>NC_137699.1:34345831-39145831 GCF_964034855.1 Anser brachyrhynchus | reverse complement strand
CGTGATTTCACGCACAGGGATCGGGGATCTGTCCATGGCTTACAGGGTGAGAGCGATAGGGAAGGATGCAAAGAGGTGTCTGGTGATGTCCGTGAATTGGGCTGGATTTGGGACTGCTGAGCTCTTCTGTGCAGTGTAGAGTTTTCAGACTCCAGAGAGCTGTTGCATGCAGCGTTGGTCCCTGCGGAAGTGTTGGCATCTGTCTGCCGTGCAAGCTGTAGGAGATTTTGTCTGTGATCCCCATGTTCTTCTGCAAGTGCCACGAGGAGAGCTGGTTCTGCTTTATTCCTGTCGGCACTTCCTCTGCTCAGGTTGATGGCGTTTCATGAGGTTGCTGGAAAGCCACGGAGGTTAATGCCAAGCGCCATTTGCCGGTTTGCAATAAAGCACTGTGTTTTCTCAGGAACCACTCCCCCCGGCACCACATCTGTTGAAACTGTGTCGACCACCACTCGCCCGCCAATATCGACGACAGGCCCCACTCCCCCCGGTACCACGACTGTCCCTGTGTCGACCACGACTCTCCCACCAATCTCAACGACAGGTCCCAGCAGTACCACCAGTGGCACGACGCCCTCCAGCAGCAGCACCCCGGGGACAACGTCTGTTACTCCTCCAACGACCACGTCCCCGACTACCCTGACTACTACCAGCGCATCCACGCCCACGCCGACACACACCACCTCCCTGTCACCTCCGTCCTCGACAAGCGAAGGTAATTGTCTGGCCATGGGGACACGTGTTTCCTTGTGGGGGGAGAAATGAAGGTCTGTGAGCACCTCGACTTGTGTGCGCTTTCTGTGTGGGACGAGGGCTGGCAGGAGTTATTGAGCCTTCCCGAAAAGCGCTGGTGCCCAGCGCTCGGCCTGAGGCTGGCTGTGTGGAGGTGAGGAGGGTGCAGGGGTCCTGGGCAGAAGCTCTGGTGTTTCCCAACGCTGCAGTGCTCTGTGGAGGTTGTTCCAGCCTGGGGCCTCCGGCCGGCTTAGTCAGATAGGGATCGGAGTGGAAGTCTTGCGTTTGCTGCTGCGGGGCCTCATCCTTCAGCTGGAGAGAACGTCGTGAGCGGGAAGCGGTGTATGCGAGGGGAGGGGGGCTTGTCTTCTGTGTCACTGTGTTTCCAGGCGCTGTTGGGACGCAGCTTTTGCCAACTTTCTTCCTTTTCTTGTGCTGCATTAGCCCTGTGCTCTTCTGGTGTATGCAGTGCTCCTCTCTCTCCTACGCGTATCTTCACGTCTCGCTGTACTAGCACAGAGGTAGCCGGTTCTGAGGCAGGCCTCAGTGTGTCCTCAACAGTTTCTAACAGTGCAAACGAAAAGCAGTTCTGGCATTGAGGCCCAGAGCGAGAACTAGCGTGCTCACGAGAGAAGGATGAAGCAGCATAGTGAGCCCGAGTTTCCTATCCCGCCATGGCAATACGTGGGGGAGTAGTTTCAAAAGGGCTGGCTGAGGTCTAGCGCAGATATTGCTCAAGCAGCTACTGAGGTTCAGATGAGCCAAGTCTCGCAGAGGGGATGGGCTTCTGGAGTGAACATGCCCCGTGATTTCACGCACAGGGATCGGGGATCTGTCCATGGCTTACAGGGTGAGAGCGATAGGGAAGGAAGCAAAGAGGTGTCTGGTGATGTCCGTGAATTGGGCTGGATTTGGGACTGCTGAGCTCTTCTGTGCAGTATAGAGTTTTCAGACTCCAGAGAGCTGTTGCATGCAGCGTTGGTCCCTGCGGAAGTGTTGGCATCTGTCTGCCGTGCAAGCTGTAGGAGATTTTGTCTGTGATCCCCATGTTCTTCTGCAAGTGCCACGAGGAGAGCTGGTTCTGCTTTATTCCTGTCGGCACTTCCTCTGCTCAGGTTGATGGCGTTTCATGAGGTTGCTGGAAAGCCACGGAGGTTAATGCCAAGCGCCATTTGCCGGTTTGCAATAAAGCACTGTGTTTTCTCAGGAACCACTCCCCCCGGCACCACATCTGTTGAAACTGTGTCGACCACCACTCGCCCGCCAATATCGACGACAGGCCCCACTCCCCCCGGTACCACGACTGTCCCTGTGTCGACCACGACTCTCCCACCAATCTCAACGACAGGTCCCAGCAGTACCACCAGTGGCACGACGCCCTCCAGCAGCAGCACCCCGGGGACAACGTCTGTTACTCCTCCAACGACCACGTCCCCGACTACCCTGACTACTACCAGCGCATCCACGCCCACGCCGACACACACCACCTCCCTGTCACCTCCGTCCTCGACAAGCGAAGGTAATTGTCTGGCCATGGGGACACGTGTTTCCTTGTGGGGGGAGAAATGAAGGTCTGTGAGCACCTCGACTTGTGTGCGCTTTCTGTGTGGGACGAGGGCTGGCAGGAGTTATTGAGCCTTCCCGAAAAGCGCTGGTGCCCAGCGCTCGGCCTGAGGCTGGCTGTGTGGAGGTGAGGAGGGTGCAGGGGTCCTGGGCAGAAGCTCTGGTGTTTCCCAACGCTGCAGTGCTCTGTGGAGGTTGTTCCAGCCTGGGGCCTCCGGCCGGCTTAGTCAGATAGGGATCGGAGTGGAAGTCTTGCGTTTGCTGCTGCGGGGCCTCATCCTTCAGCTGGAGAGAACGTCGTGAGCGGGAAGCGGTGTATGCGAGGGGAGGGGGGCTTGTCTTCTGTGTCACTGTGTTTCCAGGCGCTGTTGGGACGCAGCTTTTGCCAACTTTCTTCCTTTTCTTGTGCTGCATTAGCCCCGTGCTCTTCTGGTGTATGCAGTGCTCCTCTCTCTCCTACGCGTATCTTCACGTCTCGCTGTACTAGCACAGAGGTAGCCGGTTCTGAGGCAGGCCTCAGTGTGTCCTCAACAGTTTCTAACAGTGCAAACGAAAAGCAGTTCTGGCATTGAGGCCCACAGCGAGAACTAGCGTGCTCACGAGAGAAGGATGAAGCAGCATAGTGAGCCCGAGTTTCCTATCCCGCCATGGCAATACGTGGGGGAGTAGTTTCAAAAGGGCTGGCTGAGGTCTAGCGCAGATATTGCTCAAGCAGCTACTGAGGTTCAGATGAGCCAAGTCTCGCAGAGGGGATGGGCTTCTGGAGTGAACATGCCCCGTGATTTCACGCACAGGGAGCGGGGATCTGTCCATGGCTTACAGGGTGAGAGCGATAGGGAAGGATGCAAAGAGGTGTCTGGTGATGTCCGTGAATTGGGCTGGATTTGGGACTGCTGAGCTCTTCTGTGCAGTATAGAGTTTTCAGACTCCAGAGAGCTGTTGCATGCAGCGTTGGTCCCTGCGGAAGTGTTGGCATCTGTCTGCCGTGCAAGCTGTAGGAGATTTTGTCTGTGATCCCCATGTTCTTCTGCAAGTGCCACGAGGAGAGCTGGTTCTGCTTTATTCCTGTCGGCACTTCCTCTGCTCAGGTTGATGGTGTTTCATGAGGTTGCTGGAAAGCCACGGAGGTTAATGCCAAGCGCCATTTGCCGGTTTGCAATAAAGCACTGTGTTTTCTCAGGAACCACTCCCCCCGGCACCACATCTGTTGAAACTGTGTCGACCACCACTCGCCCGCCAATATCGACGACAGGCCCCACTCCCCCCGGTACCACGACTGTCCCTGTGTCGACCACGACTCTCCCACCAATCTCAACGACAGGTCCCAGCAGTACCACCAGTGGCACGACGCCCTCCAGCAGCAGCACCCCGGGGACAACGTCTGTTACTCCTCCAACGACCACGTCCCCGACTACCCTGACTACTACCAGCGCATCCACGCCCACGCCGACACACACCACCTCCCTGTCACCTCCGTCCTCGACAAGCGAAGGTAATTGTCTGGCCATGGGGACACGTGTTTCCTTGTGGGGGGAGAAATGAAGGTCTGTGAGCACCTCGACTTGTGTGCGCTTTCTGTGTGGGACGAGGGCTGGCAGGAGTTATTGAGCCTTCCCGAAAAGCGCTGGTGCCCAGCGCTCGGCCTGAGGCTGGCTGTGTGGAGGTGAGGAGGGTGCAGGGGTCCTGGGCAGAAGCTCTGGTGTTTCCCAACGCTGCAGTGCTCTGTGGAGGTTGTTCCAGCCTGGGGCCTCCAGCCGGCTTAGTCAGATAGGGATCGGAGTGGAAGTCTTGCGTTTGCTGCTGCGGGGCCTCATCCTTCAGCTGGAGAGAACGTCGTGAGCGGGAAGCGGTGTATGCGAGGGGAGGGGGGCTTGTCTTCTGTGTCACTGTGTTTCCAGGCGCTGTTGGGACGCAGCTTTTGCCAACTTTCTTCCTTTTCTTGTGCTGCATTAGCCCCGTGCTCTTCTGGTGTATGCAGTGCTCCTCTCTCTCCTACGCGTATCTTCACGTCTCGCTGTACTAGCACAGAGGTAGCCGGTTCTGAGGCAGGCCTCAGTGTGTCCTCAACAGTTTCTAACAGTGCAAACGAAAAGCAGTTCTGGCATTGAGGCCCACAGCGAGAACTAGCGTGCTCACGAGAGAAGGATGAAGCAGCATAGTGAGCCCGAGTTTCCTATCCCGCCATGGCAATACGTGGGGGAGTAGTTTCAAAAGGGCTGGCTGAGGTCTAGCGCAGATATTGCTCAAGCAGCTACTGAGGTTCAGATGAGCCAAGTCTCGCAGAGGGGATGGGCTTCTGGAGTGAACATGCCCCGTGATTTCACGCACAGGGATCGGGGATCTGTCCATGGCTTACAGGGTGAGAGCGATAGGGAAGGAAGCAAAGAGGTGTCTGGTGATGTCCGTGAATTGGGCTGGATTTGGGACTGCTGAGCTCTTCTGTGCAGTATAGAGTTTTCAGACTCCAGAGAGCTGTTGCATGCAGCGTTGGTCCCTGCGGAAGTGTTGGCATCTGTCTGCCGTGCAAGCTGTAGGAGATTTTGTCTGTGATCCCCATGTTCTTCTGCAAGTGCCACGAGGAGAGCTGGTTCTGCTTTATTCCTGTCGGCACTTCCTCTGCTCAGGTTGATGGCGTTTCATGAGGTTGCTGGAAAGCCACGGAGGTTAATGCCAAGCGCCATTTGCCGGTTTGCAATAAAGCACTGTGTTTTCTCAGGAACCACTCCCCCCGGCACCACATCTGTTGAAACTGTGTCGACCACCACTCGCCCGCCAATATCGACGACAGGCCCCACTCCCCCCGGTACCACGACTGTCCCTGTGTCGACCACGACTCTCCCACCAATCTCAACGACAGGTCCCAGCAGTACCACCAGTGGCACGACGCCCTCCAGCAGCAGCACCCCGGGGACAACTCCTGTTACTCCTCCAACGACCACGTCCCCGACTACCCTGACTACTAGCAGCGCATCCACGCCCACGCCGACACACACCACCTCCCTGTCACCTCCGTCCTCGACAAGCGAAGGTAATTGTCTGGCCATGGGGACACGTGTTTCCTTGTGGGGGGAGAAATGAAGGTCTGTGAGCACCTCGACTTGTGTGCGCTTTCTGTGTGGGACGAGGGCTGGCAGGAGTTATTGAGCCTTCCCGAAAAGCGCTGGTGCCCAGCGCTCGGCCTGAGGCTGGCTGTGTGGAGGTGAGGAGGGAGCAGGGGTCCTGGGCAGAAGCTCTGGTGTTTCCCAACGCTGCAGTGCTCTGTGGAGGTTGTTCCAGCCTGGGGCCTCCGGCCGGCTTAGTCAGATAGGGATCGGAGTGGAAGTCTTGTGTTTGCTTCTGCGGGGCATCATCCTTCAGCTGGAGAGAACGTCGTGAGCGGGAAGCGGTGTATGCGAGGGGAGGGGGGCTTGTCTTCTGTGTCACTGTGTTTCCAGGCGCTGTTGGGACGCAGCTTTTGCCAACTTTCTTCCTTTTCTTGTGCTGCATTAGCCCTGTGCTCTTCTGGTGTATGCAGTGCTCCTCTCTCTCCTAAGCGTATCTTCACGTCTCGCTGTACTAGCACAGAAGTAGCTGGTTCTGAGGCAGGCCTCAGTGTGCCCTCAACAGTTTCTAACAGTGCAAACGAAAAGCAGTTCTGGCATTGAGGCCCAGAGCGAGAACTAGCGTGCTCACGAGAGAAGGATGAAGCAGCATAGTGAGCCCGAGTTTCCTATCCCGCCATGGCAATATGTGGGGGAGTAGTTTCAAAAGGGCTGGCTGAGATCTAGCGCAGATATTGCTCAGGCAGCTACTGAGGTTCAGATGAGCCAAGTCTCGCAGAGGGGATGGGCTTCTGGAGTGACCATGCCCTGTGATTTCACGCACAGGGAGCGGGGATCTGTCCATGGCTTACAGGGTGAGAGCGATAGGGAAGGAAGCAAAGAGGTGGCTCATGATCTCCGTGAATTGGGCTGGATTTGGGACTGCTGAGCTCTTCTGTGCAGTATAGAGTTTTTAGACTCCAGAGAGCTGTTCCGTGCAGCGTTGGTCCCTGGGGAAGTGTTGGCATCTGTCTGCCGTGCAAGCTGTAGGAGATTTTGTCTGTGATCCCCATGTTCTTCTGCAAGAGCCACGAGGAGAGCTGGTTTTGCTTTATTCCTGTCGGCACTTCCTCTGCTCAGGTTGATGGCGTTTCATGAGGTTGCTGGAAAGCCACGGAGGTTAATGCCAAGCGCCATTTGCCGGTTTGCAATAGAGCACTGTGTTTTCTCAGGAACCACTCCCAATGGCACCACACCTGTTGAAACTGTGTCAACCACCACTCGCCCGCCAATATCAACGATAGGCCCCACTCACCCCGTAACCACAACTGTCCCTATATCGACCACCACTCTAGGTCCCAGCAGTACCACCAGTGGCACAATGTCCTCCATCACGAGCACCACATCGACAACTGTTTTTAGTGATACACAAATATCCACTCTGTTTTGATGCCTGTTTTTGCATTGAAGAGGGGCTTTTTTTCTTTTCCTACTCTCCCTTTTGGTGTTGTTTGGGTGCAACTTTTCTACTTTCTTCCCTTTCCTCTCTTGCATTTTCTCTGTGGCCTTTCCTGCCACTGAAGTGTAGGTGTGGCTGTGAGAAGGCAGATATTCTCTGGCAGGATTCTGCAGAAGGCTTCAGATGGCAGCCCACCTTTTGCTAGGGTTCAGACTCTGTGGCAGCCCTTACGTCCAATATATGCTGCTATGCCTGACCATTAGATCTGTCTAAACCTGTCTGAAGTGATTCTTTCCTTCCTCTTTCTAATTGTTTGCTTTTGTTGCTGTTCCCCATTAGAACCCTGCACACTCCCTCCAGAGGGCTGCACCTGGACTGACTGGATCGATGAGAGTTACCCACAATATGGCCCAAACGGTGGTGATGATGAGACCTTTGAGACGATTCAGATAAATAGGCCTCCATGGAACTGTGCGAAGGTTGAGAATATTTCATGCAGAGCAGAGAAATGGCCTGACATTCCCATTTCAGATTTAGGGCAAAAGGTGGAATGTAACGTTAACACAGGGCTCCTCTGTAAAAATGAGGATCAGAAGCCAGGAGGCATGATTCCAATGCCAGTCTGCGTCAATTATCAGATCAAAGTCTGCTGTGTTCCCGAACTACCTCCGTGGTGTACTACAACTACTACATCCACTACCACAACAACCATCCACTCCACAACCACAGAAGTAACCCATTCAAGCACAACGAGCACTCCTTTCACTACAACCACGACAACAACCACTCGCGCGACAGTCTCAACAACAGGTCCCAGCAGTACCACCAGTGGCACGACGCCCTCCAGCAGCAGCACCCCGGGGACAACGTCTGTTACTCCTCCAACAACCACGTCCCCGACTACCCTGACTACTACCAGCGCATCCACGCCCACGCCGACACACACCACCTCCCTGTCACCTCCGTCCTCGACAAGCGAAGGTAATTGTCTGGCCATGGGGACACGTGTTTCCTTGTGGGGGGAGAAATGAAGGTCTGTGAGCACCTCGACTTGTGTGCGCTTTCTGTGTGGGACGAGGGCTGGCAGGAGTTATTGAGCCTTCCCGAAAAGCGCTGGTGCCCAGCGCTCGGCCTGAGGCTGGCTGTGTGGAGGTGAGGAGGGTGCAGGGGTCCTGGGCAGAAGCTCTGGTGTTTCCCAACGCTGCAGTGCTCTGTGGAGGTTGTTCCAGCCTGGGGCCTCCGGCCGGCTTAGTCAGATAGGGATTGGAGTGGAAGTCTTGCGTTTGCTGCTGCGGGGCCTCATCCTTCAGCTGGAGAGAACGTCGTGAGCGGGAAGCGGTGTATGCGAGGGGAGGGGGGCTTGTCTTCTGTGTCACTGTGTTTCCAGGCGCTGTTGGGACGCAGCTTTTGCCAACTTTCTTCCTTTTCTTGTGCTGCATTAGCCCTGTGCTCTTCTGGTGTATGCAGTGCTCCTCTCTCTCCTACGCGTATCTTCACGTCTCGCTGTACTAGCACCGAGGTAGCCGGTTCTGAGGCAGGCCTCAGTGTGTCCTCAACAGTTTCTAACAGTGCAAACGAAAAGCAGTTCTGGCATTGAGGCCCAGAGCGAGAACTAGCGTGCTCACGAGAGAAGGATGAAGCAGCATAGTGAGCCCGAGTTTCCTATCCCGCCATGGCAATACGTGGGGGAGTAGTTTCAAAAGGGCTGGCTGAGGTCTAGCGCAGATATTGCTCAAGCAGCTACTGAGGTTCAGATGAGCCAAGTCTCGCAGAGGGGATGGGCTTCTGGAGTGAACATGCCCCGTGATTTCACGCACAGGGATCGGGGATCTGTCCATGGCTTACAGGGTGAGAGCGATAGGGAAGGAAGCAAAGAGGTGTCTGGTGATGTCCGTGAATTGGGCTGGATTTGGGACTGCTGAGCTCTTCTGTGCAGTATAGAGTTTTCAGACTCCAGAGAGCTGTTGCATGCAGCGTTGGTCCCTGCGGAAGTGTTGGCATCTGTCTGCCGTGCAAGCTGTAGGAGATTTTGTCTGTGATCCCCATGTTCTTCTGCAAGTGCCACGAGGAGAGCTGGTTCTGCTTTATTCCTGTCGGCACTTCCTCTGCTCAGGTTGATGGCGTTTCATGAGGTTGCTGGAAAGCCACGGAGGTTAATGCCAAGCGCCATTTGCCGGTTTGCAATAAAGCACTGTGTTTTCTCAGGAACCACTCCCCCCGGCACCACATCTGTTGAAACTGTGTCGACCACCACTCGCCCGCCAATATCGACGACAGGCCCCACTCCCCCCGGTACCACGACTGTCCCTGTGTCGACCACGACTCTCCCACCAATCTCAACGACAGGTCCCAGCAGTACCACCAGTGGCACGACGCCCTCCAGCAGCAGCACCCCGGGGACAACGTCTGTTACTCCTCCAACGACCACGTCCCCGACTACCCTGACTACTACCAGCGCATCCACGCCCACGCCGACACACACCACCTCCCTGTCACCTCCGTCCTCGACAAGCGAAGGTAATTGTCTGGCCATGGGGACACGTGTTTCCTTGTGGGGGGAGAAATGAAGGTCTGTGAGCACCTCGACTTGTGTGCGCTTTCTGTGTGGGACGAGGGCTGGCAGGAGTTATTGAGCCTTCCCGAAAAGCGCTGGTACCCAGCGCTCGGCCTGAGGCTGGCTGTGTGGAGGTGAGGAGGGTGCAGGGGTCCTGGGCAGAAGCTCTGGTGTTTCCCAACGCTGCAGTGCTCTGTGGAGGTTGTTCCAGCCTGGGGCCTCCGGCCGGCTTAGTCAGATAGGGATCGGAGTGGAAGTCTTGCGTTTGCTGCTGCGGGGCCTCATCCTTCAGCTGGAGAGAACGTCGTGAGCGGGAAGCGGTGTATGCGAGGGGAGGGGGGCTTGTCTTCTGTGTCACTGTGTTTCCAGGCGCTGTTGGGACGCAGCTTTTGCCAACTTTCTTCCTTTTCTTGTGCTGCATTAGCCCTGTGCTCTTCTGGTGTATGCAGTGCTCCTCTCTCTCCTACGCGTATCTTCACGTCTCGCTGTACTAGCACCGAGGTAGCCGGTTCTGAGGCAGGCCTCAGTGTGTCCTCAACAGTTTCTAACAGTGCAAACGAAAAGCAGTTCTGGCATTGAGGCCCAGAGCGAGAACTAGCGTGCTCACGAGAGAAGGATGAAGCAGCATAGTGAGCCCGAGTTTCCTATCCCGCCATGGCAATACGTGGGGGAGTAGTTTCAAAAGGGCTGGCTGAGGTCTAGCGCAGATATTGCTCAAGCAGCTACTGAGGTTCAGATGAGCCAAGTCTCGCAGAGGGGATGGGCTTCTGGAGTGAACATGCCCCGTGATTTCACGCACAGGGATCGGGGATCTGTCCATGGCTTACAGGGTGAGAGCGATAGGGAAGGAAGCAAAGAGGTGTCTGGTGATGTCCGTGAATTGGGCTGGATTTGGGACTGCTGAGCTCTTCTGTGCAGTATAGAGTTTTCAGACTCCAGAGAGCTGTTGCATGCAGCGTTGGTCCCTGCGGAAGTGTTGGCATCTGTCTGCCGTGCAAGCTGTAGGAGATTTTGTCTGTGATCCCCATGTTCTTCTGCAAGTGCCACGAGGAGAGCTGGTTCTGCTTTATTCCTGTCGGCACTTCCTCTGCTCAGGTTGATGGCGTTTCATGAGGTTGCTGGAAAGCCACGGAGGTTAATGCCAAGCGCCATTTGCCGGTTTGCAATAAAGCACTGTGTTTTCTCAGGAACCACTCCCCCCGGCACCACATCTGTTGAAACTGTGTCGACCACCACTCGCCCGCCAATATCGACGACAGGCCCCACTCCCCCCGGTACCACGACTGTCCCTGTGTCGACCACGACTCTCCCACCAGTCTCAACGACAGGTCCCAGCAGTACCACCAGTGGCACGACGCCCTCCAGCAGCAGCACCCCGGGGACAACGTCTGTTACTCCTCCAACGACCACGTCCCCGACTACCCTGACTACTACCAGCGCATCCACGCCCACGCCGACACACACCACCTCCCTGTCACCTCCGTCCTCGACAAGCGAAGGTAATTGTCTGGCCATGGGGACACGTGTTTCCTTGTGGGGGGAGAAATGAAGGTCTGTGAGCACCTCGACTTGTGTGCGCTTTCTGTGTGGGACGAGGGCTGGCAGGAGTTATTGAGCCTTCCCGAAAAGCGCTGGTGCCCAGCGCTTGGCCTGAGGCTGGCTGTGTGGAGGTGAGGAGGGTGCAGGGGTCCTGGGCAGAAGCTCTGGTGTTTCCCAACGCTGCAGTGCTCTGTGGAGGTTGTTCCAGCCTGGGGCCTCCGGCCGGCTTAGTCAGATAGGGATCGGAGTGGAAGTCTTGCGTTTGCTGCTGCGGGGCCTCATCCTTCAGCTGGAGAGAACGTCGTGAGCGGGAAGCGGTGTATGCGAGGGGAGGGGGGCTTGTCTTCTGTGTCACTGTGTTTCCAGGCGCTGTTGGGACGCAGCTTTTGCCAACTTTCTTCCTTTTCTTGTGCTGCATTAGCCCTGTGCTCTTCTGGTGTATGCAGTGCTCCTCTCTCTCCTACGCGTATCTTCACGTCTCGCTGTACTAGCACCGAGGTAGCCGGTTCTGAGGCAGGCCTCAGTGTGTCCTCAACAGTTTCTAACAGTGCAAACGAAAAGCAGTTCTGGCATTGAGGCCCAGAGCGAGAACTAGCGTGCTCACGAGAGAAGGATGAAGCAGCATAGTGAGCCCGAGTTTCCTATCCCGCCATGGCAATACGTGGGGGAGTAGTTTCAAAAGGGCTGGCTGAGGTCTAGCGCAGATATTGCTCAAGCAGCTACTGAGGTTCAGATGAGCCAAGTCTCGCAGAGGGGATGGGCTTCTGGAGTGAACATGCCCCGTGATTTCACGCACAGGGATCGGGGATCTGTCCATGGCTTACAGGGTGAGAGCGATAGGGAAGGAAGCAAAGAGGTGTCTGGTGATGTCCGTGAATTGGGCTGGATTTGGGACTGCTGAGCTCTTCTGTGCAGTATAGAGTTTTCAGACTCCAGAGAGCTGTTGCATGCAGCGTTGGTCCCTGCGGAAGTGTTGGCATCTGTCTGCCGTGCAAGCTGTAGGAGATTTTGTCTGTGATCCCCATGTTCTTCTGCAAGTGCCACGAGGAGAGCTGGTTCTGCTTTATTCCTGTCGGCACTTCCTCTGCTCAGGTTGATGGCGTTTCATGAGGTTGCTGGAAAGCCACGGAGGTTAATGCCAAGCGCCATTTGCCGGTTTGCAATAAAGCACTGTGTTTTCTCAGGAACCACTCCCCCCGGCACCACATCTGTTGAAACTGTGTCGACCACCACTCGCCCGCCAATATCGACGACAGGCCCCACTCCCCCCGGTACCACGACTGTCCCTGTGTCGACCACGACTCTCCCACCAATCTCAACGACAGGTCCCAGCAGTACCACCAGTGGCACGACGCCCTCCAGCAGCAGCACCCCGGGGACAACGTCTGTTACTCCTCCAACGACCACGTCCCCGACTACCCTGACTACTACCAGCGCATCCACGCCCACGCCGACACACACCACCTCCCTGTCACCTCCGTCCTCGACAAGCGAAGGTAATTGTCTGGCCATGGGGACACGTGTTTCCTTGTGGGGGGAGAAATGAAGGTCTGTGAGCACCTCGACTTGTGTGCGCTTTCTGTGTGGGACGAGGGCTGGCAGGAGTTATTGAGCCTTCCCGAAAAGCGCTGGTACCCAGCGCTCGGCCTGAGGCTGGCTGTGTGGAGGTGAGGAGGGTGCAGGGGTCCTGGGCAGAAGCTCTGGTGTTTCCCAACGCTGCAGTGCTCTGTGGAGGTTGTTCCAGCCTGGGGCCTCCGGCCGGCTTAGTCAGATAGGGATCGGAGTGGAAGTCTTGCGTTTGCTGCTGCGGGGCCTCATCCTTCAGCTGGAGAGAATGTCGTGAGCGGGAAGCGGTGTATGCGAGGGGAGGGGGGCTTGTCTTCTGTGTCACTGTGTTTCCAGGCGCTGTTGGGACGCAGCTTTTGCCAACTTTCTTCCTTTTCTTGTGCTGCATTAGCCCCGTGCTCTTCTGGTGTATGCAGTGCTCCTCTCTCTCCTACGCGTATCTTCACGTCTCGCTGTACTAGCACAGAGGTAGCCGGTTCTGAGGCAGGCCTCAGTGTGTCCTCAACAGTTTCTAACAGTGCAAACGAAAAGCAGTTCTGGCATTGAGGCCCACAGCGAGAACTAGCGTGCTCACGAGAGAAGGATGAAGCAGCATAGTGAGCCCGAGTTTCCTATCCCGCCATGGCAATACGTGGGGGAGTAGTTTCAAAAGGGCTGGCTGAGGTCTAGCGCAGATATTGCTCAAGCAGCTACTGAGGTTCAGATGAGCCAAGTCTCGCAGAGGGGATGGGCTTCTGGAGTGAACATGCCCCGTGATTTCACGCACAGGGAGCGGGGATCTGTCCATGGCTTACAGGGTGAGAGCGATAGGGAAGGATGCAAAGAGGTGTCTGGTGATGTCCGTGAATTGGGCTGGATTTGGGACTGCTGAGCTCTTCTGTGCAGTATAGAGTTTTCAGACTCCAGAGAGCTGTTGCATGCAGCGTTGGTCCCTGCGGAAGTGTTGGCATCTGTCTGCCGTGCAAGCTGTAGGAGATTTTGTCTGTGATCCCCATGTTCTTCTGCAAGTGCCACGAGGAGAGCTGGTTCTGCTTTATTCCTGTCGGCACTTCCTCTGCTCAGGTTGATGGCGTTTCATGAGGTTGCTGGAAAGCCACGGAGGTTAATGCCAAGCGCCATTTGCCGGTTTGCAATAAAGCACTGTGTTTTCTCAGGAACCACTCCCCCCGGCACCACATCTGTTGAAACTGTGTCGACCACCACTCGCCCGCCAATATCGACGACAGGCCCCACTCCCCCCGGTACCACGACTGTCCCTGTGTCGACCACGACTCTCCCACCAATCTCAACGACAGGTCCCAGCAGTACCACCAGTGGCACGACGCCCTCCAGCAGCAGCACCCCGGGGACAACGTCTGTTACTCCTCCAACGACCACGTCCCCGACTACCCTGACTACTACCAGCGCATCCACGCCCACGCCGACACACACCACCTCCCTGTCACCTCCGTCCTCGACAAGCGAAGGTAATTGTCTGGCCATGGGGACACGTGTTTCCTTGTGGGGGGAGAAATGAAGGTCTGTGAGCACCTCGACTTGTGTGCGCTTTCTGTGTGGGACGAGGGCTGGCAGGAGTTATTGAGCCTTCCCGAAAAGCGCTGGTGCCCAGCGCTCGGCCTGAGGCTGGCTGTGTGGAGGTGAGGAGGGCGCAGGGGTCCTGGGAAGAAGCTCTGGTGTTTCCCAACGCTGCAGTGCTCTGTGGAGGTTGTTCTAGCCTGGGGCCTCCGGCCGGCTTAGTCAGATAGGGATCGGAGTGGAAGTCTTGCGTTTGCTGCTGCGGGGCCTCATCCTTCAGCTGGAGAGAACGTCGTGAGCGGGAAGCGGTGTATGCGAGGGGAGGGGGGCTTGTCTTCTGTGTCACTGTGTTTCCAGGCGCTGTTGGGACGCAGCTTTTGCCAACTTTCTTCCTTTTCTTGTGCTGCATTAGCCCTGTGCTCTTCTGGTGTATGCAGTGCTCCTCTCTCTCCTACGCGTATCTTCACGTCTCGCTGTACTAGCACCGAGGTAGCCGGTTCTGAGGCAGGCCTCAGTGTGTCCTCAACAGTTTCTAACAGTGCAAACGAAAAGCAGTTCTGGCATTGAGGCCCACAGCGAGAACTAGCGTGCTCACGAGAGAAGGATGAAGCAGCATAGTGAGCCCGAGTTTCCTATCCCGCCATGGCAATACGTGGGGGAGTAGTTTCAAAAGGGCTGGCTGAGGTCTAGCGCAGATATTGCTCAAGCAGCTACTGAGGTTCAGATGAGCCAAGTCTCGCAGAGGGGATGGGCTTCTGGAGTGAACATGCCCCGTGATTTCACGCACAGGGAGCGGGGATCTGTCCATGGCTTACAGGGTGAGAGCGATAGGGAAGGATGCAAAGAGGTGTCTGGTGATGTCCGTGAATTGGGCTGGATTTGGGACTGCTGAGCTCTTCTGTGCAGTATAGAGTTTTCAGACTCCAGAGAGCTGTTGCATGCAGCGTTGGTCCCTGCGGAAGTGTTGGCATCTGTCTGCCGTGCAAGCTGTAGGAGATTTTGTCTGTGATCCCCATGTTCTTCTGCAAGTGCCACGAGGAGAGCTGGTTCTGCTTTATTCCTGTCGGCACTTCCTCTGCTCAGGTTGATGGCGTTTCATGAGGTTGCTGGAAAGCCACGGAGGTTAATGCCAAGCGCCATTTGCCGGTTTGCAATAAAGCACTGTGTTTTCTCAGGAACCACTCCCCCCGGCACCACATCTGTTGAAACTGTGTCGACCACCACTCGCCCGCCAATATCGACGACAGGCCCCACTCCCCCCGGTACCACGACTGTCCCTGTGTCGACCACGACTCTCCCACCAGTCTCAACGACAGGTCCCAGCAGTACCACCAGTGGCACGACGCCCTCCAGCAGCAGCACCCCGGGGACAACGTCTGTTACTCCTCCAACGACCACGTCCCCGACTACCCTGACTACTACCAGCGCATCCACGCCCACGCCGACACACACCACCTCCCTGTCACCTCCGTCCTCGACAAGCGAAGGTAATTGTCTGGCCATGGGGACACGTGTTTCCTTGTGGGGGGAGAAATGAAGGTCTGTGAGCACCTCGACTTGTGTGCGCTTTCTGTGTGGGACGAGGGCTGGCAGGAGTTATTGAGCCTTCCCGAAAAGCGCTGGTGCCCAGCGCTTGGCCTGAGGCTGGCTGTGTGGAGGTGAGGAGGGTGCAGGGGTCCTGGGCAGAAGCTCTGGTGTTTCCCAACGCTGCAGTGCTCTGTGGAGGTTGTTCCAGCCTGGGGCCTCCGGCCGGCTTAGTCAGATAGGGATCGGAGTGGAAGTCTTGCGTTTGCTGCTGTGGGGCCTCATCCTTCAGCTGGAGAGAACGTCGTGAGCGGGAAGCGGTGTATGCGAGGGGAGGGGGGCTTGTCTTCTGTGTCACTGTGTTTCCAGGCGCTGTTGGGACGCAGCTTTTGCCAACTTTCTTCCTTTTCTTGTGCTGCATTAGCCCTGTGCTCTTCTGGTGTATGCAGTGCTCCTCTCTCTCCTACGCGTATCTTCACGTCTCGCTGTACTAGCACCGAGGTAGCCGGTTCTGAGGCAGGCCTCAGTGTGTCCTCAACAGTTTCTAACAGTGCAAACGAAAAGCAGTTCTGGCATTGAGGCCCAGAGCGAGAACTAGCGTGCTCACGAGAGAAGGATGAAGCAGCATAGTGAGCCCGAGTTTCCTATCCCGCCATGGCAATATGTGGGGGAGTAGTTTCAAAAGGGCTGGCTGAGGTCTAGCGCAGATATTGCTCAAGCAGCTACTGAGGTTCAGATGAGCCAAGTCTCGCAGAGGGGATGGGCTTCTGGAGTGACCATGCCCCGTGATTTCACGCACAGGGAGCGGGGATCTGTCCATGGCTTACAGGGTGAGAGCGATAGGGAAGGAAGCAAAGAGGTGTCTGGTGATGTCCGTGAATTGGGCTGGATTTGGGACTGCTGAGCTCTTCTGTGCAGTATAGAGTTTTCAGACTCCAGAGAGCTGTTGCATGCAGCGTTGGTCCCTGGGGAAGTGTTGGCATCTGTCTGCCGTGCAAGCTGTAGGAGATTTTGTCTGTGATCCCCATGTTCTTCTGCAAGTGCCACGAGGAGAGCTGGTTCTGCTTTATTCCTGTCGGCACTTCCTCTGCTCAGGTTGATGGCGTTTCATGAGGTTGCTGGAAAGCCACGGAGGTTAATGCCAAGCGCCATTTGCCGGTTTGCAATAAAGCACTGTGTTTTCTCAGGAACCACTCCCCCCGGCACCACATCTGTTGAAACTGTGTCGACCACCACTCGCCCGCCAATATCGACGACAGGCCCCACTCCCCCCGGTACCACGACTGTCCCTGTGTCGACCACGACTCTCCCACCAGTCTCAACGACAGGTCCCAGCAGTACCACCAGTGGCACGACGCCCTCCAGCAGCAGCACCCCGGGGACAACGTCTGTTACTCCTCCAACGACCACGTCCCCGACTACCCTGACTACTACCAGCGCATCCACGCCCACGCCGACACACACCACCTCCCTGTCACCTCCGTCCTCGACAAGCGAAGGTAATTGTCTGGCCATGGGGACACGTGTTTCCTTGTGGGGGGAGAAATGAAGGTCTGTGAGCACCTCGACTTGTGTGCGCTTTCTGTGTGGGACGAGGGCTGGCAGGAGTTATTGAGCCTTCCCGAAAAGCGCTGGTACCCAGCGCTCGGCCTGAGGCTGGCTGTGTGGAGGTGAGGAGGGTGCAGGGGTCCTGGGCAGAAGCTCTGGTGTTTCCCAACGCTGCAGTGCTCTGTGGAGGTTGTTCCAGCCTGGGGCCTCCGGCCGGCTTAGTCAGATAGGGATCGGAGTGGAAGTCTTGCGTTTGCTGCTGCGGGGCCTCATCCTTCAGCTGGAGAGAATGTCGTGAGCGGGAAGCGGTGTATGCGAGGGGAGGGGGGCTTGTCTTCTGTGTCACTGTGTTTCCAGGCGCTGTTGGGACGCAGCTTTTGCCAACTTTCTTCCTTTTCTTGTGCTGCATTAGCCCCGTGCTCTTCTGGTGTATGCAGTGCTCCTCTCTCTCCTACGCGTATCTTCACGTCTCGCTGTACTAGCACAGAGGTAGCCGGTTCTGAGGCAGGCCTCAGTGTGTCCTCAACAGTTTCTAACAGTGCAAACGAAAAGCAGTTCTGGCATTGAGGCCCACAGCGAGAACTAGCGTGCTCACGAGAGAAGGATGAAGCAGCATAGTGAGCCCGAGTTTCCTATCCCGCCATGGCAATACGTGGGGGAGTAGTTTCAAAAGGGCTGGCTGAGGTCTAGCGCAGATATTGCTCAAGCAGCTACTGAGGTTCAGATGAGCCAAGTCTCGCAGAGGGGATGGGCTTCTGGAGTGAACATGCCCCGTGATTTCACGCACAGGGAGCGGGGATCTGTCCATGGCTTACAGGGTGAGAGCGATAGGGAAGGATGCAAAGAGGTGTCTGGTGATGTCCGTGAATTGGGCTGGATTTGGGACTGCTGAGCTCTTCTGTGCAGTATAGAGTTTTCAGACTCCAGAGAGCTGTTGCATGCAGCGTTGGTCCCTGCGGAAGTGTTGGCATCTGTCTGCCGTGCAAGCTGTAGGAGATTTTGTCTGTGATCCCCATGTTCTTCTGCAAGTGCCACGAGGAGAGCTGGTTCTGCTTTATTCCTGTCGGCACTTCCTCTGCTCAGGTTGATGGCGTTTCATGAGGTTGCTGGAAAGCCACGGAGGTTAATGCCAAGCGCCATTTGCCGGTTTGCAATAAAGCACTGTGTTTTCTCAGGAACCACTCCCCCCGGCACCACATCTGTTGAAACTGTGTCGACCACCACTCGCCCGCCAATATCGACGACAGGCCCCACTCCCCCCGGTACCACGACTGTCCCTGTGTCGACCACGACTCTCCCACCAATCTCAACGACAGGTCCCAGCAGTACCACCAGTGGCACGACGCCCTCCAGCAGCAGCACCCCGGGGACAACGTCTGTTACTCCTCCAACGACCACGTCCCCGACTACCCTGACTACTACCAGCGCATCCACGCCCACGCCGACACACACCACCTCCCTGTCACCTCCGTCCTCGACAAGCGAAGGTAATTGTCTGGCCATGGGGACACGTGTTTCCTTGTGGGGGGAGAAATGAAGGTCTGTGAGCACCTCGACTTGTGTGCGCTTTCTGTGTGGGACGAGGGCTGGCAGGAGTTATTGAGCCTTCCCGAAAAGCGCTGGTGCCCAGCGCTCGGCCTGAGGCTGGCTGTGTGGAGGTGAGGAGGGCGCAGGGGTCCTGGGAAGAAGCTCTGGTGTTTCCCAACGCTGCAGTGCTCTGTGGAGGTTGTTCCAGCCTGGGGCCTCCGGCCGGCTTAGTCAGATAGGGATCGGAGTGGAAGTCTTGCGTTTGCTGCTGCGGGGCCTCATCCTTCAGCTGGAGAGAACGTCGTGAGCGGGAAGCGGTGTATGCGAGGGGAGGGGGGCTTGTCTTCTGTGTCACTGTGTTTCCAGGCGCTGTTGGGACGCAGCTTTTGCCAACTTTCTTCCTTTTCTTGTGCTGCATTAGCCCTGTGCTCTTCTGGTGTATGCAGTGCTCCTCTCTCTCCTACGCGTATCTTCACGTCTCGCTGTACTAGCACCGAGGTAGCCGGTTCTGAGGCAGGCCTCAGTGTGTCCTCAACAGTTTCTAACAGTGCAAACGAAAAGCAGTTCTGGCATTGAGGCCCAGAGCGAGAACTAGCGTGCTCACGAGAGAAGGATGAAGCAGCATAGTGAGCCCGAGTTTCCTATCCCGCCATGGCAATATGTGGGGGAGTAGTTTCAAAAGGGCTGGCTGAGGTCTAGCGCAGATATTGCTCAAGCAGCTACTGAGGTTCAGATGAGCCAAGTCTCGCAGAGGGGATGGGCTTCTGGAGTGAACATGCCCCGTGATTTCACGCACAGGGAGCGGGGATCTGTCCATGGCTTACAGGGTGAGAGCGATAGGGAAGGAAGCAAAGAGGTGTCTGGTGATGTCCGTGAATTGGGCTGGATTTGGGACTGCTGAGCTCTTCTGTGCAGTATAGAGTTTTCAGACTCCAGAGAGCTGTTGCATGCAGCGTTGGTCCCTGGGGAAGTGTTGGCATCTGTCTGCCGTGCAAGCTGTAGGAGATTTTGTCTGTGATCCCCATGTTCTTCTGCAAGTGCCACGAGGAGAGCTGGTTCTGCTTTATTCCTGTCGGCACTTCCTCTGCTCAGGTTGATGGCGTTTCATGAGGTTGCTGGAAAGCCACGGAGGTTAATGCCAAGCGCCATTTGCCGGTTTGCAATAAAGCACTGTGTTTTCTCAGGAACCACTCCCCCCGGCACCACATCTGTTGAAACTGTGTCGACCACCACTCGCCCGCCAATATCGACGACAGGCCCCACTCCCCCCGGTACCACGACTGTCCCTGTGTCGACCACGACTCTCCCACCAGTCTCAACGACAGGTCCCAGCAGTACCACCAGTGGCACGACGCCCTCCAGCAGCAGCACCCCGGGGACAACGTCTGTTACTCCTCCAACGACCACGTCCCCGACTACCCTGACTACTACCAGCGCATCCACGCCCACGCCGACACACACCACCTCCCTGTCACCTCCGTCCTCGACAAGCGAAGGTAATTGTCTGGCCATGGGGACACGTGTTTCCTTGTGGGGGGAGAAATGAAGGTCTGTGAGCACCTCGACTTGTGTGCGCTTTCTGTGTGGGACGAGGGCTGGCAGGAGTTATTGAGCCTTCCCGAAAAGCGCTGGTACCCAGCGCTCGGCCTGAGGCTGGCTGTGTGGAGGTGAGGAGGGTGCAGGGGTCCTGGGCAGAAGCTCTGGTGTTTCCCAACGCTGCAGTGCTCTGTGGAGGTTGTTCCAGCCTGGGGCCTCCGGCCGGCTTAGTCAGATAGGGATCGGAGTGGAAGTCTTGCGTTTGCTGCTGCGGGGCCTCATCCTTCAGCTGGAGAGAATGTCGTGAGCGGGAAGCGGTGTATGCGAGGGGAGGGGGGCTTGTCTTCTGTGTCACTGTGTTTCCAGGCGCTGTTGGGACGCAGCTTTTGCCAACTTTCTTCCTTTTCTTGTGCTGCATTAGCCCCGTGCTCTTCTGGTGTATGCAGTGCTCCTCTCTCTCCTACGCGTATCTTCACGTCTCGCTGTACTAGCACAGAGGTAGCCGGTTCTGAGGCAGGCCTCAGTGTGTCCTCAACAGTTTCTAACAGTGCAAACGAAAAGCAGTTCTGGCATTGAGGCCCACAGCGAGAACTAGCGTGCTCACGAGAGAAGGATGAAGCAGCATAGTGAGCCCGAGTTTCCTATCCCGCCATGGCAATACGTGGGGGAGTAGTTTCAAAAGGGCTGGCTGAGGTCTAGCGCAGATATTGCTCAAGCAGCTACTGAGGTTCAGATGAGCCAAGTCTCGCAGAGGGGATGGGCTTCTGGAGTGAACATGCCCCGTGATTTCACGCACAGGGAGCGGGGATCTGTCCATGGCTTACAGGGTGAGAGCGATAGGGAAGGATGCAAAGAGGTGTCTGGTGATGTCCGTGAATTGGGCTGGATTTGGGACTGCTGAGCTCTTCTGTGCAGTATAGAGTTTTCAGACTCCAGAGAGCTGTTGCATGCAGCGTTGGTCCCTGCGGAAGTGTTGGCATCTGTCTGCCGTGCAAGCTGTAGGAGATTTTGTCTGTGATCCCCATGTTCTTCTGCAAGTGCCACGAGGAGAGCTGGTTCTGCTTTATTCCTGTCGGCACTTCCTCTGCTCAGGTTGATGGCGTTTCATGAGGTTGCTGGAAAGCCACGGAGGTTAATGCCAAGCGCCATTTGCCGGTTTGCAATAAAGCACTGTGTTTTCTCAGGAACCACTCCCCCCGGCACCACATCTGTTGAAACTGTGTCGACCACCACTCGCCCGCCAATATCGACGACAGGCCCCACTCCCCCCGGTACCACGACTGTCCCTGTGTCGACCACGACTCTCCCACCAATCTCAACGACAGGTCCCAGCAGTACCACCAGTGGCACGACGCCCTCCAGCAGCAGCACCCCGGGGACAACGTCTGTTACTCCTCCAACGACCACGTCCCCGACTACCCTGACTACTACCAGCGCATCCACGCCCACGCCGACACACACCACCTCCCTGTCACCTCCGTCCTCGACAAGCGAAGGTAATTGTCTGGCCATGGGGACACGTGTTTCCTTGTGGGGGGAGAAATGAAGGTCTGTGAGCACCTCGACTTGTGTGCGCTTTCTGTGTGGGACGAGGGCTGGCAGGAGTTATTGAGCCTTCCCGAAAAGCGCTGGTGCCCAGCGCTCGGCCTGAGGCTGGCTGTGTGGAGGTGAGGAGGGCGCAGGGGTCCTGGGAAGAAGCTCTGGTGTTTCCCAACGCTGCAGTGCTCTGTGGAGGTTGTTCCAGCCTGGGGCCTCCGGCCGGCTTAGTCAGATAGGGATCGGAGTGGAAGTCTTGCGTTTGCTGCTGCGGGGCCTCATCCTTCAGCTGGAGAGAACGTCGTGAGCGGGAAGCGGTGTATGCGAGGGGAGGGGGGCTTGTCTTCTGTGTCACTGTGTTTCCAGGCGCTGTTGGGACGCAGCTTTTGCCAACTTTCTTCCTTTTCTTGTGCTGCATTAGCCCTGTGCTCTTCTGGTGTATGCAGTGCTCCTCTCTCTCCTACGCGTATCTTCACGTCTCGCTGTACTAGCACCGAGGTAGCCGGTTCTGAGGCAGGCCTCAGTGTGTCCTCAACAGTTTCTAACAGTGCAAACGAAAAGCAGTTCTGGCATTGAGGCCCACAGCGAGAACTAGCGTGCTCACGAGAGAAGGATGAAGCAGCATAGTGAGCCCGAGTTTCCTATCCCGCCATGGCAATACGTGGGGGAGTAGTTTCAAAAGGGCTGGCTGAGGTCTAGCGCAGATATTGCTCAAGCAGCTACTGAGGTTCAGATGAGCCAAGTCTCGCAGAGGGGATGGGCTTCTGGAGTGAACATGCCCCGTGATTTCACGCACAGGGAGCGGGGATCTGTCCATGGCTTACAGGGTGAGAGCGATAGGGAAGGATGCAAAGAGGTGTCTGGTGATGTCCGTGAATTGGGCTGGATTTGGGACTGCTGAGCTCTTCTGTGCAGTATAGAGTTTTCAGACTCCAGAGAGCTGTTGCATGCAGCGTTGGTCCCTGCGGAAGTGTTGGCATCTGTCTGCCGTGCAAGCTGTAGGAGATTTTGTCTGTGATCCCCATGTTCTTCTGCAAGTGCCACGAGGAGAGCTGGTTCTGCTTTATTCCTGTCGGCACTTCCTCTGCTCAGGTTGATGGCGTTTCATGAGGTTGCTGGAAAGCCACGGAGGTTAATGCCAAGCGCCATTTGCCGGTTTGCAATAAAGCACTGTGTTTTCTCAGGAACCACTCCCCCCGGCACCACATCTGTTGAAACTGTGTCGACCACCACTCGCCCGCCAATATCGACGACAGGCCCCACTCCCCCCGGTACCACGACTGTCCCTGTGTCGACCACGACTCTCCCACCAATCTCAACGACAGGTCCCAGCAGTACCACCAGTGGCACGACGCCCTCCAGCAGCAGCACCCCGGGGACAACGTCTGTTACTCCTCCAACGACCACGTCCCCGACTACCCTGACTACTACCAGCGCATCCACGCCCACGCCGACACACACCACCTCCCTGTCACCTCCGTCCTCGACAAGCGAAGGTAATTGTCTGGCCATGGGGACACGTGTTTCCTTGTGGGGGAAGAAATGAAGGTCTGTGAGCACCTCGACTTGTGTGCGCTTTCTGTGTGGGACGAGGGCTGGCAGGAGTTATTGAGCCTTCCCGAAAAGCGCTGGTGCCCAGCGCTCGGCCTGAGGCTGGCTGTGTGGAGGTGAGGAGGGTGCAGGGGTCCTGGGCAGAAGCTCTGGTGTTTCCCAACGCTGCAGTGCTCTGTGGAGGTTGTTCCAGCCTGGGGCCTCCGGCCGGCTTAGTCAGATAGGGATCGTAGTGGAAGTCTTGCGTTTGCTGCTGCGGGGCCTCATCCTTCAGCTGGAGAGAACGTCGTGAGCGGGAAGCGGTGTATGCGAGGGGAGGGGGGCTTGTCTTCTGTGTCACTGTGTTTCCAGGCGCTGTTGGGACGCAGCTTTTGCCAACTTTCTTCCTTTTCTTGTGCTGCATTAGCCCTGTGCTCTTCTGGTGTATGCAGTGCTCCTCTCTCTCCTACGCGTATCTTCACGTCTCGCTGTACTAGCACAGAGGTAGCCGGTTCTGAGGCAGGCCTCAGTGTGTCCTCAACAGTTTCTAACAGTGCAAACGAAAAGCAGTTCTGGCATTGAGGCCCAGAGCGAGAACTAGCGTGCTCACGAGAGAAGGATGAAGCAGCATAGTGAGCCCGAGTTTCCTATCCCGCCATGGCAATACGTGGGGGAGTAGTTTCAAAAGGGCTGGCTGAGGTCTAGCGCAGATATTGCTCAAGCAGCTACTGAGGTTCAGATGAGCCAAGTCTCGCAGAGGGGATGGGCTTCTGGAGTGAACATGCCCCGTGATTTCACGCACAGGGATCGGGGATCTGTCCATGGCTTACAGGGTGAGAGCGATAGGGAAGGAAGCAAAGAGGTGTCTGGTGATGTCCGTGAATTGGGCTGGATTTGGGACTGCTGAGCTCTTCTGTGCAGTATAGAGTTTTCAGACTCCAGAGAGCTGTTGCATGCAGCGTTGGTCCCTGCGGAAGTGTTGGCATCTGTCTGCCGTGCAAGCTGTAGGAGATTTTGTCTGTGATCCCCATGTTCTTCTGCAAGTGCCACGAGGAGAGCTGGTTCTGCTTTATTCCTGTCGGCACTTCCTCTGCTCAGGTTGATGGCGTTTCATGAGGTTGCTGGAAAGCCACGGAGGTTAATGCCAAGCGCCATTTGCCGGTTTGCAATAAAGCACTGTGTTTTCTCAGGAACCACTCCCCCCGGCACCACATCTGTTGAAACTGTGTCGACCACCACTCGCCCGCCAATATCGACGACAGGCCCCACTCCCCCCGGTACCACGACTGTCCCTGTGTCGACCACGACTCTCCCACCAATCTCAACGACAGGTCCCAGCAGTACCACCAGTGGCACGACGCCCTCCAGCAGCAGCACCCCGGGGACAACGCCTGTTACTCCTCCAACGACCACGTCCCCGACTACCCTGACTACTACCAGCGCATCCACGCCCACGCCGACACACACCACCTCCCTGTCACCTCCGTCCTCGACAAGCGAAGGTAATTGTCTGGCCATGGGGACACGTGTTTCCTTGTGGGGGGAGAAATGAAGGTCTGTGAGCACCTCGACTTGTGTGCGCTTTCTGTGTGGGACGAGGGCTGGCAGGAGTTATTGAGCCTTCCCGAAAAGCGCTGGTGCCCAGCGCTCGGCCTGAGGCTGGCTGTGTGGAGGTGAGGAGGGTGCAGGGGTCCTGGGCAGAAGCTCTGGTGTTTCCCAATGCTGCAGTGCTCTGTGGAGGTTGTTCCAGCCTGGGGCCTCCGGCCGGCTTAGTCAGATAGGGATCGGAGTGGAAGTCTTGCGTTTGCTGCTGCGGGGCCTCATCCTTCAGCTGGAGAGAACGTCGTGAGCGGGAAGCGGTGTATGCGAGGGGAGGGGGGCTTGTCTTCTGTGTCACTGTGTTTCCAGGCGCTGTTGGGACGCAGCTTTTGCCAACTTTCTTCCTTTTCTTGTGCTGCATTAGCCCTGTGCTCTTCTGGTGTATGCAGTGCTCCTCTCTCTCCTACGCGTATCTTCACGTCTCGCTGTACTAGCACAGAGGTAGCCGGTTCTGAGGCAGGCCTCAGTGTGTCCTCAACAGTTTCTAACAGTGCAAACGAAAAGCAGTTCTGGCATTGAGGCCCAGAGCGAGAACTAGCGTGCTCACGAGAGAAGGATGAAGCAGCATAGTGAGCCCGAGTTTCCTATCCCGCCATGGCAATACGTGGGGGAGTAGTTTCAAAAGGGCGGGCTGAGGTCTAGCGCAGATATTGCTCAGGCAGCTACTGAGGTTCAGATGAGCCAAGTCTCGCAGAGGGGATGGGCTTCTGGAGTGACCATGCCCCGTGATTTCACGCACAGGGAGCGGGGATCTGTCCATGGCTTACAGGGTGAGAGCGATAGGGAAGGAAGCAAAGAGGTGGCTGGTGATGTCCGTGAATTGGGCTGGATTTGGGACTGCTGAGCTCTTCTGTGCAATATAGAGTTTTCAGACTCCAGAGAGCTGTTGCATGCAGCGTTGGTCCCTGGGGAAGTGTTGGCATCTGTCTGCCGTGCAAGCTGTAGGAGATTTTGTCTGTGATCCCCATGTTCTTCTGCAAGTGCCACGAGGAGAGCTGGTTCTGCTTTATTCCTGTCGACACTTCCTCTGCTCAGGTTGATGGCGTTTCATGAGGTTGCTGGAAAGCCACGGAGGTTAATGCCAAGCGCCATTTGCCGGTTTGCAATAAAGCACTGTGTTTTCTCAGGAACCACTCCCCCTGGCACCACATCTGTTGAAACTGTGTCGACCACCACTCGCCCGCCAATATCGACGACAGGCCCCACTCCCCCCGGTACCACGACTGTCCCTGTGTCGACCACGACTCTCCCACCAATCTCAACGACAGGTCCCAGCAGTACCACCAGTGGCACGACGCCCTCCAGCAGCAGCACCCCGGGGACAACGCCTGTTACTCCTCCAACGACCACGTCCCCGACTAACCTGACTACTACCAGCGCATCCACGCCCACTCCGACACACACCACCTCCCTGTCACCTCCATCCTCGACAAGCGAAGGTAATTGTCTGGCCATGGGGACACGTGTTTCCTTGTAGGGGGAGAAATGAAGGTCTGTGAGCACCTCGACTTGTGTGCGCTTTCTGTGTGGGATGAGGGCTGGCAGGAGTTATTGAGCCTTCCCGAAAAGCGCTGGTGCCCAGCGCTCGGCCTGAGGCTGGCTGTGTGGAGGTGAGGAGGGTGCAGGGGTCCTGGGCAGAAGCTCTGGTGTTTCCCAACGCTGCAGTGCTCTGTGGAGGTTGTTCCAGCCTGGGGCCTCCGGCCGGCTTAGTCAGATAGGGATCGGAGTGGAAGTCTTGCGTTTGCTTCTGCGGGGCCTCATCCTTCAGCTGGAGAGAACGTCGTGAGCAGGAAGCGGTGTATGCGAGGGGAGGGGGGCTTGTCTTCTGTGTCACTGTGTTTCCAGGCGCTGTTGGGACGCAGCTTTTGCCAACTTTCTTCCTTTTCTTGTGCTGCATTAGCCCTGTGCTCTTCTGGTGTATGCAGTGCTCCTCTCTCTCCTACGCGTATCTTCACGTCTCGCTGTACTAGCACAGAGGTAGCCGGTTCTGAGGCAGGCCTCAGTGTGTCCTCAACAGTTTCTAACAGTGCAAACGAAAAGCAGTTCTGGCATTGAGGCCCAGAGCGAGAACTAGCGTGCTCACGAGAGAAGGATGAAGCAGCATAGTGAGCCCGAGTTTCCTATCCCGCCATGGCAATACGTGGGGGAGTAGTTTCAAAAGGGCGGGCTGAGGTCTAGCGCAGATATTGCTCAGGCAGCTACTCAGCTTCAGATGAGCCAAGTCTCGCAGAGGGGATGGGCTTCTGGAGTGACCATGCCCCGTGATTTCACGCACAGGGAGCGGGGATCTGTCCATGGCTTACAGGGTGAGAGCGATAGGGAAGGAAGCAAAGAGGTGGCTGGTGATGTCCGTGAATTGGGCTGGATTTGGGACTGCTGAGCTCTTCTGTGCAGTATAGAGTTTTCAGACTCCAGAGAGCTGTTGCATGCAGCGTTGGTCCCTGGGGAAGTGTTGGCATCTGTCTGCCGTGCAAGCTGTAGGAGATTTTGTCTGTGATCCCCATGTTCTTCTGCAAGTGCCACGAGGAGAGCTGGTTCTGCTTTATTCCTGTCGGCACTTCCTCTGCTCAGGTTGATGGCGTTTCATGAGGTTGCTGGAAAGCCACGGAGGTTAATGCCAAGCGCCATTTGCCGGTTTGCAATAAAGCACTGTGTTTTCTCAGGAACCACTCCCCCCGGCACCACATCTGTTGAAACTGTGTCGACCACCACTCGCCCGCCAATATCGACGACAGGCCCCACTCCCCCCGGTACCACGACTGTCCCTGTGTCGACCACGACTCTCCCACCAATCTCAACGACAGGTCCCAGCAGTACCACCAGTGGCACGACGCCCTCCAGCAGCAGCACCCCGGGGACAACGCCTGTTACTCCTCCAACGACCACGTCCCCGACTACCCTGACTACTACCAGCGCATCCACGCCCACGCCGACACACACCACCTCCCTGTCACCTCCATCCTCGACAAGCGAAGGTAATTGTCTGGCCATGGGGACACGTGTTTCCTTGTGGGGGGAGAAATGAAGGTCTGTGAGCACCTCGACTTGTGTGCGCTTTCTGTGTGGGACGAGGGCTGGCAGGAGTTATTGAGCCTTCCCGAAAAGCGCTGGTGCCCAGCGCTCGGCCTGAGGCTGGCTGTGTGGAGGTGAGGAGGGTGCAGGGGTCCTGGGCAGAAGCTCTGGTGTTTCCCAACGCTGCAGTGCTCTGTGGAGGTTGTTCCAGCCTGGGGCCTCCGGCCGGCTTAGTCAGATAGGGATCGGAGTGGAAGTCTTGCGTTTGCTTCTGCGGGGCCTCATCCTTCAGCTGGAGAGAACGTCGTGAGCAGGAAGCGGTGTATGCGAGGGGAGGGGGGCTTGTCTTCTGTGTCACTGTGTTTCCAGGCGCTGTTGGGACGCAGCTTTTGCCAACTTTCTTCCTTTTCTTGTGCTGCATTAGCCCTGTGCTCTTCTGGTGTATGCAGTGCTCCTCTCTCTCCTACGCGTATCTTCACGTCTCGCTGTACTAGCACCGAGGTAGCCGGTTCTGAGGCAGGCCTCAGTGTGTCCTCAACAGTTTCTAACAGTGCAAACGAAAAGCAGTTCTGGCATTGAGGCCCAGAGCGAGAACTAGCGTGCTCACGAGAGAAGGATGAAGCAGCATAGTGAGCCCGAGTTTCCTATCCCGCCATGGCAATACGTGGGGGAGTAGTTTCAAAAGGGCTGGCTGAGGTCTAGCGCAGATATTGCTCAAGCAGCTACTGAGGTTCAGATGAGCCAAGTCTCGCAGAGGGGATGGGCTTCTGGAGTGAACATGCCCCGTGATTTCACGCACAGGGAGCGGGGATCTGTCCATGGCTTACAGGGTGAGAGCGATAGGGAAGGAAGCAAAGAGGTGTCTGGTGATGTCCGTGAATTGGGCTGGATTTGGGACTGCTGAGCTCTTCTGTGCAGTATAGAGTTTTCAGACTCCAGAGAGCTGTTGCATGCAGCGTTGGTCCCTGCGGAAGTGTTGGCATCTGTCTGCCGTGCAAGCTGTAGGAGATTTTGTCTGTGATCCCCATGTTCTTCTGCAAGTGCCACGAGGAGAGCTGGTTCTGCTTTATTCCTGTCGGCACTTCCTCTGCTCAGGTTGATGGCGTTTCATGAGGTTGCTGGAAAGCCACGGAGGTTAATGCCAAGCGCCATTTGCCGGTTTGCAATAAAGCACTGTGTTTTCTCAGGAACCACTCCCCCCGGCACCACATCTGTTGAAACTGTGTCGACCACCACTCGCCCGCCAATATCGACGACAGGCCCCACTCCCCCCGGTACCACGACTGTCCCTGTGTCGACCACGACTCTCCCACCAATCTCAACGACAGGTCCCAGCAGTACCACCAGTGGCACGACGCCCTCCAGCAGCAGCACCCCGGGGACAACGCCTGTTACTCCTCCAACGACCACGTCCCCGACTACCCTGACTACTACCAGCGCATCCACGCCCACGCCGACACACACCACCTCCCTGTCACCTCCGTCCTCGACAAGCGAAGGTAATTGTCTGGCCATGGGGACACGTGTTTCCTTGTGGGGGGAGAAATGAAGGTCTGTGAACACCTCGACTTGTGTGCGCTTTCTGTGTGGGACGAGGGCTGGCAGGAGTTATTGAGCCTTCCCAAAAAGCGCTGGTGCCCAGCGCTCGGCCTGAGGCTGGCTGTGTGGAGGTGAGGAGGGTGCAGGTGTCCTGGGCAGAAGCTCTGGTGTTTCCCAACGCTGCAGTGCTCTGCGGAGGTTGTTCCAGCCTGGGGCCTCCGGCCGGCTTAGTCAGATAGGGATCGGAGTGGAAGTCTTGCGTTTGCTGCTGCGGGGCCTCATCCTTCAGCTGGAGAGAACGTCGTGAGCGGGAAGCGGTGTATGCGAGGGGAGGGGGGCTTGTCTTCTGTGTCACTGTGTTTCCAGGCGCTGTTGGGACGCAGCTTTTGCCAACTTTCTTCCTTTTCTTGTGCTGCATTAGCCCTGTGCTCTTCTGGTGTATGCAGTGCTCCTCTCTCTCCTACGCGTATCTTCACGTCTCGCTGCACTAGCACAGAGGTAGCCGGTTCTGAGGCAGGCCTCAGTGTGCCCTCAACAGTTTCTAACAGTGCAAACGAAAAGCAGTTCTGGCATTGAGGCCCAGAGCGAGAACTAGCGTGCTCACGAGAGAAGGATGAAGCAGCATAGTGAGCCCGAGTTTCCTATCCCGCCATGGCAATACGTGGGGGAGTAGTTTCAAAAGGGCTGGCTGAGGTCTAGCGCAGATATTGCTCAAGCAGGTGCTCTGCTTTTGTGGGCCAAGTCTCGCATGGAGTCCCGCTCTGTGGTTCCAGGCATTCCAGGGCTTGCTACGGAGAGATTAGGAGGATGCAGGTGTTCTGAGCATAAGCTGTTGTGTTTCCTGTAGCCTCAGGGTTCTGCGGAGATTCTTGCAGCCTCGGTCTTTGAAATAGTTTTTTCTTCTTTTTTGGTATCTAAATTTCCTTTGCTTTTATTTCTATTCCATTTTTTAACTCTCTAGAATGTATAGGTTTTAATACCAAAAGTCGTGTTTCCATCTTTCTGTAAACCACTGTGTTTTCTCAGGAACTACTTCTCATGTTATTACTACTGTAACAGCATCAAGTAGCACTGAGGAAACTAGCACCGGGACTGGCTTTCCTTCGACATCATCGCCTACCATCCCTTTTAGCACGCCAACCTTGGGATCATCTTCCCCATTGTCAACTCCGTCTATCAGTACCTCACCTTCTTCTGTATCAACAACCCCATCAGAAGTCACTACTTCAGGAACAACTCCCACCAAATCTTTTACCACTACTTCAGGAACAACCTCTATTCCTTTTACCAATGTCACTTCAACCACCATTACCACATCTGCAATTGTTCCCCCTGGTTCAACTAGTACTTTTGGCACTACTCCAGCATCAAGTGCAGTCACTGTTCCCGGAAGTTCCACATACAGCACAGTTACTACACTCAGTACTTCAAGTTCAACTCCCAGTCCTGGCGCAAATTGTACCATTTCACCTAATGAAACATATGCGGTTAGTAGATTTCATTTTCTGATTTATATCATTGTTCTTTCAAAGGTGTCTAGGTACATAATTACAATGTTATTATCATAGTGTGTAAATATTCATCTGGATAGAAAGTGAGGTATCTGTTCATTCTGTTGTGGTTTTTTTTTGGAGGGGGTACCAACATTACTTCCAATGAATTTTGTTTGTTTTTTTAACAAGTATACTGGTATTAGCTCTTCAACAATAGTTTTTAAAAGGCTTTCTTCATTCAAGGAGGTAGAGTACAGATCAATCTTTATCCTTATTGTAGAAAAGCTTTTCTGAGGAGGTAACTAAGGACTAAGTCTTGCTACACTTTCTTTTCTTATTTCTGGTTTTGAATATGTCCACGTTGTTTGCTGTGATTACAGTGCAACCACCCAACAAGAAAACATTGGATTGAACTAGTCAGTGTTTGGAATTATTCTGCAGTTATTTTTGGTCATAGTCTGATTTCAAGAGCTAACTGTGAAGATCACCACTTTCAAATGCTTATGAATTTTCACTCCAATTCTAAGTTTTTTGAAACCATCTAGTTTTGCTGGGATAAAAAGAATTAGTGGCTGCAAAATGGTCCAAGTTAGAAAAAATACTTAACACTCACAATGCATGCTTATAGTCGCCTTAGACATTACTCCCCAAATTGCTGGTGTTCATTGTAGCTTCAGCTGTTAATCTGTTCTAAGCATTCATGGAAGGTGATTGAGCATACTTGTCTTTAACTGTTGGAGGGAAGCCTAGGTATTGAAATTAGATAAGACATCATACTTTTAGACAACTGAAACTGCAAAAGGCAATTCTGCTTTTTGGTTACTGGCTTGATTCCTAATCAATGCCTTTCACTCAGCAGCTTTCAATAAAGCTAGGTTATCTTGCAGATCTTGATGGTGCTGAATGCTGCTCTTCCTTCCCAATTTCAGACTTCTGCTGGAAAAAAATCTGTCAATAAACATAAGGTGTTTTAAAACTCTGCAAAAAGTATTCCAGTATAAATGTTACCCATCTGACTCACTCTGACTGCTTCATAAGGCCTCTCTCTCTCTCGTTCTCTCTTTTTCCAAATACAGCCAGGTGAGTCATGGTGGCCGTGTAACTGCACTATGGCAGTATGTGTAGAAAACAATACAGTCCAGCTGTTTCCAGTCATCTGTGAGCCACCTCCTAAACCCACATGTGCCAATGGTCTTGCTCCTGTGCCAGTCCTTGATGACGATCAATGCTGTTGGCATTGGGAGTGTGATTGTAAGTATATATTTTATGAAATATTTTTTTCTCCTGTGTGAACAATACTAGTGTAAAGAACAGCAGTGTTTATCAAGGGCTAAGTGTCGTGCAAGATATGGCCCTCAGACTTCCAGTACTGGTCTCTTTTAGAGTGCTACATTGATCCTTTTTACTTAACGAGTGGTTTTTACTTAATTTGGTTGCCATTATTTCAACATCACTGTTCTGTTAGTAGAACAAATTGGTCTCCTATGGTAGAATTTAAATGTCCAGATGCTGACATCTACAGGCTAGAGGTCTGCATATAAGTTACTTGTTGAGGTGATCTGTAAAGGTACTTCTAGGGCACGATTAATCCTATTCTCAGTTGTTTTTCAGAAATGTCAGATATACTGTGCCCTGAAAGTCTGGTTTTTTTTTGTTGTTGTTGTTGTTTTGTTTTTCTATTATTGATGAGTTTTAGAAATGAGGTTATGCATTGGCAGATGCACTCTAAATATTTAAATGCTTAAAGTTAAATGAGGTGAATCCCACACCTACGGATATTTTGTTTTGTAGTTTGATCAGATTCTGTATGTTACCATAAGAAGCTAACCTAGCTTTATGTTTTTACAGGCTACTGCACTGGCTGGGGAGACCCACACTACATGACTTTTGATGGATTGTACTACAGCTATCAAGGGAATTGCACATATGTTCTTGTGGAAGAGATTAATAAAACAGTCGACAACTTTGGTGTCTACATTGATAACTACCATTGTGATGCACGGGATGTAGTCTCATGTCCACGAACGCTCATTGTGAGACATGAGACTCAGGAAGTGCGCATAGCAACAGTAAAACCAAATACCCTACAAGTAGAGGTATTGGAGAATATTACCTTTGATTTCTTGACTGAACTATTTATAAAGTATGAATCTGATAATTTTACATTGTTAGGAAAAAAATAAAAATAGAATCTGTGGATTATAAATTAGGACTGCAGGGAAGGACTGCTTTTCTGAATCTGAATACTGGAAAAATATTCTACAAATTCTTTTTTATCCCTTTTTTATAATAAATATTTGCAGTGTCTTATCTCTCCTAAATACATAAACATGGATGAATAGCTAAGAGTTAACGGTATAAAATAAATTAATTTACAGTTGACATTGATGTAAGAAAGAAAAAGAATGTTGAATGGGAGGATACAACATAAACTAGACATAGCAATTAAAGTACTGGCTTAAGCATTTAAGAAATGATCCTTACTATCTTAGATTGGTGTCACCTTTTTCATTTTTCAGAGGGGCTCCTGTGTGTTTATCTAATTGGTAAACATCATGTCCCAACTTTGGGAATTCAAAATTGGGTGACAACTGAATTTTTTTTAGGCTTTTGTGGGGTTGATTTGTTTGTGTGTTTGTTTTGAATGTTACTGTGTGGGAATATTACAAATTAGGTTGCAGCAAATGTGCCCTTGCCACTAAAAAGGTTAATGGTATCATGGACTGCATTAGGCAAAGCTCTCTCTTTGGAGCTATTCAAAAGCTGCTTGGACATGATTCTGGACAAGCAGGTGGCCCTGTCTGAGCTAGAGAGTTGGACCAGATGACTCCAGAGGTCTCTTCCAACATCGGCCATTCTGTGATTCTTGAAATTATTGAAAAAATCTGTGAAATTATAGAAAAATTCCAACTTATAGACTTCTTTTTTTTCTCTAAAGCAATTAAGTCAGTTGTTGCTGAGTAAAACTATCAGTGTTAATTTTATAGGTATATCAAGGAAAATCTTTAAATAAATAATACAGATTTTGGCTTAGTGCTTTCCTGCAATTTCCTTATAATTATTTCCTTAAAAATTCGCTACAAACATGTTCCTTTTATTTTGGTGATTTTGATGGTTCCAAGAAGGATAAAACTCTGTGCACTCAGAATTTAGGAGAATTTTATATTGTACTTGTACAGGGTGTCCTCCATGCCATAGTCATTCTAACAAATCTATAGAGTGTTTGCTGGTCTAAACTCCAAACTGTAGTCTAGTTTATTAGTGGCTGATAGGCCTTTTCTTTGGCTTCAAGAAAGTAAGTTTGACTTTTCAGTAATGTAAAAGGAAAGACAGGGACAATTGTTATAAACTAAATGCACATTATTTACCTTTACATTTGCATCTCCAATGCTAAGTAATGAACAGTTGATTGTTTTCTAAAATCAAATGAAATATGTGTCTCTTTTCTGTTTTATTTATCAGGTGACTGTAAACAAACAGACAGTGGCTTTGCCTTATAAAAAATTTGGAGTGAGCATCTATGAGTCAGGCATAAATCGTGTAGTGGAAATTCCTGAGCTTAAAATGAATGTGTCCTACAATGGCTTGTCCTTTTCTATCAGAATGCCCTACAGCCTGTTTGGCAACAACACTCAAGGACAGTGTGGTAAGTCTTGCTGTTATGGTTTTTATACTCTCAGAAAACCTCAAACAAGTAAATGACAGCAGTGCCAGAGAGATGAGTGGCATTTGATAACAAATCTGTGAGTGAATTCTTTCTCTCCCTACCCGTTTTAGGTACTTGCAATAACAACACAGCAGATGACTGCAGGTTACCAAATGGAAACATTGCAGAAAACTGTGAAACCATGGCAGATCATTGGCAAGTTGTTGATCCCTCCAAACCACAATGCTCTCCAGGCCTAATTCCTACAAAATCACCTGGCACAACCACAGGACAGCCTTGCAAAGAATCTTCCATCTGCAAGCTTATTTTGGGAAGGTAGATATTCCAACAGTCCTCTGGTGCTTATAAGAATTTGATCTTTAAGTTAAGTGGCAATTCTGGGGTTCGTTTCTCAATACAAAATGTTTCTAACTATTCTTCCATCTATTCTTCCATTTAGTGGCTACTTCCATCTAGCAGCTCTGTAGGTTTCTTCCATTTCTTTTGCTGTTTCTAGATGTCGTTCTTTGCTGATACAGCTTACTCCCAACCGTCTGACTGCTACTTTAGCCTTTCTTGATGTTCTCACTTTCTTCTGTGCTTTCTGCTCTCATTGTCCTATGCTCTGGCCTTTTCCTATTCTTACTTAGCAGCAGAGACCAACTGAAGAAAGAGATCTTCATTTTTGGAACCTGGCCAGAATTAAAAATAGTTTGAATAAAATCTAGTTTGAAAAGTAGTCCCTGGCTACAGTTGATAATAATCATGTAGCTCCTGGACAGAAAATAGTGGTGCCTGGGTGTTTTGTAGATGAGGGGAGAATTCTTTAAAATATGTTGATAGGTTACAATCTAGTCGAGTGCTCTTAGTAGAAATCTCTCAGTAATAGTCCTTGTTCACACCTCCTTAAGTGTCACTGTTGCCACATTATAATATGCTAAGCACACTGGAGAATTCATGGTTTATTCAATAACTAATAACGATGCATGTTTCTATTTCTAGGGTGTTCGAGAAGTGCCATGCAGTTGTTAACCCTGATAGATTCTATGCAGCCTGTGTTTTTGATAGTTGTGCACTTCCCAGCTTAGACCTGGAATGCTCAAGTCTGCAGATCTATGCTGCCATCTGTGCTGATCAAAATGTCTGCATTGACTGGAGAAGTCATACCAATGGTGTTTGCTGTAAGTATTTAGCTGTTTTATCATGGACTGTTAGGGAAGCTTGTATAACTATTTCAGCTATTTCAGTTTGAACCATGGGAAAAGCCTATGCTAGGGAGCATGGCAGGGAGCTGGACTAGATGATCTTCAGGGGTCCCTCCAACTCAAACCATTCTGTGATTCTATGATAACGTCCAAATGATGCCATATTGCTTTCTGAGCAATGAAGATATCAATAAATTACAATAGCTGCTTTCCTCAAGTAATTGTCAGGTAACATTTTTATAAATGGAAATGATAAATGAGCCTGCAAAAATATGCATCCAGTTACTGTATCAGAAACATCTGTATTAGTAGATTTTTTTATTTTTTTATTTTTAGCAGAGTCAACTGTGTATTTTACAGGCAGTAGCAGATCTTTCATGTATTTAGTGTAATCAGAAGAGGATGGGAGGATAGGAATACACTCCTCTTTGAGAACTTATACAAAAGAGACCCAAATTATGAAAAAGTTGTATTCAGGATATAGACTCCTGGCTTTATCTCCTTAAATTTAAAGTATGGTGCTGTACCTCTGGCTAAATTGTATAAAGTAATCCCACTCAGAGACATGAGTCTGGTAACTATTTAATCTCTATGCTTCTCAAGATTGTCAAAGATACATAGGAAAATGACTAGTGTTTAATTTCTTGGCATAAGGTCATGGGTTTTTTCTATGATATTTTTCCTGAGCTGTTCCTCTTTTTTATTTTCCTATTCCAGCTTATGAATGTCCCAAACATAAAGAATATAGAGCATGTGGTCCTAGTAAAGAGATAACCTGCAAATCAAGGTAAAGAGTTCCTTCACTGTTAGATCTCATATAACTGTTCAGTCATACCTAAAGGATAAGTGGATGAGAGAAGTCAAACAGCCTCCTGTCCTGTCTTTAGCTGACTATCCTATTTGTTACCACTGTTCTCTTGATCCTAAATCTGGGTGCCTGTACTTTTTATTTGGCTAAACCAAACATGAAAAAGCCCTGAATCGCAAGTCTGCAGGTTAATTGCCCTGTTATTTTCAATTAATGGTTATCCAGCTTAACCTTCCTCTGCATGCCTGTGACAGTAATGGTGTTCCTCTGAACATTTTGTCTCATACAGTCAGCAGAATGAAACTGCAGTTAAACAAGTGGAAGGCTGTTTCTGTCCTAATGGTACAATGCTGTATGACTCTGGTGTGGATGTCTGTGTAAACACTTGCGGTGAGTTTTACCACTTCAATTGGATGCATGTTGATTTCCTTTTTGTTATGTCCTTTTGATGCATACAACATAGATCTGACTATGCAGTATTCACACAACATATAGTGGAGATATCTACTGTTATATAAGTGGTAATGGAAATTTATTTTGATATTTTCACAGGCTGTGTTGGATTGGATATGATACCAAGAGAGGTACGTTTGCTTCTATATTTCAAGAAGAGGTTTGGGATGGGGAGAAAAAAATGTTCTCTGTTTTGTCATTTCCCAGCCTCTCATTCCTGCTTTTACTTCTGTTCTTTTTAATTGGTAACCATGCAGTCACTCACATTATTTTCTTTAATGACAGTTTGGGGAAAGGTTTACAGCAGACTGTCAGGACTGTATTTGCCTGGAAGGTGGAAGTGGCATTATATGTGAGCCTCACAAATGTCCCAGTCAAAATAAGCGGAGTTGTAATGGAAACGGCTTCTACGAGGTCAATGAAGTCAATCCTGAAGACTCCTGCTGCCCCATTGTCACCTGTAGTGAGTTTTTACTTTTGTTTCTAGCCTTTCTCTACCCTTTATGAACTGAAAAGAGAACGTAAACTAGTTTAGCACCAGAGACCTGCAATAGGGAGTCACAAAATAATATCATGCTTTTTAAAATCAGTTTGTCCAGTGTTAGGGAAAATGCGTTTTAATATTGCAGTGACTCAGCATAACAGAATTTATGATTCTGGGTTTCAGCATAACTGAATCTACAGTTCTTGAGTTCAGAATCCCATATTAAAGTAAAATGCAGATCATAGAATTCTGTGTGGCTGTAAGGTTTTCATTTTGCAGCAGTTGCCTACGATCTGGGACAGTAACAATTGTTCACTGTTTCTCTGCAAAAAAAATGTGGTACTTTTCTTATACTTGATTATTACATACCAGAAGTTTTATAAACTAGTGTAGGCCCCCCCCATCCAGTGCCTGGATTCACTAGGAAAAATGTGTCCCTTTTCTGCAATTTTTTTTCTTTGGGCAGGATCTGGAATATTCCCTAGCAGTGGAAAGTCTATCTTAAGTGCTCAGGTGGGAGTCTGAGAGATGCCTCTTCCTAGCCGTGATTTAATATATTTTGTGTTTCTCTTTTTTTTTTTTTTTCAGAATGCAATACAAGCTTGTGCACAACTGAACCCCCCAAGTGTACACTGGGATTTGAAGTTTATTCTCATATTCCCAGTGATCAGTGCTGTCCTGTGTACGAGTGTGGTAAGTACTCTGGAAATATATTACAATGAATAACATTATATATTATATAATTATTACATAATTTAGTATCAGGCTTAATGAGACTGTATGTAATATTGAAAGAGCTAATAACCCAGTTGGATTGCATGAATTGGTTACTATTAACATTGGTTATTACTGCCATAGTTATGACAAACAGCTGCAAAATCATATAGAGCTCTGGTAGTTCAAGTGCAGCTTTCCTGGTTGTAAGTACCTGTAAGAAAAGCTACAGAACTAACTGAGATTGTGGTCTCAGTTTAACCTAGAAAAATGTCCCTGTTAGTGTGCCCAAAAGAAGATAGCTTTACAAAGTCCGTTTTATTCTTAGTAATTGAAACAGGCAACTTCTCGTAACTGTCAGGTGAACATTCTTGGCTATGAACTGGACTACGTATATTGGGTCAAATCTTCCTCCCTTTTTGCATGTGAAGTATTAGGTTTTTTTTACTTTATATAAGCCTTATCTGCTACTAGAAATGGAAAATAACCAATGTATTTGAACATAAGCATTGTGATTCATTGTGGAAGAAATGAGTGTGACTAGAGTGGGGTAAAGACCTTTTTTTCCCTGATGTAACCGCCTAACTCCTTCCTTGTTAACAGTTCCCAAGAGGGTTTGTGTACATCAGAATGCTGAGTTCTTGGTAAGTTCCTGTTTCAAAAGTCTTCTGAAAATGCTTGAAAGACCAATTAGCATACTTTAACTGAGGTGCTAGGAGGAGCTTTATCCAGTAGAAAGAATATTTTAGAAAATTTCAGATTCCTGTCAGGGATTTATCAGCTCAGCATAGTTTAAAAATTTTCTGAAAATGTTGCCATGTGTGAGAGACTGAAGAATTGTTTCTAAATGTCAGAACCGGAGAGGGATATGGTTTTAGAGTAAAGTGTGTATACATTTTTAAAAGTCAGTTCACACTTACGGTCAGCACTTTATTTCAGTTTTAAGACTCTGCTTTCAGAAATGAAAAGATTTGTAAAGAAGGATTATTCTGAATGGACTTAGATTCCCAACAAGTTCTTTTGAGTCTAGTAATTGATTTATTGTATATGTTGACTTCTCTGCTTTTAATATCTGAGTTCATCATTGCTGTGTAGGACTTCAATGAAGACACATACTAAATTAAGTTCAATATTGATGATGTTGTCATAACCAGCTAGCTAAATACCTATCCAGTAGTGTTTATGATGGATTCCTATTCCATTGCTTCGTTTAAAGGCTTCTGGGAATTAAGAAATGTCTGTCACACATCATATCTCATTAATACATGAACCTTTGTTTCTTTAAATTTACAGCCTAATTCCTCAGTCTTTGTTGATAAGTGTCAGAATTGCTTCTGCACTAATGAAGTTAACATCAGCACTCAACTGAATGTCATCTCCTGTGAACACGTTCCATGTGACACATATTGTGAACCTGTAAGTGACACACTTAAACAAACAAACAAAACTAAAATACACACGTACATGAAAAATACTGTGACCAATTTGTTGCATAATTGAAGGATAGGGAGCAGAAATCCAGAATCCAGCTCTGGCTTGGAAACAGACTGTCCTTGAGCAATCTACTGGATGTAGCTTGGCAATGTAGTGAACAGTATTCAGTTCGTGTTGGGAGGATTAGCTAACAAATTTCTGTAGAGCACTTAGTGGAATGATATTTAGCTATTAGGCATATTTATTATAGTGCTTTAATTGATTCCATCTATAGCCTACTTTTATTACTTGTGTTTTGTGGAGTCAGTGATATTCAGGCACAGAAAGGCAAAATTCTAGAGTAAACTTCTAAGCATAATCAATTCACAGGTTAGTGTGTTTTCACTTATTTCTCCTCAATGCATCTATCAGAGCTCTCATTTTTATTTCATTTTAATATCTAGGGATATGAACGGCAATCAGTGAAAGGTGAATGTTGTGGAAAATGTGTGCAGACTAAGTGTATTATACATGCATCACACAGTTCCAACCTCATATTGAGTGTAAGTATGTTCTACATCTTACATTTCTACCAAATCTGTAAACTTCCCCATTTCAGAGAGTGAACATCCCCTTGGCAGAGATAAGGCTTAGTGTAACTGTGTAACTTTATATCTGAAAGGTCAGCAGCTCACCTAAAGGAAAGCTTACCTACCTTTTTTTTTTTTTTTTTTTTTTTTTTTTTGTCCTGAAAGAAGGATTCACAAAATCAAATTTTCTGGAAGGCTTTTTCTGAAATGACAAGTCAGTAATACAATAGCAAAGGATTTCTTGTGATATCTAGAAGCTTGAGCTTTTCTATATTATTTAATTTCTGTGTACTGAAGAATGCTAGAAAAGCCTGCATATGAAACAACTTTATTGCCCCTATTTAGTTTTCCCTAGGCAAAATCCATTGGCATGAATGACTGTTAATATCGCTAATGTGCTCTAAATGCTTTAGAGGTTTATTTCTCTTCCAAGGGAAATCCCATGGACAACTGAAGATTCTCTCCACTTGTGGCATACTGCAATACACACAAAAATCAGTATTGAAAATGGCTGCTAACCTAAAAATAATTGAGTGGGAAACAATATGAAAGTCGTTGTCAGAAGACGAAAATTTCTGCCTGAGCTCCCTTCAGCTTTTCTTATTATATTTTGTATTTCACTTGCAGCCTGGAGAGTTTGTAAAAGATCCTTATGACAACTGCACCATTTATAGTTGTACAAGTCTCCACAACCAGCTTATCTCTTCCACATCTGAGATTACCTGTCCAGCATTCAATGCGGAGAGCTGCAAACCTGTAAGTTAATGTGGAAAACTCACCCTCTACTTAATGTATAAATTACTTCAGTTTAGTGCAGCCACCTAACTAGCAACAAAAGTCACATTAAATTTTGATGATTGTTCTCCAAATTTTCTCTGTCCCAAGGGCACAGGTTTTCACTGCATCCATGTACAAACCTACAGAGTGTATAAAATAAGATACCTGGCTTACAGTTTAAAGCTTGTTGCTAGCATCTCTTCGTCAGTAGCCAAAAAAAAAACTGGTCAGCTCTGAGATAAAAGTCCTTGCTGATTGCTTTGTGTGGGGTCCTGTCTGAAAAAGAGCCATGTTTTCTTGAATATCACAGCTGTTCAGACAGTAGGCTGCCAGTAACACCATGCACCATTCAAATATAGAAGTCTCTGATAAAATGTTTTTCTGGGACTGTTTTTGAGTTAGAAATGCATGATGATAACTGTAGATTTCCTTTAAATCATAACCTGTATTTCTGTGGTCATCTGTAAATTGATAGATTTCAAGTCTGGTATAGACAATTCTGTTTATTCAGATGCTAGAGTTTTAGCTACTAATTTCCAGCCAATGGAGAATTTCTCTCCTCAGTTATTTGCCTAAAAGCCTCTTTAATACAGGGAATGAAAATAATACTATTTTCCTGTCTTTTTTGTTCTTTTAGGGAACTATTACATTCTTACCTAACGGTTGTTGCAAAACCTGTAAGTATGTCAGCATACCTGAATCAACAAAACAGATAATTAATTTTCTTCTTATATTAGCCCATATCATGGAGGCTGATATGTTAGTATTTGAATAGATACTCTTGTCTTTATGTTTGTTATTCCAAGCATTCAGTGCCCAGTCTCTCTGGGAAAGTTTAAACTGAAGCAGAAAGACCACTTAAGACAATTTTTCAGTGCACTAGCTAAGCCAAGTGTGCTGAACTGCAGGGAACTTATGGAGCTATTTCACTGAACGTATGCTCTGATCTTTCCCCTTAGGTATACCTCTGGATAGTCCCACACCGTGCTCTGTCCGTGAAAGGGAAGACTTTATTGTCTATAAGAACTGCCGTTCTGTGGAGAGGGTTGTCATGACTGAATGTGAAGGAACATGTGGAACTTTCTCACTGTAAGTAAACTGATTGGACAATGAGATTTGAATTCTGTCACTGACATTATTTGCATAAAAGGAACAATACATAGGTAGACTAGAGAATGCTAGACCTGAAACTATCAGCTCTGAAACTCATGGGCACAAAATCATGGACAACTGAAGAGCTGATTAATTTTAATGCAAAACAGAAAAGGGTATTGGATTGCATTGGGATTTATGCTATGATAAGGTTTGTTCATTCATTAAGAGATGGCTTGTCTGTCATTTTTGTCAGACCATCTTGGACAGAAGTCATCACAAGAGAACATGGATTATTTCTTGTAATGTGAATGAGCCCAGAGAGCAGCCAAACCTGATGTTCATAAGTCGAAAAGTGGTTCTCAAGAATTAACATATAAAATGAAATACACATCTGTCTTTTAAAGGAAGTTTCAAACATGAATGATTTTTATACAGTAACGAAGTGAGAAAACAAATGCCTTGTGGGTGGTGTTAGTAGCTATAAGAAAGTGGCTGGTGTGACACCTGCATTAGCCTTAATATGGCTTTTTTACATATTATACCAAACTTCTCACAGAGTTCTATATCTAACTTCACTCTTTCCTATGTACACTGGCTTCTAGCACAAAGTAATGTTGCCTTTCTCCACCTTCACAGATACTCTATTGAGGCCAATTCTTTGGAGCACAGCTGTTCCTGCTGCAGGGAAGCAAAAACTAGCACGAGGGAAGTGGAACTGAAATGCCCATCTGGGCGCTCGATTCAACATAAGTATGTATACGTGGAAAGCTGCAGCTGCCAGGACACTCATTGCAACATCCCACAGTCCAGTGAGCCTCTGAATATAGAAGAAAATCACGAGAGCACTCCAACTGTATCGGAAGGGCCATCAGTTTAACAACAAAATGAATGCGAAGAAACCTAACTGCATTCAAAGGGACTCTGCACTGCTCTCATCTTCCTTGACTACTTTTAAACTTTGCTTTTCCCAGTTACTATATTCTATGCATTCTCTGACTATTTTTAACAGTACTCTATTTATTTGTGTACAAAAGTACAGTGAACTTTCTCCTAAGTGCATAGCCCTCTGGATTGTTTTATAATCAGCTTATTTTCTCTGAATGATTAAAAATGCATTTCAAACAACATGGGGTTTGTGCTTATTCATGTGCTATCTAGATGAGCCTGAACTTTAACAGAGAAGGATTTTTTTTTTCAAGTTATAGGAAGTGAGTTGATGTATTTCCCAAATACTTTGGGTATTTCTTTGTAGCTCCCAAAAAACTGAAATATTAGAAGGTTCCGTCTGGAGGAGCCAACATGTAAGGTGGGGCAAAAATTTATTCTGCCTGCCAGAGCAAAGCTGAAGGTGAATAATGCATCATAAAACGATTCAGATAACTCTGAGAAACTTTCATTCTAGTTCAGCACCAGTCTCATTTTAGTAGGGCTGCGTGTGAATTAGAACAGTCTCAGTTCATCACTGTTATGTCTTTTCACTAAGCAGTCCATCAGCTGTGAGGATATGAAGTTTATTCACATTGTTTGAACTCTGAGGGATGTATAGCTAGTGTATATATCCCTCAGATGTATGCTAGATGTATACCATATACATCTCATCTACATGTATGCTAGATGTATACCTATAGTAGGAGGTCTTCAAATTTCAAGCTTCACAAAAAAGATGTCCATATCTGAGCTAGTAGTCCTAGGTTTTTCTACAGGAAATGGAGTGCAATAGCCATTTTCAACATTCATTCAACTCATGCCAAAGGAGATTAGTTGAATTGCACTCCAAAGTGCCTGTTTATCTGATGTCACTGCAAAGGTAGTTGAAGGAGATTAGCTGAGAGATGGACAGCTCTCTTGAAGATACCTGAAGTACAATTAGAGTAACACACACCTGCTGCTGTATGCAGAAATTGTATTTGGCATTATTTTTGCTTCTGTTAATGAACAGTAATTGTCTTACCCTTCTGAGGCCTCTTCTTGCACCATCAATCTGAATGCAAGTATCTTAGGTACCTAAAGTTGTAGAATTGGTGTCACCGTTTGGTGCTGCTATGTGTTGCAGCTTAAAAGGCAGGGACCAGTAGGGATGTACAGAAAATGAAACATCAGAAATTTGGTGTCTTCAAAATACTACCTTTAGAGAGCTCATTTCTGTGGTGGGGGAAAGATAGCTGATCTATGAAGAAAATTTTAGCCGCTCTATGTAGCAAGTGCCAGCGCTATGGAAGCCTGGTTTCTATTTCAGTACAGGGTTCTAAGGATTTCTCTAGGTGCAATGTGAGATGTGACTGAGACTTTTCTCCTGGAGCATTTACCAGGTCAGTCTCTCTGGTGGTTTCTTTGTTGTGTAACAACCTCTGTGCTGACAACCCTACTTTTCTTTGAGTTGTTTTTAAAGACCGCTAGTTTTAAAATCTGTTGGTCATTAGCTGTCTTTAAGATTTTCATTTTTTGTGGTTAAATTTGGCTGGAATCACTTCTGGAAATGAGCAGATACATGGTGTGATCACTTTTGCCTTGTTTCCTATGAAAAGGATAAAAAATTCCAAGTCATTAGTGGCTTTTTGCTGCATGCTATATTTACACTGGAGACTAAAATGTCCCAGACTTCATTTTTTTCATTTCTGTTTTGTAATCTGCATGGGCTCTTTCCATCCCTCCTAGTGACAGGCAAACTACTTGAAAATACAAAAGTTAAAAGATCCTGTGTAGTTAGTAACGCTGCAAATTTTGGCTTTGCCACTACAGGGCAGTCTAAGGCTAAGAATGTAAAATTACTTCAGAGCCAAAAAAAAAAAAAAAAAAGCCATCTGCCTACAAAAGGGAATTTGTACTTTGCCAGGTAGAGTTTTACCTCTGAGAATAGTGAATGTTGCTATTTCCCCACAGATGCTTGTATGCTTTCAGTAAGCATTAAAAGAAATTATTTTGATGGGAGTCAACATGCATGCAAAGCATGGTGTTCCTTACAGCGCTCTGGATTATAGCAGCCCCTTCAGTTTTTCTGCTGGTCAGTGCTGTCAATGCTGCCTATAAGCAAGTTGGTTCCCAACCAGGCACTGTCAGAGAATTCTTACTTACAAGTGCTTGGCAGTTCCAGGTCAAACTGTACGTGTCAAACCTCCACCCTTTTCTGCACATTCAGCCACCTCAGAACTTTGCATACCTGTGTTTCCATTGGGACTGGGTGACAAAATTGAATTTTGAACAGTCTGAACTTTTTCTAGTGGATAAATCCTCAAATAGCCTCTCAGGGAAAAAATAAGCTTTATTTCTGTATCCTTTCAAAGAGAGCAGTAGTGGCAATGAGCAGCACTTTTGCTCTTTCCCACAATGTTCTTGAAAGCAAATGGAGACCTGTCCTGCCTGAGCCCATGGAGCATTTGGTTTCTTAAGCAGGAACTGTTGTGTCTGCAGGTTACAAGCGCGGTCTCATTTGGAAAACCCAGGAGAGTAACTGAGAAATCTCAGACAAGGCTATGTAAGCCCTTTCGGGGCTGCAGAAAAGATGGTGGAATCTTCTGATCCCATTGTTTTCCAGCCAAGACCTAAAGGGGTGCTGACAACTTCACAAAATGTATTGGTGCTGGAAGAGAATGGGCTGTCCTCCAGGAATTTTGCAGTCCCCCAGGGCCCAGCAAGAAGGAAACAGTAGCAAGAGCTCCAGCAGAGTTCATCTGGGCGACAGGTTGGCTGGAACTCTGGCATGTCTCCATACCTGAGTCCCGTGTTCTCTTCCTAGACTTTCTGCCTGTATCCCAAGTACAGGCTGGAGCTACAATTTACCCGTAGCATTGCCTTGGTTGCTGGAGGCGTGAATTTTGAGTCCCTTCCTCAGATGGAGGCTCCTCCAAGGTGATCAGAAGCTTGAGCAAATCCTTTCCAGGCAGCTGTTGTCTTAAAACGTGCTCCCCACAGCATAGACCCAGCGTAGGAGACCACCGCTGAACGCTGGAGAAAACCTGAGTGGGTTGCCTACAGCTCAGAGAGGGTGCCATTGCCACACTAGTAAAGAGCACTGGGAACCTCCACTCCTCCTAAAAGAAAAGCTCATTGCCCATTTGCTTTGTAGACTGTTTGGGGCTGGGGTAGGGGGTTTACACAGAAGTATTCCCTGAGATGCACCCTGAGTCTTCCTTACAGTAGGTTACATGCTTCCCTAGAAGCATGGTAATTGCAGTGTGCACCTTGTTTGTGGAAGTGTATGGGTTTTGTTACCAGCTGTAGTCTTCCCCGAGGTATCCTGAATACCAGACAGTTTCTTTCTTACTATTTGGAGAGGTACTGGAAACTCGGTGCTGTTCATACGGCTCTACAGTAATACAGTAAGAACTTTCATCTGGATATAAAAATGAGTTCTCAGAAGATTTCCAGATAAAGTGAACACAGTTGCTTTATGAACCATTTTACTGGATGACTGTTTCAAGAACACCAAGGGCAAAAAGGCAAATGCTTGTTAGCAATATGGAAAAAATCACTACTGTTATCTGAGGTGAGGTGGATGGGATTCAGAAGGAGGGGGAGAAGCCCCATGCACACCAGGAACAACCTTCCACAAAAGAATACAAGATGGGGATTTCTGATCTGATAGGTATCCTGTTTAATGCTGTAATTCCATATTACAACATTATAATTTTTTGCTGTAGGAGAGGAAGGGCAAGATAGAATTTTCCATATGTTTACCGTTGGACTGTACTTTGCTAAACCACACTTCACTGAACTAAGCACATGCAACTCTGCACATAAGTCCCAATCAAAGGACTTCAGCAAAGGCAAAGCCCTGAGTAAATAATCATGTAGTTATGGTGTTTGTTGTACACTGTTTGAACTTGTGTAACAGAGCAAACCCAGATACTGTGAAAAGAGAGGAAGCAGAAATAGACTGAAAAACTCAAAAATCACAGGAAGAGAAATTATTGTGAACTTTATGTCTCACAAAAGCTAAAATTTATTTAAATAACTGTAGCTTTGATGTACAATTTCTTGTATTTCATCTCCCAGCAGCAGCTTTGGGTGGTGGGGGTATTTTAATGGAGAACAAGTTCTTCTAGTTAAGCAGCCCTCTTCTTCAGCCAAATTTCCTAAATTAACTCAGTCTTTTCAGGCTACTGTAAACCTCTGTGCTCTTAAGTGGCCACCTCACAGATTAACTTCCAACCAGGCTATATAAGCCATATTCCCATCACTAATGTAGAAAGTCATTATACGTTGGTTTTTGTTGGTGGTGGTGGTTTTTTTTTTTTTTCATTACCCTTTCAAAATCTTATGTGTTTAAACTGGACTTTTTTAATGGTTCAGTTTTTCAGCATTCATATGTAAATATGCTTGAATTCCTTTCACAAACTTGTCTCTAGAATGGTGAAAAACATCACATGTATCTTTTTTCCTTATTCCAAGACTTAAACTTTGAGAAAACTCACAAAACATATTAGAACTCATTATGTATTTTTGATATTGCTTCAGTGCAACAACTTCCATTTTGGAATGCACTTCTGTTGCAGGCTGATTTAAAGACAGAAAATACTGTGTGTCTCATTCTACTATGCTTTTGGCTAGCCTCTTCTCCAAATTTGACAAAGAACTGGGTTCTCCCAACTGCTACCAAGCTTCCTTAGTTCCAGAAAATCACAGATCTTCCAGTGTTAAGCAATTTCCCTTCAACACAAATGATTTCTGTAGGGTGCAGTTTAAGCTGAAGAAGGGTCTGTAGCCCTTAAAATGTTCTGTAAATTCTTTATGTAGTTCATGTATGCACATTTATATAAAACACTAGTAGACAACGGGTAGCTTTTAAGAATCATCCTGGAAATTTATTCCTGGTTATATTACATGATATGTTTGGCAGATAAAACCTCCTCATTTGCTTTGAAGGCTGAGAAGAAGGACATAAATGCTAGTCTTCACTTGAAGAAGAAGCAATACAGCCAAACCATACCAAAGCAGTTAATCTCCGCCTTTCTTTTGGCTTGTAGTAACTTTCAGTCATTGTGGAAATGGTTACTGCATGTATAACTTCATGTAATTTCAGAGTTATACAGACATCAGTACTAGGTATGCAGTGGCCTTTTTTGAACTGTCTTGTCATCCATGAAAGAATTAATTGCTTTTAAAGGGTGGGGGAGCTATGAAGCTCCAAGTCTTAAAAGCAGAATATTCATATCATTCCCCAAATGGGCCTGGGGTTCTCTTTGTTCTGCTACTCCATGTTTTCCATCAGGAAGGCTGTTAAAAAAAAATAATCTTTAAGGTAGAGAAAGACCAAGGGCCCAACCCCCTGAGGAGATGGCTTTCTGTGCAGGGAGTCTTTCTGAAGCGCCAGTAGGTCAATGAGACCTGTGTGCACAAACACCAATCAGCCGTGTCATTACTCCTGTATGCGGATTTTGAAAGATCTACATCTTCTTGAAAACACACACACAAAAAAAGAACAAGTGAACTGATTCCTTGCAAACGGGAGTAACTGATGCCTTTAATTAGTTCAGGAAAGGTCAAGGAACCCTATGGCAAGATGAGAGGTTAAGGAGCTTTATGTTTGTTCTAAGGCAAAAATGTAAGAAAACACCCAACCATCTCCTATCAAAATTAAAATATCAAAGGCATTCTTCATGTATTTTAATATACAATTAATGACAGAGACCCAGTCGCTGTTCTTCTGCCTGCTACAGATCACCTTATGCTGCCAGTCATTTCAAACTGTGTGGTGGATGCAAACTTGATGGACCAAACAAATCTTTGAAGTAAATTTCCTAAATTCAATGGGATTATACCAATAAAAACAATCCATGTTGAATTCTTCTGGCAATTAAGTGTGTAATACAGTGTTGTAACCATCAGTTACGTAAAATATTTTGCCAAATTAATTTCAGATGTTATCACGTGGATTATCAGTGCAAGAGGGCTTGATATCAATTCCTAAGTAATTGTTTTCCTAGCTAGCTTCACCTTCTTAATGAAGTAAACAGCATTTCTGTAGTTACTATCTAGGCAGTGCTGGTAAAACACAATTTCATTGTGCATACACATTGTAAGATATATTACTGTTACGTTTGCCTGAAATGAAGGGGAATATGAGAGGATTTCCACGCAGAACCGTACCGGCACTTGGATTCGGTATGGTAATTGGGTGTGAATGGTATTAATCCCCAAGATGCCCCCAGTTTGAGTGCCGCTTTACCAAGTTTGTATCAAAAAATATGGGATGTGAGTCACTGGTGTATTACGTTACCTTCATGATGGTTTATCTCCAGTGAGTCAGTGGCGATAAAGAAGTTGAGTTAATATTTACCAATTGTATTTACTAAAATCACATACCCTTTAATGGCAAATGATCCATGAAATGGGCTGTAAAGGGGCCAGGAAGAATTGTTCTTTTTGATAGTACAGCTGCAGCAGAGTGAAGGCCTCTTGAGCTAGAGGGCCCAATAAAGGGAAGAGTTATTAATCCTGGTGTGTCGCTCTAGGGGCATTAATTATACCTTGCGTAGCTGTCATAGCAATAATTCAGTAGTAATGGATCAATGTATTCACAAAGTACGTGTTAGACTGAATTTCCTTCAAAAAAAAAAAAAAAAAAGCTGCCATATATGCCTTCTGAAACCCTCAGTGTTGCCACACTTGACTATAAAGACTTAATTTGAATGCAAATATCCTCCACCTGTCAGTAGCCCTGAAATCATTGCAGGGGATTGGGGTATCCAAAGATTTCCAAGGAGTGTAGCCCACATTCTCAGCAGAGAAGCCAAAAGCAGCAGCCCTGGTTAGTCACTAGCAGGATTTCTGCTCCCGGAGAGATAGGAAAGCAGCAGCAAAGGTGATGGAGCAGACAAGCAGAGGTAAGAAAATGGTGCAGAGCAGGAGGACTGGGTCTGCTGTGTCCCTCAGCAGCAAGAAAAGGGCTCACATCCTCTTAGCAGAGGCTTCCAGATGGCTGATGTTACTTTCTGTGCTGAATGGAGCAGAAATGAATGGTGATGCAATGAGTTATTTGTTTTATTCTGTCTGTCCCTTGGACACAATTCTAATGTGTGCTGTTAATGTTCCTCCTAGGACCATATGTGCTGATTGAGGCTTGCAGGGGGAAATCATGCTTTAGCTCATCCCTCCTGCATGCTCTGGCATGCCCCTGAACCACGTGTAGGAGACAAGGGGCTGGGAGTTGTGATGGTAAGTCTCGACGTGTCCTTGTCATATAAGGACCACTCCAATCTGAATGCTATCTTTGGTGAGTATTTCATATGTTGTTCCTGTCCCTTTCATGGTACCCCTGGGGGATGAAGCAATTTTGTTCTAGGGTCAGGAATTAGATTGCTGGGTTCTTGTTCTTCTTTCTGCTCTCATATCTATGTGAATGAACTATACGCCTTGATTACCTGTGTGGGAATTGGAAAGGAAGAGGACAGCAATTATAAAAATAAAAAGGACCATATCTCAACAGAGTTCTGCCCTTGGATTTTGAAACTAGCCTTGATTTGAGCAAACTAACAGGTTTCAGCTTTCTACCATTAGCTTTAACAACACTCTCCTTTCTATGTCAGTGGCTGTGGGCTACTGCCCTATGTGATTTTCCTCCTTGGTTTCAAAACCCTTTGCCACACCTACAATTATCACTGTTCTGTGGTCTGAATGAGGAGGCTCCATCAATCAAAAGTTCAACCTGAAATTTACTATGGGAGTCTGCTGACTTTGAGGGTTACTATTGCACTGTGTAGGATTTCAGGTCATCCTGGTATCTACAAGGTCCTGTTGTCACAGTTTGGGTTATCTACTAGGTATTCTGCAGTCTTATGTTGTAACTGTGTGGGTGGAGAAGAGCGGGGAAATATGCATTGTGATTAAAAGGAAAAAAAAGCAGATATCTACTGCTTCCTGCACCAGTGCCGTACAGCCTGTCAGTTTGTACCCTAGCCAAAATGGCAGGGCTTCAAGAACAGACTTTACCTTCCAATAGTGCCCTGCCTCAACTGCGACTGACAATGGAATTAATGGGGCACAGGCAGTGGAAAAGGGGTAACGTGAACTCATGTTTCATGTGCTGCACAATGTCCTTGCCTGCTGGTGCGGGGTTTTCTTAAAGAGCAGCGGCAGCCACAAATCACCTGGCAGACATTTGTGCCTGCACCTCTGTAAGCCACTTAGAAAGTGGCTCAGAAACATTTAAGAGGAACAGCTGAAACAATCAGGGGGCCAGCTTTAGGATACTTAACTCTGCATATGCCAGGAAGCTTGGTAAAGCGGTGAGCAAGACACAGTCCTCAAGGCTGGTTCACTGTCTGCCAACCAGATAAAAGGGCACCTGTTTTCCCCAGCAAGTCCATGGACTACCTTGGCCTAAGGACTTGCAACAAGGATGAAACCTAAGTGCACTTCAAGCCATGTGCTCACTTTCTGCTGGGAATCATTCTGGTATTAATGTATTCCCGAAGGGGCATGGAGCAGCTGAATGTGTGGGAACAGCTGTTACGCATGTTTGCCTGATTTGCCCAGGCTGGGTGAGGGGCTTCCTCTTTGACAGAAATTATTTCCCCACAGCACGGACAAGTTGAAGGTCAGCTTGTGCCAAGACAGCAGGTAAATCTCTAAAGAAGACCCTAAAATAACCGACATCAAACACCTGTGACGGCATATCTAAGAACTGTCCTACAGAAGGACATAGGTCAGACCATGACTGAGCCCTCTGGATTTTTGATGGTTATGACTCTTTATAACCATGTTATGCTTGACCTTAAGATATTTTTTGCTTGGCCATTCGGAAAAAAACATCAAGCCAGCAGAGGCAACAAATGTTTCTCCTTGAGCTGGGGAACTGTGCTGATGTGCAAACCAGAGAAAAGCTGTACAAAGAGGGCAACGATTGCTTGTTACTAATCAGATGCTATGAAAATGAAAAGTGATTTTTGCCTAAAGAAAAGGCAACAGTGTAGGGAGGGAAATATATATTTTAAAGAAAGGGGCTAAGAAAATGACAGCTCTCCATCCCCACATGAAGAAGAGAAATAGATAATTGTCTTTTCCAAAAGACAGAACATTGTTGGGTGCTAAACATGAACAACTGAAAGGAAAATGAATGAAGCTCCACCTTTCAGGGACCCTGCCATCAATGTTTTGTTCTCATGCCAAATTCCTGGACTATAAAAATCTGCCTATAAGCCAAGAAAAACACACTTCCCTGGAAGGATTTTCAAGTTACCACTCCATGGCAAGATGGAAATTAAAAATGGGAGGTTGTTTTGGATCTTCTGCCTAATTTGGAGTTGTTGCAAGGGCAAAGAACCAGTTCAGATAGGTAAGAAAAAAAAAAATCTAAGGTTATTTGCTTGCATATTGATCTCCATAGGTGACAACTAGAGTTATCAAATGAAAACATATATTCACAAGATATGCCAAAAACTAACATTTGCTTTTTCATCTTTAATTTAAGCCATTTCAGTGTTACTGTTGTTCTGTTGTTTTTTCCCACCACTGTGTAGTTTATCAATTGCTTTATGTCTTAAGCAACTAATGTTAAAAAGCAGACTTTCTGCATGCAGTTTGCATCCAAAAAAAAAAAAAGTTACCCCCCCCCTTTTTTTTTTTACACATTTTGCATACATCTGTAATAGAAGTGTGTCAGCATAATGCCTGCTAAACTTGATTGACCAGTATGAAATACTGCATTAGAAGTAACCACACTTCTGTGGTCTCTTGCACCGTTACCTCCTGGTTTGGTTCTGAATGTCTTATACTTTTCCTAATCACTTAATATACAAACAATTGATTGTTATTGCTGTACTAGAAATTCTAGAAATCCACTCCCAAGAAGAAACCAAACTTTCTAATTTTCCCTCATTATTGTGTAAAAATGTGCTAAATTACCCTATTCCACTTCAGCGCTGCAAACACCTATGTAAATTACAATCCTTTTAAACAGCTGTTTTTGTGAGAACTTTGTCACTTGAGTTTCTGTTGCATGTTTTTAACAAGATTAGATTTCTTTTCTGTGCTCCCCTGCTGTTTCTTAGGTATGAATATCTCATAAGATTTTAGAGTTCACTGAGTATACTAATAACTGGTTTTGATTTGATCTATGAAGGAAGTTGCCATGTTGTTATTCATAAACGTGATGCATCAACAATGCAAACAAATCTGCTCATTTTTGCTTGCCATTCTTTCAGACGGGCCCAGAAGAGATTCCAAAATCATAATGTAGCAAGCATGTCTTATTTAATTCAAGGTGTAGCTTTCTTTTGATTTCATGTTGGCTTTATGCATCTCAGTGGTATGAAAACTACTTTCTAAAGTGATGTCTTAAATGCACTTAAAGTATCTAGCAACACTGTTGACAGAGGTACAACTCAGCTCCAAGGCACAAGTTTGTTTGAAATGAAAAACAAGTAGCCCTGGGCTGACTGCTGAAGCTGGTGGCGGCCTCAGCTGTGGCTGTCATTTTGCTGAAAAGCCTGGTGGCCTCTGGAAGGATCTCAAGAACAAAACTCTTGTCTGTGTTAAGGGGTAGGAGTTCCAAGGCAGAAATAACATTTAGGCAGCCAGGATGTGATTGCCCTCATTTCGCTTTAGATATCTAGAATGTAGATTTATGTCTCCATCTAAGAAGGCACCTCTCAGCAACCTTTGTAGACAACAGAGAGAAACAGGCAGCCTTGCAGCAGGTTTCATCTCCCTCCTAGCTGGATATCTAAGATAGGGAAGCTAAGCTTCTTCTGCTTCTCACTGTTAACTTCAAAGGAGCCTGGGTTTGTCTGATCATATCGGAGGTTTCTCTGAAATGGACTTCTAAAGAAATTGAGATGAATCTCATTTCTACAAGCTGGTATCTTCCAGGGGGTTACATTTTTGCATTCAAAAATCTCTAATTTTTCAACAAAAACCTCATGAAAGACGACTCATTAACCTCCCTCCTCTGAATCTTTCTTTAGTCCAGGTCTCTACTGTTGGTAGGAGCGAATGTGCCACCTGGGGCAATTTCCACTTTCATACGTTTGACCATGTTAAGTTCACTTTTCCTGGAACCTGCACGTACATCTTTGCTTCTCACTGCAATGACAGCTACCAGGACTTCAACATCCAAATCAGGCGTAGTGGCAAAAATAGTCACCTTATCTACTTCACGGTCACCATTGATGGGGTGATCCTGGAGGTGAAGGAGACTGGCATCACAGTGAATGGAAACCAGTAAGTAATGACTGTATGGCTATTTTCTCGTGTTGTCAATTTATTGCTAGGTGTTAGCAATCAGTGGTCTGTCTAGAAAGGAGTCCTGCCATGTGGAGGTGCAAACAGCTGCGTACGATCTATTCATAGCATGTTGAAGAGGGTATTGTGAAGAGTCCATCCTGTAGTGGTGGAGATGGCAAGAAGCAAGTAAACTACAATTCCCAGGGTTCAACAGCAATGCCGCTAGAAAAGGCAATTTGTTTGGAACAAAACATAAGGTGTAGGTTTCCTTAATGTTGCTTGCATTTGGTGGGATTGAGGATAAAATCAACACTTTATAGAACAGATTTTGTAGTAACTCATTTTTTTTTCTCAAAACGTTATTTCTGTGACACTAACCTTAGTGCTGTTGCTACTCAGAAACAGATGGTCCTTTTAGAAGCAGTTTGCTGTTCCCAGATAGATTAGTCTAGAAATGGCACTCCTTTGCAGATCACAGCTTGCCTTGGGGTCTTCTATGCAAAGGCCAGAATTTTCAAAGTCAAAATCCACACCTTTAATTCCAATCTGGAATAAACCTGAAAGCAAAGTGCAAGCAGAAAGTTAAAAATATTCCATGAATAAACAGTCACGTGCAACAGTAATGAAAGCTGGGTGTATTCATAAGGGCAGCCTTCATGAGAAGTGTAGTGTCCTGCTCCCAGCATATAGGTATGAAGGGCTGAGGCAGGCTTTGTCTCTGGGAAGAACACTCACAGTTTTGTTGGAGAGAAAAATCACAAACATTATGGGCTGTCTTCTATTGATAGCCATCCAGAAACAGCCAAATACACAGTAACATCACCAGATGTATCTCCCAAATCAAAGGGACAAGAAATCTTCTGTCTTCAAACCATTTTCTGATTTATATATATATATATTTTGTTTGTTTGTTTTGGGGGGGTGGTTAGGAAAGTGAATAATAATAGTCTTAGTTAAATCAAAAAGTAACATGGCTCTGAGTCACATCAGTACATTGGAAGCAGAACAGACCAAAATGCATTTGTGACTTCAAAATACCAAGGAAAATCCTGGAGAGATTATGATAACCTGTGGTATCCTCAAATGGGGAGCAATATCCCAGTATTGTGATCTTGTTCCTTATAACGCTTTGAATTAGGGCCTCAGTTCAAGTAGACAAGCAGTGCTGCATTGTTATAGGTAGACTGGCTAACTTGCTATTGACATGTTCATAACCAAAATACATTGTGTTGTGGATTAAGATTATTAGAATGTCACAGTGGACAAGGTGATAGACCTAAATTAATGCATTAATGAGAATGAAGGCTGACCTTGAAAAGAATATCTCCATGGCGTATATGCCTCCTTTTGACTCTAGTTCTTCTTCTCTATATTTCTGAGAGGATTTTATTTATTTATTTTTCCAATGCTATCTGTTTTGTTCCCTCTAATTTCCAGGATCCCTGTGCCCTTCAGCTTGAAGAGCATCCTGATTGAGGACACCTGTGCTTACTTCCAAGTCACTTCCAAGCTGGGTCTGACACTCAAGTGGAACTGGGCTGACACTCTCCTAGTATGAACAGCCAGTTAGTTGTTTTTCTCTTGGTGAACCTCATCAATGATGAAAAGCAGAGCTGGATGCAGGCACAGTGTTGAATACTGAGGGGTGGCAGAGGGGGGGAGGTACCACTGTGCCCATAAACTGATGGGGACATACCACACTAGTTAATTGTTTCATGGGGCAGGGCAGTAGAGCTGCAACACCCAGGCCTCCCCAAGCAATTTTACATGACAAAAGCTGCTACTGTTAACCCTGCAGATAGCATCTCTACAGTTATCTGCTTCCTGCATGGGTCACTGGCAGAAGTACAGCTAGTGCCCCCAGCTCTGACTTGTTTAGTTACCCTCTTTCTCAATTCACATCGCGTGTGGGAAACTAATCTGTGTGGTCAGTGCAGACCTTGGCCTCTCTCATTCCAGGGCATAGTTATGGGGGAGTTTCCCTCTGTACATTCACCCCAAAATACCTTCTGCAGTGGTAGTGTATTTACGCTTTTGGGTGTAAGCATTTATCCTCCACAATCAGGACTGAGATTAAATAAATGGAAGTTGTATGTCATGTTTAGCAGGCCAAAGAGAGAAAGAGGGTAGAAGGTGAACACGGGGGGGGGAAAAAATATCAGGAAGCAATCAAGTTGTAATTCAAATTCTGATTTAACGAAGTATTTGCTTCCCCCTCCCTCTGTACTAGTTAATACTTGAAGTATTACAGGCATCACCTGTAATCACCTGTGCAGCAGACACAGTTTTAGGGTGACATGCCTGTAGGAAAAGCACTGCCTTTTGTAAGTGGACCTGAGTCATGCCACTGTTACTCTCCAAGCAATTGGGAGTGATTAAGTGCAATAGTTCTATCTAGCAAGGCTGTAATGTGTTAACCTGGCTCTCTATTGCCTCTGTGTATGGGCAGAACAAGTTATGCTGGGCAGACCCACCCATAGCAATGCTATGAAGTTTTCCATTTAGCCTATGAGCTAGAAAAAAAAAATAATAGATACTGCTAAAAGCTGACCAGAAGCTGATTCTTCACATCTTCCAGCATCAGGGAACAGTTAGCTGCCCAGTACTCTCTACTGGGAGACCCTGGTCCAAGGATTAGTCCAGTACTCAGAATACTGCAGTTAGCTGTTTAATAGGTTGGAATGTCAATTGTTGGAAAATCATCATCTCATCTGAATTCAGTCTGTCTGCCAGTAGGTTTTGTGGTGGGTTTGTAACTGAAAAGGGGACTTCTAAAAACAGGTAATAAGCGTTTCTGCCAGTGTGCTTTTTTTATAGTGAACCATCTGGTAACGTACTGATGATGGGGGGGGAAAAAGCCTTTAAACTCTAGGTTTCCTCTCTGCTTTTGTTTCTTAGCTGGACCTGGAAGAAACATATAAAGAGAAAATTTGTGGTCTCTGTGGGAACTATGATGGCAATAAGAAGAATGATTTGATTTTGGACGGTAGGCCATGAATGCAGTGTGTTCCACAGAGAACAGGAGTGTGTTAATATATGGCATGAAACTTGAATTTTGTTTCCTCTGAGTGGGGTTACAGTTCTCCTGACAGATGTCCTGAAATACCCCAACGTTTCTGTAGATGGGAGGTGCAACTTAAGAGGTTGTGGAATGATTTGGGATCCTCTGCTCTTTGCAAACTTGCAAGTCTCTCAAACCTCATCGACCCAGTTTAATTGCCCAGTTGTCATGTAGCAACGTTGTCATGTAGCAACATTGCCAGGTTTCCGACTGATAGTACCAAACTTTAAGGAACTTGTAGTCTCAAATGAGCCATGACTGCACTTTCTGTCCTTCCATTTTCATCATTTTACAGTTGGGTATCAAGTGTGATTAGTTTTGGCTCTGAAATGAAATGAAAGTGCCATGACTGACCCAGACAGGTTTCACTGAGCATCTTTACAGAAACTGCGGTGCCATCCACTGACACCTTCAGATATTACACTGGGCTGGAAACGCCAGCACAGCAAACAGATGAGACTACCGTCCTGCAGCAGGGTGTGTGAGCGGAAAGAAACCTGCATCCCAGGGTACTTAATGCAGGACTAAAGCCAAAATTGTAATACCATCAATTCATGTAATACCTAGACTTTTTAGGTCACCAGAAAAATACTGTCATCTACCTCACCCCTTCAGAAAGAACTGAGAGATTTGATTAAATATACCACTTGTAGTGGTAGATTTGGAGTTCTTTGGAGTACTTGATATTAAGCTTTTTGGGCACATCTTAGTCATGTTTCTGCCCTTTACTTCACAACCGCAATTGGTAAAACCTAGAGCCAGTTCAAAATTTTCTGAGGAAACTGTTTTCTGTTGCAAAGCGTTGCTCTAAGTAAAGCAAGGCTCTTCTTTTATGCTTCTGGTTCCACTGGAACCAATATCCACTGGAATCCAATATTTCTGGTTGAAATATTTATATTTCAAACTTCTGTTTGTCAGAAAAATTTCTCAGATCTAGGATCTATCTGGTAACGCCTTGGTCAAGTGTATCCCTATAACTAGTGTAATACATATATTGTGTGCCTCTCTTCCCATCTTGTCTAGCCTTTGAAAAGTAGTAAGTTCACAGATGATTAGGAGCATATGCACCTAAGGCTGCACTTCAGGCTGTGATAGTAGAATGAAAACTAAACTGTATGGCCATTACACATGCAAATACAGAATTCTGTAAGTCCAAATGCACCCATAACAAACTGAACTGTGAAAGTGATGACGTGCAATAGAAAGGTCAAGAATCTCATGTGATTATTACTGCCCAGACTGCCAGCAGTTCTTGATACAAGTGCGCCAAATGCCTGGTTCTAGCCCAGCAGATATTATGCCAGGCTGTTATTTTTTATATTATGAATGCTGTGGTTAAGCTGAGGCATTTGGTAAAGACCATGCTTTGGGCCTTACAGCCCAAAAATGAAGTGCATATTTATAGCAAAATAGCTGATCTAAAGGATTGCAGACAGTCACTCAGATGCACCTGGGGATTTTGCAGGATATCAAATGCACCCGAGGCAGTTTGGGAACTTTCACAAAGTTGAGGATCCATCTGAAAAGTGTGCTGATGTGAGTCCAGATGATCACACTGGAAGGCATCCTAGGAGGGAAGATGATAGATGCAGTAAATATGTAAGTATGTGTGGCTAAGGAGTATAAACCCTCCTGAACTACAGTCCTTGAGTGACTGTATGAAACAAAGGCTGTTTACAGAGCATGCAGTGAACTGATTTTGTCAGGAGTCCACCATGAATCTTGGCAAAATGTTATCTTATAGTTGAAGGAATATCCTATTTGTAATGTTAATGAAATAGATCATGGGAAAATATGCAATTTTATGATAGCTTCCAGTCCAAGAAAAAGAACCTCATAACAGAAAATTATACCTGTATGGCCCCTGGAGTTCAATGTGACCATGAACTTGTGTCATCAGAAATTAGGATGCACGTCCAAAAACCTGAAAGTTGGTAAAATGTCAATTATTGCTTTTTTTCTTCTTCCTCCTTTTTTTTTTTTTTTTTTAGAAAAAAATGTGCAAGAAACTTCTCTCCCATTTTGGAAACTGCCCCAAAGTGGTTGCTTTTGATGATTATGTAGCTACCTGCACTGAGGATATGTGCAGCTGTATGGTTAATTCTTCTCACACTGATTTGGTTTCCAGCTGCATATGCAGCACTTTAAACCAATACTCTCGAGACTGTGTCCTCAGCAAGGGAGACCCAGGGAAATGGAGAACCAAAGAACTTTGCTGTAAGTAACTATTGCTCTGGAGATCTCTTTCAGGTTAGACATATATGTACAAACCCTGATCCCAGTAGAGCAAAGATAGGAGCTCTGTTAACTACAGTGAATTAGTCTGTAAAAGTACTTTTGACAGAAACATTGTTAATGGAAAAGCTTCTACAAATTTAACTTGATTTTGCTCCTTAATTAGAACTTATATTAGGATTTCTTACCCCTCCTCGTTATGGCTATTTTTTTTCCCAGTTCTTTTTTGAATTTTACCACGCACAGTTAATTTATAACTAATCTTGTTTTAAATTTTGATGTCTAGTCCAAAGAAGTCACTGAGAAGTTTAACACATTTGTTCTTAAATGGTCCTCACTCAGTAGTTGCAGCTATTGGGCAGGAAATCACTATAAATTCAGGGGGAAGGCTACAGGTAGTTCTTCCAAACAGCTGTTGTGAATTGGGATAGAAGACTAATGCCAGATGACTGATGTTTGAGGCAAAAATAAGTTATTACAATATGATACATCCGGATAGAGAGTTCCCCAACCAAGATATGGGGGAAAGGAGGAAGGAGTTGGGCAGTGATGCAAAGATTTTAGAGCACTTATAACAGTAACATACCACATTTTCATTTGGTCTTGCAGATCAGGAATGCCCAAACAACATGGAGTACATGGAATGTGGAAATTCCTGTGCTGATACTTGTGCTGACCCAGAAAGAAGCAAGATTTGCAAAGCCCCATGTACAGATGGCTGTTTCTGTCCTCCTGGTAAGGCATCTACTTCTTCCAATTGGTCACGCACATCAAGGGACAAAGAGGAATATTGCTCCTTTTCAGTTAGTGGCAATTTTTTTCTTCATGATTTTACACTAAAAGCAGTGAACAAACTGTTTCTTCTAGCATAATTAAGCAACTTCCTTCTTGGAAGAGTCAGATCTCTAAAGATCCAAGATCATAACAATGGAGAAGGGGAGAGAAAGGATGTTTTCCTAAAGACTAGGCTGAAAAAAAGGTACAGATGTAGAAAAAGGAAAGAGGTTCTCCAGACAGTAGAAATGCAGCTGAGGATGTCTGGTGAGATACCTCCTTGTTACAAGTCTAGGTGTATATCTAGCCTATGGGATGATAGCTATGACTGTAGGTTAAGTCACATGTAAAATAAATGCATTGGCGGGTACATGCTTGAGCAATCTTGCACATGAAGAATTTGAGTTCTGATTTGTTAGATGCACTATTAGCAATGGATGAAAACCAGCTCATATGCTTATGGTCTGGCATTTGACAATCCTGCTCATGGTGTAGGATTACAGTGACATGCAGAGATACTCTTTTGTTTTTGTATTGCTGTGTTGCTTTTATTTGAGGTCTAGTAAAAAACGCTTCTCATCAATTAACACCTGAGAGGGCCTGGTGTGTGTTTTTCAGTAAAATATACCCCAATCGTTTACAGAAATGCTGAATCCTCCAGAGTTTTTTGCTTATTCTGATCTTCCTTCGTGGTGTTTCCCAGACTCACCTGAAGAATATTAACTAGCTAATATGTCTAAACAGGAACCATCCTTGATGACCTCGGTGGCAAAAAATGTGTCCCCAGAGACAGCTGCCCCTGTATGTTTCAAGGCAAAGTCTACCCATCTGGAGGGACTTACTTTACTCCTTGCCAAAACTGGTACTGTTGTGAACTTGATTGCACTAACAAGGAAGAGGCAATTATTGCAAAGCATTGATGACTTTCATTCTGTTCTTTTCTCCTTTTTGCTGTTCCTAATGTCTTAAGGAATTATGGCTTTAATACAAAAACTGGGGTCTGAATTGCAACAGCCTTCAGAAAAACTTTGAGGCAGCCCTCAGCCTCACATAGCTATCACCTTATCTTAGAATTGCCAGCAATTATTGAGCCCAAGTTACTATAATGCAGAAAAATAAGTTGCTTTGCTGGTTAGTTTAGAAGCATTGGCCACTAAAGTGGAGCAGAGGGTCATACCATGTTAATGAGTAATTTTCCAGCCATCTCTAGATCTATAAAGGGCTGTTCCAAGGCTTGGATCTCAAAAGTCCTGATCCTTGAGAATGATTTGATTTTGAGCAAAACTTGTAGCTTGAACCCATCTCTACTCTGCAATAGTGAAATGTGATAAGACCTTGGGTATGTTCTTTTCAAAAGAGATGTTTCTTACTCTGATATCTATCCTGTGAATGAACAATTCTATGTATTTTTGTGCTTCTGAAATACAGTACATTTTCTTAACCTTAGGAATAATCTTTTCTGTAGGGAGCAGTGGATTACACTGTGGCGCATGGTTGGATAGAGCGGATATTCTGCAAACCCCTTTGGATCAAGTATTTTCTATGTTGTCCTCAAATGCAGGAAATACTCTTCAGAACCTGCAGTTTTGAGGAAATGAACTTGATGGGATTTGGGTGATTCCCATATAGCCACATCCTTGCTTACTCTTCACAAAGCCCAAGCTGACATTGCCTGGCTGTTCTCCTGTTGTGTGCACAGCTCTAAGAACTAACACAGCTCATTAACTCAGGTCCTCCACAGTAAGCTGCTGAGAAGTCACATCAGCAACTTGCTGAATGGTTGCATCAATAACATAAAATGTTGCAAGATCCTGCTCAAAGAGATTCTTTATTTTAAAAAGTTAAGTAACCAATTCAGGCCCTAGAATATTTCTTTCTTGACCAACTCAGTGTCTCTGAGGGATTTAGTTTGAAGCCTAGTGCAGTTAACTCCAATCAATAGGCATTCAACTTTTATACTCTAAGGGCCTAGTATAGAATCTTCCTCCTGCTTGGATTTAATAAGCAGATGAATAACGAGCAGCTAGTAAGACAGAGAAAGAGGGTCCGATCTGATACAGATCTCAGTCTTTGCTCCTTTAAAGTATATTTATTCTAATTACTCCGTTTTTGGATTTTGTACAGTACTTGCAAAGGAGGTCACTGGAGCTGTATCTCTCTGCCTTGTTCTGGAAGTTGCAATATAGATGGAGGATTCCATATAACTACGTTTGATAATAAGAGGTTCAATTTTCATGGTAACTGCCATTATGTCTTAGCTAAGGTATGAACAATCTCCCATTTCACTCCTGAATCTCTAGACTAGCATGAAGCATTAAGCTGTGCTGGAGCTTGATATAACTTCATTTGATTAAATGACCTCAATCCAACAAAGCACTTCAACACATGCTTAACCTTAAATCACACAAATTTTTCCATTTGCAATGGACTGCAAGTCAACTGTGGTGTTAAGCGTCAAGCTTTTGCAACTTCAACACAGTTTTACATCTTTTTTTAGCGAATTCATTTGCTTATTCAATTTATTAGTGTAGATTAAAGCATTCTTCTGAAGCTTTCTTCATGTGTGACTGTCAAAAATAAGTGGATGAGATGATTACTTCACAAAGATTGACTACCATGTGACTGCAAGTACATGATCTGCACAGGTTGATTGGAAAAAAAAAAAAGAGGGGAAAGGCAGTGATCATTCTTGGTTTTGGCAATGAAATAAAGCTGCAGTTAGAGATTATATGCACCACTTCTTTCATTATTACATTTTAGCCTTTCAGAGACACGTTTTTTCCCTTCCAGCTCCCTTCCTATAGCATGCTAACAACATCTGTACACCCCTTTCACCTCTTTTCAGAACACTGATGACACATTTGTGGTGATTGGAGAGATTGTTCAGTGTGGGACGTCAAAGACAATGACTTGCTTAAAGAATGTAATTGTCACACTAGGAAGAACTGTAAGTAACTTGCCTTAGCTAGTGACACATAATCTGTCACTTCTATTTAGGTTCAAAGATGGGGTTTCTCTAATACTGTGGACTCATTTGGATCAGTTGCAGTCCTGACACTGCAGGATTAATATCAGCAGATGATATAGTGCATGTGTTTATTAGTTTTGTTCTACAAGAGTTATTTACTTTCCACTCCTTTTGGATTCCATTTTTTCCATTTTCTTTAGAGGCAGATGGTTCAAAATTATCCTTGTTGGCTTTCCCTGTCTTTTCCGTGACTTTAAAGTTTTTCATTTCTTTATTTTTGATAGATGTAGGTTTCTGTAAGACCCTTGTATTTTTATAGCAGCTTTGAGTCCTGAGGTTTTCCCTAATGCAATGAGTGAAGTAGTAGAATTTCCCAAATGAAGGCCTGAGATTTCTCCTACTGAATATTATGCCATGATTCAAACTGAATTCAATGGGAACAGACTTAGAATAAACCTGTGTATATTTAGGAGTGCATAAATAGTATCCCTAAGGCCTGGATTCATTATGTCTAAATGGTATCTAACTGGTGTAGTCCTAGCTGGGTTAGGAAACTCAGCATCTTAACCTCCTTCTATAGTTAGCAAAGGAAGATAGGGAACTTCAAAGGACAAGTCAGTCCACCTAATATATGAGGTGGCTTCTGGAGGTGCCTGTCTCTATCCATGGGAGGAGTCACGTCTATGTCTATGAGGGATAGAGCCATGTCTCTATCTATGAGGAAGTTTGAGTCAGGTAGCTCTCATTTTGGATGTGTTACATTTCCAACGAGATAGATCTGAACCTACATGAAACTTCTTGAGTGCAATTCTCCAAAAGATAACTAACCTCTTAAGTAAGCAAGAGGACTTAGTCAAGGTTGTTGTCTATGGAGATGTTTTTTTGGTTTGTTACAGTGTACAGATTTATTCTGTGGCAGTGTATGGTATCCAGACACTGAGTTATATTGAACTCAAAGGTAATCATGTTCTGAAGACATAACTTGTTAATGTTTATGGAAGCTTGTGAGGTTGTGCTGTCTGTCTTGTGCCATATGCATTCATTACTATGGGCTTTTTGCTTTTTCCCCTGCAGACAATAAAAATATGTTCCTGTGGAAATATCTACATGAACAATTTCATTGTGAAGCTGCCAGTAAGGAAAGGTAAGTGTCCTTCTTCACATTGTTCTCAGACTAGCCTGCATCTATTTAAAGACAGATTCCTGCTCCTTTCTCTGAAGAGCCAGACCCTGCCCCTTGTCAGATCCCTTTGACCTAGGTGGATACAAGGTCTCGGAGTCCCTGGGGATTCCTGTGTGCACAGAATGCACTGGTAAAAGGGAATTCCTGTTTACTGAGCTTTGTAAAGATTTGCAGGTACATGCATACATTTTCATTTCTCTTTTTTTCCTCTTTAGATGGCATCACCATCTTCAGACCCTCTACATTTTTTATCAAAATCTTGAGCTCAATTGGAGTACAGATTCGAGTGCAAATGAAACCTGTGATGCAGCTCTCCATAACGGTTGATCATTCTTTTCAGAATCGCACATCTGGTAGGACATATCACATTCTTTCAGTTTGCTCTTAAATCAAGTTGTAGCTGCTTGTCTATCAGTTTAAGTAAATAAATTATTTCATTTTATATTGGCTTTGGTATGTTAGAACCCTTGATTAAATCTACAGCCTTCCTGGAACAAAGGATTGGCCAAAGCCTTCAATTTGCTGAAGAAAGTAAGATAAGCTCTGTGATATTCAGTGTGTGCAGATCTTTTAGACTCTATCTGTAAAAGCAGGCCATCATCAGAGACTTATGAGATGCAAGTTATGAACTTGGTTTTGTCACCTATCTTCCATTAGCATCACTTAAGCTTTTTGTGCTAATGTTTCCTATCTACGTATTGGGATAATATCCCATCTCTCCAATGCATTTTGTTTTGCTTTTGCCATTTCCTCTGATTATAAATCTTGGGGAAGAGAACTCTCCGTCTGACGGTGTTTAATGAAGCACATTTAAGCAGCCTCCAATCTCTGTGCTATCACTAAGTACTACTTGTAAGGCAGAAAATAATAATGGACTAAAGGCAGTAAGTATGCTGTCTGATTTGTGGGAACTTCAGGAAAATGAGCTACTTTCAGGCAAGCACCTTTATAGATCTAAGGGTATTTATCTTGAAGTCATTCTTTTTTCCACTCGTGATTTCTTCTTTTTCTTCTTTTCTTCCCTGCCACCCACTCAAGGTCTTTGTGGCAATTTCAATAACATCCAGACTGATGATTTCAGAACGGCCACTGGAGCTGTGGAAGATTCAGCTTCTGCTTTTGGTAACTCTTGGAAAACTAGAGCCAGCTGTTTTGATGTTGAGGACAGCTTTGAAGATCCTTGTTCAAACAGTGTGGATAAAGGTAGCACGCTTTTCATCCCTGGACTATCAGTGCTAAACAATTTTCCCATGATGAATAACTGAAAAAGCTTTAGAAAGCTCGTAGACATCAAACACTACTGCCTTTGAGACTGTTATGAGAGAGAACACATTGTTTTTTGCAAGTCACTAAGGTGACAGCTTGTCTTTTTTTAAAAAAAAAAAAAAAGACACCTCTGGAGAAAGAGCCAACGCCTTCTCTGATGGCTTGAAAAGCACACACAACATCAATGAGAACAATTTAGGCTTAAGGCAGAGCATAATTGGTTGTCAATATCTGGGCCAGATCTTTATCCCATCTAGGTTGTTACAGCTGTGCTGAAGTCAATAGGAATAAGTTATCAAAACTACTGACTACAGTAGGCACTTCTGTACTAGGTGCCCTGTCCAGCTTCTCATTTTGACTAGGTTTGACTATATAGAAGATTTAGAGGGTAGTCTCCTAGGTATTACCATATATAATAAAAGCCCACTAAATATTATATGCTTTGTGTTATTGCTTGACTATATTTCATGAAGAACCATGAAAAAGCAATGAAAATGGGGATTTTTTTCTAATGTTCTGCAAATCCAGTCACAGTAACAGTGTTAGTACTTGGAAGGAGGAAACTTTTTTTTCTTTCAGGAAGATGACAGTTTACCCATCCAATTATGCTTATCACCATGTTTATGCCCACTATTTCCTTCCAGCATCATTTGAACGCTTCAGGACACTCTAGGTCTGTGTGATACCTGATAAGAATATTAATTCACAAAGTGGTGTGGTTTAAGTGACTGTGGGTGCTATTTTTTTTTTCCCCATTCAGAAAAATTTGCCCAACACTGGTGTGCTCTTCTGTCTAATACCAGCAGTGTGTTTGCTGCTTGCCATTCTGTTGTAGACCCTGCTGTGTACATCAAGGTAAGGCACTGGTCTAAATCAGGGGCTTATTCTTGTCCAGAGGCTGATCCTGCCACGAAGGAGGTCTGGTCTTCAGGAGTGAAATAAGTTTTAGTAACGCCGGTTTGGAAATAGATTCACTGATGTTGATGAGAAAAATAACAAAATGAGAGTTTATGCAAGATATGGTGGGACTTTTTGCTTGCTGTTTGCTTGCTTGAAATATTAAGTGACTTGTTTTCAATGAGCATCCCTGCTGTCACTGACAGTTCCATTGCATGATCCAGAAGCAAAACGGGCAAAATAAGGTTTGCTGTTTTTGAAAACTGTTCAGTCTTTAAAAAGCTAAATCAGTGTTTCTGTCGGGAATCAAACTGAGAGGTTTCATACTCCATGGATTCCCTCTGATTTGCTTTTAAAGTCACATCTAGCGGGAGAACATACATTGTTTATAACCCATTTATTACTGAGGAGACATTTTGCTCTTTGTATTTAGAATGCATGAAGTACTCCACGAGTACTCCTGGTGTTCAGCTGTATAATGTTGTTGATGAAGTTGACTGAGCAAGCAAGTTACTGCATTTCTGTGAATAGTAAAGCAGGTTCTGCAAAAACTGCGGAAAATTCAAGTAGGGTCTGTATGAGATACAACTTACTGAGAAAATATTTGAGCCTGAAATTTTGCATGAAATTTAATGTGTTTCAGGTACCTTTAAAATTATGGCTTATCCTTTGTGCCACCCAAATTTTCCTTTAAAAATGTCTGCTTGAAAATTCATGTTAACTACATGTAAAATAGGAATTTAATTCACAATTGAAGAAAAATAATAACCTTCTTTTATTATTATTATTTAATTTTCTATGGATATGTTTGTTACTCCTGCTGATCTCAGGGCTTTAAACCGTGATTAGTGGAAGCACTTTCCACAACACCAGCGGTGGCAGGACAAAGTGCCATCTGTGCAGTATGACCATATTGCTGTTAAGTGGCTGGCTGTATCTGGGTGCTGCCCAGACACCCAATTAAAAGAACTTGAGCTTTACATGCCCTTTGTCCCTATTAGTACTATTTCTTTAGACATCAATACATATGATTCACTGTTAAATCATCTTCTCTTATGCACCTGTCATTTCATAGGCTGCATCTTACCTGCACACTAGACAGGGACACAAACACCAGTCATCGCTGTGTAGTACTTTCAGTTCTGTATATTTTCAGATGCTGTTTTTTGACAAGTCCTAAACTGTACATCATCATGGGAGGCTGGTATAGACATTTGTCAGTGCTTTAATGAGCTATAGGTGCCATCATCACTCTTATTATTCATCTTTTATGAGTGCTAGACATACCATCATTGCAGTTACATGGCTGTAATGGATTTCCTATTTCTCCAATTTGCATAGCAATTCATTAGCATACATTTTCTTGTAGAGATGTTTCAAATTAAACTTCATTGGTAGTAATACTTTTCTGAAAATATATTGGTTGAATATTTTTTGGATTGCTGAATGTTTCTTTGTTCTGTGAGCTAGGCATGATTACACCTGTGCCCTTTTCTGTCCCCTAGAAATGCATGTATGACACCTGTAACGCTGAGAAGAGTGAAGTTGCACTGTGTAGTGTGCTCTCTACCTACTCCAGAGATTGTGCTGTGGCCGGCATGTCCCTGAAGGGGTGGAGACAGGGGATCTGTGGTAAGCATCCTATAACATCTTGGGTAGGGATCTGGGGAACAGCTTCAGGAGACTGCACTCTGTGGCAGCCCAGGGCTTTTGAGCTCAGTCAAGGTTGTAGATCTTTGAAAAACAGAATAAGCATATGCTCTATAAAAAACCTCTGCCTGCTAAAATCAGCTCGTGTCCGCTTCGTGAAGAGGCTCTTAGGAAGCATGCTCCTTGTGTGAATTCAGAGCACAAAGAAGAAGAGTGTAAGGTGTATTAACCAAATCACAACACATAGTTGCAGTTAACGTTAGTTTTTAATTTTTGGGCCTCCCTATGTATGTAAATTCTGAAAGATTTTCAACAGCTCTTCTCAGCCCTTCTGTCTCAGACATTGGTCATATACTGGGCATTATTCTCATTAATTGCATTTTTCCATGTTATAATAAAACAGTAATGACTTTTAATAAATTTATGTCACTGGTTTCTGAGAATGTTGAAGTGTTTAAAGGTATTTTCAGCGCAGGACCATTTAACAAATAAGTAAGTTTCTTGGAACATAAGTTTATATTTGGGTATATACATTGCCAGTAAATCCTGGATTAGGAGTCCACAAAAATGTGTATTTTTGGCACTACCAGAACTTATTATGAGATACTATCAGAGCTGAGAATAAATCTCCCGAATCTCAGATTCTGAATTTTACTTTGAAGTTTTTCCATTTTTCCATTAATGATCAGATAGTTCAAATGAGTTTTGCCTATTTCAACGTGAAAATAAATGTATGGGTTTTCTGAATAATAATATATCTGAACATAAAACATAACGAATGATTTTTATGCGACTTTGATACAGCTATGATCTATTCCATTACCTGACTTAGAAGCTAGCTGGAATTTTTAATAGAGACAACCCAAGTCATGCACTGCTTTGTAGAAGGCATTTAAGATCACAGTAAGAACAATTTAACAAACCTGTGCTGAAATAATTATAAGGGAACACAGTGTAGTCTACAGTGTATTATCCTAGAGTCACGCAAGTTTATGCACTAGACAGTCTCTATCTATTGAAAGCTTTGCTGTCAATATAGAATTACTGACATATTTCATGCCAAATCAAGACTGGTTTGCAGCATGGTTTAGTCTGAAATCTGTGGACTTATGACACAATATTGACATAAACAGTGCAGTAACCTTGGGGAAAAATGCTAATGGCTTAATCAGCACAATCATTTTTAGGCCATATGAAAGAAGAAATAATCTTTTGGGAACATGCCTGCGATAAGACTGAGGGTTGTGCTATTAATGAGTGAAAGAGTAAATGGGCCAGAACAGCCACTCGCAGTGTCTGTCCCCTTGCAGTGGTTTTAAAGGTTCTTTCATCTCCTGCAGCTGTGTCCAGATGTGCCACGCTGCAGGCAGCCTCCAAGGCAGGTTATATTGTAAAGCGGTGCTTACAGTACATACAACTCAGTGTAAGAAAAAGGAAATCCTGCTAGCTAACTGATGGCAGTCTGCATATACAACGATCTTTAGTGGAATCATAAACCATTAGTTGAATTACTAGTTAAGGGGGTCAACAGCCTCTTCTAAGTCATGGCACTGTTTTCCTGCTTCTCTGTGTGTGAGCTAGCTTTAAGCTATTTTTGGTATGCTCATGTGCTCTGCACTCATGCCTCCAGTTTTGATGTACATATAATCTAAGATTACCAATCTGTGACCATGGGTACTATAACGAAATAACCTTTTTCTTACCAGACCTCGCTTTACCAAAATTGACCTTTTTCCCCTCTGTGAATAAAAAGAGAAAGTAAACACATTATTATTTTAAAAAATAACTAACAATTGAAGCACCAATTCAGGTAAATCTTCTGTTATGTCAGGTGGACTGTGATATAAATTTGTATTGAAAATCTTTATTATTTTTCTTATTTGGCCTATTGTGACATAAATACCATTTGCTACATCCTCATCGCACCTCTATGAAGTAGGAAAATATGGCCTGCAGACCCTATTTTGCACATGGGATATTGTGTCTGCTCCAGCTGAGACCAGGAAACCAACTGTTTTTTGTTGGTGGAGGTGGTGGTGGTTTTCAATGTGTACACAAACCTAGTACGCTAACTAATCTAAGAAAGTGTACAATGGTCATGGACTGGAAAACCATACAGAGCTTTGTTTAAGCATGGAGCCTATTGCTGATATGGTGATAGCGTTGCTGCAAAGATGATTAGTGCAATTCCCCATAAGCAAACCCCCCCCCCCCCCCCCCCTTCAGATGGTAACATGAGTTTTCCTCAAGACATCTGTGAGAATTCAAACATGTTTTCTTTGGTGACATCAAATAATTAGCAGAGTTCCTTAGCACTGCCCACTTATTGTCAAAACTTAACCCTATAAAATGTTTTTCTTAAATGTATTTCTTAAATTATTCCCATCCAAAGAAATCATTAGTTAAGGAGAGAAGATCCATTTTTAACTACATGGGGAAGCGAGAAGTTACATGTTTCAGTTCATGATATAAGATAGTATGGCAAATTTTACAAATGACAAAATTATACCGGTTCCCTTATTCAGTTAAGATACACCCTGTTGCGTATTTCAGTATCCAATCTGACCTAGTTCAGGTTTATGTGATCAGACTTCCCCCAGGCCACTGGTAGTCAAAGTCTGCTAGTTAGGAAAAAGTATATTTATGGCTGCCAACTTTCAGAATGCTGCATTAACAGTACGAATGATGATTGCACAGAGAAGGCCATACATCCATTTTATTTCTCTTGCAAAGATCCCTCTGAGGAGTGTCCTGAGACTATGGTTTATAACTATAGCGTGAAGTACTGTAACCAGTCTTGCCACTCACTGGATGAACCCGATCCGCTGTGTAAAGTTCAGATCGTTCCTATGGAGGGCTGCAGTTGCCCTGAAGGGACCTACCTCAATGACGAGGAGGAATGTGTCACTCCAGATGACTGTCCCTGCTACTACAAAGGCAAGATTGTTCAGCCTGGCAACTCCTTCCAAGAAGACAAACTGCTGTGGTAAGCTGCTCTGATGATGCAAAGGCCGAATACCTGGGGGGATGTCAGGGCTCACCAGGGAATTCCCTGCTCTAATCCCTGAATGGGGTCTTCTTACTGTAGCAATGACAAATTTCTGCTTGATCATACCAAAGCACATGTTCCCCTGTCAGGTAGTGCAGCCACAGTGAAGGTTAAGATCTTATGTTCCTGCTAGCAAACAAAAAGCTGAAAACATGTAAATTAGTCATGTTTGCGATCTATCTCTATGCAAAGTTCATTGTGGTGTAAAAAAAAAAAAAAAAAAATCCGTATACAATGGGAGCAAGATAGGGGCTTTGAGATTGGAGTTTCTGGCTTTCAGACGAAAAAAGAGTCAAAACCACCCCCCAGCACATCCTGCAGACTAAAAAAATGAAAATGGCCAAGGGGGAAAAAATCAAAATCTTAGTTTGTAAACATGAAAGAGAGAATTTTTGGGGAAAATACCCAAAATAATATAATTATCTTGCATCTCCAGTGCAAAACAACTGTCTTTTTCTCATTTTCAGGCAGCTGAGGGTAGCAATGCAAACAAATACCAGTGGAAGGCTGAATTTTGCCATGTATTTTTATTTTCAGATGTCTATGTGTTCACTCTCTTCCAACTCTCAGATTTTCCTCTGAGGATTCTAGACTGCTTTGTAAACACAGATTCATTTAGTAATTTAAGAGGTCTCTTCTTTAAGAAAGTATTAGTTTCATCACAGAGATGATAAAAATAAATAAAATAAGAATAGAATAAATGCTTAGGAAAGACTTGATTTAGGGAAAACATGCAATAAAATAGTGGCAGATGAAGAAAGAGGATTTAATCGTTAGGTCTTAATCTTCCTTCTGGGGATGGCAGTTCATGTCTGTGAGCCTGATAGCTTTACCAAATATCCATTTTGATGGGAATTTGTTATTTGTGTGACTAGCAAAGCTTTGCAGAGGCTTTCTCTCTAGTGAGAGAGAAAAGTGCAAAGAGCTGATGTCTTTCATTTTATGGAATCTCTTTAGCAAATGCATTCAAGGAAGATTAGACTGCATTGGAGAAACTGTCCTGGTAAAAGGTGAGATTTCATTAAATAATGGCTTTATGGTATCAGCTAGTACTTATAATGTTTTTCTGTGTATCTCTTGCTTTCTATATTTTGGTATTCTGCACATTTTTTGCCTTCTCTCTGTAATGTGTCAGTTATCAATAACAGTTGACTTTGTAAAAATGTCACCAGACTTGCTGAACTTTTCAAAAGATGAAGATATTTCCCAGAGCTTAGAGGTCATCTGCCTTCTCCTATCCTGCTGGTGGACAGAAGTAAAAGCTAATGGAAACTGTAAATGAGAGACACATGCTGCAACGTGTCTGAGCTCTGAAGTGCTCTGCTCTGTTGCATAGTGGTTGATGGCGTCCTTATCACTTTCACTAAATGACCTGTATAAAATGGTTTCTTCCCCCTGTAGATTGCCCTGCTCCTATGTACTACTTCAACTGCAGCTCCGCGGGTCCTGGTGCAATTGGATCAGAGTGTCAGAAAAGTTGTAAGACGCAAGACATGCACTGTGTAAGGACTTCACCTCCTAGCAGGAGCGTGGGACGACATGATTGTGCATGTATGATTGTCCTTAACAAACGCTGATGCTATTCACAGACCAACCAGTTTACTGATAACGCAGCAGCTGTAGCTACCCACCTAGCTGTGACGCTTGCAGCTTGATTGTTACTAATTTACAACTGTAGTTTGTTTTTTTTTTAAAACCCTATTTAAAAGTTTGGCATACAGTGCTAACACCTCTGTAGGCTCCCTGTACGTTCTGTGCATTACCATATTGCCTTGTATCATATCTTTATATACGCAGTATGTCACAGAATGCGTCTCTGGCTGCATGTGTCCTGATGGGCTGGTACTGGATGGCAGTGGAGGTTGTATTCCCAAAGACCAGTGCCCGTGTGTCCATGGAGGACACTTTTATAAACCCGGGGAAACGATCCAAGTTGACTGCAACACATGGTATGTTATACCAGGGAGTTTTGTTTTATAACAAAGGTTGTTAAAAATAGTCAGTGTATCTCATGGGGCAGAATGTGTTCTGAAGTCCTTTACTTCATCACTAGAGCCATCAGGCATCTAGTAAAGATAAAAAGGGAAACTTTTCCTCTCTGCATCACATTGCAGGAGCCTGTATTTGGGGAGAATAAGTACCAAATGTCAAAGAATTCCCATCGCCTTCCACAAACTGTTTCCACACCAGCTTTAGAAATCCCAGCCTTATTCAGGCTGGTTTGGGGCTGGTTATTGTGCAAGGAAGAACTGAGTCTATGTCTGTAGGACTCAGCTCAACCCCAGAAAAAGTATGAATTTAGGGGAGGGAGGAACTGCAGTGATCTTCTAGCAACTTGAAGCTCCAGTTGTTGCAATTCCTGGTGTAATGGTGCTCTAGTCTTCACAGGTGTTGCTGATCATGGTGGGTAAGATTCCTTGGATCCTTACCTGTTATTTAGCGAGGATGAGGTGGTGTAGTCCTGCCAGGTGGAGGCGCAGAAAACAACAGCCAGGGATCGTGGTTTGATCACCGCTGGTACAAGCAAATTTAGCATGTGAGGCCAAACCCTGATAAGCAGTTGTTGATATCACAGAGGCCATTACGAGGTTTTACTGCAATGAGGTCTTTGTTTTCTTAGGAGGACAGAACACATATGGGGGAGGAAAAATCAGAGAGTATCTGTGCCGAGGGAATAACTAGAATTTTCTGTCTAATGGTGTCCCTGAGCTGCAGTTTGCCAGGGTAGGATGGAGGATAATGCTGGTACATAACACCATAGTCAGGAGCAGAACTGGCCACGTGGTACCTCATGGATTAATATTCAGATATGTTTGAAATATCTAGTTCTTCCTGAGCTTAGGTCCTAAATCCCCATTGTCTGCTGCCAGGCCTTAATGATTTAAGTGATATTTGAAGGGCAAAAAATAAAATCAAAATACAGAAAGTTCAAGTATGTCTTGGTAGAAAACAAATTTTGTAATTAGCAATCCATTATATGGCATGGCCTCAGAGCACTGCAAAAGATTAACCTTTCAATTATTCTGCCCCTGTTTGGGGGTTAAGGGAAAAAAAAATGCTTCGTACAAAGATTGTGAACCTTATCTTATTCACCTCGCAGCACGTGTAACAAAAGGCAGTGGAACTGCACGGACAGTCCCTGCAAGGGAACCTGCACCGTGTACGGCAATGGGCACTACATGACCTTTGATGGGGAGAAGTTTGATTTCCTGGGAGACTGTGACTATATCCTAGCTCAGGTATCACGTTTTTCATTTTGCTACCCACAGCTTACCCTGTAGGGCTCAGTGTGAGTAATTAAAAGGCTACCCCATGCAAAACAGTCAATGCTGATGATCTGAGTTTAACCCCTCTCCTCTTCTACCCAGAGCAGACACAGTGAGATTTTCCATACAAAAGCAAAGCAATTAACCCTCAGACATGACACAAGAGGGCACTGTGTGATCCTAAATGATTAACTCCTGGGGTGGACTGGTGTAATTCCAGCGTCTGCAAAGGGAAGGGATTGGTACGGTGCTGAAAACTAAAAGTTTCTCTTGGTCATTCAAGAGTGACAGTTGTTTTTTGTGTCTTAAGCATGTAAAAGATACTGTATAGGCCTCAACTCAAGTGTAATTATTGTGTGTAATGAGACAGTACTGAACGAGACGCTTCATCTCCAAATTACAATTGGTTTTGCTAATACTTAAAAAAAAAAAAAAAAAGATAGCTTTTTGGCTGTGCATGACTGGTGCTATGACAAGCTCGTTTTCTACTTAAGCTTTTCTCTGTGAAATTTCTTGTCAAGTATGAGCAGTTCAGCTACCACCACATTCTTCTAAAATGCCCAGAGGTTTGGTGAATGAACACGTGACAAAATATCAGAAATCAGGCTGATACAGTATTCATTTAGAGCTCCTGAAAATGTTTAAGACTGGACTAGTTACACAAAAAGCTCTGATAAAATATTATCTATTTTTCAAAGGACTTCTGCCCCAATAACATGGATGCTGGCACCTTCCGAATTGTAATTCAGAACAATGCCTGTGGGAAGTCACTCTCCATCTGCTCTCTAAAGATCACTCTGATTTTTGAGGTTTGTCTGGATTCAGTCACAGCTGAGGAGATGTAGTCTTGATTTTGCAGCAGTTGGTGTAATTTGTCCTTATATTCCAACTCAGTTGTTGCTAGAGGGTACCTATGGTAGTCAAACAGCCAGAAAGCAGAGAGAGACAGCCCAGCTAAGGTGTAGATAATTGGCGTTGGACACTTCTGCAGACAAGTGGGCTGATACAGGGAGTTAACAGCACTCTGTGTGTGTGTGTGCACGCACCTGTGTTTCTGTGACATTAATGGTGGAAAATAAATTTTTTAGAGGAGGATGTTGCATATTTCTATGCCATGGTTCATGCACAGGGCAGATGTTAACTACAGAGGGAAGAGTTTCTTCCTTCCAGCTCAGGTTTAGCATTTCCCCAAAGCAAACACAAAAGAGCAAAGATGTTTCTCCTGGACTGGGGGGTGAGGGTAGGGTGAAACAAAGTGGTGTGACAAGGGGCATTCTAGCATGCCCAATTGCCCATGCACTCAGGAGCTTCTGTGCCAGCAAAACAGATTTCATCTAGAATAAGGACAATTTATGTGGCCATGAAGTAAGACTTGTCATGCATGGGCAGATGTTTCCCATTGAACTCACTGGGTCTTGTCCATGGCTCATGTGTCTTGGAGTAGGCCAAGACATAGTGCAAGGACTATAGAAAAATGAGATGAAGGACAAGAGACAGAATACCAGTGCCGTTACACTAAGTTTTCTACTTGGTTTCCTTCTGTGCGATGTATTTGTTCCTTGCAGAGCAGTGAAATCAGGCTCTTGGAAGGAAGAATTCAGGAGATAGCCACTGATACAGGAGCTGAGAAGAATTATAAGGTGGATCTCAGAGGAGGCTATATTGTGATTGAAACGACTCAAGGGATGAACTTCATGTGGGACCAGAAGACTACAGTTGTTGTTCATGTGGCACCATCTTTCCAGGTATGTGCCTCACAGACTGAGAGTTATGATTTCCAGCTCAAACTCCTGCATCCAGAACTGAAGCCCCAGTTTGAAAAGCAGGGCTTGGAAAAGTGTTCAGTCCAGTGGAGCAGAAGCAGCAAGAGGGCCATGCTTTGTTTTATTTCACCATTCAGTTGGTATGGACTGCTCCAAAATACTTGGCGCTAGAAGTAAGGACAGGCTCTTTGCAGTACTGGAGGGTCTAAAAGAGCGATCTTTTCACTTGAAATCCAGCTTCTTCTAAGACATATTTTGATGGCTGTTTAGAAATTTGCAGCTATTTTTTCTTGGCTTGTTCTGTAGTTTTTCTGTCAGCTAGTGGGCTGCACTTAAAATAATGAAACCACTTACTGTGCCTATGCAAATTACTCAGGGAAAAGTCTGTGGCCTTTGTGGGGACTTTGATGGCCGCTCAAGGAACGACTTCACAACCAGAGGGCAGTCTGTGGAGATGAGCATCCAGGAGTTTGGAAACAGCTGGAAAATAACAAGCACCTGCTCAAATATAAACATGACGGACCTGTGTGCTGATCAGCCTTTCAAGTCTGTCCTGGGGCAGAAGCACTGCAGCATCATTAAGAGTAATGTCTTTGAAGCCTGCCACAGTAAGGTAATCCTGTTCTCTCATCCTTATTGGTTTCACACTTGGCACTTGTTGCTATTATACAGCATGTTTGTGCACAAATTGTTATTATTAAAGGCTATTACATGTCATTCTTGAGTACAAGGCCTACTTCTCTCAAAACCTCTCTTTACTGCTATGCCAGTTAAATCCTGTTGCACAGTACTGAGGAAACAGCAGTAACTGTTTTGAGTAACCAAAGACAAAGGGGATAATAGTTGGCCACCAGAAATAAAAAGCTAGATATCTGTTTGTAAAATCTAGAGATAACTTAATACAGGGCTATTTGTATGGGGATCCTTGGGAAAGTTTATTCAAATTATCTAAAGAAATGAATTATTTACTTTATTTTAGACACATTGAATTAATCTAAACAGGAACAGGACTACTAATTCTACTAACACTAACAGGACTACTAATTCGTAATGAGAATGTCTATGCAAAGACTTGGTGCATTTTAATAAGCCATTTAAAGAGCAAATTTGGCTTATTTTTCTTGGTTAGCTCATGTTGACACAGGTTAAAGCACCTATATAAATAAATAAAAAAAATAAACCTAAATAAAGAGATGTGAAATTCAGTGGAAATAGGATTTCATTTTATAATCAGTCACTATCTGTCAATTAGAAAATGCACACACTATATGGATGTGCTAACCCAAATCAAGGTAGTTTAGTCCTGCAGAAATTACACTGGAAAGACACTTGGGCGTAAATGCCAGCACACAAATAAGAATGAGAAGATTTAAGGTCCAAGTCTACCAGATAGATGAACATACAAAAACAACTCTTGCAAAATGTCCTAGCTCCTCCATGACAATCCCAGACTGTCACAAACAGTTCTGCCAAATAAACTGCCAGTGGGTGGCAGAAATTCAGAGCCCTTTCTCTCATTAAAACATGGTGCAGGAGGTACATCTGTGATAACAGATCTGTTGGTATTTTGATAGGTGAATCCAATACCGTATTATGAATCTTGTATTTCTGACTTCTGTGGCTGTGACAGTGTGGGAGACTGTGAGTGCTTTTGTACCTCAGTGGCTGCTTATTCGAGAAGCTGTAGCAAAGCTGGTGTCTGTATCGACTGGAGAACACCTGCCATTTGCCGTAAGTATTGCATTGAAAATGCACGCAGAAAAATGTTGTTCTATGTGTTCAGGCGCATGAGAAAGGAAGAAGAGCAGAATTCTGACATCTCTGCATGTCTGTGACTTAATAAGCTCTTGTTTGTGAGAATTAGAAAATGAACCCTTCCCAGCGTCTGAGACGTGGATGTTTCTTCTTTCTTCTGTTCCAGCTGTGTTCTGTGATTATTACAATCCACCTAACAAACACGAGTGGTTCTATAAACCCTGTGGAGCACCTTGTCTAAAGACCTGCAGGAACCCACATGGAAAATGTGGGAACTTGCTGTATAGTTTAGAAGGTAATTCTTGCTTGATCTTGATACAGTTGATATGAGTTGAAGATACAGTCTGATTTTAAATGCCTTAAGCATCAAGGTTGTTGTCTTACCTTCAAAGACTGCCTCTTTTGCCCTAGGAGCTCATTGACCACGTCTCTTCTGGGACTTATTTCCCATGCAATAGTACCATTCATAGCAGAATATGCCTGGGCAGAGATACAAGGTCATTCAGCTTAAATTTGCAAAGAGTAATTAATTACCTGTTGACAAACAGAGTTAATTACAACTTCCAGATGAAAGGGGAAAAGAGGACATGGAAAAATAATTGGCAAAACCGAGAACTTTCATACAGGATCATATTAATTTTGGGATCAAATCTGCATGTGATTGCCTCAGATTCAAGTAAAGCAGAACAAAGTTGATTCATTTACTTTTAACTTTCCAGGCTGCTACCCGGAGTGTAGTCCTGACAAGCCATATTTTGATGAGGAAAACAGGGAGTGCGTCTCCCTCCCCAGCTGCACTTCATGGTAGGTCAGTCGATGGTAAGAGAGGTAATAATAGGATTAGAGAGGGCAAGGTAGGCAATGTGTGGTTTATGTTCATAGGAAATTATGGCAGTGACAACAATGGTTAAAACCTTAAGGAGCAGGCTTCTTTGTAAAAGTAAATACCATATGCTGACAGATACTATTCCACATATTCAAGACAATAAAACAACTCCTCTCCTCTTTATCTTCAGCAATCCTGAAGAGAAACTGTGTACCGAAGACTCTGAAGGTAACATTTGAATACCTTTCACTGAGTGATGATAAGACTTGAAACGACCAGACATCACATGTTGCTGCAGGCATGTTGCTAGCTAGTTCAATAGGTGGAGTCAGAGCAGTACAAATGTGTCAGTGTTTTATCACTTATCAAGGCAGTAATCCCAGCCGTATTCCCTGCCAAGAGGGAATGCTCCCATGCTCTAGGCTGGGTGAGGACAGCGCCAGTTCTGCTTTCAGCAGCCAGTAATTCCTCTATGCAAGCTGACTCCAAGAAGCACAGCAACAAGAAAAATCCAACTCACTTTAAATAAATGAGGTAGACTCTCAATGCAACTTCTTAAGTAGAAACTGAGAATGTTTTCCAGTCAGATAATTCACTTTTGCTTATATGAACTACAGAATGGTAAATCCAGAGTTTGATTTTCTTTTCATTTATATTTATATAATGAGTGTCTCCTGGTATGGTGGCATTTGCTCTTTTGTTGCCTCAGATTGCCTCTGTTGCTACAACGGGAAGACTTACGCCTTAAATGACACTATATACAGCCAAACAGATGAGGTCGGGTGTGGTAATGCTGTCTGTGGTCCTAACGGAGAGATCATCAAAACATTCATCCCTTGCAACACACCATCTGCACCAGCACAAGGTACTATTTATACAAGGTTTGGTGGTGATTTTATCAAGTCTGTAATGGTAACAAGATTCCTCTGTCTCTGAAAAAGACTACTCCTACCTCCATGTCCATGCCAAGCACAGATTTAAGGCAGTTCATGTTTCAGGAAGGAGGGGCCAGAGCTTGTAGGTTTCATGGTGCGCACTAAAAGTGTAATTTTATAGCTGCTTACTGTCAGTGGGGTAAGGATAGAATAGAGGGTTTCAGCCATTTTTCAGTAGAGCTTATACGATATCTTTGGGCCTTCCACAATTAGTCTGGTGTGGTTAGTCTCAAAATTTCATAATTCATAAACCTTGTTTTTCTCCTTCTCATATTGTTCTTACTGTACTGGTTTCTACATTGGAGAAGCCAGTCTCAAGGGGATCACTGGAACAAGAAAATAAAACTACCTGGTGATTTATTCTCCTCACAAAAGAGAAGTTGCAGTTTGAAGGGGACATGTATAAACAGAAAATAGGAAGCAAAAAGATGAAAAGATGAAGTTGTGCCATGATTATAGCAAAAAAAAAAAAAAATTGGCTGAAAAAAAAGTGTATTATCCTGCAGTAGCAAATTATACAAAGTGAGGCAAGCAGAACTAAAAGCTATCTTCTCTACTCAAGTGAGTGGAAGAGTTAAAGACCTGATGGTGAGCCTGTGTGCTTCCTGTGTTTACATGTTTCATTCCAGGTGTTATGTGGTAATAGCTAAGAAAGAAAGGATTATTCAAAGCAGAGTATAGAGTGGCTTCATTAAATGACTGAATAATCTGTCTGTATTTAAACCAACAGATGCTTCACAACTAGACATTAAAAGACAAAACGGTGTGCCACTGGAAGTCACCTCTCCAAAGTCAGGTGAAGTCATACAGGATTAGGAAGTTCAATAAGACCTTAATTTGGAATCAAATTAAGAGACAGTGGAAGGGAGTTTTATTTTATTCTATATAAAAATACCAGATACACACACTTAGAAGAGCGTGTGTATTATTCTAGTAGCATATAGTGTGTGTATATGGGGGTTATAAGTATATAGAGAGGGTGTTTTTATTGTGTACCAGTACAGAATGTGATGGAGGTGGAAAATGATTTTGTTCTTCTAAACATAGAGAATGTAATAGACATCGTAGGGCTTGAATGTAGAGTAGCAAAGATCTGGTCATTAATAGACTTCCTTTCCTGCAGAACCACATATGCAACCTGTAACATCTGCACCACCATCATCAATGCTAACCACTCCCTGCTTCTGCACTGACAATGGACAATTGCTACAAATGGGTGAGAAACCAAGCAATTTCTTTTTTTCTGCACTGTTGATGTGAGAAGATGTTATGTTAGATAAATGTGCTCCAGCAAGTGCTGATTCTGTCTACTGCAATTACACATGGAATTGTTATGTCTTTGAAGTGTAACTAACACCTTAAAAATTACAGTTCTCACGTACCCTGTGACATTGTCCTGGTTTGGATATCCCTGGTGTAAGGAAGTTTAGAGCAGATGCTAACTTCATTGTACTCCAGCACAAACCCTGACTCACAAATCCCAAACATAGGTTTGTAATCCACATTCATATTCCAAAGATAGAGAAGGCTCTTTTTCATCTTAGTAGCTCCTGAACCATTTATCTCATGGTCTTTGTGAAGACCAGATATGCTTAGTGATATATGTGGTATTCTCTCCTCTTGGACTCATTTTCAATTCCCACAAGTGTACTCAATGAAGAATCTGCAGAAGAACTGCAGATTTGCCACCTGTGGCCCTCCCTCAGGCTTTGCCATTTGGATGAATTGAGCCCTGGTTCAGTTGTTAGATTCAAGCAGTTGCAGACAGTCACAGCTGAAGGTGGCCATCAGGTGCAGTCAGGCCCAGTTAAATGTAGGGCTGAGTATGTGATTGATCTGTGATGCATAGCCTTTAAGAGTTCACAGCAAACATTTACCACTTTCATAGGCAATTCAGTGCTGATTGTTGGGTTTTGGCCTTGCAGGAGAAAATATTTCTCTGCCAATGAATATATCGGGTCATTGTGCTTACTCTATTTGCAACGCGTCATGTCAGATTGAATTAATCTGGGCAGAGTGTAAAGTTGGTCAAACTGAGGCACTCAACATCTGTGATCCAGACTCTGAAGACTGTCCACTGACAGCTGCTCCCAGTGCAACAAGCCTAGTTCCCGTTACCACGTTGGCTCCTGTGAGCGATTGTCTTGGGCTTATTCCTCCTAGAAAGGTGAGAGACTGGAAAGAAGGTGTGGTTCTTTACAGTGTTGCCTCCAGCCAAGATTTGGCATTCTCCACATGCAGATTCCTCTGATGCTGGTCAGCACCGCTGCAGCTGGCCTGTAGTTGTGGCTGAACTAGGTGATTGAGAAATATAGCAGAAGCCCTCAAATAATTTAGGGAATAAATTGAAGATTATGCTGTTCAGTGAAAAATCTAACAGGCTGGAGGCAGGCAGAGCCACATGAGCTGAAGAAAGGCTAGGAAACCCCACCTGTCTGTGAACCGCCATCACAAGTGGTCAGGCCATTAATGCTGAGACCTGCACAAAATGTTGCAGAACAGAACAAAATGTCAAAGCTCTGTCGATTGCAATACTTTTCATATTATCTGACAGAGAAAGAGTAGATAGCAAATAACGCCATACCAAACAGGAACATGAATGGAGGGTGGTAGTTGTGCGTGGTTTTAAAACCTTTGTTATATTACTTTGCTGTGTTCCTCTCCTGCTCTCTTTCAATCTGCCAATAGTTTAACGAATCATGGAATTTTGGAAACTGCCAGATTGCCACTTGCCTGGGAGAAGGAAATAATATTAAACTGTCCAGTGTGACTTGCCCTCCTCAGCAACTGAAACTCTGTGTGAATGGTTTCCCATTCATGAAACACTATGATGAAACTGGCTGCTGTGAAGTCTTTGAGTGTCAGTGTAAGTACTGCGGCAGGTGAATTCCTGAAATTTGTTATGCTCAGCCCAGCCTCAAGCAAGATAAATCGGTGTGATCAACATCTGTATTACCTTTGTATTGATTCAGTAGGATGTAATGGAGCAGAATTCCCACCTAAAATGTTGGATATTAAGAGCAGATAAGAGTCCTTGCTAAGCTATGTTTTCTTCATCAAACTGGTCATTTCAGCTCTCATTGAAAGAGATTATAAAAGTTAAAATCAGCTTGAAACTGAGAAGTCGAACTCGAAGTGTGCCACTCTGTCTTCCAGGTATTTGCAGCGGATGGGGAAATGAGCATTATGTGACTTTTGATGGAACATATTATCATTTTAAAGAAAACTGCACATACGTCCTTGTGCAGCTAATTCATCCCAACTCTCACAACTTCTGGATTCACATAGACAACTACTACTGTGGTGCCACTGATGGAGCAATTTGTTCAATGTCCCTCCTCATTTTTTATTCAAATTCTGTTGTTATTCTGACACAAGCAATGCAACATGGAAAAGAAACAAACTTGGTAAAGTATTTTGTTAAAATCAATCCTCATAACTATTTTGCTGTAGCTGTATTACTCTACTGTCAAATGCCCTGCCATGACAAAGGACGAAGCTCGTCACAAATGGCATGGGTAGGAAATGCAGTTACATTCCTAGCTCTATCTTTTTGCTTAGTGTCAGCAAAAAAAAAAAGTATATTCTAAAAACTTGGAAAATTGTCACATAACTGAAGGATGTGTTTTTCTTCCTGATGGAAGTAGTCAAATATAAGTTAGAACATATTAAAAAGGAAGCACTGGGAACTGCCTAAATGATTGCCTTTGTCAGACTTCATTTGGTGCACCTGAGAGCTGAATTTGTGCTCTACTTGCCAGACACAAGCTATGTATCTTACTCAACAGAAAAATGTCCATAGAGACCTTTTGCTTCTCTTCTTTCTAGATTTTATTTAATGGCAAGAAAGTTTTTCCGGATATTTCCACGAATGGTGTCACGATAACCAGTTCTGGTCTTTACGTCATAGTTGAAATACCTGAATTAGAAGTTTATGTCTCCTACAGTCGACTTGCGTTTTACATAAAACTCCCTTTTGGAAAGTTTTATAACAATACCATGGGACTGTGTGGTGAGTGTGCTCATCAGCTGGCAGTAAAGAATGCAATACATTTTCCTCCTCCTTTCGTTTGTCCACTTGTAAACATCTCTAAACTTTTGCAACTCCAGTGATTTTTTTAAGTTTCACAACTTTTAACAAAATTGTCCCTAATTGGTGAAAAGGCACTGTCAGAAGATACAGCTTTGAGTTACCCCCTTTCATTCTGTCCACATTTGCTGGTGGATGGAGACAAGCTTTCTCTAAATCTCCCTCTTGATCATATGATCATACTTACTCACTATGGGAAGATACGGAATCTGGAGAGCCCTGTGTTAGAGAGAACCATCTCAGTTTCCTTAGCTGTCGTGAGAAATGCATTAGCCAAGACCTCAGCTCTGGTTTTCATGAGTAACTGGCAAACTATTTCTTCTAGCCTTCTCCTACAAAGTTCTTGTGAACTCATCCAGGACCATGTGTGTTACTTTCTCACAAGAAGAACTGCCTTCCAGGTATTGCTGTTTTACGTAAAAGCAGTTTTATCAGCATCAACTGTCCTTCAACTGTCACTTTGCTTTTATATTGCTACCAGGTACGTGCACCAACCAGAAGGTTGATGATGCTATGAAAAGGAATGGTGAGGTCATTGAGTCCTTCAAAGAGATGGCATTAGATTGGAAAGTCCCAGATCCTACCAACAGATACTGTAATTCAGGTGTCTCAGAACTGGCTGAGATTGGAAATCATCAGCATTGTGAGCCTTCTGATCTGTGTAAAATCATCTGGTAAGACAGCTCCCAAAAGAGACAAATGAGATAATTTTGTGCTTAACTGCAGGGCTTGGGTGACCTGCTTATGGGTCACAATGAAAATGTGAATTCTAGTGTACCCTGAAAAAGTGAGCAGTGAATTGACGTGTGAATGTTCCTGAGTTTTGCAGATCAAAATCAGTCCTCCCTTAATAGTGCCTGCTACTTGACACTGGCTCTGCTTGTCATTTCTGGAGAACTTAAGTTGGAACTAGCTATAATTCAGTATCTGAATGCTTTGGGGATGAATAGGAACAGAGTCAGAATATAGCCAGCGTGTGTGTCTGTTTTTAAAATAATTTTGTGGTTTAAAATAGGATTGTCAACAATGTTGACATTAAAATGTCAGTATATAGAACTATAGCTGTGAGCCGTGCAGGAGACTCTCCTTTGCAGGTCTCAGTCCGATGTAAAATTGCTTTGTTTCAAAGCATTGTAAAGAATGGGAGGTAAAGCTTCCTTAATTAAGCTGTGTGGGTGTATTGTCTATTGGGGCAACTTGTAGTTGTATCTTTACCTTGAGGCTCTCTCTGGGTGGGGATCGGTTTGGTTACACATGTAGGCGTATTGCTTATTGGAGCAATTTGTAGTTGTGTCTTAAGGCTTTCTCTGGGTGGGGATTGGCTCTGAGTTGAATTCTTCCTTGGAAGTAGCCCAAGGAAGCAAAATGCCATATCTGTTTCCTTGCTTTGAGAAGGAACCTGACCGAGTGCCACAGCGTGGTTCCCCCGCAGCCCTACTACGAGGCCTGCGTGGCCAGCGGGTGCTCGGACCAGCACCCCAGCACCGAGTGCCAGAGCATGCAGACGTACGCAGCCTTGTGTGGGCTCCACGGGGTCTGTGTGGACTGGAGGAGGCAGGCGAATGGGCAGTGTGGTAAGCCTGGGAAAGAGAAAGACCTTCTAGTGGTGAAGTAGCTCTGGTCTGTTCTTTCCTCACCCACACACCTGTTTCTGTCCCTCTGCATCGTCAGCCTTCAATCTTTCCTAAGCTGCTCTGGGCCTGAGAAATACAGGAACTAATCAAAAGAGTTGTAGTTCAGAAATGGTGCAAAACAAGTGGGAAACAGACCCCTGGTCTTTCCTGCAGAGGAGTGGGTTGGGACATTAGCCACGTTTCTCCCCTTTGTGTCAGCTACAGCTCCGTCACTAGATGGCAATGCACAGCTTCTCTCTGCCTGCTTTACCCTGCTCAGGGGACCTGGGTAAACACTTGGTACTGGTGCAAGCACCTTGCCGAATCCATTAAACCCCTCTTGCTGAAGATGTGGGGACCCCTTGTTGGGCCGGAGCCTGGGCTGTGCTGTCCGTGGGGGCAGCCTGAGCTAGTGCATGCTGTATGTCCGTCGTGTGACGGAGGGTATGAGTAGGCCCAGGCTTTCTAACCAATGTTCTGTATTGCTCTATAGAGGCCAGCTGTGCTCGGGATCAGGTCTACAAGCCATGTGGAGAAGCAAAAAGAAACACTTGCTTCAGCAGGTGGGTTATGTCCTAAGGCAAAGGTCCAGCATTTGAAATGTGCCAAGAAAGGCTGGAAGTTGGCATTTCCTTGCGTATTAGGTGTCTGCTTCCCACAGGCACAATTCTGCCTCTCATTCATTTCTGTTTATATTCTTCTAATTGTGTAGAGAAATCATTACGGACATCCTCCCCTCCCAAAATAACACACCGGTGTTTGTTGAGGGATGCTACTGCCCTGATGGAAAAACTCTGCTGAACGATCATGATGGCATTTGTGTTTCTGTCTGTGGTAAGAAATGTAAAAAGGAAATAGGGGAGACCTTCATACTGAACATTTCTAGCTAGGCTGGAAATGTTTCTGATTGACCGTTTCCCCCTACTTTCACACAAAAAACGGAACTTTTGAAAGAACAAAGCATATTTAGGAGGAGGATATTGAAATATTTTGGATACACAACTTGTGACTTTGCACTCTGGATCTTTCTTTTTGTGTCCATTTCTCAGGTGCCTTTTATTCCTGTACTCTCACTTCTGTTGTTTCCCCAGGTCAGTTATCACTAAAGGAATCTGTAATTTGTTTTATAGGTTGCACTGCACAAGATGGATCAGTGAAACAGGTAGGAAAAAGGAAAATGCTAACTTTATACTATAGCTGGGTGCTGTGACCTATGGTAAAAATGATTGCATGAGTTTCTTTGAATTCTAAGCTTAAATACTAGTGAACGGTGTTGACAGTGGGGAAGGAAAGAGCAGATTTTAGTAACTCCAGGACTTCATTAATAGAGATATGGAAATAAAATTAGCAGTTAGTGGGAAGCACTTTTCTGGAGAAGTAGCAAGTTTCCTGTTCTGGAAACATGTAAACCTACAAAGGAAGGTGGCAGGATTTTTTCTTCTCTGCCCTCTGGGATTTGAACTTTGATTTTTTCCAACATAATGAAATAGGACAATCTGGCCCTGTGCTGCTTTGTGGTAGGCATTCATTAATCTAATGCTTCTAGATTTTGCTCTCTGAACAACTATTTCTTTTGTTTTCACAGCCTAGAGAAGCTTGGGAGCATGACTGTCAATACTGTGCTTGTGATGAAGTGACCTTGAATATCTCTTGCTTCCCCCGCCCTTGTGCTAAATCTCCACCTATCAATTGCACTAAAGAGGGCTTTGTACGCAAAATAAAACCACGTCTGGATGATCCATGCTGCACAGAGACAGTCTGTGGTATGTAGACAATTCACATGGCATCATGTGGCATCATTTGCCTCATGATGATCCTCAAGTGAAATTAAAAAAAAAAAATACACAGCAGGTACCAGATTCAAATAAACACTAGATTTAGTCATTTATTCTTGCTGTCAGAAGAGACCTCCTCTGGTTCAGCTTCTATTCTAAACTAGAGCCATGTTCCACTTGATATTTAAGTTGGAAAATGCCACATGAATCATTGGGACCACTAGGTAGTTCACAGGATCCTCTGGCTTTTGTCCCTTCTGAGATGCTGGGGTGATCCTTGCACATAGGTTCATCCAATATGGAAGGATGGACTTTCCTGTCTCTCTTAAGGCCTCATGTGTAGCTTCTGTATATATTTGTTTGCCCTCACCATTCAATGTGCATCCTCCCAGTCCCAAATGCCTGCAACAGCACAGGACCTCCTCCTTAGTCTGATCAGACCCTGGCCATTTCTAGTACCCATAGGAGGATGAAGGACGGGATCCTGGCAGTGGTAGGATGTTTTTCTCTTCCTCATCCCTTCGTGCTTCCATACATTGGGCTCCTTTGGGTGCCTTGAGGGAGCAGTGAGCACTGACAGGGTGCTGTAGCTTGCACCTTCCTACCTTTATGTCTCTGGCCCTCATCCACTGCTTCTTCCATTTTTTTTGTTTGTTTGTTTTGTTTTCATTCTCATTTGCTTTTACCCCAATTCTTTTTCTCTGTCATTTCCTTTTTTCTCTGAGGTGAGTATGTTTATGTGTTTAGTTTAGCAATGACATCTAGTGGGGGAAGAGAAAGAGGAACAAGGGCCAGAACTGCGTGCCCAGGGAAGACCTTTATAAAAGGGCAAGCTATGAGAAACTTTATTTGTACGTGTCCCAACCTCCAAAACTGTTTGGTTCAAGAATCATTTACGTCTTCCCTATTTCTTGGATGTTCAAACTTTGGTCTGCAAGAAAAACTGCTGGACAGGATGATTTGGCTTACTTTATCTCCATTGTCTATTGCAGAATGTGATATAAAAACCTGTGTTATCAACAAAACAGCATGTGACTTAGGTTTCCAACCCGTGGTAGCTATATCTGAGGATGGTTGTTGTCCTATTTTCTCCTGTAGTAAGTACCATGTTTCCTTAAGAAATTTTATTTATTCCTTCAACTATTTCAGTTTTTCTAAATGAGTCAATATCACAAGAAGTAGCCTCTCCCTTTCCTTCCCAGCCTTTAAAATTTTATGGAGGTGGAGTAAGTGGTGTAACTAATATTCAATGAGCTCCTGGGATGTAAGTTATTGATCGAATACTGCATTTCTATTACGTTGAAGCCATACAAAAGTTCTGCTGTCAAACTATTTCTGGAATTGCACACCTGACCCAACTTCCCATTTTCTCAGTGACCAGCAAGGTGGTTAACAATAAAGAAAAGCTCAGCTAATTTCAAGCATGGGTAACTACATGAGGTACATTGTTTTTGCCATATGTAAGATACCAGGATATAGAATTACCCCACACTTCATGCACAACATCTGAGCAGATATTAAATGTAGGCTTCAGAATAACAATTTAACAGCATGTTTTTCCCTCTTGTGCAGGCTATGAAGGCTAGCAAATAAACTCAGTTCTACTCTTTGTCTTCTCTAAATCACTGAAAATTTAGAGATGAGTACGGTAACTGGTTACATCATTCCTAGCACCTCCTTTTCATTTTATTTTTCTTACAGTACCAAAAGGTGTATGTGTTTCTGAAGGAGTTGAATTCAAGGTAGGTCTTCCAGACACTTCTTTCCACAGGTTGATGCAGCCTGAATCAGAATTGTCTGAACTTATTGTCAACACTTAAGAAAAAAGCAGAATTAAAGTGTACGTTATTTTATTCCTGCCAGCAGTCTAATGTGTTGCTGGAAATATTAATGACTAGGTAATGCTAGAGACCAGTAGCTTGCTTACTAAATGAGATCTTACCTGTGTTTCAGAGTCTAGAAGTCAGAATTGTGACTGAATACAAATTTTAAAACTCATTGGATGTTGTAAGATTAATTACTAGGTCAAACTGAGGAAAAATTGAAGTTTGGAGTTTATAAGGTAACATAACTCATGTCATGTCATCAATGCACTTGAATATGTCAACCTCATGTTCATTTTGTGATACTGAGAAGTGTCAGGTCTGAAGTCAGATCTGGAGGTATTCATTTCAGGAAGTTCTGCCAAAAATAAATCCTGAGCATAATCATTCATGTTTGATAGTCCAGGGGACATATGTTTATTCTAGAACCCACCGATTTCTTGCTGTTACCTGTTTCCTCTCTGCTTTTCTTTATCTTTTCAGCCTGGGGCAGTGGTGCCTAAGAGCTCCTGCGAGGACTGTGTGTGCACAGATGAACAGGATGCTGTGACGCAAACCAACCGCATCCAGTGTGTTCCAGTGAAATGCCAAACCACCTGCCAGCAGGTCAGTGCCACGCACTCAGCCTCCCCCACCACAAACAATGGCTGTTGCAGGACGCATGGTAGAACCGTGGCAGTAAAACTGCTGCCTCGGTAAAAGATAGCAGGATATAATCTTCTGTTAGGTCCTCTTTAGGATGCTGGCCATTTTTGCTCTACCAATTTAAGAGGCCACCCTTCGAGAGATGCCCTGAAGGGAAGTGATTACAAACCTGTTAGAGAGAAGTCTGACTGCTGAAAGATGATGTTTATGTTGTTCTGTTGGTGGTGTTTTCAGCTCCAAAATTAAGATTATAAGGAAACCGCACAGTTGTTTTGAGTTTCCAGGCACTGCTTGGTACTTGTGAGCTGAGAGTCTGTGCACAACCTGCTCAGTCTATTACTGAATGCAAGCAAAGAACGGTTTCTGTTCCATTCTCACCCAGAAAAGGCTAGATCCACTACCAATCCTAAAAATTGCTAAAACCACTAACCTTTATCTTGAAGCAGGACAGATCCATAGAAAGACCGCTGGATACCTAAAACACAGGGAAGGAAATAATTGATGCACTATCTTCATGTGTCTGACAGTGACAGTTCTAGTGAATAACAGTATCAGACCAAGTGGCGGTAGTAGATTTTTAAGTAATCACCTGATGAATTAATTTATTTGTTCTAACTTGTGTGTTAGCACAAAGAAGAGCAGCAAATAGCAGGGTGTATATGGTAACTGAAGTGACCCAGAAGTAACTTCAGTATGGGAAAGAAATCATCAGCTTTAATTGTCAGGCTTAAAGTGATTCCAACAGGTTTCTAATGGCAACAGAAATAAAACCAGAAGGTTGGCTCATTTCCACTGCCACCTCCAGTGTGGCTTTGATCTGACAGTGTTTCATGAACAGGACTGCAGGTAATATTGCTAAATGGTGACCTTATTCCCACAGGGTTTCCGCTACGTGGAACAGGAGGGTCAGTGCTGCAGCCAATGCCAGCAAGTGGCTTGTGTGGCAAATTTTCCGTTTGGCAATGTCACCATCGAGGTGAGTGCTCCTTTGTTCTGCATGGAAAGCTGAATTATCCAAAAGACCTCAACATCTTTTGAAATCAGTGTCATACATTTTGAAGCTGGGAAGACCCTTAGGAGGTCTTAAAATGTCTCTATTTCCAAAGTAAGTGTTAAGTTTTATATGGCTGCTCCTTGCTATGTGCATCTTGCAGACTTGCAGACACTGCTGTGCTGAAAATTATGCATCTCTGGCAGGAATGGAAATCATGTCACCCTCTCTTCGTGACATGCAGCACAGGGAAAGAATTTGTAGGGGATGGTGACGTTGCAAAACACTGCTCTTGCAGAGATATGTGAGCTGGCTTCACATTACACTGCTCTGATACTGGAAGAAATGTCATTTATCTTGCCCTGGAAACACAAAGCTAAATAGTTTGAGCAAGCTGATATAGCTGTACTAACACTGGTTCTGAATTTGCTGGGGCAAAAATCGAAAGTGTCATAGCTGCTGCAGTGTAGTTCACCTTGGTAACACCCAGGTAATACACCACGTCTCCTCAGCATAGTGTTGTGTAGATGTGAACTGAACCTCAGGCTAGCTGTTTGCTTTTATTACAGCCTGCTATTGCTGTGAATAGTTAATGCTGCCATCTCACCCGGTGGCTATTTTCTTATGTGCTATTCTCTGGTAGCTCCTGAGCTCGGCATCTTTTCTATTTCATCCTTTTGTTCCTTGATAATCTTGCAAGCTAGCTTCTTCTGTGCCAATATATAATTTTTATGCTTCCACTTAAAAGGTGGTTACCACAAAGATACTTTGCATTTATCCATTAACCTCTATTAGGAAGAGTATTTTCCTCTTTCATAGTTTTTACTTTTCTTCCATCTATTAAAAAACTTCAAAAGCTGTAGAAGAATTTTTTCTTTTGCATATAAGCAGCGCTACAGGCTGGGAGATGAGTGATTGGAAAGCTGCCTGGCAGAGAAGGACTTGGGGGTATTGGTTGATAGTCGGCTGAATGTGAGCCAGCAGTGTGCTCAGGTGGCCAGGAAGGCCAACAGCATCCTGGCCTGTATAAGAAACAGTGTGGCCAGCAGGTCTAGGGAAGTGATTGTGCCCCTGTACTTGGTTCTGGTGAGGCCGCACCTCGAGTACTGTGTTCAGTTTTGGGCCCCTCGCTACAAGAAGGACATGGAGGTACTTGAGCATGTCCAGAGAATGGCAACGAAGCTGGTGAGGGGTCTGGAGAACAAGTCTTACGAGGAGCGGCTGAGGGAGCTGGGCTTGTTCAGCCTGGAGAAGAGGAGGCTCGGGTGACCTTATCATGCTCCATAGGTACCTTTAAAGGAGGCTGTGGCGAGGTGGGGGTTGGTCTATTCTCCCACATGCCCGGCGATAGGACGAGGGGGAATGGGCTAAAGTTGCACCAGGGGAGGTTTAGGTTGGATATTAGGAAGAACTTCTTTACTGAAAGGGTTGTTAGGCATTGGAATGGGCTGCCCAGGGAGGTGGTTCAGTCACCATCCCTGGAGGTCTTTAAAAGACATTTAGATGTAGAGCTTAGTGATATGGTTTAGTGGAGGACTTGTTAAGTGTTAGGTCAGAGGTTGGACTAGGTGATCTTGGAGGTCTCTTCCAACCTGTGAGATTCTATCCCACCTCTATTAACAGACCCATCTTCTGTACTTCGTAGTGTCTCTTAGCATTTCTGCTCCTACCTCTATACTCATTCTGCCACCAGGACATGGGTGAGCTCAGTAGATGTGAATTCCAGGATAATATGAACATCCCAGCCCCTCTGCCAGTTCATAGACTGTATTACTATTGCATTGTTCTATTTATATTGTTATATTATATTGCAATTATTTTTTGTCGTTTTTTTTTAGGTTGGAAAAAGTTATAAAGCACCGTATGATAACTGTACTCAGTACATGTGCACTGAATCCGGGGGGCTGTTTTCCTTGACTAGTACAGTAAAGGTCTGCTTGCCATTTGAGGAATCAAACTGTGTCCCAGTAAGTATTTTAGCACCAGAAAAAAAAAAGCTGTCTGAAATGAGCCCTGCCAGTGCTCTGGGAGGCTTCTATACTGTTTTGAATGAGTCATGTCAGTGTTTCTTGACCTTTCTGAGTTGGTCATCCTTGTGTGAAAGAAATGTGCTTTTTCAGCCCTGAATGGAATGTCCCATGGAGGTATAACAAAAGTTATACTTTCTAAGAAATCCACATATTTTACTTCTTGTGAAGTAAGACACTGGAACTTGAAATAGAGGAGCGCTGGGGCAATGGCACAGTGGGATTTTTCATTACTTAAGAAACACCAGTGTTACAAAATGCAATTGAACAAATGATGACTTAAAATGGACCTGTCGGGGAACCACTGAACATAGTCTCTTCTACTATGGGGTCCATCGCTAAGCAAGTAAGTGGTAGATGAATGAGCAACGGGGAGCATTAGTGACAGGCTTTTCAGTGACCAGTGGTTTCCAGTAGCTTCCAGAAAGGGCTTTGCAGGTTGTTCAATTCCAGGAGCATGTGTCATTGTCTGGTTTTGGAGTTGGCTTTTGTGCTGGCTTCAGCAGGATCTACATCACATCAGGCATACATTACAGAACATCCCCCCTGGCTTATGAGTGGATATAGTTGTAAGAATATTCAGTCCCTACTGGATATTTTTAAAGCTGTTTTGTATACAACTGGTACACAAACAAGTCTGAAGAGGAATTAGTGTGTTGGTTAGAGATGAGGGTATGTATCTGAACCCTCTGTGTTGCTACTAGTTGCTTAGCAATATACGTACACTAGACTAGAGTATCTAAACTTCTCTGGTTCTTTGCTTTCTATATAGGGGACAGTTGACGTGACTTCAGACGGCTGTTGTAAGACATGTGAGTGTGTTAAATCATTGATTCCCTACTAAAATACTGCTAGGTTCTCCACTACTTGTAGCCCTTCTTCTGCATGCACCAAGAACTTCGACAGACCAGAAGGCTATGTTCATGTATCAGCACAGCAGTTTTGTACCTTACAGCCAAGGCTCAAAAATTGCTTTGTTCTTCCAAGGGGTACACTAAAAAATTTTTCTTCTTTCTGCATTTTTAAAAGACTGAAATACTGTTAGTTTGAACTATACTTCCAGGGAGAGAATTTGTAGGAATTACGTTCTGTATTTTTCCATTTGAAAGTTATATGGGAAAAAATTGGTTTTCTTCTATATCATCCACCCAGAAACTGTAGGTTGTTACAGTCACAAATGTTAACAAATACCATTCATAGCACTTAAGGTGTTTTTGTTGTTGTTTTTAATATATCCTTTTGGTCTTAGTTCAGCAGTACCTTTACATGAACTTATACATGTCTTCATTTGAGCCAGTCCCTGAACAGAAAAGTATCTAGACAAGTGGGGAGTTGTTTTTGCTGAATTAGTGCCTATTTGCACTCTCCTTATTTATTTATTACTTGTGTGTGGTGTGTGTGTATTTGTTTTGTTATGCATTTAAACTACAAGTGGTTTCAGTAAGATGATCTGCTCTTGGCTTCCCAGCAGGTGTCTTTCAAAACTTCTTTTGCTCCCCAGTCTGAAGAAGTGTAACAGAAATATTCTCCCACACAGGTGTTGACCTGCCACATAAATGCAAACGCAATGTGAAAGAGCAGTATATTGTTCACAACAACTGTAAGTCTGCTGCTCCGGTCCCAATGCCCTTCTGTGAAGGGACATGCAGTACCTATTCTGTGTAAGTAGGAAACCTCTCTGTCCTCACCTGTGTCTGGTCTTCCTGGGTTCTTGTTTAAAAGGATCTGATTGGGAAACTGGGTGTGAGAACAGCAGCAGTTGTCAATGTGATGAAATGCCTTTAGCGTGATGGGAATGCCTTATCTTAGGATAATAGGTCCCTCTGCAAAGAGACCATCTAAATGTATTAGCTTCCTGTCCTTATGTGTATTTACGAATAGCTCTGGGGGTTGATGGAGTTTCTTCCTGCTCTTTGGTCTCTGCGTGAATTGTTCATTTCTGTGTTGTCAGAATGTCCTTAATCCAAAACCTGCCAAATTTATTGGGATTTTCCTCACTGATCTCAGAGGATCTGGCCCTGCATAGGTAGTAGCATCCTGAGGAAAGACCATTATGAATAAGCAGAAAAACAAGTCGGAAATCTTGTTTTTTTCTTCATTAGTTGTACCCCTATTTGGAGGAGCGAATACAGATCACATAGGGAAGAAAACAGGTGGTGGACTCATGTGCAAATCTCATTTCTATAGGTATTCCTTTGAGGCCAATGAAATGGAACACAAATGCATTTGCTGCCATGAAAAAAGGAGTCACACAGTGAAGGTGGATCTGGTTTGCTCTGAGCATAAGACAATCGAATTCTCATATGTGCATGTAGATGAATGTGGATGTATGGAAACCAAATGCCCAAAGAGGAGAACATGAGACAAAGGAGACATTTCAGCTCCCATTTAACGCTTCCCTAGCAAGTGAGTAGTTTAGAAAGCAGCTGTGACTAACCTTGAAGTGACCATACTTCTCTCCTGTGCTTTTTTCCTTCTGGTATTATATGCAGTTATGGAAATTAGCTGAGGATTTTGCTCTAAATGTTTGTAGAATAAACTGCATTTCAAAGAGGACCTGTTCTCTTGTTTCAGTGATGCTGCTAAAGGGGCAAGGAGGTTAATTTCTTTAATCCCATATTGGTGTATAAACCAAGGTTATTACAAGGCACTCCAGAGACAGACGATGCCTTTCAAAAGTCCTTCCTGATGGAACTGTGCATTATAAAACCACAACTACGTGCTTCAACTCATTTCCCTCAGAAGGGAAACAGCAATCGCTTCCACAGGTGTGGTTCAGTCAGAGAGGCAGGACTCAGCTCAGGGGCACCTTGTTCTTCTCCCCAGTGGTTCTGCACCTATTTCTGCTGACAATCTGGGTCACTGGAGCAAAGCAATGTGCTTTTCTCCTTCTGTGCTGTAAGCACTACAGCAGGAGTGTAAAAATGTGCCTTAAATGCATGCTAGAAAATGAACACATTCACACCCTTATAGTGAGTCTTTATCTCTGGTGGGTTTTGTAATTTACCAACATCAAACTTGGACCTGTGTGTCTCGTGATAGACTGATGTTCAGATCCACATCTTGTTACGTGACTGATTTATGTCACAAACAATTAACTCCCAGCTAGCATGTTCAATGGGACATAGTGTTTGTGACAGTATCTTAAGTGGACAGGGGTCAAAAAAGCTCAGCAATACCTTCAGAGTATGCAGGGAAGACAGATGTTTTTGCTGCTTGAACAACTTGGTCTTTTTGTGACCTGAATGAGAACTAAGGGCTGTGAGTGCAGTGTCCTACAACCTGCCAAGTAGAGACTTTGGGGAAATGTTTTAGAGGGAATACTTTTGAACTGATAGAGTAGCTATTAAGTGTGCTAACCTTTAGCTTTCCATTTTAAAATGCTGCAGCTATTGAGTTCCAAGTAGTCTCTCATTTAATTCTTTTTCATAATAAATCATTGTAGTTGATGTCAGGTTACTTACACATGTACTGTTTCATTATGGTATTACTGATCTTAAAATTGCTGGAATACTTGACTTAGAATAGGCATAGGAGTTGAAAGATACACATTTTTCTTCACTCTTATCTGATAGGCCTATGCTTATTGGGTCATCACTGTGATGCAGTAGCACAGTCCCTATCATATTTCTGTGGAGCTCAGCTCATTTTAACATATCAGTTCTCCAGCCCCTTTCTGGAATAGTTTGTCTCAGCCTAGACTGGTGCGTAAGAGCCCTTGTGAAGGTATCAGTTTCTCAGCACTGGGTATTTTGAGATCCAGGATAGGCAGCTTAGACAGCTGAAGACAGAGGAGGTGAATATCATCCTTTGTTTTTATTTTATTTATTTAAAAATAATGAGAGACTGAGTGTTCCTAACAATTACAGTGGGAGTAAGCAGTTGCAATGGCAACAGTGAAGTGCAGAAATCTTTGGGAAACATGGGCAATAAAATTCAACAAGATGTTTGTGTTGCTGATGAATTACAGCTAACTCTCCCATTCCCAGCCTCTGCCCTGGTCACTGGACCAGTTTGCTTGATTATAAATGATAGGAATCCCCAAATAATTCAGATAACTGTCAGTGTAATGCAATTCCCGTGGAAGGCGTGCGTTGCAGTTGTTTGACATTGATGCTCACGTACAAATTTCACATTAGCTCAGAAAATATTCTTACTGATACAAATCAAGTGCATGCCTGATTTTTGCAATGCAAAGAGCAGCAGCAAGAAAGAAGGACATTCGTTCCTTTCCTCCTTGCCTTTCCCTGAGGGGGAGGAAATCATTCTTGAGTGCTTTCGTCATCAGAAGAGTAAACAGGCTCTTAAGTAGTCAGATACAAACTCCAGTAAACCCTGCAAATCAATCATTCTCAATAGGATGGCTTAGCTAGAATACTAGTGGAAATCTTTTCTGTATCTGCTTTCTCATCAGGTGGGAGAAGGGCAATAAAACATGATCTAATCTTATGAGGTACACTTAAAAGTCCACTCTCCTGTGTTTTTACTGGTGATGAGACTTTATGTGGAATTTGAGAATGGAATTGATTTGAAGGTATACTTTTCTGTTCATTTTTGGCATGCATTTTGCTTTACAGGCAAGTGAAATTATTTTAGCTTAGAGCTGGAACCAACAGCTTATTGCCATCTACAGACGGCTGTTGATCACGTGAAACCCCACATTCCCCTTCTCCACTCCTGATTATGCCTGATTCTTCATTTACTCAGTCTGGTATCTAACCACCCTGTGCTGTACTATTTCCAGCTCCAGTGGCCAGGTGTTGAACTGAATGTGCTCATCTTCTGTTCATAGATGCAGAGTCCTAGTTAGATGAGATGCAGCCAGCAAGACAAAGTCGCTTTAATGCAAACTTTCAGCTTCCTCAGCTCATAGACAGTCAATGGGTCAAATACAATCAGTGGGTTGAATGTTGTTTTATCCCTGTGATCACTCAACTTGGGCATGATCCTGCTGGAGCTGCTGTGTGGTTGTTTCTAATGTGTGCATGCTCTAACACTCATCTGTAGCCCCAGGGCATCTCTTCCAGCTACTGACCAGTCTGAACGTCAAACGCTTTCCTGGCATAACACAAGAAAAATCACTGGCATTGCTCCAAGTACTGTTTCTTCCCTTCTGTGTGAATTCTTTGCATCAGCATCCACTTTACTAGGGTAGCCCCAGGAGAACCAGCCTTCAGATGAGCCAGTCAGGCCGGGGCTCAACTGGTTTCAGCTTGTAGCCATTCTGTTCTTATCATGAGATGATGGTACTCCATATGCTGAGCAGTTCTGAGAAAACACACCAGGAAGAACTGCCCCATATTACTAAAATAAATATTTGCCAGAGATACTGCGCTGTGTCAGGTAAACAAGTCTGAAGACACATTATCATGTCACTGGTGTGCACTGAGCTGGGTTGCCATTACAACATGAGCTCTGAATACTTGCCTATTAGTTTATGGCTTGGAAAGCTCAATTCCCAATACTACTTTGACGTAGTTTGGCTAAATTTTTGTTGGGCTTTTGTTAATGATTATTGGTGTTTGCAAAGAGGAGAACTTTAGAAGTTTGCTCTGAATTTTTATTTGGGGAGAGAGACTGTCCTTTTGTCCTTTTCCACACTTTTTCTTAGAGTGGATCCCCTGGCTGTGGAATCAGACCTCTAGCTTTATCTGCAGTGTGCTGCACCGATATCAATCTATTCTGGTATCTACAATCTTGAGCTGAAAACAAAGTCTATGAACTGTACATGCCCTCTAATACAGAAGGGATTGTTTAAAAGAATGCAGCACCTATTTTGTTTCAGTGTGCTAGCTTAACAATTAGAATGAGAAAGTTGCAATGTGAAGGTGGAAAAACTTGTCTAAGTATCATTCGTGAAAGTTACATGATTAGTAATGAGCCAGAAAAGAAAATAATGTGACAAATAAGAGATTATCTTGCAGGTAAGGGGAAGACCAAGCATTGGGTGGTCTGAGAGCTGTGACTCTTCTACAGGTTTGTGTGCTCACATGCACGTTCTTGGCCTTGTTTATATTTCCTTTCTGATCCCAGATAAGGATAAGGGTAGGGCCCTGTTTCTTTTATGCAATTGTAACATTTCAGTTCATAAAACTTTTTGCATGAGTGTATAACACGTCATTTAAAAACCTGAAGGGGTATACTTGCTTCTGTCAGGCATCCCAAACATCCTTTACAAGAGAAAGTGTGACAATATGCCAAAGACACCAAGACAAAAGTATCGGTTGTGAAAATCTTTCTGGTTTTTACACTTCAAAGGATCTGATTATTCAATATCTTTAGGGCAACAATGGGTTTTAAGTCTCAGTTTACATTGTAGAAGGCCATTCTCACATCCATTTAATTCTTTGACAACACCAATTCCTATCTTAGGAAAGTAACACCACTGAGGGTGTGCCCAGGCAACTGGCTTAGTGTCAAAAGCAGGCCAAGGCTTGAGCTTGATCATGAAACTACAACGTTCTAATTTTTTACGCACTTTATTTTTATCTAGATGTGAAGACCCACTTTTCATCAGTAGCCTCTAGGACAGTTTAATTTAATGATTTTTTTTTTTTAATTCAAAGGGAATCAGTCTGGTGGCTTCCTGTACATTTAGGTTGAGCTCTCTGTTTATGGATTATATTATTTCACTCAGCTTGCTTTCTGTGAAGGTGTGTTTTAAAAATATACTTCTTGTAGGAAAGGAAATTATTTAATTACTGATCCTCCTGAAAATAAAATCCAGTGAAGTCTCCCATTGATATGACTGGGTAGAAGAAAGATGGGGTAGCTATACTTTAGTTCATCCCATCTACCTTCAGGCAAAATAAATATGAATCAAAACTGGGACTTGAAGCACTGTGAACTTTGTGTATATACTGAAAATAGATATGCACTTCACCTAAGAGCTCAACTGTCTTCTGGACTGATTCCTACCTAACCCTCTTGGATTCCTACCTAACTCTCTTGACTTCATAGGCAGACTAAGGTGTAAGTACAGACCTACCTTGTCCAAATTCTCTAAAGCAATGTAAGAAGTTGATCCCCAGTGCCAATTTTATATATTCCTAATGAGAAGTGCCAGAAATTTACCTCAAATTCTGCAAACCCTATGCCCTGCCTTGAACAGCTCAACCATCTTCAGGACTTTTAGTGAAAGATTCTTTCACCCTGATGTTTAACAAGAACGATGCTGAGACCAGCTTCATTATTTTCAGTATGTTCTTTCGGGTGGGCACCGTCTCACTTACCTTTAACATTTGTAGTGCTTGCTTTTACTCCCTTTAAAAAAAAAAAAAAAAAGTGGTCCATATCATCTAACCTCATTCTCAGCCTTGTCAGAGAGAGAGTGACGTTTTGAAACACTACTCCAGTGTCTCTTAGCATTACTCCTGCAAATCAAAAAGAGCTTAAAATGGGGCTAACTTGACAGACAGGGAGTTTGCTTCTACTCCTGTGTTTTGTGTCAGTTAGATCCAGCTTAAATTTCTGAAGGTCAGTGAAGAAGTCCATCAACCCTCTTGTGTTCCAGCTCTGAAGCATTTTTTTTCCAAATCACTACCTTTCCCTACACTGCTGTTCTAAGACAGCCACAAGGCAAGTCCTTTGCCACACCTTTACAGCTTCTTGTCTTCCCTCCTCTGTGTATCCAGATATTTTTCTGTATTAACCTATTGATTTCCTGTAATATCCTATAAACCTGGCTAAAAAACAGAGTTTAATCTGACCCTCAGTGAGCATTGTTCTACAAACAAAAGGTTAGCCCAGTGCCATGTAGCCAGTAAATCATTGCTAACACTGCTGCTTTATGGTCTGAAATTATCTTTTCCCCTAGATCAGTTTCTCTCAAGGGCTGCAGCAGATACCTTTACTTCCCCAAGTACTCCAACTTACTTCTAGCTCTCCCAGTTCCAAGTTCTAATTTGTTTGCTTTTGATGATGTTCTCCAGCTTTTTCAGATTTTCAGATGCAATCATTTCAGGCTAAGGCACAGAATGTTTTTCTGGGTGTGTGGTATGTCCTATAAATCCAGTTTTCTTTGGCGTTACCCCAGGAAAATTTTCAGGAACTGCTACATTCATCACACCCTTCCTCAGTCAGTAAGTAGACTTGGCAATCCTTCAAAGAATTTCTGTAGTCTGCAACACTTGTTCTGTATGGTGAAGTGCCCATCTAAAGACCACTTACCGAGAACCAGATCAGCCCTGTGGTATCACTGTGGGTGTGTTCTTCTCCATTGCCAAATGAATGGGGTTGGACATTTTCCTGAAGACAGCTGTGCATTTCCAGTAACAAGTTGTTCATTGGGTGACATTTGTGCAGCCTGTGTTGTGCTGCTTAGACTAGCTTGTAATAATACACCTTTAAGCCTTCCTAAACTGAAAAGCAGTTTCAGGCACATTCTCACCCTTCATCTACACTTTCATAATTGGATAATTAGGTATTCAATTACTGGTCATACAAAGATTTCTGGCAGAAACAGGAGCTATGCCTATTAATTCACCTTTCCCTCCCTCAAGCTCAATGAGTGGAAAACAGCTGAAGAAAAAAATAAAAAGTAAAGTTTTTCCCAGAGGTCTCATATTTTGCTTTCAGAGCTCAAGAGAGTGCTCAACTTGTCCGATGTGTTTTTAATAATAACTAAGGAATTAAGTAGCTTGCAGTTGATGGTGATTTTTCACTTCAGAGTAAGACTCAGTGCAAGTACTTTCTTTGCATCATGGACATGAGTATCGTTGAATCACAGAATCTGAGAGCATTGTCCAAACACTTCTTGAACTCTGGCAGGCTCAGTGCCATGACCACTGTCCTGAGGAGCCTGTTCCGGTCCCTAACCACACTCTCATTGAAGAATCTTTTCCTGCTATCCAGCCTGAACCTCACCTGTTGCAGCTTTGTGCCATTCCCTTGAGTCCTGTCACTGGTTACCAGAGAGATCAGTGCTATTACCACTGTCTTAGATCAACCTAGCTGATATTTATCCTGGGATACCATGACACTTATGACAACAAAATAGTCTGTTCTCCAAAAATCCTAATGAAATAAGTCTATTTTATTTGATGAACAGTCCCACATCACTCTGTAACGTCTTTCTTGCTGCTAGATACTGGGGGGTTCCAAAATATAGTTACATTTCCCTGGTACTGAATCCCTTTGAATTCTCCAGTTTTTAATATCTCTGGACCTGATTCTCTTCCTAGCTTCTAGCATATAAATCTGGGATAATTCAGGAACATTTATATGTATATATAAAGCAGCATTTTTTAGAGGATTAAAAACAAACTACATTCTTAGTTTTTATTTCCCTTGTGAAATGTTCTACCTTGCACAAGAAAGATTCTCTTAACAAAATAATAACAAAGTTTTTAATTTCCACTAGAAAAGATGAATACTTTGTACATGGAACACTTTAAAAACTGCAAGCTCCAACTATTTGAACAAAATAGTCCGTCAATAATGCATGCAAAGGATTATTAGTAATTAAGAACTGTTTCTCCTTGTTCCTGCAGTCAAAACAACAGAGCGAACATTGAAATATGTAATCTTTGTTGCTAATGGATCCTGACTGGACTAGCAGGTCCTGCTTCATCTGCACAGCTTGCTTTGAAGGAAATACAAATTCATTATGTGTTCAGTCCGCACTATAGCTGGAAATGGTTCAGTACCGTCTTTTAGAGGGAAATATAAGCCTGTACCAGCAGAATCTCAGAATGAGGAAAGTCCTTTCTCTCTCTGAGCCTGTCATTTGGTATAAGCTGACGTGGAAAGCAGTGTTATGATGTGACAGAAACATGGTGTGACAAGATCCCCAGCCAGTTCACTGAAGTGGAATGTTTTTAAAGCAAAAAGGGCTCTCCCATGCCAAAAAAATACCAGATACTTCCAGTCTAGACCCACTAGAGTACAAAATAATAACTTGCAAGAGGGTGGCTCTCAGAAGAGGAACTGCAGAGCCATTGGGCCATGCTGATTTTCAAAGGTTGGACTAAATAGGTCCCCTTTCAGCTGTGTTGGTGAAGAGTGGGTCCTTTCCCCCAGGCCCCTGCTGTGGTTGCCAGGTCTCCTCAGGGTCCCTGGGAAGCCGCATTCTCGCCTTTCACCTCTGAAGTCTGGCTTTGGGTCGGCTCCTGGCTGCAGAAGGCCCCTGCTCCTCTTCTCCCTACCTGCACTCCCATTGCAGGCTCATCCCATATGTCTCACACCCACTCTAGCTCCGTTTGCCCGCCCAAATCTTCTCCCAGCTAAGCCTGTGCCATTACTGTCAGGGAAGGAATTATCTCCCCATCCTGGAGAGGGTCCGCTCCAGCCTGCAACAAGTATCCTTCACTACAGAGACATACTTTAGCAGAGTGTGCAACAAACAGAACCTATTTTCACCAAACCGAAAATCAGTAATGGTTACTTTGGAGGCTTTTATTTTGAATCAACACAAAGACTGGTGCTTGGCCTGGCAGTACTCTGCATCCCTGTTAGGCAGAGGAAACCATTTCAGTGCCTCTCACCATCCCCAAACCTCCCTTCTTGCTTTCTCTCCACACCAAGGCATGCCATTGTTTGCAGCTGATTAGCTTGCAGCTGGTGTCAGTCTTTTTGCAGAGTCACACCTCAGTCTTTTTTCCCACAAAACATTAGTAACCATGAGTTGTATTCATTTCTAGTATTAAAATTTTTAATGCACAATTGCATCACGGAAACATAGCCCCCTTGGCAATCCGTCTTTCTCCTTCAATGGCATTGTTACTCCTGAGCTCACCACTAGTCCTCAGCAAGGCATCTTGTTCGGTTGATTTTACACAAATCCTGGCACTGTGTCAGAAAACAACCTTGATCTGAACCATTTGCAGTATTTTTAAATGTGACAAACAGCCAAGGTGAAAAAAATTCCAGAAGTGATTTTTTAAAAACCTGTTTGACTTAGATTAGATTATTATATTGCTATATTCATAATATTATTTGTACTCTGGCTCTTAAATTGTACCAGGAGGATTGTTGGCATTCCAGAAATGAAACTTTGTAAATTGCCAGTTCATTCATTCTGGTATTCTCTCCTTTACAAAATCAAGAGGCCACATCTATAACAACACAATTAACAGAGCAAATTAAAAGCCATAAGTTTTTATTACACTTACAAGAAGTACCAAGATGCATTCTCATGTTTTGATAGAGGAACAGATAGAACTGCATCCATGGAAGTGAAATCTTAAGAAAAGAAGATATAATTTGACCATGTGTCAGTCCCAAGTAAACATTTTTGTGATTTACTGAAAATTAGTTTTCGATTTAAGGGAAACATGGAGGAAAAAAATATTTTTTTAAATCAGTCCTGAAGATAAAGTGCTTGAAGACCTTCCATTTCTTTTGATATCATAATATTTAGAGTGATGGGAATTTTATTTGCAATCATTATAGATACACTAAAATATTCTTAAATACTTTTTCATTCTTTTAGATATAATTTCTGTTTTCCTACTAGATTATTTTTTTCCTTCTGCTTGCACCAGGGTCTAATGAAGTCACATTACTAATGGCATTCTCTCGATATATTTATGTAATTAGTTATGGAACATCTTATTGTGGATTACTTTGCATCAATTTTAGCATATCAAATTCATGCAGGGAGAAAATACTAAATACTGCTGATTGATTTTCCCTTAAGGTCCACTTGAAATGATGTTGTATTTTAATTGCAGATGTTACTGGTTGCACTTCTGTTTTTATTTAGGCCAACATAAGGCAGGAAAAAATTAATTCAAGTCAATAGAGATTTAGTGAGGCCAAAATAAAACAAAACAACTGTGTAAAGAGACATTTAGTCTTTTGTTTACAGTAAAGCATTAGATTCATCAGTGATATATCCATGTGACTGCATACCAATACTCTTATTTTATGCATCCTATTTTTCTAGTTCTTGTAATTCCCACGTACAACCATAATCCTTATGACTGTAAATACAAATGTTTCTTGAGAACCAAAAACATCTGGTGCTGACAGAGCTTTTTTTAGGTAAAGGACATTGAGCCAATTTGCATATTTTGGTGCACACACCATCTACACCCAGAAAGTCAACATGAGGAGGGTGGAATAATCAACAGCTTTTGCAAAGGCGTTTGCTTTTCTTTTTCCTTTTTCTTAATCTGGAAATCAGATACAGTTTGTAAGCCATCGCAAGTTAAAGGATCAGAAACAATTTTTCTTAGGGAATGGCAAAGGCAAGAAATCTATAGGGCGTAAGGTGGAGATCAACACATTTTTGAGAGATTACCTACCATTCCTCCTGGATGCCAGAAGGGGATCTGATGACCTGAGAGTTTGCTTCCATTTCAAGGTTCTTAACAAATTTCACTTGTAGACAAGAGTTTTAGTGGCCCAAGTCAAGAGGGCCATGTTGATGCTTTTAGTACACGTTAAAGTCTATCTTGCTTGTTTGAACAACATGTTCCTGACTGTTCTAGCCAGACAGCCAAGTTAAACTTCATCCTCTTGCCTTCAATATATGATTTGACATAAATCATGGCAGCAACGGCATGTCCAGGACCTTTGCCAAACTGAACATTTAACACAGCTTACGTCCTGAGTTAGCATTCCTTACCCAGCTCCTATTCTGTTTTTTTTTTTTTTTAGTACTAGCTTTACATTTTCTATTCTAATTGAAGCAACGTCACTGAGTGTTGCCTTATCTTATCTGTGACCCGTTCTTCACCAATAACCTGCAGATCTCAAGGCCTGAAGTTAAATCAAGTGACCTGGCCTTTTTTGCTGGGCCTGGCAAGAAGATGTGGAGGCTTGTAAGACTGTCTCCATTCCATGGTTCACGTGTTGTTTGAAATTCACTGTCATGAAATCAGAGGCTCTCTTGGGTGCTCGTACTGCAAAAAAAGGTGACTGTATCTCCTTCATCCTAGCTTGGCCTTGTTAATATTATTATTATTATTTTCAAGATAGTATAGCCTGTGTGACCAAATGTTACTCCAGGTGTATTCTAACATGCTTTGGGAGTTCCTAAAGGCGAACACTGTTGAAGCAAACTGCTATGTGCCACTGATGGTGTTTTGCACTGGACAATGTTTGCTTTTCAAAACCTGCATTCAGTAGATAAAATAAGTCATTAAATTACTTTTCACATGTCTGCTGCAGCACAGCTAACCTCCTGCTTAACTGTTCAGGCAGACTTCAGCAAACACTGTACATGGGAGAGCTGAAAAGGGGCCCAAACATAATGGTAGGGGTGAATTTGTTTCTGTGTTGGCAAAAACTTCTATTTCTTCCTAAATCAAATATACCAGCACAATGGAATCACCCCAAAATACAGTATATTGTGTTGTTCTTAGGTTTTAACATGGGAGGCTGTGCCCTCATTGTTCTTTCCACTATGCCAGTAAGCAGTAGTGTTTACTGTACAATTTCCATGGGTTTGGCTTTTGTGCTCAGTTAATTATAAGGAAGCAGCTACAATTTAAGTCGTTGCATTTCTGAAAACAGGACAAAGTGCTACCAGACAAAACATTTATGTTCTCTAACAGAGCAAGTGCTTTTGAATGCCTTAAAAAAGCACTAGAGACTTAATTCTTCCTATCCATGTCCAGTCCTGAGTCTTCTTCACCATGTGCGAGTGAGCTCTATGTCAAAGGCGAACAAATTAGGAGTTTAATACATTTGCAATGTCAGTATACATAACAGAAGCTATCTGGGGAGCATCAGATGATCTTCATGGGACTGAAGTCCTGTTGCCTGTCACTCAAAACACATACAGTGAAAGATGACAAGGGCCAATGCTGCACAATGGTATTGATGCAAAAGAATTTTCGTGCGCTTATTGGGGTTGCTAATAGAGCAGTAATGAGACAAACCCAGGTTTGATAGATGTGGACAGCTCTTTTCCTGTGAGAATGACTCAGACCTAAGGAGGCAACTTCATTGCAGAGACAATGAAACTGTGTCCTCTCTTTTGAACTGTACCTCAGTTTCACAATCTGGAAAAGTTCATGTACAACAGAATTCCTACGTGATGGGCTAAAACTAGCTGCCTCCATGTTTTCTCATGGTCATCTTACTAAAGATTCCTCATACCTCTAGAATAATTGAGTTTATTTTGACGGCCTACCACTGGTGAGTCTCTGCAGAGCCAAATGTTAGGATAACTGCAGAAGAGTTTGCCTGTAAGGTTGTTAGATATATTACATATCAACCAATATCCTGAATGGTTTGGCTATACAATAAAGTACCAATGTCTCTGGAAAAGCTGCTGCCTAGTGAGGTTCCTCTGGTTTTTTTTTCTTTCATTTGTATTCATCTTGTCCCTATCAATGGTTGCTTATAATTTTGAGAACATTTTATGTGTTGGGTCTCAATGTTTTGCTTTTTTTTTTTTTCCTGACTGTGTTTAGCAGCAAATGAGCAAATGCTGTCTTGTTAAAAGATACATGTTTCTGATGGAAACTAGTATGGGAGTACTTCACTCATTTTACCTTTTTCTTAAATTAAAATGTAAATCCTGGAAAATAAACTGAGTAGTGAAACTGCACCTCCTGTTCTGCTTTCTAAACTTATACTGGTTGATTAGTGAACTTACTGAAGGCTTATCTTCTCACGGAAATGAATTTGGATTAAGGGTGTGTGCAAGAATTCAAATTGTGCTGCTTGTCAGTGATTGGCTTCCTGGGTGATTGCTCTTATCTGCAACTAAAGAGTGGTCTGTGGACAAAGCTAGTTCAGAATAGGACACTCTTTCCAGCTCCAGAAAACATTTTTCTGAATTACCTTAATCTATAAATATATGCCTATTCTGTGCAAACAGGGTCACAAAAGGAATAAATGCAAGTTCTAGCATGAGATGCTCAAAAGAGGCAGGAAGGGATGGAGGACAAGGGCTGTGCTATTGGCCCTATAAAGCATTAAAAATGAACCCCCCAACTTTTCTATAAAGAGCTCCCACAAGAGTTGATAACAGTTGAAACAAAAGACACATATCTGCTGCTGCTAAGTCTCCGTATTCCTTCTGTGAATAATATTGCATCTCTGACAGGAGTAACAGTTCTTCCTTACTTGTTGGACATTACAGTATTTATGGCATTTTTTGTTAACAACCTGGATTCCTGGATATATTCCAGAATGCATGATTCCATTTTGTTTACCCATATTAGCCCTGTAGATTCAGTTTCTGTAACCAAAGCATTTGCTTCTTGTTGTTCTAAATGGCAAATGGCTGTGTTGTCAGTCTGTGGATTCACAGGCAGGGCATTCCTATGGTTTATACTGTTAGTACACCTAGTTGGTAAAGAAAGCTCATTATATCAACCTTGCACAAAATGATTTGGCCAACACCACCTTTCCCTCATTCTTTTAACTATTCAATATTTACCTAAGAAAGTGCCACAGGTTCTGTATACACATATCTCTATCACTCAGAGATGTTTCAGCAGCAATGGCAATGATGGGTCAGTCTCAATTTACAATAGCTAAGAAATGTCATATCTGGTGGAAAGGATTTCATTGTCCAGTTTCTAACTCCTCCAAAGCATCCTTCTTTAAAAACTTGAGCAGCAAGAGGAAGAGGAACCATTCATATTAAGTTTTTTTTGCAGAAACATTTTACTTCTGAATTTAAAGAAAAACACAGCTATCCATATATTTTGGTTTCTGGTGTGACTGTCCCTGTGGACCTAAACATAACTAAGAGTTTTGCAAGCCTGTCCAAGTTTATTGAATCAAGAAAGCCAAAGATTATTTGTAAATTAATGAACGAGTTACTTAGCCCACAGCTGTGGGCTTAGAGCCCCCTGAATTAGATTTAAGACATTTATTTTTTCATCTACATACAGATGTAGAGATTTTTTTTAATTTATTTTTTATTTTTTTTTCCAATTGAGATGCCTAGTCTAAATCACCAAGACCTATAGTCTAATGGCATTAAGCAGCATGAGCTACTTAGGTTCTTTTTCCCAGGACTAACCTCAGATAGCTTTCTTGAGCAAAAAAAAGCATACACCTTCCTATTTCATTCAAGACTGGGCAATGAAGTCTTACCTCATGTTTTCTGCACACCCAAAGTGTCAACAATTATGGCTGAATGGAAGCATTGAAATAATAATATTGTTCAATGAGCAGTCTTTTTGCACCACTGAGTTTTGTCTTGTTTTTATGAAAATCAAAGAAAAACAAACTTAAAAGAAATGGCTCCAACACTGAAAATAAATGTGGCCTTCCCTTGGGAAGAATGCCTAAAACTACAGATTTCCTGCAGCTTTATTTTTGTGGAAAACATTTTATAAGCTTTATAGAGGAATGAGCAGAGGCATGTTTAACAATAAAAAAGGTATTGAAAATGCAATGATTTGGTAGGAAAGTTAACCTTCTTGTGTTTTAAAGAATGGTTTACAGGAAGAGCTGTGATGTTGGGTATGTTTTCAGTTAAGATAGCATATGTACAGTACAATCAGTTTATTTCACATGAGCGTTAGGATTCTTGGTGAAGAAAGGCTCTATTATAAATGCAGCACACGATTATCATTATCAATATGTTAACAATAGTAAGAATTACTGCAAAGGAAGTGAGCTATTTGTTCAAACAATATTACTTTATCATCAATTCCTATCTATGTACAATTTGAATGTGATTAAATCCAGTCCTCAATAATGGCAAAGTCCAACTGAATTTCATTTACAGTGCATTAAGCAGGAAAGGAAGATAATTTGGGAAGTGTGGGATGTTTGGATTTTGCTTACTTTGGCTAGAACCATTCCTGTATAATACATTCCTGGCTCTCCCTTTTTTTGCCGTTAACGTTTTTTTTTTTTTTTTCTTCAGTGCTAGAAGACTGTGCTTACAAAATAGGGTTGCATACTGCTCCTGGTACATGTGAGCCAAGGGGAAAACCCTTTCTGTTCCATGTCCTACGGTCTTTTAAAGGCAGTGATAACATTTTTCACTCCACTGCTCATGACAAATATTTTTAATTTACTGCAGGAAAAAAAAAAAAAAAGGTAGAACAGTGTTTTGCTTGTGTGTGTCTATCACAGAAGGGGATAGTCCCCGGCCTGATGCATTTGGGCCCTACACTGAGCCCATTTGGCTCTAAGCTTCCCCAGGTAGATGGGGATTTTAAAGCTAGCTTTTTCCTTTGTCCCTCAATTACATGTCCTTGGCATGGCTCCACTCTCAGAAGAAGTGAAATAGTCGCAGTGCTGCTTTTTCATCACCACCCCCAGCGTCACCATCTGCTCTGCAGGATCTCCAGCCCAATGGGTGCTCTGAATTTATGGCAATCTGAGTCAGACGTTGCTAAGACTTGTCAACACATTTCCTCTTTAAACAGCACAAAAAGCGACATGGTGAGGGGGCGGAGGGAGCTTTGGTAGTGATATTTTGGAAGTCTGTATGCACTACCCATTCTCCTTTTCCTCACCAGCTGGGAGCACCCTCTGAGAGCAATTCCTTTATCCCAACTGCCTCATGGGCAAATCGTGGGAGTGTCTGGGGTGGGTGGAAGGGAAGCAGCAGCTACAAGATGATCCCTATTATCCAAGAACCTCCTTCCAGACCATGGATTAGTTGCTGGTAGCCCCAGGTACAAGCAATACAAGCCATTGCCTAGAGTCCTGACCTTCGTCTAGTCCTGTAGGTCATTTCTACCCTTCATCAAAGTACATTAGGCCACCAACTTCACAGCATGCATCTGCACGGAGTCTTCCTCACCTCCCCTATCCCCCCACTCCTGCATTTTTGGTACTTTGTAGGTCCCCTAGTTAAGGGGCCTGTAGATAAGAAATTGCTGTGAAACAGCTGAAGTCTTTCAGCTTTTCAGAAAGTCAGACTCTCTCACCTCCAAATAAATCTTATTTGACCTTACCTGTGTTTGTAGTCAGAAACAGGCTTCTGGACAACAATAATTTACTCCTTTCCTTTCTCTGTACCCTCTGGCACTCGGTATTGTCTAAGACTGCTACCACCCATCTGAAAATTTTAGTTCTGCTTTAGGAAAATTCCACTGCTCCAAACTCTAGCCATTTTTAGGAAAGTAAGTGAAAACTGGCTGCCATTACCTTTTAGTCATCATGCAGTCTTGTTTTGGACCAGTCACTAACTGATAGTTCCCTATGCCTGGTCTCTTTCAAATCCAGCGTAGCTGCCACTCCTTTGCTAATTAGTGCAAGAAGCAGGAGTTAGTAGGAGGAGGTAAAGACAGGTCTAAGACAAAAATAAAACCAGTCCTGTTACATCTACAAAGAAATTTCTCAGTTCTTTAAAGGGTCACAACATGCAGTCCTGTTACCTCAAAGCACAGTACCAGGAAGTTGCTTTCCTTTTTTGCTGATACTGTATCAGAAGTATCAAGTGTTTGATGGACAATGCCTGACCTAATAATGAAAAATCCTTAGTTTGTCAACCTATTGCCTTTAAAGAGCCTAAAGCTTTCTATATTTCAGAAGAAAAGAAAAACAACAACAAAACATTTTTCCTTTAAAAAGTCATATTACTGTGCTTCTACCCCATACCCTCCTGACTGTGGTATGTTCGAGTCATGGAGGGCTGGCCGTAAGCAAATATCCTAGTGGATTTATTACGTCAAAGTCATGTTCTCTCCATTGTGTCTAATGCTAAAGGTATTGAGGAAATTCCGTTGGTAAAATCATTTTCCAGTCTCCCTGCATTCATTGCCAAGAACACCAGCAGCTTATAACCAGAGTTACTACTGGCCTGTAGTACTCCCCCCCCCCCCCCCCCCCCCCCCCCCTTCAAAGGAAAGCAAGGGCAAAAAGAACAGAGTTGCTGAAATATAATATAAAAGAGAAAAAAAGCTAAAAACAGCACTTGCTGGTCCTCAGTTGAAAAAGACTATGTGAAACCAGTGGAATGAAGTCCTAAAGTGAAACAGATACAAAAATATACTCCTTGAATAAAGATCTTGCTCTAGCTGGGACCTGTCTATCTTTGGTGTAAACAGGCCAGTTCAAGGATGTTCAAAACTATGCTGCAGGTAAAAGGCTCCTCAGGGTGCAGTGCCCTTCCCAACTCATTTCATATGGTTACACTTATATGATATGAGATCCTCCCAAATTACCAGTCTCCAGTGGCCATTCCTGTTGTTTGGGTCACTTTTATCTTTGCAGTAGAATAAGGAGTCTGGAATGAGCTAAATAATCTTCCTTTGCAACAGCTGGGATTTCTCTCTAGGAAAATTAAGGAGATTTACAACTCATAAAGCTGTAAGTGAGAGCAATTAGATTTGTGTTTACAACTCGCTATCTTCAGTTACTAAATAAGCAGAGGCCTTCTGTGTGTACATGCAGTTCCTTATGCCTAAGGACAGAACCCGTTCTCCCAAAACAAACTAGGATTTCAGGTGTTTTTCAAACCAGATTCTCAAACCAAAAGCAAACTTTGAAGATGTTCAAATTCTGCTCTGTGATTTTACATATATGGGACCCTTCCTTATTTCACAGCTGCCCGTAAAGAGAAAATAGAAGGATGGCATTTTTCTACACATTGCAGGCCTTAAAGCTCTTTTTGAATTGCCTCCCCCACCGTTTATCTTCATTCCTCTGCTCATTCTTTCCCATACCATGTGCTTGTGATGCAAACGCATGAACAGCACGTGGCCTCGAAGTCCATGCTCACAGCAGAGATGTTGTAGCTCCAAGTTTACTGCACTTACAGAGCTGGAAGAGTTAATGAAGAGTAAATGGCAACAAGCAACTTGAGAAGAGGGAGAGATGTTAAGAATTGAGGCATTGTGTTCTGAATTAATGGTTCGTACACAGAAAGGAAATTAAAAGCTTTTCCTGTTATAGGCAGTTGGGATTGGTACAGGGTCTGCTCATACTTAGAAAAAAATAAAAAAATAAAAAAAAATAGTAATGTACTCCAAACAACTTCAAGTAAGCTGAAACTTACCAAATTGTTTATTCTTTCTCCCAATATATCATATGGTTTAACACTTGTGATCAGAGCTGTGCTGTTCAACAACTGTGATCAGAGTTGCAGGGCTGCAAATGGTGCTGGAAATATGCTGGATGGATATATGTAAGCCTTTTTCTTCTTGCTCTGCTAACAATGGAGAAGGACAGTAGGAGATGAAAGGGAAGAGTATTTAGAAGTGTAACCAAAGCATCTTGTATCACACATTAAAAAATAAATAAATAAATCTTAACAGTGAATCACTAAAAATATCTATCCATTGTATTAACATTGTGTTAAATTCCTCTTCTAAGAAAGATGTTATCAGGTTTGTCAAGACAGCATCATCTGTTATGAATAACTATCTTCAAAAATAAATTTATCTTTAGAAAAGAAAATTAGCGCAGCTGGAAGAAATTCCTCCAGGAACAGTGATACACAGACTCGCCAGTACCAAACAATACATGACAGTCTGTTTACCTACTTTTTGACCAGTAGATCTCATTTTTGGTCTTTTTTTTTTTTTTTTTTTTTTTTCCTCTCCCACAGCATGCCTTGTCTTTTCTTAGATGATTGTTTCTTCCTAAGGTCACTAAGATGATTTCTAAAGACTTAAATTATTCATGAAGGTACTCAGCAGTTTGGCTCCATGGGAACAGTGGTATAAATTCATTTAATGAGAAAATACAACCTGCTGCTTGACCTACCCTGCATAATTGTAGGCTGGCATAAGACCAACTTCGGTCACGAATTTTGTGGAGCCTGATGTACAATACCACGTAGATCCTTGCTCCATCTGCTCCTAGGTTTACCTGAGACAGGTGCCTAAGAAGAAGAGCAGGAGCACAAGTTTGCTTGATGGAGATTAGGAAGGGACCATCCAAAAAAATGCATACTGGATCATAGCCATGTAAAACAGAAGAAAACATCTATTGTAAATAACTTTATAATGTTTAAGCTTGAAAGAAACTCCTAGCTTTCAGGTCTTAGGCAGTAGTTCACAGCTGCAGACCTCAAGGATTCCTCCCTAGTTCAATGTGACTTTACACGAATACAAATTTTCTGAGTGTCAGGAACACTTTGGGACCTACATGGAAGAATCCCATGGGTTAGAGCCCTAGAAGGATGGGGGATCCATGAGAATGTGTCAGCATTCAAGCATCACTTCCTCCAAGTTCAAGATCAATGTATCTCTATGAGTAAGAAGACAAGCAAAGGGGGCAGAAGATCTGCATGGATGAGCAAGGAGCTCCTGACAAAACTCAAACAGAATAAACACAGCAATAAACACAACAAATCCTGAGACAGGGCTTTTTGGAGATTACAGGCTCTCACTAAAGATTGGGAAAACAGCATAAACATTGGAGTTACTTCATGATCATGGAAATTTTCCATAACTTTGGGAAACTAGAGGTCAGTTGTGCTGTCAGCAAATATCAAGTTAAGTACTACTTTGACTTCTGACAGCAGTCACTAATTCCCATCTCTTTGTCCCACAAAGCCACACAATCACAGTGTCACCCTTGTCAAGCATATTCTTGTGATCAGTAACATTTCATGGACGCAAGCTCAAGCCAGCAGACGTGAGCTTCCAGGAAACACCGTATATCAGTATCTTGGGATGGTTTTATCTTCCTGAGTGTAGGAGTTCATTTAATACAAAACATTATATCTCAAGGGCAGAGAAGTCAATGGAAAGATCTTCATTGACTACAGCTGGGTTTGGATCCACCTGTCATCCTCATTTCACTGCCTCTGGCAATCTTGTTTATCAGCTGACACAAAGTGCTCTAAAATAGGGCTGTAGCTATGTGTAACACAGGGTGTCAGGAAGAAAGGCCTGTGCCAGGCAAGCAGGAAATCAAAGGGCCTTCTTCAGCAGCACAGTGCGAATAACTCAGCAGCAAAGTGGGCCACCCATTATGCTTCATATCACCGCATTTATTCTTATCAGCCTCTGCTAGTAAACAGTGGTAGCAGTAGTAAATACATAGGAACTTTCCTAAAATATGACTAAAACAAATTATAAAGAATATTTATTTTTGCAGTGTCAGGGCTCTCCACCTTTATTAGCATCAGTTCATCCAACTTACTTTTTTTCCATGAAGAAGTTTGCACTGTGATTTTTCTCTCTCAGCTCTCTCCCTTAATCCCATCTATCACAGCAAGCTTGCACTTACTGGAATCCTTTGTCAGTGTTATCAGGACACTGGGGATCTTCATACCATATTTCATGCTGCTTTATAAAGATGAAGTGTCACTTAATGAAGGCTAATCCTTTTCAAAGTACAGTTCCCAGCTACTGAGTTGCTGGATTTTTGGGCCTGCTTTTGACCTCTACCTGTCTACCAACCTTCAACAAAATTTATGAGTGACTTAGCAGGACCCAGGAAAATGAAACCATTCTTTATGGATTAGGTTTTCCTGTGAATTCTGGGATATAATTATATAGGGTATGGTTACTATTAGGCTCAGAGAACAATACTATTAACCCACGATCTTTATATGTTAGGATTTTGTTGTTTCTTCAGACAAATTCAGAACACTTCTTTCTTCAACTTTGTTTGTTTCTTAGATTAGAAAGACCCTGATTAAGTACAGCTTAAGCAAACATTCCTATATTTTTATATGATCATTATTTGTTACGCAAAACTAAATGTGCATTGATGAATGTTAATGACTTCCCTTTGGGGGTAGGGGAGGAGATTAAGTCATAGGTTAATAAAAGGGAATAGGCAGGTAAAATTTCCACAGTAATGAAACAATGTGTTTTATATTTGCATATCTGTACTCAGACCAGGAGATTCCCCTTTTTTGGACACTGTTACCCATTTAAACATAAACTTGTTCAAGTCTATGCTAAAAAGTCTGCTTTGGCTGGCTAAATGAAGCATAGCTGGGGTAACCCCAAGGGGATGATTTAGACTGTTCAATTTAGACCTAATCAGATGTTTGAACCAGCCAGGGACATGGAGGTTTAGTATGGTCAGCAGTACTACTTCTGGTCCCTTCATTATCCTATATATTTCCCCGATTCCTCATGAAGATGGAGCCCTCCCATCCCCCATCCTGGTTTTGCGTAGGGATTGGAGAGGAACAAGGGAGAAATTACTGAACTGTAAGGACCAGGTTTTTCTTAGTGGTGAATGTCCCTGTATAGAATTATTTTCCTATGAGGTATCTCCTTAATTTTTAAGATCACAAATGTTCTGCCAATGGGGAGTACATCAATGTTCATCAGATGGACATTTAAGGCCAGGACTCTGTTTTGCAGCAGCAGATCAAGGTTGGAAATCCTACTGATACAAGCTTGAAGAGTCTAGGAGCATGAAGAGGAATATGGAGTTCACCATGGAATACTTCTTCCAGGAAGAAATCCTTGCCTATTCCTGCAGGAATTACTTCAGAGCAAGCAGGGCTGGAGATGAATAAGAGTAGGGAGAATGAGCAGCTGTTATACCAAAATCAATCAGGCACATGCTCTAGGAAAGGGGAAGTGAAGGAAACGTGATCAGTTGTAGGTTAGTGAGGTTACTTTGCCCCCAGGGAAACCTGCCCAGTAGCCTAAGTAGTTAAAACGTACAACATAGCATTTGCTTCATTGTGGCTACTTACGTGACAGCTCTCAGGGTAAAGGTACCATAAATCATACATTTTTTTGGTCAGGATACTTAAAAGTCTGGTATAAACAGGCTCCTGACAAAAATGTTACACCACTGGAATGGCCAGGAGTCATTTATTTTATATGTTTACAGCTTCTCTTCTCCATATTCAAAACAATCTGGTTTACAGCTAAATGTGAGTTATCAGGGGACTTTGAAAGCCAGTAATATCAATGGCTTAACAGTGACAGATTAGCTAGCTATAGAGAACTGAGGTGCTTATTTCTCAGGAAATCGTTATGCATTTCATTCCAAATGCTTTTCGAAATACTTATAATGAAACCATTAACCTAAGTTGCCCCTTACCCCAAACCAATCTCAGTTTGTCTTGGAGCTGTCAAAGCACCACTACAGAGCAGGACTAGCAAGTTCACAAAGTGTGCTGCAACGAGATGGGGAGGGTAGAACAGCAAAACCCTGATAACAGAGCAGAAATAAATAAATAAATAAATTACTCAAAGGATCTCTCCTTTTTGTTATCTAAAAGGCAGGATCTTGTTTTATTTTAAATTAAAGAGGATGTATCACTCCAAAAGTTAAAGTACTACAAAATCTGCTGGAGCAGTGCTACCCTAAGGCAGTGTGAAATGAATGGGTTAATTCTACATGTGAAATTCTTAATCCTGCAGATGCTAAAGAGTGCTGAATTTAACAAAATCTTAAAAGGTTAAATTTCAGTATGACTGGAGGTAGTCTGCAGATTTCATTCAGATATAGGAAAGTGGTGTTGATTTGGCTGAACTTGTGGTAGCTTACCTGATAATCAATCAATAAATAAAGATGACCTTAATTATGTCAGAAAAATACCACATTTGGAAAACTGCTAAGTGTCTGGGTATTTCCACTGGGCTTCTTGGACACCTGACAACCATGTAAGAAGTTCCTATGTTTCCAACAGGAATAAATTGTTATGTTAGAGCAAACAGAAAACTCAAGTAGAACTAATAAATAAGTTTCAGAGTCTATCTGATGGTAGCATAAGAAGATTACAAGTGGAAAAAAAAAAGATAAAGCATTTATAACAAGTTACATGCCTCAATAGTTCCTTATCAGGTTATGTGAATAGCAAAGATTAGACAAGTGCCATTTAAGAGTATAACAAAGTGTATATAAGAGAAGGATTTAGCAGTGTTGACACTTTCAGGAAACCAGAAGGTAGGCTTTCCTATATATCTTATTAAATCCCTTTTTTTAAAGCACTGTTTGCTTGTCATAAAAAGAAATCAGTAACAAAGCTGTCTGTGCAAAAAACTGTCCACACAGTCTTGGATAAAGAGGCATTATGTCTTAATCTGTCAGTGTTCCTTGACAAATGGACAGAACTCTTCTTCAGCAATTTGTCATTTGTCAACTAGTCCTGAGCCATGGAAGTTTATAAGTGACATAGCTGGTTAGTTCACTGATTGGATTTCAATGGTAAAACCAAACCAAGAGATATCCAACACCCACATTGGTTTAAAATGAGACTTTCAGCATGGTAAAAAGGAAAAAAGTTTTTTTCCCTCAGTTTTCAGTTTATTTGTTACAGTATTGCAGTTTAAGTTTATTTAAATGCCCTATATATAAACATACAACCATAAACATGTTTTTTCTTAATTTTAAATACAATCCACGTATTGTTTATACTGATATAATTTATTATTATAATATATTTTATGTCCCAAAACATAAAATGTAAGCAAAATTAATGTAAGTTAAAGCCACTAAAAGTTGTATTTTTACCTTGCTGAAACATTTTTTCCTGATTAAAAGTATCATTTTCTTTGTCACAGTCTTTCAAAATATTTCCTTTTTTTTTTTTTTTTTTTACTTTCTAAGGGAAAAATCCTTCAATGACATTTTAATTAATATTTTACAGATTAACTCCAGTTCACAAGCTTTAAGACATTTTGCCTTTAGTATTCTGTATTTTCACAGTGGTTTGGGATGAAATGATAACATACTACTACTATGTGCAACATTTGCTCTAAACTCCTACTAGATTTTCTGAAATGGTAACTGCTAAAGTCCAGAAATGGATTATGATTTCTAATGGAAAAATAGTACTTTTTGCCTTAAAAATGCATTCATTTAACTTGACATGATACCTTTATCATTTATCCAACATTATTTGTAATTATGACTTATGTGATAGTCCTCCACAATATTCTGGTATGTCTGGACCTAATGCAGGGACATCAGAGAGAGCAGTAATGCTTAAAGCTATTCTGTAGCCATTCCTTGGTTAGGAGGAACCTGGTATGTGTGCATCATCTCTGAACATGTTTTCCAACAAGTACAAATCTTTAAAGCTAGTATTTGTATTGCACGTTGACTTGTTAAAATCCCTCTAATATGCATACAACTACATAGAAACAATTTAGCTCAGGTTTATCCTACACACGATGAAGAGAACTTAGTAATTTGTGAAGATCAATATAATCACTGAACAATTACTATAGGAATTAATATAGATTACCATGGAAAAAGTACCAACCAGAGAACAAGTCAGAGGATCTATGTCAAACCCTGCAGATGTCCACTGCACTTAATGGAAAGCCGAGATTTACATCCTCTCTTTATGACAGGCACCAGAGGACTTTGAGGCTTGTGAAATAGCGAGTGATGCCAAGCCTGGCTTTAAGCATATATTCTCCTTCACATGAGGAAATTTCATGCAACTATAACCTCTTCCGTCTTTTCCTGACAGACTTTTGATAGGTTTTCACTGTGCCCTGAATGATTTCTCTTTCGCTGTGTATAACAGCATTACTTGTGGCAAACTGACTAGTCTCTACAAAGCATGTGCTACATGTTCTTAGAAAAATATCAGATCCAGAAAGGAGTTTAATTAACCTCTGTGGTCAATCTGATAAGGCACAAACTTATTTGCAACAGTAACACTGGCTAAATACAGATGGTTAAGCTTGATGAGGACATGAGCAGTTAATATGTCCTTTAAGCTTTTACTTTCCTCTACATACCATTATGGCATTTGCCTTTTATGATATCTCCCCTGCTATGAAATTTTAGACAGATGCAAACTCCTGGGAGGCCTGTGGCATGCAGTTTAAATCTATGCATATTTCTACCCAAGGAATGAGAAATTATCTGATGCATTTCTCTGGCTTCATTTTGCTGTTTGTGTGATGATGCTTTCTTGCATGCATGTAATACTGGTGAATCACTTTGGTGATCCTTTTTGATGAAAGGAATCCCAGGTCCAGAGGCTAGGCTGAATGACCTGGGCAAGGAAGATGTGTCTTTGGTGGAAAAGAATCAGGTCAGGGAACACTTGAGCAGACTGGACATTCACAAGTACATGGGCTCTGATAGGATGCACCCACAAGTGCTGAGGGAACTGGCAGAGGTGATTGCAAGGCCACTCTCTATACTCTTTGCTTGATCATGGCAACTGGAAGAACTTCCCAAAGACTGGAGGAAAGCAAATACCACTCCTATATTCAAAAAGGGCAAGAAGGAGGGCCCAGGGAACTACAGACCAGTCAGCCTCACCTCTGTCCCTGGTAAGGTGATGGGACAGCTAATCCTGGAAACCATTTCCAGGCACGTGAAGAAGCAAATCATAAAGAGTAGTCAGCATGGCTTGACCATGGAGATGTCATACCTGACCAACCTGTTAAGTATCACCAGCAGAACAAAGGAGGTGATCCTTCCCCTCTGCTCAGCACTGGTGAGGATGTACCTGGAGTACTATGTCCAGTTCTGGGGCCCTCAGTACAAGACAAATCTGGACATACTGGGAAGAGTCCAGTAGAGGGCCACAAGATGATGGAGGGCTTGGAGCACCTCTCCTGTGAGAAGAAGCTGGGAGAGCTGGGCCTGGTCAGCCTGGAGAAGAGGCGGCTCAGGAGGATCTTATCAATGTCTATAAGAACCTGAAGGGAGAATGTAAAAAAGATAGAGCCAGCCTCTTGTCAGTGGTGCCCAGTGCCAGGACCAGAGGCAATGGGCACTAACTGTAACACAACAGTTTTCATCTGAACATAGGAAGCTCTTTTGTACTGTGCGGGTGCACAAGCATGGGCACAGGTTGTCCAGACAGCTTGTAGAGTCTCCCTCCTTGGAGATCTTCAAAAGCCACCTGGATGTGATCCTGGCCAGCCAGCTCTGCGTGGCCCTGCTGGACCAGAGGTTGTACCAGATGGATACAGAGGTACCTTCTTGTCTCAACCATTCTGTGATTCTGTGAGAGGTACTATCTAAATGTAAATTTTTTATTTTTAGGAATACTATTTTTAACTTTGTGTCAGCAATTATATGAACAGACATTTGAAAACCCTGACTAATTCCCTTTGAAAATCAAGACATAAGCCAGAACTGTCACATGCATAGTTTGAGCCTAGAATAAGAGGCATTCAGGGAGCGCAGGAGTTAAAAGCAAGAAATGCTGGAAAAGATTGGCAAAGTCTATAAGATTTCCCCACTATATACCTTCCCTTTTTGAGAGAGAGAGAAAAGAGAACAGAAAAGAAACTGGTTGTTTTCTTCATTAAAAGCCTATCATATTCAAAAGGGGTCTTGTAACTACCATCATCAGCTTTGACTACAGCTTTCTTTGTAACATGGCTTCCAGCAGTCCCAGTCCCTGTCAGACCTGGGAGCCTCTGCTGGCCAAATTCACTCATTTTGTGCCACTGAGAACAGTATGATACTGCATCTGCAACCTATTTGAAAAGATCTGTCTAACCTGCTCACAAAGAGTTCGGTCACTCTTGCTGTGTGCTTTAAAGGATGCATGCACCAATTTATATACACAGTACTAGAAGTGTTCTGTGTGTCAGAACTATTTGGTCTTATTTTGGAAGTAGATCGGAAGTTGGCTTCAATTCACATGCTTTCCACATTTGCCAAAGAATGAAGATCACTTAGAAGGTATCTGTGCTGATATTGTTGTACTGATAAGAGTTGGTTTGTTTTGCCTTCCACCAGCCACCTTCCTCCATTTACATGAGGTCCTGTATCCTGCACTGAACCCGTGCACACCATGTGCTTTTCTTGAGTCAGCACCAAGATTCCTGCCAAAGGTTTTATGATGCCAAAGGGGCATCCTCTTGCCATGTGGTCTCCATCCCTGCGAGGAATGTCTCTGCAGGAACTTGCTTCTCCTCCATGTATCTCTCTACTCCATGCAGAATAAGAGAGATGGTATGCTGACAGGTCAGAAGCCAGGAACAAGGAATTATGCAATTCCTGTCCATCAGCTTTCTGCGTTAAGATCTGCACATGGGTGAACTCCCAACACTCTGCAGAGAGGGGCTAGCTGGCAAGTCAGCATCAGCGTCAGCCTGCTACGTGGAGGTGAACAGACCTCCCTCCATGGTCAGGCTGTTAGGGGTCAAGTAAAACATCTTCAGGTTGAGATGCAAGGCAGATATGGGCCCAAGGCTAGCATTAAGGACAATGTAACTTCTACAATACCTTTAGTGACATAGGAGAATTATGCAAAACTAGGTAAGAACAGATGAGGACAGATTCTTCACTGAGTATATTCTTTCACCTCACTGTTTGCAGTGGTTAAGCTTTAGGGAAAGCAGCAATTTATTGTCTTCCTCCAGAAAACCTTTTCCAAGTGATAATTTCTACAGGAAAAAAAAAAAAAAAAAAAAAAAAAAAGGACCAGAAACAGAATGAAAACTACTGGAATAAGTGTTTCTACTGTCCAACCTGCAGCATTTTCTACACTCCAAGTGCATACACATGTCCAATAATGACACTATCTCACCTTAATTCAGGGCCTTTCATCCTTTAATGCTCAGCTTCACAAGTTTTTTTAAGAATGTTGTGTAGATTTGTGATTTCTATTTGTAGAAATGCAGAGCACAGAGGAAAAACTGCAGAGTAGAAGATAATAATAGCACTATGTTTAGTTGAAAATAGTTGGCAAGTTTCACAGACATAAAATTTACTCCAAACTGGAATCAGACCTCCATGAGATTAGTAACTTCTCCTTCACTGAATTTATGTGTAATCTTAAATTTTGATCTGTAAAATTGTTCTTTATGCAAAACATCATCTTCTAGTGATACGCATGATAGATGGGAACAATGTCCAATGCTGGGATAAAAGCTGAATGAGTCACTGAATCATTTATGTCACCTATTAAGGGTCTCTAAAAGGTGCTATTCAAATGAGCCAAGGGCCACTTCTGCCTTGTTTGCCCAGTATTTTTTTGTTGTTGTTGAATAGTCAAGATTCATGGTATTTTTAGCTCTACTGGAAAATCACCAACAATAACAAAAATAGCGAAGCAATTCTATGTGGCAAATTAGTTTGAAGTACTGCTCTAAATTTTTGAAGTATTACTGGTACAGTATAAGTATATTTAGGAATGTAGAGATCATCTTGAAAATATCAAGTGTTATCCCACTATCTTCAGTGATTAAACTTCAGAGAGACCAAAAGAGAAAAGAGCAACATGCCCAATACTTCTGTCTGAAGACCTTTCACTAAATTCTGCTACTGGCACTCACTTTGACCAATATACACTGTCCTTTAATTTCTAGGGATATTTACTTATACCTTGCTGTTGGTTCTCTGTTTTTACCTGGACAGCAAGGTTCATGGAAATATTCACGTACCATAATCTAATCACAGATGAGATACTGTAAATGAGAGTTGCGTGACTGTACTAAAGTGGCTCAACAGGTTTTGGTTCATGTCTAGTACAGTTCTGAGTGCTTTTGATTTACAGTGACATCCCATCAGATTTCCATCCAGAAGGACAATTTAATATTAATTTGGAAATTTCTTACAGCAACCAGTTCCTGGTTTGCTGCAGCAAATTCCTCCTATAATTGCCTTATTTATTTGTTAGTCACACACAGTAAGTAATGTTTTGAACAATTTGGAAAATCCTTTATATTTTTTTCTCTCACATCAAAGTAACGTGCCAGTGAACTAACTGAATGTGACCTTCTTTGCAGTTGTGTTGACCTGTTTTCACAATAAACTTTCAGTTGCCTACTTGTTGCTGGCCCAAACATGAGAGACTGAGCTTTACTTCCTCAAGTGGGACATGCTCTAAAAGCCAGTGACATTACTGTGCATATTTCCATTGACTTCGGTACATTGTTCATTCCTTGGCCATACAGCTATTTATTGATCAATGCTTTTAGCATATAACCAAACCAAAATGAGTTAGCAGGCAGTCCATCTACATCTATGCACAGACAACCTGCTAGCCATGCATCAGGAAGATGAAACATTTTTGCTGAAGTTCATGAATACTGCAGTATTATCTATATTAGAGGAAGTTCTCTTTGCTGTCAGTTTCAATCAACGCTTCTCAACATCTAACTGAAATCCAGCAGGCTGAAACAAGTTCAAGAAAGGCTGGTGCTGTGGAGAAAACACTGACATTTGTGTGAGAAAATGGAAATTTGAGCACCTTTGAAAATAATCTTAGAAATGTGATAAAGACCTTCCATGATCAGTAAAAGATACAAGCAGATAAAACTATGCCCACAAACACTGCTGAAGTGAAGGGTGGAACTAAACTTATGAAACTAATATTTTTTTACTGCAGACTATTAATCATGAAAAAGAGAAATAAATCATCATCAGAATAAACTAGATAATTGCATATAAATGTTCTCACTGTTTCTTTAACTGTGTTTTCAGGTAATTCGATTTTCTCAAAGTGTATGGGAAATAGTCAAAAGTGTAGTGAGATGGTACAATATTTGAGAAGGGCTAGCTGTACTGCATTCCTTTACACAACCTCTTTTCCATGAGTCCTGCAACTTTTATGATACAGTTCATCTGACCTTCTTTCAATACTGTTATGAATTATATTGCTTGAATAGTACTATAAAAGAGCCTGTTTCTGTCCAGTCACTACAAAGAGAAACAAAGACATCCTGTGCAACCATTGTAGACATCCAACAGGGGGCAAGATGAAGTCCACTTTTTTTTTTTTTCTTTTGTCTAATCAATCACATTCTAGAAATAGCAGCCATATGTGTAAACTGTTATCCTTGTTGCAGATCTACTGGGAGGTGCTCCTGTACGTAGTCCCCTTTCATTCAATTTTGTTAACGTAAAAATATGCAATACAATGTAGTGAGGTTTGTTGTGGTTACAAAAGATAAGGATCTACACATCTACCCCCTGCCTTTTTTGAGGCAACTTTTACCTCATGGTTTTGTTTCTTCATGCATGGGTACAGTACCTGTACTCTCCTGGTACCATTGAGTCAATGGGGTAAATACTTTGTCAAAAGGAGAATCGCTGTATGTGACTTTGAGTGGCATGCACAGTCAGAGGAGCAAAAGGAACAATATCTCTCATCTGCACACATAGCTTAACGGATCACCAGGTCTGAATCTGACAGATACGGTTTGAAATAACACAGATCTATTTTTAAATGCCCTGTATTAAATAACTCTACTAGTAAATTTTTTTAGGAATATCTGAAAGTCTGTAATGCACATCATACATGCAAACATAGGAACTGAAACATGGACCACATGATGGTGTAGTGCAGAACAGATTTTTAAGAAAGATCAACCTTGGATTATGTGAAATATGTTCCCCCAATAAAAAATAAATATTATAAATACAACAAAAATCAAACCAGTGCCCATCTCAAGTGTTGAAAGGTGAGGGGAAAATACGTGCCAGATGGGTGATTACCCATGTGAAATAAGCTGCAACCTCTAGATAAGTGAAAATCCATTATTCGTAAGTATTTAAAATCATTTGCCTTTTTAATAGTACATTGGTTCATCTTACTTGTGGGCAAGCTCGTGTAGAGAAATATTCATCATTTCAATTAGGAAAAATGATTGGCCACCTTCTCAAAAGGCATGATTTTTTACTCCTGCACCAGTACAGCCCTTAGTGTGACCATGACTATAGCAGTATAGAGGTATAACACTCTATTGCAAGTGGTTCCCCATAGTGTAGAAATAAACTCTAGACATCACTCAAATTACATCCATGTTAGATATTTTATTCTGGTAAAAGTATATGACTTCTATGTGCAGACAAAGCAAGCCTGAAGAACAACAAATAACCAAAATATATTGTCCACTTGGAGGGATACAACTACAATTTAGTAAAGTCTATGAGGAGAAAAACATGTCCAGTGAGCTGTTTTTATTTTTACCAGGTCAGGTTTCATGCAGGTCTGCATGACTGGTGATTAGTTTGTGGCTTCTCTGATGGGTAACGAGGGTTGAGCTCACAGAATAAGGCAAGAAGAAAAGAGAGAGGTTTTATTCAATAGCCACATGGAAGCAGCAGGTCTTTATACTCACTTAAATGTACATTTGTCCGATAATCTGCTTTTCTGTTCCTCCTTCTGTTCCCAAGTTCCATACATCTGTGAAGTGAAGCACCGTAACCTGGGGTAGAAAAAGACCTTAAAGGTAGAGATGCAAAACTGCACTTAGCACAGCTGAATCTCCAGAAAGGCCCTGTGGTACTCGACAGTCCATGTTCTCTGACAGACCCCACAGCAGAGCCAAGAAGGAGTGACCTATACCGAGCAGTGACCTGTGGTGCTGATGCAGTTTTCTCAGCAGTCCTGCAGCCATCACATAGAACAGCAGGGGAGAGAAGACTACGGTGTCTGAGGAGTAATGAGGCAAGATAGCAATGAGAGGTTTGTTGCTGTACCTGGGCAAGGAGGGAGCCCAAGGTTTCTTCCCACGCTGACTCTTTATACACTCCTGGGCAATGAACTTCACACACCTATACAAAGAGTCCCTTCACTTGGAAGATCGCAATCACCCAGCAAGATTCCCCCTCCCCCCAGGATCAGTTGCCTTGCAGCACCAAGGAATGGTGTAAAAAGCTGGAGAGGGAAGGAAACCTTCGAAGGAGAGACTCCCCAGCAAAAGATGACAGCACAGCTAGGTCACATACTTGGCAGCACCTAACAGGTAGGTTCATCTGTTTCAAACAGTCCTTGTACACTGACTCTGTGTTGGAGCAAAACAAATCTCTCTAACGTGGCATTTCTCTCCTAGCATCCCCTTTAGTCCTGTGTGACACAGAAACAAAACAGGCCCAACTACAAGGACCAAAGACTGCACTCCTTTCAGCCCATCCTCAACTGCCTTCAGTCCCTTACTCATTTCAAAGATGTAAAAGGGTCCATGGGGAGCTGCAAGATGATACCACATTGTTTTCTGCCACCTGGGACTGTTCAAATAGCAAGGGAATTAGACATATTTGGGTTGTTTAAAAAAAAAAAAGTTACAATTTTAGCCTGCCAATGCTTCCTAGCTCTTTAGCATACAAAAAGAGCGATTAATCCTACGCATCCCATGACAGTTTTAGAGTAAAAACTTGCAACAATTTTTTGATGCTTTAAGAAGGGACACAGACGAAGAGCTCCTGGAGTTGACCTTGCTGAACAATCCCTTTCAAATGCGTAGTGGATATAAGCCTGTAAAATCTTGACTAGGTATTGCGGTCTTGCTATGCATTTTCCAGGAGCGATTGCCTCAGTATCTTACAACTTTCTGGGGAATGAGCTGCAATTGCTCTAACCTGATTTGCAGACTTTCAATGATCGGCTTTAGGAGAGAGGAGAAGGGGGGATCGGGAAAATGGTTTTAAAAGCCTGCTATCCTTATCTTGATTTGTGACTTTGAAGAATTTTAGCAAGACTCAAGGATGAAGATATGCAGAGGCACTGACCATATTGACTAAAGATGCGTTTACTGCTGGGGTGTTAGAGTACATTTAATACAAAATAAGGGATAGGCTTTTCTTGTCAATACATAACAACCTTTCTTCTAAGACATAAACAAATCCTTGTGTAATTGCTAAGTGATTTTTTTTTTTTTTTTTAGAGCCATGAAAGCATTTTGAGCATTACAAGTGGCCACTTTTCTGACATTAAGAGTGCATCTCACCAAAAGTTGGTGGTCACTATTGAAACAGCAATCAAAGTTTTTCTTGGACTCCCATACAGCAATAAGTAAACAGAGGAAATGAGCACATGGACAGCATGGCTGTATTTCTTGAATGATCCAAGTCTAAAAATAACACCAAAAAAGGAGAACTGCAGGGAAAGGATCAGAATATAGACATTGAATGTGACCATACCAGGTCTACATTTTCTTCCAAGTATAGGTACGCTATACAATAACCTACAATAATACTGTTCACGTCTTTACTACTTTGCTGTCTTCACTTTTCAGCAAATATAACTAAACTATGAATATTTGCCTTCAGCTGTCACCAAACACAAATATATTAAATTAGTATCTACTATATACCTAGTTACAGATATATATACAGATATTTATACATCTAAGCTCTACAAAAAAATAATTCAGCATCAGTCCAGTGATTTAGTGTGACCGTTAATGCTGATAGAGAAGAAAGAAGGGGTTTTAGACCAAACTGGATCAAAAGGGGAAAAAAAAAAAAAAAGGAAAAGGTGGAAATTCAAAGAAAACTTTAATTCGTGAGATAGCATATAGTGTTTTCAAAATACTAGTATATTCCCAGGATGCCACAGTTACTCAGTTAAAATGATACTGGAGAGAGCTATTTTCACTTAGCAAATTTGGGTTCTTCAGCATGGGGCTTTGTTAAAAGTGAGGCTCCCCCAGCCAGTTCTCTGGCACAGATGGATCTTTCCAAAGGGTTTCAGGTTTACATGAAAACAATACACTATACTATTTCCTTTGAAAGGGAGCAGAGTTTGTTTATGTATTGGATTTCTTGATCATGAGCCTGTCAAAACACAGACTTAAGAGGTACTTGTTAAACGTTTAAAGTTATGCATTTTACCTGCACACACATGAAGACAGCAGTCATGAAAACCCACAAAAACATTTGTTAAAGTGCAAATTCATAACCAGAGTGTCGAGACATATTGGACATTAGGAATATCAGGAATACTCAACTTTAACAAAAATCAAAGATTTCTGACATGGAAAATGTGGAGTAAAAATTACAGAAGTAAATAAGTCTCTAAAACTATTCAAACTATTTAAATGCAAAGATACAGAAATACATGCATAGAATATTCAGTAATGACAGGTTAGTTAAAAAGCTATTAAAAAAAAAATCTATCATTTTCAGTATTTATTACAGTACATTAGGAACTATTTTAAACAATTCTAATAGTCTAGGAGCTTTTAGTAATAACATCATATCACAACAGTTTTTTTTCTCATACTCACAAAGATTTTTTCTTACGTGAAGCAAGAAGAGCAGATGTTGGAAAGAAGAGTTATTTGATTATTTAAAAAAAAATCTAATATGTTTTAAAGTACTTGCATTGGTTCTGTATTTTATACCCCTTATTTTATTGGTTAACGTTATAATTACATCACTTTTCTATTATCAATATCACTTGAAACTTTATGTCAAATACTAACTGTGTAAATGTTTTGAAAAATACTGCTTGACTTAAAAGGATATTTGGTGCTAAATACCTTTACTGCATAATTTATAAAGATTTCAGTCTTACCACATGAATGTACTACAAGATTAATTGCTCATATTTTTTTCCTTTAAAGGTAGCCATGTGACTGTCCTTATATTAAGGTAAACCATAATATACTTATTTTAGTCTCATGTTCAGTGTTCATACCCTCTTGTCTGTTCGAGCAATTATGCAGCCTTTAGCAAAACCACTCAAACACTAATTGGTTTCTATTTGCACAGTTCTATGGCCATTAGAGTTAAAAGCTTTAATATAGTGAATAAATACCTCTATATGACCAGCTGACTGCCATCTACCTTCACACACTGATGTATTGAAAAGCCTGATACAGGCTGCTAATTTCAGCACTCATTATGTATGTTCCATGTCACGTCAGATGATGTCCACAACAGTGACTTTGTTCTTTGTAGAATTGTGTTAGGACCTTCACTGGGGACACAGACCCTAAGTGGGCTCTCATGTCACATGAAAAACTGGTTTAGCCCTGATTTGGAAGGATGTGTGAGTATACAGTAACAGGGTATAAACACTGAGCAACCACATTGCATGAGGCTCTTTTCACTAGACTTTGAGGTTATTAAATTTGGGCATGTAAGATCACACAGACGCCTCAACTCACCTATCCTAGTCACCCCAAGGGAAAGGAATCATCTTCTAGAGGAGCCCATCTCTTTCTACAGACAAAGGAAGATCTGTATGAACCATAAGGCCAGAGTTCTATCTTCAGCACATTCAGGTTAGGTAAAGGGAATCCAACCTAACATGATGGCATGTATCCTTAGAGATTTTGTCTTATGCAAAAAATCTGGATACTTTTAGAAATCAGCTGCAGCAGTACAATCTAATTTACACTCTTTTAACATTGGTTTTGTGGTATGTCTGAATTTCATTGTTGGTGGAGTGACAGCAGAGTAGACATGCCTTCAGGAAATGGGATGTCAGTTTGTTCAGTGATTCATGCAAGGCATGGAGAGTGTAGAAGACTCGACAGTGAGTGTGCTGAATGTAAGCTGAGTACTACTGGGTGTACACCATTGAGTGCTGCATAAGTGTACTACCTATTTACTGATTTATATTGCACTTGTCAGCCAATATGAATAAATGAAAATAAAGCCATGGAAAAAAAAATACACAATACATAACAAAAATCATCATGGCTTAGGTTGTTTCTGATATTCTCTGATTGCTCATTAAAAAAGTACCTAGTTTATGTACAATAACAGTATTTTCTCTAGTAAGGTGTACATGTTTATAACTTCATATTTATGACAAGCATATCTTGTATATCTTCCAAGTATTTAGTATTCACTTCTTAATTTTTGAGTATTTATAAAATGGGCATGGATACATGGTACACTCCTGTTCCAATTTTAATTCCGACTCACTAAGTTGTATAGGAAAGACTCTTTATTATTGAATATCCCCTGTAGTGATCAGAAATTAATTCCTTTCTGTATGGACTCTAGAATATGAAAGGAGCAGGATTTGTTGTAAATTATGTGACAGACTACCACCCCATATGTATTTTTGTCAGGTGTTAATAATTCCTGCATTTTAACAGGACTGCTTGCATTCTTCCCATGAATCTAATGTTTGTAGACATTGTACCCATCCTTGAAATGCAGGACAGAAAGTGGTAATACAGAGATAAGGTGATGACTCTGAAGAAGAGATCTTTTCATGTGAGCAAGAGGGCTACATAAGAGGAATAGGAAAGGGAGAGAAATTTATCATGCTGTGATGGAGTACAGAAAGTATGCAGTATTGTTCAGCTGCCAGACTTTCTACATAGAGGCACCTGCCCCCATGATGAGGGACTGCAGCACAATTCAATTACTGCTGGCCCTTCAGCTCCAGAAAGAAGGAACAATTCACATTTCTGTCCTGAGAACTGCCTAAAAAATGCCATTCTGAAAGAAATAACAGTTAAAAAGGCAACACAAAACCTTGAAGGCATTGTTTCCCTTTCTTGGGTGCTATGTAGCAAGAATTAGAAACCATCCTTGTTTATCTGGTGTTTATCTCAAATCTGCGTGAACTACCAAACATAAAAAGAAGCTGTTTGTAAAGAACAAATATGTTTCCTTATCTACTTTTTCTTCAGGCCACTGATTCTTAAATGGCAAACAAAAATGGTTTTGTGGCTTTGAGACTTATCAGTCTACATCAGAAATGTTTATTTACAGCTACAAGCAGTTTCTCGAAGTTGAGTGTATCATATGGTAAATTCAGCCCTGTAAGTTAAGAGTCAGCACTTAAGCAAACTGATATAACACCACTTACGTGAACAGTAGCACATTTATGCTTTTGACCCAACATGTTTACTTACAGATGGAGCATTTCTCTCAATCTAGAGGTTTCATTACATTACAGTAGTAGAATTATTTCTGAGATCAACAAAGCTAACGCAGTCTAGCCCCAGGGTAAAATATCAAGGATCCCCTTGGTTCATCAGAGGTGCTCACCTGTTATGGTTTGAATCATTTTAGTGTTTTCACTGCCCAACCTCCTATGTCCGGAGTACAAAAGGATATGAGCAACTTTGTCTCCAGAGGAAAATAAGGGTCAGAAGACATGCAAAGATCGGGTTATCATTTTAAAAAGGTTTTAACAAAGGCTTTAACAAAGGCTTCTGCACAAAGACAAAACAGTCACAATTGTACACAGCCTGCTCTGTCTTCATCCTTCCTCACTCACCGCCATGAATTCCACCAGAAATACCAATCCCTGCCTCAAGCTTGCCACTCCCTATGCCTCTACTGCTCCTTTGGATAGTATTTTCCTCGATTTGGAGTATCAGCAAAGCTCCTTTACATAGCTCAGCTATGTCACAGCTACATCGACATCAGTGAAGAGTCATCAGGAAACATCACATCGACAGCAGTAAACAAAGCTCCCCAGCCCCCAGCCCCACACACCGTGGCTATCAGATCTCTCTGGCCAGTAGACAGCTACTGAAGATGGTGTAATACAAACCTTCCAGCTTCATTGCTTGAGGAGGGACAGGAATACATTCCTCTTACTGGTGAGCTGTTGCTTCACTGTCTGTTGTCAGGTTTCTCGCACTTTCGTTGGAAACCACTACTTAGCCAGCCATTGCCAAATGCAACTTACGGGATTTGCAGCTTTGGCTGCCAGAGTTAGTCTGACGCATTCCCTTGCAAAAGTGTCCCTGGTGTTTTCCTACTGTAAATGCATGGCAGCAATTCCAAGAAACCACAGAAGGTCTTCTTGGACTGCCAGCAGCTGAGAAGACTGTACTTGGGAGTTTGCTATAGCCCCTTCCTCATATTCCAAGGGGAAATGCTATTTTATAGCCCTGAGAGACGAAATGTGCAGAGAAGGAAGAAAGTCCTGGTAGGCCAGAGTGTGGGTAGGAGAGAAGAGCAGCAGAAGGCTGTATTCCTGTGAAGGAGGACATCTCTGTCTGTGAGCACTGAGGATGACTTCAGGTTTAGATTTTCGGGTTTCTTGTTCCTTAAGACACTAGTGGTTTTCTTTAACTCTCAACAATGTCTAATTTAGAAACCTGAATGACTAAAAGTATTCCCTTTCATAATCCATTCCCTTAAAACATACAAATCAAAGGCATACAAACTGAAATTAAAATAGTATGCAAATAGAAGCTTTACCTCTCCATATAGCTTACTATATACAGGTCCAAATCTATCCAGACAGAGAGAGAAAAAAAATAAAAAATCAGGAGAAAGGAAAACTCTTAGCAGAAAAGCCAGCTTCTTTATATTTTCACGTTTTTGGATGTTCTGTAGAAAACCTTGCTCAGATTTTTCCTTTTCCCCTATACATACCTAAAAACCCAGCTCCCAACTTATCTTCCAGGATGTGCTAATATTCCCAAATTCCAACAGAAATGTGGTCTTTTTCCACATATCTGTAACTCAGTAATATTTTAACATACTTTTCTGTATGTCAGCACTGCTTTGGGAGCACATTTGACTGGAGAGATAGATGGCAGAGTTGCTCCCCTGCTTGTCTCAGCGTCACAGACTTTCTCTTTAGTCAGTTTGTGCAATTGCTAAGATGCATATAAAGATTCTGTATCTTTATCTCACATTTTTGATTGGAACTTACCTAAACAGTCTCAAAAATAAAAAAAACTAGAACCAGGAAAAGGAAAGAAGTACTTTCCTGTTATACATTTACTCCATCAGCAGCAAGTCCTTACAAAAACTCTCAGTGGGGAGTTAAACTTTGACATGGAGCATATCTCAATGAAATGTTTTAATGGACTGGATCCTCCACTAGCCAAAACTCAAAGTAAGTCTAGTAAAACTGAAAGAGCAAGGGTTGCTGATAACAATTGCAGATATGGCCTGTTATCCATAGTTCGGATGCCTGCTTCAAGGCATGCCTATTTTTTCTTGCCTTTTTGACAGAAAATGATGTAGATAAGTCAGATAAGCAGGCAAGGATCTCCAAAATTCCCATGTACCAAACAATTTTATTTCACTGTAGCAGAAAAGAAGCAAAAAAAAAAATTATTTCACTGTAGCAGAAAAGGGTAAACTGGATAAGAGTTACAGAGTTGCATCTGCCTAGGCAGGCTGGAGATCAAAAACCATTTTATATATATGTTTCATATATATATGTTTCTCGTGTTTACTTCTCTCATGTAATTTTTGCAATCTTCATCTGTTGAACATGTTTTCTGTTTGGTAACTTGTATGAAATGTTGCCTCCTTAGCTAAATATATAGATAAAATAGAAGATTGAGAGAAATGATATAAATGAGGTTATTATTTAATAAGTGAGTCACAGTTATATGAAATACAGGGGAATGGAGGCATCAGCTATGTATAAGTCAGTAAGATAAATAGAGTCATGGGCTTCATTATGCTAAGAAGAAAAACGTATTAGCCACCTTCCTCCTACCAGCAAAAGAAAGATGTTATTTGATATCGCATTGAAACTCACTTCACTATTAATTTTCCTATTTTTTGATAACCGGAAGGTCATTTTTCAGAAAGCCGGGCTTCTAACTTACCTTTCTCAATCCCATTTTCAGAAAAAAATTCCCCACAAAGACCATAGCCTAGAAAAAATAAGAAATAGGTAAAATGGATGCAAACATTTATTCTAAGTTTTTAGATTTATTCTAAGTCCACCTATTTTTGCCAAAGCTATGGTCCATTTTTATAAACATTTTAATGTTTTCTCTGAGAGACCCAAGCGAAATGAGCAGAAGGACCTTTGCCTCGCCCTATGAAACTATAAACCCTTCAGAATTTTGAAGCTGCTCTGGGAAATTGAAACACATGAATCATTTGCTTCTAGTTCTGCTCTCTTCAGTTTGGACCAGTTTTGAAACAGCTTCCTTATTTTTTTTTAATCTGCCTCTGAATTTGTCCCACTTGTTCTCAGTTACTTGGTCCCTGACACACTTTTCTCCTTCCCTGTGTTCTCAGAAAGCAGAAGGAACAACAAACCTTGTTCATTCCCCATTTGCCCCTTCCCAGCTGCTAATGCCACAGGCTGTTGATCTTTCAGACCATGTGCTCCACTACTGCACTAAAGTCAAGGGAGTTTTCATCATTATTCACCTCACTGAACCAGCAAACCTTTTTGTTGTGACTGATGGTCAGCCAGACATTTCCTTCTCAACTGCTGAAGGACTCACTGTGGTGGCATTTACAAATGCATAACTTCACAGAACCAGGAAGAGAATCTGAATCCCCATGCCACACAGGGTCTGTGGTAAAATTTACAGAGCTGGTAACACAAACAGCTCCCCCCTCCACCCATGCCCCCCCGTTCCTCCCCCAGGACATAGGCCATTAACTCAAGTGCTGAAATATGGTATGTCACATTGCTTGACGAATCCACCAGAAGGACTGACCCTCACATAGCACTTGGAGAAATCATTCATGAACAAATTTTCTTTCACCTTTGCTTGTAGATCGAAGAGAGGGGAGGAAAGGGGAAAATGTGGTTGTCACACCAGGAACAACACAAGCCAAAACACCGTCAAATGAAGAGCTAAAATTCCTCAGCCTGCTTCCCAGTTTCTCCAGGGTCTGTGAGAGGCATGTCTCTTTGCTGCCTTTTCCACTTGATTCTCCAACAGAAACACCAGAATCCTTCCCATTCCTCATCCAGCATTTGACTAAGATAGTAGCACCTGTCCACTCACACAAATTCAAACCCAATTTTCCAACACTCTGTAAAGTCATTCCTGTGCGCTATGAGGATGACAGAGCAGTCCCTGCATCCTGAAAGCTGTGGTCAGTATGACTGAACTCTCAGGTGGTTACACATGAAAGAGGTCTATTTCTTGTACAATGCTGAAGATTGGCAGGAAGTCACCTTTGGGACTGGGCTTTGACCATGCGATAAATCCAAAATACTGTCCAGAAGACGGCTATGTGTAATTTCAGCAAGGTAGTAAGACCCCTGCTTGCAGGGAGACAAAATGCAAAGCTTTTGTGTACAGCACTATGTTGGGCAGGTTTTTGATTGAATCATAGAACCTTTAAGGTTGGAAAAGACCTTCAAGATCATCTGGTCCAAGCATCACCCTACTACTAATGTCACCCAATAAACCATGTCCCTAAGCACCACATCCAACCTTTCCTTGAACACCCCCAGGGACGACGATTATTGTCACTTCCCTGGGCAACCCATTCCGTTTCGTTTGAGTGAATGCCACGGTAAATATATCCATGGACGCACCTGGAAAAAGCTTCCTGGGATACAATACCAGTAGAGGCAGCAGAACCTCAAGTTGGGATCCCTAAAGTCTTGTCTCTCTCACAATAACCTCCTACATACATTGCAACCTAAAGAGAAAGCTACAGAAGAACTAACTGAATACTGAGGAAACAAATTTGAAAATAAGAGTTAAGAATTTATATTTATGCCAAACAAAAGAAAAATTCAAATTTCAGGCTGAATTTATAAAGCAGAAATAGTGGTTTGATACAAATACCAAGAAGAAAGACCTAAAAGTAGGAAGGTGAGTGAAGGTCAAAGTCACAAACAAGCAAGACCATTATCCTGGTGTATACAGATGGCATATCAGAGCACAAGAGCTAGGTGAGACAAACAGGACAATCTCAGTCTGGGAGATAAGGAAGGATGGGGAAGAAAGGACAGGGGAGCTGAAGTGCCTTCATGACTCACAGCTGCTGAAAATAAGTGTTTACATAAGAAAGTACAGCTTTCAAACAAGGGCTAAAAGACAAGCTTATTCAATGCTTTCAGAATTGTATTGAATAATAAGTGATGAATCCATAGTGGATTCATTTCATTCCAGTGGAAAAAAAAAAAAAAAGAAAAAAAAAAAGAGCCCAAAAAGTAGTTACACAGGCATCAGACTTAATAGGGTCTGGTTTCCTAGGGTTTTCTGTCTTCTTGGTCTCCTGAATCTTTAAGTGAGTTACACTAAATTGAATTTTAATTGAATCACACTTATATCATCCATCCAAGCTGTTATGGATGCACCAACTTGCAGTCAGTGTATACATCTTCCTAACCACCACAAAATGCACCCTTTAGGTTTTCAGGTGTGAGAAAATTAAATTGATTTCCAGCAGATAAACATTTTGATGTTAAACTCTTGTGTTGATTCTGCGTGCAATAAGGGATAACTTCACATTGAAGCTTCTCCTACAGTGGAATGTGTTTAACAGAGATTTCCTAATGGAGTTACTTTCTTTTATTTGGCTGACTACTTTCTCTACCCTTACAGAAATGTAGTGTCTTTGAGACACTAGCCATCTGCCAAGTTTGATTGAAATCAGCCAAAGTTCCAGAAAATGTTCTGGGGGACAGACAAACAAATATTCACACCAAGAAGCATATTATTACTGTATAAAACATTTTCCATAATGAAGAGGTCATTACTTAAAAAGGGAATCTCTTCTACTACCTCCTGATGATAAAGTTTGGAGTGATTCGACTGACCAGGAATGTTTCTTTTCTCTGACAATGCTTTGGCAATTGCCCTTAGTAAAGCAGAGCACTTGTCTTGGCATACTCAGTGCTGCTTCTGGAAGACAAGGTTTCTGCAGGCACAAGCTGGCTAGTATTCAGTAAGGTAAGAAAATAAAGTCATTTTTTGAACGTTCACAGGGTTTAACATTTCCATATCTGTCAAATAACTCCATGGGAAAAAATAAATAAAATAAAAGCACTTGTAGGAGGAACCAAGCTGCAGGACAAGAATGGTGTGTGCATAATTTATAAAGATCTCAAAAACTGTTGGGCTCCCATCCTCTAGTTTTGAATAAGCATTTTCCTTACTGCTTAATTCCAGAACCAACAAACATGGCCTCAGTTCTCTATTTTGAACATAAATGTACACTGCCCTCATCTGTTTGATAACAAGGTTCTGACCCGACTCTTCTCTGGTGTTTACTTCTTGCAAAATAGGAACTATTTATGTCCTGGGTGACCAGGTCTCCCATTTCCTTCCGGAGAGAGCCCACAGTTTCCCTAGTGTTCCTTTTAGCACTAACATACCTATAGAAGCCGTTTTTGTTGCCCTTGATGTCTCTGGCTAAATTTAATTCTAACAGGGCTTTAGCTTTCCTAACCTCATCCCTGTCTGCTCAGACAATGCCTCTGTATCCCTCACAAGCTATCTGTCCTTGCTTTCACCCTCTGTAGGCCTCCTTTTTCTACTTGAGTTGGGCCAGGATCTCCTTGTTCATCCATTCAGGTCTCCTGGTGTTTTTGCCCAACTTCCTCTTTGTTGGGACACATTGCTCCTGAGCTTGGAGGAGGTGATCCTTGAATATTAAGCAGCTTTCTTGGGCCCCTCTTCCCTCCAGGGCTTTGTCCCATCGTACTCTACTTAGCAGATCCCTGGAGGCCACAGTCTGCTCTCCCAAAGTACAGAGTAGCAAGCTTCCTGTTATGCCTCCTTGCTGTCCTTAGGATGCTAAACTGCACCATTTCATGGTCAGTGAAGCCAAGGCCACCCTTAAGATTCACATTCCTCACCAGTCCGTCCTTGCTGGTGAGAAGGAGGTCTAGCATAGGTCTAGTACAAGGTGGGAATGAGGTATAGCATCCTCGCTGGCTCCTCTATCACATGGAGAAGGAAGTTGTCATCGATGTATTCCAGGAACCTCCTGGATTGCCTATGCCCTGATGTGCTGTCCCTCCAACAGATCTTTTGTGCTGCTCTTCAGGTGTTCTCCTGCTGACTCTTGACCCAGAATCTCCATATCTAGATATGATATAATATAATCATGTAATTAATATAATCTCAAAGATGTCTGGTCATAACTTCATCGGACTGTCTCCTTGCCATATGTCCTTGCATCCTGGTACAAGTCTGGGTGGGGTCCATCATTACAGTACTTGTGCCTCAGATCTTATGTTGATATCCTGAGTTTGATTCCAGTTTCTGTTATGCTTCTGCTCAGTATTGGGTGGTACTCCCATCCAGCAGGGGTAATAAACCCCTTGTGAGCTATCTCATTAGCTTTTGATTACTGATCTGCATTTGCCCACTGTCTCAGAACATTTTTATTGTACATCGCCCCACCTATCCACATGCTGCCAGCACATTTTCTGGTTTATCAGCCCCCCAGGCTGCATTAGGAGAAGTGTTGCCAGCAGGGTAAGGGAGGTGATCCCTCCCCTCTACTCAGCACTGGTGAAGTGCATCTAGAGTGCTGTGTCCAACCCTGAGCTACCCCCTATGAGAGGCGTCCAGAGCCATTGGAGCAAGTCCAGCAAAAGGCCACAGAGGTGAGGCCACACAGTTGATTAAGGGACTGGAGCATCTCTCATATGAGAAGAGGCTGGAACTGCTCAGCCTCAGAAGAGAAGGCTCAGGGGGTGTCTTATCCATGTGTATAAGTATCTGAGGGTTTACCTTGTTGCTGCTTTTTATGTCCCAGGAAGTTTCTAAACTGTTTATTGTTGGGCATGACTGAGATATCCCAGGGGAATAATATGCCCTGTGCTTACAATATTCTCTTATAATCTGCTATTCACACTGTTATTCACACCTCGGTCTTCACTTCTGCCAGGAATGGCAAGAGGTTTTTTTTCATCCTATCCCTGCACAGTTCAGCTGTCCTTGTTTTTTTGCTCATTTTGTTTCATTTTGTTTTGCAGGCTATGGTAAATTTTCTTGTAAACCTGAACTCCATCCTTCCAGCAATCTTTTCCTCTAGTTGGGAATCTTCAGCATCTCCGGAGTTGTGCTTGCCATGCTGTGCTTAATTGTGGTGTAAAATGTATTGCTTTTCCTGATTTCTGTCTGCATGTAACAAAATAGCATCTTGCTACAGGCTTGTTGTATTTGGAATTACAATACCCAGAACCTCAGTGACTCCACTACTGTAGGCATGCTCATCTCTTTCTGCATCAAACTCACTTTTCTTCTGTTTTGGAGAAGATAATAGAAAGTCTTTCTTCATTTGCTCACCATTGCTACCTGACAGCACGAAGACCTACGGATTCTTTATACATTATTCCTTGGAGAAAGACAGTTCATTCTTTAGAGCATTTTTTATATATTTTACTGCTGAAAATGTTCTTAAGCTAAAACATTACCTATATCACTGTACAGGGGGACATGTTCCTTCAACTTTCGCAGTTAGACAAACAGCATACCATAACAAGTCACTGATGAAGCAAGGATTTCTAAAATAGGTCTGGGAGCCCATCTTGTCCTTCTCTAACACTGATCTACTTATACTGTAGTTTGCACCTGGCTGCATGCTGTCCAGAACCTGCAAAAACTCTTTTGGTACACTCTTCCTTTGAGGCCTGTTAGCAGTATCTGATTTTCCGCCTTCAGGCTCTCATATAAATTATTCTGAAGACAGCATAAACTTGTAAAATTATGAACTGTTCAAACATTTACTCAGATGTGATTGATGTATGAACACAGAATATTTAAAGATTATTGCATCATAGTTATAACTGTTACGTGTCTGTAAACAACTGCTTTTCTGCTCAGGTGAGTCAACTAAGGCAGATTTTGTGCAAGAAGCTATACTAGTGTTGGATGTCTGCAGGTATCTTCCACCTAAACATTGATTCTTGGAACCACATCTGTGGTTCAGAAAATATGAAAATATGAAAAGGACCAGAGAGAAAAAAGAAAGCTCTGATTTGAACAAAGGACGTGACCTGATCCACACTTTCTCTAAGAAAGGACACAGGGACTTGGATTGAAATGGGGAGGTACTGGGAGGGGCTCAGCTGGACAAAGTCTTTGACTAAGAGGGGGGATGCTGTCTATTTGCTTATAAAATAGTTGAACAAGGTCGCTATCAGAGGAAAAACTCTCTAAACTGCATCTCAGCTGACCAAATAAAACCGCAGCCACCCTAAGAGCAAAAGCAAGCTCAGAAACAGATTTGAAACAGATGGGTTTGAACCTTAAAAAAAAAAAAAAAAAAAAAAAAGAAGCAGTAGCATGGTGCTCTCTGTTTTGCCCACGTGTTTTCAGACAGGGTGGAGACTGGCTTATCCTGAGTCCCAGTGCTCCACCAATGGCATCCAGAGCTGCCTGGAGGTCCTGCTGCCATCACAAAACACTGCAGGTTACCAAGGAGCAAAACCTCTCTGCTATCTACACTAGTGCTATCAGAAGTTTTTCTTGTTTAAACTGAAACAGAAAAAAGGGACACATCTCTTTCCTACACAGGTGCTTTGTTAAGGGTCATGTTAGCAGAAGTTCAACACAGATCCAAAGATTAGACATCTGAAGGGGAGCAACAAAAGAAGGAAAACCAAACGATGAAGTAGACTACAAGGCATTTTCTCCACAGATGTTTCCACCCTTGGAAAAGGGAACATAAACCTTAATAGCATGTCTCACGATATGTATCAAATTTTCCATTACTTTCTGATAGTGGTGTGTGACGAGTTTCACATAGGGAAGGGTTTGGCCTTATTGTGAGAATAACCAATGGATTTTACAATCTACAGTTACTGAATCACATAAACAATGAAAACCTTACTTCCACTTCTGGATTTTGGATTTTTTTTTCTCATATTTTGTTCGAATTACTGACATTTCTGGTCAGATAATATAAAAACATGAATCTGTGTTCTTAAAACTCAATTTTCTGTGCTAGTTTTTTTTCTCCTTTTTTGACTTCTAAAAATAGAAAAGGCCTAAGGGTACTCAAGTGGAAAAAGAACCTCAAATGGAAAAAGAACCTTCTGATACCCAGTCTTTAGAAAACTGATCCCTATAAGCAGATGGGCTCCACCTTGCAGAAAAGTGAACAAATAAAGAACAAATTATCTTTGGGTGCAATAAGCATCTTTCATACGCAAGTTTGTCAAAGGTTGGATAATTCCACAAAGCTGCTCAACAAGAAGCCAGATGTGATTAGAAATGAAAGGTCCCACAACACCACCCTGAGTACTCAGCTCTTAATCAGGTTATCAGACAGCAGAGCTTTTCTTAATTGATGTAGCCTTTTATCAAATGAAGGTGTTATCTCCTTGGTGAGGTCATAAAATATGAGTCACACAGAGTCAATAGGATATCTAGCACAAAGGCGATGCTATGCATTATAGACTCTAAAGGTATTGTAGGTGCAGTTTACTTAAAAGTAACTGGTGAATGCTGTGGCCCTCTTCGACCTTCATAAAAAGGTGTTTTAACCCCGTTTTAAACTATGGCTACTGTTCAGAGTAATTCTGCTAATCACAATTTGATATTGCTTCCTTGGCAAGGCAGTGTGACATTTTGAGACCATGGTCTAATTTCTAATAAGCAACTCTAGTTCTACTGATTTTCAATTGGTGCATAGCCTCAGCTGAGATTTTGATTTAGCTATGCTGAATTTGTTCTCTGAATACTGAGCTTTGTGTGGATAAGCTGGCAACAAACTCACCCAGTTTAGGTGAGGAAAAATGAATACTGTGAACAAAGTATATCACATTTTAACTGAAATTGTATCTCCGTAATTGCTACTGGTCAGCACTGGACTTATATTAGAGATCTGACTGAAGTAACATCTGCTTTTGTACCTGAATTCTTGTAGAACTTCTGGCAAGTCTTTTGCTTTGATTTACTACAGTTCTTAGGTGTCTAACTCTTTGGTGTTTTACTAGTGGGTTTTTGTTTGTTTGTTTGTTTGTTTGTTTTTATCTATTAATTAAAATGGAAGTTCACTTCTTTTCCTTATGAAGACACTGGGAAACTGAGTCCATTAACAAAACCAAGGCATTCAGCCAATAGTTACAAGGATCCTAGTAAAATCCACTCAAATATATAAGTAAATAAATAATCCACCTTGCATACTAGTGCTGTCATCTAGCTACTAATGCTTTAAGACAGAAAAAACAATGCACCTCTGAGCCTTAGTTCCATTGACTGTCATTTACCAACTTCTGACTGCTGCCTGGTACGGTGCAAACTATGCTGTAGTCCATTGGCTTCCTATTAGGGCAACTGCCTTCAACCTACAACATTGCCAACAGCCTCACAGAAAGGTAACTCTTTATATGGTCATGTGCAATGACCTAATTTCCACATTTCCAAGGTGGTGAATGGAACTTTGATTTGCTGGTATGTTACAAGAGTCAGTTACCAGATGCAAATTGAGAGCCAACTGCAACATGCAAATAATTTTATTTCTGAAACTATTTTTTAAACAAAAAACAAAATCCTTCAGTTGATTAAAACATCCTGTGTGTATATTAGAAATGTCTTGTTTCACTTTTAAGCCCTTTAAAATGCTTTTTAACATAAAATTATGCAAATATAGTAGTAAAAAAAAAAAGAGAGAGAGAGAGAGAGAGAGGGAATTTGACAGCTCCACTGTCCTTATAATGCCACCTAAGGAAGGTTGCAAATCAATTCCATTTCATGATGTATGCATATGGAAAGAAGTTAATTGTATCACCAGTTAAGTACATCATACTAAAGACCAGTGCAGTAGTAAGTTTAAAAGAAGGTTAGTTCACCTCGTTGGTGTAATTGAGATATAAACCAATGATATATTTTCCAAATAAGAATTGGATAATCTCACATTATGCAGGTTTATCCTGCGTAAAGAACTAATACTGAAATGCAAAGTCTTATTTTCCTTAGGCAACTCTGAGCCTTAATTCCATTGACTGTCATCTACCATCTCCTGACTACTACACGGTACAGTGAAACCTATGCCATAGTCCAATAGCTTCCTATTAGGGCAAATGTCTTCTTTCCACTACTTTGCCAACAGCCGCACAGAAAGGCAACTCTATATGGTCATATACAATAACCTAATTTCCAGGTTTCCAAGGCCACCCCATTGGTGCTCACATTTTTAATGATGTTCCTCCAACTGTATGCAGAAGATTACACTGCTAATCTTAAGAACTTGAGAGAGGTACTCAATCAGCAGATTACTATGATAGCATCTTTATGCCAGCAGGGAAGAAATGCTGGCATAAAGATGACAGGCAAGAAAGTTCTCTATTTTTAGAGAGTTTCAGGCAGATTTTGAGCTCATTGCTTGACTGGAAGTCACACAGCCTGGCTTAATAACCCTTGCAGTGGTAAATTAATACAGGTGATACTAAAATAAGACAAAAGCAAACAACCCATTCAATCCCTCTTTCACCTCCTCATTCCAGAGGTTTGAATTCTTCTCCCACTGTCAATGGGACAGAGGGACAAATGAGCCAAAGTGATCTAAGGCAATGCTGTGGTTGGCTTGGTTTCACAGCAGTAGCCATCAGGAAGTTCTAAGTTTGTTGTCTTCTCTCAAGTGGTCAGCTCCACAGCAACAGTGAATAGTCACAAAATTTGTCTCCAGAGCTGCAACTCAACCACCTGAGTTGGAAGAACAGGTGCTCTCTAAGGCCAATGGAGGCAAGCAAGCTCCTCCAGGGTAACATTTACAATACCAAACTCAGATTTCTGCTATTCTCCCCTAGAAGCAGCAGGAGTAGGATACAACTACACGAACACAAACACCCAGTGCCCTCTGCAAGGATGTCCTATTGCCTGTGGCTACTGCTGTACAAGGGTACAAGTTCCTTGTTGATGCCTCCCAGCCATCTTAGACTATTTGAAGGGTCACAAGGCCATATTCAGTGGCACTGCATTCAGGCAACTGAATCCTACTTCCAGGGTCTCAGGAAAGGTGTTTAAAATCAGGCTGTGGCTGGGAGTCTCCAGTGCTCCCACATGTAAAAAGATAATGAAGTGCCAAGAGAGAAAGCATTTGGTCTCAATTTCAAGTAACAACTCCCTTCTAATAAGCCAATTAATTTTCCAGAGTGATAACAGGTTGCATTTTCAGCCCTATTTGGAAAAGAAGACACAAGAACATACAAAATCACAAAGGAAAAATGTAACACAATGCATCATTTATATGAATCATTTATAACCATAAAATGGTGTGTCATCCATACTTATCCAGTATATTCTGACCCAGCATTGACAGAGCCCATGGAAAATTAGTGCTCCTGTTTTCAAGAGGTGTAGACAAAGGCAACCTATATTGACTTATTGTATTCTGAGCCCAAAGTATTGTTGGTTTGGCTCACAAGTATAGATAGTTAAATAGATATCTCAGGAGGTATTTTTATTTAATTTATTTGCCAAAGATTATAAAGGAACATTCTTGAAGAATGAAAAAGGCAATACCTTTTTTTCAGAATAGTAACATTTGATGACCTCCTAACATATTGCTAAGATCCATAATAAATATAAATTGTTGCTGCTTAATATTTATACTTTTATGGCACCTAGAGGGTGCAGCAAGAGGAAGAATCCTACCTTCTAACTTCTGTACAAGCTCCTAATACCTTCCAGTGAGTTTCCATGGGCTCTGAAATCCACTTTGACTTGGGCATTTATATCAGGGAAAAATGGCTTGGTGCTGACAATCTGCTGAGTTTGAATTCTCATGGTAAATACAAGTCCACTCCCTTTACACTGTGGGAAACCTCTTCTGTAATCCCTGACAGAACTTCAACAGTATCCATAGTCTATTGTAATCACCACATGAAAACATAAATAAATTAAATCTAAATCAATAAAATTAAAAAAAATGAAATTACAATTATTGATTGAAAGCAAGTTGACAAGTAATAGCTTTCCCTTCTCTTACACCAATAATATTCATTCTTTAAGCCTGATGTTTTCACATTAATATTACAGGGGAATAAGAAGAATTTGGAGTATCTTTTTCTGTTGTTTGGTGTAAATGAAAACCTAAAGTGTTAGGTTCATAGGAGATGTTATAGTGGTCTAACAAATTCAACATCCTGGTGCAAAATATCCCAAATCAGATAAGTAAAAAATAGTTCAACCACACTGTTTCTATTTAATTCTAAATAATTTTATAAAATTCTAAAATAATTTTGTCCCCAGAATGCTTATTTTCAACTTGCAGGTAAATTAAAGAAGAAAACTCAAGCTAAGAAACAAAAGAAGAAAGCTAATGTCTCAGTAGAGGAGAAGCTGTGTGTGACCTGGTATTTTGAAAACTGCTGCATTACTGAGTTGGCATGTTCTAACATATCTACAGCTACTAGAAAAATCCACTGGTATGTGTGCTGTAAAGCAAATTGAATCTCACAAAACCAATCTCATATGCTACCTTGTGTCTCATGCATTTAATGAAAACTACCCAACCTTTTACAAGTAAGGAAGCATATGTTTCATTACTAATGAATGCTATGTTTTTGCTCAGAGCAACAAGTTGCCATAAAAAATCTGTAGGATTTCATTTCCGTGTTGCTTCAAATATTTGCTCATACTTTGACCAAAGAGAAATGGGGATTTCCAGGTAGAGAGATACTTATTAATTTAAAGAAGACTGCTTTTAATGGCTCAGTGTGTTTGTTACCTGGACAAAATCCACCCTTGGCTTTGAAAAGTCCTTAACTGCAGTTCAGCCCCAAGACTAATAGGGCTCTGCGGGCAAACAAAAATTGGCCTGTGGGCAGTTTACCAGAGAAGTCAGTGCAGAAACAAAGAAACAAAGTTAATGCTGAAAAATTATTTTAAGTCTAATTTGTCCAAATCCCTGGTGCCGTGAATATGAGAAGTTAGATGTTAGTTAGGTCTTCATTCACAATAAACCTAATTGAGTTTCTACACCCTCATATTCACTCCCGAGACATGGTTTTGATCACTTGCTCACACTGCATGTATGCCAGTTTACTCCCAGCCTCTTTTCAGAAACTAACTCCACCCAGGGTGAAACTTGGATTAGAGGGATACTTCCCTTTGGGAGTTTCCCTCCCAAGACGGAATGGAGGTGCCCATGTTAAGACCAGCTCTCTGTGCTCTACATGCTTCTTTAGCATTATCCAACTAGGACTTGAATCGTCAGATCTCCTAGTGCCACGCCTGAGATTCACAGCTCAGCTGTTTGGCTCTCCTCTCATTGATTTGTGCATTTTAGACTGAGAAAGGCCCAAACCAAACAGAGAATTAATATGTCTTAGGGCCACAGAAACCTCACAAGGCGCCCAGAGGAAATCCAGGTCAAGAGCTTCCCAACATGAATATGGCCAGTCTGCTCCAGAGGAAACTAGCCTTGGCCACAGAGATTGTTTAGATGATGCCTTCAGCTGTGAAGGCGCAGCATGGCGTGTATGTCCACAGACTAATTTCACTCTCCTTTGTAATTATCACACAGCTAAAACCAGGCTTCTCACACATTGGATAAAGTATTTTCTAAAAGCAAATACTTTACTTTTTAAATAGTCATCTCTACAGTTCAATACATATATAAACAGATGCACAGACATAGACATTTGAAATTGTTTTATACTGAAGTCCAACATACTTCAATTCCTTCAAGCATGCTCAGAAAATATTCTTTTGTATATTTCAGATGATCAGATTTTTATTTCCTCCTTTGACTTCTTTTCTTTCCTTTCCCTATCTCCAAACCCTTCTTTCCCTCTTTAAGACAATTATAATAAGATGAGAGAGGTTCTTTTACTTACATTTCTTCTGTAATTTTGGGTTTATATCCCATTACCTTCTCGCTCTGTGTTGGAATAATGATGTGGCACAAAAGGATTTTCATTTTCCTTTTTGAAAGTTCTGATAAACTGTAGTGGCAAATGAAAGAAGAGATAAAGGAACAACCTCACATACAGCTCATTTTAGAATAACCTGTGGAAAAGGGATTAAAAGCTTTTTATAATGGAATTAAAGGTTAAAACTTTTCAGCAACTAATTTTTTTTGCTATTTTGGTAGAAAACTGGAACCAACTCTGAAAAATAAACCTCTTGAAGTTTTCATGAAAGAAAAGCAGCCCCTTTTTTACTTGCTCTGTGGGGCTGCTGCCCAAGAGATGGACATGTCAAGTTGCCATTCACAGACCTCTGCAATACTGGCAGCAGTGGAGGCTAGACCTCAGCTATGGGACGTCTCCAGGCTGCCCACAAGTTGTGGCAGCCCTCATTTGGTGTCATGTGGCCATGCACATGAGTAGAATTGACTCCAGCCCTACTGTTCATGCCTTTACCCAAGCTGTGCAGCTCACCATTTGTTTGTGCAGGAGGAAGCATTCGGTGGTGTGGGCATTGCTTATTTCCTGCACAGCTGCTCCTCGTCTCTCCAAGGGAAAGGAGCCAAATTGAAACAGCCCTGATTGTGGACTGTGCCAACAGGATGCAAATGGCCCACCTCCGGGGTCACATGTACTTTTTCTGCAGGGAACTGATGTACAGTCAGCTTTACCAGGAAGGAATATAGCTTGCCAATGGCCATGAGCACAGACATGCTGACCAACTGACCCCAGGGGCTCTGAGTGCTGCAAACAGCCATGTGGAATAGAGCCCTGTGGTCTCCCAAAAGATTTCCACCTCCCTGTTAACCCTGAGTGATTGGAGCTGTCTGCTGATGGGGATCCCCAGCGGCATCAACATAAAAATTCTTAGTGACTGCTTGGATAGAATCCCTACAGGCTTCACCTTACCACTTCAGAGTAAATAAAAATAAGTAAGAGTCCTATAATTGATTTTCTCAAGGCCTCTCTCTCTTGAACAAGTCTTTAAAAACAATGCTTTAATGAGATGATTTTATTTAGCTGCTTAAAAAAGAAAAAAGAAAAAAAAACACAAACAGGTGAAGCACTCGTCAAAGCTTTATCTTCTTTTTGTAACCACAAGTGTGTATTTTCTGTAATACATATTGTGTGTTGTCAGGAATATAGACTTTTAAAAACTGAACTGGACACTTGATTTGGGGCACAAATTAAACATCTGGAAAATGTTGACTATTCTGTCCAAGGTGTGGCCTTATCAACACATAGCTCTAACTATAACCATTTGGTCCTTTGAAGTGTACAGTTTAGATTCTTCCCTCTCAACACAGTTTTGCCTAACAGGTACTTTCTCTGATGCGTCCAAGTGAAGACTACTACTGATGGTACTTCGGCCTTGCTACCTAGAAAAGGCTGAATAGCCTGTGATATCCTTCTCTTTTACCATATCACTTGCCCAGTCAGACCATGCTGCAAGAGACACACTGTATGGCACACTCAAAACTGCTTGAGAAGCAATGGGAAGTAAAGGGATGGGGAGTTGGAAGGGAGAAAACACAGTTTTTTTATCTGCTCATCTAGCCATCAGGGCATCAGGTAAATACAATCATTTCCACAGAGTTTGGACGTCACCTGGACTTGTTCTTTGGCATCAGACTAGGAGGAAGCCAGATTTTCTTAACTTTGCATGGGTTGTTATTTAGTTATTAACTACTAAATCAGTAAATTGTTAGCATATCTGGGTCTGAATGCAGCAAGCTTGACTTGCTCATCCAGTTACTGATGTTGTGCATGCTTTGACATCAACTTCAGCAAGGAAGAGGATCTGAACCAGGAACTCCTATAAACAATTTTACTTTGAAATCAGATTAGCAAGTCTGAAATGCCAAGCGATAAGAGAAGACTTTCCTTCACAGACTTCCTTTAGCAGTCCTCAGCCAAGGGTATCAGGAGGACACAAGCCTTTGGGTGCAAACAGATAGAAATGCTGGTCCACCTTTCTCACAAAATGTACAGTTGTAGCTTATCCATGGCAAGTTATCGAACATAATTAGAGATGGATTAAACCCAGATTTACCTTTCTGATCAAAAAAAGAAAAAAAGTAAAAGGTGCTTGGAGGAAATGTTCACCCCAAATCTGTATGAAAAAAAGTTTGGGGGTGGAGGGTGGGTGGACAGCACAGGGTCTGAGGAAATCGACCTGTAATGTCTTTGTTTGCTGGTGCTGATGTTGAAGCTTTCCCTCTGTTGAATTTCTATGATACATCTCAGACTCAATATCCTTTTTTTCTGTTTGGACCTCTGGGTTAAAGAATCAGAGTGGAAGCAGAAAGTTATTATACGCAACTTAGGAAGCTGCAGGTATCCAATCTTCTCCCAGCTAAAGAGAGAATTATCCAGCTTAAGAATTTTTATCCATTTTCCATCTTTCCCTACAAACTTTGCCCTACATGTGTCTTTAGATAATTGTGATTACAAAAAGACTACTTGCTACATTCTTAAACTTCTCTCTATATAGAAAAAAAAAGATGTGATGATAGTCATTCCAAAATGTAGGATGTTTTTGGTATAGATATCATGTCAAAAACTCTAACAGCTATATAACTGGATGGATGATTTTCCAAAAAGTAGTTTACAGAAGGGATTTCACATGCATTCTGGTTTACATTGGTCTAAAAATACTTCTCACACCTAACTTACTTCATTTTACCCAAAATGGAATCAGACATTACATGCAGGATGTGAAAAACCTAGAGATCTAAAGACACGTAACAGCCTTCTAAATACAGCAACTGGATTTAAGGCTTCTTGGTCCTGCTGTATTAAGAATGGAGAGAGAACCCCCAGGAGGATATTTGGGCCACCTAAAATCTGACTGGAATGTGCAGTACACATTCAGGGCACCTGAAATTACCATTTCTGTAGTAAACATCATTACAAGAGCATTCAGAAGTAACTTCTGATGTTTGATTCAGGCAGCTCAGTGCTGTTCCTTTGACTCAATCAATTTTAATGTAAGAGGAAAAAAAAACTCATTACACTGCTGGAAATATGGAGCTAAGCCTTGTACGTTCACACACAAGCTCTAGTTAGGACACCGGTCTGTCATCAGTGTAGTGGGGCATTACCCACAAGTATGGTGTTTCTTCTGACAATATTTGTTCTAGTCTAGAAATAAATAAATTACCTGCATGTATATGTCTCTGCAAAGGTTTGCATGTTAAATTTGCTGTTATCAGATCACAGAGCGTGTAAGATAAATTTGACTACATTCACTTGAAAGATCTAATGCTCTTTTCTCACTCTGGTGATTTACCACAGACATATTGTAGGAACATCATCTCAGAGACATGGTCAAAAGACAAAAAATAGATCACATCAGGAAAAAAATATACTTCTTTTACTTTTGTAGATATAGTACATAATATGATAGTAAAAGGATATCCCATTGAATTCAATTTAAAGTAAAAAATGGTTTTCTTTGAGTAAATGATAATTCACTTAAAAAAAAAAAAGGAAATTACTACAATGGATGTGAAAAGAAAAAAAAAACCAAGAAAAATGACTTTTTTTCCCATTTTCATAAAGATCTGAAAAGAGATGAAGAAGAATGTACTGAAGTTGTTTATTTGACACCCCTTACATGTCTTTGTTACATATCCAGTGGACAGGTGATTTTTACATCACATTTTCTACTCACTGTACAAATTTTCTTACAACAGTGGTTCCTACGTTAAAATGAACAGAGCTTTAAGGGAAAAGTATTGCAGAGGTGAACAGAGGATAACAAATTTTTCTTTCCTCTGTCCATATTTTTTCTTTAAAAATGTATGAATTTCTGTTTTCTAATATATTTTAAGCCAGGCAACTTGCTGCTTGGTATTTTCTCAACAAATGACAATTGTTTTATTTCCCTTTTCCTTGTAAGTCCCATCTTTCTTGTGTTCTTTTTAAATGAAAGTACTACTCTCTTTACGTTTCCATATATCACTGGCATTTGTATTGGCAAGATAGAGAACATGAGCTCTATCTTCTAATGCATTAGTGTATAGAAAGGAAGAGTAAATGAATTTGCTTTTGTTTTATTAGCTATTAAAAATGGTCTATCTGTTTTCTAAAGAACAGGTATTAGTAAAAGATGTTAGGCCTCTGTATGCTAACAAATATGCTATTAGGATATAAAGTATGCAGAGCCATAGTAACCTATTTTGGCACCTTTATTCTACATGTTGGGAGCATATACCACATCCTACAATTATCTATGAAGTGTCCATACTGCCATGGCTTAATATTTCTTCTAGTTTTGGCTGCTATTCTGATATGCAAATGAGCAAATAATCAGCTTATTCCCCCAAATCAGGTGCAATAACTATAGCTGGTAGTCAGCATCTTTTCAGAGTTCCAGAAAATCACACTAGCTGTGCCAAAATCTTCTGGCCATATTTTAGTAAATCAGCAAAAACAACTGCTCAGTGGAGGGCCTGCATGCTTCACGATTTTTTCTGCTTTTTCCTTTCCTGCTGCTGGTGATGCTGATATCCCTTCTTCCTGGCTATACACACAAAATCCAAAGAGCAGGTCCAGACAAGGAGCTGCTATGGGTGAGTTCCACAACCAGCAGGAATCCATCACCAGATATTGTCCCAGGCAACAGGCTAAAGTGTTGCCTCTGTTCCTCTGCAAGGTGAGTACAGAAACACAGCACAACCTGGCACCCTTGAAAAGGTAAAACTGTATTATCCAGTAGCTTTGAGTTTTGAATCTGAATTTTAGGGGAACTGCTGGCTGGAAGACTCAGGGACTTCAGACATAGTTAAATGGGAGCGTTATATCTGTTAAGTTTTATGCATCTTTTCATTCCATGAAGCATTAACGAGGTGTAATTACTGTAAATTTCCAATGGTATGAAGTACTTGGAGATGCTCTGCTTCCTTCCAGAGATCTGCATATGATCCAGCACCCATCCATACACGCACAGAACTAATAGGAGGACAAAGACCTTGGGCTGACATGGAGCAGGGACTGTTCTTTAAACCTACAATTGGTATAACTTTATTTCCAGAAGCCACTGAGACAAATAAGGATCCCAGATGGTTAATTGGTGACCTCTGACTTTATCTGTGTATAAAGGTGGATGTGAATTATTTCTTTATAAGCTGTTCTCATAAATAGTCTTTACTGTCAAATGTTATTATGACAGCTGACTGGTTACTGGTAAACAAAGTCATTGCGTCTGACAGAGCTGAATGCAGGATTCAAACTAAAGTTAGCTGTGCTAAGACTCTGTCAAGAGTTACTGTCACAAAAATTCCAGACTAGGAGGGGGAATGAAAAGTGTTGCCTGAAGATACCGTGATGTGATCTGGGGGCCAGGAAGGAAAACAGGGGAAGAAAGGTAGAGAGTAGATAAGCTTAGATACGTGACAGTTCTTGACTGTAACATTTGTAATGTACATTATATATTGAGAACTCTAAACATTGCTCTGTGTACTTTATTGTGAAATATCTTTTTTTTTTCTTTCTAATGAGAAATATGCTTTCAAAGTGGACTCCACAAAAGAACACACAAATGTAATATGCAACGCTTATGCCTAGTTTCCAGGAAGCAACCAGCTGAATAATAACCTCAGGTAGGTAAGAAATGTAGTTGATTGCTAGCAAAAGATCTGTAATTTTGCAAAATATGAAGATGTATACTTGTGAAGGGAAAAAAAAATCATTTGGAGTTATAACACCCTGCTAATGCATTAATAATTCACTGAGCTTTATAAATGAATCATAAAAACCTCCCTAAAACCAGAACTTTTGGTTCTTGGAGGTAAATGCTCAGTGGGGGCAGATGTTTTTCCTGCAGGGTATTCTCATTTTGCATGCAGTTTCATGAATTTCTCCTTTTATGAGTGTCTTATGCAATTCTGTGAGCCTGGCGGAACAGGCTGAGGCAGGGTGTTTCAGCATTTCGGTCTCGCACTTGCTCTTTCCAGAGAACAGTGTAGTGGCTGAGTAGATCAGCTGATTTCACACACATGTCCATTTTCATTGGCCCTGGATAAACATCTGTGGTAATTCTTTGCTAATATTTACTCAAAGAATTCTCTGTGTATATTCCAGGGAACAGCTGCACTATACCCTACTTCAATGCATTCTGGCATTTGCACTTATTTCCAAGACCGCTATCTGGTTTCCCGTACGCTATTACTTACGTGCCACCCACAGCCTACTTTGCTGTCTGTTGTTTTGCTCTTTGGTTGTGAGACTTTTGTGGCAGAGAGGAATCTTTTGTCTAATAATTACATGTCTAGCAGAGCAGACTTTTGTACTGAAATAAATAGATAGATAGATAGATAGATAGATAGATAGACAGATAGATAGATAGATAAAGACAGCAGTTCAGCTGCTTTCTATCTGCTCATCTCTTTGTACCTCCTTCCACAGCAAGGTACTCCAAGACTGGCTGTAGTGTACCTGGCTCCTTCCCCTCCTGTATTTCTCGATTCATCGTTCCTGTAGTGTGCCATCTTTCCTGAATTCCCAACACTTCACTTTTTCTAGACATATAATCTGAGCTATGTATTTTAAAGCAACAGACTGCCTGACATAAAATTGGAGAAAGCAAAGCCCAATCTGTAACCAGTGGTAAGAGAAAAGAGTGGGACCTAGATCCAAACTTGCTCAGGCTTTGAGAAGACGTAAATCAGTATTTCAGTGTTAATGTTCCAGGGTACATTCAATGTAATGTCCTGGGGGCGATTCAAATTAATTGTCACAATGTATGGCAGAGAACCCTACTTTAGCATCTCTTCTAAAGGCTAGCTGTAGGGGTTGTGTGCACCTCTGTTACAGTACTCCATGGACTAGACTCATAATTTAATTAAATCGGTAGAGCTAGATTTGAGTAAGTAGGGCTGGTTTACAATACTTAAGAATTCGTCTCCATAAATGGTAGCAGTTTTTGGTAACAGCACAGAAATTTTCTAGGCAAGTGCTTCCAGACAGTGGCTTCCTATGATATTTGATGTAAATATTAATTTAGAAACTATTTATGTCAAATTTCAGGGGTTTAGGGACAATTTATACCAGAACAGTACTACCAGATCGCAGGACTGTCACAGGTTTAGAGATACTCTCATTGGCTTAAATTTGCTTTTCATGGATAGACAGCAAGAAAAGTTCTGCCAGAATCCTGGTTTAGCCTTAAATATTTCAAAGGCCTAAGTATGAGACCAAGATGTAGAACAACCTTTGCCCTTGCTTAGGTGTCCAATGTGATCCCCAGTTTAGGAAGATCATATAAGAAATACATTTTTTTTATAGGCAGGTGTTGCATTCACTGAATTTGGGTTAAAGGAAATATTATAATTCTTTGAATAGTTTAACAATTGTCTGTATGCTGATATAATAATCATTCCCTGTTACAAAGTAGGCTAAATGTAAAACTAGTTCTATGTGCTTGTAAAACAAAGTCAATGGATCCATTCACAACAAACCTGAACTGGCCAACAGTTACTTGGCCAGGTCTAACATGCAAGTTAAGCTGAACTGTACTTCAAGTCCTAGTTTGAATTGCTTTAGGGGTTTGTTTTTTTTGATATATATATATTTTTTCCTTTAAAGGAGGCTTTTTCAGTCTTTCCAAATGACTTATCTAAGTTATAAATATCTTTATCTTATTTTTAAAGGCTACATGCTTACACAGTTATAAACCAAATTAAACATTGTCAGCAGGAGTTCCTCGAAGTCACTCTCTACAAATATTCAGCAGAGGCTGAAATGGTTCCAGAGACCCAAGCTTTTCAAAGGTTTCTGTCTCACGCAGCCTCTTGCCTTGCTATCTGCAGAGTGGTCAGATACCTCTGGAAGGCTGGTTACCAGGATATTAAATGAGATTACCAAATGTCACAGGAAACAATTTTGCAAAGGAGCCAGAGGGCCTAAGGTGGCAGAAAAATCCAGTGTTGGCTAGTCCATGGCACTGCCTTCCTTGATTCAGCTAGCTAAGAGTCAAACAGAAGATGAAAACAGGAACTAAGAGCCCTGCAGAAAAAACACTTCCATACCTCGCATTCAAATGAAAAATAAGATGTGATAACTTCCTTTTCCCTAAAGTTTTGTGTTTTCCCTCCGTCTTGTTTGAGACAAAGGTGATTTTCTCCTCCTCCAGCAAGAGATCTGCATGACTGATACGCCTCCTGGCAGCCCTTCTTATTTGCTTCAGCCTCTGGGATACCAAAACTCTCCTTCCAACCTTTTGCACTGCTGGTTGCTATGTGCTGCAAGAGACTGAGGTGCCTCACTGCAAGCACTAACTACTCATCATCTCTATCCTTTAGTGTAGTGATGCAGCACTTTCAGGCAATTCATCTTTTGCCTTGGAAATCTCCACTGGGCTCCTCTATTTGCTTCTAGTTGGATTTTACTGGTGAATCCTGTTTCCCTCTCAAAACAGGAATAAACATGACTGTTTTATATAATCCCTAGATGGCATTATAATGTGGAAAGGAAAGCACCACTTTTCTCTGTTTTCCCAGTAATCAGTAATCCAAACTAGAATTTTTCCATGGTTAGGTGGGCATTATTTTCTGTACAAATGAAAAGCCATTTCCAAGCTGGGACCTTGAACAAATAGAGAGACTTAAACAAACACAGAATCACAGAATCACCTAGGTTGGAAGAGACCTCCAAGATCACCTAGTCCAACCTCTGACTTAACACTAACAAGTCCTCCACTAAACCATATCACTAAGTTCTACATCTAAATGTCTTTTAAAGATCTCCAGGGATGGTGACTCAACCACTTCCCTGGGCAGCCTATTCCAATGCCTAACGACCCTTTCAGTAAAGAAGTTCTTCCTAATATCCAACCTAAACCTCCCCTGGTGCAACTTTAGCCCATTCCCCCTCGTCCTATCACCAGGCACGTGGGATACAAGTAGACAAAGACTCTATAATTCCTAAAGATGTTGGATAGAAATAGGCAACCTGGCAGCTGTACATTGAAACAAACAATTGTTGGAATAAGCACGTCTAGCCATGACTATCAATCATTAAGTTTATGAGAATGCAGAATTCCCTTTGTAAATGGTATTTGAAAATGAAATGCGTTATGGTGAGAAGTGTCAAAACCCTCCTCCCTCATTTTCCGAGCCTACTAACTAGAAAAATTACCTTTTTTGAATAGAAAGAGCATGTTCATCCAAACCACCCTCATCACCATTCTATTCACACAAGCTTCGCTCCTTGAATCCCTACTTCACTCACTGCCAGTACAGAAAAGCAGCTAAAGAGAGGCTCTGACTTTCCCCAGTTGTAGAGAGTCTTGATATCTCCATGTATCCCTGCTAGGAGACATACTCCACACTCATCAGCCAAACAGGTAGAAAATGGGTCTATGAACAAGGCTTGATTTGCACTGAATTTCACTGGGACAGCACAAGAGTATTTTCTGAATTTAAAGGATTACTTTCCCACATAATGAAAATGCATAATATTGTCAACAGGAACATGCACACTCCAGGTAGTCATGATTTCAAACAGCCCAGCTTCAGTCAGAAGTCTTGGGATACTTACACAGATGTCTGATATAATTAACTACAGGAACAATATATTCTATTGTTTCAACAGTAGATTTTACTGAAAACCAAGACAGAATAACCACACAACCTGATCGTCTTCTGATGAGAACATATCTTCCTTGGTCCCGCTCTTCCCCCTGGTTTCTAGGACTTAGGATTCCCGAGGACTAGTCTTCCTAGTAAAGATGGAGGAAAAGAAAGAATTCAGTACCTCAGCCTTTTCCATGTCCTGTGTAATAAAGTCATTCAGCAATAGGCCCACATTTTCCCTAGTCTTCCTTTTGTCACCAATATCTTAAAGAAGCCCTTCTTGTTGTCTTTTGCATTCCTGGCCAGATTCAATTCCATTTGGACTTTAGCTTTCCTAACTTCATCCCTGGATGCTTGAACAATGTCTCAATACCAGGTCTTACCCTGACTACTGTATTTTGATTCAAAATAGACTTAAATTTCCTGAGTGAAAGGTGTTGATCTGCAAGTGAATGTAATTACAAAGAGAATTACATGGGGCACATGCAGTGGCAAGACAGATTTCCATGGGCTCTGTTTATTTCCTTACCTTTGCTGCACCGCTTCTTAGCTATCAACCAGAACATCTTTCAGGTGTGTTGCTCCACATTTAGTCAGCCAAGAAAGAAGTTCATAGTGATGTTCAAGATTTTTTTCCAAGTACCTGTGACAGAGACAATATCATTTGTCTTTCATATCACATAAAAGAAGCCAAATGTAAATTGGCAAGTTCTGCATATACACTGGCTGACTCTTATATTCAGCTCAGTATATTTAACCTCCAGGAATAAATGATTCTTCTATTTGCATTAGATTTACTAGGAAATTCCTTCAAGTAAAACTTATTTAATTTAATTTAATTTAATTTTATTTTATTTTATTTTATTTTATTTTATTTTATTTTATTTTATTTTTATTTTTTTATTTTTTAATTTTATTTTGGCAATAATAGCAGAAACAAATGCATTTGACGTTGTAGTACTTCACACCAGTGAAATTTTAGCTGAAGAATTTCAGATTTGGAACCTGTATGTTTATGGGCTATGTGGTTACTATTAAGAGGAGGTGTGGTATTTATTTGGGGTAAAATGAAGTGGGTGTTCTGTGCTTATTTTCTTCCAGAAAATTAGAAATTTCCTTTCAGCTTCTTGTCTACACAGCACAGCTTAAAATTAAACATACACTTCTGGATGGAAACCAACCAACAAATGGTATTCTTTGCTATTGTTACTGTTCTTCTAGATAATGGTTTGAATAGATGGGTCTTTGTTTTCACAGATGCTTGGCTCAAAGTTATTTCTTTAGTGTTTTGGCACCACAGAGAACAACTTTTTGGCAGTACTGTGCATTCTCTATATCTGTTTACTTACTAAATATTTTCTTTTACGATACTGTCATGATAAGAATCTCCCCTTCACTCCAATGTAAAATGCTGATGTAGTCAAAGAGCAGATTTTCCACTAATAACTAACAGAATGGGAAATTGCTAAGACCGGAACTCTGTAAATTCATTATGTATTAAAATAATATGGAAAATTTATGAGTTACTAAGAATATATTAGTAATAAAGTATTACTAATAACACAACTATTAAATGTATCTGCAAATTTACATAGTTATATGTAAAGCCAGAATGCTTATCTTAGAAGTATAGAACTAATTTTCATTTTTGATATCAAGTCATTATAACTCTTTGTACAAACTTATAAATTAGTATCTGTTCTGGACATAGTTCCATTCAGTGTTTTCTTGATGATTTGGGTAATGGTATTTCTTGATGATACCAACCTTGGACAGTAAACAGGTACACTGGAAAAAAAAAAAAAAAAGAGAATTGGCATCAAAATTATCGAGATAAGCTGAAAAAATATCTAAAATTAAGACCAGATCATAAAAATTATTTGAACTGTTGATTTGTGGTTGGTGGAAGGAACGTAGGAAATTCAGAGGAAATAGGTACCAAAAAACAGCCAGGAAAGTGGCATACAGTTAGCTATAATTTACAGTTAGCATGTTAGTAAAACAGCATCATATTAAGTTCCATTCAGTTATTCCTTGTTTACCACTGAATAAATTTGAGACTCTTATGCTTCCAAAGCACTACCACACAATCTAATGGATGCAAGCTACCAGGAATTTATACTGCAGCTTCATCCTTGTTAGAAAAACTACCAAATTAGACTTCAACCTGTAACTACCAGTGGTTCTTACTATGATTACATTTCCTGCTGGCAACAGTAGAGTGTCTGAAATCACGATCAGACTTATGGTTATCCTCAAATAAAGCAGTCAAGGATATATTAATGAGACCCAGAGCGCTGGGGACATGAGGAGCAATTGCCAGTAGGCTGGATAACTGCATATATACATTATTAATTACAACTTGCAGGTTATGGTAGAGACACGTGAACAAAAAGGCCTGTTCATAACACTTTCAGATCAGTTTGGCCCTCTCAATTGCATTTCCAGAAGGTGCTCTTTTAGCTCATCTTAACCAGTGCTGCGGTACCCTCAAGAAACAGTATGCCGCACAAAAATCTCTTTTGTGATCATGGCCAAAGCTTAAGATGCAACATTGCCAGTCTACAGGATACTTCCTTCCACTTTTCTTCACTTCTCCCCCAAAATTCCCATGAGGGGGACACCAGAAAATTCTCAGAACGCCTGCCAGGGCATATTCTGAGGCAGCACTTCCATCAAGTGTAGCTTATCCTTTGTGTTTTCAGGGACAAAGAGAAAAAGCAATGCAGAGGAGATCTTTATCTGGAGCTGTTTCTCCAAAACAGACTATCACACCGTTTCTTCTCTGGTTTAAATCAGCATGTGTCAAGAAGGCTGCCAACAAAAGCATTGTTTCAGACTTCCAGCATTTCAACAAACACAGCTTTCACACTACAAAATGTGGCTTTGAGATCTAAGTGCCTTGTTTTCAGGTATGTCAAATTGAAGAGAAATTGAACTTGTGCACCCAGAGTGTGGGCACTTAAAATATTCATCAGTGCCATAAGCTCTAGCCTCCACCCTCTCTTAGCATTTAACCTGCCATCCTGGGTTATTAAATACTGAGCTTTGTTATGCATTGCCCTAGACAGTAGCTAGGGCTTGTTGTGTATTTAAGATTTTAATGGGATTTTTCCTGGGTAATCTTATATGTTGGAACTGTAAAGTGTAAAACAGTCATTGCTCTTTACATAAGGGAAGTGTCCTTAGACCAATATATTTACCTATTCATTTACAATTCTGGCTCTGACCAGGTTTCTCACGTGTCTCTACCCTAACCTTTTATTTTCCAGGGTGTGAACCAGCACAAATATATTTTCAGTGCCTCTAATTTTTAAACTTCTAAGCAAGAAGCCAACTCTGCAAATCTGTTTTTATTTAACACACAACCACTCCCCTCCCACTAAAAAAAATAAAAAAATAAAATAAAATACAACCACCAACAAAAAATAAACAAACAGACAAAAAAAAACCACCTGTTGTAGTTAAGAAGTTAAAAAGACTCATTACAAGCCCATGGAATTTTCCCCTTGGTTCTCTCATAGAAAAGTAGACTGTCAAAGCAGATTGATATTACCAAGGTGGGTCATCTCCCAGGACCACTAGGTTTAATGGGTTGCACAAAAAAGACATAATCATTACTTCCAGTAGACTTTAGGGCAAGCTGAGCAAAGGTTTCACTTTTTGCTTTGAGCACAACATGGGAAGTTTTGTGAATATCTGCAAAGGAATTGTTCAGTGGATAAAGTTTAATTGAGTAGCAGATTTTATAGGTCAGACACAATGAAATCTGTTTCTACTACCTGACAATCTAGGGTATTTTAACGTCATTGTTCTGAAAGTGTACAGAATTTGCATTATGAACTCCTGTTAATATTTATAAGTTCAGATAATATCTGTGGTAGTGATCACAGAAAGAAAACACCTTGAATTTCCTCAGCTACTGTATAATCAGTGCAAATGCAATGAATTTATGTGAGCCATGACAAGCTGCTTCAAATCAGGATTCTAGCTTGATGTATGTACATAAATAGCATAGTCATTATCTATTGGATTAAGTGTTTTACAAATTGTAAGACAAAACACAAAATCATTTAAGCCTTTTGCCAACATGGTCAAAATACATCTGGTTACGTGCAACCAAAATGACTCCCAACACAGTGAGTGGCTTTTCTCCCTATTTTCACCTACAGGCACTATTTTGTCTTGATCTGACCTACCTTCACTTGGTGCAGGATAAAACTGGACTGAGGTCCTGGGAGCTGAAAAGTTCTGTGAAAAACAAGGCTGTCAAACCTATTTTAGCCAAATTTTGAGATCAGTCTTTGTCAAACTGCCTAAGTAGCACTCAGCTGGGCAACGCTTCATTTACTGATGTGTATATGCTTCCTCCCTTCAACTCTTCCCTTAGAAAAATAAGACTGTGTTTTGGAGACAATTCTCTGTCATCGGGAATCTCTGAGTCAAGAGAGGACAGTGGTCTAAATGATTTGCTCTAAATCAAATATAAACTGGTAATTTACATGAAAAACATACAGGATAAAAAGTGCATGAGAGTGTAGTCTGATTAAAGACGTCATCTGCTTCAACAAAAATGATCACAATGATCTCTGATTGCTTTAAATCTTTGAGTCTTGAAATGTATTAGAAGTAGTTTTGAATATCATTGGAAGAGCATGCAACTCACATGCTTCAGGTTTACTTCTGCGCAGTTCCACTGAGCTATGCTGAGCTACTTTGAAAGTACACCAGCACGGAAGACTTGAGTTTCCTGGAGTCTTGAATTCAATCCAAAAACTGTAAGAAAAGAAAGTGCTCCCCACCTGTTTGCATGAATGATTCAGAGAGAACAAATGAGCATACAAGGGAGTTCCAAAACTGCAGGATCCACACCATAAAAGCAAACTTACTTTTCCTGTTTCTCTTCGTGTTGGACAGAAAAAAGAATATGAAGATGGACAGCTTTCTGGATTGTGATTGTTTCAGAAAGCTTAAGAGCTCATTGTCTACTATGAAACATACAGCAATATTTTCTTTTTTTTTTTTTTTATTCTGGGGATTGTAGGAGACTAACTTATTTTTTCTCACTCATAAAGACAGAAAATATGACTCCTCATTTTCTCTATCAAAAATGTTATTGCGTTGATAAAGCTAATAACGGAAGACAACCCTTTGTGTCAATATTAATCTGTGATAAAATTTATAAAAGAATCTAATTCACTTTCAGTTTCCAAAAAAAGTCAGCCTTTTACTGAAGTCATTTCTGTGAATTCCTAATAAATTCCACTGTAGACAAGCTTTCTTCAGAACTCTTTGACACCCACTGCATAGAAACTATAAGGTATTGTCAGTTAAGATCTGAATTTGATTCATTATTGCATGTCTTATTCACTCTAATACAGCATTTTAAATTTGCACTATCCAGAAAGATTTCCAGAAGCATAGTAGCAACATTACTATTTTATTAAGATGGGGAATGATAATAGTGTTGAGCTTAGTTTGAGTCAACAATCAAAAAATTGCTTCCACAGAATTACTTTAAATTAGTCAGCAACAGAGCTCGGTGTTTTCACCATTAAGCAGCATCTACTGTTCTTTCAGTCATAAAATTGAAACATACAAAAATACTATATTGCAGTGAAGTTAAATACATTCTAGCACAAATTACAGTTGTTCTATCATATACCATACTGTAAGAAGAAGGAAAAAAAATACTGAGGGCACATGAACAACTGATAGAGGGATGTTTCCCTAAAGTTAGCTGTGGGGCAATATAAACATGAGATAAATGTGCTTTGTCATATCATACAAAAAGAATCATAGCTCTTCTGTTCTGTAGCTGTATAATGGCTCCACTCCACAAGCATGTATCAGAATGAACTACACACAGTCTTAAGATAACAATATAGGACAAAAGTATCAGGAAGATAAAATAGACAAAAAAAATTCCACATATTTCACTGTACCACAATGGCTACTGTATCAACAGACAGATGAGATATGGAAGAAAATCAAGTGTTTGAGAACCTGGAGTATAAAATGAAAAGGCAAATCTATCCTCTAGAAATTAAGTATTGTCTTATGAAAACTAGGTGAATTTGGCACTGTCCAGGGAATCTAGAAATATTGTTATTTTGATTTCTAGGGCAACTATAAAAAATTTGTAATTCACTCTTAATTTCCTAATCAGCAGCTCACCAGGCTCTTCAGCTCTGAAGTCTATGTGGGTTTTCTCAGTTCACTTTATTACCAGTAATACAGACTCTGCTTTCATTCAGTCAGAAATACTTTTAGCATCCAAAGGAGCTGCAGAGTTTGAAGATATACTCCGTCAAAACTAGACAATGGCTATAGTAATTACTACCAGCTTACACCATCATAATCCTATGAAGACTGCTTGACAGTCGAGCTGCCATTGATTAAGTTTGCCTGATTATGAGAATAGAAAAGAGCATAATCATCTACTCATCCATAATTTTGGCAGGCATTTCAGGTCACAGGAAGCAATTTCACTCAGTGCTGTTCTGTTTTGCAAAAGATTAGTATGGAACACTACTTTCAGTTGCCTGCAGCAACAAATCAAAGCAGATAAGGATTTTCATAGTTTTCTGAACAATAAAACCAAAAAAAGACTATAAAAAAGGTCAGCAGACAATTCATCCACTGACGTATTTAATGTTCAATGCTGTACAAGTCTAGCTGCTCAAGTTTGACAGCATTTTTGTTTTATATCATACTTTGACATTCCAAAACGATAAGCATGCTGACAGCTTGCCTTAGCAAAATATGCACACCAATTAGTCACCTCCGTGATGCGTATTTTGCGAATATATCAAAAAACCACAGTCTATGATAAGTTACAACACAGAGCCCAGAGACATAAGGATTTCTCATGAGAAGTTTTCCTTAACTTACTCAGACTCACTGAGAAAGTATTGCCTATATGAATAATGGCTGCAGGCTATCTGAAGCCATAATGTGCCATCTTTGTGTGTACATGGTATTACACAACCTCCAATTACATGATCAGATCCCGCTGTTCTCTGCGGGGTTTCTATTTCACTTGGTGCACTGCATGCACCTGGTGTAGGGAGCGTGAACCCGGATTCAAGGATGGATGAGAGCATGTTGTGAGCGTGACTGTTGTCCACAGACCAATCTCTCATTGCCTGGAAATGTTGGCTGTTGAGGAACAAACGTGGCACGCAGATGTCGCCACACAGATTGACTCACTTTCTGATATACTGCAAAGATGTCATAGGGCTAGACACTCAGATATCTCTCACACCCCCAAGAAAAAACTAAAGTGAAGCCAACAAAATAAGCCAAACAAGCCTACAAATACGCTGCTAGCTCAATATTGTTACTGACGATCCAGTGACAAATAGCGACAAATGCAGTCTCGCTTTCTGAGATTTTCCTAACATCCTGCTGCCAAAATAACTTATTAGGGAGTAAAAGAAAGGAGGAATTGTTATGAGTGCAGGAGAGTAAGCATCTCACAGAAGGTATGAAATCTGAACAGTTCAAAGGAAGTGGGAAACCTTAGTATTTGGGGAAGCAGTTGTATAATTCTATGTATCAACACGGATTGTGCATATATAAGTATATAGAATGGTAATGACATATGTATCTATATATCCACTTCCTACATAGTCTGTTCTTTCTAGCATTAGAAACATATTAGAGTGTCATTAAGCAGAATGATGTCCACCAAAGCATTCCAATGCGTAGACTTTTTTGAGGTTGTGTATCACTATTGTCCCCTTGAGGGTATAGTGCTACTCAGTTCAGCACTCAATTTCACCGACTTACTTTTGTACTAGTTATTCCATTTATTTCTCTTGAAATAGTTGTGCTATTTATTTCTCTATTTCTATTGAGTGTGCATACAGTAACAATTGCTTCTGAAGATTGATTTTTGACTTTTTGGACACAGCGTTGCTTCATAACAGAGTCCAGCTTTCAGCAGGCTTTTGGCAGTGCTGCTACAAGCATATAGTCCTGCTTAGAAGTATCAGCTCAGATCCCAAGCATGATGCTGCAGTATCAGTGCCTCAGAGAAAGGCAAATTCTTTTAGCCACAACTTCATATCACTATTTTGTATTATAAATTTATCTTGGCTGATGTTAGCAGAAGGATGTCTGCAACATGCACCACTGCACAATGTAAATATGTCCTCAAATATGTGTGTGTACATGCATATTTCAATTTATCAATAGCAAACATCACTATGCACAGTTGTAGTGTCTGTGTTTACAAGTTATAAAGAGGATTAAGTGTTTATCCTCTTTATACACAGAGATATCCTGGATACATTCAGGTGACATAGCAACCTTACTCTGGCACCTGCGTTCATACCCTCCATGGTGCAGGATGCATGTTATTTTTTTTTTCTACAGAATCTTCTCTTACTCAGTGCATTGCAGGATTTTTCTGGTAAAGAAGTAAGCTTAAGTACAATAGGAAAATATTGCCCGTAAGATTTCCTGCTTTGTTTCTTTATTGCAGAATTTAAATTTGAAGCAACTGAATGAGGGAAATGCTGAAAAGAGAAAGGACAACATCATCAAGCTGTTTGTGTACCATGAACTTCATTTGTGACACTGGCTAAAAGATTTGTATCAAATTATAATCACAATTTTTAACTGTGCATTCTTCATTTTCTTGATGATCAGCTGAATGAGCTGAGTGATCAGGATGAAATGCTGAATGTGTAGAAGTACTGAGCACTCACTTCAACTGTGCACCCAAACTTAGTAGTACAATCGGCTGGAATTTAGATGTATTTCTTCATTTGCTGTAATTTTGGTAATAATAATTTGTGAAGCAATCAGTTGCTACAGTGATAGCACTACAGAATCCTATTTGAGGAAACAATTTATTCTGTTAGCAGAGAAAGGTGTGAACAGAAACCAGTAAACAAGATTTGTTCCTGTACTGCATAAGTATAAACAAAGTACAGCATTGCTGTTCCTTAACCAGGAAGTGACAACTATAGAGATTCAACTGTGTGAGGGTCTTCTGGAAAAGTCATTTGCCATTACATAATGCACATTTTATCACGAAAATTAAGATTGGATCACAATTCACTTGCCCAACAGAGAACTGTACAAGCAATCTAAATTGTGGCATTTTCTGATTTTGAACAAGTGATTTTTGCAATCTCAGACCACAGCTACACAAGCTTCAAAAAACAATCTAAAGAGTGTCTTGGATCCTCTACCTTCCATGCTGTTGGACAGCTGGTAGGCAACACCAAAAATGCCTGCAAACAACCTACAAATAGCCTGTGAGAGATTTCCTGAGGTATCCAAATGGCTTGATACCATACTAACGTGCCAAATAACAGCCCTAACAGAATTCCTCAAGAATTTCCACAACTATTGTAAAAGACAATTGTTAAACTGCACTCTTGGCATCTGCATGGAAAACCTGCCATAAAAGACTGAATATGAACTCTCAACAGCATTGTGGATTCAAGGAACAAGCCAGGCCAATAAATGGGGCTTGGTTTTAGAACAGAAGCCCACAAAAGGAACTAAGTGCTTTGTCTCTGCAGAAAAGAAATAACGTATTTTTTTGGTCTTTGCCTTTTTTAAAAAAGCATTTCTGCATTTCATCACAACTATATTGAAAGCAAGAAACACAAGTGCTAAGCTGTTTGCCGTGGAGAAGAATAGAATGGAATTGGGATCATCAGGTCCAAAAGCCTGACCACTTCAGGGCTAACCAAAAGTTAAAGCATATCATTGAGGATGTCCAAATGCTTCTTGAACACTGACAAGCACGGGGCATCAAAGATCTCGCTAGGAAGCCTGTTCCAGTGTTTAGCCACCCTCTCAGTAAAGAAATTTTACCTAATTTCCAGTCTGAAGGTCCCAAGCTCCTGAAAGACATCTCTTTCCCTTTTGGAAAGAAAGGAAGATATTGGAAGAAGAAGAAAAGAGGAAGGGAAGAAAGCAAAGCAGCATCAACTGCAGGTAGAGCTGACGTGAAGAGCCAGTTGCCAGAAGCAGTCAGTCACTAGAAGGGTTATTCTATATATAAAAATCCTAGGACAACCTGAAATTAGGCACTGGACTTACAGAGAAGGTGTGAAGGAAGGCTGGGGCTAAAACAATACTATTCAACCTCTGAATGTTTTATTGCAGGAAAAACACCTCTACCAGTTACCAACAAGGTTACTCTGTGAACTTGTGGTAATGTCACATTACTGTGCTAACACTAACGTTATTGTCCACTTGACAGTCAACATCAGTCATGGCATTTCAGATCTTTCACAAGAAAAGTTTTGTTACTATAAGAGCGTGGGTATATTTGAAATACGATACTTAAAAATGCTGTCTTTTTACTAGCCTTGAATAGGAGGAATTTCCTAATACAGAACTGTAAGATTTTCTGTGGCTGAATTTCTTCCCAAAGGAAATTTGGTAAATAAAATGAGAGATACTCAGTGTGTTTTACTTTCTTGTTATGCTGGTGTAAACTAGTGTCTTAAGTTGCAGCTAGACAGCTTTCAATGCCTGATTTCACTTGTTCCACTTTGCTTGGGTTCTTCTAAATGACACTGTAACCTTTGAAATGGACAGATAATAGAAATAGAAACAGAAATAGAAATTATTCATATTATGCATTATCTATTTTACACTAAAGCACAGAGGCTGTAGTGAATATCAGAGTATTATGTGGTTGGTCCTTTAGAATGTGCACACCCAAAGACAGCAACTGTACTGAAAAGTTTGCAATGTTATATAGGAGAACTACTCATGTTAATGAAATGGGGTTTCAAATCTCAGCTATTAACATCCAATTTTCAATCCACTGAGTTTTATCTAAGCATTTGGAAGCAAATGAATGGATCAGTGACACCATGTTTTACTAAGATCTAGCAAAGGACACAAAAGAATTTTATCCCTATTGTAGTCTTTAACTATAGCTTTACTTTAGATAGACCATATCATATCATACTATAAAATATCTACTGCAACTGTTTGAAATGCAGTTCATCATCATATAATTAAGAGAATAAGACCTGAAAAGTTAATGTACAACTTTGGAGTAGAAACTGATCAGTAGCCTTACATTCCCTTGGATATTTTCTGATTAAAGCTTGTGCTCGAATCTGTGCAGATTAAAAAATCAGGGACAGTTGGAATCGTTCTTCAGCTGAATGCAAAGCCCCATGTCCCAGCACTGATTCTGGAGCAAGAACTCAACCTCAGCGCTGGGCTAATGGCCAGACAGAAAAGAGTCCAGCAGACAGATCATTGTTGATGATCTCTTGCATTTTAGAGCTAGCACAGAGGAAGTACCACAGTTTCTATCAATCACGAATGATTTCGTCCTTCCCTCTAAAATGAAGCTATTCCAATTTTAAGTATTCCAGCCTTCATATGTTTTATCAAAGGCAAAGAAATTAAGTAAATAAAAACTCTTCTTCCAGTCTGACCCCATATTTATAGAAAAATGCTGTCTCCTTTTCTTCAGCTCATTGGACTAAGGCTCCTATAGTTTCCTCAAACTGATGAGATTTGCACTGGATAAGTGGACAAAAAGGTTCGTTGATATGTGGCTCAACAGCCAGGCTCAAAGTGTTGTGATCAGTGGCACAAAATCTACCAGATGACATGGCATTCTAGTTTTATAATAAAAGTGCATAGATTTAGATTAGATATTAGCAAGAAATCCCTTATGACCTGCATCTAACTATGAGTGAATCATTCCATCTGTTAGAATAAAAATGGAGACACTGATTTAAATCATTAGTGTACCACAAAGCTAGCCAAATTTGCTAGGAAATTTTATTTGCATTCAATAGAGAGGATGTATGAAAATAAGATACGATGGTCTCATTTTTTCTTTTGAAGAATCAGATTCAGAAATCCTAAGTAAGATGCATGAGTAACATCATTACTGTGGAATATTTGATCATACAGGATTAAAAAGAATGGATCTGAAAGTGCAAGCAACTCTTCTACTGAAATGTTCAACTGAATACTGCAGATGCAGAGTAGGGATATGATCCTGTGAAAAAGAAAGAGAAGCTGTCGTTGTCAGGATGTTTCATTTTTTCTGATAAAAAACAATAACATGCATCAATAAATTATCCTTAGCTATTAACACTTCTGCTTATGCAGTTGACTGTACACAGATTTGATCATAAACAATTATACAAATCTGGACATGTTGCCCCAAACCAATTAAAAAAATTCTCTTCTATGTTGCCTGTGTAGGTCTCTTGAGTGAATGGAGATGAAATAAAACTTAAAGAGGAAGAATTTCTATGAATAATTTGTAATACTACAAAATTAAATTATCATAAATATTTGGAAATTATTTTCACGTCTCATGTATTTTGATATATTTCATAATCATTTCTGAAAAGACTCAATACAAGGTAATGAGTTAACTTGGCAAAAGGAGTGTAAGAATACTATGATCCATGACATATGATTTGAGACTTTCAACAAAAAAATGCAGACATATGGAACCACTTTTGATGGTGCCTTAAAGGTCAAAGGAGTTAAATTTAAGTGTAAACTTGTTTCAGCCTAATTTATGATGGCCATACAAAGGGAATCATCAGCAGTGACCAATCTGGGACCTTTGAGAGGTCACGGTACTTCCCTGACCGTGCAGGAAATGTTAACTTGTGTATTTGAAACCACAGCATAGCAACTGTTGATATGAATTGATTTTTCAGTGGTAAGCAATGTAATGATTCATAAGGCATATTTTCCTCTCACTAGCATGAAGTTGCATTACTTCATCAGAATCACTTAATAAACTTACGTGTGTTACCCAGCTGAGTTTACCTTACCTCTTTCGTCATGACTTTACCTGTGCACCAGTTACCTCTGTTAACATTTTTCGTTTTCAGCTCTTCATCTTGGTACCTTGATAATAACCAAAATGGTCACATTTACCTTAATTTTGCACTGCGTATATTTCTTTACATACAACTATCTTGTAGTCACCTTCTTTTCCTCATTCAGATAATACTAATGTTAATTCTACGTTGATTTGTATGTCAGTAAAGTTGTCAGAGGTATGCACAACTGAAAGCAGACAACGCTTCTGATTTTATTTAGTTATTTTCAGAAAAATCATAGAAAATTGAGTTCACAGGAATCTAAAATGGCCATTTAGTCCATTCCCCTGCCTCAGGGCACTATCAGCTGCACTTACACCGTCCTCAGGCAGGTGTCTGTCTAACCTGTTCTTGAAAACCACCAGTGATGGAACTTCAACAGTGTTCTCAGGCAACCTATATAAGTACTTCACCATACCCGTAAAAAGATTTTTTTTGTCCTCATTGTCTAACCTAAAAGTCTTTCCTGGTTTTACATCTAATTACATCTTGTCCTGTTCTCAATGAATACGGAAATTATCTTAGTACTTACTGCTTTGCAAGAACTTTCAATTCATCCTTCTTCTGAAAGACTGTTTCCATACAGCCCAGGGTAAAACACTTTAAAAGTTTAATTCATTATAGCAATATATCTTTAAATTAATATTTTACCATGTTCACAAAACATCATTCACTCTCATTGCTCAAGATAATGAACATTCCAAAGGACATTCCTGTAAATTAAGTTTATATATACATATTAATTGTAGATAGAATCAGTTTTAGTCTTTGTGGTGAAACCATGTTCACTCAGAAGGGAAACTGCTGATCTAGCACTAAAATTGCACATATGAAAAGAAAGGAACCTTCAAGGAAGGGTCCATATTACCTTAGATGGCCTTTGATCTTTTCCATTTTCACAGGCAAAGTAGCCACATACACAGGTGCAAACTCATTAAAAATGTGTCAGATGGAGCTTCCTTTTTTGTGTGTTTGGTGTTTGTTTGTTTTTGTTTGTTTCTTTGTGTTTTTTTTGTTTGTTTATTTGTTTTGAGAAGTTGCTATCTTTAACTATAAGGAGGAAACTAAAAACATGTGAAGCCATTCATTCCAAGGTCCCACTCACAAGTTACTCAAAAGTCCCTTAGATTATATTTATCCCGTAATATTAACAATTTTGGAGGACTAATTCTGAGCAAAAATTCTTCCTGCTCACCTCTTGACATTTCATCTTAAGGACTTGTAGAAAGAAGACTCCTCCTAGAGTGCAAATACCTTAGGAAAGTCAGAGCATCCTCTATTTACCTGTACACCTGCAAAGGAAAAGTAAAACGTCTGAAGCCCCACCTTTTAAGAACCTTGTGAAACAATCTGGGAACTGAGCCAAAACTTGCTCTCTCACTATATAAAACTCAGGAGCAGACAGGTATTTTCTCAGAGGCAGGTTGTTCGGTAGTTTCTACCGGACTTCCAGAAGATGGGCACAGGTAGTGGGACGCGAATACCACTGTGGATATCAATACTAGCACTTGCCTTCATACAGATCAAAGGTAGGAGGATTTATTTGCTTGGCATTTTTACAGTTTCAAAGAATTTATTGCCTGCGTCAGAGTTTGAAACCTTTTTTCTCGGCTTTGTGGAGCTAATGAACCTTTTACCTTTATGCAAGATTTTATTTTCTGTTACAAATACTTTCTTTCCTAAGAAGAGGAAAATAATTATTTTCAAACTTCATAACCTACTTGATGCTCTTAATGTATTTTCTCCATTTGAAATCAGGAATAATTCTTATTTCTAACACTGTGCCTCAAGATTGGCATTTGGTTTTTGATGTCCACATTTGAAAGTACAGCATGTGTAAAAGCACAAGCCAAAAGTGGCAAAAATACATTTAAGAATGATCAAACTAGTGGAGTTGCATTATTAAAGATTTTTTTGTTTCGTTTTATCAGCTCATGATACACTAAGTATTTTGCCTGCATCAGATTTTAAAAGTTAATTCGTCCTCACACATGAGATTCTACAAAAGCTTAGAGCACAGGCTTGTTTATTGAGGGAGTGAAAATAAATGGATCTGCCTTAAGCATTATAAAAGGACACTTAATTCTCACAGATGGGTAGAAAGGTTTTTGTTACTCATATTCCTCCTGTTTATTTCCCTTAAGGTTTAAGGTGACAGAAATATTAGTTTTTAGTGTGTTTTGATCTCAGATGCAGTTCCATTTGAGTTATTTTTTCCTACTTCCAGATAATTCCACACTAACTTATGATAAAAAATAGTGCTAAGAGCAGTTCATCAGAAGGCTAGCTGTAGCATTATCATACCATGCAATGGAATGGTAATGGAATGGGAATCTGGGATGAATGTGGCACCAGGCATAGTGTTGAAGCCATATCACACATGAAAAAAGAAGCAAATAACTCTCTGAGAATAGATAGGAGAGGAACTCAGAAGCACCGAATGGTTCACATCTCCAGAAGGGGCACAATGTGTCCTTCCAAAGCCAGCTGCAGATGTCCAGCTGGTGCAAGAAGAAAGGGATTTATGGAGCTCCCTGCAGCTCTAATTTCAGCATTAGCTCCTCTAGCGGTGCCACCCATGGACTGCCCTGTGGGACGCAGCAGACAGTCAGCCAGTCATCTGGGTTTTCTCCAGCTGGCATGGCCTCCCCTGCAACCCGCCCTGTATCTGATGAACTCTCAACAAGCAGTGCATTAAAAGCCCTCCTTGGCCCTGCAGATTTTGTGTGTATTCCTATTCTGAAGCTGAAGTGGAATGGACAGAAAAATGATTTCACCACTGGAAACAGAAAGTTTTGCTTTGGGGCAAAATCAGGAATGTATCTATTGGAAAGGCCTATTTCTTTCTGTGTGACTTGTGGGTTTATTTTTCTTCTGCTGTTTATTATAAAAAGTGCATGAAACCATAAAATAAAGAGTAACTTTGGTTTTCCATAAGAGAGGACAGAGATCACTCCTCTAGTTAAAAAAGGGGTTCTTCTGTCTAAAAAGTATATGAGAGCATCCAGGGGCTATTATGACAAAAACAGAATAAGGATCTGCTCAAATTCTCACTGGCACATTTTTAATGGCTTCCTTTCAATAATTTGTTAGCCTACTGAAAAAACAAATAGCTCAAGAAGTGGTATATGGCCATCATGGTTGCATGTAGCACAAGTTCTGATGTAAGTCTGACCTTCAGTATATGAACATAGCTTTGCCAATTTTTGATATACTGACTTTGCAAGTTTAAACAAATATAATGGAAAAAATGATGAAGGAACTCATACAAATTAAACATTTACATTTTCCTCTTCTACTCCTCTTTATACAGTTCAAGTCCGGGGCGAAGCACAACAATCACAATCAAACTATGATTCTCTATCCTTACTGCAGAGAAAAAACAGTAAGTAATTTTTTTCTGAGATGTTTCTAATATTTTGCCCCAAATTAAACTGATAAGGAAGAATATTCCTAGAACATCCATTCCTTTTACAAAATATATATATAAAGAGAGAGAGAAAATCTGTGTACGATACATCCAAGTCTCAGTGAGAAATTCCTCTGAGATCCAGCCCAGTAGATCTGGTCTACTGATGTGATACAGTTATCTAATCTTTAACTTCACGAAAGGTACATACCATCTATCTACAAGTGTATTTTCAGAAGGGAGTGTGTATACATACGTATCATCAAGATACCTGATAGTAGGTAATAAAACATACATTTTTTATTCTGTGTAAATATGATCACATCACGCACAAGTGAGAATAACAGAACTGTAACTACCTTAAACATTAGAATGATTAAGCACTAAATAATCATGTATAAAAAACAGTTTTATGACACATACTGTAACACACTAATAGTACACAGCAAAAAAAGTGTGGAAGGATAAAACGCCTACTGGTATATTACTGATGAAAGGCTAAAATAATTAATCATTTAGCCTGCAATGCAAACTGCAATTTGTGAAGTCACTAGCTGGCAATTAAAACAGTGGTACACCCAAACTGGAAGTATACCTCAAATTATTTAAGAAGTGTGCATTTAATTATTGGAACAGATTGTCAAGTAAGGTAGTATGTGTGTTTACACTTCAAATTCTTACATCAAGACTTAACCAAATTGTCTTCCTAAAACACGTATTTGTCTTATTGATATGTTTTGATCTAAATGGAGAAGTCAATGGCTGATATTCCACAGTCTACAGTTTGGAAGTCATTGAATGATATTTTGATACTTTCAATTTTGATACTTTCAAAGAAAAAAACTGCAGCAAGTCCTCAAACTCTCATGTAAAGAAAATACATAGCAGGTTTTCTAAGTATTCGCTCCCCTTCATAGCTGGATCTCAAGAGAAAACATTGGATTTGGACATAGAAAATTTAGGGCTGTAACCTACAAATAGAAGTCTTTCCACAAAAAGTACACGATTAAAGTTTTGCAGACTTTCAATGGCATTTTCTAAAAAAAAATCTGCTTGCAGTTGGTTGTGCAAAGTTGCATGACTCAGCACAGAGAAAGATACAAGCTTCAGGGAAAAAAAAGGAAAAAAGGAAAAAAAAAAAAAGCTGTGGTTTCTTATCCTCTAAGATTCTTCTGTAACTTTCTAAGTGTACTGACGGGCAGAGGTTCGGACAAAGACATTAGCATTGTTTTTTCCCCACCTCTATTACAACACAGCAGTCTAAGGATTAGATTGCTACTTTTGAGTTCAGATCAGCAGGGCCTGCATCAGATGGGAGTCTTGAACAAATAATGGAAAAAAGAACTACAGCCAAAGAGGATGGTCTTTGGGATTTGGCTGTTAGTGGAAAGACACATGGAAAGACAGAACACAAAGCACTGTTTAAAATACATCAATAAATCCTTGTGGAAATTCTCCCCAGGGAGTAACTAGTACTATGAAATATTAATCACTAAAGAAACTAAGCAACCTCTAGCCACATTTTAGGACTTCTTATGAGATTAAACTTGATCGTTTTTCTCCTCATAGGTCTTCCACTGGGTACTAAATCCCATGGATTGACAATCATTCCACCTCTTCAAAACACACTGAAAGTTAAGGGTAAGTTCAACAAATGTCATGGCTCAGATACGTATTTGTTGATCAAACAGGTAGAAAGAATATGGAGTGAACTGAACAGATTGGTAAATTGTGTTAGATACTTTAGCCTCATAAAATAAAAAATGAACAAGAAAAGTAGTCAGTTCATCAAATAATGATAATCTATATGTGGCTTGATGCTCAGCTTGTATATTGTTAATATGATGAGGCTGAAAAAAAAAAAAGCACATATGTAATACGTGGATAAATCATGCACACTATTTCCTGTAAAGAAAGGGAAATGATAATGTGCTCAAAACATTGATGAGATACCTTATCTAGGCAACTTAAGAGGAGGGTATCTATGACAAATTGCAGAAAATTCTTATGGCTCATTTTGAATCCACAGCTGGCAACCCCTCTCACAATGGCCGTGTGTGCAGCACATGGGGTAACTTCCACTTCAAGAACTTCGACGGGGACATCTTTTATTTCCCTGGGGTCTGCAATTACATCTTTGCATCCAACTGCAAATCTGCCTATGAGGATTTCAACATCCAGATTAGGCGTACAATGGTGGAAAATGCTACCATGATCACCCACGTCATCATGAAGCTGGAAGGAGCAGTGGTTGAACTGACCCGCACATCTGTCCTGGTCAATGGCCAACAGTATGTTCATATCTTCTGCTATGAACTGAAATTGCCATGACTGCCCTTGATCTCAGAAGGCTCTTTGAGCAAGCATCCGTTTCTTTCATCTCATCTCATATTGCTCCCACGCAGCTGTAGGACTCATGTCCTTCCTGAGGCACCAACAAAAATAAGAGGGCCTGACAGTGAGCTGTCATTTCTACAGATTATTCTTGTGTCCATTTTATTCAGATGAGCTATAACCCAGATGCTGCCCCCCTCTAGTATAAACATATATGTATAAACATATATGTATAAACATATATACAATCAAATGTATAAGTTGGATTTAGTCAAAGTGTTAGGCTTTTACACCCTTTAAGTTTCTACTTTCCATTAAATTTACCAGAACAGGAGCCCTGCGAGGAATTTCTGACTGCTCTTGTCCTTGCTCTGAAGACTGTGCAGTTAAGCACACTGCAACTGCAGCTTGCACCTGGGCTCATTTTAAACAAGCTAGTCTGGGAACTTCCTATCTATGTAGTAATGATAGCATTGATTTTGGCAAAGGGTGTGAAACTTGTCCAAAAGTTTGGGTAAATATTTGGACAGGTATGCCACAATGATATGTGTATTACAGCAGCTATATGTGGCAAGCTAGTAGAAAGGCTATCTGGAGTACATCTTTGTGAATGGCACTCATGCCACAGAAAGCACGAAGAGTATCTCTTTATTATCAAGAGCTTTAAGGAATAAATAGTAATATCCTGAAGCATACTGCCTGCAAAACAGAACTTCCCAGAACTTTTTTGAACAATATAACTGAAGACATGCCAACATTTTACCTACCAAAACACAACTAACAGAAATAGCCAAAAGGAACAGGGAAAGCAAGGCTGATCCAACAGGCTTTTCCAACACGGAAAACAAGGCTGATCCATTTGTGCACAAAGAAGCAATCAAAACAGCCAAAATGTTACAAATGTGTATAGTTTGCATTTAGTTATTGCACTGACTAATTTTCTCATCTTTGCATGTTGAAGAGTGCAAAAAAAGAGTTCTCACTCAAATTCTCACTCAAAAAGAATGAGAATGGGTATCAATGTGGATATTCTGTCCCTACCCCCACTGAATTCTAGTGATCTTTCCCCAGGGTTCAGATGCCCTACAACCATATGGGAGTCTTGGTAGAAAGAAGCAACAGCTATCTAAAAGTTTCTGCCAAGTTAGGACTGACCTTCCTTTGGAATGAAGAGGATGCCCTCCTGGTAAGAAAACATCCAAACCATGGCAGTTAGGCTGTATTTTGAAAATAGTCCATTGACATCTTTGCAATCTTAATCAGTCAGGCAGACATTAGTTACTTAGGGGTCTGTACTAGTTTTTAGTGTACTGGACTATATTCCAGTCTTCTCCTAGTTTTCCTTTATTATTTTTTTTTTCCAGTGAGTTCTGCTCAGAGTCAATATGCCCCCATATTATAAAGTCCCCACATCACAATGGACTAATCCCAGATTCCAGACCTGGCAATGCTCTGATGTTCACAGTCCCAGTGCTAGACTAAGACTAAGCTTTTCTTGGTGGTCATTGACCTTCCCAATGGTGCCTATCACACCTCACAGCCTGCACATCACACATATGTCAAACTTTGAGTACGTAAGGAATATCGGTGTAGGCTGTGTTTCTAACCACCAGGGCTGATGTTGCTGTGAACCTAAACTTGCTTTCCTCATTTCTTTTAGGTGGAACTAGATAAGAAATACACCAATCAAACTTGCGGACTGTGTGGGGACTTCAATGGAATTCCAACCAATAACGAGTTTATTTCACAGAGTAAGTAATAAAAAGCATTATTAAGTATTGGCACTTTGTTTTTCTTTGTTTTAGCCTTACAGAGTCACAGAGGTTGTGGGTTGTATTAACTGCAAAACCAGGGATACTTTTTTCAGTATATATTTTTATGACGTCAGTTTTAATACTTAAGTAACAGAGTCAGGGCTTTCGGATGCATTAGGCTGCTTCCATCACTGTTACATCTTTTAAAACCTGCCACATGTAACTGTCTTCTTTTTTCAACAGTTAGTCTCCAGTCCTTTATATACCTGCTTCATCTCCTTTTGTCTTTGCATATCTGCTTTTAATGGGTAGTGTCACAAAAGAAAATACCTCCATGCAGAAGCCAGTAAAGCAGTAAATATTATTCTAATACTTTGACTGTTTTGTACAGATACAAAACTGACTGCCGTTCAGTTTGGAAATAGGCAGAAGATAGATGGACCCACAGAGCAGTGTGATGACCCTATTCCTCCTGCTGTTCTGAAGAACTGCTCAAGTGAATTTGTAAGAATCTCTCTTTCAGAATTTGTTTTTCCAGTTCAGCATATATTATCCCTTTCTCTCTTTGGAGAATATCTGCCAGGATAGGAAAAAGTACAGCATGAATATAACCCAGCCATGGGTCTGGAAGGAAAATGTTTCCAAAACTATTTTTTTAATTCTTTGCTAAAGTGAAGGCTAAAAAATTATATGAATTCACATCTGATTATGGTTACTGCTGGACAGGTTTTTGGACCAGAAGGACCTTGTTTTACTACATGCCTTAAATGAAATAATCATTTTCACATTTTCTAAACACAATTGTTTTACTTTCACTGTTTTCCCTTCCAGGCTTCTATCTGTGAGACAGTATTAACCAGTGAAGCATTCACAAGCTGTAATGTACTTGTGGATGTTCAGGACTACATTGAAACTTGCATACAAGACTTATGCCACTGTGATACCTCTATGGCTGACTTCTGCATGTGCAACACCTTTGCTGAATACTCACGGCAGTGTGCTCATGCTGGTGGACAGCCTCTGAACTGGAGAACCTCAGAATTGTGCCGTAAGTATCTCTGGGAAAGCCTTTCAGTTATGTTCCCTACTTATATCTAGTAAACTTCAAATATGTGATTTTTTTTTTTCCCGAAGAAGACAGCCATTTAAAAGTGGATGTAATTTTCATGAAATTGGCTTTATTCTGAGCATATTCAAGACTTTTGGGATATTGCATTACTGAAGGTTTTCAGTATATTTCAGAAGATCTAAAATCTTGCACCTTCCACTTAGTTGCTCTCCGTTGTATCTTGACGGAAAACATCCTAGATAGTAAATACTGTTTTCTCAACATTTCAAAGGAAAAGTCAGCATTATACTACTCTTTCTACTTTCAGCCAAATCATGTCCCTTCAACATGCAACACCAGGAATGTGGCTCCCCCTGCTCTGATACCTGCAGCAACCCCGAAAGATCTGCACTTTGTGAAGATCATTGTACAGATGGTTGCATCTGTCCTCCAGGCAAGTTACTTTATACCCTTTTCTCATAGTCACAACCATCAAAACTTTCCTACTCTATCATTCTTGCCATATCATTGTTATTATCATAGCATCATAGTAATAACTATGCTTCTTCCTTGACATACATGCACTATTTATATCCAGGTTAATAAGAACACCCTTTCGAACATGTGCCTGACACATGTATGTAACGACTGAACTGCGTATAAGATACGTCACTACTAATGATAAGATGAAGTTTCCTGTTCTCAGCATCCATACTCCATAATAGAGAGTGTGTAACATTTAATTGCATTCTGCCCTGGTGTTAGCAAAGTTGTGTCTGGTTCCCCACATTACCACACCCTTCCATGTCCTATGTATCTAAACAACAAGGAGTAGAGAGATGACCAGGCAGTTTATAAAATCTAGTGTTTCACAGACTTACATCTGAGAACTGAGTATCAGTGCCAGATGAATGATACAAATATGTTTGCTTTGTGCATACTTATTTCTGTGGCTGAGAATTGTTGCTGTTGTGAGTGACAGTACGGTATGATCTTCTCCCATTGCAAATCTGCCCATCTTCCATGTTGTCTCACAGAATTCACCATCACTTGTTTATATAGTATCATTGACTCCTCTTAGATAATCCTCTGCCTTTGGACATATATACATGTACTGTGAAAACATGTCACCAGGCAGTCTTACAAAAGGTTCATCTATTCCATCTTGCTATCTAGTATTTTTAATCCTAATTGCAATCTAACGAAGCTCACAACAAAAAGGTATTTCCCTAGAAGTCCCTTTTGATCACCCGAAGATTTTAGATAGGCTTTAATGGAATATAATTCCTTCAATCCCTATGTGGCTGGCATCCATCCTTAAAATAAGGAAGTGGCTTTCCATTTTCCATGTAACTCAGGAGAAATGCAAGATGCTTTAATGCATCTGACAGATATGTGTACAGAAGTAGGTTCTGCAGTGCACAAAATGAGTAACAGACAATTTCTTTCCCTAGGAATGGTATTTGATGACATTAATGGTGCTGGCTGTATTCCCCGTAAGGAATGTCACTGTACCTATGAAGGTGAAACTTATGCTCCTGGTACCTCCTTCTCATCTAAATGCAGATCATGGTAAAATATTCCCTTTCTCATATTTCTTTTTTAGGTGCATTACCTGGACATTTTGGAGACAGGGAAAAATGCCTAATTGCTCCTTAAAAATATACGAAGAACTACTTACTAACTGAACTTAGTTAGTAGTAGCTGCTCCTTTGCAGCACTACAGCGTAACACTGGGGCAGTCGTGTAAATACTGGAGTCGAGGGCTATGATATTCAGGAACATGCTGCATCATGCAGACTGGGACATCATGTTTGAGAGGCGTGTTTGGCAGATATGATGTATATTTTTTCAATTTCACTATAATTACTTAAGTCTCACTGCATATGTATATGCAAATGCACCTATCTATATGTTGATGAATGCAAAAACCACAAACTACTTTTCAAGAAACACATAACACATCTGAAGCTAAAGTCATGCTAATGGAGATGAGGGGCAATCCTTCATATGCAGCAGAATGGATACCAGATTCAAAAGGACTGGATTTTGTCCAGGGACTGGAAATCAAAAGCATTATATAAAAAATATCATCAATATAAATGTGACTTTTTGATACTTATTCTGAGATTTCAAAGAAATGTGGCTTCTTTGTAAGCATTCTTTTCCTTCAAGAGGAAAATTAAGGCATTAGCTGCCCTTATTGTCTCTTATTTCATTTATACTTGCACTACCCAAGGTTACAGAATGCCTTCTTCATTTCAGTACCTGTGCTGGAGGTGAATGGGCTTGCGTCACCCAGTCGTGTCCTGGAACTTGCAGTATTGAAGGAGGTTCCCACATCTCAACATTTGATGAAAAATATTATTCCTTCTTCGGAGACTGTAGCTATGTCCTAACCAAGGTAAAAAATCAGTCACATTCTTTGCTAAAGCAATATGCTAAAGGAAAATGATTTTATTAAATATGTTTGATTTAAACTACTAGTAATCACATCAATTTTCTGAAATTTAAAGGAACAACATGGGGCCTTAAATAGATTCCAGCGGGCTTTCTGTTACTTTTATATTAAATAAATATATTATAGTATTCTCGTGTACTTTGATCAATGCTTAAGAATTGCACTGAGTTCCATGTTCAGGTTCCATGAAACAATGCTTCCCATTAATTTTTAAATGCAATATTCCCTGTCTGGTGCTCTGTAACTATTTCTTTCTGAAAAATGCTCATATCCTCCATTGGTACTGTTCTTTTTGTCACAGTTCGTATAGTTAAGTGGCTTATTTGATTAACAGTATACAGGTTGAAATTATTACACAGAATTCATGGGAGGAGATATTTCATTAAGATGATCAACCTTCCAAACAGTCTTTCCCAGTAAAAATATAAGACTTTAGAATTTAAAAGCAAAAGTTAGTAAGTCATACATGTATTCTAAAGCATCAAAAATTGATTAAAAAAATAATAAATCTACTGGACTTCTAAGATTAGTAGGGACTGAATTCTAAGTAGGTATGTCTAAAGTAATGACTACAAATTGCAAATTTCAGAATGCTATGGTTTTTGCTGTTGATTTGTATCGGGTGAGCAATGTCAAAAAAAAAAAAATCTCATAAAATCTTCATATTAAATAAAACCTGTTCTCAAAGAGCTCAGGCTGAATGTTACCAGGAAAGAGAACCACAAAAACTCAGAAATGAACTAGAATAAGGTAATTTAGAAATAAACTAGATTAAATCTATGATGATTTTCAATGAGAATCACAAGCTGGATCAACAATGGGTGCATACATTTGGAGGTACAGGAAAACCTTAAACCTGGACAGAAAAGGTTTAAAAGCCCACAATTTTAACATTAAATTTCTACACGGCTGTAATTCTGCACTTCTGCTGTTCTCAATTTAGTCTTGTTAATGTCAAGAAAATGATAAGACAAGTTCAGATCCATAGCTTTCTTTCTGTTTCCCTGTAATGTTTTGTTCATTAGGCACACTTTGAATATAGCTCACAGAACACAGTCTGTGAAAAATCAGAATCAAGAGAAAAAATGCAGTTTGCCTTTATTCGGTAGCTCAATGAATGGTGATCTTAGCTCAATTTTCTCCTGTGAGAGGATATTTAAATGCATGTTTCCTACTTGTTAAAAGAATGTCCAAATGGCCAGGCTTTTTGATAATCTATTCAGTGCAGAAAAGATCGGAAGCAATTTTTTTCCTTTCCCAGGTAAACACCATAACCAATGAGCAAGAAAGACACACTTGCTTCTTCTCTAGCAGATTAAACCAGTACTACCTAAACATTCTGAAGTTTTAATGTTCGGTTTAACATATCTAACTTGCCACTGAACGTCAGCAGTAATTGATAGCTTACACTGTGTGACGTACAATAACATCAGATTACTTTGCTGACTAAATATGGATATGCAAGAAATGAGAAGAAAAGGAATAATCAACATTTTAAAAGACTCACTTTAATAGGAACACCATGTGAGTGTGATCCTTTCTAGTACAATAGACTTTTTTTGTTTTCTTCTTCTAGCTCTGTGACAGCAATGATTTCACTGTCTTGGGAGACATCCACAAATGTGGCCTGACTGACACTGAGACATGCCTCAAGGGTGTAGCCATCAGCCTAAGTGGAGGACAAACTGTAAGTAGCAAATGCAAATACCTAGCATTCTGGAGGGATGTTTACAAAACTTAAAAGGCAAGTTGTATGCAAATGACACATAACAGCACAGACAGGAAATCTGCACTGATTTTTATTTTATCTCATTTGAACATTAATCAAAGAAAAAAGAAAAGAATAAAGTAGGTATATTGGAAGTCAAGATCCTGACAGTTTTCTGTCATTTAGTTATCTTCAGGGTTTTATTTGTTTGGTGGTTGTTGTTCTTTCTTTCTTTCTTTCTTTCTTTCTTTCTTTCTTTCTTTCTTTCTTTCTTTCTTTCTTTCTTTTTGGGTGTGGGTGTGTGGGGGGGTGCAGTTAATGGACCTCTATAATAAAAATCACTGAAGTAGTAAGGGAATCAGAAAATCACCAGACCCTGAGCCTTTCCTCCCCACACACCATTTTCCTTCCTTTATCTTTAATGATACTAGATATACAACATTTGGAAAGTATTTTACCTTTCCTAAGCATGTTTGATAATCATTCCCTCTTGTGGACAGAACATTGTGATCCAGCCTTCTGGCAGCGTATTTGTGAATATGATCTACACACAGCTGCCCTTCTCTGCAGGTAAGTTCCTCTGGAAGACTCCTCTGATGTTTGTCTTTGAATTTAAAATATTGTATTTCTTCATCTGCTGCCAAATTCTGCCTTTGCTTACACTACAGCAAACCCAAGGTACTCAGAGTATAGCCTCTCCTTTTTAAATAAAGAGGGTTTACCTAATCAACTCTGCTCTAATTTTAGCAAAATTATGGTCTGATTTTAGTAAGATCTGATCAAATGGAGATGCAGTTCAGACAAATAGTATCATTGGACACTTCCAGATCCAAATATTGCCATAAGAGTGGAAATAAAAATTCTGATTTGCAACAGGAATTCAATTTCCCAAGTTGTTTAGTTCTCCTGCATCCCCTGTGTCTCTTTGTATGATGTACATTCATCACTGGAGATTTTCTCTGCCACCAATCCTCAGATAACTGCTGCACCTGAACAGAAAGCATAAATGACAGAATAGTTGGAGGTTAGAGGCTACCACTAAATCATCCTAAAGAATTTTCATCAAGCAAAGGTGGTCTTTTAAATAGTCACAGAAGTGTATGTTTTTCCCCTTATTTCAAAACAGCTGATGGAAGGTGGAGTTTTTTACATTTTTTTTTAAGGTAAAGACAGTCCACTTTAGTGCTGGATTTGAAATCTTTATTGAGATATATATATATATAGTTCTTCAACAATTAGGATCACACACAGCTGTACAATCCTCCTATGTAATGAACAGTAGTTTCAACTGTTCATCTTAGATAAAATTATAACTCTTATGTTCATTGTCCCCAGCAAATGTCACCATCTTCAGACCATCATCGTTCTTCATCGTTTTACAAACAACCTTTGGTCTTCAGCTACAGATCCAGCTTACCCCTCTCATGCAACTTTTTATAAACTTAGACCCATCACATAAAGGGCAGACCTGTGGTAAGTGATCTTACAACTGCCTTCATCTGTACACTTGATTCTGTAGGTTCAATCTGCTTCCATCTGACCCATCTGCTTCCTTCTAGGTCTCTGTGGAAATTTCAATGATGTCCAGACTGATGACTTCAAAACCACCAGTGGTGTAATAGAGGGTACTTCAGCTGCCTTTGGCAATACTTGGAAAACACGGGCTGATTGTCCTGATGCCAAAATCACCTTTGAGAACCCCTGTACCCTCAGCATAGAAAATGGTAAGCTCACTATATCGCAAACTCTTCTGTTCTCTTTTAAGATAGGAAGAAGAAATAAGCTGATCAGCCACAAATCATTTAGCCAAAATAACGGTGGACCCTTTGCAAATGCACACTATTTTCCTCAGTAGACACAAGAAATCTTCAATTAATAAATAATAACTAATACAATATTTTGGATCTTCAAAAATATTCCTTTGGCTAAAGAAAGCAAGTGTTGTTTCTGCAAGTTTACTTAAGGGGAACCAGAACCATTTAGCATAGAAGGAATACATTCCTTGAAAGCTCTGATTGTCATATAGGAAGAAAGCTGAGCTTAGCCCCACTGAAGGCTGGATGACCTCAGTGTGGTCTTTCCACTGTCAAAATGTGAACCAATCTTACAGTTCATGACTTCATAGCTGTCAGGCTGTTAAGAATTTCAAGCAATGAAATAATAGTTAAGATTTGAGCATCCACAATACATCTAAGGATGTATTAGTTTATTCCATGACAACTACCATGAATTGAGAGCATTCAGTTTATGAAGAATTCTTATTTCTGTGTAGACAAAGTGAAATACTGTTCAATTTCCAGGAAAAAAAAAAAAAAAGAGCTGAATTCTATTAAGTTAAGCCTCTGCAATTTCCCCGTAGGAAGTATTGTTACACAAAACCAAGAATTTAGACAATGAAGTGCAATACAAATTTGTATATTTTAAATTCACAGACAAGTACGCTCAGCACTGGTGTGGACTGCTCTCTGATACCACGGGACCTTTTGCTGAATGTCACTCAACAGTGAATCCAGAAGTTTACCAGAAGGTACTTGGTTTTAACTTTTTCATGTTTGGAAGAATAAGACTTGGACTTCTGATTCTAACACCTGAGAGAACAACTTGCCAATCAGGTGGAGGTGCATTCATTACAATTCTTTTGAAGCCTGAAGCCCATTACACATCATAATACTTACTTCTTTTTAAAGGTATCTTTCTTTCCATTCAAAGGAGGATAAACTTACAGGCATTTTCCTGCTGCTAAATGCCTAACCTAGGAGCTTGGACAGTCTGGATTCCTTATTAGATCAAAGGAAGAAGCCTCCTTTCCTGAGATATAAGGAAAGCTTTAGTCAGGAGCTTAACTAGTACTTCGCATAGTTGCTCTCAGGAGGCATCTACTTTTGCATATATCCAAGGACAAGGCAATAAATGCATGCACAAAGCAGCAAAGAGATTGTGGGAAAAAAAATGTTCCAGGAATTCAAAATGATGAAGCTCTGGAACTTCTTGGGGATCTTGGATATCTGTAAGAGTATGTTTAACAAATCCTTTGGAATGGCCACATTATTGTGGCCTTACTTGGCACAGTAACAGATTAAGTGACTTCTTGTTTTCTTTGTTCCTCTGATGCAAAGCGCCCAAGCTTCAAATAAAAGTACTAAAAGTCAGGTGCAAATAACCTCTGCTTGTCCCACTAAGTAACCATGGCACTGTGGCTAGAAATTGGAAGTAGCTGGGAAAGCTACCACCACTTGCAAAAGTAAAGAAGAACAACCAAAAGGCAAAATAAGTTTAAACTCTGGTCCTCTGATTACTATCTCTCCTTGAAAAGAATCTTTTCTGAAAGGACTCAAACTCTGGTCCTCTGATTACTATCTCTCCTTGAAAAGAATCTTTTCTGAAAGGACTCAAGGAAATCTTCAAATGAAAAATGAGCATATGCTTACTTACATATATGAACTTCACTTGCTTTTAGCTCTAATGAACATGACACTCTAAAAAGTATAAAGAGCCATGGCTCTGAAATGACAATCTGATGATCGTATGTCATCCTCTGTCCCTAGAACTGCATGTTTGACACATGTAACTGTGAGAACACTGAGGACTGCATGTGTGCTGCCCTCTCCAGCTACGTCAGAGCCTGTGCTGTGAAAGGAGTTCTCCTCAATGGATGGAGGAACAAAGTCTGCAGTAAGTTTTACATCCCCTTGCCTCTTGAAAATGATCATCCGGAAGGCTCCACAAATGAGCTTTCAGGATATACGGAATTCCCAGAGTAAATTGTGTTCAATTGTTTCTTAAGCATAGCATTCACTTTCAAGAATTTGGGGAGGAGAGGAATGCCATAAAAGCGAAGCAGTAAGCAGGGTGAAATATAAAAAATAGGCTTTCTTAGATTACTTGCTCAGAATTAGAAGAAGCAACATGGAATTCAATACTCTTGTAATAGCAATAAAATAACTAGAGTGTTTCTCAATTTACATTCACATAAAATATAAAAATACCAATGAAGAAAAAACACACGATTTAATAATATAACTGAGCTTTTTTCCTTTTTTTACCTGGACAAAATATTTGTATTTTTGATACATTTATAGGGGATACATTTATATATTTTGCTTTAACAGTAAAAAATAATCGCAGTATTCACACATCAGAAAAGCATGTCTATATACAATGCCACTTTTATCATATGTACTTTACCTCAAATATTGCATTTATGCCTACATTGATCCTTAAATTAACTACAAACATAACTCACCTTATTTTACTCTCTCAAGCGAAATACACCAACACGTGTCCGAAATCCCTGAAGTACACTTACAATATTGATTCCTGTCAACCCACTTGTCGCTCTCTGAGTGAGCCTGATGTCACATGCAACATCAAGTTTGTCCCAGTTGATGGCTGCACCTGCATAAATGGAACCTACATGGATGAAAGTGGCAAATGTGTGCCTGCTTCTAGCTGTCCTTGTTACTACAAAGGAATGCCTCTGTCTCCTGGGGAAGTCATTCATGATAATGGCATTGTCTGGTAAGTTTTGTGAACAAAAGAATGAGACTGGATATGGGCAATCATGAAACCATATATAGCTCTTGCAATCAATTCAAATCAAATGTATTTCTCTGCCCAATAATTTCAACACAGAAAACTAGAAATTCTTAAAAACTGTAAGGGCTATATATGTTTGGAAAATTGTACTTAGAAAGCAGTAGAACAAACCATACTGTGGTGAGTTAGCCTTGGCTAACAGCCAAACTCTCACCCACATACTCTATGCCAAACAATTTCACATCTATGACCATAAAAGACTTGTTTCACAGTGAAAGATACTACAAACTTGATAATCCTATTAGGATTAACATTATGAGTGGAATCTGGAATATTCTGAAGGAAAACTTTTAATCAGGCAAGTGGACAGAGCACACCTGTCCTTATATAGAACATAATCGTATATTGGTCTGCTCTAATGTAAAATAATTTTTAATAGTACAGGCTATTCTGACGAAGGGTATGTCTTCTCCATTTTATCACAGTTTTTTTCACTATTTCAAATTCACTAGGAAACAAGTTGAAACTTAACAAGAGAAGCAAACATAACTCCATTCTCTCTTTTATAGCACTTGCACCTATGGAAAGCTGAGCTGCATTGGAGAAAAACCACAGCCAGGTAACATACCACTTAAGATTTAATTCTCCTTTTCCATCTTCACCCTTTCCAGTTATCTCTTTTTCTCATAATGTTGCAAACTTTGCAAATCTGAAATCAAACAGGAAAATGAACAGATGATTTCTGTAATGACATTCCCTAACTGTAAAGAAGCACTTTTCACTTTCAAATGGCAGAAACAAATTATAATCTCCTGGATTACCAAGGGGAAAAGAACATTTGGTCACCTCACCAAATGCGAGGAGAAAAACAACCATATTTTACATTTTTTTATATAAAATAAAAGGACTAAAAGCCAGTCACCTCAAACATATAGAATAAAATAATATCTTTGTTTTCTTGTGTGGCTTTCTTTTTTGGGGAGGTTGTTTTTTGTTGAAAGAAGTGTTTCATAAAGCTAACTAAACAGTAGTTTCTATGAGCAGTCCAAGCAAAAGCATAAAAAAAAAAAAAGATGAGAAGATGACTGTGACTTCAAAACAACATGTTTCTCTTTCTTGTCAAATGCATTCTATTAAAGTTCATACATTTCACAAAGGATTTTTTTTCCCAGTTTTTAAAGAAGCACAAAGATATAAATACATGGTTCATCTCACATTTCTCATGGCTTTTCTGTCTTCCAGTCTGTGCATCTCCCATGGTCTATGTTGACTGTGGCAATGCCACTGCAGGTGTGGCAGGAGCAGAGTGCCAGAAGAGCTGTCAGACTCTAGACATGGAGTGTGTAAGTACAGACTCTTTACATCCAGTTGAAAGCATATTTATCTAGATCACTTTTACACTTACCAGCTGTAGATGGACTCTTCCATCAGGGCAATGTTTCAAGTCTTGTTTTCTATGTGTTCCTTACAGTACAAAACCCACTGTGTCTCTGGCTGTGTATGTCCTCATAATTACGTATTAGATGGCAAAGGTGGTTGTATAGCTCCTGAAGAGTGTCCATGTGTTCACAACGGGGATTCCTACAGTCCAGGAGAATCAATCAGAGTTGGCTGTAACAACTGGTAAGAATTACAACTTGTAAATAATTTTGAAACATGATTTTCAAGCACCTGGAAGGGGATAGTTTAACTCTAGGTGAATTACAGCTTATCACTCTAGCAGTATCAAGATTTATAGGAAAGAATCTTATCTACTTAGTACCTAAAAAGCAAGTTCCACCTGTTTTTGCAGTGGCACACAGCACAGAAATTGCATGTGATCGGAAGAGCAATGTGGTTTTAGATGCTGTCATATTTGTTACAGTCGATAAAGCTTTTTATCCTCTCAGGCCATCCCTACATTTCAATATATCCAACAAGATTTAGAAATGTGGAACATTCAAATTTTTTCTAACCCAAATTATTCATGGCATCAAGAAGTAACAGTCTTTGGGTAAATCCTAAAGACTCTGTCTATGTCTACGCTGTATTTCTGAGAATAAATAAACCTTATTTTTTCACTATGGGCTTAACACATCGAAATTAAAAAACATGAATGTGCATACAGAAATACATGTACAGGTATGTTATGTGCGTGTCTATTATTTTATTTTTTTTTTTTACATTTAAAGTCCTTTTCGTCTTATACAGCACATGTAGAAACAGAAAGTGGCACTGCTCTGAGGAACCTTGCCTGGAAACCTGTTCAGTTTATGGAGATGGGCATTACATGACCTTTGATGGCAAACGCTTTGATTTTGAAGGAGACTGTGAATATGTTCTGATCCAGGTAACAGAGTCCTTCCCAGATTTTTGCACTGCCAAAGTACCTTGCATTTTACATATGAGCACAGAGCATCATTAACACTGAATATCATTCCCCTGTTTCAGAACTACTGTGGCAAAAAAGGCTTGGATCAGGGAACCTTCAGAGTCATCACTGAGAACATTCCATGTGGCACTACAGGAACCACCTGCTCTAAGTCTATTAAAGTTTTCCTGGGGGTAAGCGTGCTCTTCAGTAAGTTGTAATCCAAGCCTAACATGCTGGAAGGATGAAACAGGTTGTCCCAGATAGACTCCATCATAAAAGTGTCCTGCAGGACTGTAAAAATGTTACTACAGTTTCTTGGTCACTGCCAAACAATTCTGCTCTCTGCTAGGGAAAGCAAAGGAGGGAATTCTAAAGAGAAATAGATTAACATGGGTTTTTTGAATAGAGCCATTTTGATGATAATAGATTTATTATTTCAATAACAGTTACTGGTAATATATAAAAAACTGGAAACCAAAAGGTGACTTTTTGAATTGGTCTCTTTTTGTTTTTCTGTCCCAGAACTATGAACTGGTACTCAGCGATGGACGTTCTGATGTCATCCAGAGAACACCTGGAGGAGAAATGCCATTCCAAATCCGTTCCATGGGCATCTACCTGGTTGTTGACACTACTGTTGGCTTGATACTCATGTGGGACAAGAAAACCAGCATATTCATCAAACTTAGCCCCAGCTTTCAGGTACATTTTAAAATCCAAAACCTGAAGCCAACAATTTCTGATCCATATTCATGCTATCTCTCACAGGAAAAAAAGGAAATTTAGGCTGCAACTGAAACACTGAAAGAGCAGTGATTGCCTATTGTTATCCTTATAGTATTGACTTAGATTCTGTATACACATTTTTCCATAAATTATGTTATTCAACAATAGCATAACAGCAGCTATATCAATAATTCCTTCATGAAAAATCCTCACTGAAGAGGTACATTCAGGATTAGATAAAACTAGCTCAATACTAAGCTACGATATTAAGAACAAAACCCACAGCTCTACTCTGCTTCTTTCCCTATCCTTCCTAACAAGTTAGGGGTACCTCTCTTCATAAAAGATGTTTTATGAGAATGTCCAAGACTTTTGCAGAAGAAGCCCACATCATCTTAAATAAAATTCATCCTGAGGCATGTTACTCACAGATACTGAGAAACTGTACCTTACTGATCATTGATATTTTGTTTATCCCCATGCAGGGACATGTCTGTGGCCTTTGTGGAAACTATGATGGCAATGGAAACAATGACTTCACTACCCGCAGCCAGTCTGTGGTAGGAAATGTGCTGGAGTTTGCTAATAGCTGGAAAGTGTCTTCTACTTGCCCAAATGCCAATCAAACCAAGGATCCATGTACTGCAAACCCATACAGGAAATCCTGGGCACAGAAACAATGCAGCATCATTACCAGTGAAGTATTTGCAAAGTGTCACTCCCAGGTATGGTACAGCTTCAGTCTGAAATTCTCAAGACGGAGATTACATACATTTTTATGCAGAGTAGCTGAAAATGCACTAGGATTTGGACTATGTCACGCCTGATAAAGTGAAGTGAGACCAAGTTCCAGGGAGACTGCATAGAAAGGATTTTCACTTCAATTTCCTCAGCTCTTGCCGTAACCAGTGCAGTACAGAAATTCATAGGGTTTGTTTGTTTGTGCTATAGAAGGGACAATCACTGATAAATCTCAAGAAATGTTTAATTTTTAATGGCATCATTTTCTATTAATATCAATATCAGCCACCTGATATCTATGATTATGTGCTACCGTGTAGTAATGTAACAGTACTCTTTCTTCTAATGTCTTTAACATCAAGTAGTTCCTACAGTTATGATTTACTCCTAATAGCTGTATTCTACATATTTCTCTTGATTTTTCAAAATATTCTCACAATTTCTTCATTTCTTATCCTTCTCACACATATAGAGTTGCCAGTTTCAGGTATTTCCTCAGCATTTTTAGGACAGGAAATGCCTTTTCAAAGTGGGCAAGTGCAAGAAATCCAATTCAAAGGTTTTCTCCAACAGGTTGAACCAAATGAATATTATCAAGCATGTGTGGATGATGCATGTGCTTGCGACACTGGAGGAGACTGTGAATGTTTCTGTACAGCAGTAGCTGCCTATGCTCAAGCATGCAATGAGCTGGACATCTGCATTTCATGGAGAACCCCATCCATTTGTCGTAAGTCTCACTCCATGACTTTTTGAACGGGTCTAGAGAGAAAGAAAATAGAGAAAAAACAAACAAAAAAAAACAAGGAGGGAAAAGAAAGAAAGGAGGATTACATTGTATTTATAAGAGGCATTGCTTGAGTAAATCATTGGAAAATGATCATTACTTAAAAAGAAATCATGTGCTAGTAACTTTACTGGTGGTGTTATTAGTGTCTTATTTAATTGTCAGTCATGATAGACAAGTGGCAAACTAAAGTATCATATTATACTCCTAGCTGTTTACATCAAATACACTATAAATAAATACTAGTGGATTTCAGCTAATATTTGTGATTTAATCAATTGTTTTTTCGTGCTTAATGTCTAAGTGTTTGATGCTTTATAGCATTATTGGTATCAAAATGTGGTAGTATAACAATAGTATTAAAAATAGTATTAAAAATAGTATTAAAAATAGTATTAAATGAGACGACATACTGTTCACCACTTACATGTTTATGTTGATGACATGGGATTTTTACCCAGGAAAATTATAGTAACGAAAGACCTTGGAGCAATAAAAATTAAAGGTCTTTTTCTGTCATTTCTCTTTCCTCTAGCTCTGTTCTGTGATTACTACAATCCACAAGGGGAATGTGAGTGGCACTACAAGCCATGTGGAGCCCCTTGTATGAAGACATGCAATAATCCAAGTGGGAAATGCCTTCATGAGTTGAGAGGTTTGGAAGGTAAACATAATTATATAATATAATTATAATCTCATATACATAATATATGAGATATAATATAATATTATATATTATATAATATAATTATAATTATTATAATTATATAAAATTATTATTATAATATATAATATATATTATATTATATTATATTATATTATATTATATTATATTATATTATATTATATTATATTATATTATATTATATTATATTATATTATATATTATAATATATAATATATAATATTATAATATATAATATCTCATATAATATATGAGATATGATTATAATATAATTATATCTCATTCTATTTATAAAAAGATAAAATGGACTATGATGAACAAAATTTATATTGCTCAGTGTATGAAATGTTTATATTAGAAATTATGAGATTTTCTAATTAATGTCTAACTCCCTAATTAATCCCTAATTAATCCCTAATTAATCATGCACTTGTTTGAAGTGAAGATGAAAAAATGCTTCAAAGCTTAATGTGTAATCAATGCAATAGCCGTAATGGGAGGATGAAATTCCACTTTCTATATTACTGGAATATATACTATATTACTGGGATAATTTCAAGAGATCAGATATTGACAGAGTATAGAGTTACTTCTGTTTGGGAAAGCCTAGTGTCAACACAACTCTTGTTTTTATTGCAGGCTGTTATCCACACTGTCCAAAGAATAAGCCCTATTTTGATGAAGAAACCATGACTTGTGTTTCTAATTGTGGTTGCTATGAAAATGGAAAACATTACAAGCCAGGAATGCAGATGCCTTCAACGCAGAATTGTCAATCATGGTAGGATTAGTAAAGATTTTTAAACGTTGAGTTGAAATTTGCATAACTTAATTCTTCACGCACTCAGTTATTTGTTTGCTAACCAGAACTAGGCCAGTCATAGGCTGCTGAGTAGTGTTTAATTTTCTTCTGTTCCCAGAAGCATAAAAGATGACATGATGAAACATTTTATTGTAGAGAGATTAATTTACTACTTATTCTGAATTCTTACTGAAGTATTTGTAAATTATTATTATCATTATTAAGTAAAAACAAATTAAAATAATAATAGTTACAGCAATAATCTTAGCACTTATATTAAGATATGCCTAAATAATTATTTAGAAGTTAGTAGACAACTAATCTTCATTATTTTGAGCTTGTTTCTGTTATTCCAGTGGCACTTGCATATTTTCAAAAGTCAGAAAGTATTCCTATAAATTCTGTAAGAACTGCTGAATATAGCTATATAGGTTGGGAAAGTCCTGCTAAGCCTTCTATCAAGAAGAACACAGTGCTATTTTTAACTAATATATTCACATTCATCATATCCTTTTTCCTCTTTTCCAGTGAATGCACAAACCATGGCAAAAAATGCAAATATGATGAACATGGTATGTTGACAAAGTTGTTTTCATCTTGGAAGGATACACTGAAAGCACTCTACTCTGTGTGTCAGATACCAAGGAATAACATCCTCTTTTGATTTACAGAATGTGTCTGCATTTATGAAGGACAGACATATAACTATAACGACGTGATCTACAATACTACAGATGGCATAGGAGGGTGTATTGTTGCAATCTGTGGTCCCAATGGAACACTGCAAAGGGTTGTGTATGACTGTCCAATCTCAGCATCACCCACACCATTTCAATTCAGCACCACGCCACCTGCCACTACTTCCACAGGTACATACTTTATAGCCTCTAAGAGCTTATTCTATTCATTAGTGAGTAAAATATAGCTACAATATAACCACTAAATTTCATTTTTTATTGGCATTTGTTTTCAGTCAATATTTAGCAATCAAATTAATACAAACAAATAAATATAGAAAATAAAATAACTTCCAAAACAATAAAATGGAAGCCACTGCACACTGCTTTGATACTATTATTTCATTTGTTTTCATGGCAAACAATAAGGAAACAGTATGAGATTTATTATCTCTAATTGTAACTATTTCTATACCCGGAATAATCTTTACTGAGTGAATAGATGACTCATTATGTTTCCTATTAAATTACCAAATGATTACTTTGTCTAGAATTCCTGGTAGGGTACATGGTATGTGTAATTACAGTACTAAGTGGACTACTCAGATAATGGCACTGAGATATTGAAATTTTCATTCTAAGTTTCATGGTATTTTCTTTTACTCTTTCAGTTACATCGTCACCAACAACATCAGTATGCGTTCATGAAGTCTGTCAGTGGTCAGAATGGTATGATGGAAGTCTACTAATACCTGGATTCGATGGTGGAGATTTTGAAACGTTTGATGATTTGAGAGCTAAAGGTTATGAAGTCTGTAGAGCTCCAAAGGCTGTTCAGTGCAGAGCAGAGAAATTTCCTAACATACCACTGAAAGACCTTGGCCAAAGAGTAGAATGCAGTACAACGTCTGGACTTATATGTTACAACAAAGATCAAATTTCAACAATGTGCTACAATTACGAAATCAGAATCTTATGTTGTGTTTTTGTACCATGCTCTTCCACACCTTTCATCACAACATCTTATGAGACTTCAACACCGACCACACATATCCCAATTCCAGAAATGACAACCACAACAGCAAGTACCAGTGTCACAACTTCTGCTACAAGCACAGAAAAAACGAGTCCAATTATCAGAACAAGTACTCCTTCAGAAACATCTCTGGAAACAACAAGTACTTCCACTGAGCCCATAACCAGTACAATGCCTTGCCAACCAAAGTGCAAATGGTCCCAATGGTATGATGTCCATTTCCCGACTTTGCAGAACAAAGGAGATTATGAAACTTACCATGACATTAGATCAGCTGGAAAAGCAATCTGCAGACATCCTGAAAAAATACAGTGCAGAGCAGAAAAATACCCACATAAATCCATTGAAGAAATTGGCCAGGTTGTTCATTGCAATGTATCATTTGGACTTATCTGCAGAAATGAGGATCAAAAAGGAGAACTGCATATATGTCTTAACTATCAGATAAAAGTACTCTGTTGTGATGACTACAGCCACTGTCTAACAACAAGAGTGACACCTACTGTATCAATAGAAACTTCTGCCAGTACACCATCAACAGCTCCTACAACTTCTGAAACTTCAACATTCACACCTTCAGTTACTAAAGAAATAACAACAACCACAACGGAAACGACGACACCAATCACCACAACTCCTTCAACAGCTCCTGGTTGCATAAAAGAGGAATGTGACTGGTCAATATGGTATGACGTTAGTTATCCAGAATCTGGATATAATGATGGAGATTTTGATACAGTTGAGAACATTATAAAACATGGATACAAAGTCTGTGCTAACAGAAAGGCTGTGGAATGCAGAGCAGTAAGGTTCCCTGACACACCGTATCCTCTTCTGGAGCAACACATTACATGCAACACTGAAGAAGGATTAACATGCTACAATAAAGACCAGCTACCACCAATTTGCTATAACTATGAAATAAGATTTAAATGCTGTAGAAATATAACAGTACCATGCAAAACAACTCAAACGCCATATTCAACCACAATAGAGTCAACAACGACATATTCTACAACTCTAACTACACAACACATGGAAATAACAACTACAGAAAAGCCACCAGAATTAGAAACCAAACATCAAACAACCACTGCATCAACAATACCACCACAAACAGAACATATTCATGGCAAAACTACATCAACACCAACAACACAAACACAAACAGAAAAAAAGACCACATATACCACATTACCAACCACGATCACGACCTCCACCTCCACAGCGCCCACCTCCTCACAAACAACACCAATAAGCTCTACCAGCACCAGCACCTTCACGCCGACCCCTACTGTCATCCCCTCAACCACCACGACTTACCGCACGGAAGCCACTACCATCTGTCAACCTGAAGTGTGTTCCTGGACGGAATGGTTCGATGTTGACTTCCCCGCCTCGGGACCAAACCAGGGAGACTTCGAAACCTACCAGCACATCCGGGCTGCCGGGAAGGAAGTCTGTCAACAGCCCAAACAAATCCAGTGCCAGGCAGAGGACTACCCCGAGATTTCCATCGAAAACGTCGGGCAGGTTGTACAGTGTGACGTCAACTTTGGACTGGTGTGCAAGAACGAAGACCAGCCCGGCCGATTCAAGATGTGCCTCAACTACAAGATCCGCGTCCTCTGCTGCATCCCTAACTCCATCTGCCCACCCACCACCTCACCTACCACCAGCCCCACCAGCACCATCATCCCAAGCACCGTCACATCACCCACCACGGTCACGACCTCCACCTCTACTAGCTACTCCACCTCCACAGCACCCACCTCCTCACAATCAACACCAATAAGCTCTACCAGCACCAGCACCTTCACGCCGACGCCTACGGTCATCCCCTCAACCAGCACCACTTACCGCACGGAAGCCACTACCACTTGTCAACCTGAACTGTGCTCCTGGACGGAATGGTTCGATGTTGACTTCCCCGCCTCGGGACCAAACCAGGGAGACTTCGAAACCTACCAGCACATCCGGGCTGCTGGGAAGGAAATCTGTCAACAGCCCAGACAAATCCAGTGCCAGGCGGAGGACTACCCCGAGATTTCCATCGAAAACGTCGGGCAGGTTGTACAGTGTGACGTCAACTTTGGACTGGTGTGCAAGAACGAAGACCAGCCCGGCCGATTCAAGATGTGCCTCAACTACAAGATCCGCGTACTCTGCTGCATCCCTAACTCCATCTGCCCACCCACCACCTCACCTACCACCAGCCCCACCAGCACCATCATCCCAAGCACCATCACATCACCCACCACGGTCACGACCTCCACCTCCACTAGCTACTCCACCTCCACAGCACCCACCTCCTCACAATCAACACCAATAAGCTCTACCAGCACCAGCACCTTCACGCCGACGCCTACGGTCATCCCCTCAACCAGCACCACTTACCGCACGGAAGCCACTACCACTTGTCAACCTGAACTGTGCTCCTGGACGGAATGGTTCGATGTTGACTTCCCCGCCTCGGGACCAAACCAGGGAGACTTCGAAACCTACCAGCACATCCGGGCTGCCGGGAAGGAAGTCTGTCAACAGCCCAAACAAATCCAGTGCCAGGCGGAGGACTACCCCGAGATTTCCATCGAAAACATCGGGCAGGTTGTACAATGTGACGTCAACTTTGGACTGGTGTGCAAGAACGAAGACCAGCCCGGCCGATTCAAGATGTGCCTCAACTACAAGATCCGCGTCCTCTGCTGCATCCCTAACTCCATCTGCCCACCCACCACCTCACCTACCACCAGCCCCACCAGCACCATCATCCCAAGCACCGTCACATCACCCACCACGGTCACGACCTCCACCTCTACTAGCTACTCCACCTCCACAGCGCCCACCTCCTCACAATCAACACCAATAAGCTCTACCAGCACCAGCACCTTCACGCCGACGCCTACGGTCATCCCCTCAACCAGCACCACTTACCGCACGGAAGCCACTACCACTTGTCAACCTGAACTGTGCTCCTGGACGGAATGGTTCGATGTTGACTTCCCCGCCTCGGGACCAAACCAGGGAGACTTCGAAACCTACCAGCACATCCGGGCTGCCGGGAAGGAAGTCTGTCAACAGCCCAAACAAATCCAGTGCCAGGCGGAGGACTACCCCGAGATTTCCATCGAAAACGTCGGGCAGGTTGTACAGTGTGACGTCAACTTTGGACTGGTGTGCAAGAACGAAGACCAGCCCGGCCGATTCAAGATGTGCCTCAACTACAAGATCCGCGTCCTCTGCTGCATCACTAACTCCAACTGCCCACCCACCACCTCACCTACCACCAGCCCCACCAGCACCATCATCCCAAGCACCGTCACATCACCCACCACGGTCACGACCTCCACCTCTACTAGCTACTCCACCTCCACAGCACCCACCTCCTCACAAACAACACCAATAAGCTCTACCAGCACCAGCACCTTCACGCCGACGCCTACGGTCATCCCCTCAACCAGCACCACTTACCGCACGGAAGCCACTACCACTTGTCAACCTGAACTGTGCTCCTGGACGGAATGGTTCGATGTTGACTTCCCCGCCTCGGGACCAAACCAGGGAGACTTCGAAACCTACCAGCACATCCGGGCTGCCGGGAAGGAAGTCTGTCAACAGCCCAAACAAATCCAGTGCCAGGCGGAGGACTACCCCGAGATTTCCATCGAAAACGTCGGGCAGGTTGTACAGTGTGACGTCCACTTTGGACTGGTGTGCAAGAACGAAGACCAGCCCGGCCGATTCAAGATGTGCCTCAACTACAAGATCCGCGTACTCTGCTGCATCCCTAACTCCATCTGCCCACCCACCACCTCACCTACCACCAGCCCCACCAGCACCATCATCCCAAGCACTGTCACATCACCCACCACGGTCACGACCTCCACCTCTACTAGCTACTCCACCTCCACAGCACCCACCTCCTCACAATCAACACCAATAAGCTCTACCAGCACCAGCACCTTCACGCCGACGCCTACGGTCATCCCCTCAACCAGCACCACTTACCGCACGGAAGCCACTACCTCTTGTCAACCTGAACTGTGCTCCTGGACGGAATGGTTCGATGTTGACTTCCCCGCCTCAGGACCAAACCAGGGAGACTTCGAAACCTACCAGCACATCCGGGCTGCCGGGAAGGAAGTCTGTCAACAGCCCAAACAAATCCAGTGCCAGGCGGAGGACTACCCCGAGATTTCCATCGAAAACGTCGGGCAGGTTGTACAGTGTGACGTCCACTTTGGACTGGTGTGCAAGAACGAAGACCAGCCCGGCCGATTCAAGATGTGCCTCAACTACAAGATCCGCGTCCTCTGCTGCATCCCTAACTCCATCTGCCCACCCACCACCTCACCTACCACCAGCCCCACCAGCACCATCATCCCAAGCACCATCACATCACCCACCACGGTCACGACCTCCACCTCTACTAGCTACTCCACCTCCACAGCACCCACCTCCTCACAAACAACACCAATAAGCTCTACCAGCACCAGCACCTTCACGCCGACGCCTACGGTCATCCCCTCAACCAGCACCACTTACCGCACGGAAGCCACTACCACTTGTCAACCTGAACTGTGCTCCTGGACGGAATGGTTCGATGTTGACTTCCCCGCCTCGGGACCAAACCAGGGAGACTTCGAAACCTACCAGCACATCCGGGCTGCCGGGAAGGAAGTCTGTCAACAGCCCAAACAAATCCAGTGCCAGGCGGAGGACTACCCCGAGATTTCCATCGAAAACGTCGGGCAGGTTGTACAGTGTGACGTCAACTTTGGACTGGTGTGCAAGAACGAAGACCAGCCCGGCCGATTCAAGATGTGCCTCAACTACAAGATCCGCGTCCTCTGCTGCATCCCTAACTCCAACTGCCCACCCACCACCTCACCTACCACCAGCCCCACCAGCACCATCATCCCAAGCACCGTCACATCACCCACCACGGTCACGACCTCCACCTCTACTAGCTACTCCACCTCCACAGCACCCACCTCCTCACAAACAACACCAATAAGCTCTACCAGCACCAGCACCTTCACGCCGACGCCTACGGTCATCCCCTCAACCAGCACCACTTACCGCACGGAAGCCACTACCACTTGTCAACCTGAACTGTGCTCCTGGACGGAATGGTTCGATGTTGACTTCCCCGCCTCGGGACCAAACCAGGGAGACTTCGAAACCTACCAGCACATCCGGGCTGCCGGGAAGGAAGTCTGTCAACAGCCCAAACAAATCCAGTGCCAGGCGGAGGACTACCCCGAGATTTCCATCGAAAACATCGGGCAGGTTGTACAGTGTGACGTCCACTTTGGACTGGTGTGCAAGAACGAAGACCAGCCCGGCCGATTCAAGATGTGCCTCAACTACAAGATCCGCGTCCTCTGCTGCATCCCTAACTCCATCTGCCCACCCACCACCTCACCTACCACCAGCCCCACCAGCACCATCATCCCAAGCACTGTCACATCACCCACCACGGTCACGACCTCCACCTCTACTAGCTACTCCACCTCCACAGCACCCACCTCCTCACAATCAACACCAATAAGCTCTACCAGCACCAGCACCTTCACGCCGACGCCTACGGTCATCCCCTCAACCAGCACCACTTACCGCACGGAAGCCACTACCTCTTGTCAACCTGAACTGTGCTCCTGGACGGAATGGTTCGATGTTGACTTCCCCGCCTCGGGACCAAACCAGGGAGACTTCGAAACCTACCAGCACATCCGGGCTGCCGGGAAGGAAGTCTGTCAACAGCCCAAACAAATCCAGTGCCAGGCGGAGGACTACCCCGAGATTTCCATCGAAAACGTCGGGCAGGTTGTACAGTGTGACGTCCACTTTGGACTGGTGTGCAAGAACGAAGACCAGCCCGGCCGATTCAAGATGTGCCTCAACTACAAGATCCGCGTCCTCTGCTGCATCACTAACTCCAACTGCCCACCCACCACCTCACCTACCACCAGCCCCACCAGCACCATCATCCCAAGCACCGTCACATCACCCACCACGGTCACGACCTCCACCTCTACTAGCTACTCCACCTCCACAGCACCCACCTCCTCACAAACAACACCAATAAGCTCTACCAGCACCAGCACCTTCACGCCGACGCCTACGGTCATCCCCTCAACCAGCACCACTTACCGCACGGAAGCCACTACCACTTGTCAACCTGAACTGTGCTCCTGGACGGAATGGTTCGATGTTGACTTCCCCGCCTCGGGACCAAACCAGGGAGACTTCGAAACCTACCAGCACATCCGGGCTGCCGGGAAGGAAGTCTGTCAACAGCCCAAACAAATCCAGTGCCAGGCGGAGGACTACCCCGAGATTTCCATCGAAAACGTCGGGCAGGTTGTACAGTGTGACGTCCACTTTGGACTGGTGTGCAAGAACGAAGACCAGCCCGGTCGATTCAAGATGTGCCTCAACTACAAGATCCGCGTACTCTGCTGCATCCCTAACTCCATCTGCCCACCCACCACCTCACCTACCACCAGCCCCACCAGCACCATCATCCCAAGCACTGTCACATCACCCACCACGGTCACGACCTCCACCTCTACTAGCTACTCCACCTCCACAGCACCCACCTCCTCACAATCAACACCAATAAGCTCTACCAGCACCAGCACCTTCACGCCGACACCTACGGTCATCCCCTCAACCAGCACCACTTACCGCACGGAAGCCACTACCACTTGTCAACCTCAACTGTGCTCCTGGACGGAATGGTTCGATGTTGACTTCCCCGCCTCGGGACCAAACCAGGGAGACTTTGAAACCTACCAGCACATCCGGGCTGCCGGGAAGGAAGTCTGTCAACAGCCCAAACAAATCCAGTGCCAGGCGGAGGACTACCCCGAGATTTCCATCGAAAACATCGGGCAGGTTGTACAGTGTGACGTCCACTTTGGACTGGTGTGCAAGAACGAAGACCAGCCCGGCCGATTCAAGATGTGCCTCAACTACAAGATCCGCGTACTCTGCTGCATCCCTAACTCCATCTGCCCACCCACCACCTCACCTACCACCAGCCCCACCAGCACCATCATCCCAAGCACTGTCACATCACCCACCACGGTCACGACCTCCACCTCTACTAGCTACTCCACCTCCACAGCACCCACCTCCTCACAATCAACACCAATAAGCTCTACCAGCACCAGCACCTTCACGCCGACGCCTACGGTCATCCCCTCAACCAGCACCACTTACCGCACGGAAGCCACTACCTCTTGTCAACCTGAACTGTGCTCCTGGACGGAATGGTTCGATGTTGACTTCCCCGCCTCGGGACCAAACCAGGGAGACTTCGAAACCTACCAGCACATCCGGGCTGCCGGGAAGGAAGTCTGTCAACAGCCCAAACAAATCCAGTGCCAGGCGGAGGACTACCCCGAGATTTCCATCGAAAACGTCGGGCAGGTTGTACAGTGTGACGTCCACTTTGGACTGGTGTGCAAGAACGAAGACCAGCCCGGCCGATTCAAGATGTGCCTCAACTACAAGATCCGCGTCCTCTGCTGCATCCCTAACTCCATCTGCCCACCCACCACCTCACCTACCACCAGCCCCACCAGCACCATCATCCCAAGCACCGTCACATCACCCACCACGGTCACGACCTCCACCTCTACTAGCTACTCCACCTCCACAGCACCCACCTCCTCACAAACAACACCAATAAGCTCTACCAGCACCAGCACCTTCACGCCGACGCCTACGGTCATCCCCTCAACCAGCACCACTTACCGCACGGAAGCCACTACCACTTGTCAACCTGAACTGTGCTCCTGGACGGAATGGTTCGATGTTGACTTCCCCGCCTCGGGACCAAACCAGGGAGACTTCGAAACCTACCAGCACATCCGGGCTGCCGGGAAGGAAGTCTGTCAACAGCCCAAACAAATCCAGTGCCAGGCGGAGGACTACCCCGAGATTTCCATCGAAAACGTCGGGCAGGTTGTACAGTGTGACGTCCACTTTGGACTGGTGTGCAAGAACGAAGACCAGCCCGGCCGATTCAAGATGTGCCTCAACTACAAGATCCGCGTCCTCTGCTGCATCCCTAACTCCATCTGCCCACCCACCACCTCACCTACCACCAGCCCCACCAGCACCATCATCCCAAGCACCGTCACATCACCCACCACGGTCACGACCTCCACCTCTACTAGCTACTCCACCTCCACAGCACCCACCTCCTCACAATCAACACCAATAAGCTCTACCAGCACCAGCACCTTCACGCCGACGCCTACGGTCATCCCCTCAACCAGCACCACTTACCGCACGGAAGCCACTACCACTTGTCAACCTGAACTGTGCTCCTGGACGGAATGGTTCGATGTTGACTTCCCCGCCTCGGGACCAAACCAGGGAGACTTCGAAACCTACCAGCACATCCGGGCTGCCGGGAAGGAAGTCTGTCAACAGCCCAAACAAATCCAGTGCCAGGCGGAGGACTACCCCGAGATTTCCATCGAAAACATCGGGCAGGTTGTACAGTGTGACGTCCACTTTGGACTGGTGTGCAAGAACGAAGACCAGCCCGGCCGATTCAAGATGTGCCTCAACTACAAGATCCGCGTACTCTGCTGCATCCCTAACTCCATCTGCCCACCCACCACCTCACCTACCACCAGCCCCACCAGCACCATCATCCCAAGCACTGTCACATCACCCACCACGGTCACGACCTCCACCTCTACTAGCTACTCCACCTCCACAGCACCCACCTCCTCACAATCAACACCAATAAGCTCTACCAGCACCAGCACCTTCACGCCGACGCCTACGGTCATCCCCTCAACCAGCACCACTTACCGCACGGAAGCCACTACCACTTGTCAACCTGAACTGTGCTCCTGGACGGAATGGTTCGACGTTGACTTCCCCGCCTCGGGACCAAACCAGGGAGACTTCGAAACCTACCAGCACATCCGGGCTGCCGGGAAGGAAGTCTGTCAACAGCCCAAACAAATCCAGTGTCAGGCGGAGGACTACCCCGAGATTTCCATCGAAAACATCGGGCAGGTTGTACAGTGTGACGTCCACTTTGGACTGGTGTGCAAGAACGAAGACCAGCCCGGCCGATTCAAGATGTGCCTCAACTACAAGATCCGCGTCCTCTGCTGCATCCCTAACTCCAACTGCCCACCCACCACCTCACCTACCACCAGCCCCACCAGCACCATCATCCCAAGCACCGTCACATCACCCACCACGGTCACGACCTCCACCTCCACCAGCTACTCCACCACCACAGCGCCCACCTCCTCACAATCAACACCAATAAGCTCTACCAGCACCAGCACCTTCACGCCGACGCCTACGGTCATCCCCTCAACCAGCACCACTTACCGCACGGAAGCCACTACCACTTGTCAACCTGAATTTTGCTCCTGGACGGAATGGTTCGATGTTGACTTCCCCGCCTCGGGACCAAACCAGGGAGACTTCGAAACCTACCAGCACATCCGGGCTGCCGGGAAGGAAGTCTGTCAACAGCCCAAACAAATCCAGTGCCAGGCGGAGGACTACCCCGAGATTTCCATCGAAAACGTCGGGCAGGTTGTACAGTGTGACGTCCACTTTGGACTGGTGTGCAAGAACGAAGACCAGCCCGGCCGATTCAAGATGTGCCTCAACTACAAGATCCGCGTACTCTGCTGCATCCCTAACTCCATCTGCCCACCCACCACCTCACCTACCACCAGCCCCACCAGCACCATCATCCCAAGCACCGTCACATCACCCACCACGGTCACGACCTCCACCTCCACCAGCTACTCCACCACCACAGCGCCCACCTCCTCACAATCAACACCAATAAGCTCTACCAGCACCAGCACCTTCACGCCGACGCCTACGGTCATCCCCTCAACCAGCACCACTTACCGCACGGAAGCCACTACCACTTGTCAACCTGAATTTTGCTCCTGGACGGAATGGTTCGATGTTGACTTCCCCGCCTCGGGACCAAACCAGGGAGACTTCGAAACCTACCAGCACATCCGGGCTGCCGGGAAGGAAGTCTGTCAACAGCCCAAACAAATCCAGTGCCAGGCGGAGGACTACCCCGAGATTTCCATCGAAAACTTCGGGCAGGTTGTACAGTGTGACGTCAACTTTGGACTGGTGTGCAAGAACGAAGACCAGCCCGGCCGATTCAAGATGTGCCTCAACTACAAGATCCGCGTCCTCTGCTGCATCACTAACTCCAACTGCCCACCCACCACCTCACCTACCACCAGCCCCACCAGCACCATCATCCCAAGCACCATCACATCACCCACCACGGTCACGACCTCCACCTCCACTAGCTACTCCACCTCCACAGCACCCACCTCCTCACAATCAACACCAATAAGCTCTACCAGCACCAGCACCTTCACGCCGACGCCTACGGTCATCCCCTCAACCAGCACCACTTACCGCACGGAATCTACTACCATCTGTCAACCTGAAGTGTGCTCCTGGACGGAATGGTTCGACGTTGACTTCCCCGCCTCGGGACCAAACCAGGGAGACTTCGAAACCTACCAGCACATCCGGGCTGCCGGGAAGGAAGTCTGTCAACAGCCCAAACAAATCCAGTGCCAGGCGGAGGACTACCCCGAGATTTCCATCGAAAACATCGGGCAGGTTGTACAGTGTGATGTCCACTTTGGACTGGTATGCAGGAACGAAGACCAGCCCGGTAAATTCAAGATGTGCTTCAACTACAAGATCCGCGTCCTCTGCTGCACCCCTAAGTACTACTGCCCACAGTCCACCACGCCATCCCGTGCCCCTTCAACCATCTCTACGGCATCAGAAACCACCAGTTATACTACTTCTATTCCTACGTCTACACCATGTTTCTGCAAAATAGGAGATGACGTTTATTCACCTGGTAAATTTTCTCTTTTTTTTATTTTTTTTTTACGTATTTCCTTCATTTGTCACTATATTTTTCATTGTCTTTACGTTTTTCATTTTTTCATGTTCATATGTCTTTATGAAAGAAAAACAAGAAAAATGTCAACCATGATAGAAAGAGTAAACAGAGCAACATGCACACAGTCGAACAGCTCAACACCATTAGAGCAATGCCCATTCCATTCCCCAGCAATAGAGGCCCCCTGGCCTACTCTTCCAGTTCTATTGTACAGCATGATGCCTTGTGGTGTCCACTCTCACCTTCTTTTACACCCCCAGTCTTTTCGTTGGCAGGGCAGCCTGAGCAGCTGCAAAGTCCTATAGTTGGTGTCAGCACTGCTCAGCCACAACTAAAACGTCAGTGTTTTGTCACCATTATTTTCATCCTAAATACAAAACACAGCACCATACCTGCTGCTATGAAAAATATTAACTCTGTCCCAGATGAAACCAGGACACCTGGAAATGTAATGCCTTGTTAAATTTTGATTTTTTATTATTTTCTGTCTCTTTCTGACTGCATTTTCTTTCTTTCTTCAGGTGATGTGATTTACAACAGAATGGACAGTGATGGATGTAGATTTTATGCCATTTGCAGTCAAGCATGTTCAGTTGAACGATACACCGGACCTTGTAATGTTACTACTCCTGTAACTACTACTTCCCCTCAGACACCTACTGTAACAACATCAGCTCCATACCCTCCTTCAGGTTGTGTTTCTAGTACTTACCCTCCCCTACAGGTATGTAGTTCCTGTGTTATATTATGATTGCTGAAATAACGTTGGTGGTAGTTTGATACCACAAAAGAACTGTCAGCAGTCTTTAAAACTTACACATCCAGATTGTCAGAATAACTGTTGCTAGTGATGGACAATATACAACATAAAATTTTTATGTGCCTACTTTATATATATATATTGCAAACTAAGAAAAATGCACTTTTTTTCTTATGATTTCAGTGATAGCAAAAAATGCTTTTCGATGCACTGCATTGCATAAGTAACAAACCTTCTTAGTGAAACAGAAGAGCAAATTTTCTTGTGTATTTTCCCTCTTGATTAAATGGAAAAATCTAATCTACCATGGAAATTTGTAACTGTTTCTGTTCTCCTATCCTCTTACCAGTACTTTTTTTTTTTTAATGGTGATTGTCTGTGCTGATAGTGAAGTACAGTATGCATATACATGTATACTTATCCAGTTCAAAGGATATCAGTTCCCTTAACTTAAAAAATATCTCACAAACTCTCAGAAGAGCTCCTAATGCAGAATGAATAGCTGGAATTAAGGCTTTACCTCCTTCTAGTATAAAAAAATTGAATTGTGCAGAACACTGTAAACCTTCTGCTGCCAGTGAAGATTTTCATTTCAGTTCTTGTTCCAGATTTGGAAAGCAAAGCAATTTCCGATTCTCCATACCGCGGTCAGAAGAATGAATACCTCTGGTCAACATCTTAAACCATTAGTACCACAAATTCAAAAGAAGGAACTTATATATTCATTTGCTTTCCAACAACACTGTCACTGGAAACGTTACACAATTGAACTACAAATATGAGTAAAATTCATACCTGTTTGCAAATTCCCGTGATAGCAATTGTTGTTTATTTTGCAGCCTGGCCAGAGATACAAATTATCCAACTGTACAGAAATCATCTGTGAGGGAGACAACAAAATAAAAGTAGTCCAAACAATCTGCCCACCTGTAAAGGAAATTAGCTGTGCAAACAAATATCCACCAATACTGGTACCTGATGAAAATCGCTGCTGTTACCACTACGAGTGTCAATGTAAGTATCAGTAGATTAAGGAATTACATTTTTGGAAATAAGCAAAACTTTGCACAGAATATATAGGGAGTTTGTTTTTCTAAGTTTGCTCTTGAAATTGTAGTATATTCACTTCATTGCCTAAATTCTTTCTTCTACATTAACTTTCATGTTAATCCTCTAAATATTTTCTCTCCACCAGGTGTGTGCAGTGGATGGGGTGATCCTCATTATATTACTTTTGATGGAACCTACTATACTTTCCTTGAAAACTGCACTTATGTCCTGGTGAAACAGATTGTACCTAAATACGACAACTTCCGTGTTTACATTGACAATTATTACTGCGATTCAAAAGATGGACTTTCCTGTCCTAAATCGATTATTATTTTCTACAAATCTGCAGAAGTGGTGCTGACCCGTGAACTCATGAATGGTGTGATGACGAATGTGGTAAAATATTTTTTTTAATTATTTCTGTATTTTTGAAAAAGACAAATAAGGTCCATAGGCCTTACTGATTTTCATTTGAAATATAGCCTGTTAAGAGTATCAGATCACAGAGGTGACAAGGGCAGAAGAAATCATTAGTTTAAAAAATGATTATACTAATTTCTTCAAACTTAGTGTCACAAACAGCTTAGCACTACGCAGGTATGAATACATTACATGTGTATTTGCATGTATATAAATGACACTAGGAAACAGATTAATACAGCTGAAGACAGAAAGAATGCTTACACTGCTACTTGATCCATGTTTCCTAAAAACTAATGCACTGTGCCTTTCACTTATGTAAGCAAACACATTATGAATAAACACAAATGCAAATTGCAAGCATCATTCTTCTCTCATGGTCAGACTGGTATGTATCCCATAGTGGCTGGCTGACTAGGAATTGCTTTCTTTGCATGGAGAACTTCAGGCACCAAACAAAGCTATAACATGATTCCTTCTCTGATCCCTTGCTGGGAAGAGTGGTATAGCTGAAGAAGAGGGGAGACCAGGGGTGTCACTTCATTTTAAGATCCTAACTCAGTGTTGACAGCCAATGAAAACCAGAAGTCAGTCCCAGTGTTACACTGGTGGATTTATTAGGTGGTTAGAGAACAGAAAGAGGTGAGATGATTAGTTTGTCTTAATATGTACTCTCCCTCTTCTGAGCCAGGCAAACCTCTCCTTACTTACAACCAGAAAGTCAAGCTGAAATAATCAGTCCAGTGATTCCCAGTGAAAGAGAACAGTAACTGACTGTTCTAACTCTGACTTTATTTCAATTCAATTCAAAGAAAGTTGCAGAATAATTCCTGACAAAAAGTTATTAAATGAGTATGTCCACCTCTTATAAAACACAGACTACAAATGGAACAGCTTAGATTAAAGAATAAACATGATCACTAGGTAAAATTGGCAATGGGGACATTTGACTTCATTTTGAGTTCATACAACTCTTCCAATGCCACACAACATGTAGTATAGGGATGGTGTGATTTTGCAGCAAAGTTATTACACAATAACGGCAGGAATATTTCTGTAGCTAAAGAAAACTACCAGTCATTTTTTATATGAAGAATATTTACATGAAACAAAATTATGAAGGATACAAACAAAATACTTGAGTTTAGAATGCTGTACATTAGCACACAACCTGCACAAACACAGTACTTAGAAGTCACCTAGGTTATTTTGTCACAGTATATCAACTTAGCAATACAAGCTGAGAAATTAATGCTTTATATGTTGTTACTGAAATGCAAAAGGGATTGGATATGATGCGCAACAATACTGAGTTAAGCATGATTATGAAGATTATAAAATGCATTATTGAAAACAGACAGAAGCAGTGCTTATTGTGAAGTTGTGCTTTTTTTTTTTTAACTCTGCATTCAGATGTACTTCAACAAAAAGATTGTCCAACCAGGCTTTAAAAAGGATGGCATTTATTTCTCCACACTTGGCATCAATATGATTGTTGAAATACCAGAAATTGGTGCAACCATCACCTTTAGTGGGCTGATTTTCTCCGTGAAACTTCCGTACAGCAAATTTGGCAACAATACTGAAGGACAATGTGGTAAGATAGATATATTAATGGTATTTTCCCCATCCTCTGGTAGTTAATCTCACCCACTCTGCCTATGAAGGATCATGATAGACAGAAATATTTTGAATAGTAGTAAGATAGAATCAAGAACAGTTCTGGTCTTCATCTTCTGTAAGACCAAACGTTTATTATTTCAGCAACCTGCTTTTTGATTTGGGATTTGGGTTTGGGGTTTGTTAACTAAATTAAAACTCATATGATGTAAAGAAAGCAGTCCTTGTGAAGCAGGACACCTTACACATTTCATGAGCACATCACATCTAAACTTGACACCAGCACAATAATGTGTGATGATGTAGATCATCATCATCACATATCACAGATGTGGTGTATGACGCTTATATAGCTTGTCTCTGATATCTTCCAGGAACATGTACAAATAACAAAGCAGATGAATGCCGCTTGCCAAGTGGTAAGATCATTTCTTCCTGTCCCCAAATGGCTCATCACTGGCTTGTTGGTAACAACACATCATGCACTGGAGTACTACCACCACCACTCATAACCACACCTCCACCAAGGCCTCAGTGTAAAGTTCCTGAACTCTGCAAGATTATCCTGAGCAAGTAAGAAAAAAAAAAATGAATGAATTTGCTCTTTCCAGACAGAAATGTCTCAGTATCCTATGAAACGAGTAAGAAATGTAGCCCTACCATGTAATTATAGCTGAAAACCTCATCCTAATGTCAGGAAATATATAGTAAAGTGCCTCTGAAAAAAACCTCCTCTCCTTTTAGGACATGCACCCAAAGATAGCTGAGCAAGGAGAGGTGAAATCAGAAAATGAGGGAGACAGCCAGCACTGAAGTACTTAATTCCTGGGTTGCTATCACAAGCATTTCTCCCTCTGCTTTTCAGAGTATGTTTACTCACTCTTAGTCTCACTATTAAAGTAAGGACTGAACTTTAAAATTGAAGTGAGCCATTAGTCCAAAAGGTAACGAACTTGGTTACCAATGAGGATAACAAAGCAGGTAGAAACATCTCAGCCAAAGTGTCTTTCAGTCTTTGTATATGCTAGGTGCAATACGGAGATCCAACACCAACAAAGGTCTGTTTCCTGCAGTATTTCCTATGCGTGTGTGAGGTCTGGCAAGTTTTATTTCAACTGTGTCATTTATAAAGGCCATTGTCTGCACACTCACTGTAGTGTCTAATAAGTTATGAGCTATTCTATGTGCAATTTTTCTATCTCTTGGATACTCAGCATCCTTTTTTCATCTATCTGATGCAATTGCCTTCTTCATGAAATTTCTGACGTCAGGCTGATGAGAAGTTATGTACACTTACATACACACAATAACTATTAGCCTCTTTAGAAAAAAGTAGAGATTCCAACTTCCTAGCCTTTCCCTTCCTGAGTCTATGTCCCACATTAGTGGCCATTTTTACACTTAACTGTTTGTATATAATGACTTGTTAACATTAAAGGCTTTTGGTTTCTTTTCTGTCTGCAGAGTTTTTGCAAAATGCCATGATGTGATACCCCCAGAACCATTTTTCAAAGGATGCGTTTTTGATGGGTGTCGCATGACTGAAGAATCCATGCAGTGTTCCAGTCTGGAGATATATGCTACAGAGTGTGGTTCTAGAGGTGTCTGCATTGACTGGAGAGGAAAGACAAACAACATCTGCCGTAAGTATTGCAGAACTCAAAAATGTGTGTGTAAAACAGTAATAATTAGTGTTTTATTCAGTAAGCACATCATGCATCTTACAATTGACTATCATATTTTACCTACAAAAAGTCCTTATTGACAAAAGCCCCAGATGAAGGCAGCAATGCCAGAGTCACTTTGGCTGCAAGATGATCTACTATCAATTTTTTACCTACTATCTACCATTAGATCCCCTTTCAATTCTTCATCTTTTGTCCTTTTTTCCCATACAGCATACAACTGTCCAGCAAACATGGAATACAAGCCATGTGGGTCCATTAATCCTGCTACCTGTGAGCCAAGGTATGGAAAGACCAAAAAAACCAACTGCTTCTCTTTGTCTTTTTTCTACTTTTACCTACCTACTTCCCTTACTAAATTGAACTATTTCATAATTAAACATCTCATGAATTTGCATACTTTATTCAAGATTTATATATATCAGTCAGCTCTATGAAAATGCACTTGCTGTTGCACTTTGGAAAAGTAAATTACTTTGTCTCCTTTTTATCTGGCATGGCGACCTTCTGTACATGCCTCTTTCTCCAGCTCTAGTGAAAAAAACCATGATATTCAAATACATACATTCCACCCACTCTAGCTCTGTGGACCATCCTGGCTATGGAGTAACTGAAGGATGTTTCTGTCCTGAAGGAACAACACTCCTGAGTGAAGACAGCAGCATCTGTGTTTCTGAATGTTGTAAGTACTCTGTAACTGGTCTGGGGAATAAATAGAGGTCTGGATTGGTGGTTATGAGGCCTGAGTTCTACTGCCATCTTTTACATGGTCAGTTCATGGGCAATTCGATTTATTTAAGCTCCTCTGATCTCCCATCTAAAATAGAATAATAAACAATACCACCTTTTCTCCATCTTTACTTACATGAGACTTGGCAAGATGGAAGAATTCTGTCATTTATATTTCATAAGAACTAGTCTGCATATTCATTTTCTTGTTAGATTTATCTTCATAGTATTTCTATTTGAAACTGCACAAACTTATTAATTTTGTCACTTTTCAGTAGTATAAATCTCCATTCCTTTTTTTTTTTTTTCAGCTTGTAGGGAACCAAATGGAGTATACAGAGAGGTGAGTATCACTATCAACTTGATTTATAAAGTACAGACAGGTGAAGCAAGAGGACTTTTGAGGTTTCACAAGAACAAAGTTATGCTTAAGTTTGGAGAGACTTTCGGGTTTTTTCAAACATTTGTTCCCCTTCAATCTTAAAAAAAAATAATTCTGAGTGTGAAAGCAGAAACCACATTACTTCCTAAGAAATTAAACAGCAAATAATGGGATATTCTTTCAATAACCATCACCTCACAAAAAAAGGGAAAACAGGCAGATGGTATTAGTGGAACTTTGGCCATCTGCTTCTTTTATTTCCTCAAATTTGGTCTATTAAAGTAACTAGAGACAAAGTTGCAGATGGGTAACAAACTTTACCTGTTGCTGATAATGCTGACTGCATTCTTAGTTCCTCAACTGCATACAAATTATAGAAATTTATCTCTGTAATCTAATGTGTAAATGAATATGTCATATGATAGTTTCTTATTCAAAAATGCATGCAGAGTTCAATTCCTTCTCCTTTAGATCCCTGTATCCCTCGGACTAACACTACTAGTAAATAGAAATTGTAAGCTGTGTGAACATGCGAACATGCTGAGAACCTTAGTGGCCTCCAGGATCTTCTCTTAATTAGATTCAGTTTGAGCGTTTCTTATCAAAATACTAGAACCATGAAAAGGCTGATGTTATTAGGTATCACTGTATCCATGACTAAGAGAAATAGAAACAAATAAATTGATTTTGTTTTGAACTTACTTTTTTTTTTTTTTTCATACAGCCAGGAGAAAAATGGACAACAAATTGCCAGGAATGTGTCTGTGACAGATACACTCTCAGAGTGCAGTGTACAAAACATGTTTGTTCTATGCCACAGCAAAAAGCTTGTTACGAACCAGGTTACGTGCCTGTTCAGATACAGATACCAGAAGATCCATGCTGTACCAGGACTGAGTGCTGTAAGTACTGTCTCAGTTCTTTATAATGGGAAATATACTACATTCATTTGGGGGAACTACAGCAGTAATTTCTCTTTTTTTTATACTTTGCATTAATCTCATAACTCTTTCTTAAGATTTTCTTGCAAAGTATTTACTAGATGCCAGAAGAGAACAAAAATAAAGATGAATAGATTTTACCTAGATAGACACAGAAAAGTAACTGTAGATCTGCAATTTGACTTTTGGAAGGAAAAAAAAAAAAACAAAACTTTAACGCTGCCACCACCTGAAACAATATCCAAAAGCTATTCAAAACCTCTTCTTTTTCAAAGACCAGCATAAACTGTTTATCTTACCTTAAAAGATCTCTTGAATTTTTAAAAATTGTTCAAGAGAGTTTCTGAGCCTCTGGAGAGTCATCAGATTTTCCAGTCAGCACAGATTTCTCTTTAGAAATATGTCTTTCCAGCAATCACTGCTCTATTCTTCTCAGCGAATGCTTTGTTTTGCAAAGGTTATAGAAAGGCCGTTCACTTTAAAAATAGCTGGGCAAATATACTGAAATAGGCATTAAACTAGTCTGTGTAAATTTTTATCTACAACATCGTATCTGCCTCATTGGAAAACTTCTGAAGTTCATAAAAAACAAACTTGCTTTTGTTTAAAAATTCTGAGTTCACTATTTTCTATCTTTTTTACATTATACAGACTGTAATACCAGCCTCTGCCCTGAGGCCACACACCAGTGCTTAGAGGGACAGGAAATAATCACAGTAACACAGCCTGGAAAATGCTGTCCTACCTTTGAATGCAGTAAGTACCATGTACTTTTTTCAATGTGTTACTCAGAGCTATGAATACAAAAACCTTGAAAGAGAAAGACGCAAGTTATCAGTGATATTATATGGGGCCAACAAAGCAGCAGTTTCTTCATATACTTCTGCTTCTTAAATTTTGTACCTCTATGACACTCTTTCTTCCTTCTTTCCAGGACATGGCTGTGTAGTCAATGAAACCTACTATGCAGTAAGTACAAAGAGTAACTCAATAAAATACAACTTTACATAGGTTCACAATGCAACATTTTTGAGATCACTATCATAGACCACATTTGGCAGGAAGGCCTGTGATAAAACATTACTAATTGAGGCCAGCATATCAACACCCTTCCTACAAGCAAGAACATTTTCTGCTCTACTTTATATATTAGTAGAATTTACTTAGAAAATGAGAAGCATGGATATTACCAACAACAGAAACTCTGCTTAAATTAAACAAACAAAATGGTAAATTAAAAAAAAAGTATTTAAGGATAGTTTAGCCCATACGCACAGTTCAGCTTTGGTCTGTGATGTACGTACAGAACGCAACTTGCTTTCACTAATAATGATTTTTCTTCTGACTTTTCCCAGCCTGGAGCTGTGATACCATCAGGCCCCTGTGAAACCTGCACCTGCTCTGAATCCTCTTACTCAAGCCTTCAGCAGGTTGCTGTCAAGTGCCAGCCTGTTATCTGTGACACCTACTGCCCAATGGTGAGTACTATTTCGCAGTCAGTAATTCCTACCACACTCAGTTCAAGTAGCTGCAAACATGGTCAGTGTCCTCGCTCAATGGCATTTCCTCTCTCTTTCTTTTAAACCAGGGATATAAGTATACAGTGGAACCTGGAAAGTGCTGCGGCACATGCAAGGCAGAGGCCTGTATAGTGAAGATGGGAGACAACACTACACGCGTGCTCAAGGTAACTAACCCTGTTTCAGTTCACTTTTGGTGAACTGTTAGCCTTTCCACTCTTTCCTTGTCTCTATCACATTCACTTCCCAGGCTTTTTCTCATGTTAGACTAATGCTTGTTCAGATGGGATGAACTGTCTCACATGGCTTGAACAGCACCTCAGCCATGAGGCTGAGGCTTCTGTAAGCAACCGTGATACTGAACAGTGGCTTTCAGAACTCAAAATCAAATATATATATATATGTGAAAGCAGTGGGTTACCTTATTTGCCTTCAGCTCTGAAAAGGCAACACAGATTTCGCTCAAAGGATACTTTTGTTTTTCTGTCTGTGGAGGCAGATTCTGCTCCAAACAGTGGGTCTCGAGGTAGCTGAGAGCTTCGGGACAGAGTAAGTCAATGAAAACAGCAGAAATTCTGCCATGTATCTGCATGGGATTATGTCATGCCATAAATTCTCACAACACAAATTAGTCTTTCCAGATGAGTCCACATACTTTTCCCATGTATACAAAAAAACATTATCATATCTAGATAAAAATACAGCCTCTTCGCTTGGTTAATGAAGAAGACTTACGGCAGTATGATAATATGACAAGTAACCATCAGCTGCAATTCAAGGACATTATTCAAAATAATCACATTGCAATACACAGCAATGACAGAACACTGGTTGTTTGGGAGGGGCGGGTTGTTTCATTTTTATGCAAGAAGATTTTTATTCACCTTTATCTAATTTAATTACTTTCAGATTGGAGAATACTGGAATCAGCCTGGTAATAACTGTACAGCCTACACATGTGAAAAACACAACGGACAGTTCATTACAGTCATCGTAAAGAAAACCTGTCCCTACTTTAACGCTGATGACTGTGATCCAGTAAGTACTCTTTTACCTGTTCTCATGTTTGATTGAAAAGATTGCAGTGGTTAGCACCAGTGATAGCAGGATCATGATGTCCAGTGAAAATACCTAGAAGAAGCATCACAATTTTATCCTCTGTGAATCTGGTCCCCATCAAATTTCACTTCTAAAAAGCAAATTGATATTCAAAAGGTCCATATATCCTTACTGAATCAGAAAGATCACAGCATAATGTTTTGGATTCCTAAAAGTGCCAAGGGACTAGGAGCAAGAATCTTAACAGAAAATAATGGGATTTTTTTTCCTAAATTATTTACGCTTTCAATCTATTTTTTAGAATTCAGCCACTGACTGCAAAGGCAAAGGAAAACAAGCTATTTCGGTTCACAACATTAGTCAATTTAATACAGGTCATGGTAGATCAGAACCAGCCCCAGACATCTGGGGATTCAGTATTTCATTAACTGTGTTACTCTGTCTGACATAATCCTTCATCTGCACAGACTTCGGTCCTTCAAAATATCCTACATGTGCTACAAGCTTTATTTTGAAATTTTACTACTGAATTCTGATGATAGCAAAGTAATTACAGTCTTCCCCAATGTCTGCCTGCAAACAACTCAATATTCAGTTTTAGTAGTAGTTATATGTATGTACTATATGTAGTAGTGAGCCCTGCTTGAAATTAGATTCCATGTCAATACAAAGAACTTTCTGGCACTAGAGAAACCTAGGAAGCAGGGAAAGTCTCGCTATTAATATGCAGATATGAAATGTAAGTTACCTTTTTCTGTTTTCTCACTCAAGAATACCATCAAGCTATCAGATGATGGATGCTGTAGAGAGTGCTCGATAGTACCGACAGGTAAGTAATGATAATTTTGAGTAGAAGCACCATATGTACCTTATTAGGTGTATTAGTCCAACTTACACAGTACATGCAAAGACAGAAGAGGTGAACAGACCAAGTCTGGGACAACTGTCTTGCCCTGGGGTGAGAAAGATGGTAAGGGACAGAATGTTTCCAGCACACATTTTAGGGCTTTTGAAAACATGGATATGGAGAACTTTCCCATCCCTTACTGTTATATATGAGCCTCTTAATGAGATGGAGAGGACTCTGTCTATTCTCCAATTTCCACAGATACATTCTCTTTAAGGAAGAAAGTGAAGATGGTCCTGGAAGGTGGGTGTGCATCGAGCAGTTGCCACAGCACTGTTCTTGATTTCTACATTCTGCGCCAATGCTGCATAAGGGAAAAGTAGTTTTCTATTTGTTGCTAAAACAAGAAGAAAAAAAAGAAAAAAAGCCATCATTTAGCTATAAGCAATTAAAGGAGAAATGCATTGTGACCTAATTTTCTATTTCAGCTCCATCCATCTCAGTTTTCTTCTACGAATTGCCTATCATATACAGATATCTATCTACATGGACATATATTTTAAAATATTTTCTCTTGGTTTGTGGCAAAAACAGGTTGTAAGAAGCACAATACCACTACTGTCATCAAGCACCGCGGATGTGTATCTCCTGCACCTGTTGAGATGACATACTGTGAAGGCAGCTGTGATGCTTACTCACGGTAAGTGGTATAACAGACAATTGTGGTCTCCTGTCTTTTATTTGCTAAAACAGTGACATAAAGCAAATTTCTAGTTATTTTCTAGTATGTCCAAAACCCACCCAGCCATCAACTGTTCCCGTTGTGCTAACTAGAATTTTTAACAGACACGATGCTATATTAGCTTTATTACCTCAAGACTCACCAGGTCTTAACAGTCTGTTCAATGTGATAGTGAACAGACCTGAATTATGATCTTGCCCACGTAAAAGTAAGGTTATTTGTTTCATACTAGTCTCTCATTTTGGACTGGCTTGATATATGATCGGGATTATTTCATTCACTTTTTCTGTGTCTTAATGAATCACAGAATCATAGAACTGTTTGGGTTGGAAGGGACATTTAAAGATCATCTAGTTCCAACCCCCTGACACACTTTCCATTGGATTAGGATAAAAAGCTAGATTCATCCATTTTTAAAATGAGGAGCAACTTCTATGTCACCAAAATCCTCTAAGAATAGTAATATCAAGCCATATCCTCACGTGTAAACACACAACAATTGGTTATACTTAGTAATGGGTGAAAGGGGAATCGATGTCTCACATCATCTCTGAATCTTTCTCTTCTGTTGGTTTTCCAATCAGATATTCTCAAGAGGCAAACATGATGGAACATAAATGCTCATGTTGTCAGGAAGTCCAGACTAGCATAAGAAAGGTGACTCTGACGTGCAGTGATGGAACCCACCTTGATCACTCATACACCTACGTGGAGCAATGCAGCTGTGTGGGTGCTGAGTGCGTTCCCCAAGACATTGTCAACCAACAACAGCAAACAGGCAATATATGAGGCAAAGACCTCTCAAGAAAAAGGAAATGTCTAAAATTAGAACTAAAGAGAAGCCAAACAAGAGTTGAACATAGACTAAAACAAACCTTTGGAAAAAAAAAAAAAAGTAACAAAAGCAGCTAAAATTTTGGACAAACAGACGATATTTTCTGCATACAAGCTCAATATATCTGTCTACATTATTTCAGTTTTCATTACCATTGTATCTCATACTGGTTTTCATGTCTTTTCTTTGACATCTTGAGAGGTACAGTGTAAGATCATTTTGACATTTGTTGCTAGTTTGTATGTCTTCTGGAAAGCACTATACCATAAGACTGAGAGCTTACATTTACACAATGTCAACATTCTTTTCTGGCTTGACGCTTTCCTATGGTCACACAATTAATATACACTGTATAGGCATAAAATAAACTTTACTGCATACGAAAAAAAAGTTTTGCTGGTCATTGCATTCTGCAATCGCTTGACAATATCTAAGATTTCCATTGAGGTAGACTGACTTATTTTGTAACATCTTCATTCCAGTTTACTGAGACAGATCAAAAAAAAAAAAAAGGAAGAAAACTGTACCTCTCTTTTTCTTTCTTTTTCTTTTTTTGCATTATGGAAAATTTAGTTTGCAAAAAGCCATACCTTCTCAAAACTGTAAAATTCAATATTATAAACAATTTATAGGGCATTTTCCCTATCTATGCTTGTGAGAAAGAAAGACAGACAGACGGAAAGGAAGAAAGACTGAAAGATAGAAAGCCTGTCATAAGAAGCTGCTGCATACTACTCTTTGTTTACATAACACCATCAGCATATTAACTGTATGAAAATTTGGAATTTTTTTTTTTGTTTGTGGTTAACTGTTTACAGAAGAAGTATATATATATATATATTGCCAACAGGGGCATATGAAGGATTTTTGTGAACAATAATAATAATAATAATATATGTAAATTCTTTCCTAGGAAGCTTTTTAAAAGTTGTACCATTGCTATTTATTTTGTTTTTGGAAAATTGATTTATTGGGCCATTTATTTCAGAATTAATGTTACCCCATTTCTTAGTCTTAGTCATGTTATCTGGGTGTGGTGTATTTTCTTCTTCCATTTTGTGTTGGAATATTGTTTTATTTTTGTTCTTTATGAAAAAAGGAATGATGATTAATAAATTTTAAGCATTTTACAGCATGTGTCCTCTGTCTTTTCTCTGAATCACTCACATGAGCGTTGCTGACCCTAAAAGATATTTGCTTCCCACTCTACTAATTCCATACCTCAATAGGTCCACAGAATCACAGAATAGTTGAGGTAGGAAGGGACCTCTGGAGGTCATCTGGTCCAACCCCCCTACTCTAGTAGGAACACCTAGAGGAGACTGCCCATGACCATGTCCATGCAGCTCAAGACCCACAACCTCTCTGGGCAACCTGTGCCAGTGCTCAGGCACCTGCAGAGCACAGAAGTGCTTCGTATGTTCAGATGAAAACCCTTGTGTACCAGTTTGTGCCTATTGCCTCTGGTCCTGGCACTGGGCACCACTGACAGGAGCCTGGCTCCGTCCCCTCAGGTACTGACAGACAACGATGAGATCCCTCTAAGCCGCCTCTTCCCCAGGCTGAGCAGGCCCAGCTCTCCCAGCCTCTCCTCACGGGAGAGGAGCTCCAGGCCTTTGGTCATCTTGGTGGCCTTGTGCTGGATTCTTTTCAGTATGTCGATGTCTGTGTTGTACTGGGGGACCCAGAACTGGACTCAGTATTCCAGGTGTGGCCTCACCAGTGCTAGGCAGAGGGGAAGGATCACCTCCCTCAACCTGCTAGTGATATTCTTCCTAACCAGCCAAGAATACCATCAGCCTTCTTAGTGGCAAGGACATACTGCTGGCTCATGTTAAACTTGGTGTCTACCAGGACCCCCAGGTCCTTTTTGGCTGAGCTGCTTTCCAGCTGGGTGGCCCGGAGCATGTGCTGGTGCCTGGAGTTGTTCCTCCCCATGTACAGGACCATGCAATTCTCCTGGTTGCACTTCTTAATATTCTTGTCCACCGTCTTCTCCAGCCTGTCTAAGTCCCTCTGGATGGCTCTGTGGCCCTCTGGAGAGTCAGCCACTCCCCCTATTTTCATGTTGTCCACAAGACACTTTTGATCTCCAAGTCAAAAGTCAGTCTGGGCTGTGGTACCTAACCCCCTGTAGAGCTTTGATACTGCTTTGAATGAAAGACACTCAAAAGCAGATACTGAAAGTGTTCCAAGCATATCACTTCTGATGCTATCAATTAGTGAGCTTTCAGTAAGCAACCATATTTTGGGTCTGTACATATTTTATAACTCTGAAAGTTCTTTATCTTACTGACTGAAACTACCTAAAGTCCTCTAAACTAGTCAATCTCATATTTTAGTGCCCACTGAAACTGACATAAATCTCAAACAACCCTGAAATTGCACTGCTGCAAATTTACACGTTCTGGCAAGTTACCATGCAGCTATACTTTGAACCAGCTACCACAGATCTGACTGATCATTGTATAATGACAAGTTTTACACAATTTAAAAATGACTCCTCTAGGCCCAGTAGAGGGAACAGTAAAAATTAAGGGTGATGAGCTTTTTCCTAACTTACAGTTTGGACAACTCAGTAACATTTCTTTCTTAGTTGTATCAGGATTAATTGGGTAACAACATAGGATTTCTGCAGATACCCTGCTTAGGCTGCTTTTCTCACCTGTTTTTCTTTACAGAACAGGAACTACCCGTATACTTGCCCATTCAGAGGTGAGCACTTGGTTGTCTGTGAGGATGACCAGTAACTTACTTCCTCCTGGCAACAATCTGCCCTAATTCCTCCCAATTTCCTGCTGACAAATTGTTACTTCACTGTGGTTTTTGGCTTTTCACAAAACTTTTTTTTCCTGTCTTCAGCCTTTTTTGCTTCCCAGCATTACAGGCTTCCTAAATTTTCCTTTACATAGAAGCTGTCTTTGCTCTGAAATATTGCTGACACGTGAGGTAATAGCTCCAAAGTAAATCAATGACTCCCTCCTAAAAACTGGGATGGATGTGATCAGTTACACCTCTCATAAATTAATTACTAATTTTGTAAACTATACATAAATATTAAAGTCAATAAACAATTACGTGGAAGAAAGTGATTGGCTTGGTAGCCCTTTACTGACACAAGTCAGAATACTGTGCAGGTCACATTGAACTTTATTACTGTAGATAATTAATGTATATTACCTTAACACTAGATGGCTCTAGGCTCACAGTTTACAAAGCCTAAATGAAAAGGTGTTCTTTCAATAGGATTTCTTTCAAAGCGCTTTGAAGTATGCCACATAATAACTATTGCTTTGGTTTCCAATCATCAAGATAAATTTTGGTCTTAATTATCTCTTGAATCTACAGGCATCCATTCTAAACAATGTCCCAAGACTTATGTCGCTATTTTTATTTTTTTTTCCCTTATCTGGTCATCTTTGAAACACAAATCACAGAATTTATTCTATCTGTATAAAAAACATTCAAAAGCTTTGTGTCTAAGTTCAATACTGGCCATCAGAGGTCCTTCCCTGGGGATTCATAATTTCCTCCCTGTTCAGGACTTTTGTTACATGGCCTAACTATTGCATGACCAGCTTTTTTCCCACTTTTCTACACACCATTTTAAAACTCAGTAGTATAAATAACTAATCACTAAGAGTCACTTTTCAACTACACTTTGTAACAATGAGTAATATATGAAATTCTGAGTCTACTCATATTTACCACCTAGAGTCCCACTTCAAGTACTTTATTTGACTGTAAAAGTACATGACAGCCAGCTTTTAAGTCATATTACATTCTGGAAACAGCTTAGTCCTAAAGACTTAGGATTGTTTATTGCACAATCCAAGAGATCTGGACACATGACTCAAATGCACACTAAGTAAGTTTGCAAATGATACTAAATTAGGGGGAACTACTGACTCCCTCAAGGGTAGAGAAGCCTTGCAGACAGATCTTGGCAGACTAGAGCACTGGGCAATCACCAACCATAGGAAGTTCAACAAGAGCAAGTGCCGGATTCTGCATTTGGGACAGGGCAACCCTGGCTGTACGTACAGATGGGGGACAAGAGGCTGGAGAGCAGCCCCACACAAGGGAATCTGGGGGTTCTGGTCAGCAGCAAGTTGAATACAAGCCAGCAGAGTGCCTTGGCAGCCAACAAGGCCAACCGCACCCTGGGGTGTATCAGGCACAGCACTGCTCGCTGATTGAGGGAAGGGATTGTCCCGCTCTGCTCTGCGTTGAGGCGGCCTCAACTTGAACACTGCATGTAGGTTTGGGCACCACAGTATCAGAAGAAGATAAAACTATTAGAGAGTCCAAAGGAGGGCCACAAAGATGGTGGCAGGTCTAGAGGGGAGGACATATGAGACATTTGAGAAGAGCCTGATTCCATATCATATTTGGAACCTGGCTTAAGCTCTGAAGAATATCAGATGTGGACTCCGCAGAGGATCCCTGCCTCAGCAATAAGCCAGTTAATACCTCTCGTTCCACTTTAGCTAACCTTTAGGGGTGGGGTGGGCCAAAGCTGAGCTTTATCGCATTGCTCCATGTCACATCTGCTGAGTCATATGCCTGCCAATTGCAGCACAGGCACAATATGAGAAGTGGCATACAAAATATGACAGTAGATGATATAGAATTTGCCAAAAAGGTGTAATAAACACCATCATGGAATGATGTCTTGCCATAACAGAACTAACCTTATTTGCATTAGTTGGTCATTGCTCTGCTTTCTGGAAAATTATTCTACCTGATGCAATTTTATCACTTGCCCTGTTATTAATGCTTTTGTGCTTTATGTATTATTTCTAACAAAAATCTAGGTCCATTGTTCAGATATCTGTTATTTTACAGGAAATGAGCATTATAATTGCACAGAAATTGTGTTGACTGAAGATAACAAAAAATACTGAACCACATACCTTGTGGCAAGGTGCTGTGTTACTTAGCATTCATAATAGAGAAGTTGTCACAGTACACTTGATTTAACCAAGACATCTAAAAAACCTTTCCCTTTAGCAAGAAAGCTCTGGGTTCAATATAATCCATCCCTCAATAATCCTAGACAGGATTTTAATGACTAATATTTCAACAAACAGTCTTTCAGTCTCAGCTGAGATTGCATCAGAAGCAGTTTTTCAACATAAACCATTCTCAGTTCTCTAATATACTTTAGGCTTTTATAAAAGAAAAAAAATTGTTATTGTAAATGTATACTACAGTATGATAGATACTATATTTATTTTTATATATATTTGTGTGTACAAAGACCAGGAAAATGATTTAGAGGACAAACTCATCAACAATCCTACCTCCCAGTTATCTTTTATCTTCAGTCTGAAATGCTTAGCTGTGTGGCAGGCACCAGAGGCTTCATACACACAGTCTGTTAATTCAGAGCAATTGGTAACCAGAAATAAAAGAAAAGCCTGTAACTTTGTTCCAACCTAACAAGCTAGAGGTCCTGGAGAAAATGCATCTCTGAGCAAGCTTCGCAGCAGAATACAACCATTTAGCAGAGACTTCAGAAAATCTGGCTTTTTACACAAACAAAGAATAACCTCTTACCATATTAATTTACCATTCATTTATTAGATCTGCTCTTAAACTCTTTTCTGAAGAATTCATCTATGTCTCCATCTTTGTGAAAGGAACAGTGGGCTTAAGGGAAAAGGAGGAGTGCCACCAAAAAGCATAGGCTTTTCAGTCAGTCATCAGACAGCACAGGTTCACATGTGCCTTTCCACAAGTGGAAGAAGTGAGCCGTACAAGGAAGGTCTTCCACAGCAGTGGGAGACTAAAGCCTCAGTCATGTCCTTGTAAAATCTGCATAGTCACTGTTGAATCACATCCTGGAAAAGAGGGGAAACTTATACTCTGTGGTTCCTTTGAAGATCCACAAAAAAAAAAGCCAGGTAGCAGGGTGAACATAATTAAACAATGCACCTCACAGGAGTACTTGATCTTATAGATTGCCTTTTTATGTTAAATGTACGGACTTATTTGCGCAAAATCGGGACCTAATCTTTGTTTATAATAAAATTCCGGTAACTTTTACTGAGATAAAACTACACTATAAAATTGATTTAAATCATCAAGTCAGGAACTTACCTAATGCAAGGAAGACTTCAGCTGATTAAAAGGCTACATGAACTACTCTAATTTGCCTCTTTTCAGCTCTCCAGGCTCAGAGTACACTGCAGGGATAAAGTAAAGAATAGCTGAAGTCTGCTGAACGCCTGCGAACGTCACAAAGCTCAAAAGCTGTTCTGCATCAATATCAAAGAAGACATTTTTGCACTCCTGAAACAGAAATTCATACAAATCAACAATCATAAACCAAAACGTCATCAAAGCTAACCCGCACTGCAATAGACAGAAAAACCTGTCAGCATTGCACTACAGTGGATATATTAGCAGGATGTCAATTTACCTCATAGTAAAATACAAATATGCACTATGACTAATCTCTGAGACTTTCAGGAAACTACAGAGACTTTTTTACAGTCCATCCATTCCTAGTGAAAAATGACTGAACATCCCAAATGTATTAGTAAGTACACTCACTTACCCAATTGAGGAAATGCATTTGAGCAAGACACAAGGACTAGAAATAAATAGACTATAGCTACCATAGTGTACTGGGCTTACAGGGCAAGGTTTTGGTAATAGGCGGGCTGCAGCGGTGGCCTCTGTGAGAAGAGTTAAATAAGAGCCAGTTCCAGCTAACTTCAAAAGAGACCTGCAGCTTGCCACAGCTGAGCCAAGGAGTGACATTGACAGCACCTCTGTGAAAGCATATTGAGGAAAGGGAAAAAATGCCGCACAACAGCAGCTGGGAAACAGAGGTGGGAAAATGTGAGAGAAACAACCCTGCAGACAGCAAGGTCACTGAAGAAGAAGGGGCAGGAGGTGCTCCAGGCATGCAGCAGCAGTTCCCCTGCGGCCTGTGGAGAGGCCCCTGGTGGAGCAGGCTGTCCCCCTGCAGCCCATGGGTCCCACATGGAGCAGATCTCCACGCTGCAGCTTGTGGAGGAGCCTAGGATGGAGCAGGAGTTCTGTCAGGAGCTGCTGCCTGTTTGGGACCCACGCGGGAACAGCGTGTCCTTGAAGGACTGCACCCTGTGCTATAGACCCATATTGGAGCAGTTCTTGAAGAACCGCAGTCTGTGGGAAAAGCCCACATAAAATCAGTTTAGGAAGGAGTGGAGAGTAAGGATGAAGGAGCAGCAGAGGTGAAGCATTATGGACTGACTCCAACACCATTCCCCTATGCCACTCAGTGTGCAGAGGAAGAAGAGGGTGGCTGAGGGGAAGGTGTTTTAAGTTTGCTTTTAGTTCTCATTGCTCTAATCTATTATCAATATGCAATAAATTACATTAATCTCCCTTATGCTGAGTCTGTTTTGACTGTGACAGTAACTGATGAGTGATCTCCCTTTCCATATCTCAACCCATGAGCTTTTTTCCATCGTATTTTCTACCCCTGCCCTTAGAGGAGGGGGAGAAAGAGAGTGGCATGGTGGTGCTTAGCTGCGCATCAGTTCGTCAACGACCATACACAGACAGAGACTTTCTTCTATCTTGATTCACTCATTCTGGTATAGTCACACGGGCATTATTCCACAAGTCTGCTAACACACATGAAAGGAGAATCAAGTTGGGACCCCGGCGCCCTGACTCTCACCCCCGGTGACTGCCTGTGAGCCAACGGGTGCCCCGGCGGACACCCCCCGGTGACCCCCTTTGTGACTCGGGGCACCCCGGCAGATACCCCCCGGTGACCCCCGTTGGGTCCCCTGTGTGCACGGGTGGACACCCCCCGGCGACCCCCGGGTGCCCTGGTGGACACCACCCCGGCAACCCCTGTTGGGGCCACGGGCGCCTTGACTCTTGCCCTCGGTGACGCCCTGTGAGCCCATGGGTGCCCCAGTGGACACCCCCCGGTGACCCTTGGGTGCCCCAGTGGACAACCCCCGGTGACCCCCGGCGTGACCCAGATGCTTGGGCGGACAACCCCTGGTGACCCTCTTTGGGACCCCCAGGTGCCCCGGTGGACAAGACCTTGCATTCTGGGAATCAAACTACATACAGCATGAGGATTATTATCTTTCTTATGTTTACAATAGCAACAATAAAGAAGTGACCATCTTTTTAAAGGCAGGTTTAGTTATTCAAGCGGACAATTCACTTTAAGCAATGTGAGATTAATCTGATCCGGCGGCCTTGGCAGGAAAAGCATTTAGAAACTGCACATAATAAAGCTGTCTGGTAACAAATTGCTTTAATCTGAGGACTGTTTTTAAAAAGCTTATATCAAAGGTAGAATTAATGTAATGCACTGAAAATATTTTTTTACAAATAATTTAGTCCCAAATGCTATTAAATAACAAAGAATCAAGCCCTGCACAGCTCTTTGAAAACCATTTTTACAAGGTCTACGAGGGAACAGAAGGGGATGAAACATATTTAGTTGAATACACCACGTTTGTCCATGATGTAAGAGCAATTTGGGAGGGAGGAGAGAGAACAACAATCCACTACCTTCAGAAAGCTTTATGTGCTTAAAACATGACCAGAGCTGCCACAAACAGCTCAAGATAATGATGGAAATAAGCAGCACTGCAGGAGCCATGAGCAGCCTGGCAAAAGGAGGTTTTGTCATTCCCAGGGCCTAACCCAAAACTCACCAAGCTCCAGGAGTGACCTCATGTAGCAGTGACGGGAAATACTCAGAAACACAGCAGAGACAGGACCCCTTCCTCAGGTGGCCTTTGGGTACACCCTCTTAAAGCTGCGGGGTCTCCTCAGGCTGACAGGCCCTGACTGCAGGAAAGGCTTTGCTGTGCTGTAGCTGGGAGCAGAGTGGCTGAGGCAGGCCGTGCTTCGTCCTGGCCAGCATCGAGCTTAAGCGACACCTCAGAGATGATGTCTGCCTGAAAGCAAAGCATCACCAGACCTCCTGTGGACAGCACAGCCCTTGCTGGGGACTGGCATGCATACTTTGCCTCAGCACACAGCACTGAGGGGTGACAGGCACTGCTGCGGCAGGGCCCTGCGTCACACACGCGGGGCGCCTTCAGCTCTGGAGATGGCAATTCAACATTGTTCCTGCTTCTTCAGGAGAAAGGCAGCAAGGTATGTACAAACAGAGGTACTCCTGCCTTATTGGGAAACCTCTTCTGAGAGGACTTGTGTAGTATGTCTGCTGTATTTCTTGTATTTCTGCTTCTGGAGCAGCAACCAAAATTGTGCTTGAAGGGGGCCTTGGTCTTGGTCTATTATTATTATTATTACTATTATTATTATTACCATTATTATTATTAGTATTAGTATTTCTTTTCGTTGTTTCATTGTTCTTTTTTTTCTTTTTTTCTTTTCTTTTTTTTTTTTTTTTTTTTTCCTGACAGGAGTTCAGGGTGAAACCCATTCCCTCATGCAAGCAGGAACCACAAACGAAATCGCAGTCTTTCCACCCAAAATGCCTCAGCACAAGCTAATTCATTGTGGCAAGGTAACCTGCTACCCCAGCACTGCAGGGAGATTAAATGTGACAGGTAGAAAGCACAGGTGACAAAGTGTCCCCCAACACTCCCTGCAGAAAGTTTCATTGGTATTGCACTTTACAGATACCTGTGTGCCTTCACAGGTGCCCCACTGCCTCTGTCTGGTGCCCATTTCTGCTCTGCTGACAGGGCCTTCAGGCAAGGCTGAGGTTTCTGTCAGTTTAGACAACAGACAATATAGGGAAGGATCGGAGTTGTACATGTTCCTCTCCATAAGGTGTGCCAAACTGTTTTTCTGGCACTGCCGAGAATTTCATGTGTCATACAAATGAACACAGGCCTCCTGACTACAAAAGCGATGGCTGTCAAGATCAACAGGTAGCTTTCAAGGAAACGCCAGAACATATGCCAGGACAGCATATTTGCCACATTACTAAAATAGCAATTCTACCCTTTCTTGTATTTCTTGAGGCTATTATTTTCTTGTTATTTATTCTTTGTTTTATTTTTAATATCCATTGTATCGTGCAGCTTAATGCATATTTGTACAGATGATTATATATTGCATTTCTTGTGTTACATGACATGGCTATTGACTGTTTCATTCTGTTTAATAACGTTTGTTTTCTTAAAGTTTCCAAATAGATATTTTACACATAATTTTTTAAAATATACTCTAAATCCATAAGCTTTCACTTTTCAAAAGAAGCTGAAACCATATTTTTTGCCTCTGGTAAATATAGCTGTCTGCTTTTGGATCTGCATATGAAGTTTAACAGCTGTGCATTTGATTTATTCACCTATCAGCAGTTACACAGAGGATGAGTGGTCTATCTTGACAAAGTTCAGCTTCAGTACAATACAATAGCAAAAGGCTGTTTGCTTGAGGCTACAGATTATTTTGCTCCTTTCTCCCAAATACTTGTGTGTAATCTAGGATGCACCTCAGATACTTCATCTGTTTTAGGCAATCTGCATTGATATGCATACATATATATATATAAGCTCTCACATTAAGAATACTTTCTTTGATTAGTGCACAAGGATGCCAAAGGTAAAAGGATCTACAAAAAGAATGTACATTTGTTGTCTCTTTAAATTTGTTATTTCAACCATTTTTTTTCCTGTTCCTTCCAGTAATCAGTTTGGAGCTACTTTTATCATTGCTTCTCTGAAATCATAGGATCATTAAGGTTAGAAAAGACCTCCAAAATCATCTGTTCCAACAGTCCCCCCTACCACCAATATCACCCACTAAGCCAAGTCCCTAAGTACCAAATCCAACCTTTCCTTACACATTCCCAGGGATGGTGACTCCACAACCTCCCTGGGCAACCCATTCCAATATGCCTGACTACTCTTCCTGAGAAGAAATTTCTCCTAGTTTCCAACCTGAACCTCCTCTGGCGCAACTTGAGGCCATTCCCTCTAGTCCTATCACTAGTTATCTGCAAGAAGAGGCCGAACCCCATCTCCCCACACCTTTCTGTCAGGTAGTTGTAGAGAGCAATAAGGTTTCCCCTGAGCCTCCTCTTCTCCAGACTAAACAACCCCAGTTCCCTCAGTCGCTCCTCACAGGACTTGTGTTCCAGACCCTTCACCAGATTTGTAGTCCTTCTCTGGACATGCTCCAGGGCCTCAATGTCCTTCTTGTACTGAGAGGCCCAAAACTGAACACAGGACTCAGACTTGTGGCCTCACCAGATCCAAGTGCAGGGGGACGTTTACCTCCCTGGTCATCTATAAAGCCTTCTCTCTCTCCAGTGAAGGTCATATGTACCATAAGATTTGTAGGTGGAAATAACATGCTTTATTGATTTAGATGGTATAAATTAGAAAAATTAGGCAAAATTTTCAGCACACAAAGCCTTCAGACAGCTTCTAAAAAGACAACTAATTATTTTGCCATCAGAGAGTTATTAGACGTGCCTACGTAAGTGGATGTAACAAAGCCAAATCCTATTCTCCTAGCCAATTTAGCTGAAGCCAAGAGGACTGGATTTGTGCAGTCAGGACAAAATTTGGCCCAAAGTTAGCATCATGAAAATACTTGCATCGTTGACACTTGAAGAAAAGTCTTGCAATATTTTAGCAATGTGTTTAAATGCTTGCTTCTTCCACATACTTCTATGTCACTATAGACACTCTAAGCAGTTAGTATTGCTACTGTGATATAGATATGTTGATAGATGTAAAAAGGGATTTGTAGAACTCACTCCCACAGGCTGTAGTGATGCAAGGGTATCTATTTGTTTCCAGTAGAGCATACTGTAGTGTTACATTTATACGTCTGTACATTGCATGTAACATGTAGCACACATATATGCAACAACCTTGCAAACAAATTGTAAACAAGCAGTCAGCATATTATCTGTAAACACTTTCTTACAATGCTCCTGCCTCTTAAGGAATTGCTCCCAGCAGAAAGAATTGGTCCCTCTGGTATTAACGTTGGGGTGGCTGGGACAGTGGTAGTTGCTTATTTCACCGAATCTGATTTGATTATAGGTTCGTTCAGGATCCTCCGAGTCTACCCATGCTTGTGACATCATTAGCTGCTGGTAGCAGACATAGTGCTCCTTCTAACTGGAAAAACTGCTTTGCCCTTGAGTTCTGCAAAGGTTGAGGGTAGTTGTCATTTTAGCCCTGCTAATAAATCTCCTATTCATTTTGACGAAGGCTTAGATGTTTATCAAGCGTCACACAAACTGAATCCATACAGAGCAAACAGTTAGACAGAGACTGGCATTGTAGATGAGTTGTGTTACCTTCAGCCTTGTGCCTAAAGATGTTCATGAGGTGTGGTCTTGGCTCAGCTCCAAAACAATGTACATGCTGACAGATTAGAACCTTGTAAAATAATCGCTAGTAGCTAAAGTAAATCCTCATCAAAAATGTACTTTCTAATGAAGAGATCAGAATATAAGCCATCAAGACATTCAGTTGGATAGCCATTTGAAGGATACAGGAATACAGTACAAAAACTGGAAGTTTTGTTTGAAATATTTCTGTAAAAATCATGCAACACATTAAGCAACATTCCTTTATAGAAGGGAATGAGTAGCAGTGAAAGGGTAAGTCTACTCTTTTCTCTCTGAGTTTTTTCCTTTCTCCCTTCCCCTCCACTGGGTGTTGCCTTTTTCTAGTTTTCTGATTCTCTTGCATTAAGAACATTCCCATTTGGGGTCCGTGGGGTATTGGTTCTTAGGTGCAAACTCAGCAAACTTCTTGAGAGTTTGTTAAACTCTAAGCTCATGAATAGCTCTGTTAAAACAACTGGGATTACTTGTGTCTGCAATGTCAGATTACACCTAATACCCAATTCAATTCCACATACTTATTCAGAAAGGTAGTGTAAGAACATACGAGTTTCAGAATAAACTAAAAGCTTGCTTTGGCATCGTGTTGCCCTAACAGTTAAGAATCCTACTCACACAGACCAGGATTTTCCTGTGCTAGACAAAATAATAAACTATGCTCTGAATCAGTTCTTTGAAACATTCCCATACATGCTTTGCCAAACTAGATTAGAGTTTCATTTTGCTTACATATCTCTGCATTGTCCTGTTATTATTTATCTAGATATTTATTAAGCCATGGTAGTGCTTGTAGTAGAATGGCATACCATTATGCTCTGCTGTGCTGTACAAACACAAAATATGAGAATTCTTAGAGATAAAAGGTAATATAAAGACACGGAAGAGAGGAAAGAAAGAACAGTAATAGGCAGCTAAGGTTACATATGCTATTTATGAAGCTTAAAGGAAACAGACAAATACCTGAAAATGAGAATTTGCTAGTTATTTCTGTAATAATGTGGCCCCTGCTCTGCTAGTTTTAGTACATTAGCCACAAGCCAGGGAGGGATCAAAGCTGGCTAGGGACAGAAACTTTTCTTAAACTCCAGAAAGCAATGTCATTTAAAGGAGACTCCGAGATACAAGGATGTCCGTGCACCACCTCCAAGACAAATAAAATTCAATAGCATGACGTCCTTTCCATGGCTTGCACAGAACAGCACAGAAGGGAATTACTTATACCAAGATGTTTAACTCTTTCAGTCACAAAGACCAGCCAGTATCTTTAGTTGTGTTTAAGTTAGAGGTACAAATAGCTATATTATCCCATTAATTTTTTCACTTGCTACCTCATACTCATTCTCATCTTCCTCACTTGTACATACCCATTTCTCTCTAGCACCTCTCTGCATTCTGTCTCCTCATTCATTCTTCGTAGGTGTTCTCCCTTTATGATCCCCCAGTCCCACATTTTTTCTCTCCCCTCTGTTTCAGTCAGTGCTCCACTTTTCATCTCCCATTGGCTTCTGTAAGAGGAAGCTGTCACTCTTGTAGCCTGGTGCTGACGGCAGCAGCAACAGCAAAAGGCAAAAGGAAAAGAGACAGTGAAGAGGAAGCTCATTTGCTGGAAACAGCTAATCTGCCACAAAATGTCATGAAGAGAATGAAATTGGTCAATCTTTGAGGTATTTAACTCCAATTTTAAGCTTGCTTCTTTACCAGATTGACTGGAACCATGATCTATATCCCCTTTTGACTTAAAAGTAATAACAAAACAAAAAAATAACAACAAAAGAAAAAGCCATAGAGATATTCAAACCAAAGGCAGGATACTCTGACCTACATAGTTGTGGAGTAGGGTGGGATTTATGGGGGTTAATCACTTTGTGCTTGCTCAGTTCTTTCTCCTTGACATCCAGTGTTGGCCACTGCCACAGATAGGGTATTGGGTTGGATGAACGCTTCCTCTCATCTGCTGTGGTTATTCTTATGGTAAAGGAAGAGGGTGAAAGTAGTTCTCATGTTGGGTAAAACCAGCAACCACTTACCTACATTCTTTACATTAGTTCTGGGAAAAATAAAAATTACACATTAACAAAGCAAACAGGTATTTATCAGAAAGGCTTGATTCTGTTTCCTAGTATCTAGTTTACTTTTCAGCTGAATTACAGAAAGGTTAAGAGTTTGATTTGGCATTCAGTAAATGCTTTACCACACAATAGAAATATCAGGATCTTTTTGAGCTAAAAAAATAACACCTTAGGATGGCATCAAAACTTGTATGAACAACTTGAATTCCGATAAATTCCAATGAAGCGGTGTTTTGCTTTGCAAATGTAGTTGACAGGATATACTTTTTAAATAGAAGCAAGATCCTCCCAGATTCCCATATCCTGCAACACCTTGACGTGTTAAATGATACACCAAGCAATTTGTTCTCTTGTCTCGTTCTGAACAGCTGGACCATTCTGACTGAAATATTTCCACCTTCCTCTTCCAAAAATATTTGATGCAAGTATATAAAAAGCCTGTAAAATATCAACTAAACAATTAAAGATTGACAAAGCCATAGCAATTGGAAAGAGGGTCTTAGCATGGAAAATGATTTAATCACATCTGGCAGTGCTATAAGGTAAAGCTTTCATAAGACAAATTCAGGAACAAATCAAAACTAGTCGGTCATGTTCTAGCTAATGGGTAACCAATGGTTCAAGAGTTCGTATCAGTAGATATGCAGTCATTCAGGTTCCAGGTGTCTGCGTTATACATTGCCTTGGGATAGGAATCATTTTGCCCACATAGTAAGCCAGTCTGTGAAGGGATGCAATCACCAGCAAAGTGTACATTACTAAAGAATTAATAAAATTTGTATGAGCTTCCACTGAAGTCTCTTCAGTGGGAAGTGAATAATGTTCTACAGAGACCAAATTCTTACCAGACTGTGAAGAATAGAGGATCTCTAAGGTTAATCACTGTAAATGCAAGTTCTTATATTTTAGCAAATTATTGTAATTTTTAAAAAATAATGATTTTCATATATTTTTGTCATGACTTTCATTTTTGCAATCTCTGGACCACAGAAAAAAAATATTTTTTTCTGAACACAGTTCTTTTCCCAAAGTATTCTTCGCAAAATCAGTTTAGAAAAAGTTCCTGCCTCAGCCTACAGGAACAACTTCCCTATATTAAAATTCAAGAGCCATTGATTTTTAAAATACGTTTTTGTTTAAAACTGAATAAATTACATCTGTAAATGCACTTACATTCCTTTCTCTTTATGAGCAAATATTAGCTAAAATAGTGACGGATTAGCAGATACGCCCAAAAGAATAACCATGAGAGTTTCCTGACCCTCCATTCTGTTCTCCTTGGTTTCAAAATATAACACACCAAATGTTTTGTTCCATTCAGAACTTTTATATAGTTTTGATCCACAGATATCCTAGCAAATAATTCTACAGCCAGATGTCTTCTTGGATACAGCTAATGTCTCTGACGTACAGAATGAGCTCATTCCGTTCTTTCACGAGTGGTCAAACTGGAACTCTTTCCTAAAGCCCTGCTTGTACTTATCTTGTTATATTCAGGATATTGCTTCTGTTAGGAGCAAAATAATGCAAAATGGAAAAACCCACTGGATTGTCCATTGTGTAAGTACAGCATGCTCTATGGTTGAGACCACCATTGTCTTCACAATTAAGGTGTCTGATGTTAATCTAACAATACATTTTATTACACACAAAAGTCTCAAAAGATTCCCTCACTGTTGAAATGATTATGTTCAAACTGAATACAATGGTAAAACTTCTTATTGACTTGAACAGGAACAGACAATAGTTCAGTTTATCTCAAATATATAAAGCACACCTAAAAAGTACTAGAGTTGGACAAGTTTGTGCTTAAAACATTAAATATTACTTTGATATTTTTTCCTTTGCCCAGATTAGAACAGTCTGAAAGATACTATAATTTGCTTCTAGTGCCAAGATGTAATGAAGTCACTGCAGGTGGAAGAGGCCATTCCTACACACCAGAGCAAAATCTGGGGAAAAAGATTAGTATTTTTAACTAGCTATTGCCTTATTTAAAAAAATAAAATAAAATACAATCCATTAGCAACCATTTTCACATTCCTGTCACACTAGTATGTAAATGTAGAATTTGTTAGTTCCTTCTTGAGGTATTTATAATCAAATCATATTAGCCAGGCTGAAGATAAATGGGATATCAGACACAGAGGAATCTTAACCCAGTGGTGTTCTGCAAGGAAATTGTAAAGGTGAAAAGAAATCCAAGGACTCCTGGCTCTCAGCATATTGCCACAGCCACTTCTGTAGGAGACCACAGACTCTGCAGATTCCTGCAATGATCCCAGTACTTAAAGTGGGCCTACAAGAAAGATGGAGAGAGACATTTTACAAGAGCTTGTAATGATAGGACAAGGGGTAATGGTTTTAAACTGAAAAAGGGTAGGTTTAGATTAAATATCCAGAAGAAACTCTTTACTGTGAGAGTAGTGAGGCATTGGAACAGTCTGTCCAGAGAAGCTGTGGATGCCCCAACCCTGGAAGTGTCCAAGGCCAGGCTGGATGGGGCTTTAAGCGACCTCATCTAGTGGAAGGTGTCCCTGCCCATGGCAGAGGGGTTGGAAATAGGTGATCTTTAAGTTCCCTTACAATCCAAATCATTCTATGATTCTATAGAAATGCATCAGCAAAGAAAAAGTCGAGTGGTAGAGAAAATCCGTAGCAGTGTGTAGCCCTTCACAACACTGCCTGCTGTTTCCTGACAGAGAACCAGCAAGTTCAGCAATGAAACAGCAGCGACACTTTTATTCCTTATGATTGATTTCCATGTTAAATTCTACCCTTCCTCCATGGGACCCAAGCACTTCTTACTTTAACCAAAAAATTTGGAGAGATCCTATTTGCAGCGACATGAGTTTCATAAAGAACCTGTGTTGGACACTTATTAGGATACGGACCTTCAGGATCTCAGACCAGCATCTTGTCTTCACTAAGCCACTTTAATAGCACACTATCTGCATGTAATCTGATTCTCAAGCTTCTTATCTTTAAGCAGGGTACCTGAGTACCCTTTGCTGTGACATACAGGAATGTAAGTGAGATAAGAATCTTGCTCATTATGTGCAAAAATCTTCAAGAGTAGGCGTTACACTGCAATGTTTATACAAATCAGTCAGCACCATTACTGAATGTAGTCCTAAAATACAGTCAAGTTTGGATGAGGTGTAATTGTTAAAGATCTGGAGACTCCTTTTTTTACTGATGTGTGCCACAGAGATAAGAATAAATGGAGCCTGGTTCAATTCAAATTCTCTTTGGGAATTTGAAACTAGAAGTGGAGAAACAAACTCTATTACAGCACTTCTCAGCATTTGCAATGTATTCCTTATGGTAAACTAGCAAAACAGCATGCATATACAAACATGCACTGAAAGGTTATGACATGCAAACAATAAATAGAATGGGTAACTTGCAGCCTCTCCCAAAGCAAAGCCTGATTGCATGAGATCCAACAACATTCTGCTTTGACTGCCCTTAAATACCATATGCTGAATGGCAATTAATTTAAACCAAGTGCAAATTGCTTTGCATGTTCTTTCTGTTTGCAAGGAAAGAACAAAAATTAAAACTCACCTCAGCAGTAAAAAAGTAAAAAATAAAAAATCCAATAAGTAATACAATTCTGTTACTCTGGAACCTTTCCCTGAAAGAGGGACCAGTCAAACTGTGCAGTCAGGGAAACATCCTGAGTTGACAGGCAGCACTTTGCTTGGTTTTAATATAAAGGATGCTGTTGCAGTCCACAGAACGCAGAAGCTCGGTTACTCTTATATCTGCCTAGCTCCTTTGTGCAGTTAGGTTGGGGCAAGAGAAATAATGCCAAATTTACATCCATTTTTTGCTTCTCTTATTCTGCTTGCTGGCTACAGCATAATCAGAGAGCATGGTCTGTACTCACCACCAGGCTGTTTTCACGGATAGCATATGGAGAGCATTGCCACCGGATAATATCACCACAGCTACATGGCTCACAGCCCCACTCCTCCAAGGATACAGCAGCCCTTTTGATGACTTATGTACAGGACAATGCCTAGAGTTTTGGAAAATCCTACTTTTAGGAAGCATTTGATGAAAGATCAAATATATATATATATATATAAAGAATTAAACTAGAACACTGATTCCCTGTCCCTGAGCAGAAAGAAGCGCACTTAACAATCTCCTGGTGATTTTTCTAATATTTAAGAGATCTGAAATTGAGGTAGGAATGTGTAAGAAAAAGGAAGAATGAAACAGAATTACTAGATGGGGGAAAAGGCTTACAAGTGCTCCTGTAACATCTAGATTTGCTCTGAGAAAACAACAAGGGCTTGTATGAAATCATAGAAGATCCCTCCAAAAATTTTCATGCCACAAATACGTCATGTTAGGTGTGTTCTTCAGTGTATATAACCCAGAATTTGGAAAAATAATAGGCCGCAAGCCAGAAAAAAAAAAAAAAAATCCTTATGATTGTCAAAACTTTAGAAAATATTTGAATTCATGATGGATAACCTTGCACAAAAGAGCAACAAAATTTTGGAGGGAGGGGGTGAACATGTGTAGCCAGTGCTGAGGAACAGGAGGTAGCAGCAGCTGTGCTTTAGGTGGGTTTGAACCTCTTGGGAACCCCACCTTAACTAATGGTATAGAACATGATGTCACGAAGGACAGCAGTGCCTGTGGTCATCTCCGCTGACCATTAGCGTCAGTCATCCCAAAACAGACTTGGTAGCCCACAACTAGACTACCTATATTGTGCTTTTATTTGCAAATCAAGCTCTTTCAGGAGTTAGTGTGTATAAGACTTTTCTCGACTTGGAGGTTTGTCGTCTACTCTGCATGGGTGGTAGAGAGGGAAAGACGGAGCAGAAGAGCCCTGAACTGAAAACAGAATTGTTGCACTGGTGTTTGCTTAGGACAGATACCAGGTAACTTTCATCAATCTGAAGAATAGGGCAGATGAGGAGATAAGGGATGATAAGCTTAACTTCTTATGCAGAAGTTCATCTGAGCCACTAAACTCGGTCAGCACTGCAGACAAGAGTCGAAATTATAACCTGGTCCGTGCATACAGTCTTCAGACTGAACTTAGGGTAACCTGTCAATATTGGCATAAATTTAGTCTATCACGGGTTGAGCTATGTGCAGCACTAATGAGCACACCCACATCTGAACAACTTTTTGTGGAGCAGATGCAGAAATGACTCATCAGGCAGCACTGAAAAAGCCTCATGACAGAAGGAAAAATACACCAAAATGTATTCAACAGCAGATTCTGAAGATGACAAAGAGATGTTAATGAAAGCATGAGAGTGCTTTGGAAAAAAAAAAAAAAAGTGAAAAGAGTGAGGGGTCACATGCAATTGCTGGGGCAGGAGAAATGCCAAAGCTCGTGAAGAAAAACAACGGAAAAATAAACTTTGTCTAAGTCACCATCAGTGATTCAAAAGATCAGATTTAGCTCATTTGAGTCTTTACTGTCCCACTGAATAAGCATTTTATGAAATGAAGAAAATGTGTGCAGACAAGGAAAAAGCTCAATAAGATACAGGACAGTGAATGCCAAACAGATAATAAACCGTCAGTGATATTGTCCAGAAAGACATCATCAGTACTATGCAGAAGAGGAAAGCAAAACTGCAATCCATCCAGACAAACCAAATGGAAGCTACAAACAGCACCAGTCTAACACTGTGAGAACCAAGTATACTGCAAACTGAAGAAAAAAAATCTACCAGGTGAGTTTTTAGATGGTATGTGCAATGGAAAAGTTATGCTTTCAGCTGAATTAAGTGCATGAAGAGCCTAGAGATATTCAACCTTGTAAGAATGATTCAGCACATACCTATATACATTTTTCTGCTTTAAAAAAATACCACACAACAATCAAAAATACTGAGATAAGAGAAGGTGCAGCAGCTTTCTGGCTGCAAAGCTATTCAAAGCTTATCCAGATGTTTTTGGAGGATCGAGATTAGGCAATAAAATGATTCATCCAGTACAGCTGAGTACTCACAGCATTAAAACCCAAGGGATTGAGGAAGGTGTTGAGCTCACCTGGGTTAAATACTGACCACACAGACGTCAAGCAAACCGTGTACTTAAGAAGAGCTATTACATGTGAAAACCACAAGGTGAACGAGCACATATTAATGCAGTCTGATATGCGCAGAAGCTGTTGTTGCCAAGGTATTAGTCATGAGTTTCATTTCTTTCATTGCATCTTTCTTTCCCCTTAGTTAAGATGAGCAAAGTGACAGCTCAGCTGCTCTTCTTTGTCTGTCAACAGTATGAGATACCTATTGCAAGCTTCTCTTCCAAATCCTTTAAAATACACGCAAAAAAAAAAAGGGAAGAGAGCACAACTGTGCACTTAAGGTATCATTCTGAAACTATGACTACTGTCACTGAGAAATGAGGCAAGTTACTTCATTTCTTCTAACCTTCACCACTGTTCTATCACTGGTTTTCTATTTCAATGATCTAATCTCCACAGCCAGAGATTTTCTTCCACTTTTCATAGTACCTTTGTAATCATTGCTAAAACTATTGTAACTATGAAACTAAGAAATGATAATAACCATATACAATACACAGCTCATCTGCTATCCATCGTAAGAGTTTAACCCTCTCCACATGCCTTTCACTGTGAAGCTGCATGCAGCTTTGTTTTTCATGGAGAAACCTCACTGAGATTTCTCAGGTGGTGTGACATGTTATACTAAGCTGGCAACAGACTGCATCATCTGTTCCAAGATCCAGGGAAATGAGCCCATGATCAGAGTACATTGTAGTCTTCCACAGTGGCAGTGCATATATTCAGTAGGGGGAAGTTAACGGGGTATTGGAAAAAGGGTGGAGAGTGAGAATGAACCCCTGGGTAGGGCTGGTAAGCAAAACCCAAGTGAGTCACCTGTAAGCTGTTGGAAAGAAAAAATGTTTGAGGAAAAAATGAGAGAAAGGTGGGAAGACCATGAGCAGCACAAGCCAGGGAGAACAGATAACCTCTCTACAGAGATAGGTGGGAAGAGTGTGATGGTCCTCCGCTTAAGTTAATGCCGACTTGCTTTACATTAATTTCAGAGTGTTTGTCATTACTTTACATTGCTTTCCACATCACAATAAGTATTCTCAACTTCTGAACAGCACAGCTGTTCACTCATTTTCCCAGTTCATATGGTAAACAAGGACTCTACAGATCTGGGGCACAATGAAGAGTTACCCAGGTCCCTGATTCATCTGGTTTGTCATGCTTGGGAGGAGGTAGTTCTCAACACCTAATGGAGTTCCATTTTGAACACAGAAGGAAGATGAATTCTGGTTTCAGTAATTGCCTTAATGCTACCCCTTCCTAACTTCTGAATGCTTGCCGCTCTTGTAATTATATGGTCTATTTTCAGGCTGCAGTGTTCATATGATATCCACATTTTATCTGGCATTTGAAATATTTACATTAAATTAGTATAATCAATGTCTTATTTTTTTTGTCCCCACTTTTATGCAAGAAACCAAGATGAAAAGGTAAAATTGGAAATTATATCCATTTTCAGAATTATGAGTCAAAAAACACATTATTTTGGATTTCTTGTTACAAAAGCTGCTGTCATTGACCAATCCACTGGTATAGTTTTTTCGTAGACATTTAAAATAAAAAATATTGTCATCCAGATCCTTGGCTGTTGTAATTCATCTCCGTTAACCTCCTATAAAAAGAGCTAGTCTATAGCAACTTTACAGATCTATTCTACATTAATGTCCATGCTATTTGACACTGATATGTCACAAGTTTCTGGGTTTTACATAGCATTAAAAACTGAGAAAAACAGACAAAAAAAATGCAGGAAAGAAACAAAAATGCTTTTAACACCTCCCTAAACATTTATTTCTGCAAACAAAAGTGCTTTGTTTTAGTGCCAGGCAACACGAAAACTGTGGTCTCTAAATGGATTCCTGGTATACATTAACAGTAAATACAGCTGCTTAAGTTTCTATTATTAAAATACTTCAAAACTTACTTCTGGGGTTTCTTTCCCCTTACACAACTGGAGAGGTGAACTTGCTCCACCCTACCTGCATGATTAGGTTCTTTTCACCATACCATTGGGGGGACTCCAAAGTCCTCCAACTGCTTGTTCTTTAATCTACAGGAACCACTTGGAGCACCTGCCCATGTTACCGATAAACACCTTTACTTAAACCCTTCTGTTTTTTGTAACAATGTCAAGTTCATCTCCAGATAAGATTTCCCCAGCAATCAGTCCAATCACATAACCTGATAACGTTCAGAGTTTCATTAGCTATCTCTTGGAGTCACCCAAATATCTTCTATACCTCTTTTGTTATTATCAATTTCACCCACTCCTTGTGGTAGAGAGGGTGGGAGAGAAAGAGCCTATATGGGTGGATAAGCTGAACATGGGAACACCATTTGAAAGTCACTACTCCTTGTAGAACAGAAAAAATCAGTGTGAGCAGTAGCAATCATAACAATTCCAAACTACATAAAATTTTCATTAGAAGATTTGAGCAACATCTTTTGAAGAACATCTACAGATACAACTGGGACAACTCTCAGAACAGCCATACAACGTGCTCAGTAAATGCTTAGTGAGGCTGCGTATTTAAGGTTGACATGCATTGTTCTAGTCACACAGAGTTACAGTGAGTGAAAACTAAAAACTGTCTGAGAAGAAGAAAGAACTGGATAGCTGTTCTTTCTCTGCTTAGCAAGGAATTGAGCAAAAGAGACAGAGCAGAAGACAAAACCAGCCTCGACTCCACTGACATACCAAGTCATCCTAGGTATGGACACCCTCTTCACTATCCCCAGATGAGTATCAGAAGCACTAATTCCACCCTCAGAAAATACCTCCCTTTACCTCTAATCCCTTGCTCTGTTATACCCCATGTGAAGAAAGAAACGATTTCCATTTTTTTTTCTCATTCTTGGCTCTGATTAGTTGCCTAACGGTTGGAATTCTCTGCTTTCTGAAGCAGTTGCAGAGTCTGCTTTACTGGAATAATTTTTGTAATTAACTCTCAGAAATTTAAAAGAAGGGGATCCACTGCTCAGCTATGCATGGGACATCAAGTTTGGCAGAAGAAAAGCTCTGCTACTTTTGAGCACCACATGTAGCCCATTGCTACAGGTATATGCACAGTAGCTGCTGAAAGCCTAGTATGATGGGTAGCTTGTTTAATTTCTTAAGTGAGACTGGTGTATATTTATTTAATACATCTAACTGGTCATGTAAATAAGATATCATTTGCCTTCTGTATGTACAGATGAATTTACTTTCATTATGAGTACTGGCACAGAATAAAACAATGTTGTATGGGCAGGAAATCCAGTCTTTTCTTTTCTCCTGGTCTGCTGAAGCATGAAGATATAGATCTAGGGTGTGTAAACAGCTTACTGCTGATTATGAAGATGTAACTTCATTAAACATCCTGGATATTTCGATAGGGAACATGTTCCATACTATAGCAGGCTAATATGTTGACTTAAGTACCCTAACATTGCCACAATAAGCTACCACTGATTTCAATCCGAAAGTCCAGAAAACACTCTATAAAGGTACTCTTTTTGGTTTATTTTATAATACTGAGTGGGTGAGGATCCACTATATTTAGTTCGAAACAAAAGTGGAAATATGGACTGTAAATGAACTGACAAGAAATTGACACAAGTCAGTTGAGTAACACCTGAATGGGATATGTGATTATATTCCCCTATTCTTTTAGGAACTGTTTATGAATTTATAATCACAGGTTAGGATTTCAGTAAGAGCCCAGAGGAATTAGGCATCCAATTGAGATCACATTTTACAATTAGTAAACTTCCCAACTTTGTCTTCTTCTTCAGCAGAAATGACAAACATCAGTAAAGATTGCTGAACCAAATCTTGCCAGACATGCAGAATGTAATACTGCCCCATTTTATTCAAAGAAAGTCCTTTCTGCAATCTCTATATATCCTAGTATGCATGATGTTTTTGTTAGCTGCTTAATTCTCCTGTAGCTCAGCCACCCCTATTACATCTCCCAGGTGCCTGTTGCTAAATTCCCCACTGAGCAGCAGCTACCTTCATTCTTATAGACCAGCAGGAGGCTGAAGATGAAGATGAACTGAGGGCAAATGTTATGCGCACACGAAGTGCTGGACTCTGCATTGTTTTTGCCAAACAGCAGTTTTAAAAGAATTGTATTGCTAACTTTGAACATTTTGTCCATGTTTAACCAAGTTAAAGTAAGATCTATTGACTTCGGAAAGAGAGAAAAATCTGCCCTGAGCAACTTATCTTTAAACTATCTTTAATGTCAAGCTAAAAAGAGAAGGGGACATGAAACAGCAATCCTGTCTGTTTTGTGAAGTATACATTCATTCATGCTTATGAAATGATAACCCAGTAGAACTGCAAAAAATCAATGATCAGGGAAAAAAAATGTGTTAAATATTTACTGTTAAATATTTAAGGATTTATTTAACCCTTATAGGACTGATTCATTGCTTGTTTCTCTAATGTGTAGGCCTCATGACTCCATGGATATGAATGGAATTGCACAGGAAAGGTACTGAAATAATGTGATCGCAGGCCATTATCATTCTAACTTTTCTGTCCTATGAAGCTGTGGTGAAGCTGGCTGACTGTCTGAAATTACTCCTGCTATTTTCTACAAGAAGGCAAAATTAGACTCTGCAGACAATTCAGAAGCAGATGGCAAGGTCTGAACATGTCTCTAACAAATATAGGATACAGTCCAGCTAAAGCTGCCTTATTGTTCATTAGATAGCTGCCTAATGCTTGTCAGTGCTACACAGGGCTTTTCATGGCATACATGCATTGTGACTCTGAGATCATGCAGGACCCTTCAAGGTTATTTGTTCTTTTTACAAGATTAGCTGCCCCCAAAGACACAGAGTGACTCCCTAATGCTGGGTTCCCCAACTTAAAATACTCCACACTTTCTCTGACTTCAGAAATCAGCAGTTTGTTGTTTTGTTTTGTTTTGCCCAGGAGCTGCCTGTCACTATTGAAAAACTTAGAATAGTTACTTACATACCATCTGCATAACTAAAGCAACATCAAACTCTATTTGTTCCAGGACCTGTTTTTTTTGTGGAGGATGAGTTGTGTTTTATTTGCAGTCATGTTATGTTTCTTTATTAGACTGAACCTTAACAAAATATACATACGTATATCTATATACTCCTCCCAAAATGCAAATACCATTGGCCAGTTGCGGAGGAAGGAAGAGCATCCTCTGTTTACCTGTTCATTTGCTAAAATCCCCCAAACCCCACCTTTCTAGATTCTCTGAATCAATCTGGGACTGAAGCCAAAGTCACCTGCTATATAAGACTGAGAGAACACAGGTGAACTACTCCTCCTGACCAACCTTAGACCCAGCATCCTTGTGCCAGACTCCACTCAAGATGGGGTTTGGCAGGAGGATACGGGTAACAGAATGGGCTTTTCTGTTAGCAGTTTGCTGTATCCATCAGACAGGTAAGGAGTTGGGTTTTTTTCTGTTGCTGTTTTTTAGATGTATTAATATATTTTAAGCAACTAAACTCATTTTGTTTTTTCACTTAAAAAATGGTTGCACTTAAATGAGACTTCTTTGTATGTTACTTTCATTAAATATTTAGTGTCTGCCTATTAACTGGGCTGATTAGTTTAATGTTCCCTCAAGCCACTGAATATAACTACATTTGGAAGGTAGTCTTGCAGAGCAAACCAAAAAGAACCATTATTCATGTCCATTCATTCAAGTGCCAGTTGTTCAGTACTGCCTATGCCTTACAAAAGCATTTTATTTCTTTTGTATTTTGTAGTGAGATTGATTATGAATGTTATGTTCTTTTTATGCAATTTAAAACACTACATTTCCCCATTGCTAGACCAGACCACTGGTCATTCTTTTCCACCAACTAGGAGCTAGTATCAGATTCCTCAAGATTTCTTGCAGCTCCTTTTGCAAAAGAGACTGGAAGGGTATATTCATGTGGCAATGATTTTCAGTAATGATTGTACATTGGTAGTACATTAGGTGTGACATTTATGTAAATTGTTGGTTTTGAGTATGAGCAGGACTGGGAGGTTTATCTGATGTATGCAATCCATCATTTTGTGTGTGTGGATTTTTTTTTCTCCTGATAATATTACATTAATCAGGGCTGATCTTGTCAGATTTTATTAAGTCCTGTTCAGTTAATCAGACCACTCAAATAGAAATTACTTGCATGAGTACAAGCTTGTTCAGTCAATTCCATTCGTGTACAGTAATTACTGCCCTGTCAGTTAACGTTTTAAAATCTTCAGATTGCCTCTGAATTTATATTTCATATCATTTTAAAAACATTGACAAGTGCAAATATAATTTTGGCTACTTCATATTTATGAAATAAACACGTATAAGTTGATAAACGTGGTAAGTTGATTTAAGCAAAAAATACAACAGTCACTTCGAGTGTAAGCTTACACTTTTAGCGTTATACAACATCAGCCATATCATCCTCAGCCCTTCGCTGAACAAGCAAGTTATTTGTAAGGTGCAATGCTAACCTGACAAATTGCTTTGATAAATGAATAGTGGTTAGACCAAGTCCAGTGAACTCCTCTTCATTCAAATCTCACTCTGTGAAAAATATTTTCAGATGTCCTGACTGACTACAGAATATTGACCTAATTCCATGCTGTCTTCACAAACATTTTGTGCCTGACTTTATATTCTAGGTCAAATTCCAAGTTTTGTGAATTGATTGTAAGGGGAATTGTGTATTTGGATCGGCAGATGGATATAGGCCTGGCAAGGTGCATCCAGAAATATTCCTAATGATTTGCTCAGTTTCCAAATAATCAAAGACTAAATTATCTTTCATATTCTTGGAAGTGAGAGGCACTTATTTTTATAATGGTCAACAATGTGGCATTGTGCAATTGCTAGATAAACCAATGCAGCTAGAATTTCTTTGAAAACTATATCTGCTAAATAAACAAAAGACCATGTTATTTCCTTGAGAAAAATTAACAGACCAAAATATGTGTATATACTGTTTTGCTCTGTTACGAAGGTTCTCACAGTAGAAAAAAAAAAACATTCACAATATAGGTTGGCTCTCACATGAAGTCAGGATGATTTTATACCTGCTGAAGTTCCTAGGTGTTGCGTGAGAGGAAATTCTGGCCTATTATTGAGACTTACAGAGGCATTTTTTAGATTTTCTCAACAATTGTAATGATATGAATGTATTTACATAATCATATCATCTGTGATACTGAAAGACAAAGAGGAAGTGGAAAAAACATAAAGTTACTTCTTTGTACGTCACTAGTGGTCACTCAGAAAGATAAATGAGGAAAGAACAAAAGCTTAGGTCTGAGAATAAACTTTTGTAGATACTAGGACAACTTCTAAAGATGGTGAGGCTGCCCAGAACCCTCTCCTCCAAAGCCAACAGTCTCTTGGGGTCCTCTTTTGGAGTGGGGTATTTAATCCCTTCAGGCAGGCATCCTTCGGCTCTGGGATCAAGTACTCTGTCTGCTTACATGGTGGGCAGGGACACCATTTACATTAGAAATCCTTCCCTATTTGGTAAGATGGGTGTTACAAATCCAGTTCTGAGTCTGTGGACTCTCCCCATCTATTGTATGAGCAGAAAGGCGATGTAATTAAATTACACAGCCAGCTCCTCTTCAACTGACAAATTCTCTAGACACCAAGAGTGCTCATTCACATAATCCCGATCAGGATTCAGCTATTAGTCATTTCATAGCCTAAGTCCTCTGAAGATTAAGACTTGGCATGTTATAGGTAAGTGTTAGTCAACATGTTCTTAGCATGGTTTTTACATTCTGGGAGGATCGATTCCTTTGCAAGATAAAGTTGTAGCCATTGTTCTTAAACGGGAAATGCCTGCCATATTTACTTATAAAAACCAAGAGCTTAGAGCACCAAACCACTTAGAGCCAAGGATCAGGTGTTTGGTTTTTTTTGTTTTCTAATCATGAAAGTGTTGATTTGTCATCTCCCAAAATTCCTTGCCAGTATATCCTCTTCCAGTTGAGCCATGCATGGCAAGGAATTCAAAACTCGTGGAGACAGAATAGAGAGGAGAACTCATCTGGAGGACAGTTCATGTAGTTGAGCCAGTACCCATTTAACTAGAGATACAAAAATAATCCATGAGGCAGAGCACGAGTAAGACAGTTTAGATGTAGCTGAGTGCCTTAATCATGTGGCCACATGTCCTGCTTTTCCCACCTTTGCCATCATCCCACTCTTTTCAGCACCATGTCTCAGCTTCAGGTTGGTTAGCAAGAATCCTTAATCAGATAGACTTACAGCCCGATGCTTAAGGTTTTCTCCAGAGAAGCCACGAATTTGAGCCATTTCAGAGTGAGAGAGGGACAGGACCAGGTTTCCTGCTCTTTGGGTGAATGCTTAAACTGCCAGGCTGTTGTATAAAACAGTGAGGAAATATCTCCTTTAGCAGTTGTGTTTTAGAAGAGAAGTATGAGAGTGTCTCATTCTTGCACACACTGACTATGGCGCCCTGCAGGCTCTTGAACAGATGGGCAGTCCTCATGCAGCCTTTCGTCAAGCAGTGATGCTTAAAACATGTGGAGTAAGACTGGGTTTAGTGTTCTGCTTACTTCTCCTGGATTACTGCTCAGTGTGTATGCACATCAGTCAGGGGTGCCTTATTGCATCCTGCTGTCATGCAAATCTAGATCACTGACTGAGGCTTCGGATTGCCTCCAAAGGCAAAAGCCCTGTGCTTAGGCACTAAAGAAACTACTGAAGTATCTGCAGCCATCACTTGATCTAGCACTAAATCCCTTTTTTTTTTTTTAACCAGTTCTGTGTTTTTTCTTAAAATTATGTAAATTCTACACAGCAATTTTAATAAATGACTCTCTTGTATTTTGTGAATTCTTGCTACAATTTTCACATATTAGTGAGATTTAGTGCAGCAGTGAAATAAGGGCTGTGATCCAGTCATTACAATTCCTTGTACTGAGTTTTAAGGGAAAAAAAAAAAAGCAGATATATATGAAAGGTTATTTGGATTTCAAACTCAATGGATTTGTAATAGAAAGTCTCTTTCTCTAATTACATTTTACTTCCTCTTTGGGTCAGATTCATTTTTTCTCATGTTACAAAGGACTCTCCCCTCTATCTTACGGAGATGTATCTGGGTCCTTTGATCCTATCTAAATGCTTAACTTAAAAAGTTCAGATATAGGACATTGTACTTAAAATGCTTTTTACTATTTCTTCACAGGAGCTCAGACTGAAATCCAGCAGGAAACAGAAAGTATCTACACTGAGGTTGTTCAGCAGGAACAAAACAGTACGTTGGTTTATACTGTGTGCATGTGTATTTGTATTTATTTGGCACATCTCTACTAAGCAATAAAAATGCCTAAAAACCTCTTTAGCAAATTGCTAGTGATGTAAATTAAAGATAAATGTTTTAGAAAGCCACTGTGTAGAAGAACTGTAATGTCTTTATTAGATACCTATTACTAAACATGCAGTATGGCTATATTTGCATAATAACAGGTGAATAAGAAAATAGATGTATGTTCATAGAGAGTGTAACACATGCAGATGTGCATGAATTTGTATATATAAAACCAAAGTGGAATATACATGCAGGATATTTGGTTCCTTATACACAGGAATTGAGACTACTTTGGCAAGATATACAGTCAGTGGTTGATGAGAAATCAAGATGGTAACCCAGCTTCATTGATTTTTGCTATATAATGACTAGTGATCATCCTGTACAATGGATTTGTAGTCTTTTCTAAGGGTTTCCACTCTCTTAACAGAAAAATAATAGAGAGTGAAGTATAATCAAAAATTTTATTTCCTCCTCAGACAGAGGAGGTATAATTAGAAGACAGCTGTGCTTCTGTACTAGCAACAGGCTAATTTAGTAGAGCTTAACCCTTTGTATTGGTCAGTGTGTCTGAAACACTGCAATATTCAGAGCTGTGACTTTCTGCCTCTCCTAATACAATACAGAGTTTCATAAAAGGGTCAAAACTATGAGGTAGAAAATGCAGATCATGACAGCTGAAAGCAAGTTATTATTTAACTGTCCTGATTTTGAATTTTAATATGATCCAAGGCCCATGTGAAACAACGCCAGGCTTAACATTATTTCATTGGATCTGTCGTATTAACTTGCTAGTCTTTCCGTTCTAGGTCAGTTTTAGATGCAAGTTTTGGTATTGTTATACTAGCTTTGGTGTTCTTTCTTATTTTTTTTCTAGTTTCTGCTACAGTTTCATCTAAGGTCAACATCATCCAGACAATGCTGACAAATCCAATAATAACACGTAAGTAAAGGAAATTAAATGTATCCAATGGGTATTCAGTTTTAGAGGAAATAGACAGAGGAACTTAATACAAACAGGGAAATGCACTAGTAAAGGTAGTCATGGGGTCATAAGAGAAGAAAGAGGATGGTTAAGAAACAGTGTAATGTTGAACTGTTATATCAGATTAAATACGGACAATTAAATACCTGTACATAACTAAGACCATTTATAGGGGTATATATGATGAATAGCAGACCGAGAATGAATAAGAATGAACACATAGTGACTAGTTTTATAATGCATAGATGGACAGAAAATAACTAAGGAGGTGGGCAGGGGAAAAATATTCAATGACAAAATGAAGCCTTGGACAAGTTGATTCGCCACAATAAGACTGGGAATTTTAAGTCATTTTTTACAGCTAATTTTAAATTCACAGCTTCCAACCCTGCTCACAATGGTCACGTGTGCAGCACATGGGGCAACTTCCACTTCAAGACCTTTGATGGAGACATCTTCTACTTCCCTGGGCTCTGCAATTATGTTTTTGCATCCCATTGCAGCACTCCCTATGAGGATTTCAACATCCAGATGAGACGTACGGTGGTAGAAAATACTCCAACAATCAGCCGTATTACCATGAAACTTGAAGGTGTAGCCATTGAGCTAACAAAGGATGTTGTCATGGTCGATAGCAACAGGTAAGTTTATTCATAACACTTGTTTGGTAAACACAGATATGTATTTTTTTCTAACTGGCCAAGTACTTTCTTGTATTCTGGGGAAAAAAATATGCATTCTTCAATAAATCTGACAATTTTACCCATAGAAATAATGAATAAGTTGCTGTTAATTCCACTCATAGTAAATCAATCACTTCTTTGAAGACTAACTCAAAAACAAAATCTGGATGAAAAATCCTGGGAAGTTGGGTCAAAATTCAAATCCACATTTGATGGTGTTGGACCATTTTATTTTTTAATTGCTTTTCTTTCAACACAGCTGAATTATAGTTGAATCTTTATAGATGCTGGATCACACAAGCCATTTCTTTTTCTCTTTATCAAACATCTGGATCAGAAAATATTTAGTATTCCTTCTGCCTGTTTCTAGAGTTCAACTGCCATACAGCCAGGCTGGAATTACAATAGAGAGAAGCAGCATTTATGTGAAAGTTGTCAGCAAAATGGGTGTTATATTTATGTGGAATGAAGATGACAGTATTCTGGTAAGAACAGCTCCTGGACCTGTCTACACCTTCAAAGCCCAAAGAGCATGCCTTTGATTAAGCTAATCCCTACCTGTTTGGTGTTTATTATTGCCTTCTCATCTCATACTGTTGAGCAATTCTTCTTTAATAAAGACAGATTTGCATCTAGGTATGCCTAAAGAAAATTATGTGGATTTACTTCTCATTGATAGACTTCTGCTTAAAATGGGGTGAAAAACCACTTACATTATATCATTAACATATTAGCATCATTACAGGTCCTACTTACCTCTTCAAATATAATTTTGAGCAGAATTTCTCTCTCTTCATTGTGGATTTGATTTTCTTTCTGAAGAATAAATAGAGAGAGAAAGGCTAAGAGCTCCTTAGATATTGCAATGAAAACTTATGTCTGCATCAGTAGCTTGGAATATGTTCTAAATCCAGTCCAAGCAAGCTCTTCATTCTATCCCCCAGGTTTAAATTAGATTGCTAAATAAATTTACATAGCTCTGATGAAAAATTTTTAAGGGCAGCAGATGCAGGTGATTTCAGTGATCTTGAATATATTTTAGAATGTGTATACTAACTTCTATCAACTTAATGCCTATCATTTTAGCTGGAACTGCATGAGAAATATGCTAATCAGACCTGTGGGCTTTGTGGAGACTTCAATGGCATTCCAATTTACAATGAGTTCTATTCTAACAGTAAGTCTTCCAAATAACAAAAAACATGGTTTCTGGTCTCCAACATGTATTTTGCATTCTTTTAGCTCTAACATCATCATCATTCCTCTTTCCTATCATGTTAAAGGATTTAGCCAGAGGTTATGATTCAATCTCTGTTCCAAAATATATATTACTGAGATCAGATAACGTCATTTAATACTTAAAGTGTAAATATAATACTTGTGCTAACAACAGACTGCTTATTTCTTGTATGATATGGTTTTATTTACCTAATCAGCTAACCCCATAAAGATAAGCCAGATTCTCACTAATAACATAAATAAATATAGAAAGATATCTAATAAAATAAAAGGTAGTTATATTGTCTAGTCAGTACATTTATTGCTTCATTTCTCTCTTAAAATTAGAAATGCTTCTAATAATAACATATTGATTCTGATTTGAAAAGCCCAGGAAATAGTTTCTGGTTTACAATTAATGAGCCTATTAGGCACAACATCACAATCTTGAATATGTAATGCCATTCCACAAGTTACATCCATGTTTGCCACCTGATTTGCATAATCTGTATATGATCTTCTCTCTATTATTTTGTTCATTCTCAGTTTGAGTCTTTTCCTAAACCTCATACCTCAGCATTTCCCATTGTCCACATCCCTGTTTTAATTATTTTCTCTCTTCCCTACATGGTCTCAATATTATCTGAAAATAGTTTCATAGAATCATAGTTTGTTATTTTCCAGTAAAAATCTTAGTTTGCATCTATATGTAATAGGCTGAGAATTGTTTTCTAATGTTTTTCTTTTTTCCAGGGTGCTGTGCGAGGTATATTGAGACAGTGATGTCAGTGTTTATTTTGGAAGGGATGATGATCAAAGGAAAAAGACTTAAGGCTGGCTGCCTTGGCCAGTTTTGAACCAAATTCTTGACAGGAGAAAAAGATAATTAAACAAACAAACAAATAATAATGATAATAAAACCCCTCATTATTAAACTTCTTTCACACAGATATGAAAATGACAGTCTTACAGTTTGGGAATATGCAGAAAATGAATGGGCCAACAGAAAACTGTGAAGATCCCACTACTTCCCTGCCAGATAATTGCACAGACACTTTTGTAAGGATCTTTTTGATTATTCGTTTATTTTTCTTTCAAATTTATCTGTACCCTTCTACAGCTTCAGAGCGCTCAATAGGAAAAGACGTAAGGACAACAGAAAGTAAAGAGGGAAATGAAATTCTATTAAAGAATAGTTTACCAGTTTAGCAATGCTAAAAAAATCTGCTCCTTTCTATTTTCTGAAAGTTTTTTTTTTTCCTCCCAAGGATGACATATGCCAGAAAACATTGACCAGCTCTTCATTTGCAGAATGTAATGATCTAGTTGATGTTAGTGAGTACATTATGGCTTGCCAAGAAGATTTGTGCCGCTCTGAAGAGTCAAAAAATGCTTCGTGTATCTGTGACACCTTTGCCGAATACTCCCGACAGTGCGCTCATGCTGGTGGGGAACCTCTGAACTGGAGAACCTCAAAACTGTGCTGTAAGTATCACTGGAGATAGACTTACTTTATGCTCAACAAATAAAAAACAATATGTTCTCAAATGATGCTAAAGATGCACGGGAAATTACAAGCAATTCAAGACTATTCTCCAGAGGGTTCTGATATACAAGCTCCAGCAAGAAGACTTCGGAAAAAGAACTAAGGGTTTTAATGCAAACTGGTTTAAACACACTTAAATGGATACACTTACTCAGAGTTGAAGTGCTATTGAATTAACTGGAACAATAAAAGAAGCAAATAAAGGGGAAAGAAGAAAGGTCATTTGCTTACATTCCTGTTTCTCTCCTTTTCTCGTGGTGGCTACAGCATGTTTTACCCTCATTAATTAACTGATTGAGTCTTCACAGGTGTTTGTCTGGTTAAGCACTTATTTACCTCTTGTTGCTTGGTAGTTTGCACCACTGTTTGCACTGAATTAAACACAGACCATTATGGGGTGCAGCTGTTGATACTGTCACCAATGTTTGTTCCAAAATAAAATCCCCTAGTGTACTATTTGCCCTTCCAATGGTATCTTAAAAATCCAAATATAATAAAGCCTTAGGAACTTGAGTCTTACATTTCCCTAGCAATACAGGTATTCTTGAAAAAGGTGCCTTCAACAGAAACCTCGCTAGCTGTCTGGGGTCATTATCTTGGTGTCCCTGGAAATCCAGTAATTGTGTCCCCAGTTCAGACCAGTTAAGTCTTTAGACACAGTCATGAAAAGCAAATCTCAACTGTAAAACATGGATCTGGATCATGGATTCAAATTTTGAGAGGTGGGGATGGATCTGCAGTTCAGTGTGGTTTTACATCTAGCTGAAAAAATGTAAATGAACACACACACACATATATTTTTCATATACAGTGAACAAGTAGTACTTTTGACTGAACGAAAAAATCTCTCTTTCTTTAACATTTCAGCCAAGACGTGTCCTTACAACATGGAATACTTGGAGTGCAGCTCCCCCTGCACTGACACATGCACCAATCCTGAACGATCTCAGTTTTGTGAAGAGCACTGTATGGATGGCTGTTTCTGCCCCCCAGGCAAGTTCTTATATACTCACGTCTTTGACCTCAAAAACAACAGCCTACCTACAGGATTTGGGCAAGTTCCATGGAGCTTAGAGCTCCTATATTTACATTTTTCATAGCTGCAAGTGACAAGCATTTATCATTTATCAACTGAGGAAAGACATCTGAATTGATTGCCAGTACACGTGCAATATTTAGAAAGCAGGAAAGCAGAACAGCAAACACAACAAGACTAATCTCTCAACACACCACCTGTACTATAGTAACTCCCTCTTTCAAAACAGGTGGAATTTAAGAATACAAAGGTTGAATCCTTTGGTCTGCATAGTTCTACTGTCCTCAGCATTGGCATGACCATTCACAACAGCTGGAACTCTGTCTCCAAAACATTATTTAGGATTACTGACAAGCAAACAAACAAAAATATTTTCCCCAAACATAGGAAATATGTCTTCAACTGATTATTTTTTTTTTTTTAATTTAAGGAACTGTGTTTGATGACATAAACAATTCTGGCTGCATCTCCCGTCAACAGTGCTCTTGTATTTACAATGACAAAACCTACACTCCAGGAACTTCTTTTTCAGACCAGTGCCATTCCTGGTAACCTTTTCTTTTTTTTTTTTTTTCTTTTTTTAAACTTACTATTTCCTCTAATATATTTAATGAGTTTAATGGTTTACTATTTGCAATTACATCATCGGTAATTGATCTGTGTATTTAACTGACCACTACAGTTCCAAAATAACCCTAAAGAACACTCTTTGTTTTATTTAGCAACAACCTTAACTATCTTTGCACTCAACATCAAGGTGATCAAAGTAAGGATTTACAATGTTTAGATTTCTCACCAGTGAATTAAAGTACTTCCTCTTTGTTTATTTTGTTCAAACATTTGGGCTTCTCTAAGGGGAATGAAGTTGCAGTAATTTATGTATTTGCAAATATTTATTTTCTCTGCAGAAAACAAGAGGTGATAATAACAACCTCAGTTTCACAATTTTTGTTCCAGTACCTGCTCAGTAGCATGTTACCTCAGAAAACTCATATGCTCTGTATCAGGAGTAGATTTGGGGCTACATTTCTGTTTCTGACATATTTATAAAACAAAACAGAAAATGTTTTAATTTGGTATTGTGCTTTATGTTAGTTGCAAAAGACAAGCAATTATGCATCCAGTACTTGTTGCTATAGAGTTCACCTGTTACTCCTTTTAAAGCTTTACATCACATATTCACAATATTTTGTGAATAAACCTGGACTTACTGTCCTTAAACCTGGACTTACTGTGTATTTAATCTATAGATTGAAGGAAAAATAGTACTAAAATAGCTGAACCTAATGTCATTGTAGTTCCTTTCACTCTGGACTGCTATTACTGATTTCAGCTAATTTTATCGTTTCTCTTCCAGTACGTGTAACGGAGGCCAATGGAGTTGCACAGACATGTCATGCCCAGGAATATGTTCAGTAGAGGGAGGCTCACACATTTCCACATACGATCAAAAACAGTATGATGTCCATGGAGACTGCATGTATGTCCTTTCTAAGGTGGGAATGAGATATTACTTGATGATAAAGCCTTATACATTTGTAGAAAGGAAAGGTGATCTCAATCAACACTTTGGAAACTTACCTCGTTTGGCATATATACATTGAATTTCTTCTCACTTAACCAGATGCTTACAGGAACATATGCTGCCATTCAAATTACTTTATTATTAGTTAACTATTATGATGTCATGCAACAGTATATGGTGGTTTCCAGAGAGTTTCCAATTCTGTGATATAACAATTGCTGAAGAGCACTGATTTTTAAGTTATTGGTTAATCTACATTCTTCAGTGTGATTAATCCAGCTCTCTTACTGGGTTGCATAATTTTACCCTGTTACTGTATTTTATGGCATTGGGCCAAATTGTATGCCAAGTCTGAAAATTTACACTAACAGTTCAGAGAAATAAAAGGAAAATAATCTTTAATAAATAAGACTAACATTTTTCATTCATTTCTAGGGAGTTCAAATACAAAAAAATCAGTTCAAGTCGACTGATATGTTTCATTTAGGTTTTGAACCGTTCTAAAGATGAATCGAAAGTAATAGAGAAATTAAAAGTTATTTATAACCAAAACATTTCATTACAGCAATGTGCAAGTGAAATGGTTTGATCTTTGGGGGCTTCTTGTGCTTCTTCTTTGCTTTCTTTTTTTCCTATTTGCACAATTCAGTTCAAAAAACATCAATCTTTATTGCTGTTTTCCTGAAAAATATTTTGTCTGAAATTTTTGTCTAGCTTGGTACCATCTCCAGAAGGATGAGAGATACAGTGTAATTGAATTAAACTTTAGAATTAAGCATGAGTAAAAACTCTGAATATGGATATTATCAATTAAATGCAGAAAGAGATTCAAATTCTTTTTTGGTTCCTAAACATTACAAAAGGCAAAACTGAATTTTAGGCCAAAGCAGGCTTAGTATTCGGGAGAATCCAGAAACAGAAATATTTTTTTCAGAGTTGAGAGAGAATTTGACAGGGAAAGCTTCTGTATTTAGCCTTTCCTTAAATAACAGTTGACTTCTTTTTCTCAGCACTGTGAAGATGAAACATTCACCATCCTGGCAGAACTACGCAAGTGTGGCCTGACAGACACTGAAACATGCTTAAAGACAGTGGCCCTCAGCATGAATAAAGGACAAACTGTAAGAATGCAAAATAAGCATGAGAAACAGCTATTAAAAATGTAGACAGCAAAGAAGCTAGGTCTTAGTCAGGGAACTGCATTTCTCTCTCAACATATGGAATAAGTACATTACTTTTTAATTAAGTGAAAATAAATTTATTTTATTATCAAAATGAAATAAGTAGTAAATCTGCCTTTCTGAAAGTTCATTAAAAAGCAGGAAAAAACACACTTTTCTCTGCCAATCAGATGAAAAAATATGAGCTTGCAGGTTACAAGCTACAAGTACAACAGTAAGGGGTGTAATTCATCACAAAGTTGTGTTCATAGAAACCAAATGATGAAATTCACTGATGAGTTGAGAAAGACTCTTTAAAAGCAATTCTGTTTTGGCAGGGAAAATAGTAAAGTGTACAAAGTAGAACAGGGGGTGAAATCACAAAAACTATCCCCTTTAACTAAAAGTTCTTTAATTAATATCACTGGAGTCATAATTATTATTACTCTTTGGACTATAGAAATCCTTCACCTGGCTGGTTCTTATTCCTCTTCCTTAACAGCTCATTGTGGTCAAACCTGACGGTGGCGTGTTTGTGAACTTGATCTACACCCAGCTGCCCATCTCAGCAGGTATTTTTTTTCCTCTAACAGCGTATGAGTGATAAGCTCAGAACTTCAACTCTACACCTGCTCATTGTCTTAAACAACAGAAGATGAGAGGACTGGGAGTTGTTCAGAACCTGCATGCCCTAACCTTGGTTCTCTTTGGGATATTTTCTGAGTTGTGCAAGTGCTTTTAAAGTAGAATTGTGAAGTTCGGTGTCAGAAATAAAAGTGAGACAGTACAAGCATAGGCGAGAGTTCAAATAGAAGTAAACCATTTTTACACTCTACTGATTTTGGTCTCTATAAAGTTTACTTCATTCTCACTGCCCAAAACAGAACATGAAAGACAGCTGATTACTTACTGTTGTTTTTTGTTTGTTTGTTTTAACTTAACGCTGTACTCCCACAACTCAGATATAAATTTGACTTTTGATGTCTCAAAAACTAATGATACTACCTGATACCTCTGACTTCCAGATCCTGCTTATTTTCCCTGTCCAGTGGAGTGAGGGCCCGAAGTATGCTTAGGAACAAAAACAGATTATTTTTGTGTGTGTGTGTGTTTTTTTGTTCCATTTTCTTTTTGTGTGTGTGGTTTTTTGTTTGTTTGTTTTGTTTGGTAATGCCATGCCATACAGCTTTTCCTTCTTATTCTCTCAAGAGTAATCCCCAAATGCTTAATATTGAGACAGTGAATAAAGTTAACAACTTGGTAGCTACTAGCATATTCTTAACTGTACATTTTGATTTATATCTCTGAATAATTTTTGAAAAGATTGTATTTATTTTACCTAGGAATTTGCAACAATTGCAATAGAAATTCAATAAGAATTGTATAATCATGCACTGTTTCTTTCATTTAGCCTCATCCAGAAAATGAGCATTCCGTTTTTCTTTTATAGCCAATGTCACCATCTTCAGACCTTCATCATTCTTCATCATCATGCAGACAAATTTTGGTCTCCAGCTTGAAATCCAAATCACACCCATCATGCAAGTGTTCATTAGAATTGATCCTCAGTTCAAAGACCAAACCTGTGGTAAGTGAATGAAATTTAAGAATGAAATTTAAGAACATCTTGCTTAATGTCTTTTGTCTAGTACAGACAGTATAAACTTTTCACTGTTTTTCAACAGGTCTCTGTGGAAATTTCAATAATGTCCAAACTGATGACTTCAAGGCCATGAGTGGAGTAGTTGAAGGAACAGCAGCAGCATTTGCTAATACATGGAAAACTCAGGCTTCATGCCCTAATATCCAGAGCAGTTTTGAGAACCCTTGCGCACTCAGCATTGATAATGGTAAATACTTCTTAACATTGTTTTCTCTTTTTTTTTTTCATTCTAGATTTTTTTTAGGTTATTTTTCCTCATCACTAATGAAAACACATCTGTTAGAAAGAGAAGATAAGAGAATGAAGACTTGTATATTTGTTGAAAATCAGAAATCAGAATATTCACAGTGAAAACAAAAGGGATAGGTAATGAGGTAAAGGAAGAGTCCTGGAAACATAAGTGTGTCAGAGGAGTGGATCACAGGAGCATCTTTGGAAATTGCTTAATTCAAGTTCTTCAGCAACTCCATTTCAATGCACTTTTGGTTTTAGTAACCTTAGTCCACAAGCTGAGTGAAAAAAAAAATAGGAGGAGAGTTTTGATGTAACTTCAGAACTGTTTTCACAAACCTGGGCAGTGGGTTTTTGTCAGTGATGAAATACAAAGAGTAATGAGCATTTGCACCGTTTGTTCTTTTCACAGAAAAATATGCTCAGCATTGGTGTGGACTACTAACTGACAGAGAAGGACCTTTTGCTGATTGTCACTATGCAGTGAATCCTTCTACTTACCACACGGTAGTTTGTTAGGCTGTTTTCCTCCTTAGAAACTATAGAAATAGGATCATTACAACTAGCTACCAGGAAGACACTGTCACAGACATGTCTCTCTTGGTCTTATGCAATGCCTGCATTTTTCATTTCTGCACTGCTCTTCTTCATTTCAATGTGTCTCTGTTTTATGTTGTAACATTACTTTATTTCAATTGTCAGGCTTGGCTTTGTCACCCTGACCTGCTTGTAAATGCAAAGGCAGCTATTTATGCCTGGATGGACTTACACATATAGTAGGAAATTTATATAAAGGCATATCAAATGCTTATTTGAATATTACAGTGAATTATCTCACCAATCTCATATCTCATTAATAACTACTTGGCACAGAAAGCTCAGTGCCTAATTATCACCATTCTGTTGTCAGTGTATTGCCAATCCTTCTTCTCACTATGAATCGAGATATTGATGCTGATGAAATGGTGTCTAGACTGCATAATGTAAATAGAGCTTTGTATGATATTGTGCTGCATATTCATAAATATGGGTTCAGATGAAGCTGTTAAATATGTAACAGACTTTAAAACTACTATTTCCCAATAATAACTTTAAACATCAATTGTATTTCCATTAGCTTCATTCTCTCCAGCCAGGAAACTTAGATAATGATTGGAAAGCAATTGAATGTTAGTGTGACTGAGCATATCTGAGGAAGTATTTGTGCATGAAACCAGATAGATAACTTTTTTTTTTTTAGATTGACAGTCATGCAAATGAGACTTTATTTTTCTGTTCATTCCTAGAACTGCATGTTTGACACATGTAACTGTCAAAACAGTGAGGATTGTCTGTGCGCAGCCCTTTCTTCCTATGTGAGAGCTTGTGCTGCAAGAGGAATCCAGATAAGTGGATGGAGGTCTGATGTCTGTTGTAAGTACTTAACACTATTCCCTTTCTTAAGAGCACCTATCAATAAAAACTGTTGATCAAAGATTGCTTTATTGTGATTTCTAGGCAAACATGGTAAGTGTTGAGGAAGGGATTTTGTTAAATGCACTCCTGGAAGTAACTCTCTGCTGTTACCTTAGAATCAATCCATTACTAGCAAGAGTAAGTATAAATAGATGGGAGACAGCTCTCCTAGGAAAGAGACTGTTGTCAATGATGTGCCTTCACCAGTTTCTGCACAACTTTGAATCTAACTGTAGCTTTATGTATCACAAGTTGTCGTAGAGATAAATATGACATATTGGAATAACAGCATTAGTAATACTAACCAGAAGACTGGAAAATTAAAGATGTCTTCAAGCCAGGTTCCACTGATCCGGTAGGTCTGTTTTCAGCATACCAGAAGACATTCAGGGAGACATCTTGGCTCATACATCAGAAGTTTAAAAGTCTCAGCAATGAACAGCAATGTCAAATGGAGGTGTCTTTCCAAATTTCACTTGAAAAAAATATTTTCTTTATTGCATACATTACTTGGATTACTCCACATGTACAGTAGCTTTTCAGGTCTAACTCTGGAAGTGTTCAAAAATACATTTATATGAAAGATACAACATAGGCAGAGGTGTACAGTATTGTTTACCTGTTATTTTTACTGCCTACTGTTTGTTTCTTCCCACCAAAAATTGGCATCTGTAATTAACAAACCTATTCTTTATTTTTTTTCTAACTCTCTCAAGCAAAATACACCACCTCATGTCCCAAATCCCTAAGTTACAGTTATAACATCGATTCTTGTCAACCCACTTGTCGCTCTCTGAGTGAGCCTGATGTCACATGCAACATTAAGTTTGTCCCGCTTGATGGCTGCACCTGCATAAATGGAACCTACATGGATGAAAGTGGCAAATGTGTGCCTTCTAATGAATGCCCCTGTTACTACAGAGGATCTCCCATACCACTTGGAGAAGCTGTCCATGACAATGGGCTTGTATGGTAAGGGGAGCTTTTGCAAAGCGCTCAAGCAATAGTATATGTATTTTCTCATTAAAATATGCTGCATTTAAATTGGCCTCACCCTGCCTGAGATTCAATACAGTGCTCTCATAAACTTTTTTTTTCTCAACTTTTAAGAATGCTGCATACATCCAGATTAATAAAGCAATTGTATTTAGGTGTATTTTTTATTTAATTCCGTGATTTATCAAGCATAAAATACATGACAGAACCAGCAACGGGAGATCTAATGAGAAAGTAAGCAACAAGCAGAGACATACACCCATTTTAAGCTATGATTTTTCCTTTTAAGCAGTAATGGATATCATATAAAAGCACCATTGGTAGTGGTGTTGAGAGAAATTCTTTCCCAGGATTGCAAAATAGCATTCTTGAATTCAATGTATTCCTTAGAAAGTACTGAAATTTGTCAAGATAGAAGTAGCTCTCAGTCTCAATACATGGTTGAGAGGAAAAAAAAATATTTTTCCCTTTCTTACAGCACCTGCACACAGGGAAGACTGGATTGCATTGGAGCACCTGATCCAATTCCAGGTAAAAAATAAAAATAAAAAATCTTCCACTTGTCTTTTTTCTGTGCCAGGTTTTGGACAGAAATAATTGATACAATTGATACTTCTTAATGGATTTTTAAATAATAGAAGTCTTTCTTTTATAGTTATAGTGCAGCAGTTATTGTAAAAGGCAGAAGTGAACCTAGATTCATGGTAAATCATGTTGCTCTAAAAGATATTTTTTTCTGAAATACCGTGGGAAGTTCTGAGAATTCAGTGCTCTGAAGTGAATCTACAATTGGATTCCTATTTAGCAGATTGAATAGGGACAGCAGTCCCTACTAACTGAAATGTGAAAATTCCAAGAATTTCTAGATGTTTTTTTTTTACAGCTACTGCTGTGGGTTAAACCCCATGCCATTTCTTATTGCTCTCATTTTTTTTCCTTCCTCTAGTTTGTAAATCTCCCATGGTCTACTTTGACTGCACAAACACCACTGCAGGAACAACTGGTGCAGAATGTCAAAAAAGTTGCCAGACTCTGGATATGAAGTGTGTAAGTATGTCACGGCAGGATGAAATGGCACTTCCAGGTTTTGTCCCTGGCCTTGGTGCTACAATCATTGCTGATCTAACTCTTCTAGTGTGAATTTACAACACAGATACTTTGTTCTTATAGTAAAATCCCCGAACCTTGTTATGAAGCATTAACAACAGGATCCTTAGACCAAAATGTAATAAAGTAACATCCAATTTAAATTTTAAGATCAGTGTCAAACTTTCTCCAGCTACTGCATATAACAGTAGTTAGTAGTAAAAATATCAAGGGCTTTGCCACATGTTTTACTGATTTAGGAGAAAATTACCTGCTGTAAGATGGCCAGGAGCAATCATTCTTTCCCATACCACGATGCAATTGTGAATTTCTTGCACTCCTAATTATATATAATTATCACTCCATTGAGGTATATGATAGCCATATTACATTTTGTAAAGAAGTACCACAAATCTGATAAATCAGTTTTCAATGTAACTCACCCAAACAAACAAACAAAATTTACTTATTTTCTTTCTGAAGCTCCATTCATTCAATCACAGTTCACCCTTTACAAAGTGTAAGTCTTCTTCAGCAAACAAGAGCAAGACGTAAGATTTGAATATGTTTCAAATTTCACACACACTCCAACACAGCAATCAGGAGTAGAATAAATAAAACATTTAACAGATTTATATTCTATTAAATCAATGGCTAATAACTTCCTCTTTGTTCTAGAGGCCTATTAGTACTTCATTGTCCTCTCTTATTTAAGCTGGGCAGAAATAAGGCAATACAAAGACATTGTATAATAATTTAATCTTCTTTTGTCTATTGTAATTATTTCATTCTGAAATTATATCTTCCTCCTGACTTTTCCAGTATAGCACACAGTGTATATCTGGCTGTGTGTGCCCATCTGGGCTTGTGTTAGATGGGAAGGGTGGTTGTATTCCTGAAGAGGAATGTCCATGTATTCACAACGAAGCCATGTATCAGCCTGGGGAAAAGATCAACGTTGACTGTAATACCTGGTGAGTATTTCCTGGGAAGTGGCATTCCTGGTTCCATCATCTTGTTCCATTTGTCTTTTAAAAGATCTTAAGTAGTTCAGCAGTGAGGAAAGATTTGGACTATGCATTTCATCAACTGATGGATCATTTAATTTTGGATTCAGTAGTATTAGCAAGTTTTCTTCTGTTGTAGGCAGATGGCCAAAACACAGAACAGAAGGAAATCTTTGGGACTGCAGTGTCATTAAGTATTATCCTATTCTGCAGATCATGAGTTCAGAATAGCAGAACAGAACTTTGCTTTAATTCTTCACATGAGAAATGTAAAAGACTATTTTAACTGCAGAATAAATATAACATTTACAAGGGATCAGGTGACAAACAAATACCAAGTTTTAAGGACGTCTACACAGAACAGTGAGTTGTTTTACTATTAAAATGCTTAATTCTCATTCCTAGCGTGTGCAAGGATAGGATGTGGGAATGCACCGAAGATCAATGTCTGGGTACTTGTGCTGTTTATGGAGATGGGCATTATATCACCTTTGATGACAAAAGATTCAGCTTCAATGGAAACTGTGAATATACACTAGTCCAGGTACTGATAATCGCAATAACAAAATGTAATGTAGTCTTGATCCTGTCTACAGCAATGATACATTCTTAAATTTTATTCTCTACCCAGGACCACTGTGGGAAGAGTGGCACAGTCAATGGGACCTTCCGGGTTGTCACTGAAAATATTCCCTGTGGCAACACTGGGACAACTTGCTCAAAATCTATCAAAGTTTTCCTAGAGGTAAGTAGGTACTGCATACAGACCAGTTTTGTTCTGTATCTGTGTAAGACTTAGGAGAAGTCAAATAGCCATCGCTGCAAAGAAGTTGGAGAAAATGTTTTAAAAAGCAAGTCAACTTGTAAATTAAGCTTAAATCAAAATCAGGTGAAATATTTGGTAGAACTTCCTAGCTTTCTGTCTTTTCCACTTCCAACCCTTACAAAGCTATCTTATACTACCCTTGGGCAAAACACATCTCTACAGGAAAACTGTCTTTAGCAGAAATCTGACCTATCATGTCAGAATATTCTTTTATTCTGCGCAATATATTTCACCCATGACTACCGAGAAACCCTTTTTCAATCTACACCATTTAAAATACATTTTTACCACCATTTACGGAACCTGAGATTTGAACCATATCATTTAGATTTATTGCATTTGTATTATTAATTTTCATTATTGAAACTGCTTTTAGTACTCTTAAAAGTGGGAAAACATACTTAATAGCACAGCTGTAGCTATTGGATTCATTTCTAATCACCTTTTTCTCCTGTTTCAGAGCTACGAACTGATACTTGGTGAGGAGCATGTCAGTGTGGTAAAGAGAGGACAAGATGGTGAGGTGCCATACACAGTCCGCTATATGGGTATGTACTTGGTAATTGAGACCACCAGCGGACTGATTCTCATGTGGGACAAGAAAACCAGCATCTTCATCAAGCTCAGCCCTGATTTTAAGGTGTGGAACTAGCAATTCAATGGCAGTTTAAGTGTAGATTTGTACTGGGTGTGAATTTTGGTGAGACCTAACCAAGATCCCAAGAACAGGCGATGTCTCTCACATTCCTACGGGACATACATCATATGTTGTTTTACATTCCTCTGGTATCTTAGGAAGCCATTGCAGCATCTTGCTGCTGTTTGGATCTACTAAGACAGTGTATAGTGCCTATTTGGCCTGACAGAACTTGAGCTGGCAAACTGCTTTTGCAGACTTGACTTCATTAAAATTACCCAGTGAACCTCAGTAAAGACTATCAGACCTAATTAAAATTACATAGCTACATGTGTAGAAATCAACTGAGTAGTCTTGATCTCGGAAGTAATCCATTGTTTCCAGTACACAGTGATACACAAATCAAATTATTGTACTTCAAGAACAAGGAAGTAAAATATTATGAGTGAAAGCCTTTTGTAAAACTCTATCATGGATTTTTCAAGCATGTATCTGAACTGGTGATAAGGAAAATATATTCCTGTTGTCATGCTCGCTCTTATAGCTTATGGTATGTAAGAACTAAAAACTGTCATAGATTAGGAATATGCTATCTGACTGAATACCACAGTGACATTTCAATTATGTGTACACAAATCTAAGTGCAATTTAGAACTAGGTACAAAAGTTCATTTTAGTACCATAGGTTCTTTTGCTGCCTAGCCCACTGGCATATTATAGGAACAGTAGCAATATGGAAAGTATGCACCTTAGATTCATAGAGAAATCATAGGATCCATTGTAGCCTATCACTATGTTACATACCCATAAATTTGGAATGAGAGCTACTTCTGGATGTGCACGGAAAATGTCATTTCTTTTTCCACCTGTCTGCAGTCATAACAGTACAGACTCAATTAGTAGGTTACATGGCTGGACTGGTAGTATTTATGATAGCTCTGTAAGACTGTCTTTTATACATACATTTATTGGATAAAACGAGGCATAAATTAAAAGTGTAGTCAGCTGTGTCATCAGTTGAGTCCTCATTTCCTTGTTAAAGATGTACATCAAAGATGGTAGGAGAAAATGACCAAGCCAGTATTTTTCAGATTTAAAAGAAGAAAAGTCAATAGTAGTTTCTAGCCTTAGTGGTCATGTTCTGTTGCTGAGGAAAGAGATGGCTGTTTTTCCAAAATATCTAAACCTGTATCTTCAAAGGATGAGAAGGTTCGGGAAAGTTAGAATAGAATGGCACCACTCTAAGAGCTGAATTTCAGGTGTTCTTTCAGTTTCAGATTTTGCTTCAAGTTTTCTCACAATCATCATTATTTTATTTCCTTTTGCAGGGCCAGATCTGTGGCCTCTGTGGAAATTATGATGGCAACGGCATAAATGACTTTACTACAAGGAGTCTGTCTGTAGTAGAGAATGTCCTAGAGTTTGGAAACAGCTGGAAAGTATCTTCTACATGTCCTGATGCTAACATCATAAAGGACCCATGTTCTACCAACCCTTATCGAAAGTCCTGGTCAGAAAAGCAGTGTAGCCTCATCAACAGCAATGTCTTTGCTGCCTGTCACTCTCAGGTATTACCATTGCAGGTGTTTACTCTGTGAAGACTAAGTATGTGCATTACTGAAGCTAAAAAGAAGGCTATCCTCAAAAATTCTGCCAAACATACCTCATTCCTTAGCCAGCATATTTCATTTCAAATTGTGTCTGAAAAACTTCAGTCTGAATCTTGCTCAATGGGACAGATTTATAGCCCCTAATTGTAAAAAGTAATAGGCCATTGAGTTCATAGGAAATAATATTGACTTGGAAAAGAATATTTATTCCTTCAGTTATCGGGAAAGAAGAATTTCAGAATTACTGTGGATTTCCTGTGGTGTGACTTGAATAAAAGTCATGTACCATGTACAGAACACAAGCTCAATGCAATAACAACATTTTGGGGTAGTATTGAAGCATCAGAGTGGCTGGAAAGCTGTGCAGAGGAAAAGTATCTGGGGGTGTTGGTCAATGCTTGCCTGAACATGAGCCAGCAGCGTGCCCAGGTGGCCAAGAAGGCCAATGGCATCCTGGCTTGTATCAGGAATAGTGTACCCAGCAGGACCAGAGAGGTGATCGTCCCCCTGTATTCAACTCTGGTGAGGCCGCACCTCGAGTACTGTGTTCAGTTTTGGGCCCCTCAGTACAAGAAGGACATTGAGGCCTTGGAGCATGTCCAGAGAAGGACTACAAATCTGGTGAAGGGTCTGGAACACAAGTCCTGTGGGAGCGGCTGAGGGAACTGGGGTTGTTTAGTCTGGAGAAAAGGAGGCTCAGGGGAGACCTTATTGCTCTCTGCAATTACCTGAAAGGAAGGTGTGGGGAGATGGGGTTCAGCCTCTTCTTGCAGATAACTAGTGATAGGACTAGAGGGAATGGCCTCAAGTTGCATCAGGGGAGGTTCAGATTGGAAATTAGGAGAAATTTCTTCTCAGAAAGAGTAGTCAGGCATATTGGAATAGGTTGCTCAGGGAGGTGGTGGAGTCACCGTCCCTGAGAATGTTTAAGGAAAGGTTGGACGTGGTATTTAGGGACATGGTTTAGTGGGTGATATTTGGTGGTAGGGGGACAGTTGGACCAGATGATCTTGGAGGTCTTTTCCAACCTTAATGATTCTATGATTCTGTGATTCTATGATCAGCATAGCCTTAACTGACACTTAGTACATATCAACAATGCAGAATAACTCTGTGCTCTTCGTATTACCTTAGTTCTTTCCACTGCTAGAGACCATTTTCAAGGGGGGCTGCCTAATACTGCTTGGGAACATGAATCTAATCTTTCATTGGAACACAAGTCTAGATGTCTAAACCTGTGTCAATAGATGATTTGGATATATTATCTGGCATTACCTTTGGTATTTAACAGTGTATATAAACATAAAAAGAAATTACTGATGTAGGTCTTCCTTCTGAGATGCTACAATTTTAAGAAAACTAGTCTAGCAAAACTAAGAAAGAATTTAGAAGACAGGATGTATAATATAACTCTTCTTTTTTATAACAGGTTGAACCAGCAAAATATTACCAGGCATGTGTGACAGATGCTTGTGCCTGTGACTCTGGAGGAGACTGTGATTGCTTCTGTACAGCAGTAGCTGCCTATGCTCAAGCATGTAGTGAAGTTGGTGTCTGCATAGCCTGGAGAACCCCATCAATCTGTCGTGAGTTTTATCTTATATACACTGTTCCTGAGAGTGTAAATACACAGTCATGCCTTGCTTATATGCTTGAACACACACTCTGGGTATCTCATGTACATGCCTTATAATCTTACTGTGTAGACTTTTTGCACTGTTACGATGCTCACACTTTCACCTATTCGTGGTTTTCAAGTCTGTTTTCAAGACTGTTCAAGCAGCATATCAGGGATCTGATGAACAGACATGAATCAAAAGAGGTCGTTCTTTTCTGAACACATCCAAATTTCTGTTTCTCCTTAGCACTGTTCTGTGATTACTATAATCAACAAGGGGAATGTGAATGGCACTATAAACCTTGTGGAGCCTCCTGTATGAAGACCTGTAGGAACCCAAGCGGAAAATGCCTCCATAACTTGCCAGGTTTAGAAGGTAAAAAGAGCTGCAAGTACTCTTAAGTGGGTGTATTTAATTATATTTTTTTAATTGTCTTTAATGGAGTCTATTTTCTCTATCAGCTGTTTTTCCACCATTTAATTCTCTTCAACAACATTGCATTCACATGAAGGAAGACAAAGCCTGGAAAATGGAGCTAAAAACATCTCTGGGGCTAAGTCCTTGTGGGCTGTGCTAATATTAGTTCTCTGCATTATTTTTTAGGATTGTTGGAAAAAATAATTAGCAAAAATTGTGACTATTAAAAACAAGACCTGCAAACACGTTCTGAACAAATAAAACTTTTCCTGACTGTATCTCATTTGCATGTTTTCTACCTTATATGTGCTCTTTCCTTGCTTCAGGCTGCTACCCTAACTGCCCACCAGACAAGCCGTATTTTCATGAGGATCAGATGAAGTGCGTCAGTCTCTGTGACTGTTATGATAATGAAGATGGGAAGATATATAGACGTGATGAATGTCAATTATGGTAAGGCTTAACATATCAGCCTAATTATGCACAAGGAAAAATGAACAAATCAGTAATGGAAAATTGCATATTTCTGTTTCATGACAGGAGTCGTGAAAGTTTTATGATGCCTGTGTAAAAATAAGGCCTGGAACAAGCAGTTACTAATTAGCTGGAATTTAGGCAACATGCCCATTTGAATCCGAGTAACTGAATCAACCAAGTTCTCATTCACAATTGTTCAATCCTTGATACTTGATGCCAGTATCTGGCAGAAAGATGACAGTAATAAAATCAGGTCATAATAAAAAAGATGTGTTTTTTTTTCTATTTTTTATTTCAGTGAATGCACATTAGAAGGTTTACAGTGCAAGTTTGATGATAAAGGTAAGACAGCTATTAAGTATTAATAAGAAAATGAAGTACTAGATATTATCTTTTCATAGATGACTGACAAAAACCTTCTGAATTACAGCATGTAACTGCATTTATGAAGGGAACACATATAAATACAACGAACTCATCTACAACACCACAGATGGAACGGGATGGTGTTTCAGTGCAACGTGCGATGTCAATGGAACAATAAACAGAAGTATCTTTAGATGTGGCATCTCAACAACAACCCCATTTACATTTTCTACAAGTCAGCCCACAACTACTGCTTCAGGTATGCATCAATACTCTTTAAAATAACTGAAAAATCTCTGGAAGGGATTAAAACTTGCCTGAAAGGCAGATCCTTTTCATCAGTTAATGACACACACTTTTACTTGAAACTATTGACTTCTTCTGGAAGAATTTCCAGTTCAACCAATTCAGCTGACCAGCATCAGATGCTTTTTAGACCATAATCAAGGATGTAGAAATGTATAGCATTTCTTACAAAGTCAGTCTCCACTGTTTCACCATGTTTTTTCCAGTGGAAAAATAACAGAGCTTATTAGTTATTGCACTCTGGAGAATCTCCTCACTTCCCTGCAAATAAAAAAGAGCAATTCTAAAACAAAGTCTGAACACACAAAAGACAGTTAGAACCATTTTAAAAATTACCGACCATATTAGCGCAAAATGAAAATAAGAAATTCAGTTTGAACGTATACTCAAATTATTTAAAACCATTCTTTGAAACCATTCCTAATTGTTAATCTTTAACAATATCGTATTCCTGCAATGCACTTCTACATTATTCCTGCAGTTAACTCATTGTACTGGCCATCTAATTGTGAAAAATTGAGAAATATTTCAAGAAAATTATACAATACTACCACAAGAACTGTACAATTAAATATAAGTCTTCTGTTAAGCAGATGTAACATTGATATGGAGAAAGTGGTACATATTCCATATGCTTATTTTCATAATGTTAAGAATATGACAAGAAATGTTATTAAAGTAAGAAGAAACTATGTATATATTAAATTATATCCTAAATATTTTTCATATGTTTATTATTTCAACTGTATAAACTACTATAAACTATTATATGAAGCTAAACTATTAGTTTATATTGGCAGTTTACAAATATGTGACATGTTATAATACTAAAATAAGTAGAAAAGTCATTAACCGGTAAAAATATTTTACATTATGTGTAGTTATGTAGCTAAGCATAAATAACTAGAGATAATAGTATGAAAAATAAAAAATCCTCTTACTTCTATTGTAACAGGCATGAGATCACATTATCTTATCTATCAACATTCCACATAACGCATGTTACATTAACTATATTTAAATACAATTTTTTAATGTCAGATTAAATACAACTAGAAAAAAATACAGAGATGAGATAGAAACCTACCTTAGAAATGAAACTAAAGGCTGTCAAAGAAAGTTTATTAAAATTAAAATACTATATGAACATATATACTATTACGTAAAACAGTAAAATATATGAAAATAAATAATTACTGTCACTTTAGTAACAGAAAACAAGACTTATATTTCTTCCTTTTAATTACAGAAATCACAACCACAACACCAGTGACAACTGTATGTGTGAAGAATGTATGTGAATGGTCAGAATGGTATGATAGCACACAGCCTAAAACCGGAGAGGACAGTGGAGACTATGAAAATTTTGAAAGTCTAAAAAAGAACGGATACAGCGTTTGTAAAAACCCAAGCGGAGTTCAATGCAGAGCAGAAGAACACCCAGATATAGGAATAGAATATCTTGATCAAATAATAGAATGCAGTCAAACCAGAGGATTGATATGCAATAACAAAGACCAAGAATCTAAGCAATGCTATAACTACAACATCAGAATACTATGCTGTAGTTATAAACCATGTTCAGAAATACAAACAACTACTGCTATAGAAACACCATTTACAATACAGACAAAGACACAACCACCAACTACAGGAAAACAAACAGAAGCTCAAAAAACAGATGTAACAACATTAACACCAAAAGTCACAGAGATAACAGAAAGCACAACCACACCAAAACAATCCACCACAACTAGCAGTAGTGCCACTACCATCAAGACGTCTCCCTCTGTCACAAAAGGCACAACCGCCATCATCGCCACACCAACAGAGCCCATTGCATCTACCAGCAGTGCCAGCACCGCCAAGGCCTCCACCCCTCTGACAGAAGGCACGACCACCACCGTCAGCACACCTACCAGCAGTGCCAGCACCATCAAGACCTCTCCCCCTGTGACAAAAGGCACCACCACCGTCATACCAACAGCGCCCACCTCACCCACCAGCACCAGTACCGCCAGCACCTCCGCCACCACGGGCATCTGCCACGAGCGCTGTGCCTGGACACAGTGGTTTGACGTGGACTACCCAGCCCCCGGTAGCGACGATGGAGACATAGAGACGTTTGAAAATATCCGAGCTGCTGGATTTGATGTGTGCATCAATCCACTGGACATCAACTGCCGTGCTGAAAACTACCCCAACAGGAGCCTGGAGAGCCTGGGCCAGGTACTGCAGTGCAGCGTCGAAAAAGGCCTTGTGTGCAGAAACAAGGATCAGATCAGCAAGTACCCCATGTGCTTCAACTACCAGGTCAGTGTGCTGTGCTGTGACCGCAACCACTGCGAGACAACACCAAGCACCACGCCAAGCTCCTCAACTACGCCCACTCCTGCAGAAACGTCCACTGAGACAACTCAGACTCCCGCACCACCCACTCCTTCCTCTACTCTACCCGAGCCGACAACGCCAACCAGTGCTGGCACCACGGTTGTGCTCAAGACCAGTATCCCTCCAACACGGGGCACGACCATCATCAGCACATCCACAGCGCCCACCTCACCCACCAGCAGTAAAAGCAGACCCACGACCACTGCAGAAACGACCACAACGTCCTCCACAACATCCATTCCGGTTGAAACGTCCACTGCGGCAACACCTACTCCAGCATCACCCACTACTTCCTCTACCCTTCCCCAGTCAACGATGACGACCACCACCAGCACCACGGTGATCAGCAGGACCTCCACCTCTCCGGCACAGAGCACAACCACATTCACAGCCCCAAGCAGTGCCAGCACCGCCAAGGCCTCCACCCCTGTGACAGAGCCCACAACCACCATCATCATCACCACACCAACAGAGCCCATCGTGCCTACAAGCAGTGCCACCACCATCAAGACCTCTCCCCCTGTGACAGAGTCCACAACCACCATCATCAGCACACCAACAGAGCCCATTGCATCTACCAGCAGTGCCAGCACCGCCAAGGCCTCCACCCCTCTGACAGAAGGCACGACCACCACCGTCAGCACACCTACCAGCAGTGCCAGCACCATCAAGACCTCTCCCCCTGTGACAAAAGGCACCACCACCGTCATACCAACAGCGCCCACCTCACCCACCAGCACCAGTACCGCCAGCACCTCCGCCACCACGGGCATCTGCCACGAGCGCTGTGCCTGGACACAGTGGTTTGACGTTGACTACCCAGCCTCCGGTAGCGACGATGGAGACATAGAGACGTTTGAAAATATCCGAGCTGCTGGATTTGATGTGTGCATCAATCCACTGGACATCAACTGCCGTGCTGAAAACTACCCCAACAGGAGCCTGGAGAGCCTGGGCCAGGTACTGCAGTGCAGCGTCGAAAAAGGCCTTGTGTGCAGAAACAAGGATCAGATCAGCAAGTACCCCATGTGCTTCAACTACCAGGTCAGTGTGCTGTGCTGTGACCGCAACCACTGCGAGACAACACCAAGCACCACGCCAAGCTCCTCAACTACGCCCACTCCTGCAGAAACGTCCACTGAGACAACCCAGACTCCCGCACCACCCACTCCTTCCTCTACTCTACCCGAGCCAACAACGCCAACCAGTGCTGGCACCACGGTTGTGCTCAAGACCAGTATCCCTCCAACACGGGGCACGACCATCATCAGCACATCCACAGCGCCCACCTCACCCACCAGCAGTAAAAGCAGACCCACGACCACTGCAGAAACGACCACAACGTCCTCCACAACATCCATTCCGGTTGAAACGTCCACTGCGGCAACACCTACTCCAGCATCACCCACTACTTCCTCTACCCTTCCCCAGTCAACGATGACGACCACCACCAGCACCACGGTGATCAGCAGGACCTCCACCTCTCCGGCACAGAGCACAACCACATTCACAGCCCCAAGCAGTGCCAGCACCGCCAAGGCCTCCACCCCTGTGACAGAGCCCACAACCACCATCATCATCACCACACCAACAGAGCCCATCGTGCCTACAAGCAGTGCCACCACCATCAAGACCTCTCCCCCTGTGACAGAGTCCACAACCACCATCATCAGCACACCAACAGAGCCCATTGCATCTACCAGCAGTGCCAGCACCGCCAAGGCCTCCACCCCTCTGACAGAAGGCACGACCACCACCGTCAGCACACCTACCAGCAGTGCCAGCACCATCAAGACCTCTCCCCCTGTGACAAAAGGCACCACCACCGTCATACCAACAGCGCCCACCTCACCCACCAGCACCAGTACCGCCAGCACCTCCGCCACCACGGGCATCTGCCACGAGCGCTGTGCCTGGACACAGTGGTTTGACGTGGACTACCCAGCCCCCGGTAGCGATGATGGAGACATAGAGACGTTTGAAAATATCCGAGCTGCTGGATTTGATGTGTGCATCAATCCACTGGACATCAACTGCCGTGCTGAAAACTACCCCAACAGGAGCCTGGAGAGCCTGGGCCAGGTACTGCAGTGCAGCGTCGAAAAAGGCCTTGTGTGCAGAAACAAGGATCAGATCAGCAAGTACCCCATGTGCTTCAACTACCAGGTCAGTGTGCTGTGCTGTGACCGCAACCACTGCGAGACAACACCAAGCACCACGCCAAGCTCCTCAACTACGCCCACTCCTGCAGAAACGTCCACTGAGACAACCCAGACTCCCGCACCACCCACTCCTTCCTCTACTCTACCCAAGTCGACAACGCCAACCAGTGCTGGCACCACGGTTGTGCTCAAGACCAGTATCCCTCCAACACGGGGCACGACCATCATCAGCACATCCACAGCGCCCACCTCACCCACCAGCAGTAAAAGCAGACCCACGACCACTGCAGGAACGACCACAACGTCCTCCACAACATCCATTCCGGTTGAAACGTCCACTGCGGCAACACCTACTCCAGCATCACCCACTACTTCCTCTACCCTTCCCCAGTCAACGATGACGACCACCACCAGCACCACGGTGATCAGCAGGACCTCCACCTCTCCGGCACAGAGCACAACCACATTCACAGCCCCAAGCAGTGCCAGCACCGCCAAGGCCTCCACCCCTGTGACAGAGCCCACAACCACCATCATCATCACCACACCAACAGAGCCCATCGTGCCTACAAGCAGTGCCACCACCATCAAGACCTCTCCCCCTGTGACAGAGTCCACAACCACCATCATCAGCACACCAACAGAGCCCATTGCATCTACCAGCAGTGCCAGCACCGCCAAGGCCTCCACCCCTCTGACAGAAGGCACGACCACCACCGTCAGCACACCTACCAGCAGTGCCAGCACCATCAAGACCTCTCCCCCTGTGACAAAAGGCACCACCACCGTCATACCAACAGCGCCCACCTCACCCACCAGCACCAGTACCGCCAGCACCTCCGCCACCACGGGCATCTGCCACGAACGCTGTGCCTGGACACAGTGGTTTGACGTGGACTACCCAGCCCCCGGTAGCGACGATGGAGACATAGAGACGTTTGAAAATATCCGAGCTGCTGGATTTGATGTGTGCATCAATCCACTGGACATCAACTGCCGTGCTGAAAACTACCCCAACAGGAGCCTGGAGAGCCTGGGCCAGGTACTGCAGTGCAGTGTCGAAAAAGGCCTTGTGTGCAGAAACAAGGATCAGATCAGCAAGTACCCCATGTGCTTCAACTACCAGGTCAGTGTGCTGTGCTGTGACCGCAACCACTGCGAGACAACACCAAGCACCACGCCAAGCTCCTCAACTACACCCACTCCTGCAGAAACGTCCACTGAGACAACCCAGACTCCCGCACCACCCACTCCTTCCTCTACTCTACCCGAGCCGACAACGCCAACCAGTGCTGGCACCACGGTTGTGCTCAAGACCAGTATCCCTCCAACACGGGGCACGACCATCATCAGCACATCCACAGCGCCCACCTCACCCACCAGCAGTAAAAGCAGACCCACGACCACTGCAGAAACGACCACAACGTCCTCCACAACATCCATTCCGGTTGAAACGTCCACTGCGGCAACACCTACTCCAGCATCACCCACTACTTCCTCTACCCTTCCCCAGTCAACGATGACGACCACCACCAGCACCACGGTGATCAGCAGGACCTCCACCTCTCCGGCACAGAGCACAACCACATTCACAGCCCCAAGCAGTGCCAGCACCGCCAAGGCCTCCACCCCTGTGACAGAGCCCACAACCACCATCATCATCACCACACCAACAGAGCCCATCGTGCCTACAAGCAGTGTCACCACCATCAAGACCTCTCCCCCTGTGACAGAATCCACAACCACCATCATCAGCACACCAACAGAGCCCATTGCATCTACCAGCAGTGCCAGCACCGCCAAGGCCTCCACCCCTCTGACAGAAGGCACGACCACCACCGTCAGCACACCTACCAGCAGTGCCAGCACCATCAAGACCTCTCCCCCTGTGACAAAAGGCACCACCACCGTCATACCAACAGCGCCCACCTCACCCACCAGCACCAGTACCGCCAGCACCTCCGCCACCACGGGCATCTGCCACGAACGCTGTGCCTGGACACAGTGGTTTGACGTGGACTACCCAGCCCCCGGTAGCGACGATGGAGACATAGAGACGTTTGAAAATATCCGAGCTGCTGGATTTGATGTGTGCATCAATCCACTGGACATCAACTGCCGTGCTGAAAACTACCCCAACAGGAGCCTGGAGAGCCTGGGCCAGGTACTGCAGTGCAGCGTCGAAAAAGGCCTTGTGTGCAGAAACAAGGATCAGATCAGCAAGTACCCCATGTGCTTCAACTACCAGGTCAGTGTGCTGTGCTGTGACCGCAACCACTGCGAGACAACACCAAGCACCACGCCAAGCTCCTCAACTACGCCCACTCCTGCAGAAACGTCCACTGAGACAACCCAGACTCCCGCACCACCCACTCCTTCCTCTACTCTACCCGAGCCGACAACGCCAACCAGTGCTGGCACCACGGTTGTGCTCAAGACCAGTATCCCTCCAACACGGGGCACGACCATCATCAGCACATCCACAGCGCCCACCTCACCCACCAGCACTACTGCCTCTACCCTTCCCCAGTCAACGATGACGACCACCACCAGCACCATGGTGATCAGCAGGACCTCCACCTCTCCGGCACAGAGCACAACCACTTTCACAGCCCCAAGCAGTGCCAGCACCGCCAAGGCCTCCACCCCTGTGACAGAGCCCACAACCACCATCATCATCACCACACCAACAGAGCCCATCGTGCCTACAAGCAGTGCCACCACCATCAAGACCTCTCCCCCTGTGACAGAGTCCACAACCACCATCATCAGCACACCAACAGAGCCCATTGCATCTACCAGCAGTGCCAGCACCGCCAAGGCCTCCACCCCTCTGACAGAAGGCACGACCACCACCGTCAGCACACCTACCAGCAGTGCCAGCACCATCAAGACCTCTCCCCCTGTGACAAAAGGCACCACCACCGTCATACCAACAGCGCCCACCTCACCCACCAGCACCAGTACCGCCAGCACCTCCGCCACCACGGGCATCTGCCACGAACGCTGTGCCTGGACACAGTGGTTTGACGTGGACTACCCAGCCCCCGGTAGCGACGATGGAGACATAGAGACGTTTGAAAATATCCGAGCTGCTGGATTTGATGTGTGCATCAATCCACTGGACATCAACTGCCGTGCTGAAAACTACCCCAACAGGAGCCTGGAGAGCCTGGGCCAGGTACTGCAGTGCAGCGTCGAAAAAGGCCTTGTGTGCAGAAACAAGGATCAGATCAGCAAGTACCCCATGTGCTTCAACTACCAGGTCAGTGTGCTGTGCTGTGACCGCAACCACTGCGAGACAACACCAAGCACCACGCCAAGCTCCTCAACTACGCCCACTCCTGCAGAAACGTCCACTGAGACAACCCAGACTCCCGCACCACCCACTCCTTCCTCTACTCTACCCGAGCCGACAACGCCAACCAGTGCTGGCACCACGGTTGTGCTCAAGACCAGTATCCCTCCAACACGGGGCACGACCATCATCAGCACATCCACAGCGCCCACCTCACCCACCAGCAGTAAAAGCAGACCCACGACCACTGCAGAAACGACCACAACGTCCTCCACAACATCCATTCCGGTTGAAACGTCCACTGCGGCAACACCTACTCCAGCATCACCCACTACTTCCTCTACCCTTCCCCAGTCAACGATGACGACCACCACCAGCACCACGGTGATCAGCAGGACCTCCACCTCTCCGGCACAGAGCACAACCACATTCACAGCCCCAAGCAGTGCCAGCACCGCCAAGGCCTCCACCCCTGTGACAGAGCCCACAACCACCATCATCATCACCACACCAACAGAGCCCATCGTGCCTACAAGCAGTGCCACCACCATCAAGACCTCTCCCCCTGTGACAGAGTCCACAACCACCATCATCAGCACACCAACAGAGCCCATTGCATCTACCAGCAGTGCCAGCACCGCCAAGGCCTCCACCCCTCTGACAGAAGGCACGACCACCACCGTCAGCACACCTACCAGCAGTGCCAGCACCATCAAGACCTCTCCCCCTGTGACAAAAGGCACCACCACCGTCATACCAACAGCGCCCACCTCACCCACCAGCACCAGTACCGCCAGCACCTCCGCCACCACGGGCATCTGCCACGAACGCTGTGCCTGGACACAGTGGTTTGACGTGGACTACCCAGCCCCCGGTAGCGACGATGGAGACATAGAGACGTTTGAAAATATCCGAGCTGCTGGATTTGATGTGTGCATCAATCCACTGGACATCAACTGCCGTGCTGAAAACTACCCCAACAGGAGCCTGGAGAGCCTGGGCCAGGTACTGCAGTGCAGCGTCGAAAAAGGCCTTGTGTGCAGAAACAAGGATCAGATCAGCAAGTACCCCATGTGCTTCAACTACCAGGTCAGTGTGCTGTGCTGTGACCGCAACCACTGCGAGACAACACCAAGCACCACGCCAAGCTCCTCAACTACGCCCACTCCTGCAGAAACGTCCACTGAGACAACCCAGACTCCCGCACCACCCACTCCTTCCTCTACTCTACCCGAGCCGACAACGCCAACCAGTGCTGGCACCACGGTTGTGCTCAAGACCAGTATCCCTCCAACACGGGGCACGACCATCATCAGCACATCCACAGCGCCCACCTCACCCACCAGCAGTAAAAGCAGACCCACGACCACTGCAGAAACGACCACAACGTCCTCCACAACATCCATTCCGGTTGAAACGTCCACTGCGGCAACACCTACTCCAGCATCACCCACTACTTCCTCTACCCTTCCCCAGTCAACGATGACGACCACCACCAGCACCACGGTGATCAGCAGGACCTCCACCTCTCCGGCACAGAGCACAACCACATTCACAGCCCCAAGCAGTGCCAGCACCGCCAAGGCCTCCACCCCTGTGACAGAGCCCACAACCACCATCATCATCACCACACCAACAGAGCCCATCGTGCCTACAAGCAGTGCCACCACCATCAAGACCTCTCCCCCTGTGACAGAGTCCACAACCACCATCATCAGCACACCAACAGAGCCCATTGCATCTACCAGCAGTGCCAGCACCGCCAAGGCCTCCACCCCTCTGACAGAAGGCACGACCACCACCGTCAGCACACCTACCAGCAGTGCCAGCACCATCAAGACCTCTCCCCCTGTGACAAAAGGCACCACCACCGTCATACCAACAGCGCCCACCTCACCCACCAGCACCAGTACCGCCAGCACCTCCGCCACCACGGGCATCTGCCACGAACGCTGTGCCTGGACACAGTGGTTTGACGTGGACTACCCAGCCCCCGGTAGCGACGATGGAGACATAGAGACGTTTGAAAATATCCGAGCTGCTGGATTTGATGTGTGCATCAATCCACTGGACATCAACTGCCGTGCTGAAAACTACCCCAACAGGAGCCTGGAGAGCCTGGGCCAGGTACTGCAGTGCAGCGTCGAAAAAGGCCTTGTGTGCAGAAACAAGGATCAGATCAGCAAGTACCCCATGTGCTTCAACTACCAGGTCAGTGTGCTGTGCTGTGACCGCAACCACTGCGAGACAACACCAAGCACCACGCCAAGCTCCTCAACTACGCCCACTCCTGCAGAAACGTCCACTGAGACAACCCAGACTCCCGCACCACCCACTCCTTCCTCTACTCTACCCGAGCCGACAACGCCAACCAGTGCTGGCACCACGGTTGTGCTCAAGACCAGTATCCCTCCAACACGGGGCACGACCATCATCAGCACATCCACAGCGCCCACCTCACCCACCAGCAGTAAAAGCAGACCCACGACCACTGCAGAAACGACCACAACGTCCTCCACAACATCCATTCCGGTTGAAACGTCCACTGCGGCAACACCTACTCCAGCATCACCCACTACTTCCTCTACCCTTCCCCAGTCAACGATGACGACCACCACCAGCACCACGGTGATCAGCAGGACCTCCACCTCTCCGGCACAGAGCACAACCACATTCACAGCCCCAAGCAGTGCCAGCACCGCCAAGGCCTCCACCCCTGTGACAGAGCCCACAACCACCATCATCATCACCACACCAACAGAGCCCATCGTGCCTACAAGCAGTGCCACCACCATCAAGACCTCTCCCCCTGTGACAGAGTCCACAACCACCATCATCAGCACACCAACAGAGCCCATTGCATCTACCAGCAGTGCCAGCACCGCCAAGGCCTCCACCCCTCTGACAGAAGGCACGACCACCACCGTCAGCACACCTACCAGCAGTGCCAGCACCATCAAGACCTCTCCCCCTGTGACAAAAGGCACCACCACCGTCATACCAACAGCGCCCACCTCACCCACCAGCACCAGTACCGCCAGCACCTCCGCCACCACGGGCATCTGCCACGAACGCTGTGCCTGGACACAGTGGTTTGACGTGGACTACCCAGCCCCCGGTAGCGACGATGGAGACATAGAGACGTTTGAAAATATCCGAGCTGCTGGATTTGATGTGTGCATCAATCCACTGGACATCAACTGCCGTGCTGAAAACTACCCCAACAGGAGCCTGGAGAGCCTGGGCCAGGTACTGCAGTGCAGCGTCGAAAAAGGCCTTGTGTGCAGAAACAAGGATCAGATCAGCAAGTACCCCATGTGCTTCAACTACCAGGTCAGTGTGCTGTGCTGTGACCGCAACCACTGCGAGACAACACCAAGCACCACGCCAAGCTCCTCAACTACGCCCACTCCTGCAGAAACGTCCACTGAGACAACCCAGACTCCCGCACCACCCACTCCTTCCTCTACTCTACCCGAGCCGACAACGCCAACCAGTGCTGGCACCACGGTTGTGCTCAAGACCAGTATCCCTCCAACACGGGGCACGACCATCATCAGCACATCCACAGCGCCCACCTCACCCACCAGCAGTAAAAGCAGACCCACGACCACTGCAGAAACGACCACAACGTCCTCCACAACATCCATTCCGGTTGAAACGTCCACTGCGGCAACACCTACTCCAGCATCACCCACTACTTCCTCTACCCTTCCCCAGTCAACGATGACGACCACCACCAGCACCACGGTGATCAGCAGGACCTCCACCTCTCCGGCACAGAGCACAACCACATTCACAGCCCCAAGCAGTGCCAGCACCGCCAAGGCCTCCACCCCTGTGACAGAGCCCACAACCACCATCATCATCACCACACCAACAGAGCCCATCGTGCCTACAAGCAGTGCCACCACCATCAAGACCTCTCCCCCTGTGACAGAGTCCACAACCACCATCATCAGCACACCAACAGAGCCCATTGCATCTACCAGCAGTGCCAGCACCGCCAAGGCCTCCACCCCTCTGACAGAAGGCACGACCACCACCGTCAGCACACCTACCAGCAGTGCCAGCACCATCAAGACCTCTCCCCCTGTGACAAAAGGCACCACCACCGTCATACCAACAGCGCCCACCTCACCCACCAGCACCAGTACCGCCAGCACCTCCGCCACCACGGGCATCTGCCACGAACGCTGTGCCTGGACACAGTGGTTTGACGTGGACTACCCAGCCCCCGGTAGCGACGATGGAGACATAGAGACGTTTGAAAATATCCGAGCTGCTGGATTTGATGTGTGCATCAATCCACTGGACATCAACTGCCGTGCTGAAAACTACCCCAACAGGAGCCTGGAGAGCCTGGGCCAGGTACTGCAGTGCAGCGTCGAAAAAGGCCTTGTGTGCAGAAACAAGGATCAGATCAGCAAGTACCCCATGTGCTTCAACTACCAGGTCAGTGTGCTGTGCTGTGACCGCAACCACTGCGAGACAACACCAAGCACCACGCCAAGCTCCTCAACTACGCCCACTCCTGCAGAAACGTCCACTGAGACAACCCAGACTCCCGCACCACCCACTCCTTCCTCTACTCTACCCGAGCCAACAACGCCAACCAGTGCTGGCACCACGGTTGTGCTCAAGACCAGTATCCCTCCAACACGGGGCACGACCATCATCAGCACATCCACAGCGCCCACCTCACCCACCAGCAGTAAAAGCAGACCCACGACCACTGCAGAAACGACCACAACGTCCTCCACAACATCCATTCCGGTTGAAACGTCCACTGCGGCAACACCTACTCCAGCATCACCCACTACTTCCTCTACCCTTCCCCAGTCAACGATGACGACCACCACCAGCACCACGGTGATCAGCAGGACCTCCACCTCTCCGGCACAGAGCACAACCACATTCACAGCCCCAAGCAGTGCCAGCACCGCCAAGGCCTCCACCCCTGTGACAGAGCCCACAACCACCATCATCATCACCACACCAACAGAGCCCATCGTGCCTACAAGCAGTGCCACCACCATCAAGACCTCTCCCCCTGTGACAGAGTCCACAACCACCATCATCAGCACACCAACAGAGCCCATTGCATCTACCAGCAGTGCCAGCACCGCCAAGGCCTCCACCCCTCTGACAGAAGGCACGACCACCACCGTCAGCACACCTACCAGCAGTGCCAGCACCATCAAGACCTCTCCCCCTGTGACAAAAGGCACCACCACCGTCATACCAACAGCGCCCACCTCACCCACCAGCACCAGTACCGCCAGCACCTCCGCCACCACGGGCATCTGCCACGAACGCTGTGCCTGGACACAGTGGTTTGACGTGGACTACCCAGCCCCCGGTAGCGACGATGGAGACATAGAGACGTTTGAAAATATCCGAGCTGCTGGATTTGATGTGTGCATCAATCCACTGGACATCAACTGCCGTGCTGAAAACTACCCCAACAGGAGCCTGGAGAGCCTGGGCCAGGTACTGCAGTGCAGCGTCGAAAAAGGCCTTGTGTGCAGAAACAAGGATCAGATCAGCAAGTACCCCATGTGCTTCAACTACCAGGTCAGTGTGCTGTGCTGTGACCGCAACCACTGCGAGACAACACCAAGCACCACGCCAAGCTCCTCAACTACGCCCACTCCTGCAGAAACGTCCACTGAGACAACCCAGACTCCCGCACCACCCACTCCTTCCTCTACTCTACCCGAGCCGACAACGCCAACCAGTGCTGGCACCACGGTTGTGCTCAAGACCAGTATCCCTCCAACACGGGGCACGACCATCATCAGCACATCCACAGCGCCCACCTCACCCACCAGCACTACTGCCTCTACCCTTCCCCAGTCAACGATGACGACCACCACCAGCACCATGGTGATCAGCAGGACCTCCACCTCTCCGGCACAGAGCACAACCACTTTCACAGCCCCAAGCAGTGCCAGCACCGCCAAGTCCTCTACTCTTGTGACAGAGCCCAAAACCACCATCATTACCACACCAACGTCCTCCACAACATCCATTCCGGTGGAAACATCCACTGTGGCTACCCAGACTCCATCATCAGGCAGTACTGCCTCTACCCTCCCCAACACAACGATTCCATGGAAGACAGGGACTACAGTTATTCTTCCAACTTCTGTTTCTTCTACCAGCCAAAGTACCACCACCTCTATATTTCCCACTAGGTTTACCACCACTGGTAGCCCAGGTATGTCATTGTCAATCTCTCTTATGTTTGGAAGCAGTTACACTGTTATAAGAGCATTGCTGTCTTTATCACCTAGTTCAACGTGCTGCTTCTGGGTTGGGTCTATCCCAGACAGGATTACAGACTGGGGGACGAACTCATTGAGAGCAGAATCCAGACAGGGACTTGATGGTTCTGGTGGTCAAAAGTCTTGCCATGAACCAGCAGCTTGTGTTTGGAGTCCAGAAGCCCAACTGAGTCCTGGGCTACATCAAAAGAGTTGTGACCAGCAGGTCCAGGAAGATGATTGTTCCCCTGTACTCTGCCCTCATGAGGCCCTGCCTGGAATACTGCATCCAGGTTTGGGGCCCCCAGCACAAGAAAGATGAGACCTCTTAGAGTGAGTCCAGAGGAGGGCCACAAAAATGATCAGAGGGCTGGGGTACCTCTCCTATAAAGAGATGCTGAGAGAGCTGGGGATGTTCAGCCTGGAGAAGAGAAGGCTCTGGGGAGACCTCATCACGGCCTTTGAGTACTTAAAAGGGGTCTTATAAAGAGGTTGGAGAAGGACTCTTCACTCAGGTAGATAATCACAGTATCACAGTATCACAGATTTCTAGGTTGGAAGAGACCTCAAGATCATCGAGTCCAACCTCCGACCTAACACTAAGTACTCCACTAAACCATATCTCTAAGCTCTACATCTAAACGTCTTTTAAAGACCTCCAGGGATGGTGAATCAACCACCTCCCTGGGCAGCCCGTTCCAATGCTTAATAACCCTTTCGGTAAAGAAGTACTTCCTAACATCCAACCTAAAACTCCCCTGTCGCAACTTTCACCCATTCCCCCTCGTCCTGTCACCAGGCACGTGGGAGAACAGACCAACCCCCACCTCTCTACAGCCTCCTTTAAGGTACCTGTAGAGAGCGATAAGGTCGCCCCTGAGCCTCCTCTTCTCCAGGCTGAACAAGCCCAGCTCCCTCAGCCGCTCCTCGTAAGACTTGTTCTCCAGACCCCTCACCAGCTTGGTCGCCCTTCTCTGGACTCGCTCGAGCACGTCCATGTCCTTCCTGTAGCGAGGGGCCCAAAACTGAACACAGTACTCAAGGTGCGGCCTCACCAGAGCCGAGTACAGGGGCACAATCACTTCCCTAGACCTGCTGGCCACACTGCTTCTTATACAGGCCAGGATGCTGTTGGCCTTCTTGGCCACCTGGGCACACTGCTGGCTCAGAAGCCGAAAAGTCCTTGGCCTGGTGTAAACACTGCTCTGCAACAATTAAAACATCAGCATGTTATCAGCGCTCTTCTCATCCTAATCCAAAACATAGCACCCTACCAGCTACTATGAGGGAAAATTAACTCTGTCCTAACTGGAACCAGGACACAGCCGACTATCAACCAATACTCCCAGGTGATAATGATAGGACAAGGGGGAATAGTTTTAAACTGAAAGAGGATAGATTTAAATTAGACATTAGGAGGACATTCTTCACTGTAAGGATGGTGAGGCACTGGCACAGGCTGCACAGAGAAACTGTGGATGCTCCATCCCTGGAGGTGCTCAAGGCCAGGCTGGATAGCCAACCTGATCTAGTGGGTGGCATCCCTGCCTATGGCAGGGGTTTAGAGTTAGATGATCTTTATGGTCCCTTCCAACCTGAGCCATTCTATGATTCTATGATCTTCTGTTACTTTTTCCACAGTCATCCATGCTTCTTTTAACACAGAAACCATTTTTTATTCCATTACTCCCTTTGCTACTTGTAGCTGTGTTAAATCTTTGAGTGGATTCCATGGTTTGATAATACTTATCCTGAGTCAGGGGAAACATGAGGAATCAAGCGTTGGATAATACGGAATATAAAGTTATGGTATACTTTTACTGTGTGCTCCTGCTTGTAGGACACTCGCCATTGCAACTGCAAATACAATAGCTTCACAGAAGAACATGTCTGAAAAAATTATTGAGATTTTTCTCACAGTTGTGACAGTGATGAGTCTGAAACTTCTGAAAATATTCGAGCCGAAGATTTTAACATTTACAAAATCCAGATGATACCTGGTGTAGAGTTGTAAGACATCCCTGATCTCCATTTAACAAAAGTGGATCAAATAGTGGAATGCAACCAAATGTTGCCTTTAGTTGCCTGAATGTTGAACAGTCCCCTGCACTATGTTGGAATTATTTGAACCAAAACCTGTGCTGTGAACTAAACTATGTTTTGTGCTTAACAGTATCTACATCTGGTACCTCACAGTCAAGCCACATAACAACAAGCACTTCTGCGATCTTCAGTTCTTCCCTCACCACAGCTTTCACAACAGAAGCAAGTACAATTGTTACATTAAGCAGACCAACTCCATGTTTTTGTCACGTCTTTGGTGATTTTTTTTCTCCTGGTGAGTTTCTTACTTTATGGTTGTAAAAATTTTCTAAAGCAATATGAATCCTTAATAGTGTATTCTGTTACAGACAACTACTCAAAATCATCCAAACATAGATCTTTTAATAGATATATTATTCACTATTTACTTCATATTTTCACTTTTTTTTTTCCAAAGTCTTTTCATTAGTCTTTTAATTTCTCCTTCATCTTTTCTCTACAGGGGAAGTTGTATACAACAGAACAGATAGGGCTGGATGTAATTTTTATGCGCTTTGCAGCAATGAATGCGAAATTGCCCCATTTCAAGGGCCATGTCCTCCAACAACTCCTTTAACTTCAGAGTCCTCAGAAACAACAACACAAGCCTCCTCATCCACAGAACACATATTTTCTTCTGTCTCACCAACCACAGCAACATCCCTCACAACTGCAGCAGAAAGAAACTGTACTGATGTCAGTCCTCCACGAAAGGTGGTTACTGTTATTTTTTCTAATATATGACCTTTGCAAAAACTGCCCAGTGTCTGTCTTCTATTAGCCAATTCGAATCATCTTGCGTGTATTTCAGTAACAAAGGTGGTCATGTTACAAATGGCCTTATAGCACTTAAAACTAGTACCATTAGGCTTTTAAATCCCCTGGAGATGGAAAAGCTCATTAATATCATGGCAGAGACTTTTTAAAATAAAAGATTCAAATGTCATGGCAATAAGTAGACCTGCTATGAAAATGTTAGAATGGCCTTCCTTCTACAGAGAAGAGATAATTCCGTGATTGTTCTCAAAATCATATGCTAACAAATTTCTCATCTGAAATCCTTACCAATCTTGAGAGTCTAATGCAGGTTGACCCAGAATAATTAGGGTGAAAGAGCACTTAAGAATAAATGATTTATGTATTTTCAGCCTGGAGAGAAATGGACAAGTGAATGCCAGGACTGTCTCTGTGACCCACTCACTTCTACTGTGCAATGTCAGCCACTCCCATGCCAAACAGCTCAGACACTAATTTGTGAAATAGGATTTGTTTCCACACCTGTTTTACCATCAAAAGACCCATGTTGTCCTGAATTTGAATGCAGTAAGTATTAAAAATACATATGCACACACCAAGCTACACACTGTGGGAAACAACACTAAGCAGGTTCTAAGCAGGTTCTATATATATCACGGTAACAGCAAAACCTTCCTTAAATTGTTCTCACTCAGTGAACACACATCAATTTTTTGCTAAATATGCATTAAAAGTTCATCTTAAAACAAAACATTATTTTCAATGAAGTCTGCTGAGAATTGGAGCGGGTGGAAGAGCAGGATAACACTCTGACCCTTCAAGTATTTGATGTACCTCAAGTCTCTCTGTATCTGGCTATTAAGGTTATTAATGTATTTTATGTTATTAGTGTAATATTGAAGCACATTAATATTGGCCTAACTACATCTAAACAAAGATGAATAAACATAAGGATGAGCCAGCAGACAGCTTTATATTTAACTGCTAAAGTAGGTAACACGAAGCAACAAAGTGAATCACCATCAATAACTGAAGTACAAAAAAACATAATTACACATGCTATTGTAGAACACTGATGAAAATTTAACAATTCAATGTATATATATGTTTATATATGTATATTTTTTATAAATGAATCAAAACCAAAAGATAACCATAAATTAAGCCTGAAGTAGGGAGATCAAAAAGGAACTGCAAGGCTTGAAGTAATTCTGTGAAAGCTATGAATGGAATCTGCCACGTTACTATATTACTACAGTAAGAAATACCACTTTTCCACTTGATTTTCCAACCAAGCTTCATTCTGAGTAGTATCAATAACAAAGGCATCTTTGAAGACTACTGGACTTAGAGGGTTCAAAGAGGAAACTACTTTAATTTGAAGTAAACCCAGGGCAAGAAGGGGATTTTTCACATATAGCTCCAGTTTGATGCTATTTCTGCTCAATTCTTCTATCTAATTAACAGATGTGGTTATTATTTTAATATCTAGCTATACTGTAAAAATGAGGTCTAACCACACAGGGCTTGAATTCAAGTTTTCCATAATCTCTGCGTTTTTAACAAACCTTGATAACATCTTGACTTCTCTGAAAATCTCACAACTTAAGTTTACTTTGGATTTTTTGTTGTTTTTCAGAACGAATACCCAACATCTGTGTGGTTAATGGCACAATGTATATGGTGAGAATGATACTTACAATGCCCTATTAACAGAACTGAAATGTACACCCTTTCCACCACAAAAGCCCTTGAGAAAATTCTTTTCCCAATTCATGTCATTCCATCTCTAACCCTAAACTGAATGTGTTTTTTTTCTTCTTCTAATGTCAAAACCAAAACTGTCCCAGAAGAGTTCCTCGAGAGGGAGTGTAAAACAAGAGTGTGTCATTTTTAGTGACCTACTTTTTTTAAAAAAGTCTTCTCCTAGTTGTGGATTTTTTTTTCCTTTTTTTTTTTTTTTTTTTGCAGAGGACCTAATGCATCACCTGAGCTCAGCTGTTATTTGAAATAAGCACTGAAAACCTTCAAAAATAAAGCCAGGATTTTTGTTTTAATTGATACATAAATATTTTGCTGAAATTGGTACCTAAATCTTTTTCAAAATTTAAACAGCAGCACCACAGCCTTATGGGGACACATTTTAAAAAGACTAAAATCCACCTGTGAATTTGTATCACTGCTTATGTATCTCCAATTATTTTAATCTCCATTTGTAAGTTATAATTGTTTTATAACCTCTGAAAATGTCTTACATGAGAAAAAAATCTTAAACAGAGCATTGAAAAGCTGGTAAAATACTGAGGTCGTACAAACTGGTCATACCTGCATTTTATTAGTTACTTTTTCATATCACTTTGTTTAGATTCCTCCTAATGTTTTCTCGTAAAGCATAAAGTCAAACAATTCTATGTTCAAAGACAATTGAGAAACTCACATTTCCATTTCAGCAGCCATTAATAGTACACAACAATGCTTTCAACCCTGCTGATAAACTATAAGGACACTGTTTAGATTTTATTGTTGTTCCCATCCCCTCTCTCTTCCAGCCTGGAACGACCATAGCAATTGATTCCTGTAAGAAATGTGCCTGCAGTTCTGAGAAAGATCCAGTGACTAGTAAAAATATTGTGCAGTGTGAACCAGTGCAATGTGAAACATCTTGCCCACTGGTGAGTTCTGATTCTCTAGGATGTCTCATCAGCCCTCAATTACAGTAAGACTAGAATTAGCCACCACCAACTCAACATACTTTCTCTTTCATCTCTATACGAGTAGGGTCATGAATATAAGATTGAGGACGGAGACTGCTGTGGGAAGTGTGTTGAAGTAGCTTGCACAATCAAACTAAGTAACAACACTATTCAGGTGCTCAGCGTAAGTATTCTATTCAATTTCATATCTCAATCAATGTGTTCCTTCCTAGTAAGAATCAATTTAACATTGAAATCATTCTGAGAACTACAGAGTTTTCTGAAGACTCACTTGGAAAAAGAAATTCTTGATATTTGCGATTAACTGGGTAATGGTAACCATTCAGATGTAGGATTTCAGCTTTCAAGCAAGCCAGTTTGCAAAATTCGGCTTTTCCCATTTGCGGCTTGAAAGAACTTCAGATGCATCTCAGATGCATCTTTGATTGAAGTGTGAGACCTTAATTAGCCAGACATTTTTGAAGTAACCACGCTATACTTGATCTCAACGGATTTTTTTTTCTCTTAAAATCATAGGTTGATGAGATTCTGCCACTTGATCTCTGCAGCTACTACAAATGTGAAAAAATTGAAGATCAATATGTTACAGTCCAAACTAAAAAAGTGTGCCCTGAATTCGATCCAACAGAGTGTGATACTGTAAGTTTTAATCAATTCTTCATCTATCAAATGCAGCTTAAAAGCTCAAGGGGGGCAGGGAAGCAAGAAAGAATGCAAAAAATCACTTTCATTAAAGTTGCAGAATGAAATTAATCTTGCTGTAACAATACTATTGAGAGAAGCTTAGTATTTTTACGTGAGCCTACAAGGATTCAAGACTTTTGTGGTGGGGACTCAGCCAGTAAGACACCCATGGTTTCATTTTGTTCATCACAGAGGAGCCTTCTTCCCAGTATTAGTAATGTTAACTTGTATTCATACTCCTGGTTGTCATCCATGCTTTAACACAAATCCTTTCTTTACTTCTGCAAAGGATGAAGCAGAGACTACTCCTGACGGCTGCTGCAAGATATGTAAACGTAAGTAATACTGTGTTCATGTTTTCTACTTCTAAACAGCTATATTCAACTTCTGTCCATATTCAGGTGGAAGGAAGGATTCATCACTCCTCCAGTTTTCACTTATTCTATTTATCAAGACCCTTTGTTTCGGTTTCTTCAAAAGGAAAAAGCAAATGCTTGCCAGTATTGAATACCACAACTCAAGCCACCGATGCTCAAGCCTCAGCACAATCTTCCAAATACACTGTACAGCTGAGATCAAAGAATAACTTGAAATCCCTAAACACATTACACAGTATCCCCTACTGTTGCATACTGTACATATATTCTCAATAATAAGACCTCACGCACAGTGAAGTTGTTTAAGCATGTAGTTCTAAACTGGAGGTTTGAAGCATCTGTTTATTTTTTCCTGTTCTTCTGAAGCTACGAACTGCAAAGCTTACAGCACAAAAACTGTGATCCGACATGAAGACTGTGAATCTTCTGAACCTGTTGAGCTGGCCTATTGTGAAGGGACGTGTCCTGGCTCCTCTGTGTAAGTTCCAAAAAAATAATTTAGCATCTCTTTAGAGTCATTTATAGTGTGGTTTCTGTTAACTTAATCACAGAATAGCAACAAAGTTCACATGTTCACAATTTCATTGAGTAGAATCAGACTCAATTAAAGAACAGTTTCACTATTGAAAATATAAGTTACTAAAATCACAGTCATAGGATGGTAAGGGAGGGGGGTATGTGTGAAAAAAAGTCACTACGGGGTTCCTGGGTGTTGATTTTTAATGAGAATATATGCCTTCTTTTTCTGGCAAAATACAGGTATTCTCTTGAAGCAAACCAGATGCAACATGAGTGTAGTTGCTGCCAGGAGTTCAGCAGCCAAATAAGAGAGGTGACCCTGACTTGCCAAAATGGAACAAGCATAAATTATAACTATGTCTATGTGGAACAGTGCCAGTGTATGAATGCGTGCACTTCACAGATCTCTCAAATAGATGGTTACCAATCAAAAATCAGTGAAAAACTGACATGATCATTGCAAAAAGAAAACAGAGAGCCTAGGGAAGCTAGAATCACATTTTCCTGAAAATAACCTGCACTCCTTCTTTAACTGATACTATTTCAGTTTATCTTTTCTTTTATCTTACCTTTTTTTGTAAAAACAAAGAGTTAATTTTTTTATTTAAGTGATACCGTTTTGAAGGTGAAAAATAAATGACCATGTAAAATATCTTGCTGTACATTATGCAAATAGGCCAGTATGTATCAGTGCCATCACAGATCACAAAACTGACGTTCTACGAAAAGACTAAAAGGGCTCTAAAAACAAAACCAGAAAACAGTGTAGCTACATTGCACTTCACTCTTGTGACTAGAGAAAGTTTTATTGGATAGCATTTTCATGGATGTAATGCTCTTGACAGACATCACACAGTGACAGAGAAAAGACTTTTGCTGTTCATTTTGTCTCTTATTTGATCAATAAAACTTTCAGCATTTTTCAAATGCATGAGTGGTGACTTTGATACTTGTGTTCACTATCTAAATGATGGGAAGTTAATGACAGAGTTCTGTGTTGTTTTTTTTTTGTTGGTTTTATAAGATCAGATGCGTGTAATCTCAGTTTCCTGTATTATCTAACAGTTTTTGAATGGATTTACACTAGAGAGAAATATGGCTGCATTTTCCCACAGTAGTTCATCACGTTTACCTGAACTGTTTGGAGCATTTACCATACCAGTATCTGTTATAACACAAAGCCTGATATCTGACCTGAAGGCTTGGCTGAAAAACAAAGGAGGAACTGATTGATCAAATAATTACACATTTTATACATGTTTATTTAGAAGTGAAATTCAATCCCTGAATGAAATCAGTAGCACCCTCTCTATTGGCCTTCACAGGCAGGACCTGATCTCATATTGGGATTATCCAGAGGGAGGCTTTACATTTTAGCATTGAACTCCGTATCACAAGTACAGAGTTTGCCAGACCCACAGCAAGAACACAGGCTTCAAGCAGGGTTACTACCTATGACAGCAGAGCAAACAGTACTTCCTGTGCCTTCTCCGATCTCTGATAAAGCCACTTGTCATTGGGAACACAGGCTGGAGCCAGACCAGCCATGCTCTGTCTGTTCCACAATTTCACCACTGCATTCTCAGACCATGAACCCCAGGTATCACTGTGAGAAGACATCAGAAGAGTGACTGGTGGGTCAAGCAGTTTGACAGCTTCAGTGCAGCTTCCCATATCTCTGGCTCCCGCAGTATTTAGAGCTTTGGGCATACCATGACAGGAACAGAGTGAGCCTGCTGGGATCCAGAACTGTGGTGGCATGCATAACCAGCACACCTGCCATGGGAGGGCTTGCTGCGTAAGAGGCATTCACATACACCGGCCATGTGAAACCTGGCATTATAATGCTGAGCTAGTAATCGAAATTTGGGTTGGGCAAATCAATGCCTGCAGAGTTCACAGGTCACTGGGTGCAGAACTCAAAATCCCAGTGACAGTAACATAAAAACAAAATCTAAACACTTCTGAAGTTGCCTTTGAGTTCAGACTGAAACCAGTGAAATTGAAACCAGTGAAATTTGGGTGCATTTCCCCTTCCTCTCCACCACCCTAATCCCTATACTTCAAGTGTTTAGTACCACGTTCACAGTTTACAAAGCTTCCCTAACTTTTCCTGGGCTGCTGGTTTTCCTGAACTGAAGTACTGTGTTAGCACATTAATAGGACGTTCAAGTTCGAGTCTTAAACTGCCCTCTAATGGTCATTTACTTTTCTAAGGAGAACTAACACAGGACCTATTTCCTTAATTCTACTGGAGATATTAACCTTCATAGAGCATCTTCATCCATCAGAGAGATCAGTAATAGTAGCAGTTAAAAATATTTTAATTCAGTGTAAACTATGGAAGATGTAGAGGTTATTCCTCAAAGCTAGATATCAAATGAGATCCTCAATGGGCATGTACCACATTCATGGAAAAGAAATAACACCATAATTGACAGGTCAGAAAATATGATTGTAGTTCAGGTGTGGTGTTTTGTGGTTTTTTTTTGTACTTTAACACCAGTCCTTTGGAAAATGCTGGAAACCACTGAATTTTCTCTGATGTCCTTAAAATACAGTTTCTCATATTTTTTAAGGGAAATTTCTCCTCTTGATATTCCCAGATTATGCACACACTTTCTTCAAAGTTTGCTTGGGACTTGGAGAAGAATTGAGAAACAGGAAAATTCACCATAATTGGGAGCTGTTCCCAGTTTACAGCATCAATTCAATTTCATAGAATCTTTTAAAATTACTTTTAATCTATTTGGCTATTTTCTAGTCCTCCATCTGACTGATCGTTGTCAGTAGTTTCTCTTTTGGAAAGCCTAGAGCAAGTGTAAGTAAATCAATGTGGAAGGCAAAGGGCCTTGTAAATGAATGCTGTGCAAATATCTCATCCAGTTCAATTCGGTGATAACTAAGTTCTGTTCTCCCAGTTATGAGCTCTGGCTCTATATTATGGATGGTCCTTTGAAACTTGCAAGTGTCTTATGTGTAAGTACGTACTACAGTTCCACAAATACACTGACTTTTACCAAGCACTTATATTTGCCCAGTTCTAATGTGAGATCAGACAATAAAACCTTTGAATTAGTTGCTAATGGGACACACTTAAATTCTCAATACACTCCACGGATTTGTTTAAATGTCAGAACATTGCCACATCAGTAAATTGCACTAACTGGGTAGTTTCACCATATATGCATATTACCACATGACCTTCCCTAATGCACAAGTCCACCATAGTTAGTTAACTAGAGAAATTACTTATCTATTTCCTAATGTAGGCAAATGCTTTTCCGTGCTAAGTTTACATGAAACATCAGTATACTTCATTATGGTAAATATAGGATGAAAAGTCTGTTTCAGTTTCAGGTTATTTTGATGCCCCCACACAAATTTTTAAACCTCATGCTACAGGCCATATGCTGATTTTTAATTAGAGCTGTGAAAAAAATAAATCTCATTTTGCAACTTTCTCTTACCAGTATTATAAAAACGGACACAAGGCATGTACCTCACAGGGTTATTTTCTATGCAATGATCTCAGTATCAGTTTCTGCCAGCAGTAGTACATAGGTTGGACTGACTGCCAGCCTTATTCCTGTTAGGGCTCAAATGAAAATGAAATATCCAAAAGGATATATATTACAGCTTTCTATATGTGGTTAATTACCAATTAAGAATACGTAGTTGATGGTTAAACACTTGAAAAATCTAACAATAACCTAAAGTTTCTCATGCAGCAGTGCTTACCACATGATCTGCAATGAAAAAGGGCCTGATCCGAAACAGTAAGTTTTGTGAAAATATCCCTTTGATACCAGGCTGCTTTGAATCAAACCCCGCATTTAAGGAAAAAGACAGAAAATGTTGTTTACATTGTTAAGTACCTCACCCCTGAAAGTGCTGATTCAGTTCAGGTAATACTAACAAGCTTAGGTACTGCAGCCTTATTCTCATGACTAAACTGAGTAGATTTGCTACTCAATTGCTATAAGAAAGTTGCTTCTTAAATACTTCTCAGACTTGTTGGAAGCATTACTATTTCTTGGCTGCATACACATCTCTTTACAAAAGAAGGTGCCAGCACACAATACTGAAATCCATTTTCCTTCTCTAATTAGACTGTGTTTTTCCAAGAAAATATACTGATATGTACTTGAAGATGCAAGTATATTCATGGAGAGCTGAGACAGCCTACTCTTGGTACCATACCTCAAAAGTGAGGTGAAACAGGACATGAGAAATCCCTTGCAATCAGATTATCATCTGCATAGAATTTCTCAGTCTCACCTATTTTAAGTTCTTACAGTATCTAAACTGTACACAAATGTGCCCTTTCTAACCAATTAGAGATTTTAATGGTATTCAATTAAATTCGAATTTACACTTTGTAAAAATAACTCAAGTAGTAATTTTCTTCATAACGTTAAAAATAATTAGAAGTACTAGTAAAAAATAAACATTTTTCAACACTTCACTGTAACTCTTGAAGTAAAAGATGAAAAATAGCAATACCCCCACCCCACTTGTTTACAAGTTTCTCCATATTTTCTGGCACCATTTAAGTTAGAAAGAATTTAGAACTTACTACAAAATTCCATGCCATTAAAACCATGCTGTCATAGCCTTTTAAGTTTTATACTTTCTTCAGTAGTGATACTGCAGTGCCAGAACTGCATATCTGATTCGTCTTTCTGTTCTTCAATGCCTCTCACTATCTGCAAAAAAGCAATCGTGTGATCAAAAAACATGAGGCAGACTGATAAAAACTTTTGTAATCAGTCTGTTGTTTGAGTTTGAACACACCTACAGCAGACCAGTATTTTCATTCTGTAAATTTTTATTAAATGAAGTAATCAAACCCTAAACTAAACTGAAATTGTTGCTAGCTTACTTGCACAAGATTAAATTTAAAAAAAGAATCTAGTGATAATAAGCAAGCTTATTTCACACTGTTTTGATAAAGAACAGAATAAATAGTGTTTATAAAGGGTATTCCATTTTGTGAGCTGGCTCTAAAGCATGTGTTGTAGCATCTCTTTAAAAATTACTTAGTGCTTCATTTCTTTTTATGTTTTAAAATAAAAAGTGAATTAAGCATTTCATATTAACCTGAATCCCTCACATTAAGCTGAGTACCATTACAGAAATTGTACATTGTAGGGGGGAAAACCATGACCAAGAGCCAAACTACTGAAACTAATCCAAAAAGAAACATGGACAGCACAGACACGGAAGCTAAACAGCACAGTGAGTTAAAAGATACAATAAACTTATTTTATAATTGGAAATATATTTAAAGTAAATTCAATCATCCCTCATTCACTTCCAATGAAGAATGCATTACAATTAAAAAGGTTCCTCAGTCTGCTTCATATTCCAGATTATTACACTGAATACTTCAAAAGTATGTTCTAAATGAATTCTTCAAATATTTCGAACAGCAGTATTTTCATGGTTCTCCCACACATGGAAATACAGATGTAGCGAAGATCTATTTCAATCTACTTGCTTCTACAACTTCACTATTGAAATTTATATGCAGCTTTTTCTTCAAAAGTTGTGTACTATCAAGTACAGCCTGTTTTCCTTACAAAATTAATTCTGCATTTTGGCAAATAGTAAAAAAAAAAAAACCTTCTGATGTATACAAACAGTAGTATGGAAATAGTTCAACTTGGGTTTCTGAACAAGATTCCTGAAGACCTGGGAAAGAAGGCTGAAATCTCCAGTAGGCTACAACTTAAAACAGCAGCAGAGAAGACTGCTAATAAGGCTTATTTCTCCTGCTTACTCCAAAAAAAAAAAAAGCAAACAAAAAAAACTCGTATTTGCATTTCTTCCTAGAGGCCCTGTTTTCACTGATATACTTACATGTTTTAAGAATTCAAAATACACTGATTTCTTCTTACACCCCCAAATACCATCACTGGTTGATTAGCATTGAAATTAAAATGCTAATAAATACTAACATGTTAAATAGATGTTTTAGCAATCACAGGAAAGCCAACATTTGCTTACATAAATTAATTCACACTTTCCTCATCTCTCACAGCGTGCTGGAGAAACGTGAGAGCAAACGGTAAGCTTCAGAACACAAATCAGGATAGGCACTGCCACTCAATGGTTACAAGAAAGCACAATTTGAACTTGATTTCATTTCGAATTAGTTACTAAGAAAACATCTTTGAAATTCATTCATTTATTAAATACTAGCACAAAGCCAGTTCATGTTGTAGCTAAAATTGCACATAACAAGGTTTGTTCTGTACCTCTTCACCAGGACACCACTCTTACCTAGAGAATTCTCATTCCCTTCACACTGCGCAGTATTTCCTCCAACCCCACACACAACCGTCCTCCCTTCCTCCCCCAACTCCATCCTTTGCACACTGCAACCCCACTACACCCTCATTCTGCCCTCTACACCTGCAATAGCATAACATTTTCTGGAGTAGCACCTAGAGGAGTTAGAAACAGGTATATACCTGGAAGTGCTTAAAATACTTCTGAGCATTTACTGTGCTAGTCACACCTGATGATCACATTAAGAACATAAGTGTAGCTTCTTAACAAACATTTGACACAATATCAAAGACAGTAATTAATACTTAGTGAATTCTGTATCAGTCTACAGATACCCAACTTCTGGCGTTCTCCAGAAGAGACATAACACAGTTTCATTTAGATGATACATTTATTAAATTAGAATGAAAAAGTTATTGTATTCTAGAGTGCAAGAAACATATTTGGACACTGGACCTCAATACAGAGAGAAACAATGTCTTCAGAATTATTACAGCAAAAAAACATCCTCTGTACAGTATTACAGATCAACCAAACAAGCAATAACATTTGTAAGGAGAAAAAACATTCAGTACCATCAGCAGATGCAAACAGCAGTAGACAAGAAAGCAGCAAGGATCTAGCTAGACAAAAAATGTTCCTATCTTTAGCAAGTTCAGGCTCTTGGCAGTACTCAAACTAGTACTAAAAGTGTTAACTTTTAGCAGACGCCAGTCTTACATCTGGCTTTGGCTCCAAGCTGCTTGAAGCTGTTGAGCAGAAGAGCAGTGTCAAACAGTATTATCCCACTCGCATTTCATCAAAAGCTACAATCATAATGAGCGACAATTTATCTACATCAAGAAACAGACTTTTGGTTCCAATGCCTTCACTTCACAGACCCCAGAAAAACCAACTCCCTGCCTTTTTTGATCTCTCTCCAATTCAAACCTGACGACAAGCAGTTTGACTGAAAGGATATGTGAAAAAGCCAAGCAGGTTCACGAACAGTATTTTGTTCTGTTTTTAAAGAGTAAAACATCTTGAAATTGGAATTTCAGCTATAATGCTCAATTAAATCAAGACAAATCCCCAGAATATTTAAGTGTAGTTTAACATGCAGAAATCCCCCTACTGGCCATACCACTCCTACGTGCCCCATCTTCAACTCATACCAACCCTGTTTTGCGTAACAGTTGCATAAAACAAGCCACCAAATACCAACAAAAAGAACTAAGAACAGGACCTACAGCTCGCTCAGAGGCCTGGAACATTGTACATGAGTAAGTCCAGCTAACATTCTCACTTATCTCTCCTGATTGTTAGAACTGAAAAGTGTTTATTCTCTGCTTGAAATAGAGCTGTAATAGGACGCAGTACAATTTACCAGCCATTAAGTTGAACCACTACTGCTTGCTTTTATAAAAAGCTGTTATAGCAGATCCCAACATTTTAATATAAAAATTTAAATATATACATTTTCCCTGAATTGTTCCATCCCTATCAATTCACGCTGAGTAAGTTAGAACAAGGGACTCTTCCTGGAGACAGCTAAGCATTAGATCTTCACCAAGATTTACCCTCTTGATTAACGATGTCACAAGTCTCTGTGCTATGAAGATAAAGACCAAACGCCTCCACACCTATTCAACCACAAAATTTACAGTGATTGCAGAGAAGGTACAAGACTAGTTTCTTGATGAACACCCGTTTTAGTTTAGAAAAACAAGATGTGGTGACTCTACTACTAAAGCACAAAGAAATTGCAGCTTTGAATCTCATTATTGGAAAGACAATGGGAAGATGTATAAAGACATTTAGGCTCTCAACGGTAAATTTAAGACCGTAAGGGATTTGTAATAAAACATAAAATTGTACATTATGAAAAGACAGCTTTAAAAGATCAGGAACTGGGATGATTTTTGGTACTATATTTTAAAAGTTTCAGTATCATTTTTAATCATAAAAAAATAAATATTCATACTCTACCATCAGTGCTACCAAAAGGCTTCTTAAATGTAAGTTGGGAAAAATCAGCTTTTCAGCAGATATGAAAAAGAATATTTTAAGTATGGGACACGCAACAAAGTATGGGGAAGAAGAGAATAAGGGTCCCTTTTCCCTATTCCAAACCTGGCTTTAAAGTTCTCATGAATCACTCAAGAGCCTGGATTTCAAATGTACATTCATTCAAACTCTTGAAAATATAAGAGTATGGCTATCATAGAAAGTATTTGAACACAAACATTAAAAAGATAAAACAGCAACATTGCACATCACTGGAAAAAAAACTGGTGCATACTACTTAAAGTGCATTATTTTACCATCTACACAGACACTGCAGAAATTTAACCAACAAGTCTAACTGGTGAGTTCTGTAAGATTCTGCAGTTCCAAGATGAACTGTTATCTGAAAAATTAACACTAATAATAAATACAAGCGACCTCTAACCTCCTCAGAGGATCAGACTAATTCAGATATGTTACATTGTCTCCCACAAAGAATTTATTTTCATCTGCATCAAATCATAATAAACTGGGTTGGACCAGATGACCTCCAGAGGTCCCTTCCAACCTCAGCCATTCTGTGATTAGAGCAACCATAATTAGTAAGTCACTGGGCAACTCATAATGCCATTCAAAGATTCTGAAGCTATTTTTCATGCTTCTGATTTCAAGTTACATGAAAAAATGTAATAGTTTTTCCTAATACAATATATGATAACTTTGCTGAAACATAAAAAGAAGCCTTATGACCAGATCATAGTTTTTTTTTTGTTTTTTTTTTTTGTTTTGTTTTTTGTTTTTTTTTTTTTTTTAAATAAATGACAATACCTTAAGTAGTTCTTTACGGCTCCATTAATTTCCCAGGTACAAAATCTTTCCTTCTGCACTCATCCTTTTGAACAGCCACAGGAACGCAGAAGTAGTAGTAGTAAGAGTGCAATTCGCAGTGGGAGTACATTAGGGTTCTGTCCTGTTCTCTGCTACAGCAGTACAGACTAAGTTGGAAAGTTACCTGTTAAGATTTTACAGATACATGACCATACTATATTGCAGGATAAAGCCCCAAAATACACACCAGATAACATACTGCTTTGGTGCTTGATGACTATATCAAAGATGCTCATTACAAATACCAACAGTGTAACCTAAACATTTAGCTTATTAAAAGCAAAAAACTTCTATCAATCAGAAACAGTTGAATGTATCACAGCAATAACTAACTACCATAGGACAAGGAAAAGGCCTTTCTTTTAATTTCTGGCAGAAACAGGTTGCTTGATTAAACCTAAATACTTGAACAAATTAGTTATGTTTAAAAAGCAAACCCTTCAATGGAAAAGCATTTTTTTTTTTTCAATCTAACGAACAGTAGTAAATCCTGTACTGCATAGAGTTACTTTTTAAGAACAAGTTTTTGAAAAGGGGGAGAGAAAGGAAAAAAAGCAGCATTACTTCCTATCCCCCATCAGAATATAGCCACACAGGGCACAGCTGATAGTGAAGATGCTTCAATGCTGTATTGTAGGACATACACTAAACTGAGTATGTACAGATAGAGAAAGAAGGTGAAAAGATCCAAATGTCCAAGGAGGAAAAGGGGTATAATCTTTCACATAGGATGCACTAACAGAAAACTGTTAGGAAATTCTTCCTCTAGCTAAATCCCTGGCTTGGCAAGTAAAAATAAGTGGCATTGAGGGCAGGGAGAATGCAGGAAGTGGGGATCTATGATTCTTCAGCCATCTGAAGCAAGGAGTTGATAGCTGCGTTCTTGTTCCCTCTCTGAGCTTCTAACACCGAGCGGATAACTTCTCTGTCCATGTTGGGAAACATGTCCTGGATAGACTTCAGGTCCTCTTCGTTACACAGGTGCTGAGGGTTGACTGCAGGAGGTGGTATTGCCACAGGTATCATGTCTGGATTGCAGACTGCAGGCATCCCTGCACACAGAAAAAACCACAACACAAGCATGTGAGGAAAATAAATGATTCTGAAGAAGAAAGTGGCTCATCCCTCCCCACTAACCCACCAACTTCAGCATTTATTTTTTTTTAATCTACTCTGGAAAAGGGATTGCAATCAGAACACATTTTTCTAGAACTGGACCTCTGTCCAAGTTATGTTCCAAAAGCAATATGACAACAGGTACAGCTCAGAATTAGATACAACCTGTATTAACCAGGTTTATACATGAATCACTAACCAAACCCTAAACATATTTAGGTCCTATGGTGCGATGAACAAGGTATTTTTACTTCAGCATTATACATGACTGATAAGTAGACATTCAATGAATGCAATTCTCTGTTGCATTAAAAAGGAAGTTAGGTCCACAAAGAGACTGGACCATATTTGGAAACAAATCTTAAGCAAATGTTTTTTCCTGGTTAAAAGTTCCATCTAGTCCAGCCTGCAAAATCACAAAGTAGCAAAAAAGAAATCCCTCTTATGCCCATAGGGGTACACACTGTTTTCCCTGTCCCTCTGCCAGAGTGCAAAATTCATGTGACGTTTTTAATGGACTTTATTGCTGTGTGAAATAAAAGTACTGTTGGTTTAGAAAGACAGTTTTAGAAAATGGGGTTTTGAATTCTGATTAAAAAGAATTACTAGACAAAAGGCCCTTTTCATCACTTGACAAGTTCTACCACTAATTCAGACTAGATCTGTTGCTGAAAAACTACCACTTGTTTTTATAGAACTGAAACCAAGTAATAGTAGTACATTTAGAGGATTTTATAATTTCTGAAAATAACCTATTTCACTAAAAGCCAGCCCTGATTATCTTAGTCCCGCATTTTTATGCACTACTTCAGTTCTGCCGTATTGTTTTTAAAATAGGGCAAGAAGAACTACCTGCATCTAGATGCAAACATGGCACCAATTCATAACTCAGCACAATGAAGTCTTCACATTTGCTCTCTACTCCCTTTCAAACATTTTATCCACTTTTCTGACCACTATTCATCTGATATTTTCATGGAGTAGTCCACAGTAATTCAAAGATCTGTATATGTAGCAACAGTCAAACAAAAAAGCACCACCAAGTATTTTATTTTTACCACTTATTTTTAATCTTTACACATAATATTATAATGTTAAAGTATGTCACTATGTCCCATTTACTTAGTAACATGAGATTTTTCAGCAACCTACTGCAGTCAAAGACTTAGAAAACTAAGAGTTTTTGTTTTGACAAGTTATCTATTAGCCCCCTTCTCTTGATTACATCTTTAAAAATACGATACACCCCACTAACAGCCTCCCTCCCATTACAGGATCGCTTGCTGCTTATTTTCATTTGTTCAGCAGATTTTCAAAACAGCTACTAAACCAGAAAAGAACCTTTACTCCTTCCATATGATATCTTAGTACAAGAATCTTTAGCAAATGACATTGTCAACAATGCTGCTGACAACACGACATACAGAGACCACATCATCCTGACCTACACACAGACTCACAATTTGCAAGCTATGTGCTTTTCCTACGCAACCATGTCAACTCCTCCTAGAGTTTACCTAAGTGGTTTTTGTTGTTGTTTCTAAATCAAAGACTTCTGATCTTCATAGGTTTTAATTAGCTCAGGGTTTATCATGAAAACATTTACCCCACAACTGTTTCCCAATAAATTTCAGTTTGCTATCCTCCACTTATCTAGAAGCAAAACTACATCAAGTAATAGATTACATATGACATTTGGTTCTCCCCAAAAAACATAAAAAACAATACCCGGTAAATGTTATCTTACCTGCATTTTCTTACTGATCATCTTATTAATTACTTGTAAACTCTAGGTTGGATCAGCTAAACACATCTGAATCAACTCTGGTTGACAATACACTGTAATTGAATATAGTTTGACTGTGTATTGCAATTGTGATTTTACTCAACGTGCTTTCTTCAGTTTGGACTTCCTTCCTATCCAACTTGATACAGGGGTGCATTACTGAATTGTAAAGTGTCTCCATACTAATCAGTCTTCTCTGACTTAAAAATTCCTCTTGTAATCTTCTCAAGCTTTATTAGAAGTCAAAAAAGGAACCTAGATGCTTTAAGTCTAGGGTACAGGCTGCATCTATTTGAAAAGATTCACATTGGCAACTAAGTACAAGCCCCCTCTCACTCTAATTTTATTACCCACACACTGGAACCACATCTTTGCCCAGCCATATGCATCACACCCCTACCAAGGATATCTATACTTTCTTCCACAACAACCTATGCTTTGGCTCTAGAGCTTCATATGTTGTTTCAGCCATGGTCCCTGGGATTCTGTTTAGCACTGTGAGATTGTCTGAACATCTGGCAAATCAGACCATGGTAGTACCTCAGAGGCAATCCACACAGTAGTCCTCACCAAAGCTACGAATACAGCTCTTTACTCAACCACATCCAACAGCACTTCAGGTTTCCTCTTCTGTAGCTTCAACACTCAACTCTCTCCTCACTATTCCTACAAACAATCTAGGCATATACAAAATGTGAACAAAGATGTGTGGCCTCAAAAATAAAGTTGAAAAGTACCTGAAAGAACAGAGCAGTACGAGTTATGCTTTACTTTTAACCTCAGCTTCCTAATTTTCTCCAGTAAGTCATCAGCACGCAAAGATTATCCAACTATCAGCTTGCGTAAGAACTGTCCATAAAAAAGGCCTGTTTAAAGCATTAACCCAGATGAAACATCAAGTTCAATTCTCAACTACCACAGCATCCTATAGCTTACAAATAAAGTTTCAGTGTCTTGTCAAAAAACATGAAGGTCGCACAATTTTCTTACTGCTTTTATCAAAGCAAAATAATTGTGAGGCCAAACATCTGCACAGACAACCAACTATTTTCAGTCTGAACACTTGAATTTAGAAACAAGATGTCTCCTCAGTATTGATCTACATTAACAATTTTAAAACTCCATTTTCCTCAGCTCTTATATATTAATATAATTATTTAATGTTCTCTACATTCACACTATATACAAATGTAAGAACCACAGTGATACTTAATAAATATTTACCATGATAAGTGCTTACTTTTCATGAAGCTCAACATTCAAGCCATATAATTACCAATTTGAATAGTAGCTTGCCTTTTTCCCCCCCTTCTCTATTGTTTTCCCTACCACAGACTAAAAGCATCCACCATTACTGATTTACAAAATAGCAAGCAAGACTTAAACTTAGACACTACATAATTTAACATACATACATACACAATTATCAGACAATAGTTAAAATAAACTTCAGATTTTTCAATGTTCAGTAAAAAGCTGCCTTACATATTAAGCAGCTCATTCCACTAACAGTGGAAGACAAACTAACCCACATTAGCATCCTCTATAAATGGAACCCAATGTTCCTGGGTTGCTCTCAGGGACTAAGTTTTATAAATCAGAAGAATGGAGCGCTGTTTTCTAGTTCAGTGAAATGGCAATGGCAAACATGCTGGCATAAGCAATGGCATCCCAATAAATGAAATGAGTATGTATAGCAGCAAGTCAGTTGCTACAAGCAGCAATGAAGCATCAAAGCCTTAACAAGGTAAACTTTTTCCACCTGCACACAAGGCATTACATACTTATTTTGTTGTTCAGTCAAGTACTCCATGTAATAATTCATTATTACTGCCCCATGCACAGATCCTTCCAAAATAAACTCTCAGGAACCTCCTCAGAACAAGTTCTTTAATTTAAAGAAATCAGCACCACTTTTTTTTTTTTTAAATCATATTCAAGCATGACTTAATGATAATTGCTTCAGAAAAAACAGTTCTAAAACTAAAAAAAAGATGATGGCATCCATAAAGTGCCATCCATAAAGTGCTTATTCACAACCTGCCAGGTAAAATGAACAGTATGGACACAGAATTTTTACAATTCCACTGCTCTGATGAAACTAAATACGCTGCAATAGCCACACCAGTTATGTTTACAGCATTCTTCTGAAATTCAGAGCATCAAGAAATGACGTTATATTTCACAAGACATAGTTCTAGAATTTTCTGAACATACTTGATTGAACACCAGTGCTTGTATTGAAGGATGTCACAATATCTTTGCACAATTCAAAGTCAAATGTGTCATAGTACAGCAAGCCTAACTGAAGAAAATTTGATTTTCTGTAACATAATTCACCTTTAGAGTTTATTCAAAATCATATCAAATGCTTAACTTCACATGAATCTAAAATAGATGTGTATGAAAGGTGCATACTAATGAAAAAGTGTTACTGTTTTTTGGGAAAAAAAGCTCATTTGAAGAGTAACAGGAGGTAATTGACAGGCTGTCTTGTCAGAATGTTATTGCAGAGCTGAGTTCTTCATTTCCAAGTTTACAAGAAGTCATGACATTACCTCCTTCTCCCAGATCTCTCAGTAGCAGAACAACTGCAAGATTAAAGTTTGTCTTCCAGGAAACCAGTACTGTCACTTAAAATAGCTCACTGGCATCAAAGAATTCCAGAAGAATCATCACAACTTATCCATCAACACCATCACCACTTGCTTTAAGCCTTATAGCTTGATGCTGAGTAGAAGACTAAGGAATTTCCCACAGATTAGAAGGGCTTTAACAATTTCGAGATGCATTAAGTTATTCTATTGTGACATCCAAGTGGCAATACCTTGTGATACAGTCTGCTGTAACGTAAATAAAGCTGTCTACATGAATTCATGCAAAGACTCAGGTCAACGAGGATGGGAGTGAGAAAAGAGCTTGGAAACTTACCCAAAGCAAAGTACTCAAGCCCTATAGATAGGTGGAAATGAAGGGACAGGGGAAAAGAATAAGACACGGGAAAGAAATATTAATCTATTTTTAAAAGAAAAACCATTCAGTTTCTAAATGTGAAAGTTGGATAAACTGCGGTAACTGCATAAAAACTAAATTACCTAATATCAAAAACAAAATGCTGCTAGGGATTCAAGTCCTACAACTAATTTGCTTCAGCACTCTGAGCAAGCTTCTCAGTGTGCTATTTTTATAGAAATAGCAATTAGAGGGAACAGAAAATCAAAATAAGCTAATAGGTGTTTTAGCAAGGATTATATTTTATAGTCCAAAAAGGACAACATACATCCATGGTGTTCTAACATATCAACACCATCATAAGCTAACACATGAAACCCAATACTGACACCTAAAGGTGTAATTTACATAGAGGTACAAGTTTACCTCAATGGAACTGATATGCTGGACTCTGAACTTTTTTTAAACCTACTTCTTATGCAGGTGTTTTTAAGTCACGTGCAGACATTTCCTATGTATCTCATGGGAAAAAAGAAAAGATCAGAAATACAGGTTCATTGAACCAACTTCGCTCAGCTTACTGCCTTTCACATCCTATCACAGATCAGCTTGGACTGTAAGCAACCAGCATGCCACTATGTATTCTACAGTGCTAAATCCACTAAACTTTAGAAAAGGCAACTGGAAGAGTATAGAGAAAGCCAACTTTCAGAAGGTTAAAACAGAAGTTCAAGTTTTCCCAAACCCATCCCAGAGATACCATCCATGACAACTATAGCTTGTAGCAACTAGCATCAGAGTTTTTCATTTTGAAAATTTTAAAAATGAATTAACACCATACAAGAATATTCCAAGGTCATTTCTGCTTTCACCACGATCTCATCCCTACCATAAAACGTGGGGAAATGACCAACACATTACTTGTGCTAGCATTTCAAGCCTTATCTGCTTACCACAGTGTCTAACTGCTTGCCGCTACTATTCACCTCCGTCTGTATGATAGAGAGGAGCGTAAGTAAAATCAGTTGCTTTCACTTTAATTAGAAGACTAGTTATCACGTATGCTAAGTTCTGAACAGAATATTCTGTTACCCGCAGAAAAAAAAAAGTTTGGCCTTCATGACACAGCTAAATTTGACTTAACACCATCTCACTGTAAAGCTCAATAATTTTGGACAATTTCCACAAATCAGTGTTACACTGTTCTGGATAAGCATTGCAGTCCACCCACTGAATCTATTTTTCATCTTAGACAAGATTTATATTCTGTCTTGCCCACCAACAGAATCCTCTCCATTTCAGATGTAATAGGCTACCTTCAGCACTGCTCTTCCACTTTTCTCAAGGAAACAAATAGAATTTGCTTATTGACTATGCTCATTTAAGTGGACAGGCTAAGAAATGGAACTGAAAAGATGGGAAGGTAAATATATTCCTGTGGAATATACTGATGTCCTACCACTGCCCTTCTTTAAGTAATCAATCTTAAAAAGAGAGAAATCCCTGTACAATATTCCAAAGAAAGTATACCAAGAGCTTCCCCAGAAGATACAGTCAATTCAGCTTGTCAGAGGCCAGTTGTTTACACGGATACAAATATCTTCCTGAAAGAGTTTACAGAATCCAGGAGGAACATCTAGTTTAATACACAGAAAACACTGTGACAATACTTCATGTCTTCCAAGATGTGCTGTCAGTTCCATTTATCATTTGAAATTACCTTTATTAATTTTTGTATTTATATTAAAATTTATAATTATGAGTGAGTCATTAGATTAGCGAACAGGCAAAAGCTTTAAAAACTCAGTGCTTTGAGAAATTTTCATGGTGCCCACAGAAATTCTGGAACAGCAAACAAAAAGCACAATCATATTCAAATTTTTTTATCAAAAATACAGAAAATCTAACTAGACCAAGGATGGCTTATAATAAGTTAGTTTGACATTTATGAAATTAAGGAAGTACATTCAAGTTTTCTCAGAACAAAGAAAAGTTCTAACGGAGTGATGGGACTTCACAATGTTTTAAAAATACAAGATACAGAATCAGGAAGAATTTTTAATAAAGGTTATCATAACAGTAACTAAAACAAATATGCTGCATCTTTGAAGAAGGGAAATACTCCAACATACACATCGATAAGACTGCTACATAAAGATAACATTCATATGTAACACCTGACCTTTTATCAATCACATGCACTAAACATAAGTTGCTTGTTCACTTGTCCAAGACAATTTAATGAAGTATACCTGAAAATAGTCAAGGCCAACACAAATTTACAGAACACCAAGATACACCACTGTACTTGTTTTTCAACTCTGTGGGTTGAGTTTCAGTTCTACCTCTTCAGCTGGATGTCCAGTTTCAGTTATATCTGAAACTGGTCTCTGCTTCATTTTCACTGATCACAGTCTGACTAGCCCAGTAATTTTGCTATGTTAATATTGTTGGTTTGATCTGTTAAAGAAATTCTATAGTTCTATTGTATTACTATAGGTACCACCCCAGCAATTAATTTTCATTTAATCACACACAAGATACTAAGTTTGAAGTTCACTAACTGTTTCAGTGTATAGGGATGGGATGAAGCTAAAAGTAAAAAGATGCAGCATCTAATTCAAACACAGAAATGCTACGCAGAAGTCTGGCTTACCACGACAGAAGCATACTACAGGATACACACACTAATTTATACTATTGGCCAAGAAGGACTTAACTCCTGAGAATTAAACTATAGCAATGAAAACACATTAAATGGAGCATATTGCATGTTTTACATCAGGGAGCAAAGCATATAGCAAAACCTTCCCATGTTTTGCTTTAATTTAACTCTGAAAATGAAACAGGAAGTATTATTCCTTAAGTTACACATCTTCTATTGTGGAAGTTTGCTTTTGAATTTAAACTTCATTCTCCCTAATCAGGGATTGACTCTAGAAGAGAAAAATATGTTGTGTCAGATCTGTGTCCCATACACCATCACTCATTCATATAAATGTATGAAAAGAAACTCTAAATATGTTGATTACAAGATTGTTTTCCCTAAGAAGTATGTATCCTGCTGAATTCATGTACAAACTGGATCTTTTAAGAGCCCTAAGTAAAACAGAAAAAAATGAACTTTACTTACCTGTTACCTAGGTAAGGCAACCACATGGTTATTTATATACTTTAAGCTTCTCATCTCTGACAGCAAAATTACAAAACCTGAAGGTAACATTTTTCTATACAAGTCCACAACTTATTTTGCACAGACCAAGACAACTGACATCTGCTTTAGCTTGCCTTGACATATTTCCACATCTCAAAGCTCCCTAACATTTCTCACTCAGAATACTACAGAGCTCATGTGCTGTGTAGCAAGTTTCCAACAGAGTAACTTCAAGGACCACAGAAAGGACCATCCCTTCATAGTCTATTTAAGCTGCAGTTCTGACAGCAGAAATCATTTGGCACACTTTCTGAAGCCTGAGCGGTTTCTCACCTGGATTGCCAGCATTTAAAAGCACACAATGTATTACAGTGTGGCCTGCCAGATACTTAGATATGCAATGACCAATAAATCTAAATTATATATGCAGAAAGAGTAGCCTTCAAGCTGCTTGTTCTGACTTTGGCTAAATGGATTAAAACAGCAATAAACTTATGCAGCTCTCTTAAACAAGGTACAAGACTGAAATCAGACCTACACTTAATTCACTTGCTTTTCTCTCAAAAAAATACCATGGAAAAATGGGCAAAGTCATTTATAGCTTCCCCTTACATCCTGAAAAACAACAGAAGTTTGGTACCTATCTCTGTAAAACCTTTTATCTGGAAGTTTTAAGAGTCTTCAAGGAAAAAAACATACCTGCTATAGGCACATATCCCACTCCTTGCTGGTATACAGTAGGCATCAGGACCACTGGCTGGGGCTGCATCATCATGGCTGCTGGCAAAGACTTGACAAAAAAAAGCACAACAGATAATAGAACAACTCCAGGGGGGAGGGGCGGGCAACATGACTAGAACAGCAATTAAAACGGCATTTGTTAAAAGCTATACTGTGATACTGACTATGAAATACAGACTTTCAGTATGACTGTAATAAGGCCTACCTAATCTATAGAAAGCAAATTCTCTAGCAAATTAACTCAACTACAGTCATTTTAATTTACAACTGATTTGAGTGTAACTCAGCATAAGCACATCATATCAAACTATCCTTTCACAGCAGCTTGATAAAACTGGCCACTGAAAATTTATTCCTGAAGCAAGTTTTAAAAATGGCTCTATCAGTTTTCTTATTTCACAAGAATAAAGCATATACTGTATTCATCAAATGAAAACAAAGCAAAACTGAATTTTATTAAGAGTGATATACTGCTTCTAGAAGCAAGTACTAGTTCAAATCAATTTTTGAGGTAAACCAGTACTTCAAATAAAGTATCAGTTCAAGTATATCCCCTTTTACTACCACAATTCCTGTTCACTTTGATCCTGGACGATATGAGCAGGTTAGATTCTCTGTGTAGCACATTCACTTGCAGACAGTTTTAAAGGTTCATAAAAAAATCCTTTATCCTACGGGTGAAGGGAAAAACTGTTTAGCTCTGGGGCCAAATGTGAATCTTGAACAGCACCTGTTTGCTCTTGTGCACTCAGCAGCAACCTGGAACTTCTGATTATGTGCAAGCATAGTAGGAAGCATTCAGGGGTTACCATGCTATCCAACAACTACTTATGCCAAAGATGACAGGCTAGAGAACAGCCCAGAAGCTATTAAATGGATAACAGTAAGTTAATAGTTCAAGACCAAATGAACAAGAATGGAAGTAAAAATTGCAGTCATCAGAAAGAGCATTCAAACCTTCCAGGAAGACAGAAGAGCTGTCCTTAGTTTTCCTTTTAAATTGACATGTCTTTCTAAGTATTTAAGGGCAGGAACACAGAAATTATCTGAATGTTTTAATAATTACAAAACCAAGTAAGTATTCATCTACTGCCTCACCAAGGAAGTACTGCCTTAACTAGTATTTTTGTCTGCTCTTCCCAAAGGTAAGTATAATTATTTTAAACACTAACACATGCACACAAAAAAAAAAATAGTAAGATACAATGGAAATACTTCTACTTTAACATCAAATACCCCCTTCTGTAATCCCTCTTCTTCTCACCCCTAACTCATCTTACCGTGTATGACATCACCAGATTAATCATTCCTTCTTTGTCATCACCCTGCCTTCCACTCAGGCTATACCATTCATCCTCCACATTCCCTTGTTTCAGAGACTCGGGAATTGTAATGTGTGTCCAAGCAATGCGGTCATCCATTGAAAAGGCTCGCTGAAAGGAAAAAAAAATAAATCTGAAGTTGATTCTTGACTACTGATTCTTGATTCTTCAGTTTTATGCTATTATATTTTGGCAGTTTTATTATTACTTTTGAAATTATTCTATTATTCTATAAATACCTATTGAAAGAGTAGGTAAATTACTAAAAGAGTAAGAGTAGGAAATTACTAAAGAGTAAGTGTTTTAACCATCTCCTTTCCAGTTGGGATGAAGGGAGTTTTGTGTTCTTATGAACGATGGATTGCTTTCTTATGGATGACAGATCAATAGCAGGTATTTAACATGTAAAAATTAAAAATCTGCAGCACAACACTTTTAGAAGTACAACTTACTAACATCAGCATAGTCTGTGGGAATTTAGTCACATCATGTCACTCCATGTTACCTTACTGCTATCTATCTGTACATGTTATATATAGAATGTCACAGCACAGACCACTGTGAGGTCTCCTCTCTAGGCTGAACAAACCAATTGACCTCAACTGTTCCTCATGTGTCTTCCCCTCCCCTAGACCTACCACTATCTTTGTGGTGCTCCTCTGTACACTCTAATGATTTTATCTCCTTCTGATATTGTGGTGCCCAAACCCACACACAGTGCTCGAGGTGAGGGCCACCCCAGAGTAGAGCGGGACAATCCCTTCCTTCAATCAGTGAGCAGTGCTGTGCCTGATACACCCCAGGGTGCGGTTGGCCTTGTTGGCTGCCAAGGCACCCTGCTGGCTTGTATTCAACTTGCTGCTGACCAGAACCCCCAGATCCCTTTCTGTGGGGCTGCTCTCCAGCCTCTCATCCCCCATCTGTACATATAGCTAGGGTTGCCCTGTCCCAGGTGCAGAATCTGGCATTTACTCTTGTTGAACTTCCTATGGTTGGTGATTGCCCAGTGCTCTAGTCTGTCAAGATCTCTCTGCAAGGCCTCTCTACCCTTGAGGGAGTCAGTAGTTCCCCCTAATTTAGTATCACTTGCAAACTTAGTATGCATTTAAGCCAGGTGTCCAGATCATTTCTAAAAACACTGAAGAGATATGGCCCCAAAATAGAGCCCTGGAGAATCCCACTAGCGACTGGCCACCAGCCTGATGTAACCCCATTTACTAGAACCCTTTTAGTCTGACCCATCAGCCAATTGTTTGCCCACTGTATTATGTATTTGTCTAGCTCTATGCTGGACATTTTCTCCAGAAGGATACTGTGAGAAACAGCATCAAAACCTTTTTTTTCCTTGCCTGAATTGACGTAAAACAAACAACAGATACAGAAATATTTTACATAGTATTTCAAGTCTCCATCTGATTAATCAGCCAGAATGCAGAAGGTATGTAAACAGGCCTGTATCTGTAAATGACAATCACTGGTGAGCAGTCAGTACACTACTAAGTAAGAATCAGCTCCTGCTTACACTGTTAAAATAGGCTGTGAACTCCAGTGATTCAAGAGCAGATAGAAGGACTGATGTGCCACCCCTGTTACAGCAATGAAACAAACTTCAACCAAGTCATAGCCTCTTAGATTATCTGAGAAGGCACATCTGTGCTAAGTCAAAGTCAATACCCTGAACTGGAACAACTGAGGAGGCGGCACATATTCCCTGCTGCCAATAACAACATCTAGCAGAAGAACATACTAGAATTCAAGGTAGTACTACTCTTCTAGGTAACCTTTGTAGAGCAGATTACCTAACTGAGCTGTTAATCAGATGTAGTTAATCTCTAAGAAAAATCAAACTGTTCACAAGGTAGGAATTTATTAACACTGTGTGTTAAGTAAAACATATGCAAGAGCCTACATGCCTACCATACTGGCCTGAATTTCATTCCCAGATCTAAGTTATGTTTCTGCTAATAAATTCCAGTGACTACACATTATATATAATGACTGCTTTATTAGCATTTATGAGCTTGCATATAAGCTCTTCCTGGGTTAGAATAAAAATGAGAAATTTGACTAAACCAGCATTGTATAAACATGCTATTTAATAGGAACATTACAGAATATAAGGCTACAGAGCATTTTGCTGGTGAAAAGGAACTTAAAAGACACTCCTCAGACTCTCTTGCTTCTCCTTCTTTGCAGGAAGCCCTGCTAATATTCAGCTACCCCTTATCAGCTACCAAGCTGTGACATTGTTGGGGCAGAGCAAAGCCTTACGCATTGCTGATCTTGGGATTCTGAGAAATCTGCATCATTTCCCAGAGAGCACAGCTAAGAAACGGCCTTTGCTAACTCAATCCTACCTTCCAAGATTCTACCCAAACCTCAGCCCAAACAGGGGATGAAGAAGAGAAAATACACTCATTCTGACCTCATCAAATATCTCTAGGTAAAAAGAATCCACACCCGGGGGAACAGTGCACTGAATAACTTTGTTCCAGCGGGGGTTCTTGGCTCCATTATGTGCTGTGGGGGTTTCATACACAGCATACCCCAGACGTATTCGACAATATGGATCCATGCGGGTCATTCCATAGTTCTTTGCCAATTTTGCCTGAAAGAGAAAAGAACCTCTAAGTGCATAATGTTTACATGAACTTGTGAAGTAATTATTATTACTTCACAAAGAGAATCAGAGGACAAAAAGGACAACAATGAATTGTAATGCCAACAGGGGATAGTCTTTAAGAGAATCTTTAGAAAGAGATTCTCGTTTCAAACTGTCTGCTGTAGAAAACACTTATGGTGAAGATGTTTAAGTTACTTAATAAAAAACAACAGATGCACAATTATAAGGAAAGAAGAGTTCAATTTTTGCCTTGGTTTCTGCAATCCAATATGCAGTTACAAGCTTCATCTGATAGGTAACCTATCCTCTTCACCTGAAGTACTTTTAAACGATGAAATACAGAAATACAATAGCTTTGAGAATATCACAAGGTTTTCTTCACAAAATCAATTCAATTCAGGTAAAATCTAGTTATTTATTCTTTTCAGAGATAAAAAATAATCGGATGTGTGCAATTGATATTACTTAGTTCAGTGGACAAATTAAGTTTTATGCTACTATAAAGACAGATGCAGTATATAATCAGAAGATAGCCAACTTACTCTTGCTGTAACAGAGGAACAGAAAAAAAAACAAGTTGATAACAGTCCTAAAGACAACACTGAGTACTGCTGCATAAATGCACCAAAGTAGAAATCAAAATTTGACACGTTTCTGGCTTGTATGAAACAGCCTTTCTTTTTTTACAGAAAGAAAAGTGACAAAGTGGTGCCTACGTCTCCCACCAGCAGGAGATTTAAGGAGTTCAAACAGTTGAGACTGGCAACAGATTTAGTCACAACAGGTGTAGCTCCATCCTGGAAGGCCCTTTACTCCTTCAGGGCACACACTAGTTCAGTAATTCACATATTAGCACCGGTGAGAAGTATCTCACACTGTTTCTTGTAAGTTTGGGCTTTGCAATTAAAGTAGGAAAGTTAGCACCCAAATCATTCTTCTCTCTCGACTCTGAAGTCCAGAGATTAAAAAGCTTACCATAAAGTGTTACCAAAAGAAAACAGAGTATTTAAATTACTAGACTGACAGATTATGAGTATATAATCAATTGTGCTTAAATAAACTCATCACTATTCCTGTGTATCTTCAAGAAAAAAAGCTGTACATACCTTCCAAAAAAAAACTTTTCTGATCTCTCCCCAGTTTATTAGTAGCAGAATCAGTGCATATACCTAATCAACAGGTATGTAAATAAATACAAAATACTTCAACTTCGTGCTCCACAGGTTAACTATGCCATGGTAAGTCTCCTATCCAGAGTACCACATGCCTTAATACACAGCCAAGATTACTGCAGCAATCTTGCATAAATTCCCAGGCAGGCACAGACAGTTTTGGGACACCATACAATCTGCCATTAGTGAAGCCGTGTTGGCTGTCACCAATCACCTCCTTACTTTCCACATGCCTTAGCATAGTTTCCAGGAGGATCTACTCCATGATCTCTCCAGGCAAAGAGGTGAGACTGACTAGCTGTTGGCTGCTTGGGTTTTTCTTGCATAGGTTGCGAAGGAAGAAACTGACCACTGAAAGATATAGATAGAAAGGGAGGAATGACGCCTCTTCTCCTGTGAGATCCTGTGGTTTTCCTCCCCAGTAAGGACCTCACCTCACTATTAAAGCTGTAACCATACTCACACTATACCAGTCTTCACGCTAAAATTTGAGGCTAAACATATCTTTGGTATACTTTTAGAAAATGACATGAAAACAGCACTTGTAAATAGATGAGGCGCATTAAGTTCATGTGAGGGACTTCTGGTATGCTAATGTAGATATTACAGAATTGTGTTAAGATAGAACATTTGTAAAAACTGAAATCTTATAATGAAGGCAGCAATAAAGTACTGCCAAGAGATCAGAAGAGGGATAACAACGGAAAAAAGGAAGCAGAAAATAAAAAGCCAGGACTATACTCATAGTTAATAAGGAAACCTGCATAAAGTACTGGAAAAAAAGCAGCAAAAGGTCTTAAAGAAAGCAGGGATGGAACAATGCAGCCACTTAAGGAAAAATACATAAGCCAACTGCAATTTCCTACAATAGACTCGAAATTGCTAATGCCTTCCAATACTGAGTGTTTCTACAGGAAATCTTCTTAAGTGAAGTTCTTAGAAAAAAATCTGTTCACTTTAAGAAAAACAATTTTATTATCTGTTATAGTAACAAGCTTTATAGGAAATTGCTGTGCCACGCATGACACAGATAAGAAAAAATTGAAAAAAGCACTGACATACAGAAACATGAAGATAGAAAAAATGTTAAGAACTCACTTCCTATACAAAAGTAATTTAGTAACTCAAACTCCAACAGTCTTTTATGGCCATTGACAGAAAAGGATTAAAGTTTGTTTCACAAAGATGGTATGATTTATACCTGTACCACAGTAATGCTGAGTCTGCCTACTGTACCCATTGGTCCTCCATACTGTAGCTGTTGAGCTGCTTGGGCATCCAGTTGGATTTGCTGTTGCTGCTGGGTTGGAGTAATGCGAAGAAAATCTTGAGGAAGCTCACCAACATATACCTTAAAAAAGAAAAAAAGAATCATCTTTAAACTTGTCTTCTACTTTCATTATGAACAATGGGAAAGAACGAAAAAATATCAAAAGCATAGCAAAAACATTCAGCAGCACTTTACTCTGTTTTGACAGCATAAACAAAGAACTAGTTAAATGACAGAACTGCCAACTCACATGACAAATGTACTCATGCTCTCTTTCAAAAATACTAATTTCCAGTATAAGCCTCTGGAAAAAAAAAGAGTTGGATATACAGAACCCAGGCTGCTCTACAGCTAGCCATTTAACTAGTCCACACAAAGGTCAGATCTACCAAGTCTTACATCCCATTCACACATTACATCCGATGCCACCCAGTTCCTTCACTTATCCATTGCTTGCTCTAGCTGATCATTCCCGTGACAAGATGGTACCCTTTCAGTATGAAAGAGCACTGAAATAGAGGTGATAAAGTCCAATATGCTTTCATTACCATTAATGCAAGCTACTGCTCAATGAAGTTTCCAGTATTTTTACACACACCCGCAGCAGATGCAACTGCTGCATAAATCTTTCCAAAATACATGGCGCAACGCACTATTTGAAAGGGTCATCTTCATACTCATCCTCAAGACAGATCACAAAGACATTTCCTATAAATCAAATCCTTTAACAGAAAGATGTCCTAATCCTCTTCAAATGTTACACGCAGCCTGCAACTAACTTTGTCAATTTTTGGGATAGAATCCCACCATACTCAAAATAACGGAGGAATTCCAAATTTGGCTTACCACAGAAATGCACAATGATGAAAAATCTTACGTAGAAAAGTTTGAGGGGAACTCTGTCACACGTGGTAATGTGAATCAGCAGTCACCATTTAATTTACGTAATGTTTATGGTATAAGAAAGTATATGGTATGTTTATGGTATAACTAAGTTTCTACCTGTTACTTGTCAGTTCAACAACTCTGCTTGTTTCTAGGTTTTAAATGCTCAGTGAACACTACCACCAACACACTCAGATGGATCACCACACTAAAATAGAGAGTATAATGTAATAAGCAGCATAGGAAACTCATAATTAAGCTCATTTCTGTTGACTCTAGAGATGTTTACATATTTAATACAAAACTGTCCACTGCATCAAGACAAAAGAAAGTGTAATCTCTTATGTTACTATCCCAGACAAGATTACTCAATTGCGTATCTGGCAAACGCATGCCCACAGAACAATATATTTTAGGAAGTTAAAAAGCCCTGAGGACATAGCTTCTGAAGATTAGACAACGCTTGCATGCCGGGATTGCATCTTTGAGATAGCAACAGTCATATGAAATGCGATTTGGCAAGTGACACCATTTCTGTTCAAGAGCCTCAGGGATCCTGGCAACAGTAGGTGTTACATGCCAGAAAGGAAGTTTATCAAAGCAGCCAAGGAAGAATACTGAATGCCTGCTGCCAGGCTATTAACGAGGGAGGGAAGAGAATCAGTTTTGCTTACCCATGTCTTAAAATCTTACAATGAAAAAGCAATTGTTACAGAAGGTGAACATTTTAAAGGGAACTTTAAAAATAGTTAATTGACAGTATACATTAAGAACACTGATTTAGAAGTGAATGCTTTGCTCGTGTTTATTAGACTCCTACTTTGTTAAAACAACAAATTCCTTTTTCATGGAGCACCACTTTGCTGAAGGCATTACCTAGGCATTGTGGCAGTGCTGGAAATAGCTCTCAAAGGAGAGAACAGAGAACTACAAAAAATATTCCTTACAGAGAGTATGCACCTCATACATTATCTTCTCACAACGACGCAAGTTTGACATTTGGATTCCTCATAATAGCTTGCTTCCTGAAGAAAATAACTCCATAAATAAATTAAAAGCTATTAAATAAGCTATTTGCAGAAAACTTTATTGGTTATTTAGTAGCACTCTAATGGTATGATCAACCAGTATGTAAACTAATGAATCCTCAGCTGATAGCTGAGCTTTCATCAGCCTTTGCAGTCTCTAATATGTTTACCCATAAAATATTTTTATTCACCAATCAAACATTTGCTTTATTGATGCTTGAATAATGACTATCATGATAAAAACAGGCTAACGCTGATTTCTAGGACATTCATTTTTTCTCAGATAGAGAATATATGTGAGGCCTCATTTGCTACATAGTGTAAAATTCTGGTAGCCGACCTGGAAGACAATAATTTGGACTGAATCGGGCACACTAACAATCCTTCCTGGATAGCCAAAAAAATTGACCGCTTTAAGAAATCAAGCCAGAAGAGCATAAGTTACTTCTACCAAGACAGCAACCAGTAGCTTAAATTTTAAGAAGTGAGGGGGGAAACGGGTAGAAAGAGGCAGAAGACTGAGCTAAAATACTGTGCTAATCTTGAAAGAAAGCTTATTTAAGTTAGGTTGGAAATAAGACAGGTCCTGTAGCAGCCTTCTTATTAGAATATACATTATTTAAAAAAAAAAACAAAACAAAAACCACTATTTTAAAGTAAACAAAGTAAACATAGTCCATTTAGGAAAGTTTTGAAACAGCACCAGAATTAGAAAGGCAGTGAATGGCATTTGCAACATAGCAGGTCCCCTCCAATCCTCGACAACATCCAGAAAGTTTCAAATCTGGAATTTTTAGCATCTTTAAAAACATGCATCATAAAGATTTCCTCTAGCCAGAAGTGGTGGCTGCAGCTCTGGAATTACACTGCCATATGTTCTAGCTGCCTCTGCCAGCTTCTCAGAATTTTATTTTATTTGGTACAACTGTCTTAATGTGGACATTGGAAAACTTTATTCATTCATGATGGTCAGACAAGTGAAAAAACACTATAACTTTTTATTATTAAGGTCACCCAGATACTGCTCCAAAGTTAAACACATAAACCAGGCTCTGCACTGAGGCCCAAAAGAGACAAGGCAAAATCTGTAAGGGAGACCAAAGCTTTCTCACAGCATCTAAGCTGCTGTTAGGCCATTCAGCTATCTCATACAAAGCTACACTCTTATCCTAAAACTGTAGAACAGACATAGCCAGAAACTGAAAACCGATAGTGTAATTAAATTCTTAAAAGATCTGAGTGGCAAACCCCTCAAGAGAAATAGTGGGAAACAGGTGATATATACACTCCCATCTTAAATTCTCAGCTCTGAATGAGATCTGATACAGAAGTCCTAGTGCTACATTCCATAAGCACCCAGCAGAGATGCTCATCGAGGAAAATACATTAATCAGTAAGTTCTCATGCTGGTTATCAGTTGATTCCATATAGATGGAGACAAACCAATAGTATACAATCTTTATCTGTAGAGAAAACAGAAATTTTCCCCTTCAAAGTATTTAGAAGTAATTGCCACCTCCAAATCCCAATCAAAAATAATTGCATAACCTGAGTTCGACCACAGTTTACTTTTAAAGCAAGGTGAGCATAAGAAACAAGCTTGTATCCTGCTCGATATCCAATTTAAAAACACACACACTTCCCTCTACTATTGTAACATTTAAAGAAGAATGTGAAATTCAACTCCACTCTACCATTAATTGCAGAATAAAATATTCCAATCTGAATTGTACTAGATTCACTTTTCAAGCAAGACAAATATGACAGCGTCATGACAAAACTAAATTCTGAAGACAGACATTTAGCAGGCCTTCATAAAAATAAGCCTACCTAGTAATCACTTCTTAATAAGCTTCACTGACAGCATTACTATCAAAAATGAGTTATCTAGACAAAAATATTGCCCCTTCTGTCTACTAAAGCCATGTAACATCTTGTTTTGAGGATCTTTACAGTGAAATGTTGCAGGTGAAAAAAACCCATCTCAACCCACTCCTTCAAACCAAAGGCAGCATGGTGCTCCACAGCTGTGCAGCCTAACACAGGACTGGGCAGTCAGTTTCATCCTCCTGTTCCTTCTCACTCTCATTTCTCATGCAAGATTAGGTGGCACCAATGCCACTGTTAAGTAAGCTACCACAGAGGGCCGAACAAAAGAAAATGCAATAAGGGTTGGAGGTAAAGGAAAGAGGAGGGGAAGTCATCAGGCACCTTACCTGGCTCTCTAACTGATAATGCGATTTCCTCCATAATGGAGGGAAAGGCAACACGGCCCAAGGACAAGCACAAATGCTCTGACTTTGGGAACCACGATACCTTTGGAGAAATGTAATTAAGGTTTCTACACTTGCAAATAACACCAGAAGTTCTGATAGTAGGTTTCAGAGAAGTTTCATGCTAAAGAGCTATAAAACACCTTAACTACTCAAAAAAGTTCTACACATTTATCTTTAAATGGTTTCACTGTTTTTAAGAAAGAAGAAGAACCGAGTGAATAAGAGAATTTTGAACTATTCTATGTTTTGCATGCTGAAGAAAAAAATTGGGACCAGATTGGATGCATCCAAAGGTGCTGAAAGAGCTAGCTGATGCTATTTTTCAAGGCTGCTCTCTATCATTTTTGAAAGGTCATGGAGATTAGGAGTTGTCCCCCATAACTGTAGAAAGACAAATGTCGCACCCATCTTTGAAAAGGGCAGAAAGGATGATGTGTGAAACAACATGCAAGTCAGTTTTACTCCGCTTGCCAGGAAATTCACAGAGCGAGGAGTCCTTCTGAGAGCCATGTCCAGGCTCATGAAAGAGGGTACAAGGAATAGTCAACATTTACCAAGGGTACAAAATGCCTAATTGAACCTGACTGCTTTCTATGATAAAATTAATAGACCTGTGAATAAGTAGAGAACAGTAGGTTTGTTTACCTTGATTTTCACAAAAGACTTTCAAAAAGGTCACCAACCACATCTCAGTATCAAAGCTCAGTTATTACAATCCACACGTGGGTTGACCACTGGACAGAGGAAAAACTGCCCGGATTACAGAGCTCAGGAGTTGAAGTTCAGTGGTCAATGACACTGGAAGTGGGTTAAAAGCAAAGTTTCTCAGAGGTGTGTACCTAACAGGCACGGGTCTGAGACCTAACATGTGTGCCTAATGTTTTTATTTTTTCTTTTCAGTGACCAGAGATGAGGACAGGGTGTATGTTTGTCAGTTTTTGAGGATGATGCTAAATTTGGAGGAGAATGGTGGTATGTTTGAAGACATAGCCAACAACCACAGTGTCTGAGAGATATACTGGCCGGAAACCCATGAAATTCAACAACAAGCATAAAGTCCTGCACTTTGGACAGGAAAATCCCTGGCACTGGTACAGCCTAAAGAACAACTGGCAGGGTAGCAGGGGGAAACCCATGGAAGTGCAAAGTGAAAGGTGAATGAGCAGTGCATTCCCAGAACGAAACCAAGCAGCATACTACACTGCATCAACAGAAGTCTAGCCAGTAAACTGTGGAAAGCAGTTGTTTCCCTTTATTCACAACTGGTTAGACCACATCTGGAATTGTGCATCCAGTTTGGGCCCACAGAAATGGCTGTAGCACAGGACTTGTGAGGAAAGGCAGACCATTTGTCTAGAGCAGAGGAATCTTCAGATGTATCTCTTAGGAGCTTTCCAGTAACTATGAGGAGCTGAGAAAAATGGAGCCAGGTTCTCTTTGTAGATACAGGGCAAGAAGAGAGAATTCAGTTGTCCAGCTGGAACAGGGGAAGTTTTGGGGGTGAGGGGGAGATACAGGGACAGCCACAGGTAGGAGCAAATTTCACTTTCTATTTTTTCAACAAAATTACCAGACATTTCTTACCTCATTCTCACGATCCTTTCTTTTTAACTGAAAGACTCATCTACTTACTTACTTCCTTTGCTTCCATATGTCTACCTGTAAGCACTTTACGAATCTACAGTAGTCACCTTCACAGTATTTTTCCCTTTCTGCCAAGTATACCAACTATATTTAGTCCTGACTGAGCATTTTGCCACAAGCTATTGCTACTGGCTTTTCCCAGCACATCTAAATTTGTCCAGGACGTTAACATTGAAAGATCTGCAAAATACATTCCACAGAGCAAAAGTACAGCCATTAACAAAGAAAAAGACTGATGTGGTTTCAGGGAAGAAGAAATTTGCAAAATGGGAATCTTTTGTGATTTGAAGGCTAAATATGGCAGGAACTGTCATATTCAAACAAGAGTTACAAAGTGAAGATAAAATTAACGTCTACAGACATCTCAAATTCAAGAAGTGTTTACTGCATTCTTGAGCTACATTTCAAAACAAAACCAAGTAAAATTAGAGATGACAAGGCTTATGTAGTTAAATTGCAGTATTAGAACAAGAAAAGAGAGGTAATCGCACATACAAGCTGCTCATTAGAAAATTTCCAATCATGAAAGCAGTGATTATTAGGGAAACTGTAGGACCAGAAATCTAAGTAGCCTAGCTTGGCACTTGATCTAAATTTTGGAGGATCTGGCACTTGCCAGCATTATGAATAATCAGAGTCATCCATTTTGGCTGTGCTAGGCTAACTGACATATCACAAATACGAGGTCTTGATGTCTCAGACTTGAGACTCAACCTGAAGCCTGACCAGACTGTTTAGCAATACCCCTAACCTGGAAAAGGTATCATTTAGCAGCCCTTCTGTATTCAGCTGTAGTTTAGATTTCAAAAGCTGTTTTGTTCTCAGGAATACCACACAACATGAATTCATACTAATCTCCTATCACTGTGACCATAAATCTATATTCTAGCAGAGTATCTACCATTAGCAGACAGAATTCCAGTTCTCTTTCACATAAAAAACTCAAGGTCAATCAGAATTTTTAATTCCTCATCAAAGAAGCATAGTCACAAACTAGAAAGCATAGGTATAAAAACAAGATTGGCATACAGTATAGCAGCATACTTTGTTTTCTTATCTGCATGGAACTAGAACAACCTTGAGTATTTTCTTGCCTGTTCAAACTGAAAGAGACATGAGAACTGCTCTCTGCAGCACTGAAGAAAAAATGTTTCTCTATCCTTTAGCACCATTTAGTGGCTATTCATTTGTAATGCAGTTATATACACAGAAACAAGCAGAATTCTATCTTCTGCTCTAGAGAAAATTAAGAAAGGCGTGTTACGTACTGGATCAGCATTCTCATCTATTAATGGGAGTTTTTCAATACTGTATAATATAATCATTCATTTGAAATCATTCAAATCTCTGAAGTGCTTAAGACAAAGAAGAAAAGCATGCACAATGTGTGGAGTACATGAGAAAAAAAGAGAAAGCCAGCGCTGTACAAGATAAACCCACATACACCTTTCTACCTGTCAGGTCTAGATCAATTCTAAGTAACAAAATACTGCCAAGAGATTCTATAGGACTACCTGCGTAATTGTAAGACACGACATCCAGTATAACATCCTAGATGTTGAGATGCACTTCCTTTAAAACACTTAATAAAACCTAAGAAACTACGATCTTCAAACTGTGAGATTATAGACAAGTCCAAGAAAGTTCTCACTAAAGCCTTCTCAACCCAAGAGGATTTCAACAAGCTAAAATAAGCAGAGATTAAAGTACTGTACTGAATATCAACAAGGTGTTTAGCACCCCATGCAAGTAAAACTTCTCTTGGAAAGAAATGCCTCTCCATTCCAGAGAGCACCTACACAGTGTCACCTCTCAGCAGGTCAGGACTGCAGCCAGGCCTGCTGTCCAGCTTCAGCCACATCACCACTGTTTGCTACTAGTCCCTGTGAATCCTCTTCAAGTACCAGTTCCCTTCCATCTCCCCAGCCATTTCCAAACATCAGCTAAGGGATACCTAGAAATAAACTCTGTTATGTCACTTGTCTCTATATTTAATAAAATCTGTCACATATTGAAAGAATAGTACTTGGTTTAATCAAGCAATAAACTCCCAAACACCAAGCCTTTGAGGATAGACAATACCTAATTTATCAGCTGTTATCTTTTCACAATATAATCAAGAGATAGCAGAAGTCTTAATTCACGCTTTTTACCGTAATTCCTCATTGAAAACTTTTATCCCAACAACAGAACTATGATTAAAACCAACTGAAAAAGGAATCCATTCTTAAAGATCTGACAAGTAAGGCATTTTAATGAATTAAATTGAGGATCAAATAGCATTACTACCATAAGATAATAACAGACAGAGATTCAGCTTTTCAAGATTAGTAATTTAATAATGCAGTCCTCTGGTCTCTCAGCAAAGCAAAGAAAGCAGCCGTTTGAAAGAAATGAAGAACAGAAATGTAAATTAATCAAGAAAAAAAAAATCTTACTTCACCTGCAGAGCAACATCATACTGCCCATTACTACCAGACCCTTCTAGAGAAAAATAATGCATATGCAGAAAGATGTTATACCACCAAACTTACACACCACACCACAAAACATCCTAGCATAAGGGAAGATGATTCCAGAGCGTCGCCATGCAATTAAACACTCCCCATTAACCCTGAGCACGAGCTCCCAAGACTGTTAAGACTGTTAGACCGGACTGCTCAGTTGCTTTCCCCCCGCGGCTGCACACCACCACCAGGCGCCCCTTTCAGCACGTTTCACCCCACAGCTTTCACAGACGGCTGCCTGAGCCTGCCCAGCCCGAAAGCAGCGCGCCCCCAGAACCCCCCCCCGTTCCCGCAGCCTCTCCGCCGGGCAGGACGCACGGCGGCGGCCAGGAGAAGGCCGGGGACTCCTCTCTGCCCTCCGCTGGGGGCTGGGGAAGGGAAGGCGCCGGGGCAGGCCCCGGGCGGCACTCACCGGGCCCCGCTGGGTGCTGACGGTGGTGGCCATGGCACCTCCCTCAGGCCCGAGCCCGACCGTTACGGCTCCAACGGCCCCAGCACAAGGCTCCCGCGTCACCTAACCGAGTCCCGCCCCTTCTGGCCCTTTCCAGTGCCGCCCCGCGCGCATGCGCACAAAACAAAGCCACCGGCCGGGTTGGAAGGAACGCAACGCCCCAGCCTCATGTACGCATGCGCTCGCTCAGCGGCAGGGAAAGGATGGGGAAGATGAGCCGGCCGCGCGCATGCGCACTTCGGCGCTGCGGCCTCCGCAGCGCGGCGCGCCGCCGGCCGCCATTTGGGGGCGCCGCGGAGCTGGAGACGGGGCCTCGCGGCCGCCATTTTGTGGGCGCAGACGGCGCGGCTTCCGGCTTTGTGGCTGTGGGGGCGCCCTGAGGGAAGTTCCCCGCTCCCACGGCGTGCGTCTGCCTCGTGTGGGAGTACTCCCGGCCGTTTGTGTGCAAGAAGGCAGCTTTATTATTTTTTTTTTTTTATCTTGTTTTAAACCTTAGTCATCGTCTGGAGAGCTGCCCCAGCTTTAATGGCTTTTCCTCAGCCGAGGATGTGACCTCCTTCGGCTTGGTGTGTGTGATAGCAGTTCTTTCCAGAAGAACAAAAGTGGCTTTAATATTCATCTGAGTGCTGCTTTGGGAGATGAAATCTGATCGTTGCAAAGCCTATTTAAATAACATAACTGTTTCCTGTTGTCAGGATCTGCTGCATGAATTTAGCCCTTAATTAAAATTCTAGTGCAGATTTCGGCAGCTGGAAATAGAACAGTGCAATTAGGAACACTCCAAATATAGCGCTGACTTTTTTCATGCTACCATCTCATCTACATGGAGTGGGAACAGCCTCATCTTTTTACTTGTCTTGATACTCAGAAAAATGAGTACTACAGGATATAATTGATTGGGAGCCATTGAACAAATATAGTTGATGCCAGATGTAGCTCAACCAGGCACCAGTAGAGAAAGGCTCTAATATTCCTTGTCATCACTGTCAACAGTTGGAAGTAAAATTTGGGTCAACCTACAGAACTATTGAAGAAGTAAATAATCCTTCCCTTCCTCCTGCTGATAGAAAAGAAGCCAAATCTGAAAGAAATCATTTTGTTCTAAAAAATAAATGATTTTGTTCGTAAAAAAGAAGGGTAAATTCACCTTTTTTTTTTTTTTAATAGTTGCTAAACAATTTCTTGATACAGGCTTTTTTTGGGCACAGACGAGGCCAATTTCTTGGAGGAAGCTAAAGGCAATGTTTTATTGCCTTTTTCCTCCTGTAGGTCCTTCAGCAGATATATTGCACTACATGAAAGAGCAGTACAATGTAAAATTGAGCGATAAAGAACGTTGAGTGTCTTATAATGTCAGGTATGTGGCCTGTGTGTACAAAGTCTGTGTAGTGATATATTGATTTATTACAAATGCCATCTAGATATAGCCTCTTTTGGTTGATTTGCTTCTTTGCATTTCTTCATACTGTATAATTATGTATGTGCAACCAAGTTTCAGTGATGAAATCAGTTTCTTGAAGCAGCGTGGTTAAAATGGTACGTAAACTTCACAGAGGTAAGGGAAGAAAATCAGCGATTGTCTTCACAATTACAATCTTTGTCATAAAGGCATGTTGGAGGGAAAAAATTGACAGCAAACCTCATTGTACTTCTTATGTATGTAATTACACAGACTAAGAGATTATATCTTACTGTAACTGCCTCTGGTTTACCTACTTACCTTGGATTACATTCAGACTGAGGAGGCCTGGGCTAGCCACAAAAATTTCAAAGATTGAACATGAGAAAACATTATTTTCTCCATAAAATTTTATTTCAACTGGAAAAGTAGTAATACTATCTCAAAGAGTTTTGAGATTTGCATCGCTCGTATAGAGATTTGCAGAGAAAAGAGTGAACATTGTGCTTTCCCAATAGCATTACCATTTTGTAACTGAATGTTTTATTTTCCTGTTTTGTTATTATTCCCAGGAAATACACGTTTTTCCTGTTTTGTTATTATTCCCAGGAAATACACGTTTTTCCACATAGAATCTACTCAGTGATTTTTAATCACCATGTTTAATCCATGCAGTAAAGGATCTGTTGTTACTACTCCCCCTAGGGTGAATTATTATCTAAAGGTGGCCTGGAAACTCCACAAAAATATCGGCTTTGCCATCTAGTGGAGATCCTCAAGAACAGCAAGTAGCCTTCGACCAGGAGAGGCAGGTGTTTTTGCTTCCCCAAGTGCAGCATCACCACGAATAGAAGCACTGGTGCAAAAACATTAGGCAAGGCATCTGATGTCAATCTAGTAATTAAAGTAGGAATGTAAGCCATGGGAAAGGTGGGAGAACAAAAGTCATAAAACCCTGTTACAAGCAACATATGGGCATCATTAAAAAAAAGGTTGAAAGGTAATTAAAGGAGCTCTAATGACAATAAATTACACTTATCTCATAATAAAAATTTTAATGCCAGTTTCTCCTGTGTCATTCTTTCATTTTCATTCCCAGTTCCTTCTCTGTCCTTTTCAGTTCTTCTCATGTCTCTCCTCTAATTTCTTCTCCCCAAATCTGCCTTTTTTTTTTCCTTCGTCCTGTCTGTTCTTTCCTACGTTCATCTACCGCTTTTGCTCCTCTCCATCCCCTCTTTTGCTTTGTCCCTCTGTTTTGTCTCCTACATTTTTCTATTTAACTTTGCTTTTGACAGATTTGTTGTAATGTCCTCAATGAAGAACCACTGCTGCAAAATTCCTGCCAATTCCATTTGGTGCTTGTTCACAAAACCAGAGAGGACACTACAAAGGCTGAAGAGTCTGATGCTATGGGGGATGGAGGGCACAGGAAGCTCATTGGGACAGCATCTAACTTTTGGCAAGTGTTTATTTAGCATTAAGCAGTGGGGTCTTAACTGTAAGATTGAAATCTGCCAAGTTATGCTAAGTTATGTGATAATATTAACAATAATAGCGTGGTGACAGTTCTATATTTGTACCTCTTTAATAGCACCCTTTTTGGAAAGCCAATCCTCCCAGTTTATTTGTGTAAGAAACAAAAGAGACTCTTTCATCTAGGAAGTGAATTTCAAACTGTTAGCTCATCTTTTGCAGGGAATCCTCAGAAGCAAACTGGGTGGTTACATTTTATGTCATTTTCTCTGTCAATAATGAGCATCTGTCAGGATACCGGGGGAGTTCCCGCATTCATTTAAACCTGGTTTGTTTGTTGGGGCTTGCAAAGACTGAAGGCACACGGGTGTGTTTTAAAACGCGCTCTGAGCTGAACTAAAGCTGGATAATAAAAGCAGAGTAACAAATCATGGCTGTGCTGTTTAGTACACAGACATTCATTTGGCCCTGCAAATTAGCAAAGCAAGTTTTAGGTTCATTTCTGTAGGTGTTAAAAGCATACAAGAATATTGCGGAATCGCTGTGCTTGTGTTTCGGTTAAGATCAGTCCCTTCTGCCGTGTCCCTGAGGGATTTAGATGCAACAGAAAGGTACAATTCTGTTGCATGGGAGAAAGCATCTCTTGCAAAGTGCAGAGCCCAGTTCCTCCGTCATTTCTTGCACAGTCTCTCAAAGCTGGCAAGGGTGGTGGTGGAGAAGGTCGAAGGGATCTGCTGTTGTGTAGATCCAGCTCATAGCTGAGTGGGCGTACAGCAAAAGGAAGGGGATGTTGCAGGCTTCAATCTACAGAAAAGCCCATGGAGTGCCAGTGTCCTGAGTTCAGCTTCTCAGGAAGTATTTGTCCTTAAGTAGGCTCTGAACACAGCACCAAATACACAACAACAGAGTGCAGTGCTAGTCTTTCGTTCATGGTACCAGCTCCAGCCTGGTGACGCACAACAGAGCTGCAACACTAACATGGAAATCCCAGATGGCATTCAAACTGGCTGTAACAAACAATAATTTCCACTTCAGTAGCATGTGAGGAACTCACAGCGCATTGCAAACTTTAATTAATCCTCACAGTCCAGTTGGGATGCAGAAGGATTACATCACTCATCACTGAAGGAAAGATAGCTCCAGCACAAACCATGGCAACTCTGCAACATTATTCAGGAATTTCTGCCAGGATGCATACTGCACTGAAACTACAGGGGAATTCAAGTGGATAGAGTGAAGAGAGAAAGAATTAAATACAAACTGAAGCTCAAAATCAGCATTGCATCCCTCCCAGTACCAGGCCATGAAACAGAGATGTTAAACAGCAGGCAATTTACCACCACTGCAACCACCGCATAATTTCATACCCCAGTGTTATAGGTACTGATTGAGCTAGATGAGTATTGGCAAAAGTGTTGTTTGAGCAATTGCGGGGGATTCTAGCAGAAAAGCCGAAAGCACTGCCGAGCAGCTAATAAGTGGCTGTTCTTCAGTCACGCTGCACTCAAAATAGCTTTCCAACAGGGGAAAAAGCAAATTCTATTGGCTTCAACACCTGGTTGAGCAACTTAATAAGGACAAAATTGAAAGTTAGAGCTGAATCATTATTTATTTTATAACTACATCTTCATCACACAGTCCACTCTAAAATGGGAGTTATTTCATTTCAAATCAAGCTCGTGCCAGCTTTTTCTGTAAGCTCATTCAGCACAGAGGTGAGGCGAAGGTTTGTTGAAAACAATTTCTGACAGCAGCTGCTTTAGAGGAGGAGAGCAATCTGCAATCATGGAAAAGATTTTTTTCCCATTCTGCCTTGCCTTTCCCAAATTGTATTTCTTAAGTGTATTTATAATGCACCAGGAAAATGGTAGTAGTGCAAAGACTATACTTAGTATTATTTGGGTAACGTTGATTTCCAAGCAGTACTTCAAAAGTGATGAGCAAACAGTTATGAAAGCAAAATGAAGAGGACACAGAAAGCAGTTTGTTCCTCTCACTGAAATTACTTTTTATGTATTTGAAGACTGCTATTGTTTTACCTTTTAGTTTTCTTTTCTCTGATGTTCAGCCGTTCAGACTAAGCTTAGTCTAAACTTAGGACGATTCCTTTAGCCTTTACTTACAATTATACTTCCATGAAGCTTGGTAATCACTGGTGTCTTCCTCTGTTGTTTTTGTTTGTTTGATTGTTTGTTTGTTTTTCCCCAATAGGATCATACCTTCCTTAAAGTACCCCAGATTGGACATAGCATCCCAGCTGGGGCATAAGCATCTTGAAGGAGAGCTGAAGAATTGCTAGATGTTTTGTAGGTGATACCACTGGCTAAAAATTGCAGTAAGTGTTTGCTTTTTTTTTTCACAGCTGCATGACATTGTTTACTCCCATTCAGCCTATGATGTATGTTAACATCCAAATCTTTTTCTGCCATGCTGTTACTTAGCTTGTCCTTCCTCACCTTTTGTTTTTGCAGTTCATTATTCTTGCCTAAATGCAGTGACCTGTTTGTTTTTAATGAATTGCATCCTCTCAACTCCTTATGGAGTTGTTCTACAATGCATACCTGTTATGTTTGATTGGCAAAAATATCTATCCACAGTAATTATGAATAAATCAACATGCTTGTTTATTTAAAAAGAAGCTGGTCTCTTCTCTAAGGAGAAGTCTACCAAATGAAATCTTTTTTTTTTTTTTATTGACGCAGATTATCATTTTTATCTAGTTTATTTCTCAGATAAGGGAATTCCTGCTGCCTCATTTTTAAAAAGACAGACTTTGGAAGCCTTTATTTGAAAATACAGACTAAGGCACTTAGATTTTTGCATTCTAGAATCACAGAAGGGCATACAGCCTTTTGGGTTGTTATACCCAAGTTTGTATCTACCACCATGCCAGTCAGTAAGTAGACATTACAGTAGAAATCCTGTCTACATGTTGCACCATTTTCCATGCATTTGTTTCATTTTTTCTCTTTTTGAAAGGGTTTCTCAGAAAAGAAAATATATATGTAGAAAAGGGAAGGTATTGTTTTTTGGTTTTTTTCCTCATCGGAATGTAAATTAGGAGAAGGACAGAGAGAAACAATGAAAAATAAGAGTGAAATGATGCAGGAAGAAGCAACAACTTCCTTCAAAACATTGTTTGTTCAGATTTCTTCAAAATATTTCATACTCGATTTGTTCTCTGTTTCCCATTTGTTCTAATATTTTGTGTACATTCAAGCAGTGCAAATGTGAATCTCTGTTCAACATAAAAAACCTTTCCAGCAGGTTCAGGCAAGGGCTTCTGAAAGGTACAGTTAGTTCCCCATGCTCATCACAGTGGGCAGAAATCCTTTCTCTCCCACTCCATCCCCATGCAAGTCAATACTGCTCTCGTACTTACTCAAACTCATTATAGAAATCTTTGCTTATATGCAGCAAAATACAGTTTTTCTCTTTTGTAATTCAGCTAATCTGTCGCTCCTCCTCAATAACAAGATACACATCCAAATCAATATGCTACCTTTCTCCTCTCCTGAACTGTTCTTTACAAAATAAGCATCAGTTTTGTGTGAGAAAAAGAATTGAAGGGAGAAGGCATTCTGCAAGTTAAATGTCATACTTTCTCCCATTGGGTACTTCAGTTTTATAGATACTAGTTTTTATAATGAACAGTGAATATTAAGAAGACTCTAATGGTGGCTTTCAATAGTGATATTTAGCAGGTTCTTTCTCTGGTTGGCTCTCCCTTTTTGTCTTTATATTTTGTGCCTAAGTGCCTGCAAAGAAATCATTATTTTCTGTTAGATGTTTAATCACAAACCTTGCAAGGAAATTTGCTGTTTTCCAAACGGTGCAGAACTAACTTCATTACTACATTGACATATTAGGTACATTTGTCAGCTGTGAAGTTCCATCTTCTTAAAAAAGTCCCTAGCCAATATTCCCTTTGGAAAAGATTATTTTCAAATGATACAATGGCTTGATGTACTATTTCCATCTTTCCTCCAGGTTCTTTCTTGCTGAATGTGACAATTTATGGGAGACAGGTAAGTTGCACAGTAAGTTGCGCTGCAGGCTTTGTGCCTGCAGTGGAAGGATTCTTATATGTATTTGTTCTTGTTTCTCTAGTGTCAGATCCTCAGCCTCCTTTGAAGTCAGCACCAATATATACAGAGGGTCTGGAGCATCTCTGCAAAACTGACTTACCTCAGCCTCATGGGAAATCAGTAGGAGCTGCGGGAGTGCAACACTGCTAAAAATGCATATTTTGCAATTTTTTAGCAAGTTTCTTCCAACAGCCTCAAAGCTGTTATGGTACCAGAGGCAGGCCTGAGGAAGAGAAGAATCTGGGTCAGCCAAAGCTTCACTGGTCTCAAACATCTGGACTGGATGAGCCTACATCTGTAGATAAATATATCAAGAAGTTCTGGATTCCTATTTCTGTTCACTGATCATTAGGTGTCATCATATGAGGTGTCACCTCAGTGTTCAGTCACGCAACTATCTGAAAGAAGAAACTTACTTTCTTTGTACAAGGGAGACTTCTAATGAGGTACTGGTCTTTTGTTTAGAGCTAATTGCTTTAAACACAAAAGCAATACTCATCTTATTAGACTTGCTGAAGATCTAAGTTCAGTTTCCGTAGGCTATGTGATCTTGGAAAGTAAGTTGGATCTCATCACACATCCTCTTCACTCCCAAAGATGGGGATATTACCACACCTGCCATATGTTACAATTTGGCACCCTTAGGGGAAGGACTCTATGTCAATAAACATGCACAAAAGGTGAGAGTGTGCTCAAGGTCTCGAGCATTTACTGCAGGACATAATATCCATAGTGCAATTTACAGAGAGAAATTACAGACCAGATATTTAGAGAGTGTACTTCATTCTTTCCATCATTTAGCAGATGGGAGAAAGTTAGAGCAATGGAAGTATTTTCTTAAGACCCCAGTATGAAAGTCACTCAGTGAGTGATTCTCTGAGAGGTATTAACTAGAATTCAATTTATTGCAGCTGACAACACTATAAGGAAAAAGAAGATACTATAGATAACAGTATATGCCTTCAAAGGCCAGGAAACTCTGGATTGTGCACCATTGGAGGATGATCTCCAGTCAGGACTTGGTATATGTTGCAGACCCCATCCATGAAGAAGGTCACTGGCGTTTTGGTATGATTTTCCTGAGCTTTTCCAGAATTTTCTTAGAATAAAATAGCTATTTTCATCATTTCTACTGTCAAACAAATGGACATTTGTATGTAAACACATTGCTTCACTAAAAGATAAATACAGGATATGCAGGTGGTGTAATCACTGGTGCCAAATGGGAGCTGCCAAAGGGCTTCTTCAGTACAATTAGCAGGCTAAGTTTTTCCTGCTGCCAAAGTGCACATGCAGCGCAACACGGACTCAGATACCAATGTGTATGGACAGGACAGGACAGCACAGGCCTGCACCTTCTCAGGTAAGCTATGACAGATCACTAACTCCTTAACATACAGTGCTCTTCCAGTTAGAATCTCTGTAAAAGTGGGTGTGCATGTGAACCCTCATGAGACCTCATGTACACCTCAAATTGTATGCAAGAACGCACCTGGAAAGAACAAATGCCAGAAAAGTAACAAACTCAATCAGAGTGCAAATGAAATAAGGCAGGCAAGAAAAGCTAGTTTTCACCATTGTACGTAAAATTTTCAGACAAAGAAAATTAATGTTTAAAATCAACGTGTTGCTGCTTTAAATATAGGTTTAACTAAACTTATAATGAATTGTAAATACAGGAGAAGTCTGTATAACACACAAATATATCTGTGTAACACATATGCTTACATACCTGTTTCAAGTCATTTCCTGCTCAGCTTCTTTGCTGCTTATAGCATTGTGTAGCACCTTCTGGTACATATGGTATCTTCAATGGAAAGGTGTTGTCACCTACTGTAATTGCACAGATTTCCCCTGCAGGAATTCAGCCGTACAACTACATTCAGAGCATAAAAAAAGTGTGAATTAAAAATACAACTTTGCTTTTTTTGTTATAACCAAGCATATATTATTTTCCCCCTAAAATAAAGACAGAAAAGACAGAAACATCATAGGATTATCTGAGCCTTCTACATATCATTCATAAAGACTGCCAAGTGTAGAAAGGACAGTGCTGCATATGTTATTTTTTGGCTCATTCTGGTTCTTTAACCCTAGCTTAACAGATAAACCTTATTTTTGTGTCACCTGTAAATAGTGTTATTGAAACAATTTATCAAAAACAGGGAGATGTTTCCTCTCTGCAGAATTCATCACATATTTATGTGTTATGTGAAGCAACGATTTTATACTGAAAATACATATGCAAACTGTAACGCTGCCATCAGCTCCTACAGAAGCCTCTTAAGTTTTATATATGCCACCATCAGATTTTGGGTGTGTTACGCATACAGGACGGCAGCTGAAGCTGGTTGAGAAGATCTCTTGAAAATTTACAGCAACACAGCTATCCACCCCGTTGCAGAGTTACCTCCAGTAACCCTACCCAGTTCTGGAACCCTTTCTTGGTGGCCATGTTTCCTTTTTCCCTTTGTCCCCAACAAACATTTGTTTTCCTCATGGCTTTCCCTGTGGAAGTGGACAAGAAAAATTAAATAATATCAATCTAGCTTTGCATTGCTGCAGTTGTCAGTGAAATGCCAGTTCAGACTACCTTGGCGCAGGTGCCCCCACAGAGGCAGTTCATCTCTTACTATTAGTATTATGCAATTACATTATTACTTCAAGGTCTCTAGATTGGGTCCTAATTGCACCAGGCTTTTTCTCTGACTAAAGCTGGCCTTTTTGTGTGTACATAAACTGTTCTGACTGATGACGTCGATCCAGGCTAACAGATTCCTACCCTCAGCCTTTTGTTACTGCTCCTTTTTTTGCAAGGGGATATTCCCTGCCTCTGCTCTGCTCTTTTAACTGTACACCCTATCATCCCCTCCCTTGGTTCTGTAAAATGATTCAAGTTTCAAAAAAATAATAATAACAAAAAATAAATGCTCTCAAGTATCAAAAGAGACACTCTTTAATATTACTCCCTCATTATTCAGTTGGGGAACTGAGATACAGAGAGATTAAGTGAGTTGCCAGAGGAAAAGGAGGAAGGTTGCAGGAAGAAAATTTAGTTCCTTTGAGTCACAGTTCAGCATCTTAAATAGAAACCCTCTTTGTTCTGACTTCACCTTACCTCTGAGTGTTGCCCAATCTCTTTATGCTCAAACTTTCCTCTTCTAGGCTGTATCTCTTCTCATTTCAAAGGGAGACTTTCTTGTCACACAGGACAGGCACGAAGGAGATTAAGGGGTTGTTCTAGCCTTTTCATCTCTGGAATTTTTCTTCACTGCTACTGCTGCAAGCTGCTGCATATATCACTAGCAAAAATGATGTCCTGGAATCACAGCTTTCGCTTCGCTGACAAAGGTGTTTTGGTGGTGGTAGTGGTGGTGGTTTTTGTTTTTTCCCAGTATCATATTTGTTCAGCGTACTGCTTGTTTGCTAGCTCCTGCCTGGCAAGGTTCGTCTACTAGCTTTGTACATAAATGTCAGGGATAATTCTGAAGGCTCAGCATGATTACCAGTTGGCCAGCTGCCATGTTGGTCTTTAGGATTTAATTTTCCATCCACAAAGTGGCATTTATTTATTTATTTGTATTTAAAAAGTTCCTCTGTTCCTATTGTCTCTAGATGTACAAACAAAAGGTTTTAGCTAAACATAAATACGCACTGTCTGAATTAATGCCCACTAATGAAAGCCCTTCATAACCAACCTAAACTAACACATGGATCTCTCCTACATCTTGACATTCTTCCATGCTCTTCCTCAAAGTCCAGAGAAAAGATATATTCTGCAATGTGACCCACTGCTGAAAAAACTTGGAAGATGGCACTCTAGTAGGGAAGCAAATTCCAGGATCAAGTATTGCATATTCCTACTTTCAGTCAGATTAGCACAAAGTGCAATTTTTTTGTCTCCTTTGCTTGAGGCAGAGAATCCTCTGTTGAGTTTGTACTGCATGCAGCTAGATACTGTAAAATATATTCACAGTAACAATTTCATTCAAAAATACCTATGGTCAGAACCTAAATTTTCCTTAAATTCTAAAAAAAATGAGTGAATTTATGCATGAAGGCATGGAAGAGGAGATTATTAAATCAATGTGGACAACTCTGCAGTGCCTTTGTAACTATTCTTAAAATAGTAATAGTCCTGCACATTTAAAACTTAAGTACGGGTACAACACTTCCATCAGTGTATCAAATGTATGGCCACTAAACAGTACTGGAATGTTGCTCATGATAAAACAGTAACCGAGAACTCCAAAGCAAGCTGCTACTAACAGCAGGAGCATTATGATGCTCCAAAGGCAACAGAAGAATTTTTGTTTTTTTAACCAAAGGGAGCAAGTCCTCCAGAAGTTTGGCTTCAGCAGACTCTTGCCGTAAAGAAAAGCATGCCTGGGATCTGTTTTCATTCACTACCACCAAAAATGCAGCTTTCTCAGCATATTCTTCTAGTCTGCCTTTCATCTGCACAATGCAATTTCTCTGAACTTTCCTGAGCTTGTCAAATTCTTCTAATACGTTCCTTAACTGGTGGACTCGGAGCTTTTCTTGCTTATACATCTTCTCCTTCAACACCAGTTTGCCTCTCATTTTCAAGCATATTCCTCACTGCTGCTATATCTTTCCCTTTATACTTGTTACTATCCCAGCATGCAGAAATCCAGCAGGACATTCCCATGATCTCTGCCTTCAGTTGTTCGTTGATTTTTATCCAGATCTCTACTCTGCAGTTCTACCTGTTTGATCTTGTTTTCTCTGTCTTTCAGTTAGATTCCACTCAGATTCTGGACTGATCCATGGCCTACAGCAACCCCTAAATAAACTAAGCTGCCCCACACCTACACTATTTTATTTGTACGTCTACTGTCGCTATTTTAAAATTAGGAGCAGCCTAGACTAGCTGTCTACAGCACTGTCATTGCTACTTTCACATCATCCCCATCCTCTGGTGCTCCAGTTCCAGGGCAAGCAAAGTGGGCTGCGTAATGCTGTCTACCCTACTCTCCAGTGAAGATCTGCAGCACCTTTAGAGCATCTGTGTGTTGGAATAATTAATGAGGTTTCCGAATCCAGCTCATCAACCTTCAAAGTTTTTTCTGCATGTCAGCAGTTCTTCTGCTCTTGCTGGCAAGTGTCATTTCCAGGGCAGAGCCTGCAGCTTCCATTAACTCGGCGTACTTCCACACCAAATCCTCGATGCAGCGTGTTGTGCCTCTCAGCGCACGTACTGCTTCTGTCTGACATGACCTGTAACAGGCTGTGTGCATCCCTGCGCCAAACGTCTCATTCTGCATTGTCGGTGGCTGAAGCACTCCAATGACACCAAAGATCCTGTTTTTGTCACAGTCAGTAACACCATGGGAAAGAAAAGGAAAGGAGAAGGAAATGCAGGCATTCATTAGTTGGAGCCTGGGCAATACCGGAGGATTTTATTCAGCTGCAATATAGTTTTGTCTGAGTGAGTTTCAAAGGTGAGCTGTATTAATACCAAGCTATTTTCTTCCCTTCTTTTTTTCTGCTTGCTGGTAATGTATCTCCCTGTTGTTAGAAACCAATTAGCGAGTGTATGGCACTGCAGAACCAGCAACATGACTTTCCAAAGGATCTTTACTGTCTGTGCAAATTCTCCTTCACTACTGTTACATAATCCTCTCCTTCTGGATGAGTTATTCTTCCATTTTATGCTGGTCTAGCATGAAATTACAAAGCCCCATGTTGCAAATTAGATCCCTGTAGGGATATCGTATGTATCAATAACCCAACTCCAGCTGGCCTCAAAAAACTGACCTTTTTAAATGCCTCAAAAACTGCCCTCTTGAATGGGACTGTCCACTAACCTCGCAGTGGAGAGAAGGCAATAGGGACAAGGAAGATTGTCACGTTTTGCATTGTAAAGTTTGAACTTGCCAGCCTCATTTTCAGTGTGCAAAATCATTATTGTTTTTAATAAGTTTGGAACATACAGCAGCTCTGAGTCACTTTTATTAAAATATCTTTGAACAACGTCCCTTTATACATGCCTCACAAAAAAGAGTGTGGGGAGAGAGAAGGGGATTCAGAGATGTGCAGTGAATTTCTATGGAAGAAAAGCCTAGTTGGGAGGACAGGAGGCGACGTCCCAACTTATTTTAACCCATACAGGATTTGTTCATCGCAGCTAAGGCTCACTAAAGCAGCACTCCACCGGCTTCATAAAACGCAAGGGAGATTTTGGCAAGAGATCATCACCGAAAAATCCCTGCTGATGACTCCTCACATGGCTTCAGGATGCCTCCTGAGGACTCCCTGTGGCTGTTTCAGATGTGCAGCCTCCCTGCCTGTGTTGTATACAGATGCAGGAGAGAAAGACAAACTCCTGTAGACAACAATGTGGGAATATTCCCATTTGAGGAGGATAAAAATGTTCAGCTTTCAAAACGGAAGGGAAATGCTCCTTGGACCAGTGTGACTTGTCACAAAACTGGAAAAGAAATATCTACATTCAACATCAGTTCATCTACTGGAATTACACGATCAGAAGTCCGAAATTCTAATTTTCTATTTGAAAGAAAGTTGAAAGGCCAGACAGTTACACCAGAGCCTGCTGTATTTAAGGGAGTATTCAGGTTTGGGTTGGCTAAAGTAAAATGCTCAAAAGAAAAATGTTGTGTTGAATAACATGGAAATACATAGTTTAAACTCATTCCTTATTCAACAATATTACTACATATGTCAAAAGGAAGCTGGTAAAGGAGGGAAACCAAGATTTGACCCTAAGTTAATTTCATGTTCCCTTTGCTTTGGACTGATAAGCATCAAATAAAGTTTGTGCTAATCAAGAGGTTACAAAACATTATAGAGGTGGATGATTACTGCTGATTATGGTAAAAAAAAATAAAAATTACAATATTTCAACTTTTCATGCACAAAAGTAGAAAGTCTTGAGAAGCCATTTCCTTCTCTTCTCTCTCCCATCTCTTCCCCCTCCCTGGTGCGTCACCATATCCATTCAGAGAACAGCAGGAGCGAGAATCAAACAGAAAATCATGTTGTTCTGCTTTCCCTTTTATCATATTCAACACTTGACCCAAGCAATCAGGAAGCAATTAAAAGCTTCTGTTTCAACTCCCCATCCTGTTCAAATTCTTGCCCTCATTTTGTTTTCTGAAACTTCGCTCTTTTAAAAGCTTGCCAGTGTGTGTGTGTGTGTGGCAACTTACAGACACATGTATGCCCTTGTTCTTTCAGTCAAGTGATATTATAAAATGTCTTTTCATTTCTAACAGGGTTCAGTCGTCTTTGTAACAAACACGTCCTTTAACAAAATTCTCAACCTTAGTGCTTTTCAAAATGCCTCTAATGATTTCTAATTTACTGACATTTTCCCTGAGCCCCTCATCAATTTGACTATTCAAATTGCTAGCAGTGTTAATAATTCCTCTGTCTCCAGCAGACCCACTGTAGACCTTGAAATCCCTCTGCTGCCTCTGCAGACAAGAACACATCTGGCTGCGCATCCATACCACACTGGATCAGAGTATTTATTAGCCTGGCAGCCGAGCCTCATCACCATGCAATATGATGATTAACGGCTTCATTTTCACCATTGCTATCCAGAAGGGCCTCTCACGGGGCCATTTCCTCCCCTTACTTCTGTCTTACAGTGGTGTAATTCCACTGATTTCAGCACATGGAGAACAGCGTGAGCACAAGGGTCCGTGTTTCTAAGGGTTTGTGGGGAAGATTTTGAGAAACATTTGGAGCTGGATGCCAAATTTTCCTTCCATGTCTTTGAAAAAGTCCAGATGTCTGTACTTTGGGGGAGATTTGAAGGGGAAGCAGATGCAGGCTGACCTGTCTTCAGACAAAAGCCCAAATTTCTAAAATGGCCCGATGTGTGCTCTGAGCCGAAGATACAGAAACAAGCTGGGCATGACCTTGCTGCACGTCAGCGGAAGCGTGCTAATTGCTCTTACTCTGTGGTACATGAAAGGCACTTGGAAATGGTTTATCTATGAGGGCAGTTCAGCCCTTGGAATGTTTTGCATTCTAAATTTCTGGACAGAGCTCCCATGCAGGGGCTGCTTTCTAAGTCACTTACTTCAAAATTTCCTGGACCGAAGTGCTGATATCCATGGTGGTACACATGCAGCTAGCAATGGATGGGTGCATTTCCTAAAGCAGACCCTCCTGCTTGTACATGCAGAACACAGACATGAACTACATCTGCTGACACTGCACCAGACAATGAAAATAACCAAGCTCAGACAGGGACCTGATGGGCTGCAGCAGATAGTTAGGAGAGCTGTTGTAAAGCAGCAGTGCTGTGGGGGAGAATCCCTTCACAATTGTAGCCCAGCAATTAGAGCATGAGGAACTTGGTAAAGATTTCTAGTCTAGTCTTTGTTTTAACCAGAAACTTCCTCATAATTGATTTACTTAGGTCTTCTGGGCCTTGGTTTCCTTGTTTGTGAATCTGCAGTTGAGATATCCATCTTCCCGGGGTGATGTAATTAGCTTATGTTTACAAAATGCTTTGTGATACTGCAAGGGAAATTAATGAGTACAAGGAGTGCTTTCTGTATCTATGAGAATGTAGGGTGCTTTACTTCACCCTAGTTTTGACAGAACACTGGAGTGAAACCAGATCAAGAGGACAATGTAAGTGACTTTTTCAGGCTTTTTATCTGCATGTTCGGTAAAACCGGGGCCTTAATAATTACTGAGCAGCTTGAAAGAGTGGTCTCGATGCCTCTGGGGTTATGGGTACTCAGGAAAAGTTACACAGATCTGGGATGGTCCACAGCAAACAGAAGTCAGTCTCTCTGAGTAGTGTTTGCTCCTTGAAAAAATAATTTTGCTTCTGTGAAAAAACAAGTCCAGAGACAAATCTGCAAACATAATGGCAGGATTAAGTTTCACATCTCCACTCAGGTAGCTTTCTGAGGAAGACAAAAAATATGGTTTCGCAGTGCTGATGATTTCTGACATGGACTCCAAAGTTCATAATGATTATGAGGTCCTAAACTAAAGTTAATATGCCCTACATGGAACTAATTTCATACATTCGGATGCAATGCTTTTGAATTATACCACATAGAAGTGATCAGAGCAGACTTTGGTCCTCACTCAGATGTTTTATGAAAACACAAATTATGAACTTCTGATCTAGATCAAAATCTAATAAAGTCACCAAGGAATAAAGGTAAGTTAAAGCAGCCACACCTTCAACAGCTGATAAGCAGGACTCTGAGCTGTGAAGGAAGGGTTTTGAGAGAAAGAGCAGCACTGATCCCTTCTGCTGCACTTAACTTCTTTGGGAGGCCAGCCCTGTCTATAGGGCTACCAAGGGCAGCAAAACATTAGAGATAGCTAATAGTCCAATCAAGACTGGTGGGTGATGCCATATTGGAGATCCCTTAGAGTCGCTAGCCCTGCTTCTCTGCATCTTTCTCTCAGATGCTGCTGACACTCCATTGCCGAGAGGATCTGTTTCCCCATATGCATTGATTTGTGATATTAAAAATAGCTCCTTCATGCTTGAAGGCTGAGTGAAGAGAGAGAGGCATTCTTTTGTTCCATCGTCTCTGGAGATTCCCCACAGCCACAGTGCCTTTTCAAACAAGCTCAGAGTAACATGTTAGAAACTTATTCTCACACTAGAAGGAGGCAGTCAACATGGAATATAAATTTGTTTTTAAAAAAACAGAAGATCAAGGTTTAAAGCTTTTGACGCTGCCATTGCGTTACCGTAAAATCTTGATTCCTATCCCCTGTCCTGGGATTCCTGTCCCCTAACTGGGGGACGGCCACCCTGTCACGGGGTGGTAACAGGAGATGGGCACATCAGCTTACTGACTCCCAGCCACTTTCTGCTGTGATTGCTCCCTGTGCTGGCATGTGCCAACAGATGTCCCAGCAACCATGGGTTTGCTCTGCTCCTCCTCCTGCGCAACCCAGCTCTGTCCCCTCATCCAGCATGGACTGAAGTCCCGTTCTTCCACTGCCCCAGCCGCTTCTCCCAGCCGCATCCCAAGCTCTCTATCCAGGCTTTGCTTTTGCACCTCTACCAGCTTCTCTTGGATTTTATTTTATTTTTTTAATTCTAGTTCCCCACCATAATCTGATTCTTTCCCAGGGACTGAGCTTGCAAAATTAGAAGTTGACTTATTTGCCAGAGACCAATTAAAACCCAATTCGGTGTACTTCCTTTACATATATTTTTTAACTGCCTGATTAAAACTTCTCCCTAGTTCTCTTCTTCCTTCGCACAAACAGGAAAAGCACTCATTAATCTTCCTCCATTGCATTTCCACATTTCTGGAGAATTTTAAATCGACAAATGGGGCCTTTTGACCAGTTCACTTTCCTTTGCAGTATATTTTCTCAGTTCCTTTTTACCTTTGAGACCTTGTGCACTCAAGCTATTTGCAATGTCTACTTTATACTACACTCAGCTCAACTGATTCAGCATTTCAGGCTTCACAGCTCCTTCCCATATCCTGACTCAGGAGGCCAGACCTTAAAACACAGTCCTCAATATTATGAGTTTATGCAGGAATTAACTATGATTTTATATTGTCTCTGGTCTATCCCTGGCTCAGCTTAGTTTCATGTCATCATTCTCATCATGCTCCTTAAAATAACCTTCTTTTTCCATCTGGAAATTAGAACTAACGAGAACAACTTTAAAAAGTGGACTCTGCCTTGACATGAACAATCAGAAGGTCCTCACAACAATTTAGCATCCCAAGCTACGAACCTGCTGGTAAGTCCCCATCCCATCCCAGACAACTAACAACAGGCACAACGCAAGGTTCTGTCTCCTGTACACACTTCGATGATGTGAAACATGGTGTGAACACTTCAACGGAAAGCGAGAGAGCCCCAGTTCTGTTGCATCTGACAGAAGTGACAATGGGGACTTGCAGCTTAGCAAGCCTAGTCTACACAGGAAACTAAAGTAATTCTAAATTAACATGAGTAATTAGCAGCCTTAGATAACATAATTGCTATGCAGAACTTCCCAGTTTTAGTTAGCATTCTGTATTAACTACTATGTAATTATTAAGGCACCATACTCAGCACCAGCAACTTAATTATCTTTAGTATCACTGCAGTCTCAAGCTTGAATGCTGATGATTAATAAAACATAATTATTTACGTTGTAATTGTGGCATTTTAATTAAACTGAAAATGCACTTCGTTTGCTTTTTGCCACGGTGTTAATTTTTTAAATTAAGGTCAAATCTTTTTGTCAAGCATTTTTTTTATCCCTAATTGCAAGTTAGATAGACTGATCTCTTGTCATTTTAAGAAACCATTGTGACTGGTGGTGATAAATGAGTCTTGGGGTAACAAACCAGCCTTATTTCTACAGAGTTATGTAATCCCAGTCCTAATAAACAATGCCTTGATACGTTATTTCTCTAAAGTAACTCCAGTGCACGTAAGCTCCATTTAATTTTCTTTGCAGGGATGAGTTTGTTATTATGTATATTATGAGAATACTTACAAAGTCCCATTGAGACCAAAGAATTTACAGACCAGCAAGACCAAAGGTGAAAGGGGAAATGTTGGCTTATGGAAGTGAAATGATCTCCTCATTGTCACCTAATAAGTCACTGTCAGAGCAAGGAACAGAGTCAAGGCCTCCCAGCTCTTATTTCTGGGCTTTGCCTGCTAGATCTCATCACTCCTCATGTTAGCAAGTTTAGAAATACCAAATGTGTGGAGGCACTTAGCCCTTATTTTCATAACAGGGCTCCTGGCCTCAGTAATAATAAAACTTTTTTTTTTTTTTTAATGCGTTTTTGTAACTCCTCTGACTTCAGAGGACTTCTTTCTGATTTACACTAGCACAAGATGGATCAGGTCCAAGATTAATAGCTTTCCTCAGAATGCCCGAGTGCAGTTAAAATTTGGTTATGTAGCGGAAGAATGATTTCCCTGCCATTACCCAGAAAAACTGACTATGAATTTTTAGCAGTAGGACCAAGTTCAGTCGCAGTTTTTGTCCTCTGAGAGACTCATAATGCTTGCCACTGCAAACTTTATAGGTGAGCTTCGGGTTTTTTTATATACAGTCAGAATATAACTTAACTCAAAATGTCAATGTGTTTGCCTTGGGGAGAATAGGAGGGAGAATTATCTAGTCCATTTCAGGGATTATTCTTAGTTGTGCTTGCTGTATTGCCATATCTTCCAAGTTACAGGACTGGAAGCCTGGAGGTGAAATGGCTTAGCACGGGATCAAAAGCCAGGTTTTGGGAGCACAGTGAGAGTGGATTTGTCATGAAGACTGACTGAAAGCCATGCTAGACAGCAAATGAAGACTGGAAAAGATCCAGGGGAAAAAAAAAATAAAAAAATCTGTCTGCTTAGAAAAGAAATGGGTCATGGAAAGGAGGATGCTTGGGGCTGGTCTGCTTAAAACAGAAGCAAGAAATTAGCAGAATTCTGAAACTAAAGGAGGTTCTGTAGGAAGCATACCTTAAAGGTGAGCAGGGGGAAGAGAAGAAAATGTTATAATTGCGGAGCTGTTTAAATGTGATTTAACCTCTGGCCTGAGCAAATCTAAGACCTATGTGTCTGCTCAGCCTGGTACAAGAGGAAAACAACTGCCTGCCAAGAAAGGGGCAACCTTGCCTGTCTATAGAGATAGTGCAAATATCTCTGGAGCTGTATGTTAAACACTTGATGAAAACTTGAACAGGTGTTTAGCTCTCAGTTTATAGGGAAAAAGAGTCTATGCCCCCTGTGCAGATTTATAAACATGTGCCCATCATTTCTAGCTTTTACAGTGGTCTGGTAAAAAGGCTAATGCCCAAATCTCTTCCCCATCACTGAGGAAAAAACAAAACAAAACTAAACAAAACAAAAAAACAATGCAAGAGCAGATCAACAGGTAACAAGAAAAACAAGAGCCTTATGTGAGAAAACTCATACAAGTCTTTCCATCCACCTTCAAATTCCCCTTCTACATTTGAAAGTCCTCATTTTTCAAGATGTAAATAGCAGTAATTGCAGGTCTGGATGATCTTCTCATTTGATTCTTCTGTTGTAACTTCTGTGAAGCTGCTGTGGACTTACATAAGCAAAAGAAGAGTCACAAAACCCCTTACTCTAGGGATCACTTGCCTATTGTTTTTGCTGCAGATCTCTTAATCTCTGGAGATTATTCTTCAGTTACTTAAGCATTCTGTCTGAATTTCAAGACATTGTAATAATGAGCAGGGTGAGGACAGGGGATTTGTAGGCATTAAGAGAAGCACTTTCATTTTGTCCTGAAGCAGACATATAAAGTTAGGGATGGCAGCTTGATTCTTGAAGCTAGTGGAGGCTTTGGGAATGACAGTACTTGCCAATTTAGTGAGAAGATAACAGAGCTGATTTATGCCAGCTAAGGACTGAGCCAGATTCTCTAGTGCAGCACAGCCGTCATGAAAGCGTCCTACACTATGGCCTCATTAGCTTGGAAAGATGTCAGCTCAGTTCTACTGCTTAGGTAAAACAGAAGGATGCTAAAACTTTTCTCAATCAGATTTATTATACATATTTTCATCTGTATCAGGTGAGCAGTGTGTGACTCTTTCTTTCAGAGATAATCCCTGCCAGAGTAATCCCTATTTCTATCACTTCAAGATTACTTAGCTGCTTTACCCTTTGCATGGGGCTTTACTTTAATGCCCCTGGGAAACTCCAGTTGAGGAACAAGTCTACAACCAGTTTTCAAAGCAGCATCATGACAAAAATATTATACCAATATTCCTGGGTCTGCAGCACCTGCCACTAGGTTTCTAGATGGAGTTTAAAATACTAGGATCAATCTATAAATCCCTAAATTTATGGGATATGATTACCAGAGGGACTGCCTCTTGATTCCTTCGCAACTGTCCTGACGGAGATTTCTAGGGATGTTTCAGTGGGAATTCTCTGAGTATAAATAAAGGAGGTCATAGACAGAATGCCTTTCACGGGGATGGGCTAAGTGCTAGAGATACCTGGACAGAGTCTATATTTTGTAAAAGAAAAAGGAATTGTTTAGAGCAGTTTTACTACAAACTATAAATATCTGTAGTCCATAGGATAGGAATGAACAGGAAGGCATGAGTCTACGCAGCAGCTTTTATGAATTTATATGCATTTAATTCCTGCTACGTGTTTAGGGCTTTGAGGCAAGAAGCAGAGTACTGATTTTCTGGTGCAAAGCAGTTGCACTTAGATTTCCTACCCCAATATACATGAATCCTTGGCTGGCACAACTGCCTCAGCTCCCCCTTAAGTCCCTCTCCCCAGAGAAAACTTCGTGGCTTGCCCTGCTACAATTTCTGGGCATTGGCTGCGGTGCTGGGGGCATTCTGCAGCCGTTGTTTGTGGCAGGGTGGCCAAACTGGCCCAGCTATGGTGGAGCATCAAAACCTCGCTTTATTCCTTTCACCTACACTAGGGAGTTTTGAATCTTGCTACACTGAGGAACCATCCTTGAGGATAATAAACAGGGCAAATGGAATGGGGTGTGCAATCAGAACACTTTGTTTGCCTTGTTTAGATTGAAATGTGCAATCTATGTATAATATTGGGTCCAATCCACTTTCACCTGAAAAATCCCCATTTAGCTTCTGTGGCTCTAGATCACTCCTCCTGAAAGGAACAGCCATGGCAAAACTCTTACAAGAAATCCAAGCTAGTTAAATGTTGACAACTGCTGTACAGAATAATAGTATTTTGATAAAGAAGACAGAGCTACGGAGGTATTATCTCCATGCAATGAATTATATAGATCTTGAATGCTTTGCATAATTGCTCAATATTTGTCTATTACTTTCATCTAAAGAGCTTTTTATTACGACTACTTGCACCTCCACATGTTGTCTTTCATATAATGTTTGGTATGTAATACACTTCTAATTCTGAAAAACTAAAAAAATTAATTAAAAACATAAATAAATGATCTTATTACATGGCTGAGCATATTCACCTTCCACTTCACAGAGTTTCTTCAGAAGAAGGAGCATTGCAAAAGGTCTCAAGATCCACATTTCATTAAACAAGTAAATACAAAGACAGTCATATAAAATTGCATGGAATATTAAACCACATCTCACTTGAGTATAAACAATATTAGGTTTTGATATAAGCCATTATCAATCAGATGAGTATGCACAGTGCCATTTATTTTATGCCCAATTGCTTTTGCCACGGTTGTTTTCTTCATCAACTCTTTCTTGGTGAATTCAGAGGCAAAATGGAAAAGAAAACAAGCAGCCCCCACCCCCCAACATCACAGTATTTTGCACATGTTTCTTTAATTTAGGGCTTGGGTTTTTTGTTTTCTTTGTTTTATTTAAGTTTAGTTTACTTAGATCTTTCCTACTTTTCATTGATTTATGATTCCTATTGTCATGGCAACACCGAAACTCTGCTCCACCTTTCTTCTCAGTTAGCCTTAATATGAGCCGTTACCACCCTGGGCATTCGGTAGTCCTTTAAGTGTCGTGCAAGTCAGGAGCTGAGTATTCCTGGGCTGGGTTCTCACTGGCAGCACAAACCTAAATGAAGCATAAATCAATGCATTTGCTTCAGAGATTATTGTCTACAAATTCAAGCAGACATTTGGCCCTTTTTTGGCAATACAGCTAGCTGCTGGACAGCACATGAATCATAGAACATCCTGAGTTGAAGGATCCGCAAGGATCATCAAGTCCAACTCCTGGCTCCACAAAGGACCACCCAAAAAACAAACTGTATGTCTGAGAGTGTTTGTCCGAACAGTGAAGTTCAACAAGGCCAAGTGCAAGATCCTGCAGCTGAGCCGGGGCAATCCCAAGCACAAATACATGCTGGGTGGAGATTTGATTGAGAACAGCCCTGATGAAAAGGACTTGGAGGTGCTGCTTGATGTGAAGCTCAACATGAGCTGGCAATGTGCACTTGCAGCCCAGAAAGCCTCCTGTCCCCTGGGCTGCACCAAAAGCAGCGTGGGCAGCAGGGCAAGGGAGGGGATTGTCCTCCTCTGCTCTGCTCTCATGAGGCCCCACCTGGAGCCCTGCATTCAGCTCTGTGGCCCCCTGCACAAGGAGGACGTGGACGAGGACATATTAGAGTGAGTCCAGAGGAGGTTTTATCTCCTGATCTTGTGGTGCCCAAACCTGCACACAGTGCTCAAGGTGAGGCTGCCCCAGCACAGAGCAGAGCAGGACAATCCCTTCCCTCGACTGGCGAGCAGTGCTATGCCTGATGCACACCCTTGTTGCCTGCCAAGTCTGGCTCGTATTCAACTTGCTGTTGACCAGAAGCCCCAAATGTAATAACTGGGGAGTTAAGGAGCCTATCTGGTTTTGGTGGCTTTAATAAATAATCCCTCTGAGTTCTTTACAACTAAATACCAACTCTTCTATTCTTTTTATATAGGCCAGTTTGAATTTCATGGCGTGGTTCCAGAGGACAATCCCCTGTTTGCTGCCTATGCTGGAAGGTAAGTAGTGGATGTTAAGAGGAGGAGAGGATGGCCTCATGCTTAAGGTAATCAATGATACCTTGAGAAACCATATTCTTTCCCTGCCCCTGTGACAGACCTCAGATAGCATGCTGCAAGATAAGAAGTCACATATTTGACATGGGTTCATTAATTACTTCCTACTCATTAAGTATCTGATCAGATGTGCTAAGAACTTGCAGCTAAAATTAGCATCAATGAGAACTATTTAATTTATAACGCCCAACACAAAGTGAATAAACAATTTGCATCTAAATCACTCTGTCTCAATTTCCATCTGGAGAATGAATAAAAATAACAAGATGCTGCGGGAGAAAACGTATGAAGTACTGGCGTGGTATAGTGATGAGTGCCATGGACAGGAAAACCAAGAGGGAAATTAATAATTGTATTTTTATAAGAATTTGTTTAATATTCAGTAAATACCTGACCTGCTAACCAGTGAGCAATGAGAATAAAATTAACGTTTGTTAGCTAAAAGTAAACACTCTTGGACTAAAAGAAGTACAGTCACCTGAAAATAAAATTCGGAACTGAGATTGTGTTGCACTATGATCATCTTAAACTCAGGAACTTCCCAACTTCAAGCTGTCTGGCTTTGCAGCCTTAGTGATGAAACTAGTGCTACTTGCATGAAAAACTGCAAATACGCTGCTGAGTACAATTCCAAAACATTGTAATTTTAAAAAATAAGGACTCAGCCTCTATGCAGTATGTAAAAAGACTGCATGTATCACCCCAGAACTTACAGCACATAAGCTCTGAATGAATTTTCTTATAACTTACAAGTAAATCTATTAAGTAGATTAAGTGAAATTAATTAAAAATAGGGTCCTACCAGAGATCCATCATCTGTGACTCTTTTGATTTGGACTTGAATTGATTTGGACTTCCTTACAAATAATATAGTTACTTTCAACATTTCAGACAGCAAAAAATTACCAAAATCCCCTCTTTGAAGACATTAAATGGAAGTTAGCAATTGTTATGATTATTTAGGCCAGTGACAAGCTTGAGTCAAGTTAGCATATGTCAGCATCTGGGGAGATCAAGTGAAGGAGTGAAGGAGGGGTCTGAATGTCTCAGTCTGCTCAGGCAAAAGCACCTATAAAACTGTTAGCTGGCATGAGGACTCACAAGGGTAAGAAACTGGCAGTTTGAATGCTGATTTAGCTGAATAGTGGCTCCCAGGAGGACACTGTCATGAGGGAAGAAAAACAAAACCACAGCCTAAGAGACTGGCAGCTACCAATATCCTCATATTCTCTTTTCTGTTTGCCCAGAAGAGATGGGAGTGATGCAGGCTTCCTGAGAGCATGTTGCTGTAGGAAAAACCTAGGTTAAACACCATGTCTGAAATCATTGTCCCAAGAGTGATGTCTAAGTAGTGTCTGTTCTCATGCTGCTGCTCTTTAAGGTGCCTTCAGACAAAAGCATGGTGAACATGACAACCTTTCTAGAAAGACAAAGGGACTCTAGCATACCCTATATATTCCCTGTTTTCTCTTCTTTTTTTCCATAGTACATCCTCCATCTGCAGATCTTTGGAAACACTCTACCCGCTGTGTCTCAATGCCCCTGTGGCCAAGCTATTGTGTTGAGCAAAGAGATGGACCATGCCATAGTCTGTAATGCTGCAGGGAGACAGCATCCCCATGCCAAGTCTCAGAGGCTGAAGAAAAAGTCCTCTGCATGCTAGGGGTCCAACTCCTGTTAATCAGGAGTAATAAAGAAATAGACTTTGATCTGAGGTAATGTAATGCTGATCTGCATGAATTACATTAAACACGATCACTTTAATATCCATAGTAGGTGCTCTGGGTGACCAGCCTGTTAACAGAACTCAGCTACCACACAGGGTATATTTGCATTTTTTTGTTGTTTCTGGTTTGGGAAAGGTTTTATTTTGGATAAAGTGAACTCATGTAAGGCTTCATATCAACAGCCGCAGGGCAGAAGTAGGGCTGTTCTTCCCATTCATCACCGACTTGTTGGCCACGGGTCTGCCCACAAGCGATGGTGGGATGGGAGAGTTTTACTGACAGGCAACTGGCAGCAGCTATGTTGAAGAGAACGATAATATTCCTATGCTCTGTCAGTTTGACGGCCTACAAGGAAGCCACTTCAGTACCAGTTTATGGATTGGAGCTGAAAATACCTTTTTTTTTTTTTGTCATCTAGCAAAAACAGAGGTCTCAGTGCTTGCCTCCTTTCTGCCATGGTAAATAAGCAGGAATAAGTTACAAATGAGGTGAGACATGTATTTACAGACAGGTTCTAATCCACACAGTAAGTCAAAACTCATTTAAGTGGGAACAGTGGCTGTATATGTTCATGGAGAGATTAGAGATGTAAGGTTTAATTCTTCAATTTGTATACAGACACTAAATCAATGGGATTCCTGAGCATGCAAAACTCAGCCAAATCAATTGTCTGTCCTGGGAATTAGATTAGACGCTGTCTGCAAGACAAATTGCTATATGTTGACTGCAACCAAAACCAAGACTTCTGTGAAAGGTGCCTTGAAGACTAAGCCACCTCCTAACTGAAGAATGACAGTTTACATAAAAAAGGCAAAATAATAAAAAAGAATTGTCATTAGGCACCGTATTGATAAAGAGAACGTCTTGCATTATTTGACTGGGATCTTTCCACTCATGCTATAAATGCTATTCTGCTGTCTGTAAATCATGTTAAAAAGTAAGACTTGTTAAAAAGTAAGACTTTCAACGTATTCACATTTTTCATATACATTGTGCAAGCAAGTGCACTGGGCATAGAGGGAAGGTGACTATTTTCAGGCAACCAAAGGAAATTGATCCTTTGGCTACCCCAACTGGCCTCTGTTTACATCCCTTTAAGTAGTCCATCCTCACCGAACCCGAACTCCCATAAAGCAACACCACCACCTACAGCTCAAACACCAGACTCTCCACCATATGCTAACTGCACCTCTGCCTGTCCTGACCTAAAGATGTCATTACACCTAAGAGAAACAGATTTCTTCTTTTGGAAATACGCAGTATCACTTTAATTTTCATTATCCATAGTAAGAGCTTGGTTTGGGAAAAAAAAAAAAAAAAGGCAGCACCTCCACACGATGCTTTTAAAGAAAGATTCTTCTTTATGTCTTCCCCCTGCACTCTGACTTCTGCAGTACTGTACTCTCCAGGAAATGTCTGCATGCCTTGTAAGCAGAACTTTCTAGTTCCAGAGCAATCCAAGTTCTTCATAAATTTGTATTTCTACGGATAAAAAATACCTACATCAGCAATTGGAACTCATGAGCTGAATGTTATGGAGAGAGCCTTCTTTTCCTCCTACTGTAAATGGATACCACAGCATAAAACACAGTTCTACTGCAGTAATTTCCCAGTGGCTATTTCTCATTTCGGTTCTTTGTCCCATGTTGCCAACCTCACCGTGCCTCTGGCAGGCTGAAAGGGATATTTCCCCCCATTTCACAGAGGTGGGTACCAGGCTGCATTGCGCAGTTGAAACCATGGTCTTCACAGTGACAGAGAGAGAAAGCTAAAATCTTGTTGCTTGCAGCTAATGGAAGTTGAAGGGAAGTGAGAAAACCCACAGGTGCTGTTCTGTCCCATGGCCTTGACCCATTCCTCCCCAAAACAGTACAGCCACTTTGTTAGTGGCTTTTCACTTGCTGTCTGCCCTAGAAGGTTGTTAGTGCTTGTTTTGTACCAGTGCCGTTCGGCTCTTACAGGGAACCACAAAATCTTCAATGCAGAGAAGGGCAGCGATTACCCAAATTTATTGTCTGAAACCCTGGCTGCGCCTGTTTATGCACCATGTTTTCTATTGTCACCAGATGTACAGTTATGCAGAATAATGCATACAAATTGTTCTTAAGATGCAGTCCTAAGTCACTCAGGTAGCTGTTTATAGCTTCGGCACCAAGACAGTGGTTTATAGCTTTGGCATTAGTCCAGTCAAGGAAGCTGAACTGGCCCTGCTCAGGTCTTTTGTAGTGTTGTTGTCTCATAGTTAACCAATTCATGGTCAGAGGATGCTTAAATATTTAAGTATTTCAGGGAACTGTAGGTAAGTGCTGTTAAAATAAAATAAAATAAATAATAATAATAACAATAGTAATAAAGAATAAAACAAGTATGTGTGAATTTACCAGTGGCTATGCTCTAAAAAAAGCCTAAATATTCATTGGACAGAGGATTTTCTTTTGGTGAAAAGGCACAGTAAGCTTAGTAAGCTTTCACTTCAAATAATATGGCTGTGAGGTCTGTGGTACTGATACTAATTTACACCAGCTAAAGAACCGAGCTTGTCTGTGTATATTTCCAGACCCCTACAGTATTCATGCCATGCTGTATATTACACACATACTTAAAGGAGTTGGAACTGACAATAGAAAATGACTGCTGCCAATGCTGAACAGTGATTGACAGTGAGCTATGATTAGATGCAGCCACAGGGATCTGGTGTGCAAACACCTTAGCAAGCAACAGAGAAGACCCAGAAGAATTTTGAAGATGCCATTAGAGGGGGCTCCACAGGTGTAAGCAAAGAGGACCTTATGGCCTCTATGGATTTTAATAGAGTTATTTATTACCTGTATCTCCACTGCACCCATCCTACCCCTGCAGGCTAGAAGAACTCACAGGTATGTAATAGAACTTGTCACATGCTTACAGGCTTCAGTGCTGTCAGACAAATGCATTTTGGGGGTGAATCCCAACGTTATTAGCTGCAAAACTTGTCTGCAATCTGAGATGAGGACCCCTGTGCCCCAGCTGTGTTTAGCAGAAAGATTTGACTTTGCCACGTTGACCACTAGAGGGAAGTCACGTACATTTGCACTAGGTGCTTTATGCATAGGAGAATGGAGTAAGGTGTGTAAGATAAAAAAAGACCTCTGGTGTACATGGAGGAGGTAACAGACCTCACAAACGTGTGTTGTGCTTTCCAGAACTTAAACCATGCATCAATGTATAGGCAATTATTTGCTACTGTGTGCCTGTGAGATCCAAAATTATTGGCCAGCTAAGAGAACCAGTTATGAAATTCCATGTTTGAAGTTAGTCATGTGCATATTTGTTTTCAAGTCCATAGCTTAGACAATGCAGAACACAAAGGTAACATGCCACATTATTTTCCACAGTTCTATGGGTAGCTAGGAATAGCTCAAATGCACTGTACTGTCACTAATGCAGGCAGAGCTACCAGCATGATTTCTGCATGAGAAGGCAAGAAGTTTCTGACATGTAATTACACAAATCTTTACAGGTGGGATGGAAATTTTTTAAGTGATCTTGGTACTCAAACATCTGACTTAGGTTTATACACACAGCTGCGCTGCTGTCAAAAAGTAGCCAGAAGTCTGCTATATTTATATAAGCAGGTACATTTTGCAGAAGGACCTCTTAAACAGTAGGATTCAGTATAGTTTGTCTACAGACATAAATATTTCCCTATCTCTGTATGTCTTTTTCTCATTTGTCTTACTGTGTGTGTCCCTGTTCCTGTTTATGTCACCTAGGGCTCTCTCCACAGTGCTTACGAGTAAGAAGAATCTTCCACTGTTGTTATTGTTAGCATATTTTTGTTATAGTGAGAATAAAAACAGTATCTTGACCCTTTTGGTTTTCAACTCTTCCTCCTGATTTCCTCTGATTTAGAAGTGTATTTGTTTCTACTTGCCTCCTTTGAGACAGTCAGCTTGATTTCACATCACTGATAATCAGACTGACTTTATAACACATACTAAATCACTAAGTTTTAGCAGAAAGTATTATGTTGTGTTTTTTTTGTGTGTGTCCCAGGATTTCATGGCTTTTGGCATGAAATACAGGGGAAAAAATGAAAAGAAAAAAAAAAAAAAAAAGAAAAAAAAAAGCTTCCTTGTGGCTGCTGAACTGGGACTCCAAACCTGTTTTCAATCTTGCTTCAGTTGTAGACCTCTCAAGTGATGATGGGTAAATCATTTTCTCTCTCTGTATCATCTTTGTAAACTGGAGAGAGTCATTGCTGGGAGAGGGATTGTCTTGTGTCTGTCCAGCACATCTTAAAACACAGCTCTTACTTGGGTTTGGAGGTCTATGTCAAAGTATAACATAAAATTTAATAATCTGTAAAATGCTGACATGAACAACATACACGCAGTGGGAATTCCACTTTTTTTTTTTTTTAAAAAAAAAAAGATTGTTCTTTTTACTAAAAATGTCAGCCAGCATGAGAAGAGTTTTAAGTCTAGGTCTTGACTTTACCACCACTGATGTTAGTTTACGTGACATATTTTTTAAATACCTGCTCAGGACCTGGTCCTTAGACATACGACAGGATTTCCATCCAAGTTCACTGCAGGTATTTTACGCTCTTCCTCCACTCCAGCTCAGGCCTCTTTCACTATTCGTTCTTTCCATGTGAGTTCTGTGTTCTTCATTTTAGGAATATTTTGTTTTTCATATTACAAGTGGGATAAATGGAAAAACCAATGAAATACCTCTTCTGTGTCTTCTCTTATCCTGTGCCTTGTATGTTCTGGGACTGCTAATGTCAATCTCTGTGATTTATTTGCTGGGGTGAAGTTGTTCTGACCTGCAGTAACAAAGTACATCATTGTTGGCTTGCATGTTATAAAAATGATGCACAATACTCACATCTAAAAGTCAGAATAAACCTTTTACACAGCTCTTTGTCAGTTCTACAAATGGTTGCAGTTAATCGATGCTATAAAACTTTCCTTCAGGCACTGGTATTCAGCTTCCACACTGGGAAATGCAGTTGAGTCTGACATTTTAAATACAGGTGGTGTTACCTAATGAAATAACTTGCGGGTTGAAAATTCCTATCACTGAAAAAGCACAAAACTACGGTTGAGTTAGGGTATTTAAAAACATCTTTTGGTGCACTGGGAGAAGACACATTGTACAGACACTATTATTGTGCTCCTCTTTCTGCAGATGGTTTTAACTCTACCAGGGGTCTCGCGTCCCATTGGAACATCTATGTAATTTTCATTAACATTACTGGGATCTATGTGTATGAGCTGATGAGGACACACATTGAATTCAAAATTCTCTTCTTCTTTATTAACAAGTGTCATGCAAGCATTGCCATGAGGGAAGCCCTGGGGACTTTTTTTTTCTACCCTATCCTGCCTTAATGAACACTGTAGATTTAGCAAAAGTTTCAGGACTTCTCCAGGACATATATTTTTTTCATTTTGTATTTAGATATTTGCCATTCTGAAATCAACTAGCTCCATCTCAAGGGCTGTGTTAAAAAAAGGCTGAGGAAAGTCTCCCAGGTGATGATGAACAATGTGGAAATCCTGTAGGGTCTTACTGGAGGTTTTAATAGTGAATCACTAGCTAGACCCTTTTTTACTCTTCTTTAGGTGTAAAAAGAGTAAGGATGACATCTGTAATTTTGCTCCTAAGAAGCTCTCAAAGAAACAACATTATATCAATCCAGGCCATTTTCCTAGCATTTTCTGACATTCTGGACACTCAAAAAGGGATGACATAAAGGGGGGATGTAAGAAGATCATGGTAGGAAAGGCAAGGAAAAAAAAAAAAAGCCTTCTGGGACTCTCCTGTTATAGTACATGCTGTACTGTATCTGCGGCGAGCCCATGCCTAGAGGGCACAATCTATCCTTAAGTGTATGTGACCTACTAACCACAGTGAAAAAAGAGCAGGTGATCTGATTTACTGCTTTTCTGAGAGAATAACTTTTGCCTTGGCAGGATAAATTTGAAGGCAGCGCTCATTCTAATGCGTGTGCTGCTACTCCCAAGGGTTTCATGGACCGTTCTTCAGAGCAGTTTCCCACCAGTTTTTCAGCAAAATTGTTGAAAAGGTCAGCACAGAACTGACCATATTCAGAAGACTGTTCAGTCCAGCTGTTGGAGTGTTTGCTGTTCCCATTTCTGGGCAGGTGAAAAAGAGTAAGTAATATGCAGAGAAAGAATTTCTGATAAAACTTTTCAAGGTCTCTATATTTTAATTGATCCTTTCAAAGATCTCAATGTAAATCATAGGGTAGGTAAGTTAGAAACATTTTCTGAAAATGAAGGAAATAAAGCAAAGGAAACTAAGGGCAATAATGGGATTTTAGATATCTCAATTTTGGGCTGCCTAGCTTTAGCCAATTTAAATAGGTCCAATGTTTCAGAGGGCAGGGGCTTTGCAGTTTTTGGTAACTGGGACTCTGGCAGCAGAGTGGCAAATGTCTGTGACACATAAACTTACTAGTCGGTTTGGGAATTCCTGGTCAAAGTGACTTGACCAAGCTCATACAGTAAATCAAAAGTGAAACCTGTACAACAGGACAGAGTCCTGCTTTCTAAAGTTTGTTTAGTCAACCAGTTTGTAACACTTTCTTCCTGTTCCAGCTGAATCATTTAATCACTACAATACTATACTTTGTTTCAGCATTTTATATCGCCAGCAGGTGGGGATTTAAAAAGCACTTTTCTGTTCACCTTTTGGTCATCCTCATAACTTTCATCTGTGTATTGTTTTATTTTGCTAGAGGCTTTCCCAACAGGCTGGCTTTTTCTCTGAAAATCTGCATCACCTATGGAGCTATGAACTGTGACCTTCTGGTGCTTGTATGGTTCTACAGAAATTTCAAAACTTCATTTCCTTTCTTTTTTTTTTCTTTTTTTCTTTTCTCCCTTCCTTTTCCCTTTCCTTTCCCTTCTCCTTTCCTTTCTCCTTTTTTATTTTCTCAAAAAGTTATTAAAGCACAGATTTATAGAGTTTGAAATCCCTTCCTACAATTCCTTGCTCTTTGGGCAGGCAGAGAATGTCGTTCAGCATTTGGTATTCTGGACTGCTCTGTTCAATAACCTCATGGATTTTGGAGCTGGATTTTTCAGTTTTTGATAAATACTAATTACACTTTTATGTTAGCAGCATTATCATAGCCCAATCTTCTAAATATTGTTCTGGTATCCCACTGATGGTGCTCCCCCTATGAATGTGTGGGGACTTCTTTGTTACTGAGGAGAAAGGCTCCAAAGAAAAATCAGTTGCTCAGGAAGGTGTTAGCATTTCAGTGAGTGCTGTTAGTTTTGTGTTTTTCCAACCGAACAAATTACTGGTGTAGTTAGGATATACATTTTAAGGATGTTGTTCTTCTTTTGTGATATAAAACCAATGTTTTGACCAATCTAAGAAACTACTTGTGCCAATGAGTAAGCCTCGATATGCAAATCTTCAAAACAACCTCTCACATCTTGCCTGTGCAATTGGTGGAACAAGAATCCTGGAGTTCCTTTCCTTTTGATGAGCAATTTCCTGCTTACCCTTCAGATGTTCTTCATTTCTTTACTTTCCTTCACTAGACAAAACTCTTCCTTTTGCTTTATGCTCAACTCAGCTGTCAGGTGTGCTGGCTACTGCCAACCTACATCTGCCTTGTAGTTTTCATCCCAACTATTGTCCTAAGTCACGAACTACCTCCTGTGATCTATTTTCCTTAAAAGCTTATCTTTTGCATTTGCCACTGCTATGTGTGGCAATTTGATGAATAGATATAGATCTGCCCACTGGTGCATAGTGGCCTCGGGTTCTTGGCTCCTTTGTTCTATTTGCCTACTGCTTAACTTGGCACTCTTTTTTGAGTAATGCCTTTTGTTTTCTGAGAGACTGCTGTGAATACAAAAAGCAAAGCCCCACTTCTTCATCTCATCAATCTCTTTGTTCATCTTTTACCAAATACCTGGGAACGTGTATTTCTGGAGCAAGGGACCCTTTTATCATCTTGCCATAGCCATCAGTCTCTGGCTTGTATTTCCCTCTAACTCTTCCTTTCAACGTTTTGTGAGAACCTAGGGTTGAATGTACTCTTCTCAGTCCCCAGGGGTGCAAAATTGCTAAAATCTGTGTGTTTTGCTATTTCCCACTCCGTGTCAAATGCCAGCTATGCAATATCTTCCAAGAGGTATGGCATGCCTCAGGATCACAATTCCTGCCTAAGAGTCATTTCTATAATTTTCCCTGCAGTAGGAATGGCAGGCTATTGGAACCAAGAAACCAAGTGCCTCTTGTAATTAAAACACCTATTACCCAACAGAATGACATTTAAAATGTTATGTGATAAAAGGAAGGGAAGGCAGAAACACAAATTGGGGGCTCTCCAATCACCTTGTGGACTTAAGTTGTTACGGTGGGGGTTTACAGCCATGGGGACTTGTTATGGGATGTTTAAAGAATCAAAGATACGGAAAGAAAGGTGTTTAGGTAAGAGCAAGAGTGGGAAAATAAAGGTGTAAGTAGATAAAAAGGGCCAGTTGCATATAAACTGTTGTTGGCCAGTCTTAACACCTGTATGGCTATGCCCTGCCCGTGATCAGTGCAGCCTGTTCTATCACTAAATTCCTTTCTAATGCTGTCCTGTGCGAGGGCTCCCTATTCTGTGTGCATGTCTGTATCAGCCATGTTGCTTTGGAATGTTTTACATATGTAATAAATTTGTAACATAGAACTGTAGGGTGCATATGTACAGAATATCTAACAAACCACTCCACCTCCAAAGTTGGAGGTTAAAATTCAGTCTCATGAAATTCCCTTTGAGGTTATCTGATTTTACTTTTGTTTGGATGTGAGCCTTTGATAACTACGCATGTATTAAACTTTCAGTTCCATAGTTTATAATTTTAGAGAAAAATTAAGGAGGACTGCATACATATGTACTGGATATTCAAGATTGCCGTCTTAAATTTGACATTAGAAGTATTCCTTCATTACATAAGTGTGGAATTAGGGAATAGTGCAAGAAAAACTTCCTAATGTAGAGTTCCAGAAACACCAGGACAAATACAAAGCTTACACTCCTATTTGTATCTGTCCTAGAGGCAAACAATGCTGACATCTTGGGCATCAAAGTTCCTTTTTAAAAAACAGTTTCATTTTATTATTTTACACGCATACAGCTGGAGGAGGACTGCAGCCATGGAGGCTTGTATATCCAGGTGCCAGTACATGGGCAGTCTGGGATCTAGAGGCTGGATACTGGGCAGGGATCCATGTGAACTGTGTGGCTAGCCATTTAGATATGTAGCACATCTATGTGTAATGTAAATGTGTGTTTTGTGTGTGCATGTCTGCTTGAAATGCATTTTTAGCTTTGCTAATGGCTGGACCTGTGCATGTAGAGGTGCAGCAGCCTCACCTCTCTCAGACTGGTAGATCTGGCATGATACATTTTCCTCTAAGACCCGTATTTGAATTGCTCCAGGTCATTTGCGCATTCCTGTCAGCCCAACAGATACATTCCCTGGATTGTCTCATGAATACCCCTATGTGCACAAATGAAACGTCCATACCAGTTCTGAGAAGTTGTACAGTTACTGCTGATTCCTTTTTCATCAAAATCTTACATCGCACATATAGCTAAAACCACTGTGCGTGTCTAACTCAAACTGTACCTCTTACTTTCTCTGGTAAAAACTCCCCTGTGGTCTAGAGAATTAATATTTTTACTTGTTCATCCTGGTCAAAACTTCTTAGGCTACTTGAAATCTCTGCAGAGAAATGCAGATATTCTAGGATGATGACTGACTCCTCCACTGAATCATCTGTGTTAAACTCTTGAAAATTTGTTTTATTCAGTTATCTGACATCAAACAAGTTCACTGCATATTGTTAGAGTGCCAATAAAACATTCATGATAGCTGCTAATACATGCTCAACAGTCACTCAGCAGAGTCCAAATCACCAAATTCTCTGGTTCCTGAGCTCTACTGTTTCTATGTTTCCTTCTGAGCAGTCACCTTGCAGCTGGAACTGCTCCATACAGCTGCAAGATTTCAAGAAGGTTGCCTCACTCATCTTTTTTAATTAAAAAAAAAAAAAAAACAACTTTTTAAGATTCTTGAACATTTATCAATGATTGCTGATTGTCTCAAGAACAAGTGAATTTGAATTGAAATCTCCCAGGAGAGACTATAGAGTGGGAGCATACAGAGGACGCTTCTCCAGATTGTGGGATTCTCTCGAGAAAGCAACCTGCGGACAATGGAAGGTGCAGAAGTATTAAATAACTGTTAGGTATGCTAGGTAAGTGTTAATAGGTTGTCATTTAGATAAAGAAATGGCAAAAAAAAGTCATTTGGATTTAGTATTTAGCTTAAATATAAACGTCTCTTCTTTCTCTCTCCAGCATCCTTTTAAGTCCTTGTAACACTACTATCTATTTTGTTATTAAACATTTTGCATACTTTTACCTTAATCTGGTTTGAAATAAAGATGATATGTAGATGGCAAGCTAACAGTTCTTTTGGGCGAACCTTAACATGAGGTACTAGAATATACAGAATGCTGAAAATCCCCATAACAGTAGCCAAATACATAATAACAAGAAGAAACAACTCTCCAAAGTGTCTGTCTAAATCCTATCATGGTATATATCTCTATTGAGCAATGTGGACCAGTTTCTTTACGGAAGCACTACCTTCCAGTAACCAGTGTTAACTAGTTTAATTTCCCCAGCAAATCCTGGATAGTAGAAAGAATCTGAGTTGTGAGGGTATTCTAACAATGTGAAACACCACACACTTACATTACTGAAATCCCTTTCTTTTCCTAGGGTCTATCCAGACTTCTTAGAAAGATGGTAGATATCTAGTATAAAGGGGATGGATTCTCAATTTTAGACAGCATCTGTTTGGAGATGTGGCAGCTGTATATCATTATTCTCAACATAGGTATTTCAGTTTGTCAACAGAACTGATGCCTAAAGGTCCTGCAAACACCTTGCTTAGTTTCTTATGATGTACCTATGCAATCAAGTTAACATGCAAAACATTTTATTCCCAATACCACTTATCAAAGGTGTCATGCATCCATAGGTTTGTGGATGGAACATTGACGATGTGATAATGGATCTTGACATTGCAAATGCTGAATATCATTGCACCATTTATTGTTAATGTGCCTTTATCATTGGTATTAGCTATTAGGCTCTCCTAATTGTAAACAACCCCCTAGTTTTTGTTAAATTATTCTTACCAGGAGAAGACTATTGACTCATTCTATGCTAATTACACAAGTTTATTGATGCCTTTTCTTGGAAGCCTGACACTTCCCTTTTTAGTAACTCCATGAATACGTTCAACTGAACAAGTGTAAAATATTGTATATAATAGCCTCATGGGCCTGTGTTTCCTCTAGTTTCTTGCATCGTTTCATGATCCACCTTGACCCGTAAGATTCTCATGGGAATAAGAAGAAAGGTAATGGCAAGTACCTAAGAAAATAAATGAACACGAGGACTTTCAGAAGACACAAGCTAGTGTTAATGGGAGTGACTAAAAATGAAGAAATGATAATGAATGAGGAATAATTTTGCTCTACTTTCTTTCAGAAGTATGATAAAACTGAGCAAAATTCTAGATCATTTTTTTCTTTTATTCACTCCTTACTCAAGCAACACCTTCACTGGCATCTGTGTTAAGTCCTTCCTGAGTGAAATTTCTCACTTTTAGGCCTTTAATGAGAATAAAAGTGAAATCACTAATGGTGACAGGAGTAAAAGTAATAAAGATGGTGATGATATGCTAACTGTACACTTAAGTTTACATTGCCCGTTCATTTAAGCCCAAGATGATACAAAACAAGGTCAGGGGAAATCATCCTGTATGCATCCCCAAAGATATCTGATATATCCAATGACAGCAAAGCCCTGTTTATTCAAAATACTTTTGGAACATCAAAACATTTGGATAAACAGGGCTTCAAATAATTGAGGGAGTTATTGTATAAGTAATTCACACCAGGGGGACATAACCTAGATTCAAAGGAGTGAGTTTCAGATCAAAGGGGTACAGATAAATTGGATTTTACTCTATACGAACAAATGAAATAAACAGCATTTGGTTATTCAGGAATCAAGAGGTGTCCAAATATTTTTTTGAAAAGAGCTTAGGTTGAAAGGTCAAAATTGTTGCAATAGGCCATACAACAGTATACTCTTATGGAATGAAAATAACAAATAACTAAATGACACCAACAAGTTTTTTTGGTTTGTTTTTTGAGCTCACTGATCTTTTTGTCAGGGTCATCTAAATGTTTTTATTATTATTCCAGCCATGACACTGGCACATATTTTGTGTCAGAATGTAGGGATTTGCAATATTCAGGGAACTGTAATTCATTTTCCCCAAAGCACAATGTAAGCAAACTGTAAAATACACAAGTTGGGTCTTTTACAGACAACGTTGTCTGATTATTCATCTTTCTATTAATATCGTGACCCAGACATGCTTTATCTACATACAAACATCATAATCTCCAATTAAATGCCCTTTAAAATATAATTTTAAAAAGCTGTTAAGTGTAAAGATCCACACTGATATTCACCCCCTGCATTGCTAATACGGTAGCGTGGATAATTTACTAATTCAGACAAATAAACTGACTTTTCCACTTTCTGAAATTTATGCTTGTGTTCCTCTAATCGAACTTTTCATGTAATGCAACGTTCATGTTCAGTCCCCCCTTTCTGTGTGTGTAGTGTCCTTTAACAGTGGGGGCAGCAGGAGAAAGACCATTTTAAGTGTTAAAAGTCCGAAAATCAGCGCATTTCCATTTTCTCCAACACTCAATTTCTGTGGCCGACAGTGCTTCCAGGAGCCCAGTCCTTTTGATTGCTCTGTTGCGAAGCCCTCCTGATGTCTTCAAGCCTCGTACTTTGGGGGTTTTGAGCCCAGACCTCATACTTTGAGGATTTTGAGCCCAAGCTTCGTATTTTGGGGGTTTTGAGCCTGGTTAGCCATCAGCCCTGGCAGCCAGCCCCACACTGCCCTGATGAGGGCCGCCATGCTGCCGCCATCACCTCAGCACTTTTGGCGGGAAGAGCGAGGCCAAGCCACCGCCATGTTGCTGTGGCTGCCAGCAGGGCTGCTGCACCCTCTTTCCTCCTCCCTAGGGTGTAGGGTAGAGGGAAGGTGAGCAGGGTGAGGGGAAATGTCACCCCAGTGTCAGCGGTGTTTTCCCCGAGTGCTTTTTCTTCCGTTCTCAGTGAGGGATGGACGGGTCAGGTTGGTGAGGCGTCGTGCAGGGACTCTGAGGGGAGAGAGAGGGTAGGAGTGTGATGGGTTTTGGGGGGGGTGAGGGCGGAGCAGCTGCTGGGGTTGCATTAAGTGGAGAACGAGCTATATTTAATCAAAGACTGGAGAAATGACAATTTCTAGTTTAGCAAAAGTGAGGTCATAGGGGAGGTAAGCCCCCCCCGTGGGGGCTGGAGGTTGCTGTAGGTGAACGGTAAAGCCAAGCCTCTCAGCAGAGCAGCAGCCATTAGCTGACAGACATACAGGTGAGGCCTGGGGGGCGTGGAGAAATAGGGGCAGCTTGGGGTGCACCACCCTGGGGTTTTACCAGCAGGTAGCTGTAACAGCACGCTTTGGAAGTAATTAAAGATGAACCATAAACCACAAAGCAGAGGAAGGTCAAAACTGGAGGGGGTTATTTCTTCAGGGAAACAGGAGGACACCTTGGAACTGGTTTAAGGTTTCAGTCTGCTGGCCTGGTTTCCTCACATATTCTCTTCTTGTTACTCTGCAACCTGTTGTGTGGAGTTGTGCTGCCTGTGTTACTGCTCCAGAGCCAATTTCTAGTGTTCTTCCAATTTCCGTTAGCAGGTGTTATATGTAGATTTAAGTATTAACAGAATATTTTTCCCTCTTTAAAAAAAAAATGAAATAATGATTATATGTTGCTTATTGAAAGAAATGACTATTTCAGGTAAAGGATACCCCCCCCCCCTTTTTTTTTCCGTCACTACTTTTCCTTTCTTTTACAGGCTTGTCATGGCTTTCTGCTCTGACTGAAGAATCCTTGTTGTGTGTTGTATCTCGGTTGTGATTCAGTAAGGATATCTTGACCAGTTGTCTGCCTGGAGTGGAGCAGAGAAGAGAAGGTACAAATGGAACTTCTGTGTGGTATTGGTTTCAGTTTGGTAGCCATGGAGTCTGAAATTGTATGGCCCTGAGTCCACAAAGTAGGCTTGTGCCTATCTTGCAGCATATACTTTTTATTTATTTATTTATTTCAACAAATGCTTTTAGCTCTCAGGGTTAAAGACCTGTGTAAGTATTTCAACAAAGACAATGCAGGTTTTCTTACGCTGCTAGTATGGAGTCTGTGAAGGCATCACCTGTGTATCTGACAATCATTTCCTATTCTCATTTAATACTTGGATTTTCTGATGTGCTTCTAATGAAGATAGCGGCCATGCCATTTTTGGCCTCTTCACCTAAGGACCTAAAGTCTATTTGCTCTCATCAAATTCGAAAGCAAGTCTGTCACAGAGTTCAGTAGCTACAGGATTGGCCCTGTTTTTCCCCATCATTTTTTCGTTTTCCCCCAAATGCTTTCTTTAAAGGGTAAAACCTATGGAAGATGCAGGATCAAACAGAATTAATGAATTTCTCAAGCTCATTTTCCAAACTAGATTTTTTTTTCTTTCCTATTTCCTGACACAGTCTCAGCCTTTATTCCATATTGTGGAAGTACAGCTGTATAGTGGAGTATAATTCAAAAAAATGTGTATGCCTGTGATTTAAAATAATAAAAACTCCTTAATTATATTTAATTGTGCCTTATCAATAGCCTGATAAACTTAGGTGTTTGCTGTTAGCATTGATTATGATTCTCTGTAGCAGGCAGAAGCAGTAACTGCTGCTGATGGCAAAGAAAAGATAGTGGAAGGAGGAGGGGAGAAGGAGGTGGGAGACGAGAGATTGGCTGCTTTTAATGTCAGTCAGAGCTGCGGGCCCCGGCTCTTCCGCTGCTCTAGCCTGGCTCTCCCTTGAACAGCTCCTAGAGGGAACAAGGCGTGCGGAGCTCAGATCACCAGCATCATGCTCCTTGGGCTTGGATCATAGATCCCCCCTCTTTGAACGGTAAAATAACTCCTTCGTCCATCAGCGTCCCAGACAGACCTTGCAAGAGAACATACACGTGAGAGAGAAAGAAAAGAAAGAGGAGGAAGAGAAAAATCTGCGACCAAGTGGACTAAAGCAAAGAGAGTGCTTTGCTTGCACAGCTGCAAAGTGGGAATTTAAAGAACTGCAGAGAGAAATTCCAGCTCATCAGCACATACACATTGCAGAATTACAGATCCAGGTAGAAATGACATCAACAGGGAAAGAAGGCAGCGGAGCTCAACATGCACAATATGTTGGACCCTATCGTTTGGAGAAAACCCTAGGAAAAGGACAGACAGGTTGGTTCTTTTGCAGCAGCACCCGCACTAGGGGGAAGGTGCTGTAGCAGCCAGTGAGATGTTGGGGATGGGTTATATGAGGGTTTAGGTTTTCCCATTTGGTGTTTTAGTGGAGAAAATAGAGGCAAAAATCCTTTATGAATATTAATTTTTTAGCTTTCATTTTATTTTTTTCCTATTTCTTATTTTTGAAAAACCAAAGAAAAGCCCAGGATGCTTTATGTTCATTACTCCTGCTAATGGGTGTTGTTCTGATGACAGCAAGAGTGCATGCGGAGGAAAAAATAGATGGTCTGCTGTTGCTGGATTTCACATCAATTTCTTCGCTGCCCTACTTAGGAGTCTTTTCTTTTTAATCAAATTATATTGAAATGAAAGGTTCACAGCCTGTAGTACCAAGGAGGTGGTGGTGGTGGTAGTGGGGGAGTCACCAGCAGTATTTCATGACATCATGATTGAAAAGGGTGTAGTCCTTAAGGTGCAGTTGGTGGTGGTGGTGGGAAATATGTACAGTATGTCTGTGGCACTGACTGCTATGGGCATTAAGCAAATATGGATGGATGAGCTGGTGTTTTTTGTGGGGAGCATCTGAAATAAAAGGAAAAATAGAGGATCAGTAGCAGGATTCATTCTGGTTACCCTGTGTTTTTGTGGGAGGGAGGGGGGGAGGGGAGTTTATTTAATTATTTCTCTTAAAGCTTGTTTATGAAAGTCGCCCCCAGCAGATTTTCCTGAATGGAACAATGGTAAGAAATATTAAAAAGAGGAAACAGAGTGGAGGGAATTAACAGAGAGCAGGTGCTTCTGCCCTACATGACATAATTAGATCCCCTAAATGCGTTCAAGATCTGGACTTGCTGTTGCTTGCTTAGATAGCATATTCACTTCAAGGGCAGGGGAGCTTTAATTGAAAGGAAAACCTTTAAAAAATGCCAAAATGTCTTTCCTGTTTTTTTTGTTGGTTTTGGTGTTGTTCTTTTTTCTAGTAACAGGTGCAATAAGCGATGGGATCTGGCAATTTCATTGCGTTGGGAGACCCCTAAAAGTGGATTGAGACTTCAGATGATAATTTAGGGAAAGGGGAAATCAGCCATAGGGGGGCTTCTTTGGGCATGTGGGTATTAAGTGTTGTTCATTATGGTGGGACAATAAAACATGATGCATTGTGGTGTGGTGGTTTTTCTTTTTTTTTTTTTTTAAAACCCAGCCGAGCTTTGCCCATCTGTTGTCTAAAGGATTTAATAGGCGTTTCCATCCCCAGCTGCTGCCTCTGCTCTGCCTGCTTCCTCATTGCCCTGCGTGGCAGCAGCTCTGCAGTCCGCAATTTTCTTAGGGACACAGTCAAAATCCAGATCTTTCTCTGTAAGAAGCAATGCTCTTCTGAGATGATTGATTATAACTCCCCCCATCCTTCCCCTCCTCTTCACAACCCCATAGCAACCGTTCAGAGACAGGGATGAAGATGACATTGTCTTCCAGTGAAAGTGACTTTTATTTATATTTTTGTTTTTCTTTTTTTTTTTCAAATCTTTTCAGTGTATCAGCTGCTAAAGGTAGCTTTCTGACAGTGTTTTGGTTACAACCTTTATTCTTTGCACAGCTCAATAAGCCCTTGCTTGGACAGCTATATTCTTACTGAAATCTGCTCTGATGATGGTAATGAAAATACTCCACCAAAAAATTGCAGTGTATTGGTAATAAAACTGACCTATTTCTGCTGGTAATGTTTTTCCTGGATACTCCAGGTGATCAAAGAGCCAGCTGTGGATGACAAATTCATTTTTGTCTTCATCACCATTTCCTTTTCTCTCTCACCTTCTCAGCACCCCTCCCTTTCCTATAAAATACAATTGTCTAAGATTCCTGAAAATACAACTGCATTAACCTTTTGCTCCAAATCTTACAGCCTGACGTTGTGGTCCTAAAGGGTTATCTGCAGCTTTGGTTATTTTTTTCCTCTCTGATAATCTTCCTATCTTCCTCCTAAGTGATTAGAGACGTGGGGGTGGAGAGAGAAGGAGAGCATGTATTTAGAGGCTGCTGTCGGCCTCTGCAGTTATTCAACCAGCTGGACAAGGGTGAAAGTTTCCTTTTGCAGTTTTACCATATAACTGATCTTTATAGATAAGTCTGTGCTGCCTGCACACATGAGAGCACATAAATGTACAATGCGTGGTGTCATAGAAGCTTGGGGGGGAGAGAAAGCTTAAAAGTAGCTGATGTCAGCCTATGTCTTCCTTGCTATACCCGCCCTTCATCAACAGAGTAATACACTGAGGTGAAATCTAGCTTGGTGTTAAACATACGTGGCTAAATATGGAAAGAAGCCTTCTGGTCTTCTCGCATTTTCTGTGCTAATCACATTTGGGAGCATGCAGAATGGTATGAACAGTGTGTGGTAGTAGCTAGTCTTCTTCCTGCTTGTTTTGGAGGGTGAGCAGGCAACCTGCAGTGTTTTAGGGGGAGGACAACAAGCGCAGTGTGAGGGCCTGATTCGCCATACTGTGTTGTCATGGTGGGTAACTTTGAATTTGGGTTGCAGTGGCCTAAGTCTGAAAATAGTGGCTGTAATTATTCCTTTAGAGCTTGAATTTTAACCCTGGAAGATTAGGAGGTAATAGCTTGGCATATGTATGTGTATATTTCTAGGGAGATGGGAAGGAGAGAAAAATCCTGCAAAATGTAATGATGAATGGAAAGAAAGCTTAAGTTGTGTTGCAATGTCCTATTCATTTTACAGTGATCTTCATAGTCGTCATTTTTATTTTGAGTAAAATTCTGACTATATCAGTTATGCAGCTTTAGCTTTGCTCCCAGATACGTTGATGCACAAATCTGTTAATCACTCTAACCTGCTTTTGCTGAGATCCAAAGAAGAGGGTCTTGGGGAAAAGCCTGGGTTCACAGCTCAGGGCAGCCTTAGAAAGGGCACCGTGGAAGGGGAACTTGATGGTAAGTAGAACTCTCCATTAGCTCTCTCTCCATGACGTTCTCACGGATTACCTTCTTAACAGCTGAAAAAAGCATTCACCACCAGCAGCCTACTGGGCCCTGCAGAGAGGTCCAGATGCTGTGACTGTGCCGTCAGTGGAACCTGGTCACATCTGTCTGTGGGTGGGCAAAACCCACGTGGAAAAGCCTTTAGTTCAGATTGATGGTAGCAGACGGTGCTGAAAGCGTTGAGTAGGATTCAAAATAGGGTATGCAAAATTTGTCCTCAGCGGCCTTCTTGGCTGGTGTTTCGAGCTTGCTGAGGGTGACTGATGCCACAAATAGAGGATTAGGGCCTCTTAGTCAGAGAAGTCCTGAAAGGGCTGCATGGGGCAGAGCTGAAAGATGTGTGTGCTTACACCTTTTCTGAGAGTGGGAATGATAGAGAATTATTTTCATTAATGTAGCATAAGAATTTAACGTTATTTGCGTATTCTAGTGAGGTGGTTTTCTGTTGCCTGTTTGCTTTTGTAATAGCATGAATTCTGAGCATTTCCCTTGTTTTGTTGCAGCTTGACGAATAGGTCGTGGAATCTCTATTTGTATGGTTTTACAGGAATAGAAGCAGCAGCATAATTTGAATTATTATACTCAAAACATTTTATTTTACAGAAATCTCAGTGCAAAAGATTATTACTATATATATGAGTGTGTGGGGAAAGGTTGGTTTATGTAAGTTTCATTGAATTACATTCTACTACAGTTAATTGTAGGAGGTTTCCATTGTAATTAACAGTAATGAGGAAAAAGATGTGTGTCATGTTACGATAACACACGTGGAAACAGTGTGCCTTAAGAAACCCCAATCATACCTAAACATGAAATACTGTTTTAGTTTTCTTAGCTCAGACAGACTGTTTTCCATTTGCCGCTAATTTTGTGTGAAATCAGCTTCTTTTGTATTCCTCTCTCCTTATTTAATTATTTTTACTCCACAAATATTTTTGCTCGTGTGTTTCTCCTGGCCTCATTAACCCCTATTTCACCCTTGAAATTCTTAATAGTAATTCAGATTGCAGTCATTAATAAATATTCACTAGAGTCAAAGATGAGGAACTGAAGTACTGCTTCACGTGAAGGCTGCAGCATTTCAGAGGGTTTTCTTGTATTTTCATTTGACAATTGCTTTATGGACTTCACCATCATTGTTTGCTATGGCACCAAATCAATGTCCGGTTGAGATTTCCGGAACACTGTGCTGTCTACAAGTAATAAGAGACCGGCTCGAAGTGGTTGTTACCCTATTCACTGTAGTTTTTTTTTTACCAAGATAATCTCAGTGTTGCTGATCCATTTTGTCTTGTTCCTTTCATTCCATTTTAAGCTCAGTCCTGCATTCAATACAAAGAATCCTGCTGGAAACTCATGGCACTTTGACCTTTGCAAAAAGTGTAGGGGTCCCTCTTCTGACTTGTATACCATGTAACTTTCAGCTATTTCTTTATATAATGTGTTATCTGTATGAGCCATCAGCAAAGCGTTGAGCAATCTGCTGTTTGGTTATATAAGAGAGATCGTTACATTTGAGTCTTAGCAAATTTAATAGCCTTTGATTCAGCAAGGGCTTGAACAGGATGTTTCTTTACAGCCTTAACCACCTGTTTCCATGACACCGTCAGAAACTGAAATTTGTTAATTTTTTGTGTGTCATACTTGGTTGAAATTGAAAGCTTCAAATCTATTGGAGGAGTGTTGGGTAGACAATGCAATCTCAGAAGCCCGGTTCCTTTAGGTAAGTGGGCTAAACAAAGTCTGTCTTTTTCATCCATAGTGCTATAGTATTTTTTGTGCCACTGTGTTGGATCTAGAGACGATTCTAAACGGGTACAGCTTTATTCAGTTTAGCTGTCTATAGATGAATATATAGTTATAGAGGTGTAAATCATAAATCATCACCTTTTTAAAAAATATATATTCTATATATGTTTTCATGTATTTATTTTCCTTATGAGAGTTGCTTTCAAAACAGTGAGTCTGCATCCTTTGCAGTGATAATCTGTGAGGATTTAAACGGTTAATTAATAATAATAATAGAAATCCAGTGTTGCAAGCAATACTATGGGCATTAGAGGTCTTAAGAAAAAACTTCTAGTGAAATTTTGCCAGGAAGATTAGATCATAGTGACTTAGACTTAATGGACTTTCCAGGAATGATTATGGGTTTGGGGAGATGTAGTTGCTCTTAATTTGAGTTACCTTTGGTCTGATTGTTCAAAAGTACCATGTGCCTGCATTTGTGACTGAAGTAAACTAGTATTACCGTGAGCATTGTGCTTTCTGTCTGGACTTACAAGTCCAGGCTTCCCTTTTAAGACTTTCACTTTTTTATCTGCAAACTCCTTTTTGCCAACTACAGTGAAAATGGACTTTTACCCTTCATCCTTCTATGAACTTTGTGGAGGCATGCCATCAGTCTTTATCCCAGTTTAAGTAGCAAAACCACTATGGACTTGATGAAATGGGAGTAGGCTCTGGTGGTTTGTTTTTCTTTGTAAAAACACAGTAAGCTTTCTCACCAAAGAGTTGTTAGAATTCAGATACACTGTCAAATGAGTAGGCCTTTATGACTATTTATATACCTGCATTCCAGACGTCAGCAGGAACTACGGAAGCAGTGATTTCTCAGAGTTTTTGCCCCGTTCTAATGTTTTTCTTTCTACTCTCTGTCAGCACCGCTGCAGTGGGAAGGGCTATATTGGAATGGTAAGAAAGGCTGGAGAAATCAAAAATGTTCAGAGGTAAACTTTGTTGAGAGGGGGAATTCTTTCTGATCTTGAGAAAGCCTGTGACTCCATAACAAGAGCAAACATGGTATTCTTAAAAAGGTCTTTACAGTAGTTTTTATAAATTGCAGCGGAACAGCCAGTGAATGTTTTGGATTCTCCAACACTACAATATTTTTCAGTATACCATAAGACTCCATAAAATACAACATATGGAGTAAATTTTAATGTTATATGCTTTATAGAGTTAAACAATAATCGCAATGGTGGTAATAAATATTGATGTTGCCCTCAAAATTAAGAGGTAGGTAATACAGAACAAATGTAGGTGGTGAAAGAAATCTAGCTCTCAAACAGAAATTGAAAAGAGATGAGAGATTCGGCATTAATGCCCTCTGAGGTAAGAGATATTGCATGGACTACCTATTATGACCTTAGGAGAAAAGTCAGAGTGAGAAGAGATGGAAGCCTGGATGTAGATTTCCAGAGCAGTGGAGTCAAAGCAGGCACACAAATGGATGCTCAAGGAATGCTCTTTTTCACATGCTGAGGTACTGTGAACTGCCCCTGTGAAGTCAGTTGGCCAAGCTGACCTGACTTCATTAGGAAGTTCATCAAACCCCTGATAAATAGGCAAAGGTGCCTATTGTACACATTAGAACTATTGCTAATAAAATTCTGATAAAATTCAAGCAAACAGTCTACCCCTAAGATTTCTTTAAGTCAGAGTTTTTAGAAATTAGGTCTAAATGGAATTTAGGTGGAACAGAGGAAATTATGTTGGTTCATTTCATAAGTGTGTTAAACGCTGATGTTGCTGCAAGCGTTTTTTCATAGTCATCATTTGTGACACAGATGCCTAGGAGATCGCTGTTGTCCTGTGGACTGTACAAGCGGGAATATACTGTTTATTTCACAGTGACCTTGGGATACAGTTTTTACAGGCTAATAAATGGAAGTGTGCATCAACAACTGAAAATATTGCCAAGGACATGGACAGAGGAAGCAAGATATATTTAGAAAGGGTTTGGCTGAAATGTTAATATTAAAGTTCTGTTTGGAAGGCTTTGAGAATAAAGAGCAAGATGGATCAAAATGGTAAATGTTGGTGTTTAAAAAATAAATAAATAAATAAATCCAGATAGATTCTCTTGCAAATGGGACAGTCTTTGTAGTAGTTCAGAGTAACCTTCAGGCAGATGGAAGCAGCTGATGTACTCAGCACTGGATTGGGTAGGGCAGAATATTTATCTTGGTTTGTCAGCTCTTACAGTTATATTTTGAGAAATTTATTTATTTATTTCCTGAAGGCCACAGAGATCATAGTCAACTGGCATAAATTGAAGTAGCCCTAAAGCTGCCCTGTCCTAATAGCTGAATTTTCTGTGCCAGTCTGTTTCTGTGTTTAACTTTTGCTGTTTGTTCTGTTGGCCTCCTTGCATAAATATTACTGCATACATAAGAAGAAAATAAATGTTTTTCAATTCCTTGTTTAAAGAAATATTTTTCATTTGCAGTGATACAAGGGATGAGGTTAGACTGGAAGGGACACTTGCTTTTGTAGCTTACCACTGCTAAAAGGCTCTTCTAGGTTTTCTTATCTAACGTTTACCTATTGATAATGAGTGATTTGGCAATTAAGGAATTTTGGGGAAAAAAAAGTATAGCTTTCTGGTAACTGGCTAAAGGAGGTTATTGCTGGTAAAAACTGTGCTCAAGATTTGTGACATCAACTGAGAGTAAATGGGTTCATGCTGGGGTTGGAGGGTGTCGAGGGAAATGAGAATCAAGTGGCTTAGGGTGTGCAAATGCTTGTGTGTGTGTGTATATATATATATATATATATACTTAAAATGTTGCAACACTATGTGGGCATGGTATAGACATGATAATATTTCCAGTGAAGTACTTAACTTTTTTTTTTATTTTTGTTTTGAAAAAAAGGTTGATGGAAAACTGTTTTCAGGCATTCATTTAGTAAGTGCTCTTCTGGCTGCCTTCGTCTGCTTAGCAAACAACATACTCTCTTTATATCCTCAGGCTATTGCAATTTTGATTTGCTGTCTTTTGCAGTATACGTTTAATGTGGGAGGAAAAGAAATTGTGATACCTGGTATATATTTTTTAAATAATGTCTGCATTACATATGTATTAACAAGCCCTGCTTTTGCAGCATCATTCATCTGTGTATTCAGCCTTATGTAGCATAAGCTGAGTGCCCTGTCATTTAGATATTAAAAGCACCATTGACTGGAACAAAATAATGGAGCTGGTTTCTGGGAGAAGTAAACTGGTCTGGACCAAAAATGTATTAGTTTTCTCTCTGAAGGCTGCCCTTGGACCTACAAATTTGTCTGCCGAAGGTTGAGCACTGGTCTTTCACCGCATGTGAGTGTGCCGGGTCTTCATACCGACCCAGCAGAGGTTGGTGGTGGAATTCCTTAGCTTTTTCTCTTCTTTGACTCTCTTTCTTTCTTACGTGTGGCTGGCAATGTAGACGCTGAATTTCTGCTCAAATGCTCTCCTTGGAAAAGCGAGTGTTTATCTGTGTTGGTACTAGATGAGGTACCCGTAGCCCTGCTTCATGATGTTGGTTTGTCAGCCCTATGACAATATAGTTGGTGAGAAAGAGCCATAACATAATTGCAGCTAAACATAGGCTGATGGACAATTTCCTTTTTTTTTTTTAAACAACATCCTGCTCTACTAAAGGTTAAGCTAGGCTATCATGACTATTCTAAGACTACCATTTTATTGCATTTGAATTAAAGCACTAGTAGGAAAAGAAGACTTCAAGTTCCGGGTCCTTGTGGAGTGATATGCACTGTGTGGCATGTTTCAAAATTTCTCACGCCTTATGCTGACTCAATGTCAGCTGGGAGTTGAGTTAACTCATCTTACCTGCCACTTGTCCAGGGTAAGTTTCAGTGAGTGACTGTGTGGATTTCTTTTAATACCTGTGACTTGTCCCTACGTTTAAGGAATGGATTTGACTCAGATTTTTACCTTCCTGGAATCTCTTCATCTCTCCCAGTGTTCTATTCCGAAGCTCTCAACTTCAGGTTGTAAGCGATGGGTAGTTCGGCTGTCACATCCAGATGATTTGCTGCCAGCAGGTAAAGGATTGAGCTCAGTTCTCCTCTTACAGTTCTGGTCATCTCTGTTTTTACTTGAGTTGCCTTGCCTGTTCAAACTATAAACTAGTTCCTAATCTAGAGGATGCTGGATGGGTATTAGGTTTTTCTACAGCTGCAGTCTCCTCAAGCAAATTAATGAAGGCCTTAGGAGGGAATTCTGAGAAAAATGTTGGTGTTCCAAGACTGAGCTCCTTAATCATTTCAGTCCTATTTAAGTAGGTTGATGATTACCGTCAGAAGAGCTGCTAGAGATACTCAAAAGCAGACACGTAGCCTATCTGTAAAGAAACAGATTTTTTTTGAAGTCTTTTCAAATTATATGGTCATGGTGGAATGAAAAAATAAGTGAATTCTGGATTTTTCTCCCATATTATATACAGTTGTATCATCTTTGGAAAATTAATACTAATACATGGTGTGCCCTTGGAAAGTTTTTGTTATGTACGATTTCCACCTTTCATGCATCTTTTCTAGGTTGTGAACTGATAGGAAGAATAACTTGTGTTACATTACGTGCATATAATCCCTTTCATGGTAAGGCACTGATCTCAGATGGGTCTTTTTGTGTTTAGAAATTCCATCTCAACACTATAAGAAACTTCTCTGTTTTCAAAGAAGAAACTGGGAGGGTGGTTGAACCTGTCGCAGGTTGTCCAGAGAGGTTGTGGAATCTCCATCCTTGGAGACACTAAAACCCTTACTGGGCTCAGCCTGCTCCAGCTGTTTGTGCTGTGACCAAGCGGGTTGGATTTGATGATCTCCAGAGATTCCTCCCAACCTCAGCTATTCTGCGATTCTGTGTTATCCGATACAGCTAAACTGTAACATTTTTAGTACACTGTGAAACTAAGGAAAGCTGTTTCTTGCAGTTTTGTACCTTGTGTTCCCTCATCCTCCTGATCTCTCTCAAGTCTCCTCTCTCTTATGCTAGATGAGAACTGTGTTTGTGGCTGATTTGGATCTTGCTCTGCTAGCTGTCCATCTTTTTGCTTTCTCTTGGACTAGATTAAGGATTAAATCCCAGTCAGTCTTTCCTTTGTAGGAGCAATCGTTTGTATCTTTTTTTCTCCAGGCATTCAGCATGAAACTTAGGAAATCTTTGAGACTTCAAACTTCAATGAAATTGGCTAATAGATTTTGATGTGATGGGAGGAATTACAGGCAAACAGCCTGAACATCTAAATTTTGTTTCCTTAGGAAAGCAGACTGAAGCAAAGCTGTCATAAACAGTGCTGCTTCTCTAAATTGCATTTTGAAAGTCATGAGGTGCTGCTATGGCAGATTGGGATTGCTGGAGTACAGCTACTCTTCAGATACTGCCCCTCACCTTGGTTAAAACTCTTACACCAAAGCTGGGAGAAAAAAGTGGTTCTAAAGTGGCTCATTGTGATCCCCTAATGCTGGGGGAATCCCCAGTTATCTTGATAAGCTGGACTTCTGCCTGCTAGCTGCTGCTGGAGCACTGCAAAGCGGGAAGGGAGGAGGCTCGAACTCCTTTCTGTTTGCAAGCTGAGCTGGATGACTGGGGAAGGTGGGAAGAAGGGAGCCCTCGCTGTATTTCCTCTGTGTATCCATGTTGGTACAGTGGCAGTATTTGAAGTAGTCCTTTCCTGCAGAAAGCTGAGAGGAAGACTGAGAGCTGTTTGTGTGTTTGCAATGCCTGTCTGTACAAAAATGGTCACCAAAGACAAAGCCAAGTATTATATTAAAACTTGGCAATGACACAAGTGCCATAGCCCTATTAAACACGGGCATTTGTATTGTTGAAAAGGCATGGCCATGAGTGGCACAGCTTTTAAGGATCCTTCTGCTTTGTGAGCAGCAGCCTTAAATAGTTTTTCGTTAGCTTTTGAAATTAGTTAAATCTACACTTCTCCTTTTCTCCCAAACTTCCCACTCCTATAAATCTGTAAAGCTTGTTTAAACTTAGCAATTGTCAACAAGAAAGAAAGATCTGTCCTAGTGTTTCTAGGTTTTGTCTGGTGCTGCTTTTCTTCTGGGTCTGTGGTTTACTTCATTGCTCATATTTGTGAAATTGCATCTTTTTTGCTTCTGGTTGTTTTCTGATTGTGCTGAAGACGTTACTTAGTCAAATTCCCCACTCTGTTTCATCTGTGCAGCCCCAGTGACTTCAAGGCCCTACTCAAGTTTGTCTGAGAGGGGAGTTTGACCCGTGAGCAAGCTGCTTATTGATGATAGCAGAGGCAGACCTCTGGCAGTGTTCTAGTTAAGAACAGCCTAGGAATGCATCTCCTCTGCGGTGAATATTCAAACAAATTAGAGCACAAAGTGGAATGATGCTGTAAGTGAATTCAATTCAAACTGAAAATACAGGCACGTTTTACACATTACTGTCCTTTGTCCTTAAAGCAGAAGTCTGTCTGCTCAGCAAAGACAAATAAAGGTAGGCGAATGTTTGAATACTTCCAGCAGTAATTCTTTAATATTCTCTCACATACATGTACTGAAATCACCTGACCAGTCTATACGTCAGGACGTAGAAGATGTCCTTATATTTAGCATTGCTGCACCTTTGTTAGGGACAGACACAGCTGAACTACTCGTGTGGCTGGGACAGTCACCATCTTGTTGCCAGGTGGCTCTTCCTGCTCAGAGGGAATGCTGCAGATACAGGCACTCTTTCAAGATCTGAGCTGTAACACTGTCATCACCATTGCCCTTATCACCATTGATTCAGGTGAGTGGCAGCTGAGAACCTTTTCAGCTTCACCCATACTTGTTCTTGGTGCCTTAGTGCCTGGGGAACCAGGTGGTCTGTGGACTGCTTTTTGGGCATTCATGATAAGATTGATTAGAATAGCAAAGTTAACCTCATATTTGCTGCTCAACTGTCTGCTTCTCTACTGGACGTTTCTGAAGAGTCCACCAGAGGGGAGAAGAAACCCCCAGTGCTATAGGCATTGTTCTCCTCGTTGAACTGGTGGGATATGAAAACGTGGCAAAGCAAAGTATCTTCATCAGAGGGTGTGTCTACCTTGCGATGGGAGGACTGACAGTAACACCACTAAATAACTCTCTCTCCTTGCACAGACAGCCCTGAAAATAGGGCAAGGAAGGCTGTGTGAGGGTTGGATGAGTCTACCTAAGACCCTTGCCCTGTGCAGAAATCCAGGCTTCTCGATCTCTACCTGAAACTGCATTTGTACCATTTGTGCCTTTGTTTTGCTCTCCTGTCAAACCCTGCATCAGCTAGAAATCACCGTGGTGTGGCTGTGTCGGAAGTGGATGAGTTGTTTACATAATGGACTGTGCACTTTGTGTATGATTTCATTTCAGGGTTGTTTTCTTGTGTGTGTGCAAAATACCAACCTTGTGCTTGATTCTGTGGAGTTCTAAATCTGCTGTGAAAGATTATTCTGTGCTCTCAACTCCTATTGGATTAAAGGTACTCAACTTCTCAAAGGATTGCATCCCGATTTGTACTCCTGTGCTCTCTAAAATGCTATCAAGTCCTATCTGGGTGATTTCTTGGGGAAGAGCAGTAGAGGCACTTGTACAAAACAGGCTCTGTTCATGTCCTTGTGCAGTATAATGCAGATTACTCAGAAGCAATAACTGTGTAGTCGTCACTGGCCCTAACAGGCTCTGCCATTGACTCGGGGTGGAGTGTCTGGCAAGTTAATCTATCTTTCTTTTTTTTTCATGATGCCCTGCTGTGAAACTAAGATAATACTTGACTTCCCTTTGGGGACTGACAGGATTAGCCAGATAGTATTGATACCTTTTAAAGAAATAGAAAGCAGCATGGAAGGGCCTAGGATAACCCTACCTTTTTAGGCCCAGTGATTTTTTTTCCTTTTTCTTTTTTTTTAGTTTTGCCTAGTATTCTTGCATGTAGCTTCCTTTCATTTAATGCATCTCTCTTGGTTTTTGTCTCCTGATGATAAAGGAGGCCAGGATACAGCCTGTTTATTCCAGGTGATGATACCTTTTCATGCTGTATTTGTTTTCCATAGCTTCTCCTTTTGATTATTGCAATCCTGATATGTAGATGCTGAAATTTATGTGGCCGCAGTTTAAATCTTCAATAAAATAGAAGAATTGCTTTGATGTTCCCATTTTGACAATTTGTAACTATGCTGACTTTTGTTGCTTCTTTCCTTAGGGACATTGTCCCTGATCTCTAAAACAAAATGTCACTGAGTAAAACTACGTTTGTATGATGCTATGTGTTCTAGTTACAAAAGATTTATAACTTGGTCACTTTTATTTATGCTCCTATGAAGCCAGTAGAATTATATTGCAGTGTTAAAATGCAGCAGTTTCATTTTCTTGCAGGCAACAGCCCTCTGGTGGCGGTGTCTTTTTTATTTTTTTCCTCTCCCAAGTCATCTTCAGAAATTCTGACAGACTGATAGGGAAGCCTTTCAAAATGCCTGAAATTCAGCTGCTGCACACTCCCAATCTTCTCCTCTCCTTTCCTTTCCAGTCCTCACCTCATCACCACCCGCATCTAAATTTGAAAGTGAAATGTAAAAGGCAAAGCAAGGTTAATAAATGCACCCACTTGATAATAGCAACAGTCTTATTTGGCTAAGTGGTATTTACCAAATGCTATTTCAGTAAGCTTCAGCTTGCAGAACTATTGCCTGGAAAAGGGTATAGGCCGGTGCGAAGTGGGTGGCGAGGCTAATCGGTTGTTCTGCAGACTGGCTGAATTGTTCGGAATGCAGGCATTTCTGAGGAGGCTGATGATGAACTTCAAAGTCGAAATATCAAAGAATTATTTTTTTTAAAGGGGTGACCTTACAAGTCTGTGTTATGGATGTTAATGATAGTTATATTGCAAGTTACTGCCTGGAAAAATACTTCAGCTAACAGGGAAGGAGAATCCTCTCATCAATGCCTTAGATAGAAGTGAAATTTATCCTTTTGCTAGCCCGAGTGTCAGCTATCATTTGAGTCCCACTGAAGCCCTATTTTGAAGGACTAAGCAATGTACTGGGAAGCTAAAATGGGTGTTTAGAGACTAGATGAAGTAAATGTTACTCCTTACAATTTTTTTGAGATGGTAAGCCAGAGTTCTGTGCAGATTTTTCTGGAATTATTGAAGTTGTGACAGGGACACGTTTGGTTTGTTTCCATTTGAGGACTATAGTAAATGTCAAAATCATGCTGTGTCTGCAACTATATTACTGTGTAAATAACCTGTCTTGGTAGGAAGACATGGTTCTGTTATGGTTAAAGCCTGAAGTTGTCTTTTACAGAGGGGGGGAAAAAACCCAAGCTTCTATACAGCTGAGGCTGAACAGAAATAATTTCTGCATTTTCAGGTTTTAGGGCAAATAATTTCATTTAAAATTAGTTGTTTTAAAATCACTGGTTTTTGATTGATTGTGATATCTGAGGCCTATGGAGGGTATATCTACAAAGTGAAACAATGTACTGAATGAATCTGTTTGCACATGTGTATTTTCTTAATAAGGCTAATAGAAAACATTAAGATACAAAACAAATTTTATTACCTTAAGTTTTAGTAAATTATTCTAGTAAATGAGCCTTTTGACTTCATTCTGTGGACAGAAGATGGTATAAATTTGTCGCCTTACTACTGGATAATGCTTTGGGTCACCTGTGGTATACTTGCTAGCAACTTTCAATAGATAAGATACACCGTGTGAAAGTATTGTTCCAGCCATGCTAATCTGGGGGGTGTAAATCTGAATTATTTGTTGGTTATGCAGTTGGTTGTGGGTGTGTTTTTTGTGCTTTTTGTTTTTCTGTTGTCATGCCAAGTTTGCATCAGGTAAGGACCAAGTCCAGGTTAGAGGACTTTCACTTGCACAGTAGATTCTGTGTTACTGGGATGGGTCAGCTTCTGACTTTTAATTCTTACAGTTAATGTGAAATGAAAGGGGAAATCTAGAAGTAAATTCCCACCCCCTCCAATTTACAATAATTAGTAAGTTAAAAAGATGTGGTAAAGGAGGGATTTTGGATCATCTTTCAATGTAAGACTCAGAGCTTTTGTCACCTTAGGGCTATTTTTTTAAACATTTAAAAAATGGAGAATGGTAGTAGAGGCCAAGGCATCACTAGCTCTTCTTGAGTGAATAACCCCCAGTCTCCAAAACATGATTTTATTTTTGCTTACTCAGCTTCTTGTTTGTAGTTTAAAAGCATATGCTATTGTAACACATATCTGTAGCGGTTTGCTGATCATTTATTGGAGGCAGGACTATTGCCAACTTGAGCATTGTTTTCAAAAAATAAATGAAATAATAAAAACCCATGACATTAGGTCCTCCAGTTTGACAAGTCATGGAATCATTGAATAATGTTTAAAATGTAATGGCTTAAAATGAGGATTATTATTTTTTTAGTCTTGTTTGCTGGTACAATAAACCAAGGATGAAATTCACTCAAGTGGCTGGTGCTAGGGCGCTTCAGAACCCTTTCAGCTCTCTGCATTTCTTTAAGACCAAGGTTTTGCTTCAAGTGTATGCCAGTTCAAAACTTTAGAAATAACTGAATAACTCTTAAGTTATGAAAATTGAACTTAAGTGAAAACGAGTCATATTTCAAATAGTAAACACCTTCACCTTGCCCCATCTTGATTATTCTATATACATGCTTTTACCAGAAGAAAACTCAGATTTTGTTTATTTCCAGCCTAAAAATGAATTCAAGTGGTTTATGCCTGCTGCTGGAGGGAGGGTGTTGAACTCAATAGACTTCTGGTTTGATCCCAGTGTAGCAGTACATGCATTTTAGGAAGACTTTAATCTCCAAGACTCTATTCCCTAACCTTAATAGAGAAGCAGCTAAAATTATAGTATCAGTAGCCGGATGTGCCCTCCACATTGCGATCAGCACTTTTTTTTTTGATTTGCTGTTATCTCCTAACCTGCAGAAGACTGAGATTTGAAAGGGAGCTGCCCTCTTAGTGGTTCTGGTTTTGTTCCTGGATGTGTTTGGTAACATGACCTTTGCAGCTTTTGCTATCCTAATATTTATCCTGCTGTGAAGTAGTGTATATACATGCTATTTCACTATGTTTTGGATGTTCTGTAATGTGAGCCAGTTCATATACAAAACAATACTTAAACATAGGTTTTAAGCTGACACATTGCTGTCCTGGAGTATTTTTTTCTTCTTGGCGTAACAGGCTCTTTTATGTGAGTCTAAATTTCTCCCTGGTCATCCAATTTGCATCATTTGTCTTTTGTTAAGAGCTTGTTTTATATATAAATTCTTCCAGAATAATGGGTCATTTTTTTTGTTCACGCTACATTTCTTTTTCATTCCCTGTTGCAACTCCAGTGCTTCATTGACGTTTCTTTGGGTTTACAGTAGTCTGATGCAGCAGAGCAGTCCAATGCCTTACTGTGGACCTTAATGAAAGACAATAATGTCCACAGAGTCACTACATGCAAGTCTGAAGGGGGTGCTGCCAGAAAGCTGTTTGAAGTGAAAATATTTTGTAACTTCTGCTCCTGAATTATATGTAGGCTAAACAGCTTAAGCAAATAATTTATTACGTGAGCATTAATATAAGGGGTATGTATGGAAATACTAGTAAAATGAGATTTGATTTAAACTGTACCAAAAAAACCTCAACCTTATACATTCTCTTATTGTCAACTGTGACGTTTATTTAAAATGACATACTGCTGAAGAGAAGCACTTAATAATTGAAATGTAAGTGGGTGACTAAGAGGCAATACATATGCAGCAGCATTTTTTCCCTGTTTTTGTGCTTCCAAAAAGTCCATCTCTGCTTCTCATAGTAACAAGTATTGACAATATTGAAAATAACTTTTTGTTGTTTTTTAATTCCTCTGATGCTATATTAAACCTTTATTCTTTGACTGGCATTCAGCAGGTCAGTGGTGTAGGATCACCTTACTGCTCACCCTTTGATTTTTCACTCTTTCCCTGTGGCAACTTTCTCTGCTGGGTGCATCTGGATTTAGTTTGATTCCCAACCTCGCCAACAGCATTGTAAAATCGAACTGCAGCATTTGAAAGCAACTGGTCTATTGAAAAACAAGCTGAAGCAATCCAGACTTGGATTTTAAAAGGAATGGAAAGGTCTTGATCCATGCTGCTGTTGCATGCTCAGCACCACAGAGTGTGATTGACTGTAAGCTCACTCACCATTACAAAAAACTTAAGGGTAGTTGGTGTAATGACAGGCTGTAAAAGTGGGATATGTGCGTTCATGAAGAAGCCCAGAGTCGTCTTCTCTCCACAGGCAAACTGGTGTTTCCCTTATGTTGCTGCAAAAAGGGCCTGACTGTTCTGAGACTATTGGGTTTTACTCTACGCTTAGGCAGCTGCCCAGAAAATGCAAATTGATGATGCATTACACTGGAAACAGCCTGAGGCTGGATCCTGGCAGCTTCCGTGGAGTTGCCTAGTCCCAGCATAACCGAAGGAAGGGTCAGGTTCTGTGGCATTATGGCCTAGATCCTCAACTGGAATCGTTTGGGCGAGGGCCTTGAGCTCCATACCACTGCATTGGTTTACCCTTGTTATGGATTTGATCTTCTATATAAGGACAAAGAGTATAGATTTTTAGATTTAGGAAGGGGCCTAGATATTGGATTCTCTCTTAAACACTGCTAGTTAAGAGAGAAACAAAACCACATACACTGTGAAAGGTTATGGTGCCTGAAGATTTCGATTTTGCACCTGTTCTGCAAATAGTCATGTATGGTTTCTGCCTTTGGAAAACCCTTTCTGTAATCCTCACATTTCTCTTCTTTTTTTTAAAGTAAATGATCTCAATTTATAGCAGCTGTGTTTCTCTGTTAGTATAATATCCACAACTTAGATATTACCTCTGTTCTAAGATATTCGTAAGTGCTTGCAATTCTCTTAGAAAATTGACCTTTTGGCTTAAGATTCTTATGCTTGGCCTCTAGTCCAAAAATGACTTCTTTCTCTCTCAAGAGATCTTGATAAAAATCTATATGACTAGGTTTATTTTATCTGACTTTTGGTGTCAGGAGGTGGTAAGGGAAGGAAGGTCACTTGTTCCATTCCTTGCTGGAATTAAATCTCTGAGAAAATAAGGATTATCCTTCATTTAAGGTATACTCAGTTGTTTTCCTGTACTTGGTTCTATCCACATCAGGGTTCATAATTTTTGTACTTTATTTCCTTTTCTTTAGAAAACCTGGAAGGTGTTAATTTGGTATTAACATTCATGAATCTGAAACTTGCACAGTTAAAGAGGTACTGTCAGAGTTACTTTAAATTTGCATTTTCAAAATCTTTGAACTTCAAGAGAGACCTTGTAGGGGAAAAGTGATTTTTGTTTCACAACTGAACAGAACCACATACGCAGTTTTCATCTGCATAAAATACAAAACTGTAAAAGGACCTTTGGCATTGCGAAGCCCAGATGTCAGCCTTTCACTCGTAGTTCACCTTTGTGCGTGCCTGCACTGCGGTTGCTATCCAAGCAAGAAGGAGGGCTTCAGATTGCTGTAATTCAGACTGATACCTGAATTTCCTAATCTGAAAATGTCTTGGTTATCCCTACTCTACATTGCAATCACAGAGTTTTAGACACCTTAGTTCTTGATGAGCACAATGAGACTGTTGTGATAAAACAGCTTGTTTGTATCAGATCAGTGGTCCGTCCTGTTCCAGTATGGTGTAGTAGATGCTTGTTCCGTGGACAGTTTAAAAAGTTGCAGCATATGACTTTAGAATCACCAATAGTAAGATTATTTTTTTCCCCCACTATCTGCTAGTTCATAATTGACTTCCATCTGGATGTGTCAAAGCTTATCTCTTGGCTGGTTTTTATTCGTAATACAGGAATACGAATCTATTCCCAATATCCATCTGTTTTTCAGATCTTTTAAACTCCTCCTGATATTATGTGGCAGCAACTTACTGTGGTTGTATATTGTGTAAATCCCCCAAATGAAGGATGCAGAACACTTAAATCCTATTTTCCAATACTTCCTTTTCTGTTTGTTCCCTTTTACTTTACCTAGGTATCATTGTATTCAGAAAAGTAGGCATTCTTGATTTATCATCTTTATACGTATCGTCATCCTCAGTTCGTCTAACATTAAATAATGTCTCTTTGCACTCAGGTCTTCCAAACTGGCAACACAGCTTTTCATTCTGCCCTGATACAATCCTTATGCATTCATTGTTTTTGCTGCTTGATTCTTAATGTCACCTATTCTTGCAGTGCATTTTTTTTTTGAGGACAGTGTTCCAACAGGATGTATCAATGATTTATACAATGGCATTATCACATTCTCAAGTATAATTTTTGATCTTATTCAACACTTTGGCACTTTTGGTTACCTCTGCACATTGAGTTGATATTTTTTATTAAGCTGCCTGAAGTGACAGCAAGTCTTTTAATGGCTCTGGTTAATTTAGGAGTCAGCAATATCTGTTATAGGTTCACATTATTCTTTCTATTGGGCATTTGTCAAAACTGAATTTCATCTACAGCCATGCTGTCCATCCACCAAGTTGTGATGTTTCTTTATTTTTTAAGTGCTTTAGTGGGACTTAACTGATATGTTAGTCTTGTGCTAGCCTGCTGTGCAAGGGTAAACTTCACCCTTTATGAACTGATGCATCCTGTCACATTAATCAGGGATGTACCCTCCATTTCCTAGGGCAACAGAAAGGATCAAATTTCCCTATTAACCCCTTCAGAACTGAATTAAGTGCTGATGCCATATCTAGAATGTCTACCACAAAGCTGATGTATTATGATCTGTAGTTTAAAAGTTCTGGTGATCTAGCTTGGTACTACCATAGGGGAAACACAGAAGTAGCAATCTGCTGGCTATGGAGGTATCCTGACTGTTGTTTTTTTGTAACATAACTTTTTTCAAAAGCCAATAATGGTTCTCTCAAAGCCTAAAACATTTAGTAGCATTTTGAAGAAGTGACTATTTTATGCTACTTAGTTTTGTTCATCTATCTCTTTGCTTTTGTTAAAAGGAAAATCAATTTCTTTGCTGTTTCCTGCAGAGTTTTGTAGGTAGGTTAGCAAAGGGTTGAATTCAAGATTAGGAAGTTTCTTTAGTTATCTCTGAGCCTAATTTTTTGACACTTCCGTTTTGTTACCTGTAAAAAGATTATTACGTTCCTTACACAAACTGCTTTGAGAGCTGCAGGCCTGGTGTCTTATAAAAGCTGGAGTTTTTTTTTTTGACGCATAGCCTATCATCATATATAACAGGATTTGCTGACGTTTGATATGTCTTTTGCTCAACAAAAATATCAACAAATTGACAGACCAAATAAGAGGCCTTTGCCATATCTGCAAAATGAAGAGGAAAATACAAAGCTATGAAGATAGTTCTTCTTTCTACTTCCAAAAAATACCCAAACTAAATAAAACTGCAGTATAAGGGGTGTAAAAATATGTGAACAGATGGGAAGTTTTTTCATCCCTGCAAGCATTATTATTATTATTATTATTCTGGTTTGGGGAAAGAACTTGATGGGTTCAGTGATCACTGATTGCTGCAAAATCGGCAAACTGTGCCCAGCTGTTCAGTGGCTGCCTGTCTGCTTGTGGAAATCCTGCTTCGGAAGTAGAGCAGGGAGAAAGAGAGGAGCGTACTGGTATCTTAGTTGATTTAGTTTTACACAGTAGCATCTGCTAAACATGCAGTGACTCTTTTACTTAGCAATTTAGACTGAAAACCATGATTATTTAATGAGCAACCTCCTCCTTTCTCCTCCTATGTGTTTTGCTCCCCATCCCCTGAAAGTGCTGGCTTCAGGATCTATGTAAGGCAAGGCTTAGTCTGTTTGCCTGCTGCCCACCCTGGGTATTGTGTATGTTGTTTTGATTTCTTTATGAGTCTTTATTTTTTAATCTTCGTGAAATTGTAAGGAGGGAGGAGACAAATAGGACCTTTAAATGACAGTCCATAGGTCCTATTAACTAGTGACAGATGCCTTCTGACATGACATTTTAGGGACTTCGAAGCTCTCGGTAATAATATTTGTGGTTCAGGAATGACCTTGCATATCAGAAGATCTTTGCCTATCCTGCATGTCACCATGAGTTAAACATTCTGGTGAAACAGCACAAAACCAATAAGTGCTGTGTCTGAGGCTCCTGAAGCCTCTTTATCCCCCTGTCGCGTTTAGAAAGAAAATAAAAATGGATGCATCTTTCTAGAGAAAAAGGGAAAATTGTTACTGAAAGGAAATAACTGTTAGACTCTTCTAAGTAGCATACACTGCAGGCTGTGCTGGTGCTTGACTCCATCGTGGGCAGTATATGGAAAAAGAACTGTAAGAAATCAGATATAAAGCAAGTTTAGAACCTTGCAAACAAACTTCAGGACTTGGTAAATCACTTGTGTGTGAAGTCAAGCTATTCTAGTTAAACCAGGTTTGTCTTGCAAATAATCACCTTTTTATACTAATTTTACTTATGGTGCTAGATGAGTTCCCGTTAAAGTTGCATTTCAGTTTCCTAAAACAACTCTTTTTCTGGTTTGCTAATACTGGTCATGCTCATTCATGCTAACATCGCAGTCCATTATTGAAGGGGAATGTTTGTGTCGCCAGGATGGAGGATTAAGATTTAGACTCAGCAGTGGAGAACAGCAACATCTGGATTATGTGCAAATGCTCAGGAATATTATTTTCTATCTAGAAATTTTTAAGAGTATAAAGGTGAAAAAACAAGATCTTAAAGGGCTTGGTATTATAAATAATGTGTTCACTTGCCATGAGATTGCAGTCTGTCTTATTATAGTTACTTATCAGGTTTGTATTGTGGACCTTTTTCCTGATTATGCTCCCTCAGCTTGGGAATGAGTTCTCACCAATGTGACCTCCTTATCAGAATCTTGATCCAGATCTCTTGTAGCCTCACTGACTGAAACACAATTCTTTGTGTGTCTGAGTTGGCTTCCGGACATCGCAAGGAATGCAAAAACTGCTGCTTCCAGAGAACTCTTCCTGGGCTCACCGGGCCACACAGGAGCTGGATGAGTGGCAGGGGAATTAGAAACGTGAAGCCAGGGTAAGGGCTGCATGCAGCAAATGAGCTCACAAAAAGAAGTATTGGAGAAGCACACAAGACTTTTTTTTTCCTTATTTTTTTTTCTGGAAGAATTGCAGAACCACTTCAGCCACTCAGACTTGCTGAAGCCATGAATCATGAGGACCTTCAGGGTTTTGCAACTCCTGCAAACTCTCACAGCTGAGAGTTAATACAGAAGGAACTTTCTGAGGAGAATAGTTCTGCTCTTCAGTTCCCTTATCCCACTTTGTCTGCTAAATAACTGTTGGAGTCTTCAGTTATATCTAAATATTTTCTTCTCAGTTTTATACTACTACAGGAACTTTTTCTTTTTCCCATTCCTTCTCTTTTGTTGCATAAATTCCACTTAGATTCCTGTGAAGTCCTCCTTCTTACTTCATGGCATTGGGAATCTGATGGGGTGATCAGAACACCCCTTCCAGTCTGACTCTTACACCTCTAGGAGGGATCATCATTGTTACACCTTTTTCCTTTAGAAATACTATAGGGCAAAATAAAGCTTTCCTGCTCATGTTGGCCATCGTCTGAAGTCCACAGAAGCAACTGGGAAAGGTGTCATTACGTCTAGGTCATGAATCAAATCCCTTACCACATCATCCAGTGGCAGTGATGGTTTTTCTTACCCTGGCAAGGGTTGGGGGAAGGCGGATGGACTTTCTCTTTGACTTCAGTTTAAATGATGAAGGGAGGAAGACCATTAAGACTCCTGAAATCAAACCGTGCTCCTATCTAGTCTGGAGAGACAGGAGGGAGATTCTGCTTTTCTTTATATGTCGTGGATAAGGAGCAATAGCTGTTTTGAAAAAGAAAATGCGTAGACAAAAATTACGTGAGGTCAAGTCATGCTTCTAGTGGTAGTTAGACTTGCTTATGTTTTTGCCATTCTAGCTGTTTTTTTTGCCTCTCTAGTTGGGCCCACGCCATGTTGAAATGATAGTACTGAAATGTATTACAGCCCTGGGGCCAATTCTCCCCTTCACAGGATGTGGATAGCTCTTCCGGAGGTAGGAGTTGCTCAGTGTTCTGGGAATACCACAAACTGAGAGTTCAGACACCTGTTTTTTAACATGGCTAGAGTGTAGCTCTGTAATGTGGTTATAATAAAATTCCTATGAACTTGATGCAATGTATAGAAAGGTCACAGAAAAATGATAACATGGACACCTGATTATCACAGTAAAAGATGGTTTCTGGCACGGGCTGATAATGTAAATCATTGCTTTATTTTCCACCTTATTCTTGAACGCTTCCCATATTCTTAACTATTCAGCCATCAGAGATCTAGAATCAATGCACTAAGCTGAAGCTGAGATAAACATCTGATGATAATTGTTACTGTTTTCATATTATATAAACATCTTGGGACACACCCTCTTGGGGAGCCTCATCCTGGCTGAGCAGTTGCTACCCTGAGAAACATGCACTCTGAATATTAAACTTCATGGATATTAAGTACTGCCAGAGGCCAAAAAGACTCATTTAAAAATAAATGTATTTTCATTCTTGCAAAACATACAAAAACCCTTGCATATTGATGCCCTGCTCTACTAAATTCTTCCATAATATGAGTAACTGACAATTTTAAACCATCTTTCATCATGACTGGGCTATTTCACATATTTTTAAACAGAAGCTTCCAGTATTCAAAAATTCACTAGCGAATTTCATATTTGTGCTAAGTTCTTTTCTGTTTCTTTGTCTAACTACATGTATTGCCATAAATTTGTGCTGCTTAAGACAGTTTTTTGTGGTTTGACAACACTGTTTTTGTGTTACTGACATTTTCCAGTAATTTTCTGAACTGCAACAGCTATTGAGTGCCCAGCAGAATACGAAAACTTCTCACCTTTTTCCACTGATGATGCATCCTTTAATCAGACTTCTGTTTCTGTTTATCATTGCACGTTGAATATATATATAGATATGTATATCTAGCATTTAATACCACTTGTATATTTATTTTTGTTTAAAACCAACCTAAATGCAGGGGGAGATAACACTACATGCAATTTATGGATTGTTAGCACTGTGATGGATTGTACTGCATTTGCTCCACCTTTCAATTTTCCAGTAATGTTCTTGATTGTGAGGAATTAACCCATCTGTAATTTTTTCTTTGCTGCAGGAAAACCATGTGGGAGTGGTAAAGCTTTGCTTCTGGCAAACAAAAGGAACTGTCCAGCATTTTCCAAGCTGAATGTGTTAAAACACTGATAAACTTGAAGTGGCTTTTAATGTTGCTCTTCAGTGCCTTAAAAGCCTATCGTCTCTTTGAAATATTTATACACGGAGTACATGTGTTTATATATCTTTATAGATATATATGTTGAGAGAGAAGGCAGATACTGGCAAAGACAAATACTGTTTGTAGCCTAGTTCTAGTAGATGCAGTGCAAAAGTGACTAAAGCTTTAACTTCTGAATTTCCTTATGAAAATTCTAAAAACTTTTGAGTTTGTGAAAGGGTACAAAACGTGTTTTAAAAGCAGTGATAAACTATGATGCATTTGGGTAGTCAGGTTAAATAATACAGAGTTGTTTCTAAGCTATGGCATAGTTGACAAAATCAGTGACGATGAAAAGAAAGGGAAAGAGAGGTATAGTACTTGGTTTATGGATTCAATTTGCTTGTTATCAAAAGCCATCTTAAAAATTTCAAAATTAATGAGTCATAAAATAGCCTTCCCTCTTAGCAGTTGGTTATCATCAGCTAGTTATAAAAGAGCTATCAAAGGAAAAAAGAGCGTACCATTAGCTGTTAGTTTGGAATGACTCTGCAAAATCATCCTTAAAGGTCTACTGGCAAATTTCTGATAGTCCCCTAAAGGTCTTCAAAGTTGCTCGTTGCTGTATTATATCAGGCTTTCATCAAACCTAAATCTGAGCTGTGCAGCAGCAAAGTCCTCACTTTCTGCAATTTGCTTTAAAGCAGCGGCCTCTATATAATGTAATTCAGGAGGAGATATTTCTTCAGAGATTTGTCTGAGCTTCATGTTGACCTGTGTAGCAGAGGGGGTGGTAAGTTTATTACTGACACCTTTGTATTTTCTGCCAACGAGCTTTACAATTGGATCTCTACGCATGGTATCACTTTTTTTGTGTGTTTAAAAACAAACAAAAAAAGCCTTGCCTGCACTGCAGAATAGTATGTGGTGCCAAGTCTGCTTTGTGGCTTTGGTTGTGCAGGCTGTAATGTAGAACAGTGCTCTGGGAAAACTTGTTTGTCAACAGCAGCTTTCAAGGGTTTCTAACCTTGAGTGTCCCAAACTGCCTAGCCATTATGCATCATTGCGATGTCTAAATTTCCATCAGTACTATTTTTGAATATCTCTGCAGGAACTAAGGGATGAAAAATAAGATCTTAAAGTGGGAGCTGTGTTGCAGTGAACTTAAGTAACACATTATAGTCTTATAATACCTACACGTCATGTTTACTTGTAGTAAATTACAGCTGGGTGAGAAATTGTCTTCTGAGTTCTCACAAACTTATGATGAGTTGTCATCCCGAGTGGTTAAAGGTAGTTCTGGGAACTGGAATCCTCTCTTGCTTCCCACTTACTTCATCTGAGCCAGGTGTCATGCAACCAGCTGGAGGAGCAAAGTTGCCATCAGTGCTTTGCCAAATGCACCACATTCTCCCAAGCAGGATGAGCCCATTTTTTGCTGCTCTTATTTTTAGGACTGAAAAGTAGCTTTGTTTAAACATTTTGATCCTTGGTGTATTTTGAGACTAGCCTTCCAGTCATTCTGAATTACATGCATTGCTTTGATATTAAATTTTCATGTTACGAGTTCCATTGGAAATAAATGTTTTCTACCCCCTGCAGTAAAATGTTGGTTTATACCAAAGCAGTCTGAGAGGCAAATTGGCTGCTTATTTAAGGATGTCTTAATGAAGAGTTGTGAACCTAAATATCTTGATTAGCATGAGTAGATCATGGGAAGAGAGCTAGCTGTGCTGCATTACTTCTGCCACCCGCAAATTAACCCAGTAGCCAGAATGACTGAGGGTTTTTTATTGTGCCTTGCCATTTGGTGCCGACAACAAAATGGGGAACCACTAAAAGCAGAGGAAATGCTACCCACATGTATAATTTTGGAATACAGCAACTTTGGTAGTTCTTGGAGAACGTTGCCCTAGTAAATGACAAGGCAGGGGGAGGGAGAAAGAAAGGTGACTGGAATGATGGTGACATTTGAAAGGGGATGAGCCTTGTTGGAGGCTTGTCTTCGTACTGATAAGAAATATATTTTCTGATTGTATGGGGGGGTGGGAGAGGCTGCTGCACTGGACAGATAAGAAGTGGGGTTACATGCTGGTTTATCTGTAAGGAGGCGGAGGGCTCCTCTCAGACTTATGGTTTATTTAATTTAGATCAAAAAATCCTAAGGGATTTACAGCTAATCATAAAACAGCATAGATTTAAAAAAAAAAAAAAAAACTCTGAAAAATGTTATAGTGAGATATGTCATGTATAAAAGGACATAAGTGTAAATAAATGTGTTTTATGTGAATTAAATGTCATTTTGCTGTACCAGGAAGGACATTTAAAAACATGTTGTTTTTTTATGTCTGTGTGTGGAAATACCTGTAGGTGTGACTCTTGCTGAATATTGAGTAGGGCATGCCCTTTGGCTGCAGAACTGGCCCCGGCATGGGTAGCATGCTTGAGGACATGACTTGTTGTAGTTGCAGGATGATCCGTGGCAGAAATAGCCAAAACTGTGGGCTGCTCTAAACTACAGCAGCTATCAGGCAGCCCTGGGCAGCGGTATTTGGAACTCAGAAGATGCAGGTTTTGTTCTGTGTTTTGCAGCTAGTGAAGGAGATGACAATACTTGATATCATTCTTAAATTTTCACGTTAACTCGTAGTGTTTGACAGTTGTTCAGCAGGTTGAGCTGAGTTTTAAAACAGGTACCATGTGGGCAGTGGTATAAAATGTCTGTTGTCCTGCCTGTGTATTGCAGCAGTCTGAAAGGACCATTTTAAAGTTGTTTGCCTACTTGTAGTCTCCATGGCCTATTCACTCCTGGAAATTTTAGTGTTTGTTCTGCAGCGTGCAGTACATCTACCATGCTATAGGAGCTGTGACTGCAACCTGCAGGCATCCTTAAACCATCTTTCATCTTACTAGGTCAGTGAGCTGGAGACTAAAGCTGTGGCACTGCAGAGCTGGGCAGGATAAACCTGCCCAGAACCTCAAGCATTTGAATCACAAAGCCCGCAAACCCATGCTGAGGCCTGGGCTGCTCCTGCTGCTTTTTGGAACTGTGCTCAGGTGGGCAGGTACCTGCCACGGTACAGGTGCAAGATGTAAGCCTTACAGTGTTACTCGTTGAAAGGTGAACTTTGACCACACTTTGAATCCTGAAAGCTGACGGTGGGCTACTTGTGATAATACCTTTGGTTGTGTAGTCATGGGTGTGAGGGACAAAGGGCTCGAATAATACTGCATCTCTTGGGTTGTCCGGCTGCTGCTCTGACAAAGCTTCGTGATACCCTTCTGTCCGCATGTTGCATGAGAGGAAATGGAATGTTTCATGTGAATATAATTTAAAATTATTTTGTTTTCTTTCTCTATTTGCATATATTGTGATATACCTAACATTTAAAACAGAAGTTTAAACACACAGCCGTTGCTGAACTAGTGAACCTGCACAGGTTGTACTGTTGCAACACAAGACAGTCCTGATTGAATAAGACATCACAAGGTGAATAATTTGATTGATACAGAGGGAGAGCGGCAACTTGGTTTACGTGAAACCCTGGGTTTTGAAAAGTATGATTCAGAAACACATCTTAGGAGGTTTTCACGGAGCTGTCCTGAACATGTTATGAAAAAATAAAGCGCGCTCTCAAACTTTGTAGGGAGATACTGAGTCTGAGCGGGGCTTTCGAAGCACTTTTCTAAGTTATGTCATCTTCTGAATATGAACGTGAAGTTCCATGTTGTGCTTCCTTTCAGCAGTCCTCAGATGAACCCACTGGAGGATCAGCGTGGAAAGACTGAGATGCTTATTAGGAATTTCAATGACTCCATTTTGGCAAAAGAGTAGGCACAAGCCAATCATTTGGCCAAGATCAGGGGTCAGGCTTGTTCTGTAATGCTGCTGAGTGGTTTGGAGCTCTCTGGATCCACTGCAGTGCCACTATACAGGGCAAAGAACCAACTTTGGCTCTTGGTGCTTTTAAAAAAACAAAAGGCATTGTAATTGTATCATCAACACAAATCGCTAATGTTGTTCAGGCTAGAAATAATGCTAATCATTTTGGTTTAGTGGAAATTTCAATATTTCGTAAGCTAAGTAGCCACACTTCTTTTTTTTACCTCTTCCCCCACACACTTTTACCGATCAGTGCTAACTTTGAGGTGTCTTTGAAAATCTTCCAGGTTCTTTGGAAGACAAACTCTTACAGTTTAAGGCTTTATATTTTTACCTTTGTCTTTTGTGGGAACTTGATTTTGATTTTTTTTTAAAGAGGTGAAAGTTTGAGGAGTAAGCAGGAAGGGATGGTCACCTGCTGGTGATGAAGGCAGCAAAATGTGTCTTCAAGTTTAGTCAATATGTAAATGCTGTAATTTGCTGAGTTAGAGAATAGCCTGGGGTGGCTGGCATAATTCCCATCACATAAGCAAAGGTGGAAGGATTGTGCCTTCTATTGCGTTTCACAAACACTCTTTCAGTCACTAATTATGTGGGCTGCTTTTTGGTTTAAGGAAGAGAGAAAAGGGCATCCTGATTCCCTGCAATCTGCACTGTTGCATGTTCCTTGGGACCCCACTAGTCAAAACAATGGGATTCGCATGTTGACGACAGCTGAGAGACCAAAGTATGACCAGATGGCAAGGGGGAGCTGAGCTGTCTGTTTCTGCAAGCGATAGGCACATTATGGTTATTCTCTTCTGGGGACGAGGGGGTGGAAAGTAGGGGGAGGGGGAGAAGGGAAGAGAAAGAGGGAGATATTAGATAAACAGACTGTAGCCTGAATACATATGACATGTGGGAGGAAAGCTTTGTTAAGTAAGAACTGCAAGCCTCTCGCAGAGCATTAAGCAGCACCGCCTGTGCATTGGACTGAGCCAAATGAGAGCAAAGATGAGCATAAACCTTAAGACGGCTGCGGGACCAGGGAGGTTCACCAGACTTCTGCAGAGGCGCTCCAAGCAGCAAAAGGCTGTAAGGTTTTACTGACTGTTCCTTAAGTCAGCCTGCTTTGTTAGTAACAAGGAAGGGCCCTTAGTAAGGGACGTGCCAAAAGTGTTTCCTCCTTATCTTTATGATGTGCAAGCTATGCTTTATGAGTCAAAGTTGATTCATAGCTTCATTCTGCTAGGCTTTTTTACCAGGCTTGTGCATAGGAGATAGCTTTGTGGGGTTATGGTGTTTGCTGTTTGCCCTGAAATCACTGGAGGTTCAGTCCAGCCAGTGATTTGCAGGTGGTGCTCAGCATGCCCCATAATTAGGGAGTGCATCCTTGATCTGCCTCACCCTGAGCCTGGTCTGGAGCCAGCTGAAATCTGTAAAAACAAACAAACAAAAACCCTTCCCACTTAACTGTATTTGGCTATGGATTGTGTCTTATGAATGAAACCAAACTACAGTTGTATCAGTTAATGATAATAGGGCTATCAAATACTTCGTGTCCTCTCAGGCAGCATAAGATGCAATGTTTGTCCCATTTTCTTGTGTTATTTTCTCTTCTTGTTGTGGACTTGAGCGAAAGACTAAGTAGAGCAATTGATACTTGTATTACACAAAGAAGGGAAGAGGCAATCTTCATTATTTTGCTCATATGTGAGGAAAGTGCCAGTGATCATAGCAGTGAGAGAGGCTAGTGTCTAAAAAAAACTGTGAAGAGGCCCTAGAGAGCATTTATTTGAGACGGCTTTGATATTCTGTCCCATCTATACATCGTGCACTGCTAACTTTTTTCCCTTTTTTTTTTAAACTTTTGCTTGTCTGACTTGCTGACCTTTGAGTAGTTCCTGCTAAAGGAAGGTGATATGAAAGCAGCCTCATGCTGTTGTTTTCCTGATGAACTACTCTGGAGCACTGGTGTTCGGGGGAGAAATACAACAGATTTGTTGGACTGCGGCACCTAATACCACGTCTCAATAACCCATTGGAGTGTTTGAACATGGTCACCAGCCTGGCTTCCCTGCTGTTCCCTAGATAGCTGCTTGTGACATCGATCTGTGAGGGCTGGGGGCAGAGAGCTGATTTATAGCTGTAGCTTATTGCCTGGAGGAGTGGGTTAGCTAAGATTGCATTCTGCCTGGTTTTGGTCACAGTAACGCAATGACTTTAGGAGGTGTTTGCTACAGAAAAAGTGCAGCTAGGAAATAGATAATTTTTGATACACATGCATGCATGAAGTCTTCAAAGAATTTAAACAACAAAACAACACCCCTCTTCATTCCACCCCCTGCTCAAAAAAAAAAAAACCAACAAAAACAAAAACAACCACACAAAAAAACCCACCATTTAAACTCTTTTTGGAAAGATGCTGGGTGTTGTATGCCAGTTTTCTATTCACTTCTTGGAAAACCTTTTGCAGTTCCATATGGGGCACCAGCTTTTAGAACACTGTTATTTTAATTAGTGAACCAAAAAAAGCATTCTGCTAATTACCATTGCTTCTCTAGCTATGCAGAAGCCCCTTCCATAGCTTAATAGTAATACAGCACATGTAACTGCCATGTAGGTATTAGAAATAAGCTTTTTAATCTTTATTTTGATTATAATGGCTGAACCAGAGATGCTAATAAGTTTTTGTTGTCAGCCTCATTGATCAGATAATTATGACCCTCTGTTTTTACGAAACTTCTACCCCATTGTCAAGACTCACTAAAAAGTTAGGTACAAGTTCATTTGATTAGGTGCAACTTTTCAATGCACGTACTTAAAAGTTCTTTCCAGATGAAGGGAAAGAATAAAACATTAAACTGTTCCAAATTTCCGTTACTTTTAAAATGAAAATGCCTACAGTTACATTCAGAGAATTTCTCTTGTAAATATGAAGGCCTGTTAAAAGCTATTTTGCTTCTAATTTAAATAACGCAGTGAGCTTCAGTTATTAGATAACAGATAAAAGTAACGTGTTTGGTTCAGCAATAGCTATGTAATGAATGCCCGTACTATTACATAGTATCATGTTTACTCAGATAGCAGGAACCAGCCTGTAAGTTTTCAGCTGTGTAAATATATCTATAGTGTGGGCCTCTGAAATTAATATTTAGCCGTGGAAATATACTCTTTTCCTTCCAAAAAATTATAATCGTCAGCATGAACCTGTTATTTATGTGAAATCTGGCATTGCCTGGTCATTTTGCAAGTTTTTAGGTGCTTAAGGGGTATTGCATACAGTTTCATACTTGGGAGGGGACAAAATAGTAATTCTGGCCAAAAATAGTAATAGTAACTTAATAGAATAGTAATGTAAGCCAGAAAAAGTTAGCCAAAAATGCATAAAACCCACATGTTGAGCATAAATGGAGTGATTATTTGGTCCTTTTCTGTTTTTCTGGAATTAAGAGGTGTCTTCTGTTGTTTTCTTTAGCAGCAAGACCATGTCCATTCAAACTCTGCTGTTTTGGATGTTCTGTTACTAGTTTGGTATTTATAGATTTTCGTTGTGATCTGGTGTCTGAGTTGCTAGGAGGAATCTAAATAGAAAAATCTGTATTTTACCATCTGAGTTTGTTGACTGCTTAGCATTTCAAGTATTCAAAGTTAAATTGGGACTTCAGCTTCCAAGCCAAGGAAGGAAGGGAGGTTACAACTGGAATGAGGATCCAGCAGGTTAGATTTGGGGTTCTATACCTCTCTCTGCTGTTAAGCTACTGTGACATTGTACAAAATCTTCAGTCACCTGAGTTCATATCATATGCTGTTAAGGTTCAATTTGATTCCCTTGAGCACTCGCACCTAGAATTTAATAAATTAAAATTATAGTCACTGAAAATTTTACCTGCTGACTCAGCTTCAGCCTTCCTTAGGTGGAAGAGAAAGTTGTACTCATCTACCTCACCCATGTTAGATTACTCATGTGAGGATTAAAAAAAATGCTCCACAAGTATCACAACACAGGTGCCTAGTACTTAACCTTACAAAAAAAAGTCTGAATACACTTTGAATTTCGTGTGTGTTTTTCTCTTTGCTTCTCTCGCTCTTCATTTTGAATTTGCTACCAAATATGCTTGAATGTCGCCCTATCCATGCTGTTACAATCTGAGATTTTTCATCCTGTGAATATACTGGCAGCTATTAATGGCAACAGGGATGTTTTTATTTCTGCTCTTCAGTATAGCACTAGGAATTCTTTGGTCTGTCCACTTTCTGAAATGAAAGAGACAATAGCCCTGTTTAACAATGATACATTTTCTATATAGAGATGACAACTGTAACTGGGGTTTGCAACAGTTCTTAGTGTTGGCTACTTTGATAAAAAGTGATAGTGAGGTGGTTGGGAGGTTTTTCTGAGCAAAAGGCAGGTTATTAGATTTTTGATGAATATAACCTGAGGAGCGTGGTTTGCTGTATTTATTTCACTATTACAGTCCAACATTTTAGTGCCTCAGCAGCAGATCGTGCATTTTACATGCATGCAAGAGTATTTGAGATTCACTTATTTCTCTGCTGTTTCTGATTTCAGGTAAGGATTACCTTAAGGATTCACACGCTCTGTATGTGAATGCTTTCTCATCGCATTTTCAGTTTCTTAATCACAATTAATAACACACTAGGTATGTTTCTATAGCAACTTCTACTCAAGGATCTCAAAGCACTTTAGAAATGATAGTCTTAGTTTCATAATAGCATTCAGATAAAGCGCATGTAACTTCATATTTCACAAGCGGGGAAACTGAATTTGTGAGGCCTACAGAAATTGGTGATGGAATTAGGAACATTATGTGGGGATTTGAACTAAAGCTTATTGAAAATGTTGGGGTTGTGTCACCTTTCTAGTCCCTTGCAGTGTTGTATCCACAAAATGAAGCATCCTTTTGACGAGGCAGCCTAGAATAAAAATCTTGTTTCCCCATTAGCTTTCTATATTTCATTTTACCAAAACCTTTAGCCTACCTTGCAAGTTTTCTGAAACAATTCATTTGTTATTGTTACACATTCTTATATTTCAAAAAAGGTCTGATGTTGGACAATATCCATATGGGGAGGGAAAGAGGGTAAGTAATCACCTGAACAATTTGAGCGTTTGTTCTAGCAGTGTCCACAGAACTGAGACCATCTTCAGGCTGCTTCTCAGAAACCAGGGAGATTGCTTAAAGCTGCTGTCCTCTGTGCAGTATCATCGATTGAGATCTCTAACGGCTGTACAGGAAGTGGTAGGAAATGGAGGCATTTTGTTGCTCTTTTTTCTCTTAATGCACTTTCTCATCTCTATCATTTTATTTGAACTCTATTTGCAATTAAAGCTTTCTTGAACTTTGCACTCAAGAAAAGTATAGCTCTGATGGAACTGCAGTTCCTCAGGTTTGCAGAAGCACCCATAGATTGGGGGAGGATAAAAGTCTTAATTTTCAATCATCATTTAAGAAGAGCTGAATTCCCATTTTCTAAATTGATCTGCATTTAATCATGTTCTCCTTACTTGTTCTCCTACCCATAACAGCCGCACAACAAACTGAAACCAACCAAACAAAAAGGTTTTTTTGAGAGGCCTAAGTTAACCAAAGAAATCATTTCTTTCTAGTGCAGAGGAGCTATCCTTGTACAGACAAATATGTTTATTGTTTCTTCAAACCTTTGTCTACTTCCTGCAGTGAAACAAGGTAGGAAATGGGTCCTTTCGGTTCTCTTGAGTTCCATATTCAAGTTTCTGTCTCTTCTACAAAGTGTGTTTGCTTGGGCTCATCCCCCATTTTGCATGTCTTAGCTCCCATTCTGTGAAATGAAAGTGAATGAAGCTTCCTTTCTCTCACTTCTGTTTTCTTAGTGACTAGAGGAAAGAATACATGATTTCGACTGAAGCTTCTATAGTGTCATAGTCCAAATAAAAATGAAACTAATGGAGGAAACTGAATCTGAGAAAGAAGGTAATAAATCCCTTCTGGTTCTTGTTTTGCGCCTTGCACTAGTCATGAGGCTGAGGAGTAGCAAATCACACCTGTGGCTGAACAACACTGCTGCTTTTGTCTGCAGGAAGAAGGCATTTTTTCTTCAATTTTGGCTCCATCAGAAGTTCTTCATCTGTAAAAAGCTTCTTTCCTCCCTTTTCCCCCTCCTTCCTAGTATTTCCTTTGCCAGTTCCTTCACTTGTTATTGAAGATGAAAGGTTACTGACAGTCAGAGAAATGGAGGGCAGCATTCTGAAATTCATCTTCATTTTTATGGCAGTTTGTGTGGGTTTTGTCCAGAGTTCCCAGGACAGCTTTGAGGTGCAGAGCTCAATGTTAGGAGTGTTATTTCAGCTCCTGACAGTGTATGGAGATCTAGTTTAAAAAAAAATTTTGTCTGTATTTTGCAGTCTATATGTATCTGGAGAAATGGGGGGAGGGATCAATAGGATGAAACTTGAATATTTGGCAGGGGGTGAGGATGGCGAAGTGGACACTAGTAACTACAAGCTGATGTTCAAATGGACTTGTTCTATCTTTTACAGAGCCACAGTTTTCCTAGATATTTCAAAAATCAGGACTGTGTGCCAGCTTCCTGGTTTTATGGAGCAGAGGGATTATGGTGCAGTGTCGTTAACAAATGGAAGAAATTAATGTTTGAAAGGAACAGTTTGGGAACACTTTTACTGTTAGTGTGCTTATGCATTATGTAATTACACACCATGCTGTACCGTTCTGTTGACAGCACAGCATCTGGTTATGTTGTTTGCTGTAAGGACGGGTGTCAGAGAGGCGCTGTCAGTCAGTGTAACATTTTAGGATGCCCCTGCTGGAGGTTTGCACCTGAGTGTACACCTGTAGCTGGTACTCACCATTGGCTGGAACAGCTGAGGATTATCGCTGCCACCTTAGCATGGGTGAGCTGTGTTAGTGTTGGATTACACTGATCTCTGGTGGTGCTGAAATCGTGCTGTGTGGTGATTGTGCCTGTGATGAAGTTCATTTGTTGACTCCTAGTGGTATGTAAGCAAAAACTTGTAGTGACAGTGACATCTGGGAAATGCCTATTGCGCCCCTAATAGAAACAGCACTTCAGCCGCTTTTTCCCAGTATAGCTTGGTGGATTTCAAAATTGCCCTTCCTGTCATTTTGTTCCTGTCATTTGCAATCTGTTTGTCAGTTGGTGTAGTTGTAATACCTGGTCCAGGACTTGCTGTACTTCTATGACATCTCTGAAATACTGTCCCGTGATTCAGTATAAGGAATGCAGCTTTCCACATGCCTCTTAAAGCTACAATCATGTTGGCTAGTCGCATGGGGAGGACAGAGGTAAGAGTCACAAATACTGAATTTCTAAAATTTTGTTGAAAATATCATCTTGGATAGAGGGTGGAAAACAGATTAGTGCTCCATTTGAGGGAAATCCTGTGGTGGAAGCTGAACTTTTTTTTTTAGATAACAGGGAATCTGTAAGCGAGAGAGATTTCACGTGGCTCAGCTGCAGAAAAGTCTGATGTGACCTTATTCCTTCTAGAAACAGGGGAATCTGCCATTAAATCCAGATCTGCAGGAAATGGTGCTGCTCACATAACTTATTTTTACCTAAAAGTAGGTAAACGCTGGCTGCTTGGTGTGTTCCGACTGAGCATCTCACCTGTCTCTACAACTATTCAGTCTGAGTTTCCCAAGGTGGTAAGTGCTTAGTTTATATGATGGCATCTTGGGGGATCTAGGAAGAATAAAGTAATTAAGAAAGATGCTGCAGTTAAGTAGGAATGCCCACTACCTCTAACACAAGAAGAAATGCCATACACAAGCTTCGTCCAAATAAAGTGTGGGAGTTCTGACTATTGGGAAGTATCCAAATACAGTTGATGATTTTTGTTGAAGATCAGCAGTTGCTCTTGGCTGTGGCATATATTATTGTATTAAAACATTTAGCTGTCCACTGGAGACTTCCAAGGTGTAGCTTGTGTATTTGGAGACAAGCAGGGAGGGTTTCTAAAAATTCTCTTCCCATTTGTATGTTTCTGACTTAATCTGTTGAGGCTTTGGAGTTACAGTTTCTGTTCTTGGCTGGTTATAGGAGGAAAAAAAAAGATAAAAACCCATACAATAATTAAAAAAAAAAGAAACTGTCTATGAAGATCTCTCCAAAGGTGACTGCTGCTACTGTAACTGTAGGAGTTTCCCACTGATGCGGAGTTGTGGTGGGCAGCTTTCCTAGTGTCTCTGAGAGCTGCCTGGAGGAGCCTGGCTTCCTGCTGAGCTCTTACAAGTTGCAATCAAGCTTTGAAGGGAGTGCAAAGAAAAAAGGTCTTTGCAGCTTCAAGTCAGCTGTGGAAGGCCTGGCATGCAGATATGCTTTGGCAGGAAACAAATGAAATCTATTTCTTGGCATCTTCAATGCTAGAACTCCCTATGGAGGTTGGGATTGTTCCTCTTCAAAAGCATGACTAAAAAGTCAAACGGAATGAAAACAGCCCTACCAAAACAGTTGCTTTCAAATCAATGCCTCTTCTCTTAGTGCAGAATACTGACACCATAAAGCAGTATGACAAAGGGACGTTCTGGATCACGTGGAAAGAAGCTTGTACTGGAATCAAGCGGAGCAGTCGACTTATGTGATGTATTTTAAGGAGAGTGAGGGGGCTGCCTTCCGGCTGAAGGTGTGATTTTGGCCCAAGAACTCTCACTGTTAGTGAGAGCCTCCTTTACCTTCCATCTCAGGAATATGTGCTATGTTTGAGGAAGGTGAATTTGTATTGAAAACTTTGCTGAAGCAAAGCAGTGTTGTTTCTCTCACTTGGTGGATATGTTCCAGTGCTTCATCAGGATTATGGATCACGTCTGAGGTCTTCTTTCCCCCTGCCACAGTCATTAATGGGTCAGATCCCTTACTCTGTTATAGCAGGGTTTACAGGGCAGCCTGTGGCTACTGTTCTCTGGCAAATTGTAAATAACAAAACTTAGAATAACATAAAAAAAACTTTAGATCTGTGTATGTGGCTCTGGACATACGTGTATGGCTGTGGACAGATTCAAAGAGAAGATTATACAAATCCCTGTAACTGTTCTTAGGAAATGTTGCAAAACCTTTCTATTTTGCTAAAGCTTTTCTACCAGCATTGTTCACAGCATCAGTTAGCCCTCTGTCCTCTTAATGGAAACACACGCAGCTTTCATGTGTTGCATCCTTGAAGTCTCAGAGAGATCTGTGTTGCTGACATATAGAGAAGAGATGGAACGTGTTCAGATGCTGAAATAATAGGTGACAGGACAAAGGCAAAAACAGGAGGGATGGAGAAGAACACAGTGGATACACATTTCTAGCTTCTTGGTTTGGTCAGCAAATCAACTGGCTGTTGTCAGACTTGGACCACTGGCCTAAGTTAGTGTGGCAATTTTTATGTCCTCAGAGAAGTCACCTTGTTACGTGCTTGCTGCATTCGTAAGATTATTTTATTCTCTTCTCTATTCAGCTGCATCTTAAAACATCTGCAGAAAAAAGATCCAGCACTATGTGTAGGAATAACTTTAAAAAATAAAATAACCTACCAAACCTCTCATCCCTTCTCTTCTCATTTTCAGACTAAAACTATGAAATTTTTTGTATTTCACCATGACCAATCTGTGAAATTGGGCATCACTCTCTTTAGTTTACTGAAGGCCCCAATTATAAGATCAGGCTCTGGAACCGTAAGCTTTGCCTGGCATGGAAATTTTGTTTGGGAGTGATTTGTTTGAGTCTGCATGTGCACAGGTTGCTAAAGATTTTCTGTGCTGAAGGTTTTCTCTGAAGTAGAAAGCCGACTGACCTTTTGGTGTAATTTGTGTACAGAAGAGGTCCAAACATGTATGTCATACATGCCGATTTTCCTTGAGGGTGTGGATGTTTAAAGTCATGATCTTAGTGTAAATGTTCACATTGGTTCCTACCCACTGCTCATTACTAGAAGCTAGAATAATATTAAACATAACCATATAGGTGTGACTACAGGAGAGATTTCCTTCCTAAACGTAAAAATATTTAGGCATAAATGAGGCGCTACTAAGCCCTTTTGCAACTTTTAATGGGATCCTGAAGGGGCTGAGCCAATGCCTGATCCTGCGGAGAGCTGCAAGCCACTCCTGTGTTGGTGACAGTTGTTTCTGGGTGCTGGCTAGTTGGTGGTGAAACTAAATGCCTGACTGGGTGTAGCACTACCTACTTCAGGCTGGTGGCCTATCCCTGTTGCATCAATTTACTTTGCAACGTAAGTATAGCCTGATCTGAGCTCCATCATGCAGGGTGGCTGTGGCAGATGGGGCCATGCAGCCGCTGCTGCTTGCATCTGCCCACTCTCTTGTCTTGGCTTCTCCTCCAGCAACACGTGGATCCTGGCTGTGGTCTTCCTGTTCGTATGAGAAGTGAGACTTCTGTGTCAGTCACACATGCAGACTTCAGTGACTAAATTGAAATCTGATGCATTTATCTAGTACAACTGGTTTCATGTGAGTTTCTGGTAATTGCATTTCACACAAATAAAGCTGAGTTTTCTGTGACCGAGTACTGCTCTGAAGGATTTGGCTGTGTTTGCTATTTTGTCCAAGTTTATATTCTTCTTTATTCAAGCCTTGCTATCAAGACTAAATCTGCTGGAGTCAGGTACTCTCTGTATTGTATATTTATTACTAAAACAATTCCCTGGGGAGCAGAGTTGGGATGTGTAATGTAATCTGCACTGTCATGTTTAGGAGACTGCAGGGGGGATTATTTAAACTTTTTTTTTTATTGAAGAAAGTGGAGGAGGGATGGAGGAAAATCTTTGATTTGCTTTAGAGAAGGACTCAAGAGGTTCAGCCCTTTGCATAAAAGCTTGCTTACAGCAGTTATAGGTGACTGTGAAAAGCCATTGAGTCCCTTAAGTCTGTAATGTATGCCGTAGAAATGGTGCTTTTTTTCCGATGCCTTACCAGTAGAAATGAATTACTGGCAATAATGACATTTGGTGGTATTTTTGCAATGTATCTCAGTCAATACTGAGTTCTGCAAGAGCTGTCTTTGAAACAATGGCTGCAAATCCCCACAGAAGTTATATTTCACTGGTCTCAAAATATCCCTATTTTTTTAATCTGAATTATGAAAACCAAATGCTGTATTAAAAAGCATTGTTTTGGAAAGCGTCCACAGAGCTGTTTATCTGGATAGCAGGAAATGGAAGAGTATTTATGATATTTAGGCAAGAATAATCTTCTGCTGTATTATTTCAGATAACTGCTGTATGCAATTTTGGGGATATTTTAAACCTCCTAAAATTCTTTTATCTCTCTCTGTGATATATGTCGACACCATAAGAGCGGTCTGTAATGTGTATGTATTTATTTAGAATGTTTTTCCTTTCTCTTTAAGGAAGGGACAGTACGGTAGCATTACTGGCGAGTGGGTTAGCTGTTGCAGCATGCTGTGTTTTTGTGCAGCAAGCCAAGGTAGACTGTCAGATCAGAACGTCTTCAGATGTGGAGGAAGAACATACCAGCCCTATGGGAAGGGGAATGGGCAGAAGGCATGACCCGGCGTGGACTGTGGTCTGTGTGAACTGCAGAAATAAATGGGAACACTAACTACTTGGTAATTATTCAGGAAACGCAATGCAAAATAGCTTTGAGTGGGATTTGTGGGTTTATGGGGGCTGATGAGGGAGTGGTAGCAGGTAAATATCATGTAATAAGGAAGTCTGTGAGTTGCTGTCCTTCTGAGTTGTAGCGATTTTGAATTGAGATAGTAGGAGAAAGTGCAACTTTGCTGCAGCCTTTTGGGATTGTTCTCAGTTGTTTTTGCTGCCTTGATGCATTTTCAGTAGTGTGCTGAAGTGGTTCTCTTTGTGCTTCCACCCCCTGTTCCTCAATAAACACAAAAACCTTCTATTTTGATTTCAGCCCTGTTGGTATAGCAGTATGTTTGTTTGTTTATTTAAAGTAAGGTGAGATGTCTTGAATAAAATGTCTGACCAAAGCTTTTAGTGCTTGGCAGTGGGAAAAGTAAGAAGTTCTTTGTATCAGAAACCTCAGAATATATAAAGACGAAGGCTTGGCAATCTGATGTTGTCTTGTTTTTTCTCCTGTGCTAGTAAACACATTTTAAATCATCACACCTTTCACAGATTGTGTAACACCCTGTGCTGTTCAGTCTTTGAAAGGCCTGGTAAACAGGTCCTTTATTAAAGTATGGAGGAGTTTTAACCAGGTTTTCAGGATTATTAGTGCTGCATTAATAGGGTATTTTAGTTTGCTTTTCACGATGTCTAAGAGAAAACCAGAGACTGGGGAAGAAATTACTTGAGAAAAGGCAAATGTGAAGTGAACAAAACTTAAGAGGAGAAGTTGGTGCCGACACGGGGGTGTAAGCATGATCCGTTACGGGTCAGCTGGTGAGGAAGCAGAAATTTTGGTCCTGGATTTGCTTGTGGCTTTTATTTTTGGTGGCCTGTGTGGCCATGTTAGATAAGTGATCTTTCTTCCAAAATAAGATCATTCTTGCTAGTGCTGTGTTCTGTCACTGTTTGACGAGGCAGCGGTTTCCTGAGAGATGCAAATCTGTAGGGCACGATTTCCTTTCCTTGTGCAGAAGTTGGCCTGTTCACAGCTCTGGCATAGCATCAGAAACGCACAGGCTGTTTGTGGCAGTTTCTTTACATCTCTGATCAGGTCACTTTTCCCTCTTTGCTATTAGGTAGCGCCTTACCTGTTAGAGTAAGACCAGGAGCTTGAGATTTCACATGCCAAACTCAGAGTGGCTTCTCATCACCTTGGAGTGGAGAGAGGGGAAGGAGTGGAGGGGTAAGTGTGGGTGTGTGTGTGCAGGTAATCTCCACTCTGCTCCTGCAGCCCCAGTGCATGCTGTGGGTGGCTGTATGTATGCTGATTATTTCTGAGGAGTCATCGGTTGAGCACACCCCTTCCAAATGACTTGATCTCATTAAACTTTTTCTGCATTTGAGTCAGGACAACTGAACAATTGTTTGCCCCCAAATCTGTCATCCTTTAAATAAGAGAGAAGATCAATGTTCTTTAGGGTTGCTTGACACAGACACAGTCTTTTTTTTTTTTTTTACATTGCCTCAGCTCAGAAATGCAAAGTCATGTAGGAAATCCTGAAAGGCACCTGGTTGTGCTAACTGATATCCTCATATCCCTTACTTCCTCTCAGAGCATGGAACTACAAGTAGCTCTGTACCGGGGTGGGGGGGGGAGCAAAATTGTTTCTAGTTAGTAAATTGAGGAAGCCTGGATATGCAACACTGTGACCTTCCGTTAGGCTTAACGTTTACAGGCCATTATCTCCAAGTATGCTGACTCCTTAAAATAAAGCTCCAGCGTGGCTTTGGGGCATGCACAAGTGTCAGAGATCAGTTTTGCCACTGATCCACAAAGGAGCATTTTACACCCATGCTTAAGAGCCTTCTGAAAGGCTCAGGTTTTGAAAGGGGGCGCTGTCTAGGGGGCTGAAACATGACTGAAGTGCTTTTGAAGATTGTATCCTTGTACCATGGGGCGAATCTGAACCCAGATTTCAGAGAGGTAGGTTTTAGTTAATGGAAGTATCTGCACCTATTCTGCTTACCAGTGCCTGTAATTCTCATTGTATCAGTACTTAAGTGTTGTTTTTTTCTTTTTTTTGAAACAATTTCAAACGAGATTGAAAGCAAAATAATCCCTAGGGATTTAGTTAACCTACTTCACATTGTTGGTTTGATGCCACCACAAGGGCTATGGCATTCTAAGAGGGGCAGTCACATGCTAGAAAATGAAAAAGGTTTTACCAGTTGGTTCCTGTCTCTTTTACCTACCTCTGTTAGGGTTTTCTGACCCTGAGACCAAAACAGTATAGTATAGGGTGCACTCAAAATTAATGTGCGTGTAATTTTAAGGCAATTTCTTTTCATGAAATGCAGCATCTGGTTATTCCAGAAGGAGTATTTATCAGTGTGTGGTATTACCCCTGTATTTTTCAAGGTTGTTTGCTTATTCTGTGTATCCCTCCTTAACTTTCAATTATAGGTGTACACCTGTGTTTTGCATCTATGCATATCTATTCCCCTGTGTCTATGTTTGTAAATGAGGATGTATATAATTTGAAGCTGGAATCATTTTTTGTGAGTTTCTGACGTTAGAGTGTTACTTATTATGTATGTGAATTCCCTGTAGCTCCCTGAGGGTCCTCTCTGCCACCACACCGCTCATGGTCACTTGAGCCCACGCTGACAGTCAAGCCGGTGGAGGGTTGTTTTTTTTTTCTTTTTAAGTGCGGGAGCCATTTGTTTTGAAGCTTTCCTCTTATATGAGCTATAAACTTTGTTGTCCTTTTTGAATTCCTCACTTACCACAAGATTTTAAGTGACACCCTTGTCACTTGTTTGAGAGGTTCAGCGTCTAATAACAGACGAGCGTTCTATTAATGAAAATATCTTTAAATTACTTTTTATTATGGTGTATTGGGGTCTATTGTGTTAGTGCATTGCCACTGAAAACCTGAGTATGGAGAAGCAGAGAGGGACTGCAGACATCAGTGATTTTCTTAAACTTGTCTGTATTAAGCAGCGTTTATAAAGAGAACTAAGGATGGCTCCTGGTAATTAAAGAGGCTTGTGTGTCAGTGCTGTTAGTAGCAAAACTTCTCAGTGAATGCAAGAATGAGTCCTACGTAGAAGATATGCCCGTGGCACGGACACTGGATGAGGTAATAAGGTAACATGCTGTGTGTCTGACTTACTGACTGTGAAGGTCATAAAACAGGGATTAAAAGTAGAGACCCTGGCAGCCAGTGTTTCAGGAACATTCTTCTGTAAGTTGTAAAGCCCTGTTGACAACAATATGCTAAATTTAGTTTCCAAGCAATCCACCACATTTCTGCCGCTGCTTTGGAAGCTTATGGAACAGGATGTTACTGAGAAGAAGTGTGAAAAGTGGGAATATCTGTGTCTTGTGATGTCTGCTGGTGAAGTGGTTCTGGCTAGGTAAAACAGGCTAGAGCTTTAGGATTGTCATCTTCAGGTGGGTATGCCCTTCATGCCCCCAGATTGTTTCGGGACTGCAGACCCTCATAGTTCACAGGCTGAGTTAGGAAAGATAATGGGAATGACTGAATATGTGATGGAAGAGAGAGAGATCTGGCCCAGAAGCCTGGGAAACATTTGTTGACTAACAACTCGAGCAAAAACACAGGTTCAGTCTTGAAATTGTAGTGATTCTTGTTTTAGCTAAACATGTGAGATTGGGCTAAATTCCAAAAGCCTGGTCCGGTTCTTATTAAAATCGGTTGGTGGACTGGAGAGCCAGTGTGGTTTAATTTAGATCAAACCTTACCAATGATGAGAAAAGCTGAATAGTGTATATTCCAGAGAGAAGGTTTTTTCATTTATGACCCAGTAGAACTTGGATTCCTAATTGTGCTTGGCTGACAGTAAAGGGAACTTTAACAGGATTGGGGATTTTGTAGTGGTAAAATGTCTTTGCCATCATGTAAATGTATCTGTTAAATTCTACCCTGCCGTTGCCAGTTCCTGCTCTGTACCTCCACACAAGTATATAGTAATGGCATCAACCACATCATTCTTACTGTCAGGATAACTTCAGGAGAGAGCCCGGAGTCTCGGAGAAAGGTAAGTCTTTGAAAATTATGGTTGTGGGGAATGTGAGTAATGGTTTATCACACAGGCTTACTAGAGCGAACGAATACCCTTGTTCCTCTGAGTTCTTCCCTTTACCCCCCTTCTCCAGATAACAATGGTTAAACTTTACATAAATAGCTGGAATTCTGTGGAGGGCCCGATAAGCGGATTTCTTCATCCATGCCGAGTCTCCCTTGTATCACATATCCATTCCATTATCTTGTATGAAATACTTATTGCAATTTCTTCCATTTAGTCTCCTATATACATTATCTATAATGCATAATGGAGTCTGTGTATGAATGAAGGACAATATCCCATAAAGCAAGAAAATGACTTGTAAGTTGCAGGCAGTGGAGCATTAATGGTATGATCTCGTTACGGTAGGAGAAATTTTCCCTAGCATTTCCCTTTATACTGTAGAGCTTGATTTAATTTTCTTTTTTTAATCATCCATATATTTAATCAAGCTGTGCTGTAAAAGAAATATATAATAATGCTGAAGTAAATTACAGGGTATATGCCATAAATTGTCTTTGTAAATCTGCCCTGCTTAAAGGAACGTTACCAACTTTCAGTATGTTTGTTATGTGGGAAACATCAAATTATGAACTGGAAGTAACGTCATAGTAGTAGTACCAAGTTCCCTCTTCTAGACTTACAATCTGAATTGTGAAGTAAGGAATGTAAGTATATTTTCATTTCTGAGTGCTCCTGTTTACTGCATGTAGGTATCTTGAAGTTCTGAGGTTATTACTCAATAGCATTATTTGTAAGAGGGAGGGGAGATTAAGCTAAGAATGCCAGCATTCGATTACATTTGTATAGTCTGCAATGCTCTTATCTTCAGTCTAACTGCAATCAGCAAATACGTGTTAGAGAAGCTACCTTAGATCATCCAGGCAACACTGTCATTGGAGGATTGTTGTATATTGCACACTTTGAGACAATTTTTTTGTTATTTAAGTGTATTTTTTGGCCTACACTTGGTTTTATTAACTTTGAATACTGGAATTTTGCTCTCTTAAGGTGGAGAGTGTTACGGAGTTGCTATTTCTTTCCTAGATGTTTCTGTTTGTCACACAATTTTCTCCCTTATCTGTCATTCATAATTGTGTTTAGTGTAGTAATTCCTTTCTGTTATTGCTGCATATGTTTTTCCTGTATTTCTATTTTATAATGTACTCTTTATTAGGCAAGCTCTGCATATCTAGGTGCGTGCGTGGACTTTCTTATTTGTTTAGTTGTAAATAGCAGCAAAATAGTCCTTCCAAGCAGGTACTGTTTTCTGTCTTTGATAACCTTCAAGTTGTGCCAGTATCTCTTTTGGGACCGGAGTGCCTGGAACCAGATGAAAGGCTCCCAGCAGAGTCAAACACTGGCTTGGCTGGACTGGGCGCCAGCTTCTTCCCTCTTTGTGGGATGTGCAGCCCCATGACACCCACCATACAGGTTGCACTAGGGCAGTGGCTGTGCCTCCTCCCCTCCCTGCCTGTCTGTGGGGCCTGAGGAAACACCTGCAGGGAGCAAGCAGGCAGACACATCAGCTGCTACCAACAGCTGCAAAAGCAGCACAGCAAAGGCTGGAGGCCGTGCAGAGAGCTGCTGCCTGATGCGCTTGCTGCCCTGTGTTCACAGGCGATGTGCTCCAAACTTTTCTTCTCTTCTTCATTTTTTCCTCAATCCTGGCCACTTTGGCATGATGTGAAAGAGGTCACCCTGTTGCAGGCTCCTGCCTTCCCTTAGCTTTGCAGTTAGGTGTCATGTTCAAAGTGAATGCACGTGCTCCTCAGACAAGCCCTTGCTGTGCACATTCTGTGGGCGTTCAGCCTTTGCTCTGTCTTGCTGACTGTCTTCTGTTAGACTCTGGGAGAGATCCCAGCAACATGTGTACCTGCGGAGTGCCTAGCACTGTAAGTACGCTTTTTAGGCTAACCTGCAGCAGCTGCAAGAATAAATAATGTTATTACTGCTGTTAGCAGTAAGGTTGGAGACCAATGTCTGCTTTGTGGTTGGCTGTCCCCCATAGATTTAGCGATGTGGCACAGAAATTACTCCCTTAGCTGAGTATCTGAGTGCTAGATAGAGTGCTCCACAGTAGATGTCTACTTTTCCCTCCTCCTTTTCGTCTAAATTACTTCCCATTTGTGAGTTATTGGTGCATTGTTTGAAAACCCCATGATTTATTGGTAACAGTGGGAAAAAGCCTTCAGAGGATTTTGGCTCAAACCATTAGTTTGGGTTTTTTAATTCTGACCAGAATTTCTGTCAAATGGCCTGTCTGTATCCTGTTCCTAAATAAAAATATAATTTGTATAATGTCATGTGTTGTTAAATAGTTATCGTGTATTGTTTCATATACAATAACACTTCTGTTGTGGGTGACATTCAAAAGGACTATTGCATATGCAGCATTGAATTTTTAAAGAGCTTTTAGATACTTGGTGAAGTGCTAACTAGTGCGTATTTTTCCTGGAATATAAGTGCCTTCAGCTATGCCAAGAAGCATTAGATCAGAGGGATATTATAGTTTGAATCATTGCTATAGAGCAAGGTTCTGCTCTATAGTCTTGCTTTCTAAGGCTTCTTTACTTCTTAAAAGACCTGTGGTAAATTTAATATTTCTAAGATGTATTAGAAGTATTGAACCTGGAACATAAGCTCCTAGAGTCAGGGGAATTAACTAACTTTCTGTAAAGCACTAAGTACATTTATGGAACTGTAGGTGTAAAGCACTTGCATAAATGAAAGTTACGTTTTGTGATGTATATTTTCAGCCCCTCCATACTTTGTTTTATGCAACTTCTTCCAAAATTATTCCTGAGTTGCACACCTCCCTTTTGTTATGGGAGAATGCTGTTATGTCCAGACCCCATTAAGTTTAATGGATGTCTGTGTGCTTATAAGACCACAGCAAGAAATGCACTGCAGGGTTGGCCTTCAGTGAAATTCTCTTACATCTGTGTTGCTTTGAATAATGTTTGCTCACTAAAATATTCATAAATAATCCTGTAGATCTTCAGTAGATGTAGATAAGGATTGCATATTTTCATCTCTGTACTTTTTTTTTACTTACTAAAAAATCTTTGTCCGTGCTGTGGTTGCTTATTTTAGTTGTAATTGGATGTGAGTGGGGGAAAAAAGTTGCCATGTTTTGCATATCCTTCTTGTTCTGATTCTCAGATCCTTGGAGTGCTGTGTGGTGTTTTAAGCATGAATTCTTCAGGATTTTGTGCATAACGAATATTGAACTATGATAAAAGCCACAGGATTTCTTTCTAGGAGGTGTCTCGGGAACTGGTGTTTTTTTCTAAGAACTAGAGCAGTGTAATATTCTGTCTTTGACTCTCCTGTTCCTCTAGGTTAGCAGAATTGCAGTGCTGTACATGTTGACGCTGCCCGACACCGTAGTGCTTGCAGAAATGTTTGAGTGAATGCGTGAGTTAAAATCCTAGTGTATTGATAAGTATTGAAACAGCATGAGACAGTCAGGGAGGTGGATATGGCATCATTTGGAAGCAGGTGGGAGTTCTGCAGTGAAATCAGCTAGTATGTATTGCAGTGGAGTTAGTGCTGCGTGACTGCAGTGAGGAGTGCAGGACTCTCCTTCCTGAAGTCCCCTTCTTAGCTGCTGGTTTTACTGCTATTTGTATCGCCTCACATTTGTGGTATTGTGTCACAGACTAGTAGAAAGATGAGCCAACAGCACTGCAGATGCTTTTCTGGACATGCTCCTTTAAGCATCATCACTTCTTTGTGCCGTTAAAAACAGGAGTGAGGCCTAAGAGGTGGAAGCTAAAACTGGTCCTGTAAATAAAATCTTCCAAGTTAACTTGAGTTTGTCCTAAGATTTCTTCAAGGACTGATGATGCTAACTAGCAAGATTCTGAAGTGTCTGCCTGCTTTGCTGAATTAGCGCCTTGGAATGTGAATGAAGAAACAGATGTTTTTGTTCTTCACTGGATCTATGTCACTTCTGGCCAAAAGCATCCTCTGAATTTCTCTCCCTGCCTTCATGGGCTGTCAGACTCCTTCAGCTCCAATATTACCCTCTGTCTCTGCCCGTTCGCTGCAGATAGCCTTCCACCCTGCTTGGGTGCCAAGCTCAGCAGCACAGAGGAAGGAAACAGCTGTAGGCAGTGACTGGTGGCAGCGTGAGCTTTCTTAAGAGCAAGAAGCACCCTTACTCCATGGTGACTGATTCCCTCCTTACTGCAGCTTAGAAAACTCAGGGCATTAGGGAGGTGTCTAACAAACCACTGTGACTACTCTCCTGTATGGAGAGAATCACAAGTTCCCCTGTGCATGTAAGCCTACTTCAGAGGACTTAATCTACTGAAAGCAGAGTGAAGTGTGCTTAGCAGGAGGTAATAATCTTATATTTGTGTAAAAAGTACCAAAATAAACATGTTACAAAAACTCAGGACAGTTGAATTATAAAATGTAGTCTCTCTGGCTGCTTGCAAACTGAGACATTTTTTGAAGTGGGAAGTAGAGACTGTTCTAATGATGCCTCTTCAAGGAAACGTGAAGGTTAGGAAGTAGTGATTAGTGTGCTCAGCAGCGGAGATACAATGATGCACCCTTAGATTTGACTAGAAGTAGGCTTTTATGATTTCCTGAGTTTGAGGTAGATCAATATGTTCTCCCTTACAATTAAAACAAGGCATTAGTTCAAAACTGATTCAAAGGTGTGTTTTAAGATGCATTTCATATAGTGCCAGATTTTTATCTGCAAAACCTGCCCTACGTCTCTGGGTTCTGTCTGTCAGTTTCAGTGCTGTGCCGTGATGGGATTACAAACCACTGCAACATGACTCCAGCTGTGCTATTGAACAAAATGAAACAGAGAGGGTGTCCTCTTGATCTTATTCCAAAGCAGAAGCCTCTGGTCAGACTGACCAGCATTGAAAGCTCCTTTTAAAAAAAAAGGAGGGGAAAACCCCCAGAAAAGGTGACTGAATGTCACTGGGAACTCCTACAGTAGGCAAAACCTTTTCTGGGTTGAGGAGTGGCTCAACTGGCTCCTTTCTGATCAGTTCTCTTCTCCTTGGCTCTGCTGTGCAGGCACAGTTGTTACACTGTTGTTCATCCCAGTCATTTCTTCTAGAAGCTCGGCTTCCATTGCATTTGAGCCTGGTGCTAGAGAGGCATAAAAAAGAAGTAAGGCTTTATCCATCTACATCTTTGCCTATTTCTCTCTCTTTTTGTGTAGATGAGGGCTTCAGGATAAGTACATATTTGTATATCAAAATATATATACATATTTGTATATCAAAATGCACACACACACATTATATATAACAGGTATATAATTAAAAGCATTCACCTAAATATAAAGCTGAAAGAAAGCTTGTAATTTGGTAACTGTTCGTTTCTTTGTTAATGGTGAAAGATAATTTGGAGCTCTTGAAGACGAAGAGCTACTCTACTTGCACTAAACTGACCTGCGAATAATAGCAATAGGTGAATGCGACACCTTGTTTTTCTACTTTCCCAAACTCTTTTTCCATTCTGTTCCCAAGTGTTCTTAAGTAAATACTGTTTTGAGGCATGTAACTGATAAATAACATCCAAAATTTAAGCACCAACCAGGAGTCATTTGCCGTGTTTACAAGCCCTCAACTTACTTTGTAAATACCATGTCATATAATAAAAGGTGCTGGTTTGGCCACAAGAAATTACTGCTGAGTAGCCCTCACTTAAGAGGGCTGAATCTATGGGGAGATGCTTCAAAGCTGCTGTGTGTTTCAAGTTTCCATTTCTAAGTTCAGAGCATCTTCTGTCTTAACTGAATGGAGGAATGGCACAGTGGCAAATGATACTTTTTCTGATCTCATGAGAGTGTTGTAGTAAATACAGAAAAATGAAAAAAAAAAAAAAGAAAAAAAGAAAAAAACATGACTTCTGGTGGGGAAAAGTAGAGAATGAATAATAGCATATTCAGGACTGTCCACAAAGAACTAGAATTTAGTATATTTTGGGGAGGAAATCATCATCACCACTGGCTGCCCCTCCTAGGGGCCTCAGAATTGTGAGGGTAGGACTGAGCCTCTGCCGGCTTGCTCCTCTTGGGACAGAGGTCCTGAATTGAGGTGTGAGGGTCCCCAGTACAGGTCCTGCAGGATCCTCACAGAGATGCAGCACTTTCTGAATTTCCCTAGACTTCATTTGTTAATAAATTATATGTCATTCTCCCTTCTTAGGTGAGAGAAAGAAGCTCGTCTTCCTGGGTACACTAGCTATTCTGCTAGACACTGACTTAAAACCTTACTGTGAACCCAAGAAATCACTTGGTTTTGTTCTTTATCTTGAAATACCATTATTAAGGGTTCGGGTCCTATTTCTGTGATGCAACACTAGTCCATAGGCCTGTGCTTTGTGAGGAATTACGCCCAAATGTCAGGATCTAGCTGTGAGAAACCGGGACTCCCTACGGTTGTTTTCACAATAGAAGGGGACTGTTGTGTTAAATGTATGCTGCTGTAATACCTGTAATGCGAGTTCATATCCTGCTCACTGTTTTTGCAAGGATGTGTTACGGCTAGTGTCTGTGCTGGGTTTAAAGCCTGCCACTGAATTACAGAAGAAATTTAATGCCATGCATTAAAGACACATATGACCAGCTCTGGTCTCAGCAACAACAACAACAAAAGTTGCTCCCTTGACATGGTGAGCTTCAGAAATTGATTCAGGTGCACTGAGGATTGATTTGAGAAGTGTCTCTGGCCTTACGGGACAGCGGTGAAAAGAAAGCTCAATGAAAGGATGTTGTAAAAGCAATGTGGGTAATAGGCAGTAGCCAAGATCAAGGAAATTGGAACAGGTGAACGTTCAAGGGGCACTCTCACTTTGAATTTGTGTTTTAACTGATTAGGAAAACAACCCAACAGTAAAGAGCAGATTAATGGTAGAACATTTTTTTGAGTATTAGATTTTTATTATTTTGTCTTTCATGGTAGGTCTCTTGGAAAAGTCTGCAAGCCCTGATCATGACAATGCTCAGGCCCATTCTTTCTCTTTTTCTTCATTATCTCTTTCTTGCTGAAATATCTTCTGTCTCACTTCTGCTGGTAATAGTTTTTGATCAAGTGTCCTTCTCATATCTAGGAAACGATGCACACTACTGAAAAAAATGGTGGTGTTGGCTTCACAGGAGAAGTTGCTAAATGTGCCGAAGAAGTGAACTAAATAGAAGACAATACAGTAAATTTTAAAATTGCAAATAAAGTACGTCTGGTCTACTCTCTCCTGGTCAGTAACACTGCTGATTACATGAACAGATTTTTAACTTTCCTAGGGTAATGTGATTTTTCCCATTCATGCAGTTCTTTTTAATGTTTTGGCTGGCTTGCTGGAGGTTTGCAGAACCTAATCTTGAGAAGGTTATAGATAACCACTTGAGAGAGATCCTGAGCTAGAATACTAGGCTTTAACAGAGAAATCCTTCATCAGGTAAATTGAAATTCACAATGTACAGGACAACGAGCAAATTATTGTTACTGTGGCAAATCAGAACAACTAAAAACCATTGTGGCTAATGGCCAACTTTAGGTTTTATTCCGTATATTTTTTTAAGCTGGATCATACAACAGAACCTGACTTCTTTTCACGTCTTAGAGGAGTGATTGGAATAGCAGGACTTTAAAGCTAGAGTGAGGTTTTATTCAAATTTTCCAACTCCTTGGAGCTGTACTTCCAGAGGCAGTTCTTGAAGCAGGACCCATTATGCAGTGCACTCACCTTACAGAGGAGATGATTGAGTCCTAGACGGGTAGTCTTTGCTATTTAACGTTGGCTGTTTCTGTAAGAAATCAGATGAATTAGAGGGGCAGGAATAGACGCTAGTCACTTCAATTCACTGATTCTAGCATAGACAAAAATGCATATGGCTCTCCTCTCAGGATGTATGAAGCTAACTAAGATGCAGAATAATGGATATATACATTGGCCTGTCAAGTCCGGTATATTAATAAAGCGTTGTTCTGGTTATCTTTTCTGTATTTCAGATATATCATTCAGTTTTGTCACTTCCTTAGATGCCTTTTTTGTTTTTAGATCTCTCCTGGGCTTGTTTTATGAAGTGATTTTCTCCACTGAGCATGCAAGCACACTTGTTAGGATTTGATATATGTAAGCCACATATTTTATTATGGTGGATGTGTTCGTATAGGATTCTTATTGATTTTCTTGTGTTCTAGTCGATGATGAAGTGAAGCGATAATAAAGCGTGTATGTGTTGGGTTTGCTTTCTTTACCTCTGCTGTGACTTGGACACGCCATTGTAATTTTTTTAGATATGCCAAGCATAGTAGAGAAGTAATCTTTTTCCGAAAGTAAAACAATGTAGGATTACAGCAGTAACTGCTGTTAGCTGCTGCATTTGTCCTTTGCAGCCCACTCTTATATGCTGTTCTCATCCTTCTTGCTTCATTTTTCACTTTGGCATCATGGAAACATGGTTTTGGGCCTTTCTTTGTAACAAGCTTATTCTTGTTTCTGGTGAAGCCAGTACTAAAATTCATATTGGCTAAACAAACATCTAAAATAAATACTGTGCAAGTATGAAATGTTAGGACACAGTGTTTACATCTGTTACTAAATATTGCTTATCTATTTGCTGGTATTTCCAAAGGAGCTTTGTCCTTATGATATTAAGATGATAGCATCTCAAGCATACTTTGCTTAGCATGGGAAACTTGTACTACTCAACTTGTTGATGAAAAGTGGGTTTTATCCTTGCTGCAAAATCTAGAAAACCTGAAACGTAATTGCACAGATGTTGCACAGCATTTTATACAGATACATTGTGTATTGCTTGTAGGAGGCAATTGCTGGCTGTTGCTTTTCAAATAATGCTGTCGTGAAAGGCATTTTCATCTGGTGGTTCCTCATTTTCACCTGTTCTCTGAAGACCATTAACTTTAGATGTGTAGCAGGTGCGTATGAAACAAGTACTCAAGTTAATATTAATCTGCTGCGTGAATGTGGATATAAAGCCTGCTGGAGGTGTGTAACAGCCACTTTCACCAAAGCCCACAAAGAGGATTTGTATGGGAGAGAAAGAAAAATTGTGCAATGAACTGGTGTATTTATTTACACTCTTTGAGGAATGCCTTACCTAGTCTTAATTAGCATATTTCCATCAAAATAATAATGACATGGCTAATTTCCAAAAAAATACTTTCAAACTCTAAGAAAAAATTGTCTAAAGAAAATTGTCTAAAAATTGTCTCAAGAAAAGGAAAAAAAATGAATTTGACCAATAGAACCTCCTGTATCATCAAGAAAATGCAGAATGCACAGGGACAATGCAAGAAGGCTGGCTGTATGATGATTGCCTGCTTGAGTTTTGGGTCAGTGTTCTGAAATACTGGCAACACAGCTCTGCTGCCTGCTGTCCAGGTGGGTCAGCCCTGGCTTCACACGCAGCAGAACTCTATCGATGTTCTCTTCCCCTTGGTCACTGCAGGCTTGGCTTTGCACTTCTTGCCCTTCTCAAACTTTTTTCTTCTTTGTTATCTGTAAGTTTAAAAGAAAAAACAAAACAAAAAGCAAACAAACAAAAACAGCCAACCAAAAAAAAACCAGGTCTTTATTTTGTAGTGAATAGAGATTACATCTCTTCTCCCAGGACTTGCTCAGGGTCAGTAATGACTTCTGTGAGAATGATTTATTGACTTCTCTGACCAGAATTAAAACTGTCACCAAAGGGCCTGCAGTCCCTAGACACCAGCTTGGCCTTCTCAGTCAATCTGTGAGAAAGATGGCTTTAGTGTTATATAGCAATTAAAAGACTTATTTTGTGGTGAGTAACTAAAGGGAAGTGGAGGGCAGAGAGAAAGGTTAACATACTGAAGCAGGAAGTAGTACAGAGCACTAATTCTGTCTCCTTTTCCATCATCTTCCCCCCTGCTGTCCATTTTCTACTTGCACTTTGTTAAAGTCTGGTTTATTGAACCGCCTTTGGGAACCTCAGAGGTATTGTGCAAAGGGTTAAGATTAGTGGGCTAAAATGCTCCAAGTTTCTTAAACCTAGCTTTGCGATAGAACCAAGGTGTATGTGATCATCAGCAATGTTACCATCCTTGGTTGCCACCAGTCTTTTACCCCTTCCAGCTGCGGACCTGTTGGGCGTTTTAATCCAAATTTGACAACAAAAGTAATGGCCTTTGTAGTGGAGGAGAGGGGATGCCCTTAGTGCTCTGCTGAGGAAACAGCATCACAGGTATAACCTTCAGTAGGCACTGGAGAATACAAGTGAAAAAGCTCTGTTGGGAGTGAGAATTGTAACAGAAATCTTGAGTTTGTTTGCTGCTTGTTGGAAACCAGATGGCACCCAAATCCATAGGAGACTTCACTTCCTTTCCTTATGGTCCTACTTGTTTGGTCTTTTGGCTGTTTAGCACCCGTAGAATAGAGACGTCCCTGCGGAACTCAGTGCAATGTCTGTGTGGGTATCGGAGGCATTTCACAGGTACGGGTCTTGCTGGAACCAAGCTTGAGCAGAATCAGAGTATTGGGATTCCCTTTGGGTTGCTTCTATGGCAGGTTTCCAGCGGTTAGAGAAATAACGTCTTCTCTTGTGGTAATCTGCACCATAATATGCTGGGGAGAAACAATGCTTTTAGGATGGCTGGTTGATATTATGTGCTTTTGTCACTGCTTATTGCTCGGTGAGCGGTGTATCTGCGTGATAGACAGTAGCCCTGAAGATCCTACAGAACCATGCTAGGTGCATGGTCCTGGTACTGCAGACTTCACCTGGTGTTGCCGCAGGGACGGATTGTGTCCGGGGATCGTTCAGCAGATCTGAGGATGTCCCTTTCTTACTGATAGGGCAGCCAGCATGCAACTGATTTTGTAGAGGGGCACTTGCAGATGGATTTTATAGCCACAGCTTCCTTTCCTGGCTGACCTCCCATGGTGAGGAATTGGTCTCAGAACTTAATACTGCAGGGCTTGAAATGTGATTCAGCCTGTTTTGCAGGACTTCCTAAATGCAGAAATATTTATTTTCCAAACAGATACTGTGAAATGTACAGAAATAAACACCACTGATTGTAATCAAAAAAGCATTAAATGACTTTCCAGACTTCCCAAGGAAGTCCGTGACATAGCTGTGAGTTGAACTCTAGTTTTCTGCATCTTAGCATGCTGTTCTAATGACCAGATCCTGCTATTTTAAACTTTATTATTATTTTTTTTACAATGGAAATGTTCATCACTGGTGCTTCTGTGTGCCAGACTGACTTTAGTATGTCACACCTGGACTGGAAAGCAGATCTCTTTCTCACTGAATCCTCTCTGTTATGTAAAGCTGTGGTGAACTGTAATGCCCAAGTATAGTAGAGATTTACAGCAATTTTTTTTAAGTTGATACGCGTTTCCCTTACCTTACTCTGCCAGCATGTCTTAGTTTGCTCATTGGTGGAGCAAATGTGTCCATTGTGAGAGCTTACAGCTGTGCTTACCTGTCTGAGAGAATTTTATGTGAGGTAGGCAAAGATCCCTGGGGCCAGTTTAAGAGAACCAATTTAATTTAATGTGTGTACTAATCTGAATTTGAAATAACTCTCACAAGTCCTCCCACTCCTATTTCTAAGTACACAACTTTACACTACCACAGAGTTCATAGTGGAATGTCCATTTATTTCATGTTGATTGGGTCATAGTAAGCAAAGTATAAAATTAGTTCACTGCAATTTTTGGATAATAGAATAGGTCAGACCATTCCTGAGAAGTTTCTTTTTTTTAATTTTAAGCTGCTTCTAGTGGAAGGGACCTAGAATTGCTTAAAACAAGTTTTAAAATCCTCGAGTAGCAGATAATCTAAGTCAAACTCTCAGTCTAATGTCTTAGTGCAGTTTTGTAACTAATTCATGGATCCATGGATCATTGTGCAAGTGAGGTGTGTGATGTGGGTGATGCCATCAGAAATGCTTGCACATAGTCCTTGCCTACTTTCCCACCTACTCCTTGCCAGTGTCTGAGTGCTGCTTTTTTTGCTGTGTGTCTGTATTTCGGGTATGTTAATGTTTTTTTTTATACGTGTCCCAAAAGAGTCAGCTGTTCTTCATTTTCAGGCTTGAACAAAAAAGTTGGTAGCTGTCTCTGCTGGAGATAAGGTAAAACTGTTCTCATCCAAGTAGCCTGTGGGATAATGCAGATAGTGGTTTTTAGTCCAACTCAAATGTAGCTTGGCTTGCTGTGAAGAAAAAGGAGATGGTAAATGGCCTAAGGTTAAGCAGGTTTGTGGCTTATTAACATTTGTTTATTTACTTTCACTGAAGGTACATATGAGCCCTCAAATATGGACCCTCTCCAGGTCTTCATTTACATACAGCCAAGAAAAAGGCAGTAGAATTAAAAGATCGAGTACAATCAAACCAGAATTTAAACTAAAACAACAAACGTTCTGCTTTGAACCTGGGAAAAGTCCTATTTCACTTGCTACTGCTTTTCAAGCTTCTGCAAACACAGATACACCCGAGTTTCTCTGTAGCTTCCATCGTTGGAGCTTCACCTTTGAGTAAGGTAGAGCTCTTATAGAACTCATGCTCCTCTAAATTAATAGATGACAAAGAGAACAAGGTTTTTAATTTGTTGTAAATTTTACTCTGAAATAATGTGTCAGTGATGATCTTAAAATGTAAAAGACTGTTGGCAGCAAACGATAAGAAATGTCAAGGAAAGGGCAGAAGTGAGGAAGGGATTTTAACATACTGGTGTCGTACTATGTCCTCTTTCTGATAAGCTGTAATGACAGTGGCTGTCAAAGCTGTCAGGGAATGTCGGAGCCTTTCTTGAGACGTATCTCTCTATTATTGACAGGCAAGGAAAAATGCGTGCATGTGTGTACATGTGTGCGTGGCGGCCTAGAGATTGATCCCTTTTATTCTGGGTCAGAGAAAAAGATGAAAAGTTAAGTAACACTCTGATTCTCATCCATGATTATTGCATTTTCTTAAAGTCTTTGGTGCTATGTGCATCATTGTACCGTTTTTTCTGTGCTTCTGGTGTAATACTAGAGAGCTAATGTACTTACAGATACATACATGGGTATATTATGTAAATACATGTACATTTTAATCTCTGGCTGTGATATATGTATTAGTCCAGAAGGACTTATGTAACTATAAGCATCCTAAGAAAGGGATGAAAAGAATTTTTGCTTTCAGTGTCTTACCAAAATGGCTGTAGTAGAGTGCTCCAAATTCAGATACAGTCAGGTTTCTTCCTTCATCTGCAGGTGGGAGAGTTTTAGCATGGAAGCGTGTTCAGTGCCTTGTCTTTATGTTATGGCCCAGCTCCATGAGAGACTCTGAGATATTGAAATACAGGCAAATACTCATAGCATAGTTATATGTAGGATGAGACCTTTGTGCAAGTTGATGTGAACAAGGGATGGAATTGTCAAAATCTTGAATCTTTTGACTGGGTGCATTTTCAGTCCCCTGCTGTATCCAGGCCCTGTCTTTCAGAGGGTCGCTGTCCTTTGCTCTCTAATTTTGGTGATAATACCAAACTGTCTTCTGACAAAACTCCAGAGAAAGGAGAAAATTTACAGCAACAGGTTGGTCTTCTACGTTTCAGAAGTGTCAGTGAAGTGATTTGCTAATCATGAACTTAAGCTTGTAGTCACTATGTGCATTTAAATTCCATTTGTGCCAACAGGATTTTTGCTGGAGTAAACAAACTGAGTCTAAGGAGCACATAAGAAGCATATGAAGAGATTTGTGGAATGTGAGATGCAAGTACTAGGACTGTGGGGAGAAATACTGCTTTAATTTTAAAAATAACCACAAAGAAAGAAGCAAATGGAACACCAAGATAGTTTATTTTCCTAGTCTGGGGACTCTGCTAATGTGCAATGCTTTTTTTTAAATGCTTCATCAGAAAAGTATCTGCTGATAGGTTATCCACTACTTGTGCAGGTGGAGAGCCATATGCAGACAGAAAAGAATGGTATATACACCCTGGATAGCATTAGTATTCAGGTTCACTGGTACAAACCCCTCTGCAGCATTCTGTTTGATGGCTGATTAGTCATTTAATGTCCAGCACCTTGTATGGGTTCATTTTTTTCAGCGACTGCTGCGGCCTTTCCATTATTTTGTGAAGCCGTAGCCATAAAACTGTTCTGAAGGAAACACGGAATCTGAAGGATAACAGTGTGTCGGCTGGTCTGGGTTATGAGAGCGACATCTTTAGTTCTTAAATTACCAAATAGTTCTTTGGAAAGCTGGACTCTAATCCTTTGGAAATATCTCCCCTAAATCAACTCACCATTAATTCGGCCTTTTGATAGCTGCTGAAATTGCCTTCTAGGGTATGTTTTGAGAGGGGATTTTTTCTGTCTTTTTTTCTACCTGCTCCTCGTTTCCCCTGGTGCTCTAACATCACTGTTTTGAGGAACCTGTGGGACTGGATGGCAAGATTTATAGACTAGAATGTGTGACAGATTACACTGTAGATAATACTTGTGCGATCAAAGGTACCAGTTGTGTTTATAATGGTGGTTTTCCAGGTCCTTTGGGAAGTACAATTCCTATTTTTTGCACTAAAGAATTACTTCAGCTCTTGTAAGCCAGAGGAAATACAAATACAGAGAATCACAGCGAGGCCCTTTGTGCAGGAGAGTAACTTAACAGTTGTTGAATATACCTTTTTTTTATTAGAAACAGGGTTTCATTCTCTGATGATTTCCCTGAACATTTCTTTATCTTTCTGGGCTGCCACTTGGCCAGCCGCCTTCCAGAGCAGAATCACTTAGGTTGTGAAGTGCTGAGTGCAGGCTTCACGTTGCAGCAACCTGGAGGGCACAGGGACCGGGGAGAGCTCCTGCTCATCTCCTTTTCTGCAAGGTAGGGCTGGACTGGCAGCGCAAGGATTCCTGCTGCTTATTCTGTAGCCTAGCCAGCCATCTTCTGCCTGCTGCAACAGGAACAGCTGCTGTACAGCCAGGGTTTTCACACTCCTGCTGTTGCTTAACAATACAGCGTGCTATGCAAAAGCTTGAAGAAGCGTTCAGGGCCCCTCCGCTTAGCCCTCCTCCCTGCGTTTACATGACCTGCATATGTATATATGAAGATCCCTGCATTAAGCACGTAACGGGCTCGGGGCCTTGTAAACCATTAGGAGTGGGAGATGAGTCTAAGGATGTGGTTGATGCTTTGCTGCTGAGTTTGGAGTGTCATTCCATCCCAAATCTGCAGTCCAAGGCTTGCCTGAAGTGTGTTTTACTTTTCCTTATTTGCAGCCATATGTATCTGATGAAACCGAATAGGACAAATGTTTCTTGGCACTGTGGAGACTGGGGGAGCAGAAGGCTTTTGCCTGTGGATTTAGGGTTGGCTACTGCTGTTTGATGTAGGTGCTACAAAAAAGGGAATTTGTACCCCTAGTCCTACAAGTGCAGAGGTCTAGAATGACTTCTTACAAACAAAGCTTTCAGACAGTGCTGATATAAGGAGATAATTTGGGGTACGTGTATGTCATAAAGTAGGTTTTGCAAGAAGCAGAGCTGTTAAAGCTGAAATTATCAGATTGAAATGGTGTTTGGTGAATTAAGAACATGTACTAGAGACAATGAGTCAAAAGGGATCACCTGTTATTTGGAGTGCAGCTTCTGAATCCAAGAGGTGATGTTTTTACTTGATTTTTATTTACATTTAACTTAACATTGAAGCATCTCTCTTTGGAGAGTTCATTGGAAGATCTTTCGTTTGTTTCTAAAATTTTCTTATGTCTGGGGACACTGCGGGGACCTTATTGCCTCCAGATTTGCAAGCACTGACACATGACACAGCTCTTGAGGGGTGGTACTGAAAGTGGGAGCTCTAGAAGGCCAAGTGGAGTGGCTTCTAACCATGAACTTTGTTGTCCCTTGCTGCCAGAAGCCTTTAGTTGGTATTTCTTCTGTGGTGTGTAACAACTGAGCTGGCACCTGAAGGCTTGATCCCAAGACCTGGGAAGTCAGTGCCCAGCTCTCAGGGGCATCAGTGTTGTAGGATCAGGGCACAAAGTGGCAATTCCCTGCCTTACTGGAGGTGCATCCTGACATCTTCTACTACAGGGCAAAAAGGGGGCATTCTGAACCTCGTTCTCAGATGCTGAATAAAAGAAGCGGGACTGTCTGTTTTGTATTCAGCTCATGCTTATTGAAATCAGTATTGCAGGCTTGTAGTTTGGAGAAGTAACACAGTGGTTCCTTTTAATAATGGAAAACATCTACCTGAATCCATCGGTTAGATTTTATTTAACAAACATTTCTTTTTCCCTCCACCCTTCTTGTTTTGTTGCCACAGATGGCACCAGGCTAAAGATAAAGAATAAATGGTAAGTTACTGAGTAGTCAGCCTGGGGCAGGTTAGGGAATTAAAATGTGCGTGAAAAGAATGTTACTCCAACACTTTCCAAATTGTTGAAATAACAGGATTTATTGGGCTGAATATATCTATGCTGGTGTTTGTATAAATAGCAGTGTTGGAGAGGGGTGGGTGGCTGCTTGTGTATTCCCATATTTCGTTCATTAACTCATTACAGCTTAACGGGGCTTTTGTTCTAATGCTGGTTGTGGTATTTTGATCTGAAATATGGGGGAAAAATGGGCAAGCACAAACGCTCGGAGAATGTATCCTTTCCAGTACCACCGTAGCAGGGTGAGTGAGAAGGGAGAGGGTTTGCAGCCTCTTTCACAGTTTATGACATGATTTGTTAAAGGAACAAGAATTTCTTACTCCCTGCCTGATAGATAGGCCAGATAAATGAGATAAATAATCGCTCGTTGTTTCCTGCGCTTTGAATGACATTTCTCTATTGTCTTAAAGCCTCAGCGGAATGATCTCAACACAGTGGGCTTTGTTGAAACAAAAGCACTTGTGCCCCATGTCACTGCGAGCACGATAGGGGCAATGCTGATGTGATAGCACTGCAAGTGTTTGCGGTGGAGCCAGAGGGCCAAATGTGAGATCCTCAGCATCAGAGGATCAGGGCGTTTACAACCCTCTGCTTTTCTGTCCTGGAAGAACAGCCTGTTTCACAGGAACATCAGTTTTTGTGCCTTGTCATTTCACCAATTGCATCATGCAGGCAGATTTCAAATGCCTTAAGAGTAACCATAGTAACTGCAGAGCACTTAAATAAGCTGAAGGAAAAGGAATTCCCTCCCTTGTAAAACCCTTCAGTCAAGCAGGCTTTAAAGGTGCAGTAAGATTCAAATACCCCTCTGCTGCACAGTGGCATCACTCCCTGGTTTCAGCGAGGTTACGGGGCTCTGCAGGTCTCTCTGCTTGCAGAGGTACCTGCAGAGCAGATCCACCCATGGGCATAGCTGTCGCAGGAGCTCTGACTGCGTATACAAGGATGGAGCCGTCTCCATGTGTGCCTGCCTGTCTGCTCGGCCAGGCACGCGTGCGCTCACGCATTTGCTGCTCTGCTCCTGGAAAGCATCACGTGGATTACCTGACACGGGGCTACGACTCCTCTTGCATTCTTAGGCGAGCTGGGTCAAAGCCTTGGGTTTTACTTGGACAGGGTTTCTGTGCTCAGTTGGGGAAGGATTGTGAATCTGCTCTTACATGTGTGGAGTGAGAACTGTTGTGCACTTGAGCAGGCCCCCTTCCAAGTGCAATGTAATACGCTTGGCTGTTGTGCAATATCCCAATGCCATCCATGTGAGAATGCCTGGAAGAGATCGGGTTTGAGCCTTCCTTTTGTTGTGACAGTGAGAAAATCCAAATTGCCTTTTTGCTCTTTACCTAAGCTTATCCTTACCTCTGGCTCTTTGCCTGTTCCCTTTACTCTGCAAGCTGAAAACCGGGGTGCCGTATTGTTATGGAGGCCTGGAAAGTTTTATTCAGAAGATCTGTCTAGCTGTTACTTTATTGATTCATTGAATAATTCTATCAGATTTATCCTTACATTGATTTCAATGAACCATGGTGCTTGCTGGTGCTTTGATTCTTGTAGCTACTTCTGTGGGTTTCCCTTCATCTTTACAACTGTTCTTACTCCTGTTATAAAGTGACAGTGTAAATGCATCTAATCGAGATCAATCATCTAGCTTTTCTGAAAAACACAAGGGCTAAGTTAGGTACAAACAAACGAAGCAGTTGTTTGTACTTGCTTAGCTGAATGTCCTAATGAAGCAGTTCTGTACTGACGGGAGATTTTGGTGTCTGTCCTAGTTGCTAAGACAATTCACAGAATCACAGAATCGTCTAGGTTGGAAGAGACCTCCAAGATCATCTAGTCCAACCTCAGCCCTAACACTAACAAGTCCTACACTAAACCATATCACTAAGGGCTACATCTAAACGTCTTTTAAAGACCTCCAGGGATGGTGACTCAACCACCTCCCTGGGCAGTCCATTCCAGTGCCTAACAACCCTTTCAGTAAAGAAGTTCTTCCTAACATCCAACCTAAACCTCCCCTGGCGCAACTTTAGCCCATTCCCCCTCGTCCTGTCACCAGGCACGTGGGAGAACAGACCAACCCCCACCTCGCTACAGCCTCCTTTAAGGTACCTGTAGAGAGAGATGAGGTCTCCCCTGAGCCTCCTCTTCTCCAGGCTGAACACTCCCAGCTCCCTCAGCCGCTCCTCGTAAGACTTGTTCTCCAGACCCCTCACCAGCTTCGTTGCCCCTCTCTGGACTCACTCGAGCACCTCGATGTCCTTCTTGTAGCGAGGGGCCCAAAGCTGAACACAGTACTTGAGGTGCGGCCTCACCAGAGCCGAGTACAGGGGGACAATCACCTCCCTAGACCTGCTGGCCACACTGCTTCTTATACAAGCCAGGATGCTGTTGGCCTTCTTGGCCACCTGAGCACACTGCTGGCTCATATTCAGCTGCCTATCAACCAATACTCCCAGGTCCTTCTCTGCCAGGCAGCTTTCTAACCACTCATCTCCCAGCCCGTAACGCTGCTTGGGGTGGTTGTGCCCCAGCTGCAGAACCGGGCACTTGGCCTTCTTGAACTTCATACAGTTGACCTCAGCCCATCGCTCCAGCCTATCCAGATCCTCCTGCAGAGCCTTCTTGAGCAGATCGACACACGCACCTAACTTGGTGTCATCTGCAAACTTACTGAGGGTGCACTCGATCCCCTCATCCAGGTCATCGATAAAGATATTAAAGAGGACCGGCCCCAGCAGTGAGCCCTGGGGGACTCCACTGGTAACCGGCCTCCAACTGGATTTGACTCCATTCACCACAACTCTTTGGGCCCGGCCATCCAGCCAGTTTTTAACCCAGCAAAGCGTACGCCAGTCCAAGCCACGAGCAGCCAGTTTCTTGAGGAGAATGTTGTGGGAAACGGTGTCAAAAGCCTTACTGAAGTCAAGGTAGACCACATCCACAGCCTTCCCCTCATCCACCAAGCGCGTCACTTGGTCATAGAAGGAGATCGGGTTAGTCAAGCAGGACCTGCCTTTCATAAACCCATGCTGACTGGGCCTGATCGCCTGCTTGCCCTGCAAGTGCCGCGTGATGACATTCAAGATAATCTGTCCCATGAGCTTCCCTGGCACTGAGGTCAAGCTAACAGGCCTATAGTTCCCCGGGTCTACCCTCCGGCCCTTCTTGTAGATGGGCGTCACATTTGCTAGCTGCCAGTCGACTGGGACCTCCCCTGATAGCCAGGACTGACGATAAATAATGGAAAGCGGCTTGGCCAGCTCCTCCGCCAGTTCGCTCAGTACCCTCGGGTGGATCTCATCCGGCCCCATCGACTTGCGTATGGAATTAAAGTGTTCTTGTAGATGAAATGGTTGTCTTGTTTCGCATAGCAGTGAGAATTAAAAAAAAAAAAAAAAAAGGCTAATTTTTGAGTCTATTTATAGATTTAATAAAAAAAATCTTCATCTTTCATTCAAGGCCAATATTTTAAATCTTGGTGATTAGTTATTATACTTCTGAAAAACCAATTTGCTAACAAATTGACTGATTAAGAAATGGAGTTAAGTACTGGCCATTAGCAACTTAGCAGTTGGCCTTTACAGTGTTAGCATTTTTTGTTCTTTGGAGGCATAAAGCAGTGGCTTGTGCTCCAAGCTTGCCACAGTACCCATACCAGAAATACAGGCGTTCTGATTCTTTGTTGGGCTAACCCCAAGACAAGCTAGATGTTGACTGAAGTGTGATTAGTCTCTTCCCTTTGAAATTGGCCACCACAAAAACAGTATGAATTTTGTTTTGTGTTATTCTTTGCCCAAATTCTTCTAAGGGAAGATTCTCCTAGCCCCTTCCGGAATCATACTTGCAAATATTTTCCTGCCAGTGCTCCTCTGGTTGAGCAGCCCTCACTACAGATCACTTTCCTAGAGGGCTGCCATCAGCCCATAGCACCTTCTTGCAGCCATGGGATTTCTGTGGGCTCTTTAACTTGAGCACAGCTGCAGAGATCAATAGGCTCTGTGATGAAGTATGCTGAACAGGCATGTTTTGGAGTCATCGCCCTGGGAAGGAGGGTGGAAAGCTCCCTGACCTTGTGGAGACAGAAGGGAGGGAAGGTGACATGTACACCTCCTGGCGAGGAAGTGGGAATGAAAAGGCGAGGTAACACACCTTCGAGACATCTTGGTCAACAGTTACAGGAGTTCTGAATTTGGGCCTCATTTTCCTGTGTGAGATATTGTCATTTTTCTAGCTGTATAGGGAGAGTGCTTTCTCTTCCCTCCCTACTTCAAAAGTTGGCTCAGTTTGTGATCAGCTTCTTTTAGGCACTTTGTTGTCACAATGAAAAATTATAATACATGGAACAACTTTTTTTTTTTTACTAATTTGGACAAAAAAAAAGTCTGTAGTTTAAAATATTCAATTGTGAAACATTACCTTCCCTTAGATTAATGTCAACACTATCTAAAACCCCTCAGACTCAGTGGACTGAATTAACTTATAGAAGAAGTGAAGTAAAGTACCAGATCTGAGCAGGGGTACAGCCTCCATGGAATCTACAAAGCCTGATCCACAACCATTGGTCTTTGGAGCAGGTAAAGACAAGCTAACCAAGTGCTCTTTGACAATGGCTGGAGTCTCAGGTTACTCATAGCTTGGGCTACTGTATAAACAGGGAAGGTTTTAGGGGTTAGAAAGATGTTGTTGTTCTGAGAAGTGGAGAGAAACATTTCCTCTGCTGTATTTCATGAGGGTAGCTTGTGGGACCGTGGTAGTTTGAGAGCTGAGGTGATTGTGGTTCAGCACAGCAGAATTTGAATGCACCTTATCTCCTTCTTCTACAGCGTGGCTTATGCTTCTGACTAGTAACTGCAAGCAGTTGCTGCTTCTCTGGACTACTGGAGGCTGGCCAGTTGTGAAGCCAAAACGTTATATGAACTCCTTGAAAAGGAACGTATTTATGCAATGGGTAGCAATATAGATATATCATGCACATTTTGATAGAGAAATAAAAACACACATTTACACTTCCAATCTCTGATTTTACAGTGATGATTTACAACCCTATTAACGCTTGGCAATCCAAGGTCTGGAGAATAATATCAAACCATCTGTTTATGCCCCTGTAGGGCTGCTTGTAGCCATGATGTTGTGTTTCAAATACATCATTGCAACTCAAATGCTGGGAATCTTGTTGCATATCTTGGATTTTTTCTTTTGCCTGCAGAGTGATGGCAGATGTGCAAGATACACATTTTTTTCTGTAATTGGGTATGCTGTAAATAGTTGAAATTCCACAATCTGCAAAATTTTTGACTTTTATTCCTGTATAGCCTGAAAAAAATAGGGAAGGGGCCCTCAAGGAGAAGCTGGTATGCACTAGAAACAATATAAAATGTCTGCTTTTTAGAGAAGAGAAGTGCCATTTCCAGCAAATAGTTTTCAGGCGGTGCTGTCATGCTAATTCTCCTCTTGACAACATATTCCTCTCTCTTTGGCATTGTGCTTTGATACTGCTCAATCTAATTGGGGACTTAACTGACTTTAGGCTAAATTCTGTACTATGGATAGTGTGCATACTGCTGCACAGCAGATAGAGCACAGACATGCCCCTCCACTAAAAGTCTCTTTTTTTTCCTTTCTTTCCTTCTTCTCTGGTAACTCTAAGGACTGACTATTCTTTAGCGAGAATCTTCAGAAAAGAATATGGCAAAGAATGTTGGTCACACGCAGGAAGTTATCACACTTCCACCAACTGATGAGAGGTGTTACCTTTAGGATTAAACTTTCCCATGCTTGGACTATGCCAAGCAGCATGCTATTGCGGGGCAAAAACCCCGAGAAATGACCTCATGAAACCCTGTGTAATTTACCGGGGAAGGTGCAGTCAGTAAGTGCAGTTCCCAGCTGGAGAACACCAGCAGCACGACTTTCCATGTGGAAGATGGCATTGGTGATGCCTTCTGGTTTAAGCTGTGTGCCGTTATAAGCTGGATGTAATTACTCCTTTTGGTCCCAAGCTGTAGGGAGTAGGTTAGATGGGAATAACTCTCAGGAGGGGACTGGGGTCAGCAGTGCTATGGGGATTAAAATGGGCACGTGATACAAACCCTGTTTTCTGGTCATCATTGTGATATAACATGTAATCTATCTGCTTTTAATTATTCATTATGTTGGAAAGGCTTACAGTAACAGACCAAAAAGACAGCATCTCAGCACATAGATCGTGAAGCCATTCTGAACAGCAGAGTGTGCAGGAATTTGCTTTTCGTTTTGCCTACTTAGGTTTCTCCACTTAATGAAGATTTGGTCTGTGATATCCCAAATGTATCTTACATGCTACTATCATTACTCATTCATAACCAACTGTATAAATGAATACCTGGTAAGGAGAATATTCCTTGAAGGACTGTGGACAAGAACAGAAAATTTCTTCTGGGATGATTCTTGTTATGCCTTTATATGTGCAAAGAACTACTTTAGAAGTAGTTCTCTTAGAAGAGCAGAGAGAGAATTGCAGTGCCAATAACTGGATCTGTTCCAGTTTGATTTTTTGAAAATGTGTTTTAGGGCTAGTTTCCAATGTATAGCATGTTATTTATACCTCTAAGCCTGGAATACGCTTTTCCTGTTTGTCAATTGTATGTACAATGCAGGAAAACTTGTCATGTTCATACATTTTATGTGGCAGGAGGATCTGAATTCAGCTGGCTTCTGTTTCAGATATAAATACTATGTTCATGTCACAGATGCGGGGCATTTGGAAGAATTACGCCTCCAGAGTTTCACTTATGCAGTATCACAATATGCAGATATGGAGTAAGAAAATAAGGATATTGATGAGGGGAGGCCATGCAGAGACTTGGAACAGACCCTCAGGAGGCCCTGCAACAAGGACAGCCAGCCCAACCTCCCAAGCTTACTTCTGAAAAGGGGTGGGATGGAAAAACCATTCAGGATTTCAGCTGCCTGTGTGGAATTGGTCCTGGTGGGATGGCTCATCCAGTGGGTAAGCACCATCTTCCTGCAGAGCCATTCTGTGGCCCTGTGGGGTCTGTCATTCCAGTGGGGAGACGGAGAAGAAGCAAACATTTAGATGCAGCTCAGGATCTTTCCCCTCATCTATGTGCTTGCTTGGCGCACACGGCAGCGTGCTGACCATAATCCTGTATTAATGATATTGCCAACCATTCCCCGCAGGAGGAGACACCGATGTCACAGCTAGAAGATTATGACCTCTTAGGAGAATGGGTAGGAGAGAAAAGGCAGGATTAAGGGCAGGTAGATGGGGAGTGAGAAAATTCTTTATTAAAGCATAAGTCTTTATCTAAACTTCATTGGTTCTTTGACAGAAGAATTGATAACAAGCTCAGAGGAGAAGCTCATGGAAAAATGGCTTTTATTTTTGCAAATCTGGTCATGGAATCTTTATATGTGCCTATTGATCTCATGCCTGTGCCCCACCCAAAGCAAGTTCATCCCTCCAGGATTTCTTCTGTATTAAAGCAGGTTTTCTTCTGCGGCTTCAAGGGGCTCCTTGCTTTGTTTATTCTGTTTGTAAACAAATGCTCTTTCTGAGGGTCGGGAGCGAGGAGCACATATGAACCACCTGCATGCAGCCTGCATTTGGGTAGGGCAGAAGAGATCCACGAGCTTTTTTTATATAAACTCAGTGCTTCTAATTAACTAGACATCACAACAGCTATGTTGAGGTAGGTTACTGTTTGCTGGGGAAATGCTGTCTGTTTATGTAATATAGCAGTGACAGTAGAGATGTAGCTTTTATATAGCTTTATATTTGTGTGCATGTCTCTATGCATCTCCCTTTAAAATCTATTCTTATTTCCAGTCCAGTAGTTTAATCTGATCAATACTTCCTCAAATGTTGCAGGTCAGGAAAGGTATATTGTACGTGTCACTCTCCGGAAATTAAATCTGATCTCACTGCATCTGTGACATATCTGCAGGACCCCTCTGAATAACTCTGCTTCTTTGCTAGTGTAATTGAAAGAAGGATTTGACTACCTCTGGGATTTTTTAAGCTCCTGAGGGAGTAAGGTACCAATTCTCATTGAAGAGCAATGGCCATAGGGTGCTTAATTTCCATAAACTGATTTAAAAATCTTACCGAGTGTGAATATTAACATTTGGGTAGGAACTAAGGTTGGCTTTGTAATCCCTGGTAAAAGGGATTTGATTCAAAACTTATAGAAGGGCGGAAGAAATTGAATAATATACTTTGATTAAAAAAAAGTGGTAAAGTTCTGTGGACCTTACTGGAGCTACAGTGGCTTCTACCCTCAGTCAGTTGGCTTAGTAAGTTTAAAGTATGTCCCCCTACAGAGGCTCTTCAGAAATTAAGAGAAGATCAAGATGAGAGGAAATACAAAGGGAGGAGGGAAAAAGTGTTATGTTGATATTCAGACATCAGAATTGCCTCCCATGCTCTTGGCTGGAGGAATTAGAAACACAACAAAGCTTTGAAAAACTTTACAGTGTGCAACCTGAGGTCCCAAAGGCAGGTCTCTAGAAGTGGCTGCCCTGTCTGTGTTTGTCTTACGGTTTGCTTTCTCTTGGTGATTTGTCAGGCAGGGACACAGCACTGATTTGGGATTGCCAACCATTACAGAACTAGTTCAGCTGGCCCGCTTGGCTGTCAGTGTCAGGGTGGTTTCAGATGTGTCAGAGAGCGCCCTGAGCTCCTGTCGTTAGTGTCACCAGCGATGGCTGTGTAGAGTGACCAGCGGGATGAATGCAATACTTGTTTATAGGAGCACTGACTTAGCAACAACACTCTAACCACTGTAACTGTGTAATTTTATTAACTATATTTCCTCTTTTCATTTTCTTCCTCGTGTTTCTTTTAGTTTGTTGCTGACTGGTTTCAAATTATTGATGTCTTCCATGAACGTTTATTAGAACTTGTCTTTTTATACTCTTCCTGCATATGCTTTACATGCATACATTAGGCTGTGGAGTTGTTTGGGAATGGGTGCTCATCGACAAAGGCAATACAAATTCATGTTCAGCAGCAGCTTTTAGCAGAGATGTGTTCACAAAAAAAAAGCAAGGAAAAAGAGTCCTTATGCCCAATTCTCTCATGCCTAACAAAACAAAATAGATCACATCCTAGATTTCAAATGTCAAATCACAGGAAACAACAGTAACAACAAATACCACTGAATAGGCAATGAGCTTGTAAAAATTACAGTATGCAAACAAGAAGCGTGAACTTCGTGAAATGTCTTAGCTGTTCCAAATTGTTTGCAAGAGGCTAGTGCTGCATGGCTCGTGGATTAGGGGGCTTAAGGAGGCACTGCTCTCTCTGGAGGTCTCTTATCTCATGCAGGCAGCTCTGCCTGCTTTGTGTACCTGCATGAAACTCACCCACTGTAATGGTGTAACCACCTTGAAAATGGTGCCAGTGGAACAGGGGAGAAACATCGACTTGACAGTAGCAAGGAGCAAAAGGGAAAGCAAACCAGAAACTGAGGATCGAGGACCAAGCAGGGGAGAGGGGATGGGTACCCCCTTCTCCTGGCAGCCTGCCCCTGTCGTGGGCGACAGCACGATGATCTCCATTGCTTTGTGTATTCCCTCATTACGGTTCATCTGCAGAACTGTAGGGGCAGCAGTGGGAAACCCTGCATTGCTCCTGTCCTGTCAGTAAACAGTGGGTTTGAACTGTGAGCATTTTCAATCTATTTCGATATATTTATCTTCCTAAACCACTAAATGACTCGGAAATAAACCTATTTTGACTTCTTCAAGATGTGAGCGCTGAACAGGTTAAAAAGGGAAACAAGCTAAAAGCTCTGTTTCCTTTGCCTGAAAATCCACTGATGCAGGATGAAATTAAAGGCTATAAATAGCTCCTGTCCCTTCAGCTTCATCATGCAAGCTTCGGCTGTGCGCAAGGATTAGAAGAAGACAGAATGGATTTCTGTGTGGCGTCAACAAAAGTCAAGGATTATGCCCACTGTGCACATTGTATTGTTCATTTCTCATGGGCCCTCCCAGGGAAATTAAATCCCTTCTGATGCTCAAGGTGCAGGGAGCAGAGGCGGCTTTGAGCAGGACACGTGCATTGCAAAGCAATTTTACACAGTAGCACTTAGCTTCCCGTGGGTCTGCACCATCAACCCCTGGCTTCATTGTTGCGCAGGCAGACGACCCAGCACGGATCATAGCAGCAGGGGCTGGGGCTTTCCAGGCTCGGAGCTGGAGCTAACATCAATGAAGTTAATTTCTGCTGAACACATTTTAAAAATGACATGGATGTTTGTTCTTCGTGTCACCGCTCCTTCACTCTGCTCCCTTCTCTCATGCAAATCTTGCGTTGCATGAGCACTGCGCTGCAGTGACTAGTGTCTGGTGACATAAGGTTTTCAGAGCTAACTGCAAATAGAGCCTTGTGGTATGTGTAAGGCTCCAGAAGATAGGATGCCATTTCTTTCCTTAAAATAGCAGTCAAGGTTGCCACGACCTTAATGTGAAAAGTTATTGCATCTTTCCTTTCTCTTCTCCGCTCCCCCCCCCATTGTGTGTGTAATTAGAAAACATTTCTTTCAAGGAGAAGGATTATAAAAAATTTTATTATTAAAAATAAAGTAAAAGCATACTCCATAGTATTTGTCCAAAAGGTAGACAAATAAATAAGATTTAGATGAGGTTTGACAGTGCAAAGCACCTTGCAGAATTGGATCCACAGCTGCATATGTATTTAGAGCTGTATAATTACAAGCACTATTAATATCTCTGCTTTATATACAGTAACTGCAGTGGAAAGAAGGGCAAGGGAGGAGTAACTTTGGACTGCAACCCTACTACTGTGTGAATAACAGCTGATATCTGCTCTGGACATTAGAAAATGATAGTGGTGGTAATTGCTACTAGCTGATAACAAGCTTTTATCTACATATCATTTGTTCATTATCACAAATATATACCTTGCGACTGCTAGGTCTTCAACTTTTTGAGGCAACACCATAGGCCTTCCAGTAAAATGTCTGCAAGTCAGCGTTAGTTAGGGCAGCACTAAAACCTGTCCTGGTACTGAAGCCTTCCTAGTAGCCTCCATAGGAAAAGAAATGGCTGAGGATACAGAATTTGCAATAGCTGTAGAAAGTCGTCAAAAAGCCTTTTTTTTAGATCTAATAAAGCATTTTTGCAGTCGAGCCTTGTGGATACATCTAGTATTATGGTGTACATGTTTAATTGCCACTTCCAACAGACGAGCAACAAAGATTCATCCTTCTTCCTGACCTCGTAGTCCTGTTGGCCCCCACCTGCTGATTTGATGGAAGTCATATTCCTTTCTTACTGCAGCACTGAGGAGAACAGTCTCAATCCTCTGGGAATTCAGAAGGTAAAAGGAAAAGTCACGTGCTTTCTTATACTTTGAAGCCTAAACAGGTTTGTGCTGGCCATTAGACTGTGAACCTACCAGTTTTGCAGAAATGTGATCTTACTTTTGAAGACGTTAGCACGCTGTAGTGTTGGGACTTCCTTCAGTGAGATTGTGGATGCCAGTCTGATTGAGAGGACTTGCTGACTGGTAGATCTCAAGGTTATCCAGGCAATTCCACAACACGTGTTTTTTTTTTTTATAGGCACATCCATTATCACCACATCCATTGTAGCCATCCAGCTGTAAGTGTCTATCAGTGATTGCTTTTAAAGCATTAGGATAAAGAACAAATAGGAACACAAGGAATGGCAAATTAAGCTTGTGTTTCTTTAGGGCTGGGCAAGCTGCTGCCTCATGTTATCTCTGCCTTGAATTAGCAATGGGAAAAGTTCGTTCATTTGTTCATGTTTAATGTCATCAGCATGAAGACAAAAAGCCTCGATTTGGACTCCCTAGTCACCACGAAGAGGTTCGAAAGGCTGCTGGATGCAGCCGTTCCTCACAGTCAGGCTGTTCCCTCTCCCGCTGTCCTTGAAGGTTGAAACTTACCGGGGCCTGCTTCCTCCGTGTCTAGCATCTCACTGCAACGCACAGTGATCAGAGAGTGCTGAGAGCAGTCACGCTTTGCAGTAGGCAGTGTTCCTGGGCTCCAGTTGGCTGACACGGCCGCTGGGGCACTGGCTGACAGCTCCAGTGCTGTCATCAGCCAGCCCTTTTTCTCCTGGAGGCACTGCTCAGGGACTCCAGTGCAGATTCAACTTTTATCTGATTCTGTTGAGGATGCCCACTATTAAACAGGTCTTTTGCCAGCTATGTAAGAAGCCTTTATCTGGTCCAAACTCGCCTGCAGTTTGTACTTTGAAAACTCTAGTGGTTAGACTCTTGTAAATATTTTTGGTTTAATTTATTTATTGATTACTCTTCCCCACGGCTGAGCTAAACAATGCTCTGCTCAGTGCTCCGTGGCAAAGGAAAGTTTCTTTCTCTCTGAAAGTTAATCCAGTCATCCTAAGGGTGACATGCCATGCACTGACGGTAACAGAAAGTCAATAAAAACAACATTGTTTATGTTTTTGTAATATACTTTTTTATATTTTAGTAAATTTTTATACATAATGTTTAAAATAACCAATAGTTGTATTGACTATATTGTCACCTGTAGACAGAAGGAAAGGCGGGAGCACAGGAATGACTTACTCCATTAGTGCTGAATCCTGCCTGTTTCGTCTTTCTATCTCCCGTAACGCTGTAAAGCAGCAATCCTGATGGAGTAAAGCAGCAAGTGCTCTAGCTGGAGGTATATCAATTAAACATACACTTGAGAACATCCATTGGGAAAGTAAGATTTAGTAATTGCTGTTGCAGAATATTACCCTCCTTTCCCATTGCCCTCACCTCTTTTCTGGTCTTTTCTTCTAAGCTGCAGCCCCTCACTCCATCAGCTGTATTAGAATGGCAGTTGCCCAAACAGACCCCACGAGGACTTGTAGTTTTGGGCCCAGTTCTGCATCTGCTCTGAAGTTGCCTACCCCTTAACCTCAGCTGGTGTTGATTACAACCGCTCCCATTGACTTCAGTGAGTAAGAACAGACTCAAATCCTTTAAATTGTTTTACTACCAGAAGCTAAGGCAGTGACTGTAAGTGGGACTGCTCCGCATGGGGTGGATGCCCAGCGGTGAGCGCTCTGTGGAGCCCAGAACTCGGTGTATCGTACCATTCTGCGTATCTCTGATGTAAGGATGTGTTCCTGAGCAGACAGATGGCATCGCCCACCAGGGGATTATCAGGTTCTCCCTTGTGGAAGTAAAAATCTTTCATTCAGCACTTTCTGAGAAGAGAGAAGAAATAGAACAGCCAAACTCCTGAAGAGACTAGCCAGCTGCTGCCTTGCCATTTTTGACCCTATCCTTGACGTAGTTCCTTGTGAAACAAATAGTGCAAAATGGCATCATTTCTCCCCAGTGAAGCCTTAAAATATGTAGGCAAAGGAGTCAGAGCCATTACTATTCCTAGACATCCATCCAGTCAGACAAGCAGATGGAAAAGCACAAACCGTTCTCGGAGAGAGTAGGAAATATGGACCAATGCCTATAGCTTGGTTTCTATGCCAAAAGAACAGTGGGAGATCAGCAAGAGTAGGGATCCCAGTAGACAAAGCCACCAAATAACGCTCACTAAAAGACCTAAAATACCTTGACTTGAAATGTAATTGTATAAAGCTTGCCATCTGAAGAATCTTGTTTGGTTTTTTGGAGAACAAAAGAAAATATTAATCTGATGGCTATAGCAATTTGACAGGTGCCCAGTTTGTAGTGTCAATAATCAAGATGCGTTTGTGACCAGGAGGACGTGACAAGTCATGCAGCGCACCAGACTGCATCTCACATGTTGGTGAATTGAAAATGAGAACAAAGAGCAGTGCTGTTGCTTGCATGTAGTGTTATTCGCTGTGTAAAGAGATGGTAGGCTGCATGAGAGGGACAAAGGCTGCGAGGAGGTGACAGATGAAAGATACGAGTTGGGGCAATAGAAATACATAAACAACCTCTGTGTGATGCTGTTACTGAAGTTAAAGTCTTTGCTAGGCCAGTTACATTTTGAGATGCTTGCTGGAGAGTAGAGGAGAAGGAGGAATGCAGTGTGTGTTAACTGGCAAGCTGTGCTGCACAAGGTGGTATGGAAGAGAGGAAAAGTGAGGAAAGGAGATGAAGGATACGGAAAAGGCAGAGGCTTGACAAGAAAGCGTGAATTAAGTCTTGCCTGATATCAAGTGTTTGTGGAACAGTAGTTATCTCAAGGCTTGAGTAAGATATCATTGAAGAAGAAATGCAGCAATCCAGATGCTTCAAGATAGAGCCAGGGCAGGGGGGGCATGCGAATGGAAAGATACTCCTGCAGAAGGCAAGCGTGATCACTGGTGCCAGTGCTACCATGCGGTGCTGACCTCTGCGTTTACCAGGTTTGAAGTTCTCCTTGCAGATGGATTGTGCAGGTACCAGAAGCTGTAATGACGAGCTCGAGTGTGTCAGCAGTGTTGTGCTGCATGAGCGGTGCCTGAGTGTAGTCAATTAACAGGGCAAGGAGAACGTACAGTGTGAGAAGCAGATCAAAGGGCCTCACTGAAGATGTGCAATAGCTTTTGCCACAGGATTATTTTCTAGACGCAGCATAACCCAAAGCACTGGGCATCTGAACCTGTAGCTGGTAGCTCCTCCCCCATGAAGCATGCGAGAAGGTAAGATAACATTAGAAAGGGACCAAATTAAATCACATATTGTGGCTCTTAATTAGTGAGACCATTGACAGAAGCGTGGAACTTGTGGTCGAGTAGGATAAAAAAATCCATCAGTCATGTTTCAGAAAATTTGAAATGAAATAAAAGGATAACCTGGGCAGATGGCAATATGGGCGTTCTGGTTTGCCTGTATGAATCTGAGATTCTCCATAACTAACGCTTGACTATAGGGTAGAAGAAAATTTTCAGAAGATGTATTTACCAGTGAACTCAAGCAAAATCATTCAGGGTGCTTTCATGTAACAGGTAGTAACCTGCACATGCCTGAAGTGAGCAATGCCAAAGCTACAGTCAGAAATTAAGTTTTTGGACTAGGGAAAACGTGGGAAGTTTCCTTAAAGCAATGGAATATGCAGGCCAGTGCCAAGCATTGCAGCCTCGAAACTGACGTGAAGATAAGGGGCTTTCTTCTTTCAACTTGATCTCCTTTTTCATATCATTTTAAAATACTTGTCAAGAGTAAAAGCTTTATCATTCCTCCTCCGTTCTATAAAATCTTTAAATATTTAAATGAAAATCTTTAAATCAAAGCTTTTTTTTCAGGTTTTGATAAAAACTCTTTAAAAAAATATTAATTTATTTACTCTTTATTTATGGTTCTTTTACAAGCTTTGAAGTAGGGAACAGTGGGGATGTTAACAGGTTGAGGAGGGTTACCTGGTGATTTTGTTGTAGAAGATGTCTTCTGCTGAGACTCCTTAAATCGGTCATTCATAATGTATGCCTGTGCATCTGAGAACAGCAGCGCCCTGCTGTGAGACTGTGTTTTCCCTCTCTCTGATGGAAGGGAGATGTTAGGCAGGAATATGAAGTCTCTTAGTTCCCATTAGGGCGGTATTTTATTTTCTAGGCTGGCATTTTAAGAAGCTGCACCTTTTTTATCTCAGAGAAGTTGGTCAGCACTCACAAAGTGGGCATACCAAAGTGCTTTTCTAAATCAAGACAAGACCCATGTGCAGCTTCTTTAAGCATACAAGGCACCTAGATTTCCTCAGAATTATCATTAGGGCTAAGTTCTTCCTAGACACGTAGACAATATCTAGCTTGGTTCTCTTCCATGGTAAATAATTTATACATCCATCTTACTTCCTTTGTCCTTGCCCTTGTACCTTCCATGTCATGGGAGGTAACCCCACCCTGAAGCCAGATTTCATAGGATTCCTTCATGAATATTACTTGTGAAAAAGATTCCTCCCCCTGCAGGATTCCAGTCCTGGACCCTGCGCAAAGAGAGGTCTCCAGGCTTGTTTCACTTAGTGGTCGTTCCTTTTGCTTCTTTGATCCGTTGTTGTGGAGAGTCTCTGGAAGGAGATAACAGGTATTTCATTCTCAAGCTACACAGGCTGGTAAAAAGCAGGTGAGGCCACACCAACGGGTGGGGTGTAGGACTTCCTGGTCCTCGGTAGGTCCATTTTGGGATGTATTTATTTTTCTGCTCTTACTCGCAAAAACCCAGACTGTCAAAGACATATAAGCATCTGTTTTCCATGGAAAACAGTGAAATACAGCTTCTTAAATACCTCCTTCCTCATCTCTGGGGGGGGGGGGGGGGGGCGGGAAAGGAGTAAATAATACCTCATGTTTATTATAAGGATAAATATACAAAAGATTGTAAGGTGCTCTATTACCCTAGCAATGGCAGGGAGTAGTCCATATTTATTAGAACGGGAGCAGATCAATATCACACCCTATCCATGTATCAGCCACCTACCACCTCACTTCATAAGGAGCTGGAACAATGGGCTGTCACAGGAGAGTTAATGGATTGTTGACCTGCCTTACGGTGACCTTCTACATTATTAAAAACACAATGTTTCCTCTATTTCGTGGGCTTTGCTGTTTGGGTGCAGAATGCAGCTGACCTTTGGGGAAAAGAGCTTTGTACATGTGTCTAGAAGACATTTTTAGAAACAATGTAGGATATTCTCATGTTCTGTATTGCCTCTTCAGACAGTGCGTGTCTGCTTTGTGTACAGTGTCTGTTGTGTTCTTTTTCTTTGATTTTTGTTTGTTACTTCAAATAGCACATTTACCACTGAATTTCTGTGTACCTGGAGATCAGGTCTCACCCACTTCGAGGTAGGAAAGAGTTCATGGAGTCATTCAATTTAAGAAGAGATGGTAGACCCAGTTTTCTGGGAAGAATTCTAGGCTGGGAAATCATGCTTTTTAATTTTTTTTTTGTTTTTGTTAATTTCTTCTCCCCGCCTTTCACTCTGTGTCTTAAGCAGTCTTGTAGTATTGGCCTATTTTAGTGAACAGCTATCGCATTTCACCGTAAAAGATACTGCATTTCAGCGAGAGAAGAAGCAGTTCCAATATTCACCTTTTGAAAAGCGCTTTGGGAATCGCATAGATAAATCCCATACAAATATGTGTTTTGTCTCTGTAGGGGTTTGTTTAACCACTTCGTCAGATTAGGCAACTTGTCTTGTTTCCAGGAAGAGATGCCAGGTATGACTTCAGGCTTACACATCCTACTGGATTTCAGGACTGTGTTCACTGACTAAGAATATATTCGTGTAGGTTTTAAGCATTCCATGTCTGTGTGCTGGGATTATAGATATTTCTGTTAATTTCTGCTGCCAGTGGGCAGCCAAACAATGTTTAGCATGCATTTGCTTATTGTGCTTGCACATTAAAAATCATTGCAATTTGATGTGAGTATTCAGTGTCTGAAATCTGATCAGTGTGTTATTTTGTTTGGATACTTGAATCCCATTATTTATTCTAGAGTGGGATTTATCTTGCCTAGCCAAGCATTTTAGTGGAGGTCTCGGGTAAGGTACTTGTGTTGACTCCCCAGAATAAAGAGAAACAAAGGAAGATTGCAAGCTTTCAGGAAAAGCTATGGGCTTCTCTAAGATTTTAAAACAGAAGTCTGGCTTTTCATGTGATGATGTTCCTTTAAAATGTTTATGCCCCTTCACTTCTCCCCTTTGTCTTTCTGCAAGTAAAATCGTTGCTGTACTCTTCCTAGAGGCAGCACAAAAGGGCGAGGAACATGGAAGAGCAGAAATCAATTTCTTCCATTTGTAGGAATGTAAAGGCCATACCTCCACTCACGTGCACAACTGAAAGCATGTTTGCTTTGCAAATGAACTGTACGACTTGATATCTTGTGTTCACACTTAGAATTAGAGGATGTATGCAGCCCAGAAGAGCTGGAGAGAGAAACCTGCAGGTAGGGACTCCAGAGGATGGGTCTACGTTGTTTCATGTACAAGAGATGACGGTCAGAGAATAGCATCGTGCTGTAACAGTTCTGTTTGCTGGTTTCTGTACCATGCATCCTCAGATGTCTGCAGTGCCTAAACCTAAATAATTTGAGGCTTTCCTTTCTGCCTCCTGCTTCCGTAATCTATTCTGATCTGTTTGCCAGGGTAGAGACAGCAGCGCTCCTGTATGAAATCTCAAAAGAAACGTTTGGCTCTTGCTGTCCTCTCCAAACTCATTCAGGTGGGGAGCAAGCAGAGGGAGAAGGTGGCTTTGCCTGTGTTGCCATGCCCCAACCTTTGTGCTGCAGAGCCTGCATGAGGAAACAAGGGAGAGAGGCAGCTGCGTTTGCCTGTTGTCACTGCCTAATAGAACACGATGATTTCCATCTTTTCCCATCTGCCTGTGGGGGAGAGGCGCTGATAAGGCCTTGGGATTGGTTACAATCTACAGAAATCACAAAGCAGATGGATATTGAGCAGATAAGCGTTAATCTGTCCTGGGAGAGGATTAATCGGGTGAAAGATGGCAATCTATGCGTGCGGGTGCGTGCGGGTGTGTGGGGCAGGGCTGGGGGGGAGCGGTGGGCAGCTGGTGCTGCTCACGTCTCTTCTGGTCCTGCTTTTGTCCTGCTGCTGTGCCGTGATGGGAAGTAAGGCCTGGCTCCTGCACAGGTCTTATTCTTCTGATTTCCACTGGACTTTGACATCTGAGCAGAATGTTGTCCATGTTTTATACAGCTAAGGTTTTTTTTTCAGCTCTTTAGCTTTATAGCTCAGCTTTGTGTTCATCCCATCGCTGAAACAAATTCTGTAGCGTTTTATCTGCTTTTCCTCTTTCGTCTTAGCCAGCATAATGTTTCTTTGTAATTTGCAAGCCTGGTATTTTCCCCCCAATGCATTCAGTGATTACGTGACATTCGATTTAAGTTATTTTTCTGACGTGTGCAGCATTTTATCTGAGAATCCCTACATGTTTTGCAGGCATTAGTTAATTAATCCTTACTACATCCTGAAGGTAAAGCATTAGAGACCTGTTTTTTTTTTTTTTTATGTGTTTTTTTTTCCCCTAGAAGTTTTTGGATACATCTAGCACTTGTCTGAATTTGGAGTTGCAGTACTAAGCACTTCTGCAATTCAGCCCTTACATCCATGAACAGGTGGGTATGCTATGAGCAGTGGAGCCAAAGCTGTGACCCTTACTGATAGAAAAGGGCAGTAGGATCAAAACTGGAGATAAAAGCATATCAGTGACAAAGACGGGAACAAACCAGTGAATCCAGCCTTTTAATCTCCTTGGTTTTCACCACAAAATACAGTGCTTTTCTGATGCTGCACACTGAATGCTAGTCTTTTTATTTCTCTCTGAAATACAGCTCTGCCTTTTACTGCTTTCCACTCATGGTTCACACGATTCCTTTTTCTTCATATCCCTCTCTCTTGCACCTTAATTGCTTTTCTCTGGAAAAGAATATGCAGTGATGCCAGTGTCCTCTCACAGCTGTCTTCTAATGTTCCTTTTCTTTTTCACTGGCTTGGTTGCCAGCATCTGTGAAAGCTCTGGCAGCCTTGTACAAAGCCAGAAGGTTCTGAAACTTCTGGAATTATGTGGAGGGCAGAAAGGCAAATCCAGTGCTGCTGTTCTGCCATGGGGTTAGCTCTGTGTCTGCACTGACTTTACTGGTGAGTGCTTGAACAGCATGATATAGTTCGTGTATGAGAGAGATAATTGCATGCCACGATAAGGTTTTCAAAGTGGCCCCAACTCGATGCCTTATTTTTATGTGCTCTGAACGTTTATTTCCATATGTAAATGAGCTTAATCACAAATGCATGTAAAAATAGCCTTTTATAGATTTAAACCCCCCAATCTGTCTATTCCTATAGCAGTAGTGTGGTAAGTAAATGCTCTCTTTGGCAAATTACGTGGGCATTTAGGAGTTTTTCATTCATCATGCGTGCCCAGTAGTGATCCCCAAAGAAGAACCGAAACCGGGGATCTCTCACTCTACAATTTGTGTTGGGTAGACCCGAGCAGACTAGGCAACGTGCAGTGTCTTTGATCAGTCTTGGGTTTTCCCCTTTCCTCCCTCGAAAATGAGCATTCAAAATCTTTTTTTCAAAGCAGAGTAGAGAGGTTTTACTGCCACAAGCCTGGCCTGGGTGGCAGTTGTTACCGGCTCTGTGGCTGGGCAAGTGCTGGGCCGTGCTCTGCCAAACGCCCTGGCAGTGCCAGGGATGTTCTTAGTGTGTTTTTATGATAAAGCAGTTGCTGTAGATAAGACAGGTATGTTGGTTATCTTTGGTCTGTCTTACTGGAGAACTTGCCAAAGACATGACAGGAGAGACAGAGGCAGGCAATCGTGAACTGGGAGTAAGGTGCTATTTTTATTTTTATTACAGTTACGGTATTTTATTGGTGGTAGAAATTGATGAGGAGTTTTCCCCTCGTAAATCAAGACGGATGTCTTTCAAATGATACAGCCTGTGATCCTGATCACAGTTTGCAGGTTATTTTGCAGGATATTGGATGAGGTAGGTAGTGGTCCTTTCTGGCCTCAAATCTTTTACCTAAATAGCAAGACATTGGGGATCTTCAGACTGGAGATGCTGTTTTGAGCCACCTGATGGTCTTTTTTTCCACATTAGGGTAGTGGGGGGGGGATTAAGGAAATCCATTCTTCTGTCCTTACTCTTCCTGTAATTTGTGCCTGAGTCTGTAAAAGTACTTTCTCCCCCTTATTTTGTGCTTCTGAACGTCCTGAGGTTGTTTTAGAAGTTTCCTGTGGTCAGACAGTTTGCCAGAATTTGCCATGACACTCAGGGTAGAAAAGGAAAAGCTTTTGAGACCTCAAGTTATTAAAGCCAAGGGAACACACTGGGAAAATAAATTGCCACCAGCATGAACTGAAGTAGAAATACTTGGTAACTTGCTGTCAGCTGTGGTTTTTTCTTTCCTAAGTAAAATTACAGACTTGTTAATTTTTCTCCCAACCTTGTCATTTTTATGGTGATTTTCTTTACTCTCCTTGCAGTTTAGTTTTGCATCCTTTCAGCCTCGCTTTAGGAACAGCTTTTCCTGTCTCATTGCTACCATTTCCTTGATCTGGGGTTCTTATTTATGCAGTTGTTTTGTCACAGCCTGTGTTTCTGAGAGGTAAACGGACAGAGCAAGGTTAGATGCTAGCAACTAAGATAGATCAAATTGAATATCTAATGTTCTTCAAAGATCCAGCTCGTAAAGGGCTGGATCCAGGGCTGCTATGGTCAAAAAAAAAAAAAAGAATTCTATAGATTCTGTGGCTTGAGATGAAATCTAAATGTCCAAAATGGCTTTCTGCTAATTTTATTTTTAAGTCATTCTCTACATTCCTGTTCAGACCCAAAGCGAGGGCTCTCTTCTTTCATCACAGCAAAAGTTTGCCAGAGTCTATTTTGCGTAATAGAGTAAAATAAAATAAAAAAAAAAAAGTCTGCAGTGGATTGTCCCTTTGTAATTTGTTCAACAGATTTGACAGAGACAAAATTTCTGTTCTAGGTGAGAATGTGTGAGTATACCCAGTGGTTAGGAGGTAGCATTAAACCAAATATAAAACTTTTTAGATACAGTATTCACTAAGCTGTAATGAAACCCGTGACTGAGTCAAAGCAAACAAAAATAGAGTCAAAATTGAAAACATTCATTTTTGCTTTCCCCCTGCCCTTTTTCTTCTTGCAGTGAAATTCACCTCTGAACGCTTTAATCCCTGCAGTCCACTGGTAATCAAGGTACCAGCCATAACGCCCCTTGCCCTGCTGTAATTCACTTCCCAGGACAGAAGTCACTTTGAAATGTCAGGGAGGTAAAATGAGCCCTGTGGAGGACAATCTTATATTTGGGTTGATTGTACAGATTTAGTCTAGACGGTGGGGTGCTGTGATGTGTTAGACGAGAGGAAGAGGGCTGCTTGAGGAGTACTTAAGTGATGTTATAAAAGGAGGTGAAGGTATGAATTGCAAGTCAGTGTTTCCCATTTTATTTCAAGGGGGTATATCTGGTGTACAGAAGTATTCAGGCACCATGGGTATGGGACTAGAAGTCTCAGTGTACAAATAAATGTTCCAACTCATTTGTTTGAGGAAAATTGGAGCCCTTTGGGCTGTGCTGGGATCAGTCAAGAAACTGAAATATAGAGTCTGCAGCTATTTGCATGAAATGTTTTAATTATTTAGAGAGATGATCGCGCTGGGAAATACTTAATATGATGCACCAAATCCTTAGCTAATATAAATTGACATAGCTCCATTCAAGTCTCCAGCCAAGGATTAGAGCTGATTGAAAAACAGGAAATGGCAACGACAAAAAATGAGCTAGCTGAAGATATCTACTTTGTTTTAGTTCCATTTGTTTCAAAAAGGAGGAGACTTTTCATATTTTTGGGGAAAAAAAAAAACCAACACATTTTGTTTCACTTAAACTCTGTGGCTTGCTTGTCTTCTTTTCATTTTTAGATTTTCTTTTTGTATTTTTGTTGGTATAAAAGAGAATATGAAGGAACAGAGTATCAGTGACTAAAAAGATGAGAAGTCGTCAGCTTGGAGTTTTTTGGTTCCACAAATGGTGCATTCTTTCTGTTACCATTTTTTCAGTATTTCTCTTTTTTTTCTTTTTTTCATATAAAAAAGTACATCTTTTGAGCGTCAATGTGGCCGAAGTATCTTCAAGTACTTTTATCATTTTTGCTTCTTACGCTACTTTTTCTGGACCCACCATACTAATTTTAACACAGTGACCTGGATGTCACTTCAGTAAAATAACCATTGTACTGGGACAGGGGATCTGGCACGTGGCCCCTCTTAGACCTCCGAGTCTTTCTCCCTGAAAGCGCGAGATCCTAACGTAACGAGACTTTACTTGAAGCAAGATGTTTCCAGCTTGCTTTCCCCCTTCCCCCTTCATTTCTTAATTTAATTGTTTCTGGTTTTCTGCCTTCTCACTATTAGAAATGTCATGTTGTTTAGTTATCAGCATGCTCATTTGGAGAAGTTTATTAAAGGCGACGTAGAGTTTCTGACATACTAGTGGCAGAAAAGTGAAATGGATTTCATGGCTCGTTTGGTAAAATGCTCCTTTTTCAGCTGGTGCACTTAATGTGACTGTTAGCTGCTTAAGAAAATTGTTGCCCAAAAGAGACAGGGTGCTTCTTGTGAAAGTAGTAATTAATTAATGCAGAGGGGGAGAGCTTGTTCTGCTGAATAACTTTGTGTGCGATGATTTCAAGTGAAATTTCTCTCATGCTACTGGATCCACATCGCACTTCACTGACGCGCACTTGGGCGACGTTCAGGTGCGTGGTCCAGCTGCAGTTTTCCATCATTGCTAACATAGCTGGGAGCAGCAGGCTTTTCTGCACGCACTGCCACACCGTGCCTGCGCTGAGCGATCCAGGTACAGACAGAAGTGCATTATTTGATCGTTTTCGCTGCCAGGGCTTTCTAGGGTGGTTGTTTCAGTCACTCAGGAGATCTGGCAGGCCGTAGGCAGCTCTTCTTTAGCCAGAAACCCTCAGTTCAGAAGTCTCTACAGATTTTTTATGGCTTTTTACGCAAGTCAAAATTGCAACTAAGTGCCTAAGTTTATTTGCTTGAGGGCATCTGCATTAAAAAGTTGGTGTTAGGAAAGTGGGAGGAGGACTAAATGTGTGATGAATTTTTAGGGGGGGGGTAAGAAGGGGAAGCAGGAATCTTTTCAAAATATACCTTGTTTATAATGCTAGACTGTCTTCCTTTTTTTTCACCATAAATCTTGTGGTGAACAAAATTCACACCTGGCGGTGCAAGAGAGAAGCTTGGTGTTCCTTGGTACAAGTCCCCAGAGCATTTCTGTTAAGCTTTCTTAAGTGTAAGTTTCTAATCTGTATCAGAAACCATTTTACCAAGTCCCATAAAGCAGTGATGAGCCATGATGATGCCATGAGCTCTACGCAGGAGTGGAGAAAGGGGAGAAAAGGGGAACCAGGATAAGCAGTAGGATAGACTTTATAAAGATAGCTTGAGTCTCACTATCGTACAGGTGGTGTTAAGGGAGGTGGAAAGGAAGTGGCTGGCTCGGGAGCTGCGTCCCAGTTCCCAGCTGTCCCCATGGGCACAGCAGCCATGCTCATTTCAGGGACGATTTGGAATGCTTGCATATTTCAGGGAATGGAAATAAAATAATAAAACGGTTTGGCACTTCTCTGACACTACTTTATAGTTCGGTGCAGATTTTTCTTTTCCTCTTTTATTCTTAGAATTTATGCAGTCCCAAATGTGCTGAGTGACAGGCCCCTGTTTTCAGGACTGGGAGACTGGTCCATAATGGTCTGAGAGGGGCCACTGAGTGTGTGAAATAACAGTTTGAAACCTCATACTTCAAGATGTTCAAGGTTTTTAAGAGTGCACATAATGATGGAGAGAAAGAATGGGTTGAAGAAATTTACTACAAGGATTCGAAAAACATATTTTTTCTAAATAAATCCTAAAAGACATACTTCAACATTTTGCTATTTTTGGTATCCAGACTTGGAAAGTGATAAATAATCATAGTTTTCTGTAGGTAATGGCTGCTATTTTAGGTTTTTCTTTCAGGTTGAGGTGAAGGAAGCAGAAGTGATAGAACAGGGAAATACAGATAAAGACACTCAAAGAAGTTGAAAAACTTTGGTCTCCATTGGTTTAGATGGGGAGTGGTGGGAACATTATGTTCTATGTACAGAATGTGAATCAGACATTAACACCCATTCTGCACTACCAGAAAGGAGATTAAAAATGTAAGAGGTGTCATAAGGAAGGTGCTTGGAGCACTAGCATGCCGATATGCATTCTGGCGAGAGAAGTAGGCTTTGCACTTCTTTGCTGGCTAAAAAAGCTGCTTTAAAAAAAAAAAAAAAGGAAGAAAAAAATAAAACACTTTTATGTACACACATGCACACACAAATGTGCTTGTATGAAAGCGATGGGCAGAGTAGCTCTGCAGGATTGTTCCTAGCTGGGCTGTCTTTTTGCTGTTGTTAAACTTGTAGTTGCAGCCTGTCTACTGCTGCGTTTGATCTTTTCGTTATGTGCTGGCAGTCGAGACTGAAGAAAAGCAAAAGAAAATGTATTGAAATACATTGAGCAACAGGAATAGCAGCAGCATTGCACCTTCTCCATCTTGGGAGACTGTAGATGCTTCCAGGGACGACTGAGGGGCCTGATCAATGACATACCTAATTACATGTTTCTAAGAAGGGATGGAGGTGGGGGTGCAAGGTCTGACATTGCCCTACCCAGGCAGTGGTATTGCATTTGCATGGGCTATCTTCTGCATTTGTAATTGAGTGCTTAGTTGAAAAGTTACCACTTCTTTTAGAAATTATTATTTCTGGTTTGTGTAGTTCCAAGGGAATATATACTGCACATATATACTGCTTTATCAGCTCTTTCTGTCTTCCCCTGGGTCGTACCAACTTTTACTGTAACTGCTTTCTGGTTTTTGAAGAAGTAAGGCCAGCAGAGGTGGTTTCTGTGAAAGTGGAGTTGGCTCAAGTGGAACTGTGCTGAAGGAGAGAGCTCATCAGGGTTTGTCAGCTTGTATGATGGATGTAGAAAAAGCTGAATGTCAGGGTTTTTTTGTGGGGTTCAAATACTTGTGCTTTGTGTATTCCTGTTTGCAGGACAAAATACTTTAAATAGTTTTATGCTTTCTGGGTGGTAAAGGTGGGAGATGATGCAAGCAGAGTGCAAGTGTGAAAGATCAGAAACCTGGTGGCAGAATCACAAGAGGAATATACAGATCCCATGCAACCCAGTCTGTGCTTAACGTAATTTATTTTCACTGCTCAGAGTATAGTATAGTTTAAATAGCAAGTGGAGGAGGAAATACACTCATTTAATCTCAGTTTGTAGTCTGACACATAGTGTACCACATGTAGCAGTGGCTGCTGTCTTTTCATGTTTGATACTTTTGAGGTATGTATATGTGTGCCCTTTCGAAGTGTTTCAGGATAGCAATAGATTTGGACTTGATCCTCTTTCACTTGCATCGATACAAACCTAAGGAAATTCAGCCTGCATCTTCTCCTTCCAAGAAGACTTTTACTGGGATTTGGAGAGTTGTTCACAGAGTAAGAAGCAGCAAGGAGTGCAGAACATGCTGGTGGAAATTGTGACGGACAAAGCATTGCATACCCAGGGCAGTACTTCTGGAAGAGTTGTTCAGCATTTCCAAGCCTGTTTGACAGAACAATATTTAAAGTAATTAATGTGTCTGATTGCCTTGGAGTCATTGAATCATTAGATTTTACTCCCCACCCTGTGAGATGTGAAGCCATTATCTCCGTTACACAAAGAAGAAACTGAAAGATGTAATAAATTAAGCAACTTGTTCAAAGTCACACAGAGAATCACTAACTAAAGAGGGCTTGAGCCCAGGTGTCCTGAATCCCAGCCCAGTGTCTCATTCACCAAGCCATCCCTCATAGCTCTTCCTTGTCTCCTGTCACACAGGGCTTTGCCTTGAGGGCTTATGAGCTCCAGCCTTCTTGTAACAATGCTATTTCAGCAGAGAGATTATTTTTCTTGGGTGAATCTGGTCTTTCAGTAATTAACTTTTTTTTCTTCTAGATATGTGAAATGGTTTTGAGTTAGATCAATACATATATATATATATATAGGAGGAGTATAAGGGGAGTGCATGAACACATGTAAGCATCAGCCCATGGGAAATGAGTAAGTGCTCCACACCTTGCTGAGAGTAATTTAAAATAACATTGCCCTCACTATAATTCATCTCATTGTTCCAATGAAGCAGACTAGCATGGGGTCATATTAATAATTTAAACATCTTACCCCCTCAGCCATCTCCCTCTTCAATAGAAGAATTAGCACTTAGCAGAGCATCGTTGTTTTAGCTTTTGAAGACTTTAATTGGTGTTTCAAAGTGTGCGACCTCATTCACTCACAGAGCATTACTCATTCATTTTCTCTCTCCTCAGAAGTTGACTAGAGATCAGGTTTGTTTATTTATTTCCCCCAAATGTTTATAAGCAGTTTGGTGCTTTAAGGAATTAGAAAATTGTTATGTTGTCACCTCCCCAGTTATCGTTCAGGTCCAAAGCCTGTCAGAATAGTGTAACGCTCTCCTGCAGGTTGTTGCAGATTTGTGTGTCTGGACACCTGCAGAAGAAGTGGTCAGAGTACCTGACTTTACTATGTTCCAGTCCTTGCTGGCACCACATCTCACTCTTCCTTGTCACCTCTCCTGTTAATTCCTTACAGTTGGAGGGAGACCTTTGTCATTACCCTCTTCCATGCATCTTTTGAGCGGAAAAAAACAAACCATGAAGATCATTCTGTACAGTCCTATAAGAATGAAATATTTGAAAATAACTTCAAGTAAGGGGCAAAATAAAGCTTGAACAAAGCTCCACTCTGACCATCAATCCCCTGCTCCTGATTCAAACCCGTGTCTTGAATGTATAGAAAAAATATTGATGTCTAAAACCCAGGATTACGATATGTAAATGAATTTACAGTGGTCCTGAGTTTACTCTAACAACAACAATAAAACCCTCTTGTATGATCTTGTGAAAGAAATCTATCAAATTAAACAAAAAACAAAAAAAAAAAAAAAAACAAAAAAAACAGTCGTGCCTGTCTTGATATTGCTTGTAGTCTTGTCCATACCTCTAAGTTTATAAAACCTAAAGTAAGGTGTCCACAGCTGCCCCCAAATTAAGAATATAAAATACTTAATTTTAGTAATAGTTTCTCTCAGTTTACCTCTACAGGTCATAGGGAAACTTTGGGACATTTGCATCCCGATACTATAACCTGTTCCTGTCTTTGTGGTTAGTATAAACTATGTACCAACCAGTTCTCCAACATTAAAAATATGCAAATTACATCTTACCTTTCAAAATGAAACAGTAGTTCCAGTTTTTATCCTTCCATACTGAACCTTAGTAGTGTGTGTGTGCCCTACCCGTAAGATTTAGTATGGTGTAAGTATTGTTTGCTGCCTGAAAATTATTAACAGTGCATTCACACAAAGATGGGTGATCGCTTTTCAGACCAAATTGTTCCAAGCCTGACCATAGCCCTAGGTTTAAAAATAAGCTAGGTCCAAAAACATGACCCCCAAAAATTTACCTCTTGGACCTTGCAGAAAAAAAAGGAGTATTTCCATCTTTCATCCTGTGCAAAACCCAAAACCTAACTCCAGCTCTGATCGTATGTGAATGCCTGTTCCTGGAGACTAAGCTCGTGTATATATCGGGTGCTCACATACATGAACAGTAAGACATTCAGATCATCTCATGCCCATCCTCAGCTTAATTCTGTAATTTGTGAACCATGAAGTCATAATCTTGTTTCTGTTGCCACAGACTCTAAACCTAACTCAGGCTTTATGTGTAGCTTTTGGTAAGGAGTGCATACCTTACTTCTGCTCCATGTTGTGTAAGATAGTAGTGTATGTGTAGCTTTGAACAATGGATCACTAGTGCTGCCCCTAATTTTAGAATAAGATTGTCAAACTATTGGTATTTTCCCTTGGCTTGTTAGGCAAAATTTGCATAAGTGAGAAGTGAGCCAAGCTTTCCTATTCGTAGACGTTCCAAACTCAAACCTAATTCTGGGCTTGTACACTGGCACTCAGCACTACTTCGAGATGATGAATGAAATGCTAACATTTCCTGTTAGCATGCTCTCAGTTTACCTCTGTTAATCTCAGAATAGAAAACAATATCTCTGGCTCTGTATTTTTGACTCTCTTAAATGCTATTCTTAATTTGTGTTCCTGCAGACTCTTCCCTAAAGTAGGGGCTTATGGTTGCTGAAAATTAAGCATAAAGTATTCTGTTAATACTGCTTATCTAGCTCTGGGGCTGCCTATTAACAGCAGTACGTAGATATTCTTCATCCCATATATCTCAAACCTTACCTTTCAGATCCAAACCCTGGGTGTGAGTAAACACTAAGCACTTGGTCTTGCCCAAAACGAGGAATAAAACACTGACATCTAATGATGCCATCAGTCATCCTACCCTTAGAGACTGCAAACCAAAGTGATGGCCTGGGCTCACCAACCTGTCTTGTTCTGATGGCAAATCTTAGATTTTACTTTACATATGGGGGACGTTTCATACTATAGTGGCATTTTTAAACTCAGACCTGTACTATCCTAATCTAGATCTTAACCAACTCCCTACTCTTAATGCTTAATTTTAATTGCATGCTAGGAACCTAATGTTGCTGAACATTAAGACTAAACTACTGAAATCTGCCTGTACTGGTACTCAGTTTATTGTCACAACCTTCGGACGAAGTGTCGGCTTAATCCTGGTGTTTTTCCTACCACCCTAAGCTCTGTGAGTTTTCAATTCTGCCTCTTCTCTGCTGACAAAACTGACCGATTTGTACCTTAGCTTGCCAGGTCAGGAAGCCATTTGCTGTAGTGATGCAAAGTTGAGTGAGTGATGTTGGGGTCCTTTTTTTTTTTTTGAGAATGTGTTCAAGTTACTGGATCAATAAGCAGAGGTCACTGTAACCCAGTAAGTACTAGTCTTCATTTTGCTCTAAAAGAAATAATTTAAACTGTAAAAACCTCATTAGTGCCTGTATCTTGCTTGTGCAGGCAGGGTTGGACATGAACCCCTGGGAAGCAGTCATGGATTCCTTTCCAGTAGCTGGATATCAAATGTGAGGAAGCCTGGAGTAATAACGTTAGCTCTGCTCTTCCTCAGTGTGCCAGCACACTTCTTGCACATTCTACCTTATCCTTTGATACCTGTTTGTCTCAGGGTTTCTTCCTTCTGTGTTTCTTCCCTCTGGTTCACCTTGGCTGCTCTGAGGTACCTCTCTCATCGCAGTATCACTCATCTCTTTCATCCTCGCTTGACCAATCTCACCCTTTGTGTGCCTTGCCCACTTCCCCATCACTGTTCCTTCCAGAGCGCGGGATGTGGGAAGGCATCCAGGGAGTGATTCTGTGAGCTCCCCTGCTAGGTGCTGCTGATACAGGGATCTCAGCTTTTGAAGAAGGGAACACCTTTGCTTGGGGCTTAAGGAGGAAGCTGCTAGGTACAAGAACACAGGAGTGGCAGAGATATCTACCTGACATGGAGAGGGCTGTGTTCAGGAGAGAGGTAAGGTGGAATCAAGCTGACCATCCTGTGCACCATGCAGGTTTGTGGCAGTGCTGATTTTATTTCCATAAAACGGGTTCTCACTTTGCTGTCAGCCATGCTTTGCTTTCAAGGTGTTTTACTAAAACTGAGCAGTCCCCTTTGTTGGCAGTGGTCCTTGAACAAGGTCCTTGGCAGGATGACTTTGGATTCTGATGGCACTTCAATGTTTAGAATAAGTTTTGTGGTCCTTTTTAAGTGAACAGGCAGCATCAGATTTAAAGTCTTGTATCTTAAACAAGGTTGGTTGAGGTCAGTAGTGGCTTAGTGTATCTATCAACAAAGAAATTCTGCTTTGGGGGTCTCTGAAACAGAAGGCAGCCCTTTTTACCCGTATTCAGCACAACAATCTGATACAGGAGCCCCAGGACTTCAAATGAGGAGTTGAGCTGAGGCTGTGTGTTCATAGGCATCAAAAGGTAACAACTTCTGAGTTCCCGACTTCAGTGTCCACAGAGAATCCGTTCTGCCTGGCCAGAATCCCCCCCTCAGAGCTGCCTGCATGTAGGAGCCTTTGATCCTGGGTCTCAAAGGGCTGTGCAGTATTGCTGTGTGCTGCTAAATAATTGCCATGCTTCATCCCAGGGACGGGAACTCTGTGTCCTATGGGGAATGGCATGTGTAGTGGCTGATAAACCGGTATGTTAATCCTGCTAATGCTTGTGTGAATCCGCTCAATCTGACAGTGTTGCACCATCCCATGGTAACAGGATTGTATGGGTGACTCGAGTCTGTAGCTTGTGGTGAACTTCGTCGTGTTTTCAAATAGTAATCGCGGTGATTGCTTAGGCTCTGTTTTTCTTTCCAATAAGTTGTAACATAGTTGTGGTTCTCCTTAGTTTGCAAATACTGTGATGCATCACGTTTTCTGCAAAAATAGCTAGAGGTGAGCTCCCAAGCACAAAGTCTTGACTGGAGTCAAGAACAAGATTGGTTTTGCTTGTAAATCAGCATCCTCAATAACAGCGGCACTAACAATAACAATTCTTTACTCCTGTATTAGCATTTTTATCTATAGCTTTTAAGGAGTTTTATTATGGTATTACATTCTCCAGTTTACAAATGGAAGAGTAGAAAGATAAATCATAGAGGTAGGAGTGAGTAAACTAGAGAGGCCTTGGGGGAAAAAGGTATTATCCAAAAAATTGACTTCTGTGGTTTTATGTTTTCCCCTGCCCCATGAAACGCGCTGTGAGTCTACTCCAGTCTGACTTTGCATTCTGTCCACACTTTGTCCTCTGTCACAACTGGTCTAAGCTGGTGTAATTCCTCTGAAGCTGGTGATTCTGCCTCTAATTCTTATCTCTTGCCTTTGTATTTCAGTTAACTTTCCTTGAGGTAATTTCCATTTCATTTGTGTATTTATTTTGGCACCATTTTTTGTGCTTCCTTTCCGCTAGTACTGTTTGAACAGCTTGGAAGGATGGATTTTGTTTAGCTTCAAGAATCCCCCCAAGGTTTGTTTCAGGGGGAGGGAATCTGCAGGCACACTGCCTTTGAATCAGTCTTTGCAAGCGTCTCACAGGAGAGACGTGCCCCTGCCTCCCTTCCCTTCCACCGCAGGCTCCGGCAGAAAGAATCCCATTTGTGTTTCCCCCTCTCATGTCTGTGTGTTTTGTTCCTAGCGCAGATGCAGATGGTTAGTACTGACAGGCTTCGCAACGACATCTTCGGGTTTCAGATGGCTGGGAATGCTAATGAAAGGCTCGTTGTTTCTTTTCCCTGGCTTACAGGCACACAGTTCCACCATGGATGTGAGCAGAGGAGGAAGCTGCTAATGATGTCTGCTGCCTCCCATCTCCCCTTAGCTATCTGCTTCTCCCTCCTGGTGAGTTGCTGGTGACACAGCAGCCACCGCTGTACCCTGCTTGAGGCTGTAGCCCTGCACGTGTGCATTTGGGTGGGGCAGATGAACAAAAAGACACTGTGAGATGTCAGGAGCAGGGAACTAGGAATCTATCCGAAAGCACTGCCAACAAGGTGCTCAGGTGAAAACACCGCAGGGGTCTCCTGCAGGTGGAAACTTTGTTCCTTGCATGTGGTAACACAAGAGAGTCTCTTGGATTGTTTTAATCTGGGGTTTCTTAGAATGAACCAGGAACTGTGTATAGCCTTCCCAGATTCTCTAAGTTCATGCTTTGCCCTAACACAATTTTTGCTAATTGTTACAGCATCTGTTGTTCAGTTTCCTGAAGTGTCGAAGTAGTGTAAGAGCATAGGAACAAGAAAGATTATTTTCTCTCTGTGATGCAAAAGCAGCATTGTCACAGAAATATTCTGGTTTTGTCCCAGGCCTCAGTAGTTGCAGTTTTAAATAACTACTTTAGCCTAACCCAAACAACAGGATTTCAGAATAATATAGTAACAACCCTTGGCTATTCTTACTGCTTAATCTTTTCATCAAGCTATGACAACCAGTAATGGAGAATGAAATAGGAACCTGTGCCCTCTGTTTCTCCATGAAATCTTTGATCTGGAAAGTGGTTCTTTAATTTCCAGTTCACAGAAGGACTGAGTTTGGGGAATTTAATTTGCCTCCCATTGTCTCGATGCCACCTTATCTTCACACGTCTTGCAGGAAGTTGTTAGGCTGCCCAGATTTTCATGCTGGCACGCTGCCAGCCACACGAGTAGCCTTTGTATCTTTGCAGCCAAGAGGGTTCAGAGAAAAGAAGGTAAATATTCCAAGATTGTTTGATGTATGGACAAGTTATGCAGCAGAAACATGTACTGAACTACTTCCAGTAGCTCATTAAGGCTGTTCCAGTGAGACAAGGGATCTTGTAGTATCCTACTGAAATAGAAATGTGCTCCAGCACTTCACACACAGAGTTCCTACGTATACACAGAACAATTACTTTAATAGTAATGCTTTTATGTAGCAGCTGTAAAAGGTAGCTCTCAAAGCACTTCATATGGAAAGCAAATACTGTTAATTCCATTCCTCAGACAAGGGAACTGAATTATGGAGGGGAAGTGTGATGCTGCAGGCCACTGACACAAGCACAAATAAAGCTTATGTTTCAAGTCCACTGACTTGTGCCTATTGACAGGGGGTCACACTGCTGCACTAAAGGTGGGGAGCATGGAGCCAGAGAGTTATGAGGAATGCTTTTCTGTAGCTCACATTTGTATTCTTAACCACTGTTACAAACAGCTTAGCCCTTTTTGATGCATTCAGCTTGGTACTGGGATGGCTAAGTGTCTTCCAGCACCGCTCTTAAATCTGCTGTGTACCCACGTTCCAGGATGCAGAGACATGACTCTGCAGAGATCAACAGACCGTGCACGTCAGCCTAAAAAAGCTCTGAATTTGGCCCATCCTCTTGGGCAGCAGAGCAGTGCTGCTGCTCGCTCGGTCAGCCAAAGTATCAGTGCGGAGTGCCGAATGGCAGTCTTCCAGTTGTTCAGCAATTCTGGACAATGTGCTATTAAACTGAGTGTAGCAAATGGTAGGAAGAACACAGTCCTTAAAGGGCAGAGTGCAGACACATTATAAAGTGATCTATTTATATCAGAGAGCTACACCTGTAACAATACAGTGCTTCTGGAAGCTACCAGTCATAGCTACTGTGCTATTAAAAGCATGTGACAGATGGATTCTGCGGTAATAATTTCCCCTACTCACTTAATAAAAATTCTGTCCTATCCGTTTTTCCTTTTGTACTCTTTTTAAAGCATTGTGGTTCAATTTTGTTGTCTGAGGGATATTTCCAAGTGAGAAATATTTACTGTAGGCCTTTACAAGGTCAGGCATAGAGTCCTGCAGGCAGCTCCGGTGCAAGTTTCTCCACAGGCTGTTCTGTCCAGCATTTGCTACCCCCTGGACCTGCAAAGTGCCCCCCGATGGATCTGGTCTGTGCCTTTCTGCTTTGTAGCAACAATGAGTGCTCACACTGAAGCACCGAATGCCTTTATGGAAAAGGTATGTGTATTCTCTTAAATATACTCTGCACTCCTTCCAGATGCATTTCAGCTGTTTTCTATGGCAAATTTGAATCCAAGGTCACTATAACAAAAGATGGGGGAAAACCCATTTGGTTGTCCTGGATATTTCAGTGGTTTTGTCACCGAGCTGTACTGGTGCAGCCAGCAAACAGTTTGCAGCGCCAGTATGCCCTCGCCAACTCTATGGTGGCTCGTGGAGTAACGGGCATGCAGTTGGGGGCCTGTGTGGCAGTCATGCTTTCATTAGTTTATGTAAATGTAGCACTGCTACTTCTAGACAGACCAGCGAGAGATTGCAGCCCACAAAATCCATAAATTAGAACTTGAATCCATTTGCCTATTCATCCTCATCCCGGCTTCGATGTACTTCTCCGAAGTACAGCTAGGTATGTGATGACCAGTTCAGTTTCCTCCTTTAAGCAGCTACAGCCTTACACAAATATTGTGCATCTTATAACCAAACAGATCTTGATAGCTTTATAGAGGAGAATCAGATGGACGACATTGTTCATGGCAGAGGAGTACAGAAGGTGTTAGTTCTTTCAGATGATTACATGAAACTGCTTCATCGAGGACAGCAGAGCAGAGTGAGTTAGCCTGTATCACTTTTGTCACTGGTAGATCCTTTCATGCAGTGATATTTTTATAATGATGTTGCCTGCAATAAAAGAAGCCTGATAGTATTGGAATAAATCTCTCTGCTTGACCAGTCCTCAAAAAATATCGCTTGATTCTTAGAGCTGATAGGACAAAAGCGAGCATCAAGCTACAAGCTCAGTCTGATGCCAGCGTTTTAAATTAAAATGCACACAGTTTGGTTGATTCCACTGGACCTCTCCCTGTGCTTTTGTGCATAAAGTGACTGGCTGCTCAGCAAAAAGTGGCTATTTCAGGAAAAAAAAAAATAGAACTGTTAGGTTGCCACTGCTTTGGCATTTAACGGGGAAAAGTACGGGGCCCTGAAAGAGCCAAGGGAAGAGGCAGGGCATGGGAAGTAGGTGTCAGTCTTTGGCATGACACCTGTCCTGGTTGTGGAGAAACCTCAGGGTGACTGGGAGAGGAGCCTAGCTGCAGGATTCTTGTACAGTAAGTCCATTAGTCCTATGGAGCCTTGTAGGGAGATTTATATGCTGCAGTTCCTTTGTGTTGCATATTGGTGGAGAAATAACTGCACCGCCTCCTGGGAGAAGGTGCAGAAGCAGGTGTTGTTATCACTCCCTAGATTTTGTGACAAAAGCAGCCATCTTTGTAAACCTGTGTCTGCTTTGAACAGCTGAGGGCTTGATCTAGGGATGGTGCTTTTCATATCAAAGAAACACCTGTGGAAGAGCTCAGTGTATTCTTGCATTAACTTTCTACTTGGTCTAAATTAAAATGTGGCTGGGAAACAGATTTCCCCAAATTAAAAGACACAGCACCACAGGTTCGCTGCTTCTTCCTTGGGAGGAATCCAAATTCTACTTTTTCTCCCTCATTTTTCCCTTCAAGTCTTTCTTGAAATTTATACCTGTATTGAAAAACAAGGTGTTTGAAACAAAACAAAGCCCAAACTTCTTCTGCCTCATTTCAGCAAACTAACTGAAGAGATGCGTGATGTTTCTGTGTACGGCGGTAAGCGCTCGTGGGAAGACTGCTGTGCGTTTCGTCGTTATATGGGAGGGAAGAGTTCATCCCATTCCCTTAGGGGAGGGGGAATAGGTCAGCACCAGAAAGCTTTCCTGGTGAATTAATGAGAGCATAGGGCAGGGTGGGAGAGAGACGAGGGGCTCTGACTGAGAAATGCAAAGCATTTAAAAATAAAATTAAAAAAGAAGGAATAAAAAACAAGGCAAAGTCCATTGGGGCATTCTGTGCTGCGTTTTCGTTATGTGCTGGAGTATTAAACATCTTCAGGCCGTGCTAATGATGTTGATAACAAGCCTGATCTTTTGATGTTTCTGGAAGCATCAAAGTGAAGGTTCTGGAAGGCCTCAGTTCATCAAAATCCAAATCCCAGACAAAAAGAACTTTTAGATTAATAGGTATGGATATTTTATTACACTTAATTTTATGTTCTCTGGGGCTTTGGGGAAAGGAAGGATGAGATGGAAGAAAAATAAATAAGGGTTTTGAAGCAGGCGTGAATGGAGCTGAAATGCAATTCAGAGTAATGTTTTGGAGAATGCTTAAATTTTTTTTTACTGTTTCCCCATTCTGATTTGTGTGGGGAGGAGGCAGAAACTGTCTTCTATGGCTTTCCGTAGTGAGAAGAGCTTTGTCAATTAGGCAGTGTCAGTAGATCCGTAGGGCCTATCAGAAGGGGAGGATTTTTTGCAGTTGTTTCCTGACGTCTGCCACCCGTTCCCTTGCTGAGACCAAGGACAACCCCTTCATGTCAGCCTTCAAGCAGAGCTGTGGCCCCTCCAGCCCTTCGGAAGGGAGCAGAGACAGGACTCCAGCACTGCTACTGTAACCTGCTCCTATGTCAGGGCTGTAAGCAAGTGGTGTAGATTACCCAAATGTATCAAGGTACTAATAAGAGGTAGAATGGGTTTTGTGATTGGGATATCTCTGAAGATTTCATTTAATTTTGGTAGCTTGCACTTCTAATGGTGTGAAATATGGGCAAGATATTACTAATACTTGTATTACATACTCCTTTAGAACACCAGAAGATGATATTAAACTCAAAATTGGAGGGTTCCTGCTTGAAGTGAAACCACTGGTGTGCATAAACCAAACGCAGCAAGGAAAAACCCTTCCGAGAACTTCAAGAAGAATACACTGACGTTCAGATACACAAGGGATAGGAGCAGAGAAATGGTTTTGACTTATTTGTCAGAACTTCAGGCCCAAGGTCTTGCACCATTGAATTGATGAATCCTGAGTTACATCTCTCAGCTTTGAGTCAGGTGTGTGTCTGTTTGATCCCAAATGCTTGCTGGGCTGTAGTTTGCTGTAATTAGAGGTAAGCCAAGAATTAAAATCTTTATGTAACAAGAGTTTGCTGTGTAGCAAGAAGATACTTAATCACCTCTTCAGATGTCACTGCTGCTGCACTTCCTACAAATGCCTTTTGGTTTCCTGTCTTTGGGGGTAGTAGTGCAAATCATGCACTTATTCAGGGAAATTAGAGACTGCATACACTCACAGTAATTCATCTAGTCAAAGTCCTACTCATGGAAGGCTGTGCCATGCACTCCAATGTATTTTTGGGGCTGCTGAAGCAGTTCAGCAACTCAAGGTGACACAGTGAGTGTCCGATGTTTTGCTGCTTTAGAGGACTTGCTGGCAGGCTGTCTTTCCATGATGGCCTGTATTGCCATGAGAACCCATGGGCTCTTGTTAAGCTACAGGAACAAGTGGGATTGATGGTTCGGTCACAAGCTTCCAAATGCTCAGATGTTTGTATTTGGAAACTAAGGGGCACTTTTGTAACAATACACAGAAATTTTGCCATTGACTTGCCTGTCTGCTTTTTTCATTGAGAATTTGAAAGTTGGTGATTGTAGGTACTACTACCTGGATATGTAAATAATCACATTATGCAACCCCTTTTTTTAAAAAACAACAAACAACAAGATATGGAAAACAGAAGTCTAGTCTTGTCTAGTCTCTGTAATGAGTAACATTAATATTTTCCCACACCAGCAGCTGTTGCGTTGTTTCAGGTTCCCTCTTGACTTAGTAGTGGTGTCACAGTTTATCCATTCTACACTGAGACTATTAAACTGTAATTTATGTTACATCAGATTACTTCACTCCTATCCTCTAGCCTCTTACTTTTTCCCCCTGCAGTGCTTCAGTTCACTTAACTAGTTCATGCACCTCTCTGACTGTGCTTTACTGAAATCAGCCACAGACCTAAAACCAAGCAAAACCTCCTGTTGTGGTTCTCTAGTCTGAGGCTGATAATTTCATGTTGGGTCCTTCGTTGTCTTTACTGTAAAAGAGATTGTAGACTTTGTTTTCCTGTGAATGTGTTTGTGGTTAGCCGCCTGAGAGCAGTGACAGTAAGAAGTTGTGCTGGGACTAGAATCGTTGGTTGATTACTGTCCAGTATCTCGCATTTGCTTTCCTTCTTGAGAAAAGCAAGAGGAATATATTCACAGGCTTGTAGTCTGGAGTTGTATGGGTGAATTGGTTGCTTTTTTGTTAGGATCTCTCTCTGCTCGTGTGCACTGATATTTTTTTAGTGTTTTGTTTAAATGCCACCCCATCAGCAGTGTTAAAGAAGGCTGAACAACCACTCAGAGCAGAAGATCCATGGTCATGGTTGGATACGTAGATGATTGTGAGCATGACATTCAGAGATGAGTTTCAGAAAGAAGAAAAAGGTGGTTTTAAAAACAAATAAATACAAGATGCTGTCCAGCAGTCCCAGTCGCATGCCTAGGCAAGACACTTAAAATCACTGAGCTGTTAACAGTAAGTTTGCCTCACTTCATCAACTGCATCAACTGCAGTGCTTCTGAGAGAGAAAAAATGAAAACTCACATTGGTCACCCTCTCTTGAACTTCTTTTGCCTTTGTGGGTGTTTAGTTTGCTTTTCTCTCTTTGGGCAAGGTGAGGGAAGGACTGGTGGTTCGGCTGAAGGCAGCTTTTGTGCAGAGATTGGGCTCAACTGTTCTTGGAGAGCTGGGCAGTTAACAGATTGACTAGTTAGAAAGTTGTTAGCCAGTGATTTGCGTTCCAGAAACCTTAGTACAATGCATGCTGTTCTATGCTGCCTCAAACTACTACTCTATACCAGTTTAAATAGATTTTGTTCACACCCCCCCTCCCGACGAATTTTATAGCCTTTGATAAGGGCTGGTGGTCTGTTTTAACATACCAAGCCTAAAACTCAAGGTTCTACTGCACTCACAACAGACAGTAAATAGTACAGTAAATAGTTTTAAAATGCAGAAGCAGTGAAGGTGCCATCAAAACAGGAGAGGCAATCAGAAACCGTCAGACTCCACTGGAGTCTCTCTTGTAATAATATCTTTTTAGAGATTATTCCATGTAATTTTCCCCTTTATGTCTTTCTCAGGTGTCCGTGGCACCTGCCTGTTTTTGCAGACTTCAACATCAGCGTTCTTGTGATTTCTGTGCACGTAGTGGGTTGGGTTCTGATGGAGCTGTTTTCTTGGCAAGTTCATCTTACAGGAGAGAAACCAAGGTTTGCCTGATGCTTCTAGCTCTTACTCACATTCCATCACTTTAAAATAAGAAGACATCAATGTAGTTGAAAGATCATAGAATAAATAAAAGAAATTGTGTAAGAGGCATTTTGTATTCCCACTACATCATCTTTATGTATAACTTGCTGAAATAGTTCTTCACAAGTTTGTTGATTGAGCTGTTCAGATTTTTGAACAAAGAAAGTGCCCAAAGAGGATGCCCCCAGGTGAATAATTCTCATGCAAGCTCTCGTAAGCTGCCTGCCACCAGTTCAAGATTGAAAGTTTTGCCTTTCTTAAAGCTTTTTAAGGCAGTGGGGGGATCGTGACACAGGAACTTCTTTTAAATGCCCAGTGTTTCTCATTGGAGAACATCATTAGGCAAATCCAGGGAGCTGAGCTCTGAGGAATGGCTTCTCCCTCTCTCCCTCCCTCTTTCTCTCTGCTGCAAACCTAAACTCTGAAAATCTGCCTGTGTTTTTAAAACTGTAGTTCTGTTTTCTTCCCACCCCGTATTTTCTTCCTCCCACCCCATATTAATCACAGAAACCTTTTTCTCTCGGGCCTCTCTTACCACCTCTGGCACCCCCACTTTGGTTTGCGTGTGCTAAACTCCTTGTCCTTGCCTGTCACTCTGATCATGTCACAGTCTCTCTGAATCTCCCAGTTGCTCTCTTTTTTACCATATCAAATTCAAGCTTCTGTTTCCCACCTCCAGAGCCCATTGTTTTCCCTCCTTCTGTCTCTCTTTTCCCCTCCTCTCCCCCCCCCCCCTTTTTTTTTTGCCGTGGATATGTTTATCTGTCTTGTTGCCGTCACTGCCTGTGGCAGTGTCCTTTATGCCCAGTTGCCCACCTGACATCATCTCCCCTCCTTCAAGACATCCTTAAGACAGACTCCTGTGTTAGAGCCTGGCAGCAATCAGCTCACTAATGATGGCTACGTTCAGCAGTAGACCAGGGATTGCTAATGGTATTTATTTATTCATGCTCCTTGTGGAAGATAAAACATGCAGTTGATTGTGATTAGCTGACCTGGGTAACCTTATCCTTATTTTCATCTTGCCTCTCACCCTGTATCCAAGTCTTCTATTTTCGTTTGTTTTGTGATGCAGTTCTAAACTTCTTAAATCGGTGGCCTGTCCGTTTCAGTCCTTGTAGACTGAGGTCCTGATCCCAATTAGAAGGCTTGAACTTAATCACACGCACAATGGCTGTTGCTGCTACTGTACAGCAGCATTCTGGGATTTTCAGGAATGCTCGGGAACATAGGTGTGCAGGCGATCTTCTGGGATCCTGAACAAACTGGAGCCATCGTTGTTCTATATGGTGGCAGGTTTGGAGTTATTCTGCTTTGTCAAGGGAGTACTGGTGGAGCATGGTAGTTGTCATTTGGGGTGTTTGATGGAGAATGAAGTCGGTCCTGCAGTGGAGGTGAAGCTATAGGACGTCACACTCTGTGCATGCTGTGCTTCAAGACTTCCCATGGCTAACAGAAGAAAAGCCTTGCTTCTCTGTGTATGCTCTAGTTGCTGCTCATCAACTACTTTGGATTTGGTTAGGTACAACTTTCATTCTGATTCAAGTAAAATACCTTTATATATTATTCCTTTCGTACTCCTTTGAATTCTCTGTAGTTGGCCCACAGCTGCCTTGAAGTCTGATGCTGCTGGGTCCTTGCCCATGTAAAACTCATAGGCAAGACTTACAGAGGGAGGCTTCCAGGCACTACATGCACTTGTCCCCTCTCTGTGACGCAGCTGTCGGCAGCTCTGCTCTCCTGTGCTCTGCGTAGCTCTGAAAGAGACTGGAAATTGTCCCCTGTTGTGAAGTGGGGCTCAGCAGCCATCATTTGCCAGGCTGGGACCTCTGAGCATGTATGTACCATGGAACAGGTGTGAGCTCATTTTCCCATTGGCCTTGTTGCAATCCCGTTGGATTTAGTGAATGACTCACAGCTGTGAGTCAGAGGCGCTGCGTGAGCAAAGCTGGCGTCAGGACCGAGCACCAGGCCAGCCCGCGGCTCAAACGGCTTCTGGAGGATGGAGTAGCTAGGTATTTTATTCTCCCTCCATCTCTCCCTGAATCTCTTTTAAACTCACTGCATGGAAATCGCGCTCAGGTTGCCTGCTGCTCTGTAGTCCAAGAGTGAAAAGTGAGTTGAGAAATAAAGGGTGCTTTGAACTAAAGACCTGCTGATGTATCATTTTGTTTACAGGTACGTGCGCGTGAGCTGCAGGTAGCTGGCAGAAACAAAAAAGCCTTTTTCCCAGTACGCATTTGATTATGAACGCTCCCTTCATCCTTCAGTTGTCGGTGGTGTTGGGATTAGTACCGGTGGCAGAGCAGAGCAGGATGCTAAAGACCCACGGCTACTGAGTTTAGTAGCTCAAGCCAGGGGAAAAAATACAGTGAGAAAAAGTCAAAGACGTAGCCTTAAGGAATGAAAAGTGACTTCTTGAAACGTTATTTTTGTATTTAAAAGCATCAAATGAGACTGCATTTTATCTTTGTCAAGACATCAAAAAATGCTTTATGCTGAATTTTCCTGCAGGAGGCTAATGGAGTAGTTCTTTCCTTAAGAGTGTAGCTTCTGGAATGAAACAGAATGAGCTCTTCATGAATGCCTGAAGATTGAATCTGTAGGTACAGATATAGCTATAAGCATATCTCTTAATACTTGTATATAAAGCTCTGTATGCCCAGGATAAAACAGAAAGAAAAAGGTTGTTTTTGCACACTTTGTGTTTCAGTCGTTGAATTTAAACAGTATTTATTTGTGCACTTATTTCAGCTGACTCCCTGCTTTTGCTTTGTTTGAATTTTATTCTAAGTGAAAATATTCCTCTTAATTTCTAAGGACTTGCTGCTTTCCTGTGCACTTATTTATACCAGAAATTGAAACATCTAAATATTTGTCTTTTCTTACTGAAAACCTATGCTTTATTGTTATTTATGAAATTAAACACCCTTTTTTTTTTTAAAGGTAGGTGATCTGTGCTATGTACCAAACAGATCTTTGTGATGGCAGGGTTTAGAGCTCAGCTGCTGCTTTTATTCTTTCTTTAGTTTAGTATCACTTTTGCATTGGTTGCACAGTGGTCACAGACTGCTGACATGTCTCAGAAATCCCTCAAAAGCTGAATTCTCAAGAGAAAATCCAGAGGTGAGGTGACCACATTCCCAAAGGCGCTGTCACGGGCAAGCTGTTAGTTACTGTACACGATTGCAAGTATCAGTGAACTGGTGCAGTAGGTAAAGGGTAGGTTGGAGTAGGTGAAGATAGACATCCTCTCCTGAAGTGCTTGCGGTTGAGCTCTGGCAAGGAATGCAGTCAAGAAGGGAGTAGCATTAGGCCTCTGTGGAAAATTGCTGGAGAGAAGATCTGCTCAGAAAATTTTAGTTGTGAAAGATCCTCAGATTGACAAGAATCATCAAAAGGATTCAGCACAAGTAAAAACTAATGAGAGAATACCTTTGTTTCTTAGGGAAGCCAAATGAGAGAGAGGTACGTGTCCAGGAACCAAATCCCTACGCTGTTACACAGGGATCTTGGTATTGGGACAGGGCATCTCATCCTGCAACACTGACCTTTTTGCAGTGTCATTTGCACACGTGGTCCCAGGAGGGCACTGAGCTCACATCCTGGAGTAAGTGCTGCAGGATCAGGCCCATTGCACTGGGAGAAGGATGGAGTGCAGGGAGCAGAGTTGGTAGAGCAGGGCAGGTGTTGACAATTAATTCCTGAATTAGGAGGGGGAACTCATAAGGTCATCACATCCCCCACTGTGTTGTTCATATGCTTATAGAAAATCTTCCCCATTTCCCCCCGCTGCTGCGAGGCGAGGGGAGGTGCAGAGCTGACAGGATGAATGATGAAGGCTTCCCCCAACCCATTGCCTCTCTGTGATGGAGTGACACATTTAACCTCCCCTGATGCTACTGCTGCAGGTGAAATGAATTATGCGACCCTCTGAATCCCTTATCGGTGCTGGGCCGTCTCAGGGGCTGGATGCAGCTGCTGTAATTTTGGAGTTCTTTCCCTGCTTTAATGCCAAGTACAAATCATGCACATTTCTCTGCTTGAAGACCCCAGGCTGCTTTGAATATGGAACTGGTCTCCCTAGGGAGTGCAAAGGGGGGGAGGGGAGAACGGGGATGGAAGATAGGAAACCTGCACAGAATTGCTAATCAGGCTCTGCCCTCTGTCTTCCCGGGCTGCAGATGGCTTCTTGCTGCGTTGCGAGCCTATCAAAGCAAAACACCTTCATTGTCAGCCGTGCAGAAAGCGCCCCAAGTGTCTGCTGCGAAGGGTGGGCGGAGGATGGATAGCCGCCTTTTTGAGATTACCAGAGGAGCCTAATTAAGCCGGGGGTTTTCTTCCTTGGGAAGTGGTCACTGGTAGCCTTGAAGGTAATGAAACATGTCGGTCTGAACCCCTTTTCATCTCCAGAGCAGCAGGTATCGCTCGTCTCACGGCCGGTGCCTGTGTTGCTGTGGATGGTCAGGACTGCGAGCGTTGCTTGGCACTATTCTCTTTTTGTGTGCTTCCTTACTTCCTTCTGCAGGGGATGGTGAGCTCTGCACTTTCCACCCCAGGGGTCCTATTGCAGGGCCCCACAGTGCTCTGTGCCCCACACAGCGCAGTGAGAACACAAACCTTGAGACAGGAGTTCCCTGATGCAGGCTGATTAAAGAACCTGTGGGTGGGGATGCCGAGAAGGTGCTAATAGCACACCCAGCATTTAATTATTAAAATGGCCTATAAACTGCCATGGTCCATTTAGACTCATTATACTCCTTTGGCTTCTCTTCCTCTTGAGGTGAAGCACCTGAGATGCCAGGGAGTTTTCCTGTACAGTGCTGTGTGTCATGCTCTCAGTTTCCTCTGCTTCACATAATCCGTGGGCTATAAAACAAAGCAGGAGTGAGACTGAGAGCAGGGAAGTGCTCACAAATACTCCTGTGCACAAGCAACAATTGGTGTGGACCTTTTCTGTTAATGCTTGGGTGCTTGAGGTTTGCTAGCTGGGGACTACTGGGAGCAGGGAGTTGGTCACCAGGCTGTCATCTTGGCAGGTTTTGTTCTACCTGTGTTAGGAGAGATGTGTCCTGGAATTCTTGGTTAGTTGTGAGGATTGTAAGAGATACAGGCCCGGCTGCTCAATCTTCAAGCATATTTTTTTTTTACATGAGAAGTATTCAGTGTTTTATTGTATAATTGAAGGCTGTTGAGGAAAAGCAGAGAAAACCATAAATATTTCAGTTGGCGTATTTCAAAGAACCTGTGTAGGTCTAGACCTTTATTAATTTGTTTAAGGTCTATTTGCATACATTTCAATAAGATAGCCAATTGTCGCGCTGCCTGAGCACTTCTGTAAGCCCTGACACGGGCAGAGCTTTACTGATTTCAGTCATGGAAATTGGCTTCATGGGAGAGACACTCAGCAACAAACAATTAATAACCAGGGAAGTCTAACAAAAGGCAGCAAGACAGGGATTTAGTTGCTGAGGTTTTGTTAATGAGCACAACTTCTTTTCTCTGAAAAGCAGAATTTCTGGTTGCTCAACAACATTGGGAAGTGCCATGAGAGAGCATGCAACACTTCTGGAGTATTAAATGGTAGCTGCGTTGTTTATTTGCATCATTCGGAATATTGTTTTGTTCCTGTTGGGCTTTCTGCAAACTTTTGCAATTTCATGTCCCATATTAATATGTTTTAGGATATTTTAGCTTTCTGGGTTTTAGTTTGTGATGGAAGTTTATTTTAGCATTGTATTTTGGTTATACACTGATTGCTTTTGTTCTCTCACCTGGCTGCTTGGCATAAAAGAAGAGTTGTAAGGAAGTGTCAGGACATATAAATTGGTTTTGGGGGGAAATGCTACATCCTCTTGCAAGGAAACTACAGATTGTTTTCCCTTACTTGTTGGTGTTTCTTCTTATCCCACAGCATTCTTTATTGGCTGCATGTCCTGTCTTGCTGTTTGTGCTAAAAGATAACTGGGCCAGAGACACAAAGAAAGGTTTCGATTCTGCTTTCTCTTCCCGGATGTTCTGGAAAATTCCTGCGTAACCTCAGCAAGCCAGTAAAGTTCCACAGGCCTCGTTTTTGTGTTCAGTGGGAATGAAGCTCTTCATAGGATTGCTGCTAAACTTAATTGTTTTCTGTAATCTAGTTCTAGTGCCTTTCATCGTGACAGGCGTTGCACAGGTGTAGAGATTCAGTGGGTAAAATGAACAGGGGCTGTTTGCAGTTCTGCGAGTCTGTGTCTGTTGCCTGTGAACTGTGGATGGGGTGCATTTTTTTCCTGTCAGGGTTAGGGAATTTGCTCGATTAGGCTAGTCAGCAGTTCCTCGTCTTTCTGGATGACTGTTGAAGTTTATTAGATTAAGACTTTAAGACAGATTTACTCATATTATCTAGCTCCTTTGTGTTGGCTGAGTGAAACAAGTGGGCCTGAATACATCACCTCTGCCTCTCCTTCATGTTCCCTCCCGGCTTTCATTAATCTCAGGCTTCTGTGATGATTTAAGAGCCGCACCCGTTATTCCGAGGCTGGCTGGAATGTGAGCAAGCAGAAGCGGGAGGGACAGCAACAATTTGGAAGGTATCAATACACAAACCTAGCGAGGAGGTGCTGTCGCTGTTATGCACTGGAGGGTTTATCCCCCGTATATCAGTGCTTACAAACTCCCAATCTGGGTCTCGGTGCTGCATACGCCACCTTGGGTGCAACATAGACTGCAAAACCCAGGCCAGTGCTTTGTTTGGAAGCTGGTGCCATTGAGCAGAGGGGAGGAAAAGATGATGGATAACTTAACACAGAGTGTTTGGGATCAGCGGCTCCTCGTCCCTCACCAGATGTCCTGCTCTGTACCAACACTGGCAGAGCTGGTACCTGGCCGGCAGCCTCGCTGGCAGTGGCTGTATGGGGGAGGCTTAAGGTTGCTGCGGAATGAAGGATGCTGCTCCCTGGCACCAAAACCTTCTGGCTGCTCTGGTGCGTCCTGTGACCTGGTGTTATGAACAGGAACACACCAGCAGGATACGCAGCGGGGTGGTGATACAGACCTGTATCTCTTTGCTGCACCCTCTTTCCAGCGCCTCTCTAGAGCCCTGTCACACATCAGGAGCTCATCATTTGCTCCATATCCTAATTTGCTGCCTATCCTGAATTAGTATGTGTTGGAAGAGCACTGCAAAGGCTTAACCCCCGAGTATGTACACAACCCATAGTGAATCAGGAAGTTGCCTAGCTGTAGCCTTCCTCATGCACAAGTAGCAAGCGGGGTGAGTGCTTGGTTTTATTTATTCATATTTGCACTTCCTTTAGATCTCTCTCCTTCTCCGGACTTCTAATGCTACATTTGAAGTCGGGCTGTGATCTGGACCCCATAGAGCTTGTACTTTATATTATTTTTGTTTTTTAATTACTTTCCTGTTTATTCTCCTCTCTCAGTTAGAAAAAAGGGAATGTTTGAGTAGGGTGTATTCTACTTTAATTTCGCTCTGCAGAGTGGAGGAGATGTTTTGCCATTATATATCATAAATGATGAACCAGAAGCAACTCTGTGTGTTCTGGAGCATAGGTCAAATAAATTATCCAAGTCCTTTTGAATATGTATGGGATGGCCCCCAGCTTTTTATGAAAACTATTCTTGTGTAGTGTCTAACGCTTTTTCTGTTTCATTAAGTGTTGATTCTGTGTCTGTGCAGTGGCACTGAAGCATCATGGCTTTTTCTGGCAACCAGATGGATTCGTCACTTTCCAGCAGACACCAGTATTTTCCAGGATTTTAGCCTTCACTAAAGTCTGTGAAAACTCTCCTCCTAGTATCCATGGGCACTGTAGGTCAGATCCTGACTGACATGCACTTCAGGTAACTTTGTTGACACATGCAGTTTTAAACAGACTATAAATCAAAGCAATTCCTTGTGTGTTCAGTAACATTTTCAAGTTGTGAGCTATGTGAAAGCAGATGTGTGCTTCTGAGAGGTAAATGCTGCATTCCCTGTCTTGCAGGCTGGGGCAGGAGAACCGCTACATCGCTATGTCACTACCCCTTTGGTTTTGTCATCGTGCTTATTACCATGTCAGGTTTAATTCAATCCAAACAATTGTAGGGTGCTATAGGATTTCATTATTTTAAATTGTTAAAGAACATGGTAATAGGATACACCAGATTAACAAGGTGAATGGGGACTAGAAACATCAGAGGAAGAAGCTCATGTTTAAGAGTAGCCAATGTCATTGTTTCCCCTAGAACTGCTCTCTTTGCAAGAACAGCACAGCAGGATTTCATGATATATGAAAGCCTTCTAGTGGGGTCAAGGAAGAGTTGTGATCGTCTCTATCAGCTGGTCATAGCCTAACTGATGGAATGAACTATGGCCACAACTACTTTTGTTCACACCTCTGTTGCCCCTTGAGTCTGGTATCATGATTAAATCTGCCAAGCACTGCCTTTGCAATATTAGTCAAGATGTCAACTGCAGCAGCCACCACCAAGTGGTGTGTCTAGATTTTGTACCTATTCGTATAACTTAACAAGTTTATTTTTATTAAACTACAGTGGAAATGAGATAACTTTCTGTCCGTATCTTGTTGGGGTCTGAGGCAGGGGTTGTGTAACACTGGTGGTTAGAGGCCTCAGGGCTTCATATTAACTTTTAAAAAAAAAAAAAAAAAAAAAGGAAAAAAAGGAAGATGCTAACTTTAGAACAAGAGTTCATTTGAAAGATAATAAATATAAAAGAGCTGCATCAGGGACCTCACCAACTATAGAAAGCAGGAGGTGTCGCGTTTTCTGACTTAATTTTATACTCTCCTATTCCACACAGTCGAATGAGCACAGTTTGGTTTCATTTTCTTTTAATGGAAAACAAAGAAGTAATGGTCTGTACCTTTCCAGGGATAGACTTCCTTGGTTTTAATGCAATAGAGAATTACAGGTTTATAAAGCAATGCTGGTGAGTTTGGGGGGAGGAAAAATCAAACTGAAAACAGGAAAAGAAAGCCTTTGAAACAGAAGTTAACTTCAGTTAACCAGGAGAACAGCTTGCTCATTGCAGACTACCATTCTTCTTTGTAACTTCAGCGACAGCAAAGGTCCCTTGTAGCAGCACACCTGGTAGTGGGGTACAGAGAGAAGTGTTTGTGATGTTCAGACCTGAGTCCTTTGTGATCCCTTTGTGTATTCGTTTAAGATGGCAAGTTCACTCATACTGGCAGTCACCATGTGGTGAATTGCATTCCTTAAGGTTTGGCAAGCAGCAGGATAAAACATTCATTTCCACAATTCATTTTCTGATTGAGTTTTCCCCTCTTTGAAGGAAGTAACTTGTTTTCAGGGCCTGAGTCATGCTTATTTTCTGCTGAAAGCATATAAAAGTGTAAGTTGCCATTCAAGACAATCTTTTCAGTTACTAGAAATCCCTTGGTAACTGTTGTGTAACAGCAGAAAACCCAACTTAACACAACCCTAGGGGTGCTGGGTTATGGAGGTCCAGGAGAGGAGGCTGGCTGCGGGAAGTGCATGTTTGCACACCCTGGTGGTCCAGGGTCGGCTGCTGACAGGAGCTTTCGGTACCATCCAGCCCGCTATTTCTCCACTCACTAGGCTTCATGCAAATGTGGAGTAAATGCACTGAAGTGGTGGAATAACAGCAGCATTCAGTTCGACTCAGACAGTCTGGTTCATTGCAACCAAGAGAGCAATCCTGCCATTCTTTTACGAGTTTGTCTGTTGTGCACAAAGAAAGGCAATGAAGCTGGTGAAGGGTCTGGAGAACAGGTCTTGGGGGGAGCTGCTGAGGGAGCTGGGGTTGTTGAGCCTGGAGAAAAGGAGGCTCAGGGGAGACTTGTGCTTTACAATGACCTTAAAGGAGGTTGTAGCAAGGTGGGGATCAGGCTTTTCACCCACGCACCAAGTGAGAAGATGAGGGGGAATGGCCTCAAGTTGCGCCAGGGGAGGTTTAGGTTGGGTTTTAGGAGAAATTTCTTTACAGAAAGGGTTGTGTGGCATTGGAATGGGCTGCCCAGGGAAGTGGTGGAGTCACCATCCCGGGAGGTCTTCCAGAAATGTGTAGATGTAGAACTTAGTGACATGGTTTAGTGGTGGACTTGTCAGTACCAGGTTAAAGGTTGAACTAGAGGATCTTCGAGGTCATGTCCAACCTGAATGACTGTAGGATTCTGTAAGTTCTTTGCTTGTGATTTCAACAGAGCATCTTAGAGTAATCTGCTTTTCAAGTTGTAGATATGTGAGTGCCAGAGGAAAGCTGCATGGGATCAAGGCCTGAGATAATATATCCTGTTTCTTGATTATTTCACATTTCATAAAAAAACATTTCATGTTTCTACCTCATTTATTCCACCACAGAATAGTCGTCCTTTGCTATTACTTCCTATCTGTGAGCAGACGAAACATTAGCAATAGTGTTAATAGTCCCCAAAGCACTGTGTCTTAAAATGAGCTTAGTTGGATTTTTCACGCTCCCTCTTGCCTGCATCTCCCAGAAGCTGTTACTGGTGGCTTGAGTTTGGATCTTTCATCTGAGTCAGTTATTGGGGATGTAGAAAGTTCAAAAGTAAGGTTTCAGTTTTGACCTTTTGCTCCTCAATTTTGGAAGCTGGATTTTGCAATAACTAGCCAAGAGGAGTGATGGACTAGGAGTCGTCTTTGTCTGTAGCTTTCAGTTCTCTTCCTTTTCTAAGAGGGAAAAAAAAAATAAAATCACAAGAAAAAAATCAGTTTGCTTTAATCAAGCAAATACATCTAAAAATAACAGCCCTTGTTTTCCCAGCTCTTGTTGCCTATGGAAAATAGATTTATGTTGCAAGCAAGTTAAACAACATCACCATAAATAGTAGTGAATCCCAGCTTCTATGTGCTTCCTAATGCCCCAGTGACTTGGATTTCAGGCCATTTTAATGATTTTGTCATCAAACAGTTGCATTAGCAAATGAACATCTCACCAGCAGCCTTTATGTGCAGGTTTCTCTTCGCATGGGTGTGAAGTACGGCAGAAACTGGCTCTGTCCCTGGCCTGGCACTGCGCCTGAGCCTGGTGCTGCCTGCTCTCCTCTGACTGCACATGGAGCTGGCAGGGCTGGAAATTCTCCTGCCCTTTCCAGTTGGACTTTCTGTCTGTCTGTCTTGAAATCTTTATTCTGGTACTAATTATGGGTGCCCTAGCACTTTTCTGACAAAGGCAAGTTTTTCTACCTGGTTTAATTAATGTCCGCCATGTCCTTCACCTAAAAGAATGCCGGTCCAGCCTGTTGGAAGCTCAGTGCAGCAGGACAGGTAGATGGATGATATACAGAGATGTATCTGTTCATGACTTCCCGCAGAAATCCAGAAAACGCCTGCCTAGAGAGAATGTCAGCACCTGGGGAGAATTAAACCTGAGTTCTGGTTATCCCTGCAATTCCTTCAGAATTTTTAAAGTACAGTCCTGTCAGAGTAAGGGGAGTTATGCTTCAACTTACTGTTTTTACGAGATTCTGTAATCATTACACAATCATAGCTTAAAACGAGGCATTGGAAGGGATATTTCAGTAACTGTAGTTATTCTTCTGCTATTTTGGACAGCCATGGCAGCTAATCTTTTTACAAAAATACATCGAGCTTCAGCTTGATGGGCATTTGCTTCCTTGGTTGTTTGACCACAGCAATGCTACTGGAAAAGTGTTCTACAGTCTTTCTTACCATCTTTACTTACGTGATTTTGAGCATTATCTGTGCGATTCCCTCATTTCATTACTGTTCATCATTAATTTATAATACTAACCTATCACATTTATTAAAAGTTGAAGATACACTAAATCGTTTGTAGGAAAACTTCTGCCTTAAGGATCCTAAAAATAGACAGATCAAGATGTCCTTAAAATATTTTAAAGCATCTTTTCAGGCATTTTTTTCTGCTGCTTTGCTTGAAATAAAATGTCTCAGCTGCTTCTTTTCATTACTCATGCAATCTCAGAGCTATATGTTGTTTCAGATCCCTTCCCTCTGATATGGTGGCTTAGGGGGGCACTGAAATGTTACCTGTAGTGAAGGGACTCTTTATCCAAAATTTTAAAGCATCTTGTTTTAGTGATTGAAACCAACTGGGAAAAAGCCTTTTGAAAAGTGAGTAGAGGAATACACAAAGCAGAAAAACATGTTTTTCAGCTCCAGAGAAAAGCAGGAAAGATGCCAAGAGATTAAAGGCAAGCTAGCACGTGGATACAACAGCAATACATCTTTGCAAGATCTCTGAGTACAACTGTGGCACTGGGCACCCTATGAAAAGCGCAGCAAGTGTGTGCCGTCAGCAGCAAATGGGCTCCTGAAATAGTCTCCCCTCGTCTTAGAGCAGGTCGGCCCCCTGAGGTACATTTGGCTTCCCTGTGCACAACACAGTAGTGTTTTAGGTGGAATTTTTAGTAAATGGGCGTAGGGCATTTATATGGCAAAAGGCTGGTGCTGGGAGGTCCTGAGGGCTCAGCTGCAATGCCAGTTCACTGCTGCGGGAGGGCAGATTGCAGAGGGGCTCTGACACCACACGCTCCCTTCTTTTCTGCAGAACTGTAGGGATATTGTCATATTTTGGGGCTGTTCGCAAGCGAGGGCAGTCTCCCAAATGCTCTCAGTAACAGTGCCCACTGTTTCCCTACTCTGTTGTTTCTCGTTTCCATCAAGTTCTCGCTTCGCTACTTTCCAGCTTCCACTCCTAGTCTAAATGCAAGAAATTATAAAACCAGAAAAATCCCTGATCCAGAAAATACTAACATACACACACAAAGCACTGGGAATGGTTTTAGTTTTCTGTGTGAAGGAGCAAAAATTAGACAAAAGCTTGAAAGTGGGTCCCAGAGCTGTGTGAAGAACAAAAGCAGCTTTTCGGTGGAGAAAGCAACAATTCTTTATTAGTGCATATAGCATATCTAATAGTGCTAATGGCGGTGTCTATACCCTGCTGGGTTTTGCTGTATTAATATTGGCATGCTAACAGTTCTTGGATCCGAAAGGGTGAGTATGGGTAGTGTACAACATCCAGCCTGCGTAGTAAATCTCTGATTCCTACTCTCGCAAATCTACCATGCGAGTACTTAATTCCTTTCTTCTTTTTTTTTTTTTAATGTAATCTGAAAGTTGTGTTAATACTTGCGGTATTGACATTTCCCTTTTGAAATTTATTATACAAGGACGAAATTCATTCATGTGGGGAAAGATGCTGTTGGTCTTTTTTCAAACCTTTGAATAGCAAAGAAATGACTGCTCACGTTTGTCTTTTCTACTTGACTCAATCCTCTGTCTCCCCTCAGCCAGCAGCCACTTTATCATTTCATTACAGTCTTGCTGTAGCAATGCTATATTTAAGGTTGAGATGGCGTTTTCATCAGCAGCCTTATATTCTCTGTCATTTCCAACTTTCCCAGAACAATACCTTTCAAGCTGAAATTCCGTATTTGCTTTCTGCCAAGGAGCAGAGGTGTGCATAGATGAGAAACTTGTTTTTCTTAAATAGCAATGGTAATTTCTTGGAGTGATTTTTCTTTTTCCCTTGAAAGGGATAGACTAACTCAAAGTGTGTGAGAATTGTAATCCTGAAGGAAACTAAATGCCTTTTCCTTTCTGTTAATTTATTTGCTCAGAAGCTGATTTTACCTGATGATGCTATGCAGCTGCACACACCTATAGGAATTAGCACACAGTTCCTGGGCACTGCCTCTGCTATGGCTTTTCGTAACCATGTGCATGGTTTGGCACAGATAGGAAAGTTGCTTCAGCTGCTATGCTGCTGAGCTGAAAGAGGTTATGAGGAAAAGTGCATGGGAACCCTGGCTCTGCTTGCCTTCTTTGTCTACGGGATGGAGCACACCTATCTTAAAGTGGGAGATGTTTGTGAACAATATGGTCTAGCTCTGTGTAGGTCATCTCTGTAACTTTCGAGATCTTCCTTAAATGAGGCAGCTTTGGTACAAGGACTGTACCAATGTGCTTTGCTGAATTAGGTCTTAGCGTCTATTGAAGCCTGGCAACATTTTCACCTTCTTATTAAATAGAGAGGTGCAGGGAGCGGATGGAGAAAGGGAGAACAGTTGGACCTAGCAGCATTTCACGTCAAAGAATTGATGCAGCCAGCTCCCAGACTTGCAGCTCTGCCTTGTCCGGGTACTGACAAAGTGCTCTGGCTGCTCCTCAGAGGCCAGGCTCTGCCCTCTGGTTGCTACCTGTGGGGATGGAGGTGTGGGAGCAGAGGATGTGTGACCGAATGAGACTGTGCTTTGAGTGTCTCGGGTTTCTATGAGTTACAAAAGAAAGCAATGTCTCGTCTAGATGGCACTCGGATAAGAAATTTGTAAGGCTGAGAAAAGAGTCCGCTCATATGGAGCTTTTGTTCCTACTCTGCTGTTTACAGGTCTCAGATCCCTTTGCTGGGAACAAAAGCCCATTTACCTTTGTTTGGTAGGTTCCTTCACTGCTTGTGGATTCATGGGTCATGGTTCCATTTCTCGCTGGAATAGATTCTTTACGAACAAGAATAATCTTTCACTTTATTTTATTTTCTTGGTTACCTTTCAGAATGCTTCTCTACCTACATCACACTTTGCCATTTTTATCTTTTCTGGATTGAATGCACCTACTTATTGTCAGTTTTCATTACAGTTATGCTCGAGTTGTCATTGTAATTCTAAATCTGTACTTTCTGTGCATTCAGCCAATCCAGAACAAACGCTTGAATGTCCTGGATATTTATTTTTTTTCCTTAGCCAAAAGGTGTATTTGTGTTTTCTATTTTTTTTTTTTTTACTTATTTTGGGATGTTGGAAGAGTGTGTTTAGTGAAAGCAAAATTCCTAGTTTTAGCTTTTAAATGCTAATGTGACGTAGGATAGATATTTTGTTGATACTATGTAGTGAACATGTTGAGAAGAGGCAAGGAAGGTGCAAAGAGCAACATGCCCTCCTGTGTAAATGGGAAACTGAGGCCCCACAAAATTATCTGCTTGGCCACAGTATAAAAGAAAGCAAACAGCTTCGGAACTGGGGCTTCAGAGCTCTGTTCCCATTTTCTCACTACCAGACAACCCAATTGTACAACCAAATGGAGTGATCACTGGAGTGATCTTTCATGGTAAGAATTTAAATAAATTTGCAGTAACATTGGACGTATTTTTTCTTGCATGTGGAAATTGGTAGGGAATATGCAGAATTAGAAGAATTTGGAAGATTTTAGTCTAAGTATTTCTCTGTAAAACTGGAAATGCAGTACTATATTTAAAATATAATGTAACAAACATGAGTGTGGCTGCCTTCTTCCATTGTCTAAGTTGAGGGAAAAAATGATAAGTAATCAACTAGCAGCAAGTAAATGGTAAAGCATAATTTAGTCTTAATAGTTTTTCCATTTTGATAATGTAATGTGATGGTTGCAGCAGAAAGCAATTTTAAAAATACAGGTTTTGTATCATGACAGCTTTATAGTTAAATTGTTTTGTGGTTTGGAAATGTGTAATAAAAATATTGCATTACAAAGAAAACCCTAATGTCGTAAATGAGCTTCAGCCCATCAGGCACCGTAGCAGTGGAAGAGTTTGGGATCTCCCCTTCATCTGCAGTTCACAATTAGAGCAGGTAACTAACCACTGGCAGAGGCTTGCTGCGTGAGGGCAGCTACCAATCAGAGGTAATTTTGAATGTATATTGTTAGAGCTTATGGCAGTGATTAAAAGAAAGTGATTGAATTTTGGCCAGTTGACTGTAGCTTAAAAAGAGAGGAGAGAAAATGTCTTGTTAAAGGGTGCGTTTCAAAGGGAGGTTAAACCAGCACAACGTGTTGATGTTATGCTTCTTTCTGCTTTTCCTTATTTATGGAAACCTCAGCAACTGAAATGCCCATCACTGCTGAAAGTTTACATGCACAGATCCTGAAAGTAGGGTGCGATTAACAATTTTTATGCCAAGAAAAGAATTTCCAGTGCAGTGCACCAACTCTTTTCTTGTGACTGAGAAATCTTCAAATTCCCATCCCTGCTCAAATTTGCCATTGTACCAACAGACACACACAATTTGTTTCCGATACTGATTTTTTAATAAGCTTTTTTTTTTTTTTTCCTAAGTCCATGTCTACCACAAGATCTCATTACTTCACCTCCTTTTTGTCCTGCAAAACCTATTGGAGAGTTCTGCCTGTTGGCCAATTAGGGGCCTTGTTCCAGCTCATCAGAGGATGAAGGGTTGCGGCTGCTCAGCTCATGTTGTTTTTAAATTGGGAATGGGGTTTTGGGTAGCAGGCCTGTCGTGGACCCCAAGTGCTGAGGTGACCTATTCTACAATTAACTGAGAGAACTGAGAAGGACCAAATGACAGAGCACGGTAGGTCCTGAAAACCTGCCCTGCTGCTTGAGGGTTTCTCTTCAGTGCGTTGCCACCCACAACTTTGTGAAATGCTCTGGATGGCGCGAGGTTAAGCCAGCAGAGCACGGGCTGTTTCTTGCCTTTTCCCCTTCAGAAAAGGTGATTTGGAGGACTAGGGGGATGTGTTAGAGGAGAACTACGAAAGAGTGGTTTGTTCCTGTAGTGCCAGCTGGGTAACCAACCACCCCTGGACTGGGAAGGTGATGCATCGCGGTCCCAGTGGGTGTTTCCAGAAGCTGGCTGCAGGCCTGCCTTTCTGCCTTGCTCAGCAGTTCAGAAAACTCACCGCTGGCCACATCTTAATGCTATTTCTGGGCCATCTTTACAGCGTGACGTTACTTAAAGTTGATTACTGTGAGCACTGAGTAAAGCCGTAGCTAGTTCCTTAAATCCAGCTCGTGCCGTAGGATATGTATTGCAACATTAAAACATCAAACAGTTTGGTCTTCTGTGAGCTATTTGCTGGAGTAAAAGGTTTTTTAAAAAAAAAAGTGACGAGTTTTACTTCTGCATAGCAAATTTTCTTGCCCTGTACTTTAGTACCCAGAGGCTGGGAAGAGGTCTCTGAGGCACCCTGCAGTAAGCAGCGACTTCCCTGGGCCTGTTGGTGTCTGAGTACTCCATGCTTACAGAAGCAGTAGGAATGCGAGTCAGCTGGAGTAGGGGGTTTATTGTACATGCAGCACTTGGTGATACATCCGTGCGTGAGTCAGGCAGAACTCAGTAGCCCCTATTTCATTTCCCCTCCAACTGTAGGATGTTGCCAAGTGAAGTGAGAGGCTTACGTGAACCACTCAGAAAAGGATCTTGAGGTCGATCCTTTAGGCTTGTTCTGGTGATGACCTGGAGAGAGGTATTTAGGCCATGGCATGCCCTCCCTCCCCACTGCTGGTGGTGGTCTCTCACCAATCAACACGGCTTTTTCACATTTTTGCCAGCTATCAATTTGGTTTCATTCTTGTACGTGTCAATGCCTTTTTGGTGAAAAATGTAGTGAGAGAATCTCCAGGAAAATCTCATTGATTATTAGAGCCACTTAAGAGAGAAAAAGGGAATGGGAAAAAAAAAAAAAAAAAGACTTTTAATAGGAAAAGAGTGACGTGAAGGTAAATGCTGGGCCTCTGTTCTTGCCTCAGGCGTGAATTCCCCTGGGTAACTTCCTTTGGCCAAGTCAGCACATACCTCTGTGTCTTCATTGCTTCCTTCTGTAATGGTGAAAGTCGCAAGTCCCTTCTGACAGGAAAAATGCAAGGATTTATTGATTGCGAGTACTGTAAAGAACTGAAATACTATGCTCCAGAGTGTAATAAAAAATTAGAAATAAATTAGATATGCTCCTAACCACACATGAATCTTTGTTGCTAGCTTTACAGTATGGGCTTGGGTAAGTCACTTAATCTTTGTGAGCCTCGGTCTTCTTACCTGCAAAATGGAGGTGAAAACTCCTTCAGTTATTGTGGAATCACTTAGTTAAAATCTGGTGATGGATGTAAATAAATAGATACACTCACAGTACTTTTTTTTTTTTGTGTGTGTTTGTGGGATGACCACATCTTCATTTGAGACTAAGTTTTCACTTAATGAACTTCCACAGAATTTGAAAAATTTTTTAGTAGGCATCCTCTCTCCATGAATTAGAAAGCACAGACTGTGGTGGCTACAGCAAGTAAATGTTGCATCATTTAATATTAAATGATATGCATTTATTATTTATTAATACATGCATGTATATTAGATACCTATGTAGATATGCATGCACAGTAAGTTGTTTGTTCTGCCATCATCTTATGCCAAAGGGCCTCAGGTCAGGAAAGTCCATCAGGAAGCTTGTGGTCAGCACACAAGTTAGAAGCAAACTTAAGATGAGTAAGTAATTAAACAGCTGCAATTTCAGGAAACTTGAACTGGAACTTAAACATGTTCATCGCATGGCCGACTTCCTAGCTGGAGTCCTAAAGAGCAGGACTGGAGCAAAATGGTTAGCAGGATAAGAAACAATACAGGGTCAGCCCAGGCGTCGCCGGTGTTGGTTCGCTGCTAGAGGTGGCTTTGCTGTTGCGTTCTGCAGGCACGGTGACAAGCTCTGGCCCCTGTGTGCGTGGCAGGCTGGGCTCTCCACTTAGCTGAGGTGGGATAGAACGTGTTCCCTACAGGGTTTCCTCCTTTCAGACTGCAAATCACTCTTAAGAGGACACAAGTGGAAGCTGGTTTAGGTCACCTTCCTTTCACACGTGGTGCCTTGTGGTGTCCTCTCCACTGCCATCCTCCGTCCGTGTTTGAGAGCAAGCGGAAAAGATCCCTCCTTTTCTGTGGGAGGTTGGTTTTCAGTCTGGCAGATCTTGCTGCTAGGAGATGGTTCCTGATACTTAACCTACATTTTCGTTTGCTATTTCTATCACATTAAACTGAGTTATTACTCCAGACCATGCTAAAAAATTATTTTTCTCTGCCCCCACTTTGTGCTGTTACATGTGAATTTGATTTACAGATTATTCTGAATACAAATAACTGTACAATGATAAAGTTATTAAACAACAAGGCATCCAGTAGGAGAAAATAATGAAAGCGAAAACATTTCTAAAGCTTTCTGTGTTATTAGGTGCAATGACACAGGGAGAATGTAATGGGAAACCAAGCTGGAGCTTTCTAATACCCCTCAACAGTTTAAAATAAAGATCTTTGAAGCAGAAGGGGGTTAATGTAACTGGAAATTATTGGTTCCCATCCCTCTTCTTTCTTTCCTTGTCTAATACCTGACAGAGATCTTTGTTCTTTATGAAGCCTTTCACACCCATTGAAAAGGTAAGCTGTTGGGATGGGAAGAATTTACCACTGAGTTTAAAATATTTTCTTGTCTACCAGACTATCTCATGCTTGTCTACCAGAATAGTTCTTGTCTGTGAACAAGAATCACGCTGGCTTCTCTGTAAGTATAAATAATAAGACTGCTGCTGCTGGTGATGGTTTGTAGGTTCCGTGGCTCCGGTGTCCTTATGTTTCTACCTCATGGCTGAGGCTATCGACATCGTTGCTGTAAGCTGCGTGCTGCCATTTAAAGTAGAAAGCCCTAGGATGAGGTTGTGCCCCATTTTGAATGAAATGGAGTTAAGTGTCTGTCACTAATAGACAGAGGGAGGGAGCCTGCCTGATTTCTGGCTGTGGCAGATCATCTGCCCTCCGTCACAGAGCGAAACAGTGGCCGTGGCTTTCAGCCTCACCTTGGAAGGGCAGAGAGTTCACTGCATCCATCCAGGCCTTCGCGCTGGCCTTACAAAAGTAGCATGTGCCTCCGCTGCTTGAAACACAGTGCATGCTGTGCAGAAGTAAGGCTCTTACCTACATGCCCAAACATAACTCCCAGGACCTGGAGAAGTGCTGAAAAATCAAGGTATGAGTCTTCTTCAGCTTGATTCACCCAAATGGACCTTTGGTGGAAACCAGAGAGGCTGTGGTGTGGCCTCTGCTCTTTGGATGTGGTTCTGAAGCGTTGTAATCCTTGTTTCTGGGGTGTGGGGTTTTGTTTTTGCTTTCTTGTTGTTGCCTATGCTGCCATTCTGTCCTGTGAGGAGATGTCACTAGAATGACCTATTTCATCCTCCATCGAAGAGGTGTGCCATTTCTGCATTGGCTGGAAAAGCACAGTTTTTGAACGAGAGGTGAGGTCCTCTGGCAAATGTTAATTAATCAGGATTTCATTTAAACTGTGCTTGGCTAATTGCAGCACGAGACCTAGTCTAGTTGCGGCAGGCTGTTCTTCTCATTCCTGTTTCTCATTGACTGCTGTAATAGGTTATTTATAGTATGGTGATGCCTAGAGGTTCACAAGGAAGAGTAGGGCTGTGCTGTGCTGGCTGATGTATGTCCCTACCCCTAGTTGCTCATAACCGAAGCACACAGAAGTTCTGCAGCATTTTACCTGCACCCAGCGTCTGCCAAGGTAAGGTACGCGTGCCGGGGAGGCTGTGGGAGAGCACAAAGGTACGTTAAAGCTTGCTGCGTTAGTGAGGCCACCAGCAGTATGGGTGGAGAGACAGCTTTGGGGTTCTTACTGCGAGGGGTATCTGGATTTCCTCGTAGATGTTCCGCCTCTCTAAACTTTTAGTATTTATTTTGTGCATTAGGATTTTGGTGTTAATTCTCTTTGTTTTAAAGCATGATTGAAGTGAGTTGAGCCTAACTGTGGGTATGAAGGATGTCGCAGTGTATCAGGCTCTGTGAAAGTGACACAGGAGAGCAGCAGGGAGATACTTGCTCAATGACTGGTGCATAATATTTGCATGGCTAACCTGTCAAAACTAGTTTCTGCTATCCTCAGCCCTGAAGCACCAACCTGGCTCATGAGAACTGGGCTTCTGCCTTCCTGCTTCATACTTCATTGCCAAATAGCCCAAGGACAAGCAAAAAATAATTTGGGATCACAAGCCTTAATTGCTGATCAGGATATAGTAATCCAAGACTTCAAGTGCCCCTTTGGGAGAGCTGCTGTTCTGTCCTACAGGAGCTGTAAGAGCTGCGCAGGAACTGCTCTATCAAAGAGTTCATTCCTTCTTCTTGACATCCATGTTCATTTCTGCTCCTGTTTTTCCTGTAAGGTACCAGCCTGGGCATGGGAAGATCCGTGTTTAGCTTGGGTGCAATCTGGATGTGGCTAATCCAAACACCTTTTAGCATGTGGCCTGCACAGGAACAGTGCTCACCTTGTTGGCTAGCAGGAGGCACAGGAAGAAGAAAGAGCTGTGCTGCCAGCAGAAGAGCTGTGTCTTCACATGATGGGGGCTCTGCATGGTGTGGAAAAGGCTTTGTAGCAGCAATAATGTAGGCTAAGCTGCTACTTTAAAAAAAAAAAAAAAAAGTTGTCAAGAGAATCCATAAGCATTCAAACTCCACTCAGCCTTGGAGCTGCTTTGGAGCTCTTCCCTGTTTGTGTTCAGCTGGTGTCTAGGATGTGGGAGAGGGCCCCCTGGCCTTGCTAGGAGGCAGCAAAGCACGAGGAGGCGGGAGAAGGCTGAAGCTTTCTCTCGATCATGATGTGCACATCTCACATGCTTACGTTAGCTTAACGTAGCTGTGCTCTCTGTTCTCCAGGCTGTCCCAGCGCAACCTCTGCCTGGGCAGGGACTTGATGATAGTTCACTTCCCAAAGGATGTGCAACAGTCGATGGACTGGACTTTGAGAAAGACCCAGTCCCATTTAATCAGGACAAAGTGGATAGCTATGTGTAGACAGAACAGCAAAAATATTCTTTCCCCCTCCACCCCCTTCTGACCCAGGTTAGGAAAGCATGGTCCTTTGGCTCTCTTAGACTTACCAGCACTTCCTTCTTCTGTGCGAATCCCTCTGAGTTTTTAGGAGTGAGCACTAATGACCAGTTTTCTTGTTCTGAGGGGCTTCATCTCGTTTCCACTGAAGCTACCACAAGCTGGAGAGGATGGTGCATTTCTCTAGAAAGCAGCTTCTGCTTCTGCAAATGCAGCTACTCTTCCCCAAATAGAAGCTGTCACGACTTCCATTAATGCTGATTTTCCTATCCAGAGGATACATATAAATGCCACCCCTTTGTCTCCCTGGCATGAGAAATGCAAGACAGCTCACGGAGTCAAATCACCCCGATGCAGTGGCTTACGTAAAATGCCAGCCAGCTTTGAAGAGCGTCTGTCTCTGAACTAGATGACTTATAATGAAAGTTGAACTGAAAGCTCGACAAAATTAATCATCCCCTTCCCACCTTTTTGCTGCCAGCTTAGTTTGTGTCTGTGGGTTGTGTCAAGAAAAGGCTTGTGATGTGTCACAGCCCTGTGACATCACAGGCTGAACCTACCTTGGGGTATCTGTGCTGTGGGCAGGCTGCAGAGTGGCCGAGCCCCCAGAGAGCATCGCCTCTCTCATCCCTTGCTCCAGTGGCTGCACGGCGCTGGGCTGCGCGCTCCTCCCTGCCTGACTGATGTAAGATTCATGCTGCCGAGGGCTGCAGGGGGAAAACTGCAGCTCGGTCAGATGCTGTTGGAAGAGTTATGCATAAGGAGTGGGCAGAAGTCCCCACCGCATACTTCAAAGGGTTTCTCCTCTGATTTGTGAATGTCTTTTTGAAGGGAGAAAAGAACAACACTGCAACCACAAACATAAATTCCCGCAGTGTTAATAAAGGTCCTTAAGCCCCCAGTGTATTAATTACTGTAAAGAAAAGGCAAAACATGCATTTATTTTATTTTTAATTAAATTTAGGAAAGCATACAGAAATGGCATTTTGAGGAGCGCTTTTGAATCTTATGGGCTGTCCCATGTTTCATGACTTTCTCTTATATTTTAAAAATCTTTTTTTGGCTTACAAACAAGAAGTCTGAATCTGTCTTGTGGTATGTAAGTGAAGACAAATGGAGCAATTGTATATATAAGCACATATGCAAATATATACATATGTATATATTTATACACACATGTATAAAATATATTTTTAAATTTATTTATTTATATATGCCATTTGTTCATGTGCAACTAAGATGTGAAACAGACGGTGAGGTTCTTTACAAAATAACGTAGCACCTAGAAGGTAAGCAGCATTTCGAATGCCTGTAGATCTTTATACCAGCCATGGGGAAAAGAAGACGACTGTCCCTCACCCCGTAGCTCACAGGGAGGAGTTCCCTGTTCTCGACATGAATGTCTGGATTTCCTTCTTTGAGCAGGGAACACCACAGTTATCCTCTTCATCGCAGCTGAGTCACTGGCCTGTTCCCAAAGTGCTTCGACCACGCAGTCTTATGCCCGAAGAGGTATTTGGCTTCCAGTCCGGCCTCAAAGCTGCTGGAGCTGCAGGGGGCTGTTGCCCCCTGTGTCAGCCCCTGAGGCTCTGTCATCACAGTGCTGTTTCAGACAGGGACTAGGGAGGCTGTGGCGTGCATTGTCTTCCCATCAGGTAGCTCAGCTGCTTCTCGTCCATCCATACACCACTGCTGCCCCGACTGCCTGTGTGGACAGAAAGCGCTTGCCAGGCTGCGCTTGACTTGTGTGCTGCCGTTAAGGGAACTGATGGGGCAAAAGGATCGGGAAATTTATTAGCCTTGCTAGCTGAAGCAAAATTCCTCAGCAGATGGGAATGCATCCTGTGCCGTCTCGGACTTGCTGCAACAACGGATGAACGCCTCACGTTGGCAGGGTAGGATTCCCCGTGCTCCTTGAGCATATGGTGGAGCATTGTGGTTTGTTTTGGATAACAAAATACAAGTTGGATTGAATAAACGTCAGTATTGCGGGTTTCAGGAATTTTCTACAGGAAATATGTGTGAAGTACTGCATATATGAAGGAAATGCATCGGTTTAGCTTCAATTAAATGGTTTCTTGGTTGTTAAGCTAGCATAGAAAGATTTACGATGTTTGGTTTTCATCTTTTTTCTTTCTTTTTTGTTATCAAGAATGAAATCGGTCTGGGACAGCAGAACTTTTCCTTAACGTGCGTGTCCTGTATTTGTTCAGAGTTATTTACTGAGTGCTGTGCTTCCTGTGGGACAGGGAATAGTGGGATGATCAACTTTTCCAAACCCTGCACAGGTAATTAATTGTGCTAGACAGCAGCGTGAGCGGGAGCAGTGTGCATGCCCAATTAGTTACAGTGTGTCTCTCATTGTAGTGATGACAGAAAATAGCAAAGCAGTAAATGTAGTAACCCACATAGGATGTTTCAGCATGACAGAGTTGGGCAGGATGCAGCGTTTGGATCTGGGCTCCCTGGGAGCCCTGGCAAAGGCAACTTGATGGAAATACCAGTGATCCAAAAATACCCTTGCAGTTGCAACTGTGCAGGTGTGAGAAGTGATTTTTGGTTGGAAGTTGCAAGAGGAAAATCTGACCTATGTTTTTTTGTGGTTGACATCAGCTTATTACAGCTCGGTGTTTTCTGCAGCTACGTCTTGGGTAAGGCACAGGTGACTAAGAGAAGAAGCAGAGATACTTTTAGATCCCTCACGTGGCATTATTTTCTACTTCTTCACTAAAGAAGAAGATGGAGCTTTCTGCAAGAGGTCCAAAGGTCCAGACATTGCCCTCAGCCCTTCTCCTAATTTTGAAAGCTGTGCTCAGTGGATTGGGGTAAATAAGTTAGTCTTTCCTAGGAGGTGAATTGCTGGGATCTAACTCTTAAGATAATTACAACTAACCAGTATTTTCTCCGTTTCGGGTATTATATATTCAGAACTTGGTGCAAATTATTTTTACTCTCTCTGGAATGATTAAAAATCTTAGGAATAATCCAGCACTAGATGCTGTCAGTACTGCTTGCTTACTGTTAAACTTCCAGAGTTTAACAGTACTTCCAGAATTGGGGTTCCCAGTGGAGTAAAACACTAATTCCTGGTACGTAACGCCACACTAGGCTGGTTATTTATTTTTTCTCCAATAAATAAATGGGAGGAAAAAGCTGAAAAGCTGTGTAACATTTGGTAAGGTGGATGGGAAGCACAGTTTCTTGAGTGAGTTAGTTATGGTGAATGATTTTAACCCAGTGACTGGATGGTGATACCTTTGGTTTCTGGGTCAAGTAGTCATATATATGCAAAGTGAGCAGGCAGAATCTGTCTGCATATTTTTCTTCTGCGTGTGTATGTTTGTTTACAACCTGTCTCTAATGAATTTATATCCTTGGAAGAACTGCATCCAAATTGGATGAGACAGGATTGTGTGACCTAGATGTTTTCCACTGCTATGCTGTGAGGTGGTCAAGAGTTGGAGGGCTTGTTTTTTTGGAGTCAAATTAGGGTCAGATGGCTCCGTGACCTAGAAGAGAAGTGCATCTTTCCTGGGAGAATGTTAATGCTATTGCATGCTGTAGAGTGGAAAAAGCCCTCCGAATTGGTTTTATTTTATCAGACAATGTATTAGCAACATAGGGCTTTTTATTTGTGCTGTTTCCCTGCACATCTGCTATCCTTTAGGCTTGTCAAGAAGAGTAGAAAGCAAAAATAACAGAAAAGATTTAAAATTAGACACTTTAAAGCATTCTTCTGAAAAGCCAGTGGCAGTGACGAGTGTGTTCTGGGCAAAGAGAAGTGTAAAAATAGATTTCAGAAAGAACATGTTTTTCCATTTATTGTTTTAATAATGTTCTGAACTGTTTGGCAGAAAGATGGCGAATTTGAAAGTATCTTTTTGTTACCAATAACTGGATTGTGAAAAGTAATTTCGAACAAATTGTATTGTCCATCGGTAGCTATGGATCTCTTTCTTTGTCTCGATTTTAGAAAAGCGAATCTGCTCATTTAAAGGGCTGCTTATCTCTGAGCACCATTGATTTGGAGTTTGGGTAAGCGTATTGTTGAGTTAAGCTCACGTTTATTCAGCAGCAGCCAGGAGTCCCCCGGCCATCTTTGTTAAGAGCAGGTCAGAGCAGGAAAGAGGCTGAGGAGGCTGATCTGCAGTTACCCGTCACCTCTACTTCAGGTTTGTGTTTCTAGACACAAGAATGAATTTTTAATCTGATCTTTGACTGAAATCAGTGGTGTGATTTGACCCCCTTGTTTCTTGATCTTGCATCTCCACCTGCCAAACTCCGGTCCTTACAGGCACTTTCTGGGAGAGCAGCTCCCATTCACCCATTCAGGTTTCTTTGTCAGCACATTTGAGAAGAGTCTGGGAGGCAATAGAGAACATCCTCTTTTTAGACAAAAATAGCTTTTGTTCATAAGAGATTTTAAGATATCTCTTTGAACAGCTACTGCTGAGTTGATTTTTTTTTTTTTTCCCTCCAGGCCTTGGAGCTGCTCTTTTAGTTTGGAAAGTGAGATCCAGAGAATGGCTCAGTTGGCCATTCATCTCCCTGGGAAACTAAACTAAATTGTTTCTTTCTGCTTCACACTTTGCTTATTAGTTGGGTTTAATGTAGAGTATGTACAGTGAGATTTGTAGAAAGATGGATTAGCCCTGTAATGTGGCAGGCAGTGGAATGCAAGCCCTGCCTCTTTGCCAGAGGCAAATCTTTATTCCTGCATTGGCTTAAATAAATTTGACTTTGAGGCAATGTGTGCTGCTTCTCTCTTTTCATCAGGGTCTGCAGCACTGCCATAATTTATTGGTATGATTTCGAAGCGTGCGTTATCACTCCACTTTTCTTCAAGGAGCCTTTAAGCTGCTCTGAAAGCATCCAAAGTACGACGGAGGCAGAGAATAGAGGGGAGGGCTGGAAGTGTTGCAGGTCTGCATTTGTGGAAGTTGAAAGCAAAATCATTAGGGAGGGGAGAAAAATCCACCACCACCTTCCAAGAAATGCATGAATGCCTCTGGATAAGAACGTGCAAAGTGGAGTTTGTGACTCTTGGGCCATTTTTCATGCTCTTCACTACGAAACTGCTTTCCTAATTGCCTCTGCTGCCTGTTCACTGGCGCTTTTATTATTTAGGCACTTCTGTACAGAAAACATCGAGCTTGGTAGATTGGCCAAAAGATGCTGAGCGCTACTGAAGTCTTTTAGCAGAGTTTGCCTGAAGGGGAGGTTCCCCGCCAATGCGATTTCCTTGAATTGGATGCAGAGAGAAATTCAGCAGTGCTTGTGTGGTATGATATGCAGATCAAATTGAGCTCACCTAAGTTACTTGCATTTCTGGCAGTCGTTTCTGGTGCTTGACAAGTAGGAGGGCACTGCCAGAGATTTCGATTTGCTTTCTTTCACTTTTTTTGATGTAAACAGCATGTTAAACTGGGCTGCAGAGCGAGTCGGAGAGTTGGCGGAGGAGAGTTAGATGATATTCGTAGTAGTGGAATCGTTCAGGCATGGCCTGGGTTTGAGGGTAACCTCTATCAGCAAACTCATTTAGACATGAAAGTTCAACTGTGGTTTTTCGTTAACTGCCCTCATTTGGTGTCTGTGCAGGATTGTTTATTCTGTCAGCAAAATCAGGTGGGTTGGGGGTGAATTCTGGTTTCTGAAATCCAAGCAGGGAGCCCAAGTGAGAACATGCTGAGTCTCTTCTGTGGCAATCTAATTCCTTAATGCCCAGCGATTTACTAAGTCCTCTGGGGCTTGGGTTCACCTAGCTTGCGCTCAAGGTGCTGCTTCTGCCAGTTCCTCAAATAAAATTCGCAGTGGTCCTCTCTGATTTTGACAGATCTGAGGCAGAGCCACCAAGCTGAGACACTTTACTGCTGGTACCTCATGCCTTCAGTGAGGCCAGATACTGCTGAAGTCAGTGCAGAAGATCCCTCATAATTCTTAAATATGTGAATATGACAGCCCGCACTAAAGAATTGGCTTAACTAAGGGAAAACATGCCCAAAAGAGCTTTCAGCCCCAAAACTAGGGGCTCAGTCACATGCTTGGGGGCCCATTAAGAAGCCAATTTACAAAAAAGGTGCAGCTACTTTCATTAGGGCCATGTCATCAAAGCTTTTTGGTACCTCAGACTTGAGACAGTTGGCATGGACAGTTAAGATCTTCACCCTGTTTTAATCGTGAAGAAGCCAGGCTGTCTACTTTAAACAGACCTAAAATTGGAGGGACGGATTACTTGGATGCTCAGAAGTCAGAGAGCCTTCAGTAATGTCAAGATGAGCCTGTAACTCTTCCATGTTTTTCTCCCCCCAAATGAAGACTGTTGGTAATGATACACAGAGAAAAGATACCCTTGCCACATGCCTGCCATTCTTAGCATTATGAATTGAATAAATTCGATATGAAAATCACGTGGAAGAATTAGGGAAACCCACAGTACTGTATGGACCATTTGGACAGGTTCAATGCTGTTCTTGTACAAGTTTAGGTAAACCTGCCTGAAGTGACTGGGGTCATTCTTCCTTTATGCTGGTGTAGAGCATACCAGGTTTTGGCCCTTGTTGCCTCCTGTTTGCAGCTGTGGTGAAAATCTTGCTGGGTTGCTTAGGGGGAAGTGGCCTGTAGAGCCCTGTTGGCAAAGTTGGCTGTGGTGTGATGTGTGTGTAGCCATGGGTCCTTCTTCAACCGTCTTTTAATTTGGTGAGAGCTGGGCTTAGCATGATGTGTGGCTGTCATGAAGACTGTAATGTAGTAAAGTCTTGTTTGTTTGCATAATCTCATGGCTTTTGATCTGCATAATCTTTTTATTTGTGTGCATGTGCTCCGTATCCTTCACAGAAAGCTTAGAGCTTGACTGTCTCCGTTAAAGGGATCCCAGTTATTAATTGGTGATGCCTTTCTGCTCTGCAGACTGAAACGTATTTCCTTGGGATTTTTTTTAATTCAAAATAAGCTTAAAATTAATCTGTAGACGGAGCATTAGGAAGCACAGGTCTAAAAGTGGATTTCCCATTCCATAAGTGAATGGGATATATGCAGCTTTTAGCCTCTTGGCTTTCAGTTGGATAAAATCTTTGGTGTGGCTTCCTCTGCTGAGGAGATGGGTTATCAACTCGTCCCGCAGCGTCAGGGTGCTGTCAGCCTTCCCAGCTGCTTACAAAGGGCGCTTGTAGCCCTCCCTGGTTAGTGTTGGTCCAACTCAGCAGTAGTTCCACTAACTTCAGTTACTCTTCTCCTTGTTCCCATGCTTTTAACCACGACCATGTGTTGTTGTTTTTTTTTGTCTCGTCTCTTTTGTTTATTGACTTGAGCTCAGTTGTTTTACTGCTGTCAGTGTCACCAACATAAATATGTAGTTTATGAAGCCTGGTACATCGTTCATTGCATAGCTGGAAGCTCTGGTGTGCTGCTTGGGAAGGATGTCCTTGGTGATTTCCTAATAGGATGGGGAAAGGCTTCTAATGCAGAAGAGGGGGATGCGTGGTAAAGGTCAAACAACAAGAGCACTTGCTGTCGGTAAGTTGCACAGCGTGGTTCTGGATTATTTTAGTAGGGAACTCAGAGCTGTGTCAGAAGCATAAAGGAGGAAGACGTGTTTCTGTCTCTTGGTGAGACATGCTCCTACGTAGTAGCCAGCACAGACTGACTGCCTTTTGACTGCCTTTTTATGAGATGTATCATTTTGGAGAAGCAACTTCCAAAAGAAATCACTAAAGCAAACAAGCCATCAATTTAAGCAGTTATGAATGATGTGTATGATTAGACCTGACTTAGCCATGTTTAATCTAGCCGTACCTCTGAGATTTCCAAGGACTGATGTTGAAAGAGTAACTTGTTTTAGTGAAGGTCTGAATTTTTCAAGACGATACCTGGATGCTTACCCAGTTTGTGCCCCCGAACACCAGAGTGAGTCAGCAATCTGTGTGGAGCATGATGTGTTATGTAAAGACTGAACCATGAATTTGGGGTGGACGTGTTACAGGTGCAGACTGGTCAGCGTGGATTGATGGGTTCTGTGTGTCTGCCGCTGTAGAATAATCAGAAGTAGGAAATAAGCAAACTGTCTTTTCTACTCAGTTCTAAGGAGAAAGAAAAGAAGCCTTTCAAAAACACCTTAGAGGTACTTGTAACCTTTTACCAACCTGCATGCATTAATCCTTACTGTTTCTGTATGGCTGGTTAATGTTACCAGTGGAATAAACAAAGGTGTAGGAAGACCAATGCCCTGATTCAGAGGGGTGTTGAGGTCGTTAGGTCCATGCTGGCTGGTGCACTTAACCCATAGGGCCCCTTCCTTACGTCTGGGAATATAGGTCTTGGCAGTTTCAGTTCTGTGCCTTAACAAGGTACATGTCACTGTCCCATTTATTGTCAGCCATAGTCCTGATAAAATGCCTTCTCGTATTTGGCACTAGAACAAAACACGTGAGAGAGACGTAGCTCATCTCAGTCGTCCTGCAGAACTGGTATCACATTCATTAAGTCACGGCAGCTTTCAATCATGTAGCATACCTGTCACCTCTCCTTTGCTGTTGTATCTTAATCGTAGCACAGTGGTCCCTGCGATTTTCCATCAGAACTGGAGATCTGCTGTACTTGTTGCGGTGCAGATTGCACCAACTCATCGCCCTGTGCTAAACGCCGTACACCCTGAGCAGACAGAGTGAAGGAAATAATGCTGCCCCACGTCACGGGTGGGGATTTGAGGCTTGGAAATAGAGTAAGTGTTGACGCAAAGGGAGTTCGTGACAGAAAAAGGAGTTGGATTTGGACATTCTGGAGCAATAGATGTAGCACGGTGCGTGCACATGTTGGCAGGGAAAGCATGATACAGGCTGTGTGATTCTTCAGTGAGCTGGGTTTAGGTACAGGCCTGAGCTAGTTAACCCCCTTTTTTTTCCTGGCTTAGCTTTCACCTGCATCAGTTCTGTGAGCTGGTCTGCTACATGGACAAGACACAATTGACAATGAGGAGACTGAACTGCTGCTTGTAGCATTAAAGTGCATGTGAAACTACAGCACGCAACTCTGTCCAAAGTTTTGTGTTGCTAAATGTTTTTTTTTTTCCTTTGCTTTACTTTGTGTCTTAGGTACTGATGCACCCATCCTTGATGGAATCGGGCACCTGGTGCCAATGAGATTCACTGACATTTTCACTGACAGTGAGGATCACCCAGCTGATCCTCTTAGCAAGGAGCAGGGATGCATGGAGAAATGTTAGCTTTCTGCCTGGGTGGTACCCCTGGCCATCTCACACGTTCTGGAGTTACATGCTACCTCCTTCCATTCCCTATGTGATAATTTACAGAGAACTCAGCAGTGGAAAAATCTCTAAATTTGAAGGAGTAACAATTTTTGAAACGATTCCCTGAAGCTTAGTAGCTTCACTTCACTTCACGAACAAACAAACAAACAAACCTCTTATAAATACCTACAGGAAAAACAACCAAAACCCTTAATTACAAAAGATGCCTCTGTGCTTTCAGAAGCTTTGCCTTGTTTTCCTGTCAGGCCTCGTTTCCACCAAGGGATCTCTTTCCTAAGGCCAACAGGACTGCTGTGATGGAGGAGGAGGTAAATGCATATGACAAAGGACGAGAAGGGTCAGAGCCCTGCCTTGACATTGACATAGATAATGGAGTTATTGAGCAGTTAGTGTAAAAGTTGACTGTTTTCTTGAGAGAGATGTCGCGTGGCATTCTGGTTGCAGTAACAATAATTATCCTTGGACAACATTTATACTTGCCATTTTTACCAGTTCAGTTAATGCTCCTAATTCCTTTTGAAACTATTTTCATCAGGCCCAGAAGAGGTGTTTAAGAAAAAAAATGTAGCTATGTTGAGGTGCATGTTGTCTGGTCACCTTGGTGGAGATCATTGACAGGTGGGGGTATTCAAGACATTGCTATTTATAACAAGAAAATCGATTCGTACGCACATATGCTCGTGTAGCGTTGCCAGAGTTTAACCTTCTCTCTGGCCTCCGTTAGGAGTACTCAGATATTTTAGCCAGCAGTAGACGTGGAAGTCTGGGGTTCCTAGTGTGAGCAAAACAGATTTTTTGCTATGAAACTTGCATGCTTTACATCCAGTACATACAAAAGGGCAGATATAAATGTTTGATGTTCTGCATAACGCCATTTGTTAAGGCGTAGTGTTGTATACTAGTAATTACACATGTTAATAATAGAGGAGAACTGTATTCTGACTTTGGGTGCCCTCATTAGGAGGGGACAGTGTGTAAGTGGTCCTGGGAGACTTTATTAATTGGAGAAAACTTGTTTCGTAGCATCTTCCTGGCCTTCTTCACCTTCTTCCTTTTTCACCAGGAGGTAGTAATTTCCTACTGCTTATACAAACACCAGATGAGACACTGCTAGCGTAGGTCAGCACCGCTGCTCAGTGAGAGAAGCGACTGTGGCACAGCTTCGGTAGTTCAGGGCCAGCCTTTCCCCACCTTTTGCCCCCTTCAGCCCCACTGCGCTTCTGCATTCCTGAATTCGGTGCAGGTAGGCTGCAGGGAGGTGTGTTCCCACACAAAGCTGCATATCCTGTGATGCTTCATCAAAGGCTCCCCTGCAAGACCTAATATTCACAATCAGGGCTGTTGGGAAACATCATATCATATGGCAGGTATGGACCACTTTCCATGTTTCTTCAGGAGCCCAACTGTACACGCACGTGCACCTGTAATTCAACACAGGTACATTAGGTGTGGTTATCCTGCCCCTGGAGCCTTTTTCATTTCAAGAAACTCAAATAACTCTCTGGATCTTCAGAAAGATCCACCACAGGCCCTCTGGAACTAAGTTTCCTGTGCATGCAGCTAATTATTTTGAGAATGAAACAGCACCTTTGAAGCATGTCCATGAAATACATAATTAAAGTATTTTGTGTTCGATCATACTGTTAGACAGCTAATTGAAAATCACATTGTGTCTACATAATGAGACAAGTAATATATGCATTTGTGCACTGCAGAAATGACTTGTCCCATAGTCTTTTCCCCTTTAATTGCTGCGATGGCAACTGGCAGAAGAGGACCACGTGCTGGGCTGTCCTTGATCAGCAAATCTAGCAGAGTTACTGTTAGGGACTCCAGTGAGCTCAAATAAAAGAGGCCCCGGAGGACGGGACTGCTGCTTCCAACAGTTCCTGTACAGATGTTGAAATAGCTCAGAACATGCTGGGTTTCCTGCTAAGAAGTCAGTGGCTAGCACAGCATCTGCCCAGACTTCATTAGTGAGCAGATCGTGTGTATTTATGGCGAGGAGTTGCTGGAGTGGTTTTGGCCTGTGGCTGCCCGCAGGACCATGCCATCAGAGACCCTCTGCGTTGCCCAGCTGGCTGTGCTGCAGTGGAGTGTCCCTGCAGAGCAGCCGGTGTTTCCCCAAGTGCAGGTCTGGGGCTTGCCAAGCTCCAAATAGCATCCACGTGTCTTGCAAGCAGTGGGTTGTCCTCGGTTGGTCTCGTGGGGAATCTGGTGACTCAAGAAGCTTTAATGGCAAGGAGCGCATCCTTTTTTTAGCCCCTGGTGTGGTTTTATTCCTTCAGTATTTCTCTTGCTCCCTGTGGCTGGGAAGTGCTGTGCTACGTTATTTGTTGTCATGCCATGAACATGTTTGTGTCTAATTCTTGGAAGGTAAGAACGCAGGAAGGATTCCTTTGGCGCCCTCTCCGCTATATGTTGTGCATTTGTAGAGGACAGGCATACCCTGATCCATGAAGTAATTGGTTTGCCTATCTTTCTTGCTGCAGTGTATAAATACAGGGAGAGGCAAGATTTATTGTATTATGCTGTATAGTTGTTTGCAAGAGCGAAGGTTCCTGGGGAAGAATATTAATCTAAGAGTAAACATATTTGAGGAGACTTCCAGGCTGGCCCTTCCCTCTGTAATACACTGGTGGCAAAAACCACAGAAAGGAGGACTCTGGCAGCTCACCTCTACCCAAGAAGACTCTGAGCTGGAGCAGGGTTTAACTACAGTGGATCTCACAGCCTCATTTTTATGTTGATGACTTGCTCTCGTCAAAGCAAGAACAGCTTCTCAGCTTACTGGGTCATTCATTTGGCCACAGAATTGTCTGGAACGAGCTAGTTACTTCAGGTTAGCATTTCCACATCCATATATATATACTCACGTACATGTGCTGTGCATGAAATATACTCAGTAATATTTCTTGACCTGCAGTCACATAACTAGTCATGGCTTTCCTCGGCAGCCCTTGTACTTTCTGACTTGGAAAAAAGATGTCGTAGCGCATTAGTGCTAGGGAGACAAAGACATGTAAGCAAGTCTGCTGATGCTGCTTTTTCCGTTTAAAATCCTGCAACACATCCAGGGGTTTAAGATGCATTTTCTCAGGGGGTTCCCCTGCCCCGAGTTCCCTGCTGTTTACCTTTTGCGGTCACAATTTCCTGATTACAATGGCACAGTTTTGGGAAAGGTTTTAAGCGCTTCGACCGCCTTCAAACCTTGTGTTGCGCAATTATTTTCTGCTGCTGCCGGCGCCTGACAAAGATCTGGTTTCCAAACAAAGGCATAGAGGCAAATGAGGCAGCAGACCTTGCAGGAGATAGAATATTGTCTGTGTGATTAAAGCTCTTTTATTAGGCTGTGGTCTGTAATGGGAGAGAAAAAGCATGATCTCCGCTGATCTGCATTTTAAACGCTGTTGAGGATTAGCAGAGGGGCAGCAGATGCACCTATTGAGCTGTAAAGGACGGGATTCAAAGCCGTATCGTGCAGATGGGAGATTATTGTCCTGCGCTTCCCCGCGTGTGCCAGCGGTACTCCCGTGGCACGTCTCATCGCCATTACCCCACTCGTCCCGCAGCACGCTGCACGGTGCTGAACCCACCCCAGCCCCGGCGTGGAGCTGAGAGGGTGCTCGGCCGCCCTGCACAAGCCGAAACAGAGCCATGGCAGCCATTCTGCTGCCACCCATGGGATTCTGCCGTGGGCACCCGATGGTTCTCAGTCTTCCTTCCCCTCCCTGACACAGGCAGCTTAACCCTTCCCGTTGGAATAGCTCACCGTAACCACGCTGCCTGTCACTGTGCTGCGGACCAGCCCTTTTCCTGGGGCACAGCAAGTGAAGTGGCGGGGAAGAGCAGAGAGATTTTCCTTTGCTGCTTTTTCTGTTCTTCTGTCATCGCTTCCAGAAATCAGCATCCTTTATCCTAGCTGAAATATACCATTGCTGTTTCTTTGCTGTTGTCGTTTTCATTTAGTGGATCATAAATTTGAAAGCTCTCCCCCCAAATGTATGCATTTGTGTATCACACAGGAAGGACCCCACTATCACTCTCGGCTTTTCTGCTGTAGCTCTGGAATGGATCTGGTGACACAAATGGAATTATTCTCCTTTTATCCTGCTCTGGCAGAGTTGGGGGTTGTGTGAAATTTAATAGAAATGATGGTGTTCTGGCCAATTTGCCCTTTTTTCCCTTTTTTTCTCCTTTTCAGTTTTTACCTGCTCACACCGACTTAAAAGGTGATTGTGGTATGTCCTTGGTTCCCAGCTCTGCCACAGGGTTTCACTGTGACCCTCCGCAAGTTACCCGATTTCTATGTGCCTCAAGCCTTTATGTTCAAGCAGATAAATGGTGTATGATTATACACGCACCCTTTGGCAGCTTTAACTATTTGGATCATAACCGTCTACCCCAAGGCAGGGGTAGCACCTGTGCTGTGAATGCGTGACGGTTACCAGAGCAGACTTCTGGTTTGGGGTTGAGTCTTCCAATATGAGCAGCAATAAAAATTCCACAGGGCTCTCATTCATGTTAATTCTATTACGTATTTTCTCTTTAAAAACTGTCCTGGAATATGTTTATGAGGCTTGAAAATTATTAGGGAAACCAATTATTTTCTGCAGCATCCTATTCGTGTGATAAATGTGTCATAATGTTAGACTTCCCTTGTGGCAGCTTGGATATCACCTCATGCTTTGAAACATGCTCATATGGGGGTAAGAGAGGTGGGTGAGAGTGCAAATTCCCATTTATGTGTAAATATGAACCTCTTTGCTCCTTGATTAGTGTTGGTTCTACCTGGTATACCTCAGTAGCTCCACCGCTTCCTAGACACTTCTTTATGTCTTAAAGGTAACCAAGCTGAGTTTAGATTTCCCAATCACACCCCTACTTCCCTGTCTTCAAGAGCTGAGTCCCCGCATTCGGCAGCAGCTCAGGACCGAGTCCTTGAACCACAAGGCAGGGCTCCAGGTGCCAGTACGTGAGTGCAGACATGGCAAGGATGCAGCGGAGGCTCGGCGGTAGCAGAGCGCTCTTGTGTGGGGAGGTTCTGACCTGGGGCTGCTCTCCTGGCTGTGAAGAGGAGGATTAGCGGAAGAGCAGAGTTGATGAATTGAAATCATTTATATTTAAATCAAGGTGATTTAAGTAGCAGCTTTTTATTATTGTTTAAATCAGCAAGGACAAAAGCTTGATTTCATTTACGGATTCCATTTTTATTTGTCATTTGTAGGTTTTCTTTCTTTCCCTAATGAAAGGTTAATTTTCAAGTTGGTGGCTGTCTGGGTATGTTGATATGCAAAGAAAAAAAACATCTTTATACAAAATTCAGTATTCTTTTTCTGTGGTTAGAAAGACATTCTCTACCAGTGCCCATTCACTGACACTATAATGTAGTTAATGTGCAATTGTTTGCATGCTTTTTTAAAAGAGTTTTTTCATTATAGATCGACTGCCGTTTTCTACTCGCTGTAGATGGACACACATTCTTTATTGGTTAATTTGCATGGACATCTCTTTGGATTGGAAATTCAAGTGACATCAAATTGATACAAAAGCTTAACAGCCATTGTTTATTATCCAACTGTGATTGTTCCATTTCGGAATAAACATAAAAGGAAGGAGAACAAAACTGCTTGTTTTAAACAGTTATGCCAGCGTGTCAGGTACCTGTAGCCAGACACCTTGCATCCAGGGGTGTTTCAGTTCTTTATTTCAGGCATCTTCATGTAGTTGTTAGTAGGATTTACAGCTGATGGTGTCGTCAGAGGGAATCCTTCTTCATTTTTGACAGTTTAAGCACACAGGACACAGATGTGCCTTAATTCCCTTTAATCTGACCAGAGGAGAGCACCTCTTGCTCTTTCTCAGCTCTGTTGTACTCAGCTGCGACCGTGCTCGGCCTTAGTTTAGACAAACGCTGTGTGAGAAGCAAGACTGTGCTTCTGCCGCCTGGAGCCTGCTGGGGCTTCTGTCCTGGGGAAGGGAAGGGATCTGGTGCTGAGGACTCTACAAGTCGTGTACCTGCAAGTATAAATGGTCCCTCAGGAAACTTAGGACATGGCCTCCAGCAGCTGGAGTCTGGGGGGTTAAATCTGTTCCACGCTGTACTGTTGTTAAGGTTCAAATTATGTTACAGACGTGCTTTCAGGCCTGTGTTTCTCTTGTCTGTAGCCAGTAGTTGTGGTGGTTTTACTCGGGTGGGTGGCCGAGCTCCACCACAACCGCTCTCTCACGCCCCCTCCTCAAAGAGGAACGGGGAGAAAATACAATGAAAAGGGCTCAAGGGTTGAGATACGGACGAGGAGATCGCACAGTAATTATTGTTATTGTGACGGGCAAAACAGGCTCAGCATAGGGAGATAGTAAGATTTATTGCCTATTACTAACAAGCTAGAGAAGCGAGAAACAAAGGAAAGAAACCAAAAGCACCTTCCCCCCCCATCCACCCTCTTCCACCTCCTCCCCCCGAGCGGTGCAGGGGAACGGGGGAATGGGGGTTATGGTCAGTCTATAGCGCTTCTTTGCTGCCACTCCTTCTCGGTCACTCTCGTCCCCTGTGCTGTGGGGTCCCTCCCACGGGATGCAGTCCTTGCTGAACTGATCCGGCGTGGGCTGCCCACAGGCAGCAGCTCTTCAAGAACTGCTCCAGATATGGGTCCGTACCACGGGGTCCATCCCTCAGCAGCAAACTGCTCCAACCTGGATCCCCCACGGGCAGCAGCTCCTGCCAGGTCACCTGCTCCTGCGTGGTCTCCTCTCCACAGGCTACAGGTCCGGCCCGGAATCTGCTCCGGCAGGGGTCTTCCGCGGGCTGCAGTCTCCGTCGGTGCAGGTCCACCTGCTCCACCGTGGTCTCCTCCACAGGCTGCAGCGTGGAACCCTGCTCTACCGTGGTACTCCATGGGCTGCAGGGGGACAGCCTGCTTCACTATGGTCCTCACCACAGGCCGCAGGGGACTTCTGCTCTGTCGCCTGGAGCACCTCTCCCCCTCCTCCTTCACTGACCTTGGCGCCTGCAGGGCTGTTCCTCACTCCTCTCACTCTCCCAGCTGCTGTGTGGCACAGTGTTTTTTTTCCCTGTCTTAAATATGCTCTCACAGAGGCGCAAACAACATCACTTATTGGCTCGGCTCTGGTCAGCAGTGGGGTCCTTACCAAACATGGGGCAGCTTCTAGATCCTTCTCACAGAAGCCACCCCATGGGCCCCTGCTACCAAAACCTTGCCACGTAAACCCACTACAATAGTCTACCTCAAAAGGACATGTTGTGGACCCGTGGTGGGTCTCAGGAAGCAGATCCTCTGTTTATGGCTGTGCAGTTACACCATTTTGTGACGTTATGCAAGTCACTCCAGCTTGCAGTGCTTCCCATCCTGTGCTTTTCTGTCCAGCTGAACCACGGGCAGTGTTTTGCAGCTGAGTTACCAGCATCAGACTTCCCAGCTCTGTTTGGAGACTGATGCTTTCCTTCATTTGTCCTTTGCTAGAGTTCTCAATTCTCTTTTAAGTCTTTTTCAATCCTTTCCATGTTATGTTTCTTTTTTAATTATTCGCATAATAAGATTTGGACAACAACCTCTAACCTTTAGTATCTAGAGCACAGAGGGTCACAGATAAATAATGTTCCTGCTGGATGCCTGCCCTGCCAGATGAATGCTGTACAACCGATGATGATTCCCTTGCTCAGGGAGAGACTCTCACATCACCTACCCTATGCAACTTGCCGTAGCCTTGAGGTGCAAGTGGCCTGACCTGCAGTACAAGTGAGGAATAGCATGGCACTTCCTACTCATTTAGGAGGCTCATAACATAAAGCCAAAGTGTGTAATGTTCCTAAGCGCCAGACAATATTTTCTGTTTTCTTTGCAGGCAGGATCCCTTAAGGCCAGTGTTTTTGCAGAAAGTGATCCATGATTTGTCTAATGCCATTATTGCCGGTAGTGTACACTATTGTCTCGGTGTGTTTATCCCCTGTGTACGTCGGGACGCTGAACAGGCACAGCAATCTCAATTATTTGTGAGCCGCCTCCTCTTCTGAGCGTGAGTGGCTCTGAGTCAACAGCGAGCTCCTCTGCGGCTCTTGCTTGAGCCTGAGCTGTGCTGTGCAGCCTTCTCGGAGGGGCTGGCAGGGCTGCGGCTCGTCTCTGGCAGTAGGATTTGGAGGATCCCGAGGAAGTCGGTGGCCTCACAGCAGTGTGCTTGTGGGGAGAACCAGATCGTCATCTGGGAATGTCATTCCTGAGGGTTGGGTTTTTTTAACTTTCCCTAGACTTCGTAGCTTGTATGGAGAAGATGCTTACTGGTCTTTTGCTTGTTTCTATCTACTTATCTAGGCTTACAGCTTGCCCTTCTGCTTAAGCTGATTTTTTGGATTGAATCTTCTTGAGTCTTCTGACACCTCGTGCTAACTCTGTGGGGCCATGAAATAGAAACAGAATAGTAAGCAATCAGGGAAAAACCCTGGGGATGAGATTCTCTGTTGACATCTAGATCAGCTCATTCACTGTTTATCCATCTTAATTGTAGCTTTGGCCTTGAACTAGCGTTTGTGGGGAGTGAAATTTCGGGATGGTTTGCTGATACCAAGAAATTACCAGTCTGAGTAAAGGCAGAACCCATTCCTGTGTCGGGAAGTGGAGCAGTAACAGGCCCTGTAGATTTGAGAACAACAATCCCTGCAGGTTTGTTTTGCCTTAGTGGTCGTAGTATAACATGGTAACAGCTGAAAACATCTGGCATAGCTGTGAGCTCTTCTACAGCCAGATCTTTCAGCTTTCCTCATTCTCTGCAGCAGCACCATTAGAGGAAGCAAGGTCTGCATAGCTGTAGTTTGCTGATGAACAAACTCATCTGCAAATTGCTTAAACAAGTGAGCCTGTACAGATTTCGTTGTTCACCATCCCCTTCAGTGAATTCTTCCAGAAGAGAGAAACTCACTGTGGGATCTCCCACCAACCCAGGTAGGGGTTGTTGCATAGAAATCCTGGAACAGGAGCATGACACAAAGATGTGTTTTGGCAGCTCAGGTCTCATGCCACTGTCCTCTTATAATCGACGGCTCCTGCCTGAGTTGGAAATTGCACTGTATTTCAGGACATACTTAGCCATAGCTGCTCCGGTATGAATATCCAAGTGATGAAGCTGTGTATCAGAAGGTGGGTTGGGGTGTGCATGTTTGTGTTTATCCAGCCACCTTTCTTTTGAAAGGAAATTAAATTCACTTTATTTTCTTTCTTCTTTGTGGAGGCACAGCTGAGCTTTCTCTCTAGGTATTGCATTGTTTCTCATAAACCTTACCTTAAATTAATGAGGAGCTTGGGCCTTTTCTGTGCAGGTGTATTGAATATGACCCCCCACTTTCCTCTCTCGGTAAGGAACGCAGTGAACTGGTTGTAGTGAAGTTTGTACTACATGAGCAGGCAGCTCCTGTTCTTCTCGGTGTAGAAGTCGATAAATGCTTTCAGCTCCATGCTGTGACCTGAGCCATTAGTCTCACATTAAAGAAAATACTTTTGAAAATTGGGGGTTTTATATGCTTGTTTCTGTTCATTAAAATGATAATAGTCTAATTATTCTGACCTTTAATTCCGTTTGCTTTGACTTTCCTTTTCTTAAGCCAGAGATCAGTTTTCAAGTGGTCTTTCTTCCCATTGTCCTAAGCCAGAGGCTTGGGGTTTCTTTCTCATAATTAAAAAAATGTTATATGCTAGATTTCTTATACTTTGTACAGAGGAACATCTTAGGAAGTGGGAAAAGCGGTCCATCACAATTGTCATGAGCTCTCTGCTCTCACAGTGTTATACAGCGTGATGCACGCACTCCACTACGGAGGGCAGAAAGCTCTTAAATCATTTGCTGAAACTGGGACTGCATAGGCCCACGTGTAGGGCTGTAGGAGTCACTTTAAAAATCAGAATCTTACGAAGGGTATTTCTTCCACACCCTCTTGGAAGGTCTCAGTATCATTTTGAAAAAGACTGAGGCCTTTTTCTGTATCTGGGAGCCACACACAGAGCAGGGAAGATGAGATGTCCCCACTGTGCTCTTACCCAAATCTGGGCCTGACTCACCTCTTGTACGTGATAATGGGGTAGTTAGTGTGTGGTGGGAGAACCCCCCTGAAAATAAATGAAATTACATCAGTGTAAAAGTCTCACTGGCTCAAAGTCTTCCCAAGATAATGAAGTCCTTTCCAGCTCCTTTGGAGGCTGTTGGCTGAGTAAGGAAGAAAGTCCCAAATCAGAGAGGGAAATCCAAGGGAGCTCCACTTGGAAATCCAAGATCAGCCCCTACTTCTGCTGGGTGCAGAGCAAGTTGTCGTTGGGAAAAATTGTCACTGTAAAACCATCTGGAGGGTGCAAGAGCTGCCCGGTCTAGTTCTACCCTGGCTGCATACGAGCCCTATCCGACTGCCCTCAAGAAGCCCTTTGGGAATTTGGGTAAGCGGGAGGTGCTGCGTGCACACAGGACCTGCGTTGGGCACTGTGTTCATGGCGTGGGTGCAGGCAGAGCTAAGCCCCGTCACTTCTTGAGGCACTGGTGAAGTGCAGCACACCGACAGTCAGCGCACAGCCCCATAGGAACCCGTCAGGGGGTGATAAGGGATGTCAGAGGGCAGGGTAAGCTGCAGCAGTAGATGAAGTGTTTTGCGGTGAGCCTCATCTTGTGAAGAGCACAACCTCTGTCTTCTGTAGAAAGGCTTTCCTTGCTAGCCCCTCTTTTTAGTGAAGTTCTTAATATACACAGAGCCTGGCTGAAACAGGCCCGGCTGCTGGGAGGGTCGGGAGGCCGTCAGGAGGAGGCAAGCGGAGGTAGGATGGAAGGGTGGTGAGGAGAAGGAGATGGGAGAAATGAGCGTGGAAAATGGGATTAACATGAGCTAAAAGCACACGTGAGGAACTGTTTTTCCCCTCTTTCTCCTCCTGTCTTTCCTTCCTCACCTCCTCTTGCCCTTCTTGCAGTGTTCCCTCATTATTAGTGCATCAGTCCTGCTCAGTGGATCACTGGATACCGGGGCTCATTATCCAGACGTTACCTAATTCTAGTGACATGTTTCCTAAAGGATATATTAGGCAGGATAGACAGAGCTCTGCTGGCTTCCTGCTGTACCTGAAAATGGCCAGTTTTGGTCATCTCCTGACAAATGAGTAACGAGGCCTGAAGGGGGGCGTGCAGCTCCGCGTTCCTCAAGGAGGGCTTTGCAAGGAGACGTGCAGCTCTGGCTGCTGGGTCTGCAGCCTCAGGGATGGAAAAAAAAATTATATATATATATATAATATTAATATATATATTATAAATATTTAAAATATTATATATATATAATATTAATATTATTATATATAATATATAATATATATAATATATATAATATATATAATATATATATATATATTTCCTTTTCTTTCTTTTTCATTTGAAAGCCAGGAAGCCACTCATCTGTGTCCCTGTCGGCAGGGGTGGGGGTGCCACCCCAAGGCTTTCACACGCCCAGGAAGGTGAGGTCCGTACCTCGTTGGTGGCAGCAAAGCTTAGTATCTTGGTTGGGTTTGTATGGGAACAAAGCCTTGAGCTGAAACAGAAGCTCAGCCCACTGGACATCACAAGCTGCTGAGAGCTCCCAGAGGACTTCAGGAGTTTGTTGGGGTTTGGCTGATGAGTAGCAGCATTTTACAAAAGCAGCATGGCTGTGTCCACCAAGCTTTGTATCCTGCTCCCCTGGGGGGCCTCTTCAGTCGCGTGGGTGTGTGTGGCAAGATGGGAAAGGCGGCATGTCAGAGGGACTCAACAGCCACGTTCTTCACTATATTCAGCAGGCACAAAGAATTTCTGAGAAGTATTGATTTATGAAATATTGTAAGAAAGAGACCAAGATAAAAATCAATAGAGGTGATGTTGGTTCTGTGTGTTTTGATCCTGCTGAGCTCGGAGGATGATCCTACCATAATCTCTGAGGCATACAGTGTAAAACCAGCTCCCGGTGAGCTGCTGTTTATCTATGTATGTGTCTCTTGTTCTCTAGTATCAGGCATGTGGATCCAGTCACATCTGAGCTGATGCGTTGCTCTTGCCCATCTCCGAGTGTAGGCGCGTGTCCCTTGGGCTGCCTGGGCCACACACGTTTGGCAGTGCTTGCAGCTTAGGAGAATAAACCTGGGCTGTAGCAATTCAGTGCACAGCTTCCCTGGGCTCCGAGCTGAGGCGTGTGAATCCCAGCACTGATGAACATCTCCTTCCACGCTCCTGCTGAGCGTTTGAACTCTGGCTTTAGTCCTACTGTAATTACAGTTTATTCAATTTAGAAATGGTTATTGCATGAGCCCTCAGAACAGCCTTTTAGCACTAGAATCTCTCTGTAGAACAGCTCATGGTCAAATTATTTCATTACCAGTGTGGGTAGCTCCATCCTCATCCTTTTAGATTTGTAGACAACCCTGCACCTCCTTTCCCCACACGCAATTATAAATTGATACTGTGTAATTTGTGTGTCACTTGATATAAGACTGTTTATTTTAAAGTCAGTAATTAGAGATAACAATTGCTATAGAAAAATAAACATCTGCTCAATGAGAAGACTTGAGTAATTAAGGGCAATTATTGGTTTCCATAAGTAGGATGCTCGGTAACAAAGTTCTTTCCAGTGCAGCCAAGACGAGCATAAGATGCATGTTTTAGGAAACCAGAAAAACAGTGTGCTAGAAAACTTGGGACGTAAAATGGAAACTATTACTAAGAAATAATCTAGAGCTTTCTTTCCAGATTATATTTAAGATGCAATTTTCCTGGGTGTAATATGTAAAACTTGCATAGCATTTTAAACCCCATCCCCTCATTTCCAGCATTCTTTGTAAGGATTAATCATTTAATCCGTCTACAGTTCTTGCAAGGCAAGTAAGTGTCATTATCCTTATTTTACGGCTATGGAAATCGTGTTGCTGTGGGCCACATTTTAATCCGTCTTCCACTGTTGTAGATCTAAAGCAACTTCAGTGTAGTCAGCAGAGTTAGGCACTGTAACTGAACTGATTTAACCCTACTTGAAACTAGAGTATTTGAGAAGACAGCTGTTGAGAATAAGGAGCAAGAATATTACTTTAATATTACTATGCTTTACTTGAGTTATTTTAATGCTTTTATTTGCTTTAAGGATTGATTCTCTAAACTGGCATCCTTGAAGGTCTGCAGATCTTGCAAATATCAGTGCGTGTAGTTTTCAGGTATCTCATACCTGTAAATAATTCTAAGATTTATAACAGCAGCCTCCAATTTGTGGGGATAAATCACATTACTTGTGTTAAAAATCGTATGTACAAATCTCATATGCAGCAACTGTGTATGCATACTGAGCTGTTTAAAAAACAGTGTTCTTGGGTTCGTTCAGCCTAAGATTTTTGTTCCTCTTTTAATTCAAATAGTTTGTTACCATACTAGTCTGAGCCCTAATGTAAACCACAAATGCTTGTGTCCTGCAGTGCCTAGATTAATATTTGTTGGGTATTCAGTGACTTGAATTAATTGGCAATTAGCTAGCTCACGTTAGGAGTAATGCTTCTCTCTGGACATTCCATTCATTGCTCATCCAGCCAAAAGAGATACTACCGGCCAGACCGGGGCTTTCCGCTTTGCTTTTTTCAAGGAGAAGTTTTTTGACACTGTGCTTTGTCATAAAACGAACAAGCGACAGGAGACATGCAGAGGATCTTCTGAAATCAGGGACTGGTTTCGCTATGGCAGAAATTTACCGGTACTTCCAGATAGGGCTTTGGGTTTGTTTAATTTCAAATGAAAATGAAAGGCCTCCATTTGCCAATGGAAAAATCACATTTATTAAACATAGCAAATGTAAGTAATAGTTTATTCCACTTGTTGAAGTAACTACAGGCCTTATGGTTAAAAAAGTGTTACTTTTGTTTAACATTTCTAAAAGATTGTGGGAGCATTATTTGTTAACACGGAGCATACCACAAGCTTTCCTGTGCTGTTCTTCCTTGTAAGCCATCTTTCCCTTGTGCCATCTGGAGTTCCTGTTGCTCGTTGGTTAAAACCTGTGACTTTTAATTATAAATGAAAGGCCAGTGTTAGCTTATGCATCCCCTTGCTTTTCAGTGTGTTCATTTTTCCTTCTTGACTCCCCAGCCTGAAATTACGGAGCTGTTTGGGTGCAGTTCAGTGGCTAAGATCAAAAGCAGCCCAGTGTTCACAGCTGGTAAGAAGTGGCAGCCCGTTTGAGAGCCCCAGGGTGTCAGTGCCCAGAGCTGCCTGTGGATGCAGAGCTGCAGTACGCCAGGAGGAGCGAGTGCCTGGCAGCTACATGGGGCGCTGGGGAAACATCCGTCTGCAAGCGCTCCATTCCCCCAGTTTCTCAGATTTCCTGCCAGGACAGACCGGAGTTGGCTTTTACAGTTGTGAAGATTACTCGCCTGCATTTGAGGGTTAATCGCGTCTGAAGCAGACAAGTTCAAACTCTGTTTGTTGCCTTGGTAGCCTTGCCTTGAGCCAAGCCAAGGCGAAATGCCCTCTTAGCGGCAGCCTTGGTTCTTCTCCTTTGGGGACCACACAGGAACTTCTGCCGGGCCAAACATACAGATAAGCTGTAAAAGTAAGCACCTAACATATTGACACACTGGTGCTGGGGGTTCACTGTAGACCTGAGGTGCTCATTAGCAGCAGCGTATGCAGCCAAAGGTGAACTGGAAGACCACCAGCCCCTACCAGAGCCCTACAAACAGCACCTTAGCCACTTGTTTCTGAGCATGTGTTCTGCTATTTCCATTTCAGTAATAGCTCAGCAGTTTACTCACGTGGTTGCTTCTTATTCTCTCTAAGGATCTGTCATTGTACTGATATATAATACGTCGTGAATGTTTTATGTTCTGTATGCCAGTAAAGAGCCATGCTGACCATCAGGAGCTCACAGGAGTCAGATGCCTGTAAGCCATCTCTGAGTTGTAACTCTGTAGGCTGGAATTGCCGGGACCAAAGCTGAAGTCCAGAATACAAGTCCTTCGTTGCCCCAGCTCACTTGGGATTTTCTCCTAGTAGTAGTAGGACATTCTCCTATAGTTGGTCTACTGTCAGGGTTTTATTTTGGTAGGGTGGCATGCAGTTGTCAAAGGCAGGGAAGGTGGGGAGGCACAGCAGAGCAACAGGTTTTATTTTTATCCGAAAATTGCATTCACTGAATTTACTGCTGTGAAAAGTGCTGTCTTGGGCTGTTCAGAAGGTTGTCTCAGACTTATCTCCACAAAACAGATAATGGTGACAGTATATTTTTTCTCACTTTTTAATGTATGTATTAAGAAAAGAGGAAAAATGCATTAGATCTGGCAGGCGTTTTCTCATTTTGTTCTCTGGTACACTGGTGTAAATCAGAAATGACTTCCTGAGGTTGGTGGAATTAATTCAATCTAAAATCATTGTGATAGTATCACTGTAATTTTTTGAGGTGTGTAAGGCCTTCTGATTGTTGATTTATGTCATTATCAGAGTAAACAGAACAGTTTAATCTTAATTTCTCAGTTTCTGTGGTAGGTGAGTAGCTGAAGGGATGCTGTGAAGATCACCTGTGCGATATGATGGTGTCCCAGGAGTTGGTGGTGTCTTTGGCTTCAGTGACTCAATGGCAGGATGCTGCAGCGAGGACGAAGGAAAAAGTAGTTTACATATCAGCCAGGTGCAGTGGGACAGATGTCTTGACTTGGGAGGAACAACATTTAAAATCAAGTCTTGAAATGTGAGGTTCCGTTTTCTTTGGGGGAAGAGAAAGTAGCTGTTCGCCACCTTTATTGAACTCTTAAAATAATGAGTCTGCTGCATGTTACAGTGCAGCACCATGTCACATATCCTGGGAGTCTGCATATAAATGACTGAGCTAGAACTCCTGCAAAGATTTGGCAATGTAAGGGGAGGGAGTTCAGAGTGATGCAAAGAGCGTGATGCAGAGCTGTGATTTGTGTTGGAAGAAAGCAGTAGGCACGGGTTGAGGCCGTACAACAAAGACGTGCCAGGCAGGCACTGTCCAAACACAGAGCAAAGCCAAAGAGAAGCAGAAGTGAGGCTGCAGAGGCTGGGAATGGTGAACACAGAGCCCATGGTGCTACAGGTAATAAAATAAATGTACTGAGTGGACAAAATTCAGGCGTAAGAGTGAGGATTTGCTGGACATCACGGCGTCTTCCCCCAGCTGTGCTCCCCTGCTGCTTGAGGCAGAGGACAGCCCATTGCCACGCGCAGTTTCAGATGGAGCTGTCAGCGCGCTGCGTTCTTAATTTTTGCGACTCGGTTGTGTCATGGCTGAAAGTGAGGGTGTCAGCACTTAACCAGATGAGACTGAAGGATTACGTGACTGGAAATATCCAGAAAACTTGAGCGCACCGTAAAAGAGAGATGACTGGAAGTGAGTTGGGAGGTTATTTCTTGGCATAATAACCCGTGCTTAATTGTTCAGCATCTGTCATTAACCGTGCAGCAAAAAGATGAACAAATATCTGTAGGAGATTGCTAGAGCCCCTGATGAAACTCTAGTTCACCTCTCTGGGGACAGCTTGAAGTAAGGCAGTGATCTTTGTGTTTCATCCCTTGAAGATAAAGCGTGAAGTCCTGTGGTCGTCATTTCTCTGGCCTGCAGATCTGTTGTGCTCACTTTGCAGATAAAGCAACACTTCTGGCTTTGGCGTTTGGGACAGGGAATGAGGTCAGGATCTTAAAAGGCACCCAACGCAGGAGCTGCAGGCTGAGCTGGACTTTTTCTTACTGCAAGTATCACTGCTCATAAATGCTCTGCGAAGCCCTGCAGGTCTTAGTGCCACCAGGGAGGTGCCATTTCTTCCTCAGGTTATAACTGAGTTAAGCCAAATGCCAGCTTGGCACATTGCGTGTGGAGTGGGACGGAGTCCAGCATGTTAGGTGGTGTGCTGCGTGCGCACATTTGACGGGAGTAAAAGCTGAAGCAAACAGATCTCACTTGAATAGGCCAGCAAAGTAAAATTTTTCGGGGCAGAAATTTTGTTAATGGAGATAGAGTTGAGAGCTCGGGAGACTATGTTTAACTCACTCATGGGAGATCTCTTGATGTACTTTAATGCGAGTCAGCAGATTCAGATCAAAATTCTGCAGACGGTAATACTTTATGTTACTTACCTCTTTCTTTTAATTCTTGGAGTTTTATTCCACATTTCTGACAGCTCAGACATCCTGATCCTAATGGGAACACTGGTATCCTTTTGTAAATATAACCATTTAGCTGCACTCCTGTGTGAGGATGTAGATATTAACAAGGATATAGTAAATAGTAACAAATAAGAACAACTTAGTATTGTATCAGCACATACTGATGTTCCTCCATTCCTGTGTGGCGTTCATCACGGTGTTAACCTTATACAGCAGGATAAGTTTAAAATAGGAGGAGAAAACTCGATTAAGTACCTGATTAAGTTTTTATTACGAACCTGAAAGCTTTGAAAGGGGCTGGAAGAAATGTAGTGACCATGTCTACGCTGCAGCCATTTGACCATCCAGTCTGGTGGATTTCTGAGCTTTCAGTGATGTCAGGTGTTGGCAGAAGCCCCCAGCCTAGTGCAGTTAAATTGGCAGAAGTTTACTTCTTACCGGTAGAACAGCATTTCAGCAACAATACAGCTTTGATGGGAGAAATTGCAGCGGCGTTAAGGATGCTGGCAGCTTCACTGCCAAGTGGTCGCAGTGTGGGCTGCAGGGTCTTCATTACTCACAAGATTTCATCTGGCAGGAGGAGGGGCTAATGGAAATTTGTTGGCATATAAATAGCCAACTGCTGGGTAATGTACAGATAGCAAAAATCTCAACAGTCGATAGCTTTAACCAATTGTTTTTTTCTGTTTTGCTGTTTCTCCTGCAGGGCTTGTGAAGTTGGGGGTTCACTGTGTCACATGTCAGAAGGTCGCGATAAAAATTGTCAACAGAGAGAAGCTCAGCGAGTCGGTGCTAATGAAGGTAATTTTCTAATGGGAGATTAAAAAAAAATAAGTTCTTGGCGCTGTCTTCTGTTCCATGCAAAATTAATATCTTTAATTACGTTTAACAAACATCCCTGTCAGTACTAGGATTATGCAGAGCCTAATAACAATAATTCAGTTATGGGGGAGGCGAGGGCAGCTGAAATTAAACGGGAGCACTTCTGTGCTTTGAGAACAAAATTAATGGTCAGCTGCAGAGTTGTTACTTCTCTGCTGGGGCAGCTGTGTGTTGGGCATCGTGAGTTTCACCACTGGAACAGGGCAGAGTGGTTGCAGTATGTTGCAGACAGAGGGGTTCACATGTCAGTGGGAAGAGATTTCAGTGAGGTTGGTAAATCTCTTGTTTGTATACTCCTACTGCTCGCTCTTCTGCGTGGGTTCGTTATGATCTGATGTGCTGGGGTCCACAATTGTTTTTAAGCTGGTGTAATTCTGTTAACAATCCACAGAGCTGTGGCATTGGAAGCGATCAAAGAGTCTGTCCCAATGACAGTAGTGTTCAGAAGAGCTTAATTCATTTTTTACCTAGTCTTGTGATATACATTTCCTTACACAAATGTCATTGACTGATCTTGGAAACCTAAAAATAATAATAATAATAATAAAAACCTACTTGCATAAAAGTTTATTCATGTGATTTGGTGACACGAGGGGCTAAATTCAGCTTGTGGGGTTGAGCAGAACTGCACTGCAATCAACAGAATTCCATTAAGCTGTCACCTCCAAAAACAACTAATGGATCTGCAGGCATCATTGAGGTAACTTCCCTGTGAGCACATGTAGCATATATCTTTACGCTGCCATTTCTTGTATGTACGTGTCTCTGCCAGCTGTTTTCAAGCACAAGTAAGTATGGCGACCTTAAGAAGCAAAAAGAAAAAGGAGATTAAAGGAAGATGCAAACAGTGAATGCTAGGTGTACAATGTAAGTTTATTTGTTCAAAGAATGATTCTGAAAGTTGATACTCAATTGTAATGTGCCTCAGACTTATCCTTGTGGAATTTCATTGAAGTATTCCATCTCCTGCAGCACTGTGGATTCAAACAGTGTTATAGTAGAGACCAGAAATTAGAAAGTGAAGTAGATAAGAAAACTGCAACCTTAAAGGGAGATTCACCAGATGAGTGGAACACAATGAAAATGAAAGAAGTGTGTAAATGGTAACATCTGAATGAGACTCTAAAAACTTTGAATATTTTCCAGAGCAACACAGTAGGAATATTTTTTAAAAACATGAGCATTATGTTAGCTGAGAGACACTCTGGCTGGTATCTATCAAAGACTTTATTTACCTCATTGATTTTCAGAGTAGGAGGCAAATCACGGAGCATAGCAAAGTGAGCTCTGCTTTCGTTTTGTTGCATTACCTCAGTTGTAGTATGAAATCTGAGTAATGAGGTGATGGCTAGGCCCTTGTTTGCACAGCCGCATGCTGAAGAGTGCCATGTTTTCTGTAAGCCTGTACAACATCCTTCTCAGGAGGAAACCATGTGTTGTATCGTGATCCTCATTTTCAGACCATTCACGGTGAGATTTTCTCTTTCAAGGATTCTGTTCTCCATATTAAGGAGGCTGGAACAGCAGATGGGGTTGAAGTGGTTAGCCCAGATCTTGCAGAAACTCGGTAACCAGATGTCTTTTCAGGAACGCCCTGTGTCTGATGGTCAGAGACAGGGCTCGAGACTTCTAAGTGAATTTGGAATTGAACTGTACTGTTAGCCAGCTTAATCCAGCCTGGCTGCTGGGGAAAAATGCTTCAGCTTTCGGCAGTCCCAGCGTGACCATTGCCAGGCAGAGGTGACAGCCTGCTGCAAGGAGTCAGCAGCCGCAGGGGAGCAGCCACCAGGGAAGCCAAGCTGTGGTGGTGTGGTGGCATTTCTGCTTCGCAAATCTTCCCGCTCGCTTATCAGCTCCAGTGACTCTTTGCCAGTGGGCTGTGCAGAACAGGCTCTGGAGCTGCGTCAAGACCACAGCTACTCTTCCAAGCCAGGCCCAGATTGATGGGTTTTGCTTTAATCCATCCTTGGACAGAAAAACTGGATCTGACAAATCCGCGCACCTGCCGCATGGAGCTGTAAAACCACAGTGCTGTGGCCATTTATCCTAGAGCATAAGGAAGAAGTCTGCTCAGAGTCCTTTCAACATCTAAAATGACAGGCACGAGCACATGCAGCAGGCTGCTTTCTCCTGCCATCGTTATGCTATTTTGACTTGCTACTTACAGCCTTCATTTCTCCAGCGTTTTTGCAGCGAGCATTTCTTTTATTCTGTGCAGTCAGGGAACTGTCCCTTCTTTCTGCAGCTGCTCTTCATCTGAGCTGTGCAAAATTGAGAGGCATTTGGTAAAGTGCTTTCTAATCATAACGTAGTAGTATCAATATTTCTGGAGAGAAGAATTTGGAGTTGAAGCAGCTGGTCTCAATTAACGGAACTGCTGCTATGGAGATGATACACGGGTGGGCACGCTGCAGCGCAGGCTGCACTAAATGCATCATCCAAGCTCCCGCTGCCCTGTCGGAGGATGGGGCTGCTCGGCGTGCCTGTGAGCTTTCCACTTTGTGGCGCCCTGCCTTGCTAACCGCAGGCTGGGGAGCCGTGTTCCCTCGCCAGCCCCAGATGGAGCCTGCTTGGGAGCGCTGTTTGGGGGCAAAGCTACAAATTTCACAGCTGAGAACAGAAGTCCTGGTTTTGTTCTCGCTCCTGCTTTCACGCAGCTGGTAAATGCTTTGGCTGGGTGTCTTCGGTGGCGTGTTCTTCGTCCCGCTGGGCTGGAGGCCTGCCTCCCGAGGGACCTTCAGCTCACTCCAGCACGAACCCGGAGAAGGGCCTCAGAAGTGAGTGGATTAGAGGGAGTGTGTCGAGATTGAGTAGGGTTCATTAATTTCACTGAATTACTTCTGGATCACTGCTCGAGGAGAGAAGGAAATTAGGCCCAGAATACGTGAGCTAAATGTGGCCGTAAAGCAGTAAGTGTTCCTGAACATGCAGCCTCGCTGTTGATGGTTGCATTTGCAGTACCAGCGCGAGCGTTTGGAGTTTATAACTTCAGAATTTAAGACTTAAAGCAAATCTTTCCTCTGGTGTGGCTAAAGCTTGCTTGGAAATGTGGAGGAGTCTCGTAAGATGTCCTCGGAGGAGTACTTTCCTCTTTACCACCTCACCAATCCCTCACCAGAATAAGCGAAAAGAAACGCCTCCTCTTTTGGTGATCTGCCTGACGAAATACTCTTCGGAAAGGCAATAGTAGCGGAAGCAATGGGAGCATAAAGGGTGAAGAGTGAGAAGGGGACAGCTGGCCTTAGCCTAATTATTTGCACACGCAGACATCCTGAGAAAGACGCAGATGTCCCAGGCTTGATGACTGGAGCCCGGAGCTCCATATGTGTGCTTTGTGTGTGTGTGCCTTTTGTTCATTCTCACTGAATCCTCCGCTCTGGCCTTGAAGCGAGGCAGGTATTTCCAGGCTGGGGGATGGAAAGCGACCCGCTCCCTTCCGCGCCTCTCCTGTGGGGCTGGTTTGAATGATGGATGGTGGGTTCGGGGGGTGTTGTACTGCCCTGTGCTGCCAACGAGCTCTGCTTCCAAAAATCCTAAGTTGTTAGGCAGGAAGGATCATGCAGCCATCAGCATCAGAGACCCCTTATTGCCTGGAGTAGTTGAATGGAGGGACAGGTAGTAGGATGGCTTGTCAGCTTCTTGGAGCAGTCAGGATAACTTAGGAGAGCCCTCGTGTAAATAGGTATGGCTGTGCACAGTCTTTTTGTCATCTTGTGTCTTCTTCAAGAGCTTCTATTTCTATAGCTGGTTGTTTCTTCACTAGCTCATCTGACTTTCTTTCCTTCCTTCTCCATTTTCTTTCAGTTATTTTTGCCTCCTTTTTAGCCCCTTTCATTATTCTATTCTCTCACGTTCAGTGATTTTTTTTTTTTACTTTCTCTTTTCTCCTTTTGCTGTGGGAAGCCGTGCATTAGCTGCCACTGTTTTGTTACTAAAACTGCTAAAATGCAACCTGGTCGAGGTGTCCATTCTTCAAGGAAAATGTTTTAAAATAGGGCACAGTTCAGGAAAGATGTGAGGGAATAAGTAAACAATCAGAGCTCATGCTTTATGAGACACTCAGAGGATTCAATCTACCTAGTTAATCAATGAGAAGGTTAAGAGAGAACTTAACCACAGTCTGTAAATACTGATAAGGATGATAGGCATTTGATAATAGAAGATACTGCAGTCCTTGGGGCAGAAAGCTTATTGGAAACTAATAGTTGGAAGCTGTAGGTAGACAGATTAAAAGTAGAAATGCTCAGCCTACTTGAGCACTGGATGAAATTTATGTTATAAATGCACACACTCACCCTTGCTTTGATTCATCTTCAGCCTGGAGAATTACCCCACGTTTGTCTGCTTTCAGCACTGGAAGAGAAGAGATGAGGAGCATGTGCGTGTCTGCGTGCGTGTTTGAGTCTGTGTAGGTGGTGACCAAGCTGCAGGAATGACTGACACTCATCAAGGAACACGAGCACACAAATGCAGCCTCCCCCCTGCCTCTCTGGCCCTGGTTCGTATGCCAGTAACAACCCATTTAGCACAGCACAGCTTCACGTGTGAGAGTCTGTCTTCTAGTTCAAAGAGACAAAAAAGCACCTTGCGATCTGAAAACCACAGGCAAATAAAAGGGGCCTCTTTTCCCTGGCTCCCTTCTGCTATAGGGAGTTTGGGACTAGGGATCTGTTACTGAATGTATAATGCAGGGTGTTTTGTTTTAAACTGGGGCTGGTGGGGAGCACTGAAAGCCTGTTCACTTGTCATCTGTTTGAGCAGTTAAAGAAGTTGAATAATTGTATTTTCCTTCAGAGGAGAATCATTCTCCGCCTCCACTTTCCACCACACCCACAAGGAGCACAGTTTGAGGTATTCGTAAGGAAGGAAGTTAAACAGGAATCACGAGCACATGATGTACCTGTCACAGGAACAAACCTGTCAAGTGTGCACAGTGCCTTTTGCTTTCTAAAGTTAGTGTGATCAATTGAGGCATTTGAGCGAGCTATAAAAATAATTGGTCCTATTTTTTTCACCCTACTTTTAATTCCACAGACTTTTGTTGTGACTGTCTGGCTTAAATCTCTTTTACCAGACAAATTCTATCCACAGCCCCGTGCGTGCAAACACAGACACAGGCAGTCTAACATCCTCATGCGCTGCCTTGGTCGTGCAGCAATAAATGTCCTTCCTAAGCCCCAGCTAGAGCTAGCTGAAACCAAGGAATACTTTTGCCATTGATTTTAGTTGATCATAACCATCATGCATGGGTAGAAAAATAACGACTCTCAGAGGTGAGATGTGTAGATGTGCTTGGCCATCCAGTCCTTATCCACCTGTGAAGCTGCTGTCAGTAATCAGCCTCTAAAAACCCTTTGTGTTCAACTCTCTCTTTAACTGTTACCACTGTAATTGCACTGTGTTTGTATATGTATATGTGTCATACCAGGATAGGTTCGGGTTTTTAGAAACTGCTATATCCTGTTTTCACGACTCTGTCATGCCAGTGTTTGCTCAGTGTCACTGCAAAAGTTTGTCAACAGTTTAGGAGGAGGAAGATGCTGGCATCTCAGTGCTGCAGCACAGCATGCGCTTATTTCATTGAGGACCAAGGGTAACTCAGTACGTGTGGTTTAGGTTGGTCTATGTTTTCTTTTCTGCCTTAAACTGTTTTTCTGGGGTGCAGATGGAAAGACTCCATTTCACATTGGCTTTTATTTCACATTCCAGAATCTTGTCTGGAAACCTTTCAGTTATTTTTTCTTTTCTCCTGGAAAGAACCAGAATTACATCAGAAGAGCTCCAGCAGTAATGGGACATCAATCCTCAAGTAGATTGACTGAGACCCGAATTGGCTCAGATGTTTGACTCTGCATCTGTCATCTAGAATAATAAGCACCATAAACATCAATACACTGATCCATCGCACTTACGGGATATAGTCCATCCCTGTTTATAGCAGGCAAGCCATCTCAGCAAAGACTTAGTTCAAAGTTTATCTTAAGATTTTGCTGATACAACTGTGTGGTGCCTTATGGCATCAGGATTTCTTAGCTCTGTATAGCTGTTAAAAGTTTCCCAACCCAAATAAAATGTGTCATCTATGGGATATTTCAACTAGCACAGCTGTGAGCTAAGGCCTAGCATTGCACTGTCAGTTAGGGGATGTGGACTCTTTTTGTTTGTTCTCCATTTTTATATCCAACATTAAAGTTCTGCTGGTCATTTGTTAAGTGTAAACTGGACCTGTCATGGTCTATCCCTGCAGTTTGTGCTATTTAAATAGTTGGCATGAATTTTGGAAAACTCTGCAAAGGCTCAATCCCGGCACAATTAACTGTTAGTTCCAGAGCTGTCAGCTGGAGCTGGATACAATATGCCATGGGTTTGCTTTGCTGCTCTTAGAGCCTGCTAACCTCTCTAGTGGTAAGTTTTTAGGTATTTCATCATTTTCTCTCTTACCAACTGCTGTCTTTGAAGTCACTGTTTTGCATCCATGGTGTGCATGCATTTAATATGCAGGTTTGTTCATGAAGAACACTCCCACAGCAATAAACCCTTGTTTGTATTCCGCTGCTGTCCTCCCATGGATACACGTGCTTCGTATAGAGAGGAGCTGCCCGACGTTTAGTTCAAAGTGGTGTTTCTTCTCCAACTCCAAGAAAATCGTCCAGGTGCATTAATGCTAGGAGAGCTCATGCCTGTGCTCCAGTGGTCCAGCTGCCACGCAGTGCCAGAATTGCAGTCAAGGTGTGGTCGATTCTTCACAATCGCAGCCTTGTTAGAACATTTGGTGCTCTTGAGCTGTACGGTGTAATATACCATGGTGTGCTCTGAGCTGCACAAGGAGGCAGCACCAATGGCTTTGTGCTGTGAGAGTGATAATAGAGATTTTACCTTAATTCTTTACAAACGATAGGGAAGGAAAGAGTGGGTTTAATCTTGAACTTCTGCATCTGTTCCGGTCTCTCAGCATGTAATGATTGCTCAGTAACATCTCTGTTATGTTATCATGCATTGCCTCTGGTGGAAATAGGGACTTTTGAAAGTGGCAAGAAATTCTGGGGTGCCAAACCCAGTGGCAGGCTGGATTTTTCAAGAATATCCAGTGATAACTTGAAAAAGTCAGACAACCAAACTCCCAGTCCTTTCTGGAAACTTGGGACTGACGCTCCAGTTTCTGCTAAAATTAACATTCAAAATCTTGTTTTAGAATGTTTTGCTAAGGCAGAGGGACAGTTGCGAATTTGTCAACACTCAAGAAGGAAATCTGGTCTATGAAATACAGTCACTTGTTTGTGGTTTGGTTCCTGGCATATACCGCAGGCAGAAACATCTTACATCACTTGCAGCTCTAGCAACAAGTGCCTCCTCTAATGTACGTTCAGCAGAGAAGTGGTAAGGAAATGTCACTGTTGCAAGGGGTAACACAATGGAGTGTAACCCTGTAGTTTTATCTACTTTGGGGTTTCCTGCCTTATCTTCTGCCTCTATCAAATGGAGGCCTGTCTATAGTAAATAAATATTAGCAAACTGTTTAGTAAAGACAGGAATACACAGTTGCTTCTCATGTCTGCTCATAAGGAATGCTCCTCTCTTTTAATGGGGTGTGTATTTTAGCTCATTTCTCTACATCCCAAGAACTTTCTGTGCCCTTCTGTACAGCTCTATATAACAAAGTAACCAAGGCTAGAAGATCTAAAATGAAGAAGAGCCACCAGAACATGCAAAAACTGCCACAACAAATGTACAAGGAGATGAAGAATATGTTACTAGTTTTTCCCTGTTGCATCTGAAGCAGTTTTTCAACAGGTTTGGAATACACACCTAGTTTTCTTGGAAGAATTGCTAGTAAATGACACGCTGTGACATTCTGGAAGTTGTGTTCTGCTGTCTGTCAGGAACCTGTCACCGTGGATCTTTGTAACAGACTGGAACTGAGCGACTATTGTTCTGTGGGCAAAAGGGCAGTATGCCTGTCTAGATTCACGTGTGTGGAGGTGGTCCAGCAGATAGTACCTGCTGAATTAGTACTAGAATGTCAATAGAGACAGAATAATTTCCCCCCAGCTGTGAAACACTTTAACATAAAGTCATTTTTTTTGAGATTTTTATTCTTATATTTCCTTCCTAATACCCTGAAATAAATCCCCTCAGTCTAATGTTCTTATCTCTTTTCTTTGATGATTTTTCTCCCTTGACTCCTGCTCCCTCAGCTGTCCCTGAATTTCCTTCCTAAATCCCTTCTGTTCTTTGTTAACCTCCTGTTGTCCCTTGCTGTCCATGGCAGCACTCTGAAAGCAGAAAAGAAAGACACATGCAGCATGAGAGTGCATATTACCCTCTAGATATGACGTATTCATTTCATCCTCATTTCCACCTCTTAAATCAATCCCTGATTTATCAAATCCACAAAACAACATTTACTTAGGAACAATAAGTAAGATTGCTGGATACAGGGCAGAGTAGTACACAGCTGTCTTCCCAGTCATCTAGGGTCATATTTTCATTTCTTATAGAGGGGTGTAAGTTAAATTTAGCAGTCACAGAAGAACATGGCTAAAGTACATAGCATAGGAAGGATTAGTTGTGTGTGGATGCCTAAGAGTGCCAAACTCCTTCTGGGCAGCAGAGCAGTGCAAATTGTGGATTTGACTGCTCTGTAGTACCAGAATATCGCAGCTGTAAGAGACAAGGCACCTGGGCCCTGTCTAGTAGTCTAGCAGAATAAAAAGATGCATTTCAAGGGTGCTGACATGTAGAAGCTCAGCAACAGCACTGATGAAAGTTGCTTTATTATACTATTGAGGAAAAAACTACCAGTTACCTGAGGACACAGGATGTGGTCAGTGCTGGCTACAGCCGCTGGCTGCTTGGGTACCAAGGTGACGTGTAGTTTATGGAGCCATCCTGCCACCTGGCAACATCTCAGTGCATTTTTTGGGCAGATATGAATGATTCAATGTCTCTGTGCGTCCTTTTGGCTGCAAATGGACCATGATGTAAATTGGACCAGACTGGAGTTGATGACATACTGCTTGAAGAATAGAGGGGATATCAAGGAAGGTGAAATCTAGGATAACCAGACTGTTACAGTTCCTAAGTAGGAGTAGGGGAGAGAGTGAAATATTGGAGAAATGTGTAAAATCATAGAAATAAGGGTCAGAAGGGACTTGTGAGGGTTTATGTAGTCCATCTTCCCCCTCAAACAAGGGGCCCAGGTCAGCCACGGCTTTCTCTGTCTTGGTTTGAAAACCTTAAGGAATTGAGATTCCTTGGCCTCTCTAGATAGCCCGTTCCAGTGCTACATTACAATCCTAGTGATTTTGTTTTTCCCCGGTGTCTAACCTGAACCCTAGTGCAGATGTGTTGAAAGAGATTGGCCAAATATCATGACCAGACTTAGAAGAATTAAATATATATATAAAAATTTATATATATATATATATCAGCTGTAAGAAAAACTTAGTCCTTGGAGAACTGCGGAGGCAATACTGGATGCTTCAGCCTCATGGAAGGAACAACGAGTGAACGAAGGAGCCATGTCAGGAAAATTCAGTATGAAAAAGGTCAGTAGAAACTAAGCTGATAAGTAAAACTGAGAATCAACAATCAGCAGAGTAGAATCCAAAGAGTGGGGGTCTCAGCAGGCGAAAGTAAACATTACAGCAACAGAATGAAGAGGATTTAGGACTCTGGTTCAAAGGCTGCTGTGCTGAGGGGGCTCTGAGGCTTAAGTATCCTAAAGGAACCTATGTAATGATCACATCTTGTCTTGAATACCAACAAGAGAGCAAATGCATCTCAACAGGCATGCCTTCTTGGAGCCTGCCTGGAGTCTTGAGAACCCAGTGGTCCATTGGAGGGAACACTGGAAGTGGGCTCATAAATGCACTGGGCTGGAATGAAAGATGTGATTACCGAAATTCTGCAATTTAAGTGTTGGATGTAAATCAAATTTTAAATATAGAGCAAGTTCTGTAAGTAAACTTTGAGAAACAGCTAGCAGCCTATAGATGAAATAACCAGCATATTGACATACCTTCACTGCCCTTCTAAAGAGGTCTTCGCTATTTCTGACTCTCTCATTTCTCAGTCTCTCAAATTGCTGGTTCTCACAGAGGCTTGACCTCCATCCTCTGATATCATCTCTCCAGCTGTCCTTTTCATTACAGTCTCTGTTTCTCTTCCACTTGTTTTGCAGGTGCAGATCCAGTTAGAGATGCTTGGTTTCTCTCCCCTTATTTTTACACATCTTTAGACCAGCAATGCCATTCACATCATCCTCCATTTCTTCCTCCCCGTTGCTATAATTGTCGGCTACTGTTGCAAATACAGTTTTCTTCTCCTGTTTTTATTCAGGGTCTTGTATGTACCTCTCTACAGAAATACCCCACAGCCATCATCCTTTGCAGCTGCTGCAGTTATAAGCCGTCTGGCAGCTCTGCTGACCGTGTCCTCACACCGCAGTCCAGCCTTTTGCTGCGATCTCCTAATCCCATATGTCTTAAGAGCTGTTCATCTGCCCAGGTCCCTGTTTGTCAATGGTGCAAAACTAGAGTCTATTTGTTGTGCATTCTTAACCTGAAATAAGATGCCATGCATCCTGCTGCCATGTCTAGTGGTTTCATACCAGCTCTGCAAACTTCAGAATAAATGAATGCAGAGTTTAGCACAGCCTGATCTAAAGAAAATGCTGTTAATAGATAGTCAAAATAATCAGCTCCTTTATTTGCATCTGCAGGTACGAATTTTAAAAGTTATGATATTTAACCAGTATATGTCAGTAGTTTTAGCATTATTCTTATGATAAGGACTGTGAATACCTAGACCCACAGCACACAGTGCAATGGGAAAAGTGAGAGACCTGAGCAGAAGTGAAGGATCCAGAGCCTGGCAGAAAGGTTAGGTCTGGGTAGATTCAATGCGTGTATAGATGTTTAGATATCCAGAGTTTAAGGCCAATACTTAAAGCCTAGTGAAATTAAGAATGTGTTTCAGGGGTTTATGGGCCATGCAAGTTCCCAAGAATATGTTTTAATGAGTTAGTCTTGGATATGAGACTCAGGAAGCTAATGATGTAGTAGTGGAATGATCGAGGTTGCTCCCATATGCATCAGAATGTGTTGATGCTGGATGGGAATGTTCTAACTGATTTAGGAGACGTACAGAACAGGTATTTGTTGCCTGTGAAGAGGTGCCATGTGACATAATTTTGCTAACGAACATGGAAATAATTTTCATTCATTTTCAAGTAAGACTTCTGTGGCTCAAAGTGCGTATAAAACACACTGACCTAAGCTCTTGAGTTATCCTAGGAGGATTTTACTCCTCCTGGATTCTGCAGAAGTGCAGGTATTTGCTACAGGTCTTAATGTGAGTTTTATTTACACTGTGCTGTCCCTGAGATAAAGCTTGGAGGCTCCCTGATCCTGTTGCTATGAGAAATAATTTTTACTCATCCATGGCCATTTTTTCTGCACCCATTATATGCATTTTCCAAACCATAACATCCTTCTTCTCAAACAGACGATTTGATTTTCATTTGTTATATTTCTAAGTGATTTCCTGGGGACGGAGGAGATTTTTGTGCATGCAGAACAACTATTAAACTGAGACCTCATTACAGTAACATCAAGTGGCTGGTTTAAACTGCTGACCACCCATCCAACTCATTATGCTAAATGTTCTTTGCTTCTGGGCACCTCCTTCTCTGTGTGTGCCACAGTGATGCAAGAAGAAACGCGGAGTTTTCTGTGAGATCTTGATGTTGCACCCAAAGCACCAAAGGGCATGGACTGTGTGGGTTCGTGAAATTTGTCTCTTCCCATAGACTTGAGTTCCCCCGAGGGGTCTGCTGGTGCAATGCAATCACAAAAATAGTTAGATCAGAAAAACGGAGTAGAACAAGAGTAAGTTTTAATCAGTTGTTTGTAAATTCATACGCATACTTTAGAAACTATGCCGTTGTAGAAGCAGCATACAAGTAAAGTGGACAGTGCTTTGCCAAATTATACTGCAGAGCAACACAGAAACCAGCCTATTGTACCTCTTGCTATCTATAAAGATTTAATTCCTGGGGAGGGAGTGTGGCTGCCTCATGAGAAGCAAACTTTGGAGGTGGCAAAGATCTCATTATTTAGTCAGATGGGCTGTTTTCCTTCAGCTGTGCACAGCTGCAAAACCTAAGGAGGCAGGTTTGTCCCTCTTTGTGTAGGAACTTGCCTTTAATTCCTCTGTGCTCTTACACACGTTGTTACACAAATACACACTGTTAAGTCTGGCACTTGCTTTGGGATGTCTACTGGCCATCTGCTGTGAGGGATGAGTAAAGATATGTATACAGTGCTTTCATCACAGCTGTATTATTTCAGTTTTTATTAGGTTTAACAGTGGATGTGCCCTAGCACAGGCTGAATGGACATTACACAGGCACAGACCCATCAGCTCCTGAGCACATCAGGCAACAGTATTAGTAGCACTCCTAGGGAATTAGCTCCACAGAATAGCTTAGTTGAAAAGTGTATTTATCTTCGAATGATAACTAGAAACCCTCAGGGAAAACAGACTTTGTGGCAGCTGTTTTTCTCCCCTTGACTGCTCTGTTTTCACTTTGTACTCTCACTCTCTCTTGCCCTCAATTAACCAGTTCTTGATACCTGCCCAGCTTTGCAGAATCAACCACTTAATCATAGGCAAAGGCTAAACTTTCTTCTTGCCAGAGCAGTTTAGCCTCTGAACTGTACGCTAGGTGTGTCTTCATCTTCCCATCCTTTTGTGTTTCCCCAGCCCTGCCATCAAATTTGGGGTGAGTATCTGCGAGCGCACCGTGTTTCTTTGGTATTCTCTCTGTTGATGCATCAGCTCGTGGATTCTGCTTGCATGTTAGGGCTCCTGTGCTGCAGCGTTATAAACTGCTTGTTAACTTGAAGCTTCTGGTGGGAAGACCATACCTGTTAGAGGCGTGAAGCAGGCTGAGACAGATTATTGCCTTGATTTTGGAGAGCAAGAAAACAGGCAAGTTGGAGCAGCTTTGCTACAGCATTCATTTCTCCTTGAGAAATGGGAAAAATCTGCACCCTGGCTCACGCTGGACTCTGGCTGTAGTCTGATAGCACATCCACAGCTAATTTCTGGGATTTTCCTTTTCGTTCTACTCCCACCACGAGCTGGATGAGCAATATACTCACCAACAGACCGTTCCCGTTCCATCCTTTCCCGCTCGCCTGACTCTTTGTGCCAATAACACATCAGACTTCCCAAGTAGTTCTTCATGTCACGACAGTGTCAGAAGCACTCTGAGTGACTAACCAGGCTCCCAGAAGCCTTTTTTCCTTCTTCAGCGGCACATGACAGTCCCATCTCAGCTGAGACTACTGTAGAAAACTACGCAGCCCAAAGGTCAAACAATGCTCTTCTGAGGCTTCATTACCATTTCTTTCCTGTAAGACATTTCCTTCAATGTCAGGCCTTCCCTCCTTGTTTTCCAACCAGAGACGGCTCCCTTTTTCCAGAATTTGCTCCGTGTTCAAGTTGCTTGCTGAGTAACTGCAAGTAGCATGGCTCACACTCTACCCCAGCATATCTTTTCATAGGAAAACAAAACAGATGCCAAAACCAGATTGTTGTTTTTTTCATCTGCAGAGCTTCTCACTGTCTACAGGTATGCTTTATGTTATTGCAGGAGAGCATTCCTGCTTCGGTGGAGTGGTGAAGTTGCAGGAGGAGCAGCATCCTGCACCGCTGTGACACATCAGCCCAGCACTTTGGAGCAACCAAACCTCTGACCTCGCAGCAATCTGCCTGTTCTCTGGTCCCGAGATGTACTGAGATGGGACTTGAGGAGTTTCATTCAGCATCACATAGATACCCGTGCAGTGTCCGTTCTAGCAGTTTTGGTGAAAGTTGGCAAAGGGCTAGCTTGGTGGAAGTGAAGTGTAACTTGTGCTTTCCTCTCTGCCCGTGCCTTTGGGGTCTTGAAAGGCAGCATATACTTTGCTGAGTGACAGGAGCAGGCCTGGTGCTGGCATATGCTGATCCATTGAATCAGACCAATAATCAGCTTTCCCACATCAATTCTGATGTTGTGTATGAAATTCAGACACAGGGCTCCATAAAGCTCTTATTTATGTACACGGTTCACAGATCTTGCTGATGATTTAGGGATCTCCCAGTCATCTTATCTGCAATACAGGCTCTGCTTTGCAGACTTGAACACTAAAGTTAGAAGGCAACTCATCTCCTAAAAGAGCCAGCCTTTGACCTTGAATGTTCTTGCAGTTGTTAAATGCTTGTGCAGGTTTCCTGAGGAGCACAAAGAGCCAGTTTTGCAGTATGACTGCATTTGAGGCTTTCCTGTTTGTTTTCTCTCCATGGCTTGTAGATCAAATATGTCCAAGCTTGCAAGTGAAAGAAAGGATGTTCTATTGCTAGTTTCAGAAGCTCACTCACTTGGTAAAGATACCCAAAGGTAAAGCTTCTACAACTGAAGGTTTGCTGGTTAGCTTTACTGATAGAGGAGCCAAAGTAGATATTATTCCTTCTGTCATGGCTGTGCTTATTCTGCAGAGATGATAGAAGTGCTCAAGTCTTGTCTGTGTCATTTAGTTCTGCAGGATTGTCTACAAATACACAGTGGGGAGCAAGAGGAGGTTTTTTTGAAAGCTGTGCCTGCTGTACTGTCGAAATACTTATGCAATACCAGTGCAGCGCTGCTGCTGGGAATACAGCCCCACTAGTTACCCTCAGCCTACACAAGGCAAGTTAAACCAGTGAAATTTGTGTTTTCGTGCTGTCGCTCTATCTATAGTAGGGGTTTCTGTGGTCAGGGCTTTTTTTAGCTGCATGTTGTCATGCCACTGTCTGATATAGTCATGCTGGCAGCACTCTGAAGTGCAACCACATTTCTGACTGTACATCTGCTTTGTAGCTCACCTGTTCCAGAGAGGTGCTATCTGTCCCTTCCTAACAGGAGACACATCTTTCCTGACTGTCCCGAGAGCACCAGAGTCATTTAATTTGGGGAGAGGAAAAATCAAAATAAGGTACCGCATGATAATCAGAAAATTCAGTCCTGCAATGCAGCATTATGGAAGGAAAAAAAAAAAAGCAGCGAGAGAGAGAGTGAGGAAAACAGAGCAGTTTGTCTCCTGCGCCATGTAGGGGAATTCAGAGCAGGAGAACTGTGTATTTGGGTCAGCTCAGTCCTAAAGGAGAATTTTCATGCAGTCTTTTCAGCCCGTTTTCAGACACGGTTGTCAAAGATGCCAAACCTTAAAGGGACAAATATTAAAAAGAAATAATCATCTAATTGTAAACTGCCTGTTGTGTTGCTGCTGCTAAAACCAGCATCAGCGTTCCCTAGAGCTCCTCTGAACGAGTTCAGGCTTTACCTGGGCCTGATCCCCAGCTCCCTGCATTTGAGAAAAGTCTTTCTGCTGATTTCTGCGGGCTTTGGACCAGATCCAGATGGTGTTTGCAGCCCGCTGTCCCTCTGTAGAGTTGTGCTTGGCTGGCATGCAGGGCACCTCTTAGGCACGGCGTTGTGCGTGGTCAGAAGGAAATACAAGCAGCTCAGGGAGGACAGCGACGATGCTGAAATGCAGAGAAGTATCACACTGTGGGAACACGTTAGTAGGAAAGATGCTTAGCATGAAGTGATATTCTGGCACGTTCTCTGTGTGAAGTGAGACGCACATCAAACACTTATTCCCTCAGATTTCTTCATGCAATTCCTGCTCCACTCCGGTAATTTCTGCATTGATGCTTTTGCTTCTCTTTGTCCCAGGCTTTTCAGACTCGTTCAGGATGCCCTCCAGTGCCGGTGTCAGTTCAGCTTGGATTAGTCTCTTCTCTTCCAGATCTATCTTCAGGGCTTTTTTTTTTTTTTTTTGCCTTTCTTTTTTTTTTTTTACCTAAACTAAGAGGTGGTTCTCTCCAGAGAGCAAAGTCTTTCCCATGTTGCCTCATTGTAACTCTGTAATTACCACTTTTTATAGCAAGCCCGAAGCAGGGTCCCCCACAAAACCCTTTCTCAAGAATACCTGCATTCAGGAGAAACAAACACAAAATTTTACAGGAGGAATAATCAAAGCTTTATTCCACTGTGTGAGGGTATTGAAGAACAAACTGATGGTTGCACAACGTTGAATTTCCAACTTCTGTGTTGCTGTGCAGCAGTTTAGCAGTCTAGCCCTTGTATATATGTGTCTGTGTTTGTGTACCGGTATGTTTGAAGTGGTTTTCCTCCTTGTAAGGAGGGTGGTTTTCCTCTTTTAAGACAAAGAGATAGGAACAGATGTTGGAGAAAATCTCTCTGATGTCCAGATTATGAGTTCCTAAACCAGACGGATTTTTGAAGAGGCTTGGAAGGTGTTATAGTGTTTTAATTTGCCAATTAAAAGTTGTTGCGGCTAAATTTCATTCATTTACAGAAAATGCCCAGTAGGGGTATAGCAGAAGTCCTTGTGCTCCCCTGCTCAGAAACTGCTCTAGTCAGTTTGAGCTTTTGGTATAGCCTGTAGCTGTAGCTCTTCCCAAAGGTTTCACGGAGATGCCACCACAGGAATATGGAATCACTTGGGTTTAAAACAGCCTGGGCTGTGTCCTTAGCCCGGGGATTTCTTCCTCCTCTTTACGGCCACCGGGGCTGAGGGGCTGCACAGCGCTTTGCCGGAAAGCGAGCATGAAGCAGCTGTGAATCAGTCCTGGAGACTCTGGCAGCGGAGTTAGGGGTAATGCATGTATGTGAACTGCTTGTGATTAATATCAAGTGGGCCTTTTTTTAGCAAGAAGCTGACATCTTCAAAGTCCCCCCTCCCTTCATCCTGCTCATTAATTTTAATTTTTTTTTCAGTCTTCCTGTTAAAAATGAATTCTTAATGAGTGCTTCTGCTGTTTAAAATGCCTCAAATTCCCTCTGTAATGATGCCTCTCCATCAAACTGAAAACACATTCTTCGTAAACAAAAAACAAGACCTTGTGGCATGCAATTTACATACCTTATGTGGCATCTTTTAATTTATAGTATTGAAATTTATTTTTAATTTCTTTCGATCTATTTAATTCTGGTTATGCTGAGTGAACACATGATGTTGATGGTTTGTTGTCACTTATTTTTTACTTGGTCTCTGTTGAAAAAACTGCTTCTCTAAAAGCAGTGTTCGTAGGGCCTCTTCCTGAAGTTTGAATAAAGTTTAACTTGTTAAGAGCAAATAATTCTTTTTAACACCTGTGTTTCACTACAGTTTGGAGCTTTGGAAAAGTATTGTAATAATTGTTTTCAGAGGAAACTTTGCCGTAGTCATCTTTTTCTATCAGCCCATACAAAGAAAAATTAATCTCTCTGTAGTAAATTGTTGGTGTCTTTGGTTTTGACATGATAACTGTGAACTGCAGAGCAGGAGCAGAAGGCAAAGCCTGGGATAAAAATCCAGCAGCATGTTGTGTACCTTTTTGTGCAGGTGGGCTTTATAGAAGATGCAAAGGTGCTGCAACAACTCTTAACAGCATTTGTGGCCTGGCACAGGCCCTCTCACCACACAAGTTGGTAGTGAAAGAGATATTGGGGTAGGAAGTCTGTCTGCAGAGTCCTGTGCTCCCTCTCTTCCTATGTACATACGTACACGTCATCTTCAGCCAGAACAAATGGTTTCAACGTGGTCAGCTGTCATTTGTTCTCGAGATAGAAGGGGAGCAACCTCCGATGAAAGTATACCTCTCTCCACAAGGTCAGACAGGGGGTTCAGTTTTGGGGTAGTTGCTTTTAAAAATCCTCTTCTCCAATACCAAATCATAGTGCTGTCTTAAATTGGCCATTTACCCTCAGATGTTCAAGGCTAACTAACCTTCTGAGATACCAACATACCTGATAGCTGGGTGCATAAATATGTGGTGTTAAAAATTACCAGTCAGTTGAATAAAGGCACTCCAAGCTTCTGACTTACACTCTCTGCAGCCTTTGCCTCACCGCTTGCAGACCACGCACTGAAACTTTGCCTGCCTTAATTTCAAGGCTTCTTAAAAACTAAAGTCTGCTTTTCTGAAAATACTGTGCTTTTAGCTCAAGCTAGCATCTCACGTGAAAGCATTAGACACTTTGCATGAGGAGGAGCTGATTTCCAAAGCCTTTTGCTTCTGCTTGTGCAGAGTTTACTACTCCATTTTGTTATGGCTAACTGTCTTTTACTTGACTTTATAGTCAGCAGACAGGAGATATTTTGCCGTTTGGCACCAAGGGGTAAACCAAGACCATCAGGGAGAGGAGAAGTGTCTGTGTTGTTAACAAAGAAGTGTGTTTATATCAAGAGAACTGTAATAGAAATGGAGAGGATTCCTAATGGAGGCCAGACCATTATTCATGCAGCAGAGGAGGATGCAATTTCCAATCTGAAGCACTTTAGGAGCCTTCATCTGCCTTTTGCCCTGTACTGGCTGGCATCTCATTTCCAGGAGTTATTTTGCCTCTGTCAGCACAAGTGCAATCTGCACCCACTGCTGTGCTAGGCTGTAACTCAGTGCAGCTGCTTACATCCACCTGGGAGCCTTCTAGGCAGCACCCAGCTTCATGTCATGCGACACCAAAATGCATTTCTGCTGCTCCTCAGAGATTTTCCTTTGTGGTTTCTATCTTCATTTCAGTGATAAACTGCCTGGTGTTAGAGGTCTCTGTACAGCACATCTCCTGGCTGGCAGTCAGTGAGATACAGATCAATGCATTACTTTTCTTACAGTATACCTTCGGTAGTAATTAGGTTGGAAAGAGATACTCTTGGCTTTAAGTTGTGCTGGTGATAGAAGAACTGTGAAATGGGAAACACCCTTTTAATCTCTGTTGTCTTTCCCACAGACCTAATATGCAAGGTTCCCGGAAGAATATTCCTCAGCAAATTTGGTTATGATGCTCATTTCAAATGTATTTGACAGTAGATTTATGTCCGCTTTCTGCTTATAATTTCCTGATCAGGGTGCTAGTTTGTGAATTTACTGAGGTTTGTATGAAATCCCTTGTTTGTCAGTATTAAAGTGACTCTTTTGAAGTTAATTTTTCAGAAATATTTTATTAGCAAAACCATTCATACTGGTTGCTGTTTTATATTCACTGTTCATGGTTTAGGTCTCTTGTTATCTCAGTTACATGAGTTACCCTCTCATTGGCTGATGATAACTTTTGAAGCAGGCAAGAGAAAAGTTTGTCATGGTAAATAATGAGCAGTATATGCCCTTCTTCTCACATAACTAGTGGCTTTGCACAGAAAATAATGCAGTCCCTCAGCCAATGTGAAAACATCTTTGCCTGAGGGTCTTAGAAAGACCAGATGGCAGTGGGCACAGACTTTGTGAGCAAGGTGACTGGTAGGCTCTGCACTGGCATTCGCAGTGTTTGACTGCTTTATTCCTACATAATAATAATGGTTATTCAAACATATCTCCTAACTGAAACTAAAGGTAAAAAGCAGGAGCTAGGAGCATGCACAGGCTTGGTGAAGAAGGAAGGGCTGTTGCAGAGCACCTGATTGCAGCAGCACTATCCCATTCCCACCTATGTCACTGAGAATCTGCTTCCACAGTCAATTCAGTTTCCTGTAATGGGGGTGGGACCAGAGTTACAGACAGCAGACTAGGGCACATGTAAATGGGAAGTTGGAGGTGCCCTAACACATTCAGGTTGTTGCCAGAGAACCAATGTCCCAGCTTGCTGACCTAAACCTCCAGGCGTAGCCTTCTTATTAATTGTTGATTTTGACTGTTCAGCAGCCAACATCGAGTGAAATAATGACTGGAGATGCAGAAGGAGCCTTGTGGTGTGAAGGAGGAGGGTGGAGGTGAGGAGGAAGGGCTGAAAGCTTTCCCTTGTAGCTCATGGGCTGTGCCGCTGAGACGGAGCTACAGTCTTGCAGTCATGTGCTTTCTGGGGGCATTTGTCTTTGGTATGATGTCCTTAAAACTTCTGTTTCTTAGCTCTTCTCTTTCTTTTATAGATTCATAATGCGCTAAATCAACTTGTGTTTTTTAAGGATATTCTGCTCAAGACAGAGAGGCTGAATGTGGGAGAAAAACCATCTCCAGATACTTTACTGGTAATCTAACTTAGCAGACAGCCAAAGCCCCCTGCAGTGTCCCCACCAGGCAGGACCAGGGGCTGAGGCCCAGATCACTAAGCAAACAGCTACAGTGGTTTAAGGTATTTGCATCCTCCTGTTGCTCGTTACTGTCTCCATTGCAGAAGTGACAGAAGAGAACGTGCACCAGATGTGTCCATTTACCATTACTTGTGGTTTAAATTGATATGCTGGACAGCACATGGGGGTTGCTGAGGTGCAGGCACAGGGCTCACTTGGGTTGATTGTGCTGCAGGAGAAAAAAGTGGGTATGTGGTAGCAAGCACTGTCAACAGACCAGTGAAGGTGAGAGGGAGGCGCTAGTTGCCTCACCCTCTTAACACCTCAGTGGCAGCTGGTTTTATGCAGGGAGATATTTCATAGCGGACTTCACTGCCTCTAGCACTGGTCTCGTTCCCTATTGTACAGGTGAAGGCAAGCAGTGAGAAGCAAGGTGACTTTCTGAAGGTCAAACCCAAAACCTTTCTAGAATCTTGGCTCTCAGGTCTAGATTTTAATCACCAGGTGGTGATTTATATGGACGGACATGCTGGCCTCAGTGTGGAACATGGTGGCAGGCAAGAATAATAGTTCTCCGGCAGATTACTTGAAATTTTGGGAGATTACCTGTAGGATTTGTATAGATAGGTAAGCTGGCTTGAATAGGTATTGAAACATGAGCTTCCCTTGCAGCACCTCAGAACTGGCTCTGCATGTAAAACCTCTCTTTCTGAACCAAGAATTTGGTTTTGTCATAAAATTTAATACCCTTTCAAATTCATGCTGAATAGAAAAAGACAGTCTTTAGTCTACTCCCTGTGCAGAGCAATTTGATAGTACTGATTTCTTTTAAAATTCGCTTTCTTGTATAGAGAAGGGACTAGACATGTAGATGTGAGGGGAATGTATTCTGTCCGTGAAAGTCTAGAGAGCAAAAAAACCTTCTTTGGAAAAATCCAGTCCCTGGAAGAAACCAAAGGCAAATTGAAAGGTGCAGGAGCATAAACACTACCCATTGCAAATGAGTGGCCTGCTATGATAAATTTCCAAGACTGATCTGGTCACGTTCCCAAATCCTAATAAGTGCAGCCATGTGACTGCAACTCCATCATGTGCCTGGGAGCACAGAAGGCACACCAGGAGGTGCTAACCAGAGGAAGGTAAGGGTTAGGGCTGCAGCTGCAATTACAATCCCTAGGAAAACTCTGCTTGGTTTTGTGTCGCAAGGTTATTGATCCTAAGGAGAGAGTAGGCTCTTCCCTGTAATGTGTTGTTGGGCTCATGGAGAGTAAGTGCAAGCAATGCTCTTGGAGCAGAGCAGGTTTGGCTTTAATTTGGGTCACAATCCTTCCTCACATTTATTTGACATGTTTTGCTCTATGTATTTTAAATAAACAGAGGAAGGTATGTAGTTTGGCTTCTCCCAAAAGGCAGGAGAAGTCTCTGAGCACAGTCTGTGAAGCCTTCTCTTCCTGTATCTCTGTCATTAATAAAACCCGTCGGTGAAGGGTGGTGCAGCTTCTGCCTCTCTATTCTCTGTGGGAGCTGCTTTTCCTGTGAGCTGAGGTCAGCCATTTGAAGAGTCCCCAGCACAGTCTAAACCTGCTTTCCCATTGATGCTTGCTGTTTTGGGGGGCTGTGGAAGGCACACCTTTAGCAAGCGACATGGTTCTGCCTGTCCGAGGCTCTAATGCATACTTGTAAGTCATTCTTATTAAAGCTAATCAGTTATAGGCACCGTCTGTCACCACCAGCAGCTGTTTGTCTCCTAATTGAGAATTCCCACACCTGCGCCTGCCCTCATTACTGCGACATCCCCACCGCACTGCCTCCCGCTCGCTTCCCTTCCTTCCTAAGCATTGTAGAGCTGGAAGCCAAAGCTGAAGATTCCTCTGGCCTGTAGGTATCGTGCACGCCACCCGACAGTTCAGAGGGAAGCCTTACGGCCCAGCGGCTGGAGCAAATGTCCCCGAGACTGGCGGTGCCTGGGATGCAGTGCTGGCTGAGCAGCTGACTGCGTGGCCTTGGGCGAGTCACTTGACCTCAGCATGCCTCAGTTAACCCAGCTGGAAAATTGGGTAAAAAGCAGAAACCTCAGTGCTGTGTCTGAGCAGAGCTCTCCTGGGGAAAGACAGAAATGGCAGGAAGGTGGGTGTTCACTGCTCCAGGCTCATGAATTATGGCAAGTATTTGGATGACGGTTAAGTGCCAACTGGTGCAAGTAGCTGGTGCCCAGGTGCACGTAGAAAATGGTGACAGAAATTGATGGCAGCGCTCCCTGGGGAAAAACCTGCTCAGGTTTGGTCTCAGGCCGGGCACATGCCATGTTCATGTGAGAGGTAGCAGGCAGCTGTGACCAGGCTTCAGAGAATGGCTGCTGAGCTTGCATGAGGAGGCCTTTTCTGGGGTATTCCTTAAAGATCTGAGCTTCCTTCTTTGGGCATCCCTGATTTTGCTGGAATATCAAGAAGCTATGAGGTCAGCTGAGCAGAACTCAGCAGTCTGAATTCTGTAGGGGAGGAGGGGAAGGGATTAGATGCTACAAACACAGGAATGTAAAAGCAAATCTCAGGAAGAAAAGCAAGTAAAAAGAGGAATTTTTAGCCCCTGCGTCTGCTATTTCTTTTGAAACATTCTCGTACATCTGGTCAGCTGGTGAGTTAGCTAGAGCTACACAGGACATAGTCTGGAGATGCACAGGTTGCTTTCAGACAGCTTCTCTTGTGGCCTGGCGTCAGACTCTGGATCAGGACCCCCACTGGGACTTCAGGCCCATGTCTCCAGGCTGCTGCTTTCCAGCCTACATCATCTCTTCCTGCAGGCTTCTCCCATCGACATCCTGAGCCTCTCCTCAACTCTCACCATTCAGATTTTTCTGGTAAACTAAGAGGGAGGTGTGATACTTGGTCCAGAGGAAGAAAGTTGCACAGTCTGAAATTCAGGCATAAAGTACAGCCAGAAACAAAATTATTTAAATGGCAAAAAAAGATTGATTTTACTCCTCTCAAATTCCCCCATGCAGCCTCAGTGGCATTTTTCCCAGTTGCAGTCCAGAGGGAGTCCCATTAAGAGCAGACCCGTATGTGCTCCAAAGGAACATTAATCATTGGCCAAGGGCAGCAGGACAGAGCTTGCTGCCGTGGAGTATGTTTAGCATGTATTGTCCTTGTCTTCTTTTTTTATCTGTCCAGTTTGGTTCACCTGCGTGTATTCACCAGCTTGTGCCATCCTCGCTCTCCCTGCTCCCTCCCCTTGTAACACTGTGACAATTGACATTGCTGGATTCAGAGGCAGGCACTTTATCTTGGCGGCTGGCTGCCAGTTTATCTAATCCAGGGCTGACGTGTGTGACTTGGGGCTGTGCAGTCGCTTGCCCCTGAGCCATGCACCTGTCTGAGGTGCTCGCCCAGCTCATTCTTCCTTTCCCCTGTTTGCCAGTGCTTCCTGCAGGCTGCCTGCTATGGCTAAATGAAAAGAGGGCCAACATAAGGAAGAGCTTGCAGAGAGGGAAGGGTAGGAAGAAGAGCAGGGAGCAGTAATAAATTATCAGCAGTCATGACTGTGAGCCATCTGCAGAAATCCCCATGACAATACAGACACTGGGGATGTTGCTTGTAAGCAGTGCTGTTAACACCTTCTGCAGGGGAGAAGCTTTGTGAACACCCACTGATCCCAGAGAAGGCAGCCCCTGGAAGCCAAGTTTGCAGCAGGCATTAATAATCCCATAGAACAATATTTGCCAGTTAGAAATAGCTGAGCTCTTTATCTCCAGAGCTCTCCTTGGGCAGCTGCACAGGGGCTGGCCTTCTCTATTTCTGGCAGACACTTACTAATCCGGTATCGTTTATATCAAAAATACGTAAACAGAATGAGACAGGGCAGATGACAGTCCTCAAAACTGATTGTTCTTCTGCTCCCTGGATGGCTTCTCTTCCTTTCCTTCCCAGCCTCTTGTCTCTGCCCCAGAAATCCCAAACTCTTGTGGTTTTAGGCTACACGAGTGCTCAAAAGACTATAGGGCATTTTGACTGGTGAAGGGTAACAGAGCCCAAAATATGATGTAGGCAGCTCAGCTTGGCCCCCGTGCCTGCTGTTAGTGATGGAAGGCAAACCAGGGCTGTCCCTGGAGGATCACGCGGTGGTGACTCCTGCTTGGAGACACAAGGATGTGGATCCTCTCTCAGAGGAGATTCCTCAGAAATACTAAAGAAAAAGTAGCCAGACCTTTGCAGATAACGCAGCTAGCGGGTGGAGGAGAAGAGGGTTGGTGGCTCGATTTATATCAGTGCATGTTTATCGAAACAGACTGACTTTCCAGGGAAAATGCATGCTATATAAAACACCTGACATCTGCTGAGTTTCAGGTGCCTGCCAAATTCTGCCCTGTCCCAGGTGTGCTTATTCCCTGTGAAGTTTGCTGCTGCCAGCACAGTGACAGCCTACTACAAGTGGAAGAGAAGGTAGTGATGATCAGTCCCTCTGATAGCCGTTTTGGCTGAGTCAAATTGTGTTGCCATGCACTCAATCCCCTGCTTATCACAGGATGCAGCTGTGTGCTGCTGGAACCAGCTCTAATTGTGCTTGTGACTTTCTCCTGGAGGATTTTAATAAGCCCTGCAGAGTATATAGGAATTAGACAGTGTCTCTTTAAGCAGTTTGTAAACCCCCAGGAGCGTTCTTGATTTTTCTTGCAGGATCCGCCAGAAGCAACCAGAGGAGTTGTTCGTGCAGGTAGTGAGGCTTTGCTCATTTCCATCCAGCAGGCACTGTAATTTTGAATAGAGCTGTGGCCATGTGGCTTCTCCATGTTCCTGACATTGCACTGAGAGCAAATACACAATCCCCTGGTGAGCCAGCTAGCCTGAAGAGTGACTGCCAGTGCAGTGAAAATGTGCAGTTCCTCAAATACAATGATACTGTTCAGCCGGTGGTCCTCAGGGGGGTACCATCCATAGCTCCTCCTGTGTCAGTTCCCCTGGGGCATGGCAGAGAACTGACCTTGTTCAGAGGGAGCACCTCTTTAAAAGCTCCTTATGTGTTTTAATTGAAATAAAAGAGCAAGTGATCAGATCATAAAGGCCGGCTTTATTCCTAAAAGCAAATACTAGCAGCAGGTAGTAAAAAGAACTAGCTATTTCACAGCGTTGCAAGTTAGTAAATACCACCATAATTCACTGGTATAAATATGAGCTCATCTGGGAGTTTTCTCTGCCAGTCCTCTCCCTCCAGCTCAGCTAGGGAGAACATTTACCTTTTGTTACCCATCCACTCACTGCATTGTCATCTGCTTCTGATTACAGAATCCTTTCTTTCCAATGATTACTTCTCTAGAAAAGCGTCTGAAGAGAGCTAACATTGTCATTTAGGAGCTTCCCATCAGTGGATGGAGAAAGATTTTTCTGTTCCTATGGATAAAAGAGAAAGACAAATATATATAATCATCTATACATCACTTAACAGAGCAGAAAACACTGCTGGTTTTGGTGAGTAAGGAATTCCTGAAGTGAGTGAACATCTGGGAAAAATACAAAAATGGGTCCACATAGGTGGTCTTCATCTGGAGACCTGTGACTAGCAGTGTTCCTCAGGGGTCAGTGCTGGGTCCGGTCTTGTTCAACATCTTCATTGATGACCTTGATGAGGGAATAGTGTCCGCACTCAGCAAGTACGCCGATGACACAAAGCTGGGAGGAGTGGCTGACACGCCAGAAGGCTGTGCTGCCATTCAGCGAGACCTGGACCGGCTGGAGAGATAGGCAGGAAGAAACCAAATGAGGTTTAATAAGAGCAAGTGTAGAGTCCTGCACCTGGGAAGGAACAACCGGACGTATCAGTACAGGCTGGGGGACGGCCTGCTGGAGAGGAGCTCTGAGGAGAAGGACCTGGGGGTCCTGGTGAACGACAGGTTGACCATGAGCCAGCAGTGTGCCCTGGTGGCCAAGAGGGCCAATGGGATCCTGGCGTGCATTAAAAGGAGCATGGCCAGCAGGTCAAGGGAGGTGATCCTCCCCCTCTACTCTGCCCTGGTCAGGCCTCACCTGGAGTACTGTGTCCAGTTCTGGGCTCCCCGGTACAAAAAAGACAGGGATCTCCTGGAAAGAGTCCAGTGGAGGGCCACACGGATGATATGGGGCCTGGAGCATCTCCCCTTTGAGGAAAGGCTGAGAGACCTGGGTCTGTTCAGCCTGGAGAAAAGAAGACTGAGAGGGGATCTTACCAATGTTTACAAATATCCTAAGTGTGGGAGACAGAGGTATCTGGCCAACCTCTTCTCAGTGGTTTGTGGGGACAGGACAAGGGGCAATGGCCACAAAATGGAGCACAGGAAGTTCCGCACCAACATGAGAAAGAACTTCTTCATGGTGAGGGTGACGGAGCACTGGAACAGGCTGCCCAGGGAGGTTGTGGAGTCTCCTTCTCTGGAGATATTCAAGGCCCGTCTGGACGCCTACCTGGGCAGCCTGCTCTAAGGAACCTGCTTTGGCAGGGGGGTTGAACCCAATGATTTTTCGAGGTCCCTTCCAACCCCTACAATTCTGTGATTCTGTGATCTGAATTTGCAAATACTTTTAGAAATCAGAGTCCAAGTCCTGGCCTACTGCTGACCATGGGCCTGTGACGAGAGCACAGGTTCTGAGAAGCGATTAGGAAATGATCCATCAGCATGAGCGGGAAATCAGTTAAATGATGGAGGCAGGAGCTTTAAAGGGAACGAAAACCACATCATGAAATTACACCAAGTAGTGGAAGCCTGAAGCATGCGAAGTTTCAAGAGTCAGAGCGCCCTTTGGGTAGATGCTCCAGGCCAGGCAGCCTTGTCATGCTGCCAGAAGCTGAGGGCAGGTAAGCCAGGGAAGAATCGCTCCGTAGTTGCTCCACATGTTGGCGTGTTTCCATAAGCAGGGGCCGGCTGCATCTCTTGGGGCACCCCAGGGCTAGCCAGACCTTTGCTCCGAGGTCTGCCTCTGCTCCTTCCCCAGGCTTGGTAAGGCTAGAGCCATCTGTTTTTTGTGCTTACCTGCTTCAAAAAAAAAGTGTGATGTTAAATGGGGCTTAGAAAAATAGGAATCATAGGATTATAATTGATAAATATTTTTAAAAATCAATTTCATCAGCACTGACTTAACCAGAATTAAACCACAAGCCCAGACTCAGAAGAATGAACAAATCCTCCTTTTTACTATGGCATCGGCCAACTTGGGGCTGACTGTGGGCATCTGGTCATGCTTGTTCCTGCTCTGCTCGGGCCTGTGATGCCTGTCCAAGCCCCGTAGGTGGTAAGGATGTCTCAGAGGGATGTGCTGTTGCATCCCGTCCCGTGTGCAGCACGAGTGAGCAGCGCGGCTCCAGCTCGGAGGGTGGCAGGTGGCGAGTGAGGTGGGTGCAGCTTCCCTGTGGTGTCCCTGTTTGGTAGGGTGGCTGGCTCCGTGTTCGCTGGCAGTGGAAGAAACGGCTAGCACGTGTGCTCTTTGTCGTTAGGAAAATGCCCTTTGGAGCAGGTGATCATTTAAGGAGCTCCTTTGTTTGATAAAACAAATTTGGGGTTTGGTTGAGCGGAAAATGTATTCATTGCAGATTAGGTTTCAGTCGTAGCTTTTTCTGAAGCTGTCAGAGTATGGGAGCTTGGCTTTTTGTATAAGGCCCATTCTCTGTGAGGGCTCATTGGGAAAAAAAATTAAATGTGTGATTTCCCCTATGTGTTGTCTGAATGCACCGAGTGCTGAAGAACTCGGAGGGGGTGGTCAGGTCCCTGCTGGGCACTGATACTGGTTGCACAGGGGTTGTATCCCAGGCAGACAACAGCACAATCCTCCGGTGTGGCTCTGCCTGGGCACTTGGGCTTTGCCTTCATCCCCATCCCGGCATGGCCCCAGAGAACCACAGATGTAGTTCATGTCATCTGCTGCTTCGCCTCTCCTGAGCTTCTCCCTTCTCCCATGGCACTGTTGGAGCACCCCGCTCTTGCCTGGGGTGTCGTGATTCTGGCGATGAGGCTGAACACCCTGTAAGACGGGACACGAAGTTAATTTTTCTTCGGGCTGGGGCTGCATTGGACTGGTGTAACTGCAGCAAATAACATGCTAATGCTGAAGGCTGATATGTCACCAGAGTCTTTTCTCCTGCTTTCCATATTTTCCAAGCTTCTTGCTGTCATTTGTGTCTAGCAAAAAACAGTACCAGAAAGTTGGTAGTTGGTTACAGAGAGAAGTATTCTGCTTCATTCCCGATCCTGAAGCGCAGAGAGGAGAGCAATAGCTGTTCCTGTAACCTTTGGTTTGTTCTTGCTGGTTCTGCTAAGGGAACTGGAAAGCCCTTTAAAGGGACTGATGGCACCACTCTGTGCTTCCCCATCCCCCTGATGCTCAAATGATGGATTGCTCCAACTGCACATGCTCTCTCCTTCTCTCTCCGATGCCTTATTACATTATTAGCCCTGTTCTGGAGAGCAGCGGTCTTTAGGATCATGCCTATAGGATGCACGTTGACTTGCTCATAAAACGGAAAGGATAGAGAGACGGGAAAGCGAGGGAGTGAGAACTGGGTCAGCCAGAAGCTTCCAAAAAGCTTAGCTTATTTGGAGAAGAGAAGAAGAAGCCAGAATAACAAACCATAGGACAGTGAAATTGATTCCCCGTTCCCTCTTCATCATACCCTCCTCCGGGTAAACCTGTTTCAGTTGATAGTGAATATTTCATGCGGTGTTGAGCGTTTTCCGAACTGTGGTGTCCTACTTTTTCCACCTCCAGCCCCAAAGGAATGTTTTTACATCATGGAGCTTTATTTTTGGGAAGGGGAGGAGGGAGCGGAGGCTGCAGGCTTGCGAAGAGCCAGCAACAAAGAGTGTCTCAGAAAACAGCTTGGCGCTGATGTCTCGGCTGGGAATCTCACCTCTGCTCCCGTGCCACCTCCGGCAGAGGGTCAGCTCCCGAGGGGCTGGGGCACAGGTCCAGTCTGAACAAAATAACCCTAAAAACAGCACCCCGTGTGTTCCCGTGCCCGCTGTCCGTGTGGTGCTGGAGACACAGCTGCTGAGTTAGCTGACAAACAGCAGCTGTTGGTCCTGCCAGCCCTGCAGGGCCCGCACAGCTCCAGGAGGGGAGAGTGGTGTCCGTTCTGCTTCACACACCAGCGACTGCCAGGCTTCAAGGCCAGTTTCCCTTCAGCCCCCCCCTCTGCCATCTCCCCTCCATGTAAAGTGTTTGCAGGTCTGCTAGCGAGAGTCTGAAAGCTTCAGGGACCTGATTTGGTAACCACCAGAGTTAGTCCCAGTCCTCTGAGTTGCTTGCAGAAGGCTTTAGGTTGGGCACTGCGACCTGTAAAGAACCCCCTCAAATCCTGCTGGGTATGTAAGAAGCAGGACAGGGAGCACTGTCATTCCGCCCCAGTGTTTTACTCCCTCTTTGGAAATCAGCCTTTTAAAAGTTTCCACACGCGTTTTTGTGAAGCTGGCAGAAGGGCTCTGGGTGAAGTGCTCAGTTCGGTGCTGTCTCCACCCAGCAAAGATCTGCGGGACATTTGGCATCCCGGTCCTCGCATGGACTTGCATTTCATAGCTGCTTCTTCTGTGTGATGGGCTGGGCAACTGCGAGCCCTGGAGAAGTCCCAGGCCTCGCTACACTTACTGCTATTAGCCTCCTGGAAGCATACTTTACCCGACCAGCTGAATTAGCGTCCTCTGTAACCAAGATAGCAGCGCAGCACTTCAGAGTCTGACTCACCCTATTACGGACTGCAAAGCCCAGCACTTGTGCTGTACGACTCCCTAGACAGCCCCTGGTCTCCTGCCTTGCTGCACTTGCCCTTCGTGCTCTCTGCCCGTTACGAAGGGGCACAAACTGGCAGTGCTCCTTCCTCAGCCCACTGAGCTGCAGCTCCAGATCCTCCCCTGCACCGGCGTCACTGCAGCGGTGGCTGTGTGGCTCGTGAGTGCAGCAAGCTGTGTTTGTGCCCCCTGAAGGACGTGGGGCAGGAGCGAAGCACGGAGCTGCTCAGTTAATGGTTCGGGTGCAAAAGGGACACGAAGGTGAGGGTCCACCCCTCTTTCTTGACTCTTCTTGCAGGAAGGGAAGGGGAGAGGGCAGATGCTCAGTGGTGTGGCTGAGTGCGTTTGTGGTGGAGGCAGGAGAGTGGTGGAATATCCCCAAAGCGTGCTCCACCTCCAGCGTTACAAAACAGCAGTTCAGCAGGGGACACAGAAGCACTTAGGGAAACTGCAGCTGAAACTAAGTGAACCTTTCAGTGTACTTATCACAGCATTCACAGTCCCTGCTTCAAGGAGAAACAATAATAAATAAATAAATAAACCCTGTAAAAGGAGCGGGTATCCATCCAGAGCATTGGATGGAATGAAAAGTGACGAACAAACAAAATCACTAGCTCCGGCTTTAGAAACTGCTGTTAAAAATAAACCATCCCTCAGTGCTGCGGTGGTGCCAGTACCTCCCTGCTGCGAGCAGGAGACCCAGAGCACTGCCTCACTGTACGCTCCTCGCGCGTGGTGTGGAGTTGAGCAGCTCTGTTGTCATGACAAAGATTTCCTGCTTTTCAGCATGAAGCTCGCTCTGCTATTACCGGTCTACCTGTAATGCCGCCTGCCCTCCCTCCTAGCGTACAAGGCACGGTGTTCTCCTGTGCCGTGGCTGCTCACTTCTGCCTGCACAGGGACAAATGCTGCTGTCGCGGTGCCATTTCAGAGCCAGGGCAGTAGAGGAGCACGCCGGAGCCAACCAGAGGCAGTGCTCAGCCGTGGCAGCGTGCTTTCAGCATGCGCTTTGCCCCCTCTGACTTCGCCCCGCGCAGACTTCGCACCGTGCTGCTTCGTTCTCTGCAGGCTGTGGGTTGCGTTACAATGACATTTGGTGTTGGAAATGCCATCTTCCCTCTGTGTTTGGCAGAGGGTGTGTCTTCCCACGTGTTAGGCCAATGTCAGTGTCCTAGCATACCAGGTGCTCTATACACGTTTAAAAACAAAGCAAGGGGCCGTCCCTGACCTGAGGCATTTACAGTCTAAACAGGCAATGCATGCAAAAGGGCGGAGAAATGTGAGAAGAGTCAAATGTCTGATTTTCTCCATCCTCTAAATAAGGCAGAGATAAATTGACCCATCCAGGGCAAAAAAAAAAAAGCTATCAAAAGAGTTGGAAAGCAAAGCCAGACTTCCTGAGTCCCGTATCAGCGCCTTAACCTCATGCCCTTCAGGGTGCTCCTTGAGCAGAGCAACCCGCTGCTGGTGCCGTGCCTGCTGGAGGGGTTTTGCCAGACCCAGGAGAGCTGCCAGAGGGAACGTGTCCTTCTGCTTCATGGTGTTCCTGAGGGAGGAGTGGTCAGCATCTCATGTAGCTCCCACTGGCAGTACCTGAATTCCCAGGGGGAAACAAATATCAACTGGGAGCAGTATTTGCAGAATGCTTTTTAGTGTTTCTCAATGATGGTTTTTCACAAAAATTGTAACAATAGCACTTCTGGGGAAAAAAAAACAAAACTCATTTTAGAAGAAAAGACAGCCTGCTCGCATTTGCTTGAGGGTACTGGAGCCACTGCCCTCATGATGTGACTGCTCTGGAAGAAAAAAACTGGTTGGAAAGGGCAAAGGAATGAAGCAAAAGAAGGATGAGGGTTGTTCCCCAAAAGACCACCTTGTGCCTGGCTGTTCCCAGAGCAGCTCTGTGGGAGCTTTTTTACCTGGAGAGGAAGGAAGACAGGCAAGCATGAGTTACCACCAAATAACCACTGAATCCTCTCTCGCTGGGTTTGAGTGGAGCTGCTGTATGGGCAAAGCCCTGTGCAAAGGCAGGAGAAGCACCCAAGCGCATCAGAGCCGCCCTGAGGGTCTTTGGAAAGCGGTCAGTTTTCTTCATTTCTCTCTGGATTCTCTCTGTTTGTCCTGCAGGACAAAATACCCTCATTGTAAGGGTTGTCTGTGACACTGGAGGGTTTGTTGCTGCTGTTTGTGCCCGGTCAGTGTTGCAGAGGGGCTGGGAGCTCTGACATCACTGCATCTGCTTTGTGCCATCAGGTCGTGTGGAACGCCCTCGTTTTTCTGCTGATTAGCTGCAAACTGGGGGCGTGCCTCACATTTTGGGGATGCTCGGCAGTACTGTCCTATCTGCTGACTGATCTTTGGTTTGGAAAAGCCATTACTGGAAGAGGTCTTCCCTTTTGGTATTGCACACTGCATTGTGCCAAGCAGCTGCATTATTTGTAGCTTGAATGGCACAGCCTGCTTTCCCAGTCTTTCTGCTGCATTAGAGAGCCTGCAGAGATAAAGATTCCTGTCTCCAAAGGGAGGTTAGAATAGCCTCGCAAATTCTCTGACTTCTCTTTGCTTCCCATAGTTTTTTACTCCGGGGACTGAAAGAGAACAGCAGTTGTGCTTCACCCAGCAGCCAGGCACTTCCATGCGTCCATGCTGTACCTGGGGGGAAACTGGTGCAGAGTCTTTGGTCCAGCTCTGCAAAGATCACAGTGGGCTTCTGCATGGCAGGTTGCTCCCAGGCACACACTCTGCCAGAACATCCCTGTACCAGAGAGCCAGCTGCAGCCACTGCGAGGACTGCAGTGCAAGCCTTTGTCACATTTTTTAAGGTCAGAACCTACATTCCCTTGTTGCAACACACACGCAAAAAAAGGATGTTTCCCTTTAAAAGCAGTCAGGGAAGGGAGAAAAGCCTTGCGTAGCGAGGAGGAGACAACATCCTCAGTCTTCAGGCGTCTGCAGCGGTGGTGGTAGCCGCATCCCGAGTGATGAACGAGCAGACGGGCTGCACACTGGGAGCAGAGCTCCAGCCCCGCTGCAGTGGGGATGCCCCGGGGAGAGGCGGCTGCTCAGGCACCGCAGGGCTCTGGGGGCGGCTGGGAGGGAGCTGCCAGCACAGGAGGCAGCAGCTCTTAATGGTGCTGATGTCTTCATCGGCAGCCTGCCGCGGTGGCTTCAGCGAGGACTTATCTCGCACCCCCGTCCTGCTCCGGTGAACAAAGGAGTTGAGAAATATTGCTTGACCCCTTGGCTTTAGGTGGGCTTGGGGCTGGAAGAAGCAACTCTATTTAAAGAGGTGTCACAAGGGGAGGAGAAGAAGGGAATTCTCCAGCCCTGGGTAAAAATAAAATAGAAATCCTTTTTTAACCCCTTGTCTGACTCATTCTGCTGGTTTAGGACCACTGCTGCAAAATCCAGGTGGTGTTTTGAGCAGAATGAGGGCATTTCTTGAACGGCACCCTGGTTTTATGTAGCAGAAGGGCAATTGTACAATAAACTGTTAGGCAGCAGCTGAGGCATAAAGCCTCAGATTGTTCAGTGACATGGTCTGTGTGTCTGCTAGGTCCCTGTGTGTTGGAAGAGGGAAGTTTGTGTAGGACTTGGAGACAGCTAGGGGCCAGGAAAAGCAGCATGCAGTGGGGGCAACAGAACTAAAGTGCTTATTATAAAGTCCTTCTGCCAAACAGGGCTTCTGGTAAAATGCACACTCACCCATGAAGGCAATCGCCTCAGGTCATCTGAAAAGCCTTTCGGTTGAATAAACAGCATGAGGGAGAAAATATTAGGCTGCGCGAGCTGCTCCTGGCCTAAATTTGAAAATCGAACTTGTTCATTCATGTAAGCCCTCTGTGGTTTCGTACAGCCCTGTCTCATCGCTGAGGTCCTGGGCTCTCGGGGAGCATCAGCTGCTTCTCCCAGGAGAGAGGAGCCCGCAGGGCGGTGTGGTAAGGCAGGGATTTAGGTCTGAAGGAGATCAACAGCAGAGAGATCCCACTGGGGAGTTGAACAGGGGTGATGGCTCCCACCGGAGGCCAGCTTAGAAGAGGCCAGAATACACACACGTGACCATGGAAGGGGATGTGGAGGAGCCATTCTGGTTCAGATCAAGGAAAGGACACAGCGATGTGCCACAAATTCCCTTTCCCTCTGCAAGGAGTGTTGTCGTGCTTGAAAATATTCAGACTACTTTCAAGGGAGGGCTGTTTGCTCTGTTTTTTCCTCTTTTGCTCATTTTCTGTTTCTTGTTTAAAGAACTGCTTCGTATTTCCCTAATGAGCATGTATCAGCGCTGTGTGCTGTATGTGTTTTCCTGAAGTAAAGCTTCTGCTCATGTTTGAAGCTGGAACTGATGGACTCAGGCCTTCAGTAGGTAGGCAGCCTTCCCCTCTCCTGTGGGCTTTAAGTGACTGACCATCTGCAGATCATGAGCAAGATAAGGGATCAGAGAGACACAACAGTGCTTCAGGGACCTTGGGACGCCTGGAGAGTGCTAAATTACACCCTGTGGAGACATCTCGGCTTTCTCAAACAGGTCACTTCCCACAGAGGGGACAGGGACAGCAGCGCCTGGCTCCTTCGGTAAATGAAGACTTGTCCAAAGGCATCTCACCACGAGCAGCCCTGCAAGATGTGTGTTGAATGTGTCAGAAATAAAAACTGTCCCCACTACTTGCTTGGCCACCAGGAACATCCACATTGGCCACCACAAGCTTTCAGACTGTTTCTTTCATATTTGTTTGCTAGAAGTTACAAGGCAATGTTTTCTTCACCTTCTTACATTACTTCACTGTCTTTCTATGGCTTACAAGTAGACCCCAGACTATGTAATAGAGGTGGAGACTAAAGCAAGCACTTTAAACACTGTTGAAATGGAAGTCAGAGATTTTCTCCAAGTTCATATCCACAGCCACCATGAAGGGAACACGGGAAGGGTCTGGAGGAAAAATCACATCTGCCTCAGAAAATAAAGTAGCATGGAAGAGAAAATATTAATGGTTTAGAAACATACACAAGCATAAGAATGCAAAAACAGAAATCAGGAAAAGGCCCTCACAATCCCTAGGACTTCAGAGTGTGATTGAGTGGCTTCTGTGGTGGCATAAGGAAGCCACTCCAAAGCAAAAAGCAGGCTCCAGTTTGGGTGTGTGACATTACCTTGCCCTAAATACAGGAATGTGTAGGCAGCAGAGTGATACTGAAGGGCATGACAGAACTCTGGATAACCCTCTAGTTGTCCACATGGGATGGAGTAAGACCTAGGATAAGGAAAATCACCTCCACTATATTTAATGGTTACATAGATCTCCGCAGAGAAAAGGTCTGGTCTCCAAAAATCACCATGGTTCATTGTCACCTGCTATTTCATCCCTTCTCGCTGAATGGCACGCAGCAATAATTTTAGGACCCTTGGAAAGAAAAAGAACCTCTTCATGTTACTGTGTTCCTCTGGCAAATAAAATATGAGATAGCTGGGGGCAAACGTCCACTGAGCTTTCCTGAGTGCCCTGCGAGGATGCTTTGCAGAAGCCCTTAGTTCACAGAGCAAATGGAAGAGCGCTACCCTGCTGTCCTATGGTGTTTAGCAACAAAGTGCAGAAGGCCAATTCTTCACCTGAAGTGCACATTTTCTGCTCTGAGGAGGGACTGTGAATAAGGATTGTTGCTGCATTGGTGCAGGAGTCAGCTTAAGAGTAGGACACAGTGCACAAATGAAATTTCTGAGCCCCGTTCAAATCCCTGTTACGTAGCGGTGTGATACAGCATAATCCCCGCCCTCATAATAATGTAATGATCAGCTACCCCTAAATGCCTTGAGGTTTTGCATCCAACCTCACAGGGTTGTGCTTGGTGCACACAAAGCATCTCTGCAGTACTTTACTGTAAGTCAGGACTTGACACGTGAGCCAAGCAGCATGGGTACCATCTCCTCCTATCTGAGGTTACTGCTGGGTTTCCTCAGCGTGGCATCTGCCTCAGCAGGATTTTGGTGGAGGTTTTTGTCTGCCCCATGGTTGAGTGGGAGGCAGCAGAAGGTTTTCATGGAGGGAAAGGCTTTCTCGATTGGAAAGAAGGGAGCTAATTATGTCTCCTATAAAGAGGTGTAATTGGTTTTCTTTTCTGTTGAGTGAGGATGACACGAACCACATCCCTCGCCTTTTCATTCCAAAACTGTGTTGCGACCATATTGCTGAGTCTTGGAAAACTCCCCAATTCACAGGTTGTTTTTTGCATGTTCCAAACATCTGGGAACAAGGTTCAGCTGACTGATGAATGTGTACTCTGGCAGAAAATGCTGAGAAGTTGGGGGGTAGGTGGGTAGATCTAGCCCAGCTGTCCATTTCTTACATTTCTGGTTTCAAATTTAGCCTGCTATTTTCTTAACAAATTGTTGGTGAGCACTTTTTAATCTGCACGTGTAAGTGTTATTGTAAGTATTTGGCAAATGCAAGGGGTTTTCGATTAGCTTCTGAAAGTGGGATGCTGCTCTATGTGCCGAAGCATCCCAATGCATATGGGCCTAAGATGGTGTGATTTAAGTGAACCTCGACTTTCAAATTTTCTTCTGTTTTTATAATGATTGCTTTGCCACTTTCCGTAATAGCTAGAGTAAGCATGTCCAGCCAGGTCCATTCTTTCCATAGAATTAAGCTCATTTGCTTATCATTTGGACTTTCCTATAGCTTCCTCTATGTAATTGTTTAGTCATTAGCACTTTCTTTAGCGATGCATTATCCCTGACATAACAAAGTATTGCATCCTGTCTTTGCTCTTTGTCTGAAGCCAGATATCTTTGAACTCTGTTAGATGTGTTGTATAAGGCAGATATGAAGAAACAGGAAAAGACTTAAGCAAGCACCGACACTTAAAGACAACCGTTCTGAAGATGCAGGATCCACAACACCTTTCTCAAGTTCAAAATGCCTTCGTTTCTTTGCTGTTCCTGCTCTCCGTGCAGTAATGCTGTGCTGATGGGTGCATCTGCATTGCAGTATACTGCTGGTCATAAAAATGTGGTTGACCCAGGTAATTCAAGGGAGAAATTTTCAGCACTGCAGAGGTGGCTAAAGATCATCTGTTTTAGGATAGGGAATGTCTTCAGCTCAGGTTTAGTCTGGTAAAGCTAAAGAGTTCAGTGTCATGACTCAGAAGTGCTCAGAAATACTGCAATGTGGTTATCAGTGGGATCTGGGAAGTAATGTTCCAGACATCTTCATAAATAGCAAGGCAGACCTCGCATTGCAAGACCCATCTCTAGAGACACAGAACTAAAAGATGGAGTTTGCCATTCATTGCTGCCTAACTCTGGTCTCATTTAGTAGCAGAAGTCCCACAGATCTTGAGATAAAGAGGTAGGCCAAAGCTAAGTGCTCCTGGGAGTCCAACCAGGCTGAATAATGCATTGGAAAGTATAATGAAAATGTGGGAAAAAAAGTATTTGACTCCAGAGAATATGCTTGAAAACTTTATAGGTATTTCCTATCGCTTTTCTTCTGTAATCTCAATCCATTTTTAATAATCTATGTCTAATTGTATCAAACCAGGAAGAACAGTGTTCTCTTTTCTGAAGGTGACAACCTTTTGTAATTTTCATAGAGGAGAGCTTCCTGAAGAGCAAGACTGGGGGACTGAAAGGCTTGTAGGTGTCATGCTCAGCTTAGTCTCAGCAGTACCTCAAGGAGGCTCACCAGTGTGCACCCAGAAAGCCATTGTCTCGGGGACATGTCACCAGGAATGTGGGACAGTCAGAGTACTTTGAGATGCCTACCTGCCCCTTCTCCACAAGCACGGCACTGTACCTGGACAGCTGTGAGCTACCTCCCAAGTCACGCTCTAAGGTTTTGCATCAAGATTTTTTGGTTCCAGACTAGTCCGTGACTGTTTGTAAGCTATAGATATAACCTGGAGGTGGGGTATGCCTTCTGTGGTTTGGTGCTGAGTTCCTTTGAACAGCAAGAAAGGATTTCTGCCTTGGTGAGCTTGGGGACATTCAGTAAAGATCCAAGACGTGACCAGTCTTTTAGTGCTGTCTGATTGTGAACAGTTTTGTTTTAGGTTTGGCAGGGGGTTGTAGGGGAAGAGGGGGAACCTCATTCTTTGACTTAATGACCACTGGAGTTAGTTTGACTGGACCCTGTTATAAGGATGTACCCAAAGGTGTCTGAGCTCTGATTTGAACCTCTAGGAGGTTTGGACACTGTGGAGAAGGAATGACTTTGTTTATCCTCATCACCTGTTTGGAGATGCTCAAGAGCCTCTCCTTACAGTGTTGTTTGCAAACCTCCCTTGCCAAGAGGTTTCTTGATCCCGATATTGATGTAGATTGGCTGCAAGATGTCCTCAGCACCTCCAGCAATAAGGCGCTGGTGTGCGATAGGAAGGATAGGAGAAGAGCAGAGATAAAATAGCTGAGAAACAAAATGTTCCTTCATTGCTGTCTTTGATCTCTTAACTCCCAGCTGTGAGAGATCCTGGATGCTGATGGCAGCAATCGACTAATTTTCTGCAGCTTCTGTTGCTTGTACAAAACAGAGCAAGACATTGTCTTCTCTGAGGGGAGTACAAGTGTTGCCATAATGTCTTCTGGTGCAGGCTGAACCTGACGAGAGACAGGGAATAAGCACGGGCAGCCTCAAGACTGAGGCAAAATGTGCAATTTTATTTCTCCGTCTCTTCTCTGCCTCTTGCTTTGTACTACAATTTCTGCCTCATTAGCTGTTCTTTTTGCAGACTGAAACCCAATAGCAAGCTCCCAGCCTCTGTTCCTGTCTCTGCTGCCTCCATGATGTCAAAGGAAGAAGCAGAAGCAGCAGGCAGAAAACTGTTGCATCGGGGCTGGTGTCATCTGGAAAGCTTGTGTCACTCTCAGCACTGAGGTGCGGGAGTTGGAGGAAGGGGAGAGTTTTGCAACTTCCATCGAACTGTCCACCAGGAGTTTCCTCCTGACCTGGGAATGGGACTGAGTCCATGAAGATCATGTTGCTCTGTGGGTCACCTAAGAGCTGAGGGTAATAGATTTTGAGCCCCTCTGCTGCTGCCTAGATTCAGACAGGTAGCCCAGAGATGAAGATACTTCGAGATCACTGCTGATTTCCCATGCTGTTCAGGCCTGCCTTGCAAGATACAAAAAGACATGTTTGTGGTTTAGGTGGGTCTGCATTAGAAAGTTATAATCCCATATGTATATGAGTGGGAAGGGATGTTTGGGAATGAAGTGCTGGTTCATGTTCTTGCAGAGATACATCCATTTTTTGAGGCCTTAGCACCTATTAAAGGGACCACATTTGTTGGGAGGAACCCATATCAAATATGAAATATTGAGAAGTCTGCCCCAGGGTTATGCATACTGAATGCCTCTCCAGTGTTATCATCCAGATTCGTGTTCCACATCTCTCTTACTCCAGAAAAGTGCATGGATAGGAGACTGATTGATCCTAGGAAGAGCCTGGAATGGGATCTCGCTTACTGTTTCTCCTTCAAGCCAACCTACACAGAGGAAATGCGGAGAATGCATAGGCAGAGACCACAGTGGAGACAGTGTCCAAACAAGCGCCTTCCTCAGTGTTCAGAGTGCTTATTTTAGGATAAAGCAGACTAATTCCAACACCTTAAATAAATAGCTCTTGGGATCAGCAAACCTAAGCCAGGATGGACAGACAGAAGTGGTGATGGAGAGCTGGCGCAGGTCAGGCTGGGGCTGTTCTCGCTGCAGTGTGACACAAGCTGCTGCAGACCTGCTGACCAAGAAGAGCCGGGCTGAAGGGTTGCATGGCCTCCCTGAGCACGCAGCTGCTGGTGCCGCGGTTTGGCAGAAAGCTGGCTGTCGCCTCCTCTGTCTGCTGCTGCCAGGCTGCCCCTCAAGGCTCCCTCGTTACTGCAAAGCGAAGTGCAAACATGAACTTTGTGGGGCTGTGCTGCCCTTGGCCTTTTCGCAGTTCCTGGATGAGATCCGTGCTGCCGTTTGTCTGGGACCATGCCCCTCTGGGAGGTGTAGTTGTGCTTCAGCAGCGTGTTAGAAAATGGAAGTAAGGGGGAGAGCTGTGGGTTGCTTCAGCCTCTGCTTCCATTGCTGCCAGCCGTGCGGGGCTGTCAGCAGTGGAGAATCCCTCCTAGATCCCTGCCATCCTAGCTCCCTGCCATCCTAGCTCCCTACCATTTGCATCTCCATAACTTTGCTAACTCCGCTGAAACCAGACCCTAATATACAAATATCCACCTAAGAGTCAAGGACACCCAAAAATGAGGGATGTAGTAGAATAACAAAACCCCTATTATATGTTTTCCACTCTTTGAAATGATTGATGTCATCAGGTTTTTTGTCAAGTAGCACAGGGCAGGGTTGAAGTCTGGCTTTCTGCATCAGACTCTGCAAAGCTCCAGCTATTCTGCCCTCTCCTGGAGCATTCCTTACCTGCCTTGTTTCTTAGGGAACCAGAGATGGCCGTTAAGGAAAGATTCAGAGAAGGAAACAGTAGCAATCCTATTGATTACTTCAGGAAGAGTACTAGGGAGAAAGTGTAAAGGACATTTTTGTAATACAATGCCGAAGAGCTAAACAAGGCCAGTATGACTAATGGAGAAAAAGTGAAAGAGGGAGAAAGAAGCTAGCCAAGGCACACAGGAAGTAGTGGAGAGTTTATCCTTTGAAGCTTTTCCAAAACTGTCCTTCTAAATTTCTCTTCGTACTTACGGTGGACTCCCTGAAGGAGCCAGTCCGTGGTGCTGTGGGCATCTCTTCACTGTCTCAGTCCCTTTCCTGGACGCTCTTCGTGCTCTTGGGAACCCCTCTGCCTTATCACATGCCTCAACTGATGCTTTCAGAAGCTCTGCGCTGTATTTTTGGCAGGACATTATACTCTGCTGTGCTATACCAAGCCTTTTGTGCTTGCCCATATTCCCTTATGGGATTCAGCATCTCCTGCATCCTCCACCCTCTCTTTGGCTCAGCCATTCCAGTTTGTGTTCGGTGCTGCACGTACTAAATCTGTAATGTCTCTATCCCTCCCTCTCAGCTCTGTTTGGAGCTCTGCACTCACATTTTTTGAGGCTGAGCTCTCCATACCCCTCAGTTTCGCAGCTTGTTTCTCCTCTGTGGGTAGTGGTCGTGCTTCCATAGCTGGGCGCAGCCTCCCACAAAGCATTTGAGTAGCTCTGCCTTCTTCTGGAGGAAAATGGGCAACGAACTGCAGTGGGTCCCTGCACAGGGGCTGTTAGGCTTCCTGCTCTTGGGATCTTTAGTGTATACATCCCTGAAGTGAGCAACTGAGCGTTCATGAGAGCTGTGTCACAGGCATAACTATGTAGGTCCCTCAGGAAAAAAGCTTCAGGTGAGTCCTGCCTACAGCACGGCTTGTGGGGGGCAGGCTTCAGTTCCTAAGTTTGGGGATTTGGGGTGGCAAGGAGAGCTTTGGGGCAGCAGCTATCACTGTTCACAAAGACTTGGCTCAGCCTTCTTGTTTGGGGTAGTCGGTTTCTCATAACGACCAGGCTGCACCTGGGTTGTTTTGTATTTTTTTTTTTCAGAAAAAAAAAAAAAACAGCTGTGTAAGCATTCTGCTTTGGGTGAAAGCAAGCACAGCGTGCATTAAAGCTAAAAACAAGGATAAGGGAGGGGGGAAAAAAAAAAAAAAAAAAGGAAGTGAAATATCAGGTCCTTTCCCCTGCAGAAAGGCTGTTGGTTTGTGCCCTGTCCCCCGCGCTGCCCGGTGATAGCAGCCAGGATGTGGCACTCACGGAAGGTGACAGGAGGCCCAGGGAGGCTATTTGCCCTCCGGTGTAAAGGGGCCCACTCTGCTGACTGCTGGCAGAGGCTCGCGCGTCAGTCACTGGGTAGCTGCGTACCACCGGGCAGCAGATAATCTCAAGTGCTGAAAGAAGAAATCCACTCCTTGTCAGGTCCCATCAGTGTCCCTCGCATGAAGCCCCAATGCTTCTTAAAGCAGCATACGCTGCGGATAAGGCTAAGCGCCGTATTTACTCGGTAGCCTATGGCAGAGTGCTGAGAAACGCTGTGGGTTGTAACTGCTGAGTTAAACCATGAAGATCCTGGGAGGGATTTGCCATGGTTAGATAACCTGTAGGCTCCAAAGCCCGTCACGTCAGGAGCTTGCAATCAGTGGGCCTGGCCAGGCCAGGTGTCCTCTTGTCTTGTGGAGGGATGGGGAAGCCAGCAGGAAGGGCACCATGAAAACTCTCGCCATACCGCTTCAGCTGGTCTTGTGCCCTCAGACTTCAGGCCCAAGTTCAAAATTCACTGCAGCATCTAGCAATGCGATTTTGAAGGCACTAGGGAAAGGTACTTGTTTCAATAAAAACAAGTAGAAACTGACATCCTATTATAACGGCAGTTTGTGGAAAATGAATTTCCCTACCAGAGCCTTGTGGTGTAAAAGTTTGCACATGCAAATTTTAACATCAAGTATGCAACTCGCTCGCTTCTCATACATACCTATTTTCATTTTCATTTATGGGGAAATAACTTTGAAAAGCACACATACAAACAAAAATTGTGGTAGAATGAGCCCATAATAGAGCTTTCAATAAAATGAAGAATTGCTCAGCTTTCCAGTAATTTTGTCTGTTGTATTTTGTGCAGCATTATCTAGCTGCCTGATTCTATGGATATCTAAATCTAGTTTCCCCCCCGCATTTATCCCCTTTTTACAGAATCTTCTTATAATTACTAGTACTTAGCAGAAAACCTGAATTCATGCTAAAGCATTTAATTAGTCAAAATTGTGTAATAGAAGATTTCTTCCAGATACCACTTAATGATCATTAGAAGGTCTGTTTCAAAGCCCACTTAAGTCAATTATTGTCTTTTGTTGACTTCAGTGCATTGTGAATCTGGCTCAGTATATTCAGAAATTTGAAGCTAATGGCTACAATAGCAGCAGGAAATACTCTCCGTGGATGGCCAACTTCTGTGGTTCTCCATTTGCTTCCGTAATGGCATGCTGAAGAAGTTTTGGATAAATGTAGTGAAAGGCCACTTTCGGTGAAAAATCAACAAAATTCAGAGCTGCAGAGGAAGATATTTTAATGTTTCGTCATTTAAAAGCTATTTTTTTCCACTTACACGCTATTTATGCTCCCATTGAAATTAAGGATGCAACAGATACAACACGGAATTGCTTAGATATTGTAGTGGCTTAAGTTTGTTTGGAAGAATGGTATCCCCACAGCAGTGACCCTAGGTCTACCGTTATTTGTATAAAACTATTTCTATTTTAATGCTGTTCTCTCGTTTCAAGAATAGCCTTTTTATTCTGTTATCATGGAAAAATGTGAGAAAGTGACTTAGATGGGCTTCACCAAAGCCAGTCTTTTTTCATCATTTTTAACTTTCAGTTCCACACAAGCTTCATGGAAGCAAAAATACCGAAGTAATGAAATCCTGGGGTCTGTTCATGAGATGTTTCTGGTATGGCAAAAACGCAGACCTTACAGAGAACTTGAGATTACGTTCTTGATGTCTCATACCTTTGTTTTTGCCAATTCAGCTCAGTGAAGTGGGTGGAAATACTATCACAGTGATTTACTTTGTACTTTCCGTGCTCTCATCATGGAAATGCAAATTACTCTGCAGCAGGCCAGACACAGGAGAAATTAAGTATTTTGGTACAAGGTTTCCAGCCAGAATTCTAGCCTGAGGAGTTAGATAAGCATCCAAATCTTTGCATCCTTTGAAGTTCTTCTCGAGTCAGAATAATTTTGAACTTGGTGAAAGTTCATGTCCAGACTGAGTTCCTAGTAACTGAGGGACGGTCTTGAACATTATTTCATTAATTACTTCAAACCATAGCAGGGTCAACATTAGAGAGCTTGAGTTTTAGATGAAAGTCTGCCTCCTCTCCTGCTACGCACCATTTTGCTGAGATTAGGGGAAACAACATCACAAATGTACAGCCTGCAGGGCTTTTTTCTCCTCACCAGCTCTGCAGCTCCTTCTCAGGCCACCTTTTTGAACAATACAGGAGTCACCGGCGTCACTGGAGAAAGAGGGAGCTTTGTGGCGTGCTGCTGGTGAACTTCAAAGCATCCAAGGAGAAGTGTCATCAGCTGTCCCCCAGCTTTTGGGGCATAGCTGGTCTTTGAGAAATACAGCTCTTAATGATGTGCCTAGTGCTTAGGCAGATTTGGTGGGTAAAATACAGCCTGGTAATGTGAGACAGCTTTCCACCTCATTTTTCAAATACAGCACCGCATGGGTGATGGGTGACCCAATCGTTACTGAGCACGGGGATACAAGAGAAGAGGAACCTTCCTTCATCACTGAGACACGCGATGAGGATGGCATACGCTCCCTCCACCTGCTCTCTGTGCCTTGTAGGTGAATGAGCACCCCGTGTGTCTGTGGTGCGGAAGGCGAGGGAGCAGAGCACTTGTCGTCAGAGGAAACTGTGCTGATGAGATGGGCTTAAACCAGAGAGATGCGAGTTCCTCTGGGGGGAAGAAGGAGGGTGAATTAGAGGCAGAGGAGAGGAACCGGAGCTTTGCATTATTCCTCTAAGGGTTGTGTTGCCCTCATGTTGCTCTTTGTCATTAGCTGAATCACTGGAGCATCCTGTCAAATCAGCCTCCTGCATAGATTTTTAAAGCCCCTAATTGGCACCTGCAAGGTTACAAGTTAGCAGAGTGTCTCTGTTTGCCCTGCACTGCCTTTCACAGCTTTTCCCCCAGCGCCAAGGCACTGGAGTGCTACATGGTCGATAACTCGCCGTGGCATGAGGCAACCCAGGCTATCGCTGGGATCCCATCACGTGCCCTGGTGTTCGTGTGACGCAGAGGGCTCCACTTTTTTTCTTTCCCTTTTAACTGTTATGCAAATGTTTCTCCATGTTTCCTGTTTAGCACAGACTCTGAGCCTCTCTAGACATGCTATTCCAAGCTTGGCCAGCTTTCCGATAATTGCATCTGCATCCAGGCAAACACCCCTGCAGGGTTTCTCTGCTCCCCCAGCCTTGCCAGCTCTGCTGGACAGCACCCTGCAAGGCCAGGGCTGTGCAGCAAAGGCCTGCCAGCAGCTGGCACAGCTCTGGGGAGGAAGGCAAAGCCGCTTGCTGCTTCAGGCCTCCTTTTTGTATAAAGGAGATTCCTCTCCTTTGATGCTCCATCCTGCTGAGCAGAAAACCACTACTGAGACCCCCAGTTGGTGTCCAACCCCTACCAATTTCTGGCTTCTCTGGGGGGATAAGAGCCAAGCGAGCCCCCCAGTGACAGCACCTGCAGGAGTCATGTCATGAGCATGGTCCGTTGCTGCCTTTTGGGAATTTTTGTGTTCTTTGGAGGGGAGAAGAGGCACGGCACTGCTGGAAGGGCTTTGAGGAAGATCTTTATCAGATTGCTGTTCGGAGAGCTGGGAATCTGTTGTTGTTCAAGTGCAGCCACTGCTGTCTTGCCACACAGTGGCCAAAGCCTGAACTAGGAGAAGTAAAGTAGTAACACTTCCCCTTCATAAAGCCCTGAAGGCTTGCACAAAGAACTTGCAAAAGTCCTACTTGGACGAATAGTAGGTTAGTTTTATCCCTGGATTACAGCTAGAGAAGGCAGCAGACTGTGGAAAGCAGGCTGCTGCCTGCGCTGGGGAGTGCAGCACAAGGCTGAACTGAATACGTCGTGGGGAAGCGCTGCCACAGGCGCATCAAGCCAGATGCTTTTTGCATACCTGAGGTTGAAATTATGACCTCTGAAACTGTATTTCCTCTCAGGATTTAGTTTCCAGGAAATTAAAAATATGTGCAGGACCTTCCATACTCATATACTGAAAGCAATGAAAGTAAAGCAACTCGGGCTATTTCCTTTTAGTTGGTTTCTTGCATAAGTATGCAGGTTGGAAGTGTGTATTTGCTTTCTTGTCTGATTTTCTCTTATTGAACACAGGCCATGCAGTGCTGTAACTGAACTCCTTTCTCTGAGCAGTAGTCATAAATCACTGCCTCATCTCTTGCTGTAGGACAGCCACCAAGCTGGGCCCTGACTGGATGCTGCCATCCATCACTCACTGGGTCTGAACGTGTGCCACCACAGCACCCACCAAGAGGTTTTCAGAAGTGAGTCTCCTGTGCAGTCAGAGAGCAAATCTGCAGGGAATTTAATCTTCTGCAAGCAGGAGATGCCCAGGAGGGAGAACGGGGTTGGATGATCACTGCCATAGCTAGTGTGGTGGTCCCGTTCCCCTTGAAACAGCTGGTCTCCCTCATCCAAAGGGAACTTTGCTGTTGGAGTTTCAGTTTCTGAATGGTTACGGTGCATGATGCTGATGTCTGAATCTCGGTACCGCTGGAGGATTGTTATGGGAGTGGGTGCTGCTTCTGTTTGGTTTTTCTTCTTTCTCGAAGCAAATTCAGCTTACACAGCTCTCTGCAAATATCAGTGCGTATCTCATAGAAGAAAAGAGTAGCAGGTCTTTTAGAGGAGGAGACAAAAATGACATAAAGGAGCTCTCCTCCTGTTTTTTTGGTGGAGTAGCTGTACAGCTGAGATCTACCCAGCTCTGGTTTCCTACTGTATAAGTGGCTTTGATCTAAGTGCTGGTCATGAGCCAGTTACGCCTACAGAGCTGTCGCCATCAGGTACTGTGTATCATTGAATTCACGGCAGTTGTGGAAGCGCTGACCTGTGTACATACATGTTTATATGCTGAGGCACATACATGAATCCATTAGAGCCTCCTGATATACTTTTCACCAGTTCTTGAAGTAGCTTCTTCCAGAGATCCTAGATGTGGAAGTGGATTTGTCAGATGGCTTTTGAGTCTGCAGCATATCTTTGAAAGAATAAGACTGATACATGTGCAAAAACCCTTTCCTCCATCCTGATACGCAAGGAAGTTCAAGTGTGATGTGGTGCTGGAGTTGCTTTTGTTGTTTTTGTGTGGTGGTATCAAGGAAGAGAGATCTGTGGTGACAACCAGTGTGCCAGTAAACCCTCGTCGTCTTCACAGTGCTGGAAAACTAGCACCTTCTGATTTCCTGTCGAGTATCTGACTTGCACTCAAGGGAAGTTGGCTGTGTTTGGGTTTAATGGAGGATGACATCTCAGGAAATTAAAGGACATCAAGAATTAAGGCACAAGTTCCTAATTACTTGTCTGATCCCTGCTGAGGAGGTGTTCATGGGTGGTTTTGTAGTTTGTTCATGTTTTGATTGTTAGGATAGATTGTTAGGATAGCAGCTTCAGGACAATCAGTTATTTAAAGGACTGGAAAAAAAAAAAAAACCTACCTAGTTGTTCGTGTCTTCATCTTTAGGTCATTTTCTTGTATTTCTGGATTCCTGGAAATTTGTCATGCCTGACTGTGCATTGCTTAGACTGTGTCTTGTTGCAGAGTTTATTTTGGTTATCTACAGTCTCCACAGTGCTACGTTCACTCCCTTCAAGTTAGCCTAGGTCAAATCAGAGCGGTTACAGTGTGGCTTTGAGCAGCACAGAGCAATTTTGCTAGCAGCTGAGGAATTGCACTGACTTCATCTCTAATGAATACCCTTAGTAAATTCAAGTTCAAACCACATTGCAGTCATGATAGGAATTTTGGGTAAGAACAAGACTTGTGCTAATTGCAGGGACTTAGTCACAACTTATTAACTCAGTGTTAAAGACACACTCTTAGAAGTAGCCGTGCTTAGACAGATTGGGAATGGAGAGAAAACACGGTCTTATGCTTAAGGCTCTGAACACCGAGGTTCCAGTAATTGGGTTTAATTTCTTGTTGTGCCTTGTACTTTTTGTGTCACTTCTTTTCTTTCTTTCTCTTTCTGTGCCTCAGTTCTGCAGCTATTAAATCACATTGCTCTTCCACTCTTTGTCTCCCCTACATACACGTCAAGTTCTTCAGAATGGGAATTTTCTTGTATTAGTGGAGTATGCAATAAATAGTGCCATGTGGCCACTCCTGTGCCTGTGGGAGGTCAGGAGAGCTCTAAATGCCGTGCTGGAGCTTCCATACTTTGGGAATTTGTCACCGCTTTGGGTTGTGAGGCAGGAGCAGCTTTGGATGCTCATCTAGCTCCTGCCGTTGACTCCCTTTGGTAGATTTGGGACTTTTCTTTGAACTCTGAAACTTTGCTTTTTTTCTGTTCTGCAGGGCAAGGAGTGCTGAGGGTGAATAAATTATTTTTTCTTAAAGTATCTGATTGCTAAACATTATACATGGTTATAAGTCGAAGAATCCCCAGCATATGTAGAGGAGTGGGAAATGGATAAATGGGAAAAAAATGTATGGCGATACGTAATACGTTCTAATACCTAACTTCTAATCTTCTGTATTTCTTTTTGTTTCTTCCAGGTGGAGCGGGAAATAGCCATCCTGAAGTTGATAGAACATCCCCACGTTTTAAAGCTGCATGATGTTTACGAAAATAAAAAATATTTGTAGGTATTACTGGCTTTTGCCAGAGAAAGGGGAAGGGAAGGATGAAGGATGGGAGGGAGAGGATGGTTTTGGACTCGGTGTCACTTCCAAAAGAATGGGGGGGAAGGGGTTTTCACCCTCATCTGGTCTCCATGTCATATCTGATATTTGAATGAGGAAGGAACAGTCCATATCTTCTTGGCTTTTCTCCTTTTCTTCTTTGTACTTTGCTTATATGATGTTTCTTTTTCTACTTAAAATGGAGGAGAGAGAACAAACCATTTTTTTCTATCAAGGAGCAAGAGGAGAGGAAGGTTTGTACCTGTAAGATCTGGAACCATTTGGAATCAAAACCGTAACAGATTGTTAAGTGAATGTTTTGGATAACCTCCCTTGTCTAATAGTCTTCATTGAATCCCTTGACTCTCGCTGGCAGTGTTTTAAATTTGCCATCAATAATAAATTTCGGTTTTGAGGGCCACTGAAATCTCCTCATGGTTCAGCAGTAAGAGTTAACTAGCAAAGCCTTTCTTTCCCAGATCATTGCCAGTTCCAAGCAGGGATGTTGCCCACAGACAGAGTCATTTTAGCTTGACAGTGCACTAGATATGTTGAATCTGTTGTCAAACAAACAGGCCACATTAATCTTGGCACAACAGGAAAAAAAATCAATGCTCTCCAAATGGAAAAGGGCAAACCAGTAGGGAACTCAATGTTATTTTCAGCTTTTTAACAGGTTATTGCAAGTAGAAGAGAGTGTTTAAAAAAAATTAAACTATTTTTAAGAACCACCATCCATCAGTGACCTCTCCTTAATGTCACAACACAAGAAGGGAATAACTGTTTACCCAAAGAAAGTGTGTTGAATGGAGGTAACAATCCCTCGTGGACTTTTCAGCCAGCCTTGTTACTGGAGCAATGAATTCCTGTTCTAGGAAGTGAGGCCTCTGTGCCAAAGGGTTAGCTTAGTAGAGCAGGCAGTAATTTCTTTTGGATTTCCTGTCCTCCTCTGGGGCAGCGCCTGCCATTTGTGGTGAAGTGGGGTTGCCAGAGTGCACTCGTGCAGGCACGGGCTGGAGGCTGGCTCAGATGCTTTCTGAGCTGGATGCTGAGCGCTCTGTCCTCAGTGGCACAAATGGTCATGGCTCCATTAAACCTGGTTTGCCCCAGCTGAGGACGGAGGCCCAGATGTGATGCAGACTGCTGTGTGTGCAGGAGAGGGATAGGAAAGGGAAATGAGGCTTAACAGCCAGGATGTTGTCCTTTAATCCAGAGAAGAAGGGGTTGGTGCCATTTGTAAGAGTACACGCCTCTGTGTTCTGCTTTCAGTGTGAGTTGGATCAGGCCCCAGGCTTTTCTTCAGTTAAGAGAGAAGGAGTATTCTTTGTGATTCTTGTTTATTTGGATGTTGTGTATTTTAGGTGTACACACACACACACACATGCCCTAACCCAGCGTGCAGCTGATGTGTTCCAGGTAGGTGTGGTATACCCATGTGGTGCAGACAACGTAGGAATACCTGAAGGACAAAGGCCGTGATCATCACTTGGGGTGAAGAGAGGGGTTATAGAGGTACTGAAGCTTTTTTGTTGCTCTGAACACCAGTGAAGTCAGAAGCTGAGCTGAACAATCCTTCTTTCCCCTGAAAGGCTTGGGGCATATTTTGCTCCAAACAAAGAATATCTAGTGCTCAGAGCAGTGGGGATGGTCTTACACCAAGACTTCCAAAAATGACTGCATTTCTTGGCAGACAAGTTGTCTTCCTGCTGAAGATCACCTTGTAAATGGAAGCATCCCATATCTTTAAGCTGTATCTGGAATTCCTGGCTTCTAAAATATGTTGGGCTCAAAATCGGGCTTTGCCAGTGACACAAAGTCATCTTTGTGCCATTGCTCCCGTCAGAGCTGTGTCAGAGCTGCTGTCTGCCTCTCCGCACTAAGGCACTGAATCCCTCTGCTGAAAGACACTAACTCCCTGAAAGTGCCAGTGACTCCCAATACATTTCATTTTTTATTAGTCACTATTTTAAAGAAAGGGCATAATGCAGAGCTGTTGCCAAGCCTTCCTGTTCAAAATTAGAAATAACCATAGTCTTGGATAAAACTAAGAGTTAGAAGAGAGTGCCTGTGGAGGGGTGAAGTGTGTGTGGGATGAGAAGTGCATATGCACATACTTTCCCAAATAATAAGACACTGTGACTTCTAGTTCTCACCAGCACCAAAAGAAGGATTGCTCTCTGGTTGTGGCAGCACCTTTCCATCATGCCTGCCATCTCAGCAGTAACGATAGTGGCATGGTTTCAGAGGAGCTTGTGAATTATGGGTGATATTTCAGATGCCAGAGACTAATCACGATGCAGCACCAGGGAGTATTTCCTCGATTAATGTTAATTTCACAAATCATGTTTGACTTTTGGTTTATGATTTAATTTGTGACAAGGGGCTTTGGTTGAGTAGATTCCTAATGCAACCATGAATCAAGTCCTTTTTCCACAGTTTATTTAACACTGAAAATGAGTTTCAAAAAATAATAACAAAAATTTGTTAACATATCTGTGTTAGCCTAGCAGTCATTTTCCATTTGTTTTGTTGGTGGTGGTGGTGTTAGTGGTTTTATCAAGGTGGTCAGAGGGATGGAGATGGTTATGAGCCCTAAGACTCTGAGCTCTATATGCTGTATTTTGAGTTGTCATACTTAACCATAAGACTGTGGACTGCAATTCTAGATACAGAGGGGAAAAACGCAGCTCCACAGCAGCTCTCTGTATGTGTGCTGATACTCCACACCAGATACACATTACGTTGGCTAAAATAGTATTATTGCAGACAGTTGTTCTATCTTGTATTTGTTGCATGATCACACTGACAGCCTTTAAGCAAGATTGGGACCCCACAGTAACAGGTAATTTAGAAATAGCTATGGGTAATCTGTGCCTCCCTGTCTCCCAACAGATAATGCTAAGGGACAAAACAGCCTGGAAGGATGGGCAGGGAGGTCATCCTCCCATTTTAAAGATAGAGAGTGAGGTAAAGCAGGCTGGTGTGGGGTAAGTCCAGAGCACTCTAACAACTTATATTGCTGATTCATAATGGGGAGTGATCAATGAGCTACCAAAATTTGAGTGTGCACCGGTAATTATGACTAACCAGGTTCAGATGGTCAGGAATTGTAGGGAAATGTAAATAAACTAAGGGAATGAGCAAGGTAACAGCAAAGCTGAGTTTTAGACACGTTCTTTAATGCACAGTGGAGGGGAAACAGTCCTTTAGTCTTATGATTTTTGTGTGGCAAATAAACCACATTAACTGGGGTGATGGTCCTCTTTCCTCTGTGCTACATATAGAAAAGGTCTTCCCTGAATTGGCCCAACATGGAATTTTGTGTAGCAGAGAAGGGAGGAGTTTATACATTATTAACAGCTCTACCACTGTGAATGAGCTCGAGGTTCTCATGAACAGGCGTTGACGATTAAATAAGGGGAGAAAAAGCTGCATGACTGAATGTTTTTTCTAGGATACAATCTGATAATGTACATTTATGCAGTAAACTCAGCTTTCCTCGTGGTCTTATAAAAGCAATTGTCCCATTGTTGGAGGAACTGTTTGCATGCAACAGAATTGCCATCATAGAGTCCAGAGGGAAAGGACCTTCCCTTTCTAAAGCAGATATGTCACATTGATACAGTTTTGCTGGAGAAGTTCTGACAGAGCTGGCATTATCCGTTCAATCTCATTTCATCATCTGTTCGGTTTAAATTAGTGGAGTTTTGGCAGGGAGTTCGAATGAGATAGAATAAAGACATCCTTGGACCACTCTGTGCCCTTTTCTTGTGGACGTTTCTACTAGTATGTCTCGATTCCCTTTCCATCAATATGGCTGTATATATACCAGTAAATTTCTACTCACAGGTGCATGTAGTTATTTGATATATATGTATATATTTATATCCAGGCATTTTTTAATCTTTACGCTTCTGATTTTTTTTCAAATTTTGTCGGAACATTTATTTTAATCTCCCTGTTGTTCAACTTGATCAGCATTTTAAAGAAGAATCTGTTCTGAGAGAAAGAGTGGACATCAGAATATTGGCATCGTCTCCCATTCTCTGAAATGCACCATGCATCAGCTCTTTTTCCGAGCACAACAGTTCCCCTTCTCATCATTCAGCAGGACCGTGCTATCACTGGGCAAGTGCCCAAGCCTCGTTGCAATGTACACAACACGCCACCTCCTGATTTCAGAGGTGAAGGTGCTTCCCAATGAGCCAGATAGCAAAATTAAAATGTCCTCCTGCCCACACACAGCTTACGGTTCTCGCTTAGACAAGACCAGCTGCCAGTAGGTGTCAAAGACTTACAGCTCCAGTGCTGTCTGCAGAGGCATTCATGCTGCCAGTCCTTTCCTGCAGGGTTTTCCTATAATTCTGTTCCTTTTTTGTTAAAAACTAATTGTGAGGTGACAGAGAATGCAAGAAAGAGAAGAAAGGATTCTGCTTGTTTTTTTGTTATCGGTAGCCCAGGACTTTGGCATTCAATCCATCTGTGGGGAAAAGCTGTCAAAAGGCAGAAGGAGGGTTCAGAAAGTTGGAGTGGCTCCAAGGGCTCAGCACTGAAAATTAATTTCTTGATAGGCATGCTTCTTGGTAGTCTGGTCATGGGGGGTCAGATGCTGTGGACACAGGGAAAGAAAACAAAACATGACTGGAAGACAAAACGATGTCCCATCTGGGCCACGGTTAGAAATGAGAGAAATGTTCACAACCAGGCACTTTGGCCCCTTTTCTTCTGCTGCTGAGGTGTTTTAGTACTTCCAGGAATTAGAGGCACGGGGGCGGTCAGAGTTGGGAGCAGAGCCAGTGCGTGTGGGGCCGGGCGTCGCAGGTGGGCCTGGGGCCGCGGAGCTGGCGGGAGGCCAAGGGGAGCGGGTGCTGAGCCCGGGATGGTGTCACGGCCTGCAGGACGCCAGCCTGGCATGGGGTGGTGGTGGTTAAAGGTACAATCTGTGCAACACGGCCTTAATAAGCTCTGCCCAAAAGCCTGATGGTGTCCTCTGCTCACTGCCTGACACGTGAGATGGTGAACATCCGTGGTGTTGGGCCTCTTGGCCTGGCATTGGGAAGCAGGCCCTCAGCATGGCAATTCTCTCACACAAGCAACGGTGAAGGGGAGATGCAGTTCCACATCCTCAGCGTATTTAAGGGCTGAAATTCTCCTTCAGAGAATTTGTGTGCAACTTTGGGTGTATCCAGGCCTTTGTCGTTAAAGGAAAGGCCTCTCAGCACTTAAGAATAAACCCCAGAAGTGTACGGTCTCCGGCAGACTTGCAGTGGTGAGCCGACGCATGGTGGCTCAACTCAGCCCATCCTGCACAGAGGATCCCTCCGGTCTCTTCCGTCTCGTGTGCCCATTCAGGAGATGCTGTGGTGCCTTGGCATGCGTGACTGCTCTCCGTGAAGGCAGTGCTCGAAACACTTTTCATCCCCAGTAAGTCACAGGTACAGAGCGCAACAGCATCAATTCCTGCTACCTCTCTTTCCTCTCCAAAACCCCCACTCTCTACATGTCCAAACAGAATTAGCAACCCAATACGATCTCCACTCAAACAAGCAGATCACAGTTAAACTTGTCTTTTGGAAAAAGAAATCTAATGCGTGCACATTTTCTTGCAGGCAAGGAAAAAAATAAAAAATAAGGAGTTCCTGGCCTGGTGCCAAATTAGGGTTTAAAAATTCATGCCCGCCATAAGAATTTATATAACTTCTGAATAATTTATAGGCTGCGCCAATAACAAGGGGCTTAATATCTGATAGAGATTATTTAATCAATAGAAAACAGTGCAGGGAAAAAGTCGTCAAAGAATTAAAGCTTGTCAGTCAGGGCTGGACAGCTTTTAACCCTTCCTCTGCTATTCAGGTGTTGTTTCATATATATGCATGAAAGGGTGTTTTACAAACGGAGTGGTAGCATGGGAGAGGAACCGCCAGGACTTTTTTTTTCTAGAGGCTTTTCTTTGACAGTCTGTCATTCCAGACAGATCTCTTACTGATTCACCACAGCTTTGAAATGTGTTGAGTTTTCTAGCTCTTAGCTGAAAGTAGTTAGTTTTTGATGAGTCATCTGCTGGGGATTTTGGTTTCCTGTGAGATGGTTCACACTTCAACAGGATTGGTGCTGGTGCCTAGCAAATGACATTTGTGGTGTGGCTCTTTTGGTTTGTGTATGATTCTGTGGCTGATCTTTGTGGAATAGAGCAAGAGCTTTTTACATGTATGGGCTCCAAGAAGTGTAGGGACAGGAAAGAGCTAAAGATATATCTGTTTTTATAAAGGAGATTCCTACTTGACTTGTGTCCCTGGCCTCAGTAATTGCTTGGACATCTGTGTCAACTCCAGATTGTCTTAATCTATGCCATGTTCCCTGGTCTTCATATTGTTATTCTCATGATTTTCATATAATCATCATCTATTAAAGGATATGACAAGAGTAGCTGAACATCTCAGCACATATGGTCATTTCACAAAGTTCCTTACCCATAGGCATTGTACCACAAAGCAGTAAACTCCTGAGCATGGAGGAAATAAGCAGGAACTCCGCTGATTTTCCTTCTTTTTGTTTGTATCTCATCCTGTATAATTGTATCTGGGTTGTACATCTCGTTGTAGTGCACACCTGAAGTTGTGCATCTTAAAAGCTAGCCAGCCCCACATGAATACCCAGTCTAATTTCTGGCATAGTAAAAGCCCTAGAACATCACCCAGTGGTGACTAAATTCAGGCACATGTAGAAGACCAACCTACTTGTTTAGGTTTAATTGAGGTTGTGCATCATATGGGTAAATATTGTACCATTCAATAAAAAATGGAATATTAACTGCTTCCCTAACGGGCAGCTTATCACATGCCCTGATGAACCTGTTGCCTGACCAAAACAAGAAGCTGCATGAATTGACTACCATTCCTAGAGCACCAGAGACTATTCTTGTTACTTGTATTATTTTAGCATTTATAACACTTACCTGAAATACCTTGTGTATGAGCTTTCATCAAAAGATCTCTATCCATTTAATACTTTTATAGTAATAAATACATTTGTATCACCCCAGAGGATCTAATTTGTGTAGCTGTGAATGTCTCATAAATTTTCTTCATCTATAAGGCTGAGAAAACAGGAACTGCATACCCACACTAGGATGTATAGTGATGGGCTGCTGTGGGCAATCCCATCTGGCACAAATTTTAGTATTTCACACCATTCCTGCTAATGGTTTACAGACAGCTTTTCATCTTCTACAAATTATAAGTGGGGTGTTTGTTTTTGTTGTTATTATTCTGCCATAGATATCTGGTAATGCATGATCCTGGTGTTTTCTGTGCCAGACGGTCTTTCTTTAACAGCGTTTTTCCAGGCATTGCTCAGAGCCAGCCTGTTTATTTTGTTGCAGCCCTGCTTTAGAGGTAGCATGTAGCACTGCTGCCTCAGTGGGAGTACTATGAGTTAGTTCTCAAAGTTCCCCAAGGCCTGGGCAGAGACATCCTTTAATAAGGTGTAACATAATCCACCAGGTGGGAAGGAGAAACCATCATGTCTTCACAGCTGTTTTAAGTGATGTCTTTGTAGTGTTGCAGCACAAAGGCAATCTGATCATGGAAAAGACCTTGCTGTGCTGGCACTGGACAAGAAGGGGGTAAAAAGAGAATCTGTGTACCAGTCAGCTCGGAATTCAGATCACAAAGCAACTGCTGGAAACCTCATGATGGGCAAGTCAAGCTGTTGTCAAGCATTACGGCAAAGAACAGTCTTCAGGAATGAGCTGAAGAAAAACAATGACGTAGCTCTGTGGTTAAGAAGAATGGTGTCCTTCCAAGAGTAGGGGATGTTGTGAAAGCGCAGAATTATTTGCCTGGAAATTTAACAAATGCATGGAAATTTAACAAAAGGAGGTGATAGTGGAGATATGGAAGGAGTGGTCAAAGTGGAAAGCTAAGAAAATGATATTGCAGTGATGATCCTATACGTATTTTGAATTGCTAGTAGTAGGGCAAGAATATATCAAAATGAAAGAGAAGATGATAAATCAATCAATATAGAAGTTATCTAGCTAAAATTAGACAAGAATTTTTAACATTTAACAGCCTCAAGTTGCACAAGGGGAGGTTTAGATCAGATATGAAGAAGAATTTCTTCATGGGGAGGGTGGCCAAGCATTGGGACAGGCTGCCCAGGGAAGTGGTGGAGTCCCCATCTATCCCTGGAGGTATTTAAGAGATGTGTGGATGTGGCATTAAGGGACGTAGTTTAGTGGTGGACTTAGTAGGTCAGGTGGATGGTTGGACTTAATGACCTTGAAGGTCTTCATTTATTTGGGAGGAAAGGAAGAAAACTGTACTGATTTTTTTATCTGAAAACAAAAAATTTTGCAAAGTTGTTTGTTGGGTTTTTTTGTTTGTTTTGTTTTGTTTTGTGGGGTTTTTTTTGAGTGTTGGGGCAAAAGCTTTTGGTCTTTTAATTGCTGGTATTGGAATCCCAAATCTTCACAGACCTGGCAGGTAGGTAGCATAGTTGGATATCACCAAAAATATGGTGGATTATGTTTGTTTTGTTGAATTATGTTTAAACATGTTGTTGATCATCCTATATTTACTGATAGTTCGCAGGGGAAAATGGATCATTCACTGTGCTTATAGGAGTCCTACTGACACACAGGATTTGGAAAAGACTAAAATAATTTTTAGGGAAGTGTTTCAGGTACAGGAATGATGTGTCACTGGTGGCCTATAGGCCATCGTAGCTTGTGATCCTCAGCATACAGGCCATTTGGGGTAATAAGGAGGACAGGTATAGTGGTGGTTTTTTTGTTTTGTTTTTTTTTGTTAAATTTCTAGTCTAAGTTGGAGAACAAGCCATAGTCAGCCATGGAGAGGCTGCTGTAAGATAGAGAGCTGTGAGGTCTCTGCTGGTTCCTGATACAGCCAGAATCTGAGAGATGCAAAGGTGGCTTAAGGCCATTTCTCTATATTCATCTTGGCTCCTCCATCTTTTTTACATGCAGAAATTGTCCCTCCTTTGCAGTACTGTTTGGTTTCTGTTATTGTTTGTTTACTGTTTGGGTCTCTGAAAGAGTAAATAAAGTGAAACAGAAAGAAGGAGAAAAGAAAGAAAATAGTCTAGGGTTATTACTTTCCTAAACTGTGTGCATGCTTCTGATTTGGTATGTCGTGGGTCATCTGAGGTTAGGAACTTACTAGCTTTTACTGGGGAAGTGGTGATGCTGTGATGCAGATGGAAAGATGGCAAAGGGAATAGATAAAACACAGCTGCATGCAATCTCTCAGCTCCCCTCCAGCAGATGAAACCATTTTTGCATTAAGCATTTAGCTTCTTTGTCTTGAAAAACTGAAGTGTTGTCTCCTTGAAGCTCAGAAACTTCACTAGAGATGTTTTGTTTCATGTCTTGGCTTGTAGCAGGGGCATGAAGAAATACCATGCAAGCCTTGTGCCTTGGTGTCCTTATGAAAGCAAGCTGTGGCCTGAAAAAACTTTTGCAACCTCTTAAAGAATATATCTAGTGAGGAAAATCATTGACTGAGAATTTATTTTTAACACCATGTGCAATAGGCTTCATATCAAGCTGCAGAAGCCTGTTGGTTTCTCGCTTTTCCAGTCCTAGCAAGCAGAGAGGAAGCTGGTGGGGACAGCATCAGGTAGAAGGGGCAAGAGACAACAGGGACTAAGCCCAGCTCAGATACTGAGTGACTGTAAAGAACAGGAGGTAATGCTCACAACGGTTGTCTCATGTGAAATGCAAGGATTAGAAGAGCTGGTGTGTGCCTGGAGCATCCAAGAGGTGAGAGCTAAGTGCTCTTATGGAGTCTTTTGTCCTAATGTAGCCTCTCTCTGTATTATCCCTGCAGGTGGGGTGCCTGCTGCCAGCCTTGCCTTTCCTTGAGCCTTCCTTGCGATGGCAATTACAGAGCAGGGCTTGTTCCATTTTTACAGTGGGAAGACTGATGCCATCAGTCTTACGTAGGCAGGATTTAAAAAACGCTTCCTTCACCTGTAAGTCACTTTTCATCTTCTAATGTAATAGGAGAGTAGTGCTGGCAACTCTTCTGGGTTTTTAGAATTCGTTCCCTTGCTCTGAAAAAATGGGAAAAACAGTAGTAGAGTGAGATGAGAGCATGTCGTATCTGGGAAAGATAAAAAGGGAAGGAGAGACACAGGAAAATACTTCTTAGTGTTTTCTCCCCTGCAGGCTCTATGCTATTTACCTTCTCCTAGGTCCTCCAAGAGCTGGCACTGGCATGCTTCCAATCCCATAGCACTTTACACAAGTAAAGGATTTTAGTCACTGGTGTGGACTCAGGAGATCTGGATTCTCTTCTGTGCCACAGATTCAGGAAAGATTTTGTGTCTGTACGCCTTATTTTCCAGCCTCTGGCATAATGCTCTTTCTTTCATTTGCTCTTTCTGTTTGGCTTGAAAGCCTTTCAGAATGTGTATGTTTTTCCTTTATGGAGTTATTCACATAAAAATAGAGAGAGAGACAGAAATATGTATACATAGTAATTAGTGGGGATTGGGTAAGCTGCATGGTGGTGGTTAGAACTGGTGCAACACTTGGGAATGTTGAAACCCCCCTCGCTGGCCTGTTTGGAAATAGTGTGTACTGACTGCTGCTGTGCCCCGTCACGTGCCAGCAAAACCTTGGCTGGCACCGAGATGGAGGCAGGTGCTGAATGGTGTCCTTGTTTAATCAAAAATCTCCTAGTTGGGGGCTATCCTAAAAAAAACACAACACAGTTGTACTGGAGGGAATAGGGTTGGCGGGTGACCAGCTGCAAATCTGAGCTCAGAAATGCTGGATGCAACATAACCACGTCGTACTAGTGGAACAATCCCTGCAGCATTTATTTCTTGCACTTGACCACTAGGGAATGTGTTTGTCGTCCTTCTAACTCCTGTCACGTTAGGGGCTTTGTCAGATCAGGATACATCGTCGCTGTGCTTCTCTATGTCCCTTAACTTGTCATAGGCACAAATCTTTTTCAGACGTTCTCCCCTGTTCACTTGCATTATTATATCTGGTGCTTCTGGGTGGCAAGCAGAAATGAATAACCTTGTAAATGCTCCCTGTCTTTCAATTTGTTTTATTTTTCGTACAACATGTCAGTGCATTTTTGTCGAGTGTTTTTAATAAGATGAAGTTGATGAAAATAAATTGCTTTGCAGTTCCTGCTGTGGGTGACAGAAATGCTGGGTCTGTAATTTTCCAAAACCATGCATTTGAAACCAGTGGAGAGGGTTTTCTGTATGCCTGTAACTGCAATCATCTTCATGAAATTCCTCCCAGGAAAAGAAAACAGCTATCAGTTTGAATTTTGGGGGCAAGATGCACTGCTGTATCCAGCTTCTGCTGGGCACAGTGAGAGAAGGAGCTGTCAAGGAGAATTTTAGGATTGATTCTGTGCCAGGTTTGGGTCTGCCATATGGGATACATAGCCAAATCTGTCTCTAGTATGAGAGGGAGAATGAATTATATAGCAAACACTCGTAGGAGAGTGTCTGTTAGCTAGGATTTGGAAAGCGAGGACTGGGACTTGAATTTGTGGACAGCCCAGTGCCCATGGCTACTGCATGTCAGCTTTCTTCTGAGTGTTTCAATGTCTTGCTGAAAAAACATAATGCTAAGGAAAGGTGGTCTCCGTATTATCAGGGTGTACTCAGCAGACAGTCTGGCCAGTACCTATCTCTTCCAGGAGAGAAGGTAATCCAGATATTCAAAATGTGATTTTTGAATCGAGATTTTTCTTTTTTTTTTTTTACTCGTTTTAATGAAAAATTGTCAATACTGTCATATTTTTAGAGTTGTTTCTATCTTGTTAGAAAATGCGGAAAATATAGTTATGATTCCCTAAAATTTTAGAAATTCATTTCATTGTCCACACTTTTGTGCTTCCGTCCTACTCACCTAGCTGTCAAGACAGTGTTAATGCCCGTCCCTTGCTGCATTCTCTGCTGCATTTGTGTAAGAAAGGGAAGTGCTGTCAGATGGCTCTGGGGCTCCACGAAATGCTGTCTCTTTTTCTGGCTGGGATATGAAATGTGGCTGGTGCACAGGAGCTGCTGCTGAAACTGGAGCTCACGTCCCACTTCTGCAACTTGAAGGCTAATGCCATTATTGTTAAGCCAATTTTACCTTCCTCAGACCAGCTTGTACTCCTTCTCCTATTCCATCGTTTTGGAAACTCTGAAAACAGGAATAATTAAGCCCCCAAGTTTATGAACTATTCCCCTCTTCCATTCCAGAGATTTCCTCAGAGATTACATTGCTTGAGGTACAGAAAAACAGTATCCTGGATTAATTTTGTCATTGTCCTCTGAAATTTGAAGAGTTGGATTAATACCAGAAATAAAACTACTTTGCTGTACAGCAAAGCCTCGAGAGATGGGGATCATACTGCACATACTGACCAGCCCGATCTGTTGTGCTGACCACACTGAGCCTTGTTGGTATAAGAACAGAGATGCACACTCCAAATTTGGAAAAAAAACTCCAATTCTTGTTTGCAAGTTTTCCAGTGATGGCTCTCAAACAAACTGCCAAAGGTTTGAAGGCCCCGTTGCTTTATTGCCTTACAGAAGTCACCTTTCCAATCACCTGCCTGGCCATGCTGCCCTGAAACTGACTTCAGAGGAGCTAGGCAGTGAAGGGGGAGTGTGGTTCTGCCCCTCTTACAAAGCTGAAGGGCATAAAAGCCAGCTGAGCTGCTTGAGACAAAGAACAGAAGTGAATATTCAGTTTTAAAAAATCATTTGTTGTTTATCATTGTCATTCCAGACCCTGAGCAATAAAACCAAATAATCTCACTGCATAATTTTTCATTCTGTATTAGAATAGTATATGCTGGGCAATCAGGCAAGGAGACAGGAGAGCTCAGAGCAGCAGTGGAGATGGAAGAAGTCCATGGAGGTTTCAAACAATCCTCTTGCCAATAGAAGTCTATGGTTTAGTCCAGATTATATCTAATTTATTTTTAAATGTTTCAGTTGATGGTGTTTGTGCCACTCCCTTAGGGAAACTATTTCCTTTCCACTATTACGCAACATCTCTAGAGATTTGTTTTAATATGTTTTATTAAATTTATTTTATTTTTTATAAGTTTTCTTCTGCTTGGCTGCCTTTCATTACACCTGCTTACAACAGGAAGATGGTCCATCCATGGCAAGTGCTTTCCTTCCCAAAGATTTCACTTTTCTCTCTTTGATTGTTAAGAGTGCTGTGTGAGGACTGGGGTTTTCCTCTCTTGCTCCTAGGCCCCTGTTGTGCCACATTTATTCACTCAGTTCTTCACATGTGAGTTGGGGGGGAACAGCTGCTCCAGCAAATAACTGCTGTTCAGCAGCAAGAGCTGAAGCCCTTTATTGAGGCTGCACACATGTAGTTCTTTTGATCTTTTCTCATAATTTAAACTATTCACCTCTTTTTTCCGAACTCCCTCTAGTTTGTTGACATCTGTCTGGTTCCCAGGTGTGTAAGACAGAGCAGTACGTGAGCACAGCTTTGCCAAGGCTGTTTTATAAAGGAACTGTCAGCTTGGTTAGGGGACCTGTGCCTTCCTAGTATGCAGCCTCACTCCACAGTAGGTATAAGCACATCAGCTTATACCTGATTATTCTCTTCTTCCCCTCCTGTTTTCTTGGGTCATTTTTGGCTTCCACATTATCTCTCACTAGACTACGAAACACCAAATCCAACAAATCAGTGAACGCCTGATTAGTTTCAAATCATTTGCTTGTCTAAAGTTTGCAGAACCCCTGTTAATCTGCAGGGGCACCTGTGTTAAAAATATTAATCTCCCCTGATTTTAACTTTTTAATCATTTTCTACTGTTCTTTCCAGAAGTGTTCTCCTTGGCCATGTGTAAATAGAGGTGTTTATATAACTGTGTGTGAGAGGCTGTATGATAGCTTGCTTACAAAATCCTGGCTTTGTCTTTTTCTAGGTATTTGGTGCTAGAACACGTGTCAGGTGGGGAGCTCTTCGACTATCTTGTAAAAAAGGGAAGATTGACACCAAAAGAAGCCAGGAAGTTCTTCCGACAAATCATCTCTGCTTTAGACTTCTGCCATAGTCATTCAATATGGTGAGTACAGCCCTTTCCAGCAGGTGTTACCTGTTCATAAAAGCACGTGTTAAAGGCATCTTATTTCTTGACACTTTTATTTACTATTAAGTAACTAATGTTGTAAAGCTCTAAAGGCATTAAGTGCTGGCATATTTTAAATACGTGGCTGTCGGTGAGACTGCACTAGTGAGAGAGAGACCTTTCATGGAGTACGTTGTCCTTCATTTCTCACTGGAAGAGAATTCATTCACAGGGAATGCTTTAACCAGGAAAACCAAAACCGTCAGGGAAAAGCTGTTTAATTTCCATCATTCATGGTGACACTTGCTAATAACTGAGAATTACAAACAGTATTTCAAAACGAGTCCCTGAAGAAACTTGGGACAGTTACCAATACTGACAAGTCATTTTATGGCATCCTTCAGTTTTTGGAAGCCCGCTGGCTTTTGGCAAATTTGACTGAGTCCCTTCTGGGCATTTGAGTCATTTTTGCCTTTAATTTCCTTTCCAGTAGGGAAGAATTTCCTTGATCTGACTGCAATTGGTGTTAACCATCTCCATCAGTTGATTTATCCATCGTGTATGGTTTAACCTGTGCATTCAGGTGATGGTTTACATTGGACTAGTTTCCATTTCATCTTCAGCAAGTTTAGGTAATTTAAATTATACTGAAATTAAGTTGTTATGATCAGTCTGAGCACGGAGTTTCTGTGCAGCTGCTGACCTGCTTATTTCTGAGAAATGTAGCTCCTCGCAGTTAGATTGGCTGGGGGATACCATTTACATTATGTCTGCGTGGCTGCTTCTCCATAGCCACAGCCAGCCACAGATCTCCTCTCTCCAGGAGGCCAAGGGCTGCTGTTAGATATTGCAGCAGAAGGATTTGCATAATCACCATGTGGCTACCTCTCGGTAACCATACAGTGATTTCTGTACCCCCAGTTTTGTGTGGAGAACTCCCAACCCAGATGTCTGCAGCACAAATGGCTGCAGCAAAAATGGATGCCTAAATATTTCGCTCGGTCTTTTAGCCTGCTCCCTTTATGTCTACGACTCAAGTCAACATGCAATATTAATTTGAAAGAGAGCATATTACTAATAAATGGAAAGGGAAATAAGAGCCTTTCTAGAGGACATATTAAGAAGAGTATACCGCTAGTGGAAGCAGCGGTCCAAAGACGGTAGGTCTGGGTGGGAACGTCCTGAGGACAATGCCTACCTGGCACAGGCAGGTTTATAATAGCCAGAGAAATTTCCAGAGAAACTGAGAGCAGGTTGTTTGCCCTGACTAGAGGATCTAAGTTTTCTCTGTTGGCAGATACCTTGGAGGAGTTTTGTTCTATGAATTCCACAATTTTTCCTCCCTGCTAATCAACTGGTTTGAGGGATCATGACCTTCTCATAATCAATGCAATCCTTCGTAGGCTGTACAAGTGTAACCTTTTATGTATTCTGACCGGGCAGTGGTTTGTATACATAGGGAACAGAAACACCTACTTGGCTTAACACTTAGATACCCAATCCAAGAACACTCAAAATATGTTTAACTACAACTGAAGAAAAGTAATTTTGCTCTTGCGAATGAATATGCCAGAGAAATGTGATTCACAGTTGGGATAGAAGTTTCTCAGAAAGCATATGTATATACACATACACGCCAGTCCTTTGAGCTTGTGTTGGGTACCTCTTGACATGTCTGACTTTAATAAACTGAGCGAGGATCACGGTGAGGCTGTCACCACGACAGACAAGCACTTCTGGAGGTTTAAGGGGATGTGGAATTTCCAAGGCAGAGTGCACGTCTCTCTTGAGGAGTCCATTTTCCTCTATTAAATACATTGGATTGTGGGCAGTAGTCTTGTTTAGAAGTAAATCCCGTCTCCTTGCCAACTCCCACTCGACGAGCATCTAGTGCTGAATAAGCTAGCAGTAAATCATAAGCTCTCCTTCCCTCCCGGTCACTCTGAGTCTTGTGTGGTCTGTGTTATGCTAGGCTCTGGGTGATATTCTGAACAGTTATCATTAAACCCTTTTTGAAAATCAGAGCATGCATAAATGTATTTGTGTGCATGTGTGTGTGAGTAAAAAAGTTAATGTGCTTTCCTAAGCAATGAAGCCTGACCTTGTCCTGTCGTGGGGCAGTGAAATGACAAATCATCTCATCAGCCAGGTTATCCAGTTATGACCACATTGAAAAATGAAGGCTTCTGCTTTGGTTAATGACTAAACGTGGGTGCCTGTAACCCACTGGCAGGATAGATTGATAGCTTGGTGTCCCCAGACCCATATCATCATCTGATTGTCTTCCATTACCTACCAAAACACAGAAATATCCATGGCTTACTTTTACTGCAGTAAGTAACCACATTCAGCTTTCCCTGCTCAAAATGTATTGATGCATCAGAATTCCTGGATCAAAGAATCAGAAAGGATTCCCCAGTGCTCCCGTCAATAACAGACTTCTGCTTCTGTGTAGAGAGATCACCTGTGTCTGAGAAGGCGTCTCCAAACAAGCAGCTCAGACAAAGAAGCAAAATAGACTTGGAGCTTCAGTGTGTTTGGATGTTGCTTTGAAAAAATGCAGGAGCTTTCTGTTACTCTGTTTAGTGGAAACTGGGGACAAAGATTTGAGGTAGCTCACTCTGAGGTGCAGTTACTTATGGAGTTTTGTGGTGCATTTGGCCATGGGGGGAAGCTCTCAGGTAACCCGCTGGAGGGTTCTCTAAGGGCTTCCATGGGTGGCATAGCACCCATTTGAAAACAAAACAGTGCTGTGCCAAGGTATTACGTGGCATCCTGCAAACAGTGTGTGTGTGTTACCTTGGTGCTTTGCCCGAGCTAGCAAGCGGATCAGTGAGCTCAGTGATGCAGCATCACTGCTTCTGCTCCCAGCTCGGCGAGCTCCAAGGGCTCTGTGCCGTGCTGCAGCACGCAGTGCAGGCATGCTCAGAGGTGGCACAAGAAATGGCAGAGGAACCTGGGGACCCTTGGGCATTGGTGTCAGACCTTTCTAGCTCGGGAGGTTTTCTCTGGATGTAGCTAATAATTTTTTCCTAGGCTACCAAATGCTGGGCGCCTACTGTCTTATGTCAGGACCTGTAAGTTGTCTCAGCTGGATGCCCCAAAATAATAGCCCTTTTGCATAGCCTGCATCCAGAGCTCTCAGCTAATTGAGCACCGCCTATATTTTCTGCAAAAAGCAGTCGAGGAGCACGTACTGGGGTAGGTCTCAAATTCTTGCTTTCCTCAGGAAGAGGCTGTTAGGTGCAGCAAGGGAATGCTGCAGCGCGGGAGGAGGTGGGCGCGGGGCAGGGGGAGCTGGCGGGTGCCGCATTGGCTGCGGGTGACATCACCGCCAAACGCCGGGATTGGCCGCGGCCGGATTTTGTGCGTTGGGTTTGTGCTTTGGTCAAGCTCATATTCGGTGCCTGTATCTCACAAGCTGACAAATAAAAATATGATTACAGAAAATGCCCCGTGGCAAACCTTATTATGGCTTCAGAGATAACAGATAATGCCAATTACTGCACAGGGCAGTGGTGACATTGAGAGGAAATCCCCTGCGGTAATGAGCAGCAAGATTATTATTTCATTTTATTTTTATTTTGGTTGGGTTTCATTTTGTGTTGTGTTTTTTTTTCTTTTTTTTTCCCCGAGTATGCACAAGGGGGGTTAAGGCAGGTTCTTTATGAATATTGATAAATGACAATTATGAGAGCCTTTTCTCCTTTCATTGCCTGGGGCTGTGCCTGCTTGAGTACGCACAAGGCTCTCGCTGGAGTGTGTCTGTGTGTGCCTGCGTACGCATGGGGGTGTGTGACTTGGGGGGCTAAGGCAATGAATAAGAGCTTTGTTTGACTTCGCCTGGTGTTCTTCCCATTGGTGCAGGAGGGGAAATGGCTCCTTATAAAATAGCAGTTCAGGATTTCACAGCGGTAGTGCCAAAATCTCTGGTATATTACTGCAGGCAGGAGCTGCAGAGCACTATCAATAAAGGAAGCATGCTTTTAGGAAGAGACCTGGAATGTCTTCAAGAAGCAGAGAAAGCTGAGGAATGCCAGGTGCCATGAGAAACCTTTCCTGTTAGATAGTCCCACCCTCCTAGTGATTCCAGCTTTGCCTTGCTTCTTTTAGAAGGAGGGTGCTATACTGTTGTGCAGAGATGGTCTGCTGAGTAATTAAGATTACTGCAACTGGACACTTTGAAATCATGACACAGGGCCTCCAGATATGAAACTGTTAGAAATCACAAAACTTAATAACGTTGGTTTCTGTTATTTCTTCTTGGGGTCCTTGAGCCCTTAGATTTTGAAGTTTTCTTTCAGACTATCAAATTCAAAAGCTGCCTTTTTCTGCTGTTGAGTGCTGAGATTTGCCAGTCATTGCCTGAATCTAGGAGCTGCAGGTCTATGGTTGAGACTCACTCCAAACAGTGAGGAATTTTCATGTTTTCCTTGTACAGGAAACTGGAGAAAAACCATCAAGTACAGCAGCTGCAATGTCACAGGCAAAATTACCAGCTCAGCTAAAGTCAGAGGACATGTATTTTTGTAAGTTTATTTCTTTACGTAAGCCACTGGAAACTCAAAAATGGCATAGTCTTATTGTAAGCATAACCAGGTAACAGTCTTTGGCAAGTGCATTTGTAGTGATGAGACCTGACAGTCGGCTCTGGCTTTGGAATACAAGAGTATATGTTTTGAGGCTAGGTTTTCAAGGAGGGGTAATATATTTTAATAGATCAGTGGAAATAATTGTATAAAAAGCAGATGGTTTCAGGCATTCAAGCCCTTTTTCAGGTCTCCTGATATGTTTATAGATGTTGTCCTTTTTCCTAGCTATAACTATATTTACTTGTTCTGCAGGATTCTGTGAAAAAAATACTAAATTTGAGCATAGCAACCATGACTCTAAACAAAGATTCCTCTGTAGGTAGATGCAAGTTACACATTTGGATATCATTTGCAGAAGCAAGAGAAAATAAGATGAAAGGCTTTTTCTGCTCATGAAAATCAAAAATACTTCTTCTCATACTATTAATTATTACTGGTAAATTATTTGCATCACATCAGGCTTGTGCTAAGCACTTTTAAGAGGATACTGCAGAACAATTATTCTGTGGTCGGGCCCTTCTGGGAGTTTGGGGTCAGTAAGAAAAGCATTTGCAAAGTAGCCAACAATTTGATTAGTACAAATGACCTGCAACTACTCCAATTAGGAGGTTTCTTGAGTTAGAAATCCGTGACCTACAACGAGTCGTCATGGAAACTGATATGAACGTTTCAGCTCAAAAATCACTTTAAAATAAGGGGTTAGTTCATCATCTCGTGCCAAGTGACATAGTTTCTTTGAATCCAAGATCTCAAATCTGTCTCTATACCAGAAATCTTCTGCCAACTCTAGGTGATGGGGAGAAAGTGGTTGTTTTACTTCTCTTTTTTAACTGTGCTGTGACTGCCTGCAGTACAGCTACGGGGATATCCCCAGAGCAGGAGGACAGACTGGAGAGGTGAGTGAAGGAAGCTGAATAGCATCACTGGGAGCGACCAGAAAGCAAGCTTGGCCAGCGTGTGAGTGGGAAGCTAGAACACATTAATGCATGTGCGTGCCTTTCATTTTCTCTGCACCACCTCTGAGATCTGTGCCAATTTGCAAGGGACCATTTTTTCAGAAATCTCTCTTTCCCTCTCCCCCCTCTCCTCATCTTGTGCTGCAAGGGAACTGTAAAGCTTTTGTTGCATTATGTAAAAGAGGGATGATGCCGAGAGCCTGACAGTGTGTACTTTCCCTGTCATGGCGTGTTCAATGGCTCCCTTTCACTCACAGGCTCTCCCTTCAAAAGCCTGCTGCATGCAGGCTGGTAGAGCTTTCTTCCTGTTCCGTTGTCTTGGGCGAGGAGCTCTGGGCACTCTGTGGCCACCCTGGGTCAGGGGCACACTGACTTCTCCTGCAGGGCTGCATTTCCTTTTGTGTGCCTTCTCAGCATATGCAGGGCTCAAGAGGAAAGTTTGCCTGTTTGTCACTAAAGGAGCTGCTTTCTTCTATTCTTATTTCCCAGCCACGTGCAGAAGCCCCCACAGCTTTAGAGCCTTTAGAACAATGAAAGGGTAACGAGTCCTCTGTTCACCTGCAGAGAGAGGAGTTGATGCGGTCATAGAAGACATGGAGAGCCAGAGAGATCAGCTGGAAAGGGACCAAATTAAAGGCGTTTACTCTGCAATGTTCCAATGTAATGCCAAGTAATTACCACATACAGTGGGATTTTTGTTTTGTTTCGTTTTGGCACAAGAGAATTCTTTCCAAATATGAATGCATGAGGCCGTCCGGGTGGCTGGGCTCTTAGGTAAATTATAACAAGCCTTCCCTATTCCCATATGTTCTTCTCCCTTCCTTCTGGCCTTTGGAAAGCTGGCAGTGCAGAGATGGGAAATGCAAATGCAGAGAGGAGGTCTCGTTCCCAGTGGCAGGGATGCTGCTTCTGCCACTCTGGTGCAGGCTCCTGGCCTCAATACCGTCCCCAAGATGCTCCTCAAATTCAAAATGGTCCAAAGATAGATAGCAGGGAAATGTCCCAGCTGGAAGAAAACTTCCATCTGGGGCATAAAATTCTCCTGTGGTTGAATGTGCAAGCACTGCCTGGTCCCATTGGCACCCTGATCCCGAGAGGAGTGCTGCCACAACAAAAAATGCTCAGGGCTGCCATGGGTTCCTGTGCTCACCACCATCCATGCCTGGCAGTAGGGACTGTGTTAAAGGAGGGAGGGGGAGGGTCAGAGAGCTGCAATTTCAGGTATTTCAGCGCCCAGTCAGAAGGAAACATTTCAATTCTTGTCAGAGTCCATGCTCTCCCCTCTGCTGTGTGGGCTGTAGAGAAGAGAGGGTAATTTTCCTTGGTTTTATTTTGGTGAGAGTCTAGAGACTAAAAACCAAAATTTTAAGGGCTGATGCCACTCCAGATTTCCTTCCACACACATTATCCAACCATCCTAGTCCCACCGATCCTGAGGTCTAATGTAAGGCTTTCAAAATGGTCTCTGTGAGGTGGGCCAGGACCTCTACCCAAAGAGCTCCATCAGCCCAGGTAGGCTGACCCTTCAGGACAAAGCATTGCACAGCACAGTGAGGTGGAGCTTACTTCACATCTGGAGTGTGGATGAAGGCATCCTCTATCCTCTCTCTCTTCCCGTGGCTCTCCAAAAATAAAAAATAAAAATTATTTGCCACTTTAGAGGAGCTTCATTTTTTCATTAGTTTTGTTCCTAAAGAAACTGTCGATATGACTGGCATTAGTTAGTTGGCATCCTTACTGACCTTACCGGCTAGCAGGCTGAGAGCTGACCAGGCAAAGAGCAGGGCCACCAGCACTGAGGAGACTTGCTTCAGCCATGGTGAACAGACATTCCTTCAAATGGTCTTCCTTCTCTCTAAATAAAACTGTACGATTTTAGGATTAGCAAAGAATTGCGGTCTTTTTAGGCAGGCAGCGGGATGTCTGCTATAGAATGAACATCTACAGTATCAGCAAGTGCTGCTCCTTGCAGGCTAACAGGCGTGGACAGCAGCACCCTCAGCATCCACACCATGCGTCTGTTCAGCGTTTGGCCAGGAGCAGTCACCAAGACTGGAAAACAACCAAAACCATTTAAAAAGCCACACAAAGCAAAGGTCACACACTCAGCTTGTGCTAAGGGGAGGTTTCTTGTTTCATAGCATCAGGCAAGCACTGCTCACTTTACAGGGAATTGCTACTTGCCACTGGGCCCTAGTACTCAGACCAGAGAACTTCTGTGCATCCCCCTGGTCGGATGAGGTCTTCCCAGCACCCAATTAGTGAAACCAGTTGTAAGATGAGAGCTGACCAGGATGTCTGCTGGAGGAAAGATTAAATCACACACCACCATCTCATTAGTGTCTGGTTTTCCAAGCTTGCCTTAGAACGGTGGGCTCTTCTGTCCTTTTCACTGCGGGGGCTGGAGCATGTTCACATTTGGCAGGTGTCGCCAAATACTGCCTTTGTCCAGGACTGCTGTCCTTGGTGAGGGCATTCAGGGCCTCTTTTCCTGACCGCTAACTGGTCATTCCCAGTCCTGAAACATTTCATTGTCACTCATCCCCAACTTTTTTTGTCAAGTAGGTATGGCTGTCTTGGTATCTGTTGCATGGTGGATGAGTCTTCTGTCCCCAGGTACCTTGAAACTTTGATTTCTATGAGAAAGAGGGATTTTATAGAGTACCTTTTGCTTTTTCAGATGAAAATATTCACAAATCTGAATCATGCCGCTTAGTTATTTACGAGATTGTTTGCTCATGATTAACAAGACAGCATTAACATGCAGGGTTCATCATGTTTATGCAAGACTGGAGACCAAGTTTTATGCTCTTTAAAAAAGGAAGGGAAGAGCAATCCTAGGACTCGGTGATAAGGTAAATGGTCGGTATCTGTTTGGAACATGTGCTATTTTGCTGGAAGCCTCCTTTAGCTCTATCCGTTACACTCCCCAAGTGTCCTATTACAGCATGCTCTGGTTTTGCATAGAGCTGGCCTGCATTATTTACACGTTGTCTCTGATTGATCATTCCAGACTTCTGTTCAGATCAGAGATCATTTCCAAGGCATTGTCATGCTCCATATGTTCCTCTGAGAGGATACAGACTGACCACCTTTACAGGTGTTTAGGGGTAGAGTTACACTTGTGTGCATGAGCAGTGTTAGAGGATGTAATTAGAGGTGAAGAGAAAATGGCATAAAGATAGGGCAGAGCTCTGCTGCTGGTGTCGCTGCACTAGGCTGTGCTAATGCTGGGTCTTCTGCAGAGTTCACTTTCTGGGCAGGCAGCTGTTTTTACTGAACCATTGTAGCAAATGGCTGTTGTTTGCCTGACACATATGTTGTCAATCAGCCATTTCCAACAGGTTTGTGTTCAAACTGAGTACCTGAACTCGCTGTTCTGCCTTGGAAGAGTTTTCTCCGATTTGCACCTTTTATCAAGCAAAACATCAAAGATGGACATTTTGCCTTCTCATAAGCAAAAACAAGAGAAGAGCTGCTTCTCCAGCTTGCCTGAAGTGCTTCTCTCATCTCTGTGACTCTCGAAGAGTTGCAAATAAAAAGCAAAAAAAGCAAAATCATCACAAATTTTGTACATTTTTCTCTGTGCATATAAAATCAAGTAAACGTAACAGTTGTGCAAAAGTACTTGAGTTCTAAGAAGCAGACGGGTGCATGGTGGTGTTGGCTGTGGGTAATGGAAATTAATAAATTAGACAACATGTAATTGTTTTGATTTAAAGCAGGAGTTGCCATCCTGCTTTAAATGTTTACCATGTTACAGCAGCGTGGCTGCCTGGCTGTTCCTATGTTGCCAAATAATAAGAAAATTGAGCTTTGCTTGAAAGGAGGCAATCCTCTCTCTTCCTTCCCAGTGCTGACACCCTCAGTTATAAGCAGTGCTGGGCTCAAGGGGTTTCTCCATCAGAACTAGCTGCCCGAAATGATTTCAAAGCCATATCCCTATGTAAACAATTCCTAATAGGGTCTTTCTGCAGCAGCTTTAACAAGTCTGCTTTTTCTCCTCTAGATATCACTAATCCTGTTTCCTGTTGTTGACAGAATACACTGATGATGTTCACTCCTACCTTAAGGAGTTGGCATTTGATGGAATACATCAGCTCTAAATCCAAACTGAAAATTTCCTCTGATTTCCCTCAGTTCCTCCCTCAAATTATCTTGATATTGTTGGAAGGTGCAGATATTCATTTCCTATCAGGGCAGTGCAGTCTCAAGCCTTGTATTCATCAGGAGTGGGCATTTGGGAGATAGTCTAGAGTATTGCAAAGATTGGATCTTGGATATGTGTGTTCTCCTATCTGGGAGAGAAAAAGAATGAAATCAATTAAAATATAATAGGTTGGATGCTATACTGGATAAAAAAAACAAGTCTTGGAGTGGAAAAGCTGTCAGGGATAATTTAACTCACATTTTAATCCTTTCTTTGCAGCCACAGGGACTTAAAACCAGAAAACCTACTGCTGGATGAAAAGAACAACATCCGGATAGCAGACTTCGGAATGGCATCGCTGCAGGTTGGGGACAGCTTGTTAGAAACCAGTTGTGGGTGAGTGTCTCAGAACATATTGCAAATAATCAGTGATGGATTCCAGACATAAAAGTTGTCAATAACAGGGGGGTTGAGGAAGACCTGCAAGCTCACACTGTGCCTCATTATTACCTAGGAAGTTAGTAAATTGATAAAATGTATGTAGTGTATAAGTTAGCTAAAAGAAGTGGTTTTTGTTGTTGTTGGGTTTTTTTTTAAGTGTTTTACAGTGAAAAGTAGGCTTCTGTAGATGTCATATGTGGATATAAAAGTCAAAGCTTTCAAGTTTGGACTCATCTGCCTATGCTGGCTTGTTTGCTTTCAGTGGACATATGTTTGGGAAATTAAAGCAGTAGTGGTAGCTGTTTTAAGAAGTGGCTTTAAAAATATTGAGGGGTAGAAAAAAAATGGATCTAAGGGATCTGAAATGGAATTTGTGTGTTGTGTTCAGGCTGCCTGCTTGCAGCTTTTCCTGCTTGTGCTCCACTCTGCTTCATTTCGGCTCACATCCAGGATTGACGGGGAGGCAGCAGAGGGTCCTTTGCAATTACAAGCAGGGCATGAATGCAGATACAAAGGAGGCTGCTTGGAGGAATACTGCAGGGGCAGTATAAAAACACTTCCATGTTAATTTGGTTGCCAGCAGGAGCTTTCTAGGAATGTCCAAGGGAGCCAGCAATAAGCCCAACAGCCAATTGAAGCCCTGGTGCCTCGCTGGGGACAGGGCTAGCTCTTGAGGGGCAATACCCTCTGATCCCCATCACCTCTAGGGACACTGCAGGCACTCATAGGACCACAGCCCCCCTGCAGCCGTGGCCCTATGCCACGTTGGCTGTGCATTGTAATGCTGCAGTGAGCTGTGGCAGGGCAGCAGCTGCATTGAGCTGCTGCAGCCTGGCACCACTACGCCAGCTTTTCGTGGCGTCTGAATTTGTAATAGCTGTGAGCTCAGCAACTGGAGTTGCAGGCAGTACCAGCAGCTTTGCGTCTCCTCTGGTATAGATCTACTCTTCTTGGCCCCTGGCAGTGTAAATTTGATGACTGCAGCCCATCTCCATCCTCAGCCTGCTACAGTCTGTGTTTTTTCAGTCTGTGCCCTGAGGCTAGGCAATTCGTGGAGCCGTCCTGGTTCCCTGCACAGCGCAGCCACTGCCTCTCAGTCCTGAGCTGTACGGCTCTGCTTTCCAGGTCTTGAATAATGGATTGCAAAATTGTTTGAAGCTGATGATGTGATCGAATGGTGGTTGATGAGAACACTGAGATGCACCCGTTCCTTCCTGTCTGTGTCAAGGCAAGATTTGACCTCTTAACAGCGCAGATGAGAAGCAGGGAGCTATGAGTCTGCACATCTGTTGCTTGCAGCTGCTTTCAAACCTCCCGTCTAGACTAAGAAATGAAGTTCTCACTGCAGTTACCACAAAGACTCTCTACTCTTTAAAGAACATTTTCTCCCTTCCTTCCGTGAAAAAAAAAAAAACAGAAGTATAAAACCCAACCCAGTCTCACATTGCCCTGCAGGATTTTTCAGACTCCCCGGGAACCTCTCGGTAGGGTTCCTGTTCTTGTTAGCAGTGGGCTCTGTCATCCAGGTCTAGAATCTCAAAGGGAGATTTCCTTTCCATAAGCAGTGCTGGAATTCAAGCCTCCATGCTTGAAGCAGGGCCAGCCCCCACGATGCGGCCTTAAAACGCGCTAATAAAGAAATCAATGGAACGGAAGAGACGTGCCTGTAATAAACAGAACACAGCAGCAACACTATGATCTCCTGCCTTGCAGATGCATTTTAAGTGTGGTGCCAATCACTAGGCCTCCATGTGAGCTATTACACCACTTCATTAATTCTCCTGGCATGGAGCCCAGCATGGCTGGTACTGGTGTCTTGTGATCTATCTGGTTTGGGGGGTGAAGGGAGGAAGGAAGGGAGGAGTATATAACAGTGTGCCACACTGTTCACAAAGAAAGGCAATCCCGTTATGACTCCCTTTCCCTTGGAGAGCAGAGTAACCAACCTCAGAGCTTTTTGAGGCAACAATTTCACCTCCCCTTGTAGCTGGTACTTTGAGCCAGCATGAAAAGGAGCAAGACAGACCAAATTGTGGCTGAGATACTGAGCTTTAATGAGATGTTCCTCCATGCACCCAGAAGTTAATTTCCAGAATGGTTTTATCTGTGCTGTGAACACCGATAATGAGATGAAACTGTAACACTTGCATTGACAGTCAGGCAAGGAGTCTCCAGGTATTTCTGTCGGGCAGAGTGGGAGGATCAGCTGGGGTGTAGCAGCATGATGCAAGGAACTTCGTCAGTACAGCAGAGCAGTTACAGTGCAGTCAAAAATCCATTGCTGCCACAAGTGAACTGCTGAGTCCAAAGTTTGGATAGGCTTTAGGTCATCCCAGATCCTCAGCGGGCCTCACCAAGATATTCACGCAGCCTGAGATATGCCAAATGGCAAACCACAGAGTCAGTCTGATGGGAGCTACTCCTTAGATCATTCACCATGGTTTTCTGTAGTATCAATGGCTACCTGGAGAATGTGGTAAAAATTCAGTCCGGTTGTGTTTGTGTAGGAGAGGGAGCTAAGGACAGACTGGCTGTTTCATTGACATCATTTGTCACTGGGAGACTGCAAATCAGGCCATGCTTGTGATGAATCCCCATTACTGGAATCCTGTATTGCACGAATCCTGTGTATACACAGCACAGAGGAACAAGCTGTAGTTTTAAACACGCGTCTTTAGACCTTTGAATGGAAGAGAAGCTGTATGAATAATTCTGCTTACTGCAGAAACTGCACAACAAGGCATTCTCATGGAGAGATGGTCCTTGAAATGCCCAAGTAACAGGGCACTCCCCCATCTCTTTTCACAGTGATTCTTCCCAGCATGCTGCCTCGCAATGCTGTGGAATGGTAGATGCTGTCCAATCCCTCCTGACTTGTCACTAGGCAAGAAGAATGAGTGTCTTACGGTTAAACCTCTGGACTGGGACCCAGGTGATCTGAGCTTGATTTCTGTCTTTGCTGCAGGCATTCAGGGTGGTCTTAGACAAGACACATTACCTTTTTGTGCTTCAGTTCTTCATCTGAACGAGTCATTGCAGTGCCCAAGTTGCTCTGAACATAAACTGCAGTCATTTCTAAAGGAGTCTTGGAAAAGTAGGAAGGGTTGGGAAATTCTCTGGGCCTTGTTCTCTTTTCTTGAACAAAGAGGGCTCATTGCTAAACTGAAAGATTGAGGAAAATACTGTTGAGGTACAATTCTTGGGATTTTGTAATGATCCTTCCTAATTCCCCATTGCTCCTTACAGAAAGCTGACAAAGTACATTTTTGCCATCTCCTCACTTCTCTTCATTTCATTTGTGAAACGCCGCGTCCCACTGGAAGGAGATTGCTGCAGGCTGCCAGGAGATGGGAGAACCCCACAGCAGAACTGCTCTCTGTGCTGCCTCCAAATCTCTCTATCCCAAACAAATGAGAGCTAAGACAAAGCCAATATAAAGGTAGCTTGCTGTAGCACCAGACCTGATCTGTAAAGAGGCAGTTGGTACACAGACTGCCACCACTGCTGGCAGGCCCACAATTAACTGGGTGTATGTGCAGCAGTCCCCACATAACAGCGTCTCCGTAGGGAAACCCTGGCCTGATCCAGAAAGCCGTGTGCCTGTGGGAGAACAATGCTGATTATGACCTCTAATTTTATTGAGTGAGAAGAAAGCCGTTGTGCCTGCCGGTGGCATAATGATGGAAGAGAAAACAGCAACTTCCAACACCAGCACCGTGCATTCCTCTGCTCTCAGCTCTCCGTAGCAATTCCCAGCAACACTTTGTAGACCCACCGGCTGTCTGTATACATCAAAAAAGCACCTGTTCTCATTAGAATTGATCATTGGCTCTCTTTGAGCTCAGGGCATTTGGAACATCCAGTGCGCTGTGTGTTTGTTAAAAATGTTAACAGATTTCATCTAGCTCCTGGTTCCCGTACACCTTGTATTTGGCGGATCACCACACCTGTGATGAGATTAGTTCAGAAGGGTGGTGTGGTACTCAGCTGCCGTACACCTCAGTGTCCAAGCACCGCTTCTGATTTTAATGATAAGGCATGATGCTGCACATATTCTTTCCACTTTATATAGTTGTGTATACAAATGTGTGCATGTTATCTAAAACATATGCAAGTGTCCTGCATCCAGATACTGCTAGTGTTGCAAATTTAGGCTCTTAAACTTGGAATATGCCAGAATTAGCAATTTTTACCCCATCTCACCAAGAGCTTCCATTACCAGCACTCCATTTCCATCTCCTTCTCTGTTTTCCACTCCATTCTTAGCAAATTCTGCCAGTCATTTCTGCTCCATATTTGGTCCCATGTCCCAGATCCTTTACTCTTTTGCTAAATTCCAGCTCTAGTTTCCCCTACTTCATTGTCCCAGTCTGTTGCTCTCAGTCCCAGATCTAACTCCTGTTATTTTTGCACTCAGCTGGGTATCAGTTTTAGATAAAAAGTTTGGTCTGGGAAGTGTTGCCAGTGCTGGTTGAATTTTCATCCTGATGCTCTGGAAAATTTCCATCAGTAAATGCAAACTGTGCTTTTCTATTGGTTATGTTTGAATACATTTTTCCAGAGAATGTGAACAAATCATTAAGTTTTCCCTTTACATTTGAGGATGCTAGAAATTTTCCTTTTTTTATGGGAGAAAACATATTTAATTTAAATTAGATTTAAATAGTGGAAATGTTTTGGCTTGTACACAGCACACATGCATACACAAACATGAAACCAGTGTGAGGCAGACAACCGGCAGAGAAAATCTCAGAGACGTTAAATTGATGGTAAGCCATAAGCAATTTAAAATGAGGATTATGAAGGGAAATATCAGACAACTTTATTAATAAGGAATAATATTGGCCTTGCCTATAATACATCCCAAGGTATGTTAAAAGAGTTTTAATTCTGCAAAATAAAGCACTGAGATAAGATATGCTACTCTTTAAGTTGTCCGTATAAAATTAACTTGGCCCCAGAACATTCATGCACATTAGAATATGGCCTTTAATTACAAGCTTGTACAGTTCTTTTTCAGCAAATCTTTGTCTCATTTGGTGTTTTGATGATGGTGTGTTGTTTTGTTTTTGTTTTAACAGCTATTTAATATTTGATTTTTCCTCATCATTCATTTTATGGATCTATTTATAATTTCTGCTCACCACATTGAAGCCTTGCTATGAATGCTAGGTAGGATTTTCATCTCAGTCTTAAATTTACAAATATTCACTATACTGAAAATTGGGGAACCTGCAGATTGAGATTAGTTGTAAATGTCTTGGTTTAAGGTGCCTTTTTGTGTGCCTTCACAGATGGATTCCGGGAGAGGGTCAGAGAGTTTGATTCTCCAGTAAGCCAACCAGATGGATCTATCCCAAAGTTGTCCTTCATGGCACCAAGCAACCAAGCTTTAGCAATTCTTAGCTTTTGAATATTGAATTTTGCCATCTTTGTGCCCTTTTAATAAAATGGTCTGTTTCAGTTTTTCAATTAAGATCTCTTAAAGGATCCAAGTCTTAACAATTTGAACTCATATATTAATTAATGAACTGATTTGCAAATTCCCAGAAAGTCTACTTACACTTGGGGAGTAAACAGCTGTAAGATGGCTTGGCTGAGGGCTAGATGCTGAGTTTTCTCATATAGAGCTCAATGTCTGAATTGAAGATGTAATTGCAAAACAGCACTCAACCTTAACCACAGCTCGCACTTTAATTACAGCCCTACCTACAGCTACTGCCTTCACTGCAGCCCTAACTACCTGCTGCTCCTGGAACCGTTTCTTCCCTGCATTACTTTCCTGTGTGATCTGTGGCTGTTACTTTCTCCACTCAGGATGTTCTAGCATGCAACCTTCTGAAGAACTCCTGAAGAGCTTATCTATTTTGCTGCTCCTCTGGTGTTCCCCTTCATCTCAGCCCTTTGCTGCCCAGAACAGGGGGAAAGTACAGGCAGCCTTTTGCACTAACAAGTGGCTTCTGTTTCTGAAAGCCGGCTTGGAAATACTGAATAACATGGAGGTAGAAGGGACTCTAGCATCTGAGCAACAGCAAAACCAGCCAGACACAGGAGGACTTCATTGCGTCCACTTTATCAAGGTATCTTCATGCATAGGAAAACAGAGAGAGTGAGACTTCTTCCTTTCTGAAGAAACACTGCCTCTAGCTGTGAGGTCTGAAGAATGGCAGTCAGAGAAGCATTTCTTGTTCCCCAAATCGTATCTGCTTAAGTCATGGATCCAAAGGCCCCAACATGGACACTCATCTTTGATGGGACCTGGGAACTGTCAGGAAGTGCAGTAGATGACTTGTCACTCTGTAGAGTAAGGTCATACAGAACACCTCTCCCTGTGCTTCCTGATCAACCCACTGCTTCACTGGAAAAGCAGTTGCTGCAGAAGCCATACACAGGCAGGCAGTCTGTGTGTGCACAGTGCAGGTCTCTTTTACCTGTGTAAGGAAACAGTAGGTCAGAACTGCTTGCACAAGTCAGACGCACATCACATCTGCACTGAAGATACGGCACTGGTTGTCTCAGATCTGCTGTAGGATCACCGTATCTTGCTATGCACAGATCAGAAATTACTTTTCTATTTTTTCAGGTGAGATTCAGGATAGATGCACCAAGGATATATCCATTTCTCTCTGCATGCATGACCCTTGTTTAAGGTTGTCCTGGATGTCACCAATGCACTCTGGCTTATTTCCTCTGGTCAAAGTCCCACGTAAATGCTTTGCTAAGGGTTCCCAAGATCTTTTAAGATTCTTGTGTCCAAGAGTCACAGCTGTGAATGACCGCTCAGAGAGCCCTTCCTGCCCCAGGCAGGCTAGACGGGGAAAATCAACATCACCCTTGAAATAAACACTGCCAGCATCGGAGCTTTTTTGCAGCAGTACCCGCAGGCAGCAACTGCTTCTTGATCTTGCTGAGCGATATACTTATTTGTTATCAAGGGCAGATTGTGGCTTTTGCTGCACAGAGATGTAGCTGAAAGATGAGGAGATGGCCTAGGGGAAAAGGCAGGGAATGTCGCTCTGACACACATATATTGAATAATTAGCGATAAGAGCCAAAGAAATATTCATGACTCTGTAGAAAGATAAATAGATTTTTGATTAAATTTGAGTTTTCTCTTTAAAGCAGTTGAAGTTGCTCTGTGATTGGCAGCATGGAAATGAGTTTTCTACGGATTCTGGCTGGCCAGAGGATCCCGTTTAGAGCTGTTCGCCAAGATAATGCTGCAGATATCTAGCTAGTGCGTGCTGGCAAGAATTTAGAGTGGCTATGCCAGAAACCTCTGCTCTCTGGGCAGTTGCAGTGCAGCTGTTGAATGATCGAATCAATCCAACTTGTTGAAAGGATTTATTATAGCTTTTTCTCTGCCCATTTTCCTAAACTTTAGTCGAATTTCACTGGTGTCTTAAAATATACCTGGCAGGTTCCACTGCACTCCAGGAGACATCAGGGAAGTAAAATGCTTTAAGCGCATTTGTTAGAGAGACTCATAAATGGGCACCTACCCATCTTGGGGTCTTCACAACACCTACATTTTTCTTTTCAAGGGTGTTTGCACAGAAAGCTGTCAAGATGGTTGTATCCTGCAGCATTTGTAATTAAGGATTCTGAAATATGTCTTTGTTGGAGTCATCAGTATACAAATAAAAACTCAGAAGCACTTTGCAAATTGAGATAATGATTCATCCAGCACACCCCAGGTGGCATGTCCACCTAAACAGTATTGTGCTGAAGGATGCTGTGCTATGGGTTCTGTTCCTATAACTCTCTTTGCCACAATATTTTTGTTCAAGTTTATATCACATTACCACCTTCCTTACACCTCCCATCCTACCCCCTGTTTGCTGCCCTGTTGAAGCAGGCTTATGCTAATCATAGAACCATAGAAGGTGAACCTATGATAAGGTTCACAGAGCTGTGCTTCTGTTTTGCTCATTACTTTGTGAGACAGGTATTGCCCAGCCATGGTTGTGTTTGTCACAAGAAACAAATGCACAAATGAAGACAGGCTCAGGGACTGCTGGGAGGTGTCAGTATAAACAATAGTGAGATTGGCACGCAGGTCTCAGGCAGTTTGCATCCCTTTTTCTTGTCAAGTTACTTTAATGAAGGCTATAAAAATAAATAGCCCTGGCTATAATCTTTAGGAATTAAAATGATTACCTGGCAAGTTGAAGTAATTAACTATTCTCAGCCAGGAATCAAGGCAGAGATATATGTGTAGAAGGATGCAACAAGAATATATTAACTCACTAGGTAATAGTACTGCTGTCTATCCTTTTTATTGTTGTTTGGTGGTTTTGGTTGTGTTTTTTTTTTTTTTTTAAGGAAAAAAAATGCATGTTGAAACCATGTATTGGCAGCTGTAATGACCGCTGGAGTAATTGAGAGCAGTCTTAGCAGAAGAAATGCAAGAAAATGTTTGGGGATGCATGTGTTTGTTCTGAAAACATTGTTATGTTTGTTTGTTTGTTTGTTTTCCTAAAAGGCTTTCCAATGCATGTCTTCCTTCTAGTTAGATACATGGTCAAGTAAAAGCACATGGTTAGAAGGCTGGAATTTTGTATAATCGCAGAATATGCCTGGTCTTCTCTTCCTTTCTAGCTTTTAAGAAATTCGTAGTAGGGCCACAGAATTTTGCATTATGCTAGCTGACCGTTTTCAGAGTTTGTCTTACAAAGGTATTCTCATTAAGGTAAGGAAAGAAAGTGCTGGCTTTGCACACTTGCTTTCTGTATAAGCAAGCCAATCCAAAGCAAAATTGTTAAAGCAAAAATTGTTAAGCAAAATGGAAATGCAAATAATTCATAAATACCAGACTGTTGCATGCTCATTCAACTGTATTTTGTGTTTCAGATCACCACATTATGCCTGCCCTGAAGTTATCCGGGTAAGATGATTAAAATCAGTGTACCTGTATTTTAAAGTGTCACTCATTGCGTATGTGCTGATAGACCCTCCCTACAAGAAATCTGTCCACAGCAGACAGCATGGGAAGGGAGACAGCAAATGTAACTGTGGTTGTGGTTGTTTGGCTCAGCTCTGAATCAAGCCACATCAACCGTGGGAGGGAAATGATCCCATGTTGTTCTCACAGTACCCTTTGTGCCATGTGTTCAGACAGAAAAGCAGTAGCCTCAGTTAACTTGATCTTTCCACCCAAGGAGTGCAGTCCCCTATGTTCTGCCTTCCCTGATGTAGCTATCATTTCAGCAGAAGAACTGGGGTTGGCTGTCAGTGATGTTGGTTTCTTTTATGTGATATAAACTATCCTTTCCCCCTACTCTTCCTTTGTCCTTTTAAAATAAGTACCCCAGATTTCAGTGGGCAAGATTCACCCTGTAGCCCCCTGTAGGCACTGGAAGGATGCTATAAGGCCTCCCCGGAGCCTTTTCTCCTCCACGCTGAACAACCCCAGCTCCCTCAGCCTGTCTCCATAGGAGAGGTACTCCAGCCCTCTGAGGATCCTTGTGGCCTCCTCTGGACTCACTCCAACAGGTCCATGTCCTTCTTATGCTGGGGAGCTGAATCCAGAACTAGAGAGGTCTCAGGAAAGAAGCCTATCACCCTTTTGGAGCATATCATTAATATAAAGCCAAACAAGAAGTGTACAGAGGACACTGTCCAACCAATACCTGAGTTCACAAATAATGTGACTGGTGATGAGCTCCCTGAAGAACCAAGGAAGAGAACACCTTCTTGATGTCTTTAATGCACCTCTGACTCTGTTTAAGTGCCAGTTCTAAAATTGTTCCAGTCATCAGCCATTCCTGCCTTGCTCCCCACTTCTGACCCTGTTCTTGCAGAACCCAAATAAGACTGTAAACTGATGTTCATAAAATTCAATTAATGGGCTGTGCTGTGGCCTTCTAGTTGGGAAGGCCACCTTGGGAAGCAGGTGGCTGAACCAAAATGTGGGATTTCCCATTCTCCTCTCTCGTGTTCTTCAAGGGTAATTAATTCATTTACTAGTGAGCACTCTTTTGAACCTGTGTCGTTGCTGTGCAGGGAGAAAAATACGATGGAAGGAAAGCAGACGTCTGGAGCTGTGGAGTCATTTTATTTGCGTTGCTAGTGGTGAGTCATCTTCCTTGCTCTATCCTTTAAAAAGAAAAGAAAAATCCCAAAATGCTGCTGTATTTAATGGTGATTCTATTGACATCATGTACAGATTGTCGTTTTTTTTAGTTCCCCTATTTTTGTATCTCTCGGTTGCATCCTTTCCTCTTAGTTCTACATCAGTCCCAAAGGAAAAGCATGAAGAATATTTCACTGCTTCTTTGAAATGCGGCTGCTCTGCACGGGAGAGCATAGACAAGTGCTGAAGTCTTGCCTCCATAAATGTTCTTTGCTGTGTTGTAATATTGCAGCCCTTTGAAAAGCCCCATTCAAAGCACACTGATTTTTTTTTACCCAAAAGAATGCACAGGGTTACAACTCCAGGACACAGAGAATGTCAAATAAGTTGCCCTTCACAGGATTAAAACATGGCTGGGTTTGGGAAGCATTTGTTTTTTTCTGCTGTATGTATATATGCATTTCAGTAGGTATATGCATACATTAACTGCAGTCCTTTGTCAAGAGAAGATTTAAGTGCAACAATTTTGTTTCATGCAAGTATTGAGCTAAGTTTTTATTTGGTTCACTTGAGAATATAAAACTAAGCCAGTAGTACAACATTTAAATTAGTTCCCATCTGGCTCAGATGTAATACTTTCCTTAGTATTCAAAATGTAGTATCTTGTAACTTAGCCGTCTTTCGATCAAAGTTTCAATTCTCTGCAGAATTTATTCTGATTTGCAGTGTAATGTAACACTCCCAAACATACAATAATTGGATGTCCAGCTGAAAGCAGATAGGCTTGGCATGTTATCAATTTCCATGGTTAAGTGTAGGAAAATACAGATATAAGTTCATGTAAGTATGACATTACTACATGCAGAATTAATAGTATATGTGAGAATAGATTTAATGTGCATTAGTTTTTTTGTAATAGTGGGAACGATCATCTACAATTACAAAAATAACAACCCTGAAGCCAAATTTTGATGTCCTTTTATGATTATTAGTAAACCTAGTTACTAATTCTTCACTTAAATGTTTTATTTTGACAAAAGCATTTGTTCAGTGAAAATAAAAATTTCTGCCAGGGTTAGATTCTGTTCATAATTTTGGCTTAAAATACTTGAAAATTAGAAAGGATTTTTGTTTCAGAAATTATACTGATAATTTTTAAAAATAGTTAGAATCAAGATATCGTGAAATAATCTCAGTATGATGCTTTAATTCACCTTAACAAATTTTGTTCTTTTTTCTTTTTTGGTTATTAAAATTTTCTGATATTTCTAATTTTAAAATTTATTAACGTGATGTTGCAAGGGAAGAGTTTTAACTGTCTCACTAAGTATCCCCTGTTCATCTCTTGCTCTTGAGCAACTATTTGCATGGGTGACAAAGCAGAGGTATAAAATGAGCTCTTAATATGACTTACTGAGTTTGTAAGAAAAGACAAGAGAAGGTGGCAAGATGGCTAGGACTTGTGGGAGTGGCCTTTTCCTTTTCAGGTGGATTCTCTGTCAAGATTTGGTGTCTGTCTGTTGCTGGGAAGCATCTTCATCTGTTCCTACATATATACATGAGCCTGCAAAACGACTGAAATAAGTCTATTATTGACAGAGAGTGCAGAGCTCTCCAGTTAATTATGTCAGGAGAAACCCTGCAAAAAGTCTCAAGCTGTAATAGCAGGTGGTAGTAATAAAAGAGCTGTAGTTGTTACCTTCAGGAAATGCCACAAAGCAGCCTTGCTGTCTTCATCGTGGATTAAATTGTGTTAGCCAAAGTACTGAACTATCAGAATTGATTTTCCTGTGAGTCTGGAATGGTTAGGAGAAAAGCAGGTAACTCAGGAGGTTGGTTGCAGAAGACAGGGAGGCTCTTTCTTCATGGCTGCTTGAATGAACAAACAAAAGTAAATAGTGCCCAGTAGCTGTTGCCGTCAGGTGGGCTTTCTGAGGCTTCTGTAAATGGAGCTGTTGGTCTCACTAAACCAGACACAGGCCTCCTTATACAGATGCAATACTCGCTGTAGTAAGAGCAGTGCCAGCACTGACAACTGAAAGCTTCATTATCACAGCAGCTGACAGCTTGCAACTTCCTACAAACCTTCCTGGAAATCGAAGAAGCTCAGCACCTACCAGAATTAGTCAGTGAAAGAGGGAAGTGAGAACATCCAGGAAGGTGCAGACTTGCTATAAGAGGATATTGGCTTCAGTCGGTGGAGTTATCCTAAAGATTTCAACTTCTTTTTTCCTTTTTGTCCTTGCAGCAAGGATAGGCCTTTTGCTGCTTTTTGTGACAAGCTGATGATCTATTCAAAATGTAATTCCAGCTAAAAAAACTCAAGCCATTCATGTAAGTGAGCTACAGTAGGGAAGCAATAGGAACTGATGACCTGACCACAGCATGGGAACTGCATGAAGTGTATTAACCAGGGAGAACGTCTGCTGCTTCCAAAAGGCTAAAGTTGGTTAGGGTTTCTTTCAGCTGTGTCATTCCACTGCTCCGTCAGAAAGAGGATGTTCTTTGCTGAAAGTCTCTCAAATGCTGTTCACCTCCTTTCCAATGTCTGCAATAAATGTGTCTCGGGAAGATTAAAAATAAGGAGACGATAAACATTGCTGCAGTGAAAGTACGCCCAGGAGGAATACCAGCAGATCAAAAGCTTGAGCTGAATTTAAGTGAATCCATGCATCTTTGCTGAATTTGCCTGGAAAGGCAATTTCATATTTTGTATTATGCTTTATACTGGTAGTCATTTTCTAATTAAAGGTTAAAAAAAATATATACTGTGTCCTCAGTTTTTTTCCTGCATTGGAGAAAACACAGCAGCACTAAGAAATTATTTATTTTCAGTGGATAAAAAGACTGTTTCACTTATTATAATACTTCATTATGAGCTGATTTTCTCTTTTCCTTTCTTTCATGATGTTTATCTTGGCTTTTCTCCTTTTGCCCTTTCCAACTAACTCCCTTGCCCTCCTCTCTCCTATCCCCAACTCTGTCACATCCCTGCAGGGTGCCCTGCCGTTCGATGACGACAACTTGAGGCAGCTGTTGGAGAAGGTGAAACGTGGAGTGTTCCACATGCCACATTTTATCCCTCCGGACTGTCAGAACCTCTTGCGGGGGATGATTGAAGTGGATGCCTCGAAACGTCTCACGGTAGGAAGGCATTTGCTGCAAGCCATGTGGCCAAGGCTTCACTGGTCACTTCGTTGCAGTTGCGGGTGTATAATTAAGGAAACTTGTTGATTTGCTGCCAGTCCTGTGTGTTTCTTCCTGAACCAAGGATGAGTGGAGTTAGTGGAGTCTGGGGAAGAAGTTTGATGCCTTCTCTTTTAAATGATGGGGCCAGATTACCTTTGTGTTGCTTCTCTAGCTTCATAATTCTCCCTCATATGCCACAGTGGGCATTTAGACTAACTCCTTCATGATGTCAACACAGTGCTACTGACCCATTAGCACATTTTGGAGTCCACCTGGGTAGTCTGGCTCTCCTGGTAGGTGCACCAGTTTGTCAGGGATGTGATGTAATTGTTTGAAGGTCAAAACTGCTAGGACAGTTCTTTGAAGCTTTGCTATTAAGCAGAGTACGTTTTTTTTCACATTTCTAACAAAAGTGTGGCTTCTCGCTTCATGCCACACAGCTGCATTGTATTCTATCCTGCATGTGCTCTGCATTATCCTGTGGCAGCATTCAGAGTGGGTACCTTCTAGTTCGCTATTCCATGTCGTGCCCTGTGGTCCTGAGCACGATTAGACCTGCAGTGCTGAGCTCCTGGCATTTGGCATTGAATCATTGAATCTTTGCATCTCAGATACATCCCGTCACTACAACAGAGAGCCTGCAAGGGTGAGCACTGTGTAGTGATTGTATCCTTCATTAACACTGTGGTAATGTTTTGGGGAATTAAAAAAAATTAGCAATTAAAATCGTTTTGGAAAGCAAGATTGCCTGCTTGTCAGTGGAGGCTTCTGCCTTTATGGGTACATTGCCCTTGTAAATCCTATTGTCAGGCTCTGGTGATGATTTTATACAGATTTACTAAGCTCACAGATTCTGAGTGGGAGTATGTATAAAGAAATGTAAATTTAAAACTCCTCCTGGTTCTTCAGTCTGCTAAAATATTTATAAATAAACTCTCAGATCAGTGCTTGGCCTCTCTGCTGAGATTGCTAACAGCATCAGTCTCCACCAGCTGTGATGGTGCTTTTGGGATGCACACACCTGTCTGCTAAGAAGTGAACTGAAGCTCCCTTCTCAACTCTCTTAAGAATAGTACCTGGCAGCTGCAGCCAGGCTTTTATTTCGTTCCTTACGAAACCAGGTCATGCACGGGTGACGTAGGTAGAAAGTTCTTTATGGTATTACAGGTATCCTTACCTCTGCAAACACAGTAACCATCACATTGCAGTATGGGAGTAGCACTGATAGAAAAATAAATACATATGTTAGGCACTTCAAAAGCCCTTTTTCATTATATTTTTAAAGAAAGTGAGAAAATATTTTTTCAAGTATTTTTATGCGAAGAATTCTCCAGAGGCTAGGGCTGTACTCTGAGAAGTGAGACAGGTGTTTTTTGTGACTGAGAAAGTCACTAAGTCCTTCTCTACCTCAGTTTCCTTTCCATGAGGTGAATGTAACAGTATTCCCTGCCTCACAAACTGGATAGAGCAAGGCAATAAGGCAGCAAGGGGTGGGTAGACGAGCCCCTGAATGACGAGCATACTGCCTTTGCTTCCCAGATACATACATTGCTGCTCTTGCTCCGGAAACCAGCATGATGCAGAACAGATGAGATGTTCTTATTTTTCTCTGAAAGATCTTAGTGCAGATGGCTTGAGTATGCCAGTGAGCAGATCATCAGACATTAGATCTTCTTCAAATTGTTATGATTTAATTTTGTTATAGAACAATCCAATTTCTTAGTATTGCCTGAAGGTTTTGAATTATGCGATACAACAGAAACTGTACACACACAAGAGAGAAAAACGTTAAAGTAAATCAAGGTCCCATAGTGATCTCCCCCTTTTCTTGATCAAAAAGAAGGTCTTATTTCCTTAGGGAGAAAGAAAACAGATCAGTTATGGACAAGCACTAACCAGTAGATTGTGAATAAGAATTTGAAATAAAATATCTTTAGGAGCTGAGAGATGAGAGGAAAAAAGGATTGGTCTTTGTTACTAGCTGCAGTCTTATTTTCATTATTTTAGGGTCTTGGTTTGCTGTCCCTGCTGCTGTCACACTTCCCTTTCTATGCTGTTAGCGTTGTGGTTGCTTAGAGCGCCAGGCAGAAGGGAGCTCTTTGTTTACTGCACAGGAGCTGGGAATTTATTTCCAGGAGAGATCTGAATTCTGTTTCAGCTGCGTCCTCTGAAGAAAGGATATAAGTATGGGTTTATTTGGAAGCCTCTATTCCTGGAAAATTTCTCACTTGAATCAATTTGATGTTTATATAAAGATGTGAGCAAAATTGTGGCCTGGGTACAATAAGGACAGATGTAGTTGTTACCATTAGTGATTGTTCGTTCAGTGTCTTACTAGTGAATTCAGCAGAAAAATATAGTGAATGTAAGGTCACTAGATTTTTTTCTTCTATTTTTCCTTTCCTCTCTCTGCTTTGTTTCTTCTTTTTTTTTTGATTTATATCTTTTTTTCCTTTTCCTCCAACTGCATTTCCCTCCCTGCAGTAATTGCCATTTCACAGCACACCCACACCTTCCCCAGTCCATCTGTTAAAATGATCAACAAAAACAGAACTAGTATTCACATTCAACTGTCATCATTCGGCTTCAGTGGTAGAGCTTGAGACAATTAATGGAGAGGAGAGTACTCGGAATTATTGTTGCTGGCCCTTTCCTGCCTTCAGAAATTGGCATTACTTTTCAGTGTATATGATTCATTTATGGAAAGAAGAGTTCATTATTTCTTAGTGGAATAATCTTCATGCTCACCATGTGTTATGTAACCTGAAGAACAGACAGTGGGATGTGCCTGACCACACTCCTTTACTGGGCTTGATTACCATACTTTGAGTACAAACATACTTTGAGTAAAAGAATCCATGTTTTTCTTTCAGTAGGCTGCAAAAGGAGATCCTAGGTTCTGGGCGTGGTATTTCTGACCACCTGTATTCAGGAAAGATTAAATCAAACTGGCAGTGGTGTAAAGGATGAATACTAAGGTGGTCAGAACTGGAGAGAGCTTGTCTGAATAACAGTCTAAAAGAGCTCGACTTAGTGTACCCAGGTGATGTGTGAGAGAGGATGCACTAGTCATCCTCATATGCATTAGAGGTAATTACCAAGGAGAGGTTTATTTAAACTAAAGGAAGATACTGTCACAAAAACACATGTATGTCAAATAGCCTGATGTGAAAGTAGGCTGGAAATTGGAAAACGCATTTTAGCTGTATCAGTGGGGTTCTGGGACAGCTTTCTAGTAGAAGTAGTATCAGGAGGGCAAAGTGAACTAGTTTTCAGTTAGATAAGGTTTATGGAAGAAAATGAGTGCTCTCAGTGCCTGCAGTATTGCAGGATACAGTTCCTTTCGATTATGTGCACTTTGGAAAGTGAATGTTTTCTCCTTGGATGTTTTCAATGATTCAGCATCTTTACAGTGGAGAATTACAGTTCCTGTGGTAGAATCCATTTGCATTCTCCACTGATGTTTTCTTCTGCAGAAACACAAAGGCAAAGAGGGGAGAGTAAGGAGCTTTTGGTCCACTCTCCTGTTAAAGATGGGTGAGCATTGTCAAAACTGTGTATGTGTAGTAAGTTGGATCAGAGCAGATCAGTTATTGCAGAATAAGCTATTATGATAAAACTGTTACTGTTCCCAGTGCTGACATTTTATTCCAGAATAAAATGACTTAACTTGCATTGAGTGTCCACATAGATGTTAAGTCTGAAATACTAGCCAAGTTAAATTACCCAAATTTTCAGAATCTCTTCTCTGATGTTCCTTTTTTTTTTTCCTGGGGTCTAATGCGTGCTAATGATGACGTTATCTCTATTGCTTGGAGCACAGAATCTAAAGAATGTTAAAAAAACAACTGAGGGAAAACTTATCTTGCTTCCTTCATTTTTCTAGAAGGTCTTTTGGTAAGGTGCCTATCACATCATTCAGATTATCTCACTTCACCACCTGTAGAATGGAGGTAATTGTCCAGTTGATGTATTTTAGGCAGTATGCTTTTGGCTGCCAAAGGCCTATTCCTACAATGTGCACTTAGCACAGTGATGCCTTGCCCTTGTCAAGGTCCCTAGAGGCTGCTATCGTATGGCTGCTACTACTGACAAAGATAATAGTTCTACCACTGCTGTTTGTGCTCAGCTTGAATCCTTTGGTCAGGAAAAGCCTGTATCTTGACATCATACAGCAGGTTTAAAGCCCAGACTAGAGGATCTTCTAACTGAACAACAAGGATCTGAAGTGTAGATTGATTTAGTGCACAGATGGGTTTGAGACTGTTCACTTTCTGGACAGGGAAGTTTGGAAACTGACATGAGTTCAAGCCCAGAAGCCCTCATCCATATCTACAGACTTCGAGAAAGTTTTTCATCAGGTCAGAACTTTTTAGCTTGGCAACCACTCTGCTGAGATCGGTGCTGAGGATGTAGACAGCACTGTCTTGTTTTCCATCTGCCTGTCTGTCTCCATCTGTTGTTCCCGGTCTTAGAATTCAGACGTAAGCTCCTTGGGGGAGGAGACCTCCTTTTCTGATTAATTTATACAGCTCTTTATCACAGTGGATCTATGAGTGTGGCTCCTAAATGCTACTTCAGTATACAAGGTTAATATATATTGGAAGTATTTTAAGTAAAACCATGATAAAGGAATTCCCTTTCTCCTTCCATCACAGCATTTTAGTTTGCAGAAGTCTGTCCTCTGACTGTGCATGTGCAATGGATCTGAGCATGTTTTGTTGTTTTAGAGATGGCATCATGAGGCAATTGCCTGCGGAGGCTAGGAGATATTAGGAAGCAGCATTTTAACAACTTCCATAAAATGGCATTAAATTTGGCAAACTCATGTGCAAACAGCAAGAAGAACCCTCTGGGGAGGGCTGTTAAATGCCTTCGTCACTTAAATGCATTTAAACATTGTGTTTAAATGAAGGCAGGAGGAGTGAGATTAGCTCTCACTGTGTATCTCCCTCCCCTGCACTGCATAGTAAAAAGCATACAGACTTCTCCTTGTCAAAACCAATCGCCCTCCCATAACCCTTCTGTCACTTTAATGCAGATGAAAAGCAACAAAGCATTAATTAATTACCTTTAAAAAAGCAATGAAGATGTTGGCAGCGGCAAGTACACTTGTAATAACATTTCAATGCAATTACATTTGAATCAGAATAGAAATTGGTTTTGTAGAGTACTTTCTGTATCTGGGATATCCCTGAGTACTTCACAGCAATGATTTTGATGTGGATGGAACTGCAGATGTGTAGGTAAACAGCAGCCATTGTTGTTCCCACATGAGAGCTCTCATACACCTTCAGATATATATCATGGTGCTATGGGACTTCTCTTTCAGAAAAACGCTATATGGGATAATTAGCTTGGAGGAGATTGATCAGCAGGATGGACAGAAGGGATTTCTCTTTCATATCTTCTCCGAAGGAGCCCAAGGGTTCCGTGACTAAGACATGAACTGGTGACCCTCCTTTCTTCCCCCTCTCTGACTTAAAGAACAAAGTGCTGTTTTCTGCCTATCGCAGGCACAAAAGAAAAATGTGACCCAGAGAGACAGAAAATGCAAGAGAAGAAGCAAGCATGAAAGAGACATGGACATTGCTTAGCTGCATCATCTGCATCTTGTCTGAAATCATTAATGTCTCTAATCCTCCATGTGGTGTATAGGAAATAGAGTAGATATGCATCTCAGGCTCTTTTCAGTGGTGCCCAGTGCCAGGACCAGAGACAGTGGGCACAAACTGGAACACAAGAGGTTCCATCTGAACACAGGAAGCTGCTCTTTACTATTCAGTGACAGAGCCCTGGCACACGTTGCTAAAGAGTGCTTGTGGAGTCTCCCTCCTCGGAGATCTTCAAAAGCCTCCTGGATATGGTAGATAGACCTCATGTCTGGGTGTCCCTGCTTGAGCAAGGGTTGGACCAGATGACCTCCAGAGGTCCCTTCCCACCTCAACCATTCGTTAATCTCATAGGGTGGTTTTACCAAACAAAGGAGGCACAGTCCTTAGCAGATCCTCATAGTAGTGTGCACTTGATAACTAAAAATGTTACAGGCCTGTCCTGTGGAAGATGTACAAAACAGACTCTTCTAATAGGCTCTGTACCTCGGCTTGCACAGAGCAAGAGGAAGAGAGCTGCATCTCCAGTCTGTTAGGGGAACATACATAGATATGTACCTTATCTCCTTAAATTAAGCTGCTCAGGGGAGACGGCAGTGTGTCATGAATACTCCACCTGTCTCTTAGTAGTGCAGGAGTGAAAGGACTGCCTGATACGGGGGAGCTGTGATGATGGGGGCTCCCTGTGGCAGAGCTGTGGCCCACAGACTGGGGTTCTGTGTCATATAATGCAATGCCAGTATGAGCAGTAATAATTAAAAAAAAAAAAACACGTGGCCCTGTGGTCTCTTCAGTCCAACTACCAGAGTTCCTGTGACTGGAAATAACGTGACATCAGGATGCAGGTTTCACCTTCTGTCATGGTTTCCTGAGCTTTCCTTGTTTCTTTGTTTTTGATACAAGTCCTGTCTCACTTTTAAAATTATCTCATATAGAGCTGATCTGAGATTGTCTGGGCTTCCCAGTGTGGTGTTACCCAGTTGGGCAGCTGAACTCCACCATAACTGTTCTCTCACTCCCCCTCCTCAAAGGGGAAGCAGGAGAAAATGCGATGAAATGGAAAAAAAAAAGGGGGCTCAAAGGTTGAGATGAGGACAGGGAGATCACTCAACAATTATAATCACAGGCAAAACAGACTCAATGTAGGGAGATTACTATAATTTATTGCCTATTCGTCAGGAGCAAACTGCTCCAGCATGGGTCCCCCACGGGCAGCAGCTCCCCCCAGGCCCCCTGCTCCTGCGTGGGCTCCTCTCCACGGGCTGCAGCTCCGGCCCGGGGCCTGCTCCTGCGGGGGCTCTCCATGGGCCGCAGCCTCCTCCAGGCCACATCCACCTGCTCCACCGGGGGCTCCTCCACGGGCTGCAGTGTGGAGATCTGCTCCGTTTGGGACCCATGGGCTGCAGGGGGACAGCCTGCTCCACCAGGGGCCTCTCCACAGGCCGCAGGGGAACTGCTGCTGCCTGCCTGGAGCACCTCCTGCCCTCCTGCTGCACTCACCTCAGGGGCTGCAGGACTGGTTCTCACCCCTCTCTCCTAGCTGCAGTTGTGCAGCAGTTTTTTTCCCTTTCTTAGATCTGCTCTCACTGAGGGACAAACAACATTGCTCATGGCTGGGCTCTGGCCAGTGGCAGGTCCCTTTGGAGCAGGTGGAGCTGGCTCTTATCTAACATGGGGCAGCTGCTGGGCTCTGCTCACAGAAGGCACCCCTGCAGCCCCCTGCTACCAAAACCTTGCCATGTAAACCCCATACATTCAGGCAAGGAGCTGTTGTCCCATAGCACAGAGGCCTCTGATTCACTCCTCTCTGTGATGAACACTTACTTTCTATCTGTGAGATTTTGTTGTTTGTCCATTCCTTTTTTTTTTTTTTTCTTTTTCGCTCTCTGATTCTGGAATTGAAGTGGAAAGTAATAGGAGCAGGACAGCTGTCTCCGTTCTTCCTGACCAGTTTAATGGGCCTGCGATTTCATTGTGTAGCTGTTAGCACTTGAGTTTTTTTCCAGCTCTCCCCTGCCTCTCAGTTGCGTGTTGCACAAACACAAGCTTGTGTGCAGTGAGAGTGCACATTGCTCTGCACGTACAAAGGCGGTTTGTAACGGGAAATACAAGAAATATTGTTCTCGTAATGAATAATCCCTGAGTATCTATGAAAAGTGCTTTTCTATTGTGATGATGCTTCAAAAAAACAGGATTAGAAGGTTCTGCTGTAAGTATATAATGTTAGTTTGTTCTCCCTGCTGTTGGGGTTTCTCTTGGAAAAAAGATGTTATTTTTTTCCCCTCTGCTCATGGGAATTGTGGTCATCATGTAACATTTGCTGGTATATGCCTTCCATGGGTGGACAAAGCCACTGTTGAGCTTTGGTCAGTCCTTCATTACATAGTAAAATGTTCACATGTGAAGCAGAAAAAATGGAAGCAAAATAAATTTGCAGTCTGGGGTTCAGCTGCTGGAACAATAAATAGTATCTTTTTGACATAGAACCTAATTCCACTTGGTCTTCAGATTTTAATGATAAACCTGACACTAATCAAGCATGCGTCCTGACAGAAGATCATGTCACATGTCCACATTTTATTTTGTTCATGTACATTGTCTATTTCAACCTGTTTCTGTTTCGTTCTCTCTCTCTTTCCAAAATAAAAACCAGAAATGAACTTTTGCTGTAAACTGTCAGTCATTGTGCACATACTGATAGGAGCAGTTTGTTAGCTTCAGTTGTATTTTCAAGGGGAATGGCTTAGGAAGGGAAGAACTTAAATGGCCAAAACACTTGCCGGTGAAGCCTCGTCCTTGCACATTTTCCTGGGATTTGCTCCTGAGTTGTTCCATTGTCCAGAGTAATATTCTCATATACAGTGGGGTGGGTGAGGATGAACATGCTCTTTATGCAGTAAAAAGTTCCTGTTGTTCGCACAGATCCAGCTCTGGAATAGTGGATTTAGTCCTCACTACAAGCAAGCCTTGAATAAGGATGTCTTATGGAGTTACCTTTTTTGTTTTACAGAGTTAATTCCTTGTTTTCTTTTTCTTTGCAGCTAGAACATATTCAGAAACACATATGGTATATGTAAGTAACACTTTTTGAATTCACTTTTGCATGCATTCAGTATTAATCATGTTATGGGGGCTGGTATTCTCGTGATCTATGACAAGAGAGATTGGAGTTTGAAAGCAGCTTTCACACAGGTGGAGAAAGGGGCAGAGGATGGGAAGGCATCTAATGTGTTGGGTTTTTTTACCCTCTGCTGCTAGTATAATTTCATCTCTATAGATTCAAGCTAGGAAATATGTATGCAGTGACTAACAGTTGTCTGAAATAAAACATTTAGTCCACCAACTTGTTGTGTTAAAAAGATATCTGCAAGTCATCACCACTGAAAAAACCCACAACCTAACAGCCGTATTTGGTTTGCTCTTCAAGTGCTCCAGAGAATCCCTTGTAATACCTTCTTGACAAGAAAGCTTTTGCTTGTTCCTTCTTGGCATCTTGGCTTTCCAAGTAGAAACAAAAATTATTATATTGATAAGTAAGCACCTGTGAACAAGAGATTTTCTGTCTCATAATCCCTACTGCTTCACAGCAAGCTAAGAGGCTGCTTCTGACCTTGTAACCTGTTGATGTGAGAGTAGTTCTGTGACTTGATTAAAAGCAGCAGTCTTGACAGTGAAACAGGAGGTCTGTGATAAAAGTACATGCCTGTTGAGTGGTTTGGGTGTAAGGAAGATTGATAGCTTTTAAAAGTGACCTTGCACTCTGTGTAGCCCTAATAGTATTTAAAGAAACCTAAGTAAATAACATTTTTTGTTTGTACTCACGATAACCCAATCAAACTAAGGAGAATACTTCGCAGATATTAAATAAGGAAATTATGCTTTGATACTTGCTTCTGGGGGTCAGCGTTCCTACACACTCCCTGGGTGGGTGATAAGAAAAGTCCTGCCTTCATAATCCTTCTCTCATTGCTCTTGGGAAATATTTGAGGATGATATGAACTGATATTTAAGCCTGTCACCAGGAAGAAAAAACACCTTTGTTTTGATTTGTTTTGTTTTCTCTAAATCTATCTTATGGGCACTGTTCACTTGCTGGCTTCACTGACTTCAGTAGGACCCAAGGGCATTCAACAGTTTGTAGAATAACATGTTTTGTTCTTAGTTCACCTGAAATCGTGGCAGCACTCTGCCTGTGGCTTTTTCATGCGCTCTACAGTTACCGGCTGACATGGCACCTTTTAAAATCAGAGAAGGACTTGAGTCTTGTTTGCTACAGGTTTGTTTTTTTTCAGCTCTGATGGATAAATGTAAGAGAAATTGAGGGGGAAAATCTCTAATTGTAAATCTGAAGTAGCCCTCCTGTAAAGTCGCACTAGAAATTCCAGAAGTAAATTCTGGTTCTGTAAGACTGGACAGCTGATCCCCTTTGTTTCTTTATGGAGTAAGATCAGCTGACTTCAGTTTCTCTGTGCTTTAATCAGAAGTGGAATAGGAAATAAAATTAAATGTCGTTGATCACTTCTATTATTACTGTAACCATCCTCAAGATTTTAACCTGGAAGTTTTCGCCTCAGAGGGTTATTGTCCCCGGCTCACGTGCACAATTAGGCAGGTGTTATTTCATGACTTTATTCTAGATTTTAAATATGAAGATTTTTTTCTTTGCAGACATAAGCGTTAGAACGTTTTCATGCACTTCTTGATGAAGGTCAGATTCTGTGATGACTGGCACAGTGAACAGGTTTTTAGCCTGACGGAAATGGCATCTGAAGCCATTCTCATAAGTATAAGCTGAGTTTTGCAAAAGCAAGTGCCTCCTACACTCCTGCTATAGTCAATAAAGAGAGAGAAAGGCTCCTCCAGAAATCTGTTCAGATTGCCTAAAACAAAGTTTCTGCTCAAAATAGCTTTTTAAAGCTATATTTTTAAGGCTCTCTCTCTCTCATTCTCTACTGGCCATGGATTGACCTAAGGAGGTTAACCTCCTTTGGCTAAATTTAGTCTGTGAATAACCTTACCACCTCCAAAACTCTACTGCTTTCATCTGGTAATGTTTCACAGCCTCTTTGCATTCATTTTGCCTGGAAATACTGATGCTGACAGAGAAGGAGTGGTTACAAGTGTTTGCACACTGTAGCTGTTTTGCTCACATCTTTCATTTTCTCCTTACTTCACTTAACACTACTGTCCCATGTTAAATCTTTATTCTTTGTCATATATAAGTTGCTGACCTGAAGGTTGTTCTCAGAACCCAATAAGTCATTTCACTTAATTCTTCAAATAAATATTCAGGATTTTGTAAAACTGGGGAAAAGGTTTAATTGCAGTCTCAGCGGACAGAGAAGGAGGTCTTGAAAGTTGAAATCATGATTCACAAGCCTATAAAAAAGAAAAACCAAGGAGAAACCTTTCATCACCAACCTCCAGTTCTTCTTACTCTCCCACCCAAATTAATTCAGTGAGTTTTTTTAAGCCTTTTTAATTTAATTCATTTATTTTTACTTCAAGCACAGGTTATCTTCAATCAGCAAATAAACAGCAGATGTTTTCACCTCTTTGTACTAAAGCAAGATGGCAAATAAATTTAGCTATTACGGTAAATGCATACTTCAGTAACACTGAATTATTGCCCTAATTGTGGAGGTACCAAATTTACTAAAATCAGAAGAAGAATGGTATCAGTGCTGCTTCACTTTGCTCTGATGTAAATGTGCATCTCAGTGAGATTCACAAGGAAATTTCATGGAGAGACTGAAAAAGTCCGCCCTGTTCTGGAATCACATCCATTGTATGCACCATTCCTCACAAAAGAGGCAGGGTTTAAAAGCAGTAATTACATTCATGCAGGCCTTTAAAAAATATACGTGATTTGCAGTATTCATTGGGTGACATTGTTTGATGTCTATGTGGGTTGAAATGCAACAAATTTGTCACTCTCTACCAGACTGAGAATGGAACAGGCAATACAGGCATGCCAATCACAGCACAGACCGGTGATTTTCATTTCCCAAAGCACTGAATGCATTGCCAAATGATGAGGCACCTCTTGCAGATTTTTCTGGTACCTGATGAGGAGGTATGAATATTCCTGCCTATGTCTGAGGCTGACCAGGTGCCGGGCATAAGGAAAAGCCACTTTTCACTGCACAGAAGATACCAAGTTGTGCTCTCTAGAAATGGCACCCAAGCTGATAGCTGTAAAAGATGCTTGCAGGTGATATTCTGCTGTAGGCTAGGGCAACAAGTAGGCAACCCAAAATTTCTGGGAATTTTCCAAAACAATAATTTCTTCTTAGTCTCTTAAATTACCTTAAGGACCTCTGTTTTTAATGTAATAAATTATTAATGAAGTCTGTTCCTTCTAAAAATGAACTCCAGATCATTAAAAAACAAAATCTCAGCTGCTGTCCGAAGGTCCATCCTGCAAGAATTTATCTTAATGACAATATCATCAGTGGCTTTAATAGCCAAGGTTATGGTCTAGTCTTTGCTTATTACCTGCTGGGAGCTAAATCTTGACACACTTTGACTAATAACCAGCTTTAAGAGTAGCTACCTCCTAAAGACAGGGCACTCATGGAGTAAGATATTTCTTTAGTTGGACAAGATTTCCAAATTTAGCCATTAGATTCAGGACCATGTTGTCATTGCACAAGACATAGAGACTTCTGTGAGACTCCAAGGAGGCATCAGCCCCATAAACAACAAATGCAGCCTGGACCCGATAGTCACACATTGACATCACATAAAGGAAAGGGAAGACCTCACCTGAAGAATTTGAAAGCCTCAAGGTCACACAGAGCATCCACTGAGAAATAGCGAAGGGCCCGGATAGACAGTTTCTCCAACCAAAACACCACCACCACCAAACCCACCTCTTTAGGTGGATAGAGTTGACCTAGGTTGCTCCTTTCCCAGCTAAACAAAAGCAAAGGTTATCCAGGGTGCCTGCAATATGTAGCATTTGGTCTGTTACAGATGTCATGACATCTTGACATGTTTCTTACAATAAGGGCTTTTAACTGCAACAAATAATCTGCATTTCCTGAGTCCAGTCAACAGAGTGAGAGGATCGTGCAGGAAACCTGTGTTAACTACTTTCAAAGAGTAATATGCTCTACCACTAATGTATGTTCCTAGGTTTGCCACTGACCTCAGGCATCATGCTTGGGCCAGAAGTTTCAAATTTGCATTTCTGAAGAGAAGCAGAGTTTTATTTAGGAATATAAATAAACAAACTGGTTTCCTAAAAAAAATCCTCTAAAGTGTGTTAAATATATACCTCAACAGTGAGATCTCTTAAATCACCTTGGAAGTTTCTAAGTACGAAATGGTTGCAGTGCTGGTTGTAAAGAGCTGGTGAAACGCAGCGAGGGTTTGTTCTCACAGCTCGTTGTTTGAGGGGGAATCGTTCAGCTTGCGCTTCCCAGCCCGACAGCCTGAGTCTGGCCTGCTGATGAGACAGCATCTCTAAAACCACGTAGTGTTGTAGAAATGTTTGGCATTAGGATGCTGAACAGCTGCTTACATTATGAGGGCACTGGTAAGTGAAGTTCCTACTGCTTTTCTGACTGAACACAGACATTTCTCATTAAAGACCCAAATCCACAAGGTGCTGGTCATTCTCAGCCTTCATGGTGGTGTCTTCTGAAGAGAATATCTGTCTGGTTGCGAGATCTGGTCTCTCAGTGGGGATTTAACAAGCTATTTCCATATGTTGCTGCAGGCTGTGTTTCAGAGTACAGGTTCATTTGTGACTCATGTTTCTTTTCTCTCCTTCTTTCCCTGCCCCCTTTGTCTCTCTAATCTTCTTTCCTCTGCAGAGGTGGTAAGAATGAGCCAGAACCAGAGCAACCAATCCCTCGAAAGGTGCAGATTCGTTCTCTCCCTTCCTTGGAGGATATCGATCCAGACGTGTTAGATAGCATGCACTCGTTAGGCTGCTTCCGTGACCGAAATAAACTCTTACAGGACTTGTTGTCAGAAGAGTAAGCACTTGCTCAGTCTTAATATCAGTTGGGTGTCCAGGGGCTGGGATGCTTACAGACCTGGGGAAAGGTGGAAATCATTTTACTGTGTCTCTTGCTATGAGGGACTTGTAGCAACGTCTCACTCTCTAGCTGCTCAGCAGCCAGTGATGTTCTGGGAGGGAGCAAGGGGTCACTGAACTTTCCTAACACTTGGTGTCAGCGGAGGAATATTGTTGTCTCTTCCCTTGCTGCTAGGCATGGTCATTTCACAAAAAGATGGGTCTTGCAGTCCAGACGGGGAGGTGTTGGTGCTGCTATTTGTGTTGGATATGCCTTTGTGGGCAAATTGTTACTTATTTCAAACTTATGCCTGAGAGCTGCTGTGTTTCCTGAGGTGTTACCAGGGACACGTGGTGGAAAGAGCACACAGAGGCTCAGGAAATATGTCTTGTGCCACTCTCCAGCTTCTTGTGGATGTGTTACCTCATCTATCCTGTGGCTCTGTTCCAGATGCGTAATGTGGGAATCGTATTTCCTTCTCTCACAAGCTGCTTGTTGGAGACAGCAAGGTTCTCAAAAGCTTTGTGGGTTATATATCTAGTTGGCAGGCATTTCCAGCTTATTTAGAATAACTGTAACTATTTGTTTGATGAGAAAGGTTTATTTACACATTGTTGCTTTTTTATCTTCAAATTTAAAGATATTTTCATTTTTTTTCAGAGAAAACCAAGAGAAAATGATTTATTTTCTTCTGCTTGACCGGAAGGAGAGGTATCCCAGTCATGAAGATGAGGATCTTCCCCCCAGAAATGAAATAGGTACTACAGATAAGACCTCTGTCATCACAAACACATCTTAAGTAGTTCCTCTTCATCTTTTTGTTTTTTAATATCCTCAAACCCTAGCATTACTATTACTTTCCTACTGAAACAGTGCACAGCGCTAGTGAGAATCTGCAGCCTGAGGCAGGCAGGTCTGTTTTCTGGTTACAGGGATTCATTTTTCTGGACATAATCTGTGTCAGTGCAGAAACATCCAAGTTGGTTTTGAACCAGAAATCATAAAAAATACCATGTGGACCCACAAGCTGCCTCTATGCAAGCAGGTGAAGTTTAGGACCATTGTAATGTAGTGGCAGAATTTTCTAATTACTAATCTACATGCAGTATTGCAGAAGCATTGCTTCCGGACTTGTGCTAGTAAGACTGTGTAGCATTACATCCCGATAAAGTTATGTGTGTACACATCCTCTTTTCTGTAGGTAAATACATACACTGTTAGAAGTATGAGTAATATCACTTGCCTGTTTATAGTACATACATTATACTACCATGTTTTTAGACTATCTTAAAAAGATTTTAAAAGCTTAATAGCAGTAAGATTACATATTTTATAAAACTCCTGTGATAATGTTTTATTTCTGGAGAATTATTTGTTAGTATTTTAGAGTGCTGTTGATCACCAAGGACTACACTAATCTAGACAACAGGAAAAATGCTCCCCTAAGGAGCTAACTATGTAAGTGACTCTTGCTCTGTACAGTGACAAAAGTTTAACTAATAAAGCATTACTCACTTCTGTCAATGACCTGAAATAGCATTTTTATATACTAGTGTTGTGATTTTTAGATCTTGTATTTCAGCACTTTGAAGGCTAGAAGCAAAGTGCTCTTCATTCTCACTGGAAAGCCTGTAATCTCCCAGGCCTACAGGGCAGTGGTATATTGAACTATACGTTTGCTAATACTGAACTGAATTATTACATTATCGAAGTTCCAGGCTCCAGGCCCTATAATTTTACAGGGAAATCTCATCTGTGGGGGATGAAATGGAAATTCTGAGTCAACACAGTAATTTTTTAAACACTTACCTGGATGGAGCTGCAGAAAGTATGTTAGCAAGCATCCTGACGAAGATGGGTTGTTGTGTCTACTGCGGGTGCTCCGGTCAAAAGGCCCTTTCTCAGTGCAGTTTGTCTTCTAACACTTTATTCATCAGCTTTTGACTCAGATTGTCCTGCAATGCAAAGACACCACCATCTTGTTTTAGAAATGCTTCTGTCATAAGAAAAGAAGCAAGATGACTAGAATGTTCATATCCAGCATGTAAGTGAATACACAGCTATGACCGTAACACAGCATGTATATCTCTTACACATGTATTTTCATGTGTTGAACTGTTCTTCTCTCCTGATTTTTTTATTTATTTATTTTTTTGTACAAGGAGTGAAAATGTTCCCCATCAGGAAAACACTACAGTGAATGTATCTTTGTGCTGCATTAACACATTTTAGACTTGGAGCATTATTCTTTGAGAGTTTGTAAGTTGTATTTTGTCTTCCACAGGGGGTTTCCACCTCCTCTGTTCCCAGCAGTATTTCTGAGAACATGGGGCAAGGTTTAATTAAGAGCAGTCATGCTTCTGATGAGTATCTCATCATTAGCCATTAGCAATGGCTTTGCACAAACAGAGAAGAGCAGAGAAAAGGTAATGGATTTAATATTAGCAGGTTGAAGAAACCACATTTGTGAGAGTTATGTATTGCCTGAGCTCTTGCCGGGGGAAAAAAAATAAAAAAGGTGCACCTCATTATATTTTGCTTTTCCCTCTTTCTTCCAAAACATGGAAATGAGAAATTTCTCAGTAAAATATGTGAATGTCAACTAATGTCTCCCTGAGCAAAAGGCTTCTGTGTGGTGGAAATTCTTAATAAACCAGAGAACAAGAGATTGAGCCAGAGTTGCCCTATTAGGATGTAAGTGCCTCGTCCAAACTCAGAAGATGAAACTTTCCTGCCTTTCAGATAAATGCTGTTATAATTGGATTATTATCTACATGATACTGCCTTCCTCCTTAAAAAAAGAAAAAAAAAAAAACCTTAAGAATGGCTTCACTTTTCTGATGTGAAATGAAAGGAAAAATACATCTCCAAAACTACCACATCCAGACCAGGACTTGAATGTGGGTTTTTGTTTTGTTTCCATGTGAAATAGTTCCAGAGACTCAAAAACAGAAGTATGCACATTCGCGGTTTTCCTATTTTTAATTCCTGTGCTGCTGCAAAATCTCCAACTGTTCTTATATGCCACCATTTTAGTCTTTATGGCAGGATGGCTGTGTACTTTAGCATCTTTAGACTTGACATTGATGACAGACTCAGTACCCTGTGGTTTCTTATTCAGACCTTTTTAAAAAATATGTACAGTACTTGACAACCTTAGCCATGTATAGTGTAGGTTTGTAGCCAATTTAAAGAGGAATCAAATACCACTGTTAGAAGACCAACTACGTCGATGCAAACTTCTGGATGTATTTTCCGTCAAACCTTTGTGAATTGCTGTTGTTGAATTTATGGGTGTGTTTCAGCACCTGCTCCTTTTGCTTATTCCCTCTATTTGAAAGTTTAAAATACAGATTGGAAATCAGTATCTTCCAACATATTGAGCAAAGATTGATATAAAAGAATGATTTAGCTTGTTAGCAATACCCTTATCTTCTTTAATTGCTCTGTTGATTCCCTTATAGTCCTTCTGGCTACTATCCTTCTTTCAAGCTTTCTTTTTTTTGACGGCTGTACAAAACATTGTTCAAATCTTTGGCTCATTTTTCTTCAAATTCCTTTTTAGCTCTCTTTTAATGTCCACCTTATATTTGGCCTAACTGTCACTTTTGCAACTGTCACTTGGTTGAATTGCCATTTTCTAAAGTGTTCTGTTTTGAACATGCATGGATGAAATTGCCTTTAAAAATATCTTCTCGTATAATGTTTTTCTTGCCTTTTTCCTTCTTGTTTAGACTCTATTATTAACTAACCGTGATGCAGTCTGAGCTTACTCATCTCCTTTCTTTTGACTTTAGCTGCTTGCTTCATCTTCTTTCTTCATTCTTTTTTGTCATCTTCCTACTTCATTTTTTTCCTTTCTTTAATTCAACTGCACTTTTTTCCTTTCATTTCTAATGTCTCATATCCCTCTAGGAATCTTTATATTTACTCTCTTGTGGATACCAAACTTAATTTCATTCTGGTTATGTGAGTTAGTCGTCTGTAATCACACTTCTTATACCAGCATTTGTACTGTAGGATGGATCCTTTCTTGTTCTTTGAACTTGTTTGAAGAAGCAGGAATTTGAAATGTCTAAATCCTGTCCTAGCTTATTATTGACCACTTCTCTGTGTGCAACTGAAGTCACTCAATACAACTGTTTTATTAGGTTTATCTTCCACTGTTTTTTCCTTAACTTTATGCACTGAATTTTTTCCTACTGTACATTTTTATTACTGAAAGTAGTTTGAAATGGAGTGAGATACAACTGTTTCTATTCTAACTCATTTTTAACAGGAGAATTATTATTATAATACAAATAATACTTATACAGTAACACACTCGGTTGTTATTACTAGCCCGTTTGCATTAGGGCTGTATTTACTCATGCTCATTGTTTCAAGAATAATCCCTGCGTCAAGGGAACCATATTCTAAAAAGCATGATGTAAGAGAGAGAAGAAACAAGCAAGTAGGCAGGAGCTGAGGAGGTCAGGGTAATGAAAATAATACCAGACTAGGCGGTAGTGACGTAACTGTGGCAGTAGTGATATAATTGTCAAATATAGCGTTATTGGTTTTACAAAGGAATCCTGGCAGAGGAAGAAGCCTTAGAGACTGGACACTGTGAGCCTCTTTTTGACTGAAGAGGTGAAGAATGCCTTTTCTTACAGGTGGTCACTCTCCACTAAAATTAAAAATGCACCTATAAACAGAGGCAGGGTACTGAAATAGCCCAACCAAAGCAAGAAAATCTTTCCCTATTTATTTTTCTGCTTTCCTCTTTACTGTTTTCATGCTATCAGATATGTTAGTAATAAAAGAACTCAGCAGGTCTGCATTTGGCTCCCTGCATCACCATGGAGGTGTGTAAGATTTGGCAAGTCACCTTAGACCACTTTCTGTTATGCAGTTTGGTATCTAAAGACTCTTTCCAGAGCAACTTAGGTGCTTCTCAAAACTGCAGTAAATGTTTGTCTGCACCTTTAGGTATGAAATGCCTTTAAATATCTCATTCTTATACCCCAGTTTTCACTCTGTAGAGTGAAAGTAGCACTTCCATACATCATAGGAATGTTACACAATAAAAAGTATAAAGCACTTCAGTTACTGTAGCAGTAAAAGCTGTATGATGACCTCCGAGATAAACTTCAGTAGCTCTCATCAGAGATTCATCTCAGGTAGACAAGAATGTTTAATTTGTAATGCTGAAGGAGGAAAATATAACACAGCAGGGAAAACTGAAATCTAATCTTGAAGATGCAAAAAAAAGGATATGTTTTCAGAAGAGAATGTGAGTCTGAATTTAGAATCTACTTATGTCCTTGTGTCATGTTAAATTTAGCTAGCATGGACATTGAAAGCAAGCTCTAGCAACCTGAGTGCATGTGCAGAATCCCTGGATGGCATACACTCTGGCTAACAGCTTCTGCTATAGCCCATGTTATCATCTTGCTATTACTGTTATCAGCTTTGTAAGGTAATTTGTGCAGGCTGTGCTATAGTTGTACCTTTATTTTACAGTGCTCATACATTCAGGACAGTAGCAATACTCCTTTTTTCTGCAGATGGATTGCAACTTATGTCTTAATGCTTGTAAATTTGGAAGAAAAGAGACCGCAAATGTTCATCCCCATCATGAAGATACCTATCTCTGTAGGGGGGTGTGAGAGTGAGATTGTTGAGAAAGGACTGATCCAACATTTGTGAGGTAAATCACAGCCAGATTCAGCTGACAGTGTTTTCTTTTCATAAAGATCCCCCCCGGAAGCGTGTGGACTCCCCAATGCTGAACAGGCATGGGAAGCGGCGGCCAGAAAGGAAGTCGATGGAGGTTCTCAGCGTGACAGATGGCGGCTCCCCAGTCCCTGCTCGCAGAGCTATTGAAATGGCACAACATGGACAGAGGTGGGTCTCTCCTTTACCCAAGAGCTGAGAGTCCCTCCTGGGTTTGTTACCCTCTTTTATGTTGTACATACAAAGGAGCTGTGGAGCTTTTCTATTCATAGCAGCACTCATAACAACTTCCAAGCACACTTGCAACATGATCTGGCAGTCAACAGCGCTTATGCACACAGGAGCAGAAGCCCTGCCAGGGGCTTAAGAGCTCTGTTTGCTTGCAGCTATTTCTCAGGAAACTGCTCTGTCTTCTGGGCAAGATTCATCTCATCTCATTTTAATTGTCCAGAACATAGGGATTCAGTCTGAGCTGGATGCACAGGCTGTCACTCTAGGTAGAGGGGACAGATGAGGTCTTTGAAAGATCTTAGATACATATGTCCTCTGTTCCAACACTCTTAGGATAAGTTATGCTCTGGTCATTCTTCTCTGTCTCCATAGCCTACAGCAGGAATCTAGATGACTCTCTTGGATTAGGTACCTAGCTTTTAGGAACCCGAAGTTAAATGAGATGAACCTCATGATCCATGTTGTTAGAACAGCTTGACTCTGGAAAGCCCTGTCCAGGCATCTGTGGATACCTCTAAAATGTGCTGTCAGAGCCAACATGCATCTGACCCCCATAAATTACCACCTGTCTGTAAAGCAATGAAATGAGTATAATTTTACTTCTTTTCTCTCAGAGAAAGTGTTAGTCTTGTGGAGAAACAGCAGAGGAGCATGGTGTTTCCTCAAGGCATGCTCTGGGAGAATAAGTGAACTGTAGAAGTTCACTTATACGAATAATGGAAGTTGTTTCCTCAATCACTATGCCTACCCTAAGGGAAGCACATGCATTTGGTTTTACACTTGTATAAATGAATCAGTACTAAAGAACATTTCATAAATGTGTATGCTGTTGATGCTGTAACTTCTGTTTCAGCTTTATGACATGATTACTTTTGTTTAGCTGTTAAGATCTGCTCAAAATGAGCTTGCTGTGCATGCTCAGAAACTCCCTTTGCTGACTGAGAACTGTGTGAAGAACATGGAATGATTTCATGTCCAGAGGTCCCTAGATCTGCTGGAAAGTTTTACTGACAACTGTTGCAGTTCAGTCTATAGAGAGGAAAAAATGTTGGTTTTGAGGATCTTGCTAGGACTTCAGACCTAGCATGGCCTTGAGATACACTGCCAGAAAGATTTTTCATTGTATTGTAGGTTGGAAACCTGTCTCGAGTGTGTGGTTTGCTTTGATATTTAATGAGGTCTGGGCTAAGGAAGCATTTAGGGCAGGGTGTATTCTCAGTGTTCTTCATAGGCCTCAAAGTGATAGGGATTAATGCAAGACTGACAAACAGTTGCTCACTCCTTGTTCAACTTAGTGTTTAATCTGGTATCCGGTAGAGGTCTGGGCCATGAAGCTCCCAGAAATCAGCCAGACAGGTGAATCACTTCTCCCCACCCCAAGGCTGCCTGTGAGTTGCAGTACTCTGCAGCTGTTTGCAGTAACTGTCCAACTGGGCGGAACAAATAGGAAGGGGTGAGATGAACAGTCGAAGGTAATGATTCAGTCATGTTCATCCAACCTAGAACGTGTTAGATTGATCCTGAAATTTTCTGAGAGCTGAAATCTTCTCTTCCAGCTCTCAGCTTTGCTTTTGGATTCAAAAACGCTGAAGAAGCAAAGCTGCATCTCATTATCCAAAGTATTTCTTTGGCTTTTAAATGTCTCACTCAATTCTGCAGATGAGAAAGCATTTAAAGCCAAACATCTGAGATGAGTGCAGAGCAGAGGAGGCACATACCCAGGCGACATATCAGTAAGGAAGGACTTTGGCTCATAGGAAGAAGTGAAACATGCCAGGCACAAAAGAGATAGAGGGAAATGCATACCACACAGCTCAGAGCTGGACATAAAGGTGTGATTAAGGGTGGAGGAAGGGATGTAATAACACCATGATTGATGATGATGAGCTTGGTAGAGCTTATTTTGGAAGGGGTTAAATGGAAGATGTTATTTTACTCTATGTCTGAGCTTCCATAATTCATACCATTCCACATCCACAGACGACAATGGCACATTTTGTGTTGCTGGCAGCACAGTCGTTTATAACGTGAACTGGCTTCATTAACAAACACCACTGCATGGGGATTGTCTGGGGACGATGCATTGCTGATGGGGCACCATCTGTCAGAGCAGTCAGTAACAAAATGACAAGTGCCTTCCACCAAGACTGAAGGATTTTTAGTGGCTAGCTGCATATTATTTTCCATTAAATGACCCACTGAGAGTGGATTTTACAGCACTAGGTCTTAGATCCCAGAAGTGAATGCTTTTTTTTAAGAATGGCATTTCTTTGTTCTGGATAGATGACTGTTCAGTGCTTTTATCCTATAATACTAGGAAAACAGGGAGGTAGACCATGGAAACAGGCCTCTTATTTAGACACAAATGACTTGTGCAATCATCTGGAGACACAGACATTACTTCTTTTTTAAGGTAGCAGAGATATTCTTCTAACCAGTGGGCAGAACACACCCATGTTTTTTGTGATTTAGTCGTATGTTCCCTTTCCCTGTAGTGAACAGATGTTTTCTTGTATAAAGGGGATTGTAACCTCTGGTTTTATGTGTCTGTGTGATGAACTGTGCTTTTGGTAATAAAATGGGGTCCTTACAAGCGTCTGGTCTTGGCTTGTTTAAGGGCACATCTTTCCATTGAGGTTTAAGTCTTGGCAGTCATACAGGCTGACAAAGTATTAGGTGAAAAGCATAGTCCTTTAGTGATTTAGTTCTGGATAGTGTAGGAGAGGAATTCAACACAAGGACCGCTTTTTGAGCTTTCAGACTCCTTGAAATGTTTGTGCTGACCTCTCCAAGTGTTCTTCATTGGGTCTTTGACTGTGTATGACAAAATAAATGTGCACAAACACCAGCCACCCTAAAACTGGTGACTAACTATTGTTGATTCATGGTTTTCGCTACTAGTTGTCAACTAAAGGTGTTCATAATTGCATCTTATTTGATTCTGCTTTTCTGGTATCCACATTTCTCAGACTATCTGGTATTTCACTGAAATGTCAAAAGAAAAGTGGTAGGTTCTGAGCGTAGTTTAACACCAGCTAATTTGTCCCCTGTGCCAAAATCAGACAGACAAGGGAGAATTCTGTGGGAACTAGAATCCTGTGGGGATATGCCAGAAATTTTCAGCAGCTTTTCTGTGAGAGTCCAAAAACTGTTCTAAAATAGGCTTCATTAACTATACATTTTCTTCTGGCTAATGAAGTGGATAGCTTGCATGAAAGATCAGCTAACATTAGAAAACAGTGTTCTGCGAAACAGTGAAGCATATTACCAGTGAAACATGTTACAGAGAGCTGCCCTTTTAGCAAGGCAGAGGGAATTTTGCTTCTAAGCTTCAGGGATTCACACCCAAGATTATAAAGAAGGACATTTCTCTATACACTGAGTATAGGGAAGAGAGCTGGGAGTAAGTGGTAATAGACGTACAAATTAGAATACAAAATGGATTACTTTTCCTCTAAGAGTCTCTGTGGCCTAATTTGAACCTTTTCCCAGATCATGCTTAGTGTTGAGATCTGCTAGAGAAGTCCGAGTAACGAGTGCTATGCAATCTGTGCCTTCAGGCACGTTCTATATCCCCTGGACAATGTGACGAAGTAGATTGCACTTGGGTTTTCAACTGGATAGAGAAGAGCAGGGTTTACAAGTATGTTTGAGTGAAGTCATCTTAGACCTCAGAAGTCAGGTGGAGATAACGAACTTCAGCTGTGTGTAGGCTTGAGCCATAGTTGGAAAGTAAAAGAAAGGTTCCAGAGCATTACTTTAAAAGGGGAGGACGGGTTGGGGGGCTGGGTGTCCAGCATTGCTTCAGGTGACTCTTTTTTATAAATGTCCACACTAGTAACTCTGTTTTCTCGCTTTGTTCCTGCCATAGTAAAACAATGTTCAGTAAAAGCCTGGATATCTCTGAAGCCAATCCCAAATTCAACAAAGAAGAAAGGTATAAACACTGACAATATGTTCCTCTCCTCTACCTCACTGCTGAGACCTTAAAGATGCAGTACTTACCTTCTCTGTGTGGGGACATAGCTGTTCTCTCCTTAGAGAGAAACAAAGAGGGTGGGATATTTACAGTCCCACACTACATATATTTTTGTATAGTTCTATACATTTGAGGCTATCCCCAATGCAGCTTGTGACTGTACTGTTTTCCCCACTAAAATGTCATCCTGCCGTTACTTCTGGTTCAGTCCTTCCCCAAGTTAGGATGTCCAGGCTAGAAGATGTATTTGCTAGGACTGCTTTGGGAATATAAAACACTAAGAAAGGCCAGAGTGCTTCATTCCCAGCACTAGAAACAGCAGTACAACTGAGTCAGCAAAAGCAGTGGTAGGAAACTTTGGAAATCCTGACTGACAGAGCAAAATATTAAGTGCCTCTAGGTAAGAGCCAAACTCTTTAAGCAGCCTGGCTGCATCACAGAACACAAGAGGAAAAAATCATTGAAAGAGAGGGGGTTTGGAGGATGATTCCAGTCTAGCAGTCTAACAGATGCTGAAGAATAACAAAAAGAGTAACTGCCAACTGTGAATAAAGGCACAGCAGAAGACATACAGGCCACCAGATTTAGGGAGTGTTAGTGGACTCACTTAAGTTTGAGTCCATGAACAAAAAAAGAAATTTAAGAGGAGGTTGTTGGTGGATGTGGAATTCTGAAAATTGCAGTCTCAGAGGAAGAGAGTTCTTCTCTAATGTTAAAAGCTGGCATCTGGATGGATAATTCTTCATTTATAAGATGATCCTCACACATTTTGGACAAACACTCAGTTTATCTGAAATCAGCGGCTTGAGATTTAGGACTATTCCATATGATTCAGAAAGGGGAAAGCAGTGAATTCCTTAAAGGAACCAACCTGAGGACTCAGCTAACCATTCTTCTTTCCATTTCCCCTTTTAATGTAAGCCTTTCTACTTAAAGATAAATGTGGCGTTTAAGCCACAGGAGACTCCTAGGATGTAAGGACAGCCCCTGTTTTGGCCTTCTGCAGACTGAGACAGTCCTCTGTGGGCAGTGTTTCAAATCTTGAACCTGCCACAGTGAAGACCAACTACGTGTACCCACAGGAGATATTGTCCCTCACATATGTAAGGCACATTTTTTAAGATGGCAAGCTAGGTACAAGCATTGCACCCAAACCGTTAGAAGCCTCTAAGAATTTCACAGCCATGAAGGAGAGGTGACGCAGTCTTTAGTGTCTGGGCTTTCCTGGACTGTTACCATAGACATGGAAATTGATGTTCCTTTCTGATTCCCCCTATACATAAATTACATTCCTGGAACACGTGGCACTTCTTGCGTTAAAATTTAGTCTGAAACTATTCCAAAGATTATCTCTTCCACAGTAATTAAAAGCCAGGTCCAGTAAAAGAGGTGCCTTTGCATTTTGTCTGTGGTGTGGGAAGGGTCCTTCAGATGTTACCAGCACCTTTCACGGTCCCTCTGTACTTCTCTGGCAGCTGTGTTACGGCTGTGTTAGGAGCAGAGGAAATGACCCTTCAGTAACCACTAGGGGAATTTCATAAATACACCCAGGCATTTCATGTTGCCTTTTGAAGGTGGTGTTTTTCAGAGTACAGGAGGTGAAAGTTAGGGTAGTGCACAAGGATCACCCAGGATCCCCCTCGCTGGAAGGCCAAGCTGATTTTTGAAAGGTCACATGCACTGTTCTCTCACCTCCCTCCCACTTTTAAGAGTTAGGATGAAGGACTTCGGTGGTAGGAAAGTGAGAGGAACCAAATTCTGGAGCTGTGCACAGCCACATGAAAGGAAGGGATAGGCAGTGAAGAGAAACCCAGCAAAATGGGGCCAGCTAATCATGGTGGCCCATGAAATTTTTGTCCAGTGTTTAATTATCCAACTTTATGATGTCTTTTTTTAAAGGAATACTGCATCTTTAAGGGTCCCTTCCCTCTAGATGCACATGGTTGTCTTAGTAGCTGAGGCCACTGTCCCTTTCTTTTTCTTTTTCTTTCTTTCTGACTTTCTCTTTCACCCCCTCTTTCAGTGCTTCTCTTCTTCTGTATCTGGGTTGCTGCAGCTCCGTAGTTCACTTGCTTCAGTATTGTAGGGAATGCACATGTCTGCGCTTCTGGGTCTATTGTGTCCTGGGATTGTTCATTTTTTTTAAAACTCATTTCCCTCTTCCTTTTCCCTATTGTCAATTTGCTTTCCATTCTCTTTGTTAACCTCTTAAGTGCCTTCCCTGTTGGGAAAATGACTTGAAAGAAAAATGAATCAACCTTCTTGCACCCATTCTATTTATATTTTAATCTTCTGCATGTGTGATTATGGGTGTATTTGCTGTGTAACTATACATACATGTTCCAATATACAATGGGTGTCAATTTGTTCTTCTCAGTTACATCAATGTAGGTAGATTTGTACTGCAACAATTGAGGACAGCATTTGTCCCTAAATATATACAATACATATGTATTTGTATATATATGAATTAGATCTTAACCAAATTTGCACTCCAGGCCAAATCACAAATGGAGTGTCACTCAAACACACGAAAAAGAATTTACTATAATGCTTCTTTCCACTTCTCTATCAATGTGTAGCACAACAGCTTTTTCTTTCTATTCTAACTATGTTTTAATTTTAACATTTCTCACAACTGCCTTGTGTTGCCCAGCCCAGCATTTGCAATGTTCTTGTATCCGGAAGCATGGCTAGTTGCACTGAGCAGGAAACTGTGAAATCTACTGGGCATATATTAAATTTAGCATTTCTGTTGGTGACCGTCTTGTGAAGAATGGATTTTCTTCACCCAGCCAGAGGTAACTCTGGCAGCTTGGGAGCCTGTTATTGAAAACGGAGAGAAGGAGAGAGAGAAAGAGATAGAGAGGAAAAAAAGCAGGGCATCCGACTTTAAAATAATTTTACTTAATAACACACCCGATATTTTTTCACTCTTAATCTAATCTTTGTTAATGTGAAGAAGTGGTGACACTTTCCTGAGTTTGCTTACTTGCACCCCTAAAAACTCAATATTCTGACTATTCTCTTCCACCGTGAGTGCTTTGATTAGCAGCAAAAAATAAAGTATATTGAAGTTTTTGATTGTCCGTAGGCATCAAAGTCAACATGCCAGAGATTCATTCTGCTTTTAGAGCTGCTGTTTCAGACTCTTTTCAGCACAGCATTGATTTATTCTGCATTCACATTTGAAAAATTTTCCTTGCAACCTTTAAGACCCAGAGACTGAATTTATTTTAAATGAAAAATGAGATCCTGGAGCACAAGATGGCATCCACAGAGATAAGTGCCGGGTTGCTGAGCTGGTATGTTCTAGCTGATCTGAATTCCTGACTATAAGACCATCATGACTAATAAGCCAGTATGAAAGCAGATTCACAGCTTGAGCTACAATCTTGTACCCTGGGCTCCCAAGCTGGCTCAGAAATGCATGCTTTAATAACCAATATGTTTCACAGTTCATTCATGGCAAAAAAAGTACTTCTTACCAGGCCAGCTTGGGGGACAGAGGGACACTACACTGAGCAAAATGGGGACAAAAAGAACAATTTCCTTTAAAACAGTCTGGTATAACTGTGCCTTATGTCAAAGTCAGAAAAGAAATGCAGCATGAAGTCTGAACCCCATTGCTCTGCTGACTGCTCTCATTGGGATTTGGCTGGGAATTTTTTTTTTACAGCCTTCGTATGTCCCTCTCCATATTCCCCAGTGCCAAAGTTGGACGCGTCTGCAGTATTGTGAGCAGGACAAAAGTTACTTTCTAGTAAATGAAACTGTCCCCCTAGTGTTCCTGGTCTCTGAAGACATAGGTACCTGTGGCAATAATTATGACCATGCAGTTCTCCAAACAGTATTTCACTCTGCTTTTCCTACTCTTTTCTCCACCTGCCTCCACATCCCTCTCTCTCTCTTTTTCTTTCTCTCTTCCCTCTCTCTTCATTTTCCCTTTCCGAGGATGGCGAGTGCTGATCCATTGGGGTAAGCTCTGGTTTTGGATTATTCCTGTTGCGGGACCTGTTGTATCTTGTAGATAAACTTTTCATTTGCATTTTACAAATACAATCCAGGTGGATATACGTCAGTGAATGAGGCTTTACAGCAGGGAGAAGCAGAGAGATGTGGGAAGAAGCATTTTTGGTGCTTTTGTGCCTGTTTGTGTGCTTTTATGTTGGAGTCACACTCCATATAATTTAATTTGGGGTTCTTTTTTGTTCTCTGTCTGTCTGTTTCAATGTCTGTGGGCACACAGAACTAATCTCAGACACTGTGCAGGTACCAGGACACCTGAGAATGAACCCCCCTTCTCCATTTAGCTCTTTTCGTATCTGTTTGGTACCTTCCAGTTAATTTTGATCCTAATTTATCTTTTTTTTTTTTTTTTAAGATGAAGTTGAGTCCCATCTGTGTTATTAAAAAAATGCTGGGTATTTCCTCTCTTTTTAGTGTAGGTTTTTGTAAGAGGTGAACAGATGGCCCTAGAGACTGTTATATCTTCAAAGCTCTTTATTTTCAATAAAGAGGATATAGGTACAATTAGGTATGCAGTCACACTTCGAATTAAGGTTCCATTTATAAATACTTAACAGAAGGAGAATATTTATTAATAAATGATTTAGTAAAAACATTGTAATAGATCATTACAGACTACAGTAAAAGCTTACAAGAAGGTACAAACTGAGAAGGCTAAATAGCACCAGTAACATTTACTTCTCATGTTTGTAACATGCTTTACTATTTATTAATTCTTTTTAAACCATTTATGAATGGTTATAATTCAGTATAATTGGCCAATTAAGGGAGGTGGTGCAGTTTAACATCACCCTCTGTGTGCACTGGAAGGAAGAAGAGGTGTGTTATCAATACCCACAGTCCTTTCCCTGTGCTTTTTGCAAAGGCTTAATCTTCCAAATGGTTATTACCTTGAGTAGACCTTCTGATTTAGGCATAAGTATTTCCAGTAAGAGATGTTAAGGTTGGTATTATTTGCACAGTTGGGACTGTGAAACAGAGTAGCATTAGAGGTAGTCTGTTCTTATTCCCTAGATCAACTTCAGGGAGCAAGGAAGCACAAGTTTTATCTTTTGGACACTCAAGAGCAAAGCAATGAAACTTTGTAATACACAGTGCCTGAATGCTCACCATTGCTTACTAATTCAGCAATGGTTTCATACCCTGAACTATAGGTTATGACTTTTTATTTTTACTTGAGTGAACAAGCAAAGAGGAGTATCAAATGCCACCCAATTTATGCTTTCAGCAAACAAAAATTGGCTGGATATTTTGGCTCTGCCTTTCAAAACTACCCACAGAATCAAACCAATTCAAAATTTCTAAGGCATTTCACCCAGGGACACAAGTCAGATGCATTTCTGCACGCTGCATGCATGCTGCAGGCTCCCCTTTTTGGAAGCATGGCTCCAGCTTGACCAGCTAAAAGGCTTTATTCAGCATCCTAGTAAAGCTGCGCTATGAAAGCAGGTTCTGCTGGGACTGAAGCAAGGTACCAAACTTCCCTCTGACTGTAGGAAAATTTTCTGTGAGATGCTTATTCAAAGAGGAAACAAATGCCAAATCTGACCCAAATGTTTAATGCTGACTGGAAGTCCTTTATATCATGCTGGTGTGTAGTAGCTGATGCACTGTTTAAAGCACTTGAAAATTGATCTGGGTGAAGGGCCATACAGAAGTGCTCTGTGTGTGCAATATGTGTACTACAGTTACCAGGTCAGCTGCTCTTTTCTTCCTTGTGTCTCTCTCTGCCTACACCTCAGCAGTGTCAGGCTTCGGCCCTTCACCTCTTAGAGCCCATAAGAAACTCGGCACTTCTCTTAAACTGTCTGGAAACTGCATTCCAGCTCTTCAGTTTCACCAGTAAGAGATCAACTGGTCTAACACAAATTGAGCCTTGCATGGCTTCCCCTTTGGCAGCAGCTGACTAAAATGAGTAAAAACTCACTTTAAAACAAAGGACCTTTTAACTGAATTATCAAATAGATTGAATGAGGGATAAAGTCATGACATATACAAACTGCAGCCTGCACATGCACATTTCTTTTCAGTGCTTGGCCTCTCTCTTTCATAGCTCAGATGTCTCCTGCTTATTGTTTGAGTCTTTGTGATGGGAGGAATAGCCTGCAATGATTTCAGTGCCCACTTTATGCTTAGAGCCCCCTTTACAGCTTCTCCTTCCTAGAACTTGGGTCTAGATCCCAAAAGACTGATTTATTTTTTATTTCTTCCCTCCATGCTTGGCAAAGCAATTATATCACTTTGAATGGGACTTGAGTCTCTCCCTAAATCTGGCAATTGTGTTTGAGGCAATGCTCTTTCTCTGAGCAACTGCATTAACTTTTCTGCTTGTTTTTTCACCATTTTTTTGGTGTCTTCCAATGAGTTAATGCCCAAGCGTACAGCAAAGCAAAATACGGATTAAACTGAGTCACACATAACACTCATAGTTTCTTGGTTTGTTGCATGTAGTAGTAAGTTACTGGAATAATTACAGATTTAATACTTCGAATGACATTTAATGCCTGTAGAGACTCCTCGGAGGTTATTCACTAATAGATATTTCCCACTAAATAAACTCTGTTCATAGTCTTAAATGTAAGATGATTTCGTATTTTTCTCCTTTTTCCACACGTAAGATCATCCAGGGTCTGCCATACTAATGTGCTGCCTGTAGGGCTTCGAACTTTCATTTTCTGGTGAGAGGGATACAGATTTGAATTCTCTCTGTTCTTTCATCACAACATTTCAGCATAATGCTACATTTTCATTACTTTCTTTCGGCCCTGTCCCAGTTCTGTCCACCTGACTCTGAGATACAGGAGCAGTGCATGTGTTTGCTTTTTTTTTTTTTTTTTTTTTTTTTCCTCTGAAAATCAGTTCCAGCATTTCCAGCTAAGATGATCTTGTTGGGAGGAAAAATCTCTCATTTTTGCTTGTTAGTATTTTTGTACTGGAGTATAGAACCTGCTACTGTTCTGAGTTTTTATAGCCAGCTTGGAAAGTGTGTCACATTTATAAAGGTAAATTCTGGGGGATTTATTAAATTGAAGAAGATGCAGGGAAGAACTCCTCAGTCTGGCTGTCACATTCCGTACCAACATGCTCTCGTAAAGGGGAAAAGTTTTGAAAATGTACAACTCTCTTTTCACCCAAACATTTAAAATTAACCCGTGCTTCTTTAAACTCTTTCCACTGCTCCTCTATACGATTTCCAGTGTGGACAAACTAAGATTTGCTATGAGACCTACTTCTTAAGTATTTTGCATGTAAATCAGCAACAGAAATAAAGCTTGTTCGATAGCAATCATGTGGATACTGAATGCATTTCCAGGAGGATTTCACACTAACTCTCTCTTCTGTCCCCTACCTCAGGCTCCTAGGCTGGATGAAAACACAGTACACAGCAACTCTTTTTCAAATATTGTTTCCAATAAGGAACTGGGTGCTGGGAGGGGCAGCTGCCTTGTTTTGCCCTCCATGTGTGTGATCATTTTTGTAAAAAAAAAAAAATAGGAGGCAGTTGGGCTGGGAGGGGAGAATTCAGGACTGTTGGAAACACATCTGATTGCAAAGAGGAAATAGCAGATTGGAACTTTTAATCAAGTATCCTGGAATTCAGGTGAGTGTCAGAGAGGACCTTCCCACCATAATTAAGTGTTGGTGGGAACATCTCCTAGTGGAACTTAAATGCCTTAAGTAGGTGTTTAACTGCATCTCCGGGCACCTATATACTTCCCAAATCTTGTGCAAGGTAATTTTTAGACTCCCCTTGTAACTTACGGTTTAGAAGAAGCTTTTCCTGATGACTCATACAAGGAAGATTTAAACTAAATGGAGTTCTGATATACACGACACACCTGTGTTGCACTCAGCTGCTGCAGTTATAGGACAGGCACATAAAATAGCCTATCAGAAGTGGAACAGACGGTTCTCCCCTTAAAGTTACTTTCCTTAAATCTTTATCACTGCCCCAGATGATGATGGTGCAGATTCAGGTTTAATCAAGTGCAAAAGAATGCCAAGACTGAGCTTGTAGTATTCATCTGCTATACTCTGATGGGCAGACAGCAGCAGGGTACATGGGGGGAGATTCTGCATAGAATGAGTGCCCCAGATTTTCATGGCACAGATTTAGATTTAATCTGGCAAAAAAAGCATGCCAAGTCTTCTGGGTTTTACTTAGCTGTGATGGACAAACTGAAATGAGATAGAAGAAAAGCCATCAGTATGTAGTTTCTCCAGAGGATACAGAGAGAATAGGACCTACCATTGTGTTCAGTTTTAACTTATTGTTTCCTTGGAAATATCTCCTCTTATGCAGTTTTACTTACTTTTTAATAATGCTGCTACTCAAATTTACTTAGGAGGATACATCTGGGACACCATTTTAGAAACTTTTTAAAAATTATTTTATTATTCTATTAACAGATTTAAAAGTTTAGTAAACAGAGGCAGTTCATGGCCTAAATTTATTTTATATCTTGTTATGTATAAATTGATACTGTCTGACCTGTATCCATTATAAATATATGTATGTGTACACACATGCACAGACACACATAAATACACATCCACTCATGCACTCTGTTTTCCGAGCATCTACAGGATTTCAGCTTTTTATATTTGTTACCTGAAGGCACATAATTGCTTTCACTGCTCTTAGTATAGATGAAACATTGGTAGTTTTGCTGAATTGACATATTTCATAGTGATGGTTGGCCAGCTAGGTTCTTAGCCAAGTCCTCTCCTGTAAGGTATTTCGGTCTTCCAGACATTGTCTTGCTATTTAAAAAGGACAGAAAGCAGCTGCCTCTGGGGCTCATTCATTTACAGTCATTCAGAGGGTGTTTTTTTTTGTAATGGGCAGCCCACCTCCTGGAAAGTTGTTCTGCTGAAATGTTTGTGCATTTGGCTTGTGCCCTTTCAGCATGTTCAGCATAGCGCATTCATATGTTTTGTTGTCCACAGCTGACATTTTTCATAGGTGGCCTTCGTGGGAGAGCATAAGAGCATTACAGTACAGGTGACCTTGTCAGCAAGTAGGACAGTTTATTCTTTGTTGACTGGCCTCTTTTTGAGGGCACCTGGGCTGTTATCATGTTATTAGTGTAGTCACCAACAACAGCAGAACTAGTTATCCACAGAGAAGACCTGGCTTGTTTAATGCAACATGAGGAAATCGTAGTGGAGAGCAGAGCTGTGAAGTCCAGCAGAGAGAAGTTGGAAAGGCCAATGTGAGCTTTGAGTTCAGTGGGAAGTTATTGCATGGGAAATGATCATGTATCTTGGTCATGGAGATTTGATTTTTTCCTTAGTATCTCAAGGAATTCCCCACCTTTGTGCCTTGTACACACGGTGGCTTTCTGTGTTGCTTGTGACAGAGAACGTCTCATGCTGTGTCCACCAGCACTGCGCAGAAGAGAATCCTCAGCACCAGCATGAATCTTGACAGTCCTTTTTGAATTCAGCAGTTCAGCTTGCACACGTCAGATGTGGTAGTTTCCATGTGCTTGAAGGCCAAGAAGGTAGCAACTCCCTCAATGAAAAGGGATTATAGTATCCTCCTTGAACAAGCAGCATTTCGAAGAGTTTTGCTTTGAGGGCGGGACAACTGCAAAATGTGAGAGTAGTGAGAGGAAAGAGTCATGTGCTTTTCCGGTGACAGCCTCCCTCCTTCTCCTCACTTCATGCCTGTGCCTGCGGTGGCTGGTGTTCAGGGTTATTACTCGTCTAAGTTTTCTGAGGGCCTTTTTCTTTATTGTGTCCATTCAGGTCTCGGTCAATCAGCGGAGCATCGTCTGGCCTCTCCACCAGTCCTCTCAGCAGTCCAAGGGTAAGTGGTGCTGCTTCAAGATCCGTTGGTCCAATTCACTCACACATGCTTGATGCTTTTCGACATCTGTTGCTGCAGAGCTGTGGCTCTTAGCTGGGATGTTTTGTTTTTCCTTGGCAGCTTGTAAATTTTCATGGGTGGTGAGGGAAATGTTATTTACAAATCCAAGCAGAGAATTTATCACACATTTTCCCTGCACTGTTAGAGGTACTTCAGGGATCTCACTGCGCCCCTGTCCTTTTTCAATCTCATAAGTGCATTGAATAACATTGCTATGACTAAACACTGCCATATCTAGCTAAAGTCTGTATACAGCATGGTTTCAGACCATATATCAGGAAATGTTTCACAGCTACTTTCAATCAAGTCACGGTAGAGCACCAAGCCATGCTGACTACAATCAACTCGATTCAGTTTTCCACAGAGTAGCTTGGATTAGAAAGTAAGACAAAATAAGTTTTATGGATTTGAGGACCAGCAAATTTAAAGGGAAGGTAAGAAGTTGACTAATTAAGATGAGAACACTCAAACCCTATAAATAAGATACGTATACAGGCCCTTATTCGATTGGAGTCAACCAAATACTGATACTCAGCAGATCAAACATAGTTGATAGTATATCTGTTGCAAAGTTATTAGTTTCTAAGTGCTGCGACAGAGGTCTGCGTCTACCTTGATAAATTCTTCAGTATTCTTAGTGTCTGGAAAGGTTGACTTTGTCACTTCAGGACTTCAGTCCTAACAAAAAGGCTGGAACTTATCACAAAGTCTATAGGGCTATGACAATCCATGGTACCTCATTGTCTGACCCAGAGTCTTTGGAGGCTTTCCACATACTTTTCAGGAATTCCTGAGAAGGTGCCATCCCCCACTGGACATAGATATATTCCACTTGTTAGGGTATGGATATACCTATGGATCTTCTCTTACCTATATGAAGATACCATCGGTATTCCAAATATTTTAAATCGTAATTTCTGAATAATGCGTGTAATTCTTTCACATGAATACACAGTCAAGTGTAAGTTTACAGGCTAATAAGGCTTCCAACTCCTTGCTTGATTGAACTGTTTTCTGAAACATTCTGGGTTCCTATCAATTGTTACTCTATTTTGCAACTAGCTAAATATGTTTGCAGTTTCCCCTGTGCCTTTAACATGCCAGGAACCAGTGAAGATCCATTTCGTTTCCTTCCTTGTTTCTGCACTGGGGCCTCCTGGATGGCAGTGGAATGAAGCAGATGTCTGAGAACTCTTAATGCCTCTGCAGAATGTACTGAAAACAAACAAAAACAGTTTTGTGCACAAAATAAGCATCCAGAGCTGCAAACCTTAGACTTGATCCCATTAATTGATCTCTTGGGATCGGTTTCTGACATCTCAGTAGGACTATCTCAAAGAATAAGGATGACAAGATCTGTTCCATAGTTGCTGTATCTTAACATTACTACTTAATAAGCAGTTGATTAAATAGTCTTCAAAGGGATTTAGCAGCCAGATGGCATTTTCAGCAGATCATAACCATTTTAAGACAGGTCACGTTTGTAGCTTAAAAGGTAATGCTGGAATAAAAATCATTTATTTCTTTTTAAGTCCTTACCTATGCTTCAAATAGCACCTTAGATTATTGAAAGAGAATATACTTTAAAAAGCAAATACACATTTCACTGTATGCACTGCTTAGGTGAAGTTCTATAAGCAATTGAATTCAACAGCAACTAAGAGTTGTTAAATCTCACAAGAACTTGCTAACGGAGTTCCCCATTGCACCATCGCAAAGACAGACCTAATCTTGTTCTTTGTTATGTTATTAGAAATGTGGTAATTAAGGGTGCCCTAGAGATTCATAATGAATTAGGTTGGAGATTAATTTGACTTCGTATCTTTCAAATTTGTTTCTCAAACCATCATATGATATAAAAATTGCAAGAAAACATTTGCGATCAACAGTTTTTGACGTTTATCTGCTGGAGTCATTTGCCAATGGTTAATAGTCAGGTGCTGATAGTGACTTCCATAAATTAACCACTTCCCTTATCTTTTCCCCTTCCTTTCTCATTGGTAATCAGAACTGACCAAAATGGGAGGCTTGATTTTATCTTTACAATTCTAATAATAATAAAAATATTTTGATTTAGTGATTTTCTTTTAAGTGGCCAAACTCTAAGCTCTTCAAAATCATTAGAAAACTTTAGGGCAAACCATTTTAAACATTGCTTTAAATACATCTCTGCATTTTCTAAATATGGCAGCATTATGTTAATCCATCAAACCCAGAAAGTAAATTTACTAGTGAGTTTGCTTACCGGACAATTGAGGCAAGGTTACCTTTACATGGCATGTCAGGACAGTGCCTAGCTAGAGTTTCTGTCCATTCAGAATGGATAATAATAATAAAAGGTGATAAATAATTTATAATAGTTAATAATTTATAAAAATCAGAATGTGAATGCAGACCAAAGCTAAAGAGCTGGAGCAGTAATCTCTGTTTTTACAACTCTGCTAGTATTTGTAATCTAAGGTGTTTACAGCAATATTTTTAAGAACATTCTTTTTGTTTTCAAAGTGACTTTTACTTGCCACTATCCCTCAAAAAGGCTTCTGTCCTCCCAAGTCTGTGTATTGCTGTTCGCTGACTCCATAGGAAGGGTTTTCCCAAAACACTTGTAACATGTATAAATGTTATTATTTGGGAAAAAAAACAACATTCATAATCCCATTTTTGATAACTCACTGGTGGATTATGAACTACAATTGTCTTTTTCTTTTTTAAACCATATCTTACAAACAGTGGTTCCCCCTACCCCTCCACAGAATTGGGACTTAACATCAAATATTGCTGTGACTTTATGACAAAAATCCTGATTACTGAGCTGTCCTCCGATGGCGTGAGGGATGTTGCAGGAGAAGCATAAAGTCTGATGGGAAATACCATCTCTTCCCAGATAAATTAATTTTCCAGCCGTGTCTGAAATTCTTGCTATAGCTGTTCACAAATTAAACACCAACCTGAGGTCGTGTTTTCCTTTGGGTGTTGCATTCTCTGAAGTCCCCGAGCAGATGCTGAACAGTTTAACCGTCCAGGGGAGGAGGGTGGATGCCAACAGGGCGTCGCTCTCCCTTTCCCCCCCTCTTTCTGCAAGGGTGGCTACATCTGATGTGTGCATTAAACCAGAGTCAGGGATAAAGAGGAGGGACAGAGGTTCTGACCTGTGTGTGCAGTAACCTGTGTTCATTGCCTACCACTCCGTGTGTATCACACACCTGTTTTGAGTTTCATTTCTCCACTGGGTTTGCACGTGGGCACTTTGAGCTGAAAGAGGTGGTCCCATTCTTGGCACATCTCGATTTGTCTGTGGCTTGAGTGGTTCTTCTTCCCTTTCCTCACCTCCCTACGGCATTGTGCTTCTCTCACTGCAGGGCAATCAGAACAATCCCAGAGAGATGGCATTTCTCTCTTCTTTTTTTTTCTTGGTTACTTTCTTTCATATTGTTTTTTTACTTTTCCTTTGTTTTACTTTTCTTTCCATTGTTTTCCTTTGCTGACACATGGTTGGTTAATATGATGAAGCCTGTTTATGACACTGTTGTTCTTGCTGCTGCCGCTGCTGCTGTTGTTGATTATGCTGTGTTCCCAGCTAACTGCATGTCTTTTTTTTTGTTTTTTTTTGTTTGTTTGTTTGTTTGTTCGTTTTTGTTTCTTTGCAAAATCCCTCCCCCCCACTACCCCTTCACCTCCATCTCTTGTGTCTCCTTGTGACATGATGCATCTTTGTGACTCGGATGGATTTTTTTCTGACTTTCCTTTCTCTGCTCGCCCGCTCTATGCGTATTTCACTGTTTTTGATGTGCATGGACACTCTGTGTCTGTCTCGTAGCCTATCAGAAAGTTCTTCATCCCCCCTCAGACCTCCGACCTCCCTTTCTCTCCCCGACCCCAAGTCTCCTTGGACCCTGATGCTTGTAGGAACGCCTCCAGGCCTGGACATGTACTCCAACCAAAGCCAGCACTTCAGCCCAACCCAAAGACGCAGACTTTGCCATCCAAGAGCAAATTGGCCGAAAAACCACTCCAGTCTACTAAATCCAACCCACTCCCTTCCAGCAATGCCAGCACCCCCTCTTCCCAGAACACCCCTGTGCAGAATGCTCAGGGCCGCACGCCTGCTGCCGGCTTTAACCCACAGCTGGCTGTTCCTAAATTGCAGACCAACCCTATGTCTCCTGTTAGGTTACTCCCTTCTAGTACTGACCCAAGCACCAAATCTATCCCCATCATACAGGTCACCCCTCACCCCTCTCCAAGGGGAAGTCCCCTCCCTACCCCCAAGGGGACACCTGTCCATACGCCAAAGGAGAGCCCAGCAGGCACACCCAACCCAACACCACCATCCAGCCCCAGCATTGGAGGAATGCCATGGAGGACACGGCTCAACTCAATCAAGAATAGTTTCCTGGGGTCTCCTCGCTTCCATCGCCGGAAATTGCAAGGTGAGTACTCTGTCCAGATGTACCAGGGTGGTTCTGCTTTGGGCAGCCTTTCAGCAGCAAGTTGATGCCTCTCTGTGGCTCTGCAAGTTTAATGTAGCAAGGACTGAATATTGGTATTGAGAGTGATAGTGTCAGGCAGCCCTAGCCCAAGGCGTGTGTCAGCAGGCTCTGTAAATCCACTGCACCTGCTCCAACAGCATCTCCTGAGCCCTCTTCACACTCTAGCAGTACAGATCTTACTGTCCCTGTCTTGGTTCTTAGAACACAAGAAAATTTTATCTTCAGCTCACCCCTTATTTTGCCAGCAAACCTAGAGCTCTGATATTTCCCCTATGGCTGTACTCTGCTGCCTCTTTGCAGCCACAGGCTGAGCCTTCTGCTGCAAAAAGATGTCCAGTGACAACAGGCTGAAATTGTCCTTCTGAGGTGCAGCTTCTTTCATGTTGGTTAGTGCTTTTTTTAACTCCTTCAATAATTGGTGTAAAAATTGCCCTAATACAAAGAGTGTTTTCATTTCTGCTGGCCTGTTTCAGTTTTCAGAGTCTCTAGATTGTTGAGATGTGCAAAATTGTCTTCTTCGAGCTCCAGGTGGCTTTTCATATTCAGGCAAAGGGCACCTGAAGTCATATGTATTACCCTCAGATAGCAGCAGCAGCTATCCCAATGCCCTGTGCTTTTACAGGATCCTCTCAGAAAGGAGGATTACAGCTGTGGAAGAGTTAGGTTTTGGACTGTGATGGTCAGGGACATTATCTCAGAGTTGGCCAGAGAACTGCTGAGAGTTGCAGCAGTGACTGAGCTGCATCCAAATGGCCTGGTGTGGCAGACTCTTACTTTGTGTTAGAAAATTCCACAGGGATTCCTGATACTCTCAGTGACTGAAAGAGACTTTGGATAATGCCCATTACATACAGTGTGAGAATTGGCTCATGAAATAATATTAAACAAGTTGTAAGGCAATCAGATTGGCACGGTGTTTGGGTCAGGACCAGAAACCATTGAAGCCAGCACAAGATTTTCTAGTGATTTAAGGAAGTGTAGGTTGAAATGCGTCACCTGTTTATATACAGTGATCTAGGGACACATGACCAATGTTCAAATGTCAGAACTAATCTGCAGAGTCAATGAGCAAATGAAAGAGGGTACAATGTCAGAATTCTTTCATTTTTATAATAGCAGAAAAAGAAAGGTGCACTGATTCATTGATTTCTTTTCTTCCTCCCTCTCTTTGGCTGTGCATGCATGGGCAGTACCTACACCAGAGGAGATGTCCAATTTAACCCCGGAATCATCCCCAGAGTAAGTAAATTGCCAGTACGCTACTTCTTTTCCACCACCTACCAGTGTCATTTCCTTGCCTGAATGTCATAGGGTGACTGTTTCTGCTCTGAGTCAGTATCTGATTGTAACCTGTTATCTCACGAGTGGGTGCAGATGTGAAATGGTCCCTCTGCTAAGGACCCTGAATAAAATCTGTACTTCAGTAATAGCAGTGGGGTTAGTGGGTGATGAAACAGTCTCCCAGTAACCAGCTCATTTAGTCACAGCATGCTGAGTTTCCTAGTCTTGGAACATCTTCCTGTTCTCTTCTTTCATTTGATTCTCAAGCAGATGACTCTTGAGGATAGTCGATGTCTTATAATGGCACTAACTAAGCCATAAAAAGTCTTCTTAGAACATGAGAGTTTGCATCCTCAAAATAACATGCAGAAGCTTCTGCTAGGATGATTCCAAGGAATCTTTAGCTTGGATAGTAAATGCAGTATTAATTCTGGGCAGCAACACTGGGAGGTGCAGAAGCTGTTTCATATTCACCAGACTCATTCCTTAAAGTCAGTGTACGCTTCAACCATTTCACTGCACAAATGTGCGTCACTGCATGGCAGGTTTGGAAGCCCCTGCCAGAGAGTGCTGCTCCAAACATTTCCTAATATATGCAACAGATGCCAAATTATTCCTTTTTATTTTCACAGCTTGTGTTTGTGCACCCAATGCCCATTGACTTTCCCTGCCAACCAAGACAATTTGGCCTTTTGTCAAGATACTTGCGTGAAATATTCATGAGTCACAGATGAAAATTGTGGGCCCAAAGTTTTGTAATTGGTGATAATGGTATCGCCTTAAGAACTTTTCCCAGACCTGGCATGTATCTGATGGGCAGTCTGTTTCTAATACTGCAGAGTGGACAGGGATAATAAAGAAAGGGAGAGGGAGAAGTAAGGAAATAGCAAAGGGTAGTAAAAGAAATCCAGGAAGAAGAGTGGAATAAATTGTGTTTTCAGCACTTTGGAGAATTTACTAATAAGGGGCATGAGAGAATTTCATAAAATAAACATATCCTTACAGAATAAGTAAGTGATATTCTCATCTCAATTGTTTTTAAGGCTGCTAAAGCAGAAAAGCCACTAAATGAAGTCCCTTCCCTTCCTTTCCCTTCTATGTTGGTAGATGTTCTTCGGTGAATTTACTGCCTTCTGTACTTCCCACTCACCCTTTAAAAGCTGGTATACAGAAGTAGTGTCTGTCATTTGAGGCAGTTTGGATGCAAGTCAAAGCCTAAGGCCCTTTTTTCTTTTTCTGTATAATTGCCAAATTAATGAGTTCAGTTGGACTGCACCCTCCAGTAAACATAATAAAAGTCATAAAAAATAATGAACTAGATTTTATTTTAATGGTAGGTGTCTTGTTGCTCAGTGCCCACTTCCACATATCTTTTTTTTTCCTGATATTGTCTTCTTTTCTGTAAGAAATAAGATATCCTTATCAAGAGCTCTATTGACCTCATGGTTTGAGTGATAAAAATGAGTGTCCTTGGTCTGGTACAGCATTCTTTAATGACTGCCATTCATTTAACAAACCTGATGTTTAGGTAATAAACTTTGACGTGTCTGGGTAATGTTATTCTTTCTCACATGAAAAAGAAATGCTATTATTTATGCCAAGCAAGTGAACTTCTGGAGGTTATAGATCCCTGCACCCAGGGACAGATAGGGAAAACAGTGAGGGTCTCCAAAGGTGAAACAATCAGACACTCCAAAAGTAGAAAATGGAACAGCATTATAACAGGAAGAAATTCAGTGTGAAATAATAAAGCAGTAGCCTCTATTTTCATGCTAATCTATTTGCTTTTTTCATCAACTGGACACCTGGTTAGATTCCCTAGAGTGATCTATGTACCCAGCCTCCCTCCCATGTCTCTTACCTGCCTCCCCCTTATGAGGCTTTTCATCACAAGAAAAGCTTTTTAATTGTAAGTACTTTTTTCACTGCTTACAGCCTGATTTTCTAAGGTGATGCTGAAGATGTTCAATTCATACTTGTGTTATTCCAAGTTAGTAGCACTTAGCAAGCCCTGTCAGGAGGGAAACCTTAATTGCGTGATTTTAATCTGAAACTACTGCATCTTCTTCAGCGGAATTATGCCCTGTGTATACAAGCACAGTTAGTTCTGCCGATTTCAAGGAGAAAAGATTTGGACTAGGGTTTGGAGAAAGATAAAGCAAAGGCTACGCTTCTGACTGGGGCTGGGGAAGGGCTGCCAAAGAAGTAGATATACACAAAAAGCCTTCTGTTTTGAGTAGTATTTCCTGGGAGACCTAAGTGAGGTTGTGTTGGACCTGGATGCTGACTAGGGTTAGGGTTAGGGTTTGGAGAAAGACAAAGCACAGAGGCCCACAGAGTCCTGCTGGCAATGATATTTCTGATACAAGCCAGGATACTGTTGGCCTTCTTGGCCACCTGAGCACACTGCTCGCTCATATTCAGCCGGCTGTCAACCAATCCCCCCAGGTCCCTTCCCACTGGACAGTTTTCCAGCCACTGTTCCCCCAGCCTGTAGCATTGCATGGGGTGGTTGTGCCCCATGTGCAGGACCCAGCACTTGCCCTTGTTGAACCTCATCCCATTGGCCTCGGCCCATCGGTCCGGCCTGTCCAGATCCCTCTGCAGACCCCCCCTACCCTCGAGCAGATCAACATTCATGCCTAACTTGGTGCTGTCTGCAAACTTAATGAGGGTGCACTCCATCCCCTCGTCCAGAAAACTGATATTGAAGAGAACTAGTCCCAATACTGAGCCCTCAGGGACATCACTTGTGACCAGTCACCAACTGGATTTAACTCCATTCACTATGACTCTTTGGGCCCAGCCACCCAGCCATTTTTTTACTCAGAGGAGCGTACAACCATCCAAGCCATGAGCAGCCAGTTTCTCCAGAAGAATGCTGTGGTAAACAGTGTCAAAAGCTTTACTAAAATCTAGGTCGACCACATCCACAGCCTTTCCCTCATCCACTAAGTGTCTCACCTTGTCACAGAAGATCAGTTTCGTCAAGCAGGACCTGCCTTTCGTAACCCCATGCTGACTGGGCCCAATCACGTGGTTGTCCTGTAAGTGCCGCCTGATGGCACTCCAGATAATCTGCTCCATGAGCTTCCCTGGCACCAAGGCCAGACTGAGAGGCCTGTAGTTCCCTGGGTCTCTCCTGTTAGCCAGGAGTGCTGATTAATGATGGAAAGTGGCTTGGTGAGCACTTCTGCCAGCTCTCTCAGTACCCTCGGGTGGATCCCATCAGGCCCCATAGACTTGTGTACATTTAAGTGGTGTAGCAGGTCCCTAATCATTTCCTCTTGGATTATGAGGGCTTCATTCTGCTCCATGTCCCTACCTACCAGCTCAGGAGGGTGGGTATCCGGAGAACATCTGGTCTTACTACTAAAGACTGAGTCAAAGAAGGCATTAAGTACCTCAGCCTTTTCCTCATCTTATCACTATGTTTCCTCCCACGTCCAATAAAGGATGGAGATTCTCCTTAGTCCTCCTTTTCTTGTTTATGTATTTATAAAAATATTTCTTATTATCCTTAATGGCAGTAGCCAGATTGAGATCAAGTTGGGCCTTGGCCCTTCTAATTTCCTCCCTGCACAGCCTCAACATCTTTGTAGGCCTCCTGAGTGGCCTGCTCCTTCTTCCAAAGGTCATGAACTCTTTTTTTTTTTTTTTTTTTTTTTTTCCTTTTTTTCCTGAGCTCTAGCCAAAACTGTCTGCTCATCCAGGCTGGTCTTCTTCCCCACTGGCCCATCTTTTAGCACATGGAGACAGCATGCTCCTGTGTCTTTAGGATTTCCTTCTTGAAAAGTGTCTAGCCTTCCTGGACTCCTTTGCCCTTCAGGACTGCCTCCCAAGGGACTCTGCCAACCAGTTTTGTAAACAGGCCAAAGTCTGCCCTCTGGAAGCTAACCCCCCTCCTTACTTTTCCAAGAATCAAAACCCCTGTTAATTCATGATCACTGTGCCCAAGGTGGCCTCCAGCCTTCACATCACCCACATGTCCTTCTCTGTTCACAAAGAAAAGGTCCAGCAGGGCACCTTACCTAGTTGGCTCACTTACCAGCTGTCAGAAAGCTATCTCCCACACACTCCAGAAACCTCCTAGACTGTTTCCTCTCTGCTGTATTTCCAGCAGACATCTGGTAAGTTGAAGTCCCCCACTAGAGCAAGAGCTAGCGATTGTGAGACTTCTCCCAACTGCTTATATAATATTTCATCTATGAAATCTCATGCAACACCAGCAAAATTATGTCCTGAATTCCAGGGATTTGCAATCTGGAGCACGGCCCAGGCTATCAGAGTCAGTATTAGTATGGATAACCTTGCCAAAGAAAAGAGCCCACCTTGACTCTGTAGACTCCAGACCAAGTTTCCACACTGAACAGCAGAAAACCTCCCTGTGTTCTGGGGCTCTTTTAACCTACCCTCATTAAGAGATCTATAAGTGAAGTTCCCACAAAACCATTAATGAAGATAAAAATATAAAAAGTAGTAGATGGCAGATCTGCAGTTAAATATTCACACTGTTTCTAGGCCCAGCTTCCAAGGAGAATGTGTGACATACACTGGGCCCCTGGAGTCCCAATAGCCAAGCACTGTTCAGAGTATGATAGATCCAAGCCTAAGACAACCAGACATTTTAGATGGATAACCAGGTGCAAATTTACTAATTACCATAGACCCTTTACATGCAGGGAGCTATTGCCCCAGCTCTCCAGGGGCTTGCAGAGTTGTTATGGTGTGTGTGAGACACACGAGCTAATTAGTATGTAATTTCCTTTCACACTCTAACCCTGGCTCCTTAACGACCCATTTAAATGAGAGGCCCTTTCTCTTTACTGCTCCCTATGCTAATCTTTGGCTCACTGGCTTAATTACAGCTGCCTATGAATATTTTAGGGAGTGACAGTTTTCCAGCCCACTTTAATTGAGTGGGGAATGGTGGTTTACCAAATTGCAAGTGAATCTTTTTGTTCTCTTACCTTCTGTTGCCCTTAATAGTTGGCAACAAATGAGTATTTGCACAACCGAGCTGTCCTCCAGTTGTGGTGTTTCCATACTCCTTTCTCTCCTCATCTCTGCCCTTTCTCATTCTACCCTTCCTCATTCTTCCTCAACTGTAGGTTGTCTTCTTCTGTTGAGTGGCGAATGTCCCCTAAAAGTGGAAGCCTATTGCTTGGCTTTATAAAATACCCTGTAGAGTGAAAAACCTGCACTCTCTTGGAGGCAGGTCTTTTCATCTCTGACTTTTTCATGCTAAATTCTTCTCTGCTAGAACATGGCTGATTTCAATGGAATTTTTCCTGGACTTAGCTTGGTCCAGCAATTCTTTGCCCACATATCATGGCTGACAGCATCTTCTCTCCCCTCAAAACATTAACTTTCAGAGGTGCTACCTCCAAGTTCTGGGTAGTTTCCCTCAGTAACATACCTGCCCTATTTTCACTTTAGCCTGTTTAAATTGAAAGTGAATTTCAACAAAGTGCACTGCAATGGTAAAACAATAAGCAAAATCAAACATTTGCTTACATAATCAGTGTGAAAAAAGGCAGTTTCATTTTATGATGAAACCGAAATCTGATGCTGTGGAGTTGGATTGCTATCAGTGGAAAGCCTGAGCTGTGTTTTCTGTGTTGCTGGTATCTTCTCTCTTAGTACTGAAAATTCTTTCTTTTCCAGAGTTTGCTCATTATTTAGACAGATTTTGAATGGGACTAATGAATGGGACAGTGTTTGTGCTGGCCCTCTGGGTAGGAGTGGATTTTACTTTCTGACAGGTTGGAGGCCCAGTGAAACCTCTAGTTTGCTTTAAAAAGCGATATCATATGATTGTACTGTCAGTACAAGAGGACACCTTTGAAAATGGAACTTTCGAAGTCCGAGAACACCAAAGGCGTTGAAACTGGGCAGGAGGGAACTTAAATCCCTGTGTTAACAGCATCCACATATTGTCACAAAAAAAAATGGAGAGATCCTTGGAGACATTTCAGAAATATGTCCCCAGATTTATGTGAATTGTATGTGTGGAGTATTAATTGGTATATTGACTTTATAGAAAAGTTACTCCTAGTTTTAAATTGTTGGTCACACCTGCTGCCAGAGCTGCACTGACGGGACCATTATTTTAACAGTTTTCACTAAGTGAGTGGGATGTTCTCTGACTCTGTGAGCCACCTATTGTAATGTCACATCTGGAGTGTTATCAATACTTTTTTCTGCAGGTTTTTTTTTTTTCCTAGCTGGGAAATCTAAGAAATAGTACTCAGTATTCTAAACTGTCTCTTTCTTTTCATCACGTCAGGCTTGCCAAAAAATCCTGGTTTGGTAACTTCATCAACCTGGAGAAAGAAGAACAGATTTTTGTGGTCATTAAGGACAAACCACTAAGCTCCATTAAGGCTGATATTGTCCACGCTTTCCTCTCGGTAAGTCAGCCCAACTGCCTGTTGGAGGCATTGCTCATTGGTCAGACCAAGGTCTCTGCTCCTTCAAATGCATGCTCTGTGCATTTAAATTATGCATCATGTTCATTCAGGCCTCCACTGTACTCTGTCTAAATTTCTAGCTATAGAAAGTACTCTGTAAGGTGAGAAAAGTTTTCAACCTTCTTGCCGGGCTCTCCAGGTTACCAGTGTTTGGAATATCAGTGCAATTAGAGCACACTGGCAATGCAGTATCAAGACATTGATTGGCTGCTTTGTCACACTTATCTTGCAGTCACCATCTGTGCAAAAGGTTGGGCCTCCCTGTGTATGCCCTCCACCACTTTAATCAGACAAAAAGCCTGTCTCACACCTGCATTTATTACTTCAGATCTCCTCTTCTGTGCTTTATGGCAGATAGAAGGGTAATTTCTTCTGGTGAGCAGAGTATCAGTTGTTACAGATGCTCTTTATTTACGATCTAAGAAAGTCTGCTGTGTGAGCAGAGAAAATGTCCTTTTTTTTTTCCTACAGAACCTCCTTATTCTCACCATTTAAAAGTACCAGTGAAGAAAAAGGTCAGCAGAGTAAACCTAATTTGACAGATTTTTCAATTCAAGGGTTCTTGAAGCATAATGAGACTTTTTTTCAAATAATATTAAAAGAAGACGGTTTAATTTCTTTTATTGTTTGTTGAATTGGTGTTATTTTCCACAAAATATTGCTCTCCTTTTTAGTCTCTATGATGCTACAATGAATTTCTTCACAAAAAGCAGCTGTAATCCTTTTAACTGTTCATACACAGTACAGGCATACAGGGACTGAGTGCAGTATAGTAACATCCATCAAACACTGTTATCTATCTCAGATTGGTTTGAAGCAGCTGTGTTACTCTACCAGTTCCCTGTATTTAGCTATGCTTGTGAGTTTAGTACAGCATAGTGTACGTTACTGCCTATGTTAGTGATCCTGTGCATACCCTACATGTGTGGTGCAAGGTGTGATGTGGTGATTTGTGTGCAAACCCTGTGAATCACCTCTTTCAGCCAACTTCAAATTAAATGTATTGTAAGAGCCTGATAAGTAAGTTTGTAAGGTAAGCTTCTCAAAGAATTCATCTGTCATTTTCCCTCCAAAAATAGAAGTTAGATTTCCAAGTGTTTGGGGGGATTTTTTTTAAATCTTGTCTTTTGTGAAACAATAAATAGAATATGAGGGTATGTTAAATTCTAGTAGGATCAGTGAATAGTGACTGCTTGAAAATTAGGCAGTTGTGAAGTTCTGCCACAGGTCTGATGATACAGATATTGGATAACACCAGAAAGCTTCTCAAAATTGTTTTCCATATTGATAGGAGTTGTGATTTGCGTAAGTTAATAGCAGGCATGCTGTCCCTGTGGATATCCCAGACACTTGTCTAAGTGTCTGCTCCTTGTCCCGATGTTTCTTTGATAGCATAGAATCACCAAACAATTGAGGTTGGAAATGACGTAAGGAAGTCAATAGTTCAACTTCCTGCTCAAAACAGGATCAGCTATGAGGTCAGACCAGGCTGATCAGGTTGTTGTTATATCCAGTCTTATATCTCACTGACTTTTCTAGTCCCTCCCTTAATATCAGTTCTCACTAAGCAAAAGGCATTTCTCAAAACTGGTAGATGAGCAGGAAAAGAAGGACTCAGTGTATGAAGCTGTGCAGCATGGGATTTATAAGCGTGCTGGATATTCCATCAGTATTTATCCTTTAAATTTAGGTCATTCCTTTAAGGAACAGTGCCTTCTTGTGTGGTGCCAAGCAATCTACACTCTTACTGATCTCACAAGAATGCCCTGAATATTACAAATTGAAGTCCAGAAGCAAATCTAGCAAATCATACACATTCTAGAAATACGTATTGCTGTAAACTGAACTTTGCAATTGTTCCCTTTTTGAGCTGGTTCTACTATCTTCTGCCAACCTCTTTCAGATTCCAAGCCTCAGTCACAGTGTCATCTCACAGACAAGTTTCCGTGCAGAATACAAGTCCACAGGAGGTCCTGCTGTCTTCCAGAAGCCAGTGAAGTTCCAGGTGGACATAACATACACAGAAGGGGGAGAGGCGCAGAAGGAGAATGGGATTTATTCTGTCACTTTCACACTCTTATCAGGTAACCATGGCAAAGCTGCAACATGGGTGCAAGTTGTCTCTGTCCTTGCTGATATGGAGGCCTGCAAAGAGAGGTCTTCCAGGGGAAAGATCCATACAGTGGGTAAAAAGAGGATACTGGGAACAAGAATGGCATTGGTAGTGATAGACATGCTTGGGAGGACAAGAGATTCACAAAGAGGTGAAGTTGCCACCACCACAATTCGTGCTAAAAATAGCTGCTCTGTGCATCAGATTTGAAATACCTCCCTGTACTGCCTCCTCGTTTCACTCAAAGGTCTCAATATCTCACCTGGGCACTGTGAAGCCACTGATTCCTTTCTTACAGAAATGTGCAATCACCTTTTTTTCCTGGCTCATCATGTGCTCCACACAGGGGTTAAAAGTAACTAACAAAAAAAAAAAAAAAAAAAACACTTGCCTGTCTTTACAAAAGGAGCCCAAAACCCATCCTTCTTGTTGAGCGTAGCACTGCAAAGTCCCTGTAAACATGGGGGGGCTGTATAATAGTTCTTCAAAGTTGTGCCTTCAGCTATGCTGGCCATACAGTCTTGGGGACAGGACTGAAGGGAAAATGTTTGTGATCCTTTCCCTCCAGCCTGTGTTATCTGGGGATTTGGCTCCTGCTGCTCTCACAGCCATGCATGCCTCTTCTCTCCTCACAGGTCCAAGCCGTCGTTTTAAGAGGGTAGTAGAAACCATTCAGGCACAGTTGTTAAGCACACATGACCAGCCTTCAGTGCAGCAGTTATCAGGTAAGTAGTTTCTACTGTTGGGCACCTTGCTTCAGCAGGGACAGGAAGGTGAAGTGCCTCTCAGTACCAGGAGGCTGAGGGATGCCATCCCTCTGATCACAGCAAGAACCTAGCTCTATTCAGACAGAGCAGTAACTCCCCGCACCCACCCTACTCCCTGCACCCTCCCTCTTTCATTCCCACTCCAGTGCTCCCAGCGCATTCCCTAGTTGAACCGCTTCTGCCCTCCTCCCGCCCAAAGAGCCATTTGCCCACTTCTCCATCGAAAGCTGCATCATCAACAGATATTCCAGATTTTCTCAAGGTCCAAAAGTTCCCAGAACAGGGACACAGTCTAGAAGATACCTGATGTACAGACCCTTCAGGTGTGCCTTAGAAACCTCCAGCTTCAGAGGGTCCCAGAACAAAATTGAGAGCTACTTTTAACTAGCTATTAAGAGCAGCATTTTCAGATGGTCAGACGGTGGCTAATAGTTTCCAGTAGTGTGGTCAAATTCTTGGCCCAGTACTGTGGTAGCACGAATCATATACTAAGGTTCTGCAAAAGCTATTACGTTATTGATTTTTAAAATAAGTTGCAATTCCTCACAGTGGTAAAGAAAGCTTTACAAGTGTGGCCCTTTGCAATGACATTAATCTGAATCTCCAGGCAGCCTGAGATGATATTACAGAAACTCTCCTCATCTCACCATTATGTATCAAATGTTCACTCTGAACACTAGTGGTGACACTTAAAAAAATCAATGATAGCAATTCTGTCCTTTTAGAGGATAGAACAAAGGAAGAAGGTGAAAATGGAAAACTTAAGGAAGCTTAGATACTGGGAGTGCTTCAAGGAAGGAAAAACATGGAGAAGCAGAAAGAATGTACAGATACAGGGAAGAAATAGGAGCAAAGCAGAGAGTGGAAGCTGCAGGAAGAAGAGGCAGGAGGAATGGGAAGAGTTTTTCCATTGTATGATGCTGAAAAGGTAGTAAATAAATATTATACATAAGAGCTAAGTTATATGTTTTACCTTAGTGTGAACCAGCCAAGACAAAATTGGAGAATGAAGTCAGCATAGCATCATGCAGTTAAATCCTGGGTCTCCTTGGCTCATTGCACATATGGGTTACATCCTTCTGGTCTAACAGTGTGGCTTTAACAGCTGAAGATAAAATAACTCTGGCTAGAAGAGTGTGTGCTCACTATGTGACAGAAAAGTATGCTCAGCTCACGAAAGATTATTTTCCACTTTACTTTTGCCCTCCAGCACTGTCTGACCTTCTGCATGCTGGATTGCAAGGATGCCCAGCACATGGGTTATTCTGTTAGGAAACAGGAAAGGTGAGGATATTAGAACTAGATTTGATTCAGATTTTTGCTCTGTGGACTTCTGAAATAAAATCAAACTCAAGAAAGCAGCCAGAATTTTCTGCCAGCCCTTTCTCTTGGGAAATGCTGGATCTATCGAGAGTGAGGGCAATTAGCTAACAGAAAAGCATCCTCCGAGTCTAGTTCCTAGTACCCCTGCTGCGTGAACAATGTTCAAGCATCCCTTGTCTCTTTGGGAAAGAAGTGTGCCCTTGCCCTCTGATAAGGGAAAAGCTGTTAAAAAAAAGGTAAATACTATGATCTCTCTTAACTTTTTCACCTTAACATGTGCTAGCTAATGAGGCCATATAGAAAGACTTGGACCCTGTTGCACACTTGCACATGAAGCAGGGTATCTCCATAAGAAAGTCATATTATAACAGCAATAAAAACCATTCATCTGACTGTGGCTCAGAGAGACATTCAGGGCAAACCATGCTGTAAGAAGTGTATGACTTACAGTTTTGCTCTGGTTCTGGAATGGAGAAATCATATTACAGATGCAGAGTCTCTTTCTACTGCCTAAAGCTACATGAGAGCATTTCTTTCTAGCAGGGAAAACCCAGCCTGATCTTTAAAGACAGGGAGAAAGTGAAAACTCCACGTGGAGTGTTAACAACAAGCGAGGCAGCTCACAAGAGACACAGTGCCAAACTGTCCTGTGTCTATCACCTGTCCTGATCAGTAAGATGCATGTCGTTTGAAAAAGAGAGAAGTAATTCAACCTGAAAAACTTAGTTTGGAGCAGAGTACAAGGAAAAGAGAGAAAGTACGGGGAAAAGATTGTTACCACAGAAGAGAAAACGTGGTTCAAAGCAGGGGGGTCCCATGGTTCACATCCTCATCCAAAGTGAGAGAATAAGTGGAAAAAAATGGATAAAGAGATCACAAAGAGTTCACATTCAGCACTTTACTTAGCTGGTTGGCTGTGGTTGGGTAGGTCTGCATAGGGGCTTCCTAGAAATCGACTCAGTATTTCTTACTTACGTAGAAACAAGACAAGTTCTTCATTTCTTTCTTCTCCCACATTCCCAGCCCTTAACACCTCACAGGAATTGTGGTGGCTGGACTCCTGTTCAGGTTCATGTTTGGAGGATGCTCTGTAGGCAGTCCTCTGCTGCAACGGAGTTTACAGTTCACTTTGACTTTCCTCCTCCATGGCTTTGAGGATATTGCTGGCTCTGATCAGCAATTCTGGCCTGTTTGTTCCCTTGCCAGAGCACTGGAGATGTTCCTAGCTCATTGTGCATAGACATATCCTTTGTATGGTTGTGTGCCCTGCCTTATAGTTCAGATGCCATTACAGGTGGGATGATGAAAGCCACCTGTGAAAGGTGCATGCTTGTAATGTGAGACCTGCAGAAGGGCAAGATTCAGTGAATACAGTAGAAAAGAGAACAGAAAGGCCTAGTAAGCATATGGCACTGACAGTCATTCTCTCTCCGGCTCCTCTTTGATCCATTATGCAGCAGGCCAGCCCACTAAGCCGGCTTGCCTGGGTTTCAGAACGTACTTTTCTCTTTCTCATTTCCTCCAGCTCACAACAGTGTTTGTAGATGTCATGTTGCCCATGCATCTGTGTGTGTGTTATGTGAGTGTGTACACATACATACCTGATTTAGGCAGATGTGTTTCTGTGTCATACTTGAGTACCCTATAATCTCTCTTCCCCATGGATATCCCTGCATTCAGTTCCATTTTCCCTTCCTTAGACTGGCTGTGCTTATTTCTACTGACATCCTGTGAAGCAGGAAAACAGCTTCCTTCCCTTACTGGAATAAATGTGTAAATAAATGCAATCCATCCCAAAAGCTAATCTAATACTTTTAAAAGCCGCTGTCCAGTTGGTCAAATTTAGTGCAACGTATCAGCTTTCTACCTTGATGCTTCAGGACATGAAATCCTCTGTGGTATAGCTGCTGAGACAATACCCAGTCTACGGACTTATGACTGGTATAGAACAATTAGATAGGCGTTGATGGTTCATTTTTTCTTCCAGTACAAGAACTAGAAGCCATCAAATGAAGCTAGTGGAAGCCAAATACCAAACAAATACTGAAAGGTGTGTCTTCATGTAATGGGTAACACCTGTAGAACTTGCTGAAGCAGGTTTTGAAGCTTACAGAGATGCTCATGTTCCCCTGAGTACTTCCTACTCCCAGGGAGACTGGATGACTCCCTGGAAGAGGAAACTTCATGGCAACTACCAAATGGATAAAACCACAGCAAACTCAGGAAATCCCTGACCCGTAAGTGATGAGAGAATGAGGCAGTGCTATGAGAAAGTGTTCTATATATGCTTGGTCTGCTGTTACTCTCCTGCATGCCCACGTGTGGCTGCTTTTGGAGAAAGAGCTCTAGGTGATTTGATTTTGGCCTTTTTTCTGAGCTGGAATAGCTGTCCATGTGTTCTTGTTACTGGTATCACAAAATCCATTGTGCCCAGTGATGCCCTGAAAGGACAGTCCCTCTTGGATGAAGAATGAGTAACAAGATCTATGGGAGCAGCTAGCCTTGTCTCTTCATCCATTGGTGCCCTTTGGTAGAATAAGGGGATCTCCTGAGGGGGGAAAAAAAAACACATATTTTTGCCTTCATTTCAGTCCGGTACCCTTTCCATTAAATTATAATCTGTTTTCCTCCAGTGCCATTGCACAAAAAAGTAATAGAAACAGCTGGTGAATGGGGACTTGCAAAAGCCATCCATGATCATACACGGGTTATCAATTTTTATTTTCTTAATATTTTCTTGCCTCTTTAGGCTTTGGTTTTAAGTGTGGGGTACTGCATATCCCCATTTTTTTACCTTTTTTCCTGTGTTTTAGGCAATCAGCAGTGCTGAAATAGCCTTTATAACTTCTTTGTAATAGGTTTTCTGATGTTTTACTATATTTCTTGGCTTCATGTCAGATTTTAACCCTCAGCTTCTCAGAAGTTCAGAGTTTCTCAGCGTTACTGCTGGAAATGCCTTTCATCAGCATAAGCAGCTGTTTAGAGACCATGTGCAGCTCCAAAACAGGGCTGTGCAAATTCTTCCTGATTGCATCTGTCTTCTGTATACGCACCTGATCTCTCTTACTGTGCTGGTGTATGTCTCAAAAAGAAAAAAAGATGTTCATGTGACTCAAAAGGCTTTGCTGGAGTATTGATCTGTGCATTCTGGGTGTTCATCTTTATGGCTCACATGAGCTGTGGGTTGGCTAAATAGCTACAAAAAAATCATAGTAAGAAATGGTTTCCAAGTGTGCAAAGGATTTTATCATAAAGACAGAAAAAGGGAGTAAGGAGCAAATGAAGTGCTTTTGCCAGGTCAGCTTCCATCTGCAGACGTGAAATGGGACTATGTATCTGTCAGTTTGGAACTGGACTGCCATTCAGTTTTATCTGGGGCTTGTCCAGGTCCTAGCTTTATCTTGTTTCCTGCATTCCTGTGGGATCCTTTATGTTGTAACCACTCTTGTAGTGTCTGGGGCATCACTTTATCTTGCTGTCATGCTTCCCACCTATAAGAGGCACAGTGTAATGCCTAGTTGGATTGCTAGAACACTGCATTTTGATAAACAACTTTAGTATTATTATTGAACAGACCTCAGTAAAGTTAACTGAGTAGTCCTGAAATAAAACATTTAAGAAAGAGTCCAAGCGCTCCAGATTTTTTTATAGAACAGTACATTTCAAGTAGGCACCCAAACGCGGGGAAATTCCAACCCAAATGGTAACTGCTTTGGACCAGAGGAAGTGGTATCTCCCTTGGCATCATCTCCTTTAATGTAAGTGGTTACTGGGAACTATCGGCAATTGGCAGGAGACACTCAGTGCTTTTCTGGGATCTAGCCCTGCATTTGGAGATCACAGGAGAGCAGTTGTTTGTGTGAGATTTCCTGGGCTGGGACAAGTCGCAGTCCCAGAGATACCAGATGCATCACAAACCAGGCTGTTTGATTGTGAAATTTATGAGGAATAGAAACACCAATTACTGAAAAAAATAATTTCAGGAAAGAAAATTTAGCAGAACACTAGGATTTTTTAATGGATTCAGAGCTCGTTTTGACCTTTTCATGTTCCAATCAGGAAGGGCCTATGTTAACCAAAGCATTTGTCATCTGTTAATGAACTGAACTGTGTGTCATTTATGAAAGAGTCTCGGTCAAATCTGAAGCGTGAGGGACTGCCAGCAATTCTTATGAAATAAGGAATTGCCTTATCTTCAGAAGGATTGAGTTCTGGCACTGCCACTCTGCTTTAATTAAAAAATTAAACAGCATACATTAAAAATGTAGTTACATGACCCATCAATGCTTCTCGGGGAGCATTTAGCTTTTGGACCCTGGTGTTACTCACCTCACATAACACCTTGATCCTGCAGACACTGGGTTATGGATTATTATCTGTAAGCAGAAGCCTGCTGCCAAGAATCTACGGCTTTCTAATAAGAATGAAAATTCTCCTTTAAAATTATGAAATACTTTATCATACAGAATATTTATTAAAGCAGATGTTATAAGTTGATGGAAATGAAGGAAGTATTAAAGTAGTCATTATAAGAGAGAAGCTGAAGGCATATTAACTCTGTTAGTCTCTTCGAAGATGTGGTATCAACTACTGTTTCTGGCATGCTCATTTTTGCTGTCCTTTAGGAATGGGGAAAAAAACACCTGATTGTGTATTAGGAAGACATTAGAAATAAAAATAAGTTACTGTGCAGGTCTTGGGACTGGCCCTGGCAATATGGAGAACACAAATTGTAGTTTTTGTTGTGCATAAATGTTCTAAGAAAGAAAACTGTGAAGTTTTATTAGTTTTCCTTTGATATTTTTCCATGGTCTTATATTTCAAAAGAGTCTTTGTGTTTTTTCCTATCCATCCAAAACTATTCTACAACCTGCAAAATTAGTATTTTAGGAACAAAATGGGTTACAGATCCCAAGGTGTTACATTGTCAAAAAGCCTACACTCCCTTTTTTTTCTGTTGCGGATCTGTCAGTTTGTATTCTCATCACAGGATTAATTTATGTAGACCTGTTGCACAATTAGCTTTAAATGAAATATTTAAAAGAGCTATGCTGACCACAGATGACTGAAAAAAAGACAATATTCTGAGGTACTACCTTAAGAAGGCATGATTAATTTATGTTAAAAAATCACAAAGAAAGAGAAATACTCATTTCAGGAGACTCTTAGTAAGCCAACCATAATATTTACCTATTCTGGCATTATCCAAGTGCTACCAATTTTGCTTCTTGACTGCTAGTGACTGTGTGGTCAGTCTGGATACTCTTGAGAGAAGAATTCCAGGTGATGGAAGTGGGAGTCAGAAACAATCTTTCAGTCCTGTTTGAGACTTTCCTTGCTCTTCTTCCCTGTTCTTCTGCACTCTTTCAAAGCAGAGGTTATGCTGATGGCTGGGTGACAGCTCTGAGCTCTGCCACCGTAGATCTGTAGTTACTGCAGCTGGGTGTAGTTGACTCACAAGGGGTTGGACAGGAGCTGCTACAAGGCATCAGGTAACAGGCTTCTCCAAGTTACTGAAGAAGAAAAAAAGAGGTCATGGTTGTGACTCCTTGTCATTGCCTCAATCAGCACCTGTAGGCACTTCCTAAACCTGTTAGGCATCTTTGGGGAGAAGTATTTTTTGGGAGCTTAGTCTGCCTTCACGCAGTCAGAATAGCCAAAAACAGGTGAACTCCTGGCCTCTGACACCTCTGATACCTTGTTCCAAACCCTGAATCCTCTCTTCTCTTTCACCTCCTTCCTTTTTCCCCTCTTTCTGTCAGTCTTGTGCCTTTCTGAGAGACCTTCCATGGGTTTAATCTCCCATTCAGCTCTGTCAGCCTGCCTCTGACCTTTGGGGTGGAGAGCATGTAACTTCTCCTCGGACGCTTTGACCAGCATCACTGGACCAAGCACTACTCCGTGCTTTCCCAGGCGATCTGTGCAGCACAGGCCTGGCCACGTCAGAAAGCACAGCCATGCTATTCTAGCATGGGTTCAGCATACCCAGGCATATCCAGCATCCCTTCCTCCTCTTTGAAAATTACTTTTCTGTGGAGAGGCATGCTGAGAAATGGTCCTGCCCTCTCTCCTGCAGACTTTCAGCGGACAGGGAGTAATTAGAGCATCCTGGCAGGCAGGGATTTGGGGCATATGTGCGCATGTTTCCAAGAGGCCTATTTCTTTAATACCTGAGTGCTCACTGAGAGGCCAGGCAAGAGGAGACCCAAGACCGAACCAAGTGCTGTAAATGTTTTCCACTGGCTCCAGAGGGAGCATGGGCTGAGGCCCCAGGTGCCGCAGCAGCCTGGCTGACAGCAGCAGGTCTCACTTGCCAGCAGCTTTCACAGGGAAGAGACCAGCGGGGCTAGTCCTCTCCACATTAAAACTCCCATGTAGAGCTCCTTCTGCTTATCACACCTGAATTAAGAAGCAGTCGGAGGCTGTGGCAAGGGGAGCTATACACAAAGTGGACAGTAATATCACTGGGCCAGATTCTGCCACCCTTTCCAGGAGTAATTCTGTTGCCTGTGAATAGTGCCATTGAAAGCAAGAAGAGTAAGAGACTACATGTGAATGAGAAGGGCAGAATTGTTAGGGATGTGAGCATTGGGATCTAAAAGATGTTTCTGAGCTGTGTAAGTAACCACCTTAGCCCATGTCCAGTAGCACAGTGCTGCATTTCCTCCCTCTCACAAACTTTTGATGTACATAGCTGGCTGGACATTTTCTGGGTGTTGCAGGATAACTTGCAAAGCTATCCAGTGAAAGCAATGTATTTCAAGGCTTTTAGATTGCTAATATAACAGCAGAACGATTTCCACATCTCTGAAATCCCGCTAGCTGTGATAAAGAGGTGGGTGCAAGCAGCAGGAACAGGCAAGCTCCACTCCCAGTTACACGGCCAGGTTTTCACTGGCATAAAGCAGGTGGCAGAATTTGGCCTGGGTTGTGTGAAGTCCAAGACGCGTAAATGTTTCCTGCTTCAGGTAATAATGTGCTAAGTTACTACTTTATGCACAGAGGTATGGAAACCTTTTTTTATGTTTCTCCCTCCCTCCCTCCTCTTTCCGTTCTATGATCCAGACACCACTAACTGTATGGAGTTGATGACTGGCAGACTTTCCAAATGTGGTAAGAACTTCCTTCCCTACTGCCTTTTCTCCTTCCCCAGCCCCTGCTGAGCAACATAATAACACGCCGCCCTGTCCCTTCCACCTGTTCCCCTTCCCCATCCCTGCTCTCCCACGCCCTTTTCAAGACTGCACACCCCGTAACAGCCCACAATGTCTTTCACTTACCTGGTGGACATGAGCACGTACCCCTTTTTCTGATCCTCCCCATCCATGCACAGATGCACAGGCTCCACCACAGCTTTCCCCTTCATAGCACAAGTGTGTGGTGTTGCACTTCAGATTCCCCCCTCACTGTCACTCAGGCCAGTGATTTTCTTTCTTGTTTTGTTGTTGTTGTTGTTTACTTGCTGCCTTTGATTCTTGGTTCTTCGGTGAATGCTGCCCAGCTAGCTGCTGTCTCCCTTGTTCTCCTGCAATTTACTGAGACAGGATTGCTCTGTTATTTAATTCCCTTTTGCATCCACTCCCTTCTTCCCCGTGTATCTTTGGGGTAAGACCCTCTTAAATCTTCCATAAGACACACTGCATATTATCTGCCAGACAGTTAGCTGGTATAAATTGGTATAGTTCCAGTCTGGTTTTGAGGAAGGACATTGTGTTCCTAGCTGGAGAAATAGTGAACAATTAGAGGTTCAGAATTTTGTTAGGAATGAGAAAAAAAGGAGTTTCCTGCAAAACTTGCATCTCAACTTGCTTGGGGTTCCATGAATTTTGGCTAACTTGTCCCTTGCCTCCCCTCCCCTCTACGCACACATGGACTGTATTCTTTCTTTCATTACCTGTGCCTCTCCTGCCTCCTTCAAATACAATAGTGGAAATACCCAAATACTATAAGAGAGGTTTTTTTTCTTTTTCCTTTTATCTTATATAGAAAGGTTCTGTACAAGAGAAATCTGTTCTCTTTAGATTTCCATTCTGGTAGCTAGGCTGAATTCAGACATCTCTGTGAAAGGGAACACAAGCTGTTGAGGAAGTGATTGCTGAACTGGTACTGCTCTCCAGCTGGACTTGTGACTCCTGCGTCATTTCTTCGTATATTGAGGGAAGTTCTTCTGGAGTTGTTCTGCACTTTGTAACAATGAAGGAAAGCTGTCACAGTGGAGATAATATTAGGTTTATGTGCATGTGACTGAGAGCAGAATTTGTCCCGTTTCCTGATTTCAGATGATCTCTTTCCCTAAAAGTGCAGCTTTGGTCGTAGGCTTTTTTCCTTTTCTCTGAGAAGGGCTCATATGATTTCTTATTTGAGTTTTCTGGTTTACACCATTTCTGATCTCTTCACAAAGACTCATTTAATTTGTAGGCAGACCTGCAGCTTCTTCTTGAAGGCATCAGACAGCAAATTTCTGTTCTCCCTCAAGCCTTTATTTCTTGCCTTATCTGGCATTCACATCATACAAAAATACTGAAATGCTGATTCTGCTGATTGCTTGCACATTAATTGAGCTACACGGATAACCAGTCAGTACTCTGCACTCTCTAAACAGAGCATTACTGTTCACTCCCAGCTCAGGCAGGCCTTCCAGCTGTCACAGTGTCAGCATCCGTCCAACAAGGGACAAAAAGGACAAAGTGAATGCCAGCAAGAAGACTACTTTATGGCAGCTACAGCACAAACAGAGTACATACATAGATCCAGAGAAGAGATAGGAAGAGGTGTTGGGCTTTAATGGAGCTGCTTCCTTTGAATCAAATTCCTGTTGGTGTGCTCACAAAAAACAGAGGTTGTGGTGATGCTCACGGTGCTGAATTCCACCCTCCTATATGACTGGAGAGCTATGTTGTGTGCAGGGGAGCTCACCCAACATTCAATCAGGGAAGTAAAGCAGAATGATGCCAGGATTTAACCTAGTATTGGCAACTGTCCTCTGACTTTGAGGACAGGCAGCACTCTGTGGAGTTGGCACAGCGTTCATCTAGTAGCAGCCAATAGTGTAAGAAAAACTACACTGAATTTTTTTGACCTCATCATCGCTCCACATTTTAGGAATGAGCATAGGAAAACATTTGTGGAAGAGTTAACACTGGAGCAGGAAGAGCAAATGAGATGCATTATGCCTGGCTCAGCCATGTGAAAGCTGTGGTGGGAGTGAGGAATATCTCTTCACCTACTATAAAGCACTGAACATTGTAATTAACAGCAAGGCAAATTTATTTAGTCCTTTAAATGTTATTTCATCTTACGCTAGTAAGTCATCAATCTGAGAAATGATTCTGCATCTAGCCATTAGCATTGAAGAACAAGTTATTGTTGAATGGCAGAGGTATGTCAGAGGACCTGCCAATGTCCAAATGACGTAGGAGCTGCTGTATCGGTCCTACCTGCGCACACTGCTGCCAACTCTTAGTATTTCACTAGAGAAGAAAAACATTTGGCTCATAATCAAGTTGAAATGCACATTGGGATGGAATATTATATTTTAAGTTTCCACCCACGTCAGCAGGGGAAGGGGCATTTCTAGTGTCAGGAAGACTAAACTGATTTCCATGAAGTCTTTAGTATCTGTTTATAAGAATAACTTTGCCTTGAAAAAGCTCTTTACATTTAAAATGCAGCCATAACCTGAAAATTGTCTGTAGAAGTGACACCTTCCAGCTTAGCTGATCTTTCCCTTGTGCATATTCAGAGCCAAATCAGTTTAGTGACAAATAAGCTTTACTATTTTATGTGCTGCCAGTAAACCTTATAAACTTAACACAGCTGTAAAAGACTGAGCTGGATCCTGTTTCTTTTGAGGCAGGATTGAGAGAACTGTTTACTATCATCTAATCTGGTATTTATGTCTATCTCATTGAAGAATAGATTGTATAATTAACAATGCAGTTCTAATAGGTTCTCCTGAATCTTTACATAAAAAAATAAAAACAATAAAACCAAAATAATACTCAAACTGGAAAGCCATCAAGCTTCAGCCACAAAACAAATCTCATTATAGATTGAGCACATTGGATCTGGAGCCATTGATATATACCACACGGAAGCCCAATGCCATTTCAGTAGTCTTTGTTCAAAAGAGTCTGTCTTCACAAACTTGAATGACTTTAAAGCCTTTAATTCGTGAGCAGAGTTTGTTTGGGCAGTTGAATCAGTAGTAAAGCTGTTACACAGTCTTGAATAGCTCCCTTTCCCAGCAATCCGTAGTTTTTTGTAGCCTATAGTAAGCATGTTTCACCAAGGTGCTGGCTGCTGGCAGAAAGCTCAGAAAAGTTTGCCTCATTCTTCATGTTATCTTCTGAAAAACCCTTACCAGGGAGCCTGTAAACTTTCCAGTTTCCCTGCTGTGGCTGTCTGGGGCTGAGTTTTATTTCCAAGTAAGGCAATCTTTGCTTGTTGCTTTCCATCTCTCATGACTCTCAGGGAAGTTTTCAGTTACATCAGTGGCACTTCCAAGAACATGGGTGATGATCAGAGATTATTATGTGTAAGTAATGCAGCTCCAGTCAAGTCATGTGATTGTGTTTGGCACTGCACAAACATGCTTTCTTGCAGAGTCTTAAACCATAACCCTGTGAGAAAAGACTAGTCAGAAGACATCGTGCTTAAACATACTCTGTTGCTGTTCACAGTTTGAAACTGTCTTCAGTTAAACAAAAAGCCTTGCAGATCCTTGTGTATACCAATGGCTATCACCAAAATGAGCTGACCAAAGCAGAAGCACAGCAAATTCACTTGCCTTCCATATCTTTTCAGTGTATCTCACTCAAATCTGTTGGTTCCAGTATTTAGGAGATTGACAGAGCTTCCTATTCTGAGCCATCCGACATTGTCTCCTATGGCCAATCATCATCCTTTGTGCACACTTGCAGTAAAGGCTTCTCTTTACCTTCTTGCAAACGCAGTTTGATTCATACAGATGCAAGCCCAGGTCAATATTACCCCAAGCTACTTGAGAAATTAGGAAAGGTTTCGTAGTTTTAAACTGGTTACACCACCTCTGGGTTGCAGTTACAGCATGTAACTTAGTGAGTGCTAGTTTAGAGACTCGCAGTGTTATTAACAGCAGCAAATATCTGGATTTGGTGCTCTCAGAAGTGATCCATACTAGCATCAGTTAGAGTAACCCTGCTTCTTTCAGAGTAGCCTTTTGATCTTTGATGGAAGAGGAGATTGATGATTTGCATTCATAAAGTCATAATGGATGGCAGAAACACTGATGCTGAGACCTGCAGAAAAAAAAATGCATGCTGTCCTCCCAGCTCAAAGGCTATCCTCACCTTTGCTACACTGCGAGGTTGTCAAAACAATATTCTCTTTATCAGCATTTGTGAAAAATGTGCTTACGACCGGTCTTTCTGAGCATGGCTGATTCTTGATGGATATGGATATAAATTGACACCCAAATGAGAGATCAAATTAAGAAACCCACCTTCATTTCACCTGAATATGTGAAAGATCACATATTCAATCATAACGTGTGGATCATGATAAGTAAGATAATTCAGAGTTTCCAAAGAGTTCAAGCCAAGTTTCTCAGTTATTTGCTATCCAAATGGGTGCTTGATTCCCTCCATGCTGTAGCCGTATCTCCTCATTCTTGTGTTGTGTTTGGGACACACTTCTTTTCCAACTCATAACTCATATTTTGCTCTGTAGAAGAAGGTAGCAATAAAGATGGCAACTTGGCACTAAAGATGTATCCAGATATATTAAGCTATTTGTTATATATCAGTTTCTGTTTTGACACTGTGGCCAGATTTTTGCTGTCCAATACAAGATCTTTTCTTCTTTCTCTGTAATAATACCTATTGCAGAAAGCACACTTCTCTCTTAATTAAGATAACAGTACTTACGGCAGGCAGTGCTTCAGAATACTCCATGTGAATATTTCCTTGCTGTACTAAGCTGAATTTGCAATGGCCTCCCCTGAAAGTTAAATCATATTTTGAAGGGGTTGATTCAGAGGAAATGAGGAATGAACATTTCACCAGCATACACAGTTCATTCCTCTCCTTAGGAACAGGTCAGAGAACTTAAAGCTCCTAAGATCACACATAAACATCCCTCTGGCAGGAAAGGAAAAAAGTCATATTATTAAGTGCCAATACATTTCTGACATTTTTATGGACAAAAAATTAAATGAAACAGCAGAAGTCTTTAAGAGAATGGGTAGCAGCAATACTATCATCTACTGTGGCTTTGTGAGTATAGGTTGTCATCCTACTCTCTCATCACACACTTGTGCAGACAGATCTTTGTAAAAGGACAGACATACAAAGAATTCTTGGGCTGACTCCTTTACCAACCAATTTGCCAGAAGTGTGATTCCACAAGAAAATTTGGCATCTCTTCACAGCACTGTCGTTGCCTGCTCTTTCAGTGCCACCAGCTGTCCAAATGAACATGATTCCCTCTTCATCGTCATGTCTCCTCTTTTGAAAGATATGTGGTGGTGCTGGAGTGGTCAGAGCTATTCATCAGTAATGGACATGTTTGTTTTCCAATTAATTACTCATGTTTTAGCTCTGCAGAAGATAGCAGGAAGGGAATACGCCTCATTTATTTAGGTCTTTGCTGGCTGTGTTCACCATCCTCTAACTCAGTCACCCAAGAGGTACCCATCTCAGTTACATTGCCTATGACAGGAGAGGCTGAATTTTCTCTGTGAGAGAGTGAGAGAAAAAACGTGTGAGACAGAGGCAGAATGGGCATCTGGATGCATCTGGCTAATCACAAGTATTGGGCCTACCTCCTGCACAGGAGAAGGGATGTTTTAGGGGAGTAGGAACAAGGATGGGTTATAGGGCATTTGAATGTCAGGTTGGTTGTTCAGATCTGCCCAGATGTGTAGCCACTGAAAGTTCCCACCTGCTGGTAGCATGAACAGCTGTGCTAACAGTGTGTGATAAGTGGAGTAGTTCCTACCAGCAGTCTGTTTCTGCAAACACTGTTATCAGCTGGCATTTTTACAGAATCCAAGGACTCTGGAAAATAAGCTCTGTTCTTTCCTTTGGAAGTAGTCTTGCCCAGTTACAGTTCAGGTGTCCTGCTAAGAAACTCAAGTTATCCTGTGGGCTGTCAGTCTGCCTCCATTTTCTAGTCCTAAACCAAAATAAAATCAAAACAGCTGTCCAATTATATAACTTACCGGGGAAAAAATAAATGGGAGAACTTGTTTTGGTCAATCTGTTGTGTGACAGTTTAAAAATCTAGCAAATATGAAACCACATACTTGTCTCCTGAAAAGCTTTTCTGACTTCCTATATTTTTAGAGAAGTACCAGTCTTGGGATTTCAGCAGTTCCTTCAGCTCACTTCAAGTAGGGTAGGATGGGTTCATAGATTAGGAAGTTCTGTGTGATGGCCTCCAGCAAGACATCGCAACTGCCTTTCAGTCACCCTTCTCCAGTCTAGAGGGAGACCTCATATATCCAATTTAGCTTAGACAAGTTGAGCAAAAGTTTTCTTTATCATCTTCTTTGATAGTGAGTGAGCTCCATGAGGCCTCTTTCTGATTTGCATTTGTACAGTGCCAAGGCCAGGGACTCCTTAGTCTGAAGAAAGACCCCTACATGAGATTGTAATTAAATGAAGAGGAGTAGGCCAGTTTTACCTCTCTGATATCCCTTTCATTGCAAATATTTCTGGAGTGGGTTCTCTATTTTAAATCTTCTGCTATTGAAGGCAAAGTGACTCTGCCAACAGAAAACAGACAGAAAGTGTCTAGTCTTAAAAAAGGGGGCTAGAATTTTGTCAAAGTAGCAAATGGGTTTGAAAGGGACTGGGTTATCACTCATCAACAGAATGTTTCAATGCATTATGTGGAAGGAGTTGGATTTTTGCTACATTATTCACTGAAACCTTGGCTGCTATTGAAATGAATAGCAAGCTAGGGATGAAAAAAAAAGAAAAAAAAAAAACAACAACAAGGGCAGAAAGCAGGCAGAAAGGATGTGAAAGCAACATGAAAAGGAATATGGGAAGTCAGGTTGACAAAGTGTCTCTCTCTGTTTCCAGTTGAGACCTATGTTTTTCCATTCATTTTCTCTCAAAGCCTAAGCTAAAAATGCAGAAACTCAAAATTTGTCAGGCTATACAGAAAGGAAAGGCACAGGATAATAATCTCACAGATGGCATATTTGCTTTGTGCAACTTTGTGGTCAGCACCACAAGGATTAATGCATTAAAAGTTGTTATGGATGTGAGAGAGATGGTTTCACAGGACAAGAAAGTGCCTCAGGGTTTGCTTCCACTAAGGCAATGGGAATGTTGCCATTTGCTTGAATGAAAACAAGACCAAGTCCTTATCTGGCTGTCTTAAAATGTTACAAAACAGCAGGCTCCAGTCAGGGACTGAAGCCTCCAAGGTTATCCTGAAGCTGCTTGTTCACCACCTCCTGTTAAGTTTCCTCTGGAGGACTTGGAAGGTCTTTGCAAGGTCAGAGCAGATGCACCCTCTCCTTGTGCCACTCCTGGTGCTTGGGAGTGAGTCACCTTCTCTCTTTCCTCTGTTAACCTGGCTCTGCCACTTCAACTTCATGTGACACCACTGGGGCTAAAGTCAATGTCACCAGACTTCTTAGGAACAGCAAATGAGATACAGAGTACTCTGAGGGCTGATACAAGCCATCTGCCCAGCTTCCTTTTACCTCTGTGTCTGTTCCCAGCCTTACTTCTTCCTTTTAGTTCCTCTTGTATTTAAATACATTCACAATTTTGACTCCTTTTGAGATATTTGGCCATGACAGAGCTGCACACAGGTGCCACAAACCAGCACCTTCTCCTTAAATCTGTTTCTTTAGTGTCCCTTCAACACATGACCCTTTCATAAGCTTCAGTGCTTGTTTTCAAACTCATTCCCCTTCCCCATCTTGCAGCATCCAGCTCCTTGGACTAACTCAAAAATGCACATATCCATCTCCTCCTAACAGATGTAAACCTAATGCTCTGAACCTCCCCTCCTGCCTCTGATCCTTCTTGCAGTTTCTCACCCTTGCTGCCCTTCACGCTTTCTTTGCTCTGTGTTGATGAACGTTTGCTCTCAAGGGGAAAGAAGACCTTAGTTACGGATGCATGAAATGCCAGGGAAGTTTTGAAGAATCAGTGAGCCAAACCTTCATCCCTGCCCAGAGAAAATGGGATGTCATCTCACTTTCTGAAATAAGAGAGGCAGCCTCTTTGAGGCCCCCAGATGGACTCGCAGGTGTAGGAGCCTGTCACATATTTTGCACTGAATGCTAGGAGTGGAAGATTGCTGAAAAAGCTATTCTAATCCATCATCGCCTGCATTTTCAGGTCTTGTTTTACTGGCCGTATAAGCCCAAAGGGAACTGAGAACTAAGAGGAGCAACACCACTCACCATTTTCATGCTTCCAGCATAGCTGCCCCGTGTTTACATATCCCCAGAGAGAAATGTGAGGACTCTCTGTCTATTCAAAGACCAATATCTAGACCAGCCCAAGAGTGGGCTAACAAGCTGCCCTGCAGATAACATCAATGCCGTGATTGTCTGTAGTGCTTGGCGTAGGATCAGTTCTTTCTTGACTGCAAGATAGGAAAGTATTATTACCAAGTATTTAATTACGAGGCCAGATACTACAAAAAGCAAAGAAAGGAAAGGGTTAGTGAAATGGCCTATTTTGTTTTTCAGTAGCTCTCTTTAAATATCCCTAAGGATTTCTTACCTCCCATTAAAATTTTACCTGAAAATGCTGATTGTGAGGAATCCAGTAGAGATACAGGCAAAGAAAAGCAGACTGTTAAATACTCTTGCTGCAGTAAATCTCCAAGCACTTGAAAGCCAGTAGGGCATGGGGAGGAGAAAGGGTGGATGAAACAGGGGCTGCATATTTTAATAGGATGATTAAAAATCCTGTATCAGAACTCATCAAGTACAAGATATTTACATACAATTTTTAAAATGTTTTATTGCTCCATTCTTGCAAGTTGTACTTTTGTCTGCTGTTCCTGTCTACGTGAAAAGTAAAATTTCCCCAATTCCTGCAGAGCACTGCTTACTCTGCCCTCTTCTTTCCCTCTAAGCTTGTTGAATAAACTGCTCAGCTGAATAATCGGAGATACTCCCCTCCCCTTTTCTCCCAATCTAGCAGTCTTTCCCTCTCCAGCATTTTTTTCAGTGCTCTTTTTCATTCTCTCTGCTGACTCCATTTGCTTATGAAGATGAGAGGTCCAAAGCCACATAAGAGCCAGATCTGCCCACATTCCTGCATTCAAGGCTGAGTGTTTGTTTTTTTTTTCTCTGAAAAAGAGTATTCACTTAAAAGAAGTAGAAATGAATCTGAGTAGATAGAAAAGAGTCTGAGCAGAGCATGCACCCACAAACCTAATACAGTTTTAGAGAGGCTTAGTGAAAAATTGGAATTAGACGTCATAGATCTGGAAGAGATATCTCCTTTCCAAAGCATTTGCATGCACGTGGAAGGAGGCAGGTGGAGCTTACAGAGTTCTGACCCAGAAATGGCTGAGAGTTTGATAGCTTTTCCTATCTTAGCCAGAAACTGAGATACATGTGTTGCCTGGCTGTTTGTTCAGGCCCGTCTCTAAGGCTTCAGTCTGTTAGCTGAATGATACCCTTCCAGAAACTAACAGCCATTTGCTTGGGGCGTGGGTATAATTGAATGCACAGAGAGAACCAGGGCCAGCAGTAAGTTAAACACAAAACTGCAAGTACAGGAAGACAAGGAATGAATTAGATAAGAAAGACTGTGATCCTTCACTCTATTTACCAGCCATTTGGTTTCTCTCTGTGCCTGTTACCATGCAGAAGAAAGCAACAACTACCTGGCTAGCATGGGGCAGAAGAAAAAGTACCACATTCTGTTTTGTAGGGCACAAATCCTACATATTGCACTTTCTTTGCATAAGAACAGTTGATGTCTGTCTAGTATCTTCCATTAGAGAGTAAGACAGCGCTCAACAAGCTCTTCAGAAACGTTAACACACAGAGACAGTATTTGCCTGCTGTAGTAACTGATTTGCCTGTGTGTATAATAAAAGTGAAAGGAAATAGAATATTACTAAGTCACCAGTGTCCACTAACTGTGAATAAGGGGTGCTCTCTGCTACGCAGAAACCCCTTTGCTCTGGACTGAACGTTGCCATCTCAGGGAAGGAAGGCCCCACTCCTCACAGCATGCCACATCACTGCAAGGCAGAAACAAGGAGCCTGTTTCCTTCTGGGAGCCGGAGAACAAAATTACTTAGGTGGGATGTAAATGAGCGGATTTGAATTTGTTAGAACAACGGAGCCAACAGTGCCAATATTGAGAAAAGCACAATGGGGTTTTAATGATCACAAACAGTCGTCACCTGTATGGTGTAGGCTAGGTAAGAAACAGTCCTTTCAACATCCATGTCCAGAGGATTTATTGTGACCCCTCAGATGTCTGGTCAGGATTAATCCCCCAGTCCAGGAAAATTAAAAGGGACTAGAAAAGCCTCACAAGGGCTACCTTTATGATAGTAGCTGGTCCATTTCCTTCAGTAGCTTCACAGAACCTTTCCTTGGGTATGACCTTCCACACATCCTCTCACACAGGACTAGACAAACACCACACACCGCTGCTGCCTGGAGGTCCAAAAATACAGTGGCAGAGAGGTGTAGCCACTACTACAGTGGGCACTCCAGCATGAGAAAAGAACCTGCTGCACAGCCTCAGCCCAAGCTGTTGTGTTGTGAAACCTCCATGGACTGTTCCTGGGTTGGTACCACTCATGCTGAGACACAGTTGGGTCTTTCACTGCATTGGATGTACGGCAGACAGGAATTAAATGAAGACTGTCAACTGTCTGGCTCTCACCAGTCAAGGTGTTGCATGTAATTGCCCTGGAGCTGCATAATTAAACCCAGCACATAGCTGTTAGTCAAGCACGTGAAGGCTCCTTACGTATCATTTGTGCCTTGTGAATTGAGAGGTCTCAGATGCCTGCATTCAAAGGGCTTTAGAAGAAGACTCACTGCATTCAATGCAGGGTCTGTCTGTTCCTTTTGGCCCCTGGAGGTGGGTCTGTGATGCATCACACTCCACAGTGACAAGTGGCATTGGTAAAGTGAATCTTGGATTTGATCAGAAGGTGAAATGGCGGGCAAAGAGACTCTTCAAAATGGCATGAAAGATTGTATTCTGATGTGCACAGTGCCCAACCCATGTTAAAACTGCAGCCTGCTCCAGTGGCTGGCTTAATGAGATACCTTTTCCACCAGCATGAAACCCTGCATTCTTCTGTGGCTCCTAGCTCCCCTGAAAGCCATGTCAGTGTTGTGGAGGCTGTATTGTAGCGAAAACATAAATTCAGGACAGTGAGGAAGCAGTTCTTGACCCTAGTAGGTCCCAGAAATATTTACAGCCAGAAAAGTCTGCTTCTACATAGCATTCAGTATCTTCATTTTGAGGTGCCTGTTGTAAGAAGGTTGTGAATTTGCTTAGAGGCTTGCAAGCACAAGCCATAAATCACACATGCAGATGGAAGTAGTCATGTCAGCCGTCTCTCATTTTTCACATATTTTCTTCCTTAGAGCACTCAGGCACTTCAGGCTTAATATCTGAAAGGTGAGCAAGCAGATACTCAGAACGAAACAGAAAGCAAGCAAGAAAAGCATAATGCCCAGTGCAGCCAGAGAACTTAGCAGGGCTGCAAAGCAAGGCATCAATTGGTGACCACCTTAAAAAAATGTAACAGCAGCACTAAGATGGGATTTGCCTGTACTCAGCCTTACGTTCACTGACGTCTCATTGCGGAGTGGCCAAATGACTCCAAGTAGACTGAACTATTTCAACATGGTACTGTGTCCTCCTGCTAGGTGAGACAGCTGTACCCACCCTCTCAGGAGAAAACCAGGACCTACCACCTAGGTGCTTTGTGCTCCCAGCCTCTTTATTTCTGTAGGTGTCCCATCCTAAACACTCTTCCTCTTCCTGCTCATTGTCTTCATCCCCCACACACCCCCACGCACGTGGCTCTGGATCTCCTCATCATGTTCTTCTCGTTAAAAGCCCCATTGTTCATTTGTTTGTTTGTTCTCTCTCTTTCTCTCCTCTTTTTCTCTCTTTCCCTCTTGTTTTTTTTTCTTTCTTCCTTTCTTTCTTTCTTTTTTTGTCTCCTCTGTTTTGTGTACCCAGGCAGCCCATTGAGTAACTTCTTTGACGTAATTAAACAACTTTTTTCAGACGAGAAGAACGGGCAGGTGAGCCATCCCCCCGGCACGCCAACCAAGCATAGCGCAAACAGCAAGCGGAGCGATTCCGGTTCTAATGACTATGGGTCTAGAGGAGACAATAAGTACCCTGCTGGCAAAGACAAGGCAAAGATGGTCTCATCAGTCGGCCTACAAGACCAACCTTAAATAAACACATAAAAATTAAATAACTTAGAAAAAAAAATCAAAAACAAAAAAGCAAGAAAGAATGAAAGAATATTCCTTAGCAAGCTAGCCTCTAAACTAGAAGGATGTATATACCTTGCCACAACAGTACAAAACTGTCTATAGACAAATTTTGTATGAAGGAATGACTGTATATATATACATATATATATTTATATATGATATATAATATATATCTCAGAAACAAACACAAAAACAAACGAACAAAAGAATGAAAAGAAAAGAAAGAAAAGAAAAGGTAGCACAGATGACAAACCCAGTTCGACAGATCTTGGGTTGTGGTTTTTTTGATTGTTTTTTTTTTTCCTCCCTTTTTTTGAATGTTTTTCTTTTTTCTCCTTCCTGATTTTTTTTTTTATTTTTTTGTTTTCTTTTGGTTTGTTTCTTGTTCTGTTCATGCTCTCTCTGTGTTTCTGACGACACCACTTGTTTCCGCTCTGCTACCAGGAATTATCCCGAAAAGTTAACATGTCAGCCACGGCTTCACCTTCTGTGCTCTGCGGACACTTGTTGACGGAAGGCAACCGATGTAGACTGTCCAAGGACCAGTCCTGTTTGAGGTTCCCAGCCTCCCCTCTCCCTTCGGGAAGTGGGTTTCTCCCCCACTTCTCCCCAAACACCTCCCCAATGCACGCCTTTTTTTTTTTTTCTCTCTCTTTTTTCTTTTTTGGTGCTCCACAAGAGAGATCTGCTCAGTTATGGGATTGCACAGTCTGGGCTGAAAGGAGGTTGCAAATTGTTGGAGTGAAACCTTTACCCTTGGCAACTTCTGTCCGCGCAGGTGAACACAGCCCGGAGGGGAGGGTGCGGGGAAGGAGAAGGGGTAGCGGGAGTGCAGTGTTTTGTGAATCCAGAGCGCGTTCTCATCAGAAACCAGCCAGGAGCAACTCAAAACTAAGCGTTGAACCAAGACAAAATTGGGGAGCTTCATCACAGGATTTTCTTAACCTTCTTTTTCTCCCCACCACCTTTTCCTTTTCTTTTGTCCTCTTTTTTATATATACATGTATATGTGTGTGTATATTTTCATATAAATATACATACATACATACATATATATATAGACACAGAATATTTATTTTTTTTATACTGTATCATTTTGCTTTTTGACCTGCTGGAAGGGGAAAGGAATAAACTTAGGAGGGAGAGGGGGTTAAATGAATAAACACATACAAACAAAACATTAAAACTTAGGGAAAAGGCAACTTCTGGTAGCAAAGAAGAGGGACACGACTCTGCCAAGGACTGTCTCTCCCACCACCAGGCACAGTTGCCGCTGCTGCTACTGCTGTTCCTCCTTCGACACCTTCCTCCCCATCTGTCAGCTCCCTGCCACTGTGCCACCGTGCTGGGACCTTCTTCCACCAGCTGGATCCTCCACCACACCCTGCATTTAGAGGCAATTGTGTTGCTAGTGCTGCATTGATATCAGTATTATTATTTCTTTAAGTTACCAATTTCATTTGTTGGCTTGGGTGATTTTTTTCTAAAAAAAAAAAAAAGAAAAAAAAAAGAAAAGAAAAAAAGAAGACGAAGAGGAGGAAGAAAAGAGACTTATCTTGGGTTTTATTTCCTGTGTGTGTGTGTGTGCAAATCACTGGCACTTAGTTAATCTGAGCAAGACAAGGTGGAGTCAGGGCAACGGGAGACTTAATCACGAAGCTACTGTAAACTTTAAAAATTACTGCAAGATATTTTTATAAAGTTTTGTTTTGTTTTGTTGTTTTGTTTTTGTTTGTTTTTTGTTTTCTGTTTGTTTTTTGTTTTTGTTTGAAGGGGAGGAGGGTGGGATTGGGTGGATGGGGACCTTTTTTGTGTTTCAGTTACTAGGTCTTGGTTATTTATATATACATATATATATATTTAAAAAAATAAGCTGTTAGATATATCTTCTGTTTAATAACTGTGTAGAGGCAACATTGATTCTTATTTATTTTGTGGAGGAGGGCGAAAAAAGACACAGAAACCCCGTAAGTGTTCATCTTGTGACTTTGAGAAAGAAGAATTGCTGCCTTTTTTCCTCCTCCTCAAGAGTTACGTGACCAAGTGTAACTTATTCTGGCCCAAGCTCAAAGGTTAAACAAACAAAAAAACGTGGTTTTACGCGTGGAAGACAAAACACAGTGAGAAGTACTTCTTGACTGAGATTTTAAGAATGTAGGCTTAGCATTAGTGTTCAGCTCTTTTATGACCTTCGATTGCTGCTCGTTGGGTTCCTATGGGTGTATGTTGTATCGCAAGATTATTTTTTTTAATGACAATGTTGGATGAGTTCTTTTTTGTTGTTGTTGTCGTTGTTGTTTTTTTTCATCATTTTTCCCCTTCTTGGACCAGTTTTACTTGTACATAGGTTTGAAGATTAAAAAGAATTTTTAAAGACACAAGTGGGGCAAAGACATTTGACTTTGGCCCTGTTTCCCCATTCCCCCAAATGGGAGGGATTTATTTTATTTTTTGTTTTTATTTATTTATTTATTTTCCCTATTCTGAACCTTTTCTCTCGTATTGCTGTGTGCATGTCAGACACCAGGGGGTGATGGCTGGGGAGGGGGGGAGGCAAGGGTGCAGGAGAGGGGGGCAGTTTTAATTGCATGACATTGCTGTAAATTAGTCTCTTTTGCTTTCGTTGTCTTTCCTGCCTCCACCCTCTCTCTACTTCTCCTCCAAGCTCCCCTCCCATCACCCCCGTCCTTCTTTTCCCTCTTTTCTCTTCCCTTGTGTATAGATTTTGATGCTTCTGTTACATTGTACCTCTACAAAAGGCTGGGATTTCAATACAAAATAATAATAATAATTTAAAAATACCTATATCAGCAAAACCCATGTGGTACAAGCAGGAAGGGGATTACTTACACAAGATATAAGAATAAATGAAAGCAATACCTCTTGTTATCCTTCCTATTTTGTACTTTGAAGACACACACGCGCGCACACACACATATACAGACACAAACTGACATTATTTAATGGTTTAAAATGGACAAAAAAATCTGATGTATCCCTTGTTAAATAACTGTGAGCAACTTTAGTTCAAAAACCAATAAATTCATTCAGTAAAGATACTAGCTGTTGAGTGTCTTGTTTATGTCCGTGAAAAAGAACCTCCTCACACCAGCATCGAACCCGGTAAGTACCATGTCCCTGCTTTCTATGCGGAAGCAGAAGCAGATGGCCGGCGTGTGAGGCAGCATCCTCCTGGCTGTGGAATTAACATCTCCCCATTAGCGTTTTGGGGTCTGCACGTGCTGCACCCAGCGTGCCCTAGTGTCCCCGCCCAGCACGCTGTGCACAGGCAGAGTTCAGCCCCATTGGTCTGGTTTTCACAGCAGTGCATTGAAAAAGGTGAATCCAAATTGAGGGAAAATGAAAACCCCCAGATCTGGCCCAGAAGAAAACCTCTGCACCATAAACTGTTGCTACTGATGATTGTTCTCATCTCTAACCTGAGCTTCTCACATTGCTTCCAGATTTAGCATAGGAAGGATTTCTCCACCCTCCCTGCCTGAAACACTCTCTCAGTCAGACACATTTGAAAAAGCTTTTCAGGTACGTCCCTGGGTTGCCTTGGGCTGTGTTGCTGGTCGGTTTGGGCATCTGGTGGCTTGTGCCCCTCTCACAGCCTCAGGGTATTCTCATTAATGCTGGATTTGTAACTGCTGGGTTCACCCAGCCTGGCTGCTTGCCTTGCAGGCTCAGAGGTCAGTGGCACACGCCTGAGAGAACAAGACCTCTCTGGATGTCTCTGGCCACAGCCATCCCCAGCACCTTGTGCTCCCCTGTCACTGCACTGGCAGCGCTGCTCCAGAACAGCTCCGTGCTCTGAGGGCTCACGGGATGGGGTGCCGGGGCCTGGGGAGGGAAAGGGGCACCCACACAGCATGGCTGCTACTGGGCATCAGCACACGGCCGTGAGGTGAGGTGGTGCTAGGCCTGGGCTGCCGCCATGCCTCTGAGGGCTGGGTTCCGGAAGGCTCCGGCTGCTGTGGAAGGCTGAGGAACCAAGGAACCACCGCCACCTCGGCCTGCTCAGCACGGGGTGGACAAGCACCTCCTCCAGGTCGTCCTGTGCACATATGGCAGCAAGAAGAGGGTGCCTGGGTGAGGTGAGAGTGATAAGATAAGGTGAGGTGAGGGTCTCAGCCCTCAGCAACTCCTGGGGTGTCATGGGGGGGGGGTCGCAGGAGGGCTCTGAGGTGTTTGTGCCAGTGGGGAGCAGTGGGGCCGGGAGCGTGCGCTTCAGGGCTGTGTTATTGACAAAAAATAAGCTCTTGCCTTGAAAAAAGCCAGAGTGTTTAGCACGTGGGGATTTACTGGTCTGCTGAAACCTGAGGGGAAGGGGGACACAGCAGCAGCAGTGGAGAAGATGGCAGCGATCAAAAAATGAAGGGAATCACACATGCTGCAGGATTTGGGCTCTGTGACACCAGAAACCCAGAACTGGGCTCTAGCTGTGTGGCATTCGCAGCTCTGGAGCAGGAAGGAGGTGCTGGACTAGAGCACGATACAGGGGAGTGGGATTTAACAGCGATGTGGCAGCAGATCTATGCTGCTTTTAAACATTTCTCTCACTTTTCCTATGTTTTCAGAAGTATTCACAAATTTGTATGGTCTTTTTGTGTCTCCAGAAGTAATTATGGTCCCTTTTATTGCTAATGATGGTCTCTGAAAGCTATAAGTAGAGAACAATGAGTTTGTAAAGCAAAGTGCCTCATGCTTAGGGCCTACCCACATTCATTCTGCCTTCTTATGTGGCCATGTTTAACCCGCTCTCTAGCTACCTGACGTTTTATTATCATCCTTAATGCATAGGAGAGAGCATGCTTTAGAGTGAAAGGGGTTTACATTTAACCTCTTCTCTGCAAAAGACCCTTTTCTGTTGTAGCTTAAATTAGAAGGCAAGCAGTAAAGGCAGCAGAGGATTTTGGAATGCCTCTGTGGTGGAGGTCTGCTGCCAGGTGCTGGCAGTTGTCTTCATCCAACCCCCCCAGGTGCTGCCTGCTAAGATGCCTGCAGCCGTGACACCTGTCCCTCGTTTAGCTGTGGTTGTGAGCTCTGCATCTCGCCATTTCTCTTTGAGAGCTCAGGCTGGGTACCTAAAACACTTGCTACATTTTACCTTTATCTCTCTGATTTTCCGTGGAGAACACCGCAACAAACAACCTTCTGAGTGTAAATTGAAGGCAGGGGAAGTGTGTAAGACAGCAGTTGACAAGTCCTATTTGTCTGCGCACACTTGCATATGAAGTTTGTTTAGGTAATGCATACATGAAAAATGCATTTATGCTCAAGGTGAACTGTTATTAATTGAACCAGTACATGACATGTGCTATATAAGCAATAAATTGTGTATATGCATCGAATGAGCAGCTGAGGCAGTAGTTGTGAGGGTAATTCACATCGCCACATGTCAGCGTACAGTCTGTTTGGGGGCTGAGAAAGAAGTCAGTGGTGTTTGACAGCATTAATGCAAATTGTCCAAGCCGTGCAAGTGATGCATGAAAATTTCCTCACTACTCAGGCTGGCTTTAATGAAAGTGATCTGATACAACTGGCTGAGCTTTAATGGTTCACGCTAGGCAGAGGCGAAGGGCAGTGTTTGTTAAACAGCAACACCTGTGTACGGCCTCCAGGCATGCTAATTCTAGTGCCTACTGTTACGAGGTGAGCCTTTCTTCCTGATGGTTCAGACAAAGCTTTAACCCAACAGGCTTGGATGTTTTCTTACATGCTGTAGCACAATGACCACATGGATCGTCTGTTGTATGCAAGTCTGCAGGACTTCATTGTTCAGCTTCATTTTATGCTAACGATTGTACCTGAGCTCGTGAAAGAAGGGCAGAGTGATTGGTAAGGAATCAGATTTAGTTCTGAGTTTCTTATTATAGAAAACAACAGGGAGGGGAGGGAGACACTTGTTTTAACATTGGGAAGTATCTTAGCTCTTTGTTGTACCCTTTAATCTCCTTATTTTGTTTAAAACCACTTCAACAGCTGCAGCTCCTTCTTAATTTGGAGAACAAAACCCTAGCAGTTCAACTGCCTGGGGACACTTGAGGCCACAAGTGGAAGGGAAACCCCCATCGAGGGCTAGTCCTTTCTTCTCCTTAATGCACAACTTATTGTGTGGGTTATTTATAGTGCTGTAATCTTGCTGAGTGCTGCTGAGAGAAACAGTGCCAGGCAGGCTGGCAGGCTTTGAAGGGCTTGAGAAATGGGATTTCCTGTTCCACCGGCTCAGAGCTGACTCTTCCCATTGTCGGGAGCTATTATCGCCTTCTCCCAGCCAAAGCAGATAACACAGCTTCAAGGTCAGGGAAGACACAAGCTCTCATCAACAGCATTAGTGGGAGGAAGAGCTCGCTTGCAGTCAGGGTGCGTGTTTCTGTAGCTGCTGTTCCTGGGGACGCTGCCTGTGCAGCCGGGTCTGCGTGTGGATGGCAGAGCACACAACAGTTGAGGTTGGAAGGGTTCACTGGGGACCGTGTGGTCTCACCCCTGCTCAAAACCTCTCAGGGCAGCCTGTTCCAGACATACGTGCTGGGGACAGGAGAGAGATCTTGTTTTCCCATGCTTCAGCTCCTCACTGACCTGCTCTTTGCAGTGGCTTTTGCACCCCTGCTGAGCGTCATCTCTTGTAGGGACGTAGGTGGGACTAGAAGGCAGCCCTGGTCCAGTCCTGCTATGGCTATGGACTTCCCTCCGTGTTGTCTGGAACAGCAGGAGAGAGGTCAATCTAGGGAAGCAGCAAGCCTTGATTCAGGGAGCACTTTTAGATTATAAAATAAATAAATACAGTCAGAAAAAAAAACTGTATTTACAGTAAAGTCTCATATACGATTGAAAATCCATTCAGATTGAGACAGTGACTTCAAATTGCAGTGTCCGTTCTGTCTGGATAATTCCTCTGAGAGCACCTTCATTCCTAATGCAGCCAGTTTACAGAACGGATGAAACAAGGCTCTCCTGACTCAGTACCAGGGCATGCTGGAGTTACCTGAAATTAGATTTCAGGGTAACCCTGTTCATGACAATTGGCTCAGTCAGGCCTGTTATTTTTATAAATAGTATAATGAAATAGTGATTTTTCTGCTGTCTGAAACAAATTACTTCCATGCTTCTGCTACAGTTTATCGAATGCATCAGGGGATCTGTTGGAGCTGCATTAGTTAGGGATGTTCTGAGGCTATGCAAAAAACCATTTTTTAGCAATATTTCAGATGATGTCCTGACTGAGACTGCACATCACCTTATGGGAGCACTCTGCTCCAGTTCGTACAGGGTTCCTGATACTTTCTTTTGTGCATAAATGCTGCAGTTGCTGGCTCCTGATGGAGACACCTTGATGGGAGCTGCTTGGATGTAGCTGTGCTTCACGTGGGACTTTGGCACGTCCTTTTGCTTACACTGAAATAACTCAGAAATGCTTCGAGGAGGACTGGACCCAGCGCAGGCATCTGTGGCACATAGTGTAGCTTGCTGGCATCCTGATCTTAAACTGCTAAACTTTATTTTTCTGTCAAAATATAGATTCAAAAAAACAGCTACCTTACTCACTGAGTCTGGGGGCATTTATTTGCCAGTACTTGTATGGCACAGCAGGTATCTCAGAACAAGACAGCACAACTCTCTTCCCTGCCCCTAGCTTCATGTTAAATGCATGAGATGGTGGTGAGGTGTCAGAGGCTAAATAGTTCATAACATAAAACAGACTGTGCTGGTGGTTTTCCAGGCACTAGCAGTGCTATACCTGGGTATAACCATGGGGGTGCCCCAGCAGTCCCATGGGGCAGAGAAGGGACTCGGGGAAGGCAACAGCACAGGCTTTTCCCTTAGCTGCTGCCCAGACAGGGAGCCACAGGTGTCCTTTGGGCAACGCAGGCGCAAATCAACCTTGATGGAAGGAGGAGGTAAGGTTGTTGTACTGCTTGTGCTTAAAAAGGACCAGCAATTTCCATGGTTTATGCCTTAGAAAAGACTGAGTAGGCTGGTCAAATCCATGTGGCAAAGTTAATGGCAGTAAGACACAGAAAGGGAACTTAATAAGAAATATTTCAAGAGAGACAGACTGATAGTTGTTGCTTCAGCCGATGGGCATCTGCACAAGGCCGTTGGCCTCACGGGGTTAAACTAGCTTTAGCTCAGGCTCCAGACAAACAATAATTCTGGCTCCAGGTCTCACTTCTGCCTCATTCTTCTTTGCTGTTCTGTGTGCTCAGCTCAGAGCACAGCAGCTGATACAGCTGCTGGAGAATCCTGCAGTTCCAGGGAAAATGTCCGGGCTTTGCTGACATAGCTGTGAGCTACAGGGAACAAAAGGGTGCTGCTGAGGGAAAAGCTCCTCGGCAGCGTCAGGGTCCTTTCGGGCTGTTCTGTGGTTTGTGGTACACGGGAGTTCAGAGAAGTGCCTTGAGCGTTCCCTTCTGAGTTTTAAATGAAGGGTCCTCATAACTCAAGTGGGCTTGCTTTATAAAGCAGTACCCCACAGCTCAGTTTGTGTGATGGTCCACCCTGTGCATTTTACACTTGAGAAGAATGAAAATCTAAGAAATTTTCTTAGTTTAAGTGGAGCAATTTTGTTTGATGCACTAGCTCTAGCTTTTAATCTTGTTGCTGGCATGTAGGGGCTTGCTTTTGCTTATTGACCCAACCAGGGACCAGCTACAGGCATTTAAGGAAAAAAAATATATATATACATATATATATGTAGCAGTTCTAAAAGTAGTTCCGCTAGGTAAGGAGCGTGTGGACTGCTGTGTCTCGTGGTTGATTCAGAGCTCTGACTTGTCCCTTTGTGTTTGGGGGTTTCCATGAGTGCGTCCTTGTGTGGGCGCTGTGGCATCTAGGAACACGGGAGCCTAGGTTGCAATCATTTCCCTGCACAGGAAATTTAAAGGTTCATTTGCAGGCTCTCTCTCCCCTTCCAGCGGTTGTGTGTTTCTGCAAAACATGTAAAAACTTTTAAATCGCTTTATCACCAGACTTACAGGGTTGGTTGAAAGGAGCCAACAGTTCAAAAGTTCAGGGTAGGGAAAAAAATAATTTAAAAAAAGCTGGGCAGATGGAGTGCATACTTCAGCTTTCTTCGGTTTGAATACCGGGCTTTGAAAAAAGCTCCTGCTTTCATTTCATGGGCCAAAAGTCTTTCACCAGTAAAATAAAACAATGCTCTTATAAACCACCTGAGCTATTTATTTGAGGAGCACCTGGATCAGCAATGAATGTTAATCCAATAATAACAGATAATTAAACTGTTATAATAGGTTTTTTAATCTCTCTCCTCCAGCTGTAGTTTCGCTTTTTGCCTTCATCAGGGAGACTATAATGAAGCGCAGAGGGCTCCTAATCCACTCAGAATTCCTTGACGGATTGCAGTATTTGTCCTGCTCTCGCCTTTAAGCAGTGGTTACACCACGAGACTGACTTTACTCATGGGTTGCCATCTTGTCACCAACCTCAGCCCAGGTCCGTGCCGGTGTCCAGCCACCTCCTGGCCAGGCCAGAGCCCACGGGCCCAGTCCTGAAGGCACGCAGGGGACCCGCAGCCCGTCCTGGTGGGGGCTTTGGGGCTGGGAGTGCAGGACACAAACCTGCTGCCTGTCGCCATGCCCAGCAGCTGTGGCAGAATAGCTTGTGATTGCAAGGGGCTGAACTTTGTTGTTCAGGTGGTGCTGTGCAGTCTTCTGGTGCTTCAGGCTTGAACTTTGTGTGTCTCAAACGCAAGTGGGTGCGAGGTGAAAATGTCATGAGGAAGGAGCCTTATCTGTCCGGCTGGGAACTGCTGGCCTAGCTCTCCTTTGCCCTACATGCCATCTGATTCTTCTCAAGCATTTGGGCCTCACACAGCCAGTTGTGTTCAGCAGCAGGATGCCTGCCAATGTCAGCGTGCAGCACCTGGCTACCCCGCCTGGTACCTACTTCCCAGGGTCAGCCTTCGGGGAGCGAAAGGAGGGGCCTGCTCAAACCCTTTCGGGTCAATCGGTGCGTATTCAGTTGGTGCATGTTGGCTCTTTGCAGTTCTGCAGGCCATGAGTGTCGCTGGCGTACCAGTAAATGAGTTCGCAGAGGTGAAGAATAGCACTCGCTGAGGTCTCGATGCACACCCGTGCTGAGGTTCGCACAGCCCTACCTGTCCGAGCTGCAGTCCTCGTGTGCCAGGACCGATCACTGCACAGCACCCGTTCTGTAGATTTAGGCCAATTTAACAATGTTTTTAAAACCGGTTATTTAAAGACATTTGTTGTTATTATTTGGGCTGTCTTGAAAATATTCTTAGATTAGCCAAAGCTTTCACAGTTCTGCTCCAGCAGGTACGGCTGGTCCTTAAGCACAATTTATCTTCCGCTTCTGATTTTAACTCCTGTCAAAATGTTTTTTGTAGCCACAAGGATTCAAGCCTACTTTCCAGAATTGTCGGGTGTCACTAAACCTTGTTGAAAAGGACGGGATAGTACTTTCTGTTACAATTTTTCTATAGATTTCATATAACTGTAAGAAACGCGGATTATTCGGTATCAGTTTCCCATTCTGTTCTGCATTATCCTTTGCAAGTAGAGTGAAGCACGGAGCTCTCCTTGTTAATAAAAATAAATGCTTTTAATAAGCAGATATAAGTACTCTTGCTACCTGTGATACCAGTGTCCCTGAATTTGTTACAAAAGAGTAGATTTCCTTTACTTTTAGTCATTGAAATCCAGACGTACTGTAGGCCTCTGTACTCTGTCCTGACACAGACAGTAAAGGATCTAGTACTAGCACGTGATGAGAGCAAAATGAAAATCCCAGGCTGGCCAAGGCAGAGAATGGGGATGAATTTCTGTATTTTGTTTGCCAGAATTTATATGAGAGTCAGGCCTTCTACCCGAGGTGCTCCGCAAGCTTTGATGCTTGGGAACAGACAATTCCTTGAGTTGATTTAGGGCATAAATCCTGTGGATGTCAGGTTTTTGTGTTTGATGCTTAGTCAAGTGCAATTAGGAGGGGAAAGGAAAACTGATATGCTTGGAAATGGAGCTTTCAAGTCTAAGAAACAGCACTGGCCTTTCCTTAAGGTCCTGAGTCCCTGCAGAAGGGGACTTCTCACTGCTGCGTGGCCTGATGGGGCTGTTCATATCTGTGAACATATATGTTCATGTCCTAATCAGCCTGATGCCTGCTGGGTCCCCAGGTCGCTTCACTGGGCTGCTGCGGTGGTTAAATCCGTGACTGCTGCCAAAGATTGGTCGGTTTTCCCTGCGCAGGTTTCCTTTGGCAGTCCTTGAGGCAGTGCTTGCTTCGGGCAAGTGTCCTTTAGCCCTTACTGCTGGCAGGTGATGCGGCGGTTTCACAGAGGCCTAAGTCCCTCGTGAGATGGCATTTGGCCTGCCTGTGCCCGAGCTGCTGCTGGGGAGGGTTGCCCTGCTCTGAGCAGGAAGGCCTCTAGCCCGGGCTCGTTGTGCCGTCGCATTTCAGTTATGCCAGGGACCAGGAAAAGGAGGAAGAGTTAAGGGGCCTCGCAGCACTTTGTGAGGGAATGGTTCCTATCGGAGCTGGTGTGCTAATGGCTGCCTTTCGGCTGCAAGGCAAACAATTAGCAGATGTGAAACCTTTGGTGGAGCAGTGAGGGTGGGATACTGCTGGTGTCAGGTCCCATCTGAAATCCTTTCTAGTGAGCTAGAGAAAGCTCTGGGTACTCTCACCTGAGCACTCAGCCACGTCGATTCCTGTTTTCTCTCAGCCATGCGCAGACCTCCCTTGGGAAAGCCTGACTGTTTGCCTGGGCTCACAGCCAGGGGGTTCTGCTACCCTGAAAAGAATGGGGACCCCCAGCAGCATGCTGAGGGGGGATGGCCAGCTGGTTGCTGCCGTTCTCATTTCACCAGCTCCATCCGGAGTACCAGGAGCTGTCTGTGCCGCGTACGGCTACAGCACGAGTAGCTCTGAGCTGGGCGGTGGTGCCACTCGTGCTGCAGGCAAGGAACATCGGCCTCCTGTAGTAAGTTTGGCCAGGTGAACCAACAGCCTGGGTCTCTGGCCTCGGTTCAGGTGGTAGAAGGGTGTCTGTGGCTTCCAGCCCTTCTGTTACCAGATGAGACAGAGAGCTAAGGGCTGCCTTAGAGGTGAGAGGATGACGTGAGCTTGTTTGACAAAGCGTGGCCGTGTGAGATCGGCATGCTGGGTAAGCTCCCATAACATCCGATCCTTTGTGGGTGTGCTGGTTTCTTTGGCAGTCTCTTGGTCTCCTGTTCGTTTCCTGACAGCGTTCCCCCACCAGGCCCAGATCCCTTCCAGCAGCTCCTCACTGTGGCTGTGTCTGGCTGGCACCAGTGGTCCCGCAGAGCAGGTGCCTGGCTCTCACTGTTTGGCTGTGCTACCTAAGTGCAGAGCGGTCCCTAAGATGCGAGGTCAATTTTTATCTAAGTTCTTGGTTAAAAGGTGCTTGGTCTATGCATAAAATGAGAGTGCTCTGTGGGATCGCAGGCTCGATAACTTTCTGCAATTCTCAGGCAAGAGAGCAGGGTGTAGAGATGCTTTTGCTAGGTTGCGCTGGATGATACCTGATTCAATTTCTACCTTGTCACTTCTGGGGCTTTCTTTGGGTTGGGGTGAAGCTGTTCCCATGATACCTATGGTTTATTGCCTTGAGGTCAGTGCTGCAGGTGGCTGTTTCCCTCTGTGAGACTTGTGGTGCTGTTCTCGTGTCCTGTTGCTGCCAGTGGCCAGAGTCAGCTGATGTTATGGCACTGAGCTGTTGACCTTGTTGCTTGCTTACCTGCTGCTGGCGTTTGCTCCAGGTGTTGTGTGCGAAGCAGCTGTTGTCCTGGTTTTACTTACCAGTACTTATGCTCAGATTTGTTAAGGACACATCAGCCTCAAAGAAAGACTGATCACAACACAAAGTAGCTGTGTGACTGCATCAAAAAGAAAAAAGAAGTTTCAGTTTGCTGGTGTTTTGTGCTTTACTTTTACTTTATGCAGCCTCAGCTCTTCAGCATCTCACTCTTGCATCCAGCACACCAAACATCGGGGAACATAACCCTATATAACATAGATGGAGATATTGTTGTTTTTAAGAAAAAAATTTTATCCTGTGATGGCTTGAGCTCATATCACCATGGTTTTAGGCCTGAAAATTGGTTAGGGACTGCAGAGGCAGGTGTACAGCTGAGAGTTTGTCTGACAAGGGAAGGCCTGCAAAAGGTGTGTGCTGGGGGTAAGGGGATAGCTGGGAAGGTTTCTTCTAGCAGGATGTGTAACGGTTTGGTTTGTGTGCTTGTTTTACACAGCAGCCGTGCTGCAATGGTGCTGTACTTCATTGAACACTAGGGGAGGGGAAGAAGGGTGGACTGAACGTGGACTAATTAGGTGCCTCTGTTGTAGCAGCTTTGATCAATTTACAAAACACATGTAAGCAGACATGTGCCAATTCTGTGTTAGGAGACCTACACCCCTCTTCCAAATGCCAAGGGATTCGGGCTCAGTACTCGCACTCTGTCTGGCCACAGGGCAAACTGCGACACACACAGACGCTCACCGACAGGCTGTACTTTGCAGGCTTGGTGGCACTTGTGTATCAATAACGTTATATTACACCATAATTCAGTAACCTCTGAAATATGCTTGGACACCTCGCGGCTGATCTTTACAGTAATATTTACGCCTGGCAGGAAGATTGTTAGTGTTGGCACTTATTTCAGTGTTTTCCTTATTCCCACTGCTAAAATCAACAGGGTAGGCCGCGCTAAAATAGGATTTGTTATTTGCTGTCTCTTAAGCTGGTTGTAAAATATGAAAAAGATCACTCTGTTAGCTGAAGCTTCTGTACTTTCAGGAGTATCAAATGTCTGCAGATGCAACTCAGGACAGCTGCCATGACCAACCGCTGGCTCTCCTGGAGGAAATATACTTTGCTGTGCTGGTAGCTGAACCAACGTGTGCTGCTTTGCCTCCAAGCATGGGTTCCCAGACTGCTCGGTCCTGTCGGTTCTCCTAGGGGAAGGTAAGGCACAGCCAAACATTTGATAGCGTCCACGCTGAAGTTTGAGACCACAACACACTGCTAAGGCAGTCTTTCCAGCGAGATGAACGGCCTCTTGTTCAACTCGAGCCTTTCCCAGGTGTGTCATTTCTAACTGGCCTTTTATGAAGACAGTGAGTGCATTTTTTTTTTTTTTTTACAAGTAGCTAATGAATGACCAGAAATACTTGGATTTGGGTTGATGGTCTTGCTATTACTTTCTTACCTTTCTCTCTACTGTATGCTGTCACTGCAAGTAGCACAGGGACCTTACAAATGGCATTGTTCTGATAGCTTCTGCTTGCTTCTGATAAACCAGCTGATGCTAGACTTGTCCCTTGATGTAGGAAATTGTTATGGGAAGGCTCAGGTCGGCGTGAATGGAGAATGAATGGGAATTTTCATCTGCATTTGACAGCATCAGCAGGAGGACGTGGTGGGGAAGCCGTGCCCTCAAACACTTCTGCAATCTGGAAACAAGCAGGTGACAACTCTGGGCCCACAAAGCTGGGGATGTTTTCTCCCACATGCTCCTCTACTTCCCTTTTCCTGCTGTTTTTTTCCTCATGTTTATGATGTCTTGATTTTTATTCTCACTTGCACCTTTTTCTTCCTTTACCTATGGTTGCTTTTGTGTACGTCTTCACAGACTTTTTTTCTTAGCTGAGCTTTTTCTTTTTTTCGTCCCTTCTTGCTTGTGCTTTTTTGTACTTGCACTTTTCCTTGTCTATTCTCTTTGCAGTTGTTCTCATTGCTCTTGAGCTTGCTCTCTTTTTCCCCTTTCCACTGACTCCCAGTGCAGTTAGAGCTCAATCAGGAAACCTTTCTAGGATTCATGCCATGTCAGTTATTAATAATGTATATACCTCAGGCTAATGATTTAAAAGCAGTAACAAACAATTCCCAGAGAGTGTTTGCTGCAGACTGGGTAGAAGCACAATTGCAAGCAAAATTTGGCATTTTCCCAACTGGAAATCTGGGGTGCCAGAATTCAGTGGACATAGTAAGAAAAAGAGTAATATTGCTGTCCAGACACAATATTGATCCAGATACTGTGATACACTTTTTGCTGCAAAGTATCCAGGAGCCCCTAGATTTACAATATTTAAGTATGTAAAGACAGGAAATTTGCTCCTTTCCATGTGTCTCTTATCCTTGGGTCTGCAGGTTTACCTGGGGAGGAGGTTCTTAGCAATACCAGAAAGGGCAACAAATTGATTATAAATGCTAGATTACAGGGTGGAAGACTCAGAACTGTTCATAAAGCTGGCTGACAGCAAGGTTAACTGCATCAGTGGTGAAAGGGAAGCCTTGGGGTGGATTCCAGTGACTTTTGACGCTGCAAACACAAAACCAAAACTTATGGCTGATAGATTTGTTTTTATTATTATAGAACAGATGAACTAAAATAAGCCAACAATATAATTTTATGCCAACAGCCATCTTTCTAGCACAGGCGGTGACGGACTCAATATACCCTTCTCCTCCCTCCCTGGGCCTCCATTCAACAGAAGCAAATGGTGGTGGCTCTTCACATGGTAAGTTTTAGACTCCAGTGATCTCACGCTTTTTATTGATAGAGATGTGCCTGGGAAAAGAGGAGGTGGGGGGAGCAGAGAAGAGAGCCTATATTTTGTAGGAGCGATAAGCAGAAAGGCTTGTGGATCCTCTTGCATGTTCACACGTTGTGACCAGGTAGATGGGACAACTGGAGAATCATGCCCACTCTCAGCACGTAGCAAGCCCTTACTTGCTACTCTAGTCAAGCCAGGAGTTGCTTCCCATTCCAAGCTAGCAAAGGGCAAGATGCACTCAACGGGGAGTTTTTGGCAGGGGGTAAGGGGCAGTCTATGGAAAACCAAACAAAAAAACACCCCCCCTCCCCCCCAAAAAAAAACACAAACAAATCTGCATTTTAAGCCACTTCAAAGTAAAAGTCACTTCTTATAATATAATAGATAATTTTAAAATGGCAGGACCACCATCCTAGAAAGACAAAGGGCTTGCACTCAAGACCAAAGAAAGAAAAACCAAAACAACCAAACCAAAACAAAAAAAAGCCAAGAGTGGCCCCACTCTCAAGCTTGGCTCTTCTCTAAAAACAGCACTCATCATCCATCTGAATAGGTAAAAGGAGGAGTGGACAGAAAATAAAATAAAATTGGTGCAACTTCTCGCCAGGTGGCGCATTAAACCAAAGCTCCATACAGTCCCATATGACTACACGTCCTGTGGTGGCAGCATAATTTCTTTCAGCTTTCATTGCTGTATATGTCTGTATGTATATCTGAACATATACATACACATACACACATAATATATAATATTGTTTTTAATGTTAGTTTAGATCCTGTAGGAGGGCTCATCTCTCTTTCACGTGGTTCTGTGCTCCTGCGCTGTTGTTGCTCCCGTTGCCGCTCCCGTTACTGCTGCTCCCACTGCTGCTGCAGAGGACCTCTGTGAGGTCGTCCATGATGGTGGTCTCTTTAGGGTCCACCAGGTTGAACTCCCTGATGAATAGGATAAAGTGTGTGTAGAGCGTGTTTAAATGTCCGTGCAGCTCCAGTGCCAAAGTCTCCTTAAAGTGTGAGGAGTAAATATGGGCCAGCACGTGGAACAGGTACTTGCAGATCTTCTTCACTAAGGACTCAAACGAGTTTGGGAATTCCTTGCCTGAAAGGAAGACAGAGAAACACCGTGACAGTTCCAGCTGGTCACCTTGAGCTCCACATCAGCATTTTGTCCTGGCCAGGCTGTGGGTAAGTGCAACCAGCCCACCTTAAAGGCAACTCATGGGCAACAAAGGCAGTAACTTCACAGGCAACTCACGGGCCCTGTATCATCTTCCCAACATGTTCTTTTTACAAGACGTAAGGGGAAGAGTCTAAGGTTTTAAGTGTTTTCATTTAAAGTTAAGCTTTTAAACCCTATGGTTCAAAAATCAGGAAGAAAATGTAATCATTCTTTAAACCACAATTTTTTTGATACTGGCTATAAAAATAATGAGAGGTTCTTCTGGGTTCTTATCTAGTTTGTCCAGGAGGAACAGATCTTTCTGCTGAAAGTGCATAATAGTTATGAGACCATTTAACAGATCACGAAATGGAAACTAAAGTACTTGGCAGACTTCCCTCATTTCATTATTGAAATTCTATCAAATGGCCAAAGAAATGGAAGGAAATACTGGCTGCCTTCTCTCAGGTGTGATCCAAATGATGCTTGCCTACCTGTGCAATTTGCTCTAGGGAACCTGCTTTGGCAGGGGGGTTGGACCCGATGATCTCTCGAGGTCCCTTCCAACCCCTACAATTCTGTGATTCTTGCTGGAGCATTACTCTGCCCTCATTGTAAAAGACAACGGTTGGACAACCACTGCTGGTGATGCTGAAAGTGAAACTGAGGCAAGCAAAAAAGAAAAACCTGCCATCCTAAGCGTGATGCACAACAGGAAGTATGTTACTGGTCTACAGTACACCCTGGACACAGTGACTTACATGAAAGGCCTTGTTGCCTTTTGAATTAGCATATTTAAAACAATAATAACAAAAATAACAACAAAAACTCAAACTACGCCTGGCTTACTGGGCATTGCCTCCTCCCAGATGCTTATAGGTAAATGCTGTCTGCTGAACATGCATGATACTGTAACATCCTAGTTCCCCAGCTATCTGGTGAAGGGACTCAAGAAGCCAGATGCTTTTAGTCCAGATTAAGCCTATCTACAATAACTTCTGCTCAACAAGTCTCTGTGTTTTTCCCCTTAATCAAAGGCATTGCAAGTAGCTATCTTGTTAAGTTATAAATTGAGTTAAAATTACTTTTGTTTCTTTTCAGTCCTTAAAAATCATGTTCTTATTTAATTTCTGGAGGGGAAAGGAGATTCTAAACAATCTGTTAGGCAAGGAAGACTAGCCACATTCCTGACAATGCAATTTATTTCCCCCTTAATACATTAGGGCTCTAAAGGATATAATAAAAAACCAACAAGGCTAAATTTTACTAGCAACGCACCATGTTAAAAACCCACATACTGACAGTTTTTCTCCTCTCTGAATACAGGCTTTTTCCTAGACGATCTTGAAGCACTTCAAGAAAAAGATGTCCTGATGAAATGTAAGCCAAGGGGACAGGATGGGGAGTCTTTCACCCCAGTTCCTATGCCAACAGCACAAGTCTTTGTTACTGTACAAATGAACCAAAATTAAAATCTCCCTTCGAAAAACAAGTGTGAAGTTGTCTGGTATTAATATGTATGCTGAATGCATATATGCCAACTTCCACCTTACTTATGGCATCTGCAAAAAGCCCCAGGAAGCACCTGCCCAAAGGTAAGCCTACCGTATTTTGTTGGAAAGACGTCCTCATCTGTCACTAGTTTCTGCACAGAACTCATGACGAAGTCAACATACTGAGGAGCAGTGCACTTGATCTTCTTTCCCCGCTCATCATACCAGTAGTACTGTCTGTGGAGAGAATCGACAGCGTCACCATGTTGTACCTCGGATCCTCAGCTCAACTCCTAAGAGGTTAGTGTCTAAATAATATAAAACAACAACTGCAACATTACTGAAATAGATCATCACTTGCCACTGCCAAGTAATACCAAGCACAGAAAGGCTGCTGAAGTCTCCCAGGAGGGGCAGTGACAGCTACCTATCCGTGACAGACTGAGGGTTTACAGTCCATAAAACTGTACAGGAAGGCATTATATAACTATTGTAGCACTGCTGCCTTTTAAAAAGTGATAAAACTTCTAATGTTTAACATCATACATCATCAAACAAAAATTAGTCTTGTAGTGTAGTATTATTAAATAGACAGAAGGTGGCTCCAAAACACCAGCTTTTTCAAAGCTGGTGCTCTGAGATACTTGTAGTGTTTTTGAACAGTACAAAACCTGTTCCAAAATCCTATCTGGGGAATGTTTTCATGGCCCTTTTGGACATCCCTACCTATATGTGCCTCAAAAGCCTGCTCCTTTGTTTCCAAACACCCTAAACGAGTGGAATTTACATTTTACACTGCCACCAGGGAATAATCCTGTTGGATTTTAAAGGAACAGGAAAAATTAGCATATTGTGAGGCTTTTCAAAAGCAACTGTAATCATCATCTTGATCAGCTGCAGCCACTGAAATAAAACAGAAACATTCCCTAATAACTATTGCAGTCACCTGAGAGAGGAATCTGAAGGCTGTAAAAGAACTCAAACTTTTGTTCCTTTCTTTTTTTGTTTCTTTAAATCATGGTTAATTAAAGGATGCTTAATTTGAGGGTGGTGAGGCACTGCAACAGGCTGCCCAGAGAAGCTGTGGATGTCCTAAGCCATTCTGTGATTCTCAGAAAGCACACTGCTGTTACCAAGAGCAGCTATCCACTGTAAGAAATGGTTTTGCTGATTTCTTTATCTGAAAAACTTTTTTTTTTTGGTCTATGTCACATTAGAGTTATCTGAGTTCCAATTCCTGAACTCTTCCTTCAAACAGTGTAAGCTCCAGGTGCTGGCCATTATGAGACTGATAAGAAATCCATTGTATTGGACTTCTCAGTTGCTTGATAACATTTTTCTTTCTTCAGTGGGAAGTTTAGCCACTTTTGGACACTTTTTTTTGGCAAGGAAATAAAGATTCAATGTTGGTTTTTTTCTGTATCTAACAGGACTAGACTGTTAAACTAGAAGGACCGACAGGTGCCACTTGGGAAGTGGAGTTTTACGTATACTGACCAGCAGAATAGTCCTGAAGCAACTGAAGAAAAATGGTATGTAGCAACTGAAAAGTTCTAATTGACAGCTTGTTTTCATTGCCCGGAAAGATTCTTCAGGGACCTGAGGGGGGTGATGTGAAGACAGTAAGGAACAGTTCATGCCCCAAGCCATATGAAGACAAGAGGAAACAGTACAGAAGTCAGCTCAGACTTTAAAGAGAGGAAAGACAATTGAAAACTAGTTCTGCAGACACCTAAGGTTTAGAATTTGTCTTTCAGTGCATTTTCAGCATGTGGTGCTTGGTCACTCCATTGTTTACTGGAGGTAGCAGGACGGCCTGCAAAAGGGCACAAAAAGGTAAGTGAATGGAAACAGCAGGAGTTAAAAGGTCTTTGCAGAGCTATGCCAGGCATCAACACTAGAATTTAGGGCCTTAGGGGTGGGCTCTGCTCATTGCTGCTCACTTCCTTTATACAATCCACATGTAGGGAATTGCACAATGTGGTGTGCAAACCCAAGCCATGGTCCCTCCTTTGTCTAGCCCTGTGTTAAGCTGGAGGAAGGCAGTTCTAGGCAACTCTTGACTTATTTTGGGTCTTAAGACCAGAGCAGCAGCAGACTGGACTGTCTGCTCCTCAGCAGTTCCTACATGCTGCAGAAATCCTCAGCTACAAAACAGAACAGTTTGGAGTTGCCCTTAGGCACAAACCCAAATCTGGATAATTGGATTTTAGTTAAAAGAAACAATTTGGCAACTGTGCAAGTTCACTTACACAAAAATGTAAGTGAATAAATCTGCTACAACATCCCACTGTACATCCCTTTTGCCTTTCCTTAACAGTTAAGCTGATTATGCAAAATGGGAATTCAGAAAAATCATTAAGAGTAAGGGGATAACTACAGGGATTGTCCTGTTTGATAAGAATCATTTGTCTTCCCTGTGTTTCAAGCTCTGTGAACAAAGTCTTCACGTGTCTTGAAGAAAGAAAGGAAGGAGCCCCTGGCGTGCCACAAACATCTCAGGCAGGGAGCAGCTCCCACCGCGCTGGAGTTATCTCCAGGTTGGGGCCATCGAGGGGCTCAGCTGGGCACAGAAGTCTGAGTGCATTCCACCACTGGCTCTGTGACAGCACAGCCCCATATTAGGCAAGGGATGGGGAGCAAACAGGACATGAAGACAGACACTTAAAGGCACTTCTCGAAAAGTGCTTACATGATACAGATTTTGATTCCACTCCATATGTAAAATTTTGGCAACTTAAACTTTCCCAGTATGGAGAGCACAAGGAGTTTGCAGCTCCCATTCTAAGTCCCAGGGAACAATTACTAATGGGTTTAACGTAGAAAAGCCTGTTATACAAATAACAAAGTAAAACAAATATGGAGTCAGTCACAGTGCCATGTCTTAATATGTGTACATATTTTATCCCTTTCCCTACAAAACATTCTGGTTTTGTGCTGGTGAGTTTAAGGAGGACCATACAGCTGTTACTGCACACAGAGAAGCCATGGCAGACCAGAGGCTACTTTAGTATATAGGAAAAGCTTCTGTAAGGAAGGAGAGGCAAATGCACTAGAGGTACGATGTCTGGAAAGGAGGGTGAGACAGTCCTGCTATAAATGCCAGAAGACAGGTTATGAAGAAGGAAGGATAGCAAATTGTATAAAGTGCAAGGGCTGTAATACAGTGCTTGGCAGCAACTTGGAATAGCTTTGATGGTTTGACGGGGCAAAACAACATTTAGATGGAAAAAAAAAAAAAAAGGAAAAAAGAGCCACTGTGTAGAAGCTCAGGGAACTGAAGAATAAGACACTACAGAACATGCAAGTTTGAGTTGCAAAGAACTTCTGTAGTCAGGGATACTAAGGATAACACAGACAGGAGATAGATTGCAAGATTAGGGAAAAAAATGAGTAATAAGGAATTTATTCCTTATTCCTTAAGGGGTGTTAATGGACCAAAATGAGACTTCTCACTCTTATCTGTAGGCTGCTTAGAAATTTGTATCACTTCTTAATTTCTGCCTGGAGAGTTTTGTAATCTCAACCTAGTGAACAGCACTCACACAGGCTCTTAGTTATCCACTCTCTTCAGCACTTTTTAGAAATTTTGCCCCAATGTCAGCTATAGAGAACCAGTTTACAGGCCATGGTGGGGAACCTTAGCTTGCCTAATAATAATAATCTATAATGTATATAGTACCTGCTTTACAGCAAGCGATAAACTTATTAATGAACAAAATTAAGTGACTTCCCAAGTTACATTTGGGTGACCCTCCCTAAATTTCAAAGATAAGTGGCCATTCCCTTATTTTTCTTGGCATTATCCCACCTTGCCAGCAAATGCTTCCATCTGTCCTACAAGGAGACTAAGCTTTGGTCAGATGTCTCTTTGTGACCCTAGGCAGAAATTCTCTTTCTCACTGTGTGCAGATGGCTGTGTTATCTCATATATCTGACAGAGAGCTGAAAGCTGCATCTGTCTGCAGTTTGTCACTTGGCTGGAACTTCTGAGATGTTAAAACCTTACCTCGAATGTTAAATTGCAACTTGTGTTTATTTTGCCAGTAAGTCCTCTGAACTTAGGATTGAGTATTTGCAGTGAGTTTGAATGCAAAGGAACTAGACAAGCAACCTGTTCTGCATTGTTAATTCAACATCCCAGCCATAAATACAGAAAGCCTTCCTTAGGTACGACCAGAAGGGTGTGATCCAAAACACGCCTCGGGGAACTGGGCAAGGAAAGCACATAGGAGGAACAAATGCAGAACTTCACACTGAGCTAAAGAAATCAACACTGCAAAAAACAGCCAACATCACCCTTATTCCAAAATACTGGCATGCTGTGGCAACCTAACACAGGTAGCTGCTGCTGCTGAACGCACACACATCACAGTCACAGAAGGTCAGACCAGGGCTGTCTTCTCAGGCTAATAAGCAACTGACTCTAATGCTTAGGTGATGTTCTTCATGTACTACAGACAGGTCAGAGGCAGGACAAATCACATCAACTGGTGTTTCTCCTACACAACAAGCACCCATTTAACCTTACTTCATTAGGACAAGATTTTAAAATTAAAAAGTCAGGGGGAACGTATAGCTTTGTAATAGTCACAGTTGGACATAAACAAGCATGCATCTTTGAGGCAGTTCTCCGTGTTTAGGCATCTCTCTTCCAAAAAAGAAGAATGAGGAAAGGCAGAACATAAAGATAAGGAATATCCAGAATTGTCATTGGAGATATTTGGAGAACACAATTATGAACAGGGTCTTCAAAACTGAACTGCACTGAGGCATAGAGCTAGATGAACAGCAGAATGAAATATGCAACATGAATCAGTCATCAGCCCCCCAAGTACAGGAAGATAACTGAAGTTGTTCTGATTTAGTTAAACACAAACCATTTCAAGCGTTTCACACAAGTGTAGCCATGTTTCCTGTTATTCCCAAGTAGTGCAATTTTCAGTTTTCCAAAACAAAGGATAGGAACATTCAGCTATTGGTCCTCACCACTAAAAATACAGACTGCAGCTGGAGCCACCTACAGACACTTCCTTTCTTTATTCTGCAGCACAAGCTGCTTACAGAGAACTCTTGTTTAAGAGTCAATACAGCAGAATGGAGCAACGCTGACTAGCCTCTCACCATCTCCTTTTAGCCAACATTTCCCATCAGACAAGCCAATCAACAGTTAAGCTCAGTCCTTTGGACAGCCAGTGCTACATCAGGAATTAAAACATGAGAAAGCTTGGGAGCAAGAGTCAACAAAACACTCATTTTACTGATCACCATTTCTCATTTAGAGACATACTGTCTACTTTTGATAAAATCTGAGTCCAGCAGAGATTTATTACTTTCTGTTCCAGCCTGCTTTCAAAGCCCCTAGCACAGCCTTTAATTCTCTACTGACAGTTATCTTTCCAACTTTTACATGCAAAAATATCCTCTGTACACTTTGCATTCTTCAGAGCATTCTCAAAGAAGGCCCCTGATATTAATTTCAAGTGTACTAGATAGCCTAGCACATTAAGCAAGGATTCCTTTTAAGCACTAAGTAATTATCATTAGATACAATACAAAGCTCTGGTTCTGTTCCATACATTTCCTAGGATGCCTGTTTGATGTACTATAACATTAACAGCTCAGTCTTCTGTTTTAAAATCCATCTTAACAAAATTAATCCCAGGAAATGCAAGAGGAGGGAAGAATGGGACTATCAACACATGTGCTGGAAAAAAAAACACAACAGGCTTATTCATACTCAAGTGGATCTCATTTTCCATCATGTTGGACTGTGCTAATCAAGAGCAGGAGTTTATGGTAACTTTTTCTTATATTCACCATGTACAGCAAAACTACAAAGCCTTCTTTCATAAGTGACAGTTAGTCAATGTTTAAAAAGTCCACTAAGCCCTACACAGGGAGAGCGCCAAACCAAAACGTTTTCTGTGCTCTTTGCAAAGCTGCCACTTGTGCCCTCTGTGCCCAGGGGCTCAGGCAGAAAGCCAGCAGCTCACGTCAGGCTCGAGGTTATCCATCAGCAGCCTGGTGCTCTGTCAGTACTCTGGATATCAAAAGCACCCACTGAGGTTTTCACAATTCATTTATCCTTCCCTGCCTCCTCTGGAATCCCAGCAGTGGTACCAGTAAGGACAGTTTTGCCTTTTTTCTGCTTCTCCTCCCTCCAAGCTAAACACATGGCAATTTGCCTCTCTGATCTGACCTTATAAAACCAGCTCAGAACAGTCAAAGATCTGGTCCTCCTACTCCTTCACAAAAACACATTGCCACCACACTTCGCTACTGAGGGGAGGGAAAAGGATACACAGCTTCCACATCCTGATTGATTGAAGAGATGTGCTTGCCCAGTGCCAACTAACACCAAAATTCTCCCCCAGGCCACACTCAAGACTTCACGGAAAGCCCGTAATAGTAAATACTGACTTACGTATTGCACACTGCCATGGTCTGACACGACTCTCCTGTACAGAATTCTGAGATTGTACTATATTGTAAGTTGATGTGATGAAAGAAAGTTGTTGCTGAAAAATAAACACAAAGGAAAAGAAATTCAGAAGTAAAGTACTTTCAAACACTGCTTGTCCACCAGACAATTATTTAAATAGATCAAGTGAAGTGACCTCAGTGTCTTGGAGCTTGCGTATATATTTAAACATGATTTAGTTAAACGAGTCTAATGATGAACTGCAAAACAAAGAGGTACAGAGAATGAAAGCTCTTGTTTTGATTTAAGATGAAAGCGCCATGATGCATCAGCTGTTATTACTCACTAAGCAGCAAGACTGGGAAGTGTCTCTGTCATCATCAGCCTTACCTTTACAGCAGAATACTCTACTCCAAGCTGAAGGCAAACGATTTGCTACATTATTTTGAAGTCAGACATAAAATGCACAGTGGCTACAAAACAACATTAACAATCCTAATGATATATCTTAAAAAAAAAAAAAGCATGAAAACTAGTACAATTCTACTTTTTAAAAATCTCCTAAGATATTTAACATTTTGCTACTCCTCTGGGGCACCTCAGTTTTCTTAATGAGCCTCTATAAACTTTCCTGGTGCAGTTTAAAGAACTTTCTTGCTACTACCACATACTGTTGAAAATACAAACAAGACTGGGTCGAGGCTGCAGGTTAGAACTGGCAGATGAAGCAGCAGCACATAAAAGTATCGTACGTCAGAACTGAGATGCACAGATACAGCATTCAGTCACAGTACTCAGTCACTTCTTTGAGTTCCGGCCTGACTATGGTTTAAATTCACAGTTAATTCCTCCAAAGCTTGGAAGGAATGGAGAACAGAAATCTAACCAAAAGACATCAAAACGTCTGGTTTTAAGCATAACTGCCTTGCATATAAGTTTTACTAAAGAAGCATTTTTACAGTGTTTTTGGAAAGCCAATAGCTTGAGTCAGAAACCTGCTGAACCAGCAGGTTTAGCAGAGCAGTCAAAGACGAAGCAATGGTCCTCAAAAGAGCATCAGAAGCCCTAATGCCCTCAGTGCCACTGTGGGTGAGTTGGAAGGAAGAAACGCATCAAGCATCCCCTGCTGCTGAGCACAGCTGGTTTGTATGTTAAGACAGCTTAATTACTATGCAAGGTATAATGGCATGCATTATGCAGTACGCATAAATAGTCATTGCGTGTTTTTCTAAGCACTGAAATCAGTAAAAAGAAACAGTGAATGAGTGCCTTCTTGGGCGTGGACAGCAACCTCAGAGATAAACGATCGCAATACTCACTGTTGCTGGCTAGCCACTCGTTGAGGTCTATTTCTCGTGGTAACATCACTAGCTCCTTAAATTCGAAGTCAGTAATTCTGGATTTTGTGTATTCTGGCTCTAGGTAAAGCTTCTTCTCTTCCGGTGCTGGCTTTTTACCGTTTGGCTTTCCCTTGGACTTCCTGCAAGAGATTAAAAAGAAAAGAAGGGTTACCTCTACTGCTGATGAACAGCTATAGAAACCTGAAAGAAGTTGGTTTATACAAAATCCTGTATTTATATTTTAAAAAATTATAATACATTTGTATTTATATTATATTTATTCCTGTTTATAGTGCTCCTCCTGCCTTCCTTCCCATCAACTTAACCTTTTTTGTTGTTGTTTATTAAAGCAAAAGATTGTTTTTTAGAAAGTGCATTTGATTCAGTCACTGTTTTCACGTTACTAGGAAAGTTTTGAATGGTTAAGAAACTTGAGACTGAGCCATTCCGTCTCCATTGTCCTTTTGTAAGTTTAGATTGCAAATCATGTGGGAGAGTGACAGTCTCTCCGTACACCTGTGAACAGTCGTGACAGCAGCATGGCACTGTGCCCAAAGGAGCTGCTCTGATGTGAGTATACCAACAAGCTGCTGCATCACAGGTAGCTGTCACCTGCAGAACGGGAGCCTGAGGGACAGTAAAAGCAGACTGCTGCAAGAAGATAGCTCTCATTTGGAAAAACGCTCTTTCCACACGATGTGCTGGCACTGCTTATTCAGAGCCACAGTGTTCCTTGGTGCTGTGGCACTACATTCTCTGGTATTCCACACATCTTCTGGAAGCGTGCATTTGTGACTTCAGCTAGAAGCACTGACAACTACAAAAACACCTCCTTTCTCAACTCCCATTATATCTGATCCTAGTTCAGTTTTTTTTTTTCCCCTGAAAATCCTGCAAAATCCAATGCAAAAAGCTACTGGCAGAGCTGCATCATGAAATAACCCTCTGCTTGTGTTTATAAAAGCCGACAAAGGGCATTCCAGAATCCCATAAAGTGCATTTACCTCCACAGCATATTGTGACATTTCTTCTCCATTTTCTAAAGCGTTTGTTGTACCCAACCAATATTCCTGGGGTGGGGGCTCAGTACGGACATTTGAGGTAGGACAGTGGGTCAGCACTTTGGCTTTTTTAGGCTGTGTGGTCAAACAGCTGCAAATCCATACACTTCTAGTTATAAATTCCAGCTAACCAGAAACAGAAGATGTATTTCATGGTGAGGGACACGTGCAGTAAGCAATACTCACTGTGCATTATCACATACACACAAGGAGATGTTGGTTTTTTTTAATGCCAGATTTCCTTGGTTAAAGAGCAGGTTTTTAAGGGTCTGTGAAGTCAAGACAAGCCCAACTTTGCAGATGAGTGTGTTAAGTTTGCTGCTGAAACTCATCTGGATCCCATCCAAAGGAAATTGACCTCACATTATGGCTCTTAGCACACTTCAAAAAATCTTCCACCTGCGCCCCTAAGATAAGTGCTTGATTTTTGCTATGAGGTTGGGATGCACATTTTTCCTGGAATGGTGTTTCACGCGTCAGTGCTTTCCCCAAAGAAAGAATAATTCTTTGTATTTCTCTCTTTATGGGCTCTTTACTGATCTGTACATTAAACCTATCTTCAGAATGACTCATGGTTCACATCTTCAACACTGCAGTAGTAGGGAGAGACCTTGATTTGCCTTCTACAAGAGAGGAATGCCTGCCATAGCTTACTACAGCTCAGTTACCGGGACTGCCACTGGTTACTGCCTAGAACTTGGGTTGAGCCTTGTCATACTTCCCTCTAAGCAGTAACCTGCGACTGGAGGGACTTTATGACCAGGAAGGAAGGCCATCTGCAAGGAGAAATCAAGGAAAGCTTCATGATGGCAGTACGATACACACTTACACCCTCACAATGTATTCACAAGCCACAGATGCGCAGGAACCATCGCAAAGAGTTCTCCAGCAGGGAAAAGACGGTCCTGCTGCATTTCCACACGTGTAATGTCACCATTAGAAAGAGGGTGCCTGTGACATGAATATCCTTTTAAAGACTACATATACAGTAGGAGAATAAACTAAAACCAGTATTTACAGAGACCAGTTAGTTTACTGTGTAGCTACTTCTCTTGCACATTTCCCTGCCATCTCCTTTTTCCACTGGAATACCCTTCAATTCAAAGGAAGCCGGCAAGATATGTCCCTTGGGTTGATTTAATGAAGCAACCTGGACTAATTCTCACAGCTGGTGCCCAAAGGGATGTCTTAGATCCTGGTTCTTAGCTAAGTATTCTTGTCTTCAAACCCTTACGTTTGCAAGATTGCTTTTGAACCTCACCATGTAAAAATGACCTGTAGATAAGAAAGAAACGACCATGAAAGAATTGCAGGAAGGCATTGAAGGTATTTAAAGGTATGATTCTGTGTCCTTCATTTATGCTTGGGCGTGAGGCTGCAGGTTTTCACAGAACTTGATAATACTCAAGGAAAACATAATGGCATGAAGGAACAGTCTTGCTGGATAGCCTGTAACCCGACTTTATCACAGATGAAGCAACATGTTTGTCCTCTTCCTTCTGCAGGAATACCATGTTAAGACTTGAAACCACCCTACCCTGACAGCAAACACCATAAATCCAGTTGATACTATGCACTTGGCCCTGAGCTAGCCAAAAATACTTGAGGCCACTAATTTGCTTAATTCCAAGCACAGGCTGCCTTACTCCTAGGCTGCTAAAGCCAGGCCTGGCACGCTCCCTGCCGTACCTTCATTGGGCCTTTGACAGACAATACGAAGGTCAACCCAGAATATACTCTTAGGCTGTGGTGTTTTTTTTCAGCTGGGTGGTTTGCCATTTTGGTCGTTTATCTAGGGGGGAGGAACAGGATTCTGACACTGAAGGATAAGTTCATTTTTTAAGAGAAAAAGAAACTCTAAAGAGAGTTATAGTTCAGTAACACTGAGGCAGAAAATACCTTCAATGTAAGACTGGTTTGACAAACCGCGTTAACCACCTGGGGAGGAAAGCTATCGGTGCTAAGCAGTGCGGACAGAACAGAGTTTGTATCTTTGCTTTACTCCAGGATAAACCAAGGTCCCCGGGTCAGGGCTGCACCACATCAGCTTAGAGCAGCTTCTGAGAGGAGGGGTTAGGGGACGGGGATCAAACACGGAGGGATGGGGAGGTGACGGAGCCAGGCCTTGGAGGAAAAGCACGCAGGGCAGGCATGGGAGGCCGAGGCAGGCCTTCCAGCAAGAGCACGTGCATCACCTTTACCTTGTCCTCCCTTCAGCACCTTCTCTCCAAGAAACCCAACAAACATTCTATGCTAGATAGAGTTCACAAATGTGCTGATTATACGTGGTCCTTTTACAAAGCCTACTCATTCCCACACATTAGTACATGCAGGCACTTCTCAACAGGCTGCAAGGCTTTCCACAACTGCCTCAGTCTGGAACTGGATCGCCTCAAACAGAAGCTTCCCAACGCTCTGCCTGGATTTAAGAAAGAGCCGGACTCGTGAATACCATCACTGAGCCTGCAATGAGGCCCCTAATCACAACTGTCACCGATACCCAGCGGGTTTTACTCACACCACTGAAACCTGAATGTCCGAGTATCATCTGCAGCACAAACTTCTTTTTAACCTTTTGCAGCTGCTGAGGACTAACACAAGACCCCAGAAAATTGTTTCTACCAGCAGATCTTCATGACCTGCTTGGGATATTACACGGCTCAAATGTTTTAAGTACAAACAAAATAAATTCCAGTCTTAACATCGCCAGGTTTTAAATTGGACCACACATCTTCCCTCAGGCACGACTCAGGTTGTAAAATCAGACTTTGTAGTATTAATTTAATCATGCTCAGCCTGGGTTGCAAAACCGTAGGTTTAGGTTAGAAACTGTCAATAGTGGTCGATACTAAAGCATTTTCTTTATAGACTTACAAAGCTGGAGCATACAGCAGTATGGAGAAAACAGTTCAAGAAACACGATTCTGTATGATGAAAAGTCAACAAGTAACAGCTCTGTGTTCCAGATAAACCAAGGCTCAGACGTTCAAAATTAACAGAAGTACCAGAAAGCCTAAAGCTCAGAAGTCTGCTTCCTTGCTTCTGCTCTCCCCTCCCTCCAAACTCCTGTTGTTTCAAAGGCCTGTAAGAAAACACCACCTACGTGGAGCCAACTCCCAGCGCGCAAAGAGAACCATCCGTTACTCCCTTCGTGCTGCCGTGTTTACATGCAAGAGGCCTTCCTCAGTTTTTCATTTTGAAGCACACAAATATGAAAAATTACGTGTTGCTGTTTCTGAGGTGTCCCAGAACTCCCTTGTAAGCGAAGACTACAGCAGCTCATAAAGCAGCATGTTCGAAACCAGCTCATTCAGCCTGCTTTCAGGGAAAGGAAAAGCGTCAAGAGCTGTGGAGACCTACTGTTCTGTCCAGGAAACACCACAATCCATCACCTACAGATTATTTACTGGAAAACGTAACTAAATGTCATGCAAGACCACAAAAAGGGCAGTATCTTTCAAAACATTACTGAAGCCAACAGAAGTCCTGATTCCTGTTTATCTGTGTTTTTCTTAAAAAGAGAGAGAGAGAGAATTCTGTTCAATGTATCTTAGCACTTATGTGTCAGATCAATGCAACTCCAAAGCAGCTGGAGGAAGAACTGCTATGCAGCACCATGGTGGAGGTCTGCCAAGGTTAGCCCAAAGCCTGCCTATCAGTGCTTGGCTACTAATTAAGGGAAGAGACATCTTTAGGGAAACTATGGAGACAGCACTGAGCAGCTTTCATTGACAGGTAAACCAGAGTACGAACTAATCCTTCAGATAAGTCCCAGGATAGGTTTGTGTGTGGTTGGTGTTAGGCACTCGGTTGAGTATGATGCCACAGGCCAAGTCACACCCAGGAAGAAGTTTCAGAGAGGGAGAAGGGATGGGAGATGGCACACGAGAGGTTGCTCACGTGAAGTGTCTTAACAACAGGTTACACGAACCGGCTCCAGCCAGAGAGAACGCTCCTTGCTGCTCCTGCTGCATCCCGTACTCAGCCTCGTGTTCACCTGAGAAAACACAGTGGCTGGAAGCTTGCCTGGATCTCACTGGAGAAAGAGACGTGTAAGACAACACCACCGAGTAACAGGCCCGCTGGGCCACGATGATCTTTTTCCTGGACTAACTGCCTCGTTAAGATCGAGCACAAATGCCAATTTCCCAGGTTGCTCTGTTAGCCTGTCTCAGTTAATCAAGATTCTCCTCTAATCTCTCTCTCTCATTTCCTTCTTGATCAGATGCCCAGTAGTTTCTTGGTCTAAAAAACCTTCTTTGGAGCATCTTCAAAGCACCATCCAGGTATTTAGTTTTAAAACCATAAGAGGAAAGTATTATTCCCCTTTCATACCAGAAACTGGCTGTAAGGTTCAAAGTTTATTCATTGTACAAACACTAAGGACGTGCTTCCATTACAACTGATACGGTTTGTTTCAAAAGAAGCACATGGGAAGCAATCTGATTTAGCTGAAGACGTGTCAGGGACACAGCGTCCACAGCATGGTCATGCTCCTTAACCTGATTTGGTTCACATCGCTTTGGAATTGTACCAGGCGTCCACGGTTTTGGTATGTGAGCCGCATTTATTACAAGTTTGATCACACATGGGACACCTGTGGTTTATGAAATGCCAAACTTCACTAAACTGATCATGCATTTTAAGATCTTTACCAATTCAGGATTCCTTTTTCCCAGAGGGAACCAGCTGCCCAGCACTGCTCTAACCGTATCTTGCTGTCTCCAGCAAGCTGGGCAGTTTCTGACACCAGTTTGAAAACTGCAGCCTTCTCAGGGTCAAACCACGAGGCTTCAGTCGCCATCTCCTACACCTTTCACACCCAACTCTCTACACCCTGGGGTGAACGGCCATTTAGTTTTTCTTTTTAAAATACAAGTCACCAGTTTCTTTCTTCTTTTTAATGTGGCAAATCCAAGGTTATTTTGTTTGTTTGTTTCCAAAAACAAACACCACATGGGAGAGTGACTTTAGAAAGACTTTAAAGTCACTTTGAAGTGACTTTTAAAAAGTAATATATATATATATATATATATATCCATTATGGTTTTTGGTAGGATACATATATATATCCTATATATATATATATATGTATCCTACCAAAAAACATAATGGCAAGGAAACAGAGCTGTAGGCAAAACATTGTGCCCTGTGGATCCTGCACCAGTTTCAGGTCCCAGCCAGGTCCCAACGATGCTGGTTTCTCTTTGAAAATCAACAGAGCAAGACCAGCAGGCCTTAAGTGGCGAATTTCTCCCTGCTTGCAAACTTCAAAACTCACAAGGCACCTCAAGTCTGCGGGGATGAAAATTGCCACAGATTATGAACCTTGCAACACAAAGACGCTTACTTTGTGGTTAATATTTTTTAATAACTGCTATTATTTATTACCCAAGGTTAACTGGTATAATTCCAGGAATCACCAGCAAATTTAGAAAAGAAGATTTCTCAGGTGTGACAATCTAGCTGATGTATTCAGTGCTGGTGAGAGGAGAGTGAGAGCCTGAGGTTCATAGCAATGCCTACAGAAGCAGCGCAAAAGGAAAAGTTTGTTTTAAGGAAGATCAAAAACAAGATGCCCACAGAATATTACAAAATATAAAAAAATATACCTAAGGCTTTAGGGGGCTATTTTCAAGAATCTAGTTTATGCTTTACAATTTATATGGTTCACAAGCAGGAAAATTTTAGGGTTGAATTGTTGCATTCCTGACCAAAACACTGTCATGGGAAACAGCCTTCTGAGAATGACAGTCTCCAACAGCGACACCGTATCACACCTCGCCCAGGTGTTCCTCCAGACTACCACATTACTGCATGTATCAAACTATCTCTGCCTTTGATTTTCATCCTGTAATTTTTTCCTTTCTTTCTGAAATACCATGTTTTAAAACATCCTCCACAGATGAAGTATTACAAAGTACTCTTGCCAAAACCTACTTTCTTGGTAATCTGAGGATGGGGGTTAGCTTCTTAAAACACAAGCCAACGCAGAATTAGTGAGGCAGCGAGCCAACATTTTAACGGTGTCTCTTAGGCCAATCCTTATGACCACTTTCACGTTTTTACATCTTGCAGTGAATAGGGGGTTGTAATTCAAAATTAAAAGCATGCTGGAGGCTTTCACTGCAGTTTCTCTCCCCTTCCCTTCTCGGGGTAAGGAATCACAGTCAGTGTGTGGAACAGGAGAGCAAACAAAATATCTGAAAGTAAAAACTCTAAATCCTCATGCTCTTTCCCTCTAACGCACTCCCCCTTTGCAGAAAGGAAAGAAACAAAGCTCTCAGCCATCCTGAAGGCTGCAGCTTTGCAAGGAAAAGCAGGCTAACTGCTCCCAGCTTTGCTTATCTTCTATTTTTTCCATAGCCCTTTACCGGAAAGAAGTTATCAGTTAAATTCTGGTCAGAAACGCTCTGCGCAAGTATGGGACGCCAGAACCTATTCATGGCAGGAAGGAAACAGTTTTATGAGCTAAAATGTCATTCCCAGCAACAACCTCCCAGCACGAGCAGCGAAGCAGCAGGTCACACCAGCCACAAACTCTCAAATGCTGTTTTCCTACCCCAGCCACCCCACCTCCCACAGCAGGCCGTAGTCTTTTGCCCTCTGAGAGGCGCAAGGACTGGTGGCTTAAAGGCCGCAGTCACCTTAAAGTCACCTTCTGGGAACTCAGTGCCTTTATTTGTCTGTACAGCAGGCACAAAAGGCGGAATTAAAAGCCTTGTTTGAACTTCACTGAAGTTGAAAGTGAGGGACTTCCTCTAAAACCATACAGATTTAGTATCCCTGTGGAGAGTTTTCTGCAGTCACAGGTCCTGTTTTAACCAAGACCAGCGCTAAGCCTTCAGCTGAAAACGCCACGTGACAGCACGCCCAGACCACGAATCCTGGACGTCCATGCATGCATTCAGGGCTGGGAAAGAAAAGACCGTCAGCAGGGGAAGGGAGACTGCAAGGTATTAGGACGCAAGCCCAAACCCACTGCATCCTGCAAGACAATTGCTCATGGATTGCTGTGGTCAGACTGTTTCTCCAGGGCCTGGGGATGGGAAGGAGACTGCGCGCTTCCAGACCATCTCCGCTCTCGTTTCCTCTCGCCCCAGGTCTCTGACAGACCCCGGGACCCCAGCTCCGTTCCTCCCAGCTCCTGCCCTGGGTCAGTTCCAGGGCCAGGTTATGGCGCAGCTCTAAGGGGGCCGCGCCGAATAAAATGTCTTGGGCAGCATTTCTGGCCCTGCTCCTTCATTTTTGTTCTGTTTTTCAAAGTTACTAATAGTTTACTTAAGGGGAGGAGGAAAGAAGAATGTACCCTCCATGCCAGGGAAACTTTTTCTCCTGGATTCTCAGAGTGGCTCTTTGCCTTAAAAGGGAATCTTTGCTCGGCCTCCGGATGCTGCGCTGCGCAGCCGGTGCCAAGGCATGGCAGGCATGTTAAGGACGACAAGTGCCATAACCTTATTTCATAATGCTGCTTCTCAGCACAAAGCCCAAAACACTTCTGCGGGGCCAAACCGAGCTCCAGCTGGTGCTGCTGGCAAAGCGAGGGGAACACGGGGCACCTGCCCACGCTGTGCCTCCGGCTTCCCTTCCCTTTCCCAGGTCTCCCACCACCCAACACCTCTCTCCTCTGCCCGTCCAGCCCCTGCTAACTTGGTGCCTGCCCCCCCTGCGATGGCAGCTACGTGTCATTTGCCTTCTGAAAGCCACCAACTCCCTGGGAGGTGCTGGTGGCCGCAGGACCCCCCTTTTCTCCAAAGCGCAGCTCTGGGAAGAACGGCTACAGAGGCAAGGCCGGGCTTGCGAAGGGCTCAGCTAATGCTGCAAAAATGCGCAGCGTGCATTCTTGTGGTAACGCACACTGCACTAGGGCTTCCTTTCTTCTCCGTGTGTACCTGCCAGAACTCCTCCCCGACCAGGAGAGGGTGCCTCTGACCTCCCCGCTGCCTCCACGGGGGCCTTGGGGTGGGCACTGCTTGCGTTGGTCCTGGCCCCCCCCAGGCAGCAAGGGAGAGGGCAGAGCCCCAACGAGACGTGGCAGAAGAGCAGAGTATTTACTCGTGACGTGAGTTAGAAGGAACCACTCACACCAGCAGGAACGCAGAAAATTATCCTACCCAAGCAACCACCCTGTTCTTCCTTTTGAACTGTTGTTCTACCTCCGTGCCAAAAAGCCCCCATGTAGCCAAACCAGGAGGTGCCAACGGGAAAACTCAGCAAGGTCCTTTTCCCAAGAGACTTAGCACGGGCCGGGTTTTTGGTAATCTGAGGATTAGGAAAGTAAAAGGACACATCTTTCCTAATGTTTATTCTCAAGAGCTCTACGTGAAGCCAGATCAGGGCTGTTGTAAGAGATGCAGCAGGTCACAGAGTCAGAGTGTTGCAACAATTAATTTACCCAGCGCTCAGAACAAGCTACAGAGCACAATACTGCGTCAGAGGTGCCAGAGGCCCGAGCGTATGACAGGCTCGGGGTGGTGTTTCTTCTCGTTGTGGTGGTGTTTTTAGCTCTCCAGCTGCAGGCGAGCTCTGGAGGCAAAGCAAAACCTGAGCAGGAGGGAGCAAAGGGCTGCTGGAGAAGGTGGCACTCGGGGTGCTCTGCCCCATGCGATGCCTCCTGCCCCGAGCAGAGCCCAGCACGGGGCACGAAGGGACAAGAGAGTCGCTGCTGCCGTGACTCTCTCCAGCAGCATCTCCACCCAGCCCTTTCACAAGCTTTCCAGCTGAGAACAGGGGCCGGAGTGCCGGGCTCTGGGGTTTGTCTCGTTAACATGCAGCTCATTTTAGTTCCCAGGCGCACGCTCCGAAGCTGTCAGCCCCAAGATAAGGATGCTCCCGTATCCTCGCCTCCCTTAGAGGAAAACACCATTTGTGTTATAGCAACACAAACACTTCCTTGCCCTCCTCCGAGGGGCGTGCTAAATATACCCCGTACTGCAGCTGGACAGCAGGAACAGGACTCATCTCACCAAACAGATAGCTCCGTATGTAAATGTTTACATGTGAATTGGTTCTCTCAAACCCTTTTAAAGTCAGCGGAGATTAATAGCTTTTTCTGTATACTGGAAAACATCTCAGTCCAAGGCAGAGATCCGTAGCATGGCTTGAAGTTCGTTAATTAAAACACACGGGGGAAGGAGGAGCACCGAGCTCAGAGCAGAGAAGGGCTGAGATCCAGAGCCTACTGCTGTTCAGAGACTGTATGCTGCAGAGGGGAAAGCTCTCACAGCAGGAGCTGTGAGAAGGAACCACAAGAACAAGTGATGTGCACCAAGACTTGAACACAAGCAAGTTTTAGGGTGGCTTTACCCTTTTACACTATGGAGAAGGCAAATATAGGCCTACCAGGTTTGTTGTTATGTTTTATTCAACATGATTTGGAATTCTGGAGGCCAGCACAACTGTTTGCGAGAACAAGGAAAAAGTAAAACCAACCCAATTATCAACAACAATGAAAAAATCCGTACCTCTCAAGGTTTTACATTTTCTTTCAACTTGCAGGATGTAAGACGTACTGAAGTAAAACCGTGGAAACTTAATTAACATATCTATTACCTGTGTGCTTTCAGACATGTCTATTAACTTATGCAGGTTTTTTTTGTTGTTACTTTCTCTCCTGCAATCTTCCACTGGAATACACTTAAATAAGAGCTATTTTGACTTCTGCATTATGGTTAAATTCAAGTTCTGGCAGCAGCCACTCCTCCCAGCCATTCCGAGGCAGCCCTGCTATCTTTCCAGGAGAGCACATGCAGTACACTTGGGTCCACCTTTGCAGGGAGGGAGCTCACCACCAGCGCACAGGAGCCACTGAAGACGCTGCTTGTTATCTTCCAAGCCAAAGGCAGTTTGTAGAGCTGGCAGATCGCAAAGCTATCTTTTTATTTCCAAACTGAGCAAATTTGATTTGGAAACCTCACGACCTCGTAAACGTGGGATTTCACAATGAAGCTTGCACAGAGCTGCTTCTCAGGGTAAAACTGTGCTTTAATAGCTAGGAATTATTTCACCATGGCAACCTGGCCTTAGCACGCAGACTTCTTGCTATACAGCCCAAGACACACAACTGCAGACAGCGTACTCTGCTCAGAGCACCAGGGTGCAGACAGGTTTGTCTTTGTACGGTTTTACTTTCCTCTCTGCCCTTTTCCCACAAAAATACTCACCTACCAGTACTAACTAGCTTTAGGTACCACCACGGTCTAAATAAAACCTACAAAGGAGGTATGTTAGAGGTGTGAGCCTCGCTCACCACCTTACCTGTCCTGCAAAGCACGGTAATATCTAATGTACTTGTAATCTGAAATAATTCTGAACTCTTACAAGTACAAAAGTGTTTTATGATATGTTTTGTAACTACAGTGTGCAGTACGAAGGGCAGCAATACAGGCTGCGTGATGCAGTCCCCAAACAGTTAATGGGAATACTCACTCCCAGTCAGTGCTCTCCACAGATAAATCCATTTCAGCGTGGTGCAACATGTCAGCTGGCAGCTGAGCACAGTCCCAGAGGCGAGGAACACTGAAGGGCTGTCTTTTTACTTCCGGCAGGACAGGGCAAGTTGTGATTATTTAGGCATAAAACGTGACTTGCATTGGAAGGCTACGTTGGCTGCTTTGGTTGGGAAGAGTGAAAACAAGTTCTTCCCTCTGTTTTGCTACTTCCTTACATATACAGTTCCACCTTTGAAAACATCATCTCTATGTAATCACGCAGTAGGCAGGATTTCAGCAGCTGAATCCTTCAGATAAACTGTTTCACATCTAAAAAACTGTAAAAGGATTTACTAGGCCAGAAGAGCACTAGTGCACCACAAGTGAGAGCATACATAGAAACACAGCTGGCAACCTAACTATTATTTCAAGTATCTTAGTCTTTGTGTAGGATCTTAGGTAAACAATATAAAGTCTATTGATATAGAGCAGGGAAAAAATTATAGGTTGTCTTCAGGATTCACAAGCAATTTTGCATGCCTGCACCCATGAACTTATTTGCAAAGCATTTGTACTGGCACACAGTTGAGAGTTCATTTACCTACAGAGTCATTAGTTATTGAACAGGTTGGGCACAGAAATACCAATGTGAAGAAGCCCCATGTGAAATTCAGATCCACTGTTTGTCAAGCTTGACAAACTTATCTCTTACATTTGAAGTGAACTACAGCATTTTTATTAGAAAGAACATTTAATCGCTAAAAGTTACCACAGTCACAGTCACTCAATGGTAGCTTTGCAAAAAAAAAAAAACAACTATTATTGATCTTTTTTTCTTACTATTTTTGCTTTAAATGTAAATTAAAGTTAGTTCAGGGAAATCCCACCTCTCCTGGCATACCTCTGATGAGATTTTGCAATAAAAACAGTACCTTTCAGTCTTAATATGAATTGTCTTATTAAAAAAAAAAATCACAGAAGATACAAACTGTCTCCTCTCACAAGGTAGGAGAGAGTTGAAGGTAAAAGGAATTAAAGCATTATCGTAATTGGATAGCTTTCATTAACAAATAATATGTACAAAGCATTCACTAATCTAACCATTAGTTAATTTTTAAACTGCTTTGCAAAAGAATGATGCAATGCTGTCTGTTCAGTTTTGTCATCAATACTATAGTCCTTTCAATAGTTCCTAGAAGATCAAAATTTTGCTTTATGTACAGCAGAGGAAGACTAATCTATTTAAAATATAAACTCTACAGAATTATGGGTCAAAGAAAATTATATTTGAATGAATGATTGAAAAAAATAGTAGGGTGGATAATAGTTTAATTACTGGTACAGTTAGATCAACCACTGTTAATTAGCTTATGAGACAGTAGTGATTCCTGACTCTAATTTATTACTTTTCAGGATACTCCAAGGGAGACTGAAAAGCTTCAGAAGAAACAGTTTTGTGTAGACACATACTGATCCATTAGCAACCAGAAAAAAACACAATAATATAGATGCATTCAAACTTGTAGCAATACCTTCAAGAGCTTGCTTGCTTATTCTTTTAATTAAGCACTGAAAGCACAGGCAAGGAATTGGTTAAGGAAGACTAGTAATTTTCCAAACCAAATATTAGAATTAGATGAACGGTTGTGTGCTGAATTAGTTTCGTTCCCTTGGCTGCACGTGCAAATGGCAAGCAATACCTTTAGCTGCTCACAGGGACTTAAAATTAATCACTTCACACAAGCAGAGACTAGTATTTAAGCTTCTTGCTCAAAACACAACGTGAAGTCGTGCTTTACAGCAGCTTTTCTAACCCAGCATCACACCTCAAAACAAGGGGTGGTCATGACTAACCCTTTTTAAACAAGGCTGTGTGCTTGCCTGAGAAGCCCCATTTCAGTTCCTGGCAGCGAGGGGCAGTTCACAGTGGTTTCACAGGGATGTAGCCATGCCTACTGGTGCACAGCTGCGTTAGCCATCTCACCGCGAAGAAATGAAAGATGATCTCCTATAAAGGAGGAAGTCTCTCTCAAGAGAGCAGCTAAATATCATCACTGGGTGATCCAGTCTCAACACTTAAATCTCTACTTCAAAAATCAATATGAATCCCTTTCAGAAAGCTTGTAACTCAAGTCAGTTAACAGATACAGTTAGCTCACCTGCTAAATAAGATGTGGAAAAAAAACACTCATTTTGATGCATTTGAATGATGTAACAAGACAGGTTTTGCATGTTGAAAAACAGAAAAATTAAGTATTTCAACTGAGACAATGCAATTTCCCCTGTCCCATAAAGATGGTCAAGATGGTCTATCTTTTCCCTGAGCAGGTCAGTTCTGAAGAAAATAAAAAAAGGCAGTCACGTTGTAACCGAGGACTTTGTATAATGAGGAGTCAGGAAGACCTAGTTCAGCACAAATTTCCTTTCTCCTGTCTTGCCAAATGCACCCTGCTGATTGTCAGCATATGTCCCTGTAACCCTCTGCTGTTCTGAATCTGGGATACATGGCCACATTGGCCTGAACAGCAAATTTGGGTAAGTGGCTAATGTGAGAGGAGCTACGAAGGACATGTAACATCTTTTCTGGCATTGAAGTTACCATGAAGAAGCCCAAGGTACCTTTCTTCATTAATTCTATCAGCTTTGTATGGCATGATGGGATTTTTTTTTTTTTTTGGGTATTAAGCTGTTTTAAGAGTTATGTTCTGTCACTACCTGTCTTTCTGAGCACAGCCAGCTGCACTCACTGACAATTCTTTTCTTTTTCTTTTTTTTTTTTTTTTAAATTAAAAGGAATTAGAGACATCTACAATGTTCCTTTCACCCGGGGAGCATCTGCTATAACCAATCCCCGTCATCTCCTACACTTTTGTTATTGAAACAAGTGTAGGAGCACTAAACAGAAATAAACTTGGAAAATAAACATTTTCAGACAAGTTCAAACAGCCTAGCTTCAGTGTTAATAGGCTCCACTAACTTATACTAGCTCTGGAGACACCTTAGAGGGTTATTTCAACACACAGAGGAATTTCAGCAGTCATCTCCCTCTGGCTATCTGTTCACCGGATGTAGAACACACAACCAAAATACAGCTCGATGTTGTAAAATACCTCTGAATGAACAAAGACTGGCTTCTTCATTAAGCTAGTACACTGTACATGGCTTACCAAGATTCGTAAACACACCGGGATTGTGACACTCCTGAAGTAAACACCAGTGACAATGATTCCAAAGAAATGGAGGAGTGCCTGGCACACAGGTCTGATGAGACACAGCCTCCTCCCAGGACACAGCTTCAAGTCCCAAACTCCAGAAGGAGATGAGGCTGTTAGATGCCTTCTACAGAGGTACCTACAGCTTGTAGCGGGGCAGATTTTCAAGCACAACATCACAAATTTCGCAGCGACTTCGCTACCTGCGCATGGCGCCGGGGGACGGGCCCTCTGAAGGGCCTGGTGAGGCCGCGGGGCCTACCTTCGTCAGGACCTGCTCTGTCACCATGACAGGACACTTGGGTCAAAGAACCATCTCCAAAAGCCCATCTGTGCTTTCTTGTGCACAGCAGAGCTTCCACAAGGCCCCTAGTGCCCAGCCACGCTTTGCCAGAGCACGAGATGCTCTTTTGCCCTTTCTGAGCCGCTCAGCGCGAGCCCAGTGGCTGCCGCTGACAGGAAGCCATCTCCTGCTACAGAAATATTCGGTGAGGCACAGCAGGTCAGTTTCTGATGTCAGTTGCCCTGAACCATAAACATTTTGAACTATTTTGGTACAATGGAAAGTTGTGGGAGGGAGAAAGGACAAGAACAGGATAAAAATAGCTGACGTGGTTCTGAATAGTTTTGCCTGTGAGCCCCTTCCCTGCACGCTGCCTTCCCCTCCCTCTCTACTCCCTACCCTGCTCAGATTTGTGCATTAATCAGATTAGTAACACTAAACACGGCCCTCACTAATTACTTGTTAATGGTGTAGGCCAGACTAAACTGTTGGAAGACATTTCAACCTAAAAAAGGATAAAACAGGATTTATTTTTTAAATATTTGCCTCAGCCCTGCTGATACACCTAAGTGTCACTGACAACCAGCTGCAGCTGTCCTGGGCCATGCGAGCCAGTGGAAAAGTGGCAGCCACAGTAAACCTGCTCTGCTTCTGTCCACATGTGTCCTGTTTCGTGAACATGCTTAACACTTAGGGGTTTTTTTTGTTTAATTTCAAAGTGTTGGATGTAACAACAGATAGCACCATCCAGGATGCCAACACAAACGTGTCCACTTATCTGTGATGGAAGCAATCTTATCACACTATCACTGAAGACAAATTCTTGAAAAGTGACTGTAAAAATTCCACATAATTAGTGCTGCCCACAATAGGCACATCTACACAGGAAGGATGCCTTGATTCTGGTTTGGTTTCCAAATCAATCCCTGCACATTGCTCTAAAAAGGGAAGCTCTCTCACGAGGAGGAGTTTAAGTTACCTATTCCCACACTCGTCCTGGACTATGTATACATGTAAAATGTACTGTACTTCATCAGAAGTCATTAGACCATGACATCACAACTCTGCAGCCCTCATCATTCCTCTTCCATGACACCATATCACCGACTGTTAGTCAGCTATCCCACAGGGACTAGGTTCCACTGGAAGCTTAAAGGGATGAGCACTGACAATGAAGCTGCACGATGAGTATTTTCTGAAAATCATTCGTGCAGGACCTGCAGTGCCACAACACAAACGCTGAAGTTCTGAGCTGCACTTGAGCGTCTGAACCAGGACTCAGGCTCAGACATGGGCAGCGAAAACCATGTCCACATGTCACAAGCACGCAGATCTGAGGAGTTGTGAGTGCACATAGCCAGGGACGAAAAAGGGAAGATTTCCCACATAGCTGAATTTTGAGTTTTCCTTCCACTTCTGCTGTTCAAAGTCAGTAAAAAGCACACCACTGCAAGGAAGCTAACAATAATCAGCCACTTCACAAAAAGCTGGAACAATTAGTTTTTTAAAATAGAATAATATTCGGGTTTTTTTTTGCATTGTTCTTTTTCACTTTACCCCTTCCGCCTCTCTAGAACCACCAACTTGCAGAAAACAAAAAACAGAACAATTGCATCCATTTTGTCATGTTTTTTCTTCCTCCCCAACCATAGGCTGAATAATTACATATAATTCATTACAGGAGAGGGAAAAAATGAGATCAACATATTTCAAAAACATCTGAAGTGAAACGAAAGCCCTAATTAAGCACTGGGCTGAGGAACACACATAACTTCATCTCAGCTATGCTATTAATTTAAAAGGGGAGATGACACTTTTCTAATGGTATTTTAATTTCTTTAAATCATTAGAAGCGTGTAGTCTCAGTCCCATCCCTTAAAAGTTAAATACAGTTTGCTAGCCCGTGTGATGAAAGATACTAACATCTCCAGAGTTCTTCATAGTTGAATCACTAATAATTTAAAAGAGTATTAAACCTAACAGTAGCTTTCATAAAAAATTAATTAGAAAGGCTGAGAGCACATCTGTTGCTTTTGTTACGTTTTTTGCCCTTTCTAGTTCAGTCGTCTTTCCCCGCACTCTTTTCAACACTTCCCAGGTGCTCAAGTCTGCTGCTGCTTCTCGTGAATCCCTTTGTTTCCCTTCTTGCTTCCTCCCAGTGCCAAGTTCTCCTTTGGCAACTGTTACTCCCCGAGTGCGACACATGCGTGATTTGGCATCAGCAGCTAGGAGGGCCTGGATCTACACCACCAGCTAGTGAAAGCAACAGGGATGTCGAATGTTTCCAGAGAACTTACTTACAGGCACACACAACTCACTTAATTACTGTGCAATGGGTTTGCCATGGAGGAAAGTCATCCTGGCTAAGCACCTCACTGGAACAAGTGAGCTTTATAAGTCACAACCATTAAACCCCTAAAGAGACAGAAATATAGGACAAGTTAGGGAAAAAGACAGGCACTCTATCCCTTGTCCACTGTTAAGTTCTACAAGTGCTTGGTGGCCTGTGGAGAAGGGGCAAGGAGTGGTGAAGGTTCACGGTTTCACCCATGAAACAAGACTAAAATGCTGGCTATGCACAAGCAAGGTGCCCTTTAATGTCATCCCCAAGTCACCCGAAGCCCTGATAAACAGAAAAAAATCACTTCATCCAAAGTTTAGCGTTCATTCACCGTCTGCATAGACTACAAGAGACTCAGTGCTCCAGGAGGGCAGGCTTAGAAGCAGTACTTGATACACGTTATCCTCCACTTACTCTGGAATAGAGGGTCAGCCACTACATTAAGTGCGAGATTCATCTGACTTTACAGCTACAACATCCACACCAAGTGCACACTAGTCACACTCTTTACCAGGCTGCCAATGCAGCTCTGCATTCAGCCACGTCTTCAAGCTCCCCGCTTTTCTCTACCAGAAACAAAGTGCACAAAGCTCAGTTGTGGATGTCTGCCTTCAGAGAAATCCCTCCACAGCTTTCCTGAACCAGGTCCCACTTGTTTTCTTTCACGATCTCTAGGCTCCCCCTTTCTTAAGCACCTGATTTCTGCAATAAGGAAGCTTTGATTAGACTCAGTATTTACCTGGGCTCCTAGCCAGTACCTGCGCTCTTATGCTGTCTGAGCTCTTTTCAAAATATGATGAGTTTTTATTTTACAGAACAAAAACTGAAGAAAAGCAAAATTAAGCAACGCACACGAGGTCAGATGAGGCAGCTGAAGTATACTCTAGAAGAGAAATAAGAGAACCAGTCTGGCATCTAAAGAAAGTTTTTGTGAGTTCACATTTCTAACTCTAGAGAACTCCCTAAATGGAGATAATCCAGCATGAAAAGACATGAAAGTAAACAAAACTCCAAAATACTAATCACTACCATCTAGTAACAGCTTCAGCAAGACAAAGGTTTGCTATTAATTCCCGAGGCCGAAATATGTCACGTACAACAGCAACTTTTTCCTGCTTTCACAAGTTTTATAGCATATGTAGAAAAGAAACCTTGGGGGAAAAAAAGCAAATAAATTCTGCACAATTTCTGCACGTCCTCCAGTTGGAGGAGACAGGAAGAGCTTTTGTTATACATTTGAAAAAATGCACACTGAACAAATCAAAGCGATGTTTCCCTGCTAAGCCGCAGGAAGTTACCTATACTTACAGATAGACGGCCACGGATGCTGAACAAAAGGTTTGGCACCACTTCCCTGCAGAGGCACCCATCTATTTACATCTGGGAGCGATGCCAGCAGAGCAGCTACCAAAAACTTCAAAAGGTTCACGGCATGAATAGCAAGCTGCCAGCCAAGGGGTTTTATGATATGGCCAGCTGCATAACACCGTATTGAATGGTGCCACCCCCCCAAAAAAATACAGAAAGGAGGGATGTTAAACTCGTTAAAAGCTGAGAAAGAAACCTGAATTCCTTAAAGCGATGTTTTCTACAGGGAAAGAAGCGCGAGTTACGTCAGGAGCAGCTCCGAGCGGCTCTCACCAAGCCGCCTTGAGATGAGGATGGTGCCCTCCTCCTCTCGGCCTCAATAACCGGCTCCCCTACTCTTTTGGGGGCAAGGAGAGCTGCGAGCCCCAGGGGAAGGGCTAGTGCTCCTGCTGACAAACATTTAGCAGCAGGGAACGGGGACGACCAAAATCAAGCCGGGGCAGGGACGAGGCTCCCTGGGGTCGTGGCGCTGCAGTCCCCGGCCAGCCCTGAGCTACGGGGAAGCAGCAGGCCCCCGTAACTCCGGCCCCTCCGGCCCCCCCGGCCCCCAGCCCCGGCTCTCCCCAGCCCTCTCCTTACCGCAGCACCTTGCCCACCGCCTGCAGGACCATCTTGCAGCTCAGCCCGGCCTTGGGGCTCGGGGCTCGGACGGGCCGTTCGCCGGGGAGGCTGCAGTGATCCCCGACCATGGTCCGGCGGCGGGGCTCGGCACGGCACGGCACGGCTCCGCTCGGCTCGGCCTCTCCGCCGCTCTCCGCCCCGGGCCCGGCCCGGCCCCCGCCCAGGAGCCGCCAATGGGCGGCCGGGGGCGGGCGGCACCGCGGCTCCTCCGCCCGGCCCGGCCCGGCCCAGCCCGGGGCTGAGGGGGCGGCGGTGGGGAGGGAAGGGCCCGGCCGCCTGGCTCGGCTCCGCGCCGGCCGAAGGGGCTGGAGAGCGGGCGGGGAGCTCCGCTGTGGGGGGATCAGCTGCGGAGGGGTCTAAGTGCAGCCAGCACGAGGCACCTGGCTGTGAAGGTGGGGGTGAGGGGCAGGCGCTCGGTGCCAGCCCGTGAGGAAGCAGGGTCCCCGAACACGAGGCCTGTCACCACACAACATTGCCTTCGCACCACGAAACCGCCTCACCTGCAGGCACAAAGACTCGAGGGGCGCCACGCGGCCAGCTCCTCGGCCATGCCACCCAGCACAGACTTTTCTAGAAGGCAGCTGTGCCCACTGCTGGCCAACGCGGCATTTAGAGCCAAATTGTGACAAAAACACAACAGACGTGGTGTGACGCCGCCTAGAACAAGAAGCCCTGAGGGTGCTGCTCATTCTGACATGCCAAGACCAACCTGGGATGTCTTGGCGAACACGCCATGGCTTTGCCACTCTGTGTACACCCACAACACCAGCTGCACGGGACAGCACTGTTCCCCAAGGGAACACGGCCAAGCTCTTCTGTCCGTGTGCTAAACTGGCACCTCCGTAAACAGAAGGAGGTTACCTCCGTAACCTCTCTGTTAAACCCAGCACAAACAGCACCACTACCACCGCCAGCACCTCCCTCACTCGCTGAGCGCAGACAGGAGCGTGGCTGCTCTTTGCACAAACCCAAGAAACTACAGCCACATGATGCAACTCGGAGAAATATGTGCTACTCTGTCCCAAAGCACCCACGCAGGCAGCAGTATTTCTCATTGACGTGCTGCTGACTGCAAGTCACACGGCCAGGCCTCCAACACCTCCCTGTGAAGCAGGAGGTATTTTTATTCCCACCCTCCAAGCATCCCATTTAAGACGGGGTCCTAACGACTTCACTGATAGCACACACAAAGCCCACAGCTGAACGGAGAACAGAGCTCAGCTTTCCAACTCTGCAGTCCTGTGCCTTGTACAGAAGATTACCCAATCTCCAAAAAATCCAGTGCCCACTCAGGCTTCTCCCCCAGTAACACCGGCTTGTCACGGCCCCACTGTTGGGCAGCAGTCCTGGCAAACCCAGGAAGGACACCTGCCAAGAGAGAAGTTGCCCTCTTTCTGTTTGTTCACCAGTGAGATCTGCACAGAGAGAATTTTGTTTGTTAAAAAACCACCCTAAAAACAACAAGCCTGGGACATAAAGCAGCTTAAGTTCTAATGAAATTCTGTCTATCCAAAGTAAATTCAAGAAAAATCCAGGGGTCAAACCAAAATAAACACAGCTCTGCGGTGTACAGTTGTTAGGAAAGCTGGCCTCCCCGTGACTCTGAGGGCTGCACATCTCTCCAAAAACGGAGCTTCAATGACCTCGCATGGGGGCCCAAGTTTAGGGACCGATGTTTTGCCATCAGGACCAATAGATCGGCTGAAATTAAGTTTTTAAAGCTGTTAATCTTGTCACTTTGACCTAGATAAGTGACCCACTTCTCTGTTAGCTCCTGCATCAAGCCAACGCTTACTTTGCTCTGCTCACCAGTACAGCCCCGCTGCACCCATTCTATAGTCCTTCCTCCACCTCTGAGGATCCCTCCTTTCAAGCAGCACCCCCTTTTGGGATCAACTGCATGCCGCTTCACCTGCATCACTAGATTTTTTGCAAGTTGTGGGACAATTCAGTATCTCATAGTCAACTTTAAGTGCTCCAAAACAATAAAACTGAAACAAGTTTATTATAGGAAGCACAACTTAAGCACGTATGCTTTATTTATAGGGCATCAACACACAGTAATTTAAAACACGTGCAGCGTGGATTCTCACATTTTAAAAGGATTTAGAGCACATGTGCAGACACAGACGGATTTACTTGAAAGCTGCTGCAGCCAGAAAGAGCAGTACTCTATCTAAAAGCAATGCATTTATTTGAACACAACCACTGGTATGATCTCCATGCATGCATATTCTGAAGGGAGCATATCTGCATTTCCTCAAGGGTGTGTCTTAGAGCTACCCGATAGTCGGGCTATTTACAGTCATCACTAGCTTCTTTCTCACTTGCTTCCTCAACACCCCTGCACATAGCGACTGCTGGGTCCAACCTTAGGAACAAGTGGGTTTCAACAGCAGCAAAGTGCTTCTTACACATCCTTGCTGGGCTTGAAAGACCATGGGGCCACGTACTGAAGTCATCAAGGAAACCCTACTGCAAGTACCTCTGAGTGGACCTGCAGCTGCTTTAGCTGCAGCAGAATAGCACCATCACCACCCACCCTGGTGAATCAATGGCACAATGCAATTTGGTGGGAAGAGCAGACCCCATTCCCCACCATTTACACAATACATACGCTTATTGCACATGCCTGGAAAGTTTTCTACACCAATCCTAACACTATCAGGACAGGATAGAGAGAAAAAGCTTTGTGGTCAATGCCACTCCAACTTCTTGTTAAAGCTTAAACCAAGTCAAGGAATGGTATTTAGAAATTTTATGAATAATGCTTTGTATATATAACGATTTTATAAGCAGCTGTTGCACAATTATATATTTATTTGCCTCTTTTAGGCTTCCATAAAAATTAAGTGTAAAGCAGCCACCGCAGGGCCGCGTGCTAGCATCCAGAGGTTTGGCAAAGAAAGCAAGTTGTATCAACCCAGACAAGCAAACAATGTCAGGGGCAAAAAAAATCGCAGCCATTATTGTGATTGAAGTACTCAGCATCTATATGTAAGAAATGAGGCCTTGTAACATCAGACTGTAAAGTTCTGTTTTAAATTAAACCGCAATTTATTGTGTGTCCCTGCCTGACATACAACATTTCGGTTTTGCTAGCTAATTAGCCTTCTGTTCAACTTCAGTGCCCCTGCCACTACCTGGCCAAGCACCCTTTCCACTTACCTCCCAGTGCATCCCCAGTCCTCTGGAACCACTCAGTATTAGCCATGAAAACACGTTATCCTCTAGCTAAGCAATATTTAAACCACAATCACATCTGCTCTCCATTCTGCAATCCTCCCACAGCAGCAAAGATGGCACAAGCAGCTCTGCTCTGTATAGGCGGCAAAGACACGGATTTTTGGACAGAAGACAGACTGAAATCAGTCCCCTCAGTTTCAAAAAGTGGTTTGGAGGTGGTCATAGCAGAGGGGAAAATAAAAGATTTCAAGGGTATGCCTTCAGCTCCACTCTTGAGATGATAGCATGAGAAATTGCTCTTCCGGACCACACAGAGTGCTGTGATAAAAGCCTTATCAGCAATGGCCACACACGTGTCAGAAAGTTCGTGCATAAGAGAGTGAGCTTAAGAGAAGCACATTTATAAGTGACAAGATGCCTACATCTGGTGCTTTATTGAAAGTTCTGGTAACATGACAGGTCAGCGACCATCATCCTGCAAAAAAACACCTTCGGCCTCATCAGTGCTGTAGGTTTTTTCCAGCAACAGGTGGAGAAGAAAAATGGTACACGATATTCTCACCTTATCGATAACCTGAGAAACAAGCAGTCAGTCACAGCAAGAACACCAAATACCTCAAAGTATCAGTAAAGCTTCACCAGGAACTCCTACAAGTTTATACAATGGCATTTCAGAAAGGATGCACAAAATGAGAAGAATGGAGGGTTCGGATCAACAGAAGTATGACTCTATTAAAAAGAGAGAGAAGAAAAAGGAAAGTGAATGCTGCTGTATGCACCAAACAGAGAAATCGTGATCTCAAAGGTACTGTATTTCTGGCATGTGTGTAGGCACATCTATTGTTCTGAAATCCCCTCAAATGTCAAGTTAACCCAGGTTCATCAAGAAGTGTACAAAGATGAGATGTGAAGAACATGAAAGTGTTGAAGGAAGCAGCATTAACAGCAGCTCAGCAGGAGGTATTAAACTCTGCCTGCACTGAGCAAGTACCCAAGAGCTATGAAGTGAGGATGCTTGCACTCAGACTCCCCAGTGAAGTGATGTGAAATAGAGGGCAGAGCGGATTTTTATCACCTGCAGTCCAGTCAGCCCTCCTGAGTTAGCCTGCCCCAAGTGACAGAGGCCACTCTGCAAAACCTGCAGTCAGGACACTTGTTTCCTGAGCAGCTCTTCCAGGCACGTCTGTAGCAAGGGGACTCCGAGTCAGTGAATTGTCATGGAGCTGGGGACATGCAGCAGGTCCAGGCCTTAGCATGGAGCATCGCTGAACACTTAGCACTGCTATAACAATAATTTGTTTTAAAAAGCGAATAACCCAAACCCTGGGCAAGTCCCAAGATTACTGCATTCTGCTTAAAGTTTCCCTGCTTTCAACAAAAAGTGTTCTTTGCTTTCTGTGCTGAGCTGAGGTACCCCACTGCACAGCACCCCATTTCAGGGATGGATGAGGCAGCCCCTACACCTTTGTTAAGCAGTTCATTCCTAAACAGCAAACACCACAATGACGGGGCCTCACGAGGCAGAGCTTTCCTCTTACTAGTTTGCAAAGCAGTATGCTTGGCATGACTCAATAGAGGAACAATAAGCTGGAAAATATTTGCAGACTGGCAGCTCAAACCTTGCAAAACTGTCTTCCAAAGAGATGAAGTTTGCTAGGCAAAAGCCTAGCGATAGCTCCAGGTGACGCTGAGGCTCAAGGAACAGGGCAAAGTCTGTATGTGAGGATGAAAACCTTTTCTTTTTCTTTCAGAGGGGTAGGAGGAGAGAAGAAAACACAAAAAAGTGGAGATGTGCCACTGGAGCTGGGAAGCTAATGCATTTATCATTACGAGTGCCCAAAAGGATGCCTTTTGACACACACAACTCGCAGAGTCAGAGGCAAAAATCGTGTCAAACAGAGTACCTGCAGGTAGGCTTCATGGGGGGCTCACAGCACACTGTGAAGCGTGAGATGCTCAAGTTATGCCACAGTAGCCACTGTTGCTTTCTTATAATAGATAAGAAAGAATTTCATCGTGGATTTTACTCTTCCTTCTATTTTCTTTCCCCGATTTTGAAGTTTGAATAGGCTGTACTCCAGGGAAGCATTAGTGCAATATGCATTTGATACAGCAAAGCTAAAATGAAAGACTCCTGTTCTTCTCCTTCCCTCCCCCAAATATGCTGGACCTCCAGCTTCATATAAAGAGGCAAAACTTCTAAAACTTGGCTAACAAATTCTCCCTGGGGACTGTTTAACATATTCGGACCTACTTGCTACACATACACAGAAGTCTCCCTGTAAGTGTTACAACACAACTACTGTTTTCACGGACTTATGTAAATATGGCATGGAAAACAAAACCCTAATTGCAAATTGGCACGAAACTCTAGACTAAGGAGTAAAAGTTGCAATCAGCACAGGAAAGGAGGCTATCTGTGTGAGCATGGTTATTGGTCAGGACTATCTGTGCTTGGGTGGGAAAGGCAAGGGAAAGGAAAAAGGGGAGATGCTGGGAGTGAACTTGGAGAGTTTTCCCAGACAGACGGAGAGCCGCAAAGGAAATACAAGTTTCTCTCCATCTTGGTGCTAAGAAAGGCCTCTTTTCAATACAGCAAATGATTTTATCTGGTAATGTCACATTTAGATGACAGCATAGGGGGAAAAACAATTCAGGAAATAAGCGTGAAATTTATTCTAGGAGGTTTTTCTCCAGGCATGCATTATAAAATATGAAGCACACAGCCTACATTATGTAAGATTAAACACGGGAAACTATTCATTGTAATTCCTGGCACTTACAAAATAATCCCTTAGCTACTACTTCTAAAGAGCAGGGCCACAAAATCCAGAAGTCACCAAACTGACTTGGTTCACGCCCACACCAGTGCACGTTTGCATTCCACATACGATTCAAGACACACAAACACTGCAATTGGATTTCCTAACACCCAGCACAGACCAGAGCCACAGGAGGCCGGCAACAGCTTCTGGCACACAAACCACACCATGAACCGCCCAACTTAAAACCTGAAATAGTTCAGATTTAGAAAACAAATGAAAGCTTTCCAGCAGCAGCCCAGCTGTGCAAGTGCTGCTGGCGTTGCTCAGCCCTGAGGAGAGGCCGCTTCCCAGCTTCGAAGCCGGACCTGTTGGGTTGGTGTGTGTGCACCCACGTGCCTCCTGGATGGACACAGGGCTGCTGTAATGAGTAGCTCAGCACAGACTCACCTCTGCTGAAGTGACAAGGCTGCACTTCAAACAATCTGGAGAGCAGAGGCAGGGACATCCTTCCCTTTGAGGATTCAAACCGAACGGACTGCTGATTTAAGCTTTACATTTTAAATGAAGCTTTACATTTTAAATGAAGCTTTACAGGGCAACTCTTGATGCTTCATTACAGTCAAGGTGCTGCACACAAGATGTGCTCACACAATGCTCTGGGATCTTGGCTGTGCCCACCAGGTCTACCTGCCCGAGAGCTCCCCTGTACCTGCAAAGTCCACCTACAGAGGCGTGGCCACACCATGCTGCCTAGCCGAGATAACCCGCCTGTAATTTTTCTAAAGCTTCTTACAAAAATAGAGTCAGTTTTCATGCTTTTACTTTCTGATCAATTGGCTTAAGTGCATTCACTTACCCATTTGATCTGAACCCCACACTCGGCAGGTATAAAACCTCAAGCACTTTACAAAACCTCACGTGATCTGATGACCTTTGCGATCAAGCCCCTCATAGAAATTCAGGACAGGTCTGGACAAGAAGCAGTGGGATAGCACACTAAGATTAGCTTTTTTTCTGCCCCTGCCTTCCCCCCCCCGCAACGTTGAGGCACTGCACTACCACATGCTGGAAACTCACTGGTTCAATGTGGAACTGGTGGATTAAAAATGGTACACATAGGATTGTCGCTTTTGTATCACATTTGTTGGTTTTGAACAACATTTCTCCAAAATCAAGTCAAGCTAGCCACTGAGCAAAATCATGCTGGTAGTAAAAGAAAGAACGTCCAAAAAAATAAAATATAAGGAAAATAATCACTTCTCCACTCAAAAATAATAAAGCACTTAATTACTTGAATTACTGCAAACTATCAGAAGTATCATTTTCTGGATCAGAATATTTGAAAGTAATCTAAAAAGAAAAAAAATCCTCCTGGAAACTTACAGAGGTCACAAAAAGGTCTACTTACGACAGATTGCCTTCTGAATTATGGCTGAATTATCACAGAGGACACATTATTAGGACACATTTTATTATGGTGGCATGTGCTTGCACTGCTGTAAACCTTGGTTAAGAGGTAAGCATGGATTAAATCAAGAGAGAAACACCATAATATAAAGGAAGCTCCTATGAACCCAAACTTCATCTGATCAAGGAAAAAGAAGAGAAATGGTAGAACACGCATCAGATGACCCCCGAATTTCAAAACTATATTAAGCCAAGCATGGAGAGGAAAAAAAAAAGTGGGCTTAAAAATAACACCATTAAGCACATATGAATTGTTTAACAGCTGTGCTGTATATAAAGCTGTGCAGTCTTGCCCAAAAATCTTCAATTTGCCTACAATTTGTTCCATAGCTAGATTTACACCTTTTTCCCCTCACAATCCCTTACAGCTCTTGAATTGATGTTTATTTACTAGGAAGCAAACGAAAGCAACGGCTGACAGAAGAGCTTGGCTGTTCTGGTTAGACAAGATTGTCATTTGTCATGTTTTAGTAATGCAATAAGAAAATGAGCCATGCCTGCTCTCAGGAGCAGAAGGTACATTTAAGGAGCAAGAAGGTACAAGAAGGAGCATTTAAGGTACAGGACCAAAGTTCAGGACAGTAAACTACTGCATCTCCCAAGACTATTCTGTATGAACGTCACTAAATCTGTCTCCATCCCAGTTTCACTGCCCCACCCCACAAAAAAGAAATTACTACAAACTACTTGTTGGATGCCTCATTTTACATACGTTATCTAAACACTTGCTTTCAGGACTTTGTTCCTAAGTACAGAGACTAGGATAAATGAGTGATAATGTCAAATACAATGATTCCTACTTTACTACAGAGAAATACCATTATCACAAACGTGGCAAAGCCACTTTTTTTTAAATGTTCGATGAAAAATGCTTTATGACTAGGAAAAGGCCCTCAAATAGAAGCATTACTGCTAGGATACATGGGCAGGCAAGTGACCGGAGAGAGAGAAACACTTTGCAATAACAGAAGAGGGGAACTCCGGAGGAATTAGTGGATATTTGAGAAGCCCGAGGTGGGAGTGAAAGCATGATTCTCTCTCTAAAGCAGAGATAAATGAACGCAGATAAAGTTTGACATGCAAGCGACACACATTACCTGAAGTATTTCAGTACTTTTGTAGGTCTCTTATCAGGGAGGTGAAAGCAAATAAATGTATTCATCCTGCACCTTGAGCTACTTCTGCATTTTGAAGGTGCGTTATATGCACCTGACAAACGCTCCAGTACAGTATGTGAACCTTTCTCTTTTGACATTCTGTTCTAGAAAATATTGGAAACTAAGGAAAATACATTGTGTTCCACTATGCAAATAGCAACTTCCCTGTGTAATTATAGTACATCTTGCCGAGAATTGCATCATGACTAGGATGCAACTAAGAGGACAAACATTTAACCACTATTCTTAGTTTGGTACAAAATTTTTCCCACGTTACATAAACACGTACACACCCGCATATGGGCAGCACCATCAGTCTCCTCATTGTTTTTACTTGAAAAGTAAAGAAAAGGAACAGTTATCTTTCATTTCAATAGCTTTATTTTTGCTAGTGCTTTAAAACAGGTAGTAACTTTTCTGATTAGCTTCTTGCACGATTATTCTTCCCTTGTCTTTACCACCATTGTCTTAACTTTCCAGAAGGTGAGACTATAAAACAGGAATAAAAAACAGGCATCAATTCCAAAATATCCTTAAAACTTCAGGAAAATAATTCACTTCTAGATGTGTATTCATAAGAGGGGGCTGTCCAGGAATTTCTCCTGTTTTCATAAAATGAATAGCTGCAGACCTGACGAAGGAAGAAACAGGATGTATTTCCAGTTTACACAAGTTCCCCAGAAGCACCAAGAACAAAATGTAGCAGATTTTTGAAGATACCATCTAAACCTTGCAAGCTTTTCCATACTTCAGCCAGAAGTATGAAACACGCAAAGTTCTTCCGAACACATGCAGCCCTCTATCATTTTCCTTGCACACACCTCTATCAAAGAGTCAGCCAGCTCAGGGTAACCACACCTGAGCAGCAGCACATTAAAAGACGACACAGAACAGCTAAGAAGAAATTATGCCCTGATAAACTAACCTTGGTATATGGATTTGCACTCCACATTCAAGCTTTTGGTAATACTTCAAAATCCAGTTTTTCATTTATTTGGCTGGAAAATGGTAGAATATAGATTCTGCTCACTATTGCTCTCCTACACATTCAGCGTTAGATCTAAAAAAGCATATGAATGTTGCTAAGGATCCAGTTCCAGTCTTCTCCATACATCCAGGCTGTTAGATACGCATATAAAACTATCAGCTTCAAAAGAACTTACCTTTGTGTTCCAGTGGTATATTAAACTGGAAATTAAAAGTGGGGATCCTAACCTAATTGAAAAATCACAGTCAACACGGTGCAGCTTCTTCAAAGGGCCAGGGAGGAGTGAGGAGAAGGACAAGGCATTTTAACTCTACGGGGTGGAACAAAACCTTCATTTGCTTCCCAATTCATGTTCTACGTTTATATAAAGAACACACGGACAACTAAATTCAAGTTTTGAAAAGAAGCCTCCTTTTACCATAAAAAAGTACAGTTGTGGCTTTTAATGAGAAAACATTCAGAACATGTTGCTGCTGCTCCTTTTGAAAGCAATGAAGTTACTTTACTCCACAAATTAAGCTTTGTTTTTTTTGCACATGTGAACGGTCACGTATGTTTGGGGCCTGACCGCGGCTACACTGCTACACTACCTGCACACCTCTGACCAGCAGTTCTCGTACAAAGTATCTTCCTGCTTGCCTTTCCCAGCGACCAAGTTTATAAAGAGCCTAATAAAAGGCCACCTAACTGAAGCAGTATCTGCATCCATCACGACTTGGGTGCATGGCAAAATATAGTGCAGAACCTGAAATACCACCACTGGGCAGTGAAGCTCTGCCATTTATCTGCTGAACTGTGATGGATGCCCATTGCCCCCTACTCCCAGACCTTCCAAACATGCTCAGTACTGCAGACCGTGAAATCCTTCTGCTCTGCTCAACACAGGAGGGAAGGCATAGGGGAGGGAGACCCCTAAACAAAGATGGTTAACTTCCTACACTGAAAGAAAAGCAACAAGGAATGGTACTTTGCCGTTTGAGGATTCAGTAAGTTCTTTTGGAGCCAAACCTCCTCAGATAAAATTTTAACCTTTTAAAGAGACAGCTGAAGAAGGAATAAATTGGCATGGATGCAACACACATACAACGCACAGCTCCTTTCATCTTTTGCTTCATCTTCTCTGATAATGGCTTGTAAAGTGGCTTTAAAAGAGAAGTTGAAATACACAATACTTATCACAACTTAAAATTTAATAGTGACCAGATCTGTGAGGTAGGTACAATCAGCATTGCACATCCATTCCTGGGGTTGACTTCAACTGTTGTAATCTTGTAGACAAACTAAGTAGTTATGTCCCCACCATGGTTTTTGTAGCTTACATATTCTAATTGTTTCACAATGAAAATGTGCTTTTTTGATCCGAGAAGATATTCTGCCTATACAAATATAAATACGCTAGCAAAGAGCAGCTGCTACTGTAGACAGCACTTCCCATGAAATCTGTGCTTTGCACAAGGATTTTGAAAGTCACCCTTCACCCATGCCTCTGAGCTGTCCAAGTAAAACAAGCTATACTGGTTAAAAAATATATTTTGCCTGTAACTACGCTTGACTTTCTTCCAGTGCAGGTGTACGCTCAAGTCTTCTTCACAGCCCAGCCAACAGCCGCCAGCAGACATTTGGAGCACAGACAAGATGCAGGCAGGTAACGCCCAGCTTTTCCCCGGATGACTCACGCATTTCCTCCAGCAGCACACAGGGCACCTGCCGGGCGCTTCCCCGAAAAGCCTGATTTACTGGGGTTGCGCAAGTCGCACACGCTGCACGTGCAGGGGACGGTGCAGCCACCTACCTCCTGTTTGGGAGCCCACAGAAGATAGCAGCCAAGACAGGGCGGCTGCCCCAGACAGGACATCTTCTGTCCATAACTTGTTTCCAGGGGCCCTTGGGGAAGCAGGGACAATTCAGAGTGGGCCATTGAATGAGCTCCCAGACGCTCGGGTACACCACAGTCACCAGATCAGTACGCTTCAGGGCCAGGACAAGCCTCCAGTTCTTCTCTGCCTTCCATCTCTTTACCTCTGTAATGAACCTAAGGCTTCGTTAGCTGAAGCACACCTTCCAGAAAGGCATCTGGGCTCAACTTCTACTCTGACAAGAAGGAAAAATCAGTTCAGTTCCGTGATTTGTTTGAATAGCTGATCACATCCATTGTTAAAACGCACACCCTTTGAGTATTTGAAGCATCCTATCTTTAGCATCCTTTTGTTACCAATTACAAATAGATTATAGCTTTTTTTTAAACTTTATTAGCTAGATATCACATTCACCTCTTAACCTTCTTTTTTTTTAAAAAAAAAAATAAATCTCCTTATGCCTCATTATTAGAAATCTTTTTTTCCAATCTTTAAATACTGCAGCTCCTTTCCGCCTTTCTAACTTAGAAGGGATCCAAGTGCCTACTCAAGGCAACGTGAGCATGACTGATCAAAAGATTTGAAGCTATTCTTTGAATCTTAATAGGGATGAACAAGCACACAGAACTTTATCTGGATCTTCATTCCCCAACAGATTAAAAGAACATTACTTCATTTAATAATGCTGCAAGGTTAAAACGTTTAAGTTCCTAACATTTACAAATTCAGAAAATACTTACATCCTAAGGCACCAGGAAAAATGCTAGTACTCATTATTTGAGCAAGCAAAGAAAAATCTATGAAGTCAATTTACTTTCATTCTCCAGACAAAAGAGCTATAAATGTAAAATAGTCCTTGTTTTATAAATATTTAATCAGCTTAGTAACAATTAAGACCATCTCACCCCACACGGGTTGTGCTACCTTTGATTAAAAAACTCAAGGAGAAAAAAAAAAAGTTTTTTCTTATAAATCCATTTTCTTCACTCTCTCATTCAGAGTCATGGAAGGGGGAAAAAGCTGCAGCACGATCATTGGAAATCAGGTTGCAAGAAACAAAGGGAGAGCACATTGCAAAAAAGTTCTGCCCTCTTCCAGGTAGAAATAGCTCTTTATCACTGCTTGGTTCCGCTGCAGTCCTTGAATACCCTCGAGCAAAGGAGCAGTACTGATTCAAGGCAAACTATCTGACCCGAGGGACTCTGTAGAAGGGAGGGGGGAAGATGATCCAGCCAGAAACTTGAATGAGTGCATCTTATCATCTGCTAATACGGCCATTAACATGGAAAGCTGCTCAGTTCCACTTTCCTGCCTGCTGTCCCAACGCCTTCCTCATCCTCCCCTCGGGCTCAAAGAGGAGATGGGTTCTGCCACCCTTTACAAGGAACACACTCGAGCAGCAGCAAGAGAATCTCCAAAACAAGTTGTGCCCCCCGTTCCCTCGATACCATCCTTGTCACACTTGACCAAGGCTATTCTGAACCTGCAGAACTTGGGAGAAAAACATACCCATCCCTGAGCTCGCTGAAAAGCATTACCCACACCACACTCGGCACACTTCAAGGCTTGCTGGGCTGCCTGGTGGGTGAGAAACAAAGGGCACACCAGACCGCCGTCGTGCGAGTCAGGACGTGCACAGGTTTCCAGCTTCCACACCTTGAGCCTCTACCGCGAGCAAAAGCTGCAGTTTCCCCCGCTTCGTTTATTGCTCATTTCCACTCCAGACAATCAACTGCCAACAGAACTTGAAAGCCCACGCTGTCTCACCATGCAACAAAGGAAACCAGATCATCCTCCCGTACAGCACACATCTGCTTTTGTACCACAACTCCTATTAGCAGACTGTTGATTAAGAAAAACATATTGGCAATGAGAAACAGATCAGCAGCTTGGCATTTGTTCTACTTGTGCAACCTTTCAGAAACAGCCCTGCATTGCAATGAAAGCAACAAACATCTGCTATGTGCAAATATAAATATTAGAGAATCCAAAAGATGCAATGTTGTTCAAAAATTGGCTGAATGGATACAGAGAAACCTTACCAGACCATCATTCAGACACTTAAATGGAACTTTTTAATTCCTAAAACCACAGTAACAGTAAACTAATATTTCAATAGGGCTTATGTAGTCAATAAAAGTATCACTGATCCCTCTCTTAAGAGTGTTCTTCAGTAGTCTACCAACACAAAATGCTCATTGGGATCTCTGAAACCCAGCGAGGCATCTTTTGGTGCTAGAGCCAAACCGCTTCCCATTCCTTCCTTCCTGCTCAACCCAACTGGAAACTGCATTTTCACAGCGACGGCTTCCTGCTAGCCCAGGAACCAGCTCACCGTGGGGTGACTGCAGTTGCTTGGTCTGTAGACAAACAGCAGAAACACACCTAGGGATAGGAAGTCAAGTCAGGGGAGGTTTGCCGCTGTGCTGTCAAACTGCATGCCTGTGCTAATAGCTCCACACACGTGCTTGCGAACAAAACAAAGAACAATTCCCAATGTGTACAACTACATCAGTTCCTATAAACGAGAGTGATAAGACTGAACAGAGAAAAATTACACGCAGCTCCTTGATCCATTGTTCCATGCTACAAGGATGTTGTGTTAAATATCACTGTAGGAGGAAGTCAAAGCTGCTCCGGAACACAGGAAAATACTTGGAGAAACAGGAGACTTGGACTTGAGAGGGGCAATCCAGTGGAGCTGCTCAGCACACTGTGTTGGAACAGCTGGAGAAGCACACCAGATTCCCAGAAGACACTCATCTCCTCCCAGTCTTGCAGTTTTCTGACAAAAAGTGTCACCACCCTTGGTACAAGCCAGAAACTAAAGGATCGCTCCAAGTGGTCCAAGTGGTAACAATAAGAGAAAAAGAGTCAAGCACGAGCATTATGTCTGAACCTAATTCTGAACAGAGCATTACTCTCCTAAGGACAAGACGAAACATGCTTAAAGAAACAAATAGTTTATAAACGTTTTAAAAGCCTCCCTCAGATACAGATGGATCTATGTTGAAATTACACCGCTGTACTCCAATGTGCTTACTGGAAAACAGAAACTGCAATTATTTTTCAAGACAATGACAACATTTTACCTGCATTGTAATATAGCTTGAATCCATTTATGTTAGAGACATTACCATACTATAGAGCAGACTTATGATAAACTATGCGATGCACACAGGAGACACTTTTTACCTCCTATCAAGAAAGTCACGGTAACGAGGCTGAAAACCTATTAACCTGATTAACCTATCTAGACTTTCAATGCATGTCAAATATCAAAAGTTCAAATTATTTATCCAGTCTGCTAATTCCTCTGCAACAGTAAGAAACTCTCCCTCAATCCTATTCCCTACAGAACCACTACAGTCGGGCTGCAAGCTGATGGACAGAGCAGAAGCAGCAAATATGCACTCCGATCCTTGTAGGAACACCACAGAGGAAAGGGAACTACGAAGTCCACAACCGCCCTCTAAAAAAGCCCCAAACCTCGCTTTTAGTCCTCGAGCAATATTTAGGGGAGCTGTTACTAATTCATAGACCTTTCTAATACCCAGTGACGTGCTACTCTATAAATTAACGTGTCTGAGCACCGCAATGCCTCTGTTACTCATGTTTGCTCAGTATCGACTGCAGAATTCTCCCAAAGAGAGCAAATGTTAAGTATGATTTTTTTCCTTACATGGAAAACATAAAGATGAGACGCAGCCAGTGCTCTAAGTCAGAAGAAAACTCATTCTGCTCTTCTTATCCTGTCCATTTTATTGCTGTTGATTAGTGCTGCACTTGGAAAGGGCCACGACTATTTTGTGAGTGGCTTAAGCAAGCACTCCTCCCCGCTGCTATCTTCTCTGGGCCTTGCAAAAGTCAAACCTTCAAAGTTCAATAATCTGTGACAAAACCCAGCCTGTAAAACTGCAAACAGCAGGGTTAAGATGACATCCCACAAAAAAAAAAGGAAGATTAAGAATTTCTTTTATGCTTTGGAGATTAGGTCGAAGTGCCATAATAAAAAGATGCTTCCAGCTCTTTATCACCTTTCGTACATTCTCTATCCCATAAAACTCTCAGGGTGAGCCCCCATGAGCCAGACTGCCTGCCACCTTGCCAAGGGTTGAGCCGAGGACCTGGCTGCAGCCTTCCGCTGTTTGCACGCTCGCTTTCAGGCTGCCACAGCAGCAGCCGATGCAGGCATGGAGTCACTGCCTGTCTTTTGTTTTTCAGAACAAGGAGAAAACACATTTTTTCCCCTCCCTCGTCTGGGAAACAGGAAATAGATTCTTATAAAGGCTCTCCCACATACAGACAGGGCAGGAAAAAGGTGGAGTTTGGCAACATTAAGATTTGTTCTTCAAATGCAGACCAGTAATTATTCTAAGGTAAGCGACAGGATGGCTGGGCTTACCGGTGTTTACCCACTCCGGTGCTGCTGTTTTCAAATTTATTTATATTTCAAGCAGACTTGCTTATAAATGTACAAAATCATTTATTTTTACCCAAGTTTTCAGGTGGTTAGACTCTTGCAGAGACTTTATGTACCTATACATAAAGGCAACCAAAGCAAAGAAATATGCCTGCCTAAATAACTGTACAAGTTAATTAGTTCACAAGCTCCTTATAAAGTGGCTAGACATTTTATCCCCATTTTATAAATGAGGCTGTACTGTTTCAAGTGCAGAATATCGCTCCCCAGAGCATGCAGAAAGTTCCACACCTCCACTTCAGCAGCCATAAATGAGCAGCAATATTGTCTTTAGCTCAAGGGGGAAAGAAAATCGTTAGGACAGAAAAGTATGCGGATTTTCTAGGAATGTCAGTTACTTGATAGCTGTTAACTTCTGGTGGCTGGAAGGTCTGAGAGAGATCTTCCCACTGGTCGGATGTATTCCAGGGTCTTACATTAAGAACCAATAACAGGAGAGGAGTTGGCAGGATCAGACAGAAGACTCTCCAGTGAAAGATCCTGAGATGCTGGGTTGACACTGTGTTTGCATGAGCTACCCAAAAAATTCCTGCAAGTACTAAGAACAAAGCTCAGTTGGCCTTTGCTTCTACATGGGATGTCCTACCCCTACTTTTAAACACAGAAGTTTGTATGAGATCAGTTTTCGTAATATACTCTGAATTAGTTCTAGGTTTAGAACTTTTTAAAAGCTTTTCATCATACGGGGAGGCACAATTTGGATTTAAAAAAAAGTTTTATATAATTACTGTCTCAAACCAGATATCTTGCAAAATGAAGAAAATAAATTTAAGTGTGCTCAGTATCCAGCTCTTTCAGTTTACCCTGCCTATATTGAGAACAGCTCCAATGTGCACAGGCTGCAATTAATCAGCAGTTCTCAAAGTGGTTTAAATCACGTTTTTCTTCCCTAGCATATGCCTCCAACATGAATTTACCTATGTCCAAATCACATATTCCTCCATCACAGCATACCTACCACGAGCTCCGGCTTACACCAGTGTGGTCCATGCATCCATCCCCTCCACCAGTTTGTCCCCCTTCCCTCACGCACAAATTCCCAGCTCCCCACCTGTTCCAGGTAGCTCTAAGCGCAAAAAGAAGACTCAACTATCTCTCCAGCTTCTAGTCTCCGGCCAACAAGCTCTCCTGCCTTGTCCTTTGCCGTCGCTGCCTACCTTTTCTTCTCTATCTCCTGGTCTCTGCAGAGACAGTGGGAAGGAGCACGCCATGTGGTCGGTTCACCCAAGAAAGGGGACTGTCAGGAGCTCGGGGCAGAGAAGCTCTGCCAGAAACAAACCACTCATGGCACAGGGTCCTGCGTGGAATGGCTCTGCCTGCACCGCTCTTGGCTCCCAGGTCACCTCCAAACGGCATCGGCATTGGTTTCAGAGTTCAAGACATTCCCAGAAGGCATTTCATACCCGAAGCTACTATAAGATAGTTTTCAGATCATGAAGACTTCTCTAAAACAACAGCCAGCCGATACGTAAATCTGTCCAGTCCCTGCCATGATGGATGACAGGAGGGAGACAAACGAAGCCAGTAAATAGTACTCTTCTGTTAAAGAGGTGCTACAGACCTAGAAAAATCGCATTTTTTAAACAGCGCTTTTTAAAACCGTACACTGCAACACAAAGAGACAGGTCCCTCATGAAATAAGGGGTCAGTACAACCAGCACCAACAAAGGGCAACACTCCTCTGGCACCACAGTTAATGTAAAAGTGCAGTACTTGCTCAGGTACCTCCGGAGACCTCAGTAATTTTGGAGCTGTGCGAGCTGAGGTATGGCTCACGTCTGCATCTGTCCTCCTCTGAAGCCATGGCTCCCCACTCCATCGCACCACGCACTGGGATGGCTGTGTTATCTACCTGCACACAAGGCTTCCTGTGTTCAAACTGCTTACAGCGCTAACCCAGAGGGGAGTCAATCTCAGAAAGCCATATTCCAACCACTGAGAAATCAATTTGCATTTGACAAAGATGGAATAAACCTGTAAAAAACATCTAACTTGTTCCAGCTGCTGAATAGCTACCTCATTTTTTGTTTGCTGAGGTCCAAATAGCCTTTAGAACCAAAAAAAGACTTTTTCATAAACTTAAGTACAGTAAGAATACTGAGCATACTACAGAGCACATCATTTAACCCCTATAAAAATATTTAAATGTGATCAATATAGTTCCTCTTCAAAGCATTCTCTGAGCATCAACCACTACAAAAATCCCTCAAAACAGGCTCTACGAAATCAAATTATAACAAAAAAATGTTTAGATTCCCCTCAGAAAACTACAGTACTACTGTGCCAAGAATATACTCGTAACTAGAACAGAGTAGGAAAGCAAAGACTTGTCTGCAAAAAGAACAGGTTTAGCTCTTTGGAGTACTGCAGTAGCTTTATGATGGCCATGAAATAAAGCTACAAGCCAATAAACCTGACACACAGAAAGCCAGCGTGGAGCTGTCAGCCACCTAACATTCGGCATTAGTATCCCTCCTGCCAATGCAGATGCTTCTTTATCTTTAGCATCCTTCGGCATTGCTGCTCTTCTCTCCCACACATCGTAAAGAAGCCACATTTTCTTTTAGCAGAGTTAGCAGCAAAATGAAATGAGTGATGTTTCGTCTTACATGCTTGGCAGGATGGAGCTTTGTTAATGATTTTTATCTTCCATTCGCAAGTTCTGCTTTTTCTTTTTTGGCTTTAGAGTGGACCATACTCAAGAATCCCCTTCATACAGCTATGAGGGAAGAAACCTCAACTTACATCATCATTACTGTAGGTACAGGGTGACAGCTGGTAAAGGAAGAAAACAAGTTCCCATTGTATCGCAATGGAAAGCTTGAATTCACTGAAAAAGCAATTAAAATGGCTATATTTAATACATTTGTCCATTACGATCTCACGTAACTATATTCCAGTTAAAAGCTCTGGTTCTCAGCATCTCAGAGGGAAGAAGCAGAAACAAACTGCCTGCCGCAGCTCAAACTGCGGAACCTGCGATTCACAGCAACTGGTGTAAAAGTTTAGAGTTAATTTACAGCCTCTAATTATTATTAAGGGGCTATAAATGGGGACCTTAATAGTTCTGGTGTAGAAGAGATCAATTACATGGCTACTTTTAGTAGGCACTTCTTGCCCTGCGTGTATACTGCCTTCATTATAAGCCCTGACCACACTACACGCTCCATGAGGCTGTTTAGAGTAAGGGAGGGCAGAAAAACACAGAAGGTGCCAAAAACCAAAACAAACACAGAAGTCAAGTGTCAATTACGTGTTTTGTTGTTTCTCGTCCTGGCCCAAGGTTGTAACAAGCCCTTTGTAGCACTCAGATCCTAATATGAGCATTTATCACTGTGTGAGATTCTGTGTAAGAGATGACAGCTTCGCTGAATTTGTGCCACAGCATTGTTTTATATCAAAAGGCAAGACGTTTCCAGTTAGTAAGCGCACACACCATAGGGGAAAAAAAAATCAGGAATACACACATGCCACAACACATCCTGGAGATGTTTCTGGTTCTTCAGAGGTGTTGCTGTTAGCTGCACAGAGCTAACCTATGGGAATGAATATATACTCCTAAAGGCTGTTGTTTGATTTAACTGCGTCAAACTGCAGGAAACTAACTGAAGAGGCCAGAGTTAAGGGTAAGCATTAAAATGAGCATCTTCGTATGTTATAGCCTGAAATTTTTTATTTCTTAATCACTTTTCCACATAAAAGCAACAAAGATTTTTCCAGCTACAATATCATCTGGCAAGTGTTTCAGCTTCAGAATTACATGACAATATCAGTCTACGCTGTATGGTCCACTGATCCGAGTAACTGGTTGATTGAGAGGCTACCTAAAAACTATTTTATAGTTAAATGTATATTTTCCCCAGTCATCTGCAGCATTCGCCATGAAGAAGGCTCAGTTCCAAACCCATATTTGGGAATAGCTCTATTAATATAACAACAATGACTCACAGTGCAACTTCTAATGAAATCTCCTATTTAGAAGCATTGAGTTTATAATACTTTCCCCATATAAGGCCTAAAGTCGAAATCTTTACACATACATCGTTAATGAAAATAAAAGTGCTTAAACTACTTTCGCCTGCTCAAACATGCAAGAAAAAAAATCCCAAAAGAAAACACATGTGAGATCATAAATCTTGCGCTGTAGGACAAACGCTACCGGAGCAGCCAGAGGACAGCTGCCACAAAATCAGTACCCACAATCCTTACAAAAGCTCTCCCGTCGCTGAAGGTGGGGAATACTCCGTCATCTCGGCGTTACGGTTCGAGAAGAACCACTGCCAGCTTCAGAGAATGGAAGAGCAAACCTGGAGCTCCTCGACAAGGGAGCACGAAGAGCTGTGGCTGACCAAGAGAGCATGAGGTCCCCTCAAGTCACCGGTGCTGGCGTGACATCTCGGCTTACGCTTGTTTGACACCAGAAAGCATTTTAAAGAAGACTCTCCAAAAACGGATTGCCAGTGCAACAAAAAGCAAAGTGGATAATGCACATTTTTTGGCCTTAGGCTGACAAACGTTTGCTATGCTTTCCAAGGATAACAGCCTGCGTTACTACCCTTACATTTTCCCTTTTTCAAGGGTAGGAACTGCAGTAATTTGGGAGGATTGTAAAACAGTTCAAACAGCTGCTTCTCCTCAGATAAGATATTTGGGTGTTCGTATTACTTCTGTCTGCCAGATGAACTATTTTAACAGGCTTTCACGAGCTGCTTGTCACATCCTTTAATACCGGTTTTCCTGCAGTTGCAATGACCCTTAAAAAAAAGCTCTCTGAAATAGACTTACTTTGCTCTTTCTTGTTTCTACATTTTTGGGCAAAAGAAATGCAAGACACTACTTTTTCTCCCTGGCTTGTTTTGCGTCAGTACAAGAGGGAAGCATACGAGAAAAATAAATTCCTTTTCAATTTCAGTGCTTGGCTCAAAATCAAGAGTCATTAGTTTAAATCAGTGGCTCGGAGCAGAGGAAACAGATCTTGAGGCCAACAATATTTTATCAGAGTTGGTTGAACATCCATTAATCTTTAAGGAATTCCTAAATATTTCTTCCCTGTCCAACCAGGATTTGTTTCAAGACATCGCTTACTTCTGCCTTTGATTACATAAAATCACCTTCAAGTACACACAGTCCTGAGATAAAGGTGGCAAAAAGCATCTCCACTGTTCTGTTCCAGGTCTGCTTTTTTTGGAGACCAGGACTCAGCGAGCATTTTCAGAAGGACCCAGGACAGCACAGGGCAGGGAGATGTCAAGCTATTTGACTTCTCAGTTAGACCCTGGTATGACAAGCTGAACACAAACTTTCCAGAAAGCTGAGCAAGTGCTCCTCAGCAGTGACAGCACTGAAGCTAGCTGCAAACACGTCATTTTCAAGTCTTCCTCCCTGCAGATTTCCGAACGCACAATCTAGCTATGCTCCCTTTGCACCGAAAGCATCCCAGGTAAACACTGCCACACAGACAATATTCAGCAGCACAGAATCTGGTAATGGAAAGGAGGGAAGGTCAAATAATTCAATTAACATTTAAACATTTTACTTTTTGCTACACGTTTGTTTCAGTGAATAACCTCTTTTACATGCTGTTTGGTTTCCATTACCAGCTGTTTGGGATGGCTGCTATGCATGAGTTGCAGAGATAATTGCTCACAGTCTTAACAGTCATCTTCAGGCTGTTCTCAAGTCTCTAAACCTTCAGAGGTTTAGAAAATATTGCAGACCAAGTGCCCCTTGCCAAAATAACTGGGCCAATCAGCAGAGTGATGAGGCATCGCAGAGCAGTGCCCCCAGAAATCCCAATTCGGGTGCGACTGTACTTAGCAGACTGTTTCTCAGGGTATCCTGGGATGTTTAAAGCAAGGTCAGCAAGTTGCCAGCTGCCCAAGGGAGCTCTCCACTTCTGTAATTGCAGAAAACTGCAGGCAGAGTGAAAGTACACTGGCACGGACACAGCTCTGTCCCCACCTGTGAAGGAAGGCATAGGCCCATACATAATGCTTTTGAAAGGCACACTAAACTTAGGTCACCCCACCAATGTTCAAGCTGCATACTTGCTTCGGGTGGGTTGAGGTCATATCTTGTAAGATGCGTGCTTGGATTTACACCCTTCCTTAAGTCATTAGGAGAGGAGATAGCGGAAGTAGATGGGCAATAACCAGCACTCGCTATCTGACACCTTACCAGTGTGCAAAGACTTCGGCTGCCACCAATTCCAAATGCTAAAGGAACAGGACAGAAGTTTAAAAAAACACCAAAACACAGCATTTGCCAAGAGAAAACATACTGAAATAGTTATAGCACCAGTGCATTTTCCGCTGCCAATAAACACAGCACCGAGCAAATAAAGGGATATCATCCAACTTAAGATGACCTTCAAAAGAAATTGTTTAAAAAGAGATATTGCAACGCGAAGAAATAGAACCAGCACACTCCAGGCTAGCTTGTAACAGCAAAGCTGACTTAACATTGCCAGAAAGAAGCTGGCAGGTAAAGGTTCCTACTTCAGTCTCAGCAAGATGGTGTAGGTGGTCTCACCCACCAGAGGTGTCTCTCCACAAACACACATAACCATCACCTGCTTAAGAAAGCAAAAGCAAACTTGTCCACATCCAGTGACAGCAACACAAGGAAAACCTACAAATCACCACCCCTAAGTGAAAGTCTGGACTTTGTATGAGTTTCCAATTCACACACGTACAGCTCTAACACTAGCATCAACCAAGGTGCAATGAAATAGGAGCAAGGTGAGGCAGGGGGAGCTTTTGGCTGGCACTGGATTTGAAAACGTTTTCAAATATCTTCGCTTCCCTTGCGGTCTTCATCCTTCTTGTGAGTTCACAAAGTGCAATCAGTGCCTGACCGAATTATACCCAAAGAAAAGACTAATTATTGTGATGACTCTTGCTCATCCACAAGAAAAATTAAAAGAGTTGTGTTTTTCTGAAAACTGGACCAAGTGTCTGCAGTTTTGAGGTCTATGATGTCTTGTGATGTCCTTATGACATCTAAGACAATACTATTAAACGGAAAAGCAAGCATCTTTATTGCAAACGATGCAAGGGTTTTCACTTAACCCCTCCATCCCAGAAACTGGGCTTCTCCAGTCACCCATCTGGTTGCCTCACCCAAGATACCAGCATCACATCTCCCAGCAACAAGAAGATTAAAACCCAAACCTGGTCACATTTGATAGAGAAGATTAAATGTACAGCTTCTATGATTTAACATTACTAAACGCTTAGCACGACACCACCCTGTCTGATGTGCAGCATGCACGGGACGTTTCGCCCTACATTCTGCAGGTAAATCTGATTGCTTCAAGGTACTCCCGTTTGGCTGTACAAACCACCTGCTCTTCTCTTTCTTAACTAACAGAAGCTGGCGGTTCTCATGCTGTATATTGCAAACAGCCGCCCCGCTGCCCCTATGCCCCTGCCGTGCGCAGATACCTGGGGCAGCCGTCGCGTGTCGGCCCTGCAGCATTCCAAAGCACTGAGCTCCCCTCGCCCGGCGTGACCTGCGCGACAGGGTGCCGCTCCACCTGGCAAGAGGAACGCGCTGTCCCAAACAAAAAACCTAAAGATCAAAACAAGCCTTTCTGCTGACGTGCCAAAAGTCGAGGCTGAACAGGAAAACACATTTGAAGCTCTTTTTTTCCATTACCTTGCATTATTAAACTATCTAGGCAAGAGATAAACATAAAAGGAATTTCTTTAATTAGATAAATTCACTCCTCAGCATCTGCTGTTTAACAGAGCAAAGTACATCAGCATGTTAGAATCAGATAATATTGCAGTATCCCACAAACTCACGGTTGAAGCTTCTTTTTCATGCAAACATTTGGGTGCCACTGGTTTTCACTCACTGTAATACAACGCTTCCAGTTAAATGATTGCCATAAAATGTAATGCCAGGTATGCACTGGGCCACAAGTGAAATTCCTTAAAATGATTATGCAGCATCTTGCAAGTTAGAACAAGGCCCAACAGATGCACAGGGTGATCTTGCACAACTTATTTCCCGTAGGTTCTATACCATGCATGCATCCATTTTTAATAAACCTCAAATCAATTAAAGACTGTGCTTCCTGTGTGCAACTAAAACCTAAAAAATGCCTTGAACAAACACTATATACCCTAAATTTTGCATTTCAGCAACTTTAATTAAGTAACTCTCTAAATTAAGATAATCTCTCAGAGGGTCAAAAACCTACGCCACAACAAAACACTAACAAATACCAGTATATTGTTAACCTTCATCTACTGCAAACTCAGCCCCACTGAGTGACAAGCTCAGCTTACAGCGTAAAACCAAAGACTGCAAGACAGTAACTTTCAATTATGTTTGACTTTGTATACAGATAGTGGAATTATTACAGTTATTAAAAATGTTAAGGATAAGTCAAGAAAATGTTAGTATCCATCTACTTTGCTATTAAAAAACTAACAGGCTTCTATTTTCTTAAAAATCAAATTTAAGCACGTATCAGCAAAGGTCCTTTTTAAGTGGCCTTCTGCAAGCCAGTGCTGGCAAAAACAGTGCAGACTAGCTGAACACCACTACCAAATATTTCTGACCTGATCTGCTTGCACACCTACATCTCTTGTGCAGAGGCTGCCAACCTGCCGTGCAAGGGGCGATGAGTTTCCAGCCAGCAGGCACTTCTGTGCTCGGCTCCACGCTGTGCGCTGGAGTATACCTGGGCTCCTCAGGGATGAAGCACTAAGCCAGTTGCACCATGAAGCATTTATCACAGCGCTTACTCATTACGGGTGGTTAAAAGCAGCAAAGTGAAACGCCACTCGAGGACTAACACCGTTCTTCATTTGTCAGGTTACCAGCCAGACAGTTAACACAGCGGTGTGAAGTACAAGTCCCCTTTGGATCAGGTATGCTGTGCTGAGGAATAAAGCCTGCATCATCTGAACACATAACATGCTTCTGCATCAGTAGCTGCATCAGTAGCATCAAATGCAATTATAAAAAATATTTTCACCTAAAAATTCTGATTTCAGTTATTACAAAAAAGTTAAGATTCCTCAAACAAGAAATAACTAATTTGTTCTTTACAAGAACGTTATATTCTCTGTTATTGAAGGGATTTAACAGCAGAGAAAAGCAGGATTTTTAAAACTACAAAACTCATAATGTTATCTCAGAGTGCTTTTGAGTACTTGAAGCTACTTAAACTGATTTCTAGACAGACTAAATTTAAAGTCACCTGTGTTCACTATCAAGGGAGCATCACATTTAATGAGTGTAGCCCTTGTTTGTATCAAGAGCCTGGGCTGCTTGCTGGCAAGCACTTAAACTAATTACCATGGGCATCGCTTCAGGAATCACACAGTTCCTAGTGCTTTGGTGCTTTTACCGAGCAGAAGCTTCTCCCACTCTTAGATCAGATCCCTCTCATATCATCACCACACAGGCAGCCCTAGCCCCCCTCCCAACACACACTTTAATAGCAAATCTAACCAAAAGCTACAAAAAGCAAGCTAAACAAGCTGCACATTTCATACACTGCAATCCTTTGTCATTTCTGAAGCGGAACACTTGGTTGCTATTTCACAGACCCCATCACTAGAAAGAAAAATAAAAGGCTTCCGTTTTCGTGCAGCTTTAATGAGGAAGATTCAAAAAGAGGATGCAGGCTTTTTCTTACCCGTTCAGCGTGTATGAACCATTCCTCTTGAGCCTCATACTTGCAGATAAGAATCTGAGGAAAAAATCCAGACTGAGGAGGTTTGTCCTCTGCTGGAGCAGAATACAGGCACCTGTTTGGTGGCTGTGCCTTTTGCTAATCAGGGGATCTCTTTCCTGTTTCTCTGAGTCATCAGCAAGGAACAATGAGAAACTGCCATTGGAGCCAATTAGCAGGAAGCCCAGAGGAAACTGCCCGCAACCCATCGAGGGTCTGGAGGTGTAAAGCGGCCCCAGCCCACCTCCCACAGCATCTCCACCAGGAAAAAGCAGCAGAGACATGGAGAAAAGTGGTTTTTTTTTTTTGTTTTTTTTTTTTTTAAATACAAGGTATGTAACCACCCTGCTTTTGCAACAATAAACCTCGTAAAAACTGTGTTTTATTGGTGAGCCGCTCTTCCAATTAGTCTGAGAGCAGCTTCAGACAAAAATCCCTCCTCCTCACAAGCCCAGCTGCGACTATCGCTCCAGTATTCATCACTACCTTCACAGCACAATGCACCTAAGCCAGCCCTAAATAACAAACATTCAGCCTTCTGCTCCCCCCCCCCCCCCCAATACCAAGCTGGACGCTACACACGTGGAAACGGACACACCACCCGTGGTTAAAGGCTCTTCCCCCACCCCCCACCCCCCCCATAGAAAGGTAAAACCAGCACATGTGTGACTGAAGTCACACTCGAACACTGCAGAGAAAAATATCCTCTAGCAGCCCAGTGTAGTCCTGGGCAGGCTGCTCTGCATAAATCACCCGGTCACGCTGTCTCCGATCAGGCTGTTTCGCTCCCTTTTCTGTTCCACCTACCGATCCCAGATAGCTGGGAACAAAGCAGCTGTGCAGCTCCACGCCTGGGCCAGAGGTACGGACCTACCCCACGGGGCACAAATTCATCCAGGTCATTATTGATCAGGTGCTGTGAGCAAATCAACACTCAAGTAATAAATCGCATGAAAAATGTTTTTAAAAATGAAAATTGAGATGATTCACTTGTGGCCTGGATAAAACTACTCTAGGATAGTGGGCAAACAACATGCTAGCCAAATGTAAAGACTGAATATTTACTACCTAAACAGGGGGAAGCAATGTGTAGGGGCACAAAAAACTCCAACCTGAGTACAATGGTACTTGATTTTGCCCAAATGACTCAAGACACTGTGTTTATCGAACTGTGAATTTTCATCCTGATCCTGTCTTTGCGCTGTCCTTTCAGAGCTGTCATTTGAAAACACAGGTTTTAAAAAAAGGCAGCCTAAAAAGTAGAAGTGCTCCATTTCTTTCTAGATGCCAGATACCATACAGGCAGGAGTGTTGATCCGTACCAATATAGGGACTGATTAGATCACAAATGCTGACAGAAAACAAGGTTACAAGGGATTACGGGCTTGGAGAAGGAATCAACAATATCATACCTTGCTAACAAGACAATGAGACTGAGCTGTACAAGCATGCTAATTTTGCAAGATAGAAAGCAATTCTCAGCATCTATCTGGCCTCATCTAGAGCACCAGGTCCAACCCTTGGCACCCTAGTTGAAGACAGATGTAGAATTAGCTGGAGCCCAGGGGCACCAATATGGAATTTATCCACCCCAAAGATGAGAAAACCAATGGAGGAAAACAATGTAACTCCTCCTCCCAGGAATGTAAAACAATAAGAGAAAGGAAACAAAATGTTCTTCCTGCTCTATCCATCATACAGGGACTTGAATTAAACAAGAAACAAACCAGGTTAGTGTTACAATGTTGTTTTTCTTTTAAGTACAGGAATAGATCCAGAGTTTCCATTATTGCAGGCCCTTGAGATGATGTCGCTCCAGAGCTGGGGATTAACTAGGTGACCTCTACAGGTCTCACTCAGCCCTAGCTTTCTATGATTTGCTCCTATTACTGGATGGAAGAAAGAAAGAAAATTGTGCTGTGTAACCACATGAGGCAAACTAGCTCAAGTCAAAGCAGACTACAGCATGCTTCAGACTTTTTTTTCCCCCTCAAAAAAAAAATTATACTGTCCAGGACTGCCAAGACGTGCAATGCATTACCACCACAGCAGTAGCAGCACTCTGCTTTTACCATACATCATGGGAAAGCGTTCCACTTCACATCCTTCCCAACCAGCAGCTTTGCAGAGCTCCTACCCTTGTCTCGGCTGGAACCAAGACCTGATTCCTCACGTCATGGTGGCCAGGCCCTGCTGTCCCTCACCAGGGAGCGAAGATGCAGCGTGGCTGCAGAGGACCAAGAAGTTCGACGCCTGCAGGCAGCTACCTACCTACCGGTGCTGGATGAAGCGGAGACATGTTCTGGGAAGCATATCAAAGAGAACTAGGATGATTTACTTCATTAATAATTTGGACAAGAAAAAATAGTTAAAGTTAAAAAGTCAAAATAATTATGTTAAAATCTTTTATAAATTCTAAAAGTCAACCCAAAACTTCAGTTTTCTTTTTGGAAGCAAAGATTCCTGGGGAAGCCCTTTGGAGAGGGGCTTTTAAACCCAGGCTCAGAATAGGGTCTTCAGGTTTTGATGGAAAAGATCATGCCCTGCTCAGAAGGTGCATCTGACAGTACAATTAAAAGTTATATGCCACTGGTTTTTGGATGCATGCTAATTTGCATTGGAAGTGCTCTAGCAATACAGAACACAGGAGTTAACAGAAGGGGGTATCCGATGACTATTAAGTAATAGCAATTGAGTGCTACTTGTAAACTGGAATATCACAACTTTTGTAATTAAAAAGGGACCTTTCCCCAGTGTTATTGCCTTTTAAGCCCCTGTCTGGATGCACAATGCAAATGATTTACCCGCTGATTTTATGAGCATGTTGTTTTTACTGGCTACCCGATTTCTTAAAAATAAATTTCAGTGTTCTGTTGCTGCAAGTAGCTGCTGTTTTTTCCAAAGTCTGCTTCTGCCCAAACACATCAATGCTTTTTCCTTTTTCACTCCCCCATGCTCTTTCAAGGATTACAGCAGCACAAGGGTATGTGTTCTTTAACATCTCCATCTGAAAACTATTATAAGAAACCAGCAACTAAATATAAACCCTCCAATCAGAGCCTGAGCCAGCCACACTGATGCTGGGATCCCAAAATGCTATCATGGACAAAAGCACTTACCACAGAAACACAGCAAAAGTCTACTTGCCAACAGAACGGCTTCAGAAACAATGAATTCCTGCTTCAGAGAGGTCTTCTGGAGAAATGCAGTTGGTTAACAAAGATGAAAAAACTTATTTTTGGTCACCATAAAAAATCAGGACAATAAACTTGCTGAAGTTGGCCACTCTATGGTGAAGCAATACGCTACACACATTATCTCCTACAGTATTTTCAATTAGCTGCACCTAAAGTAATACTTTTCTCCCCTCTCTCTACACGTACACATTCCAGAAAACACACACAAGCTGAATCACCATTACTGCTGCAAAAACATATGGGAGGAGGGAAAGTATCTTCACATCTCCTCAAGGTCCCTTCTGACAAATAAAACATTCTTAACAGTCCACTTCTTTTTTATTCCTTTCTCCAAGCAGCATCTATCAATCTTATCATGGATTATTTGCTCCCAGGCTAAACATTCATCCCATTACTGCTCTGCTTCTGTGGGGAATTTCAACTGGACCATTTGGCCCAGTTGTTCTAGAAGTTAGCTCAAATACAGTTCTTTAGATAAGAGAAATTAGTATGGATGATCTACCATGTTCAGCCGTCTCCCAGCCACTTGCTACTTTGCAAACAGCATTGAAAGGCCTCTGTTTCAATTACTATGAAAAAATTCTCCATTTAATAAGGAAATGTACATGTCAAATAAAAAGCTGGGTACAGAAGAGAATAGCTAGCCCGCTACTACTTGGAAAGGATTACGGTACACTCAGAGCTTAATTATTCATCTGGGAGACGTTCTGCATATGAATGAAACATCTTTCTACATCTAAAAAAGAAACACTCAGTAGCAACCTCAGTTATCCACATCTGGTCAGGAAAGAGAGGAGACAGTGTGCCCATATGTACCCTGTTTTCCAGGGTCATGGCTTTTTCATGTGTGTTAAAGTTACTTGCACAGCATGGAGTGTTATTTTATACATGTATCCTTGACCCATCCCACCCAATGTTTTTGAGGAATTCTATTTGAATTTGGCATACAGCCCACTATTAAAGAGAATAACTTACCCCATCTGGAAAAGACCTACCAACCTAATATTTCGTCTTTATCTCCTGCTGTCCTGCATCGCAATTTGCACCTAAGGGCTGGCCAAATCAATTCGTGAGAGAAACGGTAAAACGCTGAATTGTTAGAAGAAGCAGGTTTGAGTCTACATTTCTGGTCTGACTGTACACTTGCAACACTTTGTATTAGTTCATGTATCATACGGGGCACCAAACAGCGGGTCAGTTAGGCTCATTTCACTTGTACTTCACTACTGAGCTAATTCAGGCTTAATTTAAACACTATTATTAGAGAAGCAAGCAAACATCAATTGCTGTTAGATAGGGAATGAAGAAGTAAGCAACCTTTACTAAGAGAAGAAGAACAGGGAAGTTTACTCTAAGACATAGCTGGAAACATTTTTCCCAAATTCTGCTAACTCATCCTGCACATGCAGATAGCGCTGCCTCAGCTTCAGAGCTGAAGGTACTCCTTTGCCAAAGCTGTTAAGAAATCTGATTTCAGTGGGGGTTTTGGTTTAGTATTGAAGAATAAGCCCAGTGTGAGGCTATTACAATGGTCAATAAACAAATGAAAGCCACATCACGTTCCCTGCATGCAAACAGAAAGCCATAACAGGAGGAGTCTTCAATTTACTTCGAAGAAGAGATTTGTATTTTTAGTGAATACAACAGCCAGTCCCGAATTAAGACAAAGATGACAGTGGCACTGAAAGGGTTATTGCAAGCCCTTCATAATATGCCAAACAGGACAGTGTTGGAGAAAGTTACAGAACTGAAATAACAGAAAAGCAATCCGCCTGGAAACGGAAAAGGGTGGGTGAGCAGTCTCTACCGGACGAGGGCAAAAGCCAGGGTTTATAAATTTAGAAAAAATACACGCCCACACAAAACCTCTCAAGTAAGAGGATAAAAAAAAGACATTTTACAAGGCTTTTATATAAATTTTGCCTAATCATTCTTAATGGACATCTGCCCATGGCTTAATACAGGAAAGAACAAGCTTTCAGCGTGTGCCAAACTGTCTGAAACACAAACCTTTGGCACGCCGCCTGCTTTGATCCCCCTTTTGGGCAGTTTCCTGGAGGCAGGTTTAGAGCAAATGAACATTGACACAGCGCTCTTTGGAAGGGCTGTCCAGAAGAGTTAATGAAATGCAAGTTTGGTATCAGACTGCACGGTGCTTAATTGCGTTGTTTTTAACCTTTTAAATGATACCTGGTTTTTAAAAACGGATGCAGCTTGATAGAATTTAATAATAAGTTTGTGTTAATGAGAGGTCCTTGCACAGGGTTATCATAAAATACCGTGGCCAAATGAATTTTTGAGTGAAAGTTGCCCTGCTTTGTGCAGATGGGCATGAAGACCAGCCACAGGGACAAGAGCCATTTATACAACTGTGGCAAATGGCTTGAGAGCATGAAGACCCCCATTCAGATCAGTCCACAGACCTCGTCCATCTCAAAGGAAGGCTCATGGAGCAAAATAAATAGCACGAGAAGATTGATGTTCTTGGCAAAAGCCGTGAGCAGGTAATTTAGAGCAGGCACTGCCCCTTCAGCCCAAGAACAGGAAACAACTGTGTGACTTACCAAACGCCCCACCCAAGAAGTCCCAGCCGGTATAAAAGCCTCTGCTGCAAAATTTAGCTAATGATACAATCCAGGAGAAGTCTGGAAGCACCACAGAGGGAGAACAGGAGAGAAATTTCTGAGAAAGAGGCTTTAGCTAAAATTAACTACACCAGATCAGACACGTACGAATCCCTGAAGCCTATAAAACAAGCAGAAAGAAAAATAGTAAGTTTTCTACTGCATTCCTCACCTCTTTCCTTTTCTTTTTCTCTTTAATTTAGCTAAGTGGTCTCACACTAAGGTGCTAAACTCTGCAAGCAATTTTTCTATTAAAAGAAGTTTAACACTGGATTGTTTTTGTTAATAAGGAAACTACCCAAATTCCAATACAAACGGCTGCTATTTCACAAGTAACACTATTAGTACATAGATCCTTTAACAAAGGAAAGGAAGTAAAATTCTTTAAATATTACGAAAGGGCTGTAATTTTCATCGAATATAGAACAATTATAAGTAAGAGTTATCAGGAACTACAATCAAATAACAGGGACAAAATTTATTAGAGACACCGCATGCCATACATGGATTAGTGAATACAACAGGTATGTACACAGTTGTATGCTCAGACACTGAAATGTTTATTTGAAACAAATCAAAATTATCAGGCCCTTTCTCTCCGAATCTCATTTTAAATTTGATTATGAACTTGCTTTGCACATCCTCCCCAGTGTCCTCAAAGAGTCATTCATCTCTTTTATTACTGTCCTTGCTGCTTCGTGGACTAACGGGATCTAGAATGGCATTTGAGCTGCATCAAATACCAAAGACAATGGCCATACCTGTTCTAAATTGTGTGCTGGAGGTAGGTTCCTGCAGGGAAGTTGCTTCTACCAGCACCAGCAGAATGTTAATCACATTGTCACCACTGACATTTCAGATTTAGCTATTATTTAAGTGAATCCAACAGTCTAGCTCTGAGTTTGTGCTTACTCACAAACTTGCAGTAAACTCATTTAAACCTGAAAACACCGAAAGCATTACTTTAGAACTCACAGAGATTAGAATTTGTGTCTTTCTCAGGAAAAACAGGTTATCAAGCACAAACCTAAACAAATGAATGCCTCTGAAACCATGCGATATACTCAGCCTTGGCCAAATGTGAGTTATGTGCTCCCCCAAAACAGGGAACCAAAGATAAACCACAAAAACTGTAAAGCCAAACACATAGCACAGGAGACAACTATGACCAGAAGCTTTAATCTAATCCTTCAGTTACTGACTGGTATGGAAAGAAAAGAGAAGTGGAAAACCAAGCATTGCAGAATAAATTCTGATCATAAAAACATCATCCTGCATTACCAGAGTCACTTATCAGACACGCTTTAGATGACATACTTTCAGAGAGAAGAGAATTAATCGACCACCTCAGAACAAATAGAAGCAGCTTTGTGTTCAGATTCTTCTGTACTTCTAAATTAATGCACGTACTGAAATGGCCTCTCAGAAATTACATGCACAGTGAAAAAATAACCCGCATGTCAATGGTGAAGTCAGCAACATAAATCACTTAAACACTGGCTTTTTAGGCAATTCTAGCAAAGTCCTAGCCAAAATGGACTTCAGCTGCTATTATTCATACTTTCACAAGATCCTAAATGTTCAACAAAAAGAGTCCTTGTAGACATACGCATAACCTTAGTCATCCATCCGTCAGGGAAAGGAAAGACTACTTCACTCAAGACAGTCTGTACCTCATAGTTGAGGATATCTGGGCGACGAAGGTGGTGAAGGGCCTAGAGGGTAAGACGTATGAGGAGCGGCTGAGGTCATTGGGCCTGTTCAGCCTGGAGAAGAGGAGGCTGAGGGGGGACCTCATCGCAGTCTACAACTTCCTCGCGAGAGGGAGTGGACAGGCAGGCACTGACCTATTCTCTGTTATCACCAGTGACAGGATCCGTGGGAACGGTGTGAAGCTGAGGCAGGGGAAGTTTAGGCTGGACATCAGGAAGAGGTTTCTTCACCGAGAGGGTGGTCGCACACTGGAACAGGCTCCCCAGTGAAGTAGTCACTGCACCAAGCCTGTCTGAATTTAAGAAGAGATTGGACTGTGCACTCAGTCACATGGTCTAAACTTTTGGGCAGACCTGTGTGGTGCCAGGAGTTGGACTTGATGATCCTTATGTGTCCCTTCCAACTCGGGATATTCTATGATTCTATGAGGTGAGCATTAACTAAGATCTACACAGCACGTTGGAAAAAAGTGTTCAATCCCTGTTACCTGGGTCCCCTCAGTGATTGTTACAGCCATAAGATCGGACAAAAACAGGAGGAAACAGCTAAAAAGTGGAGCAAATAAAAGGAAACAGTTTGGAAAGGGAATGAAAATCTCACTGCTGTTTCTGTCCTTCTACATTACCAAGGACAAGACATACAGGGACATACAGGGTACTATCTGTACTGTGCATTTTCATCGTATTAGCTAAGGCACAGCAGTGAATGTGAAATAAAACTAGTAAGACCAGGATACAATACTGGAGTTTCAGCTTCAGAGGCCTGGGAGCTTTAAATGCTATGCTCCCCAACATACAGGTCAAGACCACGAATTAAGAGTCTGCCTGCATCTAAATCAGGTCAAAGCTGCCTCATCTTCCACACGAGGTCAGATTCCAGGGGAACGACATTTTACAGAAGATTTCAGTGAAAGACAGTCTTCAGCTTTGGCATTGCAGATTCCCAACATGTAAAACAGCAACAACTATGCTTTGGGAACCACTCTGACAGCCAGGAACTGAAAAGACACAAAGTTTTACTAGTTGAAGCGATTCATGGACAGCCAAGCACCAAATGAAAGAATAACATAATTCAGAAGACCCCGGCTCCCGATTCAAACCTCACTGCTTAGGCCTGGTGCCTTTCAAAACACCTCGTACATGGCAGAAGCTACACGTCAGTTCTGAACAGCCGCCCTTCTGTCATCTGTGCACAGGCATGTACTTTCTTTAAAGATTTCATTGACCAAGGAACTCAGTTGGGGACACAAATTCATAGCCTTATCACTAGATTCTTGCTTTTTATTTTGAGACATGAGAATGGTAAAATATAAGAATTACTGTCACCATTAAATTCCATCAAAACTGCACAGCTGCTGCCTGGTCACATTTCTGATTTTATAGACTTCCCCTGAGAAGTAACCCACCTATTTTATGCAGCAGGAAAACCTGTAACACAAAGCAATCCCTCAGTCTTGAGTAACACAGCATCACATCCTTACACACATGTCTCAGAATCTAGACCTTACGTGTCTTTGAAGATATGACAGCACACTACTTCAGTAGCCAACAGTTGATCTGGGAGAACAAAGCAAAGTAATCCTCTTTGGCGAATAAAATATCTTCTTCCTGGCAAAAGATAAAGCAACTCTAATGGGAAAAGCAGAAATTCTAAACTATCACCAGAATTTTTATCCTTTTACTGCACCACTGCCCAGAAGGACAACAGCCGTCAGCAACTTAAGAGTGGCTGAGCTTCCTGCAAAGACCCAGGTTAGATGAGAGAACTGGCAAAAAACAAACAAACAAACAAAAAAAAAAAAACATGGAGGAACTGAAACACAACTATAACACAGCTTCATTAACGACTGCGGGTGAAACACAGACCTGACTAGGCACATACTTTGAAGATGAGGACCAGTACCTGGGTGAGCAGTTCCTGCCATGCACGTGCCCTTTTATAAGGATTTCAGCTTGCACACTGGAGATTTAACCTAGATCTTGGCTTTATAAAGCGCACTGTTAGGGTCACAGGAACAGAGCTATTAGTTTGCATTCATAGTTTAGCAGAAGAATGAATTCAAAAGCCAGTCATTAAACCTACTCTAAACAGAATTTCTTGATATGGTCAAAAAAGGGCAAAAGGAAGCCTGGCCAGCAAATTGAGAGAAGGTAAGAGGGAAAAAATTATCCTTATATGCTATTCTGGAATATCTATTATTATATTATCTATATGCTATTATTTATTAGGCTCTTTTTTTTAGTTTATTGTTTTGTAATTAAAGTTATTAAACTACAGTAATAAGCACAGCCTTGCCTATACTGCTGTGAACAGGATACAATAAAAAGCTACACTAATTAGCAAACGATTTTCAAAGGTCAATTATCTCATCATTAGCAAAGCCATTTACATCTCTGCAATGTGGAATATTCTCCAATTTTAGAAAGTGAAAAGGGATAAAAATGGATTAAATTGCTTGAGGCCACATAGCACAGTGTCTTGCTGAATAAGAGTTTAGTTGGGCAGAAGCCTGAGCAGCTCCTAACGCAGCGTTTCCACACTGCCCTTGCCCAGCTGATACTTAACTTCTGTCAGATGTTTAAGGAGACAGAACAAGCTTCTCCACCAAGAAATATCAGCATTTACATATACTGTGACTACATCTCCTCTCTTTACCTTCAAAAAAAAAGTAAAAGACCAATTAACAGAATGTATATGGCTGGATCTTGGCATTCACATCATTTAAAAATAAGTAAAAGCATAATCACCAGCTATACCTGTCATGTCTAGAAGCAAAAGCAAAAAAAATACACACAGAAGCTGTCCTAATTCTCTTCTAATTCAATTCACAAAACCTTAAACAGTATGTTTACTGTAGTAGTCAGAACAACTTTTAAGGGGTATCACCAGTGTAATAACTAAGACTTTTCCCTGCATTTTCAGCCACGTTACACCTCCAAAAAGATGTACGTTAAAGATATTTTGAGCATGCACCATCAAGCAGCTCAAGTTCCAAAACGCAACAGTTAGACCGCAGCCTTTAAGTCAGCCTTGCTGAACATACAGATTGTGAGCCAGTTTTTCCGTGCTACATTATCATACCATTTTCTTCCCTCCAAAAGAGAGATTTGGTATGTTTCCTGTGAGTAACATTGAAAAGTAACTTCTGTGTTGCGAAACCCTAATGTCCACAAATCCTGGGAGCACATACAATTTAGTGATCTATGATGGACCCCTGCCACCTGAGCTGGCACTGCTACTACGCTGTTTCAGTGTGAAATGCCAGCATCTCTGCCATGGCATTTGCTCTGCTAGCCTCGACAAGCAAGCTAGGCAAAGAGGACTGCTGGGTTCAGCTCCAGGTGATGAAAGGAGGAATGCTCTAAGTGGAAATCTGTCCGTCTCCAACAGAGCACGTACAGATCCTCATCTTTTTTTCCAGCTACTCCAAACGTCTTAAGAAAAATCCTGAAAAAGCTCAGCACAGCCCTCTACTTCTGATTCAATTCAGACCCCAAAGAGTCACCATAGCAGTGACCACTGCATTCCCAGCAAGGCTACTCACGTTTGTACTGATAGCACCTATGAGCATCGTGCTTTAACCCCACACACTATTTACAAATCACCTTGCACACCAACAGCCCCAAACCCCGTTTCTTATTTTAAAACTTCATCTAGATTGTCATTCAGAAGATCATTCCTGTTTCATTTCTTTTCCTTCTGACAACTAGTTCAATGGAAAAATTATACTCTGTTGATAAATACCACTGGGCTCCCCACATCCTAGTACAGCATTGAATTATCTGCTTGTTTTAGAATCAAAAAACCTCAACACATTGCCATAATGTACGATAAAGCTCAGCTCTGAGCAGTGGAAGCTAGAGAGGGATATTATTGCACATTTGCTATTGACCTTCATAAACATACTCATTTCAAATTTAAATGACAAAAAACTTCTGTGTTGAAAAACTGAGTATTTTCAGCTATTTGTGAATCATTACCAGAGCACTAGCCAGTTTTCATCCTATACCAGAGGTAAGGAGTTGGAGTTCTTACAAAGCTTTGTTACAGGGTGACAGCACTTACCCTCCTCATACACCACCGTTATGCAGCACTATATACCAAAGAATTTGGATAATCATGTGCAAGTTGCCTTATCTCTACCTCTGAAGCTGCAAATGCCCAATGAACAATTATACAAGCACAAAGCCAGGGCCAGAGTCCTTGCCCCATCCCTTCAATCTCTCTCTTTCAGCTTCCCCAGTCTCCTAAAGGGTGATATTTTATATTCACAGCTGCATTTGGGGAATGTCACTGCAACACTTGGACATTTGTTAATATGGGTCACCATTTCTGACTACTTTATTGACCAAGATTACTTCAAGTTTACATATTGCAAGTTTTCCCCCCCACACACATTTGACACAAGCTTACTTTAAAGGCCATCTTTTCTACTCCCAATGCACGTCGACCACAATCCCACACAAAAGAATTGCTTCCCTTATCTGTAGCTACCGAGCAGCAACCCTGCTTATCGCAGAGTCCATGACAAAGATGGTTCGTGCTAGGGGTGAGCACAAAGCAACCATGTGCCACAAGGAGAGCACATGCATGTATTTCTACATGAATATTTTAATACAAAATTCCATCCTTCACCTGCAGCTATTTTAAAATCCTACAATTCTGTGCCACAAGAAATTTGTGACAAATTTCACAAACTCTACGAAAAAACAACAGCAAATGTTCAAAGAGGAAAAGAGACTGGCTAAGTGTATTAGAAACAATTGTCATAGAAACAATTGTCACAATCTCTTTAAGCTTTGGTTTGTCCCTTTCCGTAGACAGTGCAAAGACATTCAATTTAAAAGGTCTTTTCCATATTTTTTTTTTTGTCATGACAGAAAAGTGAAAACAACTGCCATGAATTCAACAAGCTCCTTAAGACAGGATATTTTCCAAGCCTAGCTCAAAATTATACTAAACTACTTCCATGCTATTTCCTCATATGCAAAGAGAGATTTGCCTGGTCCTTGTTGTCACACTGCACTGTGCTCCAATTACACACACCACAAGCCAAGAGGGATTACAGAACTTCTGAACTTACTGCTGCAGAAGTGACAGCAATCTAAAATGCTGGTAATTTACAGCAACAGCAGCCAAAAAAATGGTCACAATACAAAAAATGAAGACTTTCAGCAAAGAATCAGTGATGACTCATTTAAACACCAACAAATTAGTGAAATTTCTCTTCTGGCAAGCTAATGCTCTAATAAAGGACTAATGAAATTCAGGAAGAAGCTTGGAAGAAAGAAAAACATGAGACACTCCCCTAAAAGTTATCTATAAATCCAGCTTACTGCTGTTCAATCCTAAGACATTTAAGGATCCTCATTCCAAACTCGTGCCTTCTACTCTTATATATCATGCCCTTACTACCACATTTAGTTACAATCAAACCATAAACGATCCTTGGTGATCTCACTGAGAAGGCTGCGACTACAATGTGCCTGATAAAATAGTTGCTCTGGAAATGTTTTTTCTCACACCAAAACCACTTTCTGTTGCTGCTCAATTCAAGTAGGCCAGTGTTGGTGCCTCTTAATGCACACTCCAATTGCAAGCTCAGGAATAAGAAATGTACCACCAACTTCACATGGGATATACACTAACTATTTGAGAACACTTTTTTTTTTTTTCTGTCAGAAGCATTAAGTGAAGGAAAAGAGCTCTGTTTTTTACAGTCTAACTTTCTCAAGAATCAGTGCCTTGGCCTTCTAAGAGCCAGTTACCTCCATTCCTTAGATGATAATAGCCCAGAAATCTTGTGTAGGATTGCTTATGGCAGGCACTGAGAAGCCTACTAGTAGGATAGGAGCTGTTTCATGACCACATTCTTTGAAATAGCTTGAGAAATGAACTTACCTTATTTCAACTTAATACTTACAGGACAGCCCACAGAGCAAAAACATTCATTATTCAGCTGGTTATCCTTCAAAATGCACAACGGGTGATGCAAAAAAGAAGTTCAGTGTAAGGTTTCTCTGGACATATAAGAGGCTCTTATAGGAAGAAAAGATGGGTGATGTGATTAGCTGACATTTCTGCTCCAAGAGGAGTACAAAGACTGTACCATCTTCATAACCCACAAAGGAAGGCTACTGTTCTCCAGTATTATAACACTTATTAAAGCACATCAAAGGAATAAAATACCCCTGATCATTAGCTTTTCCAGGTGAGAGAAATTACCAAGAGCAGCATAGTCTGCTCAGAACATCGCCTGCCTCAACCCCACCACACACAGCCTTGTGACAACTCAGGCATGGCAGCGCTGAGAGAAAACTTGTCTCAGAGCTGGTACCCTTCTATCTTAAAATGCCTGGTGTGCCAAGGGCTACCAACATACGCACCCCTTTCTACAAGGGAAAAGTCCAAATCACTCGGATGAACTTCTGCAGCAAACAACTAAAATGCCCTCACACAGAGCGGTGAGTGGAGGGCAGGTTTAGGCCTCGGAGGAAGGCCTGCGCACAGAGGCTTTACTCACCCCTCTCCTCCTCGCCACCACCGTGACCCATGGAGCAGTCATGCTAAGCAGCTCCCCTCCTCCAACCCTATGTCTCAGACGCTTCCTGTCTCCACTGGCATTTATTTTCAGCCCTCAAGATTCCTTTCTATATGTTCCAGGAACCCTCTAGCCATCCTCTGTCCAGATGGCAGACTTCAGATGAAGGGAACGGGGTCTTGGAGAGTCTTTTCTTGGCCTGCTTCTCAGCAGCCTGCTGGAACTTAGAGGCAGGCTGAGTCTTGCACAGACAAGGCTCTGTTGCGCTGCAGAAGCCCTTCAATCTCTCTCTCAAGTTCTCCTCAATGCCCTCTTTGTCCCCAAACAAATTTGCCTTAAACCTTTTAGCGGCCTCTGCTTTCCAGGGGCATGCTTTATACAATCTACTCCCTACAAAGCTGCAGAAAGCCAATAAAAGGGCAATGGAAGGGGGCCTTAAACAACACTATAATGGACAACCAGAGTCTCTGCTTTTACTACACACAAAGCAGACGCTATTCTGACAAGCAGATGCAGAATACAAAGGTAGGTGATAGGTTTCTGTCCTCTTGATCCCTGTCATCTGCAGAAGGTGTTCTGAAATGGAATAGGAACGCAGCAGTTTGCAGTCAGATTCAGCAAGGCCTAAATCATCATCCCCCTGCCATGGACTGTCCTGGACCTCGTTACCACTGACAGAGATGCCTCCAGTTACGACCGACACTATACGTTCACATACAAGCTTCAGAGAATGACTTCTATATAAATCTTGTTTGAAAGTGTCCAAATTCTCACCAAAAAAATCCTTTAGGTACAGCAAAAGCTCCACTGAACAATGGTTGCAAAAAGAAAAAAAAGTTTTAGTAAGATTTACTCAGGATTCTTTTAACTCTGTACAAATCAAAGGCCGTGACATTATCTGACTTATTATAGATACAAATGAAACAATGCTTCCAAGATCTAAGAAGGTTTAAACCCCAAATAAACAAACCTGGATGCTATAGATTAGAATACATTTAAATAAACTATTCTAAAATCAAATGCAGTAAGCAAAGCCAGTTCCCTATTTAAAGACTAGAGTCATCAGAGGACTCTGATGTAGCTCTTGGCTAGAAAAATTAATTTAAGAAAAAAACTGCAAGGGAAAGAACACGCTGCAGAACAAAACCCACCTAAGGTTGGAGTAGGAAAGGAGACATCACAGGAACTGCCCCAGCATAGAAAATTTCCCGGTTTCAGACAGAACTTTAAAAATACAGCATCTCAAAGAAATTGATGAAAACTGTGAAGCAACAGGAAAATTAGGCAAAACATGGCCTTGTCCTTTGAAAGTTAAAGAAAACAAAACCAAAAACATCTGTTTTCCCCTGCAGAAAAAAATCAATACAATCTAGAGGCAATATTATGTACTGCAATGCCACTATCACACTTGTTTTTCTTCAGACATTGACTACCTCTTAAAAATCAATGACAAGTCTAAGGAACAAGATTTTGGCTAAAAAACACTACCTCCTTCTATCTCTTATCATTTACATTTATCATAACACAGTGAGGATATCTTCAGACTCATTTTGACCAAAAATCATACAAGGAGTATGCTGAAGAAAATCTATCACTTGGGACAGCTTGAAAAACAGATGCTATTAATGCTATTAGAAACTCTGGCCTTTTTTTTTTTAAAAATCATGTATACCACTTTTTTATCTTCCTTAAAATTTGTACATTGTTAGAAAGCAATCTTTATCATTCAATCCTCTCTGACAAAGAGATATCAGAGAGACACATAAAAGACTCTTAACTAATTTCAGATAGTTCAAACTCAAACACTTCTCAGATAACTCCTTCATTTAAGGGGTGTGATCTATTTGCTGATTAGGGTAATATACTAACTACATGATAGCACCCATAGCTCCTCCCAAAAACATTTGGGATTGTCTAATTGGGATTTATCTGCTCTTATGAAATGTCTACTGTGTGATTTACAGTCATTTACTGTCTAATAGCTGTAGCTGATAAACTGGTTTTAAGTTCCTGTTTTATCTCCTCCCTTTTAAAGTTTCTCAACTGATTATAAGAGGTGTAGCATCAGCAGAAGTGATTTCTCAGTCTAACTATACATCCAGAACCAATAGGTATCTCCTATTAGAACATTACCTAATATCAGGAACAGAAAATTCAATACAGAAGTTATGGTATTTGAAACTGAAATCAGTTACAGACCACTTCCAAACCTTAGTTAATAGTAGCTATCTAATAAAAAATAGGCCGAGTGAGCCAGGTACTAAAATCACAGAAAATTAAGTCCATCAACTACAGAGTCCTACAGCATAAATGGAGTAAACCATCCCTTTGTGATTTGACATCCCCTTACCACAGGAAAGTTGGGCTCTCTTAAGTCAACAGTTTGCTACCCAGACACTTAGGTGAAAGCTAGAGACTTCCCAGTGTTGTTCACGGAAAGAAAACTGACAAATCCAGCAAGTACGGCATGAGAAGTGTGGCATCTGATCCAAAGCCATGCCATCTGATAATGCCCATGCTGCTGAGCTTTCATAGAGACCTTTCACTTGTTGGCTCCCTAGCCAGGATGTGTTTGAAAAACTTGCTAAGATTATAAAAGAGATGAATGGTAAAAGAGAGATGATAATCGTTTTAAAACTTTTGCAGTTAGACATGCTTTGAAAAAAAAGCTTGAAAAAAAAATACAGTTAAGTACATAAAGAAGGCCAAGCAAAATGACTGAGGGAAAGTGGGTGCAAAAAGACTTCAGTAATACCTGAAAAGACGCTTAATCATATATCAGGATACATCAACAGAGAGAAAGAACAAATATGAATGAAAACGTATTATGATTAATGGAAGTGACAACTGTTTTATCTTTAAATTCTACATGGTGCAGCTTTTAAAGTAGGGAGGGAAGTGCACATGCTGGGTCAAGCAATTACAGCTAGGCTGTAATAGCCTTAGCAGTGAGTGAATAGACCAATAATTTTGCAGCAACTATTTTTGGCACGGTAGCAGCAGAGACAAGAGTTTGCTGCACTGGAATTTAAGCATTACTTCCACATACCTGTATTCGGCTCTGGTTTTAAGGCTAAGATCAGCCTAGCAATGAATGGGTGTTCCCACTTCATACGTAAGGGCCACTCTCCTTGCATCACTTCAACAAATTATCTTTGCGTTCAACACGTACAGCTTTAACAGCAGCTGTTTCACTGGCCAGGACAAGAACACACAAGAGCAGGAACAGAAGTGTAAAATTTACATAGTTGCTCAGTTTTACAAGCATCTAGGTCTACCAGTGAAACGAGAAATAAGGCAATAATTATCCAGACGATGGGGCAGTAATGCTATAGACTGGAATATTTGAAAAAAGCAGATGCTGAAGGCACAGGTGGCTTTATTATGGCCAGCATCTATCTTCCCAATCACATCTTCCACTATTATTCTAAAAACTTACTGTGTCACCCTTCTCTCTTTGTAATTTGCAGAGGGATTTTCACACTGATTTGAAGCTAAATAAGTGACTATGCAGCAGTTCTTTCACCTTCTGTTCTGAATATGTGTCTTGCAAAGAAAAGGGACAATAAAGAAATCCAGCTAAATAGTCACCAACTGCCTATTCAAATCCAAAGGCTGGTTATGCTATGTTTAGCCCCTCTCTACACACACTCTGTGGAAGCATGTTTTAGGGTTGCTATTTTGATATCTTCATACCAAAGTTTGTTTAAATTAAGCTTGGCTAAGAAGTGTTAAGAAAGTCTTTGCTCCAAGACAACTGTATTCTATTACCAACAGAGGAATGCCTCCAAACTGTCTGCTGAAAGCATTTTTGTCAATAGTGCACTGGCCTGAGTAATAGAAAAAATAAATATTTATCCCTAGAAAACATACCTTCAGTATCCTTAGCTTCATTATCTCCAGTCACCACAAAGCTTCCTGCCAAAATCACCCAGCTTCTGTAAGTCTGTGTGAAAAATGAGTAATGCTTTATCCAACTCTGTAGACAGCCATTGCAATTTGGAACGGACTGCGATAGAACCACTCACTGTTACAAAACTTAAGAATCATGCAAAAGGTTGTATCTGGAATATTTTTTAGGTAATTGACATTACTATTGCTTTCAGAAAAGAACGGAATTTGCCATTAGTGCTAGAAATCAAGAGGGGTGGAGTACTCTGAGAGTACTGGACATCCACGTTGGCAGCAGCAGTGGGAGGGAAGGGCAAAAATTCTTGCCTGTACACAACCACACTTCCCATAAAACAAAAAAATCATAATTCCAAGCTCACTCCACCACCCTGCTTATATTACTTTTTTTTTTTTTTTTTTTTACACACACTAAATTTCTATTCTGAGGTTGTGGTTCAGAAATCTAACCTAACATTATATTACAGGGCAGAGCTCTTCATAAAACTGTCCAAATTGCCTACCACATCTTCCATACCAACAGATACATCTCATCAGCTAGCAATGGACTGGCATTTAAACAAATTTGCATGACAAGGATGTTTCAAAGAAATAAGAGGCGGAACTAAAAGAAAAAAATTATAGTTCTAAAGACAGCATCTGAAGGAAACTGAATTTTAAAGAAGAGTTCTTATCTTGGATCTGCAGCAGATACAGTAGCATTACAAACTGGTCCAGCCATCGGCCTCGACAAAGCCTAAATCAGTAGTAGTCGGTCTGTCTGGAGAGCCTCTCAACTCACTGTAATTAGGCATAAGAACCCCTGCTTTTCATTGCATTTGCCATATGCTATTTCCTGTGCTTAAAATTGGAGATGGAAGGGCCATCAAGTAGGGGGTAGCAATTTTAGAAAAGGAGAAAGTGGATTTCTGACGTGCAGTTCCTGTTCCAAGTTCTTCAGGGTTCTACTTGTTAACCTAGACAGCCTCTCTGAAACACCAAATGAAGTCATAACCAATTTCTTATCTCTTGCCCACTAGCTTGCCACCTGCAAAGGATAAAGAAACAACACAAATAATTTACTTCGAGAAAAAGTTTTTCAACTTTCATCTGCAACTCCTCAGATCAAGCATGAAGCGACAGCAGAGACCCTGCAGAAAACACTAATCAATTGGTTCAAACATATTGAGTAACAGAGGAATTTACTGAATAAAGTCAACAGGGAAAGAGTATTTGTAGAGTACTCTGTAAATTGCTTCAAGTTTTGTGTCATATAGTTACGGCAGAGGTACATTATTAGCCTTTTCTGATAATAACAAGTGTTAGCTTGAGACAGAAAAGCCAGGCAGGAGACACACAAGACTTGAGTTTCTCCCTCTCTGCTGCTACCCATCCAGTGCTTCTTCCTCGCCACCAGTAAGTTCTCTTCCAGCTTTTGCCTGCACAGAGTACCACCTCATGTTCACACATGCCTGCGCTAGTTAATGTACAAAATTGTCTTACCAACAGCAGCACAATGAGCAGATGATGAATTCCATTCCAGCAAAATTAACAGCGGGGGATTTCCAACAAGATGGCAGAGTAAAACACAGTTAGGATACTCAAAGAAATACGGGATGCACAAGATAGCTGATTACTGAAGTACAGCCTGAAATGCTGGTAGCACTTCTCCAGAATTCAGCAAGATGCAACTTCTACCAAGTACCGTGGGAAACAAAAAAGGTTCTCCTCCAGAGAAAGTGTATGCACGCACGGCTCATTCTCAAAAAGACAGCTGTCCGAAAGAAATTGTTTTCTGCCTTTCTTTTATCTGTCAGAATAGCTGTTATCTAAAGTTTCCTCCTCTTCTTTTAGGGTAGGACTGTCTAAAAAAAAAAAAAAAGAAAAACACTCCTCCCAATAAAGGAAGATTTAGCAAGTCTTTTGCTAGTGCTTTTCTCTATCTAGTTCTGCTACTTCTCAAATCAGCTTGGAAGAAAAGAGTAATTCCAAAAGAATAAATAAGTAATGAAGCGATTTTTTCCAGTCCTTCCTATCCTCTTTTATAACATTAATTTCAGAGACTCATGTTACCAAGCCCAAAATATCTTTTGAGTCTCTTTTTGTTTTGTTTTTCTAAAACCCACCCACTTTCTTGAAAAGAAATGAAACGGTCACTTTATACCTGCTCTAAAAGATTTCATAAACTCCATTCATCCTGCTGTTTATTAGTCAAAGAGAAAAATTCCCAGCTGCAGAGCTTTAAAGCTCCACCTTGTGGAAGATGCTTATAATAGATATACCAATGGGCTCCAGAGGAAAAACAGGACTTGCAATTAATAACGTTTGACACTTACTTTGTCATCAGCCAAGCAGTACCATAGTCTCTTAAATACATTCTACTCCAGCACGAAAACAAGCAGTGGAGGATTACAAATAAAATAAAAAGCTCTCTGTGGACATAGAGCAGCCAGGCTGTATCTACCAGCAGACAGCACATGCAGCAGTCCAGAGCAGGTCTTGCTTTCACCATATACACTGGCTCTGGACTTACCTGCCTGTGAGCAGGAAAGCAGGCAGCCACAGACAGATCTGCTGCAGTTACCTGGCTGATGGGTCAATGACCAAAGAATGGAGCAACCCTGCTGTTAAGAACACACAAATGATTAACAGAGCTTAATCTGGTACTACATTGACCCTGGTTTTACACAGGTACTCCAAAAGCTATTCCCAAGCCTTCTCCAGCCACCTATTAGGAACAAACTTAAATTATAACATCCACATCCAGCTATTTCTAAAAGCCGGTGTTTCCCCATGACTGTGCATCTCCCTGACTTGGAAAGAAACTGAACCAGTACTGCCCTCTGCTGAAAAAGGACCCTGCACGTGAAAACTATAGCAACTTTCATACCATTCTAGTTTTGTTTCACGTACATACCTTGTTTTTTCTTCTTCTCTGTAAGCCTTTACATTACTCAGCATTCTGTTTTATCACTTTTTTTTTTTTTTTTTTTTACACTGCTTCTTCCTCCCCATGAGGGCTATGAAGGCTACAAATAGGTTTACAAGCTTACATACTACAATACCATGTCAGCACGTATGGACTCCAGAGATCAAAGAGACGCTGTACTAAAGCACTGCACATGCAGTTCCTGTTTTCAAACAGTGTAAGAGCAAATAAAGGAAACTAAATTGAGGTGTAGAAAAATAACCCCAGAAAAACTAATTTAAACCTTTCCTTTATCTTCTGCAATACAACAGTCATGACAGTGTCATGAGATTTTTGTGTAGTAAAACCAAGACACTTAAAGAACATACATCCATATTGATTTAATAGTTTGAGTTATTAAATATGTCATAATTAGTAACTGAATATTAGCAGTAACTACATTGTCCTGCCCAGTGACAGGACAAGAGGCAAGGGGCACAAACTGAAACACAGGGTGTTCCAAGCTGAATATGAGAACACACTTCTTTATTGCGAGGGTGACAGAGTGCTGGAAATTTATGATTAATTTTAAAAAAAAAGCAATTGGAGATTAAATATATCCTAGCACATAAAGTGAAGCAATTTACCTTCCCACACTATAGTTTTTAATATGAAACTACAAAGTCTTTATTCAAAACAAAGCCAAAGCAAACCACACACACAAAACACCCCACCTCAAACAGTTTACTGCAAAGTATAAAAGCTTGTCTTAGCTTTTATAGTTCACAGAGCAGGACCAAAATCATTGACAATATAAAAACTGTGTATGGATGGAGGTCAAAAGCCTCTTTGTGTCTTAACACTGACAGAGTAAAGACTTTAAAAAATGGCATGCCAAAGTAAAAGTATCAGTCATCCTTAGAATGTGAAAATCCCTTGTTTAAACCACACTTTGATAATTCTTTGTCATGAAATCAAAGCTTCAGTCCAAAAATGACATCTAATCCATGGGTTTCAAAGTCACTGTTCTCTCTGACCCCCATATGAACCCAATAAAAAGGCTACTCAAACTACTGGTTTTTAAAGGATCAACTCCTTTTGCCCCCTGCTTTCCTCCGGCTATGCTCATATGCACACAAATTTTTTTTTCTTTTTTTTTTTTTTTGCCTTAGTTGACTTGCAGTACAAATCACTTCACTCAAAACTAGACAGACCACGTCATCCGTGGAAAGGTATGTCTCACCACAATGAAATTGAAGGAACGTGTAAAAGCTGAAAAAGAAAGAAGCAACTTTTGTAGTATTTATTACAAGGGAAGGATGGAGGTATGTAAATTGCACTTTTAAAAACAGATGCAGCCAAATTGTTCCTGCAGCAGTAGAAGCACCAACATACCTAGCTAGTCCTAGCAAGTCCATATTGGTGAGATAAGAGTAGAGTAAGGAACGTTTTAACAATTTCTTCCTTTCAGAAACCAGAAGCGTCGTAGCTAGATTATGTATCTGAAAAGCCTGAGTGCTGCCACATGCTTTGTCCCTACAGTGGTATCTTTCTGCTTGGCAGCCTCACCATGCTTTATCACTCTTACTTCAGCTGCCAGATGCTTAGTTTCTTCAGCTGGGAGATATTATGCCTGCTGAACCACTTAGTCTGCACACGTAAGGAAAGCATCCATCGCGTGAAAGGGCTAGCAGGAACCGATGCGTGATTTTTAAAACCTACAGCTTCCCAATGTTCTATTAGATTTACTATCCTAAGGAATAAGAATTCATTAAATTCCCAAGATCCTTCTGAGGAACCCGCAGGAGAGAGCTGTTTGTGAACAGAAGCATATTCTAAATCCACTTTTGAGCACGCCCTCTCCATCATGAAAAGTTAAAGAGCAAAACTTTATAAATAGAAGGTTGAACTCGGACTGCTGGGCTGCACAGAGCGCCACATGCAAACAGTATTATTACAAGAACAGACAGATAATTCACTCAAACTACAAGAATTGGCCAGAAAGCTAGGAACCACAGAAAACTCATACTTGTTTCACCCTGCAATAACAAAAAGAAAAATATATTTGTCTCCAGCTTTCATACAAATTACAACCTATAGCGACCGAGGGCACAGACTAAAATGCATCAGTTTGCCATAGTGATGCACTCTGACAGCAATACGTACCGTGACCTTTAATCCATGTAAGCCTCTCCTCTATGTTTAAAATGGAGTTAGAAGTGTGGACTGCAATGACAGATTACATGGCTCACTGACTAGTTCTCCTATGTATTTCCCTACATACTTTTTTTCTATTTAATAACCAAAGATGCTTCACTATTCTATTGCCAGTATCCTGACTGCCCCTGCCTGAGACTTCACGCAATGTGCAGCTACGCTTATTGTGCCTGCAGCCCTCAGCTATAAAAAAAGGATGAAGATGTGAACCAAACACCACTCTGGCAGAAGAGGTTAAACAGTTAAAAAGAACAAACCCTTGTTTGCAATACTGTGAGAACATCTGACCACTACAGTTTAAAATATCCAACTAGCATAAGGTTCCTCATAAGGAAAAAAAACTCTGCAGAAAGTACTAAATAATTTCAGCCACTTTCTTGGAAAGTGGTATTGGTGCAATAAATAGAAATTACAATAAAAGTGATGAAAATTTTAAAATTTACTGGGGATATATGAATTTATCTTCCTAATTAGCACATTCACTCCACCTGACCATGGAGATATTGTTTTCTGAAGCCTAAAAAGACCAACATTTTTTGGAACATTGTCTTCCCCCAATGCTACCAAAGAATTATAACACTTGCAGTTGAGCTGGCAGACTAGTTTTGAATTTCCAGACCTTCACAGCTAAAATAACTAAAACTCAAAACCCATCCAAAGAAGAACCAATAGCAAACTTAGTTGTCCCACCTGATATAGTCTGTGGGGAAGGGTCAACTCCTGAATGAGCCTCTTAAGAGAAAAATCTGTGTTTTGGTTCTCTGCATTACACTGTTGAGAAAGACATCAACAGGGAAAAAATAAACATGTGGCCTGCAAAGCATATAGAGAAGTTAAAATGTCCAGCCTTTCTATGCACCTGGAAATTTAAGCACTGTTTTGAACATGCATTTATATTAATTATCTCCTGCATTATCTGCAGGATTGCACACGGGAAAGCAGTTGGACTCCACAAATTCAGCTTCTCCTGCTGGTTTTCAGCTTATGTTTCTTCATATTGGATGAGCATTTCCAGTGCAACTGCCATCCTTGTCTTTAGTCTCCACTTTAATATTTTTTATTACAATAATCTAAAATACTAGATCATTATCTCATCATAAAATCTTTCATGTCTAGCTAATTGGCAATGTCAGCATTACATCCTTAACAGAGAACGACCTAATCCAGCCAGTCTGCAGTGAAAGCAGAGGACCCCATCCCAGTTATCTTGGGTCACGCGATGTTAAAGTGCTGTTACTGCAGGCAAACACACAGCCCTTGGGTTTTGGGAAGACAGCAACCTGTACTGTCCTGCTTTGCCCGGTTTAATCTGGGATATCCACCTAACACAATTACAGGAAAATCTAGTCCATTTGCAGAAGGTACTATTTTCCCTGAAAAAACCACCTACAGCAACAAGCCATTTTCACCCACATTTTTTTCCTACCATGACAACAGAATATTTGATTCTGTCAATTATTTCATTTGAGTGACCATTATGAACACTCAACAACAACAACAACAAAATCAATGTCAGACAGCGAGGCTAAGCTAATTATGTCTGGCATGCTTTGCTGTTTCTGCAAAGCTCTCACTGACCAGCACAGTGTACTTCTCATCCACATACACAGAAGAGCACTTTCCAAAACCTGCAAGCACTTCCCCTGCTCTGTACGTGCTACAAAAGCACACCCCCACAAAAGCACCGAGGTCGGAAGCAGAAGAGAAATGGTCTCCATTTCTCCTTGCACCTTAAATAATGTCTTGCACTGGCCTCAAAATCACCCTTCAGCCCTACAGTGAAGTTTGTCGAGGTCCTAGGCCTTTTATTAAAGGAGAGTCACACAGACAAACTTGTAAGTGCACAAAGAAATTCATAACACTATGTTGAATAAATAGAAAAATATCCATGAAAGCCACTGCAAAGATATTGTAAAACCAAATATTGAACAAACACAATTAACACTTTAACAGTTGTCTAATTTTTTTGGTAGTGACATTTACTAACATTTCATCAACTCAGTTTATAAACCCACAGTGTACAAGACAAATGCAATCACTATTCAGGAAATCCGATCTAGCACAGCATTGCACAAGTGCAACCCAAAATGTAGAAATCAGATCCATGAAAGTAGCTTGGGTGTTTCAAGGATAGTAAGTAACTGAGATTCTCTCTAGCACACCACATCACATCCATCCTGAGCTTCTCCCCAAACCCGTGAATCCTTTCCCATTTAGCGTTTATCCCTTTCTCATTCAGAGACTTGTAAGGGGAATAGATCACCATCTTAAAGGTTCCCCATTAATCCCTTCTTTCTCCCACCTTACACAGACCTACTTGCATTCTTGTACTTGGTTTACACAGGAAGCTTTTCCCAAAAGGGTGAGTCATATTTTAAGGACACAGCCTACCATGAATACATATGTGGGAAAGTAATGTACACCATGGAAAAAAAAAAAAAAAAGATGACAGACAGCATACTCAGCCATTATAACTGCTCTTCTAACTTCCATTTTAACCACTTCCAAATTTAACCACGATGCATGCAGCATGACGAGGTATATTAGCTCACATCTCAAGAGTTATCTCAGTCCAACAAAACTTTTATCGGTTGTGTAACTCAGCTGCAGTTTACAGAGCCCCTTCGCGCAACCACAAAAACTAATGCAGGAAGTCCTCCACTTCCTCTCCTTCTCGTTACACTTCCAGAATTACACTAGCGATAGAAGCAGCAACATCCTGCGTGTAAACATGCATCTTCTTCATGTGCTTGGGGCTGCATAATACTCCTTTGGAAATATGCACTAAGGTTTATGTTTCTGATTTACAAAACCAAAGCTGACACCTACCCACAAGGAGATGAAAGCACAACACTTTCCATCTCTCGGTGCATGTCCAGGAACCACCACATTCACCCCCCCGGGGTTGTTAGGAGGAATACCATTTATAACTTGGTAAACTTAAGTAGCTGTACAGCTCTGCATAGCTATTAATTTAGGGCAGCAGCTTAAAGACAGGGAGAGGCAAAGCAAAAGGCAAGAGAAGAGTTTCCACTCCGTAAAGGTCTCAGATCTCACAGAAATCTCACTTTCTAATGAGATGCACCTCGTACATCAGGTGCTGCTCTCACATAGCACGCAGAAATGTGGCTCTAAGTTTGAAAAGCAAAGTACAATTAACCTAGAAGTCAGGCAGAGATGGATTAATATTTCAGATCCTTCCTGTCAGTAGCAATATTTCACGTAAAGAAAGTTCCCAGCGTGAAATTATTTTCTTTCTGAAAAACTGTTTCTTTAGATACTAGAATCTTTCAAAGAAATACCTTCTTGGGGATTGCAAAAAAGCTTTGCGAAGATTCAGCAGTCCACAGCAGAGGGAAATCACCCTTGGAAGCCCTCAGCTTTTTTAAATCATGTGTTATCTAACAGGCTAATGTGCAATGCAGATTTAGAAGTTGATAGAGAAGATGCATTTTTTTAAAAAATGAAAACCAACCTCCTAATAATGAAAGTTTTCTGAAGATAACTAAATACAAGCAACATCAAACGAACTTTTAAAGAAGGTGTTTGCTGTTATATTCTTGTCAGAGAGCCATCACCCACACCATGGTGGAAAAATTATTAGTGAAAAATGTGCTCATTGTTACTGTGTTACCAGCAAAGCAGCGATAAGAAACTCAAAGCCTGAGTAACAACTTAGATGGAAATCTAAGCTGAAGCCACAGAACCTGGGAGTGTCACATTTCCTTCCCTCTGCCTCAGGCCTGGAGACATTCTAGGCAAAAACAAACAAACAAACAAAAAAAAACAACAGCCAAGATGGTAAAGTATACTTCCTTGACAAACCTGCTGCATCACTGCCTTTTCCGAGGCTCCCTTGAAAATGTGGTGCAAAGAGGAGGAGATTTATCTACCCTGAAAAGCAGGGTCCTCAAAACACTGTTTAGAGCTTTCAACTGTAAATGCTGCCAGAACTCATTCAGCTTATTGTAATGCCAGATGTATCTTAAATTCCTGGTAGTGTTTCACAGATAACTTAGAAACAAAATACAACACTACCTCTATTGCCAACTCTTACTTACTTTTTTAGTGAATAAACAAGCCAAGCTGAATTGAAATCATTATGTTTCAAAACATCTTCCTCACTATCAGTTATTCCATGGGCTACAACAGAACAGTTATTTCTTAATACTCAGTTAATCAAAATAAGCGTTTTTGACAGGATGGCTTACAAGAAAGTCAATTTCATGATTACACGGAAAAGATTCCATTTGTACAAGTCCAGTTTTCCAGAAACCCACTCAGAGACATCTGCAGAGCATACAAATTTCAGCTTGTTTCTTCCAATGGTTTGCTGATTTTTTATTTTTTTTCTTAGGTGGAATCAAAGAGTGCTTGGATTCTTCATTACTATGTACAGTATTGCTTCTGCAAATTAAACTATTACCTTAGCAAAATGATCTATTAGACTGAAGAGTACAAGTTGTACACAGAATAGCCACCTTTAAAATATCCTTTTCATTCTACTTGCAAGATTCTAGCAGGTGAGAAGTTCTATCTGTTGACTTCTGCTCCTTCTTTGGAAGTGCTGCCGGAAAGGTACATGCAGGTTAATACCCATCACTCAGGTGTTCTGCTAGCAGTCACTGGGAGATTTGAGTTCACTGCTCCTCTATTAAACCAGAAGAACAAAAGAACGCCTTTCTCCCTCTACAGGCAGTGTTTGCACAAAATAAACTTCAGGCTTTGTTCCCCCCCCCCCCCCCCCCCCCCCCGTTTAAATACAGACTGGAATTATCTCAACACATTGTGCTGATTAATTTATTTTTTTTTAACTGAACTCCATCTGTCAGAAATAGGCTCAAAGTATTTCTGTGAAGCCCAGATGCTAGAGAGAGAATGAATACATACACTGAGTAGGTATGTGTGACCATCCTCAATAAATAGGTATTTAGTGGACAGCCATCGAACAAGCTTGCTGGAGAAGCACGGGGCCAGTTTCAGCATACTTCAGATGGTGAGCCTTGGTTCTTCCTCCAGGACCGTTTTGCCTGGAGTTTCTCTAGATCTACCAGTAACCAATGGGTGGAATGGATCAGTAAAACACAGAGCAGGTGGACAGCAAGCTAATTCAGAACAAATGAAAAGCAACCCAAATGTTGACATCAACAAAGTGCTGATAGGAAGTCATTTTTGTCTTCTGCATGTTCTCAAGCATATCTTACAGATGTAAACATGTCGTGCCTACTGAACAAATATTTAAAGTGAAGCACTAAGGAACAACTTGCAAATAAATCTTTTCAGGAGCTCACTGAGTGACAGCTTCACAGGCCAACAGAAAGACATCAACCACAAAGCCAATCTAAATTAGATTCACCATCGCCATTAAAAAACAGCATGCACTAAGTAGAAGAGAAGGCTAAATACAGAACGGCCTCATACATGAAATACCAAAAGCCAGAAGTTACTATTCCTGAACCTGAGTCCACTTCTAGCTTTGGAAGAAGGCAAATTAGTTTCACAGTCTTGTGGTGCACAGGTCTGTATGTCCATACAGGTCAGAGTAGGTTGCGTGCTCCTCGGTATTAGTAGAATGAAGGTCACAACCCTGCCAGCATGAAAGGGAAGAAGGGAGGAAAAGCTGCCTTTCAGCGATATAGTAACCAAGATTTGAAGAAACCAGCACTCACAAAGTTCCTTCAAAATCAATAGGTAAGAGCAAAGTTCATATAGATAACTATACCCACACCGACCCTTTGAAAATAAACTGCAACCCATGTAGCCTGGTCTTGAACTGGGCAGGGAAGATGCACAGTACAAAATTCAACACGCAGAGGACAGAATTATGCTTGTTTCTTGAAGAAGGTGTAGTTTTCAACACAAGACCACTTATTTGCTGTAAGATTGCCACTTGGTAAAGGTCTTCTTGAGCCTGCAAATCACTTTCAGCCTGTTCTGCATTCATTCTACCACAGGCTGGGCTGACTTTTACATCACTTTCCCGACAGGAAAGGCGTGCTGCATTTATTGGTACCACGGTCCATGTTAATCTAAATGTCATCCTGGGAGGAAAAAAAAGCTCATTTGTCCCTCTCCTTATCTAGATTTATCATAGCCACTAGTGTTCCAGCCTTCTTACCAGCTTAATAAAACACAGACTAAGTATTTCAAGGACATAGTCATATCCAAGTCTTGCATTAGTAATTTTACTGAAGATCTCTAAGGCTTACATGGGAGCTCATCTGGAGCTCAATCTGGCTACTGCTGTTAAAGATAGCAAAAAACATTTTTATAAACACAAAAAGGAGGACTACGGAGAATCTCCATCCTTTACTGGATGCGGGAGTAAACTTAGTGACAAGAGATGAGGAAAAGACTAAGGTGCTTAATGCCTTCTTTGCCTCAGTCTTTAGCAGCAAGACCAGTTGTTCTCTGGATACCCAGTACCCTAAGCTAGTGGAAGGGGATGGGGAGCAGGATGTGGCCCTCACAACCCATGAGGAAATGGCTGGCAACCTGCTACAGCACTTAGATGTACACAAGTCGATGGGGCCGGATGGGATCCACCCGAGGGTACTGAGCGAACTGGCGGAGGAGCTGGCCAAGCCGCTTTCCATTATTTATCAGCAGTCCTGGCTATCAGGGGAGGTCACAGTCGACTGGCAGCTAGCAAATGTGACGCCCATCTACAAAAAGGGCTGGTGGGTAGACCCAGGAAACTATAGTCCTGTTAGTTTGACCTCAGTGCCAGGGAAGCTCATGGAGCAGATTATCTAGAGTGTCATCACGCAGCACTTGCAGGGCAACCAGGCGATCAGGCCCAGTCAGCATGGGTTTATGAAAGGCAGGTCCTGCTTGACAAACCCGATCTCCTTCTATGACAAAGTGATGCACTTGGTGGATGAGGGAAAGGCTGTGGATGTGGTCTACCTTGACTTCAGTAAGGCTTTTGACACCATTTCCCACAGCATTCTCCTCGAGAAACTGGCTGCTCTTGGCTTGGACTGGCTTACGCTTCATTGGGTTAGAAACTGGCTGGGTAGCTGGGCCCGAAGAGTCATGGTGAATGGAGTTAAATCCCATTGAAGGCCAGTCACTAGTGGAGTCCCCCAGTGCCCAGTACTAGGGCCAGTTCTCTTTAATATCTTTATCAATGATCTGGATGAGGGGATCGAGTGCACCCTCAGTAAGTTTGCAGACGACACCAAGTTAGGTGCGTGTGTCGATCTGCTCAAGAAGGCTCTGCAGGAGGATCTGGATAGGCTGGAGCGATGGGCTGAGGTCAACTGCATGAAGTTCAACAAGGCCAAGTGCCGGGTCCTGCAGCTGTGGCAGAACAACCCCAAGCAGCGTTACAGGCTGGGAGATGAGTGGTTAGAAAGCTGCCTGGCAGAGAAGGACCTGGGAGTATTGGTTGATAGTCGGCTGAATATGAGCCAGCAGTGTGCTCAGGTGGCCAACAGCATCCTGGCTTGTATAAGAAACAAGGTGGCCAGCAGGGCTAGGGAAGTGATTGTCCCCCTGTAGGCCACACCTCAAGTACTGTGTTCAGTTTTGGTCCCCCCGCTACAAGAAGGACAGTGAGGTGCTTGAGGGTATCCAGAGAAGGGCAACAAAGCTGGAAAACAAGTCTTATGAGGAGCAGCTGGGGGAACTGTGGTTGTTCAGTCTGGAGAAGAGAAGGCTCAGGGGCAACCTTATTGCTCTCTACAGGTACCTTAAAGAGGGCTGTAGGGAGGTGAGGGTTAGTCTATTCTCCCGCGTACCTGGTGACAGGACGAGGGGGAATGGGCTAAAGTTGGGCCAGGGGAAGTTTAGGTTGGATATTAGGAAAAAATTCTTTAGGGAAAGGGTTGTTAGACATTGGAAGGGGATGCCCAGGGAAAAGGTTCAGTCACCATCCCTGGAGGTCTTTAAAAGATGTTTAGATGTAGAGCTTAGTGATATGGTTTAGTGCAGGACTTGTTAGTGTTGGTATGTGTGGCGTGTTAGGATGTGTGGCATTTTTTGCCACCTACACAGTACCTGCTTTGTACCTGATTCAGGCTATTTAAGAACTTCCAAGAACAATGTTTGTTGTTGCTGTTTTAATCATGCTGAACAAACTACTTAAATTCTATCCAATATTCTACAAAATACTTTGTTACCTTCTCTTACTCAGTATTTCATCCCCAGCAGACATACCACACATTGCTGGAGTCCTGCCTGCACGCATTTCCTACTCTACAAGTTATGCTCAGCTATTTAAGAGGAGGGCTGAAAGAAGAAACCTGCACTTCAGAAGTAAAAAAAGCCAAACCCAGACCTTCCCTATTTTATGTTACTACTCATTTTACAGATTTTTATAACACAACCCTAATGAAAATACTCTTCTGGAATACCCTCCACTTAGTTAATTCACACAGAGGAGCTGCTTCAAGAACTCAGACCCTTCATTTGTCAGGAAAATGAATTGTTAAATTTTATAATAGAAGACTATTGAAAACTAAGACATTTTGAAGCAAGCTATGCCCTCTCAAATACACGTGTGCACATGCTCTCCACTGGCCAGCCTGAAGCTGGGGGATGAAGCATCCTTCACCCAGCAGGTATTGGGCCTGGGAAGGAGGACGCTGGTTTATATTGGGGGGTCTTGAAGGTGTAGGGGCACAGATGTTCCTCCAAACCACGCCGGCAGACGAATTGATTCATCATCAAGAAGAACAGCTAAACTCAAGATATTAAAGCTCATCATTCAATAGATTCAGCACACCATGACTGCAAATCCTGGGAAGAAGTCTGGCAAACGAAGACGCAGCGACTCACGACACAACGTGCAGTGCGCTTTTAGGTTTCCTTCTTTCCTTCACTGAGCAGGATGCTGAGAGCAGTGGAAAAAGCTACATGGTTTGCTAAACATGATTGCTGCCCTTTTCAAGTGATTAATGTAATCTTTTTCTTTTAACTGTAGTTAGCAGGAAGGTGATATTAGAATAAGAGGCTCCAGGCAATACATTTCTCTTATAATTATCCAGCATTAATTTCTTTTTGGTAATTGCATTTTGGAGACTTTTGAACACCACATTATGAAATATACACAGAAGAAAAATATGAAAAATACAGCTTTTCATCAGGCAGCCAAGTACACATTTATCTGGCAATGCAAGTAAGTTATCCTCCTGTCTGGATCTGAAAGCAACGTTAAACTGATGAAAAGACATTTCATATTAAATTAGAAACCTAGCATAGTCACAGCCAACACCAGCATGAAACTTGTGCAATTAAAACACGTTTATGCAAAAGCAAAACAAACGGATCTATGCAACAGTCACTCTTGTGAAGGTTTGTAAAAGGCCATCAAAACTAACTTTGTAACTTCAGGTTGTAGTGAGAATATTGGAAAAGCAACCACATCCATGTCTTATATACTGCTGGTTTTGGAGAGCTTTTCTTCATTTTCATCTTCAGCATGACAGTAACGCAGCTGTAATTGCAAGGCACTCATCTGCAACCTGGAAATGTCCCAGTACAATGCCGAGATTGCCAACTGGTCCATGCTGTGATGCTCAAACTTGGATCAAGCTCAGGTAGAGACACTGAAGAGAGAGGTCCAACAGTTGCTGGCTTTTTTTTTTTGTTTTTAAATCACGAGGGAATGCTTCCAGCTCATAGGTACATTCTTTCAAATCTGCAGTCCCCGCAAACATCAAGCCACTGTGCAATCTTGCAAGCCAAAGAATACTGGAGGAGTTTAACCTTTCCCTCTGCATCCCTGCTTCACAAGGCTTTCTTTGGCTGTCTAGGTAGCATTAGCCTTAAGCTGCCATTGACCTCTAGCAAAACCAACTGATTTGTGCTTTGTTATTCTAACATACAGATTTGCATAGCATTCTTGACATATTTTACAAGAAACAGGACTTGAACTTACTTTTCTAAACAGCGCTGTCTTCCCAGCTGTTAAGCTGTGGGGGGAAGCCCTGCCCCAGTTTATATTTCCGCCAGTTGTGAGGAACAGTTTCTTACCGAGCATCAGGAAGCACGAAACTACCAGCCAGCATTTCACAGCACTGTAGAATTAGGTGATGTCATTTTCCACCTTCTTCCTAAAATTATTTAATTCCACAAACACATGATGTACGCTTTCTCCAGATTCTGAAACAATACGTGACACTAATCACAAATTTTGCCTATTAAACATCTACAAAGCATCATTAGCATATCCCTCAATTAAGGACAGGGTGTTCTACTTCCTTAATGGCATTGGATTTTGCCTGCTAAATAACTACAAAGCACCATTATTGCATCCTTTAATTAAGGTTACGGTGCTTTAGCTTCCTTCATGGTGACTGACCAAACAATACGTAGGCTACAGGAAGGGAGCCGCTCCTCTCTTGCTACCTGCAGATGTGATTAATGATACAAAGCTGTTATTGAAGTCAGTGGTATTGAGAGCCATGTGCGAGACACACTCGAATGAGAAGCTGCTCTTGCACAAATCAGCACCTTCCTTCTGCAGTCCATCTTCACACACAAAACAGAAGTGAACGCAGCTGGCAGTACTCTTGCAGAAACTTGCAGTCACAAACTCTGAACTGGGATCTGAGTATTTTATAGCAGCAGCGAGTATTGGTATCACAGCTATAAATACAAATCCACCTGGAAGTACAATCAGCTGTCCTGAATGCTCCCAAGAAACAAAGCTGGTATCTGCCACAAGGGAAGCATCGTTTCATCATCCCTGAAAACAGAAGGTCAACACTCAGCTAAGAGTCTGAAGAGGTGACTGCAGAATGACACTCTTGTCTGTGCTCCCTTCCGATGGGGATACTGAGCCTTTCCGAGAAGATTCCCCAAAGAGGAAAGGCGTTAAGATAACTAAGGCTTGTCTGGCAGAAAAATTCACGTTCTCCTGAGCAAACAACAGGTCAGAGCCAATCCTCGGGAGACCCAACCCATTGCATAAAGTTTGGAAAGACAGTGTGAATTTACAGTGCGCTACCCTTTTAAGTCCGCTCAGCTTCCAATTAAATCACGAGTGGCCCGGCTGAGATGAGAGCTGGGCACTGGCTGCTCCGCTGGGGTGGCCGGGTTCCAGGCCAGCTGCGAGGCATGGCCGGCAGGACATCCCTCCCTTCCCTCCGCGGCACGGCCAGCGGTGCCAGCCGCGCCGGTCAGCCCGCAAAGGGACCGGGAGGGAGCTGCTTTTGTTGTCCGTATTTTGTTTGTTTGCTTTACTTTGGCAGCAGGCAAAGGGCTCTCCCCTTGCCAAGTTCATTACCATTATAAAATGTTCCAAATTACAGCGGGCAGAGCGCTGTACGGTGAGGAGGAGGAGGAAGAAAGCAAAGTTTGCAATTAAGCTACAGGACTTCGTGAGTCTTCGTGCTTCCTTTAGGAAGCAGGTGAGACAGTTGAATAGCGCACATTGCTCCTAAGAGCTCAAATCCACACAGATCAGTTCAAAATATTTCTTCCAAGTTTTTCAATGACTTTTTTGTTAAATGAAAAAATCATCAAAATGCTACTGACCTCTTCATTAGCGATAATCTTCAAACCCATTTTGAGCAGCTTCTAAAACTCTACAGTTTGTTTACATCCAGGACTACTCAGTCATAGCTGATTATTAATTATCAGCATCTACAAATGACAGCTGTTTGTTACCACAAACATTAAAAGGCACGCCTGGATCTCTTTGTCCCCATCAACTCTTCTCTCCCTTGTCCCACAGCGCACTTGTCCCCCAGCCACTGTGTACAGTCACACGAATTGTTGGCGTGGCATCTCGCAGCCTCCTGCAGACGATAATCTGACCAAGCAGCAACACTCTGCTAGTGGCAGAGCTGATTCAGAAGAATGCTATCCTCCTTTCCCTCGGCGGTATCACAGCCTAAGTCAACCTTTTTATGACTGTGCTCTAAAGGGGTGACAAGTCGTGCTTAATAACAGTTCCAAGCAAGTGCCCGTTGTGTTTAAAAGATAAGATTAAGAGCTCCAGTTGTAACACCTGCACAACTCTGGACACAAAGCTGACTGGCATGGCCACACAGTGTATTTGCAAACAGGATCTTATTCATTTGCAACACACACACTACATCTACCAAGCAATTCAAGCATAGCATGCTTTCCTCTGCAGAGATCACCTTTGCTGAATTGCCACTTATGTCTAACTTACAGTCCTGAGGAATACCTATCATTCCCACACCTCTCAGAGCAGCCTGCACTTTATCAGCAGGGTCTAAACTGCAAGAGGCAGGAGACTTTCCTCGCCAGGGAAGAGGAGTCTGTCCCTGTGCAGCAACTGGAAGTTCTCCAAGCACAGCACGAGGCCATAGAGAACTGCAGCCTGAAGCACAGGAGCCCACCTGTCCCTTCCAAGACAAAGATAATCAACCACGATGCGGTACTCGTTTGAAAGGCATTATTCTCAAGTCCCTCCTGCTCAGCTGGAGACCAAAGTGTTTGCCTTAATACATTAAGGAACTGATACAAGGCCTGAGCAGCTAGTGGTTCTGTAATAGACAACAGGAGATGAAGACCCACAAAACCTGTACCACTTTCTACAAAAACATAAGGTTCAAAGAGCCAATAATTAAAGCCAAAAGCCTTTCACTGCTCTTTTGCCATGGAGAGGTTTCCCAGTTACCCTTTACTACAAAGGGAATTAGCGAGCTGAACGAAGGCCGACTGTCAACCCTTAGCACCAGCTTAGGAAAAAGGACGAGTGGAGAGGCAGGAGTGGGAACAGCAGCAGAAGGGAGCACTCCCCCACCGCTCCTGAAGTTAAACAACAGGTGAAGAAGTTAGCCAAGCTGTTGGAGGCCCCCTGCCCACCTCATACCTGCCACGCAGCATCTGCCCACAAAAAACCGCAACACCTGACGTGACCATTTCACGCTACCCTCTCATGAAGCATCCCACCATTTCTCGGCAGAAAAGCCATGATGCAAACGGACTGTCGTCTAAATCAGTTTACCCGAAATAAGCCATCCCTTCCATGGCACTCCCTCCATATCCCAAGGGATTTAAGAAGCACGCATGGCCATGATCTGACAAGAGGTAATCCAATAAACCAGACAGCCTCCTTCTCACCGCCGCAAGGGCACAGCTGCTCCGATTCCTCATCTAGGCCTTCCACGTCCAAACGGCTGTAACAGCTCAGCCAGATCTTTACAGCAGTAGGAAGTGTTAGGCACTCCTCTAATCAAGGCAGCAATTAGACCCACACGCAGATAACCAAATCCTGAAGGCTTCTTCTGACACAAAGATTAGTAGAGCTCGTGTTTTTCGCACCCGTCCCTTTCCCCCTCCTATCTCTGTTGCAGCAGCTCTGCTGGCGCTTGGTACACTTCCCAGGCAAAACTGTCACCAGCTAATCTCTAAAAGCCACCCGCTCTCTCCCCCCACCCGAGATGGATCCGTCCAGGGCACAAAAGCAGCTGCTGCTGATAAACCTCCACGGCTGCATTTCACAGGGACCTTAAAGCGCTGGGGCCAGGCACTGCATGGCTGCTCCTGTAACAAGGGTATCGACACACTGCCTCTCGCGCCCTGCAAGAGCGAGCGTTACCAAAAACAGCAAGCAAACCAGAAGTTTTAAGAGTGAATAGAGTCACTGAGTCACAGGAGCGAATATATGCTGAACAGCAGCTAGGTAACTTCAGGTTGAACGCAGTGATAGTCATCCTCAGTGAGTCACATGTGAACCAAAGCATAACTGACAAAGAAAGCGAACTGAGAACTTTCTGGTATAATTGGTTTTAGTTAAGAACTCTGTGTCATTTTCTATCAGTAAAGGGCATTTTTGGTTTGTAAGTTCCATGCTGGATTTTCACATCACAAAACGCCTGGCTGGGAGCACGTGGTAATAGGTAGAAAGTGATGCCCATCCTAACTTCTCTTCAGTCCCCAGACCAGCACGGATTTGCCATCTGTGGCTCAGAGAGGGAGGACATTTACCATTATTCTTCTATAATCACAGATTTAATAAACCAAATCTTGTGCATAACAGCTGCATTCGGCAATGGGCTGTGCGCATTATTTATCAAAGGCAGTCCTTTACCAAAAGATAGCATCTGACTATCCACAAAGGGAACCCATTACTGTCCACTCCCAGGATACACACATCCCAGTTCGGAAACGTTATGCCAGCAGAAAAATTAACACGAGAAACATAACTTGGAGTTGAGCTCTTTGCTGGCTGTTACCACAGAGGGTGACGGAACACAAAAGACACGATACAGAATGTGTCTGATTTGCATTCATTTTACTGTAGCAAAGCAACTTGAACATAAAAGAGAGCTAGTCTAATTTTAGCAGAAAATAAGCTGACATACAAACGACAGCTCCAACAATGATAATCAGGTTAGAAAGGCCAGATCTCAGCTAAAAACTACATTTATGAAAAGTGTGCTATAGCATCTGTTAAAACATATTAACCTAATTAGCAGTTCCAGAAAAAAATTTCACACACGTACGTACAAATCACCACCACAAACCCTCACGGGACCTGCAGCAATTAGTGGGATACCTGGCAAGCCGAAAGCCGGCTTTGCTTCAGGAATTACCCTGGCACTTTTACTCTATTTACCCAAGCAGGGTGGCCATATTAACAAAACAGAAAAATTGTAACCCAGCTAGCCATTAGGCAAGCCCCCTTTGTGCACCACCCCAGTCACTCGGTCCCCCCGACACCATCCCCTCCACCAGGCACAGGGATTTGTGCAGCACCACCGCGAACTGCATCAGGAACACATCCCAGTTAAACCTCAACGCTATTTTCTTCCCATCCGTTGTAACCTGCATCAATCCCAGGATCCTAATGAGAGCCCTCAAGCATGTGAGCTGCCCAAATAGAGGGGAGCAGGCAGCTGGGGCAGTGAGAAGAGCACATCTCTGGGAACCCATCTCCTCCCTCTCAACACCCCAGGAGCACTTGGGTGTTTTCACACTTCCAACTCCACACTGATAATTCCACATTTACCTCCTCCACCCTCAGTCATGAAGAATAGCTGTTATACTTTTTTTTTTTTTTAATATTACTCTGTTATATTACTTTTTTTTTTTTTGCCCAGTTTCATGGATACTATGAGAGGAATAGCCATGTAGGAGACAGGTTTTTATTGATGTTGACTTGATGCCATAATTTTATAGCTTTCATAATTCAGCATGCTAATGTTTTGTTCAATATAAATCCAAATGATACAGAATGACGAGCTAAACCTAGCATTTAATTTTCCAAATAAGTACTTGAACATCCTGCATTTTGATACATATGCTAATACCTACTAATTAGAACCATAACAAAGGCTTTAAAGATGGGAATTAGGGAGAGGAACTTTCCAAAGCAGAGTTATTCATTATGTGACAAAACAAACATTAGCACCACTTCTCCCGTGTAATGATGGAAAATATTCTCAATAGGATCTTCTAACAGAAAAAAAAAGAGGCAGTTAAGCAAAAAAAAAATAGGCAACGTTATAAATTCGCAATATAATTCAGTACATCCAACCTCAAGCACTGTTGAAGGAAAAAAAAAATACTATCTAAATTTCAGCATATCTCAACCAGAACAGAAACCACAGCTTCCAGGCAATACAGAACAAATTTGAGGTAAAGTATTAAAAATGTGCAACACAAACACCATGGAAGGGCCAAATGATGAAATCCATACTTCACTGCAGAACTGCAGCTAGATTCCGCAAAAAATAACCTTATTGTTTTAGACCACTTTAGGGCCAGGAAAGCTTCTATGCTCGCATGCTTTTTCCACAGATGAAAGCATTTTTTACTTTTTATCAGCACTGGAACTACACTAGGCTAACAGGTTGTTTTACAGTAGTCTACGAAAGAAGATGAAGCAATACTGTTTTGCTGAAAAGAAAGATCCTAATCAGTAGCTTGTATTAGCAATTTACTACCAGAGACCACTGAGACTGGGCTAGATGTTAATTCTAGTCATCTTCCTAGTAAAACACCATCAATACAGCTTAAAAGCTCCTTCTTTTGTAATACTTTATTTCCATTCTTTTGTAATACTTCGCTTCCATCAATCATTCCGCTTTCGTATTGAACCCATAAGCAAAATCATGAACATATTTTTAGCGAACAGATGTTGAAATACTTGAAACCTCTTTCAGCGTGTCAGCAAAGGGCTGCTATGCTATTGCAATCACAAAGTACACCCTTGTTTTAGCAGGTGACCGGGCAGAGGCTGCTCAGAAACGCTCCCTCGGTGCTGGAAGCTGCCTTGCCTTCACGTTAGGTGCACCGAGTAGCAAGGCCAACCTTTCTCAGCTCGGCTGGGCAGCTCACCTCGGCCTTCTGCACATTTCAAACACTGAAGCAAAGCAGGAGGAAGGGAGAAATTTAAATTTCTGTTCCAGGCTGCTGCTTGCTCTCTGTGTTTGTGCAAATTGATCGGTGGTTGGAGTTTTTCATAATGACAGCTTGAATATTCAAACCACTTTCGGACTGCTTTTCTCTAAATATGCGTCCGGGGGGAACGACAGGACACAGACCCACAACTGAGATAACTTAGATATAACACAAAACACTTCTAGAGAGCTACACATTCATAGCTGAGATGGAATTATCTTGCTGGTTGCTAACCTCTTGTGCCATTTCTGAAGATGCACAAGTCTGCCCTTAGCATCCTCCAACTCCATCAGGTGTGCAAGAGCAAAGCAGACACCCCCACTTGCAAACAGGACGTGCACAGTAGGTTTTTTTGCAGGCACATTCCCAACTTCCATCTTCAAGGAAGATTTGGGAAAGGGGAGAGCAGGCACAAGCCTGGAGCTTTACATAACTGCCAAACCAAACAACCAGCAGTAAGAGGAAGAATGACAACAGTATGCTCCTGATGCTGTTGTCTAACCGGAAGGCAAAGCCAAGAAGCCCCGCAGGAAACAAGGGTTAGAAGCAGACTGCCTTATTTCCCACTGGTTCTCTGTTTAAAAACATCCCCAGTATGCATAAATCAAGATGTCATTGGCAGTGAAAACAGAAGCCCAGCTTAACTCCATAGCTACAAGGCTCTGCTAATCCCTCTCTAGCATTCTCACTAGGGTCCCTAGCCTTCTTTTGTTCTCCTCATATCAAGCTTCGACAAAGAAGCTATGACAATGACACACACAAATTTGTATTCGCTTGTCAGACGCGGGGTAAAAATATCTCCCTCACAGGTAGGGTAATGAGAACTGAAGGAACCAGAGGCTACTGTGGCATATGCACAATCATACCAACTTTAACACAAAAATTTAATTACTGCAGCACCTAAAACACTAAGAACACTCAGCTATAATTTAACGCAGATAGACATATCAACTTTTTAAGATCAGCCTTTAGAAAGGCTCACAGCCCATAGAAATATCAGTTATACTTTTTAAATATTGCAATGTGTAGAGAGAAAAGTGTTGTCCTCAGTAAACTTACTGGAGGAAGAAACTGGAGCAATAGAAAGCTATAGTTCTCCCCGATGAAAGTCACATTCCCTTCTTTTGACATAGCTGTGCTAAAAATCCAGATAATCTTATTTTTCTTTTAACAGAATGTATCACACTGAAATCTGACATGGAGGTTACAAACATGTTGCTGCCACAGTGCATCTGAGGAAGCAGGCATTATTTTCAACTTTATTTTTTTTCCTTCCATTCCCACATGTAAACTATTTTCCAAATTATCCAAAGAATTTATCAGCAACTTCTTCATTGACTTGTTTTGGTAGAAGTTAAACTTGCTAGAAGAAAAAGGATGAAGGAGAGGCAGCACTTATAAAAGCCGTGGAGCTTTTCATAATACAGGCTCGTACGAGCTGCTACAGCCTCATTTGCTCCCGTGGCATATGATGAGGTCATTCTTTAGAAGAATCTAATTGCAAGATAAAGCGCTTAATCTTCTCCAAGAGATTTTGGAGAATACAATACCTAAACTAGTCAAGTTCTGCTGTATTAAGAAAAAGGGACCCCACCGGACAGAGCTGCAGTGTAAGATGAGTGTTGGCCACCGTCATACTTTGCAGTTACATTTTGAACAGAGTTAGCTAATCCGATGCAAATTCTCCTAAAACCTATGCATACACTAATGTGTACACAATGGTTTTGCAACATTTTGATTTAAAACTAAAGAACGAAGCCCAGGAAGAGCAGTGGTTTTTCAAAAGCCTTGAGTGAAAATGGTTCCAAGGAACACAAAAAGGTCATTTCCAGCCACTAAACAAACCTGATTTATCCTCAGCATGGTACCAACAAATCAGAGGTAACGTTCGGCTGATCAGCTGTTTGAACTGGCTTTGTTATCAATCACTCTTTGGAGTACCCAGCAGAATTGTATTTTCTTCATCTACTTAGATACTATTTATGTCTCCCAAACAAGACTTTTCTCCTGCATTAACGCCACATAAATAAAATAAAGCTGGAATTACTAAACCAGCAAGTTACTAGCCATAAAGCTTTAAAAATACAAGGTATATTTAGATCACATGCTTACATTTCTCTTGCACATACACAAAAAAAGGTAAAACATGCACCTAATAAGACAAAAAACAGCAATTATGATTCTTTTCTACCATGGATCCTCCCCTTCTGTGGGGGAGAAAATTCACTTTAGTGTTTAAAAGTGAATTTTAAGCGGCAATTATATTTAGGAAAAGCACCTTCAATCCACGACCTTTTTGTTCCATGCTTCCAGATGCTAAAGTAATTCCTACTGAAGGGTTAAAATTAGAAACTCTGCTTAAACATTAATGTTATATTGAAATCTTAAATAAAAAATCTCAAAATTACCGTAGACTGAATTCAACCCTTCAAATTCTGACAGAAGTTTATTAAAGCTTCAGCTCAGAATACCCAAGAGGAGCATACAAGCTTTAAGTATTTCAACTGTTCAGGAAGCACTACAGATTCAAGTGGGGAAGACGAAGGTCAATGTACCATCTGGCATCTCTGAAAACACAACCCCAATCCAAGCGGCCGTGCTTTTCAGAAAGAGCTATAATAAAAAAGCATGCAGTTACAGATTAGAAAAAACACAGCAGATCGATAATGTAGCTCATATATATATGTATATCCAAGTGGTCTTGTTTCTGTGTTTACATTCCATTCTTGCCAATGTTAAAAACAGACTCTGTCTTAATTCTTGCTTCTTTCTCTGGCATGAGGAAAAAAGCTGGTGTGTTTTCACCTCTAAAAAGCTAGTAATAAAGGGAGAGCACCACAGCGATTCAATGTTAGCATCCTGGGATGCTTCTCATTCTGTAGAATTTCATGTCTTTTCCCCCCAAGAACCAATTTTGTCTTTTTCCCCTCATTATCACTGCATTATCAATATCATTATAAGTCGGTACAACGATTAACATATGTCTAATGACAGCCAAGGTCCCAAAGGTGACATTTCAACAATAGGGAACAGTAAATACCAGAAAGAGCGTGACTTCAGCATCCTTAGGAACTAGATGCTGCAAGCCAGGGCCTCTAAATAAACAGAAGGATGAAACATGCTTAAGAGATGGCTGACTTCATGAAAAATAAATCAGACAACGTTCACTTTAGCCCAAAGAGCATTCACTTAAAAAAGATGAAGAAATTGATCTCTTTTTTTCTGTAAGAGGTAACATGGAAGTACAAATGCAAAAAAGCAGACTGAAAAAGGAGGAGCAAAAGCATTCCACTTGTACCTCCTGAAGTTTTTCAAACTTAAAATCAAATCACCAATTAACATATTTAGTATTTCTGTAGAAAGAACAGGTATTAGAAATGAGCGTTAGAGAACTTATTGTAAAAGGAAGTTTTATTTTTTGTCCCTTTGTAACGATCAGATTCTTATGAAGCATTTCAACTTCCTGTTGAAGCTGAAGGGAGGTATTTGCAAACAGAAGAACAGATAAATCTTTACCATGCTATTTTGTCAATACATTCTGGTTATCCACCTCTGCATCGGAACCATACATAATGCAAAACAACAGCCTCGCAAGCCCAGTATTCCATTTCTGACAACAGCCAACACTGGAGCGATTCAGAAGACTCTATAAATCTCTCAAAACAAAGCTAATTGCCCAACACCATATCCCAAGAGAAATTTCTTCCCAGCTCTTGACTGCTCAGCTTTGATGCATAGACTAAAAACCAGTATTGTCCTAGCTCGTACAGCTCCTGATACCCTTGCTAATGTCGTTAATCTTTACAGAGCTGTACTACTTACCTCAATCTCATAATTTAAATCCTGCAGTGTAACACGGTGCTGTACACAAGAATTCCTCCTAGCATTAGTATTCCAACCTTCTATTGTTATGCAAGACATCAAAATTGCTCTTTATTGTAAAAGTATGCTGCCAAGTCAATTGCCTTGTAAAGTCACTTCTGCCTTGATTCTCCCCCCATTTTTGAACTTGCTTTTCCACATGATGAAGCAGAACAAGAATTTATTTGGAACCTAGTTAAACTGAAGTTCTTCTGGATTTGATTTTGTAACCAGAGCATATTGGAGAATTCATTCTTTCTTTAGAGGTCTGAGACAGTGCCTGCTGTGATACTCACACTGTCATTCTTCCCCTAGACTCCAAAATCTTGGTGCAGAGAAACAAATCCAAAGTGAGATTAAAAAGGAAAGTAACAGTTTCAAGTCTGTGGATGGCTGTCACCTTAGAATAATATTTGTTTTAGCAACCCCCAGTTAATGAGTAGCCCGTGACTCTATGATAACCATTGTCTTCCTTGGAGATTAAGCTTCTTTTTGGACAGGTTTATCTTACAATACTTTTGCTTTGTGTCCTGTGCACTCCACCCACTTCACTGGTCTCCAGGGATTGTAGAGAAAAGAGCCAGGGGATAGTTCCTGTAAGCAGCCACATTATTATTTCAGTGGAAACACGGATACAGTTTGGATTACTTGTTCCCACAGTTGTTTGGTCCTGCCTTTTTTTTTTTTCAATATAAAAAGTGTATATACTTGGGCATACGCTAGCAAAAGAACAAGGGGAAAGTCAGCCGCTGACTCTGAGAAACTATCTTGGCAACGTCCTTTTGCAACAATGCAATATTTTGCCTCTAACACCAAAGCAAAGATGCATTACCCTTCTTATTTTAGCTAATACAGAATCTACTTTGTTTGTTCAGCAATACCAAGCAGGCAAAGTTAACTATCCCCCCCATCTAGCTAGTAACATTGCATGCACCATTTTTAAAAAATACGGGATTTAGAATAGTGGATAGCAGAATTAAGAGGATTAAGGAAAAAGAATTGCACCTTCACATTTCCCTCTGCTAGGAACAGAAAGCTGCAGGTAGTTTGGTTTGCACACGCAGCCTGGCTCCTCCATTACAAGAGCCTCTGACCTCCTTCAAGACTCACGTACTATTCCATAGCTCGTTTAACAGACACACAGCTGGATTTCTAGAGTACTTTATCAGATTTAGATTGGATGTTAGGAGGAAGTTCTTCACTCAGAGGGCAGTGAGGCCCTGGCACAGATTGCCCAGGGAAGCTGTGGGTGCCCCATCCCTGAATGTGCCCAAGGCCAGGCTGGATGGGACTCGGGGCAGCCTGGGCTGGTGGGAGGTGTCCCTGCCCATGGCAGGGGGCTGGAATTAGATGCGCTGTAAGGTCCTTTCCAACCCAAATCATTCTACAATCAACATAAGAATGAGAGCAAGCATAGAGCAGTTACTAAATTCTAACTTCCAAGGAAACAGCAGAGTACAATTCAGCACAAAGTTGCACACTTCAGCTCAATCACATTTACTTTTCCATCACACTATCAAATCAAGCCCTCGAGGAAAAAAATAAAAGCTTTATTCCCCTCTCACATATTGTGCAGTCCACAAAGGGCACGTTGACTGACTTGGTGGTTGGGTGCCCTCAGGTTCAAATCTCACAGCATTTACGAGACACCTGTGCTTCTCCATCTTTCTTAGCTCTTGAGACTGATCAGCAATATCTCTCAGCCTGACTTGTGATACCATCAAATTGCATATATTGATTTTTGGCACACCTAGGACTAGAACCTTTGTCTGTAAAGCGACAGGCTGAAACCATATCCACATGTTAAAATAAAAGCACGCTAAGCCCATGATTAGACAAATGCATTATATACAAACCATGGGACAGGAACTATTGGCATTAGGATTAAAGGGAAGGCAATAAAGTTCACCGCCACAGGCAACTAAGGAGCCACACCAGACACCAATGCAGACAGCACTCTGTGAAACTCAGGTAGCATGCTGCAAGCATCAATTCTAAAATGGGCACCTGTGACAAATCTGGACACAGACATTTATCTGGAGGAACGATAAATTGCTCCTTTAGGTCAGCGATCCAGGCATGTATGAATTCCCAGGATCCAAGTTTTGTGCTACAGTTCAATTACAGGTAATGATTCTGTGTACGATGCTACTGTACGCAGCATTTTTACAAAACTATCAAGGTCTTTGTGATAATAGAAACTCATTACTATTCCTTTATTATACCCATCTAAGAAGCGATGATGTGCATGCTAGCAAAGCCTTATACACACAAGCACTTTTCTTCCTGTATTTGCTTCCTCTTTACTCAGATTCTATGTGCTTGCTCTAAAAGCAAGTGCTGTTGTTCTTCACACCGTGAACCATTACTCTGGTGATATCCCTCATGCACTCTCAGGCTTGCTTCCTTTTTACTGTTTCTGGTTGTACAAATGCTCTTCTATACAGAAAGTCAAATTAAGTGTAAAGAATGAATTTGAACTGTAGCTGTTAAAACACATTAAAACCTTCATGGAAGTTGTAATTCAGAAGTTAAGCAACCTCCATGCTAGCTTAATTTGCGATGCCCAAAGAAATCTTCAACATCCTTTTATTTGACTTTTCTGACTTGGCTCAGAAACACTCAGGATAGCCACCACACCCTTAACAAGTAGAACCAACGTGTTGCATTGAGGCTGGTTTTGTTACAAAGATACTTCCTTCTCAGGACATTTTTGTCAACTGGAAAATAAGAGACCATTTTTTTAGAACACAATGTATGAAAACAGGAATTTAACACATCTAAGTAATAATGTTTCTTATTCTATTTACTTAAAAAAAAAAGTCTACTCACATTTCTGCTGAAAAAGCAAACCAGCAAGTGACTTCATCCTTCAAGGCAGTGGTTTTACTGCCTGTGTTTCAAGAACTACAGAAAATAAGCCTCCCTTAACAAGATGATTAATTAATTTTAAGTATTCCTAACCAGCCAACCTAATAAGCTTTCACTCCACCTGAAACCAAGATGTACTTGACTTAAACAAGAGCCTTGATTCTCTTAACAATGAGGAGAAAAAGCAAGCCTGTGCACATGTGAATAATATTGTACCCACCTGGAAGGTTATACCTCATACAGCAACAGCTGTGTGCATTTCAGTAGATGACTAGGCACATCCTGCCTGAAACACAAGCATTTTAAAAACAACAAAAATACCCTTACAGAGCAATGCAAAAACCAGAAGGCCACCCTTCTAAAAAGTAAGCCAAGCACACTGCCTATAAGCTTGAAGCCAAATACCTAGCAGAGCGTTACAGGCTCTAACAGAGCATCTCCCCTTTCAAAGAGGAGTTTCCATCGCAGTTCACACCACCTGCTCAAGCCTCAACAGGCTCAAGCGACTCGTGCCACACTCAGCAGGGTGGGGCAGGAGAGAAACCCACACCGCAGACACTCTGGGGCTATCAGAATGCAAACCCAAGGCAGCATTTTGAATAGCACCAATGAATCTAAGCAAAAGCCTGTGCTCTGCCAGACCTTGTAGTAAAAGCCCATCGTATACTTAAAGAGAAACATTAATAAATATATCAGAAATAACTGAAATGTCAGGATGGCCTTCAAAAATTGCTCAAAATCAACAACATCATGATAACCAAATGAGAAAGGAGCAGAATAAGAACTACTGCTACATGCCCATCCACAAGAGGAACACTGCAGAAAGAAACAATACTTCATGCCTGAAAAGCCAGCAGCATAGGGGCACCCAACAAACCCTCTGCCTTGCAAGATTAAGACTACAATTGGGCAAGATCCAGCAAGTGCAATTAGGCTTTCCTATCATTTTTGCTGCTTCTTTTCATCTTTTACCAGCCGAACTTCTTTCAAACCTTCAAGATCAGTTGATGCTGGTTTGAGGAAACGTCACTGCCTTGACAAACAAAAAAGAGACGCAACGAGACCAGTAAGTGTGCCAGGGCTGCAGGTTAGCACACGCACCCCAGCCAGAGATTACAAATAAACCAAGAAAGGGTGGCTCGCAGAACAAAAACTAAGACATGGGAGGGATAAGGCATATCTGAGGATTTTAGATAAACCAGAACATGCGAATACTCCAATTTGTAATCTCGTTGCTATCCTAGAAGAGATTTACATGACCTTAGTAGTGGCAATGGCAGAGCCCACCTGTGGCTTTCTGACTGTAGGCTGGTCAGCTCCTTAAAGATACCAGTCCTTGCTACATCAGCAGGCAAGACTTCCCCAGCCAACACAGAGCTTAGCATTAACCTGGTTTTGCTCAAGACAGTCTATTAACATAAAGAAGCAATACAAGCATACCCCGATGCTGCTTCTTCCTTCCCACAGGACATCTCCTGGTCTAACAGAAGTTCCTAACCCTCAATATGGGCTTGTTCCTCTTATAAGCCATGAGAGGCAGTCGCACACTAGTACTCTGTAAGCCCCAGCAATCATGAAGGCTACAGACCAGAGTCCCAGCAACACCTGCATATCATCAGAGGCAAGATTTACTGGAAAGAGAGCTACTTATTTATCACACCTGACACAAACTTGAAACCGTGGAGTTAACCCTGCAACCTGAGCCCAAGTAGTCTCATCCAGAAAGCAGACACAAAACACCTTGTTGCAAAAAAACAACTCTCTCCAGTTTTATATAGCCTGCTAAGATACATTCTACGGAACAAAGTCTTTCCTGAACAACTCTCTGCTGGTTTAGGAGGCACAATACAAAAGGAATTCTATACTGGGGGATTAAAATTGTGAAATTATGGAGTTCAAAAAAAAAAGCACACAAAACCTTAAAATCAATCTCAAGACTGCCTCTACACAGCCTGCTTCACACACAATCTGTGCTCTATGTATAAATAACCAGGAAACTTCCCAGGTGAAAGTGCCAGCTATCTATACATTTCAGCACAGAGAAGAAACAGCAACGATCCACCGAAGCCAACAATTCTCAGCGCACCCCTTTCTAACCTGCACAGTGAAAATATGCAGCAGAACTTCTAAAGAGCTTGAGTTCAGGCGCCTGGCTCCCTCTGCCTCTGCCCTATCCCCCAAAGCCGTGGGACAGTTGTTAAAAACACACTCTTCTGCATGCTTGCCTTTTAGCTTAATGGATGTACTCGGTGTTCAGAGGAAGAATTTGATCTATGACAGTCATCCCTGTCTTGATTCCAGTTGAAAGACTGACATTCTTCAGGTCTTTGACAAATAATAGGCATCAGAATTTATACATTTCATATTTTTCAGTGCGCCCAATGCCCATGTAGTCCCTCTTTCCACAGTCATGAACAGTTTTGTGAATTGGATGAAGAACCCACACCGTGACTGGTTTCTCTTGGTTGACAGAATAAAAATAATGACTTCAGACAGAACTTCCATTTTTTTTCCTCCAAATGCTAAAATAATAGCTCTGCTGTTCAGCCATTTACAGTTACACTCATCATTCTAACTCCAAAATTAAATTACCTTAAATTATCGCACGTAGCCTCAGGAGCAGGAAAGCTCCTAGAGTGCAACTTTCTGAAGCAGCCAGTGATGAAACAACAGCTCTTCCTTAAGTAGCCCCATTGATGTAACAGCCTTCAGTAATGCTATCAACAACATGATTGCAAAAACAAATAAAATAATTCATTATAAAGTTTCCTACATTGAAGGAGACAGGCAAAATTTCATTTTTATTGCAGAATAAGATCAGTGGAAAAACTGCTAAGGCAGGCATTTAGAAACTGAACCCAGTAAGCAGATTTCGCAGCTTTATCCCTGTTTTTAGAAGGCAGAACATGGGTTAAAAGCGATGCACGAGATTCCTTCAACAGCATTCCACGAGCAGAGAACCGCATTAAAGTTCTTTAATAGGTCAGCAGTGACTGCAGAATATGCAGATCTGACAAGACCGAGTTCAAACTTGTATACACAGCTATCTAAAAACTGCAGCCCCTTATTATTACTCTTTCAAGTATGCTTGCTCCGGGCCCACATCCAGTAGATGTAACAGATGGAAGCTGCCAGTGAAATATGGCAAAGCTACATAGGCCTGCGTGTGAGAACCAGGCTTCCTGAAAATTGCCTTGAAGCAGACTGCTGGATTCAGCCCGACACCCAAACTTCCACTACCTTCACCCCATGGGAGAGCCAGTGCTCTTCAAATTGGGGTTCTTCCACCTGAGGAGTAGATAATAAATGCTGAGTTATATATAACTATCCAGTTCACTGTCTTTATAATTTAGCCATAAAGTGAATGTGCCAACGTAGGACTGCCACTCTGATGGAGCTCTGAGCTCCTTGCTTGCTCCAAGGCACCAGCATAGGCAGAGCATCTCATTTTCACATATTCTGCAGTTCCTCCATACAGTTCAAGCAGAAGGATACATCAGAAAATCACTACTTATTTAGAGTAATTACCACTAATAATCACATTACTTCATGATTACATTCAATTAATTTAAAGCCTTGCCGCCACCAGAAGAGCATCCCTCTTCTTCCCAAAGGTTTGTGCTCCCACCAGCTCCCTAGTGCCATTAACGTTACTCACGCAGCTACACAAACAGGCTACAGGAACTCATTTAGCTGAAAACTAATCTGGAGAGGAAAAACGGGAAGAGGAAAAAAACAAAACAGATTAGTTTTCAGACAGATGAGCATCTTACCCTACCAGCCTTCATGAATAATGATGCCAGCATAAAATCAGAGAAGGTAACATGGAGATATATATGAGGAAGAACTACTGCTACCCTTTGTGAACACTCAACTCTTTTTCCAAGGAAGTCAATTGTTTATTTTACTTTAGGAACCTTGAGACTGATCTATTCTTCTTCCCCCTAAATAAAACCCTTGCTGGAAAAAGGATGCTCTCAAAATCAAACCAGGATTTATGTGCGTTGTACTGACCAAAGGCAAGTAACTGCCTAAGTGATGCAAGTTCTGTGGTTTGCTAAAGTAACACAGGTTTCAAAATGCAGGATTTCTTTGGCATTTTCTCCAACAAATGCAAGATTTCAATAATTAAATATGCTAGGACACTTCCACAAATAGGGCTCTGCAGCATAAAACAAATACCAAAAGATAACCATGGCAGAAAAGCAACACTCTTAGTAATACACCAAAGCCCTTTCAGAACCAGAGACCCATAAGGGTGCAACAGATGTGAGCAGTTTTAATGGCTCTTGGCCAGTACTGATGCCTCTTCTACAACTGAAGAATATGAGTCTCCAGGGATATCAAACAAACAGCACCTTTCCACTACTATACATACACTGTATGAATTTGACAGGTTAATATTTAACAGAGAAACTCTTTTACCTGTGGACTATGTTATGCTAGTTGTTTTGACAGGTAACTACTGGTTTAGCAGACGTATGGCTCGTGGCTGATAAGAGTACATGAAATAATATTGAAGTCTCATTGGCAGACAGTGAGCTGAGCATGAACTGCTCACAGACAGACCTAAGACTTATCTAGGGAAAACAACCTGGAATCCCACAGGTAACGAGGTTACACCTATAAATAGGAGTAAATAAGGAACACGTGAACATTTCCTGCCCAATGGGACTGGACACGTCTGTTTTACTGGTTCCGAGCTACTTTCAGCTCTTTCAAAGCAGGGAAAACAGCCCACAAAGCCAGGAATTTGCAGGGCATGCAAAGCAGAGGAAACACCTGTCGTGAGGTCAGTGGAACAGCAGAATAGCTTTACACAGTGCAGCTGGGATAGGTGGGAGGTTGCAGCAGAGTTTCTAGGGGAAAAGACTGCCTTATAAAGGCAGGAGACCTTCTTACTGGAGAGGACCGAAGGGGGAAGCATTCCTCATGGCTGCAGCAGCTGAAGAACTTCCAGCATTCTTCCTTTTTATAGCAACATTTGCTATAATTAGGAAGTTTCAAGCAGTACCTAGAATGAAAATGATCAGCTACCTTCATACATAAAGGTCTGTTAGGCACAGACAGCAGCGCTCTTCTTGCTTCAACTGCATTACATAGCAGCCAAGCTAGCAGCTAAGCAAACAGCCTAATTTCTCACTGCTCCCGCTACAAGATTCATTCCTTACAATTAATACATCCCGTTCAAAAACAAAGATTTAGCCTAACAGCTGTAAATTAGCATATGGGATTTTTTTTTTCTGTCTCAGAACTACAACACTAGTGTGTTTTTTCTCCTCTAGTCCTCAGCTGTTTCAGCTCAGTGCTAGGACTTCTCTGCATAACAATATCACTCATATTTCACCGGCGTGTGTCTTGAACTGGACAGTGTCCTAAGGCCTTATGAGGAAGTTTCTTAAAGACACTGCCATAAAAGCAGTATGGGAGACAGCAAAACAGCAGTGTTCATGTTGTTTTTCTTCTACCCTTCAAAATCATTGTTGGGATAATGCTGCAAAATCCTGTATCCAAAAAAAGAGTGGAAAATCTGCTAGTTTTATTTTAGGGACCTGACAATTACACCTAAATGAAATAAATGCAATGACACACAGGCCTTCTGTACAAGAAGAATCTGCCAGTGTGCAGACCTAAAGAAGTTCTCCTGTGTTGTTAAAAATCTTTAGCATAGCACATACTCTAATAGATTCAATTTGCACAGCTACGGTACAGTCTCTACAGAACACACTTCCCAGTTACCTGTCCTGGTGAGATGAAGACTATACTAGGTAGCATATCTGTGGCGTTTGCAATGGATTGACTGACATGAGAACATAAATTTGCAAGTGTGAAGGCCGTTATTATATTGAATTAAACATTTTTCAGTAAACAGCTGCATCCATTCGCTGGACAGAGCACCTGAGCAGACTGAAGATGCTTGTGCTGTCTTCAGGCACAAATATTCCCACCAGGAGTTTGCTTCTTTCTTCCATCTGCATTTTTCTGATCTTCCTAGGCCATTGCTTTTCTTACTGTGCTCAAAGCTAAAGATATGGGAGCAGTTTGGCCAGGATATGAGAAAAAGATAACCCTCAATCATTTTTAAGCCCTCCTTTCCAAGTCACCAGGACAACATATGGAGGAACAGATAACTGTGCAGTGAATGGTATGACACTATGGGTAGCTGACAGCATGGGTAGCATGGGCTACAGCTTAAAAACCAAAGACAGGACAAATCCCTGTTGCATACAGCCCCTTCCCTTTTACTCCACTCCCCACTAAGTAAGGGGGAAGGAGCTGTGGGTCATTGTCAAGTCACCATAAAGCACAGAAAGGCAGACAGATAATGCACTGGAGTGGGAGCACGCTAACTTTACAATTTATTTTCTTAGTGTCTTAAATCCCCTTCCCCCAGAGCTGGACACCCTGCTGTCCAAAAGAAAAAAAGTTACTGTTAAAATAGTTGTTATACAATAGAAGTTCGGCTATTTTTAGTAAGCTGCTAGGTGCTGCAGCTACCTCAGAAAGTCCTGAGTACCACAGTGAAACCAAGCCATACGGATAAAGATGCTGGCACTTACTGGTACCAGAACCACCTGTAAAAGCACTGGACACTGCAGCCCACGAGTACAAAAGATCTTACTCTGATCCCAGAATAACACAGTCCTCTGATGCAGGTGAAATAGTGATATACCAACAACACAAAATAACCTTCGCTAAAGAGTTCAGAGGGGCAACATTTCACTTCTGGAGGATGCAAAGGTTGCCTTGTGCTCAGAGGTGTTCAGGTAAGGATTGAGAAGGAATGCCATCAGCTTTTTGAAACAGAAGCTGGCTTGCAAAGCAAAAAATGCAAGATCATTCTCCCCTCCACGTTTTCTTCACCAACAGTCCCTTTCCATAGGGCTGGTCTAAATGCTGAAGGCTTTTCCAGTAGCCTAAACTGGAAGAGAGTGTCTTCTGCAGTTTAAGATGCATCTATTAAAGTCTTTTGCCATCACAACTATGCTGACCTCTTACAGTTCTCATGGTTGCAGTTATAGTACAGATGTAGCCCAAAGTGTCTCATGTTTAACAGACAATTGTTAGTAAAATACCCTGCCTCTCTCCTCTGTTATAAAAGTTCAAAAAAAAAAAACTACAGTACACAATCTTTCTTTGATTAGGAAAAGCGTGTTATAGCATTAGACAACAGTTGAAGATTAACTAAGGCCACATCAGGTTTACTAGTACCATTAATATACTTTTCCCTTGTAATTGTGAAATTTAAAACCAAATTATGAGATTTCAGTTTCCTAGCTGAAGGAACAATGCCTGTCTTTGTTGCTCCAGTGAACTTCAAGAGCAGATCAATGCTATTTGTAATACAAAGTTCGGAATTTCAAAGTGTAACATAGACCTTTCAGATGCTGGTGACCAAAACAACTAAGCAACAGTGACTTTCAGGCTAAATTGCATTAGAAAATATTTTCTATGTACAACAAAAGTAGAAAAATAAAAAAGGCTCTTTTTTTTTTTTTTCATTTGAGAATGCACTGAAGAGACCATGGGCTTTCCTCAGCAGCAGTACTAAGGCCGTGCTCAGGAGAAGGGTAAAAGACACTAACCAACCACAGAGAAGACTTGGGGATTATTTTGATGCTAAGCTGAGGACGTACTGTGACGTGCCAACAGCTCGGTTTGTTCAGCTTCCTTCCCTACAACTTGACTGGATTTTGAAGCACTTGGCCGAGCAGAAGGCAGCACCCAGAGAAGTTTTTCTGTGTGACCACGTAAGCCTATAGCTGTTTGTTAATCCCCAATAAATTCACCATTGTTCATAAGCTCCAGCTTCCGTTTTTGTGTATTAAGCACTCGGAGGCGATCAGAGACACTCGGGCTGCTGCCCTTAGCAATATGATTAGGACTTACCCTTCCCCCTCCCCAAGAGGGCACAAGCGAAGGGGAGGACCAGCAAGGACTAAAGCAGATCGCACTCTAAATCTTCTATAGGATAAATGTGACACGAGCTTGAAGGGTAGAGATCTAGAACAGAAGCAACTGTTACTGTTGCCTAATTTAACACACTTGCACTTGGAGGTTAAGGTGTCGGTAATATGCAGTTAAAAAACAGAGGGTGTTTCTCATACTGAATGCTAAGAAAGTCCAGCTGATAACGTGAGGCATACAAGGAGGGTTCTTGTGAGCAAGCACACATGAAGCTGTAATCACAAAGCAGCATGTTACCAGAGCAGTACAAAACAATAAAGATCAAGGTACTTCGTTAGTGACAATACTCATCCAGGAGAGAGTGACAAGCCCAAGGAGCAGACCAATGCAATTTGCTCTCCAGAGGAACAGCAAGAAACGGCCACAGACTGAGAGGTTACTGGGAGCAACCTGTTTTCCTGCGATCCCTGCAGGTTTTTCTGCAGCCCTTCCCTTCCCACACAAGGGCCGGGAACAGCTGAAGTTTTCGCTGAAGAAAGGCTGAGCGAGCAACATGACCCAAGCTTCAGCCAGGATAGAGTAATGCCCTCAGTTTTTCTCCACAAACAACAGAAGGATGTTTGCATTTAGACACACGTGCTACCAGCAGCACTAATTTGGGCAGGGTAAGAAAAGGTCTGTCAGGCCTCCCTCCTCTCTCCCCTTCAAAATATCAAGGCTTTGCTTTCCTGCTATGTCCCTCCGCAAAAAATCCCCACAAATACATCTCAGATTTAAAGGAGAAAACCTCAAGCACTGCACTTGCTTTGGTGAGGCAAGAAACATACCAGGAAATAGCTGAGAACAAGCGCGTAATGTACAAGTGACTCAGGATCCATTCCCATTACAATGGGGAAAACAGGCAAGCCTTTTTCCACACGTGGATGGATCCACCCACTCTGGGTAAAAAAAAAAACACGGCATGAATGCCAATTTTTTCACAGCAGCTTCAAGAAGCCCACAGTATTTCTCATAAGGAAACATTTTATTGACAGTTTGGCTCAAGTCGGTTTTGATTCTTTTCTGCTTTACAATGTAATTGACACAGAGTAAGTAGACCGCGTAACTGAGACGGTTTGAGTCATCCAAACGTCTTGCACAAGTACTGCGTTCAACTCCTCTGTAATTGCAGTGGACCTTTGACACTTCAGCTTTTACTTTTACAAAGTAAATGAAACAGACCACCTGTGCCGTGTGGTAGTTACCAAAAATAGCAAAACAAGCTCGTCGTTTACACGAATATTTTCACTAAGACCACGTAAAAATAGCGTAGGCCAGAGGGCCGCGACACAAGCGCTGCGGTGTACGGCATGCCGAGCCTCTCACACATCTCAAATGCTGCATTTCTGCTGCTCTGCGGGCCGGAGGACAGCCCTGCCATCAACATCTACCCCGCTGACACCGAGCACTCACCCCATTAAACTGGGGGAACGCACTTCCAGTAAAGCCTAGCTGGTATTGCTGCCTCAAGAGCCGGTCACATCTCGTTTGAAGGTAATTAACGAGTGCCGTACTTTCACTGGTGTTCAGCTGCAGGCAAGAGGCAACACACACCATCTTCCTAACACGCCAGGCCTAGCAACTGTGACAAAATAGGTTTTTACCTCCTATTGCAGGCACATCACATAACCTAGGCCATAAAGACCACTTTCGGGCACAGGATCAAACTACCGTAAAGAAAGAACGAAGGGCAGTGAGCTCCGCCGAAATGCTACTTTTGCTGAAGCATAAACTTGCTGCTCATGCAATTTTGGAGCGAAATTATTCACAGTTCACCCAAGCACAGGTCACCAGCAACCAAGTTTATCCTCCCTTATACGCTGATAGTGCATTGGGTCACTCTCAGCAGCTGCACCACCCTCTCCCGTACTGAGGTTTTCAATCCTAAAACCGGCAGCAAAGTGCTTTCTACCTCCTGTCTCTAAGCAATTAGCACCATTAATCCCAGGCCATCCGAGCCCCCTGGCGTGGCTCTGATTTGGCTTTAATCTCTGCTGAGGTCTCTTCTTCCTCCCCACAGAAAGCCACTTAAACCTTGGCAAGCCTCTAGGCTGAAAACAACCTTATGCTGCGGCAATCGCTGAACCGGTAGGAAGCGGGGAGACCCGCGACGCCTGGCCTTCCTACTCCCCCCGAAAAAGGGATGAAAAGTCACTCTTTCAGCCAGCAACCACTCGAGAGACGAGGTGAGGTCTCCTCCACACCTCTTCCTCCCCTCAAGCTCCGCGGGGCTACCCCGGAGAAGCCGCCCTGCCCCTGCTCCGGCGGCGCCTTCTCACGCTCCCTCCCCGCGCCCCGGCAGGACGCAGCCCCGGCTGCCACCCCCACCGCACGCAGCCCGCCCGGCAGCCGCTCCGCTCCCCGCCCCGCCGTGCCTCCTGGCAGCCTCCTCGGGGGGCGTCCAGAGGGGGCGCGCGGCGAGGCTGGCCCCAGAGGGGGAGCCCAAAAGGGGGGTGCCCCCAAAGGGCTTCCCAAACGGGGTGCCCCCCCCCAAAAGCGGTCCCAAGTGGGGGGTGCCCCAAAAAGTGGGTTTCCCCAAAGGGGGTGCCCAAAATGGGGTGCCCAAAAGGGGGCCGTCCCCAAAGGGGGTGCCCCCCCCCCAAAAAAAAGAGGGGTGTACCCCAAAAAGGAGGGGGATCCTCCCCGCGCCTCGCCCTCGCCCCACTCACCCCATGAGCCAGTCCATGGCTGGGTCCCGCCGCCCCGGGAGGCTCCCCTGGGCCGCCGCCTCCCTCTCACCGCCGGCTCATGGGGTCCCCGCGGGGCCTGGCCGCGGCTCGGGGCCGCCCTCGGCGCTGGCTCCCGGCCGCGCTCCGGCTCCGTCCCGCGGCGCCCGCGTCCCCTCCGCGCCGCCACTCGCGCACCGGGGCGGCCGGAAGTAAACACACGGCGCTGGCACCGCCCCGCCGCCAACCCGGAAGCGCCCCCTCCTCCATTTTTGCCTCCAGCCCGGCCCCCCGGGGGCACGCTGGGAAATGTAGTCCCGCTCCCCCCCCCCCCCCCCCCCCCCCCCCAAGCCATTTGCAAAATGGGAAGGATGTCCTCCTCTGGACAGATCTGCTGGGGGTGTCCACACGCTTTGGACACCTGTTACCAAAAAACTGTGTTATGGGTGGTTGATAGTTACATCCTAGGACTCTCTGCAAGCTCATTCGTGCTTGAGATCACCAGGTTTCTGAGGGAAGCACCGTCTTTTGGAGGCTGCTTGAGGATCAACAATACTGTGACACTGTATTTTGGAATGAACTCCCCAGTGAAATTTGCTGGGAATCCCTTTTCACAGCACATACGTGTTTTATTTTGCCACTCTCCTATAATACAACTTCACACTGAGAATTATTTGGGTATCCAGTAATGTAATATAAAAGAAAACGGAAGACCAGAACTTAAAAATACGTGTTGTATGTGTTCAGGTTGAATATTTTTCTTTAATGCCTACACTTTTTAATCCTTTATACTTTTAGCTACCCTTGCACATACAGAATGTACCAGAGAGCAGGAAAGAGGTCTCACACTAGCAAAGCCCCACACACTTTATGGAGTTTTTGGGACAAAGATTTTTTACAATGTTTAAAACACCAGATCAAACCATCTGCAGAAAATAATTATCCTTTATGCAGACACTTGATCCAGTCATTATCTGCAAACATTAGAGAACAGATGTCCCTCATTTGAATTATGTTTTCTTGTTGCCCTTTGTTAGGAGCACTTTTGGCAGGGCATTTAAGGATGAGCTCTATCCAATTTTACTGTGGGGTGCATTGTACCCAGGGTAGGGTGTTCAGTCATATGACACACATCTTAAAGCAGAGATGACTTCTAATACAATGAGTTTGTCATGTCACATTAGCTGTTTTCCTCCTGATTGTATCAAGAAAAACATACAGCAACTGGCACTGGGAGAATTACTGGTGCAAAAGCAACTCAGGAAACTGACAGCTATTTTATTAATATTTTGTAACGTACTTTGCAGTGTCACAAGGCATTTATGTATATCTCTCTTAAAATGATTATTTTATAATTTCAGTTGTCAAGTTGATACTGCAGACAATATAGCTACTGCTTTTTGCCTTCTCCCCTCAGCCATTGGAAACCTTAGAAATCCCTCTGGCAGAGCCACTATTTCACATTCTTCCCTGCTGAGACATCTCTCCATCAGCATCTCTGAAGAGCAGAGGATGTGTCAATCCAATAGCAGTCTCCAGTGGTTGTCCTGTAATTCTCCTTCTGTTTCTAAACCCTCCGAAAAATGCATTGCAGCCTTTATTTGTTTGACAATAGCAAGCCTACCAGGCTGTAGGGCTCTTTTGTGCCAGACCCTATGCACGTCTTAGCAAAAGGTTGGTCCTTTTCAGGGCAACAGGCTTGCAAGAGTCTGCATGACTTGAATATAAGATGCTTTACAAGAGACAATGCTTGACATACAGATGTGGTAGGAAGGGAAGTTACAGGATAGCTTGGATGTAGGGCTATCCCGGTCTACCAGAGAGCTCTTTTAGGTCCCATAACCCCTGAAGAGAGGTCCTGCAGTCCCCAACCTGGCTCTGGGTGTCTGAGAGCTGCCTTGGAATAGCCACTCTGAACGTTTCCTTCCTTATTGTTCCCTCACGCAGTTCTCATGACCAGATTTGTACAAAACAGTACATCTGATAGTAGTGCAGACAAAGTCTGTCGTATATAGCCGATATTCATATTGTCTTTCCAGTTGGCTTCTTTGCCCAGCCAGTAATAAAGCAGTGCTGCAAGGGACAAATGGCTTTGAGGAAGTAATCAAGGCACCAGGCTCTCTGCAACTGTCTTTACTGCCTCGGATTTTATTGACATTGCCTCCTGCAGCAGGAACAGCGCAAGGCACAGGTGGGCAAACATCGACTTAGGCTGCAGAGCACTAAGGAGTGGAAGTGAACTTTGCTCCCTTGCTGGCATATTGCATCAGAAACACCTGTCCCTCCTCCACATCCCACTATTTGGTGTGGGGCCAAGGGGCCTCAGAGCTGATACCTCGACAAGAGCAACAGAGCAAAGAAGCCAAATGGTTTCAGGAGCTTTGCACGGTCCCTTTTCTCTCCCTAAGTGTGGCTGTGGTTATGGTTAAGGAGCAGGAGAAAACATTGATGTATCAGTTTTCTCTTCTTGATTTGAGGCAACATCATTCCCAGGGAGCTCAGCTTATTCTGGGCAGCTGAGAAGCCTCGGCAAGCAGAGAAATGTGAATTGATTTGCCTGGCTGAAGGGTTTCTAGTGCACAGGGATACTGTGCAGAAGAGAATCAGAGAAGGTGATGGCTGCCCTGACACAGAGGGAGCAAAGCATCCTTCAGCAGGCTGGAAATCTGCTGCTCAGATCCAGACCTTCAGCTACAGAAGGAACTACACATTCAGTGAAAGATGTGACAGACTGATGGACTTGGGATCAAAATGGTGTGTTTGTGAAGTTCTAAATGCAGCACTGGCTCTTTAAGTCAAAAACATCCACATATTCCTTCCCTGGAACAAAATGTCTTTGTCCCTGTGCATGAAACATGTTATGGTTCAAATTCCTGCAGAGCCACTAGAAAAAGCAAAGTGCATGAGTCTGACAGCGTGGGCCTGCCTGCAATGTGATCGTTAATCATGCTGGATATTAATAACAGCATCTCTTCTTGGTTGGAACATTTGATTTTTTCATAAATAAACACCGTGAGTGGTTATAAATATTGATTGCTGCCAATAATAGTAAGACATTTTAGATATTGTCTTGCAACTAGGCTATCAACCATGCTGAGGACCAGACTGAAAAAAAAAAAAAAAAGGTATATTGAACCCAACTAGCTAGGAAACACAGCTTGTGTTTAGATGCCTAAGAGAGGGCTGAAGCTCTGGGGAGGCGTGCTGAAAATCTGTGCTTGGGTGTCTGCATTTCCAGAGATGCTGACGAGAGTAAATCTCCAGATAAAAATGTTCTCAATCTCCCAGTCACAGGAGAAAAGAAATATTGGATGTTTCCTCTTTTACTGAACAACTTATGAGTGGATGTTAAAGCACGAGACTAGTGGTGACTGAGCTTTATTTCCCCCCACACACACTAATTGAGTATTATTGAGCAATACCTTCCTAATGACTCAGTTTCCACATCTGGAAAATAAAAGAAATACTTCCCTCTACATCAAAAGTCTTGCGAGAAATGATGGTAAATGCTCTGAAACCTTCATTGCTTAGGAGTGCTCAAAATTAAGTAGGTATCACTGTTCTTCCTACTGAGGGATAATGGCCATTTGTGAGAAAACAAAATTATGTTGAAGTGAATGGTAGCTAAAAGTTTGAATTACAGCTATGAAGCTTGGTAAATCCCGACGCCCACCATGAGGCTGCTCTGGACCACGGTGTGGGGAGAGCTCTGTAAGCCTGATGAACACAGGTTTCCTCTTGGCCCTGTGCTGGTGCTACCACGGCGTTGTGGGCAAACCATGCCACGCTCTCATTTAGCCCGACCAGCATCAATCAAATTGAATATTCACTCAGAAAGGAGCAGCAGGATTGGCACATCAGATCCCATACATCTTGCTGTAGGTGATGTTGCTTTTCCTCACTGATAAGCTCTTCCCTAAGTGTATCCTAACCACCTGCCTGTCTCAGAGCAGAGAAAGGGGCAGGAGGAGGGGAACAGGGGATCCGTTTTCATACTGGGAGGAGAATATCCACTTGTGGGCTGCCTGCAAGGACAAGGTGGTGCACAGAAGTGGAAGGCAGGGATCACCCGTCTCCACTGGTTGTGCAGGAAGATGGAGACGCTGCCAAAAATCGCATTACTTTCCTAATGCTGCATCTCTCTCCCACATGGCAAAATTCCCCCTAGGCCTCTACCTCAAAAAAACCAACCAACCAACCAACCAAAAAACCATGAACACAACAAAACAAACCCAGCAGGCAGCAGAGGAATGGGCTGAAGAATTTATTTAAGTCAGTTATTTGGATGCTTTTAAGCAAGCATCCTTAGCTATTATTTGCAGAGGCACAGGACAACTTTCTGGCTCCTGGAAGGAGCACGGTGTGAGGGCTGGTGCTGTGTCCCCCCCATCTGCACCTGCTTCTTCTGCAGGGTAAGGTTTATCCCTGCAGAAGCCCCAGATTTGCAAGCTGTGGGGACAGCAAAGCTCCTGTGCCGGAACCTGGCCTTCGTTCCTGGTGGTCTGAGAGTCAGGATGGGGGCTCAGCATCGTGCCAGTGCCATCCAGCCCAGTGCAGGATTGGTGCCCGCGGTACAAATGAGGCCTCCCATGCCCGCATGGAAAGATTCCCAGCCCCCAGCGATTACAAAGGGTGCCTGGCAGAACAGGAGTCTGTTTGTCTGCCTTGCTCTGCACAAACAGTTGCTTCTGTAAATACGTCTCACATGAGCAATTAGCCCCGACAGTGACGAGGTCCCATCTCTGCCGAGCGGTTCAGGGAAGCTGCTCTTTTGCTGGCATTGAAGACGAGCTCAAACAGCCAACTGTCCCCAGCCTGCCACCCTCCTGGGGAGACCATAGGTCTGCAAAATGTCCCCTTTCTGCTCCAGAGCTCGGTGCCTCAGTGTGACATGTGTGATGTGACCGTTCTCAAAGCAGCCCCCAGGTGATGATAAGGCAGCGCCGAGCATGGGGCTGCTCAGGGAAGGGGCACACATGGCTCTTCAGCTCCTCTGACACCCTGGGGGCAGGGAGAAGTTATTTTAAGGCCACAGGAAAGATTATGCTGTGAAATTGAAGCTGTCTCCCACCGTGCTTGGAAAGCACCCAGCCCGGCTCAGCAGCCACGCGTATCACTGACTAAATGCAATTGTAATGATTTCTCCTTGCCCTCCTCCCCAGCCTTCCTCATCTTGCTGGCATTTTTCTCCTCTCTCATCTTGCGCAATTAAAACGCAAAGCCAACCCAGGAAAAGCAGTAATCAGTTATTATCTGTGCATATTTGCAATGCCAGGTAAAGACCTCAGCTGGACGGCAGTGCCAGGCTCTGGCCGTTGCAAACCACAGCCTGCCTCAAAGAGAATTATTAATTCAAAACCCTGGGACATGCTGGCCCCGTGTCTGGAGGGGAGATGTCAGACGTGATGAGAGCACTGCAAGCAGCGTGCCCTGATGCACAACCCTCCTCTCCTTGTACTGTACGCCATGCTAAAAACAAAAAGGGAAGAAGCAGGGGGAGGTGGCCGGGAGCTCACCCCAAACCGGAGCTCTCTAGGACTGTCTGAGCACATCCCGCATCCCACATCGCTGAGAAAGGGAGCTTTTGCTAACACTGCTGCTCTTTCATTTCTGCCCGGCTTGATCTCCGTTCCTCTTTTCTAAATCTTTCCAGTAGCAAACACCTGTTTTGGGGAAACTGAGGCCGAAATGCTCCTAAACTGCTATCACTTGCTCCTATACTGGTATTACTGGAGTCCAGCTGCAAGAGTACACGCTGTCTTGCAAGACTGGTGCAAAACCCACTAAAAACAGTGACACGGGTGCTTGCTAACATCATTGGCAACAACAGAAAAGCCACATTTGCTTTACTATGCTAGAAAAATCTCTTCACTTGGTCTTTTTTGGAAGTGGGCGAGATGGAGCAAGAAGACAGCGTGGTCCCTGGTGCAAACCTGCGCTCCTCAGGGCTTGGCTTCCACAGAAGACTCAATGGCACCATCTGATGGCCATCAGAAGAGCAGGAGCCCTTCCTGCGGCCGCGGGAGGAAGATTTCTGCCAGGGTCGCTCTCAAGCAATAGCACGGTTTCTAGCTGGGGCAGATGGGGCGGTGGGCCTGGCAGAGGGAAGTTCAGGATTTGGGAGGGGTGAGGAGGGTTTGGTGTTTGGAAGGTGGCTGTGTGAGGCCCTCTTCATGCGGGTGGTTTTGTCCTGGGCCAAGACCGGCAGGGATTCGTTTGGTAAGTCACATTTCATTGATTTTTCTATGTATAGGAAGTGTTGATTTCTCCAGCAAATGCAGTACATGAAGGTCAGGTTTATTTCATGTCTAGTTTGTAGCATCAGCAATGGAAGGTGACCTGTCCTCTTCCTCCTTGGACTCAGAGCTGTGAGGGCAATAAGTGCCAGGAGTCAGCTAAATTCTGGCCCCCGCATGCAATTATGTGCTAATGTGCATGAAATGCAGGCGGGTAGGATGACGGCAAGACCTCTTTGTCCAGGGCAAGTTCCTCAGATGTAATGGGATCCAGTGGTGCCATGAGAGAATTGCCACCTAGAGCAGATGCCACGGGTCATTGCCTTAGGGCTGTCATTCGTACATGTGAGATCAGCTGAAATAAGTCCTTGGAGTTTATCTTCGCAGGGGTACAGAAATCCACCTGTTGGTCCTTCTGGAAGATCAAGCATCTGCTCCTGCATCCCATCTGCAAACCAGAGCCGTGGGAGCAATTTTTAAAGGAAAAACTCTGGTTTTGAGCATGGAGATTTCCTCTGTCCACTCCGCAGGCTGTTGTCTACAAGTCCACCCCAAAAATGAGAGACTTCCCCATGCGAGCCCAAACCTGCCTCCAGGGAGAAACCACAGCTATGATTCAAGGAGCAGTGTGAAGGTGACTGGTGCCAGGTACGAGGTTTTCTCCCTCGTGGACAGTCACCCCTTCCCGGGAGGTTTTCTCCCTTGTGGGCAGTTGCGCCTTGCCATGATGCAAGCATCACAGCTCTCCTGCTCAGGGCACTGTGGGCTTCTTTGGCTGCCTGCTTCTTATTGTGGTTGTTGTCAAAGTCTGCTTCCTGGGTGGAGCTGATGGATGCAAGGGAGGGCTTGATCTCGGTCTGCTTCTGGCAGCTGGCAGAGCACTAATGTTTGCAAGGCTCATTAGTCATTTATGAAGCATACCCAGGCACCTGAAAGTCTTCCTGGGGATGCGGGGGGAGTGAGGTAGCCCATTTGGTAAGGGGCCAGGCTGCAAACTGTTTGTGTCATACCAAGGCAAGGAGCCCTGGTTCCTGGCTGTAGCTCTACCAGCCTCTTTTGACCACCTTGTTGTTCCTCATGGTGCCACCTGGCTGCTTGTGCAAGGTGGACCTGAACAGATGGGAGAAACAGCCTTTGGGGTGCAGAGTGGGGTTATTTACTCTGGCACAGTGCTGGCAGCATTCACAAAACTCCTGTGTGCAAGGCAAAAGTCCCCGCAAACAGGGCAAGGCTGGGCCCCTGTCTGTTCTCCAAGGGAGAGTGCCCAGGTAGGACGAGAAGTAGCAGCATCCCCTGCCCTGCTGCCTCCCCCTCACCTCAGAAGCGTTTCCCTTCAGAGGCAGTAGAACGCTGCTGAGTTGACCATTACCATAAGCAAGTGCTGCCTGGCAGATGAGCTGGCTTATCTGTGAGCGCCGCCAGGTGAGTTTGCACAGGGAGGCTGCTGCCACCTGCTTCCCGGCTGGCACAAGTCACGCCAGCACCTCTGTGAGCTTGGGAGAGGGAGGACAGAGAAGAGGCCTTGGGCACATCGCCTTCACAAAGTCCGTGCCGTGGATGAGCAGAGACCACACGGGGCTGGGTCCCGTGCAGGGCACCAGGGGTCCTCCACCCGTAACCCCCTGGGAAGGGGGAGATTGCACCTTCCTTCGAGTTTGTGAAATGCCCACTGTGGCTTTTCCCAGCACACGGACAGCCAAAGCACAGAGGCCAGGCTTAGCCCCCATCCTTCTCACCGCAGTCCTGGCCCCCAGCTCCAAGCTCCCCCTGGAAGCATGTTCCTGGAGGCCACAAAGGAGAAGCAGAGCAGGGAGAGGCAAAGAGCTTTCCTGAAACTGCAGCCCTGGGGGGTCATGCAGGGATCGATACTGCGCTTCCGAGAGCCTCCAGACTCCCGGATCAGCGATAATAGAGGAGTGAGCTCATTGCTAAGAGCTTTGGTGGGTGCAAGAGCCAAGGGCAGGCAGTCCGGGCGGGAGGAAGACTTGATGCTGTCTCTGCATCTGTCAGCAGGTCTGTCTGGCGCAGCCCTGGGCTGTGGCAAGGCGGAGTGCAGGGCCAGGAGGATCCTTTTTCATCGCTTCTCAGCACATGGAGCAATCTTCTAGTGAGGAGGGGGATCAAGGCTTGGTCTTTGGCCAGGTGCTGTCAGACACGCAGCTGAGCGGCTGTCAGGGGTGGAGCAGGTGAAAGCACAGAGGTTACGCGAGCCAGATGACTCCTTACAGTTCCCTGGGTTATCTTGCTGGCTGCCTCCCTTTCAATCCACTTTGATATAAAATCATAAAATCAGTTAGGTTGGAAAAGACCTTCAAGATCACTAAGTCCAACCATCAGCCTGACCTGATGAGTTCCAGGACTAAACCATGCCCCTTAGGGCCACATTCATGCCTCTTAAATAACTCTGTCTCTTAAATAGCTCTTAAAACACCCCATTAAATAACCAGAAGGAGGAGATTTCCCATGCCATAAGAGGTTATTCTGCTACCTAAGAGATCTCAGTGCTGATTCCTGGCTGCCTGGCTTTGGAGGGGTGCAAGGCACTGGGGGAAGCAGCTTTTCCCTCCCCTCACAGCACCCAGGGCTGAAGCCACTGTTCCCCGGGGTCACACCGCAGCAAGAGGCAGTGCTTTGACTTTGTGATGTACATGAAGCTGAAGCCAAGCCTTGAAGTCAGGTCTGTGGGTGCTGAGAGCTGCAGCATTATGGGTCACACCATAAATGATGGGCTGAGCCAGGGAGGACTGCTGAGCTCCTGGTGCTTGGATCTGGAAGGCAACGGGGACCCTCCACCCCATGGGGACAATGAAGGGGACAGGCTGGGACGCATGCACAGTGAGACACTGAGCAGCGCTCCTGGAGGATCCGAAATGAGGGTGAACTTCCTTTCCCATCACCTGGTGTTGCACGGACAAAATTTTGGTGGTTTAACGAACCCTGAGAGCTGCCAGGAGCTGCCACTAGAGGCTGCTCGCAGGCTGGTCCCTGCCGGGGCTGCGGGGCTCTGCAGGGTGAGGACACAGCTCCTGGCACGGCTGGGACCCCGCTCGGGGCCCAGCTTTGAGGCAGGTGCTGGGGAAAGCTGTCCCGGAGGGCTCTGGGGTCCTGCTTCCCTCTGTCCCATGTCCCCAGCTGCTGGGCTTGGTGCTGCAGAGCTGGGGACACCGGGGCACAAGTCCCCAGCTCTCCCGTGCAGGGCTTTGCGGGGTGGCTAGCTCATTTTGGATGGATGGATGGATGGATGGATGGATGGATGGGTGGGTGGGTGGGTGGATGGGTGGATGGATGGATGGATGGGTGGATGGATGGATGGATGGATGGATAGATGGAGAAGCTCTCCACATTAGCAGCACAGGATCAGGCTCTTAGCATCTGTGTAGAGGGCAGAGCGGTGAGGAGAGGTACCCTGTCCTAAATCCAGCCAGACTGCTTGCACAGGCCCGCCTGGCAGAGGGATGCTGGGGACCACAAACTCCACCCAACAGGGCTGCACGGAGCCATAGGACTGTAGCTGGGGCAGATCTTAGCACTTCTCTCTCACCTGTGGATTAAAGCAGCCTCTTTCTTCACCACCCTGTGCCACCACCTCCCTGCCATCAGCACATGGGGGCCACAAAGTCCTCACCCGGTCCGGTTCACCCCTTTATTGCCTGGCCTGTGGTGCACCTTCCTGTGCTGCTGCCTGTTCCCGTGCGGGTGGGTCTGTTTGCATGAGATGGGTGTGCACGAGTGTGCATGCCGGTGCCTGTTTTCTCAGTGAGGTAATCCTCCAAAGTGGAGTGACCCGGGGAGATAATGTCAGCCTATTACGCATGCCAAGGAGCCAGTGGGTGCAGTAGGTCCTGCCCCAACGGTGGAACGGGGGAAGAGCGATGCCGTGAAGCAATAGGGTAGGGAGAGGGCTAGAGCCTGGAGGAGAAAAAAAAAAGTGGAGACCGTGGGGTTGAAACAGCGGCAGGAGAAGAAAATGATGGCCATCACGTCACGGCAGGCGCACACCAGCCGGGCAGTATGCAGCTCTGTTCCCAGCACAGCTGGCTGTGACTCAGAGAGCGCCTCCGGGGAGCAAACCAGATGGGGAAGATGGTGTCTTTTTCGGTTCTGGTCACTGGAGCCACTGTTTGAAGCGGAGGAGGCCTGTTGTAATTTGCCAAGGTGTTCTGCAGACACAACAGCATCCCCTGGACAGTGAGGCGGAGAGGAGGGAGGGCTGCAATTAACGGGGGCTGTGGCAGGATGGGAACATCCAAGGGTCTGGCTGGATTTGGGCACGGCCAGCTCCATGCCAGCATTCAGCATGGATGCCCCAAAATGCGATTTTTGGGAGGCATTTTCTCTTGCCCACGCAGCTTCCCCCTGGCAGGCCACTGAGCAGGAGCAACACCGTGGGGCCATCAGCGTGGGAACATGATAAATGGGGGTTGCAGCATTTGGGATCGGGGCAAACATATTTAGCGGTAAATCCATGGCAGGGTAATGACCTCTCTTTGCAGAAGACAGCTTGATTAAAAAGAAATAAATAAAGCATCTTTAAAGGAGAGGCGAGCGAGAGACACAAACCCCATCCTTGGGGCGATGCAGACGGATGAGTAATGGGGCCCTTTGAGTAAGTGCCTGCCCGGCCAGCTCTGAGTCACTGAGCAAACAGCACCAGCCTGGAGCCAGCAGCAGGGCTATTCTTAGCCACTCGCCTGTCAGGAGCTGCTGCTGAGGGAGAAGAGGCAGGTTAGGGGGTGTTAGTGGAAGGAGGAGGGGTGAAACCATTTGCTTTCCAGCTAAAAAGCACCCAGGGCCAGCCCGCTTGCTTGTTTACGGCAACCCAGCCCGGAGATGGCAAATGCAGGGATGAGGATGCTGCCACGCTCCGATAGAGTTTCTCAAGGGAAATAAAACACCCGGGGCTCTGATAGCTCCTCGGTCACACACATTGCCCAGAGGGACCTGCAGGTTGGCAGGGCACGGCTGAAGGGGGAGAAGAATGCCTGGTGGGTGCCCATCCCACCTCCCACCCCGCTGCAGGTCGGGTCTCGGGGCCGGTGGGCAGCATGGCTGAGCGGTGCCCCCCCTGCTCCCCAGAGCATCCCCCTGCCACCCGCCCAGCTCCCTGGTCCCAGGCTAAGCCTCCCCAAAGCGACCTTCTCAGGGCACTCTGCCATCCCCGCCGCAGCCAGAGTTGCATCAGCGGTGGAGACGTGGTGGAGGGCGCAACCCGCTGCCAGGTGCCACCGAGACCCAGGCTCGGCTGTGCTTGGGCTCCTGCTAAATAAAGGCCATCCAGTCATACTGGCTCGAGCTGCTGGCTCAGCCCAGAAGCCTGGAAAACTAAATGACATCATCTGGGTACCGCTGACAGACGGTATTTCCACTCAGACACCGAGCGCGGGGCTCTCAGCCAAAGAGAAGAGCGTGGCTGGGGAGCAAAATGAAGGTGTTGAAAAACATCTCCAGTTTTGGGGTGCCCCCTGTTACTGCAGAGCCACTAGCTCTGCCTGCCAGGCAGGCTCTAGCCTGCCACTAGCGTCCCCTCCTTTCTCCCATGCCACCTGTGTCCATAAAATGGCCCCTCCAAATGGCAGGGACATCCCTCGTGCTGGGGTGCCTTCTGCTTGGTTTGTGGTGGGAAGCAGCTTGCACCCCTCTCCCGGTCAGGCTGGTGTTCCCCAGGATGCTGGCCCAAGCTGCCTGGCTCTGCAGTCCACCTCAGTGCTGTCCCCAAGCTTGTCTTGCCTCCTCTCCCCCTTTCTGCCCACAAGTCACCCTCGTAGGGTGATGCCCATCACTTGGGTGCCTACCTCCACTCTTACCTGGGGCTCCCCAACCGAACCCAAGCCCTCTGCACCCAGCAGGGACCCCGGCAGCGTCTCAGCTCTGCCAGGGTTAAAACCAGGCAGCGTGGTGCATCGTGAATGTTATCTGCATCTGCTGCCGCTGAGAGCAGGGTGTCTCACCGCCTCGTGCCGTGGCACTGTGGAAGAGAGGAAGGCAAGCAGCCATACGAAGCATCCCCCTGGCATCCCACAGGAGAGGACCTGCAAGGGGACCAGGACCCTTTGACAGGACGGGATTAGGGGCTGGGACTTCCCCCAGGCACACTGCCTTCTTGTGTGGCCTCTGGCAAATAGCCTGCCGTCTTTGCTCCAGGTTTCCTATTTGCAAAAACTGGGCTGAGTGTGATCCTCCTCTGATTTGCAGAGCAATCTGGGACTGGTAGAGCCGATCCTCATCTGCAGGGGTACATGGGAAAGGAAAAATCAAGCCCAACAACAATAATTACTTTTCTCCTTCCCATGGGTGTTGTAAGGATTAGCTCATGTTTAGCAAAACTCGCTCTAAGTGCTAAGCATTATTAATGTCTTGGATTGCTGCAGGAGCAAATGTGGCTTTCCAGGGAGTGACGTTTTTTTTCCCCTTTGCTGGCATGGGGCTGCAAGGGAATCATCACAGCCCAAGGTAAGTGTCATCCTTCTGCTGCTGGGGCAGTGTCTGCAGCGCAACAGCAGTCCTCACATCTGCGGTCCTGAGTCCTCCCAGGAGATGAAAACGCCTTGTGGTTCAGCCCCAGCAAACACCCCGCTAACCCCAGCACTATGGGAAGGGCCAGGGGGTCCGCTGCACCCTCTGCTGCCACACTGGGGACATCCCAGCCGCAGGGACCTTTGGGGACAGCACTGGCTTTGGGTGACCCCTTCTCCCCATGCTGACTCAGCCATGCCCCCGCAGTGGGTGGCCGCAGCCCCGGGTGGGACGCAGCGAAGGTAGAGGCAGCGCTGGCTGGCGAGCTTTCAAAGAGGCCACAAGCTAAATAAATAGACGGCAGCCCTATTTCAGTGGCTGCTATATTTAGTGCAAGGAACATTTATTTATAGGCTTGGCAGCCATTCCGAGTCAATAAAAGCCCGAGAGCTGGAAAAAGGACGTTCCTGGGTTTCTCGTTGCAGTAATGGTTTGTGCCGTGCAAACCGCAAGGAGGGGCAGGGGGAGGAAAGTGCTCAGCGGCTGCAGCGGGGTGAGGGGAGTGGGTTCGTAGGAGGCAAGGGGATCTAGCTGGGGTGCAGCCTCGGCATCTGCTGGGGGCTGAGTATCCCCTCTGTGCTCCATAATAATAATCGTGTGGCTCAATGAGTGCCACAGCTTTCTGGAGCCAGCACTGCGGGGAGCCTGCTCACGGCTTCGCCTCCCTCCAATGTAAACTCCTGGCAGGGGACGCGAGGAAACGCTCTTGCAAGTCTCTGCTGAAACGGTGCCGCCAGCATGGTGGGAACCACGGACCATTATACACCCTCAGCCTGGTTGTTCGCCTGTCTGTGGGTCCACAAACGCCCCAATTAGTTTTTATCCCCCTGCTCGCTCAGCCGTGACGCTTATTTCTGCTTCGAATTAATCCAGATCCAGCCATGGGGCCCTATAAATACGTGTGGGTCTGGCTGTGTGTCCAGCTCTCCACCGGGTCTGGTGGATGCAGCCAAAAATCTCTCGCCCTCCCCAAAACAGGACCCTCCAACCCCATCCCAAAAAGCCCCCCCATAAACCAAGGCCGACACCAGCTGTTAAAACACCTATTTGGGTATTTATTACAACACGCTGTTCCAAAATACAAAAAGAAAGGAAAAGAAAGAGAGGGTAGAAAAGCCCTGCTGCTAGCAGCTGCTGGAAATAAATAAAGAGGGAGCAGGGGCTGGGTGTCTCTCTGGGTCCGAGGGGGAAGAACGGAGCCACCTTTGGTCACACCAACAGTGGCGGAGGGAACGTGGTGTGGCTGGTGGCCAGAGCATCTCTTCCCTGCTCAGGACCCCCGCAGTGGATGCAGACCCCGTCCCCATGCTGTGCTCTCTGGGGAAGGGCCCGATCCTGTGGGGATGCTGGCGGGAGCTAAGCCGCAGGGGCACCTTCCTGCTCCCTCCCCGTCCACCCCGAGCGTGGGTGAGGTAGGAACAGTGACACCGGAGCGGGACCCCAGGGGTTCCCCATGGGATCCGGAGAGTGGGGCGAGACCTGAGCTCTGGCATGGTCTTGGAGCAGCCCCAGGGATGAGTCCAGCACGGGGTGATGGGAAGGAGCCCAGCCCACGACGAGGCGAAGTCGCGACGGAGGCAGCAGACGGTGTCTGGGCTCCTGGGGAAGGGCAGCGTTAAGCCCCTGGGACTAGGCTGACCCTCCCGGGGCGCATGGTACAGGGCGTGTTTCACACCGTGGTGCAGACGGGGTTCCTCTTCCCTTCCCCTCATGTCTCCTCCTGGCACAATGTTCCCCTTCCAGTCACCCCAAAATCTCTAAGCTGTGTAAGGATGGGGATAAAAAAACAAGGACTGGGCTCTGCCTGCTTGCGGCACCCTGGTTTATCAGTCCCAGGCGGAGGGAGGCCACTTGAGACAGAAAGACCCAGGGCACCTTGCTGGGACAGAGCACCAGAGCTGAGCGGGGCCTTGGCAAACCCTCTGACCCACACCCCGCACCCCTCCGGGTGAAGCTGCAGCCTTGAGGTGCAGCCAGAGAAGAAGGCGAGAGGACCACGAGCTGGAGGGAGCTGCCTCGGTGAGCTGGATGCTCCTCGAAGCTAACACTTGAACCATTTCACCAGGTAACTCCCCGTCCTTGGTGCCGGCGGGTTCCTGCCCCTTGCAGACAGGCAGCAGAGTGGGGGAGAGGAGCCGCGGGAGGGAAGGGAAGAGTTAAGAGAATGGGTCTGCCCTGGGTTTGGGTGTCTGTATACCCTTGGGACGCATCCTGCTCCAAACCCTCCGACGAGGGTCTGTCGGGGCAGCGTTTGCCTCCTCTGGCTTGGGAGCAGAGAGAAGGTGTGATGGGGCCTTGCGTTTATTCACAACAGAGAAACAAGGAGCAACATACAAAGAGTAAGAAGCAAAAAAGTACAGAATCATAACCGTAATAATCATAATAATAATCATAAATACTCAAATCTATCATTCATAGATTGCAATGACAACACTGATAGCTTATTATCATTAGTATTAAGAGTGGTAGGGGGAACAGGACAGCGGGAGGGGGTTCTGTGGGGCACAGTCTCCTAAGGGGCAGACGTAACGGGGATGAAGGTCCAAAGAAAAAAAGAGAAGGGCTGGGAAGGCAGCAGGGGCTGGGGACACTGCTGCCGAGGCTAGGGACGAGCCTGCTCCAACCCAAGCCTCTGGCTCGGTGTTGCCGACCTGGTCTCTGCCCTCCTTCCATCTGTGCTCAGCCTTCAAGCTGCGGGTGGGAAGGGTCCTGCCATGGGGCTCAGCCCCGGGGGCAGGCTGGGGCTGGAGGGAAGGGAGCCATGTCCCTCCTAGCCTAAAGGAAAGCTGAGGGTTGGTCCGGAGGGACCTTTCCTCTCCTCTGCCCTCACTCCTGCCACCGCAAGAGCATCCACCCTCATCGGATCGGGGTGGAGCGCCCGTAAAAAGGCTTGGCCACAAGATGATGGGGCGGGCGACCAGCCCGCACGTCCATCCTCACAGTAACTCTCTGGTTCATGGACAAAGTGGTCCACCAGGCAGAGCCTGATTTAAAAAAACATTGAAGTTAATTGCAAGCCCCTTGGTGACCCTCATGGCTTTGGGTCAGCACTGGCACTAGACGATCAGGCAGAGCTGCCCCTTCAAGGGGTGTTTTCTGGATGCAGCCTTAAAATATTGCACATGAGAGGGCTTCTGGCGCACACACCCAGCATCAAGGGGAAGAATGAATATGAAATACGTCAAAGGAAGGCTGCAGAGGTGGGTGGTGAATGTCTCCTGGCAGCTATGATCTATCTATGAGTCTTAAAAGGTTTCTCTGTGCTCTGGTTTCCGAGGAGAGAGCAGCCCACAGTGCCTAAAGCCTCAAACGCAGCTGAGGAGCATCCAGGGGTACGGCAGGGTGGAGATGACAAAACGCGAATCACATATCTGCTTCTTTGCAGACATTCAGTGTCTCATCTACAGCACTCTCCCCTTCCTCCTTGACTTAGTCCAGCTGCTTTTTTGCTCCTGTAGCACACCACGTCTGCTAACGGGATGAGTTGCTGCTGCCTCCTGTCATCCTCCCACCTGGCCGTGCCAACCTGTCCTCCTTTTCCTATTAAATCACTTGAGAAGTCCCTTACTCCTCCCTTCACCGGCCAAAGCTCCACCTAACGGATTCCTGCCAACAATTTGTCTGACCTGAGCTGGTACTGACCCTCAAGGACCACAGGATGGGCAGGAACTGGGCGATGCAGAGCAGCGAGCAACAGCCCCGCTGTGCTTGGGAAGAGGTGCCACCACCCAGGGCAGCAGGAGGTGATGGGCAGAGAATGACTTCATGTACCTTTTGTGGCCAGGAGGGAGAAATTTTTTAAGTTCCAATGAGAACACAGCACAAATGACGGGCAGAAAGGGTAGATTGTAAATGAGGTTGATGAGGTTGTCATCAGGATGAGGTTGGCAGAGCAGGCAACAACTAGCAGGGTGTGAGGGGCTGAAAACTGAGCAGGCGAAGGCTGAAAAGCCCTGGCACTACCTTTCCAGCATCGTCATTCTCTCAAGCCATCAGGCTAACTTGTGGCCACACGGCCGGGAGGAGGAACGCTCTTTCTACTTACTCCAAGGTTCAGGTCAGCAAGACTGAGCTGGTTTGAGGCGTTTGCTGGAGTCAATGATGGATGGTGGTGTGCTCTCAAGGGAGCTCGGGGGACCAGGCGGGAGCACATAGGGGCTCCCCAGCACAGCCCCATTGAAAAAACAGGAAAAATAAAGCCAAGCTGAGGACAGCAAGGAGCCTCCAGGGAGGCTCACCTCAGCTGTGGACATGCACACAGAGGCAGAGGAGGTCAGGGAGCAGACAGCTGGAGCGAGCTGCCCCTCTGCACGTCATTGCAGCCCCGTGCGCCTCTGGGCTGTGTTCACTTTTAAACCTGAGATTGCTTGTTTTTGTCATGTGTAGCTTGATCTAGAGAGAGAAATGAACAACGAGAGGAGGAACCAGGGGAAGGGAGAAAAAAACTGTGTGGATGCAGAAAAGAAAAATTGCTCAAAGGATGACACAGGACACGGACACGCACAAACGGAGACCCCTGAGGTATTAGCTTTGCAAACTAGCGCGAGACAAGGGAGAAAGCAAAGACAGCCACAGGGAGAGATGTGCTTTGCAGCAGAGGCAGCTCAGTGCCTACAGCTCCAGAAAGCAGCTTCTCAGCAAGCCTGAAGTCGGGCTTTGGAGGGGCAAGGGCTTGGCTCCCCACGGGTATGGGCAGCTGGGAAGGGGGGAAGCACCCGCAAACACATTCCCCGAGAAAAACTCAGCCCAGGAGTTTCAGGGCTGGGGACAGCAGGCAAAACACCCCCACCATGAAATCCCAACCATCAGTGACCTCCCCTCCTGATGCTGCGGTGGCATTGGATGCCTTCCCCTTCCCCGTGCATCCCCAGGGATGCCCAGTGCCCTTCCCTCCATTTCGGGTGACTCCCTCCTCTTCCTCTCCTGCCAGGAAGGGCAGCCCAGGGGAGGGAAGGGGGTGGCAGCTGGGATGGGGACAATGGCTGGGATGGGGACGATGGTCAGGATGGGAACGATGTCTGGGATGGGAACGATGGCCGGGATGGGGATGGGGAGAAGCAAACAGGGACTAAGGAGAGGGGAAGAAGCAGCAGCAGCTTCCAGAAAGGGACATTTTCTGGCTCAGTTTGTGTTGCAAGAAGATTTTACGGCTTGCTTGTTCACTTGTTCATTTCTAGAAAAAGTGCTCAGAAGAGTTTTCTGTCCCCTTTTCGCTGCACCCAGAGGGAATGGGGGAAAATCTTTGTCGTCGACATGAGCTATAGAAGGAGCCACAGGCCTCAGATATTGCTTAGAAACTCGTATTTCAGATTTAAATACCATACACAGTAAAAATAGAGCTGAAAGTACCGCCCCACATTGTCTGCAAATCATTGCCAGAATGAAACAGCTTCAATAAATTAAAAACAAAACAAAAAAATTGAAATATTATTTACGTCTCAATAAAAATCGCAGTAAAACCATTTACCTTTTTTTTTCTTTGTGTGTGTGTGTGTGTTTTCTTTATATTATATATAATATATATTTATATATGTATAGGGCTGCTCTAGTGCAGCATCTTTAGGATACTCAGCCAGAGAAACACGGGGGCGCATGCTTAGTGCACCGGGGTGCAGGGAGGGGGTGGCTGGGGTGCCCCTTCCCCACCTCGACGGAGCGGTGCTGTGCCCTGTCCCCATGGGACCACGTCCCCCCCCCAAGTCAGGAGCAGGCTCTGCTCACCCTCCAGACCCCAAATTGTAATTCCTGCCCCTTCCCTCTTGAATTTTACACCCCAAATTTGAGCACGGGGCTCTGAGGGCTGCTCTCCTGTCACCGCTCCATGTGCAAAAGCCCAGGGTGATGTCCCCAGGGGCTGGGGCAGGGGAGAGGGACCAGGATGGGCATGGGGGGGACACTAAGCATTCACCATGATGTTTCCTGACTGTGGATTCATTCCTCTTTGCTTTCGTTTTGGCATGTGCGCTCCCGAAAATGCACACACGGGTATAAATACTCCCCACCCGCCCTCCCCACATCTCTCCCCATCTTAAATATCCCCCCCCCCCGTTGCTCTCCAAGCACCCGTGATGGGTGTCAGGACACCTCGATGATCTCCATGCTGCCCGAAAAGCTTGACTGTTTGCCTATTTTGCCCAGCTCTTCCCGGGACCTGCCCTCGGACATGGTCTCCTCGAACTCCATCTGGCAGCTCCTCCTCTTGAACTGCTTCTCAGCACCGGCCTCCTCGTGCCAGCTGTGCCTCCCGTCCCGCGCCTCTGCCCGCTGCTTGTCCCTCAGTCTGATCTCGCAGCCCCCCGGCACCCCGTTGCACCCGAACGGGGGATATGGGCTGGCGCTGGTGAACAACGTCCCACCGCTGGTGCTACCGCCGCCACCACCGCCGCCACCACCGGCTGAGTCCGTGCCAAAGTACCAGCCTCCCTCGGAGGACGGGGTGCTGGGGGACTCCAGGTGGGCCCCCCCCCAGGAGCCGTTGGAGGATGGCGGTGGGCCAGGAAGGCTGAGCCTCGGCGGCTGCTGGAGGCTGTCCTCTGTCCCAGGGCTCTTGCGGGCCGTGCCGACGTTGAGGCTGAGCCCATGGGCCGGCGAGCCCGCCGTGTGCCGGTGTTTGCGCCGCTGCCTCACCTTGGCCTCCAGCAGGAGGTCGGGCCCGCTGGGCCGGTCGGGGCTGTCGGGCACCGGGGAGAACTGGCCGTTTGGCCCCGAGGGGCTGTCCAGCTTGCAGAGCTTGGGGGCCTCCCCGGTGCTGGGAGGGCCCGGGGGGTCCTGCCGCAGGCCAGGGGAGTAGGCGGATTTGATGTCCAGGGAGAAGGAGCGTTTCAGGCGGTTGGTGTCCTGGATGCGCTCCGAGGAGAGGTGCAAGCCGTTGAGTCCCTGCTGCAGCGCCGTGGGCGACAAGATCTTGGGAGGCCCACCTTGCCTCTCGGGGTCACTGGGTGGGGGTGCGGAGGTTGTGCTTCTTGGTGCCTCCTCGACCTTCTCTGAGGTAGACGGTGCGGGGTGCCTGCCGCCCTCGGACACCTCGGCTGGGTCCTGCAGAGTCTCTCCTTCGCCCCGGTCACCCTGGGCTTTCAGGGCCTTGAGGAGCTTCAGGCTCCTCTCGTACTCCAGGAGCTGGCCCAGGAAGTTAAAGTTGGGTGAGATCGATGGGCGGCGGTCCTTAACGAACCTGCCAAGAGGTGCAGACAACCCTGGTTGGTGTTTGGTCCTTCAGTGGGTCACCCCTACCCTCTCGGTCTCTTTGGGGCATCATCCAGGACCTTCTACCAGACCGCCCGAAGAAAGGACTTTTGGGGAACCTTTAGCCCTTGGGCCTCGGGATGATCTAGCGTAAAGCTGGCACCGCTCAGACTCTGGGGGTTTTACTCCTCCCCACCTCATTTTACTGCTCCCAACCTTCCCCCATGCATGCACTATGTGAAGGGAAGGTTTGGTTTGGTTTCACCAAGACACAGCCAAGGCAAGACAAAACTTCAGGGAGCTCCCACTCTCTTCTTCTGGGCTGAGATGGCTTTCCTTCCCTGGGCTGAAGCACACCAGCACAACCCCTCCCCGTCCTCCAGGGAACGCTCACCTGTAAGCATCGTCTGACGACATACCCATGGTCTTCATGATGTAGGCGATGGCAATGGTGGCTGACCGGGAGATCCCTGCCAAGCAGTGCACAATCACCTGGCAGCTCGACACCTTGGCCTTGTCTGGAGCAAGGCAGAGGAAACAGAGAGAAAAGTGTTGATGAGGTGAGCAAAATGGCTCTAGCCTCTCTTCCCAGCTCTCAACCCCCCGTGTGTGAAAGGACAAGGGTTGCTGGGAATAAGACCGTGGAGGAGGCCGGAAGAAAAGCCCAGGTTTTGAGGGCCAACTGAAGGGTCTGTAAGCATTATAATGAAAGCTCACCAATGAATTCAATGGATTTATCCAGCCAGGGAAGCAGCTTCTCACAGTAGTTGTCATTGACAGGAATGCGCATGAAGTGACTATCACAGATGAAGTCTGGCTTGGGACAGGAGTTGCTGGCATTGAGGACATAGCTTATCCCGTTCTGCGTCATCAGGTCCTGGTGAGAAAGAGGGGATTGAACAATTGGCTGAGTTCAGCTGCCACAGAGTGCTGCATACCTGTCTCTCCACACACTCCCTGCTGTTACCCATCCCAATATTTTTTCCCCTGTGTCTCCTGCTGCTTCTTGGCCTACCTGAAGCAGCATCAGCCCGTTGATGCTACCTGGCTGATGCTCAGCACAGACTGGAGAAGAAGGATGTGCCCATTTAGATGACACTCAGTGCCCATTTAGATGAAACTCAGTAGATCTTTACTTTGGCCCATTGGCATGACCAAAGAGCCTTGGAAGAGGGTCCTGGAGGGGAAAGCCCAAGCACCCCAGTATGAGAGAAAGAACCAATGAAAACTCTCACTGAAAGCTCAGGAAGTATCAGTTCAGAGAGAGAGGAGGCACCTCACCAGCAGAGTGGGGTGAGTTATCGGTGGCACCCTATGTTAACAAATGTTGACCCATTTCTTTGCTCTTGACCCGTACAGAAACATACCGGGAGTTCTCACAGGTTTGCTAGATGTTCACAGTTCTTCACTAACTCATGCTGAATTCGGCTCAGAAGAGGCTCACATAAACCACTGACTTCAGGCTCTAGCCACCGATAACTCAGAACACACGCTCTTCTCTGGTTCACAGGAGGAACTGACTTTTCCTTCTTTCTGACTCTGGAGTGAACCCAGACCCGTTTTCTGTGACTTTTCTGCTTCAACCACTCAATGGCCACCATCACTTCCCTTGTTTTTGACTCAATAAAATGCCATGGCACAGGCGAGATGTTAGATAATGAGGATCAGACAAAAAATTGCAAGGAGGGGGTGACCCACGGACCACCCCTCAGGGAACTGACTTGTGGGGTGCTGCACCCACACCAAACTCAGTTCCTTCCCTCCTGGGGCAACGCCAGCTTTGCCTGTATGTGTTGCTGACAGAAAATTCATAGCTGTCCTCCCCCTTCCCATCAGATCACTTATCATCTGTATAACCAAGGGCAGATTGCACATAAAAATGGGGAACATCTGTGCCAGCTGCCTGGCCTGCACTACTTCAGGGAAGACCCAGAATTAAACAGGAGGAGGAAAGAAATATGGGGATAAAGGAGTCCTCCCACACGTCAGGGGAGTGCGTGGAGCTGCCACCTGGGACCTCTGCCTTGCGACATGCTGGAGAGGAGAAGCGTCGCCCATGTCACCATCTGCACTTGACCCTGCTCTGCTGCCTATTGACGGAGCATCTTCTGGCCACCTCACTGCCAAGCTGGCAGAAAACACGGCTCCAAAAGATGAACAGAACCCTCTGAGGAGTTGGGGAGGAAAGGAAACCATCAATTTTCTTGCCTAATGTTGGCTCCTCAGGACATTTCGGCTGCGGCTCTCTGGTGGCCAGTCCCTGCCCGCCCCAGCTCGCGGTGGGGCCGTCCCCAGCAGGCTCTGAAGAGCCCAACCTCAGCTCGATGGAGCCAGCCCAGCTCCCAGGCTCACATTCTTGGCATTTTTCTCTTTCATTTCCTTCTGCTCCCTGTATATGATTTCTCTCTCCCTCCTTTCTCTTTCCACCCCCCTCCATTGCCCCGGTCCCTCTCCCTGCTCCTGCCTGGGGTGAGGACGCCTGCCTGGCTCCCTCCTGCCTGCAGTAGGTGCCCAGTGGCATTTTAACTATGATTTCTCCTTTCTTCTCACTGTTACTATTTTTCCTCTAAACAAAATTCCTTCCCTGCCATGCCATCACAGCGCTGCCCTTCCAGCACTGTTAAAAGGGCAGCGTCCCTCTGTTCTTCTCTCTCCCCGTGGCCAAACGTTGCCCACTTTTGGGTCCCCGAACAGAGCCCTCTCCCAGACGTGTCCCCTCAGTGGGGCTGTACCTTGTTCAGGACATCCTTCTGGGAGCCCAGGTAGAGATGCGGCAGGATGCGCGTGGGGCCGACATTGGCCACGGGCAAGCACGGCTGGGAGATGCTCATCGGCAGGATGGCAGCGGGCTTCCCCTCGCAGAGCCCCGGGAAGCAGGACGAGAAGGTGGCAAAGCCTCCTGCAGAGAAAACAGGGACATTGAGCTTGCAGCAGCCAGGCTGGGACCATCAAGACCTGCACCCAGAGGGCTGGGGGTGAAATGGTGATAATCCCTGACAACGAGAGCAGAGCTTTGCAGAGCAAAAAGCCAACAACCATCATTACCCTGGGGACTCCACCACTTTGATAGGCACTCCATTCCAATGCTTGGCCAACCTCTCCATGAAAAATTTCTTCCTCATGCCCCATTAAAACCTCCCCTGGTGCAACTTGAGGCTGTCTTGTACCACCTCCTGCTCTTCATGACTTCATCCAGACAAATGACAAAGACAGAAAGTCCTTGAGGACAATGAGGATCACTTTTGGATAGCAAAACCCACCAAGACAGGATGACTTGCTGAGCTTGTGCTGAGCAAGCCCAAGCCTGGGACTTCTGAGCAGACCACCACATGGGGACCTGCAGGCCATTGCACTCAAGCTGGGAATATCACCCTCACGCAATCTGGCAGCGACACCGCTCACAGATTTCCTGCCTTTCTAATGGCCAAATGCTGGCCTGCTTTGTACAGCGGCGCTAATTAGAAAAGGAAGCCTGAAAAAACGGAGAGGGGGACGCGGCGTAGGTTTTGCCAGAAGGGGAGAAATTTAATTTTTCTTGAACAGATTTCCTTGTCGTTTTTCATGGTCTGACCTTACTGAACGTGACAGCAAGCCTCATCCAATGTACTACACCAAGCAGTGGGTGGCAGCTTGGTGCAATGGAGAGCACCTGGGTTGTATCAGCCCAGGCAGCCTCCCCAGAGGTTTTCCCTGTCACGCAGGTGAGTAGATGCAGCTGGACAGAGGCCAGAGAAGACTTTGGGGTTTGACTGCCTTCAACTGTTATAGGGACCTGGACACCTCTGTGAGATCCTTCTGAAAGTCCCAGCCTCAGGATCCAGCACCACAGGAATCCCTGCCCATCTCTGCAGCTGAACAAGACCTTTTAACAAGCCTTCACTAACGACCTTTCCATTCAGTCTCTCCCCTTGGAGACAGATGAGCCTTGGCACACTCAGTTTACCTTCTCCAGGCCCTTGCAGCATTTCTCTGACCCTCCTGGAGCACCTCCCTGGCTGCTGCTGTGGCGCCCAGGCTCGGGCAGGGTCTGGCCCTGCAGACAACCTACCCGCCACATTTGGGAGGTGAAGGTGATGGAGAGGCCAGAGCAGTGCACGAAATCATGCTCATGCTGTCCTCCATCACAATCTCTTTGCATCTTGCAAGCCACAGCCTCCTCCAGGGGAGCAGCTCCTGTGTCAGCCCCAGGAGAAGATGTCCTCCAACCGACCTCTTCCTCCCTCGCTTATGTCTTCCTGGTGGCTAACACCAGCCGCAGCATCCGAACCTGGCCCAGCCAGGCGGCAAAGAGTTAAAGCACCTTATCATCTTCTCCAGCACTTCCTTTTCCCTGGCTCCCTCCGAAATGACATCACCTCTCAATTGGGGCATTAAATCAGAGCAAAGGAAGGAGGCCCAGCGCAGGTGCAGTGCAGCTCCGGTTACCGCTCGCCCCTGTGCCGCGTCCCCGTGGCCAAGGAGCGTAAATCACCACCCCACACACATTTGGGTGACATCCCCAGCTCGAGCTGCCACACGTGGAGCTGCTGGGGCAGACTGCAGGATGGGGAAGCAGGGGTAGGAAGGTTTGCATGGTGGGGAAGGGGTCTAATGGGATGCACATTTGACTTGCACACAACAACGTGGAGGGTTTGGAAAAGAAATCCAACGTGCTCATGGGGAGCGGGGTGCACGTACAGCCTGAGAACGGTGCCTCCTCTGTTCCCCAGCCTCTCGCCCTCATTCATACCCATCAAGAGCCGCCTGGGGCTGCCTACGGCTTCAAATCCCTCTTCCAAAGCCAGGAGTGGGGTGACATCATAGCTGCAGCAGGCCAGGACATGCTGCCGCTTGCTGGCGTCGCCATCTCCCCCTCGCCCGCCTCTGCCCAGGGAAGCACCAGCAGGGGCACAGGGGCTTGCTGGCCCCAAGCAAACCTCCCCGGGCCGTGCCCCCGTCCCTCCTGTCCTCATTTCCCCCACGCTCACCACCCCGCTGCTGGCAGCTGCTTGGGGGAAACCCTAGAGTCAGGCGCCTGCCGCCAGTCCAACCTCGCCGCGGCTCTCACCCCACCCGCGCCGGCTGCTCCAGCATGCCTCGCATTTTTAGAAAGCGAAGCAGCTCTCCCAAACAATCCCAAAGGCGGTGAGTGTCCCTGGCAGGGCTCCCACCGATACCTGGGCTTTCCCCTCCATAGCCTGGGCCACGGCTTTGTTCGGAGAGAGCAGCAGCGCCCAGAGGTCTTCCTTTCTCTGGGCACGTTGGGAATTAGGCTCAGGAAGGATTTCCAGAGGTGAAGTGGGTGCTTAAGGGTCTCCAGTACCTTCCTGATGCTCCCCTCCAGCCTGGCTTGCTGGTGAGGAGCTGCTTCCAGTGCAGCATGGACACACAGGCTGCTGATGGCTCCTCAGGGCTTCGAAAACAATTCCCAGCAAAAGAAAACAGTGTTTTCTTGGCAAAACTCGGCATTTCTGTGTCTCCTACAGTCACACGTGTCAGGTGGAGGTGAGGGATGGGGACAATAGGACAAGTGGGAGATGTCTGGGTGCAGATGCTCCTGCTGGAGATGAAGGAAGGAGCCAAAAAACAGCATTAGGCAGGTGCTGGGGAAGGCTGGGGGATGAAAACAACCCCCCAGATTTTGGGGGCTCATTCAGCAAAGCCCCTGGAGAAATAACCCTTAGCAGCATCACCCCCAGCCTTGCTCTGCACAGCCCTGGGGATGAGGTGGTCCCTGGTGGCAAACAGAGGAGGGGGAAAACCCCATCTTCCCACTTCCATCCTCCCCTTCACCAGGCTCCCCCCAGGGCACGTCAGTGATGAAACCGGATTTGTTGGGGACCTGCCTGGGACATGGAAGGTGACCAGAAGGTGGGAGAGGCACTGGGGACCCCTCCGCTGCCTTGGCTGTCACCTTCTGGTGGTCTCTGGGGATATCCAGCTCATGTAATGGGCAACGCCACAGACATTGCCCCTCACCTGCAGGTGCCCAGCCCCACGGAGTGTCCCCAGCCCCATGGAGTGTCCCCAGCCCCACAAGTCTTCTCAATACCTCTCAGAGAGCAAGCTCTGCATGTGCAGTGCCCCACTGAGCCTCTGGGACATGTCCTTGCCACCAGCCTCCCGTGCGCACGGCCAGCCTGAAGGCTCCCCATAAGGAAGGGGGAGAGGTGACACGTCACCCCGCTGTGCCACCAGCCTTCATCAGCAAGGAGGAGGGAAGCAGGCACAGCCAGAGCTGCAAAACCCATTAAAGAGGTGCTTTATAGCCCACCCTCGTTGTTCCCTCAACGGGTGTTAAGAAGCTGCGTGAGGCTTCCCGGGCAGGTGCTGGAGCTTTCTCAGCAGCCTGGCACAGCCCCAAGAGCCTGCCAGATAAAAACCCAGCAAGTCCAGGGATGCTGCCATCCCCATGCTGGAGCCACCCCCCCCCCCCCCCCCCCCGCCAGCTTGTCCCCCTTAAACCTCCTGAGAGGAGGCTGAGAGAGGCTGGCCTCTGCCCGGCTCTCATTAAAATGCCTGCGGTGGCTGGCAGCCGCTGCCAGGGCGGCACGTGGCGAGGGGCAGCGGGCACGCGAGCCAGCACGCGTCTCAGCTGCTCCAGCGGCGCCGGCTCCCCCCCGGCCGTGCCGGCTCGGCAGCCGGGCTGCTAAGCTGCTGAGCAGCCCCAGAGGTGGGCAGGGGGCTTCTGGAGAGGGTTTCCAAGAGCTGGGGGCATTAAGGATTTCTGGAGCGACACGGAGGTGGCTGCTCTCCTCCGTGGTTTTTGTTCAGCTGCTGTGACTGCTCCTGAAGGCGAGGACGTACACCTAAAGTGATGCATTAACGTGCTTCATTGGACCGAAGCATGGCAGGGGATGATGAGGACTGGGGGGGGGAATGCAGAACCCCAGCCCTTGACCGCGTTGTGCCCGGCATCTTGGCGGCAGGTTAAATGGAAGGAAGGGTGGTGGCGGGGCCAGGCACTGCACACGTCATCCCCAGAGCTGCTGGGAAAATCCCTCTCTGCAAAACGCCGGCTCCCTGCCTCTCGTGCTGGGTGGGAGCCTGCTCACGCCGGCGGCATGATGCAATGCTGCTTACTGTCACCCTTACTCACCGCACTCCAGGAAGCTCCTGGGTTTTCTCAGAGCTTCCCAATGCTTAGGAAATACTGAGTTTTCCCTCTGCTGTCGTCTTGCTGTTTCCCCCACTGGCAATGACCAGTGCGGTCCCACCGGGTGAAATCCCGGTGTTCTGCAGCCTGGTCAACTCGCCCTCTCCTGGCTGATGCTCTCCTGGCTGCAGCAAGGGATAAACTGCCTCCCTGTTACACCCTCCGTCAGTGCAAAGCAGGCTTTCTGCACTAATCACTGCTAAGCCAAATTCTGCAACGTCCCCCTATGTCTACTCCAGCCAGCCATGAGCAAGGGCCCTCTCCAGCTTTTTCTGCTTCCACCCATCTCCATGCAATGGAGGGAGACACCCCCTGCTCATCCATCTCCCTGCTCACACTGCATCCCCCTGCTTCCTCCTCTCCATCCTGCTCAGCCTTTGTGCCTGGGCTCTGCTTTCACCCTCCCTTCATTTGGCACCGAATTTCATCACCCCCATTGCCAGCTCCTTCTTTCTTTTTCCTTTTTTTTTTTTTTCTTTTTTTTTTTCCCCAAGCGGTTGGGATGAGAGAGCCGATGAATCAGCCCTGTTCCTGATTCACGTGAATTCCCCATTTCCTGAAGCGTCACCCCCAGCAGCTTTGGGGTGACCTCACAGACCGGTCCCAGACCCCCACCCTGCCCGCTCCCACTGCCTGTCCCTCTCCCTGCTCCCAAACGAGTGGAGAACTTCCTTAAAAAAAAGGAAAAATGGCAGAAAGGCAGAAAGGAAGCCCTCCACCCACACAAACACAGACACGCTCCCAGAGCTGCTGGGCTTGATTTTCCTCCGGTGACTGTGTCTGCTTTGGACCAGCCTTACTCGTTCTAAGTAAAGGAAAACGTGTCATTTCCAGGAGTGACTTATTACTAATGACACCATCACTGGGTTATGTGGTTCGTGCCACAAAAACCTGTCAAGCACTTTTAGCAGGCTCCCATTTTAAGTGGTGATGGAGGGGAAGTTTCTTGATTCAACCATTCGGTAATCTAGGTCATCCCAGGCTCGGCGTATTTTTAAGCCGCTCCAGTTAATATCTCCTTCTTCCGCTTGCCCTTCACCCTGGCACTGCAAAACGTTGCCGAGCCCGTCTCCGAAAGCAATCCCTCTGCAGCCGGGCATGCAGCAATCGCGCTAGTGAAGCGAAATGGCTCCGTTGGGCAGCCGCAGCGCCGCAGCGCTGTTTTATTCAATTGCTCCTCGCACACCTCTCTGCCCTCGCCCATCCTCGTCCCCGCGCGCTCCCCTCGCACCGGTGCCCTCCTCCGGGGATGAGGATGCAGCACCCTTGGTGAGCCCTGCCGAGGAGGTGCCGCGGGACAGAGCCTGCCCCGGTGCCCGCGGAGCAGCACCGCGCAGCGCCCGGACGTGGCGCCCGCATCCTGCTCGCCTCCAGCTGCCTCCCAAATGGCTCCTGCCCATCTCCCGTGGCTGGAAGTGCGTGCTCTCGCCCCCTCCGAACGCTCGCCGATCGCCTCCATCTCCCTGCTCGCCGGCCGCCTGCTCTCTTTGTATGGCCAGCCATCGCGCTCCGCTCCCCGTCGGCCACTCTCCGTCCCCCGGGTGAAGCAGGGACAGGCTGCGTGTCCCCCCTCTTCCCCCTCCGTCCCCATCGGAAGGAAAGGAGCCGGCCGGCTGACAAACCTCGCATGTCCCTGCTCTCCTTCATCCTCCGCACCCTTATTTTCAGCTTCATCTGCCCCTCGTGCATGTCTGTCCAGAACTGGTCCTCGGCCGGGGCGAGCATTACGTCCACAGGCATCCAGGCAGCTGGGCTGCGGCTCGCGGGGGCACCTCTTGCCCTAGCAAAACAACAGCTGGCGGGCAAAAAAAACCCTGAAGCCACCTCGCCAAAAAAGCAGCCCCCGCAGCAAAGCACTGAAAGCCTCCCCCCTGCGCCAGTTTTCGGAAAAAAAAAAAAAACACACACAAAAAAAAAACCTAAAAAGATGGGAGTGGGGCTAGGGGGGGGGACGGCTTTGCCCCTTCCCCTGCCTGCTCTGCGCTGGCTCCCTGCGCGTGCGGCTCCCGCTCCAGCCTGAATGAGCTCAGCACATGAGCAGCAGCCCTGCTGATCCATCCACCACGGCGGCTCATAGCTAACGGGTCAGGCATGCAACCGCATTCCTTACTCAGCACACAGACACGCAGGATAACTCAGGGGCTGCGCGCCTGACATATGCTTCGCTCGCTGCTTAAAGGCGCAACAGCTCTTTTCCCTCCTGCCCTGGCCGATGGAAAGGCTGATGGAGAGCGGCAGGATGCGGCCATGCTTCCCCCCCCCCACACCCCCAGCTGCTGCGGGAGGACCTGTGCGTCCCGCTGGATTAGGTCCCGTCGGGTTAATTTGGGGACAGGGGGTTGGAAGGAGGAAGCGCTGGGGCTAGTGACAAAAGGGACATGTCAACAGGGTGGCCGTGCTGCCCCTCGACATCCCTGCGGGACCCCGCAGGTGATGGGCACCCCACGGCTGTGCCCCTTCCCCGTGCTGCGGGCACAACATGGTCCCACGGGGGCAGTCAGCTCTGAACCCCAACACAAGGAAGGAAAATGCTCCCACCTCCGTACCAAGGGGGAAACTGAGGCAGAAAGGTTAAAACTACTTCTCCGGTGTATACCAGGAGATGGAGCAGGGCGCAGCCTGGGACCTGACCGTCAGCTCATCCTTATCCTCAGACCTTGGTGGTGTCTCCACCAAGCGTGGCACCCTCGGTGGACACCAGTCCTGGAGTGGTCTCAAACAGCTGGAGACCCTTGAGCCTCAACAACTGGAGGTGAAAGGTTCTTGCGATGGGTTGCTCATGGCTCCATCCCACCCAGACCTATCTGCCTGGTCCTGGAGGAGCAAGAGCATGGGTTGGAGGAGATGCACCCTCCCGTCCAAAAGTATGAGAGGAGGCATTTATGAATGGCCTTCCCCAGTCGCACTGGGGTCTGTCCCCGCACGGCGACTTCAGAAGCAGGTGAGGGCTGGTGAGTGCTCTGCTCTGCATGTGTACAGGGGGAAAATTACTTACACCCGCTTTTCCCACCTGTGGGACCCCTTAATATGTCTCCTCGCTGCTCCTTGCAAGTTTATGGGTCTGAGCCCAGGCCTCCAGAAAATCATTCAGGATTATAGTAAGCGGAGGAGGCGGGGGGGCACGCATTGTGCCTTTGAAAATCTGCAGCTTTACGGGCTGAAAAAGCCCAGGCTGAGCCATATGTGAGTGACTTCAGTGTTTTTCCTTTGAATGACATCACATGAGATGAGGTCATCGGCATTAACTAAGAGCTCTCCCCTCCCCCCCACCCGCCTTCCCACCCCGCGCGGAGCCAGCCTCCTAACGAGCCAGCCTCCTAACGAGCCTTGTTGTTGTAACAAATACGGTTTGATGATTATCAGATGTGGGGCAGAGGTTGGGGAAAATTTGAAGCATGCTCCAGCAGGACTGGGAGAGAGGGGAGCCGCGTTCCCCCCAAAGCAACACCGGGTGATCGGCTCCTGCCGCAGCTCCCCTGGGTGTGCAGGGTGCCACCACTCTCGGTGGTGGCCCCGTGTATGCCACCCCCGTCCTCGCAGTGGAGGATGCAGAGGGCAATGTGAGATGCTGGTGGGCAGCGTGGACGGCTACCGGTGCTGGAGATGCCTTTGCTACTGCTGGGCCACAGCAGTGGAGGCATTTCTGTCACAATCACCATCACCATCTCCATAGCCAACTCCATCGCCATCTCCATCGCCAACTGCATCGTCATTTCCAAAGTCAACTCCATTGCCATCTCCATCACCATTTCCATCATCATCCCCATCGACAACTCCTTTGCCATCCCCACCACTATTTCCATCGCCATCTCCACCACCATCTCCACCACCATCTCCATCACCATCTCCATCGCCATCTCCATTACCATCTCCACTGGCACCTCTATGCCAGTGGGCAGTTTGGCTCTGACCCATTGCTTTTGGAGCTCTTCTGGGGTGGAAACCATCAACAGACCACGCAGGGGAGGTGATGCAGGAAGCAGGTGGTGAAATCGGGAGTGTCGTCCTCAACCTGACCCCCTAGCAGCCCACAGGCATGTATCTGCCTTCCCTTGCTCCCCTCTGGTTGCCGGTGGGAACTGACTCACTCAGGCTTGCAGAAGCCCAAGGCACAAGTTATTTTGGCATGGGCAGATGCCTTCAGGTTGTGTTTGGACCCAGTTTTCTGCACAGAGCTGCTGGGAGCCCCAGCCAGGGAGCTGAGCATGGCACTTCCAGGAGGAGGTAGTCAACCACGTGGAGATGCCACCTGCAGCCACCTTTCCCCAGGCAGAGCCTTCCTCCCTGTTCCCTCCTGCCTATGGTCTTCTGGGCAGTGGCCAGCGTTTCCTCTCCCCACCCAGCACCAGGACCTTGCCAGAATCGCGATCGCCAGCCTTCACACATGGTAGGCCAGGGCCTCAGGAAAAGGGGAGGCAGGTTTCTCCAAAGGAAGGAAATCATAACTGGGCATGGGTTCCTGCCCATCAGGATCTCCTCCTGGGGAAGTTTCCTTCCTCCCTCCCTCCTGCTTTCCAGAAATGGGAAATTAAATTACACGATGACTTTTGAAGCCTTGGCAACTGGCAGGCTGCTCTTCCACGGCCCCCATCTCCTCCCTCTGCCCCATCCCTCTGTGCCGTTTCGCTCGCCTTTTCTGGGTCCGATTGTTAAAAACGCGGCTGGGGAGGGGGAAGGGAAGCTCCACGGGGTAATTATAGAATCGGGAAAACAAGTTGTCTGACGACAGCGTTGCTAAACAGGGAGGTTTAGAGCATAGGTCTGGAATACAATCAGCTCACACATACGTGACCTGGCTTAACCCCTCCCAGGGATGCAGCCACTGGTTCCTCTGGGGCTGAAACCCTCGCAGACATCTCCTGGCCATGGTGGAGGGGTGGGAAGAGGCCACCTTGCTCCTCTGCAGAGATGCAGGGCCACATCTGGGCTGGGTGGCCAGGGCTGGACACCGGTACCTGCCGGGATGGGGCTGGAGGGCGAGAGTGCGGTGTGGCAGCATCCCAAAGGCAGCCAGCACCGCAGCATCCCTGCCCTGCCCCGGCCACCGCGGTCCCCCACGGATCTCACTCTACGTCCATCCCTCTGAGTATCTGGGCATTTACAGACAGCCTCATACTTCACCTCCATGAGCATCCTCAGCCCTGTGTACCCCACAGAGGCTCTGCTGGAGCCCAAGGACCAAATCCATCAGCTAGCACGGAATAAAGCACTTTCCGCAGCAGGGAGCTGCTCCTGCCACATTTTGTCATCTGAACTAAACTCAAAAGTATGGGTGTTTGGGGTACTTTTTTTCTTTGGATTTTAGACTATGTTTTTCGAGCTCCTTTTCAGGACTGTCCCTACGCAGAAAAAAAAAAAAAAAGAATAAAGAAGTGTGTTTTTTTTTCTCTTTAATCATCTTCCCCCACGTCCTTGTTCCTAGAGTAATTCTAGCCAGCGCTGAGCCCAGTCAGTACTGAGCAGCTCAGCTCTTGCAATGGAAATTCCCTTTTCTTTTTCACTACTTGTTTCATCTGCTCTGAAGTCACCTGGCTTTGGAAGATTCCCTTGAAATTCCCCGATTCTCAAATCTCATAAATAACTGCTCCAGGTTTGCAAATGAGATCAGCCTCCTCCAGATCAAGCCCACTGAATGGTTACAACTCTGTGGCCACTGTTGTCCTTCAGTCTTGATAATGATGATGATGATGATGATGGGAGTGAGCCTTCTCTCCTCTCTGCTCCCCAGCTCCCTGGGGAGGGCAGGGCTTACCCCATAGGAAGAGGAGGGACCTCACCAAAAAGCAGATGGAGTTTCCAGTATAACTCATCCCATCGTGCTCCCAACTCCACCGTCTCCCTGACAGCAAAATTTCCAATTTCCAACTGCTTCTCCCAGTTGAGCCATCTCCCCAACGTTGGGCAAAAATCGGACACCCACAAGCTTTTAGCTCCACTGGAGAGGTTCTTCAAGAGACCTCCTCCAGCAGGGAAGACCAATGGGTTGAAACCAAACGCCACCACTGTTCCTGGCCATGGCACTGCTGGGCTGGAGAAGACCTGGGCCAGGGCCAGCATGGCCAAGGAGCCTGGCGGGAGGAGGATGGAGAGCGGAGGGCTGGGAGGGATTTCTCACTGATGATATTGTTACATTCTTTCCGAATCCTGGGAGTAAACAGCCGCTCCAAATTTAGAAAGAACAGGGCTGGAAAATTTAAACATTCCTTGAAGAATTGGTACAAACGGCGAGGGGGGCGGGGGGCTGAAGATGATCTCACACGCGCTCCCGAGCCAGATGAAAAGCTCATGACTGGAGCTCAGAAAGCAAGCAAGGGGCCTGTTTCAGGTCGGTGCGCGACACTGCATGGATAAAGCACGGATAAACCTGGACCGAAGAGAGCCCACGCAATGCGGTGGGACCGGCACTGCCCCCACCCTCCAGGTGAGCAGCCGAGGGCTCCCCACCAGTTTCCTCCTTGCTCCGTACTGGGACCAGTGGCTGCACGTGGCTAAGCAGCGCAGCAAAGAGCTCCACCATCCCCAGAGCCCTGCTTGGTCCCAGCATCATCCCGAGGAGCATCCCTCGCCCACCGCTTCACTCGGCTGTGGAGGAGGCTGGGGAGATTTGGCTCTGCTTGCTGCCATTCAGCAAGGAGCTGGGGATGCTCAGCACCCGGCAGCTCAGCACCGTGCCGCGGCTCTGGCCGGGCTCCAGCACAAGAGCTGGCATCTCTGGAGCCATCAGTGGCCGATGGAGCCAGACTGCTGCCGCTTCATAAACAGATAATGGCTGTTAATAAAAACAAAGTGGGAGCTCGCAAAGGGAAAAAAAAAAAAAAGCAAAGCAAAAAAAAAAAAAAGGAAAAAAAAAAAGCAAGGGTTTGTGCTGAAATAAACAAAGGTTAAAGAACAGTCAGGCTCCTGAAGGAATAGCAAAGCTGGGCTGGAGGGAGGGAGGGGGCATTACGTAATGCAGGAAAAATGTTGGCTCCATTCAGTTTTCCACCACTTCATGTGATGTCAGGAAAACCATATAAATCAACAGGCTTTCTGCTCCCACGGATGGAGGGCAGCAAGCAGCACTATTTATACTTACACGATTAAAAAAAAAAAATGTAAGGGGGGGGGGGGAGAGATGATGATGATTTGCAAGACTGGGAATAATTGACTCAGATTCCTCCTTCCGAGCCCCCGCTGGAATTGCTGCTCCGGGGTTGTTAACCCTTGAGGAGCCCCTGCCCTCACTCCTGCCACCCCCAGCAACCCGGGCTCTGGCCTCCAGCCTCCACCAACTGTTCTGGGGCAGGTTCATCCGAAAAACGGCGCAGAAACAAGCAAGGGCCAAGCATGAAGTTTGGGGACACTGAGGCATGAAAAACTAAAAACGATGCGCCTAAAGCAAGCTGGTTGGGACTCCTAGGTCCTGACCCTGCTGGGGATGATGTGAGATGGGGACTTGAACGGCTCAGTTTTGAGGGTGATTGGGGTGGGCACACTGGTCTGGGGATGCTCAGGAGTCAGTTCGCAGCACCTTTTAGCATTGGGAACCCCATCTGTGGGGGTAATGAAGGCTTGTAGGTAGCAGATCTAATATTTGTATGCGGAAAAGGAGTGAAGCCAAACTTAAGGTTGATTTTTAGCAACAAAATTTGTGATAATGGTCTAAAACCACAGTATGAAGTGAGGGACAGAGATCAGCTCGTTAGCCCATAAATACATAGTCCGCTTGCACTGGACCCAGAGCAATGAAGAGGTCTCTGGATTCCTCCATGTGCACGTACGTCACACCTGATGCCATGGAGGGGGTGGGGCAGAAAGGGTGGCACTGGGAGCAGCCTGGGCGGGATGAGGTGCCTGGGCCAGGATGGGTCGGGTTGAGGTCGGACCTGATGCCCTGGTGGGGTGCTGGGGTCCTCAGCAAACCCTCCCAGGCTGGCGCACCGTGCTCGCGAGGCAGGGAGGGTCCTGGCAAGGGATTGGGATCCAGCCCCGTGTACACATCCTCTCCTCAGACCTCCCAAGCGCCACAAACCCGGGTCAAAAATAACCCGGCTGCTGCCCACATTACAGGAAGGAGGAAACTGCGTGTGTCAGAAAGCGCACCCAGCCTCCCTCTGGATGCTTTCAGCAGTGTTTTTGAGTCATGATTTCCATATAAAACTCAGCAGCCATGACCCAGTGTGCTACATTTCAGTTCCCCTTTTTTTTTTTTCTCTCCACGCATTAGCAGCCTGTGTTCCCCATTAGCAGGCTCCGGGCCGCGCGGCTCACGACGCCGCGGCACAAGGAGCAGGGGATGCTTTGCCAAAACCTCAGCAATTACCAGCCGGGAACGCGGCTCTTTGAGGACTTCTGCAGGGAAAAGGCAGGGTGGAAGGGAAGGGCTGAGAAACCTGTTAACAGGTTTTAACTGGGGGGGTTTAAAACATCACCTAGCACCTTGTGCAGGCGGATGTGCTCCTGCCTGGGGGTCTTTGGTGCAGCGGCTGGGGAGGATGGAGATGGTAGCCAAAAAATGAGGGTGCTTGTTTGCTTGCATGGGCTGGGCATTGGTGGCAGTGACGGTGACACCATCCTAACAACACACCAGAGTGTGGGTTTTTTTTCAGGTCCACTGCAATGGCTGCTTTCTGACCCATCCCGGTGACCCAGTCTGCCTTCACCTTTTCGGCATCATGCACCAAGCTGTGCCCTTGGTTATGCCACGAAGACCTTGGGCAAGCTCACAGCATCTTCGCCAAGCGGTGGCCTCAGCAGAGCTCCACGCTAATTCTCTTTATCGTGACTTCAAGTAGTCCTTGCTTGCTTTTGAAACCCTCACCCTGTCAGACCTGGGTGCTTTATTCCCATTATTTCTCTGCTCTCCCCATCACAGCTCCAGTTCAAAGCTGGGAGGTGGACAGCCAGCCAGGCAGCTGTCCCAGCTGCCAGGAATTAAAAGCAGCTTTCACTTTCCCTTCAAGGTGATGTGCTCATCACACGCGCTGCATGGCCACAACACCATAAATCCAGAATAATTGCACAAGCACCAAGTGAAATGGTAACCCAGAGCCCCAGACAGCTGTAGGAAGTGGTCTGGATGCACCACGGGGCCCATCACCCTACAACGCTTCTGGTGCCAGCAGCAGCACCATCACCACCACAGTCATCATCACCATTACCACCACCATCATCGTCACCACTGCCTGCCCTCGAGCAGCTCCGTTCCTACCTGTGAGGATGGAGACGCTGTGGAAACAGCTGTCCAGCTTGCCCAGGAGGATGGAGAGGAAACTGTCGGCAGCCAAGCCGGTCACGTCCCGCGTGCTCTGGTCATAGACCACGACGTCCTGGTGCTCCTCTGCCTCCACCTGCAGGGAACGGCAAAAAAACGGGCGCTGGAGAAACTGAGGACTTGCTTCTGCCCATGGAGCATTTCCATCAACCACAGCCAGAGGACTGGTCGGGGTACTACATGGCCGAGACTGCCCCGCAGGTACAAATGGGTATTTCAGCACCAACGCCAGTTGCAGCATCCATGCCAATAGCGAGCAAATCTGAGTGCCTTACCTAAAATCCTGCTCCCGCACAGCGCCCACCATTGGTTTGCCATTATTTATCCAGAAGTCACCCATGCCCCCATCCTCTGCAGTCATCCCATCAGCCGTGCTCATCCACCATCCTGTCCGATGGGCAGGTCCATGCAGGAGAACAAAATGCACGGCTCAGCACACCTGCTGAGCAGCCTGATGGATGGCAAACACGTCCATCACGCTGCGGGAGGAGTGGGCAGTGGCTGGAAAGCCAGGGGGATCCAGCAGCTGGATAATGCCCAGCCCTGCGGGCACAGGGAGTCCTTCTGGTGCAATGCCCTGCCACGTGCTGTGCTCCCATTAAAATGCGAGGGTTGGAGCTGCTGCCTCCCATCGTGGTGATCAGTGCAACCTTTCCCATGCATACCTGATCAGCAGGGACTGAAACCTCGTTAGGAGACTCCTCAAGCTAAGCACCACTCATAGACACTCTCCTCCTTTTGCTCTTGCACTTGCATGCCCTATCTCACCACCCTTGGGTTACTATAGATATTAAAGCAACCACAAACGCAACGCTTGGAATCAATCCCCCCATCCCTTGAGAAGGTTTCCGCAGCAGCCAGAGGTGTGCAGACGTCTTCCCAAGGCAGATCCAGCCCAAGGCACAGCGAAGCAGCAGCTGGGCTGCTTTGACACCCCGCTGCAGGTGCTTCCCTGCTCTGAAACGTGAGCTACATCCCAATAAAACTGCAGCGTGCACGGATTTAGCTGAGGTCATTGTGGCCGCTCACCGCAGGGCTGAGGACAGCCTCGTGCCCTCGGAAGTCACTGCTGCTTTCACGGGGCACTGGGAAGTGAGTTTGGCCATGCAGGTCAGTGGGATGAAGGGAGGGAAGAAAAGGAAGCGTCAAGAGGAGAGGGAGGAGGAAAGGATGGGGGAATTTTAAAATAAGGCATTGAGAATTGCCCAAGGTGCCCTGGGTAAAATCAGCGGCCGTTTCTCTAAGCGTCATCAATATTCTTTACATTATTAATAATAAGCCATGCTGTTTTTATAAGGGTAGCTCAGCGTGGGTGAAACTCCTCACGAGAAGCAGAGGTGACCCAGGGAAGCTACCTGGGGGTGAACCAGCCAAGGACATACCTTTAGGAACATCTCATCCCAAGAAAACCTCTGCTCCTGCCATCCAGTGAGGCACAGCGTCCTGAAAACCCAGCCTGAAGCATCTCCCCAAAAGCAAGGCAAGGAGGGGACTGAGCAGGGGCTCGCACCTCAGCCAGAGGGGCAAGCAGGGGAGATAACAGTTCTGGCCAAGCAGAATTATCCCACAATAGGATTTAGTGTTCCCTCTGCACGGGGAGGCTTTGTTTTGGCCATTACTGCAGGGTTGCTGAGCAACGGCAGATATGTGTGACACGGTTTACATCTTATTAAAGTTATAAGGTTTCACTCAATGTAAATGCCAAACAAGCACTGGCCTTGCGTGGCCCGGCTGCAGAAAATAAATATCCTGCTCGGTGGGGCAAGGGCTGCGGAAATGGGCTGAGAGGAGAGAGAGGCTTGAAGAAAAATACACTTTGCATGGGAAGGGTTCATTTTTCTAGTGGCACATCACACGTGGCAGTGCTGGCATTCCAAGTCCCAAGGGTCAGATGGAGCAGGGACAGCAGGGATTTCATCCAACCCTAGAAACACCTTGGTTGGAAAAGACCTTCAAGATCATCCAGTCCAACCATCGCCATCAAGTCCAACCATCATCATAAAGTCCAACCAACATCATCAAGTCCAACCATCGCCAAGTCCAATCATCAAGTCCCATCCCCAAACATTTCCCTCCTCTGCTGCCCGAGCCCCACCTGTGAACACCTCCATGAGCCACTGCACAAGAAAGGAAGGATGCTGAAGGGCTGCTGGTGGGATGCAGCATTTGGAAAGGATGACACACAGCTTGCCACGAGGCACAGCTGGCCTTGATGGTGCTACTTTGGACTTGATGATCTTGAAAGTCTTTTCCAACCTAGAGGATTCTGCTTCAGGTGTTATGGTCCCACCAAGACACCCATGTCTCTGCCCCCAAGCCTTGCAGGAGCATCCTTGGGGAGCCCATGGGACATTGCTGGGGGGCCCATCACCCCCCCGGAGGTATCTCCCCACGGACATTTTGTCCTGGGCACCGGGTGGTTTGATACACCCCGGTGTTGGCTCTGCCTGCTCCGCGCTCCCCGGCTGCTAAGCGGGGATGATGCCACTTGTGTGAAGTGCTCTGAGCCCTCCAGGTGATCTGGGCTAAGAGTGAAGTATTCTTATTTTCCCAATTACCCCGGACATCGCAGCCACATTTTGTTTCAAAACACGGTGAATCACCCCACTGAAATAACATCGCTTCCATAAACATCAAGAGCAGCCGGGCACATGGCTCAGAACTAAGCCCCAGCTATCCCTTGAGCAAGGCAGCTGCTTCCAGGGCCAGGTTCCTCCAGTAAATAAATAAATGTCCCCACAGCCCCAGTAGAACGTTGTCATGCCTCTAGCTGCTGCTGTAGCCATTCCCAGAGACAGCTGCATTTCAGGAAATGAGAACAGGTCAAGATGTGGGAAGACTTTCCAAAGAGATCTTAAAAAAGTGAGCTTCTCAGCATTTCCCTCCAGAAATCAAAATAAACCCCCAAGCAGGAATTTCCCACAACCTCTTCCCCTGAAACGGCACCAAGGAGCTGAATTATTCCAGCTGATAGCGGGAGAAAGGTTTAAAAACAAAGATGGAACAGGTAGCACAGCACATTTTTGTGCTGAGGGCAACTATTGCTGTAATAACTGGAATTCCTGGGAATAAAATAAAAGCAATCTGTTGGAAAATGGATTACTGCTGCAGTTTCCTAGCCCGGACCATGGGCAGCGATGGAGTTCAGCATCTCTGTGCCCAGCGGGGATGCAGTGCACAAGAGGGCTCGGGGAGAGGTGGCTTAGCTGTGCCCACATTTCCAGGGCAGATGAAAGGCAGATTGCGACGAAAGAAGAAAGGGTGATATATTTTTCCCCATTTCTTCTTTCCCAGCAAAAGGTCCTTGACCAAGACTTGCTGTTATCCCGCAGCATTGCCCCAAAGCAGCGCACCTAGGAGGGTTGCCAGTGGTGCCCTCCCTTCACATTGGGGCGGAAGACTGCCCTGCGTTACCCTCTGCCCAGCCAGGCGACGGGCAAAACATGACTGGTGCCTGGTGGGGGCTGGGATGCGCAGGTCTGGGGTTTTTTGGGCAATGCAAGCGAGGCAGGAGCGCGTTGAGGTGGGCTGCCAGCAGTGCCCCTTCCTTCTGGGCAGCACCGCGGTGCTCCCGGCCGCCTTTGTCTCGGCAGCCCCGGCCGGGAGCAGGAAGCGGGAGGAGGGCGGGAGGCCCGTCAGGAGGAATAATGGGGCTGGACAATCGCGCCACTGATGTCACCCTTCCTGCCATCTGCTCCTAGCGCCAGCCGTGCCCCTGTCCCCCCCTGTCCCCACCACTTTGCTGATCACCCTTTGGCAGGTGCACTGGCGAGCCCTGAAAATAAAGGCTCCCCCTCTCCATGTTGCCCAAAGCAGCACGTTTTTCCCCAGATCCTGACCCGCCTTCTTGCCCCAGGGGATGTGCCCATGTCTCCGTCCTCCCGCTGCCACCGCTCAGCCTCCTGCCACCCACCACATGGGGACAGCGGCACAAAAGGCTTGAACACCCCAAACCACAGCCAGCACCCTGCTTTGTGCCAGCTGAGGATACGGCCGTGACCCCCCCCCTTTTCCCCCCAGCTTCCCGGGGGCAATTGGCTTAACCTCATAAGAACACCCTGAAGCTTAATTAATTCCTGGGCTGAGCGTCCCCAAAACACCCACGGGGTTCGCGTTGCATCCCTGCTTGGTACCCGGAGCACTGCTTAATGACACGGGACCGGGAGGAGGTGACTGCTCCTTGCACGGGGATGCCAGCAGCCCCCAGGTGACCGTGAAGGTTGGGGACAACCTTTAGCAGGGCAGAGCAGGGGCGGGAGCCACCTGTGCTGGCGCAGGAACATCCTTTGGGAGCCGCTGCCGCCCGCTGCGGCATCTCTGCGGCTGCGAGCTGCAGCGCTGCAGGCGGACCTGCATCAGCTGACGTTAACTCTTGGCGCTCCCCATCCTCCTCTTCCTCCCCCCACCCCAAAGTCGCATCGCTTGTGCTGCTGCTGCTGCTGCTGCTGCTGCTCCACGTGACGGCGGCCACTGCAGAGGTGACCCTGGCCGGGAGGAGGGCGGCCGTGCTGCGCCGGCTCCCGGCTCGCCAAAACTGATTATTCTTTGCTTTATTCACTCAGGGGATTGACGAAGGGCTCAAGCCGCTGGGGAATCGTTTCCCGCAATCCCCTCCGAAGTGCCCAGCCCGCAGCATGGCTGGAGCAGCTTGGAGCAAGGCTGGGCCCCCCCTCCCCGGCTCCTTGATCCCGGCAGGGTGATGTCACTGGCAGCCAATGCGGGCCGCGGTGGCTTCGCGGGGTGGCGGGGGGGGGGGACACGCCGCAGATGGCTCCAGCTGGGCCCAGCATTTGATTAATCGCCTGAATTACCCTCGTTTTGCCATAAAATTACGGGGATGGGGGGGGGTGCCGGGGAATGGTAAAAGCAGGAGTGCATCGGCAAAGGAGCAGGCTGCCGTGGGGGTGCAGCACCCCAAAATGCGAGGCAGGGGGAGGCAGGGGGTCCCCTTGCCAAAACCGTGCTGCGGAGGGGATGTGACACTTCGGGGATGCGTGGCGGATGGGGTGACGGGTCCCTGGGGAGCCAGGAGAGGAGAGGGGCCAGGCCACCCTCCCCATGGTCACTGACAGAGGGCAGGACCCTGCCTGAGCCACCGCGGGGGCACCCAGCCCTATTTCGGCCAGCCAGCCGTGGCTCGGAGCCACCTCTATTATTTAACCAGGAGAGATAGAGAGAGGAGCCCGGGAGAGATAATATGCCATGACACCGGATAAGAGCTCCTGGCGTCACAAGGGAGGAGGATTACATGTCCCTGAATGGAGTTAGAGATGACAGAGGGGAGGGGAAGAGTTTTTAGCAAGGGATTAAGCTTACAGCTCCAGGAAGGCTTTGGGGGGCTGTTTGCCAGTGCAGGGCAAGCCCTGAGGCTGACATACCTGTTCGACTGGCCTGGGGAGGGGGGTCCTGCATCACTGGGGTGGGGGCAATGAGCAGGTCCCCGAGGACAGCCCTGTGGGCTTGTGCTCCAGCTCCCAGAGGGGTGGATGGGGTGCCAGAGGGAAGCCGGCAGGTAACGGGGTGCAAGGAGGGAAGAGCGGGTCGCATGAACCAGGCATGGCCGGATGGAAATGCATCCCCCCACCCTGTATCTTTCTACTGGGGGAGAGGTTTCCACAAGGACAGGCGAGGGCCAGATCCCGTACCTTCATCTTGGAGGCGGGCTGGATGAGCTCCGTGATGGAGACCTTGTCCTGCTGGAGCCGCCTCTTGACCAGCTTGGAGCAGCAGATGTTGACGGAGCTGAGGACGTGCCAGGAGTTGTACTCCACGAAGGAGCGGCTGTCGATGACCAGGGTGCCCTCTGCCCCGTTCCTCAGGAGGCTGGCCAGCTTCTTCGGATCCATCACTTTGCGTGGGAGCCTGTCCCCGGCCATACCGGGCCCGTCCCCTCTGCGGTGAGCGGGGGCAAGGGGCGCGAGGGCAGGGCAGGGGCCGGCACCCGTCTCCCCGAGGGGAAGCAGCGGTGGGGCGAGGTGCGAGCAGGGCAGCTCCTGTCCCGGGCTCTTCACGCTGCTAATGCCCAGGGTGCCGACTCATTGTGCTGAACCTGGAGGGAGAGGGAAGGGGGAAAACGGCGGTCAGGTGGCAGGAAAACCAGGTGCTCACCTGGGGCTGAGTCCTTGAGGAGGACCTCAGGAGGGCACAAGGATGCAGACACACTTCCCAGGCATGTCCTCGCATCTGTGGCTCAAGAGCTTCCCAGGCCAAAGGTTTTCTCTTTGTGTTTAATAGCCCTCGGTGGAGCTTTCCTCCAAGAATTTGTCTAATAGCTTCTGGAAGCCATGTCAGATTTAACAGGCAGGGAGCAGCCTTTTTCCTGTTTTTCCCCAAGCCTGCTGGCTCAGGGCTCCTCCAGGGGACCCTGGTCTCTTCCGCTGGGAGAAGCCACCCATGCCTGCTCCGTATTTGCCCTCCCCGTGCACCTCACAACTCGGAAGCCCCTTGGGTCACAGCACCCGCAGAGCCGCTCCTCACACAGGCACCTTTTGGCAGTCCTTATGTTTTAATGGCACACGTCATTGCAGGCCAGTTTTAATGGCATTAGGTTTTAATGCTGCAGCGGCCATTCAGAAAATAAGCAGGGCTATTACCAGGCTCCTCTTGTTCCTGCCAGACGGTGTTTTAGAGCGAACCCACAAGCTGTTGCATGGGAGCTTTAATGCATCTGAATTAGGAGGACTATGACTACCGTGCCTGAAAAGGCTAGCGTAAAGACCTTCATTGGCTTCTGCAGGACTGAGATTTGGTCTGTGGACTGGAGGAGGCTTATGAGGCACCCTGATCAGTGTAAGCCAGCAGTTCTTGGAAGCTCCCACACTGTTAGCCCTTGTGGTGCAGGCCCCAAAGGAGGCCACGGAGATGCCGGTGGAGGGCACGGTACTGCAGCAACAAGGCTACACGGTGCCTGGTGCCGTCCCTCTTGTACAGGGAAAGGTGCTGCATGCCTCAGCCTCATGAGGACTTTTACACCAAGGAAACAAAAGGTCCTTACACCAAGCCCAACACTCATTTCTACTGCACCATATCTCTGTGTGAAATGACAGGGACCTCTGCTCCCCATCACCAGACCTGGAGGACTGAGCCAGCTCGCAGGGAAAGGACACAGGGCTGCAGAATATGAGGATGGGGGCTTCAGCATCCGCAGGTCTCTGGCCCACGACCCTGGCATTAGCAGCCCCGCCACGTCCCTGGACAGCTCCCCAAAGCAGGGGGTAGATGTCCCTGCATCACACGCATGCTGTTTGCACATCTATTCAACTTAAGGGGAAAAAAAAAATCCCCTAAATGCTGCGACAGCGCTGGCCCCTCCTGGCACAAAGTCCTTCACAGCCCCGTTGCACGGCGGCACCGCTGCCCCCGGCCCCACGGCGGGCGGCTCGCGGTCCCCCCTCGCCTCTCCCCTCCCTGCAGCACTCCTCCAGGGGGGGCTTAAAAATTGAAACAGTTCTAATTAGGGGGTGATAGGGGGAGCGAGGCTGGCTCCTGCTGGGATATGACACACCTCATTACGTCGCTGCCGCCTTGCCAGAAGACCCCCTGCTGTACCTTGGCTATAGAGCCAGGGCACTCAGAAAGGATGCAAATTAGCCAGCTTTTCCCCTCCGTCTTTCTTTCACACCCCACTCCCCAAATCGCTTTCTGCTTCCCATCCCCATCAGGACACCAGGCTGCGAATTCTTCTCAGCTCTTCCAATTACATCCAAGAAATAAAAGGGAGCAGAGGGAGGCGACAGACTAAAAGATGGGGATAATGCCGAGGCAGAGGGATAAGAATGAGAGGCTGAAGTGGGAGGAAGGAGTGATCCGATGCATCGGACACGTCGCACAGTATCTGCAAGATAACAGGATATCTGCTCCCCAGATAACGAGTGAGGGTGAACCTTGGGGGGGTCAGACACAATTAGAGGGGCTTGGGAAAGCCAGAAGATCCCTGATCTCCCAACAGGTCTGGGAGAAGCCTGTTTGGAAGAGGCTTTCCACGCACCGAGTTCTGACAGGTGACCGGCAGATCAGGGGGATGAAGTCAGGGAAGGCACAAGAGGTTCCCCACCTCCGCTAACAGCCACCCAAACAACTGCACAGACGTCCGTTTGCTCCAGCACGGCCAGTTAGAGCTCGTGGCAGAGACAGGCGACGCAAGCGAGCCTGCTCTGACATCCAGCTCCAGCAGGGAGATGCAGAGCAAGGCAGGCCCATGCTGCCCCCCCCGCCCCTTCCTGGAGCCTTTCCCGGGGGGGAGATGTCCGACAGAGTGTGGCCATAGGCAGCTGTAACCTTGGTGGTAGACCCAAGATTGAGAAGGAACCGGGTCCTTCCAAGCTTGCACGTCACCCTCTTGTAGGCCAACCCAAATGCAAATGCCAAGGGATTGGGAAGGAGGAGGCACGGACAGGGAGCACCACGAAGTAAGAGGTCTCCTGCCACCCCACCGCGGTGACCGGGGACTTGTCTCCAGCACAGGGGAAAAGGTTAACCTGGGACCTAAATCGGGGTTTCAGAAGCATAGCTGTGTCCCTCGCTTATCAGTTTATTAAAGCCATCTTAATCTTCTTGAGTGTTCCCAAAGAACATTACCATAATCCTTTAATCCCACCTCTCCCTGGAGTGCCTGTAATGAGGGAGATGGGCGCAAGGCTTAGCTGAATGGGGACAGCAAGGCAGGAGGGGCCACGCTGGGTGGAAGGACGGGCAGAGAGCCTAACACACAGCCTGGGCAACCACCGGCACTCTGTCCCTGCTGTTACCTCCACGAACACACGTGCTTTGTGAAGGGTGCCACCAGGAGCTTGGCACAGATGGGTGCTGTGAGCCAGGCTAAGGGCAAACGCCCTCTCCATCCTCTTCTGGTCAGCCAGAAGGAAGAAAACCCCAAACACACCCTGACCTGAGTCTGGCCCTGTGGCAGGACGGACCACGGGAGCTCGGCCCTGCGCAGGTCCAGCAGTCACGAGGGGGAGGCCACTTCCTCAATTACTTCTCTTGCATAAGGCCCCAGCAGAGGTACGTGGTTATGGGATGGGCACGGATCTGGTTTCTCTTGTACCAGAGATGTTAACAGGAAGGCCAGCACATTTCTGAAGCAACCATAAACCTCACCAACCGGTGTGTCTACTCGTCTCACCAAGCTCATAGCTGTGTCCTGGAGATCTCTACCCTCCACCCGTGGTCCAGTTCAGGAGCTGCTCCTAGCTTCCTACTCTTCCACGCTTTCCTCTTCTCCTAGCCCTTTCCCACTTCTTTTCACTGCTGTTTTCCATTTCCATTCAAAATAAATAGGGGCAGAAGTGACCAAAGTGAAGAGGAAAGGGAAAAACACCTCCAGGAGAACAGCCACAGTGCAGACAACAATTCAGCGGTGCTTCCCAGCCTGCAGGGACACGCAGCAAAGGACCTCAGATGCACTGCTGCTCATCTCCCAAGGTATTTTGGAGACCTGGACCTGCTTCTAGCAAAGAAGAACTTGCAAAATGAAGAAGCTGAAGAGCAGAAGTAGGGTAGGGCTGACTGCTGGTGGAGGATGCAGAGGTGCTGCGATCTGCCCCACGAGCCGGCCTGCGCAGAGGTGAAGACATGGGAAGGGTCAAATCTGGCAACGGGGGTGCTGGAAGAAGCACCCACATGCCTGAGCACAGAGCTAAGGGATCAGTGACGCCCTGGGGACAGGCAGCTGCGAGCCCACCAACCTCCCAAGGAGCTGTGGGTGCCCCGTGCCTGGAGGTGCCCAAGGCCAGGCTGGATGGGGCTGGGGGCAGCCTGGGCTGGTGGGAGGTGTCTCTGCCCGTGGCAGGGGGTTGGGACTGGGTGGGCTGTAAGGTCCCTTCCAACCCAAACCCTTCTCAGTCCCATTTCCAGTGTGAAACGTGGCACCTCTGCCAAGCTCTCCACCCTTTCCCCATCCCCATCCCCATTTTTTCCAAGTCCTTCGGCACTTAGCAAGCTCCCCTCGGCAGGCTCGTGCCGTTTGAGGGATTCCTAAATCACGGGCCTACGGCTAATTATTATTATTTCGCAGCAGCAATCAGGGACGCGGGGCTCATTAACAAGTTAGCACCTCTGGTTTCCCTGGAAACCCGCAGCTGCCAGGCAACGGCTGTGGCTCCGGCCCGAGGCGATGCCACCGCGGTGCCTTCGGCTCTGTCCCAGCCCCAGAGGGATGCTCGCTCCGTGTGCCTCCAGCTCAGCGGGACGGGGCACGACCAGCCTTTAGGAAACCCTGGGGTGCCTCCCCTTGCTCCATCCCATCTGCTTCTAAGCTCGGCCCACCCATCGACGCCCTTCTGCTTCGCACAGCGCATCCTGAACGGCGCAGCCGCCTCTCCCTCCTAGCGAGGGGTGCGGGATTTCTCCCACGGAGGGGGATTTGGAGCACGAATGATCCCCTGGGGTGGCAGCGGGACAAAGCCGTGAGGTGCCTGCAGTAGCCGCATTGGAAGTGATGTAACCACTGCCAATCCCTTAGCAGCTGATCAAGATCCCTTTAAAAAGCAGCACAAAAGATTTCTCTGCTGGAGATGGGAAAATGGAGTGTTTTTTTCCTCCTCCTCCTCCAAACGAGGTTAAAAAACACCGCTAACCACATTCACTAAGCCAGACACAAAGTCTGCTTGCCCACGTCTCCCCGGAGAAGCTAAAGGGTGGGGAGGAAGGACATTTCGTGACCCCCAAGGAGCATGGAGACGAGACAGCAGCACTGGGCTGTCCGTCCGTGGCTGCTGCCCTCTTCTCACCCTCCGAGACCCACAGTGGCTTTCCCAGGACAGACCAGCACCACACAGCCTCATCGACACTCATCTCGCTTCCCCATTCTCCACTTCTTACACACCACGGGTGCCTTCTCCCCAGGACAAGAGGCCCTCCCCGGAGGAGAGCCCCCGCACAACCCCTCCGTGCAGAGCAGCTTTGGGAAGGGGCAGCCTCTGCACAGAGGATGCTGGAAGGAAGGAGCTCCTCCATCAGAGGACGTGGCTGAAAGTTGTACCAGCAACCTTGGGTGGGCTTGGGTTCTGCTCCCAGAACGATTTCTGGAGACCTGAGTGCCGCTGGGTCAGGAAAAGCCAATGGGGAAGCACAGCAGGCTAAACTGCCAGAGTCTAGGTGACAAAGCCACCATCTCCTCCTCTTAGACTCGTACTTTTAAGATGATTTATGTGTTTTTCCCCCATAGCATAAGCACAAGCTTCCATTTTAAAGCCTACAACAGCCAAGACTGAAGGTTATCCCTGACCAGCCAGCCATTTGCCCATGCTGAGGACGGAGTGCCCAGGCATGCTGCTTTCTAATACCAAAGCTATCCCATTTCCACCCTCCTCCTGCCAAGCTGAGAGGCGGCCAGGCTCATGCCTCCGAGCCGAAAGCACCTTCCCCTTTGAGCAGCCTGGCACACATCACGGCGGGCTGGAAGGCGGAGGACACGAGGTGTAGGATGAGGGGAACCCAGTCCCAGTGATGCTTTAAGGGCCCTCAATCCCCACCGCCTGATATCCCCACCTTCGCTGCATCTCTGCTGGATAGGGCCAGCAGAGACTGCTCCGTGGGCTTATCTTGGGATCTCCAGTAGCTTGTTTGCCTTTTTGCAATAAGAACAGACCGAGGCAGCCCAGAAAGGTATGCAGCTGGATGCTTCAGGAGGGCTGGTCCGGCTGCCTTGTCCCAGGACAGCAGACACCATAAATACCTGCTGTGTGCAGGGTGGGTTTCCTGGAGAAAGGCTTCCCACTATTTCCCACAACCCCTACATGCTGAGGGGAAGAAAGACAGGGTCAGGCTGTGGTTCTTCAAGGAAGCAGGTCAAAACATCAGCAGCTACGCCACTCTGTGCCCACTGAAACTCTGGCTCTTCTTAGGAGACCCAAAATTCAACCAAAATGCTGATTTTCCGTGGGGTGACACATCCACTAGGGCGGTAACACGTGCTTTGCAAGGCTTTCCTGACCTGGCCCAAGGCTTGCTAAATTTCCTACACGCACACAATAGCTGAATTGTTTGGGATGAATTAGCACTTGTCAGCTGGGGCTCTACGTCTTGTCAAGACACAATGAGAAAGCACCAACTTGGGGTTGAAAAGGATTACCTTCATCAAGAAAAGGCACCCAGGACAGGCAATGACCAAGCTAGCATCCCTACCCCACTCCCTCCTCCTGCCCTGGGGGCTGTGGTTTGTCACCAGCTGGTTTCGTTTGTTTAATCTGAGGTGACATGGGGGTCAGACAAAGGGTTTGGCAGCTCTCCCTCCATCCTCACCACACCAGACAAGCACAAGCCTATTGACCACATTGCCCTGCAGCCCCTACAGCTCCTGGTGCAAGAAGTCCCACAGGCCAGCCTGTTGGGCTGGGCATCACGGCGTTGTGTACCACGGGATTTTCTCAGTTTCAAAAAGAATAAATAAATAAAGTGATGCATCAGGACATAAACCCAAAGCTCCCCCATCCTCCTGCCAGCTTCCACACCAGAAGATCCAACTGATCACTGGTGGGGCTCCCACGACTGTAAGTGTGTGTGAGCACACCCAGCCTTGCCCGCGTAGGGCTGACCCCAGCGAGGTGCCACCAGCTCAGCCCTCCTCACCTTCCCACCTGCCTGGCACGACTCCAGCGGAGCTCGCACTTATCTCTGTATCAGTTACTGCTGAATGAACCCTGCTCAGGTGCCAGACAAAGAGGCAGCCAAGCTCAAAGCAGGAGGGATTGCGAGGATGACACAGAATTACAGGCATCAGCATTCAGCAAGCAAGCGGAGAATGCACCGATCTATTTTTAATGGTACAATGCAAATGCTCGACAAAAGGATGTGTCTAGGGAGATTCTGCCCGGTCAGAGATTTGCATTCTTTTTTTTCCCCCTCATTTTTTTTTCCTTTTTTTCCATCAGCCAACTTCACTCGGCGTGCTGGAGGCGCTTTGTCCCTCTAGCACCCTGCAGAATAATTTGGAGTGCCACCTGGGACATCCCTACAGGGTCCGCTGAGCATTAGATGGGCGTTAGATGGGGATGGCCATTCACTGCTCAGCTTTCCTGCCCCACGTACACGCAGTGAATGTATTTTCCATGGGCCAGCTCGCCTGTCAGCAGTGCTGGCACCCTCTCGGCACCAGCTCTCCGTTCATCAGCCGCCGGTGCCAAGCGAGGCTGGGGATGCGCCCGCCTGATCCCCATGCAAGGCTCGCAGCCAAGCAGCAGGAGATGGCATGAATAACTCCACTCGAGATACAGCTCGAGCAGGACCAGGCTGCCATCACAAGCTCGGAGTCTGGGGTTGTTGGTGGCAAGGTGAAGACAGTTGGGGATGCTGCATTTCAAAAGAAGGAGAGCGAGGGACCCTCGGTGTTTGGATGGCCTGGATTTACCCAGCAGAGGCTGGGTTTCAAGGGGAGGTGTGTAATTGAAGCAGATACAGGTTTAATGCGTGGGGATGGCTTGACTTGCTTGAAGAAAAAAACCTGCAAGCACCTAATAAGCAGTCTGTTCCCACCAGGACTTCTGCTGCATCAGCTGAATTACTGCTTGCTCGCTTTAGACAGCAGTGCTCCTCAAAGAACTAAATCCCCTGCTATATAAAAGAAAAACAAAAAAAACAGGCAGATGAAAAGCTGTGGATGTGGGCACACCGCGCACCTATGTGCCAGCTGAGTAAGGCCGGGAGGCAGGGACAGAGCAGAAGCGCGGCTTTAGCAGCGCGGGAGGACAGGCTATGGGGGCTGGATGCCAGGGCCGTGCTGTCACTGCAATCTCCATACGGGATCAAAGCAGTGGTCTGCCGCGTTTCAGGTCCCCTTGCCATCACCGCCTAACCACAGGCATTTTACAACAGCCTGGGAGCAGCAGGAAGGCAGGCAGCTACGGAACAGTCATAGCATCATTTAGGTTGGAAAAGGCCTCAGGAGCAAACCCAGTCCAACCTCTGTCCCTCAAAGCAGGCCTGACTTCAACACCAGAATGGGTCGTCTTGTCCTTCTGGTCACCAAATGACCCGTTCCCAGTCATCAGCAGGCTCAGAAAGGAGGCTCCCCATAACTCACCCTACAGAAATGCCACCCGGCAAACCTTCTCTGGAAATTGTGAGGGCACCCTGAAGTGCTCCAGAGAAATTCCTGAACGACACGAGGTCTCTGCCCTGAGAAACCCGAAGGCTTGGTTTAAAAGCAAAGTTACAACGAATGCAGGCAAGTCGTGCACATGCACGCCAAGGTGGGCGAATGGGGATCACGAGGGCTTTCCATGCACACCAAGCAGCATGGAATAAATACATGAGAGAAATAGGACAAAAAGAGAGAATCGAGGAAAGGTTTCTAGCCCTGTATACATTGCTGGTATGCTCTTAATTAAATGAAGTCAGTGCAAAGCACATCGCTTATTTCATACAGCACAGCCCCTGCACCACTCCTTGCACTACCAGACTCTGCATGCAGGGAACCAGCTTCCCGTGAGCACCTCCAGGTTCTCACCCAGTCCCTGGGCTCACACTGCACCTATCTGCTGAAATGCCAGTCCTACAAACAAGCACCACTTGGCACTGATGGAAACCAGAGGTCCTGAGCAGCAGCAAAACCCCCGGGAGCGTTCCTTGCAGCACCCACAGGCTCCCTCCATGCAGGGGATTCTCCTCTCCCTGCTCTGCCTGGCTCTGCGGGCAGCCTCAGCCTCCATTTCCCATTGGCACGGTGGGTTTTACAACCCCCCCGTTCCCTCGGCTGTGCTGTAAGCTTGCTCGCCACGCATGCGCAGGGCTCCCCGAGCAAGCTTGAGAAAAATCTTGAGCAGAGAGCTTGTTTAGCTCCTTATCTGATGGACGATCCCAGGCCACTCGCCTGCCTTCCCCAAGCATGTCAGGTGCCTCCTTCCCACTCGGCTTCAGGTGGGACAGGTGTATCTTCAGAGACGAAATTTTAAGGCTTGAAAAACAGGTTTTAAAACCCAGAGGGCAGCAGGATGCCGAGGAGCGCTCGCCAGCTTTCCCCACTGGGTGAGGACGGCGCTGAAGGTCTGGCTGCAGGAGCTCCCTCTGCATAGCAGCAAGGAGAGGAGCAGGGTGAGAAGAGGAACGGGAGCAGGTCCCCGCAGCCAGCTCTCCCAGATGCTGCCATTCATCCCACGGTGGAGGGGAAAAGGACCCACACCTCCTAGGCTGGTCTTCCAGCTGCCCTGCCAGGCAGAGGTGCCGGCATTTGCAAGCTGCTTTTCTTTTATCACCCCAGCAGATTGAGTTTGCTGTAGCTGTTTGAGGATGACGGCGGTGTCCTACAAGCCAGGGCCATAAATTAAGGCTGCAAAGCACTGGAGCACCTCCTTTTCCTGCTCCCATCCCAGATACTGTGAACGTGCTCTGCACCTGCGCACAGCCAGGGCTTTGGGATCCGAGCCTGAACAGAGCTGCGCCACAGAGAAACTAACCTCTGATCCCTACCAGCAGCCTCACTTACGGGCAATGGAACAAAGCAGAAGAGGAAGGCACCTTTAGCATACCCCGTGTTTGTTACGTGGATTAACACAGCTGGTGCAGGGAGAAGGGGTAGCGATGGATGGAGTAGGACCTTGTTCAATCCATCCCCGTGCCGACAGAAGTCATTTGGAGAAATCCTGCTGAGCCGCAGCCCCCTTTGGGGAGGTTTTTTTGGGCAGGAGGTCGCAGGGGGAACCCCGGTTTTCTGTGGGCCACACGCTATGAGAAGCCTTACCCGGCCCTCTCAGGCTTTTGGGCAATCATAATTGCGTTGTGCTGAATTTTAGAGGACAAACTCTCCAAATGCAGGCACCTCAGTGGCTTTCTCGGCAAGGTGCCTGGCACCCAGCAAAAACATGCAGGGCATACAAACCCTGTGCTATATTTGCCATAATCTCCACGCAGTGAGTCTCCCGCTGTGAATGCTTTTGAGGAGCTCGGCCAGCTTGCTCGGGTCTCCCAATCCTAGCTGAAGCTGGATTCCAAAAAGCAGTGCTGGATCCAGGGCTTCCTCCCCTGTTCCCTTACCTTGCGTCAAGGCAGGGACAGCCGCAAGCCAGGGTGGGCTGAAGCTCCGCGTGAAAACCCCTTTGGTGTGCACCGCTGCCATCTCGGCAGCAGCGCTCGCAGACCACCCGCAGCCAGGTTTGTGCTGTTCGAACCAATTCCGAGCGATGCAAGCAGCACAATTCAAGAGCGATTCAGAGGCTCTGCCATTGCAGAGAGGCATCCCAGCATCCAGCTGCTGCTCGGCAGCCCCAAATGTCCCCTCTGGTCCCAGCCGCTCGGGCAGCCCTCCCCAAACACACCCTGCCAGCATGGCTGTGCCCGTCACAGCCGGGGAGAAGACATCCGCATAGCCCTCGTGGCTATTCTAGCCAGAAATCCCCCATCCATCCAGCTATAGGTAGGTGGGTTTTCTTGCTGCAGCAGCTCATTTTGCTTTGGGAGCCATCGCAAGGAAAAACAAAGCAAGCCAAAGCCAACAAAGTCTCTTCTGCAGCGCGGAGCATTCTCCCGGCACAGCTGCCCTCCACCAGCTGACAGAGGCCGAACCTGTATGCGCCAGCCCCCGAGCATCCAGCCCCCGAGCATCCAGCCCCCGAGCATCCAGCCCCCGAGCATCCAGCCCCCGAGCATCCAGCCCCCGAGCATCCAGCCCCAGAGCATCCAGCCCTTTGGAAAACAAAGCTCCCTGCAGCCCCGCTTCTGCCATGCCCTGAGCCTTTCGCCCTCGCGGAGGACCAGACAATACGAGCCAGCCTCAGACACTGCTCCACGGGCAGGCTGCTTTCAAGGTTAACATGGCCCCTGGGCTGCCAGGCACGATCCTCAGCATCGCCTGCTGCTCCCTAGGCTTCTCGACCATTCCCTGAGGGGTCCCTGTCTTTGCACCCCAAGTTAGAGGGGGTCACTTGTCCCTGCTAGCTGCTTGGGACAGGGACGGGCTCTTTGACACATGCTCATGCGGAGCTGCGCTGCCCACCGGGGAGCTGCTGACACCGCTGCAGTGCAAACGACAAATGCATCCGTGCCCTGAAAATCCAAATATCCTTAACAAAACAGCACCGCACCGCGTCCTTCCCTCCACCAAAACCGCAAATTACTGACCTGTGCACAGAGCTCCCCCAATGTGAGCTGAAGCACTGACATCAGCTTTTGCTGTTGCTCAGGAATTTAATTCTGGGGGAGGAGAAAGGGGTGGGGGGCAGAGCAGGAAGGAGAAGGAACTTATTTATCAATAAGGGAAATAATCACGGATCTTGTAAAAACAACCAGCGCTGCACACAGAAACCAACGTTTATCACTATGTGATAACTTGGGGGGAAGGTCAACTGCTCCCCGCACATCAGGGGAGGTCAAGGGGATGATTTCCAAGGGGCAGCTCAACTCGTCAGTCGCTCGGAGCCGCAGCAGCGAAGCAGTGCCGAACCCATGCCGGCTGCGTTTCAAAGCCAAGGACACGGGGTGCCCCTCTGAGCTCCTTCATCCTCCCCAAACCCAAACGCTCCCCCCAGCACCAAGCAGAAACACCTTCCCACCCCATCCCCTCCCACCCCATGCCACCCTAACACCTCCCCACCCACCCCATACCCTTGGGGACACCCACCTCCCCACCTCCCCACCCTCTCCCCCTACAATGCTGCCCCCCAAACCCCCCCAGACTCCCCATTTCGATGCTTTCCGACCTCATTTTTTTTTCCTTGCGCGCAAACACCCCTCCCCGTTTTTCCCCTCCGGGCACCCAGAGGGGATGGAGAGCCCCCCCCCTCCGCCCCGGCCGCCCCCCCCGGCCCGCACTGACCCTGGCGGGGCCAGCCGCGCCGCTCCGCGGGTTTTCCGCTGGCGCGGCCGCTGGCGGTGCCGCGGGGCCCGCATCCCGCACCGGGGCGCGCACCGGGTGCGCACAGCTCCGCGCTGCTCCGCGCCGCTCCGCGCCGCCGGGAATGCGCCGGCGATGAGGTCATGCCTCGGGAGGGAGGGAGGAGGGGGGGGGGGGGAAGGAAAAAAAAAAAAGGAAAAAAAAAAAAAGAAAAAAAAAAGCGTTGACGTCACCCGCAGCCAATCAGCGCGGGAGGAGCTGGGCAGGGTGACGGCAGCCCCGCGGGCGCGGAGAGGCGCGGAGAGGATGCTGAGGGGGGTGCGCGGAGGTGGGGTGCCCCCACCCCCCGAAGTGGAGGGCAGGTGGAGGTGCTTTGAGGGAGGCCGGCCTTCCCGCTGCCGAAATCTGGGTGTTAACATCCACCCCGCAGGCTTTTTCGGGGTCCGGCCTCCGGTCCCCGCTGCCAGCCTCACCCAGCACTCCGCTGGTGGCCACCAAAGGCGGACTCGATGGAGACCAACACAACACGAGGCCGATGGAGGCACGAGGATGGAGGCCGATATGGTGTGAAGGCTTCGGCCTCAGCCCGGCCTCCGTCATCCCACACCTCAGCAGGACGTGGAGGCCACGCGGCCCATGTGCAGGTGGAGGACGGAGCTGGGGGTTTGTCCTTGGACGTGGCCCGGCAGCTCCAGCTTAGCGAGGGATTAGGGTTTAGAAGCTTTGCTGGCGCTTAGGAAATCAAGGGAACCTTCCTCCCTGCTGCTGATACGGATGCCGGGCGTTTTGGAATTAACTCTCTTCTCTCCAAACACACGGTGTCATTTTTTTTTTGTAGAGCACCAAGGGTGTAGAGCCCCAGCTGCTGGGACACACCGTGATGCTAAAAATCTCACTGTCTTCTCTTCTGCTGGCACAAAAATCAGTCCAAAGCGTGTTGGTGGGGAAAATTCTGCAAAACCAGGGTTACTCCACCTCGTGCCTCTAAACTGTGTGGGTTTAGGTCCTGGTAGCATAACTGGTGGGAAGGTGCTGTGCTAGCACGGGGCCTTGCTTCTCTACCTGCTCTGGAGCACTCGTGGGCTAAAAAAAATAAGAAAGACCCCTTTTCAGGGACAAAAGAAGGAAAAAGAAGGGATAGGTTGAGCTGCTAACTCCCGCTGAGATCTGACCTGCAGAGCAAGCAGCAAACAGGAGAGGGGGAGATGTTCCTCCGGCCAGGGGATGGGGGGGACGTGGCTCTCACGGGACGCTCAGGCCCACGGCTGGGCAGCTCTCCCACACCCACTGCTGCTGTGCCGGGCTGGGGGGAGAAAGCAAAACAAATGATTCACGGGCACTAAACCACTGCCAGGATTGCAGGGGCCAGGAGCAGGTGGCGAGGGAGGCTTGCAAAACTTCACCTGACTCCCAAAGCCTCAAGCGAACCCGATTTAGATCCCGACCCCGTCCGACCTGAAAGTCGTGGTTCTGGCTATGCCGAGAAGGGCTCCCCGCTCTCTGCGGTGCTATCAGCGCGGCGTTCAGCCGAGGGCAGGGCTCGTGGGTGCTCATCCACGCTCACCAGACCCTCAGCATCCCTACGTTACACATGGGAAACGAAGCAGGGAGAGCTGGGATGGTGCTGTGATGGTCACACGGGCAGAACAAAGCAGCGTCGTGCTCCCGGCTCCCATGTACCAGATGTGAAGCCATTGTCACCGCCAGGGGCCGGGTCCCCCCTCCCCAGCACGCTCGGAATGAGCAAAAACACTGCAGCCAGTTGCTCGTTGCTCACGGGGAGTGCTTTATTTCGGATAAAAAGCACTTCAAAAAGAATTCGCCCTCTTCGCCTCACTCTGCTTTTTCCTCTTCCCCAGATTTCAGGCGCATCTGAAGATTGATTGCATCCCAGCTACGTGGTTTGAATGCAAGTTGCGCTAGCACACGTAATAGTTTTTGCTAAAACGTTTTCCAAGACCCGTAATTGCCATCGCAGGCCAAGTGAGAAACTAAAAACCGAGAGAAAGAAACTGCTGCCAAACCGACGAGTCCATCAAAAAGGAGAGACTTGTTCACCAACCTGCAATTGCTTTAAATGCACAAATATGTGTATTTTTTACTCTCGGCTGGTGCTCTGTGCCGGGCTATTGGTGCAGCCTGTGAGGAGGAGCGCTGCCTGGGGGAGCCCTGCTCGCTGCCTGCCTCCCGCAAAGCCCCAAATGGTGTCACCGCGCTCTGTACAGTGCGTGAGCAGGAGAAAGCCCCGAGCAGCATCACGAGGCAGCCTCGTTTCTCGCAGGGAGGGCTGCACAGCATATCTCTCTTTCTTGGTTTCCCTGAGAAGAAAAATATCTGCCTGCGCCCGGCGTGGCTCAGCACTTCCAGCTGCAGAGCGTGCATGTAGCAGAAGCAGCGAGCGCGCAGCGGGTTGACTGCAGCAGTGCGAGGCTGGGGGTCTGCACGCCGTGCCGCTCCTCTTCGTGCTGCAGCAGCGCTCCTTCTGCAGCCCTGGCTCTGTGCTGCCAGGCGTTCCTGCCGAAGGGAGAAGGGGAAAGCAGCACAAAGTCGTGCGTTGAGTAAATTCACTTGGCACGGAGCACAGGTCAAAGGCAGGGGATGGGAGGAGCGGGACCTTTGTACCGGGCACGGAGCGAGCACACTGTGGGATGCAAAGCCGGTGGTGGCAGCTAGCTCTCCTAGAGGCTTTGCAGTGACAACCCTTAGCACAGCTGGCCTTTCTCCCTGCAGGCTGAAATGCTGTGGTCATGCACGTGGCTTTGCCCTGGAAAGCGAGGCTGAGTGAGGAATTCACTTTTTGGTGTGCCAGTAGCTGCCTGGGGTCACGCTCACACCTCTAAGGGCAGCAGGAGGGAGAGGACGGGGCCAGGGGAAGGAGAGAGGTGCTAAACGGTTTGGTTTCTGTACAGCCAGGCCTTAAAAAAAGGATCCTTGCCCCATGCTTCTTGGGGGCAAGGCATGGTCTTCCCTCTTTCTTCTCCCACTGCTCCTTGCTGCATATGAACCAGCCCGGCTCAGCGCAGGGGTGAGGGCTCTGTCAGCTCCAGACCCTTTTTCCCTGCCCCTCTGCAGGTTTTTGTTCAGCTGCTCACCAGTTGCTAGGATTTTGTTGTTGTTGTTTCCTACGTCGCTTAAACCGTTTTCACTGATGAGAGCATCTGCTGCCATCTGTGCCTCCCCCTCCTTCCCCGCACCGGTCCGGGCGGCGAGCTGGGTGCCACAGGATCTGTGCAGCCCTATCCTGCCCCGAATACCGGCACAGAGAGTGGGGCAGAGGCAGCTCCATCAGCACCCCACTTCTCCCCCTGCATCTGCAGGTCTGCAGCTCCAGCGGTGCTGCGGTGCCCAGCTCCCATGCCAGACCAGGACCCAGTGGCACTTGGCAAGGCTGCAGCTTAGCAAGGCCCGATGAGACACCTTTGAAAATACAGTGGTGAAGGGACTTTGGGAAGGCCCCCCCTACTGTAATTTGGGTATCGATGCAAAATCGGGGGCTGGCAGCTCTCCCCCTGTGGGACCGCGGAGCTGCTGGGCCGGGCTGGGAGGTCGCTACCCGAATTAGCCGCCAGCGCCGCGCTGCAGCTTGCCCTATTTATCACAGCCAACCCGTGTAGACGTAGGAGAGCCACGGGGTCACGTTTGCTGCCGGGAGGAAATCCAAACCAGTTTAACCCAGCTGGGATTTGCCTGCAAACTGGCTCGGCAGCCTTCGCACGGAGGTGGCATCACCCAGCCTGGGGCTTGCGTAAGCACGGCGGTGTTTGCTCACACGCCAGGGCACCCACACCCCTCTGCTCTGCACGGCCTCGCAAGGTGATTTCGAGAGGTTCCTGGTGCCCAAAGCCACCTTCTTGTCCTCCTCGGCTTGCTGGTGGTGCTGGGCAGCAGGGACCACGGCGGAGCGGTGTGCGGGGGCCCTCTGCCTGCATCCCGCAGCACGGCTGCAGGCGGGCAGGAGCTGCAGCTCCTCGAGCTGCTGGCGGGGCCGTCGGTCTGCAGAGACCACAAAGAGCAGATGTTGGTCCGGGAAGGACCTCGTGATGTGTAAAAATTCAGCTCCGTGTCTCCATCAGCCTCTGCTGATGCTCCGAGGTCCCCCCCGAAGCCGTTTCTTCTCCAGGCTCAGCCTCTCCTCCCATCACCAGCCTTGGCAGCCTTTCCTGAGCCCCCACCAAAAGCCTGTCATGTATGGGGGCCCCAAACCAGGAGCAATATTTTAGACACCACCTAACGATACTGACTAGTGGCAAATAATCCCCACCCCCCCGCCTTCCCGTTTCCCCCCTCTGGAGCTAAAGAAAAAGAAAAAAAAGAAATCCTCATCAACCTGCCAAGCTAAATTTCCTGGAGGAATACAATTAAATCTTCATGTGGCAATGCGACCATCACTCCCGATATCAAATGGCTTCCCAAGCCAAGACGGTTCCTCTCTTCCACCCCCTCCGCTCGGTTTTCGCTCCTGCTGCTGAATGCAACAGAGGCTGCGGCTTCGCAGCCAAAAAAAGGTGCGAGCTGGAGAGCGCCCAGTGAAGTTGTGAGTGGCAGAAGTGAAAAGGCAGAGAAGCAGCCCTTGAAATCCTCCCTTCTGTTATGTTGGGTGGCAGCCTTGGCAAACCCTGAAATTCCAGAATTTTCCTGTACAATTGGGAAAAAAGAAAAAAAAAAAGCGATGAGAGTACCTGTTGTATTTGGCTGCTGCTTTTCTTTCCTTTGTTCCCTCAAAGATTAAAATAAAATAAAATCAGAAAATAAAATAAAATAAAATAAAATAAAATAAAATAAAATAAAATAAAATAAAATAAAATAAAATAAAATAAAATAAAATAAAATAAAATAAAATAAAATAAAATAAAATAAAATAGAGATGCGCCCGATCAATTTGCAGGGTTGCTGTGCACCTCAGCCCCTCCACAGCACACTTCAGCCTTGGCACGGAGATGCCTCGTACAAGGTGGGTGCTGCCAGCAACAAATAATAAACGTGAGGGTTGCTGATAATAGTCCACCCTGTCTGTCCCTGACAGTTTGTGCATGCAGAAATGCTGCGGAGTCAGTGCAGTGTTCCCCCTGGTTCATTAAAGAGGCAGTCCGTCAGGGGAAGATGCTGGCAGCCCATTTGTCACGCCAGTTAAAGGCAGGAGAGGCTGCCTTTGGGTTGCTCCTGATTTTTGCCAGCTCTGATTTTTTATATATATATAATTTTTTATTTTTTTTTTGTGTGTGTTCTGAGCAGGGCGAGAAGTTGGGGCTGGCTCCCCGGAATACCACCCGCAGGGTGGCCACGGGGCGTGCGGGCTCACAGAGGGCGATGCGCTTCCCGGATTTTTGGTAGTTCAGGAGGTGCCTCCCACTTCAGTCCTGCGGTGACATCTAAATCTGCCCCATACATTTTGGGTTTTAGGCCAATTCTTGCCATTCATTTGAGGCATTTTTCTCTTTCTCTTCATGCACAGAGTGGGAGAGGGGAGGACAACCCGAAGAGTCAGCGCAGCAGACCAGACATCAGAGGTATCTTTATTGACCGTCTTACAGAAATACAGCAGCACTCGGTTTGGGGGGGGGGGGGGTGTGACTTCCCCAGAAGGTGCCTTCCTTCTCAGCACTGCTGGGCCATCCCGAGGAGAAATCTGCCCTTTAACACACTGGGGTTCATCTGGAGGCTTTGGGGCTCTCTGGGGACAGTAAGTTATTTCAACTGGCGGGTGAAATTCAACAGAAATGCATCAGAAAAGGAAAATAAAAGGTGTGTGGAAGGGTGGTGGGCGGCCTGATCACACCTGACGTGCTCTGAGCCTTGCCATCCCACTGGCCTCAGTGGTGGGCGGCCTGATCACACCTGACGTGCTCTGAGCCTTGCCATCCCACTGGCCTCAGGGTCTCAGGCACGTTGCTTTCCTCCCACCACCCCGCACCCCAACCATGCCCCCAGCCCTGGCTGCACCCCACAGACCCCCAGGGCCATACTTGCAGCTGCGAGTCACACTCAGCTCTCAGCTCCGCATGCCCTCATCACATAGCTTTATTTGCCATAAAATAAGCTTTTCTTGGTCTGCCTTCCTCCCTGCACTGCTGTACAAGTGAAACCCTTTCCTACAACAGCCCAAATACTGTCTACGGCCAGGAAGAGTAGGCTCAGCTGGGCTGATAAACTCATTTAACTTTTATTTATGTGTTTACTTTTTTTTTTTTTTTATCAAGGTGGAGTTGTTTTATTTTTTTGCGTCCTTGCTACAGGAAACAACTGCAGACACTTCTGGCATAGAGGCATCCTGGCGGTGGCCGCTGCTGCTGGCCTGGCGCTAGTAGTCGGTGAGGGGGTACCGCAGGAAGATGAAGATGAGGATGATGCAGAAGGTGGCGAGGGCTGAGCTGGTGATGTTAAAAAGCCGGGCAGTCTTGGCATCTTCCACTGCCCCGTTTAAGTCATTGAGGAGCTTCTTATCCCGGACCTGAGACAGGAAAAAAAAAAAAAAGAGAAGTAATAGGGAGATGTATTGTGCTACTATGTAATACATGAATTAAAGTACTAAAAAATAATAGTGCATCCCCAGGGAGAGCTGGGTGCTGCCGCATCCTCCTCATCGTGCCATGCCATCCTAGCAGCTCTGGGACTTGCATCATCTGGGCCGTAAGGCTGGTGTCTTGGGGTGTTTGGGTGCCCCCTGCTGCACCAAGGCACCCAGCGTGCAAAGCCGGTGCAGGATCCGACCACAGCTCGAGGGCTGGGCTGGCAGCCCTGGGGTACCAAGCTCCTTCTGCAGCTCTCCTGCAGCTGGGGGCATCTCCACTGTTGACTTCCAGCCCTAAAGCACGGGTGCCATCTTGTTATCCTGCAGGCTGGGACACCCGTGGGCTCGTCTCGGGGTGGGTCTCCAGCTGGGTCAGGAGCTTGCGTGTGTCCACACCTCCTCCGGGCTGCCAGGCAGCAGCAGTGGCACTAGCAGGCAGGGGATGGTGTCACCAGGCAGGGGACGGGGTCACCAGGTAGGGGATAGCACCACCAGGCAGGGGATGGAGATGCCCGGCAGCAGACCCCAGACCAGGGGTGCTGTCCATGCCTTCCTAGCAGGGCTCTGTGCCCCTCTCCAAACCCGCAGCCGGCCCTCGGCAGCTGGAGCCCAGAGGCCGTGGGGTGGAAGGACCAGGGCCTTTTGCCCCTTTTTGCCTTTCCCGCAGCAGGGTGGGAGCATCCTCAGGACTGTGCAGGGCTGTGCCTCGCTGCGTGCTCAGAGGCCCCAGGGCCGTGCTGCTCTCACACCCCGCGCTTGCTGTGGAGCAGGAGCGAGTTGAACGCTAGGTGTCGGTGGCAGGCTGTGAAATCCCGCAGCCAGCCCCAGAGTCCTCCTAGAAACATTGAAAGCCTTTTATCGACCGGGAGCTTTCTGAAAACATCCTGCGATGCATTCAGACCACGTCTCAGCCACTTCTTTTTTTTTTTCTCCCTCCCTCCCGCAGTGCTGTCCTGAAAGCCTGGTGCCGCTTGCCCAGCATGGGGACGGGCAGCAGAGCCCCTCAGTCCCGCTGGGCCGTGCTGCTTCGAGGGACCGAGTCCTCAAGACGGTGCTTCCAGCGATGGAGATGGCCCGAGGGACAGCAGCAAGCCCGTGGCGGCCCCTTTTTGGCAGCCGTGTGTCCAGGATGACTCGCCTTGGGAACATTTCTGGGGATTTCGCATCCTCCTGGAAGCCTGGGGAGATGCTGGGAGACGTGGGGCTCTGCCTTGGGGCAGCAGGCCCTGTGGTGCAGGGCAGCCTCGGGGAACCTTGCTCTGCGTCCTGCCGGGGAACCCAAAGACAAACCCCGCGGAGTGGTGCGGCTGGTGCCTGCTGCTGGCCCCCTTGCTGTGGGACCAGCTCCTCCTACCAGCTCCAGACGAGTGCCAGAGCCCCTGCAGCACACGAGCATAAAGAAGAGGTGTTTCTTGCTCCAAATTGCTCGTGGTCAAAGCCTGGAAGCTGTCTCCTCCCTTCCCAAGGTGGGGACAGGTCCCCAGGGTCACAACCCCTCCTCTCTGAGCCCAGATGTGGTGTTTCCTTAGTCACAGTTACTTTTCTCATTGTCATTTTGACCTTACCACCTTGCCAGAAATTATTAGGGGATTTCGGCCCACGTAATAATAATTTCGGAGAAGGCTCGGGATGCTTATCCTGCACCTGCTGACCTCAGAGCACTGCACGCTCCCCCAGAGCACTGCACGGTGGCTTTCTGGAGACACCGCCAAGGTAGAGCTTAGCTCTGACCCAGCTTGGCAGTTTCTACTTCCCTCCTCCATGTCACCAGCACAAGGTGGCGGTGGCCTTTCCTCCACCCCTGCTCGCCTACCACCTCCCTGCTGCTCACCTTCTCTTCCTCCACCTCCAGCAGGCTGGTCCCCAAGGGCTCTTTCTCTCTGCTCTCCCACCTGCATCCCCTGCCCTTCATCCCCTTGTAGTTTTGCCTTCACCTCCCTCTCCAAGTGCTCTCCTCAGCTCCCACCACCCCGCTTCTCACCTCAGCTCCTTCAACCCCACTCCACGCCTGCACCCACCCACCTCTCTTCCACTGCATGCGATGTGCAAGCCCCCTTTTCCATCCCTGCTGCTTCCCGCTCCCTTTCCACCTCCTTTCCTGCTCCCAGGCTCAGCCCCTCTCATTTTTAGGAGCTGAGAGCTTGCCGGGTGGGTGCAAAGTGCTGCGTCAGCTTCCCGGAGGAGACAAATGGTTTGTTGATAACGAGTCTAAAGAGGCCGTATTTAAGGCAGCCTGGCGCTTAGTATTCAGCCAGCAGCTGGTTGGATGGATGCTTTGGGAAGAGGCTGGTTTGCCTGTAAACCCATTCCCAAGCAGGGCTCTGCTTCCCTCTGCATCAGGAGCTTCTTGCTCCGGAGGGCACCCTCAGGTTTGTTTGCTCTGTGGATTGCCTGGGACCTCTCCAGCCCACGTTTCGCCCTTGTGCCATCCATCACCTGGCTCTTGCCATCAGTTTCTCCCCACCAAAAAACCTTTGCTCCTCCTGAAGAGCGGACTGAGAGCCCGCCTGGGAGGCACTCCCTGCTCCTCGGGGTTAATAAACACCGGGGATTTCTGCCGGTCCGCTTCCACTCGAGAAGGTCAGCGGGCAGCAAGAGGGGGCAGCAAACAGCAGCACCCAAGGCAGGGTGCTGAGGGGCAGGCAAGGAGAGCTCAGGGGGCTGTGCCGGGCCACCCTGCATCTCCTGGTGGCAGGAAAGCTCCAAGAGCAGCTTCACGGGCTGAAGGGGCCGCGAGAGCTTCTCGCTGCCTTGATCTCCTCACAGCCCAAGCGAAGCTCCCTGATCTGCTTCCAGAGTGTGCTGAAACGGGTGGGAAGGCGGCTGCGTGCTGAGGCACCCGCTGGAACACCTCTGGGGCCTGGGGCACAGAGGAGCCCCTGATTTATTAGCAGCATCAGCCTGGCAAGAGCAGGTGACGTTCATGGCAGCGTGCTGTTTGCGATAACAAAAGCAGTCGCTCCTGAGGTCTCTAGATGTGTGAGTTATTTAAGGGAAATGGAAAAGCCCTCACCGGGGAGCCGTGCGGTGCCACCAGCGTACAGACTGCAGCTCGACCAGGAAACCTGGGCTTTGCCAGCCACGGGCTCTGCCTTCAGAGGTCCCAGGGAGGGCTCGGGGAGGGGAAGCCCTATCAGCACCCTGCTCGGGCCCTACGAAGCACAGAAATCCCCCAGGAGCTGGGGTGCAGCTCGCTGCTGCCCCACCGCCCTCGCACCTGGCTGCAGAGGGACCTGCAAAGCCTGGCTGGCTGCAGAAGAGAAAAACAGGCTTCAGGAGAAGTGCCCCTAACATCCCACCTGGTGGGGACAGCGTTACGGGAAGGTCCCCGATGCCTTCCCCAGCACCCCAGGGGCTCCCCAGCCCAAACCTTTTGCTGCCACCTCCGTGTCCCCGTTTCGTCCCAGCCCCGCAGCAGCCTGAGAGGCACCAAGCTCTTGCCAGCCCTCCTGCCGTGTGCCAGCTCTGACCTGTGTCCCCGAGGGACATTTTCCTGGTGTTTTCCCCTCTGGCAAGGAGTCCCAGCCACTGGAGAGCTCTCCGAGCAGAGCAGGACAGCTTCTACATGCTCAGCTCGGCTCCGTGCCATGTCCGTGCGGGGACCACCACGTCCACCCCGCAGTTACCGCTTCCCAAAAGAGCCTGCCACAGCCATCTTCTATTTTTCTCTCCCCGATTCAGGGCAAACTTGCCCATTTCTGTTCCCTTTCACCAGTTATTTATTTTCACACCAGATTTTTATGCCCTCTAGACTTTTTGCATACCGATGCTCTGTCCCAGCGCGATGCTCCAGCCCCGGCTTACTTCTGGGCTCACTTTGGGGTGAATCGATCTGTTTCTGTGGCGAAGCCGCCCTGCACGCTGGCCTCCCACTAAGTGCTGCTGCCAGCAGGCACCAGCTAGCCGCTGTCCCCGAGCTGACACGAGCGGGGCCGCCCCGCAGCCCCCGGGCTCTGTGTGCACATTCGGGTGGTTTGGGGCAGGGCAGGGCAGCCCCGGGCCCTTTCCCATAGCCACCGGGTGCTCTGGTGCCCCAATACCACATCCCGGCCGGGCTGCTCCCCCTGCAGCTTTCCCCTTTTGGGGTTTTTTAACAAGAGAAAGGGCAGGAAGCAACGAGGCAGGGTTACTCTGTGCTTTGCCAACCTGTCCCCCTGCCGCTTGCTGGCAGCTGGGTGATGCTGGCCAGCAGCTTCCCCTCCTGCCCCACGACACGATGCTGCCGGACCGGGGCCCGTCCTGCTGAGCTCTCTGACCCCCCCCAAGAGGGGACCGAGCACATCCAGCACGAGCGGAGCCCCCCTGCAGGGAGCCCCCTGCAGCTTTATGTGCCCCTGGGGACACTGGGGCCGGCCCAAACACCCCTTCCCCACCCAAACCAACACCCCCAGCTCCAACACACGTCCCCATCCCAGCACCCAGAGGGAGCATCCCCTCCCGTTGGTGGCAGGGATGTGAGGGACATCCCAAAGCGCTCCCCCCCCCGGTCCCCGTCCCCCCTCCCCGGGGCGCTCGGCACTCACTTTGAGCGAATAGGCCAGGGCGATGAAGCCGAGGCAGCAGAAGTTGAGGTACACAAAGTTGAAGATGGACCAGAGATAGTAGTCGTTGACCTCGGTGGTGTCGGGGTAGATCTCGATGACGGTGGTGGGGTTGGTCATGGTCTTCTTCTCCACCGAGTGCTTGCACGGGACCGCCGGCCGCAGGCTGTCCCCTTTGCAGCCCTTGCTCTCCATCAGCTGCGCGGCGGACGAAGGGGACAGGACGGGGGACGCCTGCCGGAGAGCCGGGGGCTTGGCGATGCAGGCGAAGCAGCCCTGGGGGGGACCCTGGGGGGGCCGGGGGGGCCAGGCCACCCCCTCGAAGGGGCACGGGGGGCCCAGGGGGGGGTCCTGTGTCCTCTCCGTGGTGGCGGCCGCCGCGGCGTCACCGCGCTCTGCCCTGGCGGAGGGAAAAAGGGGGGTGAGGGGAAGGGGAGACGGGGTGACGGGGTGCGGGGGGCAGAGCGGAGGGGGGGACAGAAAGGGGGGACGTGGGGGGGAGGCGGGAGGCAGAGAGAGGGAGCGGGTGGCGGAGGAGAGAGCGGGCAGAGGAGCGAGGGAGCGGGCAGAGGAGAGGATGGGGAGGGCAGGAGGAAGGGGAGGGGAGAGCAGGGGACCACAGAGCTGTGGCTGCATCTCAGAAAGGGAGAAATTGGTGAGGGGAGAGGGGAAAATTACGGGGCAGCACAGAAAGAAGGGAACAAATCGAGGCACGGGGAAGCGCTCGGGAAGAGTGGGGGGGCGGCGGTGCTGCAGGGAGAGTTGCCAGACAGCCGCGCAGCCCCCCGCTCCTGCCCGCAGCCCTCCAGCTGTCCGGCTGTCTGTCCGTCCGTCCATCCAGGCCTTCTGCTCCCCGTCCCATGCCGGGATGGGAGCGGGTTGCTGGAGGCCGCCGCGGGGCTTTGCCAGGCTGTGCGGCGGAGCTGGCTCGGTGCGGCACAGCAGCCGCGTCCTCCCTGCTCCCCCTCGCTCTCTCCTGCTTTGGTTTTATTATTATTATTACTATTAATTGTTATTATTATTTGCTGAGCCCTCATCTCTGTGGGATTCCTGACGGGGTTGCGTTTCCCAATCCCTTTCACCTGCCAGCAGTTCCCCCCCCCCCCCCTCCCTTTTGGAGAATATCGTGGCCGGAGACGAAGAGGAAGAGGAGGAGGAAGAGGGGGAAGAGGGGACGAGGACAGAGAATGGGGAGGGGGGGGGGGGGTGGGAAGAGGTTACCCGCCCCTCTAAGCCCCCTTGTAGCCGTGCAATTAGGAGAGAGCAGTCCACCTCTCGCCACCCGTCCGTCCGTCCATCCGTCTCCTCGGAAGGCATGGGGAGGAGAGGCAGGGATACTCACGGGGAGGGATGCGGGGAGCCGCAGCATATCCGGCTCAGCACTGCCTCTTCCTCGCTGCTGGAGCCAGGGGAGGAGGGGACGGCAGCGCCGGGGGGGCTCCCCAGCAAGGGGGGGCATGCAGGGGTGGGGTGGGTCAACGGGCAGCACCCCCAAATGTGCTCCATGTGGTAGGGCGACGAGGACGTGGCGTGGCAGAAGCGAGGTGGGGCAAAAAGTGCCATCCGTGCCCTTGTGTGGATGGAGAAGGGATAAATCCTGCAGGCACCGAGCACCTCATGGTGTTGGCTGCGGGATGCAGGGCGCGTGGCCGCATTAGGGGAGGGCGGTGGGGATGCCACGAAGGCCGGAGTCGCCCAGGAGGACCTGGCCATGCCCGGGCTTGGCACGGGATCAGCAAAAGGGTTTCTGCCTCCAGTTGCCAACCGTCCCAGGAGCCAAAACCTGGGGTGCTGAGGCTGCTTCCCCTGGGGATGCAGTGTCGGAGAGCAGCGAGTGTGGTGCAGGGACAGCGTGCAGGACATCGGGAGGACGTGGTGGTGGCACAGGGACACAACATGCCACCCCACAGCCCAGCCCCGTGCAGGTGGATTTGCGGTGGCAGCTAGGGTGCCAGGGAAGGGCGGCAGAGAAATCCCAGAGAAATCCTACAAATGGATTTTTTTTTTTTTTTTGCAGGATTTTGCAAGGCTTGTAAAGAAGCCGGGTAAAATAAAAGTCTACATGAGCATTACCTGCAGGCAAAGGGAAATCCTCTGTAAGTGCTTTAAGCCTACCCTCAAAGTGCTGAGCTAAGAAATAGTAACTGATTCACTTGGCTTTTTGCAACCTGCAGCTGTGCAAAGCATCCTTCCTCCAGGAGGAATGGTGAAACCCCTGGCAGGCAGATTGCTGACTGCCCGAGGAGATGCTGCTGTCCCATGCAAGCAAGGAGAAGGTCCTAAACACCACGCTGCTGTGTGTGTGTGTCAGAGGAGAAACCAGCTGGACAGCCAACATCCTGAGAAGCAGTCCTGGCTGTGAACTTGGGGATAAACCCTTTAAATGAGCGGGATTGCACTGAATTTCAGATTGTACCATTAATTCCCCTCCTAATGGTAATGAATTGCAAGGTCCTGGGTATTGGCTAACCATTCAGGGCCCCAGAATGAAAAGTCAATCTTCAGCACGGTGAAAAATGATCATCAGGGAGCCATGAGGTCCCCCAGAAAATTAGTGTCTTTAACAGTCACTAATGAACTGGAAAATAAGGTAAATGATGAAGGGAAAACATCAGCGGATGGCATTTATTTGGTGTAGTCAAGCCTGGAGAAGGCTGTGGGGACATCAGCGAGGTCAAAGCCAGGTGGCTAAGGGGCAAGACCTCAGCGTGGGTGACTCCCAGCATTGATCAGAAGGAAGGAACAAAGCTTCCTTTCGCTCCGTGATCCCCCGAACCTCAAATTCCATTCATGGCTTTCCCCTGAAGTGTGCAGCGCCACTGGCAGGACTGCCGGCCCGGATGGGGCACAGCCCCACCTGTGTCTCCGGTCCTCCTCCCTCATCGGCTCCTCCACCTGCAAACAACAGGTTTGCATCAGCTGAAGATGAGCCTGTTGTTTATTTGTCTTGCCAGCGTTGTGTACTGCTCCTCTTCTTAGCGTCAGGCAGGGACGGAGGGCGAGGACAGGAGGAGACGTCAAAGAGGGGACCTGGAGGAGGTAGGAGGAGGTGGCAGGGTGGTGCTGGGGAATGTGGCATGTCCTGATGTGAATGGGATGCTTTAAAAAAATGATGTGAAGAATAAATATATATATATATATATAATTCTGCATTATTTGAACACTGCTCCTATTTTCTATGGGTCTTTAAAGTTCACATGTACAAGCCCTCCACCTTAAGGGCTCTGCAACAGAAAGATGTTTCCTGTCCCCAAAATAGTTCTCCTGTAATCGAGCCCCTCAGGACTCATTCCTACCCTCCCTAGGATATTCCTCAGTGGGTTGCTGAGCCTCGGCAGCAGCAAGGTGGTCTGCAGCCTGGGAGGGTGAATCCCATCTCCCTGCTCTCCCTTGATTTCTCTCTCCTGTCCTCTGGTTTCAGTCTGTGCTGCATTCCTTTTCCCCTCCCAAAGGAACCTAAAAATAAACAGATCAAAAAAAAGAGCATAAAAAGGAAAAGTCACCAGTCCCAAACAACGTGCTTAGTCATTCGCAGTTATTAAAATAGTTTCTAAAAGCAACAAATTGCTGTGCCAGCCAGAGGAGCACATTACCTCCACCAACAAGGGGCCCGATCCTTCCTTTCCTCATGGTCTGCGGTGAGGGCAGGTCCCGTGGGAGCAAGCTATCAAGTTGTCAGAGATGGGTTTCTGCAGGGATGTTGCAGTAACCGAGGGGGGGCTGATGAAAACCCGAGCATTGGCTGGGCAAGATAACACAGGGCTGAGGCCGGGCTGCCTGTGGGGTTGTGTGCCCTGCTGGAAAAGCACAGGAGGACAGTCCTGGCTCTTGGCTTCTCCAGCTCTTGGCCAAGATCGAGCCTGTGATTGTTCCTGCTGAGGTGCAACATTCAACACTCACGGTGTGATTAAATGCGTAGGCACAATCCGCATCCTCCTATTTCTATCAGTGACATCTCCACCCCTTGGGCTACTGAGGAACAGCAGACAGCATGATTGGTTTTTGGGACCCAGCTAGCCCCTTTGGGGTTAGATCCATCCCTTTAACATAGGACAATGACTGATTGGGGTATTAAGGCATCCTGGGGGAATAGAGGCTTGGGACTGTCAGTAAGGAAATCAGTTAAGCTCTCCGCATGCTTAGATCTGCGCTCAGAAAATAGGATGGTACTTGGCTGCATCTGCCTTGCTTATGTAGATGATGTTTTTTTTCAGAGCAGGGATTAGCTCTTATCTTGCACCTGGCATATGGGGCCTTCGTTCTGCATTAGAGACTCCAGATCCCATACAGCAGCGCTAGGACTCAAAAATCACTCAGACAAGAGGAAGGGATTTTTGCTGTGTTTTGAAAAAAAAAACACCACGAAACAACCCTGTTTGTCATCCCAGACTCTCGGAGTGTGAACTCCACATCCTAGTGTGTTTCAGGCTGGAATCAGAAACTGGGTTCCTGCTTTGCCCCCTTTAGGGCCACATGTTGTCCCAAGCTCAGCAGGAGCTTGTCCTACCTGGCCCAGACAACCAGGGAACCAACCAGTGGAGTTGTCACATCACCCTACAGATGCTGGGCTGCTTTCATCACTTTGAAACAGAGAACAGCCTCCCAGCATGTTCCCTGGTCAAAGAGAAGGAAAGGATATATAGAAGTCCACCCAAGAGAGGCACCGGACATACTGACCCAACAGAACTGGGGAGGCAGGCCCCTGACATCAAGAAAGGATTTGGCCCCTCCAATTACTCAAGGAAAGACCAGACTGAGTTAAGGGGGAAAATACTGTATTTCCTTTTCAATTTCCTAGGATGAGACAGTAATTCTGACAGCAAATTAGATTAAAAAAAGTCACACAGTTAGAGTTTGGTTTTAAAATGCAGATAAAAGAACAAGGGGAGGAGACCCAGCTCAGTGAAGGCTATGATTTGTACAGCAAACGCAGTCGCATCAAATGAACTGCTCCTCCAGCCTACCCTATGATATGCCACCCCCGACATGGTTTTGGGCCACGCTCCTCCCTCAGGCAGTCACCGTGGCTGAGGACAGACACCAGCCCAGAGCCAGGTTCCCCTGGAGGCTACCCTGTGGGCAGCACGAGGCATTGCACACCCCCCAGGACTGCTGGCACGTTCTGCACTTCCCGCTGGGATCTGATGCGGAACACATCCCAAACCCACCGCCCACACCACATCAGCTCTGATTAACAGGTACCCAGATGCCATCTCACTGTGCTGGATAAATCCTGCAGCTCAGGGATTATTCAGCAGGACCTCGAGGTGCTCAGGGCACTTAATGTGAAGAGTGTGCTCTCTGGAGAAGTGCCAGAATAGCTGTAGATTTTACAGCATCTATCTTTTTTTTCCAGTAGCACGCTGTTCTCAGTCTGCAACAGATGTCCTCAGGCATCCAGATCCAGGGTTACAGGTCTAAGAGCAGGCGAAAGCAAGCTTTGGAAGCAGCAGACATCATACCCAGGGTTACATGGGACAACGGATGCATTAGGAGTGTGCTCAGGTCTGTCCCTACTGCCCATGCCAGACCCCTCCACAGCATGAGCTCTGGTTATAAAGCCAAACCAACCAGCTGCAGCAGGTGGGGACAAGGGACATCTGCAGGCTAGGTCCCCCTAGGAAATCCCTAGCTGGGATTTCACCAGCTGTTCTGTCCAGTCTGGGGTCATCTCTTGTGGTGATCTGGTTCTCTTGCAACCCTCAGCTTTCTCTCACCTCCCTAACCTCAGGACCTGATCCAAAGCACTGGGAAACCAACATGACTACGTTCTCTTCCTCAGCATGGACTGGGAGCCTTGTGAAACTCTGTTCTGTTCTCTGTGACTTAGGACACCCGATCATCTTCACAGCTACTTGTCTCCTTGCTCACCCAATGTATGCCTACTGATGCCAGCCCTGTGAAGCAAGCCGCTCTATACATGCAGATCTTGGATCTTCATAATGAAGGAAGGCATGAACATGAGCGCAGCTTCAGCTCCCACCTCTCCAAAGCAGGAACGCACCTCACTTGGTCTGCAGCACAGAAGGTAAATGAACAGAGCTCTCACTATTAGTTACATGGGAGTGACATACCAGGTACGGGGGTGTTAAACCCTGGGTTTTGGAACCGGGCAGTGGAAGAAGGAGCAAATGCAAGCCCACAGCCTCCATGGCACCCTAGTGCCTGGAAGCCTCGCTGCCTCTGCCAACTGTCTCTCAAGTCTGGGGCAGTTCAAAACACTGAGGATAATGTTTCCAAGTCTCATGTGATTTAAGCTTGTAGATCACTTAGCTGCTTTGGGAAACATTACCTTCAGCTCGCTGGCTCCAGATGAAGTTAAGGAGGAAAAACTGGAAGAAATTCACCAGACCCAAGAGAACTTGGGTCAAGTGGTTTCGCTCAGCCTCCAGAAGAAAGCTGAGCTTTCAGGGACATGAAATCAAGTGACTTTTATTAAATACTACTGTGACCCCCCCCCCTTGTATTCTTACTCCCTGAAGAGTCCCATTGGCTGGAGCCCCCTACAAATCCCTGCCCTGTTAGGTCTAATAGGCTCAAGCCAGGCATGCTCGCATCACATCCCCAGCTCTCGCTAGTGTCATCACAACACAAAAGACACACTAACAGAGCCCCTGGGCTCCAAAACTCAACTCCTGTGCATGCTACATGATCCCCCACTGCTCCAGCCCAGGACATGCTCTCTCAGGACCAAGCCAGCACCAACTCATTGAGAAGAGGTCTAGCGATTGCTTCCTCACCTGTCAGAGGGGTGAGGGACTCCTTCCCCTTCCACTCCCCCACTTCAGTGACAAACCAGAAGTACAACCTAACATGTGGGATAGCTGTCTCCATCCTTCTCCCCCAGTGAAAAACCCCACAGCTCCTCTGCAGGAGCAGGGCCAGCCAGCTGCCTCCCCAGGAGCAAGACCAGTGCTGGGAGACATTGATTCTTAAAGCTGAACAATTTTTCTCAATCTTAAATACCGGGAGATACAACAGTAAGGAGAGGGGCTACTCCAGCTGGCATTATCAACTCAAGATGTCCCAGCACCACTTACTCAGAGGGGGAAAAGTAGCTAGCAGGGCACTAACAATGACTATTTTCCTGATAACTTTAAATCTAGTTCAATTTTTTCTCTTCCACTGACTGGGTTTCTAATCCTGGTAAGCTTTCTCTACAGCTCCTGTGTGTGCAAGTGTGTGTATGGCGGAGGCAGTGGGGGGGGTCAGGCGCTTAGACACATTTGGCAAAGCCAACAGAGTCATTATCACGGTCAAAGACAGTGTAGTAGGGACCAATGAAGACATCCCCCAGGATCCAGAGCGGGCCACCAGGAGGTGGGACGTCCAGGCCTGAAAACCCACTCAGGCAGATGGTCTCTCCTTGTGCAGAAACCTGGGGAGAAGAATGAGAGCTTCAGCCAAAGATCCCCACCTCTCCCCAACCTCAGGAGCTTGGGAATAACACCTACCAACCCCAGCTGCTTTTCAGCTGCACAGCCCAGGATCTGTAGCTTGTGAAAGCTGTGAAATCTAAGAGACACTGCTGAAATTCTGCGCTAGAAGTTGATCCCATATCATCTGATGGCTGACATGCCAGACCAGTAGCCCCTGTGAGAAGGCTAGCCTAATGCTACCAGAACTCAACAGAAAAGGGCAGAGGGTTTGTAGAAAGCTCCATAACTGCCTGCCCTTCTTTCCTCCCCACAACAGAGAGCGCATCGTGCAGGGGATCTTGATCCTGCAGGACCTTACATAGGTTTCCTGGACCCAGCAGCCACTGCCACAACCACAATCTTTCATGCTTTCCCCTCCCTACCATTAAGTGCCTGTTCTGGCTTTGCTTTTGGGTTTTAGATTTCTTGGTTTAGCTCCAAGCAAAGAAGGCAAAAGTTAGGCCTTAGGGAGAAGAACAGGCTGGCAGAATTTGCCCTGGACGCACCTTGAAGACATACTGCTCTCCGGTGAGCTGGTAGGGCTTCCCTCCTAGCGTGAGCGTGACGACAGGCAGAGATGACACCTTCTCACAGGGGATCACATACTGAAATAGAAACAGCAAAGGCTTCAGATGGCAGCTCCCAAGTCCTCAGGAAACAGAACGATCTTCCCCAGGCAGAACCACATCTTTCCCATCCTCCCCAAATACTCATCTCAGGGTGCAGAAAAAGCTTGAGCTGGGGCAAGCACACTGCTCCCACTCCAGGCTCCAAGCAGGGGACAGAGGGTTTTAAGGACAGTTCAGGGCTGTGGGGATGGAGCCATAGGATGCCAGGTTCAGCTCCCAGCTCTGCTGAGTCCCTAGGATCCTTCCTAGGGGCTCCCTGTCCCTCCAGGATTTCAGGGAGGAGAGACGACCTTGGGAGATTAAGTACGACAGTTAAAAACTTGGCAGGGAAGGGCTGTCATTTGCATCAAATGCATTTGTATTAAAGTGCCTCTGGACTCTCATTAACATGAATCCTTGGCCTCAGCCACAACTTGCACCCCTCTCCCCCACCTTCCAGAGGGGTGGCAGAGGTGACCCAAAGCCTCCCAAGGTTCACAAGACCCAGGCCCTGCTATTTGTCTTATCTCCATCCCAAAGGACAGAGGAGTCCCTGCTATGCAGGGAGCTTTTCCAGGAGTACAGGCTGGGATCAGAAACCAGGGGAAGCAGGAGACCAGTGTCTCTAGAAGCACCTGGGTGCAAGACACCCAAAAAGCAGGGAGTTTGCAGATGCCACAATGGCCACAGACTCATGCTGTGCCCCTCCCCAGCCTCACCTGGCCCTTGATGAGTGGTTTCGCACCAATTGCTGTCTGCAGCTCCTTCACTTCCTTGGTGGGGCCGGTGATGAGCGAGGTGCCCGTGTCCACGATGGCCTCACAGCCCCCCTTACACAGAGTCAGCCCATTGGCAACATCCACCCTAGGGAGAGATGCCCAGAGAGGAGACAACCCTTAGAGATGTCCCAGCAAAAGTGGCAGCAAAAGAAGAGCTGAAAAGGGGAAAACTGAGCCTGGGCAGAAGGGACACACATGGAAGGCTGCACCAGATACTTATGGAAGGTCCAGGGGAAGGATGAGCGCTCAGAATTTTGATGCAGCATGTTTGTTTCTCTACCGTGCACAGCCCCTCCGTGCCTCCAATTAAACAGAGGCCTTGCTACATGACTCTGTTTCTGCAGACACCCTGGGACTGCTATCTGCATGCTGGTGCAAGCACCGCAGCTGATGGGCACACGGACAAGCTAAGGGTGATGCATTAGGGGCTCTCAAATCCTGGTGCTTCTCATAAGTTTGTGCTACTGCTAAAAGCAAAGGGTTAACCAGGTGCTGAGACAGCTTGGGGGGTTGTGGGCAAGGGAAGGATTCACATACATTAAAAAGGCAGGAGAGGAGCTGCTTGGCTTCCTTGCCTGCATCACATTTCACAGCAGTGCAGACAGATAAAGCCCTCCAGCCTTGATCTCTGCAGACATTGCCAACACAGCATGGCTTGGGGAAGATGAGAACTAAGACCCTGCGCCAGGAAGGGCAGCAGTCCTTGGGAAAGAGGCACGCACTGATCACAGGCTGCTTCTCAGCTCCCATCACGTGGGAGAGCTCAGAATAGACAGCGGGGCTCGCCGGCCGGCAGCCCGCTCCCCTTCCCCCTGCCTCCAACAATGCATGCTGATTGCTGCGCCGTGCCCTTCAGGCAAGGGCTGCCTTCCTGGGGCCTCATCCTGCTCCTCCGCAGCTGCTGGCAAGCAGCTCAGCAACATTTAACACATGGGAGGCCTTCAGCCCTGCACCAGGCATGAGGAACGCAGGGCTGTCTGCACACACAACAGGACTTACGCATCCATGTGGACCTGCCAGTAGGCTTTGCGTGTGACGTTCACCCAGCTGAAGTCGCCGCTGTAGTATTTGGGGTCAGTGCCCCCAAGCAGCAGCTCGCCGCCTGGCTGAGCTGTGGGGTCTCTGAAAGAAAAACCGAAAAATCACCAACATCAGAGGCAAGGTGAGGAAAACCCCTCCAGGTGTCCCTGAAATACACACCAGGACATTTGGGGGTTTATAGTACTGTGCTCATAGTGTTGGAGAGAGACAACTGGTATTGAACTGTGTTGTATCAGTGTAAGGACAGGTACTCTGAGATAGGCTGAGGTGAGGAAGGGGAAACTGGAATATTTTCCAAAGCACACTGCATAGGTTAACTGTGCCCAACTCTGCTGCAGCCAGCGGCCTCAGAGCCGGATCCTCAAGGTTGCTGTCAGATAAAAGATTGCTGCTGAGCAGATGGGAAGAAATATGGTGATAGGGGAGGGATGGCGCTGGAGCTGCCAAAAGCAGCCCTCTGTCCTCCCCTCTCCAGATCTGCTACTTTTTTGGCTGAAGTGGGTGCTCAGAGTGCCCTGGGGTGGGCAGCACTAGGGGGAAGGCACTACAGAGCTTTCCCAGGGCAGGAAGAAGAATCAGCCCCATCAACAGCGTTTGTATGAGAAGACAAGGCCACGTTGCTTGTGGATTCTGGCTGCAGGCTAGGACTGCATTCAACCCTCTAACTCGTGCTGCTTTAGCTGCACGCAATCTTGTGATCACAACCCTCTTTGTTTTTATTTCCTCTGGAAAGATCCTCCCTCTCTTCATCAGAAGCAGCAATCACGTAGCAGATCTACCCAGCTTTTTGATCAGTAGAATGGCTGCTTTTCTGCTCCTTTTCCTTACTTCACACTGACACAGAAAAGGGTTTGGCCCTCCTGCTCCAACGACTGACTGGCTGACTGACACCTCCCCAACAGTGCTGGCACAGGTGGGGCTTGTCCTGGCAATGGGATGTGGTACAACCAAACCCAACAGTACCTGTTCAGGTAGAAGGAGAAGATGTTTTTCTCAATCAGCTTCTGCTGCATGACGTTATCAAAAAAAGGAGTGACCTTGTCCACAGAGATCCTGGGGAATGCCATGCCCAGGATGCCATCGAACTTGGCAGCAATGAAGGTGATGCCCGGCTGCTTCACGGCCTCCCCAAAGATCTGGTTCTTGATTTTCAAGTTCCCAAGCTGCATGGAGATGGGGACAGAAAAAGAAACATGAAAAAACCTGATCCACAGGACCAGGGTGGAAACGGGGCCTTGCTGAACACAAGCGCAACACACCACCATGCTTTTGCCCTTGCATCTGATGCCCTTGCATCAAAAGCAGACATCCTGGTGCCACTCTGCTTGGTGGGGAGAGTCCACTCTGGTCACCCAGTGGCACCTTGAGTCCCTGCAAAGTCCAGCATGTCCCCACGGGCAGGAACTCTGCTCACTGTCCACCTCAGTCAGCCCTTCCAGCCTCCTGCTGGGTCCTGGCATTGGCCATGCCATTTTGCAGCTCTTCCTCGTTGCACAGATGGCACTGTATCACCTCACATTCCCCTACAGCCCTTCCCTTATTGGCTACTGCATCCTTTCCCCCCAATTTGAGCAGCTCTTGTGCTGCATCATTCCTCAACCTGGGCTTTTTCTAACTCATCTGTGTCCCACCTCCTTGGGTGCCACATCCATACCTAGTTGGGACCACAAGTTCTCCTCACCTCTGCCAGACTCACAACCATCCCAGTATAATAAATATGCTCAGGGTATTACTTTATTTCCAGAAAGATGACCAACTTGCAGAGACCTCCCATGGCAAGGGAAGACCCAGCCCAGAAAGTGAGGTTGGCACAAAAGCAGTAATCAGAGCAAGGTGAATGCAAAGGTTGTGTCTGTCACCAGCCATGAGAAGGACTGATGTTCTCCACTGGAAAGCTGAAACACCTCTCCCCCCTCACTGGGTGCAGATCCCCAGGAAGAAGGAAATTGCAGAAAGCTGTCCTGTTGGCAAAGCCACCCAGCTTCTGGCTCACCACAGGCAATTTTAGCGTCTGTGCTAGGACTCCAGCAATTGGCCCTGTAGTAAACAAGGCTGGACTGAAAAGCTTGGTCTCTCCCACCTGATGGCAGATAACGATCCCTGTAAATGACAAACATCCCCTCAGGGTTTGACAGCCTGTGACCAGGCAGGCAGCACTGGCTTTAATGGCATCTGCAGCTTCGAAAGGGCAATTCAGCCTTGCAATAGCTAAAGCCACACGGCAGGATGTGGTCCAGAACAGCTCACAGTAATACATCCGCTCACAAGTCCTAGAGATCTCAAAAGCTATTTCAAAAGGTTCTGCCTCTTGAAGCTGAAATGCAGAGAGACCACTCTCTACCTAGGGCAGCCACTCAAAGCTGGTCCTGCAGCAGCTCAGAAAGCTCAATAAGGCTTCCACTGAAGGAAAATAGACGATAAGACTGGGTTTGTTTGAAGTCCTCCTCAAGAATGCAGAGAAATTGAAGAGGGAGGCAAATAACAGCCTGGCAGTGAGGTCTCAGCAGGCTTGTTTAAACTCTGCCCATGCTCAGTCCTGAGCAGGACTGAAATCCAAGTGCATAATAAGTGGAGTGCTGGTGCCAGATGACAGATCTGCTGTCTCCATCACTCAGCTGGCTCTCAGCCAGACACAGTGGCCACAAGTTTTTATCAGTTGAAGCATGAGGTGAGCAGTGAAGACAGATGAAGGTGAAGGCACCCAGAGGCACTAAGAGAGGTGGGGAGGGCTCCTCCTGCACCCATGGGCATTACCTCTGCTGTCCTTGAAGGACACCCTAAGGTTGGGCTTCAACCACAGCCAAGACTCCCCGTCAGCAGAGGTCTGACTGGACCTGCTCTTCGTGGGCGGGCAAGCAGAGCAGTGCCATGGAGCATCACTCCTCCACAGAGCTGGAGCTCAGCACCATCTTTGAACAAAAGTCAGGGCTGAGTGGCAGAGGGACTCAGGGCCACCCACCAAGCAGTGCCTTTCAGCAGGGTGGCAGTGCTACCACATGCTTCTGCAGCTCTTTCCACCCATCTGGACAGCAACCCCAAAGGTTGTTTCAAGGTGTCTGCACTTCAGAACTCCACCAGACTGTGAACTTGCCTATGGAAAGGAAAGCAAGGTGCCAGCACTGGAAACATCTTGGCATCCAAGCTGAAGGTCCCTGAACCCACCTTGCTCCCCTGCACCAGAAGAGTGATGCTGCCCAGGACCCGTGCGAGAGGTTTCTTTTGCTCCTGCCCAGACAGAAACCAAATGCTACCAGCCGTGCTGTTTGCCGACAGCCATCCCCACTCCCCCAACAAGCTCAGGCACAAAATCCTTCCTCTGTGCTGCTGGGAAGCAGAGAGCTAATTAGCAGGCAGGCATTAGGGTGATAATTACAGAAAAAAAGCTGCAATTTGCCTTCTGACTCACTTCAGCCCCTGCATTAAGCCGGAAAGTGCCTAAACCAGCCCACACTTTCACAGGACAATAAAGCCTGCTGTTCGCCTCGCTGCCCCGCTCCATGACCGCAGGAGCAACTTCCAGACCTTGTCCCAGAGCACCCAGCCACTCTGCCACCAACCCTGCTGGCAACAGCCAGCAGCACAGGGCCCAAGGCAACATCTCTGCCTGTGTTTTATAAGGCTGGCATAAGAAACCATTACTGCTACTTGCAAAATGTCTTTGTGCAGCAAGAGGCATGGAAAAGCTTGGGCGGAAGGCCATTGTCTTGTTTTTCGCTAAGTTAAACAAAGAATGCAGGAAACAAATTGCACAAGGTGAAACTGAAAGGGTTTCAAACTGGGAGGGCTGCAGGAGGTAGAGAGCAGGCGTGAAAAGCTACTGGTGGCCCCCATGGCTCTCCCTCACAGCCCCCACTGATTTTCAAGATTCAGTGAGCCCATGAAAAATCCTCTCCCCCAGAGATGGACCTGTACCAAAGGTGGTAACTTTCAAGCTGGTGGCAACTTCATATGCAACACACGAGCCACATCCGGTGTTTCAAGGCTAGCTTCAAGTTTTCCTGCTCTAAGGACAAGCTATAGAGTGCTTGCTCCTTGCTTGCCCCCAGCTCCAGGCTCTTCTTTAGCTTGGATGCTTTTCCTCCAATCCTTATGAAATCGGTAAGCCTACACTTTCCAGCTGAAACTAACAAAACCAGAAATACCTAGATTTCTGTGCCTACTCAAAACGCTTGGTCTCCCCACCCTAAACAAACATAGGCTTTTATTATCCCAGCAAGGAGTGCCAAGTAACCTTGGAGCACATGCCATGCACTTTCAGCAGCTGACACACTTGAGTTCACTTGTCCCTGGGAATACCCAGAGTCCCACGGGCAGGGTACCCACCCTTCACAGGGCAGAAAGTTCAGCCTTGTTCACTGAAAAGGAAATTGAGACAAGAAACTACTAGCAAACCAGCTACCACCAGCCAGTCCAGCAAAGAGAACGCCCAAGACATCTGAACATATGAGCACCACTCCACATGGAAAGAGGATGGGGCTGGCTCCACGGTGGCAGAGCCCATTTCTGCTTGGTGTGGCCATCAGCTGCCCACAGGGATGTCTGCTGCCATGACAGCAGCCAGCAGCAAGGTGGGCATCCCCAGCAACCCACAGGGTTGACATGCACTGAGGCTGGGAACTTTCCAGGGTCAGGAAGAAGAGGACAGCCAGAGCACATCTGCAGTACACTGTATGTATGGCTCAGGCTCAGTTCTGCTTTTTCTGACCCTCCGGTTAACCCCTTCCCTGCCTGCCTTTGCTGTAGTCACCTCCTCACTTCAAAGCACTTAAAAACACTGGGCTGAAGCATGCTTGATAGGAGTGGGGCACTCCAGAAGTGAGACCCATTGAAGTCAAACTGCTTTGAGTGCTTTTACCAAAAGCTGGCCGGGGCAGCTGGGAGAAATGCAGCCATTACTCACCGTGACTGTGTCCTGGCTCAGGTATCCTGAGAGGCTCCCTGTCCCATAGTGGATGGCAAACTCCGTGCCGTTCTCCACGTAGGTGCTGGATTTGGAGGCATCGTACTTGTGGTGTAGCACTGCAGCCCGGGAGTGGGAAAGATGGACATATGGCATTAATTCTCCTTTACACATCAAACGAGCGTCAGTCACAAGTGAAAGCCAACCCCAGAAGTAACACTGGAAACACCTGCACTGCTGTTTGCCTTCCCCACACCAGCCACAAAACTTTTGCTCCTCAGTACCCAGCCCCACAACCCGCCTGGGGCACCAGGACAAGCAGAGGCTTAGCAATAAGAAAGCAGGTTTGTCTACAACGAGAAGGTCTGGGGATCAGGCGGGGTGATCTAATTTGGCACTTCAATAGGATTTGGCCACAGCACGTTAAGAGCTTGGAGTGGCTAGTGCATCAGGGCACATCAGGCAGCAGAGAGGCAGATGTCCCCATGGCTGCCCACAACACCATGGAGAGCTGGGGGGCTTCAAACAGTCTGCTCCACACACACAAACATCTTCAGTTTATGGATTTGCGGTTTTTTTTTTTGGCTAAGGCTAGCTAGAATTTTTATACAGTCATTGATTTTCTGCACACAACACAAAATATTTTCTCAGAGAGCTGGGGCTTCCCCCTGCCCAGGGGGCCTGTCCCTGTGAAGGGGGTGGAAACTAACATATCCCTGTTTTGGGGCCTGGCAAGGCATGATAGAGCTGTACAAGGAGGGCACAGGTCCAGGTTTCCTCCCTGCCCTTGACAGCCGCCGGAGGTCACCTCTCCTGCTCACATTTGTTGGCTCCACAGGGTTCTCCACTCTGCTTAAGCTGCACAGCTGGGGGCTTTTAAGGGGCACTTTGCCATAGCCACATTTGACACCTGCATCTGTGGAGGTTTATCACATAGTAACACCACAGAAGAGGAAAAGAGAGAAAGCATGTGATTCCTTAGATGTTCTCATCCCAGAAAAGAGCATCTACCTGGTTCTCATTAATTATAAAATCCATGAACATGTAGGCACATGCTCCATGCAGCAATAAAACAGAAACTAGGACAGTTTCTATCAGATCTGGCAAGAAGCTGTTTTTTTTTCCCCCAGCATTGCGCAATGGGACAACAGTCTATAATTTGGGGAGAAACCCTGCGACCTGTGGAAGTGCTCATTGGTTCCTGGCTGCAGGACTGAGGCTGCTCAGGAAGGCTGGAGCTTGTGCGTGGGTGATGATGAGAGGAGAAGAGAAGCTTTTGGAGACAGGGCGTGAACCGGAGAGACAGGGAGGGCTTGGCACCATCTCAAACCTCTCCTCCCAGTACAGATCCTCCCTCCAGGTGGATCAGCAGGGTCTACCATCTGCACAAGCTACTCTGCACTAGCCAAGCTGTCCCCTCAACAGGCAGGCATGATAACGATGCAAGCCAGGGGCTTTCAGCTAATCATTGGGGTGTGGGATCTGCATTTTGGTCCTGATGTTGATGCCTACATCGTGCATGGAAGGATAAGCCATCCCACTTACAGCAGGCAATGTCCAGCAGGTGACAGTGCACAGACGGCACCCACAGGTTGGAGGAGCCAGTGTCGAAGACCACAGTGAACTTCTGCGGAGGGGTCCCGATGCCAATCTCGCCATAATACTGGGCCTGCAAAAAAGAGAAAGGGGCCTGTGAGCAGAGGTGCCCACTGATAACAGGGCGTGCCCTGCAGAGCTGCTCTGAGCTAGGGAGATAACCGCTGCGGTGGCAAGGGACAGGCACCAGGAGCCCCAGCCAGTACCCGCACACAAGGGCGGTGGGTGTCCTGGTGGTTTGGAGGCTCCCAGGGAACACAAAAGCATGTAACAGCAAGAGGAAAAATCACAGATGTCTCCCAGAGCTTTTTGGAACAAAAATGGGGATTGCTTCTTACGTAAACATTGTCCTCCTCTCACCCATGGCAGTGACATGCTCCATAAGGGAGGCTCCCTCAGATGTTCAAATCTGATTACAGCAGGTGGGAAAAGGATAATCAGGGAGAAGCAGGACAGGCCTTTGTAGGGAACACTTTTAGGGCATGAAGACACAGCAGAAATAGGAAGGTGGGCAGGCAGAAACATGGTTCACAGCAGGGAAGAACAAGACAGGAGGAGGCCAGGGCAAAGCACCTGCATTGTTGAAAAGCCAGAACAGCACAAGCTTGCCGGGAAGCTGCTGTGCTGGCAAGTCTGGGGGAAGAACTGCAAGTCACAAGCAGCTGGGCCTGCCGCAGCCACAGGGGTTTTCAGTGCTGGCTGGTGAGCCCCTGGGGTGTGTGGGAACTGAGTTTTTATCTGGGTGTACTCAGTTAAAGGGGAAAAATCCCAAGACAGGATTATCAGAGCTGCCTGCTCGGAGCTCACCTCCTGAACGGTTAGCCCTTTGGGGTTGCTCCCTGAGTAATTAATAACCCATTGCCATTAACCGCAACAGGGAGCCAGCGCTTGCTTCCACTACCTCTGGAGTCACCCCACCTAAAAATAACCTGCTACAAGTTTCCACTCCGCCACCAACAGCTACCATCAAGGTCAAACCCCTTCCAAGTGACAGGATGTTTAAACTCACAGGCTGCTGCCAAACAAAAATGGCCAAACCATTGCATGGCCAGGCTGCAGTGGCCCCATAAATCCCATACATAGACCTGTTGGGGAACATATGGGGTGGGCAAGGTGTAGCTGTGCCTTTTCTCTAACTAGGAGGGCTCCTCAGGCTTTGCTGGGTGTGCAGGGTCCCAGCAGTCCCTTATCTCATGTCACAGGCTCACTTTGTTGCCAGCAACATTTCAGGATGCCCTACTTCGGCGTGGGAGCTTTCCCATCCCTCCTACACTTAAGACAGCATTTTTGCTGGGCATGCTCTGGGGCAGCACCTGAATTTTTGGCAAGGTTCCCCAGCAGCCCTCACCTGGAGCATCTCCGGCGCGCTAGAGTACAAGGCAAACATCCCAGCTCTGACAGCACGGGGCTCGGCAGCCCCACGCCGTGGTGCAACAGGCTTTCGACATCGCTGGTTAAACACTCGCAGCCCTTCCCCAGCAAGGTGCCCGGTGGGGACAAGGCCAGCCACATGACGAGTGCAAGGAGCAGGGCCAGCACCTTCCCTTTCCCCAGGCAAGGGCTGTGCGTGGGACGCCTGCCCAGGCAGCAGCACCTGCGCCGTGGGGAAAATCTCATCTTTATTACCTGGGTATTATGGGATGGATGATTTTCCATGCAGAAGAGGATGGGGGGGACAGATTTTACACCTCCACGTGACAATGCACAGTGTGGCATTGCCAAAACCAGCCAGAAGAGGCTAGGAACACCAGCAAGCACACAGGCCCCTACTTACAACCATTATACACAGCAATTAGGGAAAAAGGAAAAGAAAATAGGTCACAGGAGCTGCAAACACAGCAGCTCCGTGGCACCAAGCTTATTATTTTTAACTTCTTAATGATGTTAAGCAACTGCAAAAGGCTTGGAGTGGCCCTACAAGTCAAAGCAAGAGGATAAAGCTCTGTGCACAAAGTTTCTCTCCCTCCTTCAGCTTTCGGCAAGGCCAGGCGCCCTGCTGGGGTACTCACATCCATGTAGTTCTTCAGGATCTCCGGTGTGGGCTCAGCCAGGTCAGCAAAGCCCAGCTTAAACTTGAGGAACTGGGTGACAGCATTCATGTCAGGGATCTCACTGCCCACCTCAGTCAGGACACGGCGCATGGAGGGGAATTTGGTCAGGGGGATCCTGCAGGATGAAACAGCTGGTTAACAGGGGCTTCTATAAGGGTGTGATTATGGGATTTACACACTCACACTGCCTCCCTCCCTATAACCCCCTTGGGAACACCACCCAAGTGCAGGGTGCACACACAACACAGGGACCCCCAAGCCCCTACAGCCCTCTCCTCCCTCACCCACCCCAAAACCAGAGGGGAGGTGGGGAGCCCTAAAACCCCACTCACAACCAGATACACGTGGGGGGGGAACCCAAATGGGGGCACCCCCCAGGGGGCAGAAACCCCAATAGCAGCAGCCCCCAGCTCCACTATTCGGATCCCCCAGCACAAGCCCAGGCAGGACCCCGACTCCCATCCCACAACAGCACAAACCAGGGCCCCCACCCCACTCCAACACGAACCAGCACCCCCCGCCCCACGCGTGCCCCCCCCTCACGGGAGCACTCCGCAGCCCTCCGCCCCCTCGCAGCCCCCCTTCCCCCGGCCCCCCGCGGCCCCTCACCGTATGAGGGCGGCGCAGGGCCCCAGCAGGGCGGCGAGGAGCAGCAGCAGCAGGACGCGGGGCCCCATGGCGGCCGCAGCACGGAGCCGTCCCCTCACAGAGCCGCGACGCCCGCCCCACCCCGCCCGCGCCCCCCCCTTTGTAGCCGCGGCCCCGGGCCCGGTCAGCTGACGGGGAGGGGCTGCGCACGTGTCACGTGACGGGGGGGGGGCACAGCCCCGGCCCCCCCCTCGCTGTCTGCTCCCCCCGCCGTGACTCAGCCCGCACGGAAAAGGGGAATAAACACCGGGAGGCTGTCACGAGCGGCCTGATCTTGGTTTTAGTGCTTTTTTTTTTTTTTTCCCCATTTTGTTCTTTTTTTTTTTTTTCCCCCCATTTTTCTATTTTTTTCCCCCAGTTTTTATTTTCCTTCCGTGTTTTTGCTCCTGACCCCCCCCCGTCCCCCAGCACACAGAGCACCCCCTGACACCTTGCACTGGGTCCGCCCATCCCTCCAGGCTGCTTTAATTGTATTTTTTAAAAATATTTTAATTTTACATTATATTCTGATTTATTTTCATTTATTTGTTTTTATTTTCATTTATTAGTTTTTAATTTGTTTTTATTTTATTTTGCTTTTATTTATTTTTAATTTATTTTGCTTTGTTTTGCTTCATTTTGTCATGTTTAGCTTTACTTCATTCCGTTTCATTTTACTTCATTTTGCTTTTTTTTACTTCATCTTATGTTGTTTTACTTAATTTCATTTTACTTTGTTTTAGTTCAGAGGGGGGTTCACGGGGTCCTTTCACGCCCTGGATCACCCACCCAGAAGGAAACCCCCAAAATTTGCGTGTTCCTCCCCAAAACGCCGCCTCCCCCCCGGGTTTTGTGCCGGATGCTCCATCCCCAGCTTGCCCCCATCGCTCCGTGCCACTTTTGGGAAGTGATTTTGGGAAGTGCCCCCCTGGGACCCCTCCTGCTCTCCCTCCCCACCACTGCCGTCCCCAGTTTGGGTCTGTGCCACAAGTGCCACCAAAAGCTTCTCATCCAGGAGCACCCACCGCAGCCCCACACCCAGCTGGCTTAACTTTTTGGGGCACTAAATCACACCATTGCCTCCCCCCCCCGAACAAACAAACAAACAAACAAAAAAAAACTCCGTAAGCTCCTTTTGGAGAAAACAAAAGGGGCCAGGATGGCGTCTCGGGGCCAAAAATAAAACAAAGCTGCTCCCAGCAAATCCTCCCGCGAGCCTGGCCACGAGGTCCCGTTAGTCCGGCCTGGGCGCTGGCCAGGGCCCGCTTCCCTCCTGCCCCGCGGGCACGTGGCCGGGGCGAGCGGCTGACCATGAGTCAGCAGAGCCAGCACCCGTGACTCAGCAAACCCTGCTCGGATAGGATTTGGGGACCTGGGGCTGAGGGTCCCGGTGGCCCCGGTCCCTGTTGCGTGGGTCCCGAGGCAGCGGGAGGTGTCGCGCCTGCCCCCCACGGCCTGCTGCCTGTCACGGGGTGGGTGGGTGAAGGGCCTGATCCTGATCGCTCACAACACAGGGGTGGCACTGGGCTGCAGCCCCTTGGGGCGCTCCCAGCGTCTTGTGACGAGTGGGAGAGGCACAAACCCTCCTGTGGAGCTGGAGGGGAAAGGCGCTGGCGCCCCGCATGCTCCTCTGCATGCGTTTCCCATCCAACCGGCCCGGCCCTGCATCGCGTGGCTGTGGACTGGGGGTACAACGATGCTGGGGCTGCACCAAGTGTTTTTTGGGGTGTCCCCACGGCGTTTAATCCAGCTCCAGGCCTCGGCACCCATGGGTTCAGAGTTGCCACGGCTGCACCCACATGCACCTGTCCCCGGTGTCACTTTGGTGCCACTCAGCATCTCTACGAGGGATGCAAATGTGAAAGGTTTTGCTCCCCCCGCGACGTTTCCCTTCTCGATGCCGTCCGAAAGCGAGCGGTGTGCAGGCACCGCCGCGGGACGTGGGTGGCGGGTGACGCGCCCCTGGCAGCGGGCCACCATTTTGCAACCTTTTGCGATTCCCAAGTCAAATGACTCAGCCCCGGCGCGGGATGGAGGAGCGCCTGCTCCTGCGCACCGGGGTCCCCTCCACAGGTGACACCGGCAAGACCGGGTGGGTCTTGTGCTTTGGGCAGGCGTGGGGCGAAACGGTTAAAAACACCGTGCCTCCACATCAGCGGGTGCCAATGTTAATGGATGCTGCTAATTAGCAGCGCCTGATTCACCAGCCCCAAGCACAGAGAGGAGCCATGGTAACTTTTTCCCGGCACGGTGCCAGGACCTCGCCCGTCCCCAGCGCCATCTCCTAAACCTGTGGGAAACCCACAAAAATTCACTTTTTGACACAAAGGCGAGGGAGAAGGGCTGAGGAAGAACCACCCATGATGGAGCTGGCTGATGTACCCATGTGCCATCGGTGCTGACTGGCTGGGGCTGCTTTGGCTGCAGGGCACACACATTAACACCCTTCTGCTGCCAGCAGGGGCTGCGGTGACCCAGGGGAGATGCTAAGTATGGCTGCCACAGAGCTAGCCTGGGTGGCAGTTGTTCCTTTGGTGTCTTGCTGCAAACCCTAATCCCAGTGGTAGGTGAAGATAGTTCACTAGTGGCCACAGCTCGGAGACTTGAGCTTTTGCATGCCTTCCCTGAGTTATTTCCCCTGAAAAAATGGTTTTATGCAGCAAAATGCTTAGGGAAATGCCTGTCTTCGAGCCCATGAGCGACCCTGGTGCCTTCACCCACGCTGGGCTGCAGCCAAACCTCGCATCTCCTGTCCCCATTTCCTCCATGTCCGTGGCCCTGCCCAAAGCCCCTCCACCCCCGCGGGCGCTCGAGCATCCTTCCCCACCCCTGTCCCACCGCCCCCGCAGCCACCAGCTCCGGGGCCACGCCTGGCACCCACCATGGGGACGCATCCTCTCCTCGGGGCAGGGAGCTCGCTGTATTTGCCTCGCCCCGATTTTTTTTATTTATTTATTTTGGCAGGAGCTGCGTGTATGTACGGGTGACAAGAAGCCCGGCGGGCAGCTGACGGGATGGGTGGCAGCGGCAATGATGGAGTCGATTCATTGCCTCCCACGCCAGGAAGCGATGGGCACCCCATGCGCCCGCATTGCATACCTTGAGCAATGCCCCTGCGGGCACCTGGCGAGAAAAGCTGCCGTGGGACAGAGCCGGGCAGGGGTGCAATCAGCATGGGCACCCCCTGACCCCAGACAGGAAGCCCCAACCCAAATGAGACGTGCCTCCAAGCAGGCATAACGAGGGTTATCCCTCTGATTTTTCTCACCAGCATTATTTTTAATGATTTCCTTTAATTTCTAACCCAGTCAGTCCCCCAAAAGCCCATAGGTTATGCAATTAGAGCACCTTTGTGTGACAAAACACTAAATCCCTTTGGTTTGGGGAGGAGGGTTGGCTTGGAAGGGTGAGGGTCGCTTGGGAGGGATACGGGTGGAAATAAAAGAAAAAGTGGAAGACGCTGTTGATAGCTTTCTCCTTTTCTGGGGGTTTGCGTGGCTGATTGGAGCTACATCAGCATGGAGGGAGCTGAGTCTTTGGCTTAGAGTTAGGGTCCCAGGGGTGTCCCAAGCAGTGTCGGGTCAGTGACTGGGGGGACAGTAACATGAAGCAGCTCTGGCTGGGGCTATGTGGGGTGCCAAAGCACTTGCTGGAAAGCAACAGCCAAAATTAAGTGCAGGAACCTCCTTCTGCACCCCTCTGCACCCCTTGCACCCTTGCAAATGCCTTGGAAAGTCAAGACCCAAGGAATGTCCCAAGCAATGATGATGGCGTTATTGTCCCAACCTTTAATGAATTTATTGCAGGTGTCTGTAAGATGGAAGCAAGAAGTTTCCCCACACGACAGGTGGCTAAGCTGCAGCAGTGCTTGCTGGAGGCTGTTTCTGACGCTCCACCTTCGGAGCAGGGCAGGGAAAGCCACAGGGTGACAAGCCTGAAGCAGCAGCACTTGGTTCTGCGTGAAGCAATCCCCCGAACCCCGTGCTTCCTTCCTTTTTTCCCCATTTTGGGCACATGTTGCCTTGTCACCCCCCTCCTGCCGTGCTGACAGTGCTGGAGGAAGGCACGCGGCCCATTCCCCTTGCCTCAGCACCTCGCGGCCTGCCACCGCTCACGTGCTCCCGTCCCCAGCCGTCTTGACTCAGCTAATCCCCCTCACCCAAGGCATTGACCGAGCCAGCCTCAAATGTAGCTTCATCTCGGGGTGAGGGATTGCCTCATGGCCATTGGCAAAGGTCAGAGCAGCTCAGGGTGGCCGGGATATCTGCGACCACCTGCAGGTCCCCACCGTGAGGTGCCACCAGGCCGGATGCAGGCACTCGGCTGCCAAGCCCCAAAATATCTGACCTCCATACAAGTGGGACGAACATCTGCCCCCGCTTGTTTGGAGCATCCCATAATTAATGTTTGCTCAGTGACTGAGGCTGACAGGTACTTAGCGTTATTAGCAAATCATTAGGAGCTGATGTTGTTGATGTCACTACTTTTAGACATCTCATTTCAGCACCTGGACTTGGCAGAAAGGTTTTTTTTTGGAGGTGGTTCCCTCTGGAAGATCCCCTTGCCGGGGCGAGACCTGCCCCAAAACCGGGACAGTAGGGACCTACATGGGAACACGGCACCCACCCCATATCCCACGATGGGGACAGCTGCCTCACCCACGGTCCCGTGCTCTGGGTGGAGAAAATCCCCTGGGTGGGTGCGTGTGGGAGCTAGCATGGAGCTTTGTGGGGTGGGGGGAAAACTGCTTTAAATTAAAGATTTTGGCATTTTCTGAGGTTTGTGTGTGGATTTTGATGGCCTTTGCTCTGCAAGGAGCTAATCCAAAACCCACTGAAGGTTTCCTGTGCTCACAGCAGCATCAAGCCCAGCCTGACATGCTTACTATCCAGTAAGGCCTGGATAAAAAACCTCCATGTCTGCAAAGCAGCTCCAAGATATTGCACCCCTCTTCCCAAGCACACTCAATCAGGGGCACCAGCAAATCACACCAAGTGTCGTTTACTTATTTATTGGGGGAAAAAGCATTGGTGAGAGTGATGAAACCTTAAAAAAAATCTGATTATTTCTCTCTGTTCTGCCATAAAATTTGCATTTCATTCTTTTTTTTTTTTCTTCTTTTTTTTTTTATTTAAAAAAATGGAAAATTAATGCAGCAAAGAGAACTTGTAGTTTCAGGATGGGCTGGGGACAAGAGTGGTTTTCATGGCTGCTTTTACGTGTTAGATTTGGGGGAATGGTCCTGTTCCCCCACAGCATGGGTGGCAGCAGGGCAGCACAGTGGCCTCTAGTGGCAATCACTGACATCCAGCCCTGGGGAGAGAAACCTCCAAGTGAAGTTTTGGGGCTGTTTTCTGCCTGGTAAAATTAGGAGCAGAGTCATAAAGGGCCAGAGGAGGGGCATCCCTGCATAGGGGTGGCTTTGAACCGGGTAGGCACGGTGGTCCTGGGCTTGCTCAGGACCACATCTGCCCTGAGCAGCTTCACCTGGGGCCCCCACCCACACCCTCCACTCTCAGCCCTATTTAAGCTCAGGCTTTGGCACCCAGGGCTGTTTAGAGGTTTGGGTGATGGTCTGCAGCCCTGAGCCCTGTCCCCCTGCATGGCTTGTGCTGCAGGTGGCCGCCTCTAGTGCCCTCACCTGGAGGAACCCCAGAGCTACATCCGTCTCCTGGATGGACCTATCTTGCAGCCTTGTCCTCATCTCTGGTCCATCTCCTGCTGCTCCAGGAGCTGTGTCCTACAGATCTGGGCCTCCTAAGGGCACTCTCTGTGAGCAATGCCTAAAAGAGGGTATTTGTGCTCTAATACATATGGGGCTACAGTTTGGGCTTTCTTTCCTCAACCTACTCATTGGTTTCTAAAAGCTTATAGGTGCTTTACAGCTTTGGGGTCTATCCTTGTGCTGAATTTGTTGGTCAGAGCTGCATGAGGGGCTTGGTGACGCGTCATTCTTCTTAGGAAGCTGTGCTGAGTGTGTCCACCAAGACAGGGTCTTGGGGGCTTGCTTTGAGCAGAGCTCCTGAGATTAAATCTTGGAGGCTAAGTACCACTGAGCTTTGCATTTTTAGTGCTTACTTCCATGCTTCCTTCCCTACATGTGTGGGGCAGTAGCTTTGTTTATCCTTGTAGAAGAAGGAAGCCCCCAGGCCCTACAAGACAGGTAGGTGGCAGTCCCTGGAGTCACAGCAGAGGTGTCTGTCTTTCCTAGAGAAGCTACATCTTTGGCCTAAAGGACCTTGTCTCAGAAGCATTCAGTCTTGCTTGGTGGTCAGTGCCCTCAGGCAATGCCCTCACGCTGTTTCCCTGAGGTTTGCTTGCTGCAGGTTAATAAGTCTTTCCTATTCCACCAAGCTGGCCTTCAGCTGGACCAGTCCTGAGAGCTGCTGGTCCTTAGTCCATCAGCAGCACGAGGGGACCCAGGCAGAGGGCACCCCCACATCTTGAGCCCCCTGGATGTTATGAAGACCATCATCAAAGAAAATATGGGGCTGGATCTGGGCGAGGATTGGGCCTTTGGGAGCCCCATCCATGAAGAAGGCCTCGTCAATGGCCAGACCCCATTCCCGGAGTGTCTTGATGGCTCGGATGCCCATGTCCCGGCCGCTGCGGGCGGTCACCAGGTAGGTGCGGATGGGGCACTCCTCACGGTTGAACTTCTTGTGTATCTTCCCCAGGTGCATGGCAAAGGCTTTCATGGGACCCTGGAAGCACAGCAAGACACTTGAGAGTGGGTAGGAAGCATCTGTTCAATCCACTTTTTCCCCTTTCAAGGTCTTCTAGGCCTCTGCAGTGCACAGAAATGCCTGTTGGGTGTAGGTTTGGGCAGTGCTGGGACTGGTGCTGTGTACTGGCCACACACATGCCCTGGGGTGCACAGCAGGAAGGTGAGCCTTTTGGTGCTCATGCTAATTCTGAGGGAACCAAGAAGGTGCAGCACCCCTGGGAGAGGGTATCGGCACAGCAAGCTGTCCCAGCCTACAAAAGGCCACAGGAACACTCTGGGTAACCATAGCCCCAAATTTTGGGAGCAGATGCTTGCTTACAGAAGACAGCATGCCAGGTCCATCTCCGGAGGGACTCCAGATCAGCCCCCCCGGGACAGAGCAGTGCTAAATGCAAAGGGAACCCATAAAAATTTGTGCTTTTTTGGCCACCCACAGCAAAGCTCTAGCAGGGGTGATGCTGATGGTGGGCGTGGGGCCTGCAGCCGCCTCGCTCACCTCTCCCATGGGCACGGCCTCCATCGCCCGCTCGTACTGCATCGCTCCCTCCAGGCCCTGCTCCCGGAAGACCTGGTCGGTCTCGTCAGAGAAGAGCACAGCGTCCCCATCGAAGGCCACGCGCAGTGGGGTGCTGGGGGCCTGCACCTCCTGCTGGAAGACGAGCGCTGCCGAGACCCCTGTGGGATGGAACAAGATGGGTTTGGTGGGGGAATGAGGGAACCACCATGTCCTGGGGGCACCTTGTGCATGGGCAGCTCTTCTCCATGCCTCCACGGCCCCATCCAACACTACAAATATCTCCAGAAAAAAAGTCTCCAGAAAAGGCACTGTCTGTTGTTGGGCTCTCCAAGCAAGGAGGGTTTCCATGGAGGTCATCCCGGCCTTTCTAAGGCCGGATTGTTTGGGGAGCACAAGGCAATGCTGCTGATCAGGGACTGGATGGACACTGAGGGCTGCTAGGAGAACTGCTGGGTTGTTGTTAATGCATGGGCAGCACTCCTCCTGGTGCCCGGTCCCTCTGCCAAGCCTGGTGTTAATGCCCAGACTTAGCACTCTGTGCTGTGAGTAATAGGGCCTGGCACCTCCGCTTGATTGGGGTAATTGGCTTAATTACAGGTCTTTTCCTACAAGCTGCTCCCTGCCTGCTCTCATCCATGGGTTGGGGCCCCCAGATGAGACACCTGTTAGAGCAGTGATGATCTTCAGGGAGACTTCAGGATTGGGCTTTGTAGCTGAGGGAAGTCTGGGCTGTGGCTGGCTTGCTCCTGACCTGAAGGACCTTGGCCAGCTGATGTGCTCATACCCAAGCAAATTAACAAGGAGGAGATTAACCCCATTAGAACTGTCAGGGGCTGCATGCACTCAAATCCAGGTCAAGCATGTGCTTACATTTATCATTAAGGTCTCTGCATGTACCAAGAAAGCAAGTTTCCACAGCATCCTCACAAAGCCCTGGAAGTTGATGATGCTCCCTCACTGATCCAGGGAGCAGCATTTTGGGTTAGAAAGGTTTAAATGTTCTGCAGGGAAGGACCAGTGCATAGCAGAGCTGCAGCCAGATTTACACATAAAACATTCTGTTGTGAAGCAGTCTGTAAACCCCTGCTCTTTGAGGGCTACCGGTGGGGACAGAAGGATTCAGGACTACAGTGGTGGCCAGGGTGCCATTCATCCCCTCTCACCCATGACAGAATGAGCTCTGGCACTGCTGCTTGGGAAAAGCGTGGTGTGCTTGGGGAGGTGGGATGGAGGGGGAGACGCACCTCTCCGGAGGGCATTGCAGACGTCTGTCCTGTCAGCTGAGAGGAAGAGCTTGACCCCATGGGACTTCAGGTACTGCGTGGAGTCCTCATCACTGACGAAGCAGAACTTGGAAATCTCTAGGCCTTTGGGTCAGGGAATGTAAGCAAAGTCTGTTACAGGGCTAATTTGTCTTTATGAACCCCTTTCATCTCCCCAGGTTTTTGTGTGCTTTCCCCTGGCCCTGTCTCTGCCCCTGATGCACCACCACTGCCTTATCTGCTCCTCAGCCCCCGTGGGGAGAGGATACCCACCCTCAGGGGTGTGCCCCCTTACCGTAGTGCTTAGCACTGTTAATGATGCGCACACCGCTCTCTGGGCTGTTGTTGGAGAGCAGCAGGATGTCAAAGAGGTCCTCCTCTGCTGGGTTGCTCTCCAGGATCTTCTTGTTCACATACTGCACTGCCTGACAGGAACAGAGGAGACTCTTCTGCAAGGGGCATGACTGTGAGGGTTATTCTGCAATCCTGTGGTTAGTGGCTGGGGGGAGGATGTGAGCAGTGCGGACATTGCGCTGCAGCTGCCACCAATGGCAGGACAAGCATGGGGTGGAGAGCAGCCATCCTGTGCAAAGCACGGCTGGGAGGGCAGGGAGCAGGGCACCAGCAAGGAGGTGGAGATGTGGGACTGGTGAGGAGCACAGGTCTCAGGAGTGTTGTACCTGCACCCTGGGTAGGGTTTGAGACCTACAGCCAGGAAGGCTGAGCCTTCAGCCTGCCCTGTGAGTGCTGACATATGCCCCCAGCCCGGTGCGGGGCTCACCTGGATGAAGGCAAAGGCTGTGCCTGGTGGCAGGGGCCTGTCCTGGTTGGCCTGCTGATGCCTCACGTACTCCTCCTTGCCCTTCTCCAGGTAGAGCTGGTGCTCCTCCTCCAGGTTGAAGATGGCTCTGGTGGTCACCGCAATGACCAGTGCCTTGCTGGGGTCTCTCTGCAGGGGAAAGAGGAAAAGAAGGGTTGGGGGAACACAACGGAGGAGCTTGGGGTGGTGGGGTAAGCATGGGCTAGTGGGGCTGGGCATTGGAGGCATCACCCATGCGTCATGCTTCTTGGCTCTGCTGATGCCAGAGAGCCTTTGAAGGAGAGGTATCAAGCTTGATCTTCATCTTCAGGTCACCGAGGATGGAAGCAAGCAGTTGTGAAACCCCAACCTGTTTGGTAAGCGCAATATGCTCCAAGGACAGCCCACACAGGAGGGGATTGCTTCATCATTTGTGCATCTGTGGGCACAGCACAGCTGTAGTCAACTGCTTGGGCTGAGCTGGGCATGTCCTGGTGTCTTTATTCTTTCTTTATCTCTCTTCTGGAGAGACTGATGAAGTAGAAACTGCTGCTTTCTCCTTGGCCACTCCAAAATTAAGTGTGAGCAAATGCATTAGTCCTGTCCATGCAACTGAGGCACCAACAATTTGGGCCACCACAGTTCCAGGCTGTGGTGTCATCTCCTACAGTGACATTTCAAAATGTACTTGAGACTGAGGATCTGCATTTTGAAACAAGCAACTCTTACCTGTTTCACACTGGGGTTTATAACCGTGCTTTCAGGCTCTGCCATCTTCCAGTTTCAGCATCAAACAAGAGAAAATGTACAATTAAATTGATGCATTATAATACAACCAGTCTAAAGGGGGAAGAATAGAGAAGAAAAATGGCAAAGAGGGTTGAGTATCCTGCCCAAACAAAATGAGCCTGCTTCTGCTGACAACAGCTTTGCTGTGAGAAAACCTGGCCTGAGAGTTCTAATTAAATATAATGGAAGAGTGGCTTTTCAAGCAGTGATCACCTTTCCCCCCCTCCCAAAGAATATTTTTCCCTTGGGAATTTCTGAAGGAGTTTGTGGAGCTCTTTTCTCAGCAAACTTTTTTTCTCAGCAAACTAAATCTTTATGTACCCTAAATGAGGCTTGGGGATTGAGTGAATCTAAAAAGCCTGTAAAAGATCTTACAGGTAGGCTTCTAGCTTGCATTCTTACTGCAATTCTTGCTACTTTTTGTCCGAATAGAGAATTCCTATCCCCGGATAAGCAAATTCACTGCATGAGGAGCTCATTTGCGGGTGTAAAAGGCCTAAGTAAGTCGAGATGTGTGGTGAATGCTTGGGTGCAGGATGCCATAAGCCGCAGGCATATGTGCAGGCAGACCAAAGTCCTGGGGAGTTGTATGGTCTGCCTGTGCCTAGTAGCCAAGGAAGAAATTCCACTTTTGCATGCCCAGGTCCTGTGGTTTCCATAACCACCTTGCTGTACACTTCATCTCTCTGTACTAGTTAGTGCTATAAGTGGACATCGGGATTCAGCCTGTGGGATGGGGCTGGCTCGGGTTCCCACAGGGGTTATTTCCATCCCACAGCTCCTAAAAATATGCTGTGGGGTTTCTCTGGAGAGCAGAGGAGGCAAGGACGGCTCTGCCTGGAAGTGCTGGGAATGGCAAGGGAATTAAAACTTTGTTCCCCCTTTAATGTGCTGCCTGATTAATGGGGTGAGAGGCTGGGCTAGCATAGACCAGAAAGAGCATACAGGGTGAAGAGTCTGGGTCTGCATGGGGAAAATCTCACTGACAAATGTCTTATTGCCGGGGACTTCACCCTCCTTGCTGTCCTGCCATGCTTGCTGCTGGAGGACTTCAGATACTCATCTAGTGGTCCCTTTGGAGGTACGGATGAAAGGACTTCATATATAATCTATATAGGGGCATGCTCTTGCATATGTGCTCCCCCATTTCTCCCTGGGGTGCAAATCCCATCAGCAGGGCTGCTCCCCTAGGAGGTGCTGAGTATCTCTATGCTTCTTCCACTTGCACCCTGCGTGGGGAAGGACCTCATCCTGCCAAGCCCTCAGGGTGACAGCTGCCAGCCTGTCTGACCAGGGAGAATTCCCCTGAAGGGATTTCACCCAGGCAGGAGCGCTTAAAATATGCAATATTTTGGGGCCTCTTTTCTTAAAGCGAAAGTGAAAGAGGTGACAGGAGTCGAGATCCGCTTCGCAGAGGGAGAGCAACCTTTTTAATTTCTGCTCTGTCCCTTGAAACCTGGCAAATCAAGCCTGATTCTCCCCCCTCTCTCTTCCTATAGTAGTTGAAGCGTTGTTTACATACAGCCCTTACACAGACACGTATGTAACACATACACCTACATGTGCACACAGCTCCTGCAAGCACCACACATGCACGCAATGCCATACACACAAATAGTTAAGGCAGATGCTTGCTGGACCCCACAGCTTAGCAAAGAGTGTGCACCGCATACCTCCAGCTGGGAAAGAGTGTCGAGGCTTTGCTAGAGACAAAAGCCCAAACTCACCTCTAGCGCTGCCTCCCTTCCCCGGTGTGGTGTCCAAACCTCTGCCCAGCTTCACCCGAGATGCTGCTGTTGATATCTCCCTGGAGCTGGCAGGAAGCAGGCAGGAGCTGTGCTGGGGCTCAGCCCTGCTGCCGGTGTGCTGGGATTTGTAGGCAGCCCCGTGGGCTGGCTTCGTGCCCAGCCTGGGCGGCATTTCCCGAATCAGCCCCGGACGGCCTCCCGGGGAGCTTTTTTTTCTCAACTTCTGCTTGCAAGCACTGTAATTCAGTTTATTTTTGTAGGTGGGTTATTTGAAATGTGCCTCTGGACCTCTCATTTCCTAGCCCTCGCTTGCATAGCTGTCATGCTTTTGACCAAAAATACAGGAGTACCTCTTCAAGAGTGTGCACAGGGCAGCCTCTTCACATTTGTAATTTTACTGCACCAATTTTGGGTCCTTTTTCCTTTCTTTTCTGAAAGCTGGGGTTATTGCCATGCGTTACCAGATCTCCTCCCACATCACAGGCTGCAAGCAGGGTCCTGCTGCCATGCAGCTGTTTCTCTGAGATGCTTGACTTCAGCAGACAGCCAGCTGAAAGTGCTGGTGATGAGCTCAGCATTCAGCATGTGCGTGTGAACCCCCTTTCCCTGAGTAATTTCATTGGATGTGTTCCCTTTCCCCCCCCTCAGTTTCCTCTGTATGTTTCTCCTGTACATCCTCCAGGTCTGCCAATTCAGGAAAAAAGGTATTTTGGCATCTGTGTGTCCCCTCTCCAAAATCTTGCTGCAGCATCGCTCCTGCAGCATCTCTTGCTCCTGGGGATGATGTTTCTCCATGCAGCAGGATCTCAGGGTGCTTGTGAGCAGGGTTGTGTTGTGGGGGCTAAGGATATCCCTGGCACCTCTCTAGGGTGTGGCAATGCCTCAGTGGCTTCAGGAAAATCCAGAGGGACGGGTGACCCAGCATGGTTTCTGGGGCCTCTCCTTACTTTTTGGGTGTGCTGCTGCTTTTGGGCATCGGGCGCTCATGATATTGCTCCCCACTTCCAACAGCAGCCCTAAATATCTGCAGGGACAAGGCAGTTTTTAGGCTGAATTGACAGCTGGGGAAGAAACGAGGATCAGTTTGAGGGGGAGATGCTGCTGAAATCACTCCTGACCCATCCCCTTGCACTAAGTGCACGGAGCCTCGTGCTGTGCCCCGTCCTGGCACTGCTGCCAGGCTGGCCTGGAGGTTTGGATTTGTCCCCAGCAGCGATGCTGGCCGGCTCGCTGCAGCCAGGAGCGCAGGTTGTGCTTCCTGCTCGGGCAGGGAGTTCCCCGCTGGCTTTTCGCCTGCGTGAGCACCGCTTGGGTCAGCGGCAAGGTGGGGCTGGCCGAGGAGCTCGGTTCCTGGGCTGGCAAAGCAGACTTTCCAGTTTTGGCTGTGCTGTGCGTGGGGAAGTCACCGTCCCTGCTGTGCCCCCAGCCCCGTGCCTGTAGGGAACCCGTCTTGTCCCACAGCATGTCCCTGCCACGTGCCGTGGCTGGACCAGGAGCCCAAGCAGAGGGGAAGGGAGACTGAGGCTGGGAAGGAGACACTGCGGTAAGTTTGGTTTTGGGACCCCGGTCCGCATGGGATGGGGGAGAAGGGCAGGGCTCCCCAAGTCCTTTTGCAGAAGCAGGGATGCTTGGTGCTCCCAGGGGGTGGCTGGGTTGTCCCGATTGTCCCCAAAACGGTGGCTTAGGTCACCTCACAGGGCTGGGCTGGGCTTTTTCCTTTTAACTGGGACTGAAACCAGACAGCATGGGGCTCTGTTGGGAAAAATGTGATGAAACATCTCAACCCATGCGGGGTGGGCATCTGCTTGCCAACGCTGCCACTACCCAAAGCTGGAGCCTCCTGAATAATGAAGGTGCATCACCAGGCTGCTGCTACTTTCTGCATGTGGGGACAGGAGAAAAAGACCACTAAAACTTGATGGGGAGGCTGTGAGCTGAGCGTGAGTTTCCAATGACACCGATGTCCCAGATGGTCCTGGGCAAGTCATTTAACCTGCATCCCGCTGCCCCAGCAGGGATAAAGAGCTCTTCTTCACCCCTCTGCCAGCAAGCAGAAGAGCCCTATTGTCTTAAAAAATAATAAAATAAAATTAAAGAGCATCCCTGTGCAAGGAGCCCTGCAGTGCTGGTGTGGCCAAGGTAAACACATGCATACTTGCCGGCCCTCGTCACCGTACTGGGAGGAACACGCCCCGGGCCACGGTTCCTTAGAGGCTGGCCTCCAGGAGGCTGTGGAGAGTGTTTTCTGGTCCCTTTGGAGGCTTCTAGCATGAGATGTGCTCTTCAGCTGGCTCCTTCAACCCCAAGTCGTAGCAGCCCTGCTGCTGCTCATCATCCAAAGCAGGGAGAGAAGAAAGCCCATCAATTAAAATAATAATAATAAAAAAACAACACCAGTTTTGGTTTAAACGTGAAGCCTGCCCTTAATGCACGTCAGCGTTGCCATGTGCACCAGCCAGGCTGACGCAGTTTCCAAGCTGGCATGGTGGCACTGCTGGCACCCATCGTGTGGCCACCAGCTGCGAGCGGTGGAGCAAACCCCGAGCCCTGCGAGAGGGGAGGGAAGGGCTGCAATGAAGTAAAGGAATTGGCCACAGAGGGGAGATGGGGATTAAATGAAAAAACAGCTCGAGCAGAGACTGTCCTGCCTGTGGAGGCTGCTCTGCTCCATTTCACATCTCATTTCCAAAGCAGCCGAGCCCTAAATGCTTACTCTGGTCTTTATCTTAGGATTTTAATTGTGTTTACTCATTAAATCTCTGCGCCACCAGCAGCACATGTGCTTCTGGAAAGGAAATCCCCACCCTGTTCATTTTGTTTGCCTCCCCAGGTCACCCGCACTTCTCCATGGCCAAGGCATCGAGGATCAGTGGGGCCACAGCCTCCCCACTCCCCGGTAGCCCTGTGGCCACCACGGCTCCGCCGGGCTTCCTCAGTGGCTTCGTTGGCCACATCCCATGTGAGTACAGCTGGGGCTGCTCTTGCCCTACTCCCTTGGGAAGTGTTATCCTAGGGGCCCTGCCTCTGTCCCAGGTTTCATCCCTTCTTCTCCCCCCTTCCAAATCCTTTTTTCCAAAGGGGTGTGAAGCCCACCATGGCCAGGCATGCTGCAGAGCAGCCCCACACCTGCCCAAGAGAGATCCTTGTTACCCGTGTCAGGCATGGTCTCTACCTGCAGCTTCCTAGCGCTGGGCCTTTTCAGAATTTTAGGGTCAAGCCCCCCAAATGCAACTTTGTAATGCTGTAACACCAGGAGGGGAATATAAATGCACTCTGCATGTTTTTGTTTGGTTTTAACTCTTCTGTCCGCCTCGTTGCACCAGTACCCAGATGGGCGCTCATTGCCGTGGCGCTGGCGGTGGCTGTTCTCCTCCTCCTCTTCCTCATCTGCATCATCAGGTGCTGCTGTGCCAAGAAGAAGCCCAAGAAGAAGGAGAAAGTCACCCTGCATGCCCTCAGCAGCTCCACCACAGCCAGCCTTGTGCGTCCTGCTTTCCCCTCTTCCCCACCACCCTCCTAGCAGGGAGGTTTGCCCTGCACTGCCCGTCTCTCCCCCTGGTCCCCAGAGCAGTGGGACTGGTTGTAGATGGGATTTCCTGGGGGGATGGCTCCTTTAAACCTCATCTTTGGAGCATCTTGGTCTGCACAGTGCATTGTGCCTGGACAGACAGCGGGGACGTAAGCACTCAGCCTGGTCCCCATGGGCTGGGAACAGAGCTGGGGGTCCCATCCATGCATGGGGACACACCTGGGCATTCGAGGCCCCACCCTGAGGGTTGTGCTGCTCTCTGCCGCAGGTCCAGCCCGAGATGGAGGACCTGGAGCTGGGCCCGGAGCAGATGGGGCGAGGAAAGCTGCAGTACTCGCTGGAGTACAACTTCCACGCACAGGAGGTGGGGCTGCTGTGAGGCTGGGCTCTTGCATGGTACTTCCGTGGCCCATCAGGACCCAGACATCCATCCCTGCTGTACCTTCTGTCCCTACCCTGCTGGCTTTCACGCTGACATGGCGTGGTGACATCTTCCCTGTGCGCTTGCTTGCTTTTCACCTGTCCCCATCCTCCTCCGCGCGGTGACCTCGTGCGTCGTTCCTTTCAAGCTGAAGGTCGGCGTGAGGCAAGCAGCTGATCTGAAGGCCATGGACAAGGGGGGCACGTCTGACCCTTATGTTATCGTCTACCTGACGTCTGATATGAGGAAGAAGTATGAGACCAAGGTTTACCGCAAGACCCTGAGCCCTGTCTTCAATGAGAGCTTCACTTTCCAGGTAGGATGCCCTGGCTGATGATGGTTCCTTCATCCCATCGGGAGCAGTGCATGGGTGCTGCTCTCCAGGCAGGGAGATACCTTTGCTGTCATTGTGTCTGTCACCCCATCCTGCGTGGGTCCTCCCCTGCAGCTGCCCCAGGCGGAGGTGTCCGAGTCCACGCTGGTGATGCAGATCCATGACTTCAACCGCTTTGCCAAGCACGACACCATCGGCGAGGTCCGCCTGCCACTGGCCAGCGTCAACCTGCAGCATGTCATCGAGCAGTGGAGCGACCTGGCAGTGGCCAGCAAAGTTGAGGTTGGTGGGAAAAGCCCCTGGGAGGGACACGTTGTTGTTTCTCTTGCCAGCCTCTAAGGAGGTAAAGCTTTGGGTCTCGTCCGCCTCGAGAGCACCTCCTGTGCCCGCTACCCCCGCTCATTGCCCATGTCTCCATCAGCAAGAGCAGCTGGGAGACATCTGCTTCTCGCTGCGCTACGTCCCCAGCACCGGCAAGCTGACGGTGCTCATACTGGAAGCCAAGAAGCTGAAACGGATGGACTCCCATGGGCTGGCAGGTTGGCAGGAGCTGCTCGTGCTCACGGCTCCCTACCTGGTGCTAATGATAGCACCGAGAGCTCTCAGGGCTTTGCAGATCTTGGTGTGGAACTGTGTCCTCTCTCTCCTCAGATCCCTTTGTCAAGGTGCATCTCATTCTGAACAGGAAGAAATGGAAGAAGAAGACAACAAGTGTGAAGAAAAACACCTTGACCCCTTACTTCAATGAGGTGTTTGTCTTTGAGGTGCCTTTCAATCAGATTCAGGTGGGTTTCCCTGCAGCACCTATCTCTGAGCAGGTCCCTGGGCAGATGCGGGTCCAACTGATGCTCTTTCTTCTGTCCCCACCAGAACGTGGATGTTGTCATCTCCGTCTGGGACTACGACAGAGTGACCAAGAACGAGCCCATCGGCAAACTCTTCCTGGGCTGCCGGGCCACGGGCAACCAGCTGCGGCACTGGTCCGACATGCTGGCCAACCCGCGCCGGCCCCTGGCCCAGTGGCACAGCCTGCAGCCCGCCGACGTGGTGGACAAAGCCCTGGGGCTGAAGTCCCACCTCAAGCTGCCCCTGGCCACCAGATAGAGGGGGTGAGAGCCCCAAATGGGTTGAGGGCTCTTCTTGGCCAAGAGGGGAGCTGGCTGCTGGTGCAGCTCATGCCCTGGGCAATGCCAGAGCAGGGCAGCTCTGCACCGGGGGGATGCTGGAGGGGATGGTGTGGATGCGGATCCAGCTTGTCCCAGCCCCTCTCAGGCTAGGGGGACAAATACAGAAAGACTCATGGAAAAACAGAGTCCCTTGGCATTTTTGAAGTTTTTAACTTAAATTTTGAGTGTTTTTAACTGAGACCAAGATCTTGAAGCACCCTAAGAGGCTTGCGGGGAGAGGAAGAGGATGGGCTGGTGAGGAAAGCATTGGAGACATGGGACTATTTACTGATTCTGTGATAAGTACACTTTGTGTCCTGGCAAGCGGCTAAAAGAAACAGCAAAATCAGCCCCTAGTTGTCCATACAGCTTCACTCTTAGCCTCTTCCTGGCCTCATTTTGGCCCGTGCTGGGTTGTGCACCCTGAGGTGTGTCCCAGGGGTGGGACTCACCAGCAACCATCCCTATGGACCCTGCAGATGGAGCTGCAGTGCTGGCTCCACCCACCCCATGTGGTCCTACAGAGCCAAGTCCATGGGGTTTTAACCCCAAACCTGGAGGTGCTGCTGGGGTGGGGTGGTGCTGAGCGTGCACCTTGTCCTCTTGCTTTCATGCTTTGAGCACCCTACACTGATGAAGGCTGGGCTGCAGCCCTCATCTCAGTTCAGGGTGGGTTTCACACAGTCCGCTTGTGCCCCCCTGTCCTGCCTCGTGGGGCCTTGAGATACACGGGGGATATGGAAGGAAAGATCCCTGCTGGGACAGGGTGGCTCCTCTGAGCCCCCTGCAGGTGGAAGCTCCCTGCGTTGGCCTAACTCCAAAGCCCAGGAGCCTCCTAGCTCCCCGAATTAGTATTTCAAGGAGCTAATAAGGAAGAGCCTCTTTGCTTCAGATGAGAAGAGTTAAGCCAGATTGGCTCAGATACTGCCTGACCCCTTCCCGTTCCCACCCGAGCACCAGCACACCGGAGGGGATTGCTCCTGCTCTGAAATGAGCTTGGAAAAAACCTTCTCTCTCCTGGCCTTCTGCATCAAAGCAGCCACAGCACGGTGGAGATTTGGGCTTGTATCACCGTATGGGGCCTCGAAAGACAAAAGGAAAGTAATTTGCACCGGGCAGCCTGTGGGAAGCCGTGGGCTCTGGAGGGGGAGAGCCCCAAGCATTAATGAAGAGCCATTAATATTGAAAAGCGGTTAATCTGCAATTATCCCCAGCTCCACAGAGTGACTATGAGAGAGTTAAACAAATACGGTGATGCTGGAGAAGATTATGGAAGCTCTTGATAGAGATTAATGACCTGAGCTTAACTATAAAAAGCCGCCATGTCTGCTGTTTAATAAATGTTACCCGGGCTTCGCTACGGCCGTGGTGAGGGGAGAGATGACAGGGTTGTTTTGGGATGGCTATGACAAGGAGAGGGGGGCTTCTACTGGGAAAACAGCATCAGCTGGCTGCCCTTAAGGAAATGGAGGAGGAAATCAGTCACCTGAGAAATGCTTGCAAAAGGACGCTGGGTGAATTAAACCGTCAGCCTTAAACCAAGCTAGGAGGGGCTGTGCAAAAGGGAGCAGCTCTAGGGGAGATTTTTGGGACAGCTGGGGACCCCAGGCATGAGCACCCAGCTGGGCAGGCTCCGTGCTGCCCCAGGTGAGCCTCGGGGAGGTACAGAGCCACCGGCTGAGGTGTTTGCTCAAGAGGGAAAGGTGCCTGGGTGGGGATAGTATCCACCCAGCTCTGGCTTTTAATGCCCTGCCAGGGCTGCTTTCTAGCTCTGGTGTTGCTTTTCGCTCTCCTTGTATCCCCACCAGCATGTCCCCACGGCCCGCTGTCCCCCTGCCCGCCCCGCGTCTCCTGTCCAAGCGATGTTCCTTGGGGGGCTGAGTGTGGAAATGAGCCTCACGAGCAGGGTGCCCTGGTGGAAGGTGCAATGGGAAGCGCTGTTGGGTGAGAGGGAAACCAGCCTCAGCTCGTGTCTGCGCTGGATTCCCGTGTCTGCATCTAGAGGGCAGGGCAGGTACGTGCTGTGATCTGGGTCTCTGTGTCATCTGTGCTCCCAGCCGGAGCTCTGCCTCCTCACGAGGTCTCCTTCCTCTACAAACGAGCACGGGTGCGGGGCAGAACGGCCTGGTCCTGCACTGCCGGGGCAGAGGGGGTTTTGCTGGTGGGTTTGGGGGAGGAAGGAAGAGATCCGAAGCCAGGAGGCTCAGCCTGTGGGGTGGCAGGTCGGGAGGCTGTGGACCCAAATTATAAAGGAAATAAAATTAGTTATGAGAGGGCAATCACCCTGAGGGGTCAAACCTTGGGAGGGGTGTGGGATCTCCATCCCCGAGGATGTTCACACCTCGACGAGATGCTGCCCCTGGCTCTGAGCAGGACCTCGCCCCGGACCTAACCCCACTGGTGGCCCTGCCCTGGGCTGGGGCTGCAGCAGGCGACCTCCAGGAGTCCCTCCCAAATGAATTATTCTCTCGCTCAGTGATTTTATGATTACTTGTCCCTGTGCTTCAGGAAACCAGCCTGGAGAGCTGCACCAGGCGAATGCTGAGCATTATACATGCTTGTCACCATTCGTCTGCCGTGAGACAAAAATGATTATGGGCTGTCATCGTTCAGCCTGGCTATGTGCTGGCTGTCCTCCAGCCTCAGATTTTTTTTGGCTGGTCTCACAGTTTTTGTGCACTGGAGACTATCTAAGCTTCTCTCACAAGGAGTGTGCACATTTTATAATGATGTTACTTAATGAATATTTATCTCACAATCCTATGGTGAAACTTTGCCATGCAAAGCATTCCTCTTCTGAAACTCCAGAGCTCCTGGGTTTACAGGGCCTTATGCAGGCTGTAGCTTTTTTTCTTTTACAGTGTACATTTTTTATGTGGTTTCAGAGGGAAAGAAAGTTGATTTAAAAATAAATAAATAAATAAAAGTGCCGAGAGCGGGATGCTTCCCGAAACTACATCTCCCAGGCTGCCCCGCTGCTGCTGCTCCCTGGGGTGCGAGACGGGGGTCCCGGCCCCACAGGCGCTGGCATTGTGCCCCTGCCCACGGTAAATCCCCGGGGCTGGGTGTGGGGGGATGTTTTAGGGCAGGGTCCCAAACCGTGCGGGGCGGTTGCTGTGGGGAAGGGGGATTGGAAAGGGCCGGGGGGCACAGGAAGGAGCGGGGGTCTTTGTGCTGGACTGCGAGCGGGGGGAGCGGGCCTGCCGTGGGTGAGGCTGCTGGTTTCTCGGAGGGGCAAGGAGCCTTTTCCTGACCCCCTTCACTTTTTCCCATCCTCTGCCGTTTCCTCATCCCCTTCCCTTCCGGGTGCTTCTGATAGCTGGGTGCTGTGCTGCCGGCACCCTGTTGTGGCTCCTAGTTTGTGCCTCGAGGCAAGCAGGTAATCTGAAGAAAGGGATGGAAGGATCTGTGAGGTGTAAAGGTTTTACGCCCAGATTCTGGGGGACAGCTAGCTTGGCTCACGTGCAAAGGTTTCTCTAAGGTTCTACATTCAAGGGAATTAAAAGACTGAGTGCCGGGACAGCAAATATTTGTGTTAATAAAACTAACCTCTTTGGAGGTGCTGAATAATCACTGTTCTGCTGGCTTCTGTAAGCTGTCACCTTCTCATCCCACTTACAGAAATACTTGCTTTTAAATTGCAGATAATGAAGGTTTTTTAAGTCTCCTATCCCCTGCCCCTCCTCCTATCCCTACTCCCACTCTTTTTCCCACTCTTACTACCTGCTGCTGGGGCTCTGGTATCTGGGGCTACTCCTGCCCCAGCCTGGGCTCACGTTGCTCCTGGATCGCTCATGGCACGGAGGTGTCCCCAGGAGCACTGCCACCACAGGATGACTCCATCCTGAACACCCCAGGGCTGATAACGGGGGTGCAGAGATAACCCCAGCTCCTCAGCAGCTCCTTCTATCTCAGCTTTGTAGGCAGACAGAAAGAAACCCAAACCTCCTGCTTCTCCATATTTCAGGCTTGGCAGCATGGAGCCGCTGGAGAAGCAGCACAAAGACTCTGTGGCTGTCATGCTGGAGGGCACAAAGTGCCCCCCGAAGAAGAAGGGCGTCACGGGTGAGTGGGTGCCTGCCTCCGGTGACTTCTCGCAGGCCGGCAGGGTGGGCATTGCTCAGCTGGGCACTCAGCTGGGTGCGGAGTTTTTCAGCAGTCTGTGCTCATCCCTTCCCTCCCCAGGCCGAATCATGGAGCACCTCCAGAGGACCTTGCAGAGGCCCATCTCCTGGCGGCTGACTTCTCCCATGGCTCTCCCGCAGTGCTGCACAGGTGGGTGAGGCCGCCGAGGGGCTTCACCACTACTGGTTTTCCTAAAATGTGATTTCTTGGCTCACGTGGTGCTTGGGGGAAAAAATAAAAAACACCAAACAATAACAAAACTACATGTAAAAAACAACAGTGGGGTTGAAATGGATAATTTCTAAAGGATCGTAACTGATGTGGCCACTGGTTTGCAGGGCAGTCACTAACCTTGGGGAGGGAAGTGCTTTGCGCTTTATCGGCTTTGTTTTTGATCTCAGTTGCCACTTCTCATTACGTTATTATTTTCACTCTAAAAAAGTATTCTCTCTGCAGCCTCATTTTGGCATGGAGAGCCTGAAAAACATTTTGGTTGCAGAGGCGTGCTGAAACCTTACTCATTTAATCACACGGAGGTCTCGGTCTGCTCTCCAGACACGTCCTGGCTCCTGCTCTGGTCTCTAGCAGGGTCTGAGGTCGTGCAGCCATACAGAGGACCGTGCCCAGGTGTCAGGTCGCTGCAGTAATTCTACCCCGGGGCAGGCTCGGTGGGAATGCCGGATGGATCACCTCCTGGGTACACTAGCGCTGGTCCAAGGGGTTGGCTGTCGGCTTTTCCAAGGGCAGGGGCTAAGGCACCTTCTGCCGAAGTGCACGTGTTGGCAGTGGGAAAAGCTCCAGCGAAGAGTGAGCCCTGAGCTCAAGGCCCCTCGCTTTGGCTCTCAATGTGTCCTCTCCATCGCTGGAGGCAGGTTCAGAGGGCAGATGTCGCTGCTGCTCATGAAAGCCCTTGTGTGTCAGTACTTGTGTGCCTGTGCTGACTTGTTCTGTTCCTCCAGGCTCTTGCCCAAACCTGATGACGAGTAGCAGTGAGGCACGAGGAGAGAAGCCCGGGGAGGAGGTGTCTGCAGCCCCACAGCCTGGCAGGATGCCCCAGTCACCCCGCTGGTCACCGTCAGCAGGAAGGGATGGCCCCAAAAGCACAGCATACCAGGGCTGGAGGAGTGGTCTGGGGGTCCAGGTGGGCACCTGCCGCACACCCGTACCTCTGTGCGGGGCACTGGGGTGGGTGTTTGGGTACTGGGGACGTGCAAGGCCCTCGGGGGCTCTAGTATCTGTGGGTGGGTTGGGGTCCCAATGCCTGCTCACGTCTCCTCGCTCGAGCAGCCGAGAGCTGAGTTTCTGCACTCTCACCGGTCCTTCCCTGTCCTGCAGGTGGAGGAGGCTGACAGCAGAGGACCAGCGCACAGCTTGGGCTCCCCGGTGTTGGTGTCCCTTCCTTGTGCCCTCAGACCTGGTCCCTCCCCTCCTCCTCTCCTGCCTCATCCATTACCCTCTCCTTCTGAGGCCAAGCTTGCCAGCTGCTTCCCCCTCTTCTCACCGCTGTCACAGGGCTCCAAGCCTGGCTCCATCCCTCTGCCCTGCGCTGGCCCCAAGAAAACTCAGAGAGGGAGCTGGAAGAAGAAGAACCTGAATCCCGAAGAGCACCCTGGCCCCAACCCAGAGGAACCTGCATGTTTCCCCTTCGCAGGACCCATCATCGCTCGGATAACTGACTGCATCTACCTGGGGAACCTCAACGCCGCCTACAGCGGGCGGGCGCTGTGCACGAATGGCATTGACAGCATCATCGACGTGAGCTCCCTGCCCAGGGACCGCAGCCTGAGCATCATCCCCTGCACCTGTGGCCGGGCAGGCTTCAGGCACAGCTGGCCACGGCTCAGGGTTGACATCAGGGCTTCCCTGCACGGGGGTCATCACGAAATAGGGCAGCCCTGCTTCCTGGACATCAATGAGTGTATCGAAGCCTCGATGGAGAAAGGGAAGCGTGTCCTCATCCACTGCAGGGATGGTTACTCTTTAGGTCCTACTTGTGTCATCCAGTACCTGATGGTCAAGCACAGCATGGGACTCCTGGCAGCCTACGGGTTTGTGAGGGCACGGTACCCGCTGAACATCCAGGAGCACCATCAGGACCTGCTGGTGGCTTTGGAGATGTCCCTGCAGCCTGGCACCGCCAGCTTGGTGTGCCTGAAGCACTCCCTGTCAAGGAAGGTGGCGTGGAGCTAAAAGGGGCACGGTGGCTGTGCTGTTTGCCAGCAGCCCCGAAGAAGAGGAGACAAAAGGAAAATAACCTGAACCCCATCTCCTGGGGAAAGAGAAAACTGTAGCTGGGGTGTGTGTAGGACAGTGCTGGCACAGGATGCAAAGGTGATGGCTTTGCTTTGCAGCAGCTCCTAGAGGCTGGTGCTGGCAGAAGTAGAGCTTGGGGAGCTCCTGGGGACACGCCAGAGGGAGAGGGGACGTCCTGGGCAGGGTGGGAGCTATGTGCCTTGGTCTGATGTGATCTGGGGAAAAGGCAGTCAGCCACCCCATTCCTCAGTCATCCTGCTGAGCTTTTACCGTGAGCACTACTGCTGTTGGGCTGCTAGTGTTTTTTTTTTCTTCTTTCTGACAATATCATCCTTGGAAACAAGGCTTAATGTCCCCTGGTGTCATGCCAGCCAAGTCACCGCATGGCCCCTGCCCACTTGATGGTACTAGCGTGCTGAAGAGGAGACAACCCAGCTCCTTGGGCATGGGGACTTCTTGAACCCATCACCCCCTGGCTTTGATCTCTCCTCCAAGAGCTGCTGTCTGGTGGGCCAGCAGGGGCGAGGACGTAGTTCTGTGGGGAGCTGAAGAAAATGGCTGCAGACGCTTTGGAAAGAGTAATAAAGAGTTGGTTTAACTTTTTAGGGTCACGCGTGGCTGTCCTGGAGTAAGTACTGAAGGAAAAGTGAAGTGGCTAAGCGGTGCCTCGCTGGGTGACCTCTGCTGCTGAATGTTTGGGGTGGCTGCTGTCTGTTTCCCAAATGCACTCACTGTAGTCTCTGTTCTTTATTTTTTTCTGAGAAGCCGTCTTGAGCTGGGCCAAGCAGACACCCCAGGAGGGCTTGCAGGTATCTCCCAGCTACAGGCCAGCACGAAGTGACACCGAGACTCCTGCCCCATGTCAGGGTTGTGACGATTTCACTACCTGAGCCATCTAGCTCTCCATGTTTGAGGGACTAATCCTGAGCAGACCCGTCCTTGCCCACACAGGACCCCGAAGCAAGACCCCAGCCCCATCTCAAGAACTTGGTCTTCTTTGTCAGCACCTGCAGCACTGCTCGTGTGATGCTACAGGAAGGCTGCAGCAGCAGATTTGCTGCTATTTGTATGATATCTGAGAGGAAAATTTGTCCTGACCGTGTCTGAATCAGCTCAAAATCCCTTGGCTGACAGGGGAGGGAGCGCCTGGTCTGTGGGAGGAGGGCAGGAGCTATTTGGGCTCTTGTCTCCATGGGATCCCCTACACACACACACACAGACAACATGTGCTCTGGATGGGGCTGGTGAATATTTCCAGTGCCATTTCCATCTGCTTCTTGCTTGGGCCGTGGAGATGTGGGTGTGGGGTGCCCCTCAGCAGACTTGGGGTTGCCTTTCTTGCTGGTAGCGTGAGGCTGCTCCCCACGTGCTGCAGCAGATTTTGGGTTTTGTTTTTAAATAAATACGTAGTTGTGTTGAAATATTTCTCACAGGGAGGAGCTGCAAACATTTCCCTGTGTGGTAGTCTAAAAGAAGATGCCAGTGCTGGATGGCTCCCTCAGGGATGGCTCTTCCACACACTGCCACTGTTTGGTTTCTGGGGGGGCGATGCACGATCCGCAGCCTCCTTCCTGCGACGTTCCCCAAGGGCAGGCAGAGCTGCTCCTCTCCCGCGGGGCTGCCTCGTCTGCCCCAGCCAAGGGAGGTGCACCGGGGACTCTTGCACATCATTGGTCTGAGAAGGTCTCCATGCCCTTAAAGAGAAGGTGGATTTTCTGCTGAGCCACCCGAGAAGCCCTTTTATACCTCCTTACTCAGCCAGCTGCTTCGGCTCGCCAGTCAGTCCTGGCCGGCCAGCGGGGCTCTCTGTCTTTCTCCTGCGGATTTGGGTGAGCTGCTTTGCATGTCTCTTACTGACCGGCTTGCTCTTCAAGGGGTGGCGGGGAAGCAGGTTCACTCACCTGAGTTTCGGGGAGGTGAAGGCCGGGTGGGGTGACCTGCTGGGGGGATTAGGGGTGCTGACAAAGCCATCTCCGTCCTCTGCCTGTTGGAGAGGGTCTGGCAGCGGGGAGCCTCCCTCTGTCTTTCCCAGCTGCCTTTTCTTTTTGCTTTCATCCTCACTTGGTTTTGCTCTCTGCCCTAAGCCCCCTAACAATGACTTCCCTGGGACCATAGGATAAAGCATCCTCGGCTGCGGCACCCCGCAACAATCCCCACTCACACCCCTCCGCTCCGTGCAGCCCTTTTCTCCCCCAAAATCACCCTCACCACTGGGAGACCCCCAAAACATGGACTGTCATCCAGACTGGCAGCGCCGTGGGGGTGATTTCAGCCCAGCCTGGCATTGCCTCCTCCCGTCCTTGGTGCTCACAGCACGGGGTGCAGGAACGTCGGCAAAAATAGCTCCTGCTCCTCGTCCACCTGCGGCGGTGGCTGTCGCCCTGCGTCGCCCCGACCTCCCCGAGTCACGGGGCCTGGCACCGGGGCCAGGCTGCCGTCTGAGGAGACAGCTGCAGCTCCTTGTGCAGCTCCCCAGCCATTTTTAGAAGCACTTTTCTCTCCCCCCTCCGCCCCTTCCCAGTAATGTGATGGGCCCGCACATTTTCCAGGATAAAGTTTCCTGGGGGAGCTTGGCCCTGCAGCCTGTACCTCCTCCCTCGGGCACCGACCCCGTTAACGCTTCACCTCCCAGGCCTGCAGATTGCAGTGTTTTGGGGGATTGTCCCTCTGCAAGGGAGCAGCTTCATTTGGGCTTGGCCAATGCTCCTGCGTCCTTCCCTCAGCAGACAAAAGCAGGAAATATTGCCCTGATAGAAAGGGACAATTGCATTTACCGGGAAAAAATGACAGCACGACATTCAAAGGTGCTTTTCCCTCTCTTCCCTAAGATGCTGAGTTGTGCCTGTAAAATTTCCACTTCCAGCAAATACAAAAAATCATCTGATGAAGCTGTTCATACCTTCACCAGCTCAGCAAGAGCTCTCAGCCCTGTGTCCCATTATCTGTGCATGTTTCATCATCCAATGCATATGTGTGCTGGCAGCAGCATCCTCCGACGTCCTTGTCACCTGCGGCTGCTGCCTGGCTCCATTCCCAGTGCCCAAAGCCTTCATGGTCTTTGGGGTATGTCTCCTCCATGAAGCGTGGCAGTGCTGTTTTCCCCATTTGTAGACAGGGAGGTTGAAGCTCAGAATATTTGCATTTAGTTTGCTACAGCCCTATGCGATGAGAACTGTATGACAGAGTCAAGCGGCAGACATAAAATAGTTTTTTCCCCTCTTCCTGCATTGCATAAAGTGGCATCTTGGGGTCCAAGGAAGAATCACCCCTGCAGGGCTCGCTGTCACAATCTGTTTTTCTGGCCTGGCACCATTTGTCCCAGTGCAAATGTGGCCGTGAGCTGGCACGTGCTTGCCTCTCGTCTACAAACCTCAGCCTAGTTCCCCTTGAGATGGGAATTTGGAGAAGTTGGGACATGCGAGCAAACCCCTTCCTCTTTTTCTTTCTTTGTCTCGGGTAATCTTGCTTTGTTTCTCAACCCAAGAAAGCGAACACCAGCATGAATAATTGTAAATTATTTTTTGGTTTTCGTTGCAGGCTCACAACCATCTAAAGCAAGATGTCTGAGTAAGTTCCCATTTTCTCTCTCTACTGTGTCGCTGGCCTTTAAACACTTTCATCCAGCTGCCAGCTTTTTACACTTGTTAAGATTCCTCTGCTTGTTTCCGATTGGGATGCTAACTGCCTTTTCTCCCCTCTCTTCCTCCCTGTCCTTGTCTGCCTGCCCTACCCGACCAGTGAAGAGGTAAGTGCATCCTGCTGGGGCTTTGCCTTCAGCGGTGCTCACCCCTTGCCTTGCAGATCCTCCACCGGGAAGGCAGCTGCAACTCCTCCGCCAGCAGGAGGATGCCGAGGGGTCACTGGGGCAGGGATGGCCTTGAAGTCCGGGGATGGCCGTGGAAACGCAGGGCAAGGGCTTTGTCATGGCAGAAGGAGGGGTTCCTGCACCAGGCTGCCTCCAAGTCAGCACTAGACCCCAAACTCCCCTCAGGTTGCTGCAGGAGCCATAGCAATGAATACCAGGTGCTGGGTCACCCAGCATGGCTCCATAGCTCCTCTGAGCAAGCTGCTCCATCCTCCATCTCCCCACACATCCAAAACAGCACGAGGTAGAGCTTGTCCTCACCTAGAGAAGAGGATTTCAGGGCAGCACACAAACCCTATGCCACGGTGCTGATGTCCAGCAGGTGCTGTGATTGCCCACTAAGCCCAGTGGGAAGGCCAGGAGGGCACTCTTTGCTAAGGTAGCACTTTTCAGATGGAATATAAGGCCTGCGCTTGGAGTCCTCAAGGGCTCTGATCTCCTGTGGCCCATGCCCAGAACCTTATGAGCAAGGTCCTGCTGTCCGTGGTGCATTGCCTCTCTGCACTGGATGCCTTTTATTTGCAGAGCCCTTGGCTTCTGTCAGGAGGGCCTTAGCACCATCTGTACATGCAAAACCTGTCAGATTTGGTTACAGTTCGCTCCACAGATCCTTATCCACTTCCTCCTGTACATAGCAGACTGACACCCAAGCGCTGCTTTCTACTCGCCCACATCTGCACGTCGGATGCAGGGTGCGTTTCCCCTGCCCCGGCCACACGCAGGCTCGCTCTCCTCTGGCTGAAGGGCTGAGGACACAGCTGCAGTGCCGTGGTGGACCGAGGCTGCGGTTTCTTCTCTGAGCAGGAGAACTGCTGATGCTGATCTACTGCACCGCGGGTGCAGAAAGGCAGGAGAGCTCTCCCAGGCTCACCAAATCGTGAGGGTTTCATGCAGCTGAGAGTGCATTGTATTTCTTACCCGGTATCACAGGGAAGATGAAGCTGGTTTGGGGACCAAATATGTGTCAAGCTGCGGGGTTGTATGGGGAAAGGAAACTCATGGGGGAATGTACGCACTGTAACCTTCTTTTCTATCATTTTTCCCTCCCGCAGAAAAAGAGGAGGGCAGCCACTGCCCGGCGGCAGCACCTGAAGGTAGGTGACACTGCTGAGCTGGGCGAGCTGTGTCCTGACTGTCCCATCTCCTACCCTGAGCCAGCTCCCCTTGGCGCTCTCCTGCCTGGGAAAGGCCATGATGCACGACGTGGGGTCCCCTGTGCACTTTTCTGCCCCTTAACAGGGAGCCTTCTGCACAGTGGGACTCTGGTGCTGGGGGAGGCTGGAGCCAGCATCCCCCTGAACTTCTCAGAAGTCCCCCTAAATCCCCACTGCGTGGAGATGTAGGTGGTTTGGCCATGGGGAGCTCCCTTTTGCCCCAACCCCATGCTCACCTTCCTGCTGCTTTGCAGAGTGCTATGCTCCAGCTCGCTGCCACCGAAATAGAAAAAGAAGCAGCTGCTAAGGAAGTGGAAAAGCAAAACTACCTGGCAGAGCATTGCCCTCCTCTGTCCCTCCCAGGATCCATGCAGGAACTTCAGGTAAACACCTCTTTCACCCTTACACCTGCAGGCCACCCTTCACCATCCGGGATCAGATGGTCTTGAATGATGGCCTGGTCCTCCTCCAGCCTTTGGGATTTTCGGAGGCAGAGGGGTCTTTCAGAGACAGAGGAGAAGGAAGAGGTCTGGGGAGACGAACAACCTGCATGTCCTAGTACTCAACATCCCTCTCTGTTTTTCCTCCCAGGAGCTGTGCAAAAAGCTGCATGCCAAGATAGAGTCAGTGGATGAGGAAAGGTACGACACAGAGGTGAAGCTACAGAAGACTACCAAGGAGGTGAGCGTCCCCCGGGGCCATCCCGCAGCTGCCTTGGCAGAGCCTCCGGCTCATCCTTCATTCCTCCCCGTGCCTCTTGCCAGTGCATGAAACTCACACCGGGCTGTCTCTGCCCCTTCTTCTCCTCCCCGCAGCTGGAGGACTTGAGCCAGAAGCTGTTTGACCTGAGGGGCAAGTTCAAGAGGCCACCCTTGCGTCGGGTGCGCATGTCGGCAGATGCCATGCTGCGCGCCCTGCTGGGCTCCAAGCACAAGGTCTGCATGGACCTCCGGGCCAACCTCAAGCAAGTCAAGAAGGAGGACACGGAGAAGGTATCCCTTCCCTCTCCCACACAGGCATCAGCCCCTGATTTTGGGGACTGACGCCTCCTTGTGTGATAGACAAGGTGGGGGGGTGAGGGTCCTTCCTGCTCCATAATTCCTCCTCCAGCTCCCAGTGTAAAAATGTGGCATGTGGCCCCAAAAGACATACAGAAGGGGTGGAATTGGGCTCCTCTAGCTGACATGGGTTTCTCCAGGGGAGATGAAATGTTAGAGAACCTGTGGTGAGGTTTCCATGGCCGGAGGGGTGAAGGGGCTGTGCTTGGGGGATATTTCACCCCGCGGAGCCATCCCACCATGTGCCCATCCCTCCTGCAGGAGAAGGACCTCCGCGATGTGGGCGACTGGAGGAAGAACATCGAGGAGAAGTCTGGCATGGAGGGCAGGAAGAAGATGTTCGAGGCCGGCGAGTCCTAAGCACTGCTCTCTCCACGCCTGCCGTTCCCACCCTCCTCCATCCCCTCCTGACACGGCCATGGCCATGGCCACCTTCCCCTACTCCTGGCCCCAACACGTCCTTGCCACGCATGGAGCCCACTGGCCGGGTGCTGTTTCCCTGGTTTTGTGCAGAGCTGCAGTCTGGAAGCAGCGGTGTAAATAAAGCTTTGGTGGGAGAGGGGGATGTCACCTGCCGTGCTAGGGACGGGGAGGCTCCGTGCTGTGGTGATGGTGGGACCACCCTGGGGATGCTCATCTCCAGCAGGAGGCTGCCTTGGCCTGGTGTGCTCGGTGGGCAGCAGCACGGGATGCTCCTCTGCCACCCTCCTCTTGGCCTCCATCTCGTGGTGATGGGGTAGGACCTGATGGGGCATTTCTTCTATGCTCTGTCCTCTGACCCGTGGCCTGCCCTGTCACAGGAGCTGCCATGCCTGGGCACTGCTTGGGCAGGCAGAGGAGAGGGCTGGAGATTTTGGGGTGGTGAGGAACCATCCGCCAGAGGAAGGAAGCGGGTGAGGCCACAGCATGATACCATCGCCTGCTCTACCTCCTCCTGCTTCTGCTGCTTCCCCAGCGGGGGCCGAGTGGGGGTCAGGAGGTGGTAGCCCTGTGCTGGGTGTTTCTTGGTAGCCTCTTGGTGGCTCTGGTCAGTCCTTGCACCGGTGTTCACGGCTGTGGTGCTGTGCTGTGGCTCCTCTCCGTGTGAGGTGATGGATGGGGGGCAGGAGCTTTAAGCCCAGGCACCGGGGACATGCAGCCTGCATTGGTGGTGCAAAGCAGCCATCCCCAGGGCTGCAGGGCCCAGGAGGGGCAGCAGACGCTCAGCACCCGGAGAGGAGCAGGCTATTGCTATGAGAGGTGTCAAATCCAGACCACCTCCGTGTCATGACGATGGTGCCCCATGCACCACGGGGCGCTGCGGTTCAGGGCTGCAGGATGTCCCCATATGAGCCGTGCCAGCACCAGGGGTGGCCCTGGGGAGCAGCGGGTTGCCCTTCTCCCTGCTGGGGGGGATGTCCATGCTCCTCCCTTTCCCTTCAGTTTTTCTTAGTGCTTCCCTCTTTCGAGGCTGCCGACAGAGGCGAAACCTTAAAATAATCTGAACTTTTTTAAAAAAAATAATAATTTGCCTTCTCCCATCCCCCCTAAACCCACAAAGTTTCCGGCACAGCTCACTTCTGCCCAGCGCAGGAAGAGAGAAGCGGCGGCGGTGGCGGCACCCTCGCGCGCCGTGCCCCCAGCCCCTAGCCGTCCCCGGGGACACTGTGCTGGCCGGGAGGGAGATGTCGGACTCGGAGGAGTGCCACCAGGGTGCAGGAGGAGAGGACCAAGTGGGAGATGAATCCCACCAGGAGAGCGAGAGGTGAAGCCTGGGGACTGGGGAGCCCAGCGGCAATGAATCTGGGAGGATGGGGAGCTGGGAGGGGAGGTGTTGGGGGGAAAGAAGGATAGTGGGGCCAATATGAAGAGGATCCATGGGACATGAAGGTGATCAGATGCCCTGGCAGGGCTTTGGTGAGGCCCTCCAGCTAGGGAGAGCCTTAGATTTCTTAAAGGTCCTACCTATCTCCTTCGAACTTCAAAGCCACTGGGGGGGTTGATCCAGCAGGAAACCTGGACTCCAGCCCCATGCAAGCTCAGCGAGGGGTCTGGCTCCAAGACCTGGGCCTGCGTGGTGCTCCACAGCTGAAATCAGCCCTGTCTTTAAGGTGAATTGGGGCAGACCCTGCTGCAGAATGTGTCCTCTCTGTGTATGCACTGGTGGGTTACTTTGGTGGGAAGGAGATGGGAGGCAGGAGGAATGCCCAGACCCCTCGTAGGAGGGATATCCAGACCCCTTTTTCTCTCACCTGCTGCCTTTGCCGCCGCTTGGAGGACCTTGCTCAGGATCTGTGACACCAGGAGCTAACGTGGCTGTGGGATGGGGCTGGGAGGTGGCGCTGCCTTGGCGGTCTGACTTCTTTTTGTGTCCACTACACCTCTAAACTGAATTAACTTGGACATTTTTCAGGCTGGCTGCTGTCTTTTGTCAGCTTACACATCTCCCCGTTCCTCCGGTCTGCTTTGTTGCTTTATCAACAGATTGTAAAATTTGTACTCTGGTCACTCCACAGCAGGCATTTTTACATAGGGGATAAGGGGAAAAAGACCAGCAGCAGAGACCATACTGCAGCTGTCTGCAATAGGGGGAGGCAGTGATAGTCTTGGCCGAGGAATCCCACAGAAATATTCAGATTTGGATGCAGCCAGGTTCAGGCTGAGCATCCCTGGAGCTTGGGGGTTGCCTGATTTTCTCCTCCAGCTTCAAAGCTCACATTAGCATTTCTCCGCAAGGCTGCTGAAAGGCAGCACACTTCACGTCGAGAGAAAAAAACAGCCCTGAGTGACAAGGAGAGGGGAAAGGTGTGTCATCTCCTATTGCTAACGGCTGCACTGAGTGTTTGGGCTGACACCTGACAGCAATTAGCCCTGGCTGAAGGCTTGACTGGAGGCTTCAAAAAGGTGCTGGAGCCTCAGTGCCTGGCTGCCTGCAGAAACAAAGGGGAAAGCTTTACTGCTGGGGGGTGCTGAGGTGTAATTCCAGGCAGTGCTCATTTGCCTTGCAGGGGAAGGAGCCTTTTTGGGGTGGCCGAGCCCCTTCAATGGGTGCATGTATATTGGCTCAGCCAGGGCCATGCAGCAGGAGTCCCTGGTGGGGCAGGGCTAGGTGTTTCCTTTCTCTGTTTTCTCCTGGAGCTTCAGATAAACAAGATACGAAGGCACCTGTTTTATAACATTGAAACTCTTCTTGAAACTTGCTGATAAAGTGTGTGCATGGATGTTGATTAAAGGTGGTGCAGCCCTTTCCTTTCAGATGAATTTTAATGAAATATTAAATGGATGGAAAAAAATAGAGAACAAAAGTAGTTTTTGGTTTAAGAAAATGGAGAATCGCTTTCCCTCCTGATTTGTGTACTGGTTTCATGTGCAGCTCTGAACTCCTCCTTTTGCTTGCGCTATTTACATGTTTGCCAAGCTCTCAAAATTTCCACCCCCCAAATGGAGGAAGGAAGTGTGTGTTTGCTGCCTGGGGCTACCTCTTCTCTGCCTGTGGTTAACTCAGCTCTCTGCTCTCCTCACCTCAGGCAGGAGCTCTTCTCAAGGCCATCAGTGTATGGATGGGTAGATGGAGTCAGGGCAGTGCACCTAAGACAGCGTGAGGAGTGCTGGAGGAGGGAGCAGTGGGATGGAGCTGCCAGGGAGGCCAGTCCCAAGGCTTTCTGGTGGCAATGTATGAATACATTGGAGATATGGGGGAGGAAAAAAGAAGTTGGGTTTGCTTAATGAGCCTTGAAATCTGCCCAGCGTATATAGAGGAGGAATTTACAGTAGGGAAGGCTTATACTTGTATAACTGTTGAGGCAATCCCAGCCTGGATGCAGTTTACCCCTTGTACCCGTGTGACTGGAGGCATGCTGGCAGAACCTTGCTTGTGCTGGTGTAACACCACCAAAAGCCAGCTGGAGTTACACTTTTCCATGAGCTGCCCTTGCTCTCTGGGGAGGCTCGGGGCCGTGCACCTGACATGAAGCCTGCCCTGCAGGACATGGCCACCTGAGCGCGGCTCACGAAGCAGGTCCAGCTGCAGAGCAAGGGGCTCAGAGATGAGAAGCCAGCTTCTCCCGAGTCCCCTGCCACCTTCCCTGTGGGGCTGCCCTCCCGGGAGCTGCAGGAAGCCCTCAGCAGCCCTTGTATGGTCAGCACCCAGGGAAGGGCTCCACCGTGCCACCAAGCCCCGGGCTTTGCTCGGCCACGTCTGTCCCCAGCTGTCTCAAATTCTCCAGATCCTTAGAGGAGTCTCGAGGGTCCCTGCAAAGATGAGTCTTGTTGCTAAGTATACCCGTGGCTGGAAGGAGGTTGGCCGGGAAAGCTGATATGGGGAGAGCCCTCGGCACATGGGATTCCTTGGGGGAGGGATGGCTGAGCCCCGCACGGGGTGACCGCTCCGAGTTTGACCCAGCTGGGAGCATCGGAGTGAAGAAGAGTAGGGGAACACACAGGGGAGGGCCAGCAGACTCCAGCTGGAGGCTCTAATGAAGCTGGGCAATATTGCAGCATTTCCATATTAGATGTAGGTGCTCTGGCAGGGGCATAAGGGATGAAGAGCTGCCTCTAAATATAGGGATGTATCAGGTGCCTTCGCTGCCCCTTTCTCCTTGCAGGAAACCCTGGCTTGTCTTGCCTATTTTGCAATGTAAAGCTAGGGGTTTAGGGGTGTGAGTGTTAATAGGGGATTGCCCAGGAGCTTTTATTTGATTTTTTTTAACCACTGAAGGATGTGCTAGCCAGCGGGTTAGCTGAGCATGGACTGCCAAAAACAAACAAAAAATACAACTGTGTATTTTAAAACAGTTTAAAAACTCTTGGGGTGAAATCTGGCTCTGAAGCCTGTGGGATTCCCTTCTCTGTGGGTTCTGGAGGCAGCTTGCTGTGGAGCTGGGTGTCCTGGGGCCAATCCAGGAGGTTTTGCCAGCCCCCCTACTGCTGGCTGGTGCTGGAGCCCATGCCATGGGGTCACCCAGCCCCTCCAGCATCCTGTGGCCGCACCCCAGGAGGGGGTGAGCTCTGCTCGGCCTTTGTCCAGCATCACTAAAGCACGTCCCTCCGTGCCACGAGGAGCACCAGGAGTCTGGGCTGAGCTTTGGCCTCCCATAGCTGTGGCTGAGGTTTCTGCTCTCTTAACCCGAGTCTGACATGCTCCTCCCAGGACTGAGGCTTTGGACCCCCTGGGGAGGTGTTTCGGCATCCTTTGAAGGATGCCATTTGCTTGGGAAGGGAAAGAGGTGCCTTAACCATGAGATTTGCCCTCTGTTGGGTGCCAGCTACAGGTAGTTTCTTATCGGACCCGTGTGACACCTGCCAGGCCTTGAGCAGGTGCTTTACACAGCTTGAGTCATCTCCAATGGCACTGCACATACGTTTAGGCACCTGAATTGCTGAGTTCCCAAATCACCTAGCGAGCATGGACCACTGCGGAGATCTGGGTTGAGGCTTAGCAGGTATCCCTGTCCTCGGGCTGCCTGGGTGCTCCGAGGAGGCTCAGCTACCAAGGGGTTAACCAGCTCTGCTTGGCGCCCGTGTGTGCTTTCCTTGCCATGTATCTCTCCTAACACGCACCAGATGTGCGAGGCAGCTGCCGGAGTGCCTTAATCCCAGGTTTCGGCACTCGGGGCTGCCTTTCTCACGGGCAGGTCCGCAGCGGGGTCTCTGGGGGCTCGCAGCACGCGGGCAGGGTGGCTGGCAGCACCCATCCTCATCCTCTGCCGGGCTGGGCATCTTCTGCTATCGGCTGTGTTCAGTCACCTGCGGGGTGTGCTGCTGGCATGGAGGCAGGGCTGGTGCTGACGGTGCAATATTGGGTTGTATGGGATGAGCAGCGGCGTCTGGAGATGGAGCTACGTGGATTTGCCCTGCCGCAGAGGAGCTTCACACCAGCCCCGTGTCTGAGAGCTGTCCAGGGACTACGTGGGCAGAGAAACACGTGGGCTGAATTTATTAACGAACCCAAAGGGAACCCCATTCAGGGACTGGTGACCCACTGGCACCGGGGGGCTGAAAGCTTGCAGCCACCCAGGAGCACCTGGTCTGAGATGTGCAAGAGTTGGTTCACTTGGAGCTGGATTTATTTGGATTTCTCTTGTTATTGCACGGAAATACAGGCCCGATGTTTTGGTTAGCGTGCATCAACACCACCCCACTGTCTGCGGTGAAGCTGTGCCAGTTTGCATCAGCTGGAAGTCTTCGGTTCTTTCCCTTACAAGCTCATTTTGCAAACGAACCCTTTGCTAGGGATTTTTTCTGCATTACCAAGCAACCCCTCTCCCAGCCCTAGGTATCTGTTGCTTGCTGCTGCTAAATAGACACTATGTGCAATTTGTTTTATCAAGCTCCTGCCAGACGGGGTGGAAAATATGATCTCTCCTTCGGTGCATGCGCATGCATGTGCTTTTTTCTGCTGCAAAAGCAGTTTCCTTTCCAACGAAAGGTTGCTCTGGAGCCATTAACATTGACAAACCCTGAGCTATTGACACATCCCAAGCAACCACAACTGCCATCCATTTGTGAAGGGCGAAGTTCCCCCCCCCGCAATAAAATCGGAAGCAATAATTGAACCAGCTGCTGGAACGGTTTCAAAGCAGGCGCCTCCTTGCAGTTGCCACTTACCTTCCGTAAGGGAGCTGACAGCAGCGGGCCCGAGCTCAGCTATGCCCGAGGAAAGTCTCATGCGTTATCCACTGTGTGCTCCCCTGCTCTGAGGGGCTTCTCCTTGCTCAGGCTGGCATTTCTCGCTCCTCTTTTCCTCTCCAGTTGACGTGGTCCTGCATACAGCTTCAGCTTGTGTTTGCCCCAATCCATCTTTCTGGATCCATCCATCTTTAATGGCAGAAAGGCTCCTTTCAGCTCCGTGTGAGGTCTGGCTCTGCAGAATTAATCACCATTTTCCCACTTGGTGGAGGCATGTGCTGGCCTTCAGGCTTTTTGGATGCACCCCAGCACTTTTCCCTGCCCCTCCATGGCGGCTCCCATCTTTTTGCCCGGCTCCAGCAGGGGAGGCATGGATGGATGCTGGCTTTCTGTGAGCTGGGATAAGCTGTCTTCCCGTGAGGCTTGGAAGTGGGAATTGCCAGATGATGCTTGGGGCTTCCTTCCTATCCCTTACCCCACCTAACCCTAGCAGGAGAACCAGCCTGGCAGTGTAAGGCAGGGATTAGTGGCTGCTAGAAGTGCCTGTGTTGCATGGGGCAGCGCCACACCATGGGAGAGTCACTTGGCCACCTCTGCTCTTAATGGTGCTGCCCTGGCTCATGCTTGCACCCCCAGTGCTTGCTGCCCTCCTTCTCCCTTTTTAAACCCATCTTTCATTTTCCTTTTGCGCCCATCTCCCTCGGTCCCCTCATTCCTTTTCCTCATTTGTATTGCTCCTGGAGCATCACACCGTCTCTCACCATGCTTGCAGGCTCCCATATCCCCTCTCACTGGGAGATGAAGCAAAGCCATGGGACTTTGGGCTTATGATCTGCCCATAAAATGCTCCAAGGGGACAGAACAGGATGGGTCGCTCCTCTGTCCTGCATGGGGGTGAGAGGGCAGCGGTGGGATGAGGGATGAGGGCTGCTCCTTCCAGCTCCAGCTCTCTCTCCTTTTTGTTTCTGCTTCTCTGGATGTCATAGGAAGAAAGTCATCGTTGTTCCCGAGCCAAGCTCCTCAGACTCCTGACATGGTGTTTGTTGACTCTTTGGACTCGGCCCACAATCATACGTGCTCCTCCTTGGGAGCCAGACCCCCTGCAGCCCCTGACATCTCTCGCCTGCAGTGCCGCCCCATGTGGCTGCGGGGTGAGCCCGGGGCCAGGCGCCCTGCTGCGGAGCCTTTCCCGAGCGCCTCCTGCCTCCTCTGCCCCGCTGCCCCTTGGGGCATGTGGGCTGGGAGAAAGCCCCTTGCCAGGGCAGCCCCTGCCCGCTGCATCCCCTCCCTGCCTGCCCCTGGGGTCACGCCTTGGCTCGGGAGCATCCTCGTGCCGCTGCCAGGGGCAGCTGCGGGTGCAGGCAGGGCAGGTTGATCCCACCTCCAAGGGCTTGCTCTGCCTTCTGGTGGCACCTTCAGCATGGCTGTACATCCCCTGCTTCACCCCAGGGTGTTTTCTAGTGCCGCCAGACCTGGCAGGTCCTCAGCGCTCCGACCCTGCTCTTCCCTCCCCAGAAATAGCAGCACCCCAGCTAACCGTGCCGACGAGACGCACGGCCCTCTTGACAGCACGCTTCTGGAGCTTGCAACTGGCTGCTCCTGCTGAGAAGGAGATAATGTGCTGCTCTTGGCTGCTAGACGCCCAATTTCCTTGGGATTATCTCTGCCTGCCTGTTCTGGCCTCTGCGCTTGGCTGCCCGAAAATGAGTGCTGACGGAGCGTGCCGAGTGGGAACTGGGGATGGAGGGGACACAGGCAAACCCTCTCCATCAGGCTGTTGGCTGCCTGCACCAGCTGGTGGCCCCTTCTCGCTGAAATGGGGCTCCTGGGAGGCTGGGCAGCTGCTGGTTTCAAAGTGCCCATGGTGAAGAGGTCTGGGAGGTGTCAGGATGGGCAGAGAGGGTTGGGTGGCAGGGAGAAGGCTGCGGGGTTTTGGGCCCTAAAGCCGCCCTTGCTGGGGCAGGGCTTAACCCACGCTGGAGCAGCAGAGGCTGTTCCTGCAAGGGGGTCTGCTCTGGGTGGGATCCCCCCTCTGACATACGGGCATGGCTGCTGGGGACCATGCTGGCCCTACAAAGGGCCAGTCCTCAGCACGGCTGCCTGTTGGAGCCCATGCTGCTGCTTGGCCTGGCTGGTACCGCTTTGCATCGCCGAGTATTTGGGGAAAACTGCTTTGGGTGCATTTCTTTGTTAGCAATGGAGTCTTTTCTCCTAGTTTTTCCTCCCCCCCCACCAGACCATGTGTTATCCTCTGACTGATTTTGCAACCAGCCCTACATAGCAGAGTGGTTGTGTAATTAACGGGAACTGGTGCGGCGCTATCTCCTGGGGACTCCCGCCTCCTTCCCGCAGCAGCCCGGCCCGCCTTGCTCCCTCCTGGCCTCTCACCTCTCCGCTGACCCTGCTGCTGGGAGCAGCCCTGGGAAGCTCCCTGGTGGCTGTCAGCGGCTGTCGGGGTGCTTGGGGCATCCCAGTTCCCATATTGGGGTGCAGGTTTCCTGCGGGGATTTGTGGTGCATGTCTAAGTGCGTGTCACGCACCCCCACCGAAAAGTAATAAAAAAGGAGATGAATTAATTCCTTGTTTTTCTTCCTGTGTCCGCTGTGCTCTTGCCCGCTTCCTGGTGGGACCAGGAGGTTTGCTGCTGCGAAAGGAGGCGTGCAGCTGTGGGGTTGGGGCTGTTCTTGGCGGTGTGGTGGGATGCAGGCTGCTGCACCTGGGCTGGGCGGCGAGCGCGGGAGGAGAGGGGACAGAAGTGCCTCTGTTCTGCGGGATGGTGCTGTGGGACTGCTCTTCCTCCAGCTGCGATGTGGGGGGCTCTTCCTTGCTTCCCTCCTGGTGTTTCCCAGCAGACGGGTCCTGTCCTGAAAAGCAAAGCCCTGAGGTGCGTGTGCCATTCGGAGTGTGGGGGCAGTGGCGATGAAGCCCAGAGGAACATCCTCTGGCTTGAACCTAATTACCCTGTAAGTACTTGCAGGGCTGGGACGTGCTCCTTTTGAGCAACAGAGGCCTTTTGTGGTGACTCTCTTGCATCGTCTCCCCAGCCCCGAGCTCGGAAATAGCAAACGCAGTGTGACAGCGTCAGAGGGGCCACAGAGTGAGGCTGGGATCAGTGTCTGTGCTCACTTGGTTTGTGATCGCTTAGGGGAAGTTTGGTAAATACCTGCAGAAAAAAATAATGAACTGTTTCGAAATGAAGCCGAGGAGAGGCACATCTTTCTGATCTGGGCTCAACGCACTTCCTTTTTATTGAGATTTCTGGGTGTATTTCACGGGCAGCTTCCCCATTTCAAGAAGCACTTCTGCAGAAGTGATTGAAATGTTTAAGTAAGGTGAGAGGGGGCTGAGAGCAGAAGGAAGGTGAGGGTGAGAGCAGGGGGGTCCCCCCTGACAGACATGAGGAGGAGGAGGTGGGCAGGCTGTGCCATGCACACCGCTGCCTGTGGGGCTAACATAGGGCTGGGACTTGGTAGGTGCAGTCCAGGTACCCGCTGCTCTGGTATAGAAGAAACTTCCCCCCAAAGTCACACGTGGGCCAGGGGATGCAGGTGAGGGACTAAAGGCTGATTTTGTTATTTTTTCCAACATAGCTCCCATGATGAGGCAGCATTAAGGCGTGAGCGGTCACCTGTATCTGACGGCTTGGCAGGCGGGCAGGCGGTGTTGGCAGGTGACATCGTTCCCGGTCCTTCACCGGCCACTCACATGCTTCTTTATCCTCCTGAAGTGCTGGTGCTTCGTGAAGGCAAGCCAGGTTATTTTTTGCTCTCCCTCTGGTTGATGCTTGGGGAAACTGAGGCACGGCAGAGTCGGTCACTTGAGCAGGCAAGGAGTGGAGAGTGCAGAAGCAGGGTGCGTGCCCCCTGCTGCCCGATGGCAGCCCCCAAAATCCAGCTGCTAGCCTCATCTCCTGAGAAGAGCTTCCCCTGGCGCCGAGTTTCCCAGTGCTAAAGCCCCTCTGGCATTAACCTGGCTCTGGGTCTGTCTTTGGGCACATGGGGACGGCGGGGAGGTGAGACTTCTCCCGATGTGAACGGAGCGGGGCTGCCTGAGTGCAAGCTGCAACCCGAGGGCACAAACCCAGGCTGGCTTTGTTCCCAATTTTTGTAATAGGGAAAGCAGTGCTGGAGGTAAGGGGGGGAAAGGAAAAAAATGAAAAGGAAAAAAAATGAAAAGAAAAAAAGGAAAAGGAAAAAAAGGAAAAGGAAAAAAAGGAACTGAAAAAAGGGAAAAAAAAGAAAAAAAAGGAAAAAGGGGTAAATGGGGAGGGAGAAGAGCTGGAGAAGACGAACGAGGGAGGGATAGAAGTGAGAGGGAAGCAGCCCGGGGGGGGAGCGCTGGGCTTTGTGCTGCGCTCGCAGGCAGCATCCAGCCTCGCATCCAGCGCTGCTCTCGGCAAGCTTTCTCCCTGACATTTCCAGCAGGCAGAGGAGGAGGAGGTGGAGGTGGAGGAGACAAGAGGGGGTGGGCCGGGGGGGGCTCGCAGAAACAAAAGGAAACCAGCTGCAGAACTTCCTGAAGACGGGGCCGGGGGGAGAAGCGAGGGCGTGCGGCGCCGGGCGGGAGCTGCGGGAAGGGGAGCCGCCAGCCTTGGCCACCATGACCAGCGCGATCCTGAGGAGGAACTCCAGCAAGCAGGGCCTGCAGAACCTCATCAGGTGAGCGCCCACCTGCCCGCGGCCCGGGGGGCCGGGTGGGCGCGGGGCGGGCGGAGGGGACGCCTGTGCCGGGAGCCGTCTCCGCGCCCCTCGAAATCAGCTGGGTTTGGTCCCCAGCCCCGACCGCTCGCGGTGCGCTGGAGGGAAGGCAAATGGATCCCCCCCCCCCCCCCCTTCCCGAGCAATATGAGAAAAGCAGATCTGAACTTACTGATGGCTTTTCCAGGAGCACACAACTGGAATAACTAAGCGCGGCCGGGCTGTGACACTCACCTGAGCCGGCTGCTTTTTTTTTTTTTTTTCCCCCCCCCCCGCCCCCCTAAATGTGCATTGTGCCGTGCCTGCTGTGATGTGCATTCTTAATTCTGCGAGGGGCCAGGTCCTCCCGGGGCTGCGAGCTGGCGCTGTGCCCTTGATTCAATTAATCGCGATAGTGCTTGGAACCTTTCTTCCTTACCGGGGCAGGGAGGAGGATGGCAGCGTTGGGTTTTTTTCCTTTTCTCAGCCCAGGCTGAGCGGAGGAGCATGGCCACATTGTCTGCTGGTGCTGGGATTCCCTCTCATGCGCTCACTCTGGTTTTGAGCCGGGGCTGGAAATACCCCCCCGAGACCAGCAGCAGCTGGTGCTGGGGCAGCTCGCGCTGTCCCTTGCGTCCCTCCCTGGCAGGAGAGACAAGCTGCTCCCCTCTTTATATTTAACTGAGCCCCCGAGCAAGGGGAGGGTGGAATTAGGGAGCGCCGGGCTCACATCCTGTGTGCTGGGCACCTCCAGGCTCCCTCATGCTGCTGCTGGTGGAAGACGGGGCTGGTGGGACAGATGTTCCCAGGCGGTTTGGGATTTCCCTGGTAATGCAGGCTGCGAACCTCACCCTCCAAGTGAATTCCTTGCTGTGTGGGGGAGGTTGGGACCAAGAGCCACCGCACCCCGTCCCTGCCACCTCCTGGTCTGGGCACAGGGGTTGTGGCAGGGAAACTGCTGTCCCCTGGGGTGGGAAAGGGGCATGAGGAGGGAGGCGTGCATGCTTCGTACATGCACAAGGGGCATCCAAAGTTGGCACAGCCCAACCAGAGGTGTTTTCCCCTCTGTAACCGTGTCCCCGAGTTCCTCCTGCTTCAAGTAGGGACTTTTTTGTGTCCCGGAGACGCACAGGGGCTTTTACCAGAGGAACTTTGGGATGGCTTTTGTCGTGAGCGGGGTTTCTATGCTTCATCTGGCTAGGTCTGGCTCTGGGGCTGTGTATTCCAGTCCTGTTTATAGAGGAGGAGGAAGGAGCTAGGGCGTGAAGATGTGCAAGGGATTTAACCCGCTGTTTACGCCCAAATAACTCCACTAACACTCGCAGGAATCAACAGGAGAGCAGGCAGGCTCTGCTCCGCTCACAGCCTGTCTTGCAGCTGTATTTTCTCCCTCTTAAGCTGTCCAGGGAGCTTGTACCCTTGTGCAAGCTCCTTCAGTCTGTGATTGCCTCGAGGCTCCTGGCTTCAAGATACATCCCTGTGAAGATTGTGCTCCTGCTCTGCTTTTATCTGTCCCAAGGTGACCGCAGGCTACGTGGTTATGCTTCATAGGTCTGAAGCTCTTCTGACGTGCAGGAGTGCGTAGCTGACCTGGAGATGAGTACAAAAGGCTGTTTGGAGCATCAGGGATTTCCCTGCGGTGCCAGATGTACCCTTCGCTCCTCCATGCCAAGCATCGTGCTCCCTTCTGAGCCTGGTGCGAGGCTCTCCAGCATCTTTGCTGGGGTGACCTGTTGGCTTGCACTGTGCTCACCAAAATTCGGGAGGACATACCTTTTGTGTTGCTTACAGGGAGCTGTGGGTCTGTCAGGGCTAACCAGGGACTTGCCTTCCCTGAGGCTTGTTTTGGGGTGGGTCGATGTGCTAGAGAGCCAAGTGGGACAAAGTGCTGTGACAGCACCCTGGGAGCATCCTTCACCTCTCGGCAGGCTGGAAAAAAAAATGAACCCGTCCTGTGCCTTGCTTCCTCCCAGGCACAGGGTACGGGTGGCTTTGCAGGGGGTGCTTGGCAGGGATGGGCCGCACAGTGCTATCTGCCTCCCTCCTTCCCCTGCACGTCCCCCCTCAGACGTAATCTCTCTGCTGGGACCTCCCTGGGGAAATATTTGTCCCTTTGTAGCAAGGTAATGGCACCAACCCCTCGTGCTTGCCAGAGACTTTATATTTTTGAAGTCCTCTACAAACACAAGCCTCCCTATCTCGTTATCGCGGTCTGTTCTCCCCTTATCCTTCTAATGAATTCCTATAAATAAGATAGGGATCCAGCGCCTGTCATGTCGATCCATTCAGTTCATTATCAGTTCCTGCCGGAATTTCTCTCCCTCTATTTATCGAGTCTCAAGTGTTTCACAAAAGAAGATGGCTGTTTAATTAACCCACAAATCAGCCTCTTTGTAAATCGGCAGCGGCGGCTGCGCCACTCCCCGAAACTGGGCAATGCGGGCTCCGTGCGTGCAGCGTGCTGGACATGGTCACGATCCCATAGCCACGCTGGGTGTGGGGCAGCTTTAAAATACCCTCAGCTCCTTGAATTTCCATGTATGTCGTGACTGTAATGCTCGGTGCAATGGGAATCCGGGCGTTTGCTTTCCCTTCTGTCCGTGCGTGATGTCTCCTGGAGGTGGCCAGGATGTGTCTCAGCAGGGAAGATGCTGCTCTGGTGTCTATTTCTGCTTGACCTCCAGAGCAAGGAGCTGGCTGGGGCCGAGCTGGGAATGAGGAGCTCAAAGGGCTTGGGAAAGAGCAAGGGCTGGATGGCGCTTGGAAGGGGAAGGAGATTTTTTTGGGGGGGTTGATGCCAGGCCACAGTTCATTGAAAGGGAGGTGGTGGTATCATGGGGGCTATTGCAGCTTCTCTGGGCTCATGTTCACCTCTGTGTTCCCTGGGTAGATGTGGGGAGCAGATCCTTCCCTCTCCATGGCAGTGGCTGAGCCAGCCCCCTGCATACCATGGGGATGCTTTCCCAGCTTTTCCTGGCCCTGGGGCTTGCTTTGCCAGGAGCACCACATCTGCCATGCGGTGTAATGTTCCTTTTCTGGAAGGAAAGAGGAGCTTGGCAGCCCAGCTGATGCTTTTTGCTTCTTTTTAGACCAATTGTGCCTCACTTGTCTCTGGCTTCTCCTCACCCAAAATCAAGTGGATGTTTAGGGCCTGACCTTGAGGTGATGGAATTTTTGGGGAGCTGCAGGGGGTGAAGGTGGGGTGAAGCCCCACCATGCGTATCTGCAGGTGGTTCGGCCAGCAAGGGCCATGGATGGGATGCTGGGGTGCTGTGTGACAACAGACTTCCCACTTCCCGAGGCTTTTTTTCCCCCTTTCTCCCACCTTTCGTGTCTTGGCTAAGAACAAGAGTTGCAATCAGTGTTTTGGGGCAAAACCTGTTGTTTTTTCTCGAAGGCACAGCAGAGGCTGAGGGCTTGTTGAGGGCCCTGGTTCCTGTTGCAGCTCAACTCATCAGCACTAGCCATAAACAAATTGAGCCTCAGCTCTCCCATGGAACTGCACAGCGCGTTCCCACGGCCTCCCTGCTGCCTCCTGTCACTGCTCCGTCAGGAAACTCCCTCCTGCTGCTCTGGGCGGCAGGGCTTCGGGGGAATCGCATCGCCCCGAGGACCCTACAACAAATGCCTTGTGGTCGAACCGGTGGGTCCTCGAGGCTCAGCCCCGCTGTAAGCAGCAGCACGCCTGGTATGAATCTTGCTTGAAATCACAGCTTCAAGCAGGGGCAAAGCATTGTTATCCTCCATCCTTTGCAGCATGAGTGTATAGAGGAGGTAGTCAAGGCAGCGAGGCTGGGGAGGCTTGCTTTCCTCATCGAGAGACAAAAAAAATACACAGGCTTAGTAAGCCAATCTGACCCTCCCTGACAAGCCTGCTTTCTCCTCTGGCGTGCCTCTCCCTTCCAAAAACAGAGCCCAGACTTCTTCCTCTTTAGGCAGACGGCGATTTCTCGAACCTTGCAGCTGAGATAGAGGGAGCGTGAGAAAAGGCCACGGTTCGGGGTCGTACGCGGCACCGATTTCTCACACCTCTTGAGCGCTGCAGCCTGCGCAGGGTGCTGGGAGGGCTCCAGCCCCAGCCCTTTCTCTCCCCCCTCCGCCTCCAAATTCCAGACCGGTGATGTTAATGCATTACCGCACCAGCATATCTGTGTGCTAAGGACCCACGGTCCTGGGGGTGCAATCCATCATCTTGTAAAGGAGTTGTTGGGAGTCTGTCTGCTGTGGTTAAAAACAATTAAAAAATACATAAAAATGGGTTATTAAAGGTGCTGGCCTCAGGCTTGCTCCATCAGGCTTGGAGCGCTGCTGGTGGGATGCTTCCCAGCCCGTGGCATAGGTAGGGGAGGGACCCACTGCTTCTCCGTGGCGTGGCTTTGTGTCCAGGTTTGGGGTGTTGGTGATGAGATGCTGTAACTCCAACAGCAGCATCTATTTCTGCTCTTGTCTTCTGTATGGTCCATCTTTGTGCAGGCTTTTTCCCTCCCAGGGACCTTGCACGCTGGGGCTGGTCCCACCTGCACCTTCTGGGTGGCGCCAGGAATACCTGGCACGTGTGGCTGTGTAGCTGCATATTTTTTACTTTGGGCAGAAAACAGGTATGCTGCTGCGAGGAAAGATCCGGATTCACTTAAGAAAAAAAAAAAAAAGAGTTGCTTTAATTTTCAAGGGGAAGCTAGGTCTCTGCCATGCTGGCTAGGGTTTTCTTCCATTTCTGCTTCATGAAAGCGCAGGCTGTATCTTACTCGGCTCAGATGCCTTGGCGTGTCCTTATCAGCCCCTGCGTGACGCCTTTCCGCACCCCAGCTCCCGCGGGTCAGCGGGGACGGGAGCCGAGCTGCCTGCCGTGATTTACAGGAGTGGGAAGCGCTGAGGCTGCGGGGCTGCGGATGGGGCGGGGAGGTCTGGTATGAGAAAAAGGCTTAGGGTGAAGCATCTATGCATTTTTCGCCTCTCTTCTCCCCTCGCTGCACCCCCTCTCTTGCTCAAACCCTGCAGCCTGGGCTCTGGCCGGAGCGATGCAGCTGAGGAATTACATGAATGTTTGGGAGGGAGAGGCTCGTGCAGCGTCGCAGGCTGCCTTCGGATGACACGGCGATCCTTCAGAGATGGAATCACCATATCCCCCGGGACTGGGCTGAAATAAACTACAGGCTGTGACATCGTAGCTTCTGGTTTTATTTCTTTCCCAGTCCCCTCGTATCGTGCCGATATCCACACCCCCTTCCTTACCCAGGCAGATGGATGATTACCCCCTTTTTGCTATCAAGCCACATTACCTCTAAGCCCCAGAAACATGTCCATCAAGAAACCGAACTGCTGTTTGCCATCTGACTGGGGGATTTCCACATCACAGACATTTGGCCAGCCTGAAAGTGAGCCTTGTGTCACAGAGGCCACTTGTGCTTGCGGTTGATCAGCAGCAGCCCCTTGGAGGGGAGGTCAGGATGCTGCTTGGACCTCTGCTGAGTTCCCAGCATCTTCGTGGCAACCTTGGATGAGCCCTTGGGCTTGGGGTCAGATTTCTGAAGGTGTCTTGGTACGTGGAAATAAACCTGGGTCCTAGGTCTTTGGAAAGGGCAGAGATGCTGAACTCTGTGTTGCTCCTCTGTAGCCTCTTGAGGGTGTCCTCTTCCATTTCAGGTGACAAGGGTGAGCTGTACACTTTGGGACCCCTGCAGTCACGCCTGGATGCTTTACAAACCGCAGATAAATGCGGTATGAAATGAAGCCCAGCAGCTCTACCTGGCAGCAGGATGAACCTGGGGACAGTCCTAGCCCATGTTCAGTTTTATAAGGGTGGGCAGCTTCTGTAGGTGTTTGCCAGATGGTAGTGAAGTAGTTTTGCTTTGAGCATGCCATCCTCTCTCCATGATGGGCCACGGGGCACCGAGGTTGTGGCTGGCCCCGTGACAGGGCAACAGGGGCTGAAATGGATGATGTGGGAAGGGAAAGGGCCCTTGCGTAGGTTTCTGCATCTTCCTCTCCCTTTCCTTGAAATTCAACAGAAGAGGATGATGTGATGGCTGCTGGGGGACGCAGGGCACCTTCTCCCCTTAATGCAGCCCTATTTCTCACACGGGACATTTCCAGAGGTGAAAGCACAGCAGCTTTTGCAGGTGATGGTGGTGTTACCCTTGGCAGCAGTAGGGCTTGCGCCGAGTTGCCCTTTGAGAAGTGTCAGGGGTTGGACATGACTCCTCCTAAATCCCTTTCCCAAAGCCTCTTTCCCCACGAACCCTGGGTATGCGGGGGCAGCCGGCGCGACAGGGGCACCCACCAAAGTCAACAGTGGCCTGGCCTGGGACCTGGCGAGCTCAGGAGACAGGAATGTCGAGTGTGCTGGTGGAGGGTTGCTGGGTTCTGGCACAGGTCTGCAAAGCCTGAAGGCTCCGGGAGGCATTTCGCTTTCCTTTCTGGAATTAGCTTTAGTGCTGAAGGTTGGTTTGGGGCCAGCAAAACTTCCTCTGAGCTGCGAGCCGTGCAAAAGACTCCTCGAGTCTGCAGCATTTCCCTTAAACAGAGCTTGGCTGGTGCCAGAAATTTCCCTCGCCTGTGTATTATCAGCTCCTCGAGTGCCCATGAGGAATGGCCCAGAGGAAATGTGACCTTCCTAGAGATGCTGGCTTGTCTGGAGCAGGCGTTAGTGGCCACGTGGAGCATGGATGCCCGTATCTGTTCTGCAGGGGTTGTTTGGTAGGGCGAATGGAATCAAAACTCCTCCCTGGGCTGGGGGTCCAGCGGGAGGTGAGGTCAAGAGCTGGATCTGAACCTGGCAGCCAGCCCCAGGCAGAGGACTCTGAGCATCCCAGAGGTTTGGCCAGCTGTGGCTGTGTGGCCAGACCTGGACCTGGGTGCTTTGAGCCCGGCCCTAGGTCTGCAGGCTTTCCTCACCTGCCCAGGAAGAGAAATCCCCCTCTACTTAGGCAGTTTGCTTGGGTTGGAGCACACTGTAAATTCACCTTGTGAGCCCAGCACTGTCGGTTTCCTTGTCCCGTGTCAGGTGAAATGACAAGGGCAGCTCTTAGTCCCACCAGCAGCTATGAGCCTGGTTCTTCCCATATCCGCCCAATTTTGGGGAAATGCCATCTGGAGCAGAGCTACGCGCCGCCAGCCTGTCCAGGCCTCCCGAAGCACTGGGTGATGGCTTCTAGAAATGGCAAAGATGGTTGTGTAACAAGGAGAAAAAAACAGGAGGCCATGCCTCCTCGTGAAGAAAACCGAACCGTTTTGAAATGAAATCTTCCCACCTTCTTGCTTTGAGAGGAAATTTCACAGCCAACCCCCTCCGCACAGAGGGGGCTGATGAAGGCATGGGCTTGTCCAAGCTGAGATGGCACGGTCAGTTTGCAGCTCAGCAAACCGCTGTAGCTGACCCGAACGTGAGCACTTCGCCAAGGTTTTGTTTGTTAACTTGTTTGCTTATTTTTCATTGAAAACAAATATTTGTGCTGCTAGGTCAGCTGGAAAGGAGTAATCACTTTCCCTCTCCTTGTTGGCTTGAGCACTGAGCCCCAGAGCATCACTTTCTAAACCTTGCTCTGGTGCCAGCCTGTTTGAGCACAAAAGAGAGCTCTGAATCTGCTGATAAAGTGGTTTTAGGTGTTTGCTGGCATTTCTGAACCCAGGGCGAGGAGGGGCTCGGTGGGGACTTGTTTGTGCCCAAAGGGTATGAGAAGCACCCAGTGTCCTCGTGTCCGAGCCGCGTGCCCTATGGCTGTGGGCACTCGGATGCCAGCTTGCTGTTTGGCATTGGGAGCTGAGACATTCCCCCACCCTGCAGAAAACTGCATCTCCCCGAAACAGTCGCCCCGGCGTTGTCCTTGGCCCGTTCAGAAGATGCAGCGACAGAATAGCGAGCCGGTGAGGTCATGGGGAGAGAATTAGTCACATCCAAGTGGGAAACGCAGAGGGCTGCAGACCAATGCTGGTGTGGGAAGCTGGCGTGATGCAGATGGGACCCCCCCAGGTCACCACAATCCCCTACAACAGCTTTCTGGGGAGTTGGAATTGCATGAAAATCTGGTTTGCTCGGGGAGAAACGTGGGCCTCGCTTCTCGTAAGCGGGGCGATCCAGGCGAGAGGGGGTTAAGGGCCTTTCGGAATCGGAGACTCTCTGGAGCTGTCATACAGGGGAGGGAGATCGTGGCAGAGTTTAATGAATGACTTCATTTAGATATTAAAAAAAAAAAAGCGTGCACACAAAAAAATAAAACAACAACACGGTGGCTTCCTGCCAGGCCCACAGACAAGGGTTTCTATGGGAACAGAGGGGGGAAAACAATAAATATGAGTGGGGGACGAGGAGGGGCAGAGGGGACCTGGCCGCCCCTCGCGTGGCTTCCGGCTCTTTGTTCCCATCGAGGGAGAGGGGCAATGTGGGGGGGAGAGGAAAGTGTGGCCGGAGGCACCTGATGGCATTTAGGAGAAGACCCCACCCAAGATGAGTGAGGCAAGGGCAAGTTTTCTGCTCTCAAGGGGCAACCGTGGCATCCTCACTGTGTTCCCCCCATCACGCTGCCCTGCTCAGGCTGTCAGAGCTGGGCTCAGCTGGAAAATGCCCCACACTCACTCAAGATGGGCCTTTAAAAAAAAAAAATTCCTTTCCATTAGATTTTTGCCCCGGTCCGAATTGACATCGCTGACATTGTGTCCTACCAAATGGGTTTGTTCTACAGGGAGAGCAGCCCCCTGGGGTGCCCGCACCGGGCAGGAGGCTGCAGATCTCCATCCTTGCTGCCGTCTGCACACCTTGTACAGGAGCATCTTGGCAAGCAGGCTCGCAGACATGGGGAGATAGCCCTCCCAGTCTGCTGTGGACCTGGGTGAGTGGGACGGGGTGAGCAGCATCAGGAGTGGGTGCCCCGGCACAGACCTGCCGCTCGCAGGCATCATTTTGCAGTGCCCCGCACCAAGGCTGCTGCCCATAGGCACGATGCTGTCTCTTCCTGTGCATCCCATAACTTGCACACCAGTCTGTTCCAGGCACCCAGTCCTTTCCACCAAGGGTCTGGTGTGCTCCTGGAATTGCTCTCCTTGGAAAAGGAGCACAAAGGCTGCAGCGGGATGGCCACCGTCACAGCCATGCTGGGAGCACTCACCCAGCGAAGCCCCTGGCCCGCACAGAGGGGTGTCTGAGCAGCTCGGGGGGTTATCACCAGTATGTTCAAGCTCTCACAGTGGCACTGAGATGGGTTTCCCTCTGTTTTGGCAAGGCTGACGGCGCAGTGGAGCGTGGAAGACGAGGAGGAAGCAGCCAGAGAGCGGCGGCGGCGGGAGCGGGAGAAGCAGCTGAGGTCCCAGGCAGAGGAAGGCTTCAACGGCACTGGCTCCTGCTCAGAGAGCGCAGGCTCAGCGCAGGAAAACCAGTAAGAAATACCCCCATATATACATCCCGGCAGCAAAACCCTCCAGCCACGGGGTGGGCATCTGTTGTTTGAAGCAGTTTGGGGGCTGGAGGGGCTCCTGAGCAGGTCTGGGGGGATTTAGCCCAGGTTAAACAAGGATCGTGCTTCCAGTTTGGGCAGTGAAAGCCAAATGGCTGAAGGTGTGATGCACAGCCCCTCGGTAGCTCATGGGCTGGGGGCGAGGGCCTCCCCTGGCCGGGTCCCTGCTCTTCCATCGAGGATACTGCACCGGCAGTGGGAGAGCATCTGCAAGAGGGCAGGGTTTGTGATCACAAAGCACCCACCAAAGAGGAGCAACAACTTCATTTCACTAGGAAACCAGTAAAAAAGCACATTTTTTTTTCCCATGAAAAGATTTGTTGTTTTCTTTTTTTTCCTCAGGTATTTTGCAAATTATTCAGGACTTTTGTTGTTGTTGTTCTTGTACAGAAGCTTCAAAATCTTTTATGGCAATGCACCCAGTGATGTTCTGCAGGCAAAACCACTGTGATCTGCCCTAAAAGCAAACAACGTATCTGGAAAGTAATAATTATTATTCACTCTCCCCACCCCCCCAGCCCCGGCCCCTTTCACACAGGGGCTGGAAAACAGTTTGTGGAGGTCTTTGAAGCAGCTGATAAGATGCTCTGATTTACTGGGGGGTGCTGTGAGCGGCCCCAGACACAAAGTGCTGGCAGTGCCTGAATTTAATTGAGTGCCCGAGCGCCTGCCTTAGCCGCACGTGTACCTTTGGTGTCAGTGGGAAGGATGCTGCTGCCTCTCCGGCTGTCCCCTGGTTCCTTCTGCAGCTGCTGACAGCCACCTGGGCTTGCTCAGGCAGCCAGGGTCAGCCTGCTGGCAATCTGCGCTCTCTCCCATATAAACACCGTCCCCTCCTTCCCCTGGAGCTTCCTGCACCGGGACTCACCCCATCTGCATCGCTGCTCTCTTCCCTTCCCCCCATTAAAAAATAAAATAAAAGGAAATAACCAGCAAACTGCTGGGGCTGAGCAGCAGTTTTGGGTGCCCACTCCCTGCTACCCTTCCGGGTGAGCCTGGCGAGGGTGCGTGTTTTTTGGAGAACTTCAGTTCCTGTGGTCAGTTGACTCCTGAATCTCACAGAAATCACAGAATCATAGGAGCTTTGGGGTTGGGAAAGGCCTTCAGGATCATCAGCCTGACCTACTGAGTCCCACCACTAATGACACGTGTCTAAAGCCACAAGGGTTACGGAGAAGGCAAAGCATATCCTGACACCTCCTAAGAGCCCAGAAAGGCAAAGAAAACAATAGTAATAATAAAGGCTTGTTCATGCCTATTGTGCATTTCAAATCTGCGAATTTTAGACTAATCCGTGGGCTCCACACCCTGCTTGCCATTCCCAGGGGATGTGACCACCCTGTGTCCCGTGAAGCCACCTCCTCCAGCTGATGCTTGCTACGTGGGCACCCACCCTGCAGCCCCACCTGGGTGGCAGTTCTTGTTGTGAATGCAAGGAAAGAAATAGGAAAACCCCAACAATCCCCGTGCCCAGCTGGTGCTGGCAGCTGTGTGACCCCAGAGGGCTGCTGCTCCATCTGTCCGTCTGTCTGTCTGTCTGTGGGCCGGGGCTGTGTGCTAGCAGAGGGCTGTCATCACAGCCTGGGAACGCGCTCCCAGGGCCGGAGGGCAGCGGGCTGCAGGATGGACATGTTTCCTCCTCTCTCCTTTCCTATTTAGGAAAGATGGGGGTAGTTTTCCCCTCCAGCACACAGAGCCATTCCCTCTGAGCCGGGAGCAAAGCGGCTTTTGATGCAGTTGGGTTTCAGCCTGGCCCATGGGGGGCTGCTGAGCATGCTGATAGCTTGAACTGCAGCCAGCAGAGAGGGGCTGGGGAGGATGTGAGGTGGAGCAAGGCTGGGCTGTGGTCCCCTGCTCAACCCCGAATCATCAGCATGAGGAATGCCCACCTAGATATTTGGGTGTGCAGCAAGGCAGGGCCCCAGTTTCAAAGCCACGCCTGCAGCACTCATCCTCACCCTTTATTTCATGCCGCTTTCAGATGGGGCAGGACCAGCACTGGTATTTCACAGATGCGGAGCCAGCATCTTGGAAGCACATTTGACTGCTTCAAAGCTCTATGGGAACGTGAGGATCAGCCCAGGACTCGAGCCTGTGCCCAAACGCTGAGTTTTCCTGCCCTCCCAATGCAGCGCTCTGCTCAGGCTGCCTCCTGCTGGTTCCTTTTGCTGGGGGCCGCGTGCAGGCACAGGGCAAGCAGGAACCACACCTGAAACACCTCTGGTCCAAATGAGCTCCAGTGCAGAAGAAAACCATGAGACTTCTTCATTTTGCTGTGCCTCTTATTTCTGCTCACCTGTCCCAGAGACTGGGCAGCAGGGTGCTTCTGCTGGACACACTGAGCTGGCCGGGTCCTTTGTGTCACTTTCATCCTGATTTTCCTCCTTGCTATGTTTCAGCTATGACTTTAAGCCCTCCGGGCCCTCAGAGCTGGAGGAGGATGAGGGGTTCAGCGACTGGTCCCAGAAGCTTGAGCAGCGCAAACAGAGGTGGGTAGGGCAGAGCTGGAGCCACCAACGTCCCCAGGATGAGGTGACCAAGGCCAGGTCCTGCTGTACATGCCAAGACGGGAGGCTGGAGCATTGGTGGGATGGGGACGGACGCTCTCTGCCTGTGATTTGGGCTACCTGGGAGGAAGGGATGCGGGGCTGCCCCGGGCTTTGGGGATGTTTGGCTTCAGCTTCGCGCTCCGAGCAATGGCAGCCAGCCAGGACGCCTGGGCTTGGAGGAGTGACAACAGCGGATCTAAGCCACCTGAGCTGCTGCAGGGGCTGAAATGGCCCCTAACATAATGCAGGCAGCCTAAAAAAGCTGCTCTAAGTTATTGCTGCTTCCTGGCTCATGTCAGCAGAGTGGGTGTCGTGGCCCCAGCCCACCTCGTGCTCGACTCCTCTCTCAGTGGTGGAAAACAGAGCCCAGATGGACGCTTGTGTCCCTGCCCAAGAGCTGAGGGCCAGATCCATCTTCCATCCCTCTCCCCTGGCTGAGCTGAGCAGTGCTCCTGATTAACTCCTGCCCTGGACACCGTGTACCTGCACGTGAACTCTGTGACTCAGCTGCCCCAGCAGCGTAGTTTTATGGGGAACTTTGTCCCGCGATGACACAACCCCTTCTTTACCCGTGGGATTGAAAAAAAAAAAAAGGCATAATATTAATATTTACTGCTGCGCAAACAAATCACCTCTTCCTTTACCCAAACACTGCAAGCTGCACCTACCCCTCCGCAGCCCCATGAGCACCTCCCAGCAGAGCTGATGATCACAGCTGGGGGAGCAATGAGAAATCAGCCCCAGCTGCTTTTCTGCACCCTCCCCTCCCTATTTTTTCCCCCCTTGTAAACAGTTTGTCCCCAGGGAGAGGCTGCTGCTGTTGGCTGGAGGGGGTCTCTGTAAAAGGTGGGCTTCCCAGCTGGTGTCTGTGCCCTATAAAGTCTGTTCAGCTGCTTTGTCTTTTCCTCCTGGGCTATCTGCCTTGCCTGAGGACAGGCTTGGAGTGCAAGTGAAGGTAGGAGGTGTGTCTGGCCAGAATGCCCTGTGCTGAGTCAAGTGGTGCTGCGGGGTTTCCCAAACCTTCTCTTTTTCTTAACTGAATGTGGAGCAAGCCATATTTTTTCCATCTGAAGAATATTTAGGCTCTGGTCCCCAAACAAGGGAGGGGAGATGGTTGTTCTCTGGTGGATGGAGCTAAACAGCTTGTGCATCCCCTGAGGGCTTGTGCAAGCCTGTAGTTTCTTTTGGGGTCAGGTTTCCCGCTTTGCAGGGGAGATCTGTGCCCTAGCCAGCCATACAGGAGGGTGGGAGCTGGATGCCCCTCTGCTGTGGTGCAGTGGGGTCAGGCTCGCTGCCTCCCATACAAAATTGCTCTGTGCAAGAAGCATCCAGTATGCTGTGTTGTGTCTAGTGGCATAAAATTCTTAAAACGAGCTTGCTCTTTAGCTGGAGCTGTTGTTGGCTGAGGCATCTTGGCTAAAAACTAGTCGCCTGGGCTGCAAAACCTTTAGAGCCTGTTTGTTGGTGGTGACCGTGCAGTCGTGGGAGGATGATCAGTAGCGAGCCAGCATACACATCAGCCTTTTTTCCAGAGGGGTCAGCGAGGAGTGCTGGAAGGTGGCTGTTCTGCGAGCTGCCTTCCCAGCTGCAGGGAGGTGGGTGGAAACGCCGAGCTGGAGCCGCTGGCTAGTGAGGCAGGAGCAGTGAGTCACCCTGGGCTCTGGCAGCAGCCTGCTAGCCAGCTCTCTAGCCTGCAACCCAGGCAATTTTCTAAGAAATAGGTGGGAGGAGAAAGCTGGCCTCCAGCCCGGGGCCATAAGATGGCAATAGCACCTTGGCGTGTGTCTGTGAGGGCTCAGGGGTTTAAGTGCTCCTGCTGGCTCTGTGCACTCAGCATGGGCTGCTCTGCTTTGGCAAAATGGGTTGCTCAAACACTGCTGGGTCTCTTCTCTGCAGCCCCTGAGAGCTGTAGGAATCCTCACGTGAAACTGCTATGACTTATTGTTTTATTTACTATTTTTATTTTTTTAACCCCTCTTTGCTTTGGGACTGCTTTGGTTTGCTGGGCTCCCCTTAGGGACGTGAGTAGAGGTGTCATTTATTTGCTTGGGTAAAACTGAGGTTTGGGACTGACACAGATTTACCGCTGCCTGCGAAGGCGCCTGATGGCGTCTGTAGGCTCGTAACAACATGTTGCTTCTTTAACCTCTCCCCCTGCCCCTAGGTCCCCGCGGCAGTCGTATGAAGAAGAGGACAGCGGTGTGAGGGAAGCAGAGGTCAAACTGGAGCAGATCCAGCTGGACCGGGAAAGCCTGGAGGAGACCCAGGAGGAGAATGTGGCTATTAGGGAGGAAGAGAGGCTGTGCCAGGAGGAAGAACATATCCAAGAGCAGCATGAGGAGGAGAGAGTTGAGCAGGAGGTGAGATCAGGAGGAGCTGGGCTCTGATGGGATGGCTGAGGTGGGGAGGGACCCCTGGGTCCATCTGGTCCCAGCCCTGCTCCAACAGGGTGCCCAGGGCCACGTCCACGTGGCTTTGAAGATCCCCAAGGAGGGAAACTCAGCAGCCTCTGGCTAGTCTGTGCCAGGCCTTGCTCCTGTGCCAGCCCATGTAGGTGGTGCTGGCCCGGCACAATGTGGGATGGAGCTGTCATTGCCAAGTTGCCTTTCTGGGGCCTGAGAATTGCAATTTAGAATAAAGACAGATGCTTTCCCTCCTGATGGCCTGAAATGAGAAACTCCTGTTCTCCTATCTCAGTAGTAGTAAGAAACCCTTAACTGATGCAAGGGCCCCTTTTTGCATCATTCTGGAACCTTGAACCTGCAAAAGTCCTCTGAATTTGTTTATTTTTTTCAAATGCACACAAGCCTCTTCCTGGATGTTCCAGAATGAGGTAATGTTAACATAGTTTCTGTGTCACAGTATTCATTTAGTGTAAAGCAGGAAGCCTGGGAGACGGGGGGTGGTGGGAAAAAAATCATTTTTTTGCATTCTAAGCATTTTGACCAGCTCGCTTCCTGGCTTGCTCATTTTCTGCACTCAGGAAAAGAAGAGAAGGAGAAATGAAGAGGAAGAAGCACCAGAAAAACGCCAGAAGGCCCCAAGCCCCACCAGCCTGGAGGAGGAGGAGCTGTGCTCTGACCACACCACAGTGTGCTCCACTAAGGTCTATGTTTGGGACCCCTCTGGCACCTAGTGACAGGGAAAAATGTCCCAGGGCTTATGGCAAAACAGGGTGTGAATTCTGCTACGGGCTGGGGCAAATCACTTCATCTGTTTCCCTCATCTTTGGTTGTTGACCTCCTGCTTTGTCTGCTTATGCTGTTGGAGTCTGTAACTGTGCCTTCCTGTGTATGCTTTGCCAATCAGTGTGAATCTTTAAGTCTTCATTGAGGATGCTAGGGAACAGAGTAAAACAAATAACCAAAGCTTAAAGCAGACCTCTTTAAAAATGACACGTTAACTTAATCAGAAAATAAAATTTCCATTTAAAAAAAAAAAAAGGGAAACTCAAAGCATTGAAGCACTGGAATTTCCCTATCTTACAATAAAATAGAAAATATCACTTAACCATTCTAAAGTTAACTCTCTTAAAGCAATCTGGGATTCCTGATCTCTGAAACACCTTGCCTTGCCCTGTTCCCATCTATGTGAATTGATGCTCTTGTGAAACTTCCATTTCTAATGCCGCTCGAATCGATCTCGTGGCTTGTGTTGCATTTAGCACAAATCCTCAGTTTGGCGTGTGTGCTCTTACATACAATAGACACAGATAAGTGGTTTCTGTAGCAATGGGCTTTTTGTCTCTCTAAGCCCTGGGCTTGCTGATTATTGCTCTTAGGGAAGTGGTGGAGAGCCTGGGTAGCCTATTAACCTGCTGTTGGTGTTATCCTTGCTTTTCTGTTTGGCATTCAGATCTGTGCTGTTTGCTTCTTAGTCAATATTTCCTGGGCAGGGAGGATTGTACGAGCACTTCCTCTTGCAACAGTAAATAGCAGCAAGTGGAAGATTTCATCATCTACAATCATCAGATTCTTGCTGTTTGCAGAGAAACCTTTTAAAATCAATTAAAAAAAAAGAGGAGGAAAAGTGGGTTTCGGTGCAGGCCATGTGATAATGTCAGGTTTGAAAAGCGGGCTGGGGGTGGCCTAGGTGGATACCAAGAGTGGGACCAGTGGGGAAATGTGAGAAGCACTTCAGTGCCTGTTATGTGCTGAAAGTCCTCTCTCTGCAGCCTCCAAACACGCAGCTTCCTGACCTGAGCTTCACTGCTGTTGCTAGGATTAGCCCAGGGAAAGGTTTAGAAATCTAGTTGCTGTTTTTTATATTGGCGATGTCAGAGCTCACCAATACACAAAGCCGAAAATAAAGCTGTTTTGGAAAAAATAAGAGCTTGGGATCTTTTCAAAGGAAGGAGGATCTTTACACCCCAGCTAGCAGAGTTTTATGTGAATCCGAAGAATTGCACAGATTGACCACCAAGAAGGTGTTTTGGCATAGGGTTGCTCAGCAGAGATCCTGGTTATAGGATGAGAACATTCCCAGTGGGCTGGGAGCTCCCCTGCCAGCAGTGGCTGGTGGCGGCCAGGGACAAGTCTGGGACAGCTGGATGTTGGGGTGCAGTATAGCGGGGTGTTTGGGGCTCAGAGGGCTGAAGTGGGTGTGTGGGAGCAAGGTGGAAGCCTTGTACCAGCACCATTTAGCCCCAGGCTGCTTGTGAGCTGAATTTTTGAGGTTGGTAAGTGAGCAAGTGTGGTTTCTTCTGGCCTTTAGAAAGTGATTGGAACTAGAGAAATGCATGGCTCTTGTTGCAAGGAATTGCCCGAATGGGCAGAGGGAGATGGTCCGCAAATAGTCTAGATGGAAACAAGCCTTCCCTCATCTGTCATGCTGAGATCTCCTGTCACCTGCAGCCTGTTCCTAGGCCCCTCTGTGTTTAAGTTGGTGCTTGGTTTTGACCTGTGGATGACTTGCATCTGCACAGCTTCTCTGTGGAAGGGCTGGCCAGGTTTTTCCTGCTGATAAATACTTGTGATCAAGAAGCTGAGACATGGGAAGGGAATCTGAGTGCCCATTTAGATGCTGTTGTGCCCCATGAGGTGCCACCTTGCCTACCAGTGTCCCAGAGGGATGGGCAAGACAATCTTTTGAAGCTGTGGCTTGGAGGCAAGCTTCAATTCCTCCAGCACTGAGCTGAGAAGCAAGCTGGCAGCAAGCGGACAGCCTGAACAGAAGGAGCTGCTGGGATATTTGTCATGCTGCTGTGCTGGAACCCTGCAGGGTGACTCTTCGGTACATCTCTATTAGCAAGGGTTGTGCTATTTATTGGTGGCTGAGCTCTTCGGTATGGGTGTTAAGTGTGTCCTTCCTGTGATAATGTCTTCTGGTTAGTTAAAACTTAGCACTAGTATCTTTGAAGCAAGCACTTAATGCTGCTTTTTACCTGCTGCCTTGGTAGGTGATGTTTCCTGCAGGCAGCATACAGGGTTTGGCTTCTTGTTATCTGGTTGCTGCTCCTTTCTGTAAGAACTACCCTTTGACTTGAAAGTGATTGTCTCCATTCTTGTTTTCTGGGGCACAAAAGAGCTGGGAAGTTTAGCAATACTCTTTTCCTTTATTCCGTGTCTGAAGTGTTTGCTTGCCTTCCTGTCTTAGCCAAAGCGCTCTTGCACAGGAGGCTCTTGTGCAAAGCTCTCTTCCCTGATGGCCTGACCTGAAGGGTTGCCTTGCAGGTGGCTCCATGTGCTGAACTGCCCTGTCTGTGTGCTTCTCTGGTATGGATGAGCTAGTGTCACTCGTGGCTATGCTGCTGTGGTGCTTGGCTCCTCTTCTGCAGCAGTGGCTGGTGATAACTGCAATTTCCCCCTCTCTTTCTGTGCTTGCCACCCGCTTTCCTGGCAAGGAAACCAAGTGCCTGAGAAAGATAAGTCCTCGAGCAGAGGGAGTAAGGAGAAGGGATGCTTGCTGTTTCTGAGCATCATGAGAATGTGGGATTGAGTGCCCCAAATCTGGGGGAGAGAGCAGGGAAGGGGAATGTTTGAAATACGGTCAGCCAAGGTGACCTACATCCACCTGAGGCCCATATAGAAACCTAATATTTGTCTGTTCTCTCCCCCTTTAGATTACGGACAGAACCGAGTCTCTGAACCGCTCGATAAAGAAAAGGTACTTCTAGGGTTGTGCGAGGCTCAGGGTGAAGCAGGTCCCTGTTCTGCTTGGGGGGTGCCAGAGGGCCCTGCTGCCAGGGTGGGCAGGAGCAGGCTGCTCGTGGCCCTCATCTCCTCCCGCCGCCCTGAGGCACCAGGGCATCGCCTCATTCTTCTTCTCCTCTCTCCAGTAACAGCATCAAGAAGAGCCAGCCTCCCCTCCCCGTGTCGAAGATTGATGACAGGCTGGAGCAGTACACGCAAGCCATCGAGGTGAGGTGCTGCGCTCTCTGTCCGTGGCCTACAAGGAGCCCCCCATGCAGTGTGTAGCTCTACCACCGTGTCTCAGCCTCACCTTCTGGGAGGTGGCAACTGAGACTTCTCCCCTTGGATAGGAGCAGCTGTTTCTCCTGTCTGTCTCCTTCCAGAGCATGAAAGCTTCTTTAATGAGCTGCCCTATCCTTGTTTCCTCGTGTTCCCTGTTTGTGGGGTGAGAGCCTCCGGCAGGAACCACCATCATCTCCTTTTAAAGCCCTTCATCCCTGAGAACCTCCAATTAGAGGGGAAAAAACAAAAAACAACATGCTCAGAGCTGTTAAGTTCCCCAGTTGTGATCTCTTTTCATCTCTCTTCTAGACATCCACAAAGGCTCCAAAGCCTGTCCGACAGCCCTCTCTCGATCTTCCCACCACCAGCATGATGGTGGCCAGCACGAAAAGCCTCTGGGAGACTGGAGAGGTTGCAGCTCAGTCTGCTGTGAAGACCCCGGCCTGTAAGGTAAGGCAACTGTGGGATGTGTCGTGCTTTGTGCAGGAGAGAAACTCTGCTAGGGTGCCGAATTGTTCCTCAGTGGTGCAGCTAGGAAAGCCTCTGTGATGCTGGTTGAGGCCCTCCTTTGAAATAGGGGTAAATTCACTGGGGGGGAAACCATACATCTATTCTGCAGGAGATAGGGCTCAACTCCAGTTGTTGAGAGCAATATTGGGTCTATCACTGTGATGATAAATCTTGTAAATTTGGAAAATGCAATGGATATTATGGATTGCTCTTAATAACCTTACTTCTTGGTTGTTGTGAGCAAGGGTGGTTCTGTAACACATGGGTTGTAAGCCTGTGTTTATATGAGTAAAATTCCTTCCGCCCAAAAAAGCCTTGATGTTAACATGTCTTAAATAGTTAACAAACTTAAGAAAATAAACATCTGGGATCTCTGGTCCAGGCTCTTGTTGGAGACAGTGAGAGAGAGGAAAACACAGGATATACAGGGAATAGGAAGAAGTTTTCATAGTCTTGGGTTTTAGCTGCAGCTGCTGTAGGTCAGACAATGTGATACTGTAGCTGTAAAAGGAGGTCAGATACGTGGGGCTGGAGATGTGAACACAGGCACGTCCAGCACCACTGGTGGTGGAGGGTAATGAGAACCTCATCTTCTCAGGATATCGTGGCTGGGGACATCGTGAGTAAAAGAAGCCTTTGGGAACAGAAAGGCAATCCCAAACCTGAGACCAATATCAAGGTAAGTTGGTACCTGTGTGGGGGCAGGAGTCCTTTCCTTTTCACAGCAGGGAAAGGGCTCTTAACTGGGTTGGAAGCACTGAGAAGACAGTGACACATAGAGACAAAGGCTGCCTGTAACTATCAATGCAATTGCATGCATGAGGTCACTGTTAGGAAGAGCTCTTATAGCTCCAGTCCTAGCAAAAATGTGGGCAAAAAATCCACGATAACCAGTAATACTGACGGGTCTTCTGAATGGCTTGTTCTTCTTAGACAATGGGCTGGTAGCTCAAGCCTTCTAAGCTAAAATTGAACTGCAAACATGAGTTACTTAGCTCTTGTTATGCTTTTTAGGCCTGAGAGTAAAGAAAAACATCTGCAGTTAGGCCTAAAGTATTATCAATACTTGTAGATGGATCTGGGGTGTTGTGCCTACTGGTACCTCTGTGGGAAGGGCTATTAAATTCAGCAAGCAGCTGCTGTTCAAACTGTCCAGCCTGAGAGAAGATGGAAGTATGTTGTCTGTTCCTGGATCTGTATTGCTGCCAGTGTGCAGGGAATGAAAATGGCTTTTGCCATGGGTGAAACCAACCCTGTAGAGCACCAGGATCCCTAAGCCCTCTGGGATTACAGACAGCTATCACGTTCCTCTAGCTTTGGTTATTTGAGGGAGAAAGCTGCTGACTCTGGCTATTTCTTTCTCTCCTGTCCAGTCCACTCCTTCTGGCAAGAAGTACAAATTTGTTGCAACAGGCCATGGCCAGTACAAGAAGGTGTTGATAGACGATGCTGCAGAGCAATAGCATGCCTGGAGGACTCCTTAACCAGGTAGGTGGGGTGTGACCTTGCTCTGCACAACCAACTCCTGGTGCTGCTTTGGTGGGACACTTGGGTTATTTCTGCCAGCTAAACTTTGGGCAAGTTGGAAGATAAAATGCAATAACAGCTGGAGCCTTGCTTCTTGGGCAAATGCCTGGCTTTGGGCTGGAAGGAGCACAGCAGGAGCGTGTGCTTTTTTCTGATTTTTCCTGATGCTTCTAGGGAGCTGGGTACCTGTGTTTAACCTGCAAAACAAGTCTCTTAGTTATTTGTTGTTCTGGTGAAGGTGTTTGCCTTTGCAAGCTCAAATGGAGTATCCCTGCTGGATTTATTTACACTCTCTTCTGTTGCAAGGAGAAATACATAGCTGGAGGTCACTGACTGAGCATGGGGACTGATAGTCCTGAGATTCAAATAATTCAAATGATTCTGGGCTTTAATTCCAGTTATTTACTGGGGTGGGGTGGGGGAACTTGCAATGACTTCAGTGACCTCTTGGAACCAGCCCATGGTAGGGTTGTGGTGGGGAGGACATGAACATCTGCTGTGCTGGGTAGACCAACAGAGCAGACTGTCCTTGGGTGTGCAGCAAGCAGGGGGGACAGAGCTGGGATGTGTGACTTCTTGAAATGGTGTTTGCAGCTCAGGAATTCTTGCTCATGTTGTGTTTGGTAATAGATCTCCTGGTGTTATCTTGAGTGGATGATGGTAGAGGGATGTGGCAATAAGGAGGGATGGCACAGAGGGAGGTGATAACTGGCTGGATCCAACCAGGCAGCATCTGGCATTGAATGGAGAGGATGTTGCTGGGGGTGAAAACAAGCTCATTTTTTCCTTCTACTATGAAAAAGAAGCTTTATTTCATAGCCAAGCTTATAAATAGCGCTGTCTGCTACAAAACACCTTTGTTTCTGAGTTCTGCTTGGGGGTTTGCTATTTTTTTTCCGTCTTCAAGGAGCTGACTTCTGAATGTTGCTTTTTTCCCCTACTTTTGTGGTTTTCCCTGCTTTTGTGGTGCCCATTTAGAAGAGAACCTCTCTTGAATGCCAATTTGAGGTGGGCAGTAGTACAAACCCAAGCCTGCCCATAGCTACCTTTTCCTTTATAAGGGAGAAGGAGCCGACAGGACTTGTGTCCTCTACTTGCTTCTCTGCCCATGGCTTCCAGAAACCCATTAAGGTCTCCTCTTTGATCTGTTGTCGTCTTTCTCCTGAAGTCTCTTTTGATGCACCAGGTAGATCCTACTGGGCTTCAATTTTTAACAGCAACATCTTGGCAGGTTTTGTTTGCCCCACCTAGTTTCTGCAAGCAGTTCAAAGGAAGGTGCCCTCAGGTTCGCTTTCTTCCAGCAGCCTTTCTTAAAAGGTTGGTGACTGTCTTGGTAAGTCCTCTAGGATCCATTTGAACAGCCACTGAGCAGCACTGCTGTCCTATGGGCTTACTTGCATAAATGTGGTTTTTTGATTTTTTTTTTTTTCTTCTCTATGAATAGCAAAAGGACTGCAGCAGCTGAAGGATCTTGGCTAGTTGATGTTCTTGAGCTTTTAGCTGGTTATTTTATGTGCTGAGAGGTCCCTGCTCCTCAGATTCTCTTCCCCATGACTATGTTCATCCTTTTTTTCCCTACTGCATGATCCCCTCATGACTTTCTGCTCCCAAACCTTTCTGTTCTACCTGCATATCCCTCACTCAACACTATCTCATCAGCTTCCTAGTCACTTGAGTGCAGGTACAGTTTTTCCTCTACTCTCCTGAGCTGCGGGACCTCTGAGCCAGCTGCCGAGTAAAAGGTTTTCTCTAAGTGGCAATCTGGGCTCTTAGCAACAGCCTGAGGCTGTTTGACATTGACACTGAACTTCATGCCCAGTGGTGCTCCCCTTCCCTCGCTCATGACGGCAGCTCAGGCTGTGATGTGCTGTAAAGGCTCTGAAATAGGAGGTGGTGGAGATCTCCTGTTGCCTCTGGGCATCTGTTCTCCTGTCTGCAATGCTCTTGTGCCAGGGTTTGTCTCTGCAGGGCCCTTTTCTCTCAGGGAGGAAGGACCAAATGTTCAGGAATCAGACTTGCCTACCTCTAATTCCCCGTAGAAGCAGAGGTTCTCCATCCTTGTGCACCGAGGTTGGGCTGCAGATGCAGCCTGGTGGGAAGCCCAGCAGATGTAGGGCACAAGCCTCTCCTCTTTGCCTTGTGTGAGAGCTGCTCATTGTTCTGGATTGTTCTGGGTCACTGGTGATGTAGGATAAAGTGGGTTAAAGCATAGCTGCTTCTGAAATAGTGTTCTCTGTCCCAATACAGTTAATCTCCCAACTCTAATCAATGTTTGTTTTGCCTTTGAATGCAGACTTGTGCATAGGTGTCCATCTATTTGCGCTACAGCAAGGTGCCACTTCATCACTGTGATAAGGTCATCTTTATCTGCCTTTAACGTTAAACATTTTACGTGTTTTAAGCTGTGGTCTGTTTGATTTCTGTTCCTATGTGAATCTTTCTCTATAATCTTGTCTTGCAGCACGTTGAATTATCCTGCAAAGCTGATCTAGGATCCACTTGTGATTACAGAGGTGTTTCCAAACTACCTCTTTTCAGCTTTTTCTTGTGAAACTGGAGGTCAGAGGGAGGAGAAATCTAAGCTTTAGATACCTGGGCTTTTGCTTTCTTCTATTTTTCCTCTTGAAATAAGGAAGAGGATACAAAACAGAGGATAAGACTAGCAGAGCGAAAACTTCACTGAGCTCTCCTGATAGCATCATCACAAAATTGGAAGTCTGCAAAGCAGTAAAAAGGGCTTTTATTCCCCCTCCCCCCCCCCCCCCCCCACGTCTATTTCCAGTGAGGCTTGGGGAAATTGTGCTCAGCTCCATATCCTCTGTATGCGAAGAGAATGTCAAGAGCCCTGTATCCAATTTCCTATAGGGCTAAACATAGCAATCCTATATCAGCTGTGTAGGAACATCCCAGCATATGACAAAGTCCCTTGAGAGACAGAAATAGCTGGTCACCAGCTTTCTTGCTTATAAGCCTGGTGGTGATGGAGATGCAAAGGGGTGGCTATAATGCTGGATAGGACAGTTGTCTCTGTGGATGGCTGGTGTCAGGGAATTTGTTTTAATTAGCTCTTTTTCAGGACATCAGGCACCAGTAAGTTTGCAACTGTCATAATATGGCCCCTGAAAACAAGACTACATGGGCTTAGCAGGATCCCCCAGAAAACAGCACCTTGTTAAATACACCAACTTGGATACTCACATGCTGAAGCAGGCTCTTGCTGATTATCATGAAAACACCAAACCCAGCTGTACTTAAAAAAAAAAAAAGTAAAATACATAGTAGAACTTGATTATTGCAAAGAAGCTGGTCTTCTGTGTGCTGCAACTTACTAGACTGACCTAGAAGGGTGTGAAATGATAATGCCCAATTATTTTTGCAGTGGAACTGCTGTGTGAGAGTAGGATGGATTAGACTTCATGCTGTCCCTTTCTTGTGTCTCAGGTGAAGGGTTGTGTTTCCACCTTGCTTTAGTGTATTGCTGCAGGGTGCAGTGTTTGTAGTAGAGAGGCTAAGGAGGTGTTTGCTCTTAGAGTTCAGTTTCTAAGACTCCCTAGGCAAGATGTGGAGCAATGCAGATTCCTTCATGTCATCTCATCTACCACAACTCTTGTTTCTAGGATTTTTCTTGCTCTTAAGCAGAGTAAAATAAATTTAGATTCCATCCTCCTCCTCTAAAATCCTCCAAAACAGACTTTTTCTACAGGCAATTCCTCCTCTTTGCTGTGTCACCTCTCCCTGCCACATATTACTGCATAGTGTTTGTTGTTGTCTCTTTCTAAACCAAGTGTGCTTATTTTCCTGACTCATGACCTGTGGATGTGGTATGTTAGGCATTTGAGCTTATGTACATGTACAGAATAACCCTTAAACCCTCAGTGTGAGGCTGCTGGCTTGGAGGGGTTTTATTTTATTTTTATTTTTTCCTGATACTAGGCTCTGTCAGGCAGAAAACCTAGCGGTAGGTGCTCTCTTTACTGGTAGGTGCTCTTGTGCTTGGCACCCCACAGGAACCTCCGGAGGATGGCTCTGGTCAAGCAGCTTGCCTTCAGTTGACTGACCACCCCGACGCTGTTCGGTTAAAGCTCCTGGTGTGCTCCTTGGCTGCTTGGGGTCCATACCGGCCCACCTCGAACATGGTGCTGATCCTCGCCATGGGTTTGGCAGCCAGCTCTCTCAGTTTCCGGGCATCGAAGCGTGGTTTGTGTAGAAGGATGGGCAGGCGGCGGGGAAGGAAGAAGCTTGCTTCCTTCTGCGCTTTCTTCTCGTCTGCTTTCTGCTTCTTCTCCTTGTTGACTGTCATCTGGTATAAAATAGCATCCCACATCCTCGTGGCCCTCGATTTAAATGGTCTGATGTCTCGACTGATGACTTCTTGAGAGCTGTCCTTCTTGTTCCCTTCGTCCTGCCCCTGCTTTTCTGGCTCAGGCTCAGGGAAGCTGGGTGTTTCTGGCTGCACCATCAAGTGCTTCCTAAGGCGATGCCAGCCATCAGCCCCAGGTCTTGCTGCTTCCCCTGATGCTACTGCTGGCTCTGTTTTGAGGGGAGGGCTGGTGTTTGGTAAGCTGGGGTCTGGCTGAGGGTGCATGACGTGTTCTGCCTTCATGTCTGCAGACACGGCCCCTGTGCTGTCAGCTCGGGCAGGGCTTGCTGTTTCTGGGTGTGCTGGCCTCCAGGGAGTGCTGGGTGTTGGTGGTTTTAAGCTCTCACCATTTGCCTCGGGCAATTCAGGAGCTCTCTCTGATCCGGGTATTTCTGTGTCACTTCCATGGGCTGTAACTTTATGGGAGTGGGCATCAGAGGTGCTGGGTTTGGGCAAGGGGGCTGTGGTGGGCTCTTGAGGAGAGGCAGGCCTGGGAGTGTGGTTAGGGGGCTCTGCCTCTGCAGCAGCAGGAAGGGGAGGCTCCAGTGTGGGAGCTGGGGCCTTGCTGTCATCAAGTGGTGCAGGTATCTGCCCTGGAGATGGTTCAGGTGCTGGAGAAGATCTTTTTTCTTCAATGCTGGTGGTTGCTTGGGTCTGGCTTGTTGGTGTCTTGGCCCTGGGCGCCTTGACGCTGCGGAAATAAGTGTGCACCTTGGTGATGTAGGTAACCTCTGGTGCCCTTTCTTTGCTGGGTGTGCTGGAAGGAGGAGGCTGGGGGACAATGAGTATCGAAGGGTTTTCTGGGGCAGGAAGGTGGGCATCTGGGCCTCCGGTCTGCTGTGGGGTCTGGGGAGCACCTGGCCTGTGTGGAGGGGGCTCAGCTGGCGGGGTTGTGAACCTGAGGTGCTCAGCGATGCGCCTCTGCTCGGTGACCTTCAGGGCGAAAGGCTTGCCCCTCCGGATCGGGGAGGGGACGCGGTGCTGGGTGACGGGCCTGACGGAGAGGTGGCCTGTGAGGCTGGCACATGCGGGAGCTGCAGCTTTGGGTGTCTCTGTAGGGGGAAGGCTCTCATTGTGCTCCAGGTCAGAGCTGGCCTCGTTCACGGGGGAGAGGCTGGACCGAAAGGACTTGGCTTGCTCTGCAGCTAGCACGGCGTTCTTCTTGGCTGCCTTCTTCAGCAGCTGCTGGAGCCTCAGGTTGTCCTTGCGGGGCTTTGGGAGTGTGGGAGGGGGGGAGAGGTGGTGGTGGGTGGGAGCGGGCTGGACGGAGGATGAGACCGTGATCAGCATTGTCATCTCCTGGAAGGAAGCACAAAGCTTAGGGTAGATGTGGGCTCACCCCTGGGCTAACACTTCCAAGGGTGCAAGTTAGGAATGTCTCATAGTTTTCCAAATTCCAGCTATTAATACTCTGACACCGTGCTGTGTGCAGCAGGGCAGCCATAAACTGCGTGTGTCACTTGAGGCCAAGTCAATACCAGCTTTGATTTCAGCTGGCAGAAGGGCATCCCTGCGAAAGGCAGGATTTAAAAAGCTGTGCTTATCTGGTGGTAAAGTGCCTTGTCGTTGTCGTAATGCTAGCTCTGGTGTTGCCTTTCTGTGTCGAGCTCAGTGGCAGCCTCCTTTATTTGCACTCGTTAGTCTTCAAGACAAAACCTAGCTTTCCCTTTCTGTTAAGGAGCACTGCTGCTGTTGTCCCAGTACAACACATTCTCCAGCAAAACAGAAATAGGCTGTGGTCTGGACAGGGTCTCCTTTCCAGCGGCAATCACACCTGGAACCCCTTCAGCTGAAACTGCTGCTCATGGCAGGATGCACAGCGGCTCTCCCAGCTTTCTGCCACCAGCTCACTGGAGCAGCACTTTGCTGCTGCCACCAATCCCTTTCTGCTGAGCCCTGTGCAGACTCCCTGTGCCGGGGGCAGCAAGGTAAACCTAGTCCCAGTTCTCCTCTTTCTCCTCCTCAGCAAGGCTGGGGAACACCAACCACCAAGCCACAACTATTTGGCAGCTCCCAGAAAGAAATGTGACTCTGCCCTGGCTCTCGCTCAGTGTAGAGTTGCTGAGTTTTGCTGTGAAATGAGGCATAAATCACTGAGCCCCCTAATCCCCAGCGCTGGATGCAGCCGAGCATCCTGAAACGAGGAAGAGGAGATGGGGCGAGGAAGAGGAGACGGGGTGATATCAGGGTTGCCCAGAGGGCTATTGCATGTGCTCTGCTTAGTGGGATTTCAGCCCGAGCATCAATCCAGAGGCAAGGGGTGTAGCATGATACCACAGTGCAGGAGAACTACCCCTAAATAAAGCTCTCAGAAGAGCAGAACGGATATTTGTGCTTGAGCACCTGGCATTGCCGTTGGGCTCATGGAAGCTCGTCCACACTGAGCAGACAGTGTATTTGCCAACTGTTCATGGAGGAGGTGAAAGGAGGATGACTCTTCCAAAGAAAAAAAAAAAAGAATGAGGGAGGGGAAAAAAGGGGAAGAGCAGCACCAAAGAGGTGTCATGTGGGTGAGCTGCCATCCAAAGCAGAAGTTGTGCTGGGCATGGTCTGGGCAGTGCCTAGCAAGTGGTGTGCTGCTCCCAGCTGGTGCGTTTATTTCAGCTGCAGCTATGAGAAACCTCCCAGCATTTTGGCGAGGGGGCTCGAGGGGATTTGGGCGAGCTGGGGTGACAACTGTTGAGCATTCCCAGCAGCTTATCAGCTTTGTGCCTTAGGCACAAGGCTGGGATTAGGACCTGCTCTATTCCAAGAGCTACTCCTGGAAACAAGTGTGTGATGGCCCCCAAAAAAACCACTGAGAGCCCACTCTATCATATACCTGCTGTTTTCCCCAGCACTGTAGGAATGCACTGTTTTTTTTCTGGATCAGAAAGCCAAAAAGCCTCAGTTGGAGAGGACGTACTTGCTGTTCAATGCTATTCTGGTTCTGTTTGCACAGGAATTGAAAACTGCTTGGGTCATTTTTATCTGCTGCAGCGTGAACTAGTACACTTGCCTGATGTTAGGATTGATTGTGGAATGATTTCATCCATCCCAGGTTAATGTGGTCCCACGGACAGCATACATTACAAGATGATCTGTGATCTAGCAGCATTGCTGAGCCAGAATTTTAAGGTTGAACTGCTCAGGCTCATTGTGTTGTGAATACTAAAGAGGTAGGGTGATGAAGTTCCCAATAACTAATCAGCTCCGAGTGCTCTTGTCTTATGGACTGCTGCATCCCAGAAAAATGTGGCTTCCCACAAGGGTAAAAGGGCAGAATCTGGGTCTTGCTGCAAACTGTGCCATATCCTACAGAGGAAGGCATGGGGCAGGGCGGGGAGGGGAAGGTTGTAGAGAAACTTAGGTGTAGTCTGCATGCACCGGGAAAACTCTTCCTCTGTTAGAAGTTAGACTCGTTTGTGCCCTGTGACCTCAGAATCTGTGGTCTGTGCTCTTAAGATCACTCTTGCTCCTGTCTCAGCATCCCTCTGGCTTGGCACCTGCTGTGCTGTGGGTATTAGAGTGCCCTAATGGTTGGTAACGTCCATGGCATGTCTGTGTGTTTGGATAGAGAAGCAGCGAGATGTGATGAGGCAGCAGAAGTAAGCCAGCTCTTAATTTGTTTGCCTCTCCTGTCATGCTTGGCTTTGTCTGAGTCTCCTTCAGAGCTTTGTGCGCTAGGGAGAAATCCTGCAACCAGCAAGGCTTGTGAGCGGCTTCCCCCTGGCTGCACAATGAAGCAAATGCGAAGGGAAAGACAGCTTTGCTTTCTTGCCAGCAGAAAGGACAGAGCTGAAAACCTGGGGATGGAGGGGAAACACTGCTTGAGAAGCTTGGGTGGGCTTGTGATGAGCTGGGAAGAAACAGAGCTGGAAACTGAGTCAAGAGGCTTTTAAAGGGTTAAGCTGGTCTGCTCTTGGTCACCCACCCTGGGACCCCAACTTGGGATCAGAAGGGAGTGTTTCGGAGTGGAGGAGCCATCCATCACTGGCAGACAAGGCATTTGTGTGCCGGGTCCCTCGGCAGTGCCAGCTGTCCCACGCGGAGCAGACCGGGAGCTGCAGGAACCCGATATGGCCACAGATGGTCCTGGGCGGAGCTGCGGCTGCCCGGGGCTGCAGGAACATGCTCCGTGCTCCACTGGCTTTGGGCTTGGAAGGGAACCTGCTAATGGCCTCCTGGGGTGGAGGAGGCTGGTGGGAGTGTGTCCTTCCCTCTGCCTGGGCAGCTGTGACCTCTGCCGGGCATCAGCTGGGGCGGCCAAGCCCTGGATGCAGGGATGCTCAGGGCTGCAGCTCTGCCACCCTGCTCAGCTCCTGCCCTGCTGTGTAGTACAGCTGGCTGCCCTGCAGTGCAGAAGCTTGTATGGGCAGCGAAGTGGTTCACAGGGCTCTGAAAACAAGTGGGAGAAAGCCACCTTCAATTGCTAGACAAAACACAGCCCAGGGTATTACTTCTTGCCCTGCCACAAGTATGCTTAAACTTTTTGTTCTCTTGTCTTACAGCTGAGCTTGGTCCTGGCTCGATGCAATCTTCAATGCCACTATTTCCTTTGCTCCACAGAAGATAATGAAAGGATGTTTCTCTTCTCCTGCCTGATGTCAGTCTGCCTCGGTATAGCCTGACTCTCCTCTTGGGGTGTGAGCAATGCCCTGTGCTGCCTCCGGCTGGGTGCAAGGAACGAGATCAGCTGGCAAAACCTAATCCCTGTTTTAACCTCCTACATGACTCTTTGGCTTTTTTTATTTTTGTTATTGTTAAATCTGGCTCCCCTATGGAGAAAGGAGGCTGTGGCTCTGCTCCCTCTTTCTCACATGCTGGAAGAGGAGGAGCTGCTGTCCTGCCCAGCTGGCAAGGCTCCTGCTGTATGGTGAACCACTTCTGACTCTTGGTGGCTGGGTGCTGGGAGAGAGGGGGGAGCTCACGAGAAACCCAGTGAGAACTGGTGCTTGAAAGGCTTTTGATGGGTGAGGACCCCATGTCACCCCATGGGTGAAGCTTTCCCCCGTTTACAGCACAGCCTCTGCAACATCTGCTTTGAAGATCTTCCATCTGTGTGTATGTCAAATTATATTTGACTTAATCCTTTTTTTAAGATTGTCCTTTAATCACAGTTAAGTAGCCATGCTGCAATGTTCCTGCCACTTTTCCACCTCAACAGTGGCAATAGCAGCTTTGTCTCAAAAAGCTGAGCCTTCTCTCCATGTCTGTCATGGGTGTGAGGTCTCCTTGTCCAGGTGAGGAGCGTTGGTTGCTGGCATCATCTCCCTCCTCTCGGAAAAGGATTTGCTTGAGCCCCCACGTTAGGGAACAAACAACTGAAATCTTTCTTCTGAATGTCAAAGGTGTCAGGCACACTGATAACCTGCACGTTGTCCTCCTGTGGGTGGGCAGGAGATATGGGAAATGACAGCTTCTCTTATGCTGGGGGCCACCAAGGTGAAATGGCATCCTCGCGAGTTGTTGGCAGAGGTCCGGGCTTGCTGTAGATGTGGGGAAAACACGCCCCTGAAGCGTGGCACTCTGATTTCCAGGCCACAGCTCTGTAAGCCAGCTCCTGAGCTCTCCCATGTCTTCATACTTCATGGTGTTAGCATGCCCCTGACCCCTTCTTTAAAGTCTTATTCCTGTCCTCTTCTCACAAAGGCTCTCAACATAACTTTGCAATTTGCTTCTGCCCTCCTGGAGGAAGGGCAGCCTCTCCTCCTGCATCAGTTTGCTTTCTGCTTAAATTCATGGCGTGTCCTGGATTATTTTTTTTGTAAGCATTTAATAAAATTTGAGGAAGATGTTGTAACAATGGTAACTCTGAGGATTTTGTTGATGTAGGAATTCCTGCAGCAAAGCTGGTCTCAAAAAGCCCTGCAACTCCCTGCCTGAGCAGAAATTGGAGGAAAAGAAACATCAGGCTGAGTAACAAGATGAAATGAGCTTGATATATGCTGGAAAAACATGCTTTTCCTAGGCCTGTTCTGTTTAAGGGATTCTTGTCTTGCTGTTTTCCCTATTACTGGGGGGGGTGACAGGCTGGGATGAGTGGTGTTTGGGTGAGAGGTGGAGTGGCATGCAGAAGGCTTTCCAGAGCCATCAGCAAGGAGAAGCAGAAAGCTCAGCTGCCCAGCTAATAGACCTGAGAAATCAGGCTTCAACCAAAGTCACCGGAGAAGTCAGCTATAAAAATCCTCTACAGCCTGCTCACATGGCTGAGATGCAGCCGATGTAGCTGTCTGCGTGGGCGCTCAGCCCTTCAGTGAGCTGCCTGCCCTATCTGCAACCATCTAATGAAAAACCTTTTACGGAGGTGACCTTCTAGGTAATAGCACTTCTGTCATGTAGGGACAGTGCATAGCCTGCACTACCCTTGCCTGTGCTTTCTGAAAGTGTTTAGAGCAGGAAAGGTCCCTGCCTTCACTTCTTTAAGTTTTTTTTTTTTTCCATACAAGAAAGCTTTCTTCTTGCTGTCACCTTGTTGCCTACTGATATCCCCCATCCCCCTCTGTCCTCTGCTTCAGCTCCTCAGGGAGGCAGAAATTTGAGGAGCCATGGCCAGCGTCTGGCCACATCTTCGTTCCTTCCACACATCCTCTGCTGAGCTGTGATTTCCAAGCGAGGCCAGAGCAGTAGCAGTGTGGGGTATGAAGATGTCCCCGCCTGAGGTGAAAGCAGCCCTGTGCGGCCTGCTGGGGTGCAAAGGGCTCACAGCATTTTGTTTTGACTCCATCCTGCAGCTGGCAGGAGGGAAGAACAGCCAGAAACTGATTCTCCTGCCAGTGTGGAGAGTGTGGAAAAGCCCTGGGGTGTGCTTGTGTGAGATCGCTCCCAAATGAAGCTGCAGCAATGTGCTACTTGTCTTGTTCTGCAGCAGGCTTCAGGGCTGCTTTTTTTCAGTTTGCTTTACCAGATGATTCTGCATGAGAGATGGGACTGAAAAGCACTACCCATAACGGTTGCGATGCCTATTTCCTGCAGCATTTGAACTTGGGGAAAGCTTAGCTGATGGAAAACTGAAGTCTCTTTTGGACGTAATGTCTTCATTGTGCTTGTTCTGCCTCGAAACCAGAGGCTTGACTACTTCTGCTTCTCTTTCCAGGTATAAGATAATCATAGGCCGGTTTTATGACTGTCCTTATGAGTATATGCTGTCTAGTTAACAGATCTCTGCTCACCACTTGCTTGCAGCTCTGCATTGGGCTCCCGGTGAGGTGGCGGACACCAGGGTCTAAAGTTTCCTTGAAATGTGCCTGCTCTCTGAAGGAAAGGTCAGGGTCCGAGGCACCTGGGCCTGAATGTCAGAGCTTTACCTCCCACCACCACCTTGGGGAAGGGAAATAAACAAGCCCGAAGAGCAGGGCGTCTATAAATAATGAGGTGGCAGCTGATCGGCTGCGGAAAAAGACTCTGAGGTGGCTTATTCCTATCTCTTGCCAGCTCAACACACTTTCCCTAATGCCTTTTTTTTTTTAAGTAAATAAAGAATGGATCTGACAGTGACAAAATCAATTAGATTTAGCACTTGCTTAAAAATGATGGACCTCCTACAAGGATCCTGATGATGTTAACAAGACAGACCATGGGTGATTTCCCTGTGATTTTTGCATTGGGTCCCCAGAGGGTTTTGGTTGTAGCGGAGCAGTTTGTTTTAGATCATAAATTTCGGAAAGGTGCTGGAAAGCACTTAATCTCTTCATAACTTGAAGTGACAGTGGTTTAGTGATGCTAACAATGTGCACTTTTTGTCCTTCAAAGAAAGACTTGGGGCTTTCAGGAGTGAGGGGAAGAACAGAGGGAGGCTGGAAATACCTCAGGGGAAAATTTAATTGGATTTCTGTGAGTAAGCGCTTTAAAGCATGAAAGCAGCAAAGTGTGAGTGTAATTACTAAACTGAAGGTGCTTGGCTGGGCTGGGAGTCTCGCTTGCCTCCTCTAGGGATGGCCCAAAACAGCAGCTGCAGGCGCTGGTCCTGGCCCTCACCCTGCTGCTTGGGCCTCATCCTTGCAATCAGACTGCCTCCTCCACTTAAGGGTAAATATCCTGAAACCAAGACCCTGGATATGTCTCAGATTGCCCAGCCTCTTTCTTTGTCTTCAGAAAGACATCTAGCCTGGCTTTAGGGCATGCATGGAGGATCTACTGAATCCAACAGGGGTGTCCAAAGCAGACGGAGTGAGCACACCTCCCAGAGCAAACAGCTGAGTGATGGAACAACAGATTGCTGCAAAAATTGGGAATCAACATCACGTGAGGAGAGATGAAATTCAGTACTTACTGATGTGTAACTTTTTTCCATCTGCAATCACTTGCATGTTGGGTGCCTCATGTTTGGTGTACAGGACTAACAGGTCATCATTCCTTCAAGATCATTTCAGGTGCTGTCTTCTTGCAATTTTCAGAGCCCTGTAAGTAAGTTCAAAACATCATATGAAAAGAGTATTTACAGTAGCCAATAAGTACAGGAGGTTTCTCAAAAATAAAATTAGTCCTTTTTGAAAGCATGAAAGGTTTCATTGCCTAAAATAAGCATGAAGATGGGCTATCGAGTAACACCATTGCATGCTTCCAGCTTTGGATCTGCGAAGTTTGGCATCGGAGGCACCAGAGAGGTGAAGGGCAGATGATGGTGATGGTGCCAGGATAGATATTCTAGCAGGATAGCTCCAGGCAGTGAAACCAGTTGGAGGTTTTTCAAGTTTGCTGGTCAGATTCACAGTTTTGCAAAAGTCAGGGTTGCAAAATGCAAATTTGAAGCTGTGCTTTGATTGTTACCGTGCCTGGAGAGGGAGAGCATGAATCGTGGCTATGTCCGCCCTTGATCCTGGCATGATTTGTGCTGTATTAAGGGGTGCAAGCATGGAAAGTGCAGTGCTGGGAGCGGAGGAGAGGTGGTTTGGAGTTGGTGGATTGGGCAGGCAGCAAAGAATTTTGGTTGCAGGACTAGGGGAGCTTTTCTGTCACTTGTATCAGCTGTATCAACACAGATTTGGGGTTAAACCAGTCCTTAAGAGCCACTTTCAACCCTGACACTTCTGCAGGTGTTGAAGGTGCTTGTTGGTGAATAGGATCAAACATCACATGGACTCGGAAAGCTGTGGCCCAGGCTGGCTCCTCTCTTGTTGGAGGTGAGCTCTCCATTTGCATTTTCCATCTCTACCTCTCTAATGAACGGTGAAATCGTGCCTGGCTCTGCTCTGACCCATGGAAGGATTTGGGGTGGATGCTCAGTCCTGTATGCAAATACCCTAATGCACTTAATTCCTCCTTGGCTGACAACTTTAACATCTCAAAACTGCTACTGTCTTTTAGGAATGCTAATGACTTTGTGCATCTCTAACACTGAAAATATTGCTAGGAAAAACAAACAAATGAGAAAACCAATAACAACCAGAGGCAATCCAACTGGAAACTTAGGAAAACAAACAAACAAAACAACAACAAAAATCAACAAAAAACACTTTATGAATAAGAAAACTTAAATAGAATTTAAAAATGCCTAAGGACATGTTGTACCGTGCTCTGCTACTGTCACCACTGAAACCAGATGACCCTAATGAGTGCATTCACAGCAGGCGCCGTATGAACAATGCGCAAGGTTGGTTTGCATTTGCATCTGATGCTGAAGTAAGAGGTCTTTGGATTCATCCCTATTTATTTTGCAAGCCTGCAGAGTTTCCCTCTCTGGCAGGCTTAGAGGGGGGATAAGATGGGGCAGATTCTCCTACTGATGGGGTTTTGCAGAGGGGATGACACGCTGGTGTCCTCTATGGAAGTGTTGGTTGAATCTCTCCCTCCTGATGCTGCAGGGAAAACCGTGGTATCAGGAAGATGGATGCAGACATACATAGGTAGTTTGCTCATTAATATGAGATAGTTTTTTTGCCTTTTATTCTCCTTTTCATACCCTGGAGACATAGAGATGTTATGGAGCTACCATCAGGAGAAGGTGTTGGCAGCCTGCAGCCACCCTCCAGGATTCAGGTAGGTGAACCCATGCCATTGCAAATACTTGTTCCATCTTCTCTTAAGGAAGGCCCTTGTTTTGTGTGAACGCTCATGAGTTCCTGTAGCCTGAAACCTCCCTCACACCACATAAAGATGCTGCCCTCATCCTTGTGCTTTCCTGACTGCTACAGTCACTCCTCCTAGATGAAAGTATCAGGTGGGATTTGGGGGCTGGCCTCTGGATCTCTGCTCTCAGCTCTATCTTCACTTTCGCTTCTCCTGCAGAAACAGATCTGAATGACTTCTCTCTGAGACACTTGGGATGGGGTTTGGGCATGGCTGTGGAAAGGGCTGGGTATTGGAATGGATTCCTCAAGAGTCACGAGCACTGCCCCAAGGCCTTTCTGGCTAGGATAAAGGAGAGACAAGCAACCAAACATCGACTACTGAGATCCCGACCCCAAACACCAAGCATGGGTGTTAGACGAGCCCGGGGGAGCCTGGTCTTTGTTTATTCCCTCTGAGTTGTGTTTCACATTCCCCAGGATCCCGTCATCGCCAGTAAAATGGCAGCGGTCTGCTGAGACTTAAATAGAGGAGGCAATTTTAAAGTTTAAGGCTATTCTGATCTCTGCTTGACCTGCTGCGCAAAACAGGTTACTGGATTTTACCCAGGAACAGAAAATAATTAATTATATATATATATTCTGTCCTTCCTCTGAGGCTACTTACTTAGTCTCTATCTGATCTGCCTTTTTATTGGCAGCTACTTCAATTAAATTGGAAAGTGTTTCATGCATACAGGGCACCTACTGTAACCTTGAGCTGCTGATCAAAGCCCCATGCAGAAATGCTTTCTTGAGGGTGTGAGAAAGAAGAAAGGGAGGAAACCTGGATAAGAATTTAGTTTTCCGTCCCACTTTTCTGACTCCCGTTTCTCACCTGCCTTAAACCATGGTAAAAGGTTGATAATTGCAAGTGTCGCCAACCGGAAAAACAAACTTCTCACCCCTTCCCCAGTCAGATCTACAGGTTTTCCTGGATAACTTTAAGTGCTACAGTGCCTGTGTAAGTGGACAAGTGTGCCAAAAATGGAAAAAAAAATCTAAATATTTTGGTTTGAAAATATTCAGATAGGACTTCAGGGGGGAAAACTAAACCCACCAAAGAAACATTCAGACTGCGAATGATAGAAGCACGCAAGTAAAACCCATTTTCCTCGCAAGCAGTTTCACTTTGGGTAACAACCCATTCTGGATGAACGAACGTGTCCCTGCAAGGTCCTCTGCAGCTGCAGCGTGAGGGTGCAAGTGCAGAACCAGGGGCCAGCTTGGCTTGGGAAGGACCTCGGGAGATCCTCTGGCCAAGCGGGATCAGCTTTGATACTGGATCACTTTGCTCAGGGTCAGCAGCTGGTGAATAAGAGATTAATTTCAGGAGTTAGGTCTCTCCTGTGCAATTACCTGTTTCATAGGAAGGATGTGGCTGACTTTGTTTGCAAACTCTGCAGTCCCTAATGAACGTGCAGCTGCCCATTGACCGATGCGCAAGGAGCACGGGGGCTGGCAGGATTAAGGAAAGATGCAAGCGTTTGGCTGAGCCGTGAGCCTTTCTGAGAGCTGTAAAGTTATCGGGGCTAGTGTGCATGCACGAGCGTGTTGAAGTGTATGAGGGGCCCTGGGATCTCTCCCCCCTCCGAGTGCCTGGGGCCGCTGCAATAGGTCAGCCAACAGCCACAAAAGATGAGAAGGGCTGATTTCAGCTCTCGTGCAAGCGGCCCTGCTATGCTGCATATTCCTGTGGCCTGTCTCAAGTAACCAGCCTGGGTGCTCCTACCTACTCAAAAGAAATGAGATATTTGGGTAGGTTTCCTCATGGAAACTTCTCCAGGTCTCTGTCCCAGCCTCTGGTCCCTACCTGAGGAGGAAAACTGTTTTTTTTGTATCCTCTCCCAGGTGGAGATGCTGTCACTGTAAAAGCACGTCAGGCTGTGGCTTGTGGTCAGCAGATGGATGGATTTGGTGCACTTTGGTTCATGCCTGTGACCTGCTCTGCGTGGCCTCAGTGCTGTCTCCTAGCCTGGGTGCTGCCTCTGGTGGGTGAGAGGGGGTTCTCTAAAGAGAGGTGCTCACTGCACCCTCACCCAGCAACATCAGTAGGTTTGGGTAGAAATGAGGATACAGCTGGACTTGAGCAGTCATTTCTCCCTTGTCGGGTTGATGCTGAGAGTAGGGAACATGAGGCAGGTGGTGGTGGTTTCTTTGCTGGCGTGGCTGCATGGCAGCAGCTCAAAGGCACACGTGCTTTTTGCTGCTGGTGCAGGGAGAAGATGCTCAGAGATGATGTGTGAAGTGCATATCCTGGGGCAGGAGGATCTGCAGTAAACCAAGGCAAAGCTGGCAATAGAAATGTCGTGGGCTGTGGGTGGAACTGGTGTATGGCATCAAGAGGTGAGTAAAGGATGAGGCGTATATAGTTTGTGTGGGTAGCAAGGGGTGTGTGGCTAAGGCGTGAAACAAATGCTGGAGAGGATTATGGTTATGCGCTAAAGCTGATGGAGAGACCCACAAAGGGAAGAAAAGGCAAAGCATTGGAGTGGGCTATGGGGAACAAGCCTTGCTTGTGAGGCAGATGATGGCAAAGCAAAGAAAGGATGTGTGCATCAGACAAGCCACCTTTCCGAGGGATGGCACAGGTCCCCTGCTCCAGTGGGAAGAGAGAGCCAGACCAGCTGGGACTGGAAACACAACGCCCAGCTCAGGGCAGCCTGAACGAGACATGGGACATGGACATGAGTGCTCCCAATGGAGGCAACCCGAGGACAGTACTGAGCAGCCAGGTGGGGGGAAGACAGAGCATGGAAATGCTGCGTTACACCACGATGAGAGTTAGTCTGGAGCAACTTGTCCAGATCAGGAATGGAGCTCAGCACAGACATGTGCATGTGGGAGCTAAGGGGATGCTGCAGGGAGCAATGTTTGCATCTGGTTGATTTTCTGTCAGAGGCAGCAGACTGTCTCCTGCATCTCCATCCCCAGGATGCTGTGCCCTATAAAACAGGGCACCGAGACCAGATGTCTACACATGAGCAATACCATGGAAAGCAAAGAGCTGCAGCAGGTCAAAAGAGCTGGCTACCTGTCTGTCCCTCCTGTAACCTGTGTCAACACCTATTTTGCCCTTTGCATGGCTCTGCCAACACCTGTTGGTGTGGGGCATCTGAGCTGAGATGTCCCATCAGCAGCAAGGACAATCTATGAAGGACAGGCAGGTGAAGGAGGCTGGGGAAGACCTCTGCCAAACAGACCTGAAGGCAAACATAAAAGGGGAAATAGGCAGGGGACTCCCCTCTGGTACATTTCCACTCTGCTGCTCGTTTGGGCAAATACAGTATTTCTTGGAGACGTGCCCAGCCGGTGGAGTGCTGATGAAACCGAGCCAGTGGAAGATGGCAAAAATGCTGAATGATGCCCAAAATGCAGCCTGAAAGCTGCTCTGCTCTGTTGGTACTTTCAGGGAGCTGGGGCTGGGGAGAGAAAAGGCTGTGACGCCTGGTCCGGCCCCGCGTTCCCTGGCACCCAGAGTAGCTCTGCCACCCATCCAGCTCTAGGATGGTGCAAACCTGGCTGCACCGTCCTCTTCCCACCCAGTGAGTAACAAGAGCATCGCCTCAAGCCGGGTTTCAGGAGGCAGGTGAGGGGATAAGCTACCGGCCAGCCAGAAAGCACAAGCTGCAGAAGGGGATTTTTGCTCATGCACGTTACCTGGTGCATGGGAGGCTGCAGCGCCGTGCTCCGCGTCTTTTAAAGCTCTTCTCTACATCCTCGCTGGGGGACCCTTTCCTGCAAGTGGCAGGGAAAGAGTGGACAGGAATCGATCTGCGACCCAGGCCAAAAATATCGCCTGCCCTGCAGCTCCTAAAGGTTTCCTCTGCTCCTACAGGCTGGGAGAAAGGGGGTGCCCGCGCTGCCAGGCACACCGGCGGGCACGCTCTGCAGCATGGGATGCCTGCCAAAGGGGGACGGAGGGAGGGGACGGGGAGATGAAGCCTGCGAGGTCTGGTGAAATGGGAACTGTGATCTGCTGTGATCCTCTGCCGGCACAGCCCTGCAACTGCCGAGGGTGGCTGGGGGGTGAAAGCCTCCCGGGCTCCTCAGCTGCCTGCGTGGGTCCCCCCTCACACCGAAAGGCTCCTGACCAGGAGTTCAGGTGACGGGGGGGCGGGGGGGGTTCAGCCACCTGCGGCTTGCCCTCTCTGAGATGTCCTTACTTAAACAGGGCTTTCTTGTCACACTGAGAAGGGCTCTGAGTGTGGCTCAAGGTTGGGCACGCTGTCTTGCTGTGCTCCTGCTCTGCTCTTGCATCTTAGCAAGAGGTGGCCCCACGCTGCACGCAACACACACACAAATGCCGTGCTGCTGACTTCTTGCACGCCCTTTGGCAACCCGTTTTAAAGAGCATTGGGCAGCAGCAGGTCCCTGAGCTCCAGCACAACATGCAAACACAGCCGACTGCATTTTGAGAGCAGCAGGGGAGATCTCTGCCCGGCCAGGAGAGTGGAGGCAGCTGCTGTGCGTTCATACCAGGGGAAGCAGCGTGCCAGGACCGTGTTTTAAGCAACACCATGGAGCTCCAGAGGCTCCACATTTCGTTTCCTAGCTGCCTTTGCCTCAGATACCCCTCTTCAAGCTTCGCTTGCCTGGTGGCAGTGTAAATATAGAAACACAAGCCCTGCGTTTTTTTTCACCAAACATGTCCCTCCCATTTAAGCATCGTCTGTGCAAGTCCTCCAGCTGCTCCTATACATGGTATGACCTTTTTCCCCCCCCTTCCCCTTGCTCCTCTCCCCTCTCAAGCCCCGCTCCCTTCCCTTCCCTGCCCATCGTGGGGTCCCAGGGCCAATTGGCTCCTCCAGCCGATCGAATGTCACTATAACTTGAGGGCTGCATCACCTTGGGACGCTCGCAGATCCCAGTCCGTGCTGAAGGAAGCTCGGTGCTTCTCTCCTCTCCTCCCAGGTAAGCGGCAGGTTTGAATGGAGGAGGATCGAGGGGAGGGCTGGGGTTTTGTGGGATCTGGGTTCCTGCACGGCTCTGAGCATCTCTGCTGAAGACAAGGCACTTCTCCTTCCTCTATTTGGTTGGGCATCACACAAGGCTACTGTCACCTGTGGAGATTTGGGTGCTGTGGACTTGCAAGGATCACCTGGGGGGGGGGGGAGAGACCCTTCCAAAGCCCAAGGCTGGGGATGAAGTCGTGCCTCTTGGGGTCAAGGAGGCATACATCGTACTCAGGAAAACCCCTGATGGGAAAAAGGGATGGCTATGGTGGGAGGGATGAAGGGCAGGACAACCAGGCAAGGAAGTGTGGGGCTGAGAAACACCGACACAGTAACGGAAAACTGCCCCCCTCCCATAGGAAAAGAAGAAAATTAGGGAAGGAACCCCTCCAGGAGGAAGGGGGTGGGGGATTCATAGGGGCTATGGGATGCTCCCCACGTGTGGCTTCAAACCCCTGTGCATTGCTGGCCTGACCCCCAGTGCAGTGACATGGAGGAGCTGCGGTGTGCTGGGGAGGCTGTAAGCGATGGCCAGGGCTGGCGGCCTGCCGGCACGGGACAAGAAAAGACAGGAGGCATACACCAAGCAGGCTGCTACCTCTTAGTCCACTTCTTTCTCTCAGCCAACCCCACACAGGGATCCGAAAAGACCCAAAAACAGGGTTAAAGGGCACGTTTTGGGGCAAAGAACTGACATTTTGCTTTGTGTTGGTGGAGTGTGTGGTAGCAATTGAGTCCCACTACCCCACTGCAGTGAGAAACGCTTTCTGCTGGAAAATACCAAGCAGTTCAGAAACAAAGGGAGGAGGCAGAGGGATGGAAGAAATATGCCTTTTATATAAATATATATATATATGAATTATATGTGTTGGGCTTGCAGCAGCTCCTGCTAGGAAAGCACAGCCATCTGGGGCTTGGTGCATGGAACCCGTGCCCCACGCCCGATCGCCGCCCCTGCCGGCTCCCACTGCTTTCTTCCTCCCCACTTTCCATAGGGCTCTTGCCAGCTCCCCTCCCTTGTATGGCCGCAGAGCCTGGCTCAGGAGGGGCCAGCCGGTGGGTGGGTAATTTCCAGGGCTGGTCCCAGGGCGCGAGGCAGCCCGTTCCCCCTCTGGGCGGGCGCATTCTCAGCTGCTAAGATGCTTCTTGGGGCGTGAGGTCTCCGCGCCTCCAGCCAAGGACAGAAGTGTTTGAGGTCGAAGGGGACGAGCTGACAACGTGCCCAACATTGTGGCGGCCCCTGGCTATTTGGGGTTGATGAGGAAGAGGGTATTTGCCCCACCAGCCAAGAGGGCATGCAATAAAACTGCCACATCCCTGCCCTTGTTGGAAAGGGAAGTGAGCGTGCGTGGCTTTATTTCATTTCTGGATAGAACCAGGACTTGAGGATCTTCAGCAAATAAAATCAGAAATGAAAGAGTTTGGGGTTTTCAGCTTGAATTAAATGCGGAAAATAACCTTTGCCTTCACCTGAAGGGTGGGAGGAGGCAGGAAGCTTGGGCTGGCAATACCGTGTTTTGATTTCCTCCCGAATGGTGGGCGTTATTAACTAATTGATTTTATTACATCCTTAAACCTCAGTCAAGACCAGACGCCCTTTTTTTTCTGGCACTGTACAAACAAAAGCCAGTTATTGCCTCAAGGTGCTAACAGCCTTAATCTCAGGCTGCGTTTGCTGTGTGTAATGCAATTTCCACCGAAGGGCAATCCTGAGCCAGCTGGAGACTTTCCATTGCCTTCAGTGAACAAAAATAAATAAATAAATAAATTGCTCTTAGTGGATTGCTTTCTTCAGCACCTCTTGGAGGCAAAAATGGTTTTGTTTTATTTGCTTCTTTGATGACAGGATTAGCTATGTGGCCAGTGCAGGAATCGAGGAGCCGTTTTTGCTCTCGGGTGGCCTGGGGTCTTTCTGTTGCTAGCTGGTTTTGCCCTTGGCTTCAAGGCACCATCTGGCTTATTATTGACTCACTTTATCCAGGGCTCTGAAAGCTCCTCTGGGCTGGGGTCGCTGGGTGTCAGAGATTTTGGCATTCTTGCCCAGCTCCTCCAGCAGGCGGGCAGATTCCTTGCAAAACCCCCCTCGCTTTCACCACGCTCGGATTAACAAATATGGAAGGGCGCAGGGGAGCAGCCAACGTGACAACCCTCGGCAAGATGTCCTTAGAGCTAAATTGGAGGCTGGATGAGCTCATTCCAATAGCTGTTAATGGCAAGCCTGATTGCCAAGGCTCCCGTTGGCTTCAGCTGCCCTGCAAAGAGCAGCACGCCCTGCGTTATGTGCCCGCCCCGCACCAGGCAGGCGCTGGGCTCTGCGTGCTCGTGGAGGGCTCTCAGGCTATTTTCTTCTCCAGCACGGAGCAGCATTACTCTTCCTGTCCGGGGGGGGGGGTGTGTGTGAAATCAAGAGTTTAGCCCTGAGCCCTTTAAAAGTCCTCTTGTTTTGGCTTTACCTTGGGAAAGATGAAATCTGGCTTTACAAATTAAGGGCAGAAACCACACGAGGGTTTGGCCACTGCCCCCAGTCTCACAGATTGCGGGTTTTGGAAGGAGGCAGTAGCTGGGCATCTGGAATCTTCCCTTTGTGGGCTTCTGCCAGGACAAGCTCTGCTGTCCCACTGCATAAAACAACATGCTGTCAAGCTTTAGTGCTATTAGCTTGAGCAGTTTTTGGAGGCTGGGATGAGGTGGCAAAGCACTCGTACTGCTAGCCACGAGCAGACAGCGAGTGGAAGCCTTCATACTGAGGATTTGATGATCTAGCTAAAGATGAGGGGAGAGAGACGAGAGGTGTTACATCCAAACAAGCAGCAGAAAAGTCTTTTGCAAAGCCTTCTGCTGCTCACAAACAGGAATCCTGCCTTTCCTCCTGCACGGGGAGGTGTGGGCGATCACAGGTACCCACTTAAAGGCAGCCCCAGACTAAGCGACCACAGGACCCAGACCTCGTGTGTCCTAGCAGGAGATCGACCTCCTGTTTGTAACGTGGTCATTGCTGGCAGAACTCCCCGGGCAATGCTGAGTTACAGAAAAAGGATAAATGAGGAGACTAAAAGCACAGCCTGTTTAGAACGTGGGTTTTTAAAACCTTGCTGGTGCTGACGTGTGGTGTCCAGGGTCACTGCTGGGGAATGGAGAGGATCCCTTATAGGGCAGAGCTGGAGCCTCTGGGATTACTGCCTTCCTCTGAAATAGAAAGCCTCTGAGCTGCAGTTGTTCCTTTTGAACCTAAATCGGTCCACCTGCTCCTTCAAGACATCTCTCATATATCAGCTGAGTAATGAAGTCCTGAAAGTCACGCTTTGGGTTTCCCAGCCAGGAGGAGCCTGGCTTTCTAATTTAAGACCTGCTGCTGGTTTGGAGGAAGTTTGGGGGGCCCTTCCCCACCTCTTCCCCCTGCTCTTGGGGCAGACAAGGCTTTTAGGAGAGCCTTAGCTCTGCGTCGCTGCCATCTCTGGACCTGTTCGAGCTCAGAAATGCAAGCCAAAAAAGTGCCGCGGAGGCATTTATCTCTGCCACGCGCTGCGAGGATGTGTTGTAATAAATACAACTGGTTGTATTGATGTGAATTGCCTCACTATGCATTTGGCCAGTTTTCATCCTGAATTAATCAGCAGACCATTGTTCATTTATTAATCAGCTGTGTAAGCCAGACGCTATTACTTAAGGTACTCAGTGACAGTTTCTGCGTGCTGACAAGTAAATAGTAATCTCTGGGTATATCTGCAGGGATTTTATTTTATTTTATTTAGCTCTGACATGCTTTGGAGCTGGCATCTTCCCACTTGTAGTAGCATAAAAGAAGGAAACATTTCTCTAGGGAACTTGCTTTGGCAGGATTTTGGTCCCGATGATCTCCTGAGGTCCCTTCCAACCCCTACGATTCTGAGATTTCCCTTGTCTTGCTGGAGTGATGGAAATGTCAGCAGGGTGGCAGAGGACATCCTGGCCTCTGCCCGTCTCCCTGAGCTTTGGGGCTTTGGTAACCCAAAGCCAGGTCCAGGCTTCACCCCCTGGGGTCATCTGCGCTAAGCGGCTGAGTTGACGGGGCATGCCTTGCCAGCTGATCTTTTCCTTTTTCCACCTCTCCTTCTCATCTGACCTGGCTGGCAGGGGGCAGCGCTGCTCCGAAAATGGCAGTGTTGGTGGGGGATTGGCTGCTGTGCGGGGAAGCAGGTGCCTGCCTTTTTTTGTCTTCAAATGTCAACCCATCTGCTCCTGCCTTGGCATTTTTTTAGGAGGCTCTCTCACTAATAACACTTTTTTCTTTTTTTCTTTTTCTTCCTCTTCTTCTTTTCATCTTTTGTCTAGAAACTCGCTGCCAACATGTCTGATACCGAGGAAGTGTAAGTAGAGGGAGCCGCCCGCACGTTCATCTGTTCGCTGGGCTCCACGCGGCGCCCGAGGGCATCCCCGTGGGGCTTGGCGGATGGGGACCACCTCCTGCACAGCCCCAAGCCCCCCGGGGCACTGCAGAAGGGCCTTTGGGTGCCACGGGGCCCATCGAAGTTCATCCGACTAGGGAAGTCCTCCTGACACCTCGACCCAGCTCGGCTTGTCCTCGGTAGTCATGGTGCCACATGTGGTAGGGGCTGAATAAAACACGGTGGAGTGGAGGAGACAATTTCTTCCCTTTTTAACAAATCCAGAGAAATGTGGCCAAACTCTTTTGGCACTTATACACCAGGAGGTACAGAGGGAGATTTAGGGCAGTCAGAGGATCAGAGGCATTAAGGACAGACCTGCAGAGGTCGTTTACCCTCCTCTCCTGCTATGAGGAGGAGGCTAAATGGCGTTTTGTCCAGTTAACCCTTACACAAAACAAAACAAAAAATCCAAAGTTGAGATTCAGCACATTTTTGGCCAATCTCAAAATAACACGTCCCTTGCTCAGTCTCTTTTCGCTGTGCCTTGCCCTGCTCTGCAGCCTGCGCCTGCTCCGGGGCTTGGGTTTTGTGCGAGGTGGCGGCAGAGCAGGAGAGGCTGGCAAGGAGGGGTGAGGAACAGGAACTGAGCATAAAGTTAAAGGTGTTACAGCCATGGGATAAACGCCTCTAGGGGTCAGGGAGCCTGCAGCATGGCTGGGCATCCTCACAGGCTTGCCCCGTGCACCAGGGCTGGAGTCCAGCTTCACCAGCCCTGCACAGTGCTGGCTTCTAGGTATCACGGGGTGGTAGGATTATTCCTGGCTGAGGTTCCATTTGCAACCAGGAACATCATTAAAAATAAAAGTTAAACATCCAAAGCAGCTACTTTACTAATCTAAAAACCAGATGACTCTTCCAAGAGCAGGGAGGAAAGAAGAAACAACACAGATTTTAAACAAAATTGCATTGGGTTACTTCAGTATAGTCTGGCCATAATACAGAGTGGAAGAAATATTTATTTAGTCTCAATAACTTTTTTTCCTCTCTCGCAGGGAGCAAGGAGAGGGTAAGTCTGAAATCTGTCTCTAATTGCTTCCACGCCAGTCTGCAGCATTCACTGGCCATGTGCATCTTCTCCTGTCTGCCTGTTGTTGGTCTGCTAACAAAATCTGCTGGCACAGTTAGCCTTGTCTGATGGATAAATAGGTGTCAGTGCACCTACCTCCTTGTGTGTCTGCCTGTCTGCCTACCTGTCACCGGCTTCTGGTATCTGTACGCTATTTGTAGCACCGGGGCTGTCTCTGTGCTGTGGGCAGCCTTTGGGATTTCAGCCCAAAACTGATGTCCTGTTTGCAGGGGACGCTGCCGGTTTTTGTAGGGGCACTGCCATCTGCTGGCAATTTATATTGAAGGTTTCATATACATAATTTCTGTTTTTAAACATAAAAACACAATGCGTACAAGCAATGTATGTAGAAACGAACATATTTTTTCTTTGTTGTTCTTCCTTATGCTCATTTGCCACCTTTCTTTCTAATGTGCTTGTATGCCTGAGCCCCTGTTGCCCAAGAAAATATCCAATATAATATAGTCTTCCTCCCCTTTTATACCTCTTTATTTTTTTCTCTAAGTCATGTGGTTTGCTATTTTTCTTGCTGATTTGGAAGTGGCTGCTCTGAGGGCATCTTGCCCCAAGTCCATGTGAGTGTAAAGGGCTCTGTCGTGGGTGATGTCCTACTGATGTGCCACCCGTCGCAGGCTGTGTGCTGGGCGCTGAGGCTGGTGGTTGATTTGTCTGCCTTTTTTTTCCTCCCCTCTATATCAATGCAGAGGAATACGAAGAAGAAGGTAACAAAACACTTGGAACGTAGTTTATCTTTCCTGGATTCTTGGTCCTGCCTTTCCCTTGTCTGTATTTGACCCTTCTCTTTGGTGCTTGCCGCTAAAGGTGATCTGAAACACTTGATTGATCACCAGTCGAAACAAGAAAACCAGCCAAACTGGGACCACAACCTGCAGAGACTTCACGTTACAGTGAAGCACGGGATTTGTAGGAGCCACAGGGGCTGGTTATAAAGCTGGGAGCTGAAATTTGCAATTGGAGAGTGGGTTGTCTAGCACCAGACAGGGTGCTGAGAGGGTTGGAGAAGGGGAGGCAGGGGACCGGCTGGCAAAGATGAAGTTTTTTTAGCATGCCTTTAGCTGGCAAGCGGTGATTTGACAAGCTGCTGGAGACACAGAGGAGATTTTTGGAAAGATGGAGGATGAAAAGCCCTTCATACCCCTCAGTTTTTTCACCTGAGTTGCTTCAGAGCAGGGAGGGGAAGGATTTGGAGCTGTACCAGTGTCTTTGCTGGGCACCTTTGACATGTTCATGCAAGCGTAGCTCTCACTTGTCGTCCTTTGTTTTCCCAAGGTATCTGGAACTGAAGTGAGGGCCAAGCTCTGGGGTACATCCACAGGAGCTTTGCTTTCTCCCAGGATCTGACCTTAGTGTCTGAGAGACCTTCTAAAGGGCCAGGAAATGAAGCCTTGCCAGGGGGGAGGGATGTTTGCCCACTGAAGGTGTGAGACCAGCTCTGATGTTTCCCCTGTGCAGAAATGTCCCACCTGACCATTTCATATGCAGCAGCAGCTTTTTATTTGCCATGGGTTCCCCCAAATTGCTGCAACCAATTCCCATCATTGGTAATGGGAACAGAGGTGAGAATGTGGGCTTGCTCAGAGTAGTTTCAGCCCTAAGACACACCAGTGTCTCGTGTCTCTGATTCTCCCAGTATTGCTGCCAGGGGCATCGAGGACTCAAAAAAAGCCAAATACATTGCAGAGGTGCCTCCAGGTCTGTAGTGGCCACCTGCCTGGAGGGGCAGAGCCGGGGAGGTGAAGGTGCTGCTCATGCTCCATCCTTCTTCACATCTTGTCAAACATCCAAAGAGCGAGCAAAGGGCGTCATTCCTACAGACAAACCTTCCTAAAAGGAGAAGTGTTTCTTCTTGCCCCTCTCCTTCCTTCTCTGACTGTCTCCTTTTGGGTTTCAAGGATGATATGAAATTAAAAGGCAGGTGGCTATTTTGCTTTTTTTTTTTAAAAAAAAAATAAAATCTGCATGCCCATGTCCTCTGAGTTGTGTCTTCTCATTGCTCTCCACTTTTGCTTGACCTCTGTGTTATCTTCCAAAGCCACCCATCTCCTTTCATATAACTTCTCTCCATCACTTTCTAACAAATTCTCCAGGCCTTAGCTCACTCGATTACCACTTTCTAACAGTTTTCTGTTTTCATTTTCCTGTTTGCTGCTGCTTCTTGTTCCATGACACTTGCCCCCTGAAGCTCAGGAAGAAGGTATGTGACATGGCTTCTGCTTTCTTTCTCTGGGTGCAGAGGAAGAATGTGGGTGAAGAAATCCAGAGCAAACAGTTCACACTTGGTGGCCAGAACTCGGTCCTGAGCCGCAGACATCAATGCAATGACAGCCATTGATGTCACTTATTGAGCTGGTAGGAAATTGGACCCATTTTTGGGTAGAAGATCCATATATAACTACACATCTATAGCATGCATATACATGTGTGAGTTTATATATCTGTATGGAAACAAACATATGATTGTTTGGGCTTACCTTTTCCACTGAACTGTGACTTTCTTGTCACAAAGGTGTTAAATCCCCTCCTTTCACTCCCTAAACTTAGATTTTAAAAAAAGGGATGTGGGGATAGACCCTGCAAAGTTGATATCCATCTCTTGGCATTCAGGAATGAATTTCTGTGACATTTCAAAATCTGATGACTGTTGGCCAAAATTTTTACCCATTCAAGAAACACAGATTTAAAAAAAAAAATAGAATGGAGCAATTTTATTTTTGATTAAAATGTCATCAAAAGACAGCTTTAGGAAATTTCAACCAGCTCTAATAAAGAATGAAGTAGTGGATGACTTTTTAATGTGGTTTTCATTTGTGGTCATATTCTCATATTTCAGTAACATTTATAACCCCATAATATGCCCATAAAAATGTTATTTTTATTTCTCTCTCATCCTGTAATTCCATCATTGTGTATTTCTACCCATAACGGCCTGGGAGCTTGGGAAACCTCAAGAACGTTTAAATAAGATATTTCTTGTTTTAATTTTCTTCTCCCCTTCCCTTCGCTGCCTGCCGTTTCCCACCCACAGAAGAGGTCCAAGAGGAAGGTAGGTGAAAACACTTCTCAGCCCCGCTCTTTCCTGCAGCAGGGCTCAGAGCTGATGCTCGCCTCGTTTTGCAAGGAGGTAGAAGAAAACAAGAGGCAAGAGACGGGTGCTGTGGCAAAGGATTCCTCACCTGACAACATTTGCTTCCCTAAACTGCTGGTTTAGCAGGGTGTCTGCAGAAGTTTGGGGACTCCATTGCGGGTGCCCCATACCTACCTGTATCCATGCGGTTTTGGGGAGGCAGCAGCATGGGAAATGAGGGCACCAGCCCCTCCTGCAGGCCACAGCAGGCTCCCAGGCTGATTTTGAGCCCTGGGTGTTTGTAAGGCCTGCTGTGGGGGTCTGGCTATAAAGGTTTATATCCCATGTCCACTGGTTTCTCCTGAATAGCTTGGTAGATAATAATCAGATGGATTTTAAAACCAAAATCCATCTGGGGTAAGGTATGCTTGTAGCCATGTTGCACAGTACATATGTGATAATATGTAATATTATATATAGTATACTGTATATATTATGAGTTATAGACTATAATATATAATATTATATATAATATAAATAATAACACTGCAGAATGCAGGTGTTATTAATCATACCTATGCAGAGGCTGGCAAGCAACCCCAGCTGGCTCCCCGCATTGCGCACGGTATTTGCAGGGCACAAGAGGGGCTGGAACAGAAACCCACCCATTGCACGTGAGAGGTTTGGGCCTTGGTGCTCCGAGTATGAGGAGCCAAAGGGTGTGTCGATTCCCTTCACATTTGCAAAGTTTTCTGCTATGGGCATATTTGAAACCCCAGTAATCCTGTTTATAGTGGGGGTAGCAGCTGGCAGGTTTTTTGCAGAACACAAGTCCAGAAGGATTTACATTTCTTCTGTCTGTTCGTGCTTTGGTTGCCTGTCTCCATTTCATCTCTGTTTCCCTATTTCATCCCCCCCATGTTTTTTAGACTCCCCTGTTGTGTTCACACACCCTTTAGTCTAACACTTCTCGTTTTCCATCTCATTGCTCTTGCTCCCTGCCGCATCCCAGCTGCCGAAGTTCACGAAGCAGGTACGTGCTGTGACCTTCCTGAATCCTCCCCATCCTCCCCTTAGCACTGGGAGGAATTCGAGGGTGGTGCAAGAGAAGCAAGACGTGGTTACGTGGCGTTGCCTTTGCTTTCCACATTTCCTCCATAACCTCCTCCTTTGTAGGCTAACACATTCCTGCCTGACCAAACCTGACTGCCTGAATGCCCACTTTAAGTTGCAAATCTGCTCTGGTCCGTGTCTCCGGAAGCCAGATGCTGGACCTTCAGTTTTTCCCCCATCTGTGCTTTGGAGGAGCTGTCTGCTGCCGTAGCAAGCTCCCTTTCCGACCAGAGCAGGCAAAGCTCCGGGCACAAGGTCCTGGACATTGGCGTGGGTGCTGCACTGCTGGCACCCCAGGCTCTGCCCTCTCACTCCGTGCACAGTCTGCCATAAAGCCAATCTGCATGATGGCAGAAGGCTGTTACCATGAAACTGAACTCAGAGGAAAAGTCCAGCCTGTACCTGAGCACCCAAGCAATATGTTTTTGTCCATTCATTTCACACAGTGCAGTTATTTTCCACTCACCTACATCTCAAATTCCTGCTCCTCCTGGCCATTAGTGCATCCCTTACTGGGATTAAACTTTTCTCTCCGGCCTGATAGAGTTTTCAACCTGTGCAATATCAGCCTACGTATTAACGTGTCTCTCCCAATGTTCCTTTGCATCCTGTCCTGTGGCACCTCCCACCTAAAGAAGCTCATGAGGAAGGTATGTGAGATGACCCCTGAATCCCCATTGTTCAGAGTAAGCTCTGCTGTGGCCACGAGGTCATAAGGTAGTAAAAGAAGCAGGAGTTAAAGCCAGGCACCTCAGTGTGGAATTGCACTTGCCGCTGTGTTGGTTTTTGTACTCTCTTCCTTCATGTTCTGTTCTGATGTTTGATGTCCTGGTGATGCTACATGGCAATTGCTGCATGAAAAATTAAAAAGAAACTTCTGTAAAGTAGTTTACAGAAGGGAAATGTAAACCTCTTGCAAGGATTGAAAAGCCTCTGCTTTGAGATGGGTTGGGTCTGGCTGTGAGGCTTGTCCTGGTCCTCCATTTGGGGAGGGTCGGGCCTCCGGGCAACCTGCAGGTGTGCCCCGCTGGGTGTGCTGTTCTTACAGCAGCCTCCCCATGTGCCCACGGCTAAGGTTAAAGCCTGCTGTGTAAAGCAACAGGTGATGATTCTGTGTTTTAGCTTTGCAAATGGTTAAAGACGGCTTTCTTCATGTTCGTGCAACGGCGTTTCTAGGCTGCTGTGTCATGGTGGCAAGTGCAGCCGTGTGCCACCAGGAGGGTGCTGGCCTCAGGCTGTAAATCTGCTCCAAGCCTGGGCAGGCAGCAGCCCTGTGAGGGTGCACGCTTCATCCAAAACGGCAGCAGTGTGAGTTTAAGACAAATGCCACTGATATGGCCACTTAAATCAGTTTTATGTTCTTAATACCTCAAACTATCTGCACCCTCCCTTTCAGTAGTGCTTTCTGTATCTGTGTTCATTTTATTTCCCTGCAATATATCCTCAGACTTTTCCTCCCCGCTATTTGGTACGAGTGCAAGGTTGTTCTGATGTCTCTAACGCTCTTGTCTTCCTTTGCATTTTGCTCTGTGACTCTTCCCACCCGCCAAAGCTCATGAGGAAGGTATGTGCCGTCATTTGCAAATCCCCCTAGCTCTGTCCAGAGTGGTAATGTGCGCAGGAGTCCTGGCGGTGGCCGAAGAGGAGAGGATGTGAAAGCATCCTCTGGGCACTTGCCGAGAGCTGCTTCGCTTGGTGATGGGCTGCATCAGTTCCCACTGCTGCTCTCGATGCGGCTCCAGTTGGCCTTCCCTGCTGCATGCAGCACTTTTATTTCCCCCCGTGCTCTGATTTTCCCGGCCAGGCTGTCCGTAGGGGTACCGGTTGGTATGGGGATAATGCTCCCCAAAGTGTCTCCTCCCAGCTGGCCCCAGTGCCACATCCGTCGGCCTCCCACCCCATCACTGCATGGATACAACACCCAGTTTTGCAGAAGCGTGTGCTGACCTGGAGGTGTTTTTTTTGTTTTTTTTTTTTTTTGTTTGTTTGTTTTTTTTTTGTTTTTTTTTTTTTTTTCTGGTTTAATGTGCATTATGCAAATATGGGGATAGCAGGGTTGCAGTTCTGCTTGATTTTACAATGTGCATTAAATCCCAGATCTGGCAAGGCGGTCTGTGCGATTAGCAAAACAGTACAACATGCTTACCTGAGCATCCTCCCACCACCCAAAAACACCTTACCTTTAAACTGCCCTCCCAGCCCTTCCTTGCATGCCCAGCTAGGCTGTGACCCCATGCTCGGTCCCACGGATCGGGGAGCAGAAATGTGCTCGTGCTCTCCTTCCCATCCCCGTGCGTGCTCCACGCACCAGGGTGGAAATCCTGGCTGCTGGGGAAATCAACGCCTGCTCCCCCGAGCCTGCTGGTTTCTGCAGTGGCTGGGATTTCTATGCACATGAATAAGGACAGGTTGCCTAGGCCCTTTTCACACGTTCAAACCTGTGGACCTGATTTAAACACAAGTTATTCTTTATGTCCGCTGATGGTAGTGGTTTATAACATGAGTATACGTCATTCTCCTGCATTTCTCATCTCCCAGCACCCTCTCTCCTTTCTTTCCATGATTTTGATTGACATCCATTTTCCCCTCGACTTCTCTTTTAATCTTATTAATGTTTTTTTATCCCTTTAACCCCTCCACCCTAGCTAAAAAAAAGTGCATTTTTTGGTTTGTTTTTTTAATGATCCTCTCTTTCTTGCTCTAATTCTATTATCTTTCTTTGCATCTCCTTCCCTGCTACTTCCCTCTTAAAGAAGTCCATGAACCAGGTATGTGACTTCTGAATTCCTCTGCGTCAATCTGAAGGGTTATTGTGTGCTGGAAATACAGTTGTTTGGCAATTTCACAGTTGGGTTTTATTCTCAATTGGGACTAAGTGGAAAATTTGCAAACAAAAACCAAAACATTAAAAACAAACAAACAAACAAACAAACAAACAAAAAGAAAATGAAAGCCTTCTTTGGCAGATATTGAAATTTATTTTTATTTGGGTGAAACTAAACATTTTGATCCAACATTTTAGATTTTTTTTTTCTTTCCTCTTGGGAAGAGTTCCAACTTTTGAAATGAAAATTCATTTGGAAATAGTTCTGAAGCATTGGCTTTATGGATAACGTGGACTATATATAGTGCAACACAAGAACAAGAATTTGGAATGAGAGATTGTCACAAGGCAAAAAAAATGAGATAATTTTGCTTCAGAATGTTAATATCAATGCAAGCTTTGGTTGTGAAACTGTTTCAATTTTTTTTATTTTTTTTTTGACCAAAATCTTAGCTGAATTTACATGAGTTTTGAAATATTGAAATGTATTTGGAGCTGTGATTTTGGACACAAAACGATACCAGTAACTCTAATATTATACTCAGGAATTCGAAGATGGTGGAAGGAACTAGATAAAAATACAAAACATTAACGATAAACTGTAACTTGCAGCTTCCTTACACCTTCCATCAATAATACTTTCCTCTGCCCTGTGGTGCATAATAATGAGGATGAGCTAACTGTTGCATGAAAGATGTAATAACGTTTTTGTGAACAAATATTTCCGTGCGTGCACTGTGATGACAGCTGCTGAGTGGCCTCAGAGCCGTCCTCATGCTGAGAGTGGGAACGTTAGGATGTTTATTGTGTGGAAAAGCAGAAATCGAACTCGCAGCACCCTCTGAGCTGTGAAAATGGTTTTGTGCCATTTCGGGCAGCTTTCTTAAATCAGCCATCTCTCAGAGCCGTCCACCCCAGCTGTTCCTCTCCGCAGTCCGCAGAGGGAGACCAACCTCTTGGTTTCGAGCAGAGCAGCACTGCTCCTGCAGCAGGCAGGGATTGATTTGGTGTGACTTAATGCTTCAACACTTCAACACTGCTCGCACAGCTTCTTGCTTCCCATACTGCCCTTCCCACATTAATGATATTAATTCCTCATTACATGTGGCTACATCATCATTCCTGAGCTGGGTTTGCACGAGCTGGAGCTCCTTGCTGCCATCCCAGCTGCCCCGTATGTCTCTGCCCCCTGCATGCCTTCCAAAGTCCTGGGCGTTGGTCTCAAGCTCAGGCACACGTATCGGCTTGAAATTTGTGCAAATTAACAACGAAATCCAATTAACAGTCAAGCCATACCTACAGCCTTTCCGTGCTTTCTTTTCCCTGTAACCATCTGTCTGCAACACGAGCAAAAAGGAAGGTTTATAAAGATGTAAGCAGAAGGAGAGCCTCTCGCAGCTCTTCGTCCTGCCTTGTTATTTAGTTTCTGTGCTGTTAATGCCGTCTTTGTCTAATACATCTCGTGAGTCCCAGCCTGGTCCTGCACAAGGTCAGAGCTATTGCTGTTGTGTTTCTTCCTCTAATTCCTTTACTTTTCTTTGCTTTCCACCTAACCAAATGCACGTGTGTGACATCTAAATTCCTATGTATTAATCTGAAGTGTTCCTGTGCATAGGAATTTGAAGATGTTGAAGAAAACCAGAGTCACAAAGAATCAATCCATTCTTACAATTCCCTAAAATGTATTCTCCCTGTAGGAAACACAGATAACTATTTGTAACTGGGGTGGCACCTTGTAGGAAGCTTAGAAGAGACATTTTAGTGCCCGTGCAAGATTTTAGGGTTGTGACTACACAGCAGCTTTGGGCAGAAAGCATTCAAATTCCTTTCATCTTCCTCTCTCTGGCATCCCCTCCCTGTTTACTTCACACTCCACTGTCACTGTTCTCCTCTTCCCCTCTTATTAACGTCCCCTCCCCATAATCTAGTATGCAAATGACACCCTCTTCAGCCTGGTCTTACCAAAGTTTGAGGTGATCCCCTCCTGAATAACTTCTAATTCTCTTATCTTCCTTTCGGATGCTTTTCCCCTGACACTTCCTACTAAATGAAGCCCCCCCTCCAGGTATGTGATTTAACCTCTAAACTCCCCAGTGTCTGTCTGCTGGGACAGCCTGCATGGAGCCAAATACACGCTGACAGGAGATCATGACCAAGCTGTTAATCAGAGCTTGTGCCTCGCATGCATTTGGGGTTGTGGATTTCTCTCCTTGTTTTGCATTGTTTTAGTTTCTTCTTTGAAAATGTTACTAAAAGCCACGGAACACGTATACTATTGTGAAAGAGCAGATCAGCAGAATGCATCCTTGTGGAATGGGTTAAATCCTGTGCCGTAGTATGTGAAGGAGTATTTTTTCCTACAGCAAAAGCTTCGTTTCAAATCTTGGGGCAGAATTTGACCCATTAACTATACACAGTGAATATAAATACAGTGCAATTTTGCATTATTTTTATGCCTGCTTTGCAAAATATTCAGCAGCGTGTGTACGGCTGAAAAGCAAAATCTGTCCCTCAAATCTGCACTGCTAATCGATTCTTGCTTTGCCAAAACCAGAAGAATGAAATGCAGGCCTGCACAGACTTTTAATCAACATTTTCTTCCTCTGAAGTAATCCATTTGTAAATCTACATTGCAAATGGATGTGAAGACGAGCAATAGATTTATACAGACATCCAGATTGTCTTCAAGGAAGAAAATGCCACGAGCCATAGATCCAGAAAAGAGAACCGAGCTTCTCTAGAAGTTAGCTGCTGCTGCTGCTGAGTTACAGCAGGTATTTCAGGAGGTTTCCAGACCACATCACGTTTATCTCAAATGGCTGGAATGCTGCTGTAGTAAAGGATGGATCCAATGCTTTGAGAGTGCTGACGATGTTCATGTGCATATTTCAAATCGAGGTAGACCTTGGCACATTGTGCTGCCAAGTTGTGCTTTATGCATATAATGCTCCTAAGCTGTTTTATGTATTTATTTATTTATTTAACCATTGCACTATTATCATGAAGCTGCCTGTTTCACCCGACTGAATTCCAATCCCACCCTGTGACTTCTGTTTATATGCTGTTTCAAATGTAATCGATTTATTTCATCTCAGGTTTACTTCTCAACCTCGTTCCCCTCTCCCTTTTTCCTCTCTACCCCTCCTCCCCTTTGGCTCGAAAGCTCTCTTGCTGTGTGAAATAACAGGTTTCTCGTTCTCATTCTCTTATTTTCCATCGCACCTTGTTCCATGACACTTCACACCTGAAGTTCATGAGCCAGGTATGTGATATGACTTCTGATTTACTGTGTGTAGTTGCAACATGAGTGTGCGCGTGTTGAACAGGAGTCCTGGGTTGGTAGAAGAGAACAAAACAAGAGAAACAAATATTAACCACAATGATCAATTGCAGCCCTCTTCTCCTTTAATCTCCATGCTTACTACTACTTTAACCTTACAGCACCTTTAACTCCCTACAGCCTCTCCAGATACCTCTTCTCCTTGCCTTAATTCACTAATTCCTTTATTTTTCCCCCCCTTCACGCATTCCCTGGTCTCTTCCTCAGGCTTCCAAGAGCTTTAAATATCTGTTCTTTTTTCTTCTTCTTCCTATCTCCTGTCTTTCCATCGCTGCTCACACCTCGACACCTGCAGAAGAAGCCCCTGAAGAAGGTACGTGGTGCCTCTAAAGACCCTCACCCTTCTTCTCTTTCAGTGCTGGGGAACCCGTGTTAAAAACACCGACCTTTTTCAAGAGCACAGATAGCACGGGAGGGAAATGGCCTCTCTGGACGGCTTTGGGTGAACATGGAGAAAAGGGTTGTCTGCTAGCCAAATCAAACCTCCAAAATGCACGGGAGCTTCATGAAACAGGCAGGGCACTGCAGATGCTGCAGGTCTCAGCCTCACTGCAGTGCCCTCAGGCTTTTTGTTGTTTGAAGCTTGTGGGTCAGTACGTCCCTTGGGATATATGGTGGTCCTGACTAGATAACAGCCCACAACGTGTGGTTGAGAAGGGCTCAGAACTCCTTCTGTTGTGTGTTCTAGGCTGTTTTCAGAAAGGGCTGACGTAGTTTGTTGTCGTGGACAGACAGAAGTGAGCGACAAAGAGAGAGAAGTGAGAGTCCCTAGCTGATGGCCTAGGGACCTGAATGCTTTGTTCCCACGCACATGAGAGTTTTGCTCTTTGGATACACAAGTCCAGACAGTTTGGGGTTTGGTTATGAGGCTGAATCTGCATCTATTGCTTTGTCCTTAGTTCCACATAACTAAAGCTGCAGCTTTCATAGCAGACGTTCAGGAAAGTCTTCGGAAGGATGGTTAATTTTTATCATGTTCTCATAAAACCTGCTATTGACTCCTTACAGGATGACTTTAGTGATCAGAACTGCAAACTGCAGAATCAGCTAGAAAATCAAAACTTTTGTCAGGTACAAAGCTGAGTTTGGCTTATAACTTGATATGCCCATGTGTGCTGGGCAATGTGGGATGGTGTAAATTATAGGACACACCTTTACGTGCTGCAAACTGGTAGACCTGTAATTCAGCTCTGGACCTACCCAAATTTCATGATTTTGATAGTTCATGATCTGGCATTTTTGTATCAGGATGTTACACTGTTTTAAGTCCACTTGTTTCCAGCTAAAACTTCACAGCTGGCAAATGTACTGCCTCTTATCACTCCTTCATATTGTTGTGTTGCTGTTGTAAGGAGCTAGACACCCTTCTCTTTATGTTCCTCCCCATTATCCCATCTCCAGAGAGCCCCAGGTTCCCAGCGTAGCGGGGAGGGAGTGAGGAGAGTTGCTCTCAGGACAACAGCTCTGGTTGTGTATTGACTACTGTGCTTCTTTTCTTTTGCTTTCATCCTTCAACCTACAGCTGATGAAGAAGGCGGATACTACGATGGTAGCTCGGTGTTGTCGTAGGACAACAGAGTCATCTTTCTAACATCTCACTCTTTTTCTTCGTTTGTTTGTTTTTGCTCCTCACCTCATTTTAAACTCAGGAACTGGGCCAAAACATCTCTGCCGCAAAGAATCGCTCACTGTGTATATCCAGTCACTCCCGGGGGGATCCCTGTCATGTTGAGAAGCCTACACATCCCCACTAGGAGGGCAGATTGTGAAAACCCAGCTCTAGAAGCTTGTTCTTCTTTTTTTGTAGATAGATCCTGTTGTATCATACCTTTCATTAGCAAAATGTCCCTATCCAAATAACCAGGAAAGTCTCTCAAATCCCAGAGGCATGATTAAAAACAGAAGCTGGGCACTGTGTGGACATGCCTTTCCCACCCAGCCTGGAAAGTCATGCTCTCCAGGCTTGAATTTGCAGATATTTAAACTTCTGCTCCAGTCATGCACTTAAAATTGGGCTTAACATGGAGCATCTGAATAAATTTATTCAGACTGATGTGTCGTAATTTTTACATTTTGCTTAAAAGAGTGTGCTCTTCAACACTGGGTCAAATAGGCCCTGGAACACATGGGTGGGAACAAGACTTGTGGAAGGACCGAATCTAAATGTACATGGGGTCAGTTTTGCTCTGGTGTGTGGGCAGATAAATTACTGTCCCTGGGCCAAATCCAAAATCATTTTCAAGGTATAGAAAGCTCTCGTGGACTTTGAAGGCTTTGAGGTAGCTCAGTTGTGTTCAGATGACCCCAACCCCTAGAACACCTGGCCAGCTGTTTCCAAAGACAAAGCCCAACACCCCTTGAAACTACCTTGCTTTTTCTGTATTTTCAGGCTTTTTTTTTTTTTTTGTTTTTGTTTTCTTTTTCAGTTTTAGGGAAATCCTCTGAGGACCTTTCAGAGACCCTGATGCAATTTTCACTTCAGAATGGGATCTTTCCCTCTCTTTCTTTCTCTTGTTTTTCTCTTTCTTTCCTTTTATTTTTTTCAATAGTGTATTGATTTTCAAGGACAGACTGTGAGTTAGAGAAGCTGCTTGTCAGAAGTGGGATGGAGGAGGAGGGTGTTTAGGGATTTCTGGATGAAGCAAAGGCAGGTCAGATGGATTCACAGAAAGGGGAGCATTTGCGGGAATGTCTCACAGACTGGGCAGGAGAAGTGGGTATATTTTTGGTGGTGTGTGTTCTCCAGGAGCCAACCCTTTCGGAAACCAGAAACTAAGAGACTCTCTCTAATTGCCATGTCAGTGAACTTGGATTTCCAGTGGTTCTTGCCTTGTTTTGGCAGGGTTGTATGTGGGGATTTTGTCACAGCCCCATGCTTCATGGGCAGAATGCGCAGAATATCAGTCAAAATCCACCAACAAGAGCAGGAATTTGCTACAACAATTCCTATGCGTCAACAAATTTTGGCCCAGTTCCTTGACTAAGTGTCTTGAAAGATGGGGCATCTCAAAACAAATCACATCCCTGGGCTCCTTTTGGTGCATACAGTATGGACCATGCTGGATCATGCACTGCAAAGGACAGGTTTATTACTCTTCCTTTTTTTTTAATAAATGCTTCTGTTTCTTTGTTATCCTCTTTTCTGGTTTTCTGGAGGTACCTGTAAATATCATAGCTACAATTTCTTTTTCTCAAGAAAACTAACTAATCTTAATTTTATTTTGGCAATTGTTTGTTGGTTTAATTATGTGTAAAATGCTGATTTGTTAGCGGCTGAAGCCAACTTCACCCAGTCATTGTCAGACAGGTGTCAATCCTGGCAGCCAAGGTCAACAAACAAAATCCGTCATTTCCTGTGTTCTTTTTCTCTCTGTGAAGTGTTACTAATTGACAGCTTTAAGTTAAACAGGAGTGTTTCTGAAAATTATCTGGGTATGGCGTGAGGGAAGGGAATCCTGTGTGAATAACATCCCTGGTAGACTGGTTAATCGTGACTACTTTTCCTCTTTCCAGATCTAAAACAAAACAATTCAACTTATATTTTAAGAAGCTCACTGGTTATTTTGAAAAGCAAAACAATTAAAAAAATAACCAGAGAAATATAGAAGTGCATTTTTGCCTAATAGTATTTTTCTTCAGGAGCGATTCATGGTTTCCTTTATATGAGTGCTCTAAAACACTTTTCTAATTACTTGCTGTTTATTTTATTAGCATTACTTTGGCATTTAGAGGCCTCAGCTGAGATATGTTTTGGTAGGCAGTGGTCTTGCAGTAAATGAGGAAAGTGTCTACTTCCAAAATTTCATTACTGAAATTGATATGGGAAAGTGTGAGACAAAGGAAAGCTTGGTTTCTGATCTCTTTTATTCAACTCTCCCATCTTTTCTCTTAATTATTCCAGTTGCCTATTTCCAGTCATCTCCTCCAGTTTTGATTATCCAACATCCTTGCAAGCATCTCCCCTAAATATTTTTCAGTTCCAGTTTTTCTGTTTATTCCCTTATAATATTTGATTTTATTTTATTCTACTCTGTTCCACTCGCTATTCCCAATTTCCTCCATCAGTCCCAAAATAGATGGATGCAAATAAGCACTTGAAAAAATCTAATAGCATTCTGTATCATGATATGGATAACCAGGCTCATGCAGCCGCTCCTGAGGGAGGCTGGTTTTAATTTTCCTTTACTAAGCTGCCTGTTTTTACCAGATTCAATAGGCTGTGAGCTTTTTATTTCAGTTCCTCCCACTGAACCAACACAGGGAGAGTCTTGTACAGCAAAATCCAGCATCTCTGAAAGTTCAAACGTAGCGTGTGGTTATGAAAGTCGACCTGAGTCCCTGTGAGACGGGGCCAGAATAAACACGTAGGTTTAATTCACTTCTGTTTGTGAGACCGACAGTGCTGAACTTAGCGGCATTACACTAGGGCTAACAGCTGAAGTTCAAAAAGCAGAGCAGGGAGGGGGACTGATCGCAAGCACAAATGTTAAGCAAGTAGCTCATAGGGCAGCACATTTCTGAGAGCCATGGAAAGGTCACTTGTGGCAGGGGGACACCTCTGACTGCCGCCGGGCCCAGAGCTGGCAGCCCGTGATGGTTTAGTCTTCCTACCAGGCCATTATACCTTTCCTGGAGATGCGGAGAGCATCACGATTAACATTTACAGGAATTTGACATGTACCTCAGCAGGAGAGGATGCTCACTAAGAGAGGACTGTCTTGGCAGGCTGGGTTTGAGGGCCACCACACCGTACGGAAGAAACATCCTCCCTGTGGCACCAAGATATCTCAGGGTTACGTGCCCTAAGCTATCTTACGAGCCAGTGGGCATAGAGAAAATGTGTGGCATCAGGCTTTTTCCCTCCTGGCCCCCAAGTGAGGCACTTAAGCCAAACCTATTTATCGTTGACGCCACTCTGAATTCAGGTTAACTTCAGCGAGGGAAGTGCTGATTGAAAAAGGCAATGTTTTCTTCCACCCTCCAGCCCAGCTGTCCTCCTTGGAGCTTTGGTCAGGACGGTTTGAGAAAAATAATTCAGCATTTACATGAAACCATTGCCTACCAGATGCTACGTTTGGGATTTTTATACAATCTCTTGATTCTTTTCTGCCTAATTCTGTTTTAAGGGTAAAAAAGACATTCTCTCCTAGCAGAAAGGGTTGTGTGAGTGTGTGTGTTTCTTTTGGAAGTATGTGCGATTTAACCAGTTTCTTTGGGATGTTTCCCCTAAGATTGAATTTCCCTTCCCTCCTTTTACTTTAGCAGCTGGCATGATCTCTGTTGTTCTAACTGTTCTCCCTCTTTTTCCCTTCCTGTTTTGCTCCATGCTTCCAAATACAGAGGAGAAGCCCAGAATAAAGTAAGTATGAAAGGCAGGGGGTTTCAGAACCCTGGGATCGTTTTTATCAGATCTAGCAGAAGCACGTACAGTTTCTGTTAGGCAAATGGCCATTAACCTTTGTGCAACCCTCCCTCGTGCAACATCCAGGCGTTCCTGCATGCCTTTCCAGGCTGTCTGCTCCTGCCAGAGGACGCCTTAGCAGTAGTTACTGGCCAGGGTCTTAAGATCAATTCCTGATGGAGTTGATGAAATTGTCCAAGTCTCACAGCTTTGTATGGAAAGGAGGTGGCTCTGCAGTAAATTCTTTGTGAGAGCCCATGGCTGGGAAGCTGCCCATCCATCCAGGGCTGTGGACAACAGGAAGGATGGCAAATGTTGGGCAGGGCTGGCTAGAGCTTAACGGAGGTTTCCTAAGGACCTTCCTTTCCCACTGCCCTAAATGCCCAGAACTAAGCATGCAGCACTGCACCGACAGCCTTGGGGGCCACCATGTACCTGTGTGGAAGGGAATGACCACAGATTTTGGGAATGGAAAGGGTTTTTAGGGGCATCTCCCCGTCCTGCACAACCTTCCATGAAGTTCACAGGTCCCTAGTGCTTTCTGGAGTAGTTTTCAGTTGACTTGCTGATTCACACCTCTGCATCTCCATTAACATTTCTCCTTGTCAGCATCATTCCCAAGGGCAGATCAGTTCAGAACCTGCTCTTTAAAAAGCTGACTACTTTTTAACAAGAAAATTCTTTTTTTTTTTTTTTTTTCCTTGTCTCTCTGCAGACTAACTGCTCCTAAAATACCCGAGGGTGAGAAAGTAGATTTTGATGTAAGTATTCCTGAGGCTGTGTGTGTTTGTCTGTCCATACCTGTCATACACATGTGGAAACCCACATAACTCCTCCTGTATTAGACATAGCTGAGGACAAAGCCAAGGACAGAAAGATGGCTGCTTTGCTGCCTGTTTTCAGTGAAAGGCTACCCTCTGCTTCCTGAAGCCCTCTGGATATATTTGTTAATAGGATCAAGCTAAAATACTATTTATTTATTTATTTATTTATTTTTCCCTCCTCAAATCTTTGAAGCTAACACATGAAAAACAGAGAAAGAGTTTTAGGAGCTCTCATATCCCCTGTCCCACTACTGTAAATGGTTTGAGACTTACAGGGCAGATTGAAATAAAGCAGGTCTATGCTTAGCTGTTGCTGAGAAACTCTACCTGAAATGACAACAAAAGTTAACAATAAACAGAGATCCAAATGATTTTATAGGAAGCTGATAGAAAAATGAAGAACTTCTGGTGTCAAAAGTCTCCGCAGAAATGTCTGTTGTACCCAAAATGCAGGGATGTTTTCTCAGTAAGATTCATATCCCAGCCCTCAAGCTGAGCTCTGTACCTACAAAGAGGAGGCAGCTAAGCAAAGCCAGGGATAAAATTCAGTGTAGGGAAATAGAAGATGTGGATCCTGCTCCCTGCTGGTCTCCTGACTGTCACTTGGATGAGTCTCTGTCTCTGACCTGCACCAAGAGCCACTTAAGCTAATCCATGGATAACCACAGACACTTCCTGCCTTTGTTTCTGTGCATGAAGGTGGGGTGCTGGGAGTCTCCAGGGCACAGTCCTGGAGCAATATGGGCTTGCCTAAAGCTTTCTCCTGTTCTTCTAGGACATCCAAAAGAAAAGGCAGAACAAAGATCTGATTGAACTGCAGGCCTTGATCGACAGCCACTTTGAAGCCAGGAGAAAGGAAGAGGAAGAGCTGGTTGCCCTCAAGGAGAGAATTGTGAGTTCTTGTACTGCTTGTTCACTGTGCTAGACTGAGAGATCTGGATGAGAAGTTGAATCCATTCATCCAGTCACTTCGGTAGAAAACTGAGTTGTCATGCATAGAAATGATAGTTCATGCCATCCCTAAATGGTTTCTTCCCACCTCTGCCCCCTCTCTCTGCCCAGTTTTACAGCTGGGAATTGCAGGTTAGCCCCATCCTCCATGTCCTGGCAGGGGAGCAAGTGGCTCACTCCCTGCATACCAAAACTCTCGGTGCTGGTGGGGTAATATGGGAGGTAGATGAAGCCACAGTGATGGCTCCATGCCTCTGTCACCACTTCTTGCAGGAGAAGCGCAGAGCTGAAAGAGCAGAGCAACAGAGAATCCGGGCTGAGAAGGAGAAGGAGCGTCAGGCGAGGCTTGCGGTAAGTGTCTTTGTGTTTGTCTCTTTGACTCAGCATCACACTGGAGGAGATCTGATGCTGAGATCTGCATCTCAGAGAAGAAATGACCACCCTCTTAAAGCAAGGGTGGGACATGGGAGTTGCCAGTTCCCCTCAACACCTTATCCGATCACGTTCCCTGCTGTGACTCTGGTTGCTGGAGGAGCTGTGGGTCTCCCCTCGAGTAACGTGTTTCTGTGTGCTGCACTCCACAGGAGGAAAAGGCACGCAGAGAGGAGGAAGATGCCAAGAGAAAGGCTGAGGATGATCTCAAGAAGAAGAAGGCTCTGTCCTCCATGGGTGCCACATACAGCAGCTATCTGGCAAAGGTAAAAAGCATGGATCAGTGGAAGAAATATGAAAGCGCTAAACCACCGTGTTGACAGGGGACTGTCTTACAAGTCAAGAAAAAAGCTTGACTTTCCTTCTTCTGGATCCCTAGTGGCTTGTCTTATATTCTCCATCACTGAATTTACTTCATTCAGCCTGAATGCAGTCTGACATTAATTATGTTCTGAGAACAGGCTGACCAGAAGAGAGGGAAGAAGCAAACAGCTAGAGAGACGAAGAAGAAGGTCCTGGCTGAGAGGCGCAAGCCCTTGAACATCGATCACCTGAATGAAGACAAGCTGAGGTAACATGCCTAAACGCACTCACTGTAATGTAATCCACTGAAATTTGCTCTTACTGTCCTGGGGTTTTCTCTAGTGAAAGAACGAGGGAGAGGAGGGGGCCTTCCTTGAAATTCATCAAGCGACAACATTAAGTTCTGCCTTTCCTTGATCTGGAGAACAGAGGGAAATGGGATGGGGTATTATTGAAATGGCTTGGTAGCCATCTAGCCATGCTGTTGGTATAGCTCCATTAGCCTCTCCTTCTAATTAAGATAAGCCATCTACTGGACTAGGTACAAACTCTAAACCCAGCTCTGAGATAGCTGAACAAACCCTCAGACTGGGATCTGTATTACAACAGCATTCCCATGGTGAGTTAGAGCTGCTAAGGTACTGGTACGGATATCCACTGAGGCTGAAGGCTTGGGGGCCAAGTGATCTGGTGCAGAGCAGTCTTCAGATGACAGCCTGGACTCTACACCCTGGAGTTTACATGTGACTGAAGGACCAGGCTGGCTCACCTTGTCCCTGGAATGGATGAGATTACACAATGGCAGCTGCTCTGCTCATCTCTGGGGCATTCAGCCTTTATTCCTTCTCATCTAATTCCCCTGGACTCTTCCTTTCATTAAGAATTAGGGGGAAAATTAAATCTGTCAGAAATACATTAGTGCGTGGTACACGCAAGAGTGCAAGGCTAAAAGGTTCTCAGGTGAGAAGGTGAGAAACGTGCCCTTGACTAGCTTTCAGAGGTCAGTAGCTTTCAGAGGACAGAAGAGGTTTGCAGGATAACATGTGAACTGCACTGAATAAAATGCAAAAAGTGACGTGAAAACTAGAAAATACAGGATGTGATGTGTTTCTCCTATTGCCTTCTCCCCATAAACACACAGGGACAAGGCTAAGGAACTGTGGGACTGGTTATACCAGCTGGAGACTGAAAAGTATGACTTTACAGAGCAGATCAAGAGGAAAAAATATGAGGTGAGTTAAAAAGCCATTTTTCTAGTGGCACTAGGTCCAAAATGTAAGAATCTCTGAGATTGTTCTGGCAAAAGCCATGCAATGGCAATAAGATTTGGTTCTCAAGCGCACCTTTTGGAATATTTAAGCAGAAGGCACCTGGAACTACAGTTCCCCTAATGTACTTGGTCTGGATTTCACGTTTTAGGCTGAAATTGTATAGACCACTCTCAAGGCTTTCAGTCCTTCATAGAAAGCCAATCCTTATGGAAAATGAACCCACTCAAACACTTCTTGCTCATTCTTGTTTATCTGTAGGTAACCGTGTTACAAAAAAAAAAAAAAAAAAAAAAAATCACACTCTCAATTCGTTCATCTCCATTGCAAAGTAATATTTTTAAACCTATCTTCAACTTCACATTTGAACGTTTTAAGTTTTATTCCTGTCCCAGACAGATTCCCTGTGGACTGAGCTCTCTGGAGTTACTGAAACCTGTCTCCAGACAGGAGCACCTGACTGCAGTGTCATAGGGTAACACAAAGTGGATGGCTTTCCTTCACAGTCACAGTCTGCAATCCTCTACACCAGGTTCCAGTGGCTGAGAAATCCTACTGGATCTCTCTCCGTCTTACTCTCCTTTCAATTCCCAATCCCACAGACACACTGACAGGGAATGAGCAACACCAACGTAACTATCTCAATCTCTCTTAGATTTTAACAATGCGTTGCAGGCTGCAGGAGCTTTCCAAGTTGTAAGTACAATGAACTTGCCTGTGTAACAGCAGCAGCAAAGGCTACCAAATGCATGAGCCTGCCGCATGGTCAGAGGCCAGGTGCCAGAAAGAAACTGGCACTTGGCTCCAAGTGCAGAGGGAAAAGAGAAAATGAATCTTGTACGTCTCCCTTCACTTCCTTTTTCTCTCCCTTTCTGTTCTTTGAAAAGAGATGAAGTGATTTAGGAGAAGAGTCAGGGTCCAACAGGGATGCAGGTAAAGAAATGCAACCCACGCAGGCCACCACTGAAAATAATTCTCTATCCAAATGTCCGGTTGTATTTGCATAGGAGAGCCACCCTGATGCACCTGAGATACATGCAGAAGCTTAGGGATGCACAAGTAGCATCTTGGGCTCCAAGAAAAGAATAATATGGGGTGTGGAAGATTCTCCACCTTGTGGCCACATGCTAACTCAGACCTAAAATACTGGAGAAGGCTAGTTTAAGGATAACATGAGGCACAGCAGGAATTAAGGCAGTGGCAGGGGAGACATACATGCTGTGGCATGAGGCCTCTATAAAGACAAAGAGATTGGTGGCTGATGAAGAGAATCAAGGACACAAAGTGCAAAGAATTGCAACGTAGAAGGAAAATGCACAGCTGAGATGTGAGAAGAAAAATTGGAGAACAAAGGGAAGATGACAGCAGGAAAGGAAAGTGAGGGGAAAGGTAAGTGCAAGCAGCAAAGGGAATGAAGGAGACAAGCAAGGACACAAGGGAGAGACAAAGGAAGGAATTGGGACACGCAGGAATGGAGCTGTTCTTCAGCTCTAGTGTCTGCTGCTCTTTGGTGCTTCCTTGAAGAGTGTGTTATGGTCACTATGGCAAGGTTGTCAGTGAAGGTAAGTCTTAGTCTCTGGGTCAAGCTGAAGACACAGCTGGTTCTCCTCCACACCTGGGAAAAATACTGAGTTGCAATAAACAATTTAAAACTGCTGCAGCAGATAAAACTTCCACGAGTAAGTACAAAAGCAACCGATCTGCTGATCTTTCCTCCTTGTGTTGTCTTGTTCCTGCTAATGTTTCAGTCTCTCGTTTCTGTTTGCCATGGAAAGACATGAGATAGGAAATACCAACTGTTGGGCCAGCCTGGGTGTATGACTTTTTTTTTCTCATTTCGCATGTGGGGAATGTCAAATGCCACTTAAAATATTGAAATGTTGGGTCATCAGTTCTTGGACATGCAGAGGCAGTGGAGAATTTTGAATTACACCAACAGCAGAAGCAAAGCATACGTTCTGGCAAGTGCATTTTCTCACCCAAGGAAAACTAGGTAGAACCTAGGTAGAGCCTTCACTTGGATACAAACAAGAAGGTGAAGGGAAAAAGAACCCTACTTCTTCGGGGCTTGTCTGCTATCTGGAAGTCCTGGGATTTCAGGAGGGAGTCCAGGGCTATGGGTCAGGATTGAGATGCTAAGTCAGGCCACAATATGCAGTGAAAGGTAGGTGTTTGCTTTTCCATGCTTCAGGTTGAAAGCTACAGTTTATCCATGGTAAGCCACATCTTTGCTTCATCTTGTCAGGAGCATAGTGGCTGGAAGTCACCACCAGAGCTTGAGAAGATGTTCAGAGCCCCCACTCCAACCTTTTCCTCTGTGGTTGCTGAAGCTCTCCTTGAATATTGCCATCTTCAGCCCCTTTAAAAGTCTTCCTCTCTTATTAGATGAGTGGCTAGGAAGATGGTGACTGCTGCAAGCTCCTCACCTCCTGCTCTGACAGCCAACAAAGGCACTCTGGCAAAATGTGTGACCTGCATTCTTGAGGTCCCCATCCAAAGTCCACCGAAGCTCTTTAAGCTTACACTTTTCCTAATGTGTAGTAGGGGAAAAGTAAGATGAGGTCAATGCATATGGGGAGATGAGGCCATCCAACAGCTTTCCAGCTGGCCAAGGTGAGAGTCATTTGAGTTCACTTGTCTGCAGTTTGACATGTGAGTTCACAATAAATTAATTCATATGGATTGGGATTCTACTAATAAGGGTTATAAAATTCTAGCTCATCTTTCCCTTGAAATGTGAAATTAGTTCGAAGATTTATTGCCAAGGAGCAACATTTTTCTCCTTCAAGCAAGGGTGAGCTTTTATTTCAAAGGAAGTATAAATTCCTATCGCAGGCACCTGTTTCCAGCTGTTCAGCAGGTAAAACTCTTCTCTCAGTGAGGGAACAAGGTTTCTTTATCTCTAAAAACCCTGGTCATGTATGTTGTTTTCAGATTGTCACCCTCAGGAACCGGATTGATCAGGCTCAGAAACAGTAAGTACCCATATCCCCTCCTAGCTCCTGGCTGGGGATATCTTCTCAGTGTTCAAAGTAGTCACTTCAGCCTCAACACCAACATTTTCTTGCTGCAATGAAATGAGGCTAAAGATAGAAGGGTAACTCCCATCCTGCCTCATGTTGAGAAAATGAAGGGGAAAATGAAGTGAACATAACAGCTAGTAAAGAAAAATTGTGTTTCTTCACACCATGTCTGCAAAATCTCCATCTGCTAATTGCTGGGGTTTTCAAACACCTGACTGAGGTGCTTTGAAAACACAAGGGGAGACAACCCTTGTTTATGAAGGGTAAACAAGTGGTTGCTGAGAATGGTGTGTAACAAGACTAACATCATGTTGTGAGTTCTTTCCACTCATCTCTCTTCTCCCACTTTCCTTCTCCATATGACTTCTATTTAATTAGTTTTTTTTCCAAGTCTTATATCTTTTACTATTCCACATCTTTGCAGTGAACTTGGGTGGTGTCATGGTTTGTATGGGTGTTGCTGCGCTTTTGAGGGGCACTGCCACACCACCCACAACAAGCTGTACCATTAATGCATATTTGTTCCCCCAAAAGACATGGCGCAGTCTTAGTGCAATAGGAGAACATTTGAAAAGGTTGCACTGGGAAGCCCGCAGCTCATGAGATTTCTGCGTATTTGCATTTCTATCCAAAACAGACTGTAGCATTCCAAAGCAACGTCTGCTGATGTGTTATACAAGGATCAAGTGATCCTTTTGCTTCACACTGTTATTAAGTCTCCTTAAGCACATTCTAAAGGTTAGGCATAACATCAAACATCACAGGCGTTTGTGGAGATAAAAGGACTCTGCCTTCGTTTGAGGAGCTATACAGTTCCTCTACTGGATTTCGAACTTGTGGGAAGTCTGCCAAAAAGGGACACTGAGGTGAATTTTAAATAAGCGGAAAACATTCGACCATCTCTAATGCAAAGGGTCAATTTTTCAAATAGATCAAGTCTAACTTGGTCAAAAGGTAAAGTATCCACTATGTGTACGTCTGTGTCACTGTGTTACATCCTCGCATAAACACGGCTAGTGCTCTTGAACAAATGGGGCAGCACTACAAAACCCTCCCCAGATGTGTCTTCGTCATCTTTCTCTGCTCTCTGGAGGAATCAGTGGTTCCAAAGCAGGCCTCCTTGTTGATGGCAAGGCCCCAACATGTCATGCCTGTCCCCCCAACCCCATGCTCTTCTGTGTCAAAGACATGCCTGCAGTTTGCATGCGCTGTTGTTCAAGAAGCAGCCTCTTCATCCTATGTGTGAGATGGAAGGGTTTGGTGGTGTGCTGTGCCAAGGTTTTACCTATGGGAGCCAGTTCAGAATCTAACCTGACTAACTTCACGCCTGGCCCCTCTCTGGCTCCAGGCGTGCCAGTTTCTCAGACAGAAGGTAAGTGGCTTGCATGCAGGATTGCCCTTCTGTGTGCAAGAAGATACTGTTTGGAGAAAGTTTGCTTTGCGTGGGGACTATAGCTGGACTGCTCCCACACATGCTATAAGCAGGATGGGAATACTGATGTGAGGGGTGACCTAAAAAGTCCGCACAGTTTTGGTGACTCTTGCTCTCATGACGCAAGGAAGTAGTCACTCTGGCTGTGCTAGAGCAAAGCAGTTCTTAGTTGTATATAAATTACTGTTCAGCGTTTTGTCCCCACATCCACTTTTTTGACTAGGGCATCTAGGGGACTTGACTAAAGCTCTCTGATGAGGAGGAAGTTTTCTCCAGAAACAGATCTAAATCCTAAAATCCAGATCAGAGCAAATTTGAATTCCGGAAACATCAAATCTGTGCTTGGATAGGTTTGTCACTTAGTTTTGAGATCACACAGACTTGTGTCCTATTAATGCAGGAATCTGGAAGGGTCCACCTTTCAGGAATGCACATCCTAGCCTTTCGCTAAGAGCCTGAGGTGGAACCTCTTTCTACAACATCTGCAATGTTTTTCTCAGGATGTGCTCTATAATGGATGTGCCCAACATGTGAAAAGTAAAAGCTTGATGCTAAGATGAGAGTCAGAAATGAGTAGTGGTCACAGTGGACCAATTCTTTCACACTGACATGTTTTTCTTTCATTTTGTATTGTAGCAGCAAGAAGGCAGGAGCCAAGGGGAAGGTTGGTGGGCGCTGGAAGTAAAGAACCAGGCAGGATGGCCCCTAGAGACGTGCCGAAACACTGCTGGTCTCCTCTTTCTTCCTTCACAAACCACTTGTGTTCCCGTGCCTCAGCGATAACAAAAATTGCAACATCAGCCTGGGTTGGCTATTGCTGCTGCTTTTCTTCCTTTTCTTCCTGGAGGGGTCTGGTGGCTTCCTCAGCCAAAAGGAAGCAAGTTCCCTGTGGAACTGAGGTGACTCCTTGCTGGCATCTTCAATTCCTGCTGAGCGTGTCCTTTACCCTCCTGATACCAGCCCTATGCTGTCCTGTAGATTGCTGTGTACAAATCTCTGGATTTTGTAAATAAAGCGCAACCAGTACCTACTTCAATGACAGCTTTCTGGAATGGTGTTTTGAAATTTTTTTTTTAAATGGCATTTGGGAGTTGGACCTTAGCTATCCTTATTTAATATTTAATGCAGCCCTACAAGTGGAAATGAGGTTTGGCATCATTAACAAAAAAACAGGACTGGAGGCCAGTTTTACAGGCCCCATACAGGCAAATAAGGAAAGCCAACTCTGTTCTGGGGGATCTCATAATCTGTGGGACAGTCTGGATGCCAAAAGTACTTGAAACAAACTTAGAAGTTCGAGTGATGAATGGAATCAAAGAATTGGGTGTAAAGGAATGAATTCACAGGTGGCATAGTTTTCAGTATGCAACATTTCTTAAAAGCAGATGTTACAGCACAACACAGAGCACCGTTAATTCAAATATTACACTAAAATGTTTATTGAAACACCTAACCTACATATAGTATTAAAATCCAATGCGAAGCCTGAATTACTGTTATTTCTATGTAGATGTCAAATGGGGCCAGGGACACAAAATGGCTGCCACCAAACTCAGGCTGTGAGCTGTTGGTTGCATGGGGTCTGCTGTTCACTTTGCTGACCTTAGAAGCCCCTGGTTGGAAAGAAGCCTACTGGAGGCTTCCCATCAGGCTTCCTACCAAACTTCTGGCCTTCCCTGGTGCCAGCTTACACACTCTGGTTCACCAGTCAATGAGGAAAAGAAAATCATGGTGGCGTCCCACCCAACAACATGAAGTCAAGATAGCAGCACAGGCAGTCAGGTGCTCAGAGATGGCTTCCACAGCTCTTGCAGAGCTGCCACCCTGCGCCCCCGACACCTCCTGTCCCTCCCACCCCTGGCTTGTCGCTGTCCCACACTTTGGGGCTGCGTTTCCCGAACTGCCTCAACGACGCCATTTCGCAGCCACGATTCCCACCCCTTGCCCCGTGCCTAGCGCACCCCAAGCACCACATCCCCTCGTGGCGACGGCGAGACCCGGCTGCCCCCTCCAGGGGCCAATGAGGCGGAGACCACCACCCAAAAAAAAAAAAAAATAAAAACACAAAAACCACCCTCGTCGCCCCTCCGCTCCAGCAGAGGGCGAGAGCGGGAGCCCCTCCATGGCGGCGGCGCTTCCGGGCCGGGCCGCGGCCATGGCGGCGGGCGGCAGGCGGGCTGTGTGAGCGGGGCTGGGCGGCCGGGGAGGGACGGGGACGGGGTCGGTGGTCGTCGGGCCGCCGGTCGGTGGTTGACGGGCGTCCTCTCCCCGCAGGTACCCGCTGTTCCAGCTGGGCGGCCCCCAGCTGCGGATCTTCCGCCCCAGCTTCTTCATGCTGGCGGTGCGGCCCGGCGTGCCGCAGCCCGAGGACACGGTGCAGTTCCGCGTCTCCATGGAGTGAGTGCACGGGGAGGGCGGCCGGAGCCTGGCCGCGGGGTGCCCAGGGGTCCTCGCCGCTTCTGGAGCATCCCCCTGCGCCCAAAGGCCCTCCCCGTGGCTGAAGGAAGGGTATTGTGCAGCAGGGAGAGCTTTCAGGGCGCTGGTTTAAGTAGGAGCTGTGCTTGGCTCCTCTCGGGGTGCTGTGAGGCTCTGCCTGCCGCGAGGTGGGGTTAGGAAGAAGGGAGAGGTGGTGGAGGTGACCTGGAGGAAAAGAGGTGGTGTCCAGGTGCTAGTTTTGCAGGACTCCTTCGTCCTGTCTGCTCTGCTTCTACACATAAAGGCCCACATGCCTGCAGCAGGTCCCAAAAACGTTAGAAATTAGGTTCAGAAGCTTAGAACTGATTTTTAGCATGGGCAGTCAGAAAGCTGACCCTGGCTCGCTGAGTACAGCAGATACCTCATGTTTTGACTGCTGAGGTGCCAGAGAATAAAATGTTTAGCATTATTTCAATTTATGGGCTATGAATTGCTGTAACAGCATATGATCTATGTTGGGTTTATACATTTGTGCGGTGAAGCTACCTTGTTTGAAAGGGGAAGATGTATCTATTCCAGACTATCAACTTGTCTATAAATACTGTGGCTCTGTTCTGAACTTAGTTAAGTATTTCTACATTTCTTTCTTTATTTCCCCAAAATGTTTTCTTGTTGCCTAGAATGACAAAAGTGGATATCAAGAATTACCTTGAAAAAATATATAATGTGCCAGTAGCTGCTGTGAGGACCAGAATACAGTATGGTAAGTGCAGTTGAGTAATTCAAAGGGATAAATGCAGTTTACCTTTTCAGCCAGAAGAGGCTTTTCATGTCAAAAGGTCCGGTAGCATTCTACAAACTTTAGTTCCAGGTTTGTTGCTGGTGGCAACTTCCAGCTCAGTTCTTTTTATTATTGTTCCTTAAAACAAGTACATACCACTTTGTATGTACTGCTTCATATTTGAATACTTTAATTAGGTTACAACATAAGTTTATTTTTAAAAACAAAATAATGAATTAAAAAAGTCTTAAAATTTTGACCCGTATCTAACCAATGCCAAATGCTTTGGTAGTTGGTACCATTTCTCCTTGAAGACCGGTGGATGTCTCACTTCAAAAGGAACTACTTCATGTATTTTAATAAAATTAGTAATTAAACTTATTTTTTAAGTTTATGAAATAATAAGAGTTGAGATTACCTAGCATGCCCAGAGAGGAGGTGTTATGGTCTAACTGAAGTCAAAACTTGTAGAGAGAAAAAATTATTCAGTTAGACAAGTACAAAATACCAGAAATACGTCTTGACACACTTTCAGTTTTTCATAACCTGTAGTTACCACATTTCTGCTACAGACTCGTATGCTTCCACTTACTGTGTTTCTTCCTTGCACTACCCTTGTGCAAAAAACCTCACACCACCACCACCACCAAAAGAACCATTAAAAAATCATTCTTAATTGAAGTTATGTTGAACTCAGACTTGGAACAGAGGGACCCATCTCTGATTGAACTAGGCTAGAATTCTACAAAGTCACATTTACGTGTGAATGCCTCCCTTCCCAGAGTTTCTCTGAATGTATTTTGGATGTAGTGCAAAGTCAGGAATATATTTTTACGTCATGCACATTTTTGATCACCAGGCAGTGCATTAATCAAATGGAGAGTGACTTGTTTGATGGGACATCTTTGGTTGGATTTCTCTTTTTCATGTACTAATTCTAGCAAAGGAATTGATTGATGTGTTTATAATGGTAAGAGTAGGGACAAATTTGAAAGGGCATAGGGAAAAAGAGCTGTCATAGTGAAAAATGGAGAATGAAAGAAAAAGCTTCAAGAGAAGGTTGTAAAAGTCAGAGCATATAAAAGAAGAGAAGGAAAACATCATCTGCAATGTGTCTATGTAAAAATAAAATTAAATGAAATCCTAAGAGCAAACACGTTATTTCATACAGCACTGAAAAATAATTGCTTTTGTCCTTAAAACTGTCCAGTCCCTCAGTACTTACAGAAGTGGTGGTAGAATATGTATGGTCAGGGAATAAAAGAGGAAAGGGGCTTAGAACGTCTCATAGTTCAAGAGCTTTAATGTTTGCCTAACATGCAAGGAGTAAATTGAACTTCCCACTCAGTTGTGCCCAGCATACTTGCAGGAAGTGAAGGTGCTTTGATTTTTTGGGGTGTAGAGTGTAATTTTCTGATATATAAAGCGTAGAGCCTGCTCATTAGCTGGGCAGTAAAAATTGACAAGTTTGAAGCTTTTTAGTGGTCATTTTCTCCTTGTCTTTCTGAAGCAGTTAATGTTGGCAGGACAGTTTATTTCTCCTGCCCCCTACTCAGAAGGCTTGCCTCCTTGCTTCTTTGCAAAATTTGTGTTGTGACCATGAAGGCACAACAGCTGTCAGCAGCCCGCGTCTGGTGATGCCTCCTCTCCTTACATGTAAGCAGTTTACCAACTTCAGTACATTTTAGTAATTTTGGTACTGCTGTGTGGTATCTATGTTTGTACTGAAGAAGTAATCATCTTAACAATAAATCAAAACTGGTGAGCCCCCCTCCCCACCCCTCCCCCCTTTCAGCTTTGCCTTGCTTTGGGGTACTTGGAAGTCCTGGAAAGTTAAAAATTGGACTGTTCATTTCTGCAGGTGCGAACAACAAGAAGAACCACAAGAATCAGAGAGTGAAGAAGCCAGATTACAAGGTCGCCTATGTACAGCTGGTGAGTTAATATGGATGCTTGCAGGGAAAGAAGGGGCTGTTTGTCAGCCAAGGTACAAGTAATGCTTGGTGAATTGTCCAATTAGCTGACGGTTTCTTCCACTCCTCTAATGAAGGCATTTTCTTTAATACATTCCAGAACATATAAAGGGATTCACTAATTTAAATGACTTCGTTTGAAAAACAGATTTAAACAAATTGTTAGTTTTCTAGTACCATTTGTGTCTGAGGCCTGTATGTAAGTTAGGGCCTCGTGTCATATGGTGCTGCTTTGTCAGCGAATTTCATGCTGACCCTGTACTCTCTGTGTTGGAAGGTTCATGGCTTGTGTGGTTGATTGCTGAAATGTCCAGTAAGTGAAAGAATATATTGTAAGGGTGGGGAACTTTTTATTAAAGCTCTTTGGATCTCCAAGAAGACTTAAGGCGTATTCCCTGGAGAGCTTTTAGTCATGTCTAACAAGTGTGCTTTGTGGCTAAACTGGGTTCTGAAACGTATATTGGTTGCCCAGTGGAAAAGGTGCTTCATGTTCTTACAAGTTTCTTTCATAACAGGAGCACATTATAGTTCGGTCTTCTCTTGGGCTTACCTGTCTACAAGTAAGAAAGAAATACCACCAGTGATAGAAAAGCCCTTCAGGTACCAAAATTACTTTAAAGGAATGCTATTTATGGTTGTAAAACCAAAAGTTCAAAGTTGCTGTTGGCAACACAAGCTCAATGTTACTCTGTCCCGGGACAAGGAGTCAGTGTGGGGGAACATTGCATGATCTTACAGTATAAAGATTGCGTAAGAATTTGTAAGGACTTGGGGTCAAATTAAAGATGCGTAGACAATGGGAAATCTGATTTATTTTTTTTTAATTTTCGATTTTAAATGAGCTTAGAAAAATTTTCTTTAAGCCCTTTCTAGGGAAGGGAGTGGAAAGAAAAGTGAGGACTCTGTTTTTGTAGACAGCCCTTATTTTTAAAAGAACGATATAAAATACAGTGTTAAGAAGAAGTAACAGTTTTTTATTTAGATGAGGACTAAGCTTGATTCACTGTGCTGAAGTTAAAGAAAACGTCATCTTCACAAGGATTTACATTATGATAGCAAAAAATTGCATGCCTTTTTCAAGGAATAGGCACTGTTTCAGTAGACAAATTCTCCCTGGCGGAAGGAAGGCTATTGCCTGTGCAGTGTTTTTGTCTGCGAAAGTTCAGGTATGACTGACTTATTAAGAACACAGCTGAAGAATTGAATGTCAGGAGTGATTTTGTATTGTACAAGTTGCTTTCTCTGGGTGTTGTTCCTTAGTAGGTGATTGCAGGCACTTTACAATGCCATAGCCTCTTGCTAGTGATGGCTGGTTTTGGAGACTTGTTTCCCAAGATAGAAGCAGGCATGCATCTCTAGTGAACCTTGGTCAGTTCTCAACTTCTATTTTACTACGTTTAATGCAGTCTTGTTTCTGTGTCTGCTGAGTTGCGAAGGGAAGCAGTCCGCAACCCACAGAGAAATTCAGTGGAAAGCCAAATGCTGCTGTTCTATGTAGGAAGCCACTCATTTAAGGCAGTGCCTTTGAATGTTTATTTCAAATCAAACTTCTGAACCTAGAATAGTTGCCATCTCCTTGTGGGTGACTGCAGTGGAATGGAGAATGCACAAAGCCATGTGGTACTGTGGCTGTGGAGTGTTTCTGGTACCTGAGAGAGCAGGTGTCTTTTACTGTGTTGTCCTATCCAGTGATATCATCCTCCATTTCTAAAGAATGCCACGTTTTCATCTCTCCCATGGATGGGGTCAGGGGACTGCATTTTAGTTTTCGTTGTACAGCATCCCAAGTGAGGGAATTCTGACCATTTATATAGATTTTGTCAGTGAAACTTGGTCTGCCTGTTTTCCTTTCACTTCATCCTGTGCCTCTTTGCTCTCTTTTCTCTTACTGTTGCTGTCTGTGAGCTCTAACATTAAGGTTTGTCTTTTTTTTCCCCTCTTTTGTTCTTTGCTTTTCATCACTAGTTCTGTTGTCTCAGACAATGAGCTCCCAGTTCTGTGTTCACACCAGCTTTAAACAGTGGGTGAGGCCAGAAACCCAGTGTTATTTCTGAAACTGAAGGTTTTCCCTTCATTCATGGTGTGATTCAGGCCAAAACAGGCCCCATGCAGTCCATTGTTAATATCTGCCTAATTTAGGAAAGTTTGGTAACCACTGTAAAAACCATTTTTTCATTAGAATTATTTTGCATCTGCCGTGAGTCAGAGTAGCAGGGCTTTCCCACCATTTTTACCAGCTGTGTTTTCCCTCATTAATCCAGTTTCAAGTTAAAACTGCTTATGGCTGGAAAAATAAGTGTGTTTTTGGAAGGTCTTGGGTTGATCTTTCTCTTGCCCACTAGGTGGAAGTATTGCTCTTCCCAGTGCGACTTGGAAGCAGTCCTGGTGTGGTTTACCTGAATGAAATTGAGTGTATTTCTTATGACTAGTTATGCTTGCCTGCTTCATAAAACATCATCTTATGTGTCCCAGCACAACATACGTATCCATAACTTACCACAAGTGTCTCAAAGGTGGAAGGTACGTGAAGTCATAAGCCAATACACCCTTAGGTGTCAGTGCCTCAGCTGCTCCATATGTAAGAATTGTTGTCCTTTCTTTTCCAAATACTATTTCTTGGAGATTCAGAGCTGTTTACTTTATTCTCAGGCTGTAACTGGACAAATACATGACCAGTCCAACCATAATATTTTCACACTAAAAAAATACCTCAAATCATAGAAGGCTGTGGATCAACAATATCTTACCATTCCAGACCCTGCCTGCCTTTTTTCCCCTTCTGGAATGTGGTGAGAAATGTTTAAGTTTGAGGCTTATCAAATACTGCTTTTTAATGCTATTTGATTTTTTAATTAAAAGCAAAAGTATGCATCTTTTCCAAGTAACTAAAATGAAAGTAATAAAGCAGCTTTTCTCTTTACTCAGATAGAATTGTAATTATGCTAATATTACTAAAAAAAAAAAAAAAGCCAGTGGGAAACTTTACAGTTGCATCAACATCAGGGAAATTAAAAAAAACAACATCCCCTCCTCCTCCTTCACTGTTCTCACTCTTTAGCTCAACAGGTGTTAGCACCCGTGGGAGCCCAACTGTAGACAAGCCTCTGGAATCCAGACCTATTTTTAATTAAACCTGTTTTGAGAAATCTAATGGAGATGGCTGTAAAAAGGAGTCTGACCTTGTCAACATTAGGACTAACACCTATTTAGCTGCATGAATGATGGCACCGCTGGGAACATTTTTGCAAATGTTTTCTCCTCAAACCCTGCTTAGCGTGTCCTGTATGTTCATATTAATTAACCCATTTGCACATCAGATGTGACAGCAGTTTTCGTTTGACATGTAATGAATTTAGAGGAAACTTGGATGCCCTGTGCGCTGTGTCATTCCTGTGTGGGTTTTACAGTTGCTTTCTGTGCTGTTCTGCCATGCGTTTTAACATCAGATGTTACCAAGTGCAATAGGAGGAGAATTGTTGAAATGCACTGGATTATTAAACTTAGCTGCATTTGCTGCTACTGCTGGACTGAATCCCGTGCTGTTGGGAGTCCAACATTTTTTTAGTTAACGATACTATAAACATCACTTTTCTCCTAATTCTAAAGGACAGTAGTAAGTGCTTCAATTATCTAAATAATCAGAAGACCTCACAGTTGTTTACATGATCAGTGTTTGCTGCGTCATTCCTACACAATAATATCTTTGCTGACCTTCCATTCCTAAACTTTTCAGAGGACGCAAAGGTCAGAAAGTACAAGTGAGTTTGTGCTGGATAATCCTCCTAGCAATTCTCTGACATGAGGCTCAGCAGTGGAAAGGCTAACACTTGACTTCATAGGCCTAATTGTGGTCACTTAACCTCCCATTAAAATGAATGGAGGCAATTTGTACCACTTCATGTTGTAACTCCTTCTGCAAACTCAGAGAAACAAGGTGCGTTTTCAACCTTTATAACCAAAAGGACTTGACATCTAAGATGAAAATATATGTTTGGTGCTTAGGTCTCTTGTTATCTTGAAGGATTTTAGTATTTAATAAAGGAATCCTCATAAGACTATGTATATAAATCAGCTTTACATTTGGGTAAGGCTGAAACGAGGATTAGATTTGTGCAGGAGTAGAAGTTTAATGGCTCCCATTTCTGTAATCTAAACACTGGACCACACATCTTACTTATACATAACCTTAGAATTTGTAGAAAGAAGGGAGGTCTCTGGGAAGGCCCTAAATTTAGAATACCAACATGTAAAATCATCACAATGACTTTATTTTTAGGTGCTTTAATAATGCTTCTATGACTTCATTGCTCCATTTATTTATTTATCCTTCTTTGTCTAACATTATAAGAGCTCATTTAGATATTAGAGGATATGGAGGGAGAGCTTATCCTGACAAACTCCAGAGGTATCACCTCGCGTTGCGGTACTGCCAGTAAAACAACTTTTTCACCATCCAATTCCAAGACAGACTAAATTATTCGAGCAAAATGGCCTTTTTTTTTTTTTTTTTGCCAGCGTCTGTCTTTTTTACAGTGCTTTCTTTTAGCACAACTGTGAGGTAGGAGGCTATTCTCATCTTCTCCACTTTTCTCTGTGTTTCTGACTAAGGTAACTGTGCTGGCAGAAGTTCTAAACAAAAAACAAATCCTAGTTTTTTTGGAGGCCATTTCAGCTTATGAATTTCGATAAATCAGTGATGAAAGGGGAGACTGGTTAAATGGCTTGCAAAAGGTAAAACACTGAATAAATGTACGGTTTAGGAATAAGAATGCAAAATTTTGCTTTCTAGTTGAATATGCTAGCAGTTCATGCTCTAGCGGTTTGGAAACCAGGTAAAACACACTTATGAACAAAGTAGAAATTCAGTTGTTTGCTTTATTTTGGTTAGGATTTCATTTGAAGGAGGCATTTATTTTAGCTGGCACATGGTTGCTGTAGAGAAGGGAAAACTTTTACAAAGAAAAAAGTCTACTTTAAACAGGACTGCGTAAGGGAGTGATGATCCCTCTATTCCTTTGGTAGGCATTGTTTTAAGAAGGTGGCATATGAGCTAAAACACTGGTAGCCTCTGGCATCACGTTGAAGATGCACCGAATGTAAATATGCCTGGATAGACTCTCAGCCTTTTATGTAAGTTGATGCCTTTTGGTATTTCTGAAATTTTGAAATACCCAAGATGAAAACTAGCTACTGAGCATGCACAACAGCTATTTTTCATACAGCTTTCATCACTCCAGAGTCTTACAGTGCAGTGTTACTGCATAGTATTGTTACTTAAGATTTATCAACCTTCAGTTCTCAGGGTGTAATGTCTTGGCTGTTTCGAATCGTGTCTGGCTGCCAGCCAAAATCAGAATTTCTTCACAAAACAAGAGCTGGAAAAAGCCAACTTGTCTGTGCTGATTTTGATTTATTAAAAGACTCCAGATACAGATTGACATTTTCAGCTCAATATTTGACTTTCACCAGCCTTGAAATGGGAACTGTGAGCACTTTGATAAACAGCTGAAAGGTTTGCCTGGTTTCACTACAGTTTCTGTGCATATCCTTTTTATTTTTTTTCCTCTTTTAAAAATAATAACTGTTTTGCAATGCTTAGTGAATTAACCATGAACGTTGTTAGTATGCTTTAGGGACAGCTTTCCTTCACTCTCCAATAAGAGAAGTGCTTTGGTGCTGGAAGCATACCAGAATGGAAGTGCTGCATAACAAGAACAGCCCCTTACTACACTGTTACCAATATAAATAGTTCTCAAATTTTCAGTGTAGGTGGTATGCCTACCATGTTAGCCTGAATTGTTTTCCAACTTGTTTAACTAAAATGGCTTCCTCTCCAGGATGGATGAGTCCTTAGAATCAGCCTCCTCTGTCCTATGGGTCCCACAGGGCTGAGCGACCTGCCTGCAGTGCAGTTAAAATGCAGTAATTTTTTGTAATGTAAACAAATTCTTTTCCAAATGCTTCAGCGTGCCAAACTCTTGGGCAGCCCTTTGCCTTAAGGGTGCTTGCTGCTGATCCTACTACAGGAAGAGCATCAGTAGGCTATGGCGTTGGGATTGTTCAAGGCCATCAATAAGGCCTGTTGCTGTGCCTCAAAATGGAGCTATGCTTCAGTTGTCATAGGACAGCTATTATAAGCATACGTGGTGGTAATTTAAAGGTACAAAAGAGTTGAAATCCCCGAGTGTATGGTGTGGAAAGGAAAACCATGATTTGTTCCACTTGATCTTATCCAGGCTAGAATCTAGGAAAGCACAATGTACACAGCAGCTCCCTTGTTGTTTTTGTAGTATGGTCAGGCTCTTAGGAAACCCCCAAGAAGTATGCACTACAAAAACAACCGGAGCATTGCTGGGTATGAGTTGATATTTCCTAGATTCTAGTCTGGATAAGCTCAACTGGGATAAGTCATGGTTTTTCTTTCCAAAGTGTATGCTTGAGGTTTAAATTCTTTCACACCTGTAAATGACCCTGTTGAGTGTATATGGCTAAATGGAACATAGCACACATTCAGCTGGGTTAGGGACATGGTGGCAGGGTAGGTTTTTTTTTTTAATTATGTCACATTTCTTATCTCAAAATGCAGTATAGGTAGCCGTGTTGTGGAAGGCTTATTTTATCTCTTTTGCAGAACCATTTTGTAACTGGGCCTCTGGTTCAGTTATCTTTATTGCACAAATAGAAAGAGTGGCTGACCTGAAAAAACTGTTTTAATCTGAAGCAATTACATGCTTTTGTTGAGATTTCTATATGTAGTATTCTGCTAGAGAAGTTAATGTATGATAAGATTTGTAACTATTCTGGAGAATAATTTTAAGAGTTATGAGCTATCAGTTATGAGTTTTATTATGTAGAGTCCCATATGGAATGCAAAGGAATGGAAGGGGCTGATACTGTTGAGTTTAATGAAGTTGTGCTTAGTGCAAACACCACTAAAAAGTAAGTAGATAATGTTAATGGGATAGAACATTTCCACAGAATAATGGTTTCCTGCTGTTAGATAAAAACCAGAGACCAAGCAAATGTTTATTTTCCAAGTGGGAGACATAGATCTGATGATGATGTTATACTAAAATGACTTGTCTGTTAGGCAGAATGACTGATGCAGATGTAATCACTTTAATCTCATCAGTGATGTATTAGACAGATTGTTCCCACTAATTATTTTACACTGCAGACTTTATTCCTGTTGATAAGAGACCTCTGATATCTGTTACTATGTATTCCCATATTACACCCCATAATAACAGCTGCTAGGTATGTTCTTTCTGATCCTTAGACAAGATTTAAACAGCTATAGCTGCGACTCATATCCTAACTATTAACATAATGAATGCTTGCCCTGCCTGCATTTTCTCCGATGGTGTGACTTTAACAAAATCACTTACTTTGCTCATCTTGCTTTTACGGTGTGGCTCCTAACAACATCTCTGAGGTGGTTCAGCATCTTGAAGAGGTGTCCATCTCCCGACCATTCGTTCTGTAAAGAAAGATGCCAGTGTCTTAATTTGCACACAGAAGAGGCTGAAAGTTAGCTTGTGGAGGAGGGTTATATGTGTATCTTGGGGAGAGCAGTGGAAAGAGATCTTGGGAGTTAAGAGACATCATTTTGACCATTTGTTTTCTCTTTAGGGCAAAGGACAAACCTTTCAGTTTCCCAACCTGTTTCCAGAGAAAGAACAAGATGAAGAAGCTCGCTCTTTTGATGACTTCAGGAAGAAATATCTAGAGAAAGAGCAGCAGATCCAGAAGGGTGACCCCAGACGAGGTGGAGTTCCCGATTGGTTTGGACTTTGATGCAACAAGCCAGCTGCCTTTCTGTAGGCTTAGAGGAATTTTGGTCAGCAGAACTTGAACTCTTCTCTTCTTGTAATGACCAAGGGTTTATTCTTGAGCAGCCCTTGCTAGAGTGTTTTTTTTCCTGGCTATTTATGCACTACTACAACAAAATGGCCCTAAAGAAATAAAAAGGTAAAATAAATCTGACTGCATCAGATCTTCCCTGTGAACTTGTGGACCATTTCTGAAATTGGAATTGCTTCTTGTTTCTGAATGAGAGTGTCACTGTGCTTACCTTGTTCCTGCTTCTGCAGGTCATTTGAGTGGAAGTAGGAGGCATTTCGTTTCTCAGGTTAAGTGTGGTTGGCATTGAATGTTACGTAAAAACGTCAGGGTAAGACAGCTGGAGGTGGACAAGAACTTGTAGGTTATTAGACTGTAGGCTCAGGATGTAGGGTTCCCTTATTATCAGTTATGGTGTCTTTTACTATCCTGTGCATTGCCTTCCTTCCAAAGTGACCCCCTTTCCTGGGGATGTGTATGTAGCCTGATTTTACTCCTTTGTTAATGGCCGTGTGGCATTTTGGGGCAGGTTTTATTGGATAGGCTTGTGGCTGGGCATGTGTGTGATCCCCAGAAGCTTCAGGGAATGGACAGACATGGTGCAGTCTCTGCTGGCTGTTGTGCAATGCAGGTAGTTGCCTTCTGTGACTGCTCTGCCCCAGGAACGTTTCAGGGCACAGTTGTGCTAGTATTCCTTCCCCTGCCCACAGCTACCTTGCAGTGCTGGCAAGAGTCCTGTGTAGACACAGTTGTATTGGCATAAAAATGCTTCTGCAAGTGTAGACTGTTTTGTGCTCCGGACTAGTAAAAAGAGTCTTTTTACTTCTGGTGCAACTCCCTTTACTTCCAAGTTGCTGATGCCAGGGCAGTGGTAGAGCTTTTCTAGGCCTTCAGGGCTGCCACGTTTAGGATTTTTGTTTCTTGGCTCCGCAGCTGTTTTTCCTTGCTTTGATGAGGATATTTCCTCTTTGCCTTTGTCAAGGAACGTGCTTTGCCAGTGTGTCAGAAACAGTGGGGGGGGGGGGGGGGGAGGAGGGCTAGGAAGGACTTTGCTGTGGATAGAAGGAAGGATGCGTTTCTGCAGGGCATTGGCCACAGTGCCAGCATGTGCAGGGTTAAACACGCAGCTGAAGTTTCCCTTGCTTCTGAATGCTGCCACTCAATTGGCAGGGTAGTGAATGAGCCATAGCCTTGCCTTGAATGCTTCTACCGGGTGCTCTCCATTATTGTTCTGTGTCTGAACTTCTTGTTTGGACAGCTAGCAAGATGTTTACAAGGAAACAGCTGTTCCCCAGAGAGGCAATCCAAGTAGGATTTTACGCACCCCCTTCTGTTCATTAGTCGCCTCTTTCCCCCTGCTACTTCCCCTCTGCGCGACAGTCCATCTCCTTCTGCGGTTTGTTGCTTACAGCTTCAGTGATTCTCCCACCCCCCTCTTTGTCCAGCTTCCAGGGGGGATCTGCATGATGATCTGTGTAAGTTAGCTGGTGCTTAAACAGAGAGATGCTCTCAGAGAGGAGGGAGATAAGGGAGGATTTGCTACTCCTAGCCTGCCAGCAGAGTTACAATAGTAGATGTGGAAAAATACTGAGTTCCCTGAAAACAGTCTGTGTGTTTGGCATATCTGCAAAGCCAACACTTCCAGAGTTTTGTAGCGACATGTAAAACTCCAGGTTAAATCAGGAGCTGACCTGCAGTTTTAAAGCAGGAGGACTGAACTTGCCTAGATAAAAGGGTTTCTCTCCTGCGGTACACCGCTTTCCCCCCAGACCTCCTTCCTTTATTTTTGTTTTTGTTTTTTAATGAGGTTGTTTTTCAAACTCCCACCTCAGTTTAGAGTAATGGGTCTGGGGCTTTGCTCCGACAGTATAATATTACAGAGTTTGATATTTTTTCATCACTTTCCTTTGTGGTGACTTCCAATGTAGGTAACTCCATCTTCACCATGGTGATGATAAAATGAAAAGAATTCATCTAGTGCTGCCATATATCTTCCTAGCTGGCTGGTCAGCCTTGAGCAAGAAAACAGTCAGGTATGTGATAGTTCTGGATGAATGAGGCCGTGCTCCATGTGGTAGGTGTAACAGCAAGTAATATATTAACCATCAGCCTCTCTGCCTTCCCTGTTGTGGTCCTCAGGAGAGGTTGGAGTCACCAGCTCCTGTACTGGCATTGAGAACCCAAGCTGAGAGGAGTTTATTTGCAGTACCAAATATGCGCTAGGCTGAGTGAGTATCAAAAGTCACAGGGCAGGTCTACCATGCTTTGCTGCTCTGATTTCTCCATGGGTGATTAATGTTTAGCTCATGTTCAAAACAGGTTTCTGACTGGAGTGACACAAAAGGAAAGAAATAGAGAGATGAGTGTACCCGTATCTATATGAAGTTGCTGCAACCAAATTCTGGCAGATATTCAAGCTACTTGAGAGAGAACTTTTGTTACCAGCTACCTCTAAGCTAGTATACCTGTGAAATTAAGGTAAGATTTAAAAAAGAAAATTCAAAGCCCTATTTGCTTTGATGCTCCAGATTTCTATGGAAGCAGGATTATGAAGATGCCAACTCCTTCCAGGCCCTTGTTGGCCAGTATTTTAGAGGAAGTGCCAGTTCTTATTATAATATGGCGCTTCACCGGTCCTGTCCCCCAACCTGTACAGGTAGATTAGAAGATAATGCAGACAATGCTTGAATATGGAGTCAGTGTTTGTGTCACGTACCAGAGAAGCACAGCAGATGAGTGACAAAGTGAGGAGAACAAGGGATCACGTTCTGTAGCTGTGTTGACTGAATCGTGCTCATTCCAGCACATCCCGATGTTTTGGGTGATGCAAGGGTTCGGCAGATCCTGCAAGTAGCCCCGCTTCAGAGGTGTTGAGCTGTCCTTGGCAATGTCCACAGCTGTACCTGCGGGCTGGGGGTTCATATAGATGTATGAGTAACTTCTCCAAGGACCAAAGTAATGACTTGGTTGAAGAGGCTGATGTTCGCTGTGATGCAGGAGAAGCCACGTCCTGCACTTGGCATGCACGGCTCTGCAGCTGCTGGCTGCGGTGACGTGCAAGGGAGGTGCTGAGCGCAGTTTCGTTCCCCTCTGTACGTGTGCAACCCCCCTAAGAGAGCAATGTGCTGGAACAGTCAGCAGATGCGCAGTTGTCTGCGTAGGCCACTCCAGCGGAGAAAGACACCCAGCTATGATGAGGGTTGTCTCAGCAATACCAGTATGCTTCAGAGGGAACATGCAGTTGCTTTTTTGTTTGCTTGTATTTATTATTTTTTAAATCAAACTGAAATGAGTTGCAGAGACATTGACTTCATAAACTGGTTTTATAAATATTACAGTTTTGAAATGAGTTTTCCTTTGTAGCTCCTGCTGAGGTCCTGCTGATAGGTTCTTTGTGGATCATGTTAAGAACATGTGGGTGTGTACAGGTGACAAAATTCCCGTGTCTTCTAACCTCTTGTTACCTCAGCCTTACCATATGACCTCAGAGAGCGCAAATTGATTATTTTCACAGCTAACTTGAAGTAGGAAGACATATAGTGCAGCTCAGCCGGTAAGTCGCAGTTTCATCTTTTGTGTATAAGCACCCCGTGTCAGAAATGGTGTATATCCTGCAGTTCAGTCTTACGCATCATTCCCCCTCTGGTAGGCTGCTGGGTGGCTAAGAGAAGAGAAAAGGCTAAATAAAATAAATGATGGGGAAAAAAGTAAATACAACCTTGTGGTGTATTCCAGGGAAGGGATATTGTAATCTATTTAGCAAATATTCCTGCTCTGTATAATGGAAAGCCACATCGCTGAGAGGGTAAGTGACCCCTCTTTTGAGGGTGAATATGACTGAAAATGGATAATTTAGAGCTTCAGATACCTGCTTCCATACTGGGACTCCCTAAGTATGGATCTGCTGACAGAAAAGTATTCAACAGTCTATTGGGCCCACTGTTGGTAGCACTTCTGAATGAATGGAACAGTGGGAAAATTATGCTTACTTTATCCAAAGTGGTCTTGCTGTGGAAACTGTTCATGGCTGGAAAATTTCTGGTCCATCCAGGTTATCCCAATTATAAAAAAAAAGATTGAAGAAAATAATTTTACTTGTTTTAGTTTTCAGGTTGTAAGAGACTATTGCTTCTTCAGTGCTGGCCTGTTTGTGGAATGGCTTGCAGAGAGCGGGAAGGGCTGGGTAGAGGACATCTGCTTACTGTGTGAAACAGGGCAAGGTACACAAAGCAAGCACTATTTTTGCTAGAAGGACTGAAAGCCATAAAACCGTTATCTTGACAATGCTGCTTTCTACTAAAGTGGAGTTCAAGGACTGCTCGGAGTCCAATTTAAAACAGTTGTCTGAGAATGGCTTTCCAGACATGAGCCTTTGCTTATATGCCAAGGCTCACAGGCACCATGGCTAAAAAGGAACATTGTGATAATCCTTTTTGACCTCCTGAATAACACAGACCATAAAATTTCATGCCGTAGTTTCTGTGCGTAGGCTAGAAGCTTGCGGTTGAATGTTACCTGGAATGGATTTCAGTGCTTGAACTTGACAAGTGTTGCAGGACCAAGTTTCTTGAACAAGCTGGGCCCAAGCAGCCTGAAAGTCAGCAACGTGTTGTCATCTGACCTGTGAATTTCTTAAAGTGGTTGTAATGGGGAAAAATGAGCATTGCTGTTTAGGATTCATGTGTTTGTGGAGAAGAGAGGTAATTTTTATAAATATTATTTCCTTTAAATGTGAAAGGCTTTAGAGTAGCTAAGATGACATCCTTGCCGAGCCATTTCTTTTAGCGACTTATGGCTGTTTAGACAGATTTTAGCTCTTTGTATACAGTATGGCTTATCAAAGTGTGCGCTGATGTTGTGGGCACACCCAGCTTGCAGAACGCAGGAGATACCTCATCTTCATTTATTCTGGGGCCTGAGAACACTGGAACCGGGGCCTGGTGCAAAACTGGTTGTTGTAATTACAAAACATAAGTAATTATCAGTCTCTTAACCTTTCCTGCCTTCAGCTGTTCTAAGGGCAATGAATGGAAAGTAATTACCATTTTGCAGTATTCGCGCCGTCCCCAATTAGGCATTTCATTTTCTTCTGTGGTGACTGGGACTTCAGAAAGCATCTTTAGGCCACACATGGTATTCTAGGTAGGTAGGTCTTGCTTGGGATCTGGCCCTTACTTAATGCTGTCTGTGCTTCATTTTTGCAAAGTTTTGGGCTTAGGAGTCAGACCAATGTCAGTGATTCAGGGTTTGGAAAAGTTCCTTTCCTAAAAAAAAGGCTGGGGAAACTCCCTCTGTTGAAGCGGTGTGGTTTAGAAGCACTTGGACTGTTGTCCATGTGTATGTACCTGGAAATAAAAATGCCTGAGAGGCAAAACGTAATTCAGCGTAGCAAGTAAAGGTGCAGCAAAGGAAGCAAAACAAGTCTTCTAGGAGGGGGATGGCTGTGGGGTTGGCAAGTGGAGGGAGAGGGCAGGGAATTGCTCTGGGTCGGGTGGTGTGTTTGCGATGAGCCTGTGCTGGAAATGGAGAGCTGGTGAAGGCCTCTTAGGTCATGCAGTCCATCTCCTCAGGCAGGCTGCTGCAGACGGGGCTGTGCCAATGCTCGCACACATGGCAAACCCAGTGTGTGGTGTGTCACAACAGCTGTCAGAGACCGGTCGTCATACCCAGAGTCTCTAAACATCCTGTTTATCCCTGCAAGGAGGAACACTTGATTGAAAGATAAATACCAAAAAAAAAAAAACACCCAACAACCAAAACTGGTGCTAGGAACAACATTTGCCCTTGGGCTAACAAACCTGAAAACAAAAGAAAATAAACAGAGGATGGAGGCAAACAGATTTCCACACAAGGCCAGATTCTAAAAGGGATTTAGGAGCTTAGCTTGTTTTGGCATGCCTGAAAAAGAAAAAGCCGTCTGGGTGCCAGGACTCTTCGGGCTCCGTGTGCGTGCGCCTGCATCCAGGGAAGGACGGAGTGGCTGCAGCAGTGCGAGGGGGACTGGAGGAAGCTCTGTGCAGGGTCACCCCCAGGGCATAGCTTGCACATTTTTTTTTTTGAAAAATTAAACATGCCGAAAAAAAATCTCCAAGTTGGCAGTGAGACTTTTTTCTTTCTTTCTTCCCCCTCTGTTTGTTTGTTGTTCATTTGTCGCTGCACGGGAGGTCTGTTTACTTTGCTCAAGAGAATGAGGGACCCAAGAGACGCAGCTCTGCATGCAAAGCTTTTATGGAGGGGCTAGAGGAAGAGGAGGGGAGGAGCTTTCCAGGCCCTTATGAAACAGAGCTGCAAGAGCTTGTGGACCGTTTTGTTTGCTGCTTTGCCCCCATGTTGGGCCTGATACTGCTACTGCTTGTGCAGAAGTAGTTGTGCCGTGGGCTTCCAAGGTGGGCCCCACTGTTAAGGGCTGCTCAGGCAAACCTCGACAGGGGGAGCACGAGGAGGCCTGAGAAGCCCTTGGGCCTGCCTGGCGTTGGTGCTCTGAGCAGTTACCTAACACTACTAATCCCCCCTCTGCCTGCAGGATCCTCTGGTGGGTTGCTTTCAAGCCAGACGTGCAGCTCTCTCCAACCCCCCTCGCCTTTAACCCTTCTGAATGAATTGGGCCTGGAGCTTGAGGTGGCTTCACCTGTGCCATTATTGCTAGAGATAGTGTCCCAACTGCACGAGGGGAGTGGGGATCTGTGTTACTGTTCCCTTCCTTTTGAGTTGGCATCTCAGGGGGTGAGGCAGTTTTGTCTAGCTGCCCTTCCTTGTGTCTTACAAGGCTAGGAGCTCAAACAGCAGGAAGAAAACTAAGGGTGCTGAGCAAGGGAGGTGAATGTCTTTAGGTTAACAACCGGGCATGTCCCTTGGGGTGCTTCTTTCACATGTGTTCTCGTTTCTGAGTGCTGAGAGTGACAGCATGCAGCGGGCAGCTTACTGCAGTGTGCAGTAGAAAGAAATGTGCCTGATGAAAGTGATGGATAATTCAGTTGGAACAGACTTGAGAGCAACACAGCGTTCTGCCATTTGTAGGTTTTTTTTTACCCTTCTTTACCCTTCTGGCTTGTAAGATGCCAGAAACTGATGGGTCTGCCTGTAACCTCAGTCTTGTTCTCAAAGCAGCTCTTTTGTAGCACTGCTTTGTTCTTCTGTACGGCCTTGGTGCACAACAGAAAGGAGAAACTTTGACTGGTAGGAGCTGAGTGCTTTTATCCGTTTCCTGTTGTAACCAATAAGAAAATTGCTCAACAGTCCTGGGACATCTTTCTTTGTTGTAAAGGATCCTTTTCATACTGGGCCACACCATGTTATCTTGCCAACTCTGTTTCCAAATGGAGGGAGAGCTGAGGAACCAGCTGTGACTGTAGTTGAGGAAAGAAAAAAAGACCTCGTGTGGAAAGCGACTGAAAACCCCGTAAGTGCTCATTCTAGAAGTAGAGGGAACGTGATTAGAGATGAGCTATCCAGAAGTACCTCCCTTTGCAATGTATGTGAGTGGGGACTGTCAGAGAAACAAAAAAGAGGGCAAGATAGAAACTGTCACAGAAATATTTTCACTCGACACTGGGTTAGGTTAGTGTTGTGCAATTCCTTGCCACAGAATTTCAGGGCCAAGAACTTTGCTGGATGCCGACACACTCTGGCTGTTTCTGTGGATAACCAAGATATCAAAGAGCTAATGGTAATACTAAAAGAACAAGAGCTTTGGGAAGTCGTCAGTGCCACATGCGTCAAGGCATAAGCTGACTCCAGCAGATGGAGGTGGGGATAGGAAGAGACTTATTTCCTCGGGAAGCAAAATAGCCTGTGAGCTGTCTTTTGCAGGGTTTCTTTTTCTGACCTTTGGGTCAGCCTGCCGCATTGCAGAATCCCAGCCAAGATGGAGCTTGGGAAGGTTGACAAGTTTGGCAGCTGGCTCACCTATGGTACGTCTAAGTTGTGTGTTGGACCCTGTGGGAAGGTGTAGTGCCTTCTGTTGTGAACACCTAGGTTTCCCTCAAAGGAGAGGTCACTTCAGTGGTTTGTGAATCAGAAGAGTCAACTTCACATCCAGACTACTCGGCTGAGTTTGGATCAATTCCTTAACCTCCCTTGCTGCCTTGGTTTACTGTTGCAGAAATTATTTACGGGTAGTCACTTCCCCAGCGTCCCTGCTCTGTCTGTCAGGGAACCACTTAGGGGTCTGCAGTGAAAAGTGCCCCCTCCATTCCCTCTCTGTTTGAGCATGAGGCAGTACACAAAATACCAATAAACTGAGGTTGAGGTGTGGTTTTTCTAGTTTGCTTTTTCTATCTCTCTTTGAACTGTCTGGAACAAGTAGTGTTGGAGCTTTGAACACCTTAGTTGTGGAGACGTGCGGTTCAGTAATAGCTCCTCAATAGACGAGCTGTTTATTTTTATTGCATTTTCTTTTCGCTGCTTTTAATAGCTATAAACAACCTCTGTGCAGGGTGTATCTTGAAACTCGCAACCAGCTGGGTGAGGGGCCTTCGTATCGATTTCAGGCCTGTGGAGAGGAGAGCATAACAGGTCCCTGACTGCTCCAGCCACTTCCTGCCTGCCAAGGAATGCTGGAAACAGAGGTCGTTATTGCACAAGTAATTAAAGGTTCATCAGCCCTACCTCTCTGATTGCTTAAGGCCATTGTAGTAAGGGAGAAATACTCCTGCTTGCCCACTGTTATTTGTTTTCTGCTTGCTCTGTTTTTCTTGGCTTGAAAAGAGGAATTATGAAGACTCTTGAGTAGGATCTGGGAGTGCTGCGGTCTAATGCGTTTGGCTGTGGCCCTGGGCATGTTGTGGAATACGCTAGTACTGAGAAGTGTCATGTCTTCAGGGCCCTTGCTCTTCCTGCTTCTTCCCCAAATGCACACGTGAGAGAAGAGCTTTGATGGTGCTCAAAAAGCAGGCACAGGTTGCCCAGTCCCTGGCCCAGGGTGGGTGAAGAAGCCAGGCTTGGGAATGTCTTTAGAGCAGGGCATCTGGGTGGCCAAAGTGTCTTCTGCCCTCACATAGCAGGATTGTAGTGTAGCTGAGTTGGACTCAAAAATGTGAGATTGGCTTGTTAAGGGAGAGTTTCCTATGGATTTTCTTAGAGCTTCTTTTCTTTTTCTGTGGATTGAACTCTGAGGTTCAGATTTTTGTATATTTTCTCTCCACTACAGACAAGAAATTACTTTCTTTGTCTTTTAAATAGATGCTGAGATTCGCATATGGGCATGGGCCTCAAAAAAAAAAAAAAGTACCAAATATTGTGAGCCTTCGACAGAATCACAAGAGCAGGGCAGACTGAGCCACCCTTCAACCATCTGTCCCTTGAGATCTGGAGAGTCTTTTTTTTCTCTGGGGAGCAGAGGGCACAGGCACGAGAAGTCATGTTGCTGCCCTCCAGTTTTTCTTCCCATGGATCAATGATCACCAGCACCACCAAAGAAGCGAGCCCCCATTGCTCTGACTGTCCTTGTGCCTCAAGATCAGCAGAAGAAACAGCTGAGGAACGAGAAGGAAAAGAGAGCTGGCTTTCAGGCACCTTGGTCTGGTAACGTTGTGAGTCTGGGATTATGGCTGGCACAGGGTGGGCATTTCATTCCCTCCTGGGAGCGTAAAAGGGGGCTGAGATTGGACTGCGCTTCCTGCCTGCACCCCTAAAGCCTCCTTGTTGCTGAAGGCTGCCCCAGAGAGCCTGCAGGGGCTTGGCTGTAGCTCAGGAACAGCTTGAAGGGCACATGTTGGGTAGGCAGATGGAGCGGGTGATGGAGATGATCTGCTGAAGAAGGGGAAGTGCGGAGTGAGAAGGGGAATGACAAAAGGGCAGCCGTGTGGGCGACCCAGTGGGAGCGGAGGAGGGCAATAACTCATCTCAAGAGGAGCAAGAGGCCAGCAGCGAAATTGCCTGGAATAGCTGGCTGAGGCAGAAGAGGGCTGGTGGAATGATGAGGTCTGGCAGACCTGAGGTTATTCTCCATGAGTGTCTGTGGGGGAGTCGAACAGCTTCTCGGTCAGCCTGCAAGGGCTGCTAATCTGCAGCCCCCGTGCCGGTCAGCCCAGGATGCTCCAAGGTATCGCTCTCCCCGCCGCAGAGCAGAGGGGCATCTCCGGAGGTCCCAGGGGCACCGCGTCCCGACACATGAACGCGGCCCCCGACGCAGCAGCCTTACAACAGACACTGCGTAATGGCCTGTTTTGCATTTGTATTTCATTTGCCTCCCATATGGGATCAGTTTTTCCCTTTTCTTTATTTTTTTTAATAGCGTTTTTCCTAGTCATAATAATCAGCGTTTCCCTGCCCCCCCTTCGTTTTACACAGCTGGCTTTGATTGGCTTCAGTCCTGCAGATGCTCCTTCGAACTGAGAAGAAGGGGCAAAGGTTCCCTTCCTTTTCAGCTCGAGGCAGACGGCCTTGCCGGAGCGATGGGGGAGGCCCCCGTGCTCCCGGACCGGTCGGCTCTTCGTTGTGGCCCCAGCCGGCCTCTTGTGCATCTGGTGAGGTTTGCCAAATTGCGAGATAATTTCTCTGCTGAAGGCCTGGAGAAGATCACAAGTCACTGATGGCGTGCATGCCCCTGTGCTGCTTGAAAACAACCGTTCTGGTAAGCGAGAGGGGCAGGATCCCCAAACGCCTCGTGCTCGCAGGCTGTGGGTACAAAGGGCCAGAGTGCATCTGTGAGCTGGTCTGGCGAAGAGACCTCGGAGCGCTCTGGGACTGACTCAGATTTCTGTGTCTGTGTGCCATCAGGCTTACGGCAACTGCAGCCCCACGTGGCTGACTGTGCAAGGTACGTGGTAATCCGTGCAGGGCACGCTTAACTTGTGTAACCCCGCGTAGCACACCACCAGAATCTTTTCCTCTTGGCAAGTGCGCAAGCAGAAAGCACCCTGAGTGCACGAATCGGCATGGGAAAAGAATTGGAGGACGGACAGACAGCCTTTGCTGATTTTTAGGGCGTGAGTCAAGCACAAATTGCGTGGCAGAAAGAAGAAACTTCCCTCAGAGGCCACCTAATGCACAATTGCCCAGTGTGGGGTTTCTAGCAACTTCCTTCAAAGCAGCTTGTGCTGGTCACTGTCGGAGACGGACAGCTCAGTCGCTGGTTGCTCGGCCGCTGTGTTATGGCTATTCCTGCATTCCAGGCACCATCCAAGAGAATGAGACATAGCATTGCACAAGACTGAAAGAAAGTAAATGTTTACAGGCACAACGCACATTTCAGCTTGTTACATGTTCCTGAGCAGTGAAAGAAATGAAACAATAATTAAAACAGGTCCCAAGTCTCAGTGTGTATCTTGGCTCACGGCGTAGTCCTCTTGGAGCGCTGCCTCTGCCTCTCTCTGATCCCAGCCTGAGCAGTACCACTGGGCCCTTGCATCCAGGTCAAGGTCTTTCCAGTTACTCCAAGTACATTGGCTTTCTGAGAACTGCAAAAGCATTTAGGTGAGGTGCCTTTATGGCTTGCAGGAGATTTGGGTGCTTTCACCTTTGACGGGAGCAGGAAATGTCTGCCTTGGGTATCCAAAGTGTCAGTGCAAGGAAAATTACAGATGGATTTATTACCGTGGGAGGGGAGTAGAGAAACTAGAAGAACAGAATGGGAGAGAAGCGGGCCCTTTTAAATAGTTTATTTCCTGAATTATCACTTTTGAATGGTCTAGTTTGGCTCTTTGTGCCTTCAGCGGAGCTCCGAGTGTGATGGAGCAGATGTGGCAATGGACTGTATCGGCACACCTGACAGCTGTGCTGGGAAGCAGGTATGAGCAATGGCCTCTGCTTTCCTGCTCCGAGCACGACATCAGTCCTGGCACGGCTCGGAGGCTGGGATGTCTCCCCGTGGTGAGTCAGTGGGGTGAAGGAGAGAAGAGGGCCTCTGCTGTGCCCCGTTTTTCCAAGGAGAGCAGCGAAGGGCTGTGGAGGTTTAGTTGTGCGTGGAGTGCTCCTCACTTCATCCTTTCTGCTTAGCACAAGGAAATAGAGAGCAGAGAGGTGACTGAAGCACCCCAGCGAATGCTCTATGGGTGGCAGTCCCCATGTATCCCGACCTCCTCCCAGGCTGTGAAGCTGACAGCTTTGCCTCGGCCTTCACACGGAGAGGAGAACTTAGGTCACCCTGAAGGTTAGTTCTTGGCGAGGAAAAAGGCCTCTTTAGTAATGATCAGCCCACTGTGCACGTGGCACAGGAAGACAGACCTCCGTGCATGTGTTACGCTGGTCTGAGATGTAAGCTCGGTATCCACTTATGAGCAATAGCCCGAGCTGCTGACTCACCCCCATCACTTTGCTTGGTTCTCTTGGCTGAGCAGTGAGCTGGCCAGATATTATTCATTCTGCTTGAAATAATAACCGAGAAAGTGTCTATTGGAGGTACAAATGTCTAGGCTTCCTGTAAGGAGCAGAGCAAAATCCAAAAAGCACACAGTAAGTCATGCAGCAGAATGTCTCCAGGAGCACGCCTACGCCACTAGCTAGTGCCCATATATCAGGCAGGGCAAGTGGCCACGGTCATTGCTGAGTCTGCAAATGGGCTGGATTTGTTCTTCAGCTTGTAAAATAAAGGGTAATTTTAAGAGGCAACAGCTACATGGCCTCTTGTCTTATGTGACTGAGTTATTTGAAGTTCTTGTTGTTATGGAGAAATGCTGACTTTTCTATAAGGCAAGTCACAACCTGCTTTATGCAGTGTTCCGTTACACCTTTCTGCTAACCTTGAATAAGCGCCGATTGTTGTAGGGCATGTAGGGAGCCTAGCATGGGAATTAAGGTCCCAAGCCTCAGTCCTGTTACTGGTGTTGGGATGTTGTGCCGTCTTCCTTCTTCCACTGGAGTTTCTGTGGATATAGTACAGAGCAAAACAGATGGGCGTGATGACATTTTTCTAAGAGCTATCAAAAATCTTCCTGTAAAGATTATCTGCTTTGGTCATACTGGGGTAGTAAAGGCTTGTGTTTGTAGAGAGGAAGAGCCAGTTTTTCAGAAGTCTGGTATTTTACAGATTGCTTGACACAAAAGCCATAATTCTGGGATTTGGGTTCCCTTGTTAAGTCCTCATGCTTTCAAATTCTTGGAGCTAATTTTCATTGACAATAGGAACATTCCTTGAAAAATGCTGATGTAATGAAGTACGTGCTACTTGAGATTAAAAGATTTATTCAGTGACTCCTTTTTGAAACTTTTGCGAAGTGTCTTAACATTTTTATGTTTCTCCTACTGCCAACAAAATCACATTGCACCACACGGTTTGCAACATTAGTCAGATTTTGACACTGGCTCACGCAAGAGGCAGTTTTCACAGTAAGGAATCATAAAATGTTAAAGAAATTGCCATTATTTGAAAACTAGACACAGTTCAGTGAAGCAGATGGACTTGCTAACAGTGACTTAGGAGGTCTGTAGCACAGCTGTGTTGACACGGATTATAGACAATCAAAATTGTATATAAAGTGCATGCCATAGCTTTAGTCTTAAGCATATTGCTAACATTTAATGAAGTATGTAACCTTATATGGTTTATGTATTTTTGTACTGTAGCTGCAAGTTATGCTAAGGCCTTGGCTAAACCTTCCCAGAAATCTCGATTGCTATTTGTAATGCAGGAGCACAGACCTAGAGTGCCAATAAGCCTTTGATTGAATCTTGATTAATGTAAATACGTTAAGCCTGTAGGTGCCATTCCAGTCTAGGAAGCTTCTTACAGTTTTTAACCATGTCCGCATCAGAGTTCGAGTCCCTTTGCTTCAGCTAATTTCCAAAGACCAACTGAAGAATGTTTTGGGCTTGTTTGTGAGGGATCAGGGATAGAGACATTTCCTGAAGCCCCTAGCTGGCTTGTTTGCAACACCATCCCAATAAAAATTAAGCCCTCAGACAGAAGGAAAGAAGAAAACAGAATTCTGATATGTTTCACAACTGTCCCCTCTGATCCCAGGAGAAAGGTTGGGTAAGAAATGCTGTGATCTTTCTTACATCTCTGTCTGTCTTCAAAGTTTTCAGCTCATTCCGTTGTACTGGTCGGGGCTCTTGGGTTAGGTGAACAAGTTGCCTAATTGTTTCAGCTCATTGCTTTAACTAATTGGTTCCTTGTCTAGCCAAGCAAGAGAGGGCATGCAGCAGCAGAGCGTGCAGCCAAGCAGAAAATGGGATGTTCTGTGGGAAGGAAGGCATCACAAAGTGTGGTACGTGTCATTGGGATCTGGAGGGGTGGGACAGATCAAAGCACTGAGTTCTTGTCCTGACTCTTCTGGTGCCTGGGAGTGTCTGGTGCCTTTGTACCTGTTCTGCTGTAGACAAGGGAATGTGCTGAACATCCATAGTGACATCCGTGTGGAATGGGACGAGGCTCTCCAGCACAGCACAGCAGCTGCCTTCTTTCAGAGTAAATCTGTGTGACTATAACCACCCTGCTCTACGTCACTGCCAGCACTGGCCAGGAATTCTGCCACGGGGAAAATTGTAACTGCGGTGGCACGTGGTGAGAAAGGATGAGTAATGAAAGGAAACAGCTCACGGCTTTTGTCCTTCCTGCTACGGTAATGCCCTGCAGTGTCTTCTCCTTGAAGATGGCTTCTTCAGAGTTTGCTTGCAAGATAGGTTGCTTATGTCCCCTCCCATTGCCTTTCTGTCTAGACTACAAATAACCATAGGCTGGTGTTGCTACTGCTAACAAAGAGTCTGCCATAACTGACCATGTTACGTGCCAGGTAGCTGTACCGAGTAGCCTGAGGTTACTAGAGGCTTTAAAAGCACTTCAGAAATAGCTGTGGGGAGGTTACCTTTCTTCCTTGGCAAGGCTCTGAGGAGAGACATTTTTTTAATTAGACAAGTTGATATAACTGGATTAAAGAAGCCGTAGAACAGACCCTGACATCCTCTTGATTTGCATGAATGGGCAGATACTTTGGAAGGCCCTGTGCAGACCTCTGTTTTTCCAGAAGGCTTTTAAAAATGTATTTGCTCCAATCTTCATTCCATTTATCCTGACTTTTTTTTCCAACCCTCCTATCACATGTCATTCGGTGTCACTTGGAGTCCAGGAGCCTGGGAGAGTCTGTTTTTGCTGCTTGTCTTGTCAAGAATTCCAGACCAGTCCTGTGCAACGCAAACCTCTCTATTTACAATGGGACCTCTCCAAGGTACGGTTTCCTATCGTCATTTGGCCTAAGTGGGTCACTGTTACACCTACTGCTATAACACTGCTGCAAAACACTTGTAGGCTGATGCCATTACTGCGTGATGACATTTCTCTGGCTGTCCAAATATTTCCTCTGACTTGTATTTTCTGTAACATCATTTTTCTCCTGTTTTCTATGGCTTACTGTACATTTCTTTGGTTTCTTTTTTTTCCCGTTTTCTTCAACTATTCTTGCAACACATGCAAAAAAAAAAGTGCACAACTGTCAAGTATTATTGTAGGGACTCGCTGTGACTACGTAACCATTTTGCTGCAGACATGATGGTTCTCTTCACTTTTCTTTGCAAATAAAGACTATTTAATCAAAGAAGAAATCTTATTAGAAAAAAAAATACTGTCAGCCTTTAAAACATGCAGAGCCTTGATTTGTGGTTCCCATAAAATTGTGTGTCTTCAGCTAGAGTTAAGAAATGAATTATTGCCTTAAGTGTCAGATGAAGTGAAACGTGGAGGAACCTTGTCTGCTTGTAACGCACGTGCTCAGGAGGCTACCAGTGATGTCATATACGCGGCCATGTCCTCGTAGACCAGCTCTTTATTTTTAATTAGAATATTATTTCCTAATCTCGATAAAACAATCCAGGCAGTGCGTTATGATGTGATTACTGTATCTTTCCCTTGGCTGCAGTTGCTGGAGCTCTGGCGCTGTGCATTGAAGGACCACCTGGATTGTTTTACCCTCGCTGGGTTACGCCTGGAGATCCAGCTCGTTGTGGTGCCTGTGGAGGTTGATGTGCGCATTTTTGCATATTGATGCTAATGCAGGCATGTCTGTTTTATTTGTTTTTTGAGGGGAAAAAAAGCACGTGTACCAACAGCCTTAGACTATAGGAAAGCTGGGCTGCTGCAGCTGGCGAAGTGGCCGATCATATGTGGGCTAAAATCCTAGCAGAGCTAGCTCAGTGTGCCTCAGTGGCAAAGTACAGGACAAGCAACAGTGTCTTCAATGCCCTCGTGTGTGTAGCTTGTACCAGGCATCCTTAAAGAGCAGTCATCTCTGGATCAGCTCAATTAACGTCCTGTCTCGTCTCCTCTCATTCCTTTATCTCCACCCCTAGAATGGTAACACAAAAATTAGCAGTGCTGGTTAAGTGAATTGTCCTGCACGTGATCTGTTCTTTGCCTTTTCTTCCTCATTCAATGTAACTTGAGAATTTGATCCGATCTCCTCTGTGGCCTATAAAATCATAATAAGAGCTTTAGTGACGCCTCTATAATTAAAGTTGAATTGAATTTTGCACTTCAAGCATGACTTAAACATTTATTACTTGTGAAAAATTATACCATATCCTCCTCAACTTACGCCAAGCATTCTTTGAGTACCAAATGATATTTCTATGAGATTTCTGCTGTTGTATTTGCAAGTAGGAATTAAAAAAGGATCCACTACACAATCCATGCGTGAAGGGACAAATTTTAAAAACCGTTTGCCTTAAGCTGCTATGAAAATGCATCTCTAGACCTCTTACTGTGGCATCTGTCCACTTCCTGGATTCAGTTCAAAGCTTGTTGACTGTGATGGGAATGCTCCCAGCTACTTCACAAACTTCTGGTTCGGGATTCTTTTGCACTGTCCTTCTAGCTTTCAGCTTTCCTTTGCTGAAAGTAATGAAAACTACTGACACGGAAAGAAGAGAAAAGGTCCTTCTCCCTGAAAATTTCTCTTCCTGGCATGTCCTCGGTCTGTGGTTTGACTATAGGAACAGACGTTGGAGATGAAGCAGTAGGAGAGATGACATTAGCTGGAAACATAAAACTCATTAAAACTGCTCAAGGCTGTAGGTGAGACTTGTAGGTGAGACTCATGTGTGTTTTTTACTATTTATCTTATTGATGAGATTCATCCATGTTTCTCTTCAGGTGTTGCTTTAGTGGTAGGGAGGTGTGAAAGGACTTCCTTGACAGGAATGGGTGGTCCTGGAGGCAGCAGAGAAGCAGGTTATGAAAGCGTCCATGAATTTAGTGTGGCTGAGAAAATGCAGGGTTAATCTGCAGACCTTAAGATGAGCTTCTGTTATTATTCTGATATTATTTCTGTTATTTCACTTTGTTCTCACTGAGTGCTCTTCTTGCATTTGACTTCTCTTTTTCAAAAACTTGTAAATTTTTTTTAGTGATCTGGAAAGTTCTTTTTTTTTTTTAAAGAAAATGGTCTGCAGAATTATCTTCTCTCCTAGGCAAACAAATGTCGTCTTCAGAATAAAACACACATACACAAGAAAATTCCATTGAAGGGGGGGGGGGGGGGGGGGGGAGGGAGAAAAGCATACTTGGCTCGGGCCCCTCTCGGCATTATCTGATATACAGTATTATGTTATCCTTAGATGGTCTGTTATTGTCTTCCTCCTCCTGAGCAACGTGCCAGCAACCATATGTGTGCGAGTGGCTTAGGTTGTGTATTGAGCTCCCTGCTGGCAGGCTGACAGTGTGGTCAAGTGGACAGCGCGCTTGAGTCGGGTGCAGTACCTGGCTCCACAGCAGACCAGCTGTGTAACCTCAGGCGAATTACTTCATGTCTCTCTTCCCTTTCCTGTCCTTTCTCTGTTTAGACTGTGCTCCCTTGGAGCGCGCCTGCCCGGCGTGATGCAGCACCCCGCGGAGATGCCCAAGGTGGCTCCAGCGCTTGGGGGGACATGGTTATGTCAGTGTGAGTCTGCAGCCGAGCCAAGTAGCTCAGGCAGCTGGCCGGGCTTGGCTGTGGGCCATGCTAATGTGGCTATCCTGTTCTTCAGTATAATCTAGCCTCTCTTTTCGGCCCTCCAAAGCACTGGCTGGATGTCCCAGCTTGTGTGGAGTCAGCTCAGGGAACCTCTGGGAGGAACTGGTGCTCCTGTGAGCTGAGCACGAGAACCCACGGTGGCCAGGAGGTGGTAAATGCTCTTCCTGGGCTGTTTGTTTCTCAGCTCAGGCTTCCAGACACAGGTCTGTGCTAGGTGTCACACACCTGGGCCCATCTTTGCTGCATCTGCATGACAGAGAGCAACATCAGAAGGGGGGGCCCTCTTTATCCTTATGGTAACTATAAAACATACCTGAGCTTTCTCTGTCTGCTGTGCAGACTCGAGCAGCTACTTGTACAGAATACAGACAGCCTCTGTCCATAGAATCATAGAATATCCAAGCTGGAAGGGACCTACAGGGATCATCAAGTCCAACTCCTGGGATCTCCTGTTGATGGAGATTGGCACCAGTAATGATGGAACAGCACCAATTGCCCCTAGTCAGACATTGGGTAAAATGCATGTGTTAAGTCACAAAGTGTAGCTAGTGGGTAAGCATTCAAGTCACCTAAAATCTCTTAAAATTATTTTGCCTCTATTTCCGTGGTATCCGTGCAAGGTGATTAACAGACAAGCACATGTTCTTAGTGTTTTGAGATGAGCCTGGGCTGAGTGTCTATCCCTCAGAAGCCATTCCTTTTACTGGTACCAAATCATAATGCTGGGACTTTGCAAACACAAAGTCGTGCATAATAGGTTCTATGTTGGGGAATAATCTCTTTGAAGTAGACTCTCTGCTGTGCAGACCACAGCAAAGCTTCCCCACTTTCAGCTAGCTAAGGACTGTATGAAGTTACATTTATGAGTGCATTTGCTTCTTTGTGGACTCCTGTAAAGCCACGCTTCTCAGACTGGTGAAGTCTTTCCATGGTGGCTGCAGATCTGAATCTGCAAAGGCCTTGCTGGCCTTCCCCAGACATTTTTGTTAGTTTCCTGCTTCAGAGCAGACCCACAGAACAGGCCCAGTAAAATCTCTGCTAATTACTCAGCAATGAAAATATGCTGTTTTTTATGTCAGTAAATTAACTGGAAAGACAATTTGGCATTTTTAACAAATGGTAAAAATGCCCTAGGTACTGGATTGCCTTCACTGGCCTAGCTTGAATGCAGCATTTTCCAGAAAGCAAAGTGAAATCATCCAGTGCTGCTGGTGTATGGTTGTTTTAGTTCAAATGTAACCATTGTCCCCTGCTTTCTGAGAGTTTATGGAAAAAAAAATAAAAATTATAGCACTGTATTTGGGCTACTGCTTTTAAAGCCATACAGCTCCTCGTTGTGATGAGGTAACACAGGTATCTCTGTGCAGGTAAGGATGTGATCTGTGCTTGGGATGTCATCATTATACTGGAAATGCATCCATACCAGCTCGTGCAATATACAAGATATCTGTCTAGTCCAGATCAAGCACAAGTTAGGATTGACATACACACAAAGATGCATTTGTTAAATGGAAGTTATTGTTTTAAAAAAAACTAAAATTTGGTTAAGTCAGTGTGCGATATGATGTGAGCGAATGGTGAGGTAGCTCAGGCCAAACTGACCCTGTTCAAATAGGTTTTTGCCCCAGTTTAACTGAATTCAGATAAAATTATGCATTAAATAATATTTAAATTGGTGGCTAGACCAGCATGTGTGTGTGTGACCAGGTTTGAACCTGGTTGGAAAAGCGATGAAGAAAACATGGTACGATGCAAATTTCCAAAGGTTTTCGACCCCTCTGTTTTTTTGCCTGCTGTGGATTTGCCACGCTGGGCCTTCAGCACCGGTGGCTTTGCTTTGGAGCAAGGGCGGGGGTTGAATTCGGGCTGCAACGTGTGTGTGGGGCTGCGAAGCTGAGCGTTCCCTGCGGCCCAGGGCTGCCAGACAGAGCTGGGAGCGGCGCGGCCCAGTTCAGCGAGGACAGAGACGTTGTGGGCAGGGGAGGTGACCGTTCCTGGTATGCTGGGAATGTGAGGGAAGAGCCCTCTGTGACACAACTCCATCTGCTTTTACTTATTTCTCCCTTTCATATTCCACGGAGTTTTGGTTGCTGCTTGTTGTTCTCGTCGCCTGGGCCTTCCTCTAGGCTTTGTGAGCACCGGAGACGCCCCTCTCTCTGGAGACATTTCACTCCCTCCAGCTGGGAGCGTGGCATGCCCCATCTGCTGCCGCTGTGGAGAGGAACTCACAGGTCCGCCGAGGCCCAGCGTTTCACCCCATCCCCAGGAGGGCAGCCGGCTCTTCAGGGTGTCTGGGGAGGGGAGGTGGCTCCCAAACCCGCAGAGCGCTGCAGTTTGGTCTGCTGTGCCTTCTGCATGGCTCCCAGCGTAACGTCCCTCCACTTGTGTTTCAGGGTTTTCCCCCTGCTCCAAAATCCGGTGAGTCACTTGTGGAAGCCATGGGCTCCTCACTTCTCGTTCCCATTGCATTGTCTGAGGTCCTGTTCGGGCCCCACTGAAACCAGCTCTCTGTCAATGGCAGCCTCTTGCGCTGACGGCAATAGGCGTTGAGTCAGGCGGCTGTGGAGCCGTGCCAGAGCCAGGGACGGTCGGTGGGTGCTTCTCACAAACAGGATTGTCCGCGTGCCTTGGTGAAACAAGAAGAGACCAGTGAGGGGATGGAAACATTTTTGTAGTGAATACTAAAGGTCTTCCCCAGACACCAGCTCCCTCATCTGGGATGAGGAGACCATCCAGGAATGAGGAAGCTCTCACACGTTGCCAGAAGCAGAGCTGAAATGTGAAGAGCGGCCTGTTTCCAATCAAGGTCTCACACGCACTCAGGCCTGGCTGCTCTCGCAGGATGCAGAGCCTGCCTTCCACTGGGACTTCTGGATGGGCTGGGGAAGGCGAAGGCTATCAGTAGCTCATGCTCTTTGCCAGCAGCCGCCAAAAGTTCTTGCTCATGCCGTGGTCTCTACTGAACCACCCTCCCGAAGCTCATGCTGATGACCTTCTGCATGTTTCCGAGGATGAGGTTGTCCAGTACCCAGGAAAGGCAGGTGGGACTTCCACAAATCCAAGGACTGTTGCTGTGTCCTGCCTCCTGAGGAGTTTCTCTTTTAAGATGAACAACCCCAGTTTGTCCAAAGCTCTTGCAGGTTGGGTTTTCTTTGATAGTTCCTGTAGCTTTCATCCTGACTATTTCCAGGTGGCCCACATCTTTTCTGAAGTTCACTGCCCCAAGACTAGATGGGATGCTCTAGATAAGGCCTTTCCATGCTGACCGGAGCAGAAGGGTTGCTCCGTATGGTTTACAGGTTGGTCTCATGTTTGTACAACCTAGCACAATATCCACCCTTTCTTTGTAGTAATAAGCTGTAGCTGACTCATGTCCATCTCAACTCCCTCCATATTTTTCTGAAGGATTGTGGACAGTCCTTATCTCTACTGAATGTGATCCAATTTTTTTCAGACAATTTTCCGATTTTGCCAAGATGAGAATTTAAACCTGTCTTCAGGCAGTCCTTCCCAGCTCCATAGCAGCTGCATATTTTACAAGCATGTGATGTATTTCATGGCCCATGTTGTTAGAGAAAACTTTGAAGAAAGCTGGATTCACAACAAACACAGCGCAACTCCACTGGGTTAATCCCTCCGTTTTGACACTGACCCATTGATATTTAGTGTCCAAGTATTATATTTCCAGTCAGTTTTGCATCTACTCTGTGAGGGTCTGTTTGAGCCCATTTATTTGATGTCTTATGAGGATGTTTTGCATTTGAAGCTTTACAAGTCAAGGCATGTAACATCAACAGCCTCTCTGCTATCCACAAGGTCTGTCACAGAGGGAAGTTAGCTTGGTTGGATGCAAGTTGTTTCTGATTAAATCCATATTAGCTTAAGTCTCTGCTTTGTTATCTTCTGTGCTTACGAATGTTTGTGGTATTTATTCATTTCTTATTTATGTTGCAGACTTTTTTCTGGGAATTGTAGCTAACCTGACTTTTCCTCCTCCTGCAATCCAAAAGCTAGCTTAATTTAGGCACGAAGGTTGCTTTGTTCTCTCTGTTGTGTACCTCAGCCATGCTGACAGGTAATTCCTCATAGTTTCAGCCAATTCTGTAAATCTTCTAAGCTAAAGTTCATCAGGTCATGCTCCTTCCCCATTTTAGGTTGAGATACCCCTCAAGTATTTTGGCTTTAGCTGTGCCTCTTGTGATAACTGCTGCTAGAAGGTTGTGCATGTTTCAGTGTCTCATGGATGAGGAGAAGAGAGTAACGCCTTTGTCTGTGCCCCCAGTGGCTACACATCACCCACGCTCAGTTGCACTCCCATTTTCAGCCCTGGGCAGCTGAAGAACCAAGTGGGTTTTCACGCATAGAAAAGCTGAATCAAAGTCAGTGATAGTGCTTCATGCGTGAGCAGCAGCTGAGCATTTAAAGACACGAGCCTTGGACTTGTGGAGGAGATCAGCTGCATGAAAAATAGCATTGAGACAGTGCAGTGCCGCTCCTTGTAAAAGCACGGAAGTCAGACAGCAATAATGGACTGAAAAACCTCTCGTGGAGAAAGTGTATATAAACAGTGAGTAGCGGCCTCTTCTTCCAGGCTGGAATGTAGTAAGTAAACAAAGGAAAGGCAGGTTAAACAGGCAACCTGCAGCAGTCTTTTAGCTGAATGCACTTGGACATGCTAATGACCCAAGAGGCTGTCTAGGGTTCTTGCTGCAGTCCAGAGAAGGAAGGTGAGTCCAGATAGGGGGGGATGGACCAACAGAGGTGACCTTGATGTCTCTTGTAGTAAAGCTGTAATGGCTTTTCTGAAACTTTCCCCGGGGAAAAGATTGTCCCTGAGAACTTTTTTGAGAGCTGCAGTGGTCAGAGGTCCTGTCCAGCCTGGAGATCATGGTTCATGCAAAGGAAGGGATTGTTAACCACTGGGGCAGCAAAGATCACCTCTTTGAATTGTCTTGCCATCTCAATTTGCCTGCAGTTCCCCCCTGCCTTTGTTACCCAGGTCATGTTAACTGGAGCCAGAGCTTTTATTCAACAAGGGATACTTGCAGGGCCAAAAACTGGATCTAGAAGAGACAAGGATACGTCTACAGAGTTCCAGCTCAAAAGGTTGTCTGGGAGTTTGCACCGCACCCACTCTTTTAGGAGCTGCAATAATATATAGCCTGGCAGGCTGCAAATCAGAGTCCTGCATGGAGAGAATCCTGCCACGCGCTGTCTATTTCTCTTTGTTGATGTAAGGACTTCTGGCTTCCTTCTTGCCTTCTCACACTTTCTTACTCTTCAGGCCAGTTGGTGATTCCTGGCCGCACTCTTTCCGTCTACCGCCACGTCCCAAAGCCATCACTACCTGTGCTGCGGCCAAGCGAAGAGCGGCTCCAGCTGTAAGGTGTAGGGCAGCCTTTCGTGGGCTGCCATCTCACAGAGCTGTTCTTGAGAATTTGAGATCCGTCCACAGTCTCACTTCCAGTTTTTGGCCCAGCTTCAGGCCCCATGGGGAGGGACCAGAAGTGTAGCTGTTGCAAAGCCCCGGGCCAGATAAGCCAATAAAAAGAGATAACAATTTAGGAAAAAAAATAAACAGAAAACAACTCAGTCCCCTGATTCATTTTGCTCTGGGAATCCCCATAGTCTTAGGTTTCTAGGCCTGGCCTTGTTTCCACTTCATCCTCCCTCTCTGAAGAGCCTTTTTGTCCCTAATTGCAACTATAAATAAATCATCATAGCTAGAAGTAGTATTTTTCCAAGTCTACAACTCTAGTGTCCAAGCCCTTCAGTTTCCAGGAATTCACTTCATCTTACCCAGAACTTGGGACAAAGAAGTGAAAACTGCATTCAGCCTTTATAGTGCTAGCTCCAGGCTTGAGAACTTTCCCTCCATCTATTTCTGTCCTAGATCCAGACCCGACCTGCAAAATAAGATGAAGAATTGTGCGTTAACACCAACTTGCCTCCCTGGACCGGCGGGGTTCTTTGGAGCCCTTACTGTGTTCCTTGGTGCCCGAGGGTCAGTAAAGAGAGCCTCCGTGTCCTTGTGCCGCTGGCCGAGCTCTGCTTGGACATTAGCCTTCCCCAGCCCAAGGGAGAGTGGTGGGTAGCTGTTGTGGGCCAGACACAGCCGAGTACCCTCAGACGTGCTGGAAGCTGGGGAGGGGATCAAAACCATTGTGTGTGTGGTGGGCGAGTGGATATGTATCTCCGGGACATGGAATGAGCTGGGCTGGTAGCTTAAAATGAGTGTTTTTGTATTTTTTTTTTCCTGCTGGTGAAATACTTCATTGATAGAAGGAGTTTTCTTGCTTGTGTAAGTCTTTAAGTAAAGGGAGGGGCAAACTGGGAGTGAAAACTGGCTTGTAAGGATAGAGTATTAGTCTTTGTTTCGGTCCAATTCCTTCATTGTCACAGGAACATGTGTGATGGTGGTAGTCATCCTTGTGGATTGTTCTCTAGCTCTTCAGAGATCATTAAACACAATTACAGGAAAAGAGATCTTTGTGAGCTACAGTCAGCTTTTATATGTATTCCACATTTTCTTCAAAACACTTTACCGATGGTGGCTAATTTTAACCATTTGGTTGGCATGAATATAAGCCAGCCCACTTCTGCATACTGATTCCCATTTGTTTTCATGAAATTTGGGTGTCTGCATCCAGAAGGCACCTTTAAATATGCCAACCTCAGACCGCATTTGCTTCGTATGACTTTCTCTCTGCTTAGCGTCTCGGGGTGAAAACCTCCCATTTTGGATAGTGATGGTAAATTCCTAGGGGCCTCCGTGAGGGCTGAATTGCGCACATCTAAGTGCAGAGAGGCTCTGTGTCAAGGAGATGCAGAGCTCTCAGCACGATGCTGCTGCCAGCATCTCGGTTGATCATGGACACGCAGTTGCTCCTCCATAGACCACACCTGGGCCATGTGAGAAGGGGAGTGGGACAACGGGGCTTCCAGAGCCAAAAGAGAAATGTGTTTCAGAAAGGATGGGGCATGGTGGCACAATAAATAGAACAAAACGGGAGTGGCAGAGGCATGGTCTGGGCAGGGGCTAGATGAGCAGAACCTGGAGCAGCTGAATCTAACTTGTGTTTGGGCCTGCAGCTTACTCGTGTTGAGGCAGGGACTTGTTGTCTGTCCTGTAATCATTTGTAAGGTACCTGGCTTTTTGGTGATGGTAGTGTTGTCCATCAAAGGCCTCTGTTTAGAAGGTGCAGGATTTCTAAGCCAACAGAGGCTACGAAAAATAATAGTAATAATAATAATGTCTTTGCCAGCCAGAACTGGTTGGAAAGTGGAAAGTATTGCCCACGATGAATTATGAATGAAAAGAAACATTCCTGTGCTTTGAAATTTCTGCAGGTTTTTTTCCCCCTATCAGAACACTAAAACCTGAAAGAAGTTAAGTGAAAAAGAAATAAATAAGATCTTAAGCGTCTCCTCCCTACAGGAAATGAGCTCCTCCATCTCCCTTTTCTATGAAAATGTATATTTAGAAAATAAACTGTTTTTCTGTTTGAAAATAAAACAAACTATCAAATATAAAAGGTTGACCAGCTCTAGGAAAGTCTGGTCTTGCGCTTAAGGCACTGATCTTGGACCGAGAGACCTGGGTTTAATTTCCACTTCTGCTACAAACTTTTCCTGCGTGACCTTGGGCTAATCCTTTAATCTCGCTTTGCCTCTGTTCCTCATCTGTCAGATGGGGCTCTGACTTCCCCACCTCACAGGGGTGTTATGAGAGTAAACACATCCTCTGTGCCCTGCGCCTCACCTTGCAGGCAGCTCCTCTCCTGGGGAAGCAGGGTGGGAGGGACGTGCCCTCGGCTCCCTCCTCGGCCATCGCAGCGCCGGCAGCTCCTAAGCATCCTTGTGGAGCGAGGAATGAGGGAGAGGAACCGCTAAACATGTGCGAACCATGTGAAGGAGCGATTTCTTGTTTGTCTCTCTTCCCCCCCCACACCCAAGATTTCCCTGTGCTTTTTTTCTGCCCTTCCACCCAGCCTTCACCAAGCGTCCGCAACCTTCTGACAGCGACTGAACCAGCCCCGTGTAGGGCTGGCTGCTTCCTCACTTAGCCTCCATTTGCAGCAATTACCCTCTTTCCTCTCTCGCCAAATGTTTCTCTGAGCCTGAGGCCCAGCTAATTTTTTTCGTTAGCTCTGGTTGCGCTGGGCGGCCCTCCCTTCCATACGGGAAATATAGAGATGCCATTCAGGCACCTCTAATCCCGCTTTCACTGCTGCCCTCGTTAAAACATTCCTTTATTTATTTTAATTTCATTCTCTCCTCCCCGCCACCTTTTCTAAACAACCGCTCGCATTATGCTTTTAATTGCCTTTAGATTTCCCTTGTGTGACTTCTCCGGCGGCCGCAGAGCCGTAGGCAGAGCAGGCAGCGCCGGCAGCCTCGCACGTGCTCTGTGGGCTCGCTGTTGACTCAGTGGCGTGCTGCGAGTGACTCAAGGATCCGCAGGGGTGGAAGGGGGGGACGAGGGGGAAGGCTAGGGCGCACCGCCGTCCCCGCGTGTCGGCGGCGTGCCTTCCTTCTCGAAGGAGTCGAGCCCGAGGCCGCGAAGGGGAGCGGGAGGCCGGGCATCTCTGCCAGCTCTGTCTGCATCATGGCTCCACGAGCACGAGCCCTAATGCGGCATTGTACAGGCATGACTTCATCTGTTTCCATAAGATTGCTTTCTCCCTCTCCCTTTCTTTGGCTGGTAATTGAGAAACGCATGAGCTCACCTCCTAGGAGCGGGAAATGAGAACCGCAAGAGGAAACGAGCTGGAAAGTATACATGGGGCCGGAAAAAAAACAGAGATTAGGTGGGGGGGTCGGAGATGGTATGGAGAAAGAAAGGGATTCCTCTGGCACGGGATCGTGGCCACACAGGGCCCAAGGCCTGAGGGCCTGGCGGTGAGGAGGTTGCTCGCAGGTGGGAGAGGGCACAGGGGATGAGCACAGCTGGGCGCCTGGGGAGGAGGAGTGGTGTTTTACGGGGAGCTGGTCCTTGGATGAGGCTTCCCTGGGCTGGCAGATGTCGTGGTGAGAGCTGCTTGGTCAGGCCATGCTCTGCCCTCGGAGCTTGCTCACGGGCAGGTAAGCACAGTCTGTTGCCCCCTCCGTCTCTTTGTTTCTGGTCTCCGTTTTTACCTAGAACAATCTCTAGCATGAGGAGAGGAAATCCCCTTAGAGGCCGGGGTTCCACCTCGTTTCTTGTGGCTCTCTTGGCTTTTTTGGAGGACATCACTAAAATGAATGATTTACCCTGCCTGAGGAAGGCGCCCCCAATTCATTAGTTTTCAGCCAAACAAAAATTATTGTGCCCGAGACACAAAAGAAGGAAAAGAGGGACGTAAAACGAAAGTTCCTAATTATCTCCAGGAAGCTGGGTGGTCGGGAGTCCTGCGTGCAGCTGGGGATGGATAAAGCTAACGAACCACCGGCGGGACCCATGGGGAATTAGCAACGTGTCCTGATGCCACGTGGCACCCGAGGTGGTCTGGGGGGCTTGCAGCTTTGCAAGGTAGCTCTGTTCTTCAGCTACACAGCGCCGATTTAAGGGTGTAAATGGACACAGGGCACGTGTCACTGGCATGTGCGCTCATCTCTTCTGACCTGTTCCACCTCTCTTTGGTGATTCATTTTTTTAAAAATCTTTTTCTTTGAAGTATTTTAAAGGAACTTGTAGCTGAAGGGAAGTCTGTGCAATGTGTTAGGGCTTAGAAGGTCTGTGCTGGCACAAGTGGGTGCCCCATATACGTTATACTCTATTTATGTTTCCGTTGGATTTTTTTCCTTCTCTTCACCTTTTTTTTTTTTCACAGTTTTTCCTAAGTGAAACACTAATGCAGTAATGTTCAAACCCACAATGTTTGAATGGCCTCTAAATTAGGCAAAACAAGCTTGCCCAACCCTAGTTGAACAGACTGGACTCACTTTCTAATTCATACACACTCTGTTCATTTTGCCCTAATAAATGCATTTCTGTCCTGGACTAGGAACACTGGGGGACCTTGGAAAGTTTGACGTTAGCAGGAGAGGGGCAGGTGACCAGGGGAGAAGAGGAGAGACTGGATCAATGTCCGTGATGCATCCCGATGCATGGTAGGAAAGGCCATATGTCCCACGCAGGTGTTGCACTTGGAGAAACCTGTGCTGGAGATTCAGTAACAGCGAAGTTCCTTGGATGTCACTCTTGTTTTTCAAGGGCTTGCCTTTTCCTGGAGAAATCCAGGAGGTATCTGAATGAGCAGAAGAGAGGTCTGGTGGGGCTTCTGAGAACTTGTTGAAGGTGGGCTAAGTTTTGACCCGATTTCAGGTGTCAGAGCACAGATCTAGTTTGCATTTCAAACATTTCTTGCAGTGCACGTCACTCTGATTCTTACGTGGGGTTTCTGGGGATGCTGAAAATGATGGAAGTGTACAGACTGCTGTTACTTGCTGCTGATCCTAAACATGGGCACCATTGTAATAAGGTTTGTAGCTGTGGCTTGCGGCCGTGGCTGAGATTACGAAGCTTGTATCCCTGACAAGGCTTGACATCCCTGTCCCGGTTTGCACACCTAAACTGACCTACAGATGCCATTAGAGCCATTTACATTTGCCGTTCTGCTTCATGCGGGTTGCTTGGAGTTTGGGAAGGCCTGTGGCCCAGACCCCGCAGTCTTCTCTCCTGCTGTTAGCTTGGGAACGGGCCATGAACAAGACAAATGATTCTGGCAGTGGGAGATCCCTCCTGACTGACATCTAGCCCGGGGAGAGAGCAGACTGCGCATCTGGTGCGCTGGGGAAGCGCCCCGAGTTCATGTACGCACCGAATGACCCGGCCGCCAGCACATTCAGTCCCGGCACGGAGCGTCCGTGAGGTCTGCGCCAGTTTTCTGCCACAGGGAGAACTTACAGGGTTCACCTAACCAAAAGGTTCAGCCCTCGTCATAAGGTAGGGGTTTTCAATTTTTTTAGGGCTCAGCTGCATTAATTGCAGATATCCAGGCCTCCAAGAAGGGAATGGAAAGGCTCTGTCCCCCTGGACTTGGAAAGTTAATGCTGGTGGGTTGATGCTGGGCAGCTTTGTATCCTCTGGTGGCTTTTTTTGGGGACTGTTGATGGAGATAGCAGGTTGGCACGGCCTCAGTGCTGGGCAGGAACAGTAGGTTCACTCTGGTGCTGTTTTCCCCGGTGGCCTCCCAAGGAAGCAAACACAGGTTCAGCGTTGGGTACAGGTCTGTGGTGGAGTCACTGCTCACTTTTACCAGGTCTAGACTAATGGTGAACCTATTTGCCTCCGTCTGGGCTCGTAGTGAACACCCAACCTTTTCCATGAAACACACCAAATGATAGCGTGGCCTAAAATAAATATTTTTTTCTGACTTCCCTGCCTGTTCACCCTGCCTTTTTACCTTCAGGCCGTAGAGTATGAATCAGAACCTGTTTGCCTGGCATTTAAGTCTTTGCTTTTCTGACCAGTGTCTCGTTACCTTTGCTTTTGCCCTGCTTTCCTCTTCTTCCCAGCCCTGCACGTCTCCTTTTTTTTTTTTTTTTTTTGTCAGGCTCTCTGCCTGGAAAAAGCAGGCTGTGCCTTCTCCCTTACACACCTGCCTTCATCTGCGTTGGCCACTTTGGTATTTTAGTTTTTTTTTTCATTGGCCCATCGCACACGTGTTGATCGGCTTCGCAGCTGAGGTCAAGGAATTTCCATGTCGTACTTGGAGAGAGGGTTTCCCCTTCACAGCCTCTGCCTCAAGCAGGCACCAGTTCATGTAGAAATAGCTTGGCCACTCTTGGAAATAGCTCTGTGTGAAATAATATTGTCTTTTTGAGGTCAGGAAAAAAAAATGTTCTTTTATACAGTCATACATACGCTCTTAAAAAGAATTCCACAAAGCTTGGTCTGTTCCCCCCTCTCACACTTTCCCCCCGCCCTACCTTTTTCCTAAAACACTGGAGAATTCAGCCCCAGAGCCCGACGGCACCGAGCATACAGCATGTACTGTGCCTTTGGAAATGCTGGCCGCACATGAAAGCCCTACTTAACGCTGGCCCCCGTGGCTTTATGATGGTGCCTGCGCATATGGTGGTGGCGGGGTTCCCTGCTGGCAGAAGTTTTGGGGGAAGGAGGGCAGGTGGGGTTTGGGGGCTTGGGGGTGTGGAGAGGAGCGGTTTGGGTGGCGGGCAAGGAGAGGGTCGCTGTGCTTCCCGGGCTGGGGATCGGCCGCAAGCAGGCGGCGTGATGGTGGAGGTTGTCCACGTGTTGGTGGCTGTGGGGTTGTTTGGCGGGTTTGTGTCACCGATGGTGTTTTTTTTCTCATTATTTTTGCTGGTTGCGGCACTCTGTGTTTCTTGGGAGCTGGGTAGATGGAGGGAAGAAGGAAAAAGACCTATAGTCTGCTGTCCCTGGCCTGTGCAGCAAGTTCCCTTGAAGGGGAGGGATGGATGAGAGGCACCGCTCTGGTGGCATTATCTCACCCAAGGACCAGGACCATTGCTTGATGTGCACATCCTTGTAAATCCACTGCCACATGTCACTGTGGTGGCATGCCTGGTGGCACATCTTGAGTTCAGGTGTGCCTGTGTGGACATCCACATCACCAGTGAAGCAGAAAGCCCAGTGCCAGCCCCCCACATGAGCTCAGGGAAGCCCTGCCACGAGCATCCCGCAGGCACGCTGATGGGCAGAGGAGCAGACAGCCTTGTGCTCTGTTATATGTGTGGGCAGGGTGGCTGGGGCTAAGTGCTGTGTGGTGTCACGCTTTAATGCTTCCCAGGTGTTCATAGGATCGCCAGGACCACTCTCTATTGCAGCTGGGGAGAACCTGGGGACAGTCCCTGAACACTAAGGAGAAAATTCTCAATTTCAGTGGCCATAAGGGTGTTTATGCCATCCTTGCCTATACGGTTGGTCTTGAAAAGCACGTTTTCTTCCTTTAACCTCTCCCTGCAGCCTTGCTGGTCCCCCTGCCTTTCTTCATTGCCTTTGGTTGCCCATCATCACCTCTTCCTGGCCCCAGGTGTTCAGTGACTGCCCAGGCACATATGTATCGCACACCTTTTGTTTGGTTTCATGGCATGGCAGCAGGGCAAAAGGTGGCAGATCCCTCCCTGGGTGCCAGCTGAAATCAGCCTGGCATCTTGTGGCAGCAAGGTCCACGTGGTGGCTGGGCAAACTGCAAAACACCGGCCACCTTTTCTTCCTGTTTTAATAATATTTTGGGGGATGTCTTAAGCAGACGCTGTTTCTTTCAAAGGAAAACCTTTGCTGCGTTATTTGTTTTGTGCACTTCTAGCATAACCTACTTTGAACCAATGGTACTTTAATCTCTCCTTCTGATGACCTTGGAAACCTCTCTGTGCCTCTAACGATTTTTGGCAACCCCCTCTGGACTCCGTTTCTGCTCTCCCCACTCTGAAATAGGGTGAGCAGCCTTCAGCTCTCTCCTCAAAGTGTGAACACGTCCCTGATTTATGTGGTGGCATTTATAACATTGTTGGTATTGTTCTTTATCCTATTCAACCTAACATTTTGGGGCTCTTTTTTTTTGATGGCCTCTGTGCATGGAGCAGATGTTTTCATTGAGCTGTCCGCAGTGACGCCTAGATCTTTTTCCTGAGTGGTTACAGTTAATTTAAAACCCATCAGTGTATTACCTCAGCAATCCCTTGATGTCACTGGTTAGAAGATCCCAGCTGGCTGCTGCTCTTAATTCTATTGCCTGTCTGTTTCCTATTATTTTTTATTATGCTTACATTTACTTGCATGCTGGGCCAGTTTTTAAAGCGAGGTGGGCAGTCATTTACAAGTGGCTAACGCAGGCTCTCAAATTCTTCTGCTCATGTACACAAATGTAATGTTTGTGCTTAGGTGTTTTCACAGCATATAAATGCTTTTCCCGCAGCAGATACTACTGAGTATTGCCTGCGGAAGAAAACAAACAAACGTGGCATGTGTTTGCACATGCCCGTCTTTGACAGCAAGCTGCAGAGAGACGCGGGTCCCTGCATGAAAGAGCAGCTTGTGTAGCGTGCCCTTCTGCTCTGTGCCAGCGGGCAGCCCGTCCTCAGGATTTATTTGGCCCTGGGCTCTTCTGCGTAAAATCGCGTGGCTGCAATGAACTACCGGCGAAGGGGAGGGATCCCAGGTGCACAGCAGGTGGAAAACGCTTGGCGCAGGCTCGGGCAACATAACGGTGCACTTTGAGGTTTCTGTCCGAGCGGTTTCATTGTTTGTCCTTTGCATGGGTTTGAAGATCTTTAAAATATTGCACGATACTTTCCGACCTGTGAAGTAACCGAAGTGATGCGTGGAGTCCTGCGGAGCTAAAAGCAGCACTCCCAAGGGGTGCTGTGGTCTCTGGGGATGTCACATAGCAGGGAATGGGACACACAGGGACGTTGCACAGGGTTTGCATTAGAAAGCTCCATCCTCCGTCCTGGAAGCTGGTGGAAATTTCGCTCTCGACTCCCAGAAGAGCAGTAGTAAACCGGTGTTAATGAGAGATACTGGGAGCCTGCAGAAAGGAGCCAAATGCTGTAACTCTGCTTAATGACTGGAAACTTTGCGAAGTCCCATCTTGCTTTGAACAGCTTCGCACACAACCTTTGGCAACAGCCATTTTATCTCCTGTTTTGGAAGCCATGTGCCTCAGCTACGCTGCCACTGAGGGCAGAGCTTCAGGAAGATGGGACTGTTTAAACAGGAAAACAGAAAGACAGCTGCAGTATGTCCAGTTTCCTACTGCGAGGAAGATGAAACCAGTCGAATTTTGCTGAACTATGACTCAGTTCAGTCCAGAGATTCCAATACCATGCAGTAAATGTTACAAGCTCCTTTGAGGGAGAAGAAAAACTCCAATTCAAAGGCACGGGGAGGAAGTGCCCAGCAAGAGACAGATGAAATTGCCAGGAATGATGGATGAGGAAAGCCCGGGAGGGTACTGCTGAGCAGGACCTGAGAGCAAAAGAGATGAATGGCCCTCGATGACCAGGGCCCGCCAAAAGCCTTGTGATGTGGGTAAGAACAAAAGCGAGCTCCACTCGGTTCTGCGTGGTGGGGAGGGGATGATGATGTGCTGTTGCCTCACTCAGCAGAGCTCCTGGGTGGGTGACGGATGGTGTTCTCGAAGGACGAAGCCACAGTAGATTCTTCAGTTCCTGAAAGGAAAACTCAGCTGGTTCCTCCCAGCTAAGGACAGGCAGCTTGGCTGGCTGCATCACTGCAGCTCGTGCCAAAAATGATTGGGAGCAGCATGCTACGCCCATTAACCTCGGTGGAGAACCTCGCCCATTAATCTTCAGCTAGAGCAAGAGCAGCACGTCTGATAGGGCAGTGTGCGAAGGAGGTGAGCTGGCCTTGTGAGTACATGTAAGCAAAGCAGTGCCATGGCAGGGCTGTGCGATGCAGCTGAGCGTTCCAGTGGGGCTAAGCAAACCAGAAGCAGAAGCAGATGCAAGGGTTTTTGCAAGCACTTCAGTCCTTAGGGTGCTCCGGCACATTGCTGGGGATTGCAGCAAGTTCTGCTGATTCATAACAGCAACCAAGAAGAGTGGGAAATGCTTTCCCAGTGCACTTACTGCTGGTAAACCTGACAGGAGGGTCTGTGGTGGGTGCCGTGAGGACGAACAGAAGCCTATTACCCGCGCCAAGTCTTGGACGTCAAAAAGCAGGAAATGGGGCAGAAAAAAAAAGCAGGGGAATGCCTCCTGCGACAAAGGGTATAGGATTACAAGGAGGGGGTAGAGAAGGTCAAGGTATTCTGAAGTGTTAGTGATGTGGCAAGAAAGTTGCTGAAGAGCCATACTAGAGAGGTTGAGATACCCCAGCCTTCTGCAAGGAAGGAACAAGAGTGACTGTGCCTGGCAGGTAAAGGAAGGAGGGAGCCTGGCTTTGGCAACAAGCAGGAGGACCAGAGAGCACAGGAACATGCAGCAGAACTCCTCTTGCACTATTTTTACCGTCACTTTTCCCACTTTTTCGCTGCCCAAGGAAAACTGGGCTAAGGTTCCAGTGCCCCACGCCAGCCAGGCTGTCCGTCATCAGGGATAGGGGAGGAACAGATATGCAGTAAGGCCAACTGTATTTGGGAAGATAAAAGGCAGTGCAGAAACTTGGAGTCAGTGCTGACTTGTAACTGCACTGGAGGGAATAAATTGGCTTCCTTGCTGCAAAAAAAGGCCTATAGCAGACCAACCAAACCTTTGCAGGAGATGTCAGACCAGCCCTGGCAGTGATGAGGCTGAACTATGTGGGGTCACACTGCTGAAACTCTTATTCAGGTCTGCAGTGTGTGGTGGGAAGCACTCCTCTTGCTTCCAGTCTGAAGTCTCTGTTGTTACTGGAATAAATCAATAGTCCTTTATCAGCCTTCCCTTTCCCATAAGACGTAACTGATTTTGCTGGGGCAGTTGTTTCACAGATATTACTCTACCAGAGCAAGGTTTCCTCCTCCCCCTGTTAAAACATGGCCTTGTTTCTCTGTGAATCAGCTCTTTCCCAACTTCTTTGTAAACTGCAATTGAGCAAAATATTCCTAGTGCAGAGCTAGACTCCTCATGCATTTTTTTTGGTAGATAACCAAATTCAGAGGCTATTCTTTTCTGGAGCAATCAACACTGTGATATTTATGGCTGTTTTCTTGCTGGACACTGCCCACTCATCCACAGTGGGGTGGCAGCAGCCATTTCCCGTCTGCATCAAAAAGGTAACGTAGTGAAGGATTTGGTGCGCTCGTCGTTGATGCAATTTGCCTTTTTAGGATTTCTTTCTGAACCCAAATCCACAGGAGCCTTTCTTCCTTATGCACCTTTGCCTGCCTACTTTGATGGGGGCCCTCGGCCTCAGAGCCGTGTGTGTGTGCTTAGCAAACGAGGGCTCACAGATGCAATACCACAGGGAACAATGTGAACCAGGAATGTACTAAAGCCAGAGGCATTGTAACCTAGAGCCTAGCTGAACAATGTGGAAGAAATGCTGTCAAATCTGTGTCTGTGGGAGCTATTATATCCCCAGCTAGCCCCCTCCAAAAGTTTGCTCAGCATGCTGACTTTCCAGGAGCTTTCTTAGTGCTTGGAACAAGTTACCTATCTCCTGCCAGAATCGAGAGAGGAACACGACTGGCTGACGAATACCATATGTTCCAGGCTGGCCAAAGGAAACCTAATTGTATTTTGTTTAGCTTGCCTATTTAGCTGGGTTGCTGTAATAAGGCTGGGTAGGTTTTGTGTGTTGTCTGTGTGTCTTTCCAGAGAAACGGGACTGATCTCTTCTTCTACATGGGAACTGTCGTGGGACTGGTCTGTGTTTTGCTCTGGAAGTGCAGGGCACAACCTTTTGCCTCTTGCCTTGCCGTGGAAGAGATCAGGAGAGAGCTGAGTGAAAGGAAGGCAGTTGCCAACAGGAGTGATCAGAAATTGCGGCGCTGAAATCTCATTCTAGGTGGGGAACATCCAGTTCTGAGAATGCAACAGAAACACTTACGCTGACCGAAAGAATCCCCTCGCCCCCCCTTTTATTTTATTTTACCGATTGCTAGTGCATCAGAAAAGCGTGTGTTTGGGAATGGGAGCACAAAACTGGATGCTGAATATCTAAACGTAGATTTGCTGCGTTTAAAATGGCTTGAAATTAGAGCTGCAGCAGGCTGCAGAAGTTAGAAACTGATCCGTGTCCTGAGGTCACCAGGGTAGAATAATGCCCTCAGGGGACGTAGATCTGAGTTTGCAGAAGTCGAGGTCGGACTGATCAGCTCCAAAGTTCAGTTCCTAGAGGCACTGGATCCTGCATGGAGCTGGAAGAGGGCCTGTTTCCTCTCATCCCCTCTGTTCCACTGTGCAACATCACATAGAGCTGGTCACCTCTCCCTGATGTGCTTCGTTGTCCCTAAACAGCCAAAATACTTAGGTATTTGCATCGCCTGCTTGTGCAGCATCTAGCCCAACAAACCTCCACTTAGGGGGGCAGCTCACTGGGCATCGTGATGTTGCATACAACAGCTTTGGCTCACCTAAGGCACGAGCTCATCTTCTCTTTCATGTTGTTGGAGCATGTAGACACATTCTCCCCAGTTTCCTGGGCAGCCTCAGCAGTGGGGTTAACAGTCGTCTGCTGCAAGTTTTGCATCGGCTAGGAAAGAGTTGTAAGTAGTAAGCGTATGCTGTCTTGGCAGGCAAGCAGAAAAGGGTGGGGGCCTTCATTTCTAGCTGAGCAGAAGAGGGGAACCAGAGCTAAAACGCAGCTGTCACTTTAAATGGCTCTCTTTCCTCACCGTCTCTTATTTATCTCATGCCTTCCTGTTTACAGCGTCATTTCCAGCAGCTCCCATTCTGCTCATGTGGAGGTCAGGTCAACAGGAGGCCTACCCTGTTTCTGAACACCAGGTCAGTGCAAGTGTCTCCACCAGATGCCACCCAGGAGAAACAGGCTGTGGGCCGCTGCCCCCTCCGGTACCTTGGTGCTGTCATGCCAGAGCAATGGGTGTGCCAGGTTTAATGGAAGCCAGAATTTGGCACGGCCCTTGACTCACTTCTCTAAGCAAGCCCCCTGCCCTGCCATGTCCTTTCACTCCTGCCATGCTTGTTTATCCGCGGGCTGCCTGCGCCCCGTTCTGCCATGTGCTGTGCTGCCCACACAAGCACACTCAGCTGCGTGCTCAGCGACCCACCTATCGAGATACTCATGCAGCTGAATCACCCTTCGGTGTACACTCATAGCCACGCTCACAGATGGACTCTGATCCTCGTGAGCCAGCCTGAAGTTCTCTTCCAATCTGCCATCCCCGTGTCCTCAAGGCAGGGGGAAGCTCTTCCCTCCTGGATGAAACATAGGCCCTCGCAGCGTGTTTGATCAACCACAACCAAGCCTTGTGTTAGTTCAGGGCTATGGGGAGAAGAGGATGATGCCTGCAGCCCTGTGGTGAGAACTGGTGAATGTCGCCACGTCATTTCTCCAGCCCACACGTGCTCCGAGGTCTGCTATGGAAGGATGCTGGCATGCCGAACGCAGTTGCCTCCTTTTGGTGGGGTGAAAGACTTTCTCAACATCATTTCATGGCTGAATTCCCAGTGCCCTTCCTTGGCCCGTCCCTGCCTGACTCTCATCCTAATGTTTGGGATGGCCACCCTAAGAAATTTTGAGGCCAAGCCCTTGTTGGAGGCCATCTGTCCCACAAATGCGTGTAGGCCTACGCACGGTCCTGCTGATGCTATGATGTGCGCATGTTGGATAAAACGATCCCTGAAATCAGAAACATCTTCAAAATAAAAAAGCCTGAGCATCTCCCATGACTGCCCCATTCAGTCTGCAGCACTTCAGCTCCCCTCCCTCCGTCACTCCGATTCCTCTACCCACGTTGGACCATTTAAGCATTAATGAAGGCCAGATGCATGTTCTGCAAATGCAAGATCGCTGCATTTTGTAGTAGGCTCTGGCTTGGTGCCTCCTTGTCCTTCGAATCCTCAGTACAGCTAATAACAACCAGAGGCAGCCCTCCTCGGTCTGAGGTAGAGCCCACCTCAGCGGTGACGTCTCTGCGACCGCAAAGGATTTCTCGGGGACGTGGAGGGCGACCAGCTTTCGGCTGTCGAGCCCCAGGATCTGGTTTCGTCTCTCACCAGCATTGGCAGGGACGAGCTCGGCATGACTGAGCTGTCCAACAGGGAGGCGGCGAGCTAGGCCAGCGCTAGATTTCTAAGGGAGAAGGAAGGAATTCGGTGTATTTTGGTGCCTGGAAAAATAAGGGATGGATCGTACTAGCAGGAGCTGTCCATGCGGAGAGATAACAGGAGTGCTGGATAACTACTGTAGCTCGAGGTCTCATCAGCAGCTAACCCTCAGGGCAAGGATGGCTGGAAGTGAGACTGTGCCTTGCTTTTGTGCCATCGTCACAGCAACTTGTGCTTCCTTGCACAGAGCTGTTCTTCTTGGCCATCCCTGCTGCATCCAGCAGGTCATTGCAGGGCTCTTTGGCTGTCTACTTGCAGACACATGATGTGTGCCGGGGCTTCTCGAGCTCGACGTGGATGTGTGTGTGCAGGGCTAGAAAGGGACCGCTGGAACCTGCCAAACCGATTGTTGCTGTTTCTTGGAGTGAGAGAGCCCATAAATCAAGTTTTTAGGCTGAAAACTCATTTTTATTCCCTTGGGGAACAGTGTGGGGTTTTGCACATGGTGACTGTTTTCCGTAGAGCATTGTCCCTTTACGGAAAGCTGGGGCTGTTCTGGGAGCTGGTGGGCATACATAACCTACGGCAAGGTGTCGTGTGTTACTCCTCACCGCTCTGCCATGGGCATGGAGAAAGGGCTGGGCCATTACTGTCATGTTCCTGACCCTAATTTGAGTTTGCAGTGATTTCTGGGGAGGCCCTGTAGTTACCTGTGGGGGGTTCATGGTGGATATTTCCATCACCCATCAGTCTCTGGCATTCTGGGTCTTGCGCAGCTCCCTAGCAGTGGGTGGGATTTCTGCAAAAAAAGACCCCCTCACCCCCAAACAGGCCCAGAGTTCTCAGATGTTCAGCACAGACCCTTCTCTCTTTTCCCCTTCTCTCCCCATCTCCTTCAAGCATACCTGTGGGTAGAGGTGGTGTTATTGGAGCAGCCTATTTGACTGCTATAATATTTTCCACTCGGATCCATTGACTTCTATTTCATGTTTTTGTTGGATCGACACCTTTTGAGAGCAGTTAAAGCTGCTTGTATTTGAATACTTGGCGACAGTGTGTCACTCTGCTATCTTTTCTTGATTTCACCTCTAGAAGGCAGCGATGATATGTCTATATGCAGTCACCCAAACGAAGTGTGTGTCTCTGTGGCCCCCTCGGTGGCTTTCCTTTACCAGTAAGTCTCTGTATACTGCCAGATGCACCCTAAAGCAACACAGCATGATTTTATAATGTGTTTAGGGCACATGCATAAAGGAGGTAGGGATTGCCATTTGTTAAGCCCTGCTCTCTTCTAAGGGAGAAGAGGTTTTGCTGCTGTGATTACAGAAGCAAAGTAAGGTCTTTGTTCTAAATGTGTTTCTTTTTTCCTTATCTGTGATGGCCTGGCATAAAATAAAATGAAAAAAAAAAAAAGTCAAAAGAGCTCCTCTGAGAGCTAATCTTCCTGAGTCTTCCTGCTAAACCCACTCACTGTCTTGTTTTGAACCCCCAAAGGTGGCACTGAGCCTGCAGTCCCTTCCTCCCAGGGTCTCTGGTTTGGTCAGGGGGACGTTCAGCTCCTGTGGGTCTGCCCCCCAGAGCTCTGGCCCCATATCCATCACCCTCTGGCTGAGGAAAAAGCAACCTGGGGGCAAACTAGAACTGCCTGACCAGTAGCAAACTAACAGAAAGGATAAATGTAGAACTTGTGATGCAGCTTTTCTCATTAAGATCATTACTTGTGTTTTATTTCCCTTTTTTCCCCCTCTCTGTTGAACCATTGGTATTCATGTAACTTCCAGGACTGAAGAATTTTAAAAGCAATTGACAGATAGATAGGGTTACACCCTCTGCTGTATGGTAGGAAATCATTTCATTTGCCCAGAAATGGAGTCCCTATAGGAAGAGAAAAATAGCTACATGAGCTGAGGTGAGAAAAAGAAAATAAAACCAGATCCAGCGAGGTGGGAATTATCATTTTGTGCTCACTGAACGTTGCCATCTCTTGTTGAATGTCAACATGAAGCTTGTGATGTTTGTGGATTTTATTTGAGACTTGTGGTCTTTATTTGAGCTCCTGGAATCAAGAGGCTGAATGAGATTCTCAGCTTTCTATTTATTTTTATTTTTTTTAGACTAGCATTTCTAGCTCTCTTGATCCTGGAAGAAAACAACTTCACTTGAAAATATGAAGCCTCGAGGGTCCAAATAAGAAAACAGATGAAAAATACTCCAAATACTTTTGGGTTGGTTAAGTCTTATTATTTTGAAGGCTATATCATTCTGTTCTAGGGCCACACACAACATTTTTGAAAGATTAAAACTGGCAACACTCATGCTTTTTATCCAAGGGATTTTACAAAGTGCGTGAATTTTAGTGGCTATTGTGAATGTGGGTGTGGGGGGGTGATATTGCAAGTAGCCCCTTGCAGGCCTGTGGACTTCTTGGGCAAGGCAGCACGCAGTCCCTGCCTCGCAGAGTTCATGAACCAGGCATGATAGGAGTCTGCAGCACTGCTTTCCCCTCTTCTGTTTTCTGTTACCCATCTATAAGGAAGGGAGGGAGTGAATTGCCTGTGAAGTGCGGGAGAGAGGCAGGAATTTAAATCCAATTTGCTGCAGCTCTTCCCGTGACCCACCTACAGAGCAGCACTGCGGCGGTGGGAGAAGCAGCAAGGCGTTTAGCGACACGATGGTACCCTGCCCGTGGGACAGCAAGCCCAGACGGGTGTCGTGTGGGGTAGAGCAAGGGTGAGAAGAGCTCCTGCAAACAGAAAAACAGGGGCTAGGCAACACCAGTCACAGACACTCCCCCTGACCATGGTGGTTGCTGTTGTTGTTTCTGCATTTAAAACAATATGCAAGGAACCATCCAGTATCCTAGGGCTTTTGTTTATCTAGATTTTTACAAGGAAAAAAAAAAGAGAGAAAAAGAAATGAGAGGGGAAACACAAGCATTCCTTCCAACCAGAAAGTCATGAGTTTTGATTCAGTCTAATTACACAAGTGATATTTTTATAACCTCTGTGAAGTCTCCTTGCCTTCTTGGTGTGTCTCCATTGTTTATGTGAAAGTGGCCAGGTAGCCAAGGCAAAGCAACGTTGCGAGAAAAATTCCCTTTGGCCTTGGAATACGCTGCATTCTCTTTTTGGCTTCATAAACAAGCCTGTTTTCCTGCTTTCATACCTCTCAGGTTCTTTTTTTTGTTGCTTCTTCCTCTAAAGCAGAGTTACTCACACTGTGCCCAGCTCTGGGCCCTGCTGGCAGCTTGGTGGCATCCCTTAGGCGTGCACGAAATAACGGCTCCAGGTCTCCAGTGTATGAAATCACTACTGCTCCTCCCTTTTGGTTTGCAATGAGGAAGTGTGACCTGTGGGGTAAGGGGTCCCCAGCCTTGGTTGTGCCCAGAGCGCACACAGATATGTGTAAATGGGATAACTAACGGGCAGGGGTGTCTCTAGGAAGGGAACGCCCAATTTTCTCATTGGTTTTACAGCATTAGGAAGGATCCCTCTGTAGCTTCAGCTGGCAAGTGTTCTGCAGTTGCTGGGCCCTGCTCGGCCTTGGATGAACACAGGCAGTGCTCAGCGTGCTTGCAAACCGGCCTCCTTGCAGTTGTCACAGGTGACGGCTGGCCTTCACATCCCTCTCCTTGTACTGTTATCAGTCTGAAGTGCTGATCCTTTTGGACCCGTTTTATGCTATGTTGACTCAGACTGCAACACTAATTTTCTGCCAGGCCAGATGTGGGATGCTCCTTGCATCCCGCTGCTGAATGCTCTCCCCAGCTCGTGCTGCTGCCCCTTGCTTATGCTGCCCTAGGGCAGTAGGGCACAGCCCGGGCTCTTGGCACTAGGACCCACCTGCAATAAGATCATCAGGATCGTTGTGTCCCCTCTCTGCCTCTCAATCTACCTTTGCAGAGTGCAAGATATTTGAGAGAGGCTTCAAGAACTGGCCTTGACTTTGCTTGCTCACTTACTAATACAGTGCCAATAGCTATCGCAGATGCTTGTTGCCTCATGCTTGTTGCTCTTAAGCTATTTCCTGTTGCGTTATTAAAACAAGAACTCACTCAGAGATGCATTGCCCCTTGGTTAGTCCCTTCCTCAAGTATTTGAGCACCACGGTCACTTTAAAGGGATGCTGCTTGGACCTCCCTGTCCAGGTAACCACCGTGCTGCTGAGAAATTTGGAGAGCCCCAGGGTGAAATAGAAATCCTGTGAATGGGTCTGACTGGTTGCTTTGGGTAGCAGCAGCTCGAAAGCAAGCCTCTCTGCCCCTTCCAGCCTTGGGAGAAATGAGCCGAGCTCCCAGCTGGTGAGCGATTAGCGCCGGGCTCTTGCACGGCGGCCGTCAGCTCCAGTCTGACACTTGTGTGCTCTTCCCACATCGACTGATGTCACTCCGTGTTTATGGTGAGCTGTCATCCATACATCGCATGTTTGGAACAAGCGGTCCTAACTCTCCTCCTGGGTGGTGGTTTGGATGATGTGGAAATAAGTGGATGTTCTCCAAGTGTGATTTTGTCAGGGGACTGCCTGGGGAATGACCCAAAGCTTTTAGCAGAGCCACAGGGAGCGGTGAAGGGTAGGCTCAGGAAAGAGAAAAACACAGAAGAGAAGAGAAAAGAGATTGGTAAAGCTTCAAAGATGGCACTTGGGTTCCTGGGCTTGGACGTGGAGCTGAGGGTGCATGTGAAGGAAGGCAAAGACTCGCTTAGGAATACGGGAGAAGCAGGCTGTTCACCTGGGAGGAGTGCACACCTTGAGGAGTCCACCAACAGGAAGATTCAAGAGAGGCCATGGTGGGAAGAGGTGGAAAGCTGGTATGAGTCAGGGGTGAGGAGAGCCAAATTCGGCACTGCTTTTAAGCAGAGGAAACTCCGCTGACATCTTATAGCTTCAGGCAAGTACCAGCAAAAACATCTGGGCTGGATCTTGATCGGTATAAATCTGCTCGGGGGCCACTGGCTTCAGCAGTGCCACACCGATTTACGCATGTGAAAGGTTCAGCCCTCTGCTTGCTTCCCTGCTTTCAGCCCTGCCTGCTTTTGGGGTCCCATGGAGCACTCTGGCTGAATTTGTGGGGGTCAAGGCAGAGGGTTTCCTGGTAAATGAGAAAAACACTGTCCTTCCATCCCGCTTCATCTGCCTGGGATTTCCGACTGAAAGGCACTGACTAATTCCATCTGGCAGGCTGACCACGCTTCAAAGGCTGCAAATCCTGAGACTTTTAACTTACAAACAAAACCATGCATTAGAAAAAAAAAAAAAAAGAGAGAGAGAGAGAGAGAAAGAAAAAAAAAAAGAAAGACAGCTCTCCCGAGGGACAGTCTCTGCGAAATCCAAAACAAGGTCTCAGCGCCTGCCCTGGTGCTCCGGCTGACGCCAGTGTTTTTTCTGCCCCTTTTAAAAGCGAGCTGGAGCGTTCCTGACTCCTCCGTTCGACACCTCTGGCTCCCTTATTCCCCTCGGTGAGTGGGGCGGGGGGAGGAGGCTGGAAGGGAACGGCCAGAGCAGAGGAGGAAAGAAATGCCTGGTATTGATCCACCAGGGCTGGCCAGACTGCAAGAAATTCCGGTTCGTGAAAAATGTTGCGGTTGAGAACATTTGTTTTCGTTCCACGGTGGGATGAAACCAAGGCTTTCTGGAAGGGAGGGAGAGGAGAGGAGCAGGAGAAGAAAAGTGACCCTTTTTTTATTGTTGTAGGGATGGGACGGCCTCGACAGCCTCCCCGTGGTACGGGTGCCCGCAGCACGGGGCTGGGGTGCCAGCCCTCAGCCGTTAGCCTCCCGCATGGAGGCCGTGTTCCTCCAGGTGGGCAAGGCAGAGGCTGGGGTGAAGCCCCCCTAAAGATAAGGAGAGAGCCCTCCTTCCATCTCTAGCCCGTCATACGCTCATGGCAGGGCGGAACCTGCAGGAGACCTAGGAGACCTCCAGGGCTGTGACCTGCCCCGTGCCACTCGTGGCAGTGCCCGTGCTTTGTGACCTTGCTGAATTTTTGCCTGCTGAACTGGGCAAGGACTCCCCAGCAGGTGTGAGGGGCCAGCGCTGCAGCTGCGGGGAGGTGACGAGGGTCCCCTGCCCTCAGCACTGTGAAGGAGGGAGGCCCTGACCCAGGGTTTGTACAAAGAGGAGTTTGGAGCGATTACAAAAAAATAATGGACTTAGACGTTGCTCTTCCCTTTAAAAATGAGCTCGCTGTCTTTTTGCACAGCCCCTCCGGTCATGGGTAATGGGAATTCCTTGCAGGAAAGAGTAGGAGGAGGTGAAAACCAGAGCAGGACCGGGCCTGGAAGGCTTGAAGGTGTCAAAGAGTAGGACACAGATGTAGCAGACAGCTCTTGTGCCTTCCAGGCAACTCCTGCAGCAGGGTGAAGGAAGATGTGGGTGATTAAACACCATCTTTGGGCATGGTAGTGTGATCTAGCTCTTGTGCATCTCTCCCGAAGTCAGGGAGCGAATCCCATGGGGAATGGGATGGGGCAGTCCTGCCTCCCACCTCCTGCCCGGCCCCTTGGCAGCTCTGCCCCCTTCTGCCCTCAGGAGCTGCCTCGTTTGTTTTCCAGGAGGTAAAAATCCTTTCTGGACGTCAGCAAGCGAACTATGCAGGGAAAAATAGAGGGGAAAAAAAAAAAGTGTCTGCCGTGAGTCAGAGGGCTCCTCCGGGGGGCTGTGGGATTGCGGGGAGAGGTGGAGGAGTGTGGCTGCTATAGGCAGGCCTATGTACCACTAAGCCACAGGCATGAGGTTTTGGAGCTCGCAGGCCTAGGAGCACAATGGGACCTTCATCAGCTCTTTCCAGGGCAGGAGGGCTTGCAATAAAACCTGAAGTGTCTGGTATTTTGATTGTCAAAGGCCACATCTTCCAAAAGGGGAACGCCTCGGAGCAGCCGAGGAAGGTAGAGCCGAGGCTGCCGCGTGGAGGCTGCTAACAGAACAGGCTTATTTCTCCAAAGGGGATTTCCTGGCAACAGCTGCAGCCTATATCCAAAGCTTTTTCATAAAAGAAGAGGCCTGGCCTCTTCATCTTCCCCTGGAATGGCACTGGGGGGCATCCCTTCTTACCGAGGAGGATTTCCTACCAAATGGGACCAACCATGGCTGCTGCATGGAGTAGGCAGGCTGGGAGCAGCTCTTGGGCATCTTCTCCTGAAGATCTGGGCTGTCTCAGCTTGGCAAGGTGTTCGTAATGCCAGCCGGTGCGGTTTGGGAGCATCCGGAAGCGTACAGCATGTTGTGGGCTTCCCAGGTTATGTACAGCTTCTTGTGCTCTGTATCCTGCTGATAATAGACAGGCACTGGTTGTCTCCAGTGAGGACCCAGATGGGACTCACCACCAGGGCTAGGTGTTTACTGTGCTGTCCCTGGTGCCTTCACCATGTGTAAAAGGGCACCAAAGTAGGCTTCCTTGCTCTTTTTTTTCGCATTGCCTTTAGTAGTAGGTCCCCCCTGGCTCGTCCCTGTGGTGCAGATGAGCCAAAGGGTAGGGGAATGTCATTTCCCTGGTCTTACTGTTTTCCTACACAGCTCAAAGCTCACTCTCCTCCCCACACCCAAGTCTGCAGATGCGCATCTCCGTGGGCTGCCCTGGAAGGAGTCGCTGTGATCTGTTTTAACCACTTGACAGCCCCCTCGTTATTTATGGGAAAGCCAGGCCTGGAGCCTGCAGAATGTTACAGTGAGGGATACGTATCTGTGTGTCCTATAGTGCTGGAAGGCTTGGTGGAGTTCCTGCAAAGCTCTTGGCTTCAGAAAGCCGCTTTTCAGGCACATTTTTCCTTGTAACCCAATTCCAAGTTAGCTAGCGACTCCCTTCCTCCCTCACTCTTTCTCCTCAAGAGGGACGGTCATTTTGACAAAAACACACACTTGTCTTCATGCCACATTCCCCTCTTAAAGGGAAAGGGAGGTGACATACTGCACCTTGAAGAGCAAAAGCAAGTCAAGGCAAGGTGGAGTTGCCTCCTTGCATCCTGGGTGAGGTGTAAATAGGACGAGTAATACTCGGAAGTTGTTCAGCATTTCCTAAAACCCCGTGTTCAGTTTCTTATGACTTTGCCAGCCTCTAACCCTTCTTCTTGGTGCTATGCATGTGAATTTTGGGGAGGATGGTGTCAGCTGAAACGGCTCAGCCATTCACAAGAACGAAATAGGGGAAAATAGGTTTGTTTGTTTGTTTGGTTTTGTCTGAGATGAGCTTCCTCCATCCTCTCCAGAGAATGTTCATGTTCAATCATGTTCCAGAGGATGTTCCATGTTCAATCAGTTCATTCAAAACGTAGGTACCCAATGGAGGAGAAATGAATTGCACCCATGACAGAGTTTAGAAAAGTTGGTTGAAGAGGACTCCTCATTCGTAGGGCTAAGGAAGAACCTGCTGCTATTCCTGTGAAGACACGACTGTGTTCAGCCATGTTATATGTTTTAAAGGAAAAAAAAAATAAAAAAATCTTGGTTTGTTTGCGGTGGTGAGTTTGGTAAATCCTCTGTTGGGTCCATTCGAATTGTGATTGTTGCAGTGCTTGTCCCAAAAGCAGGAGGGTGCATTTCATCCATGAACCTTCCCAGCGATGCTCACGGTCCTGTGAAGCCAGAGAGGAGGTTAAAAGGCTGTCTGACCCTCCGCTGATCTTGGTGGCTCCAGTTTGGCTGGTGTCTAGGAGGCAGAGAGGAGATACACAACCAGGTGGCTGGTGGGGCAAGAGACATCGGGCTGCTCGGAAGAGGTTCAAAATTCAGGAAAGACCAAGCACAAGAGGACTGGAAGTTACTTGTGGAGGCAGCAGCGCAGAAGGAAGCAGAACAAGGACAGGCTTTGGGAGACGGGCAGAAAACTTCAGGCTTGGATGGGGACCAGGGAAGAATGATCTGGGTTGTCCTGTGGAAAAAACTGGCTGTGTCACAATGACCATGTTCAGGGGAAGCAGTTACTGCTGCGTGAATGACCTGGATTTTGGCACTGGCAGGGCTTCCAGCTCCTGGCATATAACATCCTTTGTGGGTATAACACTGTATGGAGTGAATGTATTTTTTCATCTGGATTTTTCTCTCTGCTCTATTTCTTGTGCTAACCTTTCCTTGGTGTTTTTTTCTCTGCTGCTTTTTCCAGCCTTTCATGTGCAGATTTGGGCCCAAGAAGGTTTCTGTTGAGCTCCCAAACATATGCTGTTCAAGCGGTTTGAAATATCGAGTGAAATGTGTTCATCTTTCACTAGCTGGAGTAAAGATACAGAAGAAGAAGGTTTCCAGGAAAAATACCCTTACGTCTGAGGAATAGCCTATCATCTGTTTACCAGGACATAGTCGTTTCCTCCTGGCTGCTAGCCACTGAATTGCGTATCCGCATCATGCCTGGATCTTTGTCTCCATGATAATCCAGCAAACGGTTAAAATATAGGGGGCTTCAACAGCAGAAGGTCCGTCCCTGATCTTCTAGCTCAGTGAGACCAAGAACAGTCTGTTTTAAGGTCCAAGGGAGCTTGACTTCCAACACCTGCCTAAGTGCTGTTGTGCTTTCAGTTGCAGAGGAAGTCTTCCCTCCACAGGAGGTATTTCTGGGTGGGATTCTGTAATTCCACAACTGTGGGATTCTCTAATTCATGTGCCCTCTGCAAGAGCTGGGCAGAAAGTGGCCTTGTGCTTCTGCTGGCCTCCGAGTCTGTAACTTGATTTTTGTCTCTATCCGGCACCGCCTTTCAAAGCTGGGCTGATACCACATGTAGCTCTTGGACAACCTCGCCTTTTTACGCACTTGCTGTTCCGTGACCCTCTGGCAGAACCGTCTGCCCCCATTATTCATCCTGACACGGTCTGTAACAGACAGAGCTAACCTGTGGGAGCCAGCTTGCAAATTTCCCTGAGGCTGTCAAAGAAAAAGCTGTGTGCAAGCATAAGCACATGCGTGCAAACACCTTTTCCATGTGTTTTCACATGCTGTGTGTGCACGGGTGTATTTATGCACGCTCATCTGCAAACACACGCGTTTTTTGAATACTTGTTTTGTGTCCTACTGGGTGAAAAGCTGAGAATGGAAAATGCGTCGATAAACATAAGGGAGCTTTTCAGAATGTTTTATTTGACGTTTCAGCTTGCAGCTGCTTTCCAGTGTTAGGACAGGATAGGGAATGGAAGAGGGAAGGTAAATGGGAAAGCAAGGGGAATGGGGAAGAGAAAATGGAAAAGAAGGAAAAAGAGAAAGGGAGGGGGAAAAAAGTGGAGTGGAGAGGGAGAGGAGAGGAAAGTAAAAAGGGAAGGAAGGGAAAAGAAAACGGGAGAAAAGAAATGAAAAAGAAAAAGAAAAGGCCCGGATAGCAATGATCCAGAGCTTGTATACCTTAAAATCTGAGAGGTCCAAGAGTTCTTGACCTGCATTCCCCGTTTCAGAAGCAGAGTGCAATAACACACCATGGTTTGTTTAAAACATGGCAACTCAAATCTAATGTTTCAGAGAAATGTTTCGCAATGGTGCTGAGGAGAGAAAGCTAAAAGATTTAAGCTGTTCCCCGTTACTATCTCCCTCCCTCTGCCTTTTGGCATGCTTGGAATCAAACCCACTCGCTTCTGAAACAGCCAGTAACATTGCTGTTTTGATGGAGTAAGGCTTGAATTAAAACATCAGTAAAAAAAAAAAAATCCTCAAATCCGCTGAGACAGGATGCTGGGATTTATAATACAGCAGGGTTTGCAGGCTGCCTGGCTTGACATCTCCTGTGCAGAGTGATGGGAGCGCGTGCTGCAGAGTGGCTGCAGGGGGACAGTCGTCACGTGGGGCTCCGTCTCGTTCCGAGGGGGTTTGATTTCTGTTTGACTTTTCTTTCCTTTCGTTTCGAAGGAGCAGAGTCAAGTGCTCCAGTGCAGGGTCTGGTGCATTAACGGAATAAACAGTATTGTGGACATGCTGGCAGACTCTCAGTTTGACTTGGCTTCACTGGTCTCCAAAGAGTGATATTATTGGTTATTTATGAGTATTCGGATGACCTTTGAGCAGTGGGGAAAATGTTTATGAATCTAAAAGCTTCACAAACTTTAGCACAAAAGCTTGTTTTGTCCAAAAAAATGTGAACTGTAAGCGACTTCTTCATTATTCAGCTGTGCTTATCCTCCTTCTTTAAAAGCCTTTGGTCATCATTTGAGATGTAGGATCAAACCGTGTAGTGCAGATGAGCAGTGACGTGCCGTGAACAACTAAAAGTGAAAATCCAAGTGGGAAGCACGCGAGGAACTCCAAGAGAGCAGCTGGTTTTGTTCAATGGGCTGGTGAAGGCTGAGTTATTCAAAGAAGTCAAAGGGAGTTAGGTACTGCTGACCCATTATGCTTGTGGACTTCCTCGCCCGCAGGGGTGTACTTTTGAAAGTTGTAGATTCACTTGGGAAAAATTAGGATCCGTTTGTGAACAATTTGTAAGTGGAAGGAAAAAAAAAAAACACAACCAAGCCGGCGGCTGAATTTCCAATCAGTCCTACTGATAATGAATAACTTCTGCAGTTCTGCTTTTTGAAACAAACTTGGTGTTGTCCATTTCGTGGCGTGTCATTTCAGGAAATTGAAAATACATGGGGGAAAAAAAACCCTCATTTGCTTCAGTTTGCAAGTCAAAAATTAATTGTTTTCTGTCTTTATTTTTTTTCCTGTACTTTTTATATTTCTGTTACTGAAGTCTCAGCATGATTTGAGTGCTGTTCCAGGGTCAGTGTTTGCAGCTAGATAAAAGGTTCACCACTAGTGATTGGTGCATCCTACCTGCAAAAAGACTGATCCCTTTTTACATGCTGTCTTAATGTTAAGTCGTGCTCCCTTTGCCCATTGCAGACAAAGCCTAAAAAATGTCACACGGGGGATTTGTAATGTTTAGTGTGTCACTCCCCCAGAGAAAGCCAAGAAATGCTGGCTATTTAACTTCCTTGCACCTGGCTTCAGCTCCCGGAATAAATCAGAGCAGCCTAAAGCTTATTATAAATTACTCCTGCTTCTCGGTGACTCCTGGGGAGTCAGGCAAGGATCAAAGGAGAATACAAACAGCCCAGCCTCAGCTCCTTTCCCTTTTTTTTGCAGCTGATGCTAAGGTTAGGTGTCACTGTGGTGGCTCTGTGCCAGTATGGTTGCTTTTCCTGGGGAAGATCCTTCACCTGTGATGTAAGACAGCCTCGCCTGGCTGTTTCATGCTGCCAGGGGCTTGTTCCAACACTCTGCCTCTACGTTTCTGAAGATGGACTGCAAAGTTCAAACAACGCTAATCCTGTTTAAGGCACTCTGGGGTCCTGTTTGTGGCCCACAGTGTTTAGCAGAGTTTCCTAGGGCAGGATGGATTTGATGCTCGTTATGCCAGTGTATGGCAGGACAGTTCTACTCCCCTGGTGGAGCTGGCTGGTAGGACAGTACCCAGAGGGACAGCAGACCCTGGCTTGATGTTCCTCTTATCAGTGGTGCAATTGCAGTGCTAGTGGAAATTAGGCACAGCCAGGTACCACGAGGATGGATGCAGTGTCCGTGCTCTTAATCATGCATTATGTAGCTAAAAGAAGGGGAAGGAAAGACAGTCTTGGGTGAACATGTCCACTTTGTTATTCTGATGTATGTGCATGAGTGTTCCTCTTCAAAGCCCTGTCCCAAATACTTGTCCCTTTTAGGTGCCAGTGGCCGTAGGGTTTGAGCAACCTGTGACCTGCCATCAGAAAGATGCAAAATAGTTTCTTGGGAAATTCAGGGTTGTCAGTTCCAGGGTAATTTTCCCATGTTTGGTGTTTCTTTTCTCCAATGACTGAACTCTTGGAGTCATGGGATTTATATAAGACCTGTAAGTCTGAGCTGAAGAAAACACACCAAGCCCCACCCTTATACATGCAGTTTGATGGCATAAACCTGAAAACCTCAGAAAAACAGAGGGAAGAGAAAGAAAGGTCTGTCTGTTGGGTTTTTTAATAATAAAAGGCTTGTGATTATTTAAAGCTAGTCTCTCAATATTTTGAGCATGCCTCGTCATCTTTGGGTGCGTGGAGCTGGCAAGGCCAACCAGGCACCTATAAAATGTCTGGAACGCTCCCTAGCACAGCCCTCGCTATAGGCAATTTAATAAAACCTGGGGTATGACTCTCAGCTACCTTTCATAGCAAGGTTCAAAAACCTCTCCAAAAAGACCCCTTTCTGTTACATTCAAGTCGTGCTTTCCACGAGGGACTCTTGCCATGGAGTTATTCATGCACTGCTGTGGTTTGATCTCCCTCTCTTTCAATGCCCCATCCACTGACTTCTGCACGGGTGTCCAAACGAGCTCTAAGAACTAGAGTGAGGAAAACAAACTGGGAACTGATAAAAAGAGGGAAGACCCTGCGTTTCTGGGTGTCTGCAAAAAAAGGGGGACTAGAGGGGGGGAAATGCCATTTCCAGTGTGTCTCAAGGCTTGTCCCACAGGATGAGAAGCTGGTTGGAGGATTTGGTTTGGTTCACAGCTGCTGGGATTTGCTTGTTGGTGCAGAGGGGGAAGAGATGGGGGAAGAGAAGCAGAAAAGGATGGGAAGGAAGAGAGGGAAGGCTGTGATGGTTTTCTGGTGGTGCCCGGGCTCCCCACAGCCTCTGTGGTCGGGCTGCCCCAACTCTCTCAGCCTCTCTCTCAGCCTCTGCCAGCCATGGCTGGACTGTGCCCACAGCATCAGAGCAGATTGCCTGGTACATATTTAAGAAGAGAAGTTTAGATAGATGGAGGTAGTTTAGTTTAATTTCCAGAGATTCTGGACTCTTTATATGTCAGGAAGAACTGTTTCATGATGAGAGTGGTGCTGGAACAGGCTGCCCAGAGGAGCTGTGGATGCTCCATCATGGAAGTGCCCAAGGCCAGGCTGGATGGGGCTTTGAGCAGCCTGGGCTGGTGGGAGGTGTCCCTGCCTGTGGCAGGGGGCTGGACTAGATGATCTTTAAGGTCCCTTCCAACCCAAACCATCCTATAATTCTATGAATTTAGGCTGGATTTGGTACTGTTTGGCACTGCCATTATCGTGCACACAAGTCGCTGCCCCTTCTGGCTACCATCCCCACCTCCACGCCATGGGCACCTACTTCTCTGCTGGTGGCACTCGAGGACTAGGAACCGCAGGCTGAACAAGAAGACACAGCTCCTTCCTCCTCCTCTGTCCATGAGTCTGTCCCCGTGCAGCTGGCATTCGCCTTGGGAGCGTCTCCCTTGTGTTGCTCTACCCCCGTTAGTGACAGGAGAGAACAAACAGCCTTGGGCTGCCAGCGGTGCCTAGGAGCACTGCCAAGTTTCCCTGCTACTTGCCGCTGTCTGCGAGGGAAGTCTCGTGCCACTTGGCTCTCTTGTTCCTCGTTGGCGTGCCATGGTGTTACAAAGAATTCAGAGGCTGTTCTCTGCCTCGCTGGTTCACTGCCGTGCCTTGCAGTGGCAGAGGGTCTGCATTCGGTGGGTTTTGTTCCTCTCCTCTCCCCTGGCAGACGCTGCCGGACAGCTTTCAGAAGTTACACCCTTGCTACAGACTTGTAGCATGGTGGAAATGGCTGTTGTCAAGGTTTTTAGTCTCTCTGACTGTCAAAGCTCTTCCACTGGTAGTTACTCAGGACAGCTGTGGAGGAAACCATCCCTTACTTTCCTTTCAGGCCCTTTGTATTTGTGTATAATAAACATGTTGGCTAACTGGGGCCTGAGAAGCACAACGTGGTAAGTGCTGAACCCAACGAAGCCCACTTAAAGCACTGGCAAGGTCTGGCTGCACCTTTCGGGGTGACTTCCAGGCGCCACATGGATGCCAGTGAAGCTACCTGGGCTTGATGCTGCCGTAGCTGCGGGGGCGCTCGGGCAAAGTCCATTCAAATGTCAGAGGCTGGAACTGAAATCCTGGTGTCCATGAAGAGCTTTCACAGGCCAAGAGGCATCAGGACTTGGGATATGCAAAGGCACGTAGCTCTGCAAGTATGCCCTTCCAGATCACCTTGCATACGGCGCTAGGACACGGGAGGAGAGAGGTTTCTTCCCCAGCAGCTTGGGATTCACATGCGGCAGCTGAGAAAGCGATCTGCCTTGTTTACAGGCAAGGGATTTGTGTATGCATGCATCTGACTACATGCTGGCATCAGTGTGACTGCTCGCCGGGTCCGTCTTTGTGCAACGTGCTTTTCAGGTGTTGTTTTGCTTTTTATTAGAACAAACTGGCAGTGAAGGAGATGGGGATGGTGTGTGATGTGTAACTGGGGCAAGGGAACTGGTGGTAATTCCTTCTTTAATCAAAACCAGCCTCAGGAGAGGCAGAAAAGACCTTGATATACCTCTCTTGCCCGCAGAGTACTCTGCACTGCCCCCTTCTTGGATCAAACCCCAGGTTTTGTCGCAGTCAAAAATGCTTGAAGACTGTTTTCCCCTGCATCTGCCAGGTATCTAGCCTCGTTCTCCACCACTGGGAGCCACGCTGAGGGAAATTTTATCTAGCCCTACCTTTGTTGTTTGACCTGCAGAGCAAGGGATTTGTTATTTGAGGATTTCTCAGGGCGGTTTTCTGCCTGTGAAGTCTCGGGGAATTGCAAGTCAGTTATCTTCAGGCTTTGCAAGCTTCCTGCACGAGCTCCCATCACTAACCTTGGTGCTGCCCAGACCTTTAGATGCTTGTGGCCAGAAGCAGCCAGGAAAGTCACTTGGTCTGATGCAGCGCGGCACTGAGCACAGAGCAAGGCACATCTCCACAGGGGTCACGCAGTCTCTTCCTCTGTTTGTCCTCGGCATCTGCGCAGCGGGGCCAGGCAGAAAAACATCCCTGTCTGGCGTGCTGGGGGAAGGATGCTGTGCTGTGGTAAGGTGAAGGGAGCTGGGGGACATGGCTGGGTAGGGTGCTGCTGCAGAGGGGCTGAGATGACTCTAGGGACAGCAGACAGCTCCCCACTCCAGCATCGGCACAGTGAGGGCTTTTCCCAATGCTGCCTTCTCCTAGGGGTGCGTCTCCCTGCTTCGCCGGCTCATTTCTTAACCTGCTCCCAAAGCCTCTCCCTTTTCCTTTCTCTTCCCCCCACGGCATTGTTTCTCCTCCCCTCCCTGGGAGCCCGTTACAGCTTTAGGAGCCAGTGCAGCGGCCGTGCCTCCGCTCTGCGCTCAGGCGGGCAGGGGCCAGTGCAGGCAGGTGAGCCGGGGAAGGGGGGTAATAGGGTTGTTTAGTCTGGATTACTGAGGATTTTTTTTTCCCCTGGGAGGTAGCTGAAGGCAAAAGGATCTCAGTGGAGAGGGGAAAAGGGGGAGCGACGTGTCTCCTGTTGAGAAGAGCTCCCGTGGGGCTGCCACAGAGCTCTCTGCCTTCCTCGGTCCGTAGCCACTTTGGTGGGAAATGAGGGTTAACAGCACACCCAGGGACAGCACAGGGGGGAACAGCCCATCCCATGGAGTGGAGACACTCATCCAGACCTGCCAGCTTCCTCAAAGGCAGGGCAGGCAGCCTGCTCAGTAAGGACAGCTGGGTGGAGAGAAGCAGAGTCAAGCAGGGCAGAGACAGCGGGGCCGGAGCTTAGGAGGAGAGAAGCAGGCAAGCTGTGAGCTAACCCCAGCTCCACCACTGGCTGCCTGGGGGATATTGGGTAAGTCACCTGTGTGCCTTCCTAGCCTCTCCTCCCTTGCCTGCCAGCAGAGCAAATTCTGCTCCGAGTGTTGCTGGGTGCTTTGGGCTTTTCTGTATGCTGGTCCTTTAGCGCTGGCTTTGGGCTGTGCTGCAAACGCCCCTGCGCCGAGGCTTTTGGCAGCACCACGATGCCGAGAGCGGTAGCAGCACCTGCCTGCCCTCGGTCGTGTCCATGCAATGGTGGGGGGGGGGGCTTCTGGAGGTGCCTGGCCAGGGACGCAGCCCTTGGTGTGCTGGGGGAGAGGAGGAGGCAGTTGGTGCAGACCTTAAAGCAGAGCCTGTGCCCTGAGGTTCGGGGTCACACGGGGACTAATTAGTTCTAATTGGCCAGGGGGTCGCGGTCATTTTCGTGCAGTTTCACCTGCTCCTTGCACCCAAGCTCTGTCCGCATTAAGAGATTAAATACAAGTCCTGGCTCCCTGTCTTGAGCGCTCTGTGCCTGAGCTGCAGCTGGGCGAGGGGAGCGTACAGATGCGGGGTACCACCAGGCTGGCTGCAGGCAGGGCAGCGGCCCGCAGAGGAGAAATGTCTCCTGTGCTCTGTCCTTACTCTCCTTCCTCCACTTCTCTTGCTGGCCACCGCAGGAGCCGGATAAGGAGGCGGATGGACCTTTACTGTGAGTTGGTCTGGCCGTCCTTGTATTGCCACCTTAGCGATGCAGCTGTGAAAGTCCCGAGCATCTTCGACCCTGTTTGCTCCAAATCTCTCAGAGGGAGCCCACAGCCATTGAAGAGTTCTGGCAGCCTGACGTGGAAGTGTGGGTTTTAATACCCAAAGCCGCCCCCCGAGGTGTGTTGCACAACTCCCCTTGCTTTCCCAACGCCCTGCTAGCCCTACCAGTGGTCTCACACGCACGATATCCCCCCTGGCCGAGCAGCTGAGACGAACGGGCCACCCATGGCTGGCTGGAAGAGGCTTCGCAGGTCTGTCTTCCCTCCCCTGAGCTTGCAGCATCCATGCTGACCTTCCCAAGGGTGCTGTGTACGTGTGGGGCTCTGGCTGCCCAGGGACAGAGGTTGGAAGAGGATCATTTGGGGAAGGAAATCCCAGGACTGCAAAGGGTTTGCTGCCCCCCTATGGATTTGACCGGCGCGGCTTGGGCCAGGGCACCAGGGTGGAGGAGGTGGTGGCTGGGGGAGCTCCACCGGCCCCTCGTGTCCTCCTCGTTCAGGCTCTCCCTGTGCTCTCGTGTGGCTGGATAGGTTGGGGTCTGGGCTCCCATTCAACCAATTGCATAAACCCAGCAGAACAACAAGGGTTCCCCAAAGCGGCTCCGTCTGTGTAGGGCGCGTGTTCCTCAGGACTCCTTTGGTCGTGCTGTGCTTTGCCGGAGTTTGTGCCAAACCCAGCCCGGTGGTTTATAAATAACATTTGGGTGGGACAGCTCCATTATTTACCTAGGAGGCAACATTGTCTGGTAGGCAGAGACAAATGGCTGGATGTCTGGGGCGAGGTGTTCTCCTCTCCTCTACCGCTGCATTGTGTAGTACCTCCTGCTGCCTCAGTTTCCCTGCTGGTGAATCAGGAGTAATGAAAAACAGCTCATGATAACTTCTGCAAGGCTTCGTTACTTTAAGGATCTCAGTAAGGACTTTCCTCCAGAGTCCTTGAGCAATATAATTCTAAAGCAGACCAAATATTTGCAGCTCTTGGTTGGTGACCAGACCTTGAGAAGCTATTGACACAGAAATCTGTAGTAAAGGGCATTCTGGAAGACATACGGTGGTGGCACTGATACGTTGCTGGCTCACCCGTTACTCCTTGAAAAAAATATTGCACACTCCATTCCCCTGCATTTTCAACCCTGCTGGCTCAGTCAGTGCTTTTCGTTTCAATGACAGCTCAGTGCCAGGTGTCTTTGCTTCCTGGCTCTGTACATTAATGATTTCTTAACCTACACAAACAACTGTAACACATAAGGAGAGTCACCTCGCATAGTTCTGCTTTTTAAAAAGAAGTCAAACCTTAGAGATTTTCTTCAGCTTTTGGGAATCCGCATTCAAATAATCCTGCACATCACGGACTAGTGTGGGCTAGGAGACATGCAAGCTGTGACAGTCTCATCTGGAACAGCACAAACTTCAGGGGATGTGAAAAAAAAAAGTGGCATCAAAACGCTTCAACCTCTGACTGCAACTGGAAGCAGCATGGTGTGACGGAGCACTGTACTGGCATAAGGATAGCAGCCTCCAAACCTTCCTTTTCTTTCCACATTCCCCATAGGAGGGAATGGTTTAATACCTTGGGCAAAGACTGTCTGATAGGCTGTCAAGTACCACAACTGTGTTTTAATTTGCTCCTTTAGGATGAACAAGAAAATGACCAGAAAACTGGGGTTCAGAAAACTAGGAACTCTCTGCAGGAGAAGATCACCTTTTTGCCATCTGCCTGAGCCATCCCAGGCCCAACAGGGGTGGTGTTCCCAGATGACGTGCTGCACCGAGCAATGCAGGTGTCAGGAACCTCAGCTTGCTGGGGGACTCCTTGGACTTCTCTGATGGGTACTGGAAATGTCCTCCCACCCTAAGCTGAAGGCCTAGAGCCATTGCATTTCAGTCAATGACAAGTTTTATATCAGCTGCCCATTAAAACTTGGAGTTCCATGTTTTTTTTTCTTTCTTTGTTTTTTAAAGGCTAGATCCTTGGTTGGTGTGAATCCCTGTGGTTGCACTGACTGTCTTGCAGCTAAGCTAGGTTTCTTCCATTAGGGAAACCAGCCTGAAGAACTTAAAGGAGCTTGCCTAGAATTCACCCTCTTCTTCCCCGTGTTTTGATGACAGGTTTCAACTCCTATTTCCATGCTGCAGATAGCCAACAAGTCCTGGGCCAGGCAAAACTGGAATTTCTAGGATAGCTCAGATCACAGCTTGACTTGGAGCCAAACTCTCCAGATGTTTGGGGCTTTGGTTTGGGCCATCCAATAACAGAAATACTTACTGAATCTGGAGTGAGCAGCAGTATTTAAGGTGGTTTCCCATCGGACACCTGATGGGCATCTAGTAGGAGACAAGACCAGCCTGCCTCATCCATTGAATCATGCGTTTGGGGGGCCGGACAGGCCCCTCACACAGGACAAAACATTCTCTGTGGAGTAATTTTCTTCCCTCTTTTTTTTTTTTCCTGACACTTTGTTCTTCTTGTTACTGAGGCAGGGAAAAAAAAAAAAAAAGAAGAAAAAAGAAATTCCAGGGTGAGAATAAGGCAGGGAGTAAAATTAACTGAGGAACTTCCAAACAAACGTGTGGGTTACACTTAGGAGAGCTTGCTTTTGTTTACTATTTGTTTTGAATTTCCACTCTTTGCCCTCAGATCAAGCTCCAGAAGAAGGGGGAGTCTGGAATGAGGCCTCAGATGTCTGTGCAGCTCTTAAATGCTGTGAAAGGAACCCTGATGAAAGGCTGTAGCAGCGGGATGGATGGCACCCAAAGAGAGGCGTGTACAACACTTTCGATGGCTTTTTGCTGTAGAATCCTTGTTTCCAGAGAGTTTAACCCCCATTGCGATGGCTGGGAAAGGCAGTCACCAGGGGAAGGCCAGTCTCTGTTAACCTCTTCAGTGCTGTGTTTCCAAATGATAGTTGTCACCTGCATCGCAGGAGAGCCTGCAGGCTGAGACCCAGCGCTCCATACGTCATAGGAGAGAATTACTTCTCATCTAACAGGCATGACAGAAGCAAAGCAAAGTGCAAAAGCTCTCTCACTTTTATTAAGTAAAATCCAGCCTGGGTGATTCCTTAGCAATGAATCGATAAACGTTTCAGCATGCTAATGCTGCAGTTGGAGCTGGCTGTATATGTAAAATTAACCATAATCTTGGTAAGAGCTTTGCTAGGCTGAATGAGGAACTGATGTCTTAAGGCACAAGACAACTCTGAGAAGACTTAGAAATAAACAGCCTGTGTGATTAAAATTTTCTCTTAACTACCACAACCAGAGAATTTTTGCATCCTTTTTGTTTGCAGACTCCTTTTTTTCTGGTCCTGGTGGCTGCTGAAACCAGGTTCCTTGTGGAGATCGCTCCCTGGTTTGAAGCCATGTGGTTGTTCCAATATTCTCTGTCCTGTAAACATCTCCTAGAACATGGCACACCACTTCATCTGTCTCTTGTTAAGCAGAGAATGTGATTATTATTATGCACAGAGTTGTCAAACCAATCTGGTGTCTCCAGACTTCACCAAGGATCAGGCAGTTTCACCAAGATGCCGTCCTCCTCTTGACAGCTTCCATGGAGAAGTCTAAGGAACATTTTAAAAAATAAAGTCAAATATACTGTACACAAGCGAAAGTGCCAAAATGCAGGCGGAGCGCATGTCGGGGAATTATTTACAGTGGCTGAAGTTTGAAATCTATTGAGGCTGAAGTTAAAATATCAGCTGGGATCCCAGCCCAAGTTTGGTCACAAACGGAACGCGTCAAAAAGTGCTCAGGAAATGAGCAGAGGCCCTGCTAAGCAAAGCCAGCTCTTCTGTGGCTGTTTCTTCCCGCCTGGAGCTCCAGCAGAGAAAGAAAAACCCTGCTAAGAGAATTAGAGCAGCTGAAGGGAACAAGTGTCATGTCAGTGCGGTGTCTTCTGGAGAGCCAGGGAGCTGCTGGGCTGGTGTGCTTCGGGCAGCGATGCCCCTGGAAGCTGAGGGTGCGCACAGCAGAGGCGAGGAGGAAGTTTTGCAGCAGACCCAATGTCTATCTCACAGCTACTGTGGCTAGCAATAGGCTCAGAGGGTGTTAAAGCATCAGGGTTGTTTTGCAGCTGGTGTGAATTGGTGGTTCTCCACCAGTTTTGGTAGTTCTGTGGTGGGAGAGGCTTGACGAGGACCTGGCTTGTTGGCGGAGTGCTGCAGAGCACCTCAGGCCTGGTGGGAGGCCCTGAGCACAGACGATGGAGGAACAGGGCTGAGAAGGGCCTGCCATCCCCGTGGCCATGCCTTTGGCACCATGGATGGCGAGTGGTGTGGTTTTATGAAGACCATAGGACCACAGAACAGTCTGGGTTGGAAGGGACCCTTGAATCCCATCCAGTTCCAACCCCTGCTGTGGGCACAGACACCTTTCTTTGGATCAGGATGCTCAAAGCCCCGTCCAACCTGAGTTTGAATGCTTCCAGTGGGGCATCCACAACCTCAATGGGCAACCTGTTCCAGCGTCTCACTGCCCTCAGTGTGAAAAACATCTTCGTTATATCCAACCTAAATCCACATTAAGATGGGGAATGGCCGTACACCAGCGGAGCAGCTTACATCGATATCAACTCCCGGGTGGGAGGATTCTGTAACTACTGCTTGTGTGAGACCATGAAGCGAAGGGAGAAGAGGGTTAGCTCTGTGGAAGCCCATCCTCTGTTAAATTCCTCCCCGTCTTGGTCTGGAATGCTTCCCCTGCCATCTCTCAGCTCTTTGGTGTCTCTCCTGAGACAGGCAACAGCAGCACCGTGTGTTCGTCTCCTGCCGCTGCCCGGGCCTCTCTGCTGTCACTCTGCCCACACGCCCACCTTTCCTTGAGGGGAAGGTGGAGAGTGCTGTGGAGCACAGACCTGCCCTTGCTCCTTGGGGTGAAGCAGAGCAGCTCATCTCACAGACCCCGATAAATGCCGATGCCTTTCAACCTGCCGCTGTCCTACCTCAGAGCTGGATACAGACAGCAAAATCTCAGCCCTACCACAGCTCCTCTGATCCATCCAGCAGCTTTTCTTCTACCGTCCTCACCTGGAGCTTGAGAACACGTGGGAGAACCCCTCTGGAGATTCCTCCCCACCCACGGGCAAGGCGCCCCCCGGGCGGCAGTAGGAGGGAGGCCGTGCGGAGCAATGCTGTGTGATCTGGCGTGGAGCACGGCAAGCTGAACGAAGCCTTTCTCCTCCCCAGGGAGCACTCACATGCTCTGAGCAGCAGCAGCAGCAGTGTGAGGATAACCCCAGCGTGGGCAGGGGGCTGACTCATCTCTCCAGAAGAGGCAACACTGTTTATTAATTACTGCTCCTTTGAAGTGGGAAAATGGAGAAAACCTCTCATGGCCAACGTTGAGATTAACCATCTAATTGTTCTGCTGGTATGTTTGCTTAAGGGGTTTCCTTTGCTCTGTGTGCATTAAGAAATAGTTTCTCATCCTACCGTTGTTGCACCCAGATGATAGTCATTAGCAGTGTACCAGACAGGGCCATTGTATATGCCTTGTTCTGATGCTTTTTTTTTAATTATTTTTTTTATATCCCTGGGTCCATCTCTGCTGAAGTGACTTCAGCGTTGGAGGGAGAATGACAGCTCTTCGGAGCAAAGGCTTTTGTTCCCAGAACACACAGAGGGGCTCTTCATGGACAAAGCAATTCTTTGTCCCTGCCAACAGATTCCCCGGTTGTCTTTTCCATCGCAGGAGATGGTGCCACAGGTGTGGGAGGTGCTCCACATCCTGCCGGGGAACAAGACCCCTCAGGCTGGGCTGCTGGCGCGGGCTGTGTGCCCAGAACCACCGCCTGTCTCGCCAGCTCTGAGCATGCACGTCCCAAATGCTGCTGCCGTGGAGCACGGGGTTTTGGAGGGAGACGGCACACCCAGCCCAACCTGTGAGATTGTCTCCTCTTTACTGTGTGGATGTAAATGGGTTTACACGAGGGCTTAAACTCTGCTGCTGCTCTGTGCCTCCTCCTAGACTTTGCCTGTCTTTGCTTGAACATAGGAGTGGGTTTAAATCTTGGGGTTGGCAGGTGATGCACAGGTGAGCTTCATCTGCAGGATGGGGAAGAAGGGAGAGAAGATTGCTTTGTCTTTGCCTGAATTATCATCTCTGAGTCTGATTATGGGAAACCAGGAGTGCACCTCAGCAAGCTAAACACGAAGGAAAATGGTACGAGTGGAAGACAGCTGGAGCTGGAAATCTTCTGATCCTCCATTCAGGCCAGGTCCCACCAAACGTTCCGTTTCAGGTACAGTTCCTGCAGAAATGTCTCTCAGAACCATATCAAACCATTTTTTACTAGGTCCAACAAACCAGACAAGAACTTTTGAAAGGACAAGTAGCTTAAAGCCAGGGGAGAGTTACTTGCACTCGCTCAGTCTCGCTGCCATTGCTGTTCCTTCCCGTGACACGGCACACGTGGCGAGCCTTGCAAAAGCACATGTTCCCTTAACGCTGCTCACGTGGAAGCTCAGGCAAGTTTTACTGTTTGTCTCCAGACTCTGGAAAGCCTCAGCTGTCCCCCTGCATCATGCACAATGGCAGAAGGGTACTTCTCCTGCCCCGGGCAGCTGCTGCCTTGTAGCCGAAGTGTGGTGACCGGCTCCTGCGCTGCAAGGCTGCGGGCTGCAGCTAGAGGGGGTGAGCAGGCAGAAGATGGTTGCAGCAAAAAGTCCACATCTGAAACTTTTCATTTTGCCCCCGTCTCTTCTCCTTCCCCGGATCTCAGGGCCACCTGCCTTGCTTACAGGTATATGTCCATCCCCAGGAGACTCGTATGTGCCCGTGCATTTCTGATACACGTGCGGGTACAGGTGCTGCACCCGTACACATTTGTGCGTCTGCAGCCGTGCGTGCGCGGTGTGTCTGACCGTTATCATTAGGTGCTGTCGTTATTTGTGGGGACACTGCTGGCTGAGGCTGGAGTGCCCAAAGTACACGTCACAGCAAATGGCCCTCTCTCCCGAGATCTCGCAGTCCAAGTATATGATTAGGAACAACAGATGGATACCACAAACAGACAGGCGGCGTGGGTGGGGGAGGAGCACAAAATACCACCGAGATAATTAGGATGAATGATTAATGACTCGAATGGGGAAGAAGGGGCCAAAATACACTAGCTGAATATTCACTGGTGATGCTTCGCAGGAACCTCAGCAGAGGTGGACACCGACTGTATCCTATTTTGTACTCGCTTGTTATCCAGGCTGCTAAATTCGCCCCCAGCCCGTGTTTGGAGACGTTGGGCTCTAGCATTACACTGTAGCTACACTGTAAGGATGCTGTAACTACAGTGTATTCTGGCTGGAATGCAGCCCCGACCACACTGAAACACTAGTCCTTACAGGAATTTTGATCTCGTAGGATCAGATCCAACACCCACTGGAGTCAGCAAGCTCTTGACCCGTATGGGATTTGGGACAGTCCCAGAATGTTCAAGTGGGCTCCAAACTGGTCTGAACAATCGGGATATGTATTTAAAATGATAAGAAGAAATGCTTTGTATGAAATGCATTTAATGTATTTCTGTTTTCATGTACACATTTTTCCTGTGTGAAATCAGACTGATTTTTTATCTGCTGCGTCTATCTTAACATGTGGTGTATGTTACAGTGGACCAATCAGTTACATGATTAAAATACATGGTAAACAAATTCACAGCATGCTTAGCACTAGCAGTTTCATGTTTTTGTGATGATTTTAACCCCAGTCTTTTCTCTCTTGATCTGTGATTGTGTTGTTTCTTCTTTGTTTTCCCTTGAGACTGCCCAGTGGTGCCCTAAACCAGCTGAATTTGCCTCCTGCAGCTCCTTCCATTGGTTTTAGGGTAGCCGAGTGGCTACCACAGAGGCTAGTCCTTGAGGCTGCTGAGCTTTCTCCCCTCTCAAGCAGGTCGGAGTGATGCTTATAGAAGAGGATGACGTCCTCCCCATGGCAAGGATCAGCACAAGACCTCAGTGCTGCTGGGCTGGCAGCATCCACTAGCATGGCACTCCTCGAAGGGCACATCCCGAAGTAACTGCAGGGAGGCAGGGGGAAGGAGGTGGAAGGTGCCAAGTCAAGGTTTCTTTGTGTTGGGATCACGCAGGGCTCGGTTCTGGCTCTGATCTGTGAAAAAGCTTGCACAGATAGGTGGCCAGGTGGAATTTCAGATCATCCGACTCCGCACTGAAGAGGGCTGTGTGTGCACAACTTCAGGCCGCTCCCCGGGGTGAGCTCAAATAATTACCAAGTCATTTCCAGTAAGTCCCTGCCTCGAAGGCCAGGGTTGCTCTGACAACCACTCTGGGTGGATCATCTGTGGGAGCTGAACCTGGAGCCGAAAGGACAAGCCTTCATTGTCAGAGCTAGGAGCTGCAGTCCCTTCCCGTGACAGCAGTGGCAGCTTGGAAGCGCACCCCTGCACCGCTCGGAAGGATGCACGCCCCACCTGGGCGCTGCACGTCATGCTGCAACACAGCTCACCGGGCTGACGTCCAGCCTGGCATCCACAAACACTGCGTGCGAGCACACCTAGTCAACTGCCAGCTGGATGCAAGGCGAAAGCTGTGTCTGTTCATGGGTGCATGTCTTCGCAGGGAGGTGCTGTGGACCTACCCACCTTGGTGCCCAGGTGCTTGTTGCAGCTCTTACCATGGCTTCTATTTCCATGTTGCTGGGGGTTCACCAGAGCTTGGATTTGTGTGCATGTGATAGACCAAAGGGAAATATTTACAGCTGTTGTCATAGGCATGTGAAGAAATCTTACGCTACTTTTCAAGCCGAGCTTTTCAGACAGCCAGACTCGGCGTGAGGATTCAGAGAAGGATGCTGGCTCTGATGCCAAACTTGTGGTTTTCTCTAACTCATTTTGCAGGGCCTCCTTTTGCTGGCTAGAAAACCTTTGCTTGAAATGCAATTACCCTAATGTAGAGAAGAGAACAGGCATAACCGTACCAGAAGAGAGGAAATTTCCTCACATCTTCCCTTCCCCATAAGCAGTGGCACATTTTCTGGACTTTCCAGATAAAGAGGGAAAGATTTGAGCTGGATCCTCATGTAAAGGTATAGCTGCACAGCCCTACTGCTTTTGGCAGAGCTTAGCCAGTAAATCTTAGATCATAAGAAGAGGTAGGTAGGTATAGGGCCAGGTATAATCTCAGCAGGAGTGCAAACTGTTACAGTTTGTGGAGTCAGTGAAGCAGTATCAGTGGAGAGTCTGACCTTTCGGTGCATCCCTTTGATGGCAGCATGGCAGTGAACTTCCTCCTAAAAACTGCCTTGGTTTTGTTAACTCCTACATTGTTTCTGAACTGCCATCCTTTTTTAAATGTATTTTTGTCCCTCTGACACCTACTGATACCTTTAATCAAGTCTCAGCTTGGAAGAGGCCTGCTGACCATGGTGGGCTATTCCAGGAGTCTGGAGCCAGGATATCTTCTTTCTCCTTTTACAGCTGGAGGTACTAGGAAGAAGTGCTGACTGTGATCATGGTATTGAATTCTGAATGTAAGTCAAGACCATGGAGCTGGGAGAAGTCATTTCCCTTCATCCCTATAAAGAAGGTCCAGCTAACTGAACTTCTGGATGGTGGAAGGGACCTGAGCTGGTGACTGTGCTGGATAAAGGTGCTGTATTCTCTGGTCCACATAGAGCAGCTGCTAGCAGAGGTAGAGCTGCTGTCACTTGCCCTTGTTCATTCAGAGAACCAGCTCTGAAACCCATGTAGAGACCTGGCATGCACCAGAGCTGTGTCTGTTTGCTCAGAAACCCAGAGAGGCTGTAGAGGAGGTGCCCTATCACGTACCACGTAGGCCAGAAACAGCTTGTGTGTCTGGAAGAGATTTGAAGCCTGGAGCTGCAGCTGAGGCCACTTCAGCAGGCGTGCTTGAGCAGAGGGAGGGCACAGGTGTGGTGGAGTTCTCCTAACAAGCAGAAGACTACAAAGGGCAGATGTCCAGCTGGGGGGAAAGGATTTGAGTTTGTGTGTGCCTATGAGGGCAGAATGGAGGAAGGGAGTTGCTAGCGGATGGGAGCTGAAAGTAAAGGTTAGTTTTGGTGAAGCAAAGAAAGAAACAAAAGAGATCTCATAAAAGAAAAGAGTAATTAGTCCCTGCAGGAAGAGAGGTGTAGCTCGTGGTGAGAGCTGAGAAGTGGAGCTTAAGAAGGATCAATGACAGAGATAAACTTGGACAGTATATACAGGAGAATATCTACACTGAAAAGGTATGGAAAGTCAGGTAAATAATCATGTAATGATGGATAAACATCAGTGGGTAGATGGATGGGTAGGAGAAAGAAAATGTTGATGCTGCGAAAGTGTATTTGAGTGGATGATATGTGAGTTGTAAGGTAGCACCTAGTCTGGAGTATGAAGCTGGATTGGTATGTTTGAAAATACCTATGTAAAATATCGTGAGCCTGGTTAACAAGATGTAGGAGCTTCAGTTAATCATCCTGTGTGTGGAAGCGAGCATCTTGGGGGAACTGAAAGAACAGCAAAATGTAAGTATTGTTGAATGTGACCAGCTGCTCAGGAAGGGGCTGGAACATAACTTTGTCTATACATGTAGAAATCTTATTGCATTTCTCTTAAGAAATTGGTAAGGGTAGCAAGGGTCAAAATAGAATGTGTGGTAGCCAAAATAATCTTGGTTATGAGTTTCTAGAAGTGGGGCTCTTCCATAGGCTCCCCAGACTCATTTAGTGTGTTGTAGTGGCTTTGATTTCTCAGGTATAGATCAAAAAACCTCCGGAAAACATTAGTAACAGTGGCTGATGGATTGTTGTTTCAGATGGTACTTCCTACTTCAGTCACTTTTAGCATTACTTCTTCAGAAGAAGAAACCAGCAAGCTGTAGAAGGGCTGGTGATCCTAGTTGGTAAATTTTTAAATGAAACAGCAGGATAAATAAATATATACCTGTAGCTCAGATGTACCTCTGCTGGGTAGGTGTGAAGAGTCTTAAGACCCAAGACTGAAGGATATGCATGGATTTCCTAAACAGTCAAGCAATCAGCTTCTGGAGCTGTTAGTTAACAGCAAAAATCAGTTGTGTTTTTTTGTTTGTTTGTTTTTGTTTGTTTTTTGGTGTGGTGGGGAATCATATGGTGTTAGGCTCATACAATGAGATGGAATTTAATGATCCAAGAGCAAGCTCCTGGTCTCATGGCCCTAAGATGAGATGTTTGCAGCTGTGCAAGTTGTATGGTGAGGATGGAGGCAGTGTTCATACTGCTGTGTATGATGGGGGAGATGAAAGCAGAGATGCACAACTAAAATCCGCTGGGGGGCTTGGCTAAATGTTGCATGCTGCAGTCATTCCCTAGCCTCAGGCAGTGGGGCAAGCTCAGAAGTGTCTCTGACTAGCAGCTGTTTTGTAAATACATGGGGCCTGCAGCTCTACTGTAGCTCTTCTCAAGCCCCTGTTTGTCTCAGTTTGCTGTGTGACTTGGTACCCCACATCTGAGATGGCTGTACGTGCCCCCAACATGCAGCGGCTGTTTGAAGTTGGTCTCATCAGGTCATACGAAGATGAAGGCGCTTCTTACAGAGAGCGCTTTGTTCCCCCTTGGCTCACTGCGGTGGGACTTTCCCTCGGGGAGGGGGTCTAGGAAAGCAGTCCCTGCTGGGGGAATTGGGGGAAGGTGTCTGGCATTTGCGGTATCTTCTGGGTTTTGCTGAGGAAAGTCTTTGCTTCAGTGCGATGCAGAATGCTAGAGGGAGCCATTAGCAAGTCACTTTTTGGGCTTGTGGTCCATGTTGATGTCATTGTTTATTCACATATCAACTCATTTGGGGTGAAGAAAGATCTCACTCATGCGAGTGCAGCATGCTCCGACCAAGGAGCGGTCTGCTATGTGTTTGTGCTGTGTTTGCATTTTAACTTCTTGCACTAATTTTTCTTAAGAGGTTTCTATTCTTCTCTGCTCCATTTCCTCGTTCCTCGAGGAACGGCTTTAATAAAATGCATGACCCAGAGTCAGTCCTAGATAGAGTGACTCTGGCTGCACTCCATGGAGGCCTTCATTCCTCATGGACTGTTAGCGTGGAGCGTGACAAAGATGTCTGTCACAGTGGACTGGTATGCTCCTGGCAGCTGCTGCTGGTGGCTGCCATGGCTTGGATCAAGTGCTTGTTCTGCTGTCTTTGTGCATCTGTGTCTATTGTGAAAGTGTCTTCTGCGTACTTGAGTGACAGTCAAACCGCTCATTAACATGTCCTAAAGAGTTATGGCAAGGGGAAGACATTTCGTGGGAGCATCCATCTTTTGGGGGTTTTCCTGAGCTCAGCTTGTAGCATTGCATCACTTGTGATTGTCTTGTAGCATTATTATATCCCCACATCGATTCATCAGAGTCTCTCTTGGTGTGAGTGCTTGGTTCATGGTCAGCCTTCTGCTGGAAACCGCTTTGAAGGTGGACAGAAAGCATGTGCCAAGTATCCAACTCTATCAGTTATCGCTGATGGGCTGAGAGGGGCTGCTGTGTAATTTTCCTACTGTACCTAAAGCTGTTGTGGATTTCTGGCTTAGCCTTGAGTGAGGAGGGTGTTCTCAAGCACATGCCCTGAGATAGGGCAGGACCTACTGGCTTGAAATATGCACCAAGTTCCTCAGTACCAAGGAACCAAACAGACATCGCAGAAGACATGGGGTGTTCTACCAGCTTGTTCAGCTAACAGCTGGGACTGCATTGCCTACAAGTAGGTTGTGATTATGTCCAATGGCTTGAGGTTTCAAATGAACTTAGCTTTTATGCTGTTGGTCTCCAAAGAGATATGATCATATGCCCTATGTTTTTTTTGGGGGGACAGTGGTCATTCCTAATGCATATCACAGTGCTGAAATCCAGGCATGCTGGTGGGAATTCCAAAACCTGCTGCTTCTCACCAGGTCAGCAGCAAGTCACAGGAGCATGCTTCTGGTCCCCCCTCTTACACACACAGAGTGGTGTTCTCCAAACCAGATTATTTTGGGCATTTTCCTTCCAGGTCACTACAGGCTGCTTTTGATGCAGTTCTCTTCTTGCTTTTCAGCTTTGGCTTTGAATAACATCAAGTTCGCAATTTTCATGGTCTTTGTAGGATGTCACATTACTGCTTGGCCCTTTTTACACTAATAAATAATTTCCTCAATGTTTTTTTCCCCTTAATTGAATTTTACCTGAAAGTTAGCAGTTGAAAAAAGTGGGTGTGTATACTTATACAAGGACAGCAAAAGATATTATCGATAAACTTGCTAACTGTTCTCCTCGTGCTGAGGCTGTGTGAGCAATACTCTGCTTTCAACAATGAGGGTTTGAGTATAAAGTCCCAGAACAGACTGTGTTCTGCCAAAACACTGAAATGTGGAATCTGCTCCTGCCAGTTACTTAAAACATACAATATTTCTTTCTGCGTCTTTGAGCTTTATACTATCACTCATTGTCATGATGTGGGATCTGATTCAATCCCAAATAGCTTGGCAGGTCTGGAATCCCTGGCTTTTCTTCACTCTCAGGTTATAGTGATGCTGCTTGGGGAATGTGCTACATGGAGTAAAAGTCGCCTACTGCCTCCTGTAAATCTGTCTTCAGTTGTGATGAGAGAGATGCTTTCATTTTAAGTTCCTGTTTAATAAAGCTACTCTGTCGTGGTACTACGTGGGACACCGCTGAAAGAGTTAAGCAGCTTTGAGAACTCACTGAGATCTGAATTCTAGGTTGTTCTAAGTCACTAATTCTAGGCCACTAAAAATGGCAATTGTTCTGAATAATCTGATAATGTTCTCTTCATTTGTGTTTCTTTGTTTCAGGGTGTTGTCACTCCTCCATATCTGTCTGGAAGTGAGGTAGTGGAAGGACTTCTGGAATAATTCAAAACTTTTCCTTTGTTCTTTATCCTACATCTTTGGCCCATGTGGGTATATGCTTGAATGCCCAACCCTCTCGGAATGCAATGGGAATTATTCTCCTCTTCCCTCCTCCCACTCACAGAACTTGGGCATCTAAGGCTGGGAATTGAAATTTTACTGAACTTTCTTTTTAGCAGCATACATCTGGGCTCTCAAAATAGGATGAGCAGAACAGGCTGATGTTCTCGGTGCCAGGGAAACATTGTCTCTGGGAAGGAACATAAAGCATGTGGTAAGTGCCACAAGCAGCTAGTAGATCAGATGGTTCCTATGGCATTCTCTTAGGAAATACTTCTCATAACTTGATTCAAAGGAATATGTCTTTGTTACTTGGAGCAATCTGATATCTCTTCTGACCTGTCTGGGTCTTTAAAAGCTCTGATATTCCACCTGTGTGTGAGGGATGGGAGGTTGTTAACCACTTTTGGTTTGTGCAGCATTCAAGCACAGTCAACCCTTTTTCTCTTTAGTTTCTCTCTGAAACCACTGCCTCCACCAGATGTGCCTCAAGTCCTCTGTTTTTATTCCATGTGCCCTTGGGCTTCATGTTGGTCAAAGGTTTCGGAGTTCAAAAGGCAGACCTGTGTCTAGAAAACAAACTTGTTAGCTGGAACCAGGATTTTCCCCTGCCTTAGATCAGTTTTGCACGGTAGTCCCTTGCTATGGATTTATGCTGGAGGACTGGGTTTGGGGAACCTTTTGGCCTTTGCACTCGCATCACTAAGAATTTCCTTGTGGAGTGCTTTCAGGAGACATAACTGCTTTTTGGTGTTCTTACCTGATTGTGCGACTGGAACACAGAGTTTTTGTAGAAGGGGGGAAATATAAGAGGAGCACTCTGATTTACAAGTGCTCTTGGCTCTTCTGGACATGAATTTGGAGTTACTGCATCCAAACACTTCACTGCTTGTCGGTGGAGCAAAGGTAGCTGAACCCCAGCTGTGAGGATGTGTGCATTAGCTTAGCTCCCACCAAAGCCCCTTTCCTCATAGTCCTCTGCAGCTTTGCACTAGGCCGGGAAGATGTTAGAGCTCCTATCTGGTTCCCTTGCTTTATGGGACTGAGAAACTCTGCCACTGATGCTATATGTCAGCTCACTGCAAACCTGAGACTCTTTTTAGCTTTGCTAGATGAAGGAGAAGGCAGTCTACAACCTGCCAAGAGACAGTGTGAGCTGTCTTCAGAGTTTTGACTGTTTCTCCTCACTCAGGAAAACATACAGTATGGACAGACAAGGGGGAGACATGGATCTCATAAAATATATCTCCCCTTTGGCTTGGATTATAATAACAAAATGTCTGAGTCACCACATGGTACATTGATATGAAGCAACTGCCTGCAGAAAAACCAAAGCCATGCATTTTTTGAAAAACGAGGGGGAAAGAAGAAGGAAAAAAAAACATTTATTTTCATTCTTTTGGCTAGCCTAATTTTCTTCTATTTCTCATTAACCTTTAGAAAATAAAGCTAGCTTTCTTGAGGGAAAATAACACTTCTTTGCCTTACCCCACTAGAGCTGCCCTTCAGCAGCCAAATTTAGCTAAAGGCATGCAGTGGTTTCTTGGCCTACTGAGTTAAGTCTTACTTCTGGTCTGCAGGGGACCTGCCTTTAGGTCCCACAAAAGCTATTGCTGAGACTATGGAAAATTGTCCATCGTTTGGGCCGGATGCAAAGCCCCCTGGAGGCCACTGTAGCCACTAGAAATGCTGATGAACTGTGGCATAACCCTCTTGTTCGTGTTGATTGTTGTTCAGATCCCAAGACCATGAAGAGATACCAGATCCCTTCCAAAACAAAAAGTGTGGAGTTCCTCTCTAACCTCAACCTTTGAAGTTGTTTATATAAGCTCTCTGCCCCCTAAGGAGAAGGGGATGGGTATCCCCAGAGGTTCATTTGCCCCAGCTTACACAAAGTGTCCAAGATAACTTCCTTCCATAGGCACTGTAATTTCTCCAGAGGTTATAAAGAAGACTAGCTGACTAGCATCGATGCGTACTTCTGTCAGCTAGAGATAGATATCAGGAATGCCTTACAAATGTGGTGGCTTCTGTAAGTGGTTTCTCTTGTATTTTACAGATCGCAGGTCTCCTTATCTTGGATGTTGACAAACGAATATGGATTTTGAAACTCCGGCTCCTTTATCTCCAGCTAACCACAGATTTGTGTAATGTGTGGCTGGATTTTCATCTTGGGCTATACAAAGTCAGTGGATTAATGCCAGCTGCTCACGCTGAGGCTTCAAGTAGGCTTAAAGCTTTAAAGGAAGCCATTAGAAATGTGAAGTATAACTGAAACTGTATAAAGGAGTGTGTATAAGTCTATAGCTCGTGCTCCAGACTGTCTGTTTAGAGAATTTCTATTCTCACCAGAGCAAAGCAGCATGGTTTTTGACATGTATAACCTGGAAAATTGGGAACATGGTAAGGTGTGCCAAAATGGCACTTCAGTTATATCACTTGACACTAGTACTAAGCAACTGTATTGGCATAGCAAGAACATAGTGGGCCACTTCTGGGGAGGCCCTGGAGGATGCAGTCTAGAACCAAGATGTGACCTCTGTTAGCTTCAAATCTGGCCTTGTCTGGTGGCCGTCAGTGTTACAAAAACAAATGGTCTGTGCATGTGTAGTACTTAATCCTTCAGATGTGTTCCTGAAGTAAATGTCTGCATGGCCAACCGAAGATGTGAAGAAACATTTGGGCTAGCTCATGTACTAGGACCATCAGTCATGTTAATGTAAAACCCTCCCTGAGTCCAGTAGGGCTTTAGAGAGGCAACTATAATGATGGCTGTCCCCATCTTTTCTCAAAGAACAAGGAGCAGAGCTAATTAGGACTCTTTCAGTGAAACAAGTTTTGTCAGGAGTCACAGATCTTCTTTCCTGCAAGGGAAAATTTTGACCTGAAGGATTTTAGAGAGAGGCAAATGGAAAAGGGCTGGCATAAGTTATCCCATCCCATGGGCAGCTCACCAGCCAAGCCTTCTGTGTTTGCTAGGTAACTTTTTCCAGGCTGTGGAATTTCATAAACAGGATTCATCCTATCTGCCTTTCCCCCTCAGGTGTTTGGCAACTAGCCTAGACTAATTGTCTGAAGCCCATCTGTAGTCAGTGGGGTTGTCTCAGTGTGCTTTGTCCCACACAAAAGGATGGGGTGCATCAACCTCTGTTTGTATCTGACTCATTGTATTAAATATTTTATGGAATTTGACTAGTTTACACTAGATACCTAACTTTTGTGCCTTCAAGTAAGATGCATCCCCCTTACTGTGTGCCCAGATCCTATTTAGGGGAAGTTGAGGAAAATGGTGATGGGGGTGGGGGGTCAGGGTTTGTTCTGGGGGGGACGGATGAATGTCAGCTTTCTGTGGGCCAGAAACTTGTCCATGTCTGTGTCTGCATACATACCTAGCTAGCTGAAGAGATGAATGCAGGTGTCATTAGTAATATGTTGTAACAACAACTTTATTGGTCATCAGAGTTGCGGACATATAACAGATGGTATCATGCCTATAAGCCACTAGATGGTGATCTTTATATATATATTAGCCACGTGCCCAGGTAGGTGAAGACACCACTTTTTTTCTATAAAACTTCCCCCTGCCCCCCTCCATCCCAAAGAGACCTTCCAGCAAAGAAGGTGAGTGTGGGCCCACTTGGTTGGGACTGAAGCAATTTGCTCTTACTGTAGGAACAGAGTTGTCATTGAGAAAGCGAGATTGCCTTTGGTCAAGGCTTGGGTGAAGAGGAAACTGGTAATCTTGTTCTTCATCTGCACAGCTGCACCTGTTTGGGGTGGCAGGGCCACCTGAAGCATGCTGGTGCCTGTCTGTGGGGCTCAGCCATTGGGGCTCCCCTCTGCAGGGTCGGGATGGGGATAAGGATGGGGCTGTGGGCTCACAGGTTCAACACCTGGAGGCTTAGTGCGCTCAGATCCCTCATTTCAGCTTGGCTGTGTGGTTACCCTTGCGCAGCAGACAAGTAGCACTGGGTTTGTTTTAATCAAAAGGTAACCACGGCAATATTTGTATTGGAAACCCCACAACGGGGGGGCCTCCGTGCTGATGTTTGTACTTGGATGTGAGGTCCTGGGCAGGTTCTGACGTGGCCTTGGGGTCAGGCTAACGTCAGGTGGGAAGGACCTCCGCAGGCTGTCTGGTTCAAGCCCCTTCAGAGCAGGGCCAAATAAGTTCAGGTTGTTCAGGGCCTTGTCCAGTCCAATTTTGACTCCCCCGGGGATGGAGACCTCAGCCTCCCTGAACTGCCAGTTCTGGTGTTTGGCTAACCATAAATGTAATTTTTTTTCCTAGTATCTAACCAGGTTTTTCCCCTGTTGTAGCTTGCATCATTCAAGCACAAAACTACCTGTGAGTAACACGTGCATGATCAATGGAGGGTGTGTGGCAGCAAACTGGTATCTCAGTACCATCAGCCAGTTATTTCTAGAGGGAATGTTAAGCTGGTGGCCATTACAATTAGGATGCTAAGGATCTCATTCCTCATCAGCCTGTACTTGGAGAGGTTGTTATAGCTCCTGAAATTTTTGCAGGTAGCAGATTTGATGTCCATTTTATTGTACCTTGTGTCGAGGACGGGGTAAGAAGTCCTTGAAGAAGCTGCCAGAGCAGTGGTATCCACACCAAATCTTCATGAGGACTCAGGGCAAAGGGAACTGAGGAAAGCTTTGCAGACAAGATACACATTGCCTCACTTCAGAGGAGCAGCACATGAAGCAGTAAGCACCCCAGGTTTATGGTACTTAACCAACCTGTCCCACCAAGTGCCACCAAGCATGCTGGAGCTCAGCCAGAGCCAGCTGTCGGGCTGCTCGCCCCTGTGAGGGGCCTACAGCTGCTGCTTTCAAGTTTGGGCTGTTTCTGGGAGAGGAGGGTATCACTGGAGCACTTCAGAGGACATGTCAACCTGCAGGATGCCTGACTCCTCCTGGTGGGCAAGGTAGCAGAAAGCTGGATGGGCAACCCAAAGAACAGGCTGGCCTGGTCCTTTTAAGGTACACTGCCTCTCTCCAGAGACTTTCCAAATGCATGTCTGCCAAGGTCCACATATAGACATCTATAAAGGAGGGCTTGTTAGCCTTTCCCTGTTCCAAAAAGCTTGCCTCTCCCTTCCCCATGCGAAGATGACTAACCTCATTCCAGTGAGATCACGGTCAACATGACCAGAGAAGATCGAACATAGCCAGACCTATTCTGGAAGGTGAGGACAGGGCCTCAGCCGGCATCCAGGGCCTGTCTGCACGAGGAGGGCTTCCACATGCTTGTGCAGGCTGGGCCCAAACAGCATCTAGCTTGTGCCCTGTGCTGTAAACACCAAGCACCACCCAGCCGTGACTCTGCATTTTCTCCCATACTGTCAAAGCAAAACGCTCGAGAAAGGCACCAGCTTAGCATGAAACTGCCTTGAGCTGAGCGTGATTCCCAGAGCCAGCCAAAAGCCAAGTGTAGCCCAAATCTGAGTTGTGCCAACCCAGAGAGCATCGGCCACTAGATCTGTCCAGACCTCCCTGCTCCTTGCTCGTTCCTCTTGGTTTTGAGGATGCCAGGAGGTGACAAGGCTGGGACTGTTTCTGGACCCTGTGGGTTTTTCTCCTCTCATCATTCCTGAGGTAAACAGCTGTGCTTTGCCAGCTTGATGAGAAATGCCTGTAGCTGCATTTATGCTGGGGACAATGACTGTGCCTGCTGCAAGCTGTTTTGCTCCCCGGTGGACCCCCGGAGATGACTCCCGAAACCTCTGCCTGCGACCTCAGCCCTTCGCGCGCTCTCCGCCGCTGCCTGATGTGCGCGCGCACACAGCGTGTCTCCGCACACACCCCTCTGTTTTTCTTTCCTTTTTGGCTTCCTCTCGCTGTATTGTTTTAAGTTGGTGGCTGGGCTGGGCGCCAGTTTAAATTTCATCTGACTCTCCTCTCCTCCTCCTCCTCTGCCCCCCTGCTCGTCTCCCCCTCCAACCCCAGAAGTGATACTGTTTACTTTCTCTGCTGCTTTCCCAATGCCTTTGTAGGCACTGCGAGGGATATAATCACCAGCTGTTTGGAGCTTTCTGAAACTCCAGCTTCTTCCTCGGTGCCCCCGGGCTAGCGACCTCGCCATTAGAAATAAAGAAATGCAGCAATGCTCATCTTTAATGACAAGAAAATGCATTTTTCAACATCCTGGGCTGGGGCTCAAACAATCGTGCCTGTTTGTTTCCCTCCCTCATGTGCAGTCACAGGGCTTATATATAGATGGATGGATATCTAGCTGGAAATAATGTATCAAAATAAAAAGAAGTGTTTTTCCCTTTCTTCATTTTGTGGTGCTGCTGGTTTTATTTCCTCGGAGAGGAGGAAGAGCCCACCGTGGAAGTGTCAGCCTCTGAAGGGCACTTTGTCTGCTGGACAAAGCCTCTGCAGCTCCAAGGCGAAGAAAGATTAGAGGATAAAAGTGTTTGCCAGGATCTCGTCTTCCTTTTCTTCTCCTTCCTCTGTGTGTGTGCGTCTCTCCCTTTTGGGGAGGAGGTGAAAGGGAGGTCAAACCGTGCCTACTGACCTCTGCCCCTTGCCCCCTGTGAACCAGGGGGAAGCCTTTGAAGTTGTAAAGTGCCCACAAAAACAGCAAAACCAAACACGCCACTGGCTTTTCCCTCCCCTTGTCCCTGCTGCCAGCTGCCTAATGGAAGGTGACAGTATGGAGGCAGTGAGACGGGGCCTCAGTGTGCAACCCCTCTGCCCTGGCCTGCGCTTAATTGGCACTGGGAAAAGCCCACACAGCTGGCCTGAGCCAGGGGGGCACTGGGGAAGGGCGAAAACGAGCCCCTGCCCCCATCTCTAGGTGTCACTGGGTATCTGCAGGGGATGCCCAGCATCTCTGTGGGTGGCTCCAAGGCGGCCAGCGGAGACCCCCCTTCCTGGCTGGCATGGGGTTGAGATGGCTGGAGCGGGCTGAAGGTCACCAGGGTGGCTGGCGAGAGGTGGCAGAGGTTCTCCGAGTCACTGGTGGCCCTGGTGTGGCTCCTGCTGGCAGCTCGTGGGCCAACACCTGCAGCACCCTAGTGGGGTCCCTCCATCCCTCCTGTAATGTCACAGCTGCAATGGGAGCATCAGAAGTGCTTGCCTCTCCTTCCCTTGAGATGTGGGCTGTTCTGAAAAGCAGCCCCGAAGCCTGCTGCAGGTTAAATTTTATTTATTGTCTCATCTGGCAGTAGCTAGGGCCCCCCAACAGGGTAGGATGTTAGCATTGAAAAGAGGTGGATCTTTTACTTAAGCACTGACAGCATGGTACCTATAGAATTTCTCCTGCTGTCTCTGGGGTTGGCATCGTACCGCTGTCAAGCATAGCTTGTGGTGTTTTGAACACGCTGAAAGGACAAGGAGGTTGTCCTCATTCCTGTGGGAGCTCCTCTGTTGCTGTGGGGCAGAAGGTTGTCCCTGGCTGCGTGGTGGCAGAGCCTCCACCTGCAGGGTGCAGGGCTACGGTCTGATCCTGTTCGCTGCTTCCTTCCAGCAAGCCAGTGCCTTGTGGAAGATGGCAGGCTTCGGCTTGTTTTCTTCGTTTTGTTCGCAGTTTAACAGCTCTTTTCTCTTGGTGTATCTCTGGGGTTGGACACTGCCTTCATTTACACCCTGGGGATTCCTGCCCCCAGGGCTGGAGAGCCCTGGGTCATCCCAGGGCCCCTTGGACAGCAGATGAGCTGTGACTTGGGGTTCAGCTTCATCACTTCATGCACAGGAGAACATCCTGGCTTACCAAAACTGGCCTTCAGCCCCCCAAAAGCCTGACCCTAAACCCCAGAAAACTAGCCCAAGCCGAGCACAAGCAGCCATCCTTCTCAGCTAGCAGGTAGGCTCATGCCGGCCTTGAAAGCAGCGCAGTCGGGAGCTGTGGGGGTGTTTGGGACTTTCTGCTGTCTGTTTCCTGTGTTTAGCATGGTTTTTACACTTGGATGCTGAGCAGGAAATCCCAGCCCAAATGAAGTCAAACCGAGATTTGTCATTGACTTAGAGGAACCTGGGACTTCGCTCCTTATCTACAATGGCAGCATTCATGGATTCATATAGAATAAAACTCCTCTGGCTCTCGTTCTTCCTACACTTCTGAGTGCCCAGATAAGCCCTGTGGGTTCCAGCTGGCATTTCTGATCTCATGTGTCTGGGGCCTGATAAGATGTTACAATGTCCCATGTACAAAATCCCGCTCGGCAGTTTTACCTCTGCTGTTCCTGTGTGGGTTTTTTATGCTTGCAGAGAATGAGGCTTTCCTGGCTAATAACCTGTCAGGAACACAATAGTTAACTATGGCTAAATAACTAATGAGCTGCATGGCGGTGGCAAGTGATGCTCATTGCATCCAAACTGCTTTTTTTTGTAAGTTCAGTTTCGACCAGGACTACCTCAACTGTTTGTATAGCTTTAGTCAACTTTTAGTCTTTCAGTGATCAGTAAATTGTTTTGTTCCCGATTTCCACTTACGGATGCTCTCTGTAGCACCTCTATAGAAGATCTGATTTTATTCTGTCCTAGTTGGCTTTTACTGTCTCTCCCACCAAGAGCAGCACTGTTTTGTATGCATGCCTAGTGATAGTTGGTTATCATTCTTCCATTTTTCATGTGCCAGACTTCACCAGTGTACTAATAAATAAATAAAATGTAGAGCTTGCCCCAGCTCTGTCATTCTGGCATGCGAGGCAGCCTCAGGTTCCCCATCTCAGGTAGCTTCCCTGGGCTCATACCATGCTTGCTACATACAGGAGATGTCAGGGATTTCTGTCATTGTGTAATATTTGCCATTTAGCGCAGCAGCCTGCCTGAGCACTGGGTGGACTAAGAAGAGGGGAAGGCACCTCAGGGCAGTGGTTTGGACCACATAAGTAGAACGGGAGCTAGGTTCCTACCCTCTGGGCTCTGAATCATGTTCAAAAAATGTGTGCCCGTCTCTAGAGCTTGCAGGGAGTCTCAGTTTCTGATGTGGACATCTTAGTGAGGTCCACATGGTGAAATAGTGTGAGCCCCCCCAAGTGTTTGCTTGAACATCCATTAGAGTAAAGCTGTGCTCCCAGTGTCCTCAGGCTCTTCCTCGAGGAGAGCTTCTCAAGGAATGGCTGCTGCTTACTGCGTTTCTGGCAGTCCAACCCAAGGTAGGACTGACTTTGGCAGATATTTTTAGGGAGACCTCTTTTCTGTCTCGTCTTCAAGTTTGGTGTCCTTGTGCGTGTTGAAGAAAACTTTACTGTGTGCGTGTCACTGCTGTAGTTCCTGTGAGTGCCTGCCCGCTGCAGCACTGCTGGGAGCCTGACCTCCAAGCTTCACTGGTCTCTGCCCTGGGTTTGTAGGCGCCTCGGAGAACATCCTTTGTGCTTTAGATCCCTCCCTGCTTGCTGGCCCCTTGAGGAGGGCAGTCAGTGCTGGCTCCCAGGTGGTTCTGCCCATCATGAAGACAGCTCCATCTTCTGCTGTAACTTGGTTTGAGCCCAGCTGAGTAACAGAATGTGTTCCTGGGTTTCTGAAGAGCCTGTGTTGAGTGTTCACCCTCCTGTGACCCAGAATTTGTGGGCTAGGATGCAAAGCATGAAATGGGACTGAATAGCCACATCTTGCTCCATGACCAAAATATCAAAGCTCTTTAATACTTGGCTCTGTCACTGATTTGGCTGGGTCCTCTTAAATAAAACATACTCACCTCTCCCTGTCTCTGTGTGCGTGTCTGCAGTGCAAAACAATGGAACTTTCTTTGCAAAATTCTCTGTGGACTACAGCAATGTAAGGATTTTCCCTTTAAAGAGTTTTCTTTAATATTATTTCTTAGCTTTTCCTGCTGTGTCCATATTAGAAGGTGAGCACTCCTGTGAGTGGGCTAATTCCATGTAAAGAAAATGGACCAGCTCCAGTGTGGCCAGAAGCTTTTTCAACTGTCTTTTTTTAGCAGCTTGTGGTCCCCTCAATACTGCCACTGTGTGGGGCCCCTGGAGCCCAGCACCTTGAGGTTTAACACCCATCTCTGTTGCAGTCCACATGGCTTCACACCGTACATCCTTCAGTTTGCTGCCCTTTTTCCTCCCAGCCATTTAGGCAGCTTTTTGTCAAGCACTGATTTCTTCTTTGTAGCCCCCATAATAAACAGAATTGCCGTAAAAGCTCTGCACTTTTTTTTTTTTCTTTTTCTTTTTGACCCAGCATTAAGTTACAGGATACTCATTTCATCTGAAATCCCCAAACCATCTCCTTTGCATCATCTGATGCAATGATCAATACCTCTTGATTCCAAAAGCCTGTGAATAGTCTCTTCTTTTTTTTTTTTTTGATACCTGTGAAGCTTTTGGGAAATGTAAGACAAGCCCCCAAACCCTTTCTGTTCTTAGCTCCTTCAGGTACATCTAGTGTCCTACAGGTGGTGAGATGCACAGCAATGTGTTCTGAGATCATCCTAAAACATGACGGCCGTGTGTTTGGGCAAGCACTATGCTGAACCATGGTGCAGAGGCGTTTTGTCATGGTATTATTCCAGCAGGTGCTTTTCAGCTGCTTCTTGCTTCCTACTTTAGTGCATATGGTGTCCTGAGAACATAACCGGTGAAATGTTGGCTATGCATAATATGAACACAAGAATTTGTGAACACCAGAGGCTTCATCTTGGTGGGCTAATGTGACCCCAGGCAAACATTTATCTGGTTGTCTGTTTGCCCTGCCAGATACTCCTGCTTTGGTGTAGAGTCTCAGTGCTGTCGTAGGACTGTGTAATTTGTTTTCCTCTAAGCTTGCAGCTGGAACCTAAACCAAAAAAAGCGGATTTATCTCTGCCTTGGATTTTCTCCTGTGAATGACACTGAAATCACCATTGCCAACTTAGAGAAACAGATTTATTAAGCACCAGATCTGTCTTCCTTTTCGTTATCTCTATCACCGTCACGGGATTGGGTTGTAGCCCTGGCAGAGCAAGAGCTTATATTTAGGTATATAGCAGAGGAATTCATGTGTGCTGGGGAAACAGTGCAAGCCCCAGGACCAGAAGGAGCGAGTGCAGTTTGGGGAGGCACCGACGGCACCGTTTCCAATGTCCTTGCTTTTAAAGGGCAGGTTGGCTTCTGCTGCTTGGCGTCTATCAACATGTAACGCGGTCAGCCCCTTCTTTTCTGAAAAGTAGGTTTCCATTTCAGGGGTCTGTTCATCCTGCATCACGCCCCGGGCTCTGCCTCCCTCTCCAGGAGGGCCCTTGGCTGGCCAGAGCCCTGTTGTCGCACAGCCATCCGCACACGGCCTGAAACAAGCCATCAAGGATTATTCCTGGAGTGATTAGGGACAAGTTCTAACAAGCCTTCATAATAATGCAGACTATTTAAAGCTGCTGAGGGCTGGGATCGGATGGCAAAGGGCAGGGTAAATGAAAACAGGGTAATTTCTGGGGCCGTGGACGTGCTAAAACGGGAGGTGGGGAATGCGTCTGTGGGTCTGTGGGGGGAGTTGATTGGAAGGAGGGGAACATTATAATAATAGTTAGCATTTATATAATGCTTCATGTATTTAAAACACTGCACAAACAGTGACCGGAGAGGAGCTGGAATGCACTGCCCAATGCCCAAGGGAGATGTTTTAATTTTTTTTTTGGTATTGATGTAGGGTAGCAAGTAGCGCCAGTCAGGGGAGCAGCAGCGTGGCGTGCCTGCCATGGGAATGGGTGTCACTTATTGCAGCAGGGCCAGAGGGATGCGGGAAGAAATGGGCATGGCTGTGGTGAGTAGAGTTCCCTGGGGGCCAGCGGGGAGGTCTGGCTCTGTCACGCCTTCTCCTTTGCCCTTGTGAAGGTGTGAGAGTGTTAAAGTGCTATCCAGGGCTTCCTTCAAGTGACAGAGCTTTGCCCTTGGTGCATTGTTAGCTTGGCAAAATGTGAACAATTAGGTGCTGTGCCCAGCAGCTGTGACTTTTCTCCCCATGGGGTCAAGACCAGCTTGGAAGAGTTCAAAGTCAGATGGGAAAACACATTTCCCCAGAGCCTTGACACAATGAGGTGAGAACAACTGCCAGTTCAGCTGCTGCCCATCGCAGGCCTACAGGAGAGCAGTGGGGTCCTTACCTGCTCCTTGGAAACCCTTGGTTTGGGGATGCACATCTTCCAGCACCTTGTTCCCTCTGAGCTGATGGAGAGCACATATGGATTGATACAACCAGAGCAGCAGCGGTTTGTGGTAGCTACAAGAGACCTTGCTTGTTCCTGTCTTCGTAGCATTAACTCTGGTTTCTGAGAGGTCCTGGAGCTGCCTGCAGCCCCTTAGGCTTTTGTTAGAGGGTTTTTATCCCGTGGCCGACAGACCCCTGGGGGTGCCTTAGTTCCAGGATGTGTGGGAAGCAGGCATAACCTCTTCAGAAATAAGTGGAGGTTGTGTTTGGTGCGTTACTGAAATGGCAGGGAAGGTGGGATGAATCCTGGCTTCCTTGCTGAATTAAAAATGGGGGATTTTTTTTTCTGCATTGAATGAAGCACTTGAGGTCAATACTTTAACCAACAGGTCTCTATCAGGATAGAATCTGATTTCAAACCAAAAACTCAGTTTTTTTCCGGCAAAACAAAATGGCTTGAGTTTTGCCCATTCTTCTTAATATTCTGTCAGAAAGAACCAAAGCACTAAACCCAGCAGGAGTGTGATGATTGTTTTCATCCCCTCTAAAAAAAAACATTGCTTGCTGAAAGTGTTTCCTTGACACATTTCCTTTTGCATCCATTCTGGGCATCTGAGCACACCACTCTTCATGCAGGATGTATGACTGGGTTCATGGTACACCCTGTTTCCAAGCTGCTGCTTTTATTTTTGATTTTTTCTAAAACAAAATATTAGCCAAAGACTGCAGAAGGAGTTGGGAAATCTGAGCACCCTCTCAGCCCCACTTCCTCCAAAAAAAGGGAGGGGAAAACATCTATTTAACCTTTTGGTTAGAGCTTCCATTTCTAAGGTGCCTGCAGAGTGGAGGTGGTTTGGCTGTGAGGGAGCTGCTCTGGCCCTGAAGGTTCCCGTATCCAACGTGCACGGGTTTACAGCATAGCTTGCGTGTTCTTCCTGAGTAATGTCAGACTGCTATTTTGTGAGATGTTTCATCTTCTAATTCAGGCTGTTCTGCAGCGTTTTGCCATCCCTGCTGACTCTTGATGCAGAAATACCTCCCTCTCCCTGAATGAGAAGGCCTTGGTGGTTCCTGAGAGCTTCATGGGACGGTCCTCCTCATGGGTGTCAAGAGCTGTGTGGAGCACTTCTGCTTTCTTTGGGGTGCTTCTTGCATCCCAAAGGACTACGTGCCTTGCGACTTACACTGCCATTGCTGGCTGTTGGCAGAGATGGGAAGAGCCAACCTGTGCCTTGAGTAAGTTCTTGTGCCGGCACCCTCAGCTGTTACCTGTACAAACTAAATACTTGAGGACGACCTTTTCCTGACTTCCCCTGCGTGCTCCGGTGTATGGTGCCCACCCATACAGCTTGGAAGCCGCACAAGAAGTGCCTTTGTCTTGATGGCAGACTTGGGTCAGGTTGCTAAATGCCGACCCAAGGAGTCATTGAGTCAATGCGAGCACACGCGTGCAGCTCTGGAGCATTTTCCATGCAACGTGGTGAAGTCACTAACAGAAAGTGTCGTGAATCACTGGGGCTACCGGCCGGGGAAGGCCCAGGCTGTGAAATCAACTCAGGTAATCATCTATAACGATGTGGATATAAAACAAATTAATAATGGGAACTGGCATATGCTTTGTACTCGCTTTGCCCCAGCTGGCCCACGAGTGTTTTGCTCGTGCTGATGGTGCTGTTAGGAAGCCACTGCTTTTGAGGAGTAAGTGCATGAGTCTGTGCCCCGTAAGGGAGATGCCAATGACTCTAGCTCCAGGCAGGTAAATAGTGAGCAGCAAGACCTAGTGTTAACTCTGCTCTGTCCCCCTCTCATTCTTCCTCATTTCTTCCTTTTTTTTGCATCAATTTCTTAATCTGTACTCTGTTTTTGTGTCCCTTCTCTTTCACCATTCCCTTACTCCCCCACTTTTCCTCCTCTGTTTCCTCCCCACTTTGTTCTGCACAGAAAATAATTGTGATGGATAGTTTTCTCCTTCGCCAGCCAAAATTCTGCGCTCTCTTCCTGTAAATAGTTCAATATCATCATGAGACAGCATTAATTTGTTAGCATTTTTTTTATTGAATGGGCAGCATATTCTTATGTTTGTTTCTTCTGGGAGATTTTTCTTGGTGTTTTTTAGTGTCTTAGTCTTTTATTAGCGTTTCCTCTTGCCAATATTTTGCTGCGGAGCGCTGCCTGGTCTTACTATGAATGTTTTGGTATGAGGCAAAGAGAATTCATATTTCTGGAAGAATCATTCCCTTGGTATGTGCTTTGGGCAAGACCCTGTCTCCCTGAATACACCAAAGGCAGAAATTCTCATTAATTCCTATGAAGAGGAGGACTGGACCTTGCTTCTGCACCCACAGAGGATTGCCCTACACCGTGTGTGTCCTCGAGGGAGAGGTCTGGCTTGGGCAAGAGAGGGTAAGACGAGACTTGTGCGTGCTGTCTCCGTGGGAGAGGATGCAGCCAAGATGCACGACAGACTTGACTCGCAGTGCTGAAAAGCGTCAGCATCACGAGCTCTAGTCCCCAGTTCCCTTTCAGTAAACTGGCAAAACCTCTCCAAGTTCACTGTCAGGATTGCCAGCCTCAGCGGCGTTCAAAAATCATGAGTCAATTGTCGACAAACCATGACTCTGGATTAAAAGCCACGAGGCTGGAATACGTACCTGTTTTTCTTTTACCACTTTGTGGGCCTGTAACTACCTTCAGGTGTTGCCTTCAAGTTTTCCTGTGCAAGCATAGAGGCTAGGAAACATTTTTATTAATAACAATTATACATTTCACTTTGATTGGGTTATAAATAGTGCAGGGAAGTGATGGGGAATGCAATACCTTGTCTTCAGCTGGTGAAGTCGAGGTCCACAGGCTGTATTTTTGCTGCTCATAAGTGAAAGCAACGATGACTGTGGAGCTGAGGAGGCTGCAGACTGGAGGCTCAAGGCTATGAACGTGCTCTGCTGCTGATTTTTTACCCTGGGTAGCTATGGCAGAGGCAGGTCTGGTAATGAGAGGTTGCAGCCACATGTTACTTGCGGCTCCTCTGCCATCTGCTTTCCCAGAAAAGCAGCTAGTGTGTGGTGGCCGGTGTGCTGAGCTATTGTGCTTCACCTGGCTGCATCTGAGAGCTGTGCGTGCCTGCAGACAGCAAGAACGCTTCTTGCGTGGATAGGATGCATGAAGGAAGGCAGGAGCAGTACAGATCACATCCTAAGAGCATCTCCTGGTAGTGTTTGGAAGGTGCTTTTAAGCAACACTCCCAAAAAGTTCACTTTACTGATTTGACAGTAAAAATGCAAGCAGGGAAAAAATTGGAATTGATCTCAAGGAAATAGAAAAAGTCTCAGAACTTCAGTTTTCAAGATATAAATGAACATGTGGAATTCTTTATTATCCCCCTCACCTTCTCATCTGTTTTTATTCTGTTTTGCCATGAAAAGGGAGGCAACAGAGGAGGAATGAAGAAAAACAAGGCTAAAACCAAAGCTGAAAAAGTTTCTTGTTTTCTGTTTTTTTCTACTGAAAAATTAGAAAAATTTGAGGGAGGGGAGAAGAAAATGCTCATAAATTAATTTTCTTTTGAAGAAAAACCACTTTTTGTTTAAAGAAAAACATTGCTTTGACCAATTCTGTTCTTGTTTGAGCAATTCCACGCATGAAGAAAGAAGTCTGGTTTCAGAATTCAAGTTCTGGATCCATGGTTTGGCTCGGTGCCTTCTTTTTTAAACGCTAGTGTAGGTAAACATATATGAGCTAGAACAGTTCCTGCAGAATAATGAGGCTATTTATTTGGAGTAGCCCTTTCCCTCCACCTCCTTATGACGTGTTTAATTTTCAATGACTAACTGGAATGATGATTAAGACCTCTGGGCAGCAGCCACTTGTCTTCAAGGGTAGTCTAACTTCCATCTCCACCATAAATAGCTATATACAGTTTGCCACATTTCTTCGAAGAAGGTTTTTGGACCGTCTTAACCAGATTTTCCAGGAATCTCTTCTCCCTCACACTTGGAAGGCGTTATTAAGTAGTGCCTTTCTCTTTCCATCCTTGTAACGCGTCCCAAGGGCCCAGATGAAAGGCTAGGTCCAATGATTCACATAAGCATAGCAAAGTAACATCAAAGGGGGGGGGGGGGGGGGGGGGGAAGGGTTGTGACCACGAGACTGTTGGACAATGTGGACTCATTTATGTGCATCTAGCTGTGGTGTCTTCCTAGATTGCTTTGGCTTGGAGGTGAAGGATGAATCCTGCTGTCCGTGAGCCTGGGCTTTCCATGTGGTGCCAGCGTGGTGGGCTGCTCTTCAGGGCACCCAAATTTCAGGGTCAGGGGAAAGAGAAGCTGAAGTACACACGGCTCTTGGGCATATCTGTATGTGATCAAGCCGCTCAGAGGAGCATCTTCTTTTGAGGCCCTCAAATAATTGTCTTCTCCTCAACAATTCTCGACTAATAACGCTTTTCTTTCTGTCCCAGTGGGGTGCACTGTGCCGTTTCTCAACAATGCATGATTTTTTTTTCTATTGAAATAGTATGGGGTTTCAGTTTTTTAAATTAAAAACTGAATGTTTTTGAAAATATTTTTCCCACACGAACATTTCTGGTGACTTGCAAAATCCTTTTCTGTTAAGTGTCAGTAGTAGATTTTTAACCCGTTCTAAGAAACTTCCTCCTGGTAAAAAGGACTAGTGTCCTAAACCCTTTTAGGAACTGCATCTCTCCCCTTCCCTTGCTGAAGAATGGTGATCTCAAAATTCTGTTTCTCCCCTTTTCTCCCCCTGGTGTTCTCCGTGTCTCCATAATTTTTCCCCACCCGTGCACAGTACTAAATGTTGGTAAGAATGATATTTCTGAACATGGGAAGTAACAGAAATGGCACAAATATTTTAGACGGGATTAAAGAAGTGATTTAAGCCAAGCCTGATCTATAAGGATAGGTTTTCTGGAACCGAAAGCTGTCCTGCTCCTGCAGCATTTTCAAGCCCTGGTGTATGATTTAATAGCTTTGTAAGCCCAATGTACAGTTCTACGAGAACTTCCAAACGGATCTCATTTGCTAATAAATTCCAAATTATTCTTGCCGACTCTTGGGTTTCTTCTCTATTAGATTTTATTATAGGACTTTTTACATAATGGGAGAACACAAACAGGAGACTTGGAGCCACAGTTTCAGAGCTCTTTGTTCTGGGGTTGGGAAATCAGTTTCCAGATGTTGACCATGTTGGCAGTTTTTCATTCTTTTTTTCCTTCTCTTTTTCTTTTGTGTGTGTATATGTGTTTGTATGTCTTTCTCTTTTGACCAGGAGTGAGAGAGGGAAATTAAGATGATGAATGAAATAATGAAAATAATAAAATAACAATGGTCAAAATCCCCTTTGTTCGTGAGTCATGACTCAGCTGAGGGCAGCAGCAGGAGTGCTGCTGTGAGTCTGCTCCGATGTCAACAGCAGCCATCACTGTAGGGACACGTTTAGGTACTTCTGGTGGAAGAGGTGGAGTCTGGGGGATGCACAGAGAAGTTTGCTAGGGACTTAGGAGGATTCTTGGGTCCATACTCTCTCCCACGCTCCCATTTCTTTGCGCTGCTCTGGAAAGTCTGCACATCTCCCCAGCTGAGGCTTTTCCCAGCATGGGGTAGTCCACAGATGGCAAAGCTGGCTTCTAAATTAGCTTCCCACAGCACAGAGTGTGGAGGGGGTGGCCCTTCACCCGCTGATGGGGAAGAGAGCCACCCTGAGAACGACTCCCTAAACCAGGGGTGAACCCTTCTTGTGTCGGAGGTGCTCAGGCGATGGAGCAAGTGCTCCAGATGCTCACGTGAGCCAGGCTTGCTCCTTTCTCCCTCCCCTTTCTGTCCTCTTCAAGGGAAAATCCAAAGCTTGCAGTACCCCACAGAAGTAACATTGTGCTCCTGCTGATCCCGATCCCCTTGATCAGCCACTGAAAGGGACCCCCGCTCTGGCTATTGAAGGGTTGGAGATGTCTGCAGGACAGAGCTCGAGCCTTTTGCCAGGGTTGCGTGAGTGAGAACAGTAGGATTAAGATATATTAATGTTGTACGTGCTGTTGCATCCATCCAGGCAATCTAGCCCTAGTGAGTGCCATCATTTCCATTGTTTTGCAGACATCCGTTTCATTCCAGCACGGGGAAGGACACCAAACGAGTTTCTTGTTAGATATCTGCTGGTGGAGCTTTAGCCAGAGATCTCTAGGAGTGAATTCTGAGACAGTGAGGTGAAGAAGAGGGTTTAAGTATGACGAGGAGAGGAAAAGTCACTTTATGTCTCTAATCCTTCCACGTGTGGCGAATGTGGAGTCCCCTTGAACAATTTGGTGTTGACTGTGTAGACAGCCCAGGCAGATGCTGAAGGAAAAGGAGGGAGGGGAAGGGGGATTCAGCTCCTCCAGCTCTAAATGTTTTTTTTGGTTTTTTTTTTTCCTCTCAAATCACCGCTTTCAAGTTGTGGACACATCTGGAAGTAACAGCAAACACGTGTAGACTGTGGTTTTGGAGGAGGGGAGATGGGATTCATATGCAAGGGAGGGTGCCGTCCCTGTCCTGACAGCATGACCTTGGAGGCAATTGGAGACAAACTGGAGGTAGAGGAAGAACTCCCCAGATCAAAGGGGGATCTCCATCCATCTCTGCCATCCCCACTGGAGGAGCTGGGAGGTTATTCTTGAATGTAATGGACATGCACAGAAGTTGTAACACATGACTCGCTCTGGTGGTTATAATGAGATTTGCACCCCCTACTTAGATGACAGATGAGACACAAGGCTCAAGTCGGGTGGGTGATGGATGCTCAAAATAATCCTGACTGTGTCTTTACAGCTGTGGTTGCAGCAAGGATATCCATCATAGCCTGGGAATCATAAACTCTTTTACCTAAACTGGACATTTAAGAGTATGGTCACAAATAAAGTACAGCTCTGAGCCCCTTCACTGGCTGTAAAGACTGTTGAGTCGGAGAGCTCGGGAGGTATCAGGTAGCTCTGATATATCATTAGAGTTTTACTTCAGTCCTTTGCGGTTTTGGGTTTCCAGGGGTGGAATGAGATTTTGGCCATGGACCAGACTGCTGATGTATCTACCTTTACACTAGTTTTATGCTACTATCCATCTTCGTGGTGTGCGAGATGCTTTCAAACTCAACAGTGGGGTAAACCCCACGTTAGAGCCCGTGGAATCTTTTCTCCTGCTTTTGTGGATTTCAAGCTCTCTGTTTTGGGAATAGTTTTGTTATTAGGCTGATTTATTTATTTATTTATTTAAATATTTATCTTATGTTCTCTATAGGCTAATTTATTTCAGGGGGCCTTTTGAAGATTGTTTGGCTTTTTTTTTTTTGGATAGAGGGGGAGTGTGAAGAGGGCATCCCTGTTCTTACAACAGAAAGGTTCACTGAACAAGGAAGTTTTTCCTGGTGTTTTCTACTGATCACCAAATTAGGCTGATAGGATGAGGTGATAAGTGAAACAGAAGATAGTGCTTGGCCTTTCTGTCACAATCTTTTCTCCTGTGCAGGTAAACACTGTCATGTGGTATGACAGACAAGCGCCATAAAACAAAGGAAAAATTCCCAGTGAATGTTTGCCTTGAAACAGCAAGAGTATGCTTTAGGGTTTGGTATCTTAGTGCCTAGGGGAAGAAGGAGGAACCCAATTCTTGCTGTGTCAATGTCTGTGTTTTTTTGAGCGTTCTTTCCTTTTACGTGGCTTCCTCCTGACTTGACAATGCTGCAAGAGAAGTCAAAATAGCAAGAGAAACAGAAGTGGCAGTTCACGAGACCACTGCTGATTTCCAGCTAAGATCTCTGTGCCCAGTATTTCTTACTGCATAGGCACTTCTGAAGAGCCAGTGCCAGCAAACGGGAAACAGTGTGCGTGGAGTTTGGCAATAGGTAGGCAGGGCTGAGTCTGCATTTCCATTTGTAAGGACGAGCTGACTCCTGGAACTGGGCTACTTTGACTTTCAGAAGCTTTTGACAAAATTAAGACCTTGAAAAGCGGCGAGGCAGAGACGGTTTCCTTCTCTTGGTGTTCTTGCTGGTGCGGTAGTCAGAGGAAACAGGGGTGATGCTTGCAGATGTGAGCAGGTAGGAACAACACTTTTGTTGGCAGAAACCAGGAGATAGCTGACCAAAGATATACATGCTGCGTAGGACTCCTCGGAGCTGCAGCTAAAAAGGGATCATCTGCATTTCATTTTTCTCATTTGTATCCAATCAGGACACATTTGCTGAGGATCTGAATGGAGAATAATTTCTCAGAGGAACTACTATTCCCTAAGTCATATAAAACAGGACACACAGTCCGTGTCAGTGAGCAACCCAGCTTGGTCTTTGAGCGTTTTCATGAATCCTTTTTATCTTTGAGTTGAATAGCTCCAATTGCATGGCAAGATGGAATGCCAGAATGAATGAAGAGGAAAAAGGAGAAACAATAACCTAAACCAAGCACTTATATTGAAAACAGGACCCAGGGAGGAACAAGTAACTGCTGGCTGTGTTAGCCATGTCTCTCTCCTGGCATTTTCTTTCATCGCCCATACAATGTAGGAATAAAATGGGAGCACGTTTCAGATTGCAGACAGCATGTTGGCAGATGAGTGGATGTAGGTATCACAGATGACGTGGCCAATCTCAGCCCACAAATGCTACTCCAGGCTCACTTTCACGAGTAGACTTCTGGCAGTTTGGTACAGCAAGGAAAGTGAGTACAACTGTCACTCCAGCAGCAGTGCAGCTGTGCACAGCTTGCGTGGGGTAATTGTCCTAGCCTGCAAATCCTAGATGCTATCAAAGCCCTGCTTTACCCAGCAGAAGAATTAGTGTGTGGTAGCACTGCTTTAAAAAGAGAAAGAATAGAAAGAGAGAGAAAAAAGCCCTAAACCCAAAGAACAACCATCTAATTGTATTTAAAGAGAATCAGATTTGACTTCTGCATGACCAGCTGTGACATCCATCTGCTTTTCTCCTTCACAGCATGTCCAGTGCTGCTGAAGGTATGGGCGAGAAATCCATGTGGTGGTTTAAAATTCAGCATTTGAAATGTGCTTTGAAATGAGAATTCAGCTGGGCAACATCAGTGTGGTTGTAGAAGCATCGTTTCTTTAGCCTCAGTAATGGGAAGACCAAAACCTCAGTACATGTGTTTCAGTAACCAATTGTTATTTAACAACTACTCACAGTCTTATTTAATCCTCGAGTGCTAATAGAGGAGTGGCGACATGGTTGTTTAAAAATACAGTCTTTCATTAAAAATATTTTCTGAGGTTTATTAGTTAACAAACAAATGTATCTAATGGGTCATAAATAATATATCTGGGCAGACAACATAAGAAATAAAAGCAATGCATAGGCCAAATACCACCTCTGGTTATATTGTGTAAGCCAATGGCGAAGATAAGTGTAAATGAGAACAAGACTTAGTCCTATAATTGTAAATATATAGATTCATAGAGAGCTTTGACCACAAGAAAGTGACTGAAGCTGTCAAGCTGCTTGCTCTGTGCCAGATACCTTGGGGCTGAGCTTCACAGCCACTGTGATGTGTTGTTCGGGGAGCGGGCTCAAAGGAAGAAACATACCTCTGTCCTGAAAACCCCTGCCTTGAACCGGGCCAGCTGCCCAAAAGTGCTGTGCTGTATCGCAGCATCTGGCTGCCCCGCCACATTTGTCCCCCTGCGGTTCTTCTTGATCCTTCGCCCCTTTTCTTCCTCCCCTCAACGCCTCGGTTCTCACCCAGGCTTGAACCTACTGGGCTGGGGCTGGGGCCGCCTTTGAACTTGAAAGGCATTCTCCCTGCTGTCGGTGCTGGCGTTTGGTGCACAAGGCACCGCTGGCCTTCACACCAGGCCGGAGCTGCCCGTGGAACATGTTAGCAAACCGTGCATCGTCTGCTTGTTAGCCACTTGAAGTTTGGATCCCCAAAGCCACAACCTTTGCTCGTTTGGCTCAGCACAGTGGTAGGAAAAAATCTGTGGTGCTACTCCCTTGAAGGCTAATGCTGGCAATGAAGGGAAATTCCTGGATTTGAATGCTTGTCTGTTTACTTATTTATTTACTTCTGCATTCAACAGTGGGAAAATATTTTCATCTTCCTCCTTGTCTTGTCAAACCACTTTCTTCATCACAGCAGGCGCTGGCTTGCAAAACTGGCCTGTGATGATTTCTGCTCCGTCTTGGGTGCCTCTCAGTCCTCCGGCAGATGCTGGGAGAAGACCCACGAGGGTTTTGCTGGGAAGAAGCGCACACCCTCATCCTTTGAGGCCTCCCTTCGCAACCAGCTCCTTCCTCCCATCACCTTGGGACACGGGAGCGGTGTTCTGGTCTGCTGCACACCCGCTGCCATGCTGCCAAGGCTGGCGGTGCCTCCCCGAACGGAAAGGGCATGCCCTGCCACCCCGTCTCCTCGGCCTGCCTTGGCTTTATCCTGTCTGTGAACTCCTGACCTTGATTGCTCCCTCTCCTTCCCCGGCTCCCCTCCCTCTTCCAGCTCCAGGACTGTCTCGTGTTTCTTGGAATCCGGCAGCGCGAGGGCTTCTTGTTGATTGGTATAAACAATCCTAAAGGTCACATTTTTTCCCCCCTGTGGAGGGAGAGGGGGTGGGGAGAGGGGTGTCTAAAATAAAAGGCTTCTCTCAAATTAACAACCACAACGATATAAACATGGAAGTCGAAGGGAGCTGTTCACCAGCAACGTGAGCTGTGCCAAAGAAGCCCCTCGGGGCTTTCTTGGGAAAGAAAATGTGGGCACAAGATGCGGCATGCTCTTGCGGCTCGGTGGGAGGGAGAGGTCGGGGTGCCAGGGGACGATGACAATCACGCCTTGCTTGGATGGTGACATCTGATTTGAGTGGCTGTGTTTGTGCCAGGGCTGGTGCTGGTCATCCCGCTAAGCTGGAGGGGAATGCAGAAGTCCTGGCGGCTGGGAGCTGAGCAGGCCTGGTGCCGTGGGACAGCTGGTGGCGGTCCCCTCAGCCACCCTGGACGCCACCCGGTTCCTACGGCAGGTCAGCTGCCCACGTGGACTTCGGTGGAAGTTGGGGCAGGGCCCAGCTGGGGAGAGATTTTGGAAAACCAGCAGAAAGCTAACACAGGTGTTTGGTGGCCAGCTCAGAGCTGACATCGGCCTGGAGGCCGAATCGCAGCCAGAGCTCCGCGTGTCAGGTTTGCTCGCACCATTCGGCAAGTGCCAGAACTGCGGGGAATCGAGCTCTTGACTGCCTTGGTTGTGCCAGGAAACCCTCCATAAATGGGGTCTGCGCTGTGATGGGAGTCCTTTAACCAGCTTAGTTTTATCTTGGAGGCAGTTAAAGCACCAAAGGGCAAGCCCTCTTGTTGTCTAAATAAGTCCAGAGTCTCCAGGGCTTTGTGTTTCGTTCTTCCTAGCCCAGTCCGGCTCAAGGGTTGTTCACCCTCAGTCGCTCTCCTCCAGTACGCCTCCAGCGAGCAGGAGCAAGGTGGGACACAGTGTGGTGGCTGTTGTCGCCTTGCTGAGGCTTCAGAAGACCTTCCATGTCTTCAGCAAGCCCAAGCAAAACCTTGGATCCCAACAAATTTGCGACTTCCAAGTATACACAAGCTCAAGGGGAGAAGTTTATTGTAGAGAAAGCTGTAGAGATTAAGTGCATAGTGATTGCATTCTGCTTCAGAATTTTTTGAATAAAAATTGTTGGAAGAGGACACTGGAGGAAAGTATCAAATACGTTCACTGAATTTTATTCCTCCTAAATACTATCTATTGTGGCTGCTGTTGGAGACAAGATACTGGGTTATGAACTTTCAGCCTGATTTGGTAAGGCCGCTCTTCATTTTCTACACGTCCCTCAGCTTTTGGTGGCCTGATCTCATCTCTGAAGGAGAAAAAAAGACACAACTTCTCGTTGTGTGTGTTAGTGGGCATGTTCACAACCCTGCTGCCTTGGCTGGTGGATGTAGGCACGCTAGGCCAGATGTAATTCCAGCATCCTAGAGCTGAGAAAGGATTTCTGCATATTTTCTTAGCCGGTTTCCTAAAGAAATGAGCTTTATGCAAATGTGCTCTGTGTATGAATTTGTGCTCCTGCTTTGTGTATCTGTCCCTCCATCTCCTTCCTCAGGACTTTTTAGCTGTTTTCAACCTAATATGGGAAATGGGTACAGATCTCAAAAATAATCCAGTTCTTACACATACCATGCAAAATTTAGAGCTGATAAGGAGACATTTGCCATTAGTGGGCATCAATCTTGAGTACTTAGTAACCAAAAGTCACACAGGGATACCATCTTAGGAATATCCCCAGCCATCGGAGAAGCTTCTTGGACACAGCACATAGGTCAGATACTAAGTTCTGTTAGTTTTTTTCTGCTTGTTTTCTTTTTACTACGTTTCTTTATTTGTTCTATTTCTAGGGACCCCTGCTCATCCAGGTTCAAGCCTGGAATGGAAGCAGAGTCTCAGTGACAGCAAGAGAACATTAATTTTTGATTTGTATTGCAATAGGTTTAGATGCCCAAACAGAGATCAGGATCCTGCTGTCTTGGGTGCTTTCCATTTGACAGACCATAATAGACAATCCCTGATAGGAAGTGCTTAAAGCATCAAATGCAGGCTGAGAAGGGAAACTGGGTCACTGGTTCATGCGCCAGGTTAGCAGCCAGGCTCGAGGGCTTGCAGCTCGTTCTCTCCTGAGCAAGCATCTCTGGGGCCATGTGCTTCCAGCTGCCTCTTAAGAACTCCCAAAGGCTGGCCCAGGTTGTACCTGAGCTGGTGGTGATGCTGGAGATAGCCTCCTCCGATGCTGCGGTTAGTGCTTGCAAAATTAGGTGTTGACTGTTTGCCTCCATGGCTAAACCAGGAAATGACTGCTTATGTCCCTCCTCTTGCTTGCCAGAAGTATTAGAAATAATAGTGGTGTTATTAGAAATAATGGCAAATGGTCTATTTCTCTCTTCTGTGGGGCAGGAGAGGAAGGGAAGTGGCAGTTTTGAGAAGATTCGTTTGTGTTTCAAATGGTATGGGTATTTTAACTTTTGTCTGCTTTGTTGGGCTGTTGCTAAAGGGCAACAAACTTCATTCCTCTTGCCAAATGTTGAGCGGCTGAGAGATGAGATCACACTGTCTGAGGGTCATTTGCTGATACATCACCTTTGTTTAAATTCCTAGCATATTATGTTTTCTAACCAGAAAAGTGCCTGAAAGAACTACTGGTGGTCCAGAGTGACTGTGAGCATTGAGTTCGTCTCAACACAGGCCTGAAATCTAGGCAAAATTCCCCAAGTTTTGTTATAGTTTAAGGCCTGATAAGAACTTCAAGGAGGTTCATTGAATACTTAGTGAATGGCTGGGGTGGAAGAGCTCCAAAACAACTAAGAAAGAAATGACTTATTTAATAGCCTGGCCTTCAATGCAGATTATCCCAAACTGTTATTGCTGAAAATGGCAGTTTTATTTAAATAGAACACTTGAAGGAGAATGCTATTTTTCATACTCAATAAACTCATAGGAACTGAAATACTAACCCAAGTCGTATAAGCCACTTCTCAAACTTTGACTTAGTTCCAGCCAAGACTTCTGAAACATGTTTAATGCTTATCTCTTGTTAGATGCTCCAAAGTGAGATACATAAAATCAGATTTTTCCAAGAAAAAAAAAAAGAGGAGGAAAAAAGACCAAAGAATGGTTTTGTGAAGCACTAGTGTCTTTTAACAGATACACACCATGGAGGGCTGGTCTGGAATTTTTCTCCTGATGAAATGTTGACTCTATAGAAGAAAGAAGGAAAAACTTCATGCCTAACTGATATGACCCATTGAATTTTGGGCCATTATTTGAACCTTCAGTTTCTAGCAGTCAGGAGAGCTGGTCATTTCTGTGATCTGTCTTATCTCATCAAATACTTTTTCTTCTTCCTGCCAAACCATAACACTGTGTGATTCTTCCCTAACTTCCACTGCACTAATACTGCCTGAGCAGCAGGGGTACACCTATTTTTGCCACAACTCGGATTGTCACGGATAGGCTTTTCTGCCAGAGTAGAGCGGGAAGCGTGTCAGAGAAGTCTGCATGCATATTTTCATTAGAGATGTCATGCTCGGGGGGAAGTTTGGATCCACAGGATATGGAGGCAAGGCAGCCCACTTCCCCCATGGCAAAGTTTTCTCTTTTTCGGAAAGCGTCCCTCCCCTGTGTCCTGGCAGGACTTGGGTCATGCTCCAAATTCCATCCTGTCCCTCTGCTTCCTGCCCTTTCACCCATCATTAGACTGATAAAACACCCATCTGAAGGCATTGCGGAACTAATTGCCCTGCTATTATTTTGAAAAATAAAAAGTAATATTACAAAAGCTGGTTTTGCTCGCTGCTACTATGGAATGGGAATTTCAAAGGGGCCATATTGATGTAAGCTGCCCAGCATCTCGAGGGTTTCAGTTTCTGAAATCTTTTGTGCTCGGTTGAAAGTCTCAGCTTCAGTCCTTAGATTTTGTTTTTGCATAGGCTGCTATTTAGCAACATGAGAAATGTCATGTTTTTCCCAAGAAAAATGCTCTTCAAGGAACGGGTCACTCAGATTTGGGGTTTTGGATTGATAGCCTCAAGCTGAGAGGTTGGACCGCTGACTTCACAGGAGAAGAGGAAACTGCCCCAGGAACAGATTACCCCCCAGATACAAATGAAAATCTACCCAGCTGTGGATTTTCTGGCATTTTTGAAGCATCTGATGTTGATCACTGTTGGAGGCAGGATATTGGGTGAGAGAGATACAAGTCTGGTTGTTTTTATGTTCCCTTAAGTCCTGGATTCCTTAGGTAGTGCTCTTTTTTGGATCCAGTAGGAAAAGTTTTGTGCGATATTTCTGCTCATAGCCAAACTTGGGAGTGCTTTGATAAGCCAAATTGTCCTGGAATTGTTACTGCGGCTGTGATTGACTATGTGGAGAGGTTTGTATCGATGTCAGCAGTATCAACTGGTCTAAAAAAAGATGCTACCTTTGCCTTCAAACCTTGCCTCGCTTAATAAACCAAGATACTCCTAGGGCAAGCTAAACAACAAATAATGCTGAGCCTGGAAAAAAAAAGCTTGGTGTACATGTTTCAGCTCACATAAGGACACATGTAGTCTTCAAGCTGCTGAACACTGGGTAGGGAGAGAAAGAGGCTGTCCTGATGGTGATATCTGGTAGTCTTGAGTGTAAGGGTGCTGATTTGAGGTGGGGGGACGGGGGGGAGGGGGGGTTAATCAGCAAGGTGTGAATGTAGTAAAGTGCAAAGACATTTGCTGGTTGCGTTTCCTGCATTGACACCTTTCCCCACCTAGCCTGTGTGTGTTCTTAGGATCATGTGTTGGGGGTTGGATAGCTAAAGGTTTGGAGAGGCAACAAATGGGGGAATCTCAAGAAATGATGAAGGGGGTTGAATGTGCTTGTGTTCTACTTCTGGGACCATTGAGAGGAGGTTAGGGAGAGCCTTTTTTCCCTTTTGACTTCTTCCATGCTCTTTGAACACATGGCAGTGTCCCTGTTGCCCTCTTAGCCCGGAATGTATTTCTGAGCCTGCAGTGGGTTAATCTGGAGCCTGGAAGCAGTGTATCTCCAGCAGGACTGCGGAAGTGGCTTGTATTAATCTTCAGATGTTCTACCTAGCCCGTTTGTACATAATTTCAATGTTCTCTCACACTGTGCTCCGGTCTAGACCAACCTGTGGGTAGCAAAGCAGGGCTAGGAGATGATGTACCTGGTGCCCACCCCTTCCAGGTTGTCTCCGGAGCAGCTCCTGCCCATCCCTCGTTGCCTGCCTGCCCCTTGCCACCCTGTCTGTGGCCCTGGCCGGGCTCAGCATGCCAAAGGAGACAAAGCCTCCTCCCACATAGCTTGGGCATAGCTCAGCCGCATTCTTCAATGACTGTTTTTCCCCAGTGACCTTACTCTACAGCTCTGGTGGTCAGTTGGCTGTTATGCTGCGAGCTTGTCCGCATTCCTCCACCCACTCAGGCAAGCTCTGCCCGCCGGGAAGGGGCGGCGAGGCAGGGAGGAATCCACCCGTCTGGGGACTTATTCAAGGGAACCAGAAATGCCAGGCCTTTGGGACTGTTTTGTCCATCACTTCTCCAGCGACGGGGAGGTTGGAGCAGCTGCATGAAGAGGGTCTGACCGCTGCGGTTGCCACACACCCTGCTCTGACAGGCATTCCCAGAGCAAGCCAGCAGGCTCCCCTTGTTGCCACACTGCTGGCTCTTTCTTCATGTCAAGAGGAAACCCCAAGGAAAACAGCCTGGAGAAACCTTCTTCAGAGTGGTTGCCACTTGTCATGTTTGTGGGTGCCTTGCAATAACAGGTTTAGCTCTTCATCTCCTCTTTGAAGGCTGCTAAGCTAAGGTTCTTTAAACACTGTAAATCATGCAGCCTGTCGGTTTTGAGTCTTTTAATTTGGGCCACTTAATGTGCAACTTCTAAAATAACATTTATGAATATATACATGTGTGTGTGTTTGATAGAGACTGGACATGAGCTAGATAGGGAGTTGCAATGCAGCTGATTTTTTGGCTCCAGAGCCAACTCAGATTACAGTTCGTACAGTAAGAAGAGAAGGTTCGAATCCTGCTATTTTATTATTACCATGGTTAGATTAGAAATGTTAAGGATTTGTGAAGAAATGACTAAGTCAGGAAAATTTATGATTCTCATAGCTCGCTCAGCCACTCTGCACATCCTGTATATTTTCTGACATACTTCCAACGGCATAAATATTAATAGAGTAATACTGACATTTAGGGCCTGATCCAAGTCTCATTAAATTCAGTGGAAACACTCCCATTGTCTTCAGTGGAAGATGGATCATGATCTTGAAAAGGAACAAAGGAGGAGAAAATACCAAGTGGGGCTTCGTGGGGCTAAATAATGTTGTTATCAAATCAGAGCTCCTCCGCTTCCTGACTCTGAGCATTTCACTCTGTGACCTTTAACGTTAAATTATTGCCAAAACAGGAAGAAGAAATTAAGGCTTGATAAGGGTTGAGATGGTCACAGATTTTACCAGCCTCACTGATGGAATGTGACAATTTCTTCAATGGGAATGAGTTGGGCGTGAATTGTTCATCAGTCGTTTTGATTTATTCAACCTTTCAGCCCTGTAGTTTGCAGTGGCAGGGATTACTAGAAACTCTGCAGAAGAAATTCCTTCTCCCACTTAGTTTATAACCTCTGCAGGCACATAAAGAGTTACAGAGAGAGGATTAGCTGTTGTAAAATGGCTCCATTTACTTCATTGAAGAGGTAGCCCAGAATCAGCTCTGTGGATACCATGTGAGGATCTATTGCAAAAGCTTTTTTGGCATTGAAATCTCTCTCCTTTTCTAGATCAGAATCTTTTCCCCAAACCTTTCTGTGCAGCAATTAGTTACAGCTGTGTTTTGCAAAGCCACCTAGGGAATTTGGATGTCCAGTTCCCATAAAGTTTAATGTGAATTAGGTTTCCAAATCATTTAGGCAGCTTTGAAAGTTCAGCTGACTTAGAGCTGGAACCTCCTGGTTTTGATGCAGTTCTGCACGTGGAACCCCTGCATCTCTGGATGACAAAAAAGGGAAATTCAAGTTTTTGTCATCACCTTGCAGTGCACAGGACTCAATGGAAGAGAAACTGGAGCTCGTAGCACCTGCAAAAGTCACACTTAGTGAATGTCTGTACTGTCCCAGCCGTGGCCGCTCACAGAACTTCCAGTTCCTCCTCTCGTCTCCTTAGGAGGTTCTTGCCTGATCCATGAAGAACAAGTATATATAGGCAGCCCGTCATCTCTGTTGTTTGAGGGAAAACACAGGGAGAGCAACAACTGGAAGAGCCAAGTGAAATAACTCCAGAACTGCAAGAGTGAAAGTTGGCCTTGCTCTTTGGCTCCACCAGATGATGGATTGAGACAGCTCCTAGCTACCAGCCTCCTACAGAGGTGATACTTTTGCTACCTCCAAAATATGCCTCTAGGGAGGACAGAGGTGGAGAGGAGGGAAGAGACAGGGAAAGCACTTCTGGTGCAATGAGCTGTTGCAGAAGCCTCTTGGAAAGAGATGGTTATTATGCTGCAGACTTCTCAGAAGAGGAACACTTTAGAAATATTTCCTGTAGCCACACCAGGGGTCTACAGATCTTAGCCAACAATCTGGAGCCATGTTGGTAAACAAACACGTAGTGAAAAAAAGGCTCTGAGAGAGAGGTCCAAGGCAACTTAGACAACTAGCTTTCCAGTGCTAATATCCAGTAGCCACAACAGCAATAAACCAAAAAGTGTTCCCTCTTTAAAACGAACAAGCAAGAAACAGAAGTAGATGTTTATGATCAGGTCTGTTGGGAGCCTCCAGCATTGTAAAACTAAAGCTGCAGTGACCTGAGTGAATGTAAAGGTTTTACAGGGCTGCAAGGTATATGTGTGTTTGCAATGCTGTAATATAGAGAAGCCAACTAGAGGACTTGAATCATCCTCCCCACATTTTCTGTTTGAAAGCTAAGTTACCATTTTTATTATTTTTTTGTCCTACTGTTTGCAATATTTGTCTGCCAGGGGAGAGGGTCTTTTTACTTGGTTGCACCTCCACCACCTTAGTCCAGGAGAGTTCCTTGGGTTCCTCAGCTGTCGTGAAATGAGCAGGTGCTGGAGGAAGGAGTGTTAGCACTCAGGGGTGGCTTTCTATCCAGGTATGACCTGACTAAAGGGCTTTTATGCTGCTGGCTGGTCGAATGCAGTGCAACAGAGAAAGCAGAAGTCCTGGTTGCCCATGGTCATTACAAATCTGATGGACTTCATGTAATGATGATGGTTGGATGCTCTAGACCAAATCCTGCTTGCGTCACTCATGTTATCAAACACTGTTTTGCCCTTTAACTCCAATCGAATGCCTTTTTTTGCTCCCTACAAAAAAATAAAATTCAAAAATCTATTTTTCCCAAAGCTTTTTCAAAAAGGATTTTTTTTTCCAGTGTTGCAAAATGATACGGTCCAGATGTCATCAGGTGGGCGCAAGTGCTTGTAAGCCTTAACCTGCTCTGGGAAGAGGAGCAGCGTGGCTTAGGTAAACACGCTTGCCTTGTCTGAGGGACTTGGGTTTTGGTGGCTCTTTGTTCAGCTTTACTTGAAAGGCAAACTCCTTTAGTCCTTCGAAAGCTGGGAGAGAAGAAAGAAGAGGACTGGTCTGACCCAAAGGTTCTCAGTGAAGGCAAGGGCTGCTCTGCCCCATGCAGAAGTGACCCTCATTTCGTGTGCTATGCAGCCCTTTTCCTCCTGCCCGTGCAGTGCTCACATGAAACAAAAGTTCCCCCTCCCCACCCCCCCTTTGCATTGTTTCCTGTCCTCTCGTTTTTTTCTCTTCCTGTCAAATATTTAAGCAGAGATTTCCTTTCTGGTGGTGTGCCAAGCAGCATTCCAGCTCCTTTACTCTGCCCCTTTGAAAATAAAAAGGCTGACCCCCATTTCCATAACCAAGGAAGGGACAGGTAGCCTTTGTTTGTGTTCCAGAGCATGACTGTTTTTCTTAGATTCACACCAAAAGAAGAGAAACGATGCTGTTATTCAGAGAGGAATTAGCCAGTGACCCTGATGAATGCAGCAGCAACAGCAGCGAAATGGGTGGTACAAACTGACCGTTTTTGGGAGATGAACCTTTGGCTTCAGCCAATTTCTTCCCTCGCCCTCTTCCTCTCCCCTCTCTCCCCACAAGATTTCCCTTTTTTCTTGTGTTTGAGGCACGTCAAACCCTGGAATAGCCCTCACAGGCATTAGTCACCAGTGATTAAAATAGCCACTAAGCAGGCAAGAGCCTGCGATGATTTGTGCTAAATTGGGTGTATCTCTGCTTGTAACAAGGGTTGCTAATTTGCAAACCTCCCTTGTTATTATCTTTGTTTTTATTAATAGCACCAAAGGGCTCCAGCTGACATTAAAGTTGTTTTGGTTTTTTTTTTTTTTCATCCCTTGCTGTACAAAAGAGGGGAAGAGAAGAGTTTGTTGTCTAGATGTGTGACACAAAAACTGGGAGAAGTGAAGGACTGTCTGGTCCACACAGCTGGAGCAAGGCGGTGCCATTGGTGGCCACCCAGGAGAGGGAAATGGCAGCCAGGAGAAATGGGCTCAGGTCCTCCTGGGTGGGTGCTATACTGGGGATGAAGGTGGTGCTTCTGGGGAGCAACAGCATGCCAAGACAGAAATCAGCAGAACAAGACAAAAAGGCCACCTTGCTGGGGGTTTTGTGGTGACGAGCTGTACTGGCAAGGTGTGAATTTCACCTTGGTCCAAAGGAGAATCCAAAACAAATTGCAAGTGAGTGCCTGCATTTCCTCACCTGTAAAATGGGCACAATCGCCTGACCTCCCAGGGACCATGTATGTTTTATGGGTCCAATTCCATACATACACATGAGAACGCTCCCAATGACCTAAGCGAAAAGTCCATTTGTTGATGACTGATGTAATGTGACCAAATCCGCTAGTCAAATATGTTGGGTTGCCCTATAATCATTAGTCTCTGTGGTGGTTAAGAGTCTCATTTCTAGCACTTAAAGGAAGCTGAAAGGATTTACCCCATTTTTTAGCCCTTTAACTCCAAAAGCAAAAAAAAAAAAACAAAAAACAAACAACCCAACCCGACCCTGTGGTTTTCATTGCTCGAAGTCTTGGTTTCTGTCCCTGCTGATGGCTCATGGATAATACACGTCTTTGATCCAGAACAGAAATTGGAAATCTTGTAAGAACAACTTAGGTCAGGCTGTGAGAACATCAGAAGGGTTTTTCCCTTTGTGTGTCTGCTTCCAGCTGAGAGGAAGCAACAAAGAATGTGTTTAAAATCAATGGAATTAGTCAAACTTCTTTGACTCATAATAAAGATTTGGATTTTTGGAGATTTTAAGTGAAGTTTTGGCTCCGATTTTGTTTTGTCTGAAGTAGTGCGCATATATCTAACTGTATAATAAACGACAAGACCTAAGCAGGATTGCTGGAGGTCTACATTGCTCTGCAGCGTGCATTGGTCCCGCTGCGCACGCTGGCAGCGACAGGAATGGCTTTGCTGAGCAGCTAACGTGGCTGCAAGGAGAGGGCATGGCTCTGAGTACCGGCTACTAATTTGCATGTTCATGTGCAGTAAATTGAGCTAAGCAGAGCAATCAACCTGCCGTCGCTTTAATGCAGGGGTATGTCATTTGAGGCAGCTGCCACCAGATTATAACTGGAAGCGCTTTGCGTGGGGTCAAGGGGATCCCTGGGTCAGGAAAGCAGATAGTAATGTGTTGAGCACTGAGATGCAACTAGTCACCTTGCCATTGACAAGCCTTGAGTGTGGACTTCAAGCAAAGCATGTTTGGGAGTACACAGTGTGCAGGAAATGTTGTACCAACGCTTGAATGTGGAAAGCAGAGAAAGCTTAGTTATGAGGCTCGGGAAAACTTCGGAGTGGCTATGAATGGCTATGCAGGGGAAGAACTAAGTGAGGGTGAGCTGGGAAAATTAGTCAAAACATCTCTTGTCTTCAGGCAGTTTGTTTTGATTTGCCTGTGAAAAAGTCCTGGGGTAGAGAGAGGACATTTGGCTGCTGGCTCCCTCTGCAAGGAGCATGGAGGTTTGTTTGGGGGTCTGGTGATGCCTGGAGCCGGAGGTGAACAGGGGGTGGCCGAAGGACTCAGGGAGGTTGTCCTTGCCAGGGAGCTAGGCTGCTTTGCTGACACCGAACATCTCGCCTGTTTGCGCTATTGCAGCTTGGCCCATCTCTTTGGGGTTTTATCCTGCCTGGTGGTTTAGTTCTTACTTGATTACTGACAAGCAAGGATGTGAAGAATCTGTGAAGCAGCAAAAATACCTTTTTATTATATATTTCCCAAAAGACAACCTCAAAATATTCTGAGAATCTACCCCAGGGGAAGGAACTCCAAATCTCCTATTAAGATACCACCACAGCACCTCATTTTTGCAAGCTGAGAGCTCTTCTCAGATCCTTCCCAAGCCACGTCCCAGCTCTAGACTTTCTTCCTTGAATACCCTAGATGGGGGAAAAAGGAAAGAAACGAAAAAAAGCCCAGCCCACCTTCCAAATGCTGCTCAGTCTGCGACGATTATATAACATGATTGATAAAGTTGAGGAGTGAGCTGAGGTCAGTGCCTCGGGATGCCGGCTCCCCGTGTGATGAAGGAGCTTTTTGTGTGTGTGTAGAAGTGCATGGGGGAAGAGGCTTGTGTTTGTTTCTTGAAAATCCTCAGATGCTCTCCAAAGAATTCCAAATTTAAAGCAGTGTAAAATGCTCCATCAAACATGTTTTACAATACCTACCTCGCATCCTGTTACGTCTCCCCCAGTGGCTGTTTCTGGGAACTTTTGAACAACCTCCTGATAGCGCTTTTCTTGCTGCTGGGCAGAGGCTTCATGGAAACTGCGGACACTTGTTTTATTGGCCTGTCTGGATGGGGAGCCTTGGAGGAGGCTGCTTCACCCAAGGTCGTGCAAAACGTGTAAAATACATTCTGCCTCCACAAATAAACAAGATAAATAAGTATGGCTGTGCCGTGGAGCGAGGCAGGAATCAATGAAGTGCCTGGGGTGGGGATTTGCTCTCAAATTGAGCAGAGTTGGCAGCATAGCCTGCTTCTAGCTCAGAGATATTTTCTTCAACTCGTTCTTGTTTCTCCATAGTGCCCAGGAGCGGGACCAGGCGCAGTGGAAACCAGAAGAGGGACTTCTGTTCAGATTGGATGGGAAATCGCTCTCGTGGATGGATTCCCTCAGAACCGGTGAGCTCCTAGAGGTAGAGATCGTGCTGCTAGCTTGCATGGAGGCACCACCTCCTGCTCCCTTGCCGATGGTCTGCTCCTTCACGTAGTAAAGGAAGGCAGAGTTGGACGTTCTGCTGGTCTGTTTAGGGCAGCTCCATTGAGTATCAACCATTTATTCACTGCACCTACATTACACCTTATATGAAATACCTAAGTCCAGTTCTTTCAGACTTGGGGAGCTGGATTCCCACTGGTTGATTGGGTCTAGATGTGGTACTGGTGTAGGAAAGTTAAAATGCACCATGCTAGGACATGCACTCAGCATCACTGCACCCCGACAGGAAAATAAACGTCTCAGCTTTGTCTCGGTATTCGGTTTCCAGCAACATCTTGACTCTGCCTTGGCCTTTACACGCAGCACAAACCCATTATCCTGTGGCATTTCTTCCTTTCTACAAATAAACAGAATGGAGGGGAGAGGAAGTATGGCTAACTGCTATAACACTGGGAGCAATAGCACAAAATTAACCATGGCAAAACTGCACTTCAGTCTGAAGGAAGAGTTATGATGTGTAACATTTGAGCCATGGCTAGGACTTGACTGTGGTGGGGCTGTTGTAGTCAGAGAGAGACAGTTCCTGCCTCAAATCCATTTGCAGTCCGGACGGATGACAAGTGAGATATGACAAGTATTATAATCCTTTTTCTTCAGGGGGAGAATTTGGATACAGCCAGGTCCCTGTGCCAGTGAGCAGGCTCTGAACAGTGCAGCTGTTATCCAGGTTGTTTGGGACATTTTCTTGGAGATGCATCCAGTGGGGATATGGAAACTCAGATCTGGCCTTTCAGCACTAAGGCTCACTCCCGGGTTAGCTGGCTGGAGGTTAGAGCCAGGCAGCAATCACCCGAGTTATTTCTGCAATGAGGAATATGTGCAGAGTCAAGCAAAAACCCTCTCAGAAGAAATGAATTACCAGCCAAATATAGATTATTTCGTTTTGAGGGACATCATCCAATCTACTTAAGTTCTCAGTCATTCAGCAACTTTTATTGTATATTAATGCCTATATTTAAAATAACCATGCAAACTAAAAAAACAGCTGGTATGAGGTCCTTGTTGCTGACACACAGTGTTAGACAGGGCATGCCTTTTCTGTTTTCTGAACCACTGAGTGCACAAACATGTCATGTGTAAATATTCCGCTGTGGATTTTAGCCTTTTTTTTTTTTTTTTTTTTTTTTTTGAGTAATAGGCATGGTAGAGACGTAGCAGGGTAATTTTCATAGAGGGACAGTTTCTTTTAAATATGTCTTCTAGCACTGATTCAGTAAAATGTACAAATGCTTATTTGTGGAAGCTTTGATGTGATTTAAGCATCTGCTTAAACTTAAAGGTAAGCATAAGTACTTTGCAAGATAATTTTCTTAATGCCTTGTTTGAGGGTGCAACGGTGAAACTGTGCAATTGTGAAATGTTATGTGCCAAAGAAGTACAGCAGTTAATGACAGCTAAACACAGTTAATTACAAGCCCCAGGTAAGTACAGCAAAACTCGGAGACATGCTAATGGGCATCTTAGAAACCCCATTGAAAAACCATACTGAACAGGTGATAAAATATGGAAAGTTTTTCCTCTGATGAGGCTAAAAAGTGGTGATCTTTATTCTGAAATACTGTAGCAGAAGTACTAATGAGATAAATGTATTTATGCCATGAATAAAACGCCTGATGAAAACTAATACGAGAGACAGAATAACTGATTGAAGTGGGCCAGGATTGTCAGTACGCTCCATCTGCTTTGCATCATTGGGCCGGGCAAAACATCAGAGCATATTGGTGAATCTGGCACACGTCGTGTTATTTTTATGTCATCCTTATTCTTCCATGGCCTGATCCAAGTCCAACTGAAGCCCATAGAAATGAGTGGACTTTCCTTTACATCAGTGAGCTTTGAATTGGTTCCTTCCTCACTTGCTGGTTATGTCAGTAGTCCACAGCGCGTCTCGGCGGCTTTTTCACGGAGCAGTCGATCACAACTGTGCTTTGGATTTTAACACCACATTTCGCCTATCTTGTTGTTGATATATTGTGATGGCTGGAGTCCTGAGATAAAACGAAACGGGGAACATTACATACGGAAAAAAACGCGTACTGATTTAGAAGCTAATGAGAACGTTCCCAGAAGTGCTGAAATTCAATGGGATTTAGAATCCCAGGGACCCTATTATTTTGGAAAATGGGCCATATGCTTTCAAGGCATTTAGGCAGCTCTGAAAACTTCATCCATCATTTCTATGAAGAGCAGCGTAGACCTTATGTAATATTACAGAAGGCAGCCAGAACTGTTGAGAGTAAAACCCGCAAAATGGCCTGATCTTCTATTGTTTCTGAAGGTGTGAATTCCCTTTTTCCTGATGTTAAGTAATTTTTGGGTGTTGTCGTCTTCTGCTAAAAAAAGGAGTCTGCTGTATGCTTCAGAAAGATGTTTATAAATTCCCTGACACGCCTGTCAATCCAGGCATGCCTCCTTACTCCTGTTATGTTTATTTATATACACACGTATAAAAACAATAATCTTACGCTTGATTAATCAAGGTGATTCAGCCCATGCCTCCCACTGTCTTACTTGAACTCCAGTCATATTCCAAAAAACAACCCTAAATATCACCGGGGTTACTCATAAAACATGGTACTGCTCTGCATGAGTAAGACTCTTTGAATCTGGCCTGGAGTAAAGTTACTAATTCTCAGTGAGAAGCAGAGCTAGACAAAGATTGCAAAATATAGTCCATTAATCTGTTCTTGAATTTTTAAACACATTTTTTGGTCTCTGTTCACTCGTGGATCTCTGAGCTAATGAACTTGTTGACAGGAATGTTCACCATAACAACCCATTTACAGCAAATATTGCAAGATCTTTGCACTCTTTCCTTCATTCAAAATAACACCAGTCTCCCTCCCCGAGAAATGACCTTCCTGTTTTAGAGTTTTGTCATTAATGGTGAATATTCACATCGGTAATATGTTTTGTTTGTTTCTCTAAACCCTCCTCCAGCAAGAAAACAGAATTAAAGCACTTGAAGTAGAATTTAACAAAGCTCTAGGACCAAGGATAGACCTTGGAGGTCCGGTACCAAGAGAGAGGATGGCCCGGAGGCTGGAGCGGCAGGGAGAGGGGGAGGCCAGGCCTCGGCCCCACCAAAAGCTTCTTTGAGTAGGAAGTCAGTGGTGCTGTACCTCATGGAGGAGCACTCTACATTGCAGGACACTGAGATGTTAACAGCTTTGAGGACCTCCGATACACCAGGATATGTATAAGAGATGCATAATACTGATAAATCATCTGCTTGTGACCCAGCTATAAAAAAAAAAAAAAAAAAAAGTGTAGAAATGATTTAGTTACAAATTCTTTACCTAAAGATGTCCTTTCGTCTGCTCGTGAATATTTTCTTTGAGGAGATTATTCATGGAGCAAGGTTCTAAAATAAAAATTGAGGAGGATGGAGCAAAGCTGGGCTTTGGTGAATACATCCAAACCCTAGATACATTGCAAACAATCTGAGCCTGTTCCCAAGCAACTCCCAAGTAGAAAATAGGCACAACTGTTCCGAACAGTTCTTTTCTACAAATTGTTTGCCTACCTGTAGGGTGTTTGCCAGAGCCAGGCAGAATTAAGGGGGGTCAACAATGAGTTGTTGACCTCAGCTTGCTTTGGATCTGGCCTGTAATGAGAGCTATAGTCACACCATGCTTCAAATTTCAAGCAGTTTGATGTGGCCTTTTACAGAGAAAAAGAAATGGTTAGAATTTTTATTACAATAAGAAAATGCAATTTTTCATTCTCTCCTCGTTTCAGAAGGTCTGAAGGGATTTTACTCAACTTCCTCTTTTACCTTCAGGCAGAGACCAAATCTGAGAAATTGCAGGCCAATTTTGGAAAGTTCTCAGCATGTGCAAATAGGGGCTCATGATGGGAAGCTGCTGGTCAACACACTTTGTTGTCAGGAGCACTTCTGGGAAGCCACTGCAGACCAGGTGCCCTCCTCAGCCCCGATTCCTCCTGGTTCCTATCTGTCGATCAGAAAAAGTGCCTGACCAAAATGATGGGAGGTTTTGCCCTCTTGGGACCAAGATGGATAGAGATAGATAGGCAAGATCCAGCCTTGTGTAGATGGGAGTTATCTACCAGCTGCTAGAGTGCAATGTTCAGTGGAAAAATGTAATCTTTCTGTTACCCAAAGCATGGCAAGGTGAAACCCAGACTTCCCATTTATTCGGAGGGCTTTGTGGCTGAACTTATCAGCCCCAGACAAAGCTGCAGGGGAGGCTCAGGAAGGAGGAGAGGAATAACATCCGAATTCAGGAGTCCGGTCTTTGGCAAAGTCTTGTGACCTAGGACAGGCCGTAGCCTGGACCTTTGATACAAGACTTGGCAGAGTTGGCATTGATTTGTTTTTGCAGTATTCAGTGTTTGGTGGAGTGCGGTGTCCTTACCAAGAGCAAATGTCAGCCGTATGAGCAACTGAACGCAGTTGGTGTTCTTTTCAAGCCTGATTTAGACACCCATGTTAGACATTTTGGCAAAATACGCAAGCAGTGTGGAAAAAAAGTCCGTAGAACTGGAAAAAAACTGCTGTAAATTCGCTGTTGTTACATCCACTGATTTGGAAAACCCAGCGCGAAGGCGCGATCCCTGAAAAAAATGGCAGAAAATGTCTCGTAGCCGTCAGCAGGCGCTGGAGCTCCCCAGTGGAGGCTGCGTTGGGAGCATGGCGGTGGCCGCGCGCGACTCCCTCGGCCAGGGAAAACAGGGGCACGGCGGCGCTCGGGGAGAGGTGAGCTCTTTGCCATCGGTGTCGGGTGCTGATGCTTCGGTCTCTCGCTTGGCTATAGATACCTAGCCCTAATTCGGGATCCTGCTCTGCTCCAGGCAGAGCTGGAGGAGACAGAAGGCGTGAATGGACAGCCAAGACAGAGCGCAGCCAAGGGACTGGCTTGGCTCTGGAAGGCAAAACGCAAGCTGAGCCATTGGAGCCGGCTGTACACAGATGAGAAGGAAAATGCACAAAGTGATAAATAACTTTGCTCAGGCCGCCAGAAAGGGCTGCCAGAACATTCTCGCTTGGCTATGCTCTGACTTGGCTCGCCCTCCGCCGGCCCCCCTCCTGTGCAGACAAAGAGCCGGGCCAGAGCCACGCATGCATCTCGGGGACGGGGACGGGGACGGCTCGCCCCAGCCCCGGGCTGCCCGGCCACCTCTGCCTGCCCCGCATCCCTCTGTCCCGAGCCCAGCCGGCACCCAGCGGGAAGGCACGGTGGTGGGAGCTGGAGGCCTGCCGCTAGCCTCGCTTCTTGCTGGGGGAGGCCCAGCCTGACTCCCGGCCTTCAGCGTTGGTGAGCCTGACTGCCTCCACTGCCCTGCGGCAACCGGGGCGGCACATCCTCCCGTGGGGCGCACCACTCTTGGTGCCGAACCGGAGGGGAAGGAGAGGTGGATCTTTGCAAGGGTTTATCAGGGGAAAAGACAGACACTCATCTGTCCTTCTCGGTTTCGGCTGGCAGCTCCAGCTTGAGGGAAGCTATTGTTACAGTATTTCCAGTGTCTCATTGCCTTTCTGATCTGTGATGCACGTTGAACATATGTCTTTGTTTAGTTGCCCATTATTTAACCTAGATATCCTACCCCCCCCCCCCAAGAGATTACAGTGAATTCAGGGCATACGAATGGTTTAATTTATCATTTTCCAATATAGATTGTCTTGCACTCGTGTATAGTGAAAATAATTTGTTGTCAAGTTATCCAGTTACCACTTCATTTTATATGCTCCATAATGAGCTATTTGTAATGATCCATATTCGCAAGAAGTCTAAATAACCCAAATATTGCCATCTCACTGTAGATAACTACTAAAGATTTCCAACAGCACTGAATCATACTGATCCCTGGGAGAGCTATGTACACATTTTTATAGAAACAGTTTGCTACCAGAAAATCCCTTCTCAAGAGTACCCGCTTTGCTATTGAAACCCTATAGACTTTGGGAAAACTTCCCATTAAAAAATATGGAAATATATTTCAATTTGAGGGAAAAGTATAATTTTATTGGATTTTTTTTGTTGTTCCAAGTTACGTTTCTTTTCCTTTTTTCCTTCTTACTATCATGTATTCTTTTTCCAATGGGTACATCTTTCCGTGGGATGCTCCTCATGGCAGTATCATCTGAAGCTTACGTGGCATGTTGTTGTGCTAGCCGCAGGTGGTTTTTCCAGTCCATTAAAATGCCTACTGCTCTAATTAGTACGCATTCACCCCAGACTTGTTCCCCCTGCCCCTAAATGCCCAGAGGTTCATATAGTCACCCAAAAGAGATGGGTGCTCAAGGAGGTGGTTCATCCCACCCGAAAAACAAGTGAACCTCACCTGTAGCTGCCTCACCTCGTGGCAGCTGAGGCAAGATATTATTCTCCTACTTAAACAAGGCCCTGAATTAGGCAGAACACTTAGGTACCTGGGGTGACTGAGACTGAACCTGGCTCAGGCACTTCTTTTGTTCATTTGTTTGGCGGCAAACCGTTTCGCTGCAGTGCAAACAGGAGCCTCAAGCCCTGTTCCTGATGCTTTAGCATCTATTTTCTAATCAGTCAGTCTGATGCGGTAGCTGCCCTTGGGGATTTAAAATGTAAGTTATTTCTACTGTTATTTTATGGCATGACTTGGCATGAGGTGGCATACCCATTTGGCTTGGACGAGGCACCAGTGACTTGGCTGGGCTGACAGACTATAGTCGGAGACTAATGACTGGCTGCATACTGCTAGGAGGAACCCCCTGGGGTGTCAGGGGGACTGCTGCCAGCTCTGCTCTGTATTAACATCTTCACTAAGGAGCAGGCGGCTGGGGAAAGAAGGGCAAGGAACGGCGAAAAGCTATGCCTTCGAGCTGCTGAGAAACCAGCCTTTCGAAAATAGCTGGGCTGGGTTGTTTGGGTTGTTCGAATGGGTAAATAACCAGGACCCTGTGCTGTGCCCCAATGAGCTTTATCATTGGAGGTGGACACAAATGTGAGAAGTCGTGAGCGGCATTGAAACTGAGCTGAAATTGTTTGCACGCAGAAATTGTCTTAAGGCACAGGATATTTATAATGTGAGCTGCTAGCTGCAAGTTCTGCGCCTTCCTAAGAGAAATGATGAGCTTAGGTAGAGATATCACTGCCCTCCAGGTTCTCCAAATGCTAAAGTGAGGCTGCAGAATAAAATGGGGTCTCCTACGGTAGTAAAGAGACCATGGGGTTTTTCGGTAGCTGCTTGGAAGCACCTCTGTGGTGGATGAACACCTGAGAAAAAATCCCAAGTGAAAGAAGAGCAAGAGGTTAACACAAGATAAATTCTGAACATGAGACTTCTGGTTTTCTTGCTCTTTTATGACTACTGTATGTCCAAACTTGTAGTAAAAAAAAAAGTAATGCTTCGTACAATTAGAATAACATTGTTTTCCTTCTTTAACCTTGAGTGGGTTTTTGAAGGAATTCAGATAACTCTGGAAAGCACCAGGAACGCTCTATTTTTTTTTTCTTTTGAATATTTCTGAAACCAGAAATGCTTTAAAGGGTTTGACTTTGCAGAATACATCATTATTCAATTCTCTGAAACATGGGTCTGGTTCCTCATCTTTTGAAATTGCTGTTGTCTATTGTGTGGGGTTTTTTGTTTACTTTTTTTCTTCTATTTCTTGGTCAGAGCAGGCGCAGATATTACATTCAAATTATGTAATTTGGTGCTGGAGGGGGACCTGGTCCTCCAAGGGTTGGCTCTGGGAAACCTGGTCAACATTTTTAAAGAGTAGTAAATGGCAATAAAAATGGGCATAGGAGACAAAGCAGAAATCTCCTGTTCTCTAATAAGCTGTGCAGTGCTGGAATGCAGCGCCAGTTCAGGGGTGTCGTAGTTTTTTTGGGCATCGGTGCAGTCAGACAGGAAAGCAAACGCTGGTTGGAAGCATCACCAAGAAGAGCTATGATGAGGAGTCTTGGCTTGATGCAGGAAGCAGTGCAAATCCATGCTGACCCATTGCAATGTGGTAGCCTGGAAATTTGGGCTCTTTTTGTAATTTTGCTCCCTGTTTTTTCTCTGCCTGTGGTCAAGTTGCTCCAGTCCTCCAGAGCCATGGTTACCTCTGCCCTTCATTTGCACTGTCTCACCAGGGAGAGACAGGGTTCCTAAAACTACGTGTTTGCTTAGGGTTGATAGTGTCATAATGATTTCTCCATGACAGATGTGGGGTTAAGGATGCTGTAGTCCCCACTTGCTTCCCAGTACTTCCTTAGGAGGACAAGTTCTGCAGGTGGGATAAAGGAGAGAGCAGTTCTGGGCTATCATCTATCCCCCTGCTCGTATTTTAAAAGCGTGACCTTGCTTTATCTTGACTACATTTACAGGCAGATGTGCAGTTGACACCATCCCTGTTAAAACACATGTGGGTGTAATTGATATATCAAATTGCACTTGTTTAGTGAAATCACTATGAAATAATGCCCTGAGCAATAGATAGCAGGATGAACTGGGGTAGCCCTGAAGTGATGTGAAATAACCATGGCAATGGCTAGGGATTCAGGGCTGTTGCCGTGACTACTAGCCGTCTGACTTGCCGTCGCAGTGCAAGAGCATTCGCCAGGAGAAGACTCATTGCGGAGACTCCCACATGACAGCAGTGCTCTCTGCCAAACCTCCCTCCTCCCCACAGCACCGAAACGAGGCAGACGTCAAACTGTTACTATCGTCGATTCTTGCAGCATGGCCCAACTGGTAAATTAGCTTCTCAGATGTCATTAGAAGGGGTATCTGAAGACATGGTTTTAAGTTTTCCCGTAGGCTGCTTTTTCTCCCCACCAAAAAAAAAGTTTTTTAATGAAAGGATTGGGTGTCCATAAGAGAAAAAAATTCCGCTTTATCTAAAAATCCTTTACATTTTCCAAAAGATAAACTATCCCAAACTGAAGTGTTTTGAGTGAAAGCCTTGGTATATGTTCTGCAAAACAGCACTGTGATGCCTGTTAGGAGTTTGGGTTGAGCCTTCCCCTTCTTTCACATGGATCAGAGCAGGTGATGCGAGGAGCAATCCCAGCACGCCCCAAGACCCAGCAGGGCTATATTCACACCGTCAAAGGGCTCCTCTTGATGTAAGCCCCAGAAAGAAAACGTCCAGTATGCTGTAGTCATTCAGGACTCCTGATGCTTCTGGTCTTTCTCCACTCTTTGTTCAAGACACCTACCAGGAAGGCCGTTAGCAGAAAGGCACTCGTAGCATAACCTGCAAATAAAGCCCTTCAGATGTCCTTGCCTTGGATGTGTCACAGTGAACCCACCTGTATCGCTAGCTACTCTTGAAAATGCAGACTGGGGTATTTCACAGCATATTTGAAAGGACTTGCCTTCCAAGAAGAAAACAGCAATGCTTTGGACAACTGCTTCAAGGATTTCCTTGTGTGATACTTGTAGAGACGAAGTTGAAATGATTTTACATGTGCATCATTGCAGCTATAAAGCCTCACAAAACCTCAGGGTTGCGGTTCTCAGCAGTGACATTTTAGGGATCCGAAAGGAAGGGTAGAACAGCAAAGTGTCTTAGCATCCAAAACTTTGCACCGTGGATGCCAGTGTTGTGCTTTTGCTGTTCTGCTAGTTTGTGAACTGTGTATATACCACTGTAGAGCCCTGAGTCCCAGCACTGGGATGGATAGAGTTTGGAAAGAAATGCCACCAGCTCATGGGCATCTGCAGAGCGGTTGTTGGAAGGAGCAATGGTTTTCAGCCTTCCCCTCTGCTCCTTCCGTGGAGGCTTGTGACGGAGGTGCTCCCTGGCCTGAGCGAGGCTGAAGGGGCTGTCTGGCACGGTGACAGCAACAGCAGAAGGGGGCTGCAAGAAAGCCCCTAGACTAGCAGGTCGTCGGCATCTCTGCACATCTACGTGCAGCTCCGCAGGATGCCCAAAATGGGAGACAAAGGATGGTGAGTAAATTCAGATGACTCACCGAGGTGGGACAGGATGGAGAGGCTAATCCCTGTCAGCTCCTACAGAGCACAAAAAGGCACATCCAAAACAAGCACATCATCACCAACCTCCGAGGAGTCCAGGAGACGTGAGGAGACCTCGATAGCTGGCGTCTCATTCTCAGCATCCTCAGAAGGGATCCTGGGCCGGCCACCTGGAGACAAGCATCTTGGTGCCTGTGAGTATTCGGGGTATGTGAGCGCAAGGGAAATTATTTTGATTCTAAAATAAGATCTTCTCTCCTGCCTATAAGGCCCCACATTGAACTTCGACGCATCGTTGCAACATTATTTCCAACACCAGTTTAACGAGGAAAAAATAGTTCAGGACCCCGCTTCCATCGCGACGTGAGTCAGTGCTGTGTGTACACAACAGCGTGCAGCCTTGGTCACATCCAGCGGGGCATCCGCACCAGCACAGGGGGAGCCAAGAAGACGTGGTAGGAGGACAGAGCTGCCCCCAGTCCTTTAAGCGGCCGCGAGGAGGTGCGAAGGTGGGAGATGCTGAGCCCGAGCTCAGTGCTTGGTCCCAGCACTGGCCCTGCCAGAGAGAGCCGGGATGCAGGGGGTGGTCTCTGCTGCAGCGAAGTGCACGTTATTTGGAGCCGGCAAAGGGGAAAAGGCAGCCTGGGCGTAGATTTGTGGTGTTTTACAGTTGAATCAAAGCGTAACGCAGCTCTCCCCTTGCCCTGCCTCCCCTCCTCCTTTAATGTCCCTTAATACATAAAAATAAAGATCCTTTATGCGAATAAAAGCAGAAGGCGCCTCCCCTAAGCGTGTTTTAAAAAAGCCAAAAATAGTCCCAAAGTCTCAACCAAAAGCGAGCATAGCCAGGATTTCTGTGGAAAATGTCTGTAGCTGGAGGGGGCGGGGGGCAGGGATTCAAACAGGGGCTGCCCGGGTGTTTCACTGTGCCCCCAGCCCTGCTGCCCCCCATGCCCCACCACCCTGCCACAGTGTGGGGCTGGCCCCGCGGGGACTCGGTTGCGGGTCCCCCCCGGGAGGCAGCAGAGCCTCCGCCATGGGCTTCCCTGTCCTTCGTCTGACAGTTCTTGGCAGCTCTGGCGCAACGTGTTGTTAACAGCAGTCCTCCTAATTAATGGGGAACATGTGTGTGTTGCAGAAACCTTTTTTTTTCTTTTTTTTTTTCTCTTATTCTTCTGTTTGGTGGAAATACCGTAAAACTGTTTATATCCACTATAAAAGGGGGGTGGGGGGTGGGGGGGATGTTGAGGGTTACTATCTTCCTAACCCAAAGGTTTCCTTTACCTCAGATCAACCCATTTTGGGAACAGGCACTTCTCTAATCCCTGGGTGTCTTTTCCTAAATGCTTTCACACATCTGCACCCCTCTGTCCTGCATTCCTGCCATACCATCATCTTGTCCTAATGAGAAGTAGCAGCCTTCAGCCCTGCCAAGTTCCTCCTTTTTTTTTTTTTTTAAGACAAAATCCTGTTTATCAAAAAGAATTTCAGAAGTTTGTTGGTTTTTTTTTCCATTCATTAACTTAAATTTTTGCAAAAAAATGAAGAAACTTTTGCTTTCCCAACTGTTTTCCCTTCTTGAGTAATAAGAAAACACATGTTTATATACCATCTGCCACCAGCATGTTGTACAGATGAGCTGGCAGGCTCATATCTTCAGTTCACCTCTAGCTCAAAAATAAGGGTCCCCTGTCACAGGTGATCTGCTAAATCCTCTGCCACAGCCTCAGGTACAAAGACTGGGGGTTGGCTCAGGAGCAAGCACCAGGAGGGGAGAGCAAAGCGGTGCCTACATCTGTCCTCAGCTCGGGCTGAGCACCGAGAGCGTTAACTGAGCCCCGTGCAATGCCAAAGGCTCCATCTCCTTGTGAACATGCTGTTGCCCAGAGGATGTGCTGAGATAATCTGCTCCAAATGAGTCGGACCTGGCAGCCCTGCGTGCTGTGCTCTTATGCAGAGAATATATACCCATGCCATCTCTTGTAGGCACACCTCAACAAGGACCACTTTCAAACCTCCTTGGGTACGTAATGGTGATATGGAACACACCTACAATAATGTGCATGGCTCTTCTTTGAGACCTGAGCTAAACTGGCACCTGCAGGAATCCTTTCACATGGATGAATAAGCCTGAATCTAGCCCCCTTGAAGGGGGAACTCCTGTTCCCATTTTACCAACATTAAAATAGAAGGAGAGAGAGTGATAAAAGTATTGGTGGTGGAGAAAGCCATAATGCACACCAGCGCTTTGAAGTCTCCCACCGCTGGGATGAGGGGAAACTGCTCACATTCTGGATTTCCCCGAGACCTGTAGAGGCTTTCACAGTCTTACGTGCGTGGTTGGCATCTTATCTTCATCCTGTCTCATCTCGTGCTTGCCTTCCTTCCTCTGATACCCTCCAATACTGAACCATCATCCTGCAGCGGGCTCTTCTGCAGCTGTGTAGGTGTGGAAGGCCAAGGGCTCAACAAACAGCACAAGGGCTGCAGAGTTGTGCTTTGGACTTCAGGTTGCATGCATGCATTGGTAACTTGGAAAAAAACACTGGCATATCCTGACGAGTCTGGCAGGAAATGTTATCCTAGCCCAAATCCAGGTTCCCGAATGTGTTTGCTGAAAGTCCTGGGAGACTGGGTATCAACAAAGAGCAGCTGTCCAGTCTCTTCTAGGGAAGGATGATTGTGAACACGGAGCTGGGGAATTACCTACTCCAGAAGAAGTGACTTCTTCCAACTAGTCTTCGAACCTTGACTGCCGTGGGAAGGCTTTTGGAGATGTATAGAATGCATAGGAGGAGGGCAGAATGATGAATAGTGATCAGTATGTTATTTTGGCTTAGGGCAACATTAAATCTTAATTTTTCCAGGAGAATGTTATTTCTGGTGGTTTTGGTGTTTTGCATTAAAGAACAAGCTCTGAAATTCCACAGATAACACATTTTCCTACATTTCCCCCAAAAGGGGGAAAAAGAGAAGGCCATTCGTGAAACATTGTCCTTTGTTTCTTGTGGAAGACAGCAGAAAATTTGAGACCAAAGCATCAAATGTTTCACTTCTCATCAAACGCATGGAAATGTCATTTTTTCCAGGTCTACCAGAGCCGCAAATATGTTCACATAAGCTGATACTACCAGTACAGCTAATGGACCAGATCCACAGCCAGCATTAGTTGGCATTGCCCTGTGGTATACTTGTTACCTTAGCAGCTTGCCAACCGTGGTATCGTTTTCCAGATGATTTGTATGGAACTATGACAATTTATATCCGCTGAGGATCTAGCCAACCCGACTGACACCCACCCGAGAGGACTTGATTTTGCAGAGCTTTCCCCATACCTTATAAACCAACCTGGAGGAATGGCTAAAATGTCCCACCTTTATGTCACCCTTAGCATCCATGCCATTTCTCTCCGTGGCAATGCATTGCCACCTGGTGACTTTGTGACATAGAATCAATAAGGTTGGAAAGACCTCCAAGATCATCTGGTCCAACCGCCCCCCTACTACCAATGTCACCCACTAAACCATGTCCCTAAGCACCATGTCCAGCCTTTCCTTGAACACCCCCAGCATGGCAAAGCTCCATTGCAAGGGAGCAGGCTGGAGAAGCTGCACTGAAGGAGCACGGCAGCAGTGTTCTGTTTTGCAAGACAAACACGGAAAGGAAGACAAGGGAGCAAATGGATGAAATGAGAAGAATCCCTAAGATGAAAGAAGAGATGGGGTCATTTCTGAATGACTATAACAGACCTTGACTGAGGTTACTGATCTGTGACAACCTTGAAATTCTATAGACACTGTTTTTTCCCCACAGCCTGCCAAGACCTTGCTGACACATCCAGCATAAAAAAAGAAGCAGCATACGCTATATCCTGAGAGGTTTCTGGATAATCCTCTTCTAGCATGTTTAATGCTTCAGAGTGCACAAGCAGGGGGTTCCATCTTTTTCTGTTCCTTGAGGAACAAGTTAGTCCTTCTGCCTGCCATTTGGTTTTGTCTTGTCCCTCATTCAGCACTCCCTTCCCCCGGGGCAGCCAGCTTGTATTTGCATATGTCTGTGTACATCTCTAAAAGATATCCCCTTGTTAGAATAACGCACTCTTTTCGGGACACTGGTGTCTAAGCTAACTGTGTTGCCAGCTTCATGTAACACAAACTCCATCTGCTTTTAGACGAGCAAGCCCGTGCTCTGTTGTAGGGCTGGAAATTAGAGTAAGACGAATAAGGATAATGCCCAGAGCCAAGCTGAGGTTCACCCCAAAGGTGGGGAGCCACCCCAAATCCACACATTCAGGACTCTCCCAAGTTTGAGGGGGTATCAGGCTGTGTATGTCAGCTATGTACATGGCTGGCTTCTCATCACCATCCCACCTGGGCCTGCCTGGCTCCTCTGCAGCCCCGCAGGGCTCTGCTGTCCGCCCCAAGCACGCGCGGCCCAGGCTGTGCTCTACTGTTTGTCCCTCCAAGTCTTTGTTCTGGCTTGTTTTGGCCGTGTTTGCAGCTGCACACACTATGTGTTTTTTTTTTTTTTTTTGCTGGATGCTGGCTTTGAACTCCACGTTGCCTTTCGACTTCGATTCTCTTGACAAATGGCTCTGTTAGATCCGTGCCTCCCCATAGCCCCTCTCCGTTTCTTTCCCTCTTGGATCTTTACCACGCTTTGGGCTGCAACCAGGAGCTTTGACAGACATCTTCAAAGCAACCTGTTTTGGTTTTCAGCTTGAGATCGGTTGTAAGTTATTCTGTGGCTAGCCTTCTTTGTGCAATCTCTGATCTAGAGCACATCACTGATATGTTTCTTCTTTGTGGGTAGAGAAAAAGGCATTCCTCTGATTTCTGGCCTGCGGTATCAGTGCTAGCTTTTCTCCCTGCCAAGTAGCACCTCAGGACTAGCAGCTGTCAGACATAAGGCTGTCTGTCTGACTCGTCCTACAGATATCCTATAGCTTTCTAGGTAGAGCATGGAGTACTATAAAAGCTTTCTATATTTTTAGTACTTCATTGCTGGTAAAATATCCAACTGCTTTGTTCAGCCACCAACTATAACTTTTTTTTTTTTTTTCCTATTCTGGTGTTCAGCAACCACCCAACACTTGCACAGGCTTTAGAGAAACCTGCCTCAGATACACCTGATTCCAAGAGGAACAACAGCTCTTCTTTTGAAAATGTAGGTGCAGGGACACATCCCATCTGGACCTGGTTAGGGTGCTGTGGAGGGGTCACACCTGGTATTAATAAAAGGAGAAAGGAGCAGGGAGAAGGGTCTTTGGATACCTGCATGACCTCTAATAAAGGAGGGAGGTAGGGACAGAAGCAGATCTTTTCCAGGAAAAGGCTGAGGGATGGTGCTATGGCAGAGGAGCTTTTCTGAAAGCATCCATGAATCAGTGCTGAAGAAGGCTGTAGTTAGTAGCAGAATGTTGTCTTCTTAAGCTATATGAGTAAAGGGGAGGGGGGATGAGGTCTTCAGAAAGACGTCTGTTTTTTTCAATTAGATGAGAGAAGATATAGAGGGAGGCTGGAATATGTAGAGAATTGGAAGCAGGGGCTCTTCTGTGGTGTCTGATTAGTGTGAGTCTAGGCTTCAGGCTGAGCCACAGCAAGAGATCCGTGGGCAAAATACTTCGGGAGGCTTTTGCAGGGGAGAGCTGAAGTGGCTGATGGCATGAGAGCCTGCAGGAGAATTTGGGGAATAACAGGAGATGTGAGAAAAGTAGGGTGTGTATCTTAATACACTACAGTTAGGAGCTAAGCACTAGGAGGATGCTATTGAGGCACCTGACTGTATCTGCTTGGGGAAGCGGTGCTGGAGCTGGGCTCCCAGTGCTTCTCATCAGCCCAGGGGTAAATTGAGCTGTCTGATTCCCTGCGCTTAGAGGCAAACTTGGCAGATGGGCAGGAAGGTTGAGAATTGCAGCAGCTCTACAAGTTCTGGAGAACAAGTGACCTGGGAGAAGGGAAACTTCTAAGCATCTGAAAACATATGGGATTGCTGGTTCTTCTCCATGAGACCAATCCAAATCTTCTTGGTTTGTAAGCTCTACTTGACCTACCCAAAAAAAGGGGTGGGGAAGGAACTGACCCAAATCCACAGTGCTTCAAGTGGCCATGTAATAGCACATCCCAAATGAGTTCACCATGGGATTGCAGAGGACTTAATAATGTAGAATAGCCCACAATGCTCAAGTGACTCGCTGCCTTTGCTATATCTGTATATCTGTTCAAGCTCACCATGTCGAGTCAGAGAGATTTACCACCAAAAAACTCCAATAAGTTCTGTTTCTTTGAAATATCCCTGCTGCTAGTGAGAGAAGCATGGCCTAGCTTGTGTTCTGCAGTGATCTCAGCCCACTCCACAAGGCTGCGGTAGGACATGCAGGCAGGTGAGCCTCCTTCAAGCCAGCTGAAAACCTTACTGAGCCACAGGTGGTTTAAGGTAGCTCTTCCCAGCAGGAGCTAGGCAGATGATTTGGGGTAGGAGCATAGCCAGGTAAGGTGGATTTCTCACTTTCTCCCACTAGCCAGAGTACAGGAGATGCTGCATTTATTGATCCTGGGCATTGAGGAGGAAGCCACCAAGCTGTCCCCCGCCCCACCCATATCACCAACATCCAGCCTCTTCCCTCGAGGGGCTGCCATGCCGCTGCATTGTCTGTGCTTTTTGGACCTTGACTTTAGTAGAGATGTATTCATACAGCCCAGTGCAAACTGACATCCTAAATTCCCTACCTTCCCCTCTGCCTCCTAACTCCCTTTACCTGTATTTTTTTGGTACATAGCAGAAGCTAATTCATTAGTGTCGTTATCAGAAGCATTGCACCGATGACATTAGTGCAAGCAGTGCAAGTCTTGTTGAAGGCTCGGGGCATTACATACACATGCACGGAGGTAGAGCTGCTCTGATCTACAAGCTCTCGGCTGGGAAAGCAAATTGCTCTCATATGGAGTGCTTTATTTTTACAGCTCAGCCCAGACTCAGCCCTGTCAGCTTGCCTTTTTCCAGTGAACTCTTTGGATGCTCAGCTGAATTAAATTGTCACAGCCGACTCCAGGTTCTTCATTTTCACTAATTACCCAAATTAGCAATTTCCCTCTGACGTCAGCATGGGTGTTGCCTGAGGAGTGACTAAATGAGACCCTCAGGAGTTGGCCTCTCAGAGGTTTTAGGAGGGTTTTTTTTTTGTTGCTGTTTGTTTGTTGTTTTTCTTTTTTCTCTTGCTTTGATGAGGGTGTGAGGAAGGGTTTGATAGAAAACTTTCTAGCCTGGCTCTCTTTGGTTACTTTTTCCATGAAAGGTAACAGATGCTCATTGTGACGTGAATGTAATTTCAATATCTGCAGAGGAGAAATGACGACCGGAGCCATCTGAGCTTAGAGGTTAGTTTATTTCAAATGATTTTGACGTCAATAGGCGACGATATATATAGCAAAATATTTTTCCTCCTTACCACAGGGCCTTTAAAAGGATATCTTTGTTGTGTTAGTTGCCATAGCAGTGACTAGTGTGGATATATATACATATGTGGATGTGTATATACAAGGAGGGATTCCCCAGCCCTGGGGTTGATTGTGTTGGCTTCTGCGTGCTTCTGTGGTTGTATTTCCTCTTCCTTCCCCGACTCCACGCGCTCCAAGGTGCTCCGAGGCACTAAGATGGCTTGTGAAGCATTCCCCAGTTGGGAAAAAGAATATTTTCAGTCAACCATCTCGAAGCGTGGGCCTTATGGCGCTTGGCAGGGCTGGGTTATTTGGCAGTTATCTCTGAAAGCAGGTAGTGAAACCAGGGCAGGGCTCCCGCACCGCTCCCCTGGTGCCTGGGCCATTCGTGTGTGGAGCAGATGACAGAGATTGGCGAGGCAATGTGGCTCCATAAATAAATTAGGAGGCTGTTAGTAAATGTGTTGTTTACTATTTAGATCGCTTCACATGTGCCCGGCTTGTGCTGAAAGGCCTCTGACATATTTAGCTCATCCTCACCTTAGAATAGATTTTATCTCTGTGCTCGTGTTTCAAAACTGCTCCTCCCTTTCAGCAACCTACTAACATACTCCAGAGATCTTCCTGTCGGAGCTTTCTCTCATCTTCCTTCCCTGCCTTTTCCCTCGCTATCTGCCCTGGGCTCTGTGAACAGCGGGAATTTGATCTAGACCTGAAATGGCCCCTGAGCCACAGCCCTTGGGGAGTCAAATGCTCGCAGAGGGCTTCTTGGTCTCCTTTCAGCCACCTTGTCGTCTCAAGCCGAGCCCTCTTCTATCCTCATGCTGTACTGTAGGTGCTATTCTTGCGCTGGCCCCGAAATACTTAATAACACACTGAGCGGAATTATTACATCCATGCCGTGTGCTCTGTCTCTCTGGTGTCTGTAGCACTCCATTCAGCTGCCCTTCTTCCTGCTGGTGCCAGGTAAAGCACCTGGCAAAGTGCAGCCTGCACGAGGGATAGGGAGATGTTCTGTGTGTGCTTTGTTCCCACCTTGTTTTGTAGTGCTGTGCATGCAGGAGACCTGGCCTGTTCAGAGACATGGTGTAGAAAATTTTCTTGTCTCCGGAGCTCATTCCTCCTGGCTATCATCTGCTGCTTCGGTGCAGAGCTCCCTGGTCCATCAGGTACCACCTGTGCACGGGATGATGGTGCCTGCTCTGTTCCACAATTGCAAGCAGGAGCCTGGCTGGGTGCACCAGCAGGACTTGGGTAAGCAGGACAAGGGAAATGGAGCGGTCTGCACACAACTGCCCTTTCCTTCTAATGCTTCCCCATCTTTGTCCAGGTCTCCCTGCCTTCACTCAGCTTGCTGGGGGAGAAAGCTGCGGTGCTCTGGGGGTGGTTCTGGTGTAGAGGTGAAGCTGTCTGGTCCTTTTCTATCTGAATATCGTTTGCTTCGTAAGTGTCAATAAACCTCAGGGCAGTCCTGGGTGTGATGTGGGCTTCCTCCTCACTGCTCCTCAGTAAGAGGGAAGGGTTACTGCTATCTGAGAATACACTGGAGCACATCTTCAGCACTGCTTGCACATCTCGTGTCAAACTGGACCTGACTGGGTGCTGGTGAAGGAAGAGCATGTGTACACAGCTCTGCCCCAGAGAGCAAAGACTGGGAACCTAAACAAGCCAGCTATGTTGTGTTTAAACTCTTGCTTCCCTACAATAGTGTTTTTTCGTTTGTTTTTATTTTCCATATATTGGGCTTTTTTCACTTTTTACCTGTGCTTCTGTATCAATGCAGCCAGCTGAAATTCAGCTTTTTCTCTTTTTTGCCCCTGTTTGTTTGTTGCCAAGTAAGATGCTGGAATGAGAACTTGGCTGGCCATTGTGTTGATGACAAATGAAAGAGAAGCAAACACAGCTTGCTTGTCTGCAGCTACAGTGGTTCAGCAGGGCTGGCAGTAAAGACATGTTATTTGTTGATAAAACACAACGCCAAACTCTGAGAAGGAGCTGAGGTAGCATCTCAGTGTGATTGTCTGCCTGTCCCGCCTGCACCTTCAGAAATCCCAGCTTGTTGTGCTGGCTTAACCTGTAGGAGTTGAAACTGGGCACAGATTCTGGTGGTTAGACTGGGACGAGTGCTCTGCAAGTGGCTGTGAGCACTTGGAAGGGAGTGAGGAGCAAATAATGGCATGCCACTTACAGAGGTGACGTGCATGTGCTTGCACACTCATGCTTGGTCTGCCTAGTATGCATGTGCCCTGGTGTTAGATAATCTTTATATATGTAATGTATGCATGTATATCTATGTAAATGCATGGAAGTGCATTTTAAAAGAGTGAAGGCAGAGTGTCCCGGTGCAGTTGGTGCTCTCTGAGTTTGAATCCCAGCTCCCCCAGTTCCCTGCAGGCTCATCTCTCCAGCATTATACCACTTTTTTTTTTTCCCTTGTCTGACTCCTCTGCTGAGGCTGTGGGCTCTTTGTGCTTCAAGTGTGTGCCTTTGTATTGCTGTCCCCCCCCATTAAACCATGCTTCAGTTGACTGTAGTCCCTTTAGGGCAGGATGTTGGGGTGTTTCTGCTGGGTGATGGGGCCAGGTTGTCCCCTGCAGCACATGCATGTCCCAGGAAGGGATGGCAGAGAGCTGGTCCCGGCTGGGCACACACATGAACGAGGAGGAAGCAGTGTGAGCACACTCAACGATGAAGCTATGAGACTGCAAATGACCCTGAGGGGTGTTGGATGGGAATGAGAGTAACGGTGACAAAATGAGGATGTCCCCATGTGTGGGGTGAATGCAGGGGCCTGCTGAGAAGGGGGTGAGGATCCTCTGTGGAGAAAATGTCTGAGCTCGTGTCTCTGCCATGCTGCTCGTGAAAACAAAGGGAGCTGCTCTAACAAAGCTGTGTGGGAAGGGGTGCTGGAAAGCAGCATGTATCAAATTCTCATAATTACGGTGGTAGCTAGCATAGTAAGAGACAGACCTTGAACCATAAAGCTGGCAGCCTCAATAGCTGCGAGGCACGGGACGGCGAGGAACGTGGAGCCGCAGTGGGGAGACGTGACTTTCTGAGGTTACACGGTGGGGCAGCAGGGTAGCCAAGAACAGTGGCCCGGCTCCCAGGCCACTATCTTAGCAACATGACCACACTCGGCTCAGTAACAGGAGCCACGCTGAGCCTTTGCCAAGAGCCAGCTTGGCTCTGCTCTGAATGGTCACCATTTTTGAGGTTTTTTGGGGGAAAAAATACCAGTTGAACAGTAAATAAACCCATTCTTTTCTAGCTTTACACAGAAGCAGAGGTACTAAAAGCACTAATGCTGGGAAACCAAAAGTATTGTTGGCTTTCTTTGTTGCCCCAAACCTACCAGGAGGCAGAAAATCTTCGTCTTGGCTGGTATCTTTTAAGAGAAATGTTTCTTCTGAAGCTGCTGCCTCTGTTTTTGAAGGATGCCAGGTGCTGGGTGTTCCTCCAAGACTTCTTGAGGTTTGCTCACTACAGACACCATGGTGGGGAAGCAGGACCGTAACAAACCTGGCTTCTCACCTATGTAGAAGGTTGCTTTGATAAGTCAAAGCCCTGCACTAAATAGTCTTCATCTTATCCACTCATGCTTTTGAATTTAGTCATTTGATTTACTGATCATACACAGCAATGACCTCTCCCTTGACAATAAAGTAACTGACCCCCAGTTACTTTCTACATGGCAATAAATAGATTGGTGCAGAGTTTGTGGATGTTAGGGACACTGGTCCAGGCTCAGAACATCAGAGTCCGTTTAATTTCAAGAGCTGGATCTCCGCAAAATGTTCACAGCAAAGCCCCAAACTAGGTGCAATAAACCTAACACCAGCCAAGTTTGCAAACCTGGGCTGAATTGCAGGAAAGCCCTGGGCCAGCTTTTGAAGAAGCCCAGGGCCAGGTTTCCAGTTAGCTTGAAGCCACTTTTTTTTTTTTTAAAAAAAAAAAAGGGCTCCTGATCAGATTTTGATCTTCCTACAGGCTGTGCTTCAAGTGATTCCCACCAGCCAGGATTTGGGCTCGCTGCTGCCAGATCTCAAACCTGCTGGGGCTGCGTGGTGGCAATGTCCAGAGGCAAGTTTCAACCATGCCTGCGCCCTGGTCCACGCAGGGCTGGTGCCCCAGGAACGTGCTTGCAGCCTGGGCAGACAGCTTCCTCTATAGCTCACAGCGGTTTCATTTTCATTGGGTTTCAGCACTTGGCCTTTTGGGCTGAATTTCACGCCAAGTTTTCCAATCCAAGAGGCCCGCAGGCCTTGTGGACATGCAAAACCACCAATGTAACAAAAATTGGTTTAAAATTGATTTAGTTTGAAGAAAAAAAAAATCCAAGCCACCATGTGGAAACATTTAGAAGAGTCAGTTACCAAGTTTAGCTAAATGGAAGTAAATGCATTTAAATATGTCCATATAGAGCACTGGCACTGGAGAAAGTAAATCTATTTACCATGAGTTTTAATTAAACCAGTTGAGCTCTTGTTTTAATAACCAGTGGTGAGTAAAAATTGCCAAAACACTGACATCCCTGCTTAGACTCCCAGCAATGCGCACACTCTGTCACCTTTGTAAACTTTCCTGGACACTTAATTTTTCTTTAAGGCATTGGTGTTTAGGTCCAGAGCCTTGAGACACTTATTAAAATGTCTAAATACTACTGATTTCTAAGAGGATCTAATGCCTTTGAGGATCTTGGCTTGCAGACCTCATTCCTATTAACCTGAGGGGAGGTTTCTACCCTTCTTGGTCAGCTGAATAATTTTGACAGAGCTGTGGGATCCTAAATGACTGAAGCACAGTAGCAATTTATGGTATTTTTGGGGAATTGAAGCGACAGAGTAGCCGAAATCCCAAACTTTTCAGTTCCCTCACAGTGAAGAGGGTTTTGTGCCATGCTGTCACTGGCATTGTGGACTCTTGGAAACCATGTCCATGTGCACCCGCTTGGGGCTGAGTCGCATTTAGTGATGTGAGACCTGTTCAAGTCAAAGTGGCCCATTGGGTTGAGCGAAGGCCCTGAATTTGGCTTGTTTCAGTGTAGTCTGGGTGATTTCCAGCTGAATAAACAGCACTTGCAGTCCCGCAGGGGTCCAGGTAGCTCCATCCTGACAGCAGCACGGAGGAGACTTGCAGCTGATGTTGCTGAGCTCTCGTTGCAGAAATTAGCAGTATCAGGTCTTTGTCCTGCAGTTGTTTTGGTTTGGTTTTGTTGTTGTTTATTTCTGTTTTTTTCCCCTTTGGCACGGTGCTGGTATCCCCTTGTGAGCCTGCTGCGTGTGCCTGGAGCCTCTGCTCCCCGTCTTCCCCTTTCCCATCCGCCTCTGTGTGCAGCCACACGCACAGACACAGCAGCCTCAGAAGTGACGTGATCAAAAGGTTTCAGATGGGCTCTGTGTGTTATGAAATGATTCGAGGCTAAAAGCCCAAAGGGGGAACTCCATCATGAATTCCCCATGTATAACTAATTTGGGAAAAGGGATTAAAGCGGGACAGAGCCTCTCTCTTTTTCTCCCCCTCCTCCATGGCCCCTTTCAGAAAATTAGGGGGCCCCTCTCCAAGGAGAAACTGTTGAAAATTGCACACTGCTTTCCCTTCCCCTTCCTCCTGAACATAGCCAGAACAGCAATATACATTTCTGAGGTTTGGCAGCAGCATCTGAAAGCATGTTTTTTTGCCAGAGAAGGACTGGCTGATGGGGGCTGAAGTGCATGTGGGCTTGGGGGACGCTCAGGGCAGGGAAGGCATGGCACCTGTACCCTCTCCTCCAGCCACCACTATTAGGGATGGTATTCCCACTGTTTTCCTGAGGGTGCCCAATTATTGAGTTTATCTTCATTCCCTGGGCTATATCGTCGGCTGCTGGAACGAGACCCATCGGCTGTGATTTGTGCCTGAACTTCGGTTTCATAACAAATGCGGAGACGGTTGTTCTTGCGACAGACCTCTCTTGGATTGAACAAAACCATGTACGGCCCATGTGCAGTCCATACAGCCGAGAAATACGATGTTAGCTCAGCGAGTCCGGAGCTAGCAAGAATCCTGGTTTATGTTAAACTTCTCCCTGCTAGCATGTCAGGGCTTTTCTCCTCCCCATTCCTGTCTGCCCCCTGTCTGCCATGGCACCGACCCCATTTGCTTGTGAAGAGGAGGACCGCTGCGGTTCTTGTTGCTGCGATGTCTAGGCTCGTATCTTGTGCTCTAGTAGTAATACATGGTTTTTAGTTGAAGTCTAGTGATGTAAGTCTTCTCTTACAACACAGAGAAAGAATTTTCCATTTCATTTCAGAATTTTCATGGAAAGATTGAAAAGGTTTTTTGAGGAAATATGTTTTGCCCAATGAACTTGAAACCCAGAATATTTTCATAGCTCTGAAGCTGAAAAGTTTTTCCTGCATTTCATCCTCTGCTCCTTTTTTCCTTTAAAAGATGAAGGGAGAGTGAAAATGGAGAAGAAAAAAAAAAGGTATTCCCTCCTTTACAAAGATTGCAAAATGTCAACTCATTAATGAAGTTTCGTTTTGAGCATTTTGCTAGAGTTAAAAACAAAAAGGATGTTTTATTAGAAAAGTCTATTAAACAAAAATCCAGACTAGTTCCTGTTACTGAAAGTTTGTTTATGGGCCCAAACCTGTCTTTTCGGTCCATTTTTGAACAGCATCTAGGACATGGAGGTTCCAGGGTATGCCTCAAGCCTCTGGGTGCTGCAGCAATGTGGATAACACACTTCAATGTTTGCTTACAGATATTTCCTTATTGCTTATCACCATAATGCAGGGCATAAATACAGGCATTTAGCTTGCCACCTTCCCTGGCCTGGGATGCAAGGAGGCATTCATTTTGCCCTGTGGCTAAACTTTGCTCAACTTCTTCCGCAAGCCCATGGCAGCAGGGTAGACGGAGCTATTCCCGCTGCTCCTGAAGTTCAAGCCCCCATCAGAGGAGCTGCAGCCATCAGCGTGGGAGAGGAGAGAGGGGCTGCTGTTGTTCGTGTTTGTGCATGGCTGGGTTCCACTTTGGCAGACGGGAGAGACTGCAGTCTGAAAGCCATGGGCTGATAAGTGGCTTTTGAGAGATAAGATATGAAAGACTCTGTAATTCTGGACGAGAGTGTTGAGTAGTTTATATGTGTAAGTCCAGATGTTCAGTAAAAGGAGCTGTTCCAGCCCTTCAGCTGTGTACGTCTGCCTGCACGTGTATGGTCTGGTGTGCTTGTGGCCCTGGGCGAGTGATGGTCCCCAGGAGCAGCAGGCAGGGCACTGGGACTCGGGGGAGCCACGGGGCTAATATTCAGCTGTAGCCTCTTGTATTCTTCACTGACTCCCTCCTCAGTAATGAGCAAGGCAGAAAGTACCTCTCTGCTTGCATCCGATGGAGCTAAGGTGAAAGTAGTCGCTGCAAGGCAAAAAGAGGGATTGTCCCTGCCTCTAGTGTCAGGCTCCAGGGAACACAGTTCGTCCTGGGATTTTGGGATGTAACTTGCTTATCGGTGAAGCTGCACAAGTATACCTATTCCAGAAAGTGCTTTTCTTGCAAAAAGTAGGCTTCTGTCCAGAACAGCTGCACCAGTTAACTGTTCTTAAATGTGAATCATAGCTGAATGAGAGCTGCATTTAGCTAGAAGTGTATCTTATCAGCAGCCTGTGGCTCAAGCATGCAGTCACAGGGTAAGTGCTGTTTTAGGAAGAGGCAGACTAAGGGCCAGGTTCCAGGCATCTGTCAATTGGGGGTAGCTTCCCTAAAATGGATGTAGCTATATTGATTTAAATAGGGTTTAGCCCTGGATGCTCTGCAAGTATGTGAACTATCGATGTCCAGAATTTTTCCAAGCAAGCACATCGTTTTTTATTGTGAGCAAGATCACTGAAGACAGGCGAAGAGATACACAGTTGGATTTTTTTTCTCTAGTCTCCATGAGTTTTGGGCGGATGAGTTGGTTCATTGAACATGAGCTTGCTTAGATGATTTTTGAATAGAAACAGGTGAGCATCTGTACTTAGTGGAGGTGTTTCAGTACCAACTTTTCTTGATCTGTCTGTGTCCCCAGAGATGAATTGTATGTGGGACCCTTTGATGTTTTGGTCATTAAGATCACCAGGTTTCTCAGGTGTGCCCAGGGGAGGTTATTGTGGGCCTGAGGAGTCCAGGTGAGGTGGTGGGGACCCACCTGCAGGGTGGGATGTGTTCCTGGAAGGCCCTTCAGAGCCTCACGTGCTTGTGCCCTCCTCACTGGGAGGATGGTGACCCTGGCAGAGGGGTACAGCTTGTGGTGGTCTTGACTTCAAACTGGGGCACTCTGTGTGCTGGAGATGTGTGCGTTGTGCAGTGGCAAATATTTGCCAGTGGGAAAGGCCCATGAGAGACAAAAAAGACATGGTGGGCTTGTGCTGTCACAGTGTAGGAAAGAGATTTGGCTGGAAAAAGCTCATAGGCTAAGGAGGAGCAATAAACACAGGGTAGAAGAAAGACTTGCATAACTGAAGGGCTCTGTGTTGCTGGCTGCTACTGTGTGTGTCTACGCTTTGAGTGTGCGCACATATGGGTTCAGTGAGGAACGAGCTCAGCAGCTTAGAAAGCCAAGGAAAGCTGGAAAAGGGGCATGTGTCAGGTGTGAAGAAGGCCAAAACTGGACAGAAACTGAGGTGGAGAGATGGAGAGGAGTGGAGCCAGCCGGTGCTTGGTCCAGCTGGAGCTGCAGAAGCCCTCTGTCCCTCCAAGCTGGTGTCTCTGGCAGGTTCCTTGCTAGGGCCTTCACCAGGCCCACGTGGCCAGGAGGCCTAGATGTGGGAAAAGGGCATTGGGAGCTCTGGGTTCTGCACAGCCCTGACCATCTAACATTGTTCCAATCCAACCTCTAAGTGCAACAAGGAAAAGTGCTTAGGCACAGAAGCGGCCTGGCTGTTGGTGGCATGACCAGCTCAAGGTGCTGCATCAGCATGTCCTAGGTATGCCACCTACCTTCCCAAATCCTCCTGTCCCACTGGGGCTTTCAGACATCACCAGCAGCTCCTGCTGGACATGGTTGCAGAGGAACACAAGCACAGTGCTCTTCTGTTCCACATTACAGCCCAGGACCCGCCTCTGTTGCCATTAACACACATTCCTAGCTGTGATTCACAGTGGCATCTCTCTGTGCTTCTTATTCATTACCCAAACATCTTGGCTAGCAGGGGCCTGTTAGTGGCTTTGGCCATTTGGAACAAACGGCGGAATCTTATGGTAAACCCAGAGACACTTTACGGAGGTGTAATATCTTGGTTTTGGTTTCCATCACATTTTTATAGCGCAGAGGCCAAAAACACATCAAAGAAGCAAGTCTGGCAGTGAGCACCAACCCCAAATTCATTACACTCCAATTAGGCTGTTAAGAGGAGATAAAAGAAGCAGCAAAACTCTATGTCCTCCTCAACTGCTGTTTGCTGAGGTTCCTTCTCTCTTTTGTGGTGTGGGTCCCCAGGCATCTGAGTCCACCAGCACCAGCGGTGTTGTGTGCCTGGGGACAGCTGAGGCATCCTTCTCACTAAAGCTGTGATTGGATCAAAGAGCTCTGGCCAGCCCATGTGCAAGAAAAAAGTTTTTTTTGTGCATCTCCCTTCGTTACTGGGCACTTTTTCACCATTTCACTTCATTGTCCTCGTGTGTGGTTCGTAAGGGACTGAGCCGCAAACATGTTTCTCAGATGTAGGTTCCTTGCTGCGAAGTGTGAAGGCCCACACCTTAGGGAGATGATGGGCTTAGGGGCAATGGGTCTGGCCTCTGCAGCGCCCTTTGCTTGGGGGTCTCTGTAGCCCTCTCTTGCTCGGGTTCATTCCTGTAGAAACAGGAACGAAGCTACAATTGCTAAGCAAAAGGTATCGAGAAAGGAAATCAGCAGCTTGGTTGTGACTTGAATATTTGAGGGATACAACACTGCATTTCCGTGACTCCTCTCAGTGGCTTGTTAAAATGGCAAATGTTGAATTTTGTGCCATTACTTCCTGTGCTGCTGAGTGCAGAGGCTAGCAGGAGCAATGAGGCACCCACATAGCAAAAGCATCCACAGTGAAAACTGGTGTTGCAGTTAGCTACTGGCACCAGTAGTTCTAAATGAGTTAATCTTTCCTATATTTACCAACATTTTATTTGTGGTCTAGATGCCTAAATAATTGTTTAGTCTTGTAGAGAGAACCAAAACAGTTTTCCAAACCAACAGACAGGAATCGTATCTTTTAAATGACATTGGATTTGGTTGTTGTTTTTTAAAGTGGTGGCATCTTGAAACGTGTAAACTCCCTACAGTCAGTCAGAAAAATGGGGATTTCCTTCCCTGATCCATTCCCAAACAGCTTCAGGAGTGATCCCTTCTGCTTAGAATACCTGATAAAACCTGCAGAAAATCCTTGACAACTTTCTGGATAACACAGGGTCTATCCTCAAATGGATCTAGCTTTGATGGATAAAGAACACTTCTGCTAGTTGATATGTGCTAGGTGTGCCCTTTCATGGAAAGCAGACAATATTAGGACAGGGTGCTCTGTGGTGCCATCTGGGAAGCCCAGAACTTGGGTAGGATGGGCAGGGAGGTCATGAGTGACCCTTGAGAAGGTGCTGCATGTAAATGGTACATCCAGATAAACTCTGTCCTAGCTGGTGGATGGGGACTGTGCCTGAGCCCCCTGTCAAGGCACGCACCATCTCTTCTCCACGTGACCTCGTGGTCACGGGATGGAAACCTGGGCACATAAGTTGGGTCTCCTCCAGCCGTGTTCTGTCCCGCATGTCTGCAGTCACCGTGACTTCAGGATGCATCACAGCACGAGCCTGCCATGGCGTTCAGCTGCAGCCTCAAAACAGCCAGCTCTGAGTCAAGGGACAGCCTGTTCTTTCTGAGCACTGCATGACAAAAGAGGCAAAGACTCAGCGCATGAATGAAACATGTTGGGTAACAGTTTCTTTAAGGGCTGGGACCACTCACAGTTTGTCACATCTTATTAAACAAAGAAAATAAGTGATCTGTCTCTCTTTCTTGTCCCCTCCCTAACTGTAGCCTTAATGGCTAGAGCTGGCTTTGCCTAATTTTCCCTCATCAAGGTAGTGCTGCCTTTAGGTTGGCCTGAGAGCTCATCTGAAAATGTATAGACCATTCTGTCCTCCCAAGGCATTTACTTGGTCTCACCCATGCTAACAGGTTTTCATTAATCTGAGGGAATTCTCTTTTTTTCCTACTAAAGACCAATGTCTTCTGTCCTCCTGGCTGGAAGTGACAGCCAGAGAGACCCCGCTTCTGCCTGCGGACCTGCACAGCTCTTTCTTCTGCGTGGCTGTAGGTTTGTAGAGGAACCTGGGTCAGCTCCTGGTCACCAAGGAGAGGGAAAACCCCTACCCTGCTACCCCACCCCTCCCTGACCCCAGATAGCAGAGAGCAATCAATGTCTTGGGGGGTGAGCCAGCATCAAGAGGCCCCTCTCAGCTTTTTGCTGGGGAGGAAACGGCTGCGGGCGGGAAGTCTCAAAGGGATCCTTCAGCGCAGCCCGAAAAGAGTTTCCCAAGCTGTTATGTTTACGCTCGCCGCAAAGCCACGGGGGAGGACAACCTTTCAGATGCTTTTGATTCAGCACACTCTGGCACAAACCACGCTCCCTTCATCTGTTTTTTTGCAGGGGAGCATTGGGCTTGGATGCTTCTCCCCAGCATATAGAGCCTGCCGCAGCGCTGTACACGCAGGACTGACCTCTGTGGCAGTGCCAAGGAAGGATAAGGGCACCCCAGAGCCCCTGTCCTGCTCCCTGAGGAAGGAACAGTCCAAAAATGGACTGAATGCTTGCTTGGCAAAGGACAGCACTAATTTGCTTGAGATAAGACAAATATCCCAGGTAGGACAGGAGCAGGCGCCAGCTCACTTGTTCCTGATTGCTGGTTCAGTTATATGAACTAGGAGGAAAGGGAGAAAACGTACCACTCCTCCTTGTCTGTGTCTAGCTGCTGGGATGCAGTCCTGGGTCTCATATTGGATTGGGATCCAAATGCACAGCACTCCTCCCTCATGCCCTCGTCATCATTGTTGTGCAGGGGAAGGAGAGCTGGTGTGAAAGGACACCACAACGTGCACCCTCATGTGGTGTGGGGCATGTCCCCATCACATAGTCACTGTCTGGTTCTCTGAATGCTGCCTGCAGGATAGCCCCATCCATGATACAGTTTTCCCTCCTCCCCCCTTTACAGTTTTTAACTTTGAAGATTTCAACTTCTGTTTTTTAAAAGCTCGTCTCCCTCAAGGGTCCCCCCCTGCTTCACACACGCAAATGATCAATAAAAAGACTTCCAGAAGAAATTTGGTTTTGGCTGGAAATTGCATTCAAAAGCTTTCCCCATGGAGGAAGACAAAAAGATTCCTACAGAAGGTTTTTAACTCTTCTGCCAGTAACTGTCGTTCTTTGGACCCGCTTGAGTGACCCAGCAGCTGGCAGTGCAGCTTCCCGTACTCCCTGCTCAATCTGTGTCACCATTTTCCAGCTAACAGGCATCCAGCGCTCCAAGAAAATGTTGTCAGCTGGGTTAAAGCAATGTCAGGAACTAAGAACAACCCCTTATTGGTAAAGCATTTCGAAATCAGTGCCTCATGTGGTGATAGTCAGGAACTTCTTGATGGTCCCTGGATGCAGCACCTCTTGCACCGCACGTTTCTTGAAGTAGCCATGGCCATAGCTGGGGTGAGAGCTACTGGGTCGTCTCCTGCTGTGCCAACAACAGCCAGAGTTCTAGCCTCAGCAACGCACTTATCAAGCAGGTGGAAGCCTTGTTTCTTCCCATTTGTAATGTCTATGCTAAAATATTTTATTAGTGAAGTCACAGATGTTTATTACCTACTAAATTATCTCCCTCTCCAACAATCTCTGAGGGTTATTACCACAAAGACTTGCACAACAGATGTTAAAAGCCATCAGTTTAAATCAACATATACTTTTATTAAAAACAAAACCGAATGTTTTTTTCTAATCCCTGCATTCCAGTTGCTAAAGCTGAGATAATCTTCTGGAGAAGCTAATGGATATTGTTAATAGCTGGATTGAATTTATAAAGAGCTAGGAGAGAACAAACAGGAGAGCAGAGACAACCTTCAGCAGCAGCAATGAGGGCAATCCATGGTGTTTCACTAGCAGGACCTTCTTTGTGCCAGCTGTTTTATCCAGTCACGATGATGCACAAGATGAAGTTTGATATTTGGAGTTACTCCTCACGTTTCCTTTCTCCTGACTCAGGATCCCAGATTTAAAGGGTTTAGCAACTGTAATGTTGTGAGTGCATGTTTGTTGTCTCAGCTATTTCTCATTCCTTGTCATTCACTACAGAATCCTAGACAGGCTATTGTTTGTAGTCAATTTATTGCAATGTGATACTTCTGTGAAGGTGACTAAAGATCTGACATCTCCAGCCTAAGCTTCCTTTTTTTGCTCACGTGCTTACAAATGGAGCTAAGTCTAAGAATGCATAGTCTAGGCTCCAGTCTCCCTGAAGGGAGACTCATGGCTGAGGATGAAGGATTTGGTTAATTACATGAGTGACATGGGGAGCAAGTGAAAAGGTTTGGATCGTGATCGCATTGAGTATGTCTTGTGGTTACTAATGAGCCCTAAGAAAGTAGCAATACCTTACCAAATTGAAACGCTCTTACTTTACAGCACCACCAGTCATATATGATCCGTGCTGATGTGCATATTGATGGACTTGTTATCAATTTCCACAAAACCTCAGCTTTCAGCTCAGACTTATTTATATATCAGACTTCGTTAGAACATCCCCTGTGAGTTGACAGGTCTCCAGCTGATCTAAATTCAGAAATCAATTCTAGCATGAGAACTTCAGTGGAAAAATGTGTAATAAAACACTTCTTGCGACATTGCATCAGGTACTAGAGAAGGACTTTCTCCAAGAGACTATTTTCCTGATGTGTTTTTTTTTTTTTCTTCCTTCACTTTGGGTAATTCTGTTTTAAGACCTGCCGTGAGTCATGTCCATCGTAGTGGATTAGGAATGGTGCCTTTGGCATGTTTCAGAGTACTCGGTTTGGAAATAACAATGTTATGGTTTCTGCAAACAGTGTAAACTGAAGATGTGCAGAGTGCTCGTTCCTAGAGCTTCAGAGCGCCCCAAGGGATGGAAGGGCCAGCAGACATGTCTCCCAGATTTCAACACGGGGAGGAGGCCATCTGGAACAAGGGTGCTCATCCCACTGCCACCCCAGCGTCCATCCATAACTTTCTCCCTCTCTGGTTGTCCACTGTTTGCACTAGGCATCCAGTCCACCTCTGAAGGACCTCCTTGTGTGCCTTCACCTTCCTTAGATGAAGTAATAGCCAGGAGCCCCTGGCTTCCTCTCCTTTCTTTCCATTCCTTAGCAGCGCAGAGCCTGATGTCACTCTCTCACAGATATGCAGGAGGTTCTCGCTGGGATTTTCCTCCCCAGGATAAACGCATAGTGTTTACTGTCTGTAGCTTTTCCGGTGGTCTCCCAGCCTCCAGCGAGGGGAGTCACGAGGTCTTTCCCCCCCGCCTCACGGTCTGTGGTATCTGTTGTTTTCCGAGTGCTGGAATCTCTGTCCCCGTTACGTAGCCCCAAACCTGACCTTGTCGGAGACCACACACGGGTGTCTCTGGATGAGAGGGGAATGTATGGAATGTTTTTCAATGAGCAGTTTATGAAATTCCTTTGCTATATGTTTCGGAAATTCTTTAAGTTAAAGAGCACAAACATTTCTCCAAGGAAACTGGAGTTTGCAGCAGCTCGAATGCAGGCACTTGTTTTGAAAGACATTCTTCACAAAGAGCAGGGGGGTGGAAAAGATAAAAAGAGGAGGAGATGTAAACAAGGAAGCCTAATTCCCAGCTCCGTATACGCGCAGGCAGGGATAGTGGCGTGGTGGGGCTGGGTGCCTCTGCGGCCTAGCAGCAGGCTGTGTCCTCTCCCTAGGCTTACCAGCCAGCAAACACGATAGAGAGCTGAACTGCCCCTGCGTGTGCTGTGGAGTGCAAGGGCTGAGCCCCACAGGGCCTCATGCTGACCCACTGAAACAGGGGGAAAGATAGGAAACAGAGAGGCCAATGCTGGTTGTGGAGCTGCCCAAGACAGGCAAAAGGCAACACTGAGGGCACAAGGATGTCTTAAATCCGAAGACCTCTCATGAAGAGAAAACATGGCTCCAGGGTTTCTGAGAATGCTTTGTGTGTTTCCATGTTGAAAATAATGAGATCAGGTGTTGAAACAAAGCTTGGCAAGGGGCACCAAAGGACATCTCCCGGTTCTCTCTTGCATGCCAATGCAGTGCAGCAAGGAGGAGAGGGAGGGCTTTGGCCAGGCCCTTCAGAGAGGGGAAATCAGCCCAGCTCTGCCTGGGTGTGTGCTCTAAGCACCGAGCTATTGTACGATAAGGTGGTACCACCTCTTCCTCTGTTTGTATTTTTGGAAGAAAACGGACATGTTGCATATCTGAAGGGCCCTGGTTTTGGTGGGCATGCAACAGGGGAGCCTGGGAAGGGCCAGCGTGGGGTGAAGACAGAGGTGGGCATGGAGCTGCCTGTCTGGGCTGAGGTGCTCTGGGGTGTGCTCCAAAGCAGAATTAGTAATTTTGGAAACTTGGTGGTTTCCAGGGACTGAGGACCTTTGTCTGGGACTTGCATACCTCAGTCCCACTTTAAGTGCATAGGTCCCTTTTTGGATCTGGGCCTAATCTGCTAATTCAAACCCAGCTTGCATGCGTCAGAACTGTAAGCCAATATAGAGTTGGCAGGAAACGGCTTTCCTATCCTGTGAACATTTTCAACAATTTTTTTTAACCGAACCTGGGTTTTAAACTTGGGCCAACAGCCAAAATTTCAAAAATTTCTGCAAAATGAAAAACCCAGGTTTTGATTTTTTTTTCCTCTAGCATCAGCTAAAACATTTGATTTTGATATTGACTTCTTCTTTGTATTTTACTCTTTTACTGCCAGTGGTTTAATTTTAAAAACAAAAGTGGAATTTAAAGCTGGGGGGAGTTGGTTGAAATATGTCCCCCATCAGAAGTCTTGGGTTTGATGGATTGGCATATTCTGATCTGAAAAGCATTTTGTCAGAAACAACCGTGTACCGATTAGCTGCAGCTGTTGGCATCTGATGGCAGTGGTCTGTATTAAATAAGTATGTCAGTGTAATGGGACAGATGAAAAACACAACAGCTGGCACACACGGGCTATCTCACCAGAGTCACCACCTCATAGGCACAGGAGATCATTTTTCTTATTAGGCATGGTTCCTTATCTCCCGCTAAAGGAACGTGTGCAGTGACTTGTAGTATCAGTGTATGAATCATGGTGACGGAGAAGGTTTGGATCTAGGACCTTTCACCACTGCAGACCATTTGAACAATAGATCCATAACAGTATCTTTTAACAAATTGCTTGAAGAAGTCCTCATTCTTTGAAGTTAACGGAAAAAATGGTCTTTGACTTCAGTACGGCCAGGACTTCTTCCATCATAGTTAATCTTGAATTTGAATTTTATTTTTTGCGCCTTCTTTTATGTTGCCCTTTATGCTTGGCGCTAGTTCTTCCCTCCTTGGTTCTGCTCCAAAGACCATTGGAATCAATTGAAGTCATTCCATCAGCCTCAGTGGGCTTTGGAGCAAATCCCTTGCACACTAAACAATCTCTATCTCATCTTTCAAGTACTTCCTGCAAAATATACTTCTTTCACAAAGCTTTTAAGCACGGCAGACCCCATGTAACATTTGTAGTGCTTCATGATAGACTTTCGGACAGTAAATTGTACGTGGGTCGATTAAAGGATAAACAAGATTCATTGATCAGTTTGGCTCCACGTTTGCTCTGTAAGAACATGCAAGAAAATACATTGTTTATTAATACTGAGGACATGTAGCAAAATGTGATGATTCCATTTAGAAACAGGTCTTGTGTGGTAACTCTTTTACTGCCATGTAATATTCTCAAAGTGCTTTGTAGTATCTTTCCACATAGTTAGGAGACAGTTCTGGAAATAGGATATGGAATTATAACAAAAATAAGTGTGTGTGATGGTGATGTGTCTCTTGAATATTTTCTTGATTCCAGATGCTAATAAGTAAAGCATATCTCACAATTTAAAAAATGCTGTGGGCAGAGAAAGCCCAAGAGAAGTCAGATCCATATTCTAACATCATACCAGGTGTCATCTTTCCTTGGCGGATAGCGATCGCCGTTGGCTGGCCATATGGCAGCTCTCACCTGCCCCTGTATGACACTCACACAAGCTGTACAAACAGACCCGTTCAGGCTGTCCCGAGAGAGTTTTCCACCGCCCCTTTTCTGTTCTGCTTGTTTTCTCTCTTCTCTGCCTTTGTCCGTGCTTCATTTCAGGCGTGCTATCTGTGCCCTCTTTGTTCCCTCTCCTGCTTTCTGTCCTTCCCCTCTCCATGATGAACACCAGTACTACAGTAACATTTCCAGACTCAGAAATGCCTTTTGGGTTGCACAGATGATATACAAGTACACAATAATAGACAACACTTGCACTGAAAAGAACAGAAATGGGGAGAAGACACATCAGATGCACAAAGGTACTTGTTTGTGGATGAATAGCCAAACCCACTAAAACCTTTTTTCTTATCCCAAGAGCTAAATTGCATCATCCTCCTTTCTTCTCGGTCCCCCTGTTTTACTGTTACCCAAGTGGTAGCTCACTTTACTGTGCTGGGTAGAAATAGGAATTTAATGGATCCTGACCTCCAGGGCCAGCACCTTGCACCTTCACAGTGTGTTGGGCACATCTGACAGTCCTGCTGATAGCTGGTGGTCAGATCAGGTGGACCATAGCTGCTTGGATGGGCAGCAGGGCAGCCTTCAGGAGCTTGAAAGAGCAGATAGGTTTGGGTTAATTTTTCTTTCATACAAAATTATGGGTATCTGTTGAAGAGAAGGAGGCCATGGGAAAGCACAGAGAGAGGTGTTTTTTGGACTGAGAAGTGAAACCATTAGGAGGATGTGTAGGAATGGGTGGATGCTGCAAAGATGGTGGTGAGCCTGACCAAATGTACAGAAGTAATGGAAGGGGCAGAGAACATGCTGACAGTGTCTGGAACCATGGTGAGATTACGTTCCAAGAACAAAGCAGAACATCCTGGAGTTATTGAAATGAAATATTGCAACTGATCTAACTAGAATTTGCTGGCTTGCAAAACGTTTGGAGGTTTAGCACATCTCTCTTTCTCCACTGAAAAAACATAAGAGATTGAAAAAGAAAAAATACACTGATATCGGAGCATAACATCGTGTTTAAGGTGACAGAAATCTTTGTCACACAGTTCCTACCACGTCAAGCCTGTGGACACTTCAAGAGCAGGAAGTGAATCGAAAGGCTCTGTTCAGAGCCTCTCCTCCCCAGCCTAATCTGCTTTCGGATCCAGACTGCTGTATCCTGAGTACGACTTAAGTCACTGCAGTTGGTTTTGTTGCTTTTCTTTTTTTTTTTTTTTCTCTGTACAGTAAAGTTGTGAAGCTGGAGAGTAGTGACTCCAATCTTTTCCAAAAAAAAACAAAAAAAAAGAGTGAGCAAAACAGGACCCTCAGACTATCTAAGAGTAGTGAACACAACTTCACTTTGAAGCCATCTGTCAAACAGCTGGCTTCAGAAGAAAAATTTACCAGGCAAGAGTGTGGAGGAACTCAGGGTGTTTTTGTTTTTTGGATTTTTTTCTTTTTTCTCTCTTTCATCTGGCTAGGATTAAGTATTTGTTTTTCTCTTCTACATGCATCAACATGCCACCATGGGACTTTATTACTTCATACACAGATGATCAAAAATATGAATAATAAGTTACCAGTGCACAAGTGGAGCCTTAGCTGGGTTGATGTAGAAACTGCTCAGGGCTGAAGCAGAGGTGTGAGGAGCACAGCGCTGACTCCCAGGCAGGGGGGGAAGTCAGATGCTTTCCATTCAAGGGGTAAATGTAAAATTATGGATCATTCCAGAGGTGTGAGGGTAAATTTAGAGAAGACTTAAAGAATAAGGAAGGGAAATTTCACTAGCTGATTAAAGGTTGGCTTATTAAAAAATCATGGGAATCAGGGCTGGAAAAGAAAACATGTTGTATTAAGTCATCTTATCCGGTCCCTGCAACCAACCAGTGTAGGCTTCCTCCCATCGGCTTTCCAAGCAGGTTTAACCCTTAGAGAATAATGACTGACCATTGTTGCAGTACTAAATCAAGTTGGCTTGTGGTTGTTTTGCCCCCTCCCTTTTTTTCTTTTTCCAGCCAGAAAAGGCATCTTTTCCTCTTTCTGAGCCACATCTCCTCTGTCCTTCACACCCTACTGAGAGCCCCTAGACAAATACTCTCTTCTGACTTGAAAAGCAGATCAAAAATGGCAGTATCGGGAAGGGCAGAGATTTAGGAGGAGACTTCAAAGATGGGTGGTCAGAGAAGTTGTTAATCCCTTGGAAGAAAGGTTTCTTTCTTTTCCTGCTCTAAAAAAAAAATCCTTCTTCCTGCCCTCCTACCTGCCTTTGCAAATACTTAGCAAAGATGATGATTTACCAGTTGTTATCTAACTTGGAGCTGTCGGTTTCCTGAGGACAAAGGCCCAGTGCACAATATGACAACAAGGTCTTACATTTAACCGCAAAATCCCTTGACGCTGCAGCGTTCCAGCACAGCAGGCTGGAAAATGTGTTGCAGCTCCATATAAATTGGGGAAAAAAAAAAAAAAAGAAAAAAAGAGGAGAAACGTAATGAATTAAATATGGAAATGAATAATACACTCAAGTACAATCTCCTCTGTGTCGTCTTGGTATTCAATTCCATTTATTTCATGTTGTCCCTGCATGATCGACTTGCAGGGTCACACAGATTTATGTGTAGTGAATGTGGAACTGTTTTGTAGAGATTATCTGGAAGAAAGCTGGAGGCTCAGCCATGGCAAAAGAGAATAGGAAGGGCTTGGGAGGCTTAAGAAACAACAGAAAAGAAAAGGAAAGGATACAAAACTGCCATTTTTTTGATGGGGTAATTGTAAGGGCACCCCAATTGCCATCAAAATCAGTGCCCTTAGATTTTGCCAGACTTAGTTCAGACAAAGGACAGTTGTCATCCCTCAGAGCTGCTTCTTCAGACAAACGGTATTCAACTATTTATGAGGTATCTTCGATCCCAAATCGAAGTTTGGCAACCCAGGAGGGTTTTTCAGGACAGCGTGGAGCTCTTGAGGTGCAGAAGCCTTTAAGCCTCTAGTAATGGAGCTGTCCATCCTCACCCTCTGTGAGTGGCTCTTACTGCTTTGATATAAAGATGTGCAGCTTTTTTTTTTTTTTTTCTCTTTTCCTGATACTCCACTATTTCCAATTTAGACTTCTTTTTCTTTGATCCCTTGGTGAGAATAGACTATGGTGAGCCTCTGTGTTTTTCTCCTCTGGTATATAGATAGATTGCAGAATTTTTCTTGGGAGCTGCTACAAAGTGAATGTTTCATGATGTATATTGATTCAAGAGCAGGTTACCTTAAGATGATGACTTACCATGCATCAGCTGCTCTGGAGTGACTGTCCAGGCACGTGCTCTTAAACTTTAGCAGTCCTGCGTTATCATATCTGTCAAAGTGCTGAAATGTCCATTTGCACCTGACAAACTTGAAATGGCTTGTGATTTTTTTATATTTCTGATGTTAAACTATAGACACAGCTAGGAAATCATATTCTCCTTCAAAGTAGTTCGTTTGTCTGACATCGACTTAAAGTCTTTCTGAATCTTTTTATGTCTCTGGCTAAAAGACTGGAAAGTTTGGTAAGATGTCTTTTCCATACAGAAGTGCCTATATTTAAAAGTATCAAGTCATGTTTTGACTAAACTCAGTTAAAAGCTTTCACTCATTGCATTGCAAGACTTATTATTTCTCACAAGATCGTTTTTGTGTCTTGACTTCGAACTCGAAGACATCCATAAGCTGCCTGAATTGGGGATGCCAAGGCTGAAGATACAATTCTTCTAATGATTTTAATAGTGGCTGACCCAGGGACAAAACCAATTTCCTGTTTCTACTCAATAATTCAATTTTTTATACACCTGAGGATAGTATTAGTTATCAAAACACTGCTCTGAGATCTCATGCTGAGGTGGGCTGTTTTGATGTTCTTTATGCCCTTTGCTCAATATATGCTTTCCAAGAAAGAGGTTTACACCTGGAATGTAGGTCCTTGCCTACAGCCCTTCAAACTTCAGCCAGATTTTCCCCCAGTGGTGTCACCTTTTCTTCCCTGAGGAAGCCTAAGCCAACTAGCCTCTTAGTTTAGATGCCTCCGTTAGGGGCAAGAGATGGGTAGGGTGGGATCTCAGCCTTTATTGCCAGGTGCGATACATTTCATTTACCTACAGTGCAATGCACATGTCGGATTGTGGTAATTCAAGTGGGTAATTCATGTATCCCCCTAATGCAGCCTGTCCTTTTTGTCCCTTACTGTTTTAGTAATCTATACATCATCTGCAAATCCCACTATCATAGATTTTGTATTCTCTAAATTGCTGCTGAAAATTCTAAGCTTTATTAGACTAACAAGTAGTTTACCAAAGCATCTTGCTAATAATGATTCCCATTTATTATGCCTCCCCATTAATAGCTACATTATTTGTAGCTGAGATCTGTCACTGAAATAAATTTTGTTTAGTCTAATACACGCCTATTTCCACACAGTGCAAAGTATTTGTTTCTTAACTAAGATCTCATGGGATATCAAATTATATGCCTTGGAGAAAAACAAATATACTCTGCTAGTGCTGTCACCTTTATCAGATAGACCTTTGTCCAAACAAAGGTAGTAATCTGTGCTTCTCCTGAGTAGCGGAGCAGTTTCACATCTCTATAGGTCTATTTCTGAGAGACATTGAAATTACTGGCAACCAGGATTTAGCAAAAGTCCCATCACAAATCTGTGGAGCTCAGATTTACTGCTTTTACTCCCATCAAGAGATGTTGGCATGCATTTCCTGTTGTTATTGGCCAGCATCTCTGTAGTTGTCCATATCTTGCATTTCAAAGAATGTGACCCTTTCTTTGAGGAGGTATCAGATTTCTTTGAAATCAAAGACTATTCGTCTCTCATGGTCTTGAAAACTTCAGTCCACACTTCAGATGCTTGTAAGTACAACCTGCCACATTCCCCAATTCTGAGGGTTTAGGCTTATTTACTTTCAGATAGCCAATGGAGAATTGGGTTGGCAGTGGATGACCTGGAAGGGCAGCTTCCTCCCTCTATTCAGTGCTGGATGTGTTTTCCCTCCTCTGGACACATTACTGTTCTCCAACGTGATGCACAGGCACTATGGAGTTATCCATGTCTCACACCATGTGTTGCTGCTTCTGGAACCCACCTGCCCATTTTCTCTGGGTTTGCCTTCTTTGCTGTGTCACGTTTAGCTTCTCTTGCTAAGTGCTGTGGAGCAGGGACCTGTGATTTCTCTTTTTGCCTTTTTTTTTTCCCGTCTTTGTAATTGTAAAGGCCTGTAAAGTCACAGACCTCCGTAGCACTGAATAAATAACAAACAATGCTAATACTCTTCATTCCAAAAATGCAGCCTGCAGATTCTTAAGAGCGAGCTTAGTGTCAATGCAATCGCAAAAGTGCACATCATCACCAGATGGGAATCAATGCATGGCATCACTGCTAGAGTCCACATGGTAGCACTTGTCAGTAATTCTCCTCCAGTCTGTCAGCACAGCACTCCATCACACAAATAGGAGGAGCATGCTGTTTGTGTATTTGAACCTCTCTGGGGACACCACTAATATAAAAAGCATTGCCATCAGAGGCATCTACTGCACTTAACGAAAGGAAATACATTTTCCTTCATTCTCTCCTTGAGCGTGTGGAGGCCTGGATTCACAGAGCTGAGCCATGCTCATCTCCTGTGGATAGCAGCACTGCAAGAACTAGTGGCGACTGCGATAACACAGCCTCCTACCCCCTGAAGGCTGGCCTAGGACCAGCCTCTTGCTTCACATTGGCTGCATCTGTACCCAACTGTAATACGGAGTCTGCAAATCCAGGCGCTGAAGCAATGGGATGATGTTGCCCACTCATTGGCCTTTCATGGAGCTCCCACACTCCACCACTTAGAGGAGAAACAACAGCAATGTGTAGCAGCCCGTTCAGTTGCAGCAAGGGTACAAGCCCTTAGCTGGTGATGGGCTTGCAACAACGGGGAGGTGTCCGTGCAGCCCGCGATGGTGGCAGGAGAGCCACTACTTGCTAGTCAGCCATCTTTCTTTGTTCGTTTCCAGTGGGAGCTCTCCACCAGGTGGCAATGTAACACCATGCATTCCGTTGTCTCTTCTGGAAGATGTCCTCTGGTTGGAGTTTCCCTCATCCCAAGAGCGGTGTCCTTGGGTACACACGCTCATCATAGGTGGGAACGCAAGCCCGGCTCAGACTGAGGTGAATGCGGATGATCTGCCTGATGGCTCTCGGCCAAGGGGATATCAAGTCTCCAGAGAGAGAGCAAAGTCCCATTGTGTGGCTTTGCCACTCCTGGTTGGCCATGGGAAAAGACCTGCCATGGCCGTATGGAGTCACCAGGCCAGGAAAAGGGTGGTGGTGCTCTTTAGGGCAAGTGGTAGCCTTTTAAGAGACAGAACCTGTTGTCTTTGTAATGCTAAGTTGTACTTTATTGAACAAATTATCCTGCTGCAGTATATAGGACATCTGTGAAGCACAAGACCACCTTGACATGAATAAACATGCCAGAAGATGTCTGCTTTAGCTTATACCTGTGTCCTATTAATTTAAAAGCAGACAGGAAAGATGTTGGCTGAAAATGAGATGTGATCATCAATAGGTTGCTTTTATCTGTTTAAATCTAGTAGTAATAACAAAAAGTACAAATGAAAGATACATAACATTAGCTTCCTTCTGCACCACAGGCCAGGATTTTGTGAATTATCCCCAGATTTCAGTACCTCCCTTACGGCTTCTGTTCTGTCTCTTACAATAAAGATTTGCTTGCCAACTTCTTTGAGCAGGGGAAGGAAGCCAAGCCAGTCCTGGAAGGGGCTGAGCTGTGTTTGTTGTGCTATGTTTTGGGAAGCCCTCTTCTGATATGTGTCGATGTACTTTGCCCCCTTCAGTCTCTTTATCCTTGTGGGGGGTCTCTGCTTGCCCTTTAGTTGATTCTTTGAGGAACCCTCCCAGAAAATCTAGGGCAGTCGAGGGTGGAAGTGGGAGAATGCTTTAGCAGCTCCTCATCTATTCAGAGCAGGGACTGTGTCTAAAACTGAAGTGTCCTGTTGCCATTATAAAGTTGTGTTGTCTTCTGAAGCACCAGGTATTGGTCGTGGCTGGAAAGAGGAGAGCAGATTAGATGGATCCAATGGACTGATCTGGCATGGTAGGTTTTAAGCTCTTTGAAGCCTATGAGGGCATTTCCATTTCCAAACCACAAATTATTTCCAGAAACTGGGAAACAAGAGGAGGGAAACAAGAGGAAGGAAAGCTTGCACATGGCAAGCTCAACAGAGACAGAAAAAAAACCCTTTGCAATGAAGTCATTGGACAGAAAGTAAACTGCCCACAAGCCCTTTTACCAGAAGAGTTTGGATCGAGAGTCCAGTGAATAGGAGAATTATATGTAACACGTACTATATGAACTGTCAGGGCAATAAAGAGGTATTGTCCATGGGTTGGTCTCAGAACTTCCACTGAACCCTCTAGTGCATGAGTCAGTAACAGAGAAGATTGGCATATGTGGTCCCTGGTCCAGAGCCAGGTTAAAGGAAAGGTGGAACTTTTCACAGAAAATAGTTAAAGCTTTGCTTTATCAGGCTTGCTGTTCACTAAACTTTGCTTAACTTGTGCAATGGTTCCTGGCTCCTCCATATGGCCTTCACCTTTGAATACTATTGATTAACTAGTACCTAGCTTGCAATATGATCTGAGTTCCTCCTACAGCTTTCTCTTCTTTATCTAACGGACTTGGCTATTTTAACCCTTTGACTGGGAACTTGGTCACTTACTTGGTGACCAGTGCCTCTTCTGTACAGCTTTATGTCGAGGAAGCAAGCGAGAGGGACTGAAGATCCTGGGAGAGAAAGCCAAACTGCTGAGGCTCTGAATTCTTTGTGTTGCAGTAGCATCCAGTAGGCGCGCTCTAGCTAGGAAGGGGGCCTGCTGTGCGAGGCACAGGACCAGCATGTAATGAGAGGGCTGCTCCTGCCCTGAAGAACTTGCAGCCTGAATAGAAAACACAAAGAATGGGAGCAAAACTAGAGGCAGAAAGAAAAGAGATGACTTGGCCAAGATGACTGAGCAGTAAATCAGTGGCAGAACTTCGAAGAGTTCCCTTGAGTCCTAATCTGGTGACCTTTCTAGTGGGGCAGGCTGCCTCTGGCTTTTCACTGAAGTGTGCAAAGCATTGGCTTTTGATTTGCAAATAGATTAGAGCATACAGCATTGTATGCCAAAACCTTCAGCACGAAGTTAATGTTGCCTAATGGTGTCTCGTATTGTTCCAGAATGCATAAAGGATTTATCCCGAGCAGGAAATGAGAAATTAATGCAAATTTAAACTTCTGAAAAGTGGGAAGTGTAGAGGTTCATGCTACACTCTGAAAATAACCTTAACTCTGCTCTCTTCCAGCATTGTCACTATATATGTTCAGACACACAGAACCTCATGGAAAAATCAAGAAAAGAGGCACGTGAAAACAAGAAGTAAAGACTAATATTTTTTCTGTCTGAGCATATCCTATCAAGAGCAAGGGAACAGACAGCAGTATGTTCTCTTCAGTTTCTTCATACCCACTTCATATAATTTCATACTTTTTAAAACCAGAAGACCTCACTAGACAGTCTGACCTCTTCTATGCCAACCTGCAAACTTCTGATGCAGCTCTAGTGAGCCAAATGCAGTGAGATTGTCCACAGCATCTTCCACAGAGGCTGAAGTTCAAATCTTGAGTGCAGTAATTTCAGACAGTGAAGCTATTGTCTGGTTGTTTTCAGGGGGTCTTGGCTCCACTCCTCCCCTGCGCAGCCACTACAAAGTTGGCTTGCTAACCTTGGCATGCCTGGGAGAGAGGATGCATTTTGGGATGCTGAGGCATGCTGGTTTAGGAGCGCTTAGAATAGTCCACCTATAAACAGAAAGCAATGTTTGGTTTTATCTATAGCAGGACTGAGATTCCTCTGATACCTGGACAAATTTAATCTAGAGCCTCTTTTACTTTAGGGAAAAGGGGTCTAGCAGTGATGCTCAAAGCACTGAACCCCTGGGTGCACCTCAGCTCCTCTCTCGAAAACACTGCTCCCTTGTCCTCTTACTTATTCAGCGTGTAATCAATTTGGGCAAGGGCTGGTTCTCACTCCTTGCGTGTTACACTTCTGTGTAACATGCTTGAGAGCAATAAGGTAGACTAAGAAAAGCCCTATTCCCTGGTCTTAGTGAGCCTGGGCTGGGAAGGTGAAAAATCCACTTTTCCCATCTGCAGCACACCTAACTCGTTACCCGACGAACAAGGAGGCAAACTCAGGCTCTTGTATTACTTAATAACATTTGATATTAGAGCTGGGTGAAACATTTACAGGGATCCATTTATTAGATGTCTTTTCCCTTTAGGCCTTCATATGCTTTGAGGAACTTCCTAAATTTGCCCACTGTCCAACAACTTGATCGAATCATCCCTTCAGACAAGTTTCAGCCCCAGATTATTAGCGACTTGGGTGCCAACATGATTCACTCATTTTGACTGGATGCTGAAAGTCTTGTGTCCTTCTCTTGTCTGGACGAAGGCGGCTGTTTTTATCTTTCTTAAAAAGAAGAAATGATGACTAGGGGAGAGGAAATAATGTACAATGGATGGCAGTCACGAGTTATTTGTGTAATGAACAATGTCTTTGCAATGCTTCCACGTCACTGGGGCTAAAATCCAGATGCCGAAGGGAAAGTGACTGAAAGGGGACACCCGTGCAGCCTGCGCATCCGGAGCTGGCCCATCTGGTCCTCATCCCTCGCACCTCAGGACTTTTCAGTCATGACATGGTTTTATTGTCTCTGTCCTGTGGTGATGCAACGTCTTATCTCGCGGTGGGAACTGAGGCACAGGCTAGATGAAGCGCCTTGCCCCGTGGTTAGCTAGAGTCAGGCTCCAAGTTTTTTGTAATGTTTTCTTCGCTGCCACTGGGCACATTTCCCTTGGTGACTTGTTCTGTGGGGGAAGAGGAGGTTGCTGAATGGATCCTGATTTCTCTGAGGGACTCTACAACCATTTCTGCTTTGTCTCTGTACTGCTGTTTCCTAGAAGCTGAAAATCTGTCCATTTCCTGATCTTTATGTTCTTCCTTACATACCCGCTACTGGCTACTGTCAGACCCAAAACACTGCGCTACTTGGACATTTGGTCTTATGTAATATGGCATTTATGGTCTTATGAGGTTTTGGAACTTTCCTGTTTTTCATTGTGGTCTCCACTGAGCAGTCAACATGCAAAATGACCCCAGCAAATTTGGCGTTTCTGCCAAATGTGTCTCTTAAACACTTTCTCTTCCATGAAATCCTGCCTTCAGCAGGGCTGGCAGTTGACTGAGCACTCTACCACCCACCCAAAACGTGTCTGCTAGGTACGTGTTGTGAATTCAGCAGAGAGTTGCAAGGCTTGCTAGTGTAATTACGAGTTGTGCAAGTGAAACACGGCAGACTCTGAAATCATCCCGATCGCTTTTGGTGGCCAAAAGGAGCTGCTACAATCAGAGAATCAGATCTTCCATGTTAAAATAGACCTCCAAATTTCTTCTGCTAATTGTTGCTTTGATCCCAGCCACTTGTGATTGTGTTGGAGGGGATATGTGGATACCTCCTCCGCAAGGGTCAGGAGGTAGGTACAGGTCTCTGGCAAAGAAGAGGGCAATGGAGAGGGGAGCAGCAGGCTTTAGAGCTGGGGTGGTATAGCAATGGCCCAGCGACAGGGATGTGGTTTCCAGAACGTCTCCCTCTATTTCTGGCAGAAGATGTCAGGGCCAACGAATCCTGGAAGCTCTCATGTGCAAGTCTGGATATGTTCTGTCTCCGTTTGCCAGCTCTGCTGAAGGAGAAATGACTGCCACACCACTGTCCCATCCCTCGGCAGCTATTTGGCAACCTCCCCTTTACATCAACACTGCAGCTGGCTTGCATGCTATCTGCTGACCATTTTCTTTCTCTCAGCCCTTCTGCCCCAAACGGATCAATTTGTAGAATTTACGAAGTGTCAGATGTCCCGTCGAGAACTGAACACAGATGAAAACCGCTGGAAAGCTGGTGGAAATTGCTCGAAAGCAGCGTTATTTATCCACTGGAAAAGCACGCCATGGCCAGTGGCAGAGCAAGGCTCCTGGCTCCCCTGCTGGCCTCCGAGCCCCTGTCGAATCTGGTGCTTGTCCAACGTCCTTCGGGTGCTTGCCCAATGTCAGCTTGGCCACTCTCGGCTCCCCGCTCTGTGCTGTGTCCCCTTGCTGTTGGACCAGCCAGGATAAGAAAAGAAAGGGTGAATCTCCCTCACTGACTCGTGCATTTTTGCTCAGGTTCAGATCAGAGCACCAATTTTTCCCCAGTCAACCCGCTTGGGACCACCAGTTCCTTGGGGCCAGCCAACATCCCCAAATCCCACCGGTTTCAGGGGCTGGGCAAGGTCAGGAGTTTGTTTTGGTGCATCTCTCACCTTGAAAAGTGTTGCAAAACATGAAGTCGTTGCTAGAACTGGTTGGAAAAATTATTTTACATGTGTTTTTTTTCTGCCACAAAAGGCAAATATATTCAAACTGAAATTGTTTGTGGGAAAGGGGATGGTTTTAACAGATTTTCCAGCTTACGAAAAGGTTACAAGTCTTCTAAAACAATTTTCCTTTTTTTTAATGATTAGAGGTTTGTTGTTTTTTTGTTTTTGTTTTTGTTTTTTTTAACATTGAAATAACATCTCATTTGTAAATTTAAGTTAATTTTTACTAGAAAAGAGATTAAAGAAAGAGAAAAAGGTCCAGGTCAAATATTTGGAAATTATTTTTATCTGTACCAATTTTTGTTTTGCTTTGTTTTTGTTTTTGCCTAGTGGTCTGTGAGCATTTTCAGCATTTCCTTCCAATTTCTTTTTGATGTGGAGAGGAATGTTGCTTGAAATTTCAAAATCTTTTATGAGAAAGGGAAAGTCTTTCCTGCCAAGCTCTAGCTATGGCTAGAGTATGTCTTAAAACACTAACTGTCAAAAGCTGTGATCTGATTTACCAGGGAGGGTTTTCTTATGTTGTCACACCCCTGCATAGCCTCTGAAGAGGGAGTAACAGGGAGCTATTCCTGATGCTTGCCACCTGCGTGAGCTCTTAAACCTCTCTAAAATAAAGCCCATCATATTTTGGAGAGGGAGACGTGCGAGGAGCTCCGAGTCAGCCAGGAGGATTTGTAAACAGAATTATGTGAGATGGGAGTCAGCAAAGAAGAAGAACGCCGTGGAGGAAAAGATTGGGAAATTAAGAGCTAGGGATGGCTCAGTGGGAAGGTCCACGCTGAGCACTTGGCTGTGGCCAGCAGCAAGTGCCCGGGGCATTCTAAAGCAGAGGGTGAGCAGTGCAGAGCCCAGCCTCTGGAGGTTTGCAGCTCAGGGACTTCATGAGCCAGAAGTGGCACCTCTTGTTTGAAGGCACTCTAGCAAATCTGAAAAAACACTGATTGCAGATAAACAGATAAAAAGCTTATGTTTGTGACTTGCTCGGAGTCAAGTGGAGCTGCCTACTGGGGCTACCGGCTGCCTACAATGTCCTGTGGCATGTTGTTTGTTACAGCATCGTCCTGCTTCTCCCTGCCTTTCTCTGATGCCCAGCTTGCCTTCCAGACCAAACATGCCAGCCTCGGTTTTGACTTTTGACTGAAAAAAAAAAAAAGATTATTTTTTTCAAGTAAACATTCACCCTTTCTTCCACCAAAGTTTCAACCAAAATAATCACCAGCTGCAGCTTTTAATCATCCATTTGGCCTCCCTTTTAACCACAGCGGGGTTGAATGGATGAAATTCAGTGTGTCTTTGCCCCGTGAGAACATCATCTGCTCCTTCTGCTCCCATACAGAAACCTCATGGGTGCACCTTGCCCTCGGCAGTATGGTGCAGCTGAGTGACCAGCAGAGGAGAAGGGAGGCTGCAAGTCCAGATAGTTTCCAAGTGACCCCAGAGAAGTGTAGAAATCATGTTGTTAACAGCCATACTTTACGTGGCAGCTATCCAGAGCCATGTAATTAGATGCGAATATTACAGTTGGCTTCGAAACGATATAGAAATTAAAAATTGCTGTCTGTTGGGGAATTAGAGCATCCTTTTACTGGGGGGGGGGGGAAGCAGATTGGTGGTGGGCTCGTTTCATGTTTTTGTGTTCCAGGCAGTTGGCCTGCTTGAGAGGAAGCTATTTATTGATCTCCAACTGCGAGGGTTAATAAATCTCTGCTTGGGCTGGTTCAAACTCTGGCCAGGTCAGTCCAAGGCAGATGATGACTGCTGCTTAACCAGAGGCGAAGCAGCCAGGGGAGGCTGCCCAGGGCTGCTCTGCAGTAAGAACCCGGGGACGTGCGGACCCTTGACCTTCCCTCCGGCCCCTAGCTTTTTGGGGAGTTTAGGATTAATGCATGTGGCGTGGCAGTCCTTTAGTTAGAAGAACTGTCCGTTTTTCCATCCGTTTCCTCCTTATCCGTCCGTGCCACCTTTGGCTGGGGGGGGGGAAATGTCTGCTTGGCAAACAGGCTGGTTTCATTACCCTGTCTCCTCCCCTCGCCTCCTGAAGGACATCTTCATTAGGAGCCTCCTTGTGTGGAAATCAGCTTGCGCTCTAGACAATATGTGAAAGCCCCCTGGAAGGATTTTAGGAGAGGTCACAGACTGGAGTCTGCCTGTCACTGGCCACCCGGGGGTGGCCACCCCACCCACCTCCCTCCCCGGGACTGCCCTTTGATTCCTCACCCCGAGTGGCAAATGCCTCCCCTTCAATAGTCCTAATTTCCAATTGTCTCCATGCGCTTTGGAAGGCTCTCTATCACACCCTGAACAAATATGCCTTTTTTTTTTTATTTGTTCTTCTGCACTCGCTGCTGAATAATCGGTTCTTTCCTCACTGCCATATTTCTGCTCTAATCAAGGACAGATTCTTGTGAAAATAGGTTGGTCTCTTGCCCCCCACCTCCCTCTGTATGTGTTGTTGTGTTGGTTTTTTTTGTTGTTGTTGTTTGTTTTTTTTTTAAATAATTTCCTAGAACTGGTAGATTTGGCTGGCCCTCAGGTCTCTCCTGATGCAGTAGGGTTAAAGGCAGAGCTGAGTGGCCTGTTTGCTCTTGACTTTAACCATTTCATCATTTGCAGAGGAAACCCTTTCCCCTACTCCCCTTCCTTCAAAGGTGTACATGGTATAGGAAGCCCCAGCAAAACCCTACCTACAGTGTCGGGCTCAGGTAGCACTCCCTACCAGCCCTGATCCGATGGGTTGATCCTAAGAGGCGCTGGGCACATCCTACTGGGTGCTGAGCACCCTCAGCTCTCGCTAGTGGTCCCGGGACCTGAAGCATGTTGCATTTCACGGGGGCTCTCAGCCTTCTTCAGGGTCAGGCACCCACCCTGAAGCATCTCCTGCAGCCTGAAGGTCTTGACGGTGAAATCCATCGTTGAGTAAATCACCTTCCCTGGGTTTTGGGGCTCCCTCTCCTCCTGTCGGATGAGAAAAGGATCAATTCTCACCTTGCCACAAGGGTGCTGGGTGCCTGGCAGCCAGACGGCAGGACCAGATGCGGAGGCAGGTGAACTTCTGCAAAACCTGAGGAGGGCACTAGAGAAGTGCAGAAATGGTGAGAGGGGGCCCGGGGAGCCACTGCATGTGGCTGCCATCTGCAGAGCCCCCAACTCCCGGCACTGGGCTTCCCTGGGAGGCCGAGGTAAAGGATGGGGGAGAAAAAAAAAAGTTTTCAGACTTTAATTTTTTTCTTTCTTCGTGCTGTGGAGCAACTAAGGTCTTATCAACACTTCCCTCCCTGTCCGAGCTGTGATTGCTGAGCCTTCCCGTGTACGCACTGGGTGTATGTGTGTATAAAAATATATGGCTGTATAATTAGAACCAGCCAAGAATATTTGGCTGAAATGGTGCTGGAAGGGAGGGAGGGGGGTCAGGGGGCGTCCAAATACACCGATTCATTGGAGCCAGAGCTCTTCATGGGAAGTGTCAGGTTTGATGAATTTCCCATTTAAAAAAAAAAAAAAGAAAAGGAAAGAAAAGAAAAGAAAGAAAAAAGAAAAAAAGAAAAGGTTTTGACATATTTTAAACATTCCAGTGCAGTGTTTTTAAACCATCACCTCCCAGCCTCATTTTTTTTCTGCTCACAGAGGTTTTTGAGATCATTCTGAATCAGGCAGAGCAGGGATTTGAAGCGTGGCCAACATCCTAAACACCAGCAAAACAGCATCAGTCAGTCCTTTTCCCCAAGAAAAGCTTCCTGATAGAACTGGTTGAAGCTGAAATGTTCCACAGGGATGTGTCAACTTTAGCCAAACGGTACATTTGACTAGATGTGGCAGTAGCCACCTCTAATTAAAATGTTTCCATTGTCCCTGGACTTTAATGACTCTTCCCGTCCCCACGATGCACCTCCAGCCCTGCGTTGAAACAGCTCCTTGATCAGGTCCCTCAGCTGAACTTGGTCTTTTATTAGTCTCTGGGTTTCCCTGCGTCTTCCCATCTTCCCAGAAAGGCAGAGATGAGCAAATGTTGGGATGCGTAGGGAAGTCATGCAGCTCAGAGAGGCTTTGGAGAATCCAAACCCACCTGCCTGGAGCATCTAAGCTGTTAATTAGGCCCATGTCCTTTGGGGTTTCAGCCCTAGGGCCACGTGGCCAGTGCAGTTGCCCAAACTATTATTCATGCTTGTCTAGGTAGAAAGCCCTTGTGCTGGAGCCCAGATCCTCAAAGGTTTGGCTTGACTGGGGAGTCAAATGCCTAAATACCTTTGAGGATCGCAGCCTTAGTCACTGTATCCACAGCCAGCTTTAAATCCACTCTGGAGAACTTATAAATGCTTCTTTATGAGCTTTTCAAGCTGGACTCTGACCCTGACTGGCTTCGTCCTGGCGGCGCTAAGTGCCTCAGCCTCCCTCCTTGCTCCCCTTTCCCGGCATGGACGAGCACCGGCGGGGCAGCAGCAGCCCTGGGGCTGCAGCGGGGACCACCAAGGGCAATGCGAGGATGTTCCTGGTGCGGGAGCACCTCTGCTCTTCCTCTAAACCCGTTAGCTCAATGTTGACGTTAGCTGCTGCTTCAGCGGTGTTTCAATGAGTCAGGTGGGATGGGGAGGTTGGCAGTGTGAGCTAGAAGTGGAAAAAAAAGGGGGGGATCTAAAAAGATATATTCATATTTAAATGAGATGGATTTGTATATGTTTCTGTATATTTAAATACTTGTGTTATTCTTATCCTAGAGTTCATATACTTCAAATAAGTTTAAAGCTGAGCTGAAGAGCTGGGGAGAAAGAACCCATTCCTGGTGTCAGTCTATGATGGGTGCCACCTGCCTGGGTGACAGAGGCTTGTCACTGTACCAGCACATGATTTGGGGAGCAGTGGAAGGGATGCTAAACATCAGTTTTCTCTCTTGGGGTTCAGGAAAAGACTTTCCCCAGGGGTCCTGCACCTTTCTACCTACCATCAGGTAGAAGCTACTGCATTAAGCAGAACTCCAGCTTTGATCTAGCTTGAATGTATATCCCTTTTTCCTGTCCTATCCATGTTCCTCTTAAAGCATACTTCCCTTCCCCTCTTTTATATTAAATTACAAATGGCAACCTCTTTGTATATGGTACTGTGATAAATAACAGCAAAACATAACGTAGCACAAAATGATAAATGCAATGTTAAAAGGAACTTACACTATAAAGTATTCAAATGTTGGTGGAGTACTTTGAAGTGTTGATAACATTTTCCCAAACGTGGTGCACTTGGAATCCATGTTTGGATTTCTTGTTTTATATTAGTGACAAACTCAAGCCTAAACCCGGGCAGAGGTCAAAGTATTGGTCTGGGACCATACAAAGCTCGAAGCAAATTGAGGTGATACAGTGCTGAGAAGCCTTCCAGAGAGGCATGCAACAGAACCCCAATACATTGCTTGCATGAACCCCACCAACATCCAAACCTCTGTGATGCTTACAGGGGAGCCTGACGGTATGGATTCTGGTGGCCCTGCCACCCAGGTGGGCTCAGCACAGCTACTGGCGCTACGATGCCAGTGACTTGTGCCGCCATACATCCCCACAAAGCACTATCAGTCCCTGACCTACTTTTGTCTCCAACTCCTTTTAAACAAAACCTTTCCTATTCTTCTTTTTCCAGCTCCTTGCCCTGGTTTTCTGTTTGCTTTCCATGCCATGTCTCTGCATGTGCATTCAGGCCCTATACTCTTTTTATGGACATTTTCTTGTAAATGTTTTTTGGCTGCAACCCACCCTGTTATGCCTCCAAAGGATGCTTGATTGGAAGTCTCTCCAAATCAACAGGAAAATCGACTGCATGCTCCTCTTTTATTCTCTTCTTCAGAGATCCGCTCGGACTCCTGTTCTCCGAGCCAATGCTCAGACCTGCCCCCTCCCAACGGACATTTAGGGGTGCTTTAAGGATGCCCCACATTGATTTTAGGTCCCAGGGAGCCCTGCAAAGTCGAGCACTGTCGAAGTGCATTGAGCCTTATGAAGAACCGCTCCAGTGCTCTCACGCGAGCTCTGCGGGGTTGCTCGCTGGGCTGGGAACGCGCCTGCTCCCGCTCCGTAGCGGGCACGGATGCGGGCGAGCATCCCCTAAAAACCAGCGGAGGCAGCAGCTGCACGCCCTTACACTGCTGCCTCTCATTTATTCACCTGCTTTTGTTTTCCCCCTGTCTACCAGCCGGATTTCCCTCGGACCCGTCTGCGCCGAGCTCTAGGCACCGCGTAGGGGTGGGCTGGGGGTCGAGTTTGCCCGAAGGGCATTGCTTTGTACCTACCAGATGTGCTGAATTTCTCACTCTGCCTCTCTCTGAGCAGCCCCCTGCTTCCTCTTGACCTTGCTGTAATTTAGACTCGCAGCCTTTTGCCAGTCTCTGTAGTTGATTTATTCTCCTGATGTTTAATGTTGGATTTGCCTCTTTGGAGGAAGGTTATAGCCACCTTGGAAATATTTACACAGCAGAACTACTCTTTTCTTTTTTCTTTTTTTCTTTTTTTTTGTTTTTTTTTTTTTTTTTTATTTCTTTTTTTTTTTTTTCTCACTCCTTGAGAGCAAACTAGTGTTATGGTATGTGGCTAGCCTGCCATTCCCCAGCGAACAAATTCTCTACTGGTCAGGTCTCTATGTGAGCATTTGCCTTCTGTCATTAAGCCTTTAAAGATCTTGCCAGCCATTGGTTTGGCATCCAGTCCTTCTCAGCAGGACTGGTTGCCTGTATCCTGTCTTTAGCTAATGCTCTGTCAACCACAGGGGGAAACTCAGCCAACAAGATCTCTATCAGCCTTTCAAGGACCAGCAGTTCTGCCATGTGGACTGGAGTCCTGCACTCTGGCCTGATCTATTTTTTAAAGAGCTCTGCCAGTCAGTAGACCTTGTCAAAAATAATGTTTCCCCTTCTCCTCTCCCTCCTCCCTGGAAAATGTTGATGTCAATGATAAAATGTTTTCATTGACTTTTCCATGGAAATTTACAGGTTTCATCGGAAAGTGAGAGATGTGTTTTCAGCTGTTGAAGATCTTTCACTTTAAGGCTTTTCAGATTTCCAATAGAAGAAAAATAATGAAAAATTTTCAAGGAAGGTCAACAATCACTGTGAATACATGGATTTTGCTGAATGACCTGTTTCCCATCAAGTCTGCTCTTTGCTCACATTCGCTAGTGACAGAATGGTTTTCTTATCACGAAGGTGCTCCTGCAGGATGGCTGTAAGATCTGCTGTGCCGTGCATGCCATCTCCTCTTCTGGGCAGTGTTGGTTACCTCTTGCCACCCCCTCAGGACTTGTTGTTGTCCATTATTGCTGGCTGTCTCATCCAAAATTCCCTTCTTGCTGTATCAAGTCATCTCAAATGGTCACTGCTTCTTCTGTTCACCTCTCCTCTCTGCCTTCCTTCTTCCATCTCTTTGCACTTCACACAGATGAAAGCGGCCTCCCTCCTGGATGGGGTTTCCTGGCTGGCTGATCATCTGCATGGCCTTCAAGCACTGTTTCAGAAGGGGTGTTATCTATCTGGAAGACAGGTGGAATTGCAGGGCTTAACTTCTTCTCAGCAAAGACCTTGATCAGGCTGCCATCTCCTCCTTCCAGTGTGGACTGTGCTCTGGTCATGTAAGCCATGGCTGGATTCTTCACTCTGTTGTGTTTGCGAGACACTGAATGCAGAGGGAACCCTCCATGGCACTTGGGCCCTCAGCTCAGAGAGACCAAGTTCCCCCCTAAAGAGGCTGCACAGACACTTCACTTGCTCTGGAGATGTGCAGCAACCTGTGCCAAAGCCCAGAAGCGAATGCAGGTGACTGGTCTTGCACTCTGACCACAAAGTCATCCGTTCTTGCTCATCCAAGCACATCTGCTCCTGCCTCCCCCTCCCTTCAAGCCCTTGCCCGCTGTTACACTTCCAGTCACAAACACACCCCGGAGCGTGTCCTTTTCTTATCCAGGCCGTGGGCTTCCGACTTCATGGACCAGAACAGGAGGCATTGCATCACCTCCAGCTCCTGAGGCGCTGCACAAGCATGAGGGAAGGTGAGGAGGGCTGATCAGATAAAGCCTGGAACTGCTCCATTAGCGAGACGTGCTCACAAAGCCTCTGGGATCACTGGAATTAAGCTTTAAAATATTCTGAGCAAATATTGTCCTAGACCAGTTCTGAGAATTGCCTTTGTGTGTGTTTGTGTGTGTGTGTGTGTTTTAGCCAGATGCTCTGGCTCAGCCTCCTTGAGCTTGGCAGAGAGCTCTTTCCAGAAACTTGGACCCGTGGCTCCAGCACCTAGTAGCTGCCTCCGAGCTGCTCTCCAGCTCGGCTGGCAGAGGGCAGCCGGTGGTTTTACAGCGCTGGGAGCAGCTGCTACAGCAGGAGAAAGCTTTGGAAACCCAAAAGCCCTCCCTGGACCTTTCGGCTCTGGGAAATGCAGCTCTCCATCTTCCAGATTATTTTGCTTGCCCGGTTCTGGAGGTGCGGGCCTCAAGGAACAAAAAACCTCCTTCATGCTGCTCCTCGGCTCTATGTGCTGTGTGGCTGGTTGTCCCCAGGGCTCCTTGTTGTCCTGGGGCACCTGACCATCAGCTGTCTTCTGGTCTCCAGTACCTCTGAAGTGGCTTGACTCAAGTGGCTACAGGGCCGTAAACCAGATAACAGAGACTGGATGTACCAAAAGTAGAGATGACCAGCGTGTCTTCAGGTCCATGTCCTCTTCCAATCTCACGTGTCCACGTCCCTGTGACTGGCGCTAGTAATTGGCTGCATGCGTTGGTTTTGGGTGGTGTGAACCTTGGGGTGGTTGGTGCTTCACGCCGGCACCTCTCTTGTGCTGTGCGCTGAATCACAGAAGGGTCGGTAGCAGAAGCACAGGAAGACCAGGTCTTCCTTTAGAGAATGCAGTTCTGTTAAAACTCCAAATGTCCTGAAACATTTTTAGGATGAAAAGTCCTACTTTTTATAACCTGGAATAACTTTTAAAAATGTGGAGCATTAGATAGTCTAAAATACAAAGTAAAGATGTTCAACATGTCTTGACCAGATTTGAAATGAAGAATTCTTTTTTCGTAGAGAATTTAGTCATATTTGGGTTTTGTCCTGACTTTGAAGAAAAAGTCCTTCTGATCTTGATTGAGTCCAAATTACAGTGTGAGTCCTCGCTTCTTCTGGTAAAACAATGTCTGGGTCCACTGTGGAACTTAGTGGGAAGATTTTGCTTTAGGACTAAGCCCTATTGCTGCATCGTAACTGCTGTCATTCAGTGTGGTGCGGGTACAAAAGGATCAGTCCCCTGTCTGGAAAACAGGAAACGTGCCGTGTAGCTAATGTGACCTGTCACGCGATAGAGACCAAATCGAGTGTGGTGTTGGTTTGGAAGAGGAACGATCCTGTGCGTAGGGCAGTGCTCCGGGACGTGACATCTGGGGTCTCTGTTGCCTGCAAGCTGTCCCTGTGGCCACAGCCTGATCCCCTGAGACCATCCTTGTTAGATAGCGGTCCCCCACTGCTCTAATTGCCTGGGTAATGGCTTTCAACATGCCATTCATCCCAATTAAACGCGCTATGTACGCAAAGCCCCAGCCTGATGACGAAGGCAGCCAGTGGTGACGAAGGTGACTTGGTAGCAGCTATCAGTTCCTCAACAATAAGGAAACATGCAAGCCCTTTTCCTCTTGGCTCCTATTGCATTATTAATGCCTCAGGGGAGCCAGAAGTGCTACGGCTGGTAGCCTGCAGGGAGCTGGGGAGCTGGTGGGACATGAGATCTGATGGGCTTGGGGATGAAGAGGAGTAAATTCAGCAAGGGTTAGGTGAGGCCAGTGAGTTTTATTTTTGAAGCAGCATGGGGAGAGAAGGAAGAAGGGAAGGAGGAACAGCTGTAAGGACATTTTTGTTGCTGGCTGGTCCAAAGGAATGTGTATAAACAGCTTTAGATGTATGTTCCTGAGCATGCTAAGTATATTTACTGCCTGCTCTAATCGGTCCTGCCTCAAGTTAGCCAGGACTAAGAGTTCCCGTGGGAAGTACGCTTCACTGAGTCAATGCTCTGAAGACTGGCGTTCGCAGTGCAACCTGTGTTAATGATTGTCCCTGCACTGTCCCTTCTCACCGCCTGCTGCTGGAGCGCACGGGGCGAGCGCGGGTTTGGCCGTGCCAGAGGGGCCATCCACAAGCTGGGTTGTTTTATCACATCCGCCAGCTGGGTTGCTTTATCACAAGTACCAGTGCTGGAGCCAGCATCATCAGTGTCAACCTGAGCAAACTGCAGGTGAAGGTTCCCCTGTGTGCAGCACCTTTTCCCAGTGCAAAAACCAAAGGTGTTTTTGCACATGCAAACACCCGTGTGTGCACACCACGTGTTGTTCCCATTGTAACTCATGGCCACTTTTTTTTCTGAAGAGTTCAGCGCAAGCAGCCAGTGAAAGGGAGATAGAAAAAAAACCAGCATAAAACAGTTTCCCACTGCAAAATGTCATTTTGATGAAACTGACATTTTTTGGCAAAGCCAATGTAAATTCCAGTGTTTTGTTTTGTTTGTTAAAAAAAAAAAAAGCACAACAACATAGAAAATGTCCAAATATGTAATATTGACATTTTCAGAACCAAATGTTTTACTACTTCATTCTAGCACATTTCTTAAAATTGAAATTAACTTTTTCATAGACCTACTAAAAGGAGACTACCTGGAAAAGAAGTTCTAAGTTCTTCTAAAGTACTTGGGGTTTCCAAAGCTTTTAGCTTTTTACTCCAGCTTGGGACTTTAGCCTGTTCATCACCTAAGAGGCAATGAGATACCCTCTTTTGAGACACACCTGTTAGCCATTGGCTAACCTGGTTAGTTCTGAAAATGTTTCCAAAGAGCCCTATCCATGGCTTGTGATATTTTGGGCTGTTTTGAGTCTCCTTCCAGCTGAGCCATGCATGTGCCTATAAAATGCATCTTTAGCAGGGTACCGAATATTTGAGGCAAAACAGGCTACAACCCAGGTTGTAACATCATGTCTGAAAGTGAGATAAATCAAAAATATAGTCAGGCTTTGCTGGATTCCTAAGTACTGTTCTCCCTGAAAGTGCTCAAGGGCCAGAAGAGCTGAGGGAGGAAGGAATTTTAGGGTTTTTGCTGCTACTGTAGAAGCACACGGGGTGACGTAGGGATTATGGCTAAGGTGTGGGGCGTTGAGGAGCTGCTTCTGATGTTGTCGGTGGTGTTCTGGGGACAGATTTGGATCATCCAGTTCCTCCCAAGTGTCAGACGTGGCAGATAGGTAATGCAGCACATCTCCCAGGGGAGGCAGGGCAGTACAAGAGCATGGCTGGGGGACTGCTGCTGCCTCGCTTGTTGCCAAACCGTGGAGCCAACAGAAGATGTTGATAAGAAGCACCAGTGTGGCTCTTACTGTTTTTAAGCTCCTGTGCAAATACTGGCTCTAAGTATTGATCCCAAGGGATGCCATTCTCCCCTGTCAATTATATTGCTTTGGAAATACAAAGAAGCTGGGAGGAGTGAAAAGCTAAGCAGCGGGTTGGTTTTGGTGGCCCTGGGAGGCCAGTCTGGGTTCTTTTGCTTCACTGCAGCCCCAGAAGCCCCAACTCCACCCTTTCCCTGGGTGTCCCAGTTAGGAAAAGAAGAGGTAACTACGTGCCAGCTAGTACCTTCTTATCTAGTCACAGTATGTTCCCCGAAGGGAATTTTTGGCCTGGGTTTGTGTGTGTGTGTGTGTTTTTATATGCTTTATTTTTATCTCAGAAAGGATAGACAGTACATTATGTCTTCAGTCCAGGAGGTTACACATTAGATAAGAGACAGGCAGATACAATACAACTGCTCCGTGGAGTTATGTTCCTGAGACAGGCAGCACTGTGAATGTAGCAGGTAAATAAATTGCTTCCATCCCCCCGCATCCAGGCAGTTGATTTTGTGTCAACAAATCCAGATCCAAGCAGAGATGTCAATGTTCATGTTCTGGCAGCCAGAGAATAAAGTCCACGGTGCTCCCTCTGCCTCTGCTCACCCAGTGCCCCATCCCTTCTGCTCCTTCTCCTGCTTGCCCTCGCCCCTACCCGCCCGCCTCCAAGCTGCGGTCCAGCAGTCGCCCCGCACTCCTGCAGGTTGGTGCTGCTGTCACCAGGGCGAGGAGCCCCTGAAACCTCTCCCCTGTGCCTCACATGGGGCGGTGGGGCAGATAAAAGCGCCGCAGCGGTGGTGGTGCTAGCAGCACCGAGCTGGAGCCAGGGGTGCAGCTGGGTCCATGAAGGATGGGTGCCTGTGTGGGTAACAGTGGTGTCAACAGCTTCATGAGAGCACATTAACAGAAGTTGGAAAAGGGATGTTTTTATGGCCAAAAAATAAACAAGATATTTGGGCATTAACAGCTAGCATCAGAGCTGTTCTACCTCTGATCCTCCTTACCCCTTTCTTGAGCATCCCTCCTGGATGCTTCCTGAACTATGTGGGCTACTTAGTGCTGCAGACAGGATACTAAATTGTAAAGGGTGAGCCGCAGTGCGTCGACTCCTTCCTTTCCGTCCTTGAAATAGCAGCAGCAGCAGCAGGCTGCGGTCCCCCAGCATCACCTGGCAGCTCCCACCAGCCCCACAGCCTGCCCCGGGCAATACTGTGGAGCCATTTTGGCTCACCCCACGGCTCTGTGCCCTCCCTCACCGCCCCTAAAGGCTCCGTCCTGCACTGGGAAGATTAACAGCGCTTTGCAGCTCTGCCGTGCTGCGATGGGGATGGTGGTGCCGGGTTTATTTTTTCAGCAGAAACAGATAAAGGTGGCACCAGCTACTACCCCACACCGAAGCTAAATGAGTAAATTTATGATTCTTCTCCTGACAGACGTGACAGGGGGGCTTTTGGATTTTGAGCCCCAGCCTCACAAAGCCTGTGACCCCTGTATCAGCCTGACAATGAGCAATTGTGCCCATGCTGCCCCAGCATCCATCAAACGCAATGATTAAGTGACTTGACTGGCATGGCAGAGATAAAAGTCATTGTAAGTAAACATTGTCACAAGAGTGATGGCTCCCACTTAGAAAATGTTGTCTTAACTCAGGCTTTAGTTTCTGGGTGTTTCCACGATGCTCTCAACGTGCTGTCTGTGGGCTTTACAAATATTACCCGGCCTTTAATGAGTATGCCTTTGTGGTTTACCTGCGAGATAAGGTCTATCTCTTATCCTAATTTCGTAGTGGGGGAAATGAGGTACCAAGAGATTATCAGCAAAGTGTAACCATTCGTTTTAATACCAAGCATGAGTCATCCACATTTTAATTTTCCTCTTTAGCTTCTTTGTAGCCCTTTACACATCCTCAGCATGGTCTTAGCAGGCTCCAGGTCCAGTCCCAAAGGCTGACAACTGCTACACATCCAATCTCTGTTATCTTGCACTTGGCAACTTGAAATGAGGGATAAACAGACCACGTCTCAACTTTCCAACTCCCTAACCTGTCAGTGCTTGATATTGCCTTCTCGGTGTCCGGATGCTTCTGTTCATACCATAGTTGTTCAGGTTATGTTTATGTTCAGCATAAAGCTGGCATCATCACTGATCTGCCCTTTATTTTTGAAGACTCCGGTGGCAAGGCTGATTGGACCATTACACAAGTCTTGCTAGATTTGTAATAACTGAGAATATCAAACAAATCTCAGACCAAAGTATGCCTATGCTTCCCTTCCCCAGAACCCTGCGCCGACTGCTCCAGTGTATCCCCGTAACATGGATGTGGGAACCTTTGTTTCCTCTTTTGGAGTTTATTTGCTGTGAGGAAGCATGTGGGTGCTGCAGCCCAGGTCAGTAAAGTCCACCTGGTTCTTAAAGACTTCTGGTCTGCATCCATCAGAGGCATTATTTGTCTGGCTTTCCCAGGGATCCATATCCTGAAATCTCCTGGGATCAATGTCGACCTTCTCAACATTTCCATCACTTTTTGAAGCTACATCCACACAGTAGGTCAGCTTCTTTCTTCATGTAGGGTTGCCTCCCTCCACCACATCCATCATTAGAAGGGCTTCCTAATGCAGAGGATCTTCTGAAGTACATTGCTGGGACCTCAAGCTTTCCAGAACAAAAATTCATTTGTTGGAAGAGATTGAATCTGAAAAATCTCATCCCAAGAATGATAATTAGAAATTACAGAGTGGATGAATTATGTCAGGAAGAAACCCAGGGCTGGCTTGACCAAGTGCAGTAATATTTAATCGTTTCATAGGACTCAGCCAAACTCGAGGCAAGTTGTATCATCTAAAATCCTGTCTCTCTCTGAGAAAATATACCAGAAAACATACCATCTTTTCTCCCCTCACCAGCAAACATACCTTCCCTCCAGTGCTTGCACCAGGATTCCCAGGGGTTGTATCCCACCTTGTGGGTCTTCTCCTCCTGTCCAGCAGTTGGAGGAACAGCCAAAACTGGCACGGTCTGGAGCAACAAATGACATGTGAAGCCCCAAAGAGCTTGAATAACACCTGCAGGATGCGGCTGCAGGACCAGAGGCAACTGGGCAAGCAACAGCCAACGATTGATTAAGATTTGAAGATCTTTGGAAATTTTGATGGAGAAAACATTTGCCAATTTGCCAATTAGCAACACTAACAATGCACTTTGCCTATGCGACTTTTCCAGCAAGATGGGCACTGGTATCACATAATTGGTGGTGTTTTTGGCACTCTGTCCTGTGCCCTTATATGGAGCATCTTCCACCTCTTATCCCAGTCACTCATGAATTACTCCCTCATTCACCCATGTATTTAGGTGGACAAGAGCACAAATCAGTTGTACCTTGAAAATTAAGCCTTTTGTGTTCAATGTATTTCCACCTATGAGACAAGACACCGATAATGGTTGCAGGTGGATGCTTCCAAAGTGGTTCTCATCTCTTACAACTCCACAAAAGACCCCTACCCACCGTCTTTCAGAGCCTACTGTGTCCAGACCCTGGGCACTGAACAGACATAGTACTTGCAGCAACGCACAAAATATTATATTTCGGTGCACAAATAATAATAATAAAAATCACATCCAGAAAAGTTCCCTGAACATTCCTAAAATAGATTTTCCATCATTTGGGGTTGCATGCAGAACCCTTGCTGATGAGGTCTGGGAATCTGCTGTTAATTTGTTCATTAGGAGGTGTGCCTTCAGCACCTGTGAGTTTTGTGCTCTTTCTCAAACTCTCATGAAATTTCCAATAGCAGCCTTCACCAGGAGGGAATCGCCCTCCTGGGGTGTAGATCCCGTCCATCCCCTAAAATCAGACCTATATGTAAATGTCGCCCTGGGGCTCCCTTCTCCCAAGATGACGCCAATGCACAATTAATTCCCTGCCCAGACCTCCTGGGCTGAATAGGTCCGAACGAGTTTTTACCTATCCATCCCAGGAATGCATCCCCCTGCCTCTGACAGTGCATGTGCGGGGGGCCAGGAGTGCTGGGCAGTGACGTACAGGGAGAAGCAATGCGGCTGCGAGCACCGTGGGGAATGCCAAGGATGCCACAACAGGAAGCGCAGAGACATAACACGGCCAAGTGGGGGAACTGAGGCAGACGGAGCAGGAATGCGATTAAATTACCCCTGCGGGATTTGGCTGAGGCACCAGGGCTCGCTGAGCTCATTCCCCCGTCAGAGGGAGGAAGCGATTCGAGCAGCTCGTGCTGTTTGCATTTTGTTTATCAAGATCGGAGCAAACAGCAGCAGCGAACGGCGTGGTTTGGGGGAAAAGCGGTATTTCAGCTCATTCCCTGGCTTCTCCCCCCTGGCATGGAGCACGCTTAGTGAAGACAGAGGGTGAACACTGAGACTCTGCAGCAAGCACATCCTGCATCCCAGAGCATCCATCTGCAGGTGCTTCACGTCCGAAGGGACTGGTGTATGCCTCCTGTCTTGCGTGTGCTTCGTGCATGCAGCACAAAACCTGTCTGCTGTGGCCAAGGAAGGGGTCCCTCCATTGGGGGTTTGAGTAAGTCATAGGGATGGTGATGGGGCATGGCAAAAGGCTCTTGTACAGGCAGCTGAGCTCCTCCTTGCAGGCTATTTCAGTGTACAAGCTACAGGACCCTTGGCCGGTCTCATTCTTCATTGCAGTCAGGAGTTCTTCAAAGCAGTTTAATTTTTGAAGCCTGAAAATGCCAGTTACCCCAAAGCCAAACTACTGGTGGAAAAAATGCTGAGCTTCAATAGCAGTGAATGCAAACATTCTCAGTTGCTTCAGCTCTGGGGAATCCTGCACCGAAAGTATTTTAGGCTCAGTAATAGTATTATAAACAGAGTGAATGTGGAGTCAAAAAAGATAAAACAAGTTGGGAAAGGTCAACGCTGACACACAACATTTTGTTGCTGTTGATTTTTGCACATATTCATTGTAACTCAGACTTCGATAAAGTTATACGAGTCCTGGGTTTGTCCTGATTCAGGAAAGCAAAACAAACAAAGAAGAAAAAAAAGAAACACCACCATTTCTGGTTCTGGTGATTTTCACAGAATTGAAAAGCTGAGCTTCTCACTTAGTCTGCTGATTATTCTCCAAGCAGCAAGGCTCTTTGCATTGCATTGTAGCAGTGCACACACAGAGACGTGGGGACCGAAGTCTGGCCCCAAGCTGCAGTCGTTTTCCCCCAAGATCCAGCTGCTAAGCAGGCTGAGACCTGTGGGACGAAAACAGGGCATGTTTGCAGATGCCGCTTGAGAAACGCTAGATTTTACGCAAGGCATGAAGATTGTCTCCATGCTGATAAATGTTTTTAAAATGCAGTTGTATTTTGGGGTGTGGGGGGAAAGAGCTTGAGGCTGTTTTCTGTAATAATAAACCCTCTGCATATTCCTTTCTTGGGTTCTGCAGATACCCTCCCAAAGCAAGACCAGCAGTCTGTCAATGCAGCAGGGCTTGCACACTCCTTTTCTTTCTGAGCTCAGTTTGAGATAATTCCTACCGGAACCTTTGCGTTTTAAGTCCAACATCCCCAGTTCCATCAGTTCATGAGGATACGACCATGTCCATCAACAGTGAGCAGATCCAGGGATCACACAAAAGCTTCAAAAGCTTGGAACACAGGAAAACAATTCTGATAGCAACTGATGGGCCAGTGTCTACAGCATCCTTCACAGCAGGAGGCCAGAATCAATAATCAGCAAAACTGCTTTAAGTCCCAGATATATTTTCTTCAAAATACATATTCCCATATTCCTCCTGCCTTTTACCAAGTAGCACGCTATTTATAGTTTAAGCCAAGGTGGATTTTTCCCCTACCTGGCAATGCTGCAAGTCTCACATGGTATCTGAGCAAGCAGTAAGGTTGCTTCCAGTCTTCTATGCAATTCAGAAGTCAGGATGTTTATTTAAAAGTTTCCAGACTATATGGACCGTGTCAGAGCTCTGAACTTTGCTGGAATTTCTGAAACGGTTGATTATGGGTTTCAGCTCACGTCTGAGAGGAGGATTCAGGTGGCTCTTGGTGCATTCATACTCCTTTGCTCGTCCTTCCTGCTTTTAAGCTGTCACCTACCAAAAAGATGCTGAGGTGAGGATTCAGCTGGTGGCCTGTGGTTCCCTCTTGTAACATTGCACAAGCTTGGGAGTGCTGATGTGAGTGAAAACTTGTTTTTGTCAGTACTCAAAGCCACCTGCATGTTACTCCAGGGGCACAGAGGCGGTAGATCCCAACTGGTTAAAGTCATTTCTCTGACCGCAAACTCTGACCCACCCTCCCAATGCCAATTTTTAGTGACAACCCCAAAAGAGCTGCCCAGCTGCTGCCCCAACCCTTATCCCTGGCTATCACTAAGTGTTGGATATTCTGGCTTTTCTTCTTCTTTTTTAGGTCAATGAATCCGACATTCTCTCTGCTTTTGTTACCATATGACAACTAGCATCTCAAACACAATCCAGAGGCATATCAGAGCACCTTTTTTATTTCTTTTATAACCCTCTGAGGATCCTAAACAGACGACTGAGGAATGAAGCTAGGTTTTGGTGCCAATGTGTGCTGTTATATGGATCTTGTGATGTTACAAGATAGGTTTCTTTGAGAAGTGGAGGAAGTTCCATGGATGGTTTTGCTGTGAGCAGCCTTGCTGGTAGTCTTCTGCCCCATGTGGCCATGGCCAGGCAGCCAAAGATGAGACCCTCATGTGCCATGAGTACTGCAAAAACTGCGGGCTCAAAACACGGCCACGGAGGAGATGACTCTCCTGGCTCATTAACTCCCCAAAAGACTTTAGCCAGGGCCAGCTTGCCAGAAAACAACCCCAAACTCAATGACACAGAGACAAGAAGCAGGCTGGTTAGCTATAACCAGAGGACTTAGCTACCTCCCTAACCAATGTCCAACCTTACTAATAGTTAAGCTCTCTTTCTGACTTTGCTTGCTGTTTCTAGCCAATTCAGAGTCTCTGAAGTGAGAGGGTGAGTGAGGAAGGGAGAGAAAAAAAACCCAAAGTCCTGCTTGTATTCCTCCAGACATCTGTTTAAAACAGAACCCCAGGTTACCTCTAAGTGGCACTGGCCTTCCTGCTAAGGGATTTTTATATGAATTCGGAAGTGCAGGAATGAGCAGAGTCCTTAGCCTTGCCTCAAAATGGGTGAATGGTGAATCTGTGCATAACTTCCATCCTTCGTGCCTATGTGGCACCCTTCCCTGCCCTCCATGGTATCTCAGAGCCTCTTATTTATTCCTAGGGTCTCCTGAGGACTTCTTAAAAAATGACATCTTGCCGACTTGCCCCAAACCTCACAAGAAACCGGTGGCAGCACGGGAGATTGAGCTGAGGCTCTCAGATGCCCCACATGTGCCCTGCATGCGGCTGTTGGGTGGCCACAGAGACTTTCTGGAGCTCCCCAAATCTCAGGGCAGCCCTTTGGCCTTGAGCACCTGCCCTTCTTCTAGCACAGGGGAGGAGCAGCCGTACCAGCCCCATGGGCACCCGTGCATGATGCTGCTGGCATCATGGGGGCTTTGCTTGGCCATGGGGCTGCAGGAAGGTATCTTGTGCCCTGTCTCAGCCCTTCATTGAACTGAAAGTGCCGAGAGGGATGCATTTGTTAAACCAAGCATTTTTTCCTGTTGCTGTCAGATGTTGAGTGAGGATTTAGTTCAGGCCACTGCCTCACCATCCCTCTGGCCAATGGTCATGATGTTATGTTTGAACCAGGGACGTGTGAACCTGCTCCAGTAGGTGAAGATCCGTATCCGTTCTTTGCTTGAGACTTGAACCAAACTACACTTGACCCTTCTGTCAAGTTTGTAAAGTTCAGTCAACATTTTTTTCAACTTTCACATTCCTCTGCCCTCTTTGGGATTTGACTGGAGGTAGAGAAACCAAAATACCCTGAGGAATGCTGTCTTGCAGTATGCCTGACCCTGCTGAAACCAGTTTTTCCGATTCTGGTTAACTCTTGCCATTTCCAGGCCAAAGAAGCACTTGGGCAAGGTTCAAACAGGCATCCGGACCAGGAGCTCTCATTCACAGGTGATCAGTCAAAAACATCTCTGATGACTTGGGTGGCACCAGGCCAGTTTGTGCTGACAGAAGATTGTGGCCCCAGCACTCTCCATTGCCTGTCTACACAACGTAGCTGAACGTTCACGTTGCACATTAACCACACACTCACAGTGCTCTTGGCACTGCCGTCAGAGATGAGCTAACGGGGCCCGGAAACCTCACAGGCTAATCCAGAATTAAACCAAGAACCTTTAGGTACGCTCAGGTCTGACCTCAGAACACAGAGGGTCACCACATGCTTCAGGACTCTTTACAGAGTTGTGTGGATTTTCCAGTCCAATTTTCATGTGTTTTTCTCTCTTACAGTCAGATAATCAATTTATCAAAACCTGAGCTTTTGCTAGGATGGGATTATTTTTTTCTTTCTGTCTCTTTGATTCATGAAAGATGCTGGGATCTGTGCTTCACGTTCACATTTTGGGCTGAAGGAAAATATTGGACTTCCAAAGGCTGTCATAGGATGAAATGAATGGTTCCTGCCAACTTCTCTGCCTCTGTCTGAGCCTTCCCGGTGGCCAGGCAGTGTTGTTGTGGCCCCTCAGTAGATGGGACACCTGATGACCCAGCCTCCAGGAAAACCTCGAGGCTTTCTGGGAGTCCATTGCTGAACTGCTGTGCTACTTAATTAACTTTCTGTTTGCCTTTTTTTTTCCTTGCTCTTTTATCAGTCAGGCAGTCACATGGCAGTATGCTGGGAGCTGAAACAGGTGCTCTTCCACAAAGGCATACCACAGAGCATAACTGGGGACTTGTGGGCTATCTTCCCTATTCCTATGTTTTGCTACCATATGCTCATGCAGATGCTGCTGTGCTCCTTGTCTTGCCCTGAGAACCTCCTGAGCCTTGGATGGAGTGAGGGAGGTCTGAGGACATCAGGGCCACCCCAGGGCACAAGTGGCACATGTCCTCACAGCAGCTGAGCAATAAAACCTTACGCGGGAGATAATGAACCTTTTGCAGATAATTAACAACAGCAGTCGGTGACATTTCAGCCAGCCAGGATGGCTTGAGTGGCTCCCACTGCCTAGCCCTGCCATCAAGCAGATCAGGCCCTCCTTGCTCTGCAAGGAAATTAACTGGGGGCAGAAGGAGAAGGGGAGCTGGAAGGTCCTGTGTTTAACTTGTGCTAAGGAAAGATCATCCAATCCACTGAAAAAAAAAAAAAAAGAAAAAAAAAAAGAAAAACAACCAAGAACAGTCATTTCTCCAGCTTCCCAAACAGGTGTTTGCATGATGCTGCAGCTCTTCTCAGAAGCATGCTCCCTGAAGGATGGCAGCGCGGGGACAGGAGGGCGATCTGGTTTCGGGAAGGTTATTGCCTCATCGTGCAGGTGAGGCAAGGGTTCAGGGGCTTGAGCCCTGAACTTGATGGCCCCTCATGTGCACGTCAGAAGTCCTCATCCAGCCTCCAGCCCTCCCCACCGCGGCAGCGTAAAAACAAACCACCCCCAGTCTAATAAAAGGTAGTTGAAGAAAAAAATGCACGTAAGGATTATGCTAACATCTTGTGGTCTGAAGGAGTAAAGGGAGGGCTGGCTGATACTATTTTCATGGTGAGGTGTGTGCACTCGGATGGCTGCAGTGTACAGCAGGATCCTCGTTTTCCCTAGCAAGAGATGAAACATGAATTATGGAATGTGAAAGCAACAATGCCTCAACTGGTACTGAGAGCGCACCACGTGCAATAGTTCTGCTCCAGTCCTTCAGGAAGCTGCTTTGCTTCCTTGCTGGTGTTTCCTGCTTCTCAGGGGAGACAGGGGTTCCCGAGAGGGCCTTTTCCATGTGAGCAGCAGCCATGCCACCTCCACCAGGCTCTGAAACCAGACTGAGATGGTGCGATGCCTGGTCTCACTCACACAAAGCTCCTTGTTTGGGCCTTACCAGCTTGTTCCTGTCTTTTTGAAGGATGATGGAGCAGGGTTGGTTACTTGACTCACTGCACTCTTCCCTGTCTCCTCTCACAGCAGCCCAAGCACCTCCACGGCAGCCTTGGTGCCAGTGAGCAGCAGGAGGGAGTTTATCTCCATGAGCAGGGGCTTGGAACTAGACGATTTTTAAGTTCTCTTCCAACCCAAACCATCCTACAATTCTGTGACCTCCAAGCCACGCTGGCTGGGAGCTGGAGAGCAGTGCTTTCCTTGCAGCAGATAGCATCCATGCTCAGCACCCCACCAGATCAGCGACCCGAAGCAATGCTCTCTCTCCACTCTGGTACCTCTGCCCAGCCGATGGGTTAGTTTAGCTGGTAAAGAATTACTTAAAAAATAGTAAAGTTAACATTACTAATGTGGAGAAACAAAGACCTAGCAAACCAAAATACAACTGGTGCCCAGTTGCCTCTTTATCTGGCTGTGTTTTATTTGCACAAGCTGAAGAACTTCATGGTGCCAGGAGGAATGTGATAGAAGCTCTTTGTCTCATAAATTATTTTCACCCGGTCTTCCCCGGGGAGATAGGGCCTGAGAGCAGGAGCTGGCAGCGTGGGTTCTGCTCCCAGCTTTGGCACTGACCTGCTGCATGACCTTGGACAACTCACTTCACCTCCCCTGAGCTTCTGTTTCCCCTCCTCTCCTTTGTCTGCCTTGTTTATTTGGACTGTCAACTCCTAGAGAAAGGAATTCAGCCTCCCTGGCTGCTTGCGGCTTGCAGAGCACGACGGGAGCCCGACCGGCCTCGCTCCTGGGAGGCACTGCAGTAAAAAATTCATCACGGTGACTGAAAACTAGCATTTAGTAAACAACCGCACGTGAGCTTTTAATTATTGAGTGGCATCCATGGATTAGCAGGGCATCTCCGGCGCTTCACAGCTCGGGGGGCGGCGGCGGTGGCTCCTTCCCCTCACCATGGCCACTCACAAGGCCGTGGCCCTCAGCCTGACGGGCACCGCCATCTGCATGGTGGGAGGAGTGGGAAGCATCTGCCGGGGAAAGGAGAGATTCTTGTTGGAGGTGTCGGAGGAGGTGTCGGAGGAGGCTCCTCGCGGAGTCCTCCCCCTCCTGAACATCTGGACAGATAACAGCTCTTCGCAGAAGGATGCACGGAGCACGGCAGGCCTCCTGGGATGGGCAGGGGAGCGTTCGGCCTGGAGCACAGGGCAGGAGGGCCGCGAGAGGCCATGCGGGCTGTGCGGCCCCTGTCCCCTGCAGGTCGGGTGGGGGCGGATGAAACCAAGCCCACCGAAACCCTACGGGGCTGACACTCCATGGGTGAAGCCAGAAGAGCCTTGCTCCCCACACATAGCCTCTTCCAAACTTTGAAAGCCACATAACCGTGTGGATGGGATAAAAGGCTCATTGTTGCCTCGGAGGCTCTGTAGGTGGCTCCATGCTGGCTTTTCCTCTCAGTGAGTCCCCCCAGTGCTGTCCCTTGGACAAGACGGTGACACAGCAAGGGCACCAGGATGCAGGAACATATTACACATCAGCCCCAGTGATATGGTGGGGTCTGCTGGGAGCAGCACCAGTCCTCCCCACCCCAGCAAAGCATACACAAGCTTCTTCGTTCTCCCCATGCACCAGGTGGCACAAAGCAGGCACAGACACAGAAAGGACTAGCCAAGAGAAGAGACAGCACCTGACCTTAATTCCCTTCTTCCCACCCTAATAGGAGCTTAGGAGAGTCAAGAGAGGGATGAGCAGAGGTGGAAGAGCAACCAGGGGTGAGGAGTCCTGGTGCATTGCCATCAAGGGTGCTTAGAGGTCTGTCTTTTGCCATTGGATCCAGCTTGCTGCACACCACACGAAGCAGGTTAAGGGCAGTGGCTGAGTATTCAAAATAAATACGACAAAGTAAGAGAAAAAATCTGTTTTTCAAAGCTCACAGGTTGCTGTTAAGCAGCTGCTCCTTTCCATGGCAGGCGCTGGTGCTCAGAGACCACTGCAGACAGACAGTTGCCAGGGTCTGAAGGGCGAAATTCCTGCGTCTCAGTCTCCAAATTCCTCAAATAAGTCCCTCCAATTTTTATGTTTTCATAAAGACATGGCCTGCTGCCGGGTGACCTGGAAGAGGCATCGCAGTGCTTTGTCAGCACACTCGCCTCACTGCAGAAGCTAGGGACCAAATTGTCTTATTAATCATTTAGAAAGTGGGGAGGGGAAAAGAAAAGTAAAAATAAAAAACATGGTTCTAGCTAATTGTAAGGGGGAAAAATGAGGTCAGAGTTCATTTTCCTCTCCACTGCCGCTTCACAGTTCACTGGCTGACGAGGAAAAGAAGATAACAAGAGACGGGAGATAGTTCAGGGAACAGCCTCCCTCTCCCAAGGAGAAGTGGGGGAGTTCAGGTTTCTGACACGGATGGAGAGGCGGCCGCAGGGCTTGGTGGAGGGGATGCTGCCAGCTGCTCCAGGAGGGAACGGGGGGTTTTTTGGCACCAGCACATGTGGCGTGCGGGGGAACCATCTCGTTTGGTACCGCCCCATAAACGTACTGACATGGGTGCTCCTTGCAGCTGAGCTGGGAGTTCTCATGCAGAATTTCCATCAGACGCATTCAATGCAAGCTCAGCCTCAGTGGTTATCCTCTCTTTTTCTTTTTTTCTGGTTAAACATCTATATGAAAATATAGATTCAAGGGGAGAGCAGAGTCCCAATACTGTAACACAGGGGCGATGGTGGGGAGAAGCTTGCCAGCCCACCCTTGCCTCCCTCCATCCCCTATGGTCACTCCTGCTACGAGCAGTGAGGGCTGAAGTAAGCGAGACCTCCTCAGGAGCGTGAGATCCAGCACCATTCATTTTATGGGGCCCTCCTGTGAGAGCAAGGGATTTGTTACCCTGACTCCTGCTGGGGAAAGGCTCCCACAGCCAGAATGTGAAATACAATACAGCACGGGCTCTGACATTCAAGCTGGGTTATTTGAGGAGAGTTCGTTACACGGGGCCGACGCAGCACAATCCCAGCAGTAATTATGCGGGCTTGCACCATTCTGACTGGTTAAATGCTAACTCTAGCCTGAAATTACCGAGCTGCAGAGCAAAGTGACTGTGCCGTGGCTGGGTTTAGGGGTGTGGAGGGAAGGAAGGGGGTCAGGAAAAGGAATTGCAACCGGATAATGCTTGTTTAGTGAAGGTCCCTGCATGTAGGACGTGCTAGGATAGCCTTAGGAGGTTTGCTTCTGCAAGCATGAGGAGAGGACTATGGCAGGTGGCTTGGGACCTTCTTCGGCAGTGGCACTCACGGTAATTCCGGTGCTAAGACTAGTGTTAAGCTTTCTGCTAAGGAAAATGAAGTGATAGACGATCAACGCAACGTGCACCAAAATCATTAGGATTGTGTTCACAGGGCAGGAGAGTTTCAAGGGGATGTAAGCAGACAGTGCTAGCGAAGTGTCACAGGAATAATGTCTGGGTTGCTACAGGCAAACGGGGCTGTTGGGATTCACACGGGTAGCTTGCCGGCATTCGGTAGTGTCCTTACCAAGCCTAAAACTCCTGGCTGCAGGTCAGTGCTGGTTTTGAAAAGTCATTTCCACTTCTACCAAGGCAGACTCTCTCAGACAGGGAAGCAATGTCTCACTCTTTGATGGTGAAGGGTCTCTGGGTTACAACTGAATTTCTTCTGTGATGTTTTTAGTAGCACATTGGAAAACAAGGATATGCACGTTGAACACCAAGCACAGCTGCTCAGAAGGAGCAGGAGCCCTTTATAGAGCATCTTCCACCTGAAAGGTGCAGAGGCATCTTGGCAGACACACAGGTAGCCTGCAGAGCCAAAATGCTTCCGAGGAAGTGATGAGCTGAGCTGACTCCTGAACTTGCTCCCTGGCTGGTTGTACACAGGTGTTGGCCAACACCTTGGAAAAGCTCTGGTGAAAGGGAAGTGGAAAGTCCCATGTACAGCTACCATCACTTCTACAACTCGTGATTTCCCAGCACATGCCTCCATCTTCCTGCATCTTTGCTTTTCTTCCCTTCACCCTGAGTTGGGAATGCAATAAGAAGGAAAAAAGAGAAGGAGAGTTGGTCAAAGCACAGACCTGAAGGCTCATTGAGAAGGCTCTGTCTGCGGTGAGATCAAGGCAATGTGCTTGAACAGAGCAGGGATTACAGGCTCCTTGTACCTGCTCTGGATGCCAACAGTTATTCAGCAGGCTGTACTATAAAGGTCGAGCTGGGTGACCAGAAGAGCCTGGGGGTCTGTGTCTGTACCACCCCTCGTGCCATTTGGCCTCAGGACAGCTGTCTGGAATGTGTTGCCAAAAGGTGGGCTCAAAACCAAGGTCCTGAAAGGCTTTTTTTTTCTCAGCTGAGCATGTGCAGAGCAGGCAGAGATCAGAGAGGGCATGTGAGGTGTTGCTGTCTCCCATGAGAGACCAGCCCATCTCCCAAAGGCCACACGCTGGAAGGTGCCCATCGGCTTTGCAGCGCTGGGGGCTGAGCAGGTAACAGGCAGGTGGGTCATTTTGGCCAGACACCAGCTAAATGTGGACGACCCCCAGCACAGCCAGTTCCACCAGGCTCTAAAACACAAAATACCTTCCAAACCATCCTGAAACAGCAAGGCACATGAGAAGGAACAGTGTGTAACTATTTGCGATGCGAGGGCTGAGCAGCACATTATTCACATCTCCAAAGACCACTTCCCCCAGGCCTTCTGGACAGACAGCCCATCCCTGTCCTTCCCAACCCTTTTTTTTGTATTCCCATAATGCAGGATAATTCCCAATTGCTTTTGCCATGCAAGTAACAACATGTCACTTTTTCTTTTCTCCCCCACCCCCCTTTTTTTTTTCTGGCTGGGACATCAATAAGGACCTTTCTGCATTTAGATGTGAAGGAAGAGAAGGAAAACAGTCTTGTTTTCGATAAGGCAGGGTCTCTTCCTCCGTTGCTCAACCGCCCATTTGCACAAGGCTTTCTGGCCCCGCCGTATCACGTTTCCCTGGAGAGTTACCATCGACATGGGGAGGCGAGGCAGTCTTGGAAGGTAGCCTGAGGATAACAGGCGTTATAAAGAGGAATTTTTTTCCCTGCTGTTTTTGTTTGTTTTACCACAGAGGCTCAGAGGAGCTGGCCAAGAGCCTCACACAGCAGGTGCTGCCTGGGAATGCAAGGGGAGCAAAATTCCTACTAAATGGAAGCATTATTTGACACCACCGCCTTTCGCAATCTTTTTCTTTTGTTTCAGACAAACTCCAAGGCCTCCTGGGCTTTGTGGTCAAAGCTGCGTTGGACTCTTCTGCAGGGGAGGAAAGGGAAGTAGTAAGGGTGTCCCCAAACACGCCAAAGACTTGGGTGACAGAGACTGAGCCTTCTGGAAACAATACTGCTGGGTTCCCACAGAAGTAGCAAGAAGGCCAAGAAAAAAAAATAAAATCCCTTTTGGCTCCCTCGCAGCAGTTTTTTATCCATTTTTTAAAAATTATTATTTTTTGAAGAGGAGGTTGAGCCTGCACACCCACACCAAAATGCTTTCAACATTTGGAGACCTCTGAGCCTAGATCCGCAGCAGTGGGTCGCAGCTCTTCTTGGCTATTTCTCCCCCATGGCTGTTGCAAGACTAGAAGAGAAAGCAAGCATGGCCTGGGGGAAGCGAACAAATTCCTCCCTTCACCAGAGGCTTCCCCTGTGGCTGAAACCCTCAGCTCTTCTCTTTCACTTTTGTACACCAGCTCCCCGCCTGTAAAACTGGTAGGAGCCGTGTGGGGATCATATATTAGCAGCATGGGACATGCAACTATTTCATAAGTGGTGGATCTGCAGAAATAGCTAGCAAGGAGGAGGTCAGAATTTTCCAGAAATGACAGGCTTTGCCCCGGACTTCAAGTCCTGTCCGGTTTCACAGGCAGGCTGCCTCTGTCCGAGTGCTCTCCTCCCACCAGCAAAAGCAGGGGCTCAAGCAAAGCCTGTTTTTTCAGAGCCTTGGGTTTGGTTACCCTCAGCTCATGAAATGAACCTACAGGAGAGCCTGGAGACAGCTCGTTTCAGGAAGCTTGTGAGCATGAAATGAAAGCCAGGAGTGCTACAGCACCACGGCTAGGTGCTACCTGTGTTTTTGCCTGCCAGCGTGCACCTGCTGCATCCCTCGCCCGAGCAGCAGCTGTAAACTGTTTCCACCGCCTCTGCTTTCAGGCTGATCGGTCTGTGTGGAGCAGACCACGCTTTCCGCAAGGATACAGTGAGGAGATGGTTGCAGCCCTGAGCCTGGCTCTCCAAATGAGAATATCTGGATGTAAGCACCCCATACAGCTGGCTCGCCTAGGCCAGGTGATGCAGAGCTGCGGGTGCTTCCCAGGCTGACCTCTTAGCGGGGAGCCCAACAGCATCAGCCAAGAGATGCCAACTCAGGTCCGTCCTTTGCCCCCAGAGGCTTGAAGCCACACCTTCTGTTCCTTGGGAGAAAGAAGGGGATTTGAACGGAGGAACCCAATGCAAGTTTGTCAGTGAAATTCTGCAGCACAAGGGTGCTTTCTTGTGTGTCAAAGTCATAAGCTCCTTGGTGGGGAAGGACTCAAAAGTCACTCCCTCCCTTGCTGTCTCAGGCTGGCCACTTTTCCTTTCCATCTTGAGGAAATCCCATTAGAAGTCAGCCTCTGGACATCTGTTACGTGAGGAACGCCAGGGGCTTCCCCTCCAGCTCTGATTGCCACCGGTGTGTATACAAAATAAGCCTGGTAATGCCAAATCCTCCTGGGTGCCTCTGCCCCGCATCACCTATTCGCATCACTCTTCTTGGCACTGCTTGCCATTCATGGATGCAGAAACAGGCAGTCATGAAAAAGCATCTGCCTGTGAATGGAGATGGGAGGAATAAGTGGGTGGCTGCCTATCTAACCACTCTTTGCAAAGCTAGCATAATAAGTTTTACTGGTGAAGTCGGAGTGATTATCTGCATGTCAAAAGGCCAATGATAAATACACATGCTTCAGATGTTAACACCTAATCTAGCTCAAAAGCATCCTTCATCGGAGGTGGTGGAAACCTGTGCCTTGAGGTGGTGGTTACTGGCAGAGGCACGCAGTCATGGCACGTATTCAGGGACAAATGGAGGATATTTTTTCTTGGATTTCATGTACTGTAAAAGATGGAGAAATCAATGTGAGAGAAACATTTGCTTCCTCCCAGCTCTGCTGCTGTTATTTATTAAGCGCATTAAAAATAACGAATCCCAACGGATTCCAATAGATGGAGAGGAGAAAGTCATAGAGTTCAGAAAAATTAAATTGAAACGAGCCTCTTTCAGAAGGCCATTGATGTAGCATTAAAATGTCTGCCCATTCAGAAAGAAGGAAGGATAACACTGGGAAAAAAAAGAAAAAAGGAAAAAAAAAAGAATTAAAAAAAAAAGAAGAAAGAAAAAAAAAGAGAGAAAAAAAGCTTCTGGTGTAAATTGTCAATGGTGAGAAAAGTCTGTCCTTCACACATAGCCAGAAGGACAAATGGTGACAATGATCAAGCCCTTTTGGATCAGGAGTCCCAGAGAATGGTATAGCTGCTGAAAACCAGAAAAGATGCAGAATAAGATTGCACAACTAATTTCAAAGTTGGCACACGTCTTCTTGGTGTGAGAGACAGATCTAGCTCCATCTGCATGTCAGAATAGGATGGGGAGAGAGTAATGCCATACAGTGCGCGTGTACAGAAAGATGGGTGAGCCCTTTGGCAAGGCAAGTCACTACCCTTGTTTCAGCAAGAAATGTCAGTTTGTGTTTCACATCAGCAAATTCAATCAGCAAGTTCAATTTCTGTTCATTTTTAAAATGAAAGTATTCTGAACAATATTTTTTAAAATATCCCAAGTTCTCACAACAACATTTTCTTAAAGGCAAATTTCTGTTTTCTAATATGGAGTGAATGTCCTCTGTGTTACTTAGGAAGAAATAATAACACAAACACTGGTGCAATAAAATAGAATAAAATAGAATAAATGAAATAAAATAAAATAAAAATAAAAATAAAATAAAATAAAATAAAATAAAAATAAAATAGCAAAAACTAGTTGACTAAAGTTGACTAACAAATACTTTAGATAGATTGGTCTTTTGTCTAGATGACGGGCAAAAACCCTTCAAAGTTTGAGGACTGTAGCTTGCCAGGCAATGCTGATCAGTTATAAAGTGGGAGAAGATGAAGAACTGACGGCTAGATGGGAAGCCAAACAAAAATGCATTAGAAACAAGGCACATTTAATTACTGTGAGCTTCTAAATCAAGTAAGGTGGTGAGTCTCCAGCTTTTGATATGTTCATATCCCCTTATCTCAGTATGTCTGGAGCTGGATGTTTTTCTGGAAGATGCAGCAAAACTACTGGGCTCAATACTGGGCTAACTGGCTGCAATTGAATGGCTTTGAAATATAGGAAGTCATACCAGATGTTCTCATGGTTTCTTCTGGCCTTAAACTCTGTGAATCTATGAATGAGTTTCTGAATCTGTGAAATCCCAAATCCTAAGAATACAAACATATGAGTGGAGTTATATTTCTGGCCTCCAGATCAGAAGAAAGATATTGAATGTGCATTGTTGCGATAAATCAAAGAAGCAGCTGAATCTGAGCTGTAATAAAAGTTGACTGCAGATCTTTGTGCAGAAATTGGTCATATGTCATGTGAGGACAAGGTTCAGAGAAGTGATTTCTCAACATCTGCAATGATTGCTTTTTGGAACAGCCCCTTCCAAGCTCCACTGTGGTGGAGATCCTCCTCCAGACTGGGTCCTAAATGCCACACAGGAGCTCGTTTGACAAGTGACGATCAATGAGGCACTGAGCGCTGCTGACCACACTGTAATTGAGATGGGCATCCCTGCCATGAAAACCAGTAGTGAGACATTCAAGCGGAGAGAAAGGGTTTTTGTTTTGCTGGGCTCTTTTCAAGGGAAGCTCATCAAAACTGAGGAAATTGAAATCCATAGTCAGCAAGAAACCAAGCCATGGTATGGGCATGGTCACACCAAGCATCTGTCCAACCGCTCTCCTCCTCTCTCCTTTCCCCCAAAAAAGGAAGAGCCGCAACAACAACAACAACAACATGAATTATGACACTTTTGTATGGTTTAATAGCATTTTTAAGTAATCTGATTTGTTTCAAGATGAAGTCTTGCCTGTGGCCCAGAACCGGATTCAGGCAACCATGAGTTTGAGGCTCACTACTCAAATGCATCCTTGCCAAGCTCTGAGCAGCTCATTTTCCAGACTTTCTCAGCCATGTCTCCGGCTGGAGAAGTCACTGAAGCAGGCAGGAGCCACCCAGGACACCGTAATATGATTTATAAGAGGGTTGGTTGGCCACCACACTGCAAACCTCCCTTCTCCACATATGAGGGTGCTGAAACCTGGTGTGGTGGGCACATCTAGACAGCTGCTTTAAAGCAAACCTGGAACTGGACACCTCGTTCGAATGAAATCACCAGGAAAAAAGCATGCACCAACAAAACCCTCCAGGGAAGCACCCTCGTTATATAACGCCGAGCTACACGCACCCTGCGGAGCGCTGTGTGCCATTTGCAGAGGGCCCGCTGATGCTCCGACGCCACCGCCAATGTCACGCAACGCTGCGTGACAGAACGAGCACGGCAATGTTACCAAGCAGCACGTAATGCCCATGACAGTGGAACTAATGCAGAGGCGATTGCCTTTACATTATTCAACGCTTCCAATTGCTCTCAGTTTTAAGTGGCTATATGATGTAATAATATATAAATACTGTAATAGGGGGGTTATTTATAGCCATCCTCAGTGTCACCGCTGGAAGTATTAATGTGTTTTTCCCACGCTATGTTCATTGACTGCAGTAGAGCAACCCATTTTCAAGGGATTGTGTCAAAAGAGTGTTTAAGCCATTCCTCAGTTGCAGGAACAGGTGAATGGTTAATGTAGCAGGCAAAGTAATCACCTTGTAATATGGGAATCAAAAAAAAAAAAAAAAGGTGAAGGTGATGAGAGGACATGCTTCAAATGGAAAAGGAGGGTTAGAGCGTCTCGAAAGCCAGAAAGAGCTTCCCAGGCTGGAGCCCAAAGGGCTCCCAGAGCAGCACAAGCGTGCAGCTCCCAAATCTCAGTTAATCCATGAGCGTTGAGGGGGGAGCAATTAAACCTTGGGGCTGCATCAAACACGGGAGCAAAGGAGCGAAGGCAGGTTCGGGTCTCAGAAATCTGGAGTGACGCCATTCGCACTGTGGGAGTCGCTCCGGATTTCTAATGGCATTGGCCTTAATTGAGCTGGCATTCCTGTGTGATCCTATTCAACCCTCGGCTTTTCCCCTGCGTGGGGAATGAGCTTTCCCTGCCTGTGAATCCACCAGCACATGTGGCTCATCGATCCTCGCAGAGTGTATCACGGCTCTCCGTTAAACGCTCCGTGAGTGGTGAAGCCATGGGGAGACTTGTAGGGATGTGTCAAAGCTTCTCCACCCAAATTAGGACTTTCCCCATTCACCTTTCGTACGATTTGCTGATCTGAGGACACGAAAACCCGCATGGGTTTTTAGCGTGAGATCGAGCAAGATGTGGGACATGGCTTTTTGTGCAAGAGGACAGCAGGAGGGGCTGTACCTTCCTCTGCGGCACTGGTGTGCTGCAGAGAAGTGCAAGAAACTGCCTTTTTTCCCCGTTTCACAACAAACAGAGCTGCACTGTAAACAGCATTCATCACACAGGGAGTTCCACTTAGAACTGGGTGAACACTAGAAAAATGCTGTTTACAAGTACTCCCATGAATAAAAACCATGAGTTTATTTTGGCAGCAGCAGTGATTCTCCTAGTGATTGCCGCTGGCCAGCGATCAGGCAGGTACAACAACATTTGCTGAAATATTCGCGGGATGGGGTTGTGGTGCAGATACTTGCGCAAATATGAACCATCCGACAAATGCTCGTGCAAATCTGTGTCCATGTGTCTGTGAACAGAGGGGCTTGCACGACAGCTTCGAGAGCTGGTTGTGGGTCTGGGACTGCTTGAATCAAAGTGGAGAAGCAATGCCACGTGGTAGAGGCAAACCGTGGCACACGCTTCAGATCACCAAGAGAGCACAAATTTAAAAAAAGGCAAATATCAAATACTTGAAGTGTGGTCAGGCTGTGTGGTTTACAAGCAACCCCAAGATGTAGAAATGGCTGCAGAAACCATGCGTGCACTTGCTGAATGTCAGCCCCCTTCGTCAAGATCCTGCAGCCTTGCAAGCAGAGGCCCAAGCTCAACAAGGTTTTCTCAGATATGATTAAAATTAGTGAGTGTGTAAATGTCTTGGTGAGGGGGGATTCCAGCTGCATGGCTCATGGCGTTAGGTGAGTGGTCATCCAGCTGCATGTCCTCGGGCCCAACGTGTGAAGCAGAGGGACTGGTACTGAAGGAACGAGGGATGGTGATGGTGTGGAAGGGCAGAGCGATGGCAGAGCTGCCTGGTGGGGAGCTGCACCTATGGACTCACCTTCAGAAGGTGGTAGCCACAGGCAGGGACCCGGGGCAGGGTCTGGGAGGTGAGCACAAACCTGGGGGTCCCTGCGCTAAGGCTTTTAACCCCCGGTCGTGCATCCCCCGACGCAGCCGGAGAGTTAACCGTGTGTTGGCTGCACCCGGTGCAGCAGCATGTGAAAGCAATTGGGATGGCTGGAAAGACTTGGGTTCTGTTTTGTTTGCGTTGTTCATTTCCTACAAATGCAATTACCAAGGGATAAATTAAATTAGGTTGTAACGTTATTTTGAACATCTTTTCTGTTTTGCTTTACTTCAGATTTTCTGAGAGGCCAGTGTTTACAGTTGAAAATACAACTTGGCAGAAGTACAATCAGGAGTGAGCAACACGTACCACAAACAAAACCATTAAGACCGTTTAGTAAATTTTTGTAAAAGACAATCAAGTGTTACGGGACTAATTTCCCACTTGGTCATCATGGTCTTATGTCAACATTAACACCACTGGCTTCAGCTGAGCCCTACAGGCACAAGGCTTGTGTGATGGGCTGGAAAACTGGCCCACTTTATGATTATGTATATCGTATTATTTAAAGGACAAAGAAGCAGCTCCCAGGGGTAAGCACCCTGAAGTCTCTGAAAACAACCCTTTTCCCTGGGAAACCAAAGGCAGAGCAGGTGTTGGAGCCAGGTACCCCCAGCCGTTGCTGGGCACGACACGGCCACCAGCAATGCTCTTTTTTGGCTGGATGTGTAGATCAGGACAGGATGAACACTGGAGAATGGATGGATGAGGAGAGAGAGGTGTGTCATCCTCCCTACGCACATCATCTCCAAGCCACCAATACCTTCTAAATCCTTAATGTTTCTCCAGAATATTTAAAATATTCCTGGCAGACTAGGAACTAATTCCAATGGTTCCCAAACCAGTAATTATATACATATATATATATAATCTATACATATATACTTATATATATATATAAAAGAAAAGGCAGAAGGTGATTTTTACAAGGTTGAGCAGAGGGACATTATTTTTTTCCCTATTTTCAGTTTTTTTAGAAGAGGGATTTTATTGGAAATGCTGCATTGGCCACTAGGATGAGTAAAACTGTTTGAGAGACAAAAAAGTTTGTGAATATTTCAGGGTAATTACTAACAGTTAGTCCCAGAACCAGAGGAGAAAAAATGAAAAAATAGAAGAAAAAAAAAAAAAAGGGTGGGGGAGAAAAAGGAAAAAAAAAGAAAAAGAAAGAAAAGAACTAGAGAGAACAGCTTTCGCCTGTTACTGATTTCCTTTTTGGTTACAGGGGCCATTGTTTGTTTTAATGACAGGAAAAGAGAGCTGTCAGAAGACATTTGCATAGTGCAAATAGGGTCACAAGTCAGAGGGAATGTGTAGATTAGTTAGCATGGAGCAGGCAGCCATCGGTGTGCAAATGCAAGAATGGGATTTTTTTTTTCCTGGAATATAGTGAAAAGCTGATAGTTTTTCCACATGCCATTGAGGAGTTGAGCAAATTTCAGGGAGAAGAGTGTCCCTGCTTCCTCCTTGCAGCGGGGTCGGGCAGGCTCTCGTTAAAGCGTTGCTGTTTGTTTATTTTCATAGCTGCGTGCTTAAGATGCATTCTTTGAAAATGTAGCTGATACGTCTGTTTGTATAGACTGCGCTGCTGGTGAGTTAGACCAGGGGTTTGTGTTCATTTGGGAAAAGAGAAAGAATCCTGGCCATCAGAAATGTTTACTATATCAGGAAATGAATTCACTACTTGAGGGTTCCAGTGGACATAAAACAAAAATTAAAACAAGAGCCTTGTATAAACCCACTTTGTATTGTCTCCTCCATAAACAGCCCCATACGTGACAAAGCTCAGAGCGAGCGAGAGAGGTAGTTTTATTGGGGCATGTGGAGGGAAGTTAATTGCTGTTGTGTTTTGATTTTTTTTGCACATGTTGGTGAGTTCGAAGCGAAATCTGGTCTTCTTTTCTTCCTCCCGTTCCAGGGAGAGCTGAGCCTTCACTGAGAAATAACACTAGGCAAAATGACTTCAAGCTGTCACCATTACACAACCTAAACTTTATTTCTTCATTAATGCATTACAGAGCAAAAAAACAATGAGAGCATTCCTCTGGAATGTGTGTTTACTGAGCACAAAATGATATGTTTACTGAAATAGCAGTTGCTGCCGGGTTACCCAGTGGGAGAGAGCTTTCTCTTTCCGCACCGGTCCGGGACCCCGGTGCCGCTCTGCTCCTCAGCCTCCGGTGCCGGAGACGTCCCCATGCAAGGAGAGGTTTGGGGAGATGTCCCCCACGCTCCCACAGGGAAAAAGCAGTGGCGATGCCGAGCCGGGGCACCTTTCTGCTGGGAAGGAGGAAAGGGGAAAAAGGAGGGAGACTTGGAGTCATCAAATCAGGGAAGAAGCATGAGTCAGAGAAGGGGCTGACCCCAGCATCCCGGGTGGGCAGCGGCACTCATCCTGGCGCAGGAGCAGGAGGATGCTCAGGTGGTGGTGGCACGAGGGTGAGGGATGGGTGCCACCAGCTACCGAAGGCACCCGTAGGAAGGGAAAGGAAGAGAAGGGAAGGGAAGAGTCCGTTTCCCTCCCACCCCCTCCACGTCGCCCCTCCCGAAACCAGGGTGGAGGCAGTGCCCGAGGGCTGGAATTGCAGCTCCTGGGTTCGCAGAAGCAGTGCTGGGGGAAAAATGCCATGGGAGGAAGGGTGGGAGGGCTGGCGGCGTCCTTTGTGGTCACAACAATGAAAACATCATTCCTGACAGCCGGGATGTGATGGGCACGTTGCAAACACCCCAAAGAACAACAGCCAGGGGAGAGAAGAAAGGGAGGCAGAAAAACAAAGGGAAATAAAGCTGGTGATGGAGCTTCCTCCTCGCTCCCCAAAGTCGAAGCAGACCACGTGTCCGTCGGTGCGTGCATGCACACACAGGTGCGCGTGCACGTGTATGCGCACTGATGCATCCAGCCTCTGAAATTCAAAGGAAACAAAGGGTGTTTTTTTTCTCTCTTTATTCCACCAAGATTCAGACAGCAAAAACAGTAATTAAGGAGCTTGTGCTCAGCACAACTGCCAAGCAGACATCAGGTTGGCCACGGCGCTGTTTGGTGTGGATATGGCTCTCCAGTGATTCATAACCAGCCCGATCAGAACAGGGTTTATCGGTGCCCCAACCAACAAAAACACAACTGCAAAGTTTTCTGTTCATTCCCTTCTCCTTTAAAGAGAAATACACACACACACACCGAGGAAAAACAAAACCAGAGAGTGCTTTCTAACCTGGTACAGCATATTACACTAATTAAGGGATGCTGTTACTCATGCATCATTCACAACCCTGCCAAAACTGGGAACAAACAGTCCCTACAATCTGGATAGGACTGTCTGAGCTGAACTTTGCAGAGCTTTCTGATCTGAAAAAGCCCAAGTAGGAAACATCCTTCCCCCCACTAACTCCCGGCAGCTTGCAGTGCTGGGGCAGATGCTGCAGCAATGATGGAGAAGAGGGACGTGGAAATGCAATCAGAGAAATCAAACTGCAGAAATCAAGAAATCAGAGAAATGAAGCAGACGGGCTGGCAGTGACCTGTCTGCTGCGCATGCTTGGGGGGGGGCTCCCAGCAGTGTTAAGCAGCCCATTCTGCCTCTACTTGAGGCAAAAGTGCTATTATGGGAGGCTTCAGACATGCAGTGTACCTCCATGTCCTACCAAAGCGTCCTGCTGGCCAGCATGTAAGGGCTGCACCATGGGTTGTCCCAGCATGGTCATCCCAGCAATGAAAACATACACAGAAAGAAAACATACACAGTTTTCTTAAATTCCTGTCATTAACAAATCTGTCAAAGGAGGTTGAAGCCCCAGATCAGAGATGATGACTCAAGTCTCAAAATCATTCTCCTTTTCTTTCTTATCTGCCATCTTACATTTGGCTGCCTGAAGGCTGATACTTAGTCAGAGACAGTGGGTGCAGGAGTTTATAGCAAGGTAAAATTCCCCGTGGATGGAGAATGGGGCTTGTGTTTGCTCAAGAGCCCCTCCTGCTCTAGGTTTGCAGGTAAACCATAAATGGAAGAGAAAGCTTGGGAAGTCTGCGTGGTTGTCATCTCAGGAAATGTAATAGAAATTGTTTTATGAGGGGAAAAGATCCCGTAAGCGTCTTGCCTCTTCATCAGGCCGCTCAATCCACCAGCTTCAGAATGCTTTTGTCTCTGGTTCCCCTCCCCTGCCACAGGCCCGGTGATGCAGAAGGCATCCTTGTGACACAGGAGGTGACATGACGTGGCCTGGCCTACTGACAGCGGTTCATGGCCGGGACAAGGGTCAGGAGCTGAAGCACTTGGATGTGCTCAGACTGAAAGCCACGTGTGGGGTTTCTGGGGTTGCTCATGGCCGTGTACCGCCACAGCCCTCGTGACGAAGGGTTCCTGCGGTGACCCTGGGGCTGAAGGTGCATCCTGCTGGGCCGGGACCCCTATCCCACCTCGTCAAACGAGCAGAGTGCTGGGTCAGTTTGGGCTGGTTTGCAGATTTATACCTCCCTGAGCCTTACCCCCATTGTGTTCCTGTAACAGGGTTTAGAGAGGCAGCCAGGGAAGCCCATCGAGGTGTCTCCGGACACGGCTGCGAGGGCCCAGGGACACGTGCTATTTGTGTTCATGCCACGGGTGCGTCTCAGCACCGTGCTGAGAAGGATTGACAGGAGTTGCAGAAAGGCTGAGTAAAATTTTCCAAAATACCTAAGCGGAGTAGAAGCCTCCCGTCCTATTTTTAAAATGTGACTAAAGCACGTGAGGCCCAGAGCCTTAAAGGTGCCTCTGCAGAGAGCTTGCCTGGAGCCGGGGGGCGGCAGGCACCTCACCGGGCTCAGCTCCTCCGTCCGTGGTCCCAGCCATGGTTCCTCTGTTTTTTTCTCCCTTCTTTTCTTGATTCAGGTGCCACTGCCAAGAGGTGGCTTGTCTCCAGCCTGGCCAGCTTCCAGGCTGGGTGGCAAGGTGACTTTACCGATGGCTTGTCTGAAGCCACCAGTTTGGCGTGGCCTGAAATATCTCAGGTGGCTTCCACAACACCAAACTGCCACCTGTTTATTGCTGCTGATTATCGTAATGACAAAGGCAGGTGGCTGGGGCAGGCAAAAGGGGACTGGCAAGGAGATGGGAGAAGTCAAAAAGGTCAAAAAGTGGTTATTTTAGCTGCCGGCTTTGTGCGATTTGGGAAGCAAGGGACTGTTTGCGTTAGATGTAGCGTGCATGGGTTTCAGCTGCAACAGCACAGTCTTCCCACTCTATGTTTTTGCAAAACTTTCTGCCTATTTGTAGCACCTCCTGCTGTATTGCTCACACCAGCCCTTGCCCAAGAAAGATACCGGAGCCATACGTCGGAGCCGTATGTCTCATCGGCGCAGCAAGCCTCAAGCAGAAGCTATTGCCAGAGGCAGAAATACTCTCATGGATGCAGCCAGTAGAACAGGTGGAAATTTTCCAAATCGGTTTTTGCAGAGGGAACTTTTTTCCCCGTGAAAAATGTGGAGGGAATGAAGGGAAGGGTTGGTAACAGCTTTTATGGCATGTCCTTCCCCTTCTAACTTCTAATTGTCTTTCCTATCTTATGACACCCTTGCAGAGATCCGGGTCTCTTGCTGATGCCAAGGCAGGAATAGCAAGGAACCAAATACTGTGACCCAAAGCTTCTTCTTGTCAGTGCCCTGGTACAAATAAATGTAGACACCAGGCCATGCTCCTAGAGTTTCTCCTGCAGCACAGGAGCCCTTCTGGCCTCTCTTGAGCCTGTACATGAGTAGGACAAAGCAGAGCCTTGACCTTCGGGGTTGTCTTCTGGCACCAGTCACCTGCCGAGCCCCAGGGGCCACCGCGCATCCCCTGGGCTCCAACAGACTCTTCCCCTCCCGCATGAAGCAGCGCTGGCCCCCGTGCCAGGCAGGCCACAACTGCTCAGATGAGCGCCTTTGATAAATGAACACCCTCCCACTTCCCTGCTGCATGGAGCAGATAGCCGCAAGCCAAGGCCATTACTCAGAGTATCATCAGGTGTGTAGCTGTATCCTGCGCGCTCCGAATTGGCAGGGAGACGGCGATTGGAAGGAAGCTGAAGCCAAAAGGGCTGTGGCACCTGGCCAGCTCCGCCGTCGATTTTAAAGCTGATTCTGCTTTTCCTCCAGCGGAGCAAAACAACCATATTTTTCATTTTGCAAAGGACAAAGCTCAACGGGGCTTTTTGCTTTTTTTTTTTTTCCTTCTTCTTCCTTTTTTTTTTTTTTTTTGCTTTTGCTAGGAATTTATTGAACGATGTTACATTATTCTTCTTGCTGTCAGGAAACAGGCTGACTCCCCTCCCAAGTAGTAAAGTTTGGCTACTGAGCAATCAGGCTGCATGGGGCTTTTTGGCCACTGGTGAGGCTACTGTCTTAGCTGGTGGCCTGTGGATGTCTTTCAAACGCTTGGCATCAAAGACCTTTGGCATCGGAGTTTCCCTATCAATGGGCAGCAAGCGGGTAGCACAGCTCGTGGGCCCAAGGAGAGCAGAACCCCGCAGCTGTGCAATGTCTAATGAAGCATCTGGTTTGCTTTACGCTCTATGTGCACTGCATGTCATCCTGGGAGAGCAGCCCTGAGCCGCTTGGGACGCGGGATGCATGGTCCAGGGCCATCAGGGAAGGTCCCCCTGCACCCAATTCCCTGGGCGAGCTGAGGAATCCAAACCCCTGGTTATCCATCCTCACTGTGCACCTGAGCAATCCACCATCATCTATGCCAAAAACCTGGCACTTGGCCATCCCCAGACATCCTATTCCTGTGCTGGAGCAGGTCTCAATCGGGGGAAACTTCTCTGGCCATGGAGAAATGGGAGAGAGCAAGAGAGCTGCAGTTTCCCCGCTTCGCCGTTCCATTATTCATTGTTAGCCTCCCCTCGGGCCGCCCTGAACAATTTCCTTCCCCTCCCCTCCATGTACACCCTTCAAATGGTTTTAGAATACGGCACTGAAAAATAAAGTTTTTTTTTTTTAAAAAAAAAAAAGAAAACCCAAGGCATTGAAAACATTCAAATATATTGCTCGGCTCTTTCCTCCCTGCACCATTGTCTTAGGAGGGCTGGCGCGGGACCAGACTTCTTTCTTATTACCAATCTTAACTACTCCACTGGGCATCGAAAAATAAAGCCCTATAAAAGTCACTAATTAAATAAGTTCTCCCATCTGACCTAATACAAGCAACATGGGAGGTTGCACGATTTTTATTTTATTTTATTTTCTTCCCCTCTCTTTTGTCAAGCCCACCCTTCTGATGGGGATTCGTTGTTTTGCTGGTAAGGGAGAGGGATTTCAAGGTCACAGAATGAATAAATGATGATAATGCGCGGCCGCAGGGAGGAGCGGGCACAGCAGACACTTGGAGAGCGACCGAGCGAGCGTGGCGGGGGCCCGGGGACTCGGCTGCCTCCCCCGGCCGCATCCTGGGGGGGTGAAATGGGGCTGGGGTCCCCCCTCCCCGCGGTGGCTGCAGAGGCTCTCAGCATCACTGCTGTTGTTCGCCTCGCAGCAAAAAGCATTGGGGCTCCCACTGACACCAGGGCGGCCCCTTCTTCAACAACATCATCGTTATTTAAAGATAATAGTAATAATATCAATAATAATAATATCAATAATAATAATAGCAATAATAATAATAATAATATAATTTTTGCAACTCGCAGTTATCTCACACCCCTCCCCGCCTCTGTGGGGCTCCCCGGCTCTGAACTCCACAGGGTGTGTGCCTACCCGAAAACAGGCAAGACGGAAAATTAGCGGCTGGGTTTCCTGTTATTCTCGCAAATTTCTGATGGGTTCGTGCAGTCAGATATTTCGCTCCCTCCCTTCCCACCACCCAGCCTCCTTGGGCACCCATCTGGGCGAGCCCACAAGTGAGAGGAGTTGGGCGGTCTCAGCCCGCTGCCCCACTGGAGGGCAGGTGATGGGTGCAATCATGTCTCACACTGTCATTCTGCCCCCGATCCCCAGATCATCAGCACTGCTTTATAATAAACCCCTTGTTTTATTTAGGGATGAGCCCTTAAGCACAGCAGCAACCTCAGCAACGCAGTGCTGGGCCATTGCAAGCCCATCCCCGTCCCCATCCCTTGGCTGTTTGGGTCTGCTCCAAATCCAAGTAGAGAGAAAAAGGATGAAAATGCAAAATTCCCAATTCCAGATTGGCTCCCCAACATCTGTGTGCTGTATTCAACACAGCAACCCCAGCGTGGGTTGCTCCATAGCCCTACCCACAAGTCTGAGGCACCTGACAGGTGACAGGTAGCCCTGGATTTCCAGAGAAGATTGCATTTTACATGCTTTTTTTTTTCCTCTTTATTTTCTTTTCTCCCGACTCCTCTGTAATAAGACCGCCTCTTGCTGCAGCATCCCAGGGTTTTCTAATAACAGGAAGCCAGGGAAGCTGCACGCTGCCCGCCCTGGCCCCAGCCGCGTGTGGAAAGAGGTGTGGCTGCCTCCAATTTCGAGGAACAGCACCGTCAGGGGGGGCCTCGCTCTCACCTTCCTTAGTCCTCGGGCTGCTTTTCACCTGCTCCTGCACTATTTTATTTTTTATTTTATTTTGTTTTGTTTTGTTTTGTTTTGTTTTGTTTTGTTTTATTTTATTTTATTTTATTTTATTTTATTTTATTCTTTACATTCTAAATAACCAAAGCGATTGCAACTGAGAACGGACTCCTGCAGAGAAAGAAAACTCAGCGCATCCCTGCCACATTTTGGGACTGATGCAAATGGTTGGAGTGTGCACCATCAGGGGATTTCCCAACTTTCTTCCCCTTTTATTGCCAGGGGAAGGCAGTGCAGGGCATGTACCGAAGTGAAGGCTGGGTCTGCCTGGCTGTAAAAGCTCTCGGCTGCTGCTCCTGCCTCTGCATGCCAGCAGAGCGAGGCAGCACAGACCTCTGGGGACACTCCTGACCGCCCCGATTTAGCTTATTCTAGGCCATGCTGAGAATTATTACCTAGAGGAGTCTGCCTCTCTTCCCTCTTCACCGAGACTAGCTTTTCTTATTTTAGCTTGGTGCTGTGCTTTCCCCCAACAGGGCTCTTCAGGCTGCTCCTGCGCCCTGGCTAGGATGCAGAACCAGCAGCTGAGAGGGGACTGCGGCAGCAATGGTGGCAGCCTTGCCAGGCTGTTTTCCTACTAAAACCTCCCAAAATACAGTCCCTGGAGCAGGGGTCACAAAAAGCCACGCAGCACACGCTGGTCGTGGCTCCATCCTTGTTTGTCCTCTGCAAATTGGCACGATGGCCCAGCAAACCTGAGCAGCAGCACAGAGCAAGCAGGCTGGTGGCTCAATCCATAGAAAGACATCAAACGATTTGGTTTTCAGATTTTCCAGCAAATGCCCTCTGGCTGTTCGCATTATGCGAGTATTCCTGCATACTTGTTTATTAACGAGAACCCCGTGGAAATGACAAACCATAAACAAATGCAGGAGAATGTCCCTAGAACAATTAAATTTGCTTTGCACCAGCTTGTGGCCTGGAAAAACAGCCCTGAATTGGGCTCATGTCAATCTAGTCATGAGACAAATATGTTGTGTGACTTGGCTTAAGTGACCAGGCTCTTAGCTCGCTTTCCACACGGTCGTGAGCGCTTTCAGATAAGTTTCAATGCAGTTGACACATCAAGACAAGTTGCATTATTTTTCTGTGCATCATCTGTACTGTAAAGGCTTCCTACCTCATGTGTCTTGTGTTGCAAGTATGGAGGAGGAAAACATCAGAGATACCTGCCCAGGGCCCTTGGGAGCTGATTTCCAGCAAATAAACTGTGGAGCAAGAGTTTGTCAGGGTGAGATGAGCACAAAAAGCAGCAGTGATGGAGTGAGCTCATCTCCAAGCTCCACAAGACACCTTGGCCAACCTGTTAGCAAGCCTCCTCTCACGTCTTACCATGCAACTGAAGAAGGAAACCTTTAAAATGCACAAGTTCTTTGTACATTAGAAATGAGTTAGGTGTGCACTGTCACTGATTTATTGCCCACACAAGTGGGATTAGGAGAGAGGCCAAGTCTTGAGCTGGAGCACAGGGAGGAGCCACAGAAATGGTAGCAGAATATTGCAGGTGATGCCGAGCTGACACGGGACGTGGTCCTCTCTCTAATAACTTTGTCTGGGCCAATGAAGTCTCTCGTTGTCACATTGCTTTGCAAAAATCCCTGACAGTTCCTATTTTCCTGCAGGCTACTAAGCGGGAAAGACTTTGGTTTTTCCATGGGTAAGAAGTGATGGTAATTACAGGTGTTTGGGGCTGCTCTGGGAAAAGCTCGCCTCCCTGACACACAGGGGACAAGTCACAGTGCTTCTCCGACCAAGCAAGGCTGTGAATCAAAGGCTGCTTTATTGCAGGAACACATTGTTCCAGGGGAAAAATAAAACATCTTCTTCTGAACTGAGTGCAAGGGTCCTGAAAGGACCTTATGTGCCCTTAGTTTTGAAATGCAAGGGAGCCTTCCTGGAAGATGATCTGTGGAGAAAAAAGGGAGGAGCTGGTGTATTTTTTGTTGTTGTTGTTTGTTTGTTTTTTTCCACACATCTCCTCAGTGCTGGAGGGCAGGGGCAGAAATTTCATAAAATGGCAATGTAAAAATCATTTAGTCATTTGCAGACGCCTTTATTGGGAGGCATTGCCTGTTTCCTGCAACGTCTCATGTTTAATGGTCAATGCAATGCAAAAAGCACTTTTAGTGGGAAATCTGGCACCGCATGAGGTGGTAGGAATTAGTGTACGTGGATTAGGAACTGCTTATACAAGGTGCAGTACCTGTGGTCTTTTGGCCAGCCACATCCAGCCATTCACACTGAAAATCTTGGTGGTTTTCATTGCTGAACTCACCTCTGTATGCAGCTGGTGACCTTAGTAGTGATGGTGGTTGTGAGTTAAAGCAATACCACAACCAGAAAGTTGGAGATTTGTGCTTTGGAATAAATAGGGAATTAATTTTTCACTGATGAGTAAAGGTGATGGTAATTTCCACAAAGCTTCAGGTAGTTTCTGCAGGAAAAAAAACAAAAAACAAAAAACAAAAAAAAAAAAAAACAAAAACAAAAAAAAAAACAAAAAAAAAAACCATTGGCTTGTTAAGGATGGCCAGGTTTAATGGATGGCAGAGAAACAAAATGGATTGCAAATGTATTCTAGCTTAGGTTCCAGCAACAAACCTCTAGAAACACTTTGTGTTTCGTTGGTGCTTAGGGACTTTAAAAATTAAAACAACCAAGATCAGAAAGCACACAAATGTGCCACTGTGTACTGCAGAAATGTTAGAAGACATTAATACAGATCACAGAATATATGAGTGTTTTCCTGTAGTCACTCATACCTTAAATATAACAATTCAACTGTGCATTTACATCAAAATAAATCGCCATCGAAGACTTAGTGAAAAGGGCTTATCTTTTTATTTTATTTTAATTATGCTTCTATGGAAATAGCTGCATGTTTCTAGCTTGTTAGGACACTGTCAAGAAGGGAATAACCCATTACGTACTTCATTATTTTCCAGATAGCAGAGAAAATCTCTGAGGAATATTTGAAATGTAAAGGGTATTACAATACCTAAAATCAAATAGCATGAATTTTGATGATGTGTCAGACCTTGCAACTAGTAATGCTAATGTTGATTTTGGAGGAGCATTACTCAAACTGTACCTCTATAGCAAATGACACGAGTATTTCCTTACAAGAAGCTGATCTATTCGTTTTGTAAATAATACGACAATATAAGGTATAGGTGGATTTTATTTTATTTTTTTACCTTTCTTTATTTGCAAAACTAAAGCTTCGGAATTACTCCTGATATTTCATTACGTCAGCCTTCGAGACAGAAGCGTTGAGGCAAATCCCTACATATTCAGAGCTATGAGCAGCATTCAATGAGCTAAAATATGCTTTATGATAGTCTTAAAATCAGAATTGCCAGGTCTAGTATGTGCTGAAATTTATGGGAATGCATTAAAACTACTGCAAACTGCCTCTGACAAGTAATTTGCTCGTAACTCTGGCTTCAGCACACATCATGGCGATGCGGTGCAAGGGGAAGGGACGCTGCTCAGCAGCAAGCAGACCCTGGCTTTCAGTGCCAGGCTTTGGATTTTGATTTCAACAAGGAAAATTATCTTAACCTACTTTATCCATTTTTCTCTGAGAAAGGAACGCAGTTGTTGTTTCCAGAAACTCTCTTGATTTTATAAAATGTTTGAAACTTGAGAAGAGACTGAATATGCTTTGTCTCCATGAGAACTACTTCATCCTGATAGATTTAGTGGAGAATGTGTCTGTGCTCCATGAATCTTCCCCTAAGAAATAGCCGAATGTATTGTTTCCAAATACTAATTCTCTCAACTTCTCAAAATCCCTTGGCACTTATTATATTCATTCCTCGCAAGCAGTAGTGAAAACAAATGTTCTTTGTGTAAACAGACTTTGACAGAATGTGGGAACCTAAATAAATATGGTTATAATATGGCATAAAAATCAACTTCAAATCTGAAGCAAACTGAAATTGCATGTGTAGAGTCTTGTCGTTCAGCTTTGGAAAAATAAATAAATAAATAAATAAAATAAATGAATACTGAAACGTATTAAAATAGGTAAATATCAGCACCAGGGACAATCTGAAGCTCCTAACGGCACCATACGGTTGAAGATGCGAGAACTGAGTAAATATGCAATGTTAAGTAAAGCAATTTCTCCAAAATGTCCTTTTGCCTAAAAGATGATCTCGTATGTGTTGTTTCCCTCCAAGAAAACTGAGCGTCCTCCCGGTGCTGCCAGAGATGTGGGGCGTAGCTGTCCCTTCGGGTGGGCAATGACGTCTTAAGACCGATGGAAACCAAAGATATTTTGAAACATTTACGTGGCTTAGTTAAGTTAGAAAAAAAAAAAAAAGAAAGAAAGAAAGAAAGAAAAGAAAAAAAGCCCTTACTCCAGAAAACACGACTGGCCACAAAGCCTTTCTATGAGATTGGATACCCTGGGTGGTTTTCTGAGGCATGGGTCCAAAGGCCAAAAGAGCAAAACCACCCAAAAAGTGTAATAATTACCCTTCGGGGCAATAGCTGTATGAAATGGAACTTATGAATAAGAAGAAGGAAAACCCATTAAGTAATATTATTGACATGCGTCTGACGTCACCGATAGCCAACCAGCGCTCTCCCCCTGTACTCCGGATTTCTGAAACCATTTCTTAATGGAATAAGGGTTTTTAATTCATAGTGTCTTTCTACAGATGCTTGAGCATGCAGGTTTGCCAGCCATTCACAGTCCCAGCCTGCATGATGTTAATAAATCCAAGATTTAGTTGAAGCACAGTAGTAGTCCACTGTTGTATTAGTATGCAAACAAGTTTCAGCTTCACGCAGTAACGTGAAATTGCCATATATCAGCATTTCTTAAGCACCTGTCCACGGCAGTGCCAAGCCACTCCAAGAATTACAGGGGGAAGAAATGAGAGAGACCATTTTCCATGTGAGATGTACTGCTGCAGCAACAAATATACCTTTTGGTTACATAGTGCAAACAGACTTCGCTGCCAATTTCAGAGGCAAAATAAAGGAAAACAGGGCTCAGACGATGCTACAAGCCTGAAAAATGTGTCTGGACCACATAAGAAAGGCATAAATGGAAGATTTGTGACTCTTGAGGTTTTTAACTTTTAGGGTCCAAACAGCTGCTTTACTTCCTTGTTTTAATAGTAATGCAGCTTGAAGAAGTGAAATCAGAGCCGAGAGAGGATCAGCTGAACAAGGCAGTTGTAGGACCAAAGCTGGGTACCCACTTAAGGGAGGGTGAAAGGGTGGTCATGAAGATGGGGGCAGTCCCAAAGCCAGGCAGTACCTCCCTTCCCAATACCCATGTCTCTTCTCCTCAACTTATCTCAGCAGACACAGCTCCTGGCGAGTCAGGTGTGAAGAAGACATTTTTCTAGAGAAGGCATACCAGCAAGTTGTGCTTCATGCTGTCTGGGCTTAGGGAGAAAGTGAAGTCCTCTCTCTTTGTAGGTACACTGAGGCATGAAGATGCTGATTTCTCTAGAGTTGGTCCTTCCTTTGGATTTTTTTTTTCAGCATTACAACTTCACAGCTTTAATGGTGGTTCTCCTCACTGCTCAGGGCATTGGCCTTAATACACTTTACACTTCCCTACACTTAATATTGGCCTTAATACACTTTAAGGAAGTCGACTCCATTTTTGTGAAGCGACATAATATTTTGATGGGTAAAGAACGGGCAATTCGTACACCCAAATTCAAATATTAATAGTGGCTAAAAAGAAGGACTTTAGAAAGCACCTGGGTGTTAATTGTGTTAATCTTTTGAAGGTGTTCTGAATGCAGCAGCAATTGTCCATCTGCGGGGTGAGCGGCACTTGAGAGATTTTCTGTATGTTGGGATGGATGGTCAATTACTAATGCCATTTCTGAGACCTCGGGTGCCTGCAAATGCTTTTATGCTGTAGTCTTCCTTGTAGGTGTGCTGTACCCATCCTAGCATGTGCCCTGGTGCTTTTTCCAGCTCCCTTTGTTCGCTGAACCAGGCTGCAGTATGCAAAGATGCCCACGAAGGTGAGGAAGGCCAGCTCTGGGGCCACCCACCGGCAGGAGGTGGACTTGTGTATCAGCACAGCTCGCCTGCTGCCACCCCTTTTCATTTCAGACTGAGTCAACCCTCCAGACACCAATGAATGTGCTCTTGTAAACAAACGCCAGGGTTGGTTTGTTTTCTTGGTGCTGCTGCTGTTGGGTGTTTTCTTTCTCGTCCAGCTAAAGCAGCTTTCCCTTCAGAGAGCAAAGCAACACAACCTTTGCAGCCTCTTAAGCAACTTTTAAATGGTCCCTGTTGGGATGGGAGCCTTTGCTTTCCTGGGGAAATTGCAATGCTGAGCACAGCTCAGGACCCCATCCAGTGAGGGTGCCTACTGTAGTGCTTGGGGGGTGCCACTGAGGAAGGCAAAGGTTGCACTGAGGGCAGGAGAGCATTAAAAATACAGGGAGAAGCTCAGAACTCTTCCATGACACTTCCATGTCCCATCCTCCGTGGGACATGGGGAAAGATGTGGCAGAGATTGCCAGCAGAGCCCAGTGTCTCTTTTGCATCCCTCCTCTGTTTGCCTCCTGCAATTATTGTTTTTAATCTTGCTACCTTCAAGCTTGTTTGGCCTTAGCCACACTGACAGCTTCTCCTCATCCTGACTGAACGCTACCAGTTGGCAGCACAGCATAGCCCACCAGCTGGGGTCCCGTTAGCTCTGGAACCTACTGTTGGCTGTTGAGGGATGCAGCGTCCCCTTTCCCTGCCCTTGCCACCAAAGGGAACAGGGTGTCTCTAGCAGCAGCACTGATGTAGGTCTCTGTTGTCCCATTTTCTCTGCTCCTGCCCCCTCTGCCAGGCCTGGTTGCCCAAGAAAAGCCATTAATGTTAGATGCTGGACCATCCTTGCCTTTTGCTCGGGTGGTGGGAGCTGCCCCACTCTCCACGGGGAGGAAACATGACTCTTCCAAAATGCCCCGTTTGCTTGGCCACAGCAGCAAATGGGGAGCAGTGGGACCGTCCCTAAATCAGAGGGGATTCTGCCTCTGCACATCCCAGTTCGGACATTGAACGTTATGAAACCAAGGATGACTAAACTGGTCTCATGGGGATATTTCCTAAGGATGCTGCCAGCCTTCCCGTGGGTGAAGATGCTCCCATGGGTTTGTCATTCTTGTCTTAAGAGGAGCCACTTCAGTGCTGTTAACTGTAAAAAGGCATATTTTCTGAGCTTACCACAATAGCCCAGCCACAAACAGGGAGTTTTGGTAAAGAAAAAATTACACTTCACTTTAGGATCAGCCGGCAAAGTTTCTTTGCCACCAGCTTTTCTCTCTTCTTTTTGTTATTTTCCCCTTGAAGCCGTTGGAGACCAGTAACCCCAGTTCATCCAGCAGGCTCCTTCTCACGATGCATCTAACAAGCTTAAAGCTGTGGGGCCACGCTACATCCCAACACAGCTAGGTTTTGAGGCTTCGAGACACAGAGGAGAGCAGGCTGTGTCCCTTCCCTGAGCCTCACCTCTTCTACCGCTGCAAGACAGAGAAGTTGAAAGTAAAGCCTTTGAGTTACCAGCAATTTCCACTTTGGTGTGTTATTGGCTTTCCTGTAGTGCTTTTATAAGCCTGTTTATAAGACAATAGACAATGGGAGAAGTTGCTGAGGCTCCCAGTGGACACATGTTGACAATAAACCCGTGTAACAGAGGTCAAATGTGTGTTCCCAGAATAGCAGAGGGTAATGCTGCCTGAGGAACACAGCACTGCAAATGAACTGATACAGAAGAGATGTCTTATTGTCCAAGCCATTGAGTCAGCTTGGCCAAAGAAGGCTAATTTTCCAGAAGACCTGATCTCTCTCCTTACAGCAAGGATATGACATGTCTCCTCCACTGGTAATGCTTATGTCTATGCGAAGGTCCCTGTAGTCATAGATGTAAAGCTACTTAAAATGGTTTGACGTGTAAAGAGGCAACACCACCCTGAATGTTGTGTTCTTGACCAGGTGCCCCTGTCGGTGGAAAGCCTTTCTCTCCAAGCGAGACAGAGGAATGAGTCAGACAGCACTTCATGTGGGTGGGGTGGCTCTGCACAGCCATGGGGGGAGGGAAGGAATTATAAAACGCTAAGTCCTATTTTTAGGAAGTTGTAACTTAGCTTTACTTTTCCCTCGCATGAAGTCTCCTTGGGCAGGAAAGCATTTTTAACACATGGTTTGCAAAAAGTTCAAAAATAAAATAAAAATTAATGACCAAGTGGAGTTTTCCTCTTTTGCTGGTCACTTTTCAGCTTCTTGTGGGAACCAAAAAGCATTGAAAACTTCTTTTCCCATGTGTGTTTGCAGATGTGGTGATTGTGCTCTGATGGCTAGAAGATGACATTGACTGATGGAGAAGGACAACCCCACGATCATATGAGCCGAAGGTGAGCTGCTGGCACACAGACCACTTGGGTTGGGGTGTGAAAGCTAGCACACCAAGCTCCCCTTGGTGCTATGGGGGCTGCATTGACTACAAGATGGCATGAACGGCAACGCAAGCATGTTCATAAGCCCTTGGGTTGACAGGAAAATTTGCACAGGCTCCAGAAACATTTTTGCAAACAAAAACTTTCTTGGAAAACCATGTGTATCGCTCCAGTGAAAGTACACCTAGCCCACAAAGCGAACCAAGAAAGGCTGCGAGACAACCCAGGTCCCCTCTGTGCACCATCTCTGCAGCAGCAGAGAGGTGAGCTTGCTATCACGCAATGGCAACAGCTGTCCTGTGTTTAATGCCTATTTTTACTCATGCCTCCACTTTTCCTGGCACGCAAGGAGTGGAAGCAGAGGCACCGCACCCTGGAGCGGTGGGGGATATTATGGCAGGAGCGCGGTGCCAAGGTTAGGGTTAGCTCCAAGACTCCCCTTGATTGGCGTTGCAGCAATTTTATGACCAACTTTGTCATACAAATAGCAAAAGCCCTGGGCCTCCGGTTGAAAGCGGGCGTAGCCTGGGGTGTGGTGGGTGAGAGGGTTGATGGCACCTGGCAGAAACTCTGGATGTCTAGTGCTTCCAGCCAAGCCAGCAATCGGAAGTTTTCCCAACCACAATATTGGTTCTTCTTGGTTACTCAGCTTCTGCAGCCAAATTCTCAGCTCGCCCATCCTGCCCAGTGCATTCACGGCTTCACAGTGACTGGCTCGTTTTGAGCAAAGCTCCTTCAGGGTTTGTTTCGTATTATTTCCAACTGTCTGGCCTAGAATATAGAGGAGCTAAGATAACTGCTAGGTGTCCCTGGAAAGATGCATGTATTCCTGGAAATCCTCTTCTCCCTTCATGAATTCCTTTGCTAGTAGTAGGTTTTGCTTTAGGAATGGAAACTGGGTTTTGCTTTAGGAATGGAAACTGGCAATGAGAATCATGACCAGAACACCACTTTTCCGGTACACCTTGAAGGCCTTGCTCAAGGAACTATTTATTTTGCTCTTTTAAATGATGTTCATGTTGGCTTGATGGACACATTCACTTTCTTGAAATCGTAGAGTGCCCTTCTCCACTGAAGTGCAAAACCATTATGATGCTGTGCAATCTAGTACTACCAGGTAGTGGATGATTCTTCATATCCTTCCTAGTTTCTATATCAAAGTCTTCAAGAGAAGGAAAATTCTAGGAAGAATAGAAAAAGTACCATGTTAGAAACTTACACAAAGCAAACAAGTGAGAGCAGAAAGTAAACAAAATCTGAAAACCTAACTGAAATATTATCTTCATAGCAGATATCCAAATTCATGTTGTCTGAGTTGGAAATAAACTTAAGATATTTCTTCTAAACAGGTAGCAATTAAAATATTTGACAGGTATTTAGAAATTTATAATTAACAGAGTTTGGAATTTCTTTGCAACCATCTTGAAGAGGGGACAAAGTCAACCTTTTATCTTCATCATCAGCCACAAGCAAGCATTACAGTGCACTCATGGGTCTCTCATGTCGTTTCCAAAAGGGGCTGCAGAGACATTTTTATTTCTGGGACGCTGCTATGTGCAGTGGGTGTCCCACCAAAGCCGGTGGTTTAGTTGCCTCATTTGTTATACTGCTCTGTAAATAGGAAAAGCAAAATCTTCCTTGACCGCACCAATGCCTTACAAAGTTTCTCAGGAAAATTTGTAATGCATGAGGCATCAGCAGTCTCCCATATTAGCTTGCAGACTCCAGACATTATGCAACCTGAAGCTTTCCTAATTATGCTGTCCTCAACAATTCCTGCCCACACTTGAACATCCTCACACTCTTACAAGTGCGTGCAAAATCCAGGGTGATTTAACCTTTATGTTATCAGAATGGAATGTTTGATTTGCAGTCATTTAGGGGAAGAATTTAACAGTTTCTGATCTTAGCAAGGCAATTCATTCAAACCAAGGTCGTGGAGCTTTGACATTCAGCCTCTTGTAGAAGAGGCAAAGAGATGTGATGATGGTGGACACCTTGCTGAAAACCACCCTTGCCCATCAGTGCACAAGAGTCAACATAAGGGGGGGGGGGGGGGGGTCACTCATCAGGGACCAGCAACTGCATCATCAGGTGTCTATTTGAATTTTGCTCAAGAAAACACAGTCATTGGCTCGCTCAGCTTTAATGCTCCAAGTGCAAATGTAACTGAGTGAACCGAAATGCCTGTCTCCTAATTTGGTCTACTAAAAATGAGACCGTTTTTGAAGTAGCTTGGTTGATTTGCACCCAACTCTGGCAGATGATTGTCCCAAACTTGCCATAGCCGGTCATGATAAGGGGATGCCCCAACATGTTAGACTCTGCTGCTTCTCTTCCCTTCTCCTCCATTACATGTGGAGCAAGAGGAAGAAGTGAGGAAGAGGACGTAAAAACCTTTCTTGAACTAACCAGGCAGACCAGAAGTATTTCTTGAGAAGTTTTACAGCTGCTTTGAGCCTCCTAACTTCTGACCTAAGCTGGTTCTGCATTGCCTCTCATGGGACTAGCTAAACTTTGGTTTAAGCAGATTCTTCTTCCAGGAAGCTGAGCTGGCAACAGGGATTCCACAGATGGAAGCTGGAATACTTCATGGTCCACGAGCTGCGAGATATTTGGGTGAACTGGTTCCTACTGGTTCTCTTGCTGCTTCCTCCAAACTGTCTTCTCGCCTGCTGTTACTTGCCCTTCAGCTGAAGACACCAGCCCCTCCAGTCTGCACTTACCTGCATCTCACCATCGCCTGTTGGAAGTTGTTATCTTTTTTGCTCTGCTGTCTGAACTGCCTGGGCGGTTGCTTTCTCAGCTACTTTCAGTTCGTTGCCAACCAATCTGGAGGGGCAGCATCCTGCAGCAGGAGAGTGGTTGAAGATAGTAAGTTGTCCAGCTGGCTCACTTGCTTTTGGAAGATGTGTGATCAAGCCGTAAATAGAACCATTTCCTGCGCTTTTCTTCCCAGACTTTATCTTGTTTATTCATGTGAACGGTACCTGGGGAATAGCTGCGTCTGGCCTTGTTTTTAATTTGCCTGTATTTCAGCAGCGTCATGTCATTACATTGGTGCAATACCAGATTTGGAGGAAATTCATCTGGATGACCTGTTCTTGATAGCCCTTTAACTATAGCCAGATGGAGCGTGAGCCGCCTGTGGCCACACATTGCATGGCAAGGAGCACATGTTAGCATGTACAGCCGGGAAGACGTCAGAGCTCTCTTCACAGCACGCTTGATGGATGCTTTTACTCCACAAAGCACGAGCCAGAGCATCCAGCTGAAAAGGTATAGTCTGTTTCTTGGTGGTCTCCAACACCCTGGGCAGGTGAGGAGCTGCTCAGTGCCTCCTTCCTTCCAGAGAGGGATGGGGATGCTGGGGGGAGCACCAAGGAGCCTTGGGTCAAGCAGAAGAGACACAAGCAAAACCCATATACAGCAGCGGGTGTGACCATATGTTCATGGGATTTCCACTCTGCTCTCATGTCCCTGCTCAGTCAATGTGGTTTTGGAAAACTGCATTTCACTGTGTTGATCCCCCGTGTGTCACTCCTAACACTGTAACATGCAGAAACACTTAATAACACACAGGACTACACCATCTGCTTTGTTAGCATCTTCCCTGCAAGGATCTCAAAACACTTAAAACAGGGAAACATTTCTCTGTTTTTACCAAAGGACTATGTAGTGCCAAAGGATAAAGTGATCTTCGCAGGAATGCTTTCAAACCAAGCTTCCTGACTGCTTTTCCAAGGGCTGTTAAAGAATAGCGCTTTCATCCATCAGCCCTCACCAGTTCTGATTCCTGTGGCCGCCAGACTTTTTTCCAGCTTCCCTGTCTCCATGCATCACCAAGGGCCTTCCACTTTAGGACCTGGGAGGGCACTGCCTTAACTCAAGACTTCTTTTGAGGGTTTAGTCCCTTTGCATCACCACCAGCCTCAGGCTGACCCACTTTGGGAGATCTGAGCCGATGCAAGGAGAGGGTGAAGCTTCACCAAATATTTAGCTGGGGCAATCCAAAGAGCCTAAGGACTCTTAGCTTGGGGCTGCCACAGGGCTCACCAGCATCAGGGACCACAGGGATGCCTCCTCCTCTGCCTGAGGTCAGAGACACAGGGTTGGAAATAGGTTGGCTGGTGTCCACGTGGGCTGAGGAGCGAGGAAGATTCTGGACACCTTGTTTCCCATTTCATTACATGGTATGCCATACAACGTTTTTAAAGAAGATCATGCTTTTTCACCGCTCTTTAACAAAGAAAGAGAGAACATGTCCTGCAGCATGGAGGGGGAGATGGGTTTAGCCAATGCTCAGCCCCTCCAGCAATGCGCTTGGCTCAACACCCCTTGCAGCTTTCCGTGAGCTTCCACGCCTGAAGGTCTCCCACAGCTGGGCCCATCGCAGCAGTATGCAGTATGTCCCAGGTGATCGCAGCACAACGAAACTTCACTTTCTAGGATTAAACTCCAGGATTTCTCCACTCCTAAGCGAGTTCCAGCTCTCCAGAGTTAACAGCAGCTTGGCCAGATCCTGCTTTCAATTACATGCAGATGTAAAAGGCAGGGTAAGCACTGTGCTCTGCTATTCCCCCCAGGCCGAGCTGCTTGGTTGAATGCTGGGCCTCCTCACCTGCTGGGAGCTTGGAGGGATCCCCCCAAAACCGTGGGGGTGTCCCTCTCCCCGGCATCACCCTGGGACATCACGCGCCTCCTCACTGTCTGGCTCCTCCACGGCTGGGAAAGGGTTTGGATGCGATTCATTCATTGGAATCAAAACCCAACAAGTACTGGAAGAAAGTTCAAATGTATGCGAAATAGCTTGTCCAAAAAGCTGGCAAAGACAGCTTATTTTTCCTGTCTTACAAGAAGTTATGCAATCAAGTGATTAATTACCCATGGCACGGTCTGAGGGGTGAAAGATTAATATTCCTGGAGACTGCTGCTGTTGACCTTGTGCTATACCCGGGATGGGAATAGCCCAAGCTTCCCAGCAGAATAAACCTTGCCCAATGGCGAGACTATCTCCTCCATAGTTGAGTGAAGAGGTTAAAGTTTTATTTTTCTTCCCAATTCTGTCCCTCTGGCAGGAAATGGTACCATCAAAAGCCTCCCACCCATCTCCTGGATGAAAAGGAAGTTCAAATCTTTTATAATTCAAGGGCTGTGCCTCACACAGCCACAGCCGTGCAGCGGGAGCCCAGCCTCGGACTCATGTGCTGGTGGGAAGTGGCTGAGCAGTGGTGCATGTGTTAACCAGCGGGACACGAGCTGCAAAACCATCTCAGCTGGTTGCACTTAGCCCCAGGGGGCGAACCTCAAATTCAATCCCCATTTCAAATGGCGGTTCTTTGCCTGCTCATTAGTGCACATTGTAATATTATTTCTTTCCTGGGGAAAAAATAGCATTTCCCGGGATGCAGCGGAATTATTAATTCTGCATGCGGTTGCAGTGCTCACTCATTCATTCTGCTCATCACACAGAGCCAAGGGGTACCACATTTCCGAGGCACAGGATGACATGCTTTCTCAGGCCCCGAGCACATTGCTCATCCTACCTGTCTTTAACACAAGTCTGTTTGCAGCAGTGATTTTCTGCCGAAAATCCTGCACCAGCTTGCTGTCAGCAATGTCAGCTTAGAACAAAGGTTATAAGATTTTTTTTTTTAATTGCTTTTCAGTAGTTTTCAGCTTTTCCAGGCTAAGTGTTCAAGAAGAACTTATTTTCCAAGGGAAAGGTGCAGAAAAATTTCAGTCATTTCAGTCAATGAAAGGGTAAGGAATAATGCGTAGCTTTCCTTACATTTAAAACCTTGCCCATTCTATTGTTTAGCTTCTATTCCATTCTTTGGAGCATATCTTAGCATATCCAACCCCTCGTGGGTGACTTCGCAGCCTTAAATACTCTTTACAAGAAAAAAAAAAAAGCTCATTATTCAGTTTTAAGCTATACACAGTATAGGAAGAGGGAGTAGAAGAAAGGGCTTGTGCAATTTTTCTTTCTCAAGTAGTGGTTTCCATCAAAGTGACTTGGCATGTGAAAGTTCCTAGAGAAGGAGAGAACCAAACGTAAGAAAGGAAACCAGGAAAAACGGGGTGGGGGACAAGGGGTTACTTCATGTGCAATAAATAAAACCTCCTGTAATCTTCGGTCTTGTGAAAAGGTCAGCAGGGCTGGTGCCAAATAACTCCTCGCTGCGGGAACACTGGACGGCAGTGAGGCTGTGAGGCCGGTGGGCGCCTCTCTACTGAAGTGAATGGAAAGAACCAGACTGCTAAAATGGTGAGAAGCTGATTTGGGGTCTGAGCGGCTTGGGAACGGCCTGTGTTAGCAGCTTTCAAGTGCTGTAACAGACCTCTGCGTGAGGTGGGGCTCACAGCTCCTTGTGTAGTCATTGTTGGCATTGGCCGTGGGACTTGTGTCTGAGACCAGACTGGAGGAGCTCTGGAACCTCATTTGTTCCTGGGCCTCTTATCACAGCCTTGGGTTCAGAATAGCTCAGGTTGGAAGACACTTCATGAGACCTTATGTTCTTACAGCCCTGTTCAAGCAGGATCAGCTGGATCAGGTCATGCAGGACCCTGTCCTGCTGGGTTTTGAGTATCTCAGGAATGGAGTCTCAGCACCTCTTTGTGCAACGTGTGTTGGGGTTCAACCACCCTCACAGCACAAATAGATGTTTTTAATATTTAAATGGAAGTTCCTTTCTTTCCAGTTGTGCCCACCACCTCTCATCCTGCCACGGAGCATCACTGGGAGGAGTCTGACTCCATCTTTCCTTCCTCCAGTAAGGTATTGATTTATGCATAGGGGTAAGACCATTCCTGAGCCCTTTCTTCTCCAGGTTGAACAGTCTCAGCTCTCTCAGCCTCTCTTCATATGACAGATATTGCAATCTCTTAATGATCTTTCTGGGTCATTGCAGCACATCTATGTTTTTCATTGGGACACCCAAATCTGGACCCAGCTCTCTGGGCCAAGGAGAGGGGAAGGATCACCTCCTTCTACCTGCTGTTAATGCTTTTCCTAATGCAGCCCAGGACGCTCTTGGCCTTCTTTGCCATAGGGACACATTGCTAGTTCACAGTCAGCTCGTTGTCCACCAGGACAGCAAGGTCCATCTGAGCTATTAGAGCTACGCTCCAGTCAGGCAGTTGGCCCCAAGCTCATACTGGTGCCTGGGGTTATTCCTAGCCAGGCGAAGGGCGTTGTGTTTCCCTTTGAACTTTGTGGGGTTCCTCTTGACCCATCCCTCCAGCCTGCCGAGGTCCCTCTGAATGGCACCACCACAGCCATCTGCTCTATTAACCATTCCCAGTGCTGTTCAGCAGTGAATTTGCTGAGGGTGTCCTCAGTTCCATGATCCAAGTTATTAATGAAGATGTCAAACAGTTCTGGCCCCAGTATCAACCCCTGGGGTGCACCACCAGTGAATGGTCTCCAGATGGGCTTCGTGCTACTGATCACAACCATTTGAGCTCAATAGTTCAGCCAGCTTTCAAGCCACCTCACTGCTCATTTATGTCATATATATTTCATCAGTTCCTCTATGAGGATGCTATGGGAGACAGTGTTGAAAGCCTTGTTTTGTTAAAACTGGCATAAACAACATCCACTGCTCTCCCCTCATCCACTGCGTCAGTCAGCTCATTGCAGAAGGCTGGCGTGATGGTCAGGCATGATTTTAGCACACCGAGTTTACCAGAGTGTGAGGTTTTGAGAAATCGGAGAAAGGGAACCGCACCTTTTCTCCCTCAGGCCTTGGTTTTCATAATAGTTGGAGGGAAATTAGCATTTGGGCTTTTGTTGTAACTAAGAATGCCTGTCTCCCTTCTGGAGAGTTATGTATAAAAGGCAGAATTTACTGTAAAAGCTTAGTTACGTGTGCTAGAATTTTAGTCTCTGCTTTGGCGTGAACTTAGAAAAATAATAATCATTTAAAAATAAACCTAGCTATTGTATTTAACCTTGGCCCGTGCAGCCAGTGATATTTTGCGAGACGTTCCAGCTATCCACAGATTCTTTTCACCGAAGCTTCCCTTCAGGAAACAAAATAAATTAATGATACAAACAGGAAGCAGCTGTCTTTTCCTAAATAATAATTAAAATGGGGTCCCCTTAGAGGAGGGGGGAAATAAAGGGGAGGGAAAAGACCTGAAAAACTGTCGGTTTAACTTTGACCAGCCTTCAGAGGACAGGCTTAGAATAGCGACACAAGCTGTGAGGCTGGGAGGACTTATTTTCTTATGAGCCATTTTTGGATGCAAGAAAAGGAAAAGGTCTGTGAGAGGGGCAGATGAGCAAGACAAAGGAATGTTGCTCTCTCAAGGCACATGAGCTCTCCTCCTTCAGTAGTATTCACATGGAAAGAAACATTAATCATCGTAATCATTGACGCTGTTCTTCAGCGGCTTTCATCTTCTATCAGCAATCACTAGGAAATTCCAGGGTGTTCCTGATGTGCTTTTTTTTTTATTATTATTGTCTTTGTCCCAGACTGTTGACTTGACATAGTCACTTCAAATTCCACTTTAAGAAGGAAGAAGGACAAGAGAGCTGGAAACGCTTGGCTCCTTCCAGCCGGCGGGGAGGAGGAGGAGGTGGTGGCGAGGAGCGTGGCACTGGGCAGGGGTCCCGGAGGTGCAGGACCCTTGCCCCAGGGGCTTAGCACCTCTGCCTGCGGGTGACCACAAACATGCATTGGTCACGGGCGAGGAAACCAGGGGAGATAACCAAGGCCAGCGCAAGCCACAGGCAGCCGAAGAGCTAGGACGTTTTATCTTTTGTTAGGACTAGTTGATACAGCGTGGCGGTGCATTTCATAGCAGCATGGAATCACATTTTATTGAAAACCACAGTTTTGAGTTTTGAGCCTCTTGGGAGATAACACCAGTACGTAAATGTACGGCATGGCCCTGAGAAGCCTCGGGATGCTTCCTTGGTGAGTGCTCTACCATTTGCTTGTGTAACCTTTACCTGTGGCACAAGGTGATTTGTGCCACTACACATAATATGAGCATGAATGGAAGGGTTTTATGACTGCAATCTGAGAGCCCATGCAGGAAAACCTGTGCCATAAGGCCTGATGGGTTCGCCAGTGCCACCTCCCAAAACGTAGAGTCAGCGGGATGAACAAGGTTTGTGTTTAATTTGCAAGATTACAGGACTCTACTTGGCAAGAAAAGAGCCTTCTGTCAGCTCCCAAACATACCACCAAGTTGCTAAATGTGGTAGGGATTTACAGGTGAAAAAGGAGATGGCAGAAAAATTGGCGACAAGCTCTGTGACTCCTTCTGGTATTTGAGGGAATCGTCAGAATATCACAGATATTAGTTTCTATATCCTTTAAGTATGGAAACTCCAGGAGGACCTTATGGCGTAGTCTCTTGTCCATGAATCAGTTTTGTACCAATTTTGACTTGAATTTGTCTAGGACTGATTGTTTTAAAATAGAAAGACAATAAGGCATCCAGACCTGAAGAAGATTTTGACACAATCCCTTTCCTTTGCCCTCAGTGCCCCTATTACCTTTTTTCCCCCTTTCTCTCATTATATCTTGTCCTAAAAACTCTAGTTGGCATCCTCTGAGTGAAACGAGCAGTATTGGGTTTTCATTTTGAACTGGGCACAGCAGTCCTATATCTGTAGCACTAAAGGGGGAGTGCTAATCTAGTGGTAAAAATGCAAAGGCTTCTTTTAACAGCACAGGGCTTCGAAGCTTAACAAAGTTTGTGCAGAACTGTCTGAGACGCTTAGCAGCCTTCAGCAGGTCACAGACTTTTTTCCACACGTTTTATCTCGAGTTACCCTGAGATAAGGATGCTGTCTTCACAGTCACCATGGAAATTCCCATCCATGTCCTTTGTGTGAGAGGGAAGCATGTTATGGGTCTCTGAAGGAAAACAAAACATTTAAATGTGATGATTTTGCAATGTGCGTGCATTCCCTACTGGAAGCACGGTTTTGTCCTTGGTTCTATTTTTCTGTTGTCACCCATGCTCTCTGCTGTAATATCCACCAGCAGATAAGGTGTAGAGTTTGCATCCTTCGACCATGAGGTACACTGGATGAATACCACGAGCCAGAGTGTTCTCCTTCTGATAGCCAGGAATCAGTCAGGAGAGCTGATGAATTCTGGACAAGCACAGCAATTAAAACACTTCAAGAACAAAAAAAGGAGGTAATATTTCTCCAATGCCACAGAATCACCTCCAAGGGGTCCCAAGACCCCAAGTTTTGCATGCACTCGCTGCACTACGTGGAGCAAAACCAGCAGGGTTGCTTGTAGTGTTAAACTTGAAGCTAACATGCACGACTTTGCAGGATCCAACCTTGCTGAAATGCAAGAGCAGTAGGCATCCTTCACTTAGCATAACTTACCTTCCCAAAAGAAGACGGAACAGTAGTAAAATTTGGTGAAAATCAATTTTAATTGACATTTAGACTAGCCAAGCACAAAAGAAGGGAGAAAAAAAAAGGAAACATATGTCATTTGAGGCTTCTTGGCTCCTGACAGTACACGTGCCCTCATTTTTAGATCAAACTAAATTAATCTATTAAGGTACAGGAAACCTAATTTCATATCTGACTCTTCTCGAGCAGACACTGGAATACTGAAAAAGGCAGCTAGGTCTTTATCACAATGTACAATTCAAGGGAAGTGAGAGGTATTATTCATGTGGGTGTGACGTGATGGCCGTGCTGATTCATTCTTGCACTCCAAAGCCCTCCCTGTACTTCCTAAACCTTGCAGCACTCAGGGCTGCCTTGACAAGGGTCCTTATTTGGTGAAGAGGGCTACATATTTTGGCCAACCTTTTTTCCTCCCTGCCACAAGTTATTGTTGTGGAAATGGCTCACAGAGGGCTATTTTATTTTTTTTTCTTAAAGATTAGGCTCCCTGCAGCTAAGAATAACTTCCACAGTTATGTGAGCAGCGACAAAAAGTAAAAAAAGAGCATCAACAATGTGAATGTCAGCGGAGGCAAAAATCCCACTCCACCCGTTGCGACAGCAGTCCACTTCTGGAGGTCTTTGGGTGGCGCTTGGCTCATTTTGCAGCTTCCTCAGTGGGACCCACTGTTGGTGTGACAAAAGGGATAGCAAAGCGAGGATAAGCATCCTGCACCAAGTAATGCTTCTGGTACTGCAAACAGGCTGATAATCCAAGGTCGCCAACCCCAGAGAGCTTTGAACATTGACAGAGCTAGGTGTTTTGTTCCATGAGGGATGGCTTGCTGTGAAGTACCCAAAATCTTCAACTGATGAATATTTCAGAAGGTAGCTCTTGGTGTAGCCATGCATGCTTTGCCCTCTAGCTGGAGGAGAGAACAGGATGAAGGAGCTCAGGATATACATCTTTCCTTCTTTTCCTTTCTGTTTTTTTTTTTTTTTTTTTCCAGACAAGGTTTTTTTTGTGTTGTGTTGTGTTTTTTTTTTTCCTAACTTTCAGGGGTCACTGGCATCCTGATAGCTCTTGGTTTTCAGCAGTTTCTCAAAGCCAGAGGGAGAGACCCAGGACAGGAGACATCAAAGGACCAGCTGGAAAGATGCAAAGGGAAGGCTAACAAGGCTGCTCAGTTGTTATTCGGAGACTCATCTTTCAAATACTGTTTTCCAGGGAAGAGAAGGCTGAGAAAGGCTGAGAAAGGCTCTAACCGTTATCGCTACAAATAAACCCTTTAAAACACATACCAAGTAGGATGAATAAAGTCCCAAGTGCTTGTGTTTGCTGGGAAGCCAAAGCAGTTCATCTGAGCTACCTGCTGCCTCGGCAGCTTCAGGATTTTCTTGCACAGGTGGCAATAGGGATTCAGAAACCAAGTGGAAGTGAGCAAAACGATGACTAGAGCAGAATTATAACTTAATGCAAACGTCTAGAGCAGTTTCAGCATTGTCTGCTGGAGTGGGAACAAATGGGACAGCAAGGATGCAAGAGGGGTGGCAACGTCCGAAAGCAATCTTGTTGCCAAACACTTGCTAACATCAGACCCATAGAGTGATGGACTACTCGGGAATGATGCATAAAGCAGGCTTTGCAAATCTTAAACTGTCCAGCAGATTTTTTCTGCCACCAGTCAGCATCTCAGTCAACTGTGACCTGAATAAGGGTGGACTCGGTGCCTGAGCTGCAGTGAATGTGGTGGGTGAGGATGCTTGAAGACAATGACCTTTTGGAGGTGGTCATGCAAGAACAGGATAAAGCCATCCCTCATGAGTATGAAGGTACATAAAGACATAAAAACAGCCACGCTAGGTCAGACCAAAGGTCTATCCAACCTAACATCCGGCATCCATCAGAGCCCATGAGTGGAAGCCTAGGGAGAAGTAAGAACAAGGGCAAACATATACAGTACTTCCCCAGCCTCCAACTATTTTCAGCTCAGGAACTTCCTGAGCCAGATATGGCGTCTATGTATTTAGTAACTCTCAGTGGATTCCTTTTCCGTGAACTCTCCTTGAATCTCCATGTAAACTTCTATCCACAACACCCTTTGGTAAGAAGGTCCCGAGACCTGCTACCTGGTGCATGGAGAGCCATCTCCCTTTGTCGGTTTCTCAGGTAGCTGGCTTCAGGTAGCTCTGCCTGTTCCTGCACAGCACGAGACTGCAAAGGCTGCCCCGTCCCTGCTCCCACGCTGCTCACAGGCCTCTCACCCACCTCCCAGTCATTTCTTCTCCACCCTGAAGATACCTGCTTTACTTGGCATGGAAACCAAGCCATAAGGTGGATCTTATGAAGGCCTTGCACTATTTTTATTCTCAGCCTTGCTTGCCCTCAGAATCCGAAGGGTCTGATTGCATCTCGTAGGCATGAATGAAAGCCTCCAGCTTGCTCAGAGCTGGAGTTCCAGCTCCAAGGCTGCAGGCATCGAGCCTTGGCAGACCTGTGGGGATATAAATAATAGTCTACACTCAGAGCTCAGGGAGGAACAGTTCCTAACCATGCTGTACTCATGCACAAGCCATTCCTGGAAGCCTCTTCGCTTTCCCATCCTCCCTTACACCTCCCTAACTTTGCCAGTAACCCGTACTCCCTTCACTTCCAGAGGTCTTGTGAGGTTATTCATGTCTACAACTTGCTCTTTGCAGGCTAACTCATGGAGTTTCTGGCAGCAAGCAGCAGCTTAGCCTGATTTCTCGTTGTGCTGACATGTAAATCCGTTGCAAGTGCCCAGGGAAACCAGGAGCTGCCGCCTGCCCAGGCCTTGCAGAGCACCTACCAAAAGCCTAGCGTGCTCGCCACGCTGTGTTGGTGTCACTGTGACCTCTGCACAGACCATCTAAAATAACCCCATGCATGCAACCAGGAATAGAAAGAAAGGAAGGATGCATTTTATGTAAATGTAGCCAGAAAGTCTGCAAGATAAATTGCTTGAAGTGGCTCAAAAGACGAAGAAACATGACTCACTTCCAGAAGGAATTATTTCTCTGGGCTGGGCCGAGACAAGCATTGTGTCTCAGGCAGGTTCGTGGTTGCTACTGCGACCAGTACCTTCTGCCTGCCACCTGGATGGACTGGAGGTCCAAGAAACTGTGCAATGGGCACGCACATCAGGTGTGCTTTGCTAGCCCTGAGTGAGCTCTGCAAACAGACGATGCATCTAGTTATATGCAGCGTGGCTTCACACATAGCTTTTGCAGCCAGCATGACTATGCTCTCAGCAGAAAGTAAATCTACGTTTGTCCAGATCAGGAACCTCCCAAGCGGTTCAGAGCAGGAGCATATTTAATTAAACACTCTGCTTCCCATGAAGCCAGTGGGCAGCACTGCAGAGGATGGAGTGAAAGGGCTCAGCACAGGTCCTAGCAAGCTGCCAGCAGAAGTGTCCTCTGCCCTCAGGCCACCAGCCCTCAGCTCCTCGAAGCACGAGGATTTAGTGATGTTTATTGGCACTTCCCTGCAAACGCAGCTACACATACCCTTAGTCATCATGCAGGCAGCATTCTCTTACGAGTGTTTTTCTTTCCCTAGCTTCTTGATGCAATGAGCAACTTCACTGAATTAATCTAAGGCTGTTGACGAAGTCAGGTTGCCCAGGACCATGTCCGGACCCCTGCTAGAAGCTGGTTGTGGCCCATTTCTGAGAGGTCAGAAGCTATCCCAGCTATCGTTCCTTGCAGGTTTCATTGCAGCACTCTTGAATTTCCACGGATGCCAGGAATACAAGTTCACCCGGAAACCATCTTTCCCTTGTAAGCGAGTGCATTTCTGAGCAGGTTTGGTATTTCCCATCTCCAGCTACCACATTTTTTCCACTGACTCCGCAAGCAGCGCCAGGAGCCTCAGCGAGCGCCCAAACCCATCAGCACACCAGGAGGAAGCGCAGGAAGCCGGACACCGAAAACTTCCCCATCCCATTTTGCAGCCGAGGGGTCAGAGCTGCTTTCGCCCCACGTCGCGACGGCCGATTTACTGTCAGCCCCTTGCTGCCCGGACAGGAAGGCGCTCGCAGACCGGCTCCGGCCCTGGCGCCCCCGAGCCCTCCCGCGCCACCTCCCCATGGCCACCTCTTCCTCCGAAGACATGCCGCGGATGCCGGGGCTGGTGGCCGGGTGGCACAAAGCCTGCATTGTCCGCGCTCGCCGCCCGGAGAGGCGATCTAATTGTCTTCCCCGGCTTGCAGCAACAATTTGCTGGCAGCGAGGCTTGTGTCATTATATAACTGGAGATAGCCTGACTTGTAAACAGATCCCCAGAACATGTCCGTCTTGCCTTATTTTGGATAAACAATAAGCTCTGGGCTGGCTGACACCTTGATGCCGTCTGCAAGGGCACGGAAAGCAGCGGCAGAGCTGAGCGAAGCCTTCACAGGGGGCAGCTTGCCAGGGCATTGCCTCCTCCCCATGCACGGCTATAGGAAGTCAGGAGGGGAATTCCAGGAAACCCGGGGCTTTGACAACAGACCTGGAGATCTGCAGTGCTCCTTTAGCACATTTTGATTTCCATGCTCATATTTGTGTGCTTGCCTTTCCCTCTCCTCATTTTCCAACCCTAGTATATGCTACTGGGAAAGGCAAAAGCCATCCTCCCCTACTTCCATCTGTGAGCATTTCTTCCAAGCCAGCAAGGGACCACCTGCTCACAGAGGATGGCGGTGAGTCTGCCTCTTCCCCTCTTTTGGGGACAAACCCCACCGAGGAAACCAAAACCTGGGCCCTGCTGGCCAAGCTTCCACCTGCGCAAAGAGGGAGATGCCCAAAGGCATCTTCTCCTGATGCTCATTGGAGTTTTTGCTGCCTAGGCCTGAAACAGTGAATGAAGAAGGGGCATCAAAAGGAGAAATTAGTTCTCGGGCTGGTGTTTCAACACTTCCTGACTTTCCTCTATAAAGATCAAACAGGTTGAGAGCAAAAGGCTGCTCGAACCTGGTCACAGCCTGCCTGGAGGCCAGTGCCTGCAGCGCTGCCCTCCCTGGGGAAGGACTGAAGCTGAATACCCCAGCACCAAAAGGGGGCTATTTACCTCCTTTAGGCCATCCTCTTACTGCACCTTTCCTGCTAACTCGGCCTTTCCTGTTTTTCTTTTTTCTCCTTGCTTTTCCTGGGCCTCTGGAGCTGTGGGCACCGCATCCCTCCCACAGAAAGAGGGTAGGAAAATACTGGGAGGTTACAGCTCTGTTATAATTTGGCAGCTGCTGGCCCTGCGCGTCCATCTTCCTCTGCTCCTCTCTCCCCCACTGTTAGATTCGATTTCATAAATAAATACCCCGCATATTGACGTCACTGTAGGCCTTGAGAAATAATACTCCTGCAGCTTTCTTTGCTAAGCATGGGGAATGGAGGGCAGAGGGAGGAGGAACAGAAGCAACAACATCTTGGAAGATGAAGTCTTAATATTCTCCTAATCGCCTCCCTTCCTTTGCAGCTCTGCCCCAGCTGTGAAGAAAACAAAGATTGCCGTTATCAGTGTGCCCTTCTGGCTTGGGACAGGATAATCAAGTGTCAAAAATTCCTATTCCAGAAATATTTAGGGAGGGATGATGGGGAGATACTCTGGCCTAGAAGCTGGGGCGTACTCCCGCAGGTGCCCATGCTCCTGTCGTGGAGCTTAAGACAATTGTACCCAAAATGCACATACAGTTCACGGTTTTGGGGTCTGCTTAAGGAGCCGGGGATGTTTCCAGGCATGCCTCACTGTGAATCTGCTTCCCTCACTTCGTTACTGCAGGCTGAGTAGCTGCTTCGTAGACCAAACCGTGACAAGCCAAAAATATGGCCACTGAGTTCATGCCTTCTTCCCAGTTCTACCATCCCACCTTGTTCCTCCCCTGAAACAGGAAATAATTGGCTCTCTTGTTGGTTTATGTTTCTAGAAAAATAAAAACTTTGATATTTCAGCTTATCGTCCATGAACACAAATCTATGAGCTTCTTCAACAGGGTCAATGAGCAGTGCACAAAGAAAGCAAAGCTGGGCTTGAGTTTGCTACCCAGAGGTCCTCACCACAACTCGGGAAACACAGGGCTCTGAAACCCAGGAGAGGTTTGCTGTTGGCAGATACAAGGCAGGGAAAGAGGCTCTCACAGGGCTCCCTGCAAAGGCTGACCTGATCTTAATGAGCAAGTGCATTCCTCAGGGTGAGCACAGCTGGGAGCACAGAAACAAGGCAAGAGGGAGAAAAAGATACCAGGTGCCAGGAGCTTATTGTAACTGATTTGCTTTATTGATAATGCATTACAAATGGGAAGTACAATAGGTGCAGAATCCGGGCAGTCTGAGCCTTGCCTATTGCTGAGTGCAGACAAGTGAAATAATCCGTGATGCATCAACGCCTTGCCCAGGCTTCCCCACAGCCATATAAAACATCAGTGGACAATAACATACAAGAAAATTATTTAAAACAAAAACAAACACAGTTCTTTCCTTCATTTAGTGCAGCTAGGTACATCACCAAAAACAAACAAGCAAACAAACAATGAGCTTTTGAGAGCCAAAGAGTGAAATGGATGAAATTTTTAGGGGATATAGAGGTGGAGGAAGCAGCTTGGAGGCTGAGTCTGTCCTGATGGCACTAGCACTACTCATTGAATGCTAGGAAAACAGCTCAGCTGCTTCTGGATTGAAATAATAACAATAAACAGTACGTGTTGGTTGGTGTTTTGTGTGTGTGTGGTTTTTTTTTTCTCCCTGTATCTACTCATATCCAGATAAAGCCAAGACAGTGATTTATGCACCTTGCAAAGGCTGTGGCCACCTCAATACAGCAAGCTGCACACTCCCTCTTTCCCCATATCTCACCATGTATCCCACTGGAAAAATGCCCTGTGAAGTGTTGCCTCCTGCAGAGCTACCTGCTAACCCTGAGACCAAGGGGGTGACTTTCCCAGTCCTCCCTGGGGCACTCAACAACATTTCAGACTTTTCTGCTGGTGTTTTCCTTTGCCCCCTTGTCTTCTCGTGTGCCAGCAGAGCAGGAGGTTGCTGGGCCACCTGGGATGGATGTGGAGGTTTGCTGGGTGTCTGGACCCACACCAAGCTGTTCCTCCCCAGGGATTTCCAAGCTGTGCCTGCGATTTATCTGCTGACCCACAATAGCAATAGGAGGAACTTGAGCTGAAGTGAAGGTCCCATCTCACCCAGTCTCACCCACCCACGGGTCCTTGCTGGCCAGGATCAGGCTCAGAGCTCCCTGTGGCTGCTTGGATCTCTCCTTGCAAGCCAGTCAGCAGCTCACCGAGCCAAAGAGGGCACATTTTGAACAACTTCCTGGTTATCCAACAAATGGCCCCCAAATCACCACTCTGCTCTGGCCCCATGGCAGGATGAGGTGGAGAGGAGAGGTAAAAATGAGCCACTTTCTCCTGTGCAGGGGCATGATGTGCTCATGCTGCTCTTGCCAGCATCCCTGGCCTCGCTACCTAAACCCCACCATGGTTCTGCATTTTTGTCCCACCGATGCAATGATCCCACTGCAAATGTGGGGATGCATAAGGTGTCAAGCATGTCAACACCCCAGGAAGGAAGAGAACTCAGTACACCCATGCAAGCACCAAAGTCCATAATTTATTTTATTTTGCTCAACAGAGAGGACTTTTAGTGCTTTGCCCAGAACTGAGGCCACTTCCAGCAGCATCAATGTGGTGCTTGGAAACGGTATTAGCATCTTTACAGTGCTCCCAGCCACTTTGCTTTGCTCCCTGGAAGAAGCAAGCAAGAGATATTGCTGAGGTTTAACCTCTTTTTAAAACCATCTCTGAATGCCCAAAGGAAGCAGCCAGCCCCGTATCTGTGCGAAAACCCTCTTGACTAACCATAAAAAAAAAAAAAAAATCTGCTGTTTGGCTTACTGTAAACTTAAAAAAATACTGGTTTAATATATGCATTTTCAAGTGCCTAAATCTTTGACTCTGTTTTCAAGGTGGTAAAGCTTTTCCAACCCAGGTTGTCTGGGGTGGGGGGGTTTGGATCCAGCCAGGTCCCACAACAGGACCGGGATTTTGGCTGTGCCTGTGGGACTGCACAGACGGCATGACATCTGGCTGAATTTGAGGATTTGGGGGATGCCTTGGCACTACTTTGCCCAGCCATCGCTCTACATCAGTGGGAATTACTACCAAGCAGGATATCACAGCATTTTACCTCCTGTTTGCACCGGTGTGTGATGGTTTTAAGTGATGAAAAGCAGCTGAGCGGGACGGCTAAAAATTGAGAGGTGATATCTGCCTCGAGAAAGCAGAGAAAACAGGAAATCTGAATCTAGAAACGTCTTGTGATGAAGGTCCCTTGTCGCTTGGTGTGGCCTTCTCCACACCCAACTCCAACCCCGAGAGCAAAAATAAACCAAAATAAAGGAAAAAGTCAGGCTCCGTATTCTGGATGGATATTTATTTGCTTAACAGATTTTCTTTTCTTTTTTTTTTTTTTTTCATTTTTCTTGTTTTGGTACAAAGCATCCAGGAAAGCTTTTACTTCTCTTTTTAAAAAATAAAAACTAGGTTTCTTTTAAAAAAAGACACATGAAAAGGAAAAAAAAAAAAGTCAATTATTTGCAATTGCTCTGTTTTTATTCTGCCTTCCCCACCCCACCCACTTCCCTTCCCTCCCCCCCACGCCCCCCCCATGATTTGGACCAATTTTCATTCTTTTCCATATATATTTAATAAAATAAATAAAGGATTTTCTTTGTCGTGTATTGCAGTGCCATTTTTTTAAACAAAGGCTTCATGGCTCAACATTGCAAGGTAATAACAAACAAAAGGATTATACATTAAAATCCTCCCCCTCTCGAGACTCCCCCTAGCCCTCCCCTCAAAACCACGAGATAGAATACAATTCAAGTAGTCTTTTTTTTTATGTTTTAAATGTATGGATATATAAGACAAAGCAAGTACAGAACTGGTTAACAGAGTGTCCCCATTTTATTAGCAAGTGAGAGTATATCACAGGGAGATGTAATTGATTCCCCCCTCTTTATGGTTCCTAGACAGATAATATATATTATTTTAAAAACCAACCTATTTTACAGCCCTCTGCCCACCTCTCCAACCCATCTGCTTGTCGAGTCCTGAGCCTCAAAGCCAGAGAGTTGCCTCTCCTCCCTCCCGTCAACCCATCCCAGCCACCCAGCAGGTGGAGGCCACCGTGCTGACGGAGGCCACCGTGCCGGGGGGGAGGCCTGCCCCATGTTGGGGGGGTCCCCATCAGTCCCGGCTGCCATCCTCCGCGGCCCCAGCTCGTTGGGGCAAGGGGAGGAGAGCAAGGGGGTTCTGCGAGAAGGACATGAAGGGCAAGAGGAGGAAAAGGAGATGGTGGGGCTGGCGCTTCGGCAGGGCCTCGGCTCGCGCAAGCAAGCTGCCAGGGTCGGGAGGATGGAGGAGCCGAGCTCCGCGCAGAAGCAGGGCCTGGAGTTGTAACCTGGCAATACCTTCACCATTCAAAGCAGTTTGTCTCTAGAACAGTTCCCTTTTAGACTAAATCGTTGTGTTGTGTTTTGTTTTGTTTTTTTTCTACAAAAAAAAAATAAAGGATGCGTGTAGATGTATTTCTGTGTGTGCGTGCATCTGTGTACATGAGTGACAGCCAACTAGCTCATATGGTCATGACCAAGCTATATTTCAGAAGAGAAAAGAAACACATTTATCACACTTTTCCTAAAACGAAAAGCTAAAATTTCAAGTTCAGTATTCGCTATCTTGTCCTTCCCTCCCCACCCTCCCTTTCTATTTCTGGGTTTTTTCCCTTCCAACTTACTTTAGCACCATAACACATTTTAAACATTACAATCCCTCTTCAGATACTACACAAAATGTCCCATAAAAATAGTGCTTTTTTTGCCAAAAAAGTTATATAATATATTATATATATAAATCAACTAAATCCGTGGCAAATGTGCAATGCAGACGCCTCCTCCATTTAAAGTGAGCATCAGCTCACTTTTTTCTTTTTTTTTTCTCCCCTTTCCTTTTTCTTCTCTCTCTCTTTCTCTCTCTCTCTCTCCTCTTCCTCTCTTTCTCCCGTCAGCGATGATTTCAAAAAGGTGCAAGTCGATTTGGAATCTTGTAATTAAGCACACACACAAAAAATGCAGATGGGTCTCCTCGGAACTTCGTCTCAGTTACGTTTTCTTTTTAAAGGTGCAAAAGAAAGTTATAAAAATTAAGAAAAGTTACCAACGAAAACAAAATAAAAGGAGAAAAAAAAGTGGGGTGGGAATGAGGCAAAAAAGTTACATCCCTCAACATTTCTCCCCATTTGTTTCTGTTTTTCACTTTATTGTCAAGAAAGACACGGAATGGACTCCTCTTCTCGAGAAAAAATAAAAAATAAAAAAAAAAGTTAACTTCATATCCTTTTTCCCTCTTGCTCTTTCTTTTGTCTTCTGGTGTTGGCACCGGGGATGTCACGCAGCGCCCGGCAGCAAAAAAAAGTTCAAGTGCCCAACTGTCCCTTTGCAAGTACAAGGCTTGAAAAATACTGGGTGCGCGGGGGAAACGAGACAGGCCTGGGAAACGAAACAACCCTCCCCCCCACCCCGAAAGGAGGACGCCGCGTGCCGCCGCCACCATCCCCTCCTTGCTTGTGTCAGTTGTTTGGTTGGGGCCAGAGCGGCGTGATGGCGCCCCACCGCCCCGCTCCTCGGCTCGGGGACGGAGGGGCTCGGGGGGGGCCAGGTCTCGCCAGTCTCTCCCCGGGAGATCACAAATGGAGCCGGCCAGTCATGGTTCATTCCTGGGGGCCGGTGGCTTCGGGGGATGCTCGCGGCGCTGGGGGCCGCTGGCTGGGCAAGGAGATGAGGGGGCGATGCAGCACCCTGGCTTCCTCGGCTGCTTGCAGCCCCTCGGCTTGCCACCGGTACCGGCGGGCGCGTAGGATGCCGGGCACCTCCCGCTGCAGCCGCTGGGAGCTCTTCTTCTGCCACACGTCGTACTTGGAGTACTTGGCATGCGAGGGCTTCTGGAGGCTCTCCTGGAGAGGGGAAAAGCAACGTCAGTGTCAGCGTGAGGAACATGGCTGACCCTGCCCATGAGCTCTGTCTGCCCCACCCCACATTACTGGTTTTATGGGGCCCACAGCACAAGAAGGACTCGGGCCTGGTAGAGTGGGTCTGGAGGAGGGCCATGAGAATGATCAGGGGCTGGAGAACCTCTCCTGTGAGGAAAGACTGAGAACATTGGGGCTGTTCAGCCTGGAGAGGGCTCCAGGGGCTCCTTGCTGCAGCCTGTCAATATATAATGAAGCTGGAGAAAGGCTGTAGCAGGGCCTGTGGGGAGAGGAGAAGGGGCAATGGTTTCAGACCAGAAAAGATTGGATATAAGGAAGAATTTCTTCACAACGAGGGTGGTGAGGCACTGGCACAGGTTGCCCAGAGAAGCTGTGGATGCCCCATCCTTGGAGGTGTTCAAAGTTGGGTTGCATGGGGCTTTGGGCAATGTGATCTAGTGAAAGATGTCCCTGCCCATGGCCGGGGGGTTGGACTAGATGCTCCTCAGGGTTCCCGTCCAACACAAACCAATCTGTGATTAAAAGTTTGTTTTCTGCAAGTTATTTGACTCCCCCGTGGCCATAAACTCTTGAAGGCTCTGCACGCTGCCTTGGCTGCAGAAGCAGCGGATCCTAGAGCCAGCAATTGTCCTCTCCCCTCCAAGGCCTTCCTATCTTTTCCTCTCCTTCTTGTTTCAGAGAGACGCCAAACCCGGGGCCGTCCCTACCTTGTTGAGTGCCGGGAGGCCCACGAGGGAGGTGGCGGAGAGGTCGCGCTCAGACTTGACAGACTTGGCGCAGTAGGTTTCCAGCAGAGCCAGGTCGCAGCTCCGAAAGCAGCACTCCTCCACAATGCCGCGGTTGATCCTCCTGTTATTTCGTCCCACTGGCCTACCTGCAAGGGCAGAGGCCTCGGTGTTAGCCATCAATACAGACCAGACCTTGTCACCCTCTAGCCTCTGCCTTGGAGGCATCCCTCCAGCTGTGACCAGACTGGTGACCCCCACCATCATGTCCACCAGCTCCATCACCCCCCAGTCACTGCACGCACGCTTCCAAACCAGCAGCATTTCCCCTAAAACACTCATCTCCTTCAACACGTGCCTACAAAATGCCTGAGCTTCACATGAAGCCTTCCCCAGACAAATGCTCTCAATGCCGATGGGGCTACCCGCGTGCACACGATGCTAATTAAGGGCACTTTCTATTGCTGTAATTTATTCCCTTCCTATTGCTCCTTAGCGAGCCCGGCACGGACGGCAGTCCGGATGCAGACGCCGCACCGATTACCACGAACGTCTGTGATGTTGATCCTGGCAAGCGCGTTTTATTAGAAAGAAGCAGCGCAGCGCTGCGGCTGCCAGCCTCCCTCTGCCGTGTTGACGCTCGGGCAGGTGAAGCGAACCAACGCGGCTAAATTTTACCAGATGGGACAGCTCGGAGACAGCTGCAGAAAGAATACAGGCTCACAACGGCACGCCAAGAATAGCTATTAAACTTAATCTTTTAATAACGGTTCCTCTCCTGTTTCTCCCTGCAGAAGGATGTGAAAGCCAGTGTCCAGCGCGGCAACAACCGAGTGCATCTCGCGCCGGTGTTTAATTACAGCCAAACCACTCCGGGGGGAAGGCTCACACTGGTTTTGCTTTGTGCCTCCCCCTCTTGAAATAGAAGAGAGGAGCAAATTTGGATTTCAGATGCAAAACAAATTTGCTCGGGAACTGCAACTTCCTAAATGTATAGTGGCCCCAAACTAGAGGGTTTTCTCTGTGTTTTCATGTACAGAGTGGCGAGGTGAAGGGCTCAGGTAGAGGGGAGCACAGCCTACTCAGAGGCAGAGCAGCACATGTGAGGTTTGCAGATGGGATCCAGCGGGGCAGACGCTGCTTTGGCCCCATGCATGACCCATGGTCCCCACCACACGCTCCAGATGAAGCAGGCACTCAAATATTTGTACTGTTTAGATCTTATGGGCCTGGCTGATTTCCCTAAGGGGTACCCCACGTGGATGCCCACTCAAAGTGCCCCGGGACAACATGCAAAGCCCAGCAGCTTTCTGCATGTGCAATGCAGCCCCACACATTGCAGTGCAGCCCCCCACATTGCAATGCAGCCATGCACATCCAACGCAGCCCTGCGTGTGCAAAGCAACCCCAAATACACAATGCAGGCACGGATTTGCAGTGCAGCACTGCATGCACAACGCTGGCATGCAAAATGCTATGACCCAACCTCAACACACACCCTGCAATAGCAAAGCCCCTGGCAGCACAGCACCTGCTAGCTGTTAAACTTGCTCCGTTTGCAGTAAGCCCTCTGCTCAACACTGGAGCATCACCACTGTGCTCTGAGGTCGTGAGAGCAAGCGCGGCATCGGGTGCACCGCGATGGGACGGCTGACTCATAACATGCAGCCCACCTTCGGGAGGCAGCTCAAATGTTTCATTTTCCACATTCTTCCCCCTTGCATCACCCCCCTCTTATTTTTTTTCTTTTTCTCTGGGAAAAATTCAGAGATGACCCTTAGCCAGCTATTTGGGAAGGTGAGAAGGATAGCTCAGTCTCAGCCAGGGCTCAGTGAAGGGAGCACTGCTGGGAGTTTGTTTTTCTGTCTTTAAAATGCTCGTGGCCACAAGTATGCTGGATTGGGCCCTCCTTGTATAGGCAGGTGGATGAGTTGGTTGCCTGCTGCCATATACATGACCTCAGTGCAGGCACTCCAGGTGGTGATGCCCAAAGGAGAAGGGGGCCACGTGCATATAGTCTTCGTATGTATATGCAATATATATATGCAATATATATTTAAGCACATATACATATGGACCAGAGCATCTAAACCCATGCAAACACCCCACCATAAAGGGTACTTTTTGGGAGAGCCAGCCCTCAGCTATCCATGCCCCTTGCTTTGCCCACCTTATGGATACATCCCCAGCCCTCAAGCACTGCCCTTCGTGTGTTGCATGAAGTCCCTACATGCTGTTCCCCTTGCTTGCCGCCAGCATCGCGGCGAGGGGCTGGGGGTGCAGATCTCCCATTACATAATTGTCCATGCCCACAGTGCCAAATGCCATCCCCATCCTCTAGGGGAGTGCTGCTGCAGGGAAAACAACAAGAACAACAAAAGCTGGCAAACAACAAGCTGGGATTTAGCCCCAGAAAGCACCTGGAGATTAACAACCAGGGGAAAAGATGCCAGGAAATTTCTAGTTTACAGCGATATGGCCGCTGACCTGGATTAGGAAAAGGGGTTTGTTCCGTACTGCGATTTACGCATGGACTAAAGGTTGATTTTCCTGGCGTTCACCCATCAGTGGCATCTCACTTTAACGTCACCACCAAAGTCAGGGACATAGCAAAGCAGGAGGTGAAGCGCTTCTCCTCCCACGCTCCCCTTCCACTTCCCATTTCGGCAAATGCCACCTTCTCCCAAGGAAACGTACTTCCTCCCGGCCTTCCCAGGGGACTCGGAAAACAGCTATTCTCCCTTTTTCCCCAACCCGTTCTCCACCAAAAGCCTCTGCCAGCTGGTGCTGGGCGGCATCGCGCTATCCCGACGGCGATTGCCAGGCATCCTGATGGGGATTGCTGAGCATCCTAACAGTGTTCCAGGGACAGCCCGGGGGCGGTAGTTGAGTACCTGCAGCTCAGAGGTGGTGGCACCCAGGGTGGGGACATGAGGCTCCCTTCCCCGGCATCACTGCACCGAGGCGCCTCCCCACCCTCAGCTCCCCTCTCCTCCGGTCCATCAGGCGGCAAGCCGAGTGGAAGGGGACTTTGGGTGCAAACAGTACCCGCGCCCCTGACGCAGGAATGTTGGGAGCAACAAGGGGGCCTTTGTGCAGCTCCGGCCCCGTCCCAGTGCCCCCAGCCTGGCCCTCCCCCAGCCCCGGCACCGCGCTTTCCCCCCTGCTTTTTCCTAGTATTATTCGCAGGAGCAGCGGCGCACAAGAATGTGCCCCGTCAGCACAAGCGGCCGCAAAGAGCTAAATTCTTATCAGCTGTTGGAAAGGAGGAAACAGGAGCTGTTGTTTACAGAGAAGTTGGACGCCTCTCCCCCCGCAGCCCCTTCTCCCCTCCCCGCCGGCGGAGCATGACAGCAAATTCGCCACCAGGGCTTCCTCTTGACCTTTTTCTTTTTTTCTCTCTTTTTTTTTTTATTTTTTTTTCCCTCCTTGAGGCCATGCTGCGGGACGGCATCACCTTGCCGACACCTGCGTGCCGGCCCCAAAAGCCTTCAGTCATGGAAGGGGATTGCAGCAGAAAGAGGAGAGCAAGGCAGCGGCTGCAGCTGCAGGCTCCAGCCCCGTTGGAGCTGCTCCTTTGCAGCCCCAGCTCTTGGTGGCATCACTGCTGCAGGTCTCAGGTGCACCAGGGACATGTCAAGTGCTTGCCATGGGACCGGTGGCACTCGTCCCCACGGATGCGCCATGCAAAGTGTTGTCCCTTTCACAAACAGATCAGGTAAAGCAATGTATCTCCAGATGGTTGCTACATCCCTCAAAAAAAGTAGTGGAAATGGTAAAAGCCTGGTAGTGGGATGCCAAATAAAGCCAATGAAGTACCCGAGATAGGGGATTTGGGAGGCAGCTTCAACATCCTCAGTCCAAGCATCTGCCATCACGGTACCTCCATGGGCACCTCTCTGTGCCAATGGACAGACGGACATCATGGTCCTTGGGGTGCACCCTCCTGGGTCCAGGCTGCCTATGTCCCCACCATGGGACACCAGGGGTGTGAAACACTGCTGATGTGCTGGAGCTGGATGCAAACTGCTGCAGCTCAGAGCAGGGAAGGCATGCCTTAGCTAAAATCACCACTGCAGCAGAAAAACTGGTGGATTTTCATGCTATTTCCTTTTTTTTTTTCCCAAGATTACCAGGCAGCTGTTCAAAGCAAGCCCTTTCCAGCACATGGGGTCACCCATATCTGTAGGGTGAGGCCATCAAAGCCATCTACCTCCGGTATGAACCATGCTGTTAACACAGGTTGCTCATCAGGATGCATTTCTGACACCAACAGCAGGCCGAGAAGTGTTCAGGACAATCCCATACCCAGTTTCAGGACATAAACCACGATCATGCAACATAAGCATGCCCTATAGAGCCTACGCAGGGGCAGTAGTGTTAGCCATGAGGATCTAGAAGTGAAGACTAATGTAGGCAGAAGAATCAATCTCTTTATTGGATCAACTGATGGAGTTAGAGGGAAGAAAGAGGTGAACTGGGGATGCCCATGCCCTCGTCAAGTAGAGCTGGTACCCAAATGCGTGTTCAGTGCTGACTGGTCAAAGGCTGAAGAGGTTAAAATATGGGACTGGTGGGGCTTCCTTCATCCCTCGGCACCTGAGCTCTCCAGAAATATTCAACCAGAAGGGAGGGGACAGGTGAAAAATAAAAATAAAAAAGAGTGAGAATCCTCTTGCAATCACCAGACTGGCCACTTGGCACGAAGCTACTTGTCCGCCTTCAAAAGTGTTTTTATTTGGACTGGGAGGCCGGGTTATTCAAGGTGAAAGGAGGTCAATTTGTCTGTAAAACAAAAGCCCCATTCCGTTTCATCCCCAGAGAGGGGGAGGAGGGAATAGAGACACGGGGAGGGAGACGGATGCTCCTCTGTATAGAGAGGGATAGGAAGAGGCGTGAGAGCACGAGAGGAACTTGCCACAGATGGGAGGGAGAAACCTGTGTCCCTTGCCCCAGCTGAGCTCTGGAGTGGGCTCAGTGGTTTTAGAAAATGTGGAGGGCAAGATGAGAGGAAGGGCAGTTATGGTGCAGACCCCCCAGCTGGGCTCAGAGAGAAAGGAACGGTGTCCCCAAAAGCATCGCCACCTGCCCAAAAGCATCTTGTAGGGGACCTGGCTAGTGGAAAAGCCACCTGCAGTGCCACCACCCTTGGGACATCACATGGGCTAAGCCCTGGTGGCAGCTGGACCTGGCAGCCCCCTGCCCAGCCTCTGGATGGGGCAGACCTCAGCCAGGCTCAGCCCAGCCTGGTTGGGCACTGGCACCCAGGATCTTCTCCTGACCATGCAGCACCCCTTTCCCTGCAAAGGCCAGACTGGGAGGAGAGGCTCTCAGCACCACTGTTCCAAAAAACAACTCGCCACATTACTCAAGAGTGACCTTGCACATCGCTTTAATTCATTTTCCGCCAACCAGAGCAGAGGCAAGACTGCCAAGCACATGGTGCCCCGTGCAGCTGCTGTGTGCATCCTTTCCCTGCTGCTTGCCTTCACATCTCTCCTGTAGTTTGTTACAGGGTTCAGTCCCCATCAGGCTGCAGGACAGGGGGTCTTCACTCTCAGGGCCACTATAATGCCATCGTCACGCTGAAGGCACCCTCCCCTGCTCACGTACTGCTGAGCATCCATCGCTACCGCCTTACTCCTCCTCCTCCCCGCTCACCAGCTGAGCTCTTGTGCTGCCCATGTGAACGGTCCAGACCTCCAAAACACCACAAGGGAAAGCGTGCTCCAGGCAACTGTCCTCAAGGTCACTGCATTCTGCAGATGACAGCAACACCACGGTTTTTGGCACTAGCTGTGCTGGAAAAGGGTGCACCATCACTGTCATCAGGAGGTAGTCAGGAGGCCACCAGGAGTATTTGGGGAGCAACCAGAAGCTGTGGATACAGCCTGCCTGGGTTTTAAAAGAATCCAGAGCCCAAGCTCAGCAGAAACCTTCATTATTTTGATGACTTGCTCCCATTACCAGCAAACCAAACACCTATCGCCGCTCCCCAGCGATATCTGACTTCAGCACCCCGTTTCCCCACGGGACCGAGTCCACCAAAACAGTGCTCAGCATCACCTGAGCTTGTCGCTTGTCTCACTCCTCTCCTCGCCATGCACACTGCCATTAGGAAAAGCAACAGGGTGGAGAACCTGTCCTTTCCATCTCACCCCACCTCCCCCAGCACATTCTGCACCTGGCGTGGATGTCCCAGCACTGCACGGCGCGGGCACCGAGCATCCCGCGTGAGCACGTGAAACTTACTGAAGTAGAAGCCCCTGTCCCCGCAGACAAACTGCAGCGTGTCCACCAGCTCCCCGCCGCAGAGAGTCTCCGCTGTGCCGTACGCCGCAGCCGAATCCAACGCGTAGGCCAGGAAGGCCAGCAGCAGCAGCAGCAGCCGCCGGGCCACGCACATCCTCTGCACCTGGGGATGGAGGCACAGCGTTAGCGTGGCACCAGAGACCCCCCCTCTGCCACCACCACCGCCACCCTCATTATTTATTTTTCTTCCCTTATAAATGGGAAATCATTCAAGTGATTGTCAGGAGGTGGCTTGTTTTCGCTTTTGATGAAAGCTTCCCGTGCCCTACCCGAACGCACGCTTCCCCAAAGCCAGAGCGAATGAACTTTTCGCTTTTGAGGAAAGCTGGCTTCTACCGGGGAGTAGTGGCCTTCGCCCCAGGCATCCAAAAGGCACTGCTCAGGCAATCAGGGGGCTGATTGCACAATTCGTGTTTGCCTGGGAGGGACAGGACCAGAAAGACATCCCTCGGGAGCACAGCGGTCCCTGGGGAGACGCGGCTGGGGACCACAGGGGTGTCAGCACAGGGATGCTGTTGCCCCACTGGGTGATGCAACATCCCTGTGTCATCCCTCAGTGACGAGCATCGCTGCATGGCTACAAGCAACGGTGGTGGCCAAGAGCTCAGCTCAAAATGAAGGGGGGAATTGTGTCAAAACAGCAGCCCCCGTGGGCGAGTGCTAAATCTCCAGCAGAGCAGCCCTTCTCTCCACTAACGCTCAGCCGAGGCGCTGGGTTTCACCTCCAGCTTTCATCACCATAGCATCTGAGCAACTCGAGAATAATATCAGTTAATGAATATTACCTCACCCCCGCGGGATGCTCGGAGATGGAGCCGAAGCCCGGGATAGATTAAATGACTCGCCCAAGGTCACAGGGGAAGTCTGCAGCGCAGCCAGGAAATTAGCCCAGGTCCCCAGGGGCCCCACTACAGTCCTGCCAGCAACAAAGCCACCCTTATTACCAATTTCTATGGGCACGGCGTGCCAGTAGTGCTGGAAAGCTGCCGTGCTCATGAGCTGTGAGCTCTTCCGAGCAGCAGGTATCATCACCACAGCATCACCTGTGTTGCTTGAGGCACGGCAGCATCATGCTATAGATGCACTATCTGGTGCTGGGAAGATCTGATACGGTCTGCAGGGTTAAAAAAAAAAAAACTTCTCCTTTGCAAAGCACTGGCTACTGCAAAAGCCGAGCTGCAGGTGCAAGCCTTGCCTGCCTCCAGGTGCAAGCTCTTTTAGGGTGTCCAAGCCCAAAACACTGAGTGGGAAATCCTCCTGAAGCCATGTCGGCCAAAGCCATGAGGATGAGGATGGTCCAAATGCTGTCACCCCTCTGAAGACACCCAGCACAACCCTGTAAGCTCTTCCCTCCCAATTCAACCATCGGGTACCCAACACTCTGCATGTGGCTTCAGTCACCATGGCTTAATCCCTGCCCAACATCACACGTTGAAACCCTCGGAGCCTTCATTTGTACTGCAGAGCCTCCCTCATGCAACAGGTAACAGGAACGATGTGGTGACTGTTTTCCTAAAGGACTAGGGGAGATGCTATGCCCACCAGAGTTTCATCCTTGTAAAACAGGGCTAAATTGGTCATACTGACTGCGAACCCCCAGGCATGTGCATGGGGAGAGGTCAAACATCTCAGGGTGCAGTTTGAACCAGGGCAGAAAACAAGGAAAAATTAGAAAATAATCTCCTGTGCAGATGCAAGGCTCTTTCTTCTTCCCTTCTCCACACCAGTACGTGTGGGACCAGAAAACTGCCCTGGGTGGGTGGAGATGCTCCCTCACCATGGGGCTGCTACGTGAAGGATGCTCCATGCACTCAGGGAACCCCGAGCACCTCTCCGCAGCCTGGTGACAGCCAGGTCACCGGTGGTAGCAAGCCAACAGAGAAAGTCCCCTTGGACCAGCACCAGCGTGATGGGAGCGAGCCTGAAAGCAGGTCTGCAGCAGAGCGGAGCCGCCCTCCTGCGCAAGGCTGCCTGGAGGATTTTTTAAGGATTTGCTGCATGATCAGCTGGAGAGGCGATTTCTGTCCAGCTGCTGGGGATTCGGAGGCCAAGAGGCCACAATGTGCTAAAAAGGCCCGGTTGCCAAATCTCAGAGGAAGGCTCAGGCATCCCTTGCATCCAGGCTTGCGCGGAGCCAACCAAACCACGGTGCCTCTCTTGGGCAACATCTCCCAAAAAACGGATACTGAACCTCCTGTCTGACCTAATTCCTCCTTCAGTCTGGCCTTCATTACAATTTAATATGAACAGAACAACGTAGGAGGGAATTGACAGATGGCCCAGTCTGCAAAATTTGGATTTGGACAGAAATAAATAAATAAATAAATTACAAATCTCGCAGTTTGTGGAGCAGTGCAGCGTCTAAAAGGGCAAGAAAGTTGTCAGCCTAAACGAGTGCTGTGGGATGGGGGGGTGGGGGGTGGAAATCCACATTTTTGCAGCCCAGCCTCCATCACACCACCAAAAAAGCAGGCAGATCGGTGTATTGCTGCTGCAGGAGATGCCCAGTGCTCGTGCAGTGAGCAGCACCCGCTCCCAGAGAGAGCATCCTCATCCCAGCACAGGGGCTGGAGCCAAGGCATCCCTGCATCCCAAAATCCATGCACCCGTGTGCATGGGGAGCACACAGACATCGCCAACAACTGCGAGACGGAGCGTATTGCTGTGTTATTCCTCCTGAGAGCGGAGAGGGATGCACAGACAGCCCTTGGCAGGCACCTTTGGCAGCCAAAATCTCCCCCTGGGTGGAGGAGCTGGGGGGAGGCGCCCAGTGGTACCCGATGGAGAGCAGCCGTCGCGTGCCGTACCTCTGTCACGGGCACCCTGCATCCCTCCTGCCACCCTGGCCACGTGTTCCCTCCCCAAATCCTTATCCCTGGAGGCTCCTGGCTGCAGAAGAGCCTCCACTTTTGTTTAAAGGAGAAAGGATGAGACCTCGGACCCTCATCTTGGAGGAAGCAGGCTTCAAACTACAAAACTTTTGACCATCGAGGTGGATAAAATCCACCCAGGACCAGGGGTTTCGCTGCTCAGCTCTGATCTCTGGGCTTGACAGCAATAAAAAAAAAAAAAAACTCTCGATTCTTGGCACCTGGCTCGCATGACACTTATATGGCTGAGGTTGGCAGCGCTGCATCTATTTTTAGCCATCGCTTTTTTGTCTTCGCCGCTCGTCCCCATCAGCAGCCCCGTGCCGAGGGTCACCTTTCCTCCTGTCCCGCACCCCGCGGCGCTGCAGCAAGGGCTCCCGGAGCTACGGAAAAACCAAGCTCGGAAAGGTGAATGGGGTATTCAGTCCCATTTACTCACCCCACTGGGGAGTATTGCACAAATTTTGGTAGGCGGCCCAGAAACAGTTGATTTACGGCAGAAAAAAAAAAAAAAAAAAAAGGAAATGCAATCTTGCTTAACTCTTCTAAAGACAGCTGGCAGCAGGATCCAGGGAAGGGATTTAAGTCCGATTTAGTAGCCTCACTTAACTCCTTTCTTTATTGTTCCTCTCGCCTTTCTGCCTCCACGGCCGAAACCTGGAGCATAGCAGGGAAAGTTAACAGCAAGTTAAGCTGTTAAATCAGAAATTGTGGTGACTGGAGTTTACTGACAAGTGATATTCCCACAACACATTCAGATTGCTTTATGTCTTGGCAGAGCTGCGTTAACCCTGCCAGTGCCAGGCTGCGGCCCCAGCGCAGATTCCCTCCCCCCCGTGCCCCCCTGACTCCCTCCTTTTGCATCTCTTCACCCCCTTGGACACAGCAGCCTCGAAAAGTGAAGCCAGCCCGAAAACGGAGCCGAGAGGTCAGTCCCAGGACACGAGCAGGAGAGGGTGGGCCACTTCCAGTGCTCGTATGCAATTCTGGAAGCGCACCAGCTCCTCCGTCCCTCTAAAAATAAGACCTCACCTGCTGTGTTTGCTTTATTTAAAAAAAGAAAAGACGTACAGAAGTGCTTTGCTCTGCGAGGCAAGTAGGGCTCGCTCCAAAGCCTATAGGAATCAATGGCGAGACACGCACCGACACCTCTGGGTTGCTTGGTCAAAGCAGCAGCCCTGCAGGCAGGCTGCAAAAAGGATCACCTGTCAGGAGCAGCGCCGGGACACACACGCAGACGCATTTTGGCTCTCCAGTTTCATGCGGCGGTGGGAGGGGACCTGCGGTGTCAAATCTTTTATCCCTTAATGAATTTTCACAGGAGCTGGGATAGCCCCTTTGAAAGGCTGAGTGAACTCGTGTGGGTGTCGACAACGTGGAGCAAGATTTACAGCTCTGACCCGCTCACCCCCACCAAAATTGTCAAGTTGGGTCCAAAACAGTTCAGCAGAGCTCAAATCAGGAGTGTCAGTCAGTTTTATTCCTCCAGATGTCCTTAGCACAAAGTCACCCCTACAGAACCCACAACCCAGGCTCCTCAACTCCACTGTAAATCAAGCCAGGAGGAGGAGAAATAAACCCAACACACTGAACCCTGCTAAGCGAAAGAAGCCACACACACACACACAACCTGACAATAAATAAAAACAAAGAAAACTGAGCCCTCCCAAGCACACCCTGGCATTGGGAAGAAAACTGCAGGCTTCATGTAGGAAGCCTGGACCTGAGGGTTAAAGCAGAGCTTTTCCCGAGGCATCCCCCACCAACCTGATTTTCACGCGCGGTGGCCCCGTGGTGCCGGCGCGAGCCCCGGCGGGCCAGAAGCGCCTGCCGAGGCACCGCTGGCTGGAGGCAAGGCAGCCACATCTGCTGGTACAGTTACGCTAAGTCTGAGTTTCCTCATGTGCCCCAATTCCCCACTGCTCAACAGAGTGCTAAAACCCTTCCAAGTTGCTCTCTTAAAACAATTACTGTAGGGAAAAGCAATTGGGAAGGAAGCAAAAAAAAAAAAAAAATCACACAAAGTCGAAGGCTCGGTGCCAACCATTAACTCTCACTCCATTTTGGCTTCGCTCTCTTGTTTTTCCCTCTCTGTATTTTTATCCCTCCGGGACCCAACACGCCGCGGTGTTCTTTCGGATGAGAGCCCAGCAGCTCCTCGCTGCTCCCCGCCGGGTCCCCGCTCCCAAAGCCCGGGCGCAGAGCGCAGCGCGCCGGGCAGCCAGGGGCCGCCGTGACCTCGCATAGCCCCGGCCCCGCCGCCGGGGCCAGCCCGGCCCACGCACGATCGCGGCTGCCCGCACACGCGCCGTGCTGCCCCCGGCCCCCTCAGCCCACCCGGGACTGCCCCACGCCCCCTCTACGCCGCTCCCCCCCCCCCCCCGCCTTCTCCGCACCCTCTCCGCGCACGCCCCGCGCAAGGGGCGCGCAGGAGCCTCGCAGGGGGATGCGGGCAGCGCTGCGCGCCCCCCACCCACGCAAAAATAATAATAATAATTTTTTTAAAGCAAATAAAAAATAAATAATTATTAAAAAAAAAAAAAGGCGGAAAAACGCCCATCGCCAAAAGGCGCGCGGGTACCCTGGGGGTGCCCGGGGGGTCCCCGCACCGCACCGCACCCCCCGCCGCGCACAGCCCGCAAGTTGGCCGCGGGCAGCCCGGGCTGGGCCGGCTCTCGGGGTCCCTCTAGTGACAAGCGTGGGGAGGGCGGGCAGCGGAGCCGGCACGGCTCGGCTCGGCTCGGCTCGGCGCGGCGCGGCACAAGCATCCCGCGGCACAAGCATCGCGCGGCGTGGCACGGCTGGGCGCGGCGTGGCACGGCTCGGCGCGGCTCGGAGCGGCTCGGAGCGGCGCTTACCTTGGCGCTGCCGCTGCTACTCTCAACTTCTGGCGGCGGCGGGCCGGGGAGGAAGGCAGGCTGCCGGCAGCGCTCATCCGTGTGTGCCCCGGCGCTTGCCATGCTGCTGTCCGGCCCTGGCAGCGATCGCGGCTTTGGCTCGCCTTCCCCGCGCCCTGGCTTGCTCTCCTCGCTTTGCCTTTTTGGTATGTCAAGTCCCTGCTTGAATTTGTCTGGAGGATGTTATTTTGTTACGATTAGGTATTTTGTTATTCTAGAGAGCGAGCGAGCGCTTTCCTTCCTTCTCCTATTTTTTCCTTTTTTTTCTTTTCTTTTTTTTTTTCCTTTTCTTGTTCCTTTTTTTCTTTTGTTATTTTTTCTCCTTGTTCCCCCCTTTTTTTGCCTTTTTTTTTCCTCCTCCTCTTTCTCTCCTCCTGCTTTGGCTGCCCCTTGGGTGGCTCTCACTTTTTGTTGTGGTGGTGTTTACTGACTGCGTCCCCCTGGCCGGGGCGGAGGGGCCGGCTGCCTGGCTGCCCGCTGCTCCCGGCTGGCTGCCCCACGAGCGAGGAGACAGGCAAAGCGCTCCGGCTGCCCCCCTTTTATACCCCCCCAATGGGCATGCTCTGACTTCCCCAGCGAACACCAGCCCGGCCACGCAGCCAATAATGTTGCAGAGCGATCCCTCCCTCTTTCTCCCTCCCTTCTTCGTAACCCTGCGAAGTCCAGCTCGGGGAGCGACGGGAAGTTGCAGCCGCAGGCTTTCCCTGCCCGGGAGGGGTCTTTAGCCCACCCCGGCCGGCCCCCGGCCTGGGGGGGTCCGGGGGCTGCGCGCATCCTCCGCCTCGCCCCGCAGGTGAGGGGAGGAGATGGGGGCCTGCGCCGCCAGCCCCTGCCCGAGGTGCTGGGGCACCCCCTGCGCGCCCCTCCCGCCCTCCAGAGAGCCGAAAATCCCGGGGAGGGGGAGGCAGAGGGAGCAGCAGGATTTGCAGCGCCAGCTTTTGGGTCTCGCTCCAGGTGCGCACGTGGCCATGCCACCCCTCCCACCCCGCGCTGGACCCCAAAACCTCTCCTGAGGGCTCCCCACTGAAGGTGCAGACGTGGGGGTGCTGGCAGCACGGCCACCCCCGGCCTCAAGCCGTGGCCATGCCCTGCATTACACTACCCCCACATCATCAGATGTGAGCCCCCCACTCTGCCCGTGCGCATCCCTGGGGACAACATGGATGGTACCGCTCCGTGGGGCACGGGCGCTCGGGTTTTGCACCCCAAAGGGCACCTCCCGAAATCGGTGGCTGCTCGCTGGGTTGCCCCCGCTCCGCTTGAGCTTGTGCAAGCTGTTGCCTTTAAGCCAAGGGGACTTTTCCCAGGCTTCACCGTGAAGCGGTGCGCGATCCGAACGCGCACCTGTTGCGATCGCCACTCCGGTGGTGCTGCATGGCAGTCATGCCGTGCTGCACCCAGCAAAACTCCCCTTCTCCCAAAAACCTGTCCTGCTGGGGAAGCAGCTGCCTCAGAGGTGGGCTGTAAGGACCCTCCTTGCTTTCCACCAGCAGCAAAGGCAGCGCCGGAGTGCCTGCATCCTCGCCGCTGCCCGGGTGGGCGTCTGCTTGCAGGGATGCACAGCTCAAGTTGCACTGCAAGGCATGCACCCGCCGTGGCGCCGAGAGGGGCAGAGCTGCCCAAAATCGCGCCACAGGTTGTTGCATCTCAAGTGATGTTGGCGTGGTAGGGCAAGGGCTCAGCAGCCCTCACTCTGACATGCGCTAAGGAAACTCTTTTTTAAAGTTTTTTTCAAGTGTGCACCTGTTTCTTTCAAGAATGGGGGCTTGGTGCCTCTCTGGACGTCTGGAATTGCCATAAACATGCCAAAGAAAATGTGAGGTGTGAGCAGGACTGGTCCTTTCCTACTGGGCTCTGGAGGTCCTGCCCTGCCCAGCATCCTGCTCATCTCAGGGCTGTCCCCTGGGCTGTGTCGCTGCATAGCACACCCAGCAGGCAACCTGGGGTCGGGGCAGCAAGCACCGGCACACCTGGGGGAGGGATGTGATGTTGAAAAAGCATCGGTGTGCCCATCGTACTCAAACATAGGCATCAAATCTCAGCTCCTACATCCATAGCTAAGTATGTAAAGTGGCCTGGCTGTCAAAGAGAGTGAGCAGTTGAGGAGCCCCACTGGCACATTCTGGAACTCCAGGCTTCTCCATGGAGAGGCATCTCCATTGGCCTTAGTAGTTTCTCCAAGATGCCCAGGACTTAGAAAATCCATACCATGGGGTCTCGCCTTCTGTCCAGCCTGAACTGCTCATCAGAGCTGGTATCCTTAAGGAAGATCAAGCGCCTCTCCCCACTGCAAGCAGAACCCCATCAAAGGAAAGGAGCCAGTGAGCAGGGGGGTGAGCAGGGCTGTAAGCAGGCTGCGAGTAATAGCTGAAGGAGCCAGCTCCCTTCCCTTCCCCCAGCTCAGCACAAGGACCTCCTGAGAGGAGACAAAAGAAAGCTTGGAGGGGGTTAATCTCCTGAGAAAAACAAGTGATTTTCCAGTAAACAACTGCAATAGCAAACAATGGGGGTGAAAAATAGCGATCATAAAAAAGTCTGCTCTGAGGAAGAGGCGACCCAATAAGAGAGGTGTCCCTCTGGCTGGGGGAAAAAACAAGCCAGCATTTTGGTGCAGCTTCGGCGACAGCAGCAAAATACACCCCACAAGTTGCCAAGTTGGGTCTACTTGTGCTTGTGCCTTTTGATCTTTTAATTGCTTCTTAGTTATCCTTCAGTGCAAATAAATAGTGCATTGTGTCAAGAAAGAGGAGGGGGGCGGGGTAGGGAAGAAAGAGACACAAAAGAAAGAGCTGTCGCCCAGAAGAGAAAAGGAACAGGTTCTTTTCCTCCACCTTTAAAGGAGTGAATATATCTGTATTTGGGGGGGCGAAGGGGGAGAAGGGGATAGGATTAGAAATCAAAGCGAAATTGGAGAGAAGAGCATTAAGCCTCGGGCATCCTTACAGTAGGAAGAAAGGAGGGAGGTGGTAAAACCCTCTGGGAGTTTATTCCGTGAGTTATGAGAGAATCCACGAGTGTAATATTGTTAAAGGTCAGCCTAAACCTAATTTAAACTAGGGCTGTGTGACCTCCGCCCTTCATTTAATACAGTCATAAGGAACATTGCACTGCAGATAGCTGGAACAATAGCTGCCTCCACCCCAAACTCCAGCCCCTGGCATCACCTGCGACGAGGGCCTGCAACGGAGAGCTGGAGGAGGACCTGGAGAGCCAAGGGCATGGCTGAACCTGAGGCAGAAAGAGAGGGAGAGGAGGGCTGCTGGAGCGAAGGGGCTCGGAGCAGCTCGGCTTACAGCCCAGCAGCCCAGGAAGCATCGTGGCTTGGGAACTGGGTAGGGCTGCACCAACGCAATGCCTGAATCTCTTGGGATGTCCAGGGGATGCCCAGGGCTCGTGGGGAGAAGCTCGGCTGCTGGGGCCTGCACAGCCCCCTGACAGCACTGCCCAGCAGAGCTGGTCAAAGTGGCTCCTGGGTGGCCACCAATACGTGGCAGAGCTTTCTGGGAAAAGGGGGAAGGATGGGCCAGCTCCGGCCAGCCTGGACCTTGCGGGCAGAGATGTGAGCCTCAGTGAGGGCAGAGGAATGCAAGCAGCTGTGGAAATGCAGTGGTCATGGGCCAGGGTGGGCGCCAGCGACGTTGCTGGGGAGCCGAGCCTTGCAGACACCTTCAGGGGAGAGGACATTTGCATGGCTTTTCTCTCCCTCTCCACCCATAATCCACAGAGGGGAGAGGTCACCTAATCCCAGCTCAGCCGAGGCTCCCTGTGATGCTCATTTGGTTTATTTCCCAATTATCCTACAAATGAAAGGATGAGCAGGAAGGGGATTTCTCGTCATTTGGGTTGCACGGTTCATGCTCTGTGCCTACAGCTTCACAAAGGCACCCCAATTTGTAAAGCACCTTGCATTTTCATTAGTCACCAGTGAGGACAACCGGGAGAAATCGGACTGTGTTACTGACGTGCCCAACACGTCGGAGCAGGGAAACACAGGTCAGAACATTCACAATGAGAGCAAGGAAGGGTGAGGATGGCCCATGGGTTGGGATCTCCTGTCCTTGAAGGCTGGGAGAAAATGTCATCACTAGTAAGAAGAGACAGTGAACAGGAAGAGTCCTGAATGCAGCTGTTTAATGGCAGAGAAGTAATCTTAGTTGGCCCAGAGCGTTTTTCAGCGGCTTTAAGAAAGTGATACCTTCTGTTCTGTACAACCCAGGAAATTGGCAATAACACAGTGTCCTTGCACACTGCTAAAATATATTGATCCCGGGGCGCACTGAAATGTTTGAACAGGAGAGATTCATTGGCGACAGAGGATGTGATATATGTAAGGTCCCCGCACGAAATTGAAGTCAAAGAACTGGGAGTGGGAGAAATAATTCACCTGGGGCCCTCAGTCAGTGAGGAGCAAACAAGAGAGGAGGCAAGGCAGGTCTGCTCGGGGCTCCTGGTGTCTGCTGCAGGGCAGCTGGATGCGTAGGGGGAACGAAGGGTGGTCTAGGCATCAGCACAGGACCTCGTTTTGGCATCAGCAGGGTGAAAGGGAGGCTCTTGTAGCAACTCCTGCCCTGGTCTGCGGATGCCCTGAAGCACTCGTTGGACTCGGGTGCTTGGGAGGGATGTTGGCAGATGGACGCTAAGGACCCAGACGGTGCTGAGCACTGCAAAACTGGAGTTCTTCAGAGGTAAATTATTGCGTCGTGCCAGAGGAGTTTGTGACAGCGGTTAAAGGCACAGGTGTTTTCACCCGATTTATACAGAGGACAAACTTGCATTTTTGGCAGACTGGACAAGCTTGGTATTCCTATACATCATTTAAAACTCAACGCGCTGTCTGCATCTCGGCCAACGCCAGGAGGTTGGGGGCTGGGTGCAGCAGAGGGTCAGAGCATCCCAGGAAGGGAGAGAAGTGTCTCCTTTCTCCCTACCAGCTGGGGAAGGCCAAACATCTCTTGGTCTTCCCTGGTTGCCAAAGAGGATGCTGGCGTAGCTAAAGGCTTCCCAAAAGGGATGTTTGAGAAGGATGGTATAGGGTAGATAAGAAAAAATGCTTGCCCTCTCCCTAGCATTTCTGTGCAGTGGGAGTCTGGAAGGCTCCAAGTTTTGTCTGATTATTCATGTCAAAAATGTGCAACAAATACAGTAGCAGAGAAGGAAGATGGGTCTGTGCCTATATTAACAGCTAAGCACATCACAATTTCCTGTTTTCCTTTTTTTTTTTCCAAAGCATTTCCATGGAAATGCTCACTGGAATGTCATAGGGAGGAAGAAGTCCAAGCCCCTGAAGGACCAATAGAAGCTCCAGCAGGTACGATTAGCTCTTCCCAGCGCCAGGGGATGAAGTTGGCTCTCCATAGCACTGTGCAAACACGGGGAATTATGTATTTCCTTCTGGGTCTGTCTGCAGAGCAAGTCCATATGCTGTCCTTGCACCGATTGTGCCTTGGTGCAGCTCCTTAGAGAGCTTCCCCTCGGCCTCCCTGAAGGCTTTCAGCTCGGCCACATCCTCCTGCCTTCCCTGCCGGTGCAGCTCCCGTGCTCCCGTATTTCAGACCTGCTTTAGAGGCACGTGCTTTGGCTTCCCCTTCAATGCTCCCCAGAAAACCAGGCGGGGAATATCACCCTCCAGCGGGTTATTTTTCCAGGCGCTCAATGCAGGCGATGGCACTGGGTGCAGATGGTGGCACATTTTAGGGAACAGATGCAGGGCCCTCGTTGACTTTGAAGAGGTGGAGCGGTGCAGATACGTCTCTGTTGTGTAATTAATGGCCTTGGAAAAAAAAAAAAAGGAAAAAAAAAAACAGCCTGTTGGCTAAGCCCGAATACCTCTGAGGGGTTCAGGAATCCCAGCTATGTATCTTTCAGGCGTTTCTTCCTGTTTTTTTTTTTTTTTTTCCCTTTGCATTGCTGCTGTGATTCGGTGCAGGTCTTTGTTTGCAGCTCTCATTGTCTTGGGGCAAAGCATGGGGTGGGAGCATCCCAGGGCCTGGGTTTCCCATTTCAGGGACCCCCATGTCCACTAGCCCCAGCTGGGGCCACCCCACCACTCCTTCAGGCCCAGGGGCTTTTTGGGTAGAGAAATAGGTTGGAGGGGCAGTGAAGACCCCAGAAGGATGTCCTTGGGGTCAGGCTCCCATGGGCAAGTGGCTGTGGATTCAGGGAGAAGGAGCAGCAAGGGGATCATACACGGTTCCCACACCCCAAGTGCAGCCTCCCTCTGCCACCACCATGGGCAAGTCGCTTCGCTTCCCAGCATTTTGCATCCCCATCCATCAGATGGGGGCGAGAATACCTCTGCTTCCCTTTCCCTCTCTCCGTCAGGGGCTGGGACTGCCCTTGCTGAAGCCCACAGCTGGTAGCAGTCGCATGGGAGTTTGCAATAAGGTCCCCATGGCCAGTGACATGGGGGCACCCTGCTCCTACCCCCTCCAGACCCCGTTGCCCACGCCCTGGGTGATGGACACCCTCACGGGGAGGCGAGAGGTGAGCGCTGAGCAGGGCAGGTGATTTGTTTTCCAGCTCAACCAAAACATTCTCCCATAATCCTAACCCAGGAGGGGAGGCAACAGCACTTGGCAAACAAATTTACGCTAAGTGCACTCGGCTGGAAATGTTTATACACTCCGCTGCTGAAAAATACACCCGGCGTGGCGATAGTGCGGCGCGGCGCCGGCGGAGCAGGGGCGGCCGTGGTGGGGATGCTGCGATGAGCCAGGCCCCAGCCAGGGTGGGCTTGGGGCACGCAGAAAGGTGGCGGTGCTGGACGTCACCAGCACGGCCTGGCAGCCTCTGGATAGTGGGTTAAGGGACAGCGGTGTGCCCCTGAAGCTTGGAAGTGAGTGGGGATGGTCTGGGGAGAGCTGGGGGGAGCTTTGGGCACGTGGCAGCAGTTGGGACCACACGTCCCAAAAGCCTCACTGCTGTGGTCTGCTGGTGGCTATTTAACCTCCAAGGGCTTGTTTATAGATGGGGCTAGGATCTCCAAGGAGCATCATGGGGCAAATAGGTATGGTGTGATCCCGCAGGATGGGGGGAAGCTCTTTTGTGGTGCTGGTTGGGCTCCAGCAAGGAGGAAAGGTCTGTGGACAGAAAAGTGAGGGTTTTGTGGAGATGCCAGTGCTCCTGGAGCAGGAGACCTCACAGGGTGCTTACTCTCAGCTAATTGCTGATTACTAGGAGAGTAACCTCCCCCCCAAAACATACATATAGCTTTTACAAAGAGCACACAGTGGGCTTACATAGCACGTGCGTATGCACACATGTATTTTTGGGCTGAGGGGGTAGAGTGTGCTAGGCTAAGTAGGTAGAGCCAAATGGCAGGTGACTCAAATGCCACCCCTATTTCTGGCCCTGCTGTGGTGATGCCACTTGGGGTGACTCACTGGATCTCTCTGTCCCCATCTCTTCATCAGCTGGAGATAACTCCTACTGGGATATGTCGATCCTGGTGCGCTTCAGCATCTGGAAGATCCAAAGAGGAGCGATGCAAAGCACTTAGTGCTATGGTTTAGTGGAGGACTTGTTAAGTGTTAGGACAGAGGTTGGACTAGGTGATCTTGGAGGTCTCTTCCAACCTAGATGATTCTGTGATTCCGTGATTCTGTGAAAGCACAGGCATGATCCCAAACACCTCCATACCTGCTGTGGGGCATGAGCCGGCTTCCCAGGAGAGGGCTGGGAAAGGTCTAAAGAAGTTTATGTTCCCTGGGTGTGTTTATGGAGGTGCAGGCTCTGGACAGGGTGGGCTTTACTTTCCTGCAGCATTGGAGGTGCCAACCCCATCCCCAGCAGCCAGAGCATGTGTGGCCGACATTTTCCCAGCCCTCCATGAAGGCAAAGGGTTAACGGAGCTCCCGAGGCAGGTGGGAGCGCGGGTCAGGCTGGGTGATATTGCAGACATGTTATTTGAAAAGCTAAGAAATTGTGGAATTCCTCACCTAATCCAACTTCCCCACAGTTTAAAGAAAGCTGCGGTGCGAGATATGGCTACATCCAAGGGAGACCCCCCACGAGCCTTTCCCCGCGTGAGCCCCATGTGTATATACACACCGTGAGCCACCTCCGGTCCCGCTGGGCTTCCAGCTGGGGCCAGTTTTCTCCTGGGAAAGCCCAGGAGATGCAGTGCCATGGGGAACCAAGCCCTCCTCTCCAGGGCACCAGCGCTGTGGCCGTAAAATGCACAGAGCCGCGTCCTGCCCAGCGGTCCGAAGAGCTGAGCAGCCATTGGTGGTGTGTTCAATCGAAGCCGGGTTTAGCTGGGAAAAAAAAAAAAAAAAAAAAAAAAGTTAAGGTTTTAATCTGGAAATTTTTACAAATGGAAAAGAGGCAATGACTGAGAACACTTCCAGAAAAGCTTTTTTTTTTTTTCTTTTTTTTTTTCCATGACGTTTCCTATCAGTTCTTTGTAAAAACCTGTTGGATGAATCAGTTGGAAAAAGTGTTGCTTGCCAAAGGCAGGTGTTGGCAAAGAGGCTGGTCCTTTCCCAGGCACTGCTGCTGGGCCGCACTTTGTCCTCCCTTGACCGTGGTGTCCCTCACCTATCCTGAGCCATCCTGGGAGCCTCGGGGGGCACACAAAGATAAATGCGTTTGCTGCTGGGGGCCAGGCTGCCTGGTAGCTGAGGCTTGCTGGGGGGCATTGGGACCACGGTGTGCTCCTCCACCAGCCCCTGGATGTTCTCAGCTCCATGTAACGCAATCAGCAGCTCACTGTTACTGCCTTGTTAGAGGAATAAGCACAATAAAGGATGAGAAACTCAGTCGGTTTCCCCAATAGAGACGAAGAGATGAGCTCACTCTGGGAGTGGCTGGAGGGTTCCCAGGTATTTCGCACCCTACAGAGAGGTTGGCACACCTGAGGCAGGGAGCCCTCAGCCCATCCTCTTGCAGATGTGTCCCTCCAGGGCTGGGATGTGCCGCAGAGCTGCAGGATAGAGGCTGCAGGGCTAAATGTCACTTAACCCCACAAGAACCCCCCTTGATGCCTCAGCCTGCAAGAGCTGAAGGTGGTTCACCCATCTCGAGGAGGTTCATCCATCTCCAGGGGGTTCACCCACCCCTGTGACATTGTGTGCTGTGCTTGTCCCCACACCCTGCCTGGTCCCTCTGCCTTTGTTTGAGCTGAATGTGATGAGGGGTGTGCTGAAGGGTGTCCTTTTTGCGCTGTTTATCCACCAGCTCTCAAGCTTTCCTTCCAGCCCTGCCTTCAGCCCCACCTGGCAGATGCCAAAACTGGGGTCAGGAGCCATACATGACCAGGATGGAGGAAGCAAGTCCTCAGACCTCTTGTGTTAGCCAGAAAATAATCACAACACTTACACAAACAAACATTTGGTGAGACAATACGAAAACCAATGGCAATAATGCCCCTGATTCCCACAGGCCCCAGCTTAGGGCATCCCTAGCTATGGGAGGTGGCTGTGGTGAGCACCGCGAATACCTGAACATGATCACAGAGATTAACCAGAGTAATTACAGGCATGGCAATTGCATCCCTGTTGCAAATCTTCCTCTCTCTTTATTTTTTCCAGGTGGGTTTTGTGCTGAGCCATCCAAGTCCATCAGGTAGATCTTCATGAAGGAGAAGATTTTTTAATTTTTTGGCTCAGAATTGAATTGCTTAGATTTTTTTTCCTTTTGCATTAAAGGCAACCATTTCAAATATGTACAGATCACACGGGTGTTTTTTAGTCAAAACAAGCACAGTAACCACAAGAGGTGCCAGACTGGAACAACCTCTTCTGAACTAATCTAATCCAAAGGAAAGAAAGAAAGAAAGAAAAAAAAAAAAAGATGTTTTCCAGAGATAGACTGAATTCCATTGTCTCTACGTGTGATATAAGGAGAGAGAAAAATCTAGCAACAAATAGCAGGCATCCCCTAAAAGTCCCTTTTAGGGGAATTAACTTACAACCCTGAGTTTCATCATTAGAGGAAGATTTGCCTGAGTCACCAGGGTGTTTCAAGAGCTCCCATCCCAATTCCTGCTGAGCCCCCATCCCAGGTCCTGCCCCAAACCAGAGCCCTGCTGGTGAGGGCAGTATTCCCAGGGGGTCCCCTGCACACCTCAATGCCACTGGGGGCACAAACCCCGCTCTGGTATACGATGCCTGGTTTACAGCCACTTTCTCCCACCCGCCACCGCCCTCACCGTTTCCAGAGACCCACATGAAAGCAGCAACAGCACCGTCGGGGTGTACAAAGTAGGAGATGACTCACTTGAAGCCTTTGCTCCCACCCTCAGGATGCTCTTCCGTACCCAGATAGGGAGCGATCTCCTGGGGAAGGGGGGTGGAATATGTCAGATGGATTTTATTTTTATTTTTTTTTTCTCAAAAGCTTTCATTTAATCTAAACAACTGGCTTGGGATGTTGGTGCTCGGCTTTTAAATGAAGTAATTTTAAAACTAAAGTTTTCTGGGCGTGCTTCTGCCAGGTTCTGGTCTCAGGAGGGAAAACAGAGACAGGGGGAAACCTTGAGCATCAGTGATTGGTATGATGTGGATGAAGACACTGCAGCAGGGGAAGCAGTTTCCACCGAGTTAGAAGGGTTTAAGTGGTGGTTCCTGCCCTTAAGATACTGCAAAGCACAAGAGCATTTCTATTTCCCAAGTGCAGTGGGAGGACCGTGCAGGCTGCAGCATCCCTGCACCCCAAACCTGGCCATCCCTGGGAAGGGGGGCAGGAGGTGGGAATGCTGGACAAGAGAAAGCAAGTGTTGTCATCTCCATGCAAGAGAGAGCTTGAAGACACCTAAAAAGATACCTGCCTTTGGCTTTGTCACGAGCACAGGCTGTGGGGAAGCAGCCTCCCAGCCGCAGCCTTGTTTTTCAGTAGGAGCTGCTACCCCCAAAACCACTTCCCCCATGCTGCTTCTGTGCTCTGCAACCACCCTGCTGCAGTTTGCGACTTTGCCGGGGCAGAAATCGAGGCGTGCAAGCCCAGATCATGGCAGAGAGGGGAAGGAGGGCTCTGCAAGGGAGGCACAGGAGCCAGAGCCAGAGCTGCTGCACTGAGAGTGCTCCCGCAGGAACTCTGTCGGTGCGTGGTGTGAGCCTGGTGTCCACATCTCCCCCAGGCTGCCCAAGGGAGAGAGAGGAGCCATCAGGCAAATGGTTTGCGAGGCAGGTTTATTACACGGTGCAGGGAGGGGTGTCACCCCAGAGTGCCCACCGCCATGGAGGTGGAAGTCTTCTCCTGGACCTGCCCCAGTCATCGCACCTGGCCATCAGGTGTTCTTCAAACAGTTTGCAGAAGGTGTCAGCACATGCGGAGGTCAGTACAGGCTAAGACTGATGGAAACTTTAGAGGGCTGCTTGTATCCAAAATGGATTTGCTGGCAGCTTGGTTGCTGCTTCGGAGCCACCCATAACAAAAAGCCCAAATAAGTCCCTGCCTGATCCCTTTTGCACCAATTTCTTTTTTTCCCTGACTCTCTGAAAGCCTGCCAGGCTGCGGGTGAGACAGCCCCATGCTTTGGAGGAGTCACCCCCATCACAGGCAGGCTGCTGCTCCCCTCAGCTCTCGATGCAAGCAGTGCAAACCTTCTGTGTCGACAGCTGAACTGCCCCACTGGGTAGGTGCCTCTCACCCCATAGAAGCAATCCTGCCCAAGTGGGACTAAGCTCACCTTCCAGCTCCTGTAACACATTTGACCGCTGTGCACCACGAGGACCCTTCCCATGCTACCACCTCGGTTGTGACCAAGTCTCTCTGAACCTTTTTTTTTTGGATAAGTGCAGTGAGCTTCCTTGCTCCCCGGTAGAAAGGCAGGTTTCAGGCAGGTCAGGTCATTCCTGCTGTTCCTTTCTGCTCCTTCCCCGAGCTCCCTTTCATCCTTGATGTGCTTAGCGTTGAAAATGTGGCCCATTGTCTTTTATCAGGCTTTGCAACGGGTGTGTTAATCCACCCGGGGCTGTGCTCACTGTAACTGGAACAAACGTGGTGTCGGCAGGAAAATGCCCCACACACCTGGGGGAGAGATCCCCCGAATGCCCGGTGCTCCACTCTCCCTGCAGAGCCTCGCTCCACAGGCGGTTCCGTGACATTTATCTACTCCCCAGCAGGATCCCCTTGTGGGCTTGCCCTAACTCAATCCCACAGACACCTGGCTTTGTTACACAGCTCTCTAGCTCCTGGTTGGTGCAGAGACGAGTTTCCAAATTGCTCATTTGTGCTTGAGGAGCCTTTGTTTAAAAACCTGGGGGATCCACGTGGTTAGGAGAGGACCAAGCACGAGCCTTTGCCAATGTGCATTTGGGTAACTCATTATAATTCTATTATTGTACGTGAGCGGATAGGTCTCCCCACCACTGAGGCACTTCATGGAGAATAACTTAGACCCTTTTCCTAAAATGAGAGACTGTTACAGATCCAGCCAGCTCTTAAGTCTTTAAATTCACTCGAGTCAGACAAATTGGCCACGTGTTGCTCTGTTTGGCCTAAATTCAAATGAAGCTCTGCCTTAAGACACTGGTGGGCAGTTGTAAAAGCCCAAACACAGACCTAAATTAATGGGTAAGATTTCACCTGATGTCTTGGGGGATGCTCACCCATGTACCCGAGGTCTCTAGGGGGTTTTGTGGCAGATCCGTACCCCAACCTCCCACAGCTGAGCATCACCAGCCCAGACCCAGGGACAACCTTTGTTTCAGCTCCTATTGCTTAGGTCTGAGGTTTATGTATTTTCCTGGTGCTTTCCAAGCTGACACAGTCTGAAACTCTGAGCGCTCCCTCTGCTGGCTAAAATATCATTTCATAATCACTTACTAGGGCTCATTCACACTGGAAAGACATGGGAAGAGAGCAAACCCTCCCCAGGGCAGGTGCATCTTGGGGGACACGCTGCAGCGGGGATACCAGTGCCACTGTCCCTGATGGTGGGGCAGGACAGCACCAACAAAGGGTCCAACCTAGACCCGGCCTGAACCAAAGCTTCCTGACATGATTTCCAAATGCAAAGTGTATAACCCCAAATATCTGCACAATGGAGAACCAAAACAGCACGTTGCATTGCAGGATGGGTGCTGGTGGTCACCTGCCCTTCTTCGCCCTTTCAAGGTCCCAGGATTCGGGCACCTTGTGAGCAGTAGTACGGTGTGGGGAGATGACCCAGCTTTGTTTGACATGTTAGTATTCATATTCAAGATATATATCTATGCTCTGGAAGTCCTTCAGTGCCAGGGTGCGGTGGAAACACCCAGGGTTTTATTTGGGGCTGCTGTTATTGTGGATCTAAGCCTAGGTATGCCCAAAAGGGGATGACTGGCTCAGAACCACATGCCTATCCAGCCCAAAACATTCCATAGATATGTGTAGCATCCAAGGAAATACCAGGCAGGAAAAATTTCCCCAGAGCATATGATTTCTTGCGCTGCAGGGTGGCAAGTGAGCCAGCAGTTAGGGTGCTGGAAGTGCACACTGGAAAATGTGCTGCAGGGAGCACCTTGGCGTCAGGGCCATCCTCGCTTGGTGTTTCACCAAAATATGGGTTTATGCTGGAGCAGAGCTGATGGATTTTGCTTATAAACCTGAATTTCCTCTCTAGTAGAGAAAAAAACACCTTTACATAGAGACCAGAGCAAGAGCAGCAGCAACCCAACTCATCAGGGCTCAAGGTGCCTGCAAGGGCTGGTAGTCCACAGTGCCATCAGCCGTGCAATGTCAGGGCCAGCATCCCCACCAGGAGCAGCCTATGGGGCAATGGCCTTGATGCAACTTCTTGCTCCAACGTCACATACTGAGCCCCAGCAGGTTTTTCTCCAACACCTTGCATCGTCTGTATTCTTTCACCCCATAATTTGTGGGTGTCCCTGGTGCCCATGGCTGCTTGCCGTGTCCCAGGCAGGGATGCGGGCTCCGGATGCAGGCTGCCCTGTGCTCCATCCCCTGGCAGCCTCGGGGACTGCAGGAGGAGGGAAAACCATGGCAGGGATCCTGCTTTAACAGATTCCCAGCATTTTTGTGGTGCCCTATTTTGGTGACAAAGCCACGGGTAATTGCTGCGCTCTGGACAGATATGTGAAACCTCAGGATCTTTTCCAGGTCGTGAGGACTGTGAAGTCCAAGAGGACAGATGAATTCCTCGGGAAAGGCTCCAGAGACCAAAGCCACTTTAGGGAGAAATTGGGATGCAAATAGCCTTTTTGGAGGTGAAGAAGGTGCAGTGATGCAAGGTTAGCCAGGGCCAATGTAAATGGCTTGAAAGTCGCTCCCAGCCCTCCATTCTTAAATGGGATGCACAGCCAGAGCAATGACCCTGAGCATCTCTGCACAGGGTGAGGATTAAGGGGAAGCATCTCAAGAATGATATCTGGGGTCTGCAGTTAAAAGCATGAGGGAAAATCGGGCATGACATCAGCACTCAGTGTCACTTGGTGTCCCCCGGGTGAGGTCATGGATCTCAACAAAGCAGAGGAGATGCTGGAGAAGCGTTTCCCACTTGTTTTTCATTTTTCTTTTTGGGACTGAAATTTGTTATTTCAAGGCAAAGCGTCAGCATTTGGAAAGGCATGGCCACTCTTAGCTTGCAGATATTTTAAAAGTGACCAAAAAAAGCAATTTGACTGCAGTTTTCACAACACAGGTGGTTTTATTAGAAGTGGGTCAACCCTTGAGCTGCTTCACTGTGATTTAACTCACCACTGAAATCAGCAGAAGCCCAAGAGCCAAGAGATCATTTATCAGAGATAATTTTTAAAAATCTCACCCAACAATCAATGCCAAATAGGAAAAGCTGGAAGGTTGGGTGTGCAAATCCTGCCCGCAGGCACATCTGCAGCCTCCAAAGCAGATGAGCTTTCTGATTAGTGGAAAAAAGGGTAAAAAGGGTAGACATTTTTCCATTGAAACTTCCACAGAATGGTTTATCGTCAACATGGGGCGGGTGGTGTCATTTATATTTGATTTTCCGTTTTCTGATTAGAAAAGAGGAAGCCGTGCTGTTTTCCGACAAAAAGTTACATTTCAGAAGTTGGCAGTTCTGTAAAATAGCCTCCCCCACAAAAAAAATCCACCATTAAAAGGCCAAACGACAACAACCTGGAAATCAAAAGCCAAATTTGTTTCCGTTACCCATTTTCTTCCAAAATGGGAAAACATTTCATGGGAAGTTTTAGTGAGAGCAACCAGGCACATCCTGGAAATCCTGGCATTTGCCACGCATAAAAATAAGTTAAATAAAGTCATATTTTGGCCTGTTTTTTCAGGCAAAGAAAGGAGCTCAAGGGAGCCCTGTCCACCTCGCTGAAGCTGGCTAGGGATGGAGGGAAAGGATTAAGGCCCAGATCATTTCCTTGTGCGCTCCTATGGTCTTGCTTAGCTTCCCGTTATTGTCCCAGGTCTGCTCCCGCCTGTGCTGCCCAAGGGGTTTGGGGGGGGATGTGGGACCCAGCCTGGCATCGAGCTCGGAAAATACTGGCCGCCTTCCTTAGGAATCATTCACCCAGAGACAATGAGCTGGCAGCGGCTTTCCAGATCAATTTATAGCTGACCTAAAGCTTTCTTCCTGCGGGGGGTGAAAGGAGAAGGAGAGGTGCTTTTCTTTGGCCAGAATGGGTGTCTTTGGTGAGGTCAAGCTAAATCAGAGTGTATTTAGGTATAATCTAGCTATTTCTTATACTAAACGAATTTGTGAGTTTGCAGGGTGATAGAGAGTGTTCTTCTATCCCGGAAAAGGAAATAATACAGCCAGATTAGCTCCGGGAAAGTGGCAGCCTTGCCTTCCTCTCCAGATAAGCCGGAGCAGCGCAGCCCAGCCTGCCACCCGAAGAGTGCTGCCAGCCACCCGGGCACTGCCCCCGGCCACCATGCACCCACGCTCAGCCCGGATCCGTTCCCATTTCCAAGGGAATTGCTCCCATTTCCTTGAAACCAGAGCCCACATCAGGAAGGGTTCAGGAAAAAGGGGCAACTCTGGGCCTTTCTTTTCTGGGCAGCGTTAACAACACCGCAGCCCAAAGAATTTGTCTTGCAATCCCCTCTGCGGCTCAGCTTTCAATTCTCTATTCAACCAGCATGAATGAAGCGAAGCCTTTATTTGCATTCTCTTCAAATTGCCCTCCACCACTAGCATGAGACCTCTGGAAGTTTGTTGCAAGGAGCAGAGGAGCCAAGATATTTTAGCCGGGCATGATGCCCCACCACTAACGCAAAATAAAAAAATAAAAAAATAAATCACTTCAAAGCAACTGCTGAGTCAGAATAAACGGGGCTTGGATGTTTTCGCTTCCCAAAGATCACAATGCAAAGCCCCGGCGGGAGGAGCAGGGAGGGAGGTCAATGGAAGCGGCATTCCCTGTCCCTGAGTCACTTCTCCTTCAGGAATTCAGATCTGGCATCTCCCCAGCACGTCTGTGAGCAGGGAATTGCCTCCTTCCTAGCAGAGAGGGGCGTTATAAAGAAATCCTGCAGCGAGGGGCACCCCACGCTGTTGCCCATCCTCAGTTTTGGGGGTGAAGGGCTCTCGGCAGCCCAAGCCAGCCAGCAGCATCATGTTTTCAAGCTGTGTGCTCTGGTGCAGAACCTAGGGTTGCCTTCAGGCTTCCTTCCCTGGTGTGGCAGAAAAAAAAAAGGGAAAAAACACCTTTGTTCTCCTTTGGCCTTCACCTCACTGCCACTCTTAAAAAGCAAAGAGCAGGCCCTGTCCAAGCCCTTTATGTTATTTTCAGTTTTGGAAAGCAAGCTGTGCTCAGAAAGATTTTTTATTTGTGATCTTCTCTGGTTTTTAAATTCGTGCAGTATTTTCTCCTGCACCTCCCACCATACATCACACACAGGACAGCTCTTGCTTTGGGGATGAAGGAGCGAAAGACCTGCTGTCTCCTCCTCCCAGGATGCACAAAGGTTGGGGAACAGTGGGGAATGGCCACTGGCTGCCATCACAGGGGGATCACCAGGTGGGCACTCAGTGTATCCAAACCCAATCCCACCCAACATCCGAACCCGCTGAGAAAACATCAGGCAGCATCTTTCAGCTGGTCCTGCCTCATCTTCATATTTCGAAACAATTCCCACTCTGCATTTGCTCAAACCTCCTGCAGTTTTTCAGTGGAAGGAGAAGAGTCCACCCCGGGGTAGCCCAGAGCCTGGTGGTTTAGTGCATGGTCTTGGGCAATCAGGCACAGAGGATGAAATCCCCACAGTGATGCCAGCAGAGCAAGCACCTGCATCTCCCACGGTCCGGCTTGGTGCCCAAACCACCCTTCCTCCCGTCTAATCCAGCCTTGCTAAAACTGGTCCAGTCCTGCGGGAAGTGCTGATGTTGATGAATCAACATTTTCCAGCAAAAAACGTGGCATTTGCAGTTTCCCAACCAGCCCTAATTGAGAGCATTCAGAAAAAAAGCAAACAAACAAGCAAGAAAACCAAACAATGGCAGAGGGCAGGGAACGAGACGGGCATCTCCGACCAGCTGTCCTCGATGGGGCATCGCTTCTGGGGCCCCCACGGCAGCATCCAAAGCTCGTCCTTTTGCAATTTCTTTCTAGGGGAAGATATTTTTGACTTAGCAGAACCATTTGGCAAAAAGGGTGCTTAGAATTTTCTGTGCCTGTTTGTTGTTTTTTTTTTTAAGTGTGCAGGGCATAGGCTCATGCCATGGTCAGGGTCCCCACTACCTATTTTAGATGTGTCTCAATTTATCAGCAGTTTGTAGAGACAAATATTTCACTACAGTGGATAAGTTGTGGTGATTCTTGGCAGGTTTTCTGTCTGTCTGTAGCCAGCGTAGGTTTCTGAGCTTCCAAGCACTGTGTCTGCAGGCAGTTGGAGGCCCCAGGCTCTGGGGTCTGAGCCTCTTGCATAGACAGCTACCATCTGAAATGCAAAGTGTTGGTAGAAAGGAAGGCTCTCTTTTTGTCTTGTCCAGCCAAGTATTTGTGCTAGCAAGTCCCAGCCTTATTGTAGAAGAGCCTCTCTGCTTACCCATCTTCTACAGACCCTGGCTGCTGAGTCCAAGGTCTTGGTCCTAGGTGATGCAGGACAAGTCCAGGTGACTCCACCAAGCCTTGGGTTTTCAGCTGTGGTGGGGAGCAATGCCTCATGAGGAAGACCTTAGATCTGCTTCTCTTGGATGTGCTTTTCCCCCATACCATGCAAGTGGACCCAGCCACAGCTCCTCTTCCCTGCCTCTGGGCTCAAGGTGACTTCTCCCTGGGATGGATGTGCAAAAATTTGGGATTGTGGGTGCAAAAACAGGAGAGAAAGGCACTGGCCCAGCAGCATGTGTTAGCATCTCAATAATACTGCTGCTCTGACTGCCTGGAGGTGCTTTGGTTCTGGCAAATTTCAGGGCTGCTGCAAATATCTTATTAAATGAGAAATGAAAATCATGGTGTGAAGCGATTATTGGCAGCAAGGGAAAGCAGAAGGCAGTCAGGAAGGGCAAGCATCTGGTCCAGGACTGGTACACTCAAAGCACAGCCCTGAGCATCAATAGTGATGGATGCTGCACTGGCGGCAGACAGCTCAGGGAAACTCTTCTTGGCTAAAATCTGTTTTCTGCGACTGATTTGTCAAATACTTGTGAATAACAAGCACATCCCACAGTAAAAACTCCTCCTGGGCCTCTGACAAACAGCATGGAGAACGGGACACACTTTCTAAATTGGTTGTGGCACTCGGCCATGATTTTTCTGGGTACAGTTAATAGGTGACTTAATTCTTTACTTAATCGGGACTGTTTCCGTTACACAGCTGAGGAAGTTCAGTCTCCCGGCTGCCTCTCTATATTTGGACTGCAAACTGCAGGAAGCTGACCAGTGTGATGTTTCCACGCATATTACCCAGTAATGTTTCCCTAGAAAGAAAAGTCTTATTCAAGGCTTTCTGCCCCTTCCTCTTTGTCTGCCCAGGCACCGAGGGTGGGGATGCTCTGTGTACCCCCCTTGGATGCATAACCACTTTGCCTCCCTCACAGCCCCTTCATTTGAATGGCAGAAGCTGAGTGTTAAGTGATAGGTGGCTCTGGGACCTTTTAAAACTGCCTTTTCCAAGCACAGACCACCAACCCTGAAAGTAAATGGTTCGGCCCCTCCCCAGGACATGGACACATGAACCACTGACACAGTAATCATGGACACACAAACCATGGGCACACCAACTATGGACACACCAACCATGGACACACCAACCATGGACACATAGCGCAGCCCATGGACACACAAACTGACACAACAGATCCACAAGGTTTATTCAGTTGCTTTGAAGGTGCAATAGTGTAAGTGCGTGTCTCTGCCAGCCTCTCAGCTAGTTGCAGTAGTTTTCCAGTTGGTAGAGGGAGCATGGGTTTTCACAGCATTGCTCAACAATGCCTCGCTTGACTTTCTGGTATTCCTCATGTTGGAACGGCAGCTCTCCCACCTCGCCATGCAGGGGACCACTCACTGGCAGGGGAGAAAAAGATAAGCCACACATCATTCACCATACGTCAGCCCTGGCTGTTGAGCCCTGTGGAGACCCCTTTTTCAGACACCAGACCTGTAAGTGGAGAGCTGGCTGGGAAGTGGGGAGGCAGTTGCAAGTTTTTCCCCAAGCTGATGTGCTCAGAGCACCTTCAGGCTCTGAGTTTCCTCTCCTAAAGTAATCCCATGGTGCACAAAAGGAACCAAACGGAGTGGGTATTGGCGCTGTGACAGACCCAGGGGTACAGGGACTTTACTGAGGCAAGCACGTGGAGAGGAGGAAAAATCCTGCACCCTCTCTGGGGTGAGCAGCTAGTAAGTAAGCTGATGGTTGGTCTACTCCAAGTCACGAGCTTGAAAACCTGTGGGCGGAGCTGTCCAGAAGTCCAGTGAAAATACAGAAAATGGCAAATAAAACAGTGATTTTTCCTCTAGGAAGAAAAGAGCCCCTAACAGCCAGAAGAAAGTGCCTGGAAAGCGAGACTAAGATGTGGTTTCTAGGGCAGCATGAAAGTATAGCTCGAGACGCAAAATCCCCAAGTCCCCAAAGCGTGATACAATGAATGAGGCACAAGAGTAACAAGAAATCATTATGCTAGCTTGCTAAAGGGAAAACTTAGAAAAGATTTAGCCCAGCATTAAGTAGAAGAGGAAATAGCTAGTCAATGTTTTGTGATTTATCTGTCTTCATCCTTCAAGCCAGCTGCAAGCAGACTGTAAACACAACCAGCTCATGTGACAAAGAGGTGGTGGCTCAGGCAAGAGTCGTAGAAAAAGAGGTAGGAAGTCCTCAGATACTTTCAGACAGGTTGGACATGATGAAATTCTCCATACAATATTTAGGGAATTGGCTAACAAATCTTCTGACCCACTCATAATGGTCTTCAGTACCCATCTCCTCACACTACAGCTGTAGGATGATAGGTCCTGGCCTCTTCTAGGTACCAACATCATGTTCAGGGGCAGCTCTCCAGAGTGCCTCATCCCACCTGCTTGAGACCTTGCACATCTTGCCATTGCGCTTAACTGAATAAACCCAGGCTGTGTTGCTCTGTGCCTTCTGATTTCCATCTTCTGAAAGCAGCCTTTACAAAAGCTGGCTGGGTATGGGACAGGGCTGGTGGTGGCAGGTAGGTGCAGCAGGTGGTGGTGATCTCCTCTGCCCTGGGAGAAGCAGCTGTACTTCCCAGCCATGAGAAGGGCCATGCTCCCTGTGCAGTGCTCCCACTCCCAGCTCCCACCTCTGAAGCCCCACACCTGCACCTCTCAGCGGCCACAACACTGGGGAGAGGCAGCACTTCCAGCAGGTCCCTGCATGGCACACTGCTCCCCACACCATTCCTCAGTGTCATCTCAGGAAAGGGATTAGCAACAGACAGAGAGCAGAGGAGTTGTGTTTTTCAGTGATCTGCCTCTGTTTTGCAATCTGTTTCCAATTTTTCAGTTTAGCTGCTGATAGGAGTCATTTGCTCTCTGCTTGCAGCTCCTCTGACGCTCAGGCTGGATCACAAGTGAACATGAGAAGCACAGGACAGGCTGTTTCCCTGAAGCAAAAAGTTCAGACATAGTGTTTGAGACAAGTTTAGGAGTTTGCAGAGCTCGTTGAAGGCTGGTAGCTTCCAGAGCCAGATCAGAAACGTCTTCCTGGGTAGGAATGAGACCAGCTCGTCTGGGGGCAGGGCAGGTAGCAGGGAGCTGAGTAGCTCTGAGCTGATAAAAGTGTTTCCTGTGTTACCGATTTACAGAACAACTGCTCTGCTGAAACAAAAGGCAAAGCAAGGAAACCAACCTACCGCATTTCTGTGGGGGCTGCAGAATGTCAGTTTTTTGCCTTCTTAATCTGCTGTACAAAATAAGGTAAAGATGGACACTGGCTCCATCACAACCTGCTCTGGCTAATCCATTTACCACCGTGAAATACGAAACAATATAAAGCTGTGGGGGGGCTGCAAGCCTGTTGAAGGGCAAGATTAGTACTCAAAATTACCTTGGAAACTATAGAAACCCTCTGAAAAGAAGGGATACTGCTCAGCAAGAAATGGGGAAGATGCTAGAGGAAGGCAGGAAGGCTGCGTTGCACACCCAGGATGAGGAGTAGGCCGTGGTGGACCACCAGGCAGTGGTCCTTCAGGGACTGAAGATACATCTGACTGGTGGCCAAGGGGGACAATGGTCTCTATCAATCAACAGCACACTGCTGCTTTGGAAAAGACAACCCCTGTGTAAGAATGTGGTGTGGAAAACATGCAATATCGTTCTGCCCGCTTGCTCACTCTGCTTGGCGCTGACCAGGCCTCTCCTGGGGTCCTGTGTGCTTCTCCAGGCATCACCATTAAGTAAGGTTATGGACCAAATGCAGAACAATTTGCGTGACAGAGTTCTAGTATATATGCCCTGGGAAGGCAGTCTGGGGGTGTCAAAGGGTTTTGGCTCAGAGCAGGTTAAAACTAGACATGGAAATAGTCTTTAAATAGTTTGAAAAGCACCCATAAGTGAGTAGACTCTTCCCTTTGTCTGCTATGGAGAAGACAAGAAATAATAGACAGCAAGATACATTCAGGTTAGATATTAGGAAGCAATATTCAAGAAGGAAATCAGTTAAGCACGGGAATGGGCAGTTTCAGAAGACAGAAGGTTTTTATGACAATACTTGACAAGAGTGGGTCAGGAATAGGATGGAGACAAGTGCCCCATCTTGGTGCAGAAGGAGGAACCTTGGGTTCCTTCTGCCTTTATTTTCCACGGTCACTCCCAGGCCAGCGTAACACCCCACACGGGTTGGGATGTTGCTGTTCTCAGCCTCTCTCTTCCAAAAGAGAAGCAGAAAAGTTCGAGCTTTGACTGACAATTCCTTCTGCCTCATAAATCCTCTTCCCCTGCCTGCCCTGCCACCTGCCTTTTTAACCCGAAGATATTTTCATTGGCAATACGATGCTGCTGGTACATCAAAGGTATTCCTGGCATTCCCCATCAAGGACATTCCTGGTGTCACCATCAAAGATAGGTGGCTGCCTTTTGCATCACATAGCATACGGACACAGTCATGGTCAACCTGACTTACCTAGAGGCTGCTCAATGTCCCGTCGGGTTTTGGGGGAGTAGAAGAAACCCCGCTCTCCACACACCAGGTAGAGAGCCTCAACCAAGTGGGAGCCACAGAGGTGCTGGTTGGCAGCCGCGTGGCTGATCCCAGGGCCAGAAAGAGCGAGAAGGGCCAGGAGAGGCAGCGACCGGATCCAGAGAGCCATGGTGAGGAGAATGAGGCCTAGGGGTAAGAAGAAGAGCAGACGCAGGGTGGGCTACAAGGGAGAAATAAGCTGCCATCAACCATCTTATGCCCTTTAGCTCCTTTGGACCTCGTAAAGAGGGAAAGAGAGCTTTATGCATCAGGCTCAGAAAGTCAGAGTAAATGCTGATTACAACCAGAAGTCCATCTCCATCCACCTGCTCTCATCATTCCTGGCCTCCCTGCTGTCTCCTCCTAAACTGCCAAACTAGACCCCAACACCTATATATGGAGTGGCCTTTCATAACACAGCCTTTGTGGGCATTTAAATGTGTAGGGTTAAAATACGTGGGCTTTTTCTAGCCAATGCCTGTGTACACAGGCTCTGAGGCTGCAGTGCAAGCACCGATCTTGGACAGAAGAGCTCTGGAAAAACAGAGCTCAGCCCAGAGTAGGGGCATTTATTTTGGAAGAATCATCTTGCCGAGCCCTGTGGTGCACCTGCCCAGGAGAGCAGAGATCAGCAGACACCTTCAGAGGAGAAACCCATTCTGCCAAGTCAGAAAGGGCTGTTCTTTATGCTGTCCCAAAAACAACACAACATGCTCAAAGATCTGAGGAGACCTCATTTTCCTGGACTAGCAAGCCAGCACTTGTCACCGGCTGCTACATCCACTAAAGAAAACAGCTGCACACCCAGCTAGAAGCTAGACGGGAGGCAATCGGACTTACCTAAAGAAGAGGCAGCAAGCGATAGAGAGAAGTTTGCTCCTGGAGATGAAGACCTTTTGGTGGTAATTTCCCCATTCTTTCCCATATTTATATGCTTTACATTAGCCCAAGTGACACAGGGGCTAGTACAAGCCCCACCTTCTCAGTGACGCTCCCACCTAAATGTTTGCTGCTTGTGCACATTAATTTCCATCAATATGGCATCAACAGGCCTTGAGGTAAGTTAAGACAGAAGCAACAGTTTGCAGTTTCCATCTCATTTCAGCTGACCTGTTTTTGTTTCCCTGAAGCTCTGTGGTGAGCCATCAGCGACCCTTTTAGCGGGAGATAATGGCGCTATTACAGCTGCAATGATTACTAATGACACTAATGCTGGCAATAGGCACTGCTGGCATTGGGGTGGCCAACAGCTGTTTCTGAAATGTAAAATTAAAGGCAAACAGGTTAATATGTTTGATTAATATCCCCTTGGAAAGTATGCAGCGATGGGACCGAGTTGTTGGTGTGACCACGCTGCAGTCAGGTGCCGGAGGAAGGAAAACACATTATTGCACGAAGGCTATCTGAGGTTCATGTTGAGAGACACGTGTCCTCCGCTTGGGCCGGGGGAGGAACAACGCCTGCTTTTCACAGGAGATGGCAGATATTTGTTTTAGCTCAGGTGGGGGGCCCAAATCAGACCTCTTGAATTGTTGTGCTCCATGGTTGAGGGCAGCCAGAGCAGCCACCATGTTTAGTGTGAGCATTGCAGTGTGCCCCTGTTTTCTCATGTTTGTGCAAGTCAAAGCTGGCTCATCTGAGCTGGGCCTGTGATACTGATATATTTTCTGAGTGCACTTGCTGTGGTGGGCTATTGAAATTCAATATCCTGTAGGGGAAATTGGAGGTGGTTAACAGAAACCGGGAGATAGCTGGTCATCTCCACTCTGTCTGGTCCTTCTCAGGGAGACAAATTCTTATGGCCATGACCTCATAAATTCTCTGTCACTTCACTTTTCCTTCAGAAATTAAGTTACAAAAATACATTACATGGTCAGAACTCATCATTGAGAGGGAGAGCTTGGAAAAATGACTTGCATGTTAACCAGCGCAGGGGTGTCTCCTAATAGTAGACCGAAGAAGGGCTCCAGTGGAGTGAAGCCACTGGTTAGTCACGTCTCCAGTCCTGAAGGATGTGATTCCCAAATTCCAGAGGTGGGTTGTGGGAAGGGACCACTCTTTTCCTCTGCATTTCTGGTGATGGTGTGGTGAGTATGAAGAAAACAACAAAGCAGATCTGACTGGTACAGTACTCAGGTAGTGCCCACCGATCTAGCGGAGAGCCTGACACAGCTGAGATGTGTGATCCTTCACGATTCCAGTGTGTCCCAGCTCAGACACCATCTGCCTGAACTCTGTTGCCTGCTTAATTTAGAATACTCCCGATCCTCTGCACACAGTATAATTCAGAAGGAATTTCACCCAAATCAGCGGATAGCATGAGATTTGAACCAGACCCTCAATTTCTTGTGTTGCCAAAGCGATTCCTCCCAATGACTTCCACCTGCATGTAGGAAGTGGACCCCTGTCATGGCTTTGAGAGTGAAGTATCATATGTTTGCTAAAATGACTGTGACTGCAAAAAGGCTGGTGAAAAGTGTTAAATCTCCGGCGAGCACACATAAAGGGGACTCATTTGCTCAAATGGATGCGAGACAAGGTTATCGGTTACATCCCCTGCCATGTGGGTCTTTCATCCTCATGCTAATAAATCCAAGTTGTGATGCTCAACTACAGTTAATAGCATCTCTGCATGATGTGTAACACTATCTCTGTCTCCCTTCCCCTCAAAAAAAGATATTTGATGTACTTGAATGACCTAGTGCTCTATCCCTGAAGAGGGTCTCGGGTTTCAGGGAGACAGGAGTACTCAGACCTTCTCTCTACTAGGAAAAGATGAAGAATTAGTGGCTCCATAGGATAAAACCTGACATTTTATCACCTTGCCTCCAGAGCACTGAGCCCCCACCCAGCATCACACTAAGGGGCAATTTGCAAAGTTACCTAATGAATCCCCTTAGCGGTCATTTTTCTGTGTTCACAACATGCTGCGAGGCCCATTTCTGAAGACACCTCAGCCCAATGGCTGCCTTGGAAAGGCTCTGGAGCTACAGGTTCCCCAGGTTAATCACACATTGAGATTTGTCATTTAGGGTTTTCCTTCTTGCGCTTTTGAATGCTACCTGAGCTCATCCTAACTTGTATTTATTTTATTGATGGTGGGAGTTTGTAAGAAGGCTCCTTTATCCACTATCTTCTGCCTTGTAGGTAGCTTCCCTGTTGGGCTTCCCTGGGGCAGGGCTTACCTTGTTGACGTTAAAAAAAAAAAAAAAAAAAAAGTCTCTTTTGTGCTGGGAGGGCCAAATTATTAGTCTGTTGCTTTTATTACACTTGGCCAACCAAATCCTGAAGGCAGCTTCGAAAAGCTCAGCCCAATTCTACAACATGCTGAAACAGGTGAAGGGCTGCTGATGCCTGAGTGTTCAGAAACCCCTCTTGGCTTGCTATGGTGTGGGTGCAAAATTAAGCTAGAAGATTTATTGGAAGGAAAAAAGATATTGCATTGGCTCAGACTTCAACTTTTCTGCAGAAATTTCCTAGTAGGATTTTTTTTCCCTTCTAAAATATGATAACTTTGATTATTTATTGGAAAGCTTTTTTTTTTTTTTTTTTTAATACCATAAATGGACCTTTGGAATATGAAAAATGCTAGCAGTGATATAAACAGATATGAAATAGATATAAACTGTGGAAAGTTTTGTCTTAGGGTGGGAAAATCCCGTGTCAGCAGCCAATTGAGGGGGGCAAGAGGATCCCATTTCTCGATGGAAAATGTTTTTCTACAGCAAAATCTCAACGCACTCCTCCCAGACTGGACTTCCCCATGATTTCCACATGGTAAAGCAGAGATGGGACAAATATCCATCTGGCTGGATGACCTCCACTCAGCCCCAGCTCCTTAGCTCCACACTGGGCTAACTTGGCTGAAGGGTGGAAGCCTCTAGGTAGAAGTGGGTTGCTTCTGGCTCCTGCCCTTCGTGCTAAACCACCGCTGGACGTGACTTGAAGCCATCTCCCTTGCTCACATCCCCCCAACCCCAGGCAGTTGCATCAGTGGGAACCAGGTTTAGGCAATCCCTGGTGTCATGTAATCAAGTTTTACAGTCTGCTGCCAGCACAATAAAATCTTTACTACTGTAGATGTCTCGCATTTTCGAACCCTGTCCTGCAGAAATAACAAGCCCATTATGGGGGAACTAGTTAACGATTACAAGTTTGTGCAAGCTTTACTGAAAGCAAAGGTCAGCTTTGGAGGTGGACAGGTGCTCAGCAAGGAGCTGGGGTCCCCAAAACACTGGCCACCACTCCTGGGTGGCTTTGCCTTGTCCCTGTTGGTGGCTCCTTTGCAGTCCCCATCTGTAAGGTGAAGGAAAAGGAGGTGAAGGGCAGGGAGAGGAACCTGGCACCGAGGAGGGTGCTTAATTATGTGAATGCTTGCAACCAAATCCTACGATGCCTGCAGAGATACGTGGTGGCCCCATCATGCAGGTGGGGCAGCCGCTGTGGGCTCGGGGGGAGAAGAGGCTGCTATAGCAAAGGGTGAGGCTTATCTGGAGCCACACAATGAGAGATGCCCTTGCTTCAAAGAAACATTGTGCAAGCGGACAAGTGGGCTGCTCACTGGGATAAAAGTAATCCCAGCTCCTTCTATAAACTAATCTGGACAGCCATAATGGTGCAGGGCTCACGAGCTGTCCCCATCTCCCCTCCGGCCATGGGGCCCAAGGGAGATGCTCCTACCAGACTGCAGGTTTCACAATTTTCCAGGTTCTTCCAGGCCAGGGACGTTATCTCACAGCTTAGAGCACAAAGGGTTGATTCACGAAATGGAGGGTGTAACCCAAAGCCTAGTGTAACCAACCAGGCTTTTCCCATTGGCGTCCATCATCTTTGGGTTAACCTTTAACAGCCAAGGGGCTGCAGAAGAACTCAGAGAGGGTTGTGAGTACATCCTCACCTTTGGAGATGCATCTTGCTGGTAGAAGATGCTCCAGGGAGCCGCTCTGAAGCACCAGCAGCTTTCATTAGGAGACAGGAGTTTCCCATCTGTGATGCGGTTTTGAAGTCAGCTTCCTATAACTCAACCCTTCTGCCCACCCCACTATGCACCTCTCAGCAGTGAAACCCTGACTTTAGGCCAGCCTGGGACCCCCACCCAGGCAAAATGGTTTGGCTGCACCTCGCCAAGCCCCCTTGGCCTCTGCAAACCCAAACCTCACACAAGCACAGCCATCTGAGCAAAGCAGACTGAATTTAATGACCTTTAGTGTAAAGCTCTCAGAATCTTCCCAATCCATCTTGGGAAGGTTATATATAGAGATCAAAAACACAGGTACGCTCCTTTTAACCCTGTTAAAATATTACCGGACACAGACTTTTTGAGAAGGTAGAGGTGGAAATAGTTCCTAAGAGCTGCTAATAGTTCCTAGACACAGCTATTAGCAGAACAAATTGGTTTGTTTATCAATGAGGATGAGATGAAATCTGTGGCTATTAATGGCCCAAAAGTAATCCTTCGTGTAGATAGAGAAACATTAGAAGAGGTGATGACACCCTGCTAGAGGACAAGTAATGAAGAGCAAAAGCAGCAAATAAATTCCACAGAGCTGAGAAGGGCTGGATAAACAGCCTGATCAGCACCAATCCAAAAATACACATTTTCAGCACCATTACCACATCTGTCCTTCTTCGTGGATCAGAGTTGGGGAAGTCTGTGAGAGCAACCAAAAAGGATTTTGACTTGGTCCTCAGGAGATGACCATGAGAGGGGCCATGGAGTGCATCAGGGAGTTTTCTCCAGTGTCCACAGCTGTAGGCAGCAAAGTCTCGTGGTGCCACTGCCAGGGCATGCACAACAGACAGCAATAGGCAACACTTGTAAAGCAAAGACATGGACAACCTGGAGAAGCCTTTGATAAAACAGAGAAGGAGGAAAGCTGGTCCTCAGCCACCTTGCTGGAAAGCATGGGCAGGCCACCAGAGAGCAGCAGACATGGCAGAGAGTGATGGATGCTATAACCAGCCAACGCAGCAAGGTGGTAAAAGAGGAAAGAAAAAAAAATGAAGGGATGGTTTTGGATTTGTCCCCTGCTGTAAAGTGGTCCCACAGATTGAAAATAAAGTACCATGTCAGGTACGTCTGTGTTTTCTGCCACTGCTCATTTCTGCAGCTGTGAGTGCACCACAGACATCTGCCATAGCGTCCCTCATGATAAAATCGAGGTCTGTAAGTGATACTGTAAGAGGACATTTAGGGACAGTGTGCTCATTCTCGCACAGCATTTTCTGCTGGGTTTCAGTAGGAAGCTTTGAAACCCCATTTTCTGGAACAAACTTCCTCCTTTCCCCTCACTCCCGCTTTGGGGCTCCCAGCTCTGATGCTATTAATTATCCCCAGCTAAGTGGATCATTTGGAGCACTTAAAGCTACTTTCAGGATTTGGAGGCACACCGGTAACCGGTCCGCGGGTTTGCCTAGGGGTTCCTAGACAAGGAGGTGTAAATCCTACTGATAAGGCTTGTTAGTGTTATGGGGCTGGGGAAGGGGAGGGTTGGAGACAGGCACATGGATCGCCGGGGCTGGGAGGGGTGAGCGGCCCCCTCCTCCTGCGGGGAGCCCCGCGGGCAGCCAGGGTCACGCTGATTTACGGCAGCAGAGGAACCGGGGCCGTTAATTCAAAGATGCCGCTTATCGGTGTTTGGAAAGCAAGCTCCGATCTGTTCGTTAGCGATTTGGCCTTTGCTGTAAATAGAGGGGCCCCTGTGCTTTGCTCTGACATTTTTGTCCTTATTATCTTGTCTCGGCCTCAGAGGGAGGTGGGAGAGTTATTTAAGGCTGACCTTAGTGGAAGGAAAATGAACAACTCCCTCTCCCCACCCTGTTTTTCTCTCTAAAGTCCCGAGTAACAACTGTTGCACTGAGCTATCTGTGTGAGATACTTAATCCTTCACCGTCCCTACAAATATTTTGTAGATCAATTCACCCTGCTGTGCCCAGAGAGCTGACAGAGAAAATAATCACAAAGACACCCAGTAGAACTAATGCCAGGAGTGAAAAATGGATTTTGCTTCATTATCTGTCAGGAAAATCAATGAGAATGGACCGTGACTGCGTCAGGGGCAGGAGCTCACCTCTAAGCATGTCCAGTCTTGCATCCCCATGGCTGACATCGAACTCACACCTGTGTTTTAAATGAGCTCCAGAACCAGTTGCTCTGTCCTAAGAGCATCACCTGTAGGAGCGTGTGATAGAGCAGGGGGATGTATTGTGGATATGGGGTCTGTGTGCTTGAAATTTAGACTTCAGAATTTAGCTTTGTAAGGCTCTCCGTTCAGTGAGATTCAGTCCAAAATATCTCCCAGTCAGTTTTCAAGATATTTCTGATCCTTTCTGATTTTGGCCATGCCATTTCTGATTTTGGCCATGCTGTGAAAGTGTCAAAAGGTTGGCTTTCCTCGAGAAAACTGCATTCCTCCCCCCCCCTCCCGAAAAAAGAAAGAAAAAAGAAATAAATATAATTAACAAGTGTACAAAAAATTAAAATGAATTCTTTACAGTGGAAAGTGCAGTACCTTGTCCAATCTCTGGGGAAAAATAATTGATTTGAGCTGTATTAGGAATACAAATGACAGCTCAGGTCAGCCACAGTCTTATCCAAATCAATTCCCATCTCCGGGGAATGGGGACGTGTGCATACCTGCCACTATAGGAACTGTAAATAATTGAGTTCTTCAGAGCAGTAGCATCACGGCACAAGAAGAAGGATTGGGTCCTGAGAGGGCGGATAGAGGTTCAAGCCCCAGATCTGCCACTTAGACGCTTCTTCCCAAAGCTGTTTAGGCATGTAATTACTTTTCAGGCTCTGTGCCTGGTCTGAGTCTCTCTGATTCTCTGCCTCCTTTTATCTGTCAGCCTCTTACAGGGACAAGAGCACTCCTCTACCTCCCAGGCGTGTAATGAAGATGAATTCATTACAGCTGTAACACTTTAATGAGCGCTATGAAGATACAGGGCATCCTCACAAGTCCTAAATGAGGGAACTCCCCCTCAGACGGTGCTGGGGTGCCTGGATGCATGGTCCAGACCCATGTCAGCAGTGCATTAATCCACCTCTATCGCCTATTCTGGAAAGGATTTAACAGAAAAAGAGCCTGGCTTTCCTGTAAAAGCCAAGCTGGTAGCACTGTATGGAATTTGTTTCCTTAAACATAGGGATTACTCTGGAGTAGGAAATATTTATGTGGCCTTGGGCATCTCCTGTGGACTCCAGGGGCCATTCTGGTCCTTGGGTGCCCTGTGTCCCATCCACTACTCCCATGTGGATGCAGCAAAAAGTCATCTAAAATAGTTCCCATGCTTAAGCAAGCAGGATCCATCCCTAATGGCTTTTAGGAAGGTGTTCAGTATATTTAGGACCAAGGTTGCCTAGCCCGGTCACTTGCAATCCAGACTCTGTTTTATGCCTGGGGAAAACATGAGGATCCCTGCTACCAGAGGGTAAATCAGTTATGTATTTTGTGATCACAGTGGATTATCTTCAGTTTTACCCAGTTCTTTTCCTCGAGCAACTTTTTGCAGTGAGGCACATAAAGCAGTAGTTGCCCATAACTCTGCATCTCCCTCTACAATCTCCTGGAGCTGGGGTCCCCCTTGTCCAACATAAACTTCAAAGAGGGTTGCATTCAGTGAGCTGCACAGAGCGGGCTCTGGCATAGGCAGAGAACTCATTTGCAACCTTCACTAAAGGCATCTTCCCAGTGTTGAAATAAATACTCCACTATTCACATTACTGGAACTAAACAGAAATAGTGGGAAACGCTGGGAGAGAAAGCACGTAGTGAAGGCAAGACCCCTGTTGTGTTACTATTTAAGAAAAGACCTCCCAACTACTGTTCTGTGCATAATTGTGCAATTAGTAATATCCTGGCAAAGAAAGGCTTAGATCAGCTCGTCCACAAACAAGGGATCATTTTCCACCTCTGAGTTCACATTCTACATGAGAGCAAGTTGCAGCCCTCCGGCCCCAGTGGGCCCCAGGCTGTATTTCATGCCCTGCCTGCAGGCTGGATGGCAGGCCTGGAGCTGGGAAGCAGAAGGACACAAGAGCCAAACTCGGGATGCTAGACCAGAAATATATTCTTTATTCTTAATATCATGTCAGCAGCAGCACAATTCCAAAATGAAAAATAAATCTGTGTCGTATTTCTTTATGCAGAGAGACAGAAAGACAGATCCATCCACAGCAGCAGCAGTGACAACAGCAGAGACCGCTCAGCAAGGCACTGGGATGCACTGGGACACACTGGAAGGGTATACTGGGGCCTGGCTCAGAGGAGGGCTTTTGTCCTGTCTTCCTCCCTTGCCTGCCCAGCCCATGCTCCATCTACCATCCCCTCGGCTTTCTCCTGGTCACTTTTTCATAGAGCTCACAGCCACATTTGGTGAGGCCAGGGGGAACAGCATGAAGGCTCCCATAACCCAACCCAAAGGACTTTTGTTTGGCTCTAAGCAGCCACATAATCCTGCACATCCGCTCCACTGTCAGGAAAAGGGAATTCACATCATATTTTGGTGGAGTGTGTGACTGGGGGACACATATGTCCTCACTAAAATCTTGTCTTCGGAGTGTCCTTGCTTAACGCTCCCAAAGCAACTCTAAACTCAGCCAGCCTTGTGCACAATACATAAGGGATACCTTAAGATGAAATTGAAAGCTTGGGAAAATTCTAACAGGACCCAGGGAAAAAAATAAAACTGGGAATAGCAGAGGGCTACAGGAAATCCCAACAATATCAGAGATTACATCATGGGCTGTGGGTGCCTCTCCTGGTGCTGCTCCAGCCCACAGGAAGCCGATGGGTGATACAAGCCAAATGTTCCCTGATACGGGAGAGCAGGGAGCGAGACTCGAGGATACGCCATCCCTGTTAGTGGGGCTGTTATGGGAAGCAGTAACAATAATCTGAGCTGGCTGAGCCAAGGCAACACCAAAATATCAACTGCTCCAGCATGGAAAACATGCTTTTAAAAGGGTCTATCAAATAACTTATAATAACTTTTGTCTTTAGAAAAGGAATACCATCTAGTGGCCCAAGAAGGCAGTAAGGAGATGCAATGGCAATTAGAGAAGCAGATGAATTTAGAAAAAGAGAGAAACTGCAGAAGTGGATAGATTAACATATATAGTGCCGTGTTTCACCCTGGAGCAAGGGAGAGCTCAAAAGGGACCTGATCATAGAAAAAGCAAAGCTAAAATTAGACACTCGTAAAAGCAGATTGGGATGCAAAAATTAAAAATAACTGCTGTATCAGCAGGAAGTGATGGAGAGAACTAGACTGGGAACCATCACAGGAAGATGATTTCAGGGATGATGCAAACAAATGGGAAAAGAAAGAGAAGTTGAGAATAGCAGCATATCCCACAACAACTTTGACTGCCATCCTGGGACTGGCAGGTGCAGCAGAACCAGCTGCTGTAGCTATTACAATGACAGGAGTGACTCCAAGGCAGGTAGCTGCAGATATTAAGCCTCTGAAAGAAAGCCCAGCTGTAGCACTTAGAGAAACTGCTTCAAATTTTGAATTCAATGGGAATTAAGAGGTTGGCTGATAAGAGCATGTATTCAACCAACCTTTACTCAACATACACTGGGCACCTTGATAAGCGCGTTTAACTAACTTGCCCAGCAGACAGGTAGGACAGGGGTGCAAGCAGCAGCATTAGCATTAATCCATGAGCTGGGGAAGATGGAGAGCCTTTAATGAGCTGATGGGAAGTTGCTGGAATATCAGCACGACCTGAGACCATGTGCCCACCCCAGCAGAGCACAGGTCATTCCATCACCCCTGGCAGCCACGATGTTGAGTCAGGCTCCTTGGACAGGGGATGAATTAGGAGAACTAGCGGCAAAAATGCACCCCTGCAATTCACAGCTAACTCCCATACGGCAAAATGCAGGGGAAGAACCAAATTATAGAGCTGCTTTCACATTAAGAAACAAAAAATATACTTTTACTTCCACCCCACAGGGCCGAGCACCTGCCCTGCTGCAAATGCTTGTGTTAGGAAAGCATTTGAATGATAGTCTCCAGAGGACACAGAAAAGAAATTATCTTATCTGGATGATATTCTAGGGAGTGCAGCTACAGAAGAAGAGGTACAAGAAAGAAGTATCTGAGTTTTAAAATTAATAGACCAAACGGGATTTAAAGTCGATTTGAACATGGCACAATTAATGCAATCTCAGGGTAACTGCTGGGGAATTGGAAGTGGTAAAACAAAAGATCAATGCTAGGAAGCTTAGACTTTCTGTGAAATAAAGACTCCCATTACTCAGTCCCAACTCCTAAAAGTGCTGGGAAGATTTAATTTCTTGTGGTGCCATATCCATAACATTGCTAGTACTATCAAAACATTATGAAAATTACAGTAGAAGAATCAGGAATGGAGCTGAAGGAAGGATCATGATGACATTTTACATAAAGTGAAAGAAGCTGCTTGAAAATCTCCTGCACTAGACACCTGGCTGAAGGAAAGTCATTCCTAATAAGAATTTCAGCACGAGCTGATTCTGTGGGAGCAGTACTGTCACAAAAAATAGTGAAGGAAAATGGGTACTAATACCCTATAGGTACCAAAATTTCCCTGGCCATGAGCAAGCCTGGTTTGGGCTGTGATGGTCCTCGAACCTTTCATCGTTTTAGTTGCATACTCTGTTCTTAACCACAAAGAGAAGAAATGGATTAAAATGTGACTGTCCTTTGAAAGGAAACCAGTAATAAACCAACGGTATTGTACACTCATAGGAGTTCTAAGGTTGAACAAGGAGGAAAAATAATTCGGGATACTGCTACTAGTGGAATGAAGGGACAAATAGTAGGGAAACTAGAGCAAGGATCATGCCAAGGAGCAAAAGCACAGGCTGTCATCAAAGTCAGTAAAAGATATAAATCCAGTATGTCTCTACAGGTATCTACCATGTTGATAATGGCATAAGCTCCTGGATGCCTGATAGGGAGAAGGGTGATGGCAAGCAGTGGGACACCCACATAGAGAACTGGAGGTTTATTTTACGAGCCTAGAGGGAGGGTGGGAATCAAATATACATAAAGAATGTTAAAGCACATAAGAAGACTGAAATGAATGCTGAGAAATAATTTAATGAGCAAGCAGATAAATTGATTCCAAGTTTATTTACTGCAGCCCCAACCAGGAATCAGATAGAAGACAAAAAGGAATGAATACTGTGGCCAGCTGAATGACAGCAAATCATCTTAGACTGTCATAATTTTATATAAAGGGTACAGGGTACTCTAAAAAGAGTGCAAGGAATTTTTATTTGGCCCCAAACAAAGCAAGAGATGGAGGACATAAGTAAAAACTGCATAAGGTGTGCAATGATGTAATAGTGAACTAGTAAAAGAAAGCTGCCAACTCTACTGCATTAGCTAACAAAGGATGTTGGCAAATACTACAAATGGATCATGCAGTTAAGCTGTCAAACTAAAGGAAGGTATCAATATCTCTTTGTCACCATTAATATCTTTTCAGGAAGGTTTTGGGTTTTTCCCACTAAAAGGAATACAGCCACTGTAACTGTAAAAATCCTGCTGAAGATTGTCCATAGGTATGGAACAGCAGCTGATGTAGGATGAGATGAAGGAGGGGGTTTTGTAAGTGAAGCAACTCGAGTCCTAATGAGTAACCTGGGGATTAAGCAAAGATTGCCTATTCCCTATCACCTGCAATCCTCCAGACTGATAGAAAGAATGAGCCAGACTATTAAAAATAGACTAAAGATAATTGTAGGACGATGTCCAAAATGATGGGCTGAAAAATTACCCTTGATATTAGTAGAAAAGAAGCAGTGACATATCAGGGACTGGTTTACAACCCTTCCATATTTTGTTTGCCTAGCCTACTCCTTGGTGAACTGTGGCCAAGACTCTGAAACATTAGGGCAAGATGAGAAAGAAATCAAGGCTCAGAGGCAACATGGGAAAACAAGAAAGAAGAATAAAATTCATACATAGATTACGAAGTAAGGGGCCAAGTAATGTATCCAAAATTGGATATAACAAGCTTAGAGACAAAATGGAAGGGGACTTATTATGTTACTAATAGGATAAATCCTCTAAGATACTAAATAGACGAGGGCAATGGTAAATACAAATGGGCTCATGTTTCTCAGATGTCTCACTAAGGGGCCAAATCATTCTGGAATCAGTCATAAACGTGCCAAGAGCACAGACACAGAAAACCGCCCAGCGCCCAGCCTGCTCAGCACTCCCGGCATCATCCCAGCTCTCAGAAACAAGGGGGTGCCGCTCGCTTGTGCTCACACGCGTAACCACAGCAGATCTGTTTATGTGCCTGCATACTACTTGCTGGTGTATGCTTTAAGCTTTGCTTATTTTCTATTTTTGTAGGGCAACAGATTTTACTACAGCCCCACGAGCAAGCAGCAGCTGAGAAAGTCACGGTGCAGTGATGCAAACTCTGAAGTAAGGCGGAGGAGTTGAGGTCTCCGGCAGTTTGCAAGAATTTTTAACTTGGCTCCTCACTCCATATTAACAGCTTTGTTCTTTTTATACATTGCATTAATTAGAGACATTTAACAAGGCAGATAATGATTGTAAAGTGCCTTGGAGAATCAGAGGCGACCACCCTTAGACCTTTACAGATTTGGAGGCCAGATGAGCATCTTTTCTGTGGCATTATAGCTAACCCATGACCTAACCTGCCTTAGCCTTGCTTAGCTTGCTGCAGCTGCTTAATGTAATAGTAATAACTTAAGAACCCAAATTAAAAATTGTTACAGCTCTTAAGGGAACCTTGAGAGTTACAGCTCAAGATCTGAATCCACACAGACTGGGAAATCATAGCTGAAGCTTTGGAAAAATGTTCTAAAATTACAATAACTGAATGAACTCAGTAGTTTTATTAATTTACGGGACAATCCTCGGAGGAGGAACAACTTGAGGAGAAGCAGCTAGACCTAATGCCAAGCTGCCAATTTCTGTAATGCTCTTTTAAGCAAGTGTGTGAGTGCTGGAGGAATTTAGGAAGGGTTCATATAAGAGGGGAAACAGAAAGGAAGGTTTTAATCAGGTGGGAGACAAATTATATGCTGTCAGCAACTAAGTAGTTAAAATTTGGGAGAACTGAGGGTCAAACCTATGTAAATGAAGGCCTGAAATAGGATAAAGTGTAATGAATTGTAAGCTATTATGACAGCTACAGTAGAGATAAACACTGAAGGGTAATGTTACTTTTAAGTGTTGGAGGATACCTGTTCAATAGCCCAATCCTAACCACTAAACCATGAGATTCTTTACAGAAAAAATGATAAAAATCCATGTAAGGCGGACAAGGATTCTGAAAGTTCATACAGAAATGTAACAACTGACGATATGAACAACTACAAGTAATTCCCCCCTCCCCTGTCCCCCCAGCTGTTTAGCTGCCTCCGCGCATCCCAAACTCAGCTCTGATACTGCACAGATGTATAACCTTGGGCCACACTTCTGAGCAAACCACTTGATTATGAGACAGCCTGCGAGAAGATAAGAAGGGCAGAAGCAGGGGGAGGAAAACTGAGAGCTTTGGGTCAAATCAAGCCATTTATATCAGGAGTGAAAGCTAGACGAAACTGGGTTTGAGCATCCTGACCAAGTTACCTTCCTCAGAAATGACAAACAGTAGAGTTGGTTGTGCACCTGAGTGACATCAGGTGACAGAGATATTAGGATATCTAAGAAGAAGGTGATGCTATGTTTGTGTAATACTGGGAAAGCGAAAGCGTGTGAAATTATCCCAAGGGACACAAGTGCAAGAACTGATAAACTCAAGACACCAAGGTTGCTCAAGGCCACCAGCATGCCTGAACATCAACAGCTGTGACTGCTATCTGCTGTAAGCCACAGCAGCTGGGCTCCTGAGCAGCTGTCTGTGATCTGTGTGTCCCCCTTGCTGGTCCCTTCATCAGGGAAATTGCAGCCCAGGTGGGCCTGTCAAGGTGAGAAGTGGGAGGCATTAAGTAGTCAATTGAAGCTGCAGAGCCTGACCCTGTTGATGGGAAAGGGGGCTTACAGGGTCCCAGGTGTGGGAGCTTTTAAAAGAGGGCTTGGAGGTGGTGCTTGTGCTGGGGAGGATGCAGGTAGGTTAGGGCTGCTCTGTGCCGGGCAGGTAGCTCCTGACTTAAGTCACTGGGGAGGTTCAAGGAGGCTCCAATGCTCGCCGCAGCCTCTGTGCAAGCAGCTGAGGGGAGGCTGGAAGCCCAGACTTTAAATTTAATGGAATTGGTTGAGGCAGAAAAGCTTTTAGTGGCATAGTGTTTCCCAAATACAGAGGGCTGCAGGAGGTGGTGGAGACCAGTGGTCCCTTGTGGAGTTGCTTTGGCGCTATAGAGTGGGTTAGTTTATTCTCTCAAATGGCAAAAAAAATAAAAATTAAAATTAAAAAAAAAACTCTTATTTCTTTAATAAAGCTAGCTTTCAATAAAGCAGCTTTCCTCCTTTTCCTTACGCAAGTCTTGACTTCAACTTTGCAGCTTGGTCTGTGCCAAGCCTCTCCCAGCAGTCCCTAAAAAAGCTGCCCCAGAAGCCAGCAGGCTTTGGGTCCATCCCTCTGCCCTCCTTTGAGCTGGCCCTGCATACCAAGGAGACAAACTCTTGGGGTAGCATGGTGACAGGCAGCAGTGCAAATGTGTGGAGAAAACAGGTAGGAGTAATGGCCTGGGAGCTAGGTGAGGGCATTTTGGGGCTGTGAGGGAAGAGGGGCAGGGAGGAGCCCAGTTCTCATATTAACTGATGACATTGAGTGCATTAATCAGCGAGTGCAGCTCATCCCTTACGCTTTCCAGGGAGTGGCGGATGGTCTGGGGACTGTCCAGCAGCTCGATGCTGTGGGTGTAGGGCTCGTATTTCACCGAGAAAGGCCGTTTGATGTGTGCCGCATAGCTCCTGCAAGGAAAGAAAGGGTGCAGAGGGCTTGGCATAAGAAATGAGTCCTGGAGCCTGGCTCCTACCCTCCTCTTCCTCCTCCTTATCACTGTTCACCCAGACAACAACAGGTTAATGCCTCCCTTAGGCAGAATATCTAGGTTAACATGAATTGTTTGGTTTCTCATTTTTCCAGCCTCATAGGGCTGTAGGGTTAGCTGAAATCACTCCTGTTCAGCAAGGGGGGCACTGAGTTTGTGGATTTCCTGGGGTGAAAAGCAAGGGTCTGCACCACGCTGGAGGGTGCACTGCGCTTATTCCCCTGTGGCTATCTCCAGGCACTTTCTACTTTAATTGTCTTTTTCTTTTTCAAAAATGCCAAGGAGATTTAGAGGCTAATTGGAGAGAAAATGTGTGGTATTATAGTATTAGATTCCTAAATCCTTTCTGACATTCGCTTATTTGCTAATCTCTGCACGGGGAGGGGATGACTGGCTGCAGGCCATGCTAAGGGTGGGACTGACAGGAGCAGCTCAGACCTGAGCAAGGGGATGGGAATGGCATCACCTGAGCTGTGTAGCTGAGCAAAGTTGAACTGTTTTGCACCCAAGGTCAACTGAAGCCTGAATCTCAGTGACAAGCTTGACTTTGCCTGATGCACCTCAAGAGCAAGATCTTGATACCTTTTTAAAAGAAGCACATGGCCCAGTGATCGTGAAGCTGATGGTGAAAAGAAATCAAGGGACGCTTCTCATGCTCAGCTCAGAGGCTAGCATGTGTATTCTTGAAGGTAGGCTTGTGTTTTCTCTTTACCTCTTGACATTGAATTGGGCATTTAATTGTGGGTGCTTGTGGCTAAAATCTGGTGCTGAAAAGGTCTGGGAAGATGTGGGGAGGCATGCTGGGGTAGGCGTGCTCGCTGCTGAGGCTTCACTGTTTTGCTCCTGAATTGCTTAGCTTAGGGTACCCTCTTGTGGCTGCTATGTGTCTGCACGAAGAGGGAAACGCATTGCTTTCTCCCATGGTTGTGTGTGCTGTGGGGAAGACTAACCGTGAATTACTGGGATTTAGGGTGAAAACCCCACTGTCTCAGGAGAAGACTGGGGGCCATATAGCCAAAGTTTGCAGGCTGGTGCTTGAGGGGGGCTGCTGTGCTGCAGGAAAGGGAAATGAGTGCAAGTGGAGGGGTTTTCTGCAAACCCACTTAGTTTGCTTCCTGAAAGATGTGGCTTATCTCACCCAGCTTATTAATGCTGTCACCTGCAGTGCTGCCGCTTAGCACAACTGCTTGGACTTCTCATCCCCCCTTCTTCTGCTGACGGTTAGAAACTTGCCTTCTAACACAAATGTTTTCGCCTGACACCTTGGTGAAGTGTTCAGGTCTCTGTGGGTGCCTGGAAGGGTTCTGTGGGTGCATGCCCACCCTGGAGAACTCTGGGAAAAGAGCTTTTCTTGAGGGGTAGTGTTGTTAATCAATCCCATGGTGGTAGCTGCCAGTAATGCAAATAATATGAACATTTTAATATTTTCACCTCATAGGGTAACATCTGTGTGGTCTGTAAAGAGGATTGTTTAAAGTGCCTGTCACTGCCAAAACCTTATAGCCTAATCTTGATGAAGTGGTGTATTTTTCCCTTTTAAATGGAAGGAAATGACTCATGAGCCAACAGTTGGGTGTTTTTTTTAAAGCAGCCTAGTGTGTGTGAGAGGATGGGCTCCCCAGGTGCTTGCTTTGGAGCAGCTGGACTCTGGGTTACATGAGTGGTGCAAGTGAGTGTCATAAAAGCAGAAGTTGAAATAGAGCAATCCCTGCCACATTATTTATGTGAAATACCCCATTTACAGGACCTGCAAAGTCATGCATGTCATGTGGTGCTTAGTCTCAACCTATGTCCTCCCAAAGCTAAGGCAAAACGGTATAGACAGAAGTTTCCTCTGAGAGCTCAATGTGGCAGGACTGAGCTTTCCTCCTGTAATGATGGCTGAGAAAATATTATTCTGATCTGACATCTCTGTGTAGAGCTGCCCTTGCAGCCTCCATCCTGTTTGCAGTCACTTGTGACAGGGAAACCATATTACACTAGTGGGATACTGTGTGGGGTCTGCTAACACATTAACCAGATGAGGAGGCAAAAGCTTCCTTTCCACCTATGGATAAAAATATCCGTGCCATGTAACTTGAGCTACTAATGATGTCTGGGATTTTTCCTGGTTAAATGACAGGTGTAAGTTGTCCTGTGGCTGCTCAGAAAGAAACACTTCTCTGCCTCCTAAACTCAGAGAACAACACTGTTTTGAGCAGCTCTTCACATCTATACTAAAATTTTTACATGACCCAACATGCGTGTTTCATAGGGACACATTGTGATGGGATGCTCCCGTGTGGCTGGCCGGTTCCTCACCTGGCCTTCCTGCAGCAAGGAAGCAGGGGAGGTCCTGGGGGTGCTTTGGGTCTCTGATTTCTGGACCTGCCACTGTTATGTTGCTTGGCCTTCCTGGGAACTGGAGATGGTCTTTAACTCCTTTCTATGAGAACTAGGGAGCTAGGTTTGTCCTTTCTTTCACTCCCTCAGTCCTATCTCCATGAGTACCTCCCCCTCTGACCCACTCCTCCATATCTGAGCCCTCAAGACCAACACTTGGGCAAATCATACCACAGCTGGGCCCTGTGGCAAATTACTACAGGTGAAAAATGAGTGAATGCCTATTTAGGCCTAACTTTTTGAAACACCTAACTTTCTAGAGTGCTTCTGAGACCTTGAACTCAAAGTAGCTGAGGTGCCAAGCCCTGTTTTGATATTCTAGGTTTGTATCCCTGTTTAGGTCTCCCTCAGTGCCCAGTCCTACCTCAGTTTGTTTTTGGCATCGCTGAAGCTCTCAGATACGAAATACACAGGCTGGTAGTTCTGGTCCTGGTAGGGCTGAACAGCAGCAGCATCGGGGTCGAAGTCCCGCACCTCTGGTTCGTCTGACAAGGAGTGCTATGGAGACAGGCAGGAAATGCCAGCATAAAAAGAGGGGAACTGGGGAGGACATGCATGCTAGAGGTGGAGAACAGGTCAGATAAAGTCATTGCAGCTGTGCAGAGGAGGAAGGTGTTTGCAGTATAGGGTCTGGAGGAGAGAGGTAACTTGTTAGGAGACTTACTATGAGCTCCCCGTAAGATGACAGGAGCCCGGCCCCATAGGCTTTGACTATCCCATTCTGTCTGCAGAGCCCAAACTCCACTGTAAACCAGTAAAGCTGTGAAAGAAAAAGAAAAACACATGGGCAACACAGTTCTTCCTCTTCATCTCCCTGTCCCTTCTGAGCCTTTGTGTTGCAGCAAGGGTTTGGGGATGTTTGAAGGAATTGGTGTCTGACGTGGCCACCAAATGCACAGAGGAAAATATCCTGCTGCCATACCCTGCACCAATCCCTGCCAGAGTGCTAAGTGAAACTGCTGCCATGTCAGGACAGACATGGTGTCCTCAGGCTGGTCCCTGCATGCCTGGGCATCGCATGGTGCCCTTGGAGCAGGATGGGTCACCTTGCTGAGGCAGAGCCAGAGGAAGTGGATTTAATTTAATCCCATCCCAAAGGGTACCAGCAGTGCTGTCATTAGAAATATGATGCTTGATGATACTCTGGTGCCTGTGAAAATTGGGTTAATGTGCAAATGAGCTCTGCTGTTTAACTGATCTCTGCTCTACGTGGTCATCGTGAAAGAGGGCTGGGGACCCTAAGCTAACAAATGTGGGCACACCAGGCTGTACCAGTCCCCCCAGTACCATAGACATGCTGGTGGAGAGGTCAGGGCCTCCATGATGCTGAGAGAAAAACTTACAGTTGACAGTTTTTCAATTTCTTCATCAGTTGCTCCCAGAGATGCAAGACCAATGTCCTGGAAAGACAAGGGAAGGGGTAGACCTCAGGATAGATTTGCAGCAATAGGCTGTTGCTGTTGGGAATTCCTGTCTACTTCATAGCCTGCTCTGCAGTTGAGGTCAGGGAATTTGTTCGCATTTTCCAGTGTTCCTGCTGGAACCATTTGTTTGAAATGCTGGTTTTGCACATTATTTTGTGGCCTCTTCCTTCTCCTGCCTAGTGCCTCCTGACCCAGGCATTGTCCAGCTGCCCCCCTGCACTTCCAGGCAAGTACCTCCATGCACTGTTTTTGGGATCCCCTTCCTTTACCACCAGCAAAACACTCCTTGCCCTCTTTTCCTCAAACCCACCTTTTCCTTGATGGTTACCAAAAGGGTGTGAATGAGGCTCTTACAGGTTGCTCAGTTTTTATTGCCTTGAGACAGCAGATATCAGTTCCCTGAACTGCCATGCATCTCCTGTGGGCTTGTTGTGTTCAGGTTAAATGTGCCCAGCTGCTGGTGCAGTAAAAACCCAGGTGAAGTCTGGAGAGGAGCAGCTCTCCTCCAGGCAACATCTTTGGACCCCTTTGCCAGAAGCACGCCACCGAGGTCAGTCTGGTGTCCCACCTAGTGCCTGGTGTTCTCGGGGTGAAGAAGCAGATGGCCACCTTACCTGAGAGAACTGGGCAAACGTCTTGTCGGCCAGCATCGGGACGTGCCCCAGCAGCTCATGACAGCAGTCCCTGCCATTGCCCAGGGGAAGGAGGAAAGCATGATCAGCAGCAGATAGCTTGCCCATTAGGGAAGAGTGAAATGTTCATTGCTGGAGTACTCACGGCTCGGGGGAGTGCATGGGTGAGGACGCGTGGCGGATGTACTGCGTACACTGGAACACACGGAAAGCCAGGCTGGCGAGGAAGTCCCGTGCGGACAGCAGGCCGGCCACGGGCCGGAGCTGGAAGCCGGTCCTCTCTGAAACAGTGCATGTGGCCCTTGTGGTGGGGGTACAGCTCACAGGCTGTGCTCGTATCCTGTGTTTTCAGCACTGAAAGCAAAATCTTCAGTGCTGGAAACTAATGGGCTTCTTCAGTGCCCAGACTGACGTTTGTGCTCCTACTGAGCAGCAACTTCTGCTTGTTAGGGGTCATTGATGGGCTTGGCCTTCAGGTGTAGCCCACCAGGTTTAGCTGCAGCCCCCACATCCTGGGGTCTAACCCTGTCCTCTGGGCCATGCACAAACCTCCACCAGCTCTTCTCCCACGTCTCAGCTCGTGCTCTCCTCCATGTTTAATTTCCCCATCCTTGCTGTCACCACCAATCTGCAGCCCTGGCAGACCTAGAGCTCGGTCCCCTGGGCTTTCCTCTGCTCCATCCCAGGCTTGTACCCACCTTTCAGGAAGCGGGAGACCTCCTCCAGCTGGGGGATGTTGTTCTCATTGTAGCCACAGAATTTCTCCAGTAGATTAAAAGCTTCGAGGTACTCCTTGCAGGCATGGGTTGGATATAGGCTCTTCAGAGTGCTGTACACCTCCTTCCTTCAGGATGAGAGATGACACATTCAGTGGCTTGGCCGCTCATGCCCTCTGGTTATATGCTGCCAAGTGCTCATGCCTCTAGATTTCTTGCCTGTACTTTCTGCACTGCTAAGTCTGTCTCTTTGTATGTCTGTAGGTTTGCACGAATGTGTACACATATTCAAATGAGTCTGCAGTGTCGGTAGTCATGTCTGCACAGACCTACCTGCACTGACCTGAGGGTCAGAAGACCATATACAAGCTAGTAACTGGATATATATTAATATATTCCCTCTAAATTAGTTTCTGAAACTGCACTATGAAGACAGTCAATATAAGGGGGAGGTCACCTTGTTTAGGAGTCAGAGTACCCAGCAGGACTCCAAATTGATCTAACCGGCTCTTTGGTTAAGCTCCTCTGGAGGAAACTCCTGCAGTTTGCGGAGTGAATGTGGTTTTGGTACAGCCCCAGGAGAGAAGGAGACAGAGCATCACTGTTTTAGAGACAGCTTGCTCTCCTGCATGCAGTCCCTACCATCTAAAAAAATAAACTTGCAACATGTTAGTGGCTTTTACAACAAATCATTAAGTAGGATATTTATGCTCCTGGTACTTTTTTTCAAAATATCATACCAGAACAATTTAGGTTTCAATTCCTAGCCTTTGGTGTTGAAGCCACTAAAGGCTGTGGGTTAAACCAGTGCTCACCAGGTAGCGATCTCCTCTGCTGTGTACTCCACGTGAGGGATTGGGTCCCCACTGCAAGGCAAGCACACCATTACTGACAGCAGCAGGGCATGAGGCAGGCTGCTCTCCCCATTGAGAAGGAAGCCCCTTGGAGAAGCTCTGTATGATGTTGATTAATCTTCTTTAAACCAAACCAAGTGACAGGGAGGACAAGCCTCTGGTAATGGGTCATTTGCAACAAACGGGTGCAACAAATACAGACAGAAAAAAGCATTAGTTCAACCAGAGGTTATAAATAAACAAGGGATGAGCAAAAGCTTAGCTGGACTAGGATTTTCCAGCCCAAATGTTTTTTTACTAGAAAAATGGGAAACCTTTTGTGAGAAATTAATTTTGTGTGCCTGAGCTACAGGGAGCTGATGGCTGGGGAAATGAATCAGTGGGTGGGAAATAAAAGCAGATAATAAGGAAAACTAAATGTATTTGAACTGCAGAAAAATGTATTGTCAGTGAGATTAAAGGCAGCAAGAAAAATGAATCTTAGCAATATTATAAATGGGAACTGAAGACTGACACTTGCCTTTTCTACTTCATAATTAACAATTGTATTTCCTAAATCCTTCCATTCTGTATTTAAACATATGAGATATTCACATATGACAGAGATAAAGTATAGTTTCTGTTCCATTCACAGCCTGAAGGGATGTTACACAGCAGACTGTGAATGCTAACCTGCAGACTAGATTCAAGAGAAGGCATACTAAATGTTTGCATTATCTTAGGAGAGCATTTTTCTTGGGTGCCTCAGGGCATCGTTGCTGGCACAGTGACTTTCCATGCATTTAGTATTAGTACAGGACAAAAATATCAATGGGTGTACTCTGGACTTCAAATTTGCAATAAACATGAAACCAAACAGAGCAGTAAGTTGTGCTGGGATACATCAGTTGCATAGGTAGCTGAAAGAAGGGGACCCAGATAATTTCCACAGCCTGCTTTCAGCATGGCTCTCTACAGGAATCTACATTTAAAGTCCTGCTTAGAGAGTGGGACATTACAGTGGAAGTCAGCACTACTGAGTAGGATCTAGGGAATACTTTACAAACCCAACTGAATATTAGAGCTGACTGATGTTGTAGCAAAAATATTGAGAGCTATCACTGCATACGTCAGAACAAAAGTATTAAGTAGGAGTACAAGAGATGGTCTTAATTCTATAGAAGACCATGATGAGGTCATTACTGGAATCTGCTTAATTTATCAGAGGCAGTTAAGAGGCAAACCTCTTAAGATTCTATAAATGCCAGCACAGCAAAAAAAAAAAAAAAAGTCTGATAGCAGAATTCCATCTGGCAGTTGAAAGACTACTAGGTAGTATGTAGAAAGAAGTATGATCCACTGGGTGAAAGCTAAAGCTACCAAAGATCATTTTGCACTTAAAATATTAAACGTTAAATAATTAAAAAAAAAACTTCTTCCATAGCCAGGATAATAAGCCATGGGAACAAATTTTCTAGGCATGTGGTATATTTTTCGGTATGTGAAACTTTGAAGTTGAGACTAGATATTCTGAAAGAGATGCTACGTTTCAAAACGAAGTTAGAGATCTGATGGAATTATGAGCAGCTTTTGTTATGCAGGAGGTGTATTCTGGCTTTATTCATGTATGAATTAAGGACTGCAGACATTTTTAAATTAGGAAGAAACTGAAATGCATGGAGAAAAACACATGAGGAGCTGGCAAGGCTGAATGGAGGACAAAACAAGAAGTCTCATGCAAGTAGCATAAAGAGTTCCCAATAGGCTGCATTGTCATGGTGTTATTTCTATATGGATGCTAGGAAAGACTTACTGCTTATAGTGAAAAGCGATTTCTGCTATTGATTTCCTCCTCTGGCGGTATACTTGGTCAGAGTAGCCCTGGGATGACAAATAGGAACAGAGACATGATTTTTAATCAATTACTAAATTTTTAACCCAATAACATTTATCACTGGCTGGAGCAAATTCTCTTGTGGTGGTGGTTGCACTACAGTTCCGCAACCAGCTGCATCAATGGTTGTTCTTCAGCCCCTTCCTTCTGAGGGATGGCTCAGAATTCAAATGCAAAGATGTGCCTGTGCAGACTAACTCACCGGGTGATCCAGGTCCAAGTCAGGGTCAAATTTAGTGACCAGATGGTGACACTTGTCCAGTTCATAGATCTTTCTGGGAAACCAGTGAACTGTGGGGAAAGAGAAGGAGGAAAAACTGACTGGAAATGGAAGATGGGTATGGGACTCAATGGAGAAGTGTGCAAGGAGGTGACCCTGAGGCAGCTGCCTTTTATATATCAAATATTAATATCAAATATTTTGTAAGTTTCTTACATTTGTCTTCCTTAGTGGTCCTCACATCATCTGCTACCCTCTTGATGGAGCTAATGAAAGTATTGAGGTCAGAGCTGTGGACTTCACAGCGCACAAAATACTCCAATTCAGCGGTCCCTTCACGGGGCTTTCGGCTCAGTCTTGTCTCCAGGTGGTGAATTTTAGCTTCAAATGTCTTGTAGAACAGGGAGAAAGAGAACAAAAACATTAAACAAGTCTGTAACACATGAAACACCTACTGGTACTCTCCAAAGATGTGTGTGTGGGGGGAGGTCCCCATTGTCCTTTTTATTTTTTTAACTGAGGTAAACACTTACCTATTAATTCCATGGGTTTTGTTTCTGGACAGACAATCAGTTGGGCTGGTCAGTGATTTACCAGCAGAAAACTTTCACAGTGGCAGAGGAAATTGGATCAAGAGGGCAAATCGACAGAGCCAAAAGCCAACTCCTATGATCCCCTTTTCCTTCAGTCTCCTAAATTTGGGGGCGCTGATGTAGGAGGGGCAGGCTCAGGCAGGCTTGGGGTGCTGGCCGTGGTGCTGAACCGCAGCTGCCTGGGCCGGCCCATGATGGAGATGGAGGTCCCCGTGCCTACATCACAAATGTTTGACTATCTCACTGCTGCTTAATGCCCCACATCAGAAGAGTCTGGCTTCACTCTTGCCAATAGTTGTTGATATGAAGACGCCTGTGAAACTCATATCTCAATGCTGAAATGATCAAAAGGGTAAGAGAAACTGATTTGTTCTGTTCGTTTATTTTGTAAGGGTTCTTGAGGAGCAGAGGAAGAGTTTGAAGAACATTTGTTCTGCCTACATCCAGCTATATGCTGAGCTCTGTCCAGACTCTAGTACTGTTAATGTGGGGCTCTATCAGAACTGAATTCACTCAAAGAATGAGACAAAACAGTCTATAGTTTTCTGAAGGGCCCTAGTAGGTTTTTTTGGATATTATCTTCAGCTCTGTGAAAACTGTTAGTATAAGCCCAAGTCCCTGCAATGACCCAACCTTTCCAATGTCTCTGGGAGACCTGTGGTAGAAGAAAGGACACAATTTCTTTTGTTAATTAGAGGCAGAAAGATGAGAGGGAACAGATGCAATGCCACAGGTAAATTAAATTTAGGATTGTGTTTTTGAATGTATCTACCAACTACACTATTACATTGTCCCCTCAACAATCAATACCTTTGCATTAATCTGACAGCTGTGATTGCATTACCTATGCTTTGGCTGCATGTAACACATACAGCAGAGTGAAACCAGCTTCCCTGCAGCCTGGTTCATGATGAGGCAAATGTCATTATGCCCATCTGCTTTCATATCTTGTACCTGCATTGCCAGAGGGATCTAGGAAATGAATCTTTCTCTGTTGTGGCTTGACATGCTTGACTTTTTATTATCTTTAAAGCTCTCTCTGTGACAAGCTCAAAGAGCTTTTTTACCAGGAGAGATCTTTATGTAGCAAGTAATTTGCATGAGAAAGAAACAATATTTGGACATAAACTGCCCCTACTTCTTGCTTTACATTTAAAAATTGTTTAAATTATAGATGCACTGTAACAAAATCTACCAACTACAAGAACCTATACTTCCATGTTTCATACCCTCTAAGCGGTGTGTTACATTTGAGATGTTACACTGATGAATCTTTCATGCCTTCTCTGGCAGCTCTGAACTTCTCTTAGGAAGGAGACCCAGCCATGGCAATGCCAAGACTGTTTTCTCATAGGCGTATGTTACAGATTCTTTTGGTCTTAAGACAAGAATCATATGTTGCACAAAAAACTTTTCTCGAAATAGTTTTTGTAGAGAAGATGCAAGATGCTTTGTAATGGTTGAAGATCTGAAGCACTTTTCACAAAAATGTCAGAGGTAGCGCTGCATGCTCTATAGCCAGAATGTCCTCTGATTAAGGGGAAATGCGTATCCCCCAAATATAATTGTTGTGTAGTGGTTGGCTATATGGTGTTGCTTATGGTCTGGTTTTATCCCAGAAATGGTTGCATTTTGTGATGGAGAAAGTGTTTTATAGTAATGTATATCAATATATGAGCTAGCAGCGTGCCTTTGTGACGACCAAGGCCAGCCACATACTGAAGTGTAGTAACAAGACTGTAGAAAACAGGTCAAGGGAAGTGATTCCTCCTCTCTATCTGGGATGAGGGACACTACATCTGGAGTGCTGTGTCTCATAGAAGAAAGGCATTGATGTGCTGTAACAGGTATAGTGGAGGGATGCCAAGGTGTACAGGTGTCTGGAGCACAGTGTTATATGAAGAAAGAGGAAGGGAATTGGATTTGCTCAGGCTTAAAAAGTGAAGGTTCAGGGGAGAGATTGCTGTGTACTAGTACCTGGTGGGAGGGTGTAAAGAAGACAGAGCCAGGGTCATTTTAAAAGTGCATGACAGGAGGACAAGAGGCAATGCACACAAACTGAAAGCAAATTCATTGGGGGGAAAAAAAAAGACAAAAAAACAACAGCACACGGGGGTTTGCAAGGATGCTATGGAATCTCTGCTTTGGTGATACTCAAAATGCAACAAACATGGCCCTGAGCAATCTGCTGCAACCAGACCTGCTCTGAGCAGAAGTTTGGACCAGAGACCCCTGGATGTCCCTTACAACCCACGTGACTGATTAATAGGAACAAATTGTCCTCTCCTCTCTGCTGAAGTTAATGAGATTAAACTACCATAGAAAAAACATAGCTCAGACCCTAAGTTTGCAAAACACTTTTGATCCTTTCTGGATGATAATGCACTATATAAATGTAAATTGTCATGTTTTGGTTCCTGTTCAAATAGCCATGGCTTATCTCAGTCTTTTCATTCGTGGTACTGAGATCCTAGATAACAGAAGATTATATTGCTGGCTAGGGGGAAAATAAAGCTCAACAAGTTAAGAGTTTCCCTTGATGTTAAAGCCATTTACAGGCTGCACCTCTGTGGGGGAACCAACCTTTACCACACAAATCAGAGACTAACAAAGCCTTGACCCAGGTGCTGAGCAGTACTGCAGAAGGGGGACCTACTCTGTAACCATGCAGGGCACACAGCATGTTTTGAATGTGGAATCAGAGCCCTGTGCATGAAGCTGAAGTGCTGAGCAGTAGAGGGGGCTGTCAGTATGCTACAAGCAATGTGGGTGTGGATTGTGGGTGTCAAGTTGTGTGGCTGACTCCAGTAATTAAGCAAAATCCAGCCCAGAGTGTTATAAAAGCACTAAAGTGCAGAGGTAGGGCTCATTCCTAGTGCGAGCATGCTAGGGCATGAGTGAAGCATGACTGTGGGGAGATGATGCAGACAATTAACTTGTAACTTGCAGTAGTCAGACCCAGTCTGAATTGTCTTTGGTAGACTCAAGTGTTATTTCCCACAGAACCGCCATGAAAAGTATAGTGTGTTCCTCAAGGCCAGTGAAACCAGTTAGGGACTCACCTCAAACACCTTGAGTGCTCGGGACAGTGGTGATGTTTTGGCTCCCTTGAGCATGAAGAAGAGGTTCAGCATGGCTCTCCCATCCTTCTCCTCAAAGACAATGGTCTCTGTGGACTCTGCGGCATCAGTGGCTGCGGCTGCAGCCTCTCTTTCCTTCCTGGCATCCTCGATGAGGCTTTGACGTCTACCGATGAACCGTGGAGACTGGAGGCAGAACAGAAAAAAATAACACTTCTAATAGAGCTAGAGGGGATCAGAGGTGACCCCAGTAGCTGGGTGAGATGTGAGCAAGGTGTCTGTACAGGGGAAGATGGGGAAGGTTGTGCTGACTTGCCCAACTTTGCAGAGGAAGGTTTGAGGAGGAGGACCGAGGCATTAGGAGTGAACTCAGGAATGTGGAGCTTTGGGGGAAATCTGTGCAAAATATGCTTGTGGTATGACTAAAGTGGGCTTCTCCCCTCAACTTCCATAGCAAAAGCTTTCAATATTTTTCAAAAACTAAAAATCAGAAACAATCTTGCATGCTTTTCAAGTGTCTGATGAAGTGAAGGGGAGAGGTGTTAGATAAACATGAAGCCATTTGAGAAAAAGACACTGAGGGACAGCTGAAGCCCACAGCTGTGCCCTTGCTGCTTGCACACCCCCAGCTGCACTGAAACACACATCCCACAGCCATTTTCTGATGAAAATATCTGGAAAATAGCTTCTGCTAAACAAGGAATGCCTTACCTATCTTGTGAAATTTTTGAGGTCTTCCTTTGAAAAGCATAGCCTGCTCAGCTACTAAGTCTGTTTTCTCTCTAATTTTCAAAGCCCAACACGATGTTTCCTCTGAAAACCTTCTTGGATGCTTTAAGCTGACATAAACCTGGCTTCAGGGCTACCCTGACATTTGAAATAGCCTGGAAAACACAGCACCTCTAGCCATCAGCCCACGAGCTTCTCCACAGCCCTTTTTTTTTTTTTTTAATAAAGACACCCCTCTGGAATAATATTTGCTGATCCTCAACCACTTTATTCCTTGCAGCACTGAGAAATATTGTCTAACAAATAAGTACATATTGCCACTTGTCTAAATTGGCAGTATTCGTGCCCAAAGAGAGAAGAGATCTAATAAATATCCTGGGCTGTAACTTTAACTTTTAAGAGCTTGCGAATATGTGTTCAGCTTTAAGCGTGTGTTTTACATTGATACCACGCTTAAAGCTAAGCTGCTGTTTGCTTTCAGGTGCCTGCAATAAGCAGGGCAAACAGTCTTGTGCTAGCCCCAGGATCTGCGCTCTGCAGCTATCCAGAATGCTTTAGCTACAGAAGTTTTATTGCATTGTGCCCCAAGGTGCAATATGATTTTTCCTCTGGGATGGAGAGGGGCAGAGGAGGGGAGCCAGACCCGCCCCCCCCCCCCCCCCCCCCCGGCCGTTTAGGCTGTAAATCAGCCTAAAAAAAGGCACTGAAAGGTTTGATGGTGTGAGAACCTGTGTCACTGGCAGGCAGGAGCAGGGGGTCCAGTCTCTGTTGAGGGGTCCTGGGAGCTGCTTAGCTCTACACCAGCATGGTTTGGGTGGGGAAGTTTAAAAAAGAATAGAAAAATATGACCAAGGCTGGATTTTGTTAGGGAGAAGAGCAGCAGGGTGGTGAGGGGTCTGTCTGCCTGCTGCCTGGTTGTGTGCTTTCCCTCTCAACATTGTCTCCACTGCCTCTCACGTTTGTGCTCATCAGGGAAATATCTCCTTTTGGGAGGGGATTTAGGCATTTTTGCATATAAAGTACCCAAACTGATCTGTCGTGGTAAATGCCTTCCATTCTTTGGAAGGTGTTATTATGTAGTATTTCCAAGTTTCCCCACGGAGTAGCTCCCTGCATACCTATCCAGCTACAATAATAAGTTTAATTTTTTTTGTAAAACATTTACCTATCTGGGGCTAGAGTCTGATGTCATTCACTTCGTACAAAGGAGTACTTAGTTTTTACTTTGAAATTGCTGCTGGTCTGAGTGTCCAGCCTGAGAATAACCATTAAAAATACAATGCTCTGAATTAAAGCATTTGGGCTCATTGTTTGCAACAGTCCTGGGCAATCCTTCCTGCACTTTGGCATATAGCTGCCATCTGCTTGAACACTGCAACCAAAGCCCTGCTGCAGCTACAAGGTGTCTTGTAAAAACATATTAGCAGTAGAAAATCTAAATATACAACAGAAAGACTTTCAACAGGGTGAGTTTTATCTCTGGCTGGCACAGCTGATGTGTGAAACACCTTCTGGTGTGGAAGAGTTCTGGGATTGCAAAGCTCAGAGGGGAGACAGATCTGCTGGAGCTGACGTGGTGGTGGGCAGGGGCTGGGTGGCCAATGGCCTGAGGACTCCATGAAGGCTGGGGACGTGCTGTCACATATAAGTGCAGAGCCATGCCCCTCACTTGATACAAACCAGCAGAATAAACCATAGGATCATGGCAATCTCCTAAGCTAGGCAAGAGGGCTTTCGATTTTTTTTTTAATTTGGTTTTTGGCTTTTTTTTTAATTTGGTTTTGCTGTTCTGAGAATCTCTATTCAAAGAAGGGGTGCTGAGGTCTTATGTCTGCTCTGGGCTGGAGGAGGCACTCATCCAGGTGGCTGCGCTCCTGCCTGTGCACCCAGTGAACCTAGATTCCTGCAGCCCCTTGCTCAGTGCCCTGCTTCCCACCAAACACGTTGCAGCAGCCCAGCCTGCCCAATAACCAGGCAGCAGCCAGTGTCTCGAGTACTGATTTGACAAAGCAGCCTGGAATATCCCCATTTTCAAAGAACCATACGAGCATTTGTTATTTTGCCAGGGTGAAAATGGCTGTACGAGACAGAAGCCTTCCCCAGTTTTCATCTATTAGAGAAACAGAGCTTACCTCTTTGTTTGCTAAATGTTTTCCTTCCTTTCTGACATGCCACATGCTCCAAAACATGTTTTGCTACCTCCACCGTGTTTCCTCCCACCATGCATCCCAGGGGTGTCCCCTCCCTGTGCCATTAAGGGCCACCCACAGCCTGGCCATGTCCCTGACCTGCAGGGCTGTCCCATGCCACCAGTCTCCATCCTTTCCCTGGGGTCCCAGCCATTTGGGTTAGGTGGGGATTGTCCCTACAGACTGTCCAAGGGGTTCACCAGAATTTGGTTTTTAAAGGCACATGGCAGCCCAGCGGGATGTTTTCCTCTCTTTTCCCTTACACCTGTAGCTTTGGTGTGTGCAGAAGTATTCCCCGAGGTAAAACCAGGGCCCTAAATCAATCCAGGGAGGAGCATGAATAGAAACAGGGGAAGGATATATTGGGACAGAGCAGCTGCAAACAAGCGGAGCAAATTGCCTGTGCCTTGCACGTAGCCCAAAATAAAAGGCACTCTTTTTCATTAAGCTATAACAGGTGAAATCTGTGCAATTTATTGCCTTGCAATCAGCAAGAGCATTAAAGTTTTCAAATTGCATTACACATTGGTGATACCTTGTTACTCCTGCCTTAGGTCTAGAGGTTTTTTAAGTTGCTTTTGGTTGCAAGGGGGTAGAAGTATGTTCGTTTGAGCTTTCATCCCCCTAAATCTTTGCATTTCACACGTACCAATATGTAGAGAGGAGCATGTGGGTAATTTTCTTCTGCCAGCCTGGAGCCAGGGCTGGGGTAAGCCCCCCACTGACAGCATTGGCCTCTCTATCCCTGCCTGCCACTGCCTACAGCTAGAGGAGAGGCTGCACTGTTCGGGGGGGGGGGGGGGGGGGAAGAAGTGGGGTAGGGTTGTCTTACCATGATGGCCTCGGCTTGCTTGGAGTCCAGCTCTGACACCGCCCTGCGGAAGCCTTTGGCTGCAGAGGTGGAGATGTTGGGGGTTGGCATCTTCGCTCTGCCACGAGCTCTGCTCTCTGCTTTTCAGCTCCTTGCCAGCTTTTTATAGGGCAAGGCTGACGTCAAAGACTTTCAAATCTTCCCCCCACCCCGTCACCCCCCCATCACCACCTCCCTCCTTTCTCCCCCTCGGGCTGAGAGGAGGAGGGGACGTAAAGGAGAGAAACGTTTCTGTCCCATTAAATCTAATTGCCACAAAGATTGCAGACACCCTGCATTCGCAGACCTGCTGCTCCCCCCACTTGTTCCGCTGTGCCCAAAAGATTTCTGCTCCATTTTCCGTCCCCCCACTTCCCTTTCTTCTGGTGGAGTTCGTTCTCGTGCCACATTTCACTGCTGCACATTTACTTCCCCAGCTTGGGCATTGTGTGAAAGGATTTTGATCTGTGAAAGGACAAAATAAAAGGAACAAAGAGATGCAGCCTTTTATTTTCTCCTTGTTTGCTTGTGAGAAAAGCTTCAGAGAGAGAAAAAAAAAAAACACCTGTCAATCCTGCCTTCCCGATGGCTTTGCTCCTTTTGCTGTAATTTTCCAGAGGCCAAATACCCAAATGGCTGAGGACCTCTGGGACTATGGCAGTGGGTGGCACCTCAGGACCTAACCTGAGGATCTTGTTCTGCTGAGTGCAGGAGGGGTCCTTTCCCCCCGTGGGATCCACAGCAGCTCTCTGGCACCAAAGAAATGTTGTCTTGCTCTGTGTGAGCCACCACAGCATTGGGGACAGGCTGTCCAAAGCCCCTGCGGCAGGGAAACCAGTCGGGTTTCCCTGGATGCTTGGTGGCGAGCATGCCTTGGAAGTCGTCTGCTGAGGGCACCTGGCGCCTTCATTGGCGTGGAAGCTGGGTTTGTGCCACCTCCTGCAAACACCAGGGCGCAGATCAGCCCCACCAAGGCAACTGGGGAAGCCCCCAGAGCCTGGAGGGTGGTAGATGCTGGAGCCTGAGTGAGCAGTTGGCAGCAGCTAAAATTTTGGCCCAGTTCTGAGCCAAAATTAATTCTGACTTGGGTCAAGCAGCTTGTCTTGTTACGGGTGCTGAGGACACTGCTGTTGGTTACAGGGGGAACCAGAAGAAGGAGCTGAGCATCCTTCGAGCTCCTCTCCCACAGCAGGGACACCCTGCTGTTAGTGCTTCCTTGTATACCTTGGTAGGTCTCATGAAAATACAAGACTTTAAAGCAAACCCAAACCATATCAGTAAGTTATGAAGACTGGCAGTAAAAAGAAGCAACTACAGAGGAGGCTGCAAAAGTAAAACTGATATATCCTTCATGTTATACATGAACAAAGAGCACCCACTGGGGATTCTGGAGCTCCATTAGTTTGTACATGCTCTACTCCCCCGCAAGGAAGCATATAAAGGAAGTGAGGAGGATGCCTTTTCCAGCCACTGCCTGTTTGCTTTGCTGGAGAAGTTGTCTTATGCAGATTTACAGCCACACCAAGCAATTTCATGCCATCGGGGTGTTAAATGGCTTGGGATGAAGTTGCAAAGATACTAAGGAAAGCCATAGTTAGGCTAAGTACTGAAGAAATGTATGATTAAAACTATTCACAGACTTTTCCACCTTTATAGTATGAAAATTTTACAGTGAAAAGCCTTTCCAAGATTGGGCCAACCTGTTTAGGAAAGAAAAGGGGACTTGGGTAGGAGAGAGTTACAGTACTTGTATTTGAATATTTTTGTCTGGATAAACTCTTTAACTTGCGCAATGCTTTAAAACAACACATTGAATTCAGAATTTCGGTATTTTTGGTTTGTGGTTTTCAGTTCAAATTCAGGAAAACACAGGTTTCAAAATATTTCCTTCATACTGTTTTCTTACCTTAAAATCAGAAAGAACAACCATTTTGATAGACCTTTTATTGTTGGTAACTGACTTAGCTTAAAGGTCTTTTTAGAATAGCATTTGCCAAGGATGATAAACCTAAAATCGGCCATCAAAGCAAGTTCCACTTATTCAAATTTGTAATCAAGCTGCTGAAAGGATAGCCTTAAAATGTCAGTTCATGTGAAGAATTGAGAAAATTGGTGAAGTACTTTAACAAATATGGGAACAGAGCAAGCCAGTCAGCCTTCCTGCAGGCTGCAACATACTCAGATCACATATGAGGGCTCTTCTGACAAACAGGGGCTTTAAAAAGAGCTGATATCAGGGAAGTTTTCAAGACTAATGTACAAATAGATGGGATTACTTTGAATATATTTTCTGATTTTCTTTTGTTTCATTACATATTGTTTCTCTCCTTGTAAAATCCAGCACTCTATCTAAACCCATCAGTTCTTCTACTTAGTTCATCTCAAAGCTCTTGATTTTTAATCCCTCTCCTTTACAGAGATGATAAATTAGGCATGCAACTCTTCTGTAAGCCCTGCTAAGCTGTCTCCCCTTCTCTGTCTGGTGACGAGAGCCCCGCACTGTTTGGAAAAGCTTTCCAGCACAGAGACAAAGTGAAGTCCTGCTCCCTTACTGTGGGAGCTGGAGAGAGCTCTGTGCATCAGCCTGTGGCTGTATGTAATCATAAAACAGCGTGTAATGCAACAGGTCTTGGTATGAGTCGCATGGGGAAGCAGTGGCAAAAGGCAATGACAGCCCAGCCTGCTGGGGGGGCTCTCTGGTGGCCAAGGGATCTGCAAGAGCAGGGTCTGAGGTGCAGAAGTGGCCCCCTGAGGGCCAAAGAAAGGGACCGTGTCTGCCCACGGGAGGGCAAGCTGCCACCTCCCATCACAACCGAAGGACAGCCCTGATGGCCATGTGGGGTGGCCAGGTCCCCCTATTGCTCTTTCTCCCACCCGCCCGCACTCTCTCCCTCTTCACTTCCTTAGCCTGAATAATTACTGTCTGCCACACGAAGCAATTACAGTTAGCCAGCTCCATCAAGAGTTTTTTTTTTTAATTCCTCTTCATTCAACATCCCTGAGTGCCTCAAAGGAGTTTAATAACCCATAATGACACCCTAGACCTCCACATCATTGCAGCTCCCTAGGACTGGGGCAGCAGCAGGAAAAAAAGAAAAAGAAAAAAAAAAGTAATTAAAATCCACATCTCTTGCTTAACTTTGCAGTCTCTTATTATCTAGAAGACGCTGACTTTTGTGCTCATGCTCTGTCACAACAGATGAGCCCAAGGGAAGGGGGGCAGCAAGGGGCAGAGCTGTGTAGCTCCTTGGTAAGGGCTCTGAGATGTTTGCTGCAACCCTGGGAGAAAGGCACTGCTAGATCAGGGGAGGCTTAGCAACTTCAGACCTGCTCCGATGGATGGGTCAGGTGCGGAGTCCTCTGTTTCCCAAGTCACAGAGGTGACCCCTGGGAAATGAAGAGCCCCGTTGCCGGGATTGTTCTTCTGACCGCTGGGTGAATCCCTGGGCAAAATGAAAAACAAAACAAAAAAAAACCAACACTGACATGAAAAAAAAAAAAAGTGGCAAGACCCAGAGGTTTCTGTAGGAGATGGAGTAGGTCTGTGCAACCTCACCCAGCCTCCATGCTGTGGTATTTATCAGTGCATTTTTAAAGGGATGTGTCCAAGGATAGTTCTTCCCCACAGGTGCAAATCCAATGACTTAAGGATTACAGCCAACACCTTCAGCAGTAAGTGCAAACCTCTGTGTCCGTGATTTCACATTTCAGAAGGCCATCTCAGTTTTCAGATAAATCGGAGAATATTCCTATAACACACCAAAAATGCCCCCTCACCCTTGGTTTCGGAGCATAGGGCTGGCTGGTCTCACAACTCCACAGCCAGAGTCAAAATTTGTGCTCATTCTGCGCAAATCTTGCCTCCAAACCCATCAATTCTTCTCTCATTGGTCAAAAATGTAATTGCAATTCTGGGAAAATTTTACAGCAATCAACTTTTCAGAGAAAACAATGCAATTTCAGGCAAAATAGTGAATTATTGGGGAATGGGTTTTCAGAGAGAAGTCAAGCTGCTTGACTCGGCATCTCCCTCTCCCCAGGAACTGGGAGTTTACCCTGAGTTTTAGGGATAAAAACAGCTGCAATCTCCATTTCTGCTTCAGGAAATGGACTGGGAACATGCAAGTGTAAATTCAGAAACCTTGTATTGATGATTCACCCGCCACTGCAGAATCCAAAATAACCATCTTGTCTCGGATCAATAGGGAAGCACTTAGGAGCAATTTTCTCTTTGGAAATGTGGGCAGCAAGCAGACAGTCAGGAGCGGGTGGCGGAATAAAAAGCACCATCTCTTGGAGCGTGCCATCTTGTATGGTTGGAAAACTAATTGCTGACACCTCTGGCCCACTATATTTCAACTCGTAGACAACTTCTTTAACAGGGTCATCAGGGAATTTTACCTTTGTACGGAAAAGTAGCTTCCTACATATATTGCAGCAGGTCTCCTCCTGGATTGCCAGTCCTTGTGATTTTAATTTATGTCTGTGATACCCAATATTTTATTCCCAGCTCCTGGAGTCAGCTTTCATTAAAAAAAAAAAAAAAAAAGGCAGTCCTTTTGAGTGGAAAGACTGAAGAGGGGTCTGGGAGCTCCCAAACAGAGGGGGAAAAAAAGCCCCCCAGAAATTCTAACTATCGTGTGGAGATCTGGCACAGAATTGTTTGAACATTGAGTGTGACAGTGAATTTGCTTTTCTGGAAAAAAAAAATGTTGTACAGGTAAACACCTGTCCTAGAACATCAGAAACATTATGAAAAGAAAAAAAATCAAATGTCCGGCGCTAATTCTATTGCTGCCAACCAGCACAGAAAACCGGGGGCGTGCTTCTGACTGCTCACTGTATGGCCTTGGGCAAGTCTTTTAACTCTACCTTCGCCTCCTGCCTTCAGACTTCAGGATGGTAATTGCTGTAGCTGCCACTCTTTTCAGCACTGCTGCGAATAAACAGTTAATAGTTGCCAGTAGATGTAGAAATTGATTGAAGTATTTGGTTCTAGCCTCCTTTCAGAGGGGTGAGCCCTGAAACAAGGGGATGTAGGGCTATGGGGCCATGTGGCTGGTTCCAAGGCACTCACCTTGCTTGCTGTCCAATCCTCTCCTGTTTCCCACCACAACCCTTCTCCTTTGGCTTCACACTACATATTTTCCAAAGCATTCTGATTTTTCAGAGCTATGCCCTCCAGCTGAAGGCAGATCCATGCCTCTCTGTCACTCTTGGGAACCTTCATCTCCTGGCCTCACCTTCAAGAGCAAGGTCAAAGGAAAGTCATCCTCTGTGATGCCTTCATGGCCAAAAGAGGTTCCAGGGCAGTGGGGAATTTAGCTTGCTTTCAGAAACCTGAGAAATGCCTCCTCTTGCCTGTAGCCTGATTTTCCATCGGTCTTTACCTTGTTCAATACATGTGGAAAAGGGATTGGTGTTACTGCTTATTTTTTTTCCAAGTCCTTTGAAGTCTCAGCACTAAGAGGTCTGCAGTGACCTGGATCCTGCAACTCTTTCTCTAGATGAAAAGAGAAAGGTGAGGGCACACCCTTCTTGCTCATCCACCCATGCCATGCAATAAAACACAATTTATCTAACTCATGGCATCATAAGATCAGTGAAAGGGAAGCAGTGGTGAGGGATCCAAAGCAAGTTCCCATAACCCTTTCCAAGGGCTGGGAATGTTTCACAGCGTGTTGGTGTGGTCCTAGCAACACCAAAATTGATGGTGTGGGAACAAAAAGGACTTTGAGCCATTGCAACCATTCCCCCTGACAAGTAGGACCTGCACTGCAGGGGTACACAGCATGGCTGGGATGTCTCTGCACCCCACATTCACTCTAGGGTCATTCCCAGTTGCTCACCCCTTATTGCTCTAGCTGTGAGGGGAAGGAAATGATGCTGGAAGAAGCCCAGGGTTTTCCATCCACCACTCTCCTGTGTCATGAACATGTCACTTTGGCATAGATAAACCTCCTTCTCCCAGTCCTTTTAGCCCCTTTCTCATCTTCCATAACAGCAGTTGTGGCTCAGCCAGGTGGAGCAGTGCCATGCAGTCCATGCTACTTCCACGTGCACACAAAATTGCCAACTTCTTACTCCCTCTCTCCTCGGGCACCGGAGGATAAAAACCATCTGCCTGTCAGACAAAAGGTCTGATGTGATTTTAGTATTAGGAGTCACACAAAGGGTCTCAGACCTATGAAAATGTCACCGTATTGACTTCATACCAATGTTTATTCATAGTTCTGTTTATAGGCAGAACAGCGTTTTGCATTCAGCCTCATATGGTTGAGATCTATTATGTAGATGCAACCAGTTCTGCATTGGAAATTGGCGCCAGCATTTCACAGTGAAGTCAATGTTTTCCTATTGATTCACATCTACTCCGGATCTTATCTGTTATTCCTAACAGGTAGCCATCAAGTAAATACATGGGAAAATATTTCCCTTTTCTTTTCAGAGGAGGAATGCAAATGCATTACCCATGGCGAGGTTCATGCTTCCCAGCAGGCTTAAGAGGATGACTCATCAAAGCCCTGTGCTTGTCTTCTGGATCTTCAAAGTGTATCAACAGCATTTTATTGATCCATAGTCATGGAAAGTAAAGAAAGAAAAGAGTCAGAGATCTATACTGGTACAATATGCCTGACTTGAGTAATTCTACCGTTAAGCTACTGGGATGACACAGTGGAAAAGCAGGGTCTACAATATGATATTTCCTGTTCTCCCACTTCTAGAACAGTCCTCTACAAATACAGATACTTTAATCTAATGAAGAAGACAATATAAGGATCAGTAGCTGGAAGTTAGGCAAAGAAGACAAGTTCAAGCTAGCAGCAGGAGGCACATTTTTAACAGTGAGGGTGAGCAAAACCCATCAGGGAAGCCCTGTTCCCCTTTGCCTGAAGTTTCCTAACCAGAATGGGATACCTCACCTGAAGACTGTGTCCATCAGACACTGAGACAGAACAGGGTAAGATTAACGGGGCTTGTACCCAGGTGCTACACGGAGGAGATATGGAGGATATATGGCTCTGGTGTCCCAGTGTCCCAGCACCACAAAGCACAACACTGGAGCTGGAGTACCTGCTGGCCCCAGCCAGGAAAGCATGGTAGACCCCTGTTATCTCCTCCCAGAACAGGATGGCCGAGGTCCTTCTACCCTGCACCTAGCAAAGACCTTGCCTTGGAAACCTGACTTTTGTAGTGAGAAAAGACAGGTTAAAAGAAATAAAATCACCACCCCAGCAGAGGAAGTCTTTAGTCTTCTCACATGTACCAGCTGGGAAAATGCATGTTTCTGCATCACGAAATGTGGTGGAAATTACGTGTTTTAAGTGCTCATCCTCTCCCCTTTCCCAGGCTGGTGGGGGCAGTACCTGTCTCAGGAGAGCTAATAGTGCTTTCACTTATTTAATTTACGTCAGGGACGTGCTAGGCTGCAACAAGGCTTGCTTTTAGAAGAGGAAAGGAGCCATAGAACGAATATGAGGCTAGAAAAACCCCAGATCTCCATTTTTCTGTCTCCTCCTCATTCTTACCCCCAAAACAGCTCCAGAATCAAATAAACGCCTTTTGGGGGCAAGCTCACATGCAATTTTCTCCAGCAATCTCCTCTTTCTCATATTGCTGCCTGCCTCTCCCGTCGGTTTGCCTTCACCCGCCTACATCCGACCTACAGTCAGAGAAGCCTGGTCATAGCCTGGAGGGATTTGCCTTGTGCCTTTAGTGGGATCGCACTCGGTTTCCCTTATCAGTCCCTGGTAGGGCCATGTGTTTTGTCTCCGCTCCCCCTCCCTGCAGATGTGTGGTTGAGGGCAACGAAAGACAAGGGGTCCTTGTAAGTGACTTATGATAATTGCAGAGCAGCAACTGCTCTGAAAATCTAAATTCCTCCCTGACATTTCCAGTCTAAAGCTCCCACTGACTCAGCTGCTGCTTGTGATATTTAAACAAGGATTATCTCCTTTTTTATTCTTTTCTTTTTGATAATGGGATGGCAGAAGGTTAGTTTAACACTTTCCTATGGTTTGCTTGGCTGATACAGATCCAGCGCTCTTCAGGACTGTAACCAAATCCCTGCTTCCCAAGTCACTCCTTTGGCATGACTGGGATGAAAGAAAGCTCTCATGATACATAAATAAATAAATCTTTCTCTGGTTTGTCATCTTTTGCAAATATTTCTTCAGCTCGAGTTTATTATACTAGGAACTTTACTAGTTTTGGGTGTAAAAAGACTTTTCCCATTGCCTTCAGCACAACTGTGCCAGGCTTATCCCCTCTGAAACCTCAGGTAATCCATCTTGTGGTACTTTTTTGTATACTAAAAGGGATTTTATTTTGTAGGGATGCTGAGCAGTATCTATACAAATGAACCCTATTGAAAGCTCTGGGCACTTTTTGATGCCTGAGCCCCAAGTGCAGCAGCGCAGGGAGAGAACATGCTAAGCAAATCTGTAATGAGGTCCTCAAGACTGCTCCAAAAAACCTGGCAAATGTCCCTCTCACGCTGACTCCAAATGCCTTCAAATTTTCACTAGCTGGGAGAAATGAAAGGGAAGGCATGGGCAGATAAGAAAACCAGAGCAGAAAGAGGTACAGAAAGCTGAGGGGTGTGTCCTTGGAAAGAGAAAAGGAAAAGCATAGACCGAGGAGGAAAAGAAACCTTCAAGGGAAAGCAGTGCTAACAGCCTCAGTCAGAGAGCTAGGAAATGCATAAAAAGTTACCAATGCAAAAAAACTTTGAATATTTGAGGTTGTGAGCACTTCTTGAGCTGAAGAACCTTCAAAATGCACCATTTCCATCCATCTCCCAGGTAAATGTTGCCTAAGTTATATCCTCTGCCCACGTACTGTTCCAGGACTTGAGCATCCTTGAGGCATTTCTTCTTCCCATGTGTTTGTCATTTGTGTCTAGCTGCTGTCTCTATTTCAGATTTCGCCGCTCTGTGGGAAGGTGACCAAGGCTCTCCATCCATTCAGAAACTACCCGGCTGGCAAGGGACAGCACTGCAAGTGAGTAAAACCCAAGGTCAGACCCTCACATCCCCTATTCCAGCACTTCAAAAGGGCATCCAAGATGTAGAAAGTCAGTCTTCATCAAAACTCAAAACAAGAATCTAGCCCCAAGTCTTGGGTCATCTTGAGCAAGGTCTCCTGCCCTGGAGGATGCCCCAGCGTGGCCACCAGCACCCCAGGACATGCAGGCTCTGGGACAGTGCCGTGAAGCTGCAAGATGCTGCAGCCTCCTTGCTCAGAAAGGTGAGCGGGATCAATGTGCCCAATAACCTGTCATTATGGAGTGAGCTGAGCTGGAGCAGCCCCTCCAGTCCAATGCCATTAGCGAGGCATAATTATTCCTGATATTTGGCCAAGAAATTGCTGAGGATGGGGTGAGGGGGAGCCGAGGGGGGCCGGGATGCAATCCCAGCTCCTCACCCTGGCGCTGGGCATTTTGGAAGTGACTAAGCAAAACCTGAGCATTCCCTCTTGCTTTTCAAAGAGACGGAGGGATTGGGAAGGCAGGAAGGGGACTTTCAGATAGGTTCAGATTGGGGTGAACTGGGCAAATATAAGCAGAGAAGATAGAGGAAAGCCTGGAGAAGGCAGGCACGTGGCTTTGGACTGGACCCGGTGGAGGTTTGGGATGGGAGCAGGCAGCCGTAGCACTGACGTTGGCAGCAGCTGTGTCTTGCCACAGCCCCTATCGCAGCACCGCAGTCAGGCAAAGCAAACACGGCCCTAAATGGAGCCCTCTGGCTGCCCTGCTGATAAGCAGCACACGCTGGTAGCGGAGACAGTTGCCTGTTGTTCCCTGTGACGCAGCTCTGCTTTTCAGCCCTGGCCATGTGTGGAGAAGGTTTCTGCTAAGCCCCTGTTTGATCAGAACTGGCAATGCTCAGACCGCAGCCTTGCTTTTAGATGAGCCAAGGGTTCGGGGCTGGTGCGGCCCCACTGCCCGTTTTGGGTCAGTGTCATCAGTTTGTGTCCCACACCTTGTGGCAGCCCTCAAGGACCTCATCCAGGACAGGGGAGATGCAGTGTCACTCCAGACCTTGGATGGGCAGGCAGTCTGGTCTCCATCTTCACCTCCAAGATGGAAGACACCTTTTATGTTATTCCCACTGGTTTTCTTCTGGAATATTCATATCTGCGGTCCCAAACAGGAACACTGGGCAGACACATGGCCATGATGTCCTTCAGAGGGACCTCAGCAGGCTGGAGAGGTGTGCAGGTGGGAACATCACAAAGCTCAGCAAGTGAAAATGCAAAGTCCTGCCCCTGGGGAGGAATCACCCCATGCACCAGTACGTACTGGGGGCCAACCAGCAGGAAAGAAGCTTTCCGTGGAACCCTGGGGCTGCTGATGGACCTGGCTGGACCCAGCCCCAAGAAGTCTGCTCTGCCTGAGCTCAACCAAGTGATCCCCAGAGACCCTTTCCAACAGCAACCATTCTGCCATTCTGGGCTTGTCAATGGAAAAGATAATAATAACAATAATAAGCTTTTGAAAAAGATCCTCTTGCAAATCCCACCTGAAAAACCTCCAAAACAGAAAGAAGAGGGAAAAAAAAAAGAGAGAGAGAAAGGAAAGGAAGTGTCTCCCATTCTCCAACCAGCCGATGCACTTTTCAATTTCCTAGGGCAACTTTTATATAAAGACCACTTTGTGCTCTTGTCAATAATAGGATGCCTCACTGCCTTCTTTTATTTGCCATAGTACATTGGTGTTATACCCAAATCAGCTGCACAGCTCCTCGCTTGGTGACATCTCCTCAGGTGGGACTTTCCTCCAAGTACCACTGGAGGTGTCTGTGTCTAAAGGTGCCCCAAAACACCCCATTTTGGGGGCAGAGAAGCAGCTCATCCTCCCATCTCCTTCTCAGGTCCCCGATGCCCTCAGGGCAGCAGTGAGCCATGGAGATGGAGCGGTGGCAGGGTTGCAGGGGGCTGAGTGCCTGGCAGCTGCTTGTGACGTGCTGGGTGGCCTTTCACCTCCGCTGGCAGTGACACGGGATGACTCAGGGCTGCAGGCTGAGCCCTGCAACAAGTCACAGCCCGGGAGCCGCTGGAAGTGTTTTATTTCTGCCCGTGTCCCCACTTGCACAGCTGAAAGAAGCAACATTCTCGTATTTCCTTGCACAGCGGTGCCCGGGAGATGTGTGTAAGGCAGTTCTGAACCTGAAACCTCCTTCTGAGGGCCAGGTTGCCTTAAAACAGGATCTAAAGCTGGTCTAGAAACTAACTGTGCCTACTCTGTATGCAAGGCAGATTTAAAGCCCCATTGCCATCTCCGTCCTGCCTTTTGGTCAGTGATGTCAAAGCTCTGTCAAGTCTCAAAGAACTGTAATCAGAGATGTCTCCAGGAAGAAAATAAATATCCAAACCATCCCCTCGGCTCCTTTCTCCACTGTGACTCAGTGTCCACAGGAGGATTTTGTCCTGAAATCGCCTGATTTTGCAAGTCTCCTACACTTTCTGACCTCTCTGAAGGCTTCCCTCTGCCCAAGCACAGGATGCTGGTGGTCAGCCAGGGGTTGAAGTGGGAGGCAGAAAAGCGGAGCTGCTCCCATGGGCAAGCCCCTCATCAGGGTGGATGTCCAAGGAGGATTGCAAAACTTCAACAGCTCTCAGGTTGGCTCCTCTCCTCTCTGCTGCCAATCACTTGGACAAGGAGACGTCCGTAAGGAAGAAGAGGTTTCCTGAAACAAGAAGGGCTTGGAACAGCTCTCCTCCTTTCAGTAAACACTCATTTGTTTAATGGGTGGAGATGGGCACGAGGGAGCCTGAAATCTCATTCCCCTGCCGAATTTCCAGGAAGATGAGCGCGCTGACTCCAGCTGGACGCTGAGCCCCAGCCCTCAGAAGCCTCCTGTCCCTCGTCTGCTCTTGACAACATGCTCTTTTGTCCTCTCTCTCCCTTGTTTTTCCCATTTCATTTGGATCGTGCATCGCCTCAGGGTGGCTGCCGGTAATCTCTGCGGCTGGCCGCCTGCCTCTCCACCAGCCCCACCTGCAGCCCTGGGATATGTCACGACGAGGGACAGGGAACAGCTCCAAAGCCCCACGTGCTGCCTTTCTTCACACTCAGAACCCAGACCACCCAAAAAAGCTTCTGCTTGGACACTTCTCTGTATTAAGTGGGTGATTTTTTGGAAAAGCTGGATGCTTGTGTAACTTTTGAAAAAGTACCTGGCTGCTGTGAAAACCTGTGGTCAAAGGCTTCACTTGAAACTTTCTAAAAGGTCTTAAACCTCCTTTTCCTCTTAATATATTTTTCAAAACTACATCTTCCCTTTTTCTCTATTTTCTCTCTTTTCCTCATAACTGTGTGCAGTTTCCCTTCACCACGTTTCTTTTCAGCATTAACTAGAGACTTTCTGAAGTGGCTCATGGATGTGCTGGCATTTTGCAGGATTTTATTAGGCACCGGTCCACTCCAAAGCATGAAGAGGGCTTGACTGCATCGACTGTCAGGAGGCAGGGAGAGGCGAGGAAAGGGTAATTGAGGGTTTAGACAGCGCTTTGCTCTGCCAGACACCTACCATCAAAAGCAGGTGGGCGTATTGATCGGCCTCTCAAGTGGTCTGCCTCTCCTATTAGCCCTTTCCTGGGCAATGAGCATCGTGTTGAAGAGGTATAGATTTTTGATGCCACTGCAGGCTGCTGGAATTGGGAGGTGCAGGAAAATAAGCAGGTGTGATTTCTTTATGGGAAAAAGACAGGTTTGACGCCCCCAGGAAAGGGTACGTCTCCGTTGCACCAACACCTTAAGGGCAGCAGCACACCCAAGCTGGTCTGGGATAGATGTAGCTGTCCGATGGTGAACCCCTGTCATATAATGTCGTCTTAAGTTAAGGAGCAGCAAATGATAAGCTGAAAGTTTTTCTGTTTGGGGAGATGAGGCGTTAACATGCAAGGAAAAGTTAGCTGCAGTATAACAACCCTGCAAAGCTAGCCCAAAGCAAAGCATCCTCGGTGAAAAGGAGGACGGCAGCCTCTGAGCCCGAAGATATCTGATGCTTTAAGGCTGAAGGAGAGCGGTGGCTCGGGTGGTGCCTGGCCCCGAGATGCTTTTCCCCGGGAGCGCAGCGCTGCGGGCGCGGAGCAGCGGGCGGCGCTGCGGGGCCGTCCTGCTTCTGCCGGAGTATTCTGGTCGCTGAAATGCTCCTCCTGCTGAAATGCTCTTCCTGCTGAAATCGTCCTCTTGCTGAAACGGTCCTTTTGCATCCCGCCTGCCTCACGGGGCGAGGAGGAAGGATCAGCTCTCCAGGGAGGAGAGGGAGCCCGGATAGATGGGCTCCTCAGCTGCCCCCTGCACCTTGCTAATGACAGGCAAAAGAGGAGCCTTGCTCCTCAAAATGATGCTCCATGCAGAGTTAGGACAAAGACAGTGATGGTATCTGGGTGTCCCTGTTAGGAGGCTGAAGCATGGCTGCAGCTGTACTCGCTGTCACCTATGGATGCTGTGCTCACCCCAGCCTGCACCTAAATCACTTACTGACTTACTGCAAGGTTTAAAGACAGCGCTTTTTTTCCCGTGGATTCACACAATGCAAGTCCCCTAGGGCATGCTTTGTGCTTGCAGAATTATTTTCCCTGGGGAAAATAACCCAGTGAATGAATATGGACTCCTGATAGACTTGTGATGTATAACCCGAAGTCCTGGCAGTCTCCTGAGGTTGACAGCGATCTCCAGCTTGTGGCAATCAGCCCCAGACAAGCCCCTGAATGAGGCTGTTTCGACATCTGCCAGTGATTACTGCCCAGGTGAGGCTGGTTGGCCTACGCTTGACCAATAGCAGGAGAACATCCCTCAGGGGCACTTAGAAAATCCGTGCCTGCCATGAGCTGTGCCTGGCATTGCCTTTCTCTCTGGATGCTCCCAGCCCATTGCAAACCACCCCCTTCCCTCCCAGAGAACAAGGCTGGGAACTGGGGCACCAAGGTCCATGGACAGGCAGAAGGGAATGCGTGCACCCCACACTGCCCAAACGCTGTGCTAGGCTCCCAGCTGTGTGGGCCTGGTGTTCATCTGACTGTGCGAGAAAAGAAAGGAAGGAGGAGGAAGGTTGCATGGAGGGGCAAATGCTGCCTGATAGGTAAGAAAGCATGGTGTTATATCTGAGTCCATCCTGAATGGGAGAGGAAAGTGGGGCGTAGGGACGTGTGATAGCACAGGGAGGAGTTCATGTAACAGATTCTTTTGAAGGGCTTATGAGCATTCCTTAATCCTGCCTATTCAATGCACAGGGTACAACTGGCCTGGGCAGCAGCCCTTTTTGTATAAATAACCCTTATTTGCTGGAAGATAAAGGTTTGAAACGAAATATTTTTGTCCACCTTGAGTATAACAGCTAACCCTGAAAACTCATCCTGGATCTCTGCAGCATCTCTTCCTCAGCATCTCTGCATGTACCAGAGCAAGATGCTTGTCCCCACCACCTGCCCATACTTAAAGCAGGTAGGCAGGTGGCATGTGTTCCCATTTGTCTCTGTATATGACTTGATTCAAACAGCAAAAAGCACAGGAGGTATTTTCCTGCCCAACACACACCGCTGGTGTCATTGCTGCTGGAAATGTCTCTTTGGTAGGATCTTGCTGGCTTTTGCAGATGTGCCAGGGCAGCTAAGTACCGCTTCTGGAGATCACTCAAGCAGATGTTGTAGGTAAAAGCATCTTCTCCTTGCCCTTAGGCTTGCTGGGAAGGACTCGTGCTCCCAAGTCAACCCACAGACCTCTGGGCTTCAGGAATTTCTGCTGATAAGGGAGGGATTACACAAGGTCAGAGCCAGCTGAAAGAGCAGAGGGAAGCTGAGGGCTGGATATGTCTTCTTGGGGCTTCTGGTACCTGCTCCCCACTGGACAGAAAATGTGTGTCCCTGAATCCATTTTAGCTTTCTCTTCCATGGCACCACTTCACCCCTCTGTCTGGTGACCTGTTAGAACAGCAAAGATTTAAGGATCTTTAGCTTTTACTTCCCTGAGTCCTAAATCTGAGCTAAATCAGGAGCTGCAAGGACGGTCCTTGACGGCTGCCTTCCTTTTCTTCTCCAAATGCTCTCCCTACTCCATCATGGAAATATGGCTGCAACTGAATGGCAGCTGTGGCTCCAGCTCCCGCAGCCTCTGAAACAGAAGGGAAATGAAGGAAGGATCCATTCTATGGAAAGAAAAAGAGCCCTTCAGCACCTTTTCCAGCCTCTGAATTGTTAAGGATCCAGAGAGATTGCAAGCAGCTCGCAGAACTGCCTGCAGAGCAGCATACACAAAGTTAAAAGAGCAAAACGACAGCGTGGCACTGGAGGGCCTCATAAGCTGGAAGAAATTATTTTATTTATTTTAATGTAGATCCATGAATTTTCAGGATGACACGGAGCAAAGCCTGATTTGCTTGCAGATGGGGTTGTTCCCAAGCACCTATGTCATCTCTATTCCCTCCTCTGCCCCTATTCTTCTCCATCCATCCTGCTGGGCGCAGCACCCTCTGATACAGCGGGGGTGGCGAGGGGTCTTAGCCGCTCCTTGGCTCTGCTGAGAAGTGATATGTGGAGACAGCAGGCAAAAGGGAAATGTCACAGTGTCACCCTCATGGCGCTTGGGGGCACGTCAGCCTGCCTGCCCCCATGCAGGGCACGGCTCACCCAGGGGGGATACAGGCAGCAGGGGGGAGCTGGAGCAAAGGGAGGGACAAATCACAGCTACAGGGCAGGAATATCAGGAGAGTATTTGGGGACAGCCTGTATTTGGAGACATCTCAAAAAGCACCAGAGCAGATTGCAGACTTTGGGGCTTTCCTCCTCCTCCACCCCTTGCCCTGAGCACCAAACAGCCCCAGGACGATGCACCTGTCCTACACCAGTGTCTTTTCTGATGCTGTGCACCTTTGCACCATAAAGCAGTGGAAACATCCTGTTCTCTTGTAAAGAGGCACAATAAATCCCATGGGAGTGCTCCTATCAGTTTTAAGGAAACTCTGTAGCTTGTAAAATGCACGTGCCAAGTGTTTGCTCTTGTCCCAAAAAGCTGCTTTGTTCCCCTGTCTCTCAGCCCCAGGAAGCAGATGCAGTTTCCAAGCTGCTTGCTAACACCAGCTGGCTGCCTGGACACTGCTCTTCCCAAGGGCATCTCTTAGAGGGTGTTCGGAACCCCAAAGAGGTAGTTCCCACTACAGCAGCTTTTAGGTACATTGCCTGATTCGTGGCTCAGTTCATATGTCACAAGCAAAGTGTTCTCCTTCCCCAAAACCTGTAGCAATGTCCTAAACCTCCTAAAACGAGGAGGATTTGGTAACAGCAGACCCACTCCTCCTGCAGTCCCAGGGCTTGCCCAGAGCTCTCTTATGAGTAATAAAACCAAAACCCACTTGCATCCAGCAACATTCAGCCTGCAAGTATCCCCTCCCCTTCTCCAGGGGCCCAGAGTGCCCCTGTGTTAACCTCTCCTGGGTAAGGAGCACCCCCAGGTTTGGAAACTTTAATGTCATAACCTGTTTGTCCTGTTTAAAGTGCAGGGCAGGGCTGGGGAGCTGACAGATCCTGAGTAAGCTCAGCCTCCAGCTACCCTGCATCTTTATGGCTCAGTGAGGGAGAAGAAGAAGGAAAAACAACCCTTAGAGCCTCACATTTTTCTGTCTCAGCTTTTTTTTTTTTTTTTTTCCTTCAAAAAATAGCAGCGTGAGGCTTTGCCTGGGTGTTGGTGTGCGGATGAGGGTCTGGGCTCAGGTAGTGCAACGCAGTGATTCGTTCATCAGAGAGCATCTGAAAGATTTTCCTCCCAGATCTGAGCTTCTGGGAGAAGGCTGCTCGCAGGCGATCCCTCCCTGAGATGAAAAAGCTCCCTCTGTATCTCCAAAATCAGGTTCGCACCTCTCTTGATCCACATCAGCCACTTCTGTGCATGCACGTGATGAGCCACACGGCTGCACTGCGCTCTGGGTACCAAAAATCCCCCCCTTGCCTCATCTGGCTGCTTTGCACCCCCAGTACTTGGCTGGGAAATCTTTGTGCATGGATGTAATGTAGCCCCTAGATAAGAAGTTGAAAAAGAGAGGAATTGCATATTTCTTGTCACCTGTGCTGCATCTAGTATGTGTCTTCTCTGGGGTTTCTATTTGGGGGGTTGATGTGACTTATCACTTGAAAGAAAAATGTATATGGGGTTCTCAAAATAGGATATTTCAAAACTTTCTTAAAAACAGAATTTTCATCTGTTTAAAGCATGAAAGAGTTGGCCAAAATTACTTTGACATAACCTGAGGCCCTACGTATTTGTGATGTATTTATAGAAATAAGTGGTTTATGGTTTGTTCTGTACTTTAATGATGCTAACTCAGTGTTTTGCTCCTGGATGCAATAAATCTTGTGCCAGGCAAAGAGACAAATGCGGCCAGGAGTGGGGCAGCACTGTCTCTTGGAGAGGTGCATTGGCTCTCAAGTGATCCTCTGCCTGCTCCCTGCCCAAGATCCAGCTCAAACCTGGGTTGAATAAGACATCTGAGCAGTTAGGCAGAAGATATTTAAAAAAAAAAAAAAAAAGTAACGACATTTGAAGTGACAGCATGAAGTTACACATTGCCACACCTTGTTTTCACCTCCTCATCCCAGCTCCTTTTGGAAGCATTATTTCAGCCTGGGTACAGGTAGGAAAGTCCTTTGGCAGGCAGGCACACACACAGGGAGGTGAAACTGTATGACTTGGCACCTCCCGGGCAGGCAGCGTGCAAGGCTTGGTGGCTCAACAGTTGCACGACACGTGCCCAAAAACAGTGCCAAGCGCTTTCGCCTTTCGGTAGTTGCAAACAGAAAGCCGAGCAGCCCGGCCACCCGACAGGAAACATCTGCAATCAAGCGATCATAAAGCGAGCCGGCTTGTGTTTTATCCCTTTTTCTTTCTTTCTTTCCTTTTTTTTTTATGACAAAAATAAAACGATAAGTTCACTTTGAAACTCGTTCTTGACTTTAGCGCATACAAACTTAAAACAAACTAGTTTATGGCCCCCCCCCTGCCCCGCGATATCTCTGCTTGCAGGTGGCAGAGGCAGGCTCAGCCTGATAAGATTACTGATACGGAGGGAAACTGCTGCACTGAGCAAATGTGCTCATTAAGCAGGAATCTTAAGAAGTTGGGGATATTTGCCTAATGCCCTTCTCTTCTCCATCGTCCCATGGAGCAGAGGGACCAGAGTGAGAGCCAGGCTCTCCGTGGCTTGGGCTTGGCCAAAATTTGGGGGCATCAGGCGAGCACCAGGATTCTCCAGGCTCCTTGCAATCAGGATGGCAGGTGGGCATCCAAGGGAAACCTAAGCTGGATAAGGGTCCAAAAACACTTCCAGAAACAGTGCTAAGCAATACACCAGGCTGGATTTGGGGCTGCAAGTCTAAGGAGACCACCGCAGCGTGCCGCCAGATTTAGGGTCATCTTTGCTCATGCAGAGCAATAACTTGCTCTGGGGTTAGTGGATGATAAACATCTTAGTCATCATGAGTAAAGATAGGAGAACGAGCCTGCAACAAGTACGGCTCTGTTCCACCTTTATTTGAAGACCAGATGTTAAGCAACCAATTTTTCTTGGCCTTTTTAGTGGTTTAGTGGTTTCATTAGGCATGTTTCACTCTTGCCTTTTTCTTTTCAGGAGGGGATAAAACTGTCACTTTGAAAGGAAATTAGTTCCTCGAACTCATTTCACTCTGTTTTCTGCTTTTTGGCCAAGCATTTTTATATGCCTGGGTTCAGAACTTCCTTGTTCCTTATTTATTGTTAAGTACAAAAATGGTAACTGCCATTTCCAGGGCTGGAAATCGGGGGGATGTAGGCACAAAGTGACTGCCCATGGTGGATGGGCGTCACCTCCCTCCTTGCTCTGCTCCTTCCAACCTCTGATGGAGCAGACAAGATGCCCCAGTGCTTCGGTCTGGGGTTGGTGTTTTGAGTGTCATAGGTAAGACATGAACCTAATGAGCTTAAAGGTCACCACAGAAGGCACAGATTTAGGAAAATCAATGTTCTTACCCAAAGAGGAATTCTGGTGTTGATAGGAGTTTATTTGTCACCCAAAAGCAGTGACATCACTGAGAAATGTCTGGAAATGTTAAGAGGAGCTGTTATTATGTGTTTTATTTACATCCTTGTTTGATTTTATTTCTTAGGTTGGGTCCAAAACTCCTTTGGGAACTTACTGAAGGGTAAGGATAGATCCTCATCTCCACGGCTGCCCCCCTCTCTGTGCAGTGCTTCCTCTCTCCAGGGAGCTTTCTCTCACCACGTCTCATCTTTTGGGCCCTTTGCAATTACTTAGGGCAAAAGATAACATGCAAACACATTCTTAACATTCAAAGCGCTCCGAAATATCAGCTTGCATTACCGCTATACAACAAAGCACAAAGACCACTGATTACAGCCCGTGACACTGTGCGCTGCCCAGCCCCGTGGCTTGCCTGGGGAAGTGATACCAGATGTAAACACAAAGGCGGCATGATCTCCTTTGCATGTTAACTGAGCAGCCAGGGCAATCACGGAGCCAGACACACTGGTTCTCTTTCAGTGAGGATTTGCTCTCAGTACTCATACCAAGAGATGTTTTACCTCTGCGTCCTCCAGACTTGGGTAGCTTCTCTCATACAGGCTCTGGGACTTCTCCTTCTGTTCTTGCCCACGCAATTAAGATGAAGATTTTCCCTGTCACCAGCCTCTCTGGGAAATGCACTGGTCAGTGTGCCACAAAACGCCCATCCACTCCATGGCTTCAGCAAGCAGGGTGGTCTTCACAGATCTCTTACCAAAACACAAGTAGCACCTCGCTACATGACATGCTTGTTTCACAAATGAATTGTGAGGTTACAAGGGGAGGTGTCACCTAATGATGAAGCACAGCCCGGCAAGGATAGCAGGCAAACAGGGAAGGATGTATGGAAACAGCCAGCACAAGTGATGGGTGGGGAGAGGGGCTGGCGGGGCCTGGCGGGGCCAAGGACCAGGCTGAGGTGGGGAGGGGACAGCAGGGTAGGACAGGATAGAAAGTGCAGGGGGGAAAGCATCGCATGGACCAGCTCCTTCCCTCGCTAGAGCCACAGTCGTTGCCCCCACAGACGAGGGCTGGTGGGAGAAGTGTTGTACCCCCCAGCACAGCCCAGCTGTGGCAGCAAGTGTGGCACAGACAGCCCCGCTGTTCTCAGGGGGACATGCTGTGCTGGCCGTAAGCACAGCACCAGTTTGGGCCCTTCCAGAAAACAAACAAAAACCCACCCCAAAGTGAAACTCTCTGACATTCCAGGAATAACAGCTCTGCATCCCTCAGAGCCTAAATTACGCAGGCGGGAGCTCAAGCTGTAACATGCTGGCTGGTTTCTACCCAGCGCTGCGTTTTAGTCAGCTCTCCAAAGCAAACTGAAAGCCCCAGCTCCTCCTCCCGGGGAGATGAACATCCAGCAATAAAGCCGCCCTAAATTACTGCGAGCAGAAGAAGTCTTGCTCAAGGCTGTGCAGTGCCTCGGCAGGGATCCACGTAAAGCAGCCGGCGTGAGAGGACGTGACACGACCTGCCGCAGGAATTGTACTGAAACTCCAAGCGTGTCGGAGCAGGAGAGCATCGGGGCAATGACTGATGAAGATTAGCCTAGATAGCGAGGAGGAATGGCATGTCAAAGGAGGAGGGGGAAGCGATATGGCTACGGGGAAGGAAAGGCAGGGTGGAGCCAGCGGCTGGAGCTGGTGGCCTGCCAAGGTACATATATGTTCATTGAGCAATCCTGTTCCTCCGCTTGCCTGGCAGATAACAAAAGGCGTGCGGGCATCTACGGGAGGGTGGATGAGGAATGCTCCACTAGCAATGAGGGAAGGTCCCCCAGCACAGCCCTCACCAGGCAGGGATCCCCAGTAGCTCCCCAAGACAGGGTTCACTGCAGATGCCTCCAAACAACAGGGAGCTGCCCAGGATGAAGCAAAATTAAATAATAGGAAAGAGTGGTATGCCAGCAGGTGGTGTAGACAAGAAGGGCTTGCATCCACCCATGGTGGGATGGAGGTGGCAGGGCCCCTGGGCGTTGCTGGGGTGCTGAGCACAAGGGAGCTGGATGAGTGCTCGTGCTCGTGCCTATTAGGTTTTGCTCTCCAGCCCACCACCTGCACCGAGCGATGAATAGGATTTCGATTTCATGGCATAGAAGAGAAATTCAGGATCATGCCTCTCTGAACAGCTATGCTCTGCTGAATGGGCAGCTCAGTGCTGCACTTTGGCATGAGAGGTATTACCTCTCCAGAGCTTAAATATCATTGCCCTGCAAGCCAGTGGTATCACTGAAATATCTGACATCTCTCTAGTAGTCCTTCATAGTGGTTCTCCAAGCCACAGATTTCAAAGCTGACTATTGTGTTAGCTTCATACAGAGAGACACAGAGAAGAGAAATGACCTCTCTGGGGTCAGCTGTAATTCCCTACCTGCCTAGAAACCCATCCAACCATTGCATCTTGGTTCACCAGGCTTCAGTGCTCCTCTTCCATCTCATGCCTTTCTCTGTAGGCTGGCTGCTGATACACAGGAGTAAAGCAAAGCTGCTTGAAAATCCATGATAAGTAAGGTAAGAAAAAGGAAAGCCTAGGCAAGGGGGAGGACTACAAGACATGACCTATTGACAATCTGAGATTCACAACCCAGCAAGCTCAAGTGAGGGTTTTATCAAGACCAGCAGGGTCCATCACAATTATTTAGGCTCATCCTCTAGCAACCATCCGAACAGCCAACCCAGACTCATACGGTAGCACATAAAAGATGGTGAAAAAAACCTTTCTCACCTTCATAACTTCTACCTCTCTCCACATGCTCAAACCTTATTTTTAAAGCCCTTCTCCCTAACCCTCATGGCTTAAACAGGTCTTTGCATGGTCCCTAAAGGGACCAAGAGCAAATTAGTCCCAAACAGAAGGGGTTTGGGTGTAACCTTCCTCTCCATCCTCCCAGGGAATCCTGCAGGTGTCTGCAAGATATAATCAGCTCTTAAGAGCACTTAGAAAATAGGAAGTACCTGTACCTCTCCATACAAGTACCCACGGAGCAGATATACTCCTTAGGAGAGGTGTGCAGGGCTATGTGGACTTTGCCACCTTTTGGTGCTGCTGGGAAGTACCAGGATGGCTTTCAAACAGAGAGGGTGTATGAGGCTCAGTCTCTGCCAAAGGAGGGCTAAAATACAAATATGGTGCCTAAAAATTAGGCGTCTGTAGGTTTGCACTGCTCCATCCCTAGAAATATTGTAAATCACTGCTTTGCTGCTGCCTGGGCTTCCAGTACAGGGAGGGTGGCATGCAAAACACGTAGCAGCAGGGCTGCCCTAGACCAAGGGTGTGCCAGTCTGGGAGCCCTCTGATTGTGGAGACAGACTGGTGTGGTCCCTAGTCTCATCACCTGCACCCCCAAGCTCCCAAAAATGAGGAAACAAGGAGAAAGAGGTAGCAGCGTGAGTTGTACTCTGAGAATAAGCCATGACTGATGACAACCTGCATTACTGGGTGCCAAGCCCAGGCTGGATGGGGCCATTTGCATCTGCTGCTTCTCAGCTCAGAGGGGTCCACCCTAAGCTGCATCAGCCATGAGTCACCTCCTGCAGCCAAGAGTCCACTGTCCTTTCACCAAAGTGCTGCCATCTGGGACATCTGAGCAATGCGAAACATTTTTGTACACATGTTGCAGTTCTCGGGGGTGATGGTGGGTGATCCATATGTTACAACATACAGGTACCATTGCACATTTCAGGAACAGCGCCTTGTCTTTGTATGGAACAGCCACTGTTGGATGCAGCTGACACTCAGCATTTGCATGGATTTGGTTAGGTGGCAGACTGGATGTGAGCCTCTCTGTTGAGAAGCAGGAGTGAGGACATCTCATTTGCCTTGCCCTTCTGTTCACTTCCTGGCTTTGTGCAAAGTAAGGTTTTGACTGGTGTGATGAAAGACCCCTTTGGCAAAGCAAGAGCACAGACCAGGGGAAATCACGGTTTTGCAGTTCATGCCATTTCTTTACCGTGGTGTGCAGTGCTCAGGCTCCTTGGTGCATGGCAGGCAGCAGCCCATGCTCTCAGGATCCCTGCCCAGCCACCAGCATTTGCACGTCCTCCTGACCCAAAAGCAAAATGGCAGTGATGACCTGCCAAGAAATAATTGCATGAATTTTCATGAGCCTGGTGTTCTTTCCATTCCTGCCTCTCTCTGTTATTTGACCCCTGGCGAAGAGGCATAAATGAAGATCCCTCAGATACCTCTGTCGTGCTGATGGCTCTATGCTGCCGTTTGGACGCAGAGGAGATCTGATGCTTTCGCACTGATGGGGTGAAATGTGCTCTGTTCCTTGAAGGCTGATGCAAGAGCAGAGCCTCTGAGCTTTCTGTTTTGAAGAGCTCTACAATGCCAAGATAAAGCGGAATTGACCCTCCTCATTGTCAGTGCAAATTATGTGATACCAGTAAAACAGAAACACAGGGAAGACTTTGGCAAGAAGCTATAAGCAGGAGAGAGTCTCCTTTGCTGGGTGGAAAGCACTGAGCATGGGAAATCAGGCGCGCTGCGTGAATACCAGGGCTCTTCTCTTTAGCCCTGCCTGTTTTGACACCATCTCTGTTCTCACTGCCCGAACTTCTGATATCCCCCCACATCTGTTAGCTCCATGTATCCGCTAGGCAGAGAAATAGAGCAGAGCAAGGTGTTAGCAGGTCCCGAAAAAACCTCACCATGAAGGAAACAAAGAGGGAAACTGAAGCTCGTGCACAAATGGGAAAATGTTGAAGGGGAGGGGGAAGCTCTCCCATGGCTGATCAGAGCGGGGCTCACATAACTCAGGCTGCAGATGGAAACCCTTAAATCTGAATTCAGTGGGTGCCTCCAGCACGAGACTTCGGGCAATCAAGGCTCCAAAACATGTATTGCTCAGGCAATGCAAGCAGTGCAGGCACAGTGCCCAGTTCTTGGTGCACAGCTCCCTGCTGGGAAGTGCATATTTTGTGACCACGTTTGAGGCACCTGTTTTGAAAAAGTAGCCCAAGGCCTTTATTTTATAGCTGCCCACAGTGATAAACGCTCCCTCCAACCAGCCGAAGAATGCAGCTGCGAGCAAGCGTGGCTGGCTGCAAGCAGAGCAGCAGCTCATGAGCTCCTCACGGATCTTCAGGTACGTGTCCTAAGGAGAACAATCCTACCAGCCCCATTGGGGAACAGAAAGAGCCAAGGCAAGGGGAGGTGGAATGAAGTCCCAAATGTCTTGCAGTAAATCGGTGTGGCAGGAGGTGCTTTTTGTCTGCAGGCTTCTGCTCCATCAGGGACCTGTGTGCAAGAGGTCTTGGGAGCTACCCTTAGGGCTGGATCCTCCACTGAGCCCCAGGGCAAATATAGGGATCTTTCTGAAGCTATCCCACTGGCTATCCCACTGGGAGGACTTGAGTGCACTTTTAACACAGCTTTATACTTACACACACATACACACACCAAAGTTTCAGAAGCATTTTGAGCACTCAGAAGAGGTTTAAGAGCTGAAGTGAGGACTCAGGTGCTTAAAGTCATGGACAAGTCAATGCTTAAAAATTTAGATTATGATCTAGTAGGTTTCTGAAAAGCTCAGTAGGTGCTCAGCTGCCATAGGGGCTTGAATCAGCCAGCAAATCCAGCCCTCAGTCAGCATTGCTAATACATTATTAGCCAGTATAACGTGTCTGAAGAAACATTTTCATCCATGTTACACTCAGCAAAACGTTACAGCATCAGTACAGCTCCTCTGAAGAGATCCTATAAGGATGTAGGCAACGTGAGAAGCAGAAAATATATCTGTTAGTGTAGGAAAAATATTATTACAGAAGAAAGAAAATAATGGTTTCATGTTGGTGGACTTCTGAGGCAGGGTAGCAAATTTCTCTTCTCTGAATCATTCCCGTGTCAGGTTTGCCAGGACCTCATGTCAGAGAAGTAGTAACCCAATCCATGCTCAGGTTCCTCCTATTTCTTTGATTCGCCCCCCCAATAAACTTTTCACAATCAAAATTCCAGCTGCTTCTCAGAAATGCTCAGAATTTCTGACCTGCAAGTACTTTGTGTTCTGGTTTGAAAGTGTTTCTTATGAGTGAGCTTTGTCCACCTTGGAAGCAGGGGTAAGAATGTGCTCCTCCTGCTCTCCGTGCAGCCTAAACTGAATAATAATTTCAGAGCAGTTATTACAGCAAAATTGCAAGTGCAGAGGAAGTAGGTATTATGAATGTGTAGCTTACATTATTTGAGCTGTCAGTAGGTCTCTCCACTTCTGTTATCCACAGAAAGCTCTCAGGAGAGGTCAAGGTCTGGGCATTTACAGCCCATGGTGTGGCTCAAGGGGCCGCCAGTGGCATGTCCCCAAGGAGGAGTTCATGCCACCACATGCTTGGTTTTCAGCCCACCCTCCTCTGGCTTGGGATGGGATATGTGAAGCTGGGAAACACTTCCAACCTCGGAGAAGAAGCAAGGGACACAGGGACCCTAAAGGTCACATCCCCCCTGGAGACAGTGAGGACTGGGAGGGCCAGTCTAAGAAGTCAGCAACACACATGGTCTCTCCCATCCGACTCTGCTTCCTGGAAGAAGTTTTATTGCCACTGAAATGCTTAAACTCTGTGAAGCCTTTGCCAGCTGGAATAGTCTCTTTGCACCTGTCTTTTTGTTGACACAAATCCCTTCTCTAATAGAGCTAATCACTCCGCTTTGATAAATCTGCCAGGCCCCCGATACGAGCTCCCTTCCAGCCCTCGGCATTAAACAAACAGACCATTGTCTGCACTGGGCCAGCCAGCCTGTTAATGGTTAAACTGGGAGCAGGCAGGCTGGGGGGAAGGCAGCATCACAGGCTGCAAAGGGATGGGTCTGGACATACCCCGTGCTCACCAGTCTGCAGTGGAGCACTGGGTTACTCCCTGAGCTCTGGTGCACCCACATAAACCAGGTTTAAGGTGGGCGATGCCACCACAGACTTCCCTCCCAGGAGGAAGCAATGCAAGGACTGCTCCACAGCAGAAGGCTTTTAACAGTAGCATTTCAGCTCGTGTTGGCAAAACAAGCTTTTTGGCCCGTTAGTCGCCTCCAGCGACACAGGCTGCACATCCTTCTGCGTGTGTGGGATGAGCAAATGCAGAGGTAACGATGTGCCATTTGATGGCACTTGAGCAGTGACTGCAAAATTCGGTCACGCAGCCCAGAGCAGCACACAGGCACTAGGTGCCTGCCCTCCACTGGTATTAGCTGTATCTGTAGGAAGGTCTTTGAACATAATCCCCAGGAAAGCTCTCTAGCAAGTGGTAATCAGCCCCACGGTATTCAGATGAAACCCGTTACCATTCACACCAGCTAACAAACCCATCAGCACCAGCAGATGATTTCTTGATGGCTTTGTTCAGGCTTGCTGGGTGCCTCAGGTGAGCTTTATCCATGTCACCAAGGACACCAGAGGTGCCCCAGGAGGGAGCTCTGCCAGCCTCGGTCATGCTCCCAGCACCAGGTAAGCATTTAGCCCTGTGTCCCCTTATAAAACACCTGCTTTGTGGTCCTGCCAACCTGGAAGGAGCTCATCTCCTGCTGCAGGAACCCTGGTGGCTTCAGCTCAGTCCTGTACTAACCCCCTGAGGTCCCAGCACTCAGTGGTGGCTTCTCACGGCCACTTTATCTTGATGATAAAGCCAGAAGGGGACACAGATGGTCACTGTTTGGGAATGCTGTTCATTCTTGCGAGTGAAGAAACATGGATGCTTCCAGCCCTCCCAGAGCAGTGTGTCGCAGATAATGCCAATTACAGCTACCAAAGTCCTGCTGCCCCTCTCCATCTTTCCCCACCACAATGTTCTGAAGACCCTTTCTTTATATCATAGCCCTGAGGCCTCCTTGGCCAAACAGGCACTGCATCTCCACCCGGCTATGGGTGAGCTGACACTCATGGGGATGGCCAAAGAGCAGGCACAGAGAGAGCCTTGCACTTTGTCCGTGCTGGCAAAGCCTGCAGTGGTCACTGGAGGTGCCAAGCACTTTGCATGGGCGAGTGGTGCCCCCGGGAGGGGTGAGATGGCTCGCAGGAGATTGCCAAAACGGATGATTAGGGACTTGTTCGTGCACAGCCTAATCCTCCTCCACTGCTCGTGTGGGTGCAGGAGCCTTCCAGCTCCTCCGTACCCACCCCAAGAACAGGAAGAAACTTGCACCCGAGGGACTCGGCGGCGCGGGAGAGCCGCAAGGTCAGGAGCCTGGCAGCATCTGACCAGGGATTGCCCACGGTACATGGAGAAAAAACAATAGCGGGATCGGACAGTGATGCAAAACGTCGAGAGCTTGCAACTGCCAAGAGATTTAGAAAGAATGTGCATCCTCAAGGAAGCGAGCAGGAGGAAGGTGAAGTGGGTGCAGCTGGGTTTGACTTCCAGGGCTGCCTTTGCTGTAGCGCCCATGGGCACAATCCTGCGCCCAGCATTGCCTCCCCTCCTGCCTCCTCTGGAAAGGGCCTGGGGAAGAGCACATCCACCTCTCCCTGCATGCACATGTGGCAAGAGAAATGTATTTTTTCTCCTTCCCCAAACAATTAATGTCAATGCGGAGAGGCAGGTGCTCCTGGCGTGATGCCCTCCTTTTTGTTTACAGAACACTCCTTGAAGATTATTTGTGTTGAATTATTTGTGTTGAAATCTTTTGGCTTTTCTCTCTCTCCTTCTCTTTTTTCCCTCTTTATCCCTCCCCCTCATCGTGTTAGCATTCTTCCAGCTGGTTTTTGTGCCCCATGGGCCCTTGGCGAGCAGCCCATACACCGGCGGGGAGCCCCAACGGGCTCAGCCCAGGCTGGGGGCACAGATGATGCTCCTCGGGCATCATCCCCACCTCGCTTTGTGGCTGGTGGGGAGCAGAGTGAACCGGGCCATTGTCCAAGGGCTGCTGCTGACCCTGCCATTTCCATCTGAAAGGCAACATTCATGTGAAAAGCATCGCTTCACATCTTTTCCTCCTCTCCCCTTCCTCCACCCCGCCTCGCACCAGCATCTTCCTCCCCTTCTCTCCCAACTCTCTGCCCCAGGAGGCACCAACATGGCTTTACCAAAAAACGGTCTCAACCCTGCACCAAAAGCTCTTACTGACTTACAAAACTGCTTGCTTCAGTGCACTTTCCTACTCGCGGCTCCCACCAGGCTCCAGCGCGGATGCTCCCGTACTCACTCTGAGTCATCCCTGGGGACCGCGGGGCCACCGCCACAGGCTGGTGGCATTTCTACATGAGTCACCCGGGTGAGACAGATTATAGAGAGCTTTATGGTCATCTTCTCACTGTTTCAAAACAGAAAGCGGCCGAAACAGGTTTGAGGCAGTGTTGGAAGGTTGCAAAAGATTGAGGCAGAAGGCAAAAGTGCACCCTTTTATTTTGTTTTAAAGGGGAAATAAAAGTTTAGCCACGCTGAAATCTGGAGTGAAAAATAAATTAAGATTCCCCCTGATTCCCAGCCCAAATGTCAGCCCATGTGCTGGGGATGGCTCTGCCAGCTCCTGCCTCGGCAGCAGCCCCTGCTCTCCCTTGCAGTGTGGAGAGGAATTTCCAGCAGCTCTCCCTCTGGATGAGCCCGTCACAAAGTGACGCTTGCTGAGCAAGCACCGCTGCCACCCACTTGGAGGGGAGAAGCAACCTTGAACAGCATCTGCATCCATTTGGCTTCACCTTCGGAGTGCTGCGCTGAACTCTTATTCCTCTGAGCTGCTGTGAGCTGGTAAAAAAGGAGGGGATGCTGAGGACAGAGTGCTGCTGCGGCGCGTCTCGGCCAAGTAGTAGTTCTGTGCCTGTAAAACAAGCAAACGAATGGATGTTTAAATTGATCAGTAGGGAGAAACAGCACAGAGCAGAATAAACTGCTGAGGCACTGAGGAACCATGTGGAGAAAGCCCTGCTCCGAATGAGATGCTTGTATGCTTTGCAGTGTATAGCCACCACATGGGCTGTGCAGCTGGGTGTAGTGGCAGCGAAGAGATTTACACTAAATGGTATAACGTTTCCAGCTGGCTCTTCAGCAAAAGGATAGGGGTTTAAATCTTCACCGAGAAATGAGAGGCCCAAAGGCTTTCTATCATTTATGGTCATGTTGTTGTCTCTGCTGCCGTTGGTCCTACTCGAGAGCATAGGTCCAGCTCTGTGTGCTTTGGCAGCCTTTTTCCCCTGCTGAATCAATTCGACATCTCCAGCCGCTCTTTCCCCACCATCATGGTGGAGCTGTGCCTTCGCACAAATGCTGAAAGTCACCCTCAGCAGCCTGCTGCCTCTGCAGACGCCGAGAAGCATCCATGGGTGTGCTGCTTGTCAGGCTGCATTGCTTGTGCCATGTCGCAGCCCAGCACGTGCAGCATCCCTCCTCCTGCCACAGCCATCAGTGCCTGCCCATCCCCTGCTCAGCCTCGCTCCTGCAGGTTCACCCTGCCTTTTGGAAGAGGATGGCGATGCTGGGGAAGGTGCATTACATACAGGTAGGGTGTGCAGTTGCAGTTTTGCATATAGAAGTTGCAGTTACATGCTTGAGGAGCCCTCCTGCAGCTCCTCCATGCCAGCAAGATGCCGTTTCAGTGCTCCCCACCACCATGCAAACGACTGAAGTATTTCAACAGAGGCCTTCTTTTGAAATCAGGAAAAAAAAAAAAAAAAAAAAAGCAAGCAGTTTTAGTTAATCCTTCCCCCTGCGTGTTGTTTGTGTACACGCACGCCTGGCTGGCCATCCACGTGCGTGCACAGGGGATGCTAAACTCCCACCCCCCCAAAATGAAGAACAAAGTGGGGCAGCAAACCAATCCCTCCAGGAACAATTAAAATCTTTTTTTTTTTTTTTTTTTTTTTTTTTTCCCCTAGAAAGGCGGCCTCGCAAAGGACTTTCTAGCTCATCGCCTGGGCCCACGACTTCCTTGTAAGAGGTTGCTGGGCTTGTTGCAACATATTCCAGGTGTGTAAGCGATGCCCTGCCTTGCGCCTTGCACAGCAAAGTGCCCGGGGCTCCGAGCGAGCAGGGAGGAGAAGAGGGAGAGGTGCGGGTGTTCAAATTAAATGAAGCAGAAAGAGAAAGCTGGGACCCGCAGTGCCCAGGGCAGTGCAAATCGAACAGGTCGGACCTGATGGCAGTGTAAGGGAGGCAGCAGGAGGGATCCTCCGGCTTGCGGAGCAGGGCAGGCTGGCCAAGAATCCGAGCTTGGAAAGCTCAGGCAGGGGGACAGGGGGTTATTTGGGGCTGGAGGAGATAAACTTCAAAAGAAAGGGCTAATTCTTCATTGGTGTGGCAAAGGGAGGCAAAAGGGTACGTAGGGCGTGTGTCCATGCCTGTCTGCTCATGCTCTGCTTGCTGCTGGGGTCCGCGGCATCACCCACTGCTCTGGGTGCCCACTTTGCTGGGGCAGGCTCTGTCCCCTCAGGGGACCTGGGGCGCCATGATGGGTCATGAATGAGCGGAGAAACAAAAACCATGCTCCAAGGGCCTGGAGATGCTGGCTGATGTTACACATGGCATCGCCTTCTTTCCTGCCCCAGGAACATCCCCATTGCTAGGAGGCCATCAGAAAACCATGGCACAATCCAAGGAGGGTCACTACCATTCTTTCCAGCTTTAAATTTAAAACAAAACACCAAAAACCACAAAAATTCCCATTTTTAAGAACAATTTTTCAGGATGGCCTCACTACACTAGTTGTCAGAGGGTTTCCAGACCCTTCTTCTAGAGGGACTCAGTGCGTAGGCCAATGATGGTTTCCCCCCAGCTCTGACCTGAAGCCTCAGCTGAAGGGAGCGGAGGAACCACAGGGGACAGAGGTGCTCAGGGGCTGGAGGACCTGTCCTGGGAGAGAGGGTGAAGCAGGGGAGCTTCTAGACAACCCCCCAGGGAGGGCAGCAGCATTGGCAGCAGGACTTGAGTGTCCCTGCACAGGGTGCCAGGCAAGGGCTTGCCTTCATCTGCAGCAGTGATGGACTAGAGGAACCCCCTCTTCTTTAATTAGTGATGCCCAGGAAATTAGAGAGAGACCCCTCTTGTAGAAGGAGCTCTGGGTGGAAGACAGATGGCTCCCAAGCTTTGCAATGGGTCTAGAAGTTCACAGAGTCATTCAGGTCATGACTGTTTGCTGTTCCCTTCTTTTTTTTATTCCCTAATATTTTCCTACTGCTCCTTCTATGTGACCTCTATATCACAACCCAGTGAAACACAACCAGGAGGGAGAGGACTTTGCTTTGAGGAGTGAAACCCTTTGCTACTAATGCCTTTGCCCCAAAAAAAAAAATGGTGACAAGGTAAACCAGAATCCTTTCTGGACCTGGTTTGAGCTCTGTAGGTGTAGGTACAGGAGTCAGCTGATGGTCCCATGGCAGAATTGGTCCAGCATGATCCTCAGGGTGGGATGCAGGGGCACACCTCTGTTCCCTGCTGCTTGAAACCTGCCTGGTGGGGTGCACCCCAGGGCTGAAGGAGCAGCTTGCGGGTGCTTTGTCAGGCTGGGGGATGAAAAGCAGTGCTAACCACGCCGTGTTTTGGTGGGTGAGCTCTGCCCGTGCGTGTGCTCGCTGACCGTGCAGCACAACAACGACTCCGTGCTGCTAATTCAGACCTGTAGGCATTACAGCAGTGTAAACGGTGCCTAGTCATAATAATAATTAATAAACATGCTGAAACAAAAACATTCTCCTCGTTTAATTAACGTTGGTCTTCAGCGGCTTTATCTTGGGGTGAGTGGCTACTTTGTCAGTGCTGTGCCTTCACTCCCCACCTTGACCTCCATGGACACATCTCCTCTGCACAGATGGGAAGGTCTCTTTTTTGCTCAAGCTCTGACCAAATGACTTTGAACCAGCAGTTTGCAGACTGCCTCTCATCTAAGACAAAGGCTACAGAAACAGAAATAGCAGCCGGAGAAGCCCAGTAGCTTTCTTTGCCTTGTTGGGAATGGCATGAGACTGAAGCCAGGGACAAACGCTGGAGCCAGAGGAACACAGAAAGTGCAAAGCTTTGGGGCAAGCAGAAAGAGGCTCGAAAAATAAAGAATGGCTTGGAGAGAGTCTAGCAGTGTCCTGAAGCAATAAGAACACATTTTTACACCATATGTGATTCACACCAGGAGCCCAGTGCTGCAGGATGTAATTGCAGCCTGAGCTCAGGCAGGGTTGGGAGCAGAGAGGGGATCCCTGAGGGCTGCAAAGCATCCCGAGCATAAACCAGGTATCAGCTGGCAGTGTCCAAAAACCTTCAGCTATAAAAAGAGATACACCAGTATTAGGCATGAAGACCTCACCCCGAAGCCACTGCTGGGTTTGGGTGGCACTGAGCAGCCTGCAGGACCTGAAAAGGGTGTCAGTGCCCACCAGACAGGTAAGGAGCCCCCATCCCACCACCCAGCCACCCAGCATGGATGGATTCCCCACCAGGGACATTGCATTGACCATGCCCAATGCTGCGTGGCCATCAGCCAAGCCAAATCAGGCGACTGGAAGCACACAGCGAGCCCCAGCCTTGCTCACAGCTCATTATCAGGGGTTGAAGGCTCAGCCCTTGACCTCCTGCAAGCAGATGGGGATGAAAAGCATCCCGGGCAGGAGCAGGGTGGGCGTTCGCCTTCCCCACACTCTGACCTCCACTGCTTTGAAGAAGAGCATCCGTAATCTTTATGAGGCCTTGGAGATAGGAGCGCTCCAGGCACACGCAAGCCATCTGCTCCCATTTTCCTCTGCTTTCCCATCAAATCCCTCCCCATTGACCTGATCCGAGCTGAAGTCCTTGCCTTCGCAGTAAAGATTTATACAGCTGTACCTCCCAACAGCAAAGCCAGGTAAATTCAAGGTCCTGGGCACCTTCCAAAAGTAACTGGAGGAGAGGAGATGAGGTGGAGGAGAGCAGAAGAATGGCCATGCGTAGATGTGAGGACAAACAGGTGAATGGGGACAGTGTCACTCTAATGCACTGCACCTCCAAGAAGTGCCCTGATCCCCTGTGGGGCTTTAATGCAGGCATATGGACCACAGGGGTCAGAGTGTGCATCAGGCTTTGGGCAAAAGCGTAATTCCCGGGGTCTTGTTGCTGCCAAAGCTAAAAAGTATGTAAATCACTCATAGTGGGCTTTGTGGAAGGCAAAATGGGGAATATATGCTAAAACAGAGGGCTCATAGCACCTAGACGTGGCCTGAACCACTTGGCCTGTAGGTCCAAGCTGGACCCTGGGGTGGCCCCGGAGGGACTTCCCAGCAGAGCTCAGCCTGGGTCAGGCACAGGCAGCACGAAGGGCTTGGGCTTGCTGAAACTGGGCCGGGAAGGGGGTGTTGGGGACCTGCGTGGGGCAGGCAGGGCTGCACCGGCCGTGCCCTCTCGTTCCATCGAGATGCAGGAGATAGGGCTGCGGCTCACGCGGGTGCACTGGGGCCACAAACACGCATGCAGGCTCTTGCAGGCTTCCTGCTGGGGATCTGCCGTCCTCCTGGTGGGTTTGTTTTAATGAGAACTCCTTGTAATCACCCCTGTGAAACTCAGGGTGGGGAGCTGTTACTTATTAACGCCCGCTCTTTCCAGGGAGCATGCAACAGGAGATCTGCTGGGAGAATCAGCCTCAGATGGGCTGCAGCATGCCATGGTGTGGCCGAGGTGTGTGCACACACTTGTGCATGCATGCACACCTGTGCACACTCATCCTCATGCCTAGTCTCAGAAGCCACCGCTTACACATTTCTGCCACCGCATCCCAGGTTTTCTGCTGGTCCTTTAAGCCCTTTGCGCCAGCCTGCAAAGCAGGAATGATAGCAGAGGTGCAAAAGTCCTTTCTGGTGATTAATGCATCATGTGCACAAAGAAGGCCTGTGGTGAACGGAGGCTGGAGCCGGGATTAATTGCATACCTTGAAGTGGAGAGATTTATGTAAGGAAACAGACTTGGCGGGCTGCCCCGCTCCAGGCTGTGTTTACCTGCCTGCGCCTCCACACCTGTCATGCTGCAGCAGCGAAATATTATTTAATAACATTTCAAGGGAGATCTTAATAGCTGGGCTCCCTCCCCGCCTCGCCCCACCTCCACGGGTGCAGCAGTGAAGCTTGGCCTTACTTTTCCAGTGTTATGGTGGGATCTGTGCCTGACCAGCCTGCCGAGGTGCTCGTGATCCCGGGGGTCTCTCCCAGCTGATTAAGCTCCAGTAATTGAAAATACCAGCCCATGGTGGTCTCCACTTGTGCCCATCCCCTAGGGTCATCCCACTGCAAGGTAAGCTGGAGATCTCGGTGCAGGTCTCAGCCCAAAGCACCCAATTTGGCCAGGCAGGGCTTTGCTCCAGGCAGGATCTGAGCTCGTGGGCTCCATGCAGGAACAACCACCTGTATTTATACATGGACAGCACAGCTCCAACTGCTCAACGTGTCCATTCAAATAAGAGACAAATATTTGGTACAGCCCAGTTCAGAAATGCTCGAGGGTGTCTCTTGAAAGGGATTTGGATATTAATTGCAGTCTGTTTGTTGATTTGCATGCTTATCAGCGAGGGACAAGACCAAATAGAGCCCCACAGGTCTCGAATGGGAGCACTTAGGGCTTTTCTTCTTATCGACAAACCCTCTTGGTGATTATAAGCAAATAAGTCAGTGCTAAGGACAGTTGGAGGGGGGAAAAAAAAGTGCTTCCCACCTGCCAGAGCTTAGTCACTCCAGACCAGAGCTTCCCTTCTGGATGGAGACAACACCACGCACCAATTATCCTCAACATTTCCCCCCTGTCTGGAAGGCTCTGGAGCTTGACCTGTGTTTGACATCTGCTCCTGCCCTTGGCTTTAAACAATGCAGGTCTTGAGTAGGCTGAATGCAATAAGGGGCTTGACCTGACTCTTACTGCATTGTGTAATTCTGGTTTTTTTTGTGGTCCTCTCACGCCAAGACAGACCCCAGTGTAGACACAAGTCCCCACCACCCTGCTTGGATACTGATGTTTGCAAGGACTTCAGTCTGGGTTCAGCCATCATCCCCGAATATAAGCACTTGGCAGGGATAAGCCAGCCAGCCTCAAGCCATTAAATGACACTGTACCCAATTAAGAAATCATTGCCATCACTTCTGGAAAGCAAGGACTCTTATTTCATGCCTTGTTGGTGCAGCACAGCCAGGGTGTCCTGATACTACCCAAATGCAAGCACAGCCAGCATGAGGTCAAACGAAGCTCCGTCCTCTCTGCTAATTGCCCCAAGGACTGAAGTTTTCTCTTCCCAGACGAAAACTTTCCACTGACCCAGACTGTCCCAAACCTGGATCCTTTCTGCATTATCGGAGGAAAACATTGTGGGATTTTTTTTTTTTATTTTATTTTTACCCCCACAGGACAAACTTCAAAGGAGCAATGGAGACCTCCCCATTTCCATACGAAAAGAACAGGCGACCTGTTCTCCAGGGCTGCTGCGTGCATCCTGCTTCATTTCACAGATAACTTCAGCAGGGGGCTTCGGAGGGGGACGGGTGGCCGGGGGGGGGGGACAACGTTCCCCAAGGTTAATCGCAAACCGCTCGTCGCAGCAGTGGCTGATTGATGGGCACCATTAATCACTGCCTGGCCGGGCTCGAGGGGACGTGGGAGCTGCGGGGACAGGGAGAGGGTGCCAGGATGGGAACAGTGACACCCAACCCGTGCTGCTGGAAGCACCGAGAGCCTGGGGAGAATGGGTATCACGGGGTGGTTTTGTGGGTGAACAAGTGTATGGCACCTTGCAGCAACGGAGGCAGAAAGGAGCAGGTCTCTCCAGCCCTTGGAAATCCTCCCTGGCTTCCAGCAGGGAGTCAGGATTTTGGATTCTGGCAGGGCCCAGGTTTAGGAAGGGGTGGGTTTGTCTCACAGCCATAAGGCAATTAACAGACTTTCCTTCCTCTTTATGGACTGAAATCTGTTGAGAGTTTCATAGGAACAATGAAGGCAGTAAAAGCCCCACAGGTGAGGTCAGTTGAGGACCTTGTGCATTTACAGGCTGGATACCGGCATGTGCATTTTCTTTCATTCCTGACAACTTCATACACTTTTTCTTTCATTCTGGTCCTAGCTGCTGCTCAGACTTCTGGTCAGGCTCTGCCTGCAGTAATAAAATTTGCATCGTTGTTAACTACCTGGATGCAAATGACAGCAAGGACTTGCAGCAGAGCTTGCTGTGCTGCGATTTAACCTGCTGTGGTACAGGAGCAAGATGTGCTTTCCACTACAGACATATAAGCCTTGCTCAGCTGGCCATGCCAGCAGGCTTGTGATGATGCCATTGCTTCCAACACAGGCTGAAGAGCAGCTCGTGGCCTCAGGAGATGGCTACTTTTTCAGGTTTTGCTCCTGCAGTGTCAAACACAGGATGATTTGGATCCTATATGGCTGCTTGGACATGAAAAACATCCCAGCCAGCTCCCACTGGATGCATTTAGTGTCATTTAAAGATACGGGCTTCATGGCCAGTGGGTGAAGTTGTGGGTTTTTTTGGTTTAATCTATGCTGTAGATCGGGTACAGTGACAGCCAGCAATAAAACAGGGTCCATTTCTGATACTGCCTCATGCATTTCTACAGGCTTGATTCAAAGACCACTGAAAGCTGTGCCAGCCTGGACTTCAGTGAACTTTGGGCTGAATACGTGCTATTTCAGAGTTGGCTTCTTTGGGAGGGGAAGTGCTTCAGCCTCCATGAGCACTCAGGTATATAGGGCAGGAGGCAACTCATCTACCTCTGACCACCTACAACTGGCTACGACTGATGCATCTGCTCACCACGGACCCACCTACAGCAGTCAGGAGGGACGGGCATCACCCAGGGGCAGCTGATCCCATGTGAAATAGTCATCCTAGAGCAAGCAGAATGACCACCTCTGTCTTCATGGGCTATTAAAGATGATGACTAGTTAAATGACTAACTTGAAGTAGACACCACACTCCTAGATGGCCGAAGGGAGATGTTTGTGCTGGATTTTTATCATCTCTTGTCGCACCCAGGAGGGCCTCTTTCACCGGGGGTGGTTGGCTTTGAGATGGGGTTTCTGCTTAGGGGGAAAAAATCATCAGAAAATATGTTTTACTTTGATTTTATGATATCTTTTTCAGTAGCCAAGGCTGTCAGGCTTTTGAACACAGTCATTTTGTTTCCAAATGACTGCCTCTGATCCCTGGGTAGAGCTGTTTAATTCAGGAATTATTCTGAATTAACTTATATGTGTCAGTTACCTCAGCCCAGCAAGACTTCTCTTTTCTCCTGTCCAGGACAGCATTGAGTTCTTTCCCAATGAGGAACTTCTAACAGAAGAGTTTTCCCCCAGAGAGCTTACGAGTTAATCATCAATACCTACCTTGTTTTAAGCCCCTGTTTCAACCTGAATTACATTCCCTATGTAGAACAGCATTAAATAAATAAATAAATAATAATAAAAAGATAAGAGATATAAGTCTCTGTTAAAGTGAGTGCCATCATTGCCAAATTTCTGTGGGGTTGGGCCATTACAGCACGGTGTACATCTCATGGGGGTCTATGGAAAGCTTCTGCTTCAACCTGTGCTTCCACTCACTGGCCTGGGTGAATTGGCATCTTTTATCATCACCGCCTCATTTTTCCTTCTGAATTTTATTCCTGCCTGAGGAAATCTGCGTCTTGAACTAAATCAACAGGGACAAGGGTGGGCTGGGCATCTCGGGCCGGGCGGCTTCTTTTTGTTAAAGGAGGCATGGTCCTTGGGCCTGGAAACATCTCTAAGTCGGGGTTGTTTTGCCATCCTGGGTGCATGTTTCAACGGCAATATTATTGTAAAACAGCTTTGTGTTTACTTTGTGTACAGAAAAGATAAAATCAGCATTTATATGCAAACATGAACCAACAAGGAATTTCAAAATCCTGCCATTTCACTCCTCTGAGAAGGAGAGCCAGGGTTATTGTGTAACCAGAAACATCTGAAAGCAGGGGATTTTCTGGGTCTGAATTCAATTTAGATTATAAGACACTAATTTAGGATCTGACTGTATCACCTTGGGCAGCCAAAATAGGATTTGAAACACGGGGAGACAAGGACTTTGGGGTGGAGAGGTCTCCTCTGTTTTGAACAACCCAGTACATCAAGCACGGGGAGTGAGGGCTTTCACGGGGATTTCACAGTTTAAGGACTGTATCGTGCCCCCATGCTTTTCGGATTGCTCAGGGACGCACATGGGGCTTGGGGTAAAGGTGATGAGGACCTTCCCTCCCAGCCCACGTTGGTTTTTAATTCTTCTCAGGCCGCTCTGTTATAAAGGAGTGAAAAACATCATGCTGGACAGCAAGGACGATGCCATCAGAGCTGGAGCTGCTGTGCTATTTGTAGCTGTGGGGAGATTGTTCCAAAGAAACGCTCCAAATTTTTCTGAAAGAAAATACCTACTGTAAAAACTTCAGGGTGCAGGTGTCTGGGGGGATTTCTTCCCCAGGACACATCCCCAGTGCAGGCTATGACTGAGTGTTTGCTCCTTGCAGGTCCATGTGCCCATGTACGGGTGCCATCTGCCACCCCAGCCCCATACCTGCCTCCGCATCCTCTGCAGGGACAGCTGCTAGTGGCATTTGTACAGGGTGGAAAAGCAGCTATGCTCATATTTGGGGTCAAATCTGCAAAATCTCTCTGCATCCTGCCTCCCCTGGCTTGCTGTGGGACGTTGGGCAGGTTGATCCATGCCTGAGCACGTGCCACCCTCTGATAATGTCCCCGTGCTCGTGTCCTCAGTGCCACCGCTGCATCTCTGGGGCAGGTGGGGGGCAAAAGGGCACTTCTGTCCCAAATCTGCCCCTTCCCCATGGGCACTCTCCCTCAGCCCGTTCCCCGTTGGGTTTAATTACACTGGGACATGGGGATAAATGAGAGGAAGGAGGAAGGAAAGGTCGCCTCGGTGGTGGTCACAAAAGGGGATGTTGTGCCCCCAGGGAGGGAGAGGAAAGGCCTGGGGGGACACGGGGGCACTTTGATGTGGTTTGCATGAAAGAAGGGATGGGGGGAAGAGGGGAGGGGACAACACCAAAACCCGAAAGACAACAAAACCTCTCCCAGCTGGGACACAAGTCAGGATGGTCTCTTTATTTAGATGGATGGAGCCCGGCACAATGCACTGCGGCTGGGGGCCACCCTGCCCCTGTCCCCACCCTCCTTGCCTCTCACTTTCTTCCCTTTTTTCCATTTTCATTCTTTCCTTCATTTCCCTGATCTCTGCCACCAATTTCTATCCCTTTTTCCAAGAAAGAAAGTGGGATTGTATATGATGTGACCTTAATTTAAAGGCAGGAAGGGGGAAGACTGAAGGCAGTAGCAGAGAAAAATGGCCCTCGGAGCAGACAAGGGGATGCTTATGGCAGTAACACCAGGTGAATCCCATCCCTCTGCGCTCTATTAGGAGTATAAATCTGGAGCATTCAAGCTACCCTCATGGCTGGAGTAGTTTGGGGATAAGCATCCCCATGCATCCCCAGACGTCATTGTTGTACTTATGATGGCATAATTCAGGGATCAGATGAAGAGCGGGTCTGACCCTGGCACCTTGAAGGGGCAGCTGCAATGGTGAGCCAAAGCAATCAGCTGACAAGTACCCCATCAGCTGAAGTGGTCACCTCATCTTGCTGGGCTGGAGGAGCACAAGGAAGCAGTTATGCAGTCATACCTCATGCAGAACAGGCACGGAGACATCGGGCATCTGCTCAAAGGAACCAAGAAAAAAAATGTTTCCATCCCTGGAAGTGCTCAAGGCCAGGCTGGGTGGGGCTTTGGGCAACCTGGTCTGGTGGATGGTGTCCTTACCCATGGCAGGGGGCTGGAATTAGATATTTAAGGTCCCTTCCAGTCCAAACCATTCTATAATTGTTGGGGGTAAGGAGACAAATGGTGATGTTTCAAAATTTCCCACAGACTGAAATTTTAAAATAAGTTGACCCAAAGCAGAGCATTTACTTCAGCACACTGCTGTACATTGCAACCATGCGGAACTTTGGAGCTTTCAATAACATGTCAAATACTTTGGAATTAAAAGTTGATCCACTTGAAAAACTCCCCATGGGATCATTTTTTAGTTCTGCACTTAAAAAATATTTCTTAGTATGGATTTATATCCCCCCACACACACACATCAAAAAAAAAGGAAGAAGTCTCCAGTCAAACAATTAATTATAAAATATCAGGGGGAAGCAAGCAGCAACAAATTCCCCACTTAGTTTATTTTCAATAAATAACTTAATCAGCTGTGGCAAACTAATAGCTTCTGTAGTGCTCAGCTCATTTGGAAGTGCATTACTGGTTGTTGCATGGCACATAGTGATGCTACTGACGGAAGGATGCAGTGGTGATGATGCTTCACCGAGTGAAGGCAGACAGTGGTGAGAAGTCAGGCTGAGAAGGCAGCAGGGGGGCGTTCGGTACATTTGTGAGGACCGATCCCTGATCCTATCTCCCCAAAGGCACCAAAAGCAAACAACTTGCGGGCAGTCCCCCACACCAAGTCCATCTCCTCTCCTAGCACCCCAGATACCACCAAGGATCCTGTCCACAGAGCTCAGACCAACCAGCCCTGGGATGTGCAAGACATGAACACCAGCCTTGTTTTCTCCATCTGGCTTTACAGCACAGAGGTTGTTTGTCGTGATTTCTGCTGGACCTGAAAGAGTGCTGAGAAGATTTGGTCCCTTTAACTAGTGGTGTGATTCTCTTTAATGACAAGACTTGCCTGCTGGCAACCATTAGTTCTCTTCAGCATCATAAACAGAGTCAAATTCAGCTTACACCACGTCTGAACTTGGCTTAGGCGCTATTTTTTCTGCCAGTACATCGCTGTTTTCAACTCCAGTCAGCACTGGTTTGAAGTTATTAGTGTCTGGTGGTTGGGGTTTTTTTGGTAGTGTATGCATCCTAAATGAGCTTTGTGGTCTCCCCACTTCAAAAGCCTCTCTGCTCTCACCCCTGTTTACCGGCTGTCCTGCAGCAAGACCAAAGACTGAAGGGTATAAACTATCTCTGTGCTGTCCTATATCCATGCAGCACATCGGGAGGCAGCGTGTAGGACAGCAGCTGGGATGCAGGAAAGGGTTTGGGGGGAGAATCAGGCAAGGAGATGGTGCAGAGCAGCATTAGGGTGCACCCCTCCCAGCCTCCATTCATATCGGACCCAAATGCAGCGCGTCCTGCAAATTCCAAGTTGCTCTAAGCACTTTTCACCCTCTCCATTGCCCACTCTGCTCTGGTGCCAGGTGTCTCCTGGGCCAGAAGCAGGGACAGGGACAGGTGCAAAGCCCCATCAATTGCACACAGGTGCTTCACCAAGGCAAGCAGATGCTTCCACTCCTAATAGTTGGCTCTCATTAAATATAAGCAAGCCGTTGGTAGAGCTAGGTTGATGATAGGTGCTGTAGAGAGGTCTCTGTGTGGGCTATGCTGGTAAGAGAATGGCTGTATTTGTTCTTTTTTCTGCATGGGTTTGTATTTGTTCAGTGGGTTTCACCTGTTTTCACCTGTTCTTTGCATGCATAGTTCTGTTAAGGGGACTGGGGCTCCTTAGTGAAGTCTTGGAGGAATTGTGTGTATGAAACCGGGAAATGGAGAGAAATGGAAAATGTGTTAGGGTATTGCAACATTTCCTCCTAGTGTTTAATATCCTGACAAAAATATATTTTTTTTAATAATAAAAAAAATCAAGTGTTTTACTCTATAGAAAGATATTTGCTGTGTTATAAAAGTGTCAACATCTCACTTACAAATTGGTCATTCTTTTGGCAGTGGCTTTAACAGAGAATTCCCCTTGGGGCTATCTGCTGCTCTGTGTTGGTTTTTCTTCCCCTTTGTAAAAAGTAAGAAACCAAACAACTTAAAAAGCAAGCACAATTTACTGGGTCTGGAGACTGGGTAGCTATTGTGCTGTAGGTTTGAAGTGGTGGGGCTGAGGCCAGGAGATGAAAGGAGATGAAGAAGGAAGAGAAGTGAGACTTCTCCGGCAGCAAGGTAGATGCTTGCAGGCCAAAGCTTAAAGCACTGCCCTGGTTTCTGCAGCCAAAAAAAACATGTTACCAGAAGCTTCTCCTTTTCTGCTGTTTATGCCTCTGATCCTACTAATGTCTACCCACAAAAAGAAGTGTTTATAGGGCTGAGGGTCAAACAGCCCTCACCTGCAGCCCAGCTGTGCTAGGACTTGTGTGGGTCATGGCATTGGTGGTGGTGCCCTGGGACAAGAGGTGGCTACAGGAGGGAGGGGGCAGGCAGTACCCTGCAGAAATAGAGCACTTAATCAATGATCTCCAGGTTGCAGGCTCTCAGGACCAGATGAGAATCTCTATTTAAAATAGAGCAGCAATGCTAGACCCTGGTGCTGGCTTGTCCTTGTTTTCCCTTGCTGAGCTGATGACACTGCTGTCTTTCTGGTCCCCACCCCTTGATAGGCACAGCAGGAGAAAGCAGGAGCAGAAGTGGTCTAGAAAGTGCCTGGACAACACTGGACTTCTGTTCTTGTGCTTGCATCTCAGTGCAGACTTCAACCTTCTCATTACATGAAAATAATGGATTGAAGAAGTTACTTGGATGTATTAGAGACTGAGTAAGAGTGTGTGTCCTCTGATGCAGGTGTTGGAGCAGCAGCCCACTTCCTTGAAGAGCAAGCTCCAGGGGGCTGCTTGAGGTGACCAGTGGAGAGGTGTCCCAGGGGATGCTCTGACAGCGTCCAGCAGAGCTCCTGTGCACATCAGCTGCTCAGAAGGAGCCATGGGTTCGTGGTGTCCCCAGAGCTCACCATTTATTATCCTGCCTAATAGCCTCTTAGGGGCTGCCTTTTCCGTAAGTGCCCAGTATCAGCTTGTGACAACAGCTGCTGCTGTGATCATATCATTAGTCCCATTGCTCCCAGATACAATTTAGGCTACTGCTGCCCTGGTGGTAGTTTTGAGGAATAAAACTGAGCCCTCCTGGCTGATGCCCAAGGTGGGCAAAGTCAGGCCAGCTCTGTCTGCTGCTGACTTTTGGAGGGGCTGCCTTTCTCTTCCCCTAGAACCCTGCCAGCCTCCTGGCGCCCATCCAATCCAGATAAGTGACTGAAATATACTTACTGCTACCTGGCTATCCTGTGCCCTGCATGAAGAGACTGAAATAACCTTGGGGCTAGTCCTAGCACGCTGCTGTCTGCTCACAAACTGTGACAAGCCTAAAAGCCTTGGGACATGGACCAAAGGCTGAAAAGATGAGGGTTTTTCTGGAGGCTGCTCCCTGCAGACAGGAGGGGAGGCAGCAGCCAGCTGATATGCAGAAGCTTGTCTTGCTGCCTGCTGTGCTAGGCTTTGCTCTGCAACAAGGTCTTTACAAGGTGCTAATGAAGAAATTGCTATGAATTGAGCCCAACTGTTGGTCCCTGTCCCCAGGAGGAGCTGTGGTAGCCCTGGTGTTTGCTGAGGGTACCACAAGGTGGTAGGACTGCGGGAAGATATTGATAGTCCTTCTCCAAGGTTGGGTTGTCCTGCTGCATGAGGGCACCCTCATGGGCCCCCCAGCACTTCCTGTGCACAAGGTTTTAAACAGCCTTTGTAGCCCTTTCCTAAGAAATTACTCATTTTTTAAATAGCACACAGACATTTGGAAGAAGGGTGGCCATGGAGCTGGACCTCAGGCTGCCCATGAGGGCAGCATCATTTAAACACAAGCCCTGAAATACTGTAGTTCATTGCAAGGAACTACTTTAACATGTGCTGGGCTTCATGTGCTCTTGGTAATGAGGAAGGCTTCAGCCTGAGCAATTCAAAATGCCAAAGGAAGGGCAGGTGATGGAAAATTGAAGGGTTATTTCAGCCTGGGGAAGGGGCTGCTAATCCTGACACTGTCCTGCAACTTGTTTCTGCTTCATTAGGTGTGTTTGTGGTGTTGGAAGTGCTGGATGGCCTTTTTTTTTCCTTAATTACCAGGGTTCCTCAGCATATTTCTTCTGAATCTCCTGCAGCTCTGTAGCTTAGGGCTGGGTTTGGGTCTTCCGTGGAGTTTCCCTTTCAGGCACCAAATTCCTGGTTAAACCACTGAAGAGAAATGATGTGCTCATTGGAGATGTTCTCCATCCTTGTCCCTGGAGTTTCGGGGAGCTGCTCTGTCAGGCTCCCTGGCAGCCCTGGTTGAAAGCAGCGAGCCTGGGCACCAGAGGTCCCCCTGTGGCATGGAAGGTGGCTCTGCTTACAGGTGACTTGCATGGTCAGAGGGCTACATCTCCAAGTCTTTACTCTGGCAGCACTTCGCGTATATGGAGCAGAAGCTTAGGAGTGTGCCTTTGGGGTCAGAAATCTTCTCAGCTTGGTCCAAGTGGTTTTCAGGTGGCTGCAGCTAAAGACTGCAGGAGTGAGCAGGGCTGGCTGAAAGTACCTGCTGTCTCCACAGCTCTTGGAGACCTCATCCTGCATCTTCCATAGTGCTTTTTAAAAGAGCAGAATGATTCAGTATCCTGCTTTCTGGGGCAGCCTCCTTAGCAGCTTGATCTGAGGACCTGGTAGTGAGCTGTGGCCACCATGGCTGAGGCCAGAAGTCCCTCTGTCCATCTCCTGCTCCCAAAATAGGGGCAGATCCTTCTCCTGCCACCCTTTTCCTTCCCCTCGAGCACTGGAAAGACTCATGACCATCTTGTTATTCACCCCAAGTGAATATTCCTGCACATTCCTGATTTCCCTCTATTTAATTTCTACTGAAATGCTGGCTGACAGTGTTAAGGTAGTTTGATGCTGACTGAGCTCAGTTTTTTTTTCCTCCTAATATTAATATTGCTTAAGTGAAAACTGTCCATGGCTCATTTCTTGCCAATACTGTTACAATTGATGCTCCTTTAATGTTGCTGCAAAAGTATCCTGGGTGATCTGATGAACCTATAACAATGCTGGGAGTAACTTGACTCAGAGCCAAATATTGCTTTTGGAAATAATGAAGTGATCAGTGCTCCTAATGAAGGAAAACAAACACACTGCCAAGCTGTAGTAAAATTGTCTGAACAGATGCCTTCTGCCACAGTGGGACACTTGTGAGGGTAAAGGCAGCAGTCCTGCTTTCTAAATCATGTGCAGAGAATGGTAAGCTCTTTTAGGCTGAGAATAAAGTATGTGGTGATAGATGAGGGGTTTGATGGTTGGACTTGGTGATCTTGAAGGTGTTTTCTAGCCTGAATGATTCAATGTCTGACTAAATTTTTAGAGCTCATCTGTGAGGATGGAGCCCTTCAGCCAACACCAGCGGAAGGTCTCTTGTCACCCACTGGCTCCAAGTGCTTCAAGGTGCTCCAAGTGGAGCAGGTCACTTAAACCCAGGGCCCCATGGGGCAGAACCTCTGGAAGCAATTTATTGAGCACTTCAGTTCCCAGGGCCTTTCCAAGGGATGGCTTCTTGGAGCAACTTTGATAAGGGAATGAACGTGAAGTGCAATAGCCAGTCCTCTGTGCAGCTCTTTGCCTGCAGGCTCCAAAATGCTACCTTGCTGTTAGGGCATGGTTTTTTTTGCTGTTGAGATGGAATAGTGTGGGATACATTTATAGATCTGGATTACAAAGCACCCACTGTAACTGCTGGACTTGGGGCTGCTGAGTGACCATACCCCTCAAAACTTCAGGGCTGGGAGAAATGCTACCTTCCCATTATTCGAGAAGCAGGGAGGTTACATACCAAGTCCCTGCAGAGTAGGTTAACTTTAATAACCCATTCTGGCTTGGCTTTGCTCAGCAAATTGTACAAACCAGCCCATTTTGCTCTGTTCAATTAATAGCATTAACTAGAACTATTTAAGGGCAGTAAGAGCCCCCTGCCACAGGTTTCCATGCCATCACTGCTACATTTTGGTTCACAGCAGCCTTTTTACCTCTGGCTTGCCTCCACTGCAGCAGGTCTTCAGAAGGTCTCCAGCACAGCCTGCAGCTCCTTCTGCATGCCCAGGAGAGGAGCTAGCAGCCCCAAAGCCACGTTGCTGCACACCTGCTTCTCCCCTATACCTCATCTTTGCAAAACCTGCAGCAATGCATGCAGCTGTGCTCAATCTTGAGCAAATTCCCTGCTGCATGTGAAATGTGGCCCAGGGAGCTGTCTGTCTGTCCATCCCCCAGCCTGAGGCAGGAGTTCCCCTAGGCACATCTGGCAAATATATGCATCTTGCAGCCCAGGAACTGTTTATAAATAGATTTTATTTATAAAGTCAATTTACATAAAATAGGATACTCTTTTTAAAAACTGCATATGTACAACTTGAGAAATCCTAGCAAGTGCATACAAAAATGCCTTCAGTACATTTTTTTAAAAAACTTCAGTTTCAGAGAAGTGAACCTTCACACCAGGCAATCTCAGACACTGTTGTAGGACACAAGGTAACTTTACAGTATTTTACTAGTGTTTGGAGGAGAAAAAACACCTTTTATCTAAACCATGTATGTTGCCAAAACATTCTAGCTGGCAGTGTTCAAGAACAAGGGAATAGGACTTGCTAAAAATAGAGCTGTCTCCTCACCCCTTTTCCCTAAGGTTTCTTGTACAAAAATAAGTCTTCATACACCACTGTTCCCATAGGCAGTTCAAGTTGCATATAAAATAGAATCTGACACTATAAAAAAATTCCCTCCCCCTCCAGAAACAAGGAAGCATCAAGTAGGCTTGTTTTTCTTGCTTTTTGCCACTCCACAGGTTGCTCAGGCATCTTTCTCTGGAGAAAGCAGGTGAGCACCTTTTTCCATCGGGTTGCCCTGGAGCGAGGTCGTGAGCATCATTGCACTTCAGCTGGGGGGAGCCTCGGAGCCCAGCAAGGAACACAGCCAGCAGGGTCCCACCATGGCTGGGTGAGAGGATTTGGGGGAAAGAGGTGTTTGGTTTTTTTAGGGGGGGGTGGTGATGCGATGCTGGCTGCTATGGAAGACGGAGGGCCCTGAGGTATATCTGCAAAGAGATTGCAAACCCCACGTTGATCTCTGGAGCATCACCAAGCATGGGTGAAGAAGCAACAGCCCCCCACCCCGAGAAAAAGCAACCCCACCCCCCAAAGCGTGCTCACCTCTCGGCAGCTCAGTAGCTCCCGAGCCAGCTGGTGAAATCCAACAGCTCCCGCTCCTCGGGGCTGAGCTCCCCATCGTAACCACTCTCCTCGGAGGAGCAAGGGGAGGCGGAGGAGTAACCACCGCTGCCGCCACCGCTTTCCCCGACGGCCGCCCGCCCCGTCCGGGGCGGGCGGCCGTCGGGGAAAGCGGTGGCGGCGTCGTGCTCGTCCAGGAGCCGCTGCAAGGCACGGATGTACTCGACAGCGGAGCGCAGGGTCTCCACCTTGCTCATCTTCTTGCTGGCGGCCCCGTGGGGGACGTGCTGGCGGAGGGCGGCGAAGCCCAGGTTGACCAAGCGCACCCGGTTGCGCTCCCGTTCGTTGCGGCGAGCCACGGCCGCCGCGGCCCCCCCGGTGCCCGGGAGGGAGGCGAAAGCCAAGCGGCGCTTGCAGCGCAGCAGCTCCGGGGATGGGGGCCGCCGGCGGCCCCGGGGGGCGGAGGGGTGAGGGGGGAGCGGAGGCAGAGCCCCGCTGTTCATCGCCGTGAGGCCACGGCGGCGGAAAGGGGGAGAAAGTTGGGGTGGGGGGGGGGGAGGTTGGAGTTGAGAGGGGAAGGCGAGGAAAAGTAAATCGAGGGGAATGCAAATGGGGGCGAGGAAAGCGGAGTGAAATGCAAGGAAAAGTGTAGCTAAGTGCGGGGAAAATGCAGGCAGAATGCAAGAGAAAAAAATGCAGAGAAAATGCGGGGGAAACGCAAGAAAAAATGCAAATAAAATGCAAGCAAAATGCGGGGAAAAAGCAAGGAGAAATGCAAATAAAACGCAAGGAAAACCCGCCAGTAAAAATGCAAGAAAAATGAGAGTAAAAATGCAAAAAAAAAATGCGAGCAAAAACGCGAGAAAAATGCAAACGGCCACGCGCGTAAAATGCAAATAAAAACGCAACAAAAAAACCTGCAAATAAAAAAAATGAATTAAAAAAAAAAAAAAAAAAGGAAAAGCAGGGCCAGGAGTAGCCCCGACCGAGGGGGAGCGCGGCGGGGGCAGCACCGTGTTGCCCCCTCCTCCTCCTCCTCCTCCTTCCCGCTGCCGGCTCCGCGGCTGTGCGGCGGGCGCGGCGCCGCCCGGTGCTTATCAACGCCGCCGCTCGCGAGCCCCCGCCGGCCGCACGCGCCCCGCCACGCGCGCCCCCGTGCCGCCCCCCCCTCCCCGCCTCCTCCGCGCGCGCCCGGCGCGTGGCGCCGCCGGCCCCCGGTGCCGTCCCGTTCCCCCCCCCCCGTCTCCATCCCCATCCCCAAACCCCGCCCGTGCGCCGCGCCCCCGGGTGGTGGGTTGGGTTGGGTTTTTTTTTTTTCTTTTTTTTGGGGGGGTGAAGGGGAGGTGTGGGGTTGCTTGGGGGCACGGCGGGGAGGGGCTCTGCCGCTTCTCTGCACCCCTTCCCCCCCAAAAAATTAGTGGCTCTGCAGCGCTCGGTGCGAAGGGGCTGCGGGCGCTGGAGGGTTTTAGGGTTAAGGGGCAACCCCGGGGGTCAAGGCGGCGATAGGGAAATGCGGTGCGTGAGCGGGGCCTGGCTAAAAACATACAAAAAATGCAAACTAAGCCAAAGGGAGAGATGCAGAATTAAGCCCTGCTGCTCTCAGCCCCAGCTTGCATTTCTGGGTGAGGAGCGGGACCCGGGCAGCAGGCGATGCCCACAGCCACGCAGAGCTGCCTCCCCACAGGTAGGTGCAGCAGGGTCTGCTCACGGCGTGCGGCGCGTTTTGCTGCGGGAGGTCCAGGGGAGCTGCTTGCAGGGATAAACGAAGCGGTGTGCAGCGTTCGCAGGGTTTGCTCCAGGCTGCTGCTTGGCTTCTGTCCGTGCAAAGCTGGCTCTGCTCCCCCTGGGGTTTGTGTCACGCTCGCTGGGGGTTTGGGCTGGGCAGAGAGGGCAGTGCTGCAGCAGGGCAGCGTTGCTGGTCTTTTAGTAGCAGGGTGCTCAAAAAAGTCCTTGCTGGTGCAAGCCTTGCTCTCAGGAAAGAGGAAGCTACCTTCTTAGGAGCTGTTCAAGAGAAAACTTTCTGCAACACTCAAGAGTAATAACCGGATTTTCATGGTACAAAAATAACTACAGGGATTTCTTTTATTATTCTTGGTAACACAAAAAGGCACCTGGGAGTGCAGCAGAGCGGGCGCTGGGCTCACCCATGCAGGGAGTCCTCTGTCACACGGAGCTGCTGCGCTTGGTTTCACCTCCACTTCTGCACCTCATCAGAAAGTGACAGAGGCCCGTCACAACAAGGCTGGAGAGGGGAAAATGCGAGCAATAAGTGGCAGGGGGCGACCGAGCATCCTCGGCGAGCAGGTGCATGCCGCCTGGGCTTTTCTTGCAATGGTTTTGCTGGAGGAGGGCTGGAGCTGGTGCTTGGATGTATTGCTGGCACTGCTGGCTCCTGAGCAGCCCCGGGTTGCAATGCGAACGCTACGTGGGGAAGCAAAAAGACTTGAGTTTAAGAAGGGCAGTGGGCTTTAGAGCCATGAATGCGGTTGTTTCGATTTTGGGAGGGGGGGAATGAAAGTTGAGTTTGGTCTGGGAACTGCCTGCCTTCAGCTTATGCTCTTTTTCTTGCTGGTTTGGCTTCTCCCAAGCCAAGCCTTGCTTCCACTCACAGTATGGTCCCACCATGGTCCCATGGTCCATCCTAAGCTTGGCAAAACCCAGTGCCCTCTCCTTCCCTCCTCAAAAAGAGACAGCCACGGGCTTAAAAGTTGGGGTTTCAGCTTGCTGGTGCCCATGTGCCATAGGAATGCTAAACAGGCTGCACAAGGTGTCCTTGTGGTGCCTGGGGGAAGGCAGGCTTTGCATCCCGGGATTCACGCAGACTGGGCACGCTTCAGTGCAGGGAGGCTTCATGCAGGCACATTTTATCTGCACGTGTGCTCACGAGTGCAGCCGTGCTACGGGCACCTGAGAACCTGCCACATTTGGAGCCATTCCCACCTGCTGTTTTGCAGGAGGTTTTGCTTTGCCTGCTGCTGGGCTCCACTGTGAATGACTCGGGCTGCAGTGATGCTGTTGCACTGCTGATGGCCACACCGACAGCGAGAGACCTAGAAAAGTGTAAGGCGAGAAAGTGCCCACACAAACCCAGCCTCTTATCCTAAACTTCTGTTCAGTCCCACAGCAAATCTCGCGGCTCCTTCAGCGCTCACATCTGACAGCATGGGCAGCATTTCCCTCCAGCTCAGAAGAGGTCTGGAGGTTTTTCAGCTCAGCAAAAACACACTCTCAGTTTGTTCCTTTTTTTTTTTTTTTTTTCTCTTTTTTACATCAGTCCTTTCCTTCTGGCTGAGGTGCTGCATACTTCCGACGCCACTACAGCTGGGGATACCCATGCTTGGTTTTGCAGCCCATTGATCTGAAGCTTGCAGCCTGCCGTGAGGACCAAGGAAGAGGGCACCTGGGACACCAGGTACACCCCGACAGTATGTTGAGGCTCGCTCCCCCCTTCCTGTGCTCTGGCTGATAACCAGAGATAAGGGAGGAAGCCACAGACTGGAGCTGTGGTTACCGGTGGTTTTCGCAGCGAGCTGGGAGCGATAAGCTGTGCTCTCGCAAAGGAGAGCAGCTGAGAAAAACTGGCAGCGGAGTGGGAGGGCTGCAGGAAAGACCACACCGATGGCCAGCACATGTGGCAGAAACAGCCGAAAATCCCACCGAGGTACTGGGAACAGGCATCTGCAACCAAACCAGGTAAAAGGTGTGCTTAGACCCGGGTGGTTAAAGCTCCAGCCCTACCAGCTTGGCGAGGCAGGGAACGTGTTTGAGTCTTAGGGCTGGAGACGAAATGAGGCAGAGCATTCTTTAGGGAGAGAAGAGCAGCACCTCAAGGGGGTACGTAGGTGATGATCTGTGTGTTGTGCAGCGAGCTCCGAGGGCGGTGATGGTGCTGCCCTTGAAGCCCCTGCGGGTGCTGCGCCCAGGCCCCCCGAACCCCGCAGGGCTGGCCGGCAGCCCGGCAGAGCTGCTCCACGAGGCCCCTGGGGCTCCGGGCAGGGTTTCTGCGGGGCTGTGGGGACCTCTAGCGTGGGATCCGCCTGTGCACGGGGCTCTCCGCAGCCGGGCGCTGCGGGTGGCGAAGGGAACGGGGCTTTAGGATGAGAACTCCGGCAGGGCAGGGACCCGTCAGCCACAGGGGACCCATCTTTTCGGGGACTGCTCTGGCAGCTCTCGGTGGTGTCTCCAGTGGTGCAACCAAGATGTTTTGCAAGAAAGCTCTTTCTTTCCCGGGCAGCGGAGGAGTAAGAAAAGCATGGCGTGCTTTTTTCCTGTGCGCATGGCTTTGTGCAATGTGCTTTGTCTTGCATCTCTGTTCTGCAAAGCGCATCTTCCTTCCTTTTTCCCCTCCCCTCTTATTTCTCTGTCATTTTACGGTAGCTACTGTTGTGGGATGGTTTTATCTTTTTGCCTCTTCTTTGCCTCATGAGTGGACCGTGGCTGTTTCCCATCACTCCGCTCCATGGTCTAGCTCTGGAGCCAAGGATTATTAAAGCACTCAGTCACCGAGTCTCCCTTTGGGCAGGTTGTTCTTGAGGCATCTTCACAATTTTAATTTCAGGAAAGATACATCCAGCAGGCAGCCGGTTTTGAAGCACAAACCTCTTCTGGAAGGCATCTGTGAAGCTGCCATTGTCACCTTCAATGCTGTATTTTTATGTCCCCTGTTTTCAAAGGGAGAAAAAAGACACTCTGCAAGCCTGTCACCTGTAAGAGCTGTTCCCAGTGATGCCGTGCCACTGCTCCAGGTCCGCAGAAAGGCAAGTTGAGGGGAAACGAATAGGAATTGGGTGATTCTCATGCTGCATGAGACCAGAAGTCACTGGGGCCTGAGGGTCTGTAGCTGTGGGTCCATGGGGCTGCAGTGCAGGGGAGGAGAGCCGAAATGTGCATGTACAGGGTGTTGGGTTGCTTCTGAAGCAGGGCTTATATCTACATATCTGCAAATAACATTTCCCTAACCTTTTTCCCAATAAATAATTTATGCTTTTTTTTTTTCTTTTTTTTTTTTTCTCCAAGAACTTGGCTCTGAGCTGCATGGCAAGCCGTTTTTCTGCCTAGCTTTTTTCCCACCTAGCTGCGTGGCTGCATTTGTGGGCTGCCAGCAGTTTGTTCTGGGCAGGATTTAACAGGGAAGAAGGAAGAGGTGGGGACTACACTTCCCAAGAGGCTCCACTGTGGCCGTGCCTCCCTTCGGTGGCTTTATCAAGAGCTGGAGGGACCAACAGCCAGCTCTCCCTGGGGACAAGCAGCCATGGGGCCAAGGTGTGGGATGAGGACCGCCAAGTGCCAGCTGATGGCCACCAGCCTCTGCATCATGGTAAGTAAGCAACTTTGGGGGAGAGGATCTCCGAAAAACTGGGGTGAGGAGAACAACTGCTTTCACCAGCCCTGCTCGGAAAGGGTCAGCTTTTCCCACGTTCTGTTTTTTGGGTGTGGAGGGGCAAGCAAAGCAAACTGCCTGAGTTATCATTGCGCCCTGCACAGTTATCGCAGGCCACCAGCATCACCGCCCTGCAGCTGATAGACTTCTGCTTTCTCAGGGCTACTGCAGCTGATTCACAACTGGAAGGGGAAAGAAAAGCAGCATGGGTGGCTTTCAGCAAAAAATAAAGATGTTTGCTCCTCTCTTTTGGGGTTTAAAAGAGAGTCCTAGTGTAATTCCACTCGTTTCTGGGAGGTGGTCACCAGGAGATGGGATGTGTGAGGATGTGAAACTGTAGGGCTTTGATGGAAGCATGTGTGATGGTGTTCCCTCCGAGGACCCACAGACCTGCCCCACAAAGAAAAAGCAATTCTAGGGATCCTTTTTAACAGCTTTTTGAAGTAAATTCGAGAGGCGCTTCTTGACATGTCACAAGGAGTTCAGGGGAAAACACACCACCGTTAGAGCTGGTGGGAAGCCATGGACACTTGGGAATGCTTCTCCTGGACGCTTCTGAGTTGTAAAGGCTCACTGCCTTTTCACCTCATGGACCTTTCCAAGCTTCAGAAGAAAACAGAATTAGTTTCTGTATTTAGTACAAAAAGTGGCTTGGAAGGAGTGTAATTAAAGGGCAATACCTTATTTCAGTCCACACCTGAAACTCAAAGTTTGTCCAAATTTAATCTTTTTGAGACTTGTGGCTGTATATGCTCATTCTTCCAAATGAACTAAGGTGTCAAAGGAGGACTGCTACCGAACACGTTCAGAGGAGATGCTACAACGCAGCTGCCGTGGGTGGCTAGAATCACGTTACTGCTGTGTTGGAGGACTCCTTTGGGCTGGTGTTTCTCAGAAATCTGAGCTAGCTGGCATTGCACTAAGCATTTTGCTGGGTGTGGATCGAGATACACAATAACACACAGCATGAGGAAACCATAGGTGCCATAAATTAGGTTATATGCAAGCAGAAAATACTGTGGTTTGGAGGAACTTAACCTCTGAAACTATAATGTCATTTTAGGATTTGTCCTACTATGTGCATTTTGGGGTCTGTGCAGTACTGTTTGGATATCGGGGCTGTCTGCCTGTGGGTAGGACTCGGGAGCATACAGACACATCGTGTGCACTCAGAGGGACCTGCCACCGTGTAAATCCCTTCTTCCAAACCTTCCTTTGCAGCTGCTGGGGCTGTCCATTGCCACGCTGAGCACAGTCACCCACTACGGGCTGCATTTCACCGTCATCAGCGACATCTCCCCTGAGAGCAACTCCTACCGGGTCATCCACCACGCAGGTATGTCGCGGTTGTGCCCCAGCGAGACCTTTGGGGAAGGCAGGATTCAGGGCCTGTAGGATGCTCTAGGGCTAAAGGAGTCCTGCAGGCACTGTTTTTCTCACTGTTTTTGGACCCACACCACATCTCCCCATCTTTTCCCTGTGCTGCAGAGAAAGCCCAGGGGCAGCTCAGCCAGATGTAGGTGGAACCAAAGGCGTGGTGGGACTGGAAGTGCCACGGGAGCACGGGGAGAGGGGCTGCTACAGGGGTTGAGGCTGAATATGATGAAAAATGATGTTGGGAGGAGAATGGGAGAGGAGAAATGCGTGGAAAAACATCCTGGGGGAAAAATGTTTGTTCGTTTCTTTTCCCCTGGTTTAATTTGTGCCCTGGACGGTGCAGAGGTTATAGGGAAAGACTAAATGAAGGAGAAATATAAACTGAGTCTTGGATACAAGGCTAGAGCGAAGAGACGAGAACAGCCTGATACTGCATGCTTAGCCCCTAGTCAGGGCTGCAAAGCACTTGGGTACTGGCTGTGGCCCTGCCTTGGCTGGGAGGAAACCAGCAGGCGAGTGTTGCAGGAGATTAGCGGTGCGCCGAGCCCCGATAGCAGCCGCAGGGCATCTGCTGCTCTTCAGCATCCCCAATTCGGGGGCATCTTTATCAGAGGGCTGAAGTAATTGTCAGCTTGTGGGCATCCTCCCAGGGTGCCTGGCTCTGCTGGAGCTGGGTTTGCTGCTCAGAGGTCTGCAAGACGAGCAAAGCAGCTGGGGAATGATGAGTAAGTTATAAAGCATTCGAGTTCTGCAAAGTGGTCTTCTTACACCACGTTCCCAAAACACACTTTTTGTCCTCTCCCCGAGCAAAAGCATTTCACCATTAGTCCCCTTGAAGTCTTGGTGTCTGACTGCAGATCCCGTGTCCGGTTTCCTTCCAGCTTTCTACATTGGCATCTGCCTCAGCATGACCCTGATCCTCGCAGCCCTGCTGAGCTCAGCCGCCACGGTGCGGGAGTCGCAGTGCCTCACAGCGACGGTGCGTATCCCTCCCGAGGGGCCAGCTGAGAGTGGGAGGCGTGCAGGCACTCACACCTTCTACCTGCTGCACGCACGCAGGGCTAGGACATCCCATTACACCACTCCATGCTGCAAGGGGACATTTTTTATAATGCGGAGACTGGCCTGACCCCGTGGGGCTCCTCCAGCTGAGGATTGCATCCTTATGCACCTTGTTGTTGGTTTTTGGTGGTGGTGGTGTTTTTTTGTTGTTGTTGTTTTGTTTTGTTTTATTCCAAAGCAATTGCAGAGATGATGCACTTTTTGAGCAATGTTTGAGCCTGGACCATATCAACATTAATAAACTGAACTGCAAGCTCTGCTTTGCAGGAAGCCATGCGATTTCGTTAAGTTCTGGGGAGAAAAGCTCCCATTTTGGCTCATGGGTGCCTAGGGGCTGGGGTGACATGCTCCCCACGAGGCTGCTATTTCTCCAGGCTCCTGCTGGCATTGCCCCCGCACCTTCACTTCGGCTCCTGCCGGCTCCGGGCCCCTTTTGGCCGCTGGGGGGGGCCGGGGAGCCGGCGCTGGGCAGGGCGCAGCCGTGCCTGGGTAACAGCCCTGGGAATAGCCGAGGAGCCCTGGGCGGCCAGTTTACCCTCTGGGATTTTTCCTGACTTTGGGACAGGGCTGGAAAAGTGCTCTTGTCCTCCCTGGAGAGCTCTGAAGCACCTCCTGCACCGCTCCTCCTTGTGCAAACAGCTCACCGGTGTGGTATCAATTTGCATCGCAGGGTTTCTATAGGGGAGCTTTTCCCAGACCTCTATGTTGGCATAAACCCCTTTAAAGCTGTTGATAACTTGCAGCAAGGACCATTCTGCATCTGGTTTCCCCACCAGTCCCTGCCCACGTTTGATCTCGGATGTGAAAGCGGGAGATGAAGGCAGAGAGCCAGCCTCCAAGGTCAGATGTGACCGTGGGCAGGAGTGGCACGAGTCAGACCTCTGGGGCTCTGAACAGTCTCCTTCTTCGGGAGGGCTGTGTATGCCGAAGAGGGGCCTCAGTCTTTCTTGTCCTAATGACAACGATGGGTGCAGGGTGGTTAGAAACCAGAATGGGTTGAATCGGCAGCTCGTCTCGTAGCTGCAGCAGCGGCACCAGCCCAGGCAGAAACCTCCGTGCACACACCGATGCTTGCAAGGAAGCTGGTTCCTGGAGAACGACTGAGATCTTAGAGATAAAATATTACTTTCTAAAATCCTGGACTGTTATTCCCAGAGCTCCTCTTCAATGGCGGAGCAGTGACAGGTTTATTGACTCTCCTCCAGCTGCAGTCCTGCTTTTTGGTGATATGCGGTGCACCAGGCAGGCAGCCCTGAATGTAAACATCCTGCAGCTCTCACGGCCTCTGAAGGCCATACTGCTATTGAAGGGGAGGAAAAGGAAGGAAAACTGCAATTTTGGTAGCACTACTTGTACAAAAGGAACTGGCTCTGACAGTGATTAAGGCACCGTGTGATGGTAGCTGGTCAGACAAGGAGGAGTGGGGATGGGGGGGTGGCAGAGAACAACCAGAATATCCCACCTGAAACTCTCACACCTGAACTTTCCAGCCTAAAAACTACTCAAAATAAGTGTTTGGGATGGATCAACTGTTCCAAGCAATTTCTGTGGTGGAAAAGACTCAGTGGACACCCAGTGTAACCCAGCTTCTCACTGAGTGATGTGCCAGCGGGGCCAGCACACAGCACAGGCTGTTTGCTTTACTGCCCCCAGGTGTGTAATTGCAGGCAAGTGCTTTGAGGGTCCTTAATAACCCAGCAGCACACTTCACCATCTTGGTTTTGCTGTGAATTTGTCTCTTCATGGTGCTGTAACACATCTGTGTGACAGCAGTCCCCGGGAGCAGGCAGAGATGCTGCGCTCAGCTGGAGCTGAGGATGGGTTTCTCCTGCAGACAGAGATTGCAGGCAACGCTTACATGGAAAGGCAAGCATGCCACGTGCTGTTAGGTGAACTGGGGCAGGGAGGGAGGGCTGCAATCTGATAGATGCAATCCGAAATTATCTACCCCTTTCCCTGTCCCTAGGCTGTGAGTTATTGCAGGGGGCAGCCTCTCACAGCGGCCACAATGGCACCAAAAAGCAGCCAGAGCAGGGGAGGTCACAGATCTGCTCCTTCCCTGGCTGGGAGGCAGCTTGGCAGAGCTGCCCAGCCTGCCTGGAGCCAGAGCATCCCTCCCTCAGCCCCAATAACTTTCCCTTTGCTCTCCCGAAGCATCAGCAGTGTGCTGCTGGGGATGCTGCTGACTGCGTGGCACAGGGAGGATGCTGAGGCTCAGGGACTGCTTTACCCGAAGGGTAAGTGTGAGAAGGGTGAATTAAAAGTTACGCTCGCCGAGAGATGGCACACCATTTCTGCAGATGCTGCTGAGTCTCTAGGGGCTGAATTGTTCCTTGCAGTGAGGACGGGAATGAGGTCATTCATAAAAGAGGGACTGGTGGCGGAGGATGATAGTGGGGCTGCGTCCTCCTCCAGGGAGTCCCTCCGCACATTGCGTGCAAGCTGAGTGTTGCCTTTTCATTTTTATTTTCTTTTTCCTCCAAATATCTTCTAATATAATCAGAAAGTTGCACTTCTACAAGTGCTTTTGGCCAGGAAAAGGAGAGAGCAGCCTATGATTCATTTATAAGATGCTCTGGGAGCCATGTAATTGCTTTGCACCGGCTGGAGGTCCCCGAGGGGCCGCGTCTCTATTCCCAGAGACACTAGGCAGAAGTAAAGGGAGAGCCGATGCTGAAGGACTGGGGGCTGGAGCTGGGGAAGGGAAGATGAGCAGGCGAATTTGATACTGCTGTTTTTTCTGGCCCCAGAGGGATGTCGTAAGTGCGGGAAGGATGGGAGAGTGAGAGGGAAGAAATCCGGGTGGTGCCACTTGCGTGCTGGGTTTCCCGCTTTCCAGGTTCACGGCAGGTCCTCTTGGTCATGGGAGAGCTTTCCCATTGCTGCTAGTGTTGGTTTTTCATCTACCTTAATTTTCTTTTCTTCTTTTCTTTTTTTCTTTTTTTCTTTTTTTTTTTTCAAGCCTGGTTTTGGTCCTAAATTGGATGAAAACATTGACTCTGCTATGCTGTTTTTTTGAGGGTGGTGTAAAGAGGCAGCAAAATGCCGGGGCTGGTTCCACTGTGGAGCAATCTGAAAAGTCATTCTGCTGGCATGTTCTCATTCATTTCCAGGATTTGAAGTAACGCATTTTCCTTTCTTAAAGTATATGGAGGCTTTTTTTTTTTTCTAAAAGCTTTATTAAAAAAAAAAAAGCCATACTTCTTAAGATAAAGTTACTCTTTTTCCTTCCCTTAAGCTTGAATTTGGTAAAATTTCATGAAATATTTAATCTTCAAGAGATTTCAACTAGGTCATATTATTGAAGTATTCAGCTGGGAAAAAAAAAAAAGAGAAAACAAAACAAGCTATAGTCAGATGGGTAGCTGTCCCCTGATACATGACTCCTTTTTGGAAGAGGGACAGTTTCATGGAAAAGCTTGTAAGGGCAATAATTTACAACTGCTGCTTATTCATCATCACTTGCCATTGCCAGACTAAGCTGTGGATTCATATTTGATGAATCCATTTGGCCTTCAAACATTTTATAGGCACTTTTTATTTTCTTTTTAATGTGAACAAGATCCTTTGGTCCAGCTGTTACAACAGGCACTGATGTTTACATCAGGGTTGGCTTTTTTTTTGGATTGAATTTCTTCAAATAAAGAGAAGGCGCGTCTGACTTCCAGCTCTGTGAGCCTGGGGAAGAAGACAAAAGTCAGGCTGCCTCCTGTGTCATTGCTGTCATTGTTTGGACTCTCCAGGGTCAGTTGCTGGCCTTGGCTGTATTTCTGTCATCCTTTTGTCTAAGCAGGTCAACATGGCCATGCAGCTCTGACGTAGCTGACAGCGCTGAGATGCGGGCCAAGGGAAGGTCCGGCTCCTTTCCCAACACTGGTTGCTCTCCATCCCACTTCTTTATGGACTATTTATGTATGGACTTGTGAGTTTTCCCCTCCTTGAAATCCACAACTGACTTCTAGACGTGGGGGATTGGATCCCTTGAGAGAGGTGCTATTTTTGTGCATGCTCCTGCTTCAGAAGAGGCACAAGTAAATATAATTTTCTCTCTCCTTTTCTGTTATTAAGAGGAATTTGGGCAGATTAGGTTAACTGCTCCACAGGAAGCCGAGTGTTTTTTTTTGGTCAACCCCTTCAAATGGCCGCGCTGTACTCAAAGGGTTCCTGATGGAGAATCACAACACTATTGTGCATCCAATTTCTTACAAGTTATGAAGCATACCAAGAGAAAGCGATGCTTAGCTCTAACTTTATCCAAACTTGCTTGAACAAGCACATTAAATATGTTCCTAGCATGTTTTCACATGGATGTCTTCTCCCCATAACGTAACTGATAACAATTTTCTCTTTATCCTCAGGGTTTTTTCTGCTTTGCTCTGGCCTTCTGCGGGCTGATACCAGCTGCCTGCTGGAGATATGCACGCAGCACAGAGGTAAGCTTCCTCTGCTAGGAAATGCCAGTAGCCTCTCATCAGATGCAGGTTTTGTACCAATTTCTCCTTTAAAAGGGACAGCTGGTGGTAATTAAGCCATCCTCATCAAGGTCTATAGGATGCATGTTGTGTTACATCCCTCCTCTGCAAGAAATAGGTCACTTAGAGGGAGAGAAGGGAATGTGGGGTGCTGGCCCTGGAAATTCTTGGACAGGACAAACGTTTTCACTTGAAGGTAATCTGAAATGCATCTCTTGTTTTAAATAGCTTTGGGTGTTTTCATTTTTTGAAAAATAAGGTGCTTGGCTTTTGAAAAGTTTTTTTTGTTTGTTTGTTTTTTTTTGTCATCTCAAATATTGGGCAGTTTCCAGCCAGCTCTAATTCCTGGTAACTTCACCTGGGAGCCTCAGTTCAAAGGCTGTGGCTGCTTGGCTTGTCTGTCTCTGGTGAGATCCACGAGAAATGTCCAGGAACTGCGCCTGTTAACCAGCAGCAGTGGCACACTGAAATAGCTAGTGTGAAAAACAGCATTTGGGGTTGATGTCATGCTGGGATACGTGGTCTAGAGGAGAAGACTGCACGAGGCTGGATTTTCAGGTCTCTGAATTGTTACCCCAGAGCTCGCTGCTGGTGTGCTGGATGGTGCTGGAGATGAAGGGTGCTGGGGAGATGGAGTTAAGGTACGTGGCAGCAGGATGCTGGCTGCTGGGGAAGCAGAAATGGGGCTTAGTACTTCAGGAAGGCTAGACTTTTAATTCTTCCCTGAGCTGATATCATTTCCTTTCATCTGCTTTACATGTTTACTCCTCTTCCCATTCAGATGAATTTGTAGCTTCTTGGTCTTAATTCCACCCATGCTCAAAAAAAAAAAAAAAAAAGAGAGATTTGGGATTTGGAAAAAAAAACACACTTTTTTTTTTTTTTTTGTGGAGCATAGTTCCACCAAAACCCTAGAGACTTGGTCTGTGCTCAGGCTGCTGCAATTGCACCTCTTTGTGCTCACACTCGACCCACAGAACGCAGCTCGTAGAAACTCCATGTTGTAATGGTTTGGTGTCCTGTGGGGAGGTTAAAATCCTGTCCCTGTGGGGCTGTAAGACCAAAGGGCAACGTCTGGGAAGCAGTAAGGGATAAGCTCCTGCCTCTCTAGAAATCTTGTCCACAGCTGACCAGGAGCTGAAGATCCTCTGCAATAAGGGTCAGACAAAAGGCACTGGATCTCAGAAAGGCAGGAGCACGAAAACCCAGCACGCGTGGAGCAATGCTTTCCAGCTGCCAACAGCCTGTCACTTAGGGATGAGCTGCTGGTCCTTTTGTGTGTGATGTCCTCTGGATTTTTTTTCCTCCATGAATTCGTCCAGCTGCTTTGAAAACATCTGGTGAATACTGATGGCATAGCAGCAGCGTTCATCTCTATTGCAGCACCACCTGTGCCCAAAGGTCCCACACTTACCTGGCTAAAGCAATGTCCATCAGAGCTGAGACATCCATAGCAAACAGTCTTCTTACAGCCTCTGTATAAATTTTCCTTGGTTTCAGGCAAAACTATGAGAATACATTATTTTCACACTAGCATTTTAATATGGAAATAATAATTTGCAATCAACACAAAAGGGAGACCTCAAGCAGGGCATCTCCTTCTTCTGCACAGGTTTCTAATGAGAGCTTTAAACAGAAGCAGTGTTACCAAAGGAGAAGTGGCACCAGAAAGTGTGTCTGGGTGGTCTGTGGAAACTGCAGTATGTGAACAGGCTGTTTAGATATTCTTGCTCCAAAAATGTGAAATAGGCTGTGAAAAGATCACAAGAAAAAGTTGTATATTGAATGAATAAGGGTATGTGCCATTTAACAAAATATTTAGCTGAGTATATTTAAAGAACGATACCAATCAACAAAACACTTAGCTGAAAATATTTAAAGACTTTCTCTGTAAATGTTTTAATCGCTACATCTGTTTTTATTTCAAATCATTATCCTGTTTTTTGCTTTGAGTGCCCTGCCCATAAATGCACCCATGTGTTATGGTTAGCTTTAGTACTCATTTCTGTTTTGCTTAAAACAAAACAAAAAAAATAGTTTTCACAAGACAAAATGTTTTTTGTTTTTGTTTCAAGATGTTTACTTTTCAGATATGGAAAAACAGCAGTATTTCTGACAACAGAAAAAATAAAATACCATTGGAGATCCCCTTGGGTTTCTCTTCTTGCTAAAATGTAAAGAAAAGCAGGGACTAAAAATAAGGAAAGATTTAATTATAGGAACGTCACTTACAAAACACATGGTAATTTGGCTTGGCTTGAAAGATAACTTGTCTCACCAGTGAGGAAGAAAGGCCAGATGTGACTGCCTCCCCAGGACAGACAGTGCAGTGGTATGGACTGCTGAGTGGGGTGGGGGATTCAAAAGGCTTGCAAACTTTCATTATAGAGCAGTTCGCTTGTCTGATTTTCTCAAAGTAAAGAGTGAAACTAAACCAGATGCCCTCACACAGCCTCCTGCATGTTGGTGTTTCCAGAAATAGTGGTAATATGGGGAGAAATCAGTCAAATTCACCAGTATCTTGTAAGTCTGTTGGGATGAGCCCTTTCCTCCTTCTGCAAGTAGGAACTGGGAAGTTTCTTGTCCCCTGATCCACAGCAGATGCTCTCAGTATTTTATTCCACTTGACCCAAAAAATAAATAAAATTAAATAAATAAATAAGTAACCTTTATAGAGCAGAACCATCTTCCTGAAAATCATCCAGCTAGAATGGAAAAGCCCAATCTTCAGCTGAAAAATAGTTTTGATGGTTATTTTCAAGAGGCAGTAGATAGAAGTGTTGTTTGAAAATGATGAAAGCAAGATTCCCTTCTTGCCTTTGACTCTTGAGAGACCTGTTTACAGTACTTCTTGCAGAGAAGCTATGCAGGACAGGAGAAAAAGACAATTCATTTGTAAATATTCACTGTTCTCAGACCTCGGCACTATAAACAAAACATGAATCTTTCTCATTTCCCATTCTCTTCTGCTTTTCAGAGTTTCTATCCCTCCTGATCGAATTCTTTCAGACATCTGTCATGGCTTTTTAATTTCAAGTTACCTACTTTCCAGACAGGCTCAGTGTCACCAGTATTTATTTGTAAAACAGCTTATCCCAGCTGTGCAAAAATCACAAATCTGGGATTTATTGTGCTTTGCCACAAAAACTTGAATCCTTTGTTCAGCACTGTAGTTAGCCTTTGCTCCATTGGCCTGTCTACATGGCCAATAACTGGGTTTTGGGCTTTGGGCTGTCTTCTGAGGGTGCTTCGCGTTCATCTGCCTGCATTAAAGTAGAGAAATTACTGTTGAGAGATAATGTTCCCTTTTCCAATGTATGCCTGTCTGGTAGGTTTGGCCACAAAATGGCGAATGAAATGGGGAAGAACAAATATATCAGAATAATATCTTGGATCCTATACCTGTCTCTCCGATGTGTACAATGCAGCTTAGTTCCTATGAAATCAATAGGGATCAGCAGTAATTAGCAGGCAACGCTGACTGCTGAAGAAAGGAAGACAGTGTCCCTGCTCTGGCCCAGCTCATGAGTAGCAAGGTTGGTGGCAGAGTTATGAGCGAAGAAGCCCCCAAAACACAAAGTTTGTCCAAAATCAGAGCGTTGAACGTGCATCTGACTTTGTCTGCAGCATGTGGCCTTACCCAGCCCCTGCTGTAATAGACAAGGAGGGCTTTTGATGCTTTTGCTAACCAATACAAAACGGGTTTGAGGTTTTGTTCTGGGCTTTGCTGCAGAAAAGGCCAGAGGAGCTTCAACGTCACATCACGTTCTGGTTTTCCCTTTCTCTGCAGCAGCTTAGGACGTGCTCCCAGCAGCCCCACGAGCCTGTTGGGGTCGGGAGGGTGAATCAGTAGAAATAAAATCGCTGCAGCTCAAAAGGAGTTCTGCAGCAGAAGGAGCTTCTTAATTACAGGGGTTTGTTAGCAGGTAAATGTTAGCTTAAAACCAAATATGTTTACGATTTCCTGACTTGCAGGAAAATTTGAAACTAAACATTGGTGCAAATGGTTGTGCCAGGCTTCTCCTGGTTTGGACCAGAGGACCTGTTCCCTTTGCCACAAGGTACCAGAGAAAAAAAAATGCTGGTGTATCCAAAACGTCTCACAGCATCCTGTCCTGAGGGTGGAGTGGCCAGAAGATGACAATATAAGCAGCTGCTTTGTGCCTTCTGCATTGGTGTTTATCTGCCCCGACTTCTGGTGTGCAGGCCCAATTTCCTGAGTCCTTTTTGATGAAAAGGTTGCTTGGCTTTGAACTGGCTGTAATGATGAGGCAGTCTCTTAATTTTCAAGTTGCTGGGTGATTTCAGGAGGAGGTTTCCCCAGCAGCTTTCCCTCCATGTGCACAGAAAGGCGTCAGCCTCTTTGGGTTGTGCTGGACTGCACGTACTCAGAGAGTTTTCCTTGTCCTTGCACATCCATCTCATTTCTGCAGTTACACAAGAAGAGATGAAATGCTTCCAGGTAATTCCTTAAGTAAGGTTGTAGAGGTTCTTCTGGTGGCAAGCAAAATCTTTTTGTTTGTTTTCCCAGGGCGTTTGTTTCTGTCATTTGTACTGGTCTATGTTGGGGTAAACTCTTAGAGGGTCTGGTCTGGGGTGATGGTCTTACCCTAAGGAAATGCTTTAATGCAAGATTAAGTCCATGATTTCTGTTGGACTTAAACACAAGCTGGAGGTGTGTTCAGGTGCTTTCTGAAGCTAGAACCAAAGCACACAGGCAGATTCCTTTCTGAATCAGCAGGGCTGGGACAGGATTGCAGCTGTTCACAGGGGCATTTCAAGAGCCTTTGCAAAAAGCAGGGATTCTGCTGTTAAAACAGTGTGAACAATCTGATGTCTTCCTTGCTCCTGATGTTATTCATATTGCCAGGCACAATCATTTTAACATAAGCACTGAGTTTTTCCTGTCTCTGAAGCATGCAAAATTGGAGTAAATAAATAAATAGGGGGAAAACCCTCCCTCCTTTTTTTTTTTAAATGTCATGAATCTTTCCCAGCGTTTGTGTTCCCATCACGTACAAATGTCCTGCTCCCCCAGCGAGACAGTGCTCTCCTTTGTCTGACGCGACGCTCAGGCACTCGCCCTTTGGCTTTTTATAATTTATCGCTGCCCCGGGTCTGAACCCACACGGCCCTGTTGCCGCTGATTCCTGTGGTACAGCTGGGGCTGCTGTCTCCAGCAGCATCAGCCACAGTGCCTGAGGCCACTCGGATGGTCCTCAGCACCCCAGCACAAAGTGGCACGTCCAACCTTCATGTGGCCATAGGGGATCGGATCTAGTGCTGATACAACTCTCTTTTAAGTTAAAAATATTTTTTTAAAAAGCATTTGTCTATGCTTTTAGTGGGAAAGCAGTCTTGACTGGCACTGGTTTCACGTGCTATGGGCAAGAGATGGTTTGATGATAGTTTTGGGAGGTTCATTGATAGTTGGGTGTAGCATCTGAACTGTGGAAGCATGAAGGAGGAGTATGGGCCCTTGGCAACACACTGGTTTTGCAGTTCTGTTATAAAATACGGACTGAAATACTTGTCTTGCTTTACAAAAATACAAAATCAAGGAAACAAGAGGACCTTGACACACTGAGGCTGGTGTCACTCATTGGAAGTACAGCCTCAGACCTGGAGGATTTAGGGGAAAAAACCCTTTGGTGTTTATTAACTGCCTGACCGGTTTTTGTTTATTTTTTTTAATTTTTATTTTTATTTTTTGGACTTCTCTATGAAGCATCTCATACCCTGCCCCAGGCACAAACTGATGCTCCTGGGTTCATCTGAGAAGCACAGAGGCTGTGGTGCTCCCTTGCCCACTGGCTGGATGCTACGTGCCCTGCTCATCTTGCTGGACTTCTGCTGCTGGTTTGGGCTGTGTGGGTGAGAAAGGAGGAGGAGGTTTGTAAGACAGCAGCTGAAAGGAGAAAGAAATACATGTGTGTGTGTGTATATAAAGGCATATATGTGATCTGCTGTTCTCAGTGACAAGTAGGGAGACCTGGCTTGTGGTTTGGTGCTCAGCTAACTCCAGGCAGCGTTCCTCTATTTAGCGAGCAGAGCTGTAGGAAGGCATGAGTCACTTGTAAATGGGAGCTGGCAGCTGCCGGAGCACTTTGGCCAGCCGTGCTGTTCAAAGCTGGCTTGTGCCCCTGGAGAAACATTGTCTGCATCTGTCTTTTGGGAAGGCAGCACTGAGGCGGGAGGGAAGCAGTGAAACAGGTCAGCACTTTCATCAGCTCCTTGTGCAAATGATTCAAAACAGGAGGTAGTGCCGGAATCAGAGAGAAATAGCTTTGTAAGGCTTTGCTTCTCCTGCTTCGTTATTTCACGATGGCTTTTGCTCCCTTCTCTGTTTGCATAACCCTCAGTGATGTACCAAAAGACAGGGGCTGCCTGTGCCTGTCCCAAAACCTGCAAGAGAAGGAAAGGAAAATCCATGAGTTTAAAAAATAATATTACATTTACAATAATACAAAATTATATATATGTATATATATATATCAGAAGAAAACATGAAAATGACTCGGCTAAAAGTCTCATTTGGATCTCCCTGCTCTCTTTGCATCAGTGGTCTCCAGTGACTGCCGACATCAGAGGGGAGCAGCACCTTCTGATCTTATGCAGGTTTTGGAGGCGGGGGCTCCAAGGCTGCTCTGCTTTCTAGTGCCGGCAGGATTTCTGCAGCTGGGATTGACTGGCTCGAGGAAGCCTGAAGCAGAGGTGAGGAAGGGAGCTGACATGCTGTTAGAGAAGTGTATGTATAGAGGGGCGTTCATTGACATCTCTTGCTTGCAAAGGGATCAGATCTGGATACTGATCTCCTTGTCACACGTATCCATTCCAAGTAGAGTTACAGGGGAAAAAAGTCTCTTTGGTGAATAACGAGGCAAAATCGTGAATTTCTTTCTTGGAGGAAACAAGTGAAATTTATTTTACTTTCTAATAGCCAAGGGCAAGAACAGTAGTGGTTTCAACAGAGTAAATGCCTTCTTGCAATCATAAATTCTGCTTCTTGGGGGGGAATAAAGGATTTAGAAGATGATGAACAATCTCAAAATTCCTTCTTTCTTTTACTTTAAGTGAAAAATGCTATTCTATTAAATCACTTGGAGTCAGTCACATCAATCTCAGTGGTGTTTTTCCATTTGTTGTATCCACTAACTCTATCACCCCTAAATGAATGTTTCATTAAGGAATGCAGACAGAAATGGGAGACAGCAATTATTTGACTAATTTAGAGCTGGAACATTTTGCCAAGCTTCTTCCAGGAAAAGAATTACTGTAAGGTGTGACCTCCATACCACTTAACCTGGAGGTTTTTGTCAAGCCAAAGTCCAGCTGATGCTCCATCTTCAGCTTTCCCTGTTGTTTTTTCTTACTGATGAGCACTGGAGGTACATTCTCCTTCCAAGGGAGACCTTTGCCCAGAAATACCCCTCCAGCAACAGGTCCCAGTGTGCATGCTAACTAGTTTTGAACCATGCAAAAAATCAGCAGCATGTCACTGGGAACAGGAAAATCCATGTGGCCATCGTGGTGCTAATGTGTAGTGGGGGCATAAGACCTCTCAAGAAGAAGCCCAGACAGATTTTCTCTTCTGCAGCTGCATCCATCCATCTATCCATCCATCACATGCAAACTGCTGCCTGAGTTAAGGGATGAGGCACAGCTGTGGCTTTCTTAACGCATTATTGACAGTTTCAGCATAACCACTCAAATTTAATAAGCATCCGGTTGCTTAAATGGGAGAAAAAGCACCCTGATTATTTTTTTTCCTCCAACACCTGGTGCAAGAAACGGGGGGAAAAAAAAGCAGTTATTCTGAGGTGATGGACTGAAAGTTGCCCTTCAGTGGAGTGTGCGATGGGAATCTATTGAGGACGGCGATTTGGTACAGAGCAAAGAAGTATTCGAGTTCTTCACTGTGTTACATCCCAGCTCCCAGGAAACTTTAGGGATGAATTTGTGTGTCGTGAACAAAATAAGCCCTTTTACAAAATGCTAGGTCATGAAACCATCTGGTGACTCTCTTATGCTTTCAGTTTTTAATTTTTGTTACATCATTAGGCATGCATGAGGCTGCATGCCCTTTTGGCCTGGGTAGATGCTTCCATGCATGGCTGGTGTTTCAGAGCTTGGCTGCAGCTCTGAGCACAAATATAACCCCATCTCGGGCAGAAAAGTTGCTAGGATGATGGCTCATTACTGCAACCTTTTGCTGTCTCCTCTTGTTAAACCAGCCCCCTCATATGCTCCATGGCACAGTTTCCTGCACAAAAGGAACAGCCCCTGATATACAGAGATTTAGGACTTTACATCCACCACTGAAATATTTAAACTGGAAAGCTCTCTGCAGTAATCTTTGCAAACAAATTTCTATGTTGCTTGAAGACAGCAACTTTCCCCTCCAGAATCAAATATTTCTAGCAAAAATCAGGAAGATGATGCAGAGGAACTCCAGTCAAATCACTTTAAAAAAAAAAAAAAAAAAAAAAAGCTTTTTACTTTGATGTTCCCTTACTATGATCTGAATAGTGTATTCAGATAATAGCTGGATATAAATGCTAGATGTAATTGCTAGATAGAAGTGCTGAGAACAACTAATCAGCAAATTGTACTCTCAGGCTTGCCTAGACACACATCCTAAAAGGAAATTATTGCTATAAAACATTTTCCATTTAATCCTTTGTGCTTTAACTTCTTGGAGGCTGCTTGGGAAAATGAAAAATCAGTAAATAACGAAGAACCCAGTTCCTAAGTGAGCTCAGAAACACTGTGTAATTTAAGTCTCCAGTAGTCTTAATGTGTCTGGAGATTACACTTCCCTCATCATCATCACCACCACTGCTGTAGTTGAGACGACTGTGAACAGTGTCTGCTGGCGGATTCCTCCCTTGTTGTTTCTTAGGGTAGGAATAGTTTTCTGCCATAGTTTTTTTATGGGAATCTTGTTCCTTCAATCCTCTCCCATTGCCTCCCTTCCTTCAAACAGCCTTGGTGAAAATGCTTGGCATCATTGTGGGGCTCCTAAAATAAGAAGTCTCTTTGGGAATGGCTTTTATCAGATTGCTTTCTGTGAAGTACTGTGCGCAGCTGCACCGCTCACCGCACAGATACTACAGGGGAGAGTACGTGCTATTTACAGCAGACACTGTGTACAATCACAGAATGGTTTGGGTTGGAAGGGACCTTAAAAATCATCTAATTCCAACCCCCTGCCGTGGGCAGGATACCTCCCACCAGCCCAGGCTGCCCCCAGCCCCATCCAGCCTGGCCTTGGGCACCTTTAGGGACGGGGCCTTCACAGCTTCTCTGGGCAGCCTGCGCCAGGGCCTCACCACCCTGAGTAAATAATTTCTTCCTTATATCTAACCCAAATCTACCCTTTTTTAGTTGAAAGCCGTTCCCCCTTGACCTATCACTACACTCCCTAACAAAGAGTCCCTCCCCAGCTCTCCTGTTGCTATTAGTAGTAACGAGGGCCTGGAGTCTGCAGTGGTCTTTGCAGTTGAAATATCACTGGGTGAAGTCTCATCTTACCTGCGGTTTAAGTTGAGTACAGTTGTAAAGTGGTCAGACCTGGCCCAATGCTTGCTGCAGCCAAAGGAGTATTTTTGTGAGGTTTTGGGGAATATGCCCAGCCAAGGCAGAGGGCTTAAAATTACATGTCCCAACGTTTCCTGGCTCAGGTCTCAGCAAACTTTTGATGTTAAACTTATGGATTGCTTTCAAAAGCTGTTTGCTGTTTCAGAGACCCTTGTCCAAAGATAAATCCATGTGAGAGATTAGGGTAAGCAGGAGCCTAATCTTGTGATTGTTTGAACCTGTGCTATCAAGTCACTTGAACCCTCTTGGGGAAAGAAAAAAAAGTAAATAAAATCCGAATGTAGGCCTCTTAAGGGGAAACTCAGCGTCTGGGGGTAATAGTAAATATGAAAAGGCAAAATTGCACATGTAGCACTGTTAACTTCCCTTGATCTGTGTGTATGTAGTTATAACACAGAGTATTTGTATTCCTGCAACCTAGATGGGAGTTGGGATATTCATAAGCAGCTGATAACCTTGTGGGTTAAGAAGCAGGCTGCTCGGCTCCTGTTCCTTCCTCAGCAACACAAGGCCACAAGAGGCTGAAATTTTATTATTTTTCATTATTCTCAATCCAGTTCTTCAGTGGAAATGGAAACTTTTTTACTGAATCCGTTTATTTAATTGCTGCTGCTGGAAAGCTGCTTCATGGCCCACCAGAAGTTAGAAAAGTTTAGATGTTTTGCTTTTTATTGGGGTTTAAGATTTGCTCAGAAGCAGGATGGTGCACACATCCACCAGTAATCTCATTTTACTCCGGTGCCTGCCCTTCCTCCCCACCCGTGTGGGACAGCTCAGTGGTGTGGACCTTGACATTAAGGTCTGATGGACCTTGGCTCAGCGTCTCTGTGCCCTGCCCATCACTGGAGCTCTCTCATTAAAGACACTGGATTGCTCCTGCCTCACCATCTGGTTGCCAAGCATTCCAAGGGATGGAGGCTTTGCTGCAGTTTAAGCAACCCCAGATCTGATGGTGGGATTATGGCTCATCACCTGCTAGCTCTGGTGGACATGCAGGTGCGTGGTCATGTTTAGAAACCTCCAACCCTCCCCATTGCTATTCCTGTCAATAGCTTTGTAATATCTCCTAAGGACATGGTGCTTAAATTTATCCCTGGTGACATGGAGCTGAGTCTGATGCAAGTAATCTCGTAATTTCCTCAGCCTCCTTCTCTCCCCTTCTTTGTCAGTCATTGCCTTTTGGACAACTAGGTGGGACAGAACAATATTGCAGTAATGGCTATAAATCACCTCAAACAGCCCTGCTTTCACTCCGAGATGTTCAGGGGCTGGCATGTGGTGCTGTAATTTTTTTCCCTAGAGTAATTTCTAGTGCAGCCCCTTAAGACTTAACTGAAAAGCCTCTCTGAGTGGTGGCTTTGCTCCAAGAGCCCTCATTCCTCCCCATGCAGCCACCCACTCCACTCTGTCTCGCAGATTGACTTTCTGCTCTGAAAGCCAAGCATTGCCTTCAGACCCACTCAAATTAACGTAGATATGGAAGCAAGGGAAAATGAATGGAAGAAATAGGTGTTTTGTTGTGTTTGGTTTTTATTTTTTATTTTTTTTTTTTACTCCAGGCACTAAATGTAATTGTTGTATTTTTCCATTGAAACCCAAGCAGGAGTGGGCTGGGATTTGTCAAGCTGCGAGTTCTCACACTTTTAGTAAATATTTAGGATTTGATTCACCGCTGAGTCACCCCGTTACTTCTTCTGGCTCAGTTTGGAGGAAATCCTCTGTCACTGGGATGACACTACCCATCTGAGGAGCTCTTGCCTTTGTATTTGAGCATACTCAATACTTGTCCTCGCAGTCCCTTGTCAGAACAAGGAGGTGGTGTCATCCCTGCCTGGCAGGACATGAGGGGACTTGGAGGCACATAGGTCATAGGCACCCCTGTTCTTCTTTGACACTGACTCCCAAACTGGCCAGAAGCTCCAGCCATCAGCAGGTGAGACCTTGACGTGACATGTAGCAGAAAGTGGTACCCTTACAGCATCACAGCTCATGGTGGGACTCGCCGTGTTGTGGGTGCCCCTTGGTGCGTGGTGGGTCGTACAGCAGCTGCTGCTATGTGGCAGCGGTTCAGTAGCTGCATGACTTGTCTCGCTATATACCTGGGAGAGACCTATACAGACATCTGCTTCTATCGCAGGTGGAAGACAGCATGATGGACGTGTACGACCTTGTGTACGAGGAGGTGAGGAGGAACATCTCCAGCTTCAGGAGGCACGAGCTGACTGCCATCCACGAAGCAGTAAGCTATCTTCCAGCCTTCACAGACAGCCTTGCCCTGGAGCATCTTACCTTTGGTTTCAGCAAGCTGTGACTGGTGCCTGGCTATGCTTTGCAAATGCTGTAAAACCGTTTTATCTTGGGAAGCAGAGGCTCCAGCCAGCTATGAAGTCTTTCCCCTTCCCCTTCCCACCTGGATTATCCAAGGGCCACCTACTTGAGCATCTCTCTGGTACAAAATCTTCAAAGTTTTCGTGCCATAGCTGGTACATATTGCCTGTCTCAGCCGGCCCTTTGCTGTGCATCTCCTCCTGCAGCTGGACCTGCTTGGGCAGTGAGCTTGTGGCCTGCAGCAGGGCTGGGTGGGAAGGTCAGGTCTGCTCACTTGTTTCCAGGCTTCTCCCCTACAGCTCCCTCTGTTTTCTTGATTTGTTGTAATAAGCGCTTTCCAAAGCTGCTTTCATCCAGGCATCTCAAAACGCAGAAAAGGGCAAATGTTTCTCATTACTATGACAGCAGTGGCCTTAAAGCCATGACCAGGAGCATCAGTGCTTGCTGCAGAGTTGTGGAGCAGCATGTCCAAAGCCACCCTTGGCAAGGAGAACCACCCATCTTCACCACATGCTTATTTTAGCCGCTTTAATTGATGGAGAAACGGTCCTTGTTGTTTTTATTTTTTTATTTTTCCCAGAGTTTAACTTCCATCACAGCAATTATCGATTGCATGCCTACCTACTTTGTTCCTTTCCTTCCATGAAGCCCTGTCCCTCTCTTCCAGTTCCTGTGCTGTGGGAAGCACTCCCCATTTGGGGACACAGCTGCCGTTGAGCACAAGACATGTCCTCCTGGTCAGGCACAGGCTGCCAGACAGGTAAGCACAAAGCTTCTTCTACCCCACCAGCATCACTGTGATACTATTCACTGGCTGCTTAAAATCTTACTGTTTTTTAAGACTTAAGCCAGAGTTATGGCCTTTTTGTGGTTTGGTTCCTGTAGGTTAGGTTGTTTTTTGTTTCTTTTTTTGTTTTAACCAGAAACGGGAAGGTATCTCTAGGTGCAGTTTGCTTTGCAGCCCAAGAAAGCCTCCAAAATGCTTGTTTTTGCAGCCTGTTGCTTCTCTCCAGCCTTCTCTGTATCTTCTACCTGTGTGGAGATGATGTGATACCACAGGCATGTGTCTGACCTCAAAAAGCTATCGGGCTTGTCTGTGTGGTGCTAGTTTCTGAGACCTAAAAAGTGTTCTGCTAACAGCAAATGTTGAAGGTGCACACAATGACTCTATTTCCCTCTTCTGTGGGCATTAGTCAGGTATTAAAACTTAAAAGGAGAAACTCATAAAGCAGGATAATGTTGTCCAGCAGTAGCTGCACAGTGTAGACTGGATTCCTCTCCTGTGCAGCATTCCAGTGAAGTGATGGAAAAGTCACCAGTACTGGACTGTGTATGCAGTGAAGGTGTAATGCAGTCTTCATACTCCGAGCAAATCTCTTGTATGCTTTTTTCTACGGAAGTAACCAAATCAGCTGGCGTAGCTGAAGCTGCAAGTGTCATACCATACGTTGTCCCTAGGTAAAACAAAACCATGTTGCTACAGCTATGCAGAAATATAGGTGTTACATCAGAGGCTAATGCAGCCCTGTGATGCAGAAGCATGCCTCAACCCCTGGTTTCCAGCCACCTCCTGGAAAAACCAAACTCAAAGCGGGGGCAGGCAGCAGCTCAGAGAAGAGGAAGGGAGATGAAAGCAGACCTGGGCACCATGTGTGGGCGTTTGTTCACCTCTGCTAATGGTTTGAATTTAGCAGGGAGGAGGATGTGAGGATGTGACTTGCAGTTGGGAACCTGCAGCATTTGGTAGCTGCAGTGCATTTGCTCTGGCACTGACGTTGTGGGGCTGTGAGCACTTCTACCTCGCTCTGCAAATCGCTTAATCAAGGGCAGGCTTTTGCATTTCTGAAATGACTCTCTTGGCTAGCACCCACCGAATTTCAGTGGGGTTGCTGGCATGCTTACTGCTCATATATATTAATGCTGGTGACACCTTGCAGTATGGAGCTGTTTGCTAGTACCTTTGGGGAACACAAGCAGCATTATGGCATACTCTGCTTTTCCATCTTATCACTTCACCCCATCCATTTTCCATTGGGGTGGGGAACATTTGTGTATGACCACACTTACCTGTGCATGCACACATCCTCTACACTCCGAAATGCATCATGGTAAGAAAATCATAGGCACATTGTAGTGATGGAAAATATACTGCATGTGTTTGTCTTGCAGTGCAATGTTGCATCCCTGGTGGTCCTTTGGGGACCTGGGAGTTGGACTTGATGATCCTTGTGGGTCCCTTCCAACTCGGATATTCTGTCTATGATCCCTCTCTTTCTACTTGGGATCACAGCAAGTGCTATTAGGGGGACGGATGCCTCCTAAGCTCCTGCTGTGCTGCAAGGGGTGTCTCTCTCTTCCCAGGACTGCCTACGAGAGATCCAGGGCTTCCTGAAGAAGCACATGGACCTTGTCTCCATGCTTCTGGGCATCACCATCTGCTTCACGGTAACTGCACCTATTCCTTCTCGTGTCTGGCTCTGAGAGGCAGGGGAATCACATTCTGAATTAGCCCCAGGATGCTAGGGTTTGGGATGATTTTGGAGATCAGTAGCAGGGAAACAAGTGGTGGTGGACTCCACCTTGGAAATTAGGAAATAAATAGTCTTGGTGAGTAGTTTTTCTGCCCCAAACTCATCACGTCAGCAAGGAATGGGGAGAGTTGTCTGCATTTAATCCTTGCAGATTTTTCGGCGTGTCCTCCCCTGCAAGCTACAGGAGATGTCACCTGGCGTAGGGCTTGCAGGGTGGGTAGGAGGCCCACTAAGCTCCATCTGCCAGGCAGCTCAGTGCCTCTCTGGTGAAGGAAAACCTGAAATGCTGCACAAAAGGACATGCTCGTACTGCAGAAGGCGGTGAGGGTGCTTGCTCGGTGGCTGCGTGGGGACAGTTCATTGAGAGCTGGAGAGTGCCCCTGATTAAAACAAGCCTGCTCCTAGGTCCACCCACTGTAATTACCCCTATACTAGGCCCTGCACGTGTATTGAAACATGCCAGAAAAGAGTACAAGCCTTGTTTCTTAACCATGAAATTAGGTTTGGTCTGCTCTGATATCTCCACACTGCTTCCCAGACAGGGCCAGTTTTCCCAACCTGTGTGTGTTTAGGGATTTTTTCAGTGCTTGTGTCCACCTCGGCACGATATGGGTTAGAAGATTTTTCCCTATCTCAAGAAAAGCCAGAGGAACAAAGATTTTTTTGTACTGCTCGTAGTAAATGTGGAAAGCCATCAGGCAACGGCAGAGGTATATTTCTACTTAGATGGAATTATGTACTTGCAGACAGAATTTTAGCATTAAAGCTTCATTGGATCTTAGTGCAGCTGAGCTCTTGCTCAGAAAATCTTTGGGACATGTAGCTGATGTGTAATGCAAAGCCACATACGGATATTTGGTGTCACTTCCTAATTTTCCTTGGCTGTAGAAGAAATTTCACTACCCAGACAAAAGTAGGAGCACTTCTATATTTTTTCCCTGTAACTTGATGCTATAGCCAGATAATGCAAGAAAGTCTTTGAAGTGTACATTATAGGAAGTCTCACTGCAAGGTTGGCTATTGTGATGGCAGGATGCAAAGGAAAACCTGGTGGCTGGTACAGCTGCTCTCGTGTCCCTGTCCCTCCAGCCAGCACTGCGACGTGCACAGATGTGCCCTCATCGAGCTGCGCTCAGCTTGCACAATAAGGCAAGCTTTCAGAGGGCTTTGCAGCCCTCATTACTCTTCCCCCAGCATCCTCACCTTTGATAAGCTGCCTGTGTAAATCTTGATACGTGACCAGCCACCACTGCTCAGGGTGATGGACCCATCAGAAAGCTGCAGTACAAAGGAAGCATATTGTCCTCGCAGTGTGCACGTGGTGGTCTTTTGATTTTTGTTGATTTTTTTTTTTTTACTCCAAACAAAGCATGGAGTTTTTTTTCTCTGTTATTTATACAAAAGGCTATTATGAGAGATGTATGTTTGCGTGGAGGAATGTTTTGTGGCAGGAGTTTGAAGTCTGAATTTCCTGGCTTCTTCTCACTTTTGGATATTTTTAGCACAGAGTTTGAGCCATGCTGTGCTAATTCCAATCAGATGCTTTAACCACATGTTTTTTTCCCCCCTATCTCATGTTGGAATTGGTGTTCACCATTTTAGTGTAAAACAGCTCCTTCAAGAAAAATTTCATATTTTCATACATAACAAGTTTGGAAGTGCCAAGCAGACTAGCAGGCAACTCTTATAATCCCTTATTCATGCAGAGGGAGCATCATCATTAGTTCAGTATTTAACTGTTTGCCTATTTCATTTATTTCCTTTTAGGTTTACGGGATGGTTCTGACTTCATTCCTCTGGTTCTCCATCCACTTCAGCAACAACCTGGACCGGAAAGGCAAATACATCCTGCGGGCAAGGTAGAAACTCATCTCCTGGGCTTCCCTACCAGGTAGAGCGAGCTCTTGGTACAGGAAGATGCCTGAAGACCTCCCCAAAATCCCCTGGGATGGCACTGTGTGGGGACAGGTGGAGGGATGGGCGTCACTACTGCTCATGTTGCATGTTTCCCCCTCCTGCATCACTCGCCCTTGTGCATTCCTGAGCTGATTGGCCTGGGTGACACTCTGTGGAAGGGCACCTTCACTGAAAATGGATGAGGACCAAGGCGCAACTGGGCTCGGAAATGCAGATCGCCTCGCCAGGTGCAGTGCAGGGTGTAGCTCCACAAGCAGGACACACACACCTTTGGATACATCTAGAAAGGAAAGCCCAGCCAGAATCACAGTGCTAAACCGAACTTTTCTTGCACTGTTCTGTGTGACCCCAAAAGATGTGACATTTCTAGGGTGATAGCTTTGGACCGTAGCCTGGGACTGGTTCACTATCAGAAAATACATGGACACAGTGTGGCACTGCTGAAGGGAAATGTGCTCTCCTAACTGGAACACTGCTTATTATTGACTTTGGGCAGGTTTGGAGTTATCCCTGGAGTATGTAGGTATCCAACCACCACTGATTCTTTTTTTCCCTATATTAAAGTATTGTTGGAGCTTGGGGTGGAAACTGGGGGGGGGAAGCAGTGCCTGTGTTTTGAAACAACCAGCCAGAATAAGGACACATCCCTCTGTTACTCCCCTTTTTGATGTGATATGCATCATTTTTAAAATTGTTAGGATTTGGTCAACCTCCTAGGTGCTGTGCTGATTTCATACCAGCACATTCAACCACACTGCCTTAACTTTGTGTTTCTCTAGCTTCAATGACCTACCACACTGCTGTGGAATACAAAAAGGCTTTGATATTAAACATATACAGGGCTCATGTTTAAATCTGAGAGAAGCGGACTGATCCCCAGCCAGGTCAAACAAGACAATGTCCACTTCCTCTTTACATCTCTTTATCAACAATAAGCAGAAATTTGAAAAGCCTCAACCAGCTGAAGATCTCAGCTTCTCAGCCTTGCTAAAATGATGGCTTCCCGGTGTGCTTTGCCCTCATTGCAAGGAGACAGAGCTGCTTCTGAGCTGAAAACCATTACTGCAATAGATATAGCTGGAAAATCTGCTGTGAACTGTGGCTATGGAATATGTCTGTTTGAACCAACACCAGCTTTCAGCCCTCTCCTTCATTGTGGCTTTTAGCCACAAAAAAAAAGAGTAAGTGGCAATTGGGATTGTCTTGATTGAATAAAATGAGATAATCTCAATGAGATAAAAGAGGAAAGTCCCATGCTGATATTCAGGACTGCTACACACGTGAAAACAGCAGTACAGCCTACAGCATCTTCCCTCACCTGGTTAGCCTTCTAGCATGGTTGCAAATATCTTGCAGTGGAAGGAAAGGCGGTGAGGGAGGAGAGCTGTCGCTCCTAATCCCGCTCCCTTGGCATGAGCGGAGCTTCACCGCTGACTTTGGAAGCAGGATCAAGTTCAAAGTGATCCAAAGTATCACCAGCTACCTCCTGACAGCCACCAACACGCCTCGGTCTAGCAGGGATTTAGAAGTAATATGCTTCGCCTAGCAGCTGCACGTGCAAACATAGCCACTTGCTAGCAGTGGGAAGCGATTCAGATACATGCGTGTGTATATACAATATGTTTTCTGAAGTGCATCGCTCTCCAGAGAGAGACAATCTCCATTGTGAGCTCTGGCTCTTATTGTCCAGGTTACTGCTGCTGTCATTCCTCAGGCCAGCTGGCAGCTCACGTGACTCCTGCTTGCTTCAATAAAAAGGAAATTCTTGCAGAAGGCTGTCATTCCTTCTATTTTTCAGCATGAAGCATACAGTTGCGCTCAGTTGTATAATGGGCTGCTGTCAGTAAGTCTTTCAGTGCTCGGAGGAGATATTCCCCATGCAGCTGGCACTTGCCTTAGCACTGAAGATGGAGATGACCGTGTTGTTCCTCCACAAGGAACCTGCCTGGCAGAGCCACCCATCCTCTGGTGTTTGTCACCATCCTCATCTGCCCCTCAGCCACCTCTGGAGTAATGCAAGCATGGGCAAGGAAAAAAGCCTAAGGATACATTGAAGCAATAAGGAAAGAACAAGGTATTTCTATAAAAGAACTTGCTAAGGTTTCACTTGCCACCTGGCAGAAAGGTTCTTGGTTTTATTTTGGGCTTTGCTTCCCTTTCAAATTCCGGGTAGTCAGGCCTTGTCCACTGCTCTCTGCTGGCTGGACAGCTGATGAAGTTCTGCTGTACCAAAAAAAAAAAACAAAAAAAAAAAAACAAAAAAAACCCAGGAGATTGAGCAAATAATGCAGTTTTACTACGAGGGGCTACCTCATCAACTCTAAAGCCTAGTAGGAAAGATCTCTGTTAAAACTTTACCACCGTGACCACTAACAGCCCACCCCAGGCCTATTTTTAATGTGAAGGGATGATTATGGATGGGAGGAGCGCATGCATGATGAAGAAGCCTGAAAGGCTGCAGTATCCCCTTCCCAAAAACTTCATCAGGAGGAGCAGCAAGTGGCCAGCACTTGCCTGAAGGTGTGAATGAACATTGCCGCTGCTTCCACACCTCTGTAATGACTTCTGCCATGGTGGCAGCAGGGAGGAGAACATGACAAGCACTGAGCCATTGCACAAGGGAAGTAAGTGCCCAGAGAGCAGTCAGTTCTGCCCAACGAGACACAGACTGCAAGTGTGCAATTTCTTGTCCTGGGGGTAGAAGTACCCACTTGGACATCCCTAGCATGGGATGAGGGATAGGAAGGGAGACCAAGGAGCAGGAAAGCAGACACCTTCAATTCCTTGTTTTTAGAAATTGTGGTCAAAACTTACTGCACGGAAGTGCAGCATTATCATTTTGTTCACAGCCGGAAAAATGGCACCATCCAGGAATGCCTTGGTGGAAGCTGTGAGGAGGGCAGGTGTCAAAGGTTTTTTAATAGCTGCACCAACAGCAAGAGAAAAAAAACAACTCTCTGCCCTGCAGTCAGTGTGCTTGCACTTACAAGTCCCGAATTTGCTGCTTGCTATGGGCAAAATTACAGCTCTTGCACAATGAAAGCAAAACCCCAAGAAGCAATTTGTAAGTGCTGCAGAGATTTACCCGGTGCTGAGCAGAGCGAGAGAGTGGTTTTGTCAGGATAAAGCATGGAGCTGAACAGCAGGGATGCAAACCCTGCAACCAAAACACCTGCAGGCCCCGTGAGCCTTCCTGGGGCTGACACGAGGGGAACGTGGTTGTGGTACACACCTCAATGCTCAGACTGCAATAGGAGAGAAATCCCTGGTTATCTAGGCACAGTTGATGCAAAATGAATACATAAATAAACAAACAAATAATAAAGTTAACAGGAGAACAGAGGTGCAAAGTTATCTGTTGAATTGTGCTTCAATTAATTGCCAATTAAGCTCCAGCAATTAGTTTGACTATTGTCAGCTGAGCAATGGCAGCCTGGCCTCTATATATATAAGCTGCCCTATTGACAGCATCAGTTTGCACCAAAATGAAACTTGCCCTTTGTTGTACAACCCTGATTTGCGCCCAGAGCAAGCTATGCTGCTGAGCAAATTCTTCTGAAGCCTTATAATCTGCAAACCTGTGTGGACTTCTCTGCAGTTTGGGTGGTAAGGAAGCCATCTCCTGCCAAGGCAAAACAGTGTTTCTAAGCAGCTCTATTTCTGCTAAACTTATTTAGCAGGAGGGCTCTGCCCAGGCTCTGGCTGTAGCCTTCCCTTAGTTTGTGTGCATCCTTCTAAGGCAAATCCCCCCCTTGCTCTCCTTAGCATCACTAAATGCCACTGTTGTCTAACCCTGAAGCGCACCAGCTTGCTGGCAGACATGTTCATTTTCTTTTTAGCTGCGTTACATCAGCAACAAGCTATTCCAGCCTTTATTCACCTGCTAATGAATTATACATTGATGACACAACAGCAGCTCCCCGCGCTGTGCTGCTGGGCTGGGCTCTCACTCTCCTGCATCACGTCTCGCAGCAAAGCCCAGCTCAGCCCTCTCGGACGTGCTGGGAAAGAAGAGGAAATGTCTGTGCTGGGTTGGGAAACCCGCTTGGGTTTGCTTTCTCTCTCTTGTTCACCGCTGGTGCCTTCTGGAAACAGCTCCTCCACCTGCATCAGAACCAGCCCTGACAGCCGGCAGCACCAGGAGCTTCCCCAGCACCTCCTCCTCTTTGTATAACCTGACCATTGCCACAGATACATTGATGTAAATATTTAAAGACAGCAGAGAGACAGACTGCGTGGACTGGCACTGTTTGTTGAGTTTATTAGAAACAGAAACTTCAGGCACAGCTACAGGTTTCTGCTTGCCTCGTCCCCTGCCCAAAACATAACCCCCTTCCTGCTGCCGTGGGGCTTGGGCTGAATTTGCAGATCAGGAATTTTCCAGTTTGCCTTCAGATGAGGAGGCACCAGGATATCCCCAAAAAGATTTCCTGGAGATGACTCTTTAGCTGCGTGGGTGAGATTCTTGACGTTATTTATTTTTTCTGCTGAAAATATAAGTGCTGGCTGCATCCCTGGTGCTGTGCACCCTTGGCCTTCTGCTCCTTGGCTGGGAAAGCAGATTAAAAAAAATAGGAAGCAAGTCATCTCCCTTGATCTCTGCTTTCACCTCCAGGGTGAGCTCTGCTGTTTCCCCAAATGATCTCCCACTATCCAGAAACTGGATAATGACCTGCAGCTAAATGTCACTAGAGGGGAACTCCCTGAGATGACAGAGCTCCCTGTCACTGCAGACCAGGCCGCCTGCCCTTAGCACCTTGGAAAAACAGGATTGTTGGCTGCCTAGGAAGTCATCCTGATATTACTAGGACTATTAGCCTAAGCAGTCATCCACATGTTATGTGGGACTATTAGCCTCCTGCGGGGTGAATTTCTGTGCAGTACAATTTCTTTGCATGCATCTCTACTTAAAGACTTTTGGTGATGCTGCTTTTTTTGTTTGTTTGTTGTTTGTTTCTTTTTTTTTCCAACATGGCAGGTAAATTGGAAACGTGGGCTATTTCTTTCATACTTGGCACAGAAAATAAGAGGCAGTGATTAACAGCTAACCAGGATACCTCATAAAAAAGCACGTTATTTTATCTCCATGGTGTATAGCTAGACCTTTTTCCATCATCTTTGTGCTGGAGGAGGGCAGAGGGAGGACTGCCAGGTACTTATGCCAAGAGCTCATCCACCCCACGTGCCCGGCACACTGCGTGGCTGGGGACCCCGTGGTCCCCGGAGGATGAGGGACTCCCATCTGTTCCCCCACATCTCCTGCTGGCCCTGGGCAGGTCCTCAGTGTGATGTGTGTAGAGCCAGCATTGATGTTAATTATTTCATGCCCTGATGGCAGGCTTTCTAGCCATGTGCACAAGGTGGGGAGGTGATACCCGACCATCTTTACCGTCACTCTTCTTGTAGCCAAAGGCCACCGCTGCTTTTTGGAAAGCACAACCGGGGTTTTTCTAACACAGAGCTGCTCAAAGAGCTGCTGGGCATCTCCCCTGGAGAAGCTGGCTAGGAGACACAGGGACAGGACTCCTGGCATCCTCGTGGTAAGGGCTGGGAGGCAGCTCAGCCATGCCCTTGCTTTAATGGGCCCTGGTGAGTCACACCATAGGTGTCGGCTGTGCTGAAACCCACAAACTTGACACTGACTTTTAGAAACACTGTCAAAAAGAGGGGAGAGGGAAAAAAAAGCCCAGCAGATGGAGGAAAAACACTGCAAGCATCTCCAGTCTCTGCTGCTTTACTCTGCTCCAAAATGCAATTGTGAAAGCACATTTAAATGGCCACTCTTGGGGGAAGGGGTGGGGTTTTTTGGTCTTTCAGGCCTGTTTTTCTTCACCTCTTTTTAGGCCCTGATTTAAGCTTTCCCCAGTCTTTGTAAGTTAGGTAGCTGCTTCACAGGCTTGCCTTTTGGGTAAACAAATCTGTGTTAGCGTAGTGCCCTGCAGAAAGTCTGACCTTAACCCTCCTCCAAGAGAGGAAAATCCCCAGCCCTACCCGCAGCACCTGCACTCCTTACCCGCATGTGACACATGCACCCATGTGCCCTTACCGTGCACATTAGTTTTACTTTCACAACAGCCTCTTTATAAAGAGCTGGTAACACTGCTGGGAAACTTGGAAATACGTTCTGGTAATTTAAGGTCTGTAGGGCCAGCAGTATGGCACGAGGAATATGCAACATCTGAACTGACATACAGTCTGGGGAAACGCTCTGTTATCTTGGTGCTGTGCCATCTCTGTGGTTTTGTTGCTGAGCTGTTTGGGGAAAAAAAAAAAAGGAAAAAAAAAAAAAGGACTATGTGGACAAAGGTTGAAATTCTTTCCCACTGGTGAGTTATGGAGGGGACTTTGCTGGGGCAGCCAGGCTTGGATGCAGTGGGTGTCAGCCCAGAGCTGGGCGATGGGCGATGTAGGAGATGGGGGCTGTGAACCTCCAGCCTGAGCCAGGGGAAGCACATGCCTCAGGCCTACAAGCAACCCAGAAACAGGACTGCCTTAGCTCTGCCTTAGCTGTTCATTAATACAATTTTTGGAGTGCATGAGAAGTTTTATTCGTTGTTTGCCACTATCCGTATGAAAAAAAATAAAAGGAAGAAAGCAAGAAAAGAAAAGCAACAGTGACACCCCCATGCCCTCCAGGAAACCCAAGCTCCCTGAGGGAAGCTTCAATGCCAACTTTGTGGCAGTGATTGCAGCTGCAGCCGCCAGCTCTCCAGCACCCAGACATGATTTGAGCATCTTTTTTTTCCTTTATAACCTCCAGTGCTCAGTGTGCTGCCACCAAAGGCCTTATCGGTCTGCAGCCGGTTCCTTCCTCTCCCTGCCACAAACTCCACGTTTGTTTTGGGGAAAGTTCACGGTTTGGGCAGAAAAAAAAAGATGTGTTGGGGTCCTGTGCTGTAGCGAGGGAGCGACTTTGGGATCCTGCCGTTATCCTTTGGATCAACGGGCAGGAGTTGCATGGGATTAGGGCTATTGCCACCATCTGATGGATTATTCTGATAATTTGGGCTAGCAGCTAGCTACGTGCCTTGTGAGCCTCTGGCTTCGTTAGTTAGGCCACATGAGTGAATAGGGTTGAGAGACAAAGGGTTTATGAGTCCATGGCAAGCCCACAACAGGGGACATATTCAGCATCAGTGATGGGTGAACCGGACCAGCTTCTGTTCACCCCTGGTCCCCACCTCCACCAAGTGCCGTAGCTGGTCCAGAGGGGTTCAGAAGGGTGTCCCAGCCAAATCATCCACCACGGCAATGGGACAGTTTTGGAACAAATTGACTTAATTTTCAGCATGCATGTGTAGGACACGTGCTTAGCTATCAGGTCAAACCCTGTTGAGGGCGTGTGCTCAGACCCCACCGACAGGCAGCACTCGCTCTGAGGCTGCAGGTTTTAAGCTCAGAAGCTGTTCTCTGAAATGCTTCTGCTACAGGAAAGTGCCCGGGCAGAAATCGGGCATTTTTCCATGCCCAATGCTGCAATCACCTGCTGAGCTGGGTTGCCTCATCCCTTTGGCTGAGAAATCCACTAAGGCAGACAGGTGTTTCTCTGAGCACCTGAAGGCACAAAAACCCATTTCTACTCTTTTTCTATGAAATATTTAGCATGGTAAAGTCCCGACTTTTATCAGAAGTCATCTTATGTTCTGTTTTGGGGAGATTGGTAGCCTGGCCCCAAAGGAAACAGCCACGCCTGCTGCAAACACAACACGGGGAGAGAGCAAGCTGCATCTCTGGGGATTCACAGATGGGCCTGAAGACTAGGAAACTTCAGCACGCTTCTGGTGCACAACTTTATGGTTTTTAACAGAAATCGCTAAGCCGCTGGGTAAGGCAGAGCCAAAATGTCAATGTGTGCCCCAAATCCCTTGGGTGGCGAGCCCTGGCACCCCCCACCCCCCCCCAGGATGGTCAGCAACTGAGCAGATCAGTCGGCTGATGAACTGGGGAGACTTTTCATGCAAGGCTTGGGAAGATGAGTTTTAATGTAGAGGGGATGAAAAAAAAATTTAAAAAGGAAAAAGCATCGGGGAAAAAAAGGTGGTGAAACCATTACGGGGGAAAAAAAAAGTGGGGGGGGAAGCGAGAGGCGGCCCCCCTGCTAAGGGGGGGAGGAGGAGGAGGAGGAGGAGAAGGAGGAGCAGGAGGAAGGAAGGAAGGCAGGGGGCGGTACGGGGGCGGGCTCTCCCCGCCGCGCCGCCGCCGCCCCAGCCCGGCCGCAGAGAGCGAGCCGCCGCCGCAGGAGCCGCCATGGGGGTGGAAGGCTGCACCAAGTGCATCAAATACCTCCTCTTCGTCTTCAACTTCATCTTCTGGGTAAGCCCCGCCGAGGGGGGGGGGCGTCTGCCAAGGGGGCTGCGGCGCGGCTCGGCTGCTTTTAGCCGGGTTTTTTCCATTCCTCCCTCCCCCCGTGCGAAGACCTGCGTGGTCTTGTTTTTTGTTTTTTTTTTTTTTTTGGGGGGGGGGGGGGGAGAATTGGGGGGACCGCATTTATCCTTTTTTTTTAATGCGTGCAAATACATCTAGATATATTTATTTATTTGCGTGCATCTACATATACACCTAGATGGCATTTTTATATATATATATATATACCCACATCTCCACACTCATATGGCATTCATATATGTATATGTTTATATATTTACATACACCCTCCTCAGCATGAGGCTGGGGGGCATTTCTTCCCCCAGACCCCCTGTTGTTCCAGTGGGGTTCCCTTCCACTGCCCCCGGGTGGATGGGTTGAGCCCCCCGCCCTGGAGGTGCTGGAGGGGAGAAGGGGCTTAAAAATAGGGGTGGCTGGGGCTGCCGCTGCCCCTCGATACCCCGCATTCGGTTGGAGCTGGGCGCTGCCTCCCAGGAAGTTATTTGGGGCTGCAGCTGTTTCCCATGGTGGGAAGGCTTGCTTCCCTGGGAAAGTTCCCGAGGAATAATTTGTCCCCAGGGGTGGCTGGACCTGGGCACGGTGGTGGCAGCGGGGTCTCCCGCGTGGGAGGAAGGTCGCCGTCAGGGGGTTTCTGCCCAGTCTTTCCCAATTCTGGGTCAGCAGCCTCGGTTTTTTCTGCCGCATCTCAAATCCGGTCCGAATTCAGGCTCTGCTTCGTCTTTCTCCTCCCGGGGTAGCGCTGACCAAGGGGAGTGGTGACAGCAATGGCATTAATTGGTACCCGATGCTCTGCCAGCTGCAGGATGCCTGCGGGACCGGCCTGCTTTAAACCTCTTCCTCCTCCTGCAGGATGGAGCCTGGCAGCCCCCTCCCTGAAATGCCTGCCCATGTCATTCCTGCCACCTTACGGCGCTTATCCGGGGGCTTTTTCATCCCTTCTGTGCCTCGTTTCCTGCCATTCTTGCTGCTCAAGGATGGATGCAAGGGAGGAGGGGTCTTTCGGGGGGCAGGAAAGGTGCAGGAGGCCTTTGCGTGCGGTTTAGCAAACAACTTACCTTTTATTAAATCAGTGTTTTGCTTCCTTCCTGTTTTCCTTCCCCCTTATGGCTTCTGCTGCGACCTGCCGGCTCCCCGAAATGCTGCCCCAGTGCTCACTTGCCAGCAGCTGGCTCCCTCAGGCTGCCTCCTGTGCAGATGGCGAGCCTGGGCTTCATTAGCGCTAACGATGCTCACTGCCAGGCTCAACAGTGGGTGAACAACAGGTCTGATGGCTTGCAGACCCTTCTGGTTTTAAGCAGAATTCACGGGGTAGCATCTTGCACCCCGCCTGGGGGGCGGATGCTTTGGTCACCACCGTGGCATCAAGACCCTACAAGAACTGGCGTTATAAGGTCAGGAGCAACACCGACATCCCCCGTGGAGGGTGCTCGGGCTTTCTGCAGGGTGGCCATACAGGTATCCCAGCCCTGGGGCATGCCCTAAGCCGAAGGGAGGCATGAGACACGGGATTTTGTGCAAGCTGCTTGGTATGCAAGGGCTGCCGGGCTCCTCGCGCTCATTTGCTTATCGTTTGCTCGGCGCTGAATCGAGGTTGGGCGCTGCTGGCGAAAACAAGTGTGAGGCAGAGCCAGAAGTTTGGCAGGCGCAGGGGCTTCGCCGCTCACTAAAAGGCAGCTGGCTTCGGGAGGAAGAAAGGAAGCAATTCTAAACCTTCGCTGTGTTAACAAATGAGAAAGAAACTCTGATAACTTACTGAAGTGGCCCTGTTGTCTTGCTGGAGTGTAAATAAACCAACATCCCCCGGCTTCCTCCCCCTGGCAGCACGAGGTGGGGGGGGTGGCTGAACAAAGCCGCTGTGTTGAAAAGCAAAAGGAAAAGGCTGCCCCAGCGCCAGCTCCCTGGGGCACCTCGGCAGCCTGCCTGCCTGGGATTTTTCTCTCTTTTTGTGTTATTTTTCTCTCGTGCATGTGTTTTGGGAAGCAGCAGCCAGGTTGGGCTTGGTTGTCCTCTGGAAGGGGCGAGCAGCTGTGCAGTGGTGACTCTCAAGGAGCACGCATACCATTGAGAGACGTGAGGCTTGGTAGGCTGCCCAAAGCTCTGTAAAGCTTTCGGAAGCCCCACTGCACCTCCAGCTCTTTGGTAGAGCCCTTCGGGCCTGTGGCTGGGCTCCTGGTAGAGCTTGGTGCCTGCGTCTTTCGTGGCGGCATCGCTTGGACTGAAGCTGTGGAGGAGGCCAAGGGCAGCACCTGGGGCACCTCACCCGGTTAGCAAAACACAGAGCTGATAAGGGAAAAGGTTTCGTGCACTGCAAACTTGCCCTGAAACCTTGGTTTCAGGAAAAAAAAAAAAAAAAGAAAAAAAAAACTTGAACTGTGCTTCTAGTTTTCCTTGCACAGCTGATTTAAGCACTGGGTTTGGGATACTTTGAGAGATAAAGGTTTTCTGGGGGTAGCTCGGGAGCAAGCTGCCAAACGCAGGTCTTGGGGTTTCGCTGGTGGACCAGGCAGTCCTGGCTCGTTCTTCAGCCTGGAGCTGGCAGGGGCAGGGTGTGTGGTGGGGCAGAGCCATTTCTCCACCACACTCTTGGCAGCAGCTGCACAGACGGCTGGGCTTCGGCTACCCTCCGAAGTGAGTTGAAGCCCACAGAGCCTGGCTGGACTGACCACTGCGGCGAAGCGTCCCTGGAGAGGCTGAAGGAAGCCAGATGGCTATTTTAAAATGTAATTAAACATAACCAAGGAGAAATTGGCTTGCTCCGAGAAGGCTCGCCCAGCCCATTAGCTAATTCGGCCAGTGGCAGCCTTCCAGGTCTGGAGCAGCGCTGGCTGCTGTGCCACGGAGGTGTCTAATTAAAAGAGTTCGGTCCTAATGCCATTTTCCAGGCAACGCACAACTATTTTCTCTTGCTTGTGTTGTCTGTGGTATGGGTAGGGTGCGAAAGAGAAGAGCAGAGGGAACACGAAAGTGAAAAACCACTGTCCTGAGAGCGAGGATCTCAAAGGAACGCATTGTGAGAAGGGATGGAGGAACAGGTATTTTCTCATCTTGTGCAACTCTGGAAAAATCTGTTGGTCATCCTCTGGAGTCTGCATGGCATGCACAAAGGTATCTGGCTTTGGCTTTGAGAGATGGCATCGGGGGGAGGCGGTAAGCCCACGCTTCCTCCTCTCTGGGTGGTGGTGGCGGTTCCGGGGTGACAGTTCTGCCCCCAGGGGGTGACCTCGCTGCCTGGGTGTGCCGAGGAGGGCGGTGGGTGCTTCTGCCGCGAGTTTAAACGAGGTGACGGAAACGAGGCAGAAGGGCTGGTGGTTAGTGTGATGTGCAGTGCTCTGAAGCACTGCTCAGAAATAACTCGGCGGGTTCGTAACAACAGCTCGACTTCTGTTTAGGCTGCAGCCCCACATGCATGCCTGTGCTGGAAACTGCTTTGGTTGTATTAGTCATAGTGTGTCACAGGCTTTTCCAGTGTGGAGTGGGGGTTTTTGTTTTGATTCTTGGTCTCCCTGGGAATTGCACACGGCGTTGCGAACGCCAAGGGCACAGCGCTTTTCCAGCATCTCCTTGCAGTGACTTGGGGTTTGGTGCGTTTGGGCAACGCACAGCCCAGCGTATCTCCACGTGCCTTGGAACGTGGATATTTAATGCCTCTCTTTGTAGGGCAAAGGAAATGTTTTCTTAGTGTGTGGAGGCTCAGGACCCGGATCCAAGCTTTCCTGCTGGTGTCTCCCTGGGATGTGTTTCTGGGCTCACTATCAAGTGAACGCAGCCCTACCATCACCTGCGAAACCTCTGCGTGCCGAAGCTTAGTTAACCGGGTCTTTCAAAGAGACTGATGCTCCGTCATCAGAAATACCTGACTTCATTGCGTGAGCTGCACTGAAATCACCAGGAGGGAGCATCTCTGGCAGCTGAGGGGGTTATTCTGTCTTCCTGGGGTGGTTCTTCTGCCAGCCACCTAACGCTCACCTGTGCAAGAGCATGAAGGCACGCACAGCGCCTTCAGAAACACTTTGATCCTGTGATGAAAGGTGCTGTGCAAGCGCCTTTCACTGTGTTATTAAAAAGGGAAAGCAGTTGTATTACTCTTGTAGTTAAACGCTTGTGTGTGTGGTCAAATTAATTTTAAAGCGGTATCTGAAATTGTTTTTCTTTTCCACCAGGGCACTTAACCCTTGCTGGTAGATGCCGATGTGTAGGGCTGCTTCTGGCTGAGGTGGCTGAAGAGCATCCCGTGGTCTGAGCACCCTGCTGGTGCATTGGACACTGGGTTCCCGCTCTCTTCCTCCTCCTCTTCTTCCTCCTCAGGCTTTATTTGGCACCCTGCCTGCCTCTCCTCCGGGAGCATTTCTTCCAGCTTGTTTTGAGGAGCTGTGCAGTTTTGTTGGGCTGGTAACTATAGGCACCAGCAGAGGATTTAGCCCTGCTCCGTGGCTGTATTAATAGCCGCTGCTGGAAGGTGGCCATGGCTGAGCCGCTCTCAAAGCAGAGTGTGGGCGCAATGGTGCCTTCCTAGCCCTGCGTGTAGAAAATGGGGCTTTCTGCCTCATTTTTGCCTCTGTTTCTAGACAGGCTTTGCCTGCGTGTTTTCTATCGTGTGGCCTGATCTTTGCCAGTCATCAAATGTCACAGTTGCAGAAGATGGCAGAAAGGTCTCGTCTGCCTTTTCCAAGAAAAGTGTTGTTGTGGCTTGCGAGTGCCTGTGTTGAGTTTGACAATGAAGTTTTTACATTTTGTGATCATCTTCAGTCCAACTGCACCTGAATTTGTCTGATTTAAGTCACTTACCCTGCTTTCATCCCCCCAAAATCTTTGAGTCTGATGGGTTGGTGCTCCTGCTCATCCCATGGTCACCCCATCCTCCATGTCACCGAGCAGCACTCAGTACAACTCGGCGTGATCCACAGCACTCATCTCCTTAATGGATGGTTCTGCTATCTCAACATGAGGACCACGGCAGCATCAAACCCACGTTCCTGCAGGCTGCCCTTAGCTTTTGGCATTCAGCTCTTAGCACAGGGGATATTGAGCCCTGAGCTCCTTAAGCACTTCCATGGGTGAATCTCTTCACCTTAGCTGAGAAATTTGGCTTCTGCTCTGTGGGGAGCGAGGTGCGGGGCAGGTACGCCAGCTTGGCGGTGCCCGTCCACACCCTGCATATACGCCTGTGCCCTGCTGCAAACGTGCTCTGCTCTTGGCCCTGGATCCATCTAGGTGTTGCTGCAAAACCTGCAAGGTCCTAGTGCACGTCTTGGCAGGCTGTGTGTGCATGTGGATTGCCTCTTCCGGAGATGGAGTTTCATTAATTTATAAATCTCTGTCTCCTTTACTTTTTGCTTCCGCTCACGCTGGATGCATAAGATGCAGCTACAAAATGGTTCTTCGTTATTTATGCTGCACGTACTGGATAATATGATATCTGCTTTTCCATCTAGAGCCCAATAAGAGCTGGGAGCAAAACGTTCAACCCCAATTTAGCAATTAATTCCTGGCTGCTTGTGCGACGAGACGCTTCAGCCTTGGCAAGCTGCTTCATCCTTCCATGCCCCAGTTCCCAGCACCCAAAGAGGGGGGACCTCTGGTTTTGCATCATCTCGGTCACTTTGCAGCTTGTGTTGGAGAGGAGCCGCGTGGTGCCGGTGCTCAGTGGTTCAGGGAAGCTGCTACAAGCAGGAAAACTTAACATGTCTGATCTTCGACCCAAATCTTAAAACACCCCAAAACAGTGTCAGTGTTGGTGATGTCAGTGCTTTGTTTTCCAGTCTGGGAGGTGGTTTGGAGTCACTGTGGTGAGTCTGTCTGCAAGCAATACGCAGCCTGCCCAGGCTGTGCAAGAGGGACAAAGGCAGCATCGCTGCAAAAACTCCTTCGGTTGTGTTTTTGCTGTGCACCCTGATGCTGGTGGTGACGGAGGGGTGAGGAAAGCGGCGTCCCAGCGGGAGGACCGGCCGCGTCCACGGGAAGCTGTGCTGCTAAAAATACAGCATTGTGAAACTGCCAGCACCTGGACTTCCCTTTTCTTCCTCGGGGTTTGGCTGCAGGATGTCTGCTGCACTTCGGTCAAGGCACACTATAGCTGCAGCCAGAGCTGCTTCCTCCTCCTCTTCCTCCTCCCTGCCAGGAAGCCTGTTTTAGGGGGAGGCGGAGGGAAGGGAGCAGGAGGAAAAGGGGCGGTGGCGGCAGCGGAAGGGACTGAGGAGTGATGCACATCCTGGCATACGCGAGCGTCTGGGGGGCAGCAGGCAGAAGCGGGGTCATCTCGGCTATGGGGTGCCCTACATTCAAGGGGAGAAGAGGGATACTCCTTGCACCCCTAAATCATGGGAATTTCTAGAGGAGGTGTGACGGAGCTGTGAAAGAGGAGTTATCACTGCACGTGGTGTTGCATCCTTATTATGGTGCTCTGCCGGTGATGCCCCATCCCATGGATTGCACCTCTCGGGGTCTGCTCTCCTCCCCGTCGTCCCATGCTGGCTGCCAGCAAGTCTTGCACACGCCCTGGGCGGGCAGGATCCAGCTGGAAAAGCCTGGCTGTCTGGGGAAGAAGCAATAAATCTCGGGAAGCTGGAAAAGAGCAGTAAGGAGGAAACAGCAGAGCCTGCCGCGCCACCTCTTCTGTGCTAGCACACTGTGCCCTTTGGGGTGTGAATCCCAGGGTCAGCTTGCTGTGGGTTTGCAAAGGGGCAGGGGAGGTGGAGGAGGTGTCATTTGCCCTTGGGGGTTGTTTTCTTTGGGGGTTTTAGGGATGTGCCCATGGGAATTTAATTTTTATTTTTAAATAAAGGTGGAGGGAAGCTCAAGTACAGGGAGGAGGGAGACCCTCCATCCGCGTTAGGGGAATTGCAGGCTGGAGGGGTGGTGTTGTGGGAAGCATGTCTGAGAATAATGCAGCATGGGCGTTGCTGAAATTGCAGCTTTTACTATTGCTCTCATGGAAGCAGTCCCCAAAAATGTAAACTGAGGACTGTGAGATGTGTTTGCAATGAGCCTCTGAGACCTCACGCTCTGAAGAGCTGGGCAAGCAAAGAGAAATTCGGTAACCTGCACAGGGTGCTAGGTGCCTAGAGGAAAAAAGGGACATTTAGAAAATAAGGATATGCAACTTGGAGACCAGAAAAGTCCCCAGAGAAACTGGAGCCCCTAGATGCTATTGCAGTACAAAAGCAGAAGGCAGGGTTATCGTGACAAAGGGACGAGGCTTTCTCCTTGTTTTCTTTCCTTTGGAAAATGCCTTCGTTACATTCTGTGCTGCCTGGTGGTGGAAGGATATATGGTTTTCATGGAAAAAGTTACTCAGCATAGCCTAAATCCTGTTTTCATTAGTAAGTGAATGTCGTTTGCTCTTAAGAAACGCAGCTGCTGTTGGATTGAAACTTCCAGCCGAAGGTCCTTGGTGCTCTGTTTAAAAAAAAAAAAAAAAAGCTTTTCTTTCTGGGTTGTTCTCTTTAATGAAAAAAAAAAGTTATTCTGCTGGAAGCCAGGGTTTCTATGGCAATCCAGTGATATTTTTTTTCTTTTCCTTGCTCTCCTTCCCCCCCATCTTGTTTCCTTCCCTGCCGAATTCCCAGCATGGCCAAGTTTCTCTCTGCATTCAGGGGACGGGGTGGACATGTCGGTGAGGGGATGTGTGCCGTTTCACACCTGACGCGCTGCTGTCCAAGTGTGCACACTTGGTGGTGCTGATTCCCAAAAACACTGCAGCGTTACAGCGAGACCCTTCCCCAGCTGAGCGGAAGGATGCTGCATGGCGCTGAGCTTATCGTGAACCTATCGCTTTTTGGGTTTGGTGGTTTGTTTTTTTGTTTATTTTTTGGAATGAAAACAAACCAAAACACCACACATGGCTACGATCTTTTCTTCAGCTCTCCCCGCCCCCACAAGAATCCCAGATCTTTCTTTGGGATCTTTTTTCCCCTGGGAGCCACAGCGAGATCCTTAAGGGGGGCACTGATGAGTTTGGGGACCCTCCCCATCTCCCAAGAGGAGAAGCAGACGTGGGCTCCATTATGTTCTTAAACAATGAACAAGCAGTGCCAGGCTGGATTTGGGGAACTTTCTGCCTTATTTGGAGCTGAGCTGGAGCGCTGGCTGGCTTTCGTGGCTTTTTTTTCTGTTGCGAGGGATGGGAGAACTGTGGGCTGCCCCGAGTGTGACAGGGCTGACAGAGCCCACAAGCGGGGAGGTTGCACTGGTTGCTGGGGCAGGAGCATTAAGGGTCATTACTTTGGAGGCAAAAGGAGAGAAGGGCTGGCAGAACCTCTCCTCCTCACCCTCCCAAATTGCCAGGTGGGGTTGGTGGGGATTTTTTGCTCTGGGAGCCACAAGGTCAGCTTGCCCTGGGCATTTTGCATGGATGGTGTGCACTCGCCCGAGCTCCTGTGGCACCCCAATAAAAAAAAAAAAAAAAACTTGGCTGGGGTTTGCAGAAGTTAGCAAGGAAGAGAAACGCACGCTGACCTCAGGAGGAGCGGAGCTAGGCAAACACAGGGAGCCTTTTTTGGAAATCCCAGTCCACATGTGTTCACTTGGGCTTGCACAGCTGTAGACTTTGCACTTTTGCTCAACAGAATCTGTTTTTTTTATTATTTGTTTGTTTGTTTCTTAATGTGACCTTCAGGCTCACACCTGACCCTGCTCAGACTCTCTTACAAAAAACTTTTGTAACTGCTTCTGTACTTTTCAGTAGTTATCTTCCCATTTCATGTGGGGGCTCTTTTTAAAAACAAATGGCTTGAAGGATTTAGGACGCTTGCATGGGCAGTTAAGCAGACGCTTCCAGCAATTCTTAGCCTTAAGAATTTCAGTCACTTTTTTTTTTAACCTGTGTTTTTATTTTTTCCCCCCTCTCTTTGATGGTTTTAAATGAAAGGGATGTCAGGGATAACACAGCGAGTTCTGCTGGCAGCCTGCTCCTGTCCCCCATTTCCATTCCCTGCCCTCTCCCCTAGAAGAGAAAACACTAAGGAAGCCGTTCATAACATTTTCCATTACCTGAACATAATGTACAAATTTTATTTTTTCCCCAGCTTTCTGGGGAAGGGAACAAGTCCCTTTGCCAAATGCTGCTGAGGACGGGCATTTCCCTGCCTGTCATCAAGTTTGATGGACTGGTTTATAAATCCCTGCGGGTATAGCTAGTTGTATCAGTTTTGCTTTTAAACAAAACCCACGACCCTGTTTGTTCATCGCAGATAAATGAAATCAGGTGGTAACAGCCTGTTGGGAGCAGAGGGTAATGAGGGCTGATCCTGATTTCTGTCGAAAATCCCCTGGGTTGCACACCTTGTGCTTCAGAGGTGAGACTGAGCCTTCCATGGTAGCCGAGTGATAAAACAGCTCCAGCAAGGAAACCACGGGCAGGAGCCGGGAGGCACTGTGCACCTGCTCGGGATGAGGGCTGCTCCTAATGCTGTGCAGGGCGTGTGAGTTGCAGGGCGTACGGCTCAAAGCTCCTGCACGAGAGGTTTGGCTGTGGGTAACGCGTGCTCCCTCTGCTTTCTCCCCAGCTGGCCGGAGGGATCATCCTGGGAGTGGCCCTGTGGCTTCGCCATGACACGCAGACCACCAGCATCCTCTACCTGCAGCTGGGGGACAAGCAGGCCCCCAACACCTTCTACGTCGGTGAGTAGCAGAAAGCAGAACTAAAAATACCCAACGTTTCCCCGATGTTCCCCTACTATGCGGGCCAAGGCCTTGATGAAATGCCAGCTGTGCCTGAAAGGTGGAACCTGAAGTTACGGCAGCTAAAAGTGCAGGGGGACCCTCCTTTCATCACTGGGTAGCGCCTTTTGTTGGTCTCTCCTGGGGAGAGGGTACATGACTGGGGATCAGGGAGGCTTCTTGGAAGTGAGTCTCCTTTCATTTCCCAGCGGGACATGAAATCGCTGAAGGAGTGGCTGGCAGCGGAAAGGAAAACTTGGAGAGCTCGTGACTCATGTTCTCCAGGAGGGGAAGGTGGAATGTCTGGGTATGGTTGAGCGTGATCTTTATTAATTTGACAGCATGCTGGCTTGCGGGAAGATGAAACCCATATTTTGCCCTATTTTCCAGTGATCCCTGGTGGGCGAGGGCGAGTAGCTTTTGCAGGCTGTGGGGCAGGACTCAGGGTGCGAGCAGCCAGGAAGGGGTGAGGGCCAGTCCCTCCTGAGTTCCTTGGATAAGAGGCAGAGAGAGCACATACCTGTATGTCATGGGAAGGAGGAGGTTTGAATCTTTTCCTTTCCACAAATGAAAATTGGTCCCGATGCTGTGCTTTTCCCCCATGGGGTTGAGGGGAGCATCCGTCCTGCGCAGTGGTGTTCCCTTATGCCTGAAAGATCAGTTACTTGCTGAGAAAAGATTTCTTTTAAAAAGATTTTTTTTACATATTTGGGAGCAGGAAGGCCAAAAACCACTCCTCACCAAAGGATGCTGGTGGGGTCAGTCAGGTGGACGGAACCCCTTCTAGCTTTGAGGATATAGGTGTAGGAAACACACAGAGCTGGACCCACCTAACCAATGTCCTTGTCTTGCCTGTAGCTGGAGTTACCTTCCTGGAAGGATTTCTCTGCAATTTGCTCTCCTTGCCCATCAAGCAGCATGCCTGAGCCCTTTTGTCCAGCTGCTCCTGCTGTAAGCAGCAGCAGGTTTTGCACGGCAGCTGCCTGCGCCCCCCTGCCTCATACCCAGAGCTGTATTTAGAGCATTTCCCCTTTGTATGTTTTAAACTTTAAAAAAAAAAAAAAAAAAAAAGAGAGAGAGAGAGAGAAAGAAAAAAAGTTAAACTCCTTCCTTTCCAGGAACTGGTCCAAACATCTCCTTCCTTCTGAGGCCAAACTGATATGTCCCAAAACACATTTCTCCCAAAACCTGGGAGCATCCTTTGCTTTTCAACCCTTTTTTGTTTCGTTTTCGTCCTTGGCCATTGCTATTTAGATGGCAATGAGGAATGCACTGCAGGAGCAGGATGAGTCCCACCACCTCGCTGGCTTCCTGGTGCGTTGGACATCCCAGCCCCGAGGCTTTCTGTCTTTTTTAAGTTACACTCAGCAACAGCTCTGCCCAGATTCCTTCTGGCGGCTGTAATTTCCATGCAGTAATAATAGCAGAATATTTCTTTCAGCTGCTGCCTCTTCTAGCCAGCCCTCTTGAGCCTGAAGTCTGGGATTCCTTTTTTTCCTTTCTTTTCCTCCCCCCCCCACCCGACAACTGACACTCCCTGCAAAGAGGCGCACGCCCTCCTCTTTCTGTCCGCTGTCCAACATCCACATGCACACGATGTTCCCGCTTCGGGAACCTCTCTCTTAAGCCCAGGGCTGGCCTCTGGAGCTGTTTTTTTTTCCCCTTGCAAACTGCTTTTTGGTGCCTGGTGCATCCCAGGATCTGTCGGGAGGCTTTTAACGCCAGCCAGGCTGTGCTGTGGGACGGGGGAAGCAATAAAACCCTCAGAGGAGGCAAACGTGCACAGTGGGGTTTTGTACTTAGGGAGGGGGGAAGCGGCACTTTGCTGGCTCCTGGTTCTTCCTCTGTGTCCTTTCCCCCCCAACAAAAAAAAAAAACAACAGTTAAAGCTGGTTTGTAAAGGCTGCTTCTCCCACGTGTGTGTTGGGGGAGAGGAAAAATAATTAATGTTGCATGCAGGATTGGACAGTGATGGGGAAATAGGAGGAAGGGGATGTGGGGAGAGAGGCAGAGGCCAGGGGCACAAGGCGCGATGCTTATCTGCCTCCAGCCTGCTGCAGGGCTTTGCCTCTGCCCAGAAGTAACCCGGGTTTTCACCACAGCCACCTCTCCTCCTCCAGCTCCCCAGCCCCGGCTGCAGAGCTTGCAGGGGTTTTTCCGGGGATTGCTCACGAGACATCTGATCCTGAGCACTTGTTGAAGCCTCTACTCATGGCATTCCCCATTTGGCCGGGGGAGCTCACGCCACAGCAAAAGGCACGTTAACTGCTTCGGTGCTTCCTGCTTATCCTTCTCCTCGGTTTGGTTGTAGTTGTAAATCCCAAGCCCATCCTGCCTCTCAGCCGTGGATATTGCTGCCTCTGAGCGTATGGAGGCTGTGAGACATGTTGATACCAGGTCAGAAACCATCATTCAAGATAGCTAGCAGTATGGATGAGTTGGATGCTGACAACTGCTTAACTGTTTCTTAGGTATCTATTCATCCACTGCGTAAAGTCCCATGATTTTTTATTATTTTTATTTTTAAAAGTGTGATGCAATGAGCTATGAGAGCCCCCGCCGCCAGATTGTCTCGCCGACCCAAAATAGGAAATCTGCATCCAGCTGCTAATAGCAAGGGATGGAGCAACACGACCCAGTGCTTTGATTATCTTATCCCTGGGAGTGGGGCCAAGCCGCGAGGAAGAGTGCCAAAACATCCAGATTTGGGGTGCGGTTTTCCATGTAGCTTTGGGGGTGGGAAGAGGGTCGGCTTTACTTCTGTTGTAGTTTTTCCCCCTGGCTTTTCACTTTGTTAGGAACTCCTTGGCTGGCTTGCGTCTTGTCCCCGGAGCACAGCAGCACCGGCGCTCCTTGGGAGGGGTGTGAGGATTCGGACAGGCACTCAATAACAGATTAAATTTGGACACGGAGGCTGTTGCTGTCACTCCCTTTCTCCGCCATCCTGCTGGGTATCGCTGCCTCAGTAGAAAGTTGAAAAGCGATGAATTATTTTTTTATATTTGGGGCTCTTTTCCCCTAGCAGCCAGGCTGATTAAGGTGGCAATTCCAGGTCTGGCTCCCAAGTAGCTGCACGTCTGCCCTTGAAGTCATCAGGATGTGATCCCCACCGCTGGTGAGCTTTAATGGGCATCCTCGTCCACAGCATTGCTTTTCACAAGTACCTTCAGGGGGTTGTGCAGGCCTCAGGGGGTCTGATGCTCGCGTTGAAGCATATTTAGCAGCATGCAGGAAGGGATCAGGACACATATCTGAGCTTCCCTGGGGTTTCCCGCTGTCCCTATGGCATGCAAGGATGCTCCTAACCATGGGTTCCAGATGTGGCCAGCAGTGCAGAGCATCCTGGCACGTGCAGAGCATCCTGGCACGTGCAGAGCATCCTGGCACATGCTGAGCAGTGTTACATCATCCAAACAGCATTGGCGAGGCGATCAGCGGGGTGCTGTGCTTTCTGCCCACAGCAGTGGCTTTTTTTCTTAATTACCCTTTTCAATTGGGCAAAATTTTAATTGGGCAAAAAGCAGCCATTTTCAGGGCTTCAGAGATGGGATTTTTGTTGCAGACGAATTCCCATCTTCATCCCCATCCCTCCAGAAACACTAGGCAGCTTGTAAAGTTGGCGCCAACGTACTACAGCAGGGGGTTAAACTCAACAGCAGGCCTTGGGCTAAACTGCTCATGGAAGGACTACAAGAGCCCAAGAGTCCTATTTCTAGGTCCTTGTGCTCTTCTTCAAGGCCCAGTGTGTCAGTGGTTTACCGATGGAAGTGTGAGCCCTGGGCCGGCGTGCGCACTCGGAAGTGGAAACCAAGCACAGTGAGCAAAATGGGCAGTTGCAAAAATAACATGTATGTGGTTGTTTGGTTTTCTCCAGTAGAAGTACGTGCATTTTTTTGTCTCTTGGAAATAAGCCTATTTACAGCTAAGGACAATTTAATTATTTAATCCCCTAAAGAAAAGAAGACTGAAGTTTGCTGGTTCTAGATTTTCCTTTAATCACTGACAGATCAACTTCTTCAGTATTGAAGGAATTCTTTTTAAAGTAGTAGTTTTAGTGCAAAACACTTTGTCAATACTTCCTTTTAAGTATTTGGCTTATAACATTTATCTGACAGTAATTATAACACTGTTTCTGTATTTTTAGCGCAGAATTCAGTTTCTATTAAAAAAGCCACTTACATTTCCCCGTATCCCTTCATTGGGACCAGCTCCTGAGGATCATTTACTCTGCAAGCTAAAATTGGTTATGACTTGGGGCTGCTTCCCTGCTGGCTTTGTAAGTCTTTACTTAAAATTGGTGACAGTGAGTTATTTTGGGTTCAGACCTACCCAACTGCAAAACAACTTGTGTCATCACCTATTTGGGTTAGGTTCAGACAGGCAACCTTGTTGCCTCTAACATGCAGCCTATTCATGCTCCTCAGGCTTCTGAGGGTGCCAAAATAAAGAGCAGAAATGCAGGAGGGGTTGTCCAGGAGCGCAGAAGGATTTAGGTGAGCAAGCTTAGATGCCACTGAGTCCCTGAGGCTGGCAGCGTTGTCCCCTGTGGTGATGGTGGGAGAGTTAAGGTTACTCCAGCCATCGGTTGTTTCCACGGTTGGTCCTGAGCAGGGTCTGTAAAGGGAAGAGCTTTGGTTCCTGCTCAGAAGGGATCCCTGTTAGATCACCGGGGTGCACCAAAGACAGGTGAAGCTCAGAAACTCCTCAGTCCTTCAGATCCACGAGTAGTGATTCTCCTCCCTTGTCCCCTTCCATTGGCTCTGCCATGGGGACCTGTGTCAGCCATAATGTCTTGCTTTCCAGAGCTGCTTAAATGAGTTTTCCTGTGAAAAGCTGCCACATGTTTACTCATATGATGTCCACAGGACATCCTCCAGCAGATGTCCAGAGGTGGTCTAGTTTGGGGCAGCAGAGGATAGCTCTGGACCTTCGGTGCTGTTACCATTGGCCATCGCAGTGCCAGAGGCCTCCTGCCAGCTCGCACATGTGTGCCAATGTTTGGAAGCTGAAATCTCCATCTGACGCTTCCCGTGTAGGCAGAGCAGAAGAAATCTGGCTGTAGCACCTCTGTGGGATCACTTAGGGTATGGGTGTGCACGCATGTGGGCGCTGGTTTGGGTTTTCTCCACTCTTCCCCTTTGCTTTTACAACGAAGGCATGACCTTTGCTTTCTTCCTGCGTTACTCTTCCTCACAAGGGCAGCGTGTACGTCCTTTCGTCTCCACATGTGTGCCACGCGGCCCCTGGAGAGCTTTCCATGCTTTGAGACAGTGGTGCTCCATCTGGAAGGCATTAGCAGCCATGGAGCAGCAGCATTTTTCTTAGGAGAGGGAGCAGAGGGGAAGGAGCTTCCCAGTTGTCACCAGCAAACCCTTTGCTTTTCCCTTCTTTTGCCCTGTTTTCAAGAAAGCGCTGTTGGTCCTGCTGGCACCATGAGACAGGGGTGAGCCTCCAGGGCTGGGAGGACCTGCTGGGCCAATTCCACGGGCAGCTGGACAAAAATGTGCAGGAGACCCACCCTCACGGGCTGCCACATGCGGCCATCCCTTTTCCACCTGGTTGTGGAGGGACTTCCCACTCCCTGCCCTCAGGCTGAAAGGAAGCAGGTCACGGCCAGGACTTTTTGGCTCTGGAGATGGTGTTCTTCCAGAATTGGTGCTGCAGGGTAGGAAGGAATCTCCTTCCCACCTCCAAATGATGGTGCCACATTCAGAATCTCCAGACGAGGCCCCACTGCAGCACTCCCTTTCTCCCTGGGAGGCTCGCAAAGCCCTTGTGTTCACGGAGTCCAGGAGCCGATCTGTCAGAGGATGAAGACAAAAATCTCTTTTTCCTTCCCCACAAAGGCTTTGGGAGCCCTGGCCCTGAAGCTCCATGCAGGAGGAATGCCTCTGCTCTCTTCCCCCCCTTCTCAAAGTGCATCCCCAGTGGGAGTGGCAAGGCTCGGAGAGCCGCGAGGGTTTCCCAGGAAGAATGGTGTGATGCTGGGGATATTTTTTGTTTTGTTTTGTTTTTGTTTTTTTTTATTTGCTTTTCTTTTGGAAACATTGCCATGGTGACCAGTGGGGGAAGAGACTGGCTTGCATTAGCTTAATGAGTTAAAGCTGGCGAGAGAGAGGAGGGAAATGGGGAGGGGGGGGTAGGTGGGAGTGAGGATGCTGTTTGAGAATGCCCCTGCCTGGAGCCACGCAGCCTCTTGTGCAAGGGGAGGGCTGGCTTGTGCTGACCCTCCTCGCTTCAGAGGGATTCTGCTGTGCTTCTTCCTCTTTTTATTTGTTTTTATTATTAATTCTTCTCTGTTTTTTCTATTATTTTTCTTCCTTCCCAGCAGGGACAGGACATGGGTTTTACAACCGTGTGAGTGCCAGCAATGTGGCTTTAACACTGGGGCAAGCAGTGACTTTAACGCTGCCTTTTTCTATCCCATCCCTGCTCCCAGCACTGAGCATCCTGCTTTCTACCTGGCCTGGAGGCATCATCTCCACAAGATGGGACCTAAGCTGGCCTCTTAATTGCTTTTTTCTCCACCCAGCACCATCCAGAGAAAAGTGCTTGGTGGCTCAGTCCCATGTGTCTGAGGTTCAGGTGCTAAAGCTTGAGGAAGTCCCCACCACCCAAAGCAGCATGTGCTGGATGAGTTTTATTCTGCTGCTGCAGCTTTTTTGGTGATTTATGTTCTGATGCTCTGGAGTGGAGAGGTCATATCATGGCTGTGGTGCTGCTGCTTTGAATTAAGATGGGACCCTGAATCTCTTGGTGGTGCCAAGGTGAAACCGAGTCTGGGTGGCCCCATTTCCTGAAGCTTTCCAGTTTTCCTCTCACAGGGAGATAACGGGGGACTCAGAGCCCTGGTTTGTGTGTGGCAGCTTCCTGCTGAGAGCAGTGCCTTGGGGTTCAAGTGGTGCTGTAGGGATGCTCGGGGCGGTGGGACCATGAACACCTCCAAGTGGTTCTCTGGAGTTCCCAGGGTGTATTGTGCTTCGCTCAGAGGGGACGGGATTGCTGCAGGCGTTTTGTATTTTATACCTCTCTGCTTTTATCCTTTGTTTATGATAAACAGCCTTTCTTGTTTTAAAAACCCTGCGGAAGCTGCCATGCAAATGCACAAGCAAGATGCGAAAGGCAGATGGAGGTTTGCTCAGGCACAGTTGTGCCAGCAGAGGCGCGGGCGCTGCTTCTGACCGAGGCATTAAACATTTCCATCCAGGACAGGCTCGCAGGAGTTAATCCGGTCTCTGACACTGCAGCAGTGAGGAGGCTCCGGCTGGGGAAGTCTGGCCTGACATTACAGAGGACAATGCCCCATTCAGGGTGGGCATGACAACTGTCTTGCTCACAGACACCCAAACCGCGCTGTCCATCATCACCACAGGCTGCCAGGAATGAAAGCGAGGATGTGTCAGGCTGCTTTCTGGGAAAGGGCTTGGTCATTCCGGGCTTTCTGTCAGATAGTGGTCCGCTGCCTGGTGACTCCCTCCATCCAGGCTGGAGGGAGAGATGGGCCACCAGCCCCTGTCCGTCGAGGGAAGGGATGGGTGTGGGAAAACACTCGCGACCCAAAGCGTGTGGTTGGGTGTTTTGGTCGTATTTGTTGTTGTTGTTTTTTTTTTTTTCATATGCAGCATGGAAATGTTCATTGTGCAACACCGTATCGTTTGTGTATTTTGTGCTTGGTTTTGAATAAGCCCTGGAGCTGAGTCCCACTGTATTGCCTCCTCATAGGATCTGTTTGTCAGTGAGAAAAGGGGACACCATAAGGGCCATTTGTTTGTGCCCCACACTGAAGCTGGCTTTCATCCCAAAAACCAGACACATGCTCTGAGTGCTGGTCAGGAAGCAGAGTGTGGGACATGGGGCTGGTGGTGTGGTAGTTGTCCATCATGACCTTTAAATGAAGCACTGGAAGGAGCTGGTGGGTGTCTCTTACGCCCATGGGTGTGCACTGGCCGTTGGGTTCTCTGCAGCATTTCAGGTTCCAGCTGTGCTGCATCTGTCTGAAGCCAGGGTGGGCAGCACCAGTGGTGGCTGAGGTGACTTGTCCCCTTGCCCTCGGCCCAGCTTTGTCTGCTCTGTGCTGACCTCATGGGAGGAGAAGTCAGAAGCTGCTGCACTCAGGAATGAGCAAAATTGATTTTGCCAGAGACTTGTGAAGAAGACTCTTCCATGGAGCCACCCAGGGCTGTAAGATGGAAAAAGTTGATGCTGTTTGGGTTGGAAACCTAAAGCCTCAGCATCGCTGGCACAAGTTGAAGGCGTGAGGGCAGTAGCATATTGCAGTGATAGTAAGCCGACTTTTTTTTTTCTTTCTGAGAGACCACTGATCACACATCATTCTTCTCGAAACAGCAGTTTTGTTGCTTCCGAAAACCTCCATCAGGCTCTCTGGTGCTTGGCAGGCGTCCAGCAGCCGGCCTTCACTTTCCAGGATGCATTAATGCCTTCCCATCACCCGCAGCCCCTGCAGGGCCCCCTTTTCCCCCAGCCCGCTGCCTCTCTGCCTGCCTGCCGCAGCCGGTCCCTTCGTGGCCACCGTCACACACCTTGGCATCTCCAGCCCTTGGGAGAAAACTGCTTTGTTCCACCTCAGGCAGGTCCCCGCAGCTTTAGCTGCTGGCCTGGCCTTTCAAAAAAAACTCCCCAGGGGTTTCTCTTGCTCGTTTTTCCCTCTCCTCACACCTTCAAGCAAGGAGCTGTTGTCCTGTCCCTGCTTGGTGACCTTCAGGCAAGGCCCCCTGCCTGTTGGCTGTGTTTTGTTGATGCCAGGTGCCACCGAAGACCCCTTGATAGGCACCAGGAGGTGCCACTCATGCCTTTTTCCCCTTTCGCTTGCAGTATGCAGCAGCTTGCTGTGAGGATGTCGGTGTCACCGGCAGCGAGCACCGTCAGGTTTTGTGAAGAGGGACATCCTGCTGGGTCAGCTCGCCCCATTGTGCCGCGCTTCCCTTGCATCTGGCTTCCTCCCTCCTGCCTCCCACTAAATATAGCCGGGGGCATTGTGCGAGTGCCGGGCGGGTGAGAAGCGCTGTCCCCTCGCCTGGGGACAGGAGGGTCCCAGCAGTCAAGCTGTGCTAGTGGCGTTTCCCTTGCCAAGTGGGGTGGCTTTTGTTTTAAAAAGGGAAGGCTCGGGAGACGAAGTTGACCCTTCCTGAGCTTGCAATATCCGTTAAGGGGGGGTTAAATATGCTGGGGTTATTATCGTGTATCGGGTTTTTAGAGGAAGGTTTATCTTGGCTTAGCTCTGCTCTCACAGAACTCGGTTGTGTCATGCATGCCCGTTAGACTTTACACATAAATTATCAGATGATTGCTTAAAAGCTACAAAGATAAGAAAAACCTTGGGCACGATGGGCACATAAAAAGCAGTTTTGATCTTGTTTGTACTTTAGGTCTGATCCTAAGGGCTGACCGACTGATTAATAACTATAAACATGTTTAGACTCCTAGCAAAATAAAACACTTCGTTGAAGGGATGTCTCTCTCAAGCACTGGGAAGATTTGCTGTATTGCTGTTAGCTTTGAGATGCTTATATATTTATAAGCATAAATATAAAATATCTTCTTATTCAGATTTTGATTTTTTTCTCACTTTGGGTTAAAAATGACTGCGATCTTGCCTGATGTTGAATTATTTCTTTGATTTTTTTTTGCACACATCAAGTTGCTTTGGAACAGAAAGTGGAATTCGCTTACAAAATAGTAGACCCACAATACTTGAGAATGTTAGTTAACTAAAAATACACTAAACATACAAGATACATGAGGAGAAAGCTGTGTTTTTTGGAAAAGGAGACAGTGTAACCGAACTGGTAGCATTGCATGGCTTGGGAGGGAAAGCGTTGTGGCTGTGTACCTGGGCTAAGCGCTTGGTTCCTGAGTGAAAATGGACTTTCGTTCCTCCGTTTTCTGAGCTCTCCCTGCCTGGTTTCCAAACCTTGAGTTAGTCGGGGAGCAAGCTGACGGTGCAAATTTAATAAGTTGAAATAAAAAAAATCTCTGTGGAAGAACCTTTGACAAACAAAGTCTAGATTATATTAACTGGGATGCTTAAGCAGCGCTTTTCCCTTGGTTTTGTGGCTTGTCCGTCTCTGAAAAGTTAGCAGGATAAATATTTGTCTGATGTTTAATCTAAACAAGCCATATGCCTTATTGTTTGTTTAAAAAGATACGTTAACTAATCATTTTTTATCTCCTCTGCTTAAATATTTAAAATAGGATGCCATGGGAACTCCAATAATGCAGCTTTCAGGACACTGTAAAGCCTTTGTCTTCCTTGCTACACCCTCTTCCTATCATTGATCGAGCTCTGTGTGTTTCCTGTGATTTTGGGGGTGGCTGCTTTTTCAAGTTTCAGTATTGCTACCTTCAAGTGCTTTGAGGTTTGACTGGTGTAAGTTGTGTGATTTGCGTTGGCGCCCAGACCAGCCATGAGGTCTTGGCTAGTGCAGAGGGAACACCTGTGGGCAAATTCACCCCAAATGAGCTTACTGATGGTGATAATGTTTATTTTAATGGGAGGAACAATAACAGTGGCCTGAAATAGGGTCTGAACTCAGGTAGTTGTGGACCACTTCCACCAGCCCATCTTGGTTCACACCTGGGGACACCAGCGTCAGCAGAAGAGTAGCAGAGCAGAAAGCAGGGTGAGACGCGGTGGCCTTTTCTGCTGCTGCCACATCCGCAGCCACCTCTGCTACTCTCAGGACTTAATTATGCATACCTGTAATTAGCTATGGAGCCAGCATGCCTGGCCCAGTGATGGGATGCTTCTTTAGGAGGCTCTGCAGTAACGTCTGCCTCTTGTTCTCCCTTGCAGGAATCTACATACTGATTGCGGTTGGTGCTGTCATGATGTTCGTGGGCTTCCTGGGATGCTACGGCGCTATCCAGGAGTCTCAGTGCCTTCTGGGAACGGTAAGGGGCTTAGCACTGTGAGGGCACATGGCCACTGAACCACCTTTTTCTTACCCAACATCCCCTACAGCTTCCCATTTTGGTCTTGGTTTCAAGGCAGTCCGTGGGGAGTTCAACACTTGTATGGAGTCATCTAATATTTTTACCTGTTAGGGCTAGGAAACAGCAGAGATTTTCCACAATATCTTAGTGAGGGTGTTGAGGTAAATCTTGGGAAAACCATTACTGAAGCGCTACAGGCATCCTTGATGGCAGGCAGCAGCTTGGGATTCCTGGCACAGGATGAGCTTAATTGCACAAGCTGCAGCTACACCAAAAGCCTTGGCCTTGGGGGCGAGGGAGACCCAGTTATTTTTAGTAAGTTCTCGCACGTGGTTCGGGTTTAAACCAGATGCCAGGCTCCGTCACCATCACCAGGCTCTGCCAGCCTCAGGGAGAAGCTGGCTGGAAGTGGCCACATTCACGAGCCACCACGTGGGTATCCCCATTCTGCAGGCCCTGGGACAACCCTGTTTTAGGGCTTTCTGTGATTTATTTATTTTTTTAAATTTATTTTGATTTTTTCCTCTCCTCCTCCCGTAGCAGAGTTGTATGCAGAAGAGGAGAGTGCTGGCACGTACATATCTGCTCTTGGACTGTTATTGAGGCATGTCAGAGTTTTTGGCACGTTGTGCTTGAGAAGGCAAGAAATAGCACCAAAAAATAAATAAATCAAAGGGATTAAAAAAATATATAAAATTTGGAGGGACTTTCCAGCACTTGGCTTTGTTGAACTGGAAGATTGTGGTCCAGTGACCTGTGGGTGTGGACTCATTTGGGACGGAGGGAACTGGAGCTTCTTGTTCTGCAGATTGCTTCACCTCTGGTTCCTTCTTTTTCCACATTGGCAAGAAGGAGGGGGGCTCTCGTCAGCTTTAATAAAGCGCTTTGGAATATCATTGGGTGAGAGCTGTGGCAAGAGTTTGCAGGCGTTACCATTGCTGCCGGGAATAGGAGGAGTCTGTGCGCAAATCCAACAGTGATAGTTGTAGCAAGGTCTGACAGCTTTGGATTGTCATTTTTGTTGTTGGTTTTGTTGGTTTTTTTTTTGTTAGCATGAGTTATTACAGACCCTGAATTACCCCTCGCTCCCTCTTGAAGTTGGAAAGAGGATTAGGAGGGCAGATGGCACAAGGTACCTGCAGCTCAGCAGGGGAACCGGCTGCTTCAGCTGCAGTTAGCAGCTCTAGCTGCTGCATGCTGCCCATCTTTGCTCACACCTTGGCTTGCCAAGGGGAGGCTGGAGGTGCCTCCTGATGACACTTTCTGCTGGCCGAGGCTCCCTCCAGGCTCCGAGGACATTTCCAGGCAGCATCCTTAGGGTGCTCCCCAGGAGTGACCGGGACCACCTCCACGCACCTGCCCAAGAACAGCTCTGTGTTTCCATGGTGTAAAGCTGCATCTTCAACATTTTACATCCAGCTCGCAGAAGCATACTTGCAGAAAGATGGATCTCCAAATCTGGGGCGAACAAGCCAAACTTCACTAGAGGGTAACCACTGCAAGAGTGAGCCCTAGTGCTTAACCAGAGTATTACAGTGGCCTCATGCTTATGGTTTAGGGTGATATGGGTCCCAGTCTCCCACGCGAGTTCCTGGGAAACCAGGGACAGATAAGTATTTAAATAGGAGTTGGTTGTTCTAGGACAAAGATGTTTGAAGTCCTTTCCTGCAGGCAGGTCAGGGGTCCTGTTCCCATTGTGCTGATATCCCTTTGCTCTTCTTGAGAGTAAGGCCAGCTTGTAGCATTGTTCTGGAAACTCCTGTTTGCTCTGCTGTGGAAGAAAAGGTCCTGAATGTGCCTTAAACAGACACTGCCCAGAATCTGGGGCTGTTTCCCACCCCATACTGTGATCTTATGTCCTCTCCTGGCTACATTCACCTCTTTTAGGTGTTTATTTCCATGGGGCTTTTCTTAGGAAGAAGCCACTGAGCATGATGTGGTTGCAGAGGTAACGTGTGGAGCATACCTGCCCATGCCTTCCCACTTGGCTATGATGTATGGGCTCTACAGCATCCCATGTCCAGTCTATTGGACCTCCCATCACATTACTGGGATATGAACAGAAGGATGGAGGAAGGCTTGGGGTGGTGGCGGGGAGGAGGAGGAGTGTTGGGGTTGCGCTAACAGGGTGAGGCTGTGGGAAAACATCACTGCTAGTATTTATGCAAAAATCTGCAGTAGCCTTGCAGGGCTGAGAATGCCAAGAGAGCTGGCCATAAATCATACCCTGCAGCTCCTCAGCAGCCGAAATGTGCTTTTAACCCTGTGCTGGCAACTCCTTGTCCTGGAAGCATCTGTGGCAGAGCAGGAAGCTGGGCTGGATGTTCCTGCAGCCACGTCAGGAGGGGCAATTTGTCTTGTGGTGTGCAGGGTATCCTCATGCCTGCGGGTCCCTGTGTGGGAGAGGACTCTGATTGTCCCTTCTTGGCTGTACCGGTAGAAAGTTTGGGCACAGGGTGGCATCTGATGAGTTGTAGGAAAATGTGCTTGGGCAACGTGTGCGTATGAGAGACCTTGCTCTGGTCTCCCCCATCAGAAGTGCTGCTCTGCACCCCTACCTACCTTATCACTTCTTTTTCCTGTAGCCAAGTGTACTAAGCATCCCTCTCCTGATTTGTCTCCACAGTTCTTCACTTGCCTGGTGATCCTGTTCGCCTGCGAAGTTGCGGCTGGAATTTGGGGATTTGTCAACAAAGACCAAGTAAGACGACCCTAAAACCTGTGGTGTGAGGCTGGGAAGCTGGGGCGGGAGTGCACTGGGATCCCTCTGCTTTTACAGTCCCGGACTGAGTCCCGGGAGCTGGGATTTGCTGCGTGACCTGGGCAGGTCACTTAACTCCTCTTGGCTCGGCTGCTAACCTTTAAATGGGAGCACTTGATGGGAATGGCTGCCCCATGCTGTATGTGGTGCGATGTCTGGGATAAAAATAACCCCATCTGGCTCGGGTCTCCTCCTTGCTGCCAGCCGCAGCAGGAGTGGATTCGTGTGTGAAGTTGAGGAGGAAAAGCTACCTGCACACCCGAGATGCCAAGGAGCAAAGCACAGACCTGGCCGTGTGAGAAGGAGGTGTCACCGAGTACCCAGGCTGAAACCAGCAGCTTTGCACCTCTCTTCCCGCTGCCTTCCCTACGTTCGCTCTCACATGTGCAAGATTTCGTCCAAAAACACCAAGCTGTCTGTGTGTGGGAACCGGGGCCATCCTGCAGCAAGCAGAGGGCTGGGCGTCCACCACTTGGTCAGTGCGGGCTTGGGGAAAGAAGGGGAGTTACTTCTGCTCACAGCTACGTTAGGCTCGGTGGTGGAGCAGCAAATGTGTTTACAAAGAAATGTAAGGCAGCTGTTGGAAGTAGGTGGTGGCCGGCTCAGCTTTCACTTGCATTTAGGACACAGATGACCAGCTCGGCTGTGAATGGAAACACCCTTGTAGTGATTCATGGGAGAGCATGACTTCACCAGCATAAACTCTTCCGTGGCTAACCGCATTACTATGCAGGCAGGGTGCTGTTCCCTAGCAACTTCGGTGAGCTAATTAACCTTTGCAGATGTTAGTTTGTGAATCCTGAGGAGCCCAAGATGTGCGATTGAAATGATGCAGAAAAACGAAGGCTGGGTAAGGAGGGAGCCTGTGGTTGTTCCTCTCCATGCCAGGGAGAAGGCACCTGGATATCAGAGCATAAAGCGGAGAAGTGTAGGATTTGCCAGTGTGAAAGGAATGACCTCAGCCACCTAAAATTAATTTTGCATTTTGAAATGAATGGTAGTAGTCAGTTGGCCCCCTCTGCCTTTTCAGCCGCGATGAATGGGCTGTTTGGACATCACTGCTAGCAAGGCAAGCAGCTTGCTGCTCCCCCAGCGTGGCTGAGGGCAGCTTATGAGCACCAGGGGCTAGGAGGGAAGTGCTGGGTGCTCCCAGCCACACAACGTCACTCTCGGGGACACCCAGTGGATAAGGTGGGAAGCCCCCTCGGGTTTACAGCCCTGGCCAATAGTCTGGGGGGACGGTCATCTCCCAATGGAGCAGGCAAAGGATTTTGTTACACAAAATGGCAGGCATTCTTTCCCTGATCCCGCCTTGTCAGAGCTGCTTTAGCTACAGAGTGAAAGGCGAGAAGTACTTTTGTTTTTGTTTTTTTTTTTTTTCCCTTTACCAGAATCAAATGGTTTGATCACAGGGTATTGCCCTCCAAAGCAAACTTTTTTGAGCATGGAGAAATGCTGGGATAATTGATTTGAAATCACACTCCTTTTTGCTGCAGTCTCCTTTTTCGTGTGCTAATCCAGCGTGTGCTGCCAAGAGCAGATGTTCTGGAAAGCGTTTTCCATTTCATACTTTTTCATATTTTTCCTTTGCTTCTTTCACATGTCCTCCTTTCATCTCCCTCCGAAATTATTGGAAAGTGTTAGAGGAGAAGCCACAAGGTCAGCTTCTCTGAAAATCAGGGGTTTGGGGTTTTCTTGTTTGGTTGGTTGGTTGGGTGTTGTTTTTTTGTTGTTGGTGGTGGTTTTTTTTGTTTGTTTGTTTGTTTGTTTTTGGTATTGTGGAGTCTCGATTCCCCATGGGTGTCTGTGGTCTACCAGGCCAGGTGGCAGAGCTGGGGTATGGATGTGGCTTCTCATGCAAGCATTTACAGGATGGGGGTGTCCTGCTCTATGTAGGGACCCAGCAGGACTTTGCCACCCATCCAAAAGCATCAAAACCTCCAGATGCAAATGAGCCATGTAACTAGGCTTCAGTGTGTAATCTCTCCCAGTTTCTTCCTACCCCCTCTAAGCCAGACAGGTTGAGGTGCCCGTATCTACTGATATCCACCCTTTGCTTGCTTGGTTTCCATGCCTATGGTAGTTAAGAACAAGCCGTTTCTGAGTTCCTGGCAGTGCTAACAATCCACACAGTTTGAAGACTATCTCAGATCTCATGGTTCAACCTCCGTGGTTTGGCTGTCTTTGCCTGCTACAGAGAGATCGCAGAGCAGTGAAACAACATTGGGTGGAACCTGCTGACTGGTGAATGAGATTCTTAATGTTTGCTTTTTGTAGCATGCTGTGGCTGGAGGGAGTTGAGCCCTGTGAAAGACAAGCCTTTCTCCGCTCACCTGGGTGAATTAGCAGGGTCTGAACCTGTTAAAAACTTCTTGTCCACCTGCGAGTGCCATTTGAGGGAACCTGCCCTGTTCAGGCACATCCACTGTATGGGTTTCCTTATGCTCCTCTGGCTGAAAGGGACTTTTCGCGGTCTTTCCTAGATAGCCAAAGATGTGAAGCAGTTCTACGACCAAGCGTTCCAGCAGGCGCTCATGGCAGATTCGGACGCGAGCAACGGGAAGGCTGTAGTGAAGACCTTTCACGAAACGGTAAGATGTCGGAGGTCTTGCTGCATGCTCAGGTTAGGCCATACGTGGGCAGCCCAAGCTGGTGAACGGGGTCTGCAGTGCCTCGAATTGCATGCAGTTAACTTCTGCATGGGGTTTGTTGGGGTGTTAACTTCTGTATGGGGTTTGTCGGGGTGAGTGGCAAGGAGCGGCTGCCACTGTGCTTCAGATGCTCCTTCCCAGAGAGGAAGAGGAATTAAGTTGTCCTGGGGCGGGAAGTGAAGACAGCACTGAATTTGTAATTCTTAGGAGTGAACTGGGTGCTGGGTTTTTGCTGCCTGCCTTCTGAGCTCTGTGCAAAAATTCTCCTTGGCATAGGAATTTCTTGCAGCCAGAGGAAATGAGAACATGGGAGGAAGGAGAAGGAAGCGGGGTCAGGAAAACGAATAGGAAAATCAGGGTCTAAAGCATATAATGCTTCATTTAGGTCTTAGCCTGTTAGAGGTAGCTCTTCTTAGGGGTCAGGTAAGAGAGTTCCACCCTCTTAAATATTTTGTCCTTAGCACTGTGCTAGGAAGTCTGTGCTGAGCTTTAATGAAGTTGTTTTTGATCCACCTCAGCACTCCAGATTAAGTAAAACTCAGTGGAAGACAAATGCTGCTCTGAGGAATAATTTGAGACCTCCTCTGCTCAGCAGGAGGCAAACCTCTGGAGGGACTCGTGTTCATTCTCCTCCAGGATACCATACCTGATGTGTCTGGGATCAGTGCAGGAAGCAGCTGCATTGCATGTAAAGAAAAAAATGAAATTGGAAAGTTGTTTCTTCCCCCTCCCCTTCTTTTTCCCCATCCAAGGTGCCTCTTAAGTTTTAAGTGGCTTTTGGAGGTGTTTAATGGCAGGGAGAGCATTGCAAGAGAGCGTGTGCTGTCTGCTAACCTGTTGGTTTGTGGTTTTTCTTTCCTCTTTGTAGCTGGATTGCTGTGGTCCTGATAATGCAATAGGAACTCTCCCTGCACTGTGGAGAGAGGACCTCTGCCCAAAGGCCATACAGAAAGTCTTTGTTCAGGTAGGCTTGGCTGCTCTTCCCCTGGCACATCTCCTGCAAGGGAGCTTGGCTGCCAGGGAACTTTGGGGATTTATTCAGGATTTGGATACCGGGTAGAGATTTCATTTATCTGGGGGTTGTGTAGAGGGCTGTTGGAGGTTCCTGTCAATGCTCCCCTTGCTGTTTCTGCTTGAGGGGCTTACAGAGGGCTGATGTTCCGTGGGAAGTCCTAGAGCCAAGGCCTGGCATGAGCCTGGAAGCATGAGTGGGACCTGGGGGAAAGCAGGAACCTTGGACCTGCCTTTTTGGATGCCCGGGGGGTGTGGGAGGAAAGCAGGTCTGTGACCACGGTGTTTCTCTGCTTCAGAACTTGAGCTGCCACAAAAAGATTGACGAGCTCTTCTCTGGAAAGCTGTACCTGATCGGTATTGCTGCCATCGTGGTCGCCGTGATCATGGTAAGCGTTGCAGCAGGAAGGAATTGGCTATCCAGGACTCAGTGGTATTGGTGATCTGATATCAAAATGGCCTGATCCCTGGAAAAAAAAAAAAAAAAGTCAGCAGCAAAGATGTATCATCTCTGCTTTTGTTTCCGGCATGAGAGTGTTTAGGTGGAGAGGAGGCTGGGGGAAGAGCGGAGGCCGTGAGGTTGTCCTAATCCCTAGCGTGGAGGAGGGGGGAGCTCCCACGTTTTACAGGTCAGCACGTCACCAGTGGCCTTCTGTCTCCTGACAGATCTTCGAAATGATCCTGAGCATGGTGCTGTGCTGCGGCATAAGGAACAGCTCTGTCTACTGAGACTTGAGAGACGGTGAGGGGAAGGGGGGAGCAGGGCAGACGGCGCTGGAGGGGACCCCAAGTGCCACCAAGTGACCAGGAGACATTTCAACAAAAGACAAAGAAACCTATGTATATAAATACTTCCAATATTACCATACAGTACTTATCATTTTTCTTTTGAAGTACTTTTTGTTTTTTAATAAATAAAACTTTCCCATATCCTTGTGGCTGAGTTAGTTACACATCAGTTTTGTGTGATAGGGAAAGCTGCTGTAGCAGGAGATCTAGTCCTTCCTCCCCTTTCCCCACCCCAAAAAAATCAGAAATATCGTTGGTGGAAGATGTACAGAGGGGAAGGCTGCAGCCTGTTCTCAGAAATCTTTGCCTTGGTTTTTACTCTTTTTCAGCACGGACTGTTTATTTTTTTTTTAATATACATATATATATATGTATATACATATATAAAATTTGATGACGAAGCAGGATTTAGCATTTTTTGTTCATTTGTTCTCTTTTCCCACCATCACCCTGATTCCCTGGCTTTTCCAAGCCTGGGAGAGAGGAGAGGAAGCAGCCCCAGTTGTCTTGGTGTGATGTTTCCCAGGGGAGATAGAGGTGGATTGCTCCTATCGGACCTGTTTGCAATACTAAATAAACTCTTAACAGAAGTCACAATTTTTGCATTCTCTGAAGAGTGCAGATTTTTTGCGCTTTTTTTTTTTCCCCTGGGGGTTATAACTTTATAAATTGGCTCATTTCCACCTATTCATAACATTAAGGGTCAGTTGCTGGGGGTGAATTTTAGTCACAATTTTTCAAATATAATCACCTGAAAACAAAGTCACTTTTTTTTTTAACCTTGTTAAATGTTTCTTTATAGACATAATATTTTGGGAGAGACTAGTGTTCTACAAAGTTCCCACTGTTAAGCTGATGCCTAGATACAAATGATATTAGGGGGAAAAAAAAAAAAGAAAAAAAAATGGAAGAAAAGTCCTTAACCTTAACAATCCTACATTTACATATTGCAGGATGACTTTGGGGGATTTCCAGCTGTATACATACATGTTTAAATTTCATCTTTACATCACTCTTCTATTCAGTGAAATTTTCCCTGCTTAAAGCATATCATCACACACTGTAACATTGCTGGGAAAATTTCATAACTTGATTTTGAAAAAAAAAATTGCTTATTTCTTAAGACTTTCCATTTCCAGTGACAATAACAGCAGGAGATGAGCTTATCAAAGCAAGGGCATTCAGGATTTAAGATTGTACCAGTTGAAACGCTTTTTTGTGCCCTGGTAAGCTTCGATTGCCAATTATGTGTACGTGGCCTCTGTTGTATGCCACTCTGTTACTGTGTACATAAGAAGGGAAGAGTGACCCAGGATCTATGTAATAAAAATCAGAGTGTCTCTAAAAAGATGATCTATGTGTATAGTTCTATAGATATATATTTTTAAGCAAAGCCTTTTCCTTAGCCGGAGGGGTACTTGAGCTGGAAATGCTAGCATCTCTCAGCTCTTTGCCATGTTGAAGCAGGGGAGGGGAGGAGTTAAAACCTGCGATCACCTTCCTCACTTCAGGAATATTTCCGTTTCTTAAAGCATTTCACTTTCCCCCTCACCTTCAAGTTGCAATTAAGAGCTCCAACTCGGACAGGGAGAGAGACCCGGGACTATTATGAACTAGCACCTTGTCCATGGCACGTGGGTGCCATGGCCTCTGCCAAAAGGGGACAGGAGATTACTGCACTGAGGCGAGCCGATCTGTGCAGAGGCTTTTCTCCCCTTCCACTCAGCCCTTTTCTGTCCCTACCTTTTAGTATATAGGGCCTTCTAAAAAGTCTATATAGGGGTATATATATGAAATTGTGCTAGGTAAGAGGAGGAAGTGCTTCAACACATCTTTGGTTTGAGTGGGTTGGAGAAAAAATTCAGCCTTAGAAACAGCCTTAAAAGCAACACTGCCCTGAATGTCCACTTTGTGCACATGGAGAATGAGACTTGGTTTGGCAATAGGTAATCCCTTCCCCTGCTCCTCAGCATAGCTCCTTCAGGTCATCTACTCTGTTATGTGGCTATATGTATATGCATCAACCAGCATGTGTGTTTACATATATATGCATCAGGATTGTTAGCATACAGAATGGATGTGTAACTTGCCGCCTTTTTTGTTGACTGTTGATAAATGTGTATAAATATGCCATTAAGCATTTCAATTCTGTTTTCTTTCCTTATACCGTATTTTTGATATTGTTCAGTATTCAGTTGATGCTGCGTAAGTAGCTGAAGCTCTGTTTGAAGACTGACTGGGTCTTCCCTGCAGAGGACTCAGTGCAGATCAGGCACGTCCTTGAATGTTGTAGTTTTGGGGGTCTGCATTGTCCTGTGCAGGATCAACTGGGAGAAAAGTGGTGCTTGGAGAGGGAGCTGGGGCTGTGGGAGGAAGAGCAGAGTGTTTGCTCAGACCATGTGCCACGCTGGCTGCCATTTGCTCTTTGGCTCCTTTCAGAGGAGAGCTCCCTGTGCCACCTCCTGTCCCTGTGGATGCAGGAACCAGAGCTGGACAGGAGGGAAGCGGCCAGGGCTATGAATGTCCTGGGGAGATCTGAAGGAGTTCTGCAGGGAGACAGTAATGCTTGCTTTGGAATTCAGCTGAGGGTCCCCATTTTTGACTGCATAGTCAGTCCCCAAACGGATGATAGATGGAATTGAGGGCTGTAAATACAAACCTTCCCTCTCCAAGGAAGCATATTGCTGGAGCAAGTGGCAGCTGAGAAAATGGCTGCAAGCCTGAGCAGGGAGAAGAGAGGCAGGTGGGGAGAAGCAGAGTGAACTTTCCAGGTCTAAGTTCAAAGACCACATGGAAAGGTCAAACAGAGCCACTGACAGCTTAACTGAATACTTGGGATTTTTTCATACTGTGGAGCATGCCACAAAGCAGTGTGTTTAACTTCTTTCTGCCTTTTTTTTTTAAAGAAACAAAACAAAAATCAATTTAATAAACGTTTCTCATCGTGTGCATAGTGTGATGAAATGCTGCAATTTTACAAACAGTTAACCTTAACACCAGGATGCTTTGTGAACCAGGCTTCAGCAGCATGGGTTTTTCCAGCCTCGGTGAGGGGGGGTGGCAGGCTGGGGACGCATCCAGAATGGTGCTGAGGGACAGCAGAGAGGTTGCTTACCAGCAGCGGTGGCTGCTGCAATTGTGCCCCCCTCAATGGAAGGGGGGCACAGCTGTGGGGGAGCTAATGCGTATTGCAAAATGGGGTGACTGTGTTGAAATTCAGGGGAGAGGCTGTGGTGGCAGTACTGGGCATGCCCAAGGGGCTTCTAAAGTGACCGAAAATAGCCCAAAATGCCCTCAGCTGCCATCCAGCCAGGGTCTGGGCTGTTTTTGTGGCTGGTCTGGTAAGGCCACCGATGCTGCTGCCGCCTGCCCCTCCGCACCATCAGGAGAGAGCCCTGCTGAGAGCGAGGGAGGAGGCCGAGTGCTGTGATCCCACACCCGCCTTTCCTTCTTGCTGTGTCTTGGACTTCTCACTGCGTTTGAAGCACGGCTGTCCCCGACAGCCCCCGGCCATTGCCCGTGCAGAGAGGGAGGGAGAGTGATGTTCAGCTGCTGCGAAGGAAGGCAAGCCCTGCTCCCTGCTCCTGGCAGCTGTGCCTGTGCTACAAGATCATACCCATCTGTTGTTCTTTCACTTGTTTACCTGAATGTTAATGGAGTCGGACATAATGACTTCTGGAAAGAAAGAAAAAAAAAAAGAGATATTTAAAAACAATAATAATAAAAGAAACAAAGCAAAACCTTCCCTTGTAAGTCGATTTTTTAATGATGTGTTGTCAGATCTTGTTTCTTTCCATCGCGTACAGATTTCTGCCATGTCTTCCAAGGGAACAGGGTTGTCTTGCTCTTGTGTCAAAGCAGAATTCAGGCTGCTTTAGGGAATGCAGTCCTTAGCTGACCTTCTAGGTGGTTTCCCATGAATATGATGCTCTTCGCTTCATGCCTTAGAACATTTGGATTGTGGTGCTGTGTTGTTGCTCCAGATGGGTATGAAATTATTCTTACCTCTTCGGAGCTAAGATTAAGCTGATGTGAGTCACTGTCAGACTCAGGCTAGTGTTCAACAGGAAGAAAAGCGATAGTGGAAACAAACTGGCAAAGCACAGCGCATATTTGGCATGCAGGCTGTGTGCCTTGGGACATCAGCCTGGAAGCATAGCTAGAATCTTAACCTTCCCCAGCTAAATGCTGTACCCTGTTTGCACCTCAGGTTTGACTATTAACACTCGTGCTCAGAGCCAGATGAGTTGTATGTGCTGTTGGAGCTGAGATGCTGAGAGGGAAATGGGCAAACCAGGCCCTTTTAAGGTGCTGTTAAGTGAAGACACTGGTTGTGATTGGAGAACAGCAGTCCTGCTGCATAGGAGCATGTGAGGCTGCACAGATAAACCACTGCGAGGGGAAGGGGTTGGTGGAAAGCCTGCTGCCCAGTTGTTCTCATATTACACCAACAGCCATGGCTTAGGCTTTTTTTGGAAAAATGTTTCTTGTCCAGAGGATTGAAGGACTTAGAAAAGCAGGGCCAAGAGCTTCAGCTTCCTAGGAATATTACCATGGATTTTATTTTTTTTTTCAAATAAGAATTTATGCAAACAAAAAAATGCAAGTGTGATTTTTTTCTTAGCTATACCGATTTGGGCTTTTCCCAGTGGAATTCTTTTCTTTCACCCACCACTCCTAGGTGTTTAAAAAAAAAAAAAAACTTTCTAGAGTATTTCTCATGAGAGGTTTTGGAGATGTTTTTGCTTTGGCCAGCTCTATTTCCTAAGCCTATTCTGGGCTGTTTGTGTTGTAAGTAGCAACGTGCCTAATTGTTTCCTACTAAGACAACTGGGACTAACAGCAAAGGTATAAATTGCTGATGTCCATTCTGTACTTAGATGTTGTCTAAGCTCTAAGTATGTTTTGCTATACTCCCACGGGGGAGGAGGAAAAAAAAAAAAAAACAGCCAGCTCTCTCATACGAGAGCTGTTTACAGCAGAGATTGCTGCAGGGGAAAGCACCCTCCCTGTTCTCCAGCTGCCAGCTCCACTTGCCTGGCTCAGTGATGAAGGATGTGCTAGTTGCTATGCTCAGATTCCTGCTCTGAACCACAGTTGCCTTTGCTGGGCATCTGTAGGTGCTGAAGGGGAGAGGCAAACATAATTAACTACATGACTAGCGCTTGATTAAGTGATAAGCACAGGCTAGAATCCCAAAATCCTGTACATACTGAAACAAAGTAAAGGTGCAGTGTTAATTTGTGTATTTTTTGTGTGACCACTCCTCGGTTTCAGCCTGGGGAGCATTGTTATAAAATGACTGAGTCCCAAATAGGATTACAATCAGAGTTTACAATTTATTAAACGAATAGAGGCAAGCAAACAGCGCTGGGTGCGCCGGGAGTCTCTGCTCCACCGGGACGCACACCTGTTACGTAAGGCAGCTGGTTTTTATACTCCTAGGCTAATACATATTTATTACTACTTCTAGAAGAGGCAGGGTTATTATAATTGGTTTCCCAAATCCGAAGTCGCCTGCTTATCAGTCTCTGTTACTTTCTCAGGGGCCGCTCGAACAGGGAGACAGGGAGGCTCATATTTTCCTCCTTATCTCGTGGTCCAGGGAGACAGGGAGACAGGAAGGCTCTTATTCTTCCTCCTTATCTAGTGGTCTCTTGGCCGGCTATCAGAAGTTACTGCACATCCGTGCAAAGTCAGCAGTTTTTCTCCGAAGAAATCCCTTTGTTCTTTTCTCGCCTAAACCCAGGCCTCAATGTTAACCCTTCAAAACCCCTTAGTGGCACGAATTGCTGGACCATTTCTTACAATTCCTCCCTTTTTTTTTTTTTAATCATCAATTCGTGTCTCTCCTTCAACCTTTGTCAGTAACAATTGGATTTCATCAGTCAGTTCTCGGGGTGTCCACTTCTTAAGCATCATTATCGACACGTCACCTTTTCTCTCCACTGAAGTCATCACAAATTGGGTGCTATTTATTACTCGCCGTATCAACAACGTAAAGCAAGGTATCATACAAGGTATAAACAATAATGTCACTATACCACATAAAAATAAAAACAGCATCCTTTTAACCCATGGTTCACCAGGCAACCATGAAAAGAAATCCCAATCCATACCCTTCCAAGTTTGTACTGGGACGTGGGCTAACTTTCTAATTTCCTTTGTTATCTGCTTGACCACTTTTCCATTATCATCAATCTGTAGACAACAATTAGAATCGTTCAGTTTTCCACATACTCCCCCTTCTTCTGCTAGTAAATAGTCTAAGACCATTCTATGTTGGAATATAGCATTTCTCATTTGAGTGGATTGGTCAGCCAAAAGATCCAAGGCTGTCGCTGTTTGATTTGTTACAACCTCGAGGATAGCTTGCAACCTAATTATTCGGTTCAAATTATAAATAGGTTCTCGGGCTCCTGATATCAACTCATTTGGGTTCCAGGTGGCTGGCCCATAATGCTGTATGATTCTTTCAGGAGGCCATTCATCCTTTCCCCATTTTTGGGCACTACCCCCGGTTAAGGAAGTATCTATAGATCGTTTCACTCTGTTCAGGTCATCATATAATCTTATTCCTAAATGATCTCCTTGTGTTTGTGACAATAAAAAGAACAAGGGTCTTATGTACCCCACATAGCATATTCCCGACCAATTTTCAGGTAGCCTCTTGTAAGCATGTTTGCCACACACCCAATAATGTCCCTTTAGGGCCCACGTCCCGTTTGGAAAATGACCATCCCATCCATCTTTACCCTTTGGGGCGTGATAATACAGAGTGTCCTTGTTACCGAGTGGTCCTGTTACAATGTCTGCCCCGTTTGTACTCGTATATGCACGCTTCCAAGCTCCCACGTTGGGTTTCCACTTACAGTCACAATTCAGTTCTCTTTGGCGACCTGTCATATTATAAGCCTTTTTCGCCGTCCAATCTTGAGAGTGTGGGAAGCGCCTTCAATCATGGGGTTGGGCCCGCTTTCAGAGCTTGTGTTACCATTCAACCCTTCAGGGTGATCCAGCTCCTGGAAAAACTAATCACAATTTTATTATGGGTTTAAAAGGTTCTCATGTTATTTTTCTCAGGACAAACTGATCTTGGTGTGGGAGAAGTCCGGTCGAGGCACCCTCACTCGGCGGTCAATACCCATAGGGGTTGCCTCCCTCGGTAGACCATACACGCCGCAGTGGAGGGTCCTACCCCGGTCTTGCCTTCTCCCTTTCCTCCCTTCAGCCTTGTCCTCTTTATCCAGTGCCCTTAATTCATGCAGAACCTCATTGCTGGGATATCAGTTCCTCTTTAGTCTCAGTTTCAGTTCCCCAGGAGTGGACTCAACCCTCCAGGCTTCGGTAGTTATTGGTCCTTTTATTCTGGATGCGTGGGTCCAACCCCTTTCTGCTGTTCTCACAGCTGTTTCAGTAGTAAGTAAAACAAGGTACAGTCCCTCCCATCGGGGGTTCAATGATTCTTCTCTCCAGGTTTTTATTAAGACCTTGTCTCCTGGTTGTATTTTATGAATAGCAAATCCTAAAGGTGGTGTCTGAGTCATCATCCCAATTTCTCTTATCTCCTGTAATCTCCTTCCAATGGTAATTATGTATTTCTGGATACTATGATCCTCAACTACATTGTTCCCTAGGGGCATCCCTTGAGAATAAGGCATACCATATAACATTTCATATGATGATAATCCAGTCTCACTGTGTGGTTTAGTTCTTATGTTTAAAAGTGCCAATGGTAAGCATTTCGTCCAGGGCAGCTGTGTCTCGATCATTAACCTAGCCAATTGTTGTTTTATTGTTTGATTCATCCTTTCTACTTTCCCTAAGCTTTGTGGGTGCCACGGAGTGTGGTATTCCCACTGAATACCTTTCAAGGGGTACATCCTTCAAATCTTTGTGGCTGGCGTATGTTCGATTATTTCCACACAATTGTGTTCCAACGGTCCTTCTTCTGGAACGGTTCCTAGAAATACTGCTGGATATAACAGGTTAGTCGTTTTCAAGGTTATGTCATCTTGTTCAGTTAGGATTGCCTGATATTTCATCATCCGGCTGGGTGATAACCAGTGCCCCCCCCCCTTTGTTCCAAAACGGTTGTTACCATATGTGGTCCAAAAACTTCAATACGTTGAATATCCTTTGTTATTTCATTTTTTGCTCTAAGATCTTGTACAGATCTATACTCGCCATTCGGCTTCTTTACTGGAAAAATTGGAGTATTGTATTCCGATTTACATTCTTCCAGAATCTGATATTTGAGAAATTTGTCAATAATTTTCACCATTCCCGTGCCTAGCTTCTATCTTAAGTGGATATTGTTTGATTCAAACAGGTTTGGCTCCTTCCTTTAATTCCACCTTTACCAGTTGTGCCAGTTTCGACTTCCCTGGTACATCTGTTTCCCGTACTGTTGCTATAACTGCATTTTCTACTTCTCTTGGAATATTAACAAAGGGTTTATCTTTGATCATTAGGATTTGGCCTACTTTGGACTCAGGTACCTTCATTATTAATTCTCCATCCTTAAAGGTTATTGTTGCATCTAATTTGGCTAATAGATCTCGTCCCAAGAGTGGCATCGGGCATTCTGGTACATACTAAAATTCATGGGTTAGTTCCTTACCCCCAAAACGCAAATCAAGGGGTCGTAAGAATGGCCGTTCCTCCTCCTTCCCTGTGGCTCCAATTATTGTAGTTGTCTTAGTTCCTAATCGTCCTTTTAAACTATTTAACACTGAATATGTTGCTCCTATTACATTTACTGACTAACACAGAGAAAGAAGCTCCCATAACCAACAAAAAATTCAAGCCTCTGTCTTCGTTTCCTAGCTTTATTTCAACTAGTGGACCTGCTAGGGTAGATGCCCCAGGTCCCCGTCATTCCTGACTGTTGTAAGTTTGTCCTGCAGCCTAAGACAATTTCTTTCTGATATCAGGGGCCGATTGCCCTGGAAAGAGGCTAGCCAGTTGCCTCTGTTTGTTTGTTTGTTTGTTTGTTTGTTTTTAAGCCAGGTCCATTTTTTTTTTTTTTTTTTCTCATTGCATTTCAAAGTTGGTCCAAAAATTCAAAAATTCCATAAATTCCATAGGGGTTTCTTTTGGACCTTGTTGGAACAGATTCTCAATTCCCAATAGCCAATTTAACCAGATTTTAGTATTTACATAATTTCCGGGGTGATTAGGGTCTCAGTGAGGGGGTCGGTCAGGGGAATGCAATCGTTGACAGTTCCCTGAGCGGTCCCATTGGCAATCTGAGCTCACACAGGAACTCAGGTTGTTTCAAGAGTTAGCTGCTTTTCTGTTTCCACGACAACTCTCTCGGACCCATCACGGTCCCCCTGCCCCAGAGGGCTCACACCGCGATTTAGAGATCTCAGCCTCGGGTTGAGACGGAACTATTAACATTCCTACATCCTCTTTCCCTGCTCATTCAGCATCAAACAGCTCTGTTAAATACTACATGCCACACAACCTTTAACACCTTCAACAATCCTTTTAACACTTCCTTTATCTTTCTCCAGCCTGTACTTTTCTAATGCCAACACCAAAGGCTCAGTCAGGGGCCAACTTAATTCCAAACCTTTTCCCTCCAACATGCTGAAACAACATATCACTATACAACATTTCATCCTATTTTCCTTCTCTCCTCAAAAACATTAATTGCAAGACACTGTTATAGTCGATTGATCCATAAAGTGGCCATTTAGTTTATATAGTGGCCACCATTGATTGCAATACTTAGTGGAAGTCCTCTTGCTTTCTGTGCCCCCATTTCTAACAATATCCTTCCAATGTGCCAATATGCACCCAAGGAGGCTTTTTCTTTTTTAGGACGTCTTTTTTTTTTTTTTTTGGATTTTCCCCTTTTCCTTGATTTCCCATTCCCTTTTATTTATTTATATTAGTTACTGTCCCTTGTTTCAATTTCCACGCAAACCTTTTTATTGCAGGTTTTTACTATCTTTTCCTAATCTTCTTCCCAAATGTCCCAATTCTCTGGGATTAAACTCTTCTTTCCACATACAAACTTCACTATTTCAGATTATTAATGAGCCCCATTCCAATCATAAATCCGCAGGACTTCGGAAAAACACCTGAAGCACTCAGCCTTCTGTCTTCTAGACAAACAATACCACCTTTTTCACAAAATTTACATTTCAACAAGACCGAATTTCAAGCCGAATGCTAATTTTTTCTCATGCACTTTGTTAGTAAGCCTACACAAAACAAGGAATCACTCCTGTGTATCCGTCAAGATGGGGGTTTAAAAGGTATTGAGGCCTAAATAAATTCGCTCTCCCCCTTCTTACCAAATTCCCAGGGCTCAGGCCTGAACCACCAAAGAAGTGACTCTCCGTTCTACCACTTTGATAATGTCAGCCCCTCTCCCCCGATACTTGGGAAACTGACCAAACACCACCGCGAATATACCCAAACTTCTAAACTGTTACTTAGATAATGCTCCCACCTTCCTCCTTGACACAGTCAAAACATTTAAGAACAAAACAGGATTACAAGATGCACCACCGGGGGTGGATTGTTAGGATATAGAGGTGGTAGGTTATCCAATGACTCCCATTCATCATCTTTTTCTTTTTCCTTTTTTTTTTTATTTTTTATTTTTTTGTTCTCTTCTTCGTCAAACTTCTCGTCTGCTTTTAGTGTAAATATTGAGGCTGGAAAAGGACGTGAGATCCTGATCCATAATCCTGCATAATCACTTTCCTCCTGGCTAAAAGGTTCCTTTGAGTTAACATGTAGATTTAAAGCCTGGCAAACCCAGTCTTCAAAAGATCCGAAAATAGGCCAAAAGACATGTGGTCTTAAAGGCTCCTTTGGCCATTCTATCATACAATACTGAATCATTTTTACTTTGCTTTTTCCTTTTCTGGGGCCCCTATCGTTCCAATTTCTAATCATTATCCCTAATGGACTTTCTGGTGGTATGTCTGGTAATTTGCTCCCTTTTCTCTGGTCCCGGGTCTTCGATTTAATCTGACCCATCTAGGAATTTTACTGTGGCAATTCCTACAGCCCTTGGTTGCCTTAGTGAGAGTGTCTTGCAGGGGGTTTAGGACCTATCACCCACCCACGAATCCTATAGGAATCGCTTCGGTCCTTCACCGGCCAAGTCCCTCGCGGGAGATTGGAACCGCGGTTAGAAGACCTCCACAATCGCTTCGGAACTACGTTCCGTCTCAATCACACTCTCACACACACAGGCAACCGAATCCCACCCAACCGAACGGTATACACATTAAATACTTACGACTCCGTCGTCTTCGTTCGGATCTTCGCGCGCAGAATTACGGGCAAAATATAGTGCTGCAGCCGGCAAAGGGAGCTCATAAAAAAAATCTAAATCTTTGCTTGCCCTTATTCAGGTTCAGGATGGTGTTAGCCCCGACCTGACTCGAACAGGAGCCACCAAATGGTGGGGGCGCCCCTCCTAGATCAAGTCAGAATTCAGGAACCAAGACCATCCCGGACGAGCCCCCAATTGTTATAAAATGACTGAGTCCCAAATAGGATTACAATCAGAGTTTACAATTTATTAAACGAATAGAGGCAAGCAAACAGCGCTGGGTGCGCCGGGAGTCTCTGCTCCACCGGGACGCACACCTGTTACGTAAGGCAGCTGGTTTTTATACTCCTAGGCTAATACATATTTATTACTACTTCTAGAAGAGGCAGGGTTATTATAATTGGTTTCCCAAATCCGAAGTCGCCTGCTTATCAGTCTCTGTTACTTTCTCAGGGGCCGCTCGAACAGGGAGACAGGGAGGCTCATATTTTCCTCCTTATCTCGTGGTCCAGGGAGACAGGGAGACAGGAAGGCTCTTATTCTTCCTCCTTATCTAGTGGTCTCTTGGCCGGCTATCAGAAGTTACTGCACATCCGTGCAAAGTCAGCAGTTTTTCTCCGAAGAAATCCCTTTGTTCTTTTCTCGCCTAAACCCAGGCCTCAATGTTAACCCTTCAAAACCCCTTAGTGGCACGAATTGCTGGACCATTTCTTACAGCATTGTGCTATCCTGCACAGGGCATGAGCTCAGCAGGAGGGCGGATGCGTAAAGATGCACTCTTGGTGCAAACATTTCAGCCAACCTCTGGCAGCTTGTCTGATGCAAGCAGCCCGATGCTTTCCCTTCAGAGAGTCCAGGGAACTGAAGCAGAAAGAAAACACCATCCAGCTGCTAAAAATGCTAAAAAAGTGCCCGCATTTTCACACTTGCAAATACAATACAGTGGGCACATAACTTTGCAACCAGGCATGCAAAGGTGGATTGCTTGGCATTTCTCCACTGGGTTTACATTATTAACCAGCTCAAGTGCCAGTGGTTGCAAGTAACATTTCTAATTAGAGTTTAATCACACCTTTTTTTTTTTTTTTCCTTTTTTGTGTGTTTCTTGGCCTGCTTCGCTGATGCATTCCCTCATGTTCAAACACAGCTTTGCTAAGCTCTGAAAAGATGTTGGTGTTAGGCCAAGTGAGAGTGTTCGTGTACATACAACACCCTGCCTGCAGGCTGCAAGTCAACTGGTAAGACTCCCTCCAGCAAGGTTTAGGGGTGTTAAATGCAAAGCCCTGTGTCAGCTACAATGCAGTGTCAGTTAATGAGTTCCTACAGGCCATGTTCTAACAGAAGGTCTGAGGATTTTTAGAGTTTTAAGAGGTTTTTCCAAAATGTTTACTTCAAGGCCCTCAGCTGCTACGAATGACCTCTTTCAGCTCTTCTCTTCTGCTGTTAGCATCAGGCATGCTGTGGCAAATGATAGAAAAAAGACTCAAGATTTAGAAGGGTTTTTTAGTAAAAATATTCTGTAGCTAAATCAAAATGAACAGTGGCTCCCAACTGCATTTGTTTCTTTTTAAAATTTGAAATAATTGCAGAAAGCATTAACTTTGCAGGACTTCACTTCCCGCTCATGCATGCAGTGTCTCTAGCAGGAAAGCGTTTCACATTCTCCCTACAGGTAGGCAATAACTTTGTTATTGTGAAGAATCAGGTTGATACAGACCTTCATGATCTGCCCTCATTAAGAAAACTCCTTTCCACAGGAACTGGTTTTATGTAGTTATCTTAGGGGGAAAAAAAGCACCAACATGGATAAACAGCACTGGACTAAATCCAAACTGCCTGCAGGTGGGCCAAGACCAAAGGAAAGTGCAAGGTAAAAGAGGTAAGCAAAGTTCTATGTAGGAGAGAAGCAGTGTCAAGCACTCACCCCACAGCATTTTGAGGCTATTTATAGGCTTTTCTTCCCTCTGCTTTTACCCGTTCTGGCTTGGTGCAACTGCATTCTCCTGGCAGAGGAGCATGTGGTGTTCACTACTCTGCTTTTGATTTTTGCCTACAGGAAAATGCACCTTTCCTTCCCCACTTCCCCTCAGGAACTCCAGCATCAGCTGAGAATGGCCACACCAGGCTTCCACCCTCATTCTGGGTGCATGTGATGGAGAAAATGCATCTGATTGCTCTGTCTGGCCTGCAGTGCCTGCTGGGGAATCGCCTGCCAGTTTCCTACAGCCCCAAGGAGAGGGGCAGACAGTCTCTGCCAGACACCCACCCCAGTCTCTACGCACAGAAGCAGCAGAAGCCTTTAGTGCATGGGCTGGGGCCAGAGCCTGCCGGTGAGCAGCAGAAACAGTTACCGGATAGAGGCCAATGACAGATTTATTTGCAAGAAAGGAGCACGAGGCTCCCAGTGCTGGGGCTGAGAATGGTTTGCATTTTCACACACAACTCCCCCACAGGGGGATGCGCTGGCTTCCTGCAGAGGCATGGGGCCATCTCTGCAGAGGAGTCCATGTACTGGGCATGGTGTGCTTGCTTGGATGATGGCCCGTGCTGCTGCTCAGATCTGCATCCCAGCCTCCCCACCCCTCTTCAAGCCACCTTAGTTCACACTGGCAAGGGGGAAACGCTTTACCATCTGTTCATCTTCAGTCTGACTCATTATTTTTATTTCAGCTGTCGCCAAGCAATAGCGAAAATCCCAACACACCAGCATAACCACCGGTGCAAACTGTCTTGTTCTCAGTCAGCAGAGAAAAAAGCAGCTCAACCCTGGCTCTCTGCAGTGTCTGATACTCATATTCTGCAAAAAGACAGGAAGGAGAAAAAGGGTACAGACAGCTTCTGAAGTAACCTTGGCCATCAACAGTATCCTGGCAAAAAAAAAAAAAAAAATCCATGTCATACATTGCTTGTCTCCACCTTACAAAAACAGGGCATGCCACCACTTACTGCACATCTTTTTCTTGCCTATTCCTCATTACCCTCCGAGTCTAGCTGCTGGTGCACCCCAACACCCCAGACCACATTACACAGCAGTGGTAGCCTTCATCCATGGTTTATGCTTGGCTTCCCTGTCCAATGTCTTCCTGTGCCTGCTTACTGCCCTCTTCGTATCTGTTCCTGCTCACCTGCCAGAGGACTCTGTTTTCCTCTCATCCTCCCTCCAGCCAGGAACCTATTTGTACCTCTGTGCTTATACTATATATGTATATACATTTAAGGAAAGGCTCACCAAATGGGGAAACACCTCTAGAGCTGCTGTTTTAAAACTACAGTACAGCTCCAGGCAGACGCAAGACATTTTGTGCTAATCTTGCTATTGCTGCCAAATGTATTCCAAAAGGCAGCCTACATTTCATAAATTACTGTAGTTAGCAACACTCCAGAAGGCAAAAGGACATATTTTAAAACTGACAATGCAAATGAAGTGGCTGCAGTTTACATTATGGATGACTCACAGTGAGGCCCCTCTTAAAGGGATTTGGTGAGCTTGTCTCAGACACAGACACAGCATCACCTTTAGCACATCCATCTGCAAATAAACCGGAGATGCAACAGGGTATAGATGACATGGGGGGGGGGGGGACAGCAACATCAGGTGAGGTGAAGTTGCACAATCATTTGGTTTTTTTTGCTGCAAAATGATGGTACAGATGACGGGCTTTGTTTATAAACAAGACTTACTGCAAATCAAAACTTTGCATGTTGATCTCTCAGAGTGGGGTGAGCTGCTGACGCAAAGCCTTCAGAAGCTCATCCCCTCTGCAGTCATTATTTAATTCGGGCATTAATTTAATTCCATTTAATGATGAAGTCCCAGGGACATGCAACGTAGAATGAGACTGGGACCCGGGGAACGGGTGGGGATGAGCCCTGCAAGCTGCTGTAGCACAGCTTAGGGTAAACAAGCTAAGTATTAAAGCCACTTGGGAAGTATATTTCCACTGTAAAAGTAAACTTTTAGCTGAACGAAGGGGAAAAAAATCAGGCAGTGTTGGCCAACACCAATAAAACATTTTCAGGCAGAATTCCACTTCTCAACGCACACACAAAAAATGTTTTCTGGGACAGAAAATGGAAACTTGTTTCTGGCTGGACACTGGTTTTACGCCCCTAGTGACTTGGGGTTTTCCGGATAGAAAATACAAATAATAAAAAAATAAAGCCTGCACTTCCTCTGAAATTCACACTGTTGCCAAGCCCTAGTTTCTGATGAGGAAAAAAAAGCTCTGTTTGATGTGTTCTTTTCACACTTTTTCGCGGCTGCCCCCTTGCCGTGCAGCACAGCGGCGGAGCCACAGCCGCCATTTCGCAGCCCCCACAGCCACGGGGCAGGGGGATGCCCCACAGCCAACCCCGTGCGGCGCCAGCGGCTCCCTATTTCCTCACAGAGTACAAAATGGCGGGCGGCGCCCGGCGCGGTGCACCCTGGGAGCTGTAGTCCTGTCGTGCCGCGGCGCGGGCGGAGCGAGTCGGTGAAGTTTTTGCTCGGGCGCGGGCCCGCAAAATGTCCCCCAGCGCGGACAACACGGGAGACTACAACTCCCAGGATTGAAAAGGAGCGAGGCGGTGAGGAGAGGGGAAGCTCCCTCCCGCTTCCCGCCGCTTTGCCTGCTGGGATTTGTAGTCTCAGCTCCGCGGGCTGCAGCGCTGCTTCGGATCGAAAGGACTCAATGTCCCAGCGCGCCCCGCGCCAGGGCCGGGGCCGCGGCCTGGAGGAGAGGGCCGGCGCTGTGAGGAGGCGGTGGCGGGCCTGTGGTGCTGGGGGTACGGAGTGCTTCCACACCCGTAGGGGCCTGCGAGCCCCCTGGAGCCAGGCCGGGATGGCAGAGCCCGACCGGGAGCTTGCCAGGCAGGGAGCCGCCGTCCTGCCCGAGCCGTGCTGCCTTGGCACCGCCGCAGCGAGCCTGTGAGTCCGTCGGGCGTGCTGCGAGGGGCAGCGTGCTGGCAGGGTTTGCGCAGAACTCGCCTTTCGGGGTACCTGTCCGTGGGAAGGTGCCCGGTTCGCGGCCGTGACTCGCACCGCCGCCTGGAACCGGCCGTTTTAGCCAGTGTAACTTTTTAATGCCTCTCTGGAGTCCTTGCTATTTCTTCTGTCTGTTTTAAAACCAAATGTAAGGATGAAGGGATTTCAGGTGGCGTTTAGGGGTTACACTGAGGGACGTGTTTCCAAAAGCAGCCGTTAATCCCTTTGCCAGAGACAGCTAGGCCTTACACAGACCACGGCACGCCGGCTCTCAAATTTTTTTAGACCTTTCTCCATATTTTAATGCTTCGTGCCAGTCCATCCCTGATTGCGAATATGGCCTTTCCTTGAAGACATCCCTGTGGTATCCTTCGTCTCTTTTCCTGCAGTATTTATTACCTGCAATGCATGACTAGCAGTTTGATATTTTCTCGGCTTTATTTAACACAGTTCATTTACTAATTGTTTACTGCACCTATAAATTCCAGTTTTATTTTTTAAAAACCCCTCTTCTGCTCTACAGAAGAAGGCTTGGCAATGTGCATGTGGAGACTGAGTAAATACAGCGCTGCCTGCCTTATTAGGTTGTGTTGTTCTTTTGCTAAAATCCAGGAATATTTGCACTCTTTTATGCTAGCTTGATTTTGTGTCGGATTTGGAACTTGGTTCTGCAGCTCTGGATGATTCAGGGAGAAGGAATTATTTTCAAAACTCATTTTAAAGCTACATTTCCAGTATCTTGATGGAAATGTTTGTTTTCTAGGATGGAAGTTCTGAGATCTTTGGTGGCTTTAACTGACCCTCAGGAGGGGAAGCTGGCTCAGTCTCAAGAGAAAGTGAGTGACCAACAGACTCCCTAGGTCTGTTTACTGCATCGTTTAAGAAGAACCGATAATTACACAGCTCAGCTTAATCTAATAATGTATGAGAACTATTTCCATAATTCACATTTCTTGGAGCTGAACCGAGGTGTGGGTTTGCCAGCTCTGTTTCTCATTGCTTAGCAATTGGTGGTGTGATCATCGGCCTTCCTGGTTCTTCAGGGTTTCCTTTGAGCAGGTGGCAGAGTGATTTAGCCTGTACTGGAACTCAGGCTGCAGATCTTGGTGTCTTTTTATTGACTGAACGGCTGACTCTTGCTGACCCTTGGTTACACCCTCCCCTTGTTTCCAGTGTGCTAGTGCAAGTATGGCGTCTGCAATTAGTTTTCTTAATTCAGTGGGATTCGTTTCTCAAGCTAGATTACCATGTGATTGCAGGAATCTAGTAATAACATGAGAGTTTAAAGCCAAAGAGGGAGCGGAGCTTTTACTTTGTTGAAAGCCATTGCAAAACTGTAGCAATGGCTTTAAACTGACAACTATAGTGACACTCTACCGGCTTCTCTGCCGCAGACCTCAATCAGCAGTAGTGCTGTTCATAATAAGCACGACATGATTACTGGGGCAAGAGGTAAACTGGCAATAAAGGATTGCAATGGCTAAAAGAAAATGTAAGAGATGTAAGAGATTAGGAGGTGTTTCTGTGGATTTATGCAGTATGAGAAATGCAGGGTGTGATTTAGAGAGGTCACTTCTGTTCAATGGAAGATATGTGAGACTGTTACAGGGTAATCAGATTTGCTCTTCATGTACATCTCTTAGTAATTGGTCCTGCTGTAACCTTTAATGAAATATGGTGTGCAATGCTATTTTTGCTTACTTTGTATTCTTGTACCTACTCTTGTGCACATCTTTAATATTAAGGTGCATTCATTCCATAAATAATGTCTTTATTTCAAGCAAAAGTGCTTAGGAATCCCTGAAGTACAGCTGCTTGTGATATTGTAATAACAATTATTTTGTATGGCCTAGAATGATAGTCATACATGTGATTCTCATTTCACAGTTGTATTTTCATGCTCCTCTGTATTCTAGGTATTAAAGTTGCTGGGCGTTTGGCAGACTGTATTTGCAGCCATTCCATCAAAGCCCTCGGTGGAGCGATAGCCCAAGATGGGAGATCAGGATGCTGGTGAACCCTTCCTGGGAATAGTGGCTGGGGCCACTGACTACGAAGGAGCTCTGCCCTCTGACACAGTGTCGCTCAGCGATTCGGATTCTGATGATTTGGGGCTAGATGAAGCAGAAGTTGATACAGTATCTCCTGAGGAGCCACCTATAGAGGATGGGGATTACGGATCAGGGGACACCCCTGACCCTTCAGACAGCAGTCACAGATCTCCTGTCCAGCCGTTCCATCTGAGGGGCATGAGTTCTACATTCTCACTCCGTAGCCAGAGCATTTTTGACTGTCTGGAAGAGGCCGCCAAATTGTCTGTGCCCTCAATGTCTGAAGATAATGTTGTTGACGGGAGGTTTAAACGTCCTTTACCTCCAACTACTGTGTCAAGTAATGTGGTTCCAGAAAGCCCTGGAAAGTCAACCAGACCAGTGCAGGCTCCCAAAATCTCTCCAGTGGTGCCTGACTACGTGGCACACCCAGAGCGCTGGACCAAATACAGTCTAGATGGAGTTTCAGAGTCTAGTGATAAGACTAACAGGACAGTGGCTATGGAATTTCTAGAGAGCTTGAAGAAAAGAGGAGAGGAACAAAGCTCAGCTGCCCAAGATAGTTACACCCCATACTTCAATCAGGATCCCTCCAGCTGTGGAGCTGGGAGGATTGTATTTACCAAACCAGCAAAAAGGGGTGTTGATGGACTAGAAAAGAAAATAGCAGCCGGGGAGGGAGATAAGAAACACGCAAAAACAGGTCTGAAAGGAAAATCTCTGAAGACTGATGACTTGAGGGATGACGATAAGGTTGAGCAGGGGCACTTAGATGGTGGAAGTAGAAAGGCAGCAGAGGAGGAGGGGTGCCTGATGGTGGGGGACCTGAACACAGAAGGTAAGCTTAGTGCAAGGTTTAGTGGTGCAGCTGAAGAGCCTTTGGTAGAAAAAGTTGGATTCCATTGCAGTAAGAAGAGGAATAGGAAAAATTTCCGACCCAAAGTAGATGATGAAGGGGAGGAGGAAGAGTCCTGAATGATGGAACAAATTGGAAACATCCAAGAAGTTGTATCGTCTTTGGATATGCTTGCTGTTTTTTCTTCTCTACCTATATATATATATATATATATATATCTTTTTTGGGGTCAGGAACCCATGTTACGGTGTTTTGTCTAACGGTTTGCATCATAGCCACCCAGGACATTTTATGTTGTTAGAAATAAAGCTACCAAAAGTGTGTTACAGACTTCTTGTTAGTGAGAAGTCTGTGGGCACAGGATCGTTGCACCCTAGCAGAAACAACTGTGCTTTGTTTGCTTGAGCAGTTCCCTGGGGTTTGCTCTGGAGCTGAAGTTATCATGAAAGAACTGTTAGCTAAAATGCTGCAAGGCATCTTATTTACTCCCAAGATTTCAAGCTGTTCCCAAATCCTGTAGAATCCTGGAACAAAGGTGATGAGCTCCTCATGAGGAGATTTTTAAACAACAAAAGTAAAACCCAGTCTTCCACTAGATTTGATTTCTCCCAGTCTGTGCTGAAGAGGGAAACTTTTTAAAAATATACCCATCATTGCTATTGAGAGTGAAAGAACAACATGCCCACTTGTGAGTTTGGAGGGCCCAGGTGGCAATTGGCAAACAAAGTATTTTTAAGGTGGTCTTAATATTTAACTGCATTGGTACACTGGGGGGGGGGGGGGGCGGGCGGAACAAAAAAAACTGCCTCCTGCAGACAGGTACAACTTGGAAACATCCCAGTGAAGACACACTCTGGACAGCTTCAGTTGTTAGTTAGGCAACATCTTTTCCTCTTAGTGGTATGATGTGATGTGATGATTTTTGGCCTGTATATCTGTTTATCTTTTCCAGGTGGCACTGGTTCCACATTTGTTTGTGTGGATTTGATGGGAATTGGGTATTTGTACCAGAACTGGATACTTTTTTATTCTTTGGGATTCAATAAACTTTTGGTTGTAGCTTGGCTTCTGCATCTCTTTGAAACATACTGATATTAATGAAAATGGGGGAGTTCTAACAAATACTGTGTGTATTTGAGAATTGTTTAGAAACTCTAGAATCTGTAAAGTTACTCTAAACTTAATGTTTCATAAACTTTTCCTCATCTTCTTAAATTTTAGATTCTAAAGCTCAGTTTTTCGACAATTTGGTGATTTTACAATAGAGAGAGAATCACCTGATAGAATGAATACGATCATAATGTCACGTGCAGTAGTTTTTCATATATAATGTTAATAAGTGGATATGTGTGGTTTTTTTCTATAAATAAGGCTGAAAGATTAAACACTTTGAAAGGTTTTATTATTTGAAAGTAATTCAGTTCACTTTGGACTGACTTTTACCAGTATTCTAAGTTAACTAGCCCCAATGTTAATATTTATAACCGTAATGAAAGGTGACTACTTCAGAATTTGTGATATTTTTTTTTCTTGCTAGACTGCAGTTGTTCAAACTCCAAAGGATGGTTGAGGAGACTTCTTCCCCTTGGGTGGGATGTCAGCATCTTGCCAGTAACTGGTAGGCCTGAATCATCTGGGGGGTTGTGTTTGAATAGATGCATTATTTATTAGCAGAAGTAGAAAACGTAAAATGAGTAACGTGCCGTCTTTTGCAATTCACTTCTTAATTTTAAAAGAGATTGTATTTGATCATGAGAATCCAATTCGATGCATGTTAATTAATGGTTCACTGCCAAATACATCAGTTATTCCAGTGCACGTGAATGGGACATAACAAAAATTCCAAGCAGACAGAAATTGGTTTCCAGTGGGTGATGAATGTACCGGTCACAATAAAAACAGGAGCTGTTTCAGAAAGGAAGCTGCTGTGAAGAGTATGGTGTGCTGTGGGTTGTACAGTGTGCATTATTTCCTAACAAAAAACTTAGCTTTGTACACACCCACTGGTTTTGTAACTTCTCCTTTGCCTAGGGTGATGAGCATTTAGCACAGTACCAAAATTCCATCACTGTTAATGTCACCACTAAGGTCTGGGGCACAGCTGAATAAGCTGGAAAAATGCCTATTTTATGAAGACATCATAACGATTAATTTCTGTTAATAAAGACTCATGTTGGAAAGGCATTTTGATCAGATTGGAGATTTTTTTTTCTCATCTCTGTATTGAGATACCTGGCAGTAGAGAAAGTTTCCGTGCAACCTTTATTTATGTTGTATAAGAGCTGTGTTACAATAGACGTGAGGAAATGAAGTTCAGTTGAAGCTTATCAGAGTATGACCACAACCTGTTACTTCCCCCTTCCAACACTGTTTATGTTAGTCCAAAGAAATCTCCCACTACAGGACAGTAGTGAGATCCATTTTATTTGTGTATCTTTTCATACAAAATTAAAGTAAAGCCAGCTAACATTTGTATACTTAAAAGGTACATGCCAGGTAAAGTAATGCAAAAAATGGCCAGCAGTCCAAATTCTCAGTTTCTAGGAAAATTCTTGCTTTATTTTTTTTCTGAGCTTTGAGAGAAAAATGTTGAATAAAATCAGAAAAATGCTTGGCTGTAGATGCGAGGGCAAGGTGTCTCATAGCAGTGAGCTGACAGCAGGTACCGTCTGGCGCTAAAACAAAAAAGCAAGCAGCAGGGGCTGGGGGTCTGACTGTGGGAGGGTCACCTTTTTTGTCTTTGGAAACTGACTGCAAGCTACTGAAGATCTGAGGACCATGTGATGAGTTTCTGGGGACGAGTGAGGAGCGCTTTAAGGAGCAGTTGGAATATCTCAGAAGCCAGACTAGAAAGAGAAGATGGTAAGTAAGTACAATCATTTGAGGGTGATAAGAACTCTAGGAACTGGATGCATTGTAATAGTTCAGTATCCCAGGCCCTTTCTTTCCTGTGGAAACTTTCTTCAAATGCAACTTGTAAATGCAAGCTTGCTTTTTTGGCCCAGGAAGCGGGTAGGGTTTTAGCGAGGAAATGATTACCTTTCAAAAGGGAAACTCCCTTGAAACGAACACAGAAATGTAGACATTGGTGGTGATGAAAGTTTGATTGAGGGTATGTAACTTAGAGAACAAAACACAGACTATATAGAAAATAAGGTGGTAGTCATTGTGGAGGGGAGTATTGGATAAATGACCAAGAAACATCAGGAGGGAAGAAAGTCCAAGAAGTTGAAGAATGCCCAAGAAATCCTCAGCAGTATTAAACGTTAGCAGTGCTTGACATTAGGTGTGAAGATACCATCAAAGGCTTTGAGATTTGGGTCTTAGGCCTTCATGAGAATAGGATTTTATTTCTACAGTAATTCAGTAGGGGAAAAAGTTTAACTCAAAGAAATGAGTAAAATTTAATTATCAATGTACATGATGTCAGCCTCAGATGGATCTGCATGCTCTTCTCTTTCACCCATTTCTGGCAAAGGCACTTCAGTGTTGGCATTCATCAAACCTAATAGGATTGTAAAAAAAAAAAAAAAAAAAAAAATGTTTCTTAAAAGCTTTAGGACAAAGGTTGCATAACAATAATTACTTAGGAAAATTTAAATGTTGAAAATAATCCACAGGAAGATCATACCATAGGTTGTAGTACTTTGTTTGCTCAGTAAATGATAAAAACAGGTTTCTTTTTCAGCTGTGTAAATTTCAGATTGATATACAGTTACAGTTTTAAAATATCTGGGGAACATGCTACAGGATAGTTTGTCTTGGTGGAAAGTTTATAATGAAGCAGTGTATCTATGTGCTTTATAAACTTCTTGCAGAATTAAGTCAAATCTGAAGTTCTAGTCTGAGAAGCTGGTTGCTGAAAGCTGTTGTAGGACAAAGCTGCAGTTAGGATCAAACTGGATTGTTTATCAGTGATCTTCACTGTTTAGTGTATAGGGAAAATTGATAACTCCTTTCATTGCTTTCAGAATATAATAGTTTGCTATGCATGCTGAGTTAGTATGAAATAAAATATCTTTCCAGCCTCGCTTTGCTACATCTAAGTCTACAGTTTGAATTTCATACCTGGTTAAGTATGTTCATAATTCCTCCTGCAGCTGGGTAAATTGCAAGCTATTTATGTTTGTTATGCCAATGGTTTGCTACAGGAACCTCAGACAGATCTCATTCCCCACCTCAACCCCCATTGAAATAAATAAAAAAGGACAAGGAAAATAATTGATGGGATCCAAATTACCTGTACACACCTCCATTTACTAGAGTGCTTTGAGGTCTTGTCATGCCAAGACTTAGCTAGGTTTCCAGCTACTTTTTTTCCCACATAGTACCTGTATGTTCTGTTTAAGGGGTTTTTGATGTTATTTTTGTGTAATGGATAGCTGTTTCAATATCTACCTATTACTAATTAAGAAAAATATCCAAAATATTTATTGAGTCAGATATCCTGCAGTGGCTGAGGCATAGTCTGTTCCTGACTCTAATGTTTTAATCTCCAAACAATGAAGCTCCGGGACGTGGGACAAATTCTTGACTGACACAAATAGCTACAGCTCTGAAGGCAAATGAGTTGCAGTGATTAAAACAAAGCTGGAGGGGTTTTTCTGTTTTATGATTATTGTTATCCATAGTAAATGTTTTGGTTATACTATCTCACTGACTCAAGAAACCCCCAAGATACAGTCCTTTCAAGAAACCAAGTGGCAAATAGGTGTTTTTCTACATCCTTAAAGTTATGTGAGATCATTCTAACTTGCAGTGAATGATGGTCCATTCCCCAAAGCTTTTAAATATATTTTGCAAAAGGTAATTTCTTCAAAGTATTCATACTTCAGAATGTTTGTTGCTTATATTGCAACTTCCTCTAGGCATACTCCTTTGCAATCCTTATGTGGTTCTTATCTTTTTTGTCAATTTTTTAGTTTATTTTTAAATAATAGTTTTATTTTTTTAAATAAAACTAAATTGTCCAGCTGCGTTAATTATTTTTTTTCATGATGATTTTCAATACTTACGTGTATAGTCTGGAGCTGGTTGGTTGCATAAGAGGTTGCTTTTGGTTAAGGCATCTGCCATTGAAGAGATAACAGTTGTACAGTAGCATATCTACAAAATAGGTAGTGATTTCTACATCAGTTAATTTTCATAGTTATCTGTTCTTATCCATTCTTAAATTTGCAGGAAAGACAATGTAGGCAGCAGCATGAAGCAACATCAGAAATACCACGTGACTTTTTTATTAGTTTGTTAAGGATTAGATGAGGTGACTTGGAGGAAGATCAGTATTAAATATCTTCCTTTTTTTGTGAGTATATTGCATTATCTCAATCTAGCACAACCTTATTAAAGCATTTCTTGTGTGTTCCCATTAAACCTGTATTTGGTTTCAACATTGTTCATGGAACAGCGTGACTTTTTTTAGGAAGCCATAGAATGGATAAGAAAAGGGAGGGAAACTGCAATTAAGATAAACAACTTTCAGTGAGGCCAAAATTACACTGAAGAATTCTAGGGACAAAGAAAACAATGAGAGTTTTACTATGTAGCACATGGTAATGCTGAGCATTTTCATACTGCTTAACAAATGTTTATGTTTCACAGATCTGTCACCAAAAGCTCAAGATAGGGTTTCCTTCTATTATTTATTTATTGCGCATTTCTATGCCAGACACTTCCTTTTAAGAAGCTGATATGTAGTATATAACGAAATTAGAAAAACTGATGTCCAAGAAGATTAGTCTCTGTCATATCAGACAGCATATGGGTATTTTCAAAGTTGTCATTTTTAAAGTAAGAAAAGGTTGGATGAAAGAAGAGAATGGAGGGGGGAAGATCAAACATTTGCCTCCAGAGGCAGCCTCAAGGTAAGAAGTGAACACTTCTCAAGTAGGCTAGCAAAATAGAGCAAGAAATGCTGTATTCCACTTTCTTTTTTCTATAAGAGGTTAGAAATGTTTCCTTATGTAGTTATCATTACAGATAAAACAATAAGGAAAATGAAGTCACAATACAGATCCATTTCTCCATCCCTTTATCCCTGAACACGGTACCAAACCACCATCAAATATTACCAGCAGTGATTAAAAATGGCCACACAAAAAATGAAAGAAACATAGTGAAATCCTAAAACTGATATAAATGCCTGCAAAGCTATTACTTACCTGGGATTCTATAACTTTAAGCCGCCTTTCTTGTTCTTTCAACCCACTAAGGTATTTAGACAAGTTATCCACCCTGTGGAAACAAAAATGACGTGCTGAGTGAAAAGGAAAGGCCTCAGATGAAATCCTAAACCACAAAAAACGAGTAACTTACTATGTCTTCGACCCCTTGCTTGCAGTTCTTTGCTGCTGGGATATCCCAGAGCCCCCTAAAAGTTTTATCTTTTTCAAGGGTTCCTGTAAGTATTTACTGAAAAGAGCAGCATTTCTGTCATACCTCTCCCATGCATACCGCCCAAGGGCTCCTCATATATTCATACAGATTAAAGCAGCCGCTCAGTCCCTGCTGCTGTGGAAATTAAGGACTGCAGAAAAGAGCCATAGGTCCAGCTCTGTCTTTCTAGTCCTTTATTAGTCCATCTACGCCGAATGTAAACTGATTCTAGCATGAAAATTTATGCCATAATATTTATTCCATTAACACAGGGCTGATGAGCCACTTGATTTATTTGACGTTTCATTTTCAGACACTGATTTGATGTTCAAATCCATTTTTCCACACAGTCCAAAGGGACCATGTGGAGAACTTGAATATGGTCCCTCCAACTCAAATTGTTCACACATCTTCTACATCCTTTACCTCTTCTTCAATCAGTTTCGTATTCCTAGCATCCAATTCCCCAAAGGCTCCTCAAATCCCTCTCTGCTTTGTCCTAACTACTATTTAAAATTTTCCCTTTAATGAGTCATGTTGCACTCAGGTCTATGTGAAAAGGCTCTTGCTGGATGTATCTGATGTATTTTGGATTTGGTTTAATGCAGAGTTCAGTGAATAGCTTTTGGAGGGTTATGTAAGATTTCAAATACACAGGTAAGTTTGCTGACACCTAAGAGGTAAGATTAGTGGTGGTCATCTGAACCTCTTTCAGTCTCTGCTATATCTGAAATCATGCCCTTTGTTTAGAAGCAATTACATGCTTATTTATTGCTTGATCTAGGCAATTAAGCTATTGCTCATTCTTAGGGCCAAAATCCTGCATTTTGTCAGTGACTTGCTTATGAGAATTAAAGTTAAAACCAAATAATCTAAATTATTATGAATGTAGAGTCTGTTAGATTAGAGGGAGGAGAGTATTTCCCAATAATATACTCAAGTAGGCTGGTCTGGACTCCAGGTATTATGAATTAGATGAATGTTTTGAAAGGCAGAGCACAGAAAAATAAAGTTCTGAAACCTTCTTGTGCTGCATTTTCTAACAACTTTCACACCCACTGTGACTCTATTTGAAATCAGTTTTATTGTAAGAGGAAACACCTGAAACAGGTGTTAAAAGCTTCTTCAAAGAAGGCGGCTTTGTTGTGTGGCTTTTCGCATTGTCTTAGATGTTTTAGTTTTCCCTGTATGTATCTATCTTGTGTCTCACTTAAAGGAGTAAACTTCCAAGTAGTAATTTTGCATTTTAATTCATCAGAATACTAAACCAATTTAGGTGATATTCCTATTGGGAAGATATTCTAGAGAAATATTTAAATGGAGATCCAGTTAATAAAATCTAATTCTAGAGATCATGCCAGGAATTTCTTGTGCAAAACATTAGTCTTATGTCATAAAGCCATAAGTAGTACTTCTGTATCTGCAAGCTCGGATAATTCCAGAGATTTTAAACAGTCATTCGAAAGTCTAAACCTCTTTCTGTTTTGGAAACAACAATTTCACAGGACTTTGATCAATGTTTTGTTTCCAATACTGCTGTATTCCTACAGGGGATGGAAGTACATGCTCTGCAGTACAGTAAAGGAACTGTTCTTCCGTCATTTCTTTATGAATATGATTTTCATTTGAGCTTGACTGCAGGTTTGCCTGGAGCTTACAGGTCTGTAATTGTATGTACTTCAAGAATGTGAAAGACTCTTCTCATTATTGAAGTGATGCTGCCTTGTCATGTTTTTCATGCAATGAAGAACTGCATTCCATTTGGTCTCCTCATATAAGTGTTACAGTACCTGAATATTTATCTCATGCAAATTTGAAGACCTGAAAGGTTCACTTAATATGGGTCATAATAACATACTTATTAGATGTGGCCTTCAGCCTTTCTTCATTGCTTTCTTTCCTTTCTTGTTCAAGGTTTACAAGATAATTTTCTTTTTGCACCAGCTCCCATGTTATGATTTTTTGATCTAGGCCAACTGGAAGATCTCTTTCTATAGGGGGGAAAAAAGATATTAAAAATTATATTTTGCTCCCTTTTTCCCTATATTAGTTTTAAGTAATGAAAGGCTGCTAAGCTAAAGAAAAATCAAATATTGCTTTCCCATTGCAGGAGTGACAAGCTATTAAAATTTATTGTAAAATAAGTACTTTCTACACTTTTTTTTCTTGTGATGGAAGGTCATAGACCTTTTGCAGCTGGATAAGGGTCCTGAGGTTTCTGAAGAATAGCACAGGCCAATTTCAGTGATTCCACTTAAACTCATTTAGGACATTACTGGACTTCTCACATACTGTGGCCCCCAAGTGTTTAATGAACAAAGCTTTACATTCAGATACACTTTATCATCTAAGCTTCTTTATTAGAACAATTATAAATAGGAAAGAAGAACTGCGAAAAATCCCTCCGCCTTAAACTGTAAATCTGTTGGCTGTTGTCATCTTACAAAGCAAACTAACTGGCCAGGCCAACAGAAGAGCTCAATTTCAGAGGTAACTTGAACATACCAGTTTTGTATCTTCCTAAAGTCTGGTAAAAGAGCACACTTGCTGCGTGCTCCAAATACTACCAAGCTTAGGCCCTGATCAGGCAGGTACTTGCTTTCTTGGAGGGGAAGAAGCTTCAGCAGTGTGCCTTGATAGCCAGAAGGAGTGTGTGTGTGACAGGAAGCTTAGTCTAAGGGCTCTGAACATGAACAGTTCTGCTCCAAAGCCCATTATCAGTCTGTGCAAGAGGAGGAAATAGGCTTGTTATCAGACACCATTAAACTAGATATACCAAGTTTGCAATCACTATAGGAAGCCTCTAAATGCCTTCTGTTATTAGTTAAACTTCATCCTCCTTTTTAATGACAGCTTTTAAGGGGACCACCATTTCTCTAAGTGTATTCTCTTTCTCTCTCTCTCTCTCTGTAATCTGTGCATTGGGAAATTCTACTGATCCCAGCAGATTTCGGACTTCATCTGCACTTTCAGGGTTGTCCATTTTTCATTACTAAAATTTAAGAGCAGATAAAATAACTGTTTATGATTTATTCAAATTATACATTGGTTTTTCTTCAGAAATCAAATCCCTTCAACCAGTTTTGTATCATAACTATGTTGCACAGAGAAAGGCGTTGTGGGAAACTGTTTATAGTACAGGCTACATTATAAACCTTAATTTGTCATGTGTATTCTCCTGGCACTTTTTGGTAAAGATAATGAATTATGGCCCATAGCTTATGGAAATCTTACTTGCTCCTCTGTTTGGTTTATGCAGTATACCCTCAAAAGAGCATCAGGGTCTCCAGTTTATAGACATTTGTTAGCTACTTACCCAGATGTTCTTTTTTATGTTCTTTTTTGTTGAAGATTATTCTGAGAACCAGAGTTATGTGGTTAATAATGATAAATGGTGGTGCTAAGGCAGGCCGTCCATGATATTCAACAATCAGGTTGTAGCGCTGAAGCTTCCAGAAGATGTCTGCATTGCCCTGAACAACTTGAAAAGTGTAACTGTAGAGAAAAAATTACAGAACTGTTTTTATCTCAACAAGCATATCATTACAAATACAAAACAGCCCCAAGTTTTCTTTAATAAAAGGAACAGGACGGTCAGCAAGCAGAGTTAATTTAAACTAAAGATTGTGCAAATTTTTAGATATTAAAATAATAACAGTTTCAGTCATCAAATGTTAAAGAAATACTAGTGTATTTTTTTAAAGAAAAGAAAGGTAATTCCAATTCACTCCTGCCACACTGGCAAACGTGGAATGTCAGTTCTTCAAACAAATCAGTCATCATTAATCATGTTGACATTAAGTTTCCCCTTTGTGCAGATTATCTACTGTTAAGTCTGCCAAGTTTACAGCTGCTTTGCACCTGTGGACTTCTACTGCAGCACAGCCAGGGATCCAGACCTTGTTATGCACGTTTAATTGAATTTTTATAGTAAAAGATGCTTCTTTTCTTCTTGTCTTTAATGTGGCTAGAGTAAAGAAGATGACGACTTACATGATCATAAAAGTCTACCTATCAACCCCCAAATAATATTAGGAAAATTGCTGTTGGCCAGTCACTTTGGAACATGCAAGCAATGTAGTAAACTCTGGCATTCAGTTGAACTTTTGCCATCTCTTAAGTCTTAAACTTACTGAAATCGCTCTTACCTGAACATAGCAATCAGGAGGTTCATAAGGAGAACGTTTGTGACTAGTAGGAAGATGACCAACAGAAGTATGACAAGCCAGTTGGCGTAGTTGTTAGGACATGATGGTGAGTTGTCCTTCAGAATCTGCAATGGATTAAGTGTACAGTTCCGGGGAAACACTCGTGATGCTGCAAAGAGGGGTAGAGAAATAAATAGTTTTGACAAATCCTACTACCACACTTATTTCTTAGAGCAGAGACAAAAGTTTTGCATTTTGGTGAGGAAAATCTCTTATGTTCAACAGAGAAGGGCAGGAATTACAAGTTGTTCCTGAAGTTTAAGACACTATTTTATAGTTATTTCAAAGCAACTAAAAACTTAATTGATATGTCTAAACATGTCATCTTTCAAGAACTATTGACATGGATTGTTGCATATGTTTAATACCTTTTTCTGTTAGGTACAAATCAAAGATGATGATACTGATTATTAAAAGGAGATCTCAACTGCATATAAACAGCATAACTTTATTCATAATATTTTGCAATCATTAGAGCTTAAGACCAGTATTGTGGTAGTATGTAACTTTTGCACTGCCTTTTGTTTTTGAGTAGCAAGCAGGAATGTAAATACAAGATGCAAAAGGACAGTTCTTTGGCTGCTTGAACTACTGAGCTAATTCTTGCAGTTGAAACATCGCTTATGTGAACTAATATCCAATGTTGCTGATTTTGTGAAAATGCATGTAATCATATCAATTCAAACTACCTTTGAGTTTTTAGTAAATGTTACCTCCCCATATATGTCTTCACAATCCTCATGACAGTATGCATGTTAGAGGAGAAAAGTAAATTTCTAAATTAAAAAAAAAAAAAGTAATTCCTGAATTTAAACCACTGCTTTGTACCTCTGAGCTTGCAGTCCAGGTTAGTAAGAATGGTGCCACTGCATCAGACTAGCAGTCTAGCTAGCCCTATATCCTCTCTCCAGCTATGGCTATAGCAAGTTCTTACACTAGCCTAGCATACAACAAAACCAGTGGCATTTTGTTGGGATATTTCCTCCAGGTCTGGGAATTTGTGGCTGAAGGACTTGCCCAGGCAGATAATTTGTATTTAATAATGGTGTAGGAGGATTCCTTGATTAATTTCTCCAACTGGTTTCTCAGTCTATGCACAATTATAGCATTCAAAGCATCATACAGCAATTAAATGGCTGACAGTTATGTATGCAAAAAAAAATCTCCTTTTGCTTGTTTCATTTGAAATCATTTACAACTTATGGAGGAAAAGATAACTACTCTCTATTGGTTATACTCATATCATTCATCTAAATCTTCCTACACTGGGCTTAAGAATCATAGGTGTGTTTGTTTTTCAGGAAGTTCTATCATGTAATGAATTAAATCCACAGATTTAAAGTAGCCATATTTACTTGTTTGTTCTCTGTTTTTTTCACCAATAATGCCTTTCCCCACAGTCACAGGTGATCTTATTCGTTAATGCAAAGAGTTATCTGAAAAGTCACTACAGCTGTCACCAGGCACATTACCTTATATTTATCTACACTGAATTTCATTTGATGCTTCATCCCTCAGGAGGGTCTTCCACAACTCTTAGGTGTCAGCTTTAGTCTTTACTACCCAGTACCTTTGTTGCATCAGCAAATATTGCTGCATTCATTAACCATTTCCTTTTCCATATGTTTTATAAAGATGTTGAATAAGGTCAAGAGCATCACAGTACAAGTGACTCCCTTCTGGAATTTGTCCATGTAATGTATTTTTTCCCTGTCATCTAATCTGTTATTTATGTATGTGAGGACACCTTTTGGACTCCCAATGGGAAGAAACAGACACTTCCAAGGGATATTTTATCTGACCTATTTTCAAATGAGATGAATCCTATTCCAGAAATATTTCTTACCAGTTACTTTAGTGGAAGTAAGAGTGACTTCTTGTGCTGTGGATGCTTACACTGTAGGCATTTAAAGCTAAGTGAGATGAATCATACCCCTGCTCTCTTGCCTCATTCTGACTTTAGCTTTTCCAAGGCATATGCCTTTTCTTATTAAGCAGGGTGAATATGGAAGAATGCTTTCTAGTTTGCTGCCTATGGGATTTTTTGGTTTCATCTACATTACTTCAAGTGTAAATCCCACTTCAGTACTGTCACTGACATTCAGAACTGTTATTCTGGCTAAATTCTGTGACACTACATCAGACTTCTTTGGGAGATGACCTATTCTGCATTTTACCTGCTTCTCTATCAGAAATATTGCCTCTAAACCTTTATGTCCAAACATTTCAATGTATTTTGATTATTTTTGTTGTTTTGTTTGAAATGTAGCACATATACAATTACTAGCTTTATTTGATTGGGGCAACTTTAACTCCAGAGTAAATAAATGCTCCAGAGGAATATTTATTCTAAAACACAAGTGTTTGCTTATGGGCAGAGCAGTACTGCTGTAAAACTGTCACATTAAACAACTGCCAAAATATATGGAGATGTTGTTATTACAGTTTACACAAGGGTTGTTTGGATCTAGGTTAAGCTGAGCAGAAATGGATTGAAGTGAAAGAAGGAATGCCAACCTTTTTCAACTGCAAATCCTTGTGTGAATATTGTAGACAGCTTCTCTAAACAGGGCCAACCCCCATGTTCTAATATAGTTTCACACTATATGTTATCTTCATTTGCAAATGCACTATTTATATCATAGTAATGTGAAAGCTTTGGCTAGGGAAATATGCACTCAAAGATGGTAAAGTTAGGGGAGAATTTTTCTCACTGTCTATTTCATCCAGTGGAATCTGGCCAAATATCTGAAGGTAGGGACGATAAAGCACTCTTCTGAATATCCACTCCACTCGGTTGTCATCAGGATGAAGCAGAGCTTGAGTTGTCACACCATAGGCGATGAGCCATACACTCAAGAAAAACAGAAAGAAGAAAACATCCTTCATCTAAAAGAGAAAAGGGGAGGGAGAAAAGGAGGACAAATGACTGATAGCATAATCAAAGAACAGTAGCTTGGTATGAAAACTGTTCAAGTAATTGTTTCTTTACAAGCTTGTTTAGGTTAAAGGAGGTGGAATACAGTTTCATGCACAGGATTTCTCTCTTGACCTTGCTGTTACCACATTGCTCCTGGGCCATAACCAGCATTTTTGTTTGTTAGCTAGTTTAGATAAAGGCATATTTTTAATTTAAAACCTTGCTTTTCAGTCAATTAGTGTTTAAAAATGAAACATTTTATCTTTTAAAGTAATCTGTTTTAAATGCAGATTTTCTGTGAGATCTCACAGTACCATTGAATGTTTAGCTGTGAATTACAAGAAGTCTGCTGCAGCAGTCAATCGTGGATGACAGCACTCATTGATGAATTCTGAACCATGGATAGGGCAGACATTGAAGACTGCAAGGACCAGGTAGCTCCTGTCTTTGGTTTTCAAGCTAAGTAATGCATCTGAGAGATTATTTTCAAGACTTTCTGCTTTTAAACACTGTATTTCTCTACAGAAGCAGAAGTAATTGAATCCAAAAGCACTTACTTAAAAAAATCGAATATGTATTTCAAATGCAGTAATTTTTCCCTGGTGGAAGAGGAACACTTCATCCTCTTCCCATCTAATCTGACAGAGTTCATTAGGGACTGTAGATTCATTTCAGTTAGATAATAGGATTGCACAGTTACTTAAAAGCATAGGCATTTCAGACCTGCAGGAGGTTACTACAAGTTCCATTAAGAATTATAGTACCTAAGGCAGGCAAGACATAGTTCATGTCTCTCTGACTTTCACCCATCTATTTTGTTTTCTGGATGATTTCAAGTTTGTCAGCACTGCAGGACTGCAATAGTGTCACAGTTAAGAGAAAACAACAGTATGTCTGGAAATATTTTTTCCTGACTGTAGTCTGTCTCCCTGTAAACTGGCATTGGACTGCCATTTTAACAGCTAGGAGACTTATTTCAACAATTCTGTATCAAGGTTAAAAAGGACAAAGATGGTAAGACACAATCTTGGCTTACTTCCCTATTTAAGGGAAATGATCTTGCTTGAACCCACCTCATGAACCTTTCAATAAGATATTGTTTACTGAAGTCAATTTCATCGTTCTTTCCCTTGATATAAGGCTCAACACTGAACTACCGAAGCTAAAGTATTGTGTTGGCTTGGATGGCGGGAAGATGAAAGGTCCCGTTTTACAGTTTTGTCTAGGCCGTTTATGTTCTTATTTGCATCTTAATCCGTGTGTTATCTCATATGACTTCAGATGCTAACGAATACATATCACCATATTTGTTCTGGGCCCTGGTTTAGTTTGGTACGCTGCCAGGAAGGGTTGGGAGCTGTAGATCTGCCTGGTTCTCTTAGAGTAAAAGCCTGCTAATGCTGTAAACTAGATAATGTACAAGAACAAATATTTATTTGCCTTTTACCCTTTAGCTACTCAAAGCAAATGTCATGTTAGAGTTTCAGTTATTGCATTTGCAGACAGATCTAAATAGCTTGGTAGTTACGTTTATTCAATGTATAGGCTTGTTTAGACTGTAGAGCTTTTACTGAGCTCTGCTTTGAGTCACAAGTCAAATATTTGTAGAATCTATGATAGCATTTACAATTAGATGAACTCCTATTAATCAGTTACCTTGAGCTAATTGGCCTAGAGGATTAACATGCCTAAATAAAAAGCTGTTTCAATGTTCCAACCTATACCCAAGCACAGTAAATATAGTCCTAATGTCTCATTTCCTGCAGGAGAGTGGTAATAAATAAAAATCTTTCATCATCATCTTCCAACATATGCTTACAAGGTGCTGTTTTCATTGTAGCTTAGAGTTACAAAGTACAAGTAAGAACAACTTCTGTGGGAAACTTGCAACTATCAATTTTCTCAGATTTTTTTTCACACTTCTTGCAAATAATGTAATCTATTTCCCAAAGCACAGCAGAGCCATTCAGTAAATGCCCTACCCTTCTGTAAATGCCCTGTTGTCTGTCTGAGGTCTTTGCTCCAAATGCACACAGCTTGTGAAGTAGGAGTAATAGCAGTGTGTAAGACACAGACACTACTCCTGATTTGCCAGACCAAAGGGTAAATGATTAGCTGAAGTACAAGGATTAGTAAATTGAGGCTAACTTAATACGCTACAGAGCTCTTTGGACGGATCTATTTGAAACTCACTACATCTAATTTTCATGATAAATAAGGCAATATACGCAAAATGACAGGCCTTAAAAATATAAAGACGCATTATAAACTGATTTTCTTTGTAAGGAGAAGATTTCCTGTTCTCCATGTTTTACAAAGTACAAGTATTTATCTGAGAGAGACTGCACACTTACCATCCTTTCCACAATTATGATTTTTGGTCCAAGCTGTTTGTGAATTGCAAAAATGTGTATAAGTCTAAGGGTAAACACCATAAAATCAATGGCAAGTATTGTGCGGCCAGCTTGAAAAGTCGAATTCAGCATCCTGAAGAACAAATGAAACAAAATACCAGATCTTAGCAAGAACTGCTGAGAAGTCTCTTCTCAAATATTACACTTGGTTTCCAGGCATAGTCTAGTTAGGAAAAGGCAAGTGCTTCAGGGTTGTGGTTGGATATGTCACAGTCGTTACAGCTGTAAGAAAAACGTAATATAATATCTATACATTAGTGAGAAGTAACCCAAAGATGGAGAGACACCAACTTCTCTGTCTCAGCTGAAAGGAGACATTAAAACAAAACAAAGCAAAAAAAGTGATTAAAGTGACTAAAAGTAAATGCAAAAAAATGAGAAGCAGAGCTTCTCTGTACAGGTGTTTGAATATACCAATATGCCTTTTGTGGTCTCTGCAGCAACATCTTCAGTTAAACAGAAATTTAGAGGCTTTTATTGCAGAAACTTTCTTCAAAATTTGTAATTGTCATAGCCTGACCTCACACGCACGTGAGACTATCCTGTCAACTGGCATACACAGCCCATGCTCCTGAAGCTGACCACATCACATAAAACAGATATATATACCTGCAGGTTACCCCAATTATGAAAAGGAAGATGGTCACCATATCACATTTATTCCAGTTATCCTCTAGATACAGTTTGAATTTCTTCATTAAATTTGTGTCTTCATCTGTAAAGAAACTCTGAAAAAGAGAAGCGACCATCAGCACTGATCTGTTTCAAGTTTTGCTATTTCATTGTGAGTTTTAACGTTGTTCCTGTTTCCCTTTTGTCTTTCATTGCAGAAAGCAAAAACTTCCCAGTGTAACAGGAAAAAAAGCTTGAAAACATAAGCTCAGTTTACTGTCTTAAAACACACACAAGAAAGAAAAAAGTACAACCTTCTTAATCTTGTGATATTTTAATAAGGTCTGATTCAAGATGTAAGCATTCAGACTGTTAAAGAATTTAACAAATTTCTGGTCAACGTTCAATTTCTAGATAGAGCTATCTAAACAGCATGTACAGATTTGACATTTGTACACTATAATTGTGAGTGCACATTTGATAATCTAGGCAAAGAGCTGTCTTAATAGGCTTTCAGCCTAGCACTCCACTTACAGGTTTATAATGAAATATTCTTTGATCCAAATATTTTCTCTGTGCTTTTCTGTTTATGGCCTTTCAGAATAATTTCAAATAACTTGTAACAAACTGTGAGCTCCTTCACTATCCCCATTGCTTAAACAACAAGCGTCTATTTGTTCTTTCAGAGTAAGTGTTTATAACTGGTTTTTAGTCTGAAGAGGACAGTTTTATGCACCCACAGTTGGCAACACGCTAGCACCATTGTTCACACATTATTTCAGTTGTTGAACTGAGGATATTCCAAGAACAATAATTGGGGGATTAGTGAAGTCTCTTTGTTTTCTTAAACAGGAAAAGCAAAACAAAGAGAGATCTGCTAATGTTTTCAATGTATAAATATTTTCAAACAAACAGAAGTAATCTGAATTCATTAAGTCTTTTTTTTTTTTTTTTTTTTAACAGTCTCCAGCAGGGTAGAAAACTCTGAAAATATGGATATATCTGCTGCACTTCCAGGTGCAGCCTGTAACTTCCAATTTATGTTAACTGTGGTGGGAGGTCCTAGTTCTGGGGAGTGAAACCAGACAGATACTTCATAAAGTGAAGGCCACCTGGCTCTTAGCGGCCCATTTGGCTATTGGCTACAGCTGGAGCAAGCAAGAAAAACAAAGGTGGAGTTATAGGCTTATTAGGTGTAGGAAAAGGTTGCTCTGGGAGGGAGAGGTGGAGTGTTTTGAATAAGGTAAGATTTGTATTTCTTTTCTGTGCAAACCTGCACATGAGAGTTGAAATCTTCAAGTTTGCACAGTTTATGCAGTTTGTAAATCTATTCGAAATATTATCTCAGGGTTTATTGCATTGCTGTTGAGATGCTGAATGTTACTGACCTGTCGGATTTCTTCTAAGACCAGGGTAAAAACCCAGAAGTAAAGTATAATTTCTTTAACAGATGGACCCTCAGGTGGAGGTGGTTTAAAATCCAGTAAAAGGACATAAGTAAACAGAAACAGAAAAGCAAAATACATTATAACATTTCCCATAAATACAGTTACAGGGGCACTCCAGAATTTTTTCCACCGAGTAAACAAGAATGTTGCCCACGCTGTGTTTTCAGAAGGGTTCTGCTTTTCTAATTTACCATTTCCTCTGCAAAACAAAAAGAATATAGGCTTGGTGACAATCTCCTAAAATAAGTTCATGGGAATAGGCTCAGTATTATTCTATATAAAGCTTCTTTTAAGACAGTAACAGGCAGATGCTGGTAGTGGAAGGAGGAAAGCTGTGGAAGTCAAAGCAATCATGTTACCATAGCAGAAATACTTGAAATCAAAGAGAAAAACGAAGATGTATTAGGCTTAAATGTGTATACTTGGTATTTCAGTTTTGTTGCATTAATTTGATTTGCAACTTCAATGTGTTTGTACTACGTGTAGTATGAACATTGTGCAAATTGTCAGGAAGAAGGAGAATTTGGCTAGTTGGTCTTCATCATCCAAAACAATAGGTAAGAAAAGCAAATAGCTAGTGTAAGTTTGCAAGTCAGATCTTATTTTGGTTCTAAACATTTCCTGTAACGGTTGTATACAGAAGTTGTCATTGCTGTGACTACTTGAGATGATTATTCTTTTTGACCTAGACTCAAAAGTGCTGAATCATGCTAAATGTGTTTCTTGACTAGCCTCGATAGAGTCTAAGAGAACTCCTGAAGGAATACTTCAGTTTACATAACTGTCCACACTGGTTTCTTGTCCTTTATGTTTAAATCAAATTGCAAAAAGATCACTAAAGAAGCCTTTTAGTAAAAAGCTGAGTTCATAAATTATTCATAAATGTAGGCTTTGAGTCTTGTGGAGTTCCACACGTATTTTGGTAACTGAAGGGAGATTTGACCTGTACATCTACTGTTGTTTTTGCAGTGTTTTGGAATATGAAGTGTTATCTACTGGCAATGGAAATTACCCTGTACAGAAAATGCATGTTCCTTGTGTTTAGTAGCAATCTGATCTGATCTTAGCATGAGGTTTTGTTTCCACATAAATTGCTCATGTCTGTAAGTTAGAAAGTTAGGGATGTTATTGGATCCTTTAGTTTTCTGAATCTGAGAGGAATGATTCCTAACAAAGGATATGCATGCTAGATTATGCTTCCCCCTGCCTCTCCCCCTCCCCCCCCCCCCCAAAAGGCAAGCAATGACTCTTCACTAGTCTTTCCCTTGACATTCTTGCTAATTATTAAATATACTCGTTATACGGAAAAGTTTCTCATCTCCAGTCTTTTCTGTGTGCCTGATTCTACCCTGCCTTTTGATTTATGATGTAAGAGACATTCCCATGGTAACAGGCTAATATCATAAACAGATAATTGCAGTTTTACTGTAAGATGCTCAGATGCTGAAACAAATCTGGGAGGGAGAGCCCCTTTGTTAAATTAAATCTCTAAGATAACAGCAATTGGAATGCACAACATAATGACCAAGAGTCATAAACCATACCTCACTCAGGATATGAAAGGACTTTATAACATTACTTACAAATAGTCCTAAGAGGCAGATGTTTGTATACCTATTCTACAGGTTAGAGAGGGAGCAAAAAGTCATGATTTTCTTCAATATACCAGCAGTTAAATGCCAGAGCTAAAAATAGAGGCTAATAATTCTGACTTGGTCTAGCACTACATACTGTGGACTGTGTTTCATTAGTACCACTGTCCACATATTTCCGAAGGTCTCTTCAAACCATTGAAAAGCCCATGTTAAATACAAGCAGATGTTTAGCTCCTGTTAGCTATTAAGTGAACTGTGTATTAATCAAAAGTTTTTCTGTCCTGACTTAAGTCCTTGTGGCCTTCCAGGTTTTGCTAAGGAGTGTGCGGTTGAAGTATAGGGTGTGGCTCAGAAGTTCTGAATTGTGGCTGTATGAGAGCCCTTGAGCAACTGCCTCTTTGTGCTTAGTTCCCCATTTCTGTAATGCTTCCCCTAGAACATAAGTCTGTTGTACTTCAGGTTCCTCAGGGCCAGTTGTGTGTCTTTTTTTTTTTTTTTTTTAATGAAGAGGACTAGTATAGCGGGAAGCTGACTACATAAGTTTCCAGGTACTGCTGTTTGCAAGTATTTCTGTTGCTGCCTTTATAGGGAAGTATGCAGTGATGCACTAGAGTTATGCAAGAGTTAGCTGAGAACCTTCTTTCTGCTGAGCTCAGTAATCCTATAGGGGAGTATAGTTCCGAAATCTGATGTATGTCAGCTATTGCCAGCTGAAGGGAATCTCAGGAAATGCATTCTGATTCCCCAGGTATTGACCAGATTCTTAGTTCTGTAAAAATGGCCTGCTCATGAGATATAAAGTTGTCTCCTTAGATATGGTGCTATAACCCTGTTTATCTTCTGTATTCCTTTTACAGAGCAACAGCAATAAGAGGGAGCAGCACTTTTTGAGGAGTAATGACTTTCATGGCCATTCAACTGCTCCTTAGGATCATTAGCTGATCAGTAATCCCCAAGAAGTGTCCGGTACTTTGTAGTCACAAAAATTCTATTAACCGATGGTTTAAAACTTACCTATATTCTTCCTTAGAAAGAAACAAAGTCCTTTCTGTATCTGAACTGTCCAGCTCTCTAAATGGCTCTGGTTCTTTCTTTGACTGCTTTTCCTCGCTGTATGGAAATAAACTCATTAGTTGAAAGACAGTGGTTAGCAATTCTTCGCTACTGAACTGGCATTCCTGCAGAACGGTTTGCATATAGTTATTTTGGACTTGCTCTGCTGAAAAGCTATCAAATATGCATAATCCTTAGCTCTGCAATTTCTTTTTATTTGAAAGCTAAAGTCAGCCACAAGATTCAAAGGAGAAATGATAATCAACATGTTCCAAAAAAATGGAGCGAGATGCTCAGTTTCCTCAAAATAATTAGAAAAGAATTTGAGCAGAAATAGACCCCTCAATCAGTCCTAGAAGACAGTACCCCAATGCTCCATTCCTGGATGCTCTCAGTAGCACTTCAGACAGGAAATGCCAGGAAGCATTAGGGTATGTGTGTCAACTCTTGCATTTCCAGGGAAAGGAGAAATGTCCTCAACAGAACAAATTTGGAAAGGCCTCCTTTGAATAAGAATCTAGTGGGTGGCATCCCTAACTATGGCAGGGGGGTTAGAACTAGGTGATCTTCAAGGTTCGTTCCAACCCTAGCCATTCTATGGTTTAAACCCTTCTATGAAAACTTTGACAGTATTTCACATTAAATTACTTGGATTTGTGAAGCTGGCAACCACTAGTCCTAGAAAAAAAAAAAACATCTTTAGTGATACTAGCAGAATGGAAGTCTTAGGTCAGGAATGGCAAACAGGCTTTCCTCTTTCTTTATAAGTAGTTTAACAGTTAAGCATATGTATTTCTTAATAGCAGGTCATTCCATAATGCCAGTTCTGATGATTTGTATCTCTGACTTTCACAATACTTGGAGGTTTTCCTAAAGTTTCAGTTCTTAGATTCTTATGACTGTGTCTGAGCATCGTGGCTGTTTTTTTTTTCTTTTCTGTTTTGCTTGGTTTGCTTTGGTGATTTTATTTTTTCTTTGAAGAAAGCCTAAGATTCTAGCCTCTTTGCTGTGACAAAAAGCTGAAAACTATGAACTCCAAAGCTGTGCCTGCAGAATACTACAAAGAGATCTTCCAAGATGTTAAATTAGAAAATCTTAATTGGTTTCATATGAGTCCTGTGGTTTTAGGCTTGACTTTTGGTTCCCAAGGCTTGCGGCTGCTAGTTCTGCTTTGTGATGGTTGTTTTTACTGTTAAGATACTGAGGTTTGAACCAGGCATCTTCACATCTAGAAATAGATGGTGCTATATCTGGAGATATCCTCTATATGCTATGTGTTACTGTATATGCTGTACATTCAAGTGGAGCTGACAGAATCCCAACAGGCTTTTCTGTGGACTGTACAAAATAAAGTGATCTAGGTGAAACTGACATTGGCTTTTGAAGTATTAGAATAAACACAGCACTAGCCCAGTACATACAAATAACTCAGTCCCACAGCAAACTAATTTGGTCAAGAGTGGTGCAGTCCTTTTGTTAACCTTCTGAGGTGATATTACTGTATTTATCCTTCACATAAGAAATTTTCAGTTTGGATTTTTTTTTCATGACTTATTTTTCTTCCTTTACTTATCTCTTGCACTCAAATATTTGTTTTTACCTGAATGCTATTAAATTTGTGTAGATCAGGAAAGGACACCAGAATCCACAGATTAACTTCAGTATCTGCGTGCTTGTGGACATGTCTCCCCACCATATTTTTGTTAGGAAGGCCTGAAATTCAATAAAACAAGAAATGGCTTTGGCATCATAGGTGCATCTATGTTCTGTGGATCCTAAGACAAGTAAAGGTTAGGCAATGCTCTGAAAACCTTAAGAGCAGGCACACCTTCAGAGCATATGGGCACTTTGCATGTCCTTCTGCAGTTGTTTTTTAGTATGCCAAGAGTTATGAGAGAACAGTGGAAAGAACTGTAATTCAAGTGGAATAGAAGAACATCTATACTGCTGAGGAAGTGCAAGTCAGCCACTGGGAGCTAAAAGCACCATCACTCTTAATTTAGTTTTGTGTATGTGGATAGAACTCAGGTTCTGGGGGTGAAACTGAACAGTAATTTGATTTAACTTTTATCAATGAGCTTCTCTGAATCTGAATGAGCTCTGTTAAGGAGCTACCTCATATCCTTGAGCAGCATCATTGTGCCTCAGGCAGATTTTAAGTGCTTTCCTGATGGTTTTCTCTGAGCAATGGAGGAAAAAGCACAGGATGAAATGAGGGCTAAACATTGTATTCAGTGCATTGGTCTGGAGGCTAACTGGATAAAAGGGACAAGAGTATTGTTTTGCCAGATATGCAGCATGACATCCTCTTCATCCAGTGCCAGGGAGAGTGAACAGTTCCCTCTCCAAAGAATGTCTCTGATCTGAACATATTTCATGGGGCCATTAGGTTGTTGTACTATCCTCTTTTGTGTCCAACATCATGCTTAAAGGCCCTGGTGGTAGGGGAAGTGTCTGTAGAACTTACCTGGACACCATCATGTGCAAAGAAAGACTTCGCATCTGCTTTTGTAGCCAGCTGAAGGCAGGTGGTTTTGCTCCAGTACTGATTTTTTCTTACCAACAGAGCAAATGCTCTCTCCTCGCTGTTGCGGTAGCATTCACTGAACAGTTCTGCCAAATGAAGGAAATGTAGACAAACGGATCTTGTCATTTAAAAACAAAAAATGTGAGGCAAGAGGGTGATGTATGTAGGGTGCAACATCTGCCAGATGCATCTGTTGCTCTAAAGAGTTCTGCAAGGCTGCAATAGTTAAAAAGTCCAAGAGCTAAGATGAGGTAGATAGGAGAGAGGAACAATCCTGGACACAAGAATAACTCTGAAGAGGGCAGATGTAATGAATTTGCTTTGGTGGGGGAAAAAAATACTGGAATTGTAATTTTAAAATTCCCACTATCTGCAGGAAGGTATGAAGCAAATCTCAGTACTTCCTCACTTCTTTCCATCTGCATACTTCCTTCTCAGCTCTGGGGTGCTCTATTTTTGTTGTTTGATCTCCTGTGGAAAAGTATTTCCTTCTCAGTTTCACAGACATGTCTTGGAAACATCAGTATATCTTATAATCACTCATCTGTAGCTGCCTTGTGTGGAGCTTTAGGCAGCACCGAGTCAAAGCAAATCCCAGAGGAGATCTTCCTACACTTTGAAGAATGAGTTGCCACGCTACTCCCTTTCCCCTGAATAGACTAAACAAAAGGAGCGGCTCAGGTTTGACATGTAGCCAATGAATGCTTTGTTTAAGACACAGATATTTGACATAAAATAGTATTAGACTTGATAGTGCATTGTGGCATAGATCTGTTTCAAGAGAAGCTTGTTCTGGAGCTCAGAAACTCAGATAAATAGTACAGAAAGTCAAGGTTTTCTCGTTAGACAAAATCTGACTTCTTGTCTCATTCTAATTCACTTGATTATCTCAGTACCTTTCCTAGGCCAGCCTACACCTTGTTGTTACACTGTAAGGGCTGGGGAAAGGATCGAGTTCACTTAAAATACGGCGATTTGCGGATTTCTTTTGCAGTTAACATGGTATTTATCATTCTTAAAGAATGTTTGCTCTACATAATATTGATAGTACTATCTGGGCCAGAAATGGAAATTGAGGACCTGATCTCATGGTTACCAAAGCCAAGGAACAGGCTGCTGTGTATTGGATTATGCCCTTTAATTCCATGGCTAAATTGTTGGAGTCCTGTGATTATATGAGTGCTGTAGTTTTTACAGATTCACAGATTCACAGATTTCTCTAGGTTGGAAGAGACCTCAAGATCATCGAGTCCAACCTCCGACCTAACACTAAGTACTCCACTAAACCATATCCCTAAGCTCTACATCTAAACGTCTTTTAAAACCTCCAGGGATGGTGACTCCACCACCTCCCTGGGCAGCCCGTTCCAATGCTTAATAACCCTTTCGGTAAAGAAGTACTTCCTAACATCCAACCTAAAACTCCCCTGTCGCAACTTTAGCCCATTCCCCCTCGTCCTGTCACTAGGCACGTGGGAGAATAGACCAACCCCCACCTCTCTACAGCCTCCTTTCAGGTAACTGTAGAGAGTGATGAGGTCGCCCCTGAGCCTCCTCTTCTCCAGGCTGAACAAGCCCAGCTCCCTCAGCCGCTCCTCGTAAGACTTGTTCTCCAGACCCCTCACAAGCTTGGTCGCCCTTCTCTGGACTCGCTCGAGCACGTCCATGTCCTTCCTGTAGCGAGGGGCCCAAAACTGAACACAGTACTCGAGGTGCGGCCTCACCAGAGCCGAGTACAGGGGCACAATCACTTCCCTCGACCTGCTGGCCACACTGCTTCTTATACAGGCCAGGATGCCGTTGGCCCTCTTGGCCACCTGAGCACACTGCTGGCTCATATTCAGCCGACTATCCACCAATACTCCCAGGTCCTTCTCTGCCAGGCAGCTTTCCAGCCACTCATCTCCCAGCCTGTAGCTCTGCTTGGGGTTGTTGCAGCCCAGGTGCAGGACCCGGCACTTGGCCTTGTTGAACTTCATGCAGTTGACCTCAGCCCATCGCTCCAGCCTATCCAGATCCTCCTGCAGAGCCTTCCTGCCCTCGAGCAGATCGACACACGCACTTAGCTTGGTGTCATCTGCAAACTTACTGAGGGTGCACTGGACGCCCTCATCCAGATCATCAATAAAGATATTAAAGAGGACCGGCCCCAGTACCGAGCCCTGGGGGACTCCACTAGTGACCGGCCTCCAACCAGATTTGACTCCATTCACCACAACTCTCTGGGCCCGGCCATCCAGCCAGTTTCTAACCCAGCGAAGCGTACGCCAGTCCAAGCCCCGAGCAGCCAGTTTCTTGAGGAGAATGTTGTGGGGAACGGTGTCAAAAGCCTTACTGAGGTCAAGGTAGACCACGTCCACAGCCTTTCCCTCATCCACCAAGCGCGTCACTTGGTCATAGAAGGAGATCAGGTTCGTCAAGCAGGACCTGCCTTTCATAAACCCATGCTGACTGGGCCTGATTGCCTGATTTTAAAAATAGTAATGGCCCTGTAAAAGGAGCGTGAAATGTGGTCTGTGTATAAATAATGTATCAATGTCTGCATGAGCCTTCAGGAGCGTGATGTACTAGTTCGAAGGGCAAAGAGTTTCTGGATTTCCACATGCACTGTATTCTAAAGCCCTCTTTTCACAGCAGCATGACCTTTGGGTACAAATTGGACCGATGTCAGAACAGCAGAGAATCTCGTGTGCAAATATCTGTTTTTAAACCAAGCTGAGGAGAGAGGACTTGGCATTCCAGTGCTGTGGATGCCTGAATGCTGGCTGCTGTAGGGTGGAGCGTCTTGTCTGCTCTTAAGCCGATCTGAACCTTGCTTGGACTTTGGCAGTTCAGTTAACCCACTTTTGGGTGAGGTAGTCTCAAATTATTTTAGCAGAGAAGTTATGCCTTCAAATTTGGTGCTCTATTACGTGGCCCATGCGGAGTGAGGTTGATGTTGCAGGGCAACGAGACTGCCATGAGCCCAGAAGTGTTCTGGTTATTCTATCTTGCCTGTCGTTGCAATACACCTTGTACTAAGGTCAGACACTTAAAATACCAATATGCAGCAAGGGAGAAACTTCTTCCATGCATCCCAGCGGTCAGCCTTAGAACACTGATTTTTCCAGAATGAGAATTTGGAGTTTTAGTCCTCCTTCTGTGGTATTTGAATGCTTGATACTGGTTGTGTTAAATTGCTCATGACAGTTGACCTTTTAAAACTTCTTGAGGGTTTTGGTGTGTGTGTTATTTGTTGTTGTTTTTTTCCCCCCTACTTGCTTGTCTTCCAGTGGCCTCTGGAAACTGTTGATGCTGTTAAATAGCTGCCATTACTTACCGACAGCGAGCTGCTCATACTTGGCTTCTTTCATTATACGTGCTACTTCTGTCTTTGTCTCCAGGTGAGACATCTCCCTAAGGATCTTACAGGCTGCCAGAGCTGAAGCTACACCCTCCTGACCCTGTAAAATTGAAAGGTGTTACCAGTCTGAAATTCTCAACTGGGGACGCTTCACTAATGAATAACAAATTCATGCCCGTCTTCCCTTGGAAGAACCTTCCCTAAAATACAGACTTGAAAGTTTAAACTGTCTGCAGAAATTACAGTTTTGATCATATTTGAGAGTCAAAAACCATGCGTTAGTAGTTCTTGTGCCTTATGAAGCTGGTGACACCTGGGTATGTTTGACCTTAGGGGGCCTGATTTGGGGTAGCAGTTGAGGACCTAGAGGAGAAGAGTGGGTTATGGAAATAGAACAAAACACTCTTATACTGTTCAGTTTCCTAGAACATGGCTGTGCTGAGACCCTGCATAAGGACATATGTGAAAGGAGGGAGCACAGCTGGTAGAGGCACAACAGTAACACACAGCAGAGAAATGTGCTTTCTGGTAACAGGGCTCCACAAACACAAGGCCCTCCAAGGCGCAGATGTGTCTGCATGCACATGCTCACTGGCTGAAGAGCTGTGCTGCAGTTTATCTCCCTTCACATGACCCCTCTGGGCCAGATGCAGCTAGCTGGATGCTTGCAGATGGAGCTGTGTCTGGCCTCTGGAGCAGGAGGGGGAAGAAACAGAAACTGTGGCACTGCAGATGTATGAGATGGCCTCAGCTGTGGAAGGGTGCAAAACAGGAGTCAATTATGCCAGTTCAAAGCTCAGTCCCTGGGACTGTGATGCTGTTGTTCCCTACATATCCAGCAAATAAGCTGAAGATGCTCAATCGCACTGTCATCCTGCTAAAGTGCAAAAAATTGACCTGTTATAGAAGGAACAAAATCTGAGACTGACTGGTGAGTCATCAGCAGCAAGGAAGACAAGGGTCAGCTCTGCAGCTGAAGTTAATCAGCAGTTTCAGGCTGTGCTGATTTACACCTGCTGCTGTTCTGTTCTACCTCTCTGTCAGGTCCCCTGGCCCTTGCTGGCATGAGACACGCTGAGATGAAAGGTGCTATAAATGTGCATCCAGTATTTCAGAAGCAAACCTATCTATCATCTGAGCTTCAAGGCTGAGCAAAAAACCACCTCATGTACATGAAATATGACAATACCTCACCTGAAGGAGCTATAGCTCGATGCTTACCATAGCCCAGAAATAGTTTGCCATCTTGTGCCGATTTTGAAGTACTGCCCATACAAACAAATCCCTCCAAGGATTTTTACTTTTCTGGTTCATGTCCAAGGGCCCAGGTAATTGCCTTGTATTTGTTTTATCCTGAAATACATTTTTCAGAAATTAAAACCTGCTTTGCAATTCCATTCCATGCAAATGACATGATCTAAGCAGCCCCTGGCCTTGCCAGCCACTTCATAGTCTTTTGATTTTTATTTTTTTTCTTTCTCCTGTGGGTCTGAGGTAATTAGTTCATTCTGTACTGAATCAAAGGACCCTTGTGTCCCTGGTATAACTCAATATGTGTGAGAATGTTCTGGATGAAACCATGACTCCACTGAAGTCGATGGCAAAGCTCTTATTGACTTTATTAAGGCCAGGGTTTCACCGCTGGTGTGTAATATCATACAAGACAGACCTGTGATTAACTAATCTGAGCTGGCCAAGGTTATATCAGATTCTGCTCAACTGCCACAGAGGATGTGGTTTCAGAGAAAAGGGAACAAAAAGCATTTTATTTAAACAGGAATAAGTCACACCAAGGCCCTGTACATGACAAGAATAGAGCATGTCAGTGCTCTCTTTCTAGTCTTTCCTTTGAGAAACCTCTTCCTCATGCAGGGAGTATTTTAAGCAGAACAGTGCTTATTCCTTTAGTGCTTGATTTAAAAAAAAAAACACAAAAACTCTCCAGAGAAAGTATGGCAACTTATGTCAAGTCCTGAACTTAAAGTATATTTTAAAATTGTCTGTATATCTATTGCGTTAATTAGAAGCAGCCAGAGCGGCGTGTGTTTTTTTTCTAAAACGAGTTTATGCAAGGATATTTTTGAAATCACTTGAACTATGGGGTTCTGTTCAAATTTATATTATTGGTTTGGTTCCCCCCCTCCTTTTTTTTTTTTTGGTCTGTATTGAGCCATTTAATATACTAAATTGCATTGAAATCTAGAACAGAATTTAGTAGGAGCACACTGGTATCCCACTACAGTGATGCTCTTAGTATTGCCAATGTTATTGGGATTGGGCTGCCAGTCACAACCATGGAAAGAAGCTTTTAAGAAGGTGGGGAACAAAAACTGTTAGGCAGTGTGCTCTTGTATCTGACTTGGGTCTTATTTGCATCAGTTGGTTTTAGGTCAGTTACTGCCAAATTCTGCAAAGGTGAGATTGCAGTGGAGAACTTTTATTTCTGTAAGGTGTTACCCCAAATTATCTATTCTTGTGCACAGGGAAAACCTGCCTAGATTCAAACTTGGATAGTTTTTTGTACTACTGATTAATTCAGCAAAGCTTTATTAAAGCAAAAATGATTGGAGTTATGTCTCAAATGACAATTTATCTTGGAGTTTAAAAAGTTCTGAGATTAAACTAGAACTTTGCAAATAACAAAAGTTTTAATTGCTATATTACTCTAGAACTCTGATCTTTACCAAGTTTCCCTGTACTTCTCTGGAAATCAACTTGGATGCATGATTTCAAGTGCTTTGCAAGAACTTTGGTATTTCTGAGTTTCATTCAAAATGAAAAAAAATCTATTGCAAAAATGCAGACATTCCACAGTGGTACTATGCTATCATGCTATCCTTTTTCAAGTATTACTTCAAACAACTGTTCTCATTTCTTGCTGTGTTATGTCACTCAATAATAAGATTATAATGACCTAAAGGCAACCATCATGCACTGCACATTATTGAATATTAGGTCTGCTTCTATATAGTATAAATCCATGAATAGTTTTGCTTACAGAGGTTACCGTTTTCAAGGCTTAACTTAAAAAAAAGCGTGAGTGCAGACCTGGGACTGAAAATTTTAACTCTAGTTCAAGGTACAGTAAAACCCTGCATGGCAGAGGGGGAGAAAGAGGAATTGCAAACTGTTTATCTTAGAAATTCCTTTCTTTTACTCTTTAATCTTGAAATCTAAAAAACTAGACCATTTTTAGCTGTAAGATTAATGAGCTAATAAAAAAAAAAGAGGGAAACCAAAGTTTTCTTCCATTTCCTTCCTTGTCCCATCCCCGAAGCCAAGGAATGGCCAAAACTTTTCAAATTCTAAATTGCAGAGGATCAGATTTATGGTGGAAAGTTGTAACTCACAGATCTCTTCTTGCCTCCGTGTCTGAGATCTTGATAGAAACCTTTGCATGCATCATGGAGAAAATCCTTGAGAACTCTAGAAACTTCACTGAGAGTGAAGAGTGGGTAGGACTCCTGCTGCTGCTGACCTGTGAGCCCTGCCAAGGTCACTTTGCTTTCCTCATGTTTCTTCAGTAGAAGTTTGTAGAGGAGACACTTCTGAGAAATGGAACAGTAGAGTCTCTGCAGACGACTGTATGTCAGGAATTCGGATATGTTGGCCCCATTGTCAATAAATAACTTTACAAATTCTGGTTTGTCATTGATCAGAGCATCCATCATCACTTCCTCCAGGTCACAGGACTAGATTGATTGAAGGAGGAGGAATGGGGGAAAAGAAGGAAGAAAAATTGTGGGTTTAGAGATATTCATGGATGAATAAGGGAAGGAGGTAAAATTTACTGTTAGGAGATGTACATTTTGCCTTACAACAGGTCAGCTGTGGGTATGATGAGAAAGAGGGATAGAACTACGTAGAAAATGTCTATGTAAACATTAATATTAAAACACTAGCACAACTAGCATGCTGTAGGAGTTGTGGTGATGTTCAGGTACCCACTGCACTGGGTATTTACGTAGCAGTTAGAAACAGTGGTTTGCATGCTTAAAGGTCTGTACAGAAAGGGGTGTGGGGGTAAGGGTTCTTGCCCCCAAAGGCTTAAGAAAAAGAACTTGAACACTAAATTATTCACCTGTCTTCCCCCATTATCATCTGGGGAGCAGGACGGGAACCAGAAAGACATCTTAAGCAAGGATGTTATGGCTGCCTAATCTCTTAGTGAGGAATGCAGGTAGTGCTGAAAACTGAGACATTTTTTTGGCAGTATGTTTGTGTCCCACACCCATTGGATTACACGCCGATTGGCCTCTAAGGCAATAAAACCTTGTACCTTCCATTCCACATCACCATTGAATATTTCACTTTTAGCTATGTCCACTCTGTTCCAGGCCACTGCCAACTTCAGTTCATCCAAATATTCCTGGGCCTCCTGACTGTGACTTTTACAGGCTGGAACAAATAAGAAAGACAAATTCAGTACTTTACACTAGTTACATTTAATTCAATATAGTATTGGTAATTTGATTGGCAAAATGAGCTCTTCAGTTATCACGGATTTGTGGGTCACTAAACCAGGAACCCTTCACAGGTGTTTTTTCTCCTAATTTAAGAAATATTAATCTAAAACCTCATATTTTTTGAATATTTTAGTGGCTAAATTCTCTTAAAACATCAAATTAAATTAGTATTTTAAGAAAGACCCTGATCTGCAGAAATTGGGGAGGGTGAGTCTATTGTTTTTGTCTTGTTTTAATTAGCACATGAGGAATAGAATGTCTTTTTCCCCCAAGGCTAAAATTAGGCTAGTCTAACACAAATTGAAAGGGCTGGCAGAGCAAGTAATGTATTTCAGAAGAGACAGTGAAGGTTTTTTATAGAAAAACTTGGTTGTACTTGGTTGTTTCTGGAACTAAGGTAGTTCAAGTCTGCTTGTGTTTTCTGTTGTGTGTGTTGTTTTTTTTTGTTAATGGCTTGTAAATTGAATAACTGTTACAGTATATTTCAGTTCTTCTACTGCCTCTACTACTAAGAGAAGCAAGCAGTGAAATAAAGGACTAATTAAAATAATACTATACAATAAATAGCATGAGAGTAAAAAGCAAACACTAGTTTAATGCTAGGTTCAAGAGCTAAGGTAACTGCCAGTTACTTTGTCAATAAGCAAGCAGAACAACTCTTCATTAGAAATGAAATCTTATCCAATAGCCAACTGAACTTGCTCTGGACAAGAATAAAATATATTTATGGCACAGTGAGGTCAAATAACAAAGTACTACAATTATTGTTCTTACCTTTTACTAAAGCTTTTAAAATGACTGTGTCTAGTTCTGAATCGTCTTGCTCAAAGTTGTGCAGAGTTAGAAGATGTTGGTGTGAAATAATGTTCTGAATCTATTGGGAGTTGAAACAGAAATCATTTAACCCACTGTCTAAACACTAATGTCTAAGAGCCCAGCGTAGACCACATGTACAGCATTTCCCGGAGAACTTGCATTCTAAATGCAAAGCATTTAGTATTTAGTATTTAGCATTAGAGGTTTGGCAAGAAGATGAAAATTATTAGCTTTCCATATAAATAGGTCCTGAGGCAAGGAGGGAGTTGTCCTTTCCAGCATTGCATAGCATGATAGGAGGAACAGAAAAAAGCATTTAAAAGCATGGTCTCTAAAGCTTCTTTGAGTAAAAGTCATAGAATCTGACACATACAGTATTCTCCTTCTGACTCTCTGAGTTTTGTTTCTCATAGTGCAGCTGCACCAGGGCTTTCTGAGCATCTGGCAATCTTGCTTCTTGATGCCCTCCATCTCCTTTTCTTAGTGATCTGACGAAGTTCTCCCTAACGGAATTAGCATGTGGAATTTCAAAGCTAAGAATTACAGTGAGAACTGCAAAGAATATGTAGTGGGTGAGGTTGTGTGGGCTTCATTTGTGTCAGAGGCATACAGTGTTCTTCAATCTTCACATGAAGACAATGTCAAAGTATTTTTTTTGTTTCTTAAACGTTTATCCATAATGTCTTGAGGCACACTCACCGGCCTTAAACCAAAGAGTAAAGAAAATCTATGGATCTCTTTTGTCTTTCTTTTTTAAGAATACATATAACCAACAATAGATAGGATAACTTCTAAACACCCTTTGTTCTTGTTAATTGATTCATGCATGCCCACAATTAGGTTTTCCACTTAACAGCTGTAGATCATGAATTAGGTTTCTTCTGTCACAGCTGCACAAGCTCCACAGCTGTGGAGGATAAATAATGCTTCATGTCCTCCAGAAGGACTCAGGGATTCTTGGGTGCTGGCTGTTACTTGAGGAAATAACTGAGAAAGAACAGAGCCCTTGGTGTTCAGCTGAATCACTAGGACAAAGTAGCTTGTATGATCAACTGACCCCTTGATTTTAGTGTTAGAGAGGTATATGGCATTAGCAACAGAGCAATGGAGTATCCAAAACTTTTGGGGAGTGCATTTTCAATCTGCACTGAATGGACTACTGAAGCTAGGAACGATACGAGAGAGCTTGTGAACATGATGCATGTAATTATCAAATGTTTCATGCAGTTATCAAACATGAGCTCACTGTTGCTGTCCACTGGAGAATGTCCTTCCACAAGAAACTTTCTGCAGGGAATTTCTCCTTAAATTGCTTTTCAACAGCTTCTGGCACGATAAGCTGTGGCTCATTCATGAATGCAGCTAAGATGTCAGCTGTACCTCCAGACCCTGCTAAGATAAGCCAGGGAGCAGAATTTTCCAAACCGATGCAAATCCTCTGTAGTTTAAAAAGTACATTTTTAGAATTCATACACGCAATAAAATGTTATGCAAAGAAGAAAGATTCCTTGCAAACTAGGAATAAATATGTACCTAAATCAGATTCATTCTGGAGTCAGTCCAGACTCCTCTAGACTCTTGAGATTTTTTTTTTTGACTTTGTAGCAGATTGTCCATGTTATAAGTCCCTGATTATAGTGCTTTCCATGACACGTTCTGAGTAGCTAACCATCCGGATTTGGACAGGCAATGCATAAAACCTCTTTGTCCATGACTGGTTGTCTGTTTTTTGTTTTTCCCCTCTCCTCTCCCTAATCCTTCCCTACAGCTGTTTGTAGTTCAGCATGGTCAAGTGCAAGAGGAGTGCTATACAGGAATTCTCAGAAGGCTTTTCTGGCTGCTAAACCTAGCTATACATTCTGAAAACTGTATCTCTTTAAAGGTACAGTAGGGTATTTGTCTTCAGCTGAGAGTATAATCAAAAAAAAAAAAAAGCCATGCTGACATTGACTGCTACAAAGTACTAAAATAAAATATCAGAAAAAGTAAAATAGATATTATAGAGTATCTCCTAGTCAACAGGTTCTGGAAGTTGTGGAAGTGCTCAGAAAAATTCATAACTGATCCTTCACTGAACAGGATATGGGAACGTTAGCAGGCAACTCTCCAGTCTTCTATCATACAAGGTATTTTTGCTCAGGGGAAGTAGGACACTATAATTTGAAAGTGGAATATCTAGAAAACCTGGTCTTGTGTTTCCTTGGAGCTCTGTGACAGTTCTCTCTCTTGCTGAATAATTAATCCTTTTGTATGTCATTTCAAGTAATAGCACAGTATTTCTACTCTACTAAATTTGAAGCTGACTTCTGAGGTTTTGTTCTGGTTTTGAATTTTTTCTTTGCACTGTACTAGCTGGCAGTAGAAGCCTTAATGATCTGCTGGCACCTTTTCAAAATGAAATATTTCTTCCAAACAAATATGGTCAATTTTAACATTAACAGAATTTAGTTCTTAACTGGCGTATAGATCTAAATTTTGACTTTATGTAAAGTGCCAATACATGTATTTGTCATCCAACCATTTTCCAGTAATTTAGTATTTAGCACCATTTTTTTTTCTTAAATTACAAACAGCTTCTTACCTCAAGTGTGCCTGGTCCTCCATTTACCAGTAAGCAAAGCACAGGAATCTCAATGCTACCTGTTCCTGTGAAATACATGGTTTAAAGAAGAAAACAATAAAGAGTTAACAGCTATCACAAGAACTATTGCTTTTCTGCTGTTCCCTTTAAAGTACTTCTATTATGTCCTGTTTCAGTACCTACCAAAACTTGAAACTGCAGGCAACTGCAGAAGCAAGTGGCAAAGGAAGAAAATAACACTATGGCCCAGCAGACAGGGTCCTAGTCTAGGATTCAGGACCAAGGCACATTTGCCATAAACGTTCGCGTGATCCCTGGCAAGTAGTTCAGTTTCTTCACAGCACTGTATGCCTCAGCTGCAAAATATGGATATTGGCACTTCTGTACATCACAGCACTGTTGACTTAAGGTGTTTGTTTACCATATACTCTTTATCACTCTGATTAAACAGCCTAAAATATCATTCAGTACAGTCTAATGTGGTCACTATCAATAATCTTTTATTTTTAGAGTAGTGCTATATTTAAAAGAAATGCCTTTGTAACTTCTTCTATGGCTGCAGGGGAAGAAATGATGAAGGCATCCCTGTTCATCCATTCTTCCACAGGTATCCACTTATTTCTAAATGGCTTATACTGTAAACACCGAACTCAGAATTCTGAAGATGACTATAGATTGGCCTAGGAGAGCTCTATCAGAACAGCAGCATCATGAGATTAATGCCTCTTATAGTTGGAAGATAAAAAGGTATTTGATTCAAATAGTTTTTTGATGTTTCCCTTTGTAGGTCTTCCAGTCTCTGCTATTTGTTGCATCTATTGTGAGATGACTACAAAGATAAGGTAGAACTGAGCAGTAGTTTAGCCATGATTGGCAGGTAACTTCATTTGTTTTAGTGAATGGCATAGTATTGCCATACCTCTTTAAGGTGCTATTCTAGTTTGAAAAGTGACCCGTATGACTACAGAATCCTTGGGAAACATTTGTGGTTTTGAATCTTCTCCATTTAGCATAGATTTAGATGAAATTTACCCTTCTGTGTGTGGTGGTGGGGAATTCTGATGTGATATTGGGGAAGGTGGGAAGTCCTTAATTGCAAAGAATATTCAAAATACAAAAAAATTCCTTTGTATGATTTGTAGATATTTTAATAGGGAAATTCTGCATGACCTTATTAAAGTGTTAGTTCAGAAAGGTTAAATGGGTTTGCTGAACTTAAATGAACGGTATTCATTTTCTTTATAGCAGATCTCATTGAACTCAGTATGTTCCAGTGAAATGTTTGTCAAATGAATCAGCATTTTTGGACAGAAAATTGTTCCACTGAGATTTGTTTGACCATATTGGTTTGCAAGAAGAAAGGGACTATTTTCCGATTGTCAGCACTGCAACCTCTGCCTACCATTACAGTCCACCTGTGGTCTTTCCCAACTGAGTCACAAGATAAGCATTCTTTGGGTGCATTCATGCTCTCAGGTATATCTGTGGTATATATGGTATGACCATACTCTGGGCTATGTGATTGAATACTCCAATGATGCATGAAAATGTGAATAATTGAGCTCTTTCTCCTCTGTTTTAGCTGTGCTAGCACTGCAGGTATTACAGAAACAAAGGAAAGGTGAAAGTAGTTGTATTAAGACTACAACTGAATTATTTCCACAAATTGCAACAGGAGGCCTGCCCAATGCTCAGTTCTCATTATAAACAAAGCTCACGTTGGTTTAGAGGGATGTTAGATGCTATGCTGTTTACCCAGGATAAAATCTTATCCTGAAACAAATATGGCTTAAAATTTTTCAAAATGCTTTGGCAAGTCTTTTCTCCCAGAGTGGGAGCAATTCAAGACTCTGTGTGAGAGGGGATAAAAGTATACAACAATGAACATCCATCTCTTAGAGCCACTGGCTAGGGCACTTAAACCAGGATTTATTTTCCATCTGTTGTGTTTTGAGGCAATATGAGAGATGCTTTGAAGGTCAGCTTTGAGCTATGTTTAAGGAGATGCGATAAATGTCAGGATTTTTGGTTCAAAGAGCAGCTTTTTCAACTTAAGTCAGCTTAGTTCTGTCTCTTACACAATGACAACTGTGTTTACTTGATCTTGTTACCATCTATGTAGATGGTAAAGTGAGAACTGGAGTTGCCTTTGATAAGGCCAGGGACCCACATGTATCCATGTAATGTTGCTATTATTCAAGCTATAGGCTGTTTGTATAGTCTACTTACCACCATACCCAGTGCGCTGTTCTGAAATGTGCTTTTCCAAGGTGAGTCGTAGTTCAGTCGTTCTGTCTGGATCCTCTGGTGTTACATGATCCACCAAAATAAAATGGGAATGGTTGTGGTCCAGTGAATACAGTGGGCCTTGGACGTTATCATCTGATTGGTAATGTACAAGGCTTTCATCCTAGAGATAGGAGAGATGTGAGCATTTTCTGCAAAGCACAGTCTGCATTTCTATGTACTTCATCTCCATTTTTCATGTTGTCTGTGCCATAACAGAGAGCACCACTTTTCATACACTTGAATAGCCTCTATGAAAAGGAAGGAGAAAGGAGTATTTGTTCCTTCTGAAAGGTGCTAGATATGATAGCCTGAAAGCTGACGTCCCTGAAGTACCCCTCTCAGGCTCTGCAAAATATACTGACATTCGTAATCATCTCTAGAAAACAGGCATTTGTGCAGAGGTGCTGAAAGTGCTTGTACAAATGTTTGGGGCCATGAGACTAGATAACTGTGAATGAAGCCTTAATGTCTCAGAGGTCTAAAATCTGGTGGCACAAACAAGGGCAAACCTGTTCATTTCAGTAACATTTTCACCATGCTCAGACCAGTAGATAAGTCAGCCTGCTGACTATATCGATATTGATTTAAACACAGCTTAATTGACACGGTTATGTGAGGTCTCATGGTTATTCTTAATGTGGAAGCTGCATTCTAAAAATGTGACAGAGAACACAGGTACATATAGGGCTTCTTTCCCTCTCAGCAGCTCTGGGAAGAGTAGAAATGTCAGAGGCTGTTCCAGGGGGGAAAAAAAGCAGTAAATTTGCATGTCCTTTACAGCTAGTGCCACAAGTTTCTCTTGCCTCCCTCCTGTTCCTGTCTCGTTAGGGAAAGTTATCTTGAAGCAGTTACTTGCCTTCACGTTTTGTTTAGAGGGAGGATGTGCCTATGTTCTGCTACTGTGTAACATTAAGCCTACTTGCCAGAGAGATTTGGCCTTAGATTGGGACCCCGAGACACAACAATCAACTGAAAAAAACCTCTCAGGGATTTTCCTATTTATTCACTGAAAATGTGGAAGCAATTGTTTAATGCATGCCAGTAACACAAATGATGGAAGGACCCACTGATATCAAGGCTTGTTTTTCACCTCGCTAGTGTGAATTTTTAGCTCTATTTTATACAACAAGCTATTTGTGTTAGTGTCAACTATAAGAAGAACCGTGTTTAGATCAATATCCCTGTCTATAGCTCTTTTTTGTCCTAAAGTTTCTAAGATCTAGAGTGTTCTTGTGTAGAAGCAGTGCCAGAAGTCAGAGGGTCAAGAGCGCTCTCCACCTACTCTTTGACAAAGAATTTGGGCTTTAGTCAAGAGGGAGAAAATCTAATGCAATAAAAAGAACGGTGCACTTGCTTTGTAGCTACTGTTTGGGAAAGATCCAGGTGTGTTTTGATCACTTGGACTTGGAGGGAGGTGAAGCAAATAGTTTGCTCTTGCCAAAGGAACTTTCATAAACAAAATTCCCTGATGAGATTCTTCCCTCTGAGCCACACAAATAGGTTAAAGTCTTCCAGCTGGAGAGTCTCATCTGACAGAGCACATAGATACCTGTCCTTGGCAAAAGGTATGGAAAAGAGAGAAAACCAATGACAATAAAATGCAAATACAGTCTGGCAGTCTCCCTGCTGATAGCTGGTACTTGCCAGCTTATCTGAGAGAAGAACTAGGTGCAAGTTCAAAGGGCTGTGTTTGTTACTTGCTTCTCAGCTTCTGTAGGGAAGTAAAATAAGGACCTTACTGAACACAGAAATTGTCATTGTCACTACACACCTATTTTACTGTTATAATAGTCTGCTTAGGACAGACAGTGCAGTGACAAGAATGTCATTAATTCCATTTTCCACCTCCAAGTCAATTCAGCATCAACTTGGCATTTGCAACAACTCTTGATTTTTTTTTTAGTGTGTATTTGTTTTAGTGTTGTTTTGTGTGTACTTTTTTTTTTTTTTCCTCACAAACTTCAATTGCTTTGATCTGAATTGTGAAGTCTCCAGAACTCTCACCAACTAAACAAAATCTTGTATGGCTAGCACTTTTGGCCTGGCATGTAGAGAAGGTTTTGTGTATTAGACGCCAGTTCAGTGACTGTTCAGGAGAACTGCAAATAATTACGGCTCGGTTTCATACTAGGATATACAGTTTTTACAGTATTTCTGAAATAGCTTGGAATTCTGCGGTAGATGAACAAGGAGAAAAAAAGCTTTTAAAGGCATCCTATGATGTGTGTTGTTCCTCAGGTTCACCCTTTTACCAGCTACTGAGCGAATGTCCAATACTGCCACCTGCTGGATATTTGCAGATTTGCTGCCAAGTTTAATGCACAGGGCATGGAATCAGTGGGGTCTAACGATTCTTCCTGCTCTTTGCTAATGTCTTTCCCTAAAACACCCTTTGAACCCCACTTTTGTTTTTAAGACAGCTCGATGTTTTGCTGCCTACTACTTCCAAACTTTGTAAACGTGAAGCTCACTTCTGAACAATCCTGTCTCACAAGTAGAATAAAGGGAAAAATACCTTTGCGTTCTCCAGAATTTCTCTGTGCTGAATTTTTCCGAGGGAAGTTATTCCTATGGCAATCACTCTTACTTTGGATGAAGCACTAGCCAGTGCATGATCTCGGACTGCTTGCACTAAATGCCTTGTTATTCCAACACGTAAAGCACTGGTAAAAATCCAGGCATCTGAAATTATTTTAATTGTTAGACAATTTCTTTGTAATTGAACAAGTTTGTGTGTCAAATAACATCGTGTGAAGTACTAGATTTAAGGTTTGTTTAGATAATCGGATAAGCTGCAGACAGATTTTGATAGACTGTAAATTTTAGAATTAAGACATACACAGAATGTAAGGCTTTAACAAGGAAAATAGAAAATTATGTGCCCAAGCAAATGTGCTTTACATATCCTGCCATCTTTACTCTAATGTAAATATGCTCATCTAGAGTGCTGCTTCCAGACTGGAGTCACTTACTGTCTAAATATGATCAGCAACATCACTACACGAGGCAGGTCTGCATGAGGAAGGGGCAAAGGGATGGAGAGGAGGAAGTTGTTGGCTTGAAATGAGGATCAGATAGGGAGAGGTAACTGTGCAGTTGCTTGGCTCTTCTGGTAGCAAAAGAGGTTGGGCATATCCTGCCTAATCAGGTCTTTTTCTTCCTCTTATTTTCATGTGTTGGAGAGTGATTTTTTTTCATGAGAGTAGGATTTAGGACAGTATTATTATGATAAGAAACAATTTGGAGACCCCTAATTAAACAGCTAATCAAGCATTTTTTAAAATGTATCATAAAAGACCTGGAGATCTTAAAGTTGTCCAGTCTTAAGTATGGAAGGCAGTTGGAGATTTAAAAAAAAAAAAAAAAAAAAAAAAAAAAAACCAAACAAACAAAAAAATTGTCCAGTACCAAACTATTTTAAAAGTTTTGATGCTTGGTTATTTCATTACAAAAAGCAAAACTGTTAAAATCTTATCTGAACCAGTGAAGCTACACCACGAGCTTGCTGTGAAATGCTTACAGATATTTTCACTTCATTTTGCAGCTGTTTTCACAAAGATACGAGAAAATATATCATCATAAATATTAGCCACTTCTCTTCAGATTTTCATTTTTGTTTAGTTTTGTTTTTAAATGCATTTCCCTACTCTTGTAATTTATGTGAACAGCCAGGGAGAAGGTGAGCTGACTTATTTTCTGCTGTGTTAGACATTTGTGTTAAGCATTAGGAAGGCCCTTTTGTTTAAACTTGAGTCTAAATTTTAAGTCTTTTGTTTCACTAACAAAGTCTGTTAAACTCTTACATTTGCAGAAAACAAATCTTCAAAAAATATAAACAATTGCAACAGGACTTTGACTGGTAACTCAAAAGTAAGAATGGAGAGAACAAGAATTATTTTTGACCAAATTAAGCTATGTTAAGAGTTGTTTTGTTACAACTTAAAAGTTGGACAACATATTTGGTCCTCTCTCTTCAATCTTTCTATTGTCATCTTTGAGAGAATAACCTCAGGTAATTTTACACTTAAGGAATGATTGCCTGGAGTAATTTGGTTTGAAATAGCTTATTTTTGCTATCTGTAATACAATAACTTATTATAATAACATATATAAATAAAAGCTATTTAAATGCAAGTTGTAGGCTGCATTCAGTAAAGCCTTGAACATCTAAAACAATCATGCAAATGGGACCGTTGATGCTAAAAGATCATTAGGTGTGAGAATATAGGAATATAAATTTCTCCTTTAATGCCTAAAGCACTAACCTGTGCTTTGAGCTGCTTTTATGAGTCCTTTTTTTAAGGTGTCCCGTAGCCAAGGCTTCATCTGGAAATTTTCTTCTTCTCCTACTAAAGAGACGACCAAATTGGGAGCAGGTAGCTTCCATTTGTTGAGCATAACTTCGAATATAATTCCAGGATGAATAGTACACGGGACCTTAATAAACTTCAATAAACAAAAAATAATAATAATAGCACAGTAGGATACAGTATTTTTCATGGTGAATGCAAAGGTAAATGTATCAAAAATTAAATGTTTATCAGTACTCCTTGATTATTTGGGAACAAATTATGTGAGCGAGACCTGACAGGAGAACTAAGTAAACTAAGTACCAGGATTAATTTAGCAGGCTTCTGTAAAATTGTCATCTCATTAATCAGGTCAGTTCCATGGGTTCTGCTTTAAAGACTGATATAACATTCTCTCCTTTAATGTTGCTGCTCTTCTTTAACTGCCCTCAGTTCCTCAGCAGTTTAGCAAAGCCAAGAAATCTCTTTAGGCATTACTTGTTTCTGCACTAGCTGAAGTATTTGCCTGACTTCATGTAGGCAGCCCATTTCTTGCTGTGATCTTTTAGATTCTTATTGTGCTACCTCTTGCTATCTATTGCTTCTTCCTGTTCTACATATATTAGCGGAACAGGAGGAGAGAAATTTGAGAGCCTTAAAATACCTCAACAGTATGTTTTAAAAGCTGAAATCCATAGTGATTGATTACTTGGCAGAAAGTGGTTAAAACAGGGAAATGATGCAAAATGAAGGAAGCTGGGCACGAGATTTTATTTTTTTTAAAGGGAAAAGGTGTGAGCAACTGTACCTGTAGCAGGTCTGTGCGAGTCAAGGGATTGAGTTCTCTTTGTTAATAGGTCTCATTTTAAATTACACTAGTATTCATGAAGGTATGGTCCCTTCTTTGATTTCAGCGTGGTGTCTAGCCCTGTGGTATATTGATCCTCACTGTTACAATCTCTACCTTCAATGCTAAGCAAGTAACAGCTGAACAACAGCAACAGTGTAAAAGGGTTAAAAGTCTTCCATACTGTACCTTTCCACGTTTCTTTCCAGAAGCTGTGAAGTCGATTTCTCCTATGCAATATGGCAGTTCTCTTTTGAAAGCTTCCTCTTTGTCGCTGCTGCAGAGCTTGGTTTCAATTTCCTCCATTGAATTTCTAAGTTGATCACCAGGTTGTTCACTGAAATGATTGGAGAACTGGAAAAGAAGTTGATTAAACTGAAGAGGCCACAAAATCCACAAACTCATATCTCGTTGAGTAGTTAACTATTTTACTATTTTAGTATTATGCTTAAATTGGAGGCAATTGTGTTGGATGTATGTACAGGAGGAGGCAGATTCCATACCAAAGCTTTGTAACTTAAGTTGTAAAGAGGCATGGAGGAGTAAGACATCTTGAGTCTCAGCATGTAGAAAGCTGAGTTACAAGGTACAAAATCCCACAATTTGTCCAAAGTCACGTGTGATGTCTTGGAGTCCAAAAGTAAACCTTCTACAAATTCTGCAAGAGAAAAAGAGGTGCCTTGGCCACAAACTATTGCAAGCAATGGTTGAGCTGTGTCAGTGAGTGTCTGAGTCACAGTTTGTTGATGTTATGTATCATGCTACTAGACTGATATTATCCAACATGAACACTAAATAACTAAGCGATGGCATTGTATTCACCTGAAGGTTACCAAGGAGAGTTTTGCTGTCTATCTGCTCTAGGGATAGGATATTTATTCATAAGCCAAAGTATCTAAGATCAGACTGTACTTAACAGCATGCAGTTCAGAAAGGGATGTGGCTTTGTCTATATGTGGCTACAGGAATGATAGCAAGTAATCCATCCTAGAGCAAAGGTCATATGACAGCAGTTGTTCTTCTGCATTACATGATACTGGAAGAAGTCCTCTTGCTTTCCCTAAATTTCCCCCCAAAGTCCAGTTTGACTGGACTGATATATTATGATTTGAAAAATACCGGTTTCAACCTGTCTGCCTTGTTTCTTTTCAAAAACAAAAGCAATGAAATAGCTCTCTCCCCCTGCCCTTTGTCTTCACCTACTTATTCAGTACATTATGTTTAAAAAAAAATCCTTGTGATAGTAAGTCAGAAATGGTAATCAATCCTGCATTAATGAGACCGTATTCATAAAATCTTTATTTCCTGGTCAAAGAGACTTGCTGTCGACTTTAAAAGTAGGTCAAGCTAGCAAATCTCTTGTGTGTCTGTTAGGATGCTCCAGCAGAGGGAGCAAGCCCTCCAGCTGTTCCCTTGGCCTGACAAGTCTGGGAAGCCTGTATCAGGGCTGCCTCACTACTGCAGTCTCTGTATTCTTTTCTGTTTTCCATGAAAAAGTTGTTTGGAGTTGCCCTTTTCTCAGATCTTCCCCTGAAAAGTGGTTATGGACCCCCTCATGATTTCAGTTTTTCCTTTTCAATTATAAACCACATCTTCCCCTCCCCACCCCTCAATTTTTGGACATAGATCCCTGCTTTAAAGATATCGCTCTCATTCTTCTCCCTGACAGCACGCTAGTTGCTTTTTGAGAGAAGGAAGTGTTTGTTCTGAAAACCAGAATATCGGACTTTTCTGGGTAAGAGTCTTACCTAGAAGACCTTTCAGGTTATCGGTAGTGGTAGTCACAACAAAGTCCACCTTTTTTTTTTTTAAGTCTACTTGGTCACTGGAGATGCAGCTTTATCTCCAAAGATCATAGAAGACAGTACTCTGGGGAAAAAAATAGTTAATACAGAGTCATAACAAGACATTTTTAGCAATTCTGAAGTACAGAAATCACTTCCTGGAACTTGCTGACAGAACAAAGGGTTTGATTAGAAACGAGTATTCAGGACTGAATTCATGGGGTACATTTAGTCACTATTCATCGCTGTCCTAGATAGCATGCACATATCTGTAACTGCACCCAGGCAATGAACTCAGAACAGATTTACAAAGCAATCTGACCGTTAATTTGGCCTCTTGGTTAGACCCCAAGTTGTTAATTTTAAGTCTAGTACAAGATTCTAATTTACAAAATTTGACAATGTGGTTATCCATGATTTCTCTTTTGGAACAAAGCATAGAATTACTGAGCCTCATAAGGAATCTTCTTGTATTTGGATAATTAATTTTGCCAGAAACAGCATATCATTTGGTTTTTAGTTTAGCAACAAGTCCGGCTCTGGATGGTAGTAAACAACAGTGAAAGAGACAAAAAATAGATAAGATGCAGAAGCTTTGTTCATAAGCCTTTATAATAAAGACTGAAAAGTGAGGTAGAGACTTGCTGAGACTTGCAGTATGATTGTAGTAACATACAGGTGTAAATGTTCCACCCAATGGTGCTTATGGAGCAAGGAAATTTTGCTTTGGTGTTTAAAGTTGTGGGGAAGATTTTTAAAGGCTATTCTATAGATACTGTGCTAGTGGGAGAATAAAAAAAAAAAGTTCCTTACATTGAATATTGCAAAATCACCAGGAAATAAAAAATGCTGCGTAAGATTTGCAGCTTGGTTCTTGAGCATAAAGGCTGACCCATAGTAAAAGTTCACTTACTCTACAGTTGTTTCAGCTACTGCAGTGTAATCCCTCACTGTTACCGGCAGAATCATAGAACACGGCATGGGTTTGTTCAGTACTGCTCACCCCTCACTTTGCACTGCAGGGGAGCTTCACTATATGCTGATCAGTCAGCACAGAGATTTCATTCTGTCCCTAATATTTGAAAAAATATATATATATATATATATATTCAGAAGAGGACATAATCCAAGAGGAAATGACAGAGCTGACTGTTAAGCAAGCAGACATCTTGCCCATTGTCAATACACGGTTAGTTCCCTTTTGCTTATTAGACAACAAACTATGTAATATAATTACAGGTTTTTTGGAGTGCCTTTCTCCTGGGTTTAATTCTGTCTTATTCTGCTTGGTTTTGGCTTTCACATAAGTCTCTGTAGTGGTTTCAAGGGCTATTGCTTTGAGACTTGAAGCTGTATTAGATTGCAGTTGTGTCAGGTCACAGCAATTGGGTCAAATCTTTCTGGTCAAAGTCATGATGTTCCAGTGAAGTCAGCTTAGCTATGGTCAGCTTGCATCACTGTAACATTACTGAGCGTTAATTGTAAGGGTCTGGTATAAGCCCATGCCTTGGGAAAGAATAGACAGATGTCCAGAAACAGGAGCATAGTCCAAGTACTTTTGAATGAGAGGAAAGGTAGGGAAGGAAGCAAAGAAGAGACAAAGATTATAAGCTCAGCTGGGTGAAGAATCAATGGGGGATGAGCAGTACTTCAGCATTTTTTCCCATACCACATATTATTTTCTGTTGATCTTTTTTCTTAGAAAATTACAATTGATGTTTTTATCCTAACTTTTAAATTGTTTTGCCCTCCATTATCTGTGAGAATGCCACTCACTTAAAGGCACGCAACCGGAGATAGTTAAGTTGTGAAAAAAATGCCACAAAAATCTCACCCACTCCAATCTGTGCATTCATATTTTAAATATGCTTTGTGTGCACATGTATACATCGAGCAATGTTACTTTAGTTCTAGTTCAGACTTAAGTACAGATTTTCTATCTAGGCTGCAGCTAGGTATTAATTTTGTAGGTCAAATTCTGTCCTAGATGTTCCCGTTGACTATAAATACAAAACATCTATGGAAAGAACGTACCTCTAATGATTACCGGATTTGAAATATAACCTAGAAAACTATTTCTAACTAGCAAAGCAAGTTAAGACAATTATGAGGAAAAGACAATTGCCAGTTCCACCTACAGCTGGAAATGTGAGTCAATGTCATGTACACTGAGGATGGCCTGATTAAATCATTCCAGGTGTCAGCCAGTCTCATGAATCATTATTTCTTTAACCTCATAAATGGGAGGTGTTAGAATTGTACCAGTGTACAATGAGTGCTTGTAACAGTGGAGTTTGTGTGTCCTAATGCTCTTAGCCCTCCATTTTAGGCAGTCCTAACTTTTTATTTGGACATTCTAGATTTCTGGGATGTAGGAAATTGGCAGGTACAACTTCAAGGGGGTAATTGTTATGGTTGCAGGGAATCTCTATAAGAGGGATACTTATGGAGATTCTTCCTACGTACATCCCATTTTGGACTGTTCTCCCTCCTATCTTTGCTTCCCTACTCTTCCTCTGTCATGCCTTCTCTCCCCTCGTCTCCTTTTCACTGCTGCTTCATTCCCACTTACCTCCAGTCTTCTGGAGGATCTTTGCAACCACTGTCACTACTACTTAGCCCACGGTGAATGTGCAGCTGTTACTCCATGTGTGGTAACAACAGGACAGATCACTCGTCCCCAGATGGATGACGAGATTGTGGGTCCTTATCATCCTTCCTTTGCTATGCTTATAGATGTTAACTAGGGAGTTGGGCTGTGTCCGTGATGGGAACAGAGGCCAAACTGGAGCCTTCCAAACACATCTTGTGAACATGAGCCCAGTGAATGGATGGCTTGACCTCAATTGTTGTCTTCAAATGTAATCGTTGGATTAAGAGAGTAGGCGTACGGTATTCGTTAGCTCTCAGACTTAACAGTAGTAAGAATTCTCCTTCATACCAGTATGCGGATCAGCAGATTGGGGCACACCCTGACTAAATCACTATTTGACTCCCCCACCTACTCAAGGAGTACATCTGAATATGCAGGTGAAATGATTAAATATAGTAATGCAGCTGGGCCAGTACTGCTGCTCAGCCACAAAGCCCCCTCTTAGCTTCAGTGGCAGATGGAGCAAATCCTTTTTTTTTTGTTTATGCATTTTAGAGGAAGTTTTTGTGGAACAAAAAACTGTGCCAATTACCTGTGCAGTTCATCAGTGCAGGATAAGCTAGCAATCCCAAAGAAAAGTGAATTTTAACTATTGATGAGAAAAAGAGAGGGCTCACAGTAACAATGCAAGTGAGGAATGAGGGGGAAACTGCAACAGAGACAAATACAATGAACTTTATGTGAGCAGGAATGTTCAGCTTCCCATGTGCATGATGGGATACAGTTGGCTAAACTTCAGTCCTATAGGAAAGGACCTAAATGTGTCAGGCAAGACAAGCAAAAGTGAGAAATGCCACGGTGTTCTTGCAAGAGAGAAATACCATGTATGGCGATATCAGCAGGAGAGCCTGTGAGAAATCTGAAGTCACTCAACTGTCCATCAGAACAGCTTCAGCTGTATTGTTGTTTGGTTTGGAGTGCCAGGCTTGAGAAGAGTTACAGAGAAGCTGGAGAAGGTTTGAGCAGGAGCAACAAGAATGAATAGGGACTTCACTTAAAAAAAAATAAAATAAAATTGAACAAATTAGAGTTGCATAACCAAAAGTATAGAAGGGGAGGGATAAAGGGAGCGTAACAGCTTGTCAGGACAAAAAGATGGTAGGAAAGATGTGGTCTTAGTACTTATAGCTAGTATAGAAAGTAATGGGCTCAAGGTAATAATGGTAACATGGCTGTCTGGGGATAAAATAACAGTGTTCAGAGAAAGATTTCCCTGGAAAGTATGAAAACCCTTATACCAGTGGTTAGGGAGCTGGTAAAGCAGTCAGGCCACGGTCCTTGACTGTGATGGGTTCTGTATGTTGTGACCCAAAGAACGTGACCTTAACCTGCGTGTCATTGCAACCCTAAGAGCTGCATGTGTTTGTGGCTCTGATCATTGAGATGCATATATGCTTATGTAACTTTAATAATGGAAATGTTCCTATTGACTGTAGCGCAAGCACTCACTCAAGGAAAGATTGCACCAGTGAGTTTACTGGGTCAGTGCCAGCAAAAGAGTAATTCAATTATTTGCTTCCAGTGATAGCCATATTTTCTACTCCTGTCTTGAACTGAAACATAATAAATATGCAGAACAAAGGAGCAGGGGAACAGAATAAAGAAAACCAGAGAAGTGAAGAGCAAAGAATGCAAAATTCATATTCAAGGAAGTCTTTCAGCATGTGCTCTGAAGATGAATTGGTAGAATCTAATTGGTGTGTATGTTTAAGTGTGAAGAAACAAGAATAGTATTTCAATCAAGGGTAAATGTAATGGAGAAGGGGGATGTAAGACAAGACTGATTAGAAGCCGGGAGGAAAAAAAAATCTGATCATGGCTGTGGAAATATAAATACATAACATGTGAGACCTTTATAGAGACTTTCCTTAGGGAAAATAAATGCATACATATGGGAGAGACTGATGTATATGTGTGTATATGCAATTTTACACATTATCTAGCTTACATTTACATTGCAGCTTTGGAAAATGTTTGTCAGGAATTAGCACATTCAAATTCTGGAAACAATGCAAGAAATGTTTCTGCGTCACAGCATACAAACTAGGATCATCTACTACGATTGCCAAGGAATTGCCAAATCATGAAGGCCTAGGGATGGCCCTGCTTGTGCAGGTGAATTGGACCAGATGACCTCCAGAGGTCCCATCCAACCACAGCCATCCTGTGACTCTGAAATGTACCATTAAAAATTGTAACCAGCTGTCCTGTGGGCTTTATCAAGTCTGTATCAAATAATTTTTTGAGAATTACATAAATAGAAAAAGGAAGCGAAAGAAATTTGACTTATAGCAAGTGCAATTATAATTGTAGTGTAGGACTCTTCTCTCGCTGTTGGACAGGAGGGCTAAGAAAAGCAGTTAAGTGCCAGAGGTGAAAGCTGGAGGGATGCAACAAGTACACAGAAAATAACTTACAGAAAGGTTTGTCTATAATTTAATTAGGACACAGATACAGAGCCTATACTGGGGGTTGACAGCAACTTTGGGAATATGTTCACTAACCATAGATTTTATGAGTGTGCAGACACAGGGTTAGGCCAGAGTAAATATTAACAGAAACAAGAAAATTGAAACAAAATGAGGTGAAGAAGTGAAGCACAGAAGTGACCTAATAAAATACAAGTTTGGGTTAGGTTTTCAGATACATTTATGTGAACTACCCCACTAGAAGCTTTCAAAAACAGTGTTAGTTTTGTTTCTAAGTGAGGCAGCTGTTTAAAGAATGTTATCTGAAGTAACTTGTCTTTACTGAACATGTACGTAGTCAATAATCTGAACAAAATGTCAGAGGAGGAAAAAAATATTTAAAAATCAAGCGATACAAAGATGTGTGGGAAGACAGCCTGATTACTGAACCAGCACAGGTTTTGTTTTAACATGTGCTAGAGTATGTCTCTCAAGCCTGATTCTTCCTGTAACTGCCAAGGCATAAGGATGTGAGGAAAATCAAGTATTTGCAGGAGTCTTCCCATTAGTTTCTAGGAGTGTGACTTGTGGTTTGGACGGGGTTAGCACCAAGCCTTTAACAAATGAATGTGCAAAATGCTAATGCAAATATAGGTACTTTGTCTTTTTGTTTCTGTCTCCATCTGCTTAACATGGTAAAGAGCACCAGAGGCTATTTGAATAATGTACTTTTAGTGAGTTTGCAGAAATTTGCATATGGATGTCTGCCAGTAAATTTCATAGAAGTGGATTTATCTGGGGAGAAAACCAGAGAGGGTGGAGAGGCAATAAAAGGGAAATGAAGACATCAGGGAAGTAAATAATGGAAGGAGCAGATGGAATAGACTAGAGAAAACACACATCAATACTGCTCGATTTAAAATGAAGCGATTGGCTGTCCTTATATAGCACATTGTATAAAGGGCTGGGGGGAGCTTGATGCTAGTTTCAAATACTTCTGGCCCTTCACTGCTCTGTTCCCACAGCATGGCATGCCACTTTGAAGCTGTGCCAACATAACTCTTTGTGTGGCCTCACAGTGAATCTGAGTTCACATAAAAAGAACTAATTTTTGCCAGGTCATTTTTCAGCAAAATTGGTTCACTTATGCGTATACAGCATGACACGCAAACTCCTGAGAATTTGTGAATCCACAGTCGTAGTTCATGCTGGAAGAAAATGTAAGAATATGGGAATGGTTCTGATTCATAACAAATGCCTCGGAAAGGACAATATTCAGATAAGGCAGGCAAAATCATACACGAAAAACTTAGCTGAAGCTGGCATGTACATGGACACTTGACAAATGACTGCTATTGAAAGCAAAGGACACAATGTGTACTATTGAAAACAGAAGGATTAGAAAATAAAAAGGACCACTACTCAGGAACTGGAAAGGCTTGAAATAATCTACTGTGGCTTTGCTCAGATCAGCTAGTATTTTTCATTCCTTAGATCTCTAGTACACTAGACTTGTAGAATTTTCAAAAACTCAGAGTTGTTTCTCTTGAGGCCAACATCTGACTTCATAAAGTCAGCCCTTAGCATTAAGCAAAGACCTAGTCTTTTACAAATTCTACTTTATAAGCTATGCTAAAATAATCTTTACCTTATTTCAAGGTTGTTGTGTGTACAATAAGAGTGTGCAATTTCATGCTTGCAGCCATACATTCTTTTTTGAAAAATGCGATTGTGGAGGGGGGTGGGGAGGAAGGAGGGCAACCAAACCTACATGTTGTTTCCCTGTGTGAGTGCTTTCATCATCACCTATTTATAAGAGTTTATTCAGTGCTTTAGGCAAATTTTGTAAGCTTGAAAGGGAAGTATATTCAAAACGTAGAATTTGTTTTGCATAAACCATATGCAAGGTGTACTTTGAGAATTCCATGCCTTATGAAAATAATTTATTCTGTTTTGTTTCTTAAATACAACAAAACTGTAGACACAATTTTTCTTTTAACATTTTGAACTTGGTGCACTGTGCAAAAATGTTAATGACAAAATTGTTATTTTCCTGTTCAAGTTTTCTCCTTGATAAGACGTGAATCCCTCTCTATCTTTTCAGTTAGCTAAAACACTGAAGTTGCATTTGGATATGATTGTTCGTTTCAGGAGGGCTTGAGCTTTAGAACCTAAGTGCTGCACACTTTGAAATCACACTCACTGAAGGCACCAAGATGTATTTTTACAACCTTTCCTAGAAATTTGGATCTCTCGCAACTCTTATAAGCCCTGGCAGCCTCAACTTTAAAATATATGCCTGTCATCCACTACAATGAAGCCTGTCCTTTTTTTTTTTTCTTATTGATAGTATTTATTTTTAACTCAGGGTGGCAGCAAACTATAGCCAATTTGCTCTTTGGCTGTCTTTCTTAGATTTCTTTTCAGATAGATATAGATCAGGTCCAAATGAATAAGGAGATTATAAAACTGCAAAGCACAGAAGAGAGTGTCTGAAGGTGGATGAAAATGGTTGACCCAGGGCAGTTAAGGATGGCTTCAGTGTACAGGAGAAAGATAGACCTCACTTAGGTGTTTGTGATACTTGAGAATATCTGTGACTACAGTCCCTGCCAGCAGATTAGCAAGAGGCACGTGCTGGCAGGCACAGGGATTCCAGCTCTGTTGAACTTTGTCTGTATTAAAAGTCCCCATTTTTCCCCCATATCTATATTCTTTCCCGATGTCTGTAACGGTTCTGCTGGCAGGTGTACTCACAGCAGTACCCAGTTATAATCACCAGGTAGATATTCAAATGCAGTGAACTCTGTGCTTAACAGAGGTTAACGTGCTGTAGGAGAGAAATAAAATAGTAGATGCTTCCCTTCACTTGATCTTTATACACATACAAAGTGTTACCTCATTTAGTTTTCTTCCTGCTTGCAGGGTCTGCTTTTCATTGAGATGAAAGGTGGATATCAAGGAAAAAAGAATGCTTAAGCCCAAACAAACAAAAAAACCATAAACAACTGTCCTGTCTAAAAGTTTGCTACATAGCAAGTTGTCTGAACCAATTTGTACATCAGAGATTAATTTTACTCTTCTCAGATGACTGTAAATGAGCAATATCCAACTGTAGGTTTCTTCTCTTGGATAGTGATTTTCTTTCTTTGTATTTTATCAAGGTCTGCTTAAATTCATGGTCAAACTAGCCAACAAGACCATTAAACTATATAAACTTACTGGGTCCTCTAGAAATACCTCTTCCACTTCAATAGCCAAAGTTTCTGAGATATATTACACTGGGAGAGCAGGAGTCAGTTTAGTTTTGTCCTGAAAAGAGCAATTATTGAGCAAACTTGCTATTACAGAAGATGGTGGTTTGTTTTTTTTTTTCACTCTTGCATTTCTGCAGTGTATGATACATTGTTAGGGGGTAGTGTTTGTGGTGGTTTGCTTGTTTTTTAAATACCTGTAGATCTAAAGCACTGTGATGGGGAAAAAGAAAAAAGAATCCAAAACACTATCAATCCAGTTTCTATAGATGGATCTCTGCAGAGAAATGTATAGATGCTTGGGTACAGTAAAGAGATGCCATTGCTTTAAGGCCCTGTTTTATTATAGTAGCAATGTAGCTATAGATTTCAAATAATGTTATGCAGGAACAAGTTCTGTAGTGCTCCAATATATTACAACTTTAACTGGACGTTACATTTGCCATAAATATGGCAGGCTCTCATCTGAACAATGGGCTAACTAATATGTTACAGATAAAAGGGATGATGAATTCTTTATCTGTCACAAAAAGAGGTTTAAAAAAAAAAAACAGTTACAAGTAAACTGTATGATCAAGGTACAGCAAAATGCCCCAAATAATTAAATAAAAATAGAAATATGCATATATGGTGTACTGTATGGTGTTGCCTAGGTTTCCTCAGGCAAGCAGATACAAGCTTACATCAGCTGTCCTGTCAAATAAGCTTCTGATTCCAGGAAGGAATCATAATCAGGAACGATTTGATATTTGGTGCTAGATCCATAAGCCGTCTCCTCACAGGTTATGCCACAGCGTGAGCCTATGCAGCGAGGAAGAGCTTAGATTAGCACTTCAGTAGTTACTATGTTGTTGGATACTCATGTTTGAAATATAACAGAATTCGTATTAATATTTCTGCTATAAAGTTGGATTATAACTCTAGCTAGGGTAAAGTTTCTGTAGTCGTGAAAACATGGATCTACATATATAGAAGATTTGACAATGCTATTTATCTTTGTATAAGAAATGAAAAAAATAGATGCACATGCAAATTTGAATTAATTATAGGATGCAAGTACAGAAAAGCTTAAGAAGCCACTTTCTCACTTGCCACAAGTCTCATAAAAATAGCTAAGACCTAGAACTCTAATTGTTATTAGGAACAGAAGTGCAGATTTAAAATGTAGCTGTTGGAACTCTTAACTTCTACAATTACTGTTGATGTGCTCTGTCCTACTCAATGTTGGTTATGGCTGATTTGCCCAGAGAAGCTGTGGATGACCCATTCCTGGAAGTGTTCAAGGCAAGGTTGGATGGGGCTTTTAGCAACCTGGTCTAGTGAGAGATGTCACAGAATCATCTAGGTTGGAAGAGACCTCCAAGATCACCTAGTCCAACCTCTGACCTGACACTAACAAGTCCTCCACTAAACTGTATCACTAAGCTCTAAATCTAAACGTCTTTTAAAGACCTCCAGGGATGGCGACTCAACCACTTCCCTGGGCAGCCTATTCCAATGCCTCACAACCCTTTCAGTAAAGAAGTTCTTCCTAATATCCAACCTAAACCTCCCCTGGCGCAACTTTAGCCCATTCCACCTCATCCTGTCACCAGGCACATGGGAGAACAGCCTCGCTACAACCTCCTTTAAGGTATCTATAGAGTGTGATAAGGTCGCCCCTGAGCCTTCTCTTTTCCAGACTGAACAATCGTAGCTCCCTCAGCTGCTCCTCGTAAGACTTGTTCTCCAGACTCCTCACGAGCTTCGTTGCCCTTCTCTGGACTCGCTCGAGCACCTCCATGTCCTTCTTGTAGCGAGGGGCCCGAAACTGAACACACTACTCCAGGTGCGGCCTCACCTGAGCCGAGTACAGGGGGACAATCACTTCCCTAGACCTGCTGGCCACACTCTTTCCTATGCAAGCCAGGATGCTGTTGGCCTTCTTGGCCACCTGAGCACACTGCTGGCTCATATTCAGCCGACTATCAACCAATACTCCCAGGTCCTTCTCTGCCAGGCAGCTTTCTAACCACTCATCTCTCAGCCTGTAGCACTGCTTGGGGTTGTTGTGCCCCAGCTGCAGGACCCGGCACTTGGCCTTCTTGAACTTCATACAGTTGGCCTCAGCCCATCGGTCCAGCCTATCCAGATCCTCCTGCATAGCCTTCCTACCCTCGAGCAGATCGACACACGCACCTAACTTGATGTTGTCTGCAAACTTACTGAGGGTGCACTCGATCCCCTCATCCAGATCATCGATAAAGATATTAAAGAGAACTGGCCCTAGTACTGAGCCCTGGGGGATTCCACTAGTGACTGGCCTCCAACAGGATTTAACTCCATTCACCATGACTCTTCAGGCCCAGCTACCCAGCCAGTTTCTAACCCAACGAAGTGTAAGCCAGTCCAAGCCAAGAGCAGCCAGTTTCTTGAGGAGAATGCTGTGGGAAACGGTGTCAAAAGCCTTACTGAAGTCAAGGTAGATCACATCCACAGCCTTTCCCTCATCCACCAAGTGTATCACTTTGTCATAGAAGGAAATCGGGTTTGTCAAGCAGGACATGCCTTTCATAAACCCATGCTGACTGGGCCTGATCGTCTGCTTGCCTTGCAAGTGCTGCGTGATGACAATCTAGATAATCTGCTCCATGAGCTTCCCTGGCACTGAGGTCAAACTAACAAGCCTATAGTTTCCCAGGTCTACCTTCCGGCCCTTCTTGTAGATGGGCGTCACATTTGCTAGCTGCCAGTCGACTGGGACCTCCCCTGACAGCCAGTACCGCTGATAAATGATGGAAAGCGGCTTGGCCAGTTCTTCTGCCAGTTCTCTCAGCACCCTTGGGTGGATCCCATCTGGCCCCATCCACTTGCGTACATCTAAGTGCTGTAGCAGGTCGACAACCATTTCCTCGTGGATTGTGAGGGGCATAGTCTGCTCCCCATCCCCTTCCACCAGCTCAGGGTACTTGGTATGTAGAGAACAACTGGTCTTGCTGCTAAAGACTGAGACAAAAAAGGCATTAAGCACCTCAGCCTTTTCCTCATCTCTTGTCACTAAGTTTCCCCCCACATCCAGTAAAGGATGAAGATTCTCCTTAGTCCTCTGCCCATGGCAGGTTTGTGTGTGTAATTAAATGATCTTTAAGGTCCCTTCCAACCCAAACCATACTATGATTCTATGGTTACAATACTGATTTAAAAAAAAAGCATAGTGTAAAATGCAGAATAATATTCAACGTAAAACTGAAGCAGTCTACATATTCATCTGGGGTGATCCTAATTAGCAGACAGTCAATTTATTTCTCCAAAGGTCTTAAAAAGTCTATTTTAAAGGTAAAAGACCTAGTGTTTTTAAAAATTGTGTACCTGATTTTAATTAGATGAGCAGTTCCCTTGAGCTACCTGCTAGAATCAAAAGAATTCCATGAAGTTAAAAAAAAAAAGAGGATGACTTTCACCTTTGTTTATTAATTCTTTTTTAGTTTACTGAGAGATCATGCTTTCCCAGATGAAGAGTTAACGAAGAACAAATTTAACCAAACTCTGGCCTGTCAACATTCCTGCCTGTGTTCCCTGTGATCCCGTCTGAATGCAGGGTCTTCACAGGCAGTTAACTGTGTTTTATCAGAAACCTTCATAAAAAGGGCTTTTTCTAACTAAACTCTGTTACCTAACATTCAGAAAACCAAGTCTGTCCTGCATGCAAGAGGAGAACTGAACAGCACAGTGCACAGGTATGTTAGGTGTATGCTCATGCCCTAAGCTCATGGGGCTGGTAGAAGAATCCCATGGAGCAGAAACCTGCAGAGTAGGACAGCAGAAGGCATGGGTACACCTTTCTACTCTGCTGTCTCAGAAACAGCTGTAGAGTAGAAACCTGCCTACTGTACCAGTTCTGCAGTTTGTTATTATCAGACCAAAAACAGTAGCCAAGAATCAGGTAGATAAAAAGTCTGTGAAGATTTGGAGGCTTGTTCTTAGTGCAAGCTGAAATGTCTAAACAGTGGAGAGGGCAATAGTAAAACAGTGTTGAGGTCTAATTGCAGACCAAAATGAATACAGTATGTTTTTACACCAATAGTAGCTAACTTGCTTTCAAGTACTGAACAGAAAAACAACTGATGGAAAGTGATCTGGATCTTGGATGAAGAAAGACAACAACTAGATTGTGAAATTCCTAATGCAGAAAATCTGGAAGTTTTGCATGTATTTCACTAATCAAAAGGAGGAAAGAGTAGCAACGGCTATTTTAAGTCACTGCTGATTACTCACAGGTGATGAAGGGAAAATAAAATGTTAAGTAACTATCTCTTCTTAGCTGAATCACAATCATCTCTTTTCAAACTTTAAGAAAATCTGCCTTTCTCTCTCGGGGAGAGAGAATCGCTCTAAAGGCTCTAAGTAAATACTAGCAATGTACATAACAACTCTTACAGTGCCTATATAAATTATATAGTATAGCTAGTGATCCTACCTGCTGGCAGTTCTTTGCAGGAGGCATGACTCTCCATCTGTAAAGTTAAAGTCACACTGAGGTGGCTGTTGTTACCAACGCTATTTGATGCTGCTCCCTTTTTCTATGTGGAAAGAGGAAGATGTTACCACATTACCAGGCACACCTGGCCTCCCAAACTTACAACAGTGAAAGTAAACATTGCTAGTATACAATGATAACAACAGCTCTTCTCTGGGATGAAAATTAGCCCTGTCAAACACGGAGATGCAAATAACAAACATTTATCTGTAGCAGTAATGGGACATACAGTTACTAGAAACAGACAACCAGCAGCAATGTACTTTAGATGTGAATATAGTTTCTAAATTAGCTTTTCAAATGATTGCAATAGAATGAATGTTTAGTAGCTGCATCAGTAACTAACCCTCCTTTCTCATTGAAAGGAGTTACATGCCTCATACCTGCTTTCCCCATCTCTAAGAAATCATTAATAAACTTCCCAGAGTGCATGTATGCAGTCTAAGTGCTCTCTTAAAGATTTAGATTTCCAAACAAACACTGTCCATTTATCTTCACAGATAAGTTCAAGTTTTGTTGCACAGCATGTCAGCTTTAATTTTGTGTTCACTTAAGGGAATTATTCTGTATTTAGGGTGTGAATGTTGCATCATTGTGCTTTCTTAGGTAACTTGCCTTTGGGGCTTTCTTGATATACAACAGATCTCACTCAGTATGAATTATTGCAGTTCAGTTCACTATTGTGAAGCTAAGCTACTTTGAACAAGCCAAAGATATGCCCAACCTTTTCAGTTTTTTCATGATCGGTCATGTGTTTATGCAAATACTTTTTGTCCTTGACTACCAAAATAAGTGGTTGGAGTTCTACTTTATATATATATATATATATATATATATATATATATGTATATATAAAAGTATGTATATAAATGTATATTTGCTATTTCAGCATAAGTTGATATATCCATAAACATTCAGTGTCCTCAGTAGAGATTTCGCTATTTTCGCCTTAAATTCACCTTTCATCTGCAAGTCTGGTTTTCTTTGTGCTTTGTTTCTAAAACCTTCAGAAAACATCTCTGATATCCATTTCAGTTTGATTAGAATACAAAATGACCTAAAACCAGTCAGCTATCCAAATTCTACTTGTTCAAGAAAAGAGCAAATTTTGTTTCCCTCGTGCTGATCTGTAATTATTCTGGATTGCTCTAAAATTTCCTTTGTAGGTATATACTTGTCACTATTTTTGTTTTTTAAACCACCATTGTTTCTGTTAATGCTTATATTTCTAGGAATATAATTGTGTTAAATTCCATTACATCAGTCGTAGAAAGTCCTTTATCCTTGATCTTTGTTATAACGGTAACAGTTGCTTGAAGTATAAAAACCTGAAATTAAGTATGACCATAGTCAAGAAATGTTCTTGGAAATATTGTAATATGTTTCTGTGAACAAAATTGTAATATATGGTGTTGAAGGCACTGGCCTTTTTTGTCCAGATTTGACTGACTAAGGAGGAATACTAGGTCTGATACCAAACACTTCATGTACCAGGTAACTTGCAGATAGTAAGACCATCTCAGTCCCTTGTTGACTATTTTTTTTTTTTTTTGCAAGTCTTGTCTTTGTAGAAGTCCTGTATGCTTTTTATATTCTTAAGTAGTGTTTAGGTTTGCCTGACAGAACATCACAGGTTTTTATTTTGTTTGTTTTTTGTTTTGTTTTCCCTTCTGCTCTAAGCGGATGTTTATTATTAGCGTATTTCTTAGAAAGTTTCATTACCTTTTTTGGAGAATTCTGGTAAGTCTTGGTGATTCTGACCAGTCGTTGCACCTGTGCATCCATTTCCCTTTCTGGTAGCTTTCCAGCTTGCATGTCAGTCTGCTAAGAGGGAAATAATGCTCGAGTAGGAATACTCATAACTTATTGTTGTCTTACGGATGTTTGAGACTGGAAGTTTTGTAAGCTTCTGAATGCATCTTTTATACTGCAAATGCATGACACCATTTATTCTACCCTTGCAACTGGCTTGCTCGTTCTGCCAGTTTATGTGCAACGATTTATTATGTACAGTCCTTTGTCTTGGAAGGTGAAACCTCCATTTCAATATTCCTTGAATTGAACAGTTTTCTAACCTAGCATTTGAGTTTGAGTTTGCTGCGTTTTCAACAGAATTCCCCATTTCTCCTTCTTTGATTATTAACTCCAGGCACTGATGTGGTGACAGGTCATGTTTATATTTTCTTTGCATGGTGGTTGGTCTGTAACTTAAAAGATCAGTGTTATCACTTACAAGTAATTAGTTACATGTGGCTGATAAGTCAGGTTATGTCCATTTCTGTGTTCATGTGGTGAAGTTTCACAGAAAGAGCAAATACAGGGAAGAGGATGCATCTCTGTATGGTATTATCAGCAGTTAAAGCATCTATTGAAGTTTGTTTCCATTCAAAACGCATGAGGTCTTGATTTAAAATCATAACGTTGTTAGTTCTGTCTGCACACCGCAACATTTTACAGTGTTTCAGAGCATCCCTACCTTTGTAGTGACTAGTCTTGTTTCTCCTCTTCACCAGCAAATCTGGGTGCTTAATGTACAATGGCATTTATCATCAGAGCTACAAAGGAGGACAGTGCTATTATCCCATTTACAAGTTAAGAACCTCAGGCACAAATAAGAACAATGATACACCTTAGCTCACACGGGAAGTCTGTAGGAGAACTGGGGAGTGAACTCTGGTCATTCAAGTACAAAGTTAGAGACAGTAACTTTCCTCTTTGATAGTGGACTGAAAATACTTCCTTAAACTCAGCAATTACAGGAATTATGCATACAGTGCTCTCTTTGATAATTTCTTATTAAATTGCAAATCTGGGCAGTGTATCAAGTTAAAGTCCAATTTTTTATCCTTTTTTTTCCTTTTGCATTGATGACTACTCATTATCACTGAAAAGAGAGAACCTTTGTGACGTATTTGCAATTGCTTTCTTACTCTTCCTTGCTCTTTTAATTTTATAATGGCATTTCCAGAAATTCTTTCTGAGATTTTCCTGGTCCTGTATTTTATATTAAATTTAGATTGCATTGGTAAATCAGTATTTAACAGTTTATGTAATTCTGCTCTTCCCATCAAACTAAGTTATTAGTAATTTATTGTATTATTAACATGAGAGAATCATTTTACAAGTAGTGTAAAGAGATTCGTTGCTGCTACGCATAATAGTGGGATGGTAAAAACTGGATAGAGGGTTCCTTTATATTGAAAAGGCTCTGGAAAGACAGTACTGAAAAATTGTTACTGCCAGATTCCCGACTGCATCGAATTACCATATTATGACTCAGTTTATAGCAGATAAGTAAATGAGTAGTGTTTTGGTTTTATTGTGTTGAGAGAAGTCATTGAATCACCTTCTCTTTAGAGTATCAGGTCTCTTGTGTTCAAAAATAGGATCATTTCCTTCAGCTACTTTGTTCCATTTCTTCCCTAGATGAAAACATAACACTTAAATGCAGCAACAGAATTGATCATTAATGTGATTGTAATAAGGCAGCTTGTCCCACTGAGAACCAGCTAGCTTTGCAGTAGAAAGAGGCACACACATGCCTATAGCCAATTAAGATTAACTGGGTGCAGCTGAAAGTGGAGACAGAGATACAGTAAGTAAAGAGCTCCTCAGATGAAAGATGAAAAAGGAGATAGAAGCTCCTATGAGCAGTGAAAGGGAGATCTAGAGAAGTAGCTTTCAGGGACTGTGCTCCTCTACCAGGTGGGAGGAGAAAGTAACTGCAAGTAGATGACACTAACTTTTCAGTCTTTGAAGATGCTTTGGGGGTTATGAGGTGAACAGCTCTAGTTCTTGTTGAAGAACAAGAGGGGCTGGGATAGCAGTGCAAAGCAATGTTGCTTGAGATGTCATCTCTGCACAACTATATTCTAGTAGGTCTATACTTCTAGTGACCTTTCAATGCATTTTAACTACAACAATAGATAGACTCTAGCCTGGAGCTCACATGGAGATCAACTGTTAGTCACACAGCTATCTCCAGTCTAAAAGTCTAAACCCAAATCTCTTTCTCTTCTGCAAACTTTGTCTTTCCTTTGACCTATAAACTATAACCACATGTGTTGAGGTTCTAAAAAAAATGCTGGATTTTAAATGCCAGTTTACAAGACAGTATCTCTCTACTTAGAAATACATGTACTGTAAAATGAGCTTACAGGTCAGGTTATTCAATCAATTGCCATACCTGCACAGGACAGAGTGCTCAAGTAAGACTTACTGTGTCAAAGGACGTTCTGATCACCTCTCCTTTTCTTAAAATAAACCTGTAAAAGAAAAGAAAAAAAAAGATAGGAACCGTGGCAAGGTTGTGTAAGCTTGAAGGCAGTAACACATAATTTCCTAACTGTATGAAATAGCTTCCTTATTCTTAGTGTGCCGATTATTTTTCCTTTTTCATAACTTGCTGATTCTTTTCACTTTCAGTTTATTTAGAAGGATCAATTCTCACTATCAAGAAAGTATTGCTGTCTATTATCGGAACTATCTACAAAAATGAGACAAAACACCTGTAGCCTATTTAGTCAGGCCAGGTAAACTTGTTACTGTAGCCACTAGAGGGACCTCCAGGAATAGAATATACAAACATTTGCAAAGGCTATTTTGAAATATTAAGTGTCTTTAAAAAGAAGGGGAAAAAAAAAGCTTTGCAGGTCAATCACATTGTCATTTGATAATAATGAGCTCTGAAATAATAGGAAATGTGAATTAACTAATTATCTCATAGACTTCATCAAGAAAGCATCAAGAAAGTTCATTTATCCTGGTAGGATATGAGTTTGGAGGGTTCTTTCCTCTTCATGGAATTAGAGAGGTCAGAACATCTGCTTACAGAAGACTTGTTATTTAGCAGAAAAGTTGTGCGTTCTTCATTTGAGGGGTACACAGCAAATATAATTATGCTCTTTTCAGAGTTGCTGAGAAGAACTAGGATTTGGATGCGATACAGACAGCCTGCAATCTACAAGCTTAGTTTCTCAGTGGAAGGGATTTTAGCATAGCTTTCAATTTCTTTCAAATTTTAACAGCAGTTTAATAGCCTAATTAACAAATATTGGTGCCTCAGTATGTATGCACATGCTTACTAAACATAGCTATGCTACCACTTGGATTATTGGATCTGTAGTTATCAGTCAGTCTGGGAGATGAGGGGGGTAGTCACATTCCCTTTTATACTTCTGCAGTACTATACAAGAAGTTGTGGTGTACTTAATGTACAAGATTTCGGGCTTTGCAGAGCACAAATGCAGTAAGCTTTATTTTTATCCTTCTACATGAAATCTTGCTAATGTAAGCAACTGTGCTCCTTAGACATTGAAGGTGATGACCCAAATACAAGAACTGCAATTAGCCCAATTAGCAAAAGGTCAAGGATGGGACTAGAATTTGGCATGAAATCACAAGTGGGGAAAAGGTCAAGAGAATTTTTGCAAGACCTTGTATTATGTCACATTGCATTGTTTGGCTTTATCTGTTGGAATGGTACTGGAGAAATGAAATCTCTTATTTGTGAGATGAAAACAACCTGAAATTCCAGTTCGGCAGAGCTGACTGTTGCATAGGTCTCCTGTGACCTATCCACTGAGTTTTATAGTTTGCATTTTGTTTGCATTGAGAGGTTACTTGCTGTGGAAAGGTGTAGTTGTGGGTGAAGAGATATTGCTGGTAACTTTTGTATTGTTCTGTTTTCTTTCTTTGGGGCATTAAAAAGCTATTTGGTGAATTGCTGTTTGAAAAATCTTTGTTTTTGCAATGGAATTTACCATTATTTTCCTTACCTTGCCTGTGTAAACCTTCCACTGAAGTTATTTAGTGAACTACCTGCAATTAAAGGTCAGTCAACTGCAGTTACACTTAGCTGGAAGACAGATAACACCTGACAAAGGTGGGTTGCCAAGTGGGCTCTGCTGAATAATGATTGTCTATCCATGTCATTTCATACATATGAAATAGGATATTATATTACAGATTAAAATGTTTGCAGGCAGGAAGTGTTCCTTGATCAGGAAGAGATTTAGTGATAACTAGTGATGTCTTTACTTGCTTCAGTTGCTAAAAGTGAAACTGCCTGAAATACCAACACATCCTCTTAGTAAACACAGGTCTCCCCGTAAGTAACTATGGAGTTACAGTTTGAGAGGATTTCAGAATTTCAAAAATTCAGTGAATTTATTTGGACCTCACTCAGCAGTGTTATTTGATCCTATTGGTCCTACTTTGTCCAACAAAGATAGGGTTATGACCCTGTCCGAGGAAGAGAATTTTCTCATGATGCAAGATGATGATGTAACGATCCCTTCATTTGAAGAATGGCATTAATCACTCAGCCCTTATATACCTTTGCATACGTAAGAATATGCATACTGTATCCTGTATGGCATTACATGAGTAATCAAATTCCTGCTGAGTCTCACATGCTTCTGAGATTATATCCTGTGTTCCTAAATGGTGAAAATAAATGGTGCAGAATTTTGTCAACCTTGTTAGTTTTCTCTTTTGCAATGATTCTCAGAAGAATAATTTTTCGGTTATGAAAATTACTGAATAATTAACCACATCAAAGAACCAGAAAGAATGGGGCAGCAAAGGCATTCTAAAAAATCACTTACACCTAGAAACTTTTAGTCAAACCTGCAACAATAGGTAGAAGAACAGTCTAATTCTGTAGGAAAAAAAAATAAAAATTTAATGACATGAAACAAAATTCCAATTGGATGGTATTGGCCTTTTGAATGAATATTCATTGGCAAGAATAATTACATCTTCCAAGTATTGCTCAGTCTGATTTGGGAGAGGCAGGGGGGAATGGCACAACTTCTTTTTCTGTTGGAGACAACGAAATTAAATATTTTTGTAAATAGCAGAACTAATCCTGTGGACGAATAGGGCAAATATCAATTTTTTCACACTGATTGGTCCAATTTAAGTTGTAGACTAGTCAGCATTTTACCATGTGTATAACTAAATACACGAAACCAAAAAAAAAAAAAAGCTGTGTGCCATCAGTGTAAATATATGCTCAGATTCTTTCTTGAAACTGTTTTAGGATCTAAAACCTGAGCGCTGGTAGACAGTAACATTCTTTCCCAGAACAGCCCTGATGTGTTTCAAAAAGCTATGAAACAATGTAAATAGAGGTAATAAACGTAGACATAACCGTGCAGTAAGATAGCATTCAAACAGATAATATTAATCAGGATTGTCAACTGCAGGACTAGATAGTCTCCAGACTCCAGATATCTGGTGCGTGCTAGTATCTTCTGCAATGTTTCTTCTCTCTAGTAACCAGATTCCTAAACTTACTGCACCCGCAGTTAAAAATAACCTGGCACTGGAGAGAGAGGGAGAGAGAATTAGAAGCCAGTTTAAACTTTCTGAAGAGGAAGTCATCAGCTGTTTTCTGTCTGTCACATTTGTCTTGAGACTTATACAATAGCAGACTGCATGAGCACCTTTTAAAAGCATCCTTTTTTTGACAGCGATTAGTCTTTTTACGAAGTCATTCATTAATGTGGACACTGACTTACAACTGAACAACTGCTGACCTCTTAGGATGCTCCTACTTTGTTCATTCTTATCTAGAGGAAGAAAAGGTGGTTTTGTCTTTCCAAGTCCTGCTCCATCAGTAAATAGTGAATTTGCCACTGAGGCAAATTCAGTATTTCAAAAGAGACAGGCTATATTGTCCAGTTTTCTGGAAGTGATTTAGTGAGGGTATGGGGGACAGTCTGCCCAACAAGTAGGCTGCTAATGCTTAAGGATGAACACCTCCTGCATCTTTCTGTGTAGTGCTTGTCCTAATTACCAGCACTGTATTGTGGTGCTTTTTAATTGAATGACAAAGACACCTTCCCTAGACGTTCTTATTCCAGTACTTCGTGATGGTTCTACTGTTGAATCAGAGAAAGCCTGGACAGCAGTGGTTAATAGATGTTTATTTTGCAGGTAGAGTAATGACACAGTAGCTGTGCATGTTCCTGATCAAGGAAGCTGGAATAAATTCACCTGAAGGAAAAACTGAGCTGAACTAACCTGAGGATTCTCCCTAGCCATACAGCTAGGTGACCACAAAGCACTAGGGGAGAAGGATAAAGCAGTTACTGTGCTTTATTGTATTTTTATCTTAATGGTCAGACTTTTGGGGCATACTGCAGTTTCAGATGATTTACACTGTCCATATCTGGAGTTTCTACTGGTATGCTATCTAAGTTGTTTGACTAGCAATGCCTGTCATCAGGGAAAATCTGCTGTATGTATACGTAAGAAGCACAAATGCATTTAAGAGCCTGTTAGAAAGACTTTGCTCAAATTTAAAACCTAAAGTTAAGCTGGTATAAAAGTATACCACTTGTATATTTAATAAATTGTGATCAATTTACAAGAACGGTAAATAAGATTACTTAGGCATCCAGTGAAAGATGTGTATAGGTATTCAGAAAAATGTTCTCAATTGTAACTTATTTAGTGAATGAAAACATGTATATCTCCCCACTGAAACGGCTGAGCCACAGTCTTTCCAAGTGTTCAAAAATGAAGCAAATTCTTTTCTCTCTTTATACTTTCCTTACCTCTTCTTTGAATCCATAAGGCTGATGTTCACTTGTTCGACATATCACTATGCTTTCAAGCTTTTCTTTGTGTCAGAGGTCTAAGTACTTATGTTTTGTAGGTTTTAATATGAGTATCTTTAAGTAATGACATGCTCCTGTGAACAGATTTATTTTAAATTAAGATAGAGAATATTTCGAAAGCTACTGGCATACAGTCATTGCTGTATGAAAGTATTTAAACAATCTAGGATTCCATTCTCAGTTCAGAACTAAGTTGCTTTTACCTACATTGCTGGCTGTTTTAAAAACAATCTACTGATCGAACTGTGGCCCCTCAAGGCAATGGAATGCAACAAGGGATTTGCTCTAATTCAAGAAAAATAATCTGAAAATTAAGATGAAAACAACTTCTTCCTCTCTTTGAAGAAAGTTTTTTAACCTGTCCCCCTCTGTAGCTGCGCAGAAATGGGGGAATTTGTATTTAAAAAACAAACCAAACCACCCCCCAAAATAATCTAACAGTAAGCAGGAGGATTTCCGAACATGAGTATGATTAATATCAAGACATGGGTACTTATGAGGGGGGAAAAATGGGAATTGTCATTACTATGTTAACAGCATTCATCTTTAAAATGTTTCAAATTATAATACAGTTTTGGTGATACAATATATAATAATTATTCCCCGGAGTCTCATAATGAATTAGTCATCTATATGACACTTGTATTTAAGCATGCAATTGATTTCAGATATGCCAGACAGATGCTTTATCATTCAGTAAAATGAACTAGATAGAAATCATATAATAAAATGATTTTTAATATATAAAAATTAACTTCATCAATCAGTACACACTGAAAAATGTAGATTTTGATGGATTCCTTGACTCCAGGGAAAAGATGTTCATATATAGCCTAAATATTCATTTTAAACATTATCAAATTGAAGATTCCTTCATTTCTGATGATTATTTGAAAAATTAAGTCAGCACCAAAACAAAATATTATGAAAGTATTTAGGACATGAGAAATGAAGTAGTGAGCTACGGAGCTTTTCGTGTTCTGCATTGAAGACGTTATTGAAATAAACTTTGTCCATTTTGAACAGTTTCTCATTGAACAGAGTAAAAATTAGTTACTAATTTTCTTCCCTACATAGCTATTTAGCTCTAACTTTTGTCTTGAAAGGAGATTGTATGTAACAAAACCCTCTATTATCCTGTGTTCAGATACATTGGATTTTTCTATTCTGTTTTGTTAATCAACAGATAAATAACAACACAATGCCATAATATTTTAGAAGATTTTGGAAACAGTTTATGAAGAACATAATCTGAATGCCTCTTGTTTTGTCGAACTATGAAAATTATTTTGCACCTGGCTCTAGGATAAGGTCCTGAATAACACAGACAATATGTCAGTCTTTAAAGTAGAACACTTGCATAAAGAAACACATTTGTTAACTTTAATACTGTGATTTTATAAGGCCAGTCCTCAAACAGTGAGCCTTCAAGAGTAACAATGACATTCTTTCTTCCGTTAGTCATTTTTCTTGCATACTTTCTGCAAGAACAGCAAATGATTTCTGAATATCTTCTAAGCAAACGACTAACAATCTGACTTGAAGAGTCACACAGATGTTTCTTTTTGGTGCCAAATATATTGTAATCTGAGGTGAGCAAAGTCATTGTCAGTGGGTTTCCTCTGTGGTCAGAACAGAAATGGTGTCTTTACCAAGAAGCAGAGCTTTTTCTGAAGCACTAATAAGATCTTTGAGCTTTTACTCGGGAACAAATCAAATGTTCTCTTCTAGACTGGAAGCCAGATACTAGAAATGGACGAAATTGCAGGCAAGAAACTAAAGAGTCCTTGTTTAGGGGTACACGTTGGGCTGGTCTTTCCTTGGTTCCCTGTATCCCATGGTCAAGGTTGAAGCGCAGGAATAATTCCTGACCTTCAAGGTTTTATCTTCCCATTCAGGCATTAAAGCCACAAAGAAACTGCAGTCACTGGATATGGAAAAGGCAGTTGCAGTTTATAATAAAATAGATTCTCCCTATGTGATTTCTATGTAGAACTTCCTTCTTAAAATGCTTGATGCACGCCTGTCTTCACAGTTCCCGAGGACAGAGAAGACCAGTTAGCTGTAATTTGGATCTATTTTGATCAAATGCATGAAGAGTTTCCTCTGTTGTGCTGTTTTTATTAACTTTGTTCTTCTTGCTCTGATTGAGGGGGGAAAGCCTTTTGTTGGTTTAAAAACAAGTTTTGCAAATTCTTTTTTTTTTTTTTAATACTTCTGTTTTTGCATTCCTAACAAGGGGTCAGATTCTTCACGTATATAAATTAGTGCTTTATAAAGAGCCTACAGTCTTGCTTATTTACACTAGTGAAGGATCTTGCCCAGTTCGCCTACCATGTGTGCAGCTTGACATTTGAATGGAACTACAATTAGCAGGCTTGTTTGTGTTTAACTTTATTTAGCACCTTATCTTCCTGCAACATTCTTGTCCCATACCAGCGTATCAACCATGAACTCAACATAGCTCTTACTAGTTCTGTTCTATTTTGGGCTAGAAGAAAGAAGAAAAAAAGAAAAAAAAAGAAAAAAAATCACAGCACTCCAGATCAGAGAGAACCTTCTTTACCTCTGGGAATAGAAATTGTTAACTAATTGTTACAGCAAAGACTTTTACTACTATAACGAATTAACTCACATTGCTGTTAAGTCTTAACTCACTCCAATGCACAGGAAAGTCATCCAAGCCCTCAGAACAGCATGATATTAATTGCTAAAGATATGTACCCTTCTACAAAACACAATGCTTTGGTTTAGTGTTGGTGAGAGACTCAGCTTGCAGGTGAGGCAATTCTGCAGAACTGTGCTTACTGTTCTATAGCTTGCCTAATTACTCAGCTGTTTGCTCCCTTGTATCACAGTAACATCTAAGAGTGCAAGGCCTGGTGGCCTGACCCTTACTCTTGTTACTTGTATTAAGAACAGCCCCCTGGCAGATGCTAGGTCGAGTCATGTTCAAGTTTGGGACTTTTCTCCTTCCCAGTGCTGAAATTCTGCAAAAAGGGATGAGGCCCTGGAGACTCTGGTGTTTCTAACTGAGGGGTAAGGGGGCACATTCTGGCTCACGTCACTGTGACAGGCCTGTGAAACCCTTTCTGGAGCATGTTGTCCCACAGGGGCTAGGTGGATTGGCAGCAACCCCAACCGCGCGAGGAGAGCTTGGCAGCCACCTTCCTGATCATCACCTCCTTCAGCGCATTGGGCTTCCTGAAAGGAGGATGCCACCTCCGCCCAGCGCTGTCCCCGGGGAGAGGAGCAGATGAAGCAGATCAGCACCGATGAGAGGGGAGAAGGGAGCAGGGGCGGCCCGGGAGGCGCGGGGCGGCCCGCATGAGGTAACGCCAGCTCGCGTCCCCGGGCAGCCGCCGCGCGGCGCCTCCCGCCGGACAGCCCTGGGGCTGCAGGCGGGGCGGGGACGGGCCGGAGCTGGGCTTCCCCTCACCTTTCCCGGCCGGGAGCCGCCCCCGAAAGGGCCGGGCCAGCGGCGGCGGGAGGACGCCCGGAGCTGGCCCGCGGCTCCCCGGAGCAGCGCGGCTCCGGCACTGCCTCAGTCATGTCCTCCAGCTCCCCTCCGGGCGAGAAGAAAAGCCGCAGCCTGGGCCGGCTGTCGCTGCCCAGGAAGGGCAGCATGACGCCCGGTAAGAAGCCCTCGTCGCTAGAGCTGGCCGAGAGCACCCCGAACGCCCACTACGCTCCGCTCCCTGACGGCCAGGGCGGGCAGCAGCCGGCGGGCAGCAGCCCGGTGCCCTCCCGGGAGCGGCCGCCGCGGCTGAGGAGCGAGGTGGTGGTAGTGAGCGCCGACAGCCCGCGGCCCCCCGTCAGCCTCGACCCCCGCGTCTCCATCTACAGCCTCCGCAAGCCGCTGCTGAGCCGCAGCAACATCCAGGGCAGGGTCTACAACTTCTTGGAGCGGCCCACGGGCTGGAAGTGCTTCGTCTACCACTTCACCGTGTGAGTACCCGACCCGCCTGCTCCTCCCGGGGGCTGTTAGCAGGGGTTTTCCTCTCACAGCTGACGCTGCCCGGTGTGGAAATCGGAGCTCTGGGCTTCCAGGAGGCGTCTGCGGGTGCCCCCTTTCCGCCTCCTCACGGCGGCCGGCGCCCCTCACGGCGCTCCGCCGGCCGGACTGAGCCTCTCGCAGGTGCAGTTTAAGAAATCGACCCGGCTTCCTGTCACGCTTTTGTCTACTAAATGTATAACAACCCTAAAAAGTGCCCTGCTGCTGAGGAAGTTTCTCTTGCATTAGGAAAAAGCACTGTATTTCAGCTCAGGTGTGGTCGTTAGGTAGAACAGGTGCTGGCTTCAACAGCCCCTCATGCCCCTCACACCTCAACCTTGGAAAGTTATCTTGGGAGTTGAAATAATTTTTTTATTCCAAGTATGAAAATGAAGCTGGTAATAGCATAATCACTTGGGGTTTTTAGTCATTTTTAGTGCAATCTCTCCTGGTACAGCACTGGGTAGGTGTGTTACTGGTATTGCAGTTGTGCTGGAGGGAGACAAGGGACAGGTGTGCTGAGGTGACGCTCCTCTCCCTTCCCTTTATTTTATTGCTCTTCCTCCTTTTATTGCTCTAACTCCTTGTTCTATTGGGTATGAATGCCCCTGCTGTTATTTTTAGACAGGAAGGAGGATGACATTTGGAGGATGTTTAGAGCTGCTTTGCTGCAAACAAGTTAGAAACCGTTTTGAGTGTTATATTCTCCATGGACCACTGTGTCCACCCTGAGCCAGCAAGCAGCAGGTCTGTCGTTCACAGGGATCTCAGCAAGTAAATCCATGTGAAATTGGTGCTTTTTAATCTAGGTGTTGTGGAAGGTTTGCATGGCCCTCAAGCAGCTTGCGTATCTTAAATGTAGGGAATGAGGTCTGGCAGAATGGTGATACTTGGTTAGGTCTGTTTATTGTATGCATACACACTCCTCTGTAGTAAACACACATTTACTACAACAACTAGAGGCAAAGGCATTTTATGGGCTAAATCTGAAGACCAAAGACTTTGTTAAAATTCAATTTTTAATGTTCCAATCATTGATTGGATTGGTTCTGATTTTAAAATCTAACTCTAAGTGATCACTATTTTTAAAGTAAATTGAGGATCGTGTGTTATTTTCCACATTTCAGGATTCTGGAGTGAGGTAAGTGGTACCAACTTGATTTCAGTGGAGGGAAACCGGCTGTAGTCAGAATGTAAGTGGGAGATGACTGTGCAGCTAGTAAGATAATAGTGGGCTCCACTCTGTTGAATGTTTTGATAATGCCATTAGATGACAAAACAACTAATGGCCATAATTACAAAACATCTAATAGTTGTGGGTGAACAACGTAAAACACTTTCAGGAATAGGAGAATCCCTAATTGATGATTTAATTGGTGATTTAAGCAGCCATCTACTATGGTATTCAACCTTTTTCAGATGTCTCAAATAACATGTAGAACGGACAGTAAACCATGTTGAATATAATATCTAATCTTTAAATGTTAACTCAGTGGTCTTAGGGGGGAAAAAATCCTGAAAGAAACTGTTGGATCCATTTATCTACCTAAGAATCTAGCCTTAATTTTAAATGTTGTATATATACAGCGTGTCATTGCCTGTCTCTCCCCCACTATGCTCCTGTCTGTGGTGTGAGCACTAGTCCCAGTGTTTCCGCTCTTTCCATGAGCTCTTCCGATGCAATGGTGAATGATAGTGGTAGTAAATATACTCAAGCCTCTTACTAAGCATTGTGCATATTCCTTGTCTTAGGACTCTAAAGAAACAGAAGGGAATACTACTACCCTGGTGTGTTTCTTGCAAGGCAATCTGCAAGAACAGTCTTTGCATTTTAGGCAGCTCAACTCAGATTTCCCCCAGTAGAGGGAATTGAGTTTGTACCATCCTCAGTCATTCCAACATCTTCATATTTCTGGGGTAGACAAGCCTGGATTTCCTTGTGTGCTAGTAATGTTTTAGGTTACTGGTCTTTGGTCCATACCCCTCTAGCTCTCTCTTTCTTTCTGAGCTCCCAAAGCAAGTTCCTGGGATGCTTGCTTTCTACTGGACAAAGGAATGCTCTCTGAGTTCTGTCCCTGCCAGCCAGATGCCAAGTATTAGTAGCTTAATAATTGTTACAATGCGAAAGCTTGGTGTTAAAAGTAACGGACAAAGCAAACAGTTGTTCTGATCCAGGGAAGCCATTGTATCTCAACCTGTACTCTGGAGGAGGTGGGGAACCTGATTTTTAAAAAATAAAAAAAATAAAAAATAAAAACAGAGAAGAATTGACAGAACAGATTTTCCTTGGTTTTATCTTATAATCTTTAGAAAAGCAAAGTTGAATGCTGAGCTTTAGTCCACAGAATCTGTGTTGGTATGTTTATTTCATATAGTTTAGATTTCTGTATGGTTTAGGTATGTGGTGGAGCCCTCCATGCACCTGCTGATCCAAAGAATGGAGTCTTGTTATGCACAGCCACAGAGGGTTTCTGTACTAGGTCAGGCCAATGACCTGTTTACTTGTGAATTATTTCTTTCTTAAGGGGGCTGAAATACCTCTTCCAAGGGGCAAAATGTGTGTGTTTTTGTTTTGTTTTCCCTCTTGTTGATGTCTTTAATCTCACAGGTTAATGGGATATTACAGTCACTGATTAAATCAACTGAACTCTGCAAAGGTCTCTTCTGATATTTGACTTATTTGCCCAGACCAAAGAGGAGAAATATCTCGAGTGAGCAGAATAAGAAATTATTTTTTGTACTTCATTTCTACTAGATTTTGATAAGCTATTAAAATAGTTTCTAGGGGAAGAAGGAATGGAGAAATGGCTGTTAATTTACCACTCAAAAAAAAAAAACAACTTAAAAATACTAGTGGAGATGATGGAAACTTTTCTTTTAGCTACATGATATTGTATGGAAGTTCATTTAAGTAGATGAAGTATGTAGTGTGTGTATATGCTTAATTCTACCCAGAATTAAGATTAAGAGCTGAATATTTACATGGATAGCTTCTGCAGATACAACTGGTGGCTGTTTGGAAACTTGGATTTTTTGCATGTCAGAGCTTGCCTTGTGGCACGGTTGTGTTTGTGGCGATGTCCAGCCAGAGCCACCAAACCCCTACCTGCCACAGGTGAGGAAGTCAGTGAGTGCCACTGTTCTCAATGACCTTTGGAGCTAGGGCATCTTATCACTCTTATCTTAGTAGCACACCTTGAGATACTGGCTTTGAGAGGTGAAATGGTCTGTGGTGGTAGCTAATCACATTTTCAGGCAATGTGAAGAGAGGTAATGGGGCAAAGGGAGCTTAAATTCTGTCCTCGTAGTGGCCTGCTGGAATCCTGAGACTGTTTCTGTGTTGGAAGTGGTTGTAAAGCAGAAACCTTCAGATCTTTTTAATAAAGAAGAAAACAGATTTAAGCACATGAGAGAAGATCCTCTTTAAACAGTTTAAACAGTTTCACCCTCTTTAAACAGTTTAAATCAAACATCTTGATGTGTTTGAAGAAACTTTAGTTATGAGCTTTCTGGTGATTTCTCTAGTCTTCTGTGTGGCAAATAACTTCTGGCAATATGTGCTGAGTGTTGACTTCCTGTGCTCTTTGAAGTGTTGGCCATTATCAGAGAGAACAACTCACAAATAGATGGACCATTGGTCTGTTCATGTATGGCAGCTTTTTTGTTGCCATGCAAGATAATCGTCTTCTATCTTATCTTTGCACTGATGTATGTACCCTGTTCAATTTACTTTGCCTTTGTATATGTTAGGCTTAATCAGCTGTGATTGTGATTGAATTTTCTTTGAATCCCAAGGTGTTTACATAAGCCCGGACTGGCTGGCGGTTCGGATTTGGGAGACTGGTCTCCAGAAGCAGACGACAACTCAGAAGTGTGGCTGTGTGTGTACACGTGCAAAGATAAGAAACAGGGGTAGATAGAATATTCCAGTTGCATGTGTATCGGGACTTACAGTAATTGATTATCAAAGCTAATGAAGTGTTTACATAAATGTGTTAGCATACAGTGCTGCGAGGAAGAAACATAACTCCAGCCGAAAATCCCATTTTTGTCATGTTTCCTAATGTACTGCAAGAACATTGGTTCATACTCAGTGTGTAAACTCTTGATGAGTGAAAAAGACCCGTAAAATAATCAGTGTGTGCCCACACAAGAATATAAGTTTTTACGTTGAGTGAGTAAGCTGAGTAAAAGAAGGGGCTAAACATAAAAAAATAGTACATTTTGAACGTGGACACTGGGGTGTTTAGAAAATGTTGTGACTTGAAGACAGACTTCCAGATTATTACCTCTGTTTTAAAAAGGGGAGTCAAATCCTCCAAAATAAGAACGGCTTTTCTAAGCATAAGAAAGAAGAATTTGATCACAGTCACGTTCTTTCTGCTACACTCAAATGGAGGAAGACCCAGGTGTAGCTTTTTTTTCCTTGTCAAGACTGAATTAGTTTAGTTGAAGTCAAATTGGCCCCCTCATTTTGGTGCGGTTGATAGAGAGGCTGTTCCTTGTCATGTGGAGGTTGATGTGAATGAACGTTTATTTTTTATGACTTTGTGTCACCTTTGTGAACAGTCTTCAGTATCTGCACTACTGGAACCCAGAACTCCCTTCCCCTCAAGCCAGATACAGTTGTAATAACAGAAATCTGCTGCTTTGTCACTTGATGTTTTCAAGAGCATGGTGTGTTACAGCTGTGCAGGGGCTTATGTAGATCTTGGAGGTCACACCTGTGCTTAAGGAATGTAACTGGGAAAAATGAAGTGGAAGCAAGGTGATACTTGTAGCTTCTTCCTGCCCTACCCCACAGTCTAGTGGTTTGGTTTGCAGCAGGGCAGACATAGTGCTCTGTGTCTATCAATATTTCTGGTAATGTTTTTGTGTGAAATAAAAGGGATTGGAAAGCCTTTTATTACCTATAAAGGAGGAGAAAGGAGGCAAGAGCTTTTGCCTGGTTTGTTATCTTAACTGGCTGTACGCATAAGACAGTTAAGAGTTGCTGTTGCAGGGTCAACCCTGTTGCCAGTCAGCCATTTACTGACATTTTGGGTCTTGGGCAGATTTCTGTTACAAGGCTATGACATTTCTTCTCATGTTGGGTATCTACCATGGTACTGGAGAAGCAGCAGTCCAGTAAAAGGGTATGATCAGCACCAGTTATACCTTTGGTATCCTATCTAAAATGGCCAGTTCTACAGCACAAGTCTTCAAGCGAGTTGAAAAGTTTCAGTCAGTTGTATTTTAAAGCTTATTAGATAAACAGAGCATGATAATTTCATGCTGTGTGAACACAGTGACAGCTGTAAAACAAATTATTTTTGTTCAGCGCAGGTGTTGTGGAGAAAGAAGGAACTTACAGGCTTTGCACCCTCCTTCCCTGCTGTGTGCCACAGTGCAGGCCCTCAGCTACAACGTTGAATGAAGGTGTTTCTCTGGGACTTGTGTGCTGGAGGCAGTATTTGGGCTGGCTGTGTACTACTTTCCTCTCTTGCCTCGTGCCATGCTTCCCTGTCTGTAACTTGTCTGAAGTCTCGCTTATTTTCCAAGGGCTGTCCTGTGACTGAAAGAATTCTGAGTCTGTACCAAGAAGATCTTAGGAGTGACAGCTTAGCTACAGGTCAGAAGGAGCTCCCGTTTTCCTCTCCCAGAGGGACAGTAGAAGTTATAAGGATAAGAGATGCAGGTAGTAGACTGCATAACTGACTAAAAATTGTGTGTGTGTGGTATCCAAGTTAACTTAGTAATTGATTGTCATCAGAAAAGAAAGCAGAAACCAGATCCTCTTGATGTCACCCACTAGTAGTTACTGCCTGGAAGTCACTAAAACCACTAAAGACTAAGCCACTGTCTTTTCATCATTTGTCACATTAAACGATTGTTGTGTGTGACAGTGCGTTTTGAATATCAAAGGGGGGAAGAAAGTGCAAAGCTGCCGATCTTCTAATTAAAATGTCTTTGAAAGGCACACCGTATCTTTAGTAATAACTAAGAAAAATCCGTTTCTGTTTTGAACTGCATAACACCACATGGGCGGTTACTTGGCCTTGTCACCTTGAGCTGTGGTCTGCAGGCAGACACAGAAGCTGTGAGGCGAGGGAGTTCTCTGGGGACCAACATGACTGTCATTTGTACTGTTGTTTAGGTTTTTGAGTAACTGATGGAAATGGGAAGCTGTAAACTCCTGAATGCTAATGCTTACTGAAGACCAAGTTGTCTGTGATGGAGAAACAACTCTGCAGAATGCATATGTAAAAGTTACAAATTTATAAATTTGGGTAGGCTTTCTTGTAGGTAGGCCTTCTTCTCTCTTTTCCAATATAACATTCCAAGTCCTCCGCTGGAGTTTGTTTTCCTGCAGGAAAAAAATTATTCTAGCTTTAAAAGTTGCATGTGAATGATCTTAGGAAAACCAGTAGGTGCAGTATTCACATTTCTGTATCTGTCAAATGGTTGGTTGGGCGATTCTGGCACACTTCCTTGTCCTGGCTCTTCAAGTGCCAGGAAAAAAAACATGCAAGGCTGTGTAGATAGGCCTCTTTCAAAACCTTCATTGCAGTTGAATCAAGGCTAGAGTTGAGATTCAATTGAAATGAACTAATTAGGCTTAGCTCCAAATGCCTGAGCAGTGGATGTATTACAAACAACAGTGCCAACATATGCTGTCAGAGACTATGCACAGGCGCAGCGATTTGCTGACTTTAAACTCAGCAGTACCTCATTAATTTTGTGTGTTAATAGGTTGTTGAATGTGCTCTGGTGACTGAAAACAAAAGCTGTGCACACTTGCTTATTCAGTTCCAGATGGAAACTACTGTCTTGTGGGGGGCAAGGTGTTTTCTCCTGCTGCCAAGAGGTCCAACACAAGTTTCAAATATGTTGGAAAGTTGCCAGTGGCAAATAAACCTGATGGGAAGGCTGAGTTACAGGGGCTGGGAAGAAGGATGTGTAGTGAGTGTTTTTTGTAAGGTAGTGGCTCTCCTCATGCAGTCATGCTTCATCTGGCATAATGGCCTGAGAACCATTATAATGCCAGTAATGGTAATGAGAGAGCATGTTTGCATGCTTCTACCATGGTAGTAGCTACCTCCTACCTACACAGAGAGAGAACCTTGTAATGGGGGACTGTTCTCTGCTTTGGTAGTCAAATTCACATTTACTGTTGTTTTTTAGACACTGACTTAAAGATGTTCTATGGAAAGCTCTGAAGCTTCTCTAAATCTTTCTTTGGCCACTGGCTTTTGCACACCTGGAGGACTGGAGAGCTGCTTGGTGTGAACTCTTTACGTGTGTCTGGCATGATCAATTTTTGAGGGCACGTGGATTTTCACCTTCCTCTTTTCCACTCTTCGTACTACAGATCAGCCGTCTGAGCTGTTTGCTGTATTCAAGGAGCTGAACAGATCTAAGACAAATCAAGTGCAGGGTTTCTGCATCCTTTTCATTTTCGTCTGCAAGTACTGATCCTGATCTTTGAGTTTCCTATTAGTGTTTTCAATAGGAATATGTCTTGTGCATGTTTTGCTGATGCCAGTAGACTCATGCCATTTTACAATGTTGTCGTATTTGATACAGAAAACTGAAAGGTCTTACTTTTAACTGTAAAATAACTATTTTGTGTGTGCGTCTTTTTCTGCTGGGGTTATTTAAAAAGTAAATGCTTTGTTACATAGCTTCACTTGTGCTTACTTCAAATGATATATACATCATTCTTAGTAAACTAGGATCTTAAAAGGGTATAAAGTATTTATCTTTGTTTATCCTAACAGGTTATGCTCTTCTTTATCATCTATTAGCTTTGCTCTGACTAACTCTTTTTAAAAAAAAAAAAGTGCATTTTCTCTTGCAGTAATAGGAGTGTATAATGCATTTGTTGAAGTAATGTCTGTTCTGATTGTGCAAGAAACAATCATCACACATTTAATTTCACTGTGCAAATAGGTATTTGCTTTCCAGGGGGACCAACTAGTAATGATAAAGGAAGGACCAACTAGTAAAGACAGAAAACTGTATGTGCACACATCTCACAAATTAGGGCTATTAAAAGGACTTGTCAGATGTGAATAGTAGGGTATGTAGAACTCCTGATAAAAATTAGTGTATGTAAAATAACTTTATTTTTTTCTGAAAGCAATAAGCATCTTATAGTGTTAGTGCTGTATGAACTTTTACTTTGTGCATGTGGCTGTTATCTCTGGTCTGTGGTAAATATGTTAAATTGCAGAATTCATATACACAACCACAGGTGAGAGGGTGAGAAAAATTGGGTTATAGATTTCAAATCCAGTGAAGTCACTGGATATAAAACTCTGAAGTCACTGGTCTCTTCTGCAAACGTGCTCCCTGAAGTCTTGGGGATGCATTCAATTTTTTTCACATTTTTATAACAGCATTTTTTCCTTCCGGTGTTAATATTGCATATTTTTTTGTGGATAGGAAAGCAAAATTGGGTCATAGTTTGAGAACAGAATGTAAATCACGATAGGAAGTTTCCATCAGGTGACTTCCCTGTAAGCTCTCCAAAGATATGAAGTTTAATAGCAGAGGCATGGTGCTGGTGGCAAAGATCAAGGCTTTCCTTGTTCTCGTACGACCAAGGCTGCAGGCTGTGGTGAAGGCATCTTCCTTGTGCAAAGAAAGCAGTTGCCTTCCCAAGGGTATTTTTGTTTCTGCAATAGCTATCCCTTTCCCAGCAAAACAACTTTTTCCTAAATAGATCTGCTGGGATTATTCAATCTATTAGTTATTCAGTACTGTCTAGAAGACACTGAAATGTGTTCAAACCTGACAATGAGTGAATAAATAAGTGCATTGCTTTATCCGTAGTGTGAGTAAACTGCATGTGATTATGTGCTGTTATCTTATCAGTGACCCAGAAAGTATTGATAATGCATTATCTTGGCACTTCACACAAAATAAACCTGTACACTTGGTGTTTTCTCTATCAACAGGTCATCCAGCATCCTAGTGCTAAACGGTCCCAGCTCCCTGTTTCAGCTGTATATAAAGTCTGACAGTCAGTGAGCTGTGAGCAGTCCTGTTGTATACCTTCGTTGTTCTGTTCATTCAAGACACCTCTTTGTAGCTTTTAGTTGCTGTTATGACATGATCTTATTTGGTTAACTCTGTATTCTAACCGTAAAAATGAGGAAAATGCTACGAGAATGGTGAGGATGAAAGCAAGGCCTTCAGATTTTGTTAATGCAAGACTGTAGCTGTACTGTCTTAATTTTAGCCCTCGGACATGTCAGTTGCTTGTTGCACTTGGTGAAATTATCTTATGTGATTATCTTGATGACTTCTGTGGCAGTCTCTTTTTGTGGCCTCAGTGTAGCAGCTTCACTTGTCAGTTTTCACTGCAGGGAGTGAGACTGAGAAATTGAGCAGGCTGTGGGAAAATGTGATGAAGACCGTAATCTCTGTAGAAATTTTGAGTGGATAGTGTCTGTGAGAGTGAAGGGACATCAGTGTACTGATTAATAAAGTAGCGTAGATAACATTCAAGCAGGTTTTGTTACTAGCTGTTGGCTTCTGCTGAGGCAGTCTCCTTTTTCTGAGAAAAGCTTGATATCAAAATCCTTCCTCTTCAAGCAGTGTTCATTTCAATCAGCCTCTGTGTGGTCTGTGCCTGTCGTTATTGAAAGGCTATATGCAAACTGCCATCTGATTGTTCTCTTGAGAGATTCTGCTGGAAAACAGCAACTAATCCAGCTATTTCTAAGTGCTCAGGGGAAACCAGTTTATTCCTTTATACAACTTAGCAGTCAGCATGGATTTGGCAAAGTGCAATAATTTGTCAATTTGACTTCAGGCTGTGATGGAATAAAAGGACTTGAGGCTAGGGGAGAAGTAGATATCATATACCTTTTATCAGACTCTTAATACTGCCCTTGTTTACGTATGAGAATGGTTTTCTGGTGGAATTGGCTCTTTACAGATAGGAAATAGAAATTGAGAGTAATGTACTTCTACAAATGTGTGTATCAACTGAAAAAAATTGTCCTGGGGAGAATAAGAGCCCCCAAGAGTTAGAAAGCATGATATCATAACCTGAAGAAAGATGTCTTACTGTAAAGAACAGCAGTAGAAGAGTGTAAGGTGGGTGACTTCAAAAAAAAATCCCTCCAAAAATTAGGTGAAACATAATGGTCTTTATAGCACAATCTGGATTTCTCCTTTAAGGTGAAACTGTCTCAGGGAAGGGATGGTGCTGCAAAGAATTGCATTTTGTGGGAAGGCAGTAGCCTTCCTGGAAGGCTTTAAGCGAAGGCTAGACAAATATTTCTCAGGGTTCATCTAGGCATAGTTGGTCCTGTCCAGGACTCTGCGTTCATACTGGAAAGGAATATGTCCAGGTACTGGGGGTCAGACAATTTCTTCACCTAGTGGCATTTGAGTTCCCGTGCGTTTGGCACAAGTGTGTAACATGGTGGCTTGATGCTCCAGCCGTTCTGTTTCTACCTCTGATGTACGTTTGCACCTTTCAGCCAACTTCAATCCAAAACTCCCTTTCGTTTTTTGGGGAAGGTGTTTAACACGCCTTCATCTCTGCTGTTGATGACATCTCTGTAGGTATTCTTCTGGCCCCTGTGATAGCCAAATTCCTTTGATGCTGGGGACTTTAGGATACACAAGGAACATGTGCTATTTGGGTGCTTCCATTGTTGATCCCACCTATGCACTTGCAGTAAGATGGAGTCAACTTCTGAGACTTCAGTGTTGTGGTAACAAGAACAGGTCCTTTCCCATCCAGTTTGTTCCATCTTGCTACTGAAACCAGCAAAGATCTCTGGGATAAACTGTTGTGCATCAGAAATGTTTAGTTGAATATACCATGTCTGAATTTACAGGCTAATTTAGCAACTAGCAGCTCATGGGGATCTAGCTGATTGTGGGTGGGTTGCTTTTCTCATATAGCTAAGAAAAGTGACAGTTGTGTCAGGGTTTCATAGGATATGTCTCCTTTCAGTACTCTCTTGGCATCTTAATCGTTAGGCAGTGACAGCCTTGTTGCTGAAGGAAATACCTTGCATGCTTTGGGTGTTTTTTAGGAAGTGGATCTGTACCTTCGTCCCACTATGGGGACATCTCGAGAGCATCTTGCATGTTAGAACTAACCTCCACCCAGCAGCATGCATGAAGTTGGGTCTGAATTGTTCACTACTGCTTTCTACTTTGTTGTTGTTGTTAGTTTTGTTTTTCCATCTTAAAGTAGTTCCCCAGCTATTTGAGAACAGCCTAGTTTATTATCCTTGACAGCAATTCTCAGATGCCTGGATCTTGGCCAGAGTTGCCAGAAAGCATTTGCTATGCTTCTGTCATTTGCAGAGTGCACTCGTTCTCTTTCTCCTTTCCCTCCTCACCACGTTTCTGGTCTCTCTCCGTAATGAGAGGTAGACACCCACCTGGGTGTGCTGTTGGATAGGTTCTCCTGTGTCTTAGGGACAAGGAATTTTTTTGCAAGAACTTTCTGGTTTCAGCATGCAAGGAGGTGTCTACCCATCTAGGATCTTAACGGAGCTGAATGATCTCATCCACAAGTGATGGGTGACAGCTATGCCCTTGAAGATCAGTAAGAAGGGTATTCTATGTCTCAGCCTTTGAGCCTTGTTCTACCAGCGGATTGTTTTGAGTAGTGTGCTTTTGCTTCATGATGGTATGTGACTATTATTTTAAGGCTCTTTCGGGCTTTCTGTTTCCATGTCTGAGATATTAACAGTAGCAATTGTGCCTCTGAAAATCAGCTGGTTAATGGGATTGTCAACAGTGGCTCCCCAGCATCAAGAGTTGTGTCATAATAGGTGAACAGCTGACAGAATTGCCCTATCTCCTGCCCAGTCACCAGGATTAATTGATGTGGCCCTTGACTTGCCTTTCATTTTATCAATGAAATCCTTCTTAGGGAGAAGGCAGCAAAAATCTCATCCAGATACTTAATAAAAGAAAAATAAACCTGCTACTCCAGCTGAAGCATGCCAAAATAATTTTTGTTCTGGTTCTTTGCACATTTGGAGATTTAGCTGACAATAAGCTACATGATGCTCCAGTTCGTTTTTTTTATAATACATGCACCTAGGTGCTCTGAGTATTACCAAGTGCTTTGTGAAAACTTTGCAATGTAGATTGAGACCATCATTCTATATTTTCTATAAATGAGAATTTAAAGTATAAGATTATACCCAAGTTTTATCCATTGTGGTGATAGTTCAACTGATCCTAAAAATAAATTGCCATGCCTCCAGTTTGCTTTTATCAATGCTACCTCCTCTGTTAAAAATGATGTTATTAGCTCCTTATGTTTCAATTGCCACTTGCTTAGAAGAAAAATATATATCAATACAGCTTAATTTAAACTTGCTTACTTAATGATCCAAAACCCAGTAATAGGGAGCTTGAGCCAATCCATTAGCTGTGTTGTTTACTGGCTGCACCTGGCTTCTGTACAAATGCAGCTTCAGAAGGGCGGGGGAGGAAGAAAGCCTTGATGTTAGAAAGATACAGCCACGTGTATCTGTGGCTCGCATAGTCCATAATTCCACCCTGCCAGCAAATGCAATGTGCTGGTGCTTCTGTCTGGTTGTTAAAATGAGGTGCTCTGGGTGTTCATTGGAATCTCTCAAACACCACATCTGTTTAAGCAGCCCTAGCTGTCATTGTTTGCACGGTGCCTTGCACACCTCCCAAAAGCTCTAATCCTGTGGTGTGCAGAAGAGACTTTGTCTTCTGCTAGATTTTAGCCACTGTGGCCATGGGAAAATTGTGCAAGTTTAGGACAGGAACTGCAGGCAGAAATTAAATCAAATGGGAGTAAAATGCTCCACAGGCAGTAAATTATTAACCAGGATAAAATTTGGCTGCACCACAGAGATTAGCACCTACCTTGTAAAATAACCAGAAGTACAGGGCCTGTCTTTTGAAGTGTTTTTCCTATATGGTTACGAGAGGCCACAGCAGTGAAAATAATTTCTTTGCTTTTCCCAGTTCTTCCATGTACTTAATGATACATGTAGGGAAGAATGAAGATTTTTTACAGGATAGCTGTAAGGAAAGTGTTGCTGTTGCAGTGTGAGGAAGATAAAATAGCCACGGGAAAGTCAGACAATCAAGGCTTTCATTCCTAAAGTGTAAATGCAATATCTTCACGTTAATGAGCTGAAATCAGTTAAATGCATGGAATGAAATGGAGAAAAATAGCCTGGCCATTAAGGAAGAAGGAATGCCTGTAAGCTTGCTCCTTCCTTGCAATTCCTCTCGAGTCAGCTTTGCTGGCAGCTTAATTTCACTTTGTTTACAGAAGAGGAGAGGAAAAGACAAGCTCTACCAACACCCTGTGGACCTGAATGAAGCAATGAGATTTACTGGCTGTAGCACTCTCCACTTTGTATCTCTAAGAAGTTTGATTCTAGTCCAGCTGGTTTTAAAAGATGTAAACGTCTCTGATGCTCTCTTAACCTGAAATGTGGATTATATTTGAGTTGTGACTGCTAGATCAGGCTGGATAAAGCTTTGGTAAGCAAGGAGGTAGAGGAACATATCTGCAAACCCTGTCCTTGTGACAACTGGCAGGACTTGATTTGGTTCTGGCACAAAAGCTGGATAGCCACAAGGGGCAGGAGTGAGCCTGTGCTAGCAAAGCCTCCAAGGGACAGGCCGGGGGACCAAAAGCTGTGTCTGCACCTGACTGAATAGACTCTGTCTTTAAACTCATGTGCTGAGGTACAGTGAAAGTACAAATAGGCAGCTGTTCTGTGCTCCTCCCGCTCTATTGCACTAGTGCTTTAGAGCAGTCTGCTTTCTGTACCCCAGAAGACGTTAATACAGTTAACAATGGGGGAGTGACCAACACCTGGTCACAGGTAAGGTTCCCTCCTTCATTGCTGGCCCACGAGTAAATGTGAAGTTGTAGGGTGCCTGCTCCAGCTGTAGTGACTGGTACAGACCAACTGCTCTCTTGGACTGGCGTCAAGTCTGAAGTTGTTATTGGCGTTGCTGCAGCTCTGTGAAATCACAGCGGTGTTTGGTTTAATGGGAAGTTGGCACCTCTCTGACAGGTGCTGGAATGTCCCAGTCTGTCCTTGGGGTGCTGTTGGCATCTTTTGCGGCAATAAACCCCCAGTCAACAGTCTTGATCACAGGCAAACACCAGCCAAGTGCACAAAAGCGCTTATCTCCTGTTAGGCCATGCATTTATAAAAAGCAAAGTCATAAAAACCTTCAGCGGCTGGCAATTCTAGAGCTTACTGTTAGAGTTGAAAAGGAGTCCTGAAGAACACAGGCTTCTTATCAATTTTAATTGCTAGGCAGTGGAGAGCTGCTGTTTGTTTAGCGTCATCTGGTATTAGCAACTCTGTTTTACGTTCTGTGTTGGCGATATGTTTCTGGCAAGCAATGGTCTGCTGAATTCAACAGAAATACTTCGTTTTCAGGAAGAGCTCAGGTTGCACAATTGAATTCAACAGGTAAAGAAATGTAAAATGGACTTGCAAGGGAAGATTGATTGGAGGTGCATAATGCAATGTTTAGATGTAGGGTTCTAGTTGTTTTTTTAACTTTATCTAGTTAAATATATTTTGCTAGGAAAGACCTGTTGCTACTTTATTGTAGTAACTTTGCATTGCTGCTGAAACCAAGTTCTGTATTACCTAATCATCCTAGATTACACTTCTAAATACTACATTAATGCTTATGCATTTATTTACAAACAAACTTTGGTAAAAGTTTGTTTGCTGTATGGTTCTCTATATATGCCACAGACTTAAGAAACCAAAATTCACACCCCCTTTAGGGAAATAGGCCAGATGTAAATTAACTATGAGCAATTGCACCTGCGTGTGTAGATGTTTTTGCTCCTGAGGGACATATTTAGTTTTTTTTTGGAAGTCAGCTTGCTGGATTTGGACTGGCATCGAAGTCTATGTGAGTATGCAGCTGCAGCAGTAGAAACTGGTATATGTACAGGTTTTTGAAATACCAAACAAACATTTTAAATGCAGTTAAAAATATTCCTGAACTTCTTTGAAATAAAATAATAATTGGGTCTTAGTTTGAAAATTACTAGAACCACAGCTTTCAAAGAAGCTGGTATGAAAATGAAGTGTAACTTGATGGCAGCCACTGAGGAGGCAGACTGACAGCAGTTAGCTTATCAGGAGTAGCTGCAATGGAAGCCACTTCTCTGATCTCAGCAGTACCCCTTAAATAGCAGCTATGTCCCAGAGTAATCAGCATGGTATGTAGGTGGGATTTTCACACATGGCTGGGGAAGATATGTTGGAACCTCCCTCACTGACTTGAAATGAGAGCTGTGTTCCCTCAGTCTCTCCAGCAGCTTTGGAAGTCTTTAAATGAGGCTTAGCCAGAAATAAGCAGTTCTAGGAGCATGAGTGTGGCTAAAGCTCTTTGTGTTTAATGCTATATGCTTTCTGTTGAGATGGCCAAGGCAACTGGTCGTTTGCAGCTGTCATTTGCCAAAGACGTAGAGGAATTGAGGAAAGTGAAGAAATGGCCATAGCTGTCCTTGTAGCACCTCCCAAAAGTGATAACAAGTGCATCTTTATTTTGATGCCACGCATGAGAAGAGATGCTGTTACCTCTCCTATAAATTTATATGCCTCTTAATGTGCTCTTTCAAAGTCTGACATTTGAGGTAGCATGCAAACATAATTTCTCCATTTCCTTTCTTTGTATGTATATCTGTCTTCACTTGTAGTTCCTTCTTCTTTTTTCCTTCAGCATTTTTGTTTCTGATTTTGCATGTGTGTGTGCCTCACTTCTTAGGGCTCTCATAGAGTAGCTGTGTATTAGATTAGGAAAAAGCAGTAGGGAGAAGCTAGAGCAGTTGTTTACTTTGTTAAACTCTCCACATTTAAAGTGGAAGGAAACTGCTCTTCCTTGTGACTGCCAGTTGCCAGGATTTTTTTTTTCTCCTGCATGAGGAATTTGGTAGGTGAAACTGCCTTGCCTTATGAAATGCTGAACCACTGATGCCTCATTAGTTAGCTTCTTATGAGGAGCACTTCTGCTGGAATAATGTATAGCCAAGTGATTGCTGGCTGGCTACCTGTGCCACTGCTTGCTTAAACAGAAGCAGGAGTTAGAAAGGAGCTATTTTCAAATGGTTACCAGTTCATCTGCTAGTTCAGAGTGCTCTGCAGCACTGCCATGCTGCCCCCTTGGCTTAAATGGATAGGAGAAGAGGAGATTAACAGGTTTGTATTTTTTCACTTCTCATCTGGATTCTTCAGACATTTCCTTGTATTTGTTAGTTGTTATTTTTCTGATACCAAATAGCAAATATTTACACTTTCGAGCGAAGTCTGTCTAAGCATTTACAATTCTAGCCAAGGAATGGATTTACATTTTTGTTTGAAGCAAGCAGTTCCTGTTACTCATAAAAACAGGAGTGGCTTTTTAATAAAGGTGCCGGATCTCTGCTGTGTAATTACTGTACAGGTAACCAGCACAGCAATTCTGTAGTGCTAACAGCTTGGCAACCAAATACTTTCCAAACTGCTTGTAAACTCTAGTGTCCAACTGAAGTCTGAAGAGCCAACTGTATCACTTACTACTTGCCCTGTTTATACATAGGAAAAATATCTAACTCTGAATGTGACGCAAATATCTACATATCCAACTGGGGACTTGCTGGGAGTTCACAAAATGCGTGCTTTGCAGAAGGTATGGTAGTCTTAGCTATGAATAGCTAGGTGTACAGTCTGAAGATGAGCTAGATGAATTTAGGCACCTTTTGAAAGGCACCAAGACTTTACCTTCCCAGGTCTCTTCTGGTATGAGATGGTCTGTAATCTGTTCTGAGCACAGTTGATCTACAGACACTTGTGAGGCTGCTATCATCAAACAAAAGCCATTGCATCTGTTCCTAATAAATGAGTATTCATTCAGAAAGTCCTCAAAGACACTTTGCTATTTGAGAAGCACTTTGATCTGCTTCCTGACTTCTTGACCTGCGTTCTTTCTATGTGGGCCTGCAGGTTTGGTCTGTGATTGTGAGATGTGTCTTAGGGAAAGCAAGAGGAGGTGGAAAGGCGCAGAGAGGTGCAAAAGGAAGACGGGACAGAGCTTTGTGTGATGCTGGCTAAAGCAGTGAAGTTGAACAGAAGTATGTTTTCAGTGTCAGGGTGAAGTTAACCAAACAGGAAGATTATTAAGTGTTGATATCTTTGAAGAGCACTTCAAGCTCTCTCAAAAGTTGTTACTCTTGTGCTACAAATTGGCCAGATAACAAGCTCTCCCCCAGTCCCTTACTGCAGTTTTTCCTGGTTCCTTTACCATCTTGATCTGTTTCCACAGCATGGAAAGCCTGTGTTAGTGTGTGGCTAGAGATTGAAGCAGCAGTGCAAAACCTTGGAAAACCTCCTTGGTATATGGTGAATGGAGTTTTACCTCACCTGAGGATGGCTGGCTGCTGCCTTATGTAATCCTTAAAGCTGTGACACCAGGTGTGTGACCAAGGCTTTTATGAATTCACAATTACCATGAAGTTCCCAAGCAGCTGGCAGGAACCATATCTCTAGTAAGTCTGAGGTTTCAGCAAATAATCAAACCTTAAAAATATATAGAAATGTAATATATCTATATATCAGACTTACCTGGGTAAGCGTATGGTTAAATTCTTGCTAGATGGTATAGAGTATCCTTAACTCAAGTTGAATTCAGTGCTCTAAATTTCTATGCTACCTCACAAACGTTGCACATGCAGACAATTTTCATCTAATTGCAGTGAAACTCTTCTTTATAAGACTGAAGAATCTTCTTCTTCCCTCCTTTCTCCATACACACTGGAAAGCATCCTCAGCCAAAGTACACTTTGCTGTCTGCGTCAGGCTGAACCTTAAAATCCAAAGGAATCTTTTTCCAAATTCTTGAGCTGCCTGAATCAGAACTGTAGTGCAACCTCATGGATTTTGTTGCAGAGACTTGGCCTGAGCTGCCTGTCAGTATAAGAACCAGGTAAGCACCTGTAGTGCTGCTGCCAGCTCCTCCTGTGTGAAAACAGGCTCTGAGACTCTGCGGGAACCTTTCCTTCACTTTGTTTGAAAGAAGATGCCCAGAAGCAAAAGAATGCAATGCGCTTCCTTTGGGGCCAAACAAAAATGTTTGGGGAACCCAGTGTGCATACTCTGTGCTGTGCGCTTGGAGAGAGATGTTTTCCAAATATTTTACTTGAGAATGTCTCAGCTGAGTCAAGGATCAGATCCAGAAATCTGCAGTACTCAAAGCTGTATCCGTTGTGATCCCCAGCATGATCAGGGACCAGGAAACCAGGCTGAGTAACAGTTTAGTTCCTGCTGTGCTTTTAGATGAACAAAACTTGAGGCAGTGATGACAATGAACTTCAGGTTATTTCAGACATGCATACATGCACACTGATGGCGATAACATACTGATGTCTGCTGACACCAGGTTGAGGACTTTGCAGCTTCTCATGCTGCCTGGCCAGCAAGAGGTCTGGGGTGCAGTGGGAGCTGGGAGGGGACAGAGCCAGGACAGCTGACCCAATGGGACCAAAGGGATGTCCCACACCACGGGGCATTTTGCTTGGCGATAAGACGGGGGGAGGTGGCTAGGGGTACACCACTGCTTGGGCACTGGCTGGGCACCAGTTGGCTGATGGTGAGCAATTGTGCTGTTTACTGCTTATTTTAATTCTTTTTTTTTTTTCCTTCTTAAACTCTCCTCATCTTAACCCACAAAGTCTCTCTTTTATATATTTTTTAAAAATCTTTATTTATTCTCTGCCCCATCCAACTCTGGGGGGAAATGAGCAAATGGCTATATGGTGCGTAGCTGTCTGCCTGGTTTAATCATACCACAACCCTATGTAACTTTTTTTTTTAATTAAAAAACAAAACACAACACAACATTAAACCAAAACAAAGGAAAACCAACCCCCAAATACTTGAAAATATTTTAGAAATAAAAAATCTACCCTCCCTGAAAACTTGCCTTTATATTTGCCACTCAGCATTACAGCTGATACAGGAAAGTACCTAAGTGTTATAATTACCACTGACTTCTCTAGTGTATATACTAAATAATTTAGAACATTGTGATATTACCATGTGTTGATTTTTCTTGTCAGGTGGCACCGGGACTTGAAAAAATCATTAATGTTGTTGATTTAAATCTTGACAGTTACAACGTTGAAAGTTACCTGTCATTGTATAACCTTCAGGCTTAATTTATTTTTCCCATGGGGTGATGGGAAGCAGCTATGTTTGGATCTAGTTTCAGGGTCTACAATAGCTGAGGTGACAAAGTTGGAGGGAGGAGGAAAACCATTGAAGTAATCTAGGCTGAATAGCTATTGTTGTGTTTGCTTCGGATATTCAGAGCCAGAATATCCCAGTGAGTCTCTTGTGAAGATAGTCTTGCTGTCTGCAAGAACTGACTTAAAACGTTGAAAAGTATTTTTCTCCAAAGTAATGCAAGACCAGCGTTGAGAGGACTAAATTATGTTTGGCCAACATTTTGTTCCCTTTTTTCAATGCCTGTTTTTCTTTTGGGGAAGGATAGTTTGAAAGAGAAAATGAAAAGCAAACAGAAATGGTAGCAGCCTGTGCCTCATGATCAGACCTCCAAGAACAGCGTGCTCCAAGCTCAAGAAATTGTCAGCTTTTTCCTACGTTACTGAAGCAAGTGACACTTGTAAAAGGAAGATTAATATAAAAAAAGGGCAAGAAAGCATCTTTCCCCCAAACTGTTTCATTTGATGACTGAAATTATAATCAACGTATATCTTAAGACTCCCCAAACCAGGCAAATTAAAAGAATAATTACCAAATAATGATTAATTAAAATCTGAGTTTAGAGTGAGAAACTTTAATTTTCAAAAGAAATGCATGCTAAGGATCACAAATTCAAAGGACAATTATTTAACAGCACGAATAAAGTGAAAAGTCATCCTTCAGTAAGTGACATGCATGTATGCATGTGTTCCTCTCTTTCAAGTACTTTGAGTATGCATTTGAAGTTATATTCTTTTATCTTTCAACTAATGAAGTAAAAACTACCACCAAAACAAAGAAAACAACAAAAAAAAAACCGTCCCCAGGAATGAGTAAAACTACAGAAACTTTGTGTATTTTTTGAATATATTTGGAACAATTTGTTGGAAGAACATGCGTTATCAAACCCTCATGGCTTCCTGAAAGAAGGTTAATGTTAAATGTTTTATTTCTAAGCCTGTCTTATTATTCAAGTCCATTGTTGTTACTTCTCAGCTGTGATGCCTAGAAGAGGACCTGCTGGCACCCAGACATCCCACTGTTCCCTAGCAAATAGTGTTGCTACCTTCTAGTCCTCTGCCTGACTCTCCTCTTTGCTTAGGCTGCTGAGATCTTCAGAGAAGGTGATCCGGGTGTGCTTTTAGGATGTTTAGTTCAGTGGGGTCCTTGTGCTTCCTCATGTCCCCTGTTGTTGCAAGTGATTCATAGTTTATAAGTTTTTTTTTTTTTAAATGAAAGCAGCAACGAGGTGGTGTGTTTGAAAAGCAGCACCTGACAAACAAACTCATCTTCAAAAAGACTCTGCTCTCTCCCACTTGGTTTGGCCTGTCTGTTTTTCAGAATAACCTACTCGTAGCACCTTCTGTTTAGCAGATGTTATGCACAAAAAGTAGCCTTTGTTGTCCATCTTGTGTTGTGTGTTAAACAATATTCCAGAAGGGAGGGGGGGAGACAGCAATGTGTGCCTATAACAGTCACACATTTGAAGTACCTCTGTACTAATTATAAAAATTAAAATAAAATCAGGCAAAAGGTGTCTAAGATAGAACACTTGGCGCTGGCTGCCATTTCTGCAAAAGACTGTGTTAATAAGCTTGGCACTCAATTTTTTATGGGTGTATTTTATTGTTTCTACATGTGCATTTGATTACCCAGAAGACCTTTAGTTTCCTGCTCTCTCAAGGTGGAAAACCACAACAGTTATAACCATCAGTGCAATCTGACATACAAGCAGTGACCTTGGACATGTTGGGCTTGCTTCCTTGCCTTATTTGGGAACTGCTGGTAAAAAGCCATTCAGATAAAACACAAGTTTGAAAGCGGCACCTTAATAACAGGAGCATAGTGGTCTAGGGAAAACAATGTTATGAGTTGCACTTTAAATATTTATAGTTAATGAGTTAATGTTACAAATCTCATGCAGAAGAAACAAAGGCCGTTTGCGTCAAGAGTTTCCATGTTGTGTATTTAAGCAGTGTTAGGAAGAACTCTTGTGTGTGAACAATAGCATGTGATGATAGGACGAGTTGTTCATCTGGTGTGTGCTCATCTAAACTGGATTGTTATTGAGTGCTGTCGATGTACCTGGGAGGAGTAATGATGTGTGCTGTTCAGCAAAGGGACATGCTGTTGTATTATGCTGCTCTGTGGGACTGGAGGGGTGTTTTGGCCATTTTCCCCATATAAATATGGTGTGCCCTTAGCTATTTGCCATTTGCATCTGTAAACCTAAGAGCCTACTACAGCTGTCAGCATTCAGGGGAATAATGCATGGTTGCTGTCATCTTTCTGTTTGTAACTGTGGTTTATCAGTTTGTACTTGAGTCCATTCTTCTTTGAGCCACTAATTAAGCAGTGTCTTTGCAGCTGATTAGTTGAGAAGAACTCCCTTTGAACTGATGCATACTGTTGAGTATTTGGCTATCTATTTGATCTAGAATCAAAAGTGTAATGAAGTTAGTTTAGTTTGAGAGATTGAATAAACACCATAAAGTGAAAGGCACAGCCAAAACTAAGCAAAATTATTTTGATTGCCTGAAGGCTCCAGTAATTTCCCAGATGTACTGGATATTGTTTCTAGAGATACCAAACAATGAACATTTCAAGGAATCTCCTTGGACTATATTTGCATTTTTTTTAACCTGTCTTGAAGACTTCCTAATTCTAAAAAATTCTCTTAGCAAATTAAAATTCAAAATGCACTGCAAACTTCCCAATATCTCTGTTGTACGCTTCCTTTCTGAAAATTGGTAGGATCTCGGGTAGGATTTTGTTGCTGTGCATGGTGGGGCAACTAAAAACATGACAGAGGCAGTCACTGGGAGCCTGCCATTTAAGCGCCTTGGTAGCTTCTGCTGCTAAAGGCGTGTGTTGAACGTTCATGACATGACAGTATACAAGGCTGTATATGGTTTTCTTCTCTGGAAGAATTACTGCTAGATAGGAAATTCCTGATGCAATTTTTAACCACCACGTGCCACCAGATAAATCTGTTTTTATCAGCACACCTGTTCGGGTGCTTTGCAAGGCAAGTTGGTTAAAGCATGTTATGCTGACTTTGTTTTCTTTGGTCTGAAGTGAGGTTTAATTTGTAAATGTATGTTATGTATTTACTTATTTACTCCTAAACTTAAGTGTACCAGCTATTGTGATGGGTTGCCATCAGTAAATGATGCCTTTCTTAAGGGAAAAAAATCCATTTCCTACCAAGTTCATGCAGACTTCTTTTCTGCATTTCTTTTTTCCTGGCCCCTGTGAGGCCTGACAAATACTGTTTCACACAGGAAGAATGGGGGAGTGAGAATTATCACTTCCTGCTGTATTTTCATTGAGCTTCTGGACAAAGGTAGAAGCACCAATGGCTTTATTTTTTATACTGAATCTAATGGACTCATTCCTGCAAGGATTTATCTACTGTTAGAAACAGAAGTCACGTTTCCGGCCTCCAAACCCTATGGAAAAAGATGATTTGAGTCTCAACGTCCTAACAGCATCTTCAGTCTTTCATGCTTGTAGGATTTAGAGTTCTCTGAATGCAGACAGGCTTACTCCAGGCAGGCAGGCAGGGACAGCTGGCCTTCTGAATGGGTGCAGGCTGGGAAGTTGCTCATAGCATTTCTCCAAAGCTCTGCTTCGAAGAGGGTAACTGTTGTAACTTTCTCCCTGAGTTTTTGGGTTCACTGCATCACCCCAGGGATGAAACAACAGGTTTTCATCCTCTTGGAAATAAATAAATGGAGTGAGACTGGTTAGAGAAGGATGAGGGGCTGTCTGTCTGTGTAAGGATGGAAAATTTTTGCTTCGCACTAAAGTCTTCCTCTGAACTGTGTCGAGCCAGGGAAGGATGTTTGAGGGTCTTCTGGGTCAAAGCCCAGGAAACTTGTGAGTCTTTCTTGTTGGTATTTCTTCAGAAAATATGCTGTGAACTTTATATCCTGAAGAGTCAATTTCCAGATGGTTTCAGGCAGATGAATCTTATGATGCAAGGGATTTCCTTTTTCCTGATTGCTCCATTGTTGGCTTCTTGCCCTTGTGTCTGTGGCTCGGTGGAGATAACTTCTGAGGGTAGCTTCCAGTAGTCCATTGAGGGTCCTTTCAATTTGTGTCAGTTTTCGCTGTAGAAGTAGAGCACGACACTGCAAACAGTGATGCAAGCTGTGACTTGGAGCTCTAGCTGTTGCATAGAAAGAAATCTCAGCTGTATGCTTCTGTAGCTGTTCTGAAGATGGGATCAACCTCTCTCCATTTGTCAGGGTCCTTCTGCCACTTCTCCATTACCCTTCAGAGAGGCAAAGTAGCTTCACAGTGCCACAGCCCAACTCTCTCAGCACTGCTGGATGCAACCTGTCTGGTGCCGTACTTTTGTATGGGATGAGCTCTCAAAGCATCCCCAACTTAATCCTGGTTTCCTCCTGGTAGTCTGTGTCCTCCTTGAACTCCGCAAATAATCAGAGAGGCCTGGGAGACCTTGCTGGTGGAGGCTGAGGCAAAGAGGCCAGAGAGTATCTCAGCCATGCCTGTCTCTGCTGCTACTGGATCACACCCTTTGTTGAGAACAAGCCTGCACTTCCCTTGGTTAGTCTTTTACTACCAATGCACTAGTTTGACATTGTGTCCAAGTGTCAACTCCAGCTGAGCCTTGGGAGCTTATGATACCTGGTGTTCATCAGCTGTCTCCCATCCAAACAGTTACTGGGCCTGACCCTATCTAATTTTCACAATGGGAGGGATCAGGCATGTTCAGGGTGATGTGACGATAGACCACAAGAGATAAAACTTCAAGAACATTCTGTGATTTCGGAGAGTAGGGTAATCTCATCTTTTAAAGGAAACGTGATATAAAAATGTAAGCGTACGCCTGCATGTGGCTGTGTTGTGGTTTCCCGTTCAGGCTTTATGCAGTTCCAGCAAACAGCTGTCCTTTGGTTTTTTAGACTGGAAGGACGTAGCTAAGGACAGACAAATTTTGACTTGGGACACTGATTCATGGCACTGATCCATAAATGCTGATTCATGGAACTGAGATGAGTTGACTGTGACAGTATTTGAACTATGATTTTAGAGGTATTCAGTAACATCCTGTAAAGCTTGATCTGCAATGCAATGAATGGTATGACTGAAGTCCTTAGTCCTGCTTTCTTTCTGTCCTTCAACATGCAATGAATCTGAGCCTTGAACTTCGTTCTGAGTAGACGTGACAACAGCTAATTATTCTATATAGTTTCTGTCTGATGGTATATAAACTTGGAATGCTGTATTGTCATACGCTGAAATGACGGTGAGTTGGCCACATTCTCTTTCTGAAGTGTACAGCTACAGGTAAAACTGTATTTGTATGAGAATGGTGTGTTTCAGCCCTTTGTTAATGAAATCCCCAAATATTTAGTAAGCAAAAAGCAGGGCTACAGTGCTGAGCAATCTTCTTTCCAAATAGTGATATGTAATAGCGCTTCTTCCCTGATGTTCAAGCTTGTACCATGGGTTTTATCTTCAACACGGATTCTTAAACCCTCACATATACCTTGAGCGTTTTGTGGTATAAGATGCAAGAGAGATGGGGGGCATCCTATATCCCTTTTGGCACATAAAACTCATCTAAGTTGTTATCCTCTTGCATTTGAGTCACTGCTTTATCTTCAAGAAATGCAGCCTTGCTCTGCTTGTAACCATAAATGATGCTGCTATCAGGTACTTTCATTTTAAGATGATTTTTTCCTGCCACTGTTCTTTTAGTGTTACCAGTGGTCTCTCCCTTTCAGCTTGTCTCAGAGATAAGCTGCGCGACTTTGGTTTTAAGGCCTTCAGCTTATCCCCTCTATTTATCATTTTCTCAATGTCAGCAGGCCAGCTTAGAGAATTATCAACTCTTGCTTTCTGCTTTCATTCCTTTGAGTAAAATTATCAAACAAATACTTTCTCCCCATGCTTTTGAGCAACTCAATGTAAGTCTCCTCCAGCAGCTGCAAAATTCCTACTATTTATACACCTATCTTGTTGCATGTCTTCCTACCCATTCTGACATGCAGTAGTTCAACTGTTCCTGAGGTGAAACCTCAGCCTGTAATCAATGTGTCTGTGGCGTTTGCTGCAGGAAAGGAGAAGGCAGAGATGGGTATTAATGCAGGGCACACCAGGCCATCTTTTTTTTTTTTTTGCCCCTATTTTTTTTCCCCTCTCTTCAGTGTTACCTGATCAAACAACGTGCTCTGTGCCTGCAAACTTGCAATATATAACACACCGTGCCTTTGGTAAAGGGCAGTCTGTAAGAGCAAGGGAAATTGAGTTTTGAGTTCTGGCAATACGTTGGGGTAGAAGTTATGCAGAGCTTTAATGTCTCGGTTTGCAGTGTATTCTTCAAGTACCAGATCTTAATGAATGACTGGGTGATAGCTGGAAAATGAGATGGTGGTAGAAGTTGAGGGGAAAGAACCTAAGCCACTGTGGAATTTCCTTAAAATACTCAGTAGGGAAGGCAATGGATTGGGATATCTTTTAATGTAAACTCATTCACATTGAACCAGACCTAGCTTATCACAGCGTATGTTGTGGAGCACAGAAGAGGTGTCCTCCTGTGCTTATTTTCATCACTTTGGTAGCTCTGGGGCTCCCCGTCACATTAGTATGTGTTCATTTACTTACAGATCTAAGCTGCAAATGGCTTTTCATGAATTGGTTTTCCTCTCTTAATGGACTACATGATTGTTAATGGTGGAAAAAAATATCCTTTTCCAAGCCTGATATCTTTTCTAAAAGATATATAGATTGTGAACTAGACAATATGATAGCATCTTTACATTGTTGCCACATAAAAAGAGTGTTCTGATTTGTAAATTTTCTTAGATAGCAAGTTCATTAATCAGCACAGGTGCTGTGGGGCCAGGTATGCCTTTCTGAAGGTGGAGGAAGGCCAGTTTGGTGTTGAGCTGTGATGAATGAAATGAAATTTCTGAAGGAATAAATTGAAGGTGGGCGTTTTTGTGAGCGGCCCCTAAGTCCGATTTCAGAGTGCAGTGATTTTTAACCAGCATACGTTACTTCTGAGCACGTGGCTTTTAGTTTGCTCTCCTTGTAGAAATCATTCCTAAGTTTCCACAGAGGGCTTGGACACAGCTAACTTTGGAAGTGTATGAGTGATGACATGCAATAAAGCACGTGCAGCACCCTCTTTCTGACCCATTTCACTGGAAACGGTTTGCCTAACATACTTTTTACGATCGTTTGATGCTTTTTAGTCACAGGAGAAAGTTTTCTGAAAAGCTGTGCAGCACTGTAACCGCATGTTTTTTGTCACATGTATATAATATTCAGTGGCTTATGTAGGGAAGGATCAGGATCTCCATTGCAAAACATTTTAATGTTAAAAAAAAAATTCTGCTCTAAAATGAAATGTACATTAAAGAACTCTCACTTGTGTTTGAAATGTGAAATTTCCATTTTTATGGGAAGAAAAGGGCGGGGGGTTCTTACAATTAACATAATTTTGTCTTTTATTGCCTAAGCCAGAAAGAGGGAAGGATAAATAGAAACAACATGCATAGAAAATTTAAGTTTAAATTCTGGTATCCTCTTATGCAACCACAATTTTTGACTGGATTTAGCTTTGTATGTTAACTTATGTTCTTAAATAAAACAGAACATAGATTTTCCTCATTTCATTGAAATGCATCAAATTTCGTTGAAATGCATCAATGCAGATCAAAGAGGAGCTAGGTTTTCAGCTTTGCCTTCGCTGTGTGCACAGAAAACAAGTGCCCACGTTGTCTGAGCTGCTGGGAGAAAGCTTTGCTGCTGCTGCTTTGGGGCCATCTGCTGGAGTTTTACCTCGTTTCTCCCAGGTCTGTGCTACCCCAGAGTTTTTTTCACTGAACTCCCCCCCCCCCCCCCCCCCCCGCTTTTAGGAGTGCTCAAGTTCTGACACTTTCTGTCCCCAAACTGTTACTTTGCTCCTTGCTCTTCATCGTGATAGGGAGCAGCAGCAGTTTGTCTGGCAATGTGATGCCATTATTAGAGGAACTGGTCTCAAAAATGTCTTCCAAATAGGTGATCTTTACTACTTACGAGGGAGCCTGTTTCAGGAAGCTTTCATTACTAGGAGAATGATAATATTAACTGAAGTATGTGTGGCAAAGATGAATGAGAAACATGCTTCTGTGCCAACTTGAGAAAGGCACAAAAACTTAATAGATCACCTTAAAAGTTCAGGGATTGTGGCTTCATATGGGGAAGCTTCTCACTGTTCAAAATAATTGCTCAAATGCTTGACAGGTTATTTTTTGTTAAAGTCTATTGTTGAGGGAGTTCATGACTTCACTGCTCAAACAAATAATTTGTTTGCTGATGTGCCCTCCTCTGGTTTCTTTGCCTGCAGTGCTAGCTTTTTCCAGGCTCAAATGAAGTCATCTTTGGAGCCAGAATTTTACTGAAAATAATATATTTTAATTATAAAATACAATTATCCCATACACCTGCATTAATGATGGATAACATGAATTTGCCTCCTTCTCCCCAGTTGAGAATTGAGATGAACAGAATTTGTTACAAAGTTTCACAGTAGCGTAGTTTTCATTTGGTGTTTGAGTAGTGGGAAACGGCATATAAATGGAAATCTGCAAATGTGAAGATCATAAAGTAGTTGTCTTTATATTCTTTTTTTTTTCAGACCTGTTGTAGTTGTAGTAACTCTTCTGTTTTTAAAAATGATTATTTTACAGTGAATGCAACCTGGACATGAGAACTCGACATTTGATTACTTCTGTACTTAACAGCTGTGGCCAGCAGATGGTCAAAATCTGTTGCCATCTACAATATTTAGCTATGAAACATCTAAAAAACAACAATATCCAAGAAATGTAAAAGCCCGGGGCTTGCAGTGGTAGACAGGGACTTGCATTCTGTGTTTCTTTGTGTGGCAATTACGCACAGGCTGTCTGCAGTAGGGATCTGCCCAAGCAATTGCTTTGAGAAGGAAAAAAAAAAAAAAAAAAGTACCTAGGTGGAACAGAGCTTTCTTAGTCCTTTTTTCTTTTAATTAAGCGTATCCTGTAGGCTGGTCAAGAAATTAATTCTGCTTCATCAGATTATGAAACAACAAATGTTAAGTGCTATGCACATTAGAGATACTTTGTTATTTTCCCGAATCTGCTGCCAAAGACTTTCCAAGTAGAACAATGCTTTTGTTTGTGCTGACGAAGGTGACACTACGTAAAAAAAAGTCTTCTCCAGTGGCACAGGTGCCGTTTCAATAATGTCCCTAATCAAATGATGTCCTTCAGCTTTGAGTTGCGCTGCTGACTTCTCTTCTAATGCTGCTTGGTGTTACTGGTGTTCTTCAGCTTTCTGGACCTTCTGAAGTGCTTTGCATCTTTAAAAGCAGTATTAATTACTGCGGGTTGGGTTTTCACACTGATACACAGGAAGAGTAACCCATCTGTCTCCAGTTGCTGCCGCGGGCTTCATAGCCTGGTCTGAAATTTGGAGCTCTGTGGGACTTAGCCTCTTTTTCAGAGCACAACAACAAAAAATCCGATGAAGTGAAGCCCTGCTTTAGTCTGGAGAAGCCTGTTGCTAAAATCATTTGGAAAAAAGATGCAAATGTTTCTTTAAAGCTGCTGTTTGAAAAGTACAGCCAACTATTTCTGCCCTTTATAATTTCTGTGTTGTGACTTGCAAGATGACTAGTATGTCCTAAGTACCATAATCTTTACCTCTTTAGTTACTTTAAAATTGATCCATTAGGGTGGAGCAAAGGGTCCAGGATCATCTTCTTGACTGTAGTTTTGTAAACTCAGTAGATATTGGGTGATCAAGAGCAATTGGGATCTATAACTAGAGACGCGTGTCAAAAAGGGCTTAGTGCTCTAAGTTGAAAATGTATTCAAAATAATCAGGGCTGGGCTCCTGGATGATGAAATACATGGAAATCTGATCCTTACACGGAAGAATTTTATGGATTACTTGATGCATGTGGACTGTAATGATTTAATTAGGATGCACTTACAGAAGTATCTTCAAAATATTTGGCTGCTTTCAATGGTTTTCATTATAACCATAAAAATCTTCATTTGTTAAAAAGCGAAGCAAACAGTGAGGTGTTACAGACAGCTAATTCAACAGTATGGTGTTCATCCCTGCAGCTTTCATCTCTGTTTCCCCACCCCATAGTGCATGGCCATCAGAATCTACAGGATCTAGTTCTAAATAATAAATTCCTATGATTGAAAACTAAACACAGAAAATTAATAGATATCAGGAAAGTGACAGGCTGCCAGAGCGTGTTTTATTGAATATTATGACTGACAGCCATTTATGCACATGGCAGGATGTGTATTGACTGCAGTGTCACGTAGATGGATGAATTTCACCCTGGAGTTTCTTAGGATTTTGGCTACTGCTGAAATGTTTTTAATATTTAAAATGTCTAGTAGTTTAGGGCCAAGAATAGTATCTCAAAGCATAATTTTGCCATGAGATCATATGTTACTCAAATGGATGTTCTTAATATGTTGGCAGATCATATCAATATATTTTACTGACACTTTCTAAATGTACACTTGAAAAGGCAGCTTAATCTTGAGGGCACTGCACTTTGACAGAAAATCAGCATTTTACATTACCTGGTAGTTTGGCCATGAAACCACGACTTCCCAGGGAGAGCTATTCAAGGCCCGCATCTCATAAAGGCTTGTGCCTCTACTTAACTTTATGTATTACAAATTTATATTTACGGTTATTATTCATTGCAGAGGACCTCATATAAAGTTTAAAAAAAAAAACAACACAGGAACATGTGCAATATGGTTCAGTGCTGTAATACTGCATTTATAAAACTTAAATGAGGTAGGTTTTTTTTGTTTTTGTTTTTTATAGTCCTGAATTTGAGGAAATTTTGGCTTTCCTCCATGCAATTGAAAAAGTTCTTTGGAAAAAATATACAGTATATAAAATACATTATATATTGAAACAAGTTCTTGAATATATATATATATAGTATACAACTTGCATGTGTAATGTCAGACATAATATCATTAACAATTCATTTATTATTCAAGTTAGTGTACTAAATAATTCATTTTTTGCCTTTTTCTGATGTGTGTCACTCTGTTTTCAAAAATCCATTCCATGCTGTTAGCAAACACTTGCTATATACAGGTTGGAAGCCTTAGTAAGACCTTAACTAGTTTTAGGAGCTGTAGTAAAAATCACTTTATGTCCGTGGTAACACTGGAACTGTAAACCATGCTGAGTACTGTCTTCCATGTATTGCACCCTTGCTTCCTGTCATCACTGTCTCGTGATGGTATATCAGAAGCATAAGAAATATTGAGGGATTTTAATATTCTAATCTAAATTTCATAGCTCAGCTCTCACCTGCTGCTTCCCATGAAGATATGTTTTTCATATGGAGTCTCCTGAGCAAAGCCCAAACTGAGCAAGTGTTTCATCAAGTGCTCAATGTCCAGCTGAATTCAGATGAATCAATATGGTAAAAGGTGCCATCATCTTACAGTCTTAAAATGCTGCTGCTTTGGAACAATGCTTTTTAAGTTCAGGGAGACAGAATAGCGTAGCAAAGTTCAGAGGGAGTTTCAATCCAAGGCTTGGTTTTTCAGTTGTCTCTGTTCCTTTGCTTCACGGCTAGACTGGCTAGCCCGAAGACCTGGCCTACATGAGGGCACCGATTTTTGCACTAGTACGGAGGTTGCAGGACAAGTAGCAAAAGTTGGGAATCTTAAGAAAAATAACAGAGAAGTTACCCATTGGAATTCTGAATGTGAGAGCTCATTGACAAGTGAAAAATAATGTTAATACAACTAGCAAAATACTTGCCTGCTCCTGGCAGAGATCAGACGGTGTTGTGCTCCTGAATTCCAAGGGCTGGTGCTAGCTTTCCTCTCCTAAGGCTGTAGCTCGTCTTCAGAGGTACCACAGTGTCACTGTCTCGGGGGTCTTCTGCTTGCTAATGGTTTTTGATCAGCCCTTGCTGCTGATGAAGTTATCTGACTGAGAACTTGAGATTTCATTACAAAATAGTGTTTTTTTCTGCTGCAGCATCAAAAGACGACTCCCAGAAAAATGTAAATGTCTCCTGGTTTTTGGAGCACAAGCATGATATTTGAGCGGTTGAAGTTGGCCATGATGTTAAGTATATACATGCTGATGTATTTTTCTGGTATAACATTACAGGAAGTATGCTTTTTATTGGTGCTGCTTGGGGAAAGCACACTAATATAATATACAAATAAGCATTTTAAACCAAACTGAACATTATGGTTGGCATGTCTTTTAAAATTCCATCTTCAAAAAAGCTTGTGGAAGATGAAAAATAAAATGCATGTCTGGCAGCTTCAGCAGTAAGGTCATTACTGTGAGCACCACAGATCTGTGCATCCAGTTAGTAGTTTATTTTGGTTATGTAGAGTTCCTTGGTGCTGAATAAGAGCCCCTCCTGTAGGGTTCGTTATGTTAAGCATCTCACGCTTTCATTTCATCTTAACTTCTTTGACAAAGAAGTTCTTTGGTAGTTGAGCAGACAAAATTAGAGTCCGATTTTGAAATATGACTTAGGTATCATAGATGTTAAATCCTCTTGTAAAGCCTTAGAACTGATAGTAATTTTCTTGAACAATTTTCTTTTAATATTAATTTGATTTTCTGGGGGGGGAAGAGGACGTTTTTTCTTAATTTTATTCCTGCCTTTTAGTACCCTGCTAGAATTTCAGCCATTTTTTTTTCTGTTTGGTACTTTGTTGGATATGGCTGAAAAAGGCAGAGAAGCTCTAAGCCATGTGAATATTCCATTCAGTGCTTGAGAGTTTGCCTTGTTTTCTTCCATTCTTACCAATTCGTATAGGAAGATGGTATTTAATGTCCTCGACTTGCATGAAAGAGAAGGCAATATTGACTTCTCTGGAAGCATGTCAGCTACAGCTCTAAATAATTAAAGGAGGGGATCATAATTAAGATGGCAGTGAGAGCACTTATCCCAGCTTCAGCTCTTTCTCACGGTATTCATCTTACTTGCCAGCGCCGATGAAAGCCTCTTTCAGATGTGATTGTTTCAGGAGGAAGGGGCACAGAAAGGCGTTTGGGAGGCTAGGAGCAGGCAGGCTGCGGTCACTCAGGTCTGATGCCACTTTGGTGATGCTTGGAATGGATTGAAATAAGTTTCTATCCAGGTCAGCAGCTCCAGGTGTTCCTTCCACATTTGTGTATTTATGTCTGCGGTTTTTTTGGGGTCACTGTCTCACTCTGTTCACAACTAAAGATACGGATGCTGTCAGAAATGTCAGCATCGCCTTCCTATCGTGGAGGATTTTCACTGTGCTAGTGTAGCACTCTGGATGTTTCTTTATAGAACATACAGAGGCACAAGTCCTGATTTGTATCGCAATAAAATTAGCATGCAAGTTTTTGTCCACTAATAAATCAGTTGTACAACACTGTGGGATGCTGTCTGTCTCCTAAAGCAAGGGGATATTTTCCTCTCTTCTGTCTTGTTTTACTACTTTGGGGTAAGGCACCATTCCTGGCTAGGAGCTGGTTACTAAATGAGCAATTCTGAGATGAGAAGGTGACCAGGGCTGGTTTTTTTCTGCAGTATTATACCCTACCCTTTCCTTTCCCAAAGATGCATGCTCTTATATAAAAACATAACATAATTAAAATAATTAAAGGTGGAAAATGTGTAGCCATACTTGCCCCACTGTGTCTTCCCAGAGACCTGCAGCTCCTTACCTAGCTCTTTTTTAGCTGTCTTTTGTTTTCTCACATCTTGTGTGTTTCAGTATCCCCTCATTAGCATGAAAATAAGATACGTTTATTTTAGGAGGCATAGTACAGTGTCCTTTGACCTTTTGATTGGGGAGAGGATGTAATTTATAGCAGTACAGCTGTTGTGAAAGTAATTAGAAAAGGAAGGGCAATACATATAGCTTTTGAAAATGTTCCCTCATGTGAAGTTAACAAAATAACATCAGGATAGCCCAAACATCAGAAGCCAGTTGGAGTAAATGCTGTTGCTTGTTTAAAGAAGTGTTGTGTATTTAAGGAAAGTAAGCTCAAGGGGTTTTTTTTGTTGTTTTTTAAAGTTCAGTGATATTTTATTTCATAAAATGTATTTAATTTAGGGTTGATAACAGCAAAGCAGAGCAAGAGCTTAGGCTTGACAATTTTTCAGAAGCTGGGTTTTGCACAACGTTAGAGAGGTTTTTAGTATTCTTCTATTAATATTTGGATACTAAATGGTTTTAAAACTGCTGCCTTGATTCTGCTGTTACAAGAAAAGTGGAAGTGATCCAGTGGGCCCTCAGACTGACTGTGTAAAGCTCCACCTAGCAAACAAGCTTTACTGGCATCATGGCACTCTGCTTTTAGAGCACACCTCTCCTATCTCCCCTCCTTTCTTACTGAAATGAAAACTTATCCAGAATGGGATGATAAAAAGGAAAGTTCTCTATTGCAGCAAGGACAAACTGTTTGCTTTCAGCTGCGGTGTGCAACTTATCTGTTGTCCTAAGTCCCTGCTTGCAACTCCTGTGTGTTAGGAGGTGCCTAGGTCTGCTTATTGTGCAAAACCCACCTCGACCACAGCCTTTTGCAAGCATCTGAATGGTTGCTTCTCAGGCAAAAGCTTCCTCTGCCTGCCCTCCCTCTGGAAACAGCCAGGCACGTTGTGTGCTGTGTGTACTTTTGCCCAAAAAAGCTTTGCAGGCGTCTGTCCTGGCACCATGCTTCTGGGTGACTTTGAGAGTTCCTTGGCCTCGGGACCATGAGCCGAGTGTACACACTGCTCCTGCCTTGCTTGGTCCTCTGGCCACGCATGTGGCGTGGCCCTTCAAGGTGATGGGTGCTACCTGTTCTCCTGATGGGGCTGCCACCAAAATGACTTGGCTTGCTCAAGAGCTGCAAAGCCGTGGTTCAGCTCTGCTTTGGCTTGAATGCTGGCTTAAAGCCCAATACAGGCTGAATTTGGTATTGTTGTTCATCTTGCAACAGGCAGCGTTATGGCTGTGGGTACTGGGTGTGCAGCAGGGATGTCTTCTGGGGGTGGGTCCTCCTTTGAACAATGGGCTGCTGAAGGACGTGGGTAGACCTGCGTAGGTCAGGGAATGACAGTGTGCAGGGCTGTAAGAGTTTCCTAAAGCCGTGTTAGTGGCCAAAAGAGTAAGGAACAGCTTATTGTCCTTGGAATAGCTCTGAAAATGAATTATTTTCTCTGCTTTGAGCTCTTTTATCGAATGATGAGAATAGCAGAAAATAGTTCACTGTTTCACATAATTCTCACTGTATACTTTTAGCTTTCTTGTAAGAGCACTAATGACCCGTTTTTGTCTTCCTGAGCCGTGGGTTGCTTGTACACAGAACTGCAAAAATGCTTTAGGTTTGTAGTATTCAGTGACATCCTTTCCTAGTTGTGCATCTGCACTTACTCCTCCAGTGGCTCATGGTGCTTTGTTGGTGTTTTCTGCTAATGATCAGACACATCAGATGCTTGTTATGTACTGTCCGAGGAGCACTGCAGAACCTTTTGCAGTCTAGTGGTTCACATCTCGAGTCATGCACTTGTTTTGAATGTAGCATGTTTTTTTTTTTTCCAGCTTCTTACACAGCACCTATCATCTTTTTCCTGTTCAGCCTTGCCTATTCTCGGAGGAACCAATACCTTGTTGCAGGATGCAATAACGTTGCTTTTTGTGGGCAGTTAACCTTTCCTCTTGAAGCACCTTGACATCTGGTTTGCATTTCTACTGCAATCATACTCTTTGCCAAGGCCTTTCCTGCAATAATTCTGGTGTTGTGTCCTAAATGACTTTTGATTCATTGTGTCCTTTGTGCTTTGGTACGCTGCCCGTAACTTAAATTATTTTTACAGACACTAATCTCCCAGAAGAGCCGAGTAAGTGATAGAAACCTTGCTTATTAGCTGTATAGCTAACCTGTTTTTGTTAGTATCAGTCTACCCTGTATTGTATATTATTTATCTTGTACAACAAAAGTGCTTTCTCACACAGGAGCTAGAAGATAGTACTTCGGCAAGGAGTCAAGGAGATGGTTAAAAATTATGCCATTGTTTCCTTCAGGAAGCACCAACTTTACTTTGCTGTGCAGTTGGAACAAATACATATTAACAGGAAACTCCATCTGATAGCCCTAAGCTAACGCAAACAGAGCGTTCACACTTTGTTTGTCTGCTTGAGGTTTTTTGATGGTAAGTGACAGCTGAGAACAGTGATCTGTCTGCTAGCCTGACCTGTGTAGGACATCCGAGAGAGGAAGCGCGCGTTGTACTGGAAGCTGTTGTGTCCAGTTCCTGGAGCGAATCGCGCTTCTCTGCATGAATACAAGTGTGCTTCCCCATTGCTGGGCATCCTCGCATTGCAGAGAGGCTGAAAGATGGGCAGGGGCTGTACCCCTCCTTCCTTCCCCAGCCTCAAAAACAAAGCAAAAAAAGATAAGACAAATCCGTCAGGCAAAAACCATACGAGGAGCCTGGAGGGCCAGGGGGTTAAGCCTGCAGCCAGCCTTGTGTTTTTTTTCTGTTTGTTTGTTACTTGGACTAAAGTCCTTGTTTGCATTCTTGTAGGCTTTTCCATCTCCAGCCACTGTTTGTGAAGGTTGCTGGTCTCTTCTAACTTCTTTCTATGGTGATTTTTTCATATTTTTGCCTGGTTTCATGGATCTAGACTAAAAATTTATGTTTCCATAAGTGAAACAATTCTCTCCTAAGCTAGTTACTTGAACTAGTTAGGTAGCACAGCTAATGCAGGAGTTACACAATTTTCTTTCAAGGATTAGAGAGTTCATAGCCATACTCAGAGAAAACAATATATGTTAATAACAATTACAAAGTCAGCTAAAACTATGAGCAAGGATGAAGTATGGGGCTCCTTCATTTTATTAAGTTACTGTTGGCCAACTACTCTTCTTGAAAACAAGCATAAACCAAACCCCTTTTTTAGTGATGGAGGGCCTCTGATGTCCACTGCTTGCATAACTGAATGCTCTTTTAGTCTTCTATTAGTAGACTGTACTGTGCTCTTATGGTTTTGAGTCCTCACAGAATTAGTGTCTTCCCAGGGTTCAGTTCAGACTTGCTGAAGAGTTCAGCATTCAATCTGTGCATACGGGGTCTTTGTGCACCTTAATGAATTTCATTAAGGATGAAAGTACTCCACACAGTGAAATCCAGATTCTTTTTTAAAAGCAACTTTGTCTGAATATCTCATGTTTAAAAGCACCAGTTGGTATTTGTACATGATGCTGCATCTTGATGGTGATCCCATAAAATAAATTGCTATCCTGTATTTGCTTCCTACCAGTGCAGTTTAAGAACTGGAGTCCTGTCCTCTCCTGCTGTCATCTGTCCTGCGTTTGACAAGTTCTGCCTAGTCCCCTTCTAACTTCTACCTTTTATTAGAATTTTTATCCTTGGTTTTTGTCCTTATTCCCAAAACGTCTTGAGTGAAAGAGCAAGAAAGACCTGGTATCTAGCTGTGAAGAGAAATGACGTGATAGAGATCTGTACGAGTGTTTGCCTAATTGTAACATGGAGCTATCGATGCAGTGTACTGCATGAAGTGGTGGTTATAATTGACTTATAGTAATATAAACCCTTGCAGAACCGATTTTCCTGATGAAAATAAAATAAAGAAAGATTTCTCTGGCCTAGAATGGAATGGGAATGCAGGACAGTGAATGATTCTGTTTTCAGTGTAAAAGCCGGTGACTGAGAGGCAGGTATTGGGATACAGGAGACTGGTGGTGCTCCGGGCACTTCTCCAAGGAATATTCAGTTCATCGCGCTGAATGGAATAGCTCCAGTAAGAGACTGAGAGGTCCACTGCAACACTGCAAGGTTTCAGGGCACTTTCCAGGAATGAGGGGAATAACAGAACAATAATCTGAACCTGAGGGGATTGGCAGTGTGATGTACAGAATGCCAGGTTGTTCTGTGTGCTGATATCTTTGTTCGTCACTGATGTCTTATCTTTGTCCCCTTACGGAGTAGGGGATATCTTAGGAAATCTCACATTTCCGTCATAATGTGAAACATTTCTAGTGCAGATCTCAAGGGAAAGAAAAATTAAAATTTCTTTTCAAGGCGTAATTTTCTGGTTTTCCTCTGTACATAGTTTTTCTGCAAGTGTGTGCCTTATCTGAAGTTGTGCATCTAAGTCCTCATTGCAATAACACTTTCACTGCCCAGAAAGCTGCACAAAATTGTCCTTTTATGATACCATTGACCTTTGTTTTTGCAATCTGAAAAATAATTGTATATCTACACAATAGAGATGAAAATGAACTATGATAGAGCATCATTATTTTGATGAACTAACATGGACTTGGTTATGCAGTAGTGTTATAGTTTCCAAGTTATGGTGATCAAGATAAGAATCTGCCAATATTAATCTGCGCGCTTGTGGTGTTCATTCTCGGTGTTGTTCTGGTTCTTCTAAAGCTGTATGCTTAGCAGAGGTTACATTTTGGTTGCACTGCTTTGTTTACCAGTAAAACCTATCACAGCTAAAAGCTAAATGGCAAGGAGACAGGAGCTCGTGAAGAAGGTTTAGGTAGAATGCTACCAGAAACATAAAAGGATCCCACAGAGGTGGCTTTTTGCTTATAGAATGTTTCTTTTTAATTTCAGTCATTTTCTCCGGTAGACAGGATGCACTAAAACTAGCCATTGACTTCCGCGGGGTGGGGGGTGGGGTGGGAAAGAGCACAGATACTTCATTTATAATCTCAAATAATGCTCCCTTTATCCAAGGGCACTGATAGCTGGGTACCTTCAAGACTTAATAGCTGTAATGCATAAAAGTTGTGTGACAGTAGGAGCAGACTTAAGACAGCTCCTGTGTGCCATTGAAAATGGGAAAACTGGCTGCCTTCCTGGGGGGTTAGAAATCAAGTTGAATTCCTAACATTTTAAATTTTGAATCTCACTTCTCATCTATTAAATGTTCTTGAGGTTTCAACTTAGTTTAGGGCCCAATACCAAGCTTTTCTCTGTTCATGGAAAGACCCCGCCCACTGAGAGTATGTACAAAACACTTCCAACAGCAATAAAATTTGCCCACATTTTAATACTTGTTTTCATTATGATGTTTTCAGGTGTGTGAGACTATTAATCTGGTGAGTAGGTGCTTCCTGTTTGTCTTGTGGACCTTGTTTTTAAATGTTCCAGGTCATATCGCCAGGCGTATTTAATAAAGCTTTATCAGTTCTCCTACTTGTGACATTTGCTAAATGAGTGTTATCTCTCAGTAGGTGGCCTATTGTTCCGTTGATCATTCCGCGTGTTGTATCAAGCCACAAAAAAGACATGGCAGTGTTCTAAAACTAAAGATAAATCCAGGAAAAACAAAGCACCTTGGGGCAGGAGGCTGCACAGTACTGACAGCTACCTGTGTCATGTTTCTGCAGCTTTTGCTGAGGCTGGTGACACAGGCAACAATCTGGACCTGTTCTTAAAGTTGAAATATATCGTGGAATAGTCAGAAAAAAGTAAATCTGCTGCTAGCTCGTAATATATGTTCTGTCTGTATTTGCTATATATTATTAAATGTAGTGCATATACTACTGGCTTGTTTACTCATCAGCTGTGTGATTCTTTCACAGAAATGCTCTAGTTCCTCAAACCTGTTTGAAAGAACAAGCTCTCTAAGTGATCTGGATGGCTACTGCCAAATTTTGTTGTTATACTAATCCACATGCATGTAAATCTACATGCATACTTTGTCATGTGAGTCTGTATACACCTGTGTCTGTGTTTTTCTGCTTAATGATTAGCACAGGATAGAAGCATGTCCCAGGTCTGGGTGCCAGCTTGTATGTACGTGAGCTCGGGGTGTTACTGGAGTGCTGCATGCTGACAGCTCACACGCACTGAGAAAGCCACGTTTCTGTGGCTCCACCAGGTTTGCAGAGCTGGTAAAAGCCGAGCTGAAAAGACAGTCATGGAAACTGGTATGCTGAAGTCATTTGTCCTGTATAGCAGTGCTGGCTCTTTGAGAAGAAGCAGCTTGCTTTCTTGTAGTTTGATGAAAACAGAGTTTGTGAAAGAAAACACATGCTGCTTCGTGCCAGCATCCACACTGTATTAATAGTGGTTTCGTTGACACATCCAGAAGTATGCAATTGATCAGACCCCTGCAAAATGTTTGGGGTTAGCAGAAACATAGCACTGTTAAGTAGGAGTTAACCACAAAGCTGAGTAATTTTGAATGCTGCTGCTGGTGCAGTGACTGTGATCTCCCTGGCTGCAGGCAGATGGTGCTCTGTAACCTGGGATGGGATGTGTGTAAGGCTTCACACTATCGTTTCATCTGCAACACTTGCTTGGCCCCACAATCTGAGCGTTAGATCAGAGCTGATGGAAACCTGAACCCTTCATCGCTCTGCTTCCTTTCCTGGAGATGAGCACATTTGTGCATAGAGGGTAAATGAGCGACGTGTTTCAGGAAATAAAAGATATGTGTCTTCTGAGACTAGGCATATCTTTAAGACCCTGTCGGCTCTGCACGAAGTGTGTGAGCGCAGGCTGGGGTTGCGTTGCATCTGTGGGATGGTTGCAGCCTTCAGACATGCAGCCGGTTTTTAAGCTGGGCATTTTGCAGTGGCTTGTTTCACATAGCATATAAATTGCTCCCTGAAATTGTCCAGCATGTTACCATTGAAAACAGACTTGATGCATATTAGGCTTCGCTTATCCAAAACAAAGCTCTTGTGACTTATCTTTCTGAAATTACGCGGTTGATTAGGGTAGGGCTGATACATCCATCCGCTGTTAAGTTGTCCGATGCTTCTTGGTTGGTTTCAGTTGCCTGTTAGTTTGTTTGATGCTAACAGGTTGGGTGGACAGCGTACATGGCTGGCATCTCTCTCTAAGTGAGTACAGCTTTGGGAAAATATAGCACTAGTGACCACAGTAAAGTGCTATAGACAGTGATAAAGAGTTATTTTTTAAAGAGCTGAAATCAGAACATTTGCTTTGAAAATATAGACCAATTTGGAGCTTTGACCTTTTTTTTCTTTTATTATCATGATTCTTTGCCTTGCCCCCCCCCCCCCCCCCCCCCCGCCCATGAAAATTCACATGTATTTGAATTTTTGGTAATGAAAAAAGAAGGCACGCTTCTTACAGTAGTAGGAGAAACTTCCTGAGGCCTGGCAGTTGCATTTCCCCAGGATGATTTTGAAATCAGGTCTGAGGCAGAGCAGAGGCTGTCCCTGCGGCTGTTGTTTGTGACTGCTCCCTGAGGAGAGGGAAGGTAGCTGTTTAAAACGAATAAATAAAAAGGTGGCAAAGTTTTCCCTTTTTCCTAGTGCCTCACTCCCTTTTTATAGTTCAGAAGTGGAAGAGGAAGCCACTAGCACTGAAACTAAAAAAGCATGAGAGAGAATGTGGAATGGTGCAGGGGTGATGGCAGGTGACTGCTGCAGCAGGGCACGGCTGTGGGGAGGGAGGTGGAAAGCACATAGCTGTGTGTTAAATCCTAGCAGGTATGCACAGGAGGTTTAGAGGGATATCATGCAAAGAACCTCTACTCTCGTATTTCTTATAACTTTACCGGCTTTGTGATTCCTTTGTTTAATCTGCATGGGTATGTATGCGTGCATTCATAAAAAGTATTGTGTGCCCAAAAAGATAATGTGCTTTTTCATTGTTGTGATGAGAACCTGCAGCTGTGTCAATTGGGGCAGAGAACTGTTAGTGAAATCTGAGCTGTTCCTTTTCTCATTTGTTTGTTTTAATGGCAGTTGCTTTGTTTTCCTGTCTTAAATTCCAGCCCCAAAGTTTGTCAAATCATCACTTACACTGCAGCCTACCTCTTCCTCTTCATAGGTGTTTCCTTCAGATCTTGCTGAAGGATGTAGAGCAGGTCTAAAAATTCAGGCCTAAGTTCTCATATCTAAATCACATTTAGTAGATGTGAACAGAAGAAAGCTGCATCAGTATTGCTGCGTCCTTTCTATACCAAATCCAAAATAAGATGATGAGAATGGGATATCCATTATGACCCTTTCAGGGTCCACTGACTGGCTGAAAAGGGTCTTCATATTAAAAATTCACAATAAAAGTAGTCCGTTCACTTAAGTACTGCTGAATATTTCAGTCCTTGGAATTATACAGAAATAGTACCAAACTTGTCAGAAGTAGAATGTGGTTTTCCCTTTGCATTTATGTTAAGTGTAACACCTACCCTGAGTAGGAAGCTAATTCATGGGGTTTGTAGAGATTAGGTTGTTAACAATTTTCTACAGGACTTTGAACCTGTGAAGCGCTGTCCGGATGATGATTCCATCATTGTACTCTTCCAGCCATGAAAAGGAGTCTAGGAGGAATGGGCCAGACTGGTTTGCTAGTTCTCTTCTCTGGGGGTAGTAATAGATGTGTCAGCATCTTCCCTAATGCCAAAGAAGCAATATCTGGCCACAAGTATTTGGTGTGGGATGCTGTGTGTTTGTGGGCGTGAAGGTCTCTTGTGCTGTCAGCCTGGAAAGAGCACAGTAATACATTTCAGGAGTTTTTCCGGAAGGAAAAAAAAAAAAAAAAAGGAAAGAAGTAGCAAGATTGAAACAGATCCATGTGAATGAAAACCCTTAAAATACATAGAATGCTGACTTGGTGGAGTTCTGATGTCAGCCTTCACTTCCTTTAGTAGTAACAAGGGGAAAAAAATTGGCAAACAATTCCCCCTTCGGTTTATCTTGTTACTTAGGCACACAGGCTTTCACCTTTAATCCTTGCTAGATTCTCTGTAGTTGCAGTGAAGTACGGAGATATAGTCTTGGCTTTGGTGCCCTCTTGTGGTGTAATGCATTGGCCTCGTTACACTTTCAACATGTACACTAATATTAATGAGTATGCTGAATATTAATTGTTACTGCTCCAAGCAACAGCGTATGTCACTTAGCTCAAAGTGAATGAGTACTTCTGGGAATGTTAGACTCTGTCCAGAGATTCTCAGCTACCTCTGCCTTAACTGAACCCACTCATGTCCATGTTCCAGTGACTGAGGAAGTCTTATAGGTAGAATGGCTGGACGCTTGGGCAAAATGTGGTACGTTTCAAACATCTGGCTCATCCTTGTGCTCTCCTGCCTCATCGGTACACCTCTTTTCTATTAAGAGGAGCAAAAGTTAGAGATACAAGCTCAAACAAGAAGGCTTTTGAGATAAATCAGACACAGCTATATATTTATACTTTGCCTATGAAAAGGTAAATTTTCTTATGTGTATTTATGTATGTGGTATTTTTATCCTATTAACTTCAGTTTATTATCACTACTTACTGCTTTGAGTTTTGTACCCGATTACTTACAAGCTGCTTCTTCACAATTCTGTAATGCATTCACAATATCCTTTGTATATGCGTACACTACACTTGTGTGTGCTGCATTTTGAAGCAGGCGTTTTATAATGTCAGTCACATTATAATAACACAATATTTTTGCTTTCTTGAGTACTTAGCCTTTCAAAAGATTCACCCAATTAAATTCTTGCTGCTGTGAAAGAAGGTTAAGGCTCCAGGTGGCTTCAGCTGAGCCATGCCAATTTTCAGTCGCTAATGTCCTGTTTTGGTATATACCTCATGAATTCGGATTTATTTATTGTCATTTCTCTTTTGGGGGGTCAGTTGGCTGAGATAAAACCTAGCTGATAATCATTTCAGAGGTCTGTAAGGGGTGGTCAATTTAGTTACTGTTTTTTGCAGCATGCTTCTGTCAAATGCAAAGGATTGGTGCAGAAGGAGTTGCTTGGGCAGGGGAACGAACCTTTCTATTCACTTTCTCTTTCTGCGATGGTTGTTTTGAAATTTTATTTAAAAAATTGAATCAACCCCAAGTTATGTTTCAAATGCTAAATATCAGACTTTGTTTACCTGGGGCTTTCAGGGAAATGGTTGTTATACAAGGTGGTGTGGGCAAAGCGTATTAAGCTCTGGCTTAGTTGGGATTTCTTTTTGCAGTTTGATAGAATTTGCAAGAGCAAAAGGCAAATATTTGAAGCAATTGGTGGGGAAGTGTGTAATTCAGCCATAGAAGCAGTTAGAACAGGCACAAACAAGGAATGCTGTTATCTGGGGTTGGACAAGTCTCAGAGGTAGGTAAATGATAAGTCTCTTGTACAGTTTTAATTTGGTAATTTTCAACCCAAAAACTGTCTGAAGAGACGTAAGCTATGTAAGATGAAGCAGGAGCACCCAGGTTACTAGCTGTGTTTAAGATAATGTAATATCAATGTCATTTCTGTGTGTACAGATAATTAGTGATAGAATAAATATTTGTCCTCCTAGATTTTTATTAGACTCATTACACGTTTATTGTTATTTATATATATATATAAATATAAATTTCTTTTTTACAGTTTCCTTATTGTGCTGATATGCCTTATCTTCAGTGTGCTTTCGACAATTGAACAGTATGCAGCTCTTGCTACGGGGACGTTATTTTGGATGGTATGTATTAACGTGACTGCATGTTTGTTCTTGCTATATTTGTTCAGGAGATCAGAATTTACACATTAAAAGCAACATTTTTTATGGTTTACTTGCCATAAAGTTCTGTTTTTTCCCTAATGAGTCCCAGAAGCACCAGAAGTCATAATAGCATAAAACCCCACTTTTACCATATATATGGTCTATACTGAGGTTGTCTATATTGTGTCCAATGTGCAAGGTTGTTCTAATTAAGCTTGAATCCCTTGCATTGATCAGAGTAATCCGTCATTCAGCCATACCAAAGACTAGATACCTGAACAAAGGGAGAGAAAAAAATTGCAATTTCTTTCTTTTAGCAAAACTCTGATCCAGCTTTCTTTCACAAATGCATAACTGGTATGTTTTTTATTGACTTTGGAGTTAAGACAACTTGTTCTACCTGTCCAATACACTTTTTCTTCAGTAGAGAAAACTTAGTTACCTTTTCTTTGTTTCATTAGTGCTACAGCAGGTATGTATCAAGAAATGTTCCAAGAGTATTGCTGTGCTGCCAATTTAGACTTCATTTGAGAACCTTAGTTTTGAAGTCTGTTAGACGTGATTTTAAGCACAAAAAAATGCTTGATTTGTTGTACCTCAGTGGTAAGTGAGGTCCCCCTGATAAATCATCGATTTCTTTGTATTTGTAAATAAATGACCGTTATTTACTCATGAAAACATTTACTGCATTGAGAAAATAACTAGCAATACAAATGTTTGTTCAAAATAGTTCTTGTAGCTGTGCATCAGTAATATCGTTATATATATCATTAGTGTGAAAAGGCTCACTTAAAACATCAATTATAATAAATTGTTTCAAACTATCTGTTCAATATGTGAAGATTTTAGACTACATTTTGAATATTGTAAGTACAAATGCATATTACGTTAGATTTAGTGTCAAGCACACATCTTTCTATGGAATGTATCTTCATGCTTACTTATACCTTACAAGTTAGTTAAAAATATTGTATATAGTTTAGTTGCCAGCTTAATGGAGTCTACATTTGTATTTCTCCAACCAGTACCTTACTTGTTTTGTGGCGTGCCATTTCCTTTTTGTACTTTTTTTAAGGGCTTTTTTTAACCCTAAGTAGTAGTTGTGGATACTTCTGCTAATTTCTGATTAATTTCACTTGTGATAAAATCTCAGTGAGACACTCATCTTTGTAATGTATTATAATATTTTAGTTGAAACATTGCGTTCTTTGAGTGAAATAACTTCTAGTGGCAACATAGCCAGTGGTGTTGTGTGGTTTTTTCCTTCTCACATGATTTCATGAGCAAAATCATGGAACTCATTTTGTCTGTTCATAGCAGGTACTGTTTTTTTTTTTTTTTTCTTTCTAAGGAGTATGAATCAATGTTCCTGTTCTATATCACTTAAAAACTATGGTGAATTTTTAACATGAAATCCTACTGTTACAGTTTCTTGGAAATTCAGCTGTTGTATGTTTATTCAGTGTTGGCGCATATAGGTATTCTTTTCCTAAAGGATTAACTGTGGTGATTTTCAAGAAACTTAAGACGATTGCCAGTGATCCACTGATTCAAAGCAGTAGATGGGCCAACATGCTCTTTGCTTTATCCAGTCTTGATGGGACTTTCAAAGGAGTTGTGGCACCTTGCAAAACAAAATAAAAACGTCAGAATCTGGTTTCTATTAGCTTCTACCTAGTAAAATTTCCTATACTGTTCTTATTTCAAGGTTTTCATGCTTCAGTGACATAGTCATACAAGATACTATAATTATATGAAAGCAAGGTCTAAAAGGGTTGCTGAGATTATATGTATATATTGGCTCTTTTTTGTTCTGGAGCTGTTTATTATTAAAATATTGCAATATCATCTCCTACTACCAAAGCAGGAAATTGAAGATATGTTATCAATAATTTTAAGTATTTTAAATTGGATCTATTTTTCGTAACAATAAGAGAACTGCAAACTTAACATTGGAAAAATAAACAAGGGTAAGTTGGTGTTCCCATTGGTGTTCCAATTTTAGACAAAAAGTTTACAATTAGCTGTTGAATCTTTCTCTACTTGTCACCACACTTCACAAGGCAAAGAGCCTTGATGAAAGCTATACCTAAATGCAGTTGTAATGGGAGATTAGGAGAGAATTGGCCTTTTGTTAGCTTCCAGAATGCAGTGAAAACTGTTTAAATTTGCATGTGTTTATTTTATCTTTTTTTCACTAGATGGTGCTGTTGGAGGGGTTTGACTACAGTTACTCGTTGGCAATTGCCCAGCGTGAGCTGGAGTCTGAGCCAAGACTCTGAAAGGATCATCATTTTGAAGGGTATATGTACACTTGGCCCATTTAAAAGAGTGGTGCGGGAGAGCTTTTGCCATGACTCATAAAGAGAATGTGGTATATCTCTGTAAAAATTGATTTTGAGACTACAATATTTAAACTATGGAAAAAAGTAATTCTGAGATGTATGTTCCCAGAGAGGCCATATTTTTCTTTTATTTTCATAAGCAAGGATTTTATGGTGCCAGAACACAGCAGAATGCTGTTATCTCAGCATGATCTAAGAAAATCCAAGTGCCTGATCCAAGGGGATTAAATATTCTGCTGAACCAAGGGATATTTAGTGTGCCTGAAAAAGCTATTTTCTTGTAGGAATCTCATTTCAATATTGATTCCAACAAAAAAAAAAAAGTAACAGTATGTTTTTATGATGAAAGTATAAGCTCTTTCCAGCTTTTTGTTTTCTGAGTTCCTTTTCTACTTTAGAGTACGTCTTAGTGAAGAGGTTAAACAGTTTTTAAACATTCAAAAGGCCTTCAGTAAAGAAAAAAGGTAATTTTTCGTGGTTATTTGTCTTATTAGCTTTGAAATAATTCCTACAGCTGAGAGAGAGTGGCACAGAACTGAGGCCTACAAGATATCTAGATTTAATTTCTTGCTTTAATATAAGCTTTTGTTTGAATAGGAGCATTGCTTTTTGTTTGCTGGCATTTTAAGTGCTCTGTATGAAAGAAAGGGAAACATACTTACAGCTCTTGACTCTGAAGGTAGTCTTCACAAAGAACAAATTGTTCAAAATGGTCCCAGCATTTACCTTCTGATTATCTTTGTGGTTTGAGAAGGCCAAGGCTTGCAATCTGGACATTGATAGTTGTTCTTATTTTCATTATTTTGAAAAATTGAATAAAGCATTGCCTGTATAGGTTGCCCAGGTAATAGGCATTACAGGCTGCATCTACCAACTGATGCAGTCTCTCTGAAGAGCAGCTCTGGATGAGAAAGCTCTCAGTTTAAGCAGTGCTTTACATCCATCCTGAACAGGTCTGAGGGATTCAAATCAGATGCTCGTAAAGTGGAAAGAAGATAGTCTGTTAGGGGCAGCTGAACCAATTTAATGAAATGGGTTTAAAAGCAAACAAATAAAGCCAAGCCCCTTGTTATTGTTTGGTGTAGCTGAGTACTGAGAAGCTGAACAACGCCAGGAAGGAGTGAAGAGGTAATATGTAAGGAAAATATGCTAAGACCAGTGAAGGAAAGATGAGCATTTTTTTTTCTTTTACATGTACTGTGAGTCAATTGTAGAGGGGAGGTATAGTTTTCCTTTAAAATCTGTAGAGGGCAGCATTGGACCATGCTGTGCCCCATTTGGGGTAGCTGAATTCAGATATTGGATGGTGTCCTGAAGTAGGTAAAAATATCCTTTTGGAAGAAGTGAACTATTAATAAAGGGATGGTTTTTCACATGGGTTTGGGGAATTTTATACGAGTAATAAACAAAAATAATTCTCCTGGGGGAGAGAGAGGTTGAAGAGAAGGGTTGTATAAATGTTGCCACCAGAGACAACTCTCACCACTTTGTGGCTACAACCACAAAGTTCATGTTGTTTGGCCTGATTTCTCATCATCCGGATAGCTGTAAGGAAAATGTGAGAACAATTAAAGCTTTCAGTGAAATGAATTGGACATACATTTGCATGGAGGAGAAAGAAACAGATACTAAACTTCTAAGCACACCGAAAGATTTCCAGTATGCTTATATGCTTCCAGATAGGCTCTTGCCATCGTCTTCGGTGTTTCCTTTGCAGTGGGGAAAAAAAAATCGTTTGGCTAACCTTCTTTATAGTTACCATTGAAAATTATTTTTAGATTTATATGGTACAAATAACCAGTGATTTATAGAGAAGAAAACACTTCTACATATCTTGCATACATTTCTTCTAGCAGGTTCAAAATGTGCCAGGCTTGAATTCTAATTTTAGTCTGCTACAATGGAGCTTGGATTTGATAAAGATAGGTTTGGATGCAGAAAATTGATTACTTCCATTTCTTCCTGTTGTAAGAACTATGTAAAACAAAAAATATTTTCTTGGCCTTCAGTACCTGGAGTTCTCTGGTGCTGTATCTGAATATAGTCATTTAAAATAAAGCCTGCAACTAAATCACTGTGAGCGAAGGAATCAGAATTTGGCATTTCTCTACCTAACACTTTGGGATGAGATGACTACGAAGCACCAAGCATTAACTGGGTCTCAGTCTCTGAACACAGGCTCTGGAAAGTGTGACCTTCCTCAAGCTTGATGGGGAGCTGGCGACAGATTGCAGGCCAGCATAAACCAATGGTGATGGATTGGTGCTGTCTGCTGGCTACTTGGTGGCCTGCATGATCCGACATGGTGATATCCCTTGCTGGCAGCATGAGGGTATTGGCCAAAATCTGAAATGAACACAGTGCCAAATTATCCTTTTGCTCTGAGTAAGCCTCCCTAGCTTTTCATACACAAATTACAGTAGCCTGAGAGTCTTCAAAAAACACTGCTTTTGTATTGCGTGTAGTATGTTGAAAAATAGGGAGATACATGTTCCAGAGTTGTTGGTAGTTCACCTGTTCCTCAAGAGCTTGTGTTTATTCTCATAAGTCAAGTAGTATGGCCAGGTTTTGTTTATTTTTTTTAGTACATCTACACTCCAATAAAATCTGTTCAAAGGTATGTCTAAGAATATAACATCACTAAAAAAAAAAAAGAATGTTTTATTAATTTTTAAATTTTGTTTGCTTTTGTCAAGCTTTCTACTTCAGGGTTAAAGTTTGTTGAAGCTTTTCTGGGGTGTAAATCCATGTCAAGCTCAGAACATTTGCTTGTTAACTCTAGAAGAAACACGATAAACTTTTTTGCTCAAATTTATACATGTTTTTTGCTACTTAATATTTTAGTAAACAAACAGATGAATACAAATGCCATCTTGAGGGGGGAGAAAAATAGAACTATGAAATACTGGTGCACAGTGCAGCCAAGCAGTGAAAAGAAAGATTTTTAAATTTAGGATTTATCTGGATTAGTGTGTAATGTTTGCAGTGACAGGTGTTTCCTTTATGCCTTGCCCAAATGTCTGGAAAGTAGTTTGTCATTAAGTGCTACATTCAGTGTGTATCTCAATTTCAGTATAACTGGAGGGTCTATGGCTTTGTTAGGTCCTTGTTTTCACATCTGACCTCAGCCAGCTGGAGTCTATTGTTTTAAGCGTAATGTAACAGCTGACATAACATAACGGATATCAAGCTGAAAAGCTGAAACAGTGCAGTGAACTGATGCAGAGGGAGGGGAAAGTTGGGAGGGAGGGAGAGGGGCAAAACTAGCTTCATGATTCAAAGTGGAAACTTGCTGCCTTGTTTTCCCTGGGGGAATTAGCTAGGAAATAATGGGATGAGTCTGAAGTTCTATTAGCAATTGATTACATATGATAGACTACTGAGGCAGGTTTGAGTTTGCCAGCTGTCCCTGGCTGGTGGCTCTTGAATTGCTTTAAGTGGCCCTCAGTAGGCAAAACTGGAACAAACTCTGCAGGTGTGGTGTAATTGTAGTGCAGAACAGCAGCATGTACCAATGTCTTGCGAGAAAGGAGGTTCCCAGAGTTGGAAGAGAGAAAACAACTTAAACAAATGGAATGGATTAAGAATTTTATTTTGCAGTGTTGGATTACGTGGTTTCAATTAACTGGCTCGAAAAAGCAAAAGCAACTGGACTACCTCTTAACTTTCTTAGCTGCTGCTAAAGTAAGCTTATATGAGTTCCTTTTCTAAAAACTTTGTTCTCGACTTGTGAGTTTAGTAGGAAGGCACATCTTTGTGTTGACCACTGATCAGTACTGGAAGGATAAGGCGTAAATGAATGTTCTGTTAGAAACTTGCCTCAGCCGTGAAAAAAGTGACAAATACATGACACTGTCCACAGAACAGGAACAAGAAGGTACAGGGATCTCCCTATTATTTCTTCATATAGCTATACTTAGAGAAGCATCAAAACATATTTCTATTTTTAGCAACAATTAGAAAAAATATCTCTGGCTGGGTTGCATTCATATTGAGTAGAGCATCTGGCAGCTCCACCCTACTGAAAGTTCATTCCATGTTTTTAGGAGGGAAAAAAAAAAAGGCCAGGACTCTATGCTGTAGTTTGTTTTTTTTTTTTGTTTTTTTTTTTTTTTTAAGTATATGGGCATAGGCAACCAAATTAGGTCCTACATTTATAAGTGAAGTTTTTATGGCTCGAGACTTGCAATTATGCAGTATGTTTAACTCTGTGTATATGAGTAGTCATAATGACTTCAGCGGAGCTTCCTGTGCGTATAAATATTAACGGGATCAGGGTGTATTAGGAAAGGTTTCATGAACAGTATCTGCTTGTACTTAGGGATACCCTAGGAAGCACAAGAGTTTGATTTATGTAACTGCAAGCTGTGTTTGTCACACATCTAATGTTTTAAGTTTATTTTTATCTAATTTACTTTTATTTTGATAGTATAAAAAAACATGCAGACTGAAGCATCAGCTCTACCAGGCTTGTCTTGCGCAGAGTTTCTAGGGACCCAACACCAGTAGAGATGTCCTAGAGCTTCTGCATTGCCCAGCAATGCCAAATGTTCATTTCAGGGACCTCTACCTTGGTGTATTGCTAGCATCAGGTATTTCCACCTAACCCATCAAATATCAACACGTTTTCAAAGTGATGGGAAGCCAGGAATTGTTATTAGCTCTCAGAAACAGCAGGACTTCAAAGAACTAACAAAATAAACAAAATGCCTGTTCTCACACCCGGTCTGTGACAGCAAGCTATGTACTTCCTCACTTTGATGGTTTCCCTTATGTTAATGACATTGGGGCTGTCTGATGTGTGCTGAAGTAGACAGAGAATGTCTAGCAGCTGTCCATGGATCCATGTAGCATTTGAGTTTTCAGGTGGGCCTAATTAGTATTTAACTGAGAAAAGTTACTGGTTCTAAAAGCTAGAGGCAGCTATAGTAGCTCTGGTGGTTTCTTTTAGTTGTGGTCCCTGCACTAACCATTCAAGTAGCAAATGTCAGCAGCACCTTTTGTAACAGATACAGCAGCACTGAAATAGTACAAATGATCTCTTAATGCAGCTCTGAGCTAGGAAACTCAGGAAGGGGAGTGAAAAAGAGCTCCAGCCCTTTGCTTGTGTGTTTTTCTTTTAGTTTAATTCCTTGTTTCCACATATGTTTTCCACATATATACTCATATTTAATTTCTTTCCCCTCCAACATCCCTTTAACATCCTTATTGAAGTGCCTTTCACAAACTTTCTTGTTTTTGTCAGCTTGACAGGATGTGTTTACACCTGGAATGCCTGCAAAATCAATTGATTTACTCATCGTTTATCCCTCTGCAGCTATTTCCCATGTAAAGATGAGAAAGGACATCTGCTATAGAGGTAATCTGACTATTCCATGGCTCCCTGCAGCAGAGCAGGTACAGCATATTTAGGAGGCTGTTTCGGTTGTAACGTTGCAGATCAGTTTATACACATTGTATTGTGATTCAAGTGAGTGGCCTCCACCTGGTCTGCAGGCAAGGAGTTTGACACCTACCTTCTAGGAGCTGTTCCAAGCCATTGATTTAGTATATGAAGCTAAGAATGAGTTATATTTAGTGGTAAGGGAAAATGGAGGAGAGAAAATTAAATATTTACCAATCTTACTTCTGTAATGCCTTGCAAACATGAACATACTTAACCTTGCAGCATTCTTGGGAGGTGAGTATTAGCAGTTCTACAAGTAAAATTGGGTGACCCGTAGTTTTTCCACCATAGCTTGGCTCTGTGGGATTAAACCAATGGAGAATTCAGGCTGCACATTCAAGAATGGGTTTCAGCCTGCATAAGCTGGCACTTGCCACCCAAAGAAATGGTTCTGCTGCTCCATTCCTTGTGCCAACACAAGCATTTGTGCAGCTATGTTGTAAGCTGCCTTGGAGAACCGTATGGGTTCAAACTAACCTTTTTTTTGGCCAGATGAGATTGCTGCTTTTGGCAGCAGTGCTGGCTTAAAGTGTTTGTGGAACTACAGTGTAAGATTTCTTAGCTTTTGATAGTTAAAAGCGTGATGGAAACTTTATCTGCAACAAAATTTGCAAGCAGACTTGTGTGCTATCCTTCTGAGAAAAGATATTATTGTTGTTTACATTACAGTCCATTCAAAGGGCCCTGCGTGTAGGATGAAGTATAGCACCTAGTAGAGCGCCCACACACTCTAAAAGATAGTTCCTACCCTTATGGACCTTGCAGTCTAAACAGACAAAGTGGTGAAAAGGTGAGCGGAAGGAAGTATGAATAGCTTCTTGCACAGCCAGGCACTGAAGCAGAGAAAGAATAAACTTACCAGAGTCCCACTTTGGGCCTGCTCCAAGTGTTCAGGTTCTGTGATGGGCCTCAGCAGCCATAACACTGAAGAAAAGACATTTTAAATTTCTTGTCTCATTTCTTAGTTTAGGACCTGTCACTATGAAAGCTTCTTTAATATGACAGCTGAGATTTTGGCCCTGTTTTCACATACTTAAGTCTGTTAGTGCCTTTCTTTTATTGATTTGACTAATTAGTTAAGTAGCTTTTTATGTCTACTTTGCATCTGTTTTGTAGCAGGACAGCAGGATATCAGCCTGACAGCTGATTGTGACAGACTTGATTGAAATTAATTTTATCCTATAGGTTTAGGCATGTCTACTATAATCTAGAGCCAGTTATCGAACTTGAATTGGCAGCTCAGCTGTGTCTACAAACAAAAGCTGTTTTGTTCCAACTCAGCTAGAACAGACAGGGCTGTTTGTAGGGTTGCAGAAGCATGTCTTTCTGGAAGAACTTAAGAAGTAGTCATCTGCTAGCTCTTCACTGCTGCCCCACTGTGGGGTTTTGCTCTGCCTAGAAATGGATTGTGTTGCTTTCACATTCATAGTGCTGCAGTGTATAGTTGACCCAGAAAGCTTTGTTTAACAGCAGAGCTGGTTAAAACCAATTTAGTCACATTGAAGAAGGCGAATGAGCACTTCCACAACTGGTTCAGCTTTGTGGGTGGCAATCTCCAAGATGAGAGGTGCTCTAATGAGGAGTTGGGTGTGGTAATATCTTCAATCTCTGTTACTGTCTTTTAAGTGATTAAGAGCACGTGGTTGCATGCGTCAATATAGCCTAGTCCCATGGGGTATAATTGTACTATTATGTCATCATTATTATTAATACAATAACAGGAACATTTGGGTTTGTATTATTACAGCTATTTTGATAAAGGCAAAAAAAGCTGAAAAGAACATGCATTTGTACAAGAGTACCAGTGTTGAACATGTGTGTAGACTACTCCTGAGATGACAACTTGCCTTATAAATTCCTAGCACACACAAATTAAAAGCTACTTGGACCCTACTGCAATTTTCAGATATTACAACGTTTCTTTTCATACTTAAAAATTTTCATGTGTGTTATGATCCAGCTCATTAGTAAAACATTTAAATATTTAACTGGTAAGCCATATGCCTTTCTGAAGCAGAATTAAAAGGGATGTAAAGAAAAAATTCTTTCCTTACTCCAAACTCCAAGCCAGAAGTGCTATCTCATCAACAAGGAAAAAATACAAGAATATTAGGGCAGTATACTGTCTGTGCTGAAGCCAGTGTCAAACTCTCTACTGATACATTCCCATAAGCACATTTGTGATATTGTAGTAAGGTGTGGAGAATAGATCTAGGGTCTTACAGGCCCTGAAAGCAGAACAAGGTTTGCAGCTGTAATCAAAATGAGTAACAGTTTGTAAGCAAAGCCCCATTTTCTTGTTTAGGTAGTGATATTTCTAAAACTAGGAAACTCCATGTTAAAATGCTGGAAAATTGTTTTAAAGTAGTACATTGAGAGCTGTTTAAAGAGCTGATTCCATTTCAACTGCACTCTGGTTCCTAAGTGTTCAGACACATGGGACTGTTCCAGACAGTTCATTTGTTTCATAGATTATGTGGAGAGACGTTTCTCTTTCTAAAACCAAATCCTATTTTCATCGATATCTTACAACTCTTTGATCTGTATCTAAACTGCTAATCTGTTCTGATTTTGTATCTGAAACTAGCTTTCATTTGGAATATGAGAGTAGTTTTTGTAACACATAGGGGAAGGCATTGTATTTTGGGCAACTTTTCATTGCAGTGTTACTTTGTGCATTTTGGTAGGGAGAGGGAATGAATGCTAATTCAGACAAATCCCCTGGGATTTTAAATCTCCATTAAGTGTCTTCAGGCGACATGCACCTAGATTTTAATATCTTTTTAATATAAGAAATCCTCAGCACCGTGGTTCCTGCAGATTTCCTACAAATGCGTAGATCAAGGCTGGTAGGGTGATCTGGAAAGTAGCAGATGAGAAGTGGGAGATGGTGCTGCTGCCTCTTTGGGCACAGAATGGCGTAGAAATGCAGGAGAGCATTGCAAATAGTTGTAACATTAGGCAACTGTTCATTGTAGAGAGAGCAAGGGACATCAGAAGCATCTTTTTCTGATGAGTATTATCTTAGAGTTGTCTGTTCCTTTTAACAGCTCTTTCTTTGCTCTAATTTTTCATGGCTCATTGACAAAGTTGCTTATAGGTATACTTTTAATGTTTAAAGGAGATGTTTTTTTTCTTAATATTGAACAGAGACATTGAGCTAGAGCTTTTCCCTTACAAAAACTAATTTCTTTAGAGAGCTGGAGCAAAATGATGGGGACTCAGCAGAAGCTTTGTGCAAAGGTGCAAGATGTAGTAGTAGAAATGCAAGGTGTCTTAGTTTAGGAAAGAAGTACATGATCAGATATTTCTTGACATTTCTGTTCTGTCACCTATTGAAACAGTGACTTCTTGAGCATTGCAATTCCTGAGTGGATTGCAGGTGTCACTCATCATGGAATTACATTTTCTGTCATTCCTTCTCCTACCTGGGCTTAAATCGTTACCAACTGAAGCAGTTCACAAGACATGGGGAATTCAAACATTTAAAAAAAAGCCGAAGTCAAGACTTTGGGAGCTTCTCTTCTGTCAGAGTTGCGTGTGCCTTGCTTTGACTTTCTACTTGCATTGTGACCCTTGCCTGCCATCTACAGTAAGACAGAGACTGCTCCAGTGTGCCTCTTTCATGGTGGCAGGGAACATCCTTTTGTTCTCTGGTTTCCTTGAGCTGGGCTGCCCACAACCTACAGCATTCTGTGGCTCCAGGCCAACGCAGAAACATTTGTTGGGTCCAGAGCTGCATATAGATATTGTTGATTAAAAGTTGGAACAAAGTCAGCATGGAAAAGGCTGCTAACGAAGCATGTCAGCTTTTTTGAATTAAAATGTCTTTTAATCACTTTTATATAAATACTGATCCCGGCCTCTATTCCAAGAGGCTTCAGAACCGTAAGTATTGTGTACTTTTTAAAACAAAAACGAAAATTAAACTGGTGTGGGGCATTCTTTAAAAATGCTACTGATTTTCTTCTTTACTCTTAGTCTTGGATATAAGGCTGAAAACAAATAGTAAAATCTTGGAAAATATTTTTGTCTTTTCGTTTTGTTTTATTTCTCAGTAAGATAGTATTCATGTGCCATGGGACTAGAAGGAAAAACAAAGGCATCTGACCAGCACAGCAGAAATGATATACAGAATAAAGAAGACTTTTTATTTGTAATCTTAGTTTTTTCGTCATCTCAGTTCATACCACAGAAAATCAATAACTTTCAGTTGCTTTGGTAAAGTATTATTAAGTAAAAATCAAGCAGTCCTTTTAACAAATGAGTATACCGTAACGTTACTGGGTCTAAGGCTAAAGTTTCAAAGCAACGAGCGTTTTACTTGGATTTATTTAATGTCAGTAGCTTGTCGGGTCTTTGTTTGAATTAGAAGCCATTGTGGGCGGTCAGAAATTGAACTTTATGTAATATAATCTATCTGTCACTTAGTATCAGTTCCCTAACAGTGATGCTAACACATTCAGACTTTAGCATCTGGACCTCGCACTTGAGTTTTCAGCCACTAGGTAGGGTCTAATGTTTCAGTGCTTCCATGTAGTTTCTTCCCAGCTATTTCCCATCTGTGTATGACTGTCCCACTTCCCTAGGGGTCAGTCACTAGTGCTGTTGATGTCACCAAACAAGCCTTTTCCCAAGAGAAATTTTTTTGACTGTATCACTTGTTAAACCGCACTAGACTGGTGAATTCATTGTCTCTTCTTCAAAAGCTAGAAAATGCATAATAAAGCAGAAGGTTGTGGGATTATGCTTGAGCATGTCTCAGAGATCAACATAAAGCGTTTGATTTCAGGGGCTAATTCTAGAACAGTGTGCTTCGGTCTCCTCTCACGTGTTACAAAACAGAGGCTAAAGTTTCTGTGGAACAGTGAGATGTAATTGCAGGAAAGATTAAGAACAAACCTAAGGGTCTGTAGGTGGGTTCTCAAACTCCCTGACAAGTTCAGCTCTTAAAAAAAAGATACGAAACATACTAAAATACACTTAAAATTTGCAGTCTGCTGGCTACCACCTCTAGTACGTTTATGGCTTTTCTGGAAATGTGCCTCTAGGTGCTCCATGCTTTCCTAACTGGGGAAGACCTTGGAGGAAAGCAGGGAAGTCTGTCCTTGAGCAAGAGAGAAAAATTCATAAATTTCCACCCTGAAAGCTTCTCAGGTTGTGCTTCTGTGATCACTGCTATTTGATGAGCTATGTGCACTGCTTGGAAGTTGGTTGTGATTGAGGGCACCTTGGTGCATTGAGCCCAAACATAATGCAGAGAGATAAGTATTGTAGAGAAAAAGCAGAGAAGGAACTGGACTGAGGGATGCTCTTCCTCAAATCTCTGCTTTGTAGGTAGCAAAGTGCCTGCTAAGAGTAATGCCAGAGGTCTGAACAGTCTTAACAAATAGGGTGTTTTTTCTCATATGCTTTCCCTCTGTGTTCTTCTGTGAATTAGTTTCTTTGGTATTATTTCCCGAGTCAGAAAACTCGACAGAGTCAGCCTGGAGCAGTACCTCTTCAGTCTCTTGAGCGAGTAGCAAGGAGGGAATGAAACTTCCCTCAAAACATCTGGCTGTACTGAGCTGTGCTGGTGCATTTGCCTCCAAGGGAAGATGACTGACTCCTGGGGTGGGGCCAGATCAAAGGGAAGGTGCAGGGAAACGGAAATAGTGGTGAGAAAGGATGCCAAAACGTTTAAAATATAGCTGCTGTATCTATCCAGTGGTCTAGCTCCTGTTTGTGGAATAAATTTTATGAAAGATGCACTTATTTATGTTAGCCTGTGATGTGTAGGTCTAGACCAACCGGCATATTTTAAGAAGCTGGGAAAGAAAAGAAAAAAAGACCAAACTATTTTGCTTGCACTTTTTGCTTTAAGGTAATTTAGTCTAAAAAAAACCTTTGAAGTAAAAATAAACATTGTATTTTAAGTAGCTGAAAGCATTTATTATGTTTGCAAAGGCCTTTGCTCTTAGCAGTCTGGTTTGAGGAGGATTTGTTTTTGCCTAGAAGAAACAAAAATACTTGTGCATTTGCTTTTGACTCCTGGAATGCCAGGAGTCCTCTTCTGTGTGAAGCAGGGTTGTACAAAGCATTATATTAATAGGAGCGCAAAGGAGAGAGACACTGGTAGTGGGGTGATCTAGAACAGCTACATGAAAATCTCAATTTCTGTGGCTGCTTTCATGAGTCATGGGTCTCATTTGCTTTGATTTCCTTTCCTCTAGTGCTGCTGTTAGGGTTGGCACTAACAGGGGGGTCTTGATGTCAAACAGGGATTTAGAGAGATGCCCGCAGGAGTCTGAACAGGTAGCTATGACTGCAGGCTGGGAGCCACCCCAGAAGTCTCCTGCACATTTGTCACCAAGTGAAATGTGGAGCACCTTTCTAAGGTCTGAAACATTCAGTGGTCTCTGCACTGTGAAATCTCTATTCACCTGGTAAAATTTATTCAACTGTCAGAGACGCATTTATTATTTGCAATGGAAACCCTGTAAAACATGACAGTTCTTGAAGTCAGATGAAAAGTGGCATTTTCAGCTACATTTCACTTTGATCCTCACTCCATCTCTCCCAGCTACACCATGACTATACATGGACCATAACCAAAAGTATATCTGTAAGTCCAAGACATCGATGGCTGTGGTGCTATTGTTAAGCTCTATTATATACAAAGTCTTCACTTGTAATTTAAAGTGATGAACTTCAGATGCTAATTCCCTATTCATACACACAGAGGATTTAAAATTCAGGTTTGGTACTCACCCTACATATATGTGTGTGCGTGTGTGTATATATACATATATATACACACATAATTAGCACATTTGAAATCAAATTGTTGCCTTCTGTGAAATTTTGGGTTTTGGAGATGTATCCCTGCTGTCTGGTTCAAAGCACCATTACTGACAATTCAGATTAAAGAAATACATTGGCATCTTTCTACACAATAAACATGTAAAAGATTTTTCCTATTACCTGGTGATTTGCAGTTAATGTCAATCTTTGTCCTTCAGTTTAAATACATGAGCCCAGAACAGCCTGTCTGTGCGTGTGCTTTGTTAAATCACATGTAATTCTTGTTCTGCAGCATTCTGTGTTAGTGTTCCTCTTAGCTGAGAAAGGACAGTGAAGAACCATTGAGACTGAGTGTAATACAATATTGTTCTAAGCAGTGGGTCAAAACCAATGAACATAATCAAATGAAAAATGATTACAATTAATTATTGGTTATGCAATTAAGTCAGAGAACACAAAGAGGTGTGAGAAGGGGGTGAACAGATAAACACACCAGAGGTAAAAATATCTCCCAGTGGATTTGACCTCAAAACACAGCCACACAAGTCAGTGAAGTCTAGTCTGATGTGAAATGCTTAATTTTTTGGCTATCAAAATAATAAAGTAAAACTCTTAAATGTGTTCAAATAACTCTTGCAATACCAACACAGGTATGCATGAATTTCTTTACTGTATTCTGAAATATTTATAAGTAAAACTACTTAAATCCTGTTTTATCCACTGAATCTTTAAAAAAAAAAAAAAAAGAAAAAACTCAGGAAAAGTTTGTGTACATGATGGAATTTTGCATACTTATGTTCTTAGAGCTTGATTTCACTCTTTGAATATAAGGTTGTGTTTAAAAGCTACATTATTCTGGCATCTGCCCAGGTTATGATCTTCAGAACTCTTTAGTATAGACTAAAATAAGCAGCAGCAGTAGTAGTTAAACAAATAGGGCACAGTCAAAGCAAATGCTTTGATCAAGTATCGTTGACAAATGTACTGTTATGGAACATTTTAAATAGCACCTTTTATTTCTAGCTTGCTGTAGTGCATGGCGTTTGATGAATCAAAACAGGTGGATTTTATAAGCTACGTATCTCATGTTTTAGAAATTGGTAGGATTAATCAAGGATTAAAGTAGTGCAATGTGCATGTCTTTTAGTAAGTGCATGTAAAAACACATGTTTTGCAATAAATACATCATTTAGTTACATAAGCCATCAATTTAAGGAGCAGACTTGAGAGAAAAGATGCTGTTGTCTAACCTCTCGTATGTACATCGAACGTGGCTTGGATAGCGATTTCAGCTCAGCAGTGTTTATGCCGCCATGAGCGGCTGCACATTGCAACCTACTGGAGGGAAGCATTAAGTGGTGTGTGCAGCTCCAAGCGTTGTACTGAGGGTTGTTCTCTCTTCGTGGTTGTGAGACACTGACATATTGCCTACCCCTTCTATTCCACTTGGAGGGTCCGCAGTGATTGTGATTTAAAACAATGTCTCATTCTGGCAAAGACGTGACCCCTGATTTTAAACAGGGAGCGACCTTTGCCATCACACAAACATGTTAAGCAGCTTTATTAAGGCAAAAATTTAAAGTAATGGTTTGCTTGATACCAACCACTTGGTAGATTGGCACAAAAAGTGACAAGCTAACAGTAACAGCTTTTTGAATATACATTGTGCCACAAAACTTTATGCCTGAAAATCAGAATCTCTCTCCCTGAGTTTTTTCAGGTGTTCAGAATGGGAGCTACATACTATTGAATGTCAAGAAGGAACTATAGGATGCTGTGTTACACTGCGATAGTTCTGTCTTGCAGAGTATTCACATGAGTGTTGCTTCTTTACTTTGAGGTGAGGTGTTGGAGCCTGTCTTCTTCTTTCCATGCCCTGCCTTTTGCCCTGGGTGCCCCTGCTCTGTGTTGCCAGTTAAACTGTGTACGTTCCCAATCCTGTTAAGCCTGGTTTTTCCAGATGAAGATGTTGGACTGTAGCACATATGACTCAATGTGAGGCAGTGGCTCAGGCAGCCCTATTACTTAAATCTGTGAAAAGTGACAGCCATTCAATAAGCACATTGGGGATTCTGTCTTAACGTACAGAGTTCCAATACTTGCTTTTAAAAGGCCCAGTACTGGCAAGTAGGATTTGAAAGTGAAATATTGAAAAAGAAACCTTAGAGCCATGGTCTATGATTTGGTCAATAGTGTCTGTTGAATTTGGTATCAACAAATGCAAAAATGCCTCTCCCCCTGGGGTGCATTGTTCCCATAACAGGGGTGCTAGACAGCCTTCTGCAGTGGCTCCTTTGCTGCTACAGTTAGTTGCAGTTGGTCATTGTTTTAAGCTTCTGTTGGCATCAGTTAATTTGCTGCACTAGATGAGAACTTTATGGCCTACTGTAGAGCTGACATGCACTCGCTTCTACCCCTGCTGTTGGATCTGGCAGAAAATCCATTTACTTCACTCAGGTGCTGCAACGCTCTTTTTTTAGGTTTGTTTGTTTTTTCATTACTTTCAGGAACCCAGGTGCTGCTTTTACTCGAGATTCCAGTGTGAACGCACGTCATCTGGCCTGAGGCTGAGATGCCACAGTTAGGTTCACTGCAGGTTTCCAGGAGTACCTCTTTCCTGCACAGGTTTATGGATGGAGCCATGGGTTTCTCAGCTAAGAGCATAAAGGGAGGTGGGACAAGTGCATGCCTAGTTGCATTTCTGAAATAAAATACAAGTTTCTGAAGGCTCCAAGGGGCGAGTCTCCCTGATACGGGTGAAGAGGTGTCACCTGGCAGGTGTCCTACCACCACCATCTCTCTGGCATAGTTTAGGCTTAAAGAATCTAAATTGCTTTGCAGGTGTGTAAACTTAGCTCCAAGTGCTTACATAATTTTAGAAGATGTGTTGCTAAGCCACTGAAACACTTATGAAAACATTGTCCCAAGATACAATGTACAGTGGTAGCCATTGTGTAGCTATAATAATGAAAAAATGCTGTGCCTTGTGATGCACCCTCAGATTTTCAGGGTCTTGCACCTTCAGGAGAGTTAAGGAATCTGTTCTTTTTTCTGATTTTAAACAAAATGCTTTTTTAATGCTTCTAAAGTATGAGGAAGCACCCAAGAAAATAGAAAGAGATAAAAAAAAAATTGGCTATGGTTGTATTTTATTAAAAAAAAAAAAAGTTTTGTACTGGTGTTGCAGTACAACGTATATGTTGTACAGCTTTAAAGAATGATAGGGATGGTTGTGATCTGAAGTTGAAATACCTTTTCATCGTGGGATTTTTCTTGCAAAATTGCTCTAAAAATAAAACAAAAATCATCCTTTTACTTCTGTGGAGTACAAGTACCGTGACCATGTCAAGGAAGACTAGAGTTCTTCAAAGTTTGCGAACTGCCCCTAACAAAGAAAGCTAACTCCACATTATCCTTGCTGCGGTGTTGTACCTAGGTATTCACTGAAAGCCTTTTTTAGCATGATGCAAACTGCTCTCCTTTCTGTATTGCTTTATATTTTATGAGAGCTTAAGTTGTCTTTAGACTCAAGCATTTGTAAGCCTTTGCTGTGACAAGGCTGTAATAGTAAGTACCTGGAGGTAATGCATAAACTCAGCATGTGCTGGAAAATGGACGCATATATAAGGTCTAAGGAAGTTGGGTTTAAATGAAGAAAGCAGTAAGATGTAATCTTTCTCTCTCAGGAGCCCTGAAAGGAAATCTGGTTGCACTGGCTAATTTAGGGAGAAAACATGAATTTTTGCTGAAGTAGTTTATCCAACTTTTACTTATCCTAGATTTCACCATGTGATTATTGTGGTCTATAACTGCAGCACTGGGGAAAAAAATGGTATGCAAGTTGTCTTTGTTTACACAGCCCCTACGTGCCTAGAAATTCTTCATTGCAGTCCCATCACTTTGTGCAAGCCACAGGGTGGCTGTTAAATTGATTGGTCAAACCTGTAAAATGTTCCTCTGGCAGTTCTAGAGGCTGCCTTTGGTTCTTGCTGTGGAAATTTTCCCCACTTATAAGTTTAAAGTGGAAAAACGTGCACTCGTGTGCCTCACTGCAAAGGAAAGTGTTGGAGGACATCACCCAGTGTGTTGTGGGTTTTCTTCCCTCCAGCTCCCAGTCAGCTCACTTTGGGAACCAGCGATGGCTGTCTGCTCACCTGTAACTGCTGTCCTCTGACTCCTTGCATAACTTTTTATCAGCAGGTTGATGTCTTTCACCTTCAGCTTTGTTTGGAAAAGAAACCTCTGCAAAATGTGTCTGGCGATGCTGACTGGCAGGATTCCTGTGAAAAGCAAGCAGGGAGGAGCCCAACTGCTTTCTCTGTGCACTGCTCCAGGCTGAGCATGACCTTATTGTTATTTCTGGACATGCTGATTCAGCATTACAATGGAGTGCAATATATACAAAATATGAGTGGCTGCATATGTTAGATGAAAAAGTAAACAGGTCAGAGTATGTCCTGAGATGTATATTTATAGCTCATTGACATCAGTAGGAGCTACATACATCTGAGGGCACGCTCAGCCTGTGTGATAAGTGGAAAAAACACATGCCTTAAGCAAAGGAACAGGAGCTGCATATCATACAATTAAGGGAATATTGCTTGTAGCTGTCTCAATATATACCCTACTTATGTTGTATGTATAACCTGAGTGATTAGTGCCTGTTGGGTGTGGATGGGACAAGTTGTACCTTTCTGTAGTTGCTTAAAAGTTACAAATAGGCATGACTGAGTAGTCGAGGGGCATTGAATTAAACATGCTTGAATTAATAGGGTAATGATTGGGGCTGCTCAGAGCTATAAAATAAATACTAGGTAAAGCTCAGTGCTGTGTGGCAACAAGATCGAGCCGTGGGGTTGCAGGAAGTATTCTGAAACAACTCAACTTTGTTGTTAAGTAAGAGAGGTAATCCTAAGAAAGCTCTCTACATAGGCTCCCTGTGCAGTTAACGTTTTAAACCCCCCTTTGGCTTGTTGTTATGACTTCAAAGATACTCTAAAGCCTTAGTTAAATTGATCATTAACTCTGCAAAGTTATAATTAGACATTTGAACTTGGCTCCATTCAAAAAGAAAATGCAAGAATGAAAATCCTAGCCACCATTGTTTCTCTGCAGCTCATCAGCATGGTCAGAGATGGATTAAAGTTCCACAGGAGTTAAAAAGCAATAGGAATTTGAAGCATTAACCAGCCTTGCGGGAAGGATGGGGAGTCATTAATCCACAAAGTTTTCCTTTGAAAGTACAAAGTGAGAATAATGTGGGGAACCTGCAATGGGTTACTAACGGAGATTTAGATTTAAGCTCGTAAAACCATTGAGATAGGAAAGTTGGGCTGGAAGCATGTGTTGGGGAAACCTGCTTTGCCAGTGCAGTTATTGAACACGTTAAACCAAGTGATTGTGTGCTGCCACAGCCCTGTTACGAGCCTGTAAAACGAGCAGAGGAAGCACTGAGAGGCAGCCTTAAACAACAGCAGTGACCCCAAGCAGCGGCTGCGAAGAGTGGAGGTTGGCCACTGTGGATAAATTTTGAGGTCTGGGGCTGGGAGAAGCCCCATCCTATGTCTCCCACTTTTTTCCCTCAGTCTCTCCTGATGGAGCCCGAGTCGAGACAACAGCTGGTAGCCACCGTGCGCCCGGCTGCGTGGTGGATGGGAAAACCCATCTCCATAGAAACAGAGGCGGCATTGCTTGGGCTGCTCCGCTCCTTCAGGGAGTAGTGGCTCAAGACATCTGGTCGGTGTAGCTCGTTCTCTGGGGAAATTAGCTCGTTTCAGATGAGAGTAACCACAGAAACTTTTGACTTCGTTTAACAGTCTGATGCTGAACGTGTGGTAGAACTGACTGGTTCAGCAGTTTTGAAAGTGGAAGATTATCTAATGACTCTTAAGATAAATATTTTTTTTTAAGAAGGGCTGTTGCTTGTGCTCGTTCTCCCACCCCCCCACTCTTCTTTCCTGTGATGGTGTTTCTGCCCCATATGATGGTGATTCTTCCATGTGGGGTGGGTTTTAGGAATTTAAAGGCAGTTTTTTCTTTGTAAATATTTATTTCTTTTGCTTACATGAAGTCTTTTTTTATTATACAGTGAAATTTCTAAGCCTTTTATCTTAGTGGAGCTCAGTGTGGTGTGATACACTGTCTGTTAACACACTATGACTTGTACTCTAGAAAGTTCAATCCCTCCCCCAAATCTTGAGTTGATTAACTCTTAATTCTTCTAAAAAGAAACATTCTGAACTGTTCATACAGCTACAAGTAAACCTTCAAAATAACCTGTTTAAACGTGTAAAAATCTTGAGCTATTTAACATCACTGAAATCAATTAAAGATCATATTTTCATGTATAATACAGGAAAACTCCCTACTGATTTTTGCAGAACAAATTCCAAACCCAGTATGTAGAGGGTGTACTGAGGGATAAGGTACTTGGGTAAAATTTATCTGCTCACACTATCCTATGTGACTACGTAACATTCAGAACTTCGGAGGAAATTGAAGAATGGGATTATTCTTTTTCCATTTGCACATGAGGACATCATTATGTATTCTTCATATGCCACTAAATGAACATGGTGAACGATATCTTTTCTGTAAGCATGTCTGCAAGCAAGTATCTTGTAAGGGGCCCTAGAGCAGCATCCTAAATGTGGGGGGCACAGTTAAATGCTCGCTCTTCCACCCTCCATCTGTTACGAACACCTACTTCTGGAAGTAAATATTTGCACTCTGTTGTTGTGACCATCAGGAACTAGAAAATGAAAAAGCCTGGTGAGGCATAAGTGTGAACCGTACGTCCCCCTTTATGGAAGATGAGCAGAGCTGTCAGCCTGTGAGAAGCCCTACCTGTGATTTCTGTTTGAGTGAGCTTAGTGGAATGAAGCATAATTGGCTGTGCTGGACGACTGCAGTAAATGATCAAATGAAGAATAAGAGCTGCTAGCTGCTGTAGTTTTTATGAGAAGAAGATTGGGAGAATCTGAAGTTTTTATCAGAAATCTGAGAAACACTTATAATAAACAGGAGGATTGAGCTTCTTAGAACACGGCAGGCAAACACAGCAGATGTTCTAGGGCCCCAGGTGGATAATACAGATGCTAATAAAGCAGACAAGCTGAAATCAGTTAATGAAAGAAGCTTAATCAATCAGAGTTGATTGAAGAAGTGACATGATGAACACAGTGGGAATACAGCAGTTTATTCTTTATTGAATGAAGTGTCATTGGTTTGCTTTCTCTGCTAAGTTTATGCTCTGATGAATCAAGAGTTGCATCTCTGTGTGGAAGTAAACTGCTGAAACTAAGTGTCAGATAATTATTTTTTTTTTCCCCAAGCTGTTTCTCTTTCCTACCCCTTCAGTCCCAACCAGGAAAAGGCCATGCGGCAAAGCTAAGAAGTCTGTGCCGGTGGGTGGGTGCTGGTGCTAGAGGGGACATGGAGGTAGTCTGTCTTGTTCTCCTCCTCGTCTTGTGCTTCATGGCAAGTGAACTTTCCTTGGAAGTGGAAAAGAAACCTCTTGGTTTCACTGTATTCAATTTTTTTCTCTGAAAGTGATTTGCATTTAGTTACTTTTTTAAACACAGATTCCAGGAATCAATAGGAAAAATTCTACTTAATCACAGAAAAATGATACCATAATAGGAGAACTTAGGTTGGAAGAGACTTCTGGGGATGATCCGATCCAAATTCCTGCTGGGAACAGGAGCATCTTTCAGTTGTGATCAAGTAGCTCAGGTCCTTATCTAGCTGAGCACTGAGGCTGTGTAGGCCACTCGAGACTGTTCTACTCCAGTGTTTTCTTCAGTTAAAACACATCGGTTCCAGGGGACTCCAGTGATTGTACAAGCACTGGGGTCAAGGATGCTATAGAGCTTTGGGATCTTGGAGTGGGTGATTGTGGGTTGGTTTGCTTTGTTTTTGTGAAGACTAATGGCTTCAATAGAAGTTTCAGCTGAAACTTGCTGTGAGTTTTCCTGAGGCTGGATGTTAGTTAAGATTAGAGAACCATCATGAGAGCGTGTCATGAATAATGTGAAATCTTTTCTCTCAGGCCATGTACAGGGTACTTCATTTCTGCCTGGCCCCAAATTCTCAAAACATTTCCAGGAAGTTCAAATATGCTCTGACACACCTGGCCTTCAGATCAGCTAGTAGGTTCAGGAGTTCTAAGAGGGAAACCGGAGGGAGAAGAGGTGATTGCATGGACCTCCCTAGGGAGACCAGGCCAAAAATAGAAACAGCTAATAAATTTATTTCAAGTGAGAACTGACAGTAAATTTCTATCCTCTTGGAAGTTTATGCCATTGCTCCAGGCTGAGAATACCTTATTGAATAATTCAAAACACTTCTTGACTTTGGGTTTTTATTTTATTTTTTTTATTATTATTTTTGCAGCTAACTTCAGCTGTCTAAAACTACTTAAGTAGAATAAGCCAATCACATGGACTTTCCCTTGGAAAAAGGGAAAAGGATAAATGGAAAAGGATAGGTACACCTGAAAGAGTCACTTGTTACAGCTGAAGGTGCTTTGGACAGTTGAGATGAATTTTCCTCTGCATGTGCCTATTTCTCTCTGTTAATTACAGAAAAAAATGTATGTTTGCCCCATTCAAGTTTTCATTCTCCATCTAGTGATTTTTCTAGCCAGGCAGTTAATAACTTAATCAATACTAATTCTAATGTTGTTTTCCAGCTATGAACATGGTTGAAATGTGTCACATATGGTCGCAGAGGTTTTTTAACACTTTAGCTGGTATTTGGAATATGGTACAACTATATTTCTGATGCCTGGATACATGCTGGCTTTTATGTTTTGCTTTCAAGAAGAATGAATTCTTGATTTTGTGGCCTGGTACCTACACGTATCTTCGGTCTGTTCTAGGGAGTGTAAGGGTGTAATCTTCCCTCTTCAACAAATAGGTTCAATTGTGTTTATTTGTAATAGATTGTAGCTTGCTTCAAGGGTCAACCAATTGACTTGGATGGGAATGTTCAAGAATAACATGATGCGCAGTTAGAAGAGGTGTCAGAAATCAGCTCTATATGATGCAGCATGGGCAGCTTAGTGTTAAAACCCCAAGCCTAAGTCTAATCTTGTGATCCAGATGAAACAAAATGTCAGAAGTATTCCTCCTGCCAAAACTCTGAATAGCTTCTTTTATCATCGAGTCCTATGATCATGTTGGCTCACAATCAGAGTTGCACAATGTACCGAGCAGCGGTAAGAGGTACAACCTGAGCAAAAGAGAAGCTTCTCAGCTCTCAAAGCCGAGTAAATACTTCAGTGGTGTTCCTTTGAGCTGGAGTTCTGACTCATCCTTGTATTTATTTTAACAGTAAAAACAAGTTGAAGACTGGGGGGGAAACTGCTTTCCCTGCTTTAAAGAGTAGAAAGAACTACAGAACAAGAAGTAAAGTTGAAAGGGACCCCTTGGATGTTGTTAAGGATTCCAAAAGTAGTCTTTAATTGCTGCCAGAACTTATGTGGCTGGAATTTCCATGGAAAACATCAGTGCAGTAGCCAGTTAGCAAAACTTGGAGGAGGTATTTGTACACTAACTTGCAATAGACTTTTTTCATTTCAAAGCTTGTTCACCTCGCCCTACTCTTCATGTTAAAAAAAAAAAAAAAAACAACAAAAAACAACTATCCATGTTTAATACTATGCTTAAGATTAGATAGTAAAACACAACTTCTTGTAGCAGTAATAAGAGTTGCACTATATTAACTACTCTGTATTGTGCTGAGAAGTGATTGCTTATTGTACAGTTGTCAGTTTGCTATCTTTCTAATTGAAGATATAATTCCCACAGCCCACAAATCATTTACAAAGTGCTCAAAACAGGGTTTTTGTAGCTTTTTTTAGGCTGATTTAGCACCCAAGATGAACACATTTCCTATCTTCCTAGCATGAAATAACGATAACTGTTATTCAAAAGGTGTGAAACCACAGAAAGTATTTGTAGAGAGTTTATACCACTTCTTGAGTACTGTAAAGCATGCTATTTAAATATGTGCAACATTTTTGGCTTTAAAGTCTGCCATTTGGGACAAGTTGTATGGTTCATGATAACAGAGTTCTCTGATGTAGCATCATAAGGGCAGATTTCTCATAAGGAAATCTCTATTGATGGACTCATTAATACATGCATTCATGTCATCAGCAATGGCCTCCCAAGTGCAATAGCTTATAAATATGCAAATGCCCAGTTATGGGACCCAGCTGTACCATACTTTCATGTCTAGTAGGTTTCCTTTGTCCATCTAGCTGATGAGGAAATGCACAATGTACACAAAACAGTCCCTTATGTGCTTTTCTAGTATACTGTAATTGTTTTTAATTACATCCTAAACAGTACTAGCAATTGACGCTTCTGTACAAAGTTAAATGTGCAGCATGTTATGTGTTCAGGAAAGGGGAAACATGAGGTTGTAATTAAAACCATTTTTAGCAGAGCTGGAAATAGAACCCAGCTCTGAGCATGGCACACCAGTCGCCTTATTCCTGAAGAAGGAGCTCATCAGATGGGTATGTTTGGTTCTGCTGCCATGTAAAACCTCCTTTCAGCAGAGGATTACAGGTCTTTGAGTGTTTTCCATATTTTAGCCACCTTTACTGATGCTTTCAGAAAACTGCAAAGCTGTCTGATTTGCGGTTTGAGTAGCCTCTTCCTCCTTTAATATCTGTAAGTTAGGCTAAAACCTTTGACATTCAATAATTTCTGGAAGCCTTGGCCACTTGAGCTATTTGCTCCTTGTGTAAAAGCACTAAATAAAAAAAGTGTATCCCAAAGTCCTTATATGCTCTATTCTCTATTCGTGTGTTAGTATTTGGTTGTTATGCATCAGGACTTTTTTTTTTTTGGTCTTAGCCCTAGAAAAAGAGTTTAACCTGTAATTATTTACTTTGTGTACTGATAAAATACTATTTTAAAAGAACACTTGCCAGCGGAAAGAACATTTTTTGCATTGTGTTATTGCTGAGAGGTGATAGTGTTGCATATTTCACTTTGGTACATAGAGTGGTGGCTATTGGGTTAGCAATGACAATCACCATCCTTGAATGCACCCTCTGGCTTAGTTTCTGTTAAGACAACAGGTACAAGTGTCTGTTCCCACTAGTTCCTCAGTTGCTGAACGTTTATCTTTTTGGATGGCGTGAGCATCTTCAGTTCCGATGGGTAATCTTAGTTCTGTGGTTTTGCTGTAAGATCTTCGGTGTTCAGACTGAAGGTTTTCTGATACAATCCCATCTAACACAATGGGATCCTAAGAGGACTAAGCAGGACAGATGTATTAAAAACAGCTTTTTGAAACGCTGAGTAGTGAAAACTGTGGGGAAGGTGTGAAGGGAGGAAAGATTTAAAAAAAAAAAAAAAAATTGGGCAACCTCTTGATAGTAATTGCTGTCAGAATTCATCTAGCTGCGGAGTAAGATTGGCATTCATTCACTTCATCACCTAATGTACCAGGAAAAACATTTGGACACTGGGCATTTCCAAAGATGTGTTTAGTTTAACCCCTGATTTAAACAACAGTAAATGTAAGGTCAAACAGAAGCCCCTACAACATCCAGCTATTCCTAAAATAAATCATGAGTCCCCTGGAAGTATACCTCACATAAAGAACAGAGATGCCCCAAACTTTAGAAAACTGAGCACATTATTAATGCAATAATATGAAGCGCAGCTCCACTGCTACCAGTTGTGTGTTCTGAAATATTGATGCACTTAAAATGCATAATCAGTGCTTAAGTTGTGCGTTTTAAAGCAGGCTCTAAATTCATCCTGTGTTGCCCAGTGTTTCAGCACAGGAAGGGCTTTTCCTCTGTCTTTAAACCATGCTTCTTTTGCCCCTTCCTTTAAGCTGCATGCTTTTTTCCCTTTTCAAGTACCCCTCCACAGGAGGATTCTTCTGGTTCGGTGGCTTTTGGTCACTGTAGCAGCTGCCCTCTAGCCCACGTCCTGTGGCAGCGCCTTCAGTTTCTTCTTGCCATGCCCTAGGCCTTGCTTTCATAACGTCTCTCCTTCTCTCCTTTTCCTAACAGCTTTGGAGTACAGAGGTACTGAATTCAGCCAAATATCACTTTTGTATTTTTTTCTAAAATTAATTCCATATAATGCCTATTAGTTTCCTGAGGTATTTGATGTCTTGAGGCTCGGACCAGCTGCCACTGAGAAGGCCGTGGCTTTTTTAAGATATTTTTTTTCTCTCAGCAATGAATAGTGCACTTGTCCTTTATTTGTAGAGGGTGCAGGGGAAAGGTGATAGTGAGTGAAGGGAGTTTCACAGAACTGGAGTTCTCCTTTCCTAACTTTGACTTCTGCAAAGAGCTGCCTCTGTTGCACGATTTATTTATGTTGGACCCAAAACTGATAGAAACATGAATCCGAGTAAAAATACAAGTCTTTGCACATAACGGTAGCTTGGTTAATGGAGTATGCGACTTCAGAGAGATCTGGCTTATATCTTCATTTTGCAAATGTAAGTTTAGTTTGGTCCGTTTGGAACATTATCAAAGCTCTAGGGAGAGTTTGCACTGAATTAATCATGTGCTTTGGTTGGTATAAATTAACCTCCCATTTTGGTATGCTATAATCCTGATGCGCTGAATGATAGCCACAACTGTTTTATGCTCACTGATTGGAACGAGCACAGGAAATTGGCACGAGGAGGAAACTACTTGCCTTCAGTATGTGAAATGTATTTGCCACTCAGCTGAAACGCTGACTTGTTGCCTTCGGTTAGGTTTATTTTGCATGTCAAATAATTCTCCTCTCCTCCTTCACAAATTTTAGAGGCAACTGTAAAATGCTGACTGAATGGGCTATGTACATATGGCATCTGAGAGGTTTTTTATTAGCTTAAACTAGCACATGTGTTTTCCTGTGAGGAGTATTAAGTGCCTGGACTACAGGTTTAGTGTGCAACTGTTTTTGCAGCTGTGTAGAAGAGCATGATGCGTATTCCCTGGAGCAGGCCTGGGAGAGAGCTCAAGTATGCTGAGGCAAACGCAGGTTGTGTTTATGTAAGTGTCAAACAGAAATACAGCACTTGAACTCTTATCAATGCTGAGCGTGATACTGGTGAATGAGCAGCGATTGCCCAGATGTGTAAAAGGAATGCTGGGCTTCTAATTGCAGAAGGTTTGCTTTCAGAACTTGACAGCCCTACCACACAACGCTGTCCTGCCAGCTGGGAAAAAATGAAGATTTTCTTTTTTTTTCCTTCATTATCTGGAGGGGGTCGCAAACAGCAGTAGTCCATTTGAAATGTACTTGTTGTTAAACTGTTAATGAAGAATACAGTCATTGCTCAGACTGGAAATCTCAATTTGGGAGAGTGAATGTTGAAAACATGTTGCTTCAAGAGAAAGAGTGTATCAGGAGCATGTGTGGAGGTAGAAGTAACCGCAGTAGTGTTCTGCTTTCAGTGACCTACTGATTTTCTGGATATGCCTCACTTGCAGAACGCACATTACATCCCAGAGTAGGTCCCACAAAGCCTAAAACCATGAAAAGGAGATGGAAGGGTTGAGTTGAAAATCCTGAAGCCAGACTTGTACAACATGACCATAACTCCCTGCTTGAGGGTAGGGAAGGGCTGGGGAGGGAAACATCCTTAACTTCTCAAGACAGGTAAAAAATCAGAACTTCATCTGAAAACGTTCCTTTTTGGTGTACTCTGTGCCATCTTTTCAAGGAGCAAATTGTCAAAAAAGCTCATAACGTAATCTGGGATTTAGATGTGGGACCCTCATTGTGTCACGGTGTTCATCCACAGAATGGTTTGTGGCAAAAGGTGGTGAGAGCAGTGGTTTTCTCTAATTGGGAATTGAGTGAAGGGCGACACGCAGTCTGCTCAAAGCCAAATGAGAAATCCGTAGCTGGATGGCAAATCGAGCCCTGATCTCCCCCACCTCTGCGGTCTTCCAGACTCCTGTCTAGCCATGGAATGAAGCATTGCTACAGTTTGTGGAGGCGTTTTCTCTGCAGGGGCACTATCTAGAGCCCAAACACGTGAAGAAATCTTAGTGGGTCAGAACGGTGAGGCTGTGGTTGCCTGAAACTACTGGAATTTAAATGTTGCTGTTACCAAAGTTTTTATGCATAGCAGGTGACCACAGCCTGACCATTACATCTTGAAAATGCCAGCTACCCTTACCTTTCCTTTTAAGTAGACAAAATGGAGCTATTGCAGGCTAAGCCAGGCTGATAATGGCCAGATTCTTCCTTCTGTGTTGCTCTACTTTCTGGTAAGAAGTAATATGCAATATTTATTTTTCTCTCTGAAAGGACTAGTGTTGTAATAATGGTAGTGGCAGTCTAAGGTTGTAAGAAAAAGTCTGCTGGAGGACATTAGCTACTCTTGCCCTACCATTTACAGTTTGGAAAAAAAAAACACAAGCAGGTGAGCTTTCATGCATACGGTCTCTTCAAGAGTCCCCCGATGCATTCAGCATTAGCTGCGGAGTGAACATAATTATCAGCACACAACAAGATACTTGACAGGATGAAAATAATCTGCTAGGGGGAAAGTAGCCACTGTGTAAATAGCGTTAATATGAAAGTTTCTCTGTAACACAAAAGTACAGACTCCGTAACTTAGGCTGCTGCTTTAGTTTGCAGCAGTTTCTTTCTATTCCTATTAGCATGTTACATGTACTAACAATTGAGTGTGCATCTCTCTGAACTGTGTGTATGTGTGCTTAAACTTAAGTAGTTGTATAGTTCTTTTGAATTCAAGGAGATATAAAATTAAGCATATGCTGTCCTGGATAGGAGCCAGAGCATATTTCTCTTTGAAGCAGAAGCTCTGATATGAATTTCTTCTAGAGACTCGTATGAACCGTGATTAACAGGTTCATGAAATAAACAAAAAGGAAGTGTGTGTTTGTGGGCTTTTAATCAGTTTTGGACTGGTTAGGATGTTAAAGCTTCCTTTCTGTTGCCAAATCCTGTGGGTTTAAGGTCTAGTTCTTGAGAGTATTTGGGGAGCGAGAACTCCATGTTAAAGCAGGTATCATAAACTAATTGTGCAAGCCCAGCTTAATTTACTTTTGCAAATTCCTGGTGGATATCATCAGCAACCAAGTTCTCAAGCTGAAGACTGCATTATGAAGAGACTTGTGCAGGGATGATGGTGTGGAAAGTTGTTCTAATACACCAGTGCTCTGAGACCATGCTTTAATGTGCAAAATTATACCACCGACATCTAAGGCTTTTTGTAGTCAGTGGAAAAATTTCTCCTGTCTTCGTTTGGATTTGGCTGAAAACTCCAGTGAGAAGAGAGCTAAGGAAATCAATTAAAGACTTTTTAAATGCACCTAAGGGAGTTAGGTACCCAAGTCCTATTGAAATTCAATAGGATTTAGTTGCTTGGAGCCTTTGGAAAATCTCAACCTAAAATTGCAGGCCTGTAGTATTCTTTATTGCTCCCAATGCTATTGTTGTGTGCTTTCAGCACTGATTAAGGGAAAATAGAAAAGCTTCAGCACAGTCAACTTTTCTAACTTCGTCTCGTACTAAGCTTCCCATCTTCAAAACATGAACACTTACGTAAATATTATTTCGTCTTAATTAAAAGCATTAATAAGGGAACTTTAATGATGTCCAATAACTTCTTAGGCTTAATTATAGGCCTCTGAAGATAGAAATGTGATACTAATACCAAGTTCTTTTTGTTTTCCATTGCCTGTTTAATCCTTTGGTGACAAATATGCTAGATAAAGAATTTTAGCAAATGACCATAAGTTTTTTGAAGGGAAGATAAAAGCTCAGTATGAGACATAATATATTCTGGCTTTAAATGCATTGTGTTTTAAAACTTATTATTGCTTTTAACTTCAATATGCACAACTTTTTTTTTTTTTTAAGATCTCTGAAAGTGACTAAGTAGGGAAGATAACCCCTAGTCTTAAATAGCACTTTTGGCAAATGCTATTGCTCAGTGCATATGTATATGAAAAACTATTTACCTTTTTATTTTTGACCTGTACTTCATTAAGTTGGGATTTTTACTGTATTGAGTTTGGTGTCTGTCTTTGTCTGTTTGCCTAGGCCATCTGATTTGGCTATTCTGTGTATCTTAGAAAACACAGTACAGCTTTCAAGAAGAAATCCTGCCTTTCTCAAGAGAACAAAGGGGGGCCTCTCTATACAAAGCGAGTGAGCTTAGAAGAAACAGTTGCCTTCAGTGCTGTAAATTTGCATACCCTGCTCAGGCTATGCACAAGTGCTGTCTGAAGCATTTTGCAAGCCCTGATGTGTCAGGTGAGCATCGAGCTGTAAACTGGACTCCAGCTCTCTCTGCATTAATGTGCAACCTGCAGTGGTGCTGGTTTTGTGAGCGTAAATGCGACCTATCGCTCTACACAAGAGACGGGTTCCTGCTTTTTTGGCCCCTCGTTGGCTGTAGAGGATACACTACAGCCCTGTTTGTAAAGATGTTGTGCCTGTTTTTCTGTTGTGCAATCCAGCTCCTAGGATTCCACAGCCCGTGGCCGGCAGCAAGTGCTGTTTGTCACTTTTCATTAGCATCAGCAGATCTATTGTCCCTTCTTTTGGCTCCTTCAGAAATGTTCTTGTCAAGAGTTGTGAACAAAATGTTTTCTAGTGTCCCTGTTCTGCTCCTGCTGCCACAGATTGAGAGGAGGTTACCAGACCTTCTCTTGGCACAGCATCTTAGCAGAGAGCTTCCATGGCCTTGTCTTAGAAATAGATAGCAGTGCAAGTTTGGCCACAGGAGCCTTATAGCTGAGGTATGCTGGTTGGCATGTAATGCCTTTAAAGCTATGGGAGAACTTACTCCATCTGTGATGGTTTATGACCAGGTACAGCTTTGAGGTCTACAGGCTGGGCATCAGGCTGTGTATGCTCCAAGCAGGTGCTTTCTCAGCCTCCAGATAATTTCCTTAGCTGTTAAATAGCTGTTATGGTGTCCTGCTCTGTTCTATGTCAGGTTTTGTTTTGTTTCATTTTGTTTGTTCAAGCTATTAATCTAGATGTTTAAAAACAACTAAAGCTCAAATCTGCTTTGTTTTCTTCAGCTAAATTTAGGGACTCTGCCCATCTTTTTCAAATTGCTGCTGTACTTCATCTCAGTGTGGATGTTGGATGCCTCTTAATGTTGGATTGTACCTCTTCCTCTCTAAGTGGGCTGGGGACAGCAGAGGAAAAGCTTTTCAAGATGTTTCAGATGCTCATTTTTCTAATACACAGAAAGCCTTGTTTGCTCTAAACAAGGCTGGTGCTTTTAATAGGTCTGACTCTCCAGGCACACAGCTGAAGTCCGATCACTTCATCAGTTAAGTTAGTCTTCTTTGTAAATAGCTTTTTCCTATTGTCCTCTGATGGAAAGGACTTTGTTGTTTGTTTCTGAAGTTCAGCAGGGTGATGGTTAAACTGTCCTTGCCCACAGCAGGGTACACTTTTGCAGTGCAAGTCAAACCTGATACATTAAGGCTGGTCTCTGAGTCCTTCTCTGTGTTCCTGGTGTGAGCTTATTATGAAACCATGATTATTCCATGGGAACTGTGAAGCCAAAACTGTGGAAGTGAGTAGTGAGACACACTGAAAATCTTTTGTGAGTTTCCCAAACTGGATCCCCCCCACTACATACACTGCTTCACCAATGCACCAGGGAGAACACAAGCTCCATTGCTGGTCATTAGGAGAAATATTTTGGTCCCTGGCATATGGTGGTTGGCTACCTGGAGGTCTGTTTAGTTTCACCAAGCACTGTACCACAGTGGGAATGCCCAAGGCTTGTTACACCAGTCCTGTCAAGCTGTCCTGCACAGGGACTGTTCCTCATAGTTGAAAGTGGGATGATGTGTTTATTGGGGTAAGTTGCTCACAGCTGGAGAGTTGCAGACACTGACAGTGTTCTTCAAGAAAAGCTGTCTCCATGTGTACCTCATGCTCATCTTCTCTACCTTCCCATCCAGGGCTCACCTGGTATTTGGCTGTGATGGGATGATGTGGCTGAGAAGGAATGAAGCACATGTCTGTGGGCTGAGCCAGAGGGATGGCAGAAGTGAGGGTGTCATGTATAAATCAATGATTAAAAGGAAAACAAGTCTTTTGGCTCCAGTATGCCCACAGTGTGAAGGGACATGACTTTCACATCTCAGAGTGCTCTTTCTGTCATGTTGGTATAATAATCTTTTTTTTTTTTAATCTCAATATGATGCTTCAGCTCTCACCTTGTAGAAAGGAAATCAGAATTAAGTTGTAAAGGGTTGAGTGGGTCCTTGCACAGTGCCGTTCTTGTGTTTGTGTGTGTTATTTTAAGCAAGAAAACTTTTCTCCTGAGCTTTAATCCCCACCCCCACCAGTGTTCTGCAGGCAATTATTTTCTGTGTATTTTAATTTTTGCCTTGTGTTGAATGTTGCTTTGTTTCTTATTTCACTCATTCTTTACATCCTCTTTGTCTGCTCACTGCTTTATCCCGCCATTTTCCTATACCAGCCTCTGTTTTGTTCCAGGTCTTCATGAAGCCATATTTCATTCTAGTTGATTCATTGTGAGAAGCACAAAAACTTTTATCTGGTGCACTTGGTAGGTATGTGTTAAGTGGGCAGTTAGGAGAAAGTATCTAAGAAACAGTGAGTGGCCCAAATTCATCTGTAGAGCAACTCAGATATGCTGAGATTCTCAGGTGCGAGGCTTTGCTGTTCTCTGCCAGTGTAACTCTCCTATTAAACTGAATTGGCCCTAATTAGCACTGGCATAAATGAACTAAGGATCAGGTTGCCATTCTTCAAGTTAACGTAAAGCTTCACATTAAGCTGCTAGATAGGGAAAGTAGGAAATATCTTGGTAGTTCAGGAAAACATAATTTTCTAATCTATTTTTTCTTTGCCTGTAAGTTTCTGGCTGCTAATATAAATGTGTACTGACAAGAAATTCATCAGCCTCCTCCACCCCCATGGGATTACTTATTCGACTTATGCAATGCAAGATATTAAAAACACTTTTGTCTGTCACACAGCCACGGGCAGGGGAGGGGGAATTTGCCAGTTGCTAATGGATACCTGGCGTTTTTGTGTATGACCATGAAGAACAGCTTGTGCACTTTCACCCCTGATGTTCCCTGAATAACTCAGGTCTCATTTAGGTCAATAAGCCTTTATCAAAACGTCAGGAGTGAAAAATGTGTCTTGGTGTAAGCCGACTGGTCGTTCCCTCCAGTCACTGGAGTCTATAGAACAATCAATGTTCTCTAAGCTTGTCTGCGTGTCATGCAAAGAACTGGATGACAGTAACCATTGACTGCATGTCTGTTGCATTGTCTTTGGGACAGCCCACATTTGCATACTTGCCAGTGTTCTTGTTAGCCAATGAACCATGGAGGGGCTTTAAAAAACATACACACACAGCTTCGATGCAAATTTGCTATGCAGAGAATACATGCTTCTTTAAAACACAAGCCGGGCTTTCAGTTTTTACCTTCTTGCTATAAAAATGAAACTGATCCTGCCAAGCCCATGGTTTCTGGTCAGAGTGCTGACTTGCTTTATTGTGCTAAAACATTAAATTTACTGTGGGTTTGTCTTTTCCTACCAGAATTCTTGTTTTATTTCTGGCAATCTTTCGGGGTATCTGAAGAGTATTGTCTGTGCCAATGCATATGATGTGAGGCCATACACCCATTCCTCCAATTAATTATTTTGAATGAAGGACACTTCTTGCTCCCTGTGCAGTTGCTATTGTCTTTTGTTAAGGGAGTTTTTTAGTACTGATGAAAGAAGATGCATTAGTTTTCTGCATATTGAAGTGTTCTTGGATATGGGAGCTCGTTGACTCTATCTTAGAAATGAATACAATCCCCTGATCGACAAGGACAGCCTCTGATGCTTTGTTTTATAATAACAGTTTAATGGAACCTTGTGTAGTTAGGTCTTAATTTAATGCAGGTTCTTAAATATCTTTAAGTGAAATTAGACAAAGAAGAATTTTGCTGCATTTGAAGCTGCTGCCTTAACACACAGTCCATCCTTAAAGTGCCTGCTGCAGAGGCTGTTTTTTTTATTTTTATTTTTTTAGATTTATGACTTTAGCTCTGACTTTATTGAAAAAAATATTTAATAATACTCTAAATGAGTTATTGATACGTGAAGGTTTCTGACGGATCCTTTCGGCACCAAACTGTAGAAGGGATTCTTGGCTGGGTCAAAGGGTAGGAGCCTTACATTTATTACAACCAACAATCTGGACAGTTTCATTATATGCTGAAAATGTAATTGGAACACAATATAACCGATTGAGATGCTGTTCTGCCGCATCTGACATCTTGCAGAGATTGAGATTTTCAAAACCAAGGAAGGCGGTCCTGGCTAGCATCTTCCTAAATTTGTGTCACAGAGTAACTTCAACACTGTAGTGCCCTGAGATGAGCAGGTTATGCCAGCAGAAGACTGGAGTTTTAGGTCCACTGAAAGAATATAGTGAGGTCTATTGGTGCGTGGCAATTTTTTTCCCTTTTCTTACTGCTTACAGGCCTGTTATTTTACTGACTATTCAGGGCAACGTCCCATGTGTTTTTGAAGCAGATGAAATGACTCCTGTTGGTGTTGTCTGGGCTAGGGTTGCATCTTAGGTGTTTCAGTTAATTTAGAAATTCATAGGTACCTTGAGTCCCATTTGCCAATTGGATATCATGGAAAAACAGCAGTGACCAGTGCAGAAATAGGGGAGACTGGGTAGAATGTTCAGCATCTCTGCTCTTGCTCTTTATATTAAATCACTCTCTGTAATAAGCAGCCCCTTCTCTTTATCTGCATTATCCTATACAGCTGTGATACCTAACATGGTTTCTTATCTTTACTCTTTCTGACCAGTAATAACATGACCAGTTATTAACTGAGTTTACAGATGAGGAAGTGTTGCAGCTCCTTGGCTTTGGGGAAACTATGCTGAATATGCCATGGTCAGCCACTCTAGAAAAGCCAGGTTTATCTGCACGTGAAGTTCCAAGTACAACATAAGTGTACCTCTGTGTATCAACGAGAGTGTCAGATATCTTTGACATTTGTGGCTTTGTATGCATTTCCAAAGTCATACCTTGTTGTCAGTCTGTGGTTAACACCGAGCTCAATAGCAGCACTTCAGGACTAGACTTGTGTTTCTAACTGTCGACAAGAAGGTGGAAGGGGTGCCTGTTGTCTTACTGTGAGTGCACCAGAAATGTTACTTTCAGCCACATGAGATTAAAAGAAGACTGAAAAAGTATAAGTAAATGTGTGGTTAAGCTGATGTGGTCAGTGGAATGTGAAGCACACCTCTTCCCAAAAAGAAATACACTAGAAAAATACTCATCTTCTGCATATAGACTGTGCTTGTTTTCTTTGGCTCAGTAAGGGAACCTTTTGTTTGAATAGAGAGACCGAGTGAATTGTACAGAGTGGTTTTCAGTTCTCGCACGTGTAGATGAGCCAAACTGCATGCAATTAAAGTATTTAAACTTGCTCTTAATTTTTTATTTCTTTGTTTGCCACTTTTACTGTGTTACTTTAAATGATTTTGGTAGGGTTGATAGTTTTTTAACTTCCAAATTTTGTATTTTATTTCTGCATTTCTAATAGATTCTGAAAAAAAGATGAAAGACATAAAATAGAAAAATAATCTGGTTCCCTGTCTATTTCTTTTAGGAAATTGTATTAGTGGTATTCTTTGGAACAGAATACGTAGTTCGGTTGTGGTCAGCAGGATGCCGCAGTAAATATGTCGGAATATGGGGAAGGCTCCGTTTTGCTAGGAAGCCTATTTCAATCATTGGTGAGTACACACAGCTCGCAAAGTTGATGTAAACATCAGGTAAAAGTCATCCTTGAAAGTTCTGAAAAATGAAATTTCTATAGCAATTGAAGCAAAGATTAAGCAAGAGCTCTTGTCATTAGTATTAGCATAGACCTAAAGAATCCAAGAATCCATGGCACTTATTTGGGGGGTGGGGGGTGGGAGGTGGAAAATGTAGCTTGGTTTGTTTTTCCAGAAGAGCAGAGTGTTTTCTTTTCACAAGTGATCTGAAGCTTTGCCAGAAATAAGTCTTGCCCGTAATCCTGTCTCCTGCGACCTTGGGGTCCCAGACACTTATAATAGCTAAACTTTATTTCTTTTGATGATGGAAAGCTTTTTTTTTTTTTTAGCAGTCATTTGAATATTTTAATGAGTTTGTTTTGGATTCTAACTGAACTACACACTGCTTGGTGGAGCATGATAGATGCACTGTAATTACTTTGTGTATTTATTGAATCAAAAACTGGTTTTCAGAGTGATGCCTTTGGAACCAGGCACCTGACTCCCCTTGATTTTCTCTGCAGTTGGTTTCCTAACTGACTTCAGTCATCATAGAAATTATATCCAAGAATTCTAGTTTTATCAAAATCTAGATACGTCAAAACTCTATATTTTTTTTTTTAGAATGCTTGTCCTGCATTTAATAATTTCACTGAAAGAAACACAATAATCCAAAACCATACGGTATTTTTTAACCAATGTTGAGAGAGCTATTTGAAGACCCTTGCCCTGGAGCACTCAAAATATAAATAGAATAAACAAATCAAGTTCTGGAAGAGGGGTATTGTTATAGAAGCACAGTAATCCTTGTTCTGTGACATAGTTTTTTCCACTACTCAGAAACACTATTTGTTGAATAGAGGATATAGTTTTCCTAAACAATCTGCAAGTTTTTGGAATGTAAATTACAAAATTTTGTGCCTGGATATTTATTGTTACAATCATAAAATAGTTTCTTTTCTCTGTGTGTGTGCATAAACAACTGCATCTCAGGTGTGACTGCAACTATAAAACGGCTTTGACCACATCTTTGCACGCTGTTCGCCAATCCATTTCTCTTGAGATGTAGCACAGCAGAGGTTCTGAAACAGCTTCAGATTTATTTCAGCTTGGGAAGCAAAACAAAGTTCACTTTTCCCAGATATGTATCAAGAACTATTTCATTTTCCAAAATATGGAATTGTTTTCCAAAATTAACTAGGCATGAGGCAGACAGATTTAGTATACAGTCCTAAGGCAATGAGTGACTTAAAGTAAACTAGACACACACGAATTCTAATTTTTCTCTACCCTTCAGACCTGGAGAGATTAAATAATAGTAAGTCAGTTGTCTGATAAATCAAATAAAAGCCAAAAACTCTGTCAAGTAATAAAACAGTCTCTAAAACAGCAGAGCATATAAGAAATCCAGCTAATAAGTTATCCAGACTGCTGAGGCTGTTTTGTAGTAACTCATATCACTCATCTAGAATGTGGTCATCTCAGACCCATCCCAGTAAAACCTTTCTATTATATTATACAATTATATTTTCTTTATATGTTACAGCAGAGATATCTTGTTATGTAACTGGAAATCTTCATTTGGGGTCACTGTTCAAAGTGTTAAAGTAATATTGGCCATGGTTCTAGTAACAGCCTTGCAGAAGTATTGCAAGATGCTAATAACTAATTTTGTCAATTGACTTTTATTTTCCAGATTTAATTGTAGTTGTTGCTTCCATGATAGTTCTGTGTGTGGGCTCTAAAGGTCAAGTCTTTGCAACCTCAGCTATCAGGTAATTATATGCAATAAAAGAAAATAATGCTGTCAGTTTGAATAGGGTATCTTTTTTACTTTGTTTACCTCCTGGTGAAAAACAGTCTTTCCTCTGATATTCATGTAACAGAGCAGATCACCAATCACATATGGGTGTGAAATAATAATCCCATGAAGTATAGTGAAAATAAAAATTTGAGTGTGTTGTCTGGTCATAATTTTCTTAGCTCTAGTAATGGATTTATGGTTGGTGGGGGTAGAGGTGCACATATAGGTACCCATCCTCTCCCATGCACCTACATGGGTTCTGTCCAAATCCTGTTTTAGTTTCTTGGCTCAGTTTTACAGCAACTGTCTTTCACACTTTGTCTCTGATGACCTCTTTAAGCTGCTGCTTCATAAAAGGCGTGGGGTTAATTGTTGTGAGCTCCTGATGGACTGAATCCACCTTGTACTCAGGAGGGTCACACCACTTGGTTTTCCTGAATGAGAAAGTACAGGGCAGTGTACTGTGCTCTGTGCACTAGCTGCAACAGTGCTCTAGGGCTGCAGTGACTCTTGTAAAAAATAAAATTAAAAAAATATATATATGTATATAGTTGGACTGTCAAGTTCAAATTGGCCATGATGTGCTTAAAAGGAAAGGATCTGTAGTTAGCTGTTTCTGTATATTGTTCCCCATCCTGGTGAGCAAGTCAAATATAAACTGATGAATGATTTCTAGAGCATTCACAGTTTGTGTCCAAAATCCTGAATTCTTGAGTCACCCTTACCAGTTATGTATACAGAGTCTGCCTCCTCCTTTGCAACCTTCCTGAGCTGTCTTCACAACAAATGATGAAAAATGAGTGAATGCAGTGAGAAGAGACAAGCTGCTAGGTCTACCATAAAATACTATGCATTTCCCTCAAAATGGTCCTTTGAAGACACAGGCTTCCCCTCTCCACCTCTGTTTTTCTCGTGTATTCTTAGCCTCTTTATTAATTTAAAAAATGTGTTCCAGGGGCATCCGTTTCCTGCAGATTTTACGAATGCTGCATGTTGACCGTCAGGGTGGTACATGGAGGCTTCTGGGATCAGTCGTGTTCATACACAGACAAGTAAGTTTGAGTACTCAAAAATGGCATAATAATCGATGCAATTCATTTAACAGAAATTTAAGTCCTTATATTCAGAACAGTGTGTTTGCAGACGTGTTGATGATGTCAAATATATTTAATGTGGAAACAGGCAGTCATTTATTTTATCCAAGTGTGGTTGTTCTGCCCTGTTCAGGGGACAAAAAGTTCCTAAAAGATTAAAAATGTTCACCTGCACTTTGCCCAACTTTTGACTTGTTGGATTTAACCACAGGAATGAGATTTCTAAAAGGGAATCTGAACATTTCTAAAAATTATGCATCTTTTTTCCAAAGTTGTTTTGAATATGGCAGCATTTGAAAAGCTTATCCAACGAATTTTTGATGACCAAAAAGTTAATGTGTCACACTTACAAAGTGAGGAACACGTGGTTGTATTAGGTTCTCTATCCAAAATGTTCATGCTGGACCAAGTCAATAGCTACTGTGTAAATTCTTTCACCACTGAGCTCAGTGGATGCTAACTTACAGCCAACAGTTGGTGTCAGTGTTTAGTAATTGCTGAAATTACATTCTTCTGTTGTAGTTATCTTTTAAAAAATGTCAGTGATAGGTAACTTTTATGTCTCAGCAATATTGTAATGCTGTTATTTTGATCCCGTTTGCAGGAACTGATAACTACACTCTACATTGGATTTCTGGGCCTGATTTTTTCCTCTTATTTTGTGTACCTGGCTGAAAAAGATGCTGTAAATGATTCTGGAGAAACAGAGTTTGGCAGCTATGCAGATGCCCTGTGGTGGGGAGTGGTAAGTATGGCAAGTTCACATGTACTGAAAGTAGTTAACATCCTCAAATATGGAGTATAGTTCAAGCAGGCATGGAGTAAGAACAGCACTTTGAAATGTCCTTTTATTGCAACGGTAAACGTTCTAGTTCTGTAATTCTGTAAAACTAAGAAAATAGTATAGAAGATCAGTGGTTTTATTTGATGTTTATAGTCTTATGCAATCACAAGTGATCAAGTTATGTATACTAGATACAGAAATATCTATTATTTTTTTAACCTGTCTTCCCTTCTGTTATAGTCATTTATTTCTTGCTACTTTTTTCATGGTAGGGTTCAACCTTCTAATATGGTAAGTCTTTCTAAATCAGGGCTATCTTTGTTGTTTTTTTTTAACGGTTATCTATGATTTGCAATTCAGCATGACTAATTCCAGAACAAGGAGTATCTGAGATACTTAAGACTGTTTTGAAGTGATTATATTGCTTTGGAACCAACTTGGTATCTTTCTGTGGCGTTTCTCTGCACTATGTTGACATACCACTACTATTTTAGTAAGCGTTTTAATTTTGTTGCTTCTGCTAGTAACAATTCCCTCTTTCTTTTCTTGCACGGTATGCAAATACTATATTGGCTGCTTTGTTCCGGGATTTCCCATCTGTAATCGTTTCCCTTTCCTCATCCTCTTAAGATTCAAAGAAAGGTATCTTTTTGTAAGCTGTTTTTCCTTATCGTTAGCATTCAAGCAATGGCTTGTTTTTATCTGTTATAATTGGCTTAATAAAATGAACTGTCATCATTAAGTGCTACAGATATTTTAAAATGCATCAGCATCACTAATAATTCCATGCTTGCATTTTCAAAACGTGCTGATCTTCTTAAGTCTTCTTTGGCTGTTTTAAATCAAAATGAACTGATTTCTTTCATTAAAAATGAGACTACTGTGTCTCATGTACAAGTACAGGACTAGTACCTAGAAACTAGTACTGTTTCACCAACAGAACATACCTTCTTGCGAAGTATTTTTGATAAGCCTCTGCGTGTGTGCTTATATCGTCTTCTCTTTACAAACAGTACCACACTATTTCAGGAAGGGAAGATCTATTCATGAGCAAGTCTATTGCAGGTCTCTTGGTGCTGAAATTCATATACAGCATTATATGGATCTGATGTTTTGTGTAGGTTGCTACTAAGATCTGCTGCAGAATTCTGTTCTCTTTCATTCTGCCGTGATTAAATACAGCCCCTTTTAGGATCAGAAAACTTAGTTTGTAGCACAAGGAAGCGGTTAACGACAAGTAGCTTCTTCAAAGCTTTCATGTCATCACGGTGTTTTCATTTTTCAGTACAGGGGACAGATGACTCAGTAATTAACAGTGGCAGATGTAGCTGCATTTAAAAACACATGCTGTCATTGGCGTTAGCATTAAAAATTGAATAAGTGACAGACCAGATTGGTTTACAGAAAATACAGTAAAGCCTTCCATAAAAGCAATGAGATCAGTGAGGATATTGAAATATTCTTCTTTCAGGGAATTGCTGCTCAATAGGTGTGCCAATTATTTTGTCTTTCTAGTTACAATCAACTAAATTAGTCAACAGATTTAATTATGGTCATATTCTTCCTCTGTTATAACTTATTATATTGCAGGATGCCATTTGGACTGTGGTTTTGTACTCAGTGAGTCCCTAAAGTAACTTGTTTAGTATTAAAAATAGAATTTAGTGTCCTTTTTCTGCTCTAAATGTAGGTGCTGTACTTCTGCTTACTGCTGAAAGGATTTAGCAAAACAAAGCTGAAATGAATTCAGTTCCATCCATTTTTGGTGTTTTGATACCATAGTAGTCTTCATGCTTTCTTTTAGGGAAAAGCTCTATTAAGGTTAGGTCAGTATCAGGGAGGTCAGTAAGTGTCAGGATGCTCCCTAATGAGGTTCTTAAACTCATTAAAAACAAAAAGAACTTTGAACTGTTCTTAAAAGTTTCTATTACGTTTTAGTCAAAATTTTCAGAATGGCTTAAGCACCACAAATTCTACTCACTGAAAACCTGTCTCTGTCTGTTTTGAATTGGTTATGCAGAAGGTAATTCTCAATTCCATTCTCAAAGACCTCCACAGATACATGATCTCTGGCATATAGTTGATCTCACTTCTCAAAAAGTGCCCCAGTACTGACTTACCTTAGGTAGCAGAGAACACTTCTAAGGAAAAAGTACTTGATACTGTTTTCACACCCCACTTTTTTTAGTCTACAACATTGCACTTTTTTTTAGTTGTCTCAGTGTATGGCTACCCTGCTAAAAAATGGCAATGGAATATGTGGCATAGTATAACGTAGATCATCTAAAAGGTCTGTGTTACCACAACTAAATTGCATCTGGAACTGGGTACTTTTCTATTGCTTTGCTTTGCTGACTATAGGCATACCCATAGGGTGCATAACTTTTAATTAAATGTTCTTCATTGTCATTGTTGTTATTTATAAATCTATATTGCTGTTCCATTTCCATATGTAAAATGGCCTCCTGGGCTTTATTTGAGTTTCCTTGAGTACTCCAGGCTGTAGCTATTAGCCAGTTCGTGGGCTTCTTGGAAAAACCCGAGGTTACCTTGTGGCATAGAGTAAAGATGTCTGTATTACTGCTGCTTTTAAATGCAGAATATGTTGTATAAACAATTATGCCAATGGCTGCCTGTCTGTATGTCTTTTAAAAGACAAAGGCAAATTTGCAAATAAAGTACAAGTAACATGATCCATCTTTCAACTACCCTGTACAAGTATTCAAATTTACTCTGGTTATGTTGTCCTTCCTGTCCAGGCTTACAGTTTTTAAGACCTACTGTAGGTTCTGGACAATAAAAACAAGAATTGGGAAGGAAAAAAAAAAAAAAAGAGTGAAATGCCCTTACCTAGACTGTCAAAGATGATCTCCAACAGGAAGTGTTACTGGCTCATTGTCTCCATTATTTATTTATTTATTTATTTTTCTTTCTTCCTTGAGCATTAATTCTGTCATGCCTCAGGCAGATGGAGCGGAGCTCTCCTTTTGGTATCCATTAAGTGATACACAATTTCCAACCTTCACATCTGAACAAACATCCTTCAGGAAAACCATTATGTGGATTGTGCTAACGGCCTCTTTGATCATGAGCGCTATTTGCCACAAGCGATTATTGAATATAGCCGTGCGTGGATATTGCACTATGCCCATTCCATTGGACTGGATTGAGCTCTAGGCTGCAAGTATGAGCTTTAACTAAAGAGTTTCTTGTTCCTTTAATTCAGAGATATGTGCTTTCTCACTAAGGACTGAATTCAACAAAACATTGACAAGTTTGCTTGCTTCTAAGCATACATAAAACCCTATTCCTGCTTAAAATTCTACCAACATGTTCTTAATTTAAATTGAAAATCAAAATTGTTCAAAAGTTATGCTGAAAAGTTGCAGAAGATGCTACTTGAAATTAAGCATGTGTTGTAAGAACAAGTTTAATTTATAATAGTTGAACATAAATATTGAAAAGTTGCCGCCTAAACGGGGGGAGGGTGTTAGAACCTTCTCCCTCCAATTAAAAAAAAGCTGTTGAGTATTGCACAGCAACTTGAATGTTGGACAGAAAGAGAGACTTCAATTTTATCCTTTTTGTGCTTTACAAGTCAAGAACACCAACTATAATAGGCCTATTCTTTTTCTTCTAATTTTTGGGTTGAAGTGGTGGTGTTTATGTAGAATTTGTGGAACTCTTCTCATCACTGAGCTTTAATTGCTCCATGAGCAATTCCAAATACATTTTGTTCTAAATTAATAAAGATCTGTGGGGTAGATGTGGATCTCTTAAACTTCTTACTTACAAAGTTCAGATGTAGATATTCTTACAGATAAAGAATAGTCTCAAAACATTTTTTCTTAATTCCCAAAGCCTTAAACTTCTATCAAATGTACCAAGGAGCTAGAAAACAAAAAACCCTTCTGTAAGAATCCAAAAAGTTTAAAGAGAATTGTCTTCTATTTGATGAAACAAAAGTAAATTATTTCTTAAAAAAAAAAAAAAATATGCCAGGACCTGGAAAAAATATAATTAAGGAATTTAGCTTTCAGTTAAAATTCAAAAACAAGTACAGAATGTGGTCCTGTTGAAATAAGTCTCTAGGAGGCTGAAATTAAGTTGGCTGTGATTTCTTCTCTCATGGCTGGAAATATTCTCTTGGGAAAGCATTTGAAAAGTTCCCTCTGAAAATATTTGGCTATCTTGAATATGCTTTGTGTTCTTTTTCTTGTTGTACCTAAATAATGCTCTTTCTTTTTCTTATACTTACTACGTTTTGTGAGGTATAATAATAATAGTACCAACAGAGAGTGGAAAAAAACTGGAGTTTCCACAAACAGTTCAGAGCTTGCAGTCAGTTTGTCTGCGTACATAAATAATTTTCCCCAGCACATCCTTTATCATGACTGAGACGACTTGCTGCTTTGTTTTCTGATGCTTTTTGTGCAGAAACAGTCTCTTGTGCAAGCTCTGGCTGACAGAAACTCTTTACTGTAGATCAGAGAAGTATGTATGCTCAAGCAGGTGAGAGCAAATCCTGTAGGCAGAGCTGGCTGTTCACTTTACATGCTGACTGCTGGTGGCCAGCAGACCTCCTGCTATTCCCCCTTCATCTGATGAGTGAGCAGAGGGGGGCTGGCATCCTGCAGCATCCCACAGAAAGGGAATGGGTATCACTGTATTGTAAAATCTAAACAACTGGCAGTGGATTATCAGGCTAGGATGCAACTGTCAGGCTAGGATAGAAAGCTGCTGGATCTCCTATGAGTTTTACTGCTTGTGTGTGTAACTATAGGTTTACTACTGTGTTCAAGTATAAAATTGTCCATTAATTCCAAGTGAAAGCTATCAAAATGCTTTTGTAATATGTTGTCACTGTATAATTATCTTCTGTAAATAATTTTGATGCACAAATAACAATCTTCTTGGAGGTTTTAAGTCTTTTTGCTAGATAGTTTTCCTACTTTAGTTACCTTTGTGATGAGGTAAGGAGTGATTGTAGGGGGAAGTAAAATAAAAAGTTGTTCAGATAAGCCCTGACTATTCACTAATAATGAACAATTCTCTTTGTTTTGATGCAATAAAGTTTGCCCTATATCTCATCGTCCTTGAGAACTGCTGCCAGGGTGATTGGGATGAATAGCCTATTTTACAAGAGGGAGTGGAAACAGCTTTTGTTTGTGAGGCACAACACTGAGAATGGGATCTTGCGGCATTTGGAGCATGCTGTGTCGCAGGTGGGCGTACTGCAGGATCTGGACAACAGAAGTGTGGAGGGGAATAAACTGAGATCATGAAACAGTGCAACAAAAAAAACGTGGTTGGAAACCCAGCTTTCAGAAATGAAGACAGGAACCTACAAGAATGTCTGTTGCTGTCAGAACCTGTTCCGGGTTCTGTTCCAGAACCTGCCAATAGGAACTGTGGGGGGAAGGCTAATTAATTTCTGAAGGGGGCTGTATTTTCAGGAGTTAATGAATGAAATGGCATAATATGCCTAACTTGAACTAGCCAGAAACAAAGAATACCAACCAGAAAAAAAACCCACAAACAAACAAAAACTTATTCTTACTAAGCTGGTTAAAGCTATAGGCTCTTTTTTTTTTTTTTCAGTGCACAGAAGTGACTTTGCAAATTTTAGGTGAGTTTCACTAACTTTTCCCAATAAGATCTCACAAGTGGAGATGTTTAGTTTGGGCCACCGTTTGGTTAGGAGGCTTAGAGTGGCTAGTAGATTTAGAGGTGATTTTGATGGCTGAAAATGCCACCTTTAGGGGGTATTAGACTAGGCTCCCCAAGTGATGGCTGGGCAGCACTGAAGATCTGTTATTTCAGAGATGTGACATTGAAGTTAATATATTCTGTTTGTTGTGTTCGCCCTTGAGTGTGTAGTTCCATTTTTATTTCATATCCTAAGTTACTGAAGTCTTTCAGTGTCCTTCAGATGTGGTTGTGTCTCACTTACGTATATCAACCACATCAAAAAAGGTGGCGTTTACCTGAAACAATAACTGTATGAAAAAGACTTTGAAATGTCAAGAAAAAAAATAATCCAAAAGTTCCCTTTAAATATTTATAGCAGTGGTGACCAGGAAGTCCTTTCTTCAGTTTTAGATTACAATTTTAAATCTGATGTTTCTAAATGCTTGCCCTGTAGCACATATTTTCTTAACTTGTTCATCTGAAGCATATAACTTGAATCTTTCAGGGCTCTGCGATGTACGTAGAGGTGATTTGCAGCAGCAAGTGAAATTTTTGTTGTGTGAATCAGCTCTTATCTCTAACATCCTTAGATATACAAGGAAGAAAAATATTGTCATTCTTAAAAGATTTCAAAATACTGAAAGATCACTAGGTTGTTTTTTTTGTTTGTTTTTAAGCTTTATACAGATCGCACACTTCATAGTAAAATAAGAGCATAAGTATCTAATCTGTTTACTCTTGTGCTGCCTGGATTTCAGAAAGTTTGAAAGAATCTATATTCAACTTGCATGAATGCAGTTGAATAAAGATGACAAGCAGTAGAAAGGCTTCTTATGTGATCATTACAGAAGAACATTTAAACCATTTAGCAATTTACACTGTACTCCAGTTGCAAAGAAGTCAGGGAACCTGTCAGTGTTTCTGGTGTGTCTCTGGATGTTCTCGTATTGCTTGATTTAGTCAAGATGAGTGTTTAAGTGGGTCAGAAAATTCTCGGTGGTATTTGGTATGCAAAAAAATACCCACTACAATTCATTCTGAGGTTTCAGTGCTATAAACTTAGAAACAAAGTAGTTAAGGTATTTTCTGTAGGATGACTTTCCCTCATTTGCTTTAGTGCTTGGCTTTTTTAATCTTTTAGTTTGTATTTGCTTCTCAGTCCTGTGGTGTCTGCCTCTGAGTCATGCACTCTTGTATCCTGCAGCTAACTACCTAAACTGTCACGAAGTATTCAGTATTTCATCAACAGAGCATCATTACACACCTGATTAGTTTGTACTTATTTTATCCAGATAGCTTTGAATAAAATCCTCATTCATTGCTATTTGTTGTTGCTGTCTAGATATTTTTTTTTGCTTCAAATTTCTTCCTTTAGACTATTGATGCATATGTAATGGGAACAGGATTAATTGTAACACCAAAGCCTGTGGTGATGTACATCAGATCAAAGTTCTGAAATAGTCAGTGGATTAATATGATTTTGCTCCTAATTAAAACAATTAGTTTTCCATGCTGCTTTGCAGTGAAAATTTAATGTGTGAGCTCTTGTATCAATTTAGTTTCATTATGCCAATGTATTTGCCATGCTAGAGTGGAAGTTGAGTCATTATTTCCATCTTGAGATCCTATTTTACAACTGCAAAATTAGTATTGTACTCTTCAGGGGGTTATAATTCGACTATAAAAAATCATTTGGGGTGGAAACTTGGTATATAGGGTTTCAACAACATATATCTTGGTGAAAAAGAAAATATAATTTTGGAATACAATGCATTTGTAGATGGATTAGAGTTATGAGTGTAGAGAAAAATTTTAACTTAAACGCATATTGTGACTTGCAACCCAATTTCCAAAATGTTTTTAAAAATATAGCCCAAACAAACCACACAGAAAATGTTTTTATGTCACTGATGCTTCATATAGACCTATTCAGAAGGGATAGGTGGGGATGGTAGTGGGGGAAGAGAAGGTAAATGCCTCTGAATTTTGTATGAATTCTTCTTCTGTTATAGTTTTGTATGAATGCTTCTGTTATACTCTAGTCAGCTTAAAAGCACTTTTTTTTTTCAATTCTAGTTGATGTATGTATTTAAAAATGGCATTACAACTGTAACACAGAATGGCTGATAAAACTTTTCCATCACGTGGATTTGTAAAGTTTTTCAAAAACTGGGGCATAAAACAGTGGCTTGTCTCATAACCTTTTACGTAAGAAGGTGTTGGAGGCCATCGTATTTGCTAGAATTCATTCCTATTTTTTCCATACCATATTTTATTAGTAGAAAATTGTAATTAGAATTTAAGATTTCTTTCAAACTGACCATCTTGTGTAGGTAAGGAGATAAGACCCATCTCTTCAGTTCCTCATCAGGCCCTGAATTTAGGTGGTATTTCAACAAGAATATCAAGAATATAGGTAAAGGTACATTTGTTCTTAACTTACCTTACTGATTCTTAAAACACTTTTGTATAATAGGAACCAAATTTGGAACTAAGCCACAGTTCAAGAACTTAAATTAATATGAAATGATAATACTTGAATGTTTCCAGTAAAAATAATTTGAAATAAACTTGTAACACCACCACCTCCAACAGCTAGAGCCATCCCTTTGCCAAGTGCCAAACAGACAGAATGATTAATTGCTTAGAAGGTGGACAGTGAAAGAAGATGGCTTGCTTCATGCATTTCTGAGGTGGGAAGTAAACCTACAGTATTTCCCTGTGGTGTCTTATCTTTTAATAGCAGTGGATGATTATTAATATGGCAGATGGTAACACTTTTCCTGGACTACCTGCCCTTCCACTTCCCCAAACCCAAGCTCTCCATCACTTCACCCTTTAACAAACATCTTGCCTCTATAAACGTGCCCTTTCCTTCCCTTCTCTCCACTGTTGATGCTGCCCTGGGCAGTAACTGCCTTTCTGCAGTTGCAGGGGAGGACACTGAGGCAGACGGGTGAGCAGCTGCAGGGCTCAGAAGTGGGTAGCACTTGTGTATTACTCTCTGGGACCGACATCCTCTGCATCCTGGGCAGCTGATGCCCACGCTGTCAGAAATCTGAACAGCCAGCATCTGAGGTGTGCTTCAACTGCTTGAGAGCTTCGTGTGCTTTACATGGTCTGATTTGGTTAGCTTTCTTCAAAGTCACAGATAAAAATCTCTCTAATTTCCAAATTCAGGAATAGCTTGTGACATAGGTGAGTTTAAATTGCTCTCAGATGCCAAATGTATCCCTTCTGCTTGAAACAAATCCATTCCTTCCTTGAGCTCCTGCAAATAATGACTTATTAAGCCTTGTTATGCTATGTCACCATGGTGGTAATCTTTATTTCAGTGAAACCCAAACTCAACAGATGTTTCCTGTATGCATGCATTAAATTATCTGTTCTTGCTCTTGATGTTCTATGCAAGTTAGTGATTCATTAGACTGTTTTAAGGAGCTGTTGCTGTATGGAAATTTTTCTGCTTCTCTTGCTATTTATACCAACATTATTCTGTAGAATACTTCATGTCTGACCCCATTCATATTCCACAGTTACAGTATATATAGTCTTTCTTTGCAACAGCCCTGAAATTCTTCAGCAAACATCCGCTGTCCATAAAGAAAATCAGCAATTCAGAGCTGTTGGCAGCCTCTCCCTAAGGAAAGGGTCTGACATGGGCAGGCAGCCCACATCCCAGTAACTTCGTATACAGTAAAGTTGTCTCAGCCATGAAGACTTAAATTAATGGTGTTACTTTACAAGATTTTAAATACGTATTTTATTGTAATTCAATTTCCTGTGCCTCTTTTGTTCTGTTATAGGTGGGGAGGCAAACCCAGAGAGGAGAACTGCCTCCATTAATATAGCACAGATTGTCATTGGGAGAGTTAGGAATGCGACTCAAGTTTCCTTAAAATAAAGCAATAAAAATGAAATAAATTAAGAAAAACCAACCCGAAACTGCCATGCTAATATTTTCTGTAATGCTCTAAGTATTTTTCTTTACAGGTGACAGTTACAACTATTGGCTACGGGGATAAAGTGCCTCAGACCTGGATTGGAAAGACCATTGCATCTTGTTTTTCAGTGTTCGCAATTTCGTTTTTTGCACTACCTGCGGTAGGTTATTTTGTGCTTTTGCTGGCAATTTGCTGTTGACCCGCTGTTCATCAGAGGAAACTTTCTGTTAATGATCCTTTAAACTTCAGAAGCTAAAAAGCTTCTTTGAGTAGTTTAAAAAAAAAAAAAAAGAAGAGTGTTTATTGCATACAATGCTAGTTTTTCTATACATTTGAGAAGGGGATGTTTAAACCAAAACACTTTTTTGCCTACCTGAGAAGTGCAAAGGAAGTATTTCTCATGCTACATATCTCTGGACTCAGTGATTTAGTGATGTTTTGGCTTCTTATAGCATTCACTCATAGTTTACTCAACTGATTAAGTCCAAGGTGAACTGCAAGGCTCTCATACACACCCTTCCTCTGGCAAAACTGCAGAAAAGGTGTCACTGGCAGAGGCAACAGTAAGCAGTCAGGGCCAGTTATGTTGGCAGCTGATGCAGTTTGCCAAGTTAATGTCTGACCATAGCCAAAGTCTCATTTTCAGAAGTGATTTAGGATTGAGATTTTAAGTGTTTTGGCTCTTTGTTTGCACTGAGGACAACTTCCCAAGTACTTTCTAACAAGAAACAAGGCACCTGAGTACTAAGAGTAAATTCAAAATCAGTGAAAGATGTGCTGTGGTTTGAAAGCCCCAAAATAGTCAGTGCAAAGAGTAGTTAAAGGTATTGCTTTCACAAATTTGGCAATATTTGTGAATTGTTCTGTTAAAATGTTTGTGTGACCTGAATCATGCTGTCAGAAATTTTCTGCAATCTGGTGTGAAAGGGGTGAAAAGGTCTAGATCTATCTAGAATACTCCCTACTGTCAGAATCTTGCTAGCTTTATTTTCAGCAAGCTTTTTACTTCAGTGACACAGTTCTGTCAGCATAGTATAGCTATGGCAGGGAAGTGATGGGGACAGAATGGATAAAAATAATGCTTTTATGCCAGCACATCCACAAAAACTCTTCATGACATGTAACAGCAGCTATTAAAACTACAATTGCTTTTTAAAATTAGTCATTCTGTAAAAGCTGTAGTGCTTTTGAGTGTAGATTTTTAGACTCTCCAACATCAGTTTGCCATTAAAAGTATATTCTGTCTTCCCTCCTCAGTCTGACCTTTCATGTTTGTTCCTTGTTTAGAAGGGAGGTTTAGTAAATGAAATGATCTGCAAGAAAAATGCCAAAGCTGCTTTTTTGGCTGAGTTTTTTTTCCTCAGACTTGAATGCCAGCAAAGATGTTTTATAAATACTCGTACAGTAGCCTCACCTTCACAGCACTGCTTTTATGTTTACCTGTCAGTTTTTCCTAACTGTAGAAATAAAAGAACACCCCCCACCTTTATCACTGTGATTTTATTACTGAGTTAAGCTATTTCTGTGAGTTGGCCCTAAGGGGAAACTTAAGATTTTGAACCTCTAGTGGTAAATAGTTGATACTTAGTAGCTATTGCATACGTCTTGCTCCCATTTTAAGCAGACGAGCAGGCTAAGATCACAGACAGAAGTAATTGTGGCTAAACAAAACTGTTTTGGGTTCATGGTCTAGCAACGATTCTGCGTTTTCCAAATAAGTGATGTTTGATCATTGTTAACTCTTTGATCTTTGCTCAATGATTGTAATAGGAAGGGTCTTTCCTGTTTCTTTCAAAATACTGGATGATTAATACGTTTCTTAGAGGTTGAGCCAAGATCACTGGCTGCCCTGACACCTTGACTACCATATGTAGAAAATGAATTATGCTTTTTTGAGTAGGTGTAGTCATGTAAGCTGATTTATAGAAGATGTGTTCTTATCTCTGTGTTACTAAAATCTTTGTTAAATATGTCTATAGCTATGCACATGACTACATAAATGACTTGCTCTATATGTAATTATGGACTTAAGTTACATTACATTTGGAAGTTGTTTTGGGTTGTACACCATTCAGTGCCATTAGTCCATGCCCCTTGTCCTGAGAATTGATTAGATGGCCTCTTGCTGAACTCACCACAGTCCTGCCTGTGTTGTAATGGTCCTTTTCCTCTTGTCCTCCTATCCCTGCATGGGTTAACATATGGAAATAGGAATTGCCATGCTACAGTTAAAAAGCTTTATTTCTCATAAAAATGAAGTTAAGCACATCAGGTTAATATTTTTCCCTGCTCTATCGTTCCCTTGCACAAGCATTTATGAGACTTCTGGAGGGTATGAAATACTATTTCTGCTTGCTTTTTAGTGTTTGAGCCCAGTAGGCTTAAATAGGCTTTGGATCAGGGCACGACAGCATTCATAGTTTGTTTCAACAAGTAATACTAACTGAGTCTAAAAACTTAACAGTATTAAGTCATTTCCTCTAAGTAATTAGTTGGGTTTTATGATGCAGAATGGGAGTTCATTAATACAACATAATTCGGCAAGCTTATGTGTGCTTTCTTTTCCTCCTTTACAAAGAATAAAAAATCTGTGTTTTCTTTCTTACCACAGGGAATTCTTGGTTCAGGCTTTGCCCTAAAGGTACAGCAGAAACAAAGACAGAAGCATTTCAACCGTCAAATTCCAGCTGCTGCCTCTCTCATACAGGTACCGAGTTCTTGCATTTTGCCTACTATCATTTCTCTCCATTTGTAATTTCTTCAAAACTTGGCAGTATTTTTGGGCCTAATTCACATTTTAAAAAAAAAAAGTATAGGAGTTGCAGATGCAAGTCTCGTAAACAGATTTGGAAATCCCACCTGTAATGTAAACCAATGAGCAGAAACTTCACTCCCAAATCAATGCCAATTCTTTGCTTCAGCTCTTTAAAATGAAAACTGAAGGCTGTCGTGTGGTTATTGGTTAATTTACCTGTGGAAAATATTATAAAATGCTGTGCTTGCGATAGTGAAAAACAGAGAAGAGACTTCATGTGAAATTGTATTTACAAGGAGCAATTTATTTTTTAAAAACACAAATGTCAGATATGCTTCATTTTCCTTGGTACAAATACATTCTTAAAAATCCCAATTTTAGGAGAATTAAGTCAGCGTCTTAAATAGGAAACATCTTGTCTGCAATTTTCAGTGCCATTGTAAGTGACTGGGAAACACAGAGATTCTGCAAAATCAGTCTTTTTGTGTTGGATAACAAAAAGGCAGAAAAATTTTGATCCCCTCAGTTAAAAATATGGTTGCGGATCTGTGTCAGTAAGGTCAATGAGATTTTATCCTTTATTTCAGCAGAGCCAGCATTTCACTCTGGAGGTGTATTAATATTGTTTCATTGCAGGGTTTTTTCCAACTTTTCTTCCATCATGCAGTTTCTGCACATAGCTTTAGAATTACAGGATAAAATTAAAAAAAAAAAGTAGATGTACACCTAAGCCGTATCATTTTTGCGTTCTCATATGACTTATTTCTCCAGCTTCATGAGTGAATGTGGATTTCCAGGTCAGGCTCTTTATAGAAACAGTAGCTAACTGTAAAGTTTATGCTTGAAACTAAACAGTCCCAGAGTTAATATGAAAAAGGTTTAAATTTAAGGCTCTGGTAATAGCTACAGATTAGCCAAAAGTCTTCATTCTCTGTGTTTCATTTGGATTGTATGGTCAGAAAAAGGTATGGTTTTGCAAAGAATGGGTTTTTAGTGTTCCCATCAATCCTTCTGGGAAATCGACCCCAAAATACCAGCAAGTCTGAGATTGCGTCTCTAGAATACCATGCTTGTCTCAATCTGAAATATTGAGGAGTGAAGGGTAGACAATGAGTTGCTGATTACCAGTTATTAATAAGTGACAATTGCAATTTACTAGTGGTTGTGGAGCTCTAGAAGCCCATTTGAATAAGTACTCTACAACTAATTTACAAAAGGATTATATTTAAACCAAGAAGATTATGAAATGGGAACAAGGCAAGGCAACAGCTGAAATTAGTGATAGCTTTTCACTTATTCCTTCTTATTCTCTTCTAGAGGCCAATTGTTATTAACCATGAATTACATGGTGATTGTTTAATCCTTTATTTTCCAGCTGCTGTCTGATTTTTCTTTACCATTCTGCATTGCTTTCTTTCTTTCATCTTGTGTTTTCTGCCCTTTCCCACTTCAGATTTTGTGTGTGTAACTACATAGATATGTGTGTGTTTTTCTGTAGTGTGGAAGTGAGGATCTACCATTTGAATTTAGAGGCTAATTATTAATAATCCCTGATCATATATTTACATTTTAAGAGAGAATGCAGCAGTGTTTTGTTTCTGGTCTCGTTTCCTATCCCTGCTTTTCCTCCTTTTTGTTTTTGAACATAGTACTTTAATCACTAGTCGTTGGGGGAGGTGGAGGATTGCTTTTGATTTTGGGCTCCTGGTTATCTATTAGTGCTGTTCCATCATGTGCTCTCCCACAATCATTTCTTTGTAAGAATATAGCCCTACTGACCATATCACAATTGCTTTTTTTTCCTGACAGCACTCTTGTGGAGGTATGGGGGAATGATTTTTGGTTTTTGAGTAGGGGCCTGAAACACAGGATGCAATAGGCAAAATGCTGAAAGTCATTTAGGGAAACTGTGGAAGAACAAGAAATTCAACCCCAGTCTTTTGAGTCCAGTCTAGAATTCTCTTTTATTATTTGTTGCTAATGCAAACAAAAGTTGCACTTCAAAAGATTGATCTTGTTTTCCGCTTTGCCCAGTTCAGACTCGGTGGTTTCTGTTTACTGAATAAGAATTCTGACCCATGCTGAGTTAATATTTCCATGGGGGAAATCCAAGAACACTTTTAAATAAAGAATGTCTTATATGCTGACTTGGAAGTATGGGTAGCTACAACTCCGATTGCATTAATTGTTCTGTTGCTTACAACTTTTGCCCTAGACTGCATGGAGATGCTATGCAGCTGAAAACCCAGACTCTTCTACATGGAAAATATACATTCGAAAACCTGCCAGAAATTATCATTTGCTGTCACCCAGTCCAAAACCGAAGAAATCTGTGATGGTATCAGTAACTAACATTTCTTTTTATAGTAGTTTCAAACTTTTAAATTGGATTTAATTTGTTTTATGTTCTAGAGGCTCTTTATAGTGTTTATTTTACAGAGTATTACTGGGTTTCAAAGTTTCAATTACAACTCAGTTTGGGAATTTTCAGTAACTATAGGTTTAAAGTATAACTTAATTTGCTTCACTTCCTAAAGGTGACTTTTTTAATGGATTTGGAAAAGAACAATAATGAACTTAGGCATATCAATCAATAACTCAGTGTTATTTGGAAAAGTATAAGCAAAGGAGAAAAAGAAAATGAATATTTCCAAATTGGTTAAAGAACAAACAAACAAACAAACAAAAAAAAAAAACACAACTCTGGTGCTTCTGTCAGCTATTGATTTTATGGCTCTTTAAACTTCTGTGATGAAGACATCTTGCGCCTACATGTGGCAGTATCTTCATATCCACCAATTCTATAACTTAAGATTTTTTGTTGTTGTTAAAATACAGCAAGAAAAAAAAACTTTGCCAGAATCTTTGTTATCTAATACTTCATCCTCTCTATTGGAATAGTAGGGCGGGATAGTTGTGCTCTGGAAAGGAGAGGATGTTTTACAAAAATTTCTCCTAGTATCCCAGATTCATCTGAGTTCTGTAGCACTATAGCTATTTGCTCTTTGCTGAAGGTATGATGTATTGTGTCCACTAAATGGTGAAGATATTCTAGAGTAGTTTGATTTATATAAACCGTTGAGGAGCTAGCAGATTTTTTTACTTCAGTCAGGGGATTGATGTGTGGATGTGTGATGTGATGATGTGTGGAATTCTATTAATTAGACAGTTTTGGGAAATGGGGGGTACTCTTGCAGAGAAATGCACAGTATAGTATAATGAAAGTATTATTGGTCAGGTACTCTTTTAGGTGGTTATAGCTCATTAGGGGCTTCATTATTATTAAAGACAATGAAGATCTTACTAAATGTGGCTTGGTTTGGTAATTTAATATATGTTTGTTTTTTAGGTTAAGAAGAAGAAATTTAAGTTAGACAAGGACAATGGGCCTTCTTCTCCAGATAAGATGCTAACTGTTCCACACATCACTTATGACCATGTGTCTGATGACAGGAAACCTGATTTCAGTTTTGATACATATGAAAATTCTGGTAAGAAATTCTGTTATAAAATGCCAGTTAACTGTATTGGCGATTTACACATAGGCAGTCTTTAATATGTAGGAGAGAAAGGACAAAACTAGTTGTTGTCCTTATTTCTGAAGAAACAGTACTTTGCTTTTTGACTTTGCTGGCTTGTCTGGTTAAGTTTCAACTATTCTTTTAATGAATGTACTCAATTATAGACAAACTAAAATTATTTGTCATTTCTGCCTGCCAGAAGAGCTGCCATCTCAGAGGCTGGTGCTTACAATCCACAATTCTTCATTTTATTGAAGCTATTAGCTGTCAGCTTTTCCATGTGAAATTTACCCAGGACATGTTACTATTGTGCTTGTACCTCAACCAAAAAGGACTGACGTGTCTTGGCCTCTCTGAGCATAGTCTGCTATGTGAAACCATCATGTGCTCTTGCCATCTGCTCATTGGAGTAGGCTGTGAATCAAATTTTGAAAGCAGACGTACTTTAAACAAATGTAGATCCATCTGTATTAACTGTCACTGTACAAATAGGTACAATTTGATAGTCACCTTATTGATGCATTAGTTACAGATGCCTTAGTTATAATGAACTTCCAAAATAACTCTGAGTTTACACTGCTTTTTGGTTGTTTTTTTTGTTTGTTTGTTTTTACAAATGCAATTTTTACTAGGAGTTTTTATTTATGTATGCCAATTGTGTTTATTTGTGTTTGCCAATTCTGACAACAAAAATGAGAGTGAATTTTTAAGGTAAGCTTTATTGATTATAGATGCCTTAAGCACTTTTCTCCTAAAGAAAAAATATTGGCAGACTGGATTAAATTTAATGACCGTTAAAATAAGATTAAAATGTGGGCTGGCACCAGGCATATTTTAATTCAGGCAAAAAGTCTCACCTTCCATGTGCTCTATGGCACATTTCTTTAACATTTCTTGTTCTGTGACATTCATGCTTTTCCATTCTTTCTTGGCTTCTGTTAAGGAATGATTGCGATTTGCATCTGGCGATAGAAATGACCTAACTGTTAGAATGTGGGCAAATAGTAAGTTTACCCTGTGTATCAGGCTTTGAGTACAGATATCTGTCTTCAGCACAATCCAATGAATGATGCTTCAGATGCGTTGATTTGCCAAGTCCTACCTTTTATCTCTAAGCTTCTAAAGGATAATGTGATTTGCAGGCAGCCTACTACTGCCACTTCAAAAATCAGCTCTATAGCTTTCATTAAAAGGATTTTCTCTAATTTCTTCTGACACTTACCTTTTTTCTTTTTTATCTGTGTTCTGCTCTCTCTAAACTGTTACAAGTATACAGGACAAACAGGAATGTTAAAATTGCTTGGTAAGTTGAGGAAAATTTTATTTCTGGCATGCCAGCTTATGACAATGTAACATTTTTTGCAGTGCTTTTTATGTGTGTCTAGTGCTGTATAGTTTCTAAGAAATCTTTTGCAGCCAAGGAGATCTAGACAGACCCAAACTTTACCTTCTCACACTATAATTGCAATCGCACACACAGTTCCAATGCAAAGAGAAAAGTGAGCACTCATAAAATATTTGCTTATGAGTAGATTATCACTTGTTGTTTCTTCATAATTGAGAAAAATTGCTAGTGTATGTATAATCAATACCAAAAGATAATATAAAAGTAATATAAGCTATAATTCATCTAGTAATGAAGTTATATGCTCAGATAACTAAGAATTAATTTCTAAACAAATAGACTGGGATGGAAGAAAAATGTCCAGACTTGACCTCCAAAATTGTGCAGTCTGAAGTAGGTGCATCTGTTCCTGTAAAAATGCTCTGTAGATATTCATGAACAGATGGGGACCCATAAATTAAATAATTTATTTTACTGTTTGTCTGGATTCTGTGATCACTTAAGCAGCCATGTAGTCCTGTGATGTTTCTAATGTGCTTGTTTAGGCACTTTCTTAACAATTGAGTGTTCCCCAAAGACTCTAGGATTTGAGCTAGGTCTAGGCAAAAAAACCCTGTGATTAATGAGAGTGCTGCAAGCCACCTGTAAATTTTCTGCACTGCATCCACTGGAGACAGTAGAGGTTTCTTTTCATTAATCAAGTGTAAGGATCCTCAGACTTGGACTTAAGCACCTGAAAATACAGGGTTCTGTTTCTCATTTGAACCCACATGGATCATAGCTGTAATTAAGGTGGTAAAAGAGCACAAACCAAACTGAATCTCCCTGACTCCCCTGGCCAGTCCTTGGTTCGCCCATTTTCCTGCTTCCATGTTTCTCCTGTGTTCCAAGGGGTGCATCCCCAGTGGGGGTGAGCGTGGTGGAACAAGCTCAGGAGAGGAACAAGAGCCATGAAGCCACCTGTTCTACACAAAACAAGAAACTTCTTCATCTTGGGGAAACATCACAGGAGCTTTGCCAGCCACCATAGTTTCAATTTTCTAGCCAGGCAGAGTAAACTCAGTGGACCTGAGAGTTCACCTAACACTGTTCTGATAGGGACTCAAAGAAATAGAGAAGGAAGTGTATATTTGTAGCAAGTGTGAATAAAATTACATACCTCCTTTCTCCTGGCATCATCAGTTCAGCAAGGACTGAAGAGCATGCCTGATACTGACAGAACACTTGCAAAAATGAGGATTGGGTGGTTTTTTTCTGATTTTTCTCTTTTTTTTTCACTCTGTCACATTTATATTTTGAGTTCTTCTCGTTGCATAAGAAAAAGTCAACACTTCTGAAGAATATCACTCTGTCCCAGTATATGAATACACAGGCATTTTCTCAATTAAATAGTTACTAAAATGACAAGACTAAAAGAACTAAACATAACATAAGTGTTATGTTTTCCTGAGTCTTTCGCAGCATTGACTAATCTTGTTTGCCTGAAACTTTTCCCTTTAAATTCAGCTTGAGGTAGGCACTTGGCTTAAATGATTGAACCTGGCAATTATAAGTGCTTTTTATGGGATGTCAGGTAATTTCTACCTTCAGTGGCAGACTGAAATCTGGCCAGGAGCTACCTACACTGTGGACAGTATGAACCAGACCAAGAGGAGTCCATACAAGGTTGTACACTTTGGAAAGGGAAACACTCGAGGGAGCTGTGAAGTCAGGAAGGAGGAGGCAAACATAAGATTACTTTTTTTCAAAACAGGACTGGCATGTAGGAAGCAATATATTGCATCAACACGGTGAAGAATGTTTGAAGAGGCGCAATGCCTCCCCTAGTGGTGATTTAATATTCTGCTAGTATGAAATAGACGATGGAAGAGTTTCCCAGAAACTCTCTTTGCCAGTACTTTTTTATTTTTAAAGGTGTCATGTACAACTTACTGTATTTTAGGTATGTCTGCATCTCCTCAGCTGCCTGTCTGGAACTTTTTTCTATTTTTTGTTTTTTTTTCTCCCTCTCCTATCTCTGTTTTATGTGTATCTTTACTATGACTCAGATTGTCAGCGCTCCTGGCCATCCTTTTCCACAGACCAGCAATCTTCCAGCGCTCCTTCCTCTCCAGGTAAAGCTGATAATATTTCATTGCTCCATCACCTTTGTTAATTACTAAATCCTTCCACTGCTCTGTGTGGAATTGCCTGTTGTGGCACAGAAAATTATAGTGCTGGTTTTTAAAGAAAGCATAGGCATCTCAGTAGAATTTTGAGTTTGGAAAGTTTTTCAGGTTGTAAACTGCAAATGTTTAATAATAATAAAAAAAATCTGCAGAACAGGGTTATTTTTTTAAGTGCATTAATTAAAATTCAAGTTTTCCATGAAAAATGCTGTAAAGTGCTCTAAATTGTTGACTGTCCTTGCAAAAGGGTAAGTGTAAAGTACTTTGTATTGTTAGCTAAATACTCCAGTACCAGAAAAGCATCTCTATACGTTTCATATTGTATCCAAAATTGTTGTGTTGGTAATATAGAAAACTCATCACTAATTTCTTACTATTGTGGTTATAATCATTGATAAAAAGTTCAGTATTTGTCTTTTAGAGCAGACATTCTGATGTTAGGGGGAGTGTATTCTCTGCCATTTCAAAGTAGTGTCCAGCATTATCAGTTGGATACTCATACCTGCTACCATAGTTGCTACTGCTAGCCGTCAAATATATAGAAAATAAAGTTTGGGGGATCCCTGAATTATGGTAAATATCCCTTGCTGTATCTGTTTTGTTTCTTTTCACTCATTATTATCCATTGAAAACGAATTTCTGAAGTTGCTTCTTGTTTTTTTTTTTAGCCCTTTTAACATACTTTTTTTTTTTTTTAAACAATGCTTTGTTAGAAACAGTCCTCAGGAGTTCAATGGCTATGAATTTTTATGTTGTCTATATTAGATGGTTAGGAAGTTGTTGGTCAATATTACAGTTAGTAGCTGGTCTTTGTACCAGACTGGTAGAGATTATGGCAGGCTTTAGTTTCTTTTCTTCTGCTTCGCTGTTTTTGCAAGTTCTCAGCAATGTTTTTGCCTGGGATACCTGAGGCAGTGTATGTTCCTCGGTGTTCTGCTATAGCTTTGCTTCAAGGCACTCTGTGGAAGGGAACCCCTGACTAACGTCATTTGCTTCCCTAGGCCCTTCCTCACCCTGTGCAAGCAGGTCGAATGGAAGTGTTTTGATGTGGTTGCTCCTTTATACTGAAGCAGCATTTAAGAATGAGAGAGTAAGGAGTATAGGGCTACTCTGGTCACCAGAACAGGCTGTGATCTTGATTATGATCATCTTAGAAAATTTTAAAATAAAAAGAGGGAGGGAGAGAATATGTTTGCCTTTTATTAAGCAGCTTTTCATCTCAGTGCTCCCAGAGAGCTAGTGGGTTGAGGTACAATCTTGATTTCTTGTTACGTGTGAGGAGAACTTACTGGAGTGAAATGGTTGTGTGTTAGGGAATTTCTACAGAATTTTGCTTACTGTTGTTTTTATTCTCTGTGCACGTTTTTATAGTCAAGTATAAATACAATAGTGGTTTTATATACACAGAAATTTTGTGGCTTCTCCGGCAAATGTCGGGACCACGCTCAAAAGAGCACTTAGCGTTCTTAATGTTAGTCTGGCAGAATTTAGGAGCCTGAAATTAAAAATGAAATCTATACCACTCTGCCTAATTTCTTGGATGCATGAAAGTGTTGGTGTAAAAGTAACTAAAAACTTCCAATTTCTGACATTTTGCAAAATAGTCCTCCCACTTAGGACATCCTCCTGGGTGAACTGGACATCTCAACACCTAGTTCATATCTGGGTTGACACTTGAGGCATCCCTGTGCTGAATAGTGAGAGGGACTGGGAACCTGTAGACATCTCACCATGAAAATGCCTAGGCTCCTTGGGGGATCTAGGCCTATTTTCTTGATCCTAGTCACAGTAATTACAGCCCAGAAGCCACTTATATGAACTAAAACATGAAATAGAGATGACATAAAAAGAAACTGATCTTGTCATTGAAGTGCTCACACACTGCTGCTGTAGGATATATACATGGCTGTTTTTACAAAAGTTACTGTACAATAACTTTTATAAGGCATGGAGTTGCCTGTGATATAGATACTCTGAATTCTAGTCTACTAAGAGTATGAACAACAAAAAAGGGAAAAAAAAATCTTTAAGTCCTAAGAAGTTGAAATGCTTCAAGAAGAATTAGTTCTACTTTTCATGAGCTCTGAGCTATATGCCCATTTTTTGTAGTAACTTCTGTTTTCAATATTCTGCTAAAATGTACAATATTTCAGAGATCCAAACAAGCAGTAGATCCTCCTTGAAAAGCCAAATGTTATTGCTTTAACTGTTATCTGCATATTTCCTCACAGTGAAAAAAAGCCCGACGTTTTTAGATGTGAACACAGGACCCTTCATCAGGACCAACAGCTTTGCCGATGAGCTTGACCTGGAGGGTGAAACTCTGTTGACCCCAATAACTCACATCTCACAGTAAGTCAAGGCTATTGAATTGTGCATTAGTTGACTTAGACAAGAGCAGCCAATCCAGGTGGGAGGAGCTGAAATATGGAGCTGATAGGGCTATCTCAGATATTTGCGTCAAACTCTTTTACCTTGAAGTTGGTGTATACTGTTCTGAGTGCCAGTAAATCTTCATGTTGACCTAAAGAAAAAGTTCACTTGGCTGTGACACACAGCTTTAGTTTTGAGCTAATGTCTGTGGGCAGCTGGTGGTTGATAGCCTCAGGATTTTCACATGGAGACAACGTGTGGGAGTACTTGCCTGTTGAGAATTATATTAATCCCTCCACCATTTTCCAGAGGAATAACTGTAAAGTGCAAATTTTGAAATATTTCTTACATGAAACACCAGCCTTTCAATTTCAGCAGCACCTTCTCAAACGGTCATATGATGATCTGCACTGGAAGAAAAGATCTGTTTTGGTCTTTATTACTGCTTTGTTGTATATATATATATAAAAAAAAAAAAGTTCTGAAATAGGCCTGTTTTTATTTTGTGATTTTTTTTTCATTTTACATTTTCCACATATCTTTTATGTTAAAATGTTATCTTCATGTTTTGAGATTATTCTCAAATCCTTAGGAGAATGAAGTTGTAATTGCACTATAGCTTCACAAGGAAAAGTGGCTTGAGAATTGCAAAAGATATTATTTGAATGCCTTAAAAATGTCTATCACTAGTTAATTTGAACTCCTGACAAATTCCTATTATTTGCCATAGCAAGTGCATGGCAGTGTGTGAAAGATTAAGCTCATTCACCCCTCTAGCAGAGGCATGAGAGTGTTTCTTCCCCTTCTATTCCTAGAAATCCTTGGATTTCTGCAGTGAAACCACAGATGAGAATTCTTGGCATACTTAATTTTCTGAGGTACAAAACATGCAGAAATGCCTGCTGCCAATTTTCAGGCCTTCTTTCTATGCGATATAAATAGCAGAGAAGCGCAAACATATTTTTTATAGCCCATATAGAAAGTTTTGTGTTTTTTAATTAAAAAAAGTAAGATGTGGGGAACCTTCCCTGCCCCCAAACAAAAGGACGTGCGTTTTCAGTTGAATCACCTACATGTACATACATTTGTAAGAAGAGATTTTAGGAGACTTTTATTCTGGAAGATTTCTTAGTGGTACAAGTAGGAGCAGGAAGTCATAAATTTCCTCAAGCCTTAGACAAGAACAACGGAGCAGCAAAACCAGATCTAGAAGTTTCTTTGCACAGCTTTTTTTAAATTTCAATTCACTGCAGTATTGCAGGCTTTCTTTAAGAAAAATAAGCCTTGGTGCTAGGAGTTCACATTATCCTTTTTGGATTTGAGGAGCATTCAGTTATTTCTTATTGTCACCTTCATTGATACATTTCATAAAGTAAGGTGCTCCATTATTTTTAAGTCAGATTTTGTAACAATAGAGGTTTTTGAAAGTATGGGCATTTGTGGGAGACCCTAGGATATGTAGATATTGTGTATCAACTGAAAAAATCTTACCGAACTAGCACCCTAGTCTTTTAGTAACATGCATATTTCTCTTTTACTACTTCAGTTTTTTGGTTATAATTTTTGTTCACATTCCTAGATTGCTCTAGGTAATGAGTGATGGGATGGTACAAAACATATCCCCGTATTTGCTTTGAATCAAGTCTATATTGGGAAGAAGAAAGTGCAGACTTTTTTGTTTATTTTGTAAGACTTTTGGTTTTAGATTCATAACTGGATAAAATATTAATTGAAATGTGTTCCTTTGAAGCATGGGTGCCCAAACATTGTAAAGCCTGAGGACTGTTCACGTGGAAGCACGTGTACTTTGTACGCAGTTGATTAAATGCCTGAAACAATGCCAGATAGTTCTATAGATATGAGGGTTTGGCAAAAAGTTAATGAAAACCCTTTGTTTTGCAGTGTCAGTTGGTGTATTTGGCATTCAGCTAACAGACCTTCCCCAAAATTTTGAAATTCAAAAGATCGTAATGCTAGTTTCACTATTGGGTTGCGTAGCCTGCCTACATTTGGGGTGGCTGTCAAGCAAGCTGCTGTGCAGCATTTCACTAGGCACACGTGCTGCTGGTTGATGAAGACCCATCAATTTCCATGAATTATTTGAACAAAGGCTTATTTTTCATACTTAATTTCAAAGTCCCTGGGAACACATTTATAAGCTGGTTATATATGTATTAGTAGGACCTGAATGTCTGCCATGTGGGCATAGAAATAAATATCAAATTTACAACTGAGCAATAGATACATCTGTGCGCAAACCCCTTTACTAACCATTTCTATTACACAGAATATTAGTCAGTTCAGTTCCACGTCAGTGTGCGTATTTAATTCAGGCATGGAAGTTATGCTATGCGTGAGAGAACCCAGGATGAATTATTTTGTTCTGATGTCCCCAGTAGTGAAGGATTTTATTTCCTTAAAGCTATCACATGTACAGTATGATTGCTCCAGATTAGTTGATAAGGAAATAAACAGCCATTGTGCAAGTATTCCCAGGTACTTAACAAAAATACAGCAGCAGCTATGAAAACAAATTAGTAGGGAAAAGTCAAATTGAGTGCAAATAGCTCTAGTTTCAGGTCTTAAAAGCAATCCATGTTCTATCAAAGGAACACAAGCATGAAGACTGTTTCAGGAGGTGAGGCATCCTATAAAGCTCTTCTGCTAAGGATTCTTGAATTTGGTATTAGTAGAACTATTTCCTGGTCAATTATATATTTATTGCAACATACAAATTAGCTTATCCATAAACCATGGAAAGGTAACTCCAGAATAAACATGTATTTTTTGAATTCATAAATACACAAGTATTACGCAGTTATTTGGTGACACAACTGGAAAGTGACTTGTGGTTAACAGTGTGAAGAATATTTCCTTTTGAGAGGTAATGTAAATCTTCCAGCAAAAGTGTGTGTGGGGTACCTTCTGTATTACTGACAGGCAAGCACTTGGTGTCATTGTGGCTTAGAAACGTGTGGCTTAAAAAAGTTTGTTCCTCGCTTGTATTGGGTCATAAAAAGAAAATGCCATCTTTCAGCCATTATGACAAAGGGATTTTAGGCTGCTAGGCCTAAGTTCACTTTAAATTGAATTTCAGTGTGCAAAAAATATTCCTTATTTATATTTTTATATGTAGGTGCATATTCCCATTGGATTTAATGGAACAATTCTTATGCCTAGTAATAATAATGCAGGGTTATGGTGTTTGTTTGTTTTTTTTTTTCCAGGATGTATTCCTTGCTGTATTTTAAACGTGTTTCTGAAATAAATAATGTAGCAATTATAGCCCTATTTTTGTGGAATTAGAAAGGGGAAATCTTTCATGTGGAAAGATTGCTGTAGCAGTTAATCATGTCACTACTACTTTGAGGAAGCAAAAAATACAGAAGCACTTCGAGAGCTGATTTTCAAGCAGGAAATTGATTAGCATATAGAAAAAGAAATTTGCAGCAGGTGCGTGCAGAAATACAGAATAGAATAGTAGAGGATAGGAGAGTTAATTGCACTTAGCCTCATACATGAGGATTTTTATAAACTTAACATGCAGATTCAGGTGGTACAATCTAATTAGCTGTCAGATCTCACCTACAAAATGAACTGTAACAGGTTGAAAAATGCCGTAAACAGTGTATTGTTTTAAGACTTGTCTCTTCACTGATATGTTTAATCGTCTTTGTGGTCTCCTCCATCGTAAAAGTGACACATAAAACTAGATTGTAGCAATACCACACCTCTTTTTTGGACTTCTAACTGCCTGCTTTCTCTCTAATCAGCGTGATCCTCTATTGTCATCTGTTCCCTGTCTCACTTCATTGAGTCTTTTATTCTATTTACATTTTAAAGCAGTGGAAAATCAACGCTACTAGTAGTTAAGCCTCGGTTACCACAAGGTTGTTTCCATGTCTGTGTTCATATAACCATTTAATTTTCAGAACGTTTTTTAATTTTATATTTGGCATTAGCCAAAGATAGTCGAAAGAAGTAAGTCCAACTTTTGAACATGCAAATGGGAAGGAATAGGAGAAAAAATGGATTGAATTGAGCCAAAAAGGGAACAGAAGACAAGAATGAAAACTCTCAATCCAATGTATCTTTACATAATTATTTCTTACCTAGTTAAAGATGGTCTCTTACCTATTTAAAGAGCTCTCTATTCTCTATGAACCTTACAGAGATGCCACTGAATCAAAAATAAATTCAAGTCTGTTATTCATTTCCATAGTTTTCCATTGTTAAGATACAATAGCTCAGTAGCTTGTTTAATCAGTTCTGGTATATAAATGTTTAGTATTTCATTCTGGTTCCTAATAAGCAATTATTTTTTTTTAGGGAAATACTATCTTTAGAATCACAGAATCATCTAGGTTGGAAAAGACCTTTGAGATCACCAAGTCCAACCAAGGACTCCTGGTAGAGTCATTTAGGTGTTGAGTTAGAAGTAAATGACGTTTGCCAATAGTGGAACAACTCTTCTTTGTTAAACAGCACAATAGATGCAATAGTTAAGCAAACAAATTTAGTGCTTTTTAATCAGTTTTAGATCAAGAGGAAATGGTTACAGATGGATCTTCCAGAATGATTGAAATGAATGCTTTTGGACGCTTTGAAAAGTAATAGAAATGATCAAAATAAAGCGTGCTGACAAACACTGAGTGCAGTGTCCATGGTGCTGTAGTTACCACTGGCTTTTCATTGAAATAATGTTTTCTTTCTTGTTTCTTTAAGATTTTTATTATTCTGCCATGTTTTTATTAACAACGTGTAATTGGTTGGCATGAAGTAGAACCACGTTTTCTGGAACAAACAGCGCTGAATGTGTTTTATAACTGTCTCTTTTTTGTTAGATTATCAGTAAGTGGAAGTCTATTTGCTTTGATTTGATAGCTCATATTGTAAAAGATTCCTGCTTTTATCTTCCCCTCCTATGCCAAAATGACCCTGTGAAGTCTGAGCAAATATTTCTTTTTCACTCTCAAGTGGTCAGATCCAATGACTGACTTCTACTGTCACAAGAATTCTGTTTGAAATGCTGCTAACAATGTTTAAACCATGATTTGCATGGGGTCCATTTTATAATTAATGACAGGACATGTCAAGAGCATAGCATTGATAGCAACTGTTTGTAAAAATATTCTTGAGCTAAGACCAGAACTTAATGATCAAACTTCATTGGTTACTGTTCTTTGCATTATTCCATTCATTTACTTTGCTTGCAAAAGGAAAACCTTCAGTGCTTGCTGTATGTTGGGCAGCATTCCTTTTTTATTTGGCATATCTTACTATGTTGTCAAACTCCCTGTTGTCAACTCTCTTGATTTAATATTTTTCTAAAAAGAGGGAGGACTCTTTCCCAGAGTTATTCCCTCTCGTATGGAAAAGCATCATTATATCCTGTGCTTTGGTGATAAATTAACCATAAACTTAGCCATAGAAATCAAGCCTAGAACTCTGTATGTATTGATAATCAGATCTTTCTCATCTGTTCAGCTGCTTTGAGCCACTTGAAGATGTGAAGTGTCCCCAAAGCTGCTTTCACAAGCAATCAAGAATGTCCTTTTCTTGGAAGGAAATCCCATAACGGTGGTAAACGAGACATTGTGATGATTTCAGCATCATCATCCTTTTTTTTTTTTTTTTTTTTTTTTTTTTTTACTGTGGGTCCTATGAGCAAACTTGTCTCTTACAGCAGATGGTTATTCTAGGCCAGTTGTGCTCTTCATACTCTATAAGAATTTGATTTCTGGCTTATGAATATTGCTGTCATTCAGAAGCACTGCCCAAAGAGCTATGACATTCTCACTGTAGCAATGAGCTAATAGTATTGGGATCTTGTATTTTCTTGTGTGGCTGCCTTGATTCACAATTGTTATAAACTTGCCCATCTTGCACTTGAAAAGTGCTGTAGCTACTGCTATGCAAGACAAGTGTGCTACTCTGTTTTCATGTGCTACTGCATCTGTCCTTATGTCTGTTTTTGTTCTCTTGTCCTATTCCTAGACTGGAAGCTCTTTGGGCTGGGGACTGGGGTGTGTGTGTTCGATACCTGATAGGTGGGATCGCAGCACACGACCAGAGCCATGTGCCCTAATGCCATCTGAAGTCTGCTGCAAAGCTGGCTCATCTTGGCAAATCGCGTTTTCCGTGATACAGGCAGGTAATCATAATCTTTGTTTTTACAGATGAATTACCTGAGATACGCTGAAGCTAAGACTTGGGCAAAGCTTCATGGTGTCTTATTTCACCCTCAGCACCATAGGATCTGAGCAACTTCCGACAGTGCAATAAGTAATGTGGCTAACATCTGTCCCGTGTGGTTACTCATTTCTTTTATCTTTAGGGAGAAGGTCTTGTGTACTGTGGTGGGTGGTTGCTTTTTTCATAGATTAGATAGAATGTGTTGTTTACATCTATAGATCTGAAGACCAGAGGGGATAATTAGATCATTTCCTTTGATCTTGTAAAAGATAGGCTGTAGGGCTCCATCAAGTTAAACTCAGCATTGCTGTGATGTGTTTTTAATATTAGCAAAAACACAATTAAAAGAATTGGATTTCATAAGCTTAGAGAGTGAACAGGTGAAAAATTCAGACAGGAACACAGTTTGATATTTCATCCCTGTTCTTATATCTATTTACTAATTGGAGAGGGAGGAGCCATCATATACTGGGGCTGTTATTTACCAGAATATAGTATTGGACAAATATGTTCGGTGTTAAAGGTTACAAGTGTTTATGAAATAATATTCTCAAGATCTTTTCTCCCTTACTACAAATTGTCACTGACAAATTCCAGTACAGTGTAAAATTGCTATTTGGCTATTTTATGTTTCTGACACAGCATAAAAGTAATGTGTTGACTTTTCCTAGTGTACAAACCGTCTAGGCAGAAGCTAAGATAGCTTAGATATTTCTTTTGTGTTGCAGATGAATGTTGCATTCCTTGGTCTCCAAGTGCTGGTTTACATTTTGATTGATGTTAAGTAATTAAACCAGACTCCAGCTGCTTAGTGATTCAGAAGTACAGGGCTCCTATGCTGTAAAAACAACAAGCAACTCCCCACTTACTAACTTTTATCATTGTTTACTTTGGGCACCATACAGAATAAGAAGTGCAAAAATTGGGGGGGGGGGGGGGGGGAAGGGGAGATGATGGTGGGGACACAACACAATAAAAACGTCCCACTTTTATCTAGCATTTTACAAAGTTAAATTTATGATCTTCTTAAGTTAACTCCAGAATTACAATTAAAAGCATAAATGTTTTGTTTCTATTACAAGGATGGATGATAGCTCTGCTTTTTCTTTAGATGTGAGGGATAAAAATTTGAGTAGTTTGTTATTATAGCCTTTGAGGCGGAGGGGGGACACAACAACCCAAAACACCAAAACCCAGCACTTTCAGTGTTAAATAATGATTCCCCAAAAATGGGGTAGAAATTTTTTTTAATGGTTTACTGATTGCACGGTGAATATAATAGTTTTCTCATGGTGTGGTAACAAGCTACTCCTTGTGAAGTTGTAGAATGTAGTACATTAAATAGCAGTCCCATTGGCATATTTTACCTGTGCCCAGCATTATGCCCACACATGTTGTGTGTACTTTGCTAAATCAGTGTGGCCAACGTACCTGGATTTGCCATCACAGGTCTCCAGCAAGGATCTCTGATACCACTACAAGGTTGTAGAAATACCTGTCAATATCGGTTGGCACATACTGATATTGACTTAGTAGACCCCTAAGATGTTATTCCACGTACAGGTACATACTATTAAATGAGCGTTTTTAGCAAAATATTATAATATTGGCCAATATGTTAACATTTGTAAATATTTCTTTTCAGTAGTGAAATGGTGCCTATGGATGAGAGTGTAATTACAGATACCTGTTTCTCTGTTTGGGGCAGACATAGCTGAAAACCAACAAAGCATAACAAGCAAATAGTTTATCTAATGTATTTTTGACCTAATTATCTCATTCCAGGCTGAACTATCAAATCCAGGCATGAAACAGTATGGTATTAAAAGCCAGTAGCACGTGTGACCCAAGGGACCCTTATGTTTTAATACTTGGATAACATTTCCTTTATAATAAGGTCTTGTGAGAACATCTTTCGTAGCAAAGTGAATTACTTAGGAGAAAATGGAAATCAACAGCTGGTTTAAATACTGCTGAGTAATGCAATAGGAGAAACGGTAGTGCACTGCTAAAGGAAAACACCTTTTGGTAACAGTATTGATGTACAAGGAAACAATTTCAAAAGCTGAAAATGAGATGGTGTACCTGTTTGTAATACTGTAATTGTTCAGGAAATTGCATGCTGTAGGTTCTGTGGGCAAAAGTGATCTGAAAATTGCTCAAGCATATTATGAATACAAGTTAATTTTTCCTATGAACTTCATTCCACAGTGTTTTTTTTCACAAGTAAATGCTGCTCCCAGGAGGACCAGGGCCTGATTCAGAATTAATTTAGTATTCACCTTATGTTGTACTTACCTGGAAGTCCTTTTACAGCACTGACACACATTACAGGGTTTCTTCTGCAACTGTTGTTTCTGATCACTAGCGGTGAGGTTTTATCCTAAGCTAAAGAAGTGGTCGGGTAGAGCTGTGCTGTAGCTCTGCCCGTGAGCATGGACACACGGGGTATGTGCCATGCAGAGCCCCCAGCTGTGGCTGCTTGCCCTGGATCAAGAGACCAGGAGGTGAGGTAGCTGTTGATCGCAATGTACTTTCTTCATGCGACTACAAAGACTGAAACTGTGTTTTTGCTCAGGGACTTTGTCATTCCTATATGTAGAACTGCTTTGTTTTAATCATCACAGGAAATTAAAGTAGGAAAAGCTGAAGCATTTTCTTTGTGCTGCAGACGAAATACCTTAAATACCTTACAGTAGCTGTCAGCTTGTTAGAAAGCTACAGCTAAGCACCTGACCTTTTGCTTATGGCTGTGTTTTGGTCTGTGTTTTCCTTAGGTTCTTGTACTGCACCCATTTCTGTGGTTACTGAGCGCCTCTTGGGATAAAAGTAAATACAGATGCTAGTCATTGCTGGGTCTGGTTACTCCTCTACTTCTTTTGCAAGGAGAAGTAATGTTTATCATTTGTTTTTCTATATGTAAAATGCATAAATACAGTGCCTAAATGACGGCAGAGCATGAAGTGGTAACCACTGTCAATCTGGCTTCATGTTCTTTTGGGCTGGAGTCTGCCCCGCAACAAAGTCCCATCTCCTGTGCCACCAAATGTCACCAATACAGAAATGTCACTGTTCCTTAAAAGGGGAGTTACTGCGAGTGGTGGGGGCCCAGGGACTTGGTCTTTTAGGAATCTTGAGCCCACATGAATTATATTCAGTGTGATGCCATGTCCTGCAGAGAGCCGATGAAGTGAGCAGAGTGCAGCAGAAACGTAATAGTCTGTATGTAATTCCTAATTCAAGAGGCTGACAGGCTGCATTTTGTAGATGCAGCATTGTTGGTTGGGATTTTTTTGTTTGAGGGATGGCACTTTCAGGCAGGCTAGATCCATAATAAAGGCTGTGTATGAATGGAAAATACCAGAAGATGCCAAAAATGATTTAGATCCCTACAAAAATTCACTTTGCATGCAGGAATACAAAGGGAGGTGAACTAAGAGGTGTATCAGATGAGGCGCTGCATTTGGAAATCACTTTTGTCTACATCTGACAGTAAGTTTACCGCTTTGACAAGACCTTTAAGATATTGGGAGTAAAATTCACTTGAATTATCCTCATGAACTTTTTTAATGTAGTGCAGCTGTTACTCTGGGAAACATCTGGGAAACTCTACCTTGTAGAGTTCTTTTTTTCTTTTTTAGAATTACAGAAACAATTTAGACCCTGGCCAGAATTTGGTGTGGCTTTGTCTATGACCTTCTCTCAGTTCTTTTAAAAATGTAACCCCCATATATTTTAGATGTGAATTTTTAATGAAAGCATAAAAAATTGTGAACAAATCTTTTGTTTAGATGGGTTTTATTTTTTGTAGAAAAAAGTCTAGCGTTTAAAAATGAGTAAATCATTTTTATTCAATAAGAGAACTCAAGCATTTATTACTATTGTGTACAGAAGAGTATTAACTGAGTTCCTGGCAAGCAGTTTATACTTGTTTTTGCCATACTGGCTTTCTTCATACAGGTTAGCCTCTGCTTAATGACTACTGAGCCCTATCATCTTTAAAAAACAAACAAACAGAAAAACATTCTGCAGTAAGTGGGATCCAGAAGTGCTCATAGACAGCATAACTTTTTTCCAGTTGTCAGTTTTGTGCTGCAGTGGACTTCACTGCCATTAGTCAGCAGTGAATGGTTTTGAAACTCCTGACAATCCATTGTTTTAAAGTTGATTTTAACACAAAATGGAAACTTGTTTCAGGCTCTCCCGCAGATGGTGGGACACAGGGGACATCACCAGCATGGTGTGGAATGTCAATTTTCCTTTTGTTTAGCAATGTGAGCTGTCAACAGTGCTTAGCAGGCCAGAGATGGGTTTGAAAAACCAAAGAAACAAGCTTTGTATGAAATGTTAGAAATTCACCTAGATCTGTAAGTCAAGGGTCAAATTTCCTCCATTGTTGAATGTGGAGTATTCAGGAGCTTTGTGTTGAGAGGTTGCAGAGGTGAAATGCGTCTTTTTCTTCTCCACTTTTACCTCAAGTCCAGAAAGCTAAACTGCCACGTGTATGTAGGGGAGGTTTTGTTTTTTTGTTTTCTTGTGTTGGTTTCCAGAAACCCCAGGATTTAGAAAACCCTGGATTTAGAGCCCTGCTGTGGTTGACAGTACACATACAAATAGCAAAAATGAGTCTTGTCTGAAGATTTTATGCGTTATCTGCTCATTTTCAGGAGGAACAGAAAGACTATAGGCTGAGGCAGAAACCTCTGTTTGAAAGCACTACTCTGTCTTAGCAAAGTAGTGGAAATTTTGGCAAACTAGTCTTATGGCCTGTTCTTCTGTACCCACCTGTTTTTTGAGAAGCATCATGCTCTCTGACACTGAGAAATTCTGGTGCAGCAGCATAGAAGTTAATTCCTCTTCTTTCTTCTCTTTCCTCCCCATACTCTTAGCTGTTTTTTGAATTGTGCAACAATTGTTGGTGGTTCTTAGCTACTTGATAGAATAAGTAATGCAGGGCAGTCAGGAAATATGTTGCGTGATTAAACAGACATTATAAACGTCATCCATGTGAATAAATACACTGAGAAGTTAAAATGCTATTCATTGTTCCACTTGCTGTGTAATTACTTAATACCTCAAAATGTTTAGGCTGTGTGAGTTTCTTTATTTGGAAGAAAAGATAAGGATTTGTGTATGTGCTTTCACCTGGAGGATTTGCACGGTGCTTGGTGATGTATAATGAGGAGATATAACTGGAATGTACCTTACAAGCAATATCTGTGCTTGAGTCCTGAAATGGCTGCTGGGATAATAAGTAATGGAGAGATGCAACCAAAGGATATTTGTTCTTCAGTGAATTTAGTAAGTGTTCTCAATCCATCCACTTTTTGTTTTAGGAACCTAATCTAATCCTGTCTATGTAAAATTTTCAGATACTAATTTGGCATGCCTTCTTATCCACATCCTTTGTCACACTTTAGAATCTTGATCTTTAATATTTTGTTTTAAAAAATGGCTATTTGTAGTTTTCCTCTTTTTAGGCCACCCACATGGGGGCACCTGCAAGGTCTTCAGAGATACTTCCTTTACTCTGCAGGACGCTGAGGTTTCTGTAAGTGTATGTACTGTGTCTCATCCATTCATCATTATTACATCTTAATATAGATCTCAGGTTTGCTAAATTATGTTAAATCACTTCCATATTGAAACACATGAATAATTTTGAATTACCATGTGCTGCAAACAGCAGGATCAGATTATTAGAGCTCTTAATTGTTTGTCTTTTTCTTTGAAAGCTTATGGTGTTTTCCTGTAAATTATGAATTGGCAAATAATATATACTATAGGCTTTTCAGCATAACTCTGAATGGCATATTTAAGGCCCTAAGTACCTCTAGGAACTCTTTTTCTGAGAGAAGTACAGTTTAAAGATATGAACTGCTCAAAAAGCAGTTCAATATAAATCATACCTAATGGAGCTGTAGTCATTATAGCTTGCAGATCCTCTGAGAGAAGTATGAATTACTAAAAATATTTGTGTGGCAGGAGTCTGTTATTTCTTAATGACTTTTGTTACACACACAAGGTGTCACTGTGTCAGAAGGAAGTGAAAGGGGAAAAAGAGGAACGGAGGAAAGGATAAAAGCAAGCCAACTGTCCAAACTGAGAACATGCATGTCTAAGTTAGAAGTTTTTGAGTTCAGCTTCTCTAATTGAACAGGCCATTTGTGTGGAATACAGAATGTAAAATATGCAAGGGGAGAGAAATGAGACTGATGGGTGTGGGGAGTTGTATGTGATGGGGAAAGCATTCAAAGTGCATGAAGCAGTACTTATAGATCTGGCACAAAGACTGACAGAGAAAGATAGCGTTTAGGTAGTTGGAAAGTAAAAATGAGGTTGAGAGCTCTACCTTAATTACCTGCTTACCCTTGTCCCATCTGCACTTCCTCTGGGCAGTTCATTGAAAGGCTAGAACATTACGAACGCCTGAACAAGCACCTTTTGGGAGGGTTGGAAAGGAAGGGGCGAGTCTTGGAGGTGCTGTGGTGAAACGGATTGTGGCAGAAGGAGAGAGGAGAAAAAGAGTAATTGAAGGATGTAAGCCCCAGTGAGCAGGAAGGATAGTTATATCAACAATGGCAGGAGGAGGAAACGGGCTGAGGATAGGAAAGAGAAGGTAGCTGGTCCTGGTGACGCCATTGGATAAATTTGTTCTTGGAATGCAACACCTTTGGTTCTGCTGGCATCGATGTACTTTCAGAGACTCATATTCTTCAAGTTGGCTTTATGGCTTAGTATTTTTCAGAAAATAATTTAGTTGATGCTGCATTCTAGACACCTTGGTAGTCCTATAGGAACTGTGTAGATCTGGATGTGTGTTCAGAAGAAGCAACCTAAAGGAAATACACTTTGTAATTTTTTCTTCCATGTTCCCATTTTTCCAAGATTTAGTGAACCTGAATTCAGTGTTGATGGCCGAAGGGTAAGCAGACTGGTAGTTTGGTTAATAATTCATATAACAACACTTTCTGACTTAGCTTTATCAAAGACCTGTAAATAGGAGAAATAGGAAAAAATGAGGCATTTTCTGTGCCTTTATTGCAACCTGGCTTTTTGAGGTGGAAAGGCTCTCGTCTAGCTTTGTGGCTCACTTTTCTATGACATATGTTCCTCCCTGTCCACAGGGCCTCTCCCTCTTTTATTTCCTTTACACCCCAGTCATAAAACAAGGGAACCAGTTCTTTCCTTGGTTCTTGATGACAAACATCTAATCTAACTCCGACTGTCTGCCATCTGCCAGCATCATCCCCAGACTCCACTGACATTCACCCACTTGGCTTTAAAATAAATAAGTAAAGAATCTGTCCATGTTTCCTTGATGGCGGCAATACCCTATCTGGCCTTAGTCCAAAGCCTTGCTTAGCTCTTCACAGGTGCCACATATGGGTTATTGATGCCTGTATAAAATCCACGTAGCTATCTTTGCCCCTTATGCTGAAGGACAGATTATAACACTTTGTAACATGCTTGAAATAGTCGCTAAGTTTCTGACCAAACGAATAGTATGTTAATGTATGTAAATTATACATGGCACCAAATTCTCATTAGAAAAAACATTACAGCCCTTATAAGCTTGCAAACCGAATGTGTTCAGCAAGGATGTTTTTTGAGAAAATAATGTAAAATATAAGCATATGAGCTGTACGCATGTATGTCCACACTTGCACCTCTGATGTCCTTTATGAATTTTCCCTTTACTGTGTTGCCCACATTGATGGGCTCTGCATTCAGCGTTGCTAGTGAATTACACTGTACATCTTACCTGAAGTTAGCTAACAGTCTTGTTATGTGATTTCATATAATTAATTTTATAGCTGGCCTGTAAGGAAGAAAAAGGAATTGGATAATGCAAACAGCCTTTGAGAGGGGTTGTTGTTAATAAACCTGTCAGTCATTTAGGATTGCATCACTTTGGAAATATGTTCTGCTATTTTCCAAATTTTTTTCTGTCATTCATGCCCTGCATTTTGTTTTGTGACAGCTTCACGAACTGTAGGGCTCTGGTTTCATACTCGAGAAATTAGTTTCATATTTTTTCACCTTGAGGAAAAAGAGAGAGATGTTGAGAGATCCTCATGCTAAAGCAAAGGGATTTAGTTTAACACAAGGGGGCAGTGGTGTTATATATGAAGTTATGCCTACCTTTGAGTTACTCGGCCGGGGGTTAATAGTCAACTCGATGACAAAATTAGTGTAGTAGGGTGACACGAGTGCGTTCTCTTATTTCAGCAGCATTCACTGATGCTCCAAGTAGAAAGGTTGGTAGGATTTTAAGAAGGATTTATTTGTAATTCTGTTTTGAAAAACAACAAAAATGTCTGTTCTGTGTGTATGATGACAAACTGTTTTGTTTTTAAAGGGTGAAAAGTGCATGTGTGTGTACATATAAAAAAGAAGTCCGTGTTCCTTTGTGTGTATATAGATGTATATGATGATGTAGGTCGTGGATACGATAGATGGCTTCAGTACTTTCCACGCTTGCAACCTACAAGCATCTCAGCCAAATGCTAATATCTCCTCAGGGCTTTGGGATGAGAAGAAATCTGAACATAAAATCTCTTCTAAAAACTCTGTATACAAAGGATTTCAGTTGGAAAGTGGACGTGGCTTAAAGAGGGTTGATTCTGTGAGAGGGATCGAGTAGGAGCTCTCTCCATGTTTGTTTTGGATGGGAGGTAGGAGAGCACTCGAGAAGGCTCCTTTCAGACTTGATCTTTCCTCCTTTACATCCCTGCTTGTTGTATTCCTGGAAAGGCCAATAGGTAATGTTCAGTACAACCGGGGAACACTCAGTATGATTTCTGTGCTCAGTTCTCAGTGGGAAGCAGTAAAATACTAAAGGTGTCAGATTAATCAAAGTCTGTTACAGATGTTGGGCTAGTGTTTTACCTGAGTTACAGTCCTCTTGTGGTTTTTGTTTGGAAGATCCAACTACTTTCAACAGAAAACTGAATCTTCTGGATTCGCCTTGTAGATAAGGGTGCATATGTACAGAGTCCCGGAACTATAATCTTAAAGTAAAGTGATTTTAATCCTAATGTGTCATGACACATCGTGAGCAAGTCTTGCAGCATAGCTCTCAAGCACAGTCTTCCAAACAAGTTTTCCAGCATAGGTCTGTGGTCAGAATGGGTCTCTAAGGAGAATGCAGGGAGAAAAAATATGTTAGCAGTTTAGTATGTTATCTAACTCCAAGTTTGGAACCTATTTCCTATTAAGAGAGATCACACATTTAAAAGCTGATAAGCCCAATCTGTAGTTACTTTATGATTCTGCTGCAGAACGAGGCTATCCATAGCATTTTATCACTCTATCATGTCAGAAATCTCTCTGGTTTCTGGAGCTATTAAGAGGAGCCTCTAGGCTGATCAGCTAGATGGGATGAAGCACACTTTAATGGCAGTTGGTAATGTAACCTGGCTCATGTGTATCATGCTCCAGGATGTACTGATCACTGCTGTCGCCAGGACTAGGCAGGTGGTCCTTATAGATTGTACCACCACCATAACTTCAGCTTTCCATATGAAAACTTCTCTGAGAGACAGCACCTCTTTTTTTCCCCTTTCCCCCCTTTTCATGATACTTACATAGCAGGACAGCTGTAAAAGTGGAACTGCTTAACATACATCAGCCATTTTTCCTCTCAGGATACATGAGAAATGTGTTTAAGTTAAGATTTGTAACTGGAAGGTTTTTTCTTTTTAGAATAAATTATTGATAGAAGAAGGGAAAACCCCTGAAAGATGAAAGTGTTATAAATAGTGCTGAAACAGAGCCTTCAACAGGCATCAACAGGGTGTAAGTGACTCAGGTGGGTTATACACCTAAAGTTGCCTTCTCTTAGTGTGTGTCGCTTAAGGTCACTATTATAAAATGTGAGCTTTAACTGAAAAAATATGGTACTTGGGATGCTGTATCTTTAATGGATTCTTTATTACGCCTGACAGCATTTTCTTATATACATTTTTTTGAGCTGAGTATTAGTTTCATCAGCCAGGACATAATTTTCTATCAGGAAAGAAAAGCAATTCATATTATTTCTTCTTCATGAGTTCCCTTATTTTAACCTCCTTAGCCAGGTGGGGCTAGCAAGAAATAAAATATGCAGAAGTTGCATGCACTATTGCATAAATCAACATCTCTTTTGAAAGGAAGCAAGGCAAGTATGATCCTCTTGCCTGAATGTCACCAGTTGCAAGTCCCTGGATACTTCTTAATATCATTGTTCTGCCTTACCTAAACTTCATAGGAGTTAAAAGTCTAAATGATGCTCAGTTTCATGAAATACCTAATTTTGGAGGAGAAGAGGAAGAGGTAAAGCCCTGTGGTTGGTTCCTCTACCGAAGTGAAAGATTTGTCTGCATACAGCCTTATTGTTAGACAAGGCACAATCCATACAGGGAGCCACAAGAAAACAACTTTTGTGAATTCCCCTGTGTTTTGAACTGTTTCTTCTACTAGAGAGAGGATGAAATGATATCTAAACTTGAAAGTTGGAAAATGCCTGTAATTTAACAAAGTGAAGCCCTCCAGTATACGTGTGTACTGCACAAGCAATGAAATTGTTAGGGAGGATTACAATGAAAGGCTGTTTTCTCAACTATATTCACTTAAGAACAGTAGTTATTTTTACTGTAAGCCAGTACCTTTGCAGCTGTTAAATAGTTGACACCTGGTGACAACCCATGCCCTCTCCATCCCCTACCCAGAACAGGAAAGATGCTCTTTCCTGTCCTATGAATCAGCAAAACCACAACGTGACCTAAAGTGAGTTTGACCTAGATGCTGAGACTGATTCGCCAGTGTTTCAAAGAGTACTTTGAGACTGGCTTGAAGAGATTGGAAGCTTATCCTGAAATTTACCATGGGTGGTTTATGTTTTTCCGTTCTTCACAATTAGTTTCAGACTGATTTCATATGATGTTTCTCTGAATGCTTTTTATTCAGGGAATGAACATTTTGTCTGTTCTCAAAGCCTAGCTAGTGAGATTACACTAACTTTGAACTAGGTATTTCCACTTGCAGCATCTTTCTGCTCCCAATGTGAAACTGCATATAGTATATTCGAGGTTGTGGAGGAAAAAGTAAATGTAACAGCTCTATCTGGGGGAGATGAGGAGGAAAATACCACAGCAGTTCTTTGGCAGCGTAAGGCTCAGAGTACCACTCAAAGCAATTCCTTTGGCCAACAGCAGAGTGTTTTACTTATTTCCACGAAAGGACAAAGCAAGTGAGGTGTTGTCCTTATTCTCTGACTTGGCTAGAAGAATTTTATTTTCCTTGAAATTACATCTTATAAGAATTGTGTAGGAGTCCATAACTGATTTTTCTGTAATACTTGTTCCCCTCCCTGTTGCATCTTAACCCTGTTTTTAATGCATTTCTGAGAGGGAAGGCGCTCCTGCATTATGGGCAGGGAGGTAAGCTACAGATATTTTGGGGATACTTTTAAATAACCAATACTAAAAGATGAACCCCAAACTTACAGCTTTTAGATTGAAGGTAAAATCTGAAGACAGAGTTCTGCTTGTTATGAAGACATTGTATACTTTCAGGTTTGAAATGGAGGAAGGAATTGTTGCCTTGCTCTTTTATGTAAAAATTCAAAGAGCTTTTGCATCTGATTTGGGATCTTTCCATTTTCTTAAAGTTTTTACTGTCTCTGGACAAAGATGTTTAAATACAGAAGTAAGTCATTAAAAGTCTTGCTTAAAAATGAAAACCAAATGGAAGCCATATATTTTCTTTATAGTTTTATTAATGACTGTTTTGTTAATGAAGTGTCCAATGAAATATCTTAAAAATAAGCATATAGAAAAACATAAAAGGAGAAAAAGAAGCACATGACATGAAAATTTGCTATTCTTGTATCAGATATTATGATCCACTTTACACTGAAAACAAATGCTACAGATTGTCAGTCAGTGTGACAGAAGTGCAATGTATAGGGCAATTTAATTTCATTCCATTACGTGCTGTGACACCTTAGTTCAAAAAACTACACAATCACATTCCTAATTTTAAAATCAGAATCAGACTAGGATTTTTGTCTTCTGTACAAGTTTCCTAAGGTACAGAGCCCTTATCTGCATACTGAAGGGGTGACTATGTTCTTATGGCTCTTCCTGTAAGATTGTTAAATGACAGATTTTTATCAAATGGAAAAAAAAATGTTTATCAGCTTGTCATTGGAGTTGCCAAATCTGTGGCCAGATCCCTTCTTTTCATTGGAAAGACAAAGTATATAATTTCATAATCTGTCTTGCGGATTTAAGTGACTAAAAAGAATAGCTAAGTCATTTCCATAGGATAAAAGTTGTCAATATCTGAGGGATGAAATTCAAAGTGGTAGCATGTATATTTTCGGAAGTTCAGTTTTAACTTTGGGCACAGGCTCATTTATAATCCTCATTGGACAATGCATTTGTTCTCTTCGACAGTTGAATAAGGGGAAAAGACATGTTGAAAAATGTGTTCCTGTCCTCTTTTTCTGTGTGCTTTTCTCTACATCTGTGCTTAGCAGAATCCCTCAGGGTATCCTGGATTGTATTTACCAGGAAGAAAAGAATACCTGACTAGACTAGCATTACTCCTCATGATTAGTGTGTCATCAATTAACTTATATGACTCAAAAGTGAAGCTTGCCAGTCATTTTAAAGCCTTGGATAATGAAACTCAGGAAGTTTGTTCCTACGGCAACTTTCTTCAAACTTTGTTTAAAATGGTATAAAATAACTTCCTTTAATTGTGGAAATATACTGTTGGCAAAAGGCAAGGGCAAACTATAACTCTTTAAACATTAGAAAACATCAGTCCATCGTGTCTGACAGGTTAGAACTGGTTTCTCGACACATCCAATAGTAGACAAATAGCAACAGTATAATAATTAAAGCTTAATCCATGTAGTCATAAGCTATTATAAGTAATTGCGACTATTGCAGCTTATGAGTTTTGCTTTTCTTATCTTTCAGAGTGGGTTTTTTCCTCCTTGAAAAAGGGGAAATGCCTCAGTGCTTTCGAAGGCCTGGTAGGACAGCTTGACAGTTATGTAAGCAGCTGTCTGCAGAAATTCATTAAATGTCTGATTGTGCATGGCCATGTCTGACCCTTGGTGTTCATGCTGAGCTTTGCCTCCTCCCCCCCCCCTTCTTGTCTCTGGTTGATATTGTGGATATTCATTTACAGGGATATGCAGACTTCTCTGGTCCTCCTCAGAGTGAAGTATGCCATGATCCCTTTAACTTAATAGTCAGGAATTCACATTTTCATGTGAAATGCAAAAGGAATTCAGTCTCTAAATGGTGTGACTTTGCAGAAGAATGAATGTAGTGCTGTACCTGTGTTTGGTACTATTCTGTTCGATTGTTTGAGGTTCTTTTATTTTCTTAAATGATGTAAGAGATCCAGAAAGAGGGGGATTTTTAATCTCCAGCTGTACCAGCTTTTATTTGTGAAATTATTTATTTGTGAAATTTATTTGGTGTTTGCTAGCCTGTTATGCACCCCACTGTGACAGCAAGGGAACAACAAGCAATTCTAACATCAAAATCAGGCATAGATTTTTTGTATTTCAAGGGGTGCTCAACAGCTCATATATTTGGTATTTGTGACCTTGCATCCTGTGCTCATTCTGTTCTGTGTTATATCGCTTTATCTATCTACTGTATTCAGATTTTTAATTTTTCAACATCCTAGTTCTATTAAGTTTTCTTTGTTAATGGAATTTCACTGGGACCTTTGAAACAGATCTCACAGCTCATGTATTTCTAAGTGTTACCTGTATGTTGATTTACATGGTTTATAGGCAAAAGAATCTGAAGATCAGCGTGGAACACTTCCTGGCTTCTGTTATGACTGTGGACTCTTTGTTTATGGTGTTTGGTTTTTTTTTTTTTCCACTTGTTGATGCTGAGAGGTGGCAGTGCTAAGTTATGCCAAGGCTGAAGCCATGAGACTTATGAGGACAAACCATAAGAGTTAGCCAATGATCAGAAAATGTTAGAGCTGCTAAGTGTAGAACATTTTTTTTCAACAAGGTGTGGTGGAACTCAAAGGGGTACCAAAGTTCTAGCAAGTTCAGTCAAAGATGGATCATCGCTTACCATGTTGTTCTAAGGTTTCAGGAAGCTGTCAGGCTGTGCTTTCTGCTGCTTCTGCCATAGTATGTACACTGATATGTTGCTATTACAACAAAATATTATAATACCTTGCATTTTATTAGACAGTAATTCTTGCATTGACCACCCTGTGCTTACCACAGAATGCCAAACTCAATCAGCTGAGTTGGTAATTAAGTCAAAGGAGGAACACACAGCTTTTGAGCAGCTCTCTTCTGAACATGTAGACAGACCCTGATTTAGGTAATTGTTTAAGCAACCACTTTGAGTACTTTCAGAGTCCTAATAGCTTCAATGGAGGTAACATTTTGTTTAACACATAGCATGTGGCTGCATGTGTTGCTGAATCTGATCCAGCTGAGTCCCTGTAAAAGATCAGGGATTAGAACTGAGATTCTCTGATTCTCTTGTTTGGGCTGTGTCTGCCAACTATGAGCCAGGTTGAGTAATCATAGCATTGCCAGCCTCGAAGAGCTCATAAATTGTGAGTTAGGCCATGCAGAATCACAAGACTTAAAGAAGTATTGGCATCTCTTTTTAACCTTTTGTGTTCTTGAGAGCTATGCTACACATCGTTTCAAGCCCTTTTGTAAAGCTACAAATACATTTAAGGAATTGGAGATGTTCATATAAATTCTTGAATTACAGTGTTTAAGTAACACAACAAATACCAAGGGACATTTACAATAAAGTGACAGTGGCTGATAGCACTTTGTCTGAGGTATATGCTCTGAAACTATTATAGGACAAAATGTGGGAAAGATGTTTGCCCTATTACTGTTGCAACCATTTTTCTCTTTATACTTGTGCTCTACAAAGGGAAATGTACTCTGGCTCCTGGGTTTCTTTTAAACTGGTTTAACCAATTAATTTTTTCTGTGATAGCCATCCACACCCACAGATACATGTTGTCCAGAGATGACCTACAGTTTGAAGAAATTAAAGAAATATTGACAGTAATTTCACCCAAGAAGGCAAACATACAAGCAGCTAATGTACTGGTTAAGGAACTGCCACAACCACCTTGAAAAACTGGCATCGGTAGAGTATGAACTTGGCATTGTTACTTGTATAGTTTCAACAGGCAGCTAATGCAACTTGGAAATTATTGTACTATGGGAGTGAGGATTGCCATAGAAGTGTTGCTACTATGATTACATATCTATATCATTTCTGAAACAATCTCCCCAGTTCTCAATAGATATTTCAGGTTTCCCTTGAATATTGTGCTTTCTCTTAATCTGTGTATCACCTTTCTCACTTGCACACACATACAGCCTATGCTGTTGTTTCCTCTTGTCACCCAGAGGAAGAGAACCGGAGTGCTCACTGGTTTTTGAGAGAAAGCCTAGTTCTGGAAGAAAGGGAGAAGGGAGGTAAGTGGTTCAGTCACCATCCCTGGAGGTCTTTAAAAGACATTTAGATTTAGAGCTTAGTGATATGGTTTAGTGGAGGAATTGTTAGTATTAGGTCAGAGGTTGGACTAGGTGATCTTGGAGGTCTCTTCCAACCTAGATGATTCTGTGATTCTGTTCTAGCTTCTTGGAGCATTCTCATCTGTGCACAAAAAAAGACTCAAGGATAGTGAAGAAACTGAGGCATAGGAGAAAATAATAATGAAAAAAATAGAAGAAAACTGTATTATTTTAATGAGTTAAAACAATTTTTACTAGGACTTTGTCTGCTTTGAATGGTACATAACCTTTATGTGAATTTTAAATCCAGAGTATGTGTGTGCTTCACCTATGAGAAATATGTTTAAACCACTAGAGAACTGACAGTGGTTTCTTTATTGCCTGGGATATTTGGGTAAAAGGGATGCACTTTTGCAATGGAGCAGAAGTCAAGGAAAAAGCCAGTACCGACGCCCTTTGAGCTAAGGGAAGCTAGAGAGCATCTGAGCCCAGCACAGAGCAGACACATCAGCCTGCTGTATGTCCGGAGAGGAAACTTCACCCTGACTGCGCGTGTATGTATAAATGTGTGTGCATATTCATGTGCAAATTCATTAATTCAAGTGAGCACTTCCCTTTTTCTACACCATTTATTCCTCTCTGCTTTTAAGCTGATTTGTGTTCCTTAATTGCTCTTGTACTTTTGGCAGCTGAGGTATCTTTTGTGCAGGGAAACCTGACTCCCTTTTCTATCTAATCTAGGCCTTGTTTTGCAGTTTGCTAATATTGTGAACAGATTCTCTGCAGCCACCCTTTTCCCTCCTCCTCCCCCCAGCATTTTATATCTCTGACGTTTTCTGCCAATATCCATTTTCTTTAATCTAAGAAAATTAATATATGCGTCCAATGTGGTTATCCTTTCTTTCTACTCAGCTGCCAATACAAGCAACGTAAGACATGGGTTTTATACTGCTGCCTTAAGTTGTAATTCATTTATTGACAATTTCTGTTTAACATTTACGCCACTATGTGCATTCTCACAGCGGGCATGCTGAGGTCGTCTTACTGGGAAGCACAACGTGCATATCCCAAAGCAAAAGCTTCAGGGAGTTTGCTCCGAAGGCCCACCGAGCGGGCAGCGCCTTTCCCGCCCAAAAGCCGAGGTTTGCTCTGCATTCCAGTGCTGTGCCGGGGGTTTGTCATCTGAGCGCAGACACATGTTCAGTCTAGCAGCTCCTCTTTCAGCCAGTGTTTGAGCAGCGGTTAAAAGAAGATGCACTCATGTGGAAAATCCTGGCAGCAGGCACCGCGGATTGTGTTACAGCAGCTGTCCTCAATGGGCAAGCCGTGATGTTTACAGTGTGTGTTTTTCCATGGAATTTTGTTTGTCTGCTGTATATATACAACACAGGCTATTCTTCTCTGGGTGATGCGTTTTTAGGTACTTTATATACAAAGCATTTTCTGTGGCAATATTTATATATAAGATGTGAATGCAGATGTAAAACAGACTCTGGTTTGAAAACATTCACAATTAAAAAGTTTGCTCTGTAGTAATCCAGATTAATCAGCATCTTTTAAACAAACAAAAAGGGGGGGGGGGGAAGCCTTACAGATGTAAAACATGCGATCATGCTTCAGCATACACATTGAAAAACCTGAGGATGAATGAGAGAGGTGCATTTTAAAAAGAACCTATTTATAAGCACATAAATCAGAAAATTATTTTTCATAGATGTTATTTCTTTTTCTTCTGTGTGAGCTTAGGACCTTGAGGTGGTAATGTAATCTCAGTTGCAAATGGCTTAACTGTTGATAACAACTTTGGATGTCTTGATATAGTTCAAAAAACTCTCTTTGTGTTATTCTTTCCAACATATCAACGTAATGTGGTATCACTTGTTCATAGCTATTTTTAGGGGAATCATCATTTTAGCACCTAGGCCATAATTGGCATAAGTATGCAATGATGATGTCGCTCCTTCTTCAGCCATATTTCTGTTTATTTTGGGGGGAGGAATCTTTTCCTTGTTTTATTTTTCGCTTACTGACATCACGCCAGTGAAATTCAATGGGCCTTGCATTGTTTTCCAAAGCCCTAATTCAGCAAAATGCTTCAATGTATTTTATTCCAAGTGGATGTTAGGAAGCCCTTGGCTTGGGTAGGATTTAAGCACTAGCTTAAGTGCTTTTTGGAGCATCAAGTGATTTGCAGCTTCTGGATATGCTGTTTTCTGTTTTTGTGGTGGTGTGTTGTTTTTTTTGTTTGTTTGTTTTTTTCCCTGGACTCATGCCTGTAACAAATTGGATGTGAATTAAGTCAAAAGCCAATTCTGCATCTGTGTGACATCCCTGGATCCTTCCAAGATCTGCCTGTCCTAATGGCACCATTGTGTAATGCACAGAGGTGTGAGAAAAGAGAACCGCCAGGCAAGCAGCCCCTAATCCTTTTAGATACTTTGTGAATAGGGAAGAGTAGCATAGTGCATGCACAAAATTGAATGGACATCCAGAACCCTGCATATTCTAGCTGAATATATTTTTTCTGATCTCAAGAAATGGCTATCTTATGGATGGGTCACCTAGTGTTTTCCTGTTGTGATAGGAAGTAGATGGAGAGTTGAAGTAGTTCAGCTACTCTTTTTGGAAATAGCATGTCCTGGAAACCATACAGAATAAGGTTTTAAGTAGTATTTGGATGAGCGTGTGCAGTATTTAAACATGGGGTTGTCTTTGATTCCCAGGAGTAGTATTTTTGTATAGCCTCCAGAGATGTAAAAAATCATATCCTGAAGCTTGCAGTCTGGCGTAATTAATGAATATATGGGGGAGGGGGAGGAAAAAAAAAAAGACCAATATTTGAAATAGTGTCCTTTGGCTTTTTAGGAGAGGTCAGTGTTAGTTCTGGGACTTCCGTTCATGTGCTGAGGCATGGCATAGGAACCATCCCTGTGTTACACAGTGAGATGGTCTCCATCTGTAACACCAGGAGCCAGAGATTCTGGCCTTTCCTTGCTTCTGTCTTGTATGTTGGGGAAAAAAGCTCCAGCTTTTAATTGTACTGGATTTGCAGTTGGAAGACTGCAAGTGTCTCGACATCAAACCTTTTTTCATGTCCAAACTGCTATCAAAGACACATATGGCAGCAGGAGGCTCTTACTCCAGCGTGGCTGCAACAAAGTCCAAACCAGCATGACAAGCAAAAGGTGAGCAGGGCTGCAGTTCAGTCTTCCTTAAGCATCAAAAATATCTTCGTTTTACTAGTACCTCACACAGTCAAGCCGTCATAGCTGGTTTCAGCCAAGTCTTCTTTCTCTTTGATCTCTGTGCTGCCTGCTATTATAAGATACTGAATTATCACCTCCTCCCTCGGGCTGTCTCAGGAGTTTACAGATGCAAACTTTCAAATCAAACAGTTTATGTTCAGCTGGTTTCCCCTTACTCCCTACTGTTGCAAACCAGCCAAAGCAAAGTTCACAGAAGGGAAAAACAGTAGTGCAAAACACTTCATAAATTATCACCCATTTCTTTTTCAAACCCTTTCTGAAGTACAGCTATGTTGTTTACTCTTTTATATGGATCTCTGATGAAAGCAAAGCCGCTTTGTGACTTGCATTTTAGGTAGGGCATTTTCATGTTGGCACTGCTAACAGTGCCGGTTGTTTTTGAAGAATTCATGATAATTAATTGGTACGGTATTACTTTCTGTTTACATTTTTGTTTGTGTGCATATGTAGCTCTACCTTGTGCCATCAGCTTTGGCTGAAATGCTAACTCAACAATAGGAACATTGTGTGTGAAATCAGACCTAAATGGAACAGCATATCAACGTTTTCTCCAAATTACTTCCTCCCCCCCCTTTTTTTTCTTGCTTAACTGGAATTATTAAAGATATAACCACAGAGGCCTCTTTTATGAAGTGCAGATCCACGTTGCTGTCAGTTTTCATTGCATTTCTTGAGCATGCTGTGGCCTTGAAAACAATTTCACTATAAATAGTGCAGTTTGAGAGCTTGGTAACAAAAACGTAAGAATCTTTTAATTTTTTTTTCAGAGGGAAAAGTTGCCGCCTTTTCCATTTTTGTCTGGGATTTGAAACAGGCAAAAGTAATAGCTTGAAAGCTTAACTTCCCAAATGTGTCTTCCATTACCAATGACACTTCTAAACATTGTTGCTAAACCCTCTAATCTCCGAGGTTGTGTGAGTGTAGGCAAATGTCAGGGAAGCTGCATAATTTGGCAGTGAAGTCATGCCTGATTCATTGACCGTTATTTATTCCACAATTATTTCTGCAGTTCCTAAAGATGACACTCCTGATGTTAAGTGTTAATGGGAAGTTAGTAGTCTTGGACAAGGAACAAGATGAGCAGCACTACATGCCTGAGCAAAATCTGATGGAAGGCTAGTGTATTTCTATTGACAAGTGCATTAAAACACAGCCCGCCTTTAAAAAATATAAGTAAACTGGCTTAAAGAGCTTTTAAAATACCATGTTTTTACCGATTCATTCTGAAAAATATTGGTGGAAATTACTTTGAATTCCTTTTTGTTTCTTCCCTATTACTGGATATGTTTTTGACTCCCTTTTCTTTGTTTCTTCCTCCTCTCCTCAGCTTTTCCTGTTGTGGTTCATGTGTGAGACTTAATTAGAAGGTGCTCAGGAAATTCAGAGTGTGTGGTGCACGTGGCTGGACGTGCTTCCCTCTCACCTTTCCTGTCCCTCAGTAGTGCGATCTGGGTACTCCTGCCCTTGAACTCTTCTGGGCTGGCAGGCAGAATTTGCGAGCAGCGACAACCTGTGTTGTGGCTTGGGGAAGATGTCAAATGGCAGCTGGAGACTGGTTTGGGAACAACTGCATTTATTTTCATTTGTAACATAATCTGTGCCTCCTCCCCCTCTTTTTCTCCCAGTGTTTTGAACAGAGCACTCAGGGAAAGGAGGGAGAAAAGAAAAGGTTGCCTGACGCTTGTTCACCTTGGTTTTAGTTCAGCAGCATCAGTGGCCTCAGCAGATCGGGCACCTGTGTCTGCTCGGTGCCGCAAGGCAGCAATATGCATTTTGCGTGCGGCATGAGAACGGCCGCGGTAGTACAGGCACGGCTTAATTTCATATTCGGTGATAGCATTCCTTTGGTGTGAGATAGGAGCTGGGTAGTTCCTGGCTGTATTGAAATCAGCAGCAGTTTTGCCAGAAACTTGAGCAGGCCTTAGATTTTTATCCACAAAAAAATAGTTTTCAGTGTTATTTCATTTCCAGCATTTGTATTGAACTGTAACCTTATGAGCAGGGGGGAACTGTCTTCATTTGCCACTTCATACAGCACCCAGATGGCATAATCAAAGCTCAGTGCTTGTTTGAGGATCTCAGTTGCTGCAGCAATAGAAATAATGGCAATCTAAACGGGACCTGTGTGCTGGTGATTATGGTTTTTCAACTGACCCAAAACCAGTGTACAAGGAATTGTAGTACTGACACTGGGACAGAAATTGAACATGGCAGAAAGCAGCCCAGCTGCTGTCATGAGATAACAAACGGTGCTGCAAGAAGGGAGGGGGCTGATCAGCAGGCTAGAAGTGCAGGTAAGCACGAAGGATATGTTTCTCAGAAACCAGCCTGTAGAAAGCTGGATATCAAGATACAGTCCAAAATAAGAAGCTTCATATACTGTCCTTAGAGACATGAAAAATTTTGAACAGATCCACTTTTCTGAATTGCTTCTTGGCATGGTGTAATCCCAGGTAGGGCAGACACATGCTTTGGAGTGCATAGAAGCATCACAACAGGACAGTTTAAAGATACAAGTCCTGTGCAACAAAACATTAATAAAGTAAGCATTTCATGCTAAATTGGAAATGTGCATGAACTAAGAAATAAACAACAGGTTTTATTGTTGATAATTCTGCAAATAAGTTGTGGCAAACAGGTGTGGTAATTTATAGCAGTCAGAGTTCCATTTGCTCTCATGATACCCAATAGTATTCTAAGCTAATGGTAGGTTTAAATTTATAGTTTTTTTTCAGAGGTTCTCTGTAGGAGAGACTTGCTGAATGATGCATGCCTACTAATCATGAACAAAATTACATTAAAAGCCTACATTGCAGCATTAACTGTGCACAGTGTTCATTCTGGTTGATAAGCTGTGCAAAGCTTTCTGGCACTCGAGAATGAAAATGTAAAATTAAACTCTAATTGAAGCAATTTAACACAACTGTCAATTTGGAACATGTGCAAAAGAATCAAGATGATAATGAAAAGAAATTGTTTTAGTATTTCAGTTAAAATCTTAATTTAGCAAAACTTAAAATTTTGGTTTAAGCTTTTAAGAAAAACTTGATTGAAATTTTCTTCAATACCTTTGGAGTGAAAGCTTCAGGATAGGAAGGTTTTGGCTAGTTTTAAGGAGAATACCCATTTTTACTATTCTTTTATGATCTGCTAATGAAAAATATTACGAAGAATATCAAAGTACATTAAACCCTGAGAAGAAGATGGTGGCAAAGTCAAAAACTGCCCTGGACTATTTCCTTGTATTCTTTGACGAACAATGTTTGATGTTTACCATTTGTTTTGTAGTAAAATTATGTTTTGTGGCCTCAGGCAGAGAACTGCACCTGAACTATTTTACTATTTCTTCCTCTTTCCTTGGAGTACAAAGGAATTGTTGAGTCACCTGTCTCCTCCAGTGTCAGACTTTCTACATGTGTAAGAGCTTTTCAAAGTAGTATCCTTGAGTAAAATAAGAACGGACTTTTCATAGTATTAGTTTTTTCAAAATAGAGGTTTCCTCTACGACATTATTACATACTTTTTGCTAGTGTTTAACGCCTTCCTGCTTTCTGGGTAAATTTCTGAAGTGATATGTATATTTTTGTAGGGTACATGAGTATATGCTTAAGGTTATACACATTACAAATCATAATCTCACTGAGCAAACAATTTATGCATCTCCTTAGATGTAATTAAAGATAATGGAATTGCTGATATGCTTATAATTAAATACATTCTTGAATATTTTTATGAACTGGGGCTTTTTTACCCCTTAGTATTGGTATGTTAGTTCTGTAAGCAGAATGAAAGAAGGGATTTGCTCTAAATGTCTGATAACCATGGTAAACCTTTTTCCCTGAAGATTGGTGAACAGTATGTACCTGGTTTAGTAGAGATTAAGGATGTTCTTATTGCAAAGTAGAAACCAGGTTTGTTGGGATTTTGTCGTCTTTTGAAGTTTTCTGAAAACATAAAAATTCAAGCTTAATTTGAATGCTGACTTGAAATCAACCAAAAATATATGATGCTTGTGAAATAATTAACTTTTGACGGTTATTTTAAACCAGTGCATTGCTAGTTTACAGTCTGAGCAGTTCAGAAATAGTGCACTGACCATTGAATCGAAGGCAAGCAAATCAAAGACGCTTTTCCTGTCACACATACTTGTGTTAATCCTACTACAAGAGACCAAACAGAGACACAGTAGGTGTTAAGAGTTGTTGAAAAGTTCGACGTGTGCATGCTCTGTAGGATGCAGTGACTCTAGGGTGCACGCACTTTGAAAGGGTGATGTTGCAGCCTTGCAGAAGAGCTCTGTCCCTTTTGGATCTGTTAAAAGGTGCTGTTGTCTTTGGTAGGAGGAAGGCCGTGGAAAGCTGAAAGGGAAAGCCTGGTAGCCAAAGTGTGGGGGGGTCTTGAATACTTTAATTTTAAATGTTCTCCTGCAATTACATTGTAAACAATTCACACTTCATAGAAATCAAAGAAGAAAACCATTTAGGTTATCTTGCCTAATACTCTTGCCAATGCAGGATTGTGTCCTGCTGTATTTTCTCTGTGGTTTTAGACTGTTTTTATCTGACTCTGTGATGATGCGTTTCCTATAAGACTGTTTCACATTCTAATAGATTTTACTGTTAGGAAGCTTTCTGTTGCTCTGTAAACTAAATTTTTCTCTGTTTGAATTCAGACCATTACTGTGACACACATCTCCAGAGACTTAAACTAAGCAATTCCCATTGCTGTCCTTGGCTGTTTACACTGTTCAGTTACCTGTAAGTCTAATAATTGTGTCGTTAAAGAAACAATGCTACTGGATAACATTTTTCACCCAAGGGAGTTGGGGAGGGGGGACACAACACAGCTGAATGTTCATCAACCTGGTCTTTTTCCATTGTAGTTATGTAAAAGTTTGTGATAAAGTTCAACCCAGTTTTTATATCAGCACTTGTGGTTCAGTTGTGTAGTCTGCATTATACGTTTGGTGTAAAGGTAAGTGTGCACAGTTACAGAAATGCAGAAGACATGTACAAAGCTGCTGGCAGGTTTGTGTGGATTTTCACACACTGGACTGTTTAGTATTGAGGCAGATGTTCAAAAAGAATTGCAGCACCTTTGCGATAGCCTGGTAACTTAGAGCTATAAAACTGACTGACGGGTGTGTTTGCTGTTTGGGGAGGTGTACATGGACTCTGCAGAATCTCCGACCTGTAGGAAGAAGTGTAGAAAACGGGTAAAATGAACAATTGGAGCAGAAACAGTCTGTCGTTGCTACTGCAGTCAAAACAGAGGGTGGGAATTGTCTTCTAGCAGATATCCTCAAATCATCAGCATTGCCATCTACTTGTATATAGCACGCAGGGAGACATGGACAGAGAACAAAGTGCAGTTCCCCAACTATGTTACACTCAGCCTGAGCTTCAGGAGAACGGGAAATGATTCTGTGAGGTCTGATGGATCTGTGTGACGGATCTGAAGTGGGGGACACAAGAGTAGGACTCACAACGTTTGTAGTAACCCCCATTAGTGAGTTTTATTTGCCCATACAAGTTGTATGAAAATATGGTTGGCACTGGCCCAGCAGCTCAACTTTTGGAGGTACTTTGTTGTGTTATACATCATTACTGTAGCGGATAGAGGTTTTTACAGCCACAGTTCATAGCTACTTTCTAAGAGAACACCCCCAGAGTATTGAGCATGTTTGAAAACACATTTCTGGCTTGCTTTGGCTGTGGATGGCCTTTTATAAATACATACCTCTGCCTAATACTGTCCCTATGTTGCATCCCCTTGTTAGAGAGGGGAGAGGTGGTGGTTGTAGAGTCAGAGAGATCTAGGGGCTGCTAAGAGCCATGGAGATGGAAGCTCAGTGTGGTAGTGTCTCCCTACTGCCTCCCTTCTGAGTACTGGCTGAAATGTCCCATCTTAATTAGAAGCTTCCTGGCAGCTGTGGATAACCTTCAAGGTTGCAGTACCTCTTTTTTATTACCCTTGGCTCTCCACTCTGTTATAAACAGCATGTCTCACTACAAAATGAAAAGCTTTGTCTTCCAAAATTAGACTTATAAAAAGTTTATGCTCCATATTCTGAAATGTCTTTGGCTGAACCTTTTGCTTTCCTTTTTGCTCCATGTTTATCCGACACTGTGGAATTGTTGTGCTTGGTTTAGATATTTGACTTTGCAGGAGCAGGTTTATATGCAGACTTTACTTACGTTATCTTTAGATGGAAAAACGTTCAGAAATCTTCTCGCAACTGATCTGTAAGTAGAGAACACTGGCATTGCTGCAATGTACTATATCTGAGGCTAAAGAGCTTCACTGCTATCAGCTCTAGTGTTTGTGTGAGAAGAAGGTTGAATCAGCATTGCAATTAGATGTAGTCTTTACAGTGAGTGAACTGTGGAACTTGCCTTTTCAAGGTGACATTTATGATAGTGATCTCTGAAAGCACTGCTATAGTTAAGCATCTGTAAATACTTTTATTATAAACCCTGATTTTCATAGCTTTATATCTTGACCATAGAAATTTGCCCTCAGCAAGAACTTTGCGCACACAGTCTGCTGTCAACAGAGGAGTCTTAAGTTATGTATTTATTATCATCTTCTCCTTCTTAAATCTAATTCATTTTAATTAGAGATGGGCTTGCACTGCAAAAATCAGATCCAAATCTTAAACTCTTCTCCCCCAGGTTTAGAGGATGTATAGACTTGACACTTATTTTTGGGCCAACCTTTTGTTTAAATTGAGCTGGCAACAGTTAAGCAGTGGAGATAGTGTCAGATCATTCCTACAATCCTATGACTCAAATTTCCTTTTACTATTTTCTTTCAAAGAACAAAATTTTTGTAGGCACTATCCTTCCTTCAATTTAGAATGATGTCTTCAGAAATCCTCCATTTATTTTTGAACATAGTATTTTGGAAAATATTCAAATGGCTTCTAGGTTTTACTCCATTTGGGAGAGAATAAAAAGTGAGAAGGCTGATGTCACACTGGTTTGGCTTCCTGGAAGAACACTAATCTGTACCGATCAGGTTAATAGCTCCCTAACTCCTAGGTCTGGGTAATGGTTTTTAGCTCCAGGTATCTCAAGTAAACTCCTGAGAGCAAAAGCTTTTCCAGGGCAGAGGAGCAATCCAGCAAAATGTGCCTTAGAAAACTAGTCCTGAAGCCGCCCCCATCACTTGTGCTTGTTTCTCTGGCTGTTACAATCTCTAAGTCTCTGCCTTTATTCCAGATTACTTTTGAAATGGAGATAGTGTAAAGAAAGAAATTTTTACTTAGATTGTGCTGGTGATAAAGTCTGTATTTGTGCACTTGTTCCTGCCAGTTTCCTGTCAGCACAAATACTGCCAGGACTTTGTATGGAACAAAGACAGATGAAAATTACTAATATCCCATGTATTGAATAGGTCTCTCCTTACATTTTCTATTAGTGCATAATTGCTTAATTAGTGTATAAAGGGCAGCCTTCCATAAATGTCCAGCCCTGCTTTTAGGTCATCGCAGTTGGCACCTGTGGTATGTGACTGGGATGTCGCACAACTGTGTTTTGATGTGGCCAAACACTTCAGAGAAGAAATCTGAAAGAAATTAAGAAATTTTCCATCACGATTCAGGTTAAAGCAGAGATTACAAGTGCATACGGAGCCAAGAGCCTTGTAAATATTTTGGGCTTGTGTTATTGTTTTATTCCTGAAGGGTTTTAGATTCGTTTTGCAAAATTAAGTGATTGCTTACTCTGATAATCAGTGGTTACCCTCAAAGTAACATTCCAAACCTATTCACTCATGCATAACACCAGCACAGGGTATTTTGTTCTATGTTCTCTTTAACACGTACTTGGTCTGTTCATCCTAAATGTATCAGGGTGATCAACGCATCACATGAGAAAATACTTGAGGGGCATGTGGCTCTTACACTGGGAATACACCACGTTACCAGCAAAAGCAGGAACTGCTGGGACCGTGCAGGATGGCACCATGGTGAGGGAGTTGCAGAGATTCCCCCAGAGGAGAGGTTGTTCCCTGTTTGTGAGCTTATCTCAAAGCTTTTCGTTGTGATGGCTCTCCCCAGTAAGTGATAGCTCATGTGATTCTTGATCACATGAAAATTTCAGGGTATGGTTCACAAGGTCAGGAAGACCTACTGCTTTGAAACTTAGACACTTAAGTGCAGTTTAGGGCCATCAATGGAGCTGCAAGGATTGCATTATTGTTTGTATGTCTTTCTACTACCATGTATTATCCATCTGGCAGTGGGTCATCCAAAGCATTGTTTAAATGTACTTTCAGTTGATAACTAAAAAAATATCAGAAAACATGTAATAGCTATATTAAGGGAAACTAAACCTTTATTATATCATGCTGACAAAATCCAGACCAATTCATTTAAAGCAGGGGAGCTAACCCAGGTTTAAATCAACCTGACAAAAAAAAATGACTTTGGCCCTATGTGTACAGGGAGGGCTCAGCAGATCTCTAATACTGTGTTTGCAAAAAACACTCATAACTTAAAATGATCAGTTGTAAAACGTGTTATTTTGGGATCATTAGGTAGTTTGAAAGTGGTTGATGACTTATTATTCTAGCCCTCGCTTCAACAATATGTGTTCAAGTTTGTTAGTGACATTTTGTTTGTGCTGTGTTCTGCTCCACTTACGTCCTTAGCCATGCTGTATTTTCGTGAATGTTGCAAGCAGCTTTTCTGCCGTGGCTGTAAATCCTTCTTTCCTTGACATTTTTGGTAGCAATAGCCAAGAGGCATACAACAATAGCAATCAGTTTGTTCATTTGTTTGAGTTTGTGCATCTGCCTTAGTTGGTTCACCAGGTGTGTTTGAGGGGTGTCTAGCTGAGGTTACAGAGAGGACTGAGAATTCCTTCAGCTGTACACAAGTACTTGGGGTTGGCTATTGGAGAGAAAAGGTTTGGCAGCAAGTTCATTGGCTCCTGAGTTATGGAGATATGCTCTGTCAACACTGTGTCCAGCGCTCTGCTGAAGCTAAAAAGTACTTCTAGGGGATGCACTCAGAGCTCACAGCGAGCTTTTTTCTTTTGGTGTACTGCTACTTGTTGGGACACAAATCAAGCTTATCATCAGTGTAGTAGGCACAGCTCTGTTAAAGTCAACAGCTTTAAGTAAATTTAGGTCAAGATCTGGATCATTAGCTTTCCTGTCAAACCACCAGCCTCCTCATTGTGTACTGTGTGCTCTTCTAGGGCTGTAGTGGAATTCCCACTACATGTCTAATCATACAGTTGTTTTTTTGTTTGTTTTTTACACGATAAAAAATGTATAAAAACAAGTAACTAAAAGAATAAATAACTAGCTTAGAAAAATGCTACCTTTAACTGATGTATTTCATATGTTGCTTGCGCACAAAGGAATCAAAGTCTTTGGTACAAGAGGGCAGACAGGAGAAAATAGTTCTAGTGATCATCCAAGAGAGCAATCCATATGACAAAGGAAACATAGGAACAGCAAACAGCTTTGCCTGGCCTTTGTATCAAATGCTAATTTTGATGTGATCACGGTAAAATATTGCATGCAGTACCTGTATGCTTGAAATCTGTGCCTTTCTTTAAAGGTGACAGTTGAATCAGATATATACACTAAATAATGTAAACAATGTCTGTGTGATCAAAGAGGACTGGCCTTGAATTTCTAATACTGGGCTAATGTTAAGGGTGGTTTTCTAGTGCCTGTATTACCTGTTCTCGTCACTCATCTTGTTTTAACAGAATGTGTATTGCTCGATTTATTTAGGATTACTCACCACCCTGACTATAATAACATGTATTTTTCTTTCTAGTTTCAAAAATTAATATCAGGTGCATTTGGATTTGTATGCCTTATTTATATGTACATATCTACTGGTTTAGTTCAATTTCCCTTTGTGCAAAGAATCAACAGTTTTGCATTTGTAGGGACAGTCTAAAAGCCTAATGCTAAATGGTAGGGTTAGCCAAAAAAATAAAAAGAGGCACCTTGGAGCTGTGGTGCATTAAATAGTTCAAAAGACACATCGCTTTACAGTATTTTATTATAAATGAACAATAACAGAGCTGAGTATGGATAGCATTCAGTATCTTATCAACTAATTTTTCTTAAACCTCGTTGGATAGCAAAAGCTTATGTTAAAATATTTGCCCTTTTTCTCTTTTTTTTTTCCTCCCCACCACCACCAAGCAGCAATGCAACACAAATTTATTCCTTTGAATGTTTCCTTATTATAATATGCCCTAAAATAAATGTTAAGAGACTGTATTTTGGTGATTAAAATTAATAATAAGTTGCACTTCAGTGTAAAGCATCTTCATTACCAAGATATCCATGCTTTTATCAAATAGAGCTGTTTACCAGCTCTCTCTAGAATGACTTTTACATTGCTAACATGGAGTGAATGTTGACTTTAAGCATCATAGAGAAAAGAAAAAGAGAAACACACTGGAAATTTGTGTCTTTAAGTGCAACTTCATTGTGAAGAACAGCTTCTTAGGCTGTGTTCCTCCAATATGCTGCCAGAGAAGTCAGTGAATTTTAAAGCCACTGTGAGTCTGACGTTAGCAGTACAGGGCCTGCGTTTTACACAAAGGAAAAAAGATCTGTATTGTATGTTCAGTGTACCTCCTCCAGATTGTAACTAGATATAGTTTGTGTTGTTTTTGCTTCTCAGACAGCTGTTCTTGATGTACAGCCAAACAGTGCAATCTCATGTTGCTTGCCGGTTGGACAGAGAGGGGACTTATATTAAGCAATGTTCACTTCACTCACCCAAACACATTTTTGGCAGTAGCTTGTTTTACTGTACCTGAAAGTCGTAAATACAATTTATCTGGTATTTAATTATTTATTTGGGAACACAAGTTCGTGATGGTGACCAGCAAAACAGACTTGAATGGCGGGTGCCTTTTAGGTTTGTTGCCAGCTCCCTCTGTGTTTTGGTGTTCTGCATATAGCCCCTGTTTCCTGTTCAGTGACAACTGCTAAATCGTATATTCAGTGGTGGGAGTGATGATGGTGCACTGTTCATCTCTATCCTATCAAGGTGATTTCCCTTGCTGCTTGGATGCATGTTAAAAATCCTGGGAAGAATGCACAAATGAGCTTTTCAGAACAATAACTTAAATGACACAAATTTCTTCAGCTTCTCCCAGTGGAAGACCTTAAAAATAATTACAATTTATTTTATTTCTCGTAGCCATGAATTTACATTCAACCAAGCACAGAAATTGCCCTCTGATATTTTTTCTTTGCGTACAAGATATGCCAACTAAATGCTACTGGGAGTATTTTTATCCCCAAGGTCTATATTAATCTGTTCTTGCTGAAAGGCGTATTTCTGAAATATTTATCATAAACCTGCAATGCTGTTGTCACATTGTTCCTTTCCTGGAATGATCATTTCTGGGACTTCTGCCAGCATTGTTTCTTCTATTCAAATAGGAAATGTGCTAAGAAGTGTCTGGTGCTCTGACGAATAGCATGACACTTGTTCATCAACCTGACTTCAGTGATTCATAACCCAAACATACAATGCCAGGCAAAATAGGAGTAGCCAGTGTGTGGCCTATTAGATTTACTGACATTATATTTGCAAGTATAATTGTATCTTTACATAAGAAGGGTGGAAAGTTTTATCTTTTTAAACAGGAATCAGATCTTTGAAATACTAAGTTTGTGTTACTTAGTAAGTTCCACAAATAATTAGGTAAAACTTGAAGGAGTCTGAGGCTTTGATTTATAGCTTTAATCAGAAAATATTATAGCATTATTTCTACTGCTGGGTTTGTGCGACTGAGTGAGAAATACCTGTACATATTGACAGGGGGTCTTGAATCTCTTGAACACTATTTCCTTCTGAAAGTATTTAAACCGTAATAAGTGTTTCAAGACTGGATTATTATCTGGTCAAGTTATATCTTGGACTTGCAAACATCACTTATGAACTTCTTGGAGTAAAGTTGGACAGCTATTCTGAAATTGTCAGCTTTGGGTTTTTCTTAATATGTGCTGTAATCTACCTGCAACAGAGCTGATGGGCTGTCTTGAGAAACAGTGATACCTTCTGTGTATCAAATATATATATATATATATAAAACTTCATTTGAGTACAATAGTCAAGTTAAAATTGCATAAAGATGCTTCTAAGGGTAACTAAGTCTTAAATACATCAGCATGCAACATAAATAATAGGAAAAATTAATAAAAATTATTTTGGCCTTTAGGTCATGGGACCATTGAAGATTTTTATGATCAAGGTGAAGTTACTTCTTCAGAGACCTAGGATACTTCTCGATAAGGCTACCATATTCCAAATACTCAAAGCAGGCACAAAATATGTGTACTGGGGGAGAGGTGATGCTTTTCTTGGAGCATGAAGCTCCAAGCCAGTGCATTTGTACCAACTCTCTTGTGGTCTTTATCAAGACCTCCTCCATCACAGAACTCCAGTCCTGTCTTGCCCTGCCCTTGTACAACCCTAGAACTGTACCCTTTCCTTTCACCCCTCTTAGCACAAAGTAATTTATTTATTCTCTCATTTCTTATCAAATCATGCTGGCATCTCAGATCTGTGTCAGACCCCAAGGCTAATTACTAATCTGCCTAAGTTGCAGCTTTTGAAACAGGTCCTCTGGCTTAGGGTTCTCCTGTCCAAGGCTTCTCACAAAAGTTGGTTGCTGTTAGGATACTCCTTCAGAGTATCCTTTATCCCTGTCTGGGCCTCTTCAACTAAATAAAAATCCCCTTGATTTCTCTATATCTCATCAGCTGCAAGCATAGATAATGGGTAATATATATGGGTTACTTCTTAGTTGAAGCTGGCTGATTAAAATTCATTATATAATGAAAAAGTATGAAAATGGCGTCACTGGGCTCCCTAACAGTTTGATTTCTAAATGAAAATATATGCTGTCAACCTTGCAAACTTACCCAGGAATCTGAAAGTCAAGCGTTGCTTTTTGCCTCCTGTGTCACTGCTAGTGATAAGAAATAAATCATCCCTGAGACCTTATTTTGATGCACCACAATACAATTTCAGACAGACTTCAATAATATGGATGTTAATCGTGGTAAATAAACTGTGGTATTAACTCTAACAGTAATAATTATCACTTATTATATTTGTTAGGTTATAGAATCAGCAGAAGGTCTTTATCATCACTTTAAGGAATATAAGAATACACCCCCTTTGCAACAATCCTTTGTGTTTTGGTTTTGGAGTTAGTATTTTGGTTTGGGTTTTGCCCAGCTTTCTCCCGAACTCTTTACTTGGTGGGTATTGCTGCCTGGTAAGGCTACAGGTAAAGCTCAGTCATAAGCTATTGTTAAATCTAAGGGCTAGCATTTTCCAAGAAAAACATTGTAAATTTTATGTTAAAAGGGAAATGTTATTAGACACAGAGTTAATTGAATTGGATTAGCTATGCATCAGCTCTTCAGGCTGAGAGATTCGCTTTCCTGCATGTTGCCTGGGCAGAGATAAACCAGAGAGGTCTGACTGATTCCAGTCTTCCATAAACAGCTATGCATCTTTGTATCAACAGCAGCAAACTAAGATGTAGATGTACATGCAACTGGTGAAGCTGATTTTGGCAGGCTTACCTGTATTTCACTTATAGGGTTATCTGCTTTCACCAGCACTTGTCAATTTTTAACATGGTTGGTAGCTTAACTGAAATCACAATTAGCTATTGGCGTGCATATTGTTGTTACTCTGTTAAGCCTTTGTTTCGCTTATAATTTAGGATAAACCAATTTCCCTGCTTGTCTAATTGTATATTAAACATTGGGGATTATATTTGTTCTAAAACTTAAGTCTCTTTTAATGTTCAGCTTAAGAAAATCAGTTTGGCCTTTTGGTTGTGTTGCCAGCTGTATTTCCTGATCAGTAGCACAAATTTTGATCATAGCTTGCATGACTATATGAAAACACTTGGAGACTTCCAGGGTTTAACATGCTAGTGGACTCTTATGAAATTAACTATAGAAATTAAAACACATTTTTCTGACTCACTGCATTATCTGCCTGTTCAAAAAGAAAAAAACTTTCAGAGTAAATACTTCGATTTATTTAGCCCCTCTTTCCCAGCTTCGTGCTAAGCAATTCAATGGGAAACACGTATTTTTATCTTCAAATTTGTTGAAGTTGTCATTCTATTTAGAGTCAGACAAGCCTGAGGTCTAATGTTACATGAATTTGGTCAATCTGACCCTGAATTCTTGACTGTAAACACCATAAATCTTCCCTGCAATAATTAGTTTCACATTGTAAAGGCCATGCTGTGAAGGGTAATCCCTCATGCAACAAGTTAAGTTTCTAATTTGTTTTCCATAGCACAGTGAATTCCAAAAGCTTTCACCATGTTTCTAGCGAGTCATTTATCAGCTTCATAATAAAGCACAGAAGGGACATCACCGATCATCTGCAACAGAAACAAAGTTGTGTATTTCCTGATAGCAAGAATAGACAGTAGTGCCCTAGTAATGCAGGCTTTAACCTGATTGTTTGCTTTCATCATTCATTTTAGTTTATAAAATTTGAAATTTATAAGTCTTCCTGGCGGGTAATTACAATTTGTAAGCTGAGCCCAGAAATTGAGTTTCCTATTCATTTTCATACAGAAAGTATATCAGACAGCCCTAGTAATATGCCAGTCCCATACTTCTCAATGGAAATACTATTTTGTTGTATTGTGAAAGGCTTTACTATTACAGGGAAACATAACCCCATGACTCAGCTAATACCAAAGTACAGAAGGTGCTGTCTTTTCATTCTCTCATGTAATTTTTTCAGAATTGGTCTGTTATATTTCTTCCTAGTCTAGAGTATAGAATTTTGCAGATCTATGCTTTATAGGGCAATAAAATATTTAGTATAATTCAATTTCAAGTAGGTTTAAGTAATTGGTTTGACAGCAGTAGAATATATCTATAGAATAGAGACCTGAACTCCAGCTTTTAAATCATTGCTAAACTCAGTAGTATTTGAACCTGGTGATAAATCCCATCTTGATTACAGTGAGACTTTTTTTCCCATGTTCCTTTTTTTTTTTTTTCTTTTAGGGCAGGTTTGGGGTCATGCAGTTGATTTAGAGGGAAAATGAATCAGATATTTTCATATAAATCAGATAAAATCAGATAAATGTTGTTTTGCTTCTGTGGTGACACAAGTCATTTCAGCCAAATAGACAAAAAGTCTCTGAAAGACAGCATCAATCATGATATATAGATGTTTTTAGGACAGTTTGGTTGGGTCAAAAAAATCTGTATTTCTGCTTCAGCACATGTGAATCAAGAATTCCAGACTGTAGTCCTATTTTGTCACTCTTGGAGTTTAGCTTGACATTCAGCAGCATGTCAGAAGTGTTTGTAGAAGAATTCAGTGAATGCCAGCCATGAACACAACCATGTAGATCATCTCTGCCGTGAGTAGTGACTTGTTTTCTGTTCTGAGTTTCATTTGGGACTGTCGCTGAACACAGGCCTTGGTACCAGATGCTGTGCTTAAAAAATATACTGTCCTGATGTAACTGGTCTTGGGGATTATTAAAGCTTTAACTGTGTTGTTAAGGTTATTCTTAACCCAGCTTCTCCCTTCTGTGCACTTTTCAAATTGTGTAACTAAAACATATATCATGAAACAGTAAAAGAGAAAAAAACAAGCAAGCAGAAGACCAGCAGGCAAGTTGGATAAGGCAAAGCATCCATAGACAGCGTCCTTGAAAAAATGCTTCATGGATTTTAGAGGAGAACCTGTGAGCAGGCTGTTCTGTAGGTACGGCAAATGCTGAATATCTACAAGTCCTACTGACTTGTGTTGGAAGTCTGGACTAGATCCCAGGTGTCTCAATTTCTGCCTCTGCAAGTAAGGGTTGTTCACCAAAAATTGTAGTGAAATGTTGTGTTCAGTGTTGCAAAGGTAAATAGTGAAATGAATTTCCTTGGATGAATATAAAACCTTTGCCTCAAGCAGAAGGCCTTCCCTTCTGTAATTTCCTGCCTCAGTAGTTAAGTGTGAGCAAGTCTGGTGAGTTCGTGCATGGTCAAGGATTGCTCACCCCTGTGTCCTGTCCACTGCAAGTGTTTTGTAGGGTGGACCAGTATAACTGGTAACTGTTGAACCCCTAATATCTGAGATAATAGGACCTAAAATGTTCTGGTCAACTCAGAAGTAGGGAGCGCTGTACATTTATTTGACTATACAGTGACTTTATTTCTATTGATGTTCATTAATTTAGAGTGAGTATTGGCCATGCTGAACTTTAAGCAGTTTCTTTAGAGCTTTTCTGATGACTCTGCATTATTCATAAGTGTCAGATAAGGTTATTAGCTTAGGCAAAGACCTATTGATCACATCCTTATAAGAGCTGTTACACCAATTTGCCATCTCCCATTCATCCATCCTTGAGGATGGTGCTCAACACTTTGCACATCTTCAAATTCCTTCCTCAGTAGTCAGAAGGCCTGGAGATGTTGTCTCTTAATACCTGCATATACATTCTTCTTCAGAAGCTTTGAAATTTGGGGCTGTATTATTTGAAAATCTACCTAAATCCTTTTGAAACACGTTCCATGTTGAAAAGCCCTGAATAACCTGTTCCACTGATTTACTCTGCGACTGAGACTTCTGTACTAAGGGCTCTTTAGAAACTTGGTGAGGACTTCCCAGAGAAGAAACATCTCTTTTCCTCCTGGTGATGATGACAATCCCCTACTGTTTGCAGAATGTCATTTAAATTACTTAGAGGCTTTTGGCATGCTCAGGGATGACTGTTCATGAAGATTGGCTTCAGCTATAGATTTGGGAAAATTTTCACAGAGAAGTTCAATCGTTAGAACTAGCCAGCAATTTGTTGTGAATTTCTGAGAGGGGAGAGCTGTCAAAAAGTAATCTGGCTCATCTTCAAAAAAGCTTTTACAACACACTCTATTTTGATTTATGGCTCAATTCAAGGAAAAAAAAATGAGAAAAAAGATCTGAGATGGTTAAAATGGTCCTGTCGACATTTTTAAAATAAAAACATCTTTCATGTTGAGGCAGCGCTTTGTAATGAAGTACAAGCTAACCTATCTTGGAATTCGAAAACCAACTTTTCAAGTGCTTTGATTGACCAAAACTGGATCATTGTTCCATTTTTATTTGAAAATCCTCTTTTGATTTTTTTAATTTTTTTTCTGTCTTCTGGGATGGGAACAATTTCAGAAATCATATATGTTTTCACAGAACAAAGACTTTTTTTCACTCAGCTCATGAAAGTCTTCACTAGCTGAGGATCTGCCCCTTACAGTTTGTTAGCCCCTTGAAGTGTTAACCTGATATTCTGTTGAAGTGTGGGTTAGCTGTATCACTTTCAAAGGAAGCAGAGATGTAGGGTCACATTCTGATGTTCCTACTCACACTGAAGTAGCGCCTTGTGCTGCCTGGAAGTCACGCTGATTTCAAAGAAACTGTTTATGGAAGAAAGTCTTAGTCAGCATGAATAAAAACTCTGAAATTTTAAAAACTGGTTAAAATCCTTACGTGCAAATGGTGCGTACCATATGTTTGGACAAGATGCAGAATTCATTGATATTATGCTGCTTTATTTTAAAATCAAAAGTCTCAAGGAAACGTTTTTCTCTCCAATCCCTGCTCAGCCACATGTGTTTGTTTTTTGTTTTTTTTTAGTGTTACTTGGCAAAAGAACAAATCTTCCATTTGAAAGGTTTAGTTTACGTGGAGTTTAACATTATACTGACTTTCACATCGCATTGCATATAGGAGCTAAGCATTTTTTGGCTTCAGTGACAAATGCACGTATTCTAACACTTTACAGGATGTTTTCAAAAAGCTTCTGAGTTACAGCAGTTCTGTTTCAGTGGTGCCTTTACTGAGAGATTGGTCCCTTAGAGAGAAGTAGTCCTCTAAAGAGAGGGCAGCAGGCGAGGTGAAGGTTTATCACTGGTAATTTTGTGTAGATTTTACATTCTACTGATTGCTAAAAGCCAGCAGGCTTCTCATTTGAGAAAAGCTGGTGTAATTGAAATTTTGGGAAAATTTGTGATAATATTTTGGATATTGAGCTTTTTATGCATTGATATATTTTGGATTCTTAAATTCAGCTTGACTGTGATTTGTTAAAATCATGTACAGAGCCTGAGTTTGGAGTATGACTTAGTTCGTCTTATGTTACAATTATAATTTTTTTGGAAACATAGCTGGAACAATTGAATATGCTGTTGTACATCAGCTGTTTATAATCAAAGGAACATGTTTAAAGGAGTTACAGGACCTTTATAAACTATGCGTGCAAATTACTTTTGGAATTGCTTTATTACATTCAGTTGTGACTGCCATTGCTTTGGATAACTGTTCAAATCCATTGTTATGAATTAATTACAACCATAATATAGCCTTTTGATACATTTAACTTCACTTACATCAGCTAATCAAAGGCGCATGCAAGCTACGCTGCCACAGAATGTGAAATAATTAATTTTTAATGTTCTGTATTTCTCTAGTGAGTGTTTTCCTAAAAATAGAATGCAGGCTGTTTAAAAATGGAAGGGGTTTGATTGGACAGAAAATGTACTGGTGTGCTTTTTGCAACAAGAACAACTAGTGAAATATTTGAAATAAATTGGCAAGGATGTGAACTTCTGGTCCATGCTCTTTAGCTCCCTTGGGAGTGTTCTGTTCATTTGTTAATACACACAACACATCGTTTGTATGGAGGATGCCAATTCCTGCTGTGTTTCTCTGCTTTTCTTTCATTTGCATGTAAACATGCAGTACTCAAGTTCTACAAATTCAACTGCTGTGATCCATGGGAAAACTTGCTGCATTTGCATGCATAAATATGCAGGGCTTCTAACAGGAAAGATTCATATTAAAATATGCGCATGCCTACATTTATTTTCACTCACTTAATGGAAGTATCTAATACATAAAATATCCAGGGTGAATGTAGCATGCATGTCTTGCACGTCTGATGTTTATGCCTGAGCATGGAGGAATCAACCAGTAACCATGTTCTGTAAATAACAGCTAGAAAAACACAGTCAAAAGTGAATGGACTTGCAGAGTTAACTGTTAGTAAAAGCACAAGTGGAAGTCAGGTAGCTGTAAATGAATTGAGGCTGGAAAAGGGAGGAAAAATGTGACTACAGGAAAATAAGATTCAGGTGCTGCCCTTCTATACGACTTTGAACAAGAGGAATGGTTGCTTAAATAATAGAAATGCAGATAATCCTTCCCTCTAGTGTTCATTTTATCAGACTCAAGGACACCTAACCATCTGTAGCACCTGTGGTTCCCCAACAAATTTAAGTGGAGTTAGAGAAACCAAGGTGAATCTTTCTGCCAATAACCTGTGGTGGTATTAGCATTCCTTAAATCAAAGTAACAAAGATAGGAACAAATGTATAAACAAATATTTTTTACTGTTTTTAAATATACCCATCTTTCTTATGCTTACCATTCCCTCGCAGAGTTGTAGACCTAACTCCAGACACCACAGTAGAAGTCTAAAAGAAATAGTTGCTTTATTTTCCAGTGCAAAGTACACCAAAACCGTATCTGATTCCTGCCTTTCTATTAATCTTTGTCTGATATTAATCCCAGTGTTGAGGTTGCCACAAGCTAATGAAAAATGATTATGGAGTCACTACAGGGCTTTCAATATCCTTAAAAACCAAGTCAAGTGTGAAGTAGATGAATATAAACTTAGTTCTTTGAGTGTAAGTTTCCCAACTTAAGCTTCTTTTTTTTTAATCAGAACAGTATTTAAAAGCCACAGTATTTAAAAACCACTTTTTAAATAACTTAATTCCAAAATTTTACAGTGCATTTAGAATTTTTCTGTTGTAGATCGCTTCATGGTGAGCTTTGTCCTAGATTGTCTTTCTTTATGTTCTTTCTCTTCTCCAATTTAACCATCAGGTTATGAAATTGTGGTATTTCTTTGTCCTTAGCTATGTATCCTAAATATTATGCTTTGACATGTAGGCAACAGGTTCAGATGATGTATGGAAACAAGTTGGTCAGTTCAAGCTTTGAAAAGGAAAAAGAAAAAAGAACAATATAGGAAAGCAAAATATATTTCATTTCAGCAGTCTCCCAGTCAATGCCACCCAGGTTTAAAGAACTGCCTTGCTTATGAAAGCAAAGGCAAAGCAGAATCAAACAATGGTTCAATTTCATGCCTCATTTCAGTCATTTCAGACATCATTAAACATATTTGGTTTCACCTCATCTTCATCAAGGTCCCAAAAAAGAGACAGGAGCCCTGATTAATGTATATTGCAGTAAAAGAGGAAGAGGGAAACTTCATAAATCATTTTTTTCTGATTTCTTTGCTTTTTTGCCTGACATTGTTCACTTGTTTTTAATTCTTTCTTTACATTTTTTCCTCTTGCTGTTGTAGAGGGCATAGCAAAGTTAAAACCCAGGCAAAAATCAGCTACGCCTTACAGAACTGCCCATCGTTCATTCTTGTGTGGATTACTCTTCTCTAGAGAATTTCCATACTGCCTGACCAACATCTCGGTATTATTTCTGTTTAATTCCTTTACAAAAGGGTCGAAGACCCAAGGCTCAACCTGAGAACCCAGTAAACTTGTTTACTTTATTCACCATTACAGAAAAAAAAAAAAATTAGCACCCTGCTTTATGAGCTCTTTACTGTTCTTCCCATGTATGTGTTTATAGCAAGTGGCCAAAGAGATGAAAATATGTTTATGACACCCTGGTACTGGTGAACTCTTCGGGAAATGTCTGCTGGCTATGATAGAGATTGAATTTTCACTCCCTAGATATTGGATGTGAGAAAGGCGCCGTTCTTGCTTCAGGAAGATTCAGCTGCAGAATGAAGCTCCTCCATCACCGTATGAGACCAGACTTGTGGTCCCCAGGGTGCGGTGTCCTTTCTCAGGAGGTGGCTGGCATTGTGACAGCAGCTGCTTTAGGGGCTTGTGAACATTTTTGCAGTAGTCAGTTGTATGTCTAAAGAAAGTTGGTAACACAGAGGAAGAGAAGAGCGAAAGCTTCACTGGCTGAAGCCTTGCTCATGGCTGCGGGATGTTGGTGTCACATGAGCACCAGCAGTCAGCTTTCTCTCTGCTCAGTGACTTCCAGCGGTGCTTAGAGATGCCTTCTCATCGAGCGAACAGAGGGGGTCAGGGGCCTGCTGCAGCTCTCCCCAGGGCAGGCAGGAGAAGGAGAGGTTGCAAACGCTCTGCTTCTGTGCCTGGAGCCTCTCAGCTGCTAAGGGGCCTGCGCAGGGGGTTTATTGTACCTGCAGGAGTAATAAAGTCTTGGTACCAAATACAGGCTGTGTAAACTACTCTGAAGCATCAAAAAGGCAGTGCCCCCAAAGAGTAGGAGCTTTGTAGTTGGAAAGGGCTTATTTCCTGAGTCACTGGATGTAAAACTTGAGAATTTGGGGTTGTCTTCCTGTAGTTTTCATTTAGTTTGATGTTCGTTTCCCCTCTCCTTTTCTCTCTCCTGGCTCAGCTCATATGATGTTTTTTTCCTCCTGCTGAACACTGTCTCCCTTTCCTGCACCCTTTTTTCTGCCGTTTATGATTCTTGGTTGGTCACATTGCTCGGTCCCATTGCTCATTGTGCTGGATGGCAGGCTGCCTCAGAACTTTGTATGTCGCAGTGCTCTGGAGATTTGAAATCTGTCATGCCTGCTGCAAAGGGGGCCAGTGCCTCTGGCATGTAGAAAAATGAAATGCTAACCTAGGGGAAGTTTGGGTCTCTGGTATTTAAAGGTGATAGCTGAATCATTATTACCTTTACCTGCAGGTTGGGTTTTTTTCCCAATAAAATGCTTTGACATAGTGGTTTTGTGGGTGTTGAATTTTGAAACCTCTGGAGAAACTTTAAGCTAGTTACGTGACAGCAAACTGTTGAACTGAATTGTGCTTTTGTTTACACAAGATCCAGAGGAGTGAGACAAGGACTTCTCTAAGGGACGCTGTATCTAATATCAAAAACGTAAGCTAACCTCGATGATTTACATAAATGCTACAATATGCAATATAAATGAAAGCTAGCATTTTGTATTTTAAGTGCAACCTCTTGGCTGTATCATGTGGAGATTTGAAGCAAGTCTTGCAAAAAATTCTTCAACTCAGCAAGCTCACTCTTAAGCTAACGGCTAATACAGTGCAGAGATCAAAAGGGTTGGTTGAGTTTTTTTTGGAACCTGCACATTGAGATAAGATCTACATGAGACCAAGCTGAATATTTTTCATGTTACATCTGTGGTTTACCAGAAGTGACAGTATCACATAATTAGTGATGTAACGTTTGAAACATTTGGTAAAGTCTCATGTGGATATAATCTTTATGCCTAGTGGAGCTGTTATATATTTGTATAGACTGTAACGTCTTTTCTGTAATGTCTTTATGGCTCATAATTGATTGGAATGATGTCTATTATAATAATTTTAAGCCTAGGGACAAAACTTAATGGACATAAATGAGCTAATATCTCTTCAATTCTGGTTGATTTTGCAGCAATAAAAAAAGCTAAGATCTATCACCTGCTAAGTCACAGGTCTTATTCAAGTAGTCCATTTCTTAATCTCTTAAAATAGCACTATGTGCTCCTTTATTGGTCGTGATAGGTATAAGTTATAATTATCATGATCTAATATTGTATGATAACTAGAAAAATATGAAGGCTTACGAATAGTGAGATGGAAAATGAATTCATAACACTTTTAATTATTTTTCCTTATTTTAGCCTCATGCTGTAGATAGCCCGTAGCACAGTCTGAAGTGCCTGACTTCATATTAAGAACAGAATTGTTGTGCATGCCTTTCTGGGCAATTTCAGGTGTTTGCCATATGGCAAAGAGTAACAAAAGCAATTTCTCTTCTCAGATATTCTTCCACAAAATAATTCCTTCCTAAGTGGGAAAGACCATTCCTTTCCTAAACTGTCTCTCAAGCTACACCAGGCATGGTAAAAGTGCCTTTCTTCCTTGTACTGCAGAATGCAGGTGCATTGACTCTTAATTCAGTATGTGCAACAAACCAGAGATTTGGGTTTGGTTTGTTCTGATTTTGTTGTTTTTCTTTATCCACATCTGTATTTTTAGTGGTTGCATGCCTTCCATATTCTCACTTTGGCAATATCCAGTGATCATTAAAAGGATGCAGGAAGTATTTCTTGTTGGTTCTACTTAGGGTAACGTTTTGTTGGTTGTGATACTAGTTTTGCACATCGGTATTAAGTAATAGTGATGGCAAATTTCAGTGCTTTGTCTGAGTGAGTGGAAGCGATGCATCTTTTTTTAGAAAGTGCTCTTCGTGTACTGATCGAAAGCTCTATCTTAGAAGTAAGTAATAGCAATGTTTGTTGTTAGTTATCATCACTCTGCCTAGCAGCAACCACTTACATGGTATTTTACATGCATCTATTAGTGTACTTCCTTCCCCTGATGGCATCAGGAACCTAGGCTTCTTATTTTGATTCCCTTTCAGAACAGCATTGTGATTGTTTCTATCTGTTTGCTTAATACATGAATCTGTTTGTGTGAAATCAAAGAATGGAGCACACTGAATTCTCCCTCAGTTACTCATTACAATAAACATTTAAAATGTTGGAAAAGTAACATCAATAGGGTTGGCTGTCAGAAGTTGGCTGTGGCATGAAACACATGGGAAAATTCCTGAGGTAGTATTTCTGTTTTTTCTTGAGAGCAGACCATGTTCCATGTTGTGTCTTAATTCTGTAAACTGGAAAATGGAAAAACTACATATATATACATATATATATGTACTACACACACACACACACACACACACACATATATATATATATAAAATTATATGCTGTTGTTATTATTTTTAAGGTGTTTGCTAAAAGTACTGGCAGGTTCCATGCCCTCATTTTGCTGTGTTTTCCCCCCACTTAGCAATGGGGTATGCCATGTACCCTCAATTCTCAGTTATTCTGGGAATAACTCAACAAATTTCAAGAGTTGTTTCCTATACCTGCCACATTTATGCAATAAAAAAAGATGACTGAAGACCCAGTTATGCAAAGACCATGCTTTCTTTAATGCCTCCTTGTTGCAAATTGCTGTTGTCAAAGGGCTGTAACGTTCACTACTTTAGCACTTTCTTTTTTAACCAATGTTATGAATTGTGATATTCAGTGGGACTGCTTGTGATAATAAACACCATGACTGTGTATAATAGATGTTTGCATGCTCCAGCCCTTACAGTTTCTTGCATCAGTTAGTGAGGGTATTTTATATGTGCAAGTGTCAGAGGAATTTAAACATACTCTGTGACTAATACTTTATAGCAAGTCTAGATATAATCAGTAAAATATCAGCAGAGTTGTGTGCAAGCAAGTTTAGGTTAAATATGCCTTTTATTTTTAATTTATTGTATTTACATGGATACGGTCCAGTGCATACAAACTCCAAGTTTTGATCCACTGAGATGAATGTGATAAAAATTGAAGGGTTTTGTGTGTTTTTTCTGGTAATTCAGGAGTTCAGAAAGCGTTTTCCATAAGGGTACTTAACCTGTGGAATGATGTCCCCAGAGCAGTAGTTAAAATCAGTGTGTATTTAAAATTGAGCACTATTTAAAAAAAAAAAAAAGGATAATCTATGTAGAACGATGGCTGAGAGGTAGACAAAAGGGTTCGATTAATTTCATTTTTCCCCAGTCATTTTTTCAGCAAGTTGATGCCAATTTCTGTCCGTGCCTTTCTAAAGGTGCCTAGACCACCTCTGTAGGCTGAATCCTTCAGTCCCTGAGAAACTTGCAAAATGTGTAAATGCAGGTTGTTTGAGCTCCTCTGATGTTTCCTGGAGAAAGTTTAGTTAAAGGCCTTTTATTTTCAAAGTTCCCCACAGTCCAGGCTGAACATACTTGTGAGAACACTTGTGAGATCTCCAGGAAGGGAATCCCTATGGACAGTGCACTCCCGCAGCCGAGCAGGGCATCCCACGAAGAGGCGTGGGCTTACAGAGGGTGGGGAGATGAAATGTTCCTAGGGCTGCCAAATGCCTCTGGATTGTGAAAGAAGCCCTCCCAAGAACAAAGAACTATTCCAAGCCTTACAGATTTTATATTTTGATCTCCATGAAATACATAGGGCTTAAAAAATAAGGTGCCATAAATTCTGAACCTCTTCTGGCACTTTTCTTACCTTGCCCAGGGCATATGAGTACCAGCAAGAAAGCCTGAAGTCACATTGCTCAATGGACTACTGCAAGACAGATGCTTGTATGGTGTGACAATAAACCCCATACAAGAAACCATATTTAAAAAAAAAAAAAGACATTTTAATACAGTGGGTGAAATGTCTGCAGATCTCCTCTTTGTGGGCTAGGATTTCAAGTCAACAAGTTCTATGCTATTTCAAAAAGAAAATAAATAAGAAGAAAAGGCATAATTAGATAACTTGAAGCCACAACGTGTGATTGTGGGCTAACAAGCTTGGAGAAAGCAGCAGAAAGAGAAGATGGTCTTAGGCTGACACGTCAGCAAGGAAGCATCAGTGTGTTAGCAGAGGGAGATTTGTTTGTACTGGGATGTACAGCAAGTCGCGTTCCCATCCTTTCTAATTAAGCGTGGTAACAGCCAGTTGGTTCTGACTGTGGTTTTCAGCTCTGGTTTGAGTTGTCTTGCGCTTTATGATCTTTCCTCTGTATAAGAAGCAATCAAATATTGTATTTTGAATGGCAGCATAGAGCTGGAGGCTTGGTTTCAATGGTCTTTTGCACCTCTGGGACAGGGCAGCAGTTTGAACACGCAGGATGTTGGCAGTTACATTTTTCATTCTCTTGAAAGTGCCAGAGATGGAGTGTTACTAGGCTTGTCACATTTTCTAGCATGCTGAGTTACATGCGAAGAGCAGATATTTCTAAAGTACTGCATTCATGGTTCATTTGGATGAGCAGGCATTTCTAATTTGGCACCAGTCTAATGAAAAGATGCATTCCATTCCAGATTCCAGCAGCTGCAGACTTCATTGACTCCAAAGATAATGCCTTTAGTTTTGGCTGTGGAACTCAAGTGATACATCAGCTAACTGCTTCTAAATCCAGCAGTTGTTACTCTTAGAGGAAAAATAGCAAAAATAAAATAACTATACTTTAAATTCACCCTTATGTTAGTTTTTGTTTGATTTACTGGTAAATTATAGATATACTTTAGTAGATTAAGAATTTATGGCATGTTTTATACACACACACAAAAAAGAAAGCATTTCTGACAGAAGAGGTAATGCAGAGAACTGAGTTAATATATAAAAATGCTAAGCAGTTTTCCTAGTTGTAGGGGGGAGTCTTGTGCTTTCATTTCTGCCTTTGGATTATGAAGGTGAGAATGAAGGCTAGCAGCTGAGGTGGGAATTTAGTTTTATTAGAGATGAGGGGGTAAAAATAATTTATTTTGTCTACTTCCAGACTGACAGAAGAAGCCTATTCCTGAGATAAACGTCCTTTCCCTAGTTTAAATATAGAGCAGAGGAGTTCCCACTTGGGACAGTTTGACATTTACCTTCTGCTTTTTTTGCCTTTTTTTTTTCTTTGCTTGGTCTCTTCATTTTAACCAGCTTGTGACCTTAAAACTGAGTGTTAAGCTTGAGCAAATTAAGTTGAGGGATAAATCCATCAGACTTTCACTGATGGGTGAAATTTAATCAATTGACATCTAATTTTCAGAGATGTGAACATGACAATAGGACAGAACATCAGGGCCTTATTGCGAATTTCAGTGTGTTGCAGCAGCAAGACTTTGTAATACTCACAAGAAACTGATACCTGTTTTTTAGGAAAGAAATTGCAAGGGCAGGGACTTCAAAAAAAAAAAAAAGTGATATTAATGTGACACTAACTTTTAACAGTTTTTGCAGGTCTGATTTTCTTGTATATTCAGCTTGAACTTTAACACCCCTGTATTTTAACCAAATTGTGTTAATTTCTATTTTTCCCCTTTTTTTCTGACAAAGTTTTCAAGCTTTTAAACAGCATTTCCTGACAACAATAGGAAAAAACCTATCGATTATAAAATTGCAATGCGATGGTATAGGGTCATGTAGTGCAGAGCCCTTTCTTCCCCGAAAGCTATGGACTAAGCGCTGGTGGTGTTGGAAGTAGGAGAAGGGACATATGTGTGACTGGGGTGGTGTACTGAGAACAGGCTGGCCTTTACGCAGAGAAGTGAGAATGGGATCTTTCTTGGCTCTCACGTGCTAACAGGTGTGATAGTAAAACTAATGGAGAAGAATCATCAAAGATCAGAATGAACAATATAAGAAACATCTGGGTTTGAACTGCTGTAGTCAGTTGTTGCAGCAGAGTGACCAGTTTGGGTGTTCAAAGTGTAAAATTTGGGAATATTGCCTAGAGCTGCTCAGGAAATGCACAGGATAGGCAGTGATTTCCAAACTGGAGGAGTCAGTGAGGTAATTTAATTTATTTGTAGATACTGAACAAAAAAAAAATCTGATTATTTTAAGTTGTTTTTCCCTGGCACTTTTAGGATTCATATTTAATTGTCTCTTAAATCAGGTTACTTGGTCTTTTTTAATACAAATCTAAGAATATGGGGATTTGCCTATAAGCACCCAGGTTTGAGATCCATGGCTGAAAAAATATGACTTTTATATTCTTTTTAGAATGATAGATGTTATCTCTTTAGATGTTCCAGGCTTCTGGAATAAATGAGTTTTCAGTAGTAGAATGGGCAGAACGAATATAGACAATTCTTTCTGTCTTTTTTTTTTTTTATTTTCAGGTTTTGGTTTTCATCTTGGTTTTTGTTTGTTTGTTTTGTTTTGTTTTCAGGTCCTTTGGCTTGGTCACCACTAAGCCACAGTGGCCTAAGGAAGTCTTGAAGTCAAAATTGCCTAACACTGACTTTTTTTCTGAATACTGCCATAAGAAAATCTTGGCAGTTTATTTAGATATTATCTCTTGGAAATTATTCAAGGCCTAAGTTGAGGAGGTAGTTCTGATTTATAATTACGAGGCAGATAATCTAAATTCATCTTTGTTTTTATAGGCATCCATTCAGAGTAAGTGCTCTGGACTGGAAAAAAGTCAAATCATAAACATAAAATCCAGACCCAGATCTCAGGAATGGAGAGCTATAAATGTACTTTTCTAAAATGCAGAAGGGGCAGTTCTCCTAAGAACCACATTAAGCATCTTTGGTAGTGAACAGATTTCATTAAACTGCAAAAGGTGGTGTTTGGTTTTTGTTTAAAAATGCCGTGTAAACCATTACACTGCATCCTTTTTGAGCACAGAGACAACGACTGAAAAATCTGATAGCTTTTTTTTATACCAAGCATGGATCTGACAGCATTTTGAAATTAGCAGAACGGTAGTGGCATTTTGCTCCGCAGAAGTCTATTTTAATTGAATACTTAGATTGAATAAGTAAATACAGGCTTGCACTTGGTGGAAATCCCCCCAGTTAGTCTTTTCTGTTCTGTTTGCTCAGCACTGCATTCCTAACTGCTTTTTGAAAGTATGTAAGTTGTAATGCTATCTAGAAAAAAAAATGTTTTTTTTTTTTACACTTTATTTACGCAATTCCCCCTTAAATAGTGCTAGTAGTGCTATCATATTTTCCTCAATATTTTCTTGTGTAAGCACTGTTAACCCTTTGGAAGCACTAACACTGTTTTCACATTTAGTAACGAAATATTATATGTGGCTTTTATAACAATTTTATGCTCATTTTTTAGTGTTAGGTTAATACAAAGGCAAAAACTTAAGTACTGATATTCTGGTTCCTCAGGGGAGCATTCACTATTCTTTATCTCATCGCTGAATTCTTTTGTGATTTGAAGTCTTTTAAATATCAAACACTCCCTTTTTTTGGAAGCGGAATGTGAGATCCGAAGATCTGAATTTAAGAAAGGTTGATGTGAATAGTTGCAGCTGAAGTCAATGGAGGCTTGATTCTATCAGCTGTCACATGATGCTAACTGCAGTTGACTGTTCATTTTGGGGAACAAAAATGCAGATACACTGTAAGGTGATACTGGAAAATGCACTGCAAAGACATGCAAGTGGCTCAGCACAGAGGTTTGGTGGATCCTGGTGCTGACTCTGGTAAAATCATCTTGCGTATCTGCACTTGCCCTAGGGTAGATCGGATCGTGGAAATTGAGAGGTATCTTTATTTTGAAAAATCCAGCTTTACACACTTAAAGGTAGGTGATGGTTTTGACTATAAACATGCTGCCTTTCCACTCTTCATCTGCAAAGGGAGGGTGTTGCCATACCAGCTGACTCTCAGAAGTGTTTGGGAGCTAAGTGTATTGATATTTCTATTCACTCATGGAAAGGACCTTGAAGTAATTAATCATTCTGTATTCATCATAGGACTTGGAGAGCGTGAAGCAAAATAGAAGGGGTCACACAATTCATGAGCAGGAGAAAAAGTGCTTGTGGAATGAGTGATCCACTCCAAACTCAGCTTTCCACAGCTGCAACACAAAAGCTGTGAGTGAACATTTAGTTAAAGTCTGGATGATAATGTTAAAGGACAGAAGGCTACTGCCTTTTAGCTTCTGAGTGCATGTCTCAGCAATAAGAGTTCATATAGAATAAAACACCATGCATATATTTCTCCAGCACGTTATTTCATTGTGTACCTGTACCTTCTCAGTTACAAAAAAAAAAAAAAAAAGTTAATTTCTATTTCAGATAAAATTATTTTAATAGTGGTGCTGTTAGGGCTTTTTCTTCCGCTAATATTTATTATCTACTGAAATTCCTAGTCTTATTAAAGCTTATTTTAGGCAAACCATGGACACATTCACAGCTTTAACCACGTGAGTTGACACAATTAATATAAAATTGCAAGTATTTTTAGGAACACGTATCTGTTATAGCGAACACAAAACGGTGATCCAGTTAGACTAAACACTAGCACTATCATGCTGGTTATATTGCATAGGACGGTATAGGTGACTACAAAAGGTGTCATATGAAAATAATTTTATAGTTTGTGTCTTCATGGGGTTGTGGAAAATGTCAATAAAAGCAATGTGTGGAGTCAAGCACTGCTGGCTTGAGCTTCAGTGATGCACTGAAGTGCATCTGCTTTGCCTCTGATATTCCAGTAAGGGGGCTTTTTCTCAGCATAGGCTTCCAATAACACACAGCTGGGTTGTGGTTTGGGGTTTTGGTCTACTGGGTGCTATAGGACTATCAAAATCCCTTTTCATATGTGGTCTGCTTTGAATTCGAACTTTGGTCTCGAGAGGTAAAATCCTAAAGGTCACTAACCCCATGTACCAGCCAGGCCTCACGTCTTAATATTAAGTCCAAGAGTTACAGATATTTGTGAAAATCTTTCAGTAATAATTATACTCTTTGACAGATTTGTACCTTGCTGAAAATGGGATTTTTAGTATGTGCTGTGATTGATTACCCGGTAGTGAGTCTCTCTAACAAGGTGAACAAATTCTTTATTTTATTACCTGAAGCAAAACAGAATGTCTACGCAAACGTTACTTCAGCTCTTGGCTATATTAATTCCATCTCAGGAAAAACGAATTCCAATTTCTTTTGGTTGTCTCTAGGACCTCATTAAAAGCTGGCTCTTTTATGCACAGTCAGCTTCCAACAATAAATGCCGCCATCAAAGATTGGTTGATTCAGAAAACAAAATATTCCCACGTGTTTTTACCTAGTCTATAAAAGAATTGCATTAAGTGATGATGTAACACTCTACAATATATAATATATAACACTGAACAAGGAACATTAAATTTTAAAGAAGTGTAATAGCTTTTTTTTCTTGAAGCAAAAAAATGAAAGCAGCAATTTAAGAAGCAGTACATATACCAGAAAGCGCCTTGTGTTAATTGTGACAGGAGAGAGAATAGGTTGGGGATAACAGAGATGATCTTCAGTTTTTGCTAGCACTTTTTTGCACGTGGAATTATTTAGGAACAACTACTCTTGAATAACTCCATGTGCCGACACTCTTGTTTCTGTTTAGCTTAACAGACTTTGATGGGCTAAATTAAACAGAAAAAAGGCAACGTTATTCTGGAATAAGAGTGTCTACACATGGAGTTATTCAGGAATAGCTGTTCTTGAGCAGTCATTACTAAATAATTCCATGTGTAGACAGTCCTTTAATCTAGCAAGTTCTTAAGTCATTTCTGAAAACGTGACTTAGTTTCCTGTGGTGTTAAGGGACAATCTAAATATTGTATCAAAAATATTGTTTTTAAAGAACATCTAAGTACCAGTTGGTCTTGGAAATTGTAGGCTAGATAAGAGAATACTTTTTTTCATGTTTTGTGTACAAAACAAAAAAAATGTCCAGCAAAATGGCAGTTTTTCAATGCAAGAACTCAAAGAGACTGTTCTCAACAGTTCTGGAGTATCTTTACTAAGAGAGTGGTTTGAGAGAGATGATTATAGCCTTAATGTTTCTAGCCTACTGGTTCTGCATCAGGTTGTATATATATTTAAAAAAAAAAAAAGACAAAAATTCTGAGTTTTATCAGTGACAGAATAATGTTGTAAATTATGCTGTTTCCCTTACAGTGAAGACTCTTTTTTTAATAATGAGGGGATTTTTCTGTGTATTTTCCTATATTTTTTCCTGTATTAAGTAGGTACATGGAAATTCATTACAGTCAGAGTTTCAGTCCAGTGAAACTCAGCACTTACATCCTACCTAACTGCAGACTGTGTTTATCCAATTCAGTTGTGTAAGCTACCAGTGCAAATCTTCATAGCTCATAGGACACTGTGTTCAGCTTCTGTATTTGAAGAGTAATGTTATTGCCTTGAAATCTATTACATAAGAAGACTCAGAATTTAAAACACATTTTGAGAAACCCGCATATTATTTGTTTGTATTCTAGAAAAATGAGCTTCAATAGCCAAATATTCAGAATTTCTCTGTAAAGAGATTTTCTGTAAAGAATGAGAGGTGTGCTGCAGTAATTGGCAACAGGTTAAGATTGCTTAAAAAAAGAATCTGGGTCAGTTACTTTTGTAATCACAAATTTAATTATATAGTGTTGTATATTATTATTGATTAAGAGCAGTGAAACAAATATGCTTGATTCAGATGACAGGAATTTATAAGTACCAAATGCATATGGCATATGAATACTCAGTATGGAACTAGTAACATATTAGTAGCGCTGGTGATGTTGGGCAAGCTGCTATTTCCTGTAGAGGTTTTCCTGGCAGTGTAAGTAAACAAAAGAGGTATGGTCTATTTTTTGTTTTTTTCTCTGGCACACAAATATTCTGTTCTACACAAAAATGTAGATTTTGCTGCATTATTTTCTCCCACTCGCATAAGTCACATTCTTAACTAAAGGCAGCCAAAGTCGCCTTCAATGTAAGTCTTTCTCCTAAACACCAACGTTAAAAAATTATCCTGCTATGAGATCATAGCTGACTTGATTAAAACAAGACTAATGTAGAGCAGAATTGTACCTGCTGTGCCTATCAGTATCCTAGTCTTTTCTGTCTTTATCATAATGGAGCTGGACAAGAAGAGTTTGATTGCAGTTTTCCTCCCATAAACTCAAGTGAACTCTGGTGAGATCAAGATATACAGTATTATTGCAAAGTCATAAATGGGATTTCTCTAGATTCTCCAAATACTTTTTTGCAGGCTACCAATAGGCCCTGTACTGGGCTGAGGTAATTCAGCGTAGGAGAGCTGATGCATAAACAGTAAGGCTGTTGTTTTGCTAATGTCTAAGCACAATTCTTTTATATGTTACTACATAACCACGAGCTATTGAATCAACAGTGGGAGGAAGAGACTTCCAGAAACCACATGCTCCTTTTTTTTTGGCCCCTGAGCATATTAAACACTGGGACATGGTACCCCAGGTACCCAGCTCTTGTTCAACAGCCTTCAGATTCTTTACAATCATGGAATGTTTATTTCCCCACATTAAGGAGCCTGCGCATCTCATAAAACTGGAATTTTGGTTAACCAAGCCAAGAGGCTTGTGTTAGGAATCCCTCATTTCTAACTTCTTTCAAGTGTGTATCAATCACAACAGCCCTACTGCGGGCTTCTCTACTTGGGGAACTGCTTTGTATCCCTTATTTTTGTCATGGTGCTTCCTGAGAGGCAGACATCTGAGCTTTCACCTGCTCTCAGGCCAGAAGTGTTAAGACGTGCAATTTAAAGTCTATTTAAGTTTGGGCTGCATCCCCTTATGTTTGTGCACAGTGCTCTTATAAAATGGCCAAGCAGCTCTTCCAGACCCAGAAGAGGAAGGCACCCACCAAGTGCCCTTACAATAAACAGGATTACATGTAGTTTAATATAGCCCATGAGGGAAAAATCTCTGTTTATCCTCACGTCAGGATTGCATTGGAGGTAATCTCAGGCTTTCATATACTCGTATTAGATCAAAGACGTTGAAAGCATTGTTTTGCACTAGCCCTGATACTAGTACTGGTTCAGAGGCATTTGACTTGGGAATTGCTGCAGCATCCCTTTTCTACTGCAGATAAAGCAGCAAATTGCAGATCAGTGTTGGCCTTGGGGTTGCACCATTCTTTGGATTTAATGCTCTGCTCTGGGGCTCCTTTGGATGAGATTGTGTTTTTGTCTATCTTTAGCTGTCAGGTTCTTGGAGTAACATTTTTTTTTTTCCAAAACAGTAGAGAAGGAAGGGTCTGAGCATCAGCAAAGATTTTCTTGTGGCATCATAGTTCCTGCTTATTTCTCTGTCTTTATTTTAGAAGGACAGAAAGCTGCTGCAGAGTTGTATATCACATATGATAAGCTGGAAACATCGCTCTTAGAGAAAACCATATATACCATCACAAAAAGCACTACATCTGCTAAATTTTGTTATATGAAGTGGAAAAAAATCACACACATACATTCCAGATTTTTTTTAGCGTGAAAGCATGTTAAAAGCTTTGTGACTTAAGAAAGTGAAGTATATATGTGCATTTTGTTAGTATGTCAGACTGGCCCAACCTTTCTGTGTAAACAGGGTTAATGAACCTTGCAAGGCACAGGATTAACAAAAAGAAAAAGGAGCACGGGAGTAGTGAAAAAGGCCTCTACATTAACTGGGGAAATGGCTTGCTCTCCAAGTATGTCCATTTGGCAGCGCTTATGGGCAAGCAACATGTTTCCTCTCTCTTTTTTCTTCATTTCTTTCCTTGTCCCATTCTTTTCAGTCAGCCAGCTATTCGAGAAATTGACTTTATTCATGTGCACAAAAGGCACAGTTTACAGATGCCTCCTGATCCTTTTAGATTATGCATTCAAAAGCAAAGCAAAACTGCAATATATGTTGTGAGTTTAGCATCTTAGGGCTGGCTGTGAGTATATGGGATGCGTACAGCTAGAAAGAGTGAAAGTAGGCCAAGGCTGCTACTGAATGATTTTTCTTCCATAAGTCTTATGGGTAGCCTATGTGACAAGTTGCAGCGTGAACGTATAAAAAGCCAAAATGAAGCCACTACCACAGTCTTTAATAGTTGTTAATGGAAGTTGATCTTTATGAATTGTGGTGCTGCGGGTTTACATACTGTGTAAAAATTAAAACACGTTACGATCTTTAAAATAACCGTACTATCCTACCCCTACCCCTTTCTCTCCCTGCCCCCTATGTTTTACATTTTCTTTCCTCTAAAATAAACCCTTTCTGATTAAGGATCATGTTGAAAACTCAGCAGTTTTTAATCCAGCTCTCTGCAGGCTGCAGTTCATGCTTCATTTAACTGATCGGTTCCACTGCTACATTGCTAGACAAAATCACCAGTTTGAAGAGAGAAGCAATTATAGTAAGTCATAAAAATGGAAGACCCCACATTTTAAGAAACAAAATCCCGTTTAAAAACTCTCCACTTCTCATGCAGATGATTTGGAGGGTGTTCTTGCACATGACCAAATGAATGGTACAGGAATGTATAAACAATCCTGATCAAAACATAGAAGTTCGTGCTTAGCTGTTCAGCATGGACTGTTTAAAAAAAAAAAAGTTCTGTGTGCTTTGAAATAGCAGTATGGATGCCTGTGAAAAGTTTCAGCAAAGTAGCACATAAATGTGTAGATGCTAGTATGAAGTACGGGTGTCAGAGTTGAGCAGTAATTTTTAAAGTGAATCTTGAAGTTAGAATAAAAGGGGCTTCAAATCTGCAGAAGTGATGCATGTTTTTGTGGAGCTCCTATAACTGCATGAACGGATTTGTTGTCTGGAACAACAAATCAGATACCAAGAGGCAATGCTGTTGGAGAACAAATTTCACGTCCTGCTAGTAGAAACAAAAGATTTGGGGGCAGCTGTTGAATCCTAAACCCTGCCATGGACTGTTACATAGGACTTGGTTAACCTGTTCATCTTATCATGCCATGATCATGCAAGAGTCTTTGCTAGTGTGTGTTCTTGACCTAAAACCTCGCCAGTTCAGCGCAGTTGCAGCACATGCTTTGAAGGCTCAGGAAGTAACATCTCTATCTTTAAGAAAATGTTGCATAAGTGACATACCTGTTAGACTGCTCATCATCTCTTTTTATGGATGTATATAGTGGTGCACATGCATTTTTATTTTTTAATAAAAGTGTGGATCAAGCCTACTTGATTTACTGAGCATCTCATATTTCTTTTTCTGCTTTTCATGCTATTTCTTATGTGAATAATTGTGATGGAAAGTGTGCATTAGCTAGCTCTTCCTTTAGCAGAATGCTGTGTCAATGTGAAATGATTGCCAGTGCAAGTTGTCTTCTCTCTCCCATTCTCCCCTCATTCACATTGTTCTGTGCTGCTTCAGTTTCTGTTCTTCACCATTCCTTCTTCTAAGGCTACTGACAGGACTCTCCGACCAGACAAACTCAGAGCTGAAAATATAGTGATTCGAGATGTCTTTTGCAACAGACACCTTGAAATACTGGGTGTAAGTTATTAAAATACAAATCCGCTGTGGCTCAGACATTTCCTCAGTCACTAATACCACAGCACTTATATTTATGCTCCTCTTTTGAATAAGATATTATCGCCTTACCAGAACATATCTTGATACCTCAGACATTTAGGGCATTGTGCAGTGATTTAGTTGCATGAAGCCCATAGTTGCTAATGACACGGAAAAATCCACACCAACCCTTTTCACAGTTATTGTTTACAGATGCTGTGCTGCTGGGCATGCTGTAGAAACTGGAGCTTGATAAAAGTTGCAAGAATTTATCAGATAGCCCTGTCTCAGAAGGATTTTCATTGTCAGATGATTTTTTTTAACGTCAGTCCAATAAGAATCTGCAGTGCTAATACAAAAAGCTAGTCTTTTTGAGATGTTTGGGTGGTGCCCTACAGGCGAAGAATGTATTATACTATTAGAGGCATTTATGGAAAGCATTCCTAAAGCAGTGTGGCGCTTCATAGGTGCGTGGGCATTGCAGCCTGTGTGACCAGCGATGTAAGGTCATCAGATTTATTTTGTGACAGCAATTCCAAGTTCTTTGTCATTACATTGCAGCTGAGTCCACTGTCAGTTGTGCAGACTTTATTTTTTTCTTCTAACATGCAGCTTTCCTTCCCACAGCAGTAAATGTGTTTTTTCATATGGTGTGAGTGAAATTCTGCTTTTAGCTCTACTTGCGTAGATGTACCAAATTCCCTCCTAGGCTGCCCCACTTTATACGACATATTTGTTTCCTATAGGAGCAAAGATGTGTATACTTCTTACTTTTGCTCTGAATTTTTGCTCAAGTTAGCGTATCGCTTTTTTTTTTTCCCAAAGAATCCTACAGTAACAAGATAATATAAAAAGACAGGCTATACAGCTTAGCTGTATGTTAGTCATTACAGCAGACCTAAGGATGAGATCTTCAGGAAGTCAGAATTTGGGCACATCTAATGAAAATTCTCTTCAGTAAGCAGCGCCAGAAAGCTGGAGTAAGGTTGAGTTATTTGTTCAGGTTCTTGAATTGTCTGAAAAAATAATAGCGCTCTCTTCTTAGTGAAAGTGCACTAATTCAAGCTGATGGACAGAATGGTTCCGTTACAGACTGATTCAGGCTTGATGACTTAGAGATCTCTGAATCTCTGCAGGCACAAGGGGTTTGGGGCTATTTGTAGGTTTTTACGCTGTAGGTAGATGACAGCATGACGTAGTTGACTGGACAGGTTCTGTGTTAGCATGTAGCATTTCCTTTAATAGTCACACTACAGTCAGAGATTACTGCTAAATCCAGGAAATATCATTTGGTCATCTAACTAATCCACATATTTTAGGAAGGAGGGGGAGAAAATGCTGTTTTATTTATTTTTTTTTTATAAAAAAGATACCTTAGGTTAATCCATTTTGAATGTCAAGAGGACAAATCTGACAGGAGTCAGAACAGCTCCAGTGGGACTAGCACTACAAGTTACAAAACAGCTAACATCATCCAAGACTAATTTCTTTCCCCTGTTTGTCCTACTGTGGAGGGAGAGTTAAAAGGCAATTCTTGGGGAGTTGAAAGGCTCCATAATAGGGCTCCTCTCTCTAAGGGAGTAAAACTGCTTTGTGGCCTTTGTCTTCAGGCTGCTAATAAACCATCCCATGCTGTGAAGCTTTGAGTTCACTCTTAATTCAACTTCAGCTCACCGTCCATCAGCTTTGGTTTCCCTGTCTTTGTGAGTTGTTTTTTTCTTAAATACATGGTGTATCTAACTTGCATTTGAGCTTTTTCATTCATTGCCTGAATTTATAAATGTACCAGCTTCAGAGCACACTGCTTGGCGGTTTTTGTCAAAGCATATGAAATCAGAAGCATTGCAGTGAGTTTTGATGGTTACTGTTCTCTTTCTGTCTGGGTGCACGTCTCACTCTCTCTTAAAGCATAGAATCATAAAATCATGGAATCATTAAAATTGGAAAAGACCTCCAAGATCATATTTATCCATATGGATCTGTTTCAGACATGGAGTATTCATGGGGACACACTATTCTGTGCGGTTTGGGGTTCAACTGATCTGTCTCCCCCCCCACCCTGCAGTTCCCAGTTACGTGACCAAGCCTTTAATAATGTGTGCCTATTTTTTTCTGCCAGTGCTTTTCTGGATGAGCCTAAAATATAGTACCTGGGATTGTAAGTAAATGCCAAGTGATTGGCATTGGGCAAATTACAGAAGATCAAGCAAAAGATGGGGTTTTTGTTTTTTGATTTGGGGGGTTGTGGGAGAGTATTTAGTTAATTTTTGACATCTGTGAGGTCTGACACTGCAGCTGCAATAGGCCAGCTCCAGCTCGGCCAGGCAAGCAAAGCCCTGTTTACTGCCTTTGGACCTTTGGAATTGGAAAGAGTCTACAGAATGAATCCAGGAGCCATGGACACGGACCTTGTGCAGTCAGTGCACCTTGACTTGCTGTCATGACAGGTGCTGGTATGATGGTGTCTATGGTGTCCAGAGCCAGAGGGACTTAATAAAAGAACATTTGAAAACACAAAGCCAGAGGTTCCACAAAACTCCATTTTTTTGGTGGTTTTATTCTTAAACCGTGGTCTAATCATTTAAGTGCCCATGAAAGTCACATCCTTTCCAAATGAGCTTAAAATAGTTGCAGTTTCTGTTAGAAGTCGTTTGAAATGAAGTGGTGGGGCAGCATATCTCTCTGAGCACTGGTTGCATCTGTGCAGGCAGGCTTCCAGTTAACAACACAGGAAAGAAGTGGGTGAGGGCAGCATAGGCTGAAGTACAAAGCACAACTAATTTAGTAGTGGTCCAAGGCAAAAACTTGCTATTGTGAAGGGTTGGGCATTCTACACTATGGGAACAACAAATTGGTAGGTAGGTCTGGAATGTCCGGCTTGCGGCCTTTTAAGAAGTTTGCACGGAGGGCAGAGGAGCTGGATAGTCAAGGGACTCCTCTGGATGATCTTCCCATCTACTTTTCAAGAATTAATCTATTTTCTGTCTTAATAAAAGTTGGGTTTGATGAGTAGTATGAACCTATAAGCTCTGTGTGGGTTTATGTTTTGATAAGACCTAATCACATACGATCTTGCTGAGTGACAAAGTTGTTGAGATCCCGTATGAATATCTGCTAATGTCCTCTTGAAATTATATATTTAAGAAAGCAAAACAGCATGAAAATGAAGTCAGAAGTCCTGTGTGCATTGCTGATTTTGTCAGTGCCTTGCTGCAAGGTGTCAGGCTAGTGACTTCCTTCCCTCACCCCCAACCCCTGTCTAAGGAGGGGAGAAAACACATAATACTGAGTGGAGGAGCTATTGAGAGCTTAGGATTTGTCAAGTGCTTTCTTAGTTTCTTTGCAAAAGTATGAAAAGCAGTTTATTTCTTGCTATTGATTTTTAGGTAAGTGAATTAGTCTTATATTAGGTATTGGAGGACTTTGTCACAGAAATTTCACTTTGTTTCTGACCTAGTGCTGCTTTCCAATCTATACTAGCATGCAAGTTTACTGAAAGGATGAAGTCTTTGTTGCGTCATAAATATTTTTTAGGAATTGTTATTTCCAGGTGGTTGTGCGTGTGGTTGTCTGTAGAATGGTCTTTACTTCTGGTTCGTGCTTTGTAGCTTAATTCTCACGCAAAATTTAGCAAACCAAAATGCATTTAAGAAGTGAGATTCAGCTAAATTTGCTATGTTGCTAATGAATGGGAAAAAAAGCTAAGTACTCCAAGAACTGGAGGCTCAAATGAGAAGAGGTGATAGAGAATTCCGGGGTTGGGAAAAGGAGGTAAAACAAAGATCAAGGGGGGGAAATGGAAAGGGAAAAGAGGGCAGACAACACAACAGATGGAAGATTAGATTGAGAGTCTTTTATGTTTAGAAAGAATGGAGATGCAGAAGGGGAGATAACATCAAAAAAAACACAGGAGGGGTCATTATATGGAAATAACACGTAGTCTGAAACTAAATAGTTTTTTATGTCAATATGAGAGATCTTTTTAAATGAGAGCATTAAGAATGTAGTTCTGTGCAATATCAGATATTTTTTTCTGTGTTCTTAAAAACCAGAACTTTTTTATTATTGAGTGATATATACAAAAGATTTTTTTCCCTGCAAACCCTAATAAATAAAACCTAACTGTAGTTGGCAAGGAAGGAAATATGACATTTTAAATTGTTGCTATCGGCCACATTCCTACCATCACTCTTTGCTTTTGGGACTGAAAATTAAACTGACCTTCACCAGCTCCTCTAATGCAGCTGAGATGCATGTTGAGAGGGCAAAGGCTTGCACACGTAAATGTGATTTTGTACCCTTGGTTCATGCCAAAAGAAAGTACAATTATTCTCTGCTCAAAAGTCTCAGTGGGAACCCTGGCCATTGTCAGATGGGTGCTTTGTGCACATCTGCTGCATTGCCCAATGCTTGACTTGACTGCTCACCCTTTCATTGAGGATAAACAAGGAAATAGAAACTCCTGCTTGTGTAACTAAAAGGATATGAAAGGATATGTCCTCATTCGAAGCATACTAGCAAAGAGTAGCCTTGAACAAATACAGAGGAACAAAATATATCCATATTGTATCAGGACAGACTGCTACATCACGCATATAGCTGTGGTACCAAGGGTAAATAACTCTTCTTAAGGCTTTTTACAACTTGTACGCTTCAGGGTTTGGATATACAAGTAGATCTCTAAACAAACATGTCAAGTATGATAAGTAATGTGTGCAAAGGGGCTGTCATTCCTGTCCCTATCTGTCTCCTTTAAGTTGCATTCAGTAAGAGACAGTGAAATATTGGAAAATTTGTTTTCCAAACGTTGGGTTTATTCACACAAAATGGAGAAAAATCAACACATTTAAAAGCACTTGGAATTTGTTGTTGTTAAAAGAACTTTTTTTCTTCATCAAATTGGTATTCCAGTAGGTGCAAGTGATGTTACTCCAGGTATATGTCTATTTGTTGTGTGGATGTATTCCTGGTGTAATATTTCTGACAAGAATTCTTATGAAACTGTTTGGGACCACGAATAACTGTAGGTGTGAAATTGTTTAATTGTTCATGCCTCCAAAGCAGTGCTCACAGAAAAAGGGCAGAACTAATTCAAGGAAAAAAAATAAATAAAAAAAAATAAAAAACATGACCAGAGTGGCAGAAAGTTTAGGTAAGGTTGAAAAATGATGTTTTGACCAGCTTGTGCAATCATTACAGCATGGTTTAAAGTTGTAGCAGCCTGAGACAAGCCTGTGAGCTGATACAGCCTCTCACCTTTGCAGTTTTAAATTCAAACCTTCCTTTCTGATTGGAGATCTTAAGTAGTCTAGTCACACCTCAACAAAGCCACAGGAACTGAGGAAAATTTGTATGGTACGTGAAATAATCCATCATGTGGGAGAGGAGAGTGACAGAGCACCTTCAGAAAACCTGCTCGGTTTTTTACTAGACAAAAGGGGAGCAGCACACAAGTTGGAAGCAAAGGCTCATAAAAATGGACCTCAGCTAGGACTTTGCAAGATGAAAGGGAAGCAGATACCCTGCTTGTGTAAGGAAAGGGTAGGTCTGTGTACTATACATGATTGTCAGCAGGCTCCCTTTGTGTTTTTCTGTGCTGTTAGACACTTTCACTTAAACCCCCCTTCATAACATCCATCACACTCTGATATAATCTTTTCCTACCCATTTTCCTACCCAGTGTCCATTTGTCCAGTGTTTCAAGAGATCCCACTTTCTTGGCAGCTAATGTCCTGTAGTCATTTCCCAAAGAGGAGAAACTAAGAAGTGTTCAGTCACACTAAAATGTGTGGGTTTTGACCCTTTCGTGTGAGTATACTGATGCTAATGTGACTTGGCATCGTGAATGAAGCATGTATGCTTGGTGAATAAAGCATGTGTGCTGTTTTCCGTTAAGAATAAACTTTGCTCCATATTTTTCATACACTGCTACTTTAATTCCTCAGAACGATGAAGTCACCCTACTCCCACTGCTGTCAGCTGCCAGCATCCTTTGGTTCTCTCTGGACTCAGGCTCATTCCCATGCGTTCATACCTTCAGTCACTGTCCCTTTTTTTCTCCTGCTGCTACTGACCAAGACTACTATATGACACTCCGTTGGCACACAACACTAATGCCTCCCAATTTAGGCAATTGGCATGCCCATCTGCTTTTATAAGCTCAAGACTTGGTACTTTAAAAAAAAAAATAGGCTAACAATGTCTCTGTGGATAATAGCAAGGGGTCAGATGTTGTATCTGCCAATGCCTTGCAGGTATCTTGGATGCTCTAGAAGTGTATAAAATAGCACTACGTGCCTTTCTTGCATGTAAATTCCATGCCATCAAAGTGATGTGTACTGTGCTACTCCACATTTCATCACGTCATTAGGATGGTTTATCTTGATTACTTCACTGGACACACAGCTTCAAACTTCTGTAGCAGCATCATGTTACTTTCTGTGAACTTTCAGAGCAGAATATTTCTCAACTGTTGGGGAGAAATTAAAACAAACATAAAGACATCATTGCCATCATGAAAGCTGGATGATCTGGTATGTTTTGCATGACGCACTGTTTCTTAAAAAACTTGCTGGATTTAGTCGCTGTCTTGGGCAAACATTTCCATATAAACATACTGGTATAAACAAAAACAAAACAGAGATCCTCAGTCAAGACTTCGAGGGAGTGTGACTTTTTTTTTTCTTATGCTCAGTTTTATGTGGATAACAAGCAGTAGATGAGGAAAAATCTTGTAAAGTTTGAGAGTCGGGGCTCAAAAAAGGGAGTGTTTGAAGTTTGTGGTGGGGCAGTGTCCTGTATGTGTGAGGATGTGAAGAAGCCAAGTAGAAAGCTTCAGAGGTCCAAGTGCTCCTATCCACTGTCTGAACTACATGAGGCATACGGTGTTTTTGTTATAAACACTGGTTTGGGTTAGCTACAGGAAGCAACTGATACTCCTTTTTGAGGATTGTATTCGTTTTCAGTTTTGTTTGACGCATTTGGAATGATCAACCCAGATGATATCACAGACATCAAATTGCACTGGCATACATCCTAAAAGTGATCCTGTTGGAAACTTCCATCGAAGTTTCCATCAGTGGAAAATGTACCCGCAGCAAAATCAGACTTTGTGGGATTGTGATGAGTTTAAGTGTTTCTCTTTTGCTGTCAGGAAACGTAAAATATTGTATATGGGCTGGGTCTCCTGTCCTACCTGTGAGCCTTTTAGATGATATATTTCATTACTTTGTGCAGTGTTTTGCTGATCCACAGCAAGTATTTTCCTCATCATTCTTCTGAAGGAGGGGCAGAGACTTGTTTCGTTATAGGAGACCACTGGATGCTGATGTTAGTATTACAGTCCTTCCCATGAAGAAGGGAGTTCTCCGTGGCTTGTCTGGAGGATGCTCAAGGGATCCTGGGCAAATTCTAGCCAGGAGGCTGCTATTCACCTCACCCTGTGTTCTCTGGCACAAAAGAAAGACCAGTAAGAAACTGATGGAGCTGGGGCTGGAGGCCCTCTTGTGAAGTGTGAGTATGGGAAGGAGAGGACTTCCTTCTTTTCTTTTTCTTTTGCTAGAAAGTTTCTAAAGTTTAAAGCAACTTTTAAGTAAATAGTTGTGCCCTGTTCAGTAGTTCCTTCTACTAGCCAAAATCAAATGCAGGAAATGCCTAATCCAGAAGTGTGACATTGATCCCTAATAGGATCTTTTCTTTTTCAGAATACTTCATTTCTACACCTTTATTTTTCTCTCTAGCATAGCAACAGCTTATCCTTAAGATTTGTCCAACAGAGCTTGTCTCCTGTTGGTTATAGGCCATCATTTTGTATTGTTTTTATCAACAAAACCTACTGTCAACAAAAACAGTATTACTACTGGTAACTAGAATCATAGAATATCCCAAGCTTTAAGGGACCTACAAGGATCATTGAGTCCAACTCTAGCAGCTTCATGTCTTTTGGAGTTTCCATGCAATGACTACTGCAATGATGCTTATGTCATTTTTTTCTAACTCACCCTCTCTTTTTTCTGTTGTGATCAGTGTGTATAGCAGATCAGAAAATGCTGCTTATTTTTCATGCCCACAGTATATCTGGTCAGGCTGATAAAAACAAAAAAAAAAAAAAAGCTGGCTTCCTTGAGCAAATAACTGAAGCAACCAAAAAAACTTCCCAAAACAGCCCTTCTAGTAAGAGCTCCAAAGGGAGTACAGTCCTCATCAGCCTACTACCCCAAGGAGTCTGAACTGCTGTGAGATGATGAGTCTGTTGCTAATTTGAACAGTAGAACAAAACCATTTAGTAAGCTTGGCCTTCAGTTCCCTAGACATGTTTTTTCCTACTTGCATCATCTTAGCTATTAGGTCATGCAAAGAAGCACCCAGGATGCACTGCAGAAATAAAATGCTATGTCAACTCTTTTCTAATAGGAAGTTTGATCTTCCCTGCTTATAGCTGTAGTCTTCAAGAATATCTTGAATTATTTCATTCCCGTGGGAAAGTATGGAGAACTGCAAACAATTTTACATTCCATTGCTACAGGTGGATGGGCTAAGATATTTATTAAAGGGATTTGGCTCCTGTTATCTCAGGAAAGATATTTCTGTAATTCTGAAAGAAGGCTAAGAAATTTTTGTGCAATTGACCTCTAGGTACTCTCTGGCACCAAAAAAAAAAACCAACAACAACAAAAAAAAAAAACACGAGGTTGTGGCTTTTCCTTCACAGTGATAAATAAGAGTTAGATCTTGTGGTCTTCACCTTCTCTGAAACTAGCTGATACCTTTCTCTAATTTTTTTATACTAGTTCAGAAAAGTTGCTGAAGTTTCTGCTTTGGGGTTGGCTGTCACTTGTGAACCACACAAAGTTGTGCAGTTGGGTTGGGGAGAGCTCTGAAGGTTGCAGAGGTGCAGCATGTTATTTCTTTACCTGCGACCTCTGTTTCTAATATTCAGAGCACCTGTCCTGGGAGGCAGGCTGCAGTAGTGAAATACAGTAGTGCAGGCTGTCCTTGTTCACCAATTGTGTTTAAATGCAGGCCTCGTACTGTATCCAAAGATTTGTACTTACCCATTTGAAACAAAGGAGGTGGGCTGTCCCTTGAAGGTTACTGATGTAGAAAAACTCCAAAAACAAACGCCAGGGAAATCAAGGTACCTAGATTTTACTCCAATAAAAGGGTGCTTGCCGCTGTCTTCATTGTCTTGCAGCAATTTGAAAAATGTCCTTGGATATATGTTTGGGAATCATTACTTGTGTTCTCCACTTTTCATGCAAGATTGGAGAGCTAAAGCCTGCTAGTCTACCTCTGGAAAACTGGTGCAGTCCTTGCTATTACAGAATTTTTCTTTCCTATTAAACTTGTCTTGCATTAAAGGTACAAAAGATACTAAGTGGTCCATGAAAAGACAGAGGAACAAAATTATTATTTATAACTTTTTGGAGGTACTTGGCATTGACCCTCATGTAATGCCATTCAGACCTACAGAAAAAAATGTAGTTGGAAACAGTATTACATCAGTGTTCCCTCTAACGGAAAAATCAAAGTCAACAACACTCGCGACATAAACAAGTGGGAAAAATTAAAGCAAAGAACTTTTGAGTGGAAGTTACAGAAACTGTAACATGCAACAAGTTTGAATCAAGTTTTATCATCAAGTTTAGCAATGCGTAGAGGTTAGCTTGTACTTTCAGGGATACAGGTGACTAGCATCTGAGGACAGCATTTAGCTAAGCTAGAAATACATATCAATAAAAAACAGAATAATGGAATTAATACTAAAAAAAAAAAGTATTCATGCTCTAAGGAATACCAATTTGCAGGCAACTGTTGAGCTTCAGAGTATACTAGCTCTTGGGAAATGTTCTGTCAAAACTGTCTGGAAATGGGATTTTTTTTCTTTGAAGCATCTGGCTCTGGCTGACCTGCAGACTGGTTTGGTCCAGAATTACATTCCTCTTTCTAAAACTTAAAACCCATTCACCGCTAACAATAAGAAAAGATTAAAACAGATTTACAAATACGGTAACAGGAAATAACTATATCGATAAAATAATATTGTAAGCTGCTGATACTGTTAATCAAAGCAATTCTACAAATCTTATCTTACAGAAAGGGAATTATGGTTCCATACACCAGACGTTAAGAGCAGAACCAAAGATACTTTGGCTAATGTGGACTTTTGATTGCTGCATTATTTTTTTCTTCACACTTTACTGTGAGAAAATCTTTCTAAACCTTTTCAAATAGCTTTGTGTAACGTTTAATCGCTGAAATAAGATTCATTGTATAAGGATATAGTTGCTGATGTTTAATTCTAATCTGTTATTACCCCGAAACTTTTCTGAAGTCAAAGTTTGAACTCTCCAGAAGTGTTTGTTTGATCTTAGAGAAGATACCGTAGTGATTAATGGTACCGATAAGGTGTTGATTGGTGCTTGGGAGAACCTATTCATAGAAACAATAGACTATTATACTCTACTTTAACTACCATAAAACAATATTTAAGCTTTACTCCTTAGAAACAATAGTTTTATTTATACATCCCTGTCTGTCTCTAAACCAGCATTACAGTTTCAGGCTTCTTATTGTGGTGAAAGTGTACATTAACGTTTTCAGTGCTTGAAAAGTTCAGGTCTATACCAAGGTGCAGAAAAAAAAGCAAATGGAATTTTTCAGCCTGAATTTCATTCTGAAGTTAAGAGTGGGGGGGGGGAAAGTGGAATGGTAGAACTACTAGATATGCTTTGCAAGACATTTGAGAGATGTATTAAGATTTGATACGTTACAGGGTACAATCTTCTTCTTGAGCTAGACTGCGCAAGCTGCCTTTCATTGTTTCATGCTATTGCCAGGGGTAAGAGCACCAGGTGCACCAGATTTCTTACTGATACCAAAATAATCCGAGAAGATCAAATTTACTTTACTTCAAAAAGGCACTAGAGCATCTACTCTTCTCAAAAGTTACTATTTAGAGTCAAAAGCTTGTAACATATAGTAATTTTATATTGTTATTGTTATGCTGTTTTAGCTAGTGACATAGTCCGTGCTCTGAAGACTTTGCAGATTAAGGGAATACTTGGACACTGAATGCCTAAATGGAGCAGAGCATAGTTTTATCATGCTTTGTTCACGCTGCTTCAGTTTAAGAATAAAGAAGCAAGCCTAAAACCCCTCCTTCCCCAGCCAGGATGTTGATGATTGCAGTATAGTAAAACTGGTGTTCAGTAATCTATCCATAGACTCAAGGAGAAAGATGAAATTGCTACATGTAGGATGCAGAACCAACAACTAAAACCCTGTTACCTCACATCTTGTAATTTAGTTCTGGAAACAGATCTTTTCTATTCAAATTAAGTGGTATTCATTTACTTACACATAATAAATTAATATTAATGTTTTAAAGCCAAATCCAGAACAACTACATTTTGCTTTGTCAACACCCCTGTGTGAACTGATGTATGAACAAAAGTATTATTGGTGATGGTGTCCTTTTCATTAGTAAAAAAAATCTGTGTGTGCTAAAATTAGACGTGAGTACACAGTTACATCTTAAACAGCCCATGTACTTAATTCTGTGTTGATCTTGTCTTTAGGCAGAGGTACACCATTGGAGGGAGGAAAGATGATTCTTGATGCCATGTCAGAATACATACTAAAAAGTAAATGGTCTGAGTTATTTAGACTAGAGCAATAATTTGCAGTATGTAATCTCAGTGTCTTTCATCTGATACTTGTCACTTTAAAATTCCAGTAATGTGGTTCAGATACCAGAATGGTAGTCTTTTTCTTTACATTCAACACACACGCCAAGCTCCTGAGGGTTCAGCAGGGTCTAGTTTCTATACTATGGAAGCTGAGCTATGTTTGGCATGTTTTTAAAGTAAGCCTGGATCTAAATAGCCTTTCTCTGTTCATTAGTAGAGCTCATCTTTTAAAGAAGGCTCTGCAGAGAGGAGGGAAATTATCCTTATGAACTGGATGCCGTCAGTTTGGAGAAGGATTCATGAGACATTCTGGTAGCCACCAAGGCTTATGCCAGGCAGTGAGCTCAAGGAATGATAAAATCAGGGTCTAGCTTAAATACTGATCTGTTTGAAGGATGAGGGAAGGCTGTCAGCATAGCATGGAAGACAAACTCAGATATCACAAACTGAAGCCAACTGCAGGGGCTGTGGACATAGAGGAAGACCATATAGTCACAGACCTATTGAAGGTGGATGGGGAAACAAAGGCTAAGAATTGTGGTGCCTATGGGAAGGAAAAGCTGCAGATCTGGGCAAATTGCATGGATTTTCTTCTTTGAAGCAATTATTTGTGGTTTTGAGAGAGGTAAAAACATAGTATGAACAAGAGTGGGGGAAAAAGCAAAGACAACAGACTTGTGTTTCCTCTAGTGTAGATTGATTTTTTGAGCAGCTTTGTATCATGATTTTGTGGGTGTAGGGGGAGAGGGAAGGCTACCAAAAAGGGCATTGTTAAAGTGGAATCTAACTCCAAAGAGGAGGATTGTTTCCTATATGCCAAAAAATGGCAGCTGGACAAAAAAGAAAAGAAAATGTAAATAAGGGTGGACATTTCTATACGTATATATTTGAATTTATTAGCTGCCAACATTGTCAAATAGAAATGGAATTAGATACTTTATATTCCTAGTTATAAGTATTCCACTCCTACTGGAATTCCTCTGGAAGATGGTTTGAGCATTGGTCTGCTTTAATATTTGTTTGTCTTCAGAAAACAGAAAATTGAGTGAAAGCAGATGAGGTATTTCTTCTAGCAGAGAGTGCAAGCATCCTAACAGTATCCATAACCAATGTTACATGAATGATTGCTAAAACCTCATGGTGATGTTTCAGTCTGTCAGTGCCTCTACAAACTATAATATTATTTCAGAGCACTTTGGGGAAGTAACATTGATTTTTACATTTAGAATTAGTGTGTGTATATATATATATATTAAAATCCAGTTTTACTATTGCAGCTTTATAAAAAGCAGTAGCTGTTTCTGTTTCTTTCCACGTGCAGCTGGCTTACCTTGGATGTGTTCAATAAGAGTCCTGTTAAATCCATACTTCTGCCATCTCACGTAGTCAGACTCCAGCTTTATATAGTCATAATACGAAGGCTCCCCTTCATGCCTTTATTTTGTGCATCCTCCTCCTTCCTCTGTGAAACTCCAGTCTTGGAGTTGAGGAGATGAGGATGTCCTTCTACCAGAGCTCCATTCTTGCAAAAATCTGTCATGTCATCCTTACACAGAGGAGCTTTCATAACCAGGAGGGCAATGCAGAACTTCATCTCATCAAGTTCCACCTCACACAGCCTTAAGTATTCTCTGAGTCAGTCATTTTATTTTTTCTTCATCCTGGAGTCCATTTTACTGTATCCTTACCCCTTCACTTCTTTCTGTCTTCCATACTTCCCTGTATTTAAAAAGTGATTAATTAGTTTACAGCTTCAGTTGCAAGTGCATCTAAAGATGCTCTTCTCAAAGTGTTTTGACCAAAGAACTGTATTGCAATCGAGATGATTATGTACACATTAAAGTATATTAAAACAGTATGGAGCTCTGTCCTTAAATCCACACAGATGAACTATATTCAGGTTTCACTGAACGCAAGTTGTTCCTTATATATGTGACCTATCATCACTTGGGCACCTGAAAGAGAGATTGCATCTGTTGCTCCCCTTTGTTTAATTTTACCTTGTTTGCCTGCATTGGAATGGATCTGTGAGAGACTTGGAGGTTGGCTTTTGGGGGGCGGTGTATGCAAATCTTTTTTTGACTTTTAACACATGCTTCCTGTTGGTCGTTTTTGCTGTATATGATCCATCACCATCTTTTTCTTAGAACATATTTCAAAGGTGTTGGAGTGATGTGCTCATTTCCTGTCTTTTTAAGCTCAGGCACATTCTTTTTTATCTCGGGAACTTCATTTAAGTAACCAGGGTCTCTTAAGAGCAGACAATGAAAGGCTCCACCACATTTTCTTGCTAAAGAGGTGGTGTGAGGATGACATCATTCATCTGTGCTAGACACTGACTCATAGGCATCTGACCCCAGGGTGGAACCCAGTTACAGGGGTTAACATGAAGTCATCTGCGGTTGCACAATGCATTTCACAGTTGCTCTTTCTCTCTCCTTTTTTTTAACCATCTGAATAATTGCAGAGTGCACAACATAACGAAGTACAGCAATGAGGCAAACATTGCTTTTGGTGCTTTTCCAGGGCGATTTGCAGACCACAACCAAAAAGAGCAGGAAAATTTTTATGATACAGTATTGGATTTTACATTTGGATGCAGAAATAGCTTTGTCCAGTAGCCAGAAAATGGAAAACAAATTTGTCTTAAAACTGTAGGGCATACAACTGTTTTGCATTGTTGCATTAGTGTTGTTTGCGTTTTTGTTGCATTAATTTTCATTGGGAAATACTAGACCTGTTTTTATATTTGTAGGGTGGTATCCTATGCAAACTTCTGAGGCATCTTTGACGTGTTAGTATCCAAGGCATGTTTTGATTTGTGCTGTGTTTTTTTCCTGACATTTTTTGGCTGTATTTTCAGCCTGTCCACAGTTGCTTTTTTAGAATTCTTTGCTTCATATTCTGGCACAGGATCTGGACTTGTTCTTGTGAAATACGGTCTGCGTGTGCATTTAGGGGCTGAAAGTCACTAGTGATGTAACTTGCAAGAATATCTGTAATATTAAAGAGTTTTAGAAAGAGAATTACCTGTTGGGCTCTCTGGTTTCTTACCCTGTTTGAAACTTGGCTGAATTTGTAGGTAATACCATCAAGATGATGATTGCTTAGGACTGTTTCCAGGATCTCCTCTTCAGTTAGTTAGAACTGTCTTAATGTAGGCACTTTTCCCCTTTTATAGCATTAGAAACAAGCTTTTTCCTGCTTGAAAAAGCTGTGGAGAACGTTAAAGGCAGCTTGGTTTTGCCCACTGCTGAGTGCTGTGTAAGTGTTATAATCAAAAGAGAAACAGTTGGAACAAAACACCGATTAGATTCTGGAAATCTGAATCTTGTAAGCAACTTCACATTCCAGTATAACTTAATATAAAACTGAGCATATAATAACTTACCTAGCAATTCCCACTTAGTCTCTGAAACTTAGCTTATAAACAGGCAAGACAAGTGGGAATTTGTATTTGGAAATTCAGAGATTCTGTTATGGAAGACTTTGTAAGAATGAATGAATTATTAAAATCAGGATTGCTGAGGGAGCAATAACATTTCTACTTTTGAAAAAAAGAATCTGAAAATGATTTAATGGTTTAGAATATGAAAGGCTTCTTCCCTCCCCAAAATCTTAAGAGACCTGTAGGCCACTGCAGTGTCCTCTTCCTGCTTGGAAATGTGTTACATATTTCACTTCATACAGGTAGTTTTTAGTAATATAGTATTTAAGGACAGAGAGAAAACAAACAATATAAGGCTTTTAAGGAAACTGACCCCGTGTAAGTTCAGGGTAGCCTGCTTCTCTCCACTCAGCTGATTCAGCAAAATATTTAATTGTTGAGGTCTGATGCAAATTGCATGCAAATTGCTGACCCTGGAAACACTGTGGGGGCAATCCTTACGTAGGCAGGAACAATTTCTCCAATGTACTACGGCATAAATAGTCTTGGTTTTGACATCAGATGTGCAGATGTTTTTTTCAAATTATACGTTTCTGGTGCAAATGCATTTAATTGAGTGACTTTAAGTCATTGCACAAAAATCTGCTTTGCAAGGAGATTGTCTACAATTACTCCAAGCTAGTCAGTGATTCTTTTAATTAACTTTTGTCTGTGCACTGGAAGGTGTAACTTTTTGTGTGATATGGTTAAGGTGTCTTGAGCTGTATCTTTGAAAGTAACAGACATGCATGTTCAGTTATAACACAAATGAGAAATACCTATACCTATAAGCATGCAGTCAGCTTCTAAACATTCTTTGTCTTTTTCCACCTGATATTATATATTTACATCTTGCTTATGTTCATTAAAATGTAAATGTAGAAATGATTACAATTAATCAGATACGTACACATGCAACCAAAGCTATGATACAAGTATTCGGAGACATCTTTTTGTAGATGAAATTGCTTATCTCTACAGAACTAGTGAAAGGTGGAAATGTTTTCTTTTGGAATAACAGGGAATCATAGCCCCAGTTCCCCACAATATGTTCTTTTAAGGAAGCACAGCAACAAGCAGACTTCTGTTTATGACAGATGGTAAATATATCTGTACCTATCTATATATATTTTCATGCCCAGGAACTGTAAATTTTGTAACCTTCAAAGCACTTTGTTTAGCTGTCCAACAAGAAAATTACCACAGAATAAGGACAGATATTTTGTTTGCGTTTTTATTTCTTTGCTGCTGTATGAGGAAAACATAAGTTGTAGCCCACATCCTCCATTTTTTTTTCTTTTTAAAGATTTCATCTTGGAATTCTTTATTACTGAAATATAAGTTTATAAAGGAGAGCCTGTCAGAGTTTTAACTGCAGCGGTTCCCCTAGTGCTACTGCAATTTTATATGTGCTTCATTATATGTTGTACATAATTTCAGTATATGATGTACACATTCCTAAACATTAAGTATATCCTATGAAATAACGGCACCTCATAAAAAGGGATCATTTTCATACTAATGATATACTTAAGCTGTTCAGAAACTAACTGAACTAGCAACTTATTTCCTGAGGCAGGATTTGGGGATATGTTTAATTTAAATGGGGCAGCCATAGTGAGTTATGAATTGTGAAATGACCACTATGTTTACCGCTTAAGAGGTGCAAAATTGTTAATGGATAGCTGAAGTATCCTTTACCAAGTGAATTCTTGCATGTTGTATGCCTGTATTCTCAACAGTTAGATCCCAAAAGTCATCTGCACATATTCAGGAGCATATTTTATTCAAAACGTCACCCACAGAAAACTTTGTTCAGCCTTTTAAGAACAAAACATTTTTTCCCCCTATTTTAGAAAGTGCTGGGGAAAAAAGTGAGAGGAGCAGGGCAGTGTGTACAAAAACAGCAACAGGAGTTGCTACGTACAGCTATATAGATATATATTTAAATGGCTGAAATGCATTCTTCATTAAAAACTAATGCCTTATTTGGCTTAAGGTAAGACATGACTGTGAAATCACTTCTGAACATTCCTCTAATCTCTTTTTAAATTTCACTTTTTTGACTCCTTGTCTTCCCTTGGCATATTAGAAGATATTCCTACCAAAAGTTAAAGATCATGAAAGGATGGAGATTCATCCTGTGTATTTGTCCATAGTCACGTGTCATTTGTTGCTTCCTATTCTTTTTTCACCTTGAGTTTGTACTGCTAAGGTCTTTACATAGAAAGCTTCAATTTGGGAAACAGTAGTCTCATGCACAAATAATACTGAAGCATTGCATTATCATTGAGTGGTTCTGATAGTGTATATTCGTGTTCCATTTGGCACAGAAAATTAGGTTTCAACTTATGAATCAGGGCTTCCAGTTCCTATGATTTTATTGAGAAATTTCACTATATATGTATATATATATATAGAGATGTTTTATTAAAGGCATAATCCTGAAACCAGGGGCTACAATGAGTGTTCTAGTTTTTATTTCATAAAAGCACTTTTCACTCCACATAGTTGGAAGAAGGTCAGATAATAAGTGTCAGTAGCCCAGCTTTCCATGGCCATCAAAATTCAGGCTTAAAAAAAAAAAGCTATGCATGTCATCAGACTTAAGGCAGGGATAAAAGTTAGGGTTTCTTCTTCACCCGAGTGTTTTTCCTCAACTTTAACTGAATTTGCAGTGACTGGAGGTAAGAGGGCTTGGTCTGAGAGCAAGTTATTTGTTTGACCTTTACCGTGCATTTGAAACAGTTTCTTCATAATGTCCGTGTAATTTATGGGGTGGTGGAAGAGTTAGTTATGAGATAATCTGTTTCTCTGAGATACTGTACGTTGAAGAACTTCTCCTTTTTATGTGAAAGAATAATGGTCCAGAAAATGACTTATAGTGTTGCACCCATGAGATAATATAATGAAATGTAAAATAAATGGTAATAAAATGGTGTTAAATCAAGGAAATTCTCAGTGACAGTTAAACCTAACCCATTAATCAGGTGTGCTCTAGTGATCGCTTTGAATATCAGATTTGCAATCACCAGAACCTGAATTTCCTGCTTTTTTTAAAAAAAAAAAAGTCAACACTCTTTAAGAAGATGCATTTCTTGTGCTTCATTTCCTTGTGACTGATGTACATGTGTGGTTGATATAGACCACATATTTTAAAGATGGTAACTACTTTTTGTTTCATTATTTTATTAAAAAGTTGTTTCTCAATGTCTCTTCTGCGCCACCATCCATTTGTTTAAGTGCTCCAAGACACAATGAGAATTCCTAGCTGGCTTAAAAGACAGTTTTAAATTAGTACTTCTGCTTTCATTTTCCTGTGTTCATTTCCATCATCCATTTCAGCGATGAAACTTGCTTTGCCGTGTATTGCAGTCCAATAATGACTTGCCTGGCCTTGTGCCATAAACAATCAAAATGTCTTGACCTGATTGTAATGCATAAATTGCCATATCTCATTGCAGTGATAAGGATATTTCAGAAGGTCAGGGAGGAGGATGAAGAACAGGAACATACAGTGGAAGAGACGATGTACACTTCAAGGGAAGTGGCTGTATTGTTTTTGATATCAGGCATATATTCTGTATGTTTGACAAAAATAGACACTCATAATTACTGAAAGTTTAATAATATCTTTTTTTTTTTTGATATATTGAGTTGAATTGAGATAATAAGAGAACCTTTTGTTTTCAGAAGTTCTGTATGCCCCTCACAGCCCAAGCCTTTGAACAGAGCATGTACATGGAGGCTGGTCCAGCCCCAAGTAAAGGATTCCCTGACGGACTGGTTGCTACTGTTTAGCCTGAACATTCAAGTCAGATATGAAATGGAAAACTAAACCATCACACACACACGCTCCAAAACTAACTGCATGTGCTAAATAGCAGAGAAATCTTATCAAAGTAAATATCTATTAAATTAATGCCAGTTAAATTGGTTGGACTTGATGATCTTAGAGGTCTTTTCCAACCTAAATGGTTCTGTGGTTCTATGAAAGGGGCTGGACTAACAACTCTAAAGAAAAAAGTCTTCATGTATGCATAGGAGGGATTCAGTGGTTTCTGTTTTTCAATTTGACATGACCTCCACTCGAATCTGGAGGAACCTTCTATAAGAATTAGGAAATGGTGCAGTATCTTTGCCCACTCAGCCCCTTGCTCTTTTTCCTGAGGACTGGAGAAGTTTGCAATTTGTGCGAAATGTGTGCTGGTCCAGTAGGAGCGAGCAGCTTTCAATAACTGAAGAATCTGACTTGCTTAAGTGGTTTTATAAATCCTACCAGCTGTTGAAGTCTGCATCTTTAAGCATGTAAATACTTTTATTTCTAGTCTGGCTGTCAGACTAACAGTTTATTTCATAAACCATCACATAATATGTCTGTTTGACACTTTGAGACAAAATACATGTTAAGTAGATAAATGTAACTCATGCAAACATTGTTTTTGTCTTTTGCCTCGGTAAAGAGGTTTCTCACAGTACTATAAGAGAATACAGGGCCAGGAGCATAGAATGAGATTTCTCAGAAACTCCCATTAACTAAAATCATGCGCATTGAGTTAATGGAATCTTGTCATCACCTGTAAAATTTCTGTCAGCAAACATCTGGGTTAGATTGAACTTCCCAATAAACTGTGTTAAAATTGACAAGGCACAAAAGGGTTTGTATGTGAAGCACTAAGACGAGCTCTAAGATTCTTGGTGTTCTTTAGGTTGTCATCTCTAATAATTAAAATATCCTCCAGAGGGAGATGGTCTCCTTCTGTGGAACTGTACTTTACTTGGGCAATTCTGCATGTTTAAAAAAAAATAAATCACAGCAAAAGTGTCAAAGCCTTTTCTTTGGCGCAAGACAAAGGAACGGAACTTTGTCTTCAGTTTCTGTGAGCATTTAGCGGGCTGAATCCTTGCAAAGAGAGCTGTGTTATCATGAATGTATGTCCCAATTAAAAAGCAGTTAATCTGCTTGGTCTTTTTTCATGCTATAATCTTGTTGTTAATATATAAGTTGTGAGTGAATTGTTGGTTCTGGGTTCTCACTTTGTACAGCATGACGGTAGTGTAGTTCAGTGATGTCGGGGCACAGCCCTCCAGACAAATTATGAGGAGTTACTTTTCATGAGGAACAGACATCTTTCTACTGTATTTTGTTGTATTTTTATGGCCATAGTTAACTCTCAAGAAAAAAAAAAAAGAAATCTTCTGGAGTTCTATCAGAAAATTATGTTGGCAGAGGATAATTAAGGATCTGGTGCTGAAAAGTATGCCTTCTGGGGTGTTTGTTTTCAGCTAATTCAATACAATACCCATTTGGCAGCTTAGGGCTTCCATTCAGAAAGTGTCAACTGGTTCTCAGAGGAGTCTGCTTGCAAGGCTGTGATCTCCTTGAGGTCACCAAGACGTGGTGGGATAGGTTGCAGGGCTGGAGGGCTGCAATGTCTCTGTAGGCTTTTCAGGGAGGCTAAGGCAGGATGGCGAGGTTTGTGTTTGACCAACGTGGGCAGTGCGTTTGTGGGTGTCTGGACAGGCTGCCTGCCAGCAAGGAACAGATGAAGCCTTCTTCGGACAGCTGGAAAATGCCTCACTTTTCCAGGTCCTGGCCCTTGGGAGAGCTTTAATTCTGCAGAATGGGCGATACAACAGGGCCCAGGCAGTCCTAGGGGGTTGTAAAGTGCATTGTTGATACCTTCCCATTGACTCAGCATGGGTGAGACGTGTCTGGAGTGCTGGGCCTGGTTCTGGGCTCCCCAGTGCAAGAGAGATATGGACATAGCAGAGTGATCCAGTGAAAAGTGACAAACATGATGAAGGGGCTGCAGTGTCTGTTGTCTGAGGAGGGGCTGTGGGAGCTGGGCCTGGCCAGGCTGGAGAAGAGAGGGCTCAAAGGTATCTCATCACCATGTCTATGGAGGAAGAGCTGGGAAGATGGAGCCAGACTCAGAAAAAGAACACTTCAGAGTTCATTTCTAAAGCATTTTCTTTTAGCATCCCTATACGCTGTAAAGTTAGTTGAGGATCTTCACTGTTATACTTTGGTTGTGTCTGTTATTGATGTTTTGGGGATACAGTCTTCCTAGTGATTAAGAAATAGTTGTGTGCCTACCTCTCATCATTATTGTCGAGGAGACAGAGGACTGGCTTACCAGGAGGGGGAACAGAGCTAGGATTTAAGGGGATGACTCTGTTCTGGAGAGCACGGTGTCTTGAAAGGACTTGGGTGTGACATTGGAACAGCACTGAAACCTCAAGAGGATGTAGTTGTTAATCCAGTGCAATGGGCAAAATAACTTGTAAAATGAAAACATTCAAATTCATTGAAGTAAAATTCAGTGTTCAAACATTAGTGATGCTTTGTTCCAGGATGTCTTCATTATCACCAAGGAAGGGACTTAGATAGTGAACTGTCTTGTGCTTTTTTGACAAAAATAGATACATTTGATAATCTTTAGAATGAGCTTCTGATTGTCTTGTTGCATTTTGCTTACTTCACATGGAGACAGTCTATATTACCTTTTGAAAAGCAAAATTGTTGATAGCAGAAGGAGGCAAGAAGGTTTCAGTGTTCTGGGGATGCCTAGTCCTGATAAGGTACAAAGCTGATTTATGCAGTTATTTCACGGAAATGAACGAGGTGGTTCTTTTGGCAGGAAGGCAGTTTTTGTCTAAAGGCACAAATCCATTTTTTTCCTCTAGATTTAACTGTTTTGACAGTTGTATTATAAAAGCTAGACGCTGTACACTGTAACTCAAACCACTGCTTTGTGTGCGTTCTATTAATTTTCAAAATCATGGCACCAAAATGACTGATTTCCTCCTTTTAAACACATTTTGTTGTCTAGTTTCACCTTGCTATGTTTCAGTTTTACTTAATTTTCCTGCCATAGTGCTTCTGAACATCTGCCTGAGTTCTTTCAGTTTCTCCACTGCTGGGTCTCTCGGCTCCTGCAGCTGTGGTCTCTGTCTCTTAGCCAGCAGCTCTCAAGAGGTGACAATTAATCCCGCACTGTTTGCCACGTTTATCTGGAAGTCTTTGTCCTTCCCACCTGACCTTCCTTAAAAGACCATGTCTTTCCAGCTTTTTTTCCCCCCAGTTTTGATAGTAGCGGATTGGATTTCTCTAAGTCATCTTGTCTCATTAATCCTCTATTAAAAAGTATTGCATTTCACTTGGGGCTCAGGCCTGCTGCCTAATGCTCCCTGTCTGGGTAGGGCAGGTAATAGGGTATGGAGAATATCTGCCTGTTAGTTTGTTACTTGTTAATGAAGGCAGAAATTTTGTCTTTTTTCCACCCAGTATCTCATAGGTAATTATCCATACTTACGTCATTTTCAGACTACTGCGCTTGACAAACTGAGGTCTTAACAATGAGTTTGAAAAAAAAAAAAAAAAAACCATTTCTAACACTTCTCAAACTATTACTTAAGTAAAACAAAACAAAGCAGATGGCTAGCAATTGTGAATATCAATGTTGCTTTCTTTAAAATGCTCTCAATGAAATGGGAAGTAAGCAGCTTGTGTAAGCATTCCCTGCAAAGTAGAAATAGACTTTTTCCTGCTTTATTGTCTCTGAGGCAGGTGTCTTGAATGGTGGCAATGTCCTCAGAGAGCAGTTGTGATGGCTATTGAGACAGAATCTTCAGTTTACTGTACCCATTCTCAAAAAAAAAAAAAATAATAAAGGGGGGGTGACCAAAAGCCCAGGTAGTTTGCCAGCTGTACAAGGACATAGGAAAAAAACAGGGTACAGCCACTGTGAGTGAAGGGGAAAACACTGGAAAATCTTCAATGGCAGCTCCTGTGTGAGCCACCAGGCTCAGGCTTTATCTGTCTTTATTTTACAGTGTCTGGGGGCCGGGGGCTGTTCTCAGAGATCGCGGCAAGGGCAAGGCTGTTCATTGCTTGTTCCAGTCCTCCTGGTTAGTTCTCCAGATATCTGTTTTCACCACTCCAGTATTTAAAACTCGGTGTGGTTGTATTTTATTTTGCAAATACCAGCTTAGACCAGGAGGATCAGCAATTAAAGCAACAGCAGCTGTCTGGTATAAGCCTGGGAGATATAAACATGCCTGCATACAGAGCCCTTCAAGTAGCTTTTGCCCTCCTCCCTGGCCCCCCATCCTATTTTTCAGATCACTGGATGTCATTTGTGCCTGTGCATGGAACAGGTGTCTCTTGTGAACTCCTTAAATAAACTGAATTTTAGAGAAAGATCCTGATGTCAGTTTACACAGGTGCAGACATCATTCAGGAGAATGCTATTTGCACACAAACACACTACTGTTTACTGTCTGCGCTGCAATCAGAGCAGTGCCAGAAGGGCACTGAAGCAAGATGGAGCACGGTTTGCTTTGCTGCTGCTGCTGTCGATTGATGTGAACTTTCATAAAGTTCCTTCTCACTGGGCATGGAGTCTTTTTTGCTCCAAGAAGCATTGAAAAAAGCTCTTTTAAACAGTGGGTCAGAGAAAAGCAGGAGCCATTTTTAATCATGATGTGTGAAATGACAGAAAATGTGTGTGACTCTTTTCTTGGCTTTGCCTGGTTACTTAGCAGGAACTTTGTTTTTGTTTGGGATTTTTCCCCTCCTTGTATTAAAGCTTACACAGGAGCCTACGATAGGACCAAATCAGGTAACTTGCAGCAAATCTCAGTGTGTGACTGTGCCCAAGAATTATCGTTGCACAGCTCTGCCAAAGCTGAAAAAAAGATGACTATTTCCAGGTACTCCAGGAGGAAAGGAGCGCCAAGGTGGCTCCTTGAGCTGCTCAGAGACTTCTCCAGTCCCCAGTACAGCAACGAGCACACCTTCTGGATTACCTTCTGGATTAAAACTAGGTGAGCAAGTAGGTGCAAAGCTGGCTGTACATAAATCACAACCTGTTCTGTCACAGCTCAGGGTAGCGTTATTAATACACCTTCAGGGACTTTAATTTTCAACAGATTCCCCAGTGTTGCTTATGGTCTGTGTAGCTGCCCAAAGTGCATGGTGCTGGAGCTGCAGGATCCCTACCTGCCCTTGGATCTTTGCAGCACCAGAGCTGTCTGCCACATGCTGGCTGTGGTATGTATGCAAGTGAAAAGAGATGAACGTCTCTGAGATATCTTGTGCTTCATGTACTTACATAAGAGAAACAGTAGGATTCCCAGCATGAACTTTTTCATTTGTGTGTGTGTGTATATCAACTTCTTAGTGAAGGACAGCCACAGAAATGACAGACACTTCTCTGGCAAGAAAGCCCACAAGCTCTTAATATCAGCCAATGCCCATTAATTAGGCCTTCTGACAAAAGGCATGCTTGCCACACCCTTTTACATGCATTGGCCTGTGTAATTTTTTCACTAAGTAGAGCTTTTAGGTATATTTCTTCCATTGAAAATACTGCATTTAAAAAAAAAAAAAAAAACTTTTACAAAAGCAAATTAAGAACAGATGTAGCTGAGCAATACTTTTTAACCCAGGAGTAATAAATGTTTGGAATGGACTGCTGTGAAGGTTATTAAGACTAAAACACTGGGGTCATTCAAAAAAGAGTTCAGAGCATCCAAGGGGATGGAATTGGAGTAGAAAAGAAGTGGATAACTGAACATTATCCACTGCATTCTTGATGATGCATAACACCCTATGCACTTGTTTTATGCTGTAAGGCTTGAAAATCTATCTGTGCTAGTTAAACATATACTAAGGATTATGCCTTGGTAAAAGCTATGGAAAGTTGATTATAATAACAAATGCCAGCAAGCTAGTCTCTGGACTGTATCACTTGGGAGAAGCTGCAGCAGGAGAAGAGCTATTTGACTTTATTCCTTCTCCAATCCCATGGAAGACATAGATGTAACAGCTTGAAACATTTGAAAAGATTGCAATTTCATCATGATTGTGGTTACTGTGGAGAGATTTAATGCAAAGTGAGAAACATAAAATCTTAAGGAAAAAGTAATATTCTAAATGTAGTTTAAGTTCATATTGAACAGTTGTAAAGATAGGAAATGGAAGCTTGATGCTCACAGTTGAGGTGAATGAACAGCAAAAGTACCATGCTCTGTGCTTATATATCTGTTATTCATGGCATATTATCAGATGTTTGTCCAATCAAACAGCTGGTAAAGTCACTCTGTATGAATGCTGCAGGCATTGCTGCAGCTGTACCTTTCTCAACTTTGCCTGTAGGAAAGCCTGTAACTTCACTATAATATTTTATATTATAAAAAGGACAGAACGAACCATTTTTGCTTTTTTTTTTTTTGTCCACGTACAACTACAAGAATAACTCTTAACTGTCCAAACTGTGAGAGCCTAAAGGTTTGCTGTGGAAATGAGAAATTGTGTCCACAAAAATTGTTGGCTCCAAAGGGACATCCACAAATCAGAAGCTGCAAACAGAAGTTTGTTCTTTATCGCTTCTGGGTACGTGGCATGTTGAAGGTGTCTTTTAATCTGGTGGATAAGTACTGCAGTCTAATGTTCAGATTGATGACTGGAGTTATTGCTGATGAGTTTTTAGACCAAGAGAGAATAACAGAATGAAGAACACTGTGACTTAAGTTAGTAAATCCTCTGATAGGATGCTTAGAGGGCTTAATTTTGTACTGTAAATGACAGAGAAGATGGAGACAGAATTTACCTGTTGTACTGACTCCTCAAAAGTAACCGCACCAAGTAATTGCTTATGCAGAGTTTTCAGTTACCCTGCTTATAAATAGCCTTCTGAACAGTAATTACGCCTCACAGCACCGTGTCAGATGGCTCCTTCGACCCCCATTTTTAAGACAGCGAGACTTAGGCATTGAAATATTTTGCTTCTAGTTGAGGTTGGTTTGAGACCCAGCCACAATCTACTGTCTGGTTGCCCTACCTGGACCTGCCTACCAGAGAAGAAATTAAGTAAATATTTCTTTTTGCTCCCACTTGAGAAAATGACATTCACTTTCTAACCTGTGTGCTATTTCTTCTCTGTGGCCCTGTTGAGTACCTGCCATGGATCCAAACACCTGCCATTCTCAGGCACGCCAAGCAGCCCTCCATTACAAACACCATTCATCAGAGCTGCAAGAAGGGCAGCTTGCACCAATGACTGGAATACAATGGGAAGTCTGTAAGCTTCCAACGCCTCGGTGCAGTTGTTGCTGAAGTTGTTGTAAAACAAAGGGTAACTTTCCCTTTCATTGTCTTGCAAGGATCTTGTTGACTACTACAGACCTGAACTTTAACCTTGTAGGCTATTGTTCTCCCAAAATTATAAAATATTTATGAGTGGGGAAAAAGCACAGCCTTTTTTGTTTTCTTACGAGACTCTGACAGCAGAGTAAAGCAATCAAATTTTTATCCTAAATTGTGAGGATTTCTGGGGTGAGGCATTTTGTAGCCAATGGTTGCACTTGTAAAAATAACAAAGAAAAAGCAATAAAGTAAAAGATTTGCAAATCACATGACGCCTCGGCAAGAAGCAAGTATCTTCAGAGGCAACTTTAGTAGAGATAGGGAAGAAAGTCTTACCAATTTGCTGCCTTTCTGCCTTTGTTCCCGCTGCAGGACAGTCCAGTGCCCATATATTAGCGCTGTGTTAGCCCAGGGTGCTTTACACATGTGCCTTGCCATGGTGAAAACAAAGGCTACATGACACGACCTCTTTTCCTGTGCACGTTTTAGCCTGAAGCCATGAGTCCAGCCTGCCTTAACTGATGACAGTCTACCAGGTGCTTTCTGATCTTAATCTCCTGGCTGAGCCATAGCCCTAACGTGGTAAGCTATAAATCTCAGCAGGTCACAGAGAAGGCTGCTGGTGTCATTTCTAATTGACCTCAGGGAAAAGCGACCAGCTTACTTCATAATTTCCTAGGTTTACAGATTCACAGGCTGGCATTTGCAAAGCAACGCTCGTGACTTTTCAGTAATAAATTAAACTGGAAAGCCTACAGCTACAATAATTTACGATCTTTCTGCTGCTCTTATAACACATGTTAATTGGAGGAAAAAAATATTTATAGAAAGTATTCAATGCAGGACTGGGAAGAAAAATAGCATTGGAAAGCCAGTGTTTTCGACTGAGTAAACTCTTTAGTGTAAACATTTTTAGCATTTTCTCTGCAGTAGTAAGAAACAGGGTGCAGCACTGGAGCAGAAAGCCAACAGCTGCCTAACGGCACACTTTGCAGTGTATTCCATGAAGCTTATTTCTGAATTTTATGCTGAGGGTTTGAGCCCTGGGGGCTTGATCTTTGGTTGCACAAATCTGCACGGCTCGAACAGTTCGGGTGAGATGTGGTAGAGCTAATCTAAGGACTGGGTTTATTTTGTTTCTCTCTAGGTGTAATAACGTGAAAGGACGTCAAAGCTCTTTGAATGAGCTCTCGTGACCTCTGCCAGCAAGCCAAGCAGTTGCTTAATGGCTAAAAATGATTTTAGTTGTACCATTCAGATATTTTTTTTCAAAGAGGGAATGCAATTAATCTCAATTAAGGCATATTTAATTAGTACAAAAGCTAAAGAATATTAGGAACAATTTGCTATTGAAATCCTTTATTGAAGCCTTTCCTTTTTTTCCTTCTCAAATTTTCAACACACAAGCATTTAAAATGAGTTCAATGCCATTTTAATGTGGAATAACCAAATATTGTACTCCTTTAAATCTGAACAAAAATTTTGTTCTTAGCAGAAATTCCAGGAATTGACTAAAATTTCAAAATTGTTAACTCTGATTCTTACCAAAATAAATTTCCAGCTGTAACTGCATAACAAAGATCTTAATTTTTGCCCATTTTCCAGCTGTCTTTTGTGTTCAGTTACTGGTTCAGAATCAACCACAATTACATTATTTTCTGATCTTTCCCAAATCCTTTGGAACCTTTTCCAGGAGGCTTCTTGGGAAAGATGTGCTGCACAAACCTTTCAAAAATGAAACAAAGTGATTTTCTACCCATTTTTGAAGAATGAGATACAAGCATACGCATATTACTTTTACCTATCCAGTAAGAATGAAACAATTTGGAAGACTGCCTTTTAACTGCTCTTTTTCCAGTATCAGCTTTAAGTTATCTTTAAAAAGTAATTTAGCACTTTTGAAAAATACAACACTAATTTCCTGATAGACAAATGAACTTTACTATTAGGTTTGTTTTGGAAAGAATGATTCATTTATTCATCTCACTGCTTCTGACTGGTTTTAATTTGTTATTGATTCCTTATGGATTGTTCAAGTCACAAGTTATTTCATAAGAGCTGTGCCACTATTTAACTTGGCATTTCTGACCCAAGCTTAGCTCATACATGAAGCTGTGGATCTAAGACACTTAATCAGCATTTGGTCTGGTCTTGTACTTGTACATTACATTTATATTCCAACATTACTGGAATGGTCTAAGTGAGGCAAAATATAAACACACTGAGCCAGAAAAAAATAAATTTCACCTTTCAGCTGTCTTTCAGCTCTGCCTGGTCACCTGTCTTTTAATAAGTTAATTCCATAACAGACTTCCCAGAGAAGTGCACAGTGGCATGGAACCACTGTATTTGAGCCTGTATTTGAGAATGTGCATCTATGTCATGCTCCAAAGTGTGGTTCCTTCTGAAATTCTGCTCGGAGGCTTTGTCATATCCAGCCTTTGCAATTTGATTTTTTTTTTAAGTTTATTTCCTATATTAATTGTTGCAAATAGATGCTTAATGCTTGTATGCCTACAATGTGATTTTATTTGAATGTCACAGAAGTTCATCCTATGGTGTTTTATAGCCCATGTGAATTCCTTCGTTATGTTCTCTGACACGTGGATGTAGAATATCAAGTAATGATGCAGAAAACAGGAAGACTGTAGCCAGTCACTTTCAGTGACTTTGCCCTTTAATTTAAATTTAATAAGGAGATTTAGCAAACCAGCATGAAGAGGAGAAAATGCAGTCCAGTTGCATGCAAAAACACTAGGAGAAGTTGAGAAATAACGTGTACCTAAGCTTGCAAAATCAGCAGTTAACTCCAAATATATAATAAGGAAAAGGTTCTAAGAGTAAAGTGAATTAATTTGCAGCTCTTTTCCAGGAAAGAAGGCTTTTTGTAATTCCTTAGTGTTTGGTGAATCTCATACATGCATATCTACAAATACCAACAGCTCCATCTCTGTCTCTCTGATAACCCATGCTTCTGCCAAGTATTCTGATTTTAGACCATTTCAAAGGTACTAGGACACCAAAGTAAGTGTATATTTATTTGGATTACCAAAAATAGTCAATTTATTTAAGTACTCGGCTTAGAAACAGGTCACTGTGAGCAGCTTTGTTCCCTGTTTCACAAAAGCTGGAGGCCACCTCCTGGAAACCAGAGTGTCGAGAAGCCCTGGAGCTGCGTCTGGCCCTGCAGCATGGGCAGCTTGCTGTGGCTAAACCCAAGTTAGAAAGGCAGAGGTGTTTCCCCATGAAAAACATGGATGAGTGTTGGGTAAATCACCGACCTGGTAGTACCTAGTGATGTCAAGGGATGCTCAAAGAAGGACCTAAGTTTTTGTGTTATTTTGATAAAAAGATTGTTTTCCTGCAGATAAAAAGGGAGAGAGTTTCTGGCTGTCTCCTTGATATATATTGTCACCCAAACCCACTTGAGCTGCGTGGGCTGAATCCAGGCTAAAGTCCTTGAAGCTTGGCATCATCCCTATAAATGGGCTTAGCTGTACAGACAAAACCAGGTATGGCTAGGTCTGACCTCTCTTGCGAGATTTAAGGGCTGTGAAGGAAATTCCCTCTAAGGCGTAAAAGTAATGACATTTTGATCCCTTGAGAAATGCTGTCGTAACCCTGCCTAGATTCTCACACTGTTTGGATTTTATTTTTAGCTCTGACATTCTTGAAGATTAATAAGCATAATGTTGCTGAAATGACTCTGCCAGTGTAATGTTACCTGAACAAAGTGCTGCGTAGTTGAGTAATGAAGCTGAAACGATAGCTTAGGGAGAAGCACACACTACAAATTGCACAATGTTTTAGAAAAAGGCCTTTTTCAGTTTTGTTATGTCAATGGTCTTTTGACTTATTGCTGTTTCAAGGCACTTGCTAGCTAGTGAGCTGCAGATAAGCATACAATGAAAATTGCATGGAGTTTCTGACTAGGGGGATGGAAAAGTCGAATACAACAGAGAGGTAAATTGCAAATGCACTTCTCTGTTCATTAACGGACCTATCTCTTTAGCATAAGCCCAGCATATATTGACAAGCAAAAAGGCATTTATTGAAGCTATAAGCTGAAACTGATGCAAAAGCAGAAAGCTAGTGTTTATCTGAAGTTCAGAAGACTGAATTCTGATTTCTAATGGTTGTTAGTGAGTAAGTATATAAATCTGGACTGATTCCACCTAAGCAAATGCAGTTACTCTGGACTTAAAATGTTGGAATACTTCAAAAGAAAACTTTTAGCAATAATATGTACTGCAGGAACTGGCAAACATCCATTCATAGTTTTTTTATATCTAACAAGACTTGTAAAAAAAAAAAAAAAAAAAGTGAAAAGTGTCTTAGCACATACATTGTGTAACTTGGTGAAATGATATATTTTCCTATCTACTATTGTTAATATAAAAATGATATCAATTTCTCCTTTAATCTTAATAAGTCATGTGAGATTTTTTGCTACTCTTTTGCATAGGTACACCTTAAAAAAAAATCTAGTTGTGTAAAATTGAACCTGCCAATTATTTCTGAGAAAGTTAACACAAGAGACGTGTTTGTAAATGTTATGAATGGTACTCAATGAAAACTTTGTTTGATTTCACTTATGTTTAGTATAATTTGTTCTGCTCTAGGGCATCCTGAGAATAGGAGATTGTACGCAAATGAATACTGAGTGAAGCAAAGATCATTAAGAGAGGAACTGGGGGGGAACCACACATGCTGGACACAATTATGTGTGTGTGTTATATTATGCTATCTTGGACACATCAGCACTGACTGCTTTGTTCCTAAGAATGACCTTTGATCAAGAGAGACTGCATGTGTCTTTGGTCATTCCCACATCCTAGGCTACTGTAGATGAAGGGAATTTCTGTGGTGTCTTAACTATAATCTCACTGGGAGCTGCCTCATTGTGTGCAAACACTCTGGTAGATGTCTGCCTTGTTGGGAGTTTACAATTGGAGGAAAGGATGGTGGCATTACCTCAAGCATACTAGGCATTGTGCCAGTGTAACTGAGCAGATGGTGACCTGTGGGTCATGGGACTATATTTCTGAGATAGATGGGAAAGGAAATTCTACAGTTTGCAGACCAGATGGAGAGTTCTCACAGAGCTGGCTAGAAGGAGGGTATCCACACGTATGTGTGTGTAAGAGAATGTCAAAGCCAAGGAAACTAGCAAGTGGATATTATTAAATGTAGGAAGAAAAACCTAGCAATGGCAGTTACACAAGAGAGCGTCAAGTAATAAAGGTGTTTTACGTGGCTGTTAAATACAACATTCACAAGTTTCCCCGCTACTTTGCTCTTGTTTTCATTACATAGCATTTGATTTACTCCTATTTAAAATGTCTATAATTAAAACCAAAACGAAACAAAAACTATTGCTTTTATTCAGAAAGATAAGTGATTTACTTTCTCTGTAGTATTCACTTTATCCAGATTTTTCTTTCAAAGTGGGGTATGTTTCCCAATAAATGGCTTTTTTTTATATATATATAAAGACAGCACCATGTGCAGATTTTCTTTGCCTAAAAAGATATTCTCTGTCTGCCAGAATTTACTTCTTTCTCCTATTATTATTTCTTTAAGGCTCTTTGAGGCACTTAGTTGTGTTGCTTGAAGGATGCATGCAAAGCAAAACAGATATTCCTCAGGCAGTAAAGAGAGCTCTGGCTGCCAAGTGTCAACAATCATGTAGATTTAATTTGCAGGTTATTTAGATGTTGAAAAAAATGCTGCTATATTTGCCTGAAAATGTAGGCAATATTCTATCTGAGAAACACTAGCAAGTGCCTGACAGATTTTGTGTGTCATGAAATAATATATGCACTGCTAAAATAAGGAAGAGAGGTTTTTCTCTGAGAAATTTCCTTTCATTCTGTTTTAATGAATCCATGTGCCAGTACATAATCCATAATCCATTCCAGGAAGGAAAATTCAGTTGTAGGGTCTCTTTCTCAGGATGGCAATTACAAGCAAATCAATAAAAAGAACCTCCTCCTGGTCTCTCTGCAGCAATTGTGGCTACAGGAAAGGGCAGTTATTGTGCATTGTTCAGAAGGAAAAATTTAAGACTTGAGCTCTTTTTGCTTTCCACCTTAAATATAACTTACAAAGAAAACCGTTCAAGAGAAGCCCAAGCAACCTTTTAAAGAACGAAGAGCATAAAAGTAACAAATACCCCTAGAAACATAAACTATAGGATCAGACCATAATATTCCGGTTGCTGTTATATTTCATCTTCAATTGAAACAAGTGGCATAAGTGCAAATAGCATTAACTGTGCCATCAAGTAAGTAAAAACTATATAAAATAAAGGAATAGCAGAACTGGTATTTCCAGGGGGAATTACTAAAGATACTGTCTAGAGATTTTTGTTTCCTTCAATTTCCTTGAAGGCTAATATTCACTCAAAATTGGATATATTAGCATCTGTTGTTTGAAAACTTAAATTAACAGTAGTTTTCCATCACTGTTTTCCTTTTTCTCCTAAATTTTAATGGTATCTAACCGTATCCCTCGAAGATGACTGCACCAGAGGGTGATTGATGCAGACACCCTTTAAACTCAACAGAGTGGTTAAAACCTTTGCAGACAGTTGTAGAATGGGAGTCATCTCCATTGGGCTTTGTTTGTACTGTGGAAAGTCAAGAAAAGGTGAAGGGAAATTGGTGTTGCTCCTTCCAAGTGAGTGCTTTAAATATTTGGCAAGTGGTAGAAGGAGCTGATGCTGCCTTTTCAAAGCCAAGCTCTGAGCAAGATTTCACCCAGTAGTCACATCCTTAAACCTGGACACCTCTGGACTAGTCTACCTGAGTATGTGGCCAGGGGGTAGATGCCCACCTCTGGGACAGAATCAGGGCATAGTGACATAATTTTAGGCTTGTAGGTGACGTTTATGGGTAGAAACCGGTATCTAGGTAGTTAAGTTCCTCTGAGGTAAGAAAACACATTACTGTTTGGGACTGAGATGCTTAAAGAGGTGTTAGGTTCCCATCTCTTTGTGCCTGTCTCTCTAATCCCAAGGCCCCAAGCAGTGAAGCACATGCCTAACTTTTAAGCACGAGTGGTCTCGCTAACTTAAATGGGACTACTCATGTACTTATAAGTTAGACATATGTTAAACTGCTTGGTTGAACTGGGGCCCAGATTTCTGCTTTTATGGAAAACTCACATGTGCAAACAGTAATAGCATAATTAATCTCTTTTCATGAAGTGTTGGTTTTATTAATTTTACTTAGGACTTGTTGTGCATAGTACTTTTCATCTTCAAGGCCTTTTACCAACATTAGCACGGGGGTTTAAATTGGGTGTATGGTTGTGGGAATTGCACAGTCTTATATCTGACTTTGCAATTCCGTACCTCCACGTTCTTGGCAGGAGGCTCCTGCCATGCAGCTGGGTTGGCTGAACCAGGAACTTTGGCTCTGTCTCCACTTAGCACCTTGGCAAATTATCTCCCAGGTGGAATTCTGAAGGCTGTAAGTGGTTTCAAAGCTTCTTCCAGATCCAGATTTTCAAGCTAATGAATTCATTCACCACTGAGTGAAGCAGAGGTGGTGACATAGGCTGCATTTTGCATGTTTGGCTCTTATCCCTTCCTTCTCTTCACCGCAAGCTACTCAGAAACAGGAGAACCAGAAATGCATATTGGCCAAAATTTCATTTAAGATACAGGCATAATTCTCACTGGCTTCAGAAACAGTTGACATACAGGCTCAGATCTCAGGTCTGCCTCTATATTAATTCATCACAGCGTTTATTCCAATGTGTAGGATCTCAGCATCTGATGATGGAGGGCCCATTCTGAGCGTGTTTTTGAGGCACAAGAATCATTTGGGGATACAGTGAATAATTATGGTTGATTTAGTTGGTAATGCTGCCATGCGTGGTACTTTACCATATGAAAGGCCTCAATGGCAGAGACTCCTGAGTTTTCTTCAAGAACCAGCAGAAGCCCCATTGTCCTACAGTTTGGTTGACTTGCTTGCTTAGAGTGGGGTTTCTTGTTCCATATATATCACTGGGTGCAAGCCTTGTTATCAGTGTGCCCTTGGTTAAATTTTCTCTCTGTGAATCGGTAGTAGCAGCTTCAGTAGGAAATTCTAGTGTTTGGGTGTTGTGTTGTTTTGTTTTGTTTTCAGGAAGAAAATTTCCTTAAATGATATTTGTTCAGTGTTTTCAGCAAAAGAGCTCCTCCTACTGTTGCAATTTTCTTCTCAAAAGCAGATGATCAAGATATTTACTTCTGTTCCTTTCATAGTAAAAATTCACATTAGCTCATGTTGCAGAAGAGGAATTACTGTCTTATTCTATTTTTCTGTTTTTGAATGGGCTGAAGATAAGTTGCATTTTACACATTGTGAGCCTTTTTTCTGTGGGTGGCTCTATAAAAATACTTGGGTAGGTTGCTGACTTTGATACTGGTCTGCTTACTGAGTAGCGTATTTATTGATGGCTCCCTGGGAAGATACGGGGCTCAGATGAAATATGGGGAAAACACAGTTTTCTGCCCAGCAGCCTTCATAGCCAGAAGTGCTGACACTGTCCAGCACTGATTTTTCCCTTCACCTTTCCTGGAGATAAATGGGATGTTCAACTAGTGCAGTGATCAAGCCAATAAAATGCATTAAATGACTCAAAATGTCATATGAGGTAAGGGAATAATTAGAATGCTGTGTTTATGAACAGGATGATCCTGTAAAAAGATGAACTCTAGGTTATAGGAGGTCTTGGATTTAATGGTGTGCTAGTGTTCATCACTAATGTGTGTGCCACTGTGCTACGCTTAAGCAATATACATGGGAACTCCTGAAAGATGCTCTCCACATAACTAATAAGCCACTACAAATCTCGTAAAGGATCACAACCTTTAAATAAAAGTATTGCCTCATTAGGAATATCAGAAAATAGTGTCTGAATAGAGATGAAAATAGAGCTTGTGACTTAACAGTTGAAATGCAAATCTAATTAGTTTGGCATTTTAAAGTGTTAACAGGGAGCCATAAAAAAGATGGATTTGAACGAAGAAATTTGTTGTAAAGAAAATACTGGATAGTGACAAAAGTCCAGTTTATTAACACTCCATGATGTGGAAACAATGAAAAGGGCATTAATTACTTTACTAGTACCTACTTTGCACCATTGCCCAAAGTAATTGGTTTATTGACCTCTTTGTAAACCTAAATAGTTCTAAAAAAATGATCTCAGTGCTAAAAATAATTTCTGTGGAGGAATGTAGGTCTATTCATTCTGTCATATATTATTTTGAATATAAGCGATGCATTGCTTCAGACATGTCTGACTCTATGTGCAGGGAAGGATTTCTGCGCATTCTGTGTCCTAGAGCCATGTCTGCAGGCGTTATTTTTCAATCAGTGCTAGTGGTTTTATTGTATTTATGTATTTAAGAACCAATTATAAGAAGATATATATTTGGTATGCTCTTCTATTCTCATTTGAATTCCAATTATCTTTATCTGTATACTCTTAATAATTAATCCCTGGAAAGAAGTTCTCCATTTATATATTTTATAAAAACTCCCCTTGGTACTTCCAGACCTCTGCAAGGTAGTACGTGCAGCACTTTGAAAATACATGTTGGCTGTAATTCATTTTGTTTGACAATTGTTCCTTTTTGTAAACGGTGTGACTCTTTCACACTTAGGCTATATATAGGTATAGATTATAGAATGTTTTTTTACTCCATACTATTTATGAATGAATATTTTGAAAATATGGACACAGAAAACAAAATTAAATGTCACCAAGAGACAGATGTATGGAATTGAGTGGAATAACTTCAGATTAAAATTTGGGGTATGCAAAATTGGTGGTTTTTTCTCTTAGGGAAAAAAAGCAGGTATAAGATTTTTAGAATGTCACTGTTTTGCTTGAGAAAGAGCTGAACAAAAATGTTTCAGCTTATTTACATCGACAAATTATATCAGCCTTGAACCACTGAAATGTTTCATGGAAGCTGATGTCAGGTACTACTCACCCATATATATGTTGCCTAGCTCCCAGGAGTTTTCTGAGTCACTGAGTTGTGTGATTGTTGTAGTATCCTATTGTTTTCGTACTTCTTATGTTAATTAACAATTTATGGCTGATGAAGACTTTTTTTTTTAAGTACTAAATTCACTGTAAGAATCTTGTGTATTTCCACTGTTGCAATAATGGACAAGCACGTGAACTTAAATCACTATTTATTTTGGGTATGAGTCAATATGGGCCCAAAAGACAGATGATAAATAGCAAACAAGTCATTTTGGCTTCTGTTTTGTTTGGAATACATTAAGGACAGAAAAGTTCTTCATTAACATCTGGAAGTAGGTGCAACCTCTGTGAAAGTCAATGTAATTGCAGTAGGCAAGTGGTGGAGGAATGCCTGGTCAGTGTGTCCAAAGGGGAAGACAGCTGATACAATGCAGTGTGTAACATTGCTGTAGGCAGGGGTACAGTTAAATCTACAAAGTTAGTGAAATTTGGCTTACTGAAACTTTCAGCTACAGCTGGAGAGCTACAACTGTAGTTCTCAGAATATTATTTTTTCTGGAATATCTTGCACTCAGAATTGGACTTTTTATTTATGGTGTTTTAAACATATTTCAGCAAAGATCATAATTAAGTCTCTATCAAGTAAGTCTATTCATGTGCTTAGATATCTTCCCAAATCATTTTCCCTTCATTCAAGAAGCTTTCAGTTATCTTTCTCTCCCTGTTTACCTGCTGTTTGTTTTTTGTGACTGGACATTGGACTCCCACTTCATGTGTGGATGGGACCATATCATTTCACAGAATGTCACAAGCTGGAAGGATCCTGCAAGGATCTCCAGCTTCCTTCCCTCTATTCTTCCATGTCATTTGATAGCCATTCTTCCTGTGTACCTGAGCAGGGAGACTCTTGCCTTCAGGCATCTGCCTGCATTTTCTGCCTTACAGTACCTGTATAGAGCAATGCCGTAACTTTATCATGAGAAATATGAGTGACCCTCACTTCAGTCAAAGCTTAAAATGTTTAGCTTGTTAGTTGCCTTATTATAATAAATAATCTGTAAATGTGACAGAAGTCCAGTTAAAAGATGGAGTTGATAAGGCTGAAGGATCTCGATTTGCTAGATTTGGAGGATGTTTTCATGTCCCATTTTATCTAATTCATCAGAAGGTACTTGGTGATTCAGGTCTCTTGGGGTGTATCTGCTGAATAGCATCCCATTGTGTTACTTAGATATAGTAAATAAATAGTTTGGTATAAATCTGTAGTACATGAGGTGTGTAATGGGAGAGAATTGTCTGCTTATGTACTTGAAAAGTTACAAGGGAAAAATGTTTTCTTGTATTATTTGATGAGAGGAGTAGGAGAAGCTGCCTGTTTATATTTGCTTGGAGGGGAGGGGAGGTTGCTTAGTTGTTTAAATATTATAAATGTTAGATGGAAACTGTTATCAGTCTTTCTTCACTCCTTTGTGTGTGTGTGTGTGTGGTGGTGGGGGAATAGTCAAAGCTGTTTCAGAGCTAGAATAGCTTTTTTTGGATGTGTAATCTTCAGTCTTTGTGATAGTAGGTGTTAATTTCCATAAGCCTTGTCTTCTGGCTTCTGTCATCAGGGCACTTTAGAATAGAAACAATGCATTTTGTTTTGTATTCAGACCAAACTTTTGGGTAAACTATTTAGATATGATCTTCACATATTCTTTCTTAAAGGGTAGAGAGAGGACTTCATGCAGGAATGTTGCTCTTAACGCAAGTAAATGGGTGTCATGTTTCAGAGGAGCTAAGCACTACATTTTCCTGTTGAGTATTCCTCCAGAAATATTCACACATTGCATTTTATTGCCATTGGAAGGTAAGCTATTCTTGCACAGTATTAAAAAATAAAAATTGCTTTCAGGGGTTTGTGTTTTTTTTAAAAGTAATAGAGGTAGGTGCAGAATTTCCACCATCTGTGCAAAGGATGCATTGAGTCAAGGTTTTTTTAAGTACTTCCAACTCTTCAAATTGGCATCGCAGCATCAGAGCATGACCAGTGTTTCTCCCCCATATTTCTGGTGAAAGTGGTGCATGTTACTGCATTAATTTTTTTTATTTTTTTTTCTCTTCATTTAGCTCAGCTGGTTTTTGGAGGCAGCCTTTTCTGTGCAGAAATTTTTAGAGCATAATAAAGCTTTCATTCATAAAAGGGGAACCTCATGTTTACTTTTTTTTTTTTGGCAGAATTCACCAGTTGCCCACCAGAAAATCTAACATAAAAGCAGACATGTACAGATGAAGTACTTACGTATACCCAGTGTGTGACTGGGTTCCTGGGGAAATTGGTCATATCATGAATTTAGGTAGTTGGCTTCAGTTTGGACCATGTCATAAGGAAGTAAAAGTCTCTCCCATGCAATGCTGACAAGTGATGTATGTGATGTTAATCTGGGTTGCGAGGTGACAGGTGCTTATGCACCACTGCTTCCCAAGTCATTTGGTAGAGAAGCCGTGGGCAAAATACACATAGAAACTGGCCTACATTTCCTTTAAAATGTGTTCCTGAAAAACAATAAGAGGACAAAGAATGAATGAATTAAATAAACAACAGAATTCCTGTTCTTATTTTTGCAGAAGAAATAGGGCTTGCTTTTTTTAGTGCTGTGAATCAACACCTGTTTCAAACATATCACCACTGAAGAATGGAAGACTACTCAGTCGACTTCAAAGGAGATACACCTAACTATAAATAAATAGATCCAATTCCTAGCCCTGGGGATGTTTGAAATCTCAACTTGAACTTTGCAGATCTCAGTGTTTACATAAGCTCCAGAATTTTGAAGTGTTTGCAATCCAGACACATATCCTACTGTTAATTTTTGGATATGCACAAGCTTGGGTTTATCGGCATCAGTTCAGAGGGTAGTCAGGTCATCTTTAATTGTACATGCAGACAAAAAGCAAAACATATTTGAACAAACAAGTTGAATCTGTTTTTTTCATACCTATTAAAATACAGTGTGTAGGAAATAGCCACTAAAAAGGCAGTTGACCGTTCAAAAATTTAAAGAAAGAAAAAGGTATTGCTCTGCACATCTCATTGGAAGAGAGATTCCTCTCTGTCATATTCTTCAGTATTTTTGTTTCTTTATTCACTCTAAAAACTACCATCTATTGATCCTGCTGACTTGTACTGCCTGCCTGGCGTGGTTCCCTGGACCCTTTGGCTGCTGTGGCTCTGAGAAACCTTCACGGTATTTCAGTCCGAGTGTTACATCCATTAGGGAGCACAGCACATCACCTCCTCACACTGAACCATTGGTTTCATAACCTCTTTTCAAGAGATTTGAGGAGCCAACAAAGAGAAGAATTTTTTCTCCATTAATGAGTTTAGAGGTAGTTAAGCTTGTTATGAAGACTTTTAGATGATTTTGTAAATAGTAAGGCTTTAAAACAAAAAGGTCTACAAAGCTGTTCTAGATTCCATCCAACAAAGAGATTGTATCATTCAAAACGTTAATGTTTTTTGTCTCTTCTTCTTCATTTTGGTCAAGCAGTCCCATATAAGTCATCTCAGTGCAGCCATTATTTATAGCTAATAATCTTCTTTAGCTGCCAAACCGAAACTAGATCTCCTTCACTCTCGAGCTGAAAGCGCTTTTCTTTCTACAATGTGCTGGAAATGAGCCAATTTACCGGTTCCATTAACTTAATGAGGTCTGACAGCCTGCAGCAAATTTTCTCATAATCTCTCCTGGATTTAAATTTGGTGCTGCATAAACAACGGAGTATGACCAAGTAGTTGCTTTTTAACTCTATGTATTCTAAGCAAAATTCTTTACTCATCTTAACTACAAGGACAATTTGAGTCTTTCTTTTTCACAGGCAGTATTTTCATCATGCCATCATTATTGCATTTACTGATTAATTTACTTTTTAATCTTAAAAATAATCTGAATGCCAGATTTGTGTTGACCTGTTAAATGTCAGTATTAAAGCTTCAAGTGATTTAAATGCAAGTGATTTCAAGTGTAGTACTGTTGGTGGTGGAAGAGGGATGGTATTTATTTATTTTTATAATACACCTGAATGGTTATATGAGCTGTGAGGTTATGTCATGATTTTCACAGACTAATAAATAATCACTCTTATAAGGTCAACAGTAGTTTTAACACAAGGTTAATCCTTAGCTTCTGTTTCCTAATACTTCCAATGATTACTGTTCATAAAGGCTGTAGTATGTTACCAAATTCACAAGAAACACAATTGCTTGGCAAATTAAGTAGGACGAAAGCAAAATCTTGCTTTCTCTTGCTTGAATTCCACTTTCCTAGCAGTGACAGTGATATGCTGAAGGCAACTGATGGCAAAGCTGAAAAAGCAGGATTGTTACTCATTGCAAGAATAGTGCGTTCTTATTTACTAGTGCATCAGATTGCTGCAATACTGAAAAAACATTTTAAATTTAACAGTGTGGCATTGTGGTAGAAAATTACTAGCAACATACTCCACTTTGAAAATGAGCTTAGAACAAAGGTTTGACCTGACTATAAAGTTACCAGTGGTGTTTGGCTTCACTGTGTTAAAGCCTCCTTTGTAAAGGTTTTACTTACACCAGCACTGCCTGAGAAGCTGTACGTTTTATCTTGAAGTGTTTTGGACACTACAAGACCCCACTACTTTGGGTAGAAGGTATATTGAAGGAATCCTAAGTATGAAAGTAGGTGACAAAGCACCTCAGGCAGAAGTATGCTATCTCATACTGCCTCTTCACTTGGAGAGACTTCATGCATGGACTTGGTGTATTTTGCATATTATCACTATATTTGTAAGTATTAGCATCACAATATAAATAGTCTCAGGCTGAGTATTTGCACATCAACAATTAATTATAATGAAATAGGTGGGATGATTTCAAATCTACTCAGATTGGGTGTGCTTTAGAGGGTTTGGGTTGTGGAGGAGTGTTTCTGATCCAAGCAGAGTGGTTAGTCCACAGTCCTTCCGTTAACACAAGTTCTGCAAACATTTAATCTGTAATACCCACAATTTTCCCCAGAACAATCTTTCAGTAAGCTGTTTACAAGAGTGCAAAAAAAAAAATAAAATGCGTTAGGTTTCCTCCATGCAAAATCTTACAGGATTCTGTAGCTCATATGGGTATTGCCCACAGTGTCAGTGGAAGTATTCATAATGACAAGAGGTGAGGAAAAGGCTGAGGTAGTTAATCCCTTCTTTGCCTCAATCTTTAGTAGTAAAACCAGTTGTTCTCTGGGTACGCAGCCCCCTGAGCTGGTAGGTAGGGACAGGGAGCAGAATGGAGCCCTCATAATCCAAGAGGAAATGATTAGTGACTTGCTGCACCACTTAGATGTACCCAGGTCAGATGGGATCCACCTGAGGGTGCTGAGGGAGCTGGCAGAAGTGCTCACCAAGCTGACTAAGCTGCTTTATGTGATGCCCATCTATAAGAAGGGCCAGAAGGAGAACCAGGGAACTACAGGCCTGTCGGTCTGACCTTGGTGCCAGGGAAGCTCGTGGAGCAGATTATCTAGAGTGCCATCACAAGGCACTTACAGGACAACCACGTGATCGGACCCAGTCAGCATGGGCTTATGAAAGGCAGGTCGTGCTTGATGAAACTGATCTCCTTCTATGACAAGGTGACATGCTCAGTGGGTGAGGGAAAGGCTGTGGATGTCCACCTAGGCTTAGTAAAGCTTTTGACACCATTTCCTACAGTATTCTCCTGGAGAAACTGACTACTCATGGCTTGGATGGGTGTGCGCTTTGTTGGGTTAAAAACTGCTTGGGTGGCTAGGCCCAAAGAGTTGTGGTGAATGGAGTTAAATCCAGCTGGAGGCCAGTCACTAGTGGGGTCCCCCAGGGACACTGGGGCTATTTAGTCTAGAGAAAAGGAGGTTTGGGGAAAACCTTTTTGTTTTCTACAATTACCTTAAAGGGGGTTGTAGCAGGGTGGGGGTTGGTCTCTTCTCCCAAGCAACAAGTGATAGGACAGTAGGGAATGGCCTCAAGTTGTACCAGGGGAGGTGTAGATTGGATATTAGGAAAAACTTCTTCACTGAAGGGGTTGTGAGGCGTTGGAACAGACTGCCCAAGGAAGTAGTGGAGTCACCTTCCCTGGAGGTCTTCAAAAGACATATAGATGTGGTGCTTAGGGACATGGTTTTGTGGTAGGCTTGGCAGTGCTAGGTTAACAGTTGGACTTGATAATCTTTGAGGTCTTTTCCAGCCTAAATGATTCTATGGTTCTCTGTATTCACAGCAAAATAATTACAACTGCATGATTAGGATCTGTTTAGTTAAATTAGAATTACTTTCATTTCTGACTTCTGGAGAGACTCTCTTTCATTTAAATGCATCAAGCTTTCGTGCATGCAACTCAGTGGGAAATGTGAATGACATTTAGGTAACAATGCAGACCAAAGTAGCAGAAGCTAAAAATTCAACACAGCATGATATGGAATGAGCCATGTTTAAATGGAGAGAGCAGTGAAGTCACCTGTATGCAACCTCTAGCTTTAATCCCGTTTCTTCTCAATTTTTCTCAGCTATGCATTTTTCTCTAAATCTCTATTGCTAAAGGGTGGTTTGGGACCTGTTTTTCTGTCTTTAACATAGGTCAACTCCCATGCCTATTTATGGCAAATCTTACCATGTCTATTTTGGGTCATTTTACTGGTTTGAGTCCCAGCTCGTAAAGACAACTGATTTGTAGTTTCACACGAAGAAGTAATTGAAAGAAAAGGCTGAGTGCCCCTAATGCTTTGAATAGTGGAAACTTTTTTTTTTTTTAAGACAGAAATAAATCCCATTGTTTTGAGCCCCCTATGTGTCTGATTCCTGCATGCTGACAGTATGGTAGTTCACAAAAGTTTGCAATTTCATGTTCTTCAGTCTTCCCAACATTTTTTTTCTCTCAGTATGCTTATTCTTGAGTTCCTTGAATATACACAGTTGAGTGTAATGTCAGTTTGTGTATCTTGTTGCTGTTGTTGTTGTGATGCTTTATGCTCCGTTAAGCAAAAATGCATGACACTGTCTCAGGAAAGGATGATTTAGGTGTGTGGAGGGGTATGCAGGGGTTTTGCATCCTGTTGAACCCTTGAACCAGTCTTGTAGCAAGGCTGGGTGTTTCTTGGTGTGTTTCTGAAAATATTTTGTCAGGTTATTCATCCATATTAGCTCCGTTGAATACAAGTTGTTTGAAGTGAAATATTTAAAAAAAAAAAAAAAAAAGTTTTTCAGGTCATACACCCTCGAGGCAGGCAGGTACTGTGAAGTCTGCATGTACATTGACATAGTAAGAGCATGTAGCTGAACAGTTTCACCTATATACCAGTCAACTCTGCTTTGGACTAATGAGCTTAGAGTATATAATTCATTTCTTTTTAACATCAGTGAGCCTAGTGAGGCTGTGTCCCTACAAATGGCCCTGTTTTTATGGAAACAAAGTCATTTTCAGAAAATGCTTTTATTTCTTGCGTGAAACAGCAAATTTAAAGGGAAATTTGAAGAATGGCAAAGCTTAGTTAAGAAAACTACATTAAATGCAAAAGGCAAGCAATAGAATTGTTAATAGGAGACAAAATTAGCAGCTGTAGAAAAATCTATGTTAACTGTCTTTAATAAAGTTATTGCATTCATGTTTTGTCACTGTACTTTAACTGATAACACAAGTGTTGCTATTCATGGGTACAGGAACAATAGGAGAGTTGGAGAATGGGAAAATCCATGTTGTGAGAGCAGGTTCAGTGGTGTGCTTGGCTTGTGCACTTTGGCTGTAAGCATACCTAAGGTCTTTCTTCTCTGCACACCACCACTTAATCTTTTGGTCTTCACCGAATAAAAGGCTCATGAAGTGCCTTTATAAGCAGAGATGCCTGGGTATTTAATGGCTGAATATTGTATATACCTGATCATAAACTGGGAATTGCCTGTTATATGTTTGTGCAAGTATGTGTGTACAATGTTTTCATTGTACTTAACACTAAAATATTTTATTGGTAGGAAATATAGGACTAGAAAAATATTAGTTCACCAGTATGCATCTCTCCTTTTTTTTTTCTCCATGCTCTTGTTCTTTACTGATGTTTCAAAATAAATAAGTAAATAAAAAATTAAAAAAAAAAAAAAGGGGAAGTGTTCAGATAATTTTGAATTTTGTGGGACTCAACTTTTGGCTTTGCCACAGGCTCCCTGTGTAACTTCAGATAAAATGCATTATATACTACGTTTTGACAGGGGTCTGGAAAAATGTTTATGTGAAACAAGAAAGTATTCGATTTCTTATGTTTGCTCAAATAAGAGATTTCAATAAAGATCTATCAAATGAGTCAGGCAGAACTTCTAATGAACACCTAATTTTTGAGGGTTTCATAATGAGATGAGATTACCTTTACCAGCGTCTCTGAGTATCTCTAAGAAATCTCACTTTGACTTTTCAGAGACAGCCTCTGCAGATGTTCAGGCAGCCATTCAGGTGTCTAAAGATAATAGAAGAAATTCCAACCCACTGAGATCGATAGCAGAACTTTTATTGACTTCAGTAGGCCAAGATTTTACCCTGTCACAGATCTGTGCTAATCCTTATAAGAGAACAGCTCTCCTACAAGTGTTAGAGATGAGAAATAATTTAAAAGCATATCCTTTTGTACTGCCTCTCTGCTTTTTATGTTCTCTTCAAGATCTAGTGTGAATGCATGATTGAACACTTGTCTTTTTTTTTTTTTTATGGAAAGGTGTTTATTCATTTGATGTTTCCCAAATAAGGATTGAAGTACTGGCATCGCCAGCATGTGTTGTGATTTTTCCTCTGTAAATATAGATACTACCATGCTGGATACCTTTCTTGAGCTTCCAAGGAGTGGTCAAGCTTCTTTAAGCACATTTTTTTTTAATAACAGAAATCATTGCCATTGTAATTAAAGTCGTGAGAAAAAAAGAGTGGATGTTCTTGTTAAATTCAGAAAAGATAAAAAAAAAAAAAAAAGTATTTTCAGGTTAAAAGTTCTCATGTTCAATCTTCATTGCTAATTATCTACTTAGGTGAGGCTACATTACAAAACCCAAATAACTATATGTTATTATATAATCCACATTTTAATTTAAGGCTGTCATAGTTACAGAGCAGCACATATGAGTAACACATAAGAGTGCAGGTTTTTTGTTCTGGTGGGTTCATGCCATTAATTTTAGGTATCTCACTTAGATTCTCTGAATTACCTGAGCTGGAAAAGCCAGCTGCCCTCTGCTGACTGGAGAGGACACGTGGACTTCTGTCTTCTGGGCCTTTGAGCTAGATGTCTACCTGGTTTGTTTTTAGGTGGAAAATCACTTAGAAGTTTCTACATTGCTCCTGTATATAAAATCATTGCAAAGAGCAACTAACTTGAAAGGGCCTGACCTTACATGCAGTATACAGCCTTCCCGCCATTTTGTATTCCATTTCTTTTTCCCCTCAAAACAACTGCTTTACTGTTCTCCTTAGCTGAAAAAACGTGAACTAAACCTGTAGCTCAATAGAAGCACTCCAGCAGTAATCAATCAAGCAAAGGTATATATATATATATATACACAAATGCAAACACCCACTCGCATAGGGGAAGAAAATAAAGCTAATTTGCTGTTAAAACTGTGAGGATTGTGGTACCGATGATCATTTGTGTGGTGCACCTTTTAACATGAAAGGAAATGAGATTCCATTTTTATCTAGAAATTCATATTTATGAAATTCAAAATAGTAACTAAACATTTCTTTTGAAAACTAAGCAGTTTATTTTAGCCTCACTAGTTATACTTAGTTCTGTAAGTCAGAAAGGTTAAGGGAATGTCCAAATATAGTTTGGATACAGTTTAATTTGTGCTGCAGCTATAATTATTTAAGAAATGCCCGCTATTGTAATCGAAGGTGAACTTTTACAGTGCTTTTCTTTAATATTTTAAAGCACAGGAATGAAAATAAGCTTTGAGACAGCTCTTAGTACTCTGGAAAGCAGTCTCCAGCCCATTTGCACTTTAATTTTATCTGAACGTGAACCTTAAGCTGCAAGAATTCTTAATGACCCTTCAGTTGCTGGTCAGATTCAGGAAAATATTCTAAAATGAAAAATCTTTAGGTTTTTGTGGCCTTTATTTTGGGTCTGACTGCAACTAGATAATTGTCCTAATAACTTTGTGGTAATGCTTCTTAGGAAGCAGCCACTAGAGGCATCAGGACAGCCTGCTGTAGAGGATAAACCATCTCAGGGCATCATATAACGCAGAAGGAAAAATGAACTGTATTGGAAAAAAAACCACAGCAATTTGGTCACCTAATTATACAAATACAAGTAATTTGTTACTCTGTTTCATCAGTATAGTGCATGCACACACACAAATACTGCTCAAAGAGAACGATATTGAAACTAGAAAATGGAGAGAAGAGCACTCTATAGTTTCTAGGCAGGGGCAGTCTAGTTACAAGACAAAAAATACAACTTATTTGGTGTATATTTTGATAGCCCATTCTAGTAAGCAATATCATCTTAGTCTTCTCAATAAAATTAATAGTGGATAAACATTCAGAGATTTGAGTAGAGATTGCATCATATAGAGTCTCTCAGATTCTTCCAGATCTCATGAGTCTTCAAAGTGGGTTGTGAAAGTGTTGTGAGAGAAGAGTTTCTGCTGATTTTTTTTTTTTCCCCTGCTTCTAATTCAAGCTAGAGTTTCTGTGAAAATGTTTCTTATTGTGGCATTTTATCATTGGTGATTTAGGTCTTGACCCCCAAACAGAAGAAATAGTATGAAGAAAAGATAAGGAAGCCTTTCTAAATATGAAAAGTCTTTTTGTTTCTGGTTTGGTCTGATATTATGTGAAATTGATTCTGTTTGAATTAGAGACCAGAATTTTAAATGTATAAGGCAACTCTGAGGCATATGGGTGATCAGTAGGATTTGCCTCACTGTTCTGTAGCTATTTCTCTCTCTGCATCTTTAGGAACTTACTTATTATGTTTAAAAAAATCCAGCATTACTAAGAAGTGTGCTAGAGGCTGAAAGTCTCAGCTGAGGGTTTGGCTGACTGCTTCTGATCCTACCTCTCCTGCAGGTGAGACACTGGGGGCTGAGTTGTACATGTACCTTATCTTGCACCCCAAAAAAGTAAATCATCACAGTCATTTTAATGCCAAACAAGATTTCTCTCTGCTTTCCTAGGTAACATTTGCCATGTGTTTTGTGGTATGATATTAACCTTGATATCGGAATCTCCTGATTCTCAAGGCAAGTAGAACACAAAGGGTGGCAATGCTGAGCCCCCCTTGATTCCACTCCTAGTATATTCCCTTGGGTGTTGTCTATACTGGACGGTAGTAGCTAGCTTAGTTATCACCTAAAACTGCCTAATTCCTACTGGCTGCATTGAGCATATTTAAGCTGATGTTCAGCCCTCATTGAGGAAATTTTGCTTTGCAGAAATGTTGTGAATCTATGAAGTGGGCTGATAATTTTAAGAAAGCACTTGATTGTAAAACGCTTTGTAAACATCATCACATATCTGCACAGGGAGATAGGAATATTAAGCAAAACATTTTTTCTGTGCAGCGGAACTTAAGTTGTAAGGTACACAGACCTGTTAACATCTAGAGTTGGGAGGAATAGTAGCTGCAGAAGAGAAAATAAATAAAATGCTGTTTTCTGTATCTAACTAAGTAGAGAATAACTTCTTTAGGCCAAAAAATACATTGTTGAGCTGCGCATGTGCTTTGGAGCCACAAACAGAAACGGAGCTCACATACCAGAGTAGTTAGTCCCAGCCAGTTTCTGTCTCCAGCATATCAGCTCGTAAAATTTCCCGTCTTTTGCAATAGTAATAACAGCATATTCTGTAACTATTAGGTTGCACAGGAAAACTCACGTGTTTCAGGTCAAATTTTCCACACAAAAAATACAAACCCAGTTAATAAGTACACATCTAGAATTCTGCTCAATATATAAACTATATTTTCTATCTTTAAAGTTTTCTTATATGTACGATTTTTTCAGGTTTCTACTGATCCCTCAATATGCAAAGCAAGTGTGCGAGTTTAGGCACATGTTCTCCCTTCGACTTCAGTAAGGCTACTCATGCATATAGTGTCATCCACCAGCTTTGGTGAGACAGGGGCTGCAGAGTGACTTTTTACATTTAGGCAGAAACTTTTGCACAGAATGCCTTTTAAAGAAGGGTTATGTAGCTAGCCGTGTTGCATACGTAATTTGGTAAATGTGATAAATGTGATTATTTATTTTAGAAACTTTCAAGCTGCAAAGTGCTTCTGCTTCGTACTCCTGCAATTTGTACATTGGGCTAAACATAGAATAGGCCCTATCGTGACCATTATTAAGGTACCTTATAAGATTTTCAAAACTGTATGTCCCAGCCTACGTAGATGGGCTGATAGACATCTTTGGAAGTCCTTTGGTGACATCTGTAGGTGCCTGCATACAAATATGATCTTGGGTTCACAAGAGACAATGACAAGATCTGGATCTGAGCAGCTACGGGACTAAAATGGAGCAAAAGAGGTTGTATTTGAAATTGGACTTTGGATTTAGAAAGCTGTTATGATAATAGGATGAAGGTGAGCAGTTGACGATCTAACCCTACATTTTTCACAAAGTATGAGTTTGCTAAACGTAAGTCTTTGGTTTGAAATTATTAAAAAGAAAATAGGAGAAAAAAAACTGTGGTGACTTCTGTGGTTATTGAAATTTGCAACCATATGTTTTGATGTAGCATGTTGGTCATAAGAAAATTTTGTTAATAGCAGGGGTTCTCTCTTAATCTCTCTTTCCCCCCCAGAAATGTTTCTTTGCAAGTACAATTACATAAAACACTTTTACCAAGCTATTTCAGAAGGACTCACATTTTCTTTTAGGTTGTTTCTCTGATGGTTGTGGCATAAAACTTCAATCACGGCTGAGTTTTTTGAATGCCCCCACAACATGTCTGGTAGCTAAGACTGAATTCATTTTCATGCTGCCTTTTTCTAACGTGCTTAGGTAGCTTCTTCATTAAAAAATTATTTAGATACCCATGTTTGCCACTTTAGAGACATTTTTCCTTTGAATTACGATCTTTCCACTTCAGTACAGAAACACTTGCCACCCTAGCTTTTCACCAAGAGACATGGGCACAAGGACAACTTCACTGAGCTGCAGCAGTACAGGGACAGAGGTTGGATCATCATGGGCAAGTATTATATATGCAGATGAGTGATGCTGCAGTAAGCTTAAAATTCTCCTTTCTCTTCTCCTTTCAACCGTCCTGTGTTGGTTGGTTTAGGGTTTCCTCTAAGATATTGCATGGGTGTAGAGATTTAACATGATGTACCATCATTCTTGATTTCAGCCCTGGCTCGTTTCTGTATTTAATCATACCATTGTGTCGTATATTTGAGCGAATTTCTGGAGGGGTGGGAACTCTGACCCTGACAAGGTATAGACTAATGCCTCTTGGCAATGCTGATATTCCAGCCTATTCTTTTCAAAAGGAAAAAAAAAAAAGAAAAGGGAAAAAAAAAAAGGCAAAAAACCAAAAAGGCTGCATCTTAGGATTCCGGTTGGAACAGGCTATGTTTGGTTTTTTTTTGGGCTAGTGAGCCATGAGAGAGGCTAAAATGGTAGGGAAGTGCTTGGGGATGTTAAAAGACAACAAATAAACCCTCTTTATGACATCTTAATGCTCTTACATATTTCTGAAGAAAAACTACTGCTAATGTGTTAGTGTTAGTTCTATTGCTTGATTAAGTAGTTTATAACCTTATAGTGAGACGACAGGCTGCCAGGTACTTCTTTCCCAGTGAAATACAGCCTGACATTCAAAACCAGAGGCCTGTGTTTGCCAGGTTGCTGTATAAGGGAGATCCTAATCTCAACAAGATAAACTGCTTAAATAAAAGTTGATGAAAGAACAGTCCGAATAGAGGATTACACTCTCGCTGTTTTTACAGTGCTTTGCTTTAGGACAATTCTTTGCTTGTATCCTTGGAGAAGTCAGTCAAAGAGCTGCAGTTTTAGGTGTTCCCAGAGTTTTATTAATCATGATTTTTACCCAGCTAATTTCTGTTCAGTTCTTGCATATTCATTTTGGGCTTGGAAAGAAAATATGGGGAAAGGGTTAAGAGCATGCTTTGCTCTTCATCTGTTTTAAATCCGTAAATGTGAGCCCCTGTGCTGTTTCTAGGTTTCAGATTACTCCCTGTGATTTATAGGAAAAGGCTGTTCTCTGCAAGTTGAAATCCCATGTGTTTCTCTACCATTGTAAAACAACAAATCTTTGAGTATGCTTCCAGTTGCAAAAATTGCAGTTTTGAGCTACATTTGTAACTTTTGTTTTTGTTTTTTCTTTTTCGGTATGATGGCATTGACATGGGAAGTGAGGTCCCCTTGTCCTAATGCTATCCATGCAAGGTTTTACAATGCTTTTCACAGCAGCTTGCACAGACTGTAGCAACACCATTGTGTTTATAGTCTTCTATCACTCTGCTTTTGGATGATACACCCACTAAAAAGTGCAGCTGGAGGCAGACACGTATCGTTCTATATAAATTACATGCAGAGCGCCTACAGAGATGGCAGGCCAAGAGCTGTGATGACCTAGCAGTCCGTGTGCTCCCATTCACTTCATATGTCTCATGGTGTAAATCAGTGCAAAATTTGGCCTCATATTTTTCAGTTGATTTTTGTGGGAGTGAGGTATATATATATACCTTTTTTTTTTTGAGTTGTCTCATCATGTAATCGTGATGTGGTGTGAGTTCAGAATGTAATGCTTACAAACAGCTTCACAGCAGTGACATCCATCTTCCCTTTTCCATTATGAAATGGCAGGAGAATTTACCAATCACTCCTGTGGTAAAAAAACAACATGGAAAACGTTAAGGATTTCTGAAATAGTCTTATCACTAATTTTGGTAATGTAAATATTACTAATAAAGTCAATGGCCTTTTCCTTTCAGATGTTTTTCCTGCTGTAATTCCTGTCTCTGCAACAGGAGAGCTGCTTTATTTTGTCAGTTGGAACCGTGCAATTATTTTCGTTTGCTTTGAACAGCTGAGATGCTCTCTAGGTTTAGCTACTTGGCCTTGGAAGAATAGCATGAAGCTGCAAAGGTGTATAACTGAATCTAACTTCTTGCCTATGATTTATGAAGAAAAACTTTTATTTGTCTCTACTGACCATTATTTTAGAATGCACTGTTACTGAGATGAGGAAAAAAAGTGAAGGAAGTTCTGGCTGAAGTCACAGTGTGAGGTTAAATAAGTAGCAATGCAATGTTGTTTTGACCTATAGATCGCCAGTGAACTGCATCAGTAATGGATCTAATAAAAGCCTATTTCTTTTGTCTCAAAACAAAAGGTTAAATAGGATGTTGTTGTAGTATTACCTGATGTGTCTTAATTAAGATGGGGGATACAGCATGTATTGAATTAGTAAGTTCAAGTCTTATGTAAAGTGGAAATCAATAAGCGAGACTTCTTAATGAGTCCTGATCATACTTTTAATTTTTTTTGCTACTTGTATTCTGCCTTAGACATTTTTACATATGGGTTGTACCTGGTACTTATTCTGAGCAATGCAATTTAAGCTAAATAGAAAAGCCAGTCTCAGACTTGAGTTTGCAGTGGTCTGGCAGCTCCCTAGGATGAATACAACAAAGAGCTACCTTGTAGTGTTAACAACTTGTTGAGCATAATGAAGTAGTGTAACAGAAGCCAGTTTAATATCCAAAGGTTATTGTAAGTTTAATAGGCCAACAACAGAGAAACAAGCAACCATAGGCAATATGGTTATTTCTTTCCAGTATCACTGATTTTAGCCCTGCGGATCCTTGTATAATTCAGAGCCATGCATGACAAGCTCTGAAAAACAAAAAAACAACAGCAAAAAAAAAACTTTTAACCAGATGCTGCAAAATACTAATATTCATGTCTTCCCTTGTGCAGTGAACTACAGCTCTATTGTCTTCTATCTTCAGCTTCTTTGGAAAAAGAGTTTAACTTGTCAGACAATGTCTGGAAGACAATGCTGTATACTATTATTTTCTTATCTGTGATCTCATTTGTGTCTAGTTACTTTTGTTTGGCTTTGAAAACATGTAAAAATAGTTGGGTTCTGCCTCAACAAGATGCAGAGAGTGAAGAGCTGACTGAAGATTTGCTGTGATTTGATAATGGGGAATTCACCAGATTAGGGAAACATAACCAATTCTGACAAAAAGTGGACTGTTTTTTATATTTGTCTTTCATTTGGAACAGGGGTATTTCTCTCCCTTTCAAAAATAGTTTTGTTTTCCTTTGTTTTTTCCATGCATTTTGTGCAACTCTTTATACCCTGTTAAAAGACATAAGTAAAAACAGAATTGCTAAAATATACAGTCAAAACTGTTTAGGATGTACAAGAAATATTATGCTTTTCTCTGATTTGAACACAAACTTTTATACTAAGGGTTATGTTCTTAGCTAGCATCATCGGTAGAACAGAAATGAACTCTCTGATGCTACATCTGTTCATCCCAGCATAGCATTAGTCCAGAAAATGTAGATATCATCTTTATTCTAGTAGCTACAGCTATTTATCTTACTTCTAGAAGTACTGTGTATTTGACCATTTCACCCAAGAGAAGTTGAACAAATTAGAGGCTGGAACTCCAAAATCCTATGCTGTTTAGCTACTCATAATCGTTTTCTGTAGCTGGAAATGAGTTTTTGTTTTGTTTGTCAGGATGTGCTGAGGAACAGAGGGACAGCTGGGGATGGGCTGGGAGGTCAGCATGCTAGAAAACCTAGCATTTAATGATGTGCTTATCTTCCTTATCCCATAGCCAGTCTTCCACTACCACATAAACACTTTGCAGAGAGCTGTTCCTGAAAATTTGGTTGCGAAATGGTTCCACCTTGAGTAACAGCAATATAGTCCTTGTGCAGCAATACAAATATTAGAGAGTTTATACTTCAGATAAGTTATGTAGGTAACCTGGTGAAACTCATGGTCCCTATCAGAAAAACAGCATCCAAAGCCATCTGTACTTTGTGCCATCTCTTGCTGATCACATGGCAGTGGTAACCTGTGTTAATTCTGGGTCAGAAAAGCAAAGCTTCTTCCCCTTTTCAGGCCTACATGTCAATATACATTTTAGAGTGCCTTGATAAGAGCATATTTTAAAGGGCCAGACTGATTAGCTGTATTTTCCAGACACACTCTGAGTCTCAAATTACCATTAATGCCTTATACAAGTCAAGTCAAGTCACTTCAGCTGGTTCTCCCCTTTCCATATTAACCCCCATCTCCCGCTTCCCCAGCACCATCTCCCAGGCCATCCCTGCAGACCTCTGGTCAGCTGCCACCACTACTCATAGTCTCCCAAAGCAGCAGAAAAGTCACAGTGCTGTGCTAAAGCCAGCGTGTGTGCCTTTCGCCTACATATCTTATGTTAAAAAAAAAAAAAAACACCACAAACACTAACACAGCCACAAATACAGTGGGAGAATACAGTATGGGGAGGAGCTTGGTAATGTTAATTCAGCTTAAGCTAATTACCCTGGGGCTATGTTCACATTCAGTAAACAATAACCAAAATGTTTACTGCTTGAAAGTTCACCAGGAGAGTGGATTTGACATTACTTTTACGCAGTATTCTTGCAGAGCAATTTATGATTTTATTGTCACTCAGAGTCCAATGGAAAGTCAGCCTCCGCATTCCCCTAGGTAGGAAACAGTAGTTATATTAGGGAATGCGCAGTTAAGTCAAAGCAGCTCATATTTTTAAAATTCACCACTTCAAATAGCCTATTCTGTATAAATTGTTAATGCAAAAATCCTTATAGAAGTTGTTTGCTGCTGACTTCGAAATATTCAGTGCAGATAAAGTCATATCTGTTCAGGTGCAACTGGCAAACATGAGTGAGAGTTAAGTAGGCATCGATCTTTCATAACTAGATAACTTGTTCACCTGTAATTACTAGAATGCCTTTTCCTATAAGACCAAAGAAGTTTGAAAAATGTATTGTTCCTGCTATTTGTGATTCTCCTTTTTTCTTTTTTTTCCTACCCTGAATATAGTATCTATTATTTCAGCATCCTTTTTGCATTTAAACCTGTGAAGACCCTGGAGAGTGAGCACTAGGGAGATAGCTGCATTCATTTCATTTGTGTTGTTAGTCATTTCTAATTTTGCTTTCTCAAATAGATGGGAAAACTAGAGGGCAAAGCCTAGTAAAAAATGTTTGTCCATTGAAAATAAACACATTCATACATTTGAAAATTTCTGGGAGCATTTATATCAACATTAAGTTTGGCTGAAGCCCATTTAATAAAGCTTTGCTTTTGTAACTGGTTTACTCTTCAAGTCTTGTCGTACTTTTCTGACACTTTGGGGCAGCATTTACTAGTTTGTCCTTAAGGTGATTTTTGTGAATTGCTTATGGGTGAGGGTATTTTTTGAGAGCCCCTGGTAAACACGTAATGATGGCTGCAAAAGTACATCAGAAGTAAGCAGCAGTTGCCAAGCTCTAGCACCAAAAGCAAGAAGTTCGGTAGCTCACATTATTTGAAAGAAGCAGTGATCCTGATTTTGTTCCTGGGTACAGTGTGCAAGCACTTCCTATTACAGGACACACAGCCATGCAATCTAATCCATCCCAACTCATCACATGTAAAATGTTGTCCAATAACAGAGGCTTCCATCAAGCGTAATGTGTAAGGAATGACCGAATGTGTGAAAAGACGAGAATAACCTTGAGCCACAGCAAATTCTATACCAAAAGCCCCTAGAGGACTAACGATGAAAGATTTCATTAGACTTAAATGCACTAATGAAATGGCTTAATGTAGTTACTCTGAATCTCTTCCACCAGATTTTGTTACAAGGACAGATTTTCAGTGCCTGAATGGAAAAAATATTTCAGTTCTCATGCACAACATATTATTAAAATCTGATGTGTTAAAGATAAAGTTCAAGTCTAAATAATGATTAGTGCCAAAAACTTCAGGCCAATCAACTGCAGCCTTCGTTCTTAATACTTTAGCTCTGTCTTAAGTCTGAAATTTAAGAAGACTGCAGAGAATTTAAATATGTTTGAAAACTGAGCTTGACTTCAAATCAGTGTTAGGTTTACTGAGAAGAGGGTATTTTGTAAAGGATATTGTAACTCAGTGACTTTCTCCTACTGAGTTTTCCTTCTGGTTAAACTCATTCTGAAGAGCGTTGTTGACCTTTTCACTCCAATAATATCAGTGTCCTTGTACGTGGGGATGTCTGTGCCAGACATTATGGGCCTGAAAATAATATGTTCTACAAATGAACAAAATACAAGTGTTACAAATAGGAAATTAGCACCACCTTTCCTCTGTCTTGTTGCTTTAATATTTCTGTTAACACTACAGCAATATATGGAATACCTTTCTAAGATGATAAGGGGGACACGCTTATAATGGGATTACTAAGGTTTTGATATCAAATTCAGCAGCATTTTAAGGACAGTAAATATTTCTAATTAGCAGATTTCTTTTTTCTATCTAGTTCTTTACTGAAAGACTTGTGTATTTTAGAACAGGGATGAATCTTACAAAACTTCATTAAAACGAACAAACAAAAAGCTTTTATTTTTCTTAAAATGTGAAACAACCAAATCACGCAACTGTTTACTTCCTGATGTTTGCAGGAAAAAATAAAAAAATCCATTCTTAGAATCTTAGCCTTGGTCCCAAAAGCATTCTTCTGGGGAAGCCCTGCTGATCCCTTAGCAGGAATGAGACAGCAACGTACCTGCACTGCAGACAGATGCTGGCCAAAGCCTGGGACCTTCGCTGTGGCTGTCTGTGAATGCAGGACTGTAGAATGAGTCATACCTTTGGGAGGGTACTGAGGTTTTGGCTGTGTTGTAAAAAATAAATAATATTGCAATACTAATGGCTCTATTACAATAGAAGTTTGGGGCATTTATAAATATATAACTTTCCAACCAAATGTGAATGTCTGTAAAAGTACCTTAAGTTCTTCAGTATGCTTGTTTTCCAAATTATGTGAAATTCCAGTCCAGATTTCTGATGGACTAATGAAGAGATTGGGTTTCCTCCAAATGGCTTGTGGTAGGTTAAGTAACCTAACAACAAAAGAAGGCAGAAAAACTAATGATTTCTAGTCATATTATTCTGTCAGGCTTCCTTTTGTAGTGTGGGTGCTCAACCCATTCCATTTTGCTGCAGGGTCATTTTCTTTGTCCTCATTCCTTTTGCTTCAAGGAGTGCCTGCATCAACAACAGGTTACTTTTCCAGTGCACAAATAAAGCAAACCTCATTTCCAAGTGTCAGAATAGGAATAATTTAAGCTTGCATGAAGCTATTGACCCTACTCCTACCAGGATGGTTTTCTGTTATTGATTTGATGTTATATTCTCCTTAATCATTCTAGATAATCCCTACAGGTTCTGACATTTTTACTGATTCATGGGCAGCTTCAGACCTTAACTGTCTGATTTTAAGTCCACTGGAAATGTTGTGTAGTATGTGCTGTGTTCAAGATCATCTTGATGTCTTATTTATATTGAGGCAGAAGTATATCGGTAGCCAGTGAAAGCTCCTGGCAGTTAGTGGCTGTGCAGTATGTTCTGTATGAGGAGCTGTTGGTCTTGGTCCGAGACAGGACAGTAGATATTTCCGGCCATATGGCTGAAGCCCAAATGAACGTTTGAACTGTAATGTTCTTCCTGCCCCTCCTGTAACTGATCCCAACACTGGCACAGGGGACAGTGCAACGTGTGGTGCTCCCATTGCCTTTCTAGGTTACATCCGTGAAATGGAAAGGATATTTCAGCTGTTTGGGCTGACTTTTACCAACATGAAATTCATGGAAACAAAACTACGAAGTACTACTTGAAAAAAATAAAGTCTTTTTTTAATCTGATTTTTCTTTGGAAAAGCTCATGCTGAGAGGTTGTCTAGCATTGGAAGCTGTAATCTTTAGGTTGATTTTACAGGCATGAAAAGCTACTTAAGCTTATTTTTGAAGGTAATACACTGGAGTTGTTGGAATCACTCAAGTGGTGATTGGCAAATCACTTCAGATGTTGGTTATTGTGAGGTTAATGGGCATGGTGAGAGTCTAAGCCTGATAAATTTTCCCGACAGGAAAACAGCTTCATTAAGCAAAAGGTGAAAGCCTTTCCTGCTGCCCCTGTTACTAATGCACTTACCAAACATACTTTCTACCAAAGTTAGGCAAAACTAAACTTGCAAGAAGTAGGGATTTCATTTGCAGGAGAGCTTAGCTCCCACAGCTAAATTGAAACAGGCAAGCTTTCGCAAGTATCCCAGTAGTCCCTGTCTGAAAAGGAAAATTCTCTGATTCATGATGATCCTCTGATTCATGATGACCCAGCTCTAGCATGGACAAGGAGGTGATGGCACTGCCATCAGAGGCATGGTCTGCACAGACATAATTTTCCAAAGGGTGTATCCTGCTTTCTTTGAGGATCATGCGCCATAAAGGTATGTTGCTTCTGTATCTAGAAGCACTCTCAGATGACGTAATTTCCTGCCATACTCCTTTAAAATAAAATAAAAAGTCTTCATGAAAGTCTCGTTCAGAGGATAACAATGCATTGTGTGGCTGTTTGGCATATAACGACACTGTATGTCCCCCCAGATTGCAGACAGTCATTCTGTAACTAGAATTGAGAGATGTCACGAGTGGCTGAACAAACAAATATCTCCAGTTAATGTTTAAGCTCTCAATTTACTAAAGCATTTGTTACCAGTTTGCAAAAGAGATCAAACAACTGTGAATCATAACCTTGGCTACTAATTAAATCCTTTATTCCCTTCTCTCATTGCAGAAGCATTTAATCTCAGGGAAGCAGGACAGCCTTGTTGGGCAGAATTAGATTTTACAGCATAAGCAGAAACAAGCTTACTGCAAGGTTTCCTATTGCAGTTGGAAATGTAAAGGAACAAAATGAGAATATTAACTTCCATTCCTGGCATCGAAGTTCATGTTAGCACTGAAAAATGATTGATTTAAAATTACTGCATTGGAAAATCATTTTGGTGGTGTAGTATTGTTATTTCACTGAATGGTGAATCTCATTTTTATTATCCTACTGCCTTGCGTACAGATGAGGTTCTGCACCTAGACAGAAGATGAGGGATTTGGTGTACTTTACTAGTGACCGTATGCCCCAAAGAAAAGTGTTTTAGTCAAAAATAATGGACTGTGAAGAACACCCCAGAGGAAATGAGGCATAAAACAAAATACTACAAGCAGTTTTACTCCAATTGAAATGTATTTCTATTTGTCATAAGATGTTGTTGTGTGCATTATGCTGTGTATATCTGCATGAAAGTTACACTGTTATACCTTTACTACCTAACACTGAATTCAGCAGCATTTATCTTTTTGGCTCTAACTCTGTGAAGTAGAACTTAAAAAGATAAATGCTTTATTTCCTTCTGGTTTTGTGGAAGTTGTCCTTGTCGCGAGCAGTGATGCAGCAGGGGCTCTCGGAATAGCGACACCAGTAACTAAGATTGGGCTGACTCAGTTCACCGGGAGTCGATCCAAGAAGGCAGCTGGCCCGGTTAGAAGAAGTGAATTTCCATTCTTATAACGTGAGCATGATGTTGCAGTCAAGTGTGCATGAGAGGGGACCTGGACAGAGTCCTGTGAAAGCCTTCTGTGAGGTATTAATAGGGAAGGGCCTCCCATACAAACTCAAGCACAGATTCAGGGAATGCTGCGTAGTTATTGAGGCACAGTTACTCCTAATGAAGGCACATTGTGGTTGGTGGACCTGTGTTGAAAAGCTTCACGTTATTAGTCTGAAAAGCAATCCTATTTTATGTTATATTTGGAGAAAGTACTTTTTTTCTGTCATTATTAAATTTAAGTAATGTCTGTAGCAAAAAATCTACCTGATAGGACAGTATCTGCAAGTAGAAAATCAGAGTGTTTTGTTTTGTTTTGGCTTTTGTAGTTGGAGAGAGCTATTCTCCCATAAAGAGTGAGTTTTCAGAAAGGCTCCACTTGCTGTATTGCTCACAGGACAGGCAACCACCATTGGCACACACAGAACTTCTCTTTGCTGGGAGAAATTTGTCCTGAGGAGCTACCTGAATACTCACTGATGCTCCAGGCTATATTTAACTAAAGAGGATTGGGTAATAGCATGCTGTAATATACTGAAGACCCAAGCTTGTACAGGACTTAAATACGATTTTTCAATCCTATAGTTGAATATGAACATAGTCAGGTTCAACACAGGGAGAAAATATTGCATAGGGACCTCTTCGTATGCCTACCTATCAGCATTTTTAGTAACAATTTATAATGATAGAACAGCTGGAATATCTAAGTAAGGCCAGCTCTGCTTCGTCTGCTCCTTCCCCTAAGCCATCACTGGAAGTCTACTTGGGAAGAAAATTTAAAATGCCAGAAGTTCACCGCTGAAAAACAAAAACATTGTCATGTCGTTGTCAATATTGTCATTTAAATGTGTGGAGAATAGTAATAGAGTGAGCAAGTAGGATAAGTCTTCAGCACATTTCTTATATATTTGTGGGTTTGTTTTTTTTTTTTTTTTTTACTGTTAAGAAGAAAAAAATTTAATTCTTATAAGCTTTAAAAATAATGAAAAATGCCAAATATCTGTTGCTGTTAACGAACAGATTTCTTTCATATGCTTTATGAAAAATAATTTTCTCATATACTCTGAAAATTTATATGAATAGCAAATTCTTGGTTTTGGATTTTCTTTTTTAATTCTGTTTTTAGTTCGTGTGCACGAAAATGGAGATATATTTGTTTTAAGACACTCTGGATTTCTATATGTACGCTTCCAGTTCAGTTTGGGGATGCATGTCGATGTAGAGGTTGCATTCAGCTACCACAGTATCATTTGTATTGTTTAGCAGTCTACTTGAAAATCTTCTAAGTGATTTTTTAATGGTTTTTGAAATCCAAATTCTTTGAGTGAAGGGGCATATTGCACAAGACTTAGTGAAAAGAAACGAAAGCTGTAATTCTAGAGTGTGTGTAAAAGCTCTGCATGGCTGAATATGCAGAAACTTGACAACTTTTTTATTTTTTTTTTTTGGAAAGGGAACTGGGAAAGACAAGTGGAGGTTTGCTTTGACATAGAGGTTATGTGGACGCCACTTTTTGCTGTGGCATGTGTGCAAACCTAGCATAGAGCAGATAAAATCCTGGATTCTGATAGCATTCTTGGGAGGTGGGGAAGGTCAAAATAGGAGTGTGCTGCACACACGGGACGAATCGCTACTGCTAATGTTACACATCCATGCGTTGGTGGAGCAATTTCTGAAGGCTGCTATTTTACAGTTTGGAAAGAGATGGTCCTTCACCCCACTCACCTGCTTCGTTTTCCCCACAGGCTGCGAGAACATCACCGTGCTGCGATTAAGGTGATTCGTAGGATGCAGTATTTTGTGGCAAAGAAAAAGTTCCAGGTGAGTTGTGAAGAGAGAGCTGCTTTTCTAAATAAGCCCTTTTATTCTCCTATTTTATTTTCTTCTAGAAACTTTAAGAGACAGACACAATTCATTTCAGTAATGGTGAGCTACACCCACTATTCTCTCCCTCCTTGAATAGGGTGGTTGTTTAGGAGCACGCTAGTCAACTGTGGACACACTGGAAATACGCTAAACTCCTGAAATGAGGTCTGAATTAAAATGTTATTTTCTGCTAATGGACTTGACCTCTAACCCTCTGTTATCGCTCTTTCTTGCAGTGCAAGCATTCTCATATGTCTGCATTAATTCCAAACCGTATGTTACTGTTGTGCTGAGTCAGTAGAATTGGAAATTAAAATACTACCTCAGCCTTGTTTCTGTCTCTTTGCTCAATGACAATGAAGTCCTGATAAGAAACTGGGATGGAAATTTGTTAGTGTATCAGAAGGTTTCTGCTTCCTTTTCCCTTGTCCCATCTGCATTGGTAGGAGACTTCCTTCACAGTTTGTGAGATAGTCAGTTCTCTTTACTCCTGTCACCCTCACCAACAAACATTTCCAGTGCATCACTTGCTGGGATATTGCAATACCATGAGCATTTCACAGTAGCTAATTAACCTGGTTGCCTGGTCTGAATAAAAATTTGTGACTGCAAACTTTCTAAGAACATGGTTTTTAAATCAATTTAACTAATCCAGCAAAAACACACGTGTCAATAGCCTTCACCTTGATTTAAACCATGTGAATATATCTATATATATAAGAAATATATTACTTGACTTAAAATGAATTAATAAGGGATAATCCCCGGAGAACAGGCTTCATAGCTGAAAATGCAAAGAAAAGGGGGAGCTTAACTTCCCACATCCATTTTCAGGTATAACCTTGGCACTATTGTGTATAAGAGACTAAAAAGCTTTCTCACCTTTAATCTACACCAAAAAAAGGCTGTGATGGGATGATCCTTTTTCTTTCAAATATTTGAAGGGCACAAAGTTTAGGAGGAAAAAGATGATGGTAATTAATGATCCAAGAAAGCATTGTTTCTGTAAAGCAAAACTTGCTGCTACTTAAAGCCTGCATTCTGACTTCATCGCTGAAATTTAGAACCATTGTCTGAATTCTTTAGTAATTTTCTTCCTTGAATCATTGTATTTTTCCTAAAAATCATTAGCCAAATTATAGTTAAGGTTGCCTTACTGTTTCCCAAATTTCTTTCAGTTGTGGATAATGTATTCATACTGTAACCATTTAGGCTGAAATCTCCCATGACAGGGATTTTCTTGGAGAAAGCACATTCAGAAAGTTTCTGCTAGCAAATTTTACCTGTTATTTTTCTTAGACTGAAGTTAAGAAAGCCACGATGTCCAGACTACTTGGAAATACTTTCTGTAGTCATTTTGTTGAGAAGCTCCTTAATGCCTGATGGTCAGTACTTGTAACTTGGAAAGGGATGTGGCCCATTCCAGTGATGTGTCTGTTGCTATTCAGTGAAAAACAGCCCAAATGTGGCCAGTCGCATTAAACTTTAATTTATTCTCATTCCGCAATCTGATTGTGATCCTTTGGTCTGTGGTAATTACAGAATCATTGCTTTCATAAATTCAGAACATAAAATATTTGCCACAGTATTAACTAAGCTACTTAGAAACAAGAAATCTACACATCATGGATCTACCTCCCAAGTGGTGTTTGTCAAAAACAGATCTGGAAAATGCCTGAACACTGTGTGCAACATTATCCACCTGGCAAGTAAATGAAACTCCCCTGCGGCAGATGACTTGATAGAAGCTGAAAAAGCATTTGACTGAATAGAATGGCACTATTCAGTTCTTGCTTGAAACTTGTTTGTACTCGGTGTCCCATTTGCTAAGCTGGCTTCTCAGTTGCGCTCTCACTTTCTCACCTGCAAAAGACCTCTTCCTGGCCATCTACAAAAACCCTTAACAAGGGTTGTCTCCTAGCCTTCTTTAGTAGTGTTTATGCTTCCTGAGCTATTAACATGAGCTGTTAGTAAGGAGCTAAAAATCTAAGTTAAGCTAAAGTGAAATATCTCAAGTCACTACTGCATTCAAGTGATACACTGCTGTTTCTGTCGGAAGCAGAGTCTTCTAGTACGGAGATATCTGATACTTCTCCATAATTTCTGAATACAAGGTTATGACCGAGTTTAAAAACTCTGAGAGCACCGAAAGCACGGTTTTCAAAAGCAACTAAGTAACCTAATGCACAAAGTCACCTTGAAATTCTAGCCACAAGGTGCTTTTGGAAATCTTTCCCGTAATTAGGAGATAACCCCTGTCATTATTCTTTCCTCCAATGTATGTTGTAAATCTGCTTTGTTCTATTGTATGCACATAAAATAACCATAAGAAATTAAAATGTTTAAACACATGCCAAGTAATGACTATATAGTTTGTACTAACCAGTCCAACACAATACCTGAAACTAAGGTAAAGAAGAATATGCATTCTAAAAACTTAATCTTTCAGATTTCTACATAGCAGCTGTTTTCTGATAGATACTTGCCTTTTAAACATTGTGTTTATGTGAAAAGTAGCTTCCTAACAGAAAATTCAGATTTTTCCTTTACCTGTTGAAAAAAAAAAAAATAAATAATTTCAGTTGAAGTCCATTGGACTATTCATGTTAAAAATGAGCTGGAAGAAGTAACTGCAAGGTCGGCACTTAAAAGCAGAATTTTTTAGACATGCCTCCAAAGCTTTTGGCAGGGAAAGCATAGGAAGAAGGGGAGGAAGAGGAAAATTTTGCAAAATAGGTCTCAGCATGAACCCAGCAAGGTTCTTAAACTATACCAGCTGTTTGCAGGATACACCTGTATGTCTAATTTTGTATAGATACTTTTTTTTTGAAGACCTCAATCAATAACAAGTGGTGATGGCACCACAAGGACAAATGTCAACTAGAAAACAGAGACTTCCCATTTGAAAAAAACGACAACAACAAAACAAACAAATAAATAAATAAATTGAAACTAAACAAGGAAATTTCAAAGGCCATGAGAAGTAATACTGTGTGAAGCATCAAACATGTACATCATTTCCTCTTTAAATGAAGGGGACGGATTTACACTGTGTTTTAACAACCAGGTCTGAATACAGTCCATATGATGTCCTTGTAAGAACCCAGCATAACATTATAAACAATTAATACCTTTTTTATGGATGTGTTTATACTCTTGTAAAGGGGCTGTAACAATTACAAGGTCTGTAGGACTGGTTCAAATTGTGTAGGAACGATCTACTAGTAACCAACATGAGTCCTGTGTGTCAGCAAAGGTGAATGACTCACTGTTAAGAAAGGATTGTGTAGTTCATAGGGAAAAGAGTACTTAGAAATTAATGGTTTTCTAGGCTTTGTTCACTCTTCATACACAAAAGTGAATTTCACATATTAAGTATAAATCAGGTATCTTCATCGCAGTCTAACCTTATAACTGAATTTCAAAAAGCAATTCATCATGGTTAGTTATTTCCATTAGGTAAATTCATGGGTAAGTAACATTTGTCTTCCAATTAGGAAAGCTTCTAAATGTTTTATGACTTACGCACATGGATACAATTGTGTTGTCCACCATATACCCAGAGACCAGGAATTTGATCTGATTTCCCATTGTCATCTTTAAACATTTTTTTTTCTTTCCAGTTCCTTTTTAAAATATGTTTTTAATTTGTGTTGTGCTCTTCACTATGGCAAATATTCTATACATAGCATAAACTAAAAATACAGTTTGGAGTTCCACTGATGACATGAGTAACTGTTGCCTGGTTTGTTGTGATTTCACTGGAAAATCTTGCATTTATGCTCTTATAATTCATCACCTTATGTAATTCGTTTGTCATGGTATGAATCATGAATTGTGTGTGTAATCTTTTCTAATCTCCATACCGGGCTGTAGCAAACAATGTAGTTCAAAGTGTCCTTGCTTCAAAGGATCCCAGACCCATTTTATTTGACTGTTACTGGGTTACATTTACCAGTAATTCCCATTGCAGGGATTCCCCTTTCCCTGGTCCGTCTCTTGGGAAAGTTCTCTCTGAATGCAGCCACAAGGGAACAGCAGTGTGTATTTGTGCACATTTCATATTTGGCATTGGCTTTTGTGACTTGCAAACTTTCATATATGATGGGAGAGCCTGTTTCATGTGGGAAGATTTTTGCCATGAGTATTGGTTAATTAGCAGAGGGAAGAAAGTGGAGAAGAGAAGAAAAGCTGTGGGGCTGGCTTCTACAGTTTTCTTCAACACTCATCCATTACCTACTGCAGTTTTGTTTTCCACTTACAAAACTAACAAACTGTTGTCAACAGCAGCAGCATTTTCTCTTGAAAGACAAGCTTTCACTACCACATAATTACAGAATAATCAGTACTGACTATTAAATACCCTATTGGACTAGAAAATTCAACTTCATTCATAAATTCTGTTTACTCCAGGTTTTCAGTTTTTGTTTTAAAGAGAAAGAAGCAGCCTGGTAAATGGAAAACAGGCAGTAACCTACTTAGTATTTTACTATCAGACTCCTGCTGCAGAGTGCGGGGAAGGCAGGATGAGGTGTGCATGCTTCTTTTCTACTAAACTGCTTTTCTGAACCTGCAGTTTTCAAGCTGATCCTACAGAATAGCCTAGTGGTGATTTATTGCAAAAAAATAATCCAAGACCTTTTTTTATTATTATTATTATTTTAAATACCACCATATTTACAGTACTAGTCCATGGACAAGACTTACAGCTTATGCCATCGTTGGGTCAGGCTTCTTTCTCTGGGGGTGTCAGCTATGACTGAGGTGTGTGTAAGCACTTGGGTTTCCTGGGAGTTCCTCTGTGTGCTCTGTGGTGAAATGGAAGCAATTCTCGTTCCTGGCTAGCCTGCCATCACAGAGTATCTCACAGGCACCCAAGGTTTGCAGTTGGCTTCTGGGAATCTGGCAGACTGAAATGTAATTTGCTTAATGAAGTGATATTTTACTGGAAAAGTAAATATATTGAGAGAGAGTTTTAAAGATGAAGTGTTGAACTCTAGTTTTGTAATAGCAGGTGGAATAAGAGCAAAAAGTGACAGAGACTAACAAAAACTATTATTTTGATGCAGAACACTGATTTTCAGAAGATCCACAGATTTTGAAGCAGCTTAAGGCAATATTAGGAGATAACGGATGTCAAAGTAATTTAATTGTAAGATAGCTTAACTGCCACTTCCAGTCTATCTAATCCTTATCCAGTATTTCATTTACTGAACAGCAAGACAGTATGATAGAGCAGAGATATTAAATTACCTGTTAAATTGGAAATTATTCCCTCAAAAAAAAAAAAAAGAAAGAAAGGAAAAAGAAAAAGAAAAACCACCAAGTTTTTCTTTAAGAGGTGGGAGTGTACTGTAGTGCATTTATATTATAGGAATTTTTCCTGCATTTAACTGAAGACTGCAGTGATGTTTTCAGTCATGTTTTTGGATGACTTCTTCAGCTGATCGAGATAATGTTGAAGGTGGTGAATTCATCAGTTTTTACCAAACCTTGAAAACTTTCTACACAGCATCTATGGATAGCATAGTGAATGAGTCAGAAGTTATCAGTTATTGTTACTTCGTTGTGCCGTGTGACAGTGTTGAATAGGATCTTTAGGAGGAAGTTTCCTTCCACAGGAGTGTGTGAAGGGAGCTGTGAGGTGCCGGCTGAGCGCGGCAGTTGGAAAGGCAGGAAACCCTCAGGAGGCGCAGCGGTGGCATGGCTGAGGGGAGCGCGAGGCTTAGGGGTCCTGGTGGTGCCTGAGGGGCTTCTGCACCCCAACACCCTCAGGCTGTGTGCCCTGCATGCCTGCAGCCTGCTCTGCTCACGGCCTCTTCAACCAACAGCAGCATGTTGAACAATTTTCTGTCAGGTGTGTGGTGGTGAGGAGGTGCAGACATGGCGGCCGCCAGCCAGAAAGTCATGGCCTCTGCTTCTGTTCCTCCGGCAGCCTTGAGAGGCCTTAATGCTGTGGGGTGAGCCTAGGGCTAGTCTCTGAGGTGGAGGGCAAGAGCAAGCACACCTGTGGGAGTTGTGCCACTGTAAATGAGCTGCTCTGCCTGGTGGCCAAGCTTCAGGACAAGGTGAGGAGACAGAAGCGTCTGAGAAGGTGATAGATCAACAGAGCTGTGCTCTGCCCCCTCTGGTATGCACATGCCAACCTAGCATGGCCACTACTGAGGCAGGTCTGGTATCTGATCTGCATCAGGATGAAGGCAGCAAATTGAGAGACAGCAAGCCATGGAACCGTGTTGCTGCACAGAGCTGTGAGAGGAGCCTCTGTCTGCCCTCTCAGCTTCCACCACAGAATAGGTATGTGGCTCTAGGTATGGTAGCTGAGGGATGTGGAAAGATGGTGGAATAGGTAACAAAACAAGTTCTCTACCAACGTCAGATCAAATAAATCCTCATAGCAAGTGCAGCATCAAGACCAGCACTGTGAAGAAACAGCAGTTGTAGCTGTAGTTGACTCCCTCCTGAAGGAAACAGAGGCTCCCACCTGCAGACCAGACTCTCTTTACAAAGGAGTTTGCTGCCTCCCTGGTGCTAGGATCAGAGATGTCACCAGTAAATTTAGGAGTTTAGTGCAGCCTTCGGATTATTACCCACAGCCTTCAGATTATTACCCACTCCTGATCTTTCATGTGGGTGCCAACAATGTCACAACCAGAAGGCTGAGGTCTGTCTGATTTCAGGACCCTCTCTACAACTTCCTGAGGAGGGGAAGTGGAGAGGGAGGTGCTGGTATCTTCTCCCTGGTCACCACTGACAGAATGCATGGAAATGGCACAAAGCTGCGCCAGGGGAGGTTTGGACTAAATATCATTCTTTACTGTGAGGGTGGTCAAACACTGGAGTAGGCTTCCTGCAGAGATGGTTGGTGCCCCATGCCTGTCAGTGTTCAAGAGGCATTTGGACAACACCCTCAATAAAATGCTTTAACTTTTGGTTAGCACTGAATGGTCAGGCAGTTGGACATGGTATAGGACCCTTCCATCTGAAAACCTGAAATTCTATAATTCTATAGTTTTAGGTGTTTCCATTCAGTCTAACCTCTGAAGTTTACACTCTTCTCTTCCCTTGTCTCCTCTTCTCTGTTGATTTAGAGCATCTTTGGTTCTTCTCACATGTAGTTCTGGTACAGATTGGATTCCAGTTTCTAGATGTAGGATTAAGACATCGGTAATTTGTTACCACATTTTGACAATTTCATTCAGTAGCTTTCCAGTTAGCCTCAGTATTTCTTGGTAAAAATGATGGTCTTTGTTTCTAATACTATACAAAAGTGTTTTTATTGCTAATAGGTCAGATTATGATTTTCCCATGTATGGAACACAAATTTCAGACGCAGGGCTTTCTCCCTGGTCATTTCTTGCACCAGTATTTTCCCAGTGGACTTGAAAGCTGAGCCAGGCTTTCTGTAAAAGGAAATCAGCATTTCACCTTCATCCAGGAGTCTGGTTTAAAGTTCCCATGGTATGAGCTGAACTGAGAGCTTAGGCTGAGAATAAGGGCTTGCTCTTGAAAAAAAGTGCTTTACAGGCCAGTGGTTGAAGAGTATGAAACTTATTTCTAGAAAACACTAAGATGACCACAAAGTTCTGAGCAAAGTACCAGAGATCCTTTTTTTGGTCTCAAGTTCAGTAGATGGTCTCTTTAAAGGCATGTAGATCTGCAGTAACAATAATGCAGATGAAATTGGAACTGTCATAATTATTCCATGATAAATATATGATCATGGCAACAATCAAACTATCTCAAAATTTTAAACAGTATTAAATGGGTTTTAAAGAATTTTCTGTTTGCTTTTGAAAAAATGTACACTAACAGAGATCATTTGTATATCCTTGTGGCTTACTGGCATATTTCTGATTTTTATTTTACAGCAAGCTAGAAAGCCCTATGATGTCCGAGATGTTATTGAGCAGTATTCCCAGGGTCATCTGAACCTGATGGTGCGAATCAAGGAGTTACAGAGGAGGTATGACAACTGACAGGGTTATAAGTGCTGTATTGGTATGACTGTGCAAGTTTGCAGAATACAAAAATTGCATTCAAGTAACATTTTGTTTTTACAGATGAAGGAAAAGGCAGATTGCCTTAAAAATCTGATGTCTGTGACTTACTATTTGCATTATACTTGCATGTATTGCCTCAGTCCCAGCTTGCTCTGACTTTAGGCCATAATCCCTTAATGTTATGGGCTGTGTACGTACAGAGTGAAATACCATCACCTGCTGTCATAGAATTGCACTTGAGAGTAAACAAAGAGGCAACAGATGGATGCTGTAAGTATGCTGCAGTAGACCAAAGAAAAGAGGAAACAACGATACAGTTGATGTGGAAAAACAGTGAACGCTATAAAACTTTACAGTGGTTAAAGAAGCTGAATGCCAATCTAAGTTTAATTATTTTTTGTTGTCGTTTTTTAATTTCAAACTATTCTTAATCCAAAGTAACTGCTTCACTTACAGTACAAACCACAACTTTTTTTTTACCTTCATGCTGCTTCTTTGTGAGGAAGTCTCCCCATTCCAGCTAGAAAAGGTGAAGATGCCACTTCAGGCTGATAAAAACTAAAAATGATTCTTTTTTGTTTACAGGTTGGACCAATCCATAGGAAAGCCATCTCTTTTTATCTCCGTCTCAGGTAAATTACTATGAAGGAGGTGTCTACAGTTAATCTGATGAGTAATTTGTGGAAAATACTTGTAAAAGTACTTTTGATTTTGTTGAAAAATTTTCAAAAATTTCAAAAAGATCCAACCTGATGTCATCTGAAGTTTAGACATACAGTAATGTTTAGTTATCAACACTTTTAAATAGGGCTGTTCTTATTTAAATATTTAAAGCAACTATCACTGGAGTTTTCAAAATGTTAACTAATCTCTCTGAGACTCGCTCTATTTTCAGTAAAATGGCATGTTATAGAGTTCCTGTGAAATTAGTAACATTCACACAAAGCTTTGATATTTTTGAAAAGAGAACAGAAAAGGAATGCAAGGTACTGATTTTGTCTGGTGACAAGTCTGGGTAATCAAAACTGTATTAATGTCATTTTCAAACCTACATTTCTCTACAGTATATAGAAAGGAAAAATAGATAAAACATTATCCAAGTGCATTGTTGAAGCAGGCTGTAGATTTTTTTTTGCATAGTGTCAAATTGCTTCTAAAACGCAATTAAAATATGAAGTAAATTGGGAACAGTTTTGTTTTCCTGTGTTAAAGCATATAACAAAGGTTGAAAGTGCCTGCCTTTAACTTAAGAACTTAAGGGTTATTAAAAGCCATGACTTGGGCTAGTGCTATAAAAAAAGAAAAAAAAAGAAAAAGAAATTTACAAAAAAAAAAACACCTGCCTTTAAGAAATAAGCTACCAGCCTGGCAAAGGTATTCAGTTACACTGCGTTGGTGGGCTAGTTATACACACCCTGTTGTGGCTTACTGCTATTTTGTTATAACGCCATTTATTAATTTGAAAATGTTTCTTGTTCAACAGAAAAAAGCAAAGATCGAGGGAATAACACGATTGGTGCCAGGCTGAACAGAGTGGAGGACAAGGTAAGCCTCAGGCTGGCAGTGAATAAAGATATGTTCTGTGATTGAACAGTGCTTTTTTCATAGGATGCAGGAAAAAACTCAGCTTAAAATAGAGTTGAATGCCTGGCTTTTCCAGGTGATGGAGCATAATTTTTGTTGTGGATTACATTTTTGGTTCTTTCTTGCCCTTTTAACAGAGTAAGAAAAAAAAAACATACTTTAATTGATTTTGGTCTCTTTTGGGACTTGCTTGGTTTTTTGATTTTTAATTGTATATGTTACACATGTCTCAATGCTCTACTTCCTTCCTCCACAATAGATAAAAGGTTCTGTTCCTTTAATACTTCAGTATATTACAGTCCCAAGATTTCCCTTTGATCGTGACTCTGTTGTTTATATAACTCCACCTACAATTCCTTGGAGAGCGCGAGAGCAAACCTTGTTCTGTCCTGGTTTTTATTCTCTGTGACAAATGGAGTTTCTCCTTTCAAGTGACATGAAGCCTGAAAAACTCAGACTTGTTCTATAATTGCAAATTAACAGTTAAGTGCCTTGTAACGCCTTATTTCAATGTTCGTTGTTCTTGAAAAATCAGATGATAGGTAGAGGCTATGTCATTGTTTAAAAAAAAAAAAAAAAGTTTGTCCATGTTGGTGTAAAGGAAAGTGGAAATATTTTTAAGTATCTTGAGGAAAACAGCTTTCTTGTACAACTTGCACTGTGTGATAACTTCATGAAGAATTTGTTCTGAAGAAACATCCAGCAAATATTCTGCAAACCAAAAGAGTTATGAGCAAGATTTGCCAATGGATGCAAACTGAACACCCTAATCTGTATTGAATCACTTGTGATGTGTCCATTCCATATGCATTTCTCCTTAAATGCATAGGATAAACTTGAATGATGTTACTCAGAACTGTACTTCTATCTATTGTAAATAAATTGCATTTTAAGGGGAACAGGTGCCCTTTGGTATACAGGGTGACACACAGGGGGAGTGAAGTAGAAAACAGGAGAGCATACTGCATTTTGCACAAAGATGAACCACTGTGCAGTGCTTGCTCGGATCTATGGCCGGTAAGTGTTCTTACAAATGGAAGCTTTCTCCAGAAAGTTTGGATTACATTTATTTATTTTATCTCCTTAATGTCAACTAGAAGTGTGGAACTTGTGAATATGTCTTGTGAATAGTGACAAGGAACAATGACTTTTCAGTTTGGGCAAACAATTCTCAAATGACAGCTAAAATAGATTCTCAGTGCTGTTTGTAAAATCTTCAGTGAGCGTGAGAAAGTTTTGGTGTTGTGCTGGCTCAGAGATAATCTACTCGGGGGTTATTAATTACTCTTTTTACATCCTTACAAGTAAGTACACTGAATTTATGGTGACTGTTTTTTTATGTCTTGTAATGGGACAGTAAAACACTCCCTGTTTAATTTTAGTATAGCTGGGTTAAATTTTAGCCTTGTTTTAAGTAACAGACCCTTCTTTCTTTGTAGTTGCATGAGGTCATTTGTGGTTTCAGAGCTGCATGTTATCTGACCTATACAGCTAGTCCTATCTGCAGGAATTTTATCTGAAAGTAGCTGAAAGGCTAAAAATAGAGAATTTCAGTTGGACTAGGCAAACAACGGTGTACATGACAGCACCCTGGAACTGGTGAAATCACCTTTTTACTGCAGCTGCAGATGGTGGCCAAAGCTAGTTTTTTGGTATTCTTGATCTCCAAGGCTGACTTTCTCTTTTCTGTAAAGTACACAGTACATGGGATGATTTCAACACACAATAAAATCCTTCCCTTGCTGAGTGCTGTATGAAGGGTATGTAAATCAGCTGGTTTTTAAGGTAACTCTCTATTTTAAACACTTAGCTGCATCCCATTTAGTTTTGAAATAGTTTTGAATCTTGGACATCTGAAGGACAGATTATCAACAGTGCAGGCTACTGTGCAGCTTCTAACCACCTTTGTACATTTGAAAAACATCCTTTCAGACATTTTAAAATGAACTGTAGCCTTCTGAAATTCTTTAGATCCTCCTGCAGCAAGGAAGAAATTGTGTGGCACATTATATCCCACAGGAATAAGCTGAGTTCTTCTAATAGATCTTCATCAGCGATTGTCAGTACACTTGCTGCAGCAGAGGGCTGGTGAACAGGTGTCAGAAAGTCTGTATTACACCTTTCTGTGTCTCAGAGTGGTTTATCAGCCATGGGCAGCTCTCCAAGTGCTGCTGGGAGCAGCCTGAACCTCCAGTGCAGCTGGTCCATGCCTCCCTCTTCCTCTGAGCCTCACCAAAAGTACAAGGTTGCACATGAGCCATTTCCAATTGTTGTGCGCAAACACAAAAAGGTTGTGCCAGAAAGCTTCCAGGTGATGCTGTGCTGTTTAGCCTTGAAATCCTTTGCCTCATCAGAAAATCAAAGAAAAGCCAAGTTTCTGAAACTTCTGGGCGCTTCTGTTGATGGGCATCTGCTGTTGGCCCAGGATCTGTTACAAGCACATCACAGAGGCAGAATCCAGTTTCATTTTAGGTCCATTCCTGTAGGCTTTTGTGGAGGTGGATTTTGAGTTGAAAGCTTCTACAAATAAAGTTAATTCTGTCTTCAGGAGTATCTAATCGTGGCTGGGGACATCCTGTCACTCTTTCAAAGCTTTTCTACATGTTGTAGTGAGACAAGCAAACGTGCTCTCAAGGCATATGTACGGCTGGCAGTACACAGGAGACAACACTTGAAAAGGAAGTTTTTAAAATAAAATGTTCAAACACAAGTTATTGACAGGAATTATGATGCTTTATGGCACAAATCTGAACTTCCATGTATTGAAATCAGGAAAAAAAAAAAAAAGTTTTGCCTTCTTTTAAGTTTAGAAACGTGTTTATTTGAGGGGAGGACCTTTAGCAGAAAACCACTTCCATATCCTTTTTCTATTTTTTTTTTGAAACATAAAGCTGTATCACTACTAATACTTTTTAAAATCTTTGGGGAAAATTAGAATCCTGTTAATATACCAGTATGTAGGCTCTATTAATTTTGTGATCTTGTGCACTGAGTAGAACATTGGTCTTGTAATATATATATATATAGTTTGTGATAATATAATTAAAGATTGTTTCCTAATATGTAAATGCCAGGGGGATGAATCAAGGTGGCAGGAACCTTCCTGCAGATTCCTTCCTGTAGAATTTTTTTTATTTTGGCAAGCAGCTGCAAAGGTGTTTTTGTAAGTATAAGTAGAAACTGCACAACCTGATACACCTCAATGAGAAAAATCACAATCCAGTATGTAACCACAGCATACTTAGATTTCACCGCCATTCTCTGTTGCTTAAAAGCCAAGAGGACCAAGTGCTACGTTCTTTAAAGGTGTATTGCCATGGCTGAGCACAGGCAGTTGCAGGCAGTGGTTGTGCCCTTGCCCTGGTCTGTCTGGGCAGCAGCCAGCTGTGGTCCAGAAGGTATGCATCCGCCTTAGTGCAGTGCCCAGACTGGGCTCATAAACCCCACTAAGTAGCAATTGTCCAAGTTCGTGCATGTAGTTGTGCTGATCTCGTCCCTCAGAGAATGTAGCTGAGCAGGATTACAGCAACAAATCAATTTATTTGTGGTGACCAGCCTTCTCTCTTTTTATCCTGAAACATCTGTGAATGGCTGTTCAACCTACCCTCAAGAAACCTGGCCACTGTTGGCTTGCTACCAAAATCAAAATCAAAAACAGTTTTCCAGATATGCACAGCTGTGTGTGCACGCCACTGTTAATCCACATGCAGAGACCACTGCATGCCAGTGGTTTAATATAGGGTGTGCCCAGGAGCTTGATCCAGGAACAAGTCCAAAGTGCACTCGAGAACTGCTGCATGATACATCTCCTCTTTTTTTCTGCTTTAATTTGATCTTGACTAAAACTGACTATAATGCTAACTTTTTAGAATAATCTGCTCCTTTTCAGACTTTTGGTGACCATTAATTTATATGTAGAAGGCCTGGCTTGCACTTTGCAGGTAATCAGGTGGCCTTATTGCTTGGCTGCCCTTGGATAATTCAGTCTTGTACAGGGTCACTGTAGAAAATCATTGAGAATACTCAGTGAGGGCAAAAACATATGGTCTCTGGATTCTTGACAGTCGGTTGTGCCTATGTATCAGATTCCCACAGATGTCAGTAAGTCCTGCCTGTTTACCTTCTGGAGCAGAATAACAGAATTCAGGATAAATATGTGTGCATTATACATATACGTATTTCTGAGCAGTGAAGGTTAAGCTCTATTCTCCGTTAAGTTGTTTTAAAATAGGACTTAACCTTCTGCAATTATTTGGGCACTTTTTAAAACTTGACTTTATAGAACGGTTATACCAATCCAAAGTGATTTTCCAGGTGTCTTTTCTACATGCCCAGAAATGTGCTTGTACCTGACAGTAAGTGCAGTATTAATATCAGCATTAGCGAGGTCACCATTAACATCTTATAATAGTATTTTTGAATTACAGGGAACATTCAGAGTAATACTACCTACTGCTAAATTTTAAGTTGTAGAGATTTTAATGGAAATTTCTGTTTAAACAGAAGGTATGTAGTAGTGAGAGATATGACACCTTTTAATGCAAGTCCAACAATTCTGCAAGACTATTCATTACAAGCATATGCACATTTTGCATGTTCCGTTTTGAAAACATGAACCCTCTTCTTCTGAGTAGTACATATCTATAGAGCAGCATATAGAGGTTCAAACATGCAGTGTAGCACCAAAGAGAGAATCATTTAACTTTTTCATTTTTACTGTATATGCAGATTGCACCACTTTTTAATCAGTTAAAAACAAATCTATTGTGAAAGCATCTACCCTAAAATAGATGCTATTGTGCTTCTTGAGCTGCATACTGGAAATCTGAACTGCTCTAGAAAACCAAAACTGAATGAAAACCAAAACTGTCTGTTCTCTTGTATGTATAATTTGTCTGAGTTCTGGTTGTGCTAATTGAGTTTGCTGTCTTCCATCTATGATCTTTGATTGTTAGATGTATATGTCCCATGTTCAGTAAAACTGTAATTATATGGTATATATTTGATGCGCTTTTCATTGAGTGCTGAGTATGGAACTTTAAAGGAGAGGTAAGTGCAACGCTTTATCTGAGGTGGCTTTCAAAAAGTGCTGGAGACCTGTAACTTGCAACATTTATATATGTCATGTGACATTTTCTTCTGGCTAAATCATTTTCTGTAATTGTTTCACCAAAGCATTGATTCTATCCATAGTTGTATTAGAAAACAGTTGGGCTGACACCTTGTTAAATATGATACAGCTGATCAGAATGGTCATTGATATGTCTAGGTCCAGTTACTGTTTTTTACTGGTTTGGCTCTCTCCTGCAGTCCCTATCGGATCAACTATTGTTCCCCATTGTAAAAGGTTTCATATCTAATTCTCCTATTGATTTGTTCAAAACTATATGAACCGAAGTTACATATTGCAGATGAATTTCACAGTGAATCTGTGTAATCTGCAAGTATTGGGTTGTGTTGGTCATTTGCAACTATTTGAGATGAGCATTTCCGTACAAAAGGAAGTGAAGGTCTTACTCCTTGAATGAATATGAAAACTGAGGGATTAATTGCTCATTACCATTCCAGCACTAAGGGTATGACCCACTATCTTTGTAGAATCTGAGCTCTGGTAATTGTGGTTTGCAGACAAGCTGCAGAGAAGTTAAAATTTAATGCAGCTGCTTACCTCACTTGTTGTCCTGCCCCATGTTGTGGTGTCGGTATATATTAGCATTAGCTGCGAGATTTTGTCCTAGAAACATTTCCTTTTCAGTGCTTTGCAAGTGCTTTGTGGGCTGATGGACTAAAGTGGGCTTTTTTCCTTTTTTTTTTTTTTTTGCGTAGCTTAAGGATGTTCTATTCTACATATTTTCAATCCTAAAACCACACATTAGATAATTTTATATTCTACTTAGGAAAATATTATCTCACCTATTTCCTGTGGGTTCAGAAGTACCAGGTTTCATATTGACAGCTTGTTTACCTAAAAGAATTCTTAGTGTGTGGCTAATCTATCAATTTTCCATGAAATATCTGCTTTACCTAACTTACGATCACCCTTGGTGCTTTTTTTTGTCTACATTTTTATGTCATTATGTAGTCTGTCATAGCAGTTACTGTGCTTCCTGGTGTAACATAAGAATTAGTGCACACTTGAAAGGCAAACTTCTATTAAAATACTTATATATATAGCCGTGACTGATGATAGCATTCATTCACATCAGTATGAAATTGACAGGGAAATTTTGGCTTTATTTTTAATTGAATAATGATGCTGAAAATTGATGATGAAAGAATGAAAAACAACCATCTTCTGATTTTCTGGTCAGTGCTGGATGCCATGGTTAGAGCCTTCAGTGAGCCATAAACTGGAAGGAGACAGTTTTGGAATGGGTCTGGCATGGAAATATTCAGTACTTTACAGGCTGAATGTGTGCTGGGAAGTTCAAGTTTTGAATATTGGCAGATTCCACAATAGATATGTGAGGGATTGGCCTTTCTGATAGCTAGAAATAAAACTAAAACTATGGTTTTGAATGGATATTTTAAAACAGATGCAAAATAGGTAAAAATTGAAACAACCACCACCAATCAGTTACTAATCTTGTACACAGTTCTTGAAGTAATGCGGAAGTAATAGCCTGGGGGATGCAGAGGAATATTAAGAGGCATATGGAAGATTAAGTATCCCTATTAATTTAATCCTTAGTCTTTTTCCAGATGCTGAAGTACAAGCATACGGAAGCAATTTCAGTGCTGGACTTTGTTATGGAGGATGCCCGTTTTCTATAAATTGGACTACAACTAAGCCCATCCTTCATCAATCTAGCTCATTAGGCAGCCTTAAAATTTTAATAGCTTCTCTCTCACCAGTCTGATAATATTTCAGTGGGTAAACAAAGAAAACCCTCTAGATTTCCATCGCCAGTACCTGATGCTATCCATCCCCCCTGCTACAGTGAAATAAAATTCTCAGACATACATGCTAAAAATGAATGCAAAAAACAATTACTTGTTGGATTCACTGCTACCAGAAGTTTTGGTAGCCAGAGTAGAAACAAACTGAGAGAGAGATTAGGCAAAGTCATGGAGAAGGGCTCACTTCAGTATTATTAAACAGGATGTCTGTATGTAAACTCTAGCAAGTGCTTTGAACAGAAGTCAGTGGTGAGCTGGTAAACAAGGAAAAGCATGATTTTATATAAATGTGCTTTCTTACACTCTATTTTTCTTACACCCTGTTTTTAAGACTCTGCTCCAAACCTTCCACTAGAAACAAGATACCTGGGGGAGAGAATACTTAGTATAGCCCCTTTTATGTATTGTTGTACACAGCTGCTTGTTACTGGATTTGGTCACCCATACAGCCCCCTGCAGCTGAATGTTTCTGTACAGGGTCTTAGACCTGATCTGTTTTATGAAGGCCATGCAAGCAGACCCCTGCGTCTACGTAGAGGAGATTCCTGTGACTTTTGCAGCACTATACCTTGAAGATTTTAAGGTCTCTGGAATAGGCTTCACTTGCATTTCTTTGTTAGCATTAATTTAATCTGTTTGAAGATCCTATTGCAGCACAAATGAAAACATTCAATTTCTGCATTCATTTGGAATTGTTCAATATACTCAGAGTTGAGTACTATTCGGATATATATAACCTTATATTATCTATGTGCAGCAACTCTGATATAGTTGCAGACCTGGCCTACAGAGCAATCTTACAGTCTGTCATGATGTTGTATTGTCTGTTTCTGAAGAGTCAGCTCTTAGATCACAGTAAAGGGCTTATATTAAAAACAAAAAGAATAGCATCTAAATATAGAGGCAGCTACGGATGGTGAGACTATTGCATCTTAGTAAGTGCCAGCTCATTATCTCTTTTGCAGGAATTGGGTATGTAGACTCTCATCCCTGTAAAGTAAAGCAAGACAAATATTAAATTTACTCTAGAGAATAGTGACTAGAGAATAGTGACTGAAGGTGGTTCACAAGCAATGGCTAATTAAGCTCCAGTCATTCGGTCACACGAAGTTACCTGTGATACTCCTTTAAATATTTTAATAAAAGTAAAAAAGCAGAAGTAAAATACTATGAAAGAGTAGATTTCCTCTGTCAGTGAGTTGTTGTTGATTTCACCCCAAATTTCAAATGCTTCAGGATGCAGACAGTAGCTGGGAAGCATGATGCTGAAGGCAGAGGGTAAACTTTTACAAATACCCATGAAGTGTTGCATACTTTTTTTTATCTCATGGATTTCTTCCTGGCATGAAGTCTGACTACTGACTTTTGAATTCACGACACTGGCAATGAGTGCATGCTTGTGATCTACTTGCTTATTAAGAGCAGAAATCCTAGAGGAATTGTAGCTAACATGCAGTGTATCCAACAAAATCTAGTAATTCCGGGAAAAAGATGGAGTAATGAAATAATGCATTACCAGTTGATAATCTTTTAATCAACCGTCAGAACAGTTGCTGGCTTTGGGATCAGCTATTTGGGCTTATATTTGCATAGGTATACAAGGGGATGTAAGGCCTGCAAATTGAGATGACTCAGTCTTTTTATTAAACCACATAAAGCCTGTTTTGCCTGGCATTTCAAAGATAAACCCAGTAAGATTTGTAACTTAGGCTCCATCATTCTTGTGTCTAGACTGTTTACATTTGATGTGGAATGTAAATGCACAGGGCATATGCTGAGAGAGAACGAGGACCAGTTGTAAGGAGTAAGTACTCTGTGGAGCAGATCACAGAAAAGGGATCCAAATGAACACACGTGCACCAAGTGCTACACAGAAGACTTCTATTTGTCTTTCGTACAGTTTTAAGGAAAGCAATAACCGTAAAACCATCTCTATTTTTGTTTTGCTTGTGTGTGTTTTCACATTGCAGATAAGCAACCAAAAAGCATCCTAATATGTAAATGGCTAATTTCAGTTTTGATACAGAAGGGTGAACCTCTGCTGAAGTTAGATACGTCAAAGTTGAAATTCTTCCTTGTCAAAGATCTTTTGTTAGAGTGATCTCAGTGGATTAAAATACTTTATTTTCATTTGCAGTTGAATATCAGGGAAGAAAAATGCATGAGGTTGAAAGGACTCTATTCAGGATGTAGTCTTTTCAGGTTGGAGTCTTTTCAGCTCCTGGAAAAACTTCAGAGTGAAGGAAGGTATGCTCCCTTTCCTACAGAGACGCAAAGACCACACCTTCTGTCACCTTACCTGCCCCCCAGTTCTTCAAAATAGAAATTGTTAAATGCAGATATCCTGTGCTGCTTAGATTGTATGAAGAGAAAGTGGAGCCAGCTTTCTGTCTGACTCCTATTCAGGGTGATGAGGGTCAGCAGGAAGATAAGAAGAAAACCAGTTATCAGTAAAAAATAGAATACAAAATGCCTCGTCCAAAGTATATCCCTCCTAGAGCTCATAAACCTAGATTACAATTATAGTTTCCCCAAATCTTCTCTGCTTTTGCATCTTACCCGTGGGCTGGGGCAAAACCACAGTTCATCTTTCAATATCATCTTTGCCAAATCAAGTTTTGCATTATTTCTCTAAAATTCCAGGACAAATATGATCACAGTGACTTTTTACACTTCTTTAAAGTATCCCACTGCTTCAGCAGTTTGAGATGGGCTTTTTGAACCCGTATCACAGGTTCTCTTTCTACCCCCCAGTTAACTGATGCTACACACCTGGTCAGCTCCAGCAGGCAGCCAGCGGCCCAGCCTGACAGTGTGATTGCCCTTGTATGCCATGGGCATAAGAGTCTGATGAGCTACCTCCCTTTAGAATGAACCTTTGTTGTGGTATCTTCATTATATTCATCACAGCATAAGAGCTCCTGCTGTGACAGACTAAACATACAAAATAGAGAAAGGAAGGGAAAAAGAAAATACTGTTTCCCTCTTTTACAGCTAAGGTACAGGAAGCAACTTGCTCAAGAAATCACAGTGGCATCTGTGGCACAGCCAGGAATTTAATTTAAACTGTGTCTGGGACTTCAACCACAAATCAGCATTCCTTTTTGTTTTTGTGTTTAAAAGCCCCTCTAGTTCTGAATAGTTATATTGGCCAGTGTGGTGTTCAACATAATCGTAGTCCATTAATATTAAAACCGTCCAATACTTGAGAACAGCATATATAAACACATAAACCAGACAACCCAGCCAATATAAATGTACTGGGACTGTTTTAGACAGTAGATTTTAAATCATCCAGAAATTAATGTTCTAACATCATTTCCTAGCCACAGAGCCTGGGGTGGAGAGAAAAGAACATGCTTGCATGACACAGAAACTGTCCCACATACAGATAATTATGCATGTAATATTTAAAACTAAACAAATTGTATTAAATGCTAAGTTTACACAGTCAAGCAGAGAGAAACATTCAAGTGAGTTTAAATATTCATGTAAGTTTCTATTTTGAAAGTCTTGAATACAACATTGCTCACTCAACACTGACCCTTCTGCAACATCTGTTAATCTTGGGTTTATTTCAATTTCTTTCTCTTGCTCTTTTAAACAGATGACTCCACTTAAATCAACACTTGGTTTCCATTAGACAGGTAGAAGGTGATTCACTTAGCAACATGTGCATCTTTACCTAGTTAAGTCCTAATAGCCTTAATATATCAAGGAAGCTGGTGTGATTAACAGCACTAAAGGCTTTGTCAGACACTACACCTAATAAATACTGCCCTTTGCCCAGCCCTAGAAAAATAGTGAATAACTAGTTTGTGTTTCCAAACTGGAAATGTGTACAGCCTTATAAATATATTAAAAATCTTTCTACAAAAAAAAAAAAAAGTTTACAATAGAAATTAATTTTACATATACTTATGTGTTCATGCATGTCTATCAATTCAAGCGTGGGTTGGCTCTTTGCCCTGTTTGGGCTTTTGGGCTGTCTTTTTCCTGTGTTATCATTTCATGATGGAGCCACCATTTATGTGTGATTTTCCTTCTGTTCATTTGAGCTTTTTGCAGATTCTTTCACAGTTCTTGGTCTCTGGTTGTCAGAGCTTCTCTGTCCTGGGGTAGTTGGATATGTGAGCCAGTTATGCCACTCTAGTTAATGTTAGCAACAAAGACATCTGACTTGGCTTGGTTATCATGTATGATGGTCCTGCCAAATGAAGCAGTCAAAACAAAACAAACACCACCCCCACCCCCTAGAGTAAAATATATTCAAAATGTCAGCTGGAACAGAGCTGGGTCCTTGCTTCATCACAGCTGAAGTTCTCTGGAAACTTTCTAGTTGTGCCACCACTATCTCTGGTTGCATGCTGTGGTCATCAGGGTGCTGAAGGAAGTCTTCATTCTGCAACTCCTAAGTTTCTAGAAAGTTTCAACCAGAGCAGTTTTACAGGAGAACACCTTAGAAAATAAATGGTCAATAATATATATATATATATATTTACTTCTCAAAATGAGTCATAATCATGAATCATCTACCTATGCATTTGCCTCATATTGCTTTGGCCAAGCTTTGAGGTGAAATAATCAGTCCCACAGAGATGTTTCCAAACGCTCTCAGCAGAAGTGACTGGAGAGGAATACAGTGCCTCTTCACCAAGGCAAAGGAGCAGCAGTTTCTGCTGTAGCCCTAATACCATACTCCTCTATCTAATGCACTGCACTGCAAGCATGCTGGCCCAGGGCCCAGAGACCCATCTAGCAGAATTTGGGTGGCACTGCATCCAAGCATGGGCATGATACTTTGCAAAGGTCCAAATATTTCTGCTTTTAGCTTGGGCAGCACTGGTTCAGCTATCTTTGCAGCATGCTTTTGATTGTTGCCAACTTGACATGATAGTCAGTATGAATAGATCATTCATAGGCTGCTCCAAGACAGTGGTTGAAAAAGCTGGCCTTGAATCTGTGTTCCCTGAATCTCTGTGCTGAGGATTTTCTGAATCTTATGGCAACTAGAAAAAGGCCAGTCGAACATATTTTCTCTTTGCATAGAGAAAGAGGGAGAAGCAGATCAGTTAATGGTGCTACACTTGAGAATCAAAAGAGCAGTGATTCCTACAGACAGGGTTACTTCATTTTGTTTTCTGTGTACTTCCTGCACAATTTCAGTGAAAAATCAACTATGGCTGAGATGCAGATCATCATATCAGATCTGAAACAGAATGAGAGCTTTTGTTGTTGTTTGGTTTGAAATGTTTTTTTTGGTTGTGAGTAGTTGTGGTAGAGCCAGAGCATCCTATCTATACAAGAGAAATAGCTAGTAGTACTCTAAAAAACAGGAAAACACTTCAGAAATTGTTAGAGAAAAATGTGGATTCATCCGTTCGTGTAGCATGATTGCAGTTAGGAAAAAAAAAGGAAAGCAGATTACAAAGATGACTTATTAGAGGTAAACTGGGTTAAATGTAAGTCCAGAAAAATACAGTTGTTGTGTGTATAGTACTGTATTAAAAGTTTTTTGTGACATCTTGAGCACTGTGTCTTCTGGAAGAAGTTATTGCTATGAAGAAACAAACCTTTGAAAAGGCAGGATAAGTTTGCATTGAGATTCCTTTTGGTAGAAAACTTACAAGTCTATCATTAATTCACAATAAAAGTGAGTAATCCAAGTAATTTTGATGTAATAGTTTTTTTGTTGTGTTTTTTTTTTTTAAGTAAACAGACATGCAGAATGTAGAGTCAGAAACACTTTCTTTTTAGGCCACTGGTGGAAAAGTGTGGGAACAATACCAATGTTGTAATTAGCAAAGCATCAAGGAGTCCCTTAGAATAATATAGTACATGTCAGTTTAAGAAACAGATGTCTTTTTTGAAATGATCTGAGAAAGCTAGCACAAATTGAAGGTCATATGTAGATAAGGGCAGAGACTCGCTTGTTAGCCCAAGTGGTCTTTTCCTGTCCAGGAGTATCTTGTCAGTATGGCTTCATGTGGAGTCAGTCTCTTCACAACAGAGCAGTGTGAGACATTCCCCTCTGTTATCAAGGGGATGCTAAATCCTTAGAAAAGACTAAGTGGAGTAATGGAGAAAAAACACAGAATTTCCATGCTGCTCACTGCCTCACATTGCTGATAAACTACTACTGCCAATCCTCAAGATGCTGCTTTTGTCACCAGCAAGGAGTTTTCTTCTCTGCTCACATTGCTGTTTGATATGAGTGCTTTTGAGTATCAGCCTGGACATGTAGTAAGGAAGATGTCAGGGATGAGGTTTAATTGGGCTGAAATTTTATTGACTAAGCTCAACTGGCAATTATTGGGCAATAACTCATGGAGCAGGGGTCATGTATCCTTCCTCTATCATTTCAGTATCCTCCTCTCACTGCTAGAATAGGTCTACCTCACATGAGGTGGAGGAATCTAGGGCCAGAGATTGTCCCTGTGCCATTCTACATAATAATATCTGAATCCATTCTCCAAATGTCTTCAAAAGACATTTTCAGTCCACTTCCAGGGAACCAGGCTTGGTAGAATGCCTACTTGTATTAAATCTGGTGACACCTGTAAACATGCAACAGCTTGAACCTTGCTTCTAACCTGGATCCCAGAGCAGCTGGAGGGAAGTGTAAAAACTGACGCCAACAAATAAAATTCCTTTCCAGTTTCAAAAATATTGTCTGGTGAAGTGTCAGAGCACATCCAAAAGCTACCTGGGTGTTGTCCTGATTCTTGGTGATGCAGAAGGCAATGATGGAAGTGTGAGTGGTCTCTGGCAGGACGATGGATGTGAATGTACATAGTCCATTGCTTGCCTTTAGTAAGCCTTGAGCTCAGAGAACTGTAAGCTTTTCTGCCCCATGTTTTAAATTTAAACCCAAAAGAAAAGGAAGCCCTTTTAAAATGCCAAGACCTGTTTTCTTCTGCTTTACCACAGAAAGTCCCCCTCTCCTTTGAAACCAAGAAGTTTGCAGTTCATAGTGAATAACAATGAGGATTATTGTAAATAATACATTTTACTCCAGTTGTTTTCACCCTCATTTTAAGCTTTCTTTCATTTCATCATAGATTTGTTTTGTACCAAAACGAAGCTGTGAGATGCACACATTGAACAGAAATCAAAGTCGGGCTTTCATCACAGTTCTTAAGCTAATTGGTTGGCTTGCTGCTACAGGCATCTGCAGGCACCTTGTAGTATAGTACAGTAGTGTTATGACTTTGGAGGCCCAGCTATTTTAAATCATAATAGTGACACAGTATGCATGCTTTCTTTCAAAAAGCCTGGGCAAGTCATGCTGTGCTGAGTTTCTTGGCACACCATGTACCTATAATTTTTGTCTCATGTTTTGTAGTGTAAGTATCTGGGCATAGAATCAAAAAGCTCCACTGAATATATAAGATTTTTTTTAAAGAAAAACAAAACAACAAACACACTCTTTGTTTTTAAATTGATAATGTCTCTTTAACAGTTGTAGATGTTTATGAACAAAGGAAGTTTCGGGGGGGGGAGGAAAAGAAACATCATGATTGTGGGGAAGCATTGGGCTTTTAGAATTATTATTATTAATTTTTTTTATAAAACTGTCCAGGTGTTTTGTTAGTGATTTTTTCTATCACGATTTTGGTCCTATGCTAGTATACTTATAGGGGATTGCAGCTACACAGGATGGCTAGAAGTAAGTGATAACCTTTCATGAATAAAATGAATAGCTGCATGTGTGCTGTAATTGTAGTCAATTGAACTGATTTATTCTAGCAAAATTGTCTAGCAGGCACAATTTATTCCAATTGTTCGTGGTGCTGACAGAAGTAAAGTCAAGTTTGGAGGATCCAGTTCTGTTGCTCCCTGTTTCACCCACCAGTATGGTTTCCAGAGTGAATCTGCCTAGTGCCAGCAGACATGGTGGGTGCTCAGCATCACTTTAAAAACCAGTCCCTACCTCTCATCTGGAAAGCAATATAATGCCATGGTGCTTGTGCACAGCTGGAGATAGAGCTGCTTTTCACACTGAGGACACTGGGCATCAGAAGAGTTAAAACAGTGCTTGCTAATTTCTATGGAAACAGAAGAAGTTAAGTTCAACAAGGTTCTTAAACAGTCTGTAAGTCGGGACAATGCCATAAGTAACCTTGTGATAATAGAGTGAAATGGATAAGCACAGATAGTTATATGAGGCTCTATTCAATTACAAACAAGAGATCCAGCTTCAGCTGGAAGGCAACTGAGAGGAACCTCTCTGTTCCTGTTTTCTCTTCATTGTATAGCATTTGTAAATGCTATCTATACTGTTGGGAAGGAGACTAGGGAGGAATATCTCCTGCTAATATGCTGTGTTTTTCTTGTATAAGCTCAGAAAATTGCCTAGGCCTGAGTTTAAAAAGGAAGGTGTGTGTGTTGAGGGGGAGGAGGTTGGCTAATGAGCTTTTCTGTGCACATTTTTGCCAGTGATCTATTGCTGTAATTGGAAAATTATAAAGGAGAACTTTTTGTGCATGCATTACTTGGTCAGCACTAGCTATTTCCAATACACCGATAATCAACTGCTCTAAAACACTGTGTTGAAAGATATTGCAAATTGCTGTGGTCAAAAGTTTCCATGTTTTCCCAAGCGATTTTTTTCTGCACTCCAAGAAATTTGCTCTGCAATGAGGAACAGTATGTTGCATCATTTTTTCTCATCTTATTTTTGTCCTTAAATTTATTCATTCCCTATGACTGCTGATGGTGATGCTTTTGCTGTGTTCTGATTTGACTGGTTCTAACACGGACTTTTTGATATTAACCTTGCTTACCAAAGGCAAGAAGAAGAGAATAGCTTGGTTTTGGTTCATGGTCATAGTCACTAGACCTAGAGCCCTTCCAAGTATGTTCTATTTCTTTGCGAGGCAGAGGGACAAGAGGATTTAATTTCAGAAAATTAGTCTCTGTAGCTAGTGGTAGGGAGGCAGATTGGTTCAAGTTTACAACCTCTTTTTGTTTAGCCTCTGGAACAGTGCCATGGAGTCTCAAGTTTCCTGTATAAAGAGAGATCTGTATTCAGTCAGAAGGTAACCAGGCAAGGTACATGAAGTCCGTAGGGTGAATGGCTCTTTCAACAATGAAATCAGTTTGGGGTCTTTAAGATCCCAGCAGTTCCTTGTCTCAAGACAGTGTTGAGCAGGAAAAATTCCTATAAACTTCAGGGGGACAAAATATTCAACTATGGGGTGGAGGAAAAAAGTAAAATAAAAAACTACTTCAGAAAACGCTAAACAGAAAGAAATTTCCTGCAGATATTACGATCCTTATGAATTTCCTTGGCTCTCAGTGAAACAGAAGAGGTGAGGGCTAGCCACATCTTCATTTCTCTCTCAGCTGAGTCCTGTTCTGGTTGTTTGCATGCGTACACATGGAGAATTGAATCTTATGCAAAACATCTTGATGCACTATTGTTTGGGAAGCAAATGCACCAATGCAACTTGAGTCTGAGGATTAAGGATCTTAAATAATTATTCCTGAGAATATAGGATTCACCTTGTTCCTGTCTTCCTGAAACCGAAGGTGTCACTCTGCAGTTACTAAATCACATTCACATGTTGTTCCAGGGTACAGAAGCTTTGCCTCTGGGAGAAGTAGAAGGCAGGAAGAAAAGGAAAGTGCTCTAATAAACATTGCACTCAAGTAGCAACTTCCAGTTGCTACTTACAGTTGCTACTTGCAGGGAAGCTCTGTATTTTTTTAATCTCTTTCTTGATTTCATAAAATCAATGAGGAAGTGCATCTCCTGTTTTCTCTGCTCATATATCTGTTGGAGCACTGTTGCCTTTTCAATAAGCTTCCAGTTGCATGCTCTTTGATTCTTTGTAGTAATTTACAGAACAAATTCCATCACAAAGAAAATGAAATGCTAGGAATCTGATTTGGGCCATCTTTCCACACTGGTTGGAGAAGTTTGCAAATTGTCTGTAGATGCGTAAGCTTCACTATCAGCAAGTTATAAATGGTTACTGTTCTGTAATGCTATTTTGATGCCTGTGAGTTGAGTGGGAGATGAAGATTCTGGAACTTTTGGGAGTTGTTCCAGGTCTCCTGACAGCCCTGCCAGGGATGATTTACTGATCTCTGCCCCCTCTCCCCCACCCCAGCACAGTTATCTAAACTTTGCCATTTACAGTATGGTTCTGTAAAGTATTAGAAAACCTGATATTTCAGTGTTTCTGAGCACCATACAACTCTTTTGCTGTCAGTTACTATTCAGAAAACATTACCAAATTAATCATGGTTTATTCAGAAAACTCTTGAACGCCCCAGTATTTTTGGAATTTTTGTGGAACCTTGGTTTTGGCAAAATCATAAGGCTAAGGCCTGAATCCATTTTGTTTATTTTTAGACACATAGGTTAGGAAAGGTGCTCTACCATCCCCTTCCAGGCAGCTGAGAAAGACTTTATCAAGACAGCTTCTGCAGAGGAGGTGGGGTGAACCCAAGGCTGCTGCAGCATGTGGTGCTGAGATGGTCCTGGCAATCTCTTGCTTTTGCTCATATTACAAGGTGCTCAGTCCTGAGCTGTATTTTTGCAGGGTATCCAGAGGTGGCAGGTCTTGTAATGAAACCTTCCCACGAGTAAGCATTTCTTGTGTTCTTTTTCTCTCATTTCCTGGTTTTCTACAAGTAAATCTGATGCAAAGATGTTTGAATATTTGTTTTTAGACAAGTGGGATGGAGAACTGCTAGCCTTCAGGGAGATTTTTGCGTCTCTCCTGATCCTGACTGGTATCTGATTTTTATGGAATACTAACAATTTTTGTTCTCGGCTTCAGCTAAGCAAGAAATATGAAATAGGTATAAAGTCTAGTTCACTAAATGTGAGAGGTAATGTCAAGCGGTGTCAAATATTCCTATTCTGCCAACAATGGGCTATTGTTCAGTATCCCAACGCAGGTTAACCACAGTGTTGTTTCTGAGAATCTTTCTGATCTATGATGACATTGCTGGCAACAACCAAAGCTCTCTAGCAGTGTTTTCCACAGTGCTGTGTCAGCAGCTTTATATACACGCACTATATATATTTATATATAAAATATACATATTTATAGCAGAGAAGTCTGACCCGATTCTAGCATTCATCCAGTTTTACTTTGTACTTAAGTGATGTTTATTCAGCAATATGGAAGTTACCTACATTTCTAGTTGTCAGTGTAGGGTATGTCATAATTACGAAACTGTGCTAGTCAGAACAGCCCCGGGAAAAGAATTATATTGATCTTATGTTACAAGTGTCTTGCTAGGAGAAATTCCTTGGAGGGGAAGAGGCATGTAATTGGGTGTCAGGGATGATACAACTTGTCTCAATAAAACACATAAAATGTTATCAGAGAAGCAGCTCTGGATTCACATACATAACAATTATAATACAATTAAGAATACAAATAGTCATCAGAACACTGTTTCTGCTGTTTGAAAGATACATCTTTCCCAAATTAAAAAAAAAAAAGCCTTTCTACCTATTTATAACCAAATTTTCTTTAAAATGTTTGTATCCTGCAGTGTCATTATTGATATTTTCTTGCTACCTTTCCCTCAGTTCCCCCAAGAATTAAAAAAAAAAAAAGAAAAAGAAAAAAAGAAAAAAAACTGCCCTGCCTTGTCTTGTGTATAGTTCCTACTTGATCCGTTTTGTACTCCTATTCTCTTGTTGGGCAAAAATACAGATTAAATACTACATAAATCTGGAAATGGTGAGATGTTTAAGTTCAAATTCTGGCTGAAGATTTTTGTAGCTGTGGTGTTTTGTTGTTTCTTTTCTGACCAGTTTTGGTAGGTCCCCCAGTCTTTGGTTTGTCTAGCTCAAGCAGCAGTTTTGTCTGTGTTCTGAGGCAGTAACATCATCTAATCCTAGCCTCTGGGCTACAGACGTGACAATATGAAGCTATATGCTCTAATACAACAATTTCTAGATGGCAGCCTGTGGGCCATCCACTCATCTCCAGCTAAGATCTGGACAGTCACATAGTTCAGGCTTTTGCTCTTTTCTTCCAGCTTGTGAATGCCTAAAGAAAAAGAAGTCAAAGCACGTAAAGCACATTTATTATTATGTTGGTATTTTATTGTTTCTTGTAAGCAGCCAGTGCAGAGTCAGGAGTCTAATGTTGAGCAGCGACTAACAGGAGGGATATGATGCAAGTGATTGCAGGTGATTGCAAGTGGGAAGACAAACAATGGTGAGGCATTACTGCTATGAACAAAGATGCATGGCCATACCCAGATGATACAGCATTCAAATTCTTCCAGCACCCAAATTCTTCCTTTGGGTGCAAGTGCCACAGCGTACAACACGCAGAACCTAAAAAGCTGACCTTTTCTGCTCTTCTGTCATTTTTGGTGGTGAAGTTGTCCCGCACCTCAGTGGAGTTTTCAAGGGTGTAACTTAATATTGCCTCCTGAAGAAACATTTCCTCCTTAATTTTCCAAAGGTGGTTACAGTTAATATCTAGAAGTGCCTGGATTTGAGGTTCACTTTTTTTCCTCATAAAGAAACTCTTATAACCTCTGAGTAAATAATACAGTTGTTTTGCTGGATAAGGAAAGCACTTGAATAAATGGATTATCATACTGTCTTTCTCTTTGGGCTAGGGTTTTTTGTTCTTGTTTTTAATTTTATTTTGACAGTAAGATTTGGGAAAAGATCTACTGAGTTCTCTGATATTATTGAAGTATTCTTGATCATACATACATCAAATGCAACTGAATAGCTTCAGGAATACAGCTGAATAGCTACAGTAATATTCTTACATAGATCTGTGATGTACCTCGCTTGCAATACAACAGGAGCAGATGTACCCCATGGGGACCATAGGAAACAAGGAAAATTTCTGCAGTAAGGGTTGTGTTAAGAACTGGGCTGTCTCAGAGAATCAATGAATTTACAAGGTGGTATGGCTATACATATCTTTAAATAGGATAGCCAAAATAAGAGGTGTTCCCAGTTCTTTTCTCCCATATTATGCAAAGATAAAACTGTCCTTTATGGATAGCATCAACTGCATGTAAAAACGACCAAGGGAAGCACACCTCAACAGATTGCATCAGTCTGTGGAGGTCAATGCCATGGCAAGTAATGGGAACCAAGATCCTCCTAGCACCTTTAAAGAGCTAGACATTTTTATTTAAATGGGAGAAGGCACTTAAAAATAGCGCTGCAACAAATGCCTTGTGTATTACATGGTGTGCAATGCTTTCTTGGCAGGGGAGACACCCTGTCCAGGATTTCAGCTCAGGATTTCACTAGGCTTCCTTTTTCCTTGCTACTCCTGCAGCAGCCCCGTGCAGGAAGCTTGAGTTGCCTTCTACGGAGCATGGACCGCAGCCATGCTGTCCTCTTCTGAGGAAAAATGCCTCCTACAGAAGACCTGTGCTTCTCATCCTGTCCACAGAGCAGCCCCAGAGCCAGATGCATAAGCCCTTCATTTAAACGCTGCTGTCTGGGGCTTGATAATTGTAGTTTCCATCCAAGGCTATGACAGGCAGTGAGTGGAGTTTGATGGATGCAGATTTTTCTTTCCATTTTCTGCCAGGTTTGATGTCTTCTGCTTTGCAGTCCACAATGAATTTTTCCCAGATTTCTTTTTTTTTTCTTTTTTTCTTCTGAAGCCCCAAGGCCTCAAAGTTCATTTCCTTTACTCTACAACCTTCACTCATGTTTATCATCTCATTTCCTTATCATTACCAGGCTCACCTCTACCATAACTTTCTTCCAGGTGCTTCCCACTCCATTCTAATCCATGTTGGTTTTTTTTTCTTTTGCGCATTTGAGTCATTTTTTTTCTGTGTTGTCTTGGCTCAGATAGGATTAATCGGCAGTAATTGGGTAAGTTTCCTGCACTCACTTGTGGTGTTCTCAGTCTTGGCATAACCTACACCAGTCCTGAATAGCAGGAAAAGAGAAAGTCCTGGGATTTTTGCTGTTTGGGATTATTGGCTAGCAGACTGCTGAGGGATATTTGCTGCTGGAATATCTGTACTAGGAATGTAAAAACTGCCATTTTCCAGACAAGTAAGAATGTGGCTTTCTCATGATTAGCAAGAAAGCACACCCTTTGTCCAAAATGGTGTCTTATCAGTATTCAGAACATGGAAAGCCAGAGCTCTCCTAAAAAGCCAGTTAATATTTTTTAACATCAATTCATTTTTCCTTGACACTGCTCTTAGAACAGTTTATTAATTTGTCTGAGATTTCCCAAAGACTATGAGGCAGATAATCAGCACGAAAAAAATGTGGCCAGAGGGTTATACTTTGGCAGAATTACTAAAGAGTTATCATCTAACAGGAAGCATAGGATAGACTGGTAATGTAGTAGTTACAACCATTCTTATTACCTGAGTGAATGTCTGACCCATTTTACTATTATAAATATACATTTTGATGTTGATTATAAAACCTTTTGCAATTGAACTTATGTCAAACACTAACTGAAGGAGGAAATACAATGACCTTTTAAGGATTTGATTTTATGACTATAGAAAGTGAGTTTTCTTGCCAGTCTTTTAAAGCCCATATTTACTTCTGCCAAAGAAAGGAAAAAAGCCATATTGGTGAACCAGTATTATTTAGCACTGAGCAAGTAATTCTCTACTTTGAGTAAATAGGGCTATAGTTCCAGAAAAGCTCAAAAATTAGGAAGATAGAGTGAAATGAATGAATAATTCTGTACCAAACGTGTATGTATGCATGCATACATATACATACCTGTGTTTTTTTGTTGTTGTTGTTGTTCTGTTTTTTTTAGAAGATTTTCAACATTAACTGTAGTAAAATAAATAAATAAATAAATAATCCATAGCTGCAAGTGCCTCAAATCTGTTCTGGTCCTCTCAGGCTGTGCCAGGCAGCACATGTCAGTAGTGTGTGCTGGAGGCTGTAGGTACTGCGCCTCACTGCAGCCAGACAGATAGTATCTCCAGAGAAGGGGGAGCTAAGGGGAATGTAAAAGCAGAAGGGAAGCAAGGAGATAAAAGAGATAAAGGCAAACTTGCCATGCACTACTGTTGTGGGCACCTTTACAACAATCCATCAAAGTAAAATTGCCAGCCTCTTTGCTGGTACTAATGATGATGTTGCAATACAGTGGCACTTAAAAATCAGTCAGCCATTTCAAACAGTGTTTTCACTCTACCTTGGTGTAAGTCTCATTAATGTCAATAGGGCTACAAGTATGCAAGAGAAAAGGGCAGTAAGTTTCCAGAACTGTCTCTGAAAAACACCAGGAACTGAACCAGCAGTAGCTGATTTAACCCTTAATCTAAAGGAGAGATGCTCTTAAAGAAGACTTTTATGAAAAAATAAAATGCAAGCAAATGGCAGAATTTAACAGAGGTAGAGAGTAGGCATTAGGAGAATACTGAATTGCTTGGCATTTGTTTGCAAGTCTGACTGAACCACAGCTGAACAATTACACACTGGCTTAATTACGCTGCTTTAACCCACTGGACTCTGCTGACCTTCGCTGCAGTGGGTCATTCTCTGGAAGTGCTGGCTAAAGCTGTAGGTTATTTCTAGGTTATTTGCTCATTGTAAAAGCATTTTGTTTGAAAAAGACTGTTACCAAATTTAATGTTGCACACTTGGCTATAATTCAGCAAGGTACTTAAGTGCATGCAATGTTTAAGTATAAATGATTACTGTCCACTTCAGTTGGAAGTACTATTAAGATTTATATTCTGCTTAAGTAGCTTGTTGAACAAAGGTCTTCATGTGTAGTTAGGATTTTTGTTGGTTGTTTTTTGTTTTTGTTTTGTTTGTTTATTTGTTTACTTTTAAAACAACTGTGACTTTATTTTTAAGAGGCTTCCAACTTTTACAAGGACAGTTGAATCATGACTGCCATGGCTTTGTCTCTGTATGTGTAAGTCCTGCTTAGTGCGTGAAAGCACAGGACTGTAACCACATGCCCTAAAATCCACATATGGCTAGAAATTTTTAACTTCCTTATCTCTAGGGATAAGGACTAGACAATTTGCCAGGACAAAAAAAAAGTCAGATTCCCAAAGATCAGATCACTGCAGTGAATTCAGGGCTAAACAACTTCAGAAGCTTGCTGTAGGTGCCAATAAGTTACATATTATAGTGTTGACTGCTGAAAAGCAGCAGTGTCCCATGTGTCCCATTCGTTTATGCAGGACTCATGAGATTTCCTTCCAGCCCTTTACTCCTTTTCAGCAGTCAGCACTGTTGTAGAGGAGTTAGGAAGTCACTGATAAATCTCACATGGCAGTACAGATTAGGGAAAACAGGGTGTGATTAGAGCTGTAAGCGCATTTCAGAAGTCTGCAAGGTCCTTGTGTAATTTCTCTCTTATATTCTGCAGTGAAAAAGTCTTAATCATGTGTTAGTCAAAGGACTGGAAACCCTCACAGTGAAAGTAACTGTGAAGGCTGCTTAGAAAGAAATCAATAACTGAAATAAGAAAGTTGCTGCTGCTTTGGTGTGAAAGGAAGATCAGTTATGAGTACTGGGCAGCGGGAAAGCTCAGAAGACTTGCATGACAAGAGAAGACTCCTTCCCCCTGCTGTTTTTCACAGCAAATCACTTAAATTCACAGCACCTATCTCCCTGTGTCACAGAGAGAGCAGCTAAGTGGTCCCCTGCATTTGCTAGATGTCTACAGCTGTACAGGGGGTAGGATGCAGCTTGTGCTCCTTGCAACCCTGCTGCATTCATCTGGGTGAAGCATCTCTGGACATGGCCTGCAGCAACCCCGGTACGAGTCACCCATCTCTCGCTGCTGTGGGGAGGCCGCTCAGGTAAAGGCTGGGGCTCCGACATGAGGTTTGGCAAGGCCCAAGTCCACCTCCAGGCCTGGTCTTTATTATACAGGTGCATCCAGTTTCTCTCTGTAAAATGTGTAATGGGATGTTTCCTTTGTTCTGCTTCTCGCTTTCTGTGTTTCTTTGAGACCAATTTGTTCTTTGAGACTGGCTCAACAGCATTCAGGGCAAGACTGATAACCCTCTTTGCTCTACTGTCAGCATAGCTGATGACAGATATAGAACTGGGGGAGAGAGGCCAAAAATCTAAGTAAGTACTTCCATACACCTACCGTTCAGTGGTTTGAATCTGGTGGTGGACTCGTGCAGAGGTCTGAGAAACAGAGGAAGACATGGACTGTTACTTGACAGACATCTTCAAAGGCAGGTTGGAACAGGATGTGCCCAAAGGAACATATCAGAAGGCAGGCAGGCTGAGATGGCTGGGAAGGGAGAAGGTGTTGGCACTGCAGGGAAGCACTCAGAATCCAGGAGAGACTTCTTGTCATAGTATTATTTCTTGAAAATGTGTTAATTAACTCACAACCAACCAAACTTTCATATTCTCCAGAAGATTTCCCCATGTTGTGGCAGAAGGTAACAAAAGGATTTCACATTTCAACGTGGATATAAACTTAGGGTTCTGTTTTGCCAGTTTTTTGTCATAAGGAGATGGCAGTTGTCCTCATTGTTGGTAAAAGTAAAATAAAAAGGACTGGTGATTTCTTCAGAAAGGAGATCCTTTCCTTTCACACTTCGAGCATTAAGCAGCTTTCCTTCACGAGGCACAGACAGACTTAGCCAGGCACAACTACAAAAATTGTTACCAGTTCTTTAGATGCTTTCACAGTTGTCATATCCGTGTTGTGTGTGCAAGTGGACATAATACCTGGTGTGATGTTTCTGTTCCCATCTCAGTTCATTCTCACTGCCAGTAGGTCTCTGAATTAAATGCCACTTGCTCAAAGAGACACTCGGGTCATGGTACCTCAGAGTCGTAGCAACTGTATCGAATCCATGGAACTGTTGTAGAATTAAGTCATTTGATTACCTGCAGTTAGTGCCATTTTACAGAAATTATGGCAAAAAAATTTCAGAAGATGAATTTGGGGGTTCAAATGTAAAGTTCACAAAGATGTATTATTTTACAATGAAATCAATATTTTGCTGAAAATAGGAGGTTCCTTCAGCAGTTTCTTCAAAGAGAAACAATGCACAAAGGCTGGGAGTACTAAAAAAAAAAATAAGAAAAAAAAATATTACTGATAGGAAGATGGAAATTCTGCATTTAATGTGATTATATCAATAGCTGTCACTTCTTCCTAAGCCAGACATGACATCTCTTTCCTTTGTTTTCCAATGAAAGCACTCATCTGTGAGCTTGTACATAACCTGGCATTACTCCCAGTTGTTCTCTGGTAATGTTTTGGGTTTTTTTTTTTTTTGTTTTTTTTTTTTCTGAATGGAGTAACTACTTGTCCATAAAGAACAAGTTGTTAAATAAATACTGAGGAGGAGCTATGACATGGAGCATTTTCCACTGAATATTGTTACATATACATTTTCATAGAGCAACCTAATCTTTTATAAATGTCCTACAATCAGAAGAACGGGAATGAAAGTTTAATTAACTCACCTACATTGGCAAAGTCTCCAGGTACACAGGGAATGGGAGTTGCTTCAGGAAGTGAGAATTTCCATTTTTAAACCAAGGCTTAGAAGGGCAGAGCTTCTTTCGTCTTCTCCTCTGAAGTATTTTAGCCCTTCCTTCAGTCACTTTGATTTAAAGGAACTGAAGTACATCCATGATCGCTTTGAGCCCCACTTCAGCTCACATCAAAGTGTGTGGAAAAACTGCCAATTAACTTTAAGGTTGTAGGATCATGACCTTGCTTCTAAGATCAGAAGTCAGAGCACAAGTAGCAAGTTAGGCAATGTCACACTTAAGTACAGTAGCACCTCTATAGCCAGTATACTTCAGCGACCTGTACTCTGCACCAAGTAGAGCTGCATGCTGATTAGAAACATGTAGTTAGTTATGTTGGGAGAATTCTATTTACAGTTTTCATTTTTTTTGTTTTCTACATTTATTTTCAAAAGCTAATTGAGAATTTTGTGCAACGAAGTATTAGCGTGGTGCTTCTTATTTAGCAGAAAAAATACTTTGTAAAAATACATTTGGCAATGTATGTTACATTTGTAAAAGTACTTTGGCTGAAGTGCTTAATTATCACTTGAGTAATCAGTCTAAAATTCTGCTGATTAGACTGTGCTGCCTGCTGCTGGAGTACTGTTTAAAATGTCTCTTGAGGTCAGCTGAGTATACATGGGAGCTACTGCAGTATCTAGCTGCAGTTTGGAGGGCACACACCTTCATTTCACCTCTTTACCAGGGTCCCCACCAGATTAAGAGCCCTATGATGTTCTGTACTTATGGATTTCTGTGCTGTGGGAGTGTTTGGCCAGAGAGAGGTCTACAGGGCATTGCAGGGAATGTATTTCAGCTAAAGAGCATGGTGTATCTGGAAAGATGAGGGTTTTGACCATCTGAACTGCTTTTGCCATGACACACCTCCAGGCGGACATTATGTGATGGCTTGCCAATCTCAGTAGTAGTTTTCTGACAATGTCTGTTTCAGTTTTTCAAATTTTCTTCTTTGAAAAGAAATCATGAGTTGAAACATTGATACTACAGAGCTTCTCTTGGACTTAATTTTGCATTTAGAGGGGGAAAAATGAAATTTTGTGATCTAATTGTTACTCACCAGAAAAACACAAAATCAAAGGAGTGAGAGATGGTGACAGACCAGATCACCCAATGCTGTAGAAGATCGAGATCAAGGAAGAATCAGAGAGAGGCAGTCAGTGAGTGAAATTCTGAGATCTGAATCTGCAAGAGGTCATGTTCTTTGATTTTAATGCTGTGAAGTAGGAGAAATAGGAGCATGTATGCATATTCAACACTTGTAATGAGGTATACCTTTACCATAAAATAAACGTATCAATAGTCTTTTTCCCCAGTCTGAATTTTAGTGAGTGGCTTCATGGACATTTCTTTGCAGGCATGAAAACTGCAAGAGTTCATGGCCACATTTTCAAACTCTTACGCTACTGTCTTGAGTAAGCTACTCTTACCAGACAGATGCTGCATCTGAGGAGGTGCAATACAGCTTTAAAAGATTTGGTCTCTTTAGTGATGTGCGATGCTAACATCAAAAAGTCCTGCACTTGGGCTTGATATGCTTTTCATTAAAACTCCTTGGAGGTCAAATGGTGCCAAATTGGGTCCCAAAGGCACAGAACAGAAGAACTCACTCAAGTTTACACAATACAGAAATGCTTTCTGCATATGGCTTTACACCGAATACTTACTTCGAAATATTTTTCCTCACATAAAAATCGCTGTGGGTTTTTTATGTTTGTTTTGTTGTTGTTGTTGTTGTTTGAAAGCACAGTCACTTCTAAGGAGCTGGGTGATTTATTGTTTGTCCTGTACTTTTCCTTTGCTTTATAGAATATTTAATTAGCAAAGGTCCTTCTGTTACTGCACCTTTTGAAATGAGTTCAGGATCCCTCTGACAGCTGCCATTTTTTATACCCCACTACGATTACCTGCAGCAAATCTCTGCTGCTCAAGCTTGCTTTTCTCTGATCAGACTCAGGCACAAAAGGAGGTGCAGTCTTCCAGCCTAGTCCTTGATTTTTTTTCAAGGAAGCCAGATGGTGTGTGCCACATGTAATTTGTGTCAGAACTAGTTAATACTGAACTGCTGTAGCATTTTTTTCATATATGGTGGATCTCGTCTCATAAGAGTTGATGTATTTCACAGCTGTTTTGGTTAAAGGACAGTAAGAAAGAAGCAGGTACTCAGTCACGGGGACTCAATAAGATAAGACAGCTCTATCCTATGCTAGCACTGTACAGATAGTGTCTACCTCAGTGTGGTTAACGTTAAATTCTGTCTGTAATACCAGCATGGACAATTTTCCTGAGAGATGGAAGGAGATGCTGCTCCTCTCCCCCTCTGGCTCCCTGTGGATGTTCAGTATCTGCATTGTCATCTGGTTAATCACAGCACAGGCATAAAAGTGATTGGTTTCAATTGAACAAAATCTGTGAAATTAAGCTTTGTTTTCATTAAATATATTATGAATGCAGTATGATGGATGAGAATTAATTCCAGTGCAGCTGAAAAGATCATTTTAAAAGACAGAGAACCACAACAAAGCAGAAGCACAGGTGGAATATGTGGTTTGCTTCATGGCTGAAGTCGCATCAAGGCACAGTATATTCTTATGTGACAGCATCCTTTTCAGAGGGAAAAGCAGGAAGATTAAATAGACGGAATGTTGTAATGTGTTTAATCTACTAAAGTAGGTTCCTCTCCTCAGTAAGATGCACTTTGATGAGAAGAATTTTAGATCATTTCAGATGATAGAAGGTGAAATGTTCATGGCAGAGACTACAAAGCAGCAATGTTCCTTTTGCTGGTGCTTAAGCATCAGTATTTATTAGTCATATATTACAGAAAAGTCCATTTTGGTAACATAAATAACTGATTATATGTTTGCAAAAGCAGAGCAAAGTTATAAAATCAAGATGCTGATTGTAGTATTGCTCTGTGGTACACCTAGCATAGCTCAGACTGCAAGTGTGTACATCTCTTAGTTTCAAACTTATCTGCACTTTATTAGCTGAAACATTGCAATTTTTGGAGCAAATTTATATCATCTCAATTACTTAAAACTTTAAGAGCCTGTAGAGTTGTATTGGACTGCTGTATAGGTAAAACAATTTTCTACCAGTTTTGGTGTTATAGTGAAATACAGTACATTAAACTTTGTTGTCCCCTTTCCATCACCCAAACAGAAGCAGTTTCCCACTGTGTTAGGCTATATTTTAAAAAGATGACAATATGAAATGCCTACTTTGAAACATTTTACAAACTCGTAACTTTATAAGGGAGTAGAATAAAGTGAAAGAGCATATTAATAAATAAATAACTGTTGATAGAATCAAAAATGAAGATTTTGTCCCCTAAATCATTATTTCACTATACTGTTGAAGTCAATGGGAATTACCTTGGTGCTTGTGAAAAGTTGACCACATACAGTGTGATGAATTGTTTTGTTATTCATAAAGTTAATGTGTAGGTAACCTCAAATTCTTAATCGCACTTTATTTAATCCCAGCCAACACCTGTAACTTTTATCAGATTGTGAATTCAGTGTTCAGTACACCTTCATTTCCGGACTACCTTTCAGTCTAGTTTGTGCACGTAGGGACTTGAGGGACTGCCTATGAGGTTAATGCTGTAGGTGGTTTGTACAGGATGGGGAGGCTGTACAAATAGGTGTTTTTCTATCATATTGATAGTTCTGAGGTTTGACTGCAATACCATGAAACATCAGGAGCCACTATATAAATGATTCAAAGTCAGTAAATGAACAAAATGCTGTAGTAGATTTTAATTTCACTTTAGAACTATGTAAAACACTCCCACAGAGGAAGTCAGCCACACCTGCATCTACCTGGCAGAATGTGGTGGTGGTCCCCTTTGCAGATAAGCTACCTTTATCTGCATATATTTTTGTAAAGCCTATATATATAAACCATACACGCACGCATTTATATTTATTTCAAGATTTGAATTGAGAACATTTGCGAGAGTTGAAATTAGATCTTGCTTCCAAAAAATCTGTTTTTAAATCTTATGGCTTTGTTATGGTTGCATGTTTTATGTTACATGAATTACGTCCTTTAATGTGAATATCTGGAAGATACATTCGCCATTGGATTTAACTTGCATTTTGGAATGTCCACAGAAAAAGGATCAGCAGAGCAGTAATAAAAAACAGGCATTTACTAAATTTCTTTCTGACACATCTGTGAGCAGTAAAGAGACACAGGGTTTTACCAGCCCCGAACATTCAATCATAAGGGAAACTTTACAAGGGCAGGAACAACAGCACTGTGAAAACATTCCCTGAACTGCCACAAACTCTGTACTTACTACTGAAATCCTTAGATAAATATTGAATGAAATTTCTTATTGCAAGGCATGTCAGAGTAAAACAAACACACTTTCATATCCACTTTTTTCCGCCTCAGAGGTACATCAGGCGACACAAAGGCATGTTAATTGAAGCTGATATTTAAAGGCTTGATTTCCAAGCTCTGAGTTGCTACAGGTGCATCTCTTGTGGTTAATGGTAATGAGGGACTGAGGTCACCAACACAGCAAAAGAACACATCATGAATATACAAAATCTATGTATGTGGCCACATACAGCTTCTGTATTTTTCTCTTTAGTTTAGCATCTCTCAAATGCTGACAAGTTAATTGAAAGATGGGGTCTGTTTTGTGTTTTGACAGTATTAGAAAAGGATGTTTATAAGAGAGGCACTAAAAGATGCAGACATCCCCTTAGTTTGTAAACCTTCAGTTCTAGGCCTAGGTAAGCAGTATTTTCACTTCTTGGGATGAGGAATGTTGTATTTATCTTGGGGTAAATTTTATTTCTCAGGTTTGTTTGTTTGTTTTGTTTCATCAAATTCTCTGACAGGATTTTCAGTATTTCAGAATTTCAGTACATTTTTGTCTGATGCAGCATGAAAATAACATTACAAAAAAGATAAGTGTGTATTGCAATACCAATATGAAAAGGTTTCCTGTTTTTTAGGCACATTAATTCCAACTGCATGTATTCAATCAAATCTGGAGTGAATCTGCACATGGAAGGCTTTCTCTGTTCTTTTGCGTTTGTCTTTGGGAAAGCCAAAGTATAAGAAAATTACCAGAACGTTGATTCTGTGCCCAGAACGTTTAAATTCACTTAATGCCAGGAAAATCAAATATGCACATCAGCAGGATACCAACAGTTGGTCAGATGGTAAAATAGTTAACTGTTTTTACCAGCAAGTCAGGCTTGCCCACACCGGAGAGGTGTGGGGTTTATTTATTTATTTATTTCATTTTATACAAAGATCTTTGGACAATATCTATTCACATACAGTTTCTGAACTCCAGGGCCAAAGGGATTTTAGCAGTGGTATTATTAGACTGGAGGCAAGTCATACAATGGCAGAAAATAAGATCAGAAATAGAAAAGCAATAAATATTGTTCCTGTGCATGGTGACTTGGATTTTTGTAGAACTCCAGGAGTTTTGATTCTCGATAACTGCTGGGAGTGTGCAGGTGGTACAGGGGGCTGAGAACCACCATGCTGCCTCCCGTTATCCCTTATCTCAATTTTGTATAGGATATGCCACTGCTAGACTAAAAGCGAAGCATTGGCCTGGTTCAGGTGTGCCCCAGCAAAATGCTCACTGCAGGCTGAAGGTTGTTTTTGTCCCCGTGGTGCTGGTGTGGTGCTTCAGGTCAGCCTGCTGCTTTCTGTCTGACAGGATGGTGCTTGTAGCAAGACCCTGAACCTGAAGTGGACGGTTAGTAAGAGTGCTAGAAAACAAGTTTCTACTCCAAACTTGCCTCTAGCTTTCAGACTCGTACTTTCCCTTAGCAAACTGATTTTTCAGGGCTCTGGAATAAATGAATTCTACAGGGGATAGTTTATTTAGCATCACGCCTGTCTGCAGCCTACAGTCTCACCAGTGCCTAAATCAGATTTTTGGTGTTAGGGCAACTGCCTCCTGGCTCATCCCTGCTCATTGTGTGTCAAAAGATATAGCAGTCAACTGAGTAATAGCAGTCTGCCTGGGAAATACAATGATTTGAAACGGAATTTTGTATTAACTTAAGAAAAAACTAAGGCTCTAAAGTGAGGTTACGTTTTGTTTGGTTTGGATGAAGACAGCAAATTTAAAACTTTTTTGTTACCATTTCCATATTGAAGTCTGTCAAAGTATCAAAGGCTAATTTTGAAGATTTGTAAGCAATTATGTGGTGATGATATGATAAACAAAAAGCATGACTAAGCTGTGTGGGCAATAAAAGGACGAGGTGAACTCTTCTGTTTGGTTTCCAGGTTGGTCAGAGAGAAGTAATTGCTGTGTTGCCCAAATTAGAAACCAGAACTCTGGTTTTGCTGTGCTTAACCTCAGCTACGCCCATCATGTCCTCACGGTGACCTCTCCATTTGCTTATGAATAATAGCTCATCAAGGAGTGAAGCAACCATTTTATTCCGAATTCTCTAATACAGTGCACATTTACTAACATCAAAGCAACCACTAAAGAAAGCCAGGCAATACTACCAACCACATGGAGAGGTTGTGTTTCTGTTAAAAGTAGCTCCAGGTAATGATGCTGAGTTTTCTCCAGTGAGGATTCTTCTGCTCATGTCTTCTCTGTCCAGAATAATCCTTAGTTCTCAAAGATGTGCAATTTACCTGTGTTATTCTTGTGTGTAACTGAAGAACGTTATTTTTATTCTCTAAAATCATAGCTTGATTCAGTTCTTTCTTGTTTAAAATGGAAGAAAAGGTACTTTATTCTGTACTCTCAGAATCCTTGTTTTCTCGTCTTTAAAAGCAGCCCTGCTGGTGTAGCATGCTGGGCGTGTCATGAAGGGTCTTTAGGTTCTGCTGAAATCAGCAGGAACAAGGGGAGTTAGTCATATTGATAACGTGGGATCATGAACAGTATAGATTTTCGTGGAAGGTGCAGAGACACAAAAGTCCCAGGCAAGTGTTTGTTTGGTTAGCAGGCAGCTGAGTGCCACCTCACTGCCACTGAGGCCTGCATGATGTTGTACTCCAGTGCTGGCTGTGCATGGGAATCTCGAGGCAAACAGTCTCCGTTTTTTCTGTGCAACCAAGGTAATGATATTTTCCTTGCTTTTTAAAGCACTTTCTAGTCTTCAAATGAAAAAAAGCTACCCCCAAAAAACAAAACAACAAAAAAAACTAATAATAAAAAAAGCTAAATACTTACTGCTGCTCGTTCTTTTTAAGCTTTCTTTAAAACTATATAACACCACATTCATTGCAAAGCTTTTGAAGGCCAAGGCCATTTTACATCATGGTAATAGCAAAGAGTGCGTGAATGAGTTTTATTTTTAGATTAAGGGTAGATGGGTGCTGACATCTGTTAGTGTTTACTGAGAACATAAAAAATGAAAGCGACTAAACGTTTTGTAGCACTGAACCTACCTTTGGCAATAGGAAGGCAAAAAGAAACTTTCCAGCTGGTGTGTAGCTCCCACTGAGTACAGGCTGTTTTTAGACTTCTCGAGGATTTGGCTCTAGGAGATTCAGAAATACTGAACATGTTCTCCAAAATTTTTTAGATAAACAGGTAAGTGCTCGAAGACAGTGGCAAAAAGCAATTTAGCAACAGTACAGGAAGACAACTTCAGGCTCCTTGGGTTTTGTTATCCCTAAGGAACTGTGCTTTAGAAAATTGGACTTCAGTATGCATGGCAAAGCCGTGGTCAGGCCCTACTCAATCAGACATTGCTGGCAAAATTCCTGTCTAATTCAGCTACCAAAAATAGGTCACAGAGCTGAACACATAAAAATTCAGGCATATTTTGGAAAAGTACTATAAAAAGTACCTAATATAACATACTATGTATTTACCGATCTATCACTGTTTCTGTTTCAAATCTCTGTCTTCCTGTTTTTTCTACTCTTAGTGTCCCAAGGACCAAGAAAAATCATTTAAAAAAAAAAAACAACTGATAAATATGTTAAAGCTGCACCTTCTTCCCCTGGCATTTCTGGATTCTCTTGCCAATGCAGTTTGCTGTTTGATTTGGGTATTTCTCCATGACCTAGATTTTCTGTTTTGGCAAGCACTAAAAAGGAGGGAAGGCCCATCAAAGTAATGATATAGCAGCTTTACCCACTCTTTTCAGGAATGTTTTTCCAGCCCAGCTGGCAGCTTTGGAGAAGAAGAAAGGCTCAAAGGAGAAGGCTCAGACCTAGTAGTCTTCCAGCCTCTGGTGTGGCCTTGGGAACTGACCTGTTCTATAACAATATTTACTACTTTTTTTTTGAAAATTTGAATTGAAAAAGGAATGTTTATAGGAAAGAACTTTCTTACTCCCTACCTACACATCCTTCTGGCTGGGAGAAACAAAAGGCACCTGTCTGGGAGAGGAGTTGGAGGAAAAGGGAGAGGTGGTGAATTTACAAAGTAATTGCGGCCGTACATAAAGGTAGCCTAGCATTTCATGTCCCCTTTTATAAACATTGTGAGGTTTCTTTTTTAAAAGTATTGAAATGCTGCAATATTTATTTTTTTTTAAACTTGTGTTTGCTTGGGTTCAGCCCATCCTTTGCTGTGCACTGAACTTGCATAAAAGAGCGCTCCCACCTCGGGTGGGGGGATGGCAGGCCAGCCCCTGCCCCACTGCCTCCTAGCTGTCATTCTACCCAGGGGCTGTAATCGCAGGAAATAAAATCAACAGGAATGTTACACTAGTGTGTGTACATACCAGTCGTCCAAGTGACTTATTTATAGTCTGAGCCCTAATGTTTGTTCATTAAACTCTCACAGACCCCCCCTTCCCTTCAAGCTATAAAAGCCTATTTAATACACTCTTTCTCCAAAATCAGCAGCTCTCCAGATCCTGTTATGACAAAAACTCCGGCTCACGCTCCTGCAGCCCGAGCTTTGGTGTTATTAGTTTCCCCAGCATCGCTGTTGGGGATCAGTGCACAGCTCAGGGGCATTGTTTGTTTTTCATGTAAGAAAATACAGTAGCATTTCATAAAATGGATTGAGCTGAGGCGGCACAGTGACGGGTTGTTGGAAGCACTGCAGCAGTGCGGGCTGGAACATCGTTAACCAAGGCACATAATACATCACTGTCCTATTTCACAGCCAGTGAAATGTGAGGAGCAAAATGAAAGGATCTTAAAACGCCATACTTGATTTTTGGTAGTTCTGGTCTAAAGAAACTAAAGCTTCTGGCTTTTGGAAGGCTGGGGAGAGACTAGATGGAGGGGGGGAACAGAAAGGAGAGCCTGAGAGGACAAAGAATCAAAAATGACTCTTGGTTCAGACTTTAAATTGGTAAATTGAGTAGCTCTTGTTGTTGTCAGACAGGTATGGAGGGGTATTTAGGTACCTAACTGCTGTTGAAATCAGATGGAGTCAGACACTTGAATATGTTTCAGAGGTTAGTGTTAGATTTCTAGAGAAGGATTTCGGAGACACTGAACTTCACTTCTCCTTGATACAGCAAATATGTTGGAGGCTTTTGTCTCGAGGTCAGATTTAGCGATGTGCTCCTTCTCTCGTTCAGGCATCCAGCTCCATTTCTTTACCTGTCACCTGCCGAAGCATAGTTGGCTGCTCTGCACTGCTCACTGGGCTGGTGCTCCCTGTTGGGAGCCCAAACCTGGACATTCATTAAGGAGTTTGCAGCCAGGAGACATTCATTAAGGAGTTTGCAGCCCAGTCTTGCAGCACCATGAAACACCATCACCTAGTACTTTGTCTTTTCTTGAAATATAAGCAGTTTTATTTATTTATTTATTTATTTATTTATTTATTTATTCAGTGAAAGGGGGTTAAAATGTTATTACCTGCACAAAGAAAACTCAGTTCATGTTTAGGGAGGGTGTTTTCCTTGACTCTGTTTATTGATAAAATCTTTGCTGCTTTTTGTTCTGCAACAGTGACAGGTAAAATACATTTCAAGTGCAACAAAAATATCTATTTTATGTTAGTAGCAATCCATACTAGAGCATTCCCCTAAGATTTTCTGAAGCTCCTAAATGCCTAAAAGAGCTGCTATTAGTTTAGCACAGGGCTGTGCCAGCCATCTGTCGTGGCTGATATCATTAAATATCAGTGGGGACTTCACATTACAGAACAGGGAGCAAAGCTCTGGCATGGCATAGTCTCCCAGAGGAAACGATGGAAAGCCAGAGGCTGCATCTTTTTGGACCTTTAAAACAGCTCAGACTGAAGTGTTGGAGCTTGTACTGCAGGGCATTATTGCAAACCTACCTACAAAAACAGAGGTGTAAAAGTTTCCTTGTTCTTCGGGGGCAGAAATCAGGATAAAGTCAGTAGGCCTTTAAGAGTAAGCTACCTCTTTGTGACTTCAGAGCACAATATTTTCCCATAATAAATTTGCATTGCAAATGAAACAACTTGAAATATGTGTCTCCAGGAGAAGTAGAAGGAATATACCTTATATGTATTTGCATTTCAATAGCAGCTAAAATATGTGGTGCAGGTCTTCTGGTTGCATCTGGCTCTCTTGGATAATCAGAAGCCCAATGCCCAGAGGAATTGCTTTTGAAGGGAACGGTTCACAGCTGGGTCATGAGATTAGCAGTTTCACAGGGACTGACTGCTGGAAGAATTGCAGTCAGTTTGGGCTCACGGAGTAAAACATTGCGCTGCATGATTATGTTTCTGAATGGTCAGGTTTTGTCTGTTTTACCCAGGTGAATAACATCCTGATGCTGTTCAGTTAAACAGCATTAGTGTCTGTCTTTGAAAATACCATTTTATTTCCTTCGCTACTCTGTGTGCATGCTTTACTGGCGTCTGTTCTGTCTTCCCAACCTCTTCATCTGCAACAGGAATAGCAGCAGGTAAAGGACAATTAACAGCAAAGTACACCACAGAACACATTAGCAATTTGCAGTTACCGTGCAGTGATATCCACTAGCCAGACTTTTGCATTTGTCTGGGGCAATGTCCTGCAGGAACAACAGAGGAAAGGATGATTAAGGTGATAGGCTGTGAAATTATATGTCTACAGTTCACTGGAATTCCTAAAGATGTGTTGAGGCACAGAAGCATAGATTGCCAGCAGGCATGTTCATACACAAAAATACAGAGAATTTTGTTCAGGCATGCCTAAACTCCTTGTGATAATGAAATATTTAAATGCAGTGAGTGTGCTCTGTGCCTGAATCATGCCAATGTTTCATATTCAGAAATGTTTTAGCTTGCTTATTGTTCCTAATTTTTATTTTTATTTTTTTTTAAATAAAAAGATACCAGAAACAAGGAGATGTCCAGACCTTCAGCCCAAATCCTTCCTGTCTCAGCACAAATCATGCCATGGCTTGTTCTTTTCTGTGAAAGAAGTCTGTCTAAAAGTAATAGCTAAAGTGTAATTTTTGTTTACCAATTTCTTGCCAAAATATGTGTTATTCCTTTAAAAATACAAAGCATGTCAAAAACAACATAAATTAGAATTCTGTTTGAATTGTAGCTACTGACATTTAATTATGAGATGCACAGTATGCTCAGAAATGCTGTGAAGTAGTTATTTCTAAGATTTTCCTCAGCATAGCATGACAATGGTTAGTGTACAGATAAACTCACAATGCTGTGCTTCATCTCTGGATGTAATCCATTGCTACTTATTATCTATCTTTATTTTGTTCCTGTACTTGGTTGCTACACAGATTCTTTTACTTTGTCCTCGTTAGTACCCACAAACACATCCTTCATGAACATTGCCAGTGTTCTTTGTTATCAAACACAGATGTGAAGAAACCACCGAGACTTTCTTGATTCTTTTTCAGTCATTGGAAATTTCTTTGTTGTTCTTTTTGGTTCCAGTCCAACTCTGTAGGAGTCAGTGATTGTCTTTCCACCAACTTCATTGGGATTTGGATCTTGTCTTTAATAGTTCCACTAAATTCATTTTATTTTCAGCCTTCAAGTATGTCTTAAAGTTATTTTATTTTAAAATGCATTACTATTTGCCATTTGACCTTCATGTATTTTATGTTTTTGAATGCCTTCTTTATATTCCGTAAATTGCTTCTTGTAAAATTCAGACACTGTTGCAGTCCTTTGCCCAGCCACTCAACCTCTCGCACTCTCACTCTCTTTTTCAGAACTCTGCTTTCACTCAGCTGACAATAATCTACTTATCATTGGTCCTTATGGGTTTTAGTTTTAGGTTTCACTCTGCATACATGTCCCCCCAAGCCAACTCTGCCACCTTTTTCAAGTTCAGCAAATTTTGTCTACTGGACCTCTTTGCAAGTAAATGGCGCAAATTTCTTTCATCAAAATAAATTTAATCAAATCAGGCCATGTATTCACAATGATTTCAGAGAGTGAAATTTAGAGCCTTATTAAATATTAGTTGTGTTTTCCAAGTGACAGGCTAGCAGTTCAAAATAATTTTTTTTACCAGGCCGCCTTCCTTTTCCAGGTTAACATGTGTATGTGGCTCCCCATGTTCCTTTTTGTCATTGTTTTTATTTTTTTTCAATCAGAAGTGTTGTCTTTCTTTTCCAGTATTACAAAACAGAATTTAACCTTTCGAATCTTAAATCTATCACTGCTGTCACTTAACAGCTCTCAGTGCTAGCATGTATTTTTTTCTGATGTACCATCAAATGTGCATTCAATCTTCTGAACTAGACTCCTGGCATTATAAAAGTCACCTTTCTTCATGTACAACAGTGGTATTAGGAGGATTCAGTCATACTGGTGTCCTTGCAAATGTCACCCCTAAATCCTTCTGCCAACCATTATCCTCCAGTTTTCATATCCATAATTTTTCCTGCTGTCTTAGTGATTTTCTTGGACTCAAGAATAGTTAATGGTTATTAAAGCAGCGCCTAATCAACACAGTTAACCTCTGTAAAAACTGTTCTTTCAAGGTCCTTCTTTCAGCAGCTTTAACAAGCCTTGTTGTGTTTTCCTTTTGTCCCTAAGTAGCTGAAAAGGAATTTGATAGTTCTAAACCTCAGTAAAGGGAAGTCCCCCCAGGTTACCAAATACTTCTGCATTGTTCAAAAGCCAGATCTCCTCGGCAGTGCCCAGGAGCACATGCAGAGCAAGAGATGAGGGACGGATGCACCCTCTGATGTAAGAGCAGGAAAAGGCTATTATCCTACCTCACTCATGGCAAATGGTGTCACCTGTACCAGCTCATCTGTGCTGGGAGGGATAGGCAAATGCGTTAACTTGCAGTGTTACGGGGATTTGGCTGTGAAGAATCTGGAAAGGAGCTGTGATACTACGCAGGAGCAGAAAGTACAGGCAGTACCGTGGCAGGGTGTTTAAAAAGAAAAAAAGAAGAGGGAGGAGGGGAGGGAGGAGAAATGAGATCAGCCTTGTTCCCAGTCCTGGTGGACACAGCGCAAAAACCTCAGTTACAATTCGGTTATTTGTTCTCCTAACAGCGTCCTTACTATTGGGAAGAGCTGTGCCCAATCACTCTTCCTTCACGTGGTCAAGACAAGTCCATGAAGCCTTAAGAGGGGGAATTTGGCTGCTGTTACCCAGGCTTTCTCTTCCCTGGGTACAAACAGGGCACGTGATTTCATTCTCCAGTGCTTTCGGTCCTGTATCTTCCTTGAGCAGGAAATTAATACAAAAATGGAAAGTAGTTTGCCATTAACATGGCAGTGATTATCCAAGGGCCAGACTCGGCATCCATTGAAGTCAAAGGGAAAAAAAAATTTCCATCGACTTCCAAGGGCTTTGGCTCAAGGCCTAGGAGAACCTCTTCACATTTCTGAAGATTGCTAGGCTACTGAAAAAATAATGTACATACAGTGCTTCAGTGTACATATGTTGCTTTGATTATTTCATGAATATCACGTGCTTTGATGTTGGAGGCTACATAAAGACCGCCAAAAAAGATCTGTTAACTAATGACTGTGTTTGTGCTGTAGTAGGCAAATGCTGAAACTGAATTTGGCCTTTTTCCCCTGGGACTGAATCCAAATAAATGTCATGAAGTAACTGCACAAACAGCACTCACTGGAAAAAAAAAGGTCTTTGTTTCACTAATAAGATCTTTTAAGGAACAATGGATACAGTTTCTCAGTTTTCTTTATATCTGACAAAATAAAGCAGGCAAGAATTCTATTTTAAGGCTGTTTGAATGAAAGCAATGAAAATTGGTTTGCTTAACAAAGGTAACTTGACTAACTATTTGTTGTGGTTAGGGAGATGTGAGAACTCTATGAATGTTTCTGGAATCCTTAAAAGAATGCATGCAGCGTGGAGGTTTGCTTGTTTGTTTGGCTGGTGAGGGCAGTTAGGCTCCAGCACAGGATTTATGCAGGGCAGATTATACAGGCCAAAATACATACTAGAGCTGCAAAATTGTTAGAGGATGCTGATGTTAAGTAATATACGAGAGTGTGTCTTTCAGTGGGTTGTTACACCATAATTTAGTTTGATTCCAATTGTTGCTGTTTTCTGTTATTTGTTTGTAGCTTTTCTAGTTAAATGTCCTGGAGCTAGGTGCCTCCTAAAGTCAAATTGCTCACGCTGCATACTGGAAGAATTGTTAGGTTTTTACTTGTGGACAGACTTCTCCAAATCCAGCCATGTCCCCAAAGAAGTTTGCTCTTCCCCTGCCAAAGGCTGCCATCCTCCTGTCTACTCTCACAACAATTTGTGTAGGATCTCCTTCATTTGTTTTAAGCAAAATCAACTACATTTGGTTTGCTAGTCATTGGTCTGCACCAAGATGACTGGCTCAGCCTGAAGCCAGCGGTGTAGGAAATGTTCAAGCAAACTGTTCAATGAGCACATCAGTAGGGGTGATGCCTAATGAGGAGAGCAGGGAATGGTGCTGAGCAGCTGAGAGTAGCAAGCTCTTCCAACTCACAGCGGGGGCCCGAAGAGGACATCTGTTCATGGCTTCTGTCTACAGCTCGTTTGTAGGTCTGACCAGAATGCTTCTGGCAAAAAGCAATTCCTTCTGGGGGGAGAGGGGGAAAAAGTGGTCTAAACGTTTTCTACAGGGAAATGTTAATTTAAGAGAAATTCCAACAAAAAGTGAAATGGTACCTCTGGTGAAGGAAATGGGAGTTTTCCATTGAGATCAGTGGAGGTGTGATTTAACATGAAAATACCCATTTCAGGATTTCTCACAGAAAACTGCTTTCTAAATTGCAGATTACAAAGGCGTATTTATTGACTTTTTTTCATGAAATAACCTGGTTTCTCCACCAATTCTAACAGCTACCATCTTAGTGCTAGAAAAAGCAAAGTACATTTTGCTCCCATTCACCCCTATGAAGACTTCAACACAAAATTCTCACAGTAGAATTTGACCCTAAATATTTAAATGGTAAACTGTATTGAAGTGGATGAGTACAGCAGTAGCCACCAGTCTCAGTGCGTAACCAGTAGTGGCAGGTAAGCTCATTTCCACATGGCTCACCTGCTGCAAAGTGTGGGGAGCAAGATGCTTGCTGCCTGTTTTCTGCAGCACAGATTTACGCTTGCTATCAATTCCAAGGCACTCAGTTTGCTGCCCACCACTTTCACTCCTCCTAGCACATGGTGCTTCTGAACACAAAGCCCTGGTGTGAATGCACAGGTGTGTTAGCTAAGTACTCTATATTTCTTGAAATGACTACACTGTGGTGGGGAAGAGTACGTATTTCCTGTCTATACTCAGACCAGAGCACTGTCATTTCTGATTTCTTTGTCCTGCAAATGGAATTTTTAAAAAAAGCTCATAGCACACTTGTTACAACATTAAACTTCAATAAATATCTCTCAGCAGATATTTAATGATAAGTAATTTGACAATCTATTGCTGCAAGACTATCAAGGGAGTTTCAAACAGTATGCAGTAGATCCCTCCTGGAACTGTGGAATTTCTTTCTCTACAATTACTTCTCTGTGTTGCTTAAAAACATTTTTGGAGAAAATTGCATATTCCATATTTAGAGTATGCCATCTCTTGTTTCTTCAGACAGGTGAAAAACATAGACGTTCATGAAGGCATAAATCCTGGGTGTTTAATCTTTACAAAGAAATATAGTAGTTCTTGTACAAGGAGGAAATCATGAAAAAAATCACTAACTACTGAAAAAGCACAGAATATCTCAATATCCCTATTTATATAAAGAGTCAGAAGCTGTTTGCTTTATAGTAAAGAGTACAGGGAACTGATTTTTATCTCCTCCCCTCCAGATTTCAGTAAATAGCAGTCTCAAAGTGAAATTGTCTTCAGCGTTAACTGAGAAATCATGCTGTGATGCCACAGTCATAAGGATGCTTCCAACTTAAGTATTGCACTGCAGAATAAGCAAGAAATATCTTAAGTAGAGCTTGTTAAAAGAGGAAAGAACATAATTTAAGGATCAGTATATAAATACGTTGCAACTCTTTTTTTGAGTCTATATTGCTTTTCCTAAATGTACTAAAACTGTAAAATAATATCAGTGGAAAATTGTAGCAGAATGATTTGTTTTCATAGTTCATTTATAGTTAATTTCCTGTACGAGTAATACAGGGAAAATGATTTAGCTGTGAGTCTAGTGTGAATTCCTTACAAGAAACCAAAAGATAAATAGCTTACTCCCTACTGCCTAAAGGTTTGAGAGCGTGGATGAACTGAATTAATGAAATCTTTGGACTCTTTGTGTGCTCCAGTATGGAAGGCATGACAAGTATTCCTCCGCTGTGCAGTTTATTTTATGTATGTGTTCTCCAAGAAGGCAGTCTGGAGAGAATACAGGACAAGTGATCTCCAGCTTTGAAAACTGCAGTCTGCTTTTAAGCTCTCTTAGGCCCAGCAGAAGGCTGTGGGATTCCTACCCTCTGTACTGGGGAAAAAACATACAGCTAAGACGTTTTGCAATCAGGTGAATGTGGAAAGGGCTATTTGCTGGGCCCTTTCCTTTTCTACAGAGAAAGGTAATGATGTCTTCCATATGGATGAGCTCAGTTGTGTAAATTCATCCTTCTAGTTTCTTTTATTGGAGCCAGAAGGATATTATTGGGGGGGGGGGGGGGCACTCTTGTATCTTAGTGCTTGACTGCTGTTCCGCTCAGATTGTTTTGTGCTTTCTTTGTCCATCTCTCAGCTGTTGCTCAGCTCCAGCATGCTGCCAGCATCCATTTCAGGGAAGGAAGAGAGGCAGGAAGGGGATAGACTTCTCAGCAGATCTTGGCAGGCTCTTTAGTTTGGTGTAATCTGACTCTTGCTTAAAAGAAACAAGTTAAAATATGTATAGGTGTTGCAGGGTGTATATATAAATACCCCACTAAAATATATGTAAAGGGAGGTAGAGAATAATCGACACAGTATATTCCACTCTTTTCTCATCAGCAGACTAATTAGAATAGCGAATACATATCGATGGTTCATGGTTGCTCCCCACTTTTTCTGCCCTCCAGCTGTCTGGTTTTGAATAATAATTTGCATTTCCTCCCAAACCTTTTAGAATATAAAAGATCTGAACCTCCTTGCTCCTGAGCAACTCTTAGTAGACAGGACTGGACTGAGCCTGCTGACCAGCTGCTGTTAGAGCTCTGAAAATCAAATAAATTCAACTCCCACTCATTTGCTTTCATCAGTTACATATGAGATACAATACAGATGGGATGGTCTCAATTATGAAGATCAGAGGAGCTACACAATTAAGCCTGCTTCTCTATTTCATTGATTTCAAAAAGTCAAATACATGTTATGCCTTCTCGTCTAGTTCATAAATCTCTTCAATATTAAAAAATAGAACTGTGAATTTAAATATTTAAATCAAAACAAGAAGTAAGCAAATGCATCATTGTGATAAGCTCCTAAAATTTTGCTGTAGATGTTAACTGTTGTTTTGTATTGTCTATCGAACAAGAGGCTCATATTGGTGACTGATGAAACGTGGTTGAAACTATTGATAAACCAAGATGTGAACTGGTAACATAACCTTGCCATTTGGGTTTGTTCAGTTTTATCCACCCAGAAAACAAGGATCTACCAGGCTGGTATCACAGAGGGGAAGAGTTTAACAGTGCCAACAATTTATTTAAAAGGATGCCTAATGATAAAGTGCATTAAGAGATGTTACTTGATTTCTTGGTGTGGTGGATATTGATTGTTGATCGAAGACAGGAGCCCAGTACTCGCAATCTGATTACAAAGTCATTACAGAAGGACAAGGCTGAATGTTGAATTAAACTCAGTAAAATTAACTGTTTCCTTAGTAATACTTTCAGATGTGGTGATGTGAGTTATTAACATCCAGGTTCATTGTTTAACTGTTAGGGAGATGTTGGCATGGCTCTAGAAGGTGCCGAGAGCTTTAGCTGAGCAGCTGACAACTTTCGCAGAACCCCAGTTGTACCTCTGGAAATCCTCTGTAGCATTGCTGGAAAAACTGCTCTGGACTTGAATGGAGTAGGATCAGTTTCAGGTGCTGTTCGTGTTCTTCACTGTCCCAGGAGTGTGAGAAGGTCAGAGGAACTCTGTGTGAGGCTGGCTGGGGATAGCAGTTAGGTGAGGAACCTGCCTGTGTACCTGCTTTGGTGAACTGATGTCAGAATAGTCAGTGTCTTCAGCCATGTATATGGTCTTCTTAAAGTTATGAAAGTAGTTAGGCTGTGAGTAAGAAGTTCTTAATAGTGGATGTGCAAATAAATGCTGGCTGCTTCTTGATACAAGATCAGATGGCACTGATATTTGTAAATTAATTGAAATATTATGAATTAAGTTACCGATGACTTAGTAGTGAAGATCAAGAAAACTTTGACAGGGTTGCATTTTCAGGCAGCTGGAGAAGGTTATCTTATTTGCACTGTTTCTACACGTAACTGTAAAATGACTACTGCCGAAGTCCATAGCAGCCCTGCTTGTCTGTTTTAGAAATGTAAAACTGACATTTATATTATAGTGGAAAACAGTACTTTAATGACTTCACAGCCAGGGAATACTGTAAGAGCACATGCAGGGACAAAAGTGACCTGTCTGAAATGCTGTGTAGGGATTTCCAGAAGGGTTTGACAAGATCCCTGCTGAAGAAGTTAAATCGTTTCAGAAGGATCCTTTGGATCACCCACAGCTCTGAGAGATAGGAGGCAATGGGTGTGAATAAATGGCTTGCTTGCACCATGGAAGAGAGGTAGTGGTGGTGTATTCCCACAGGGATCTGGGCCTGGAGCTTGAGCTATTCAACATATTTATAAGTGATCTGCACATTGGTGAGCTGACAGGGTTTGCTTGTGATCCAAGACTAATCCAGCTAATGGCAATTAAAAACAATTGTGAGGAGCTGCATGATATTGAGTGGCTAGCAGATGAAATTCAGTGCAAATAAACACAAAGCAAAGTATGTGGAGAGAAACATTCTTTCTATATTCAAGGATTGCTCTGATTTAGCTGGTACCACTCAGGGAAGAGATCAGGAGTATATGCAAACAACCGTTTGCTTCCCAAATGCCCTATGCAGAAAAATTAGGAATGGAACAAAGAATGAAACAATGCTTAATACGTAATAAATATCTTATTAATGTATTACAGAACAAATGTAGATTTCCAAAGCATTGACATGGTGCAAGAACATAAGCCCATCTTTATAAAATGTTTGGATATCTGTGTAGCAGACATGTTAGGGCTTTGAGACGAGATGCATGGCACAGTGCTCTGAGACCAACAACTCTTGTTGAAGGGGCAATGAGGGGTAGTATCTTGGCACACCACCGCGGCAAGACTTGTCAGCAACCTCTATCCAAAAGGGCTTTTAATGAGATTTAGGATTTGTAGTGCTTAATAAATAGTGGTACTTGGGTTCCTGAGCACATCTTAACATGATATTTTAGATGATGCATTTAACTTTCAGGTACTGGTTTTATCTGAACATATACATTGAAGTGTTTGTACACCACATACATTTTCGTTATATATGACATTTAGTGGTGGAACTCAGGTCAGGTTGATGGTTGGACTTGGTCTTGATGGTTTTCCAACACAGATGATTCTGTGCAAGAGGTACTGTACTGAACTGTACAAGAGGTGTTCCTGCTGAGATAGCACTGAGCTAGCGGCCAGCACAGTGCTGTCACTGGCCTTGAATTGCAGCACAGCAAACTGAGATCTGTGTTGTGTTGAGCAGTACCCTGGTCTATTGCTGGAACACCTATAACTTGGAAAATAATGCTATGATTCAATGCAGGTTTTCCTCAGCAGTGCTTCTCAGTAACTTTTCTTTAAATTGAGTTATTTGTTTAGTTGTGACCAAGGACCCCTGGTGTCCTTACTGTCTTTTTGTGTAATTCCACCATTGCAATCACAACTCTGCTTTCAGTTTCTGTCCTCATTTGCGCTTTCCAAAGTATGTCCTAGCCCGCTGGCAACAGCACATTTCAGTGGTAGTTGAAATGGTCCTTGTGTGTGTATGCACAGGAGTACCTGCAGGTATGGGGAGAATGGGATGCAGAACAGAAGCAGCATCTGGGCACTCCTGAGGATTTGTTCAAGCAAGCAGAACACAAACAGGTCCATAACTAGTAGCTACAGGAGTTTATAATATCACTGGTGTGTTTATAGTGTAGCATGGAAGGTGCTATATAAATATCAATTACTCTATTAGTACTAGTAATTACTTTTTATACCCTACATTCGTTTTATGCTCTTCATAAGAAAATGCAACCAATGTAGACTACCTTAACCTTCAAGAGTCTGCATGCAATTCATTCCAAGGGTTAACTGTGCTTGTAGTTTACTGTATTAGTCCCAGTTGTATTTGACATAAAAATGTTTTTATAGCACAACCAAATACCAGCATATTTGCGGTTGCAGTCAGATGTTTTTAACTATATTGGATATAGCCCACAATGGTTTCAGAAGATATTTCCATTGTTTTAGCCAGATTTAGAGAGGCTGGATTAAGCTATGGCACACCAAGCCCAGTGGTGTTTACATATGTCAGTATCAGTCTTAAAGGGCAAAGAATATGATGTTCCATAAACCTTTATACAGAAATAAATACCTCGCAGCAAAAATGTTTGTCTAAGATCAGTTACTATTTCAACTGTAATGACCTGCTTGGAGAAGGTCAGGGGCCAAATTCTTCTCTCATTTACCCTGGCGTAAATCCACCGTAACGTAAGTGTAGAATTTGGGCTCAGGAGAGTGATACTTTGGAGTTAATCTTCCCCTGACCCACAACATTTTAGTGCAGTCCGTTCTGTTTGAGTTGTTAATTTAGCAAACCATTCCATGGATAAGATCCTGATAAACTACGTAACACAAGAAATGAATTCAGTCAGAATTTCAGGGCAGAATGTAGTCCTCAGTAGAGCTTATTTTAATTGTCTCTTTTCAGAAAGACAACTGTGCCAGTGTTGATCTGCCAGAAGGGTTGTTCAGGTTGGAGATGTTACTGTTTAAACTGAATGTATATATTGGTAACTTACTGAAATTCTGGTCCAACTTTACAAGTGTACCAGTCCCCAGAAGTCCTCGGCTCATAACTGCCAATGCAAACAGCCCCCAGCCTTTGTCTGTCTTCTGAATTGTTGAACAAAAGCTCCAGTTTATGTATGTTGCTAATTTTTGCAGTTGAGTTCCAGTTTTAAACTTTATGGACTTTTCCCATGTCGTCTTTAACTTTCAGTTGCAATTGGTACTTCTGATCTTTACTGCTAGCAGGGAACAGCTTGTTAACAAATGATGATTTAATACCAATTTAAACATCAAAAACTGTTGTAGTGGGTATTAGTACTCTAGTAAGATACATTTGTAACTCTTGCTTAGCCTGGCAACCTCCTAACGTTTCACCTGGAGGTGCCAAGACTTCCATCGTGAATGTGAAGACAACTGATCAATTATTTGAAGCACAAATTCATGTTAAGACATGGTCCTGCCTAGAAGATTTTCACATTAAATATTTATTTGAACCCATTTTGTTATACTTGACAATGGGAGACAATAGTCAGAAGAGCCAGCTTTGCCAGCCTTTGACATTGAGTAATACGAATCTGCCTGAATTTCCCCACTCGACCATGCAGTACGTTAGTAGATGGTTTCTGTATTAAAACCTGATGTTTTTTGGATATGCATTGGATTAGCTTCTCTCAAATAACTGTTCCTGTCTAATTTGAACATTACACAAATACAGTAACAAGTGAGAGGACTTTTATTGTAGTTTTAATTCAACACAGAGCACAATATATATAACCATTGAAAACAGAACCACAGCTTGACAGACTCAGATCTGGCTCTTCCCTAATCCTGTGGGCTCTGTGCAAAGCTCTAATGGAAAAATACCCAGGAAAGGATGGGATGAGATGAAATCAAACTGTCTACAGTTCTTTGGAGATACTGCTCCATGTGGAGAGGAACTGGGGTGGAGGGAGTATCTACTGATGCTGAAGAAGTCAAAAGCTTGTCTCTGAGACTTTGGATGGAGTATCAAAACTTCTGTTACCATCCAAAGTTCCATGTTGAAAGCTGCTTTTCAGCTCCCCTCCTCTCATCCTGTGAGCAGGACTTACTTCAGAGCCCTGCTGCCATTTAATGTTCAAGCAACTTTGCAAAAGGAAGGGGATTCTGGAAGTTTATGGTGGTGTTTGCCACCATATAAGCACCAGATGGCTTTCTATCCAGATGTCCTAACAGCTGCTGAAAAGGCACACTGCAGAAAATGATTACTTCCCAGTTACACGCAGTTCCTACATGCAGAAAAGATGTGGAAAGGCATTGGTAGAGATGGGGTAAAGGATGTGTTTTATTTGTTTCGTTTCTCACCTACAGAGAGAAAATTGGGGCTTTTATTGTTGTTCTTTGGGGCCACTAAAGATTATGGAGTTCCTTATTTCTTGTTTTCCAGTCCCCTATTCCTAACCGCCAGGTTGAGCTCAGATGTGGCAGGGAGCCCTGCACATGGAACCAGCTTCTGTACTTCAGTCAGACTAATTTCCACATGCTGCTTTGCAAAATGTGCCTGTCACACTCCTCTGAAAATCACGCTGCTTCCATGCCTTTGATTTCTATTGCTCCCATGATGTGCAAAACTGCAAAACATAGACCAAAAGATAACATCTGTGTACATCCAAACCTAAGTCAATTAAGTCAATGAAAAAAATTCTGTTAACTTCAGTTGGACCAGGATTGTACCCTAATGCCTTTCTAAAGAGAAATGACGGCAAGATTCTGCACCCAAGACCCGATGTTACATGACACTTAGCAGGCAGTGATATATTCCCAAGGAGCTGCAAGGAGTCTTCTGGTTCCCACTCAAGTGAGCCCACATATCTTCCTTTCACTGTAGTGCTCCATGGGAGAAGTTCTGGTTTTACACATTTGTGCATCCAAGGAGATAATATAATGATAGTTATCTCAAAAAAATACAGCCAGCCTTCCCATTTCAAAGTCGGTTGCCTAGAAGTGTATCCTTGTGTACATCCCGAGGTGCTGAGTAGTGCTAGCAGCTTTCCTCTGCAGTCAGGGAGCTTGCTCATGGAGTAAGGTGCTTGAGGTAGAATAAAAGTTCTGGGAAAGGCAACCTTGCCATGGTATGGTCTAGTTGGCACTGAAAGTGTCGTCTTTCTGAATGTAACGGAATGGAATATCTTCAAGGAATGTGTGTTTAGCAGCTAGCTCTATGTGAAATGGGCATGAGAATGGATCGTGGTTCCATTCTGCAGCATGGGTGTGGTTTTGAGACAGGTCCTTGTAATCAAATAGATTCAGTTATATAGTCTTTTTCTTAATTTTATTTATTTATTTACTTATTTTTGGCAGGGGTAGATATCTCCTGCAGCATGATCCAGTCATCCAGTTTATTAGGAGTTAATTATATACAGGAAAAGCAGTTAATCTGGCTGAAGAAGTACAAAGCCCATAGCACATGGAAAATTGTTGTATATGTAAGAGAAGAATGTCCACCTTTAGCACTATGGGTTTTGTTTTTTTTTTTTGCTTTCAGAGTAAGCACTTGGTTTTTTGGAAGTAGCCTGAACAAATAACTAATGACTTTTTTTTTTAAGAAAATACTCAGCTACAATCATACTAGGTTAGAAACTCTGTGCAGGTCTTTTGTTGTTGTTGTTTTGTTTGTTTTTTCCTTCAAAATAAATAAGAATTAGTGCTTGTACAGAAAATGTACTCTGTTCAGTGTGTACAGTGGTTGCTGTTGTTACCCATCATATCGGGTAAAAACAAAACAACAACAAAAAAACACCATTCCAGTGAAAATTCACCCTCTTTAAAAGATTATTTATTTCTCTCTTGCTCTGTTAGGATGTTGATCCAGCTTCAGTTTCTGAATGTCCTAGTAGTGTAAGTACATACGTCTTCTGTCAAGTTCAATTAAGACTAGCTCAGATAGTAGCTGAGTGTTTTTCCATAGTAAATCGTAACTTCTTCAAAACAAATTCTGAAAATGTTCTATGAGTATCACTCTGCCTTTGGTCTTTGTTCCCTCATTAGTGTACAATAGTGTGGCTGTATCTTTTTAAAACAAGTTTTGTTTCATTTTCTCTGCTGTTACTTCAGTTTCATTTTCGAATGTGTGTACTCCCACATCTCCCGTTTCTCAGCACACAGCTGACTGTAGGCAAGAGTTTGCAGTCTCGAGTTTAGAACCAACATTGCTGAAGGAGGCAGTAGGTGAGTGACAAAAAGGAAGGGAAGCGGTAGCAGAAGGCTTTATAACATGAAGATCACCGATTTATTTTGTCTAGACAACTGTATCTTGATAGTTTGATCAGAGTAATAAGGGAACGGTATTGCTACATTGAGCTAAGGTGTAATTATACTGTTTCCAGTGGGTAATTACAACTTATTTATGAACTGCCAAGCCTAAACAATTTGCTTACTGAGATTCCTTTGGCAGAAGAAGTCATGCATGTATTTTTATGGGTCAGGTATATTAACTTCTGCTGTACGATGTAATTATTCTGGACTGTATATTATACTTTCTGCTTATAGGCATTAATAACTCCCGGAATTCAAAAGCAAAACTTCACTGTAGCCGAGCTGAACTCTGCTCTGTGCAGGAGGCAGTTAACACAAATCACAATGTCTCCTGGACTCTTCCACAATAGAAATCCCCCTGCATTGCGTTTGGCACAGTATGTTTCCTCACATGCACTGCTGCTACCTACAGTATGCCCTCCTCTTCTTTTGGGGAAGGGATGTCCCAGCCCTGCCAGGCTAGGGGGTCCCCGGGCACTGGTTCCCAGGGGCTCTCGTTGTCCTCCAGCTACTGAGCGTGATCCATGCAGCCAGTATATGGAAGCAGACAAAGCCTTTTACAGCAAGACTAATGATAAAAGCATCACTTTTGGGGAGCAACCAAAATGGCATGTGGGGCCCGATCTTCAAATTGGTGGAAATCTGTGCAGAGTCCTTACTTTCAGGCACACAAAAGACCTATATAATGTGTCATTCTCTTAGATATTCCAAACAAAACAAAAAAGACAGACCCCAAAACTCTGTCTGCGAGTTCTGGCAACAGCCCAATTACAAGGCATTTGACCATTTAGCCCCAGTTAAGACCTCTTTGAAATCCCTGTCTAACTTCCCATTGCCTGGGTTTTCTCTGAGTCCCCAGCCTCAGCTGTTGATGGAAGATATGGTAAATAACATTGGACACTTGAAAAGCCCAGATTAATTGTATGTAAGCATCATACAGGTCAAGGGAGATTGTGTTTCATGTTATTTACTGATACAGGGCAGCATTACCAGTGGAATTTGTACATCCTATACTCTTAACACACTCGTTCACTTGGCACTCCGTAATGGAAAACATGGAGCAATTACATGCAGACAATGCTGTAATGGAAAATAATTGAAGACAGCCATGGTTTGAGTTTTTGTTTTGTTTTGTTTTTAAAACAATGCATGCCAGGTCCTGCATGCAAGCATCCTCCTCCTCCCCCAAAATAAGTGCAGCCAACACTCGAACCACATATGAAACCACAGTTCTGGGGCTCTAACTTCACAGCCAGCTAGCAATGACCAAAACAACATCTGCTGCAGTTAGAATTGGAGTACTTTTTCATTCCGCTGAGTTCCTTTCTCTGCTCAAATCACCCTCAGTAGAGTTAATTTTGTAACTGCTTTATCTGAGTAAATGGAAAACTTGATGGCTTTCCGAACTTCAGCAAAGGATTTGTGTGAAAATTCATCACACAAAAATGGCTAAAGTGTATGTGAGCATAAGTCTGTGTGTATATAATATAAAGCATTTCTTGTTATGTCTTACACAGTGCTGTAACAGTTCAAGTGAGCTCTTTTAAGTTAGCATATGCTTGACATTCACTTGCTTTTTATGGTTTTGAACATCGGTGTTTACCTCTGCATAAGGGAAGCTGTCAACACAGTACTTCTAATATTAACGTTTCATATATGCCTATTCTTGTTGCTCTTATTGTTATTAATAACAACAATAATATTTGAATTATGGTGGTACCTCAGGGCCTACCCAAATTTTTACTAGGTTTTGACAAAAAAAGAGCTGGAGTCATCCCCTCCCTGACAAAACCTCAGAAGCCAGGCACGGAGCGGAGGGGCAGTGCGCTGCAGCAGATCAGTAGAAGAGCAGAACTGACTGTGCAGATGCCACATGCAATACCCAGTCAGAGAGATCAGAAATAATTGAGTTGGATTGCTTTGGAGAGTCAAATTCATCTGGATGCTCTTGCAGCTGTTGTAGCAGTGTGGCTGAACCTCCAGCACTGGTATTGACCTCAGCTCAGTACCTCAGGCTTTTCAACCGCAGCCAAGAAATAATACAACAGGTCAACAGCTTTTGGGAGTCTTGTATATCCTCTGCTTGACTGGCAGTGAGAGCAGAGAGGTGGTTTTAGCAATGAGAGTGTTTGAAGGGAGGAGGAGCTTGAAACAGAAGGATGAGCCTTAACCCCATATATATTGAGTTAATGAGGAGCTACGCTGATCGCTGCTGAGGATCCGATCACATAATCTTTACTGCAGTAACTGGTACTGAATTGTTCAGTAGGCTTCTGAAAAACACAGGGGACAAGTGTGCTCTGCCAAGCCAAGGCCTGCTGCGGTGCTGCTGCTGGGCTCCCTGCCGCAGCCCGGGGTCCCTGCAGTACCCAGCAAGCTGCCCTCATGCCCGACTTACCTCCACTCCCTTCAGTAGTACTCTGCTTCCAGGGCTTATTCAAAGAAGCCCGTGCAGGTCTGGTTTAGGTTTACCATCCTGAAAAAAAACAGGACTGGCCGCCTCAGGCTTGGAGCATGTGGTATCAGATTCAAATCAGATGTAAGTGGGGCTATACTATATGCAAATAAATCTGTGTGAGTGTAAGCTAGTGTGATTTGTACACCAGAAGCAGACAACAAGGAAATGCAACCAGCATAAATGCGTAATACTAAGCAGTCCCACCTGACTTTATATATATATGTATATATATATCTTTATATGCAGTGTCTTAGCTAATGTGACTATAAGGCACATTCGTGCAGACCCCTTTCCTTTGGTCCCTTCGCAGCACTACTGACAGTCCTCTCTGTAAATTTGGTCCACAGAAGCCCTGAAACCATGGGGCTAACATAAGAAGTTAACAAAATATGGCTTCTCATGTGTTTTACCAATTAAATTGACTAATCACAGAAGTGTATTTCTGGCAGTGTACTAGAACTGAATTTATGGATAAGCAGTGACACATGGTGCTTGATGGTGCTCTTCAGCATCGGGGAAGCTAAGCATTGAGTGGAGAGATGTTCTATATGAGGATCTTTTTTTCAAGAGTTGGTTGATATTGCTACAAAGGCTCCATCTTCTAAAGAGTCAGTGTATACAAACATATAGAATGTTTTAATGCAAAACCTGGGAATTTTCTTTATATTTATTTCAAGTGTGGCAAATTTTGAATATTAGAAGCAGTCTATACTGGAATTTGTAGTATCTATTGTTTTAACTCTGCTTATGCACACAACTCACTTTGGCGTTTTGAAAACTGCGCTGTTAGTGGCAGCCTTGTTCGTGGAAGAGAAGTGAATGTTTATATTCATGTATGTCAGCCTCTCCTTCCATATCTTAGCCATCCACAAAAATACTTCATCATCTTGCAGGGTCCTATGCGATGACTTTCATGCTTATGTTGTTACAAGAAGCTTATGAACACATTCTTCTTCCAGGTGCTGAAAATACAGATTTGTATCAGAACCAGAACAGTCAAAGACCTCTTCTGGCATAAAGAAAGGCCTTAGGTGAGGTAGCTGTTGCTGTAGTTTTTCCACCTGTCTTCCATAAGTAAAAGCTGTGCATTCCCATTAACTCCTTTAGGAAAGAGCCTCAGTGTTGTAAAATGTTGTATGAAGGGCAGTGTCCATCAAGTGAGGGCTGTGGGAATGGAGTGACAAAGTGAAAAGCAAAGTACAGAGGAGCGAGAGCTGAGATGTACTGGATTTTCTTTCTTCTTCTAAGTCATTCGTTGTCATGGTGGAAAAGTTTGTGTCTTTCTCCTTATTGATAAAACATGAGTAATTCCATACTGAGCTCAGAACTTGTGGGAAAGGTACAATATGAAAGGCTTTGTTGCAAAGTGCTGTGTGATTGCTATGCCTTACTCTTACTGATCCTACTGATTCTTTAAGCAGATAAAGAATACTTATGTAGCCATGTGTTAATTAGTTCTCTGTCCAAATCTACTTAAATTATTGGTCCCCTACTGGTAGAAAAAGTATTATGCAACAAGTCTATTGCTCTTCATTGTCACAAGACTGTAGGAATTGTGAGCAAGTAGGCATTAAAAAAGCTTCGAGTCCTCTACTTACATTGCTGTGTATTGGTGGAAATGAGGGCAGGAAATCCAGTCTCCTACAGTGACAGATTAATGAATTATAGCGTAATTTTGAGCCAGTGGATTTATGGATTGTTTTTTTTCTCTTCAAAAGCTGAGTTGCACCAAACTATTGGAGGGAAAAATGCAGCTTTGTCATGCATGTCTAACTGGCACAGATCCAAAGTGCTAATGATGCAGTTTTAAATGCTGCATAAGCTGAAGACACAAACAAGCAATGATGAATTACGTCAGAATGTTTTGGAAATAGTCTAATGTGGAAACTGATCACAGTTTGCAGCTGATTTAGGAGGGGATATGTCCATCTGTCCTCCTCGGCGGAGCAATAAAGGGAGCGATTAGTGAATTGCCAACATGGCAAGGAACAGCCTCCCTGGTGGCGTTGATTTTATGCAGCACTGAGAGGCTCCATGTTTCATGCCCAGAGACTCCGCGTTGAGGATCAGAGGTTATGGGGATGGGAGCGCAGAAGCAGTATGATGTCTTAATTACCCTAAGGAAATAAGCCAAATGTGCTAAACACCAGTGCTGCTCCCCCAACTGCTGTTGGCATCAGTTCCCGAGACACGGGGTGGCCAACCGTCCTGGCTGATATTGGCTGTTCTGGCAACCAGAGCCATCAAGAAAGGGAGAAAAAAAATATTAATGAATTATAGGAGCGAGAAAGCACGACAACTTGAGGGTCTGGTTCTGCAGCTAATATCACCTCACTGTGAACATCAATGACTTCAACAGGATTATTTATGCATTACAAGAGATCCTGGGTGCACATTGGTTGCTATTAAGCATGTGTATATCTACTTACATATATATTTGTATTTTATATAGCTAAATTAAAATGAGCGAGTGTATGGGATTGCTCAAATACATAGAATAGGAAATCTCTGTGCAGTTATCATGAAATTATAATTGTAAACAACAATGTTCCTCAGGTGTCTAAAGATACTTCTGTGCTTGTTAAAGACAGGATCTTTCTTCATTTTTGTCTGCTGGTCCTTCCCACGGGACAAAGCAGTGGCTCTGGCTTTGCAGCTGTCTGAAGCACTTTTCTCTCTGTCCTTCCCTCAACTCATTATTCAGCCCTTCTCAAGGTGTTTGAGGACATAAAGGTGATGGTTGAAACCTGCAGGAACCAGGCGTTTTCAGAGCCTGACCTAGGGCTGTGCTATCCCTTCCTCCAAGAAGCAGAGTAATCCCAAATCTGCCCAGATTTCAATGAAATTTCTTCCCAGAACAACCACCCAAAAAAGACCCAGTTCTCACTCCTCTCACTCACTAGAAATAAGATGTTAACACTTCTGAAGTTCTCTTCAGCAGTGCAATAAGCTTGGAACATTTTAGGCCTGGAAATTATTTACATCATTTCTATGGGAAGCCAAATATATCAGTAAGCACATTGAAAGTTCCTAAAGAGACAGCAGGTTATAGGAAAACTGAGGATGCCGAGCTTCAGAATTAGGCAAATATTTTGAACTCAGTGTGTAATGAATGTGATGCTCTATTATGCAGTTTAAGCTAAGGCATACATTTGTTTGTGATCATTTAGTACAGAGTGGTGAAAATATCCAGTTAAATAATTTTCTTTTACAAGGTAGTGGTTTATATTCTTCTCATAACCACGTTAACAGAGCATATTATATGTTGCTGATATAAATAATTAAAATGTAAAAATATAATTTAAAATGAGAAAAAAAATGGAAGCTGTTGCTTCTTATCTTAGTGCTAAAAGTATCTTTCTGAATATTCTGTGCCATTTGAGTTTAAAAGAAAAGTACTTGTTATTTTTCCCTTAATTAAAAAACATAAAAGATGAGATTGTTTCTCTCCTTCCCTCCCTCCCTTCCTCTCTCTCTCCTTCTTTTCTCTTTCCTTAACTTAACTTCTGATGTAAGGGAAAATGGAGTGGAGAATAAACAACAGCTCTCACTTTTTAGCCTCCCTCCCCCCAAAAGCCAGCCTTATCTGGTTGCACTTTCTTTTGCTTCATGTTGAAAAGCAAGCGTGTGTTCTTTCAGCGCCTGACATGTACCAGTGAAAGTGCTGTTTTCTCTGGAAGTGTTTTCTTTCTGACTTGCCTGTGGTGGGATCCAGCCACAGGACACGGTCTCCCTTGGGGACAGAGGGCATCTCTTGCGTGTCCGCGGGATTTGTGGTGGGCAGAGCTCGGCCCCAGCCCATTCTGACTCAGTGCTGAGCTGTGGCCAAGAAAGGGTTCAAGCCTGCTGTCTCCTTGGCTCTCTCTCTAATCACCAAAGGATGTTTTCTGTCTCCTCTGCCAGTGGGGCGATATTGCGTCTTTAGAGCTCTGAAGTGCCCCGCATCGTAACGAGAGCCGAAGCGTCCAGACAAACTGGAGGTGGTTTTGTGGCCGCCACTGGGTTTGAATTAGAAAACCAGTGAAGGGCTTTTGGATGAGATGTGCATGTCAAAGCGCAATAAAGAAAACAACTGGTCTTAAAAGCTAATCACCGTGCACCGTTGTGATTGGGACTGAAAAATGTTAGCTAATATTTTAAATGTGAGTGAAGGGTCAACAGATGAACCGTATTGTAAACATACATGTCAGCAGGAGGGCAGGGTTGAAGATAAAATTAGAACCATGTGCTTCTCCATTTCTCATAAGGCACCAAGGTCATGACCCCAACGGCTTAAAAGTCCCTCAACAGGGAAAAATATAATAATGTCATATGTCACGCAGGGAGATGCTGTGCTTATTAATTTTGTAAGGTACATACAATTGCTAAGAATAATGTTTTGTACTGTGAAGGAGAGAGTCTCTTTTAAGAACATCTGGTTTTTATCAAATAAAACTACTCTTGAATCAGGTCTTAACACAATACATGGAAATACAGTTAGAACTTACAATGAACTGTAACTAATCCCACAAACTGAAGAATCAGCACAAATCACTGAATACGATATTTAGAGCAAATGAATACAGTCATCTGATAAACTTTGGAACTGCCTTGTTACTGCTATTTATTCAGTCATTGGAGAGCTGTACCCAAGTTAGCATCTACCCCATTTCCACCCTAATGCACGTGGAAGCTATGTTTTGTTTTGTTTGTTTGTTTCCTTTTTCTTTTCCCATTAATAAATTCTAAGTGTTTATTTCTGTGGTGCAATTATGTAGCCATGGTTGGGTTTCAAGTCAGAAAAGGGAACATGGCCAATGGCCCTGATGGTGCACTGACCTCTGTGCCCAACCAAATCCCCTTCAACCACAGCCTGGGACGGCGAGGCAATGTTTTGAAGTAGAAGGCAGCTTTGTGTATATGGCGGGTCCATGGATGGCTTAGTGAAGGCAATGGCAGCATGCTATTACAGAGAGGTAAACCCTCATGTCAGACACACAGAGCTTTAGCAGGTGCTCATGCCCAAGAAATACAGACAAGTGCTGCAGAAATCTTTTAGAAGTGACACTTTTGTTGAATACCAGACATTCATGGGTCTTGTCTCTTAAAAGAAAAAAAAAAAAAGGTGTTTTTTAGCATTTACTGTGCATCTGCTCTTATACAACAGTGTCCTCTAGAGGAGTAAATATGGGACAGAGAGAAAAAGGTCCTGAGTTCTAAGCTCTGTGTTGGGTGATTTTTCACGTGTTGGTCAGAAAATCTCTCCATTGCTTTCTCCTAACACTAAAATGAAACGTATGTGTTTCAAAGCATAGCTCTGATTCTAAATTAGCTGCAGCTTCTCTGGTTCTTTGAAGACACCATAGGTGTATTTTTGTAGTAGAGACACATCACACGGTGTCAGGGTCTTGCTGGCCTTTCCGTTCCTCAGGATACTGCCTTTCCAACCTCATTGTTTTTTCTTCCCAGTCCAGACTTCTCTTCCCTTTTTCTACTCCCTATCACTGTTCCACTTATTGTATTTCTTGCCTGCCAGATCTCTGTCTGTATTATCTCCCTTCGTGTGCATTTCAAAGCTGAGGTCTTGAAACATTTGGGATGAAAATTGCCCTCAGAGGCGCCAAAGTGAGGAAGGAACTGGATGTACTTGCTTAATTTATATGAATCCACGCTAAACCTGTTTTCAGCTGTTTTCTCAAATGCAATTATTGAATACCACCCAAGCCTAAAAGACTTGTCAATTTTTTTCCAGTCTCTGCATTCTAGGCTATGCAAGTCTTTCGTAATAGTTTGTAATGGTATTCAGGAACACAGGGCTGGAAAGAACCACCTTCTGCCTTTGAAGCTAATATCCAACAGTTTCAGCCATGAGAGAGATGCTGGGTTCATGAGAGGGCAGACCTTCCATTCCTGTGATCATAGCACACAAAATACTTCTTATCATCCTCATAAAATGTAGGTTTATAGTGGAAGGTCAAAAGCTATGCTATAATGTGCTGTAGGAACATAATAGGAAGGCATTGCAAATCAGAAGTGTGTACTAAATAAGACTCCTAGGTGACAAAAAAAAAAAGCTGACTAATAACTTTTTCTTCTGAGTAAAGAGGGAAACCCAGTAGGGTACCTGCCAGTATGACCTGAAAGAAAAATCTGTGCTCAGTTTAGTGAGTGCCAGTGGGATGTGCCAACTGGACACTGAAGAGAATGTAATGGGATAGGAGCATCAGTGATTGCATCTGCATCTCTTTCTGCCAACCTCTAGCCATTCAGCAGATGGAGGAAAATAGCAGGAAAAAAAGGGCAGGAGGGTGAATAATTCTTCCTGGTGATCACAAGGTATGAAAACTTGAAGTTTCAAATTAATCAGGCATAAATGCACTACAAACACATTCCCCTTTCAAACTTCCTTGTGTGTACCAATATACTGGATACCTATAGACATGCATCAGAAACATATTCCAGGAATTTTTCTCTATAAATTAAACAGTCCCTTCCATAATCCCCTCAAAATCCATCTTAAGCCATTTAGACATCCTGTCACCACAGGTCTCATGTGGAAGTAGCTTACAGGACTTCAATCTCCAGAGAACCAGAAACCTTTTTTCTCACTTTAGCTACTTTTATTCATGGCAAGTATCTTATACTCTATGTATAAAGGGCCACAGTATCCTTTCTCAGCCTTTGCTTTACAAGGTTGAACAAACCAATTTCTCCTCATTTCCAATCACAGGATGCTTCCTCTCACTTTTAATAATCCCGATTATCCTTATTTATAACACTGATTCTTCTAAAATACAGTGATAGCCCTTAAGATATTTAGAAAAAGGAGATCTGGAAAACTTGAGACTGTGAACATTCAGTAAGTTGCGTGTGCGCATGTTAAAACACAAATGGTGTACTGACACATGTATCTATGCATGGATTTTAAAAGGAGAGAAAAATGCATCAAGGTTTGGGGCTTTGCAGAGCTTTTAGCCAAGTACTTGGGCTGGACAGACCTCTTGGAGGCCACATATTTTAAGTTTAAATAGCAAGATGGAAGATGCAGCACAAAGGCAATCAGAGCAGATCTAAATACAATAAACAACAACCACCTCCTTTTCTGTTCTAAGAATTGTGTAACCTGACCTAGTTACATTTTTAGAAAGTTGGTATGTGCCCCTACATGCATAGCTTCCAGCATAAAGAAACCTTAGAACCAGGCATGTTGTTATCATGTCACTTTTCATATTCAAGTCATCTTAAAGGATTTTATAAATCATAAGGATCTTATTAATATTTTAAACATTGTCAAAAAATGAACTCTATTACCCCACTCTTATTTTTAATTTTGCTTATTTAAGCCTCCTATAAATGCATACAGCTTAAATGCTCATATAGCTGTCAGTGCTTTCCCCTGATTTCATGACCTGTAAATTCTTGGTAGAAAACTATGCTCCAAACCAGTATGTTGTGGAGGATGTAAAATGGTATTTGGGGTGACTTCTCCTGGGTCACTTGTTAAGGCAGTCATCACTTGCTTAAGCTACCAGTCCTGTATTTTAGCACATGACCGTATTTTGTTCCATATGTACTTACCAGCTACCCAGATTCTGGTCCTGTTTCTGCAGTCGCATCTGCACAAACATAGATGTATACATAAACAGACCGTCATTAACTCTAGCAGTGCTTTGAGCAACCGACAGTTCTATAATCTTCATCAAATTTAATAGCCAAAAGAAGAGGCTAACCACGAACCGGCGGTGGTGAAATGCAAACCTTGCCCACCCCACAGAAATAAGAGGGCTCTGTATTCTTGTACTCTACCCCAATCATACTTAGATCTGTTTGAAAGCCAAACCAAATTGTAAATGAATCCAAAACCAAACCACAAATTGGCTTCTGGCATCTTAGATGCTTTTATTTAGGTGCCACCCAGTTATGGAGGCTCCACAAAACCAAGCTGGTATTATTATCATCATTTATTCTATTTCTAAGACTGCTTCTGGCACCATCTGGGGCAATTTGAAGCATAATTAACTGGGTGAAAGGCAATGAAATTTTGTTTGAAAATGGTCTATTATTGTGATCCCATAGCTTCTCTTTCCTGAACAGTGTGTCAACTTCCTGCTTTTTTTCCATCTTCTGACTCTCTTCCGTTTTTTTCTTCAGACACCAATCTACAAAAATTTCTGATGTTCAACCATCCACTCAATAATAAAGTTTGCGGAGAATTAGAAATTGATACTGGTCTGAATGGTGAGGATGTGCACTGAAACTCAGGACAGTTGCGAGGAGTCCCCTGGGAGGAAGAAGCCAACACAACAGCAATGGGCTAGTTTCAGGCAAGACCTTGAGGGCATTTTTTTTGCCAGCTGGGTCTCATGGCAGTGTTTTTATAGCCCCAGTCTGCACCACAGCCTCTGTTTGTGAGGCTGCATGCTTTGTGCATTGTTGCCCACTGAGCGCATCATCTGTTTGCTCTTGCTTGGCAGATGGGAGAGAGATCCCTCTGCTGCGACAGAGATACCTGAGGCACAAGCTATTTGGTGACTGTCATGTGTATGACATTATATGTGAAAAGCCTGGGGAAACTTTCAAATGGCAAATCACAGGAGCGGCAAAGGATGCAATCTGGGAGCAGTGATGTTTTAACTTAGGCAGTGATTCCCTGTTCTTGCCTCTTGTTGAGCTCCAGGTCTGTAGGACCCACTGCCTTAGAGCCAAGTTATTGCCAGCAGCTTTTCCCTGTTCCTACCAGGTTTTGGACAACAAGCTTAGCTCCTAAACTGGAAGAGGCCATGCCCACAGCGTCTAATGGTTGTTTACTCTTGGCCTGGTGACTGTGATATGGCCTAGCATAGCAGTGCAGATGAAACAGAGACGGAGCAACAATAAGTGAGCTTCTGGTTTCATCAGTCAGAACCTCATTCACTGCAGTGGGGAAAGGTTTTGACCCAGGAGGAGGGATTCATGTTGACACTTGGGATGTTTTGCTGTAAATGATGACATCTGATCTATAAGTCTGGACTCTGTAGTGGGGGAAAGGTACCTCTAGAGCATAATGCATACCATCCTAAAATACACATCTAAAATAAATTGCATTAACTAGAAACTAGTTGCCCATTTCTGTCCACTGACTATAAGAAGCATCAGTATGACTAACTCCAAAACACACATCTACATTGATATCTAGAGAAAGATAATTTGCTGTAGAGGTCTGTAAACACATGAAAAAAGTCTCACCATGGTAGTCAGGTAGCAAGCCACCATTTCAGTGTTGTTCCATTACAGACAACAGCACAGTACATACGGTGATATTCAAGAGTGACTCAGGGATTAGGATTGTTTGTGGTTCCTAACCCCTTCATGTGCATGCTGTCCTGTGTCTGAGCGGGAGGAGATGGGAAGGAGGAAGGCATGCTGAATTGTTCTTTATCCTTGTTCTTTTGAGTTGTTTGTTTTCATTTAACACTTATCTTAATTCTGTGCTTCCCCATTTCAAATGCTTGTAATTGAACTTCACAGCTTCCACTAGTGAGTGCCATTCCCTCTCTCCATTCAAAATAAATAAATGTAAAATGTTAATATACTACATGTAACGTGGAGGAAGGCTGTAAATTTGTACTGGAATATCTGTTCGGACATTCATTTTCAACAGTTTTTAGGCAATAGCTTTTAGGTGCCATGGTTTTATAGTGATCAGCATTTGTACAATAGCACATGACTTGTGGAAATAGTGTTTTTTACATTTCTATTTTTGTTTTCCTCAACTTTTTAGAAACTTCGTTTTTTCTGTGACAGAGAAAAAGCTGAGACTGGTTTGCCATCCCCAAGGCTCTAGAAGAGATCAGGATATTTCAGTGAGGCAATGTTTGTGGATTCAGAGAAGCACTTTGTTGTTATCAAACTAACTGCAGTTTGCATCTTAAATTTCATCTGGCTCACGAGAAGTGCTTGTCACAGCACTATCAGGTTCCTGATGGTTCTTTATGTGAGGCAACTCCAGGAAAAAAAACTTTTAGTTCTGAGATCTGTGGAGGCATAAGGGAGGAAGATGCCTCTTGTTCTGTCAATTCTTCACAGCATCATTAGGGGGGATATTGCCAGAATCTGCATCCTTAGCTTCAGTTTCTGCTCTTTGTTGACTTTGCAGTTCTTTAATTGTATATCTTTATTTTAGGTAGGAAACAAATTAAATCGAGGCTTGCAGAGTCTTCTTGTTGCAAAAATTGGAGTTTCGTCTTTTGCACTGCCGTGTTGTCCTAAGGCCTGTGCAAAGGAGTTGTGCTGCTAAAATTTGTTCCGTATTTAAAGGGAGAAAATCTACAAAAGTAGTCTGACATAAAAGAATTTTGTAATGTAGAAGAAGTGATTTAATTTTTATTGTGCGTGTGTCTAAGACTAAGTATAGTCTGCAACTGATTTTTTGCTGGCTGTTGCATGTCCTGTTTTGTGCAGTTTCAAAAGCTCTGGGCTGCTGTCTATCTTGTGCACTGCACCCAGGCTTCGTTGCTGGTAAGCACAGAGGTTGTTGTCTGGGTTTCACTTTCAAACCTCAACGAAACTGAAAAAGTAACCAGGGCTAGATATGAGAGCAAGTTTTGAAGACCTGCAAGTCCTTGCAGCAGATAGAGCTCGGTATGGCATACCTGGTGGTTCACATCGCTTGATAACTACTCAGTACTACTACTACAAAACAAACACTGTGATTAATCATAAGAGAAGTCCGCAGGTCAAAAACCTTGAATGAGCAACTGTAGGAGGCTTCTGAGAACTGCTTCAGTCTGTTGATGTATCTCGCCATAAAATCTTTCCATATTCATATTTGTTTTTTGGCTGAAGAAGTTAAACAGTGGTCTGGCTGCTAGTACAAAGTGTTCTGTCTCCGTTCCCCTCCTGACTTCCTGTATTTCCATGGCTCCAAAGTGAGGGAGGAGTACGGAGACTGAGCAGAATCAAATGCAGGTGGGGATAATGTGCTAACCAGCCAAGACAAACAGCGCTCATTCTGTCTTCTATCTTTTTTTTTTATTTCCCTCCCTGAACTGTCCTACATTTGAAGCTATCAGTCTGTGTTTGTAGCTGCTGGGGTGTTGTGGTGGTACGGCTCACTGCAAGCTCGCATCTCCCAGCTGCCGAGAAACACTGCTGTTGCTTTTACATTTTCTCCCCCAGAAAACTTTTTTTCCTTCTAATGGTTTACTTTAAAGACAAGGAGAAAAAAAAGAAAATTAAAAAAAAAAAAAGGAAAAATTAATGCAGTGAATAATAGATCTGTGCAAAAAAGCCTGGTAACAAAGCCAGGAGAAACTTGGCTTGTGTTCAGCTTTGTTACAAACTCAAAGCCCAGTCCAGGTGTGTGGAAAATTTTGCGACTGTTCTCCAGGCTGCTGAGCAAAGCGGGCCCTCTTTCACTCCAACCAGAGCTGATTTCTGGTGTTGCATGGCAACACAATGAAAATCCATCTCCCTTGTGATTTGTGGGTCAAAACCTCAAACTGAAACTGAAGGACACCTAACCCTCAGCCCACAGACCCAGCCAAAGCAAAAGATTTACACAACAACTGTGTCCCACAGTGGAGAAGTTGATAGATCGCTAACCGTTTTCCCTTTAAGCCCTGATCTTTAATTATAAAAATCTGATTATTCAACTTCTTGTCAGAAAAATATATTGAAATGTCGCACCTGAGATAGTTATATCTTTTACCCCATCTAAACACATCTGGTGAAAAAGTTACACTGTAGAAGGAGAAGCTAAAACTAACCTCATCTTTTGTGAGCTAGTTTGTTCCTCTGGGCAGCACTTTGCCACCTGATCTTTCTCTTGGTCCAGCTCTGCCCTTTCAGGGTCTGTCCTTCTGGTCGCTGACCACACACTGCACAAAGTGGTTTCCCAGAGTCACAGCAGCAGAGGACACAGAAACACAGCTCCTGGAGTGGTGCGTGTGCAGGTAACAAATGGAAATGTACAATTGCTGTCTGTAGACATAAGCTAGTCTCTCAGATATTCTCTAAGGCAGCACAAGGTAACTGCTGTTGCACAGGTTTATCAGGCTTTATCACAAAGGCTGGTTGTTCTTTATTTCTTTATTGCCTCCTTAAATATAAATCACAAACCATAAATTCTGAAAATATAGTGTATAGTGGCAGCTCTCTTGTTTCAGTGTCACAGGATGGAAACCGAGTCACTCGGGCACGGTGCGTGACTGGCAACTCCCGTCTGACATCCTGCCCACCCATCCTCTCCCTGCTCAGGAGCTCTGCAGACCATGGCACCTCATTCCCCCATCAAACAAGATTACAGGAGGCTGAGGTTCACCTTAGAGAAGCAGAAGGCATTAGCAAGTTGTGTTTTTTTCCTCTTGTCCTAGATAGTTCAGAGCCTTGCAGGCAAAATGAAAAGGCCCACAGGCTTCCTTCTCATGTGCTAGGAAAAAAAAAAAAAAAGCCTTCTGCCATAGTTATGTACTCATTGAGAGGTGATAGAGGATTTAACTTCTGCGTGTGCAGAGGAAGGCTTTTGCCAGCACTGAAGCAACACCCAGCTCCCGTGCCAGCACCAAGCCACTCCCCAAAGCCAGCACCCACAGTCTGCTCCTTTCTTGATGGGACTCAGATCCCAGCTGCCTCTGAGGCTGCAGGCAATTATGGAATATCATAGTTCCTCCCCTTTTTTCTCCTAGAGTCTTGTAGATCAAAATCTGTATCTAATGTCTCAGTCCATGAAATACTGCTCAGTGCACAACCAGACATTTTCTGTATTACTAGAGGTGTCCAGGGGCTTTAAAAGTGCACCACAAGTCAAACCCTGGGCAGACGCACAGCCTGAAATGGCAGCAGTTGTACTATGTATGTGGCAGTGTCCTCACACAAAGAGAAGTGTCTTGCTGCCTTCTAGCCAAGTGCCAAAAAAAGCCCTTTCTCATCCTTCTGCTTCAAAAATGTCTAGTGGTAGCCTGGTGTGCTGTAAGTATTGCAATGCTAACCAGCAAAGAGTAGAAAAAAAAATGCTGTTAATGGAGAGTCAAAGATTCTTCTGTAAACTCTTGCTGTTCCTTTGCCACGCTCAGTGTAACATGAGAATGGGCAATCAGTATATGGGGAGACATAAACTTCTCAAGGAGAGCCGCTACCAGAACACATCACTGTGTCCATTTTTTGCGAGCTTCTTCCAATAATTTTGAAGAATGGTTATCAAGTTTTTGTTTTGTTTTGTTTTTAATTGCCTTTTTTTTTTTTTTTTTGCTTATGCTATCCTGGCTTAATACAGTTGTTTCTAAATCTCATTTAACTTTGTTTTGTTTGCTCAATTTGGGAGAGTTTAACTTGTCAGACCTTATTATAATGAGGATCCTCTTTCCTGCTTCACAGTTTAGTGCAGTGGAATTGTAAAAGCTCTAGAGGAAAAGTCAATTAAATAAGCAATGAAAACACTCCTAAGGATATTAAGAGTTTGGATTTTGTTTGCTTTCTGTTTTTGACAAAACCTAATGTCAATACAAATGCTAAGTGACTTGATATTGTTTGGTTTTAAACAATCAGTGGTAATACTGCAGTGTGGGTCTCGCTGGTTGCCTTGGTGCTTTAGCTCAGTCCAGGAGCACACTTCTGAAGCAATCATCTAACAATCCCCATTTATTACGGTCTTGTTTCTGTTGCAGTGCAGTCTCAGAACATGAGAGACTTATGAATGAAACCAAGCTGTAAATATGCTGCAGCAGCACACTTAGCACACTCCCACCCCAACAGGGATTCCCTCCGTGAGACCAGACTAGAGCTAGTCTGAAGTAAACCCACCGCCAAACGTGTATCGTGATGATTACAGCTCCATTCTGCTCAGCTTATCTACCTCAATTGCATTGCATTACTTGCCGATGTAGCTACAGTCATTGTTTCCCAAACTTAATCTCAAAAAAGGTCTTCCCTTATCTTTAATTCATCAAATGGGAATGCAAAGTTTAAAGGATAAGAGGGAGAGTGTGCGCATCTGTGACATGTTTCATGATTATGCCTGATTTAGTTATTATTAGTATCTAACAAAGACAGCTCTCGGTATAGAACCCCTTGGACTCACCTGGCTTATATTCAGTTTCTAACCTTAAATATTTTCCTACTTTGTTCTAGGCAAAGCTATGTAGTCTTATAGCCTGGACTCGTTCCATGTGAGTTTATCTGCCTGTCACCTAAAGCCCCTAGAAACAGGGACCTCTAGAGTGTGTCCCAGAGGCAACATCAGGAATCTAAACCAATCCTGCTTCTGACATAAAGCACTTCTAGGTAGAATGAGTCCAGGCCAGGCCAGCTCCCTATTTATGATGAGACATGAGAGTGAATGTATTAGTCAGAAGGTAAATCTAGCTAGCTGTTAAGCCTACTTGAAACTTTTGAACTACACTTGAACCTCTTAGAAAATACAAAAATTTTAATAAGGTTCTGGAAAAACAGTTGCTAATTGGCCTCTACAAGAATTCTTTTTTTTTTTGGGGGGGGGGGGGGGGGAATATTTTTGTCAACCTGAGTAGAATAAATATATTGTAGAATATAATGGACATCCTTACAATTTCAGTAGTTGTGGCCTCCCATCAGGCTACATCTCAGCTAGTTCCACACAGAAAAGAATGCTGTCACTGTAAGACAGTTCCTTTAACCTCTAACAGGCTGAAACTTCACACACATGCTCCTGCATCTGCTGAGTATTTTTAAAAGTGCACGATATGGAAGGGGTTAAAGTGGATTTGGCCCTTCTTCAGTGAACCAGGCTTAAGAGCAAAACATCAGAGCACAAAGGGTGTCTCAGCCTCTAGCCAGCCGAGTTTACATGGTATACAGGGTCTACTGGAGGAAGGTGCTTTCCCTAGTCCTAGGATTCAGTGTATTTTAGTGCAGCTTTCTGCATAAAGTCACCCGGGTGTTCTGGGTGAATCTCCTTTTGCACAGCATTTTACTGCTGCACACCTCATGGTCTGAGACCGTTGTGTCCTCCGGGATGACAGCGTTGAGCACACCGATCTCCACAGTGCTGGTGAACTTCTCCTGGTATCTCTGTGGAAGATGTACACAGGATAGTTGCAGAGTGGTGAGCTGTGTTAAAGCTCTTGGAAGCTCAGCAAGTGATTTAATGGTTACAGCTGTTTGTCTGCAGAGGGGGTTTGTACAAGTGGAAATGTGCTGACCTGCAATCTGAGACCTATTCCTAGTTCTGCAAGCTCTTCCTATGCAACCTTGGGCAAAGCACTTCTCTGCTTTTCCTCCCTCCTTTATCTGTCTTGTCTATGTATTCTCTCAGGAAGCTCTTAAGAACAGAGACTGTATCTTACTCCATGTTTGTACAGTGCCTAACAGAACAGGGCCCCCGGCTTCCTGAAGTCCCAAAGATGCTGTTGTAATACAAGTAATAAATGTTAAGGAGGTGTAAGAATCTGGCCCAGCTCACCACCATCACCATCTGTTTTTCTATGACAAATTAGTAGTATGAAGGCATGCAGCTGAGTGATTAGAGCTGTGACCGTTCGCTAGACTCCCTAGATCCTGCTCCTGGGTTTGGCACTGCCGTGCTTTGTAACAAGAGCTGCTTAAGAATTTTCCAGCAATGTGCTGTTGGTTTTTCTCCCTTAGAGAGTGTCAAATTAGTAAAAACTGAAAATTGGGGAAAAAAAAATCCAGAATGTGCCAGTTTCAACAAAGCTTTAATAGGAAGATGATTCTCAGGCACAGGTTGGAAGTCCTGGAAAACCAGAAAGAAAATGACCTGCTCCTCCTGTGCCTCTTTAAGGTACCCAGAAGCATTCACATGCCTTGTAGGAGGCAGTGGTTGAAATCTATTGCTCTGGTGGATGTTGTCGCTCCAGTGTTCACAAAGAGGATGCTTTGGCACTCGGTAATGTCATGGTCGCTGAGGCCATCACCTGGGATGCAACAGTCTGGTTCTAGGTTTGGATCACACTGCAGACAGATCTGAACCTGGGTTTCCCCTGTTCCCAGTATTTTCCTTGCCACTGGACTCTGCTGTCCCAAGGAGGAAGGAGTTGAGATTGCCTCTGTGGATTTATGCACATGGATTTACAAGGTTTTGAGGTTGTCACTGGTGGAAAGGGGGAAAATAAATGAGATGTTTTACAGTTTGTACAGATAGTGAAACCATTTCCTATCTAGGTCTTCATGAAAGAGACTTGCATTCCTATTGTATTCATGTATCCTCTAATAACACTGGTGCTTTTAAATAACTTTTGTCATGAACTTTGTGATGTTTGACCAGCATTTTCCATTCTTTGGAGCCAGTACTTCATCTGATCTTGCTAAGAACATGGAAAGGCAGCTTTAAAGAGGTGATCTGTGCCTTCTGTGTCCTGGAGTGTGGGGTTTATATAGAGCAGCCTTCAGGTAGTCGTAATCTAACCTCAGCCACACCATCAGCTAAGGAGCTTTTTGCTCCACAAATAATAATTAGCTTTTGGTCATGCTTCGTCTGCACAGCACTTCCCTTTCATGGGAGAGTGATGTGATTTAATCAGCTGTGCCAGCTTTCCCCGCCACCAAGGACTCTTCTGGAGAAAGGGAGTCCTCCAGCTTAAACATTCTTAAATCTTAAGAATTTGATTAAATACTTGCATTGGAAACTTTAAAATATATTCTGCTTGAGATTGTTCTTGGCTTCTTTTTAGTAATTCCCTGTTATTTGTTGGAAATTAAGTCATCCAATGGACTTAAATAGATTATGGGGAGTCTACATTTAGCCATAAAACTACCACATTTCTGAGTATGAACTTGTCTGAGGTACTGGATGAGGCAACCACTGGCGATGATGCTTGTTGGGTTAATCAAGCCATTGAATTACTAAATTATTTATATTTTCTTATTCTACTTTTCTTGGAAAAGGCTCCCTTGACAAGCAGGTGTTTCTTTCCAAGATCATAATAAGTGCAGAAACACGGGGTAGCTTGGAACTGTCACATTTCCACCAAAAGTATTTCATTACCATTCTGTTTATGTCTACATCCACTTAATGAGATTTCTATAGATCATGAGACCCACTTAGTATGTCCTTAACCCCATAATGATAGGAAGTGGTACTCTAGACTGCCAGACTGATTTCCCTCATGAGGGTTATAATGTTAAAATTTGCTTTCCAAAACTAAGAGCCATCTGTTGCCACGTGGAACTGCCATTGGTTGCTTGAATGAGTCAGTGCCCTGAGTTTTATGACAACTGGAATGACTACTGTGGTTGAAATGAAACTTTCAACTTCAGGTGTTGCAATCACAAAGAAGGCTAGTGTCTGGAGTGAAGTGGAACATGCCATGCAAAAGTGAGGTCATTTCCTACCTCTGATCTGTCATTTCTTCAGAAGCAAAAGGAAGAGGATTTTGCATCTGTTCCTTCATGCCTGGAGGATGGCATTTTTACTACCATTTGACAAAAGACTTAGAATCCTTGAGCGTCAGCAATGCCCAAGTCACTTTAGCCATAGGATTTTGCAAGGTACAGTTTAATAAAAACTGCCACTACTGTACAGATTTACAGTGAGAGGAAAGAAAAATCTTTATTTGTGGGTGAGATATATGTGCCTTCTTTTGAATGATTAGCAGACTGAGATATTTCAGGATGAGGTAAAGAAGACAGGATTTATTTCTTTGTTTGCCTCTCTAGAATCAGGCAATTTTGTGAACCTGTCACTGTAACTCCAGGAAGAAACAGGTGAAAAGTAAAGTAACTGGTCAAGTAATGTAATGTTAACACAGCATTGTTTCTACAGCCCTGAAGCAAGATTTGTAAGGGACAGCTCATCAGGAACAAAATTCTCCAAAACAAGTTACACTGCCTGTCTGTTGTTGTATAATTGAGTGTTGGTATATACTCATATGAGGTGTAGGAAAGCATTTGGTATCTTTGCAAATAAATTTAAGGATGTAGGTCCCCATTTTCCAGTAATGACTTGGAACTATTTCCATGCTGGTATGTTTATAAGGTTAAACTGAAACTCCAAGCAAGAGAAGTCTGGCATCAAACATGACAAAACGAAACTCAGTTTTATCCAAGGGTTTGCTTAGGCTTTTGGTTTGTGACACGGAACATGACTGTTTTGGTAGTGGTTTTGTTTTATAAAGGTGATTCAGTACTGACATTGGCTATTTGACATCAGAAACTCAGTCCACTCGTATTGCTTGATTGCCGAGTCCAGCTTTCTGCAGATTCCAAAAATAAAACCAGACATGAAAGGGACCCCTTTTTTTTTTTTTAAATCCTGTTAAATGCATAAACTTAAGACTTTTCTATGATAAGTAGACACTAACTTTGATAGCTCATTCTTCAAAAATGTATTTCTGCCTGTATTTCAGGCCAATGGAAGTTTTTGTACCCTTTTCCATTCCTCAGTCTCTCTCATAGTCTAACATTCAAGGTGTTTACAATACCAGGAACAGGTATATTGTTGGTTTGTGCATGTCATAGCTCTGAGGGACATGACCTCAATAAGTTTTTCTCTTCTAACATAAGAGGATGGAAAGAGGTAAGAACTTGTATCTTCTCTGAAGTGAACTTTGTGGAGCCATTCCAGTCTTCTGTTAAACAGAGGTGCTGTATTGCAAAAATGTATTCCTGCAGGTCATTTTGTGATTAGTAGGAAGGCTGGAGATTGATGGATTATGGATTTGGCTCAAAATTAATTGAAGTCAAAGGAAAGATCTTCACTGATTTTACTAAATGTTATTTTTAAAGTACGAATTGGTGATAAGCCAATGCTTTGGTTTGAACTTCCCCAGAATTTGAGAAACAGTTGAACGGTTGAATGTAGCTAAGAGCTATGTAGCTCTTAGCTAACAGAATGTAGCTAAGAGCTGTGAGTAAAGTTTCACTCTAAAGCCCCAACTTCAAGATATTTCTTTGCTGCTCAGCTCCAGGGCTCCAGTTTGCTTTAGAATCTCTGGTGTAAAAACTGTGTGAGATTTTACAGTGCTAAGTTCTAACTTTAGAGTGAGAATTTGAAGGATGTATCACCGTGAATTTCCTTCAGGCGAAAAAGGGATAGAAGCACAAAGCATCTGTAGGTTGTATTTCTCAGTTAACATGGTATATAATTATGTGAATTTTCCATATGAATAGCCAGCTATTGTTACGTAAGTCACATAAAATGAAAATAGCCTCTTCAAACTATGGTGCTTTTCCCACCAGTGTTCTTACTGTGTAACTAGTCATGCAGGGTTTCAAAGCCTTGTCTACTACTGTCCTAGCGCTTGTTTTCCTTGTGAGCGATAGTAGCTGACATGGCTGGAAATGCGATCTTGTAAAAGGAACAGAGGTTACTTCAAGGTAATCTCCATTTTAAAACAAGTTCCACCCAGCAATTGCATAGCTTTTCTTATAAGTGATAATATTGCCTTTTTAGCTTAATTTGGGTTTATTGATGACAGAGCCTTACACTCTTGAAAGTTGAATAATTGAAAAATAGCTAATTCTCCAGTTTCTCTTGGCAAATAATTCACATTTCTTTATATACCTTTGCCAGTAATCTAGACCATTCACCCAGTGTTGCTCCAGAGGTGCTGAATTGTGTCACATCCAGAACAAATTCATACTGTACCAAGTAGAAGTCACGAGCTTTTTATTTGATGGATAAGTCTTTCAGTGTCCTCAGCAGTGTGAAGACAAAATAATTTCCCCAAAGCATAGAATCTGCAAAATTTAGAAGTGTAGACTTGTTAATATGTCTAACATATGTAATATTTATTAATACGTATTAAATGAAGATACACAAGATCTTTGTTAAAAGTTTTTGTTCAGGTTTTGAGCATGTTGAACAAGTCTTTCCTAGAAATGAAGAGAAAGGCTTTATGGGATCTTTGAGACTCGTAACTTACATGCTAATTTGTAAAGTTTGAGGGGGTGGAGTTTCTTGTGCATTTTAGAAGCATCATCTTTGTTTATCTAATAGCTATTTCATCTGTGCAGCTGTCTAAAGTTATTGGTTTCAAATATTGGGGTTTTCGAAGTATGAAAATAGAAAATGATATGTTTTGTCATTTCTGAATGTGAAACAAGTATTTCTTAGTACATATGCATGTATGCTGACATAAACATATGTTAAAACATACCTTTAAAGGCTAATACTGACTCACTATCATGCATTAACTCCAGTCTTTCTTATGGAATATGCTATATTGAGACACAAATACAGATGATTGCCAAGTCTGTGCTAAGGCTGACACAAAGCACAAACCATAAGGTGAAATTTTCTTCAGAGCTTCAAATCTTTTTTCACTGAGCTCCCAAGCTGCCAGAGAGTACCTCTGCCATTCCCTACTAAAATCCAATTAACTATGGGGAATCCGTGGGTGATTCTTTCAAGCTTTCAACTGTCTTTGTAATAGCCATCACAAACCGGGTAAACTAAACATGATGAAAATGTTGGTTTTCTTCCTACTTCTTATTGTCAATGCTAGCATAAATCAGCTTCACTGTAAGAAACAAACAAACAAAACCAGAAGTAAATACAGTGGTAATTGTGAACATTTGTAACATGAGTTATGGACGTGGGATGCCAGAATCTTTAAAGGGTATGTTTTTACAGTACAGAATTTTAAACAGCAGGACTGAGTAACAGTAGAAAAATCGTGTGACTTTTCTTGAATGATGTTAAAAGCATTACTCAACCTATCCCTTTCCAAGTAAGTCAGAGTGACTTCTTCAGAAATTCAGTATGGTTTTTTTAAGCATTTTGTTATTGTTGAATTGTAAGGACCTAAAAATTTTGTTGGTGTAAGCTGTTTTAACACCATTTATTCAGTGGTAGCGGTAATTTATCTCAGATGAAAATCTAGCCTAAAATCTTTAGTGTTTTGTTTTCAGTTAGGTTGCACCATATTAATTATTGCTGTCAAATAATATTAAGATGTGTTTAGGCTGTTGCCATCTAAATTTCAGCTATTACAACTGCATTTTTCTTATGTTAAAAGAAACAATTTCACCCTGTATCAATTCATGAAAGTATCTGTTGCTGAAGTTTCCAACTCAACAGCTTTGATGTTTCATCCTTCTAGCAAAAGGCAGTTATATATATATATATGTATGTATATATATATATATGAGACAAGGTATGATTGGGTCTTTGTAATAATCTAAGGAGTAGATGATACAAGCTTGTGTAAGTGATGAACCAAAGGCAAGGGGACAAGCAGGAAGGAGATAGACCAGAATGGTCTTGAAAATGAATACAAGTGCCATATGCTCAGTATGCATCTACTCCTTAGATTATTACAAAGACCCAATCATACCTTGTCTCATATATATATATATACATACATATATATATATATAACTGCTCAAAGCTGGTCTCAATAGATACTTAATAAAGGTATTATGCTTATATGTGCTTTTCAGATAAAACTGAAAGATAAAACTTTTCAGATAAAACTCAACCAATGTCCCTCAGTGCCACATCCTCACACCTCTTAAATACCTCCAGGGCTGGGGACTCCACCACCTCCCTGTGCAGCCTATTCTAAAGCCTGACCACCCCTTCCATGAAGAAATTCTTCCTGATGTCCTCTGGTGCATATTCACACAGCATTTCCATGCAACATTTTTTCTTTGGCTTCTTAAGCTTCTTGAGGTTTAGTGTTGTTGAGAGCAGATCTGCTGTTTCCCAAGAAAGATTACGAGTTACTGCATTTGTAGGGAACTCAGTTCAAAAGAGGGCTAGGGTAGACATTGACACATAGACTTCATACTTGTGATATTAACTTTTAAGAAAGGATTTGAAATGGAAAATGTGTGTCTCTGCAAGCATCTTGTAATTATTCACTTATGATTGAGAAGGGGTTTTCCTCTAGGTCTTTTAACTAAGATGAAAGTAAATCTACCTTTGGTTTGAGCTATCACTTAGAACCAGAATGATTTCTGAACTTGTCTCTGTGTCCTTTAGAAATTATATACAATCATGTATGCGCCTGTTACCTTGCTTAATATAGGTACTCAGTGCAACGTTTTCTGCCTATGTAGTGTTTTCAGAAAGTTTTCATTTCCTTCCGTAAGTGTTTTAAGATGACAACTCAATTGCCATTAACTTCATGGGAAGCTGGATTAAGCCCTGCAAAATGGTCAGAGTTCTTTGATAAAAGGAAAAATAAATATATGGTCAGGAAAGTTGAAGATGTAAGTGGAGGGGGAAGCTGGCTCAGGCTTGTACAAGGTTATTACCTTCTGTATGGTTTCAGGAAAAGATTAGCTGGAGGCTGTTACTTATCTGAATAACTCCCTTCATAAAGTCTAGCCGTTAGCTATGTGAGCAGGGAGCTTACAATGTTATTTCCCAGTGTTGTATTTAGTTAATGCAAAATGTACACTGTCCAAGCACTGGTTTACAAAGTGGCTTGTTCATGACATGCAAGTATGTAGAAGATAGTATTTGGTGTGAAATACATGAGTGCTGTTTGGAGTAGTGTACATTGTCTAAGCCTCAGCGCTCTGCCATTGTATCAGTCACTTCTCTGCTCCTGGAATAACAGCAGATTCTGACTGCCTAGTCCTGTGCCATGATTGAATAAGAATCTGTTTACTGAAGAATTTGTACAGCTGTAAAATTAAGCAGAACACATGTCCAGAGAAGTGAACAGCACATCATAAATAAAGAACAGTTTATTCAAAATCTCTCTGGCAGCTGATGAACCTATCAGGCACAGGAGGGCTTTCAGAACAGGAAATTTCTGTGAAGGACAGAAGCTAGTTTGGGATCCCTGATTTATCATTGCATGTCGTGTAAAAACAGCAGTGTGCTGACACATCTGCAGAGCTCAGTATTTGAAGCTTGTACAATTTGTAGTACAAAACTTAAAAAAAAAAAAAAAAGTAAAAAAAATTGCTCTCTGTTTGAGCTCTGCTGGCCTCTGAATCACATCTAGGTAATGGAGAAGTCCACTGACCCACAAGGTGTCGCAGGAGGGAGGTCTGGTCTGAAGCCAGGACACTGGGCTGTATGTGGAAACAAAAGCAATCTTCCCTACCCTTAACAAATGTTTGTCAGCTGCAAACTGTCCAACCTGTGCATTGGGTCAACAAGAAGAGACCAGGATATAATTCCTCTCCCGTGTCCATTAGGGAGGTTGTGAGGAGGAAGCTGGCATCAGCAGTAGCACAAACTGAAGCATTCCATTGGCTCCTACAGTGCCAAAGGTTTGTGTTATCATCGCCATCTGTGTTTGTGGCAAAAGATCTGTGTACATCAGATGTCGAAAAATCCCCTCAAGTTGTTTGTGGCTATTGCCTAAAGCCATGAGAATGCTTCTGTTTTTGGGGGGGTGTTTTTTTTTTCTTCGTTGAAAAAAATATGGAAGTTAAAATTGCTTGTTATTTTGAAGAAAATGAAAGCAAAACCTTTTCAGAAGGAAAGTACGAGTTGCCAGACGTCCCCAGAATATTGGGAGAGACTTTGCAGAGGAATGTATCAAGTTTCTTAATGATGTGGTAGATGCTTTCATCTACATGGGCCCCTATCTCAGCCTGCCTGATTTTCCTTAAGTTGCTGATCTGTAGAAGTAATTGATTAATTTGACCAGGTGAGAGAAGTATCCTTAAAGCAGATTCCCTTATTAAAATGCTCCCTACCTTATGAGGAAAGCTGGAGACTACTGATACCCCTTTGTAACCAGGTAGGAAGGCAAAACTGGGCCCTTAGAGGGGAGGGAAACCCTAACAGTTTCCCTTTCCTTTTTGAAGTTAGTACAGGCAGGCTTGACCTGGAAATATAATCTAGTCAATTCAAGCTTCTCCCTTGTATTTTAGCACAACTTTTCAATTCAGAGCTCTATGTCCAGAGTTCAACTGAACATCAGCTTTTCTGTTGACACCTAAGCCAGGGAAACTTGCTCTAAGACTCCAAACTCCTTTATAGTTGAAGGCTTGTCAAGGAAGAACATTTTGGTGAAGGCTGCCTAGCGCTGGGTTCAGACAAGCACTCGGATGGTAAAAAGGCCTCCACTGCCATTAGGAAACCAGCTGTCCTATCCAGATGAGAACAGAATACAGACTGGTTTAAGTGTTGAGATTAGCAGCATGAGTGTTTTGGAGTTTAGATACATTTTTTTTCCTCTGAAAGATGGCTAAAGTAGCGTATGAACAGATCCTGTGCTTGTTATGAAAGGATTAGGTCCAGCTTTTTTATAGAGCAAACTCAAACAAGACCGATCTATTTTGTTCATCTTTCATAAAAAGATTAAGGAGGCTGATTTATTATGTATTACAGTAGTCACACACTAGAAAATTCTTTCCAAAGCGAAGTTGTTGGTTTTTTTGTTAATTAAAAAAATAAATAAATCTGTAAGCAGGAATGGACAGGAACTGCTACGTTCCTAGGCTGATCCAGTGTGAACACGTTAGGCTTCAGTTTAAAGGTGGCTGGCAACCTTTTGGCAGGAATATTATTTATTTAATTAATTGGTGTAGAAAGAACAGTTGGGATTGTTTTCCCTCTCTCTTTGCACTAAAGAGCTTTTGCCTCTTGGACGCTCCATCACTTCTTACATACTGCCTTTGCAACCTACTCCCTTTTTGCCTACGTATGATACTTCTTCAATTTGGTGAACCAAGATGAATTAGCAGCAAGCTGCCTCTCTCTGACTCTTAAGATTCTTCAGCAGATCCCATGGTTTTATTGCTGGGCCATCAAGAGTTTTTTTGATTAAAACTTCTCTGTGCTAGTTTCTGGCCAGCAGCAGTTTCCCTAGCTCCTTAAGTTTTGGACACAACAGCGTGGTCAGCAGTGATTGCCAGAGAGGCTGAGACACCCCGAAAATTCAGTGTGGAGATAAAAGCCCTTTGGGGAAGTGCAGGGGGCGGGGATGAGGGAATTATAGGGTCAAGGGTTTTGTCAAACATTATAAAACCTGGAAGTCCACGTGTACTGAATGTATTGATCAACGCTGAGGTACAGGAGGTGCTTTTTTTCAAGAGTTATCACATTCCTAATGGACAACAGGAGCAGAAGGAAAAGCTCAGAGGGGTAGGCACGGTGAGCAGAAGTAAATCATTATGCTGTTTTTTTTCTTATCAGTTCTGCAACTTAAAACTACCCTGAAGAGACATGTTTTGACAGAGCTCTTCACACTTTCAAACAAAAGAGCTTTTCTCTCTCCCTCTCTCCCTTCCTTTCCCCTGACCCTCCCCACAATCTCAATGTATGGCTGGAGAAAAATGATTGCAGTCATTGTCTGGCAACAACAATCGCAGATTCTTTTCTGGAAACAAGTTGGGTCAGGTTCACGAGTGTGCACAGAAAGAAAGAAAAAGAAAGCTCCCTGGCCAGATAAATAACTCACTTTTGGAAGATGCTTCACCAGTGTTCCTGCTGTTATATAACAACCTCAGCCAAGATCCAACTATTTCATATTTGCTTAAGCAACAGAGTCATACAGTGAAAACATTACTGTGCTGTGTTAGTTGTTTAGTCATTGGTACTCGGAGAGGTGATACGCTAACAGAAGTATGCAGTAACAACCATCTAAAATGTGATGTTTTATTGGCTTTGCAGTAAATAAGGTGAAGGTACTAACTAATTTCTGCTCCTAATTTAATTCATGTTGCAAACATGAAAATGAGGACAGAAGTAATTTCTCATTGCCTGGATATTCTCGCTGACCCTATGCATGTTTACATATAGACAAAAGAAACCAAATTTCTGCCATAGATTGATGGGGGGAAAGAAAACAACTATCGTTTTGTCTCAGTATCATGACAAAGGTTTGTAATGTAACTTAACGTGAGTATAAAATTTGGTGCTGGTTAGAGCAATAAAGTAATTAGATGTTAAAAGGAGCAAATATAGTGTAATGGTTAAAAGCCTAGGAGTGGGAATCAGGCCAGCTGGGGTTCTGCTTCCATTCAAGCATGCTGTGCAACTTGGAGTAAGTCAATAAACCTTGCAGGGCTTCAATTCGACCATCTGTAGAATGGGAATAATAAAAATATTATTCCCTGTCTCCCCAAACTGCAGTAAGCCATCGAGATGAGTATTGAGTCAGAGCGCTGTGAGTTGAGAAAAGACAGATTTAAACTTTCCCAAAGTTCAGAAGTTTGGTTCCAGTTCACTTCTGTTTGGGAGGCTTAACTCCACGTTTGCAATTGTAAATCTGTTTTCCTCCCACCTATGTAGCTGGTAGGCTTCTCTTGGCCCGGTGTCACCACTCAGCCAACAAAATGCATTTATGTCCACGACAGTGTCATTTTGAGCCAAGGAAGTATGTTACACTTTGGAAACTGGGGCAACAGGGAGAAGTGTGTGCAGCTGAGGATGAAAAGCTGAAGTGAAACCAAGGGACTAGTAGTTAAATTCTTTACATATTTCAGGGACCTCTCTCTCAAACAGTTCACTCAAGATCCTGCTAAACCAAATCTCAAGAGCCCAAGCTGTATACTGCTAATTATTACAGCATCTTTCTTCTTAAAGTTGTTTTGCAACTCTCGGATGGAATGTGCTCTAGAGCCCAGACATCACCAAGACTTATCTTTGTGCTTAACTCAGTGCACCCTGAGAAATACCGACGAGGTGGTATATGTGGTTACTCTCCTGCATCTTGGTTAGGGTTTAAATGTACACAGTAAGGCGACAGCTGGGACACAAGAAACCCTTAGCCTTACTAAATTATCTTTGAACTGTTTTTAACTATAAATTGTTTTTCCTTTTAACTTAATCTCTCATTGTGGGTCGTAGTTAGAAACAGAAGTGCTGAAATACAAGTCCAGGCTTCCTGGTATATTTAGCTCAACACTGGAGTCTTCAGACTCCCAGATAAGTTCCAGAGATGATTCCAACTGTTTGTTTGTTTATTGAAAGTAGTTTCCAGATCTCTGAGTAGTTCAGAAGGTGAAACAATCAATTAAATATGCCCATGTGCATGCACACATGCACAGAATACCCCCAACGTGGTAAAGGGGGCAGAATGTTTAAAAGGCAACAGGAGCCCAATTCAGTAAAGCTGCAAAGACCACAACAGTTTTGACATCCAGCCTCTTCATATTCTAAAATTGAAATTTCTCACATCTTTTTTATATTATATGCAAGCCAGAAAGCCAATAAAAGAGTAGCAAAATCCTTTGTCAGAGTAAAATGTACATGTTCTCAGAATATGAATTCTTTAGTTTTGCACTCAAAATTGTTTGTAAAAAGAGATATACAAATATAAAATGTTTTACTTTTTCCTGGCTTTGGGGGCTAGCAGTGAGATTTTTTTCACTCAGCCCTCACTACAAGTCTGCTGTATGGGCAGGGCTTACAGTGTGTTGTAAACAGCAGGTTTAAATCAAGGCTAAACTAGTCCTCTTGGTCCAGTCAAAGCCACAGGGTGCTTGAAACTCCAATCTATAGCAATATTGGAAACAAACTACTGCACAGTAGATTTTAAAGACTATTTTTTTCATATTACTCTTTGATACAAATTCATTTTCTTTTAGCTACACAACAGGGCAAAAAACAGGAGACAAAACAAAAGAAGAAGGAAAAAATCCTTTCAGTTACAGAATGACCTTTTCATAGTCTGAAGTTCATGATGCTGCAAAATAGTGAATTTAAAGAAATTTTAAATTACTAAGTTGGGAAAGATTGTTTCTTTATATGCCCTGAAATTCTTTACTTCTTAACAGAGCTTTAAGAGTTGACAAATATTTTGTTTTACACTTGGCAACATGGCAGCCTCAGCCCTGAAAATCATTGTTTTAGCTACCTCAAGGCAATTTTAAAGTTCTAAAATGACTTAAAAGATTTTTTTTCCTGATCAAATATGAAAAGGTTTAATCCTTAGTTTGTGCATGCGTGTTCTGTAACACTCAGTAAAATCTTTGGGAATTCTCCATGTAGTAAGTTTCCCATGAAATTCTGAAAGCAGAGTTTTGCTTTTCTTATCTTATTGTCAAATGATTAAATATATATATATATATATATATATTTTTTCCCCTTTAAAGGAGTAGGAGTTTAACACCCAGTCATCTGTGTGCCACAAGAGTCAGGAAATATTAAGGCTCACAGTTTACTAAAAGACATTATCTTTTCTGCTTTAGATTGACAAGACTTAACGATCATCTGATTGACTGTTTATTTTTCAGTATACGTCTTGGTCACTGACAGAGCTCCGTACATCCTCTGTATTACTGTGGCAGGGCTCCAAGGCAGGATTTGGCTATCAGTTTATTCACTAAATTTTTCATTCAAAATCCCTCTTGAGCTTTTCAGTATGGCTCAAATAAATTATTAGTTGGCTTAGAGTGCTGGCCGTAAATGTTTGGGCCTTTATTTGAGCATTAAAAAAGGCCTGGGAACCGTTTCAGGGAAAGTATTATTAACAAATTCTATGTGATAAAAATCTACTATTTGTTTTGGTTTTCAACCAGGCTTTTTTATTTGGGGGGAAAGGCAGGGAGGAGGTTGGTGGCAATGAGAACCATTCACATCAGAAACAATGTCATAATTGCACAGAGTGGAGAGCCTGTCTAGAAACCAGGATTTCGAACATGGTGTATAAACCCCTTTAGCCAAGGAGGGAGATTCCCAGGGATGGCGGAGGAGCACCTACAGCAGCCAGGCAGGTGGCCTGGGGAGAGGTTCATGTAGAAAGCAAAGGTACAAGTTTTGTTAAAGCATCTCAGAATCAGCAGGCATGCCCTCCTTTCCAGGAAATAATTGTTATCCATACCGACTGCTTAAAGGCAAATTTGAAAGCGTTGCTTTGAAGTGGGCAGAGCATCCTGAGCAAGATTCACTCAAAGGACAATGGTCCCGGAGTTTTCCAGAACTGCCCTGCATTTCCCTTGCAGCAGTCACCAGCACCTTCCTGGTCTGTGTTAAATTACCTCTACACGGTGTTTCTGCTGATGTGTTAATCTAGTCAGGTGTGGTTGTGAGTCAGCATCAGCAAGGCCGGTTGTGTTGTGGAGCTGAGTGTTATTCCACGCAGGCTACAGACCTTGCTGCATTTCCTCTTGAGCTGGGATATTCTTGGTAAACTCTTGGTAAGCCAGAGTTTGATACAGTCCCCAAGAGACAATCAGGGCTAAGATTTTTGACCCACATCTCATAAAACCACATGACCGGCTCATACTGTTTTCTTTCCCCTCTGTATTTTCCCTGGTAATCAGATCAATATGTACAGGACTGGCTTAACAAATTGGGCTATAGGATCAAGATGGTTTCTTACATCACCAAAACTGAACAACCCAGCAGTTTAATGGAAAATTTTCACCTCTGATAATTGGATGGATTTCTGTTTCCTATCCATTTCCACAACTAGAAGACCTGGAGAGGCTTTTTTTTTTATCAAAGATTGAAAAAGTAGACTAGCATTGACGCTAATTGACTGTTCAGACTGAAGCATCTCCAGGGCCTTAATGCTCCTGGGGCTAATCCTAAAGTAAATATGTTGTTGATAGAAAAAGTTATTATTATTATTCTCAACTGTGCTCCTGCTCCATTTAAAGTCTATGGCAAAGGTCTCTCAGTTTTAGAGGACACCCATCCTGCCGTATCTTCACACAGTGATCCCAAAGGAGAGCCTGCTGTGGAGAGCTGACGGGCAGGGCTTGCTCCCTGCTCACCTCAGGCAAAGCCAAAGCTACGAGATGTGCTGCAGTCGCCCGAGGATTGCACTTGGGTTCTTGGCAGTCCCCTGGTTTTGCAGCACTAGCAGTTGCAGTTCTGTACAGAGAAAAACAATTTGCCTCTCCAGGGATTTCTGCTGGAAAGAGCTGGTTAGAGCCACTTACAGAAACAGGAAATTCTTCAGTTTTGTAAATGATTTTAAAACTGATAGCCCTAATGACAGGCATTTCTTTGGGGGCCAGCTCCAAAGTGCCTCCCAAGTGAGCAGGCACTTGTGTCAATATCTCGGGAGCAGCGTGCGAACGGCCAGTAGAGGCTGCACAGTGTCGAGTTTTGTCGTGGGGGGGATTTTTATTCAGAAAGGAAGAAGGCCTAAACACCCCATCTCATAGTTTAGATAGAACTGGCAAAAATAGCATTTTGGACAAAAATGGAAGTCCCGTGAGAAACTTCTGTTTTGTCACATGTGAGCAACACTGCTCTGACAGCATCTTCATTAAATCCTTTTTTGCGATCATTGATTTAGACTTTTCCATTGTGTTAAGCATTTTAATCCCAGGACATTGAAATGCTGCATTTAGACTGTTTTGTAGTCTTTTATTCCTTTTAGGCACATTGGGATTGTGGCATGGTTTTTCCTTCCTTTTTTAAAATGAAATATTTCAGTATTATCAACATTCATTATGAAGCTAAAACCATTTACGTGTTTCCAAATTAAAGTAGTTTGGAATTTCCACTTGAAATATGTCAAAAAGAAATTGTGATATGCCATAATTTCCCATGCAACAGAACTTCTGTTTATTGACAGAGGCAAGTAATGACGGTCCTCTTTTCTGGTAACCAAAAATGTGGTATTGAAGCCAAGTAATGAAGCATGTTTTGTCTCCCATGTAAACATCTTTTGGGATTTATTATGTGTACTCACCTGCTTGTTCTTGGGCATTGGGAGTGCTTCAGATCCTTACTAAATCTTAATGAGACATTTCCCATTATAAGACTTTGTTTTAGTTGTGTATAATTTTAACTATCTGACCTGGTGTTTTCCATTTTGGATATCTCAGACTGAAGGTTTAGGGAATGTTTCAGCTGAAAAGCTTTAGCCATTCCAAGAAGAAAGTTAGGAGGTAACACTATTTGCCCACGTTATTGTGATTATCTTTTAATCTTGTTTTTAATCTTGTTTAATCTTGTTTCCTTGAGGTGCCTGTCTACATCCACATTTTGGAGTGAAGACTTGCAATTTGTCTGCAAGTTGTCGAAATTTCAGGTTCATTTATTCTTTAAAAAAAAATAACCTTTTGGCTAAAGAAAGAACCTCTAAAATCACACATTCTCAGTGAATAATAATGTAAAAATAAATAAAACAAGTTGGTGTTATAATATTTGTCTTCTGAAGGGAAAGTAATATAATAATATGTTGTTCTTTCCTTCTTTAATAAAACATATACTATAAATGCTCTTTTTCCTTTTTTTGTTGAGAACTTGTGAACTGCAGGTCAGATGTTTAGAGAAATCTATTAAGTGATTATTTACTTTTTTTTTTTTTTGAAGCGCAACAGTTTGTTGTTTCTGTGACTGTTTGCACAGGGAACTCTGCAGAGAAATAACAGAATCTAGACTTCCTTCCCGAAACAGGAAATCAAAATATAGGAGGTTTTTTCCTATGTTTGATTTTTCTAAAGCTTCAGGCAGCAAAGCCACCGGTCAGTATTGCTGTGGAATGTGTATACTTGCTATACAAGACGTTCTCCCCCTGCGCGCCCAAAAGCAGAACATGGCTCTAATGTTTGAGCTTGCAAATATAGATTTGAGTACAGCCTTGTAGTTAGTAAGCACAGGGTTAATGAAGGAAGATTATGTTGATTTGAACTTGAAAACTTTGGTTCAATTCCTAGCTTTTGCCCCAGATATTTTTTGTGTGAGCACAGGCAAGACATTTAATCCCTCTGTATCTCGGTTCCATATGTATAAAACAGGAATGAAAATACGAGCTTTGTCCCACCCCTGTTCTATCTCATCTATTTCACTCACGCATTTTTCAAGGCAATGGCAGTGCCTCTCTGTGCGCATGCAGCCCATGGCCCATCAGGGCTCTGACCTCAGGCAGGGCCCTGAGGCACTGGCAGGGAGCCACAATATCGCAGCAGATGGGGCTAGAGCCATCACAGATGCTGCTGCCTGAATGCTACTGGTGGAGCCCATGGCAGCTATTTTCACCTGAGACCAAACTCAGCAGTTTGGCACCGTGACTGGGTTTGCCATTAGGTATGCTGGGCTTTACAGCTTGGAGCCATGCTTGTATTTAGGGCTAGTTTTTGTCCATCTTTGGAGGGTTTACTCTGCAACTGGTACTATTTTAGAGCTGGTTCATTATGGTATCTACCCTGCTGCAAACAAAGTTTAGAAAACTGAAAAGAAGGTTTCTTTAATTAACCGAAAACCAGAGCCCATAGTCTACTTGATATGAAAAATAGACCAAGTTGTAGTGGTATTCGTAGCCTGCTGGAATGGTCGGTTGTTTTGGAAAAAAAAATGTTTTTAGAGGAGACTTGCCAAGAAACTGTTCTCTCAGGAAATGATAAATGGCAGTTTTGAGACTTAAGTGGCCTGTACTGTATGTATGTGTCTTGGTAACTGCTGACTCAATCATGTGTGCTCCTGATGGCTCCCACATTCGCAGCATAGGGAATTTACAGTCCTAATTCACAAACTCATTATTGTCCTGCAGTTCAGGACTTTTACACATGGTCTCAGGATTGTTTTATCTAAAACCAATGCAAACATACATGTTTTTAATTACACTTCAGATAACCATTTGGTTATTATTAATTTTACAGTGTATGCTAAAATCCTTGCAGTTTGTGTTCCAAAAGTAGTTTCTTGGAATACATTCTGCCAGGTTGGGCTTTTTTTTTTTTTTTTTTTTCCCTGCAGTATGTTTTCTATGAAGCTATGCAGGTTTTGGAAATTTAAATAACAGAGAAATGAAAAAATGGTGAGACTTTGCATGGCAGGGATATTTGTTAAAAGAGTGAAAGAAAATGCTGTCACTACATTGCTGGGAAGGAGGGTCTGCTTGAAGCAACACACATTCAGTAATGCAAGTTGGTTGCCATTACAATGGGGATACGTTGTGTGCAAATGCATAAGCCTTTGGAGTGTCCTCTTCTAAATGCTAACAGTGATCCTCATTTTCATGCCATTTATATTACCTTAATCCTGTTGACATCAATAAATTTACTCCTCATTTACTCTGGGGTGAAAGAGAAGCAAATTGGGACTATTGTCTGTGTAGGAGACATTGTTGCAAAACATGTCTCATTCCCCAGTCACAATGGAGGGAGAGTTTCATGGGATACACAGAGCTCAGGGGATTTTTCCTCTAATGTTGCCTAATGAATCTGTCTGAAAAGGGCCATGCAAATGGCAGAAAAATTTTGCATATACATGTCCGTGAAAATCTACACTGTGCTTGTCAATTTGCAAGATGAAGTAGGGATTTAAGAATTTGGAGATGATTTGATATAAAGTGAATCAAATGATCTTGTTAGAATTCCTAGGCACCTCATAAAGAATTGGCGTATTTGGTTATTTGCATCCTTGAAAACCTTTTCAGCATTCACGCGGGAGGCAGTTGTGAAAATGCAGAAAGCTTCAAAGAGCCTTTGCTCCTGTTCTTTGTTGTTCCTGAACAAATTCGTCTCCCGCTCCCTGTTTAATTACCCAGCTGTATGGTGCTGTCGATGCAGAGAGGCTGAAACAGCTCCATGGAGAACCCTGCCCATGCCATCTGCCATTCACTGAGTGCCCCTCTCCTGGGTCGGAAGTGATGTTACTTTTATATGGAGGAAAGCACGAAACCTTGGAGTGCATTAAATTGAAGCAAGCACCTATCCAAAGTAACTTTCTGCTCAGCAATTTGCCCGTGAGAAATGTGAATTTTAATTGCTGCCTGTCCAATTAGAAGAGGCATGTGAAATGCAGGTATTGCTGCCCCCTCTGACCGGTTACATGCTGGTTTTCAGATCATATAAAATCGATTCTTCAAGTTTTGTATAATGTTATTCCTGAGATCTTTTTTCTGGATAGCAGAAAGTCAAGAAATAGCAGTAAGAGCAGCCTAGAAGCAGGCTTATCTGTCAAGTTGGTGACAGCATTCTTGTATGTATTCGTAGCTTGAAAAGCCAAACAGTGTACGGCACATGTGTACTCATTTGTACATATTGCATGAAGGTTTCTGAATAGAAATGACAGGCAGAAGAGTAATGAAGGATGTCAGGTGTGGCCCGGTAAGCAGTGATGAACAGGTGTAAGTGCAGACCCTGAGCCAAAGGCAGGCAAGAATTAACACTGCCTTCCTGAGCTCGAGGAAGCACCAGCACTGATGAGCATCACTGAAAAGCGAGCAGGGACTGTCTGGGGAGAACTGCAGTGGCTGTCGATGACTTCAAATGGGAGCTACATCAGTGAAAAAAGTATGAATGCCAACCCTGGTGTTTGAGTTCCGGCATAATTTTATGTTCATAAATAGCATCTATGGATCACGAAGTGAATAAAATGAAATTATTTGTCATTTCTCACATTTGCAAGTTTTGCTGTGTCAGGCACTACTATATACAATGAGAGATGAAAAAACGTAGTTTATATAAAACTCAGAACATAGCTTAAATCTAAAAATAATGTTAAACTTCACATTTCAGTAATTGTATCTGATTATTTCCTCTATTCATCCAGACCTTCTAGACTGTCTTATTGTGCCCAGCAGTGGGGTATTGCAGTCTTTCACCTTTAGAGAGTTCAGAGATTGAGTATATTTCCAGGTTTGCCTGGCCCTGCAGCACCAGAACAACAGCTCCAGCAATGTAATGATGTCCGTCTCCTGGGGTGGCTGATTTAAAACCTTTGCCATGAGCAATGACCCCCGAGTGAGTGAAGTGTATAATTAGTACAGGTGTTCACTGTACGAACAATAGCAGTTATAGGCTCTGGAACTGTCTGCAAAGATTGAGTTTGTGTCATTTTCTACACATGGAAAGTTTCTTTGTCCAGCATGGATACACAAGCCCTAAATTAACCGTAGAATTATAAATAGACCATGGTTACAATACATAAGGAGAGAAACCTCATTTTGACCTCTTGTATTGTGTAGTCGCTGTTATGGACAGAAAGCTACAGACTCAGCCGTGACTGGCAGTTCATTTACTGCCTCTGCAGAAGATCAACAGCAGAACAGAGAATGGGCAGGAGTTGTAAAGAGTTGTACCTAGCCTACTCTGCAAAATAAACCTGTGTTACATGGAGTCACAGCACACAGAATTATCGAACCCAAGTGATGAGACAGTTAAAGGCTCAAAAATTGGGTTCACATATACTTCCTCACAAATACATCGGGCTTCATCACAGAAAGGCTTGCTTGGGAGCAGAGGGCACTTCGGTAAAGGAGGTGTCAAGCAGCTCTCAGCACTGCTTCGCAAATGAGCTTGAGAAAGTTTGAGCTATGTGAAATACTCATGTTGAAATGTTTCCCTGGAAAATGACACTTACTCCTAGGCCTTGCGACCGTTCCATATAGAGGAACGGCCTTGAACCACTGTGACTGAAACTGGCTTCGTTAGCCAGAGGGTTATTTTGCTATTGTATTCGTGGCTCTGTTGTGCTGCAGTGAGGGGGAAGGATCAAGATAAAGTGATATTTGTGATGATGTGTCTGTATGTCTGCACATCATCTGCAGGCCGTGGATTTATGAGTTTTTCAGTCAGTAGTACTGTTATATAAATAATGCATATCAGAGAGCTGGTCACACATGGTCTTCTCACTTGCAGCTGTACACTGCAAGTTCTGGCTGAGCCAGAGAGGAATAAGTGCAACCAGACCCCCTCCGCCTTCTCTGTAAATCAGCTTCTAAAAGGCAGCATCAGACACTGGCATCGTTGTGACAGTCTGGTCCCACGCAGAAAGATGTCCTGGCATGGCTACTGTGGGGTTTTCAGGCGCTGTGGATGCTGTTCCTGGTTCTCAGTTGTCATCTTCTGCAGGACTTCATGCAAGTCATTTCACCTTCTGTTGTTTCCATTTCCTCAGTTGTGAGGAGTGTGTATTGTAAAGCCTTCTGAGGCTTTATGGAAATAGAAGCACTTGGTATGTTTATCATTTTTATTATTCCCATTGTCGCTCAGCATCTATCTTAAAACTTAGATATAATTTGAGAAGATTATCTCTTGATTTGAAAAGACTATTGCTTTTAAAGACTATAAATCAACAGTGCAGGAACTATAAAGTAAGGAAGAGCAACTTACACCTGAAAGGAACTGTGCTGCTTGAGGCTGAATTAAACTCCTTTCACTTTTCAGAGCAGATGTGTCAGAGCTAAAATTGTTAGCTGCATCACACAAAGTCATTCATGAAAGTGGATGAAAATATCTTAGTTGAATCAGAATAATGTTAGCATTTTAATCTGTAAAGTCCTTAGTAGGTACTAACCTTTTTTCAGGGGTTAGGGGTGAACAAAATTCTCCAGTGACTAGCTGATTACTCTGTTGGATGGGAAAAAAAGATACTACTTAGAGACTAGCAGAAGAAAGAAAACAAATAACTCTGTAGTAACTTCTTTCACTCTTTCAGAGAAAATATGCAGAGGGAAAAGAAATGCCTGTAGCTAAACCAATTTGTGCGGCAATACTCAGATCTTCCAAGTGCAGCAGGGTCTGGCTTCTGGGAACACAAATGATCGATCTCTGGGAGGAACAGGCTGCAGCTTGCTTCAGAAAGCAGGGCATTGATTCTCTGATGTTCCCTTCCCAGTGTGCCACATCTAGTGAGGGCCTTCCTGACTGATGCCCGAGCCCAAGTTGGTGCCTCTGTGGTGATGAAGATGAAATACTTTAGATGAGAATTAGTGATGTTTCTCATCCCTAGTAGTCATTGAAGGCTGTTGTATGTTGTCATCAAACTGCTACTCTTTCTTTCCTATCTGTGAACGCTGTGGGGTGTTACTGGGTGCTGTGGAACAGATGCTGCCTTCCATCTCAGAGAAGGTACATTTTGTTATTGATCTAACAGGGGCTAGTACAGCCCTTAATAGCAGGGCTTGAGGGCAGCTATGAATTCATGCTCTTCCTTTGTGCAACTGATAACAGTTCTGGTGGGGGGGAGTAGAGAAGAGAAACGTCACAAAACTTTATGTGCAAGACTGTCACCACCTCTGCCTGAAGGATTTTCCAGTATTTCATCATGTCTAGACTATATGTACAGTGTTATCTTGTGCAGAAGTCTCCTCTATCATAGGATAAAATTACAAAGCCCAAATCCTTTTTGTTTTGAACAGTAATTATCATCATTATCTTAAGAATGAATAATCCAGGCTACTGCCTATGAACCAGAAGAATAGCAAGAGATGGATGCACATCTAACATCTGGAGCTGGGCAGATCATTTAATCTGCAAGCCTGTCATGATGATTAATCAGCTAGGAAAGACTGTGAGCCTTTTGCTTCGACCACTGAGCTGTTGCTTATACTGCCAATAGATCCACTTTTTGAGTCATGGTTTACCAGTCCAAATAAATGCCCGGTCTGGCTATATTCCTAGAAGAAGCTATTGACAAGGAAAAGCACTAAGGATTTTTTGTTATCTTTGTCATCCATTACATTTTTCAAACATGTTATTTTATCAGAAATGTTTGTTTACTTTTGAAGTCATTATAGCTTAAAATGTTATGGAGAAGAGCCTTGATATTTTAACTGACTCAATACCGGAGGGAAACCTGCAGTTGAACCAATTTGGAAAGTTAACCCATGCAGCACTTGTCACTGGCAGTAGCCAAGCGATCTGTCTCTCCATTTTCAAAATGAGTTGAGCTCCTGAAGTATTAGGAGATTGGCTTAAAGACATAGGGTTGTATTTAAGGAAAAAAAAAAAGAAGAAAAAAAAAAGGAAAAACTGTTTTTTGAGACCTTGATGTACATTTAAGACCTGTTTTCAAGGTTTTCCCTGCAATAAGTCTGATTTAAAGCTAGCTCTGGAAATTGAAGCTGATACTCTTGCATAACTGGTTAGCTCCAGAACTTGGGATTGGAAGAAAAATGTCCAATGCTACAAAACGCAGAACAAAATAATCACTTAATTTCCCCCAAATTCAATTGGCAGAGCTGTTGAACTCCTGCAGGCATGGGTAATGACTCTGTATGACCCATGAAATTTGAGTGAAAACCCTTCTTCATTAGCAGTTGGTTGCCTTTGTTGGAGTTTTGCTTCTGGTATCCGTACTAGTGTGCCTTTATGAATAATGCCATGGCAGCCAACAGGCAGTTCCTTTTCCTTTTAAACGTGGGTTTCCACTGGTAAATATATTAGGTTCTAGTTCACTGGCTGGTTATTTGCTGGCTTGTGATTGATTGCTTCTGCCTCAGCTTCTTGAAGTGGTCAGGAAACAAATGAAATGCAGCTTTTGGGTGTCCGAGGCACTAGACTTTGGAGGGTGCAGAGCACCTGCATCTTCTCTGGATTTCAGTGGTGTTGCTGGATGCTTAGCTTTTCCACAAAACGAAAGCTTTATTATTTTTCAAGCATTCTGAAGGAGATTTTTCCAAGGGTATGATTTCAGCAGAAGTGAATGGAAGTTAGAAAGGGAGGGGAGTGGAGTGAGCTCACAGACATTTTTATCACTGATAAACTTCACCTCTGATCTTTGTGCAGGCCTCTGGGAAAGAAAAGTGCCTTTGGATTGTTTGTGGTTTTCTTTCGTTGTGCTGCGTTTTCCCACTGCAATGTTCTGTCTGTGTGTTTGTAACGCTTAATGCAACAGTGAAAATACAAGACAGCCTCCTTTCTGAGGAACTAACTCAGGCATATGGCCCCGGTTTTTTGTGTTCAGAATGGGTGCAAACTTGCCACCTTATTTATCACTAGAATTTCTAACCTGCGAATGCCATGGCCCATAAATGACTCCTCCATAATAATATTTATCAAAGTATTTCTGGTCTAATTATTCATGCTGAGCTTGTTCTCTAAAAATTTCTCTTGAAAGAATCTTTTTAAAGATTTTTCTTTTGAAAACAAATTCATGACCACATCAAACAGAGATTCATGTTGCCGTTGGTTTAATTACCAGCAGCAGCCCTCAGGGAATCTCAAAACTCGCTGTTATTATAATTGCTTCTCTCTCTTTCACTCCCCCACTCGTTTTTCCCGACCATTTTTGATTGCTGCAGAAGTCATCGTATGGTTATTAATTTTGTAAGCTCATTTTAGGTACAAAGAAGTTTTATTTCTTTTCTGCCCATATAATAACTATCAAATCACAAATAATGAGTAGATTGCAGATGCTAAAAAAAGAACTGGCTAAAAAACTTTTTTGAAAAAACGATTGAAGTGATCTTGTTCTTTAACATTTCAAGTAAAAAGCAGACTGTTGTGCCATTCCCTACTCATGCTGTCCCATCCATTTGTGATATTTGCCATCCAATAGAATCTCCCACACAGAACTCTCAAGGCATGCTGCAAACTATTAACGATGCTTCATTTCATGCAACCCCATTTCCCCCCACCCTGTGCACAGTTTCCGAAAGGGAAGCCTCAGGCAGGTGCCATCATCATCTGTGCCTGTAGCACCTACAATCCTTTCCTCCCGCTCCCTGCTGCATAACGTCCATTGTCCTTTCTGCCCATTCCTTGCCCTGCTCTGGTGGTATTCACCCCTACCTTTAGGAGACACGTTCGGTCAGACAAAGCATGTGAACCACTGCAGTGGGTTCAGGTACCCCAGCAACTGTGGAAGTAAAGCCAGCCAACAGTTCTGAAGACGACCCTTGATTTTCAGGTGCTTGGCATGAGGTGTATCAAGGGACCTAATGCCAGCAGAAACAGATTCCTCATTCTGGCCAAACTCGGGCACACCACACCTTACTACCCGTGCCATTTCCTTGAAGCAAGAAAGGAGCGAGAAGAATTTTCGAAGTGGTAGTGGTGACATGCAGCAGCACAGCACTGCGCTGCAGTAATTCGTGCTAACTCCCATTTTCAAGCTTTGCATAGACTGAGCTTCGTTGTTCTCATTTCCTTTAGCTTACTGACAGTAAACAAAGTTGTGGTGAATTAACTGAACTTGTTCTTGTCTGCCTGCTTTGGGCAGGGAAGTAGGGCTGATGTGGCTGTGCCATAGCTGAGGTATACGTTTAGTTTCCACTGTGAGACAGAATTTGTGTCTGCTCTAAGATCCATAACCTGTGGGTGAGTCTCACTTTCTATTCCAACTGGAAAACGCTGTGCACCTCATCTGGCTTTATTACCTTTGAAAAGGAGTGTGGATGCCTCATTTGCGTGAAGCGAGAAACATTAACATAAGCAGTGCTGACCTAACTCAATGTGATGCATGGCATATTTGCTTTAAAAAGAACTGCAGCCTCAAATGTGTTTTGAATTAGGAAAAGTGTTTTAGAGAGAGAAAGCAAAAAAGGAACCATTTCTTAGCAGGCATCTGAAAAATAACAGTTCAGAGGAAGGAGGAAAAATGTATTTCTAACACTGGGGGATTATGAGCGTATATCTTATTCTTTGTTTTTTAAAAATAAAATCTTGGCAACTTCAGTGCATACTATGATGATCCAGAACTAGAACAGCTACTCAATGGTGAAATTATCAGCAGTACTCCGGCAAGAGGTTATTAGTCATAGTCCCAGTATCATACGAGAGCAAGAGCCAAGGATTCAAGAAACAAAACATTCCCCTTTGGAGAGAGGTCAAGATTAGTCAGTTTTGTTTTGTATAACTGGTGATGGTGGTAGGGGGGGTTGGTTTGGTTTGGTTTGGGGGTTATTTTTCTGTGGAGAAGAGCTTTGGACATATTTTTATGTTAGTTTGGTCTTTTACTTTTTTTGAACCCTGACGTGTTGTTAATATGCCACTGTTCCACATTTGAAACAGGAATCTACAGCTAGGAGAAAGCTGTTGTCTGATAGCCAAATTCCTGACAACAAAAATATGGAGTGATATTCAGAGGCTGTACTGCCGTGATTAAACCCAGCAAAGAGAGTCCTCCGGAGGCAAGTACCACAGGGAGTTTTCTTCACATCTGTGGAACTGAAGCATCTGAAAAATAAATGCCTGTTAGCTACACAGCATCTTTCTTTCCCCTGAAGATAGGTATTGGGGTGCTCAGCCAGAAGGGCACAGTGTAGGAACATCTTGGTGAACACAAAGGTGATTGGGAGTCAGAAAGCAATCAGTTCTACAAACTTCTTTCTCGTTAGAGAACTGAAAAGTGCTTTGAGATGTGAAGATCTGCCTAGGACAGGAAAGATGATATTTAAGGTTTTATTAGAGCTCTTCCTTCCAAGTTAAAGATGTTTAGCAAATCCGCTGCCTGGCATTAACTTCACTGTCTCAGTTTTCCCCACTTTGTGATAACAATAACAGTAGCTATCTACTGCAGCATGGTGCTGTATAGATAGGCTAAGGTTCTCAGGGCTTTGGATATAAGATGCGCTAATTACTGCCATTTATTCTATAACTGTATCCAAACTATTGCATAAAGATAAGTTGTTGGGGTTTTTCAGGTTTTGAGTTTTTTTGTTTGTTTGTTTGTTTGTTTTCAGTTTTGTTTTGACCAATACTTTCCTTAATTTTCTTGTTATCTTGAGCCTATTCAACATCCTCCATAAAGCTGGATTTCCATTTAAGCATACTTTGGGAAACTGTTTAGGGTGATGGTGCTAGATGGATGCCCAGTCATTTTTGTGGATACATAAACTCTCATATTTTTGATATCTTCGGTTGTCTTTTAAGGAAAGAATCCCTCTGTTCTTGCCAACTTGTATCTTATTTTTAAATGAAAATGGAAGAAAATTGTGACTGGCAAAAGAGATGTCATTTCCTGAAGGTGAGGCAATAGTAAATGACGATAAAGAAATTCTTGAAAAATCCAAAGTATTCTATTAATAGGATAGGGGGATTTTATCTTCTTCATTAGCTTCTGATAAAAGTTATATTTAGAGACAAGACCCTTCAGTTTCCTGGGTTCATACAAGCAAAGAAAAACATTTCAAAGTCCCTTGTTCATCTACAGCTCATGTTCTGATACTCAATTAGAGTAAAGGGTTAAAAAATAATCTCTGACCTTTGTAATATTTTAGTTTTAAAAAAAAGGCTGTATCCTGAGGCTGTGCTGGGCCAAAGACTGTAGATTTTGGACACTGTCCTAACTTGAAAATTTCCATGTGTTTTAAGTCTTGTCTCATTTATCTACAACAAGAGTTGACCACAAATGTTAATTGCTTGGCTATAGCCCTCTGGATGCCAGATAGATCTGTGAGTGTTGCACACATCTGGGCACGCGTTCAGTGCTGCGAGGCCAGCGGGGCTGGCTGGGGAGTTTGGGGAGTGATTAGCAATCAGAGGGACTTCTTAGCCCAAATCTACACCTAGAGCTAAAGAAAGATTCTCAGGAAGAGCTGGTTTCCAGTAGTTTGGGTGTTTTAAATAAGCCAAATATTTTTGCAAGAAGTTGTTAATAGCAACCACAAAAGCGCTGAACCACAGCCACCATTTCCAGCTCTCTTTTCTCAAGCAGCAGCAGTTCACAGTCTCCACTTCTTGCCATCTTCACAGCCACTTCCATCTTGCTCCTTGTTTCTGTCTCGACTAGCAGCATTTTAGGTCATCCAACCTTGCCTTTTTTTTTTTTTTTTTAACCCTTGGGCTTTGAATCCTCTCTGTTTTTAAAATAACCACTGCCCCAGAATCTTTGCACCATTTGAGGTCTTGTACTCTGTAGCCATCCGTGGCCAAGTATACTTTGCTCTTCCGTGACTAATTCTTCCTTTTGGCAGTGTCCTACCCACCTCCTTAGTAGAAGTAGTATATATTCATTTTACCTTGCTTCCCTTAGTCAAGCAGCAAGTTATATCCAGGTAATTTTATGAAGGTGACATGAAACAGCATCTGTCCTTTTATTGTTGCCCCTTGTTTCTTTGTAGGTCTTAACAGTTTCTCTCATACCTGACATTTTGCCAGCTGCAAATCCAGAAGCATTTATTTGCATCAAGATTACATACATGAGTTGTGTGTAAGTGATTAGAAATAGACAAAGATAGCTGTGAAGGCTGCTGTTTTATTGCATAATATCTTCTTCAACTACTGCTGTCGCTGAAGGCTGTATCTTAATTTTCATCTGAGGGAAAAATGGCAGTATCATAAAAGAGACAGTTACAAAACATGCAGCCAATATTCTGTGCTAGGTAATATGTAAGCCGTATTTTGTACAAATCACACATTCCTGTTACACAGTATTTAAGTGACTTGTTCATATCACAGTTTTTGACCTGTCAGGACATGTCTCTTATTATTGGCAGTTTCAAATAGAATTCAAGAGAGACTTCTAATATGAAAAATAGTATTATGGTTGTAATTATACTCCTCTAAAAATCATGAAAATCCACGTGAAAGAAATTGAACCGAGCAAATAGCTAGCCAGAGGTGTCAAATTTCCAGACACTTTGAGGATGTTTTTAGGAAAATATATTTTTCTTTAGGGAAAAGGACATGTGGACTTCTCTTCAGTACAAGGACCTAATTATCAAAATTGCTTTCCCAATTCTAATTAAAAGAAAGAATGCATAGATTAACCCTCTGATTTTTCCTATTTCCTATTGCTTGAGGATCTGTTACCCTAAAGCTTGTACTCTACATTCAAGACAAAATTCTTCAAAAGAACAATAATTACTCTAAAATGCCACAAAGTTATAGTCACTAATCAAATGTCCACATGTTGGTGTTAGCAGTGCTACCAATTTGTTTTACTTTCCAACATAATTCAGAAAAATGTGACAGCTGAATTTCTATACAGTGCCTCAAGAATGTACTGTGTCAAGTCAAGCCCCTTGTTAACAGCAATTCACTCTGGTTTCAAGGTAACTCCTGGAGAATCAGAGGCAATGCCTGGTTTGTATATCCCAGTTGTTTCTGAGCTCTGGCCCAGACTCAGTGGCTCAGAAGTTTCTTCCCAGCCCCAGCTCACCACTCCACTGAAAGCACAGAGCAGCACACATTGGTTAATAGAGAATTAGCAGCTACTTAGGGGTTGCAACTACTAAAAAGTAAGCTTTTTCTTATGCTTTTAAGAAATGTGGGAGAAAAAAAAATACTATAAAAACACAGAGTAAGGAGACCAGCAACAGTCTCAGTTTACTGAAGAAAAAAATGAAAGAAAGAAAAAAGAAAAAAAAAGCTGTTAGTATCTCAAAGGGAAGAAACTGGCACTGACAGCTTTATACAAGACAGCTGATTTTAGGATACAGTGTGTAACAAGTGCCTTTCTTTCCAAAGATGCTTTCTTCTCAAAGTTGTCTGTTTTACTTGTCAGTTAAGACAGTGGTTGCAGTGTTAATATAATATTTTCATTGACTAGTCATGTGCAGCCCACAAAACCTGCTAATTTGGTTCCTCAGAAGCTCAGCCTTTATATTTTTCTAGCCAGGAGTAATGTTATATTAGAAGAGAGTGTTTTCTCACCAGCTCCACTTCCTCTATCCTTCCCCCAGACACCACACACATACTCCCTTCTTTGGACAACTCTCAAGAGAAAGTACAGACAGTCTGGAGAACAAATCTTCCTTCATGCAGATTACATTCTCCTATAAACACCTCAGCGACTGGTATATAACCTCCAGCAAGAATGCTGCCTAATCTCTGGCAACAAAATAAACACATCTAAGCCAGAAGCTCTGATAAGGGGATTCTCAAGCATCTGCAATCTTGGGTGCTGTAAATGGAAGAATGACTGTTTCCAATATTTTTGAAAACATCATGTACCTGAAGAAAGAAATTTTCTTTAATAATACTGAAATTGTTGGTCTCTCCTTCCTCTATTATAGTTATAGAGAAAAGTTTAAAGTAAATCCTCTGTGAAGATTCCTATACATATCCCTGAACTTTTCTGAAAAGCCACTCCTAATACTGTTCCTGTCCACAGGACCGTGAAACCTCTAAAGCATTAACTTTTAGAAATATTTTGATACTAAAACGTGTAGGGACTTAGCAACAAGGGGAGCCAGGGAAGCTGCTCTCTGAAGCTTCCTCAGATATTCTCAAGAACATTACTTGAATAGGATAGATGCCACTAAAGAAAAACATGATTTATAACCGCACCTTACGAAGAGGTGTTAGGTTGAAGAGCTCACTCTCCATTTGCTAAAGTACTGGTTAATACCAATACATTCCTTCATGTCATTGCCATTAACATGTATCATAAGGTCTGGAATATTTTTTGCCTCTTACATTTTCTCTGACTGAGTCATTAGTATGCCTGAAGATGGCTTTGTTAACAGAAAGGATTTTTGGTGTGTTTTTTCTGAAAGTTAAAGCTAGCTCATTAGCAAGTACAGTACTGAATAGCAAACATGGAAGAGATTCTTTTCAAAACCACCTATGAGAGGATACACAGGTGAAGAGAGCATGACTTTCTTTTCATTAAAGTCTCTCACACTGCAGAGCAATAGGGTCCTCCTCATTAAGAGGCCATCAGTGGTGATAAATATTTGAAGATCTCCCCAGTCATTTTGAGTTATTTTGAAAAAGTACCTTCAAGAGTTGCTTCAAGAGAGCTAAAAAGCTGCACTCTCAGGAATTAACACCACTCAAGTTAATTCAGGGTAGCAGAATCGTGAGTCTAATGTTTGAAAAGTAGCTGAAAATTTTCTTTATCACATTTTCATTCAGGCAAGCATAGCCTGCATTCTGTTTTTCTTCTTGTCCTTTAGGAGCTTCACACTCCTCTTTCCCTATTAAGAACAAGCAGGGTCCCCCAGAATCCAGAGTGAGCATGGTGCATAAACTGTGCTGATAAAAAATTTCTTGATTTAGTTCAAATTATTTGTTTAATCAGTCAACTGCGTTAAGAATATAAGTAGTTATGAACAACCTTATAGTCCAAAGGGACTATGACTTTTACCCTTAATAATATATTTTTTTAATGTCCAAGTTTTACTTATGAAATTTCCAAGTCAGGGCATTAGAAACCCAGAATGAAGGGCAGATGAGACAGCTTTAATCAACAGCTTTAACCACTCCAGATCATGGAGCAGTGCTTGGTTTAACTTCTTGGTAATTTGTAATTAACTGTGGTCTTTGTGGCCAAAATTGCCAATCGCCGATAATTTGTCCTTGGCCTGCTCCCCTACCTTGAATATCGATGGCTGAAAATACTGTCCCTCTTGGCTCCATGATTCCAGCTCCCCTTGCCCCTTCCCAGTAAACCCCTATGACAAGTTTTGGGAGCAGGTCTCCAGAATGCCACTCTTTAGTTCTCCTTCACAGTGCTGCGTGAAGGAGATTCTCTTCCAGCTGTCCCTGGAGCCATCCAGACTTCCTCTTTTTTTTTTTTTTTTTTTTTTTGGGGGGGGGGAGGGGGCGGAAGTAAGGAAACAAGTTCATTGTGGCCTTTGGTATCCTGAATCATACCATAGATTTGCTATGAATGCTTAAAATGTAGCAAGAATGGTCTCTGCCTTGTTCCTTAACACCTCCTGGAATGTCTTTGATACCTTTGTAAAAGTTGGCATGTCATTTTATACCCAGTTGTAGCTGTTTCCTGAAAACACAACCTAAGAGGGTCCTGTGGCTCGCAGGAGCTGTGTCATTGCCTCTAGTCTATTGGTACGGGATATCAGTGTAGTCATACGCCTCTGTGACTTCTTTAGGGATAGAAAAAATTGCTGTGTAAGATAGCTACATTTGTTCATGATGTGCCATTTAAAACCTGTGCTTTAGTCTTTCTGTCTTTACAAAGAACTATTTGTTAGGTTTCTTTTTTTTCAGTGCACTGCATGGATGGCATTTTTTTATTCATTTCTAAGAGCTCGCTTCAAAGCTTGTTTTAATCTGCTTCTTTCCATCTGTGCTCAGTCTATAGCCCTTGGATCCTTTTAGAAAATTGATTTTGGAGGATGGAAAACTAGTTTTCATACAATATTTCAGTAAGACTTTGGAATAACTGTGGTGTGTAATTTCTGAAGAGTTTCAAGCACTGCTTGCTCTCCCCAACAACTACAAAATACAAAGGAAATGATTTGCATATAAAGAATTTGATCATACAAGCATCATACTTCTAATGAAGCATAAATCAGCTAGAAAGAGCTTACTTAGTTTTTCATAAAAGAAACAGTCCTAGTTATTTTCCTATGTAATTAACACTGTTTGCTGTTTTAAGTGGAGGGATCAGAGTTGTCCAAAGCAGTTAAGATTATAGCCACATCAGCACTTTTTCTGTTTGCTTTACTTTTATTCATTCTGGCATCATGGCTAATTTCTAATCAGGTAAATGTGTTTGAAATTATGATTCAGGGAAGATGATACACTTATCCAAGCAGCATGTTAAGTGCATAAACCTAGTTTAATGAAAAAGGTATTGCACACTGCAACATTTTTCTAGTGGTTATAATTATCTCTGCAGCAAACAAGTGAAGAGTATATATCAGGATGTGTATTTGGATGACGACAGGCAGATTGGGATTGCTAAGAAACAAGGCTGTTACCAGCAAGCTACTTATTCTTGCACATCAGAGGCCTGCGGTAACAGTAGAAGTTGCCTTCTGGTAGCTTCTAACTCTCTTTAAAATGTCTCCTGCTTTAAGCAGAGGACCCACTTTGGCAGAATTGACATCGTCCCATTGCTGTCTCATTTGCAAACATAATCTTTTCTGATACAGCCCCAAGAGGCATGAGCAAAGCAATGTACAAATCCAGAGCGCACTGAAGTCACTGGAAGTATATGATTGCCAGAAACTACCACAGACTTCAGAGCATCTTGGAGCAAGCCCATAACGGGCACAGAACTTCCTGGCAAATAGCTTTGCTTATTGGATAGCAAAACTGATCAAACAACAACTAAACACAACCAGCTACCTGTACCTCTCTGCACAAATGGCTTTAGAGACCTACACCAATAAGCAGGAAAATGGAAGGTGAAGGTCATTCCTTTTTATCTCATATGGCTCAGCTCAATAGTAATTAGCTTCTGCCTCTGCTTCTGTGGGCCTCCTGCACTCCACAGCTGCTGCAGCCAAACCTTATTCCATAGAAAAAAATTAGACAATTATCTCAGGGAATTTATTTCCCAGCAAGAGTATTCACATCTCACTTCTCTCCAGTACTTCATCACCAAGACACACAGCTGTTGAAGGACTATCCAGATCTCAGTCCAATCTACTGTCATGTTCAATAGCTCATCACTGCAAGAGTTTCATAAATGCACATTTTCCAGATATATCCTCAGTCTGTGTTTCCTCTGGTAATCCCTGCCTGGAATCACAAATTTAAAAATGTATCTATAAGAATCCCCTAGTTATTTAGAATAATTAGCGAAAAGACATTTCTTGTTAGAGGAGAAGTTGTCCTTCGGACTCTGAAGATAGCTGTTTGTCTGCAGTCTTCCACTACAGTCTTCCAGTACAGCTGTCTCAGAAAGCAAGCAATGCCTGGGCAGCGGGTGGTGGAGGAACGAAATGCTTTGGCAAGCTTCGCTGCCCCTGATTCATACTGTCATGCTTGGAACATCATGAATTTGCCATCCAGGATAGGCACCATTAGCGCAAAGCGTGCCTTTTTTAAGGGAGTGAACAGTGATGAAATGAAAACCTGATGATCTGCTCCATTTTCCATCTGTATTTCCTTCTAGAAATCTTGAACTTATGTGTTCTTCAGCTTCCTCATTTGAAGAATCTCATCTTTCAACAGCCATTTCCATCCAGAATTACTAGTGTTTCATGTACCATCTAGGGTGCTTTGCCTAATGTTTTCAAAACCAGCTGCAAAGTATAAATCTCTGGCACCTCATATTTTTAAATTACTGTATCTGCTTCCCTACCAGTTGTACAAAGTGTTTGAAAAAAACAGCATTTTCTCTACGGTAGAAAAACATTTTAGTCTCTGCTGAAATCCTCCAGGTTTGTTGATGTTCTGCTCAGCCTTACTGTCTTTTACTATCCTGTGTGATACTTGGATGAATGCCAGGCACATATAAATTGCTCCCACTCATACTCTTTCTGGCGGTTTTATGTGCCTTTCACTACTTTCTAGCAGATATTTGAGGCGGCAATTTATTCCCATCACGTTTTTTCTGCTTACTTTCTTTTCCCTTTTTAAAACCTATTACCTCTTCTTGCCTAGAGGTTTACTTAGTGTTTTAGGATCCCTGTGGATGGGTCTGAGACTCTAATGACAAAATTGTGGCTTTTTCTTTATGCTTATAGCAGGGAGTGGGAGGCCACAAGGCAGACTCTCACTGCCCAGTTTCAGAGCCTCTTGCCATCCAGGAAGGACAGGCATCTTTCCTTGAGGAATGTTTGCCTGCTTGCCGTGCTGATGGCATGAATTTGAATTCCCCAAATCATAGCTGTAAGCGCCTGTCTTCCTCCCCAGGACATCTGGCTCAGTATGTTGGAGTCAGAGCAGAGAGGTTTCCCATGCCAGATAAAAGGGATGGTACACATTACTTCTTGACTGCAAAATGCAAGAAACCAGAGACTGAAATCATGTTGCTCCTAGAAACATTTGGTTCTTGATTTTCCTCTGAGTACCACAAATGTACTCCAAGCTTGGTCTAGGTTTTGGACATCTCCATAACCTAGTCTCTCTTAGGTATGCTGATTTTTCATTATATTTTTTCCTACAGAGTAGAAGAGCAGAGAAAGCAAAAAAGAGGAATTAAATAATGTAAAGAGTATCTGTCTAAAGGCAGAAGAAAAAGAGCATTATGGATCCGGTCCGAACCTTCCTCTGCAGGTCCCCAGCTTTAAAATAAGCTTTAATCCATCTTAGAAGAGTTTCTGACTTGTTGTAAATCATGTAATTCAAATGGCAATCCTAGTGAACGCTGTGTCATTGGAGCAGAGACAGAATGAAACTAAATCATGTCCTACTCCCTCCCCTTGCCACAGAATGCAGCTGTTATGCACTTGCATCAGCAAAAATATCCGTGGGGCATTTTGTGGCCTGAGTTGGTAATTGGACCTAAATGTAACAAAGAGAGCATCAGTCAGTCCTAGTTTACTCTGGATTAGATCACTGCAAGTGGGGTGGATGTTTACTATAGCATATTGGTATTATTAAGGCATATAAGCATGTTAGTAGTTTATAATGTTTTAAAAATATATGGAGACAATAATGACAACAGCAACAAAAACACAGAAGCTCAGTTCTGGGACTGAGTTCCCTATCCAAGTTCATCTCTTTAAAAGCCCACCTGTCATGCATTCATCCAGGTATAAAACAACTGTCAAAGCACATCCCAGAGATGAGAATTAACAGGCCTCTCCTCATCCAACACTGACCAGTTGCATTAAATTTCTAATGCTGTGGAACTGTGGATCTCTGGTGTCTTCCCGGAGGTTATTGTCATGCTAATTAAGAAAAGTGTCATTTTAATATCACATTTGTATCACGTGGCTTGTTGCAATTTTCTCACACGCTGACACTAAACAAACCTTCCCTATGCCCTCGTAGGTTACACAGATGGACCAGAAACTGAACCTCATTACAGATATGCTGCATCATCTGGTTTCCAGTCAGCAGGGGGATCAAGGGAACAACAGATCATCTCAGAGAGGCAACAACGTTAATTCAGATCTCTTTCTCCCTAATAACACCCTACCGACCTATGAGCAACTGACAGTACCAAGAAGAAACGAAGATGATATATCCTGATATGGTATAAGTCTGGATTGGGCTCTTCCCACCTTTCTCCTTTAAATGGGACTGAATGCTGAGAATCTGGAAGGAATTAAGTTTATCCGCCACCCAACAAAGCACGTGACTGCTGTGTATATACACCACTAGTCTCAAACACACTCTTCTAAAAGCCGCTCATAGTAGCCTAAGGACTGCCAGGCTGTGTTCTACCAGGCAAAACTTACAGAAACCTCCACATTTATTTTGTTCATCAACAAAAATGATCACAACTCATTATTGCTCCTGAAGACCAAAACAATGTAAAGAGAGGCAAAATTGCAAGGATTTAGGGATCCTTTAATAATAATAATAGTAATAATAATATTCTAATAATACTTGAACTTAGATGGAAAATGTGCATTTTGTTTATGAATCTGCAGATAGCAATATATTTCTACTACTAATGTTTTTAAAACAAAGTAGGATAACTTATGTTGTTTTTATTGTATAAACATACCACTAACATTCTAGAGAATGACAAACCACATGCTGAATGATTTTCTTTTGCTGTTTTATTTTAACATTGCTATATAAACATTATCAGATAATGACCAGATTTTTTTAATCTGTTTTTCTTCAGGGAGGAACTAATCCTTAATCTGGAACAATACTATTTATAGTGGAAAGTACTATAGATTTTTTAAGATATCAGTTTTTCATGGGGAGACTATAAAGTATTATATAGAAAAAATGATTCTGCTTTCTAGGAAATTGTTGCCAAAGAATTTATATATAAATAGAAAACAGAGTGGTCTGAATGTACTTGTCCTGAAATAGCTTTTTAAAAAGAAGGCCCACTTCTTCTTAAATCTACTCTTTTTTTAGCTTACACTATCCAAAAATAGTACAGCAGTCTGAAGTGACTGGACTTGCAGGTCAAGTGCTTTAGCTGGCCACTTACTGAGCATCCATAATTCTTGCAGGACTTGAGGCCCCAGTTCAGGAAAGCATCTCTCATCCAGACAGCATACATGACAATTTGAATAGTTTCCTGAATAATAGCTTAAGAAAATTGATTCCCTTCCAGAGTCATTTGGTATTTAAAAGTGCTAGCTCTAATGCAGAGGACACAGGGCCTCACCTACAAACCACGTTACCCCATGTTATAGTTGCAGTAAGAACAGCAGAGTTTGGCTTGGTGTGATTTTGCACATGCACAACCTGAACAGGATTGGAGATTTGATTACTAAGGCTGAAATTCAACCCTCACAGATAGCCAGCACCTGTACCATACCCACCCTTCTTTGAAAGCAGAACATTTTTAAGGTTGACAGTGTCAGAAAACTGAGGATGACAGCACAGCTAATTAGTCCAGCGTGGTGATGGTAGCCCATACTGCTGGCAAAGGAAGGGGGAGACATGGACAGGTTAATCAGGTCTTGCACTCTGAGCATCATACACATCTAGGGCACCTCACTGCAGAGACTGTACCGACAGTAGTCCCCTCCCAGCTGGGGACACCAGGTGCCAGCAAGAGCTCTCTAAGCCTCACCATGCAGGTGGAAAGGAAAGGAGCTGCAATGAAAGCCTGCAGCGAGGAACCAGGGCTCCATGCTGAACAAATCTCTGCGGCAAGGCACAGCTCATCAGAGCTTTGCGCTGTCCCAGCCTGCCTCGCAGGCAGGCGCAGCCAGATCTCCTGCCCCACCCCAGGGATGTCTCAGCTGCTGCAACTTTAGCAAAGTGAGAAGTCTGTAAGTTGTGTTTCAATCTAGCAATGTATGTAAAAATGTAAGATTTCAGTGTTTGTTTGAAAGCAAGCAGACTTAAAAAACAACAACAAACTATTGGAAAACTGATGTCCTAAAGCATCATAATTTTACACAGCAGTTCCCATTATAAACCTTTGTTATATACAAGCAGTCCGAATTGAGATTTCAGGGAACCATCTCATAGTACTGCTTATATGCTGGACTTTGTTTTAAACATTTCATCTCTTTCACTTGGACTGCAGAGAAAAGTATACTGTATTTAATTAACTTCAAGTTATAATTATCTGGTCTTGCTGCTGTACAATAGAAAAATGTTAAGGGTATAGACATTTACAGACATAAACAGGAATTGTACCTGGGCATTATGTTTTATAGAAAATCAAAATTGTTGTGATGATTTTGAATATTTTTTCAATGAAATTCACTGTGTAATTTCAGCTTATCAATCAGCCTATTAATTTCCTAATAAAATACAGGACAAGAGTACCCTGTCTTCTGTTTTTTCTAAAATCCAGAAATTTGATACATGTAGGAAAGTTGCTGGCTTTTCTTTTTTTCTCTTAGTACAGTGTATGGAAGTCTCAGTTGCAGCACAGGACTGGAAACTTCTGCTGATTTTTTACTAGAGAAATAAAAAAAAAGCAGGACTTAATCAGCTGGGGTGGCCCTGGGGAAAAAAGATGTATCTTTTAGCATTTGCTTAAAGCATCCAGGTCTATGCCTTTCTAGAAGCATTGTGATAACCAGCAAATACATCCATTCCGATCTGTTTGTTCTCAAGATCATATCTACATTTTCTGTTTGTCATTTGATCTGAGTGATAACAGTATTTCACAGTAAACATCTCGTGTAAGAGATAATTCCCTTGTGTTGGCATGTCAGTTTGTCTCTATCCTTTTGAACATCTCCATCACCAGTATCCTCAGAATAATCAGGTTTTAAAGTCCTCCTGATAGCAGGTTGCTATGAGGCCTGATTCCACATCTGGGTCCAGCTGATCCTTTCAGAAAGAGCTCCAGCTCTGAAACCTGTGACTTCAAATCCCATAATCCACCTTGCCCTTAGAGAAGATCCATTCTCTAGGCTGTCTTAAACTGAGCCATCAGAATTCATCACGCAGCTGCCCAGAGGTAGCCATCCCCAGCTGCTCACCAGAGACAGGTCTTACCTCTCTGCTCTGAGGAACAGACTAGATTTGTCTCATCTGCTGGGGCTTCGTACCTGGAAGACTTCTCCTGAAAGTAAGTACTTCAACATCTTTCTTCCACTGCTATCTATCCTTTGTTGTGGAATAAGGGTAGCAGGAAGATGAGCTGAGCAGCTCGATGCCTTCACTGTCTGAAGTAGCTGTCAAGCAGTATCTTGCTGTTGAAACCTCATTTGCTGGTGTCTGCTGTTCACATAAATTGTTCAGAGCATTTTTTTAAAGTGGGTTGGAAATGTTTGCAAATTGTGTGAAGAAGGCCAAAGGAAACTGTAAGGTAGGCAAAGCCTTGACTTTATGATTCTCTACCCTGTTTTTGTAATCTCTGTTAAAACAAAGAATTGCCTGAGGCTGCAGAAAGAGTCTCCCTCTGTACAGCTCAATAGCAGTTTGGATTACAAGATTGGTGTAACCCCAATCCCTACCTAAAAAGTAAATCTCAGCCCCAAAAAAATCTGCCTAAAGCCTGTCAGCTGGCTTCGCTTCCCCAGCCTGCCAGGCTGCGGTGGGTCAGGCTGCTGCAGCAGACCAGAGGGTAGGAAGCCAGGGAAGAAAAGAGGAGAAGGTGGGACTGCCCAGCTGAAGCTGATGGTGGAAACACACCAGTGGTCCCCAGCAGACGCAGATGACTGTGCAAGTTTGCCAAAAATAAGATTAATGGGAGGAAAGATGGGGGCTTGTGCAGGGAGGAGGTTTAGAGAGAAACAAAAGCATGGGCTCCTGGTCTGAGCTGCATTGGGCTTGAAGAGAGAGAAGTGCTGTGCCTGGCATTAGCATTAATCCATGGTGTGACCTCTGGGCAAGTCCCTTCACCTGTTGGGCCACATTTGTTTCCCCATCTCTTCCGCTCAGCCCACTTGTCTGTTCAGACCACAAATTCCTCGGGACAGGGACTGCCTCTTCCTGTATGTCTGCTCCTTGCCTAGCACAAAGGGACTTTAGTGACCACAGTTATATAAATGTAATATATATGAAAAGCCATTATTATTCTGAGCCTATGCAGTTTCAGAGCTGGAAGCACTTGCTGCCACACTGACAACTATCAGGTATTGCTTTTCAGATTCCCTTTCACAAAGTATCTTACAAAAGAAGAGAAGTCTGGACGTTTCACTCTTCTATTTTAAAGTAGGTTTGTTTCAAATAATGTAATGGGCCAGCATTATGCTCTAATGCTACAGAAATAATTTGATGTCAGCAGACAAAATGGCCATTCTACTGCAGCAAGTTAGCAGCAGTTGTGGCTAGCAGACACCTCTGTGCTGATTTATCATCAGTTCTGAGGAAGGTGGAAATATTCCAGGGCTTCCCCCACCCACTGAGCTAGAAAGGTTTGGGCAAGAAACAAATTGCTCCTTGAATTATAAAAAAAAAAAAAGAAAAAAATACAGAAAGATTTTCTTTTCTGTGAGTTTAAAAGAGAAAAGGTAAAAACAGTTTTAAGCTAATCCTCACATTCCCTGCTGAGATGGGTATTACTGTTCTCGTTTCACTGATGGGATGGTGGTTTGGGAAGAGGAGGGGCAGGGAAGAAGAAAAGGAAAAAGATTAAAGGTCTGATGCAACTCCCATTTACGTCCCACTCCTGCACCAATCTACTTGTGTGCTTCATTTACAAGCAGGAGTTGGGCTGTTGCCTTCGGTGGGACTGCTCAGTCCATGCAGATTGATGTAAGCCTTTGCAAGTTCAAAATCTGTTAAAGGCGGCTTTCCGTAGGTTTAGTGGAAACTGGAATTGGTTGTATCTGCAGTATTGCTTTCCTTGTGGTCACAAAGACATCTGAATTGACAAGTTTGTTTCGTGTTTCTGTTTTCAAAGCATTGGCTTATACTACTCTCATGTTTCTCTCGTGTTTTCAAACCATGACAATATTAGAGGTATTTCTTTCTACTTTGCTGATAAGAAATTTCCTTACCTACCACTTGTGAACACGCATAATAAAACGATTTTACACAAAAGGAAATACATTTTTAAATGCCCTGAAATTTCATTTTAAATAACTTGTATAACAGTTTGGCTCTTGGGCTCCCTAGCCAGTGGCAGCTATGATGAGGAAACATGAAGGGAAGCAATATTGAAACTAATAGAAAGAAATAGTTGGTACCCAAGTGTGTGTGGGACCCGTCACTACAGGATTGCCCTGGTGCTCAGCAATACTTAGCCAAGTTCCAGCAAGGATTGAGTCCTGTGAGCAAGAAGTTGCTGAGTACAAATAGAAACTAACAAGTATTTCTGTGAACACTGGCTTTTTTGTGTCTTGTCTGTGGGATGACTTTGATGTCTAAGAAGTGCAAATTTCAGCTGAAACTTTCTTTTGCGGTTGCGATGTTTAGCGGGTCTGTTTCCTGTGTCATTCCCCTGGTGCCTGATGAGATGTGAATTCACGCTCAGCCTTTCCAAGGCCAGGACGTTTAGAACAGGCAGTGGCGGGGCCCCCTCTCTTCTGCCTCAATGCCTATTTTCACAAAACTTACAAGAACTTAATTATTTTGCAGACCTCTACCCTTCTGTCAAGTTTAGTTGAACTAGGCCGACAGGTTCAAAAGTTATTCGGGGGAGGCAAAACAAACACAGTGTGAGTGCATTAACCTTGTTTCCACGGGAACTGGGCTAAAAGTTCCCCCCTCCCTAAAGCAGAGATTCCGAACAGATACAACCCCCAGCCCTGGGGCACGAGAGCATCTCTGACTCCTGGGGTTAGGAGGAGACCTGCAGAAGACTCGTTCCCAGGAGCCACCACCTCTGGAAGGCTTTGTGCACCTTGCCTTCGGGGCAGCTACAGAAAGATGCTGGAAAACAGTGATATTTTTACAAGACAGCACGGCAAGTCTCACATTGCTCCGAACGACAGCGACCTAAAAGCTAATATGACAAAATGGTTGGCACCACAACAAAGAAAATGCAGGTGCCGAATAGGCGTATTATTAAACATGTCCATGCACATTATTGTAATGCAGCGTGTTGTCCGGTGAAAAGATGCCTACATGGCTGGCGAGGGAGCACTGCCAGGGAAGGGCTGGCCCCAGAGAAACAGCATTGTCCAAATCAGGCAGAAAGTTCACATAACTCCCACATTGGCTGGCAACTGCTGCCTACAGGGAACAGCTTACCAGCCCGACGTGAGGCATTATGCTCTCTGCCCGTGGATTTGCACCTAAGAAGAACCGATGCATAAAGCCGATCTCAAAATCATCTTGGAGCTCCGTTTTCTTCAAAACTAGCATTGCTCTGGCGAACTGCCCAGGGATTTAGACTCAGCTAATCCAGGCTTGGCTCTCCATGGCAGACACCCGTGGAACAAAGAAAAGAAAGCTTCCACGACCCTGTCAAGTTTCTGGTAAATCACTCGGCCAGGTGCAGAAAGTGGGATAGGCGGTCGCCAGTGAGATTTCTTGGATCAGAGAGAGGCAAATCCCCAGAGGGGGGGAAAAGAAAAAGCTTTGGAGGTTTTCTTGCCATAATTTACCAAGTATATGTGTAGCGCTCCGAGCATGCGGTGCCTGTGCATTTCACACAACCCTTAAAGCACACTGAAATGCTGAAATGCATTGCTGCTGCTCTCCGTGCTCCGTAGTTCACCCTGCTAATGTGTGTTCCCTGCCAGAGCCAGCAAGGGCTTCTGCTGTGTGCTGATTTTTTGGTTTGTCACTGGACAGTTTTTGATCATTTTTGTTAATTGCAATGAAGAAAATATTATTGTTGATGTTATTCTTTTTAATAACTCATTCTTTTTATTCTAGTCCATTTAAGTAGGGGATTACTTGGAGACATATCAGCTCCTTCGTGTGATTTTTTTTATTTAGAAATTTAGACACTGGCAGTCTTGTAGGAAAAAATAAAAAGCAAAAGAGCAAAACAAATCCAACTTTCAGTCATGCTGTGTGTTATAGCCTTAAGAGTATATTGATCGTTAATTCATAAAGATGAATGCATTAGATAGAGTTGTTACAAGCACTACCAGTGCTGTAAGAACTAGAACCATGTATGAAATATTAGGATTACATGCAGTTTGTGAGATGCTATCATCTATAACTGCCATTGAAACATTGCGTAATAATTTGTTAGACCTAACGATTGCCTAACCAGGTTATTACCTGAGCTATCTGTAACCTAAATATAAAATGTGATTCATATTTTACTCCTTTTCCATCTTTGGCCCTTATTCTGCATGTAAATTTTCTGCTTTGCGTCCATGCTTTCTACTTGATTTCCCTAGAGATTTCCATCTAAATTGATCCAAACATTTCCTCTCCTTCATGTTCATCTGATGTGGGTCTGATGGGCAGAGAAGGATGCGCACAGGTGAGAGCCACTGGCCTGAGGACTGATCCCACAGCACGAGGGTTTTTTTGCAAGCCATAATACCATTTTGAATCATAGTTCATCTTTTAAAATCCAAATGACAGAACATGCGCTTAACCTGACCTTCTCTGCAAGTGCTGCATACTGGAAATTAAATGCCAAAGGCTGGCTACCTGCTGCAGGACCCAATGGCTGCTCCCTGCACCGAGACCCCTGGGCACTGCTGCGGCCATAGGGCAGCTTGGTGGCTTCGTATGCAAGTTGGAGGCTGCCATGGGGCAGAAGGCCCAAGCAGGAGAGCAGAAAGGTGAGCCCCCAGGCAGGGGCTGGCCCGGAGTGCAGGTCTGTCACTGAGCAAAAGTACTGCCCCAGGCATACACGGTTCATTCACGCTTCTTGCAACTTTTTTTACTACTTTTTTACTAACCAACTTTTACTACCCTCTCTTCATCTTCTTGCACTGAAGCCCTAAGGCTTAATACACCCTTAATGTACTCTGACATGTCCCGAAACTTAATTTCCATCTGATTCTCCCAGATCCCAACCCGTCTGGAAGTCAGCGAGCCTTTCTTCGGCAGCAGGCTCACGCGATGTTTTCTTATGCCCACACCTACTTCTGCCTCACCTAACAGACGTCTTAGTCACTGCTGCTTGGCATCATGCAAGCTGTGATTAATATTTCCTTCCTACACCAGTCATGCAGGCTGCGATTTTCATTTTGGCTTTTTGTTTTCCTCCTTCCCCCCTTCCCACTCCCGACAGAGGCGGAGAACAATTCCTGGAAAGGAAGACTTCTTTCCCCCGCATTGCACAAACATTCGTGCGCAACTTCGGGGAGGAGAGAGGGGACTTTTGAGGGCATATGGTTAGAAGCGTTTGGGGGTTTTCAGATGGTGAATGACCGATGAGGTCTCAAAGGGGTTTTATTTATAAATGATAGACTCCTGAGAGAGAAATAATTGCTGCTCTCCCAGGCGTAAAAAAGCAATTCACCTGACATAAAACCCAGGGATAAAATTAGCTTAATGAAAGTGAGATATGGCAACTGTATTAAGCTTTTTATTTTCTTTTTTCCTGAATGGTGAATCATTTTAATTTTGTTTTCCCGTCCTTTCTTGGAAAGAGAAAAAAAAAAAAAAAAGAAAAAGCAAAGTGCCTTGGGTCTGAAAGAACAGATGGTGCCCTGCTCAGCCCTCCGACCAACTCTGCAGCGTGCATTCCTTTACTCTGTCCTCTCAGATAACTGAGTTATACAGCACACGACCATCTGGTGTATGACACATCTTGTGTCCCCCAAACAATGCCCCGGCAAACCTCTTCAGGGGAGAGGTTAGTTTCTAGGGTAACAGCAGCATGTGCAGCTCCGCGCCTTATTGAGATTCAGGCCTCCTCACTTGTCCCTATTCTTCTCCTTCCTATTGTTGTCACTTGAGCTTTTGCTGCTTGGTTACTCAGAGACTGACAATATCCATGAGTATTTTGTCCCCAGCCCAGAAACTATTGTCTCCAAATTTTGTTTCATTATTTATGTTTTCAATGTCCAATGGTTGGCTGAAGCATCTGCTGTAGAGTGATAAGGCAAGTGCCTATTTAGGAGGATTGGGCTGCTGCCTGACAACAATGCTTTGAATTATTTAGGTTGTGGTTGGACAAGCCTTTGCAAAAGCCAGGATATCCATGAAGCGCTGAGGTGACTTTATTTATTTGTCTACTTCATTTTTTTTTAGGTACTTGCATCTTTTAAGCCAGCTGAAAAAGCTTAAAGCCTTCATAGATAAAATAATTTCTTGAAGAAGTAGGTCTGCTCATTGACTGCAAGTCTCTGGATTTTTCCTTGCTAGGAACTATAAAAAAAGAAAAAAGAAAACCACTGGCTTTGCTTTGCTTTCCTTTCAGACTTCTAGGGGGGTTCTACTGAAGGGATTTTGTTTTTTGAGTGCTGATATTCTCTGCTTATTTAAGGAGCCAAAGTCTGGGCTGTAACCATGATCAAGCATAGGAATTATGCATAGTACCCTGAAATTCAGCTCTAGCACTGTAATTCAGAAAGTTTCATCAGCAAACAGAAGTAGCAAATAGATGTCTTCTCCACCAATGAAAGATGCATGTCACTCAGAACCCTTTACTCTGTCACAGAACAGTCGGACTAGCAGTGCTAGGTAGTTGTAATTGCCACAAATTGCCAAAATCCCACAAAATTCTTCATGTATCTGCATGGAGTAGACTGCTCATTCAAAGAAACTGAAAATACTTGTTTAAAAACCTGTAAGATGAAGCATGAGGTTTTAAAAAGTATTAAAACACGCAATTAAGGCAATGTCAGTGACCTCTAAGCACAGATATGCTGAACATCAAGCCCAAGTGCTTTCGTCAGCCAAGGTATGAGTAAGTTCTAAAAGATATTGCATCCTATCTCTCAGGTGAAGGTCAAATATTAGAAAGCCATTAATAACAGTTAAGAGGGCTTTTGTGTATATGTATCAAATACTAACAGCATCTATATCCTTCAAAACATCATGGTAAGTTTGTAATAATGTCAAATCTGATTCAATATTTTCAGTCATTCATAGCAGACTGGAGATTATACTTTTGAAGTGACACTTGTAAAATGAATATATGACCTAAAGACAATGTTTTGAAAGATTTGCCTAACACATTTCAGATCTACCACTGGGATAAGCAGAAATAGGGTGTGTGGTTTTCTCAACAGGAATCCACTCCTGACACCTTGTTTGGTAGACCTCTGAGCTGGTGGCAGAAAATCACAATGAGAGGTAACCCTGAGCAGCACTGCCAAAGGAGGGGATTTTGGTCAGAGCATAACAGAGGGGAAAAAAAAAATCTACCTAGTTTGGAAGTCTGCACGTTCTCTGGTGAATATAAAGGCAATATCTAAAGGGAATTTCACTTCTCTTTAAGCAAAAGCTATAGCTCCAGAGAAGAGGAGGTCTTGCAGGGAAAGGTACTGCTTTGCAAGGTCTGGGTAGTCCTGGAGTGTATAATGATGGGCTGTCAGGATCGCGAAACCCAGAGGATTGTGTATGTCACACAAGGTGCTTTTCCCGTATTAATTTCTAGGATCTTTTTACAGGGAAGGTGAAGTAAAGTGAAGTAATGTTTCCTATGAAAAACTGACTAATTCTTCCTCTCTCCCCACTCTCCACTCAAAGGGGGCTGGGTAGTAAACCCCACCAGATGTAGTTTTTGCCACAAGCTGTCTTCCTGTCCTGAGGACCGCAGATCTGACTAGCAAGCTGCAGCCCTGAGCTCCCTCTGCATTTCTTCAGTATGTGAAAACAACTGAAAGTGAACCTGAGCTGGCAGTCCTTCCTGAAAAAGGTGTTCCTGGTCTGAGAAGAGGAGAGGTATTTCTTTAGGAATTGTGGAAGCAGGGTGCAGTACCAAGACTTCATCTGGAATGCTGTGTAGTGGTCTGGTTACTTGAGCTGGAGCAATCTGTTTCTGAAAGCAGAATGGAGCCAAAGGAAGGTAACCAGAGCAGTCAGGTGACTTGAGAGCCTGTATTAGGAGTTTCTCTGTCTAGCCTGGCAAAGCAAAAGGTTAAGGTTGCTCTCCGTAAGAACATACAGGAAGAAGTGCTATTTCACCTGCAGGACAATGCTACCACAAGACAAATATGTACATCACCCATGAATATATTCACAAAGGTTTCTAACCATCAGAGAAGAGGCATTGTGCAACATCACCCTAGTGTAAATGCTGGGGGCCAAAATGCCGTGCCAGCTGTAAGATGTCACTTCTTTAATCTGTGATTGCCTGCAAAGGCAGGGAATTTTTCTGCTTGACTCAAGACATCCTGCAGCTCCTGGTTGCATGGGTTTTAAGGGCCGAAGAGCCCATTAGACTGGCTGGCTTGAACTTCTGTATGACGCAGGCCGTAGATCTCACCCAGTAACTCTCCCCTGAGCCAAGCAATTTGTCTGACTTAGGCATTATCTTACAAAAAGTCATTCAGTCTTGGCATGAAGACACCAGGATCCACTCCTTTCCCTGAAGTTTGTTATAGCCTTAATTCCTCCGCTATTAAAATGGCAAACTTTTCTTTTTTGGGTTCACCCAAACTTGTTCACCAGTATCTTTGATTCTTATTAGGTTTTCCATGGACAAATAACAAGCCTTCTACAGTAGGAAATGATCTTGCCCTAACCAAGGCTGCAATAAGCCTGGTTGTGAGAGAAGACAAGGGTAATACATGAACTGATCCAGCAAAGTTGAAGTTTTCAGTCATTCCTTCTATGCTGTTCCTTCCATTTTTAGTCATCCTCCTGATGCTGTACCTTTATATTTTAGAACCTTGTTTGAAAGTGATAAAATTACCTCAGTGCTGTGTTGCAGCAGAATCACAGATTTGCGATTTCATGCAGTTTAGTGGTAAGGTTTTGTGACCTTCAGATATTCTTCTTGTGCATTGTGTGAGCAGAGGAAAGGGATAGACAGAGAGGGAGAAACCGCGCCACCTTCAGAGAAGCCAGCTGCCCAGGGTATCTGCAGGCAGTGAACAGAGGAGCCCAGCTACCACAGTCAGTCCTCACATACAGCATCACCAAGTGTATTCAAAACTATTTTTTAAATGGCTAGGAAAGGAAAATAAAGGAAATGCAGGACAGTAAGGCACACAGTTTGGCTCCTGAATGAGAATGGCTGTCTCTACATCTCTGAAGAAAAATAAAATGGGAGCTCTGCTTTCTTTTTTTGACTGGCGTTGATTTGTAAAGTTTTGCTTTTTTGAGTTCCTGCCCTGTTTTAGTGGCTGAGGCTGGCATAAGCTTCATCATCTGAGAAAACAAGGAGTGTGGATGATGGATGGATGGAAGGAAGGAAGGAAGGAAAGAAGGAAGGAAGGAAGGAAGGAAGGGTGTGCCTGTAGCATCCAGAAGGACGGTTAACTCTTTCTCTCTCTCTCTCTCTCTCTCTCTCTATATATATATATATATATATATATAGTTTGTCATTGTTTAAAGAAATGTGAAGCCAAACAGGCAGAAGCAGAAGTGGCACCTGCAGTATGGAAAGGAATCACAGAACTCACTTTGTTTCTGGAAGAAACATTCTGGACCATGCTATTCTTCCTCTGTCCAGACCTCTGAGACCCAGATGAAGCCAACCAGTTGTTCACAGCATCTGCTTCTGTTGAGAGCACTGCAAATAGCTTCTCAGCAAAGAGATTTCTCTTTGGAAAGGATCATTGAACAGACAGAAAGACAAATTAAATTAGGAAGCATAAAGCAGAATGCCATGAGCAGAAGGCAAAAGGATACACTGACATTGGCGTGTGAATCAGATCGCTTGCAAAGAAGACAAGTGTACTTGTTTTTTTCAGGAATGTCTGAGTATTTTTATACTTTCAGGAAAAAATGATGGCACAGTCTGTTTAGAGGCAATGGGAAGGAAAAAGCAAAACAAAACAAGTGGGGCCATGAGACATGGTGCGATTTGCATCTAAATACGTTTTAGCGATAAGAACATGTTCAGAGGAAAGCACAGTATTGCCAGTTCACGAGACTTACTTTCTGATATCTTTGTGGGAACCAAATGAATTGCAAAACATCTGCAAGGTCCAAAGTGTCAATTATGCCTTTATGTACATGGAGGAAATGTCACATGATTGAGGCAGTCATTGGACATGGTCAATTGTAAGTTTTTATCCTCTGCTTAGCCTTAAAGCCTCACTCAACAGTCCCCTTAGACAAAGGCACTGTCAGAGAGGGAGATGGATCAGTTTGGCCACTCATAGGAGTCGCTTATCAGCACAGAAAGTGTCCCCGGCCTCGGACAGCTCTGACATTTTGTTTGCATATCCTGCTTCGCTGGTGCTTCTAAATGTCTGCTTCAAGATCTGTGCATCAAGAAGTAGCCAGGCGAACAACTGAACACAAAGCCCAGACACCAGCTAGGATTTGGAAAAGTAACCACGCAAGCGAGTGGGTTTCACAACTTTCTCTCAGACCAGACCTACATTTTGTAGTCAGCTTTCTTCTCCAACTCACAAGTGACAAGCTTTTAAAAAAATGCCAGCTTCGCAGAAGCATCTTACAGGAATGTATAAAACTAAGTCATGCATCATTCAAGGATTGCAGGAGCTGCCAAACCAGAAGAATGGTTTTGAAAGGCCCATATGTGTAACTGTGAATGCCAAATATCTTCATTTTAATGGCTTGCGTGTTACAGTTTATATTGAGCACTTCGACAAGTCCCAACAATATTCCTTCCGAATTTGCAAACTTGCATTACTTCTCAAGGAAACTTTTAAATCCAGCAACATTTGTACTATACAATTTGTGCGTGTTTTACTGCAGTCAACATCTGCGGCCAAACAGCATCCCTAGTCTGTAAAACTGCACAGAAATGCCACTGGCACCATTTCCAGCTGCACTCTGGGCTGGGGTCCCATCTCCAGTTTCCACTATCTTTCATCACTCTCCAGCCAGTGCTAGCCGTGTGCCAGACTTCATGCTTGGGTCCTTCGAAGCCCATACGGATGCTATCAGGACCTGTGTGCAGCACTCTTCTGCAAGAAGGGGGCCCTGGGTGGAATTTTTGTGGCAGTTAATTATGGATGTTTCCAGAGAGAGCCATCAGAGGACGTTCCAAAATTTAGCAATTTCTCCAAAGCCCCCTCTCTAGGTTTGTGGAACAGAACTCCAGCAGCTTGAACAGCACGAGCCTCCGCACCGCCACAGCTGCAACCGGCGTCCTCTCATTCCTGCATTACACAACCCCTCATGCCAACTGCTGGCACTGGTGAGGGCTGTTGGGCTTGATATGGCCCCCTTCACATTAAGAGAGGCTTCAGCTGGGCTTGTGATTATTATTAGATGTAATTATTACAGTATTGCATCACCATGGATGCTCACGTAAAGTATGACATCTGCATATGTGTCTGGATTCACTTGGAGAGAGTGTCCCACCAGGTGCAATGCCATTGGCAAGATGCAAGCTGGGTAAGAAAATGAGCAGTAAATGGGAGAAAGGGAGAGGGACAGGGCGGAAAGTGTTTAATAACTAAAATTTTATGGCTATGTATGCTTCTGCTGCTGGACTGTGGTGTTATTGTCAGTGCTCACACTGTATAACGCAGCCAGAGTAAAATAACAGAAGTTAAACGATGTCATTTGCATGCAGTCTGCTCTGTCCTTCAGGTTTTTTTTTCTTCACTGAGTGGTCTCCATACCAGCCCTAGCATTCATACGCAGCTCATACTCAAGCTCACAGAAATCCTGATGCACAGCTTGGCCGCTGCCAAACCAAAACAAAAAACAAAACAAAAAAGTCCAGGAAGCCTGCTGCAGAGCTCAAGACCAACTTGTCGCAGCGTAAACGGGGCCTTGATTACAGCACATCCGGAAACAGCAGCTCGCTCACGTGGAAACGGAGCCAAGCCAGGGCACTCACGTCAAAATAACCCTTTATAACAGCCGAAGTGGAAATATGGGTCACAACCCTTTAGGTGAACGATCCAAGCAGAGAGAGAAATGAGCAGAAAGCAAGACGTGCAGGAGGAGTGTCTGTCATTGTTTTGGAAAGCGTGCAGCCAAAACTGTAAATTGCGTTATATGCTAAAGATAAAATCTCTTCTGAATTGTGGAAGCCTTCACATCTCTTTAACTCAGATTTCTATTTCTATGCATATATAGCTGTTGTCCTCCCACCACTGCCCACTTTGTGCCTCTCCCACTGCTGGGCTGCAGAGGATTTCCTGTCCTGCAGACCAAAGAGCTGGAAACTGTTTACACATGCACGTGCCCACGTGAAAACAAGGCAGTTAGGCGCTTGTTCTGCCTAAAATACCAGCAGAGTGCCTGGCTGTGATTAATATGGGGGGAAAAAAAAAAGGTATTAAAATTTCACTCTGGTTGTGTCTGGTTGTCATAACCAACAAGTCACGACAAGGTAACCCATCTGCGTAAATACAAAAACAACTGAAAAAAGGATGGGGTTTGCTCTGTTGTGAGACCAAAAGTTGCCTAGTAACCAAAATGAAGGTATGTATTTAAAGCTGTTGGATAAGCCTACCAATACAGGTATTCCAGGAAAGGATGAAGTGTGTTTCACAATTCCAGGAATGGAAGGGAGTTTTATGAAGTGAACAGACATGCATCACGTGCACAGCGAGATAAACCCACTGGACAGCTCTGCAGCGCAGCATGGATTTGGATGGCTTACGTCAGGCATGAATTTGGCTGCGCATTTTGTAGGGGGGCGCAGGGGAAGATCATTCCAGCAGTACAGTGCTTGAAGAGAAGATTCCTGGAAACCATTTTCAAGCTGAATTTTTGGGCAGCAGTTTCACTGTGCCAGCAAAGCCTTTGTAAGTAAGGGCTCTGCAAAGAGAACATTTAATACAGAGCAAAACCCCACAGCTGATGAGAGAGGTTGTGGGGAATCAGTAGTTACGGTGAACAAATCAGGCTCCAGCCTGCAACAATCTCACTGTATAAAAGCAGTAATTGCCAGGAGAGGTCAGGCTGCTGTCCTTCATCCACTGCCTCTGCAGCAGACAATGGCACATGTTTAGGAAAATAGCCATAGAAAACAAAGCAACAGACCTATCTGGAGAATAAGCTATCTGTAAGAATTTCTTATTTCTATGCTGGTTACAAGCAGCTTGTTATATGTGGATTTGTAAAATACATTCAGCAAAGGCTTACATAGAAGGCTGGGTCCCACCTATAATAAAATGTGTTGCCTTTTACCAAGCATATGGGAAAACACCAGACACTAGGACTATCCGATGATGGTTTCCTGTTCCTCTGGACTTATTTTGAGGGTATTGGTGGCTCTTACAGCTTTACTCTACCTGAAAAGTCAGGATTGAAAGCTACTGAACATGTTGGTCATTCCTGTTAGATAACAACCAAATGGAAAGGACTGTTTCTCTTCCATCTCCCCTGTGCATCCACTAGAAGAGAAGCACACATTTGCTGGTCACACGTAAAATAAAAAGGTGCTTTCTGCTATCGTTGTAATGAGGATTCATCGAGATCACACGCGTGCACAGTTCCTCACAGCCTGTTTTACCTCCTGTTGAAAGTGATGAAGGTCTTGTAACTGGGTTCAGTGGGAGCTCAGCTGTGCTTAGTGCTCTTCTGATTACAAAAATGGTAGGATTATGGTTAATGTCTCCTTGGAAACTGGCCTGCCACACCAATTCACTGCTAGATATTATGCTACAGCTTGAAATGAATGGTATTTAGGCTATGAGCAGCAAAGATACAGATGTTTAAAATGGCAGCAGTGACATTACCTGTGATCCTATGATTATCTTGTGATTTGTTTCTAAGAGTCACAGCTTTTGAAGCCATTAGAATAGGTGAAAGTCTTAGTTTTTTGTTACAGAAAGTAGCTTATTAGCTCTGTTTTGGGAAAAAAAAAAGAGAAAAAAAGCTGGGAAGTGTGATCAGATTGCAGAACATTTTGAAGGCCAGCAATAACTCTATCACGTGCACCTGGCACGTAATTGACTTCAGCTTGCAGCCTATGAGTGCTGCTGTGCCATTTGCTAGATTTGGGATGCTCACAGACGAGGTATGGCCAGCAATTTGAGAAAAGCAGCCTCATGAATAAAGCTCTCTACCTGAGCCTCCGCTGGCCCTGCTTGCTTCGCTCTGAGAGGAGCCTTGGAAAAAGACCCTGTCCTAGGTGAATGACAATGCACTCAGATTCTCCCAAGGAAACTGAGGATGGAGGGACATCTGGCTAGGGTGTGGTGATGTCATTGTTTTAAACTTTCTGTATTTACCTATAGGGAGTCTGCAAACCAACTCATCAGTTTCTCTTTCTAATTAAGCAGGTAAGAGCTTAAAATGGTATTTTCCTTACATTATATTTCGGAGTTGTTAGCTAAGTAGATTTGTTCCTAGCTGAGAAACAGTCCTTGTACCAGGCAAAAATCACAAATGAAAAGCATCATGCTCTGAGCCCTCAAAGAAGCACTGCCATGCCTGACGTTACCAACAAGTGCACAGCTAGGTTTTAACCTGGTGTTCTGCGCAGGGGAACTGTGCTCTGAGCTGGTTGGCAGGCACACCAGTGTTACAAGCTACTACTGATGGTGAAATGCTGCGTGTGCTAGGAACAGTCTCAGCAGCTGCAGGGCTAAGGGTGGCCATCCCTCAGGAAGGAGACAAGCTGGGATCTGGCCAGTTCCCTGGCACATCCTCCTTCACAGTGCAGTCACTTGCTCCCCAGTCTCTCTGTTCACAACCTCTGTGCTTCTCCTCCTGGTTGGGCCTCCCCTTTGCTTTGAGACTGCTGCCTCTTCAACAGCTCCGTTCACTGCTATTTCATTTGCTTTCCTTTTTTCTCCATTTCCATATTTAGCAGCACAAAAACAACTTAAGTTTTCCATACCTAATCAGCAATGTTTCAATGAACCTAGCCTGGACCCTCTTGAAGATGGATTTTTTGGCAAGAACAAAGTACCAGCCAACTGAAAACCAGGACTAGTTGAGAGAAACTCCATGAGGCACCCAAATTTTCTAGATGCTGCCACAATACTGCCCTTTATTTCTTCAATACCTTTATTAAGCCTTCCTTCTTTACATTCCTAGCATTGGCCTCACTAGTTTTCTGATATTTTTTAGATCTTCTATAGGCTTATTCAAGTAGTTTTTACCAGTGGTTCATTTCTGTCTCCCATTTAAATACTACTCCAATCCTTTTTTTTTCCCCTGCACTTACAACTCTGAGATTCTGTATGTTTTGCTGCTTTTTTCTTTTACTAAAACTAAATACTCATCATAAAAATAGTACATTTTGATTTTGTATAGTGGTAGATTTTGCTCCTGGAACAACTCTGCCACCTCTCTTTGGCCAAATTACATGTACATCAACTCTTATTAATAAAACATTATCTAAAATGACATCTACAGTATTTAAAATCTATTCAAAAATCAAAATTGAAATGCTTTAATTTTACTATTACTTCCTGGCTTTTGTGTGTGTGGTTTTTTTTTGTTGTTGTTGTTGTTTTTAAGCATTATACTCATTTTAAAATCACTTCAGGTGTTTTCTTTGTGCAATAAAACTAAAGCAGTACATGCTCAACTAAAAAAATCATCAAGGTTATTCATTATGTTCTCTTTGTTATCACTGGAGATTTAAACATGCCACATAATTGTGGCCAATTAAAACACTCACTGATTTCAATTCTAATTGCAGCAGTCTGGGCTTGGAGGAAGTTGAGATGGGTGGAACAGGTGGGATGACGACATGGGGAAAGATTTCAGTTTATTCTTACATGAAATAAATACATATTTTAGTGAAATAGAAATCAAACAAAGAAATCGAAGCTTCTAGCCCTACTGCATGGATAAGCATCTTAGGTATGAAGTGGGTCAGCATCCTTTCATTATTGCTTTCTTCAGCCTGATGATACAGATGAAACTCACAGTTCTGAAAATGCACCTGAGGTCTAGCTGGATGTTGCACAGAATTAATAAAATGAAAAAGTGACTCTGCAGTGCTGCCTTGAAAATACAATACTGGATACCAGCTGTTCCAGCAGTAGACAACTTGGTTGAAAAGTCCCACTGCTGTGAGAAGGGGAGCAGCTCAGACATCTGAATTTTCCCACTCTGGTATCATCTGCTATTCCCCTTTAGCATCTTGTAAGTGTTGCTAGCATTAGCTGTGCTGGGCCCAGCACTGATGTTGGAGGTGGATCTCACCAGGGTTGGACAAGTGCCTCCTCTACCCCTGGTGGGTAGTTCTGGTCCACGTGTTTCAGAAATTGACTTATTTGTTGTCATTTTTCAACTGATGATTTTTTCTATGCTGGAGATCAACAACATTTTTTTTTCTTGCTCCACTCTGCTTTTCCAGGTGGATGCTGTGCATGGAATGCCTGAATCCCAGACAGCCTCTGTGTGCGTGTTGTGGCGCAGATTTTGGAAGATGTTCCCCCCTCCTGCAAACCTGGGGCAGTGACCCCCATCCTGTCCCACCCTTGGGTGCTGCTCTTGCCCCCTTGGTGCTGAACTGGTGCCAGTGAGGATTTTGGTCCTTCCTGTGTCTGCTTTCGGTGGTGTACACCCCATGCTGTGCAGAGCATTTCTGGGGCAGTCTGGGGCAGCGCCGAGGGGCTCTGGTGCAGTGGAACCAGCAGAGGTAACACACATGACACAGTGCTGTTGTGGCGCTTTTCCCCACCGGCAGTGGTTTGGGTGGATTTGGGCAGTTTTGGGCAAATGAAGGAGTCAGATCTCTTCCCATTTCACAACCTGCTAGGTTTAGCCCTTCCTGCTGGCTTTAATCAGCACAAACACAAGTTTGCATCACTTCACGTTGCAATGTGATGTGGGCAGTTCCTATTGCAGGGCTGAAGCCTCCCCTTTGCACGAAGAAAAGGCTGGTTTCTGTACCTAGGCGTCCAGCACCCAGAAAGGACCAAGCGCTTTGTAGGCAGAGCCCACCCCAGAGCTGGTGCTCCAGGACCCCAGCCTCACAGGGTGGTGGGAAACCGCTCCACCTGCCCTGGGAGCCCCTGACCTGGGGGAGCCTGCAGGAGGAGGGAGACCTCCAGGCAGCAGCACAGGTAAGTGATGTGACATTGGGTTGTCCATTGTCCTTGATTATGTTCCTCACCCATCCTCATGCCTCATCTAATCTGCGGTACAACGGGGGGAAATGGCAATTCCAGATGCCCCTAAGCTCCTCTTAAAAGCTCTCCTCTGGCTGGTCCCTGCAAAGGACTGTGCTACCTGTGGGAGAGTTAGTAGTGGATGTCTACCACCTTGCCTCTGCTTTCAAGCTTCTACCAGCAAAAGCTCTAGAGCTGTCTAATATACTCTTGAGCAAATAACCAAGACAAGCAATAACAAAGATGATGGCAAAGGAAAAGAGCAGGTGTTGGAAGGGCCTGGATGTTTTTTGAAGAGGATTAAGATGAATCAAGCTTGGATCTGCAGAGACTTCCCCTTCCCACCCCCGACAAGCCCAAAACACTCCCTGCCCTGTGAGCACTTCCTGCTCACTACTTCTGTTTACGTAGTGCTTTTTCTGACCTCTCCAAGACTTTGCTTACAGCTGGCAGCTCTAAGGCTCTTCCCATTCCCATGCCTTCTCCACCTATATGCTTGTTCTGAATGTGGAGGATGGAGGGAAGAAGCACTTGGAAGACAGTAAAAGGAACAGTGTCCAAATGACAGAAGTCCCAAGGTGTTCATCAAGGTGGCAATAGCTTCTAACGTGGGAGCACAGATCTCTTCTGCCACTACTCACTTGTGAGCATCATCACATCAGATGAAGTTTAAGGGAAGTAATATGGAGGGGAAAGGAAGTCGCTTGTATTGTTTCTTCCCCTCCTGCCTACTCCTAGAAACCTGGGGTTCTTTGGAGGCTGACATGAGGCAAACCTGAAACAGGCTCATCCCGGAGGAGCCTGCAGTGGTATCCTGGGTTGGATCCTCCTGGTGCAGCTGAAGCACATTACATATCCAGCCAGGAATGGCTGGTGGTCCTGTCTGCACTCCCTGTTGTGGCTGGGGCCACCAGCATAAGAGGACTTGCAGCCCCAATGGAAACCTGTTCCAGCAAGCTGTGTGCATTAACCTCCTGCCCTGATTCACCAGAAAGGCAGCAAGATGCATTCTGGGACCTCTAGGCTGTACTATTGAAGCAGATGGGATGACTTCTGGGCCAACTCTAATCCACATTCTCCTCCTTTAGAGTTTGCCAGTGGATGGGGTTGGTTCAGGACACAAAGGGAGCAATTATTTACAGCAATGGACTTTTCAAGGCCAGGATACCGAAGCGGGCACCAAGGAAGGGCGCTCCATCGTGTCAGCAGCCTATGTTGGCATGGGTGCACCCCATCTGTGGAGCAGCAAAACTCAGTCTTGCTTGCACGGACCAAGAGCTTCAGCTGGTTCTGCCCATAGCTTGTTGCTTAACCCAGGTAAAGCAATGAACCACACAAACCCAGATATGGCATATGCACGTGCACAGATATATACATAAACATGTAACATCTTTGTACCAACATAATCAAAATAGACTCTTGTGTATGTTTGAGTGCTTCTGCTTTGGTTATTATCCAACCAAACATCTTTGCTGGAAAACTTCCCAGGTTTTATTTTATTTTGCTATAGAGGAGACAGCTTTACCTCTGCCTAAGTTTCCAAATATCTCCTGTGTCAGCTTTACCTTACCTCCTTGTGAAGATCCCAGTGTTTAACAGGATGCAGGAATTTGTCATTCTGTCTGTAATGCCTTCAAGACACACAGTCTGCTGTAGGCTACAGTACAGACTGGCACCTTACCTAAGAGATGGGTCTGTAACACCTGAGAGAGCTTTCTTTGTCTTGATGCTGGCATGTTTTGGTTTGGTTTTTAATCCTATTCATATCTGACGTGAGTTCTGCTAATGGCTGCAGCTCTCAGATCCTTGTTTGATAACAGGTTTTGAAGTGGTTGTTGCTCGTACATCAAGCGTGAGGGCAGAGGGAGGAGCTGAGCCATTGCCTTAGTTAGGCGGCCCGCTTGGCCAGGCGTGGCTGCTGTGTTGTTCAATAACTCTTACCATGTCTTTTCCAATTGCTACATACTTTTTAACCCGTTCCTTCAGAGCACTTTTCCACAAAGCCAGATCTTTATTTTCAGGAATCCCATCGTGTGCCTGGGCTGTAGCACCTAGCTTTTCCCCTCCCTCTGAAAGATAAACCTCATCCCCACCACCTAACAAAGCCCCTTGGTGGGAAACCACAAAAAGAGTCATGGGTGGCAAATGCAAGGTCAGGATGTGAAGTCGGATGGTGTGCCAGATGCCCAACCGGGACGCAGCCAGGTGCGAAGTGCTCTTACCGTATGGAAAGCACTGTCTGCTCTGCTCCTGCTCCATTCCTGTTCCGCTCCTGCTCCACCCAATGCACGGGCAGGAGCTGTGGGAGCTGGCCCCAGGCATCGCAGGAGGGGATGGATGGCGGCTGCTGCTGCTCATGGCTTCGAGAGCGGCACAGAAAGGACCTAAGAAAGAAGGCGGAGGGGGGAGAAAAAAAAAAAAGAGCTTATGCTTGGATGTCTAGGGCCATCTGCCACCACAAAAAGTACAATACTGGATTCTTGAAATGTAAAAATAGATCTCAAAAGAGACATGTTTTAATGAACTGAGCACAAAGAAACATGGTCGAAATAAACTGCAAACAGAAGCAAGGTTCAAGGATCTGTTTGTTAAATGAACACCCAAAGCCAGAATATGTTTTTAGTGCTGGAGAATGCTGGCTGGCTGGTTTCGGCTGCAGCCTGCGCTCTCTTTGGGATGCATGTGGGAGCAGGAGCCGGTGAATGGCGGCCCTTGTTTGTCCTCTCTTGAGGAATCTAATTATGTATCAATTGATTTCAAAGCCCACAACAGTAACTCTCTAGCAAACACTCGCTCCGAGACATTGTTCTGATTTTCGCCCGGTCATAATTTATTCACCTCCGGTTTCAGGGAGGTGGCAGTCCCCTCCCGACCCTCCCTTATCCACCGCTCCCTCTCCTTGCGGCTCACCCAGCAACAACCCCCCCCCCCGCCCCGGGGGGGGTCCGAAACACCACACGGCCGGGGGGCTGCCAGCGATCACCTGGCGCTGGAGGACGCCGCCTCCGCGCCCCCTCCCCAAGCTCCTGCCGCTCCCCCAGCTGCCGGGGGTCCCCTCACGCACCGTGCGTGTGCCCCGCGTCCTCCCCGGCCCCTCACGGGGGGCAGGGCCCCGCGGAACCAGGCGGTGGGGGTCCCCCCTCCGTCCCACCCCCGTCCCCTCACCGCCGGCCACGAGCCTCCTGTCAGCGCCCTCCCGTCAGGCAGCGCCCGCCGGCGGGAGCGGCCGCGAGCCCCGGGGAGCGGCACGGGGGGGGCGGGGGGCGCGCGCCTCTTCCCGCGCGCGGGCGCGACCCCCGCGCCCCTGCCCGCGCGCGGGACCGTGCACACCTGCGCGGAGGTGCGCGGGCAGAAACGCGCGCCGTTGTTGTTTTTTTTTTTTCTTTTTCTTTTTTTTTTTTTTTGCAAAAGCAACTCCAGGAGCAAACGCGCGCACACGCATGTATGATTGCACTTACAGATGCGCATGCACGCGCGCATATATGCATGCTCAAATATGTACGCGCAAATGCATGCACAAACGCGCGCAAATGCATGCGTACGCATACACGCGCACAAACACACACACGCACGCACAAACATACACAAAGACACGTACACGCACAGTCATGCATGCACAAATACATGCACAAGCACGCACATACAAATGCATGCACACATACACACGCACAAGCACACACATGTACGCAGCCGTGCACATGCCCTCCCCCCCCCCGTCCCCCCCCAGCAGTCCCCTCCGGCTCTGCACAGCCCCGGCGCTGTCCCCCCCGTACCTGCCGGTGGCCGGGGGCTGCAGCTGAGCCCACGCAGCGGGCGGGTTACAATGGGGCTGGCCCCGGGGGGAGCCTCATAAAAGGAACACGTTTCAGCTACAAGCTTCCCCCAGCTGGCCCCCGACTTCACTCCTCGTTCCCTCTATGGAGAAGGGATGGGGGGGTGAACTAGGTTTTTGGTTTTGTTTTTTTTTTTTTTTCGGGCCCAACCCGAAATCCTCTAGTTTCCCCAGTTTAAAGGGAAGAGTCCCGGGGGGGATGACAAAAGCTCCAGCCCTGACAGTTTCCCATTGCATCTTGGCCCATTGCATCCTTGGTTATCCCTTTCCCCAAGAGAGAAAACCGATTAATTTTTGCAATACACCTTCAAACGACCCTATCCCCCCTCCCCCGGACTTCACTAAGCAGCATCTGGAAGCGAATCCATCCCCAAATGTGTGTGTCCCCTCCCCCGGCACAGCAGCGCTGGGGGCCGTGCCCCCCCAGCCGCTATTTAGCGCCTATTACAGCGGGGGGACACGGGCAAGGTGCGGGTTTAAATGCAGCCGCCCCCCCCCCCCCCCCCAAACGCAGACAATTTTGATGAGTGGGTTTTTGTCCGGATGGTTTGTAATGGTGCCTGTTTTGGGGTGTCCCGGGGGGTCCGGGAAGCTTTAATTCGCTCACAAAGGCTCATTTGCAGGTCAATGCCATGGCACACTCGCCTCTCCCCTTTGCCTAAATCTCCTTTTGTTCCCCATCGCCTGCTCCTCATGCCAGATGGCCGCGGAAAATGCTAATTTTCTCTCCCTCTCTCCTTTTTTTTTTTTTTTTTTTTTTTGCATTTAATTGCGGCCCTTTGCAGATGGGGGCCGCGGAGTGTGTGCTTCATTCAAATGAGGTTTGCTTTTTGGTTTCCAGGCACGTTTCTAAAAGTCCGATCCGAGTCAGGCAGGGATTAGTTTGACAGGGAAGTGATCAGATTAAAATCCCTGCCTGAGCTCGGCTTCCCCGCTCCCTCCCTTCGCAGCCGTTCTCCATCCTGCCAGCCAAAAATGGGAAAATTTTGAAAAAAATGGGGGAAGAAAGGGCAAAGCCTTCTTCTCCTTGAGTGATTTGGGGTGAAATCAGCCCAAATCCAGGCAGGAAAATCAGTCTTCCTGGGGAGATGGGAAAATGAGCTTTTCTCGCCATGAGTAGGTTGGTAAACCTGGATTGGGGCTGAAAATCATAGGATTGGTCACATTGGAAAAGCCCTTAAAGATCATCGAGTCCAAGTGTCCACCTGACCCGAGTGCCACCACTAAGCCGTGTCCCTTAGCACCCGCTCTTTTGGGATTTTCCTCCCCAAAACCCAGTGTTGATGTGGATGGGATGCGGGTGCCACCGGTGGCCTGGTGACTGAGAGGGCACTGGGCAGGACAGGACCAGGACCGGACACAGCAGCCCCCCCACGCCTGCAGGGGAAGAGGGAGGTGTATGTTAAGACATATTAGGGTTATAAAAGTCTTAAAAGCTGCTTGACAGTACAGAGAGACAAACTTATTGCACAGATTATCATTTTGTGCTCATTCACAGGTCTACACTTTATTTTTTCTTTATGGTTAGTCTGTTAGAGCAAGATGCTAACTGTTCCCTTGCTGACTTCGAAGCAAATTAGCTGACTGCTTTGCCTTAATTACCCTTGCTTATCTGGCTTAATTAAAGCCAGCCCACAAATGCTGACCCAGGTGTTCCGTGTGCTGGCAAACTGCAGGCACCTGGAGCTGCTCTGGAGCAAGGGGCTGCTCTCAGGTATTATAAATATATAAATATGTGTGTATGCACACACTCAGGATTTTTAAGTTTTTGAGTTTTGGATAATATATATAGTGGGTTTTTTGGTGCTTAAGAAAAATACCTGTTAAACCAAGGATTACCCATTATGATTTACTTGTTCCTTAAGAGAGAGACTTCAGGCATCAGCTCTGGGACTGTGGGGTGAGAAGGAGCTCTGTGATGCCTTTTTTACCAGGTAGGATCTGAGTAAGGATCTGAGTAACTGTGTGTGTGTGCACAGATCTCTTTTTGCCTCTGTCACTGCTGGGGAATCGCAGCTCCGGACTGACCTGAGCTGGTGTAAGTGAACAACTGCATTGCACTGGGTGTTGGTGCTTGACAACTTGTGGTGAGTAGGTGGAAACAGCCATTCTCCTTGGGATGACTAGCAAAAAATAAAAGCACGTTTACTGTGGACAAAGACTTAACCCTAGTATCCCTTAGATCTTTAGTAATTATTTCTCTCTCCCGATTTTTTTTTCCACCACTTTTAAATTCAAGTTGGGGAGGGGCAAATCCCATATATTCTGGCTTTCTGTTTAAGTTAGATTTGTTTCTCTAAGAATTCAAGAACATTTATTTGCTTAAAGGCTTGCCAGTAAAAAGGCCCCAGGTCTAATCCCCTTTCTGCTACACAGCACTGAAACTTAGGAAACTCTTTGCCTATTGACTTCTTCACGTGGAAACCGATCCGCTGAAAGCAAAAAGAAACCATTTCTTGGAGCGGGGGGAGAAAACCTCTGAAAGTCTGTTTTGAAGAAGTCGTCGTCCTTGGCCTGTGTAGTAGCAGCAGAAGCAAAGGCTTTTTGATCCTCAGATTTGTAAACTTGTAGACATAATAATGCCATTTCTCTAGTGTTAGCAGGTGTCCTGTCTGGAAGTTGCTGCCTCAGCCTCCAGCAGAGCTGGGAATTAGAAAATTGTCTGTCTTTCCTGAACCGTGAAGTGCTGCTCTTAAATAAAGGCCAGGTCAGATGTTAAAGGGACATTCTTGTCTTCTGAAGCCGAAATAATCTACAGTCACATCGAGAAATGAAGGCATCCTCCTCCCAAAATGGTCAACCTCTTTATCTCCCATTATATTCCCCAGGGTCAAGAAAAACTCTGTCCATGCGGATGTTTTGCAGTATTTTTCCTCAGCCTGTACTCATCCCGCCTCTGTACAGCTGAATTTTAGGGGAATAGAGTACCTGGGGAAAGTTTTATTCTTTTTTCTCTCTTTTTTTCCCCCATTATCCTTCCTGTGTCTCTGACAGAACAGTTCAGTGAATACAGATCAAGCTTCAAATATAAATTGTTTTCTCTCTCCTCATTAATAGATCTCAGATGAAGCCTTTTTTTTTTCCCTTTTTTATTTGGTAAGATTAACAGGCTAAAGAGAATTTTGCAGCAAGTCCTCAAAAATCTTGCAGGTAGGAATAAAACACAATCCCCCTAGCACATCTTTTAATTTGCAGCTAATTCCCTCTGATAAGGTGCCTTTGCACTGTTTTATGGGTGTTGGTAACAGTGGTTTTATGGAAGTTATTCCCAAATATCTCTCCGTATTGCCCCAAAGACATGGTTGCTGCTGCCTGGAAGTGTTACACCAGACAGCAAGCACAAACTGCAGCTTTTATTTTATTCACACTGTAAAAAGGCTGCTTCTTGAAGTGCCCCAGCTTGGGAGCGATGCTGATAGGGAGAAGAGCTTCCTGCTTGCTGCCAGGGTTTGCCCCACTACGCACTGGAAGGGGGGCGTGAAATTTGGCAGAGGGGTGGGCTTTGTGTCAGGGACATGCCTTTTGCCACCCCCGTGCAAATTAAATACGTGTTTTTTCCCTCCAGTGCTGTCAAACCCTCCAATACTCAGTAACCTGCTGTGCTCCTTGGGCTCAGGCACCCAGCTGGGATTCAGATCTGGCTCTGCCATTGATTTTTGTGGGTGATTTGGGGAAAAATCACTTTATGGCTTTGTTTCAGATTCCAGACTATGGAAGAGAGCCAGTGCTCACTGCTCACCCCAATGCTTGTAGGAGCTTTAAGGTGAGCATTGCTGGGTGCATCCCTAGCTTTTGGCACACAAAGCCTAGACTTGCACTGCCACAGGCTTCACCAATAACATGCCTCCAGCACCATGCCTCCTGGATTCATTTTAACTGGTTGAAAGCATTTTAAACTGGCCAGACTGGTGGCATTGCTAAGGTCTGACATCAGGTGTAAAATGCAAAGCAGAAAATTCTGGCTGAAAGCTTCAAAAGGTTTGGTCTTGGCACAAAATATGGGCATCCCTCTTTGGAAGAATATGTATCCTGGCTTGTTTGGTTACTGAAACAAAAATGGGTTTAGCCTAAAGATGTGCGTGTGTGGGGGAAGACCCCCAGGAGTTCACAGACGATTTTGGTATTCCCTTTGGGAGAGAGCAAAACTTGCAAGCTGTTGCCCAAAGCTTTGGGGACCCGCAGCCAGTGGATGGGATGCTGTGCAGCCCAAGCAGAGCTGAAGCCCTGCTAACTAGAGCCACCTTTGAAAACTTCTTGAATGAAAGTCCGAGGGAAAACAGGCTTTGCGAAACCAATTACCCCCGAGTGTATGAAAACAACTTAATTCATGCCCATTGTTTTCCAGAGTGAACTGCTGTAGGACTCGTTTCCCAGTGTGTCTCAAGCTGCCTAATGTGACCCAAGCAGGGGCTTCCCTGGGGTTTTTAATGTAAAAATGGGACTGGGTGGTGTTGGTGAATTTGTTGTGGGGGCCATTTTTGGGTTGATTTTTTTCGAGATGAAAGGCTTGCATGTGTGTTGTCACAGAGTGGCACGCAGGCATGGCTGCACACTCCTGTCCCTCTTGTCCAGTAACACTCCAAAATATCTGGGATCAAAGCATCTTCCTTCTTGGAAAAACTTCTTTGCCTCACATCATGGCTGGGCACAGAAGAGCTCCGAGGGTGACTGTAGTGGAAAGGCTGGTGGGAGCCAGGGTCTGGCGTCACGGTTCTGCATATGCGTGATTTTGGGAAATCTTCCCAATCCCCACCTCAAGAGTCGGCGGGGATGGGGGGCAAGCTGTGGCAGAGTGAAAAGCCTTGTCAAAGCTCATGTAGTGATTTTTGAGTGTTAAAGACTGGAGGAAAAAAAAAAGGCATTGAATGTTTTTAGGTTCCTTTTCTTAGGTGGCACCTGAGAAATGCTCTGAGGTTTGTGCTGCAGAGCAGGGCTGAACTTTGAACGTGGCGTTTTCTGCCACATATGACACAAGAGGATGGGTGAACGATGCGCAGGGCTGCAGGAAGGGAAACCAGGAACGGCGAGGACCAGGGAAGACCTTGGCTCTGCCCCCTTGTGTCTGTGCATGATGATAAAATCTTTTTAATTAAATGATCGCACTGAGTGCACAGGGTGAACAGTGCTCGCTTAATGAGCAGTTGCTCAGTTTGGCTTTTTCTCTCTGTTCAATGGACAGTGCTGGGTCTTATTAACTGTGCACTGTTCAAGCCCTGACCAAAGACATTAATAATTTCCCTGTTGGATTTATTTGGTTCAGCTCGCTGTAGTATTAGAGTGCTTTTCAAACATGAATGGATTAATATATAAGCCATGAGTGCTGTTATCTGTATTTAATGATGGGGAACCAACGAAAAGAGAGATGGAAGCTAATAATTGAGTGCTGGTCTGAGACGCTCCATAGCCAACCATTTCTAAGCACTCCTCTTCATCTAGCCAAAAACACATGCAGAGCCTAAACCAGCCTTAGCCCTGCTTCTGCTCCACCTGTATCCCCTTACCCCAACCCACATGCTGCACGGTGCTGTCCCTGCATCCCCACAGCTTGGGTCCCCATGACACCATGGGTGCAGATGTGAGGCTGCACGACTGCTGGCTGCCAATCTTCCTGGAGCAGAGGCTTGGCCATGCTGACAGGGGATAGGGCTCCAAAACTCTGTTTGTCCTGTGCCTATGAGTTAGAGCTACTTTTCCTCTCGTAGCCAGGCCCGTTTCAGGGGTTTTATGGCCTCTGCAGCTCTTCAAACTGCTTAGCATCTTCCTTTCTGCTCTGTTCACAAAGTGTTAACTAGAAAAACAGAATTATATCTTTTAATCTTACAAAGAGACTTTGGGATTGTGTTTGGGTCTGATTTGTTCCGAAAACATGTACAGAAGAACAGTTCTGAGGGGGTATGGGCTGTTGGCAGGGAGGCACGTATACACGTATACCTATATGCATGCACTACTTCTTTCTGGTTCTCTGCTTAAATATGGTCAATTCAATTTCTTCTCCCCACGTGTATACTCTGCTCAGATCTACTAAGCAAACACAACCAGTTGTAAGTGAATTGAGCATTTAGTGGATCTATTTTATTTCTATACTCAAATGTAGGAAATTATGCTTTAAAAATGACCATTTTCCCCTGTCCTGTTACCTACACCTCGTGCTCATTAGAGACAAATATTTGCTCAAGAAGTGGAAAGCAGCTTTTTTGTTTATTCTAAGTGATAATAGAACAAGTTTTGGCCTGGAAAGAAAAGTCGTGGCTAGGCAGGAGAATGATTCCCAGCGTCAACCATATGTTGCATTCATCTAACTGAAGTGGCTTAATTACTGGTAGATGTTGCTGCACTCATAAAGATAGCGCTAAGCTTTCTGCCAAGGTTGTTTGCTTATAATTGCATTTCCTGGGGGCAAAGGGGGTCCAAAAGACTTTCTCCTGATGAGCTTCCCTTTCAGTCTTCTGCTTAGGTAGGCACCACAGGGTTTGCATCGGGAGATGCTTGCCTGAAACAAAGCTCTAGAGGTCTCGCAGCATTAAAGCTCCTGTCTTGGAAGTGCAGCAGCCGTTTCCCAAATGTGCAGCTCTCCTCCACGGGAGAGGGAGCAGTGGTTTGGGGTAGGTTATTCCTCTGAGAGCATAGCTGGCTTCAGCCTAGGATGGAAGCAGCTCAGATATTGACCTGTCTTTTTGTAGCTGCGATGAGCTGTAAGATCGCTCCTTCTAGACCCTTGATATCGTGCATCCTTTCCAAAAAATATTCCTGTCGTGAAATCCAAAGTGGGATTTGGGATTTCTCGCTGAGGGGTAAGCGGGCTGGCTGTAACAACGGGCAGCCTCCCTCTGTTTCTGCCTATGTATTCTCATGATAAAGGGCACTTTAAAGCCCTTCTGACAATGAATGAGTCCTAGTTAAATATTTCAAGAACTTCTTTACATGGTTTCCTCTGATGCATGTACTGTTGAGACATCTGTCTTCAGTACTAATAAAGTAGTCTAGATTTAAAATGAACTTCATTGGATTGCTTTGAAACTATAGGCACATATGGTTCATAATTAGCTGGATATCTCTTATAGTTAAATGATTTTTCCCCTCTCTCTCTCTCTCTCTGTCGCCCATTCGCATCAATAATAGAAGCAAACAAAGTTCCAATTGTTCCCTGTTGCGGGACATTATGTGCCTGAATAAATGGATGTTGGCTGTGTCTACATGGATTTGCCATATGGCTACAAAGGCCGAAAGAATAGGGGCAGTGTGCTTTGTGCTGGGGCGAGGCAGGCTGGGTGGAGCAGGGTGCGGGGTGGCCGCACACCTTCCTGCCCCGCATCCCGCGGGGCTGGGCTCGGGCACAGGAGCTCCTCGCCTGGCCCGACAGCCCCCTGCCCGCTCTGCTGGGATGCTCCGGGGACACCTTGGCACAGCTCCTGCGGCCGAGGTATTTGGGAGCTCGGAGTGGGGATTTTGTCATTGCAGAAAGTCCTATTATGAGTGGGGGGGCTGGGACAATGGAGGTCCCAAAGGCACCTGCTTTCATGAAAGCGAGAGAAAAGCCCATAAATCCTGGAGGATCCAGCTGCCTCACTCCGGGTATTGTTGGCTTTCAGAAGGAAAGGGAAAAGCTATTTTTCTTTTCAAAGAGGGGGGAAAATCGTATTGAGGCAGCGGCCACTGATGCGGGCGCGTAAAATAATCCCGTTCTGATTAAGCGATCACGAAGCTGGAGGTAATCAATGTTACTTTTACAGCCAGGAGCGTTTTGCGGCCGTGACGGGGGGGCAGAGGCAAGCACTGCAGGGGCCAGGGAGCGCCGATGCGGGTAAACCCTCGGCCGCCTTCTCCTGGCTGCCCCCCTCTCGCCCCCCCCCCAGATCCGTGAAATAGCATCATCGCGCAGCTCCTAGGGCTTAAAAGGGACAAATCCAGCCAGCCACTCCCCTCCTCCGCTCTCCAGCACCACCTGTGGCCAGGATTGGGCCCCCTGCAGGTGGCTGCCCCCCCCACCTCCCCAGCACAGGCTCAGGGCGTTTGCCCGGGGTGCCCCCTGTGAGCTGCACAGGGGTGCGTGGCCGTGCCAGCACTGGGTGCTGTACTCATGTATTTTGCCTCGTGGCTGTTCTGCTCCCCCCATTTATAGCTGGAATTGCAGGATTTTCCTCAAAATTAATGCTGGGCTTGGACCAGAAGGATGGGGAAGCTTTACCCTGCAGTAATGTAGGGTGGGGGCATGCAGGTTGCAAGGGTCCCCCCATACAGAGCCTGCTGAGGGGCTGTCCCCACCCCTCATTACCCCCACTTAGTGTGGGGCAGCCCCAAAGCCTGGAGGGGTCTTGGGCCCACCTTCGGCAAGAGGAGAAGGGAAAAACAAAGCGTAGAAAGGCTGAATTTGGGGCTTCCATGGGTGTGTGTTCCCTACCTCACTTTAACTCCAGCAGCACTCACACACATGTGGTCACAAGCCACCAAGCCCTTTCCTCCAGCAACTGGGGGCAGCTTTGCACTGCACAGGGGGGTGTGGATGCAGCCACAGTGCATGGAGCAACACGGGCTTAGGCCTCAGTGATCACAGCCACCTCCCCAGCTCCCTGGGACATCTGCACAACACACACCAAGCAGCATTGCAAGGGTTTCCTGGATTTTTTTTATTATTATTATTATTTGAAGTTGTGGCATTATTTGCAATGGCAGTGGTACAAACCGGCTCAGGAACCATTGAAACAGATTTGTCTTCAAGTAAATTCTAAAAAATGTTTTGATTCATAACTACATCTTGCGAATGCAAAAAAAAAAAACTATAAAAATAAATTTACATTTTGTAAATAACAAAAGCAAATATAGTGCCCTTTGGCTTAACCAAAAGAAAAAAAAAGACTATTGGATGTCAATCAGTTATCCACATTTCTGACATAAATAGAAAATATAAGTTAGTATAACTCTTAAAAAACGTTTTTGTACAAATATACACTTGCTTTTTTCTTTTTTTCCTCCACCTTTTCCTTTTTTTTTTCTTGCACTGAGAGATCAGCAGAGATTAAACATTTCATATAAATGACTTTTAAAGCTTTACACTTCTGGCCAGTGTACTCACATTAGGCATAATACATTTCTATATAGAACGTAATACATTGCACAGTTGTACGGTAACACTGCTCCGTGCGCGGCCGGGCGCTGCGCCTGTGGCTCCGGCTCCGCTCCGGTTTTGCTCCGGCTCCGCTCCGGGGCCCGGGCCGGGCGGGGGGGCCCCGGTTGGCCGTGCCTGGGGGGGCGCCTCGCCCCCGGGGCTGCGCGCCTCTCCCGTGGGTGCCGTAGTGCAAAAATCTAGGGGGGGCGGGGAAAAAAATAAAAAATTATGATGGGATACGTAAATTAATAGGAAGCCCCCTACCCGAGCATCATCCTCCCTCCGAGTGCTCCTCACCTGGCTCACCGGAGCCGCTTGCGGGGGGTCTGCTCAGCCGGCACGGCGGCGGGGGGGGACGCGCAGCCGGGGGGGCGCTCGGCCGCTGCCTTGGGCTGCGCCGGCCGTTTCCTCCTGGCGAAGAAATCTGGAGGGGGGGGACGACGAGAGAGGGGGCGTCAGCGAGGCGGAGAGGGTGCACGGGGGGGGGGGGGCGAAAAGGGGGGGGGAGGACCCAACTCCCCGCTCCCCCCGTCGGGGCACGCACCTGTGATGCGGGCGGCGGCGCCGCTCCGTCGGGCGGCGCGGCGGCGAGGAGCGGGGGGCGCGGCGCGGTTCTCCCGGCTCAGCCGCCCCCCCGGAGCCCCCTTGCCGGCGGCGGGGGGCGACGGTGCCGGGGGAGCCCGGCGTAGGGGGACCCGACGGCGCCCCACCTGCAGGGTCTCCCGGTAGAAAGCGGGCACGGCGCCGCCTTCCACCTCCTCCCAGCGCAGGCGGCCGGGCGCGGGGGGCAGCGGGGTGTCGGTGTGGAAGTTGTAGTCCCAGCGGCGTTGGTCGGCCTCGCCCATCTCCCGCAGGCGGCTCCGCAGCTCCCGGCCCAGCTCCTCGTGGTCCACCGGCCCGAAGAGGCTCCTGCAGACGGCGCTGCGGTCATGGCCGGCCAGCAGCGCCCGTCGGGCCGCCAGGCGCTCCAGGGCCGGGGGGCCGGAGAGATGCACGTCGGCCATGGGTGGGTGGAGGGGGGGGTGCGTGGCTGGCTGGCTGCGTGAGGGCCCCCCGCCGCTCCTCCTCGCCGCCAGTCCCGTCGCGTCCCGCAGCCTTGCCTCCCCGCCTCTGAGCCCCTTCCCCCGGCCGCCCCGCTTTTAAACCCCGCTCCCCTCGAGGCCGAGCAAAACACCCATTAGCAGCACGGCGTTTCCCTGCCAGCAGCCCGCCGCGATTGGCGGCAGCCCCCCCGCCGCCCCCCCGGCCCCCGACGGCAGCCCTCCTGCCCGCGCCCTCCATTGGCTGCGCCGGGCAGCGCCGCTCCGCCGCCGGCCGCATTGGCCCGGCCCGGCCCGGCCCCGCCGCATCGGGCCGGGGGGGGCGGCCCCGGCGCTGGCCCGGCCCCGGGGGGGCGGCCGCGGAGCTCCCCGCCCGCCGCCGCCTTTGTCTGCCGCCGGCCGCAGCTCCGCCGACGCCTCCCCGGCGATTTTCGGGCTTGTTTTTATCCCCTCCCTCCCGCCTTGCCAGCCCGGAGGTGGGGTGTGTGTGTCTGTGGCATCATCGTTATGTTTTAGCCTTTTTACTTCTTTTTTTTTTTTTTTTTCCCCGAGGGGACGTTTTGCAGCATCCGTAGGGCGCGCGGGGGGAGGACAGCGGGACCGCTGCCGGCTCGGGGTTTTTATTACGCTGCTGCAAAACAAAGCGGGATGCTTGCAGATCTCAAAACAAGCTGAGGGCTATTTTTAAAAATAGGACTGCTCGGCTGCATGGAAGTAATAAGTCGCAGCCTCGCTGAATAGAAATACATGAAAACCACAGCATTTTCCTCTCCTAACTTTTAAACCCACATAATACATGTTTGTTCACTGCAGATGAACTAATCTCGCTATTGTGTTGCCACGGATCAGCTGGCTTGCGCTTCACATTTTCTGCAGGTCACTGCAGTCATTGCCTTTTGTTGTTTTGGGATGGGGGAGCGCAAAATGAAGGGGGGGGTGGAGGGAGCATGATCAGACATGGTGCCAAGACTGGGCCCAGAGCACCATCATCAGAGGCTCGGTACCATGGTGAGCTTCTCTGCGAGCAAGGAGGGAAGATATGTACACAAGATGCCCTTTGCCCCCTCTGCGAGCAAGGAGGGAAGATAAGTACCCAAGATGCCCTTTGCCCCTCCGCACTGTTTTCCCCGTGTCTGTGGCCACTGCCAACCACATCTTCAGCCCCACTCCCAAGGAGTGGCAGGGCCCAGTGATGCCCCCACTTTGGGACTCGTGAGGTCCCTAGTATGGGACCTGTGGGGAGGGTCTTTCAGCACCCAGGCTTTGAGATGTCACAATGAGCTTGGTCTCCCAACATCATTTCTGATGTCTGTGGGGGTGGGAGGGCTCTCAGACAGAGGTCTGTAGGTCTGTAGCTTTGCAGTGGTGAAGACACCACAAATGTGTTCAGGGTGCAGGTCCCCTGGCCGTGCTTTGGTTTGCAGGTCAGGCCCCAGGTCACTCATTTCACAACTGGGTAGCACAGGTGCTTTAGAACAGGTGAAGACTTTTATCCATTTTAAGATAGCTGTTTGGGTGTGGTGTTCTCAACAGGTACTCTTGGTTTCTTGTGTGAGGCAGACCGATGTGGAAATACCACCACAGTGTCCTTCCTGAAGTGGCCCCCAGGAGGTCTCCTGGCCCAAAGGATGTCACCCGAGCAGCTCCCAAGAAATCCCTCGTGGTGACTCTGTGTCTGAATGGGTGGTAGGTGAGCGTGGGTCAGTGAGGGTTAGGCCAGGGCGAGAAGAGAAGGCAAGGAGCCATGCTGGTGTGATAGGGGAGCGCATTGGCCATGGCGCCACATCCACCTCTCCCCACCCCAAGGGGCAGGTTGTGTTTAGAAATAAACTGTGTAGAATGGGAAACCTGCTGAAAAAAGTACCTTCTTTTCAAGTTGGAGCAAAATGGCGGTGGTCGAGTCCCTGCAGACAGGAGCTCTTTGTGAGGAGCCCTTGCTAACCTGCTGTGGTCCTCCTGGCCGCCTTTCCTGTTTTCGGCCTCCTTGGTTTTATGCATTCCTGCAACAGAGGCTGAGTGAGCAAACTTCCCTGCTATTTGCAAGATGTGGGAGTACACTCTGAAAACCTTCGTCTCAGGCCTTCCAAAGCATTTTCGGAGGTTAGCCAATATTTACGTAGCGCTCGAGGGATGCGAGGAGCTCTGCTTTTAGCAGGAAAGCATTTGCAGGGGTTGCCACGGGTGGGAGGCCACTTTGCCTTCCAGCTCACCTGGGAGGTAAAGCAGCTCATGTTCAAGGTTTTAGTGTCTGATGGGGTTATTTTAGCTCATCTTCCTCATTCCTGGTGCTCTCCATCTCTTTGACATGTTTTTTTTTTTTTTTTTTTTGTGTGTGTCTGGTAATACTACATTGATGGTGACAATGTGGGGGACTTTTTGCTCGCAGTTGCCATTTCTGGTAGTGTCCAAGCTTGTCTTCTGCATGGAAGGTAAGCATCCAGCTCGTGTGAGGAGGGAGCACTGTCTGCACAGAGATGTGGTGTTAATTTAGTGAGTTTGTGAACTTTAAGGCCAGAGGAATATGGTATGAGCCACTAGATGAGCAGTTTGCCCAACATGAGCCTCAAAGCCTTACCCAAGGGCCCATTCACTTCTTTGGAAATTCCCGCTCCAGTGCAGAGCGGAGGAGTCATCGTTATGCTTAGAACAATGCCCTGTAAGAATGAAGCATTTTTGCTCAAAAAGACCGATTAGCTCTGCATACCCAGAACCATATCTGCTGATGTTGGAGAAAACAATGACTTGAGCATGTATTCCTGCTGGCTGCTCTGTTTCAGAGGGTGAGGGGAGGGAAGGCGAGCTCCTTTATGGCTTGTGTATCATTGTAGGGATTGTGACTGCAGGAGGTTTATTACGTTTGTTCCTGTTTGGAAGGAGTCCAGGGTGGCCATCAGAGCGAGGGCCGAGGTCGCTGCCTTGGCAGATAGGGGAGGAAAGGTCCTCACACTGCAAAGTGAGCAAGAAGCAAGTGAGCACATTCAGTAATGTTAAGGTGTTAGTAAGGTAACAAAACAGAGAGCCCTTGCACTGTCATTCTGGCAGGGATGGTGGTCATAGAACTGCAGTTTAACTTCTTCGCAGTAGAGGGGTGGTGGAGGCAAACACATCCCCATGACACTCCTCCATCTGCTGGAGTCTCAGCATCTCCTGCATGAACGGTCCAGTTCTCGAAGTGCTGCCAGACAAACAGACCCAGGTTCTGGGTTCAAGCCTTCTATTTTGGTCCCATCTCAGTTCCCTAAACAGGGCTTTGTCCTATACACCTAGCAACATTTAACTCAGAATTAATTTAGTGCAGTCTAAATGCACTCGCCTCACTTCAGGACATGTTGTATTTGATAATTGTTTTAGCAGATATGTAGAACAATAAACGCTAGTACTTTATCTCCCATGCAGTTCTCTTTTACTGTGCATGTGATCACGCGTGGTTTGCAGTTTTGCGTTTATACCAGTGGCAATTTTGTGTGGTACTTTGGAGTCCTGCTTATATAAGCCACAACTAAAGTTCAAGCCAGTGCAGGCTGTCAAGGCTTTTGCTTGGGGCTCTTTCACCATCTAAGTGACCTTTCAAATTATTAAAGCCCACGTACATTCAGAACAGCAATAAAAAGTCAAGTTATCTGATTTGATAGCCAGGCAAAAACATGCTAGTTCAGGGGTTAAAATGTGGGAGGATAATCTGAACAAAACCCTGAAAAAATGCTGGTGGGTTTTCTTCAGTTTAGATTGCTGTATATTCCTTGTTGAATTTTCAAAATCAGTCAAAAACTCAAATCTCAGAAAAGCGCTTTATTTCATTTAATTTCACTTAATCCCCCCCCCCCCCTTTTTTTTTTATTTCTTCTTGGCTCTGAGAAGAAGCTAGCCTTGCTGTGCTGCTGCCCCTTTGCTTTTCATAGTGGATCCACGGTAATACTATTCTCAGAATAGCTTTTTGGGTCTCTTCCAACTTGGGCTATTCTATGCTTCTATAGGTTGTTTCTAATTCCTGTACTGGGAGAGAGTCCATTACCCCAGTTTTATTTTCAATGTACTGTTTTTTAGGTGAACACTGCGTCGATGCTGGCAGTTGTGCAATGACTGCTGAAGGAGATCGCTTGTGGCCTCAGCTCCTGCAGGAAGTACCTGATCCAAAAAAACAAGCCCAGGAAGAGCAGGAAGCACACCAGGAGTATCCTCAGATGGATCCCAGCCACACCTAAAGGAAACAAAACCTACATTTAAAAAAATAAAAATAAAAAAATCCCAGCCCTGGAAGATGCAGCCTGACCGTGCCCGGGCTGGCCCCGATACGCGGGGCAATGGTGCCCTCTAATGTCGGCCGGGCCCGGTGGAGCCGCCCGCTGCCCCCCGGACGTGCCAGGTGCCTGGGTGGGCTGCCTCGGGTGGGCTCTGGCAGGGGGTACAGGTCTTAAATCCGTCCAGGGTGTGCAGAACTGCCAGGGTACCAAAATGCATGGCAGCCGAATTCACCCGCCTCTAGGTTTTGCAGGTTATTCCGAGCCCATTTGACTCCTTGGCAAGACCTCTGGATGGGAGAATGCCTTCAGTTCAAGCTGTGAAAATGAGGTTAAGGTGCACGTTATCCCGCTCCCCAGGCTGGGTTCCCTCTTGTTTGCCGCTCCCTCCGATCCCCGCGATGGGCTGTGAGATAGCTTACGATGACGCAGCGAGGTGAGATAATTCCCCCCACCCCCCAGCCTCCCATATGCAATTCTTTAATTAATTTATCTCCTCGCCCACAGCTTTACATTTGCGTTCAGCATAGTAACTTTCTGAAGACGCGGCGCTGAAGCTTTCCCTAATCTCAAGAAGTGATCATTTTGTAATCTGCCTCGTGGACTCCTGGCATTAATGTGGCTGCAGGCTCTGAACAAGGACCAAGCACAACACAGCCGGCGGTGAACCTGCAAGGGAGCGAGTCGTTGGGCTCCCAGGGGGGCGTCCATCACGTTCCTCCTGCAGCCAGTCTAACTGTATGGAGGCTGCCCTGCCTGCAGTACGGTATGTGTTCAGATAGGGCAGGGAGTTAATTGTAGCTGGCATAGCACTATAAACATGCTTATGTCATGTTGTAATTGGCTCTTGGTGAAACAGCTTCACAAAGGTGCAATCAAAGGCAGGCTTTTGCCCCGATGCTAGCAGGTATCTCGCTGTCCTCCAGCAGGCAGCTTTGCCAGCATGAGCATTACGATTCTCTTGGTCATGTCACACAGTAACATATTCTGCATGGAGTCTCTCCATGTTGTTTAAAGTCAAAGACAGAATCTTATCTCCAACACAAGCATGGCATCTGTCCTGGGAAGAGCATAAGCAAGCCCTGGTTATTTATAAATAAGCATGTGCCCTGCACAGCAAAGTCTGTGCGTACGGTGGCACATGGCGGCATTTCAGACTGACGTGGTACAAATACTTCCAGCATGAACCGCGTTCTCAAACGTTGTCATGACTGAGTGAGTCAGAAACAAATGTTTGCTAACAGCAAAAGCAGCAGAGGAGCTGGATGCAAAAGACTGAAGGAAAAAATCCCAACAGCAAATTTAATCTAGGTTCTTTCCTCTTGGTGCATCACAAGGACTGAGCCAGTCCATGGTTTCTGAGGGTGCTTACAGTGAGGGGGATGCAGTGGTGGCTTCATTTGTGCAGAGTTGGATGGATTTTTGGCAAATGATTTATTGCTGAGGCTCAGGAGGAGTATAATCCTTCATGCTGTCCTGGCTGTGCTGGGCAGAGAGGAGTGGAAATGATTAAATCCTTCTTGTTTCATCTTGACTGTAAGGAGAAGAGAGTCTGGGCAGCGTTGCAGAGGAGATTGGTGTCACTTTGAAGAGGAGTCTCCAGCACCTGGTCAACACAGGAAGGCAGTGGGAATTTCCTCCTAGCACCCTCCCTTACGGGGACTTACAGAGATAATCCCACTGCTGTCTGCTCGGGCATTAGGAAAACAAGCTGGCCGCTTGTTGCAGCAGCACCTTTTTTCTCTGTTTCAAATACCTGAGTATTGGCAAAATGCTCTGGTCCCATCACTGCTTTGGCAGGGCTGGTGCTGAACCAGCTTGGATTGCAAATTTGCAGGGTTTGCTTCATTTCTGGGAAAGGCCTATGATGGGTCCTAGTTTTAGTGCACGGAGACTTTGATGTTGGGAATCGTGTGCTCTGGAAAATAACTGTGTGAAGCAGAGGGCATAGCTCCAGGTGAGCTGCTCTTGTACTATTCCAGCCCTCTCCAACAGCATGTAAAGTTTACTTTGATTCTGCACAGATAGGAAAATCTCTTTCAGCGGGCCTAGTGCTGTTTCAAACTTCTGAAGAAGTTCTGAAGAACTGCCGTAAGCAATGAGCCCAAAGTCATGCTGATTTCTTTTTGTGTTGGGCAAATTCAAGCTGAGGGAGGGTGGGAAGGCCAGGAGGAAACAGTGAATGGTCTCCAAAGTCTTCCTGTGGTTTGAACCGAAATGTAGTGGGGAAACCATACCTCTTGTCTCCCTAGCTAAAATCAAGATTGCGAGCGTTATCCCCAGGCAGAGCTGGCTACAGCTTCTGTCCCTGGTACAGGTGATGTGAGCCTGGCTGGCAAAATACAAACACTGCTGGTGTCTGGCCACCTCGGGAGGTGTCACCACCTCTGAGCTGCTGGTAAATCCAGCCCTGCATGTTTACGGATAGCCCTCCTCCTTTGTCCCGCCTCGTCCGTGTGTGTGCAGTGAATATCTGCACCATAGGGTTGTCCAACCCACAGAGCAGAAGGAGCTGGGCATGGGGCAGCCACGCCCTTTTCTCCACATCCCAAGGAGGCTCCACGGAGGTCTGGAGACCTCATGGAGAAACCAGCAAGGAGAATGGGAGGGGATGCACATCTCCCCTGGCCCACGAGCAGATAGGGGTTTTTCTGGGAATGTAGCACAGACCCTCCTCTGTGCAGGGAAACCGTGGTCGGGATGTGCAAGGTTTTACAGACACATGCTTTGCAGCTCTCTAATTGCCTTGTGCAGAAACATACATTAGCAGGAACATTAAATACACATCCGTGTTTTGTTTGTGCTGGGTATAGCTTAGTTGGACGGCTAACCAACAGAGAGATTTTTGTTACATTGTGTTGCTGGTGGTCTCTCAAATGCCTGAGAGTTATAAATCAGGCAATTGTTTGATTCTGACACAGGAAAATGTTTTGGTAAATGCAGGAGGCTCAAGACTAGCTGAAAATGTCTCAGGCTCCCATTGTTTGCAGAATGTAATGTGTGCAGAGGAAATCTACAGCATTCCTGTGACAAACCGCAACAAGAAGCTTCATACAGCCCAAATCATTTACAATTCTCATATAAATTATAATGGCTTAAATGTTATTTAAATGATAAACAGCTTTTGCATTCCAGACATTGCTGTGATTCCAGAAGGTGGCTGTATAATACCAGTTGAATGAAACATTGCATATTGAGGGCTGAACGTGAGGCTTTATTTGCCCGTATCCGTTTTTGTCACATCTAGCATGTTCTTTGGATAAGGACCTTGGACTCCCAAAGCACTGTGTGTATCTTGGAGCGTGGGGCTCCATCCATTACCCAGCAGCAAGCTGTCTGGAGGTCGGTCACGCCGACGTGCCCGTAGGCTGAAGACACAACTGCAGAGACAGCAGAAGTGTCCATCGCTCCTGGCCATCCCCAAGGGCACCGCTGGGGGACATCACCCCTTGTCCAGGAGGGACAGAGCCATCGAGAGACCCCATGGGCTGCAGTACTCACCCGGCCGAGGATTTCAGTGTAGGAGGAGTCTTTTTTCTTGCTGTTTCCTCAGTGCCTCAGTATGACAGACTGCTGGAGGCTGGTGGCATTTGCTATGTTTTGAGGCTTTCACTTTCAGGAGTAGGTCGGTGGCTGCTCTCCAGATTCGCCCAGCACCCCTTCTCTTTAGGAGCAGCTGACTGAAACTCGAGGGCTCTCCATTCCCCCAGGAGGGATTTGGGGACAGAGGTGGGCCATGGCAGCACCTGGGAGAAGACTGTCCCAGCAAGGTCCTGCTGGAGCTGGTAAGACTGGATGGGTGCAAAGAGCTGAGAGTTTTCATCCTATTTGGTCATGTTATTCTTGGTGTGACTCTCCTGAATTCAGGCCGCGGTATTTTTTCCAAAACCCTTCTACAATTGACACAGTCTCTACCCCATGCACATGTTTGGATGTCAGATTCCAGCATTCAGAAATGTTCTCTTCTGGTTTAATTTATCCAGAGTATGAGAGAGGCAGTTTCTACTGCCCTGTGGTTAAGCAGCAGGACTGGCGTCCAAAGGATGATCGAATCTGATTCCAGCCTCTTCCACAGACTTCCTCTGTGATTTCAGACCAGCCATCACACCCTGCTGGCTGTTACTGTCCCATCTGTAAGGCGAGGAGGATCCAATTCTTTTCCCTCATCCAAGTCTGGAGCTCTTTTTGTGTTTGCAGGGCACCAGACGGGGCCTTGGTATTAGATGGAGCTTTGGGGCTTTACCATTAAAAAGTCAGTAATAACCAGCCCTATTTCAGATAAAATGTGATCTGCAGTTTAATATGCTAAGTAACAAAGACTTTACCAAAAGAATGAACAATGGGCTTTTTCCATTTTACAAAATAATTTGCCAGGCAGAACAAGCACACTAGCATTTTTATAAAAACAAATTATAAATAATTGCTTTTTTGCAATTTAATACACACATAGAAAGAGCCAAAAGAGTTCTGCAGCCACTGGGAATCTGATTTCATTGCCGATTTGGACTGTCTCCGTAGTTTTTATGAAAATCCCTGAAGACTATGCTATTTTGCTATTTTGTAAACTAAACATGGCTTTTTTTTTTTTTTTTTTGCTGGCCATGTGGATTCTTTTTCCGTTCATTAGCAAGCTGCCTTTTTTTTGTGTGTGTGTGAACACAATTAAACAAAAGAATAAATCAGTCAACAAACATGGGACATAATTCTGGCTGTCCTGGGCCATATACACTCTTATTTGCTCAACAGTATAAATCTTTCATCAGACTACAGATGAGCCCATTGCGCTTGGGGACGGGGAAGGGAGGGATGTCCCGATGTGCTGACTGACACCAGCCCGTGGAGCATCTTGGGTTCCCGTTAGGAGAGCATTTCTTGACCAAAAGCATCGTGGTCTCCTTCCTGGGCTGCTCCTACAGTGCAGGTGGGCTCACAGGTATTTGGGAATTGCTTCAGGGGACTGGTTCCTTTTCCTCTCCCATACTTTGGACATGATGGTTCCCAGGGGGTTGTGTTTCCATAAGGGTTGTTTTTTTTTTTGTTCTGGAGGAGAATTTGACTCATCCCACTCTTTTTTTGTTTTGTTTTGTTTTTTCTTCTCATAGAGGGAGAGCTCACATCGACAGAGGATTTGATGCCTGAGAGATGCCTATCACTGCTGGCCAGCACTTCTGTGGCCCTTAAAGGCTCTTTTGAGGCTGTAAATCTTGTTCTGACAGCTAAATCCCACCCAGAGCACTTCGTGTTGTTCCAGGTCATATTAACCTTCCTCTGTCAGAAAACTCAATCTGACAAAAGGATCCAGGACACATTTCCTCATGATTTACCCTTTTTCAACCAATATTTTCAACTGCTGGTGTTGCTGTGGGTGGGTTTCCCCTCTCCATGTACTTTTAGCTGGCCTTTCTTCCCATCTCCAGTGATTTGAGAAAGATTTCTGCCCAAGTAACATAAACACTAGGTCTTTACTATTTTTTAAAAGATGTTCTCAGATTTCTCACTCTATTTTTCCACAGATCACCAGATAAATAGGCCTCAGGAAAGATATACCAGGGAGGGCAACTATAAATACTCCAAAATGTTGAGAATAAGTGTCAAGACTTAATGCATAGCTAATAGCCTAATCTGCAGTTTAATCACAAGACATTTACATTTATCTCCTCACTTGCTTTCAGCGCAGTCTCCCTGGGATATCTGTCCATTTAAAGTTTATTTATGCTACCCAAGAAAATTCATCTGCTATTCATAAGGTATTCCTCCCCATTTTTAAAATTAAAATTTTTTCTTTAAATACGACTCATCAGTGGCTGAGTGCTACACGGGGTGTAGTCCACCGCTGATCCAGAAAGTGCCTTTACCTTAAAATGCAACGCCAGCCTACACCACCCATTATATCATTATCATTACAGATACAGATGAGCTGGCCCCCTGGGCAGGATGAGGCTCATCTGTGGAGGGAGAAGGCATTTGATGGAGGGCGGTTGCATGTGCAAGTCATTGCTTTAGTGGGATCTGTTTTCAGTTGTTGCTGAGACAAACTTACCAGTCAAAATATTGCAGCTTTTCAAGTCCAAGTCAGCAACGTTTCCTGTAAGCAGTGTTTTACATTGTATTTGCATGAGTTGCTTTTGTGATTGTCTCAAAACCTCGGTAAAGAGAGCTCTGTCATTAATTTTACTCTTCTATTCAATGCTGGCGATTCGTACATTGTGCCTGTGCAGCGCAAACCAGGAAGTTTTATTTGACAATGTTGCTGCTGTGCTGCAGGAAACCCAAAGAGCAGAAAAAGCCATTGTTTTGTGCTTAGATGTACTCAATGCCAGGCACCAATCCTTTACTAAATTGGGATGCACTCTGGGTAACCTTCCTTCTTCAGTAACAGATATGACTCCTAAGCTGCCCTGAGCTGGGTCTGCTCGAGTGGTCACAGTGGTATAGGAGTGTCACTCCTTAAAAGTGCTTTTTCACTCTTGCTCCAAATGTGTTTGCAGAAGGTTGTTCCTGGGCAGCCTCCAGCACTATGGCACCAGCCCCTGGTGAAACATTAATCTCTTGGCCTTCCCATCACTCACTGGGAGTCAGAGCCCAACAGCCTGCCCCAAATCACCGGGCTCTGTGGAGTAAGAAGCTGTACCCAGACATCTCACAGCTCCCTCTCCCTGGGCTTAGCTAGACACCTGGCAGCCCTGAGAACTGCTCTACGTGCAAGCCAGCAGAGGTATGTATTTGTCTCTGGATTCAGCCTTTGTGGTGAGTTGAGCCTCCGTTTCCACACAGAGGTGCTCCTCAACAAGCAGCTGGCTGATGTGCTCAGTGATGGAGCCTCAAACCAGAGGGTCTGCAAGAAATGTGAGAGCTGGACTGACCAAAGCCTTAAGAATTTCAAGAAGTCGAGCATTCACTTGTGTATGTGCTACAGAAAAACAGAGCTGAGCCAGTGTGTTTAAGCAGGACAGTGGACAAGATCTCCTGAGGTCCCTTCCCAGCAACAGCCCCATGATTCTACAAATTCAGGGTGCTGGGATCTCTGTTTTCTGTTCCTCTTTAAAATACAGATAATGCTCAACCAGACCTCCAGGCTTCAGCAAGTAAGCAAACAAATAAAACCCCAAGCAGACAAGCAAGGAAACAAACAAATAAAACCCTAAGCACTCAAGCAAGCAAGCAAATAAACATAACCCCCAAAGGACAAATGAGTCTTGTTTGTTTGTTTTAATTTTCCAGTTTGCAGTCAGCCTCCTAATTAGTGTGGATTTAATACATTTTTAAAAATATATTTATGTTTTGGTTTTGGCTAGTAATTTGTAGTCTGAGTGGAGTCATATGTGAACATTTTCTAGCTCAGGCTCTCTATAAATTTTCACCACCTGGTGCAGTAGGGAGAAAAGGTTCAGCTGGAGATCCTGGTGAAAACAACTGGAGCTGCATGTAAGACTGGTGTTTAGTTAGGATCTATGTAAATGTATTGCTGGAAGCACGAGGACTTGGAGACAGCCACTCTGCTGTGAGCTTCACTTGCAACCTCCAGAAATTAAACGTAAGTGCTTTCCATGAAGGATAAAACCAGTCATCTCTTCTGAGCCACCAGAGACAATGGAAGTGAGAGAAGCGAAGGAGTTAAAGAGCTGAAGGGTTTGTCACATGGTCTCACTTGGGGCAATGTCCACTTTTACCCTGCTGGGATTCTCAAGCTAGTCTTTGCTGTGATGGTCCTCTGAGCAATGCCCACCTGGGACAAGGCTGAAGAATGAGATCAGTGGCTCAATGAGTGGCTGCTTTTGATCCTGCCTAAGAAGTAAATGAGAGAAAGGGGGGTGAAAAAAAGAAAGAAAATCCCTGCCAAGCTGACTCAGCATATTTCACACTGTTAAGCTTTGAACTGTAAACACAGCATTTGCACCTTTTGTATACTCCACGTTCCCAGCCAGGACGCACCTTGGTGCCCCTTTTCAGCCCAGCAGCCTGCAGTAAGTCACCCCGTGAGTACTGCGTGTGAAAAAGCCAGCTCGGGGTGTGAGGAGAAAGCCTGGAGGATGAAGAGTGAGACACAGGGGGAGAGCAACCACATGGGAGAGCTCAAGAGGGGACGAGTGATCCTTGTCGCCTACCTGATAGCAACCATAGAGCTGACCTTCTTGTTCATGCAGCTTGGAGTCTTGCCTGTGAGTATGGGTTGCTGGGTTTTATGGCATTTCTTACCTTCAATGACAATTGTGAAATCTTCTAGCAAAGCCAGAAGGGACTTTTCTAGAAGAAAAAAGAGAGTAAAGTGTACTCCTATCTAGCAGGCAAGCTGTGACTGCGCTCAGGGTGTGCAGCTGCTTTATTGTACTGCAGCAGCACTTTGAGCCCTTTCCCAGTCTGAGGGCCCTGCTTGAGGCTGATGTCTCCTGCCTGTTCTTGCTAGGATGGGACCTGGGAGTGGTGAGAGACCCAATAAGCTGTCAGGAGAGCTCAGAGGTAGGTTTTCTGACAGCATTATATTCTCACCACAGGGCAAACTGCCAGCAGTGAGGAGTGAGCATGGCTTGAAACAGTAGGAGCTCTTGGACGTGGCTGAGCTGAGCAGAAGGATAGGAGAAGGGGTGGAGGGGCAGAAGCTGTGGGCGGTGCTGGGTGGGCAAATGAGAGCATCAGCATCTCCTGTGGGTAGCAGAGGTGCTGCCAGAACCACAGAGGAGGGAGCAGCAATGGTCAAAATATGGCTTGTTGGAAAGGAGTGCTGGCAGACACAAGTGCAGTCCCCATCTCTCCAGGCCCTGTATTTTATGTGTCTTTTTTCCGTGCTCATCCACTTTCTGGTGTTTCTTTCCAATCTGTGAGTTCCTGGATCCATGACACAGCTGTCTGTCCTTGTCTCTGGTCAGCCCATGCTTTCTGGGACATCTCTGCTGCGTTTGTGCCTCCAGAGGCGAACTGCTCTCTCCTCCTGGGACAAAACCAACCCCATGGTGTCCTGAGCCTGTAGGCTGGGAGTGTTTATTTGTGGTGGCTCTTCAGGGTTTGCATCTCTTTTCTTTCCGTGGGCATCCCATGCAGACTAAAGGCCACATTTTTGCCCATATGTTGCTTGCTTTGTTAAACAACATCTCCAAGACCTAGGTGCTGGGTCTGCAGGCAAGAGAAGGCTGGTTACTGCCTACCTCATCCCTGTGTGCAGAGCCTGAATGGTAAAGGGCCTGCCTCAGGTTCAGCTGTGTTGGACCACAAGTGTAAAAAGTGATTCAGATCTGTCACCTGGTTCTAAACTGATGGTTTTGATCACATCCTGCTTATTTTCATCAGCAGATGATGTGGGCCAGAGGCTTTGTATTTATTCAGAAGCCTGAGACAATAAAGGTTGCATCTGTAGGTATGGAGAGCTGAAGGAAGCAATGGTTTGAAGCCATAGTCTTCTACGTGCAGAAATGAAGCTCTTTTTTCAGAAACATAATATACTTCATTTTCCCTGATCCATTTTTTTTCTTTTCAAGTACTTGGCAAAGAGCCTGGGTTTGGATTCGGTGGGGTTTGGCTACCTCCAGACAACCTTTGGTGTCCTCCAGCTCGTGGGAGGTCCCATTTTCGGAAGGTAAGGGAGAACAATTATCATGACCCTTTTTGTGGCTGAAAAAGGTCAGACTTTTTTTATATTTTAATCATAAAAACATTTAGTTCTGGTTCATGGTCCTGTTGATGTGTTTGAAGACTTCATAAATGAACAATGGGAAAATAAATACTGTAAGTAGAAATACCACAATGTCGAAGCAACCTTTATATTAACTTAGCTATGTTTTAATGGCACACATTTAAGTGTAACAATATACTGGGAACAAGCTTAAGCCATCAGACTCCTCAGAGCCCAGGTCCTAATGGCTTAATCCTGCAAGCATTTTATAAGCATGTGTAACCTTAGAAATGTCCTGTGACTGGGAAACTTAGGGAAAAAAGGTATTTATTCTTGTTAAGTAGAGCTGTCAATGAAAAGACTGAGGATCATGTTATTTCTAAGGCTGAATCTCACTGAATCTACATTAGGGTGTAATACAGAGCTAAAATTCCTCAGAGTTTGGGTGAATTTTTAAGAACTGATCTATCTACAAGCTCATCTACAGAAATAGGAAAAGAGTGGGAAAAGACTCAGGTTTTCTGCCTACGTCATGGGACATTTGCTCCTGTTCTTAATGAAAAGTGAATGGCAAGAAAAATCCTAGAGTGGCAGGGGAGTCTATTCCCCAAAAGCAGAAAACTTGAACTAGCAGTGTGATCCAGTGATGGGGAAACTAAAATGAGACTGAGAAAAATCTAGCTTTTCTCCTTAGTTCTGCTGCCAATCAGCAAGTGATACATGGATATGGTGCTAGTATGTGCCTTGGTTTCCCTTCGTGGGATTTTACCTTTGTGATTGACTTGGGTTGTGAACTCTGCTGTGTCCTCTAGTAGGCAGTGTGTAGCATCTCAAGGACCTGACCTCTCAAAGCCTTTTGATGATACCACAATACCTGTTTTAATACTTGAATGCCCATACATAATACTTGAATACTTGAATGTTACTTCTTTTAATATAGAAAACTAGAGAGCAGCATTTATGTTCTGGACCTGAGATATCTGATATCTGTTTTTTTCCTCTGTGCATGTCACTCACTAATGTTCAAAAAAGACACTGAAGGGAATGGGAAAAGGCAAAGAAAAATCTATGTGTGCCTGGCTTCCTGCTGGTACAGGTGCGGCTCAAGGTGTATGTTGCCAGATTGAAGCCAAAATTTGTGACGTACGTTTGAGATGTAAAGGATTTTCCTACATGTGAGACTGCTTTGTCCTCGATGTGAAAGTAGATAAAGAGAAAATAGGATGGATAAGAAATAGAAAAATGTGGAGTTTAGGTCAGTTCTTGTACATCTTGCCTGATGCTGCCAAATAGCCATGATATGATGAAGCACTGAAATTACCCTTTAAAAACAAAACCATAAAAGCCTTGGACTATCCAGTAGATTGAGGTCTGTAGGTTACAGATGGCTATTATAAGCTTCCCTGGGTTTAATGTAAGTAGAAGTTCTGACCTGAGCCTCCTCCTTAACATGAGTCCCTCTAATTACTTATGCTTAACTCTGTTTGCAGACCAATCTTGGCATTTTTTGTTTCTTTTAGTGGAAGCACCACTAATCGCTAGGCAAGGTAACACTGATCTGATAACTGTGATATGCAAGTTCAGTTAGGGGAAGGGAAAAATATAAATGAAAAACTTAATCTAGGGTGTGTTTTATAGTAATCTTAGTCCTAGTTGCTAAGAACCATTCCTATAGTACTCCTGGACATGATCTAAATTAGCTTTTTAAAATACCTTTAAAGTAAACCAAGGACTTGAATAGAACCTGAACAAAAACCTGATTTGACTGTTTTGTTATTTCTGTTTTGTTTTGTCTTCCTTAAATTGAAGCAAAACTGATCTACTGTTGTGAAGTCTTTATTAAACCTAAATAAGAAACTATCCATTTTTCTTCAAGGATGCTCTGAACATCCTCTGGAAACAAACCAGGACAACTTCAATCTCCATTGAACCTGGACCGAAAAAAAATAGCTGACTTGATTCCCTGGTCTCAAAATCCTCAGAGCTGAAAAATAAAATTTGAGGGCACTATGTGCTCTGAAATGATAATATTGAGTGTGTTAACTGTACACCTTCTGAGCTGCTGCACCTGCCTCTGCTTGTCAGGTCTTCAGCAGGCCTGAGATAAAACACATTGAGCTGGGCTCTGATTACCCAGACTGCCTCTGGGAGCTGAGCATCCCTGGAAATCCCATCAGTGCCTCTTGCAGGGTCAGTGAGTGAGACCAGAGTGGCTGTGCAATCCCACCTGGGTGGGTGGACCTGCCCCATCCCACTTCTGACAACCTCGCACTGTTTCTGTACTAGGTTTGCAGATCAGTTTGGTACCCGAGCTGCCTTAATTCTCTCCTGTGCCTCTGGAAGTGTCTTCTTCCTGCTCCTGTCCATCTCCACCAGTGTCCCCATCCTCTTCCTCTCCAGGCTGCCGGCTGTGTTCATGCATGGGCTACCAGGTAAGGTCGGGCAGGGCTAAGGGACTTTCCAAATTGCTTTTATTGCCTGGTTCCCCGCTTTGTGCTCATGTTGCTGGAAGTCAGCAGCATGAAGGAACATTAATGTGTTGAGGCTGAAACAAAGAGGACATGAAGCAGCACTTGTACTGGTTATGGAAAGCAGGGCTGGCTGCCTGTATTCCCAGTCTGGTCTTCTGACTGATCTCAAGCAAACTGCTTGGACGTCACCACTTGGGCACAGGCATCGAATGCTTGCTGGCAGCAGCACTATACCAAACTTCTCAGCTGCCTTCTTGCAACCAGGACGTTTTGTAGGAGACCTTTTCCCTTTCTCCTGCTAAAGTGAGCATATATACCACATAGTCGGTGATACGTGGTTACAAAAACGGCTTTTACTTCCTACAAAGCTGTTCTGATTTAGACTGACTTCCCTAGATGTCTCTGTTAAAAACCACACCACCACCTTTAGCTACTGAAGTCCATGCAGCTCATACAAGAAGATTCATGTTGGTAGGGTGTCAGCCTCTTATCGCCACTCATGAAGTGGTTTTGGTTGTCATTTCCTGCAAATACGGACTCAATTAATTCCTTTCACTGGTGTGCATGAGCACAGGGTTGCAAGGACAGTTTTGTGGCAGGCACTGCTTCTGCGGCCCTTCTGCTCAGAGCCCACAGCAGGCTTCTTTCAAGGTATTTGTTTCCTTGCAGGTGCTCAGAAGGTTATTACAGACCTGACAGCTCCTTCCCAGCGTGCTGATGCTCTGGGGAAGCTGGGTCTTTGCTTTGGAATAGGAATCATAATCGGCTCTGCCCTGGGAGGGATCCTCTCCACCAAATTTGGGTGAGTGATCTGCTCATTTGTTGTTGGCCTTGCTGCAGCCATTGAGGGAGCAGTGAAAGGATATTTTGCTCTTTTCACCCCTTACCAGTTTTTGATGATACTGTTCTTTGAATGAAGCAGTGTGCTGTGTTCTTGTGCCGGGCAAGGGTCTGGTATGATTCAGAGTGTCCAGAAGGCTTCTCTAACTCTTACTAGCAGCTCTTCACTAATTTTTAGGGCCAATAAGGCAAAGAACGTTCCAAACCTGACCCCTGCTGTAAGCTGTCTTTGTGTCCCACTGTGCCAGAGCCTCAGGGAGGACTAGTAGCATTACACCTGTGCTGGATAATGCAGTTGTAGACCCTCTCTTGCCATGTTGTTGGCGGTAGAGATTCACATCAGAACTCAATGTTTTGCTTTCCATACCACCACAGAGAACTACTTGCTGCAAAGCAGTGCACACTTCATAACCTGCTCCTAAGAAATAATGTTGTACAACTGAGGAGTGGAAATCTGATGCAGTGTGAAACTCCTGCTGACACTGATGTGCTTGGAGGGATGCTGAATATAGAGCAAGACCTTGGGGAAGGGGAAAGCAAGGTCATGACACTGAGGGAAAGAGATTGAGGAGGTCTAGCCCTGAGACAGCAGGGTTAGGGAACGAAGCAATTCCTGAAAGAAATTCCTGATTTTACTGAATTTATTGGTCTCTGTTCATTACTGGTAGAGGAAGCTCAAAGCGAACAGTGCATCAGGGAAATACATGTGGCTGCAATCTTAATACATGTGGCTGCAATCTTCCTGGGAGAGATCCCGTGTTTCTGTGAAGGTGCTGGGGGAAGGAAGCCCTTGAGAACTTCTGAGTATTGTGCTCTACATTTCTTATGAACCTTAGCTTCTGTAGTTTTAGGTTAGCATGGAAATATTTTCTTTTTCAACCGCTGCGAGCATTATAGCTGCTCTTCAGTGTAGGCTAGAGGGTTAAAAAATAATAAGCTTCCCCCGATTATTTATTTATTGTTCTCCAGGTATCATTCTCGTCCTGGGAGCAATCTCTGTGGTCCTGGCAGGGTGCAGTGCCCGCTAGGTGGCACCGTTGGCTTGTCCCCCAGCTCTGCCTGCAGCCGCCTCCTCCCTGAGCTGCACCCTGATGCGATTTCATTTACATCCCATCTTCGTGAGCTTCAGGCACTTAAGTCACATGGCAACACTTTATTATTGTTATTATTCAGGCCACGAGCCCTTTTGTAGTGCCATAAGCGCTGTAAAATGTATATAGGAATGTCACCTGGGCATTTTGTGTAAGTGCAAGCGGCTACGGTGTTGGGAATTGTGCACAGAGCTCTGAACCCTGTTGTGTATCCACATGCCCTCATGCCTAGTGATGCTGCTTTGCATCTCACACCTCTGTAAAGGTGGATTAAATAAGGGACTTTAACCTTACTGTGTTAAAGAGCAGCTCCTGAAAACTCTGCTGCCTCTGCCTTGGTAGAACCACAGAAACTGCTGCAGACAAAATTTCAGGAGTTTTCTTCCTTCTCCTTGGGTTATTTCCCATGCAACCAGTGGAGGGCAGCTTCAGCTTGCAGTTTGTGCATGGCTGATGGAGCATCCCATCACAAGGATTTTGTGGCTGCTGTTCCTGCCATCGCATAGCAGGACTGGGGAATGCAGTCTGTCAGTCTTCTCCATGAGGATCTGTGCATCCCACTGGGAGGACCATAGGACTTCCCATGTAAAAGAGGCAAACCCGCACCAGTGTGCTGGTGGGGCCATTTTGGCACCCCCCAACGTCCAGAGGGTTGGTGTGGGTTTGTAAAAAGCGGCTTAAAGATGAAGGACTGCTCCAAGGAAGCCGTCCTGGGTGTGGGGTAGTCACCTTCTCCATTGCAGAGTCCTGCCTTTTCCCTGACCTTGTGCTTAGCTCCTCCACCAGACTTCTGTGCAAAGATTATAGGTGCAATCCACTGATGTTTTTTTAAAGTATGTTGGCTAAGATCTGTGGTAAGCATAAACTCAGCCCTGTGTGCTTCTCCCCCAACAAGCTGGCAAGCTCTGTGCCATAAAACAGCCCTTGGAGCATCACTGGTGGCCTCTGGCTGTGTCTGAGACCTTGACCTGGAGGGAAAGGAGTGGGCGTCCCGTTAGGGACATACCCAAAGATCTTTCGTCCTGTAGCTGCATCCCACAGACTGGTTATTAATCATCCCACCCTGTTTCCCACACTGGTACAGGAAGGCTACGGAGCTGCGTAATCGCTTCCCTTTTCCATAGAAAAGTGACCCAATCTGCTTCCTTTGAAAATAAACATTTCTGCCGTCTCATGGAAGAGCAAAGCTGGAGATTTCTGTCCACTCGGCATTCTTCGCCCTCCCTCGCTACAAAGTTGGCCAGCTTTCCCAGTCTGTTGACAGCATTATTCATATGTTAGTAGCAGTTTGTATACAAAAGAAGGGGTAGAAGTCAGTCTCAGTTCCTCAGCTGATGTCATTTTGGTATTATTCTGCTGTATTGTATTTACCATTGATATACTTGACCTAAAAAGCTGGTCTGTTATTGTTTTCTTTGCTAGGATAATATTTATCAACCCTTATTTATTGAGGGAGTCCCAAGAAGGAAGTTGAATGACTCGTTCTGACTTGTGTAGGACTTTTTGGATGTCGAATTCGGACATCCATTTCTAAGCTGTGGCCACCAGCTCCAGCCCTTCCTCTTCTCTGAAGTACTCTGCTTCTCCCCATGTTTTCCAAAACTTTGAGTGAAGCTATAGCAAAGCAATCATCGGTGAAATGTGGCTTTGGTTTGTGCAAATCGAACAGCCAGCTGTCTTCACCCTACTGAACTTAATTTTTGGAGCCCTTACTCTTAATATGTGGCCCAGTCCTCTCACGTCTGAACAGCGCACGCAGCTGTGGAGAACAAGCTCTTTGTGGGCAGCACCATGGTCAGGCAAATTTAAACCACCTGAGGATCAGGTATAAGCCAATTAGCTAAGATTACAGCTGCTTGTGATAATTGTCTGGAAAGTGTTTTCATGTTTATGTGCTTTCTTAATTGATGTTTTGTGGTCATTGGACAGTTGGATCAGGGTTGTGGATGTAAATACCTAGCTTGAAACTGGCTCCTGTAGTTCAACTGAGGTCTCCAGGTTGCTGGTGAGTCTGCAAACTCTGTCACAGCCCATCCACAAAAGGGGACTTGGAAAAGTAGCTCTGTTTTGTGCTGTGTAAGGGTTTCCCCATTGTCAGGCACTTACTGGGAAGCTGTTGGGGACCACAGGCTGCAGGTGGGTGTGCACCATGGGAGAGGTGGTGCTCTGGGCTGGTAGCAGGCTTTTGCCCCAGTGCTGTGGGTAAAGAGTGAAAGCAGAGGGCTGGATTAGTTTTCAAAAGTGGAAAGATGAGCCTAAGGTAGTTAATTACAGAGATCTCATCCTTTCTTCTGGGACTATGATTAATTGCATTTGGCTTCTTTCTTCTTTCTTTCTAACAAGGACGTACAGAAGCTTTGCTGAATGACCCAAGATTTGTTTGCTTTCTATGGACAAGGAGAGGTTTCTTCATTTTAGTGACTCAGCTTTAGGCTTAAATCTCTTGGAGTAATTGTTCTTTTGAACTTGGGATTTTCCTGGCCAAACCCCTTTGGTCTCTTATTTAATATTATTACAACAGGCTTTGGGGATGTTTTTTTCTTTTTCTTTTTTCTTCCTGGCTGTACTATTATCCTTCCTCCTCAAGGGGAAAAGAAGGAGCTTGTTTGCCTGGAGTAGGGGATTGCATTTCTTTTCAATAACCCATTTGAACCATGTCCTCTGGCAGGGAATTTCTCATTGCTTAGCGGCCGAGTGGAAAAACTGTGGGTGTTGAAAGGGCTGAAGGTTGGGAGCTGGGAAGGCGGCAAAGGGTGAGAGGGTTGCACTCTACTCCTGGACAAAGCGAGGCATTCTGATGCCTGGAGCCATTCCTGCTCCCTTCCAGAAGAAACTGTGGTATTTCTCTGCCTGGGATGATGTCGATCGGTGGCGCTGGCACAGGCATTGCTTTGTCCTTTGTGTCAAGGGACTTTGGGAAGAAGGAGGTGGCATCCACTTGCCAGTAAGCTGTCCCCAAGCTGCAGTGTGGTCTGTCACCATCAGTCAGGCTCTGAGGTTCTGTAGGAGAGATGGGGAGGGAATAACAAATTGAGATGCTTGTCATGGAGCTGACAGATTAGGGAAGGTGCAGAGAACCTCAGAAAAACAAACAACAAAAAAAAAAAACACAGGAGATTCAAGCTATTTCTTCTCATTTACTTTGCATGGCAACTGTTCTGGTTTTGGAAGCCACAGGCACAAAGATGGTCTGTAAGGTTTATGTTAACCATCTCTGGATAGAGGATTATGCACCTCATCCCTCCACAAAGTGTTGGGTCAAAGTTGAGGTCTAGACCACTTCTGTTTGACATCCCCTACAGCTGAGCTTTCTAGGTCTGATGACTTGTTTAACCTATTCTTGAACCTGAGGAATGCCTCAGTGCACTTTGTGTGAGTTTACCCAATCTTGGACCTTTACAATGGAGACAGGTGCACCTAAATTTGCTGTTCAGGCTCTAAGTGGCTGATGGAGAGTCACAGGCACTCCTATGGTATGATTTACCTCATTATGAAGCAGGCCCAAAGCAGCTCAGGGGACCTGTCTGTCGTGCAAGCTTTCTGTTTAACTTTTGTGTCACAAAAATCGAGCTCTGGTCATGATCACTATGCCAGAGTCTGATGTTGCATTGTGAACATGTTGGAAGCCACCAGGATGCAGGCCCTGAGCAGTTCCTCTTGTCCCTGCTGCTTTGTTGCAGCAGACAGGCCTGCAGCAAGCTCATCCCTGGCCCTTCCTGCCTGCAGACCTCTGTCTGACACTTTCTACAACCTCTAGGTCACCGATTGTAGGTGTAGGTCTGCTGGCTTTCACTTATTTACCCATTTTAAGACCACACCATGCCCTCCTTCCCCCTTTGCAGGCAGTAGGTAGGCTTGGCTTCCTTCCAAGGCCTGGTCTGAACTTCAGCAGGAGGAGGTCGGCTGATGGGGCTGAGAGCTCCTCTTTGGTCTTTCGCCCGTAGGTGGGGCCCTTTCCCAAGGGAGGAGAAGTGGGGTTCAAGGCAGGAGCCAGCAGCTCATGGTGGGGAGAGCTCATGCCTTATGGCTGCCCTCAAGGGCTACGGGGCTTGGGTTGAGCTAACTGGATGCTTGCATGGCAGCCCCTTCCCTAGTCTCATTAGGAACTGCCCATTTTTCTTTGAAAACCTTATTCCCCTTTAGTGTGTGTGTGGTTTTTTTGTTGTTGTTGTTTCATTGCAGGGGTTGGGGGACTCTGAGATGGCTTGCAGTGGGATGTCCTCCTGCACCCTCCTTCCTCCTGGGTGTCTTGGGTTAACTGCTTCCCCTTCTCAGGGAGCTATGCTAAAAGGGCAAATGTGCCTCATTCATTAAAAATTAATTAAAGGGAGAAAGTGTCCAGAACTTCCTCGTGTGGCTGGTCTGTGCAGCCTGGATGGAGAGGTGAGGTTTGGGGGCTGTTGGGGTGTTCCTCGCACCAGAGCTGTGGGAAGAGGAACCCCTGGTGTGTCTTGCAGGTCAGCGGTTACCCCAGCAGACAAAGCACCGAGAAATAAAAATGTGGGGGGAAATATTTGTACCTGTTCCCTTCTCCAGCTTTCATGGCAGCTTGTGTGCTGGGGGAGGATGCCCTGCCTTGCCTCCCCACGCCCGCAGTCAGAAAGCAAGGGGGTGGTGGCTGAGCGAAACCTTGTTTTGTGCGCCTGGTGGCTAGATCGCGATCAAAAGCGCGTGTGTTTGCCAAGCTACCTCTGCTGAACTTATTGCGGATGCTTGAACGCCGCTCCCTCGGCCCAAGCTCTGGGTTTCTGAGTTGTTAGCTGGCTTTCTGCGAGGCTGTGTCAAGGCGGTGGTTGATTGCTCTTGCCGAGCCTGGTTTGACATCCCAAATGATAAGCGTTTAAAAAAATAGGAAACCCAAAACAATGGGATTCTTTGGAAAGGCACAAGGTATTTTGGGCTTGGCCTCCTCAGCAGAGGCAGTGCGGAGGGCAGAAGGTGACCCTCATCATGCTGGCCGTACAATAAGGCAGTGTCTGCTCATGACTCACTGGAGCTTCATCTGCTCTTCCCACTCCTGGAATATTTCATGACCAGGCAGCAAATCCAGCAATACCACTAGGGATTGAAATCCAGGGAAATACTGTTTTCTTTGTTAACACAAAATAGAAAGCACTGAAAAGGCTGTGGTTAAGTCCCTCAAGTGGGATTTGGGACTTGGCTCTGCTGCAGTTTTCCTGTGATGCAAGTAAGTCGTTCCGTCCCTCTGTGGTGGTGTTCATTGAGCATAAAATGGGGGCAATATGATGCTTTTTCCTTCCCTCTCCTAATACATTTACTATACTGCTGTTTAGATTATATAGTCTTTGGGATGCAGACATTCCCTGTCACGAGTTGTATGCATGCAAAGATCTACAACCTTGGGAGACTGCAGCCAGTTTTTCCTGGATGTATCCTCTTCTGCCCCTGGTGTCCTGAGCAGGCAGAGGTTTAGAGAGCACAACTCACATCCTGTTTTGGTGGGCTTGTTTCTTGTTTCTTTTTCTTTTTTTTTTTTTTAACACTTCTGATAAGCAATAAGGGCCAGCATTTTGCTGTTTCAGGAAAAAAAAGAAGAGCTCAGCCAGCCATACAGCTCAGAGTGGGGTAGGGTCCACCAGAGGAGGGGGCTGAAGTGCAGGGCTGAGCCCAGCAAGAGTGGAGGGACCTGGAGGCCAACTTGGGATGGTGAAACCTTTCCCAAAGTCATGCATGCACATGTTATATGGACAGCTCTCTCCTTTATGTCTCCTAATCCTATAGATTCAAAGGATCACGCTTATGTTTAATTCTGATTTGCTTCAGTGAATGAACCCAGCCCTGCGGTGGGAGAGTCTGGGGAGCTCAGAGCAGGAAGGATGTGGTGCTTGTGTGGGAAGGATGATTGGACAGGGGAGGGAGGAAAGGTTGGGATGAATGGGAATGTGTAGGTCTGGCATAGGAAGGCTGGGCTGGGAGGAATTACGTCTTGGGGGCAGTAACCTCTGGCTTGAGAAGATGGGGGATGAAGTCTGTGGGGAAAGGCTGAGAGCTTTTAGATTTAGCAGGGCCTCTGGAGCAGCAAGGGGCTGGGTTTGGAAGGAAGTAGCACTTCTAGAATGGACCTTCATTTGTGGTGGAGGGAAGAAGGGGAACACCCTCACTGCTTTCCCCTCCTTTCCTGCTGTCTGAAATAAGGCTGCTGTATGGGATGGCCAGAAAAGCCCCCCTTTTGGAGAATTTGGGGTTGGGAGTTAAACCCTCCCCTCAGGCATCCTTGCCAGATGGATGAGGCAAGCAGGAGGCTGGCAGCAGGATGGGAAGGGGGCAACGCCTGCTTGTGATGGGGCGCTGGTCCACTGCGGGTGAAGGTCAGGCTGCTGGGATAAGGATGCTCAGAGGAAAATAAAAATGCTGTGACCCGCACATGAACTATACCAGCTTCCGTGGCCCCACCCAGGGCTTTCATTTCATTGCAGGCTCTAAATGAAACCCTGCTCACAGCCACTCCACCAGCCTGCAGAGTCAAAGGTATGTGAAGCATCCCAGCACTGAGCGCAGCCAGAGGGCAAAGGAGTTTCTGAATGGCCACCTCCAGGCTCACCCCAGCTTGCTGGGGCTTGTCTCCTCAACCTGACAAATTGTGCATTATCACAGCCAGGGGAGAAGGCATCTCTAGCATCAGGGAGAAGTGCTCTCTGCAGTGGTTATTACCACAACAGGCTTGTGGTCGCCAGGTCTGTGTCTGGGTGGCCAGGGACCATGAGGTTCCTTGCTCCTGCTGGTTCCTCAGCAAGACCCAAATCCTCTTGAGACCCTCCTGCACTTAGCAGCCACCTCTTAAATCAGCCCCAAGTAGCTTGTCTCACTGCCTTTCTTGCTCAGGAGGTGGCCTGCATGGCCTAGAAGACTTATGGAACCTATACGTTCATTAGGAGGATTAGTTTTGCCTGCAACCATTCTCCAAAGCAGAGCCACAATGATCAGGCTTTGCAGAAATGACAGTGACTATCTTTCAGCCTCCCACTTGGGCATGGCTAAGATGGATTTTCAGAAGACAGGAATTCATAGCTTTCAGAAATCTGGTCCGTTCAATGCAGTTTAGGTTCAGGTTGTAAAAGCATTTTTGAGTATTTGAGGCAGTATCTAGGCTTTTTGTTTGCTTGTTATTACAGAAAGTATTGTCCCAGTTTTAATTTATTTTTCTTGGTGGTGAAGGTTTTATACATTTAATCCTTTGTGGTCTGTATGCAGTATTAACTCTGTCTCACTAAATATTTCTCTATTCCCTGATATCCTAGGCTGAAACTTTTAGATAAATTACTTCTTAAAATTTTGCTCTAAACCCTACTGAAGTCTGCATTGTCTGTATTTTTATGGAATTTGATTCATTTTTATTTTTTTTTACCCTGGGGTAAGTGATCTGGGACTTATTGAAGTCATTGGAAGTGTTTCCTTTGAGTCTGGTTTTAAATCAAGCTCTGGATAGAGAAATTTGTAGAGGAAGGAATGAAATGTCCAAAAACCTAAAAGATTTCTGCAGGATGTTTCTTAAAAGAAAAAAAAAGAAAAAAAAAAAAACAACTTGGAAAAATCATCTTGGGAACATGAGAGAGTGGGACTAAAGATAGTAATGGTTATTAAAGCTGAGAAGGATAAAAGGTTCATGCATCAGATATTTAAGCTTGCTTCCCACAGAAGCTTAGAAAAGCTCTTAGCTCTTTTCTGATATAAAGCTGTATAACAAATTATCTGCAGTCTGTTGGTTGTAGGTTGGATTTCTTCCCCTCCCCTTTCTGACTAGACAGAAAAAAATGGTTTTCAGATGATAGAGAATTCTGGATATTTCCCAGTCTTCCAGGAATTACTGTTCCTGGTGGAAAGAAACTTACTTCTAGATGAGTCTTTTGATGTTTAGAAAAGACATTTTGAAGCCATTTAGTGAAGAACTCCTGTAGAGTAATCCAAGGATGCTGCAATAGCACCCTGTATTTGCATTGGTGGTTGGTGACAGCAGGCTCAAGCCTCACGCTACACCCACGTGTGTTCTTGTTGCATGTGATTACACGGTCTGGGACATCTAATTGCCTGATTGTAATCTGTCTGTCATACCAAAAGTTGCATCATTTTGCCTGGGCGCTGTGTGGCAAGCACTCCCCAGATGGAGTCTCCTGGCCTTTAAGGGTCCATGATTTTAAGACTTTAAGATTTTAAGATTTTTAAGACTCCTTTAAGGGTCCATGATTTTTTTCTCATACTTTTGTATGAAGCCTGATTCCTTAAGTTGTTATATGTTTTTGAGATGGGGTTTGGCTGTGGCAGGGAAGAATTTGCAATAGCTGGAGAAGTACATCTGTGATGTGAAACTGCTCTGAGTAGCAGCAGAGTGAATTTTTCCAAAAGGGCTCCAGAAGTTGAGCACTGCCTTGACTATTGCAACACTGAGTGAGGGAGAATCCCAATCCCATCTCTCCTTCTCCAGCTGTGCTGATTCATCCAATGTAGGTGAGAGGCTGGGAGCCTAGTAAAAAAAAAATATATATATATATATAATTCCCATGCCCTTGCAGTATATTGCATGCCTTGCCCTTACCTCAACCTAGTAAGACCCAAAGTCAGATGATGAAGGGGGAAAAAAAATACTACGATTTAATAATTACCAAGAATAGTCCAGCCAGGAGATAAGACTTTGCAAGTCCACAGGTCTGTGTGGATGCTGCAGTGAGCTCAGGCAGCAGTGGTGCTGTGGGAGATGTAAAGCACAGGAATGTAAATGGCATGCTATAAAGGGGCAATGAAACAATTCGATGGCACACCCGGGCACTTTGTAATTGCTGGTGTCGATCTATTTCTGGACTTTGGAAGTGAGCCATCCAAAAGCAAATGTTTAGTCAGCCCTGCAAGCTGCCCGTAGTGCGTGACATGTGGTGACAGGGTGGTTTAATGGGGATGGAGCCGATCATTTCTTTGCCAAACAGGATTATGCTATGAAGAAAATATATGATGGAAAGAGATGGAAGGTGTGGATGAAGTTCAGCATCTCTCCATCCTAGAAAGCTGAGATGTAAGGGGGAGGAGGCAGAAAGAGACCAGTCTGCCATTTCTGAAAGGCTTTATGAGGGGCATGGAGAGGTTTTTACTACCGTGGACATGATGCCTTTCAAAGCAAGCCCTGATTCTGAGGTTTTGGCACAAAACTGAGGGTTACTGTCAACTTTTGGCTCACAGATGTGAATGCGGTCCACTAGTGTTTGGCTGGGGCAGGTTTCTTGGTGTGGGACTGGGCAAGAGGGACATAAGGTGACAACTTGGCCAAAATCTGGGTGGAGGCAGAAAGCTGGATCTTAAAGCTTTGGCTGCTGGAGACCTGCGCAATGGTGGAGTCCGGGGGCTGGGGTTTAGCTCAGTGGGGAGACGAGCAAGTTGCAAAATATGGATCTGAGTTCAGGTTACAATTCTGCTCCCCAGGGCTCTTCCAGGTGTTCAAGTACAAACTTCTGGCTCAGGCCCATCTCTAATTAGGCATATTCTTTAAAAGTATTTTCCTTCCTCGGCTCCTGTACTCTTGGCTTGTCTCCACTAGCCCTCTCTCCTGCGCTGGAGCACAGTTTGCTGGGTGTATTAATTGAACTGTTTACACACCTGGCTTCCTGCAAGAATAGACACCCAGCTCCTGCTTTTGAAAAGCCTAGCCCAGAGGCTGTAAACAGGAATTGTGCTATGTCTGGAAAAGCTGAACTGCTGCTTATCTCCACTCCCCGGGGCTGTGGGAGCAGCAGCAGCTGCAGACGTGGGTCAGTCGAGCTTGGAAACTGGCTTGCACACTCTTCCCACCGGTCCTGTCCTCCCCCTGGCCCAGGTCCCCCTGCAGCTCAGGAGCCGCCTTCTCTGCAGAGCTATTCCCTTTGCTTGTGTCAGGGGCAGGAGAGGACCCAACTGGCTTTTGGAGCAGCTCACATGCTTATTTTGCCTCGCGTATGAAATCTGGGGGCATCATCCTGGGGTAAAGTCCTGTGCAGGACTGTGGGTGGGACTTGTGTTTCTGTCCAAGCTCCCTAAAAGCAGGGGTGGGTTCCTCACCCCTTATACTATCTGAAGAGGGACATCTCACATAACTCTGTGTAGCTCAAAGAATGGCTGTGGAAAGAGCAGGCTGGAGATGCTTGTGTTGTCTGGATCAGGTGAAATGGTTCCATGTGGTCCATTTAAGCTTTGAATAAATGAGTGTAAAAAGGTTCTGTTGCACAGCTTTGATTTCAAAGTGTATGGGGAGGGGAAAGGCAGCACAAAATCAGCTGGTTGGTGCTGTCAAGGATTTTTTTCTTCTGAGTCAGGTAGTGTTGGAAGACCCCATAGATGTTGAAATGGACTTTCTCACTGCTGGGGAGTCCCCCTTCACACTGGTGTACACTCTATTCAACCTTAAAACACTATGATTTTGTGGATGTGCTATTAGCTATTTTACTGGGTAGCTACGAGTTTTATTTTGCTCTTTTGTTATTATTATTATTTTTGGTGAACATTTCCTCAGCTTCATCTGGGAAATAACAGTTTGTCTCTGGGCAAGCCCCTGAGTGCTGAATGCCAGGGTTGGGGCACCATGCTGTTAGGTCTGTAGGGTACAGAGCGTGATGCTGATGTGCTGGGTGTTGGCATGGTTAGCTTTCTGTGCTTCTTGAGGCTCTCAGCGCACTGTTGGTAAGGGGCCCTAGAGGTTTCCCCGCAGGGCAGGTCCTGTGCTGCTCCTTGGGAAGGGACATGCAGATGCCCAGGCTGGGAACAGGGAAGAGGAAATCCAATACAGTGTAGGGCCAAATTTGCTATCCAAATTCCAGTCCAGCTTGGAACTGGAATTGCTGTTCCCGAAGCACTGAGCTGGGATTTCTCCAGCAAGCCTCCAAAGGGGCCTCAAAGTGGGGGACAAAAGATGCTGTGATAACAGCTCTTGGGTGCTTGTGCCATGGGGGAACGCCAGCAGCTCAGGTGCAGCTCCTGATTGCCCAACAAGCAGTGACTTTGTTGTTGAACTTTGCTGGCGCTGATTCCTGCTTGGCTGCTGACTTTTGGTTTTGTGCCATAAGTGAGTGTTAGAGCTGCGAGGGCTGGGAAATATCAGCTATGGAAAGGGGCCCTGGAGGACAGATGACGGTGGCAGGTGCTTTCGTCCAGGTTTACGTCAAAACCTTCTGTGGAGGAAGAGAAGAGGGCTTATTATATCCCCCTGTCACCCTTTCCTCCTGCGTAACCGTGCTCGTCTGCCAAAAAAATAAAAAAAAAAAAAAAAAAAGGAAAGAAAAAGGAAAAAAAAAACAGGTCTTTTTCTAGAAATCCGTGGCTAGCTGGATCCAGCATGAAGCAGCATGACCATTCGTCCTGTGCTCTGCGCTCCTGCTAATGGTATCAAATCAAGCAGGAAATTATTTTTGGAGTAGTGGAGCATGTTGAAACCCAGCAGAAGGCAGCTGTTTGCGTAACCAGAGTTTTGGGAGAGCTGTCTCGCTCGTTGCCAAGCGCTTGACTTCCTATGCTGGTGAGAAACGGTTTCCCTGCTCCCTGGGGCTTCAGAGGCTGGGCTTGGTCCAGCTTCCATAGCGCAGGATGTTCCCAGCTGCTTTTCCATGGGGGTGAACCTAACTGCTTTGGGCTCCTCGCATCACCACCCAGCCCTCTGTGTCAAAACTAATGACCTGCAAAATAAAGGGTTTTGTCCGGACTCCAAAGGCACTGACTCTCAGCTGGGTTTCCAGCACTGGTCCCATGCCCCAGAGGTACCTGTAGCTCTTAGGCTGCCTTCCCAAGGGTGTATCCTGGTTCCTCTGGCTGTGCTTCACAGAATCATGCAGAACCACAGGATGGTTGAAGTGGGATGAGACCCCTGGGTCCATCTGGCCCAACCCCTGCTCAAGCAGGGCCACCCAGAGCAGTGTGCCTAGCACCATGTCCAGGTGGCTTTTGGAGGTCACCCACACCATAAAGAGGTTCCTATGTTCAGACAGAACCTCTCATGTTCCAGTTTGTTCCCATTGCCTCTGGTCCTGGCACCACTGACAAGAGCCTGGCTCTGTCCCCTGTGCGCTGTCCCCTCAGGTACTTACAAACACCATAAGATGCCCCTGAGCAGCCTCATCCTCAGGCTGACCAGGCCCAGCTCTCCCAGCCTCTCCTCACAGCAGAGGAGCTTCAGGCCCTGTGTTGGGCTCTTTCCGGTAAGCCCAGGTCTCACTTCAGCATCTCCATTCTGTGTCCTGTTCCTGCAGCTCCCAAGGGTTTTATTTTTGAAACAGGGATGGTGTTGCTGCCCAGCCATAATAGGGTCTTTCTAGGTGCTCAAAAAACCAAGCTGCCACTTTCCACACTGGCCTCATCGCTTGACTTTCTGCGTTAAAGCCTCTCAGTGCTGCTATCACAGGGAATTGACACCCTGCTGCTTTTTCGCTTTCCAAATATAATGTTTTGTACCCTTTTTTCCACTGCTATGATCTGGTGCCTTACATCTCGGAGGTGGCTCCAGCTATGCACTGATGGAGCTCCTATGCAAACAGATTCATCACCCCAAGCTCTGCTCTCAACCCCTCATCCCAGAGCTGAGAAGATCCTTCAATTCTACCAAGTCTTTGAGACAGTAAATGGCTTCATACATGCCATTCATAAGCATTTTCTGGGTGTGACTGGCATCTGGGCTGAGCTGTGTCATCCATCCGGGAGGCTGCCCCCCCGGAGCAGTCCTGCTAAGAAAAAAAAGAAAGAATACTCATGGGGCTATGTGGTATACACATAATTTCCGTTGTCCACTGCTTTCTGAGTTGGTTGTTAGCTGATGTCTGGAATGATAAGAACATTTATTGGATGGCTTTTCTCATCCTGGTCCCAGCTAGTGATGCTAGTGCAGATGAGGCTGAAGTTCCTGTCCCCAGAATGAGATGCTTTGGCACGGAAGGGAAGGACCGAGTCAGTGCTGGGAGATTTCGAAAGTCGCCGTAGGGGTATAAAGGCTTTTTTGTTTGCAGACCTCTTATGTCATTACCCGGCCATGCAAATGCTGCCCCAGAAGAAAGACTTTTTCACATTACTGCCTTGTTCTGGAAAATTCCCTCCCTGATTATTCATGACTGCCGACTCCTTCGTCCATATGCCCTTTTCCTGACTGCCGTGGAGTGGGAAGAAACTCCCTGACATGGGAAAAGAGAGGAAGAAGTCCGGTGCGTATAAACTGAGTCAGTCTACAGTATTTACAGCTTTCCAATTGGATAATTAAATTCTCATTCAGCCCAGTTATAATTAGAAAAGTTGCCTGTCCTCCACAGGGCTGGAGTTTGTTAGCATTGTATGACTGTAAGTCAGCAACAAGACACCAGGGCATCGTCTGGAGCTGTGCTGAGCTCCCTGGGGTGCTGAGCTACTCAGTGAAATAGGTTTGAAAAAATACAAAAAGCCATTGCCTCACTGTATAGTAACCTTACAATGTAATTGCTTGATGATTTCTGGGCAATTTGGTAATAGGTTATGGAGCCTTTTATTTCTGCCTATCCCATTCATTCATGTCTAAGATTGCAGTAGTTGAATATTTCCTTGTCTAGGGTTGTTAAGTGTGTAATGCTTTCAGTCACTAGCGGAAAAAACTTTGCTCCTAACCTCTGGTCCTGTAAGGGGCAAGGCAAAGATAACTCTGTCTGCAAATCCAGTTATTTTCCCTTTGCCACTTAATTGCTTCCTGTGGTATCGTTATGCCCTGCGCTGTCAGTTTTGGTTGGTTTGGCTTGGAAGGGAGATGGGATGGGTTGGTGCTCCCTTGGAGACCTCTCAGGTGCCAATCCATACTGAGCATGCTCTTTGCTCTGCCTTTCACCTCTGCTCTCTTCATTGTGCTAAGCTGGCTTAAACTGCCCTGAAAGTCCTTGTTTTCTGCCCAAACTCAGCCATTGTGGCTCCTGAGTGGGAGGGGCACATCTGGGGTCCCGTCCATCCCACCACCATGCCTGGTTGGGGTTTGTGGGAGATTTTTTCTTAAAACTCCAAGCTTGCCCTTCTACCCTTCTACATTGGGGGGGGGGGGGGGGGAAGAGTATTGAAGAAGAAACAGTGGAAACACCGAGTTTGGTGGTTGCTCAAATAACTAGTCCCTCATACTTTTCCTGCTCCCGAGTCATCTTGTGGTCTACAGAGCTTCAGCCCACAGTTCTCAGGACCTAAGCTGAGTATTTATTGACTTGGTACCCCAAAAGGGAGTCACATTTCCTGGCAATAAAACACTGTCACGTTTAAAACCACTAAGTAGGTCCTGCTTCTTCAGGTGAACACAGGAGTCATGTGTGAAGTGGTGCCTTTATTTCTCCGCTGATATTTTCTCAGCGGGTAGCTGTAGGGAACAGTTCAACTTCTTTTGTCGCCTTATCTCTGGGAATAATTTCAGTTCCGTTTCAGTGGCATTGCTGTGAAGCGCAGGACTAAAAAGGGTTTTATTGTCTCTTTGAACTGCGTTTTGCTTTGAGGAATGAGGATATAATTGTAACATAGGCAGGCTGGGCCAAGAGGCAGGAGGACAAACTAAGCATGTCGAGGCTTGTCCTGCCCGATCTTTCCCAATTTCATAATTTTTTTTTTCCCCTCCTTGCGGCTAGCACTCATGATTTGGAATTTTCCATCTAATAGCCCAGGGGCTTACACACTCTTAGCTGAAGGAGCTCTGGTCGGCTGGATGTGCTGTTTCTTTTGATGACAGCCAAGACCAGGATTTGCCGCTTGATCCATCAATTCTTTGCCATCCATGTCTGCAGGAGGAGTGCAGAGGGATTTTCAGGCATCATATTTTTTCCCATATGCTCAGGGGGCTTTCACTATCCTCTTTCCTTTTTTGGGTCATGTTTGGATTCTCCAAGTAATAAATCTGAGGGATGAATTAAAAGCAAATGTTAACTGAAAAAGAACATTCCTAAAGCCTTCAAATGCTCTAGTGTTTTCCTTTTGGGAAATTTCATTATTAGTGTAGTGTAAATACGGTGTTTGTTGCCTGTATTTTTAAATACAGCAAGTTGCGCTCAGTTTGCGTCATTTAGCAAAAACCTGCCTTCATCTGAGGGCAGGTTAACAACTAGCCTTGATGTGAAGCAGGGATTAAAGACAAAGCTGTTGGTACTGAGCCCACACCATTTCAATTCCTCATCTGCTGCTATCTGATGACTTAGTGAAGAGGAATGAATTTCAAGTCCTTTCCTGCTGCTATTTCATATCTCTACTCTATGGCTTGGCTCTTTGTGCCGAGTGCTGCCATTTTGATGGGTTTTGGCAGCCATCCTATCTACGCTGCTGATATTGGGACTGATCCTGCATGTGAGAGATCTGTTTTTTAGTGCTTTTTTCCACCACGATCTTTCCAGGACTTTGCAGAGGCACTTTTGGGTGCTTCATGTCCCTGTCTGTATGTAAGGGGCATTTGCACTATCACCCATGGGGATGTTATGAAGACAAATTGTGAGTTTTTCAGCTGCTGTTATCAGGTCCATCTCCATATACGAGAGAAGAAAACTTCTCATAAAGACTGTTACAAGGAGCGATGCAGATCTAGGTCTGGAGATCTCTGTACTTCCACCACCCCAGATGTGCATCTAACAGGCTAGTGCTTGGCAGCACTTTGAAGTCCATGTTTTTTCTTTGCTGAAAATGAAATGAAATGGTATCATTCTTCTTCACTGTTTACTGGCAAGAAAAAAATAGTAACAATAACCTCAAAGTAAATTTCCTCATCGATCAACCAGTTTATGCAGACCTATTTGGTGCAAAGAGCCAGCTTCTGAAAGGTTCCAGAATATTGCAAGCACCAGTCTTAAATAATTGTCACTGCAAATCACTGAAGGACACGGCCCCTCATTACCTTCAGCTGCCTGATTGTAGTATCTACCCTCATAAAACACAGGTGTAACCCTAGGTGTCCTGCCAAAGAAGTGTGTGGCCTCTGGCTCACGTAACAACAGATATCTGGAAACGTAAGTCTTTCAGATACAGCAAAACCAAGCATGCCATTGCTTTGCTCATTGAAGCTACAAAAATGTTTTATCAGAAGTTTCCAAACTCCTCTGCAGACAGCTGGCTGTTCACACAAGTGCTCACTCCTCCTTGTTTCCAGCTGCTAATTTGCAGTTAAACACACCTACAAATACTCTGCCAGCAACTTTCCATGCAAGTCCTTCAGGTAGCTTGCAGTTGCTGTCATTTGATGGTGAAGGTGGCAGGATCCTGCTGTGAGTGCATGGCTTGGTGGAGAGGCTGCCCATGAGGCTGCCTAAGATGTGGTTCCTGACAACTGCTGCAGTAAATAAGAGTTCAGCATAATGCAGCTGATACTAATTGGCATCCCCGTAGGTGGTCTCAGTAGTGGGGCCAAGATTAAATGTGGTGCAGAGAATGAATGAAGCCCTTCTCCCTAAGGGGAGTGCCTCTGACTGAGAGCTAAGGTGTGTTAGCTCGAAATGCAGCCGCTGCACTGGGGCTGCGGATAAAGGATGTTCTTGTTCAGGGCTTTGGCACTGCTGAAATACACTTAACTATGCGAGGTGGAGAGAAGACCCTGCAATTATGTTTGACTGCTCTGAAGGACTTTAAATCTGTTTTCGATTAGTTGCTCCAAAAAGCACAACCAAGTTCAGTTAACATTTAATGTGCTTTTTAGCTCAAATCAATTATTTTCTACTATGCCAACAAAGCAGCTGAAAAGAGATCATTTTGTGCCATTCCTTGACTAGTATTTGTCCTACAAGCAGTGAAGAGAGGCAAGCTACCTGCAGATACTCAAACCTGCTAATGTGAAACACAGAGCAACCTCCTGTTGTCTTATATTTAACATGCAGAAACCATCATCGTTATGGGATGAAGGAAACAAAACACTTAATTGGGAGAGTTTGGTAAATATAGTAACAGTGAGACCACTCATGGTGCTTAAGCATATGAAGCCTGCCCAAGCAAGTAAACTGCACCTTTAATTAATGGTTTCACCCTTCTGGTTATTGAAATGGAATGACTCACTCATTTTAATCAGATGCCTCCTTCTGGGATCAAACTGTTCACGAAATCAAATCACCACATCCCTAAGGGTCTGTCTTTGCTGGGAAAAGGGTTCTTTTCAAGGGGCCTGTTGTGCAACCAAAGAGGTTGGGGCAGATTGCAGGAAATGCTTCTGATGTGCATTTTATTTGTAACTTCTGGATTTAGTGTTCCAACATAATTCCCCACACAAAATGAGTCCTAATGCATCTTATTTCTGTCTCATTATGAGGTCTTACTGGACAAAAGGTGCTGGAGCCCTTGATGTAGCACGGCAAGACTTTTCACACATTGAGGTAGAAGGTGTTGGCTGCGACAACTTGTTCCAAGGCAAGAACAGTCTGTGCCGTACCTCTGCTAGGCTAAGGCATTTACAGTTACTTACCTCCAGGTAAAGAAGTAATTTGTTTTGCCAGGGATTACGTAGCTTTAAAATGTCCTTCACATGAATGTGGTCCTGGGAAGAGACCAAATTTAAGTGTCAGACTTGGCTCATCAATGACTTCACTATTTACCTCGCTAGCTTTTGGGTGTGGAGGGAGCTCTTCATTTCGCATGGCACGAGAACTGCTGTCTAGGACCATCACTGTGGCTTCTCCAGTGCCTCGCTTGCAAAAGGGGCTGGCAGGGGAAGAGGTTCCAGACCTCCAGCACGTTGATGTTGGGCCATATCCAAGCGTTGGCGGAGTAGGTAGTTAGTTACCTGCGGCATCGGGCTGTCTGCACACAGCCCTGCTTTCTACTTGCCTGTGCTGGAGTCGTGAGAAGGCAGGCTTATGGCTGTTATTGAGGAAAGCCAGAGCATCTGGCGTGGGTGGCTGGTTTTGGAAGGTGAGAGAAGTCCTCTCAGAAGTACCCATCGCCACCCGTCTCCCTGAGTGTTGGAAAAGACAGTGATACCTGGCTCCCCGGGGCTCTCTTCTTGCTTGTTTTCCAGCCAAACCCTACCCCTTCCCCTCACAGGAACTACCCAGCCTCCACCCCTCATCCTTGGGCAGCAAAATCCAGCTTTGCCCACGCTTTGCTCTGAGCCAGCTCTGAGTAAGTGCATCACGATTACTGAGAAGCAGCAACCCCAGCTGGTGCCAAACTTGCAGATCCTCCAAAGCCACTGCCGTGAGCAGAGACCTGATGTGCTGGGAGTGCGGTCCAGGTTACTACAGCAAACCCTCAACAGTTTCCTGCCCAGCTGAGTCTTTTGGAGTCTGAAGCATTGTAACCTCATAAAAGCTAGCAAGAGCTTGAAGTCATTCACAGATTATTTCACCACCTACGGTATTCTATGAAGTCAGACATGCTGTAACATATGATTAACGATGTGTTCAGGGGTGAGTCACTGGGTAGTCTAGCAAGCGCTGCTCACCTTCTAACCAGTCTGTATGTGGGAGTCCTTACCCAGCGACACACCCAAACCCAGCGTTTTAATAATTTACCACATTCTGAGCTCGGAAGAGCAGCTTATGGAATTTTTTTTTTTTTAAAAAAGGTATTAGTTTACCACCCATTAGGGAACAAACCCCCACCATGAAGAAGAAATCAGGGTAGGGGGAACTCAGAAATGTCTTATTATTTTGTATGGTTGGTGTATCCAAGAATCTCGTACTCCAGGTATTGAGTAAGTGGAGACTTCCACTCTACCTATGAAGGAAATGAAGAGTTGCCTAAGATCACAAATGTAAAGGTGTTTTGGTACTGCATGTGTACCATTTACTTCAAAGTTTAACCAGGAGTCAGCTGTGTGCAGTGTAGTTTAAATAAAGTTGGTGGAAATGTTACCACTTCAAGTGGGGTTCCTGTCCTGCTGTTTCCCCTTGAAGTGCCCTCAGTCTTATGTTTCCACCCAAGCTCTACTGCTACACCTTTTTTAGCATCAGGAGGCCAGCTATATATCCCCAAGTAAGTGTCTAACAAGATATTCCTGGAAATGAGAAGCCTGTCCTGTAGATTGGCAAGAAAAAGTCTGGGAAAAATCCATGCTTGAGAGATGGGGGGATTGAGTCTTTGTGTTACGTTAAACAGTCACTTGATAAGATGCATGAACTTTTCTTGGCTTGCAATGTAGAATTATCCTTTCCTTCCTGAGTGTCCCAAGCGCAGCGTGAGAGTTATGGTTAATCTTATTCTCTGGAATAATTAAGGGTTGTAAAAAAAAAAAAAAAAAAAAAAAAAAAACACTTTTTTTTCCCTATGGAATGAGCAAAGATGAGCCTGTCTGGTTGTGAGATGGTAGTGGGAAATATGAACTTGATTCCTGTTGAGAGGAGGATATTGCACTTGCATCCCAGTGTGACCCGCTACCCTTTCTCTGATAAAAATCATAGTAAGATGCCTAGGGAAGAAGAATAGTGGGAAAAACTTGTGTGATATTTCACCGATTACTTTTCCAGCCTCCAACTATTTTCAGCTCAGGGGATTTCCTGACATGAATGAATGTGGTTTGTGACTCTTTAATAACTTTCAGTGGATTGTTCTTCCAACTACCCATCCAGTCTCTCCCTGAGCCTGTTTAAATCTTTTCCTTCCACTACATCAGTAGCAACAAACTCCACTGACCTTCTATATGTGGTGGAAAGAATTGGGCCTTTTTCTGTGTTTTGAACCAGGCTCCCAACAGATTAATCTGATACTTTCCAGCCCTTTTGCTGGGAGATACCACATCAGTCACTTCCTAACCCCCTGCTCCATGGCCCTCACAAGTTTCTGGGCCATTATTACACATTCCTTGAATACCGTCTCTGCAGAGTGAAGGCTCTCAATCTGCTTACTTGTCACTAGTGTGAAGTCCTGGCTGCACTCCTCTGGGCCCCTCCTACTTCTAAGGTACCTATTTGAGAAGAGGGGAGAAGTGTTGTGTGCACCATTCAAAGTGCCAGTGAAAAAGGGATTTATACAGTGATATAACGAGGTACTCTTCTCTGGCTCACTGTTTCTTTCACAGCAATCCCGAAACGATTAGTCAAGTGCTGAGCTGAGTTTTGTTAAATTGCCTATGGTAGTCCAAAGGTCTCACTCCTGAGCAGCGCTAAACACTTCAGAAACCATCATTTAATTCCTGGATTTAAGACTTGTTTTCCCTGTCTGCATCACTTGATGTTGTTTAAGCTGCACTGACTTCAGCTGCCGTTTTATTGCCCAACCCCTCAGTCCTGCAAGGGCCACATGCAGTTCCCCACTGACTACTCTTTCCCCCAGTCCCCTGCATATCCTCAGCAAACTTCCTTACCTCACTGCTGTTCCAGATGGTTCACAGCTAGATCGAGCAACACAAGTCCCAGCCGCACAGGTGGGATGTGTCTGTTGTGAGAACTGACCATTTACACCAACTTGCTGATTCCTATCTTGACCTGCCTCAGCTCATCCAGTATTAGCCCTGCTGGGATTGAAGCCAGGTGTTGCAAGCCCCCATTCAATCAGTGCAACTCATCCCTGGTCTTTGTCTCGACTCCTTCATTTCTAGACATACAGGATGATACTATGGAGCAAGCAATGCCTTAGTCACCCAGCGGGCTATAGTCCCCTGTAGGGAGAAGCTGATTTCCCCCATTTTTTATAAATGAGTGTAAACGTGGAGGTGTTTGGTGCACAGAGAGGCAGTGGGACTGTGCAACAGGCAAAAGCAGCAACGGCACATACAAGTGCAAGCTTTGACTTAGCCAAGCGAGTATTTTGAAACAGTGTATTTTACCAGAAAACAGCACACAAACGTAAATGACACCTGAAATTGATGTTGGATTATGGACTAAGCACGCAAATCCACCCACATCTTATTCAGGCGTGACTGATATGCCTCTCCTGGCTGAGTTCTTCAGAAGGGCACCGCCTGGGATCCAGCAGCCGGTGGGCTGGTGCCAACAGGGTGCTCTGGCTGCTGGAAATTTGCCTCCTGCCCCAGGTATCCTGGGATCTGCCGTGCCTGCACTGGGGCTGGATGTCCCTTAAGGGACGTTGAGGCATAGGTAGCTCTGATGACTTTCGGGATGTGAACTCGTGGCTCCCATCCTGGTGTCCCCAGCACATGGCAGCTCCAACATCTCTGCCATTGCCTCTTTTTTCCTTTCCTGCCACCCAGTTTTTCCAGTTGTGGCTGCTGCTGGAAGCGAGCAGTTGAATGAGCACTTGTTGGTGTCCTTGCCCTGTGAGGGGCTGTGCTGAGGGTGTGAACGTGAAGCTTCACCATCCTCTTGGCCTGCCGCAGTAAGGTCAAGTTCACTGGAGTACAGAAGAGCCTCTTGCTCCCCGAAGAGCAGCAGCCTGCTGCTGCTGCTGCTCATCTAAAAAACACAGGGGGCGGGGAGGGGTTGCAAAAAGAGGGCATCCTGGTCATGGTTTCCAGTTGCGTCAGGGCTGTGAGCTCCCTCGCTTTCCTGCTGATGCATGTGTGGATACAGTTATCCGCTCCCATTTCATGTTCTGTCTCTAGAGAAATCACAGGCTCCAAGTGAAAAATGGAAAAATTGTAACCAAGGAGTCCTGCTGAGGAGATGCAGAGAAATACAGGTGATCTGTCCCAGATGATTTGTGCTACCTCTTGCGAAGTACTGCTGTCTGCCTGACCACCAGGAACCACAAGAAAAAAGGGCATCTTCCTCTGGCACATCCCTTGGGGGCTATGTTTGTTCCTGCTTGGGATGTAATGTTTCTTCAGCTAGCATCATTCTTTGCTCTTCACTTCATATGCTGTTCACTTCACATTCTGTTTTCACATGGGCATTTGCTTGAGCCGAAGGGCCCACAGGGGTAAGACTCATGCTGTGGTTATTCATGCCTCTGTATTACTGTACCGTGTGTTTCCCCAGGCTGTGCAAGTCAGGCTATCTCTGTACAGTTGCACGACAGTCCTGAGAAATATATGAAATGTTTTGAGGCTCAGTATTTCTGATTGAAGGTTTTGTGTGTGTTTGTTTTTTAAGAAGCACAAACATGGTCTTTGGTGAAATTTTGTACTTGTTTTTTGGTCTTCGGGAGGAGACAAGATGGACAAGACCACTATAGGTCGAAGATGAAATACATCAAGCAAGCATTGTCAAGACAGCAAAACAAAGTTCCTCAAGCTAACCCATCGCTGAGTTACCATGAGTTATGAACTAAACTTCTGCATCTCTAAGTTAGCAGTGTTTCTCACTGATGGAGGGCTGGCCACTGCTCATTTTCTTGGGGATGCAAAGCTGTTTACTGGAGAGCATGGTTTGGCATCACGGTTTTACCTGAGGGGATTTTTTTTCCTTTCTTTTTTTCTTTTTTTTGTCTTTATTTTCTTTTCAAACCACCAGCTGCTTTTCTTCCATAGCTGCCCCTCTCGAAGGGTGTGAGTGGATGAGTGGAGAGTGTGGCCGGACTGCAATCAAAGAAATATTTTGAGAGCCCTTTCAGAGCTCGTTAAGGAATCTGGGCTGGCTATGAATGCAAGCTTTATGCAGCATTGTTTTGAAGTAGGAGTGAGTCACTAAAAAACAATCTGCACTCTCTCCATGTTCAACTTTGACTTTATTAAGAAAAAGAGAAAGAAAACAAACACAATCCCATTCACTGCAGAAATACACATTGATCCTTTAATCCTCAGGGAAGCGTCGGGAACTGCTTCCTCCTCTAAAGAATCGCTGTATTGACGCAACATTTAACTGTGCAATTACACACGCACATTTTCTCCTGTGCTTTGCATGCAGAGCAGGGCTCTGTGGCTGGAATGCTAATCAGAAAGTGATTGATGCTATCTCACTGCACACACAGCCCCAGTGCAGCCTCCCAGCCAGCCGGCAGCAGCCCTTTGGTTTTGTTACAGCCAAAGGTACTTTCACCAAGAACTGCTGCACAGCTACTAGGAAATGCTCTGTGCATGTGTTCGTATGTACGTACATATACGAATGTATATATACCCGTGCATACTTGTTTGCTTCCCAAGATCCTCATTGAATTTGATGATCTCTAAGGTCCCTTCCAACCCAAATCATTCTATGACTCTATTGCTGGCTATAAAGCCCACCAAGTTTTTCTGATACTTCATGTGCGACCTGTTTGGACTTCAGGGGCATGCAGTACTTGGTGAGAAAGCGTTAGCTGTGAAAAAGATGCACCTTTTTCCTGCTTGTTTCCCTCATTTTCCCTCATTGCTGGAGTTGGGGATACTGAAATCAGCCTGCTATCTGGGTGATGCACAATGAAATAAAAAGCATGGTGTGTGCTAGGATTTACAGCTATCTGGCTGTAAATGCAGAGGCTGGTTGAGCCTTAGATGGGAAGAAATTCAGCCCTCTTCCAGCCAGCTTTGAATGTTAATATTTTTGCTGGGTTTAATCTCTTTGCCATTATTTTATTATTAATGGTTTCATCATCAATTCTACTTTCCCACCAGCGTTAGGGATGGATTTTCCATATGGAAAATCCTATTTGTCATCCTATTTGTTATCAGTGACCACAAGCTAGAAAGTGAGTCTTGAAATAGCAAGTGGGGCTGTCTCCCCAGGGGCTTGTACAGTGTCCAGGGGTGCCCTTGATTCTCTTCCTCCTCTTTTGGGTCCCTCCTTTCAGGGATGTGTTTTTAATGTGTCCACCACACTGGCTTAAAGGCTTCAGGAAAATGATAAAATAAAATTTAAAAAAAAAATGCTTTTGTTATGTCGTTGAGCAGCATTTGGCTGATGTTATGAGCTCCTGAACTCCCAGTCCCTCTGTTCATGTTCTCATTGTATGTTTCTGAAAGCTTAAGTCAGGGCTAGTAGCGGCTGCTTCTGTTAGTGCAGCAAAAAACAGTCCTTTAGTTTAATTGTATTAGTTCTACCCGCATCCTTTCTTGTGCCTGTTGCTCAGAAAATCTGTTTCTGGTTTTAGCAGGATGCATGCTGGCTGGTGTGCTGGGACAAGAGGGAAGGCAGGAAGGGGAAGAGGATGGGGAGAGGTCCCACAGGAGCAACCTGCTTAATGTGTCTCATTTGTCTTACTAGCACCACTGTATCCCTTCCTGGCACATGTGCCTTCCTGATAAGCCAAATAAGCAGAAGAAAGAGCTGTTCCTCAGAGCTGCCATGGGGTGTGAGTCCTGCCCTGCAATCTTGCTGCTTGTGGGACTCCTCACCACCACCACCACCTCTGTCCCACCCCACCTGTGCAGGGTGCAGCTCCACTCCCAGCAGCATCCATGGATGCAGGCTGTGTTTTTTCCTAGTACAGGGAAGTATCAGCCTCTGGTCTAGATCCACCTAGAGTCTCTGTGTCTCTAGGTGCTGATAAAATCACAGGATATGGCACAGGAGGTGCCACCATGCGAGGCCAAGGCCTATGCCAACTAGATTTTTCTTTAAAAAGCTCAGAAGAGGTCATGGCTTGAATAGCCCTGGAGGTTATTTTCCCTTCTGTCTTCCCCTGGGCTTCTGAGGCCCCTGAGAGGAGTAAAGGCAGAGTCTGACCCTGTTCCTGATGGCAAAGAGGTGGCCAGGTGTCTATATTAATATAAAGACCAAATTTGACACTTTACTCCTTGAAATGCATAAGGAATGGACCCTTCCTCTCCAGAGCTTGTTGAAGGGGTGAAGCTTCCAAGTGAATAATTCACGTGTTCTAACGGAAATATCAGAAGAAAAAAAAAGGGGCGGGGGGGGGGGGAGAGAAAAAGAGAGTGAATGGCCTTCTGTGTCGATACAGCAGTTTTATGACCACTGGTTTCATTTTGTATTTCTTAAGCAAGCAAACAAACAGTTGGTTTCCAGGACACGGGTGCATTATCTCCAATTCCAGAGTTTGTCCCTGCCACACAGGACCAGCCTAGCCTGAGGGTGTACCCTCATTACCATCAAGAAATGCTAATAATGCTTAATATGTGGAAAAACATGAAGCACTTACAGAAGGCTGTGGTCATGAAAAGGGATTTTCAGATGAGTTTGAATGCTTCAGGCTTTTCCGGGAAATGTGTTTTTGAGATCTATATTTTACTGGATTCCCCTGAATTCAGAGTCCAGCTGTACAGAATTCCATAAATCCATGAAGGCAAGCCCAGGTTTTTCCAAATGTGTAAAATTTCAAGGTTCTCCTCTCCCTTTCAGAGCAATGAATTATCAGTTGTTTGCTTTCAGCGGAGTACATTAATTAATTACTGGTTTTATAGGGGGATCCTTCACTCATTGCTGGCACTTGCTGTGGTTCTTCTTGGATCTAAAGAGTAAAACATGTTTGTGTTGGCATCTAGGAGTCTGGAAAACCTCAGGAAAAAATAAGACTGGAAAAATAAACGTTTTTTTCTGTCTAACAAAAATTTTTGTGATTTTTTTTCCCCACAGAATGAAAGTTTGAAATACAGAAATAAAATTATAACTATATATATAGAGAGAGAGAGAGCCAGCTGGAGCTGCTTCTTTTGAATGTTTTATCTTTTCTATTTTCTTAATAAAGATCCTTTATGTTGCAATGCAAACTACAAATTCCAGACTGCTTGGATAAAAATTTGGGTCGAAAAAGTTGATTTCAGTAGTTTGTGAACTGTTCGGCAGATAATTTTAGATCCGAAAAAGGCAATCTGCTGCACTAAAAATAAAAAGTAACAATCCTATAAATGACTAATTTTGTGGTCCAGGGTAATTAGCAGAACAGCTTGGCAGATGGAATGCAGCAGGTCTAAATTACTGCACTAAGTCCATTAGCAGGAAGATATTATCTAACTTTGTTGTTATTAATGATAATTAATTAATTAAAATATTCATCTGGGAGTTTTGCTGTTGCTATTAACAGGAATGCATGTGTGTGTATATATATATATATATATATTTGCTCTTTAATGTTTTTCTCATTTGTTTGCATCCCAATCCTTGGCTATCTTGCTCTGGGACTTTAATAATAACCCCGTTACAGTCTAGAAATTACTCAGACCGCACCTCTGCTTAGCATGGAGGAAGCTTGAGGCTTTTACAATTTGTGCTGCTGGTTGTTCCATGAAAAACATAGGCCGTGGTCTGACAAGGAAAGCAGCAGTAAAAAGCCAGGCAAGAAGCAGCCCTTTATCAGCAGGCACACAGGAAGCACTGCTGTGCATCTTGCAGGTCTTTTTGGAGTCCCATTTGATGAGGTGAGGGCACGTTTGTCTCCAAGTCTGCATGGGCTCGCATGGCTCCAAAATGTTCTCTGATGAATCCAGGTGTTGCTTTGCTAAGATCCAATGTGCTTAAATTTTGATGCCCCAGAGAGAGCATGATGGTCAGGTCGTCTTGTCCCCTCCGTGACACCGGTCTTTGTCAGCCAGGGATTCCCACCCCAAATCTGCATCCTGCTGTAGGCTTTCGGCACACATTTCTCAAAGAATTCCCCTTTGACTAACAGGATTGTCATGATGGAGAAGACTTAATGAGCTGTTTTAGTGGATAATTGCTCTCGCTGTTAAACACAAACCATACTTTTTCCTTTGTTTTCAGCTCGAGTCTCCTGAGATTCAGTCTTCCAGCCCTGGACTTTGTTCCAGCTGTGTTTGCTGAAGTTAAAGCCCTTCAGAGTCTAGTCTTCCCATGTGCCCTTAAAGACTAAGAGGAGTCATTTCCCGTTCTTGTCTTTTAAGAGGATAGTGATAATTTAGGACTTCTTATTGACTCTATTGACTTTTACTAGTTTGTGTTTGGGTTTTTTAGATAACTTACAATTCACTACAGCTAATAATTGTTGTTAACTGGGTCTACATGTAAGGATGTGGCCCCACATCTGTTAAAGATACTAAATTTGGGCCTCTGGTGTACAGTCAAAGTTTTGTCGATTGATCTGTTATATTTAGTGGCTCTTTTTCAGGTGGTGATGTACCTCTGGTGTTTTCGGATCTGATTGTACTCTGAGCTTTGTTCTACCATCCATAATCATCCCGAGTACTTTCTTCACTCCTTAACTTCATTTGATTTCACTGAGAAGTTTCAAGCAGTGAGATAATACTTTGATGAATGAAATTGGGGATTAGATGGGGATTAGATGGATCCTAAAAAGCATTTACTCTCGCTTTCCGTGGGAAGATTTCTAAGCTGCATTAAACCAAGAGGGGCTCTTTTCCCCTAATACTCATGGATTTGTATTATACCATGTAATTAACAAGATTAATATTAACATTAATATCTTGATGTCAGTATTTAGGTGAAATGTCATACTGTGGTCATATCTAAGGCCCCCAGGAAAGCATGGGAGCTCTGATAGCCTTCTACATTGTAACTTCAAGGGGGTTGTTCCTCATCCAAGTAAAAGCAGACATGTGCCCAAAACCTCGCAGGATGGAGGTACAACTGTCTTCTGTTTATGATAACTACCCACTTACCTGTATTTCTGTCTGTTTGCAGCATTTTTGCTCCTATATATATCGGGCTGGTGGGAAGTCTCATCAACACCATGATAGCAATGGTTTGGATCCCTTCACCAGCTAAATCAAAGTCAGAACATGGTGAGGCAGAGCACAGTAAGTATTTACTGCTTCTGATAAATAGCACATAAGTAGGGACAGGGGATTGACTTGATGGCAGGACTGTGCTGAAGGATTTGGGGTTGCATTTATGGGCAAAAAGGTGCACCTCTTTGCTCACACGTCCTCATCCTCTTCATGCCTGTGAGAAAGTACTTACCAAGAGATGAGCTTGAGTCAGATGAGAAGGATTTAGGAATGCTGAAGATGCAATCATCTAATTTATTTTGCATATGAACTGTCCAGAGTTTCAGCTCAGCTTTCCAGATCCCAAAGCTTTACCTCCAAATTCAGTTCTATACCAGAGTTAACTCTTGCACTGATGTTTACCCAGATGATACTACTCCAGTTAGGGTTTTTCCTCTGCATTCCCAGAAAGCATCACTCAGAAAGCCATTGCCTACACTGAGCAGAGCACTGTAACAAGCAACAAGTAATCACCCTGAGTTTCTTGTTCCCTGTGTTTAACTTGTATAAATATAATATTATCCAATATGTCATCTTCCGTAGGCACATCACAGTCTGGCAGCGTGTTCAGCATCAGAGAAATCCTACACCTGATGAAGTTTCCGGGAGTAATGGAAATTTTCTTAGTCAAGGTCTTTTCTGGATTTCCCATAGGTAAATCTCACCCATTACCCATGGTTGTTGATGTATTTAAAATAAGAAGATACACGCGGTAGACCAGGCTGGTCTCAAGTTACTGAAACCACGACGCGTGTGATCGCAGAGGAGTAAGGATTCGGCTCGTACCTCAGTGCTGCATATTTCCAGATGCTCTCAGCTACATAGGGTCAAAAACCTGGAATTAATGGAAAACAGACTGCTTGTCACAGGCCAATTTTTTGACTTTTGGCAAATCACTTAATCACTCTGCCTAATCCCCTGGCTGTAAAGGGATGGTTTTCTCCTCTTGTCTGCCATTTCTATTGAGGCTGGAACCTCTTCAGAGCAGAGGCAGATCATCTGTACCCTGCCAGAAACACTGAGGTCTCTCCTGATTTTACTTAATGATTTTAAGGGGAGGGAATTATGCGTACCCTAACTTTTCCCAGCAATTTAAAGATATTGCTGGACAAGAAACTGTGGTCAGACAGGCTGTTAATTTTTGGCTGTGTGCCAGGGAGCTGCTAGCTTTTTTTTTCCTTCCCTTGCACCTATGTGACAATCCTTGTTCTTCTCTTTGAATATTCTGTGCATTTTTCTCATGCCGTGTTCATAACCCACTGCTATCTCAAACATACCGCAGACAGGCCTGTTCCCCTGCTCCCTTTGAGTCAGTAGCAGTCTTGGCACATTCCATTAAATTCTGATTTGTAAACTGTAAATTCAGTGTACAAATAGAAGTAGGTTTGGCCATGGAGAGTGGCTAAATCAGAAGGGGACAGCATTTCTGGGAATGACCAGGTTCCTCTGTTAGCCTTGCAAAGTCCGACTGGAGCTGCAGAATAACTTGCAGGGAACAAAAGGATTCCTGATTTTTTTTTTCCTTTTCTTTCAGTGTCTACTTGGCATTAGCAGAGACAAATAATGCTAATTGGTCCTATCCCCAGTGCTGGAGATGGAATAGTATCTCCGTGGATTGGTGGCTTGCCCTAAGAGTGCATCTCTTAGGTTCTTATGAAACTAAGCTTTAAAACTGTGTTTAAATAGTGTTTATAAAATGACAGTGTTTCCCAGAACGAGATCGCCAAGTGATGTTTAAGAGGATATTCTTTTTCCAATTTTGGCTCATTTCTCAGCTCAAAGTAGCATTCTTTTCTCTGTTTAAAAACACTACACTGAGACCACATCCATTTGCAATCTGCAATGTAGTTTCCTGTGCACTGTCCTTTTTCTAACAGGCGGGCAAGATGCGCTTTGGTTTAGTCATCGCTGCTGAAATGCAAATGCCTCTGTGTTGTAGAAGACATTCTTTTCCTGTACACAGCAAAAATACATACTAAAACATAATAAACATCTCCTGCCTCAACTGCAAGGGAACTCGTAGGGAAACAGGATGGAAAGTGAAGTTGAGATTTAAGGCAGGACATGGGCCAAGTGTCACTGAGATGGGTAGGAGTGTTTCAGGGGAGCAGGAATGGGATCACTGGAGGCATTCTTGCTGCAAGCAGAGCACTACGGCCAGGAGTGATTAAAATCCTAGTGACTTTGCGGGTCTCTCTTCAGGCCACTGGCCATAGGGTTGCAGCCGAAAGGGAATTTGTCCATCACCTCCTCCTCGGCTGCTCATGGCTGGAGGCTGAGCTCCTGTTGGCCTCATTCACCTTTCCTCTCCCTGCTGCAACTGTATAATTAATTAGATCATTCAAATTACAGACCTTTCTCTATTTACTTTGTAAACAAGTTTGTGATATACACAGGAGAAAATCTTCTGTTCCTTATGGATCTCATTGTTGTCCAAAATTAGCTTGTATGAGAGAGAAAGAGCCTTCCCAAGAGGGCTGCAAGGTTGGGAACCTCCTCCCTGATTTGCATAAAAGCAGAGACCAGCTCAATGCCTCCTCTGGGAGGAGAGCTGCTGAGGGATGGAGGGGCAGCAGGTCTTTCCAGCACGGCCAAGTTGCCTGCTCAGCTGACCTGGGAAAAGCAAGCATCATTTCGTTGCGGTAGATAAGAGACAGAAAGCCAAACATGTGGATAGAAATGTCAAACATACCTCTTGCTGCTCAGGGATCACCAGGGCTTTGAAAATACTGATAATTAGCTGCTTGTGTGAATCTTTGATTTTTGGGAAGCCTGCTTTCTTCTCACAAAGGCAACCCCTGCAGTCCCCCTGCTACCACCTTGCCATGTAAGGCCAGTATGCCCTCCCAGAGCCAGAGGCTGCATTTATAAATTCCCAGTCTTTATCTTTTTTTTTTTAATTATTTTTAAATGCATTTCACACCCCCGTATCTCCTTGGTGCTCTGCCTCACATTTATCGAGTTTCACAAGCCACTTACCTGCCTTCTGCTGCATGACCATCATTATTCATTGTTCTGGTGCAAGGTTTTCTAAGGAATTCACCCCTTGTTTAGCCCCGTCTTTCCCAAGAAGGTGAAGTTTCTGAGACCCCCTTCGTCACTGAAAGAAGGGAGGACAAGGAGGGGCTCCCTTGTCTGGGCAGTTGTAAGTAACCACGCAGGCATGGGCATGATACCTGTCTGAAGAAAGAGATGTTTGCATCTCCGTGCAATGTGTAAGGCTAAAGAAGGAGAGCAGCTAGCCCCCTGCACAGAAAGAAATGAGCTTGTTTGGAGCAGAAAGATCCAAATCCACCTAAACTCAGCAAGGGACTTCAAAGGGGAGCTTAGCTGCAAGAGCGGGCGCGTTGTACCAGGAAGAAGCGTCAGGTATGTGGGAAGGCCGAATCCCTCCTAGGTGGTACCGCAGCAGGGCAGCTGCACGAAGGCAGTCGCGCCCGCCCCAAGCCAATCTCCCCGCGAGTAAAACCAAGTGTGGTTTTTCTTTCATTTCTTCACGTGTGTCTTTTATAAACATGTGTAACTCTGTTGTCTGTTTTGGATGCTGGGAGTAAATGCTGTGATTTGCATGTTACCCTAAACTGGCTGGGGCTGAGAGGCATTTCAAAGCAATTGAGTACTGACAGGCGCTCCCCACCGAGGGGTGTGGCAAAGCCATAAATCTTCACATGCACCCAGCACCTTCTCCAAACCTCTGGGGACCAACACCAGCCAGGCAGTAAGGGAGGAGGAGTTGTCCCCAGAAAGCTCTGGGGCTCAGGAAAGCTTTGTGGCAGGGCCTGGGGTGGGAGGGTGTTGGTTCCTCACGAGCTGGGGAGCTCAGAGTGAGGCCTTCCTTGATGAAGATGCACCACTGGTACCAGCAGTGCTGTGCTGTTGGACACAGGGGAATTGGGCTGATTTGTTCAGGTGTGAGCCCTCCCATCCAAAAGCAGAGCCTGGGGCAGGTCAGATCATGACATCATGTAAGTGACTGTTTCCCCATCGTCTCACCAGCACCCAAAGCCCTTGGTTTGAGTTTTCCAGTTGGGTGAATTTCACAGGAAAAGTGCGGTCCCTGTCTGAATGGGACCCATAAGGAAAACCCGTTGTGTTGTCCGCCGGTGATGGGTGGATGTGGTTGCACTTGGGGTGAATGTGCTGCACTGCAGTCAGCAGTTTGGGACAGCTCTCCTCATGCTTCCAGGAAATGTGAGCAGGATCCTTTCTGCGCTGCGGGGTACGTGACTCACCTTGCCAGGCCACAAGGCCTCATCCCAGCCCTCACCCATTTCCTCCTGGCCTCTGCTTTCCTACCATGAAGCAGAAGACTTCAGCTCCCAACTTACTGAGTCTTTGCAACTCGGAGGATCTTCCAAGGGCAGGGATGGACCCCTGGAGGTCACCAGCTTTTTCCTCCTCTCCCCATCAGCATCAGACAGTTAGATGGGGGGGACATTTACACAGAGAGTGTCCCAATTTCCTCCTGTCTTTGTCGCCCGAGGTACACAAGATGTTAGGGAGGCAGCAGTCTCACATCTTACACCAGTTCTTTAGCAGGCTCTGTCCCAATATTTTTAATTTCATGGCTCTGTGTGTATGGTGGAGTGTGCGTACACGTCTGTATTTGTGTATGTTTGGCAGGGAAGGGAAATGCACCCTACTGCAATTTTAGGTGAGATTGAGCAGGCATTTTCTGCTGTGCTCTCCAGAAATTGCCTTAACTGAAGAGCTGCCCCGGTGCCTACTGTTCCTGTCCGTACGTCCCTGACTATTTGTGGTGATACCACTATCGTGCCATGAGAGAGCTTCCACGTGCTGCTGAAATCACCGTTGGGGTGTGCAGCGAAACCTCCATGTTTGGTCTGATGTCACCAGGTTGTTTCCCAAGCAGCATTGCCAATGGTGGAAAGCTGAAGTTAGGCAAAAGGGAGGAGGAATCCAATCAGATTATTCTCTGGTTACAGTCTTGTCTGAACAAAGGTTTTCTTGCTGCCTTAATGGTTAGTCTGGCTTGGGTGATAAAAATATTTACCAGTTTATTATAAACAGCTGAATCTACAGCCTACGTAGTCACATTATTTAAAGATGAAAGTAAGCGGGATAAAAAGTGAACATTTAAAGACTAAATTGCTATACTGACTTTGAGTAGGATTCTGCTCATGTTTATATCCAGTCCCTGTAACCCCAGGGAGAGCTACTGACTCATGCTGGAGGTGACTGGGAGCAGGGACTGGGCCGTTACAGGCACTGGAGTTGTACTGATATATACTTTTCATTATCCCTCCCTCTAGGTTTGTTCCTGATTATGTTTTCCATCATCTCAATGGATTTCTTTGGCTTGGAAGCAGTGGAGTCTGGCTACCTGATGTCATATTTTGGTGTCCTTCAAATGGTAAGTGAAGTGGAAGCCCCCCTCTTGCCACACTAATGTCTAATGTGCACCTTGCTCCCTTTTTCACTCATGTTCTCCCAAATCCAGACATGATATTGAAGTGAAGAGCACAAATGTACTCCTAGCTCTGCTGGTGTTACTTGACTTCAAAAAATAAAAATGTCTCCAGATTTATTCTATTTCTTGGAATGGAAAGAAAGCAAAGCGAGGAGCGTCTTGATTTTTTTTTCTCTCTTGTCCCTTCCTGCAGGCTTGGAATTAGATGATCTTTAAGGTCCCTTCCAACACATACCCTTCTGTGATTCTTGCAAATCTTTAAGCTGTGGAGCTAAAATTTCCAACAAGTGACACGTCATCCTGGTTTTTGTAACAAAACGTACATTGAAGTTAACGTGCCTTGATTATAAGGTTTTCAGTGGTGCAGGGTAGCTCGTTTACATTTGCTTAGTAGCACCCTGTGAATTTATGTAGGTAGATAGTCTTACTGGTATTTTCACAGATGCCTTCAGTGTAGAAGAAGGACTAGTTTCTGCTGTGTGGAAACAAGCACAGCAAGCTTACGCTTTCAATAAAATAAAATAAAATAAAATAAAAATATATATGGGCAATGGAACGTGGTTGTGAGACTAATAAAATGGGCAAAATGGAAAAGTCAGCTGAATTAGGCCATAGCAGGACCAAAAATAATGGTGCTGCATTATTTGGAGGAAGAGGCTAATAACTGTGCAGACAGAGCAACAGATGGTTACAAGCCAGCCGGAAGGTAGAGATGCAAGTTAAGCAATATCCTGAAGGAGGGTGGTCTTGTTATTAAAAAAAAAAAAAAAAAAGAAACGCCTTCCTTTCCTGGACATTGCCGCAGAGTTCCTGTGGGATTTGGAGGAGCTTCCCATCTGTGAAATGGCTATTTTAGTTCCTTCCCTTGTGAGCTGGATCTGGCATAGTGTTGCCAGTCGCTTGGGCTCTGCCCTGTTCTCATAACGTGATAGAGCAGCCAGAGAGCATGGCTGTGCATCAGTGAGCAGAGTAAAACATCTGGATTTGAGGAGCTGGTGCCTTCACCATGTGTGTTTTGGGAGGGTGGCATTTGACTTGCTGTGTCTCGGTCCCATGTGTTCAACACCTGCTGTCAGCTGGATGCATGCTTCCGTTCAGCTGTGTTGGAAAGGAAAACAGCTCTGCTGCTCCACAGCAAGGAAAGAGTGTGTGTGGCAAGTGGGGTGACCAGCAGCTGCTTGCCAAAGCACGTCTGACCCAAACTCCAGTGCTGATGGAGGCTTACTCTGCACTTCTCTTTGTGCGCTGCCTCCTACAGCAGTACCTCCAGGATTGATTCAGGTTTAGGGGGGCCGAGTCGCCTTCTGATGTCCTCTTCCCTCTTTGAATGTAGAAGGACACACCAATAACTCTTAACATAGACGTGTCAGCTAAATCCCTAATATATGTCTACACGGAAATCAAATTTGGGATTGCAGCATGGAAATGGTTCTTGTTTCAAGCTGGCTGCTGTGGGTTACGATACCACCAAAGGTGAAAATGGTGCAGTCTGGGAAGGAGTGGCGTTGTGTTGCTCAACGGAGCTGGGACGGTGCTGCTTGGTGTGGGATATCTGTCTGTCTTCATGCTATTGTTTCCCAGGTTAGTTTGGCTGAAACTGCTGTAGTTAAGGTTACCTGCACTGCCGTGCCAGTGCACCCTACGGTCCTGAGGGGTGTGGGACCTGCTGCTTTCACTCTGCTTCCTAGCAAATAACCAGATGGCAGCGCTAGCCAAGGCTCTGACCCTTCCCACAGTCTGGGTTTCATCCCAACCATACCCATTACCGTGCTGGAATCCAGCAGTGGCCTCCGGGCTCAGGTGCAGTATCTGCTTTGCTGGGGAGGCTTTGCCTTGGGGCGTTTGGCACAGAAACTGGCTTTTGTCAGCCAGGCAGCTTGCTTTCATCTATCCATGCAGTTTCTGTCTGTTTTGCTACACATGTTCAACAGCGCATGACTTCGGACAGCAGAAATGCAGGAGGAGGGAAGTGGTCGTAGCGTATGAAGGAACTTCTTTTCCTTGTGGTGCTGTGTTGGGGTTTGTAGTCCAAACACCAGAAAAAGAAAGAGAAAAATGCTTTTTTTTTTTTTTTTAAAGCACAGGACCTCTGAATCCTGATGGCAGCAAAGACATCTTGCAAAGCACTGCCTGCTGCTTTGTTGCTTGTTCTTTCCACTTTGTAGCTGGCAGTTACCAGCTCCACTCTAGTTTTCACAGGACCAGATCCTCAGTTGGTCCAAATCTATGATGCTTTCACCATCTGCCTTTAAAGCTACTGTAAGACATGAGATTTGTGTCCTAACTCTCAAATCAGGACCCTGGCTGCACTGGCCCAAAGGTATCTCTTGTAGATAGTGGCCGAGTTAATACTTTACAACTGCTTTCTGTCGAGTTTCCTCCAGTGGAAGATGTGCACAGGAGATGTAACGTGTGCCAGCTCCATCCCGCTGAGCTCATGGGCCTTCATCGTCCCTCAGCTGGCATTTCAGGCACGTCTGTTTCTGTTGTACAGTGAATTGATACTGCTGGAGATATAAATGCAGATTAAGGTGCAAGCAAATTCCACCAGTCTAGATGGGTGAATGGTGATTAATATCTGCTGACTGGCTTCCCCACTTCACTTGCTAAATTATAGCTTTATTCATAACAAATATAACGTCCTTTTCAATGAATTTCATCAAGCAGGTCCTCAGCTTTGATTTCTCATTCCTTAGTTTGCCTTTCTCTAAAATACTGCAGGGGTTTTCTCCCTGACTTGCTCTAAGCCTCCCTGTTAGAGATCCCCCTCTCATTTGCATTCCTCCTGGGCCTGAAAATGGGCCACATTTAAGAACTTTTATAGGTGGGAGTGGACGTCATAGAACCAAAGGGGGAAATAAAAATCAAGCTGCATCCTGTTTACTCTAAACATCCTTGTAGACATTGAAAACAGTGCTCAGGGGTCTGTTCTGCAGGGCAGGAGGGCAAGGCCGTGGTCTCCTGTACATGTACAGTACACACTGCCTGTGCTAAGAGGTTTCAGGCGTGCACAGATTTCGGCGTTTTGACGTCAAGCAAGACCTTGTCCAACTGTTCCCCAAAAGTCATACACCAACAAATGGCATTGCCTGGTCTGCCAATTCCTGGCAAGTCCAGTAACATTATTGCAGTTTCTATTTTTTCTATATATTTTTTTCCATTTAATTTTCAAAGCTAACACAAAGGGATGTCACAGCCCCCTTTCCCAGCCTGGTAAGCAATACCAAGGCAATTCAAATACTGATAGTCTCTTCCTGCTTTCCTCTCCTGCCCCGAGGTTGTTACGCTCCAATTGCTTAACTTCATTTTTCAGCTTCTCAGCCTCATTTAACCTCCTGTGGTGACAAGCAGCCACCACACTGTCAACATCTGTGCTTCTCATCATTCAAGTCAACTACAGAGTGTGTAGAGAGGAGATTTGGAGTGGTTTTGAGTCAGTCAGATAAGCTTTGAGTCAGATAGGCAACTCAAGAACTTTGCCGTGGACATCTCAAACACCTCTCTGCACAGGGGGATCAGCGCAGAAACGCCAACCACATCTCTGCATCCCATCTCTGTGGGATGGTCAGGGAGACCTGAGTGGCCCAAAGTAATACATCTGCTGACATTATTGTTGTAGAAGTACCAACAGGTGTACTTGTCCATGGGAAAGAGGCTTCCAGGCTCTTGGGATGAAGCACTAGGAGCTGGTGTAAATTTGCTGCTCCAGACGCTGCCCCTGCCCTGCTCTTCATCCTGGACAGGTCACCTTAGCTCTTCTCCAGCAGACTTGACACTAACATTCCCTTGTGAAGCACTCCAACTTGCAAGGTTAAATAGCCTTGTGTGGGAAGTCCACTGGCTCCTTGCTGGATTGCATTTTCCAATAATAAAATAGTTAAAGGGTAATTAAATATATATATATATTTATGCATTTATTTATGACTGCTAGGAAGAGATCATCAGCTGCACCTGCTTGCAGTTAGGCAAAGAGCATCATCTGATAGCAGAGGATACGGAGCAGGCACAGTGAGGGTGGGAAGGGGACAGACGGATGGAAAATAGCAAGGGGAGGATAATTCATGCAATGCAGGCTCCGCACCCTGACAGCGTGGGGCTGGCTGATGGGCTGGGGTGGTGCCAGAGCAAGTCCGGGAGGAGGAGTCTGATGGGAGATAACGAAATGAGGATGGGAAGGCAGAGAGCGGGAGGGGCACAAAACCTCACATTGCAGAAATCCCCTTGCTTGTGATGTGTTTGAATCATTTTCATCTGATTGCTGGTGGGTATCCAGTGAGAGGTCTGGGAGCCCATCAGGGATGCTGTACCTCTTGTCCTCGGCACTGTGATTCCAGAGCCCTCACATCTCAGAGGCCATGTGAATGAAATTTCCCTCCTATTGAATGTCTAGGAGTGTGGGATGCTATTCATTCTCCCTCCAGAGGATAATTAATTTCATAATCATATGAAAATTAAAATAACTTAACTTTGCATAATGGGCAAAAGCAGGCCTAGGATCCAGCTCTTTTTGGAGTGGGGAGTGTGATGGCATGGAGGACTTCAGGCGTAGTATGTGCTTGGAAAATGCTGCCGGAGGATTAAGGCAGGGGAAATACCTGGAGTCCCTGGTTCGTATCTGGTCACATCTGATGCTTAGATTTCCAGACATGGGAGGGGGCAGGGGGAGCTCTCCTTAAGAACTTTTTCTCTGAAAACAAAGCAAAACACACAAAAGAAAAACTCTGGGTGGGACAAAGGGGTAGGTATTTATTACCCCGAGGACCAAGAAATCATAAGACATCTGTTCTAGTTACTGCGTTTAGTTGGCATTGTTGTACAAACTCCACCTCTAGCTGTGCAGCTTCTGGAGGGACAAGTTCGTACTGAGTGATTCTGGAAAGATGAGAGAGATTCCTGGAGGAACGATTTACATTGCCTATCATCTTATCACCAGCCTGTCCCTCTTGCTTTTTTATTTCTCTGTGCAGCAAAAGGGATGATTAAAGAGCTGGGGATTTAATTACAGCCAGGTTCGCCTAGGGGGAAAACCCACTTGGTGAGAGGACCTTGCAACAACAAACAGAAAGTTCTCCAGTTTCCTCGCTTTGAAGGATTTAAACCTGTGGCGGGGGGTGGAGGGGGGAAAGCCAACCAGTAGGCTGGAGTTTGCAAAACACACGCTCGTCTCTCCCCTGTGAGGCCAAGTGCTGCTTCAGCAGTTCGGTCCTTACTGTCAGCTCTCCTTGCAGCCCCAACACCCTTGTGCTCTTCTGCAAGACCTGAACAAATTCTCCAATGCTTTCTGGCATTGTCGTATCTATAAAACAACCTCCTTCCCCTCCCACCCATACTAGTGCAGGGTTTTGCACTACCTTCAGCCTGTCAAGAAATGTCCAGCACTGTTTGATGCCCCAGCCTGTGTCTACCCCTGGTCCCAGCCCTTACGTGGGCTGTGCCTGCCTCCATGAGCTTCTCACGTCTTCTCCTTTCCAGGTGTTTGTTTAAATGGGTGTCTTCTTGCTGGGCTCTTTTTTCAGCGGGTGCTTGTGAAGGAGTTTGTAGGAACAGCCTCATGTCCAACGGCCACAGGTGGGCATGAAGGATCAGCCAGGTATCTGTATGACTTGGACTTTTTCCATGTCACTACTTGAGGATCCTGGTCTGGCTCCACAGCAGCTCCACACAGCAAGGAAACTGCTTTGCCGTTAAAAAGTCAGGCAAAAAATAACGCTTTAGACCTTTAAACAGCAAAAGCCTTTTCCATGCTGTAAGGGACTTGGGAGAGTTGGTGGTGAGGTCTACAAGATGTGTCACTGGCTCTCCCAAGCGAACGGGAGCTCCAGCAGATACAGTAATAGTGGGGGTGGTTTTCTACATCATCATCTGAACTAATGGAAGGAATCATGAGTACGAATCCAATGTAAGGACAAAGAGAGAGAGATTTGGCTGTTCTGCATTTATCAGGAGACTTATTTGCCTTGTAAGAAGGAGGGGGGAGGAAAAAGAAAAAGCAGTGTTGGTTTTTCCTGCGACATGTGTACACAGCCACGGGCAGTGCCTGTTATTTCACTTGCAAACAATTTCCTCTCCCTTTTGTTTATTGATGACAGAACACATTCCAGCCAGGTACACTGTCTCTGCCCCAGCACTTCAAAGGAGGTCAGGTTACAAAGGCAAGCACCATCCAGCAGATTAAATGTGGGAGGGGAAGGCCCATGAGATCTCAAGTGGAGGCTGCATGCAAGGAAAAAGCCTCGAACATGCCAGCAGGAATAAAAATGAATCCCACTGCTGCCTTTTCGGTGCTGACCAAGCTTATCCATGGGAGCGAGGAAGCCCAAACTGTCCCAGGTGCCCCCGCTACTGCCTACGTCCATACTAACAGCACTGCAAGGGCAGCACGTCACCCAAACCCTCCACGAGATCGTGCACACCAACCTTTTGGTTTCCTCCATCCCAAATGTGCCCATGCTGCTGCTCGAGCAAATCGGGCACCTGCATGCCCATGAAAAATTGTAGGTGGCATTTTGGCAGGTGTGCTTGGCACAAGGATGTCATCACTGGGTGGTGCAGATCCGTCTGTCCCCATTTTTCTAGACTTTTCTTCCTCTAAGCCTCTTTCTAGGGATTTTACAAGCTTATCTATGACTCAGGAAAGCTCTCTGCTGGAAGTAATGAGTTGTCAGGTCTCATTTCTGGCCGTAAGCAGGTCCTGAGCTCCAAAAATATTATCCTTCACCTAAATCAAGATGCTGGTGTTAGAAAGGGTGAGGTGATGACTCAAGATGAGGGGCCTTTGTGGCTTATGGCTGAATCAGCAACAACAACGCTGGGAGGGAGACCAGCAGCAAAAGCCAATGGGGCCCAGTAACCAGTGGGGAGGCTGGGGTATGTATAACCCAGGGATGTCCACATGGCCTGGGATGGAAAGCAGGTGACGTGGGCTGATGCTTGCCGCTCCCATGGTGATCTGAGTAGGCTTCTCTGGAAATCACTGATGATATCCCCCCATGACTCAAGGATGGGCAGGGACAGGGCTGCGCCTGCACGGTGAATCCCGATTAAATACACCATTCAAGTCCAGGCAAATTGAGAAACCTTTCCTCCAGTGGCTCAGAGGAGCCGAACTAGGGTTTGGGTGATGCCACCACCATGTCAAGTCACGCCGAGGGAAGGCAGTCCTGTGACTCAGCACAGCCCTGGCGGGAGGGATCGGCAGGCTGGAAGGCGTTAATGACGGTTCTTCTTCATTTTCGGAGTGCTCAGCTTAATGAAGCATGACTCAGCAGCTCCTCCACCCATCCCGCGCAGGAGCTACCAGGGCTGGCCTCATCCTCCTCCCGCCCGGCCCATGTCCGTGGCGGGCGTGAAGCCGCAATGACTCAGGTCACCCCATCGTTTGTCCCAGCATCGCACTGCACTGTCCCCAATGCCACCAGGCAGGTGAGCCGCACAGGGCTCGTGCCTCCGCCACGTATATGAGCCCAGCGCCTGAGCCCTGCCCAAGGGTGGCACAGGGACAGGGTCAGGGTCAGGGACAGGGACAGGGAAGAGGCAGAAGCATGAACTGGGAAACCAAATTTCTGCATGGCAATATGCCCCCTCACGCCAAAAATTGTGCTCTGAAGGACAGCAAAGGGATAATTTTGATTTTTTTCCATTAAGTTGTAGCTTGTTGGAGAAATACTTAAACTAGTTATCACTCTTTATGAAAACTTCACCTTATTTTCACTCTATGTCTATTTACGTTTTACTGTTTGATTTTATTTTTGCAATTAAATTGTTGTGTTTTTTTTTTTTGGACTATTTGTTGTACATTAACATTTCTTTTAAATAACATCCTTTTTTATTTATCCTGCACTGATTTCCTTTCAGTGGATTTAGGGTTTCTCCCTTAGGATTAGCACAGTAAGGCTGACAGCAGCACAGCCGTGGCCCAAGTCAAATCCGAGCACCAAGGTTTTCTTTAGGCTGCACCAAAATTGAAACGAAGCCATCACAGAAAACAAAGTGTTTTGCACTAAAGCTCTTCTTTCAAGTCAGAGGGGCTTTCATTCAGATCAAACAAACCCTTCTGAAGTGGGGGAAGCTCAGTAGATCCCTATCTGTCCCTCCCCTGGAGCCCCGTCAGCCAGGATGAGCTCTTCCACCCTCTGTCCTCTCCTGCCCACTCTGTCCAGTGCCAAGTGCGCCAGATGCTGAGCAGAGAAATGAAAGTGGGCACCTTTGCTCTCTGAAGCACTGTAAAAGACAAACATGCCCTGGGATTTACATTTTCTGCTCCTCCTTCCATCCCCCTCTCCCCCAGTTTTTGCTTAAAAACTATAAAACCAATTCCTTGCCCCTTGTGCCTGTGCATACTGCTGGGGCTGGGGATTAGCATCGCTGTTGTCCTTATTTCCTGTATAAAAATGATGAACTGCCCAAATAATACATTTATAGTTTAAAATAATGGCAAGATAAGGTACAGGAGAGGAGGTGTTTTCCACCTCTGCATAAATATGTACTGTTTTGCTTTGGAAGAGCTTGCCAAAAATGAAGAATTTAACAGTAATTGTATTTCACAAATAAAATAAAATAAAATAAAATAAAATAAAGTAAAGTAAAATAAAATAAATAAAATCCCAAGTTAAAAATTTGTATCTCCACGTGCCTTTCGATGGTTTCAATCACCGTTGCTGACCGGGCAGTGACAGCAAATTCACAGAAGCACCACTCCTTAGAGAGATCTTCTTCTGACAGGGTGGATTTATCACTAGGATGCAAAATGCTCAAAAACATGGATTGTGTCTTGAGGCCATTTACTGTGACAGCAAAGACCCTTTACCCCCCCCCCCCCCAAAAAAAAAAAAAGCAACAAGGAAATAACTCATTTGCTCCCTTTCAGTTGCCCTCTCAGCTTGTTCCCATTGATTTAAACTGGATTAACGTTGCTTGTGTGCTTCTCCCCCAGGTTGTGCAAGGTCTGGTGGTTGGGAAGCTCAGCAAACACTGCACGGAGAGGACCCTGCTCAGGCTTGGCGTCCTCGTCTTCGCCGGCGTGGGCCTGGGCATGGTAAGGTTTGCTGTAAAATCATCCACGGTGCCTTTCAATAACGTGGCAGGCAGGGGCCCGGCTGCCACCACTGCTGCTGGCAGTGCCACCGCTGGCTCTGCTGGGCAGTGCTCAGGGGGGACCAGCAGTCCTGGGCCTCTCTGCAAACATGGCTGTGCTCAGCAACGATAAAGAGTGCTGTGAGTAATGGTTACAGGGATTAGCAGAATAATAATCCGGCACAGAAATTCGTAAATCCATCCTGAGTCACTGGATTTGCATAGAGGTCCTGCCTTCCGTCCTCAAGCCGCTGCGTTTCCTGAACAGCCCAGAAAGTAAATGCAGATTATGGGGAGAAAAAACATTGCAGTCGTACCCTGCGGTGAGACAGAGAAGGACTTTTTTTCTCATCTTTCCGGGCCTTTGTTTTGCCTAATTCCCCCAAGATTAGAGCATTTGGAGAAGGAAGCAGCAAGAAAATAATTCAGCTCCTCGGTTTGGGGATAAGCGGCGTCACCCATCGCCAGTTGTATTGGTGTGGGCGAGAGTCGATGCCAACCCCAAATGTCAATCGGGAAATCGTGCTGACGTGGGCAGCTCTGCCGATAATCACGTTCACTCAGATAAGCCAGCTCTGCCCAGGGCGGTGGGATGCTTGGGAAGGGTCTGCCTGGTCCCTGCCCACTGGCATTGTGCCTTTTCAGCTGGTGGTGGTGTGCCCCATAAAGTGTGGCCCAGGGGTGGTTTTAAGGGTCTCACCACTCGGGTTTGGTCTTGGGTGGGAGCAATTAGGTGGGGTCAAGGTGGAGCTGGCCCACCTTGAGATGTGAGGACCAGTAGATGGGAGCAGGGCATGGTGCCGCTGATTTTGGGTCTACAGGGCTCAGGCAGAGGGCCTATGGTGGAGTAAAGGGCTTTGGTGCACCAGTGTCTCACTGGGATGGAGGGCTGGCAGCTGCTGAAAGTACAGGAGAAAGCCTCGACAGCAGAGCAGACTGGAGGCACTCACTCAGCCAACTTTGTTGGATCTGGTGTATGTGTCTGAAACCTATCCAAAACCAGTGTGGATGGGACACACAAGCTCACTGGGCAGCAATGACAGAGCAGCAAGGGGGTGATTTGGGGAGGGTAATTCCCATTTTCCTCTGGAGAGACAGCAGCGCAGGGGCCACAGGGCTGACGTGGCTGCACGGGGAGGGGAAAGCGGGGAAGGGAAATGGTTGGTTTGAGAGCTGGCAGTTACACCATGCCTGGAGGGCTGTGGACGTCCTGACAGCATGGCCCAGGGACAAGGGTCAGTGATGACTTCCCACAAGAGCTATTCATAGGCAAATGCAGCAGCCGTCCTTGTTGGGCACACAGTCCTTATTAAAAAGCGCTCTGTTGGGTGGTTTGCTGCAAAAATATCTGTCTCTGGGGTGGCTTTTTGTTTCAGGCAGGTCCCAAGCACAAGGATGACAACAAATCCCCAAAGAGAGGCAGTGAGGAAAAGCAGCTATCTGTCCATACAAGAACCTCCAAAACCCACTCCCTTGCCATGAGGCGGGCTGAAGGGATTTCAGATGGGGGCCGCCGATGGCCGCAGACAGCCGGGAAGAGGCTGAAGGATGCTTGGCAGCAGCAGAGGGAAGGGGTGGGCTGGGAGCCCTGCAGTCACACCTGGAAGAGGGAGAGCAGGGTAGGGTGTCTGGCATGCAGATGCTGGCAGTGCTGCGAGCCGAGTGTGTGGGCAGGGGCGTAGGAGGTCTTGGCGGTGTCGACGGGGAAGTTTTTTCGCTTTGTCTCAAGGCATGGCTGTGCCCCATCCTGCCTCCTCCCCTCTGGTTCCCAGGCGCTGGGTTTTGAGCTGAAACTCCTGGGTCTGCCTTCCTCGCCTTGAAAATGGCCTCGGATCTGGCCGGGTGGAAAAGGTTGCTGTCTGCTGGGCTGCAGATGAGTAGCGGACACCAAGCTCCACCTGACCCCATCCCGTCAAAGCCCCAAGGCAGCAAGGAGACGTTCCCCAAGGTCTATGCACAGCTGCGAGTCTGCTCTTTCCTGGCCATTTCCTTCACCCTCCAGCCCCTGAAGACACTCCTTCAAGGCAGGGGAGTGTTACAGCTGTTTTTTCCTACAACCGCCGTGTTGTCCCGCAATGACATTTGCCCTGGCAAGGAATTATTCTCCCCCTGTCTGAATGTTTATGTACCAAATACCTGTTCCTCTGACTTTGTTCACCAGTTCCTTAAGCAGGAATGCCTAGTTCTTAACTAAAATGTAGGCAAAGAGCCCCTCCAAGGAGAGAAACCTGGCCGTGTACAAGTCTAGAGGGGAACTATGAATAAACCTCAGTATTTCCAAGTCATTAGTTAGCGATGGCTCTGGGCTTCTCCATCTTCTGTAGCCAAGAGGCACAGACCAGTTTTTATGAGTGAGAACCCCAGAGAATGAAACCTCTGGCTGGGCCGGTGACTGTTCCAGCCACAACAACACACCTCGAGATGAGGCTGAGGGCAGGAGACTGGCAAGGGAGGGGGAATTTCCTTTCCATGCCCCAGAGAAATATATTTATTTGACCAGCAGGGCTGAGAGCCGCTCTAGCCCCATCGCTGAGGGATCCTCACCGCTTTTGTTTAAGCCTTAAACAGCTGGAGGGATGTTTCCACTAAGAATATGTGCAATAACAAAATCATTACTCTCCTTAATTATGCTCGCTAATGTGCGCTTATGGCCAGAAGACCTATTCCAGATTACTGAATTTGGTGAATTTATTAGCGAGGAAGCAGGAGAACAGGATTAGAAATCCCAAAGGTACAGCATTACATAATGCACCGGGTTCATTCATTTTGGCAAGCTTAGTTTGGTTTTAATTAGTTATGATAATGAACCAAAGTGCCTTCTCTAGGCTGTTTTGTATAAGTAATGGAGGCTTCCTGAAATACACCACATGCATCTGCTGCTGAACATTTCCTTAGGACTTGGACAAGGGACAGAAGACCGGGGGGAGGGTGTGGGGACGTCACTAATTCCCAGACACTAAAAATACCCGCGGCAGGGCTGGAAAACGTGCTGCCGGATTACAGGGTATCGCCTGCTACTTGTGCTGCATGCTTGGAATAATTCCCTGCACACAAATGCTGGGAGACGGAAGACCCTGAAATGGCCAAAGCCACATTGTCATAAATCAGTTGGGGCTCTCACAATTTACCTAAATGTCACAGGTTTGGCTCGTGATGTTTTTCTGTATAGTTTCTTGCTGCAAAGTTGCTTTTTTGTGCTCTCTAATGATCCGTGGTCCCTTGTGTCTTGTCTCTTAGGCTTTGATGAGGACTGTATGGCATTACTGCATCATTGCCTTGCCGCTGGTGTTTGCCTTCACCATGCTGGGCACCATCACCGACAGCATCCTCACCAAGGCTGTCCCCTCCTCCGACACCGGTAAGGCTCATCAGAGAGAGCAGACAGGTCCTTTTCCATGCCCTTTGCTCTTTTTTTGGGGCCCATCAGGTGCTTCCCAGCTCAGGCTCCAGCTCACCACAGTGGATGCCCGTTTCCCCAGCAAATCTGGCTGCAGCAGTTGTATGTGGTGGGTGTCAGTGGAGGGGTGAGTGAGTACCGGTGGTACTAGCACAGGATGAGTCAGAGCAGTGTTGAACAAACATCCCACGGCCGGTGCACCCAGTCCTACCCTACCTGCTGCCATCAGGCTCCAGGGTGCTGTCGGCTCTGGACCTTCAGTCCCCTTTGCCCTACACAAGGTGAAGTCCGTGGCCTGATATACCTCACTCTTTCAGCAGCTGTTTCCCCAGAAAGCTGACACCATCCCCAGCACCACCATCCCTAATCCCCCACTCAGCACCAATCCATGTGCTTTGCTTCCAGCCCCATGCGGTCATTGCCCTGTCTCCATTTTTGGCCATATCTCTGCATAGAGTTACTTTATTTCTCTGTACAAGGGGTCTGAAATGCAGCCGTAGAAGCAGAAATCTTCACATCTGCAATTTTTCTTCAGTTGACTGAGGAAATATGGCTGTGTTGCTGCCATGGGAGCCTTGCTGAGTTTGCCCCATGATGGAGCAGCGTTAACCTGCTACAGTGTATTCCACTCATGGTCTTTCACAGTTTGCTCCCGGAGCTCTGACCACCAGGTACTCAAGAGTTCCTCTGCTTTAGCTGAGCCCTTCTGGGCCACCAGCCTTCACACTTCAGCTTCACTTGCAGCTGTCTGAGCAGATACCTTCCCACAGAACCCTACTGAGAATTGGCTTTAGAGTCTGCACAGCCCATTAGTGAAGTTTATAAAGCACTTTTAAGATGCTTCTGGATGAAGAGCTTTTCTAAACGTCACTCCAGAAGTTTATTTGTAGAGCTGAAGACCGCCTCTACTACAAATGCTGGGAGCCCACGATTTCCAAGCGCGATGTTTCTACCTGGGAGAAGTTCCTAGACCATGCAGAGGCGAGGTCTCAGATGCCCCAACCCCTCTGCATGACCAGGAAGGAAATCTGCTGCTTCACGACTTGGAGCAACATTCAGCGAGGAGGGAGAGTAGTGGAGGAAGGGCACCAAAGGCCTTTGGGGCATAAAGTAAAGCTGGAATTCATCCAGGCTCTGCTCAAAGGGGCTTTGTAAGGAAAAACAGAGCATTGCTCGGCTCTTAAAGCCCGGAGGCTAGCATCGGTCAGAGGGGAAAATGGGTTTAGTTGCCTCACCCTGGTCCCCGCTTGCGTATGTTGTTACGACAGGACAGGATGGATGATCTCTGCACAGAAAGGCAGGATGGAGACAGCCCATGGGGTGGCAGGAGAATGTCTGGGGACCCTGGGATATGTGCTCTAATGTGCCCATCCATTCTGGGCTGATGCCATGTCAAGTGCTCCTACAAATTACAGGCTCAAAACTGTGCACGAGGAGGAGGCATGCTGCCGGAATGGAAGATCACAGCAGTGGTGGAAAACTGTGTCTTCGCCAGCCCTTCCTGCCCCTCACCCTTACAACAGTGCTTTCCCTCACGGTGTTTCCCAGGGAGGAGGCATCTGCTAGTCTCGTGCTTGTTTTGGGCGCATCCCCAGTGAAGGCAGGAATGCCTGACACAGCAGAGCCACGTCCTCGCGAGCTGCCTCTCCGCGGCAGCTGTGGCTGTGACGGCGTGGGTGTCTCTCAGAGCAATGCGGCTATTAAGATGCCTGCCATCCGTCGCAGGCCGTGGGTGGCACCACACGAGGGCTGCTCCACCCGTACAGCAGCTCGAGTGTGGCTCCTTCCTCTGCCAGCTTGAAACTGGCTCTGCAGTGAGAGCATTTTGGTGGTGTGCTAGGAATCGCCGCTTCCCCAAGGGCGTGTAAATCTGGGGATTCTCCTAACGGAAAAGCCTCTCTTTCATTCCCTGGGGTCAGCCCCTGCTGTTTTTACCTGGGACTGGCAGAGGCTAGGGGGACTTTGCTTTTGGCCAAAGGGAGGCCATGTGAGGAGCTGGAGGTTGGGGTGAGCTGAGGATGGGGTGTTGCAGGACGATTGTCTGTCCACCCTGGCTAGACACTGAGTCACCCATCCTTGCCTCCTAGCTTGGCGTTTCTGCAAGGAAACAGAGACCAGGCGGTGGCTGGAGGATGGCCCCATCCCTTGCACCCACCACCCTGCTTTCAGGCCCCATCTCAGGCCACTCCTCCTGAGGCTGACGAGTTCCAGTGAAGGCAACGGTGTGGAAATGATTTCATTCATTTCCCTTTGATTTTTTTTCCCCTCCCCATCTTCAAAGGCAGGAAGGGAAAATGTTGCACCACGTGCATGTGCCATTCAGCTGGCCGCGCGAGCTGGTGGGAGTGCAGCCCCAAGCCAAGGCGGGCTCGCATCGGCACAAGCACTCCTTGTCCCCCCGAGAATGGAGGTCTTGTTCCTGCCTAAAGGAGGGGGGAGGTAGGAAGGAAGTGAAGCAGAGCATCACTGCTTCACGGGCCTGTGTTTCACAATTTTATTTGCACATCAGGCGCAAAGCCCTAGAAGGAGAGCTTGCAATGAGGCTCGGCCCCCCCAGTCCCCCCCAAGCTTTGCCTTGCTGGTTCGGAGGCGGCCGCTCGTGGTGCCCTGATCATTAAATGAGGCCACGCTATTGCCCCGCGGGCACCAGGCTGATCCGAGCCAGCACTGTCATCTGAAGGCGGTGACAGGATGTGAGCTGGAAAGGAGTGAGCTGGGAGGAGGGACACGGCCCCGAAACCTGTGGGAGGAGAGGCTGGGAGAAGGTCTGGGGTGGGAGGTGACTGCACTGGCCAGGTCTGGCCACATGGGAAGGGGTAGCGATGCCAGGTATGGGAAAAAGCAGGGGAAAAGCTAGTGAAGGAGGAAAAAAAGGGGGAGGAAAGGTACAGAAAGATGAGATCACTGTGATAAAGAAGGTGGCAAGCAAGCATGGGTTTTGGCAGAGCTGAACAAAGTGATGCAGACATGGTTTTTGCTGGCGTGGTGACTCGTCACGGTTAAAGGTCTGATGTTAACTGAGATCTATCACGTGTGCAGCGTGGAAATGGAGCGAGGGTTGAGATTTACAGTGTCCCAAAGCTCCAGGGCATCCGACACGAGGGATCTAATTTAAGCCCATTAAATAGAAATTATCTTTCTCAGCAGTGTGTTACAGAAGTGCAGAGGGAGAGCCCAGCCTTTTGAGAGGATGGATTTCAGCTCAAAAAAAAAAAAAAAAAAAGGAAAGGAAAAAAGTGCCTCCTCAATCATAAGAGCCAGTTTGGCAATTGCAAGTAGTAATTAGTTTAATTCAAATACCTAGAGGGAAAAAAATAATTGCAAAACCTGCCCAGAAAGTTTGGTGGTTGTGGGATTGTTCCCATTGGCAAAGGGTCAGGTTAAGGTCCCACCCATCGCCGTGGTGTTCCCATGTGCAGGAGGAGCTCAGCAGCTCTTCCAGGGAGACTTCCTTCTCCGCGCACCATGACTACGCCCTCGGTTCAGGCTCATTGCACAAGTATTTTAAGCATTTTTGATAAAAGCGCAGCAGTCCCAGTGCAGCATTACACCAACACCTGGCTGCCCACCCTCCCTCTGAGCTGGGGTGGGGGGGTCAGTCCTCCATGGTCACCCACTGCTCTAAGCCATGCTAGATATCACACTGGTGTCCACATCTTGCAAGCAGGACAGCATCCTCCCCTTGCCTAGGTGTTGCTGGCATGGTGTGGTGATGGTTCAGTTCATGTCTTGGTGGAAAATTGATGCCAACAGCCCACTAATCACACTGGGGTTAAGAGAAATAATTTAAAACAACATTTCAGAGCAGAGCATAAGTTTCTTGCACAGCTTGCCCTCCCGCCCAGTGGTGTGGGCTAATAATTTCCTGGCTGGATGGGCATTGTCTGCTCCCCTGAGTGTGAGTGCCATCCCGCATGAGGACCGCATGGCCAAGAGCCCGGCGGGTGCAGGGGACCGTGGTTGCATCCTGTGAGATGTCCTGGCGGAAAAACCTGCCTTTGCCCAAGTGGAGGTGCTTCCCCTTCCCCTGGGCTCCTGTTAACCATGCAAATGTGGGAGCTGTTGGAAGGAGAACCGGCCGAGCCGGGTGAAAGGCTCCCATTTCCATCCAAATTGAAACATCCGCTCTGTTCGCAAGGGTGTGGGGGGGGTAATCTCAAGGGGGTTCGGTCTCTAGCTGTGCTTTTAGCTATTTAGTCTTAAAGACATAGTTCAACCTAAGTTTCTTGCTCCTGATAAGCTCTCAAGAGCAGTATTATGCAAGAGAAGAAATGGTGATTGCTGCTTGGTGGGATGGGAGCCTCTCGGGTACCCACTGCTGCTAATCATGATATCAGAAGACGGCGTGCTTCGTTTTGGAAGGCGTCAATGTGCTCTTAGAAGCGACATCTCCGTCCCCAACCTGTGCTGTATTTGGCAGCCTGATTGAGTTCAGGAGCATCTTCTAGTGCCCAAAGCATCCTTGGACCCTGGCTAAGGTGGCAGTGAGCTTCGGCTTGCCTTTCAGGCAGCATTATGACCATCTGCATCACAGTGTCAAAGAGCTGAGCTGGCTCTGGTGGAAACTCGTCCCCATGCCTCCAGGAGGCCTTAGACTTAATGAACCCTAATTGGACTTCTATAAATGAATGCGAGAGATTATTTGAAGCAATTTCCTACCACTGCGGGGGGAAGGCCAGCAGGGACAAAGGGGCTCCCACACACCTCCTTCCCAAAACTCGCCCTCGCCCTGACGTGTGCCTGTCTCTGCCGTCTCTCCTAGGTACCATGCTGGGAATCTGCGCGTCGGTCCAGCCCCTGACACGGACGGTGGGCCCAACCATCGGCGGTGTGTTGTACAAACGATTCGGCGTCCACTCCTTCGGCTATTTGCAGCTAATTGTCAATATTGGGTTGTTTGTTTACCTCTTAAAGAGTAAAATCCCGCTGAGAGAGCAGAAAGCCCACTGATTCAGATGCACCAAAGCTGCCCCCTTACTCTTCCCATAGCAATAAAGAAGACAGTGGCATTGTGCTTTCTTTTTGAGGCCACAAATGTGGAATAAAGCACTTTCAACTGCTCCTTGTGTTTCTTCACCCTTGGCACAACAAAGACCTGACATCAAGGCCATCTGCCCCAGTGGGCAGACCAGCTTGCAATAGCAGGGGGCTGCATGCCCCGCAAGCTGCCTCTGCCACTGCAAACAGTCAGCAGCAGCTCCCGAGCCCCAGCTGCTCTAAGTCAGCATTCCTGCGTTGGATTCACGGAAACTGAGGGGATTAACAGCCAGCCCCTCTGCTCGGCTTGGGCTTTTTTTCTTCCCTCAATACTAACAAAGAAAATGGGGGTAGAATGCACCCACATTTGAGCAGCAGTGCGTTATCACTCTACTAACCATGCCTCTGGTGTTCTTGTGTTAGAGGGGATCCAGAGCTAAAGGCTTTCAGATGCTGTGGCCAGGTGTTTGCTATGTCCACTGTTAAAGCCTGGGAAGCCACGACGGTGCATGAGGCTGCTGGGCACAGCTGCCAGCAGGGCATGAGGAGGATGCCTGGCCCTGCTGTGGCCCTGACCCTCCTCCCAGGGTGACTTTTATTCCCTGTACTGAGCCTGTCTTGCTTTTACTACAGGCTGCTTGTAATTAAATAGCTTCCTCTACTATAAACTCTCCTACAAGAATTTCCTGATACTGGGGGAGGGGGGAAAATTATCCAAATGAAGTGATCAACTTTGGAGCATTAGTAGGGAATACTTCACTAGTGATTATTGAGCCTCACGAGATAAATCTTCAATAATTTTGTCCCCAATATATATATATATATATATATATATATATATAAAAGAACTGCTGCTTGGTCTATGGGCTCTGTAGGAAAAGACCATCTTACTCCTTCCCAGGCAATTTAACTTGATCTAGGCACCACGTCACTGCAGGCAGATAAGAGGAGATGAGTTTGGCTTGCTGTGTTGCAAAGGTGAGCAATCCTCCAGAGCTCTGGCACTGCATTAGGCTGAAATCAATAATCCAGGTCACTGCCCCAGCCCAGCAGGAAGCTATGAGGCAGCAGGGGGAAGGCAAAGGGCATTAGTAGTAGGCAGAAGCACTTTATAGTTGCAGGGAGCTCTTGCGCCGTCTTTAGCTGCCATTACTCAATTACATGGGAAAATGCTTCCAAAAGAGCCTTTACTGAGCACGTGGAAGGCTTTTGTATTTCCACCGCTGGCCAGCGCTGGCCCTCAACATGCTTTCCCTCCCTGTTCTCAGATACAGATGGGTTACCTCGAGTTCCTCCACCTCCCACTGCCCAGTCCAGGCCACCAAAATGGTGCTCACCCACTCCTTTCAAGCCACTGCCCGCGCCACAGATACACATCCACAAAAGAAGTTACTGCACCACAGACTATAGTAATAAAAAGTGAACATTTCAAGTAATTTATTTGGAATGGACATATTAATGCAAAAGCAATATTAAGACGAATAACTGCCAAAAGACATTCATCAAAATAAATACAAATATAGATAGTACAAATAATTTAAATTGTGTTTAACACCACCAGTCAGTGTTGAATCTTCCTTGCGTCTCATAAATACAAGATAATCGTTTGCGAAGTCGTGCCACTCAACACACGTGGACGCCTGGCTAGAAGTCCTGTATGGAAGTCTTTGGTTTTTCTTTTTCAAAATGCATCTCAGGCAGAGCTTGGGGCTCTTTGCTCAGCAGTCTCAACAGGCTTGGAGAAAACCAAGCTGCTTCCAGCTATCTTCTTCGCTTTCCTTCATTGGTACCCTGTCCCATTTCAGTCCAAGACACTTGCTCTGGTATATCATCCAGCGGCATGCTCTAAGGGCAGCGAGAGAAAGCAGGTTAGTGAAACGCACCGGGTGGTGGAAATAGAAAAATAAAGAGCTCCCAAGTGGGAGGCAGCGTCCAGCCCTCATCGCATGCTTGGGGGTTTCCATAGGGAATTCTGCGTGAAAGCATCGTCGAGTGCCATTTCTGCCCCGGCAGTCCCTCGCCGCCCGCACCCACCCGAAATACCCGGCCTGGGGGGACCCGGCGATGCGGGCGACCCCTTGGCAGCCGGACGGAGCACAGGGGGCTCGGGCTCACCTGGGGCCGTGCCGGGCTGTGCCAGGCGGCGGGCGGGGGGCTCAGGGCGCCCGGGCCAGCCGCCGCTCCTGGGTGCCCGCCGCCTGCTCCATCTCCTGGCGGCTCTTGAAGTCCTGGATGGCCCGCTTGTTCTGGAAGTCGATGAGGGCCATGGTAATGGAGGCGTTCCAGCAGCTCTGGTCCGGGCACCGAAAGTCAATCTCCTTGCGGTCCTTGGTGACGATGGTGAAGTAGATGTACTTGCCCGTGCGCTCCACGCAGTCCACCTTGAGGATGGAGCCGAAGCCCAGCTCCTTGCCCTTGGCCCGCTTGTGCCCGTCGGGGAAGAGGCTGAGGCTGTCCTTGGTGAGCACCACCAGCTTCTTCTTCCACAGCTGAAAAAGGCTGTCGCTGCGCTTCTCCAGCTCGCCCTCGCGGATCACCTCGGCTTGCATCTTCATCCTTTCCCCTTGCTTTTCTCCTTCTTCCCTCCCTCCCTTCCTCCGCGGCGGCTGCGGCTCCTCCAGCTGCGGCTCCGGCTGGGGCTGTGGCGACGATGAGCGATCCGTGCCGCTCAGGACCGATTTATTGCAATGAATCAGCGCCGGCCGCCTTCCGGTGCCTCCCCCGGGGAGCCCGGCCCGCCGCCCCCTCGCCGCTCCGCCTCCCGCCCGCCCCCCCGGGGCCGCGCTGCTGCGAAGGGGGAGCCTTGCGGAGACCCCACCACGCGTGGGTGCCCACCCCGGCTCAGCCGAGCCCCCAGTCCCTTGTTTTTTGCATCGTCCTCTGCAATCGCCGCCTTCGCCCCTTCATTTCACCCGCCCCCCCACTATGCTAAACCCACCCCCCCACACACTCGGGATGGCTGCGTGGTTTGCCAGCCCCCAGCCCCACGGGGCAGGGAGTGAAGCTGGGGATTTAGGAGACGATCAGCCGGCAGCAGAAGCAAGCCCACCGTCCCTTCCCCTAGCACCCCACGAGTTTTTGCCACCCTCTTTACACCCCACACTGCTTCGCCCAAGCCAGCGTTGCAGCAAGCAGCAGCCTGGGTGGCTCACTTCCGTGGGGTTTGTGGCTGCCTTCTGCAAGGGAAAGGGTCTAGGGTGGCATTTTCCAGACAAATGCCACTCCAGCCTGTAAAACAGCAAAGTTCCTGCACAAAAGACCCCATAAAGAGCAAGGGATCTCAGCTAGGTAGGAGCAGAGCTGGATCCTAAGCTGAAATTTTATTATTATTTTAAGTAGGGCTCCCAAACTCACCGGGGAGGGGTCTTTGAGCGGAGGAAATGGGACACCACTTCAAACAGAGACGAAACAGAAAAGGCAGCAAGCCGGGAGCGTACAAGGAACATCTGAAGGAAGGCTCCCAGTTTGGAAAGCTACAGGATGTGGCATGTTTGCGCACACCTTGCTTCAAAAGGTCCAGAAAAATTAAAAAAAAAATAAAATTAAAATTAAAAAATTTGCTTTTAAATGAAGCTCACATCTGTGGTGCGGGGTCAGCAGCCCACTTTGGTGTTCGTCTTCCTGCTTTGGCTAGAACCTAAGTGATCTTCTGCACTCATCCATCACATCAAAAAATCAGAGCCTTAGCTGTCACAGCCTCCAGCTTGTCTGAGCACTGACCAACTCAGAACACTGCCAGAAAAGAAAAATAAAAAAAAAGGGAAAAAAATTGCTCACGGTGTAGAGAAAGGTTCTTGCAGCACTGGGACCCTGGTTTCCAATTTATGGCCACTATAAGAACTCTCCCCTTTTTATTAGCATGGGCTTGCTAAGTGGATAACCACATAAAAGGAAAGCCCAGTGCATTAAAATACCTTAATTCTATGTCTTTGGCATTGTGACCATGCAAAAACTGCATAAAGCAGGTTTTAACGCTTGTTTGCCCTTACCAAGGCAGAGAGCAAAGCAAAGGTGACTCCAACTGACCCCAAACCAGGCAGCAAAATACAATCACAGAAGATTTCCTATGGGAGCATGTGTGAGGGAAGAACTGAGAGCTTCAGACAGCTCAGAGCATCCTGGCCTGGGAAAAAAAGCTCCCACAGCTTGCACTGAAGCAGCACAGCCCCAGCCCTAGCGTGTGCTGCAGTGGCTGGTCTTTGTGTAGGAAAAAGCAAAAAGCCTATTGCTTTGCTTGGGAGAAAGAAAAGAAATGTGCATATTGACTCCTTTTAAAATAATACAGGTTAATAAATTAAGTGAGGAGCTCACAGGGAGTTTACAGTGGAGTGCTCACTTCATCTTCAGTGCCTGGGGAGAGAGTAAGAAATACAAGGCAAGCGTGATCTTCCCAAGTGTCACGGAGCAGCTTGTGTACATGTGGGTCTCCCTACTCTTAGAATAAAATAAAAATAAATAAAAATAAATAAAAACAAATAAAATAAATAAAAACAAATAAAAATAAATAAAAATAAATCAGTGGGCAGTGCTAAGCACTGGGGAGGTGGTGGGGGATGCAGCAAGGCAGGCAGCATGGGCAGCTCCAGGGCAGTGCATCAGCGTTCACACGCCGGAGCCTATTTCTGCGTGCCCATCTCCCACTTTCAGCGTTCAGCTACCACCCTTTGCATCACCCTAAAGCAACTTCTGTTCTGGTAAGAACATTTTCAAAGCCAACATGGCACAGAGGTATGGCTTCAGCCCTCTCCCAAGTGACGGGAGGTTTGCTGGCCCTGCCATCGCGTGTGTTTCTTAATTCAGTGCATGCTCCAGACCATGGATTTTGCTCATTGTTTCAGACTTTGGGGTTTTATGTGCCCCCCCACTGGCCTGTGTGCCCATTGGCCTGATGGCTCCCTCTGTGTTCAAGGCATGGGGCTCATGCTGAGGAAAAATGAAAAAAAAAAAGGGGGGGGGGCTTAATGATTTATCACCTCTGCAGCTCTCCCCACGCACCCTTTTATGGGGTCTTGAGTGGGTTGTAGCGATGTACCCAGCCTGCCCAGGTCAGGATCTGCCCTCAAACACATCAGCCCTTACTCATGCTCTGCAGGGTATCAGCATTTCCACAGCTGTCATGCTGTCATTCCTGTTGCCACTTAACTGTAGTCCCAGAGATGTGCACATCCCTGGCCTAGCGAGGGACCACCAATTCAGCCGGCGTTACATCTCAGCAGCAGAAGGAAGTGGAGAAACGAGGCCATATGACTTTTTTTTTTTAATTATAATGATTTCCTTTTATTTAAACATGACATCTGTAGGGGGAAAAGAGCCTGTTTACAGGCTTGAGTTTGTAATCCTGCCAGCTGAAGTCAATTAGTAATGGAGAAGCATATGCTCTCACATCATAAACTGCTGCCCTCCAAGTTTTATTATTTCTAGGAGCGTAGCTCTATCCACAGGCTCCTATAGCTTAGTGAGCACCAGGTCCCCTGATAACTTGCATTAAAAAATAAAAAATAAGCTGCAAACTGGGGGTCTGGGTTACTACTGCAGAACAGTTGTGAGGAGCAGCATTTCTTCATGCTTTTCACATTTTTTTCATTTGCTCATTTTTTCACATGTTCATATTCCTTACCATATATATATATATACGTTCAATGAGAACATTCCGCAAGATACCCATGAAGGTCTTGCTTACAGTTTCTTATCATCCTCTCCCTTCACAAACCTGGGACCACCAGCCACCCCAGCCCACCCCGGCGAAGTGCTGGGCACTGCTCCCTCTGTGGGGAGGACCCTGGAGGGGTCTCAGCGAGGCAGATGGAGGCCACCAAGGCTGCTTGTTTAATGATTGCAACAAACGAAACACAGCAGGGCTGGAGCTTTTCAGCTGGTTTGGGGGCTAATTTAAACAAGGGCAGTAGAGGAAGCATCTTTGCTCAATCTGTGAGAAGAATTTATCATGCTGTACGCAAGCCATGTATTAATCAGCAATATCACGTAGCCCCCGTTGCTCAATTTACTAATATTTATCTGACTAAGACTCTTTTTTCCTAAGCAGCTTGAAAATGTTTCGTCCAACTGACTCAGTGCGTTACCACTGCATGTTGTAAACTGCCATGAAACAATCATGAGGGGCTGGGGAAAAAAAAAAAAACAAACAAAAAAACCCAGTCATTTCCAGTAATCTGGTCCTTCACTGGGCTCCCAGGGATGCAGCCAAATAAGGGTGCTCCAAGTCCAACTTACATAGGCACTGCGGGTCAGGGTAGTGGTTAAAAATGTGTGTGTTTGTGTTTATTTCTCCCCAGCAGTCATCTTCCTGGACGTGACCCTATGTGGAGCACGTTCTCAGCTCCTGGACATCACGTAGGTGTTTAGTCTGGTTACAAAGGCAAAAAAAAGTCCCCCAAAGAGCCTTACGTTCTCCAGTCTCTTGAGCATTGGTCATGTTGTTTGGGTCCCACCACCTAAGAGATGTATCTATGAGTCTCATCTCAAGCCCATGTGGGACCTGGATTAGGCCTGGTCTCCAGATCACAACTACCTTGAGATGTTAACCTGCATTTTGGGGGAGGACCCAGCCCCATGGACTGGCTGCCGGGGATGGGTTGTGACTCAGTACTTCCCAGTAAATGAGGATTTTGGCTGAGGGCGTGGGAACACCAGTGGCTTTCCAAGTGTTGACCTGAAATACACGGTATTTACTGGCCCCTCGGAGTGCCACGGATATTTGCTCATGTCTAATGAGCTCAGGAGATGGTTTAGGCTACAGCTCATGATTTTAAAATGATGTGATATTCCCAAACCCCATCCTGGCAATATAAATATTTGGGAGATCTATATTTTGCAGCAACAGTGATAAATGTCTGAGATCTCGGCCCTGATTGATGCTGACATGCTCATAGCATATTAAGTCTACAGCAGTTACAAATCATGGCATTCGGGTTGAAATGGCCCGTTGTGCTTGCATCTAGTCTTTTATTACCCTGTGCTACAACACTAGCATTTACTGGAGATTACGAAGAGACGGGCCTCATAGTAGTAAGAAGGCAAATTGAAGGTCACTGCTACCGGCAGCCTGCCCTTTCTACTTTCAGTGATAAGAAAAGTGCCTTTGAACCATCTCTTCCCTTTTTTATCTACCTGTAGAGATGCTTCTTGTAGGAAATCCCCCTGGGAAGAGCTTCAGCTCTGATATTTTCTCTGGTGTTTCTCACTCTGCCTCTTGTCACACACAGTGCTACGTCCCAGCCCTTTTACTGGGTGACGCTGGTGCTCCTGCTGCGGGCTCTGCCCGCAGGCTCCAGCTGTGGGCATCAGCCCTCCTGAGGCCGTCACCTGGCCATGGTTTGGGAGGAGAGGTGCTGGGGCTGACAGAGCAGCACATAGGTGCGTCCTCAGATGCATGTGTGTGAGCAGGGAGGTGAAGGACATCCCCCACATTCGCTGTTGCATGAGTTGTTGCATTGACTATCAGGAGTTTATTCTCTGGTGTAGTGACAATTGTGAAAGTGCCAAACCCTTTGGCCAAGCAAAGCCACTTGGAAATGGCCCTGAGTGTGTCCCACTTCCCCACGGTGTCCCTGTTGTGTCACCCGCAGACCCCCTCCACCATGCTGAAGTTATACAGGCATGACAAACATCATCGCAGCCCAGAAAACCCCATGATGGAGATGAGGACAGAGTGAGACGTGCTCCTGGAGGCACTTCCAACAGGTCCAGTGCTGAGGAATGTGTACAAGCGGGATGTCCCCACCACCCCCCCCCGTCACATCCGAGCACAGCGCGTGCTCCAGGTCCCCCCCCCAGCTGTTCTGCCTGTGAATGAACGAGCTCCGTGCTTGGCGCATCCTCCCAGACATGCTTTTTGCTTTTCTCCATTTTTTTTGTTTTGTTTTGTTTTTGAACCAACAGTGAATAAACTTTAAGAGTAAACACTGAAATGCATCACAAGCTCGCCAAACCAAAACATCGGCAAGCCCGGGGCAGGGGGGACGATGATGAGGTCACTTTACTGTCAAGATTTAGGCCATTTCCCGTCTCCAGCCAGGCTGGGGAGTGATCACAAACAAAACCCTCAAGCACATCGTTCCCAGCAGAGGCCAGGGGAGTGGGGGATGGGAGAGCTAACGTTCACCACCATGACCTTCACCTGCTGCCTCTTCCCTACTGCTCCTCCTGGACCCAGGCCCATGGCCAGCACTTCGCCAGTGTGGCCTGTGGTGGCTGAGGATGCTGTGGTGAACCTCATATGGTGAAGTGTAGTCCCTCTCTCTACATATATATTTATATTTATATATATATATATATATGCACTTTATATGTGTTTTCTATGCATCAGCCTCAGGAGCTTCAAGGAAACCCAAAAACCATGGGAGAAAAAGGAGAAGGGGCATCAGCAATGTGCATTTCTCCAGTTTTTTTGACTTTCCCAAAGCTCACCTGCTGCTGATTTATGTCCCTGCTCCAGACACCAGTGGGGTGGGAATGGGGTGGGTTCAACAGCCCCGAGCAGCAGCAGTTGGTGTGCATAAGCCCCAGGTGCTACCCAGTTTGCACCCATCGTTTGCCTTCGGCGTCATAAGAGGGGGAGAACGGCAGCCGCCCATCACTCCAGTTAACCGTTCCTAATGGGGCCACCTCATAAAAGCTGGACTTGCTTTTCCTTCCCATCGGTTACTCAGATCCTCTCATGTTTGAATGCCCGGCCCCACCTTGGCAAATATTTGAAGGAGGTAGCTCAGGGCATGTCACAGCCCTGAGTCCCGGGGACGTCCTGATGTAACTCGTACTGGGCTCAGGGCTGGGGCTGGAGAAAGTAAGCGATGAGCTTCGGGATGACGTTGTGCTCCTCCTCACAGTCCCCGTGCCACCCAGCTGAGTCACGAGGTGGGAAAGGGAAAATGTAACTCATAAAATGTTGAGGAACAGTGGTTTTGTTTTTTTCTCTCATCTTTGGTGGCAAAGAGAAGCGAGCTGGCAGAAACGTCTGTGTGTTTTGTGCTGACTTTTGGAGCCAAGCACAAGCCCAGTGACCTGGGTAGCATGGGGCAGGGAGCCTTGTCTGGGCTTTGCTTGCCAGGGAAGAACTGAAAATAAGCAGCCAGGGCAGGCAGCAGCTGTGCTGGTGGCAGAGTCTGGCCCTGGCCATCTGCCACCTCTCAGTCTGGTCAAAGTTCCTGTGGGGTAGGGACCGCAGCCCCGGTGGGATGGGCAGGGAGGGGATCCATCACCTGGCCCCGAAGCAAGTGAGCTTTAAACACAGAAACTGTGCAATATCCTAGAAATCCCTCAGTGCTGCACAGTCCAACGCACTGGGCCAAATGTCGTAAAAGCTTAGCTATTAATCCCAAATTAGCAGCTTCTTTTAGAAGAGATTTCCTTTAGGGCAGCACACGTAGGGTAGAACTGAGCTGGCTTTACTGCCCTGCGGTGGGTTCAGTCCCAGCTTTTCGGGAGATGCTGTAACCAGAGGGGTTCCTACGGCAAGGATAAAATGCTGCTAATACCTCATTTATAATAATCAATAATTAATAGAATTATTATGCTTATTAATTATGTCATTAATATACCACTCTTAAATTATTGTTGTTGTTATTATTATTGAATGTTGCAACTATTGAGAATTTTTTCAGGTCAGAGAGCAAGGCCAAACACTCCGGTCCCACTGGCTGGCCAGCCTTCGGAGCGGGGAAAAAAAACCTCCGGATGGAGCAAAAGGAGTTAAGGCTCTTGGCAGGCGGCGGGGATGACTCAGGCATTCTTTCAGCCTTAGTGGGGCAGGAGTCAAAGTCACAGAACTGGACGGATTTCCCATAATTGGACAACCTTCGCCAGAAATGAACACTCAGGCTTGCATCAGCAGTGGCGAAGGCTGCGGCAGGGGTGCGGGTGGGACACAGGGCTAAAAAGTGATGGCTTTCCATGCGAGTACCTGCATGGGCAGGACAAGGTGGTTTGGGCAGGGACTGAGCCTGGGCACACCTCCATGACCATGTGTGCTGGCTTATCCTGCTTTGAGATGGCCAAAAAGGAGTAAATGGACAGTGAGAGCAAACCATCCCTGTGTCAGACATAATGCCAAATGAGGTTGGCAGTTCTGACACTAAACCCAGCCGGCCCAGGGTAGGACGTTTCATGGCCAAGGCCTCATAAGATGCTCAAGAGCGAAGCTATGTGAAAGTAGGAGGAGAAAGGTCTCACTTCAATGTGCCCATCTCCTTCCATCTTCTCCCCCACCCATGATGGATGGAGGGCCCATTGGTTGCCCCGCAGCTGCCAGGATAACTCATCCCCTAATTCCGGCCTTCCCTCCTGGCCGGGCGTTGTCTGCTACCTGTGACAATGTCCAAAGGCGCTCTGTGGAGCTTCACCACCCAAGGCTTGTCTAACCAGCCTATCAATCAGCGCCATTCAGCTCATGGCACCACCAGGAATCATCATCAAGGTCCGTGCTCGGTCAGTGATGAGGGAGAGCAGCAGTCACCCTGTGGTCACACCACCCTGGGACCTGGGCTTTTCGGGTCTGGCCGCCCCATGAGCACATTTCTTTGCAGTGTAACAAACCCACGGCCTGGCCTTGCCTTCTTGCACAGCCCAGAGCTGATAAGGGAGGGAGCGTGCCCCTTATCTGTGGTGACTCACAGCCGCACTTCCCCTCCGCTTGCACTTCAAAGGCTGGCTGCCTCCTGGATGGGAAAACTGCTAAGTGTTGACCAAGGCCAGGAGGAGCTCAGCCACACCTGCTCTCAGAAATCCCCTTTTCTCAGGGACCACAGCCTCTGCTCAGCCTCTTATCGCCCACCACCACTCAGAGCCTCGATCCCCTGCAGGACATTTTGCCTCAGCCCTGCTCATAAGTGAGTGGTGATTACTTTGGTATGATTATTCTGGAAAAATGAATCCGTTCATATTGATACCTGCTGTGGTCCCACAGGGCACTGTGTTGCCATGGAGGAGAAACAGCCTCCCACAGGCAGTGTGTGCCCTGTGAGTCACTGCGGCCACACCGTGATGGGAGGGGGGCTGTTGCAGCCCAAGAAAAATGTCCCTGATCTAACAACATCTTCATCCACAACATTATTTCCAGGGCAGAGACTGCTTCCAGGACACGTCCTCTCCCAGAAGTCATGTATTTTTATATACATGCTCAGAGGGCAGCACCATGGGAGCCCAGGACTGGGTCACCAGCATGGTAGCCACACGTGCTGAGAACATCAGGCACCCCATGGTGACGGAGGTGCCCATTTCTCTGGGCGATGCCCAGCAGATCGATGGGCTGTAGGGCACAGGGAAAACCTGTGATCCAGCCATAGCTGTAGAAGATGCTGGAGAAGACCTCAGGTTGCACACAAGAGGCTGCAATCGACAAACGCTGTGGGCACTGAGGCGGGGGAAGCTTTTCTGGAGAGGTGGTGGCAGGCGGAGAGGAAAGCAGGGGAGGTTTTATCCGCCCCAGCCTTCCAAGGGTGGAGGCTGCTGGCTTGGTGTTGGCTGCTGGAGCCAGCCCAGCTCTCACATGTTGCTTCCATTCAGGCTTTCTTTGAAAAAAAAAAAAAAAAAAAAAAAAAAGCAGGTTTCACTTCTCCTCGGTCAGAGGAAAGCAGCTCACTCGCCCATCTGGCACGCGGCTGGGGCGGCCGATCAGCAGAACTGGCGTGACTCAGCCCTCCCACGCACAGCCTGCGATACGGCCCCGGATATATTTGCCGAGCAGGTGAATCAATCATTGCACAGAAAGTCCTTGGACCTTGCTTCCTTTCCTTCCCTTTTTTTTTTTTTTTTTTACACGTGACTGTCCCTGGCTCCCTCTTTGGGGCTGGTGCGAGCCAGCCCAGCGAGCCACCTCCTCTCCGCTCCGTGCCTGCGCTATCGGCACTGGGGAGATGGCTCCCACCTTTATATCAGTGCCAGTTGGTGCCTGGGGGCCCCAATGAGCTCAGCACCCTGCAGCATGTGGGCACACACCCCTGGGAGCTGCCAGCCCGGGAATAAAATAAAATAAATAAAATAATATATATAAATAATAAATTAAAAAATAAAATAAATACAAATATTTTGGAGCTCTTAATGGTGGGCCTGCTATGCTCTCAGGCCCCCACCTCCCCACCAGGAGCCCCCCCATGTTTCATACAGGAGATGTTTCTGGGTTGTGCTGTGTGTGTGGAGGGCTTGCTTTGCCTTCAGAGGGTTTTTCGGTTCTGATTTTTTTTTTTCCCAAAGCTCTTCTCTGCCCCTTTGATGTGCTGCTTCCAACACCACAGAAGCCATTTGCAGCTTGCCTGGGGGTGCCGGAGCTGGATCTGAGAGCCCCAGCAGCATGGCCAGGGGGCAGACAGCTTCTATCTGCTCCTGCCAGCCCCCCCAAGCCCTCCGGAGGCTCACACCAAAGGGCTGGGTTTGACTCCCCCCCCCCCCCCCCCCCCTCCAAATGTCCCACCGCACACCCTGGCATCACCATGGGGCCACACTCACAGGGGGCCAGTCCCCCCTCTCCCCGCCCCACTGCCCCCTTTAATTAAAAATTGAAATCACGTAATTGCCTCTTCATTAAAGCCAATTAAAGCCCGGCTGACGAGGGAGGTAGGCGGCACATTTTGCAACTCGCCGCGGAGATGAGAGAGCGTGCAGCGCAATTACGGCGTCTGTTTGCTTTGCCTCCATCCGACGGCCTCATCAGGGCTCACTTTGAAAGCAGGCTCTGGGTTGGGAAGGTGCTGGCAAACCCCCGTGCACTGGTCAGGCCGGTTGGTGGGAAAAGGAGCCTGGGCGGTCTCCTCCTCCTCCTCTTCCTCCTCCCCATCCTCCTCCTCCTGCCCCAGCAGCTCCCTGCACTGCATGAGGAGGAGGGATGTGGGTGGATGGAGAGCAAGGCTTTGGGGCAGCATTGTCAACATTGCCCGCATTGGGCTACTGCCATCCCAGCCACATCCTCATCCTCAAGCAGTGAGCACCACTTCTAATTAACACTTGGCCTCGCTAATAGGGAGGTGGGAGAGGAGAGTGCTGCCCACCACCAGCACCTGGGGGGTGCCGCCTGCACCTCTGCCTTTTGCTCTCCATACCTAGGCTCTAAAGCTACTGCCAGCTCCTGGGGGAGGCCAGGAGAGCCCAGGCAGGCTCAGTGCCCATGCTGCTCGGTTATGAAAACTGTGCTCACCCCGTGCTGGTGACCCCTGTGTAGGGGCCTTCTCCGGGCCTCACAAGAGGAGGCAACGCATTGCCCCCAGCATGGCCCGGGGCGGTGGGAGGGAGGGCTCCGTCACCTGTTTTCCTCAGGCAGGAGCTCCCGATAACAGCCCAGCCGCCTCCACAACCACAAGACTTTCCAGCCTGGTGAGCTCTACCAAGCCGGCAGCTGCAGACAAATGCACCCGAAACCCTGTGCTGCTGCTGCCGGAGAGCCCAGCTCTGTGATTTCCCCTCTTAATGCCAGCTGCAAAACGCCTGGGCAAGCAATCCTTGCTAGCACTTCATTGCACACACTGCGCTTGCCTGTATTTTGACCTGAACGGCACTTATTAACCTCTTTTTTTTTTTTTTTTTTGGTTATAATAATAGTCCAGAGACCTTTGTAGGCAATCTTTCTTCAAAGATCTCTTTTTTTTTGATCTTTTCATAGGCTAAGCAACAATTCATCCTATATAAATCTGGGATTGAAAGGACATAATTTGTTGTTCCCTGCTTTTTTTGAAGCGGTAAGAGATGAAACAGCTCAGCGGAATGTCAGCACTGGTTATATCTTAATTGGTTTTTCTCTGCATCAAAATGCCTTGAACTATTCACTTGTGTGCAGCAGCACTACATGACCTTTAGAGCGAGTGCTCTGACTCTCCAAACAAGTTATAGCCCATCTCCCACCTTAGGTGTTTTCATTGTCAGTGGCTCTGACACTAATTTTGTACCCATCCCTCTTCTTTCTGTCCAGGCAAATCAAAGACTTCCAAAAGGGCCTTAAGCCAGGAGTGTAGAAAGGAAAAAGGAAGACTGCATAATTGGGTGAAATTAAAAAGAAAAAAAGGGAGTGGGGGGAGAACATTTCGCAGCCTTTCCCTCAACCTACGCACCGGTTTTCCCCAGTGAAGAGGCTGCACGTGGCCAGCTCATGCATCTGCTCCCCGACCCCAGAAACACTGTTCCTGCCTGCAAGTGTGAACTTCCCCCTGTTGGCCAAACAGACATTAATGCTAAAACACAGCAGAAAGTCCTTCCTTTCCCCTAAAAGGTGGGAGAGTGTGGACTCAACAACTGCAGGGGTTCATTTGCTTTGTAAAACCATCACGTTATCAGCTCGCAAGGAATAGAAAGACCAATGGCCCTTTTCATCAGCAGCATCATGTTATGCTGTTCGGTTCCTGCCCCAAGCAGGGGCAAGTTAGTATCACATATATCTATGTCTATATGTAGAGAGATTTTCCTTTGGGCCATATTGCATAATGAGCAAATTCCTTTCCAATGTGCTTCCCTTCAGCCCTCTCCTTAAGCTGGGCCGGGTCCGGTATCGGTGATGCTAACTTGCAAGAGCTGGGGGCAGGAAGAGAGGAAGGGACAAGCCAGTGAGAGAGCACAGCATTGCTGCAGACAGCTTATTTTGGAAAGGAAAATTTGCTAATAGGGTTTTGTTAGTTGTTGGTTTGGTTTTTTTTTTTTTTTTTCAGCCCAGGACTGTTAGCAGGAAGGTTGGTATGAGCTCTGGCAACCAGAGCACGCTCTCGCTGGGTTTTATTCACCTGGTTTGGCATCCCCACAAGGCGTCCGGATTCCCACGGTAAAAACCAGAGGTTAATGAAGCTTGTGCAAGAGGCGAGCGCTGCTGGGTGGAGCACACGCTCGCTTGTGTAATGGCGAGATGAACGAGCAGAAAGGAGAGCCGGTCTGGAAACAAAGCTGGCACTGGGCAAACAGCTCAGCCTTCATTCACAGAATGCTTCATTAACAGCACAGAGTGACTTCGCTAGTTATTTTCCCTTCCTTTAAATGCTTGTCAAACCTGAGTGATATACAGCACTTATTGTCCCTGGCCTACGAGAGGCTGGAGGTATTTAGGACAGCAGTGTGAGCGCATGGAAAAAGCCCTGCCTGCTGTTAGCGGTATGGCCACCACCTGCCTGGGGAAGGTGGTGCTCCTGCACACAGGTCACAGTATGGTGACAGAGCTGGACACGAAATCAGCTCCTCCCAGGAAGGGGCAGACAGTGAAGAAGCATGAATGCAGCACTTTTATTTATTTATTATTTATTTATTTATTACATATTACAGAAAGCTTGCTGGGAGATGCTTTGCAAGAGGCAATCTCCATGGTCTCCAAAAGCTGACCGCAGCCTCTTGGTGGCCATTAGGACCCACAGGACCGGGTGAAGTTTAGCAACTCCAAGACTCTGGGGAACTTAATACATGGGAGAAGCCAGCCTCCCCTCTAGCCTGCCTAATCCACGGCTTGTGCCTATGGGCTCAGCTAGAAAGGCTGCTTGTTTTCTAGCTGAGCTGTAATTATTTCCAAAAGGGATCAGGCTAAGATGCTTCAGAAAAAAGTGCAAATCTCAAGCACGAGTTCATAAGGTTATGTGCTAACTCAGTGTAACTTCAGGCAGCCAGAGCATGTCTTACATCTCAAGCTTGCCTTCTGAATCACCAAATTCGCAAGGAACAAGCAATTTCCTTGTGCCGTAACCAGTCTGACCTCTTCTTACGCGCTCTTCTCTGGCTCAGGCCTCCTCAGGACTTGGCTGTGCTGAACTGGCTTCCTTCAGGAGACCTTGCTGGCTTGAGGAACTGCCGTCAAGGCAGCATTTCCCCGAGAATGAATTTATTAAGCCTCCTTTATTTTAAAACAGGCAAAGCTTGTTTCAGAAGGAGAGTGGAAACTTGCAAAGCCTATTTTAACTCTTCCAGCTGCCTCAAATCCTAACCAGGTGGTAGCCAAACCCAGACAGCTGAACTCATTGACAGTGCCCACAGACATCCCAAACACCTCCCACGGGGGTCCCAGGGAGCCCCAAGTCCTGTGCCAAAGGCAGCCGACAACCCACAGCCCCCCCACTGTCAGCTGTGGGGCCCTCAAGGCCTTCTTCCTAAAGAACTGAGGCGCCGTTATCGCACCGCTTCCCAAATGGATCTCACTTGGCCTGCTTCCATCTGCTTCAACCTGCAGACCCAGAAATGGAGCCTTTTTTTTTTTTTTTTTTTCTCACCCTCAGGTCAGAAGCCAGTGAAATGAAGACTACACCAAACCGGTGTGGTCTCACAGACAGAACCTAAGTTCCCTTTATGGAGTTGCTGTGAAGGTAATCAGGCATATATCGATGTAGACTCTTTTTTTTTTTTTTGGTATCAAACTCACCATTTTTAAAACTTCCCTCTAAAGAGGGAATTTTGCAATTCATTTGACTTGAGGCAGTCTTTAGAAAACACCAGGACTGAGCCTTTTTTCCTTTTCTGCTGTAGTTTATGACTATAAATAACCATCTGAAGCCAAAGGAGATTTTACGAAGCTGCTCATCTTTGCCATTATCAGCTAGATCTGTAATGGCAAGGGCAAGGCTAGGTTTTGACAAGATCTGCGCTCTATTAGACTGTGTTGCCTGGCATTAACTCTACTTTAACAAAGCCCAGCTCAGCTTTCCCACTTCTTTCCTGAGGATGAACATCTTGCTCGTCAGCTTCATTACCCACTCAGCTCATTTGCTCCTCCTGAATGCTGGCACATTCACTCTCAATGTTCTGGAATTTCCCGTTTTCTTGAAATTAAAGTTCGCCTTTAAGGATTCATGCGCATAAATTACTTCAGTGTGCTAATGTGCAGATGTTTATCTCCAGGTAGTAGCACTCCTATTTAACCATGTGGTGGAAAGTATTTCTTTATGACAGTGGAAGCATATCATTCACTTTCTTTTGATATAAAAGACTGGTCAAATATCTCTACCTGATGTGCCTAGCATCACCAGCACTGTTATCAGCCAGTTAGCATGCAGGCAAACTCTGGTTATTCCCACCCTCGTCAGCCATACATCTACACCAGCAAAAGTGCACACTGTAAATTTTCTCTTCTACATCCCCTAAACTACTGTCGCTAGGACAAATTTTTAGGACCAATCTTGCCTGTGACTATTGCATGCACATCCCCTACCCTAACTCCTCCCGGAGTCTGTTAATCACCACAGTTCAGTGACTGGCTGCATTTTTTTCCCCCCTTCAGTACCCAAAATCTATCCACATCCCCTTCCTCTTCCCCTCACCCCTGCATTAATTGAGCATTAGGAACTGTACTTTCTGACTACAAGGTATGGATGTATGAATATCTCAATATAAGGGCATATTCACATCCCCAGCATGTTCTCTATGACTGAAGGAGGTAACTGCAGGGAATCTTTAGTGATGTTGGTGCCCCCAAACCCCACATGACAATCCAGATGCTTAGAAGTTGAGGAACTTTGCTTGCAAATTAACCTAGTTTGTTCTGAATTATATCGAAAAACTCTTTAATGCAGTTTTCACAAGGGCTACTTTTCTTCAGCTCTTGACAAAGGAAGCTATCCCTATGCTCATTCAAGAGCTGTATTATGTATTAAGAGGTGGCATGCCCCTCATTGCAGACTTCAGAGTCAACTACAGAATGTCAAAGGGATTTTCATTTAACCTAGGAAGCATTACGGACCAGACAGGCACCAACATTCATGTTTCACAACTTTAATAGAATATTCTATCTATTCTGTACAAATTGAAAACACTGTATTAAGTTACAAATGTGTAAGGTAAGGCTGGAGCACTCTACATGCCTGGTCACAGTGTTGATACAGCTGCTATTCAACTGCTGCCAGTGGTTGGCAATGGATGCTGAAACTAGAAACATGTACCTGAAGTGCCGCACAACAACAAAAGGTAGTTTTGAAGACTTCAGAGCTTTAAGAAAACAAATTGTGGAATGGAATAATTTCAGTGTTGCAAGTAAGACACCAAAACTTCAGATTTATTGAACTGAATTTTGTTAAACTTCCGTGTTCATAGTGAAAGGTCCTTCCATGCTGGACACTAAGCAATAAGACTACTGGAAATTTTCTGGTTCTTTGGCTGCAACCCACTTCCATTGACAGCAAGTTTGGCCTTTACATTTTGATCTTCATCCAGAAGAGTTGTCATTTTGATAAGAGTTCGTTTCTTCTGTCTAGACTACTACATTGAGACCAATTCAAATCATTTGTTGTACAAGTACCCATATTTTATGCAAAACAGGAAGAATATTTTCAAGTATATTAAAAACTATTAAAAAGCACTAATTCTGTCAAAGTACTTACAAACATGAATAAATAAATAGTAAGATGAACAACTAAGTCTCAAATATGACACCCCCTTCAATGAAGTAAAATTACTTCAATTGGTTTTACTGAGATAATAAATATGACATTTAAAGCTGCTCAAGCACTAGTTCAATTTGTAGGTTGCAAGAAACATTAAAAAAAGGGGGGAAGGGAACTAGCAAAGAGTTCATATTGCTCTATCCGTTTCAGCTACCATACACGTAATCCATTTACTTTAGCTTCTCAGCACATTGCTATTCCACAATTTTCAAGGTTTTAACAAGAAAATGGATAATCTTCGCTTGGTAGTCTGGACTATTCCCCTATGCATAGGGCAAAAGGCTCTAAAGGCCTACTGACATACTTAGCTACAGTGTACCAACGGCTGTAGAGTGTGCTTTATTTAAACCTCTTATTTCCCAAATGCATTGAAGTTGCCACTGTACATGTTAAGCAATAAAAGAAAAGTTAGTGAAAATCATGCATCTTAAAACAAATTAATTTTAAGCATTGTTAATAAGATTGTGCTGCAGCGATGAAGTATCCTGAACTGCAGGCCAGGTATCCAAGTATTTGTTACAAGTTGTTCAAATATCACTTTGAAGTGGTATTTCCTTATTACTGTTGTTTGCATTCAGCAGGTTGGCTGGAATCTTTCTGTATAAATGGAAAAAGAAAAAAACAGTTAAAAATCAAAATGGCATACAATAAATAAAATACTTCAATGAATAAAATAAATTGTCTATGCAGTTTTAAGCTAGCTAGAGAACATTAACATATAAGGCAAGCTACATGTAAACTTGGGTTAGATCATAAAGGCCTCAGCAGCAGTGCTTTTTTTTTTTTTTAATTCCTTCCAACTGCTTGGTACCTCATACTATTTTTTAATCTGTATTTGCATTCTCTAAACTCCATCCAGTAGGCTGAGGTTCAAACAAACCAGAAAACAAGTGATTTTTCTACTCCCCCATCCAAAGGCTCAGTTTGACTTTCAGTTCATGTTAAACCGTCTAACAATAAACTGGCACCTCCTCACCAACTTGGAGGAGGGACAAAGGCAGTGAAGTCAGGCTGCTTATTTTTGCAGCATGATTGAGTTTTTACTTGCTCTTTCTGCAAAGGCGATAAAAATGTAATTAGCGTGTTGATTTGGTGTAGGTTCTGCATCACCAGTATGCAACTATTCAATAGTTTAACACTGGGCAAGAAGTCCATATGTTAATCTGAGTATGCAAAAGCAGAAACACCTTCATTAGGGAGTAAAACTATTTCCCCTCTGGCAAAAGGAAGTGTATTTGGGAAAGAACAAGTACTCCAACAGCTAAGAACTTCAGGTTTTACACTGTACATCTTGCTTGGTTTTTGCTGTTGTAAAAGTGTTCTTAGAAAGCAGAAGAATTTACTCGTATTTCCTGTTCGCTTCTCCCTTTACTGTTCTTATTATAGTTTATTATAAACAAAATCTAAGTCACAGAAACCTGCTGAATTCTAGTAAAGAAAAATAAAACTATAAAATATGACACCTTGAATGCCACCAACTGCAAAATAAGTTGTTTCTGGGTAACCATCCTAAAGAGGAACTTTTTAATGATGCAAAAGAAGCAGACATGCAAGAGTTCATCATGCATAAAGCGACCAAAAGCTAAGACAATTTAAGCACTGTGCTTGTAGAAGAGGAGTAAGAGATGCAACTAAGATACTTTATCAGAAAGTTTGTCCTGAAGAAGCTATTCTAAACCCAGACAATTATTCCCTTCACCACCTAAACCGTATAGGGCTAGAGGTCACCATCATTCCCACTGGAAGTCTAGATTGCAGCCTAATTTTGTCTTTTTTGCACAGATATGCTAGAAATGTTCCAGACTCCTTCCTTGTCATTTTCCTCCCCCAGTGCATCTGGCTAACTTCAACTCTGTACTTTCTCATCTGCCTGAGTTCCCAAAAAACATGAACTCATTTGCACTGATCCAGCACTGAATGCAGCATGAATATCCTTCTTTTCAAGAAGAAAAGTTTGCACAAAGGTATTCTTTCTCAAAAAAATCTGACTGCCACTGCTAATTGCTGCATGCTAGTCATTTCCACTAGAGGCAGGCAACAAACACCCAGCATTTTTTAACCAAGAAGTTATTCAGAAATGCCTTTTTCTTACAGCTACTTTGTATTTGAATGTGGCAATAGAGTAGTGCATAGCACCACACAGCCTCTGGCTAAGAGCTGTAATCAAGTAACAAACCAATTATTTACAAACTACTTCAAAAGCTTTTCATCTCCCTCCATCCCTTCCTTTCTACTCACCTGTAATAGGAAATCAGACTCATTTAGGTTGACCATTGCAACCATTTTGGCCAAATTTTAATGGCCAACTAAAACCCTTATATTTGCTAATAAATTTCATCTCTTCTCCATACTTGTCTTTATTTCTGTGTAAGCGTTTAAATTGTGTGATTAAAACCTGCATCACAGGACCTACAAAGTTCCTTTTTAAGGATCTTTCAGTGTTGACTACAGCTCTCATATAAAAAAAATATACAATTTAAGAGGCCGTCAGGTACAAGTCAGTTGTTGGAAGCTTTCAAGAAAAAATATCAGTATTTTATACTACTTTTGGCTTATAGTTGAGGGCATATCTATCTTGACAATACACATTAACTGTTTAAGCTGGGCATAAGTAACAAAGTAGTATCTCAGATCAAGTTTCCAACATAATCATTTTGCTTCCCCTACTGCAGTAGCACAGCACTACTCCCACTGAGCCAGCCAGCATGAGTTCCACATTGCCTGCATTTACCTGTCAGCCTCACACCTCAGGATTAGACAGTGAGATGCAATGGCACAGGTTGATGACTACGCTTTTCTTCAAAAGTTACCGTTTCCCCATCAGACACATGAAAGCTGAAATTTAATTTTTGGCCTGTAACAGCTCCTGAAAGGTCCAGGTCCTAGGTTGTAAGTGATTGAGATACTACATCCATACTCCCTCAGGCATGGCTGTTAGTTTGAGCTTGCTCTTCCCATGCTGCCCAGATTGCTGGTGACATTTGGACAGACAACCACTACCAAAATTCACTTAGCAGCTTTGAACAGACCCTGCTCTATTTCCTCCACAGTAGCAAGATTTCCATTCACGCTACATTTTCCTAAATTAACTTTCAAAGGTATCTTAAAAATGTTGGTGAAGTGTGTCAGCAAGGCAACGAAGACCAAAAAGGAAAGACTAGAACTAGCAAAGATGGAGGAATTTTATCTCATTTTAAAATAAATATATCAGTAAACAAGCTGAGATTCACCATTATTGCTACAGAGCCAAATAAGAATTCTTGTTGTCTTGAAGAAATTCTCTATATAAGTCCTGAGCAATGACTTAAATTCACATGAACTGTGGCAGAACTTTTTACTTTAATGTTTTTAAGGCAATTATTTCAGAACATTTACTTATGCTATGCAAGCAGCGGTTTAAACTGCTCTAAGGCCTTGATTCCAGCTTGAGAAACTGTTCCAATCGAGATACACAAGCTAAGTGAGACTCCCACTTACTCTTAAGCTTATTAATTTTTAACTCCTTCATTAACAAGTATCTATATGTAAAGCTTGTGTGTCACTGCTTCTTGTTTATAGCACCACTTGTTTGAAACAGAAAAAATAAATTAATACTCCTGCTACAATGGACCTCAACATTTTTCTTCTGGGATTTAATTACCCAGGAGATAAATGCAAGAAGCTTCAGCTAATTAGCCTATATACAGACCACTTCTTCAGACATCAGCAACCAGATCAGCTGAACTGTATCAACTGCTTATGGACAGAGGACATGCATTGAATTTCATGAGGAAGTTTCACCTAAAATTTGCAGGATGAGAGGGCTAAAATGGAAAAAGAAAAGCAGGTCTGAAGTAGTATGAATCTCTCTCCACAAACTGCTTCCATAGCTTTCATACACACAGCCCACTGCTTCCCTTCCAGCCATCCAATTAATTTGGTGTCCTAGAGAACGGGGGTATACATCCAAAGTACCCATGGCATTTACCTTTCAAGCCAGATCTTTTTTTTTTTGCGTAAAGTTATTATTAAAAAAAGAGACACTGAACTCCTTTTAATCTTCACTGTTTAAACAGATTAGGCAGGATATATTCCTAGCTGAATAAAAGAAAAATCAAGCCTTCACCTCCTTACTTTTACAGATCACTTTGGGAAGCTTCTTTTACACAAGCATTCCATCTGCTAAAGCAGCCGTGCAGGCACAAGCAGCCCATCTAGATCTTTGACTCCCAAACACACTTGGCTGCCAACAACCGTGGGATCAACGCAGTCAGTAGGCACTAAAGCCGATGCCTTTCTAGCACACAAGGAAGAAAGCCTTTCAATATTTCAAGTGTTCTTAGCATGAAATAAACTCCAGTTAGGAGTCAGAGATAAAGCTTATCTTTGTTCCTTTTCTAACATATGTTCTTGAGAAAAAAAAGCAAGGAGATCAAACAGACGCGGGAAACAAATTCACAGCTAACTGGAGCTAAGCAAGCATGAGGTCTGAACTGCTTTCTCCGCAAACGGAGAAAACCCTACAAAAGGTTCTGAAAATAAATTCACTGCTGACAAGCCCTTCAGCCACTGTTACTTGAAAGACATACTAAGCACCCTGAAGCAGGAGTAGTCTCTCTCTAACAGCAGATTTTTAGCTCATAATTGAAACTGGTGTTCTGCATTACCCAGTCAACTAATTCTCTATTCAAGCATAGTATCAGTTACATGAAAAAGGCAGTTAAACAACAGGGCATGCAAGCACAGAAAAATACACTTGTCAAAATAAGCTACATTATATTGACATCTTCTGAAGCTACTTTCAATCATATGACTGCTCAGTCTTCCAAAGCCACAACTTACACATAGCACAGCATTATGTCTTTTGTATAATGATACTGACCTGGTTCTAACTGAACAACTCAAATGTACTTTAATCTGTCAGGAGTGTGAGGGAGGAAGGAGGAAGAGGTGACAAAGCAAAGAGAAAAGTGTTGACATTTATCAAGCAAATGAAGTACAACAATAAAGGAGGAGGTAACATGGAAGTGACTGAAGAGGCAAAACTGGGTATGAAACAAAAACAGAGTAAAGGACCATTATTTTTGCGTACACAAAAAGGAAAACTATTCTAGATATAACACAAGAGAAGGGGGAAACTGAAAGGCAAAGAAGGGCAGTGGATGAGGAGAGACAGATCCAGTAAACACAGGCAGCAATGGAAGACAGAATTAGGGGGCATGACCTTTAAAAGGCAAAACCAGAATTCCAAGTTTACTTGAAAAACTGAAGACAGTGGCTAACGATTTTTAATTGTAATAAGGGAAGACAGTTGCGTAAGACTGCAGCAGCATGACATATAAGCTGTCATGACAAATGAATGTTCTACTACAGCACGTGAATAAACAGTGCAAGTACGTTGAGACAGGGTGGTTGGCTTTTCAAAGCACATCAGATTGGAAATAAACACAGCTTAAGTGAATTGAACAAGGAAGAGCAATGCTTATGAGGGGAAGAAAAGAACTAAGAAGAATATAGCTTCACGTAAGTAACAAAGAAAAACACAGAAGCCTAGAATACAGGAAAAGAAGCATGGAGCTTGTTGCAGGCAGTGTTCTCTGTGAAGCATGGGAAGAAAGGTGAGAGACAGTATACAATAGAAGGACTTTCTTTCCTTTTAAATAAAAGGAGAAAAATGAGCAGGAGAACAAAACCTACTCAGAAGCATGAGTGCTTAAGAAAAGGCCTCTTCAGAGCAACCGACTGAACTTGTCAGGCAGTGTAAGAATGAATGTTGGAAAGGACATACCAATAAGTCAATGACTTACAAGAGTTCTCAAGGAGAGCAGAGGAGATATTTAGGAATTTGCAAGTATGCTAGAAACAGTAAAGAGGTGCAACATCAAATCACAAACAAGGAAAAATGAAGTCTGACAAGTCTCAGTATCTTTTATCACGTGTACAGAAAATAGCTTGACTGCTACAAAAGCAAAGCAGAAGTTGTGCCAGGAAGGCAAAGAGGTCATTCTGAAAAATCTACTTTCATTATATGATTTAAAGGCATCAATCTCTGTATGCATATCTTTTTCTGAGCTACTAATAAAAACTAAACCCTGAAGTCCCCATTCCCCATTTTCTTTTCCCCATACAAGGAAAACAAAAATCAAAAGACTAGCAAACAAACTACATTGCATGGCTACAATGGGACTTCTTGGAAGTTAGGTATGAATGGAATTCCACCTTACCTAGAAATGTATGAATGATAAACAGACTTAAATTACACCTAAATGGGAAAAAATTGAAAGGAACTGTCAGCATGAATGAAAAGTGAAATGTACAAAATAATACAGGAGGCAACAGCTATAACCTTCCAAGGTACTAGAAGTTCTTTCTAAAGAATAATAGATTTCACACTTCTGCCATTAAAAGGATCTTACTTAGCATGAATGTACTTTGACTCAGAACTAACATTTTGTTTCTCAGCTGTCCCACCTTTTCCCATTACAGGTACACTACTGCATTTTGATCCTTCAGAACAGAGTAAGAACATTCGTTTCTGTCATACGAATCCTGTTTGATCAATCTTTCCTCACGACAGACTTTCTTTACAGCAGTTCTCAATACAGAAAAGTAAGCTCAAATCTTGATATGGAGACAAAAAACATGTACTAACAATACAATGTATATTAACTACATAAGTCAGAAAAGTGACACGTTAAGCTGCTGTAAGACTTTCATCCACAGATCAAGTAGTTTTGCATACCTTTCACTTTTTCATCTGTGCCGTTAGAAAAGATTAAAAGTTGATGTTTTAAGAACTAAATAAGTACAAGTCTTTGTTATCATTGTCCTGGCTTCACTAAATATAAGTATTAACTTTAATATAACTGAAGGATTGAAAAATACCTATCAGAAGGAACACTAGGCCTTAGGCTGAGTTTTAAAACAGGTCACACAACGTTTAAAAGTCAAAAGGTGGGGACTAACTTTTTGAATCCTAGCTGAGCACGGACACGTGGAGTCCAACCTGCAGCCATTATAACAACTAAAAAGAACAATTCTAACAAAGAAAGTAAATAAATGAAAACTAGTTGAGACTTGTCAGACTAATTCCAAGTTGAAGTCCAACCACAGAAAAATATCTGAAATAAGACCTTTCTAAAGGAAGATAGATATACTTATTACACAGAGGTGTCGCTAAGAGGTAAAAGGCAGAAAGTTAAGAAATTACCTTAATTTATATTTATCCAAACTTAAATTTCTCTTTTAAGAGCAATTTAAGTACTGAGGAAGACAAAAACACTGCAGTCAGGAGGTAGGCTTTTTTTTTTTTAAAAAACAATTTGTTAATATTTTCAAACTGCTATAATCTTAATTATATTGCTCAGGGTTATAGTGTGTACTACATATAAACATACTAACATCCTTACCTTAGCATCACTCTCTGCATCTTCCTCCTCTTCTCCCTCCTCTTCCCCCTCCAACTCCTATGACAAAATAGAGATAAACTAACAGAAATTAAAACAGGTTAAAAGTGCAACTTTTTGCAATGGAGAAAAAACAAAATAGCAAGTATTACCACTGTATTCCAGAGTGTTTCAGCAGTCAACATTAAAACTACTTTGGCTTGATTAAAAGAATTCAGCATCTTCTAGATCTTAAAGCAAAATCTTTAAAAGAAGATTGAAAACACAAGATTTACAAGATTCAGCATGACTTAAGGAAACTTTCCTACATAAGTCGCTGCAGTCTCCTAGCGGTTTTTGAAGTTCTACCTGATGCATTATTTGGAATTTTGCAGTTCTGGTAAGCACTATCTGTGTCTAACTTTGTTCTTTTTCACCTCCAAGAGTCTCTCCATTTATTTGGACTACTGTGGACAGACTAGGTATTCCTCTACAGGGTTTAGCAGTATTTTTGTACTGTTGTACACATGCCTATATCCAAGTAGTAGTATCTGGCACTGTACAGATTAAAAATATATGTACATTTCTATCACGATCCAGCTTAAAAATATAAATGTTTAGTCCTCAATAGCCTAGGCCCAGAAGTCTGTATTACAACTTGCAAAGAGAAAAGCAACTGCAGTCTGAAAGCTGCCAGCTCCTATCAGACCACCAGCTCAGTAACTTCTAATGCACTCTACTCTGGTGAGCTTGATGACATTCAGGTATGTACCTTTAACCAATCAGCAAGAACAACACAGCAAACATAGTAAACTAAAAGTGTAATTACCTGTCAAGGATATTAGTTTATTCAAGTGTGGTATCATTTAGTGGTTTTGTGCAAAACCTTTCATGGTATGCTTGTATTCATACAACACTGCAGTAAACGGACCAGAGCTCTTGGCATACTAGAACTTTCACTCTAAATTGAACCTTTAACCCTAACAGTTGCTCTCTCTCCTTTTTTTTGAGCTTGGTATTTGGCAATAACCAGTCTTAAGACATATGACAACTACAAACTGAAAACCAAATTTCATTACCACCTAAGTAATAGGTATTAGAAAAAACTGAAGGGTCTTATCATGCAGCACTCAAGAAAAGCTTCTGCCTAATTAATTTTGACTTGTGACAGAAAGTAGCTCCCAAAATACTAGGAGAACCCTAGGTTAAGTGCTCTTACAGGAAGTAGTTTTTTTTCTGAAGACAAGTAACAGACAGATTTTACAACTCAGAAATGCTGAACTCTTTAGGAAGGAAGTACCATACACAATTTCAGGACTGGAATACAGTAGGTAATTAGTTATCTACAAAAGATGTAGTATGCATCTCACCTCCTCTTCACCTTCTTCACCTTCTTCAAACTGCAAAACAAGACCAAGAAGTTTTATCAACTCTGCTAATATTTGCATAAAATCTCTGCAGTCACAGTTCTAGCACACTGAAACGCAGTACTGGAAACTAAGCCCCTTCCAGAAGGGAACATTAGCAGCTCACAATACATTGAATGGTTATTTCCTGTTCCCAAGTAATAGGAATCTCTTCAGATTTTGTTATTCTCACATGATTAATACTACATACTAGTCTAATCAGAAAAGTAAGAGAGCGTGCTTCTAGGTACATGGTGACTAATAAAATGCTGATGGGCATACATACATTATCATCATCCTCTATAGCCTCCCCAGTGAAATAAAGCACAGCACGAGGGACTATCCTTTCACGGAAGAAGTGACCAATTTCAAAATCTGCTGCTAAAGTAAATTCAGAATCTTCATCCTGTAAAGCAAATCAGTTTGAAATAATTTTGTTCACTCCTCTGTAGCACATCACATTTTTTTTAAATTGAAAAAGAAAAATTACAGGTTTGAGAAACACACCATCAACCCTTCTGGTGACCTGTACTTAATTTTGTAACAATAAAAGAAATATTGCAAGGCTAAATCCAGATTTGCTAAACTGCCATTTAAAAAAATTTCTACCATCTATGTACAGGCTACTGGCCTGCTAAAAAACGCATTCTATTAAAAATAAAGCTCACATTGACTTTGCTGGCCCTGACACCTGATGCAGCAGAAGGGTTCAGACTGCTTCAAACTTCTGTGAAGAGCGGGTTACCAGTTGTGTGACTAGAAAAAGTTATGATTTTTTCCCCAACAGTGACAGTTATAGATGTATCTTATCAAGATGACATGCAACAGCAAAACACCACAGGATTTAAAGAAATCAACAGTATAATCAACAGTATCTTTCAGTTTATCAAGGTAAAGCTCAACTCCAGCAACAGCAAAAATAACTAAGATATGCACAACTATTAAAGAATCTGAATAGTTGGCATAGAGATGGTGAAGAAAAAACAGCGAAGAACAGTTGTGCCATTTCAGAAACAAACTTACCAATGACTCTCCATCACCAGATACTGCAAGAAAGAAAAGACAGTAAATTCAAGTAAAGTTTGAATATTGACATATAAATACATAATATAGAAACATAATATAAAAACCTTCTCATACCAGGAAGCATTGGGATGATTAAAGACTTCAAAAGGTAACTCTTAAAACTTTTAAAGTCAATTCAGATCCATCTTAAAATCAAATCCATACAAACTGTACCTGCAAAGACTGTGCTGTGATAAAGGCACCAAAGCTGCCATATAGCAGCCTCATATAGCAACACACCTTATTTCTGCATTAATTCTGTAATTACAGTAATTTTATTTTGCTAGACCACCATAAACCTTCCTCCCTTCTCTTCAAACACAGATGCTACCAAGTAAACTTATCTTTCATCAGGAATTTACAAAATATTTTGAGAAAAGGCCTAGTGCTGCATCCAGGACAGACTAAATCAAAATGCAGTCACAAAAGTGCTTGGCAGAATTAAGGAACAGTGTCATGTTTTTTTTTTTTTTTTTTAAAAACAGAAAATCCTAGTTTCTCCTTTCATCAAGTGTCATAGGTTTTGTCATCCTACTGTGAAATACATGATTTGGTTCTGACTGTTCTCAAGTTGAAAATGCAAGTATTAACTGCCAGCATATGTCATAGCCTTGAGCCTTCTTAAACAGCAACCTCAAGAATTTGTCCTTTACATATATAAAAAGCCAGTATAAAACCATCACAAGGCAAACTAGTCACTATCCCTTTCTCAAAACAGCATCTACATTACATTCCATGTGTAACAAAGTAAGAGAAACTAACAACTGCTTAAGTTAAAGGACGTTTTCATACTAGACAAATTAACTTTGGAATTACTTATCACTTGTTTCATTCCTGTGCAAACAGGGATTTGCAATATGATTACATGGGGCATAAAAGCCTACCACTAAATCAAGACCTAATGTCAGTTTTGTTTAGTACATCTCTAAAGTCCAAAGTAAACAGCTTCTTTCATCTGTATTTGAAAAAGAGTACAACGGGAGATGTATCAAAAATATAATGTTCTTCGGAATACACTTAAATTGCTTTAAGTATGTAAGTACACAGCTAGCATTAGATAAACCAGGAAAATTAGGAAGGTATATGGAGCGTCACAGATCACTAACGAATCACGGAAGAAACTGCAGAAAGTTCCAACGCTCAACACAAAGGTTTAAATGAAACCAACACTCTGGAACTTTGACCAGAACTGGAAGAGTCCTTCACATGTTAAAAACCTCAAATTGATGCATGGAGCCATCCTGTGGTAAAACAAGTCAACTTCTTTAGGAGATTCTACAAGAGACTCCACATACAAGGAATACTGTTTACACAGCACACCTAATTGCCAAATTCCACAGAATAACCCCAAACCAAAGTGATCTGCTTTGATGGGCTGCAGTTTGCCACCTTCCTCCAGTAAGAAGGCTAAATATACAATGCAGTAAATACAGTTTATAGACTTAAGCTGTATTTACATATAAAACACACTGCATTTTAAGAATCCTACATTCTCAGTTTCCAAGCTTACCCTTTATTGGGTTGAAGAAGTTAAAAAAAGAATCATTAGGTACTTGTTTAGTAATCGTCCGAACTGTGCCTCGACCCTTGTGTTTCTGTTTTTTCTTGATTGTTTTAACCGTAACATTTTTTCCTTTCTTCCAGTCAATAGTACACCTAAAGACAACATGTAGGAAACAGCATTTTAATGCAACACATCAATGGAAATAAAGAACTGAGCGCTGAAGCAACAAAGTAAAGATGGTTTCCAGTTTTCTAGTTAAAGCTACTTTTACACACACTGGCATCTTAATCTACTTGACAAGATATTTAGGATGCATCATACTGCTAGAGACTATGTACTATGTGTATGCTGGATATACCAAATAACCAAATACTTCCCTTAACGGAAAACCTAAACAGGCCATCTTCTCAGCACTATCACTGCCCCCACCCCACCCATGCTTTAACACCTCTTTGGCCCAATTACTAGAGTTTTGTAACTGAGGATGTGATTAAGCTAATCCACAACACCTCAACAGTTAAGAACAATTCTTCTGACAGCCAGGCCAGAGGAAAACAATACACAATTTATCCTCACTGCAGGCCAAGGCAGTGTCCAGTTACCCTGAGAAGCGCAAAAAGAGCGGCCAGGGAGAGGCGCACTAGCTCTCCAAAGAACAGTGTGCTCAGACTGACTTGGCAGTAAGATATATCAAGCCGGAAATAACGAACTTCTTGGATCCTTTCTGCTACTGTGCAAACTGGCACATTACCTCAGTTAAGAGTCATTCTCCATGTACCTACAGTTTTACCCCAAACTGCATGTGGCAAAGAGTAACTGGTAAACACAGACAGTTCTCTTCTAATATGAGGGGGAAAAAAATTAGAGCCAAGCAGGGTGTCAAAGTATATATAGCATTTTGTTTAACTGAAGTTATTGTCAAGATGGACTAACCTTTCACTTAGGTGTGAGTTTCACTAAACATACAAGATGTTTTGCCTCAATGCAATCAAACATTCAATTCAAAAAGCTAACAGCACTAAATGCCAAAAGATTTTGAGGTTGTCAGGGTACCTTCAAAAGAGCAAGTATATGGCATTTCCTCAGTGTTAAGTTTTGTGAGGGGAAAAATAAAAACACAGGGAAAAAAATCTTTTTAAACAGAAAAAAAACAGGAAGAAAGGGAAAAAAAGGAAAAAACAAGGAAGCTGCATTCTGAATACATTCAGAGATACACAGCCAAGACTAACAGAAACAAAATACACAGCCAACACATTCCGGGCTGAGAGAACAGATCACACATATGACCACTTCCTGCCAGATTCTGAAGTATTGCTGGAATAAAAATTGCTGAGATGGGCACAAGTCCAATACACTCTAAAGCTACCTATCAGAGTGACTATTGGGGCTGTGAAATAAATTAAAATGAATTTACCCTGTTATCTGGAAGTTAAAGGCTTGTTACCTCATTGATCTATTTTAACTTGAAAGGCACAGGAATACAAATGCACTCCACATTTGTGTATACATACATATATATACACACATACAAACACACTTCTGCATGCTGAGGCTAAGATCACCATCCTTGTAAACATTCCCAGTTTAAGACAGCAACATCTTTATCTTCATTCATCACCACAGTCAGGAAAAAAAAACAGCATCTTGAAGACATCGACTAGTACTTCAAAAGGTTTTTTGAATTTCGAGTTTTCCTTACCCCTCACAATCAACTATTTCGGGTCCTTCAAATGAAAAGGGATCCGTCTTGTCTGGCTCCGACTTCATCTTGTAGGTTTTTGTCAGGACTGTATTAGAAAAGTAGTCATTGGGTCCAAAGTGGAACTCTAATGAGAAAGACTAGAAGAAAGTTCCATTACAGTTTTATGTTAACACTGATTTTTTATCTTTGAAATAGTGAATCAGCAGAATCACCATTAATCAAACTCTGAACACAGGAAAAAAGAATGACTTGACAGTGAACGTATCTTTCACTGTAGCAGAATCAGGAAATTGAGAAAAGTCTTTGTTTCATATTCTGTGGAAGCCTATTCTTCATTCCTTGGCCAAGGATGATGCAGCTGTTGTTCTGGAAGTCACTCTGGCTTCACAGTAACACCATTGGGCTCTGCTCTGCCCCCAGCTCTGAGCAGTTAATGCTATCACATTTCAAGTCTAAAACAAACATTTTTAATTTAAAAAATATTTTTCAGGACTCTGTATTTAAATAGTACACTCCACCATGAGCCAGACTGTTTATTTAATAATATAAAGTCCTGGAAAAGAACCCTGACTTCATAAACTGAAGCCTGACATTACACATTTTAACTGCTTGCAGCCTGAAGCAGGTGTTTCTGATCACATGCTCATGATCATTCCTCATGTGGCACCTGAAAATTGTTATCAGAAATTCAGCAACTTAGGTGGAGAACAAAAAGCTCCAGCTAGGGAGAACCATTGCATACACAACACATCAGCTTTCAAATCTGTAAAGCTTTCAAAAACTGATCACACAAAGCTATACAAGCCTACTTCTCACTCAGGATCAGCTATGAACTAAAGGTTCATAAAGGTGTTTTTTTTCCAGCAGCATTACTTTCATTACTTGAAGCAGAGGTAGAAGGAGGAAGACCGTTTAGGCAGGTCAATTCTCCTACAGCACAGAAGGGCTGAAAGTCAAAAGCTCCAGCATCACCAAAACTACTGCATAGGCGCAGCATGCCCCATTACTTAAAATATTTTATTTACTACCCTGGCAACATGCCATAAGACCTAGATCTCGTGCACATGCAAAACAGATGAGCTAAGCGCAAAAATCACTAGCCTCAGTAGCCTTACAGAGCACATTGCAGAGCTCGTGAATCTACTTCCCCAGCACTCTTCAGCCATAGGCCAGAAAATGGTCTCTTATAACCCAAGACCTTCTTGTCCTCTTTGAAAGTCTACCATGTGAAGACAGACAAGTATCTCCAGGGACAGCAGTCTGTTCATCAAAGACATACATCCCTCACTCATCTCCCAGAGGCCCCTTAGTTTTCCCTCACCATCTGCTTTCTCTGACCACATGGATCTCCTCACATGACAGAAATCTGGAAGGACAGAAGTCACAGAGAGATGGGTTTGGGGGCAGCAGAAACCTTCAAAACCTAACCTGCTTGCATATTAAGGAGAGGAGGCTACTGGGAACCAGTTGTGAGGTGAAATATTTGTGTCAGCTTTCCATAGCCTATTCTAGCTTTACGTCCATTTTAAAAGAAATTCAAAACATCCAGCATGGTTTGGAGGTATTCTTCAGCTAGGACAAATCCCTCTCTGGCACACATGCTCAGGGGAAGAGTCAAACTTCGCTTATCCACCACCAGTGACTAACACTCTCATACCCAAATAATCCCACAAAACATCACCAGGATAAGTAACCATTGGCATTACTTAGCAGGCAGCATCCCAGGGACTTGCAATACAAACTTATCTGCAAAGACAGCATTTCAGTATTACTTTTTAAATCTGCTAATTATGAGACAAAAGTTTCAAGGCCTATGTGAAGAGCTATAATAACCTCTCCAGTAGCCTTGAGGGTCTTTGCTTTTGATATCAGATTAGCTATGTAGTATGAATTTCTACAGTTTTCTTATGGATTAGAAGATACTCTTATGAAGTTCAAAAAAATAAGTGTCCTTATTTCAAGCTACTTAACTCATATCCATACTCATCATCCAGGTGTGAATGTGTTAGCAAGGGATCCTGATGTCCAAATTGATAGATATCTTATAAATTACATTTATGTAAGCACATGTAAGTTTATTCATTGATTATAAAAAAAAGCAAATAAGAAAAGGAATTGCTTAACTTTATGCAGATAAGTTTATATACAGGCTATAGCAAACAGCACTTTGGAAGCACCATTACTGTAACCAGGTAAATCTAGTTCTGAAGGACAGTAACTGCTGTTGTTAGGAATTTTCTGTTTTACCACTGATCTATTATAATTATTTTAGTTGCAAAACTTATTCCCCAGCAGAATTAGTGTTTTCGTTACACACCAGTGATTTGAACTTTTTGCATTACAAGGCTATCACCGCTGCTATAACTTTCAATAGTCAGAATTTCAGACAACATTCGCAAATAATTGGTAAACGGGTTTCACTGAAGTGGTTAGGAATACATCCTTTTGTTTCCAAATACAGAAGAGACAATTTGTCAGCCTTCCATTATTGGATTTCATGTTGCACTGGAATGGAACCTAATCACAGGAATATGCTGTCAAGAGGTTACGAACAGTGCGAGACAAGATACATCCACTGATGTCTTCAACTTAAGGTACTGTAAAACAAAGCCAAATGAGAACACACAACAATGTTGTAGTCAAAAACAATTATTCCCAAATTATCTGAATGCTACCAAATAGCTATGTTTCAGGATAAAAAAAACACTAACTTTTTATAGTACTTAACTTTGTACTTAATTCATTTTCTTCATAAAACTCACATCTCCTCCAGCCTTCACAATATTTAGGAACTTAACTTCCAATTTTTCCTGTCCATACTACCCCCCTTGCTGATTATCGGCTCAAGATTTTTGTACTAATAGAAGACAATGAGGGCTAAAAACTTCAGCTGTTAATAACCTTTAAAAGGTGTTTTGAGAAAGTCCTTTTATCTTTCTTAGAAGCTCTACAACGAAGCATCTCTTGCATTTTAGACTGTTTGTTATATGACTACAACTTCGTAAAACAAACCACCAAAAAAATACGCGGGGAAAAAAAGACAGAAGGATGAAGTTTAAAGAAAGAACGTGTAGGCTGGAATTCCATTCTTTCCCTGCCTCCCCCCAGAAGAAATCCAAGGAATACATATAGTCTGCATGAATTAAAAGTGCAACAGAACAATCTGGTTTTGACAAACACAGGATCTGCAAAAGGAACACTACAAAGAACTTGCATGAACATGAATGTTTCTGAAAAAAGGCAAAACTTAAATTACTTATTGGGTACACTTTAAGACGACCATCTAGTATTTTTTTTTTCCTATAGGCACCACACCCATTATCGTTGTTTTTGATTAATACTGAAGTCACATCTCTTCTTTTGTTGAAACACATTATGTGGGAAGTAGCACCCACAATTCACTCACAAAACAAAAGCAGCCATATAACTTTCACAGAAAGAGCAGATTATTTGGAATTTGAAATAGAAAATTAAAGCAATAACTGGCCAGAACTGAATCAGAATTGTAATCTAGAAACTACGTTAAAGATGAGGGGTGAAAAAGCAAAGGCTCAGGAAATCTGAACATTAAAAGCCAAAGCATAAAGATATAAGCCCAGAGAGAATCCCCCTATATATTCCAGCCAAACAGGATGTAATTAGAAGTTTGAACTGTTGCTCCCATCATTACTACAACCTTCATGAGAAACAACTAGGGAAAACTCACCATAGGCTGTCCAGGTTCAGAGAACTTAACTTTAATATCCTGCAGATGTTTTAAGATTGGTTCATCATATTCCTAAAAAGGAAAAAGCAATTTCTTATGGTGCAGGCAATATTTAAAAGACCGAAATTTTCACCTAGTTTGCTTGCTCAACCTGTTCTTAAGAATGAACTAAGCCTTGCAGTTATTTAAAGACTGCAGCTAAAGTTCAGATTTGGATCCAAATTTCTTAATCCTTGTTGCAAATACCACGTCAAACTCCCAAATCTCAATCACTAAGCCTTGTCTTCAGTAAATATTGTTACCATACTAGGCTTCATGAATGCTACTGAGAAGAAAAACTTAATTCAGGATATTTATTGCTGATGAGCTTTACAAAAAGACAGGCTTCAGAGATTTATTCTTTAATATCATTACAAGCAATTGATATAACTGAGAACTACATAGGATATTTAACATGAACTCAACCTATCCTCTATCTCCTGTAACTCAACCTATCCTGTACACATACAGTACCCTTGGAAAAAAAACTATAGACTAAGTTAATTACAAAGAAACAGCTGTTGTGAGCTGTAAATTTGCATTTTAATATCCACAGAGGTTGTTAACAAGATCATTTCTAAGAAAACCTGCATCCTGTTTAGCAGTTTTGGTCAGCTGTTCTGCTTATCACTCGCTTTTCAAAGAACCTTCAGGAATAGTGTTAGGGATTCTGAAGGCCCAGAGATTTGGTGTCACAATAGAATCATAGAACAGTTTGGGTTGGAAGGGACCTCTAAAGACCCATCTTGTCCAACCCCTTTGCCATGAGCAGGGACACCTTCCACAACATCAGGCTGCACAAAACCCCATCCAGCCTGGCTTTGAAAACTTCCAGGCATGGGGCATCCACAGCTTCTCTGGGCAGCCTGCTCCAGTGCCTCACCTACAGCTTGAATGAAGAACTTCTTCCAAATATCTGATCTAAATCTACCTTCTTTCAGTTTAAAGCCATTATCCCTTATCCTATTGCTGTACCCTAGTAAAAAGCCTCTACCTTTCTTATAAGCTCCCTTTAAGTATTGAAAGGCAGCAGTAAGATCTCCCTATAGCCTTCTTTTCTCCAGGCTACAGAACCCCAGATCTCTTAGCCTTTCATCAAGAGAAGTGCTCTAGCCCTCTGATCATTTCTGTAGCCCTCTTCTGGACCTGCTCTAACAGGTCCATATTTTCTCATGCTGGGAGCCCCACACTTTGCCCACCATGTCCATATTTTTTCATCCACCAGCACCCCAAGTCCTTCCCGACAGAACTGCTCTCAGTCCATGCTGATGTAATTACCCTGACCAAGGTGCAGCACAAGGTTCCAAGCGCTCACTAGTAACTGGGAAGAGTAGCAGCCATTTAACATGACAGAAGTTACTCTTATCATAAGGCAAACTTACCTGTACTAATTCACTTAGCATATCTACATTTCTAAAGATAGTAAACCAGAAGTCTGGAATTCCTTTGACATTTGTCTCTTCTGCTTCTGCTTTCTCTTCTATTACCACTGCATTTTTCAGATCTCCCTGTGAAACAAATACAGAAACAATTAAGAAATAAAAACACAACTTCAATATATTTCATAAACATAAGTAGATGTACAAAGCATGTCAACTCTGAAGCTGTTTTTAACGGACTTTTAAAACTCTGAATTTTCTCTGTAAATGACATTAATAGCCATGAGTTTCATTTACACAAATAAGCATATATACAATCAATTCAGATTTCCTTTCAATTAATTTGGAATTATTTTGTACAAAGTCCAAATAACCAAATGACAGCTGCAGTAATTTGACAAATAAAAAAGGAAAACACGTCCATCTTTACCACAAACAGAAAAAATACAAACGCATTTTTTTTGTATTCATCTCTCTCCTGTAGCCTCACGTGTCATTGACAGAATTCTACCTAAAAGTCTAAAATTAAGTTCTGCCCTCTGAAACTGTCCTATCTTCCCAATTTTGCAGGATAGTTAGCAAAGTTGATTTACCATGGTTACTTTTCATTATTAATATTGAACGAATAACTTTTTGCAATGCAGAACTCTGTACACATAACTGATGTCAAACGTCACCAAAACAAAATGACCAAGTTACTTCTCTAGCCCATGAAACAATGAGTTTGCAGTATGAATTAATCGTATTGCACCTTCGTATTTACACCACTAGAGAGCAGCAAATACACGAGTTCTTCTGAACAGCAGCTGCTTGGGCTACGGCTAGCCACTATGAAGCAGCATTTTACTTGCCATCTACACATGTTTCTGATCTATAATTGCATGGAATATTGCCAGTCAATGCTGCATTCACACAAAGCCTAAGAAACCTTTTAGCTTCCACACATTGAGTACTGTATCACGCTAAATCTCATGAGACTGGTCAAAACAAAGAATAATTTGCATTGTATATAAAACAGTATCCAAACAAAAAACAAAGGGAGATGTAACATGGGAAAAATGCAAGGAAAACCTGACAGAATGCCACACTTGTCACTCTAAGTAGGTCACTGTTCTTTAAAAGTAATAATAAATTAAAAAAATCAGTGAGTATCCACCTCCACAAAAAAAAAAAAACACAATAAAAAGCTAAAAGGCAGCCTACCCATTACATCATCCTTTGTAAAGCTAGATAGTTTCTACTCATTAGGGAGGGAAGAATCCACTAGCCAGCACACACTAGATTAGGTCAATTCTATTTTACAACTAAGACATATCTGTGTGCCTAGTTTATATTTCTGGACATTTAAGCTAAATTATGTCCCCCCAAAATAAAGAGAACAGGCAGACAAACAGCCAGCCTTTATTACCCTGGGGTTATCATGTAGCACTGGAATGGAACCCATTAACAGAATGATGCTGCTAACAGATTACGAACAGTGCAAACAAAAGCAAGAATTTGCTGAAGTTAAAAACTTGAAAAAAGCTAAACTGCCTTTAGAAGCTTTCACAGGACCTAAGGAACTGTTCATCACAGCCGCACATTACTGGTAAAACATTTTTCTCTCCAAAAGATCAATCTTCAATGGGAAATGCTGTACAAGAATTAACTTTGAAAATCTTACGCATCTCTAGTTCATTACCCAGTTTGTACTTACAGCTAGTTTTTCTTCTTCCTCATTTTCACTGTGCCACTCTGACTCTGCATCTGTGGGTTCAGCTTCTCCATTAATAAACTCTCTTCTCTATGATAGAAAAAAATAACTTTTTTCTCTGGACGAGCTACTGGCATAAGTAAAATTACACATATGCAAACAGAATTGACACAGCTGTAAGCAAACATTTATAGTCTTCTCACCTTATCAAAAAGAGGTTGATAGAGTGCTGCATATTTTCTCTCTAAATCATGTACTTCTTCATAGAATTTAGCTTCTATATGGGCACATTTCACCTGGAGTTGTTTCAAGGCATCAATTCTTCTTTTCACTGCTTTTGGTAAACTAAAGAATAAACAGTTCTTTAAGCTTAAAAGCTAGTTGCCTCACCATTATTTAACATTTCACTGTGAAATAGATTGCTTATAAGCTAAATGCAATTTTAATAGATTAAAAATTTTGCTAAATTAACTTTAAAAATTTAATTAAAATAGTCTCCCAGCTATGCTCAGTAAAGAAATAAAGGCAAAAGTTTCTGCTAAAGGCAACACTTTAAGTGTAAGCGTATCCTCCTTTCAAAAAGGAAACTTTAAACTAAGGCTAAAAGAGTAGCTTTACAGGTCCTGACCTTTCCACCACGTCCAGACAACAAATTTCATAGAAATCAGCACACCCTAACAGAATATGGATCAAAGGAAACAAGGTAGGATGGAAAAAAATATATTTCAAACTGAAATTATAGTAGCTAAGGAAAACACTAAACAGGGCAACATCTTGTTTTAAATTTCATGCAAGTAAATTAAAACTTGACTTTCTTCCTGATGTAGGCCACTGAATCACGGTTAAAGTCAACCATTTTACTTAACAGGTCATTTGCTCCAATTTCCTACCTTAATTATACGTAATATCATTCCATTATGCTTTCAGTCTTTCAAGAATTTTATTACGTGCTGTACTTACGTTTCAATGTAACTTGAAGGGGTAAGCGCTGTGTTGTCAAGTCGTTCCTGTAGAGCTGCCAGAACTTGTGGATTTTGCATCACTTGGTCTGCCAGCTTTTCTATGAAGACAGAAACCCATTCTTAAAACAAATCTGAATATATTTATAGCACTTACGTCATATTATGAGTCTTACTCTGTCACAACAAAAATACTTGCTATTTTCCATGTCTCTAATATCACTGCTATAGGGAACTAATAACTCAAAGTTACCTCAGGATCAGATTTAAGAAAGGTAAGAATGGATAATGATAGAAAATGCATTCTTCTCTTTAAAAATACATCAAATCTTTGTTTTCTGAAAATCAAATAACACATTGATGACATAAGCAGATTTCCTCTCTTCCCTTCTAAGAAGGTACAAAGTACAAGTTTCTATATCCTCCCTCTATACTAGCTCTAGTTCATAAGCCACATAAATTTGCAACAGAACCATCAGATTATATTTTCAAGACATTTGTAAAAGTGTTTCCCAGTTAGTCTTACTCTTGAAAATGTGTGACAAACTTGGTGAGCTTTGTACAACAAAACAAGATTGCACTATGAGCACTTCCTCGACAACTATTAGTTTTTATAATCAAGATACTTTTACAACTTATATGACTCCTCAAAAAGTCATCACAAGAGTTGGCAGAAGACTTTTCTGGATGTCACGCCTTCTGGTTAGGAGTTTAAAAGCCTCACTAATAAGACTCATGTGGCATTCCTAACATGCAGATGTTTGCTTTCCTGATCTTTCCATTCTTTCCCACCACTCTTCTCATCAGAGATGACACAACAACAACAACAAAAAAAATCTATAAGTTGCACAGCACACACTAACTTGATGAAACTTTTACATAGGTGTATTTTTTTCTTACTTTTTTTTATTAAAGAAGCTTCAATACAGAAGGCAATAGCTTTACACCACCTTTGTAGTGTTACCTACTAGTATGTACTTCTTACCTTTTTTGTCACTTGCATTTTTAGCAGCGTCCACAGAATCCGAAGCAGTATCTTCTGCTTTACTAGAAGAATTAAAAGCGTAACATTAGAAAAGCACCACTTCGTAAAAACATTAATATTTAAGAAAAAAAGTATACTGAGTTTTCAGTATTTATAAAACTTGACCTGTAGTAAACAAGTATGCCACTAGAAGACGTGCTTATGTCTTCAAGCTTTTCAAAACCTGAAGTTTGGATATGAAATTAATTCTCCTGTGATGAACAGGAAGCAAAAGATGGAAAAATAGCTACGTGACAGATTAATTAATCTCTTTAAGTGAATGTCTGGCCTTTGACCTGTACTGGGTCATCCTGGACAGGGAAGTGTTATTACTCACAAGTGAAAACACAAGATATCCTTTTAGTGTAAGTGATAAAAGAAAAACAACTAGAAAGAATACAGGTAAGGAAGCAATTTAAATGACTGCTCTAAGCTCTTTGGACTTAGTACAGTAAGTTGTTTTGACTAATAGGAAGAACAGTCACTTTGATTTTAAGAAAGAAACAACCCTGCCCTCCTCCCAGTGTCTTCCATCTCACTTCTTGTGCTGGGGAAAAAGAGGGCCCAGAATGAGTCAACAGCCAGCAAGACTTCCCTATGTTCCCTTCCTGTCTAGAGGTTGCAAAACACAGATTGGGTATTGCTGAAATTAATCTTACCTCAGATATAAAAGGAGAAAAAAACATTATACATGCAGGTGGGTATTATTAATTACTGGATAGGCCAACTTATCCAGCTTACCCTGATGCAGTGCAAGCACTGAAAGAGCAGCATCTCATATGTATTTACACCAGCTTAAGAGACGCTTATTTGTTCTAAAAATATTATAAAACTAGAAAATAAAGCAGTGCTTCTGCATGCTGAAATCATACAGAACGGAGAGACAGTGAAGATCAGTGCTCTCTTCACATCTTTACAGCATTTCAGCATGAACATGAAAAACTGAGTCAAGACAACACAACGCTAGTTACGTTAATCCCAAAACAGTTATTCTATAGCCAATACACTACATTCTCAGCTTCCAGCATGGTAAATGCGTGTTTTCTCCTTGCCGTAAAGAAATGCAGTCTAGCTACAGAAAATATTACTACCTTACTCTTATCCAAATTTGGTAATACCCTCTTCATTGAAAAAAAAAAGTTCACCCACAAGAAGACCAGATGAAGTCACCTGTAACTAGATTGAACTTCATGAAATCAGTCCAACATACCTGTTATCTGCCATCTGTGTGCCTGTTTCCACCTGCAAGTTGAAATACAGTGTTTAGAAATAATTTAACAGTAGCTTGCTTACCTCAACAGAAGGTGAAGATAAAATATGTAACAGTTTAAGACACAAAGATAAATAAACCTTTTTTTTTTTAAGAAAGTCATCATGCATACTCTCTTGCAGTAAAGTGAACAGCTCCCATAACATCCAATCCAAATGGGAACTTGTTCAATTTTTAAACAGTATGTTATGTGCTTTCATTTCATCCTTTTAGACTTTTTCCCTGTTATGTATTTCAGTTCATAACCTGCTTCTACCAGATCATAAGTCTTCATCCTAAGAGCACGTCAGTTTCCTAGACTGGTTCTGCATTCTTTTTAAAAAATTAAAGCTTGATGATGAAGAAATAAATATATTATTTTCTAATTCCTTGACAGTTCCACAATAAATAATGAATTTTTAATCTACGTATTACTATGCCTGATCTGGAAACAATGAAAGTTCAAACAAAGTACAACTTCGAAAAGACTTTTTTCTTATGTCACCTGGGCAGAAAAATGTCTCACTTGTCAGTCTAATCAGGGCTACTTTTGCGAATAGCTGCTTCTGCTGCACTATACAGCGTGACAACCTAAACATGCTACCAGATAAATAGAACCAAAACACGAGAGAGAATAAAATTGTTTATCCAAAAAGAATGTTTTTGACAGCAGCTGAAAGACTTCTCTACTCAACAGTTCACCAATTTGCCTTGAGTTTATTCACTGGGAGTGAAAAAAACAAAGAAAACATGGAAGCAGAAGTCCCAGCGTTCGCAGTGGCTGGAACAAAGCTTAACACAGGTACCCCAGCCCCCACGATCTGAACCAGCTCTCCAGAGACACCAGAGCCAGACTGCCTACCTTATTCCACTGTAACTTCTTTATTGGGTTGACGTACACAAGCCTATATGTCTATTTTAGTAGAAGTTCTTTTTTTTTCTCCTTCATTCCAGACATAGTAACCACTACATACTGTATAGATTATTTTACACTATCAAATTTCCAAGAAAACAGATATGGGTCTGCAAGTCAAGTTTAAGAACACAAAGAAGGTTCCATCATTCTTATGAGTCTGGTTTCTTAGAGCCTGTAACGCCTAGGCAGGCTGACCTTTAGCCAGGCTTCCAATAGACAGCTACTAGAGAAGAATGTAAGGACATCCAGAGTGACAGTCAGAGAAAGGGTAGCAGAGAATGCACACACTCCCCTACCTGGAAAAAGGAAATTCCTGCTCTAAGCTAGAAAAGGAACACTTTCACAAACAGACAGAAATGGAAAGCTAGGAGTACATGTTAGATTATTCCACAGGAAATATAGTTGCCTACAATCTATCAAAAAAAAGCAAAAAAAGCCAACAAAAAAACAACATGTGAGCTCACCATAGACCAGGAACAAACAAGAAAGCAAGCTCTTTTGACCATGTCTGTGTCAGCAACCCACTTTTTTTTTTTTCCCCTAAGCATAAAAAGAGAAAGTAGCAATGCGAGCAACCATGCCGTGGAGCAAAAGGAGAGAATTTTGCTATCTTATAGCTGAAGAAATAAAAGAGCAGACACTAGCCTTTCCTTCCACTGCATACAAAAAGCAGGGGAAAAAAAAGATGATTAGGAAGGTAAGAGAGCAAATTGACCTAATATCAGAGTTCAGCCAACACGTTACATGATCCTCGTCACTATTAGAGGAAGCAAGAGTAAGCAACTAAAAATGCAGACTCGCGTTACTTAAAAATTAGCCTCAAAGTCTTGTCCCTTCCAACACTGGCCCAGGGAAGGAGCCAATGGGAAAAATCCACTCCATGTACAAATCTTCTGCTCCATTGTTTGTGCTCTGTTTCCTGCAGGGAACTAACTATTTCTCAGCCCTGATGCTGAAGACAGGATTCTCATTCCTGTTTGGGAAGCACGAAGTAAAGCTCCCATAACTTGCATAATTTTTAAGTAGCAGCTGACTTAAGCTCCACTGGAACAGACGTCAATTAGGCATGTTCTGACAAGGGCCATTTACCTAAATAACATGTAATAAAATTGATAAGACATCATTCCCCTGTGCAAATACATACTTTCAGTCTGGTCTGCCTCTTCAAAGTTGTTCCTTTGGTAACTGAAAAATGAAAAGAAATAAACTGAACAATAAAGTAAAAGAAGCTTTTCCAAAAATAAAAAAAAGCTTGTGATTCCCAGTGGCATTACAACTCCCTTCTAATGGCTTAAATGTTGCAGATTACTAACAGGACTGTTCCATGAAAGCTGGTGGAGAGAGGCGAGGAGAAAGCAAGGTGATTTTAGACAGAAAGTTAAGTGCACAATTAACGGAAAAAGTACAGAAGCAAAGCACTGAGCTTTACTATTTATTGCCTTAGTTATCTTCCAAGCAAAAAAGCTTGTAGACAACAAAGTTTGTAGACAACAAAGACAAAAAAAAAAGCTACCAGAACTCAAGAAAAGAGCATTGTAGGATATTATCATCACTACCACCACCAATAAGAAGCCAAATTCATGTCTTACATCTTCTGGACAGTTCACCCTTTTCACATAACTAATACAGACAAGAAACTTATGGGAAGGAGGGGACTACATCAACGATCTGTCCCATAAATCAGTCTGCTGCAGTTTGTCTAGAACGAATGTCACATGGCACTAGGCACCTAAAAAAGCAGGAAACTAGACTCAGTGCACACTTCCAACAGTCTACAATAGCAAACGTTTATTATAAGGACAAGAAATATCCAGAAAGATGCAGCTTTAAAGCAAAAGCCTGTTTCTTTAATGGCAAGGAATACTCACAAACAAAAACATACACAGAATAATTTTTCTCTACTAAAAAAAGCCTACTTCTTGTTCTAAAAGCCTTCTAAACTTACGCAGCTAGAATATAAAACAAGAAACTACCGGACTTGTGAATTCACAGGAAGACTTCTACCCACAACTGTTACTGCTTTTGTAACTACAACAAATCAGAAGGGAAAGTTACAACTTCCATTTAGACCTGCTGGGATGCAACTCTGTGGGAAGCCACAAACATAATAGTCTCTGACACTTTCTGTAAGCAAAATTAGAAGTAATAATGAAAAAAACAGTCAAGAGGAAGAAACTCATTAACGTGCTCCACAAGCCCTGAACATCAGCAGCACTTATGCTCACCTTGAAAGCTGTACTGAGGGCACACTATTTTGACTTCATAAAAATGACTTTGCAAATAATTTTTAAGACGACTATACAAAAATCTGCCTAGTGGTTCTGGTTTCACCTCCAGAATTTACATACTTGCCTCTCTACCTGTAGAGGGGTGTTAAAGAAACAAACCAAACAAATCCCACGGAGAATGTGCTATTATGTGCGGCAGACAACCGATGCAACAGCAGAAAATTTTAAAGAGGCCCTCACTTGGAGGGCGGGAGCCTCGAAACGAAAAGAGAGCCCCAAAAAAGCACAGAGCACGCTAAGCGAACGGAAGATCCTGGATGAGGTCAAACGAAAGCACCACGCCTGACCTCAGCAGCGACGGGTTTGACTCGAGGCGAGGCAGAAGCGCTCCCCACCCCCCCAACCCTCCCTCCTCGTCCCCCCCCCCCCTCCGTTCCCGCAAGAGGCCGGGGGGAGGTCGAGCTCCCCGCAGCGCCCCCCGCTCGCTCAGCACCACGTCCCCGCGGCAGCATTAAGATGGTGCCGGGCCCCTCCCCGCAGGCAGCCCCGCCGCCGCCGGCCAGGCCCAGCCCCACCCCGCCCCACCTCAGGCCCTAACAGCCGCCGCACGCGAGCCCCGTCCCCGGCGAGCCCGGCCACTGGCCGGCGGCCTCCTGAGGGCCGGGAGCCGATGGCGGCGGCCCCGCCGCGCCCTCACCTGCCCGCGACCCCTCTCGGCGTCCCTCCCGCCCTCAGAGGTAGCACCAGCCGCCAGGCTCCTCGCAGGCTCGCTCGGGCTGCGCCGACCGCCAACAAAACCGCCTCCCGTTGGCCCTGAGCGCGGGCGCCTCCCTCAGTAAAAGCACCGCCGATTGGCCCCAGCGCCGCCGCGGCCGCGGCGCCGCACGCGGGACATGTTGACTATCCGGCGGCGCGGCGAGCGGCCAATCAGGGGGCGAGCGCGGGTCGGGGAGGGGAGGGGGGCGAGCGCGTGATGGAGGGGGGGGTGAAGGGGGGGGTGAAGGGGGGGGGGTCGTGCCTGCGGCCTTAAAGCGGCAGCGACCGCGCGGGGCGAGGGGGGCTCAAAATGGCGGCGGCAACGAGCCCGGGCGCCTCATCTTCCCTGGCAGAATTCAGATAACCCGGCCGCGGGCCCTGCCGGTGCCGCTATTAACCGAAAACGTGGCGCTGCCTCACCTCGCTCCCCCGGCAGCGCCTGGCTCCTGCTTGCGCTGCAGGGCTCGCTGCCCCGGCACGCACACGCGCTGGGGAGGCGCGTTTTGGCTGGGCTGTACGGGAGCGGCGTGTTACCAGCCTCTGTAGGGCAGCGGCTTTCAAATCTGAGGGGTAAATCGAAGTGCCGAGTGCTGCCTAATCAAAAAAAGGTATTTCTGGTGTTTCGAATCAAGTTCCTTTTTGGAATGCAAGCGTTAGCCCTTCCAACGCTTTCATGTAATCCACGTACATTTTCAATGTAATTCCTTCTGACAAAAAATCTAACAATCTGGCTTGACTTCTAGCAGTTTGTAAGCAAAAGATGTTGTGTGGTACAGGGAACAGGGTGACTTAAGCATTTGAAACCACTCAAGAGTATGTAAGAGTAACCTTTCACTCAGTAGGAAGAACCCTAACCCTCTGTGGAGTCACTGGATTCCCTTGTTTTATAAATGCTTTTCTGCTGGTCTGTTTAGTCTTGGATTTCAGTAATTAACTACTAGGGTTTACATCACAATCCTTTCACAAGTAAAGTTAAAAGGAAATTACGAGACTGACTAACTAAGCAAAACTTTAATGTTGGTTTAATTCAGTTAATAATGACGGGAATAATTAATGCATCATTACTTAAATAGGTACCAATGTTGAAACTAAGGAATAAGATAATTTTGAATTACATTCAAGTAGCTAAAGAACTGCAGAAATGTTTTAGAGCCCACTGCACAAATAAACCGATCTGGTGAGCCAGAGGATATGCTCAGTGGAAGGATTTTCAGCTTTTCTGTTTGCTTACACTTCCCTTTCCCTGTTTCTCCAAACCACTCCTTTTCCTAACATCAGCAGATTAATGCCCTCCCCATGCTTCCATGAATTCTTTTTTTGGAACTTTACGCACAGTAGTGGCTACGTTAATTCTCCCTTTTCCAAAGAAGAACATACACTGCAAAACAAGGATTTATCTGAAAATGTTTATGCTTTTGTTCTTGCTGATTCATAGCTGACAAGTATTCTTTTAAGCTTTTTCTGTCAATCTCCATTTTGTTAAAAGTTATTTTAACTTTTTTTTAAACAAAAATCTTTTCTTCCAAAATAAGTTTGGAGTAATATATTGTCTCCTACAAAGGTGTAGGAGGTTTTGCTTGAGTATGTGATCTAGCTGCTCCTTCCTACTATTGCAGGAATACATTGCAGCCCTATTTGCATTGCAGCCCTGTACTGCATCTTCTGTAGAGTTTGTGCCTATGCAGTAGTGGCTAACTTGTTAATGTCATTATCCTCATAAGTTCTACAAATCCTGAATTAAATTAAAATTAGGATGGCCTTGTAAAAATAGATTTGACTTCTAGATTAATTATTAAAGCCTCCAAACAGGCCAGAGTGCTGGAACTATTTCCCATTTGTCCGTTGATGTATGTTGAAATAAACATATATTTCAGCTACCTTACGTCCTTGGATTTAGTGTCCCTCTCCAAAGGCATTTATCTCCCATAATCAATGAGGGATTTTTGCTGACTGTTGTAGCATGATGCTAGACTTTAGGATTATAGCTGAGGCACAGTCTGTAGAGTCATCTTGCCGTCAGGTGCTCCTGTCCTGCAGAGCTGCAAGAAGATATCTGCTGAATCACCCTGGCTTGATTTAAACACCCAGCCTAGCATTCAAGAGAGTTTGGCAAACCAAAACTGAGAGAAGGGATTATGGCAGAGCTGCTGAACAGACGTACTAGGCACTCCTGCTTCTAGAGAGAAAGCTTAGGCTGAGATCTGTAACTGGTATTAAAATGTCTGTGTCTTCTGCCCTTGGGTGGGTATTAATGGAAACTGCTTTCACTTAGTGAAATGCCAGACATTCACAACCTAATTTGAGAGATAAGACTTAGTCAACGACTTTTTCTGGAGGCTGAGGAAGAACTTTGATCATTGTTAAGTGGAGGCTGGGGTACTAAATAGCTGATGTGCTTCTTAATTAATTTGTTCTGTCTCAGGAGATCTTAAGTACTATGCATGTGGTACAGTGTCTTGTATAGGAATCACCCTGTGAAAGCACCGAGTAAAAATACCTTTACACGTTGTAGAAATTGCATAATCAGAGAACTAAAGTTGGTCCAAAACTACCACCGCTTTATAGAGTTTAAGTGTAGCTTAGAATGTAGAAAAAGAAGCTGAAGTTATGTATTTTGTGTGGCAGAGATTTCCTTATTTGCACATCTAAGATGCATCAGTGGTTTCCTGGAACAGCAGACAGCAAATACAACCGTTAGGCTAAAAAGGTCGAATACAACATCTTAAATGTAGTTAGGCACTCCTTAGTTTAATGTTGTAAAGAGCACTGGCAACAAGACCACACTGATCAATTTACAGATTTTTCTACCAGTGCATTGATCCAGAAAGTATTAAAAAAAATTTGAAGATTTTGCTATTGGGATTTTCATTTTCTTAGCACTTAGAAAATCATCCTTGCTTCCTCAAATCTGTGGGTATGCACGCATGCACATTTTAAAATAAATAAAATAAAATAAAAAAACACATGGAATCTGTCCTTTCCCTTTTCTTGGCTGAGACAGATGACTAGGACACTGTGGGCCCTGCATGCGGGCCACTGCTGTTGCATTCTCTTCTCCTGGTTGCCAAGTCTCTCCCACTAAGCAAATGCAGTGTAATTCACTTAACTGACACCTTGATGGATTGCCAGGGAAAAAGGTATTGTGCCAGACATTTCAGAGATTGCACAGATCAACTGGTGCAGCTACACTGAAAAAGTCTTCTAAAAGGACACGTATCTAAGCTTCTAGCATTCTTCATTTGCTAGCAAGTTTTCCTTCTGCACGACTTTATGCATACATACTGTTATTTTATTCTAGATTGTGGCTGCAGAGTGTAAGTAACTGATCTGAACCTTGTTTTTTGTTACAAATTTCAAGAGACCAAGTCCATTTTTATGACTCTTTGCCAAGGTCATTATTTTTATTTTGTTGCTTTTAGAATAAGGCATTCCATATGTAGGCAAAACTCTCGTTTTATTTGAAGAGAGTGAAGTAATCCCATTTGTGTATTAAGGTAAAATATTGTAGCAGCTTCCTTACAGAATGAGTTGCCATTTCTTGTGAATTTCATTTTTTTTTCTAAAATAAAAAAGACTTAGGCCTGTCAACTCACAGATGCTCCATGAAGCAGGTATTTTCCTTGCTGACGATGCTGACTTCCAAGGACAGCTGAGACATACAGGAAGAGAAAATCATGACAGGTCGAACACAGGTATGAGAAGAAAAGTTCCAAGTGTGGGAAGGCTTTGAGGGCTTTATAGAAGTGGAGAAGCCAAGTTTGAGAAGGAGAGAAAAAAAAATAGAATAAAAACTAGAAAAAAGAACTAGAAAAAAAATAGATAGCAAAACACTATACAAGACAGGGAGAAATTAAGTACCTGTGTGGAAGAACAAAGATGACCCAGGACATAGAAGGTGAGCCTAAAGAGGAGAGGATTTCAAAGGCTCTGATTTTTATGACGTGTGAAAAAAGAATCCCATTGATTTTAAGAGATTTTTGATTGTCTGCAGTGAGAAATCAAAGTCAGGAATGCTGTTTCTGCTGTACTAAAAAAGAAAGATGACTTCAGCAGCACTGATGTTTCAGATAAGGATTCTTTCAAATCATCTTACTTTAAAACAAAAATAAGACACAACATAGAGATAGAAAGCATAAGCTAAACAATGTTGGAGTTAGAATAAGACATTAATGAGGCAATAAATGCAGCAGAGACCCTTATTTGAGCTACAGGGACGTGACTCACTATGAATTTAAAAAAATATTTAGGAAGGAAGCAGTGCGTGCATGTGGAAAGCATATAGAAAGAAAGCTCAGAACCTTCAGAAGACACCAATCCTGAAGTGCTCCTAAGATCTATGCAAGGGGAGTTGTCCCAGAAACAAAATGAAGCAATTCAGAAGGGAAAAAAAGGCATTTAAAAAAAAAATCTTCTACACCAATATAAGTAGATAAACCATGGAATTAGATGAGATTCTACTAAGAACATAATGCATGGAGAAAAATGTGGGAAGGGGAAAGGGAGGGACTAGGATGGTGTTGCAGAGATATCATTAAGAAAATTTGAACCCAGGACAGCAATGGATTAACAGCATCTCCTCCATAGTCGTGTGATCAGTAGTTTTGGCTGTTTCTGGTTAGCAAGTGCTAATAGATCACCAAAAAGGAATTTCTGTAAGCAAATTACTGCCACTATTTGACATTAAGTAGCAATTTTAGAAGCAGTTCATGTTAAGGAAGGTAGTTAAGGCAGCAAACTGTATGCTGTGGTTTGAGATGATTCAGGGTTAGAATTCCTAGTCTAGTTTGCAGAAGTAGCCCTGGAGTCTGTCTAGGACTGCAGGAAGCTTGGAATCAGAGAAATCTGTATGGCTGAGAAGCAGTATCTTGTGCCTCCAGCACAAGCACATCCTATCTCTTCATGGTTATCTTCAGTGCACAGGCATCTTGGGGGACGATACTGGGAAGAAGACAATGCTATGCACATACCAGTAAGTTACCCTACAAAAAAAAATATAGTGGAGGTTCACAAGCACTGGCCTGATAATATTGCAGGGGTTAAAATCTAGAATGGTATAAAAATGCAACCGATCCTCTTCTGTTCAGAAACCAAAAGGATGGAGAAATTGCCCTCATGGCTGTAGCTGTTTTTTTTGAACTACCACTCTGCAGTTTAATCATGCATTTATACAATTAATTATAAATTAGCAGAATAATCAAATACTGAATGCAAAATGTTTTTTTAATCAGCTTAATAACAGCAAGCTAAAAGTTCTGTAAACCATATTTTATGATATATTAAGATGGTTGTTAAATAGAGATAAGCTGTATTTTCTTTGCACTATACAAAGATTACATACGACCTGTACTCTACAACAGATTTTATTTTCTGTGTACAAGATGCATGTGCTTTACTGACCTTAACATTACTTATGTTTTCAAAGGCAAGTACAGATAAACCAGACAAAAAACTATTAGGCCTTTCTGGTACTCCAAATATGTTCATCTTGATACTTCAGAAGGTATATATTAAGGTAAAGCGAATACGCTTACAGCTTTTAATTAAGGAAAGGAACATAGCCTGGTGGCTATGTTCAATGCAGGTACTTTTGCCTTGTACTTACCCGCCTCGTTGTAGCTGCAGGTTGAGTAAAGATGATGATCTGTTTGCTCCCTTTTGCAACAAAGAGACTGTTAGCTTCTACTATGCAAAGTGTCCTGGGTACACTTGCAAAGTTTTTTAATAACAGCAGCTAGAGTACCATAGTGGAAACTACCCAGTTTTTCCTGCTTATGTAAAGATACTAAAATCATCTGGAAAATAGTGTTCTTACTGTGGAACAAATTACTCAGCTTCCATGTAGTAGTGAATTTTGCTGACTGTGACATATTTGAGAATACAAGCTACATTGGATATTTGATAGAGATCGGTATGCAGGACAAATTAACCAAAGCCTGGACAACTATAATAAACAAGAATCCTCATGTGGATTTGCTGACTGAGCAGCACCTTCCCAAACAGAACTGGCAGCCATTCAACCTGCTGCTGCTGTTGTGAGGAAACTTCTTAGAGGTTGGCTTTTTCTTTTTTTTTTTTTATGAATGGATGTTTATTGACTTTCCAGATGACATTACTAATCCACGTAAACAGGATGTTTACTTTGCACATAATAGAAAGTGTAAACAGAAATATGAGCATCAGTATATGCTCACTTCTTCAATGGTGACCCAGCACTCGCCTTCTAAAAAACAAGTCCTCTTGTTGTCAATTTGCACTTCCATTCTGAACCATTTGTAGATACTCCTTGTGTAGCTTTTCTTGGGTTTCATAAACTTTCTTTAGCTTCTTAATTTGTCCTTTGCTGAGTTCTTTGCCTTCTGCATCATGCGTGGGAAATCCCTGAAATATAAAAATTATATTTAAGATAAATTCTTGGACTGCTTTTGCTCCTTATAGAATTCTGTTTTCCGCAGATGAATCATGTTTGAATAAGATAGGAAGAAAATGTCATAAGTAATGACAAACTGTCAGGGTAGGGTGCATCATGGTTAATTTTAGTCACCCAGAAGTTTGACAAGTAACTTGGACTACTTGCATATGTTCCCTTCCTATTTTCTGTCCTGTACTAAGGGAAGTTTAGGCAACTAATTTCTAGATGGTTATAGTTAAAAGAATAATAACTAATCCCTAAACAGATGGTTAAAACACCACTTTTAATGATACTAACATATTAAATCCAAGGCTTAAAGCAAAAGCAATAAGAGAAGAGATTTGTGTTCTTGATGGAGAAAGTACGATCACAGTTTCTAGGGACCTTCTCCTTGGCTTACGTGCCTATTTTCCTTATTTACACTCTATTCTTACTTGCCCCCAGGGCCTGAATTTGAATGGGTGAAGAGGACAGGCAGAAATAGAATCAATGTCCCAGATCAAGCACTCAAGTAACAGTGCTTTGTTTTTTCCACATAATGCCTTTTATCCTCACAGGAGCAACCAGAGCCAAGTTGCCAGTACAGCTCCTTCAGAGATCCCATGCCGGGGGAGCAAAACAGTGAGCGGAACCAAAATGGAAGCACAGGTTCTCTCTGAAAAACATGCCTGTTTACATCAGTTCTGGCAGAGTTGGGGAGTTTGTACAAGTGTAGTCCTTGCCCTGAAACAGGGTAATAAATCTGTGAACAAATATTATGCATGTTCCTAGCCACAAATCTTCAGGGAATGTTGCTTTGTAATGGGAAGGCCAAAGGAGACCAATGTACAATGAAAATATCCTTGAAATGACTAACAGTTTGACAGTCTTGTTCCCCAGTGCAAGGTATGTACAAGACAATATACTGCTTTTTCTTTCTCTCCTTCCCTCCCTCCCCTGCGTTAATAACACTGCCTTAGAGGTTTTGGAACAAGATCAGGTATGTACACATACAAGCAAATATGTACAGATGGGGTAGGAAAACTACTCCTTATTTAAAGAAAAATCTCTTACATTTTCATCAAACATAGAATATTTGTCGTGCTCCAATTTAAACATTTCATGTGGTGGAATCTTCATTTTTGCCAGTTTTGCTGCCTGTAATATAAAGCATGCATTAACTGCATTAGCATCACAATTAATTACTGACAACCTGTTTTTTTAAATAGCCATCTCTGAATGTGTGCAAATAGAAAAGTAAATAATTTGCAAATCAAAGAACATTTAATTCACCATTATTTATCATGTGAAAAGAAACTTCCAGTGAGGAACAACTCAGTAAATCATAGATGTGTTTGTCTGGGAAAATAAAAAATAAGTTAATGTTTTAAACTTGCAGAGAACAACTTAATACAGTAATTGTGGTGCAGAAACGCAAAACAACTTGCTTATACTTTCCGAAAACTACATGCGATTCCTGCTCATTTGGTTCCTTAGTGTTTTAAGCGTAAACACAAAGCAAATACTACTATTTATAAACATGTTAAGCAATGACCTCACTGCAAAGGGAACCACCTTTATCGACATAATTCCCTGCTGGCAAGAACAAGTTTCTGTGCAGGTCACAGCAGGATGTGGATGCAAGTAGTTGCACTGAAAATAAATTGAACTTTCACTTATTTGTGAACAAGCACATCTCAGAATCCTTTCCAAGGCATTTATGCCCAATACAAGGGAATCACCTTCTTGAACAAACGAAGAGAACTACTTGGAATCTGCTGAAGATAACTGCTATTTATTTGGTTTTTCCCTCTGTATGTGACACTCTCTAGAAGTTTACTTCCTCTTGTAGCCCAAGAAAGCATTTCCTGTAGTTAGAGTCATCAGCATGGCAAACAATCTTTTCCTCCTCCAAGTTCACCTACTCTGGCCTCACCCAAAGCCTAAAACCTTTAAGTGATCACAATTCCAGCTAGCTAGACGAAATGTGCTTTTACAATATACTACATCTCAGAGTTCAAGCATAGGGAACAGAGAGAGTCTCAAAGATAAGACAACTTGTTTTTCATGTATACCTGTGACTATTTGGTTCCCTTTCCAGCATAAGTGACACAACCAAAATCTTCCCTAACAGGAATGTAAGATACCGCTTTGGCAATTAAGAAAGTAATACTGTCTATACACTGAAATATGTGCTACAAGATCTGAGAAGCTTCTGCAGTCTTCATTCTTGTTTTGAAAGATGGCTGCTCTTATAATAACAGCCATCAAGGAGATGAGTATTCAAATCTAAATTGCAAGCCAAATCCATTCTGAGCAGGAAAGTGTAGAAAAATAAATAAATGGAGGTCCAGTTAATGTTGTGCAGGGAGCCTGTGTTCTAATGCAGTCTTTCCTGCACGTGACTACTGCTGTTAACACTTTTCTTCAAAACCAGATTAAAAGAATTTGAACACTTACTTCCTGCTCTTGTTTTTTCCTGGCTGCTTCTTCTTTCTTCCTTTTTTTCTCTTCTTCAATCTATGAAAGGCAGTGTTAATGAGCAAAAGGTAACTATTTCAGGTAACTACTTCATTTTGTTGTTTTCTATAAATCTGAGCCAGCTAGCTAGCTCCACCGGATATCTAATTGCAGACAGAACTGACAGCGTAACCTACAGCGAAAACACTATGCCTTGTAATTAGGATTGTCTGATACTTCCCACTGGAAGACTTTGTTTTCATTTGCTTTTATTCACAGTTAAACCAGTTTTAACTGTTCAGGATGTGTTTTGCATGCAAAATGTATACCTATGAAAGAATACAAAACTTGCAAAAGAAATGGTCCTGCCATTTCACAGGGAAAATGTTTTGCAAATGTCTTTAATAAGACCATATTCCTCTAATATTTTAAGCTCTTGCCTCAAACTGTGAAGATATTACAGTTTCTCAAGTAGCTGCATCCCTTGATGTTCCTAGGGCAACGACTATCCAAATTTAACCAAGTTAAAAACCTTTAAAAAAAAAAAAAAGTATCTTGTACTTGCTTAGGAGACCCATTAGTTTTCTAAGGGTTCTGCCAGTACTGAACATAGCACTGTTTCCAGGGAAAATGTACTCTAGCTGCAGCTTCTACCCATCGATTATATACAAACTGCCCTCAAATGCCTTTTTGATGAAAACACCTGGAACTGGCTGCAACCGTGTCTTATTTTTCCCTTTTTAAAAAAAGTCCACACGGAAGAAGAAATATTGGGAAGTCTTACAAACATTTCTAGTCATGATGGAATTTTTTATCTGTTAAAACTGAAGACAGATATATAAAGCGTTACTTTAAAATACTACAGAGTCAAACATTAACACTAAGAAGTGCAAACAGGAGGGTATCTGTACAGGCTTTCTGTATGTGATTTATGATTCCTGATGTTTATATAGCAACATGTAACGTCTTGCCCTCACACCTGGAATATCTCACTTATTCATGCTACATTAAGATTTAACCAGTGCATTTTGTTTTCATATAGCAAATAAACACAGTCTAGTTCTACTGAAAATGTCAATTTCATTTGTACAGATAAAAAAAGTCAGAATCAATTTTTCATTGGAATCATTTTTTCAGAGAGATAAAACAATATGTATGCAATACTCAACATCCCTTAATTAAATGAAGATTTAAAAAAAACAACAACAAAAAAACACCTTAGTGGTATTCATTACATCCCATAAAGAATTTTCTAGCAGCTGCTGTTTGAAAAATCCTTTTCCTGAACACCATTCTAACTTCAGTATCTACTCTGGTGTATTATTTCTATTATTATTACTAGGCTTACAAACTATCAGGGAAATGTAAAGGTATCCATAGATTCTACATTACTTTAAACATAAAAAAATATGGAATGCTTAAAATAATAACCTTTTTCTTTTCTTCTTTTTCTTTCAATAATGTGTCCTTATCCACTAATTTAACCACAGTTGGAAGTCCTGAAGAAGCAAAAACAAAAGAATGAGTTTTCCATGCTTGAATAGTGAAAGATAAACTTTATATTACCTTATAATTTTTTTCAAGCTGAATGCAAATACAACAGAATGACTACTTAAAAATGACTAAGCAATTAGGTACTGCAGAAAAAGACTGTGATATATATTTTTATCCTATATATATTCCAAAATACATGTACATAATATGTACATGAAAATGGAAATCCATTATGCTATAGATTTGCAGTCCTTGAGTATGGTGGATTATTCAATATCAGTCTTGACAGCTTGTTTTCCCACAAGAAAATAAGATTATAAAAACAGATACCTAAAAATTCACAAGATACAGAATTGGGTACCTTCATGATCTTCAAATCGAACGCCAAGTTCAGGAAGGATGTCATCTCGAAGAGCATCGCTCAACTGCAGCACTTCAGTTACTATGGAGAATGAAAAATACTTACAGTTAAGTAAGATTTGGTGAAAGTATACTGCTATCCTGATACATACTTATTTAAATGCAATTAAGAAATTGCCACTCTCTCACACAGGTTGCACAGAAAGGTCTTTTGTTTTAAAGCGATATATGTTTTTAAATAAATTCTGCCTTCTTTCAGCTACAGAGAGAGGAAGCATGTTTCTTTGCAGGAATTCATACATTTCCTCTGAGATACCGCTATTGTTCCTGAAAACCACAATGAGAATTTCAGTTCAGTACCATAATCCCATAGAAGTCCAAAAACCTTTCCTTACTAAAAAAAAAAAATCATTTAAAAGGAAAAAAAACCAGGAACTTCTAAGTCTGTAATTGTTTGTTCTCTTTTACAGGAGCACACTGTTAGTTCTCTGTCTCACCACTTCACCTTAGGATGAAAAAAGTTACACTATAGGAACACAACAGATTCATATAATGAGGAGCATGGAAATTACTGAACTGGAGTGGATCGGAAGTTAATTAGTCCTACAATCCAATGCTGCACACAGAGTGTTCCTTGTATTGTAAGCTCAATACTCCATGCAAAATACTTATACTGTGTTACAACTCTGGATATTTTAAATACCCACATAAAATATGCAGCACACCCACTATAATAAATTTTACTGAGTTCTGAGTTTTTAATTTTTTATGACAATTTTTTGGATTAAAAATAATCATTTTTAAGTTCCAAATTTCACCGAATGTCCCTTTTGCTTTGTGTTACAAGACAGAACCTTACTTTCATAAAATCAATCATAACTGCATACATATATATATATTTTTTTTTTCTGAACTAGTTCTCTCATTTGTTTCCTGAATCAAATTTGTCACTGTAATTTCTTTCCTCTCTTTACAAGACAGGAAGGTATTGCTTACAAAATGTTGAGTTTTGACAAATGTACCACATGTAGAAATGAAACAATAATATACACGTTTCAATTAGGAAAACAAAATGGAGAAAATTAAATGTTGTTACTGCAACAGAAGGCTAATACAAATACCAGGCAAATTAAATTGTTTATCTTGTCCTGCTCTTTACTGCCTTCATTACATAAAAGTCTCTCAAATCACCAATTAGATAGCAAGATCCCCTCAAGTAAGCAATAAATAAACCCTAAAAAGTTTGCCATAAATCTCAGTCACACAATGCAGCAGATGACAGTAACAAATGTTAAGCTATGAACTGCAAGGAAGGAAGCTATCTTTGTTGTAAAAGCCTGCTTTCAGTTAGGAGGAACATGCTAACTTCATAGACAAGGAAATTAATGTAATACACTTTGAAGAATTTTCAAAATAAAGGTAACTTAGTTAGTTAGTTCTTCATTCATTTTAACTCTGCCACAACAAATCTAACCTCTCAATCAAATGTACACTAAGCTACCTCTAAAATCTATTCTCAAACTCTTGAAACAACTCCTCGGAGCTTTGCTGAACTATGGAATGGAAAGGGAAGAACAATTTAGAGACAGGAACAGTTAGTACTAACAATGATTTTTCACAATTAATCAAGGCCATAAAACACATCTTCACTGTTGGTTTCCATTACGACACTTTAGTTACTACTGTGAGGGGCAGCTTTGCAGGCAGGACTGCCCATTTAAGAGTTCTGGCTTGCAGAGAGGGTATATGCAAAGCTGCAGAGGAAGTCAGGCTAGTTACAGTAAAAAGGACTACATAAGGCTTACTACATCCCAGCTTCTTACTTGCTTACCTGCCCAAGCACTTTGCAAAAATAACCCCCAAAACATCATCTCATGTCATAGCAACCTTTGTCAGTAATACAGTTGTCTAGGGCACTGAGAAAGGAATTAATTTTTAAGGAACAGGAGGGGGAACAGGCAAGAAGGGGAGAAGAAAGAAAATCCAAGCTAATTCAGGAATGATACAACAGTTCTGCCAAGGTACAATGGATGGGTGCAGGACACAGGAAGATGCTAATGGCTGCTGCAGGATTTCCGCTAAGAAAGGTTAAGAAGAATCACAAGATTTTGTATCCTGTGCTACATCTAGCAGTGACTTTGAAGGACTAGTATTTTATTGTTTTGCTAACTACAGATAAATTTGTCAAAGCAATTGCAATCCAAACATCCTCTGGTTCTACAGATAGTTATCTTTCCTGTTGCATCCACCCTGAGCGGTGGGAGGATGCAGAGAGCAAGTTATTAAGAATGCAAGATTTAGGTGAAGTAGATGCTATTAATTCTTCAAGGGAAAATTATCTTCATACAACAGATTTACTACCTATTTACTCAGGTAAGGAATTGCATCAGGTGAGAAATAGCAACACAGTTACAAGGAACCAAATGCACCATGAAGATCCTTGTAAGTTGCCCTTATGAACTCAATTCAGCAGCATTTTTTGATACACAGTCTTGCATTTAGGAGGAAACACTAATATAAACAGATAGATTGGGTTAGTAGGTAAGTGTTCTTTCTCCCTTTTAGCAGTGACTCAGATGGTTAAACATAAGCAGTAATAAAGGTCTCAAAGCTAATAATTCAGGCAGTAAAAGCTTCCACCCAGACACTGGATTTAAGCACTGCACGTTTTAGCAGCATGCCTTAACCTGCACCTTCATCTCTTCCATAACTGAGCCTCAGAAAGCTGAACAGTGGACAGAGCACTGACTATCCCAATACCATAGAAAGGAACGGCCACATTGCAGGACAGCTTTCTTTGCTGGGCAATCAGCAGAATGACTCTTCGGATGACAAAACATTGCATTTTATAGGAGCTGTTTAGTCTGCTGTGAACTAAGTCATTACTTTTCTTTACCCAGATCAGTTACACACAGTGAACCACGCTGATGTTTGATGCCACTCTAAAGAAGCCATTAAGATAACAAGTGATAAGATTATCTCAGTGGTTGTTAACACTAAAAAGAGTTGACTCTGACCTATGCAAGGGAATTATGGATGTCATATCAAGGGCGTATCAGATACACTTATTGCTTATTCAATAAAACAGCACAATCAAAGCTTTTCAAAATGAGACGGGTGTGTGTGTCAGGTGTAGCCCACAACAACTTCTAGGAAACTCCCAGATAAATTTTCAAAAGAGAACACCAAATTATCATCTTGGGTACCACAATTCCAATTGTGCTAACAGCTAAGAATGAACATCTCAGCCTATTTAAACACAGATGCTATCTGTGTAGCAATCTACATTTCTAAGAGAATGCGTTCTCCCTGTGAGAGATGATGGCTACTACTTTCATACCAAGAAAGCAGGGAGTGCCCTGAACTAGGGAAACAATAGCTCATCCTCTTCATTCCTGAACTTTTAGAGTCTTTAAGCAATTAAAAGAAAATGAGCTGAGTAACCTGTAAATGATTCCCAAATTAAAGAGACATGTAGCAGAGACATAAGTATTAAAAGCAACTCTGATTTAAAGATGCCTTACCTTTATTCTCTAAGCAAAGAGACTGCAACAGCCAGATCATCCCTGTCCTCCCCAGTCCCACATCCGCCAAATCTCATGTGCAACAAAATAGGAAAAAGTAAATTCTCACCTTTTTTCTCTCTGGCAATTTGTCGCACTCCTTCTCTGAACTCAGAGAGAACTTGTAGGTATGGCATCACTGTAGATTCAATCTGTAGGGTAATTATTTCTACAGTTAGCTAATCATAATTTAGATTTAAAACAGGTCCTTATCCACTTCATATTTACATGCTTTTGGATATAAGTTGACCCTCAGGGCAGATATGTATCAATAAGAAGTGTCATTGCTCTATTGATGTCAAAGGAGAGACGATAATTTGCATTAACTGACAATTCGCCTTTTGGGCTGATAAAATCACCTTGCCTCTCTCCATTCCTTTTTCCTCTCTTTGCAGTTACAGATACATCAGTTCCACAGGGTTATGCTATGGCCCAGCTGACTATAATGCAATACACAGGCGTAAAAACAGCTGCCAAAGATATGCTGAAGAGCTACACCCAGATGAATTTGCCCCTTCATGTTCCATGTTGTCTTACTTAGGTCAAACTGCTTGTCACAAATAAATCAAGTGAAGCTCATGTTAAGACTTATTCGCATTAGAACAGATCTCAAATGTCTGTGTATCCTTACTGTATTTGGTTCCAGTACAGTGCAGTTGTCTGTACTCCCCCCCATGACTTCCTCCTCAACACAGAGCATGGGGAGACTACTGTTGAAGTATTTCAGGTGTGAATAAATGCTGTTCATGAAAGCTCAGACAAGTCATCCTGAGAATCCTGCTTTCAGGGTAGTGAATAGCAACAGCAAGCTGTCTGTGAATGCAATGAACACTTACAATTACAGATCAGGGCTGTTTGCCATCACATCTCTGGAATCCTAAGAGGAGAAGCTGGGCACCCAGGGGACTGCTTATATTAAAAGTTTAATTACTTTGAAGCGTGGGGGAGAGATAGAGAAAAACATAAACACACACACTTCTGTTTCACCTACAGTTTCCAAGTGTCTCTCCCATCTGTTAAATCTGTTACATATTTCTGTGCAATTCGCAGACCAGAGAGGCTGTTATGCTCTAAAAGTACCCATGTGAAAGGACCTGATGGGCTCAGGTAAAACTTTTTGTAAATGTGAACGCTACATGATCATCTTCACAACCACAAGGAAAGTGGTTGTGCTAAGTCTGGCAGAAAGAAGAGACCCTGGAAACTACATGAGCTACAGCCATGTCTCTGCTACCCTCTTTATACTGAAACTACCTCAACATGCAAATGAAGTGGCATCAGGAAAGCATGTGCCATCCTTACTTTATTAGATATACCAGACATCTAAAGATGAAAGATTTTTATTTCCAGAATAACTAACCTGACAGAAATGCTTAAGTCATTTGGAAAATGAGACTATGGAATCTGAGGTTTTCTGACTGCACATCTCTCCAATTCCCTTTCAAGTCGATCAATGAACCATGGTAGTAATTATGCTTGCTTTTCTGTCAGAGCTTTTGAAGAGGATTAAGTCTTTTTTGGAGATAATGACTTTCAGATCTATTGATTCCTTCATCTTTTATTTGGACGCAGAAGCAATAGGCCTGATTCGCAACTTTCTGTTTTAATGACAAGTTTTCCAACCCGGAATGTTCACTTGGTAATTTTTGCTAAGAAAAGTAAGTATCTGCAGATTGAAAGAGGGTATATAACAATTAATGGAAGAGCCAAAACATTGTTGATATTATACATCTTTATGCTATAATGATTAAATCAGAAATGTCTTGGGTGATAAAAACAGAAGTTTTTTTCCTGTAAAATGCAAAATAAGCTGCTCTGGGTGGGTACCTGACTACTGGTTTTCTGTGAACTGACTGTGTATACAAAAACAAGAACAACAAAAAACATATACGTATTTCACTAACAGGTGTTGAAATTCCTTTTCTGCACCAGATTCTTTTGACTCCACTAACCTCAGCAACATTACTTTAAAAGAGTGTAAGGCTTAACTTCTTGTTCCAAGCTACTGCCAATCTTCCCCTAAAGCTCTTAGGAACACTACTTGAATGAAGTGTTAAATACAGATTTAATTTTCATCTTCCCTAGATAAGTGTTAAGATGCTGTCTTTCTCCTGAAATTCAAAATAATTTTGAGTTAAGCTAAAATTCACTATTGATGGCTTTTAGCACGGAATGCTGAGCATCTTCGTTATCCTTTGTATATCATTATTAGATATTTCCACAGCACAGTAATGTAAGTGTTTGCATGAGCAATTACCAGACGAGTGTTCACTGACATTCAGTGACAAGTAAGCTTTTCTCTTCCTCTGGTGAGATAAGGGGTTTTTGTTTGTCTTTTTGTTTTGCATTTGTTTGTTTTATTCCTTCTAAGGAGGAACAGAAAAACACATGATCACAATTTTGAATGCAAAAGTGCATGAGACCAGCACTAGAAGCTACCCAATATCAGATGTTGTGCCATATCAGCGTCCTTTCTCATAAAGATTTTCTCATGAACAGAAAGAGCGAAGTTGATGGCTTTGCAGATGGAGTTATTTCTCCTGCCTGCCCCATGAAACATTACTATTATTACAGGGCCCATCAGCACTTTCATCAGGCATCTCCCACATATTTCTAGGAAAATTCTGCATTACAGTGGTACTGCTGAGTGACCAAAGCTAAACAGCCTTCAAAAGCCAGATAAATACTGTGGCTACAAAATGAGATCAGAAAAAGAGATTGAATTGAGGATGAAACTCCAGCTGCCTCCAGGCTGGTTTTTGGTGCACCACAAGGAACTTTAATCAGTATAATTGTATTTTTGAAACTACTTAATATACAAATCCTTGTAATGAGTCTTTATACAGTAGCATGTGCTGTCTGTAGTTAATGTGGTTTCTTAAACAGATTCATCATTCAGAAGATGAGATAATTCTTCTTCTGGTTGCTGTACAATTTGTCTGTTATTAAGTCAAACAAACCTATAAAATAACAACTGTCATAAAAGAAAAATCCCACTTCCTTAGCCAATTAATTATATTGTTTCTACTTATAACATTTGAATCTGAAGTAACTCAGCTACATACCAGTAATGTAATCCCTTTATCTAACCTAGACTTTCAAAAGGACACAGAGTAATTTTGTACAGTGTACTTTGTCCTTCACTTACATTTATGTTTTGACTATTCCCTCCAACAGGAAAACCAATTGCGTCATCACTTTCTATGGCACCAAAAATCTGGTCAAGGGGAAAAAAAAAGAAAAAAGGAAAAAAAGAACAGGTTGTATACATCAAGTCACAGGTATGTGAAGACTAAGCAAAATCACATGTACTAGGGTTTTGAAGCCACCTAGTTCATTTAACCCACAATTCACTGTGTTAGTAAGAATTTGTTTTGCTTTTTAATTGATACAACATATTAAGCATTGGCTTTCAGATTTAGGTTTAATGCAGTCAGATTTGACATTTTGACTTCATTTTTTTTTAATGTCTGATTTTCTGTTTATGTAATAGGGGCTTTCTACTGCTGAGCAAAACATCAGCTGAAATTATAATGGACTATAAAGGGTTCCAAATTGTTCCTGTTGCAGCATGCACTGCAGTTTGGGATTGTTTTGCTTGGGGTGCATGTGGAAGATCTCTAGTTTCCTACAAGATAAAGAAAATCTGTACAGATCCCTACGTATTTGCAAAATACAACAGTTAAAATTGCACAGTGCAATAGCAACTTTACTACTTGCTATTACATACCTTTAGCATTTGAGTGAGATAGGAACTGATGTTTTCTAAAAGAAGTCTGTTTGGCATTTGTCTGGAAGATTTCTTTGCAGCAATATAGGAGTTTGACTGACTGACTAACGAACGCATTTCTTCTAAGACAGAGCGAGTGTCAATATTGTCACACAGTGCTTCATGAATTGCTGCTTTCTTGTCGTAAAAACTAAGAAGAAAAACATTTTTTTTTTTACTATTTATGTCAAAAGTATCTGCAATCTACTCTAAAGAACTTTTGTTAGAGGAGTGAAGGGAGCCTAAAAATGAGATTGTCTTTTGTTGGTCAAAGTTTACATCTGAAGGGGAGAAAAAAAAAAAAAAAAAGATGAGTGAGAGAAAGGCATCATCACCATGATGCAGCTGTTTTGCTACTACAAACAAAGGCAGGCAGGATAATCTAGCTGGTAACAACTATCCAAACAAATTACATCTAATGCATTTTCAGCAGCTGACTTTTTAATACCAGTTATTAAAAGCAGTTCAAATTGCTTATTTAGTACTTATTATACTTTTTAAAGTATTGATCTCCTATCCCTAGGTACCACCTTAGGAATCTGTTTACCATCTTTCTAACGTGGAACACCAATTTGGAAATGAACTTACCACAAAGAGTAGCATTATGAAGCTGCTACAAGCAGACAAAAGGAATAAATTCATGCCAACTATGTAATGTTTATAAATAGGCATAATAAGCAATATATTATATTAAGCACTGTTCCATCACACATATTAAGACTTTTTCAAACAACATACTTTTTTCAGAGAAAAGAAAGTGAGAAGTGGTGGATAAGACAAAAACAAATATCATGAAACATAATCTTCTGTTTATCCCACTTCTTTGTCCCTCTCTTTTGACCTATTACTTATTCCCCCCACACACCCTTTTTATATTTTTTTAAAGGGTTCTCTCTACCAACCCGAAGATGAAGATTGAATTTTCACTAAACAGAAGCATCTGCACTTGGTCTTACAATAGTCAACATCTCTGTTCGTGACAGTGAACTGAATTAGGAAAAATGTTAGTACCACAACACAAGAAGCTTCTTTTTTAAATTTCACATGTAACAGAAGTCACATAGGAAGCTGTTCACATGACAAACAATAACAATAGTTTGTTATAAATGTGAAAGACTGCTATATTGATATCACTGTTTCTCTCCAGTCAATAACATTTTCAAATATCAACACCCTGATCTTTTGTACTTTTAGTCAAGTCATTTAACTTTTGTTTGTCTTCAATTTAGTTACTCCACTTTGAAATGTGTAAAATACTATTTTCATGGTTGTAAAGACTGTATACAAATTATCACTCACTTCTCAAATAGGATGACAGCATCTCAAGTAGTAAAGGAAATTACAACTATCTAACAAATGACTTCTATTTCCCTACACAAGACATGACAGTGTACTTAACACAAATGAAAGGAAATTCAACAATTTCATCTAAACGTCATGAAGCTGCTGCAAGATTAAATTCACTATCTTGTATAGAGCTGAGATACTCAGTGGAAATGCTACCAGACCTGTAAATACCACTAGCAAGTCATTTTGCAACGAATAAAAATTAAACATGCAGCTACATGTCTGTTCAGAGAAGAAATAGGAATGCTTCACTCACTTTTTGTTCAGCTCTGCTTCCTGATTTTCCCATTTCTGAAACTGGCCTGTAACATTTGTGGGAGCTCGAAGAATATCCTTCACATTTAAAAAGAATTCCTAAAGAAGAAGAACATAGTTCAAAACCTGTTTAGATTACACACAAACAGGATTTACTATAAAAAAGCATTACTTCAAACTTAGCCTTGTAAAACTTATGGTTTCAATGCTATTTTGGCTAGGATCTACTGAATGGCTCTCACAAGAGGGAAACCCCCACTTTTCACATAACTCTATAAATCACAGTCAGACTAATTCAGTTCTGTGTCTCGTCTCTACCACTGCCTGATACAACAATGATACTCTAACATTAAGCTGCTCAAATACAGTACCATTTAAAAAATAATTAGATAGGAGTTCTTATGTCAGATTTTCATGTGTTGCTAGGAATGGAAAACAAGGAATAAGAATGGCTTTATAGCAAGGGTTTTTTTCGTGCAGCCATCCAGCTTGGTGAAAAGTCATTTTCACTTATTGTGTGTCCCAAGCCAAATATTTTACATAAATAGCAGAGTAGCTTCAGCTGGAAAGACCAACATCAATAATCTCAAAATGCTGTACAGCCTCCTTGTGGGAAATGTGGGTTTAACTCACTGCTCCAAACTACGCAGGGATAGAAACTGTGCCTGACACCTCACCTTACAGCTGATAGGAATAAAGTCAAATGTTCGATGTATGTGGTGAGGAAGACAACGTAGGAATAATATAGCCCTTTGTCTATATGTGCAAAGTCTGGTCTGGTAGAGAGTGTCTGTTGGACTCAGTCCTATCAGCAAGCTAAACTGAGAAACTAATCTTGCATGTAATTGCCAAGATGCTCAGAGATGTCAAAACTTGGACAGAGCATACACCTGCAGAGAAATGTAGCTGTCTGTGGAATTTATGTGACTTGAATGTTCAATGGTAGCTAAAGAAATACTGTAAGATCCCAAATGATGAATTCAGAAGGCAAACGTCTGGGGATATGGCCTGTACATCCTTGGGTTCTATTGCTTGAAACACATTACAACAATAGAGAGCTTACATTACAACAATAGAGTTTAGAGAGCTGGAGGAAGAATGGCAAGCTTACTTACATTCATAAACTTCTCATACTGAATAGCTGACTCCATGGTGTTGTTTGAATAATCCAGCGTATCCTTCCAAGAGTGCATGAGGAAAGCCAACCGTAACTGTCGTGCTATTAGGAGTTTTAAAATAAACAAGGAAAGCAATATTAAACTAAATAAAAGTATTTTTATGGCCTCCAATACTATAATGGCTAAGTACATAACAATTTTTAGTATTCTTACTCTCAGTACATCTACCAAAAAAGCAAGACCATTATTATCCATACAGATACCAATGAGGAACAGTGTAGCTGTTCTAAAGTGAATGAAGAAAAAAAATACCTGCAGTCAGCCAATTCTGGAAACTCCATTATGAACTTCAATTACCACAGTCATCACTCCAACTGTATCAAAAGTACTCAAATTCTGAAGTAATTTTTACCTGTATGTTTCTTCAGTGCATCTTTTATGGTGATAAAATTCTTCAAAGATTTGGACATTTTACAGCCAGCTATTGTTAAGTGGCCAGTATGCAGAAAATATCGAACCCAGTGATCATTTTCAAAGTATGCCTGCAGGAAAAGGAAAAAAAAAAAAGACTCAACGCTGCACACATATATACCATAAACTACGATAATTTAGGAATAAAAATATTGAGGGGAAAAAAGTTATGCTTATATAAAACATATGCAAATTTAAAAAATAACACAAAAAAATAGATAGATTTGTGTAAGTTGCTGTCAAAGCTAAGCACATAGCTTTGTCACTACAGAAACCAAAAGCCAGTGACAAACAGTTCACTGACCTCAGACTGTGCCAGTTCATTGTCATGGTGGGGAAATCGGAGATCAAATCCTCCTCCATGAATGTCCATCGACTCTCCTAGAATGGATCCAGCCATTGCAGAACATTCAATGTGCCAACCTGGCCGGCCCTGTTAAAATAAAGACATTACTTGGCTAACAGCTAATTGTCTTCCTCTTCTGCCTGTGTATCATTAGCTCATTAAATCTAACACGTCATGTACATCTGTGATGCCTTAATTATCATCCTCCTTATTTTTGATCACATGGGAAAAAAAAGGATTGAGGAATCTCTGTAGGTAAAGACTACAGAGAAACATAAGATGACTGACCAGTAAGTCATCATAAGCCTGCATGCTGAATTCTGTTTAAAAAGTATTGCACAGGCAGATTGAGCATAGCAACAGAACCTACTATTGAATATAAGATCCTCATAATCTAGATAATAATATGAGGTGAGCTACAGAATTTGTTTAACAATAAACATGCTTTTTAATAAAGTGTAGAAGGTTTAAATCCTGTAATGTCCTTACCTTTCCCCATGGAGAGTCCCATGAAGGCTCTCCTGGCTTGGAGGATTTCCACAAAGCAAAATCATTTGGAGAATGCTTCTCACTTAGGCGATCAGCTGAGATACTGAGGTCACCTTTCAAGAGAGAAAAAGTAAACATTGACATTTTATTTAAACACCAGCATTATTGATTTTTGGTCTCACTGTGCCTCACACCATGTGAGGTTAAAAAAAAAAACACTCAGCACTTGAAAGCCCTCATAATTAACTCTGACAATCCTTAGTTTTTTGATTAATGTTTGGTTGACAGGAAAGCTGACAAGTATCAGCAGCACTGCTTTCTAAGTTTTGACATGAGATTCATCTACATTCTCTCTACAGACACAATTCCAATATTCCAGTTGCAGAAAAAGAAATATTGAATAAATAAAAAAAATCCGCTGTATTTATAGACAAGTAAGATTGCAGAATCACTTCAAAGTTATAAGTATCAAAATTAAGACTAATTAATCTGTCTTAATATGCACACACAACATGATCCTAGGGTATCTCTTGCATGCCCTGTCTAGGCTGCCCCACAGAATGGCTAGTAGCTGTTCACTATCTACACATTTACTGTTATGTTTTTATCATATATGAAGCGTGTATTAGTTGCCGTTAGCTCTTTATGATCTTTTGATTGGTACTCTCATTACAACATCTTCAAAACACTATGAATTTACCATTTCTTCAGTACTGCTGAAAATTACATGTGGTTAACAATACCACTTAATGCATGAAAACCGAAACAGAGATTAAAGCCAAACTTGTCAAGGGGAAACTTGTCAATTAATTTTGATGTACAGGTTGAGATACCTGCAATCTCAGTCTTTTAGAATACTTAATGTTCAAAGTGCATAATGACAAGTAGTATTATACTTCTATTTACATTAGTTGCAACTTTTAAAGTTTAGCATTTCTGCTGCCTCTGCTAGTCAAAATGACATTATCTGTTAGGGTATGGACAATCATGACAAATAAGTCAAAGCAACTAGGCTGCCAATAGATCTAGACATACACGTAGTCTCAATTAGTTACATTAATCATTCTGCTTTAGTTCCTATTTGCAAAAGCAGACAATTGTGCTTGTTTATGTGGTGGCAATGATGCATTCATGTTGACACAAAGACAGTGGTTTAAGCTCGCACCTTTTATTCCACATATACACAGAAAATCTCAGTTATAAGGGTTTCAAATAAGAAAAAAAAATCACATGCAATTTAATGTCCTATCTCAGATATTGCCAGTTACCTTAATTTCACCTACAAGTGTTATATAAAAACCTTTAAATATTCTTCTGATACATTTTGTGGATGATTTGCTACTAAAACGGTACAACCTCAGGAAGAGATAAAATGCTCAATGAAATGCGATTCATTAGTTAAGCTAGTCTGCTGTTAAGGCTCTAATCAAAAGATCTATATTTGGATTTAGTTCAACACAACAAGGTAAACAAAATAAAGAGTTCTCAGTACGAGAGAAGAATGAGGAAAAAACACACCACAAGACCAAATATTTGTCATAAAGAAAAACATAGCCTAGCAGGGAGAGCTTTCACCTGGCACGTGGAAGACTCAGCTTCAAGTCTTTGCTCCACATACTATGAAGCAGATGAAAAGCCAAATAACTGGGCTGTACTCAAATTGGACTATTCACAACCTCCTTAGGATAATAAATAACACACAATAAATAATACTGCCATCCTAGAACGAATAACATTTGTTGCTGTTTTCCAGTTAAAAACTCACAGTGGTGGTTCAAGTAAAAAAAGAAGAAAAGAAATCCTGAGGCAAAGGAAGCAAGCAGGTAGACCATTCTAGTCTGACAGTAAATTTGATCCAAACATCAGTAGAATCATTTGAAGAGATCAACACATCAGCAACTTAAGCAAACATTATTTTCCCTTTTTTACCTTCACCCTCTTGAAGAGCTTTCTGATCACCTACAGCTTCAGGAACCAGCTTAGCATAGGAGTGTTTTTCACTGGAATCGAACTTCATAGTATCAAAGTATACAGATCCATTGGAAACATACCTGAAAAGTTAAAGATAATTATTTAGCTAACTTTCTACCAAGACTTAACTAAACTGTACCCCCAAAATCACTATCTTACTTTTTCTAGTGAACCCACATACAGCATGGTACTGTTCACTGTGGTAAAGATGACTTAGGTGAGCCTAAGTTTTAAGGCATTACCGTAAAGACTTCAGGTAAGGCACTAAAGGTCAGAATAAAATTCAAAGGGAAACCTATTAACATCTTTTGTTAAACTCTTAAATAGGTGAGACTTCAGACTAACAGTCCCCAAAAATATCTACAGCAATTCTGGTCCCTTCTAATATTTTGCAATAATATAATACGAATCATGTTTGTTTCAGAGTCCATTTGTCCTCCTTCACTTTGCTGATTTTGTCCTACCGCAGCCATGACAAAAAGTCTCAGAGGGAAGTTTTAGTACCACCATGAACACTAATAATTCAATGCAAATGATTTTGAACATTTTTTTAAGAAAGAAAAACATAGATTTTAAGCAAGAACATGCAAGAAAAATTATAGGAGTCTGAACCACAGGTTTGCTTTTTCACAACGAAAATATGTTGAAAACTTGAGACTAATAAGAGAAAGAACACTCAAAAATGCCAGTCAGGAATCTACCATGATATTAGGAGCTTCTAGAGTATTAGTCTGACTTTCACAAACATTGGACAATGTCAGAATATCATTTTGAGAAGTTTTTTTTTTTAACCTGTGTTATTTACAACTGATTTCCAGCAATCCACTCAGGGATCCAGTTTTGAAATCCCCTGCTGAAAGCTGGAAGTCAAGCCCAGTTCAAGTGAATTGGACTTTGACTATTTATTTTAAGGAATGAGGTTTTCACCCTATTAATTTTAATAATCTAACTTGTTTCTTTGTAAGCATAGAAGTGTATAAACAAGAAGTATATAGTAGCACGTTTTCACCAGGTTATACATAACAGATCTTGCATAAAGTAATGTGATATTTCTTTATTGGATGAAACACTACTTCTGGAAAAGAATATTGTTGCATATGACAACAGAAAAGAGTAAGTGTTCACAGCAATCCAATACAGTATAAGCACACAACAAAAACACTCAGTAGTGAACTTACCCATAACCATTATCCACAATCTTTTTCACAAATGCCACAATTTCTGGTACATATTCACTAACCCGCGTTAAAACATCTGGAGGTAAAACCTACAGAGAAAAAGTAGCATTTTATATTTACGCATATGTAAATACATATATACAGACATTCAAATATATACAATATATATATATATATCATACATTCATTGAGTAACTTGCTCAAAAGCAAGTGACAGTGGAATCTAAGACTCCTACTTCAAGCTCTATGCTCTGCAACAATATGCTGTGGCATTTTTTTTCTCGGCCTCTAAGGCAACGTTACCAACACACTACTGCAGCAGACAGCCCCTATTCCACTTACTGCACTTCTGGCAGAACAGGCAGTGTGTCCCTTTGATTTGGAGGTAAATAAATAAACCTTCATTGATCTGATCCACTGCATATGACATAGTATTTCACCTGGAACAGACAAATCTGTCCTTGACTTTTGTCACCACCACACAATTTTAAGAGTATTCAGTAGTCAATCTACACGCTTAGGATGATAGGGCGGTCCTGTGTAGCTAACAAACTACCTGAAACTTCTGGATCAGTTTATATGATTATAAGCCCATTTTAGACCAAGAGGAAAGATGGAGCGTACACACCAAACTTATCTCCAGTTCACTGGCACTGGTAACATGCACAAAAGTTTTAAGATTGCTGGGATGAAAACAAAACAGGTGATAATTTAATAGCTACCTATTCACATTAAAGATTAAAGGAAATATGTTATCAATACTGTTGAAATACAAGGCTTTTGAAAGCTATTAAAGGGTTTGTATTATATTCTGGGTATTATGAGGCACTGCATATACACTTACAAAACAGAAAAGAGTTTTTTCTTTTTTCTTTTTTTTTTTTTTTACTTACATTGAGAGCTTCCATATCTTTATGAAATTCCCCTTCCCAGAATTTGGGGAGCTTTGAGAATATGGAATTGTCAGTCACCTGACTGCCAAATTCTGAGTCCAACCAGTCAGACAGCAAATCTTTGGCTTCTTCCAACATTATCTACAAAACAATTATAAGTGTAACTGAAGAAAGACTTGTCCTGTTTAAACTGTGCTGAAAGATCTTACTCTGAACAGAAAGGTTCGCTTAAGGAAAAAGACACTTGTCTATGAATACAGAGTAATCTGTGCTTCTATCACATTGTCCTTTATATATATGGATGAAACACTCAGAGGAAGGAAGACAAACTGGTAACTGACATCTGTTTTGATACTGGTCACTTACATGAGCATGTGGAATTTATGTCGTAAACACTGGACGGGATCTGCAGTTACCACACCACCCATTACCCCCATAATTGCTGGACAATCCTAACAGAAGCCTTTCTGTGCACATCAATAAGAAGTGTTTGAAAGACTGATTTGAACCTCAGCAAGGATGCATTTCTCAGTCCTATACTAAGAGGTGGATTTTTAGTTATTTACTCATTTACAACAGCATATAGCTCAGAAGGTGTGATTGTTTAGATTTTAGTTGCTTTTCAAGTTCTTTCAGGTCACTACGCACTTTTATAAAGATAGCTGATTCTACAATAGATGTGTGTTTTTTTTAAGGTGAGTTAGAGAGGTACTTCTCTCATACCCTGTGCTTCCTACAGTGAATATGACAAATAATCTGAAAGCAAGAAAAGAGGCATGTGGAAGCCAATTACTAAAAGCTAGCAATTTTATTGCCTGACTTGAATACCAAAGCCCAATAGTGTCAACAGGATTACTGTTGCTAATTGTAATGGTCTTTGGGATAAAATTTATTCTGAACATAATTAAGTTTTATATATTTTTTTTCTCTCAACAGAGACAAACTTTTATGTAGAAAACCACATGTAGTGGAATGTCATATACGATTGTACAACAATTTATAGTACAACCCCTACTGAAAACAATTTCATCAAGCAAAATACTATTTAAAGGCCCTGACTATTATAAAAATAATTTAAAAAGGAGCTCAAACTGACCTCATGACATCTATTGATCTCTTCTGCAGGGAGTTTTGCTTGCACAGCTGCTTGTAGAGGGTCAAAAGCAGACTTCACCGCATTTTGAATTTTTTCCAACATTTGCTTTTTATCTGGGTCTGTTGTCTCATTTAATTTAACTGAAAAGAGCTACAAAAAAAGAAAAGGTTTTAAAAAAACAACTTTCAGTACAGTAGGGCTATGTTCCACATACAATGTATTATCTTAGCCATATAGTACCTTGCTTTTGATGAATAATATGTTATGCTTTGATATCAGACTACTATAAACAGCTTTGATATCAGACTACTGAAATGTAAGCACATATATTCACTAGTCCAAAAAAATGTAGTTCATATCTCAATTTAGTTTTTCAAAAACTTTATAAATCACTAAACCTTAATTACTGTCGTTTAGTAATGTTTACTTTCTATGCAATTGATCACTTCAATTACATAGTTAATTATCCCAAATCTCAAATGGAGAAGCTTCAATGTGAAACACAAAGAGATTAAATGCTGTGCTTAAAAAGTATGTCACGCAATGACAGCTGGGCAAAATTTCCAGGCCTCCTAATTCCCAGGCCTGTATTTCATTCATTAGACCAATAATCCCTTTGTGATCTGAAGTTCTAAAATGACCAGAGAATCACCTTCCCCCATGCACCCCATGTCCAGCACACACAAATTATTACATCCTTTAAGCTTTCAAGACTTTTTGCTCTTTCCAAGGCCATCAGTGGTACAAAAAGGAAATCTCACAGATATCTACAGCTTTAAAATATTATGGACCAGCTTTTGAAAACCTATTTTAAAAGGCTACTTTTGAAGTTTGCATTCTAACAAATAAACATACAAATTTTTTTTTGATTTTTTTCCCCCCCATCACATCAACACCATTATACGTGTTTACATATATGGTATAAAACAATATACAAACAACTTTTATAGACATAAAAAGTCAGGAATGCCTTTTACATGGATAGTTCTTGTCAATTCTAAAATCAGTGATAAGCTATTCCAGTAACACTTCTAATCTGTGTGATAGCAGTTCAATAGAATAAGTGAAACAAGCAGAAAGTTTAAACCGGCAGCAAAGTCAGAGGCATTTTTTAGATGCTTTGCTATGTTACTGAGTAAGAACCTAAAACACTAGCAGGGATTAAATATTGAGCCCACCTCTGAGGCAGTTTTAACATCTTCAAGTAGCTGAGCTGGTGTTATTTTGTTCTCCCTATACTGTTCAAAAAGGTAGTTCTGTCTTGCTCTCTTGATGATCTACAAAGCAGAAATACGGAAATATTCTTGTGAAGCAGAACAACAGTTATAGAAAGTGCAAATAAAATCTAATGCTATTAGATACAAAAAACTTTTCAGGATCCATACAAATTTAACAAGATGCAAGAATCACAAGCAGTAATACAACTTAAACACACCATATATAGTTAATTAGCTACCTCAACAGAATTAATTAGGCATGTCAACAACAGACAGTGAAAGAGGCAAATAAAATAAGTTATCTTTGTAAAATGTTTACTCTTCATGATTTATAACAGCACTCGTTTATGTATGAGTAGTTTGCTAGCACAGGAAGTCACAGAAATCAATGACTTTGTGTACAAAATACATATCAGTAAGTATATTATTCATCTTGGCTTTCCAAATAGCAATTGCACATGATTCTCTGACTTTCATGCACAAACTACAGTATTTTAGATTACAATTTAAACAGGTCTTACCTTATCATCAATATCTGTAATATTCATACAATAGAAAACATCAAATTTAAAATAATCCCTGAGGATTCTTCTCAGAATATCAAATGAGATGTATGATCTAAAAACAACAGCAACAAAAATTAGTATTAGTGTTTAGTGAATACCTCAAATATGTTTCTATTCCATGCAAAAACTACTTCAATATCAGTCAATAATTTTATAGCAGTTTCAACTCTCCCTCATCCTCTAGCAAGTTTTCCCTCACACAATGACAGAACATAATATGCTTCTAACCTTAAATCTTGATCATTGAGACTAACAAGACCATTGTCCAGTAATACACTTATCTAAATAAAGTACATTTTTCTCCTTAATCTTTGCTTACTTATTAGTGCTGTTACTACTTATATCAACTGCTGTTATTACTTTTATCAAAGTAAGCAACTACAGTACCTGGCATGTCCCATGTGAGAAGCATCATATACTGTTGGACCACAACAATACCATGTCACCTTTTTTCCATTCTGCGGCTGAAATATTTCCTTAATTGAAAGGGATGGTACAGTGAGTAGAAAGAATTGAAGACACATGCTCTCAGCCAAAAACACCACATTTGGAAAATCAGAACATGAAAAACATGGATTATATATACATATATATATTTTTTTTTATTAAAAAAAGCTTATTCCACTCCTAGTTTTACTATAAGAAAAGATCATCACTAGCATTTAAAAGAGAACATAAGCTGCCACACCCTGTTATCCGCACTCTTATCTATCCAGATATTAGATTACTAAGATTTGGATTAGGTAGGCCATTGTTCAAGCTGTGTTCATGAGGGAAGATCAGGCTTTCTTTTGCATTGAAAAAGGCTATACAGTATTGCCATTTCATATATTCTGCGATATTACATACTGTGTGACATTAGTATTCCTAGTATTTCCTCTCTTCCCCCAAAAACCTTCAGCCAAGGCCACAGGAAGTTTTACCACTCTGTATTACAATAATATAATTTGCAAGATTTTTTTTTGCTCAAGCGACATCTAAAGAAAGAAACTGTGGTTTTATTTTGTTCACACTGCCTATGCTTACGTGTTTTACAGTTGAACCACTGGCTATTTTACATGATGATAACTTGCTAATGCATGTTATATATTAAGCAATACACACATGCATACACACACCTGTATATTTATTGTGTATATTGTAGCACTTGCCTCACCAAACAGACTTGACTAATGCAGCATTTCTGGCACGTGCTTGTCAGAATCCCACAAAATAAACCCCAGAAACCTGTGTACTAATAAGGAAGACACTTAAGAAGCAAACATTTGATGACTCCTCTGTTTGCATTTTTAAGGAGATCCTCACTTTTCATTCATTTAGTCACCTTATTGCGAGTCAGGCTGTTGTAGAGGCAGAGTCTAGAATGTTTTGTCCCTTCAGGGGGAGTCCAGGGGGGCTGCATACGTTTGCCTTTACCTAGAGGAAAACCAATTTAAATAGAACTGAAAATATAAGTAGTTTTGCAGTATAACATTTACTTCTTATCACATCATTAAGTTAGTTCAAAAGAAAAAATATATATAATTACAGAAAACAACTCCAATTTAGTAATCCAAAATAATTCTGTTAGAGCTAAAGCCACTAAAAAGCCACTAAAAGATTTCAATCACTTATTTTCCGCCCTCTGCCTTGCCACACCTATTACCTTTGATTCGAGTAACAGGAAAGAAAAGGGTATAAAAGTGAGAGCGTGCAATTCAGTTAAAGCATTAACAAGAGCTTTGAAACTTAATAAAATATTAATAAAGTGCTATGGCAGTCCTGGGCTTTCTGCAATGCTGCCGACTGTATGTACTGTGATGGCATATAGATATCATACAAAGAATTTGCAAAAAAATCTCTGGAGACCAGACTTAATCTGTAGAGCCAATATTGACAGAGTTTGTGTACTTAGCATGAGAGGGAGAGGAGACCAAAAGGTTTAGAAAGAGCCTCAGCTTTTAATCATATGTGGTTGCTATGTACACAAGGCATTTCTGAGCACTCTCATTTACCACAAATACGCTCCAATTCATCAGCAGGTTAAATTTTGCCATTAAGGAGAACAGATAAAAATCTGGGTAATACCAGTGATAATATTCAAAGGAGATGGGAAGACCTGTAATTGCTGTTCTTTGGGGAATTTCAACATTTTGAAAACTGCCTTTGACCTAAATAGGAATAAAAGTTCGATACTTTTTAACTTGGTAGAAATTCATAAACAATGTTACACATACACAAACAGTGTAACACAAATTACAAAGCAACAGTAAACGGTTGTCAAAACAGAAAGTTTATATTTCAATACTACATTTCGAAGTATTTTTTGCAAATTTTTCATTTTTTCCTTTGGTGTTTTTCTGCATGAACATCACTGTGATAACTGTGTTCAGAAAAAATCTGATTTCAACAAATCAGTGTCCACAGAACTAAAAGGGTTTATTTTAATTCATCACAACCTTCATTCTAGAAGGCAGGACAGTAAGCCAAAGAACCACACTTCAAACACCGAAGACTCACTCAACATGGAACACACTGTATGTGGGTGGGTTTTGGATGCTTTTCAGTTTACTTTTGGGAAGGTGGCATGTCCCTTTTGTGCTGCTGCTTTCAGCTCTTCTACTCTGCTGCCAAACAGTCTGGGAAACTGCAGGCTTATTCTTGCATTTGTTTTCTTTTCAATTTTTAACACAATTGTTAAACGTGTTTTCAAAGAACACATGGGCATGTCATCTGTCAAAGAGTTGCAGTTTGCTATGCACAGGGCTGCTTGCAGCTGTAATGATGTTAAACTAATCATCACATTAACCTGGAATGGAAGCAAAACAGGAAATTCAAAGATACACCGAAGGTACCAGGCTAATACATATAGTACTGCCTTTAGGAATTCTCATGGTAGGCATTTTAACCACAATTAAAATATTATACAAACTATTTGTTTTGACAACAATATTGCCTTTCTGATCCTGTGTTTCAGGATGCTATTCATTAACTCTGTTTCCCTAATATCCTCATATGAAAATTTTTGACAGAAAACCTACAAGTAACATACAGTTCCATGGTATAAAAAAAAATTTAATCTCTTCCTCATCATACTTTTTTGAGTAACTGCCTAAATAAGAAAAAAAATGTAGAAAAGAACTTCATTTAATCTGCGTGCTACGGATCCACAGAAATATGTGTTTATTCTAAATAGTTTACTGTATGTTACTGACCAGAACAGTTCAAGTGCAGTAGCAGTCTATCCATAACACAGACCAAGGTATGGATTTGTTTACTCTTTGATTTACAAAGATTATACTGGTATGCTTAATTGTGGCTAATGCTTCCCTCAGGGAAGGAAGCCTGTGTGGGTTAGTCTAATAAAAGATAAGTCACTAAAGCTTTTTTTTCCTTACAACCACACTAAACACAAGGAAAAAAAAAAACAAGCTCACAACAACAACAAAAAAACAGGTAACTGACCCCTAAAGGTCTCAGTTTGTGAGTTAAGTGTCACATATATATATATAGATATGTATATATGTGCACATGTTCTATATATCCACATGGATACCAAGGGCAAAGTAAAGGCATGCTGTTTAGTCTGCTCAAAGGCATCCCTGCCCGCAGTAGTCTTCCCCTGGCTGAACTGAGGTTCATTTGCTCTAACCCATCTCTGGAGCTCTCAGATACATCCAAAAAAACACTGTTAATATATCCAAGGCCTAAGAAGCATGGTGGATCCATGCATTATTTCATCCTGAACATTGCAGAACACCATTTCAGGACTTCTGATAAATATGCACAGATCAGAAAATCAGAAAGCTAATGAGACAGCCCTTCAGAAAGAGAGACTTTACACTGCAGATTTTGTGGACAGGAAAAACTGAAGCCTTTTATCTGGTTGCCCCACCCTGATTCATGACAAACATTCTGCAGACAAATCGTAGTTAGTGGCGTTAAATCTGCTACCAGAGCCAGCAGTACAACTGCGATTCCTTCCCTGCTGGAAGGAAATCAATAACCAGCACAAACACATGCAGGCATACACAAAATCTACTCTCAGCAGTCTGATTTTAACTGCTGGTCTGCTAGGAACTGAGAACACACATGATGACACGTTGTAAGAAGATGGCATTGGAGTAATATTAGTCAACTGTCAGCCAAAATGACAAACACATTATGCATTCATTTACAGATATTGCAAGCACTATACAACAGCTCTGTGTTATTATTATTATTAATTATTCCATGACTCCCTGAGGAAGGCTCTCACTATAAAGTAATTAAGTTAGGCTAGCTCACTGGAAATCATGGCAGGAGTGATGCAGCTCCCAAAAATGCCAGCACCCATGCTTACTCAATGACCTAGATCAACCGGTTAGTATTTCCTGAAATCATCAGCAATCCCTAAATTACTAAGGTTAAAAAAAGAACCCCAAACATTCAAGTGTAAAGAACCCCCCAAAAATCAGTTTTAATAAAATAACCTTAAGAAGCAGCATGCAGTTTACTTTATTATGAATTTGTACATTATACGAGAACTATTTAGTTACTCCTGCAGGGAAAAAAAAGGTGGATTGAGAAAATCCTGACATTTTAGGGAACAAAGCAAAACCCACATATCCATTTACTATTCAGTAGCTAGCTTTTTAAAGAAAACACAAATAATCAAATTCTGTATATTGAAGAATTTTAGAATCAGATGTGGAAACAGAGCTGTAACATTTGAATAGTTCAGGATCCGAGTATTACACAGAAACAGTATGCAAGAAGAATTTCATGAGCTTGAATACAAGTGGATCATCAAATTGTAAAGTGTGCAAGAGTATAAAAGGGAACTTTTAGGACTGCTCAGCAACAAAAATCAATACAATGTCAGCTAGTCTATAGCCTGGCCACCAATTTCATATTACTCACTTGTTTGAAGTTTACAAGGGTCATTTTTTTCACTGCTGCCATCATAGATTGCTTCTATGTGTCTGTACCACCGGACAACATGGAAATACTGGTCCACAGGTGGCCCCGAAAACTTTCTGAATACCTCCACATCTGCATGTGAAAATGTGAACCCCTGGATATAACTACGAGTGCTCAGGTACTCGTTCAAAGCCTTCACCCTGGCTTCCTCTTCACTAATGCTCAGAATAAAACTGTAGCTGGAAGCTGTAAAGACAGAGGCACAGGACATTTGGTCAGCATTAAAAGAAGGAGATCCCATGACCAAAATATATCCTTATACTATACATCACCCCCTCCAAATTAGCTCTGGCAACTGACAAGAAATTTGAGGAAAATATTTTTAATACAAGACACTGAACAACTAGGTATTTCCTATTAATAGGATTATGTTCACACCATCGTAAGTTTTTTGGAGAAGTCTTTACAAAAGTATTACTGTAAGGACAAAAGCACGGGTTCTTTTCATGAAGGAATATTAGCTACTTGAAAATGGAGAAAAATCTCCATGCATAACAAATTTAACCAATCTGTTTTCCATGCTGCTAAAACACTCATCCAGCAAATATTTGCGTATAATTAATTTTATAAGTTGTGGATAGGCTGTGGATACTTTTCTACTGAGCTGAGCACATCCTGAAGTCTTTACAGGACTGGTGCAAATATGCAAGCTCCCAGCACCACACCAAGTTACTCCCACTTGCTCCAACAACTGCAAACACTTAAGCTGTTGCTGTATAACCCCACATTCCTCCTAGACCACCCTCTCTCCTCAGAGGCGTGAGTAACACTTAGAGAATACAATGAAGAAAAGGAACAGAAAAGATATTAGAACATGCTTCTCCCTCACAGTATTTTAACACCATGATTTATTTGGTACACAGGCAATGCAAGTTTAATTGCACCTCTTCTTTGCAAACGCAGGAATGTCTTCCTATGGAGGAAGCAGCCAAAGGGTTCTGGTAGGGATGCTCACAGTAATAGCATGCCTTGAGCAAGTCAGTGGGTACAAGGACTAACACTGGTGTTTCCCTACGGTGATTCAACATTTGTAACTCCGTTGATGTTCAAAGCAAAGTAAACATTAAACCAATGTCCTGCTTGGATAGTCAGCCAAGAGAGTAATTTAAGACATAGTCAAGGACATAGCGCAATAATGTGAGAGGCAGTATCAGAACACCTGTCCCTGCTCCCAAAACCCATAAGGAACCACTGTTACAAGTGCTGCTTCTTGCATTGGTATACACCTTTTTCTGCACAAGTAGTTCCCAAAGGACTGGAGGTGCTCTTGGAAAGGGAAGGATGAACAGGGACAAGGGAAGAGATGGTTAGGAGAGGGTGTGAGGAAATGCATAATTGAAAAGTTTTTACAAATGCATGCCAATATCATCAGTTAGGACTTTATGAGCAGCCCATTTCCCATATTGAAATCAATTATTAAAACATCCTAGTAAAAATTGAACAGCTGCTCTCAAGGAGAACAGGAACTCAGATAACAGGGAAATGGCAGCTAGATAGCAAGTACATTTGTGTTTGACTCTTGAGCATTAGTAAGTTCAAGTGGCACACCACTTTGGAGGCCAGCAGAACTAATAAATGGTCAGTGACAGAAAAAATAAAATCAAAGGTCACAAAAGATATTTAAAATTTATACACAAGTGCCAAGTCAGATTTATGTAAGTTCTCAATCCTTCTTAAGGGCTATCCATGCAATTGTTCGTTAAAAATAAGGAATAAAGAGTAAATAATGGTTCACAGCTAGACCTTATGGGCCAGTCTTACCCAGCTGAATAGGATTCAGCTTTGGCTCACATAGTTAAATTTTACTATAAACTGTTCAGGTTCCTAAATATTTACTGATGTTTATCATTACAGGACTTCACGTGTTTACACACATAAAACAGTTTGAAATAGTTATGTTCATTAACTATGGAACCCTAAGACATAAGTGAATTTTGCATCCATGAATCATATGAGGGAAAAGCCCCCCCACACCTCCCCAAATACTGAAGGAATAATCCATGCAGAAATGAAACTGTATCTCAAAGAAAAGATCTTTAAAGAGCAGTTGCAAGGAAAGCAACACTCCACTGGCAAAGTATTACTAGGGTTATTATGACCATTAATCATACACCAGGCTGCTAATGGGAAGCAACTCAGTGTATCTGAAACAACGTAAGTGCTTTCCAACCACATCTATAAACCGATCTAAAAGGGAAGTTGTACAAACTAACACACAAATAAAACAAAGATGACAGAACCTATACATGCTACTTTTAGTGAGGAGAGGTAGCAAACACTGCCTGTGATTGTTGGTACCAGTTCAGCTCTGATAAGCAGGGCAGACAAAATTACTTTGAACACTCTTGGCGTATGCATTAATACTTGAAATTATACAGTTTGACGTTATGTCTCAGTGTAAGAGCAGCAGACTTTAAAGTGCAACACATCAAAGAAACCAGTTAGCCCAGGGGACCTCATAGGAGGATGTTTTTTTGTTGAGATGGATCACTGACTCAAATTCATCCCAAACTCCCCGCCTGTGATTACACGCCAGGCAAGAGCCGCACAGCACGAGCACACCTGGGCAGATGTTGGAGGGTTTTTCAGGGCACTGCAGCAGCTGGGCCACAGCAGCCTCAAGCTCCCAGCAAGCTTTCTGCACAAATACGAGTTCCCCACGCTGGTTTCTGAGGCTGCACTGAGCTCCAAACTTCCTCTTCTAAACCAATGGCTGCTTTTCAAACCATGACTAGCATACAGCTAGAGGGGTTGTACTCAGCTACACTCCAGTCAGATTGAGAGATACAAGCACATCTGCTGTGTTAGAAAAAGTGCTGAGTGATCAGTGCCAATACGAGCATCCCATTTCAATATATAGAGAACAAAATCATTCCCACTGCTGGCATTCATGTGAGTAGCTCCGACTTGGACTGAACTAACAGGACAAAAACTCTTCTCCTGAACCACAGGGCATTCTCCTGGGAAGAAAGAATGAATACAGTAACACTATATTTGGAAGGCAACAAACCACAGGGAAGTAGTGTCACTTCTTTATGTGAAAGAACTCAGTCAAAATTATCTTTATATAGAAGTTTGTTCCAGTTTCATTGATATCACTATTAAAAACAGTAGTAGTAAATCCGCAGAAGCTTTTTTTCCTGTGATTTACATCCTGCACCCTCAATTCCTGCCCGTGAGTCTCACAGTACCTTTAATTCATAACACACTCTCACTGAAGAAATTTCCTGGTGTCTCTTAAATGCTTCATCCCCTCTCCCCATACACTTCAGTATCTCCAGCCTCTCTTATATCTCCAACCCACCTTTGCTCAGTCTGCCAACTGCATGCAAAGAGGCATCCCACTGTTGAATTTAATGATTACCAATCGATGGATTCAAAAGCTACTGAGGGAGAAGGGTCAGTGAACCATATAGGACCAAGTCTCCTAACCTGCCTGCTTTAGGAAACTAGGCTAAAAATCAGCCTCTCTCTTGAATCATCCTTTTTTCTTTTCTCCTAAAACAAAAATTACAGTTGCTGCTACTCAACAGCATTAGGAAGCATCTTCCTGACAGCAAAAAAAGCAGGAGTACTACAGAGCTGTTGCATAACGCTGGTTGTTAACTAATGTGAATGGAATGATCCGAAGACACCAAGACATCACTCAAGAGCAGCTCCATTCAGAAAACAAGCACCGAGCATGAGTCTTGGAGAGGCAGCAAAATAACCTTCAAAAATCCCAAGAATGAATATTATTAATGTGACACTCTCCCAGCATTAAAAAGTTGTTTCCAAAAAATTCCACTGTAGACATTAATACAGTTCTCATACAGTAATTACTGGTGCACAGTTTGGACAATATAATTTGTCACACATTCTTCCTTATATATACAGAATGCTTTGTTGACTGCTGGAGGACACTAGGAATTTGTCTGGAAGACTGCAGCAACACGCAGACTCAAAGGCATAAAATTGTTTGTGCATTTTATTTGTATATAAAACAGCTTTCAAAGTTGACGATGTGAAACCTACACAATATCAAATTTGATGGAAATTGTTCAGTTTTATTAACCTGAAAATGAAAAGGAAAACATGTTCTTCCAAAGCTCTATGTTCCTTGAAGGAGTTGACAGCAGAGTAAATACAAAAAAGCCATAAAGCAAGCAGTAAGCTAGATTAAATAAAAACAGGGAGTTACTTTGCTTCAGGGAAAAATTAGTCTTCCTGGGCATCCCTGAACCTGCTAACCTTGTCAGTCATACTTTGAAGTCAACTGAAATGTTCTGGGATTTCTGCAGACACATTCTCTGAGGAAAACCCTTAGGCTTTTCTGAATATTTCTTTTCCAACTGGGCTTTCGCAAAACAAAACAATTAATAAGAGATATCCGTAACGTGTCAATATTACTGTGGTCTTACATTGGGGAGTAGATTATGGCTCAAAACTGGAAAGACAAAAACAGGGCTTTTCAAGACTCACGCAGTGGGATCAAGAGGCTTTTAGCAGAACTAGGATTTTTAAGATGGGAGTAGCCTACCACAGAAGAGCTTCTCAGCCCTGTTCACTTCAGCCCCCCTAGTTCCACTTTCATTTTTCCCAAACTGAAACCAAATGTAATAGTTGCAATACAATGGCTACTTGCCCATTAACAAGTTTAACTAAAATGTTTCTTACAAAGTACCCCTGAACTGAGCCTTTGGTGTCCTCCCACTACTGCCCCTTAAACAAAATAAGGAAGATACATCTGAAGAAGACAGTCCTTTGAAAAATTTAAGTGTTTTTGGACTCCCTTACACAGGAACATTACCTGTGATAAGCTGAGAGGAAAATAACTTCCAGCAATAAAGAAAAGGGGACAAAATCTTTGAATCTACAGATCCTTAACTGGAATGACAAAATTTCTAAACCCTTACACACCATAATGGTATTTCACACTTGTACGACTGGTACGCCAAGTTCCCATTTGCTACAGTAGTGCCAAAAATTACAGGACTACCCCAGCCCTCCTTCCATATGGAAGGCAGCGCAACCCATCATTAAAACACGGTCACAAAAAAAACTCTGGAAAAAGCCAAAGTTCAGAGCCGAGTTCAGGGTAGAACAGGCAGAGATAAGGAAAGAGAACAGCGGGTGAAGAGGACAGGTGCCGGGAAGCCCCAGTGCCGGCCGGCAGCAGGCGACCCCCGCCTCAGGGAGCCCGCGCTGAGGGGGCAGCCCCGCGCGCCCCTCCCCAGCCCCGCCGCCATTTCGCGCCCCGCCACCCCCCGCCGGCCGCCATTTTGCACCCCCGAGCGCCATCACCCCAGGGCAAACGCCCCCCCCCCCCCGCCCGGCGCGTGACGTCACGGCGCCCACCTGACGCCCTGACAGAGGCCGGCCGTGACATCACCCCACCGTCAGGGCGCCGTGACAGCCCCGGCGGACGCTTCCCCGCGCCTCACCGGGACCCGCGGCTCCGGCCCCGCGCCTTACCCGGCTCAGCCGCGGCCGCTGCCATCCCGCCGCCGCCTCCTCCTCCTCTCGCTGACGAGCTGATGCAACAGCGTGCCCGGAAACGGTGCCCCGCCCCGCCCCGCCCGCTCTACGTTACTTCCGACCGCCTCCCCGCCGTCACCACAGCAACGGCAGCCGCCACCTCAAGCCGTGCCGTCGCCTCGCCTCGCCCGCCGCCATTTTAGCCCCTGAGGCGGCCCCTCAGCGCCCGCCGCCCCCCTCAGCGCCCGCCGCCCCCCTCAGCGCCCGCCGCCCCCCTCAGCGCCCGCCACAGCTTTTTCTTTTACAGCCTTTTTATTTCAGTGCTTTGAACAGAACGCTTCTTCGCATACCGCGTGCTCTCACCACAAACAAAATGCGATTACTTCGTAAACAAAAACGCAGTTCTGTCAAAAACAACATCAGGCGCTCTGTTCTCACAAAGAGCACCCGGGTCCATACAGCACACGAAGGAAGGGTCCTTCTTCACAGCCTCATGAAGGAAAGGCAAACTAAAGCTTCTTACTCCCAATTTGCCATCCAATGCTTGAGTTTCACATAGTACAACTCAAAAAAGCACCTTAGTCAATGTTGCAAACGGAGCCTGTGTCACGATTAGGCATCGACTGTTAAATCGCTTCTGACTCCCTGGAGGAAGGTGAGGGCATCACGTCCACACTGCCACTTCTATGAGCAGTTTTTGGCATCCTTAATTATAGGAAGTTTGTAGACATATATATATGTACAGGAGCATTTTTTAAGTTCATTGAAAATGTTAATCTGTAGCTACTATTTTACTTATAATGTTATTACTTGTTAAAGTGTTCATTACATTATCATAAGCCTTGATATCTAGATACCTTAACTCATCCAGTAACTTTATAATAGATTGTTTCTCTCCCAGTGTGTTTCTCCAGATGAGAAGCATCTGGTAAGATTGTTCTTCTGTGTCATTAGGCCAGTCATAAATAATTTTATCAATATCATTTTCTTTCAGGTGAGTTCTCATAAGACGCCTCCATTTTTTCACTGGTACTTCATTTATGAAAGCCCAAAAGCTATCTCTCAGTTCTGGGGAGAGAAAAAAAAACACATCCGTTTAGGTTCTAAAATAGATTTTTTTCCACAGATAATATACACATTTTCCAATTACTTTTTAGCAAATACATGTACAGACCAAACAGTAACAGCAAGGCTAGGTTTGGTACTTAAGAAGCAGAACGACAAATAGGTTCCCTATTTATCTTAAGAAGCTGAAGATACCACTCTACATATCTCAAAAGTAGTCTCTTCAGATGAAATACCATTCAGTAAAGGTGGTTTTTGGGGACTGTATGTTTCTGCTTACTGTTAATAAGGCTACTCAACAGTAGCCTTTAACCACCTCACTCAGCTAACAGTACAGGTTTGCCACAGCAAGACCAGCATTAGCAAAGCCCATCACTTGGCCATTTCAGCACGTCAACATACTAGTTACTAGTACACATACATGGCTTTGATGCAGTCTTTCATTTAGCAGAAATTTGACAGAAAGACTTCCTGTTCTGACCTACACCTCAGTCATTAAGGCAGTATCCCAGTGCTGCACCACAGACTTGTTTAAAACACGCAAACAAATTCTGTACCCCACTTATTCTTAAAAGCATAACTGCATTACGCTGCCAGAAAAGACATACTTTAAAGTAGATCAATCCATCATCACAATGATTGAAACTTTTCTTAAATGCAGTACTAATCCTGTTTCAGTGTATTTTACAATTAACTGAAAGCCTTATATCTTTAAGCAATAGTCGCAGTCACTCTAAACTATTGCTTAAGTAAAGTCAACAAGAAAAAAAAAAATCAAAGTACTGACCGTTTATAGGATGCTTACCTTTTTGAGAGAGATCTTTAACAATTATTTGATATTTTTGTTTTTGTACCTGTAATACAAAGTTGGACCATTACTTCTAGCATGCCAGAACACTTAATTCACTTAGAAGTTATTCCTGAGCTATTTGATAGCTTGCTTTCACAATACACATGCCAATAACGGGATGGGTCAGATTTTACAGTACAGCTGAAAATGAGCATGCTGAAAACAGCTGTGCTACTAGCTTGTAAGTGAAGCAACAAGACAATGTATTTGGTGCTATTGCTAAAGAATGGCTTCTGGGTCAATATTGAACGTGAAGATGAGAGAGGCACAGCAGATTAAATGATGGACTGAAGTCTGCTTTCCCAAGATATCACTCTCCATGTGTTCTATGATATCTTTAAGACAAAGGTTCCTCTTTCTTATCATCCTGCCATCTATTACTCAAGGAATAGGTAAGAATTCACATTACACATATCAGAGAACATATGATGAGATTTCCCCCCCCCCCCCAACTCACCGAATGATTTGCTGGCATCCTACCACTCAATCCTTTAGATTGTGCATTCTGGTAAAAAGCAGGATTCTGCCCAGTTTTTGCAGATAATGAAGTGTCCAAAGTGATCTTCTTCCAACAATCTTGTATGGAACACCTCAAATTCTGCAGGATTGTGCCCCTCCCAGAAGGCACAACACTGTTTTCCTCTGGTGATTGGCATTTTACGTTCAAATTAACACTAGCTTGTTCTTGGTCCTCTGGACTCTTAACAGAGTTTTCACCATCTGGGTTGGCTGCATTATTTGCAATTTTCACTTCTGATAAAATTAGGCTTTCAGTACTACCCTCAGATGCCTGTAAAGAAAAAGAAAATTATTTGGGAGATATTTTATAGGTAGGTCTTCAAAAACAGTTTAGGTGAAGGAAACGGAATACTTGAAATCACCAGATGTCAAAGAAATAATAGAGCTGCTGATTTGTCAAAGTGAAAAACATATAGAAGCCACAACTTTCAAATGGTTTTGAAGCCTAAACCTTCATCTTGCTGGCTGTTCTGCTCCCACCAGGCTACGTGGTAAGGCTCACAGGCTACCTCCACAACAAACGAAAATTTTTTCCTCAGGTTTTCACTGTCATTCATTAGTGCTTGCAGTATCTCTGGGTCTGGAAATACATACTCCTCCTAAGGCAGGAAGGAATTAAGTTGCCATCAGCCGAGCTGACCTAGCAGCCTGCTAACAGTGACCTCAAGCCTGTTCTTGTATGAAGGCTGATGCTCTCAGAGCTTTTGCTGAGCTGATAGGGCATTATCAGTTCCATGTAAGAGTATGAGCTTGGGTTTGTTTGTTGTTGTTTTTGCTGAATTATTTTTCCTCAACTTCACACAATCAACTCTGTTCAAAGTAAGTACTGGAGCACACTACATAGCTTTAGAGAGGGAAGCATCATTTCCAGTATTATCAATACATTAAATAAGCCTATGCCATGAAGTTCACCTCAGGCTGATGGTGACCCACGAAGAACAGTACAAGTATGAAGCAGATGAGGATATATCTAGCATATCAGCTTATGCTGAAAGTGGAAAGTTTTAGGCAGCTTTTTTATTGTTATTTATTTTTACAAGTAGAAAGTGAGGGCAAGTATTGACTGTTTCTCCCATATGACTTCAGTTTAAGGTGCATTTCCTGCATAAGCCCATGTGATTTCTGTTTGCACAAGGTCAATGACCCGTATGTGACATCAGCATGTCACCCGCATGTGTAGGCAGGGATGTGACACTACCCCACTCAGCACACATAGTTATACACCATTCTCCTTGAATTCACTTTGAGGGTGCAAACAGGTTAAACAAGCTGCTTCTATTTGTACAGGACAGTTCTTAATTAGGTAACCTAGTGACTGAAGGTTTAGAGCATGGCTAATGAAACTGATCAATTTTGGAAGGAAATAATGTAGAAGCAACATATTTACAATATATATATTTTTTATAGCAGTGTAAGTTCACTGGTACTTCTTTGGAAGGACAGCATGCTGGTGCCAAAATAACTGGTCTCAGTAACATATCAGAATGCAACTCTCCAAATAACCTTTGTTAGAGTAGCACAAGTACACAGGTATTACAACTTAAGTTCATGATAGTATTTCGTGATAGTATTATTTCAGAGCTAAATGTCACCATGCACCATTCATGATTATATTATTATTCTACTACAGTTTATTCAAAATGTTATGTCTGCCTATTCCTATGCTACACCACTTTGACCAGGTTTTCTGTCATGTTCCTTCATCAGCTTCTATGAATATATGAAACACTGCGAATCTGGCCAGGGTGTGGGAAGAGAGACAACCCAACAAAACCCAGTGGACGATTCAGATATTTGAGCCACTTATGGACCTTAAAAAAAGAGAAAAGTTTAAGGTAATGTTTTTAACTGATCTTTCAGCACCATTCCTTCAGTTTTCAACTATGACAGTTAAAACACATTCAATTGCTTGAACTATTTTACTGGTAAGTTAGATGAGCTCATGCACAGAGTACTACTTGCTTTGGGTGAGGGACAAGGAAAGTAGCAGGGGGAAGGATGTGCTGCATGTGCTATGAGAACACTTTGGATCCTTAAAGATTTCTCATCTTCAAAATCTATTTTAGAGCTTGATGCTATGCATGGTTAACTACACTAGTCAGAAGATCAAGCTCATTTCTGCCTTGCTGAGCAGTTAGGAGTATAACTTCTAAATAGAAAAGCTAAATACAAGAGTACTTAACTAGTCTAGCTTCCTCTTGCTAAATACAAGACTAGCAATAGTAGAATAGTTCAGTTGGAATGGACCTACAAAGATGATGGAAGTCCAACTGCCTGACCACTTCAGGGGTGACCCAAGAAGCTGGAGCATATTAAGAGTGTTGTTGACCATGTGTAACTGTAAGATTCTAAAACAGTCTTTGACCACAAGAGGCCAGGGTAAAACTAGCTTTAACAGTGGAACATGTGTCAGCAGCCAGCCTTGGCATGGTAAACACTTTTCAGGATATACTTCTGAACCAGCATTCTCTGAGCCCTGATTGCCTTGACTTATGGGACTGTCTGTGATCAAGACATTAGGCTACAAGGTCCTGGTCTGTAGCTTGAGATGTCAGTTTAAAGGCAGGACACTTAGTCACTTTGTCCGCTGGATCAAGAGAAGTAATCTTATGGATTGGTGTTGTAGCTTTCCTTGCATTTTGTATGAAACATCACACAGGAAATTGATAGCTGTCATTCCCTGGGGATTATAAGCCTGAAGCAGCAGAGAACTAGTTGAATCAAGGCACCACTTGGCAACAGTTTGAAATGAAAGCTGGTGCTTCATCTCAGTTTTTCCACTTTCAAAACATCCTGGCCACAGGCTCTGTAATGTTTTCAATGCAAGTACTAGGGAGGCCAACTCCACTGGATGCATACCAGTAAAGAGTGCATGAGGCCCTATATGAATCAGGGCTTGTTACATTTCAGGAACACACCCTACCAGACATCTACAGCAAGACAAGAATTAAAAGCTGTGTAACAGGGAAAATTAATAGTGCTTTAGTTGCACAAAGCTTTGAGATAAAATGGTGTACCTATTATATACTTACCAGGCCTTTTTCTACTTTGTCAGGTGAAGTGGCTGAAAAATAAGAGTAACATTAGGAGACTTACTAGGAATTGCTGCAAATTAAATTTCATACAAGACTTACATAGAGTAGAACTTCTTTACACAAATCAAAAGGTCCACTACAAGCCATTTAGTTCCTTGAAGTGTCCAAAGTTACTACCCCTAGCTTCCACCTACAGTGGAAGCTACACCTACACTGTGCCTTCACACAGGCAAACTGTAAAATATAGACATCAAGATGCAGTTTGGATTTTAAGCCCCTCTCTCAAAAGAAAGAAATCCCAATTCCCGCACCCCCCCCCCCCCCCAGCCTATGCTTCTTAGCATTGTCATGGGCTGTTGCAATACAAAATGAGGCAGAAAGTTTGACTGCAATACATGCAGTAAGTCATGATCTGAATTTCAAAGGTAAACTTTGTTCAAAATTGCTTCCAATATCATCTAACTAAGATAGTTGCAAAAAGTTTAATATGCAGTAATGTAAAAAAAGTATTTCTCAGCAGAAGATATTCATCCTCACTAGAAAAAACAACTATGTGCATTCATATAGGGCTAACCAACCTAACATTCACATTAAGAGGCTGGAATGATGCAAGGGCAGTGCTGTATTGAAAAAAATTCTACAGCCAAACACAATGAGTGAAAAATCAATGATCTAATTAGTTGATACTTCTTGTCCCATGCCTGATCTCATGCACAGGGTTTTCCTCGCTATTTGCCAATACAATGCAAGGAGATGGGGGGGAGGGGAGGACTTCCTTTTAAGGACCCTATGCTAGTCTTTGAGGCCAGGGCATCCGTTCAGTTAAAGTTTATTCATTTTATTTACTGAACAAAACTGGTCTCCATTTCACTCAAGTTACTTAATTGAATCACACGCTAAACAAGTGGGAGCTTATCTATTAAAGAGATCCCCTATAGAGTAACACTGAAAGAATAGCCTTAGTGCATGCTCTGCCTCGTTCTGGAAAGTTCATGGGTAGTAATCAAGCAGAATTACCTTTATCACATCTCAGCTTTTTAATTATAAACACCACCACCACCAAAACAACAACCACCAAAATAATTGCAGTAATCCAAAGAGATGTGTTTCCTGCAAAGAAAAAGGAATAAAATCAGTGCCTGAAATACTGAAGCAGTCCCCACATATGACATTCTGAAGTACAATTCTTCCCTGCCACCTGATAGAACAACCTAAACTCCACACTAGTATAAGGACCCAGCTAGCCTGTCCTAGAAAAGGCACTGGGACTATCAACTGACCTGAATCCAAGGACTGGCTTGCAGTACACATTGTTATCCCAGTAGCAGTGGGGAATTCTGTACAGAGCTGCAAAGCAAGCTCTACAAGGCTTTCAAAAGAAATATTTAAGTGGAAAACATATGCGAAGGATGGCAGATTGATGTGCTATAGTGTTGATAGGGCTCATTCCTTCCTTTTCTAGTCAGCAGAAGAGGAAAGTCACTACACACAGCTTCTCAGACATGCTAAACATTAATGAAATGTTTGTAGTGGTCCTAACTTTTAACAGTGAGGATGTTGCAACTTTGAAAACCCTGGCAATACGTATAGCTTTTCACCAAGGTAGGTGCTCTTTTGCTTGAAGTGAAGTTTAAGATGGTTTGTCTTTCCCAACCCCTTCAAGAACTTGTCTCTATCAAGTAATTCCCAGACCAACATACAGAAACTCCTAAGTATGCTACAGAGGAAGTTCAAACCACTGTTTTTGCAGACCATTTCTGTGTTATTAGCCAGAATTCATACACCCAACAGACCAAGCCAAGTGGTATTTATGTTCCAGACCTTGATCAGGTAACCCACATCCTAGGTCCATCGTAGCATTGCAATTCTGCACAATTTCCTTCCCTTCTGGACACCTGAAGTGGATGGCAAAACAGTTGTATCAACATTTCTAGAGTGATGTACTAAACCTGTTTGTGTTCACGCAGAGCTTAGAGACACAAACAGAACATGCATAAACAGATTTGTTAGAACTGCACCTTTTAAATAACCCAATACCTTGTAAGATTAAGTAAAAGCAAAAGGCTAACATACATAAGCTGTTTAAGTGGAGCAAAAAAAACCACAACCAAACACCAACAACACATGTAGTGGATGCATTATTCATGCGTAGTGAGTTTTCTTCAACAAGTGGCTCTACCTCCTGAAGTTTTGCAGTGGCTGCTACAATGCTTATTCAGCTGTGAATGTGGGGAAATACTAATCTGAAGACACAAAACATGTAAGCACACAGACATAAGCAACAAGCACAGTGGAACCAAAAATCTGTATCATCTGGGTCTCAGCCTCATGTATTTTGACATCTAGAATTTAGATGAATGAATAATGCTATTTGTCTTCGAGGGAATTATTCAGTCTAAGTGGTGTGGTAGGTATTAACACACATTGGGCCACAGCTCTGAAGTTCACTAGAAAGAAAAGAATTGCTTATGTTCATTATTGAACTTACGTTTTACTGCATCTTTGACATATTTCACAGCCCTCAGCAGGGCAGAAGTATCCTTGTTTGCATTGGCATTCAGTGTCACGCGTGAGAGTACAGGCTCTCAAAGTTATTTGGTCTAAAATTTAAAAAATGAGTATAAAAGTTGTAGCTCTATACAACTGTGCTTAAGTTATACCCTGGCCATAAAGGCAACATTTTTCCCCAACTTTGTTATTCTCAACAACCAGAAGTGCAAAAAAAAGAGCACCAGGCTTTCTGCATTAAATTAAGGGCACAAGGGTTAAGGTTTCACTGAAACTGTGGTACCGTCTTTGCACTGTCTGCACAGCAAGCATTCTTCCAAGCCATTTGCATGAGCAGTATAATCTTCCCCTTCAGTGCAAGAGATACATCTTCCTTTTGAGTGTGGAGTACTGCAGTGCTGAGCAACATAAGTACCTGTGGAAGAGGAGAATCGGCAGAAGCAGCACTCTCAAGGGATTGTGTAACATACAAATTACCACAGCAGGATGTTACAATATAAAACCATTTTGGTCAAAGTCCAACCCTTCCTTGCAAGCAAGCAGCACATCACACGGGAGCTTGTGTGACACAGCATGGCCAGGAGGCACACCTGAGCTTACTGCTCAGACAAGTGGCAGTGGCAAAGAAGGCAGCCAGGCAGGCCTGCACTGGGACACACCATGGAGCACACAGGATTCACTGCAGCAGCTCAGTGTCACTTGTTCAGCCAGCACCACCTCGCTGGAAGGGATGTATGACAGGCATGGAGAGAATTGCTTGTACAAAAAAAAAAGTGTAACAAGAAGATCTCTTCTCCTTCATCTGAAGGCTCTTCAAATACACCAGATAGCCTTGTGATACTACCCAAGGGTAGTGCACTTCTTGGCACAAAACTGAGTTAACTGCACACATTGAGCAAGGCAGGGAGAGCACAGCAAAGCAAAGTTCCACATACAGAAATCAGAATTCCCCTGGGCTCACTGACTATTGTTAAGAAAACGAACACAAAAAGCAACCCGACTTTGAACACTTCATCCCCAACAGCGGGCAGAGACTTTCTGAACTGCTGCCAAGATATTGCTCCCAGTCATTACGTGTTACGCAAAAAGCTCTCGCTTAAAATGGAGTCCAGCACCAAGAAGCCATCACAGCATCAGCTGGGCTTAAAATTCCACCAGCTGGAATGTAACAACAATAATGAATCACCTCAGATGGGGAATATGGAGACTGTCCAAAGTCTTACCTGCTGGGCACAAGACACAGCAGAGACCTTTGTGCAAGTATTCCCCCTCTCCACAGTCCTCTGCTCTGTTTCCAGACATTATCAACAGTGTAACCTACAGCAAAGACAGACAGGTGTTTAAGTGATTCAACCTGCCAGGACAGGATAGCAATCTTGGGGAGATGTTCCTGTAAAGACTTGAAAACATATTCAGGAGTTCATGGGAAGCCACAAAGGAAACCCAAACTAATTTCTGTTAAGTGTGCTGTTCACAGCAGTAATTACAATCACAAAGGATGGGTTAGAGCAGCACCACACGGTTCCAGAGCAGCAGCTGAAACGTTTTAGGAAACTATTGCCCAAGTCCCCCACCTCCATTTTAACTTTCTTCTTTTCACTAACTCACTACAAGCAAACTCCAGAGACCGAGGTTTCTGCCTGGTGCAAGGGATTTGTTCCACTCACCCTCGGCCTATCTTTAACTTAGAAGGGTCGAAGTCTGCCTTAAAGGAAGAAAATAAAAAGGATACGCCCAAGGAGTTTTCACACGGCATTTCTCACTGGCTCTAACCTTCCTCAGAAGGCAAGTGAATGAGTCATCGACAACAAGAAGCAGCCACCTTACCCTAACTACAGGACCACCAGGAAAAAAACAAACTTTTTTTTTAAAAAAAATGAAAAAGGAAAAGAATCCTGTGCGACTACAGTAGCACGAAGCGCCGAGGAGGGGCGGCCCCGGGCCGTGGTGGCACCCGGGCACAACGCGTTTGGGCCCGGGGACGGCAGCAGGAGGGAAGCGGCTCCGCTTCTTCCCCGTAAGCGTCGGATTTAAAGGTCGCCCTCCCGCAGCTCCGCTCTTCCTACTTTCTCCTCGCGGGACACCCAAAGCCTGCCCCGTAACGGTGGGGTTCACAAAACCACCCTCTTGGCAAGCGGGACGGCGGAGCTCTTCGGGCTGGCTGGCTCCCCCAAACCTTCCCCCGACGGAGAGCAGAGCCGCGACCCGGTGCGCGCCGCGACCCGGTGCGCACCCCGGCCCCGTTCGCCTCCCCAGGCTTAGGAGCGCTTTGCGAACTCCCCCGTACCCTCAGCAAGCACGAAGTAAAAGCGAGGTCCCAGATGAACTGCTGGAAGCGAACGCGGAAAACCGCACGGGGCAGGACGCCCGGCTCCCCAAGAAGGAAGATTTCCACCCCCCAATACACCCCAAAAGGAGAGAGCTGAGGGCCAGGTCCCTCACTCACCAGCAGTCCCATCACCCTGCCTCCCATCGCGGCGCCCAGCACTTCCTCGCCGCGCTCCCGCTGCTCACCCGGAGGAGGAGGTGGTGCCACCGCCCCTTTATCCGCCCCGGGGCGAGCCGCCCCCGCTCCGCCCCGCCGCCTGCCCGCCGGGAAGCGGCTCCGGTGCTCCGCTTTTCCACCCGTGTGCCGAAGCGCTGATTTGCAACGGCAAGAGGGCAGCCAGGTAGCACGGAAGGGACTGGCCCCAATGCGAGCAAAGTGAGGAAAAGAGGGTAGAGCGGTAGTACGTATCCTGGTGGCGTGCTTCATACCGACTGGGAGCAAGAGGAAACTTTAGGAAACGGCTCAGCTCCTGGCTTTCCACCCAAAGCTCACGTCTGGCTGCTAAAGGGCTACTTGCTGACCACAAAAAGGAGGGCAGAAGGAGAATTTTTCAAAAAAGCGCACAAACTGGCTGCATAACCAGGTTTTCTTACTCCCCCAGAGTTCTCATTTTTTTCAACAGCAGGTATTGCTCCGAGAGAGATAGCAACAGCCATTATTTTCTTCAAGAATAGTTTTCATCCTCCTCATGCACATAACTGGCATGTAGGAACATTCACCTCCTGATGTTGAAATTGGATTAATAGCACAAGGATGCATGGAATTTTCCTTTTGGGATTATTTTTAATCCCTTGCGGCAGTGGCAGTAAATGTTGGATACTTCTGTTCTTCTGATGCATAATTAGTTTATATAGGTTAATAGTTTCTTTCATTGAACTGCTCCTCTCTTGGTAATGTTTGTTTTATTTGACTGCAGTAATAAGTCCTAGTAAAATCCCTGTGGGTGCAGAGTTTTGTAAAATGGAAAGGATCCAAAGAATTTTAAACATTCACCTAGTAATGGCTTCCTGTTCAGCACTACTTTTTTTTTTTTTAGTAACTATGTTCTCAAACCCAGAATATATGACATACCTGACATGTAAATACCCCCACAGAAGAGGAGAGGATCCTTGCAGTAACTTGAATACATGGTCCCAAAGGGGGGCATGTCTGACAAGGAAGGCTGTGCTGACAGGCCAGAGATGTGCTGACTTGCTGAAGCATTTAAAGTGAGATTTAGGCAGGAAATTAGTAGACATGTTTGCACAACTTTAGGAGCAAACATTTTTAAGGCCCATACGGGACTTTGTGTAGCCAAACAAGTCTTAGGAACGACTGGGCATTCTTCCCTAGGTAAAGGCCAGGGGACCCACTCCTACCAAGTTTTAAAGTGCATATAGTGCGCGTCAGACTTCCTCAGAAAAAGGAATGGACAGGATGCTGTGCTTCAAAAAGGCATCCGATCTGGACTGAAAATGTTGACATTCTTCAAGGATGAAGAATCCTTTGTTTCTCTTGAGACTTTTTGCTAATAATGAAATCACTCTCACTTCTTACAGCTTGTGATTTGTTTCTTACAAGAACGTCATCTTCTGGGCGCTGGCTTGTATCCTGTCCATGACAGAGAGCTGTGGTTTTCTCTCCACACAGCTATCCCCTATTATCAAGCCACCCCCTTCACGTAAAGGTTTTCTAACTCTTAAGGCAAGTCTGTACATTTATGTGTGACAAGTGAAAGTCATGCACCGTCACAGGCAACCACTTCTACTTTTAGGAAGTCACTATAATTAAAAGACACGGACAGCTCGAGCCAGATGCTTAACCATGTACCAACATGCTATTGCTATTCCAAATTACTGCGTATATCTGAGATTCTTGCAGGCCTATTCCTGTAGTGGTTTTTTTTCCTCTAAAAAGCATGACCTAAGAGTGGTTTGCTTGTAAAATGCTGTAAAACACAAAACCATGGTCAAACACAAATAATCTCTCAGACAAACTGCCATTGAAAGTTGTGTGTAGTTTTATTTCAACATATCAAGCACAAACAGATTTCCCCTACTTGGGGAATATGACGAGGAATGTAGTTAAAAATTTGGAAACATTTACATTGAAAGATAGCCCAGACTGGCACCACCACTAAGTATTTTAAGGCTGTATATATAGCAGTACTTACCACTTGGAACTAGAACGGCTTAGTATTGTCTGCAGTCTACAGGAAATATTGCAAATCTTTAAAAAATGGTGTAAGGAAGACTATTAACAGATTTGAACAATGCAGTGGCACAATCCTTCCTCCCTTCTGACCTTTGACAATAAAAGTGCCTACGACCAAACACATGTACACCCATATTGCTCCTGTCCTTCTCACCTATTCTGGGGCAGTGATTCCTTTCTACAATACTTGTGTGTGGTATTATAAAACAGCCATATAGCAAATAATAACAATAACAGTAAGTGACCGGGTTCTACGAATAGGTTTGTCTGATGTGACACTTCATGGGCCCAGTCCAGGACGCCAATCAGCTCTGTAAAGGTATAAGGAGCTTTCACTGAACACTTCCTGTTTCCTGAAAAGGAATGGTGCTAAGAAGTCACACATATTTACAGTTCATCTGAAATGGAAAACAAAACATCCTGAGGTCCCGTTCTGTGTGTGTGTGCTGACAAAACAAATTATGACCTAATATCCTGGGGGGTGGATTTTTTGGACCAAGTGTGCTACCTCACTTAATTAAATGCAGCCAGACAGGCACTGTGAACATCAGTTCTTTACAGCTCCCCAACTACACTCCCTCTCTCACAGAGCTATAAACCACGCCGGTGTGGCTTTTCCAAAATGCTGGCATGTTTACCATTTTGGGGGTACCAATACTGTTGGGTAATTATTAATTGCATCAGAAAAGGACAAGACATAGAAAACAAATTGCACAATTAAAGCTACATTTGGCTTCAGCATTAAGGCCCATACAGGTTAAGAGGTCCTTGAAGATGTACATGTAAAAGGCAAAAATGACATAATCTGCAGGAACAAAGTTCCTAGGTCCCTTTTCCACCTGTCTTTCAACTTTCTTCCGCCTCTGCCGCGTTGGTTCTAAAGTGCTTTGGTGCCTCGCTGGGCTCCTTGCGCAAGTGGCCCCCCCTCCTGCAGCCAGTAATTGTTATTGCTGCCAAACGTAGTGGTTTTATTTGAAGACATAATTAATGAATAGTTGACACGTAAGAAAGATGCAAAGGAGAAACCAGCAGCGAGAGTCCAGGAGGAAGCTTTCAGAAGAGACCTTCCTGTGGAAGGATTTTTTGTTCAATGCGCTGAGGTTTCTGGAAAAGAAAGCGATATGTTTATTTGTGTGTTTGAGGGAGTGGCCAACACCCAGAGCCCCAGAGTTTCCACACAAACAGGGATCCCATGACTTCTGAGGCACCATAATGGGTATGGCACTGTGCCCCACAGACTCTCCTCCCCTCTTTTTAACAGAAAAATGAGTACTTCTGGGTGCTGCTGGAACAAGCAAAGCACAATAGCTGGCATGAGAAGATGTAAGGGCACAAAAACCTCTTTCCCCAGCACCCATTCACAAATGTATGTCCTAACCTTCCCAAATGCAAGAACCAGCCCTGGACATCTCAAAGAGCAACAGAGAAGAGCTAAAATCATGTCACCAATTCCTCCAGCTTCCAGAAACGGTGGGCCTAGTATGTGATCCTGCTCCACCGATGCCTCTGTAGGGCCGGATAATATGCCTCACGCCTTAAGGAATCAGCGGGGCTCCCTGGATTGGATGTAGCAGCTAATACCTCCCCTGCCCTCCCCAAAGGAGTCTACAGTGCAGAGCACCTTAACAGCAGTTGGTTAAGCATCTGTGTTCACCATTTCCCTCAGCTGGCAACTAGCAATTTACACAAGAAGAGGGAATGTAGTGCTTTTCACCCCGTGGAGCTCAGTATTCAGACCATGTGCCTAAGTCTCTGCAGCAAACTGAGCAAATTCAGAACATACCCAATGGCTGATAAGAAGGGAGATCCATGCCTTCTTGCATAGCAGTTTTCTTTATAGCCAGCACTCTGCCCAACCCCTCCCAGCTCCTGCAGCTGTTTTGCAGTTGGGAGGGCCAGGAAATATGTAACACGCTGAGGTGATACTTTTTGCCCCCATAAAGAGAGTCTTAAGCGGAAGAGATTACTGTTTCAAGTAAGGGTTGGTTTTGCCTTTCTGATGCATAACCTATTAAGGTTACCTATTGAAGCAGTTGTTCACTGCACCCCTGCAGCTGATAAGGACGCTCCAAAGGCCACAGCGGAAGACTTAAATGCCACAGGTTATTTTTAGTCCATTAAGATAATTGCTTTGATGAGGGAAAATGGTTACCTGTGTATGTCCTGTTGGGCTCTCTGTAGGGATAAGACAGCTGAATGAATTTCCTTCAGGTGATTCATTTCTTTCCCACACTGAGTGCACAGACTTCCAAACCCTGCGGCAAAATATTAACGGACATTATGTTTTACATCACCATCTCTGGTGGCAGTGATGAAACATAAACCAGGTTCACCCAGCAAGTAGCTGACTGTGATCAAATTGTCACAGCATGGGGGGACACTTTCAGGAGGAAACATGGGGAAAAGGAGACAGGTGGCAGAATCTTCCACCTTGAGGACAGAGGTCAATGGACGGGGTCCTGTGACATTAGTCTGGGGCCCCTTCTCAGCTGTCACGAAACTCTTTTTACAGCAGTTAAGGGGAGGGGGATGGAGTGCTCACATCTGCTTCCATCTCTGAAATATTCAAGGTTACCTGCATCCAAGGCTGAGAAAAGGGAATGAGAAATTAAACCTGTTTCCCATCTATTGGAATTTCATTGTATTTTCCCAACCTATTTTTTCCAGGAGTTGGGAAGCCCTTGTCAGTATAGACAGCATAAAGTAGAAAGAGGAGTGCATAAGGAAAGTACAAAAGCAGAACATTCTCTTTATTTGCCCATGGGCAATGGGCTTGCACCAGGCTGGGAAATGTCCAAGGAATGCTCAAGGAATAAGGTACCGAAGGAGGACAAGAATAGAAAGTCCGGCCCAATGATATCTAAATACTTGCCATCATCATCTGACAGCTCCTGTACGGATTCTGGTGTTGAACAGCTGCTCTCTGTATTCTGGCTGTGGTTGGATGGCTGATCACTGGTTTTGCGGCGTCTGCAGTCTTTGGCAGATCTCTGAATAAAACAGGGATTAAAAGAGATTCAGTCACTATCAAACTGAAGACTCTTCTGTTTGAACAGTATCATGTAAGGTGCTGAGGAATATCTGTGAGGTTGCGAAGTTTGATTGCTTTTTCAGCAGCTCCTAGTAGTTGGACTCCTGGCAGCTAGTTACGGATATCAAAAGCTCGTTAAGTGTATTATACACATGCCCCATACAAAGGCATTTCCTCAAATTATAACATCCTTAAGAAACCCATACAAATTATTTTTGTCTTAGCTACAACTGACACATACTAGTGATGAATTTTATAGTTCTTTCACTGAGTCATATACCCACCAAACAGATACATAAGAGAATGGGTGAGAAGAAAAACAGAACCAATTTTCCTGTAAAAGATTTTTCAGAAGGTGACTGAAGGATTTAAACACTGGAGAACTTTTATACCTGATTTCTTCAAGTAGATTGGAAAGTTTTTCCCTACCTCTGGAATGGGTAAACCAAACCCACTGTTTCCTAACAGTTCTCATATGAGGGCCTGAAAAGCAGTTATGAACCTCAGCTTTCCCACTGTTTCAGAGGTGTTCAGATTTGGGGTACTATCAAATAGAAGTCTATGTTCCTAATAAGACACAAGTTCTTTAGTGTAATATGGATTATATCTTGCTAGTTCAGATGTTCTACATTTACAAAGCATTTTCTGAGTAACATGAATTACTCCACAGATGAATGCAATGGTATCATTCCCACTTAATACAAAGGATGGGCACAAGTTTCTTGTCCTAAGAGGAAGCAAGTGATAAAGGCAGATGGCACGGACTGAAATTTAAATTGCAGGACAGTGGCTGTGCACTCCAATACCTTGGTCACATCCTCACTATGGAAAATTTCCTGTTTTGGAAACTCTGAACAGTGAAGCTCAGCTCAGTCACATGCAAAACCCAGTATAAGAGTCAGTGTCAGTAACACTGTGTGGGAAAAAAACACCAGAAAGGATAGGACACATCAACCAGGAATTACAAATAGTTAATGATGGTACGCTACTGCTGGCCTAGAGTCGTAAGCTATATCTACCCAAAACAAACCTTTCAGCCTGTGCTGTGCTTACATGGAAATGCTGCAGAAAAGGGCTATCTAAACAATTATAAAAAATATTGTATTTCCCAAAACAGGCCTTTTACCTTGTGCCGTGTAATCTGATTGTTTATGCATGTTGTTGTGTGGTTTGACATCCTTGTAGATAAGTGTCTTTCCATGGTCTGCAGTATCCCATTCTTCTCAAATTGGGCAATGTCATTCAAAGGATCCCAAGGTCTTAAACTTTTGAGACCAAAGGAAAGAACATCAGAAAAGCAAGAATACCACTAGGTGTGTTAAGAGCAATGCACCAATTCCACATGCATCAGGGCAGACATTCATCCCTGACAGTAACAAGACTTTCCGCAGATGCCGTGTGTGGAGTAACAGACACTTCCCTGCATACACAGTTCCTAGCAATGAATGAGGGGCTCCAGTCACCAGAGGCTTCACCCTTCATGTCACGAGAGGAGAGCACAGTTGCCAACTCTGCTTGCGCAGTGCAGAAAATCTCTGCTAAACGATTCCACACTTGATCGCAGCAATGTGGATTTATACCAATGGCACAGCAGATTTTCCATTGCCATGCCCTCAATTCCAGCTATGCCCAATTTGTATCAGGAATACGCACTCCAAGAGAGCTCAGAAAGCAAACCCAGGGCACAGTCTGGGGAATGGTAGGACCAGAATTACAGGTCTGTAACCTCACTTGCAGCCCTGGGAACTCAAGCAGAGAGGTCTGCTCATAACCCACAACCCCGCCACTCACTCCTCGTATTTGTAGTGCCATTCGTTAGTCGTGGCATCATGCCGGAAGAGCAGCGGTTTCCATTCTGTGCCATTCTCTCTCCGCTCTCGGGCGGCATTCCTCTGCTCCTCCTCCAGCACAAATTTTTCCTGCGTTGCCTTGTGTTGATCACCTTTGTTTATTGCACTAGTAACATGCTGCCAAAGCCTACAAATAAACAAGGAAAGAAGTTAATCTGCCTTAAAAACAGCAATTTATTTTGCCAGCTGGAAACTTAGAGCAGACACTTTTCTGGTCTATTGATACTCCAGAGGACCAGTATCAGGATTACTCAACCTCAGTTTTGGCTTGCAAATTAAATGAACATCATGAGAATGGCAACAATGAATGCTGTATGTAACGATCAGGGGAACTTCCCCTTAGATAACATCACCTACAATATTCATTAAAACCTTCAGTGCTGTCTGTGTGAGTTATAAAGTAGTTATGCTCAGTTCATTGAGGTTAGTGGCATCTTTAGAGGTGATTGATATATAATGAAGAATCTGTTATCTTACTGTCCCTTTCAATCATTTAGGTTTAGAAGTCTTTGCCTTAATGTCTATCCCTGAATCAAAGGCTTTATATTTAAAATTTAGAAGCACTGGAAGATGAATGCATGTGCAAGGCTTGCAGCTGCACATGCAATGTTGTACTCCAATATAGGAACGGCAACCAGTCTGTAGGAAGTCAATTCAATCCACAAGAAATGGACATGTGGTTGTGCACACAAACTGAAAGCACTGAAGGCTTTCATTCGCACTTCATTTCAGCTGCCAGAAGATTTGTGATCTGTCATATGATGTCTCAATGAGCTTCTGGATTAAGGAGAGGATCTGCCTTTTATAAGAGAAAAAACATTACTTTCTTTTCACGATAACAAAGATGTGATAGCCCTCTCTACAGTTCCTCTAATCAGGGCATTCTAATCTTCATTTCAGATTGGATATACTTCTGAAATTAGCAGTGAGTCCTCCCAAAACATTACTGGATGGTTTAGTGATTAGAATAGGGACTGGAGATCCAGGCTGTTCCAGTATTCCCAGCTCTCCAAAACACCAGTCCTGCCTTTAAAAAAATGATTGCATTACTGCATTTCATTTGGAGCTTGCTGTGAGGCTTTTAATGTAAAAGGGGTACTGATGATTTCATTGTATTTCTATCACTGTATGCTAAAGCAAGACTCTAAAACAAGCAGCCGCTTAGATGATTAACTGGAGGCAGAAGAACACTTTCCTGTCCTTTTTGGCATATTACTCCTATGTTCTTGTGTATGAATCTTTTCTCCCAGAAATAAAGGAAAGAAACTCACTTCAAACTCAAAGTGACGGTGGGGGAGGGAGAAGCGAAAATAACAGTTTGAGGAAATAACACGGTGGCATAAAGTCAGTTCTAAGGAATGTGGTGTGTAAAGAGCGAATCCTCAAACTGAAGAACTTCAGAGGGACACAAACAAAATCACTTGACAAGGGCAAATTACTCCATCAAGACTTGCATGTGTCAGACAATGAGACCCACCATGGTGAGCTGCATAATGGTAAAGCTTCAGAGACTCTCCAGTGTATGTGAAAATAGGTGATTTTCATCACTGCAGGAAAGACTGTGCAATTCAGGCAGAACATAGCCTCAATTAGATGGTAATTTATTCACAGAAATGCCAGCAAAATAAGGAGCTCAGTGGAATGTCTGTTAGGGATCTTCAAAATTTTCCCTTCTGCCTCCTTTCCCTGGATTATTAATTTCACTGTTAATTTCTGCTGTAGCAAGGGAGTCAGCTCTGGCTGTACCCTGGTAAACAGAGAAATGGAGATTCTTTGTCTCCAATACTAAGGTTTCTCTTCTCTTTTAAAAGAATCTTCTTCAGAAGTTTAATAGAAAAACATGCTCCGGTCTCTTCTGCAACAATGGCAATTGCACCAGTGTAAGTTACAAACACAGACTTTATTGCCACTGCTGTCCAGATGAAGCTAAATGCTCATGGGGGTTTATTTTCATTCATTTCCCTTCTCTACCACAAAAAGGGGAATCTTCTTAGTGTGATGTGATGCAACACAGAAATCAGATGTCCACAGGCAGGTGGCCAATCTACTGCAGAGGAAGGCAGCAAACTGCATGTGCTGCCTTGGGATATTAGCTGTTTTTGGCTAACCGTGTTGGTGAGATGCAGAAGTAGATGGTTTGAAAGAAGTGCCACATGATGTTGTTGCTCAAGGTGTTCTTGCTCAAGAACTAGCTCTGGAATGCTCTGCAACCCCCTGCGTCAGGTAGTCATTCCTTCCATTTCCTAAGTGAAGTGCCAAGACTGTACTCTCAGGTAATGTAGATTACCCTAAAAATTCTGGTGCAGACTTTATTTGAGATCTCAGCTGAGATTATGAGGCACAGTTAAACATCTCTTTAATTGCGTTCTCATAAAATTCTGTTATGTGGTTCAAAGCACTGCTCTGCTCATGCCAGGACTTTCCACATGATTCCTCCAACTAGTTTAAGAGCCTGTGGTTGAAACAACCTTTCTTAACAAGATATCTGACCTCACATTGACATCTTGCCCTTCCACAGAATGTTCCAGCAGTTTTAAGAGACCCTATTCATGTTCTCTGGACTCCAGGGAGAGTTGTTATTTTAGCAGATATTTATTATTTTTATTTATATAATAATTTATTTATATATATATATATCAGATATTTATTATTTTAGCCTCCATCATTTCTTGGCCCAGCTTCCTGGTTATTTCAGAGCTATACTTCACAGAAATATTCCAAAGTTAATAGAGTGGAACAGAACAGGTAAATGGATGGTAATACACGCAGGCAAGGCCTTTCCAGAATCGTGCTGAGCCTTCACAGTCCTTGCTCAGTTCCAGTGGAGGAAGAAGGAGTGAGACATTTCCAGAGCTCCTTACCTTTCTGACTCAAAGTCCGTCTGCTCCTCAAATAACACAATATGGCGCTTCAGTCTCTGCCTTCGTACTTCACTAGTTGGGTTCCAGAACACTTCTACATTTCCATTTTTCAACTCATTTATATGTACTTCCCCATCCTGAGAAGAAAAACACAGTGAAATGGTTAAGGACAATCAGAAACACAAGGCAGAAAATAATCCTGACAAACGGAAGCTGAATCCGGATGATGGTCAGGATAGGGCTTGGTTAGAGGGCTTTTTTCCTCCTCTCGTCCATTAAATCTCACTTGTCATTTCCTGAAAGTTTCTAAAGTGATTGAGGAGAGACATTCCCTAAAACACTGGCTGAATTAATCAGAGAAGGACTACAAAGATATCAGGTTCCTTTTGTCAGGCTAGTGCCCAGACAAGGGTACCTATAAAAGCCCTAATACATTCTCCTTTCCCCAATACTCCTTCCAGGTACCACCCAGGATACGTAAACAAGACCCCTAGCTCCTTTTCCAGTCTTTCTTCTCTTCCTCACTTCTGAAATCTCATGCTGAGCCTACTGAAATACCATCCTTTCTAGGAAGGAAAGCTAAAGCTGAGCTCTCTTTCACATTATTTTTTCAGCTTAGTCAGCTTATTCTATTATTGCTGCTGAATTTCATTTAGCACTTCACAAAAATGCCAAAAGTCTTTCATCCTTATTCCTTGCCAATACACTTGGCAACCAACTATTAAACAGCACTTCTCTGATCTGAGGCTGGCCAGACAATCGTGCTGTGTCCCTGCTTTACTAAGCCTCTTTCCAGCCTTGCTCACAGACACAGCAATGCCATGGAGCCAGACTGAGTAGGTTGCAGAGCATATAGTGAACAGCACGACAGTGACTGCAAGTGGAAAGAATCAGACGACTACAGGTGCTGAACAGTGTGTGCATTGGTGCCATTCAGCTGCCTGGACATGGTAGGAGTGTCGTGCAAATCTTAGTTAGGTCACAGCTATTTGCTTAGCCCATCACCACCTCATTTCCTTGCATCCCAGCTGCTGCATTTCTTCCCCTGCCACGGTCCCTGATGCATGTCTGTTTTTCAAAATCCCACTGTCCATGTCTTCAGCTGTGAAACTCATTCAATTCCAAGGGTCTCTTGACCCTCCTTGAACTCTACCTCAGGGAGAGGGATCATATCATTCTGTGATTCTGTGATTTCCTCTGCCATTTCCTGAGGTGCCAATTCCAGGACAGATCTCAGGTCCCCAAAAGCCCCCCAGCTATGGATGGGAGGAGGCAGGCATTATCAAACTTTGCTATGTGCATCTCTAACAGACACATACAAGCCCTCAGCTGCAGCTTTGACTTTATTCAGGTGGGTTTCAGGTTCTCGGGCAAAGAATTAGCTTTTAAGCTGTGGGGGTCTCTGTCAGGAAACCAGACAGTGCTGGAAAAAAGCCTTCAGAGCTCAGGAAAGCAGGCCAATACTCTCAGCGGGGAGGGAGGAGAACAAACAATGTCCCTACTGCTGCACAGCAGCTACTCTTATTCACAGCATGCAACTCCAAACAGTGGCTTATGGAGCCACCCATTCAAAGCCATTTAACTTCTTTCATACATCATTCTAATTTTGTGCACCACAAACAACCAGCACAAAGACCAAGGGAGGAATAAATTATTTTCATGCTGATAAAACCCTAACATAGAAGGCTGGAAGCTGAGCAGCATGCAGCCCTGTGGCTCAGCACCCCAGGGGAGCTGCTCGATTACACGCTCTTGCGGATGGCGTTCGCAGGACCCACCACAGACAATGCGCTCCACAATCCAGCACAACTCACAGTTGCCAGAGCTCATCTGACAGGAAAGGTAGCTCAGAATGGAAAAGCTACCCAAGCACAGGAAGCAAATGTCCTTGTGCACATCCAGAATGGGCAAAACTCCCTGATTTCAAAGTGGTCATTAGCTTTTTATGTAAAAAGAGAGATTGCCTGGGGGAAGGTGTCCAGCTGTGATTCTCTAAGACCGCTCGACCAAAGGCTACACTGTGGTTAGGACCTCTGTAAAAAAGGCTTTATCCAGGCACGTTTCACCTGACCTGCTTTCAATACTTACTTCAGGGTGAGACAAATCTCATCTCAGAAGCAACAATTTCTAAGGACTGAAAAGGGACCACAGGTCAACTGTAATGAAAATACGGACATATAAATGTAGCTGAGATAAATACAAAAGAATCCAGTTCAAAGCAAGGTTTCACCACTTTTGCCTCAGCTACCAGGAGTTCCCAACTAAAGCTCTAGTCTGCATCCTTCACCGTGCAACTTTATTCCTGCTGGACTCCGGCTTAAAGATGCCTTTGAGTGATGCACTTACAGAGGTTAAGCATGCAAAGGTGCTGGCTGGTCTGTGTTTTGAGCTGTCCATACAGACAGAACCTCACAGGATCTGTGTCTTTGTCCTTCACCTTATCAGCAGAGGAATAAGAGTCTTCTACCATAAAGATTTGCTGTGAAAATAACAAACTTAAAACCCCATGCCCTTCCCTGGCACTGTTGTTGCTAGAGAAGACGTGAACGCAAGGCAGAAAGAAGCCTCATGATTTTCACAATCACTCTAAGGCTAACAATCTGCCTTCTCTTGTTGACTGCCATCGGGGCCTGTCCTAAGCCTGGAACCCTAAATACAGAGCCACTGGTTTCAATGGAAATGCTCCTCACTGGTTCCAGCTTTGGCTCAGGCTCTGGAAGTGCAAGTGTTACCCGCACTGCAGGTGGATGGGACTGTGGAAGCATACGTGACCTTGAGAGGTGTGCCCTGGAAAGCTCTAACATGCCCGCGCACTCGGGGATGACGCAAGGAGGCAGGATGCGCTGGCCCTCCACCACCTCTGCTCCAAGGCAGGGAGCCTGCCAAGGGCTGCCAATCCTCCCACACACCCCGCTGCCCCTACACTTAAACTGTCAACAACTTCTATTATCGTAAGTTACCCAGTGTCCATCGAGACTTGCTAACACTTCTTCTCCTGATTTAATCTTCCCAGAGATTTGATTAATGCTTGTGCTGCCTCCGAAGAAGGGCTGTCAGGGGAGAAAAGAAATAGAAAATATGATCAGCCTAGTGAGAACTGGAAGGGAGCCAAAGACAGTGGTGCAGCAGGGTGGAAGGAAAAGTGCAACCTGGGGAAAAGAAGAATGAATTCTAACATGGATTTTGACTATCTAGCATTGCACACTTCTCCTTTTGTCCTTTTGTTTGCAAAACTGAAAGCACTGTAGGAGCTGCAGAAGAGAAGTAAGCCTTCTGGTACTTTAATATTCAGCAGTGCAAGGCCCCACTTTCATTGCAGATTAGTTTATTGTTAACTAGTTATCAGGATAAATGAACACAGGCGAGTTTTTCCCATCATCCACAATTGCATTACAGTTTGCACCATTTTACTTGCAGCCTTGTCCAAAGAAAGGCAGCAGCAGTAATGTAGTTGGTGACTTTTCCTGCTTATGGGACAGCAACAGCAGTGTGGCACTGCTTATGGCTGCATCTGTGTAAAGTCTCCAGTGTGAAGAAGCTATTGTCAGCAGCGAACAAAAAAAGAAAAAAGGGTATTTCCAGAGTCAAGGAAAAGATTCTCAGAACAATGGAAAATTCCCCTCACCTTCTGCCTGCCAAACACAGGAAACAGCGATTGTGTGACTAGTTCTTCCAATTCCTACCACACAATATTTCTTCAGACATTTTAGCTGCTGCTTTCAATAATGTTGTGAAAATGAATTATTATTTTTTTAATAACAAAATACAATCAAATCTATGGCAAACACCACGGAAAAAGAAATTACAAGCATTTCAAGAACCAATGTACATAATCCAGTAGAGTATGGGTATATATCCAAGTTAATACCAAAACTATGGGGTTTACGTTCAACTGCTCACAATTCTACTGAAAATGGTGGATAATAAATACTCGAAGCAGAGCATGTAATTAAGATACGGGGACCTCTCTGCATTATGTCTGCACTAAGCATCTTATTTTCAATCCAGAAAATAATGGTTTGCATTTTAAGTGCTGAAGTTGCTTGTAGATTTGAGATGACACTGACTAAATACTCCATCAGCCTCAGTACTGTATGGGAACTATGGGAAGTACAGGCTGTAAAGACAAGGACATGGGGAAACAGTTTACTTTGTAAAGGCAAATAAAGACAGAAAAAATTTATTGCTTTCAGAAAAATGTGATCTGCAAAAGACTCCCCTACGTCCCATAATTTCTCACATTTATGTCAGCTAATGCTGCAACTATAAAATCCTCCAGGCTCTCAGTTTGCCATGTTTCATTTTATGCACAGGCAAGAATTTTTTGGAACAGAAGAGGAACGGATGCTCCTTAAAAAGCAAGTTAGCTGTCCAGGAAAAGATACAGGTCATAATTTTCTCTCCCAAGTTTTAACATGGCTGAAGGAATGTCTAAAGACATCTCTGTTTTATCTGCACACCTTAAGTTTGCATTACCAAGGTTTTCTATGGGAGAAAACTGCTATGTGAACAAGTCAGTACAAGGCAATGACAGTGCAGGTCTTGAGCATGATAGCCACTCCAAATCAGATGGCCGAAAATGGGCTGTTAACCTACCATCGAGGCAAGGTCCTGTAGCCTTAAGAAACACAAGGTTCAGTTCATTTTAACACCTGCTAGGTATGGGTATGTATGTGACAGTTAACTTGAGAGCAACCTTGAAGATTCACATCACGACTTGTCTTGAAGTACTCTGCACACCTCATTGTACTTTGCAAGCAAAAATAATGTTACCTTCTGAAACAGAAGCCACATTGTCATTGCCAGAATTTCAGAAGAGAGTCTGGCCAACAGCCAGCTGGCAGTGAACAAGCTGTGTGTAACTCAGGCTTAGGAGTTGGGTTCCGTCAAATTGCACCAGGCAAGACTGACTGTGGGATGACGCCTCCTCTGGAGTTAGGCCACCCCAGGGTGGGGGTACAGAAATAATGTGGTGTATATGCCCATGTCTTGTCTGGTGTACAGGGGCAAGCCTGCGATCCACTCAAAAGGGAAGCATGATGTCTCTTACCTTTAGCTTGAATTCCAGTTCTGCCCTGTGGTTTGTTTTCTCACAGTCAATGGTAACTTTCCCTCCAAGCTCCATTGTCATGGTACCATATAAAATTCCTGAAAGGGGAAAAAAACAAGAGAACTAAGAGAGGCCCTAGTTGAAGTGCTTTTTTCTGAACTCAAATTAGTCCCACTGATATGCTGTGAAATCTGGTACTTGGCTTAACATTTTGAGAAGATGGAAACCAAAGTTTCCAGGACATGTGTGTTTACTCTAAGCATGAAGAATCGTCCTGAGTCTGTATTGCTCATATACTACACCAGCTGAGCAACAGCTTGACTCATGGGTACTGATAGAACATATGAAGCAAGCTGAAATTGAGACAGCACAAATTGAAAAGGGTTGTGCACAGTAATTTCATTTATGCTAGTGCTTGAACAGACCTAGCTGCCTCTCACAGGGTGGATGGGGCAGAGAGGAGCTGTAATAGGATTCAGCAGAATCTGGGGGACTAGCAGTTGTGTAGGGAGCTCCTTTTTACACATGCTTACCGTTTTCTGGAAAGGTCATTTGCAGAAAAAAACGACTCAACAACAGAAAGATTTACACACAGGAAAAGTTCACAGAGAGTATGATTTACAGAAGTTACTGGTTCAGGTAGCTAGACCTCCCATAAAGATTAACTTATCGGTCAATGTGCCAAAATGAAAAATATGCAAAAAGCAAAATGGGATCAAACTGTTGCAGGAGTGATTTTATTACTTTGGTTCCAATGCCACCAAGGCTTAGCTTTCTAAGGAGAAATGCAGTTACTGCAGTGAATCAACTGGCAGCCATCCCAGGGGCTTCAGTGCATACCCAGATCAACAGAGCTGTGCCAATATTGTACCCACACACAACAGCAAGCACCAGCCTCATGGAAGCAGCTGGTACACTGAGGAATATCACAGTTTCATTAACAAAGAAATCAGAAGTCAAGTCAGGAATTTTTCATCCTTTATTCTTAAAAAGTCAGAAAACATATTAAACAATTTTTGTCATTAGAAGAACTTTACATCCTCAGAAGCTCATGAACTCTTACTTTTTCCATCTTCATTCTACCTGCAGTGCATATATGGAGTATTTTTAGTTTCTATGTAGTGCTAGAACTAACTTAGCATGGGCCTAATTCTGTCCTCAGCTCTGTACAAACAAAGCAAAAATACTTCAGTTAGTATTACTGCTCGTCTACTGACTCCTATGACTCACATACAGAACAGATGCTTCCTGGAAATGCCAGTCCCTGCAGTTTGAGGTGTTCGAGTGGAAAGAAGAGCCAGTGCAAAGTTAAGTCAGTAAGATTAAATTATTACTACATTATTCTTTCTGCTTGCTTCCTATGCGAACAGTCACATCTTACCTTTACAGTGGGCATATGGCATAGTAATGACATAATCTTCCCCCCTGTTTAGAAACATAAGCTTTGCCTTCCCATCCAACAATGCAGAAAGTGAGTTACCTGAAATTTAAAGGAACAAATACATGTATATTAAAATGCTCATTATGCATGGTCACTCATCTTATCCTACTTTAGAAAAACATTTACGTTTAAATGTAGGACACTAATGAAAGAAGAGATATGAAACAGCAATAATTCAGGACCTGGCAAATCATTACCGCTGAAGGCAAGCAGTTCTAATAAACTCTGCTGCATGACTTTCATTTGCTCTGGCATTCGGCCCCTGTTGCAGAAAGGGCAGTAGATTAAGTAAGCCATTAGTGGGATGCACTAATGAAAGCAGTTCCAATGCTTTAGAGCTTTTCCAGGTGTTTCTGTTCTCACAATTTCTCTAATTGTGTAGGATCCCAAATAACAAATTAATTTGCCAGAAAGACAGAAATGACAAGTGTTTCAACAGATACAGCTACAAGAAGACAGTACTTAAGAGGTGTCTGACTAAACAGAAAAAGAATTTTAAACAGCAACACTGTTTCAGAGCCTGTCGTTCTGCTGTCCTTCTGGAGGACATCAAGGTTAAAAGATCTGAAGCCACTCTGAAGCTCTAGGTTTCAACTCTTACAAATCTGTGAGCTAAATAAATCAAGCAGTTACATTTATATGGAGACTGTTGCAGAAGTCATCTGGATAATCAGATAGCTATAAAATGCCTCATCTGTGAGCATATGGAAAATATCTTGACAACTAATTGTCCACACATCCTCATAAACCTTCACCTTCTGAAAACCAGGTTTTTAAAGGGCTCAAGATTTCTGATTATTATTAATTTTAAGCAAACATTAGTGTGATCTCCCACTGAAATGGTGAAAATGGGGAAAACCCAGGAGAGCCCAAACAAGGGATTAAGGCATCCTGGTGGTAGATGCTCTAAGCATTTTTTGTTCTTAACTCTGAGCACACTGAGGAGTGACTGAAAAACAAAAACGATTTCACAATGGAAGGTGCCTAGACTTAATGTCTTACCATAAAACTTGGACCTAGCAAGAATGCTTCCAGTAATGCAAAATCCATCCTTCCTATTGCTGACGTGAAAAGCTGACACTGGTGGATGATGAGAGACCTAGAGAAAAAACAAACAAACAAAAAAAAAGCATACAGAGACATTTACAGCAGTCTTTACAAGTTAAGCAGCATGAAGGATGAAACAGCATCCTTACGAGGTTGTGCACAGGCCATCTGGAAGGTGCAAAACAGAGGCCACAAAACTGAACAGAGTCCTCTAAGCCCCATTCATACCATTAATCTCAATGTTAAAGAAGGCAACGTTATATATTAGAGACAGAGTTCCTGTAAAACCCTTCTATAACAGGCCACATTTTCTTTTCCTTGTGCATTTGTGCATCTGTGCACTTAAGATCATTTTATGGTTACATGTACACATGCCGGATCTTTAACACAATAAATGACCCTGTTGAACTTTTGGGCAGCATCTGAATAACCTCCATAAAATGGATGTAGTTGCTGAAATAAAGTAAAACAAAAGAAAATTTTTTTAAAATACATTCTTTGCTTAAATGTGGAAAAAAAAACAATGTATGGGAAACAAGGAGACCCTGTACCAAAGTCCATGCGGTCCTCAGATTCCTTTATTAACTGTAAATCTCAAACTAAATTTTGTCAGGCTGGTTTGCTTGTGAGCTCTGCCTGTCATTTATCCCCAAAGATATGGAAATAGACCTTCAATTTACTTTGATTAAGATCATTATGGAATGTTTAGAAATAAAGGAAGGCAGGATTTGATTATCTATTTTATGCCCCTTTTGACAGAGGCAACACAAACCACAACATTCTCTTAAAAAACAAACAAACAAACAAACAAAAAAACCAACAAAAAAAAACAGGAAAGCAGGTTTCTGTGGCAAAGGTCTTCACTGAAGAGATTAATGTTATATATGGGACACCTGCCAAAGCTCAAGGTAATTTTGGTAAATCTAAAGAGAAAAAAGATCAGCAGCTAGTTTTTTCCATGTCCCACTCTGATGTTTAAACAAAACTTCAAGTTACTCTCACAGGGTGACATAAGGAGCATGTTCCTATGCAGGGAGGTGTAAACGGGCTGCTGCTTGCAGCACTTGAACATCCAAATAATGTGACTTACCTGTTCTGCTATGTAAAAAGTGTGACTGTTCGTCTGAGGGTGAAACCAACAGCAGCGAAATGTCTCTCCAAGAATAGGGTTGTATGGCTTTTTTATTCCCTGAAAAAAAGAAAGCAACCAAAACCTGCTACAAATCTGCAAGTCAACTTGACAGACACAGCCACAAAACAATGTAGTAATTTTCTTCCTTATGTTAGATCAAGTCAACTACAAGAATCAAAGCCCAAGAACTGGTTACGTATATCCTCCTGCTCTAATCTCTTCACCCAAACCATGGATTCATCTGCAATTCAGCCAGCTTCATCTCTGATACTGCCCAATCAAAGCTGTACAAGATGGTCATACTTTATTATTTCTGTTACTATATGCAGCAGGTACACACTTCTGTGGAAACATGACACTAAGATACTGAAAAGCTAAAGAAGAGACCTGCTTTCAGTGAGGTAAAACCTCTGCATCCAAGGACTTAATAACTATTGATAACAACTTTTGTCTTCTAAATGTCCAGTGCAAAAGCTCTTAGGTTAACCAACACTATTTGGCACCCGATATTCACTCCCAAACCAAATACAACTTTGGTTTTGAAAATAATTGTCACAATATTCTGAACAACAGAAGAGGTAAACTGTTAAAGGAAAGGCAGTAAAGAAATACACAACCACAGCAGAAGTTTCCAATGTCCATTAGAACCCCAACCACAAGCATTCTCTCACCTTTGGCTTCTTGTAGAAGCCGGACAGATACCACCTCAAAACCTGCTTAATTCGACTGTATGGATCATCTTCAAGAACAGCCCTGCAGAACAGAACATAAAATGTTTTCTCACATGCTCTTTATACTGTTTACACATCATATTCATTTTATACCAGTACAATGATCTTAATTTTAACAGTACTTCCCCAGTACTAAAGGGATGTAATTTCTGTACTGCTGCCAGTGAAAAAGCTGTCTGCCAGCAGTGACTGTTTTTTAGTAATGTACATTGTAAAACACACACATAAATGCTTAAAAAGTGACCTAATTCCTGCAAAAAGCCTAATAAAGTCTCTGGAGTGCATAAGGTTTGATTGGATATACCTCCAAGTATGTTAATGTGGGACTGACACTAGTTACTGCTAATAGTACAGTGTAAGTAGTAAAAATAACATTAATCCCACCAAAATCAAAAAAAATTCTATTTTTCTTTCCTTTTCTTTGTTTTCACCTTCCTTAAAAGATGTTTAAAGCTGCCGTGCTGCATGGCCTTTTTCAGTCCTTTGAGATTTCATAGAATAATTTAGGTTGGAAGGGGCTTCTCAGGGCTGTCTCATCCAACCTTCCTCCGCTCAAAGATGATGTGGGAAGTAAACATAGAGTTCCTGGCATTTCCAACCATTTAGTCAGATTTGAAAATCCACTTGCTTAAGTTCTTGCAAAATCCATTTAAAAGGAGCAACCACATCACAAAGAGGCTTATTAAAGAAGAACTTCAAATCCCTTAAAGCTTTTTTCACATCTCAGCACTGAGGAGAACCATTTCTTTAACTTCAGATTTCAAACATACCACAAACTAAACTTGAAAATACCACGACTCTAAAATTATCCAGAGGCAGCAGAATAAACTTGAGTAACTAGTGCTGATATTTGAATAATGCACACACTGGTTTTAAAATACACCAAACATATCTCATTGAGAAAGATGGTCCTATTTGCAAGCAGAACATTTTCTATTTTCTACTGTTGTGCTCCCTGCAGGTCTCTCCGCTCAACTGTGTTAAAAGGTGTTTTTAAATAATCATCCAAAATAATTATGCTGCTTTTGGGACAGAAGAGCTTGCTGATTCCACTGTTTGTTCTCTGTCCTATACTCCTTTGTACATAAGTACACCAGAAGGTGGCACAACTCTGTTCTGAGCTGCTCAAAGGAATGAGCCAAATCCCCATCAGTTCCAGCCTGTGCTGGAAAGGACATGTGTGTGCAAAGGCAGCTTTGTCTGGAGCTTAATTGTTTTCCCTGCTTCCTTGCCCTTCAGGGGCAGCAGTTCATCTGAAAAGGTCCCTGCAGCTGGAGCCTGGATTGATTTACATTGAATCCCAGTGACCTGAGTGTTATTTGGGAGCCTTTTGAGCACACCTCAGCCAGCACCAGGGTCATGCTTTAACACTTTTTCACACTAGTAAGAGACGTGCCCATGTTAGGCATGCTCTGTATGCTGCTTACTGGGAGAGCAGGTCGGCATGATAGTAGTAATCAGAGAGCTTGTTCAGGAATGAGCGTGGTTCCAGGATGAAGGTGGGCAGCACCACCCGTGACAGGTCCATGCCGGGTCGCAGCTGCTTCAGCAGGATCCACATCAGGCTCTTGTTCTCCTCAGAGACGGTTTCTGTTTGAGACGATTCACCTGTCTACAACCGGAAATACAAGAAGCATACAAGAAACTCCTCTCAGGCCCATCCTCAGCAAGTGAGAGACTGTAAGATTTACTAGTACACACATAGAAAATATTAGGAGATAAATGAGTAATCAACAAAGAACTGAAGCAGTCCTTCAAGTTCAAAACAGGACAAACTGATAGTTAAGGCACTGCAAAGGGCCCACTGCCAGATTGTGTGCACAGACTACAGCTCCCCCAGTGCTGTGTAGCGCCCTTTGCAGCAGAAGCACAGTAACAGTAAAAAAAAAAAAAAAAAATATCCAGGCAATACATTGTGGTTTCATCTGTAACTGTGTAGCTCCTCCATGTTCAATGGAAATACATGAGGTATAATATGGTGGAATGGGCCCTTCCAATCCACTGGAGAAAGAAAATGAAATTTTGAAACATGAATGTTGTTTTAATGTAGATGTTGGTTTTCTAGACTTTTATCTAACACCCATTGTAGGCATCAGAATTTAATAATGAAAGAGAATACTTATAATTAGGCTTCCTATTGGTTTTAGGCAAGAGATTTTTATCAGAAGAAGGGCACAGTTCCATTCAGCTCCATTTCTGGAATGCATTCTGGTTCAGGAGAGGACACGTAGCATACCCCAACAGGCTTTGCAGATGGTATATATCACTAAACACTCATTTTCACCACCTGAGCATCCTCAGCACCACCTTTTTGGGTCCTAATCAGCCCTTTTACTCATCATGCACAACTTGTGAGTAGGCCTGTAGGCTTGTAGGCTGGGGAGAATTTCAGACTGAGGAACACCACAGCTCTTTTCATTTCATTGCTTTTCCCTGTACCATTCTTGTGACAGTCTGATGCAATACACAGCTCGAATCTCCAAGAAGTGGAAATCATTTTAAGAATGTAATACCACAGCGTCCTCTAGGGGTTACAATATGTTTCAAGTGTGCATGTACTGGCAATATAAATTAATGCCATGTTGAAATTGCTGTACAAGGTGTTACTCAGAATGAGTAACTGCACAAGGGATGGATGAAGAGGGATGAAAAAGGACAGGCAGGGGTGTGAGAGTAATTTCAGGTCGTTTCTGTTTGCATTCCCATCAAATACCTCACCCTCAATACTCCTTTTTTAAGCTAGGTATAACTAAAATATATTTAAAATAAGTTTCGTCACTTTTGTTACCAGTTTACCTACTGAGGAGGTGTCTTTTTTACATTCTAGGCTCAGTTTTGCAGTATCAAAGTCCTTCTGACACCTGCCTCTGCCTCCATGTTCCTACTGCAAACAGGGCAAGGCATCCACACAGATGCACAAGCACATGCCTTTTTAATGCATACAGATGCACATACGTATGCGCACACATTTCAAATGTGCTTTCAAAGCAAATTTAACAGTGATGGTTTGCATCTGTGATCTGCAAATCTGAACTGTATACAGAGGGACAGAGGCAATTTCAGTTTAAGAAGCCAGTTAATGTTATTAACTGGCATGTGTTTACCTTGATCCATCTGAGCCCGCAGCTTATAGCAAACTACATCACTGTCTACAATTTACTTTTCTTTATGTTACTGTTACCATTGGAATAAGAATTAACAGCCAATCTCATCTGTATGTCTCAGGGGACAACAGTCCCACCTTGTAGCAAACAACAGAAATCTAGTAAAACCCCTAATGGTCAAGGCTGCACGGGAACTCCTTTTGAAAGCTCACTGGAGTTACTCCGCCTGAACAAACACCCTAGCTTTATTTTACATTATCCAGTATCACTCTCTTCTGTGGAAATGTAGTCCTTCCTTTTTGATTTGTACTGCACTGTTTTTATTTTTATGGAAAACTGCAGAGTCTTCTTTCATTCACACAGACACCACTGCTGCCTTTTAGGTTTGATTGAACACCAAAGTATCCATCTGCTCTACTACTCTTTCTAGGACAAGTTTTCAAGTGGCAAAAGGTCATTTCAGAATAAAGAGCTGAGAGAAATTAGGCTTGCCTTTGTTTTGGTGTTGCCAAATGTTGTTTGGTTCCTCCACTGTATTCAAAGTTCCCTGTTTGAACCCAGTCACCATTTGCTATGTGTCTGGGTGGGATTTGAGGGCAGAGATGTACAAAAGGATTTTTTTTTCATTTTTTTGGATGCCTGTAGACAACAGTTCTGTTTCTAAGCACAATTTTTACAGCAGGGCCTTGCACCTCACCCTGACATCTGAAATCCCAGCAAACGCATGCAGTTAAGAAACATCTTTCCAGCAAAGTGATTTTCTTTGAAGCATCAACAAGACTTCAGCTTCCTCTTTGAAAGCAATAAGCAAGGGAGTGTTCTGAGCCCTCCCGGTGCAGGAGTACAGCGCTTCTCTGCTGCTTACCCGGACTGACTCTCACCCAACAGTGGGTGCCCCCAGTTGCTCTGCAGCTGCCTTATTCAGAGGTGTCACAGTGACATCCAGCTAACAAAGGCTCTTACACGGAACAGAAATGCATCCTTCTGCTGTTAAGTGACATGAGAAATAGCTTTTCTACAAGAAATGGCCCTTAAGGAATCAAGTGGCTCAAATGCTCCATTAGGACACACAGAAAGGATGTTCCATGCATAATGAAAAAAGGAAAGGATCATATTTTGTATCATGCAAGGACTGAGCATCTTAATTGACCAGGACACATGCCCAGAATAATAATTCCCCCTCCTGCTGGCTCCACAAAGCCCTGTGCCAATGCTATGCGGCTCTTTACTGCAATAACTGGTTAAAGCAATCGCTGATGCTGGACACATGCCAAAGCAAAGTAGCAGAGCTGCTGTTCATAATGCATAATTATTAGAACACATGATAATTCAACATAATTTAGCAGAAAGCTGTACATTGCTCTGTCTGTCTGTAAAACACTGGAACCCACAAAGCTGATTCTTAGCTGCCATGCATCTAAAAGGCTGGATGACAAATACTATGAACAGAGACATTTCAACAGGAACAGGCAGTGATTAAAATGTTTTTATGTGTTTTTGCTTTTTTCCCATTACCTCCCCAAATTCCTCATAGATCTGTTCAACATAAGTCGTCCCTTTCCTTCCTGGAGAAACCTCTCCATGGATTTCTGACTGATCGCTTTCGCTTTCATTTGTCTTCCGGCTGTTCTCATGCGTTTCATTCTCCGACTCTTCCACGTTGTCTCTCTCAGACTTGTCCGAAAAAGCATCATTTTCCAAGTGGTGGTGGTTCTCCAGGGCTGATTCATTCAAACTGAAACACACAGTTCATTGCTCACTTCAATTTGATTTACAGATGTAGATTACTTCAGGCCTTTTGGATAAGGTAAAAGCACCCCCAAGGACTCAAAATAGGGTTTGCAGCCCAGGAGAGCCCAAGACATTGATTTCCTGAATAGCAGGTTTTCATCACAGAAACAGCGAGATATTTTCAACCAAAATTCTCTCCTCCAAATGTCACTTTGCAAAATCTGCCATCAAGCTCTACTTACTCACCCTTACACAGAATTTCCACTGGCTCCAGATGGGAGCCCACACACCAAAGGGATACAGAGCACTCACTAAGAACTGTACACTGCTATTACAGAAGTGTGATCAGGAGAGATTTTTCCCTTTACAGAAACAAATCAGAGGAATGTAGAATATGGGAAAAATATGAAGTTACGCAATACATTCCCTTTTCAGTATTACTGCTACTTTATTTCAACAGATGGCGGTCTTAAGTCAGCCCTACATTAGAAAAGGAAAATTTAAATATCAATAGAAGCAAGGATTTTCACAAAAATACACACACAAACTAACGTGGGGAATGTACTGTCCCCAAATAATGTAAGAACTCAGTTCAAAGCATGCACTGAATGACAACACATAACAAGAACACCCAGACTATAGCAGCATAAAAAAGCATAGGAGTAGTAGTAAATTGCATATTCAGCAATCCAGACTTTACAGAATCAGGGGAAAGCCAAAAATTTTTTCTCAAGTAGCTGGTAGCACCTTCATTTGAAAAAGCAAATGCAGGTTGTACAACAGGTAACAAATATGATTAGATGGGGCAGAGGTCAGCCCTGAGAAGTATTCACTAAATGTCTGTTTCTTCAAGGGGAATTTACCATGGGATTCAGCTTTCCCTATTCATACGTCTTTGCACACGTCACCTCTTTCATAGCTTAGTCCAGCTCTCAGTTGCTGCTCACATCTTCCTCTGAAAAATTCTTACCCAAGTCCTCATGCTAAGTTGCTCCTGGCTGGAAAAATAAGAAAAGATTTCCAGCATTTACAAGGAGTTTAGAGAATCTAACTGGGCCCCAGATCTGGAAGAGTTTTGTTGGTTTAGTCCACCTCCCTCTCAAAGCAAGTTTGCTCTTCTCAGTGCATGAGAGTGCTTTGTCAAGCTTTAAATTTCTCTGTGTCAGAGCTTTTCTCAGGTCATTCTGGGCATATTCCAGTTTTGGCTATAGATTAATGCTGGAAGTTACCATCCCTCGTTCCCTGCTCCCTGGTTTTTGTTTCTTAGTTTTAAGACGAATAGGCATTAGTAGTTAGAGCCAGACTTTAAAAAAATCAAACCAGAAAGGAGTAAGAACAGAGAACTGGCATCAGCTTTTCAGAAGATCTCAACTTCCAAATATGCACTTAAATAAGCTCCTGATTTTTACCACGCAAAGCAAGCCACATTGTGGTAATCACAGCTCAGTTTCCAGAGAAGCCCAGCAGGCTGAGCTCTTTTGAAACTGTCATGTACAGCTTTTTGTGCCTTTACAAAATCTTTCTTTTAACTCCACTTGCGTATGTATGTATGTATGCATATATGTCTGTGTGTGTGTATGTGTATATATATAAACTACAGGGTTTTCAGTTTTCAGTTTCACTGTAAAATAAACCTACAGTCATAAATTGGAGTCAATGACACATACACTCCAGTCCTAATAACTTGCTATTAGACATTACATATCTCCATTGTTCTAGTGACAGGATCTCATTTCTTTGTTTTAAATAGCGACCACCAAGTGTAAAGACTGATAACCAAATACACTGGATATTGTATTTGCATATGCTATTGGATAGCATATGCATGAGTTTAAGGCAATAAAGGAGAAAAAAGGTGAGAAGAGAGCTGTCAAGAGCAATTATCCTATGACTCCTCAGCACAGATACTTCCTGGATGGTAGGGCATGTATTACTTGCTGACTGTTCAAAGATCTAATTTATTTCTTCATTTTTCAATGATCAGTTACATATGTGAGTGTTTGTACGTGGTTGCTATGCTTTCTCACCTAGTGAAGGGTTTTCTCTATGGGTTATACACATTTCAAAGAAAAGCTCATTCTAAGACTTACAGTTCACAGCTGAGAAATAGCATGTTTCTATTTCACATTTGTAAGAAGAACAGGAGTTTTAAAGTTTCACCTCCCTCACACTTGCAAGATATTTGAAGTTTCATAGGTGCAATTGACTGTCTTAGTCATTTTTACTCTAAGTTTACTCCAAAGGGGAACTAACTGATAGGAAATCCCACTCGACTGTGCACGATTACCCACCAACCACAAACAAAGCAAGACTTAACACATCCAGAGCAGAGGAGCTGATCTGGGGAATCAAAAAGAAAACAGATGCTCCTTATTCTGAGTTACAAATTTGAGACGTTGAAGATGTTGAAGGAGCCTGTCTCTTCCATTCCTCCAAACAGAATCATCAGTAAATATGTAGAATATGCTAAAAAGAAAAAACAATCCATGAGCTTGAACTAAAACCAATGTAAAGACTTCCCAGAGTCTTCCAATGGGATTTGGACCAGGCTTGAAAAGCTAGGAAGGGAATGACTAAACGTCAACAGCAGATTTCCATTTACTCATGAACATGAGTAAGTTGCAACTTTTCATGGCTAACTTACTGTTTCAGCATATCGGATCTGTCTTGTACCAGTGCTTTACTCTCTAGGGAGTTCCTGGAAATGTCAGTGACCATGACTTCTTTGGGTTTGATACTGCTCTTCTACAAAGGGCAAAGAAAACCAAAAAACTTTGGCTCTTGTCAAACCAGGAAGCAAGCCAGATTCCTGGGGTTGCTGGACATGGAAGCAACAAGAAATAAAGCTTCATATCAGGAGTGCCTAGTGCCCTAAAGCCCTCTTGTCTAAAAATCACAGATTTGCAGAGTACTTTAGCTTTTGATTCAGAAGCACACTTGCACAGTTCTCTCCCTCTCAATTTTTATATGCTACTAAAGACATAGATTTCAAAATCACTGTATAATCTTGACTTCTCTCCCAGCAGGAAGGGAGCAAAGCAGCCAGCAGACAAATGCAACTTTGGCTCAAGGGAAGATTTGCCTTTGCCAACTCCCTTGGGTTTTGTTCTCCCTGTAATATCCATCATCTCCCTTTCTTTTTCTTTTTCTTTTCTTGACAGAGTAGCTTGGCTAATTTGAAGATAGAGTTAAATGTAATTAACTGGCCCCCTAACAACAGCGTGCCAATTTAATTGGTATGACTCCCTGTAGGGAAGGCATTTAATTAGAATGATTGAATCCCTGTGAGGAAGCCACTGTCAGTGACAAACCAAAAACCCTTTGCTCAGCACTTACACAGTTTTGGTTTTATATTCTCCCTTGTTTAAATGTGCTTTACTACTCCAGGGACAACAGAAAGTCATTCCCCTCTCCCACAACCATCAAACTCCCCTGAGTTGTAAGCACTGGGGAAAGTCTGGCTACACATTAAAACCTGTGGTAGAACTCAGAAAGGAGAGTGAATTGTCCAGATGCTGAACCCCCAGCTTGAACCAGATTCAACAAAACTCTGAGCTTGTCAGAAAAATCTGGTTCCAGTTGTGGGTACTCTGCCCTGCTGAAAACTCTGCCACGCGTACTATTACTGAGCCCCATTCAAAAAAGCATTTAATGCTGAACAACTAAGCAGTGAAGCAGAGACATCATTTAAGTGTTGTTTATGTATCATATGTTAGAGAAGAAATACTTTAAATACATTTTTAAATCTATCTTCTACACTTTCCATTTTCAGTAGCAACGGGTCTGCCTGAATGTTCTCAGTGTCACAGGCTCCATTTTAGTATTAGATTTCTACACACACATCCATTAGCTAAAGAACAAGTCCAGTGCATTCCCAGATTCATTGTCACAGTGAGCCCAGTCCTAAGAGACTCTCTTTGGAAGAAAGGAAGTAAAGTATTACAGAAGAAGCCCAAGAACAACAGAAGAATTTGCTCAAGTACTAGAGCAACGTACACACCCTAGTAACACATCAGATTTCCTTCTCTTCTCCATCACTCTTCAGTAAAGTTCTTCTTCAAATCCTAGCTAAAAAACAAACAGCAGGACTGGAGAATGCACACTGGGAATACCAGAGCTTTTCAGAGCAAAAGGCAGACCAAAGTTGCTGCCATCCAACTTTGGTCCCAAGGGACAGGAGACACATCCACACTCTGCAGAGGACTCAGATTCCTACTGTTGTTATACTTGTAAGAGAGCCAAAGAAAACAACCCAAACGTGAGGTCCCACTGTGCTAGGCATCATCCATGCAGACTGCAAGAACTGCTACCCTAAAAACTGTCTGACCAATGGTGCATTGCCGTGAGCCCTGAAAGTCACATTCCTATCAGCAGAACTAGAAGTAGACACGACTTCTTCTAGACCCCACTCCAAGGGCCAAGTGTCTATATCAGAGGGATTTTTGAGGTTGCCTATTTAGCTATAAGCCACAGATAAAGCCTGTTTATTTTTTATGCTTATAGAGCTTTGATGTGAGTAGTTCCAAAATGCTGCAGTATTACTAGGAATATGAATAGAAAGAAGGCTATGGGGACTTTTTTCCCTTATGTAAAAATTTATCTGATGCATCAAGGAGGAAATTGGAAACCACTCAAAACCCCTGTAGAGAGAGAAAGTAATTATAAAACTAAGGAAGCAGTGTGTGCACTCTGCTGACTATGACACAGTATTATTAGCAAAGAGAACACATTAAAAAACAGATCAGACTCCGAGCCATATGTGCTAGCTGACAGACAGACACTGTAAGTGATTGTGTTTGCCTATCCACAGGTCTACTCCAGTGGCTAGACTCTGCAGTCTTTACTCAGGCAAGCCATTATTCATGCCAACATCTTCAGAGAGTGTTTTGGTTCAGGAAGGGAATAGAAGAAAATTGTTTATTGTGTACATGAACACAGGTGAGGTTCCTTCCAATTTGCGTGCCCAAGCACTAGCTGACAACAGATTCCATATTCTCCAAAGCCATAGGTTAGTAATGGATGCAGCAGAAGAACATATGGGCTATTTTTCAAATAGGTCTCCTTTATGGACTCTGGCTAGATTACCCTAAAGTTAAAAGGATGCCCAAGTACGAGCCATGCAACACCTCCCTCTCTGTGCTCTAAGAAGCGAGAGCTGCATCTTACTGGAAGAACTCCTGGTCCGAGAGAGGGCTTGAGTGCAAGAGGTTGTTGAGCCCCGCATGCGCTGAATCACTCGAGCAGTTCATTTCTCCATCCTTTCCCTGCTTGGAGGCACTGAGCCGGAAGAGGCTGGAGCAACGCAGGGCAAGTTCCAGAGCATCCAGCCAGCATCGGCCTGTGAAAACAAGGGGCATTATTTAAGGACAGGAAAGGAAATAAGACAACTCATGCATTGCTTCTCAGAAGCTTATTACCTGCAAGCAAGCCCGTTATAACTCAGGAAGTCACTGTGTACAATTACTTATGTTTTATTTTTCATATACATTAACCCCTCGATTATTTTGCCAGAAATAGTTTATTTTAGTGGCTGCACGAGTGATACATCTGCATGGGTAACTCAGCTCACCCCAACTCCCCCTTCTTGATGCTGGTATGGGATCGCTGAACTAGAAGCCAGCTTGCGGGTTGCACGTGGGGTGTAGTGTTCCAACAGCAATCACTCCAAACAAGAGCCAGGAGGATCAATACTGCCAGAATGATTAAGAGTAGAGGGAATTGCTTGGCGGGCTGTTTATTTTGCCCACTCTCTCTGTATTACTTTTACCTTTCTCCATTCCCTACACCAAATCCCTCAGGTAATCAGGGTGGAGCATGAGTTTTTCTTATCTTGCTCTAAAAAATCTGTACCTGAAGGGCCTACTTTGCAAATACAAGAAACTATAAGCCTGGCACAAAATGGAGAGAAACCACGGTTCCTGTGCACAGCCTCACTGGATAATCTTAAGGTCTGCACAAGACCCACAGGCAGGCAGCTAATGAAAAGCAAAGGAACTCAAAAAAGAGCCTTGGCTCTTCTTGCAATGATCCACAAAGCTGTGTGATAGCATTAAAGGCTAACCATCACAATGCTGGAGCCTCTGTATTCTTGGAAGCACCTGAAAACAGCCTGCTTCTGTAGTTCAGAGTCTTTAATGAGGCCAGGACACCTGCAAATTGGCTGAACATTCAAGAACTGAGGTATCAAGGGAGTTATCCTCTAATTTCTAGCATGTAAAACACAGCTCTTCATTACACTCCTCAGAATACATTTTGCAATATTTATAAGCGTGCTTGAGAGGCAGGGAAGAAAACAAAGGGATTTTCAGTCAATGGCAAGTGCTACAAACAGGTTCCTCCTGGACCACATCCACTCCTAGGTCCCATTTGGGAAATGCTGACATTACATTCGGTCCTATCACACTCTTAGCATCTTAGCATCCTCACTGGGATCCAGCTGTTCTCTTCGGCAGCACTCCCATTGACTTCGATATGACCAAAATCTGGCTCTATAAGAATATCAATGAGAGTTTAAGAAAATCCAGATCATATTCACATAAAGAAGTGTTTATAAATGTGAGTGGCTTTCAGTGCTTACTTTGGTACAAAGCTGCAACCAGTAAGAGAGAGAAAAAACAACAGAAGTTGCAGAATTCCACTTCAACACTTAGCCACGAACACCGCAGAGACCAGTCATTTATTCCAATTTCAACCCAGAAATTCCTTCTGCATCAGCTTATGGTTTAATAATGCCATACATAATGGTTAATAAAAGATTAGGAAGGTTGAAGGCTGTTGGAATTGATTTCACGCTATTTTGTATTTAACGAAAATTCTTGCATTAAGGCTTTACATGCAGAGATTTATTCCCTTCTCACCATGTGGAGGATTTGCATGGCTAACCCATTAGAGTTAATGGCTGCGCTGAGCAAAAATCCACTCTCCCCTGCACATCCCTGCTCCCACTACCCCATCAAGATGAAAACCTGTTTCAGGCTATTCTATAAAAGGGAGTACACTACTAGTGCTCATCTTCTTTGACTTTCCTCTCTCCTTGTTTTTCTTTTCTTCTCCTTTCCTGTCCATAGATAGTGAGGACTGCACCGTTTGACATTTGGAAATACTGCAAATGTCAAGATATTTTTATATTCAATGGGCTTGGAGAAGTAGGTGCTGTGATAGGTAGCTTGATTTGCAGCAGCACGAGCACTTTGGAGCAGTAACAGAGGTCAGATCCTCAGCTCTCTGCGGCACTCTGCACACAAGATGTTCTCTTTCAATGGCCACGACAACGCGCTGCCTACATCTACGCTTTCTAACAAGGATGACAAGGGTCACCCCCAAGTCTCCCTCAGGCCAAGACCCAGACATTTTCCATCCTGTGCCCCTGCAGCTCCCTCTCTCCGGGGCCGGAGGCACAGCAGGCCAGCCTGATCCCACCGGCACCTCTTCTGCCCCCACACCGGCACTGCCAGGGGTATCTGCTGGTACCAACATGTGCTTATGGGCTTGGCCAAGGCCTCAGTTTCCACCACACTGCCAGAAGCAATTGCTACGTCCCATGTTTAGGTTTGAGATAAATTCCAGGAAGTGGTTATGAGTAACTGGAATCATTTTGGAAAACTAATTCAAAGAGCTTAAATTAAAAAATAATAATATCAACATTTATTTTAATATTTTAAGGCAGAGACACAAAGCTGCCACTATAGGAACCTGCTGTGCACTAGCAGTCAGCATTACTTCTGCCCCACAGAACATCAGAAATGGCATCAGTGTTTTCCCGTGTATTCACTTCTTACAGAAAGCGAATTCAAGGGATGCCCAAGCTAAGAAACAGACCTTCAGCCATCAGGTGGTGCTGTGAGTCCAACTAAATACATGCCACAAAAAACAGACATAAAATATACGATTTCCTCTGAAAATAAAAAGGTTATGTTCTCTGCAAGTCAACAGGGTGTTAATTGCAGCATAACACCATAAAATGATACCCTGTAAATTTCAGGGATTGTGCACAAGATAAACCCGTTTCATTGCTACAGGCCTAAATGAAATGTTTTTACATTTGAGTGATTTTGCTATTGAGTAATATTCATCTTTATTGTGAAAATTATATGAAAATTCTAGCACTCAGATTACTTAATTGCTTACATGACGAGTTTACTCCCTCAGGAATTGCAGGAGAAAAAAGTATGTGGTCACATAATTAAAGGCTGTCATCTATAGTCATGGCAGTCTGCATGAAGGCTTCATGCATACCTTAATTCTTATATTTTTTAATTCTGAGTGGTTGACTCAAGTCATTTTTTTTGTATGCAAGATAATTAGATCAGAGAAGGATGCAAAATGTGGGTTCCTTCAGAGATGAATGGCAGCCTGATATAATGCATATGAAGGAACCAAAATAGAGCTGCAAAGGAATTACAGTGGTAGTCTTTTAGAACATTTGAGGTTTTAAAAACTGTAATGTAAAACACTGTGATCAATTATCAGCTGTAATCTTCTATAGATTATGGCTTCAAACAAGCGTATATTTAAATTCTGAAGGAAAACCCAAGAGCATACTGGCAGCCTAGAGCAGAATCTCCCCATTGGCTTTTAAGCATGTTTTATATCAGATGATATATTACTCTATCCACTGCAATGACACTTTTGAACAATTTCTGCAAAGATTATGTTGCCTTAACGTCTGCATTACCTCCTTTTGCCTAGGAGCTAAAAACTAAGTACTCTCCTTCAAACATCATCCCTGAGTTTGACCCTTTCTTTGTATTTAGCACTTTGTCTGCCCAGCCACTCTTGTCTCCCTCCAGGAGTGATGGGGAATGAGTGAGCCTCTTGGACACAGCTGTTCCTGAAGTACCACAAGCAGTTGTCCTACCAGAGCACTGGCACTAGCTTGGGTTCCCGTTCTTTTCTGGAGCAGCCTCTCGCCTTGCATTGACCATTAGTTTGAATATCTCTTCCCCTACACCACTTCAGCTAATGACGACCACAAATGCACATAGTGATGCATTTGGCATGTGGCAGATGTCCTAGGAAAGTGGGATGTCAGAGGAACACACCTGCACATCACTTAGCTGTGCTCACTGAAAAAAAAGAAAAAAAAGATAAAACGGAAGTGTCTCCCCTGCGTAGGCCTTTAACTTTTTTTCTCTGACGTATGTGTTTATAGTAAAATGATGACTGTCATCAGTGACAATTTCAAGAAGGAAACTCTTTGGAAAATCTCCTAAACACAGCTGGGTTCCAAAGTTCCTTCCTTCTTGAAAGGTTTCGGAAAAATAAAACAACTAATAAACGATGTGTGTTGCCTTGACTTCTCAAAAACAAAGCCTAACATACATCCCACATATGTTTTGAAACCTTCTGTATGCTCTCGCCAGGCCTTTTGGCTCAACAGACTGGAAAAGCACCCTGCAGTCCTTTGAGATGGTTTCTGCAGTATAGCTGTGCAGAAGGGAATCACTGCTGCTCCTTGGGGGACGCTTCCCGCGTCTGCAGGGTACTGCTGGCACCACGCGGAAACCAGGAGGCTGCAAGGCTGAATAGGAGCAAGCACGCGCTTGCACCAACTCTTTTTTTTCCTGGACAAAAGGAACTACTAAAACCAAGTGACAAAAACCACTTCTCCACCTTGGAAAAAAAGAAAAACAATCCAAACATCCAAAGGTTGCTTATGCTACTAAACCAGGCTTGGTTCAAGGAATTCCTTCAAGGAATAACTTGAGTATGTCCCAGTCTTCAAGTAGATCTTAAATTACAACAATATCCCACAGAAACAAAACAAAACAAAACAAAACAACAACAGACAGTATTGGAAACATAAAGCTGTTCAGTTTTGGAATTCCTTACAGTTACCATCATTTCACCTAGAACAACTCATAATTTGATGTGCCAAGTCTATCTGCCACACTTTTCAGCAGCGGAAGCCACCCAATGTTCTCTCAGCACTCACCAGTAACGTGAGCATGCTCGAGATGGATTCATATCATGGCACATGAAATCTCAGTCCAGGACTAAACTTTTTTCTCCATTTCATTCTTATAGTTACAGAACAGCTGGGATTAATCTCTTGCCAATTAAGACTTCAAAAGCCTCACACCTAGTAACCATACATTTCTCCAGACAGGCATCACTAAGGGAATATTATTCTTCTTGAATTATTAAAGTCATCCAGCTTTTGGCCTCATGCCTCACACCTGCAAGATAGATGATTTTCAAAATCAGCCTAAAGTAGACTGCTACCTGGAAACGATGAATTCTTGCTCAAGTGCACACAAATCACGAACGATGAGGAAGACTTAGATTTGGGTTAGTCAGTGAACATTAAGGTCACTGTTTTCAGCTGACTGCTTCTTACTTTGTGGTACCACTTGGGTGCCCTGCCTGTATGATTTTTTACACTTGGGCTGTCAAAATGCAGGGATGTGATCCCTCAATTAGCTGCAGGTGCAACATATGCAGCAAGCTATTCAAAGTCAGCTTGCAAATGTCTGGATTGTAAACTGCCATGAAATGTCTAAGGAATATGAAGGGCAGACACAAAGCTAAAGAGACAACTTCTATTTTTTTCCAGCACTGCCAGGATCCAGTGGTGTATTTCATTGTGAAGATAATTTTAAATTGCAGTCTTCCTCTTGGTTCATTGCTTCTGTGTATGGCCCTTATTTCAGTAATATAATTTACTCCCCAGATCAGAGCACCTGTTTTGAGGGAAGGGCCAAGTGCCTAGCAAAAACCAAAGAAACAATGACAGTGCAAGCCAGGCACAGCTCCATCCACACCAGGCTAACCAAAGCATGCCTGGAGGAGGGGACGGACATAAGCAACTAAATAAGTGTGATTTACAATCCCACTGTCAAGCCTTTAACCCTTGGTAATCTGCTGCTTTGAGCTCCCCTGGTAGCCCCCCTTTGGTGACAGTGCCCATGGCAAAGTGGAGAGCTGCGCTACGAAATACGAGTGGGTGTAGGACTGGTTTGGGGATCTCAGGGACAGCCCCAGAATGGTCTGGGCAAGAAGCTCAGGACAGGTTTCAGCTACTAATTCTAAGCCATTCATCAGCATAAATCTGAAATGCATACACAGTCACTGGTTTGGAAAAAGCAATTTTCTTTTCTGAAACTGCTAAAAAAGAGAGACCCCATGCTTGTGCAGGCTGAGCCTTGTAGGCTGATTTGACCTTCCAGATGTCTTTAAAACACATCACAAAGTAGACTGCTGCTGAGGTCTGTGAACATGAAATTTACTGTATCTTGGCAGTGGTTCTGCAGGCTGTCCAGAAGTCAGGACCTTAAATCCTACCAACAGTCTGTCACAGATGGTACAGCAGAGGGGAAAAAAGGGATTCTGAAACGCTGAGAGAAAAAGTAGGCCATGTAGCTGCTGATCATGATATAGTTGCCTGGATAGCAGAACTCTACATCTAACATATGCTGTAACTCAATATTCCCCAGCAAGTTGGAGGCCTCCATGAATTACTGTTAAATTCACCAAATGCTCTGTGGTTCATTTTCCACTATTAACATGGGAGACTGCGTTGAAATGAACGTGGCCAGGACATCTCCTCAGAGACGCTGTAGATTCACACAACACTGCATCTACGGGGGAGACGTGAACATACTACAAATACACGCTAACATTCTGCAAAGGAACAGATTCCGCCTGCCCCATTTATGTCAGCTAGCTTAGCTTGTTTCATCTTCATCTTCTGTCTCTCTTGACCATAACTGCATCCTCTACAGTGTACAGCACACTAAGAAATGAAATAAACTCAAGCACACCCTCCTCACGATGCCCGTTCACAACAGGTAAACCAATACTAGTCTACAATCATTCCAGTAGTGTCTCCTGGGCTTAAAATCAATTTGCATTAATTATGAGTACAAACCTTAAATTGCTGCATTTTATACAGATTTCTTCAAACACAACAGTTTCTATTCTTTGTGTCCTTGCCTGCCTATGTTTTACACTACCTACTGATGTGTGTACCATTTCCAAGTCACTGATCTCAGAGAGTGACACCCATGTGTTTGGCTACTTGTCAGCATGTCCACACTGCTCAGTGGAGCCAAGAACCCCGAACTGCTCCCATGGAGCCCAGCTAGTGAACAAAAGGAGCGTAGCACAGTAACCACGCTAGGACAGCTCTTGGGTTTGGGAGTTCTTCTTCACTATTCTCTGCAGACTCTCATCCTTCCCTTATTGCAGAAGGTACAGACACTTCTCACAGCTCACTGACCTCAGCTGTGAACTCAAATACTCTAATTCAGCTGAAAGTTACACCATGTTTCATGCTAATATTTCTGGTACAATGTTACATCACAAATTTGTTTGTGAAGTTCATAGCCAAACGGACAGATCCAAAAGCTTCCCATGTCAGCTGTCACGGTCACCACGGATTAATTCTCAGAATATACTAAGCCATAATGTGCCTGTTCCAAATCTCTGCAGGTGGATCTAGGGCATTGCTAGTGCTGTTCACAACATATACTGTTTCATCCTTAACCAAAGGTCCTAGCTACTACCCACAAACAGATTTGTGATATTTGACTGAGAGGCTTCTCAGTCCCTTCTTCCTCTGATCACGGTAGCTTTCCATCTAACTATACAACCCTACTGTAGAGAAGCAGCAAAGTAAATGAAAAAGCGATTCTACTTTGACCTGCCTGGTCTCCGTCTGCTTCCCAAGAATCTTGGCCAATAGCTTAGCTTTAAAAATAAGTTCCACTAAGTCACTATTTTAAGCTCTTATGATACCACTGACATAATAATTCACTGGGCAGAAAGCTTCCCACAGGCCTTTAAATATTGAAAATGCTCATGTGCCAGACATGGTCCCTTTTGTGCTTTTCCAGCATTACAGTGTATGACCCAGTCAGAAAGATCACAGACAGAAAAATCTTACCTCTGATGATCTCTTGGGAACTATAGCTAGCTTGGGAGCTTCATGGCTGAGGGTAGTTAGAACAAATCTAAAGCTGTTCTACTCCACATAACTGCTCTATGACAGTCATCATAAAAAGAAAGATTAGAAGTTCAGCCACAAGTCTCTTTGCCAGGCTGGCTTTAACATTTAATCATTAGGTTTCCCCCAGAATTAAAGTTTTCATTTAGAAGACAGTTAAAATGCCACAAGAAAATGACATTATCAGACAGCAATTTTTCTTGAATGCATGCAATGTCTACATTGCTCCCTTTGTGCATTTTCTAATTAAGTTAATGGAAAGGCGAGTCACATCAATCTCTAAAGAAATAATAACTTAGAAAATCTGGATTGTCAGACAGTTAATGAAGTTACTCCTTTGCCTAAGAACCCTGTAGAACTCTTCTATATATCTGTTCTGCAGGCTGTCTGTCTAACCAGGGTTTGAAATGCCTGTAATTGATCAGCTCTGCCTCAAGGGCATTTTTTTTCCCCAAGAGACTATTGTATCAATCTAATCCTCTCAAGACAGGTGATATTAGGAGCCATGTAAAATCCTGCATGCCTTTACACAAATAAACTGTGCTGTTCCATAAGCTGCAAAAGTGTAAAAAAGAAATAAATGTGCTTCTACAGCTCTATACAAGTTCCACTGATATCATTTCACTGTATTGGCAGCTGCAAGCAGCTTTCACTGTTGATATGGTCTTTCTCACTGTGAACAGCTCTCTTTACACAGCCACAGGAAGAACAGCATGCCAAGCCTGCAATGGAAGCAGCTTTCCTCCTGTTCTAAGTGCCATGTTAAAGCTGCATTTGGCATCTTCAAAGTCCCATTTCCAGCCTTTAGCAATTTATGAAACTTACCAGCAGCATTTTCCTTCTAAAGCCCACTGTGCTCCATAAACAATTGTTGTGTCCCTAAAGTCAGTCTAGATGAAACCTGAATGAGCACGTGGGCTACTTGGGCACCTTGGTGTGATAGGTGAAAAACATCCATAAAACAACAGTCTGGGTTAATTTGCTATGGCAAAAGAAAATTACAGTAGTCTGAAGGTCAAATGAAATGAAAACATTATTTTAATCTTCTTATCTACTTATAAATCACTGATATTTTAGGTCTGCTAAAGTCATTTAGAGAGATTTCACGTAGCAAGCTGGCATGCTTGTTATCTATTGACCTGAATTTCCCTTCCATAATTTTCTGAATTCCCAGAACTGTATATTACAGGAGGAGTCACCAGGGTCTGTCTGGGCCTGCTACAGCATTAGCCCCGGTACAGCAAATTTACAGAATTCTCGTGGTTGAGAGGCATCCATCAGCAGTTCTTTAGTATGGCTATACCTTTTTCCTCCAGCAGGTCCCTACCTAGTCTAAGACTTAGGCAGAAAACCCACTAAATTCTCTGCTAAACTGAAGAAAGATATAAGCCCCCTCTCATCCTAATTTCAGGATGAAATCCTTTCATCCTCTAGTATTTACTGACTTAGTGTTTTTTCCCTCATCTACAAGCCTAGATCCTTCCACACACATGTCCAGAAAGGTAGCTTTTCAGTGAGGAATATGAAATTTGCCTATAGCCTGCCCGACCTATTCTGAGCCACGCTAATGGGCATCATCTCGAGCTGGGTGAGCTGTTACTTGTTCCTTTATGTGTCATATTTTTTTTGCATCAACCTACTTTCTTCTGCAGTCTTGAAGTCCACACTAAACATTCACACTGGTTACTGGAGAAAGCAAAGGAAGACTAAAACTTACCATCTGATTCAGAGGCTGCTCTGAAAATCAAGTAGCTGCTGGGAAGAGGCTGGGTGATCGAACCAACGTTTTCTCCTTTCGGGCCCTGGAAATGAACACAGACAAAAAGAAATAAGTCACTGAAGATGCAGTGGCTGTTCAATGTCTTTCTACCCTTCCTGGGCAGAGTGTGTATGTTTGTGATAGTCAAAAAAAAGGAAGGAGCAGATGGAGTAATTTAGAGAGATTCATTAATAATCATGACATTGCTGCTGTAGCTCCAAAGCAGCAATGAGCTCTGATGTTAATTGGACTTAGCCTAACCGTTGCTCAGCTCCCAGATTACCCTGTTTATTCACATCCTCAGAAATGGAGAAATTTCATTCCTGTAGCCTGGGACAAAGACAGTCAAATATTTGCCATTAGCGGAAGGAAGGAAGGAAGGAAGGAAGGAAGGAAGGAAGGAAGGAAGGAAGGAAGGAAGGAAGGAAGGAAGGAAGGAAGGAGGGAAGGAAGGAAGGAAGGAAGGAAGGAAGGAAGGAAGGAAGGAAGGAAGGAAGGAAGGAAGGAAGGAAGGGAGGGACGGAGGGACGGAGGGACGGAGGGACGGAGGGAGGAAGGGACGGAGGGACGGACGGAGGGACGGACGGAGGGAAGGGGAAACTCCATCCAAAACCTTGTCTGTGGGGAGCAGGCCCCACTGCAGGAAAGGAGAAGGCAGGGAAAACCACAGGCTGGGGACCAAAGGTTTCCCATCACAGATACATGTTTCTGGGTTGCAGCCCTTCGCTTCTACATCTAGACACTTTGAGAACCTTTACACTGGTGTGCCTGCGGCGACAGCTGCTTCAGAGAAACTGGGAACAAAACCAGGATTCGCTTGTTTGTTGCCTTTAGTTTAGGAGCTGTAGCAAAAAAGATTATAGTGTCTTGTAAACATCCCACCAGAATCCCTTCAGCTTGACTCTCCAGAAATGATTCACAGGGAGACAAAGTACATCTTGAATTAGGCACTTATTTGAGCAGAACCACGTGCCTTGATCTCCTCCCTGTTTTCTCTTCTTGAGCTCCAGCAGCTGTGAAGAAGGAGCTTTTCCTCTGCCCAGTGTGCACAGCTTCACAGTCTCCATTGTACGTGCTTTAAGTCACAAATGCTTGAAATAATAAAGTCCCTTGCATTTCCGAAGTCACCCACCCTCCTCCAGTTCCTTCTCTTCCTCGCCTTGTAAGACACAACATGAAAGTGGATCAAATACGTCGACATTTCAGAAACACATACAGAGCAGAAAACATCACCAATACCCACATGTCCACTAACCTAACTGCAGGGTGGAACAAGCGGTTTTCTCCAGAAGTTCTCAAATACACATTTACTTTAGTTTCTAGAGAATACCACACACAATACTTAAAATCTGTAGGGAAATGTCTGCAGTTTGAGTATGGCTCTCCTCCCTTGCATGGCCCTTTACAGTATCCCATCCTGCTCCTTGAGAAGACTTCTTCCCAATAATAGTGAAAGCAGTGAAACTGTGGCTGCTACTGAAAATTGCTCCTGTATACAAGTGTCTAGTAGTTAAATGGTGGTTTCATCTGGATTTCTGTTTTCGAGTTCCACCCAGGAAGCCAAAACTTGGAAAGGGTGAAGAGTGAAAGCATATGACACACATCAAATTGTATCTGAGTCTATGTCACAAAGCTGTAGTGCTGAGAAGACAACAGTCTCCAGTCTAGCTTCTTGTCTCTATATCCACAGGGTTCTTCTGCTGCCAGCAGAAATTGGGATCCTTGTTATTCACTTATTTCTCTGCTCCTCTCTCCCACAAGAGGCTCAGGGTTCACAAAATTAAGGCTGTTTGAAGGCTTAATAGTCAGGACCAGCAAAGCTGGGATTTGATTAGTGATCCAGAGCAGAACAGCATTATCAGTGACATTAATGCAATCAGGCAGCATTCCCAATGGCATTCTTCCTTTCACTAGCTTGCAGCTGAACAGGACATTCAAGAATTGTTGGTAACACCATTAGTTGTGTTTTCAGTGCGGAGCAAGATATTTGTTTTGTTGGAGGAAAACCCCCACAACCAAATGGTACAGATACAACAAACCAATATTAAAAAAAAGCCTGTGGGTGGGATGGGTTGTCATGAAAGGATGGGGTAGCACAAGGTTTTAACAGACATTTAGGCGTGTGGATAAATACAAGGAGCAGCTAAGTCATTTTATCAAGGAAACATATTTCATGGTAAGGCATGCTCATACATGGAGGGGCTGTTTCCCACAGAAAGAAAAGAAGAAGAAAAGAGAGAAGGCCATAAAAATAAAGTCAACATCTTCACAAAGTAAATGAGGTTCTGTATCTGCACAGAGGAGATAATGATGTTTTCTGTCTCCCAGCCTTTGAGCTTTGTGCCTGTTTTGAGTTTAGACTCTAAACCTTCATGACAATGACTGTCTCTCACTAAATGTGAATGTTATCCCTGCTATATGGGGACCTGGAGCTCAGCTCAGACTCTAGACGACAAAGCTAAAAAAGGGTCATCTTCAGACCATTCCTGTTTATACATTTGATTTGAGTCTCAAAGGCACTGACAAACAGCGGGTGTTCAGGCTTTGAACACTGGATTGGACTTGCCGTTTTATACAGCACAGCAAGACAGCTCGTCTTGGAGAGTCATAAAACAAAGCTTAAAAGGGGGAGGAGTCCCTTTCATTAACAGTGCTATGGATAACTGCAAGAATAAAGATAAAAGTAACTGTTATAGTATGGAGGAGAACAAACGACTGTAAAAGAAGTAGCACAAGCCCATTACTAGAACTTCTTTCTTTAAAGGAATGAGTCGAAGCTCTTAAAATCAACAAAATTAAAGTTATATATATTTCCAGATTCAGCGGGTCTGATCCCAACTAATTTACCAACTTAAATACACACCAGAACAAGATGTAGTCAATAAAAGCCTTCCCACACCATGCTGTTCAGCTACCTCGCAAGCAAGCTCAAAGGGAAATACAGAATCACAGAATCACAGAGTCGTCTAGGTTGGAAGAGACCTCCAAGATCATCTAGTCCAACCTCTGACCTAACACTAACAAGTCCTACACTAAACCATATCACTAAGTTCAACATCTAAACGTCTCTTAAAGACCTCCAGGGATGGCGACTCGACCACCTCCCTGGGCAGTCCATTCCAATGCCTAACAACCCTTTAAGTAAAGAAGTTCTTCCTAACATCCAACCTAAACCTCCCCTGGTGCAACTTTAGCCCATTCCCCCTCGTCCTGCCACCAGGCACGTGGGAGAACAGACCAACCCCCACCTCGCTACAGCCTCCTTTAAGGTACCTGTAGAGAGCGGTAAGGTCACCCCTGAGCCTCCTCTTCTCCAGGCTGAACAATCCCAGCTCCCTCAGCCGCTCCTCATAAGACTTGTTCTCCAGACCCCTCACCAGCTTCGTTGCCCCTCTCTGGACTCGCTCGAGCACCTCCACGTCCTTCTTGTAGCGAGGGGCCCGAAACTGAACACACTACTCCAGGTGCGGCCTCACCTGAGCCGAGTACAGGGGGACAATCACCTCCCTAGACCTGCTGGCCACACTCTTTCCTATGCAAGCCAGGATGCTGTTGGCCTTCTTGGCCACCTGAGCACACTGCTGGCTCATATTCAGCCGACTATCAACCAATACTCCCAGGTCCTTCTCTGCCAGGCAGCTTTCTAACCACTCATCACCCAGCCCGTAACGCTGCTTGGGGTTGTTGTGCCCCAGCTGCAGGACCCGGCACTTGGCCTTGTTGAACTTCATACAGTTGACCTCAGCCCATCGCTCCAGCCTATCCAGATCCTCCTGCAGAGCCTTCCTTCCCTCGAGCAGATCGACACACGCACCTAACTTGGTGTCATCTGCAAACTATTAAACTAATAGTTTAGTATTAATATAATATAATATAATATAATATAATATAATATAATATAATATAATATAATATAATATAATAATATATATAATAAAGTATATATAATAATTAAAATTATTATATTAATATAATATTAATAATTTAGTATTATTAGTAAACTAATAATAGACTAATACAAACTATTCTAGGACATTTATTTGGGACTGCCGGGCAAACACTGCCTGCTGATAGCCATACATTGCCTCTGCGAAGAAAGAGGACAGATGCCTGCACCCGCACACTAATTCCTAGGTTGGCATCCCCGTCTCTAGAAACCAGAAAGTTTTATAAGAAAAAAAGTTCCTTGGTTCATATATCTGAATGCCAACTATAAGCAATAGTCTTATATCTTGCCTGCCTACCACGTGAAAGGCACCCCAAAATTTCATCCTGCTCTAGCTGAAGTTAAATAACCGCAAATCGAATTTAATTGGCTAGCATGACTGTAAATGCCTAGGGCAGTGCTCAATCCAGATATCTGTCCCAGGGCTGAAACCCACAGTTAGATCCAAACACCTGCAGAGCACCCAGGATAACATGTACAAAGGTGCTCGTTACCTTGAAGTAGCTGGAAGTCCATTAGTGAGAGTCAAAACCAGACCATCAACTGTACTGTGGAAAACCCTTGAAAATTTCACAAGCCATTTTAGCTGGAAGTGAAAGTTGTTTAGCCAGATCTTATTTCTATCACGATGGACAGTAACTTGGGATTCTTGTCTAAGCTCAGGCTAATCTGTATTTCATGAGAAATAGTCTTTCTTTGCACAGTTACACATAACCAATTTAGATTAGCCAATTCTGCTCCAGTTGCTTTAAAAGAAGGCCGTGAAATGACATAAAACAAAACAGTATTTTTAGCATCTTCAGCCTTTAAGTGCTGTCAGAGTGCAGACAGCTTCTCTGACATCAGGCAGTTCTGGTGGATTTTTTCTTGATGTATATTTTAGTGCTCACCTTGTGGCTGGAAGCATCTATCACACAACAATCCCAGCTGAACTCAGGTTTCAGGAAATATCTTACTATGCAGCTTGAACATAGCTTTCTAAACATCTATCTCAGGTGACTTACAATATTACTTTGACTTAAAACTCAAATCTCTCAGGACTTCCTCTAGGTACAGAAACATTTTCAGAGATACATCCCTTTCATATTTAATACATTAATTCTTATTTCTGCCATACACTTTTCTCAAGAGACACAAGAATTAGATACACATATACACACAAATACATATACATATTGATAAAAACTGCTCTTTCTTTTGGATGGTTTATACCAAGGGAAGGTCATACTGGCATAACATGACACTTCAAATCTGGCAGTGACACTACTTTTCATTACCTGACTGCTTTTGATTCTGTTTTTTCCCTACCTCTCCTGACTGTCCTTTTCAGAAGAATTCAGCTGACCTGTCATTTCACAGGGAATATTTTTGTTGATGGACAGCAAAAGATTGACAGCCTTCTTGGGTGAGTGCTCTGAATAAAACAAGCAACAAAACTCTGAAAGCTGAATAAGAAGCAAGGTTGCAATAAAACCTTTGGGATATAAAGCTAAAACAATGCATCTGGGCACAAATTAGAGCTGAATGAAAAGAGCAGCTCTTACCTCTGGTTGTTGAAGTTCATTTTAATTCTCTCCTCTTATCCTATTAAAAATTGCAAGACTTTTTATACTGATTGTATAGCTGTGTTTAAAACTGTTTAATTAACTGGAGGGATGAGCAGGAGTGAGGTTTCTCAATCTGTTCCCACGGGAATTCCCCTCCATTTTATTAGACCTTCCGATGCCAAAGACAAATTCTGTCATCACTCTTGCATGAATCTTTCCAAGCAGACTTTGCTGACCACCTTGCAGCAAAGCAGTACCTTGTAAACCTTGTTTGCACTGGTGATGTCTCTTGGAGAATTTGTCTTCAACAATTCTGCTGAGTCAATATTTTAAAGGGGAAAAAAGAGCTCAATATAAGTTGAGTTCTGTCACTTCAGGGTATCCAACAGATGTTGCTCTCAGTGCTTCCGAGGAAGTACTGGGGTCTTCCTCTTTGCTCACAGGCATTCATATTTTATTTTCTTTTTTTTGCTTTCTGCCTAATCTTAAAGGGAAGAAGAAAAAGAAATCCAGCTTTTCATAACTAGCAGGGAGTTATTTCAAGAAGGGTGAGAAACTACTAATCATCTATGTTACAGGGAGATCCAGAGGCCACTGCTGGAGCTTATGTACATACAGCCTCTAAGTAACAACAGCCTGAAGAAGAAGGACTCAAAGGAGAGAAAGTCTTCCTACTTCCATTTCAAAGAAGAGAAAACTACGACAATGCATCCAAAGTCACACTTCTGTGTAACAGTCAGGGCTTGAGCAGTCCACTAAGTTCCAAGTCCATCACTAACAAACCCAAACCTCAGACATCAGGGGAAAAAAGAAAGACATTGTGGTCATATCATTCATCCTTTTTTTTTTTTTTTCACTTTGCCAGCCCTTTTCCAGTGTTGTGCAAAGCAGTGCTGTACATCCTTGTCTCTGGGAAGTCATTTAGTTGGGTCTGTTCCTCATCTATTTTTAAAGATCTAGGCCATGGCTTGATACAGCTTCTGCACTAATGCATTCCCCCCTTCCCTCAGTTTATGCATACACCTATATATCAAGAATGATACATATGTATAACAATAATGCACCGTGTTCCTTTGATGTCGTATCACAACTAGGCTTCAGCATCATCTTTTTACGCAGCCAATTCACCATCACTAACAGCAACCAAATAACTGAGAATCTAGATACCAACAACGCTAGATAAATCTAGCTAGTACTCAGACGCTTTGGTGACCAAGAAGAGCTTGATCAGCTCATCAGGGTTGTTACCTTTACAGCCCAGATTGACTGATCCAAAGGATGAAAAAGTTTAAAACAGAAGCCATCCTTTTTGGAGGGTCTCTCGATCAGCTCACAAGAATGGAGCAAGATTGTCCCAACCCACTGTCCGATCTTTGGTGTCTTATAAATCAGCAGCACTCCCGGTTTCAGAACACACCACAGCTTGGTCCAACTCTTCAGAGTTCCACGAATCTGGAGGGAGGAAGGGAAAGAAAAAATGTTACCCTTATGTTGCTCCTTAAAACAAAACCAACATTTATTCAGTATTTATTCAGTATTTCCAGTACCCATTTCTCCCACGGCTGCACTGAGATACACTTCCTTACACAAGGATACACTGCATTGTCTAAACAGTCTTGGGGATCTCATACCAAAATCCCAGACCACACAAATCTGGCTATCAGTCATATTTTTATTTCTGGCTTGGTGTTTGCAGCTTGCTTAATTTTTTTAGGCAACCAGCACTGCTGGCCGATGTAAGAGTGATTTGTTAATAATCACGGAGGACGTGTGAATTAGGATACTGCACAGAAATATATTATAGCTCATCTAACTGGATTTCAGAGTCATTTTAGTAATGTTCAGCAGAACAGAGCTCTTAATGGGTTTTGACAAATACCCCGTTTCTTAAATGGGGTACTTGACAGAGAAGTAAACCTTCTCCAGCTGGTTTACTCCTCTGTCAAGCTCAATGCATATTCTCTCTTGTATAGAAGACATTAAATCTGATAGAATGTATTAAAGGTAACAGTTTTGTAGTGAGAAGTTTCTCAGTAAGGTTAGGTTTTGCCTAAGGTCTTCTCATCTCCAACATATATAGGCTGAACCTCAAGTCTTATGTTGCTGTACTGTTTTTGTGGGCCAGCATCATTTGTTTCTGAGCTAGATATTTCCATCCACAACTATGCAGCAAGTATTTTGTATTACAAAAACCAGGATTTATCTGTCATCAACACTGAACATGACTGAAACATTTTGTTTCCAATCTATTTGCTCAAATAATTGATACACATCTCACTTATCTGGCTTTTAACGATAGAATAATGTGAGAGGTTTTTCACACTGGACAAATACAATTGTATTTTTTCATGAAATCCTTAATTTACTTTATTTCTTAAAGAGCTGTTTGTTTGAAGATGTTTGGAGATAAAGTTTTGCCATTATAAAAGGGGCAACCAATTCATGACCAGTCAAACCAGACTAGATGCCCCTAAATGAGGAGAAAAACACTGGTCGAAGATAGTCTCTTGCAATGTCAATCCACACGTACTTTGCCACATACAAAGTTTTAGGACTTCAATGAGAAGCTGTCACTAGTTGAGTCCCTGCACAAGGAGAAATTACAGTTGTCATCAGGTCCAATATGTTTCATTCTGCACTGTGGCAATATAAAATCCAACTGTCAATAGAACAAGCTGTATCTGCCCATTTCCAGGCTATTACTCTGTCTATTCCCTCCTCAGTACAAAAACATATCTACAGGAAGAGGTCAGCAGACTCTTTCAGAGGAGGAAAGAAAGAAATATCATCACTTCCTTTTGTACTATGCAGTTTTTGAGACCTTGTTCGTACTTAAGGACATGAAACAGACAGACTCATTTAGGTTAAGATGAAAAGCAAACATTCCCCAAACGTAGTTCAAGCTTTACAGCAACATCAACTCAAATTTAGTCTGTCTTGCTTCACTCGGTGCTAGACTCAGCAAGTATTTCTCACTTATTTTTGTCTAGAGTCTCAGAATCAATGGTCTGTATTAAATACCTTCAGCCAGTCTGCTGTGATCACTACACTGGGATCCTTTAGAGCACTGAAGAGTTGTTTGGTAGCTCTTTTCTTCTCCTGTCTGTAGTTTTTTTTTTGTACCTGGTTCAGAACAGAGAAAATATAGCAGCTGTAATCATGGCCTCTTTGGGGGAGGAAAGAACATAATGCATTAAGGACAGCTATGTATAGCACAGCTAGAACTTGACCCAGCACGGGCTCCCCAGAAATGAGCACACAGAGGAACAAAAACATAACAAGAGAGCAGATACTTTCTTTGCTTCTGAAGTTCCAATAAACATAATTTAACTTTGCTTTTCTTTGGGGGGAATGGAAAGAGGCTGACTAATGAGTCCTCCCCACCCCTCAAATTAAAGAGAATTAATATTAAATCTAATTTCATCCAAACCAGATTATTTATACTTTTGGTTTGGGAGACAAAGCAAGCGTTCAAGCAATAATTTACACAGATTGCTTAGGCATATTCCTCCCAACAAAGCCAATGAAGCATTACAGTCTTCTTGAGGTGCCTTATGGCTCTGGAGCATATGAACAGAGCAAAATAATTACACAGATTTGTTCTGCTTGCAATATATAACCTAATCCTGTATATAAAGCCCACTAATGCCCTTGGCCTATAATGACTCTTAGAAGAGTCAGAGGCTTTTCTGGGTCTTGGGAAATGACTCAGAGCAGTTCCCAACGGTTTGTTTGAAAGGTACTACTTGTTTTGTAAGTGAAAGTCAGCTGATGCTGACTTGGCTGCTTTGCACATACCTTCAGTGTTTCCTTCTTAGTGGATTTGGCCGTGGGAGACACACACTCTTTGTCAGACCCATTGCAAAGCTTATATTCGATCTAAAAAAAGAGGGAGAGAGGAAATAGGAATGTGTTAACACGAAGATGTTCAAGCTAAGCTCTAATGAAAGGTTGTTTATATCTTCCAGGAATCCATGAAAGAGCGGACTGCAGGCTTCAGCAGAAGTACACTAGATTAGATAGGCTCAGAAATGACATAACTGCAGTGTGCTCTGAATTTCCTTTTTATGTGCTCATAGTTAGTTGGAAAATTCCCCATATTTTTCGTATTTCTCCCAAGTTGACATTAATTTTTATTAAAAACAATTCCCCTATTCTTATTCCTAACTTTGAAAACTACTCATGTCTTTTCAAATCTTAAATCATTTCAATTACTGGAATAAAAAATATATAAAAGCTGGTAGAGATCCTTCAGAACTAGACTTGATATTGGTAATGACATTGTCCTGGCTGAAATGTTCAGGAACACAGTGGGCAAGAAATGACCTAATCATGTTACAGACAATACAGAAAATCATCATCATCTTGGCCTAGAGAAGCCAGGCACCAAATATATAGTCACTTCAAATCATGTTTGATACTGTCAGTGCTGTTTAAATTCATTTTCAGAGGCTGAAGACTGATCTCATGTTTGTGCTGATGGGCTGAAAAAATGTTTTACTTTGTTAGACATGGTCACAATATTACTCTTCCCAAACCAAGGTACACTTAGCGAGTGCAACTCTCTGGAACCCGCCTTACAACTACAACCCCTACACTTGGATAGGCACTTGTCCAAACCTGGGGAGGGTTAGTGGCATGAGAATTATGGTCTGGGATGGTCTCTGCTACCTTCTTAGGTGACCTTGGGGAAGTTACTTTCTCTCTCTGTACTTCTTTTCCTTCCAGCCTTTCATGTTTGGGGTCAGACACTGTCTCTACTTCTTTTGCACAAAGGTTTTATGAAGAAGTTCAGTCCTTGGCCAACTTGATTTAATGAGTATGACACAAAAAGGAGCTGTAGTAAGGATAAAATGTAACAAATATAGTTCCCATTTACAAATTCACTGCTGTGATGTGAAACAAACCCAGTGGGCTGTCAAACTCTCTCTCCTGTATGTCATGAGTTGATGTAATCGTATGACAGTGCCTTCAGTTTAGAGAGACCCACTTTTCTTTTTCCCTCCCAGTGACACAGAAACCTCTCCAGCTACTATAGCCATGAACCATGCTGAACATCAGTGTCAGCAGGGATGCATTTAATGGTAGCTGGATCAGTCCTTTACACGTGACTTAGATGAAAACACACAGATGACTTAGATAAAAACATGCAGATGCTTCACCGTATCGCAGCAAACAGACCATCAATGATGCTTTGGAGACTGTGGCAGAAGCAAAAGTAGCAGATGAAGGTGTATTCCCAACTGAGAATCTCTAGAGCAAAACTCTTGCTGGATGATGCAAGGTTGGAAATTAGGGGCAGCAAGTGCAATATGCAGCAGAGCCAGGGTCACTAAAGAACCTGTTACTTGTTCTTACACCCTCATAGTAGTCTTGCACTAAAACCAAAACAACATGTAACCCTTAAGAATAAAGAAATGAAAACTCTAAGAAGGCACACAGAGACCAGTGAAGCACCTGATTTGACTGTCCAGTCTACAAGTCCACTTTACATTAAACCCACTCAGGGAAAACACCAGCTCTGGACTCCTGCAAACTACTTCATATTTGTCGTTTTTGTTTTAATTGAAAGGTAAACCAGTCTTCTCTACCTGCAATGCCGTCTCTGGAGCATATTTTACATTTCTGTGTATGGGACTTCCCTGTAAAACCACAGGATTTGCAGTGAGGACCTCTACACAGACAAGACACCTGAGCAGAGAACTGTGCCCACAGGGTCTTTGTCACATTTCAAAGGGCAGCGGTAGACATTTGAGAGAGACGCTACAAGCTTTTCTTTATGAGGAAACATTTCCAAGTGCTTAAATGTCTCTGAGCTAGAATCCTCTGGAATTATTAAGAGATTATGCTTTCATGATTCGAGACGTGTGTCCTCTGAAATTGGTCAGGAGAATTCTCCTCCTTTCTCCCAGTCAGCAGGAAGAATGTCCTGTCCTTGAGTTTCAATTATGAGCCAACTGTTTATTGGTAATTTCACTCACTCCAGCCCGAGAGATCAGACACACAGAGAAACACTGCGTACCATCCCTCATTAGCCAGCGTGAGAAGCAGAAAAAGCACAGATGTCTGTGAGATTCTAGGAAATGCTGTTCAGGTGTCTGCAAAGCATCAGGATATAAAGAATGTTTTGTGCTTAATGAACAAAAACAAGCTAGTCACTTGTTGTCTAGAGAATTACATCTTAGCACTTAGATATTGGATAAAAATATGCCACCTAAGCTCACTTGGCTCGAGGAAATCTCCTTGAAGATCAAATCAGAAAAGCTTCCAACAACCGCCACCAACCATGCAAACCTGAGCCCTAAACCCATTGCTCATGGGCAACCGAAGCTAAGGCAGACAGAGGCACTGTCACGACTCTGCCAGGCACACCTGCCTCCTGCTTGGAGTCTCTCCGGGTCACGCTAAAAATAGAGTTAAACAACCACACGACTTCAAACCTGGGTGGTTTACACAGAGAGACATTGATTCTGCCTCCTCAGGGGTGCTGGCTCCTAGCTTCATGCCCAGGGCTGCCAGCCACCAGCTGCTCTGCTGTAAAGCCCCAGTGCACAACAGCGGATGAAGGGATCATCTTCCCCCCTACCACTGCAGTCTTTAGGAGCTCAATAAATACAGTGCAACTCACCCGAAGTCATTACAAACTGGTCTTTCACTTGGTTAAAGCAGATGGATTAACAGCCTTGGAGGCTGCTGCAGTGGGCTCCTGAACTGCTGCACCATTTCCTTCGGGCACTGCCTCCCCCGTGACTGAGCTGTGTCCAGACACATCAAGTGAAAACACGGCCACCGGGATGGTGCACATGAAGACAGGCTTAAGAACAGATGAGAAAGAAGCAGTAGCTTAAGACCCTCACTGCTTGCGTAAGAGTTTCTAAGCATGGGAAAATAAATATCTGTGCTGCCATGTCCCCAAAACAGTGATGAGAACGGTGTATGATGGACAGTGCAGCTCCCCAGGGTGGTTATAAAATGGCCAAGCTTTATGAAGGGAGAGAAAATCTTACTAAACCAAGCCATGTAACTAGGAGGCATGGCAAAGCTTTCAGATAGGCGTGACTTGGGACTTGTGTTTTCAGAAATGTGACTGTTCCCTGGGTGCTTTTTTAACTGGACAAACAGATTGCTTCCCCCCGCCAGCTTTGCTTCTTTGTGTGCTGACGAGGATGCATGATCACAGATATTAAAGAGCACTTAGCTTGCAGGTGATCTCCAGTTCTGCATGGTGAAAAGCACTGCACCTTGGTTTTTAAAGTTCCTGCCTTTTCATGGGACAGGAATACATACCACAGCCCCTCCTGGTTTTCCCAGGTTTAACCTGCTAAGTGTCTTGAAATAATATGATTTCGTGCTTTTGCATGAAGCTGTTGTAATAGTTTTGATTGCACCTCATGGTATATATAAGGTTCAGTAATCCAGGCCATCAGCTGTGAAGATCCCCAAAACACAGCAGGACCTTACAAGAGCACTAGGACATGTCAAGAGAGTATAATGATGGCCTTCTGTCGACATGCCATTCTCATCCTGGCAGGAAACTACAAGAAGCCTTTTGTCACCACAGCAGTTCTGTCAAGGACAACGGGATAATGCTTGGGCAAGCAATCCTAGCGTGGCCCCCTCTGCAACAACACGTGAACAGCATTAACCAGAGAAGAGACTTTATACAATGGGAGGGTAGGTAATTGGTGTCCTTTGTAAAATGAAAAAAGACACTGTAGTATTCTAATGAGAAAGTGTTTTTCTACCTGCTGTTTCTCCTAAGGCTAGAAGATGGTTAATCTGCCAAAAACTTTTCCAGGGCATGTCACAGCACTTGTGAGGGTGTAACGTGTTGCCACTCCCAGTTCTCTAACCAGATCTGTCCTTTCCAGGAGTGAGTGATGACCTTGCAGGGTGATGACAAGATGTACTCCGCTCAGAGGCACACTTCTTATCCCTGCTAAGTCTCTGTTGCCTTTTATCTGAGTCGTGCAACTCCTGGGATCCGCTGCTGATCGTTAGCAGTGATCATACTACCCTCACGCTTCGGCTAGGCTCTGCAAGAAGGCACACAGCGTCCTCACAACAGCACGCTTCTGCTACAGTGTCTTTTGGTGCCTTCGCTTCCAGGGGGCACCAAGCCATGTCACAGAACAGTCTCATCAACTCTGGTGGGGGGATGCCAGCCCACCATGCCCTGGATAATAGCAAGAGGAATATATGGTTTTGTTTAGCACAAACAATCCTTGCTGCATGGGATGAACACAAAATAATGTGTACTGAGAGACAATCAGACAGAATTACTCCAAGTTAGACGTATTTAAATAACATCATTCTCAACCTGTGGTCTACATGTTAACAGCAGTGACTGCTTACACATTGCACTTTTTTCTTTTTTGTATCCAAGTGAGAGACAGACAGACAAAATCTGATGGGAATTTGAAGGCAGAACAAAAGTAGCTGGGGTCAGAAGTTACGTTTCACAAAAGCAAAAACAGTCATCACGTGGGAGACATGTCCTTGCTCACATGTAACTTCTCCAGTATCTTTTCCACTTAAAATTGCTACAGATCTGTATTACTGAAGGAATAAAACAAATGAAATGAAAGCTCCTACGATAGTATCAACACTATGGAAAGCTCGATCTAGCAGAAGCAAAGAGCTTCTTGCTGTTGTTGTGAATATTCACAGATACCTCAACTGTATTTAAACAACTTGCTTTTCAGTTTACTATAAGCAATTCTTTTGCAAAATGGTAACTAACAGCTCATCCAAAGCATGTCAGTCAGTGAAACAATTCTTACTGATAAACAAACTTTGGATTAGGGAAGATTACCCTTCAATTAATATGCTGGTTTACAGCACATCAAATGATTTTCACCTCAAATTTTCTGGGTGCAGAAAACATTCCTCTTATTTCAACGATGTTACAGAGATACAGTAGCTGTGTTTACAACATTGCCATTGCACAATGAAGAGCCTAAATTGAAAAGCCTGTACACACAAATAGCTGAGGTGACAGCAATATCTAGGGAAAATCATCACTGAAAGCCACCTATGGAAGCGACTCAAAATATCAAGCTACACTACTGTTTAGTGGAGTGCTTTGCTCCATTGCGCCAGATCATTGTAATTAAAGAAAAAGTCACAGGCCTCATGGGATGGCCATACAATCATCTAAGTGTGCCTTTCAGGGGAAGAACATTCTGCAAGTTTAGAATATTTGAAGAACATTTTAGGCGTGATGGAAAGTTGTGGACTGAGAAAGATGCTGTTTCACGACCATCAGAGTTGTATTTCTAAGCAGAAACCTATAGCAGAGCTTTGCTTTCTCCTCTAGCCATAGCTACTGCTCTCGTTCCTAGGCTGAGTTTAAACAGATGGAGAAGGCGAGCAATGGAAAACAGCTGGACTTTATAATGTAGCGGTGCTCCGCATTTCTAACCTCTCAGTGCAAAGTCCCACCCCTCTCCTCTGCAGTTTTCCCAGGATACTCCATCTCTGCTCACCTGCAACCAGCTGCAAAACCCTTTGTGGACCACAGTACCTGAAGAAGCAATGCATTCCTGGGCACAGGAGCTGAGCATGAGATGCAATAGAGACTACTAGCTCCAAAATAATTACATCCACAATATCCACAGCATAAAGTACAGCAATGAAATGTCGGCAAGGGTCCAGTTTGGTGTAACACCATCTGGAAGGGCCAAGCTCTCCTCTAAAGCTGTGCTGAGCACACACAGGGGATGTTTCCCTCCTGGGCCCCTCGCAGCTGATTCCTGCAGCTTCTGGATCTCTCTGACAACTGATTCCTTGGTTTGCTGGCATTGGGAGAGCAGAGGGAAAAGTACACTTGCAGGTTGTCAGAGGTGTGAATGGTCTTTTCTGATAGTCCCAAATGCAGCTGGAATTAACTTGGAGGTTAAAAGCATGTTTCAATGAACTAAAAGGATGAGCCTGAGACAGCATGGGGTTTGCAGCTTGCTCTATCAAATCTCAAGTGATTGGTATGAGCTGTTTAAAACCACTTTTCAGCTAAAAAAAAAAAAATTGCAACCACTTAGATTTATATTTCAGATTACAAATTACACAATAAAGTCTTGAACTACTCAGGCATGTGGAAAAACACATTCACAATGAACAAAGCAATTGAAGCTTTGCCCTCCTATACATCATAAAACTGTGCATACAACAACCACACTCCTACGATGTGGTAATTTTAGACTTCACTGTGGCATTAGTGTGGGACTGAAAATAGTGAGGTACTACTGATAGTCAGCTTTAAGTCCCTTAAAATAAACTTCAATACTTTGTGGGCTCTGCGTGCCTATCAAGAGATGCCAGCTACTTTCTGGACAGTAGAATGAACAGGTAAGCATAGGGAGGGAAAAAAAGGGAAAATGCACTGCTGCATTTTGCAATAGAAGGTGTCTTAAGGGATGCTAACAGTGCTGACTGAGAGCTTGTCATGAGAGAAAGGCATCACCTGCCAATATCAGGCATGTGCTCACTGCACTGCCCAGCTCCAGAGAAGAGCCTGAGGCTTAGATGCAGTCCTGCCATATTTTCACACCGCTATGAACGCTGGGCACAGACTACAAGACTAAAGGGCTCTAAAAAATAGAAGCTAATATGAGCAACAATCTGAAATAAATGACCTTTTCTTTGTCGTTAAAATAAGCTGAAAGAGACTCCTCTAAAATGCAATATATAGCTGAACTGTGCCTTATTTTTTTTTTTAATAAAAATAGGAATGAAAGCCACAACAGCCACCAAAAATGCATATTACTAAAAAGTGCACAAATACTGAAAGCAAATGTTCCAGCATCCAGCATTTTACTGTCTATACAGACAGAACAATCTGGATATGCTCGCACTTCAGGAAGAGACCAGCAATCCATCTAAGAGTTCAAGTACAATGAAGTGTGTTCACAAGCCAAAGGTTTATAGAGGTTTTCATGGGATATCCTGCTTGATGTCTGCCAACCTGGGAAACCTGCAGCCTGCTCCATCACACAGTGTGGATATGTGTGAAACATGGGACTGTTTCCACGTCACTGATGAAGATGTGAAACAGAAACACCATTCATCTGCGTGGGGAAACACAAGGACAAGGTCAGAGCTGGGAAAGTCCTGAACTCCACTATGGGGGCTGAATCACTCAGCCAGCTTTGCTTTCTTTCTTCTTACTGGGTGAACAGAGTCCATGAGTACATTGAAATAGCATTGCTGAAGGAACACTGATTTGCAACAGGGTCTGTTACATCCACTGTGGCAAACGAAGGCTAAGTATTTGTGGCATGGATCTGTTACCTAGTACATTTACTACTGAAGCCATTATTTAAACCTGCACACCCTACAATTCAGTTACTAAAATTATCCCCCCCCCCGCTAACGGGAATCTAAATATGACCCAATTAGCACACACTCTGTCCTTTGGTTGAAGTAGCTGGAATTGCTATTTATTTTTAAACTGAAATGCCACACCAGATCCTGACATACGGTGCTGAGCATCTGGCAGTAAGGTTTTGTTTTACAGCCTTACAGCTGGGTGGACGTGGAAAGTGAAATATTAAGCAAACCAACTTCCACTTTGCCTAAATTTTTGAGGTGCAAGACATGTCACAATAGAGACTCCCTGCTGTCACTGACACTGCGAAGCAAGAGAGAAGAAAAGCTCCTTGGCTGGAAGTGAAGAACCAGGCATCAAACACCACAGTAACGCGAAGCAGCGTGAAGTGAGAACAGGCGCTACCGCAGAGGTCCAGTGAGGTGGAAAATCACTGAAGTCAGCCTCTGAATCAAATGCCCTGTACCCTGGTAGAACATTCAGGCATGAAAGAAAAAGCTAGCTCTGACCCATTTGGTAGCCAAAGTAATTGCCTGCAACACTGGAAGTCAGTAGGTGAGTTGAAGTTTGGGGCTTTGGTGTCTTACCATCCTTTTTTTGTTGTTGTTTATTAGTGTTTCAGAAGAATTTTGACTATCCCCAAGCCAAAGTCTTTGGTTGGTTAAAGCAAAGCTGGTGTGCAGGGTTAGCCTGCCGTTTGCTTTGACTTCCCACTCTGACGCAGCTGTTCTGTGCTGCATGCTTTCCTTCACTGCTCCTCAACCACTGCTCTTGCTGCCACTGTCCAGGAGAGACCCACCGATGCCTCCCAGGTGCACACAAAGCGTGGTGGAAATCTAGGCGGGCACCACATTTTCCAAGGGTGCCTCTCAAAAACGTACCTGTAAGAGACTACACGGCAAGGCAGGCCCTGAGGCTGGGAAAACACAGCTTGGCCTTGCTCTCTCCCAGACAGCTCTCAGAAGTACACTGTACTCTTGTGTTTTTCCTGCATCTCAGAAACCAAACTTCCATTCAAATAGCATTTTGGTGCTCTGAGCTGTCCTGTGGCTTGGCTGACCAACATCACATCAGAAATTAAAAGAAAAAGTCCTCCTTCTTTACACTCCTAAGTCCCTGTGAATTTAACACCACTCCTTGTAAGGCGTGCAAAACATATGGCCTTCAAACAAAGCCCTGGACGCCATCCTTTGGTCCTTTGGCTTTTCCACTGCCAGGATAAGTCAGCAGCGGGGTTCCCATCAGGAACGTGCCCCAGAAAAAACAAAACCAAGGTTGGTTTGCATCTTGCCAGGTCCCAGCAAAAGCAGAGGACATGCACACAAGCCCTTGCTCTACACTCCCAAAGTTCCTCTTGTCACTGGAACCCCGTGCTGACCTCTGCCAGGACATCCCTGCAGAACAGCCTGCAAGCTCCAGCAAGCACAGCCAAATATGTTTGAAGATGCAGAGTCTGTTCCCATGTATTATAAGAAATCACTTGTCTCCAGATGCTTCCTTCGTGTTATATTTTCATTTCAGCTGGTGTCATTTGCATTTTATAGCTTTATAGTTGAATAAATTTAGTTAAAAATTTATTAACAGGCCTTGCTGCTATTTCTAGTTACCCTCCAGAAACATGTCAGGGAGCTGCAGCCAAAAAGCCTGCACATGCATCTCAAAGCCAGATCTAATTTAAAAGGTCAATTCCATCTCTACAGGAAGTCAAAGCCAGGCACGCAATAAGTCTAGATGTAGAGCCAGGTCTTGAACACCCAGATCCAGAGTCTTTAGATCCAGTTTCACCTCTCTGTAATAGCTTGGATGGAAATGCTGTGTTCAGGACGTCTGGGTTAGTGCGTGTTCCTCTCCTGCTACACCAGTTCTCAGAGCTCTCACCCAGGATTTCAACTTGCAGTTTCAGATGCCATGCAGTACATTAAATATTACAGCTTTCTGTTCCAAACAATTAAGCTTTATGATGGCCTTGCTGGTCAAGAACAGCTGGAGACACCTCTGCTGACAACATCAAGCTTTCAACCATAATTATTCATATCTAATTACACTGTCAAATGAGGCCCAAATAACCAAGGTTCTGCTGTAGTAGGTGCTACTAAGTCAGAGGAAAAAGTGGGCTTCTCTAGGTCATCCCCACCATCCCAAAATGCTCCTTTTCTTTCTCTCAAAACATGCACACACGGTTCCTGCAGAAACAAAGGGAGAGGCATTCTCAATGACTAAAAAAAAGACTGTAAGTATGATTAATAACAGCTTGAGAAGAAATGAAAGCAAGGCTAGGCTGCATCCCTGTCCCACAGTACCTTGCTAATGGAGTTCGGTGTCTGTGGTGTCTCGTCCTTCAGCGTCGATGGACTGTTTCCTTCCACATCTTTTCCTGCAACAAAGCAATGCGATTCAGAAACAGAAATTTTGGGCAAAATCATGGCTACTCATGGCCCTAGAAGGGCTACTGCTAACAGGAAGCAAGAGAAGCTATGAGGAGCAATAGCAGGCACACCAAGCTCACAGAGAGGGATCTTACACAGCTTAAAATAGCCTGGATCCACATGCTCGGACCATGCGACATGTATTGCTTAAAAGTTACGTCTGAAAACCCTCTGGTAAACCACTACGATGGTTGCAAATCCAGTGTATGAAGGCAGGAGAACACCAGAAATAAGGTTGTTTATGCGTCCTTGATCAGCCCCCTTGTGTGTCTGCATTATGATGCAGTCTTTAATTACATTACCACAGTCTGCCTTTTCCTTACATTCCCCCCATGCCTCCTCCAATGCAAATAATAAATGGAATTCAGTTAATAGGCAGCTATTCAATATGTTATCCTCCTTGGTCAGTAGCTGGCAACTATACACAGACGCACTTGATAGCATGCTTTGTTTGACAAATAATAATCATGATCATAAAATGTTACAAAAGACAGAACAGCATTTAGACATAATTAGTAAAATAAAATACTGCAGAATATCAATGTCTTCTGACCAAGTTACTGTTACGATAAGAAATGCTTTCAATTAACAAGTAGTATTTACAAACTGTAACATTTCCCATCATTATAGAGATATATATTTTCCCTTACCCAAATACACTAAACTTGCAGTACATCATACACATTATATACTAGTATGAGCATGTCTGGTCCCAGTCTAAGCAATAAAATGTAATGATAAATTCTGTTCTTTTTGCCAACCATTATCATGTTCTTACAGTAAAGAAAGCCTAAAGCTTCTATTAAAAAAGCCAAAAATAGCATCTGATGAGACAAGCTTTTTAGTGCCAAGACAGTCCTTGTTATCCAATTGAAATGTAGTTTTCTCCTCAAAATTGTTAGCAACCACAGCTTCAGAATAACGGACACAGTGAAGAGCAACCAAGACAGTGAAATACAATCCATTTGTAGCACACTGCAAACATGGCAACTGTTAAAAACATTTTTAATCATTCTGGGGGTGAGTCTTGGAAACAACACCAAATACAAAACCAGCACGGGAAAACCCTGATTCTCTTGAAGTCAAGCAGAAGTTGCCACAGATGTGCCAGAAGCCAGAATGTCTCCCAGAGTTTTCAGAGGAGCTGTGCAAGAAGCTAAGTGCCATTAGAAAAGCTTGCCACAGAAGCTCAGTGAAAAATAAATATCCTCCTAGTCGTGTTCTGCACTTCCACCATGGGAAACGCTGGAGAACAAACACATCCCTTTATAACTGGAACCGCAACTGCGCTACAGGGTTTTACTGGTACAGAAGCAGGACAAACCTCTGCCTTTTCTGCAGGCATCAACCATCAGTTTGGGGTATCAGCTTGTAAATTAAAACAGGTTCTTTGGGACAACTGTCCCTAGAAGGGTTCACACGCAGTGACCAAAGGCGGAGGGGGTTCATACGTTTCTCATCCCGTGGCACAGTGCCATGCCATACCACACACACAGTAAGCACTGTAGTCATAAGCATTGCTGGGCATGGATTAGGACCTGAACTCCCGTGTTTTTTCTTCCTCCGATGGCTCTTTCCTCTCTACATTCTCCCAGATGGAGGCAGAGGAGGTTGGAATAAACTCACAAAGCCATGCAGTTACTGTACTTGCTTCTCATGAAGAGTTTTTTTCTGCTCATGTATGGGAAAGTAACATATGGTCTGAAAGTTCGAGTAAAGTTAATGGGAGTCAGCTGCTGCTTGTTCTGAGGGAAAGGCATCTATTAACATAACATAATCCAAACCAATCTTTACTATATCTCACTTCTTAAAGAAAGTTTACCTCCAAGCTGAGATCTGTATAAAAAGCCTGCACAAGAGACTTCTCTTTCTATTTGTAATACAGAGAAAAGGTTTTGTACCTAAACAACGGGATTTTAGGTGCTCCTGAGGTTCTGGACCGCCCCTCTCATAGGGTGTTATGAAAAATGTGAACATGCAACTCTTCCCTCTTGGTCATACCATTTACAAGGATTCATAAGACGTTGTTTATGGAGCAGCATATCCCGGTTTCTTGCATCAAACCCATTAAGCCTCCTGGCACTTGTGAGGAGAGACGCAGTGTTTTTTGGAGGAGCGCTATCACAGCTGTCTCAAGCAGACCTAATGCAGCCGTGCGGAGGTAGAAAGTCAGCCCTTGTTTGGAAAGCAAACTTCACTGAAACTGTGTACAAGTTTCTCAAACACCCGCACACATAGTTAAGTGCACAGAAAGCCCCAAAGAGAGTCCGACCCAGAGCACAAAAGACACAGCCGTCTCGAGAAAATAAGTAGGAAACCACCACCAAAAAAAAAAAAAAGAGCTAAATATCAGCTGGCTATATAAGCTGAAGCTCTTATCTCCCTGATCAAGAAAACATAATGCCCACAACAGAAATAGAGCTGAGGCTCTTTCGACTTAAACTGCTGGCTGCTAACATGGCATGCTAACAAAGGTCCTCCAAAGTAGCCCAGTAGTATATGGCAAATAATTAATGGGATTTCAGGAAGGGAATCAATGGTGCTTATGGAAACAGCCTTCACCACATCACAAAGAAAAATGCTAACACTCCAGTCTTGCAGTTACAGAGCTGAATTACCGATACCTTCTTTTATCCCATTACTGTCATGCATAGGAAAAATAGAGTTCCTTTCTGAAGAGTTAACTATTCCTTTTGTTTGGCTTTCTGCTGTGTATCCACCCTATGGGTGCATTTGCCTTTTCTCCTTATAAAGAATGATACAGCAAGCGTGACTGATCAATGCTGAGACAAAGTAGAAATACTGGGTTATTATAGAATTCATTATTAGCTCCTTACAGCATGAACTATTATTTTACAGGCTTTCGGATAAGGTATTCGTATAACTACAAGAGGAAATAAAGGCTCTGATGTGTGGCAAGACTATCGTGAATAAAACCTGTCCTGACGCCATGAATGTTACTGCAGCAAATGTCAGCCACATGGCCTGGCCCAATGTGTGAACCAGACTGAAATCTAGTTCCATGTATCTATCACAGCAAAATTCCCATATTCTTTAAAGTGTATCTCTTCAGATGCAGATAGGCTAATCTACTTTTTTTATTTAAAGACATGGAGTTATCTCCCAGCCTAGACAAAAAGAAAGATTCTCTAAAAGTCATTTTAGCTACTCCGCCAATAAATGTCCTACCTTCTGAAAGAGAAGAGAGACAAAGATTCTTCCCCCTTATTGCTGCATGAAAGAAAGATGTGGTCAAGGAACCTGAATTCATGTCTCTAGTTCGTGAACTTTCTATAAAGAGGAAACATGCCCTCCTCTAATTTCTTTTAGTTACCATAATCACTAGCATTTATGTATCAAGAGGCAAAAAGTCAGTAGTGTTACTTGAGATAGTGCCCTCTGCGTTCCCCTGTGTTTCCTTCAAAAAAAGTCCTTTCACTGAATTAAATCTCCATAGCACAGCTTGTCCAAGGTGTAAAGTCTGTCACTCCAATCTCACGGAATTATTTACTTGAACACCTTTGTGGCTGCAGGGCTAATCCTAGGTGCTATCCACACTGCCTGCAGTCTCCACCTGATGGCATCAGCCCTGCACCCTTGAAAAGAGAGTCTGCTGGGGCCAGGCAGCCAATCATGGGCCACTAAAAAAACGTCAAGAACTGAAAGTTCATGTAAAACAAGAGAGAAAAGTGAGGGATAGAAATATTGGATGTAGCTTGTGGATGTAGACTTGTGGTTTATCTATAGTTACAGCGGCATCCTTCAGAGGGCATGCAGGAGGTGGGAGGGAAGCACAGCGAGTCTCAGAGGGAAAAACAAGGCAGCAAAAGCAGCAAAAAAAGAGCCCACCATGGAAATATCAACTGAATGCAAAGAATGACAGATACTTCTTATGGGAAATGCGATCAAAACAAATATATGAGGCAGCTCTGTGAGGACCAGGAAAGAAATGAAAGGAGTAAAAATATGTAAAGCTAGACAAAAACCCAGACTCTGCAAGAAATCTCCTGGCTGAAGCAGTAAGTTCTAGGGATATTCTCTCCTTTACAAACTCTTTGGCCTGTGATCTTCCTTTACATTACAGAGGGCCACCTCCCTGACGCTGGTGCTGTAGTTTGCTCTGTGGCTCAAGGCACTTGTCCTGCTGAACCCAGCAAAGACCGGTCCGGACGTCAGCAAGGTTCAAGGAGAAAAGAAGTGATGTGGGAAGCTGAGGAAGTGACAAACTCCTCCATGCTCAACTTTCCCTGGTTTCTGAAAGATTATTACAGCACTGAAATACCCCTGTGAGGAAGTCAGTAACTTCTTTAGCAATAAAAATGCTGGTAAGAACTGAAGCATGGGTAAAACTTAAGGATCTCCACCTCTCTGAAGCATGGGGAAGTGACTACAGCCTGAAAGATCTGTTGGTCCTTCAGCACCCAAAGATAGCAGAAGTGAAACAGGTTTACTTACCACACATTTATATGGAATGCATTTACAGGCAGTGAGCTTTTCAGAAGTCCCTACAGATATGTAATGTATGCGATTTTGGGTGTCCCCTTTCAAGTTGTTTTCCATTAAATTATCAAGAAATTGTTGAAGCTTCCAGTGACCTCGGTGACAGCGAGGATTAGTCAGCACTGCTCAAAATTGGTTCCCCGTTGCCTTGAAAAAGGCACCTCAAAATAGAAATACCTGCAAAATCAGAAATCCTCAAAACCTTTGCACTTACAGACTCTTAGCTCAGGAAACCCAGGTCTAGTTTTGCTCCCCATCTGCAAAGCCCAGCAAGTCTGCCAGGTGCTACATTTATATGAACACTGAAACCTTTTGACATGCTACGTTCTTTTTCTAGATATCAGTATTTTAAGAGCTCACAAAGGTGCTGTGAGGTTTGATTATTTAGCACTGACACGGCAACTGCGAATGACAGCTCTGCAAACTTGTGACTGTTCCCTGAAGCACTTGTTTACAGACTGGAACGGAAGCATTGTTTGCAGACTGCAATCAAGGAAAGACTTGAATGTTATTGTGAGCAACAAATTCTGAAACAACAAAATGAGCCCTATTTCCTTCAAAAAGGGTGCTGTCTAACAAATTGAAAGCACAAGACACGTAAAGAGAATGCTTAAAGCAAGCCTGCCATTCACTGCAGCCTGTCAATATTCCTGGCGCTTGCAGCGCTTGTATATATTTACAGAACATTAACTACAAAAAGTCTTCTCTTGTAATATTTATCTTGGGCTCTAAATCTAAACAGGGAAACCTGCCGTTAAACATTTGCAAAGGGGCCCAGGCGACAGCTTAAAGGAGTTCAATGTTTAGTGTGAAACACATCAAGTGCCTCAAAGTGGAAATGCCCGAAAATGTTACGTCATTTCTGAAACACGACGCCACGCAGTGCTCAAACAGTGATGCTCACTAACTCTGATGCCCTCCATTCCCACTTAATGCCACAGCAGTGAAAGACAGCAGCATCACGGACACAGCACTGGCTGGCAGCCAGCGACACCTGTGTTGCAAGAACAACTTCTCTCTCACTCTCACATTCACTTGTTTCTCTTCGTTTCACAGCAGCATGCTAAAAAAGTCTACTTGCAGTCAGGCACCTGAGGTTCTGCACCGAGTTTCACAAGTGCTAGAAAAGCAGTACAATAAAGGCAAGACAAGATACATTCTGCACTGACACAGCAGAAACACACCTGGGCTGAGTGGATAGATGTCATTGTCAGCTCCAAAGAAGAGATTGCGCGTCAGCTTACGAGGATCGACCTTCTGAGGGGTGGATGAGGCCGGACAGAGGGAGAACCTGCGACGAAGAAAGTTCTCTTCCTTCATGGCATGAGCTGTGGGGGTTTTCTGAAAAGGAAAGATAGAAATAACAGTTCAAGACACAGGAAATCAAAGTTTCACACCCAGAGACTCCGCTGCTTCAAAGCCGCCTAATCCTAAGAAGTGTGCCAGATCTTTTTATAGATTGCCAGAAGGCTAAGAAAAAAAGAAAAAGGAAAGGATATTAGTTTGAGGCTACAATTACTGATTTGCTGACTCTCAGCATTTGCAAACTGCAGGGAAGCAGGACACTGCTCCTTGGTGAATCCAGGCAGTAGAACACCCTCCTCTCTACAAGGATCTATCTAGAGTAACAGTTACTTACTGGGTCTATCCAATGTATAGAAGCTAAAATTCCTCTTTTTTGTTTGCTTTTAAGATTTGTTTTTTGTTTTGATTTGATTTTTGTTTTTAAGATAGAAATAACTCCATTGGTGTGAGCAGAGTTGCACCAAGCCTGCAAAAATCAGCATTTAAAATAAGCGGTGTGGAGGATGACCAGCTGTGTTGGCTGCAGAGAGCAGCAAGCGGAGATTTGCAGGAAAGCGGGACAGAAAAGCTAGTGTCACTCCTGCCCTTATTTTCTATTAGAGCACATATAAATATTTTCAGTTTTCTTTAAAATGATAGATCAGCCTGGCAGTTTGATCAATATGATAAGCCTTGTTGCTCTGCAAGGGTAAAGAACAGCATCTGTGTCCCTGAAAGCCTCCCTGCATGCCTGCACAGGAGCCGGGTGGTACTGTGCTCTTTACCACCACTTGGCTGATGCGTTAGACCATCCTGACTGGAATTAAAGGTTTCTTTTATACACATCCAACAAGCAGCTCTTTCTTACCCCTTACAAACAGATATTATGACTGTCGCCTTCCTGAGTTACAAGCGCTATTCTCTCCCCGTGTGCAGCTCTGATCGGCAGGGCTCTTGCTAGCAAGAAGAAGTGTTAAGCCAGCCTTCGGGCTGGCATCGCAGGACATGAGGTCTGCTGCTTCCCCGGGGCATGGTCACTGTGCAAAGGAAAACCCTTTGGGATGGGACGCATTTCCTGAAAAAAGTCTCCAAGCTTTCCCATATCCTTTAGGCTGGGACATCCTGCCCTGCTCTTCCTGCCCACAGAACTTTTGCTCTCGCTCAAATGACCAAGTTTAATGGGGAAGCCTCAGTGGGCTCTTGGAGCTGGGGCTCTGCCTGCATGGCTGACGCAGCACACGGGGTGATGCCATAAATGTGTCCCAGTGTGAGAAACTCCCCTCCTGTGTTTCATCAGAGCACTGTCCCTCTGACTGCTCTGCTAACCCCAGGAGAAGGCAGTCCCCGTAAGAACATTTCGTCTTTTTTTTTGCAGCTTCATTTATTTACACAGCAGGTTGCGCTGACTTTATAAACTAGCTGTGATTTACAAGGTGAGAGTCTGTTCCTTCCTTCCCACAGGAGACAGCCTCAGTGCCCAAGACCTTGATTTGATACAGACCAGCCTGGACCCCGTTGCTGACCATGGGTGAACCATCAGACGGTGATGTCTGTAATATCCAAAAAGGGGTGAATGGCTACCAGCCAGACCTAGCCCCAAAACAGGACATGTGGGTGCAATTTGTAGGGGATATGTGTCCCCCACTGGATCTGAATCATCTGCAGCAGGCGAATTAAGGTCCAGTGCAATGTGAATAACTTAGCTGCCTAACATTTGGCACCTTAAATAACCTCTTTTTTTTTGCATAGATATTCTTGACTGCAGAGTGCAGGGTTGTGGGGCAGCAAAATTAAAGCTAACCTAAAACACAAAAAGAGAGAAGAGGAAAATACAGCTAGTTACGTGTCTCAAAGCAAAATATTTAAAAATAATGCAGGTCTAAATAGCTGGGTTTGGAATGCTAACACTGAGCTATTTTCTGCCCTTGTTCCCAGCAAGGCCATCTCAGCTCTCTGCTCTGGAACTGCTCATAAGCGGCTCAGAGGAAAAGCAGGTCCGTGGGACACTCTCCCCAAAGAGCAGCGATCCAGCTCGGCTGTGCCCATCATGCAGCCAGGTAGGAATCCCCAGTCCATCCCCACTGGGGAACCAGTCACAGGCACAAACCATCTGTCCATCCCACCCTCACACGCCGCTGGCACGGTAGGGACTTCCCGACACGGCAACACAAGGGCCCCACCAGCCACCTTCATCTCTACACAGACACAAGCCACAGTAGCAGAGAACCGCTCATACCAACGTTGGTGGCACAGCTCTTGACACCTGAGCACAAGCAGGCGGTTTATCAGGCTGGACATACACAAATATAAGTCCTTTCAACTGCTTTTGTGTCACCAACCTGCTTTTCAAGGATCATCTAACATTGCATTGCTCCAGCTCAATTACACATATTTCAGGGGTTTTCATACACCAGATGCTTCTTTCCTTGATGGTAAAAAACACACTTCACATTATTAAGACTTGATAACACACTCAAAGTATTTGGCTTGGTTTCCAGAAGATAGGTCTGTGTGTGCCTGCATCCCTACCTATCCTGTTTTGTCCTTTTCCACCTTCCAACGCCTTTTGTACCATCAGCAAAAGTCAAGGAAAGCCTACAGACATTAGAAAACTCAGAAACATTAACTTCTTAAAAGTTACATGACTATCAGCAACCTGCTGTTGTAGGTACCAGAAGTACTGACTCTGCCACTTATGCACTCTTATCTACAAAACACTCATACATACAGAAATTCATTGGTCACAAAGCATCTGCTAGGAAACAAGCAACAGCCAAAGAGACGCTCCTAGACCTGAGTGCTTTGGGCCTCAATCTCACATGGCTGATTTGAGGACAACCCTTGTTCGGAAAGGCAAATCCACCTGTAAAGAAGTATTTTGGAGGTTGCTTCAGGATATGACGGATGCTTCAGGGAACCCAGCTCTGGAGGGACTCTGGGAAGATGGAGAAGGCAAAAATGAAAAGTGGGCAAGAATTGCTGAAGGCCCAAACATGCTGTTAAGTAACATAAAGTGACAAATTTCTCCCACTGCTCCTGTATTCCCTCCAAGTCTAGCAGATGAGACAGAGAACAGTCGAAGAGAGATACCTTGTCTTGATCTGAATGGTCCAGCTGATACAGAATCCATGAGCTCTCTTAGAAAACTAACCTCCTTGGGAAAAAATCTTCACCTTAGCTCTTGCAAGAATTTATTTTGTTGTTAGTCCTGCTAGATTAAAAAGCCCTGAAGTTTGCAGCTCAGGTCATTTCTGGCTGTCGGTTCTGTGGTCCTGATCGTAAAAACGCAGGAAAGGGAATACAGAGAGAATTGAGAGAGTCACTAAACACAGTGGTTTTCAGGATTGCCCCTTTAGTGTTGACAGCTTTTAAGGCAGTAATGTGCTGTTAAATGTGAACTGTTCACTGGAGCGTAAACAGGAATAAATAATTCAGTAGCAAGAAATAAACTTCTTGCTAATCCTGTCTTTGAGACTACTTTATCTTTTAAAACCAAAAAATAGAGCAGATGAAAAGCCTGATACCGTGAAGCACAGGAAAGTGAAAGAGATGAACCTAACAGAGTGCAATTGCCTGGTGGGACTTTTGCTCGCAAGCAGCGTCAGCAATAGCCCAGAGAAGAGCAATGTGGCAAGAATAATCCTTGTTTTACCAGCAAACCTCATGGCTGCCACCGAAGTGAGTGGGAACTGCCAGAGCTCTCTGCTTCTGACAGACCTGTCTGGGGTGAAGGCTGTGAGTAACGCAGAGACAGACATTACACGTTGGGTAAGAGATGCCTTTCACGTGGCTGCTCTGCATTTTGAGCCTCCTGTGCTTGCTGGGAAGACAGTGGCAAAGGCTTTGGGGGACAGAATTTTCCTGGCTCCATCTTTACATTTTCTAAGTTGCTGATATATAATTACTGAACGGCTAAACACTGTGCAGACATTATCCTGCCCCTACCCTCTGCAAACCGGTGGGTAGGTTGGTTTGCTTACTCTGATGTTCAGCATTTTAAAATAGATTGGAAATATGCTCTATAAATAGTTAATTAGGGGGTTGGTACAGTCAAGAAGGCTGTGCTAGTTAGGGGGATTCTTAATTTATTCAAGACTTGTTTTAAACAACCTTCTCTTTCTCTGGTCACTAAATATTTCCGCGAAATCAAATTAAACCACATTTTGTATTCACAGCAGCCCTTCACTCTAGGATCTGCATCAATAAGGAAAATTAAATCTAAAGATACTGACATTTCCTGACTCAATTAACCCTGAGGAGGTAAAATTTTCATGAATGAAAAGGCGAATTGTTAGCAGATACATTCTGGCTTTTACAGTCCCAACTATTCACGGGGGAAAATGGCAGCTCAGATCTTCAGCAGGGAGCAGGGGTAAATTATTAGTTCAGTGGTGCACTGATGATTCACAACAGCTGAAGAACTCCTGATCAATCCAGAAAGTCTGTGAAATCTGTTTTGGGAAGCTATTCCTAAAATACCTATTTATAAGATAGGTAATTGGACAACCGACCCCCTACTTACAGTTAAATAAAACCTGACAGAGTGAACTGTGCCTGAGCAGACAATCTTTTCTCTACGTTATCTATGGTTTTTGGTTAGGGAACAGGCAGAGCGCAGATATTACAGTGCACAAGGAAGGTTTCAGTCTGTCGTGCTGTTAGCTGGAAGCCGAGCACACGAAGTGTCAGCCACTCCCCAGAATTATCAGGGCCAGCTATTTCTCTGCTGTGCTGCCAAGGGGACCGCTCCTCAGCAGCGGTGTTCTTTGGTATGTTTCTCCCAGACCATGTCCTGATCTGCCAAGTCCCAAGCCAGCCCCACTCTTTTCATCTTTCTTATGCTCAGATACAGGGAAGTGCTGCTGCTGTAGGACTTCAAACCCTCTGCTGGGTGCCATCCTGCTCAGCCTGACCATCGGTCCAGAGAGGGGAAAAAAAATAACACGGGTTGCTGAAGACATCTGTCTGCAACAACAGAACCAAGTTATGGAAAGCCAGATCTAGAGACTGCTTCATTATGATTACATGAAACATGAGGGATTTTTCTCAGCTGCTTCAGCAGGCTCAGGAGTGCGGCTCATTCATCCCTACAACCTAACTCGGGGCTCATGTGCTTAAAGCTGCCTCTCTCGTGCTGTTTTTATGGACGATGCCTACCAGAGCCACCCTCAGCTATCTATCTGCTCTTGCTCTCTCCCATAACAGAAAAACAATATTTTTCTAACCACCCTCTGCTTCTCTGCTCACCTTTTCCTGCACTGGTCAGGGACAGTAATGTAGTAATCAGGAGACAAAACAGTCTTCTCCCTTAATTCTTCGTAAGATGCCTTGATTAATGTTTTCTTTGTATACACTAGTTAAAATGTTTGGAGCTCGAGGCACACCAGGGGTGCATATATGTTTAACTGTCTCACAACTAATCTCTCTCCGCGGTGAGCTTTATGTACAACAGCCCCAAGCAGCACAGCTATAGGAATTGCATGCCCACACTGGGGAAAAAAACATCCTAGATCATTCTTCCTGGGGATTCCCAACTTGGGACAAAGACAGAGGAAGGCAGAGTCAAAAAGTGCAAAACATTTTCATTTGGCATGTTGGAAAACCTCATCTTCAGAATCACCTCTGGTTTGGATAAACATCTGTGTGCAAACATCGGTACATCGCTAAAGCCGTGGTGTGTTTGGGAGAGGAGTCTGCGATCTTACAGCTTGGATATGGGGTTTGTGCATTGCAATAAATACAGTCCTCATGTGTTTTGCCGTCAAATACTTGCCATTTACTTTGTAAACATTATGCTAGAGTTTACTTTAGAGTAAGAATATCAATAAGTGGGTCTTTGAAATGAATGCTCAATGATTTTTATATCCACCTCCGCTGACCTTTAAGCTGTAAATTGATTGTTATGCAGAAGGCTATTAATTTAACACAGCATATTACATTTTCCACTAGCACTGACGGGCCTCTTCTGGCTTAGCAATTCCACTGGTCTTCCCCCTTGCTAACTGCATAGATCATACCTCTCTTGCTGTAATTATGACTAGTACCTCAGCATTAATTATTTCCCCAGCAACTGCAGGCAGAATTCCAGGTTTTACACATACCACCAGAAAGATAAGAAAGCCCCCGGCATTCAGAGAGACAGCAGTGAACAGCTTTCTTGCAGACCTTTGTCTTAGTCCATCACGTTATGTTCAGTAAATCATACTTTGCACAATCTCCTTTAGGCCCTGATTTCTGATGGCATTCCTACTGAATAAAGCTCATGCAAAGGTATTTCCATCAATCTCTGCAGGAAGGTAAGGTGCTTTCACTGAATCGTCTTCAGTACTTTAATACCATGTTCTAATATATTCAACTGAAGATGAGCAAAAGGTAAATCACGACTGTTAAGCATCCATCAAGCACCTGAACACTTATCCATCTCAATCCAACTCACTGAATTTTTATTTAAAGTTTACTATTATTTATTACTGATATTGGTAGATAGCATTCTTTTAAGCAGGGAAGAAAGAAGTCAGAATGCAGATTAGCAAACACTCCTCGACAAACCAAAAGGTACAACCATGTGTATCCACAACATGAAGGAAAAAGTGTGCCCTCACACACCTTCAGGCATACTTTTTGTAATATGCACTAGCCAAGCAGTTCCATCCACTAAGGATCCGCTTTGAAACAAGCCCAGGAGCCAGATCTCAGCCTCTAAATTTCTGTGTTATCTAGAAACATTTGTGTACTTCTTTAAACTGAAGTTTCATATGGATGACAAGGATTCCCAGGGCGTTCTGCTGGAGTCACTGTGACTGGCCCCGTACCAGGGCAGACAGGGTGTGGGACAGGCCCAGTGCCATGACGGAAATACAGGACCAGGTACACGGCAACGTAAATGAGAAATTCATTTAGTTGCTTGAGCTAAAGCTCTTGGAGATTTAAAGCCATGACAAGAACACACCGCTTTGGATAGGTGTGCAGTTATGTCATTTGCAGGCGGGCCACATCTTCAAGGTCAATTCTTGTCTTGATATTTTTCTTTAAAAAGAGCATAATAAGAAGCATCATTACAGGCTCACGTTGCTATCTAAATCACATAATGGGATCATATTCTCTTTTAATGGAAGGATTCTACTTCAAGCTTTAATGACATTTAAAAAAAAAACGGTCTACTGGAAGCCTCACTGATGGCTTTCTATGATATCCACCTCTGCCTTTATATAATTAAATCTAGAAAAGACCGTGCCTTGGGGCTACACTCCCACCATACAATTACTAGGAAATACCAAGCTAATTTTAAGACCTGCTTTCATGCTTGATAGTGTCCTCCTGACAGTACTCCCTTGTTTGTGAAATACTGCTCCCTTGTAGCACAGCAGAAGAAAATCAGACTTATATCTCAAGTCCTGCTGAGCCATTTGCAGACTCAGGCTCAGAAACTTCAGCATGGCAGTAGGGCACATGTAGTGGATTTTTGCAAGCCAACTTACAAGAGAGAAAACAAGTGCTGTCCAGTTTCACAAAGATTTCCCAGAATCAGACTGAGATTATTTGTTATAATTAGCATCCACCATATCAAACACATGCTCACAAAGAATGAAGTGGACGACAAGGATTTAAGACTGTAAGTATACTTCTACCTTGACATCCTGTGCAAACACAAGCCATACTTCCGCCCAATGGCTCCGACCACAAGCCCACTAAATTATAACCGAGCTGGCTTATAAATGGCTGAAGAACAGCTAAGTGACGAAGAAATGACTGCATCCCACGACATGGTGCTCCAGTCGCTGAATTTTCCACTTCTCCACTTTGTTGTTTCCCCTGTCAGATTCAAATGGGCTCTGTAAACCTCTGGGGCCTTCACAAGGAGGGATGAATAAACAAGACCAAAGAAATTTTAAGGAAGTGCATCTATTTTTGAAAAGATCCTTATATGCCCCTGTTTAGCTTTTCAGGCTTCTGGGTGCTGTGGCATACCGAGATCTGCTGTACAGTGGTTTAAATTTAGCATCCACCTATACTTCCTCTGGTGCAGCCGCTCTCCCTCGAATTCTAAAGGAAATTAATACACTGTGTATTTTTTGCATAAACTTCACTGTTTCTCCAGAGACAAGAGCATCAAGCTCTTCCTTCAACAATAGTTAAAAGACAGCACTGCAGTTATTTTGGTCCTAGATTTTTAATTAAAAATCTCTGTGGGAGGAAGGAAACTAGACAACCCACAAAGAGCATTAGGGTGGAATTTATGCTGTGTTAAATGAGCCCAAAGGACTCAAACCATGCACAGGCCGATGCGGCATGCACAACAAAATCCACACTCAGTTCTCAAGCTCACGACCTTCTGCGCCTACCTCTGTCCTTCCTTCTCTGTCAGTTTATCTGGGATTTAGCTGGAGAAAAGAAGCAGCTTGGGTAAACTGCACTGTCACTTCAGCCAGAGTGAGAAGCAGGTGAATGAACGCACCCATGGCATACGAATTTAAGCATGCATTTGTCTTTGCTGATCTCCTCCTACCTGCTCGAATAATACTAACCCAGTATTTCTGCCGGTGACTGCTCCGGTATCGATACGACTGTCCCACTACCCATGCAGTTGTGTGTGTGCCAGGCAGAAGCCAGACAGAAACTCTCCGTGTGAGATATTGGCCATAATTAAAAGCCCTGGAGAATCCCAGCAAGCAAGCAGTTACGACAGAGCGTGCATCTTGTCCCTGACTTCATTTCAGTGAAAAAGGCAGGCCCCCAAGCAACTTAAACGTGCTCCGCAGTGATTGTAAGCTTGCTTTTTAAAAGCATCCAATACATTTTAACAGTAAGTATTTGGAAACACCTGACACCGAAGACCTGAGTCCCCTTCCCCTCATATCACTTTTATATTGAAACAGTACCAGTGGCGGCACGAAATTCCTCCTTGCTGACGCCAGTGTAAGCCAGAGCAGGACCCGTCTCCCCACTTTGTGGGCAGCAAACCCGACAATACAGCTCTTGACAAAAGACAGCAAATCTGAAAGCTGTGGAACACAGGAAGAGGACTTTTCCCATCACTTTAAAGCTAACCTATACTGACACCGGCTTTTTTGTCCCTGAATGGAAAGATCCAAGCAAGAAAAGCCCCAGCTGAAACAAAACAATGCTGCTGAGCTCCAAGCACTCCTTCCTACAAGCACTGGAAATACAAGGGGGGGAAGCAGCCCTGCCTGGAGAGCTGCAGGGCTCGCAGCTGGTGAGGCTACGAGCTAAGCATGCAGCACACTGCCGGCACGAGGGCAACCACACCAGCTCCAGTGCTGCCACAGGGGAGGGCAGAGAGGGCAAAGGAGGATCTGGAAAACCAGGGGCTCCTGCAGACTCCCGCCTTCAGCTTTATGGATCACACTGACCTTCAACAGCTCCGTGCTGAAAGTGTAAATGTGGCTTCAAGCAAAAAAATAAAAAAAAAAATTGCCTCCTGAACAACTGCAGGCTGAGGCCAGGCACAGAAGGAAGATCAGGTCCGGATTGCCCCTGGCTGAAAGGAAGCCAAACACAATGCAGCCGATTCACAGCATTTTCTTTATCGCAGTGCTAAGAGCAGCCAGACAATGCTTTCCAACACAGACCACAGCAATTCATCATGAAGAGACGGAGTTAGCAGGAAACACTCCCATTATCTCTGCTACGAAAAGGAAGCAGCGAGGAGAATGACTAAAAGGTGACAGACAGATTTTATGAGGCCAGACTTGAGCCACGCTCTGGGCTGACCATCTTTTCCATACCAGAAAAAAAAGTGATAGGCTTCAGCTGCACAGCTCTTACAAAACAGGAGTCAGAGTTGCTGCACTGTGGCTCTTCAAGAGAAAACAAACCAAGACAAAATGAAAATATTTCAATAGCAATTGTGCTGCGCCAGATCCCCAGGCTGTGTAAATCGGGGGAGTTTTGTGGCCTCCTTAATGGAGCAATGTTGACTTAGAGCTGCGAGCATAGGGCCAGGTGTCCGGCAAGTAAAAGGGAGGTATCTCAGACCTGCGAGGCTATAGGGAAGAGGTGGAGGAGAACATGAACCATGGTGCTTTCTGGCAGTAATTTGGTCTGCATTACGAAAGTAGGCTTCGAAATGGTTGCTGCCTACAAGCTCCGAACACAGAAGAGTTTATAAACACAAAAGCCCAGATGGAAAAGATTTGAAAGGTTTGGGAGGGTAACAAGGGAAGGAATAAACAAATATCTCTGAAATGAAGTAAGGAAGCACTTAAAATGGCAGAAGGCTAGATGGCCTGTACAGACTCTGTGGTGCCTCGGAAAGGTACAAAACCTTTAACATCCCACGGCTGTGCACAAATACTGAATTCCCCTACAGGGCATAAACACAGGCTGCTCTTACCAGCTGCCAGCAATAAATACTATTGCCCAACCGTTAGCAATCAGTCATTACTGCACCCAGAAGTACTAGGAGCTGTACAAACACGTAGTAAGTAATTGCCCCCGCCTCAAAAAGCATACTGGGATTCTGGCTCAAGCAGCCACTTGGACCCAGACACATTTGCTATGGAGCAACAGACCATGCCAGCTAATGTCTGAGTGAAACAGAGAAAACTAAACAGCATCACATTTTATGTCTTCCCCTTGATCAAGTCAGCTCATTCAGCACCTTTCCCAGCAAAATTCATCTTCCACTGCAGTCAACTCTTCATCTGTAGGGGAATATATAAACACTGCTATTAATGACTTCTCCCCTGCACAGCTCACAGCGCATAACTGGAGACACCAGTGATGGGATTGCAGTAAGGACGATTAGGTTTTTTATAATGAGCAGTTTCACATCTGGTTAAAAGTGGAGGTGACAAGACAATAAAAAAGTGATTTCCAAAGCTGCTCACCAATGGATTCTGCAGCCTCCTGTGGGAGCAGGGCTGAGCTGATACCGTGTCTGTCTGTAAATCCCACATAAAGTGTCCTGACTGTAAGCCTCACTGCCAACAACTGCAGGCAAGGACATGGCTGATGCCTCTGCCTCTCTTTCCAGGGCTGCCGATGTTGCTGGACTCTTTGAGGGAAAAGATCAGCTGCTGACAGCCCGCAGCTCCTACCCAAGGCAAACAGAGCAGGCAAAAACCTTGAGTCAGCCCAGGGAGAGAAGTAATTTAAACCAGCAAAAGGAGTGCCACAGATCACCTTCCTCAGAGAAAGACGCAGCAAAGACCAGGGCGAGCTGGATGCTAGGCTGGGTTACATCCCAGCTGTGGATTTGTCCAAGGTCGGCTGTTTGCTCCCCGATGGCCTCAGGCAGTACGGCATGACCCAGTCCCAGCCTGCGCACAGAACCACCTCTGCCAACACCGTCCGAGTCACAGGCAGTCGATGAGCTTGGGAAGCAACAGCAAAGGTTTTCCTCCCTGCTCTGCTGCTGTCTGGAAGGCTGTCTCTGAAGCAGCGCGCAGTCTGGAGGAAATGAAGTCAAGGACCGCAGCACTGAAACGGCACTCGCAATAAGCAAAGGTGGGAATTAAATGAGACGGAGGTCACTCTAATGCACAGGGGGAAACTATTAGGTTCTGCTGACGTTTATTTCCCACAACAGCCCAGCAAGGTAACTGTGCCAACGAACAGGTTTATGACTGTAAGCAGCACAAAGAAAGCACATTCCTCTTAGCACGGCTTTGCAATCTTCTGAGAGCACCATCTTTTTGTCCCCCAGACTCCTTCACCTCACCATCACCTGCCTCAAACCAACCTCTTCTCATGCACAAAGGGTCATACTGGTTTATTTACTCTGTGGCAGAAGAAAACCTGCAAGTTTTAGCTAGGTCCCATGTTTCCAGACACTGGTCGGTCATGTGAAATTAGGACAGTTGCTCTGCAGAAGACCGTAGCCTGTTGATGGTACCGCCTTCCCCCAGTTACTCTGAGTATGAAGTGTTTCCTGTACCGTATGTATTTTTTGCTTTGCCTGCAAAGCCTTTCCTGTATGGTTACTGCTCATCATCCAGCTTAGCAGCAGGGCTGGGAAAAAAAACACAACAATCAATAAACCATGATATCTGGGTGATAGTATCTGACTGGAATTTTTAGAAGTTTCCCTCTGTACCCATTGATCTCAGGACTGCCCTGCCCTGCAGGTGACTGAGGAAGATGACTGCAGATACAAATGCCTAGTATTTCTCTGCTGCCAGGCACTCACTTTTCACTGGTGCAAGGAGCTTTTCAGGATGAAGATTTTCACCACTAAGACACCTCTGTATTTCCCTGGCAGCTCAAAGGTATTTCCCAGTAAGCATTACTGTAATCTGCACCTCTGCCATGGCCCTCTTATATTGCCAATACGAGGCAAACAAAAACACAGGCCAGCCGCCAGTCTGGAAGAGAAAAAAGTCTTACACACTTTATTTAAAAATAAACTACAGCCGTGACTCACAAGTCATGACTTTTCAGCCAACATACTTCCCAATTCTTGGTTTCTTACCTGTGAATACACAGGAACAGGCAAAGCAATGCAATGTCTTTCCGCTGTACCTCCGCTCACAAAGGCACGATCACAAACGCGTGGCATATTTGACGCTCGCTTGCAAGGAGTTCTGGAGGCTGTGTGCAGACCAAGACTTGTTCTGCGCGTGACTTTGTAGCAGTTCAACCATCTAAGTTAGCAGCACTATTTGCTGATGTACTTCTGCCAGTACAACGAAAAGTGTGGATGGAGTCACAGCCAAATAAAGGTGCTCTATACTGGAAGAGCTTGTTCTCCTTTCCCACAGGGGAAAAAGCTGCGCTGGTATAAGCGTGTTCATACTGGCAGACATGCATTTGTACGTGGGGAGGGTTACAGCAGTGTTGCAGAACTGTAGGTAAAAGCAGTACAACCTGTAAGCAGGCAAGACCCAATCTCACAGGGGATTTGCTACTCTGATCTTGAATTCACTCGTCAAATTCCTACTTCTACAAGCAATCTAGACACAAGGCTGAATCAGGCTGATTGGGTTTTAGCTCAACAAAATCCACCAGAAGTCCATACAGGCTGCCAACAAGGAATAGCGGCAGCGTAAGGCGAGGCACGCTTCCATGTGGGCTCTCACTAATGCTAGTTATCCCTAAGGGACTCCAGCCCCTTAGACAGGTGATAAGTTACCCAAGTTGTTTAGCAGCAGAGGGTAGTGAAATGGCCAACCTCACTGTATCAAAACAAATTCCTGAAAATGTCAATTTATGAAGCTAATCAACGGATGCCGCTGCCACAGCTGTTTCTAGCAGAATTCAGACCTCAAGGGAGTGGAGCGCTTGTGTTTCTGAGCAGACAGAAATGCAAATAAGGTATTCAGGTACTTATAAATCCATCACAGGCGATTCCTGCCAGTCAACAGTTCTCAAGGCATAAGGCTACAAATGTTCAAAGAACCCACTGCATTTGCATGAGACTGCAGCCAGCCTCAGAGGCAGGGCAATGGAAACAAAGAAAGGAGAGGAGGGGAATGAAGAGCAAGGGGAGAAAAGGAGGGCAGGTAAAAAGCACAGCCTGGAAGGACTAAGGGAATAGTCTACACGAGGGGAGATTTTAAAGAGCCACCGGGAGCCCCGAAGGCTGGGATAGGCTTTGGGAAGGAGGAGGAAAAGACACTCACCGTGGTGCTCACTGTCGCAGCCAGCAACCCTCTCCTCTGCCACGCGACGCCTGCGCTCGGGGCAGCCGTCCCTTCCCCAAACCCTTGCACTAGGCGCACGCAGAGGCTTTCCAGCCCGCTCCCACACGCACCGCTCCTCCGAGCTGCGGATCAGCGCAGGACCCGGGGCTGGCACCCGCATGCCGAGCCTCTGCTCCGGGGGCACATGGCAATGCAGCACGCCTCCCACATGCTGCCGGCACGCCGTCTACGCACCCAACCCTGGCTCGAAAAAACAGAGCGACTCCCTAAGCGTGGTGGCTGCGGAAGAAAATCCTCAAAATAAGCACAGCGCGATTCGACCCAGCGATACGAGCAAAGAGAAGCTGGAACAATAGCCCTGAGGGGTGTGATCTGCCAGTATTCGCCAGGGGAAGTTTAAAATGCAATGCCAGTTGAGACAATTATTTAGTTGTCAGCGCTGTTAACAGTTTCATTACTGATCAAAGCAGCAGGGCAGCACAGAGGGAATTAGAGCCACTCGGAGCCACTTACCAAAATGGGCCAGCAATACACAATCTGCAACTCTACTTCTGTCATATAATCCCTCCCACCTTTTCTCTTTCTTTTTAGAGGCTCCTTGGCATACAGAATCGCTGTGCAATAATAACAATAATAAAAGAATCAGTTCACCCTTTTCTGTAATTAATCTGTAAGGGATAAAGTAAACACCTGCAACAGTGTAGAGGCAGCAGTGGTGGAAATCCTTCCGTGCATGGCTCAGATATACCCACGCTGGACAAAGGTTTCTCAGCCACTCCAGCATCATTTTGGAAGCCACGCAGAAGGTGCCACGCAGAGGCAGGTTTGCCAAGCACAGGCACAGCCAGCAGATGCTAGCACAGAACTGCTGCTTCGGCTTTAAGAAGAGTCAGATAGATGTTGCTAGTTACAGTATCCCATAGCGATTGTACACATATTTCAGTAGGCAAGCATGTTTAATTACAGCTCTGCTTCTGCATGTATCATTCAGATCCTGGAAAATCTCCAACTGTTCTCCTTTCTTGGGTTTTCCCGATATTGCTAAATTAAGTAATAAGCAAAACTCACAAACCTCAGCCAAGGCTTGCCCCCCAAGGCTCTTTGCTTTGTGGCTGTTCTTCCCAGGCTGTGCTCTGCCCTGGCCTTTGCAGCAAAGGGAGGGCTTTGAAAATAACATATATATATCTGTCGGTGCCACCAGCTGTAGTGTAGCAGCCGATGTCTTTTTGTATACAGTCTTCTAGTGACTTGTCTGGTTTTGTGTCAGATCAGATTCCTCTGAGACATCTGGCATTATGTGACTGAAAACAATATGAACTAAAAAGCTTTGGGAGAACTCCCACTTTTTGCGTTGATTTCTCATGAATAAGTGATATCCAAAACAGTGGAAAATTAAGATGACAGTGATAATAGTAACAATAAGAAGCTAGCATTTCCAAGGTGTTTTACACCTTCAAAGCACTGTGCAAACAAGGATTAAAATGCATGCACCAACACCACCCCCTGCACTTGACAGTCCATTGCTTGATGAAGGCGCAGCATCTGCTGAGATGTGAAGATCTTTTATTAAATCAGAAATTTCAGCTACCAGAGACACTGTCACAGTGGGGAACTGCTGAAATCTTCGTGGGAGGCAATGCTCACATGTCAGGCCCGGATCCTATTGCCACTGTGGGGCCCCGTGTGAGGAGTGATGCCGAGACCAAGGGACCACAGCAAGTTTGGGGTCTGGGAGGCAGCGTGTACACAAGGGTGTTTCTCTCTCTTTCCAATGGTTATAAAAGAAATCCCATGTGGGTGGGTAATGTGGGCCCAAAAGAAAAACTGGGATGAATTTGAAGAGAAAGGCTCATGAGCAGATGGCAGCACAAGGAGTATGAGGTCTCAGAGGAGACAAGGGGATGCAGGCGGGCTCTTGGCTGTGAAGGGCACCCTGAGGACAGGCAAAGGCTACAGGGGATTTCTGAGGGCACTCCAGACAAGACGCTACCAGGAAGAGTTTTGCTCAGGAAAAAGATCTGATGGTGTCTCAAGGTCCCTTCTGGCCCTATGTTTCCCTGGGTTCCTAGTTCCCCCCTTCCCACTAGCTGGCCCTACAAAGACAGGTCAGCCTTTCAGCACTTGCTAGGGTTGTTTGGCATTGGCAGCGACGCCAGCAAATGCAACTGTCCCGTGGCCAGTTCCCTCCAAGAGCTGGGGGATTTCTTAAGTGGAAGATGCGGAGGCAGCTCCTAGCGACCCCTTCTCCCTACCAAGCTGCTGAATGTCAGCGCAGCCTGCAGTTCTGGACCGTGCTCTGCCCTTGGCAGCCACAAGAGCCGCTGGCTCTGCTCAAGGAGCAACAAAAGGCAGAGAGGGAAACTGCCGCTGCATCGTTACTGGGCGATGTTACATCTACCTCTGCCATCTCGGCCACACCATAACAACAGGAAATCCTCAACTTTGTTCCCAAAAGGGAGCTATTCTACCTTCCTTCTGAGATGTCCTGCCTCTTCCTTATGCAGCCCAGTGCAGGATCAACTCGTTTCTGCTGAACTGGTATGTGACTGCTCTCTTCAGAGCTCGTCCCGCTCGGCTGGACTGGGGTCAGCGGTGGCTTGCTTGGGGTGAGTGCTGACAGGATCAGTCTTAACGCTTCTTGATTTTAAAGAGACTTGCTTGAAAGCCTTTTTCCACGTGCCCAGTGATCACATCCCCACTGTTTCTTTCTTTGTTTATGCCCAGTTTCTGCTGAGCAACAGCTTCCTTCCTGTACTTGGAAAAGCATGCCTGGGTCGCAAAGCTTATGTCAGGTGATTTTCACTAGAAGTTTGGCTGAACTGTTTGCCTTTCTAAAAAAGCAGAAAACGCATCTTCATCTTCAAAAAACAGGACAACAGTCACATGATCACCATGAAATGCTGTTAGAGAAAGGCCAAGTAGCACACGCAGCTGTGTGCTGCTAAATTAACAACATAAATACAGATTTTAGAGCACACTGCCACACTTAAAATCCCCCCAACTTATGATGCTTGCAACAAATCAATGGTCTGATCAATTGACGACTCGAAAACAACCAAGCTGCAGCCTGGATGATGTCAGTAAGTTCAGCTCCCTGCAGCAGCTCATGCTCCAGCAGCGAAGGTGCTTTCAAAGACATCACAAATTGGGAAGAGCTCGTTAACCAGTCCAGGAAAATCCCAGTACACTCCCACCTCGAGGTCTACGCCAGTGCTTTTCCCTTGTGCCCAATTTGCTCAGCCCCAGCCACAAGCCCAGGTCACACAAAGCGCAGCTTCTTCCTATGACCCAAGCAGCTAAGGCCCAGGGGCATCTCCCTTTGAGTCTTCTGATTTCCTGGGGAAAAAAAAAGGCACACCTTTTCCCTTCAAATTCCTCTGAATCACAGGGAGGGCAGGCAGCTCTTAACCCTCCTCTAGCTGGATGAGAAGCATACTAAAGCCCCAGCGCCAGCCCAGCCTCCTGCAGTGGCTCTGGCAGGGATGGTTGGGCACGGCCGAGCCCACCGGGCCTCCCCTGATCGTACAGTCTCCACAGGGTATTTCTAGCTCGAAAAACCCAACCAACCAGAAATAACTTATCTTTTTCATTCCTTTTTTCTGGCCTGGAATCCTCTTGAAATATCACTGAGGTGAAAGAGATCTGAGCTTCGTGTTTTCCTGTGCTCACAGAGCGCAGACACACATATTGACACAAAAGGAACGTGACTGGCTCTGCGGTGCTGCCTTCCCATTAAGCAAGAAGCAGAGGAGACGGAGGAAGAATTGCTTTCTGCTTTATGCCCGGCCATGCCTTCCCATTGCTTCCAGGCATTAACTGCACGTTTCCACAACTGCATGACTGCGAGGACATGGGCAAGCCCTTAGTTTGTAGTAAGCAGCAGGTTAAAACATTTAATAGCCAAAATTCTGATCAAGCAAAAACTTGTGACTTTGAGTCCATCTTCTCAAACGTTCTTAAGATTTTCTTCATGCTGTACCTTCTCACGCTATTTTCAAACTAAAGCCAGTTTTTTAACAAACACACTTTGATCATCTGTGCTCTTAAACTGCATTCAAGATGCTCTGTAAAGAGGGCCAAGTCTTAACCAGCTCCCTATCGTTCCATAAAAAAATACTGTAGAAACAAAGACTTCAAATTTCCAAGTAATATATGGTATTACTGCTGTGGTTTAAGACAATTCCACAGACAGTGCGAGTGGCTTTGCCTAGACAGCTCCCAAACCAATCTCCTGCTGTTCCCCTAATTAATTCCCCATACGCATCTCAAGCCTCTCTTATATATTAAGTGGCTGTCACAGTTTTTATTTGACATTTGGATCTTTCGAGACAACAAGGTGTGAGACAGAGGCCACAGAAACCCAGTGAAGTTCTGCCAACATCTTCAGTGGTAATGGCGTTTCAGGCGAGGGGTACTGCTCATCTTCTCTCGGTTGGGTACAGTAACAGCCTGCTCCCTCGGTTTCTCCCAAGTCACTCCTCATATGCAGCAGCACTGAGGAAATCAGCATGTGGGGCAGGGAGGGCGCCTTGGGCTGACTGAGCCCTGGCTGGCGAAGGAGCTCCTGACACCAAACCCCTCCTTGCTTCACAGCTGAGGTAGCCATGAGTCAGGTTGGAGGGAGAAGGCTGGAGATACGCCAACTTTCCTTTACACTAGCAGTCCTGCATGCTAAAGAGTGCTTTTTGCCCAAATATCCCCCTTTTCGGTTCATAAATTATTAGGGCCATGGGAAGCGGGTTAGTGATGGTACTGAAGTATGCTTGCTGCTTTACATGAAGCGCAGTCTTGATGGGATGTTGTTTTTCACCAGCAACGCAGCAATGCTGCCGCTATCATCTGTTTAGCTTATGTACAGAAAGAAACCTTTCTAAACCACAGCACCCTCATTCCTGAAGCTCAACACCATCAGGAATAGCCCAGAACCAGGCCTGCTCCATGACTGTAGTCCTCTGAAAGGATGCGAATTGAGAACTTGGCCAATTTACAGTGTTAATGTCTATTATACAACACAGGACTGTGCCTGCCACCACCTCTACCAGTGCATGTGAGGCTTTGCTGTTTCACTACAGAGATGACTTTTGGGGGAGCCAAATCTTCCTGCTTTCACAGGGACTCTGCTGTACCTAAGCAGTGAAATATTGCAGGAATGGGGTAGAAAAGCGATACAAGGACAGGGATTATGCACTAGTAGCAATGAAAGGGAATGATCAGAATGGTACGATTTTACAGATTCAGACACGCTTGAAGATGCCCTTTTTTAAAAAACAAACAAAAACCAAACAGAATCACTGCCAGTATTTCTTGCAGTTCAAAGAATGCTGGATCCCAAAGTCACAGAGACACGCGAGGACAACTAGCCAGAAAACATCTGAAAACATGAGCTATCAGGAAATAATCGAGAAGCCTGAAATGGCAGCAATCAGGGAGAACCGAGGGCAGCAAGAATATATTCACCATCTGTCCCTCCAGGCAAATTACTCTTCCTCAGGATGTTTCTGGCTAACAGGCTCATCTTGGAAATATCTTTTTTCGCATATTCCGTGTCTGTTTCTGGGAACACAAGGACAAATAAGCCTGTCAGAAAGTAGGAGTAGGTCTGGACCTCTGTGGCTTAGTTTAGGAGAAAATGCAACCCTTTTTCCAAATATGCGATTAGGTCTCACGATCCAGGAAGAAGTGAGAACACAGGCAGCGTGTGTTTATAAATCTGGCCACATCTGATCGCTGTTTCCAAACTCTCCATTAACAACTTGGTGAACGTCCAGCAAAAGGAGGTTTTCCAGGGCTAGGACACTGAGGAAACGCTGCTGTTGAAACATGCACTATTGTAATGATATTCCCCAGTGACACGATGCAGCTGAGACAGGATTTGTGCTTGCTGCCCAGTCAGCCTGAGCCGCTACCCCACCGCCAATAAATGGCAGCATTTGGTTTTGGGGGAGTTGTTCTTTCTCTCGGTTTATTTCAATGCACAAAACCTGCAAGGAGAAGACTTTTCTTGAGCGCAGACAGCAAAGCTGCAGAGAAGAAAAACAGGACAGTGCTTGCCTTTGCAAAGTAAAAGCCACCACAGGCCTGGGAACCAAGATGCAATTTTTACTCCCTTTGAAGATGAGGGCCGAGGCTATTGGGTCCCAGCTGGGAGCCCTGGATGAGGGCAGGATGAGGGCGCTGCTCACGCAGACACTAGCAAGCACAACAGGAGCTTTATATTGAAAAAGGTGCTACAGGGCAGAGTAAACTTTCTAAACACGCTGAGGTATTGTTCTTGAGCACAGCTCTGAACTGCTTGGGGTAACTTCAGTTACCTAAAGAAGGGAGGAAAAAAAATCACACATGAGTTTTACGCATAGCGTGAGAAAAAGGCCAGCAAAAGCGATGAAGAGGAAATTGTTTTTTCTCATTTTTCTCATTGCAAGAGCCGAACCCCCACTGACTTCTGCTATTAAGAGAGAACAAAGAAGTGCTGTATATTAAATTGTAACCCCATCTACAGCTTCGGTGCGTTTTCGGATTCACACGTAGCGCTTGATGCCAACAAGTTTTGGTCTAAGTACTTCATTATTCTGGTAAGAAACAAGATCCCGGATGATGAAATGGCAGCAAAACAGAAAAAAAGAAGGAAAAAAAGGAAAGATTTTCTTGATAAGATTTATTCAGACTTTGCAATTTCCAGAAAAAGACAAGTTTGTCCAACTCCTCAGAAACTCAGCTTTCACTGCTTTAGGAGGAAATTCTTCAATCAGAGGGTGGTGAGGCACTGGCACAGGTTGCCCAGAGAAGCTATGGATGCCCCATTGCTGGAGGTGTTCAAGGCCAGGCTGGATGAGGCCCTGGGCAACCTGATCTAGTGAGTGGCATCGCTGCCCATAGCAGGGGGGCTTGAATGGGGTGATCTGTAAGGTCCCTTCCAACCCAAGACATTATATGAATGCTCAAATCTTGTCTTGTTTTATCAGAGAACGTGGTAGACTGGAGTTTTGATGCCACCTAACGTGATTTTGATACTCGTTTACAGAAACAAAAAGCCATACTTCAGACTACTCATGTAACTTGTTCAATGGTCAGTTTTTCCAGCACAGCCAGTACTGACTAGATGAATGCACTGGGCACTTACATTACACAGCGCATTAAGCCTAATTTGCATTAACTGTAACTGCTTAAAGATGACTTAATTAACTGGAACTACATGAGGATACCGTGCTTCATTAAAATAGAAAGGAAGGGAAAGGAAGGAACACAAACAAAAAGCAAACAGCCTAATTTCTTCCAGCACTCGTGTTTTCGTTACGGCCTTTCACAGACAAACACTGTGTACAGGAGCTTAAAGCAAAGGCAGACCCGTGAGCCTGCACACGAGGCAATAGATGTGTCAGCCTCTTTTGAATCCAGCCTTAAGCAACCAGAGTTGGAAAGAGCCAGTTCTGCTCCCTTTTCATGAACCCTTTTCCTTTAAAGTTTTCAGATCTACATGGTTTTGCTTTTAAAAAAACAGTTCCCCAAAAGAAAAAGATGTTATAGCAAGGGTAAGAAAGCTAATAATGGAGCCAGATGCAGTGAGGAACAACACTGAGGGAGTCAAAAACCTTCATAAGGTCACTTTAAATACCCTTATCTCCGCTGGTAAAGAACATACCAGACATCAGGAGCCAGACCCACAGCTGGTAAACCAGCTTTGATGCAAGTGAGGCCACTGACACCATGTCTTTTTTTCATTTAGCAGAGAGCAAATCTGTTTGAGAAGACAACCGTGAGGCTCCAGGCTGCCTTTGAAGAGCTAACATACCCTTTGATGCTACAGATAGCTGGATATCGTGTTTTGCTGGCTTCTGGTTTTAAATGGGGCTCTGTGGTTAACCAGAGCGGCTGCACAGCAAGGAGAGAATGACTTGCAACTGAAGAGGAACGCCAGCGCCTGCACTCCAGCCAGGAGAATGCCATACATGCGGGAGGCTCAGGGGTACAGCACGTGGCAGCCAACTGAGAGCAAAGACTGTAGGGTTCAAACCCTTCCATTTAGAAAACAACCTTTATTTTCCACTTTTCCTTGAAAGGGTGGACACCCAAAGGAAGGACCTCAGGCCCCAGATCCGCTCTCCACATCAAAGGGCTTGTTTCTAAATCTAAAGCAAATGAGGGTGTTCAGAAGAAATGTTTGACAGTATGTGCCATTTTTAAAATGGTAAAGCACCATGGTTGTCAAAGGGTTTTCTCTGAAGCCACGCCTGTCGCAGTCACTGCAATCCATTTCTGCAGCTGTGCGACTCAGACTGCTTGAGGCCAAGTCCCCAGACTTGTTCCCTCGGTGGCCCAGTGACAGCATGGACAAGAAGGAGAGATCAGCTGGAGAGGGCAGAGAACCAGGACTGACATGGCTTCTGGAACATCCTCTTGTACAAAAACAGACTGAATATATAATTGAATGGAAAATATAGAGTGTGATCTGCAATCCTATAGCTGGAACACAGCTGTGGAGGAAAGGAAACACAACCATCCTTTCTCTGCAGCTCCCTGCAGCACTCAGCAGGTGACCACAAGTGGAGGACAAGATCTCTGCAGCCTGCATACCCAGTCCTGGCCCGCTGTTTCACAGCTTTTAGGAGTGGACTGACTTCATGGACTACCATTATTTGCTCGAGGATCTGGCAACAGGAGAGAGTGCAAGCAAAGTGCTCACCCAGGACAGGCAATCAAGTAGTAAGACAAGCCAAGTGTGTGTTTAATCCCCTCAAATCAGGCTTCAAATGCTGAGTTCTCAGCTGGTGAGCCCTGAGTCAGGAGTTCCAGGGGTGTTAAATGGCCCTGGGGAAGCTGAATGTGGTCCGGGAGGGCCAGATGCACATTATGAGCAGAAAGAGCAGTGAACACCCATGGCTGCTTTGCAGGAGCACAGCGTCAAGGCGGTGCCTGGGGGCAGCCAGCCCAGCCAGCACATGGGGTTCTGTGCTGCCCGCACCCAGCCCACACAGATCCGTGGGCAGGGCCTGCTGGGCTCACTCCATCACACTCCTCAGGGACACGGCCTTCCTCGCCCTGCCAAGAGCCAAAAGCTGGCATTAACAGCACAACAGAGGCATTACTGTACAGATGAAGCCAGATAAAAAGTACGCAGGAATTAGTTTTGGCTTAGATCTACGACTACTTGATGGCATCCACCATACTCTAATTGTTCAGTGACAGAAGGACTCCATGTAATTAAACAGGACTGCACACACAGACAGAGTCACAGTACTAATTTTTGCAGAAAGGCAGCAAGATCAACCCACAATGTTATGCTGTGGCAACGATATCTTAACCAATTGCTATTTCAAGACACTGTCACTGGAAGAGATTTATACCCCTACCATACCCCTACCCCTGTGCCTGCCCATGCAATTAGTCTGCCTTTGTGCAAAATATTAATGGAGAGAATTTATAATAAAAATATTCACAGAAAAAAATGATTTATGTAGATACTTTACTTTTAACAGAAGAAAAACGCCAAGACTGAGAAAGTTTAGTGCTATACTTTATGCATAAAAAGTACCAAAAATTTCAAATTAGTGCCTCTGTACTCTTACATATCTTACGTACCAATTTTGTGCCTATAAACAAAAGATCATTGCTATTTAATGAGAAAGGCAATAGTAAACTTTGGCTTGTGGTGTGCAGAGAGGCACTGTTTAGCTTATGAACATACATAAAAAGGAACTTTGAAGTGACAGAATCAAACCAGAAAAAAAATCACAACTGTAAAAATGTATCCCTCATAAGAGCTTAATGTCAGCTTGTAGGTTCCTCCAGGAAACTAAACTGGGAAATCCCCCTACCATGAGCCTCCAGATGGAGGAGCGCTACAGAGACAGGAGGGAACTACAGGCAGCTTCTAGTGGCTCCTAAAAGCTTCCTCAGCCAGGCAGGATGGAGAAACCCAGTCATGCAAACTGCAAAGAAAGTGAACCAAAGTGAACATACAGCCTGTGCCTTTCAAGAGGAACACTTCACTGGAGCTACTCAGTATGACTGAGGATTTTGCCCCAAACGTTGACTGCTCTGGATTATGCCACATGAGATTTAAGTGAAACATTTTGCATTTGTTTCACAGTTCTATGTTATAAAAATTAAACCTGACTGAACTATGAATAGCACTAGGCGTTCACTTTCCCTAAGGAGGGCTGTGGCTAAGTTTCTGCTAGCTCAAGCAGCAGGTTGCTGGGAATAATCTGTCTCCTTCTGGGAGCACGGCACAGTGACCTTCCAGTCACCCAGCTGGCAAAAGATCCTCAGCAGTCAGTGAGCTGCTGCTACATTTAAGACCACTATCTGGTCTTGTATGAAGCCACTGCTAGGATTTTCACGATGAGAAGAGGTCTTCCCTGTTCTTCCCTCAACTCACCTCACAGTCCTTACATGACATTTGCACAAAACAGAACTCCAGCTTCAAAAATAAAAGCCTGTTGTCTTGGCATCTCATCAAGCCTGTGCACTGAGCTTGCTCTTCTCAAAGCAGAATAAAAATTCACAGCAACCCTTCTTGATCAGAGCACTCAACTAACAAAACCGGGCATCTTCAAAGCAAGAAAAACAATGTTAATTATAAATTGAGTTTCCTCCAAAGAGAATAGCGCATCAGGTATCTGAGAGCAATTTATTTAATCCTTCACCAGATGCAAGGTACGTACGGCACTTCAACAAAAGCAGAAAAACACATCAGGATGACTACAGGAGTACTTGCACAAAGCATCAGGGCTCAGGACCCTACCCTGGTGAAGGCTGGAAGCACAGTGCTCCAAAGAATCCACACAGGTTTTTTTTCCAGAAGAGCCCAAGTACATGCAATTAAGCTGCCAGCAGAGAGGTGGCTCTGAAGCTGCCACAATGGGGCACTGCTCCGTTGACATCATGATTCATTTACAGCAGGAAGTCCCTTTTACAAATATTTCCCAAATAAATTGGTGATCCCATTGGAAACGCTCTAGTGCAACAGAAATCTTGTTTAATAGAGACCAAACTCTGATCATATCTCCCACACAGTGAGTAATGCCATACTCCACAAATAGTCTAATTTGAATGGGTGGTCATGATGAGTAAGGCACTACTCAGGGAGAAAAGGTGAAAAAATCTGTTTCTTCCTGGTTATCACAAAGAGATGGCCACCTATTATTGCAGAGATGAGACTAGCAGTATGTAGGGAACTGACTCATGTTTACATTTGCCTTATCTTTAGAAAGGCTGTTAGTAATACTGAGAAAGGAGAGAGTGGATTTTTACCTTGTGTACAGCGCGGACTCAGTGTCTTTAAGCAGGGAATGCAACTCCTGTGCTCTGTGCTTTATGTGATTTAAATGACAGATACACAGACAAATGCTGAGTACATGACAACTGCTACAAGTGTTTCCTGATGAAGATACTGAGTCAGTAAGTTTCAAATATCTAAAATGGGCACTTGCCATGTTAATAATCCACCGTGGAGCCAGTGCTTTCTGCTGTCCTCCCACCAAACAACAGACCAGGTCCTGCTCTAAGGAGCCCACTTATCCGCTGCCCTACACTGTGCCCTGGGGTGGTCTGACAACAGCACAAGTATTCTGTGTAAATGCCCATAAACAGGTTGAATGCATTTATCACAGAGGTGACAAACAGCATCATTTTGCAGGGAAGTAAATTTTTTTTGCATGTGCTATCCTAAATATATCTATTAGCCTAGTACTATGCAGCAGAAGTGTAAGCATTTGAATGAAGTGAAATCCTGCAATGCTTCCCAAATTTCTTCTCAGAATGACAGTACTGATGTTTCCAGAAGTAATGTGAATTCAAGAACAAAACCAAACACTTTGTTTATCTTTGTAATATTTAAAGAGAATAAATATTTCCCACTTCTGCTTCTCCCTCAGCTTCATTCTGGCCACTTGAGTTTGTTTGCACCTTAAGTGCAACCACTAGGAGGGAGGTTCAGCCAGCTCACTCAGCACTGAGTACCTAGTACCCTGAGTACCTAGATGGCCACACACATGCAACACCCTGTCATTTAGTCACGTAGATCTGATGGTCTTGGGGATATCACAGTGGATTAGAAGTTAAAAATAGAAAAACCCACACCTTCTGCATTTTTGTCTTCCAGCCCATGCTTAACTGCACAAACTTGTAGGGCGGGGACTTTCACTCTTCCTGTTGGGCAGTGTGGGCACAAACACATTGCATTTCTGGTCTTGTGAGAAGTCTTGATGTGCTGTCAGGCTTGTTTACCAGCGAAGTAGGCTTGTTTATGAGGGGAGTTATTCTAAAACTGGCAGCCTTGGGCAGATGCTTTTCATTTGGAAGAGTGACTTTTTCCAAGCTGTGTTCACCACCCAAGCGACCAGCCAGGTAGGAATTCTTTGCAATCATTTTCCAGATGTGGTGGGCTTTCTCGATGAAGGCAAACTAAGGTGTGCCAGCAGCTCAGCTCTATTTCCCAGCTTCCTTCCTCCTACCTGAAACTGTCATGCACCGCACAGCAGAAGGCATTACACCGAAGGCCCTTCCTTTACACTCACCCTGTTCCTTGGCAGCAAGCCATGTCCCCAGCTCTCAGACTGATCCATCCACAAATAAAGCTATAAATCTCAGACTGAAAAGGGAGAACCGTTACACAAGATAAAGAGTTGAAACTATCAGTACATGGAGTAGAAAGGACTAAGGAGGCACCTCACGCCTGGAGAAAAAGCATGAAGACAACCAATGGAAAGCAAGCAGCAGCCCAAATCCTGCCCTTCGCCTTTCTTCTCTGGCTCTCTGCTGTGCAAGGCCCTGACAAACAACGCCAGCAGAAGGGAAACTAGCGAGCAAAAAGACCACTGCTCCTGCCTGCAGGGAGACCATGGCACCAGCAAAAACGATACCGAGGCTTTCCAAACAGCCAGCTGCCAGGAGCAGGCGACGGCAGCAGCACTAACACACATACATTGAGAACAAACCCAGCTATGCACCAGAACACACAGGCCTAATTCTGGTAACAACTAATGGCAAATTCAACCCCAGAGCACTTTAAAGCAGCCTTATTGCTGCTTTATGGTTGCTATAAATCATGCCCCACCTGCAACAGACTCTGGAGAACTGTACATCCAGTAAGGATCCCAGCAGTGCTTTTCTCCTCTTCCAGGAGGATCCAAAGATGTGATCCAAAATCACTACCTCTGTCTCTCTCTGGCTCTCCAGCACCAGGCTAATTACAGTCTTTACCCTCAGGAGTACTACCAAAACTCTGATCACCAGCCAGTCATCACGCAGATGCAGCTGTCCCACAAGGTTTCCATTTGGTAGGCACATGGCAACAAAGAGCAGCTGATCCCTGTTTCACCCAAATGCTTCCTTCAAACAGGGCAATCTCTGCTCTGTTCCATAACAGCTGCCAATACCTGCACAAAGCCACAAGGGTATTCAGCAGAGCACAGCCTATTTGTTGGGCTTTCTGAAGCTTTCTCACTTACTGGCGTCTTTAATCTACTGTAATCTACTGCACCTTGCAGGGAAGGCTAATTAACCATAGTTACAGTGCTTTTTTAATAAGGGCCATCAAGAGAAAGCAAGTTACCACTTAAGGCAACATTCATTATGGAGAAATGAGAGAGACAGAAGAACGGTATGTGAAATGGTTAGTTTATAATGAATTTGTTATCTTACCATCCCAGGCTGGAAGAGAGCTCGAATCCTGCACTACATTTTTTCCTCATTTTTCTGTCTAAAGCAACACAGTATACCCAGGTCATGTCTGGCAGGTATTTCTCCAACTTGCTTTTCAAGACCTCCAGTGAGGAAAAGTGCACAGCTTTTCCTTCACAGCTTCTTGCGGTGATTCATCATCTCGACTGTTACATGGTTTTTCCTAATGCTTAATCTGACTCATTTATTTACACTGAGAACACGAGTGCCATGGGCAGCAGTAGACAAACTTATTAACATCGCTACAACAGCTTATAATTAGAGTTACCCAAAACTTCCCAGCAAAGGACTGCTACTCAACTGAATTTCAACAATTTGTGCTGAAATTCACTGATCTCAGTCACCTTGGGGCCTGCTCAAAAGATATTTCAGCCAGATATAATCAGTGATTTCTGTGAATGAGTTGAGATGTTGTGGTTTTTGCATGCTAGCAAGAGATCTTCCCTTTGAAAGCTTTAGGTTACACTCCAGCTTTCCATCCCACCACTGAAGGGGCTCAGGAGTCCACTGCTGGCACAGCCACTTCGAGGCAGGGGGTGAAGGAAGGTAAAATCCAGAGCAGCTGAACCTAGCTCAGCAGATCCCAAACAAGCCACCAACAGCTCAAACACCTGCAGGTGGGACAAGAGGCTCATCTTCCACACTGAGCCTTCCCTACTGCTAACACAGAACACCAAGGCAAGGCCCTGAGGGCATATTGAGTTCAGGTGGAGTAAGGTACCAGGGAAGATGTGATCAGAGCTACGTCTTCAAGACCACAGCCTAGGACCCGATGCCATTCACTCCCAGCCCAGTGGCAAATCCCCTAATAATCTCAGCAGAGCACAAGCTGGCTCCCAGTACTTGCAATCTGTGCTCCCACCAGTCCTGTGATCCTTCCAGTTCAAAAGATAAGGTACACTGGCAAGGCAGGGCAGCAGAAAAGCATACGCACAGCTTTGAATATTGTCATCTGTCTGCAAATAAATTGAGTACTGCAGTCCTGAGCACTGCCATGCACCCTTCGTGGGTACAGAGTTCAAGAAATGAACAGATCAATCAAGCTGAAGGCATAATACGCTCCAACCTGCAGCTGTGAACCCCATCTCGCAGATGCCTGGCATACCCCATTAAGTCCCCCTCTCTCATTACCCCTTCCCATCACAGGGTACTGAATGGACTGCCCCAGGCACACTGCCTGGAGGGTCAGCCAGCACAGCAGCCTGAGCTTCTCGCAGCTGGAGCAGGGGAAGGGGCAGGGATTGCATCACCATTTTTCAAAGCAACCACCGAGGAGAAAGTTCTCAATTTGCTGTCACTCAGCAAATAAACAAGTAAAACCTTAAATAGGCTAGCAGCAACTTTGGGGATAGATAAGATTCAGGTACAACACGTGGATCTCTTTGTGGTGTAATGAAACAATATAAAGGAAGTAAACAGAGAAAGATAAACAAGATCACTATAGAAACCCAGTACCTGGAGTTCATCATTCATCTTGCCTGCCTGTATAAAATGCTGCACGACAGTTTGCACCTTGAGGGGTTTCTAGCCAAGATACAGCATTTCAAGGGGGCACACAAATGATTTTATTAAACTGGGGCTAACCTCCACATCTTTTCTTCATTTCTGGTTTTACAGTGATGAATAACTTCAGTTCTGTGATCTTTCCTCTGAGTTTCATCCGTGTCTATACCTACAGCTGAATCTAACACGTTATGTATACAGGCCTCTGCATATGTTAAATTTTCCTTGTCTACTTTGCTCCTGCAGGAATGTTGAGTGACAGAAAAGAAACCTACGCAGGCTGTGTCCAAGACAAAGGAGGGAGTCCCGTCAGATTGTTTTTCAAACTAAAACTCCCCAAGGTTAAAAAAACAAAACCCTCCAGGCTTTCCTGCCTCTAGTCACACCAGAGAACTTACTCGAGCATGGAAATGTTTGCAGAAGAGGGGCCTATTGCTAAGTTTCCCCCTTTGATTACAAACCATAAGCTGACAGGGGCATCTACGTGCTGTTCTCACATACCCATAGCAGCATATCCTGGGGCACCTGGATGTGTGAGGGCTGAAGTAAGCACAGCTGTGTTTTGGCTCAGCCACATGCCCACTGAGACCATGCAGGACTCGTACCTCTGCCATATGAAGAGCAGGAACATGGCTCATTAAAAATTTACACCCCCAGAACAACTTCCTACAGACAGTTCCAGGTGCCTGCCCTTGCTGAAAGCCATGCAAATTTTTGCAGACAAGTTTTCTGTATTTTTCAAATTTATAAATGCAAAAATGGGGGAAAGCGGCATTTTGTCACTTCAGAAACTCAAAAGTGATCACACATTTTGTTTTTCCAGTTCAGTAACTGTCCAGGTGAGCAAGCACAGGGGAAGTTGGAAGTAGCTTTTCGGCACTAATCGTTCCAGTATCATTTTAAAGCTGGGGAAAAGCCTTTACTGGAATTTATCTTCCTCTTGAAAGCAAACGGACTTAATCCTGTAAGAGGCCTTCTCACATTTTCAACTCTTTTAGCATGTGCTCACCAATTTTAGCACTGGCATTTTGATAACGGCCAGATATCCAAGCTTGCAATTTCCTAAACTAGCATCTTGTCAGCTCGGAGCTACACACAGAGGAAGCTGCAGAAGCAAAACTGCACGCTGCGCCACGCTATTTTTAAAGCGAGCAGATCAGAACCCACCACTTCTTCGTGGGGGAACTTCTCTGGTTTCAGAAGACACCAGAACCGAACAGAGGGAAATAGCCCCGTGCGTCACTGAAAGAGGTATTTTCCGTGATTTTACAATTCATGTTTGTCATAGTCTGATAACTGTTATGCAGATTATGTAAGCTGATTTTAAAAGGAATGAGAAAATATGCAAAAAAAATTATGCAAAGCAGCCATTTTTCGTAAATAGCTGATCAGTAGGTATGTATTCATACAGAAATACCCTCAGCTAGCAATTCCCCAAACGCACCAACAGATCTGGATGGAAAGCAAAGCGAGAGCTCTCCAAGAAAGGCTGGCATTTCAGAAAGCAAGCTGACATTCCCACAGCCTTGCCTCGCACAGAATGACTAAACCTAAACAAACAGTATCTGCACACCATCAGACAAGAAAAATCCCTGCAAAAGGTACTGCTGTTCGATACACGACGGCTCTCCTAGAACAGCAGCAAGACCAACTTCAGGCTCGTTTTCAACATACTGCCTGAGACAAAGAGGTTCCTGCCAATGATGGAAGGTACTGGGAGGAAAAAGGCAGCTAAAACAAAGTGGATTCATTTCCCTAACCGCCTGTCCCACCCCTTGCAAGCAGCTGAGATTGCTCCACAGCATAATGAGCCCTACAAATGAAACGAGAACAGTTCTACATGCAGTGATCCCAATCCTCTTCTTGGGTAAGAGCTACTCTACAACCCCAAATGAAGACATGCAGGGCTGAGAGGAAGGTCAGGATACGGTTGCCATATATAAATGCACACACGTGAGGACTGTGACTAACACCCAGCAACAGCAGTTTGGGCAGCAGCGGACAAGAAAAGCCTCCTTGGACTTCTCTGGCTTTCAACGCAGTTTTCTGGAGCAGCAGCACATGGTGACACCCAACCAAACAGCTCAGTCCAGAACACAGGCTGCCTGACCACGCAAGCAACTTTATTTGCTAACAAAAAGCCAAGTGACGTGGTGACCAGGAGCAGTTTTGCTGCCACGCAGCTTGGAAAATGTCTGAACTGATGAAGACAAAAGGGAAAACTGAAAACGAGAACCAGCGGTAAGCAGCATGCGTTATGGTACAGAGGAGTGGTAGGATGTTCAAACCAGGCCAGTCACACCAGCATGCCAGTCCTTCAAGCTCCCAATAAGCTTCAAATAGAGATTTCAGTCCAGGATTTTTTTTTATTTCCCATCGCAAGGCCACCATTCCAGACTAGTCTTTGGCTGTAGAGCTCCCCCGGTGGCTACTGTGTTTTATGACCCAGTTATCTTCAGTGGTCTGACAAGGCTCTTGGGATGGATTTGGCTGCAAGACACAGCTGGTCCTTCCCCCAGTCAGCCCTCCAAGTTTCAGGGTGATTTTTTGCTGCTTTCTGGCCTGCCAGCACTCTGCTGCTGCCTATGTTATGTAGCAGGTCTAGGCTACGACATGAACTCCCCAGGACAAGAGCCCAGACCACATCTCTCAGGTACAGACTTCACTTCCTTAGCAGGACAGTGACCAGGAAAAGCTGTGACACCAATTACAGTGCAGTCGCACACAAACATTGGGAAAAAAAAAAACATGCTCTGGGAAAGTCTTGAAAACATCTGCTACTGCAAGTGACTTACTTTGTTTTTTTCCCCATTCAACACATGCAAGTGATTAAATAGACCCCTTTTGGTGCCCAGCTCGCTTCGTGACTTGAAACATTTTCTTTCCCGTTGATGTGGCTTTTTGATTTGGTTTGGATAAAGTGCAAAAAGGAAAGTCATTCACTTAGAATAGCAGAATTTGTTTTGCATGACTCATGCTGAACTCGAGACACCTCCATTTTGGTCCTGCAGCAGGACCAACTCTCTGCTTGCTAGCAGCTGTGACCTAGCAGTGTCTGGGACTGCTGTTTTCTACCCTTCATTCATCATCTCCTCCAAAAGGCCAGTGCTGTCAGCCCATCAGCTTTGCTGCAATAGAAAGGCAAACTAATAGGAGAACACACCAGCGATCTCACCGAGTCCATTCCTGGAGCACATCACGAGAGGACAAACTAACAATCTTCCCAGATGTATTAGGCTTATTGGACAATTCCCACCATTCTGAAGTTGTTTGCGCCTAATAACCAACTCAGCACGGCTCCCTTGGGGGCAAAACAATGCTCCCAACTCCTTTCCTCCTGTCCCCTTTGACACCCAACTCTGGTTGGTGCAGCCATGCAAATAAAATAAGCTCATTGAAGTACAGTGCATCTCTCCTTTTTTCTCATATACGAAGATGCATATACATGTACACATGGAGAAGAGGACACAGATACTAGCATCAGATTAGTGCTTGAAGAAATTTTGTCCCATGGTACCTGGGTATGCATCCTCAGTACCCGTGACTGCCAGCTTTGGTGAGCCAGACCTCCAGCTCGCACCATGCGGAGCAACTCAATGCCCGGCTTCTACACATCTGCGTGTCATTGACACCAGTTGAGGAGTTTTAAGCACCTTATAGAAGCTTATGGACAGACGTGCCAAATCATTTTCAGCTGCAGTTTGGTCTGGCTCTTAAATCGCCCACTGAATTTCTCATTTCAGAGGAATTAGGCTGAATTCAATCATCCGAGGACCTGATCCATCTAAACATATTCCAAGAGGCGCCTTATGTTACAGATAAGCAGAACTGACAGCAAAAAACCTGATTTGCTGACTACTGGCATTTATTTTATTACAGGTTTTGTCCATTAAATCCAGGAAACCTCTGGAAAAATAAAATGCATTCAAGTAGCTCTTTCAATGGCACATTAACAAAACTTTACACACCATCTATAGCACTATATAGTGTCTCAGCCTATTAATTTGTAAATGATTTATGCTCTCGTTCTGCAAGGACTGATGGATGGCCTGGATGTGTGACACATGCATGACAAGTGCCCTCAAAATGAGCAGGAATGTGTGCACTGCTCAGCAATTGCAAAGATGCTCAAAGCAGCAGGACTCTGAAACTGGAAAAAAAAATCCCAGGAGAAGCATCTTCACCCATTCAGCCGAAGCCAAAAAAATGCTGCAACCACCAAGACAGTCACCTATTAGGCTGCAACCAGAAATACCTCCTGCTAAGCCTTGAAATGCACTGTTTATATTTATCTTTGGCTGAAATTCATCTTCCCTCCCTTAGCTCACACTGTATTTCAGTTTACACAGAGATGTTTGTCTCTGCTAAGATCACATCAGCATAAATTTTGAGACAAGTTATTTACACAAAAAGACTTTCTGGTCTTCTCCTGGTTATGTATGTTTAAAAAGAGCAAAAAGTCTTTGGTGGTCAAATTTAAATATTTCCTAAAAGCTGCTCAGAATCTCAGAGCTGCACATCTGTGAAACTCTCCTCTTCGTGAAAATGATTAAAGGTTTAATGTCTGCATTTCTGCCATCTAATGCAGACCATTAGGACCACTTTAAAGAGACTTGGCTATGTTCTTTTTAGTAATGTCTAATTTCTAAAATCGTATTTAGGACCAGATCAACATTTCCATGAGGAGGACTCATTGTCTGAAATTTGGAACTTGGTCTTTACCTGATGCAAGTAACATTCCTCTTTGGCTGAAACTTAGCACAGGTTCCCAAAGCCAGGAGGTATCTTTTATTCTTTTTGTTTTTGTCCAAAACTGGGAAGAGATGATATTTTGCTTTTGGTTTTGTTTATTTTTTGTTACTACAAGAAGGACATGTTTTTAATGTGACAACTTTCTCATCTACTTTCCTCATAAACCATAGTAGGGCCCATATTCAACAAGCTATTTACATTCTTAATTTCACCACTTATTTCATTAGAACGAATCTGTGTTTCAATGGCTTTCCCACTTCACTGAAAATTAAGAACCTAAGTAATCTGCTGTATCTGGCCCAAATTATCTGTTCTATTATCCCTTCTCGAATCACAGCCAGAAAGTCTCCCAGCTCTCAGTTTCTCCCTGTTATTCCTGATTACCAAAACCAATTCCAAAACAAACCCTAAGCCTGTAAACGCCATGCAAGTCTCTCCGTGGCCAGATATCTACGTTAACAGTGTTTTACCAACTCCACAAATACATTTGCAGATTCTTCTCCTAGGATTTGCCAGCCTAAGACAGAGTTAATGCAAAACATTATCTCATTACTCAGGGCAAAGGAAAGGGGCTTGCTGGCAAGATCCCAAGTCATTACCTGTTTAGTGTCTGGATTGACAGACATCTCTTATAAAGGCCAAGTTGCTCTTTGCAGGGAGTTTTCTTAAGTACTCTGAGAGCAGATCTCCTTGCTGCCATGTGAAGGGGCTTCGAACCAGAAATATAACACAACAGGGTGTGTAAAGAAAAGATGTGACTGGAGGCATAGAAGCAGAAGAGAAGGAGAGTACAGGTGTCAGCCAAAAGTCACGTCTGTGACATGGAAAATTCTGCCGATAGAAGCAGTAAGGGAAGAATTTGGCTACAATTACTGTCCTCTAGGTCATGATTTGTGCTGCTGTCACAGTCTGTTAAGGCCACAGTGGGCAGCTCCTCTTCCAACACTGTCCTGAACAGACAGCAGCGCGAATTTTTCCTGGGCTCTCTGATTTAAGAGGTAAGATGCTTTGTTCACTACAACGCAATGAATCCTTTACATGGTGCCCTGAAACCACCCTCCATCACCTGGGATCGATAAACAGTATGGATCAGAGGTGCTGCCACTGACTCGCTGTTCAAAGCTCTGGGGAAGACCCAAAGAAAAAAAATTGTCAAGACCAGGCCTAGAATTAGAGCCCCACACTCTAAGGTGCAGGATTCGTGGGATGTCTGCAGGAAGGCTGCCCTGCATCAGGAAAAATCCAGACTTCACAGCGAAGCCAGGTTTGACAGCTCTTCATTGAGATCCTGGGCCATGACTGCTCTGTGCAACAAGCACTCACAGGATAGAACCTCTATTTAAAAAGCCCAGCCACCCATAAGCTTCCTTTTCCAGATGGAAGCTTCCTTTTGTTCCAGAAAAGAAACGACATCCCGTTACACAGTACCATAGCACTAAGGAAGAGCAATCTGCCCAGAATACGTAGCTGGCTGGCCAACACTGCTCTGCATTCCTGCTGGAAATGTCACAAGACAAGAAGGGGAGCATCATAGAAACTCGGAAACTATGCAGTTCCAGACACTGAGGCATTTTCCTTGCACAGAAAGACTAGAATAATTATGAGGCTGTATTTGTCCTTCAGCGTGACTCCCTGTGATTGCCAGGAGACTCCCGCATGCTCACAGAACTGCCAAGCCACAGCACAACAGACTCATGAATCAAACTGTAAAACTCACGAGGCTACCCTAAAACACAAAAAAGATTTTAAAACACAATTCCTCTGTTCTTTTATTTCCTTCCTGTTTTTCAAGTAAGACTCAAAATACTCAAGATGTTGCAGCGTTGGTTGCAATTCTGTGCAGTCTCCCAGTTCCCAGTGTCAGGGCCTACAGAAAAACACCGGTGATCCCAGGTCTAACACGACAGGAGAAGGAAAGCAACAATTTTGCAAGACACCCTTCTGAGACAGGAGCATGAAGTTGGTTCTTGGTCCACTCAAGTCAGCTGGAATCGTACTGTCGACAGTAAGAGAAGCCTCCCTGTCTTGGTGCTCATTTAGAATGCATCTTGATCCCACCAGATAATTTGATCTAGTTGATGTAGCTTGCAAAAAATGGCATTTTCTAAGAACGGTTTAATAAAAGATGTGACTTGATGCCATACTCAGGTCAAGGCACAAACGGTTCACGTTTTCTCCAAGACCAAACACCCAGGGGAGCAAAAGCTCCAGCAGGTGCCACTTCAGCTTTCTCCATGCCTCATCAAAATCAAAAGAGGCAGCCTAAGAAAAAAAATCAATCAAGCTTTACATTGGTATATCCAAGAACATAACATTAACACTGCAGTTGTGTCCCATCTTAAACAGGGGCACTAACTGACCTGCTTTTAAGAATCTCCTTGTGGCAACTTAAGAAGTGTTTTTAGGCTGAGATGCTAGATTTTCTACTGAAGCACATTTCTTTCTGCTATTTCTGCTATGGATCCTGCACTCCCAGGAAAGAAATAGGCAGAGAGCAGGGAACAGTACCTTTTGCATCTGCAGTAACAAGATAGTCCAGAGCTCATCCATCAACATCCAGAAGATACAGCACAACAAAATGCTCAGGAAGATGACAGGACTGTGTAAGGGAAGACACCAGGCACTGTTTTAACTAGCCCAGCAGGAGAGCTCAAAGAGATATGATTCATTTTTGCCCATATCCTTGCTTAAAAGCATTTTCAAGGGCTCATTTCAGAACTATAAACTGCAATCGCAAGCTGTATGTGCACTGATTTGCAACAATTACTGAACTTCTATGAAAGAGGCTGGGCCTGGTGCTTACCACTAAATAGCGTGTGTCAAAACAGCTAGGATGATCTGGGAGGCTGGGGAGCAAGTACCTGTGGTGGAAGGTGTCAGCGAGATTTAGGAGCATAATTACAAAAGCTGGCTGTAGTCTGGGCATGGAATCAGCAATCACCTCCTGCAGATGATGGCTCAGAAAAGCCTGCCAGCCCTGGTCTGAACTGCCCTATAAGACAACCCCGCTGACTGCAGAGATGGGCACAGCTGGTCTGGTGCACATCCTCCCTGCCTTTCTACCACCCCCCAGAGCTGCCATCCAAAAAAATCTGTCAAATAGACAGTTTTCTTTCTTTACCTATGAATAGAGACTTAGTTTGAAATCAAGAATGACAAGTTTGAAACAGCCCCCATGCTTCTCTGAATGTAACTAACAGCCTTACCTAGTTATTTAAGAGTATGTAATATTCCTCAGTTTGAAAAGATGGGGCCATTTCTGATATATCAGGGTCAAAAGCAACTAGCAACTCGGATGTCCAGGTGGAGAGAATACATAAGACCCTAATTTCAAACAGCTCAGCACAATTCGCCAAGCCAGGAACTTCTCTATGACTTCAAGTAACATAACAGATTTAAGGCTACATAACCTGAATTAAGGTTACCTTGAAGTTTGAAAAAGTCTTTACTTGTCCACATCTGTGGATCCTTTTTGACTCAGTGGATTTTCCAGGAGAATATCCTTCACTCAGTGAAAGAAAGACACAGATTTGGAGACCAGATTTCAAAAAAATGTTCCTGATGTAGTTGTAATCAAATGGAAACCAAGAAGAAAGGACACTAAAGGCTTCGGTCTGAGGAGAGAAGTCATGACTCTGCATTTACACCTAATGAAATGAAAATAGGAAAGTGGGGAAATAAATCTTGAGACCAATTGTTTGAAACAATGTCCTCAGCTGAAAATAAATAGATTGTGAGGTGCCTTAGGATCAATAAACGTTTGACTCAACAAAAGAATAGTCTCAAGAAATGTCTCAATTAAAAACTAGAATGAGAACAGCACAAGAAAGTGACAATGCAACAAAACAGCTAAAGTCCCCTAACACAACTTTTGGCATAAAATGATCCAGAAGTATCTTTCTCTGAAGTATTCATTGCAGTGTTTTGCTCCGAAATTACATGAACTCAATTTATCACACCTTACTAGGGCAGCAGTTTAGCAACATATTCAATTGTGTGCTGAAATATTCCAGCTCAGTGGAACACTGAAGTACCTGAACACACCGCAGGTTAGCAGGATGTAGACTAATGCAGCTTACATAGACCAAACTTTAGCACGTACACTGGGAACACGCTGAGTAGGACTGCTTGCCTCAAGTCAGGATGTAAAATTGTCATCAACACTAGCCTTCAGTACATAAAGGCCTAGAACTTATGTGAGTTCTGGGATATTATTAGGCACATGTAGCCTTGAAACTTTCTCACCTTCAGTCAGTGTTTCTACGACAACCTAAATGCTAAGTATTTTCAGTCTTCATGTCTAGTCTGGGAAAATGGATTTCAACTGGATTTTAAATACAGTTTGAGGCTCTTATTCAGCCTAACGCTGCACTGAAAGGAAAACTGCAACTTTAAGCTAGATTTTCTTTTCTTCCAGTTGATGTGCCCAGATCAGGATGCCTACCTTTCTTCCCAGTGCCTCCTGTTAAGTTTTAAAAACACAAGTATATAACCAAAACCAACTCTAGTAACTTTGCTGCACTAAAACAAAGCTAATAACACCCAGCTAGTACCAAAGTTATCTTGGTGTTGGCCAGATTACAAAAATGGAATGACCTCTGAAAGCAAAGGGGACTTCAGGAAAATTATCAACAATTTCCTTTTTATATAACTTCCCACAGGTGATAAAAGTGAAAGGATCTGGCCTTTTCAACATCAGTGGGAGTCTTCCTCTTTGCCTTGCTGGATCTTACATTCAAGGATGCAAAAGTAAATAGTCAAACCACGCGATACCAGGGGAAAGAAAAAAAGGAATTTTGTTATTGGCTTCAGTGGATGTGAGACCAAACTACAGGTGAACACAACAGGGGATGCAGACTGAGGGGTAAGAATAACGCAGTCCTAATTCCAGAACGTGATGCCCAGCTGTACGTGCCTAACTCCACATCTGCTCACCTGAACTAAACAAGGCTGGTTTTCAGAAGTTAGAGCAGCTGCAGATTTCACTGACTCCAGCAGCTATTGCAGGAGTCAGCACTTCTGAAAGCCAACAGATTTTATACAACTACCTACCATACAGATGAGGACATGTCAGCTCCAAGGCGCCCAACCCTTAACATCCTGTATTACTTTACTCCTGAAAAGCTCAGAGACTGGGGTTATAAGGCAATATATACATTCAACAAATAGTGTTGGAAGTGTAGTATTTACTTTGTTGTGAAGGCTTGCCACTTCATTTCCAGCTGAAAGGGATTTGCGATATTGCCTCAAGTCTGTGCTCTTGGAGACACAGAAACAGGAACCATACTGGCTTTCATTAAAAATATATAGGCTTCTAGCTCATGACAAAAACTTGACAATTGAAGTCATAAAAAAATGGACAACAAACTAAGAGTGCTGATTGTTACAACAGCTCAGGTGCTGAGGAAGCCTAGAGAATGCTTTTTCACTCAACCAGCAATTCAGTATTTCCTATTGTGCTAGGACTTGCAGAAGAACTGAAATGCTACAGTTTGAAATCTGAATCGAGGGAAGAAAACTCCTTGCATGCTGAAGCATCATTTACCTGCCTGCTCATCATCTGATTTGGGTTCCATTTTGAAAACATGGTGTTAAAACAGATGAGATGGGAACAAATCTAGTTCCATACAAAATTCAATGGCTTCAGCTCCTGGAAATTCAGAGATTTACGTTAATGCTTACATTTCTGCATACCTCCAGGGGAAGGAAACATGCCGACAAGATTATAATGACACAGAGAAATCAATGTGAAAAGCTATAAGCTGTCCTCACAGCACCAATGTGATCCGTAAGGCTGCCTGCACTAAGTTCAGCCCTCCATCATAACCAAAATATAGATATCTTATCAGACAGCACTGGGAAAACACAGGAGAGAAATAAATCATACCTATATGAGCTGACTTGAAAGCATAAGTCAGGAAACAGCAGCACCTGATTTTTCTTTAAGTGTGATTAAGATTTAGAGCAGAGTGACTTCTACAAACATTTCCAGTACTACATATCTCTATTAAAAGATTCTTTGTCTTGTCAGACAGATGAAAACAATGGGGTGTAATTCTTGTTTACAGCAGCAATTACTTTCAACTGACCTCACAGTGTAAAGAAACAAACGTAATTTTCCAGATTTTAAGATCCTTTGCTGTGCTGCAGCAACAAAAAACAGCCTAAGTGTAAATGAGATGTTTTTTTTCCCCTCTTTTTAAAGAGGGGTGAAATGACTTTAGAATTAAATGTTACAAATAGGGGAAAAAACATAGCTAGTATCTTGATATTCTTTACAAGAGAATTAATCTACAAGCTGTTTCAAATAAACATACCCATTAAAACCTCCATAGATCTAATTGCAAAAGAAACAAGGGAGATGCCACAGTCACGTCTTTCAGGACCTATCTTAAATTTCAACGATCACAAGAGGGCTTCTGGGACAAACAGGAAAAATGAACAGTAACAAAGTCAGGACTAGATGCCATTCACTTAAGAATTTTAAGGGAACTCAGTTGAGATAGCTAGATTACTAGAAAATTAAAAATATGAAGCTTTTAGAAGAGATTTTGCGAGGACTGGAGGAACTACAAGTCTGCATGACTAACATTTGTACCTGGCAACTTTGTGAAGATTACAAAAGGACAGACACCCAGGTAAATGCAACCTTGTTGTAGAGTCAACACAGCTGCTGTAAGGGCCAGTCAGGCCTTCCAAACCTCCTGGATTTCCCCAAATAAGCAAGCAGCTGTGTAGACAGAAGTGATCCATCTAATATGATCTAGATTTCAAAAAGTGTTGTGACAAAGTCCTTCACCTAACACTCTTGAAAGCTAAATCCCTCAAGTGCTTAAACAAAAAACTAATTTTTTCAAAAGATAGAAATTGCTTCACAGGATAGGACTAAGTTGTTAGCAGTGGAAGAAGGTAATCAGTAAAGTTCATTAGGAGCCTATGCTGGGAGCAGCATTGTTTGATATGCTACAAAATGACTCCAAAAAGAGGTCAAGCAACTATGCAAAAAAAAAAAATAAGGTAACAACATAAAGATAGTCAAGAGAGTCAATAGAAGCACTGCCCAAAGAACTGGTGAAGTACCCTTGCTGAAGTACTCCCAGTTGCTATACAGTTGTAACTGTTTACAAAAAATTATGCTTTGATAGCAACAGCTCAGAGCCCGACAGTCAAAAGACAAACAATATGAATTACTACAAAAAAGTACAGAAGACAACATTACACCACTGCAGTAAATCCACAGCTAATTCACACATCAAATGCTACATGAAGTTCTGGTCCTCTAACCTTAGACAAGATGAATCAGAGCTGGAATATGCTCATGGAAAGACAGCAGTGATCAAAGGTACCGCTCTGTCTAAGGATGGCTCAACAGCCTGATACTCATTAGACTGCAGGCAAAGCAGAGGTCCACAAGAGGATGCCTAGTATTAGTGTGGATAATAATTGCTGTCTTTCCCAAGGCGGGACCTTGAGGCTATCAGGAGAAGCTAACAGCATCCCAGTTCTTCACAAAGTAGTATCATCCTCTGAAAGGACATTGGGTGCAAGAAGCTCACACAGACTTAGGAGGAGACCAAACCAGGAAACTGACTTTTGTTATACAGAGTGCTGGTCTGCAAACTGCTCCCCAGCTTTCCCTACTCAACCAGGGCCTTCAGTTTGTCTTGAAGCTGGGCCGGTGAAGCTGTCCAAGCACTACTGCAACACGGAGACCACACTAATAACATCTCCTGCAGCAAAGCAAAAGGAATCCTATACTAAAGCTTCCGCACAGCCTAGAATTGTTTTATCTTCAATTCAGATCTCTTCTTCACATCTATGAGTACAAAGCCAGATGCACACTGACATGGAAGCTGAAATGTTTCCATATGCTGCACTAGGGATCCAGCTGATGTTCGTTCTGCTGTCACTACCTGTAAAATGAGCAAACAGCACAACGGGAACAGCAGCTGCTGCAGAATTGTTGCTCATCTCTTGATTCATCCCGTTTTGACTACAAGGCAAACACAGCTTTGTCCAGCATATTTGAAGCCACAGTAGAAGCTTGCTATAAATGCTGTTCACATTTCTCCAGCTTCATTGCAGGCTCCTTGCTGGTCTGGAAGCAGAAAGCTCATTAAACACGACTTGTAGGTCTAGCAGTTAACTATCAGGACAATGGGAAAAGTCTGCATTAGCTCAGTCCAGAAGGTGGCTGCACTTAATTGCTTCTTTCATCAAAGATCTGTTCCTTTGTGAAGAATGGTAGAGAATTGCTGATCATTATTACCAATTTGCTGAGACACTTAAAACATCAATCTCCTTATACAGAAAGCATTTGCTGAAATTATCACCATTTACACTGTCTGATGAGCTTTTGCTCCTCTTTGCAATTTGGAAGTAGGCCACCCCATTAACAGATTCCTTGACAGGTTTAAGCAGGAAGGCATTAGTCTGTCCCCGCTAGTACTAACAGTATTGCGGCATAAGTACCAGCGAGCCCGCTGAGAGGCAATCACAGATGTGTCTATAAGCTTCCCGTGCACCAGGGCTTGTGCACAATTAAATTCAGCCACAGAAATTAAAATCAGAACTAGATTGTTTGCTTAATGAATGGCTGAGGTGTTACAAAATAGTTTTAACAACCTGAGGGTAGAAACACAAGAAAAGTGGGTATTTGACCCCAAAATGAGATGGCTCTCTGGTCCCTGCTGATTAGGCTGGAGCTAATGGCCTGAAGATGATGCACTCAGGTCCCGATTTGTGACCTCATTCCAGGTACCCCTGCTTGGAATTACCTTTGAGAGATGCCCGGAGACCAGCAACAGCCCCACACCCCTCACAGCTCATTAAAGTGCCTGAAGTTTAGGGGGAGGACTCTGAGCCTTCATGCCTTTATCCAACCTACCCCAAATTCCCCCCTTCGAGCCTAGCAGCTGGCTGATAGAGACAAACCAGCCACACTCCCAGCTCCTTTTCACAACTGTGTCCTCAAGAGTGAGCATTTCAGCAAGGGAAGAAGAGGCACAGAGTAACTAGCACCAAACAAAGGCAAGATTCTTAACTATGGGCAGGTCAAGAGATGTTTCTATCATTTATCACCGCACTGAAATGCCTCACAGTCCTAAAAGCATCCTTAACTGTTTCCCATGTTGCACTCAGTGAGGTTAGGGCCATAGGCAGGAACTTTATGATGCAAGAACAAGAAGCAAAAGGCACAAGAGATAATGGTCCAGGTGGGTATTCTCCCAAATCCTGACAAAGCATTCTTCAGCACCCTGGGCCCATTACCATATCGTTCGTGTGGCAAGTAGCTCATTTCAGAGCAGTTTAATTCTACCCAAGACTTACATGTAACATTGGAAATCATTCAGGTAGCTACTACCATCTTCCTCCCACAGACCCTCAGCATGTGAGGCAAAATTCAAAGCCTATTTTGTTATTTTCTGGCCAAACGTATGCTTTCAAAAAACCACGTAAAGGATTGGCACAAGAATTTTTAGATACAAGAACATTTGGGTCTCTTTTCCCCCACTGAAAATGAACTCTAGAGGACTTCGAAAGATGTAGTATGCACAAGTTGCCCAGGAGCAGCTACAGAAGCCAAGCGTTTCCAGAGCCAGAGGGGTATTTTGGAAGGAGAGGAAGGTGGGTGCAGCTTTGGCATGGGGTGCTACTCACCTGCACAGCAACTATGCAGCCTGGCAGGCTGTCAGGCTCACATGTCTTTAATGAAAGAATTGAAGGAGGCTTGAGTATGAAATAAAACAATAAATGATAACGCAATACATTTGCTCAGCTTTGGCTAGCTCAAATATTAGCTACTCAAAAATCAAAGGAGAAGTACAGTAACCAGACCCACCTATGGGCAGACTTGTGGAGTAGGTTTACCATCACTGTAGTACCAAACAACACAAGGTGAAGTTAAGCAACTGCACATTACAGAGTACCTTTTAAAGTGAGCTTCCAGGACAAGACGGGGGAAGCTGTGACTTCACCTGCAGCTCAGATGTTAAACCTGAAGACAAATGACTTCAAGTAATAAGCATGTAACTTTCACCCAGTTTTAAAATAAAGCTACTTTACAACACACACAAAAGACAACTGTCTTGCAGAAGCAGGCGCACAGTTAGTTATGGGCCATACGAAGTTTCTCATCAGCCTGTTCGTTTTCAGCCCCTTTCCTCTTGCTTCTCAACTCTATCCACACAAGCCAGTAAGAGCTCTCCAATTGTTCACACGCCCCAGCTCCTATCTCCAAGTACTCTGCAATTCAAAGCACCCTAATGGCTACATAACACAACCCTCCTGGCTACAGTCCCTGCAAAGGTGTATCCTAGTCTAGTCTGCATTAGGGAAATGATCTCCACTACACACTTTTATGCCAGCTTCTGCTCAGGACACACCTTTCTCTGCCAGGCTGGAACAAAACTCACTGGACCAGCACTTCACAAGGAACATGGAAAAAAAAAGGAAATGCATCATTTCAAAAGACATAGAAACAAATATGTAAGTTAAGCAAGGAAACAAGCCTGGATGGGGTGAGACAATCCAGAGCCTTGAGAAGTAAAAACAACTCGTCACACTTCAGCCCCAGCTGCAGGCTTCTGCTCCGGGATTCTCCCTAGGACCACTGCCACCTTGGGCCATCACCATGGCAAGTCACAGAGGTGCAAAGAAAAGCCAACTGCCTGGCACGGCTGGGTCCAGGGATGCTGTGCTGACTAAAGTGAAGCCAATAAGCCTCTGTTATTAGCTATTCTGAATAGCTACCCTAAAAAATGCCTTCTGTAGACCTTCTGTTCTGCTCAAAGGCGGAGGGACCTAAATTTGGATCTGTCTGCTAAGCCTGGCACATCTCTGCAATTAAGCTCACCAGCAGCAACAACAAAAAGCCAAGTGTGGGAGCCAGCAGAAAAACAAAAGTGCGGGCTGTGCAGTTCCAAGGTGGAAGAGAGGTTTGCCTCCTTGCTGGCAAGAAAAACACACTGTTGTTCCAAAAAAAAGAGCAAAAAATCCTAAAACAAGACAGCAAACAAAACAAACCTGACCCCACAAGCTTTAGGCACCCTCCTATTAAGGCTGATTATGCACAAGCTGAAGTTCTCCAAGGACACCACCAGGCTTGGATGGACAAATCCCACCAGTACAGGCAGGCTTGCTGAGAAGGCATTTAAGGTGAGGAAGACACCGTTTAAGGCCTCCAGTCCCACAGGAGGGGAAATTCCCAGATTTGGTGCTTGCTAGGACACATTCTCCTTTCACTGTGGTACTCCAGAAGCGTCTCCAACTCACCACTTTTCCTGCCCACTGCACACAGCAGGCTTGGGCCCCTCCAGCTTTTCCATAACCCCCTTGAAGTGGCTGGGGAAAGGGGTAGAACAAAATATTAACCTCTTCCCAACCGCTGGGGATGCTCATAGCACAGTCCAGCACACAGCCTGCCACGTTCACATCTGCTCCTATTTAACGTGCTCCCTCTCAGCAGGGCTGCACCCCAACCAGCCAGCTCCCAGCCTGGGATGATGCTACCGGCCAGCTCAGCGCTTGCTGAATAGTCAGATTCATCCAAAAACTATAACAACTTCATGCCTTTGAAGTCAGTGATGTAGCCTCTTGCAAGCCACTAGGAGACGCTCCGGCCAGGTCCAAATTCAGAGGATACATTTTACCAAAGTGTATCATGCAAACTCATCTGGGATTTCCTAATTTCTGGCTGAAGAAGCCTCTTGTACCCACTGACGGGTGAAGATGGCTGTGGTCCTGCAAACAGTAGCAAAGCCCATTCTGAACTGAACTTATTTTCCTAAGGCAACCAGAAAAACAGTTTGATGAATGCCCTTTACTGGGGAAATCACCATTTTCTAGCCAATGTCATTTTTTGTTTTGCAGGCACAAGCCTCTGTCATTTCAAGCCAAGACAGCTGGAGTGCCCTGACCATTGTTCATTAAATTACATGTGACTGTTTTCCTGTTACCTTTTTCCAACCCTTCTTGTCTTTTTAAGGTAAAACTGTACATTCCTGAGACAGTGAATACTTGTGGTTTTAAATAAACTAGGTCTGTGTAATATCTAGCACAATGGGGCTTTGATCCCAGATCAGAAGCACTAGGTATTACCATACAAATAAATAATAATACTCAACCCGGATAATAACAGAAGCCTAGATAAGCAAGTCCCAGCAAATAGCTGCAGTGGGCAATTGCTTGGCAGAAAAGCAAGCACAAAAATGAGAAATAAAACCAGAAGGATTAGAGTGAAATTGCAAACTTCCTCTTGAATATTCTATTAGAGCTGACAAAAGATTCAAAACTCTGAACAGAGTCCCTTTGCAAGTCAGATTTCCTAATATCATTTTCTAATAGCTGGTTAAGCCCTCCGACCCAATAAGCCACGACAGAATGCTATCGGATCTCCGCTCACACAGATTCAGACTGTTCTCTAGGGTACGTGGGCTGCCTCGGTGGATAAACCAGAGCATAAGTTACAGAAAGTGACTGAGCACCATGTTCCCTGTCACTTGACTTTTCAGTTGTATTTGTATAAAACCACACAGGACAGCAAAATATTTTTGGAAGTAGGAGGCATTTGACCGCTGCAGGAGAAGTGAGGTTGAAGGCCACAAACGCGCCACCCAGCAAACCTTGCTGTGCAGCAGCAGTTTTGAAATGGGGGCCAGGCTTCCCTCAAGCAGAGGGGAAAATGCTGATTTCTGACAAAGTGTTTCCAAATTCAAGCACTTGCCCCCACACTTAGGCATGAACAGAGTCATTCCTGCATCACTTCCAAGCAGTACAGGCAATTTATAAAATGCTTTAATTACTTCTGAGATATTTGCATAAAATTGGGTGATGCCCAAGCCCCGCTGACTCTGGCAGGGCCTCTGGTTTCAATTCAGTGAGGAGACCTGGGTGGTACAGTCAGGCCTTGGAGCTATGGGCTCCTCCTTAGTCAACATGAAGACAGATAGGGTGAGCTGCCACTTCAGATACTTCAGGCTGAATCATTTTGTAGGTTTAACTGCGCTTGCTAGGCCCAAACCATCTGATCTTGTCTCCTTCTCCTGTAGCAAGAGTTCTGCTACTGATTTTTAGGGGAGCACTCTCCATGTCTCATTTCACCAAATTTACATTAAAAAGCTAGAGCTACAGGAGAATAACTGAAGCCACAGACTTCAGCAAAACCCTCCAGACATAATCCTGAAGCCCATGAGCAGAAAGGGTCCTTTCCGTGTTCGTTAATGATGGCATCAGCAGAAGTATCAAGCAAAAACTACTCCTTCACTAAAATGCTTCACCTAAAGAGGCTGACCTTAAGCCAAACAACCTCACTCACCTGCCTCCTCACTCTTCCTGAGCAGTTACCAGCTAAGTACCGTACATGAAGTGCTTGCTAACCTGGCAATGCTGTTTCACGGACTCCAGTTCCACCTGGGTTTCAGGCTCTCAGGGTGCAGACACTCTGCCTTTTGCAGTAGCCTAGAAGACATTTAGCACAGCGAACCAGGCCCCACACGGCAAAGCACTGTGGCACCCCTACTCTGCAGTGGCAATTTCAGGCTATTCAACACGGAGAAAACCCTGGCAGAAAAAAATAACCTGGTGAGAACAGCATGTAGAAGTACACAAGGAGAACGAGGGGGGATTTTTATTTTTTAATTCTCCCCAAACAAACAGATGACAGGGAAATTACAACAGTTATGCTGCCACTTTGATTAATTAACTGAGCAGTCGCTGTGCTCAGCCTCTGTGCAGTGCAAGGGAGCCCAGGCTTTGCTCCTCTTCTGCAGCCAGGCTCTAATGAGGAATGCTTTCCAGTTCCTCCCATCACCCCTCCAAAGCCTTCATTTTCTCTCCTTGCACTTGAACATCAAGGGTACACCTTCGTGTGACACTGATCTGCATGCAGCGCGATGTCTATCATTAGGGCCTTTACTCACAGCTGTTACCAAAGGAAAATCAAACATGGTTCCTCCCAATTAATTCTGCTGCTGAATTGGCTGGAGGAGTCAATAACGAGCACAACAACTCTTCCCCAGCACTACATAATAGATCAAGACAAACGCCAGGGCTCAACTATGTGATTTATTCACATCAGCAAACACTTGTTCACATAAAAGGGCTCCTGATTTCAGTAAAATCACTTCTGCAAATACGTGCACTTCAGTGTGAGTGAACATTGCAACAGGAAGGCTAAAAAACAAGAGATGAGGGCACAAAATTTAAATCACTAAGCCCATACTTGCAGTACCTCGCATTTCACCTCAGAGTTTTTTCTCCTTTCTTGCCTCATGATGTAGCTTTTAGCCTTACTCTTAAAAAGAAATTGCCAACGCCAGCTCTGAGGAAGATACAGTGACCTGACTGCTACCTTTAGAAACGCAAAGAAATTCAGATTTAATTCTGCCAGCCACTGCTCTACTGAGAAAAGGAAATATCAAACCTGATCAGACTTCTTACAGAGCTGCACAATAAGACATGGTAGGCTGTGAGCTAGCAGGCTAAGCTTCAATAAAGTGAAGAGTTGCAAAAAAAAATCACAAGTATTTTGGTCTGAAACCATATGGACAGCTTGGAATTAATATGCTGGCTGGCACCTATCAACTACGATCAAAGGTGTATTTTAAAACTCACCATAGCAACACCAGGATCCAACCACTCACTGCCTATTTCTGAGATGAACAGAGGGGGGAAAGAAATAGAGAAGCTATATCACTATTAAGTGCATTTTAACATTTCTGCTCCTCAAAGCATGCCTCAGTTAACAGAGCTGGTGCAGATATGACAGAGGGGTGTGAGGAAGAGCGCTGTTCACCCAGAAGTTTGCCAGCTGTATCTGTATTTTGGATCTACCTTGAGTTAGCTTAGCCCCAAAGCTGCAGAGATGCTCTGATGCCGGTGCCCGGATGGGTCGCAGCGCAGCCTCTGCTCAGCACCACTTGTCTCACCCTGGGGAGGCTTAATGCTGGTGCTGTCAAAAACACAAAAGGGGAGAGGAGCCTTTGTTCCGCAGCAGTTACAGTGTGGAGATAACATGTATGGAGAGGTCCAGAAAAAAAAACAGAACTGCAGACACATAACAAAGGAGCTTCCTTTTATAATGCAGATCGAGGAAAAGGAGATTTGCTTTCCATCAAGTCCGAGAGATAGCAAACAAAGGATGGTGAACTCAAAGCTAAGAGAGCCCCATCCCACATACAGCTAGGAGTTGTTTATAAGTATGCTGACAAAAGTCAGACATATTTTCCAGATTTTAATTCTCAAGAGTAAGCCAGGATCTCCAGGAGTCCTGCTGCCAATTCAGGCACCCAAATACATGGAAGTATTTATTACTGAGCAAGTCTGCCTGGAACACAGACTGTGCTCATATCCAGAAGTGGGCACTAAAGGTGGGAAAAACCAACACCACCTCCAGCCTTCAGCTACAAAGATATCACTTCCTAGGGCCCATTTTTACTTGGCATAATCAAGTTTGGGGTCTGTGTTTAAACTGGTTTCTGACAGCGTTTGACTGAGCAGCAACAGCCAGACAGTAGAAGATGAAGATTGTTTCTTAATTCAGTTTGTGCCTCACAGAGGACAGGGCATGCAGCCAGATGGAGCAGAGCCTGCAGTACATTTTCCTGGGAGTTGTGCAAGGATGAGTCGACAAGCAACAACTTAGACTACACCAGCCTGGTCCAGCCCAGCAGGAGCAACTTTCTACTTGCCAATTGCCAAAATAATAAACTATTTCAAACAAAACCCTGCAGATTAAAGGAAAAAAAGGATTGCAGCGTTTCCTCACAGCAACCAATTACTTGCAATACTGTTTGCATGGCACACAGAGTGCTGAAGAGGGGGCTCCAGCACCACCCCTCAGGAGCTTTCTTAATTTTAATGCTCTTGCAGCTTCTGCTGCAGGATGTTGTGAGGTTATCAGTCAGTGCTCCTGGTTGTCCTAGTGACATTTGCACCAGGTTTGCCCAACATTAGGAAAACATGGAAAGCTCAAGCTGTTAGTAAAACATAACCTTTTCAGCTGAAGGCTGAGAGCTGCTTCTGATCCACACGACATTTTACACCAGTAAGAACTTCATGAGCAGAGGATTTGGGAACTGAGGTCAGCTGGAATGGTCCCACTAACACCTCTACAACCCTTATCCCACAGGTCTGGTGATATATGGGGTGCTCGTGGAGGTCTGAAGGCCTGACAGTGCATCTTCTTGGCAGACAGGGCAGTAACCTCCCAGGGGATGGAGAGAAGCTCCTGCAGAGGGTGTTCTTGCAAAAGAAAGCTCTGGAAGTAGATGAGATGCTGCTGAGCTCCTGCCCTCTTTCAGAGGCCGTTAAAGGTTTTAGGAGTGTTGCACAGAGCTGACGCAAGTTCTGGCATGGTTAGATGTTTAAAGCTTCCTGGCTTAGAAAGGTATGAGCAAATGGTTCACATGGCAAACAACTCCCCATCCAAGGCCAAGCCGAAAACACGCTGTAATGTTAAGGCACGAGTACTGACAGGGACGCACGGCAACTGCACAGCAGCTGCCCGGCCTCTTCCACCCACACCCAAGTCTAACACTGGTTACCATTTTCCCTTTTGGGCTGGTAGGGAATTTTTGCCCTCCTACAGAAAGGAACACGGGCGCAGATTTCTGGCCTTCAAGCTGAATGATGCAGGACTTTTCAAGTGCCCCACTGCTGGAGGAGGGACATCAGGACTGGGCTCCAAAATGGGAATTCTTAGGGGCATGGACTGCAACAAACTGGGCTTTTACACAGCCTAGGAAGATGAGGGTTTAATTGCACTGGCATGGCCTCTGACACTGTGTTAAGATGCATAAGAAATAATCAGAATAGCTCAATCTGAGTTCAATTTGACCATGCTAATGTGACTCACAGCGACTTCAAGCTTTACACACAACACAGCCAATCTTCTACAGACTATATTAGCATAGTGGTAGAGGTGCAGGAGAAAAATCCTCTTTTCTTCCCCTAAAGTTATCCTCAGACATGAAGCTTTTACTGAATATCTTCCCAGAAATACTCTTCCCTTTACGTGTCTCATCCTGGAAACAAGAGCTACTGGGTTTCCTTTGACTTACTGGAAAGGGATGCTGGCATTTGAAATGGGGGCTCACATGATATTTCTGAGAAGAAAATTGCCAACATTGCCAGCTTGCTCAGAAAAAGCCACTCCTATGCACCCTTCAGTGCTGGACAGCCAGCCTCTAACAACCACACAGCCACTTCTCTCTGCCACTCCCTTGGAGAGCTGCACAGCGCTCACGCCCTGCCTCCTGGTAAAGGGGAAACCAGCATTTACGTTCATACAAAACAAAAAACAAAAACCAGGAGTGGAGGTGGTTAGGTACACACACTTCCTTCCACAGAAGGAACTTGTGCACATTGAGCTAACTCAGGGGAGTTGAAGACAGGTGAGACGGAACAAGAACTAGAAAAACAAACTTTTATCTACCCACCCTTTCTTACCTAAGATGAATCAACACAGGAAAGATTCCAAGTCTAAAAGGAAAAAGCTTATTTAGAGATTAAGTTTATAAATGAAAGTCTGCTCTTTGTGTACTTTGCTGCCAAGACAATTTTCAGTATTCTACATTTCCCCTGCAATCTTTGTGGGTAATAACTACACTGAAAAAGCACTGGAGCACTGTCTGCCATAAGTTCAGCTGTTAGCTACAAGAGAACACAAATATTGAACTCCGGTTTGGGGAAGGTAAAAAGCCCTCTAGTTTGTCCTGGAGCACAGAAGACCCACAAGAACAAAACTAAGCTCTGACGTTTGCAGGTCAGCAATGACCTCTGTGATCACAAAACAAGTGTCCCACTCTGCTGGGGCCAAACTTGGAAGCAAAGTGACAGCCCACAGCACTTCAGCCCTAGAAATCTTACACCCCACTTGTGAAAGGTCCTCAGACAGCCTGTCTCCTCCAGGCTCCCACACAGCACGCAGGCCAAAGACTTTAACACCAGGCTGATTTCTCCAAGGCTGCTGATGGGCTGATCTCTTTCGTAAACACAAAGATCCACACTTGTGAACTGTAATTACTGAGATTGCAGATGAATCCAGATTGGGGAATCAAGTTCCAGGACAGGTTTCACTCTGGACTATCTCTTCTGATTTTCATAAGCAGTTGGACCTTAATTTAGTTTCAGCTGAAGGCAATCCAGTTAGCATACTCAGGGGCTACTCCACGGCATGAAAATAAAGCACAGGCAGCAGAGATCACTCAAGAAGCGGAGACTACCTGCAAAGCACAGTCTTTATCTGAACCACAACGCTTCTGGAGACACCCTGAATCCCCTCCCACTGCAGACGCACAGCCCGCAACCTCAAAATCAGATGACACCTAAGGTATGTGCTACACTCACGTACGTGCTATCATTCCAGTTGGGCAAGCACGCGTGTAAAAGCAGGGAGTTGGTTTTTCTTTTCCTTTCTGAGACCATTTCCATAATGCACACATCAGTCACACCTTGCAGCCCATCAAATTGACATTCAGAAAGTCACCAGAACCGGGACCTTGAGGCAGGGGAAGTCAGAGCTCCCTGCTGCTGACACCGCACACAATTTCTGCACAGGATCTATACACATTGGATCATGCAGGTAAGATCAGGGGAGAGCACCCACTCTCCCAATCCAGTCACTGAAAACGCAAACACGACAGCCAGAGCTGCAACAAAAGCCGCTATAAAGGGGTATGTAGGTTTGGGGCTTCAGATGCAACTGCTCTGCAGGGGCTCTCCCACTCCCTGCACACACAGCACTGCAGCAGGCAGAGAGGGGAGAGCATCCTAACCCCGTACCGGGAGGTCCGTAAGCTGCCTCTTGGTTGCCTGCCTCGACCACAACTACTCAACTGCACCTGCACACCTTCAGCTGTCAAGCAGCAAGGAAAGAGCCCTTCTCCCTTACTGAGCTGCTCAGAGTGAACCGCCCAGACTCTTCCCATTATGCTGTAAGACACAAAGCAAGTAAAAAATTTAAAAATTCCGCATTTCGTGGAACAAGAGGACAAAAGCCTATTTTGGGAGACAAAGGCCTGACATTTCCAAGTGATGGATTTGTGGTCTTTGCGAGGAGTCAGCCTTGCAGTTTGCAGCCCACACTACAGCACTCTGAAGCTATTCACACCGATTTGCCAATGCTGGTATTTGTGTTTGCGTGCTTGGCACTTCTGGGCTATTCCAGGACTTCCCCCAGTGCTGCCGGTACACATTCTTCGCCATGCCAAGAAAGGGGTGACCCACTGCCTCGGGCATGGGGAAACATGGATAATTGCTTTTGAGAAACAGCCATGTTTCTGGCTCATGGGGCCACAGCTCGACCCTGCTCTCCCATCCAGCAGACCACAACAGCTACACGAGCTCAATGCAGCTGCATGCTGCCTGGTATTTGTAAGGAATTTGACATTTAGATTCTGAGTTTTTGTAAAGAGTAAAGCCCAATCTGTTCAAAGACTTGCTTTATCCCACTGGCACTACCCTCTTGCCCAGTTGGCTTCGGTGCACACCACCCAGCACGGCCATGCACTCCTGTTTAGCAGCAGCAAATGGAACCCCAAGACCCTGTCCCTAAAACCCCCAGGCTCATCCCCTCCTAGGGATGCTGTCTCAGCCTCCTCAAAGCAACGACAGCTCTTCTGATCATAAATAGTTAAAAACACCCAAACACCACATCAAAAAACTGACTACTATACTAACTTCCAAAACATAACATTAATAGGCTTCCCCCCCCCCCCCCCCCCGAATTTAGCCTGCTTTTATGCAATTAGAGGGTGTCTGTTCTCACAGCTCTCCAGTGCTGGCAGATCCCTGTACAAGTGAGATGTGCTGGAAAGCCTGGCTTCAATTACATGCAAGCAGTGGGGTATTTCCACTTCAAAAACCCTACTGTTTGACAACAGCATTTTGCCCCTTACTGAACAAAGCCCTTCAGGTTTTCCAAGGCATTTTGTACACACTAATTAAGCTTATAGTGCCTCGGTGACAGAAGGGGATATCATCCCCAATGTGCAGAAAGAAGCCCGAAACAGAGACGAATGAAAATTACTTACAGATAGGGTAGAACGGAATCAAGCAGTGACTTTCCCTGGATGGATCAGCAGTAAGGAAAGAAGCTGCTGGGAGGCAGTTCCCCCAAGAAATTGACTGTGAAGGGCTAATTCAGCCAGCTGGGCTGGAGAGCACAGGGAGGAGCAGAGGAGAGAGGAGGTCGGCAGCCAGAGCACCCACGCTGCTGAGGGCTGGTGACAGCACCCGCTAGTTGGGCTGCCAGAGTGCTGCAAGCCCACTTGGCCAAAAGCTGTGGGTCCCAATGCTTCTTACCACACTGCGCCGGGCTCCAGCTACCCTTCGTATTTGAAGGGCCAACCTATCCAAGCTGTTCTTTGCAATAAACAAGCTGTTAATGCTCAGAGATAGCTATCTTTAAGGTTATCAATTCCCTTCTACATGCACGCTTTCCAGGAGAAGCAAGTACAAACTGTATGATGGCATTTCAATACTGAGGTCTCCTTTCATCAAGAACATAGATGGAAGCAGATAATGAAGTCAGTAACATCCACATCAGGACCTTCCACTCTCATCTGTACAGGGAAGTGACCACCATCTCTGCCTGCAAACACTGCCATTTATACATAATGATGGCATTAACAAAAAAGGCTAGATACAGAAAGTATTATTGTCTCCTTCAGATATTAAAATGCTACATACTAAAATGGGGGTGATTACACAGTAGCAAGGCAAATGAAATGAGATAGAGGCATCTCCTGGGTTAGCACCACAGGCCATGTGTCCCACAGCCTGCAACCTATCACAGATTTATAGCATTATTTTTCAGAGACTAAAATGAAGTGTCAGTTTCTGGAGAGCCTATATAATGTATGTGCCAATAACTGGGGGAGGGGAGGGAAATATAACCTAAATATGAAGTGAACTGAAAGTGATTTCACAGACAGCAAACAAAATGACTATGAGATGGTGTCTGGTTAGACAGACAGAAGGCAGAGAGAGAGGAAAATGACCTTGTGCAGCACAGAAGAGTGATTCATATGTATGAACCAGATACCCCAAATTACCAGCTACTAGGAAAAGAACTTTATTGCAAATGCAGCTCAACCTCCAACTTTGCAAGTGCTGACTCAATCCTATCTGTAAAATGAGAAAACATGGACAAAATAAAGTCAGTCACCTTTCTGAACTTGACCATTTCCCACCTGATAAAAACATAGCAGCATATAGAGCCAGAGCCCCAGGAGGTATAAATCAATACAGCTCTGCTGTCACCACGGATTGCAGAAGGTAACAAATTTCTGCAGGAGTTCCTCTTACAAAGCTAGACATATATGCACATGTTGCTTGATCTCCTCCAGCAACACGTATGCCATGCATGCACATGGGCATAAACACAAGCAGGTTTCAGAAGCCCACCCCTGCCCTGCTGAGTGCTTCCAATTATGGGGTCTGAGCTCTGCCCTGCCCTGGTCCTGTTCTGGGCACCAAGGGGAGAAGACTGCATGGATGACAGAGATGGAAAAAGCTCTTCTTCAAGTTACTTAATGAAGATGTTTTCTTCTAGGGAGCTTTAACCCGCAAGACTGACTTTCACTTTCCAAACAGCTCCAGTTCCTGACCTTGGCAGAGCACCACAGAGGACTTGCTTCCACTCCCATGGATTAACTGTCACCGAGCAACCCACCCAGGCTAACTGGCACAGCCACTCCTTTGCTTCAAAGCTGGCACTTGCTCACCTATTTTTCCTTCCTCCAGTGAGTACATAACATACAATCGTGTGCACACAATGTATAATAGTGACTTAATTACCACCCTACCAATTGGGCAGGGCGCTATCCTGAATAACGACTGCCAGACCCATCTGGTGATGGAAGCACGGCACGGTGCCGCACATCAGCGAGCCATAGGCAGGGTGCCCCCCGTACCTGATGCAGTTAAGCTCGCTGCCACACACTCTGACCACCTCCTGGGAACAGAGATGGAGCAGCCCAGAACCACTTGTAAGCTGGATATGAGGTAAGTGCACTGCTCCTAGCCACCTCCTATGGACAAATCCACGTTCACATCCTTATCTGTATGCATCTACACAGTTTACATTGGTTAGGTCCAATAAGTTGTTCTCCTACTGAGCAAATAGCTTCCTCTGGCACTAAAGCTACCATTCATAAACTTGAAAGGTTTCAGTAGTGTTTAAAAAAAAAGTTGGTCGTGTTTTAACTAGGGCTGCTATGATTTGCTGTTTCATAATCAGTCTCAGCATTTTTTTCCTTTTAAACACCAGGGGATTGCTTTGAAAAATCTTTGTTTGTAAAACAGGAAAAAAAAACAATCTTCCCTGGTTGCAGAGAACAGCTTGAAAATGTGTGCTGAATGCAAGCTAGCATTTTGAAAATGTAATAGCAAAGGGCTCCTTAACCCCCTCATTCCTAAAGTTGGTTTTCAAACTGAGCTTCACAATTTCTCTTAAAACTTTGGGATCTCAGACTGGCAATATTGTTATGGATATTTAATATTATTCATAACAAATGGATGGATGAGCAACGTATTTCTTGAAAAGCATTGTCCCCAATGTTTTGACTACATTTGCATACTAAAGCTTTAGTTTTGAACATCTAATTGTATGTAATCTGTCTCTGCAGTCTTGAACTGGTTTCTGTTCAAGCTGTAAAAAAAAAAAACTGGAATAAGGGGCAGAAGCTCTGAAATTGTGCAGTTTTGCCATTCTCCCACCATCAACTTTTAAAGGGCCGTATTTCAGTGCTACACCAAACTACACAAACCCAGGCTTTCCCTGTCCCTCCTCTCACCTTGCATCCAGTGACCATGTGGCTTTTGGGGATGTCCCTCAGTTTATCAGAGGGAAGGGAGGCAGGGAAGTCAAACAATCTCCTGGGAGAACTAGGGACCCAGTGCCCACTGCCTTTCAAGGGTTTTTACGTGGCTCTGGAAGCTTCCCTTGGTTAACTCCCAGCCCCTGTCAGTTAAAAACAAAGTAGATGATGGAAAGTTAAACGCTGCTATTGTAAAGCACCTTCTTAATTTTTAGCACACCTCTGAAGCTAAGTAGCAGCAATTAACAGGCCAGCCTTCATAATTACAGCACAGGAGCCTGTCTCCATGCTGGCCGTTAGCTGCTCTCCATCCAGCTCTGCTACTGTCTTTCACCATCTCTGAACCCTGTCTGAGCAGCATCTTGGCCCCACCAAGGCTAAGGACTTGGGACACTACTGTAGGCTTCACAGGAGCCCAGCATGTCAAATATCTTGGTTTGGATGAATCGAGGCAGCTGGAAAGGGAATGGAAGCAGCTAGGGGAAACTTTAGTCACCATCCAATGTAATCTTCCTTGGCATGAACCAAAGATAAAGTGGCAACACAGCCCGATCGGGGCCCATAACCATTTACGTCCTGACTTGATTGCTTTACAGCCATTTCTTCTCCTGCATCTGCTCTTCAAGGCTCTGCTAGGCCACTTGGTGGTGAATTTTATACAGTGAGTGGGCAATTTCCACTGCAGTGTATTACGAACCTCTCACAAACACTCCTTCCTGCTTTGGGGAAGAATGCTCATCCATCAAACACCTCGGTGCCATCCTGGCTTGCCATGCACTGCAATTATTTGCTTTGGCGCAGCAGATCTCCAGGCAGCAGGCAGGCATGCTCTTATTTTCCCCAGCGACAGCATCAAACAAAGAAAGCATATAAATTATAGCAGTCTTGGGACTATGTTCATTTATCCTGCAAAGAATGAGATGTTTATGTCTCATACTTTTTTAAAAATGATGTTGTATTGCTGCTCCCATCTTTTCTTGCCTTGAGAAGGGACAGCACTGAAAACTTATCCAGCCTGGGCTTCTCAGAGTGAAAAGAAGCAGCTTCACCAAAGAAAACTTCATTTCCCACTCCCTAGTGCTCCCTGGCCTGCAGGAGTCACCCTGGTTATCATCAGTGCTGTATTTCCATGTGTGCATGGCCAGATGCAAGCTCCTTGTTCCTCTGCCTGGTGCAGACCCTGCAGCCATGAGCTGCCTCCACCCTGGCCATGGGAAGATGAAGATGTAGACAAAATACTGTGCAACTCTAACCATAATATGCTCCACCACCTCAAATACAACAGAGGAAGACAGCGTAAGGTGCCTGAGCTCTGTATGCCCTTGGGGATACAGGGAGAGGTTCTCCACCGTCAGTTTTACACACTTCTTCCATCATTTTACTCTCTTAACACAGCTGCTCTCTTGGACACTGGAAAGTTGAGAAACTCCTAAAAGGGCAAGGCCATCTCCAAGCCTTGTCCTAGCATGGATGCAGTTACTATCAAAAGACAGCAAACATTTAAAAGGACGGTAAAGGAGAAGAAACATGCAAGTTGCATAAGAAAAACAAACTAATTTCTGCAAAAAGTATTACAGATGTGTTGGCAGCACCACTGCCAACATTTCAGCGTTCTCTGGGATTTTGCAGATCACCCTTGACTGGAAAACTACCAGGAATAACACAGTGCAGCTCTCCAAGCAACCCCTGAGGTGGCCAAAATGATCAGCCCAGGAGATTCTGCATGAGTTTCTTCCCTGTGCAGTTTAAAGTTTTCCCAAAGCACCTATTTTAATCCAGAAAAACACCACCACAGAGGAAGAGGGCAGCTCCACAAAGCTTGGGGAACAATGTACCCATCACAAAGCAATACAGTTGCTCCAATACAGTTCTGAGAGCAAATTTCTCTTATAGTGAAAGTTCTCTTACAAATCCTGATTTCGGGCCACCGAGCCAGCTTCCGCTTGCAAACAGAGCAGGTCCCAATGTCCTCCAGCTCCTCTGCATCACGCTGTCAGCCTGTGAAACGTAGATGGCTCACAGAAAACAGGACCACAGCGAGAGCCCAAAGGCGTGCAAAGATAGTGACTTCACATATTCAAGCAATGAGTACAATCATGGGCCTGATTTCATTCCTGTTCCTACGTATTTGCATTTTTCCTGTGATTTCAGTGGGATTTGGATTGATACATACCCATTTTGAGAAGGAAATACTGAAAACGCTATCACCAGACCCATTTTGAGATAAGGAAATATTGAAAAACACCATCACCTTCTTTGGGAGGTATTTAGACTGCCTCTCCTGGCAAGGACTGGGCCAAGCTAAGGAAAGTAATGTACTCCTACCTGAGTGGGGCGCCTGGGAAAAATAAAGCTGAGGAAAATAAAGCAAAGGCCCCAGACTGTTGCAAGGCTAATAGACAAAACCTTGATTGAATGGTGACTGCAAATTTTATCCTGAATTTTATTAGTAGTAATAAGGGCAGCTGCTGAAGCACTCTTTATGTTTCCTTAGCATCTTATCCAGCAGTCCCTGGAATGCATCAATGTCAATTGATATTTTTCCCTGGGACAGACATCTATGCTGGCAGTTTCAAGCTTTGGCACAACAACATATCATCTCACATAAAGGAAAAAAACAACAAGAGAAGCTAAAAACAACTGAATGAAAACAAGAGTGTTTCGAGTGCCGTGGATTACCCTCCCTTCCTTTTCTGCGACCCTGATTTTCTTTCCTGTGACCACTGAGATAGCCTCTGATATTTGCATAACATTTTCCCCCAAACAGAAGTGGGAGATATTTTCTTGAATTATATTTATGAAAAATGCAGGCATATATATATATATATATGTATATGTATTTTAACAATCCAAAGTTCCAAGGTCTATGAAGATCTAGTGAAAATATTAGAAGGCCAAACAGACTGTGAATAAGACCAGAGTGGCAGCCCGAGATGTACTTCCCCTCCACACTTTCTAGAAGCTGCTCACTGAGTCCAGCCTTAAGCTGGGGCGGAGACAGGCCACAGAAACTCCCAGAATGAGCTAACACCAGTATCTGGTTAAGGAGAAACGTGACAGCCATCAGCCAGACTGGGAAGTTGGGAAGTTACCACAATCTTGTGCACGCAGGCATTACACGATGCATCTGCCCCACAGCACCCTGCCCACTGGCTCCCTTTCTGCTGAGCTCCAACCATCCTGAAATTAGGACCATTTCTGCAGCCTCATTCAAAGGTTCCACCTTTATAGCTCAGCCTAAAGACAGTGCTTGCTAAACAAAGTTTAGCAGTGGAAGTGACTGTATTCGATGCAAGAAACATTTCAGAAAGCAGGAGGACCAGCACACAAGCCTGAAGAGCAATCCTGGATGCTTTCATAGGGGAAACCATCTGCATCCTTAAAGAAGAAAGGGTCTTATAGAAGCAATGACCTTGAAATGTAAGTCATCCTTAGAAAAAGGATACTTTCAAGGTTAAGTTCAAGATTTTTGTGCTTTATGTGCTAAATGTAAACCCTCAGGGGTTTTCTAATAGGTCTGTTTAGGCACCCTGCACAAATTTGCTGGGTGAAGAGCAACACGTTTGACAAAAAGCCCATACAGTAACGGTGTGTTATTCTTCACAAGAACAACAAGCTTTCTAAATACTTGTATATAAAAGGCTAGGAAAGCAGCAGTGACAGTGCCTCCCCACGTCTCTTGGGATGGCAGGAAGCTGGGAACGCTCCTTCAGCCCCCGCACAGCCAGCAGCTCGCCCCAGCGCAGCATTTTCTAATACAGCAGCTGCTGCCAGGACCAACATCTGCAGCGTCTCGGCACATATGATGCTCTTTAAAGAAATAAAACCCACTGGGTTGCTCAAGAATGCTTTGGCTGAAGTAATTAAAATGGCAAAACAGTACTTTTTGGGGGAAGGAATTCATTTTAAGCAGCTCTGGCTCATTTCCAACAGCAATTAATAGCAAATTGAATTCTTGTGCAGCTAAATAACGCAGCTTCTGCCCACTAAACTTTCAGGTAGCAACATTATAAAAGGCTAAAAAATGGACTCACTTAACCAGAGACCATGCATGCTGTTTCCCCCAGTACAGTCCATTCTACTCTCCCTTTTTTGAAAAGTATTTGCATTTAAGTTCCTTTCGAGGGTGGTTTGGCAGCAACAACTACAGCATACAATTCCGTTGTCCACTCTAGCGATTTAATTGTTGTAATTCAGCTTTCTAGGCATGTGTTCTTAGATATCCAAGAAGGGGCAGCAGCAAATGCTGCCTAACAAAAAAAGCAAGCCAGCGCTTGCAAAGATCCTTTTGTATGCTCCCTTGAAGAAAAATGCACCAGCTGCCCCACGTCTTTGTGCAAAACAGAACTCCTTAAATTCATGGCACTGGGACTGGTAGCCCTGCATGGAGCTGGCACCTTCCTCTCTGAGCCCACATGCACCCACCTGAGCCCCCAGTGGCTGCAAGTGGGCTGCCAATGCTTGCCCACTGCTCTGCATGGGGTTAGGGCAAAGCTGTCTTCAGCAGGACGATCTCTGCATTGGTCAGGGCTGTTCAAGAGTACAAGAAAAACAGTGGTGGTTGCAAACTGGGGTAGTTCAAATGGAAAAAATCAACAGGGAAATCTGGAAGCAAAGAAAAAAGGACGCAACGTGGTATTTTACTGAGTTACTGTAGTTCAGACATAGCAGAGGCTTAATAGGTAACGTGGAAAGCCATTGATAAAATTAAGAATATTTAAGACCTTGTGAACCAGAGGGCAGAAGAATGATTCCAACAGTGTTCAACTTAATCTCATTTTTCAAGCACCAACTTCTTATTTCTTTTCACTGTTGCATACAGTACTCGAAACTTCTTTGCATTTTCCCTATACCCTTCTTTGTATACCTGTAGCACACAAAGGATACTTGGGATGCTCTAACATATTTCCATACAGTTGTACCAGCTGGTAAGTCACCTTTTACACAGCTGCAGATGGCTACAATTTCATTGCAAGTAAGCACACTCCCTTTAATAAGAGCAATCAAATGCCAGGATTTGTAGGAAGTAACTTTTTCCCTTGACCTTTTTAGTACTGGCCAAATGTCAGCAGATTATTAAAGGGCAGGGAGCACAATCTATGATAAATAATCTCGTGTTGCTGCACACCAGACCAAAACGCCCCCTCCTCTCTGTCCAGACACATACTTTAGTTTTCCAAAACAGCTCTGATTTATGAATTATAGATAACCAACAGAACCTGAGTGCCAAATACAATACTGTGGGTGAGCAGGGCTTGCTCAATTCCTGGAAGCCTACACAAGGATGGGAAAAGGAACAAAGGAGTACCAGCAAGAACATAGCCTTACTTCTGTAACTGGCAGCTGCAAAATCACGGCTGGCATAACACATGCAATCTTTACCTGAAATACACCATCACAGAAAATTGGAAAAGGCACAAAAAACCCACAAGGCTGTCTCCAGGTCTTAAATCAACTGCAATGAGAGATTTAAGGTGTTCAACCTACTTAACTAATCAAAGGCACTTAAAGCATCACCTGATCATAGACTGCAATTACTTACAGGGGGATGTCAGAAAGCTAGAAAAATGGAGCTAGAAAAAAAGCCAGATTAGAGAGAAAGTACACATCTTTTATTGTAAAGATAATTACCCTTTGAGTATTTTACTGAAGAGCACAAAAGAATCACCACCAGAAACTAAAATGCACTGCATGCTTAAGATGCGTGCTGCAATTCAGCCATTAGTTACTGAACTTCAAGTAAGAATCCTGGGCTAAAACACCACAGCTTGCAAATAAAGTCAAATGAGATGGAGAGAACTGACAGCTCTGGCTTTAAAATCCAGGATGCAAACAAAAAAGGCTGAAGGGTCTAAAAAGCAAGCGCCGGTCTTCCCACCCAAGCCTTCTTGGGCTTGCCCAGCACCGCAGCCCACTGCACCGCAAGCAAATGGCGGGGCAGCCTGTGCTGCTTGTTGAGCATTTCCAGCCCCTGAACACCGCTTTTATGCTCCACTTCATTCCGCTAAGGTCCATTTCCAAATGTGCCTGAAGAAAAACTGCTTATTGACTTCAGTAAAATAAACCTTTTATTATTTCATATGCTGTTTCTTTTAGCGATACTCCAAACTAAACGGTACAGATATTTACAAGAGTGGAAGTCTCATCTGTAGTTCATCTCAGAGAGGCTCACTGAGCCAATGGCTTATGGCACAGTAGGATTGCCCATTAAAAATAGTACGGTATAATTCAAGGCTTCCTGCAGGCACCGTCTCTGTGCAGCTCAGCTCATGCTAGAAACATTATTAAGAGCTACAGTATTAAAGCCACCATTTAATTTTTATTTGATGTTAAATGAAAGCAAAGAGCATGACTAAAAAGCAGCAGTGGAAGAAAAAAAGATAGACCTGAAGATTTCCCACTAGCTTTATCTAGAGAGCAAACAAACATCCTCTGCCTTGGACAGAGCAGGCAGACGAGGCCAAATAGCCTGGCAAAAAGACCAGACCCTCTGAGTCTTGTAGGTGAACAAAGGTAAACAAATAAAACCACCACCCCAAAACTTACTTGGTGTTCATTATTTCCCAATGGAGACAGAGGTTCAGGGATGGAAGCCATCTCCCCACAGCTATACCAAGTCCATGACAGAGGCAGGAACTAACACTGAACTCCTGAATCCAAAGCCAAACTCCTTAACCACAAATTGTCCTATTTCCAGTGCCTCAACCTGAGTCCAGAAGTGGCAAACTACGAGGTGAAGGGAAGGAACAGAGAATTTCTCAGGAATATTTCTGACCCACCTAGAAGCAGACCTCAGCAGTATCGCAGCTAAACTAATTGGTGCAAGGCTCCCATATTGCAGCCCACAGACAAGGGAATGAACTTCTAGTCCTCACAATCCTCACCTTTCTGCAGTTCAAGTGGGGCTGACGCAAACACCTATCGAAGCAGGCAAAAAGCCCCATGTTGCTTAATGCTCTTTAAACAGGGCACTAGAGAGCTCAAGAGGTGAAATCACACTGCCTCCCCCCCCGGAAGCAACTGTTTCACATCCAGCCTGGATCGTAAGTGCCTGGTGCAATCACGCGAGCTCCTGCCAGACTTGGAGAGGCAGGAGGACGGCCCAAGCACAATTCCCAGCAGACCAGTGCTCACAGTGGACAAGTCCCTGTGGATCAGCTTGGCAGCAGTCCTAGGAGGACAGCAAGAGGAGCCAGTAGAGGGACTATCGCAGAGAAGTGGTGTCCTGGCCCCCAGGGTGCCGAGGTGAATTAACAAGGGAGCACAATATGGCCTCCACTTGACAGCTTCAGCTTCTGAAGATAGCCCAGTGAAATCCTGTCCCAAATAAATCACTTTTATCCGCACGGAGAGGCAGGGCATGCTTGCAGCAGCTCGACATTCACAGGTGAACACTGCCATTCCCGCTGGTGCTAAGGATGCTGAAACAAAGAGCTGGTGAGCTCTTACAGGGGATCCACAGCCCCACACATGCTCCACCTTGTGATCTAGCAGCCAAGCAGGGGAGCCAGAGGGAAGCAGCCATCAGCACAGGCTGCCGCGGCTCCAGCCTGCAAGAGCAGCAGAGGCAGGCGCTGGCAGCTCATGCGGGGACCTGAGCTGTCGCAACCCGGTCTGAGCAGAAAGCAGCAGCCAGCTCCACCTTGCCCTGCAGCACGGGCAAAGCACAGGAGGGACTGGAGCCTATGAGGAGCCATGTTGTGACCCAGGGCCTTCTGAGCTGACTCCTGCAGCAGCATTTTGGGCCGTGCACCTGCTTCCATAGCTCCAGGCTGGGCTTGGAGTTGCAATCAGGTTCTTCGCTCTATTTCCACCACCACTTCCCCTCAGAGCACCTGCTGTTTCCTTACACAAACTGCCACAGCCCTGAGGTGCAAATGGCAGCAAGGTCTTCTAGCAAAACCCAGGAGGCAGCAATAGGTCATTAAGGACCACATTAGGGCAGATTTCCTTTCCAGCTGGAGCAAAACTTCAATCTCTTCTTTCTTTCCCTGTCACAGTTATGGTAATACTGCACAACTATTCATTATCCTCGTCTTAGCTAGAAAAGCCCCTTTCAATTTAGCACTTAATATAATTATGGAAAATTAATAGTGTTTAGAAAAAAACCTTACTTTTCCAGACCTATAATTTTACCTCTGTGAAACTATCAGTTACAAGTGGATCTAGCTATTAAACAATGGCGTTTTGTATCTATTCAGTGAGCAAAAAAGTGAGTTATTCGACTGAAAATCATTTAAATTCTATTTCCAAATTCAATACTGCATCTTCAAGGGAAAATGGTAGAATCTCAATGGTAGCACAATGTCCCTCTGGCACTGTGGAAACCAATTCTCCATTTGCGTTCATGCACCACAGTGGAGCTTCCTTTTTTTCTAAGAGGAAAAGATTTGTATTTCACTAAACAACAAGGCAAGTAATTGCCTTTATGTGCTTTCAGCAAAAATTATCTCTGGCTAGAGATTTATTGTTGACTTGATTTCTCTTTGAGACACATGCAGGACAAAAGCAATTGGCTGCTACAAAGTCAGTGGGTAAACATATTGAATCCCAGGGGGTCAGGAGACCAAACGTGGGAGATTTTCAGGAGGAAATCACGTAAGAAGCCACATGCATTGACATGTCACCCTATAAACTAAGTGGTAAAAGCTTGGACTATCCAGCTCTGCAAGCACTGACTCTCACAGTCTGTTTCAAGCAATTCAATGCAATGTCAATGTGACTTCACTTGCGAGGACAAATTGCGGACATGGATTTCATGCCTATGTACATCCGTACCAGGGAAGGCTGTTAAGATCCCAAACAGAGCATTCCTAGAAGCACAGTCTATTTTAAGCAATTAATTTCTACACCACTGTTTGGGGGAAGAGGGGAAAAAAGGCAACGCATGTAACAAGAGGTATCTAAGAGGCAGATATATCTTGGTAGGGTCAATCTGTGTTCTCAGAAATCACTCAAACACTGGCCTGCTGGCCTGTAATACTTGAATTGATATGAGAAGCATCATTTTGAATACAGTGCAAGCATACCAGCCACAGGGAATAAAATATTGAGCAGGAAGCATCCTTATCACGTTGTTGTTCAACAATTGGAAGAACATTACCAATAATGAGATCCAGCACCAGAACTGCTCTCTGCCAACCACAGATCTTGTTGGGAACAGTAAGGTTTGTATTCATACAATGAAGTCAAATGACAGCAGCTTTATAGCAGAGAGCAACACTGTATGTTTCTGAGAAAAAGAATCGTTAGCTCCATGGGAATTATTGCAGTTAAATTGCTTCTGAGTCACGTCGGTTGTTGCTCAATGTCTCTCACTTGGTGCCTACCTACCTTTTATTTCCTCATGAGGATGCACCTGTTAAGAGAAGAGGAAAAAATGGCACTGCTGCACCCTCTTAGCTAAATGAGTTATCATTCAGTATCTTGCTGACAAAATGGGATTATTTTCATTAACATTACAGAACAGTCCTGCAGAAGCCAAGGGCATGCTGCACTAGTCATTGTGTGAACTCACAGCAAGGGAAAGACCTTAACACCATGGGACCTGTAATCCAGGCAGGCAAACCAAGACAAAAAAAGGCATGCGCAGGTGACGTGACCTTCCCAGGGGCATCTGCGGACAGAAAATGCTTCCACACTTCTCTGATGTGCGGATGGCTACAGCATCCTCCTTCACAGCACACCTCACTCTCTTGAAACAGACATCTTTCAGCACCTACACTGAGGGCTCCACAAGCCAGAACACGAACACCAGCTAAGAAAAGCAGGGTTAGATGCCTGACACTCTGGGCTTGGCTTACACAGCCTCTAGCCCTGCCCGCAGCCAGAGCTCCCAGGGTCTACTGCAGTGCATCGGTGTGTGAATAGGTGAGCAGAGGGTACTGCAGTGTGCCTCCCGTGGCACTGAGTAACAGCAGAGTGATTACAGGCAACAAAGCCTGTGTGGATCATCAGCCAAAAACTTATGGCCCATTTGCATTCAGCGAGCCTGAACTGAGAACAAAAAACCCCAAACCAGACCGTTTATATTAGTCATTTTCAAAATGTCTCCTTTTCATGATGGTGCAGCTGAGAGCAGGACAAGGAGGTTGGACCAAGGTAACAGATGCTAAGAGAAGAAAAGTTTTAAACCAAACTCAAAGCCACCAAGATTGCATTTTTCATGCCTAACACACCGAAGTCCTGCTCTAGACTGATGAGAACAGAGGACCATAGAAGGCAGCTTAAATTACTGCTGTGTCCACTGGTGCTGCGACTGGTATGGTGCATTCAGCATCCACTGACAGCCTTCATAATCCAAGTGAGGGTTTAGTACTTTATGGGGAAAAACCACTGGCATTGCTCAGACCTGAACAGTCTCTAACCCTCATATGAAAGGAAAGGTCATGAAACAATCTGCAAATCCAGATTTCTTTCCTCAGCAAGGTAAGGGGAAAGAAGTTATTCACTATCAGGAACCATTAGGCTCGCAGCACTGTCAAAGTGTTTTTTCCCCACCCAAAGCACCACAGCAAGAAGAGGCAGAAAGATTCATCTTAGAAAATGCACATTTCATCTATTTGCATCCATGCCAGGAGCTTACCAGAATAAACCCCACTGGCCCAGCACTAATTCCAGTGGTAATTTCACATTCAGCTTCCAGGGATTTTACAGACAAGCCAGCAGTAATTCCCCAAGCAAACTGTGCAATGGTTGATAAAGTGTCAAAAAGCCTTGGTCACCTCCCTCTACTACATAAGGGATTCTCTCCTGATGCTGAAAGTCATACTAAAAAAGAAAAAAGATGACTTCTTTAAAGAAAAAAAACAAAAAAACAAAAAAAAAATTCTTTTCTTTCTGCCAAGATTACCCACAGTGAGTAATAGCTACCCACACCGTGCTACGGAGCAGAGCTCCCTTCCTCTGCTCAATGGGACATGGCAATCGCTCACTGCCAGGAGAGAATTCCCTGTCACTGCACTCTGAGGAAAGAGTAAGACAATTGAGCAGTGTAACACCAGCGTAGGTTTCTCACTCTTAACTGGCACCGAACAACACAGGTAACAAAAGCCAAGCTCTCTGCAGCACTGAAGGTGGGAAGGAGCAACAACACTACCAGCTGCCTGGAACAAACTGTATTAGCATAGAAATTAAAAGTACCTTTTTGAGAAACCTCATGTTTTTGCCATAGGCAAACTGAAGAGCTACACGACTCTGCTTTTGTGCTCAAAGTGCTGGGTTGGGAAGCGGAAGGACCAAGTTCACGGTCAAGCTCTCCACTCAACAACAAAACGAGGCATCTCATCACTCGGTGCCTCTCTTCTGCATCTTACACAGATAAGCAGCAAGTCAGCTTTTATCCTAGCCTTTGCTGATCAATTTAGACAGCATATCCTTTGGGACTCTACTACAGTAGCATCCCACTCAGGGAATACACAGAGAATTGCTATTGCATTATTCCTTTGGGGTACAATTTCACATTGATTGATTCACTGACAGATTAGAGAGGATGCAGCAGGCAGACTCGGTGTTTTTCTCCACAGCGATAGCTGCACGCATCCTGGCTTATCAAGGACCCGTGTATTCCTCTTTTGGCTTTAGTCAACTGATTTTACACTGATACTGTAAACACAAGAATAGCCACCATGTTGCCAAACGCCAAAATTCACACAACCCTGCAGCCCATTCGCAAGAAGCCAGAGCTCAGCCAGGAGTTTAACAAAACCTATCCCAGAATTTGCTGTTTAGCACATAGTTATAGAAACTGGCCCACAGCATGGGCCTCAGTGGCACACCAGTTCAGACAAGAAGCCTTTAGGCATACACCTACAGACAATTAGAAGAATCTTTTCAATCCAGAACAGCATTTATTAATTAATGCATTAATTTACGTATTTAGCTCAAGAGAAGCATAAAAGAAACAATGGCACAACTTCAACTGTAGTTCTGCAAGCACAGCACAAAACCACCTGAACGTACAGAACAAGGGATATGGCTGGATTTTTATCCAGGCTGCAAAAACAAAGCAGCTGGACTACTCTGACCTGAAAATAAATCCACCTCTCACATTTTCTGTCTTTCACATCTGTCCTTTTGTGATGGACAGAAACCATGTAAGAGTAACTCTTACCAATCTGCTGGCAGCTGCTTCCCATTTTGCAGAATATTCCCCTCTAACCCCTTCATCTTTTGGTATCATCCCAATGCAAGCACAAAACCTCAACACCTTGGAACAGTACTCCAGTGCTTCACAAGTGTGGACATCAGTGAAGCAGTCTCAGCTTTTGAGTCCCTCTGCGATAAAACCCTCATGGTCAGCAGGCATTATGGCAGGAATACTTTGCTGGCTCACCTGATCTCACGTCTGGAAGAAAGCATCGACAAACTCACTGTGCTCTAGCCACCTCAAGGGTCGCAGCGGACAGAAGCATTTCAACAAGGAGTGTCAGAGCTGCCGCTGTCTGAGGGCTGCCTTAAAAATATTCAGTATGCTAAGATGCGTTGTGTCCAATTAGCATCACAGCAGAAGCACATGGGTAATAGATTTTGCAGGCAGGAAAGCTGCTCCTGGAGAGCAACCAATCAACACTGGAGGAGGCAGGCCCAAGGCCTTCTTCCTTCTTTCCTTCCAACGGAAAACAAGGGCAGCGCGTAGCCAGCTTCGAGGAGCAGCACTTCACGTGGGCTCTGGGACCCAGCCCTCCACAGAAGGCCTGGGCAGGCCAAACACTGCTCCTCAGCCCTCCACAGAGGCTCAGCTTATCAAAGGGTGTTTTTCAGGATGACTGTCTCCTTCCTCGCACAGCCAGAAAAAGCCACAGCACTGGGGAGGGGCTGGGTGAGGCCAGAACCTGTGATTTAGATACAACCTGGTGCAATTAAACATGCCGCAGCCACACTGCTCCGCAGGCGCTGTGAGCTTCACGTGCAGCAGCGGTGCCTGGGAGCAGCTGGCTTGCTCTGCCCAGCCTGGTGCTGTGCAAAGCAGAGTCTGCACCAGGAGTAAGCAAACCCAGCCTAGTGCTGGGGCTGGCTGCCACAGCAGGTCGCTGTCATTCCTGCCCAAACCCACACGGACCTGGCATGTGGACTGTCTGCTCCCCTTCCCTGAGCTGCTGCTTGGGTTTCCTTTACCTCGGTAACCACAGCAGGGGTGCATCGACACCTACAGCGCACTGCCAGAGATGTCTCCCGTGGGAGAGCAGAGGTGTGAGGAGCGGCACTTCTGACTGAGAAAGCACTGTGCTCTCAAGGCTCCAGAGGCAGGCAGACCGGGAGAAGAAACACCAAATGCAGCTTTTTCCTGAATAAGACAGCGAGGTCAAACAGCACAAACCCATGCAGTTGCAGAGGGAGCTCTGTGCCCCTTGGCTCAGAAGCAGCTGACATACATCAGGACAGTCTCATTTTTCAGGGCAGTCTCATTTTTGCCTCTTAAGCCTGTGATCCAGCCCTAAAAGACCTCCTGCACTGGCAATGCTGACAATCTCTCCGCCGCCTCCTGCGGACAGCAGGCCCCTGAGATATCAAACGAGTCTGACCTGATTCAGATTGATGTAACGAAAATTTCCACCATCTACGAATGTTATACGAACTTGTTAAGTCTGAGTTTGCTCTGAGCACACACAGCACGTGGCTGCAGACATCACCCATCGCAGACTACAGGAGCAGCCTCTCCCCGGAGGCACCCCACACTGCAGTGCTGCTCTGGTCACCGAGCCACTCTGCTGCAGCCCTGAGAGCACCTCACTAATCACCAGCAGTGGAAACCGAGCCACCTGCACCGCACACGCCTCCCTCCCACTCACCTGATGAATCAGTGTTGCAATACAGTACAGAGAAATTAAATTAAGTACCATGAAAAGATTACAGCAGTAAATCCTCCTTTCGGTTACATTCAAGTAACACCACGATTAAATCATTCCTTAGCTTCGCACTCTCTGCTTCAGACTCGATCAGGCTGCGGGCAGAGCTAAGGCCTGCGTTTTTTGCCTCGAATCACAGAAATGCTATCCCTGCCTTGGGCAGCGGCAGCAAAAAGTGTCCCCTGGTGCCCGACCTGAGTCCCCCACTGCCCCCACATTGCTCAGAGCTCTCCCTGCCAGCCTGAGGACAGCATATGTGCAGGGTCACCTGCCACCCCACCGAGCAGAGAATGCCTGTTCTCTGCTTTCATCAAGAAAGCTTGCCACATGCAGAGAGGAGCTGCTGCAGCACGTCTCAAGGTTCATCTCAACTCCCTCCCTGTCACACCTCTGGGGACACCTGCTGCCGAGGAAAGGTGGCAGCTGGGGACACATCCAACGCAGGGGCTACTCTCTGCTGCACAGACTGTGCTCAGTATCATCATCCTGTGCATGAGTGCAAGAGAGGGCAGGAAGATTTTGACCAGAAAGATACCACTGCAGCTGGATGAAGCGAAGAAGTAACTGTATAGCTTACAGACATAGCTTCCTCCTCACTTACGTTCAGCAGTTACAGCGCTTGAGGTTTGTGCAGCACTTGAACAACATGGTTTCCGATCCAGCAGACAGTTAAGTTTGTGCTTAAATGTTTGTATCTCCAGAAATACCGCCTCGCTTCATGCGGTTCAAGCCAAAAGCATTCCCAAGCTCAGGTCTACAATCTACCTGTTTTATAGACAGCAACACGTATGGTCTCCAGCACAGTATCCTTCCGAGTTCCTATAGGAAAGGTAATTACCATCCTCATTTACACGTAAGCAATTAATATCAGCGGAGACAGCCTCCTGTTTCCTTGCCATCCTGGAAGAAGTACCTTACAAACAGGCTCCACCAACCAGATGTGCTTGTGGGGCTGAAAAAGCAAAGTCCCCCTGACAGCCCACAGCCCCCCACGTGCCGGCTGCTCGCCTCCACCCAGCCCCACCGTGCTGGGACCCACCTGGGGGGCACCCCGTAACTCCCACTGCCAAACCCCAACCCACAACAGGAGCATGTTGTACTGTAAAACAGATAGCCCGTCCGTGCAGGGGAGATGGGCTGGCTTTGGGAAGAATGGGTCTATGGGGGTAATTTCCTTTTAGGGGTTATTTTGGGGATGAAGGCTTTGGGTGGCATTTCCTTGGGGGGTGGCTTTTGGGAGGGATGCAGCCAAGCCGAGGCTGGAGGTGGGGGATACCCGGCATTCCTTACCTGGCCGGGGCACCCCGGGCCCCGTGCAGTGCCACCTTCAGCACCCCGCACCCCACTGTGCCGCTCACATCGCCGCCAGGACACACGTGGGGTCGGGTGGGGGGGACGCGCGTGGACCCCCGGAGCAGCAAGCAGAGAGCAGTGGCCGCAGCCAGACAGCTGCTTGGGGGAGGCGGCGGTGGCAGGAAATACCAAAAGACTGATCCAACCACGCTAGGGAGGGAGGGAGGGAGGGAAGAAAGGGGGGAAGAGAGGGAAAAAATAGAAGGGGAGGGAAAAAAGAAGGAGGAAAAAAAAGAAAGGAAGTGTGCAAAACGCGGGCGGGATCAGCACGGAGTGGACACGGAGCTCAGCTCCGTTCTCCTCCTTCCCCCCAGCTTGGTTCTTCCTTCTCCCTGACACAGGGAGAGGCTGAAGCCAAGGCAAGACCCAGGGTAAATAAACAAAAGCAAGAGCCCTGAACAGCAACGAGGCACCCGCAGACCCATGCAAGCAGACAGCTGCCCTTTGGGGCGAGGGAGCAGAAAAGCCAACCCTGAGAAGCCCCCACACCGAAGCCCTCCAGCTGCAGGAGCGCTCTGCCCCAGCACCCAGCCACCCGTCTACCCCATCACTGTGGCTCGAAGGCGCCCGCGCAGCACTTTACCCTGAGGCACAGGCAGGCTCCTAGCCCCGCATCTGTGGCCAGAGTGATAAAAATCAAGCCAGTGGCAAGCACGGACCCCCAAGCCCCTCCAGGTGAGGACAACAGGCAGATTGCAACAGCGCTGGCTGCAGCCTGCCAGCCCCCTGAGAGGATGTGGCTTTACAGGCAGCACGGTACCTGGTACAAGACTGCGGTCTCCGAGCTGCACAGCCACACGCAGGTCGACGCCAGACCAAGAACAGGAGACAAAGCAGGACCTCTCTCTGGAAGAGAGAAACCAAACATCCACCCCAACCTGTGGCAGCAGCAGCAGAATCAAAAGGCACCCAACTTTCTGAAAGCAGTATCACATGAGGGGATAATGTGACCAATACGCGCGTCTGACTTTCGTCGCTGGCTCTGAGTCACCCATTCACAGCTGAGCCCGCGGTGCAAAGTGCAGCGTGAAGCTCAGACTCACGCTTCTGAAACCAGAAGTGTTAAGCCAGACGCCCCAAGTGCTCCGCTAGCCTGCCCTCTGCACAACAGCTGGATCTGTTTTCTCTTTAGCACATGCAGCCCCCGAGCTGAGACCAAGACCCGTCAGCTATGACACTCCTCATGCTGCCCAGCAAGCCAGCTTCCAGCTCTGAAGAGCACTGACTCTCCTAAATGAAAACATCTCCCAGACTTCAGAAAGAACCCAGAATTCATCCAAAACTACAAGCTCAGCTTGGACAAGGACAGTTTCTCCCATCCACAGCCTCTGGCCAACCGATGGACTACAGGGGCTCACCCTGCACTATTTACATCCACGTACCTACTGTTAGCCAGCAGGGGCAGCTGATCTCCTGGGGAGCTTGGCAGGACACAGAGCAAAACTCATTCACTGTACCTGGCTAGGAGCATTTCATGACATTGGAGAGAGAGTTCAGCATTTATTTTCACTCTTTCCTAGAAGTTCTAGCACAAGACAGGACTATAAACAGGTCATAAACTAGACTATAAACAGATCAAGCATGCTGGGGCTGCCCTCTACGCTCAGGCAAACTGAGACCAGCCCAGTGCTCTGCAGAGCACACTCACACTGGAGGCTGCAGGCAGAGGCATTGACTGCCCTCATCCACAGCAAAGTGCCCAGATCCGTGCGTGGGGACCAAGTCCCCAGCCCCAACACCTCTTCTCCAGGTGATGAGCTAGAGAGAGAAAACACCCAGCTGAGCCTCACAAAGAGCAACAAGCCCAGAAACCCCTCCATGCCCCCCTACTACTGAAGGAGCTAGCCTGGGACTTTTCTTCCTATTAAACAAGCCCCAGAATCACTTGCATTGACAGGTAATTATTAAATTCACCTGTAGCCATAGCGATTTCTGCCATGATCTGCAATGTGTAGAGTGTTATCAGGACTCCAGTTGCCTTTAAGTTGGTTGGGATTTTGTCCTAATCCTCACCATGGTTTTACCCTTAGGGCAAGCCTGAGTGTCGTGGCGGGGCATGGAGGTGCCAGGGCCCTTTGGTCCCCCCAGCTCAGGGCACCAGCAGGCAGAGCCACTGTGCTGGAGGTGAAGCAGCTTGCCCCTGGCTGCTCCAGGCCACGCCACACCGGGCTCTTCTGCATGTCCCCGTGCCCTTCACACTTCTTCTTTTAGGGCTGGCTTACTCAAATGCAGCCAGGAAGTTTGCCAGCACCTTGCCTGGTCCAAATGGCTTTTCTATTAAACCATGGGTTTGAATTGATCCCGTCATCTGCATCCAGAGTAGCTTTAGGCCAGCTCTGGCAGCAGATGTGGCTCCTTGGCTACTGTGATACAGAGGTCTCAGGTTTATAGCATCCCTACATGAATCACAGCAGGATTCAAAGTCCACTTCCCAAAGACTATACTTTTAAAAGCTGGTAGTATTTTGGGTAAAGCTTTCCAGTAAAATGATCTTCTTCTCAGGAAATCATTCCACAATTATTATTTCACCTGCTCACTGCCAAATCACCACACAGAACTCATTTGATAAAACCTGGGCGTGCAAAAATGCTCCTGTCAAAACAGCTAGAGGTCGTGGTGAGGCATACACTTAATGCTTTCCTATACGCTCTAGGACAATGCATGTCACATCAGGAAATAAACAAAGCAAAAGGTTTGCCAGTTAAACTGCAAATGATTTGTAAGTCAAACTGAACCATTAGAGCAAATTTACATCAGACTGATGTTTTGCATCATGTGGCCATGGCATTTCTGATGTGGTCCAGGGAGCCCTGAAATTGGATTTGCTGTGCCTTCAGACCTTGCACCAGACGGGTCCTCGGACTGTGGGTTAAACAAGGAGAGTTACACCCATCGCTTCCCTGCCCGTCTGCCAAAGACAGGACCTGGACCCATGCTCTCCCTTATAAACCCCCCACAGAAAAGTGGGGATGCCAAACCACACAAGCGCTGATATTTTTAAAGACTGCTTTCCACAGCCCCCTAGTGTCTGTTTGGTTAACAGCTATTCAGAAGACAATGCATCTGCTTGGTCTCTGCTGCTTATGATTGCCCTGCCTGCACTGTCCGTGCAGCTCTACCTGCGCTGGCCGTAAAATCCTCCTGCAGTAGCTGTGGATTACAGAGCTCATGGCCCCAGTGTCTGTGCTAACAACACCTGAGCTCCCTTGCTGAAAGCGAATTCATCAGTGTCCCCAGATATGATAAATCTTTTTGACAAGAGACTTCTGACGGATATACCCAGCAGTTAGGGCTGAGGTCCATTTTGGCTTCACTTCTCCTTTGCAAGAAACCAACCCTCCTTTTAGAGGGTCTGCAGCTGTGATATTTTCTTTGGGCATTTGCCAGCATTCATAACACTTACCTTTCTCACCACAGCAATATAATTTTGTCCTAAGAGGGCTTGTAAACTGGTGTGGACTCTACCATAAATAAGGGTAAGGAAAACAGCAAAGCACAATAAGCTGTAATTGTAGTGCTGGGAGAGTGAAATCAGAGTGACTCAGTTGTGTTGCTCCAGACCTTACAATCCAGAGTGTAATAGTCTGGGCACTTAAAAACAACATCTAATGTATTTTTAAGACAATCCTACGAGATGTGTGACAACACAGTATCAGTGCTGTTTAAAAATTGTGATAAAGGGAGCCAGAGTTGAGCTGCAGCAACAGACATCACTCGGTCCTTTCAGGTCAGCAGCCTACCGTTTACTCTAGGAAATGACTACAAGACTTTTCTCTGCATCTTCCTCCTTGAATCCTTCACCTTTTGCTAACTGCTGAGCTCCTCTTCCCCCGAACAGAGACCACCTATGTGAAACGCAAATGCATACTCATCTTGCAGTGTCCACAAGACACACATATTATGCTTTCCTGTATCTCACAACATATCTATATGTTTTACAAGCTCCTGCTTATGATTAGAAAGGTTATTAAATACCATAAAAGCCATCAGATATATTTATTAGCCTCCATTAAAATGGAAATTGAGAGGAACAATCATATTCATATCGTTATAATTAGTACAACGTCTCTATAGCCATAACCACATTAATCAGACATCATATGAATGGTTGTTAGCATTGCAAGATACTTGCCCTTAAGCCCATGACACACAGCGAGACAAGAAGCAAGAAGCTTTAAAACAAATGAGCTAAAAAAGAAGTTATTGAACACAAGTCTTTATCCATAGGCATAAACTTCAACACAGCAGAATACAATTAACGATATGAAGAAGATCACTTTTTACCCACATGCATTTTCCAGTGCAAAGCTCCTTGGCAAAAATATTTGATGCCATTGCTGGATAGAGCAGGAGTTCCTTGTTAACAGGTAAGTGCTGTGTCTGTTTAAAGCTTAAAAAAAAACGTGTCCACAGCAAAATGTTTGCTTATTTTACATTTCAAAAAACAGAGCTACTGCTAAACCAGGATCCTAATTGCAAGTTTGCTAGAATGGGTCTCTGGGGAAGTCAGAAAAAAACACAAACAGCTCCCTGGGAGCTCCTGGAGATTGGAGTCCTCTTGTGGCAAAAGGCAGAGGAAATTTTTCAGCAAATGGTGACTGCTGAAAGTTGGGGCTCTACATGGGAGGCTGCATGGTGAATAACAAACACAGGGAATATCAGCTTGGCAAAGATTTTCACGTCACACTGCAGAGCATAAAAGCAGCAGCGCGAAGATTTCACAGCTGGCAGTGGGCAAGCGTCAAAAGGAGCAGGATGCCACCGCGTTTTGATACTGCAGGCTGCGCTTCTGTTTATTTTAGCAGCTCGTGTCTGTTAGCGTGTGTTCCCTGCTGAGATGATGTTTCTGGCTGTTTTTTTTTTCCCTCCGTCAGCAGAGGTAATTTTTCCTGCGTGTTTCAATAGTGAGAACTTTTCTCCTGGCTAATATATTCACCATGTAGTACTGCAAGCCAGCTCCTGTCCTTCTTGTCAGCCTGCTGCTGAGTTGGGTGAATAACGCAATCTGAGTATCTTGTTTAAATCTCGCTGCTCTGTATTTTATCTTTTCTGCTGCATCGTTTTCTACCTGCAGTAGTCCCTGTGGACTGCCTAGAGTTCAGCTTAGGAGACATTTTGTGTGAATGATGGATGTTGGCCATGCTGGCGCCCTGCTCCCTGCCTGTGTCATTTCAACTACTTCTATCCAGCCCTCATCCTAGAGAAGTCTCTTGTGGTCTTAGTTATCTGACATTAAAGGAGATTTCTTGGGCAGATCTCACCTTCCCTAGCCTGCACCCTAGCTAGTATCATCTCCTGTCTCCAGGAGGCTCGCCCTCAGGAGTGCTACGTGAATGGTGTGCTGGGAGGTAAAAATGGTCTTGCTCACACCTTGGTTTTGCTATGCCTGGAGTCAAAGGAGGTTTACTTGTGACTACCTGAGCTCCTCATTTCTCACTGCTCATTTGAAGGCTGTTCAAATCATGCACCACAAACCTATTTTATTTTCCTCAAAGTGTCTAGGATAGGAAATGAAGCTGAATATTGCCATTATCGCTCTGGTGTGAAAAACAGATTAAAGAGTTAGTTTGGTAGCCATCAATCTGCTCCTGCAGGCCTGGGTACTAACTAACTGCAGCCCAACACGCTGAACTGATTTGGTAAGCAACACTCCTTCTGCAGCTAGCAGCAGGCTGGAAAGCAGCCGGGACATCCACGATCTGACAAACAGTCCAGTGAAATCTGGGCTGGATTTCAAAACCCTTGATAAGACAGGACATGAAACCAATTTGCTACTCAAAAACATTCCAATAGCCTTTGTTCTTGGTAATATTTCCAGCTAATTGCTAAGCAAGCTAGCTGTTACAAAGCCTTGAAGGATAAAACTAAAACATACACGTATATGTAAATAGACGCATACATGCATACGAACATATATGTAGACAAACTTTTTGTGTGGCTGGACCAGACTGCAACACCCGCATTGGTATGGATAGCTGACATGTTTCTGAATGATCACAGATTTCCTCAACAGCTATTGGGAAATGTCCATATAAAGTTAAATTTTAAAAACTTTCCTTTTTTTCAGTTTCTTTTTCTTCCTGTTCCAAATAGACTTCGGAGCAGATGCCAACAAGCTTAATCTGTCTGGACTGAATGCTGTTGTCATGCAGAAAACATCGCAGTGAGGAAAAACATAAACACATCTCTTTATAAATGGTTTGATTATTAGATTCACAGACCCAGACACACGGATCTTCACATAGGCCACTATCAATCTCTCTAGGGCTATCTATTTTCTGACTGATCGATACTCTGTCCATGGATAGATCTGGATCCAGGCAGATGGTCACAGCTTAGTTCTGCTTTGTTCATTACTTCATTCTCTGCAGAGAGGGGCATTTTGACTTACAGACAACTGAATCTAGTTTCTGACACCCAACGCATGCTATTGATTTGAAAGTCAGGCCAGACAGTCACAAGTCTGATCTATCAGTAGCTTTGTAATAACACTACATCATATTCCGAAGCTTGTGGCTGCTTCCTAACGTTACAGGATGTGTTTGTTCTCATACTTGACCCCTTTTATTTCGCCTGACTCTTGAGTCATTCTCACAGCCAGCTTGTCTCCGATAAATCACGGAACCTCTCACTGCCTCTTTCTCACTCTTCTCTCTGAAATCCATCTTCTGTCTACGTCTGTCATCAAGTAAAAAGTCTCCTTGACTCCTGCAATTAATTTTAAGGATTCTTCGTTATTGCTGTTGCCTCCCTTCAACAGGACACCTGCACTTGCCACAGGGGCTTGAAGGAGACTGGGAAGAGAAAGAGTACAATGGCATTTTCTGCTACTGCTGAAGGACAGCTGGCTTACTGGTTAGGCAGCACAGAGGACTGCCAATATTTTTTCTACCTTTTGCTTCAAACAGGGACACCTGTCCAGTGTTCCTGTCACAGATTAAATGCAGAAGTAAAACAGAGAAGAGTAAAGCCTGAAGAAAAAAACAGTTTTCCTCCAAACAGATCTAACATCATCAAAGCCCATACTCTGACTTACAGCCCAAAAGGGCAACACATAAATGTTTCTTCCAGAGCAGAAAGTCCACCTCTTTTATGCCAGAGAGGACCTGATTTGAGCCCAGAGCCACTGACTAGATCTATGCTATTGATGTCCAAACACAAGGGCAGTCTGGCAAAGGATGGCTGGATTTAGCTACTAGTTGAGTCTTGACACTACAGAATAATAGCCTGGGAAGTACGAGGTCACTGCAGAGAGCTGTAGATATTTGCTCCATCACTTTGCAAATAAAATTATTAATGTCCCAGCTGCTTTCAGCCCTGATGACCTTCATTGTTCCACTGCCATTTATAATGCCTCCTGATCTGCTCCTACAGTGAGATCAGGCTTGCTGTGGTGCATGGCCTTCTCATGCTATGCCTACATTGGCAAGTAGGAGCAGATCTGTAGGGCGAGCACTTGGTGTTGAGGGTGTAATATCCACACTGTTTGCATTTCAGAGGGCTGGCTTTGGACTAGTTCTAGACCAGTCCTACCAAGTCAGCACCCATCAGCGGCTGCAGTGAATCAGGTATGCTCCTAGAGTACATCCTCCACTGCAGTTTCACTGAGAAGGAATCCAGATCCGTGTACTCCAAGATCGCTCTGCCTATGAACTGAAGAGCAGTAAATAAAGATGATCAGGAGGTTCACCTCACAACCACATTGCTGATCTGTCTGAAAAACTGAGTGACATCTCTGAGATATGAGCAGGATGCTGACTGAAGAGATACTGGGGGGGAAATACTGCTGAATGCAGAGGCCGGTTTCAGAATAATGTGTCATCTTAGCTACTGGCTGTTAGCAGCTCCATAGGTTCACCCATTGCTTAGTCTTCCCCTCGATTACCTGGCAGGGAGGATCAGGGTCCTCATTCCCCATTCATGCCTTGGGGATGACGGCAGTCATAGGGTACCCTGGAAGCAGAACCCTCAGCTGGGGCACCCTGGACCCATACTCCTCCCAGGCCTCCACTGAGAACAAGCCGAGCAATAGGGCCAAAGGCTGCTTTTTTCAGTCAGCCACTGTCACTGTTTTTATGCTACCGTTTTGAAGACGAATTGTGGTAAATGTGGCAGGCATCCACTTCGACTCTCATGGTAAAGATAAAGGAATTAAAAGTGAGACCGACTCCTTCAGACAAATGTCTTCCTGAAAAAGCTGTCCATGAGAAACACACCATAGGCTTGAGCAACAAATCCTCTCTGTGGTTACACAGACTTGACTACAGGACTAGAAGGGTAACGTTGGTCATGCATACTTGAATGAAACCAGAGTTCAAGACCATCTCTTGCCACCCAGAACAAGAAACCCTCAGGGACTCTGTGACTTCAATTCATCTTTGTCCCACTTCCCACTAGATTCCTCGGCACAAAGGAGAGAGTAGAGTAAAGAAAAGAGTAGGATAAAGTATTCTCTTTAACTCATCTCAAGAGGAGACAAATAATTGCACTTACATATGATGAGCTAACTTTGCAGTATTTTGCAAAAGTGACTTAAGTAATCCTTGGCAAAAGTGTTACATGGAGGGTTTTATAAGCAGAGCAGAATCCAAATAGTTTCCTGGGGGTGGGATCACAGTAAAACCCTAAAATTCAGTCTGTTTTCATCAGAGCCATGCCAAGCATCTCAGCCAGATTGTGGTTTTGCAGCAAAACTCTGTGCTCCTCGCAACTCCGTCAAACTTTCCAGTGAAACCAGATGAAACTCAGCAGTTCTGGACTCAGCCAGAGAGCTCTTAGGAGGCCCGTGGCAGCAGCACGTAGACAAGGCTCTGCTGGGTAGTCAGAGTGAATTCCTGCCTACAGACTGATGTCAGCTAGGGCTTTGCAGATCATAACCTGTTTTTTTTTTCTTTATTTGAGAAGATTGTGTTGAAGTTGGATCACTGGATTATGTCAAATGGGTTGGTAAAGTTTAAGGATACTCAGGCAGAACTGTTTTCTCTTCTCTCAAATACGCCTCACTTCTTACAAACCTGCACATGTACACACAGTTTCTCCCTGAGCAGACGTTACTTTTCACAAAATTAGGGGGCTATCATCCGTGATGAGTACTAAAAAGCTTCAAAAAGCCTATTCTGCAAGCTGGTGCAAAGCACAGAGCCCAGAGGAGAGAAAGGAGGGCCTGGTGAGGAAAGAAACAGCCTCGTCAGACCTGGTCTCATTGCTGAGCTCTGCTACTGAAGTTCTCTGTGCAAACCTTTTACCTGCTCATAGCTCTTCATGGCACAGAAGGCAACCTTTCCCACAGACTTTGTTTACCTACATTTTAAACTCTTAACATCAGTGGATGTTTTACCACATCTAGAACTGCAATTACTCCTATTCTGATATAAATAACATTTTATTTCAGTCCACTATTGCACATTATCACTGGTAGAGAGAAACACAGTCACTGACTTGTTCTTCTCTATTGCTTTATTGTGAGTTTATTAGATTTTTCCCTTAAAAAAACAAGTTTGTAAAAGTGCCAATGAGCTTTTAGAATGGAAGATATTTTCTAAAACTCAAAGGACCTGCAAAGAAGAAATGTTACATCTCGAGAAGACAAAAATGAGTCAGAAAAGGTGTCTCTGTTTCTACGTTTAGGCTGTTGGCTGTCTAGGGAAAAAAAAAAAAAACTAATAAAGGTTCGTCTGTGCCTTTTTTAACAAGAGAGCCAGTAAGATATACTCTAAATTACGTACCTCTAAAAGCATAAGGCCAAGAACTGGTGGAAATTTCTCCTCCACTATCCTCTCTGTTTTTAACAGAAAGAAAAGCTTACTTGATATGGGAGTTGTATGCTTGGGAGAGGAAGGCTGTGGGTGGAAATGTAGGGGAGTGCAGGACTCTCAATTCTTACCCAAAGCACAGGTAAATGGCATCAGCTCAAGAAAACACACAGGATTTGACATCTGGCAGTTGTTTGGCAGACTCTCAGATAACTTGCAAAGGAAATTCTGTTCCGTTAAAATGGGAAGGGACCTTTCTAAACACAAAGTGACTATAGACACCTGTGAGCTTGTCTATGTGCATTTTGGTTATCCTGCTCTAAGTAAACGGTTCATATTAGACCAGGGTGGACATTCTGATATAGCTCACAGCTGAAGACTGGGTCTTGTCAGGATAGCTTAAAGAATTCATGCAGCAATATAAGGTAAAAAAGCAAGCCTTGATTTTAGAAACGGAATGCCTTCCTGGGAAGTACTGCTGGTTTAATTACAGAGGTTGCAAATCTCTTCCTTTCCCTTTCTTTTGCAACTATCCTATATCGGTATTCCATGTTTAAAGAGAGTCTGAACTGATTGCTCTACTCTATTATATTCCCCTTCACCTGAACAGATGCCAGCTCAGCTGACGCGTAACTGTACTGCCAGTAATCTCTAACTACTTCACTTCTCAAGAAAGTGCACAAGGAAATCAAAGGACCAAAGGATGGGGACATGCAGAAACATTCCCCACAATGCTGAGCTTGAAGGGCTGTTGGTGTATGAAAGATGAACATATTTCAACATTTTCATGTATTTATATTTGAATATACTTAAACTGTAAGGAAGTGGGTAGAAGGCACCAGTTGAAGTCATGTTTCTGGAAAGGGGCAGAGGTGGGCTCAGCTTTCAAATGCTAGAAAAATAATACTCTAGTTACCAGCTCAGCCAGACACCCATCTCAGGTTCTGGAAAAAGGGCATTTCCAAGTGTCCCCCAAAAGGTGTAGCACTGACCTAATGGGTGGACAAGGGTGGTTGGGGTGTTTCTGATGAGCCACAAGTGTTCTCTGTGGACTTCTAGTGCTTCAGATGCTGAACATTTTACCTTAAAGTGTGACAAGGAAGAGAAGCAAAAAAGGAAACACAGCCAGGTGGTCTGCTGAACTCATTGCACTGCACAGAAATTATGCCACAATGCACTCAGTTAACTGACTGCTGATAAAAATAGAAATTGTAAAATGTCTGAGGTGGGTATTATTAACTGCTCTGAATGAATTATATTCTGTGTTTTTGGAGGAATTGTGTGAGAAGCTTTCTCTGAGAGTTTCAGAGAATAATTACTGCAAGTCTTCTGAGCATCTTGTGATGGAAAAACAAAATTGTGAATCACCTCTACAAAAGCACATAGATACAAAAGACATACTGCCAGCTAGGTCTGAATATAGCTGTCTTCTACCTCCATTCTTCCAGAGTCACCACAACACCCAACAGGTTCACCAATGCTGAGTGGGTACCTGCTCAAACCCTCACCCAACTGAACAAATTCAGCCCACTGTACTATAAAAATTCCCCATAGCCAAACCAAAAGGAGGGCAGCTCCTAACTCCGTGAGAGGGCGGCAGAAACAAAGAGTTACCACTGCAGGATATAACGACTTTGTATATGAATGAGCGTGGGTGTTTTCTCTGAGGTGCTGCAGCCCTGCTGGCTCAGCCGTCTGTCCCCACCACAGTACTCTCACGTGCAAAATAGCATTTAAATCTCATCCAGCTCACACCAAGCTGAACAGGCCCACAGGGTCGGGCAAAAATTAGTGCCAACGGGACAATCAGTGTTTCAGTGTCGTCTTCAGTAAAGGCAGCTGCAAGAAGTTTCAAGCTCAGCCACACCGCTTTAGAAATGCATGCTGGCCACCACTGAAACATCTCTGTCGCCTTCATGCTAGGCACATCTGAGCATCTCAGCTCCTGCAGGCACCTGTGCAACTGTCAAAGTACACAGGGTCAGTCACAAACTGAAATAACTACCTGAAGCGAGGGTCTGAACTCTGAAAAAAATTTGCTTACAGGAGTAAATCTTATGTCCCTTAGCAAACCTCCTTGGAGGTGCAGGACTGCTCTGCTGTAGCTGTTTGACTGGTACCACATAAACACTGATTTAGTGACTGTATGTTCCTACCAACAGCACTGCTTTTTGAGACCTATTTCAAGCTAGGAGGGCAAACCTTTAACAGACAGAAGGTGGATGTGTGTGTGGCGGAAGGGCAAACTAGAGAGAAATAAACTTTATAAAAAAAATCTAAATCGCAAATGAACTTGGAGAGGAAAATAAGCAGTCTTGTGGTACTTCATGTCTATTGCTCCTGTGAAGGTAGGGCTGGTGGTTATCCTTAAAGTGACTTAAAAATTAAGAGTCCAGCTACCATGAGGCATGCCAGACCAGTTAAAAAAACAGTGCAGCTACTCACCAAATGCCATGCTTTGTGAAAACCCAGAAACTTCAAATGAAAAAGACCTATTAAGTCAGCCCACTGGGTCTTGGTCCAAGAGTGCAGGATTGTTCCTGGTCCCTGTTATATTTTCTTGCCCCCCACCCCCTGAAAAGCCTGGCTACAGCCACCTATTTGCAGCACAAAGCTGCAGCTGCTCAGGGCTGGAGACAGAGACTGGAGCACAGAAAGCCTGGGAAGAGAAGCTTTGCTTTTCTCCACACTCTAGTAACTACAACCAACCCAAACTGCTCTGGGGCTTTTTTTTAAAAAAACAAAACAAAACAAAACAAAACAAAACATTTCTTTAAAAATATATAGGACAAGGTTTTATTTGGACAAGCTGCAAGAGGGAGAATTTCTGTCAGATAATATGGCTGGCTTTTCATGCAAGCTGTCCTGGCAAGCCCAGCTATAGCGCAGCAAAACTCTCCCTCTGGTCAGATCCTGAAAGATATTTTCTCTGAGAGTGTTCAGAATCAAATGTGCATTTAACTCTTCTCTCCATTTCACACTCCATTTCTAGTGATTAATGCTTGAAAGCTGAAACAGATGTTTTCCACTCACAATGCCATTCTGATAATCCTGAGCTAAAGGCTGCAATCCTTAGCAGATTAGTGGCTGAAATAAAAAATGGATAAATAAAAGTGGGGAAGACGGGTGAACAAACTCAGGTTTTACTTCAGTGGATAACAATGCACGGTGGCTATGTAATCTCCACACTAATCTGCCAAAGGAAAGATTAAATGGCAAAATTCCAGCACTGAGACCTGCAACCCTCATCTGTTGGATCATCTTAGTGTGTGACCACACATCTTTTTAGCACAGTGACACTGGGTTTTCCAGGTTGTTTGGTTTTTATTGAAGCAACAACAATAGCAAAGTTTCTTTCTTACACATTCTTGTGAGTATATTTCTGCCATTACATGCACTTGCAGCCACTGGGTGATTTAACTAGGGAAGAGGAAGTTAGCAAAAGCATTTCAGTTTTCAGTACAGTGAACTTTTGAGTGGCTTCTATCAAATAGGAAGACAAACTTTTCAGGGAATTCAAAACTATTTTTATATCCCTTCCTTGAGACCTTTGAAGTCTTCTTGAACAATGAACCTAGCATAGCTCTCTAAGTCAAGGAGGAATTTCCAAGAGTCCCCAACCTTTTTTTCTTTACCTGAAAGTCAACAATAAGTCAGATTTTAAAATATTACAAAAAGCTGCATGGCAAAGCTTCCAATGGGGAAGTACCCATCTGTTAATGATGTCTCTCGCATTGTTGTTTCATGTCCTGGCCATGTCTGCTGGCAGGAGAGGTCACACCAAGTTGCGGTGTATTAAGTTATAGGCAAGATAAACCAACTCAGCTGAGGGTATGCAATTGGAAATAGAGGGGAAAGGATGAGATCTGCCGCTTCAGGACCCTGAAGAGTGGAGAACTGGCTAGATATGTACCAGCCCAATAACTTAAAAGAGCTGCTAAGACACTCGCCTCTTTAAAGCAGAGGGAAGGCAACAGGGATGCCATCACCCAGTCCATTATCCTGCCTCAGACAGCAGCAGATGTTTCTGGGGAAGGAAATAACAACCCGCAGTGGGCTGGTACAGGATAATCTTACCCCCACATCAGTTCACAGCCTGGTATTCAGGAGTTAAGGGACGGGCTTAAAGCAGGGTATTTAATACTGAGAGGTGTTCCACTCTGGCTGCAATAATGATAGATTTCCTTCCAACACCCAGCACTGAGGCAGGTACCCTAAATACCTCTGCTTTATGTATCCGATCAAGTCTCATACGACACTTAAAATTGGACAAAAGATCATTACAAACAGTAACTCAAACTGCCTTTCCCAAGTGGAGAAAAGGACTTTCAGCTGGCAGCGTGCAAACTGTTATTCTTGGTTGAATTCACATTGTGAGCTCCTTGAGGCCTCTTCCATCCCTAGGAAATCTGTGCCAGTTCAGTGCCTGTGGATAATGCATCACAGGCACTGAGTGTGAGCCAAGACACCGAGGTCTGTGTGAGCACTTCAAGTCTGTTGACTGGGGATCACCAACTCATCTCCTTGCACAAGGAAGTCTTCTTTAGGAAGAGGAATCATCTTTGCACAGACCCAGCTCTTCCTTCCATCCTGAGGACCTAGACTTTGCAAAAAAAGACGTTGCAAAAATCATGATGGTGGTGCTCTGTAACATGCTGAACAAGAAGGCAAACATACTCCTTTAAGATACGTTCCAAAAATGACTTCCAAACCCATGAACCTCTTCCTACCACCACTCAAGAATCATTTAGTTTTGTTAGAGCTCATAGTATTGCTTCGCTGAGGAATAACACAGCACTGGCAGTTTCTGGGTATTCATTCTCTGATGCAAAAAACTTCAGATCTCCAGTCTCCAGGTAGCCAGAGGAATCCCTGGCTCCTAATTGCTTTTAATCTTCTTTAGGCTTCTCTTCACGAGGCTGCAGTTAGGACCCCATTTGCAGGCACAAACCCTTCAGCTGCACCCTTCCTGGCTCTTCAGTGACACCTTCTGGGACTAAAATTACCAAGCCAATCTTAGGTTTTCTGCAGCTGCTTTTATCTATGCACAGGAGTCAAGTGAGATATTTGGGAGCCCATTCCCAAGAAATGGTGAACACAGAAGAAACGTTAGCCAAGTACGCTGCTGCTGCCTTATACAGCACCCTGAAAAGTGAGATCTTTCCAGAGACTGGATTGGAGATGAGTCCCAGATGGCCACAAATCTGTAAGATTTCACTTCTCCCAACACGCATTCATTTATTGAAATTGCTTATGGGGTGGGGGGGTGGGGGGGTGTTACACTTAAAGAGCTAGATCCTCACAGTAAGAGCAATGAAGATGAAGGTGGAAGTTTATATTAAAATATTTTATTCTTAGTGAGAGTGATCTCATCTATCTTTGCTTGACGGCAAGTTTTAAAGCAGCTGTGGTGTGAACCCCAAGGTGTAACGCTTGCATTTCACTGCGACAGAAGCACTGTAAAGGGCTGGGCTGCTGCTCCCATTCCCGTGCAACTCCAGTTGCAGAGCAAAGGGGCAAAGGGGGAGGATTCCCAGCCGCAGAGGAAAACTCCTCCTGGTACACTCTCAGGGAAGAATAGCAGGCTGTGCTAGGCAGGATATTAGCTCCCTTGAACAGGCTGGAGCTCATCTGAGAAAGAGACTGTGTTTGCCAACAAGCACCGTGAGCGTTCATGCATGTACAGCCACAGGCTGGGTGACAACGTACAAATTTATAGCCACTCAGAACAGAAAGAACATCTGATTTTCCTACATGCATAGTGCATCTCAAGGAAATTTACCTTTTATCTCTGTGCTCCATCAATAATTCACTCGGAATTTTCTGGCATTTTCAGTCTGCCTGTCCTGTTTAATTTACTGATCTACAACATAATATCAAAACAGGCACCTTGGGCTACAGTTCTCCACACCTTGTGCGGCCACCGACTGCTTTGCAGAAAGAACACACAGTGGATGAAAAAAAAGACTTAAAATCTGTGACAGTCTTCAGGTTTGGCACACAGCGTGCTTTCCTCTGACCTGAACAAAAGCTGAGCCAGGAGAAAGGCATCCATCCCCTCTAGCCAGGGCAACGAGCAGTAAGGCGATGCTGCCACAGATACTGCACTCCTGAAGGCGGCAGGGCAGCACTAGCAGTACATTAGCATGACTTGCTCTAGCATGTTGACGAATTAAGCTACTCTGCATAACTCCTTCTGTATGCTGGCCCAGCACTGGCTGCTTTCACCAGCACTCATTTTCCTGAAGCAGTAGAGATTCCCTGTAAAGGAGGTGTAGCAGGCATGACACATCAGAGCCTGGAGAATTTACTTGTTATAAATGGGAGTGCTGCACAGCTGAAAGCCACCAACAAGGTTGGCAGTATGCAACATAAACAACGTGATTTGTAATCGAAGCAGAAAGTTGTCACTCACAACTCACAACCTCCTCTACACTGGTGTATAAATGATCCGTGCCCTTCTGATGGAGGGATGCTAATGCAACCCATGAATCATGCATAGTTTAAAACGAACAGAGGACCAAAGAATAGCTATGCTGTTATTCTGTTATTATGCTGTCCCCTTATTTCTTCTCGGTAGCAGGCAAAAGCTGACCTCTGTCTAGGTGTTAAACTTACAAGATATTAAGTACGCTGCCATAAACCTGCAAAAAGAGAAGAGAATTCCTTGTGTGCTTCTGCTCACTGTGTGCCCTGGAGCAAAGTACAAACCTCTACATTCTTTTTTCCTGTCTGCTGTTTCTAGTCCCAAAGAGTAGGGTTGTAGGTGTTTGTGTTCACCACTGCACACATAAATTGTTCCATCAGCATCAATTACTGCCTGGGGTCCTGAGTAGGTGAGCTCTTGCTAAATAGATGGGGCTGAGTCTGGGATTTGTCCTCTTGCTGGGGCTCTTGGTTTGGGCACTGAAGAAAACATTGACCCTCAAAACCTCCCCACTTCCCTTTCAAACTAGATGATTACCTCCCTCTTATGAATCCCTAAATACATATTCTGGGTACAAGCCTGATTTTTTATTACTTAGGCAAGATTATCTATGGGAAGCCACAGAGAGAATTTCCTGAGTATTGTGTTCTTTCAGTGTATCAGAGCTTACTGCACATTTGAACACAGTTTGCTGTCAGCCAGTCTTTCAGGGTTAAAAGACAAATACCACATAAACTGTAAGTCTTTGTGACAGTAAGAATTGCTCAGCAAGAATATTTTACAGCCTTTTCACTTGAAAGAGAGATGATCTTCTGATTGTTCTTCACCAGGGATACTGAGGCAACCTGGCCCAGACTGGGGCCCCAACCTGTTGGGTTCTTTCTGTACAGATGCAGAATGAAAGCAGCTCTTGAGAGCAGAACATTTCCAATACAAAAGAGTAAGATTAACATTTGCCCTCTTTAAAAATTGCTCCCAGCTGTACTAAAGGTCTCCACACATTTTCTTTCTAGGTGCAAAGTGCCTCCCTGCCCTGCTTGCGGGGATGCGCTCACCTTGGGCAGGGAACAGACCGAGCTGCCTCTGCTCACTCTGGACCCAGTGAAGTGTGTGCCACTGGCACATGGTGTTTGGCTGTCGATGCGTATTCTGCTCATATTTTAGGAGCTCTTTGCAGAGATACTATCATATAGCTCAAGGGCATGGTGCAAAGCACTGGGACTTGGGGTAGAATTACAAGGGCGCTCAGTGTGACTGACTGTGTGGTGTGCCAGAGGGCCTGTTATGGAGTTACACCTTTTAGGTTAATATTTGCCATCCGCTATCGCTGCTCAACAGGAAATGCAGTGTGTTTTTTATATGCTTCAAGATAAGGGGTGAATGAAGTGTCCTGATTACCGTAATCCAGTGACTGCTGGGCAAGGTTATCTTTATTTTCTACACAGTTATTGATTGTGAGGGACTGCAGACTGGCCTGGCTCGGGGAAGGACTCCCCACCTCCTGCAATAAGGCTTTATTACCAGCCTGGAGTAGCCAGAAAGCCAGCTAACTCCTCAGCAAAGCACCAGCCCTGGAAAGGAACTGAAAAATTGTTTCCTGGGCTTTGTTCAAGTCCCAGCTGCTCTACTGCAACTGCCAGCAAGAGGGCCTCTTCTGCTAGCAGCAAGGGGACGGTGGGACAGCTATCCCAGCAGTAGTGGGCTGAAAGTACCATTTACATTGACACCCATCAGCATGGCTAAGCAGATCTCCTGGTCACCTTGGAAAACACTGGAGCTGTGGTAAATAAATAAAGCAGGTAAAATGCTCCAACACCAGTGAGCCATGAAAGCCCAAAGGCTTTGGGCTCCCCCTGTTACCCCCATCTACAGAGCAGAGGAGGTGGCTGCAAGCACCTGGGGCATCCTGCAGAGGCTCCGTGACAGAGGTAACTGCCCCATCATCTCTAAGTATGAGGCCTGAAGAAACTCAAAGATTTAAAGCTTAAAAGTATCTGCAGACATCAATCTTTCCAAAAGAGATGTCGAAAAAAAGGCAAAGCTAAATATAAGTTTTAGCAGCAGAACTGCTTTAACAGCTACTGTAGGTCTAGCGAGATTGTTAAGAAAAGATGGAAAGCACATGGATTAAATTTGTTGGCATAAATCTGGGGACATCAGTTTAGCTAAAGAAAACACCATCATCAAGTCTTTGGAAATCCAAAAAAGATATTATTTCAGTACAGAAAAATGGGAAAAAGAGGAGGAGACAAGAAATGGAATCTCAGAAAATAGATACCTGCCTTATTCCATATGTATTTGTGGGCTCAATTTTCCCCTTGCATAAATCAATGAAGAAATAATCTTCAGTTGCATATCTAAGTACAAAATTAGCTTTAACTACAGGCTTCGTTCTGATTAAAATCAAGGTGAGTTTAATCACACTGCTGTCCTTGTGCCTAAATCAAAAGTCTGCTAAGGCTCTTATAAACTACACTGGTATAAAATAGGTGTAAGATGACAAAATCAGATACTTCAAGGTGGAGAAGTAAATTGCTACTGCCAGTGAGCTGGTAGGACAAATGGTGTTATCTTTTACCAAGAAATTACACTGTACTGTGTTATGACAAAGGGAATTTGTCTTCTCAGCCAGTTCCTGCTTGGGTTCCCATCAGCTGACAATGTTTCCAGGGGAGCCAGAGGACAAAATACAGCCCAAATTCTGAGGACAAAAGCTAAAATGCAGCAAATCTCATGCACGACATTAAAAGATGCTTAATGAATGGTATGAAGCAATTCCACAAATAAATGCAGCAGCTGGTAATTGCTAGGAGTTATTCAGGCTGACCAGATATTCTTAGACCCTTATTACTGGAAATATCAGAATAGATGTTGCACGTCTAAATCATAAATACTGCAGTTCAGCAAAATACTTGAGTATGTGCTCCACTCTCAGTGAACTGGAGCCGAGATCAGCCAACAACCTGTTAGAGGAAGCTTACACCTTAACATCACCCAGTTCTGTGAAGAACAGCACACCAACTTCTGGAACACAGAAGAACTGGAACAACAACTAAGAAATTCACATTAAAATGTGTATATAAGTAGTAAAACTAGATTTGAATATATGTTTCTCAGTTACTCATTGTGATATATTCTCATCTTGTTTTTCCTTTGTATGCTATTATTTGTCACTCTCCAACCAAGACAGTCAACTTCCTACTTTCTAAACCAGAAAATTCCTGTTGATTTTTTTTACAGGAAAAAAACACATGACAAACCCTCCCCATACTCAGAAGCTACCCCTTTTGTTAAAGCCAAAAGTGTTGTCACTGTCCGGGAAGAGGGTAGGCTGATACAAACACCTCAGTCCCCAAAGCTGGGCCTTTGGATAACACCTGAGGGCTCGACCCAAGGTGGAGCTGCTGTGGGGGCTGCCCCGCTGCTGGAAATCAAAGAGAACCATGCTTTCGACCTGGGAAATTAAGCGCCTCTTGTAGCTTTGATGCACATTTCTTGCATGCACCAGCCTTGCCAGACCTGGCCATCACAGCTCACATTAGGCCAACTTCTTCCTAGTCAGCTTGGCTACCTCCTGCTTACACACCTGACTGCCAGGAACAAACTGGGACAGGTTTAAAACAAAAGCCCAGGGGACGGCGCTACTTTTGCACACTCACGCTCCCGACTCTTGTAGAAGGCGCCTGCAGAAATGCCCCATGCACTGAAACACAGCCATGCACAGCTGGAGGCACTCATGGAGATGCACTCCTGGTTTCTGCTCGAGGAGGAGGGAAAGAGGAATTAGAAAAAAAAAAGACAGAGAGAGAAAGCAGCAATGAACTGCAGATTCACAACCAGGAAAAAATAACATCCTCCTATGCAATCAATTGAACTGCACAATTTTAAAACAATTTCACCTCGCCTCAAATCATATAAGTAGACCTACTCTTCAGTGATATTTTCCCAAACTATGCAAAACATTTCATTTAAAGAACTCTCCCTAGTCTTTCCTCAACTTTACTCTTCAGCTGAAATAAAACTCATTTTAATTCCCTCTGCTGAGCAGCTGCTCTTGCAATTGCTGCTACAACTACTTGATTCCCCTCCCCAGAATCACAACCCGTGGCTTTGGGCTTTTCAAGGTTTATTATTCATTCAGTTCTTCCTTCGTGCTTCCATGGTGGGCAGGAACAGACGTGTCCCCCTGCGCGGCAACGGGGGACAGCTGGGGGGCTCCTCTCTGCTTGCTTCTCCTCTTCCAGCCGCACGCACAGGCAGCGATGGGACCAAACTGGGGCACGCTCCTGGCCCCCTCAGCAGGCAGCTCTCAGAGCTCTGCAGGGCAGGCAGCACAGCCCCAGCCGGACCCCAGCACGCTCCCACAGCCGCCTGGCACGGCCCCGCAGCCCTGCGCACACACCTGGGCACCTTTTCCACCGCCCGGCCCGGGCCTGGGCTCCGCATCACCTGCTGCCGCCACCCAGTGATGCACTGCCCATGTCACAGCAGGCAGCGGGTGCCCCGTGCCACAAAGGGGCGGGGACGGCCTTGCCCCGGAACGCTGGCCCCAACGGCCACGCAGCCCTGCCATGGCTGCCCGTGCTGACGGGGAGGCTGCTCGGCTGCCTGCTCCTGCTGCTCCAGCCTCCGCTCTGGACACAAACTCAACCAGAGGAATTCAGCTCCTCTCTCCTCTCTCCTCAGGCCCTCACCTCAAACGCCTCTCAGCGCCCTACAGGACACTGACCGAACTAAACCACCGCACACTCCTGGCCGCTCCTTTCCGGCACTGGGCCGGACAACTGTCCATGCTCTCCACGACAGGTAAGATAGTACCAACCCACACCCCACCGCAGTCTAACAGCAAGCAGGACAGTGACACGCTCGGGCCAGGACAGGAGGGACCTCTCCATCAGGATAACGGGAGACAGATGGACATGGTGAGATGCTTGAGACTCTTGGGCACAGAGGCAGGGGCTGCCTCTTGTCACAGGGGGATGCTGCTCCGTTTGGTGCTTCTTCTCTTTCAGCCACAATCACACAACGATGGGACCACACCACGGCACACTCCTGGCCTCTCTCCCCTTCAGAACTCAGCTGGAAAAGCTGTCAACACTCTACAGGACAGGTAAGATCGCCCCAACCCACACCCACCACAGTCCACAGCAAGCAGCCAGGTGACACGCTCGCGCCACGACGGCAGTGACCGCTCCATCAGGACGACGGGACACGGACAGCCGACAGCTCCATCAGGACGAGGGGACACGGACAGCCTCGGTGAGACGCTCGAGACCCTCGCGCACAGAGGCAGGGGCTGCCCGTGGTCACAGGGGGATGCTGCTCCGTTTGGTGCTTCTTCTCTTTCAGCCACAATCACACAGCGATGGGACCACACCACGGCACACTCCTGGCCTCACTGCCCTCGACCACTCAGCTGGAAGGAAGAGCTGCCAACGCTCTCCAGGACAGGTAAGATCGCCCCAACCCACACCCACCACGGTCCACAGCAAGCAGCCAGGTGACACGATCGGGCCAGGACAGAAGTGACTGCTCCATCAGGACGACGGGAACACGAACGGACGTGGTGAGATGCTTGAGACCCTCGGGCAGATAGCCTGGGGCTGCCCGTGGTCACAGGGGGATGCTGCTCCGTTTGTTCCTTCTCTTATTCAAGCCAGACACACACAGCGATGGGACCAGACCATGGCACGCTCCTGGCCGCTCCGCCCTTGAGAACTCAGCTGGAAGGAAGAGCTGCCAATGCTCTAAAGGACAGATAAGCCATCCCCAACCCACACCCCACTCACAGCATGCCACAAGATGACATGCTTGGGCTATGAGGGGCATCTCCTGGCCGTCAGGGAGACGTGACATGGACGGCCTTGGAGTGAGGCTGGGAGAGCCTCACTCAGGGATGCAGGCGCTGACCCTGGCAACGGCCTGGGGCTGCTCTTTTGGGTCATTTTCCTTTCTCACCCCATCACAGAGCCCCGAGCACACCAACGTCTGCCACTGGCCTTTCCCTCCTCTGCCCTCTCCCTCCGCGGCCACTGACCTGAAGGCTGGTGCAGCTTTCTACAACCACAGCCACCGGAGGAGCAGGAAGCACACAAGGACCCCATCCCTACCCGGCCATGGTCCTACAAGCACACCAGCGGGGACCGCGGCTATGGACAAAGAGAGCTCGGCACGCCCCCGCGCCACCCCACCCCACGTCTCTCTCAAACCTCGCTCAAATAAAGATTCTGATTCACAACCTCATCGGCTGCTTTCTCCTGCCCTTCTTGGGGAAACCTCGGGGGGCTCTGCCTTTTGCACAAGGAGCGAGTGCACCAGCCTCCGCTTCTTCAGATGCTGGCATCAAGAGAATTTCAAAGCAGATTAAGTGTCCTAATGTAAGACCAGAACCTGCAGGCGTGGGTCTGGAAACCAGTGTGCTCCCTCTTTCACCAAGGGACCGCATGTGTACAAGGAAGGAACAACATTTAACACACAACCTCATCTGCTCTGATGGAACTGCTTGAGGAAACTCCCCTTCCTGACATGCGCTCCGCACCCAACGTGCCGCCGCTGGGGGGGCTGCCCCGCTGCTGGAAATCAAAGAGAACCATGCTTTCGACCTGGGAAATTAAGCGGCCTCTCGTAGCTTTGATGCACGTTTCTCGCACGCACCAGCCTTGCCACGGCTGGCCATCACAGATCACTTTAGGCCAACTTCTTCCTAGTCAGCTTGGCTACCTCCTGCTTACACACCTGACTGCCAGGAACAAACTGGGACAGGTTTAAAACAAAAGCCCAGGGGACGGCGCTACTTTTGCACACTCACGCTCCCGACTCTTGTAGGAGGCGCATCCAGAAATGCCCCATGCACTGAAACACAGCCCTGCGCTGGGAGGGAACCCGCGGCTGCAGGCACTCGAGTCAGGGGCCTCTCGGAAGGCCAAAAGGGAAAGGCTGAGGACATTGGGAACTTTTGTGTCAACCTCAGCATGGGGAGAAATGGCTCCCCAGCATGCAGAGCGCTCCCAGTTTCCCCGCAGCCCTCTTTCCCCCAAAAGAGCTGTTCAGAGAGGGAGAAAACGGCGTTCCAGCCCCAAACACGCTGACGACCACAAATGGCACCTCACAGAACTAAACCGTGGAATTACTCAAGAAAGATGAACGAGGCCCCGGTGCTGCCAATCAAACAATGAAATGCTGCCACGGGGGACTGGGAGCAACAGGTGCTTGTCAAGAACAAATCCTTGGGCTTTCAGGAGACGTCTTTTCTATCACCGCTTCTTTTAGGAGGCGGCAAGATAAAGGAGTGCAAAGCAAATTAACAGACAGCATAAGGCAGTCACTTGACATTCTCCGTATTGATTCCTTTTCATTAGCTCCTAAGCACTCTGTGCTCCCGCAGAGACAGTCTCCTCCTTCCTCGGGCATCTCATTAGAATAAAAATACTTTTAAAGGCTCTGGAGCCGACCTCTGGATACATCTCCAGAACTACACCTTCATGTCACGTCTTTCACAATCAGCATTTTATACCAATTTGAGGACTGAGAACGGGACGTGACTGGGTTTTCTGCGCGCTTCAAACACCTGGGTTGCCTCTTACAAACACTGTCCATTAAACCTGCACTGCAGTCCTTCTGGGCTTCAGAGAGAGGGGCAGAGGAAGCCAATAGACTGGCCAGGAAGATATTCATTGTGCCCAAATTAGCAAGGAATTTGGGCATGTCATTGCCTGTCTTCAAGGGTTTGCTTCCTGTTGGTGGAAGGTTTTTCCGGGCACGTCCAGAACCATCTAACGAGTGGATTGCTTTTTGTCAGACAGAAGAGAAGACCTTGGGCTCTGTTGCCCGAGGTAATATCTGAACTCCACTTCTGTGAATTTACTTCAGGACCTTGCTGCCTTTAACTATGGCGCAAATCCTGAGGTCGCTGGAAATCATCTCAGTAGAATAATTCGCCTTTAGAGTACTTGCCAGTCCAGTTCAGTGAGCCTAGCGGCCTTTTATCGGCAAAAAAACTTACAGCACACCTGCGTTTGCATACCTGGTCCTCTCCTGGCACCAATAAAAAAGCGTAATGGTGCTGTGCTCCCTCTCTGGACCCACCAGGAAACCGCGGGGCAAAAAAATCACACTGGGAGAGCTGATGTTTGACAACCTTAGTCCAGGAGCCAACCTGACAAGCACGGCACCTGCGAAGCTCAGGCAGGAAAGCCTGAAACTGTGCCTCGGCAGCCACAAAGCCTTTTGTAACCCCGTCCTCCGGAAATCGGCAGCCTATTTCTTCTCAGCTTCTGGCAGAGCAGACACTCCTCTTGTTAATAAAGGAAAGCATCTCCAAGGAATTCTCAACCGCTGGAAAGAAGGCGGAGGTGAAGCCCTCACTTCATTTGCACAGCTCCGATAAAGGCATTTCGCTTTGGAATACAACACGCCCCTCTTCCGTGGGACATTCCCTAACAAAACTAAATGCTTAACCATGACCAAGGGGCTGAAAAACCTCCTTGGCTACCAGGAGCGCCGAGCCAAGGCTGTGCATAAGCGAGCTCCCCACCTGCAGCAGCTCGCCCAGGCCCTAAGGTCGGTGCCTGCTTCCCCTGACCCTTCTGCAGGCTGCGCGGGCACCGTGGGCAGCCCCCCTTGCACGGTCAGTGCCCAGGGAAGTTCCTCCAGTCTTGCCAGGGGATTCCGGGTTTCCAGAACTCCTGACCTTACTGCAGTTCATCTTACGGTAGGCTCTGCCAATAGGAGGGGGGAAACATCTTCTTGGTGGTGGGTCCTCAGGGCTTCGGCAGCTCTGCGCTCGGACACTTCACATCATCCTTTGCCCAGACAGGCTGTGGCGTCTCCTTCTCTGGACACAGCCAAACCCACCTGGATGCCATCCTGTGCAGCGTGCTCCAGGTGATCCTGCTGGGCAGGGGCTGCGACTGGATGATCTTCAGAGCTCCCTGCCAGCCTCGGCCGTTCTGGGATTCTGTGAGCTTTCCTACTTAATTCCACAAGCAAATTACGACACACTTGGGAAAATGCTGGCTGTTTTACGCTGGGATAGATGCTTATCCTCCACTCCCAGGCCCGCCTGCCAGCCAGCAGAGCCTCTGACGTGCTGCTTCTCTGCTAAGGGGTGCCCGCAGCAGGATGCAGCAGTGCTGCGCAGAGGCACCGGGGGGGAAGTCAAGTGCAAGCAGCAGCACAGCCTCCAGATCCTGCTCCCCCCCTTCATCATTCAAGAAGGTTGCAGCAGTCACTGGAAGAAAACTTTTTGCCCCGTTTCTGCTGACCATCAACAGCTCCGGGCCCACCCTCGCTGCTGACCAAAAAGACCCCTGCAACAGAAGCCAAGGAGAGGCAGAGCTTTTCGGCAGGGTCACAGCCTGACTGTGGCCCTGACCCTGCTCAGACACGTCCCAGCTCCCACTGAAGTCCAGGCCCCTACTTAGAGCATTACAGAATCACAGAATCATCCACGTTGGAAGACACCTCCAAGATCACCTAGTCCAACCTCGGGCCTAACACTAACAAGTCCTCCACTAAACCATATCACTAACCTCTACATCTAAACGCCTTTTAAAGACCTCCAGGGATGGCGACTCAACCACTTCCCTGGGCAGCCCCTTCCAATGCCTAACAACCCTTCCAGTAAAGAGGTTTTGCCTAATATCCAACCTAAACCTCCCCTGGCGCAACTTTAGCCCATTCCCCCTCGTCCTGTCACCAGGCACGTGGGAGAACAGACCAACCCCCACCTCGCTACAGCCTCCTTTAAGGTACCTGTAGAGAGCGGTAAGGTCACCCCTGAGCCTCCTCTTCTCCAGGCTGAACAATCCCAGCTCCCTCAGCCGCTCCTCGTAAGACTTGTTCTCCAGACCCCTCACCAGCTTCGTTGCCCCTCTCTGGACTCGCTCGAGCACCTCCACGTCCTTCTTGTAGCGAGGGGCCCGAAACTGAACACACTACTCCAGCTGCGGCCTCACCTGAGCCGAGTACAGGGGGACAATCACTCCCCTAGCCCTGCTGGCCACACTCTTTCCTATGCAAGCCAGGATGCTGTTGGCCTTCTTGGCCACCTGAGCACACTGCTGGCTCATATTCAGCCGACTATCAACCAATACTCCCAGGTCCTTCTCTGCCAGGCAGCTTTCTAACCACTCATCTCCCAGCCCGTAACGCTGCTTGGGGTTGTTGTGCCCCAGCTGCAGGACCCGGCACTTGGCCTTCTTGAACTTCGTACGGTTGGCCTCAGCCCATCGCTCCAGCCTATCCAGATCCTCCTGCAGAGCCTTCTTGAGCAGATCGACACACGCACCTAACTTGGTGTCGTCTGCAAACTTACTGAGGGTGCACTCGATCCCCTCATCCACATCATCGATAAAGACATTAAAGAGAACTGGCCCTAGTACTGGGCCCTGGGGGACTCCCCTAGTGACCGGCCTCCAGCGGGATTTAACTCCAGTTAAATTTAACTGGATTGCAACAGCAGGCGTGCTTCTAGCCACACGTGCCTTTTTGCAGAGAGAAAGCCAAAGAACGTGGCAAACCGCAGCCTGCTGCACCCTGAGGGGCAAGGGCAGAGCAAACCCCGCGCTGGCACAGCCGGGACCATTCCCGCACAGAGCTGCGACGTCCCTGACAGCAGTTTTGGTCAGGGGCACCTGAGGCCAGGTGGGACAGCCTCGGGTGTGCCTCCCACTGCGCGCTGCAGCCTCTCTCGCCTCCGCTTCGGTCACTGTTCTCTGCAACGTGCCGTGCCCTTCAGCACGCTTTCCCCCTCTTTTTCTTGGGGAAGAAACGTCTCACTTCCTCTTACACGTTTGCTATTTGTGGGTAGGGAAAGGAGGAGAAAATACACGGCACTCTGTGTACAAATGCCTTCTCTTCCTTATGGGGAGGCAGCAGGCCATCCAGGCAGTGCTCCATCATCCCAGGTACAACTGCCTGCTTTATTCTAACCTGGCTCTCTGCAAGAACACGGCCTGAAGTTCCCAGCGGCCTGATGAGCTCATGCAGCAACATGGAAGCTGCTCTGCAAGCTCCGTGCATTTACTTATGGTCAAACGAAGCCAAATGCCACTTTGTCCTTGTAAGCGACCAACAAAGGTCACCGACGTCTGCCGCTGGGGCTGGGGAACCACTGCGTGGGGAACTCCGCTGGCTTCAGCAGAGCCCCCCTGCATGACGTCACCCAGAATTCTGACCCAAAATTGGACCGATTTCGGTGACACCGAGACTAAAGGTCAGACTGATCTTCACAATGTCCTTCACAGTTTCCTTTAGGAGTATCCTTTCTGTTAAGGGAAGCGTCCCTGCAAGTGACGTATAAAATTGACACCACTTCAGCTGCTTTCATTTTTAGTAGAGTTTTGGGATTTCTTAGCTTTTCCTCAACTTTACTCTTCAGCTGAAATAAAGTTCATTTCAATGAACTCATTTCACCTTTGCTGAGCAGCTGCTCTTGCAATTGCTGCTACAACTACTTGATTCCCCTCCCCAGAATCACAACCCGTGGCTTTGGGCTTTTCAAGGTTTATTATTCATTCAGTTCTTCCTTCGTGCTTCCATGGTGGGCAGGAACAGACGTGTCCCCCTGCGCGGCAACGGGGGACAGCTGGGGGGCTCCTCTCTGCTTGCTTCTCCTCTTCCAGCCGCACGCACAGGCAGCGATGGGACCAAACTGGGGCATGCTCCTGGCCCCCTCAGCAGGCAGCTCTCAGAGCTCTGCAGGGCAGGCAGCACAGCCCCAGCCGGACCCCAGCACGCTCCCACAGCCGCCTGGCACGGCCCCGCAGCCCTGCGCACACACCTGGGCACCTTTTCCACCGCCCGGCCCGGGCCTGGGCTCCGCATCACCTGCTGCCGCCACCCAGTGATGCACTGCCCATGTCACAGCAGGCAGCGGGTGCCCCGTGCCACAAAGGGGCGGGGATGGCCTTGCCCCGGAACGCTGGCCCCAACGGCCACGCAGCCCTGCCATGGCTGCCCGTGCTGACGGGGAGGCTGCTCGGCTGCCTGCTCCTGCTGCTCCAGCCTCCGCTCTGGACACAAACTCAACCAGAGGAATTCAGCTCCTCTCTCCTCTCTCCTCAGGCCCTCACCTCAAACGCCTCTCAGCGCCCTACAGGACACTGACCGAACTAAACCACCGCACACTCCTGGCCGCTCCTTTCCGGCACTGGGCCGGACAACTGTCCATGCTCTCCACGACAGGTAAGATAGTACCAACCCACACCCCACCGCAGTCTAACAGCAAGCAGGACAGTGACACGCTCGGGCCAGGACAGGAGGGACCTCTCCATCAGGATAACGGGAGACAGATGGACATGGTGAGATGCTTGAGACTCTTGGGCACAGAGGCAGGGGCTGCCTCTTGTCACAGGGGGATGCTGCTCCGTTTGGTGCTTCTTCTCTTTCAGCCACAATCACACAACGATGGGACCACACCACGGCACACTCCTGGCCTCTCTCCCCTTCAGAACTCAGCTGGAAAAGCTGTCAACACTCTACAGGACAGGTAAGATCGCCCCAACCCACACCCACCACAGTCCACAGCAAGCAGCCAGGTGACACGCTCGCGCCACGACGGCAGTGACCGCTCCATCAGGACGACGGGACACGGACAGCCGACAGCTCCATCAGGACGAGGGGACACGGACAGCCTCGGTGAGACGCTCGAGACCCTCGCGCACAGAGGCAGGGGCTGCCCGTGGTCACAGGGGGATGCTGCTCCGTTTGGTGCTTCTTCTCTTTCAGCCACAATCACACAGCGATGGGACCACACCACGGCACACTCCTGGCCTCACTGCCCTCGACCACTCAGCTGGAAGGAAGAGCTGCCAACGCTCTCCAGGACAGGTAAGATCGCCCCAACCCACACCCACCACGGTCCACAGCAAGCAGCCAGGTGACACGATCGGGCCAGGACAGAAGTGACTGCTCCATCAGGACGACGGGAACACGAACGGACGTGGTGAGATGCTTGAGACCCTCGGGCAGATAGCCTGGGGCTGCCCGTGGTCACAGGGGGATGCTGCTCCGTTTGTTCCTTCTCTTATTCAAGCCAGACACACACAGCGATGGGACCAGACCATGGCACGCTCCTGGCCGCTCCGCCCTTGAGAACTCAGCTGGAAGGAAGAGCTGCCAATGCTCTAAAGGACAGATAAGCCATCCCCAACCCACACCCCACTCACAGCATGCCACAAGATGACATGCTTGGGCTATGAGGGGCATCTCCTGGCCGTCAGGGAGACGTGACATGGACGGCCTTGGAGTGAGGCTGGGAGAGCCTCACTCAGGGATGCAGGCACTGACCCTGGCAACGGCCTGGGGCTGCTCTTTTGGGTCATTTTCCTTTCTCACCCCATCACAGAGCCCCGAGCACACCAACGTCTGCCACTGGCCTTTCCCTCCTCTGCCCTCTCCCTCCGCGGCCACTGACCTGAAGGCTGGTGCAGCTTTCTACAACCACAGCCACCGGAGGAGCAGGAAGCACACAAGGACCCCGTCCCTACCCGGCCATGGTCCTACAAGCACACCAGCGGGGACCGCGGCTATGGACAAAGAGAGCTCGGCACGCCCCCGCGCCACCCCACCCCACGTCTCTCTCAAACCTCGCTCAAATAAAGATTCTGATTCACAACCTCATCGGCTGCTTTCTCCTGCCCTTCTTGGGGAAACCTCGGGGGGCTCTGCCTTTTGCACAAGGAGCGAGTGCACCAGCCTCCGCTTCTTCAGATGCTGGCATCAAGAGAATTTCAAAGCAGATTAAGTGTCCTAATGTAAGACCAGAACCTGCAGGCGTGGGTCTGGAAACCAGTGTGCTCCCTCTTTCACCAAGGGACCGCATGTGTACAAGGAAGGAACAACATTTAACACACAACCTCATCTGCTCTGATGGAACTGCTTGAGGAAACTCCCCTTCCTGACATGCGCTCCGCACCCAACGTGCCGCCGCTGGGGGGGCTGCCCCGCTGCTGGAAATCAAAGAGAACCATGCTTTCGACCTGGGAAATTAAGCGGCCTCTCGTAGCTTTGATGCACGTTTCTCGCACGCACCAGCCTTGCCACGGCTGGCCATCACAGATCACTTTAGGCCAACTTCTTCCTAGTCAGCTTGGCTACCTCCTGCTTACACACCTGACTGCCAGGAACAAACTGGGACAGGTTTAAAACAAAAGCCCAGGGGACGGCGCTACTTTTGCACACTCACGCTCCCGACTCTTGTAGGAGGCGCATCCAGAAATGCCCCATGCACTGAAACACAGCCCTGCGCTGGGAGGGAACCCGCGGCTGCAGGCACTCGAGTCAGGGGCCTCTCGGAAGGCCAAAAGGGAAAGGCTGAGGACATTGGGAACTTTTGTGTCAACCTCAGCATGGGGAGAAATGGCTCCCCAGCATGCAGAGCGCTCCCAGTTTCCCCGCAGCCCTCTTTCCCCCAAAAGAGCTGTTCAGAGAGGGAGAAAACGGCGTTCCAGCCCCAAACACGCTGACGACCACAAATGGCACCTCACAGAACTAAACCGTGGAATTACTCAAGAAAGATGAACGAGGCCCCGGTGCTGCCAATCAAACAATGAAATGCTGCCACGGGGGACTGGGAGCAACAGGTGCTTGTCAAGAACAAATCCTTGGGCTTTCAGGAGACGTCTTTTCTATCACCGCTTCTTTTAGGAGGCGGCAAGATAAAGGAGTGCAAAGCAAATTAACAGACAGCATAAGGCAGTCACTTGACATTCTCCGTATTGATTCCTTTTCATTAGCTCCTAAGCACTCTGTGCTCCCGCAGAGACAGTCTCCTCCTTCCTCGGGCATCTCATTAGAATAAAAATACTTTTAAAGGCTCTGGAGCCGACCTCTGGATACATCTCCAGAACTACACCTTCATGTCACGTCTTTCACAATCAGCATTTTATACCAATTTGAGGACTGAGAACGGGACGTGACTGGGTTTTCTGCGCGCTTCAAACACCTGGGTTGCCTCTTACAAACACTGTCCATTAAACCTGCACTGCAGTCCTTCTGGGCTTCAGAGAGAGGGGCAGAGGAAGCCAATAGACTGGCCAGGAAGATATTCATTGTGCCCAAATTAGCAAGGAATTTGGGCATGTCATTGCCTGTCTTCAAGGGTTTGCTTCCTGTTGGTGGAAGGTTTTTCCGGGCACGTCCAGAACCATCTAACGAGTGGATTGCTTTTTGTCAGACAGAAGAGAAGACCTTGGGCTCTGTTGCCCGAGGTAATATCTGAACTCCACTTCTGTGAATTTACTTCAGGACCTTGCTGCCTTTAACTATGGCGCAAATCCTGAGGTCGCTGGAAATCATCTCAGTAGAATAATTCGCCTTTAGAGTACTTGCCAGTCCAGTTCAGTGAGCCTAGCGGCCTTTTATCGGCAAAAAAACTTACAGCACACCTGCGTTTGCATACCTGGTCCTCTCCTGGCACCAATAAAAAAGCGTAATGGTGCTGTGCTCCCTCTCTGGACCCACCAGGAAACCGCGGGGCAAAAAAATCACACTGGGAGAGCTGATGTTTGACAACCTTAGTCCAGGAGCCAACCTGACAAGCACGGCACCTGCGAAGCTCAGGCAGGAAAGCCTGAAACTGTGCCTCGGCAGCCACAAAGCCTTTTGTAACCCCGTCCTCCGGAAATCGGCAGCCTATTTCTTCTCAGCTTCTGGCAGAGCAGACACTCCTCTTGTTAATAAAGGAAAGCATCTCCAAGGAATTCTCAACCGCTGGAAAGAAGGCGGAGGTGAAGCCCTCACTTCATTTGCACAGCTCCGATAAAGGCATTTCGCTTTGGAATACAACACGCCCCTCTTCCGTGGGACATTCCCTAACAAAACTAAATGCTTAACCATGACCAAGGGGCTGAAAAACCTCCTTGGCTACCAGGAGCGCCGAGCCAAGGCTGTGCATAAGCGAGCTCCCCACCTGCAGCAGCTCGCCCAGGCCCTAAGGTCGGTGCCTGCTTCCCCTGACCCTTCTGCAGGCTGCGCGGGCACCGTGGGCAGCCCCCCTTGCACGGTCAGTGCCCAGGGAAGTTCCTCCAGTCTTGCCAGGGGATTCCGGGTTTCCAGAACTCCTGACCTTACTGCAGTTCATCTTACGGTAGGCTCTGCCAATAGGAGGGGGGAAACATCTTCTTGGTGGTGGGTCCTCAGGGCTTCGGCAGCTCTGCGCTCGGACACTTCACATCATCCTTTGCCCAGACAGGCTGTGGCGTCTCCTTCTCTGGACACAGCCAAACCCACCTGGATGCCATCCTGTGCAGCGTGCTCCAGGTGATCCTGCTGGGCAGGGGCTGCGACTGGATGATCTTCAGAGCTCCCTGCCAGCCTCGGCCGTTCTGGGATTCTGTGAGCTTTCCTACTTAATTCCACAAGCAAATTACGACACACTTGGGAAAATGCTGGCTGTTTTACGCTGGGATAGATGCTTATCCTCCACTCCCAGGCCCGCCTGCCAGCCAGCAGAGCCTCTGACGTGCTGCTTCTCTGCTAAGGGGTGCCCGCAGCAGGATGCAGCAGTGCTGCGCAGAGGCACCGGGGGGGAAGTCAAGTGCAAGCAGCAGCACAGCCTCCAGATCCTGCTCCCCCCCTTCATCATTCAAGAAGGTTGCAGCAGTCACTGGAAGAAAACTTTTTGCCCCGTTTCTGCTGACCATCAACAGCTCCGGGCCCACCCTCGCTGCTGACCAAAAAGACCCCTGCAACAGAAGCCAAGGAGAGGCAGAGCTTTTCGGCAGGGTCACAGCCTGACTGTGGCCCTGACCCTGCTCAGACACGTCCCAGCTCCCACTGAAGTCCAGGCCCCTACTTAGAGCATTACAGAATCACAGAATCATCCACGTTGGAAGACACCTCCAAGATCACCTAGTCCAACCTCGGGCCTAACACTAACAAGTCCTCCACTAAACCATATCACTAACCTCTACATCTAAACGCCTTTTAAAGACCTCCAGGGATGGCGACTCAACCACTTCCCTGGGCAGCCCCTTCCAATGCCTAACAACCCTTCCAGTAAAGAGGTTTTGCCTAATATCCAACCTAAACCTCCCCTGGCGCAACTTTAGCCCATTCCCCCTCGTCCTGTCACCAGGCACGTGGGAGAACAGACCAACCCCCACCTCGCTACAGCCTCCTTTAAGGTACCTGTAGAGAGCGGTAAGGTCACCCCTGAGCCTCCTCTTCTCCAGGCTGAACAATCCCAGCTCCCTCAGCCGCTCCTCGTAAGACTTGTTCTCCAGACCCCTCACCAGCTTCGTTGCCCCTCTCTGGACTCGCTCGAGCACCTCCACGTCCTTCTTGTAGCGAGGGGCCCGAAACTGAACACACTACTCCAGCTGCGGCCTCACCTGAGCCGAGTACAGGGGGACAATCACTCCCCTAGCCCTGCTGGCCACACTCTTTCCTATGCAAGCCAGGATGCTGTTGGCCTTCTTGGCCACCTGAGCACACTGCTGGCTCATATTCAGCCGACTATCAACCAATACTCCCAGGTCCTTCTCTGCCAGGCAGCTTTCTAACCACTCATCTCCCAGCCCGTAACGCTGCTTGGGGTTGTTGTGCCCCAGCTGCAGGACCCGGCACTTGGCCTTCTTGAACTTCGTACGGTTGGCCTCAGCCCATCGCTCCAGCCTATCCAGATCCTCCTGCAGAGCCTTCTTGAGCAGATCGACACACGCACCTAACTTGGTGTCGTCTGCAAACTTACTGAGGGTGCACTCGATCCCCTCATCCAGATCATCGATAAAGACATTAAAGAGAACTGGCCCTAGTACTGGGCCCTGGGGGACTCCCCTAGTGACCGGCCTCCAGCGGGATTTAACTCCAGTTAAATTTAACTGGATTGCAACAGCAGGCGTGCTTCTAGCCACACGTGCCTTTTTGCAGAGAGAAAGCCAAAGAACGTGGCAAACCGCAGCCTGCTGCACCCTGAGGGGCAAGGGCAGAGCAAACCCCGCGCTGGCACAGCCGGGACCATTCCCGCACAGAGCTGCGACGTCCCTGACAGCAGTTTTGGTCAGGGGCACCTGAGGCCAGGTGGGACAGCCTCGGGTGTGCCTCCCACTGCGCGCTGCAGCCTCTCTCGCCTCCGCTTCGGTCACTGTTCTCTGCAACGTGCCGTGCCCTTCAGCACGCTTTCCCCCTCTTTTTCTTGGGGAAGAAACGTCTCACTTCCTCTTACACGTTTGCTATTTGTGGGTAGGGAAAGGAGGAGAAAATACACGGCACTCTGTGTACAAATGCCTTCTCTTCCTTATGGGGAGGCAGCAGGCCATCCAGGCAGTGCTCCATCATCCCAGGTACAACTGCCTGCTTTATTCTAACCTGGCTCTCTGCAAGAACACGGCCTGAAGTTCCCAGCGGCCTGATGAGCTCATGCAGCAACATGGAAGCTGCTCTGCAAGCTCCGTGCATTTACTTATGGTCAAACGAAGCCAAATGCCACTTTGTCCTTGTAAGCGACCAACAAAGGTCACCGACGTCTGCCGCTGGGGCTGGGGAACCACTGCGTGGGGAACTCCGCTGGCTTCAGCAGAGCCCCCCTGCATGACGTCACCCAGAATTCTGACCCAAAATTGGACCGATTTCGGTGACACCGAGACTAAAGGTCAGACTGATCTTCACAATGTCCTTCACAGTTTCCTTTAGGAGTATCCTTTCTGTTAAGGGAAGCGTCCCTGCAAGTGACGTATAAAATTGACACCACTTCAGCTGCTTTCATTTTTAGTAGAGTTTTGGGATTTCTTAGCTTTTCCTCAACTTTACTCTTCAGCTGAAATAAAGTTCATTTCAATGAACTCATTTCACCTTTGCTGAGCAGCTGCTCTTGCAATTGCTGCTACAACTACTTGATTCCCCTCCCCAGAATCACAACCCGTGGCTTTGGGCTTTTCAAGGTTTATTATTCATTCAGTTCTTCCTTCGTGCTTCCATGGTGGGCAGGAACAGACGTGTCCCCCTGCGCGGCAACGGGGGACAGCTGGGGGGTTCCTCTCTGCTTGCTTCTCCTCTTCCAGCCGCACGCACAGGCAGCGATGGGACCAAACTGGGGCACGCTCCTGGCCCCCTCAGCAGGCAGCTCTCAGAGCTCTGCAGGGCAGGCAGCACAGCCCCAGCCGGACCCCAGCACGCTCCCACAGCCGCCTGGCACGGCCCCGCAGCCCTGCGCACACACCTGGGCACCTTTTCCACCGCCCGGCCCGGGCCTGGGCTCCGCATCACCTGCTGCCGCCACCCAGTGATGCACTGCCCATGTCACAGCAGGCAGCGGGTGCCCCGTGCCACAAAGGGGCGGGGACGGCCTTGCCCCGGAACGCTGGCCCCAACGGCCACGCAGCCCTGCCATGGCTGCCCGTGCTGACGGGGAGGCTGCTCGGCTGCCTGCTCCTGCTGCTCCAGCCTCCGCTCTGGACACAAACTCAACCAGAGGAATTCAGCTCCTCTCTCCTCTCTCCTCAGGCCCTCACCTCAAACGCCTCTCAGCGCCCTACAGGACACTGACCGAACTAAACCACCGCACACTCCTGGCCGCTCCTTTCCGGCACTGGGCCGGACAACTGTCCATGCTCTCCACGACAGGTAAGATAGTACCAACCCACACCCCACCGCAGTCTAACAGCAAGCAGGACAGTGACACGCTCGGGCCAGGACAGGAGGGACCTCTCCATCAGGATAACGGGAGACAGATGGACATGGTGAGATGCTTGAGACTCTTGGGCACAGAGGCAGGGGCTGCCTCTTGTCACAGGGGGATGCTGCTCCGTTTGGTGCTTCTTCTCTTTCAGCCACAATCACACAACGATGGGACCACACCACGGCACACTCCTGGCCTCTCTCCCCTTCAGAACTCAGCTGGAAAAGCTGTCAACACTCTACAGGACAGGTAAGATCGCCCCAACCCACACCCACCACAGTCCACAGCAAGCAGCCAGGTGACACGCTCGCGCCACGACGGCAGTGACCGCTCCATCAGGACGACGGGACACGGACAGCCGACAGCTCCATCAGGACGAGGGGACACGGACAGCCTCGGTGAGACGCTCGAGACCCTCGCGCACAGAGGCAGGGGCTGCCCGTGGTCACAGGGGGATGCTGCTCCGTTTGGTGCTTCTTCTCTTTCAGCCACAATCACACAGCGATGGGACCACACCACGGCACACTCCTGGCCTCACTGCCCTCGACCACTCAGCTGGAAGGAAGAGCTGCCAACGCTCTCCAGGACAGGTAAGATCGCCCCAACCCACACCCACCACGGTCCACAGCAAGCAGCCAGGTGACACGATCGGGCCAGGACAGAAGTGACTGCTCCATCAGGACGACGGGAACACGAACGGACGTGGTGAGATGCTTGAGACCCTCGGGCAGATAGCCTGGGGCTGCCCGTGGTCACAGGGGGATGCTGCTCCGTTTGTTCCTTCTCTTATTCAAGCCAGACACACACAGCGATGGGACCAGACCATGGCACGCTCCTGGCCGCTCCGCCCTTGAGAACTCAGCTGGAAGGAAGAGCTGCCAATGCTCTAAAGGACAGATAAGCCATCCCCAACCCACACCCCACTCACAGCATGCCACAAGATGACATGCTTGGGCTATGAGGGGCATCTCCTGGCCGTCAGGGAGACGTGACATGGACGGCCTTGGAGTGAGGCTGGGAGAGCCTCACTCAGGGATGCAGGCGCTGACCCTGGCAACGGCCTGGGGCTGCTCTTTTGGGTCATTTTCCTTTCTCACCCCATCACAGAGCCCCGAGCACACCAACGTCTGCCACTGGCCTTTCCCTCCTCTGCCCTCTCCCTCCGCGGCCACTGACCTGAAGGCTGGTGCAGCTTTCTACAACCACAGCCACCGGAGGAGCAGGAAGCACACAAGGACCCCGTCCCTACCCGGCCATGGTCCTACAAGCACACCAGCGGGGACCGCGGCTATGGACAAAGAGAGCTCGGCACGCCCCCGCGCCACCCCACCCCACCCCACCCCACGTCTCTCTCAAACCTCGCTCAAATAAAGATTCTGATTCACAACCTCATCGGCTGCTTTCTCCTGCCCTTCTTGGGGAAACCTCGGGGGGCTCTGCCTTTTGCACAAGGAGCGAGTGCACCAGCCTCCGCTTCTTCAGATGCTGGCATCAAGAGAATTTCAAAGCAGATTAAGTGTCCTAATGTAAGACCAGAACCTGCAGGCGTGGGTCTGGAAACCAGTGTGCTCCCTCTTTCACCAAGGGACCGCATGTGTACAAGGAAGGAACAACATTTAACACACAACCTCATCTGCTCTGATGGAACTGCTTGAGGAAACTCCCCTTCCTGACATGCGCTCCGCACCCAACGTGCCGCCGCTGGGGGGGCTGCCCCGCTGCTGGAAATCAAAGAGAACCATGCTTTCGACCTGGGAAATTAAGCGGCCTCTCGTAGCTTTGATGCACGTTTCTCGCACGCACCAGCCTTGCCACGGCTGGCCATCACAGATCACTTTAGGCCAACTTCTTCCTAGTCAGCTTGGCTACCTCCTGCTTACACACCTGACTGCCAGGAACAAACTGGGACAGGTTTAAAACAAAAGCCCAGGGGACGGCGCTACTTTTGCACACTCACGCTCCCGACTCTTGTAGGAGGCGCATCCAGAAATGCCCCATGCACTGAAACACAGCCCTGCGCTGGGAGGGAACCCGCGGCTGCAGGCACTCGAGTCAGGGGCCTCTCGGAAGGCCAAAAGGGAAAGGCTGAGGACATTGGGAACTTTTGTGTCAACCTCAGCATGGGGAGAAATGGCTCCCCAGCATGCAGAGCGCTCCCAGTTTCCCCGCAGCCCTCTTTCCCCCAAAAGAGCTGTTCAGAGAGGGAGAAAACGGCGTTCCAGCCCCAAACACGCTGACGACCACAAATGGCACCTCACAGAACTAAACCGTGGAATTACTCAAGAAAGATGAACGAGGCCCCGGTGCTGCCAATCAAACAATGAAATGCTGCCACGGGGGACTGGGAGCAACAGGTGCTTGTCAAGAACAAATCCTTGGGCTTTCAGGAGACGTCTTTTCTATCACCGCTTCTTTTAGGAGGCGGCAAGATAAAGGAGTGCAAAGCAAATTAACAGACAGCATAAGGCAGTCACTTGACATTCTCCGTATTGATTCCTTTTCATTAGCTCCTAAGCACTCTGTGCTCCCGCAGAGACAGTCTCCTCCTTCCTCGGGCATCTCATTAGAATAAAAATACTTTTAAAGGCTCTGGAGCCGACCTCTGGATACATCTCCAGAACTACACCTTCATGTCACGTCTTTCACAATCAGCATTTTATACCAATTTGAGGACTGAGAACGGGACGTGACTGGGTTTTCTGCGCGCTTCAAACACCTGGGTTGCCTCTTACAAACACTGTCCATTAAACCTGCACTGCAGTCCTTCTGGGCTTCAGAGAGAGGGGCAGAGGAAGCCAATAGACTGGCCAGGAAGATATTCATTGTGCCCAAATTAGCAAGGAATTTGGGCATGTCATTGCCTGTCTTCAAGGGTTTGCTTCCTGTTGGTGGAAGGTTTTTCCGGGCACGTCCAGAACCATCTAACGAGTGGATTGCTTTTTGTCAGACAGAAGAGAAGACCTTGGGCTCTGTTGCCCGAGGTAATATCTGAACTCCACTTCTGTGAATTTACTTCAGGACCTTGCTGCCTTTAACTATGGCGCAAATCCTGAGGTCGCTGGAAATCATCTCAGTAGAATAATTCGCCTTTAGAGTACTTGCCAGTCCAGTTCAGTGAGCCTAGCGGCCTTTTATCGGCAAAAAAACTTACAGCACACCTGCGTTTGCATACCTGGTCCTCTCCTGGCACCAATAAAAAAGCGTAATGGTGCTGTGCTCCCTCTCTGGACCCACCAGGAAACCGCGGGGCAAAAAAATCACACTGGGAGAGCTGATGTTTGACAACCTTAGTCCAGGAGCCAACCTGACAAGCACGGCACCTGCGAAGCTCAGGCAGGAAAGCCTGAAACTGTGCCTCGGCAGCCACAAAGCCTTTTGTAACCCCGTCCTCCGGAAATCGGCAGCCTATTTCTTCTCAGCTTCTGGCAGAGCAGACACTCCTCTTGTTAATAAAGGAAAGCATCTCCAAGGAATTCTCAACCGCTGGAAAGAAGGCGGAGGTGAAGCCCTCACTTCATTTGCACAGCTCCGATAAAGGCATTTCGCTTTGGAATACAACACGCCCCTCTTCCGTGGGACATTCCCTAACAAAACTAAATGCTTAACCATGACCAAGGGGCTGAAAAACCTCCTTGGCTACCAGGAGCGCCGAGCCAAGGCTGTGCATAAGCGAGCTCCCCACCTGCAGCAGCTCGCCCAGGCCCTAAGGTCGGTGCCTGCTTCCCCTGACCCTTCTGCAGGCTGCGCGGGCACCGTGGGCAGCCCCCCTTGCACGGTCAGTGCCCAGGGAAGTTCCTCCAGTCTTGCCAGGGGATTCCGGGTTTCCAGAACTCCTGACCTTACTGCAGTTCATCTTACGGTAGGCTCTGCCAATAGGAGGGGGGAAACATCTTCTTGGTGGTGGGTCCTCAGGGCTTCGGCAGCTCTGCGCTCGGACACTTCACATCATCCTTTGCCCAGACAGGCTGTGGCGTCTCCTTCTCTGGACACAGCCAAACCCACCTGGATGCCATCCTGTGCAGCGTGCTCCAGGTGATCCTGCTGGGCAGGGGCTGCGACTGGATGATCTTCAGAGCTCCCTGCCAGCCTCGGCCGTTCTGGGATTCTGTGAGCTTTCCTACTTAATTCCACAAGCAAATTACGACACACTTGGGAAAATGCTGGCTGTTTTACGCTGGGATAGATGCTTATCCTCCACTCCCAGGCCCGCCTGCCAGCCAGCAGAGCCTCTGACGTGCTGCTTCTCTGCTAAGGGGTGCCCGCAGCAGGATGCAGCAGTGCTGCGCAGAGGCACCGGGGGGGAAGTCAAGTGCAAGCAGCAGCACAGCCTCCAGATCCTGCTCCCCCCCTTCATCATTCAAGAAGGTTGCAGCAGTCACTGGAAGAAAACTTTTTGCCCCGTTTCTGCTGACCATCAACAGCTCCGGGCCCACCCTCGCTGCTGACCAAAAAGACCCCTGCAACAGAAGCCAAGGAGAGGCAGAGCTTTTCGGCAGGGTCACAGCCTGACTGTGGCCCTGACCCTGCTCAGACACGTCCCAGCTCCCACTGAAGTCCAGGCCCCTACTTAGAGCATTACAGAATCACAGAATCATCCACGTTGGAAGACACCTCCAAGATCACCTAGTCCAACCTCGGGCCTAACACTAACAAGTCCTCCACTAAACCATATCACTAACCTCTACATCTAAACGCCTTTTAAAGACCTCCAGGGATGGCGACTCAACCACTTCCCTGGGCAGCCCCTTCCAATGCCTAACAACCCTTCCAGTAAAGAGGTTTTGCCTAATATCCAACCTAAACCTCCCCTGGCGCAACTTTAGCCCATTCCCCCTCGTCCTGTCACCAGGCACGTGGGAGAACAGACCAACCCCCACCTCGCTACAGCCTCCTTTAAGGTACCTGTAGAGAGCGGTAAGGTCACCCCTGAGCCTCCTCTTCTCCAGGCTGAACAATCCCAGCTCCCTCAGCCGCTCCTCGTAAGACTTGTTCTCCAGACCCCTCACCAGCTTCGTTGCCCCTCTCTGGACTCGCTCGAGCACCTCCACGTCCTTCTTGTAGCGAGGGGCCCGAAACTGAACACACTACTCCAGCTGCGGCCTCACCTGAGCCGAGTACAGGGGGACAATCACTCCCCTAGCCCTGCTGGCCACACTCTTTCCTATGCAAGCCAGGATGCTGTTGGCCTTCTTGGCCACCTGAGCACACTGCTGGCTCATATTCAGCCGACTATCAACCAATACTCCCAGGTCCTTCTCTGCCAGGCAGCTTTCTAACCACTCATCTCCCAGCCCGTAACGCTGCTTGGGGTTGTTGTGCCCCAGCTGCAGGACCCGGCACTTGGCCTTCTTGAACTTCGTACGGTTGGCCTCAGCCCATCGCTCCAGCCTATCCAGATCCTCCTGCAGAGCCTTCTTGAGCAGATCGACACACGCACCTAACTTGGTGTCGTCTGCAAACTTACTGAGGGTGCACTCGATCCCCTCATCCACATCATCGATAAAGACATTAAAGAGAACTGGCCCTAGTACTGGGCCCTGGGGGACTCCCCTAGTGACCGGCCTCCAGCGGGATTTAACTCCAGTTAAATTTAACTGGATTGCAACAGCAGGCGTGCTTCTAGCCACACGTGCCTTTTTGCAGAGAGAAAGCCAAAGAACGTGGCAAACCGCAGCCTGCTGCACCCTGAGGGGCAAGGGCAGAGCAAACCCCGCGCTGGCACAGCCGGGACCATTCCCGCACAGAGCTGCGACGTCCCTGACAGCAGTTTTGGTCAGGGGCACCTGAGGCCAGGTGGGACAGCCTCGGGTGTGCCTCCCACTGCGCGCTGCAGCCTCTCTCGCCTCCGCTTCGGTCACTGTTCTCTGCAACGTGCCGTGCCCTTCAGCACGCTTTCCCCCTCTTTTTCTTGGGGAAGAAACGTCTCACTTCCTCTTACACGTTTGCTATTTGTGGGTAGGGAAAGGAGGAGAAAATACACGGCACTCTGTGTACAAATGCCTTCTCTTCCTTATGGGGAGGCAGCAGGCCATCCAGGCAGTGCTCCATCATCCCAGGTACAACTGCCTGCTTTATTCTAACCTGGCTCTCTGCAAGAACACGGCCTGAAGTTCCCAGCGGCCTGATGAGCTCATGCAGCAACATGGAAGCTGCTCTGCAAGCTCCGTGCATTTACTTATGGTCAAACGAAGCCAAATGCCACTTTGTCCTTGTAAGCGACCAACAAAGGTCACCGACGTCTGCCGCTGGGGCTGGGGAACCACTGCGTGGGGAACTCCGCTGGCTTCAGCAGAGCCCCCCTGCATGACGTCACCCAGAATTCTGACCCAAAATTGGACCGATTTCGGTGACACCGAGACTAAAGGTCAGACTGATCTTCACAATGTCCTTCACAGTTTCCTTTAGGAGTATCCTTTCTGTTAAGGGAAGCGTCCCTGCAAGTGACGTATAAAATTGACACCACTTCAGCTGCTTTCATTTTTAGTAGAGTTTTGGGATTTCTTAGCTTTTCCTCAACTTTACTCTTCAGCTGAAATAAAGTTCATTTCAATGAACTCATTTCACCTTTGCTGAGCAGCTGCTCTTGCAATTGCTGCTACAACTACTTGATTCCCCTCCCCAGAATCACAACCCGTGGCTTTGGGCTTTTCAAGGTTTATTATTCATTCAGTTCTTCCTTCGTGCTTCCATGGTGGGCAGGAACAGACGTGTCCCCCTGCGCGGCAACGGGGGACAGCTGGGGGGCTCCTCTCTGCTTGCTTCTCCTCTTCCAGCCGCACGCACAGGCAGCGATGGGACCAAACTGGGGCACGCTCCTGGCCCCCTCAGCAGGCAGCTCTCAGAGCTCTGCAGGGCAGGCAGCACAGCCCCAGCCGGACCCCAGCACGCTCCCACAGCCGCCTGGCACGGCCCCGCAGCCCTGCGCACACACCTGGGCACCTTTTCCACCGCCCGGCCCGGGCCTGGGCTCCGCATCACCTGCTGCCGCCACCCAGTGATGCACTGCCCATGTCACAGCAGGCAGCGGGTGCCCCGTGCCACAAAGGGGCGGGGACGGCCTTGCCCCGGAACGCTGGCCCCAACGGCCACGCAGCCCTGCCATGGCTGCCCGTGCTGACGGGGAGGCTGCTCGGCTGCCTGCTCCTGCTGCTCCAGCCTCCGCTCTGGACACAAACTCAACCAGAGGAATTCAGCTCCTCTCTCCTCTCTCCTCAGGCCCTCACCTCAAACGCCTCTCAGCGCCCTACAGGACACTGACCGAACTAAACCACCGCACACTCCTGGCCGCTCCTTTCCGGCACTGGGCCGGACAACTGTCCATGCTCTCCACGACAGGTAAGATAGTACCAACCCACACCCCACCGCAGTCTAACAGCAAGCAGGACAGTGACACGCTCGGGCCAGGACAGGAGGGACCTCTCCATCAGGATAACGGGAGACAGATGGACATGGTGAGATGCTTGAGACTCTTGGGCACAGAGGCAGGGGCTGCCTCTTGTCACAGGGGGATGCTGCTCCGTTTGGTGCTTCTTCTCTTTCAGCCACAATCACACAACGATGGGACCACACCACGGCACACTCCTGGCCTCTCTCCCCTTCAGAACTCAGCTGGAAAAGCTGTCAACACTCTACAGGACAGGTAAGATCGCCCCAACCCACACCCACCACAGTCCACAGCAAGCAGCCAGGTGACACGCTCGCGCCACGACGGCAGTGACCGCTCCATCAGGACGACGGGACACGGACAGCCGACAGCTCCATCAGGACGAGGGGACACGGACAGCCTCGGTGAGACGCTCGAGACCCTCGCGCACAGAGGCAGGGGCTGCCCGTGGTCACAGGGGGATGCTGCTCCGTTTGGTGCTTCTTCTCTTTCAGCCACAATCACACAGCGATGGGACCACACCACGGCACACTCCTGGCCTCACTGCCCTCGACCACTCAGCTGGAAGGAAGAGCTGCCAACGCTCTCCAGGACAGGTAAGATCGCCCCAACCCACACCCACCACGGTCCACAGCAAGCAGCCAGGTGACACGATCGGGCCAGGACAGAAGTGACTGCTCCATCAGGACGACGGGAACACGAACGGACGTGGTGAGATGCTTGAGACCCTCAGGCAGATAGCCTGGGGCTGCCCGTGGTCACAGGGGGATGCTGCTCCGTTTGTTCCTTCTCTTATTCAAGCCAGACACACACAGCGATGGGACCAGACCATGGCACGCTCCTGGCCGCTCCGCCCTTGAGAACTCAGCTGGAAGGAAGAGCTGCCAATGCTCTAAAGGACAGATAAGCCATCCCCAACCCACACCCCACTCACAGCATGCCACAAGATGACATGCTTGGGCTATGAGGGGCATCTCCTGGCCGTCAGGGAGACGTGACATGGACGGCCTTGGAGTGAGGCTGGGAGAGCCTCACTCAGGGATGCAGGCGCTGACCCTGGCAACGGCCTGGGGCTGCTCTTTTGGGTCATTTTCCTTTCTCACCCCATCACAGAGCCCCGAGCACACCAACGTCTGCCACTGGCCTTTCCCTCCTCTGCCCTCTCCCTCCGCGGCCACTGACCTGAAGGCTGGTGCAGCTTTCTACAACCACAGCCACCGGAGGAGCAGGAAGCACACAAGGACCCCGTCCCTACCCGGCCATGGTCCTACAAGCACACCAGCGGGGACCGCGGCTATGGACAAAGAGAGCTCGGCACGCCCCCGCGCCACCCCACCCCACCCCACCCCACGTCTCTCTCAAACCTCGCTCAAATAAAGATTCTGATTCACAACCTCATCGGCTGCTTTCTCCTGCCCTTCTTGGGGAAACCTCGGGGGGCTCTGCCTTTTGCACAAGGAGCGAGTGCACCAGCCTCCGCTTCTTCAGATGCTGGCATCAAGAGAATTTCAAAGCAGATTAAGTGTCCTAATGTAAGACCAGAACCTGCAGGCGTGGGTCTGGAAACCAGTGTGCTCCCTCTTTCACCAAGGGACCGCATGTGTACAAGGAAGGAACAACATTTAACACACAACCTCATCTGCTCTGATGGAACTGCTTGAGGAAACTCCCCTTCCTGACATGCGCTCCGCACCCAACGTGCCGCCGCTGGGGGGGCTGCCCCGCTGCTGGAAATCAAAGAGAACCATGCTTTCGACCTGGGAAATTAAGCGGCCTCTCGTAGCTTTGATGCACGTTTCTCGCACGCACCAGCCTTGCCACGGCTGGCCATCACAGATCACTTTAGGCCAACTTCTTCCTAGTCAGCTTGGCTACCTCCTGCTTACACACCTGACTGCCAGGAACAAACTGGGACAGGTTTAAAACAAAAGCCCAGGGGACGGCGCTACTTTTGCACACTCACGCTCCCGACTCTTGTAGGAGGCGCATCCAGAAATGCCCCATGCACTGAAACACAGCCCTGCGCTGGGAGGGAACCCGCGGCTGCAGGCACTCGAGTCAGGGGCCTCTCGGAAGGCCAAAAGGGAAAGGCTGAGGACATTGGGAACTTTTGTGTCAACCTCAGCATGGGGAGAAATGGCTCCCCAGCATGCAGAGCGCTCCCAGTTTCCCCGCAGCCCTCTTTCCCCCAAAAGAGCTGTTCAGAGAGGGAGAAAACGGCGTTCCAGCCCCAAACACGCTGACGACCACAAATGGCACCTCACAGAACTAAACCGTGGAATTACTCAAGAAAGATGAACGAGGCCCCGGTGCTGCCAATCAAACAATGAAATGCTGCCACGGGGGACTGGGAGCAACAGGTGCTTGTCAAGAACAAATCCTTGGGCTTTCAGGAGACGTCTTTTCTATCACCGCTTCTTTTAGGAGGCGGCAAGATAAAGGAGTGCAAAGCAAATTAACAGACAGCATAAGGCAGTCACTTGACATTCTCCGTATTGATTCCTTTTCATTAGCTCCTAAGCACTCTGTGCTCCCGCAGAGACAGTCTCCTCCTTCCTCGGGCATCTCATTAGAATAAAAATACTTTTAAAGGCTCTGGAGCCGACCTCTGGATACATCTCCAGAACTACACCTTCATGTCACGTCTTTCACAATCAGCATTTTATACCAATTTGAGGACTGAGAACGGGACGTGACTGGGTTTTCTGCGCGCTTCAAACACCTGGGTTGCCTCTTACAAACACTGTCCATTAAACCTGCACTGCAGTCCTTCTGGGCTTCAGAGAGAGGGGCAGAGGAAGCCAATAGACTGGCCAGGAAGATATTCATTGTGCCCAAATTAGCAAGGAATTTGGGCATGTCATTGCCTGTCTTCAAGGGTTTGCTTCCTGTTGGTGGAAGGTTTTTCCGGGCACGTCCAGAACCATCTAACGAGTGGATTGCTTTTTGTCAGACAGAAGAGAAGACCTTGGGCTCTGTTGCCCGAGGTAATATCTGAACTCCACTTCTGTGAATTTACTTCAGGACCTTGCTGCCTTTAACTATGGCGCAAATCCTGAGGTCGCTGGAAATCATCTCAGTAGAATAATTCGCCTTTAGAGTACTTGCCAGTCCAGTTCAGTGAGCCTAGCGGCCTTTTATCGGCAAAAAAACTTACAGCACACCTGCGTTTGCATACCTGGTCCTCTCCTGGCACCAATAAAAAAGCGTAATGGTGCTGTGCTCCCTCTCTGGACCCACCAGGAAACCGCGGGGCAAAAAAATCACACTGGGAGAGCTGATGTTTGACAACCTTAGTCCAGGAGCCAACCTGACAAGCACGGCACCTGCGAAGCTCAGGCAGGAAAGCCTGAAACTGTGCCTCGGCAGCCACAAAGCCTTTTGTAACCCCGTCCTCCGGAAATCGGCAGCCTATTTCTTCTCAGCTTCTGGCAGAGCAGACACTCCTCTTGTTAATAAAGGAAAGCATCTCCAAGGAATTCTCAACCGCTGGAAAGAAGGCGGAGGTGAAGCCCTCACTTCATTTGCACAGCTCCGATAAAGGCATTTCGCTTTGGAATACAACACGCCCCTCTTCCGTGGGACATTCCCTAACAAAACTAAATGCTTAACCATGACCAAGGGGCTGAAAAACCTCCTTGGCTACCAGGAGCGCCGAGCCAAGGCTGTGCATAAGCGAGCTCCCCACCTGCAGCAGCTCGCCCAGGCCCTAAGGTCGGTGCCTGCTTCCCCTGACCCTTCTGCAGGCTGCGCGGGCACCGTGGGCAGCCCCCCTTGCACGGTCAGTGCCCAGGGAAGTTCCTCCAGTCTTGCCAGGGGATTCCGGGTTTCCAGAACTCCTGACCTTACTGCAGTTCATCTTACGGTAGGCTCTGCCAATAGGAGGGGGGAAACATCTTCTTGGTGGTGGGTCCTCAGGGCTTCGGCAGCTCTGCGCTCGGACACTTCACATCATCCTTTGCCCAGACAGGCTGTGGCGTCTCCTTCTCTGGACACAGCCAAACCCACCTGGATGCCATCCTGTGCAGCGTGCTCCAGGTGATCCTGCTGGGCAGGGGCTGCGACTGGATGATCTTCAGAGCTCCCTGCCAGCCTCGGCCGTTCTGGGATTCTGTGAGCTTTCCTACTTAATTCCACAAGCAAATTACGACACACTTGGGAAAATGCTGGCTGTTTTACGCTGGGATAGATGCTTATCCTCCACTCCCAGGCCCGCCTGCCAGCCAGCAGAGCCTCTGACGTGCTGCTTCTCTGCTAAGGGGTGCCCGCAGCAGGATGCAGCAGTGCTGCGCAGAGGCACCGGGGGGGAAGTCAAGTGCAAGCAGCAGCACAGCCTCCAGATCCTGCTCCCCCCCTTCATCATTCAAGAAGGTTGCAGCAGTCACTGGAAGAAAACTTTTTGCCCCGTTTCTGCTGACCATCAACAGCTCCGGGCCCACCCTCGCTGCTGACCAAAAAGACCCCTGCAACAGAAGCCAAGGAGAGGCAGAGCTTTTCGGCAGGGTCACAGCCTGACTGTGGCCCTGACCCTGCTCAGACACGTCCCAGCTCCCACTGAAGTCCAGGCCCCTACTTAGAGCATTACAGAATCACAGAATCATCCACGTTGGAAGACACCTCCAAGATCACCTAGTCCAACCTCGGGCCTAACACTAACAAGTCCTCCACTAAACCATATCACTAACCTCTACATCTAAACGCCTTTTAAAGACCTCCAGGGATGGCGACTCAACCACTTCCCTGGGCAGCCCCTTCCAATGCCTAACAACCCTTCCAGTAAAGAGGTTTTGCCTAATATCCAACCTAAACCTCCCCTGGCGCAACTTTAGCCCATTCCCCCTCGTCCTGTCACCAGGCACGTGGGAGAACAGACCAACCCCCACCTCGCTACAGCCTCCTTTAAGGTACCTGTAGAGAGCGGTAAGGTCACCCCTGAGCCTCCTCTTCTCCAGGCTGAACAATCCCAGCTCCCTCAGCCGCTCCTCGTAAGACTTGTTCTCCAGACCCCTCACCAGCTTCGTTGCCCCTCTCTGGACTCGCTCGAGCACCTCCACGTCCTTCTTGTAGCGAGGGGCCCGAAACTGAACACACTACTCCAGCTGCGGCCTCACCTGAGCCGAGTACAGGGGGACAATCACTCCCCTAGCCCTGCTGGCCACACTCTTTCCTATGCAAGCCAGGATGCTGTTGGCCTTCTTGGCCACCTGAGCACACTGCTGGCTCATATTCAGCCGACTATCAACCAATACTCCCAGGTCCTTCTCTGCCAGGCAGCTTTCTAACCACTCATCTCCCAGCCCGTAACGCTGCTTGGGGTTGTTGTGCCCCAGCTGCAGGACCCGGCACTTGGCCTTCTTGAACTTCGTACGGTTGGCCTCAGCCCATCGCTCCAGCCTATCCAGATCCTCCTGCAGAGCCTTCTTGAGCAGATCGACACACGCACCTAACTTGGTGTCGTCTGCAAACTTACTGAGGGTGCACTCGATCCCCTCATCCACATCATCGATAAAGACATTAAAGAGAACTGGCCCTAGTACTGGGCCCTGGGGGACTCCCCTAGTGACCGGCCTCCAGCGGGATTTAACTCCAGTTAAATTTAACTGGATTGCAACAGCAGGCGTGCTTCTAGCCACACGTGCCTTTTTGCAGAGAGAAAGCCAAAGAACGTGGCAAACCGCAGCCTGCTGCACCCTGAGGGGCAAGGGCAGAGCAAACCCCGCGCTGGCACAGCCGGGACCATTCCCGCACAGAGCTGTGACGTCCCTGACAGCAGTTTTGGTCAGGGGCACCTGAGGCCAGGTGGGACAGCCTCGGGTGTGCCTCCCACTGCGCGCTGCAGCCTCTCTCGCCTCCGCTTCGGTCACTGTTCTCTGCAACGTGCCGTGCCCTTCAGCACGCTTTCCCCCTCTTTTTCTTGGGGAAGAAACGTCTCACTTCCTCTTACACGTTTGCTATTTGTGGGTAGGGAAAGGAGGAGAAAATACACGGCACTCTGTGTACAAATGCCTTCTCTTCCTTATGGGGAGGCAGCAGGCCATCCAGGCAGTGCTCCATCATCCCAGGTACAACTGCCTGCTTTATTCTAACCTGGCTCTCTGCAAGAACACGGCCTGAAGTTCCCAGCGGCCTGATGAGCTCATGCAGCAACATGGAAGCTGCTCTGCAAGCTCCGTGCATTTACTTATGGTCAAACGAAGCCAAATGCCACTTTGTCCTTGTAAGCGACCAACAAAGGTCACCGACGTCTGCCGCTGGGGCTGGGGAACCACTGCGTGGGGAACTCCGCTGGCTTCAGCAGAGCCCCCCTGCATGACGTCACCCAGAATTCTGACCCAAAATTGGACCGATTTCGGTGACACCGAGACTAAAGGTCAGACTGATCTTCACAATGTCCTTCACAGTTTCCTTTAGGAGTATCCTTTCTGTTAAGGGAAGCGTCCCTGCAAGTGACGTATAAAATTGACACCACTTCAGCTGCTTTCATTTTTAGTAGAGTTTTGGGATTTCTTAGCTTTTCCTCAACTTTACTCTTCAGCTGAAATAAAGTTCATTTCAATGAACTCATTTCACCTTTGCTGAGCAGCTGCTCTTGCAATTGCTGCTACAACTACTTGATTCCCCTCCCCAGAATCACAACCCGTGGCTTTGGGCTTTTCAAGGTTTATTATTCATTCAGTTCTTCCTTCGTGCTTCCATGGTGGGCAGGAACAGACGTGTCCCCCTGCGCGGCAACGGGGGACAGCTGGGGGGCTCCTCTCTGCTTGCTTCTCCTCTTCCAGCCGCACGCACAGGCAGCGATGGGACCAAACTGGGGCACGCTCCTGGCCCCCTCAGCAGGCAGCTCTCAGAGCTCTGCAGGGCAGGCAGCACAGCCCCAGCCGGACCCCAGCACGCTCCCACAGCCGCCTGGCACGGCCCCGCAGCCCTGCGCACACACCTGGGCACCTTTTCCACCGCCCGGCCCGGGCCTGGGCTCCGCATCACCTGCTGCCGCCACCCAGTGATGCACTGCCCATGTCACAGCAGGCAGCGGGTGCCCCGTGCCACAAAGGGGCGGGGACGGCCTTGCCCCGGAACGCTGGCCCCAACGGCCACGCAGCCCTGCCATGGCTGCCCGTGCTGACGGGGAGGCTGCTCGGCTGCCTGCTCCTGCTGCTCCAGCCTCCGCTCTGGACACAAACTCAACCAGAGGAATTCAGCTCCTCTCTCCTCTCTCCTCAGGCCCTCACCTCAAACGCCTCTCAGCGCCCTACAGGACACTGACCGAACTAAACCACCGCACACTCCTGGCCGCTCCTTTCCGGCACTGGGCCGGACAACTGTCCATGCTCTCCACGACAGGTAAGATAGTACCAACCCACACCCCACCGCAGTCTAACAGCAAGCAGGACAGTGACACGCTCGGGCCAGGACAGGAGGGACCTCTCCATCAGGATAACGGGAGACAGATGGACATGGTGAGATGCTTGAGACTCTTGGGCACAGAGGCAGGGGCTGCCTCTTGTCACAGGGGGATGCTGCTCCGTTTGGTGCTTCTTCTCTTTCAGCCACAATCACACAACGATGGGACCACACCACGGCACACTCCTGGCCTCTCTCCCCTTCAGAACTCAGCTGGAAAAGCTGTCAACACTCTACAGGACAGGTAAGATCGCCCCAACCCACACCCACCACAGTCCACAGCAAGCAGCCAGGTGACACGCTCGCGCCACGACGGCAGTGACCGCTCCATCAGGACGACGGGACACGGACAGCCGACAGCTCCATCAGGACGAGGGGACACGGACAGCCTCGGTGAGACGCTCGAGACCCTCGCGCACAGAGGCAGGGGCTGCCCGTGGTCACAGGGGGATGCTGCTCCGTTTGGTGCTTCTTCTCTTTCAGCCACAATCACACAGCGATGGGACCACACCACGGCACACTCCTGGCCTCACTGCCCTCGACCACTCAGCTGGAAGGAAGAGCTGCCAACGCTCTCCAGGACAGGTAAGATCGCCCCAACCCACACCCACCACGGTCCACAGCAAGCAGCCAGGTGACACGATCGGGCCAGGACAGAAGTGACTGCTCCATCAGGACGACGGGAACACGAACGGACGTGGTGAGATGCTTGAGACCCTCGGGCAGATAGCCTGGGGCTGCCCGTGGTCACAGGGGGATGCTGCTCCGTTTGTTCCTTCTCTTATTCAAGCCAGACACACACAGCGATGGGACCAGACCATGGCACGCTCCTGGCCGCTCCGCCCTTGAGAACTCAGCTGGAAGGAAGAGCTGCCAATGCTCTAAAGGACAGATAAGCCATCCCCAACCCACACCCCACTCACAGCATGCCACAAGATGACATGCTTGGGCTATGAGGGGCATCTCCTGGCCGTCAGGGAGACGTGACATGGACGGCCTTGGAGTGAGGCTGGGAGAGCCTCACTCAGGGATGCAGGCGCTGACCCTGGCAACGGCCTGGGGCTGCTCTTTTGGGTCATTTTCCTTTCTCACCCCATCACAGAGCCCCGAGCACACCAACGTCTGCCACTGGCCTTTCCCTCCTCTGCCCTCTCCCTCCGCGGCCACTGACCTGAAGGCTGGTGCAGCTTTCTACAACCACAGCCACCGGAGGAGCAGGAAGCACACAAGGACCCCGTCCCTACCCGGCCATGGTCCTACAAGCACACCAGCGGGGACCGCGGCTATGGACAAAGAGAGCTCGGCACGCCCCCGCGCCACCCCACCCCACCCCACCCCACGTCTCTCTCAAACCTCGCTCAAATAAAGATTCTGATTCACAACCTCATCGGCTGCTTTCTCCTGCCCTTCTTGGGGAAACCTCGGGGGGCTCTGCCTTTTGCACAAGGAGCGAGTGCACCAGCCTCCGCTTCTTCAGATGCTGGCATCAAGAGAATTTCAAAGCAGATTAAGTGTCCTAATGTAAGACCAGAACCTGCAGGTGTGGGTCTGGAAACCAGTGTGCTCCCTCTTTCACCAAGGGACCGCATGTGTACAAGGAAGGAACAACATTTAACACACAACCTCATCTGCTCTGATGGAACTGCTTGAGGAAACTCCCCTTCCTGACATGCGCTCCGCACCCAACGTGCCGCCGCTGGGGGGGCTGCCCCGCTGCTGGAAATCAAAGAGAACCATGCTTTCGACCTGGGAAATTAAGCGGCCTCTCGTAGCTTTGATGCACGTTTCTCGCACGCACCAGCCTTGCCACGGCTGGCCATCACAGATCACTTTAGGCCAACTTCTTCCTAGTCAGCTTGGCTACCTCCTGCTTACACACCTGACTGCCAGGAACAAACTGGGACAGGTTTAAAACAAAAGCCCAGGGGACGGCGCTACTTTTGCACACTCACGCTCCCGACTCTTGTAGGAGGCGCATCCAGAAATGCCCCATGCACTGAAACACAGCCCTGCGCTGGGAGGGAACCCGCGGCTGCAGGCACTCGAGTCAGGGGCCTCTCGGAAGGCCAAAAGGGAAAGGCTGAGGACATTGGGAACTTTTGTGTCAACCTCAGCATGGGGAGAAATGGCTCCCCAGCATGCAGAGCGCTCCCAGTTTCCCCGCAGCCCTCTTTCCCCCAAAAGAGCTGTTCAGAGAGGGAGAAAACGGCGTTCCAGCCCCAAACACGCTGACGACCACAAATGGCACCTCACAGAACTAAACCGTGGAATTACTCAAGAAAGATGAACGAGGCCCCGGTGCTGCCAATCAAACAATGAAATGCTGCCACGGGGGACTGGGAGCAACAGGTGCTTGTCAAGAACAAATCCTTGGGCTTTCAGGAGACGTCTTTTCTATCACCGCTTCTTTTAGGAGGCGGCAAGATAAAGGAGTGCAAAGCAAATTAACAGACAGCATAAGGCAGTCACTTGACATTCTCCGTATTGATTCCTTTTCATTAGCTCCTAAGCACTCTGTGCTCCCGCAGAGACAGTCTCCTCCTTCCTCGGGCATCTCATTAGAATAAAAATACTTTTAAAGGCTCTGGAGCCGACCTCTGGATACATCTCCAGAACTACACCTTCATGTCACGTCTTTCACAATCAGCATTTTATACCAATTTGAGGACTGAGAACGGGACGTGACTGGGTTTTCTGCGCGCTTCAAACACCTGGGTTGCCTCTTACAAACACTGTCCATTAAACCTGCACTGCAGTCCTTCTGGGCTTCAGAGAGAGGGGCAGAGGAAGCCAATAGACTGGCCAGGAAGATATTCATTGTGCCCAAATTAGCAAGGAATTTGGGCATGTCATTGCCTGTCTTCAAGGGTTTGCTTCCTGTTGGTGGAAGGTTTTTCCGGGCACGTCCAGAACCATCTAACGAGTGGATTGCTTTTTGTCAGACAGAAGAGAAGACCTTGGGCTCTGTTGCCCGAGGTAATATCTGAACTCCACTTCTGTGAATTTACTTCAGGACCTTGCTGCCTTTAACTATGGCGCAAATCCTGAGGTCGCTGGAAATCATCTCAGTAGAATAATTCGCCTTTAGAGTACTTGCCAGTCCAGTTCAGTGAGCCTAGCGGCCTTTTATCGGCAAAAAAACTTACAGCACACCTGCGTTTGCATACCTGGTCCTCTCCTGGCACCAATAAAAAAGCGTAATGGTGCTGTGCTCCCTCTCTGGACCCACCAGGAAACCGCGGGGCAAAAAAATCACACTGGGAGAGCTGATGTTTGACAACCTTAGTCCAGGAGCCAACCTGACAAGCACGGCACCTGCGAAGCTCAGGCAGGAAAGCCTGAAACTGTGCCTCGGCAGCCACAAAGCCTTTTGTAACCCCGTCCTCCGGAAATCGGCAGCCTATTTCTTCTCAGCTTCTGGCAGAGCAGACACTCCTCTTGTTAATAAAGGAAAGCATCTCCAAGGAATTCTCAACCGCTGGAAAGAAGGCGGAGGTGAAGCCCTCACTTCATTTGCACAGCTCCGATAAAGGCATTTCGCTTTGGAATACAACACGCCCCTCTTCCGTGGGACATTCCCTAACAAAACTAAATGCTTAACCATGACCAAGGGGCTGAAAAACCTCCTTGGCTACCAGGAGCGCCGAGCCAAGGCTGTGCATAAGCGAGCTCCCCACCTGCAGCAGCTCGCCCAGGCCCTAAGGTCGGTGCCTGCTTCCCCTGACCCTTCTGCAGGCTGCGCGGGCACCGTGGGCAGCCCCCCTTGCACGGTCAGTGCCCAGGGAAGTTCCTCCAGTCTTGCCAGGGGATTCCGGGTTTCCAGAACTCCTGACCTTACTGCAGTTCATCTTACGGTAGGCTCTGCCAATAGGAGGGGGGAAACATCTTCTTGGTGGTGGGTCCTCAGGGCTTCGGCAGCTCTGCGCTCGGACACTTCACATCATCCTTTGCCCAGACAGGCTGTGGCGTCTCCTTCTCTGGACACAGCCAAACCCACCTGGATGCCATCCTGTGCAGCGTGCTCCAGGTGATCCTGCTGGGCAGGGGCTGCGACTGGATGATCTTCAGAGCTCCCTGCCAGCCTCGGCCGTTCTGGGATTCTGTGAGCTTTCCTACTTAATTCCACAAGCAAATTACGACACACTTGGGAAAATGCTGGCTGTTTTACGCTGGGATAGATGCTTATCCTCCACTCCCAGGCCCGCCTGCCAGCCAGCAGAGCCTCTGACGTGCTGCTTCTCTGCTAAGGGGTGCCCGCAGCAGGATGCAGCAGTGCTGCGCAGAGGCACCGGGGGGGAAGTCAAGTGCAAGCAGCAGCACAGCCTCCAGATCCTGCTCCCCCCCTTCATCATTCAAGAAGGTTGCAGCAGTCACTGGAAGAAAACTTTTTGCCCCGTTTCTGCTGACCATCAACAGCTCCGGGCCCACCCTCGCTGCTGACCAAAAAGACCCCTGCAACAGAAGCCAAGGAGAGGCAGAGCTTTTCGGCAGGGTCACAGCCTGACTGTGGCCCTGACCCTGCTCAGACACGTCCCAGCTCCCACTGAAGTCCAGGCCCCTACTTAGAGCATTACAGAATCACAGAATCATCCACGTTGGAAGACACCTCCAAGATCACCTAGTCCAACCTCGGGCCTAACACTAACAAGTCCTCCACTAAACCATATCACTAACCTCTACATCTAAACGCCTTTTAAAGACCTCCAGGGATGGCGACTCAACCACTTCCCTGGGCAGCCCCTTCCAATGCCTAACAACCCTTCCAGTAAAGAGGTTTTGCCTAATATCCAACCTAAACCTCCCCTGGCGCAACTTTAGCCCATTCCCCCTCGTCCTGTCACCAGGCACGTGGGAGAACAGACCAACCCCCACCTCGCTACAGCCTCCTTTAAGGTACCTGTAGAGAGCGGTAAGGTCACCCCTGAGCCTCCTCTTCTCCAGGCTGAACAATCCCAGCTCCCTCAGCCGCTCCTCGTAAGACTTGTTCTCCAGACCCCTCACCAGCTTCGTTGCCCCTCTCTGGACTCGCTCGAGCACCTCCACGTCCTTCTTGTAGCGAGGGGCCCGAAACTGAACACACTACTCCAGCTGCGGCCTCACCTGAGCCGAGTACAGGGGGACAATCACTCCCCTAGCCCTGCTGGCCACACTCTTTCCTATGCAAGCCAGGATGCTGTTGGCCTTCTTGGCCACCTGAGCACACTGCTGGCTCATATTCAGCCGACTATCAACCAATACTCCCAGGTCCTTCTCTGCCAGGCAGCTTTCTAACCACTCATCTCCCAGCCCGTAACGCTGCTTGGGGTTGTTGTGCCCCAGCTGCAGGACCCGGCACTTGGCCTTCTTGAACTTCGTACGGTTGGCCTCAGCCCATCGCTCCAGCCTATCCAGATCCTCCTGCAGAGCCTTCTTGAGCAGATCGACACACGCACCTAACTTGGTGTCGTCTGCAAACTTACTGAGGGTGCACTCGATCCCCTCATCCACATCATCGATAAAGACATTAAAGAGAACTGGCCCTAGTACTGGGCCCTGGGGGACTCCCCTAGTGACCGGCCTCCAGCGGGATTTAACTCCAGTTAAATTTAACTGGATTGCAACAGCAGGCGTGCTTCTAGCCACACGTGCCTTTTTGCAGAGAGAAAGCCAAAGAACGTGGCAAACCGCAGCCTGCTGCACCCTGAGGGGCAAGGGCAGAGCAAACCCCGCGCTGGCACAGCCGGGACCATTCCCGCACAGAGCTGCGACGTCCCTGACAGCAGTTTTGGTCAGGGGCACCTGAGGCCAGGTGGGACAGCCTCGGGTGTGCCTCCCACTGCGCGCTGCAGCCTCTCTCGCCTCCGCTTCGGTCACTGTTCTCTGCAACGTGCCGTGCCCTTCAGCACGCTTTCCCCCTCTTTTTCTTGGGGAAGAAACGTCTCACTTCCTCTTACACGTTTGCTATTTGTGGGTAGGGAAAGGAGGAGAAAATACACGGCACTCTGTGTACAAATGCCTTCTCTTCCTTATGGGGAGGCAGCAGGCCATCCAGGCAGTGCTCCATCATCCCAGGTACAACTGCCTGCTTTATTCTAACCTGGCTCTCTGCAAGAACACGGCCTGAAGTTCCCAGCGGCCTGATGAGCTCATGCAGCAACATGGAAGCTGCTCTGCAAGCTCCGTGCATTTACTTATGGTCAAACGAAGCCAAATGCCACTTTGTCCTTGTAAGCGACCAACAAAGGTCACCGACGTCTGCCGCTGGGGCTGGGGAACCACTGCGTGGGGAACTCCGCTGGCTTCAGCAGAGCCCCCCTGCATGACGTCACCCAGAATTCTGACCCAAAATTGGACCGATTTCGGTGACACCGAGACTAAAGGTCAGACTGATCTTCACAATGTCCTTCACAGTTTCCTTTAGGAGTATCCTTTCTGTTAAGGGAAGCGTCCCTGCAAGTGACGTATAAAATTGACACCACTTCAGCTGCTTTCATTTTTAGTAGAGTTTTGGGATTTCTTAGCTTTTCCTCAACTTTACTCTTCAGCTGAAATAAAGTTCATTTCAATGAACTCATTTCACCTTTGCTGAGCAGCTGCTCTTGCAATTGCTGCTACAACTACTTGATTCCCCTCCCCAGAATCACAACCCGTGGCTTTGGGCTTTTCAAGGTTTATTATTCATTCAGTTCTTCCTTCGTGCTTCCATGGTGGGCAGGAACAGACGTGTCCCCCTGTGCGGCAACGGGGGACAGCTGGGGGGCTCCTCTCTGCTTGCTTCTCCTCTTCCAGCCGCACGCACAGGCAGCGATGGGACCAAACTGGGGCACGCTCCTGGCCCCCTCAGCAGGCAGCTCTCAGAGCTCTGCAGGGCAGGCAGCACAGCCCCAGCCGGACCCCAGCACGCTCCCACAGCCGCCTGGCACGGCCCCGCAGCCCTGCGCACACACCTGGGCACCTTTTCCACCGCCCGGCCCGGGCCTGGGCTCCGCATCACCTGCTGCCGCCACCCAGTGATGCACTGCCCATGTCACAGCAGGCAGCGGGTGCCCCGTGCCACAAAGGGGCGGGGACGGCCTTGCCCCGGAACGCTGGCCCCAACGGCCACGCAGCCCTGCCATGGCTGCCCGTGCTGACGGGGAGGCTGCTCGGCTGCCTGCTCCTGCTGCTCCAGCCTCCGCTCTGGACACAAACTCAACCAGAGGAATTCAGCTCCTCTCTCCTCTCTCCTCAGGCCCTCACCTCAAACGCCTCTCAGCGCCCTACAGGACACTGACCGAACTAAACCACCGCACACTCCTGGCCGCTCCTTTCCGGCACTGGGCCGGACAACTGTCCATGCTCTCCACGACAGGTAAGATAGTACCAACCCACACCCCACCGCAGTCTAACAGCAAGCAGGACAGTGACACGCTCGGGCCAGGACAGGAGGGACCTCTCCATCAGGATAACGGGAGACAGATGGACATGGTGAGATGCTTGAGACTCTTGGGCACAGAGGCAGGGGCTGCCTCTTGTCACAGGGGGATGCTGCTCCGTTTGGTGCTTCTTCTCTTTCAGCCACAATCACACAACGATGGGACCACACCACGGCACACTCCTGGCCTCTCTCCCCTTCAGAACTCAGCTGGAAAAGCTGTCAACACTCTACAGGACAGGTAAGATCGCCCCAACCCACACCCACCACAGTCCACAGCAAGCAGCCAGGTGACACGCTCGCGCCACGACGGCAGTGACCGCTCCATCAGGACGACGGGACACGGACAGCCGACAGCTCCATCAGGACGAGGGGACACGGACAGCCTCGGTGAGACGCTCGAGACCCTCGCGCACAGAGGCAGGGGCTGCCCGTGGTCACAGGGGGATGCTGCTCCGTTTGGTGCTTCTTCTCTTTCAGCCACAATCACACAGCGATGGGACCACACCACGGCACACTCCTGGCCTCACTGCCCTCGACCACTCAGCTGGAAGGAAGAGCTGCCAACGCTCTCCAGGACAGGTAAGATCGCCCCAACCCACACCCACCACGGTCCACAGCAAGCAGCCAGGTGACACGATCGGGCCAGGACAGAAGTGACTGCTCCATCAGGACGACGGGAACACGAACGGACGTGGTGAGATGCTTGAGACCCTCAGGCAGATAGCCTGGGGCTGCCCGTGGTCACAGGGGGATGCTGCTCCGTTTGTTCCTTCTCTTATTCAAGCCAGACACACACAGCGATGGGACCAGACCATGGCACGCTCCTGGCCGCTCCGCCCTTGAGAACTCAGCTGGAAGGAAGAGCTGCCAATGCTCTAAAGGACAGATAAGCCATCCCCAACCCACACCCCACTCACAGCATGCCACAAGATGACATGCTTGGGCTATGAGGGGCATCTCCTGGCCGTCAGGGAGACGTGACATGGACGGCCTTGGAGTGAGGCTGGGAGAGCCTCACTCAGGGATGCAGGCGCTGACCCTGGCAACGGCCTGGGGCTGCTCTTTTGGGTCATTTTCCTTTCTCACCCCATCACAGAGCCCCGAGCACACCAACGTCTGCCACTGGCCTTTCCCTCCTCTGCCCTCTCCCTCCGCGGCCACTGACCTGAAGGCTGGTGCAGCTTTCTACAACCACAGCCACCGGAGGAGCAGGAAGCACACAAGGACCCCGTCCCTACCCGGCCATGGTCCTACAAGCACACCAGCGGGGACCGCGGCTATGGACAAAGAGAGCTCGGCACGCCCCCGCGCCACCCCACCCCACCCCACCCCACGTCTCTCTCAAACCTCGCTCAAATAAAGATTCTGATTCACAACCTCATCGGCTGCTTTCTCCTGCCCTTCTTGGGGAAACCTCGGGGGGCTCTGCCTTTTGCACAAGGAGCGAGTGCACCAGCCTCCGCTTCTTCAGATGCTGGCATCAAGAGAATTTCAAAGCAGATTAAGTGTCCTAATGTAAGACCAGAATCTGCAGGCGTGGGTCTGGAAACCAGTGTGCTCCCTCTTTCAGCAGTTTGTTCCTTCTTTGTCCACAAATCCTCTGACAGGGACTCTACAGTGCTTAGACTGAATTTTTTCTTGTCCCACCGTGCTGGTGGTACTGCTGCTGTCAGTGGAGCAGCAGCACCACTCATTACTCCAGCGAAAGGAGCTTGCTTACAAGGCACGCTCTCTTCCTTGCATCTCAGTCCTTGTGTCGCTGCAAGCTCCTGCGGTGGCTGTCTGTATAGGGCACCAGCTTGCCTGGGTCATGGTTTGTACCTGTGCTCTCACGCACAAAGCACCATCCTTGCGGGGCTGTCAGGGCACTTCAGAGACATCCTGATGGAAAGTGTGACTCCCAGACATTGGAGACAACAAACGACATAAACTTGAAAATAAAACTGCCGTGGTGTCATAGATCACATCTCCCCCTTGCTACCCAGAGTTCTCCGTTGCAAAGGAGGGAAAGAAGTGGGGTAAATCTTTTCGGGTTTCAATTAATCTTTGAGGGCCACCCTAGTCAATAAGGGCATGAGCAATGAGGTCTGGTTGCAGCCTGGGCAAGAACATTTAACGGAAAACCCTCATCTGTTGTGATGGAGCTGCTTGAGGAAATTCCCCTTCCTGATATGGATTGTGGAAGAGGAAAAATAACTCAGTCTTCATTGTTTCTTTCCTGAGACAAAGCATGGAGGAAAAAAGCACTTGTTTTGAACTTAATCATTTATATGATGAAGGTCAAAACATTTACCCATTACTATTCCTGACCATCTTCTCAGTTCAGTAAGTCACTTCCAAATCTTACTCCTCACAGATAACATTTCAATGAGGTTGCAGTCAGAAATAGCCTAAGTTAGCCTTTTTAATTTTTCCTCAGTAAATAGCTTTATATTCTTTCAAGGAAGACAGACTAGAAAAGCATTGCAAAGGCAGTTATAGGTTTCAACAGTGTAAGCCCCTACCTAAATCACTTTTAAAAGTTAAGAAGTCAGCAGCTTTAAGGTACTTTGGTCGACTTTGAAAATTTTACCCTGATCTGGAACTCAAACAATTTACAGGAACCCGAGGAGATGAGCGACCCTTTCACACAGCCCAGCACAGCCTGTCAGACATCATTTTAGCTAGCTGCATTTAGGAAATCTGCCATCTCCTCTAAGAGCAGAGGTAGTGACCAGCACCTTCCAAATGCCAAATTACATATTCCCTAAAACCTGTACCAGTCATCTGGATTTATAAAACATATGCAGAACTCACTACAGGGAAAAAAACACTCCTTGTTCTTACAGTGTTTTAAGTGCCTTATATTCAAGTTCCATGAGGTAGCAACTTAAATGATTACACAATCTTTTCCAAAGCTTTTTCCCTCCCTTCAGTTACAAGCATGGAGAATGATTTTTTCAGCTTCCTACCCTGCACCAACGCTCCATGAGAGAGCACATTCTAGCCTAGATTCCCACACATTGCCATGTCTTCATGATTTCTTCATCAAGGGAGCAATGCCCATCTGGACGCACTTGGCTGGCAATGCTTTATCACACATAAGAAATGATGCACAGTATGGAAAAGCACTGTCTGCCTTGAGTTTTAAGCTATCATCCAGGGGGCTGACAGTGTTGCACCAGGTTATGAGCGGTCACAGTTTGCTATCTTACTGATGAAGCTTTCCCCAAGTGAGATTAATAAGTGTTCCCTCCTCTCCTTCTCCCCGCTTCCTTCCAGCATCTCCTTGCCCCTGGAAGGATCGCATGAAAACTGCGAGGGAGGAGAACTCATTTTTCTCTCTTGTGTTCAGGGAAACAGAAGCATACATACTCACATGCTTTGTAAACAAATGAACTTACATTAAAGACAGGAGCTGTGCATAATCAGTACCATTTTCTAGCACAAACAGCCCAGAAAGGCCCCATCCATGGGCTGCCCACTCAGATCAAAGTGGCGACAACAGCTACACCAGCAGGGAGGACATGAGCTGCTCTGGAGAGATCACCCATCCATCTGCTGTGACAGTGGGTGTAGAAAACAGGGGGACTGAGTTGTCGCCTAGCTCCTGCTTTCTCCCCGTCAGTAATGCTCTGAAGATAATAATGAGCAAACTTGAGCAAGCTGTGCTTTCCGAGATGGTATTTCCATGGAGATGTTCCTGAATATCTCCAGCTGGTGTCCTGGCTATAGATTTCAGTTTTGTTTCTAAACGGTATGACAAGTACTCTGATTAAAAGCAAATAGACTGTCTTTATTCTGAGGTGTGCAGGTTACTGGGGGGGAGCCATGTCTGTAATGCATATTTCTCACAAAGAAATTCTGATTTTGCTTTACTTTCCATTCTAAATAAAGCCCTCTTCTCTGGTTAGTTTTAACCAATCCCTGAACACAAGACATTCTGGGATCTAGCCTGTGCCCCATGGAAAAGCCATCTTCACACACAGTGTGAAATAATTACATTTTCTGATGGGGAAAAAACCCTTCGTGGTTTTACCCAGTTTGATTTGGACGATGAGGGGGCGAGTTGCTGGCTCTGCTGCTGAGCTGTGTGCAATATGCACCAAGCCTTCAGACTGGAAAGCTCTGCACTACCAAGTACCTCCTCCTGAAAAAGTCCATTTTCTTACTCAAGACATTCCTCTGGTCAAAAACCTTGGATTAAACGTTATATTCTGTATTCCCTGAAAACAAGTGCTTAATTGTTGCAGGAGCTGCAGAGCATGTGATCAAAGGATGCCATATGGGCCAGTTATTAACAAAGAAAAATGAACGCACCATTCATCGGGCTGTAATTAAAACTGAGTAAGTTTTCATTCCCATTGTTGATCTGTCTCTTTGTACCACAAAGAATAAACAGCTTCTTGCCTTATTACTCCTAACATGAATGCACAGCTCATCAGGTCTTGTGAATGGATATGGTAGTAAATATTTCATATTATGTCTCAATAATATGCTGATACATATATGCAAGCACACTGCCTACCAGCTTCCTACTTGCACACATGTTAATAGGATCATGTTTATATACATATACTGAAATACAAATTCCATCCAAACTAACACAAAGCCAACCAAGATAAAAATAAAATCACTGCAGTCAGTTTTCATGCCATTCTGAATTTCAAGTGCTTTAAGATACGACTGTAATTTGCAAGTCCACATTCTACACTAGCATATTGCAAAACCATTGCATAAAAGCCTTTTTAAACTGTCAAAATAGATATCATTGTATTCCCACTTTCTTGACTCACATCTTAATCTAAAAACAACAAAAGCTTTCCAAAGAAAATTTTTAAGTGTGAGAATCAGTTTTCCCTCAGATTTACTTCTACAGAACTGTCAAATATAATCATTAATATACACCACAAGATTTATAATATTTTAATTGTCTTTCCTTCTGAGATTTTTTTCCACCACCACCACACACCAAAAGGGCTAGAAATGTCCTTATCCTCATGTGTTCCAACAAAAATGAGAGCTCAGGATCCCGACACATTTCCAAGGCAATCGGGTTGCTGAGCACCATGCCAGATGTCTGACAGCAAAACCCCAAAACGTGGCCGCACCACTTTGAGGCTGGCTGCAGCCATGGCCCTCACACTCCCAGGAGCTGTGGATAGACCACAAAGTGGTGCTGCACCCCACATCACCCATCTGTCTTGCCTGCCCTCCCACAAGGCCCCGAGCCACAGAAACACACCAGCAGCAAACCAGTAACACGGAACCAAAAGGCACCTTGGAGACCCAAGTTGTGTCCTTGGTAAAGCTCCACTGGCTGCATTCAGATGCTTCCAATTTAACCTAAAACTGGCAGAATTTACATCTTCAGACACAGCTTCCCGCCCTTGTCCTTCATTTTTAGTGGCATAACTACAACAGCCACAGCTCGCAACTTCACAAATTCATTTCCAACATTAATTCTAGACAACCTCTCCATCATTCTCTGACTTTCTCCTCTCCGTTGAATTTTTTCCTTCCTTCTTCAGGTGCAGAAAAATAAAATAACCAAAGGGAGGGGGAAAGAGCTCAGCTAGTGCTTGGTTGCAAATTCTGAGTTCACAGTTTTATTATTTATGTTAAACTTTGCAAAGGGGTTATGGTCCCCCCTTCGCCATTATTTTTTTAAAGTTCGTTTGGAAGTCTTAAAAGCACAGACACAAATGAAGCTAGTCACTACAGAATATTTTTTGCCCTTTCAGACCAGACTGAGGGTACTCAGCACGGCCTTTCACTAAAAGGGCATTCTTTAAAGGATGTTTGTATCGTTAACTTTTGTTGTTTTCAATGTTACTGAGAACGGCACAACAGGTTCAAGTGGTATGTGACAACGGAGGCATACCAGCCTCAAAACATGAGCCCCTGAGAACAAGCTTTCCAGTTGCCTGGAGAATGCCCAATCCTCTCTGAACATGGCAGTACAAACAACCACCACTCGCACCTACTGACATCCTTGTGATGTTTCCAGTGATTCAGAGCCTCAACAGAGAGAAAAAGGTACTTGAAAGGTATCAGTGCCGGTTTCCAACAGCACTTAGGATGATCTGCACAAATGCTAAAGGAGCCTTAGGTCCTTCTAAATCCAAGCTGAACATTCTTCTAAGATGAACGGTGATAAAGCTTATAGAAACATCCCACACAGGCCAGGGAGGGAGCAATGTCAGTACTATGCGTGTTAAACTATAAATCTTAACCTGAAAGAAGCCTTAACTGAAATTCTGCAATAAAGCCACAGAAAATCACAAACACATCTATAAAATAAAATGCTTCTGTTCTACAGATACTGCCTCTCCTCCCATATAACGGCAGTGCCTGCGATTTCTGGAAGGAATGTTTGAAATCCAGTGAGTTTGAATGTCAGCTTCCCATGGCTCCCTCAGAATCCTCAGCCAGCAAAAACAGGAATAGGAATAGTGCAGAAACATAGGGGAAAGTGAAGAAGTCATTTAGACTATTTACAGGGCCAATAAAATGAATATTTAGATGACACAGCACCAGTGTTTGTCAATGCTACCTCGCACAACTGCACTAAAGTCATACTAAAACACATTTGCCTCATCATCTCTCATTAAGACGAGGTCCTATTTCATTCTCATTGCTGCAGCTGGTAACAGAGCTACGCAGTTTCCTACACTGCAGTCCCACTTGTCACAGAAGCCAGTTCAACAAGGTTATTTCCTCCCGCAGCTGAAACGCAGCTCGGAATTGCATCAAGAAGTGAGGCCTCCTCTCCCCCCCACTCGAACATAACAGGGAAACTCTTCCTTACAGCTACAGCTGCAAATAGATGCACTTCTCTCCTCCACCTGCAGAACTTAGCCTTCCTATTCCAACCTCTTCCCATCCTTCTCAAAGCAGCACAACAACAACAAAACAGCTTGGAAACCGTGCCGCTGCTTGCTGGCTCCTTAGGGGACCCACTGCACCCCAAGCCAGCACGGGACTGCAGAGCTACTCCAGCCAAGGACAGAAAGCATCAGCACCATCAGCACAGGTGTGCCAGGCACAGCTCACAAGTACAGAAAGTGCAAGCTCAGGAAGTGTTTGGGAACTGTATACAGCTTCACTCATCTTTAATTTAATACTCTGTCTTAGCCCTGAGGATGCTGCATTGTCCCTGCACGACGCTCCACGTAGTTTGCAGGAAACACTGCCACCCCACTTTTTCCCTCTCTCCTAAACAAAGAATGTTGGAACATCAGAGAGAGGTATTTTGAACAAGTACAGTGGTAAAAGGTCGCTTCCCAAAGCTGCCAAGAAGCCACAGTTCCCATCCCCACACCGGCTTTTAGAGGCACTGCAGGTTGTTACAGTGAAAATTCAAACGTTTAGTATTATGTCTGAAGCAGCAGGTATGTTGCATTCTCACAATCAGCTTCATCTTTAAACGCCATAGACCTGCTGCAGCCCAAAAAGCTGCATTCCTTCAACCTGTGGGTCAGCTATCAGTTCTGTAGGTAGCAATAGTTTCAGAGGCTCTTCCAGAAACGTTCATCTGGAGAGCAGTTTGCAACTGACGTAGGTGCAATGCAGCATCCTGCCACTTTGAGCACAAACACTTCTTGGGGTACATTTAAAACATCCTCTTCCTTAGCTCTGCCCTATTTTTGCTCTGTTGCAAAGCACAACTGGCAAAACAATCCATAGCACCAAACTTCACAGAAGTTATCCTCAAAAAAGAAAGGGCAAGATTAATCAGCAATTTTTAGAAGACTTGAGCAAATATTACCAAGCAGCTCTGGTATTTTGAGTTTCTACTAGCATAAGACTAACGCTGAAGAAAATATTTTAAGATCAACATCTTGCAGCTGTATTTTCTTCTCTCATAGCAAAAAGCTTAAATCAAGGTCTTGCAGCACAGGAAATATTCACAGGAGACAAATGCAGTGTTTCAACTTAGATCATTGCAACAGTTAATTGAGCATTTTGAGACAGCAAGCAATTTAACCAAGTAAATTTTCACCTAATTAAGCAGCAAATGAGATGCAGTCCACGGGAGCCGCACATTTAATTGTGTCAGCAATTACATTATAAAGCACTTCACGCACATGTACGTGTTTATACGTATCTATCGTTATACACTTACCGTGCAGCAAGGCATGGGTGTTACGTCGGTCTCAAAACAATTGCTTTAGAGCCTCAGGCAGAGCAACCTTCCTCCCACTCTCATCTCGGGCAAGTCAGTGTTTCTGGAAGGTGGCCAGGCAAGATCAGATTCATCAGCCAATAAAATTGTCTAAAGCTGCCGTTCCACAGGAGACTGCTCCTCTGGCTGCAGACTCAAGAGCAGCCAATAAAGAAGAAAATCAGCATCAGGGTGCGGGTGAGCATTTTGCCCCATACTAATGGTCTGCTCGCCAAAAAGCCAGCTTCGCTCTGCCTGTGCTGATGTATACCGTCATCCTGCATGAAAAACAACTTGCACTTGACTTGCCTGGCTAAAATAGAAGCACAGCTATTTGGAACACTGGCAAGGGTAAAGAAATCAGTCAGTCGAGCAGGTGCCTGATGAGCTGGGAAGCAGCACAGCGACACCCAGAGCCGTGAATTCATGCTATGAGTGGGGGCAGCATCAGCCCTCGCTTTGTAGGGGGAGGTGGGAGTTGCTGCTCCAGTAACTGAGCACTCACTTAAGGACAGAGATGTTGTTTGTGGTGGGCAGTGTGGAGAAAAATCTGAAACCTTACCTCTCGCGTGTTTTCTGGAGCTGGACCTGCTGCAGTGGCTGTGTGAAGCCATCCCACCTCCAGCTCCGCGCATTTGTCCTGGACGTCACTGCCACTCAGAAGAGCCCTGGATTGCACCCTGCCAGCCTACAGCAGCAGAGACACATCTCGGCATGCAACAAAGCTTCGCGGAGGTGGCTGACGTCCAGGGCATCCAGGGAACCGTAGGCCTTGCTTTCACTAGGAAAAACAAGATATGTCAACCTTAGTATGTGTTGGCTAAGCTGAAGTAAATCCTAAAGATGACAAAGCACTTGTTGCATTTGTACGCGTTAGCAGGTCAAAAGCCTTTGGAGGTCTTCCTTCTAAATCAGCACTAGGACGAAGATGAGGCTGGTTTGAAAACGTGTATTTTGACACCAGAGGAACTATTTTGCTATGAAATCCCAATGGAGAAAAAACATGGGTGGCATTCACCTCTGCTAACTTCCCTGAGGTAGAACCTATTTGCACTTTTTTCCATGCAAGTTTTTGCATTGAGGTGCTTCACCTGCAAAGCCAACTCCTCACCCGATCTGAGGGCAGCCCAGCCAAGGCCCACATTTCCAGCCACATTTATTTCAGTCTGCTGACACAAGTGAGAAGCACACACCACCCAGTCTTCACTAGTGCCATTAAAGACCCTCACCTACGTGTACTGGAGAACAAAGTTGTCTGGAGTGCAGGCAGCCCCTTGGAAAGCTATGACTGCAAAAAGCTATACCACGTCTTGAAATGGGAGGGGTTTCTTAATGAAAAAGCACATGGTAAAAAAAAAAATGGGTTAGATTAGAATAAGGTCAGCAAGATTGTCATTAACAATAACCGCTCTTCCCTTTCATGTGCCTTCAATCTCCTGTTTTGCTATGGATGTATTTTCACTTATTTATGCAGGACAGTGCTACCTGTGCTCTCTTTACATGCTGGTAATACAGCCCTCTGGGGGACTATGAACCAGAGATGTCACCCTCAGAGCTCTGAAGGCCACGTTACATTAGGGGAGCTGGAAAAGAAGCTCCAAAAGCTGCCGTACGCTAAAACCAGGCAGCACAGAGGCGCACCTTATCTGAATTCAACAGCCTGGACTTTGTACTCTGATCTTGGAAAGCTCCATGTGCAAGCATTTATTGTCTGGATTTCCCTTTGATGTTAATTGGCATAGACCCACTCAAATTCACAGAGGCTTTTCTGCCAGCTGTGGGAACGGCTGCTGCCTTTGGAAGGTGTGGGGTTTCACTTTAGGCCCCCGTACTGCACATTGCCCGCTCCATGGCGCTGCCGGGCAGCGAGCACACCCCACCGCAAAGGCAATTACATGCTGGGTGCTCCCTCAAAGCAGATCTGGGTGCTGCGGAAGACGCTCATTGAGCACAGCTTATGAAAACGGTGTCTTGGCTGCAAATAGAGGCAGGACACATACTTACTGGAAGCAGAAGTCTTAAGGAAACTAAGGGAAACATGATGAGCAAGCAAGGAGCCCCATGCCTTTCGGAGTAGGAGAGCACTAAGCCAGCAGCAGGCCCACACTGGTGGTACACATGAGGAGACCCCCCACAGATTACCACAGCAGCCTGCCTCCAGAGCTGCTGAACTTTTGTACAGCTGGCAAAAGGAAAATCGGCTGGGCAGGCAGCTGTGCAGGCACCAGAGGTCAACTTATTCTGCAAGTTCTGCACACTGTGCTAGAAATGGAGTAAATACCTACATTTTCTCCTCCTGTGCATTTGGAATGCGGTCAGACTTCTAAAACAAAGGATTTGTTTTATCACTCATCACGAACTTCAGCTTCAGTATTTAAATGCTGTAACAGAGAGCATTTTCTAAGCTTCTCTCTACACATATTTGAGGTGGTTTTGGCTCTAATTAATTTGGAACAGGGCAGGGAGTTCAGCAATTTTCCTCTTCTCTCTCACATCCCTGTGTCCCACTTTACTTTTAAAGTGGTAGGGCCCATCTAAATCAAGGCACCAGGAGATGAAGAAAGAAAAATATCTAACTGAATTACAGACCGCTGACAGAGCATTTCATCACCACAATCGCGTGCTCAACACTTTTCAGAATTCATAACGTGAGTGGCCATGCAAATCTGTGGTCATTGCAACAGCTGAAGGGGAAAAACCTTACACACACACACAGACAAAAAGCAGAATTCTGTTCACCCGCTGAATCTGCTCACTGAGGAGTTTCCACAGCATGCTCGTGCTTTGCCTGGCCACAGCACATTCTTATTCTCTTTAGCACATTTATTCTCGGGACAGCTTTGTGAAGTAGGGCGTTACTTCTGGGAAAGTTATGTTACTTAGTTGCTACTCTTACTATCAGGAAAGCCCAGGAGCATGCAGGAAGCCTGTAAAAGCTCAAGGAACCGAAACATATCTTTGTAGTTAGAGCTAACACCATTAAAACTGTATCGTGCTTCTCATAATGCAAGATCAAAAGCTGCCTCCCTCTTCCCCATCCCTTCCAGCACATGGATGTGCAGCTGCATCTGTGCATCCCTACAGAGGCAGCTGCACAGCCTAAGCCTTTTAGCAGCAGTCTCCTGTTTATGCATATTTTATGGGTCCAGCATTTCCATGTTTTTTACATATATACATATATAAATGTGTGCGTGACCTCAATGTTTAAAGAGAGCTTCCTGATTTTGGGGGGACAGCTATTTTATATGCAACCCTTCACACGTAGTTTGAGCACAAGGGGTAGCACGACAGTGTCACTTCCATAGTTCTAACTTTTCTAGCATGGCATGATTATAAAGAGCATGTATAGAAAAAAAAAAAACCAGTGAAACAGTCTGAGTTCCTCTGGTTATTTTTTTCTACCTCAATCTAAACAGTCCCTGATTGAGGGTACTGTTCTGTCACCTCCAGAAACAGAGAAATCCATGGGCAATTCTAAGCAAAGAACTGCAATATGCACCAGAAAGCATGCATCAGTCCTAAAGTTGAAAAATACAGCCTGCAGAGAATAACACAAAAAAACTATTTCCCCACGTGTCGTTCACACCTGTGAGAAGATGCCCTCTCTTGCAGCAGGCAGGTCAGGAGGCACCACATCCTTGCTGAAAAGGGGAAGGGAGAGGGCAGAGCATGGAAGGAGAGACAAGATCAATGGATGGTGTTTCAGTAAGCCCTTGCGTGAAGGGTGAACAAGGGGTAGGAAAGGCTCAGTGCTCAGCTCCTGATGGCTTCACACAATCCTGCTCCGGGTGCAGGCCACAATGAGCAAGGATGGTGCCAGCTGGACTTTTTGTGCCACAGAGTAGCTGCACAGCTACCTGTAATAAACACCTTCTGTGTGTGCTGTCCTGTGATTTATCATGACAAACACCCAGATTACCCATTAATACAGAAAACAAGACTAAGCAATGCACAAATTAAAAAATCGTGTTGCTCAGAACTCACTTTGATCCAAATGAAGCAACTTTGCACGTCTAATACTGCAGCTTTTGGCCTTGAGTATTATTGACAGGAAAACTGAATTTGAACTGAACTGCCTGAGTTTTTATTTCTACACACAAACACCCAAAATCAGTTTGACACTGCAGTATAGAGTCGGTGCCCTCTGGCTGGCAGTCCTGTTACCATCTGTAACGAACATAACATCTTAAAACATAAATATTTTATGTTGGAACAGCAAATACAGTCTGAAAGGAAGAAGGTAGTTGTGGAAAGTGACATCGGAAAAGGAAAGAGTCAATGTGGGCCTCTCCAGCGTGGGCTTTCATGGAATTATGAGCATTAATTACCCTGCCTGCCTCACCTGCCACCAAAGCACACCCCAAGAGGCAGGAGGCCCATGGGGAAGCCCAGTACTGAGCAAGGACAGAGGTCTCCAAGGCAGAGAGTGCTGCCCTGGGACCCTGCAAATTCATTTTCCAGCTCAGTTCCAGATTTTTGCCCCACCCTTGACAAAACTCCTAACTGCACCAGGGAGGAAATATGTATAAATAAATTAACAATTTTAATAAACAGCTGTTCCAGCATAAATACCCTGTCACATCCCATTTTCTGCTTGTAGAAACAAACTTTACCCGTGCTTCCTCTGCTGCACTTGGGCTAATTTATCATACATTATTCACGTTGCTTCGTATTGGTGTTTAATTATTCACAACTCCCTCCACCCTCGCCCCCTTTCTCCCTCCACTTGCGTGAGGATCAGTCCATACCATTCAACAGCGAAAGCCCTCGCACCAACAAAGACGAGGCTGGGCACGATACACTTTGACCAGAAAATCCCAAACCCCGTATCTCACTCACGGACTAGCTTGGTTCACACCTCAGCGCTCCCTGATGGGACTCAGGAGCCATCTCAGCGTCCCCTGCCCTACCCCTCGCCGCCCAATGCTCGCTGAGGGGACACGCGGAGGAAAATGGCCGCCGGGGGAACGCGCCGCTGGGCGCCATCAGGGCCAGCTGTCCCCTCGTGTTTTTCTTTAAAAGCTGCAGCACTCTCCTCCTTTTAATAACACCGTCCCTCGGGACCGGCCGACGGCTGCAGGATAGTGCCCAGCGATGGAGAGAGCGGGGCGGATCGCAGCGATGGGCGCCCGCACGTGAGGTGCAAGGCTGTGAGGGCAGACCGCAGCTCTGAGGAGAGGCGACGCGCGCGCGAAGCGCGGGCGCTACCTCAGCGGCCCCGCCTCAGGGGGCGGCCGAGGCTGACGGGGGGGGGGGGGGGGCGGGTACAGGGGAAGTCGGCTGTGGAAAAGGCAGAAAGTGAGGAAAAAGATGGAGAAACGGGAGAGAAAGGGCTCCGCGGGCGCTTGTTCTTTTATCTTTCCTTAGGTTTATGGTGTTTCTCCGTTGTTTATTCATCATTTTTTAACCTGTTGTATGTGGGGAAGATCTGTGTGTTACTCCCTTCAGCATGCGCTCTCAAATTGCTCCACATCTCTGTACCTCAAGGTGAGCTCCCTCAGGGCAGCAAATACACCTCCATTTCCCCAGTAGCACCTGTGCTACGTTTAATCCACTGTTTCAGGGTACTCTCTGGTATAATCATGTACAATGCTGTTGTGAGACAGTATTTTAAGAGTCATTTTCATCTGTTAGTGCCACAGGGGTGTTGTTTTGATGCAACTGCCACTAAGCTGAAAATGAGAGGCTTTTTCCCCTTATGTATGCATTCAGGAGAAAGCTTTAAAAAAGCACCAGCCCCTATACGATTGCAGGCTGATCAGAGGGGGCACAGTGCCAGAGTAGGGGTCTTTCTTTATCTCCTTGCTAGGTACAGGGCTGTATTCAGCAAAGTCCTCAAGCATGTGTGCTTAAATATTTAGTGGCCTTCTGCCTTCAGAAAGGTTATTCACACGTGCTTTAATTCACCTTTGTGCTCAACAGTATCATGCATAAGGACCATGAAGCTTTCCTTAGAAGAAAACCTTTGATGCTAGTCTGCTTCCGAGTCAGCTCCCCAGATTTCAAGACCATAGGCACAACTGAAGCCAAGAATGGTAAGAAGATTATTACTGGCTTCTGTAGTTGAAGTACTAGATACCACTGCATGCGTTTCATTCCAAGTCCCATTTCCAAACAGCCAAAACAGGCTGTGGTGGTGGTGGTTCTTTTTAAAAGCTACAGCATTCTCCTCCTCCTAGTAACACTGACATACTGTTGTGTACAAGAGGTATAAATCTGCTGGCCCTGCTTCCTCACCTCTGCTGTATAGCGATTCCACTCAGCACAGAATGCCTCAGTCAGCATCACCAGCAAATGCATCATGTATGATGTGCTTTTTTAACTTTTAAGGCTTCCCCTCCGGCTTGTATAACGTTATGCAGCTGATTTCTTGAATTCCTACATGCAAAAATCAATCTGTTTGTTCTGAAGCCACAGAGTTTTCATCTGCTGCCAGAGGGGGATCCATCTGGGTGCCATGACTTCCCTCCTTTGAAACGAGCTCCCCGTGTGCCCGCTAGCAGGCGGCAGTCCCACAGCCGCATTCAGGGGCTCTGCCTGCTTTTGCTTTACCAGTGGAGCAGGGAGGATTGGAGATGGAAGACATCCTCAGGCAGAGGCCAGGGCCAGGTTTTCATCCCTGGGGTGAGGCTGGCAGGTACAAGGGCCATTCCTGACAGAAGGGCAGGTGCCTCCTTGCAGGGCTTAGCCCATTTTAAGCACCCAGCTGCTGCAGAAAGGCATAGACTTCCTGTGTATTGTACATGCCTGCCATACACAGCCTCTGTTGCATGTTCAGGGTGGTGCTTGGCACCGCTTAGGCGATGGAATGCCACCCTGCATCTGCTGCTTGCCTCACCAGAGAAGCAGATGAGCCCCAGATACTCACAAAACCTCCTTTTGATTACAAGTCAGCTTACAGAGGAGGGATTTGCACAGGTATAGTAAGACCTTAATCACTTAATCAGAGTTTTCTGTGTTTGCTTCCTGCCTTTGCTGTGGAGTAACTTAGGAGAAGGTGGCATTTCAGTCAACTGTATGAATTCCTTTGGGTTTTCCTGTCTGTTACAGCCCTGTTGTATCTCCTGATTTTTTGTGCTGTGGCTGTGCTTAGTGTGGGAGGTCCTGGGCTGCTTCTGGGGACCAGCCTTTGCCAGGGAGGCAGAGCCCTGCCAGCTCCTTGGGAAGGCTGGCAGGCATCACAGTGAGATCCAGCTCTATCAACTTTGGCTTCTTGACCAGGCCCCTCAGTCGCTTTTATATAACAAGAACCAGATCAAAAAGCCAGGCAAGACACGGATGATTGATTTACCCCAAATCTCTTTCCCCCCCACTGGCAGATTTTAGCACAGGTCCTCCCAGCCTGGCCACCCTCATGCCTGCTGCCCGTGACCTCGCAGAGCTCTCACCCCTACCTTATTTTTCAGTCTCATCATTGAGGCTATTTATTGCTGTAATTAAGTAGATTGATTTCCCCCATATGTGAATACTGAACCATCCTGAGACTATCACTTCAAAGAACTTTTGTCAGATTTGTCACCAATAATTAAACTGTCTCCACCTAAGCAGACTGTGCTTTTGATCAAGAATATGCAGTTTCCTCCTGACTGTGGGCCAAGGAAAGCCACGATTTGATCACAGTGCTGGCAGATATCCTAGCGAGCAAAGGAAGCTCACTTTGTTATGCTTAGCAGCTCCTGCCTTTCAATCATGGGAAATTATCATTTCACTATTAGTGTGAAAGAATTTTCCTTGCATGCCAGCAAAGTTAAAAGGCTACAGTCAGCTTTGAGTATGATGCCTTCCTTATGGAGGGTGATGAGAGACTCGTACTTATCTCACTTTCCTGTTTGCCTGCTCATTTTTGGTACAATCCCAAATTATTAAGATGATATATTAGTTGCAGTAGAATTATTTAACTGTGTTAAATATATTTTTTTTATTTCCCTTTTCTATGGTGTGATGCAAGAACAGGAGGCACCACAGCCTCCCTTCTGCAAACATTTGCACTGCACACCTGCAATAAAACATGCAGGTTTTTTCCACTACAGTCCCTCAGCACCAGCACAGCAGAAACAGGCTTTGCTTCCCCCAGCCCATGGGAAAGCGATTCAGCACCGCAATGTGGCTGCTGGCAAAGGTGTCAGTTCATTTTGCTAGTCTTCTTTGTAGTATTTTAATGGTGACTGTGTGTGTTGTTTGTTTTTTTTTCCACAATGCAGAAATTCATTGCTCAGGCTATGAATCACCTACAAACCTGTCTGATTTTATTCCCATTCTACCTGTTTTGCTGAAAGAAACTACTTGTGAATATTTTGGGAAAAAAAAAAACCACGTTTAACTCTATTCTAAAAAAAAATAAATCTAAAAAGTCCAGAAAATGGTAGACAATTGCAAATTCTGTTTGGTAGGGTGACCATGGTCATCACACTGCCATCTCGTGCTCCACTCAGCTAGTAGTTCTATTCGTCTGGTCACGCTGTGGAATGTAAAGTCTCACCAGGATGGGTCTTTCCCTCAGTGGCTCTGCCCCCCCGCCCAGAAAGCAGCCTGCTTGACTCCCAAATAGGCACTCTGCCTTTTCTGAAATAAACTGAATAGCCAAGACCTTGGGAGTTGAAGTGTCTGCTAAGTGAAAGAACAATTCAGCGAAAAACTGCAATAGCGTCTTTTCTCTGAGTGCTGTGAGAGCAGCCTCTGCAGACCAGGGTGCTTGTTGTGTCTTCACATAGATTCTGGCTCTACCTAGTAAAAGCACTTACAATTTACTTTGTGCAATAAATTATGACTGTAGTCATGTTTTATCTGTAATGAATTGCCTGTATTCTACAGAATAATACCTCTCTACATCATACCTCTCCTAACATCGTTTAAATCCAGTGACTTTCAAAGAGCCTTAAGGCTCTGGTTTGGAAAAAACACTATGCCTCCCTCAAACTGACTTGTAAAATTTCATCCTGTGCAGCCATGCACGCCTACAACACAGTGGAATAACTTGGCTAGATGGAAAAAACAAACACCAAAAAAAACCAACTCTCTGATTTCTCTCTACGAAATAGAAGGTTGAGGACCTAAATACATGTGACAGATGGCTCAGTACAGCGCTCTTCAGGAAAAAGCATGTATTTTCTACAGCTGCTTAGAATAACATCCTAATATAAATCTATATATAAGAGAAAGCTGTCTTATATGTGCTGACCTATTTCAATATCAAATTCTGCATAAAGGAGAGTTATCAGCATTACTACAGTTTGTGTCCAGTTCTAGATAACAACTCAGGTTACCATCTGCAGAAAGCTTAAATGCATGTTACTGACTGACATCTGTGTATTTTCAGATTCCCTGGTCTATGACCCACCGTGTTCTAGCTTCACATTTAATTTTGTTTCTTAAAAAAAAAGCATGCCCAGTTTGTCCAGGCCACGTTCAAGCTGTTTGCTCTGGGCGTGCCTCTTCCTTCTCTGTCTGACTTGGAAGAGGAGGGGAGCAGGGTTCCATGTGTGACTGGAATCGGTGCTTTCTTTGGATTTTTCAGGATTTCAGTCCCCTTGACTACAAAATGTTTTAAATAAACTAAAATGGCATATAATCTTAAATCCTAATTGAAACAATCAATGTTCATCTTCATTTGGAAATTGTTTTAAAAACATCCAAATGGTGAAAAAATAAAATGGAAAGAAATTCCCAAGAAAGCTTTTTTACAGGCACTGTGGAACTGTTCAAAGCTTTGTCTGATGGCGTTTTTTTTAAAGGCAATGCTTTCTAAAAACCTAAAAAGCTCATTTTCAAAATACCAAGTTGCAGCATCAGTGGCAATGCTGGCACTGAGCTTGACGAATGAAAATATTGATGAACTTGACAAATGAAAATATTCACTACAACTAACACTGTGAAACCTATTTTGCTGGCATCCCAGTCATGTTTTAGGAGATCGCATGTGGAAGAAGAACAATTCAATAGCTTTAGGCTTGGCTTATTATTAAACTACAACGATTTTAAAGGCTTCACTGATCCTTCACTGTTCAGAAATTTTTCTCGGTATTTTGGTAAGTGGCCTACAAGTGGCCTCCAGCGCTCAGCTTTCCTCCTGCACATGCCTAGCTGGGCTGTCACCGTCCGTGCTGGGAGCATCACTTGGGCCAGGACTAGCACCCGAGAACTGTTTGGCCCCAGGAGACCCTGCCCAGAGCAGATCTTCCCCGGGCCTGATGCTGAATTACGAGCATGGGACGTTTGGATGTGAAATGTTATTTCTTGTTCTGATTTATTCCCCATTGAAAGGGAGACATTGTACGGGTTTGTAAGCAGCTAGGTAGATTTAGATGTGTCTTTCAGTAGATTTAGCACATTTGCTGAAGCTCCCTTACATATCTCCATTATAGCTGTGCTTGTAAAAAAATAATACAATAAAAAGAATCTGCCACTAGAGCTTTGCCTTGACATCTCACTGTGTTTCAGGTTGGAGACAGAAGAAGCCGAAGGAACTCAGCAGATGTTGCCGGATGCTTTAAAAGGTGCATTTAAAGCCTCCCCGAGGAGCTATGTAAGAAAAGGCATGGAAGAATCATGGTTAGTGTTACACACATGCACATAAACAGATCCATTAACTGAAATAGCCTTTTAACTGTTATCCTTATTGACCAGTACAAGCAAGCACATCATTGTTTCCTGTCTTTATTGATATATCTGCACTGTCTTCAGCAATCCTATAAATCTGTTATTGCTGGGAACAGCTGCAGAGCAGACTGATAAGGAAAGGAAATGAGCATAGCTGATAATCCAGAATAACCAGCTCCAGACTGGTCCGACCAGAGCCATTACACCTTGGACTAGGCGCACCATCAGAAAATGTCTAGGCATTGCCAAGACTAGAGTGTAAAAGCAACTTCTCAAGGAAGCAAAGGCTTGTTTGACATAGTCACCAGCTACTTTGCATTGTCAGGCTATTGCTGAACTTACTGTTTCTGAAATGCGCCATCTAACCAGGTGTACATCTCTACAGACAAGCATGCTGCATCTGGCTGAACCGCTGACGTGAGCCAGGGCTGGTGGGGATGGGCTTTGCACCTACAGCATGGGGAGGAGGAAGGGGAAACAGCACATGGGGTGGAGGGAGGTTATCGGCATCTGGGAAGCAAAAGGGGAAAGTGAGCAGCTTGGCAGGAGCAGCTTTCCCTGGGAAGAACGATGGTATCGTGTGCCACCTGGAGGCTGAAAACAGAAATAAACAGAATATATTGTACAGTTCCAGCCATCACTTTTTAGGTGGACACATACCTTAATCAGAGCAGATGTTAGATCAGCCTTTACCACAGAGCCTGTTTTCCTTCTGTAATGCATTCCCAGCACTGGAAATACCACATGAAACAACTGTCAATCAAAAACAAGTCCAGAAATCTCTTACACCTTTTCTTAAAATTTCAGCACACGTCTTCTTGCCCATCCTGCTCTCCATCAAAACAGGGACAGAAGCATGGCAGTGTGTGAGAGCACTGTCTCTCTAGCACATGGCAATGTGCTTGCAGTCTTCTCACAAGCACTATTAAAACATTAGGGATGTCCACAAAACACTAGAATTATGTCCAGAACATCACTCCAGAGAATCTGGCTCTTCCCCCGTCACTTGGAAAGCTGAAGGTAGGATGTGAGTTAAAGGAACTCACTTTGATCAAATTAGACTACCATTTCTTCGTGAGGGGGGCTCAGTTGTTTGCTTTGCTTCTGGCTGTTGGTGGATGTTATCTACTAGCTTAAAATGAAAGAAAACTGGGAAAAGGTACCTGGATGAATAAATGCGGTGAAGTAAGCAACAAGGACAAAAAAAAGAACAGGCCTGGATCCTGAACCTTTTTCTTCACATCTAGGAAACGGGCTGACAGGGGCTCCCAGCTTCTTCCCCTTGTGAGACATACAAACAGCCCCTTCCCTTCTGCCAGCAAAGCAAGCAGAAAGCAGCTCCTCCTGGTGCTTTCCAGGCAGGTTTTGCGCTTCATTTACCTCCACCTGCACAGGCAGGAGGCTGGCATGGGCAGAGTTTTTTTTCCCAACACAAAAGGAGGGAGAATGGAACAGCACAGCACTGAGGTGACAACGTTTGGCACCAACTCCACAAACATTTCTGCAAATTGCTGAAAGCAAAACCATTTAAAGTCAGAGGTTTCAACAACAGGAGGTTTCTTTGGTTGTGTGATGACTGAAAAGGACTCCCTGAGCAGTGCCACAGTAATTGAAAAAGAAAAAAACTAACTTCTCTGGTGGATATGAGAAGTGGGAGAACACTGTACCTACCTCAGAAGTGAGTAAACTGTTGCTCTCTCTTTGCTCCTCATTCTGCCCATGGACAAAAGCAGTTGTATTTACTTTTTTTTTTTTTTCTCCCCTAGATCACCCAGAAGCTTTTAAGGCCTAGCAGCTTTCCAGCACTAAGATTTTTCTTTTTGCTTGAGAAAGGCATAGTGTGCAAAATTCTCCCGTGTTTTTCCCTTCCAAGCCCCCATTTTTTACTCCCGTTCTGCAAGAACATCCACATCTGTTCATCTCCAAACTCCATTTGCTGCCTGGTAACACCCAGCCAGGAAGGGCATGGAAGAGCAGCAGCATTTCTGACTGCATCCCATTTATCAAATAAAGAACAGGACAAAAACATTACATTCTTCTCTCTGACCTCCAGTTCTTTAGTCTCAAAGGCAGTAAAACTAATAAATGATAAGACCAGGTACAAAATTTGATTTCCAGATACACTGGCTCAACTCTACCCACCTGAACAGGCTACTAACAGCTGGTAAGACTGAATAAACCCCTGCCTGCAAGAAATGTCTGCAAAATCAAGCTGAAAAAAGATGGGTTTTCATTGTAGTCAGCAGACACAGAAGTGATTTCAAGAACTGTAGCAGCAAACATTATATATTAGAGGTATATTGCTCAGTTACTCCAAGCTGCAGTTGTACAGTGAGGATGCACTTATGCTGTCCTGCTTTGGGTTACCATGCAAGAGACATTTTCTGCCAGATGAAACTTCTGTCATCCAGTCAGGCATAGCTATGTAATAAATGTGAACAGTTTGTTAAAACAGATTCATCATACTATTAGACAGTCATTTATTAGCAATATTTATGAAGTGACAGGAGCTTCTATGGTAATTCACCACCGTTTAAAACCTGTACATGGCTGAAACAGTAACAGTGGTATTTTGGGAGCTGTGAGAATGCATAACTCTAGGTAGCTTTCCACATGCCCCATGGTCTCTAAGGGCAGCCAGAACAGTTTGAAGTATTTGAATTTCAGTAAACCAAACAACAAGCCTATGTGATATATGGTAAAAAGTGAGGAATCTTGCTCCCTAAAAGCCTCCCTGAAACTTATTGCCCATGGCAATGGTAGTCAGCTGCAGTGGAAGAGTACAAGACAATCACTTTGCTCGTATCTCACCACTCAGTCATTTCAGAAATTGCAGTAGTGTTACCATGGAGGATCACAAGATTTTACAGTAAATGTCAGCACCCTGGGATGAACTGGGGAGCTGCTGAGTGCCAGAATCACTCTCTGGGCATGTGATCTTCCTGGGGAGTGATTTGGATGATGCTGACCAGGTACAGAGACTGAGAATTTTGATAAAAATGGACTTAATTGAGGTATTTTGTATGCATCTACAGTCAGGTAAACTGTAATCAAGAAGTCAGTTATCACAAAGATATTTTTTGTAAGCATCCTTTTCTATGCTTTCCATCATGACAACAGAACATCCCATTCAAGGGCTGAAAAAGTACTCACTCTTGTTTTTCTAGAAGTATTCAAGTCCTAGAAACAGCAGCCCTCACCCATGGCTATTTCAGTGAGTAGAAATCTTCTGACAGAGCTCGGATTAAGGTACTGTTCCTTTAACTGGTGCAAGCTCTTTGTTTAGAGAAACGTCATGTCCTGGTCCTGCCATGCAAGTCTCAATGTCAGAGTAACAACCTTTAGGGAGCCGTGACTGTAACACAAATCATCTCATAATCCACCTTAAAGGGTTGGAACCCACTTTCATTGCACATTTTAAAGCCTTTCTAAATGAAACAGGTATTTTGGCAAATTAATTTTAATTCAAAAGAAGCTAAAAAGAAAACCCTAAGAAAGGAAACGACAAAGTGCTCTAGGATGATGCTTTTTAATTGTTACTTTTATATTTTTAAAAACAAATCAATTAAAAACATTATAGACGTGCTGAAATTTCCTGTACAACAAATAAGAAAACAATAAAATTTGTACATCATATCAAGATATTTAACTAACAGTCACTTATTTGAAACGCATCAACTTTTCCCTTCTTAAGCAGGCCCCAAATGGGAAGAAGTGTAAAACAGAAATGCAGGAGATGTCATTGCCACACAGTAGAGCTTTGTGCCTGGACAGTAAATCAGTTTAGATGAGCAACAGCAAGAGAAAACACTGAATGAAGAGAGAGATCTCAGCAATTATAACACAGAGAACATCAGAATGCAGGGAAAAAATATTTGCCAGGATTCAAGTCACATTGGCCAAAAAGGATCCACAAGAGAACCCTAGTTACCTGTAATCCCGTTCTTCCTGAATAGATATCCTATGAAGCATGGCCTACTTACTCACAGGGACAATAGAGCCAACTTCATTTAAAGCATTTTAAGCCTTACCAACCTTTTCCACCTAACCCTGGGATCATTTAGTTCAAACTTCTGTCTCTTCTCACAATGATTCAGTGCTGGGAAATCACAGAAGTGTTGAAGTGGATACAATGGTATTAAAAATGGATATTCATTAGATGCTGACACAAGGGAGACTTTGGCACCTGCTTCCAACGTCAGAAGAATGGGACAGATACTTTTGTTTTCTGCAAGAAAAGGTGGTTGGGCAGAAACACTACGCTAGCTGGTTCTGATGTTCCACTGCAATATAATGCAAACGCACAATCTAAAGTAGAAGATTCATCTCCCTCTCCTCTGTGCTGTATAAAACAAGGACTTCTGAAGCAACAGAGCATTCATTCACCACCCTAAGGCAGCATGTTCCTGCAGGACCTGGAATAAGGAATGCTGGTTCTGTGCTCTGCACTTAGAAGACTGAAAGGAAGAAAAAATGACATGACTGTAAGGGGCAGGCCTTTCTTCCTCCCAGTTCCTTTGGAATGGTTCTGTTTGGTCCCAGTGGTTTACTTCTGTTTGTCATCTGACAGCAGCTTAGGAAGAATGCTGGGTGAGATCAACTATGTGGACTGCCATTTTGGATGGAGTTGGGCAGGATCACTAACCTCATGCATTAGGTTTAGAGGTTTTTTTGTTTTCTTTTTGTGTGTATGTGTACTGATTTAAAAAAAAATCAGAGAAAGAAAAAATATTCAAGAACCCACAAGTGGCTGCTACAAAAAAATAAAAAACTGAAGCACTTTGTGGTTTGTCCTCCAGTTTTGCTCACCTAGCACACCATAATTTCACACTGGGTGTAAAAAATTCCTCTGGTTATCTGTAAATTTACAGTTGTACACCAGGAATTCCTACATTTTCTTCTGCTAACAGTGGATTCTGCGAGGTCGCCAGGTTCCACTGTAATACCACATATACTCCTAATATATGTAGCTATTTTTGACAACTCTGCTAAAACAAACAAACAAACAAACAAACAAAAAGCAGCAGAACTTCAGGGACTCTGGTTATTAAACCTTCACAAGATTTTCACCACTTTAGAGCTATTCTATAGCATTATTCATAAACTTCATATTCCTTTGCAATGCAACCAGTGCAATGATCCGAAGACCAAAAAACAACACACCCCCAAACTACTTCAGAAGTCCTTCATTGGTAATGCCTTCACAAGTCTAGCAGTTATGTACCAGCAAAATCCAATCAAATCCTTGGCTTGCAAAATCAGCAAACTAGGGGTTTTCTGCTTGTTTGTTCTGTTTTTAAAAGGACCAGTTAAAATAACAGCAGCAGTACATTGCAAACAATTACAAAACAATTACATTAGATCAATGAGATGCAGGCAGGTAAGATATGTCTCAGTTTTGAACGGCTAAATCAACCGAGAAGTTGGTCTTTACAGCAGAACTTTGTGCAATTTGTTTTGGTAGAAACAGTAAAGCCAGTCAATCTGTTTGGGAGTGCTTGGACACTTGGAACCTTAGTTCAACATTTTCACAGATTTATACGTTTGAGGAAAAACAACAACGATAAAAAGACACCAACCTGAGTAAAACTCTATTAGAATAGAGTGATCATTATTCAGTAAATCATATATTGCACCTTTAAATAAATCATTATAAATTTTATAAAAACAGGAATATCAGCCAGGAACAGGGAGGAGCTATTCTCTCCTTCATACACACCCACACACGCCCCCGCGCACACATTCACATACTCGCTCAGTTTTTCACTATAGTTAAAGCTTGGAGTGACACACCACTCCTTTTCCTCTAGCAGAGGCACCGAAACATTAAGGCAGGGGATATTCATGGTGAAATGCAAAAACAAAGCTCACCTCCAAACTTCTGGAGAGTCCTGCCAACAGTGCAACTACAGTTAGGTTTGACATAAGCCTTATTTAAAAATCTGTGTTCTCATTAAGAGTTTCAGTACAAAAATAGAATCTCTGCTGTTTTTTTTTTCTAGAGTAGCAACTAGAAAAGGCACAATTTCCAAGTACAAATGTCCGTTTGGAGGAGGTGTTTGTACTCCTGTTTTAAATAAAAAGGAACACTCAGGGAAAAAAAAAGATCACAGAGGCACATATCTATTAGCTAAGTAACCAGATACAGTAGATAAAATATGTTCCTGAAACTTATAATTAAATATATTAAAACAGCCCACAAGCCTGGTGTCTGTAAATGAAATCATATAAAATTGTAATAAAAAGCTTGTGTTATTATTTTAATATTGAAATTCTAGTTCATTGTTCGTACTGTAAATGCTATTTCACCTATCAGTACTGTTAAATTCCCAAGAAAAAGCAAAAATTCCTCTGTTAACTTTAAATATTTTCTTTTTATAACAATCCTTGGCTCCTGCCAGCACTGTTTTTGTCCTGTAGATCACATCTTCATATAAGGACAAAATTGGAGAAACCAAATGTAAGACACTGCACACAATCCCGGAAAAGATACGTAGAACGTCTCCCTTTCTTATGAGCAGACAACACCTCTTGGAGACACTGCGTTCCTTCCAGGCTATGCATGGTAGCCGTTAGCTTTCCCAAAGCCTGGCTCAGGTGTGAAGTTTTCATAGATTGCCATTGCTGTTGTGTTTTGGTAAATAAGATCTGTTTTCTTGTCTTTCTGGGATCTAATAATATCCATGACACACTGGTTTAGGAAGACGTACTGGTCCTGATGGGAGAAAAAGAAGAAAGGATATTAAGAGAATTCTAGCAAATACCTAATTTTGGAAGTAGTTCTGCTTCTGAATGTAAGTTTCAGTTTTTGGAAGTACTGCACTGAATGTTTTCACACACAACCATTTTATTTATTTTAGAAGTTGTATGTATATAGAAAGTTGGACTAGAGAGGACCTCATGTCGTCATGTGAACCCTCAGTAAAAAAACAGGATCGAATTTACTGTGTTGCCTAACATCCTCTTAAAAGACTTTCATGATGGAGATTTTACAGCCTTTTCTGGATCAGCTTGAGTTAATCCACATGCTTTTTCAGATGAAAGCAGTACTTCCAGCAGGAACGCCTGTGTTCCTGCAGAATACAAAAGATGCACGCAGAGACCTCTTGACTGAAGGTAATTCTGGCTTGTGGCTATAAAGATAAAACTCACATGGGTTGAACAAGCTTAAAAGTAATTTTTTCAGGATTTAATTCTTTCTACCTGCAAATGCTAGTCCAACAAATTACCCTCGAAAGAGATTGCTTGGATATACTACAAAACCCTTAGCTGCAAATACTTTTGTAGGAAGAAATAGGGCAGGAAGCAGGGAAGTTTAATTAGAGGGCGATTTCAGATTGCTCTGTAAAATCTTATCTTCCTGTAATTCTGAGCTACAGTCTTCTGTCTACCTTTCTTGGATTATTATGCATGTTTGAGAAACATGCTGCTGGATGAAAATCTGAATCTTACCTCAGTCTGCACCATTAAAGGTCGATGCATTCGAAGATCATACACCACTCCATACACATCCACAGTATTCTCAATTTCAATCTGCTGAATCAGGCGGTCAATGGCAATGAATGTCCCTGTCCTCCCGACACCAGCACTGCAATGACACATGGAAGCCATTTACTGCTTTCTCTCAACCACCTGCTCACCTGTAGCCTAATAAAAAGCCAGTGAAGTTAGTAATATGCTTTCTATTATTTCAGTGGCACAGGTATCAAAGCTTCTGCAGTCCAGAGAGGTGGGTTTTACCATGACCAAGATGGAGGAAGGACACCCTTCCGGGACTCCCAGAACCACACTGAAAAAGAGCTGTTCTTAAAAAGTCACAAGAGGAAAGCATGTCTAACACAAATTTGTTCTTCCTACCTGCAGTGCACTAGAACAGGAGAGTCAATAGGATTTTGACTGCTGTATTCGTGAACGTGGTGTCTGAAGTTGATGAGCAGGTCTGTTGTCTCTGGCACTCCGTGATCAGGCCAGGAGGTGAAATGGAACTGACGCACCATGCGGCTCTCCTGTGTGTTGGCCTAGAGGAACATGCATTGGAAAAAAAGAAAACAAATGAGCTTCAAAAGAGCAACAGAAGGGCTTCCTGCCATACGTACTGTGCAAGACTTTTCAAAAAAATTGCTCGTTACAAACTGTGCAGTACTTTGATCAATGATATTCCAATTTCCCTCTTCCTTCCCTTGTAGTAGAGAATACTTAGAAATAATTTCCTTTCACTCGACTCCAAGATCTTCTCTGCCGCATTACATTTGCTGACAGAGATGGTGCTAATTGATCAGTTTAGCAGATATTCCAAATATCTGCATAAAGCATGAGTTTTTGTGGAAGTCTCAGGGAGACACATGCTGAAGGGTCACCGATGGGGAAACCAGTAATTCCCATTAGCAGGCTGGATTTTGCCACTGCTTTTATCCCTTCCACTCTGATAACTTTGAATTTGACTAAGTTTTAGTGATGTTAATATATTCTGTCACTCCAGTGTTGCTTGACATGTGAAGTCACTGACTCAATAAATCACTTTCACGCATATCAGTACACAACTAACAACTGGACAGCCGCTTACATTTTCTACATTGAAGTCCCTTATTGTCCATTCTGGAAGAACAGTCTCCAAGACCATTGTCACAGCAACGTCACCATAGGTCTTGCTTTGTTTGTCTGGCCAATATTGCTCACATTTTGTCTAAGAAGAGAGTTAAAAGGTTCAACACATTACACAGAGCAATAAAACATAGGGAAAAAACAGAAGGTCATGGCAAGGTAGTTTCCTGTGACTCCACCTTGGCCTTGACTGTTAGTTTTAAATAACATGCCACCCTCAAGTGAGGCTGGGAAGCATTTTCACCCTTCCCAATGTCCTATCCTAAAGCAAGAGCAGATCTACTAAAACCATTCTCTATGGAGAGGAACCAATCTTAAAAATGGAGATTGCACAACCCTCCTGAGTCTGGTAGTCAGGAGATATAAAGGGAAAAAAAATTGGGCTCATTGAATTCAGAAGACAATCTTCCATTAACTAGATGCTTGTTTTAAGAGTGATCAATCTCCAACTTATTAGGGTAACAACAAGATTAGAAGAGATACAACTGTCTTCAAGAGATGGTTCAGTTTTAATATTAATGCTAAACAAAACAACAACAAAACCACCATACCCGGGCTTGTTCAACACATTTCGTCAACATAACAATAGAGTAGATATTCTTTTCCCAAATCATGCGCCAGAAATCTTCTATAGTATTGGATAAAGGACCTTGTGCAGCAATAAATGCCTTCTTTGAGATATAGCCCTAAGAAAAAATATATATACACATTCACACCTTCATCCATGAGCCATAAAAAGTCGATTTTATAAATCATATGATCTGTTAAGCCTATATCACAAAAATACACATTATTTTTCTTCTCAACTAATGAAGCAACTTACAGGCATATAGTTTGCATTAATATAATCATCGGTTACAGAGTTCAGATCTGAAAGTTTAACACGAGAAATATCATCTGCAGAAAGAAAGGAAAAGAAAATTATGAAATTAAGAACTTTCAGAAATTTTTGGCAAAATACTGCAGTTCTAACACGTTTTCTAAATAAAAGGTGTTTTAGAATGATGGGCATTCTAAGAATAAGAACATAACTTTATGAATCAGACATAGCAGTAGTTCAGGCTTTTATAATGAAGGTCTTCAGAAAAAGGATTGGCCAGTAACAAAAAATTCAGAACACTGAACATATTTTTAAACACGGTTTGTTTTCTCACAAACACAAAAACCTGTATTTAACCCAATTCTTCCTTAACACTTTACTTTGCTGGGACGTCTGCAGATAGCTTGGCAGGGTTCAGGTTCTTAGTTTGCAAAGCTGTCCAGCAATGTCTTAATATTTTTTATAGTTCTGGTAAATCTGGACTGCAAGTTTCTCACAAATGAAAAATGAAAACAATTTAATTAAGGAAAATATTTTTATAACTTTCAAGGAAAGCTCTTTATGTTTGTTTGTACAGTGATTGGCATGTTCATACAAGGAAAACAGCAGCCCAAATTCATTTTTTTCCAAATTGGCAACACTAATTCCCCTTTGAAACCTCCGGGTACTATTAAAATGAAATCAGCCAAACCCAAGGTTTTTCACCTAAAAACTCAATTAGTAGAAGTGACAAAATCTGAGAGAGTAACTCACATGGTAAGACATTATTGTATCTATTTTTCCCCCTGTTCTCTGGGATTTCAGCAGCAAATTTGGGCTGATGAACACCAGCAGACTTGAGTTCCTACAGTGAAAGAAAGATTCATGAGCACCTGGTCCTGGTTTAAGAATTATACAGAAACACATCACTGAAGCAAATACTCCAAACACCCTTGGCCTTTGCTGTAAAAGTAGGCATGTAAAACTGGGTTAAATGACAAAAATCAGCTTTCTACAGAGCGGGAGGGTGACAGTAGCAAAGCTGATAGAGAAAGGATTAGTACAGAATGGAAGAGTAATAGCACGTTTAAAGCCTACAAGTGGGCTTTAAAAGCCTAGAAATAGTTTTGTAGAAATACATTAACACTGACTCTGATTGCACACCCATTCTAACTCCAAGGCAGCAGATCATTTAGCATGAGCTTTGCTGGCGTTACAGAGAGAAAGGGAGCAAGTTACATCATAGAAGGACTGTAGAAGGAAGCAAAATCTGAGAGGAGGGCAAGGGTGGAGCACCAGCCTGCCGGGTACAGTAAAAGGGACAAATTTTGTCCTGGAAAGAAGAAAACTTGCAACTTTGAGAAGTGGAAAAAATAAGATTTTTTTTTAACAGCAGACATGACAACACAGAACCTGTCTGTAATGACAGCTGATTCCCGTCTTTTGTACCCTATATCAATTAAGCTTTAGCGCACTTCACAGAGGAACAGTTATGGTCATTAAGGAAATCCTAACAGTTGTTTCTCTAACTGCTTATATCCTTCAATTTATTTCACAGGTGTGGTTTGCAAATCACACAGAATGCATTAAAGAAGCCTGCTATTAGTGAATGACCTGTCTTGCTGTGTAGGAAAAAAATGATGAAATAAAGTGCAGAGAAGGTAAATGGCATTCCCAGAGTGCAAACACCACTAGTGCAATGAGGGCAAGGACTCCGGAGGTCTTGTTTCCAGCAAGAGCTCTGAGCAGCAGGCCATGCTATAGCTCACAGGCAGATTTAATGATTCAGGATGTGAAGAATTTATCATGCACTTCAACTAAACTTAGAGCTCACATGCAGCTTAATAATGTCTATTGTAAAAGGTCCCTTATTCTCCTCCCCTTCAGTATACCTCACTTACACTCCAAAGGAAAGCTAATTTGCTTTCCAAAAATATTTGTCACAAAGCTCTCCCAACTGAGGACACACACCTCATACTCTTCAGCAAAACCACAGTTGGAGTCTGCTTGCTGCTTCTTAAAGTAGGACTCAAAGTTCTCCACTTTAATCATTTTTGATCTAAAATGAGAAAAGCCATGTATTGGTAGCTGATACTAGGTAAATAAACCATGAATTCAGTTGATGCATTACGAAACATGCTTTACTTACTTCTTTACTCTTCAGGGGAGAGCAGGGGAAGGGAGGAAGAAAAAAGGATGATTAGACACATGCAGTTGTACTTTTCACTACGTGAATCTAAGAACAAAAGCATGACTGTTAGTAGCACCCACAAAACTGCATTTACAGGGGACAGGATATCAAGGCAGATCATTTAACTGATCTGTGCCAGCCAAGAAGAGAACAGTGCATCCTATTGATGAGAAGGATATGACAGAAGGTGCCAGCCAGCAATTTCTGTGCTCCCCTTCCATCGGATCAGCCCCATTCCCTCATGTATTTTATACCAATTAATGAAGTCTACACAGGTGGGATTTCACAGCATGCTCAGGCCATGCCTTTCCATCAGAAAAAAATAAAATAAAATTGGTGCATGAGCCAATAACCTGGTTCAATTGCTTGTGATTTCCAGGATATTGTGGCTACCTATTGGTGGGCTATTACAATCTCAACATCATCTGAATTAACAGCTCAGTGCAAAGTAGCCATAAAGGAAAATTCAGTGCAGAGTTTTGCTTATGAGCTCTTTACCAACAATTTGGATTGCTTCTTTAATGTGTACAGAAGCTTGTGTTTCATGCAAACATCCTATTGTTCAAAATTGCATGGGGCATTTGTCTATCTAATAGCGATTCATGAAGCAAGCACTTAGATCACTGTAGCAGCTGTGGAAGTCTTGATCAATATGATTATTTCTAGCCTGCAGGCTTGAGTCTTTAAGTTTCATGAGGAGTTAATAATGCAGAACTGTATGTAAAACTGCACAGAAAACAAGCACCAGGATTCAGAGTAAGTTTTGCACGTATCACTTCAGCTCAGAAAACACCATCTGAAAGGATATTGACTTACTTAATTGGAGAAAAGGACACTTCAGTATTCCTTTTATCTTTCCTATGAGGAGAAAAAAAAACACAATAGGCTCACAGTAGAATTTAATGGAACATATATGAGATTTCTGATGACAGTTACTTCATGTGCTTGCTCAGAACAATTTATTGTAAATGATCTCATTCTGTGCAAAAAAAAGTCCTGAGGCAAACCTTACACCTGCAGTAAAAATAAAATACTTCTTCATTCTTTCAATGATGTTTTGCAATGGGACTGTTTCTTTCTGTTGGAACCAGAGCAAAATTATTCAAAACAATGGGTTTGAACAGTCATTTAGCTAGTCTGATGTATCAGCTCTGATGTATAACAAAGATTTTGAATAGAATGTATTTTAAAGCATCACGGCGACAGTGAACAGGAACAGACACCTTTTTTTAATAAAAAGGTACAGAAGTGAAATACTGATATTCCTCACCACAACAAATAAAATAACAAACATGTTGTTACCTTCTCCTTGTCCAGAATATGTAACCCCCTACAGCAACTACAGCCAATATAGCTAAAAGGCATCCAATAACAGCTCCAGCAATAACACCTTATAAAAGAGAACAAGTATTACTCATCATTGATTTACATCTGGCAATGCTCTGAATCAATCAACATACTACAAGAGAACCTCGCAGGTGACAGAACATACTCTACTCTCCTAAGTGTCCTCTCTTCTTTAGTGTATCCTTTGGCAGTACCAGTATTGAAAGCTCATTAAGAACAATAAAACAAGGATGATAAACTAATAAAAAAAATTGAATCAAAGGATCAGTATTTGCATTCCAATACATTCGGTTCTAATTTACAGGAACTGTTAGAACAACAACTGCTTTTGCTGTTTGTTTCTGTACTAAAGTCACACTGTGTCATCCAATCCCTTTTAGCACACCGTAAGTAGCATAGGTTTTGGTTACTTCTCAAATGGAAGTCATGTATGGAAAAAAAGAAGTCACCTGCAGAACTAGCAAGTTATGAATTTACGGAGCAGTGGCACTGCAAAGCTAGAAAGGAACAGTCCATTGCAGACAGACCAATAGATATTTTGCAATCATGAAACTTGCCATTAATTAAGGAATCTCCACACACAACGTATGTTCAAAACTGCCAGTCCTGCATTAACTGTACCTGGATCCTGGGGTAACGAAACCTTGTCAGAACAAGGTGAAAATGATACATAACTATGTTCTTCCATAATGATGTTTTCTGCAGTAAAGCTTATATTAGTGAAGCCTGCAACACTTGCCCTGTTAAGAGAGGAAAAAAACAACACATACGTGACATGATTTTAACAGCCTTAAGCAAGGTTTGTGATCTCTTCAATTAGAACTCTTAGGTTTCAACTGCAGCGAGATAAATACCTGTATGAATGAAGTGGAGTCAATGGTCCATTTTTATAGCCATACATGGTGTTTCCCTTGCCTACATCGATGATGTTCTGAGAACGGAAAGAAGGTAGTTTTGCCTTCTCTGTGTCTGCGACATAAGTCACATAGGTGCCGGTCTTCTTTTTCTTGAAATCTTCGTATGTGTAGTTCAATTTGGACTTCAAAGGTGGACAACCTTCAGGAAAAAACAAGGATATAAGTGGTACACATCACACACTGTTTTTATAACCATCCGCACAGTTGGAGAGGGTGTCACATAAACCATAGCTGTGATTGTTCCACAAGTACTGCCTGAAATTAAAGACTGAGGGAAACAGACAATCTCAGAAATTCCCTCTGCTGCAGTGCAATTTACTTAACTTCCCGTCTACTCCCTGGTGTTACTTGGTTTCATCTCCTTTTGGTTTTACTTCTACCAAGTACAGTGGAGCTTCTCCATAACGGCATATGAGTGGTGGACTCTGGTGTCCTTGTGGACAACTTTCACTACTTAAGTCAGTCATGTCCAAACCCACTCCATCAACTACCAAATGTAGAGAATACTACACACTGTAAAAAATAAGGGCAATTTGTATTTGATAACATTGTGCTACTCAAACAACATCAAGCTTCATTCAGGGTGATGCTAAACTCATCCTGGCCTATACTGTCTGCTGTGTCTGACAAAGTCTCGCACTTACGCCCTGAGAAATGAAGGATTTACTTTCTGCTTTCTCTTTCCATAGACACAAGTAGGACAAAACAATCAGTGACCAAAACATTTTCTTGTCTGAAAAACGCAGAACAGGATAATGCAGTCAAACGGTGACCAATAGGACACCATATGCCAAACAACGTTGCTTTGTGCAGTGTCTGCTGTTAAAAGATGAACCCTAGAAATTTGAGGCAGATTTTACAGCTGAGGCATGTATGACCTTAGACATGGTAAAACAGCTCACACTACCAACTGTCTGACAACTCAAGGGCAAGCAAACTAAGCAGAACATCTTCCTCATTTGGCTGAAGTTTGCTTATATTGCTTTCTGCTGATTGCTTTACAAAGCTAAAAGCTTCTTCTAGGAAGCTGATATAGTATTGAATTCATCATTAAAAAGGAGAAGCTGCAAAGGGGCTCTGAAAGGTTACTAAGTGGAAATGCTCTAACAAGTTTTCTACAGTCGCATAGACAAAGTTTGATCTGATATTCACTCTACCAACAGCAAAGCTCCTGTTAGCTGTAACTGTGCAGGAACAGGGTGCAATGTGGCTCTTCTAAAGCACTAATGTGGTTACATTAAATGCAGCTGAGGCTGGAATTAACTTAGTTGCCTAGAAATGGGTGTTCAATACCACCTGAGATGTCTTATCTGGTCCCTCATTTCAATTCCAAAAGGATGTACCTCCTGAGCAAATTGTGAATGTCTTGGTTATCACCTCAAGGCACCTCACAGCCTTAGACACAACTGCGTACACAAATGCGTAAAGTAATGAATGTCTCTCCTTAAGATAATGATGTCTATTTTAAGACAGAGAAACCCAACTCAAGCATATTCATACTATCTGAACACTACAATGCTGAAGTAATGGTTGGCCATAAGGATGGTTTTCTGCTCCTACCAAAGCACTGATCTGATTCCATACATTCACAGGATCTTTCTTCCTTATTTCCCTCAAATCTTGAAACCACCTTCTTGAATTCCTTACAATCCACCCAAAAATGCACTGAAGCTTGTCAAGACTAAACAGGACCGGTTGAAAGTACAAGCAGAGCTGTCACTGTGTGGAAGACACTGACTTTCAAATCAGCAATTCCAGGGCAGCTGAGTTGCACGTGAAAAAAATAGGAATTTTCTGCACTGACATACCATATATAGCTGGGCATTTCTTGGACATATATTGTATGGAAAAACACAGAAAAAAAAAGATGTACAGACTGCTGCATGATGAATTTCCAGTGCTAAGACAAAGGATAAGCTGGAATGTCATATCCCACTCAGAGAAAAACTATCTCCATCAGCTGTGTTATTCCTCCTATGCACAGTCAGAAATAAAAAGGTCAACTAGAACCTACACTGCAAAGAGATGTTTCTTTACTTTATGATTTGTCCCTAGACATTCATGAATTAAAGAAGACTTGATGCTTTAAAGAGGTGAGTTTTATAGAATACCATCTAGCTTTCCCTGGTGTTCTACTTCCCATGACATGTAATGCTGACAATGTTATTCAAGCCTTCCAACAACCACAACCACACACACACAAAACACCCACAACAAAACCACCATCTTACTAGATAAGTCTTCCAGCCGAAGAAGGGATGGAGAAAAACATCCTACATTGCAGAACTCTCTATATTTCTGGCTCTGAAAATTATTCTCTTGGGAAGAAGGATACTACTCAGTCTTGTGGCAGTAACCACTAGCAAATTGAGTAACCACTGGCAACCACTAGCAACAGCACAACAGCAATACTTCAGTCTTATATACAAGGATAACTCAGGCTGAAAAAGGCTGAGTGAAAACAGTGGCTTTGTGAAAACAAGAAGTGATTTGGCTTCAGTCAATCACGGTATTTGCCTTATGATTTTTGAAAGCTGATTGAAAACAGAGCAAGCTTTTCCTCTCTCCATTTAACACCTATTTAGAGTTTAAAACATCTGATATTCATCACAGCAAATTTTTTGTCTTAACATAATGCTATCTGATAAACTGTTTCACACAGCTAGGAGACAACATTTTAAAAATCTTACCTTCTTCTTCTGTTATGATCATTACTGCATAGGCTTTTAATGGTCCATACAGTGTCTCAAAATCAAAAAATTCAACAGACAATGAGTTGTGACTAAGCACCTTGACTACAGGAGCTGTTTCTGGAGTAGGTGGATCTATAAACAGAAATATTTTTAGTACCTTAATGTCAGGTAAAGATAATTTTTTCAAATAAGAAAATATTGTAATAATGACATCATTCACATCATGCATATTTATCATCAAATCATTTAGGTTTGAAAATACCCTTAAGACCATCAAGTCTAACCATTCACCTAACTATGAACTCTACCACCAGGCCATGTCGCTCAGTGCCACATCCTCACACCTCTTAAATACCTCCAGAGCTGGGGATCCACCACCTCCCCGTGCTGCCCATTCTAAAGCCCGACCACCCTTTCCACGAAGAAATTCTTCCTGATATCCAACCTAAACCTCCCCTGGCACAACTCCAGGCTGTTTCCTTGCGTCCTATTACTTGTCACCTAAGAAAAGAGACCTACATCCACATCGCTGCAACCTCCTTTCAAGGTGGTTGTAGACAGCGATGAGGTCTCCTCCCTCAGCCTCCTTTTCTCCAGACTAAACAGCCCCAGCTCCCTCAGCCGCTCCTCATGTGTCTTGATTTCCATCCCCTACACCGGCTTTGCTGCTCTTCTCTGAACATGTTCCAGCAACTCAATGTCCTTCTTGCAGTGAGGGGCCCAAAAGTGAACACAGTGCTTGAGGTGCGGCCTCACCAGAGCCGAGTACAGGGGGACGATCACGTCCCTTGCCCTGCTGGCCACACTGGGTCTGGTACAAGCCAGGATGCCATTGGCCTTCTTGGCCACCTGGGCACACTGCTGGCTCATGTTCAGCCAACTGTCAACCAACACCCACAGGACCTTTTCTGCCAGGCTGCTTTGCAGCCACTCTTCCCCAAGTTTATGTTGCTGCATGGGGTTGTTATGACCCCAAGTGCAGCACTGGCATTTAGCCTTGTTGAATGCCATACGACCGGACTCAGATTACACTTGGCATGAATGTAGTGTTCTTTTCATAATCTGCATGATGATAATGTACTGTGTATCAATTACGCTATTCTGCAATTGTGCAGTTAATGTTTTGGTCCTGTAAATATCTTCCATTCTCAGATCTCAATGCTTACCTGTAATGCTTGTTTTACATGTTTTCTGCACTGGAGAACTTGTATTATCATTTGAAAAAGTTGTAACAGTAACATTATAGGTTTTGAAATAATCCAAAGGTGATGTTTTGAAGCCTTCTCCTGAACAAGACCGACTCTCTTCTTCTTTTATAACCCAAGAATCAATAGATATTTTAATGGTGAAGCCAGAATAGTGACCATAAGGACATTCCCACTTCAGCATTAGGTAAGACATATTAGCCACCGATTCACACTGAAATGAATTCACTGAGGAAGGAACTGCACAAAAAAAAAAAAAAAAGAAAAAGAAAGGTTTCTATTTATAAGCTCTTCTGTGTATAAGCGTTTGTAAAACACTGGTATTGCTTTCCACTTTTAAACAGACGAAGCTACTGCCTACAAAGAACTTGCCACACAATGAGGAAGAGTATTTAGCACACTGTAAGTACACAGACCCCCTTTTGTGCCAATTTCTCTGCAGACAGGTTTACTGAGAAAATTGGGGTTGGATAAGTGTCAATATCAGCAAAGCTTTCCAATACTGTTCAAAAAACAGCCTTTGATATTCGTAACTCCCTCAGTGGTTCACGGATAGCTGGACCGGATCTGACAAAAACTTCATCCTGTCATCTATCCTGTCTCCAGCAACAGGCGAGCATGAATACAAAGAAAAGAATGCAGGATTGAAGGATGCAGACATGCTAGCATATAAAGGAGAAGTTATACATGGCCCCATGGGGAATGCAGACAAGAGCACTAGGGTCACTTTACGTGTAGAAAGTGACTGAAGAACACACCAACGATCCAAGAGGAAATAACAGTGAATCCAAACAAAACGCAAAGGAGACTGAAAAGAACCACAAGTGACCCTTCAACATAGTGCCAAACAGAGGAAGGGGGATACCTAGCAGAGAGTTACAGCAGGAGCAGCGTGTGAGCCATTCCAAACAGCCTCTCTGCTGCCCTCCCTCCAGGGAAAGGGAGGGAAACTGCTCCAAGTCCCAGGGGTTGCTCTATGACAGGGGGTCTCACTCTAGGACAGGACCCCAGGGGTCAGGACAGGGCAGACTAAGCCACCTCCTTCAGGTCTGGACTGTAGCTAGCCCTGGCAAGACAAGACCTTGTGGTCACCAGTTACAGGAGCACAGGCTGCTCAAACCAGTTTAGAAGACTCTGGAGACCAAACAACTGAACTAGCTCTGTGACAGGCAAGACAAGACTCTGTCAACAGTCACAAAAGTTTGCTACCAAAGACAGAAGAAGCAGAGGCAGAGCCACACTGGACTCTTTTGCACAGACTAAGTAAGCATTATGAGCAGCCAAGCAGCATGTTCAAAGTGCCAGAGACACTCTTAATGGGTTCATCACAAGGCACCTCTGGAAATCCCAGTAAGAACCTCTGGACAGATTCACTTCACCTCAGTTAAAATCAGACAAAGCAAAGGAAAGGACAAAGCAACGCAACAAGGGGAAAACATCACAGTGCTTAGCATAACGAACACAGGACCACCTCCATCTTCACCACTCTGCTGAGGAGCTGGGTGGAGCAGCATAGACAAGAGCTGCCCAGCAGTGCTGCCACGACTCAGCCACAGCCAAACATCCTTCAAATGCGTGAAGTTCTGCAGGCAAAATACACCATGTGGGAGCCCTTCAAAACAAGGGTGTGAAGCCCAAAACCAAACGGGAAAGAAAGCAAAAACATGTTCCACACAACCCCTGTCCACACAAGCATGACCAACAAGAGGTGGGCAGTGTATAGCACCTATGCCTGCAGCAGCATTTCACCCATCAGGCAGAGCCCTGTGCTGCACAGCACAACACAGTCCACAAAAACATGACTGCAAGCAGCTGAGACTTACCTGTGGATTTGTTTACAGTCACTCCTTCTCCTTCCATCTGACCATCAGCCGCTACTGCAAATACCGTGAAATTGTAATTTGTCCCAGGGATTAACTCGGCAATTTCGGCTTCCTTGACATTTGACGTATCATTCCAAATGGAGGTACCATTTGCAACCTCTATCCTGTATGTGTATGGGTCCAAAGCAGTGTCGTTCACCCTCCATGTCAAGGCAACAAAAGTCTCACCAACATCCACTACCTGGAGATCAAGAACTTTGCTGGGCTCTGGAAAGGCAAAACAACAATCCATCAACCTGTAACGATATCTGCTGACAAATGGGGATAGAAAAAACTCAGGCACACCACTGCTTCGCTCCCTTCACACCAATCATCGTTCAAAGTGCAGGGGCACCCAGCAACAGCACCAGATGCTCCCAGAGACTCGTCCATCAACGGGCTTGTAAAGGAAAACTACAAAAAAGAATAGTCGTTTTGAGTGGGGTCCATCTCCATTTTGCCCTCCAAAGCAGGAGTGTATAGCACCACCGTGCCAGCATTCAAGAGCTAGAGAGGTGGGCAGGAAGAAGATGAGGACCAAGGAGGAGATAGGGAAGAAAGACAATTAAAACAAAAACCAAAATCAGATAAGGGCAATGTTTCTGCTGCACTCTAAGATCCCATCCTTTGCATATAGCCCACATCAGGCTCCAGCACCAAAACATCCCTTCGGTCCTCAGCCATACTGAACTACAAGCCTTAAGCAGGCAGGCAGAGCCCCGAGCTGCACAGCACAACACAGCCCACCACAAACACGACTGCAAGCAGCTGAGACTTACTTGTATACTGGCTTATGGACACTCCTTCTCCTTCCGTCTGACAATCAGCCGCTACTGCAAATACCGTGAAATTGTATTTTGTCCCAGGGATTAACTCGGTAATTTCGGCTTCCTTGACATTTGACGTATCGTTCCAAATGGAGGTACCATTTGCAACCTCTATCCTGTACGTGTAGGACTCCGAAGCAGTATCATTCACCCTCCATGTCAAGGCAACAAAAGTCTCACCAACATCCACTACCTGGAGATCAAGAACTTTGCTGGGCTCTGGAAAGGCAAGACAAAAATCCATCAACCTGTAACAATATCTGCTGACAAATGGGGACAAAAAAAAAACAACAAAAAAACACAGGCACGCCACTGCTTCACTCCCTTCATGCCACTCGTCATTCAGAGTGCATGGGCACCCAGCACAGAAACTCCCCACGTGCAATCTGGTTTGTGCATAGGAGCATTTAAAACAGGGGTCTGAAGCCCACAGTTCCTACAATTTTTATTTTAAATTCCATTCTTAATAGCATTTTACAATAAAATAAAAAGAAATTTCAAAATGCAATTTAAAAATTTAAAATAGAATTTTTTTAAAAAAAAGTCTACTTCCCCTCCAAACTTAGGGAAGATAGGTCCTCACGAAAAATCTCTATGCTGCAAGCTTTACTGACTGGTTTCACCAACTGCTTACTACCAAGGTTATGCTTCTTCTGCATTCTAACCTCCCACGCTTGGCATATAGTCCACATCAGGCTCCAGCACCAAAACATCCCCTCTGTCCACAGCCATACTGCACTACAAGCCTCAAGCGGGCAGGCAGAGCCCCGAGCTGCACAGCACAACGCAGCCCACCACAAACACGACTGCAAGCAGCTGAGACTTACTTGTACACTGGCTTATGGACAGTCCTTCTCCTTCCGTCTGACCATCAGCCGCTACTGCAAATACTTTGAAATTGTATTTTGTCCCAGGGAATAACTCAGTAATTTCGGCTTCCTTGGCATTTGACGTATCGTTCCAAATGGAGGTACCATTTGCAACCTCTATCCTGTACGTGTAGGACTCCGAAGCAGTGTCATTCACCCTCCATGTCAAGTTGACAGAAGTCACACCGACATCTGCTACCATGAGGTCCAGAACTTGGCTGGGCTCTGGAAAGGCAAGAAAATAAACTGTCAAGACAGAGAAATGCAGAGAGTGGAAAAACCACAGTCACATTTCGCTACTCCACATAGATTAAGTGTTAACTGTAGCCATGCTGCACTTCTATAGTATCAACGCCCTGCTTCCAATATCCAGGGACATATCTCAGGAAAAGCCACAGAAATTTTGGAGGAGATTCTCTTTATTTTATTTCACATACTAAAATCACTTGTTTCCACAATGGCTTCCCAGACAGACAGACAGATGGAATTCAGGGAAGGAAGCAGAATGCAGGACAGTGTTGGTCTGTTAGCTCAAGACTGGGCCCATGAGTGTCTTAATCTGAGCTTCCCAGCACAGCCTCTCTGGGACAGCAGAAGGAAACTGTGCATGCAACAGTGACCCACACTGGGGGGTCGAGGTTGGCAAGTCTAAATCAGCACAAACACTGGGTAGACACGACTCACCTTGGGCAGCTTAGACAAGCTCCGCTAAGTAGAAGCATCTCCAGGATACGCTGCCCCTAATTGCTCTGTATATGGACACTGCCTGTTCCCTTTCCACGCCTGAGCTCAACACATAAGACAGCTCTTCTGCCATCTGCCCCTCTGATCTGGGGAAAAGGTGCCAGAGCACAAAGCAGACAGAGCTGGCACCGCTCCTGATAACGTGGTCCTAGGCAATGTCACTGCTCACAGAAGCCATGGGCCTCTGCAGAGAGCTCAAAACAAGCTTTGAGATCACTAAGTCTCTGTGATCTTTGTGATCCTGGGCACTGGATCCTTGCACACCACAGCCTTTTATAAAACCTGATGACAACCTCCACCAAGAAGCACTGTATGGGGCCCATTCAGACCTGATGTCCAGGCAAGGTCATGCTGTTGTAGCACCTGGACTTCTGCATAGCTCATCATCTTGGGCATTCAAGGCTAACTGCTCCACAGGCAGCTCGGACAGTCTCAGCCCTTTACCTTTTTGACAAGGACAGTCTGACATTCATGCTCAGAGGAGCCTGGAGTAAAGCAACATGGCAATGCGAAACAGTAAAAAGTTGGAAATAAAAGGAAAAAAAGCAGGGCTCTCTTACAAACTGCTTATTTAGGCACTGCATTTGAGAGAAACCGGTTCCTTACTTGTATACTGGCTTATGAACACTCCTTCTCCTTCCGTCTGACAATCAGCCGCTACTGCAAATACCGTGAAATTGTATTTTGTCCCAGGGATTAACTCGGTAATTTCGGCTTCCTTGACATTTGACGTATCGTTCCAAATGGAGGTACCATTTGCAACCTCTATCCTGTACGTGTAGGACTCCGAAGCAGTGTCGTTCACCCTCCATGTCAAGTTGACAGATGTCACACCAACACCCGCTACCTTGAGGTCCAGAACTTTGCTGGGCTCTGCAAAGGCAAGACAACAATCCATCAACCTGTAACAATATCTGCTGACAAATGGGGACAAAAAAAAAAAACAACAACAACAAAAAAAACACAGGCACACCACTGCTTCACTCCCTTCATGCCACTCGTCATTCAGAGTGCAGGGGCACCCAGCAACAGCACCAGATGCTCCCAGAGGCTCATCCATCATTGGGCTTGTAAGGGAAAACTGCAAAAAAGAATAGTCATCTTGAGTGGGGTCCATCTCCATTTTGCCCTGCAAAGCAGGAGAGTATAGCACCACCGTGCCAGCATTCAAGAGCTAGAAAGGTGTGCAAGAAGGAGATGAGGGCCAAGGAGGAGATAGGAAAGGAAGACAATTAAACCAAACCAAAACCAAAATCAGATAAGGGCAATGTTTCTACTGCATTCTAACCTCCCACGCTTGGCATATAGCCCACATCAGGCTCCAGCACCAAAACATCCCCTCTGTCCACAGCCATACTGCACTACAAGCCTCAAGCGGGCAGGCAGAGCCCCGAGCTGCACAGCACAACGCAGCCCACCACAGACACGACTGCAAGCAGCTGGCTTACTTGTACACTGGCTTATGGACAGTCCTTCTCCTTCCATCTGACCATCAGCCGCTACTGCAAATACTTTGAAATTGTATTTTGTCCCAGGGAATAACTCAGTAATTTCGGCTTCCTTGGCATTTGACGTATCGTTCCAAATGGAGGTACCATTTGCAACCTCTATCCTGTACGTGTAGGACTCCGAAGCAGTGTCGTTCACCCTCCATGTCAAGTTGACAGAAGTCACACCGACATCTGCTACCATGAGGTCCAGAACTTGGCTGGGCTCTGGAAAGGCAAGAAAATAAACTGTCAAGACAGAGAAATGCAGAGAGTGGAAAAACCACAGTCACATTTCGCTACTCCACATAGATTAAGTGTTAACTGTAGCCATGCTGCACTTCTATAGTATCAACGCCCTGCTTCCAATATCCAGGGACATATCTCAGGAAAAGCCACAGAAATTTTGGAGGAGATTCTCTTTATTTTATTTCACATACTAAAATCACTTGTTTCCACAATGGCTTCCCAGACAGACAGACAGATGGAATTCAGGGAAGGAAGCAGAATGCAGGATAGTGTTGGTCTGTTAGCTCAAGACTGGGCCCATGAGTGTCTTAATCTGAGCTTCCCAGCACAGCCTCTCTGGGACAGCAGAAGGAAACTGTGCATGCAACAGTGACCCACACTGGGGGGTCGAGGTTGGCAAGTCTAAATCAGCACAAACACTGGGTAGACACGACTCACCTTGGGCAGCTTAGACAAGCTCCGCTAAGTAGAAGCATCTCCAGGATACGCTGCCCCTAATTGCTCTGTATATGGACACTGCCTGTTCCCTTTCCACGCCTGAGCTCAACACATAAGACAGCTCTTCTGCCATCTGCCCCTCTGATCTGGGGAAAAGGTGCCAGAGCACAAAGCAGACAGAGCTGGCACCGCTCCTGATAACGTGGTCCTAGGCAATGTCACTGCTCACAGAAGCCATGGGCCTCTGCAGAGAGCTCAAAACAAGCTTTGAGATCACTAAGTCTCTGTGATCTTTGTGATCCTGGGCACTGGATCCTTGCACACCACGGCCTTTTATAAAACCTGATGACAACCTCCACCAAGAAGCACTGTATGGGGCCCATTCAGACCTGATGTCCAGGCAAGGTCATGCTGTTGTAGCACCTGGACTTCTGCATAGCTCATCATCTTGGGCATTCAAGGCTAACTGCTCCACAGGCAGCTCGGACACAGTCTCAGCCCTTTACCTTTTTGACAAGGACAGTCTGACATTCATGCTCAGAGGAGCCTGGAGTAAAGCAACATGGCAATGCGAAACAGTAAAAAGTTGGAAATAAAAGGAAAAAAAGCAGGGCTCTCTTACAAACTGCTTATTTAGGCACTGCATCTGAGAGAAACCGGTTCCTTACTTGTATACTGGCTTACGAACACTCCTTCTCCTTCCGTCTGACAATCAGCCGCTACTGCAAATACCGTGAAATTGTATTTTGTCCCAGGGATTAACTCGGTAATTTCGGCTTCCTTGGCATTTGACGTATCGTTCCAAATGGAGGTACCATTTGCAACCTCTATCCTGTACGTGTAGGACTCCGAAGCAGTGTCATTCACCCTCCATGTCAAGTTGACAGATGTCACACCAACACCCGCTACCTTGAGGTCCAGAACTTTGCTGGGCTCTGCAAAGGCAAGACAACAATCCATCAACCTGCAACAATATCTGCTGACAAATGGGGACAAAAAAAAAACAACAAAAAAAAAACACAGGCACACCACTGCTTCACTCCCTTCATGCCACTCGTCATTCAGAGTGCACGGGCACCCAGCAACAGCACCAGATGCTCCCAGAGGCTCGTCCATCAACATGCCTGGGAGGCAAGAGTAAGGAAGAGGCATCTCCAGGGGGATTCACCTCCCATTCCTTCAGAAGCAGGAGCACGCACCACCACCGTGCCAGCGCCCCCAGGGCTTCTCTTGGGAGCCCAGAGAGGTGCGCAGGAAGGAGACAAGCGTGCAGGGGAAGGTGCCGAAGAAGAAGGTGGTGCACCTTGGCACAGCCTGAGGGAAGGAAGATAAATGATTGCTGGAAGAGAAACAGAAGTGATCACCCACGACCACCCTGCTCTTTTTCCACTGCTCAGGCCCCAACCTCGCTCCCAGGGCTGGAAGAACAGAGAACACCTCCCCACAATCTCTCTGCGGCACTCTGTTCTCTGTGCCTCTGCCAACCAGGGTCAGCAGTCGTCACCGACAGACAGCGTGGAGAGATTCTGGGAATCAACAGCAAAGCCAGGAGCACATTCACACGCACGTTTCAGGACAACACGAATGACAAGAGCCAGCATCGGTTTCCTTTGAAATCCAGCCTGGAGAAAGACCAGGCTGTGCTACAGCCTTGCAGGCCAGCTCCGAAACCGGCCCTCCAACACCATGCATTCAGATGTAGGACACCCAGCACAGCAAGGTGCTCAATGGCCAAGGCAGTTCTCCTCAACTAGCACTGCCCAAAGCACATGCTCTTGCTGCAGCCTGATGGCAGACACAGGACCCCACATCACAGAAACTCCCCACGTGCAATCTGGTTTGTGCATATGAGCATTTAAAACAGGGGTCTGAAGCCCACAGTTCCTACAATTTTTATTTTAAATTCCATTCTTAATAGTATTTTACAATAAAAGAAAAAGAAATTTCAAAATGCAATTTAAAAATTTAAAATAGAATTTTCTTAAAAAAAAGTCTACTTCCCCTCCAAACTTAGGGAAGATAGGTCCTCAAGAAAAATCTCTATGCTGCAAGCTTTACTGACTGGTTTCACCAACTGCTTACTATCAAGGTTATGCTTCTTCTGCATTCTAATCCCCTCTGTCCACAGCCATACTGAACTACAAGCCTCAAGCGGGCAGGCAGAGGCCCGAGCTGCACAGCACAACACAGCACAACGCAGCCCACCACAAACACGACTGCAAGCAGCTGAGACTTACTTGTACACTGGCTTATGGACAGTCCTTCTCCTTCCGTCTGACCATCAGCCGCTACTGCAAATACCGTGAAATTGTATTTTGTCCCAGGGATTAACTCGGTAATTTCGGCTTCCTTGACATCGAACGTCCTGTTCCAAGCGTGGGTACCATTTGCAACCTCTATCCTGTACGTGTAGGACTCCGAAGCAGTGTCGTTCACCCTCCATGTCAAGTTGACAGAAGTCACACCGACATCTGCTACCATGAGGTCCAGAACTTTGCTGGGCTCTGCAAAGGCAAGACAACAATCCATCAACCTGTAACAATATCTGCTGACAAATGGGGACAAAAAAAAAAACAACAAAAAAAAACCACAGGTACACCACTGCTTCACTCCCTTCATGCCACTCGTCATTCAGAGTGCACGGGCACCCAGCAACAGCACCAGATGCTCCCAGAGGCTCGTCCATCAACATGCCTGGGAGGCAAGAGTAAGGAAGAGGCATCTCCAGTGGGATTCACCTCCCACTCCTTCAGAAGCAGGAGCACGCACCACCACCGTGCCAGCGCCCCCAGGGCTTCTCTTGGGAGCCCAGAGGGGTGCGCAGGAAGGAGACAAGCGTGCAGGGGAAGGTGCCGAAGAAGAAGGTGGTGCACCTTGGCACAGCCTGAGGGAAGGAAGATAAATGATTGCTGGAAGAGAAACAGAAGTGATCACCCATGACCACCCTGCTCTTTTTCCACTGCTCAGGCCCCAACCTCGCTCCCAGGGCTGGAAGAACAGAGAACACCTCCCCACAATCTCTCTGCGGCACTCTGTTCTCTGTGCCTCTGCCAACCAGGGTCAGCAGTCGTCACCGACAGACAGCGTGGAGAGATTCTGGGAATCAACAGCAAAGCCAGGAGCACATTCACACGCACGTTTCAGGACAACACGAATGACAAGAGCCAGCATCGGTTTCCTTTGAAATCCAGCCTGGAGAAAGACCAGGCTGTGCTACAGCCTTGCAGGCCAGCTCCGAAACCGGCCCTCCAACACCATGCATTCAGATGTAGGACACCCAGCACAGCAAGGTGCTCAATGGCCAAGGCAGTTCTCCTCAACTAGCACTGCCCAAAGCACATGCTCCTGCTGCAGCCTGATGGCAGACACAGGACCCCACATCACAGAAACTCCCCACGTGCAATCTGGTTTGTGCATAGGAGCATTTAAAACAGGGGTCTGAAGCCCACAGTTCCTATAATTTTTATTTTAAATTCCATTCTTAATAGCATTTTACAATAAAATAAAAAGAAATTTCAAAATGCAATTTAAAAATTTAAAATAGAATTTTTTTAAAAAAAAGTCTACTTCCCCTCCAAACTTAGGGAAGATAGGTCCTCAGGAAAAATCTCTATGCTGCAAGCTTTACTGACTGGTTTCACCAACTGCTTACTACCAAGGTTATGCTTCTTCTGCATTCTGACCTCCCATGCTTGGCATATAGCCCACATCAGGCTCCAGCAGCAAAACATCCCCTGTGTCCACAGCCATACTGCACTACAAGCCTCAAGCGGGCAGACAGAGTCCTGTGCTTCACAGCACAACACAGCCCACCACAAACACGACTGCAAGCAGCTGAGACTTACTTGTATACTGGCTTATGGACACTCCTCCTTCCGTCTGACCATCAGCCGCTACTGCAAATACCGTGAAATTGTATTTTGTCCCAGGGATTAACTCGGTAATTTCAGCTTCCTTGACATCGAACGTCTTGTTCCAAACGTGGGTACCATTTGCAACCTCTATCCTGTACGTGTAGGACTCCGAAGCAGTGTCGTTCACCCTCCATGTCAAATTGACAGATGTCACACCAACATCCACTACCTGGAGATCAAGAACTTTGCTGGGCTCTGGAAAGGCAAGAAAATATACTGTCAAGGCAGAGAAATGCAGAGAGTGGAAAAACTATTGTATTTTCCTCAACCAATTACTATTTTAATCAAGACATTCTTTTATGTTGTATGGCATGATTGCTAGCTCTATGATCTTCCTCCAACTCCTGAAGACTCACTTCATCTCAAAAATTAAAATAGTCTTGGTGCAACGGTGGTGACTTCCATACCTTAGTTGTCAGCTTCATGCAAGCTGCTGAGAAAGAATCACCCATACAACTTTTTTTTTTTTTTCCTTTTCCTAAGCTAGCTATCCTAAAGAAAAGGCTTGCAAGATTCACAAAACTCTCCTCTAGATCCAAGGTAGGTTATTTCAGCTGTACTCCATCACATATATATTTCAAATCTCTAGGTCACATATTTGAACTGCTGCAGCTGTAATGTAAAAATTTGCCATAATAAGCAGGGAAGGGAACCCAAGTCTAATGGTGATAAAACTATTTCAAGGACATCCTACAATCACATTGTTCAGTTACACTCTTAGTCAGTTGTGTAGATAAATTTTTTGCTCATTCTCTACTCCAGTAAAGCAGTTGGATCCACTTCCTGCCACAATCCTTGCACTGTGAACTACAGTTTTGACTTAAAATGCTAACGTAGTGTAAAAGCACAGAATACACTAAAGGTTCACATCCCAGTGGCATTCCAAGTCACTTACGTGTTCCACTGTTCCGATCACTTTTTGCCTCACCAGGTAGTGGCACATCCCCTGATGATCTTTTGTTCCTACTTGTAGAGTTTACTGATAAATCATCACTACTTTTGGTTCCCATTTCTGCAATTAAGTTTTTTGATCTGCAATCCTCAGTGCCTGAAAGGAAAAAAAAAATACAAGGCAGTAAGTATCTTTACAAAACTTCTGAATTCCCCACGTGAAAAAATATAGTCATTTACAGATATCTTGCAGAGACACAGACTCCTCTATTTTTTCAATTTGTTTTCCTACAGAGATTTCATTGCACATTTCCTGGTTTTACCACTTTTAACTTTTGTCAGACAATTTATATTAGATTAAGAAATTGCCACATTACTTCGGGTATTCAGTGACTCAACTCATAGTTTGAATGAAGGCTACCATGATCTGCTCTGTACAGTTTTGTTTAAAAAGAACTGAATGAACTTACAGGCACAATCTGTATGTGCATTGTTATTATGTAAAGCTAGCTGCTTTACTCAACCTGGCATAGCAACTTTATCTCTTAGCCTTAGCGTATGAGAGAAAAAAAAATTTAAAAATTCTGGTATTCACATACTGTTCCCACAAGGCAGATATGATATAGCTACAGAAAACTTTAAGTTGACATAGTGCAGCCCAATGTGAGGAGAGAGGTGATTCAGCTCTTTCAGTAACAATACACAGAAAAACTGCTATCTTAGTTGAAGCTGTGATATTGTTACATGAGCAATACGCACTGCAAGCACGCTTAGGAAAGGTGACTGTGAGCATCAGGATTCCTAGTCCTGGAGCATGGGTTTGGACAGAATCCCAACAGAACAGTTGTTTCTCAGTTTAATCGAAACTGATACACATGCAGGTTCACATGAAAGTGAAAGCAAAGAAAATACTATGAGCCAAACTCACTCACAATTCAAAGCTCCTTCAGAACTATATACAGTTTAAAGCAGTGTAAAATGTGAGTTTGTCTCTCCCATTTTAGTTTGGTCCTGAAACTTAAGGGCTAACTCATTTAAGTATGATGTTTGGTATTAAGGTAGATCTCATCTGCAATTAATTTTGGAAATTAGTGACACATGAAGCGTTGTCATCTTGGTAAGCACAGCAGTTGCTATACCTACTTCAAAAAATCCTCAAAGCATCACTTTGGGAGTCATTTTTGCTCTGAGTCGTTTGTTTTGTTTCGACGTATATTTTTATCCTTCTAACTATATTAAACCTGTACTTGATTTTACCAGAATCCTTTACAAACTGAAAAGCAAAAATGGATTAAAATGCTCATTTATGTCCTTATCCTTAAATGTCCTTTTTTTGTGTCCTTATATGGGATTTTTGTGTCCTTTTATATCCTTATCCTTAAATGCACTGCTTGAATTATGCTGACTAAATAGGAGTTTATATTTCTGAATGCTTTTTATAAAAAATAATTTCAGCAGTTTTTTTTAAATACTTAGCTGATGCTGTTTGACCTTTCGAAAGAAAAAAGAGGACAGCAAAAGTTACGTACAAAAAAAATACATAATTGAGTAACAGAATAATACTTACAGGCAGCTGTACATCTGACCTGGAAAACAAAAAGAAATAACAGAAATTAAAACTTTAAAACTACTGGAGGCTCAAATAAAATAAGGACTGTTTAAAAGTAACAGGTAGTACAAAAAAAAATCAGTTTAAAAAAAAAGAAAGTATTGTTTCACTACACACTTCTCAACCTGCAAAAGAAATACCTAAAAATCTATTAACAAAAACAATACCAAAAGCATTCTGATCAATTAGAGAGAAAAAGTAAACGCGCTGGTAAAACGTTAGTTTCCATATTTTTTTCCTCTAACCAGGCAAAGTTTATTTTGTCAAAAACCTGGCTTAGCATATGGTGGTTATTTTGCACATAGAAATTTAAAAATAAACCCCAGATCTTAATTAAGAGACTTAAGTTACCCTCATGTCCTGGTTCCAGTTAGGACAGAGTTAATGTTCCCTCATAGTAGCTGGTAGGGTGCTATGTTTTGGATTAGGATGAGAAGAGCGCTGATAACATGCTGATGTTTTAATTGTTGCAGAGCAGTGTTTACACCAGGCCAAGGACTTTTCGGCTTCTCGCTCTGTCCTGCCAGCGAGCAGGCTGGGGGTGCAGCAGGAGCTGGGAGGGGACAGACCCAGGACAGCTGACCCAAACTGGCCAAAGGGGTATTCCATACCATCTGACGTCATGCTAAACAATATATAGGGGTGGCTGGCCGGGGTGGGGGGGCCGGCTGCTCGGGAATAGGCTGGGCATCGGTCAGCAGGTGGTGAGCAATTGCATTGTGCATCACTTGTTTTCTTACACATTATTATTGTTAATACTATTACCATTATCACTATTATTATTATTATTGTTATTATTATTTTCCTGTCTTAATAAACTGTCTTTATCTCAACTCACAGGCTTCACTTTCCCGTTTCTCTCCCCCCATCCCAGAGAGGGAGGGGGGAGGGTGAGCGAACGGCTGTGTGGTGTTTAGCTGCCAGCCGGGTTAAACCACAACACCTCAATACCATCCCACAAAAAGAGGCAGATGAGACTGATAGGGTTTTTATTCATAGGGATTTTTCTTTCATCCTATGGCTGCATAAACTTTATTATTACTTCTCACAAAAGAGCATTTTGCATTTTCTGAAACAATTCAGTGAATTCAAAATTCAAAAATATTTAGTATATATTCTGAAAACCTAGTTTATCTATGTGTATGTACACACAAAATATCAGCAGTTGCCTATTAATTACAACCTGAAAATAGTCTGCTAGAAACACTGACAGGCACACAAGAATTTTGCTTTGAAAACATTTTTAGTCTTTCAACTTCATGCTTTTACTCCCAAGTAAGCCATTTCCCTTCCTGCCAGTCCCCACACAAACTGCCCTATAAATTTTCTTCATCTCCCGCCAGGTGGCAGCACAAAATGCTCCTAAAGGAGCGTACTAAAAGCACCAGACAGGGGTCTGAAGGCACTTAAGAGAAAAATAGTGATTTCCTGGAACTCACAGCCAGCTGACGCCAACCAACTGCGGCAGTCACTTTTGTCAGGCAACAAACACAAGATTGCTTCAGCAGTCATAGCGGGAATTAAATACAACCATTCACCTTGCAAAGATGCACATGAGAAGGCAAAGGCAAGCAGGGAGAGGTACGCGTCCCAAGAACACGTGGGGCCCCAGCACGGTGCTGGGGACCAGCAGATCACGGTTCCCTTGTGCCACAAGGGCTTGCAGGCACGGGAGGTTTCTGGCCACACACATCTGGGTCTTCCAGCATTATGGGGTGGGCAGTTGGAGGCTGTCTCCATCCCCGACTGCTCGGGTGGTGCCTGCAGAAGGGCTGGCCCTCACAGCGAGTTGCTTCTAGAAAATCCGATTTAGCTTTATGCTGGATGATGCCTTACCCAACCCAAAGCACTAAACCTGCTGATAGCAAAGGTTGACACATTTATCTGAAGCACTTCAAGTTTTGTCTCGTTTTCTTTTTCCACTCTGTTTTCTTAGACGAGGTTGCTACCACCCAACAATGCGATGAGTGAGCAATGGCCCTGAGCAACCTGCTCCTGGTGGCCCTGCTTCAGGCGGGGAGGTAGATTTGATCATCTCCAGGGTCCCTTCCACCCTCGCCCATTCCATTTCTGAGCTTCCACAAGCTAACTAGAAATAAGCGGCTATATCGTGACAACACAACATAGAGCTTGAATCCCAAATCGCTCGCCCCTCAGCTCTCCTGTTGCCACAACCAGCTCCAGCAGCAACAGGGTCACAGGCCCTGGAAGACACACTCTCAAAAAGTTAGAGGATACCATTAAGTCTTGTTCTTCGTATAAGTGGCTACAAAAAGCACTCTGCAAAGATAAGGCAGACAAGCTGACTAGAAGAAACACAGCAGAAGGAAACCCTTCGGCTTTACAATAGTGAGAAATGCAGTAGAAGAGACCCCCAGCCTGCGATGGTGTCATTACTGCAGCAAAATGTTCGGCTGCACTTTTTAAGCAAAAAAGTGCTTGTAAGAGGCAAAGAAGCAACTCCTGATCTTCTCCAGTGCAGTCCTGCAGACAACTCAGGACACAAAGGACAATACTCGGGTTCACATCTCCTACATACAAATGTAACAGTCATTGTCAACCTTTCTGAATATTTGAGAGCCCAGCCAAATCACTAGGCCTTTAGGAAGTGAAGAAATGTGTTCATTTGCACTCAGGTCAAGAGTCCTTCTGTATTCTTTCACAAACAAGTGGCCAAGGAAGAAGTGACTACGAAGGGAAAAGCCACTCAAAGGCAGGAAAACAGCCCTGTGCAGCATTCCAAGTACAAGCGCTGAGCTACCTGGAAACAGCTGCTGAACGATGAGCAAGAGGTGAGATTCCCTGAAAGGCAGGACAATCTAGAAGCAAAGCCAGAAAGATGCTGTGCTTAATAAGAAAGGAAAATTGCAAAAAGAAAAACAAAGAACAATGTAAAATGAAACAGAAGTGTGTACGTCACAGTGATTTCTACTGCCCCACAGGCAAAACAGCAACAGCCTGACATCACTCACAACCTGTCCTTAAGTTATTCTCTCTTCTGTAAAAACCACCTGAAGATGCCAGTGTTCTTGAATTTTAAAGTTTCTCAGTTCTTTCTCCCTAAAGTTCGAGTTCAGGTTTAGGGCATCCTTCCTGAGCAACAGGAAAAACAGACATTAGATGAGTGACAAATAGCTATGCCACTACCAAGCCCCTCACACCCCTGTTTCCTACCTCCTCATTTCTTCCCTGCCTGCCCAAACAATACACACATTAATTCCTGGTTTGCCCCCAGCTACGACCATCTGATCTAACAGCAACTTACTACCAAGCTGCCACGAACTCAGTTGTACAGTCATGCGTTGGTTTTGTTAATGATGCTCAAGCAACAGAAGGAAAGTTGTGCTAAAACTTCTGTCTTGTGATGAACGAACGTCTTCCTGGCATTTTATTTGCTTTTGTTCATCACAGACTTCAGCAATCTCGCAATACCCCTCTGACTTTCCAGAATCCTACATACTAACCAAATTGAACAAAGCACACCCTGCCGGCAGCAGACAGCCCTCCTTTTGAAACCCAAAACCACGCAAAACAAATGATCCCATTCCCGAGCGTCAGCCTGCCTGACTCAGTCATTCCATGCTGTATTTTTCAACAAGCCATCGACTTAACTGTTCTCCAGCCTCCTGTTATTACTTAATGAAATGCTATTTATACAAAACATTTGTTTATTATTTCAGAGGATATTCATGCTGAACACCTGATTCTCCTTGGGTTCACCCCTGACATGCCCAGAGCCGTGCCAATTCCACTTTTCTTTTCAACTACATTAATCCATTATACTCATGTACGGAGCTGTTCCCTCCTTCCCGCCCCAGACAGCGGGAATGTGCTGGGAAGAACATCTGTCCCCAAGAAAAGCTAGGAAATATTCAACAGATCAAGCAAACAAAAAGACAGCAAAATGTGAAACAGTGAACATTTCAACTGAACAACAGGAGAGGTGTGCATACACAAACTCATCGCTGTCATCAGCTATCATCAGCAAATGAATCTTTTCACATGTCACACAGCAACACGCAGTCTGACCAGAGGCGTGTGCTTTGCAGGGGAGCTGAAGAATTCATCTGCACTCACATGAGGTCTGTCCTGCGCTCCTCATTTGTTTTGTGGGGTGTAAGAACTGCAGGACTCAGCTCCATCCTCCTCAGGTAGACAGTCAGGTCACATCACTGAGGAATCATTATTATTTTCATAGGTAATTTTACCAGTGAAGAAACTAAGATGGGCTGAGGGAAAACATTTTCAAAAATTCTACGTGACTGAGAAGCCAAAGCTGCACTGATGTTTGCCAAGACTCAAAGCTTTTCAAGAGTAGGATCTGAAATGTGCCTGCCATACATGAGCACCAGAGTAGCCACGGGAGCTGGGCTGCAGCAGGAAGGCCAGTGGTGCCTCTCCTTCTGCTGGCAGCAAGACTTTGGATCAACTCTACAACTTCTCTCTACAACTACCTGAAAGAAAGGTGTGGGGATCTGGAGGTCAGCCTCTTCTCACAGATAAATAGCAATAGGACAAGAGGGAATGGCCTCGAGTTGCACCAGGGTAGGTTCAGGTTGGAAATTAGGAGACATTTCTTCTCAGAAAGAGCAGTCAGGCATTGAAATGGGTTGCCCAGGAATGTGGTAGAATCACCGTCCCTGGGGGCGTTCAAGGAAAGGTTGGACATGGTGCTTAGAGTCATGGCTTAGTGGGTGACATTGGTGGCAGGGGGATGGCTGAACCAGATGATCTTGGAAGCCCTTTCCAACCTTACTGATTATAGGATTCCACGATTCCAACTAGGCTGTGCTGCCGAACTGCACCCTCCAGCAAAGTTTGGGTTCCTGCACAGGGGGAAAACCCTTGTCGACAGCAACCCACCTGCCTGGGGTTCTCCAGTTTCCAAAACAAACAGCGTGGTCTGGTTCATGTAAATAGAGGGTTAGGAAGTTGGCTCTAGAGTCAAAGTGTGAGCAAACCAAAACATCCTAACCAAGAAAACCCCTTAGCCACAAATCTTTCCTGAGAAGACACTTGAGGCTGCTGCTTACTATTTCGTGTGTGCTCACCAGTGTGTGCCTTGTGACTCAGATGCAAAAAGCCAGGAAGCTGCTCACACCCCTCTCACAGCTAACGATCTTTCACACCTGTACCTTCTGATCTTCTCTTCTCCACCCACCCATCCTCTCAGGTTTGGAAGAGCTCTACACAAATACCACCAAGCTGTCATTACTGTCATCTCCAAATTCCTTCTCAAAGCCCCTTCACAACGGCAATCGAAATCAGACTATTGGCTAATTAAGCTCAGTGCCCACTGAACTTGATCTCGCTTCCTTTTTTCCCCTGCTGTGTGCACCTACCACTAACTGTCCCACACCCATGACTGTGGGCTTTTAGGGCAAGCCAACACACTGAAACCATCACGATAGTTTTAAGACTCCAGGCTTTGCTGAAGTTAGCAGCCATCGCTGCCCAGCTGACAAATACTAACTAGCAAAGCCACAATGACTCCAATGCTTGTAGTCTTCTCTGACACCTCAGATATTTCATACTTGGCACAGATTTATTCAGAAAGCATTCCGACAGAAAGGTTTCACTCTAAGTCACACAAAATAAGTGAAAACTAAAGCCAGGAATGCCACCATGAAGCCCTGCAACGCTGATGGTGAGATTGCCCAGGCATTGCATCCACAGACTGACAAGGCCCTCCAATAATTGCTGATTTTCTAGGACTTGTAAGGCATTGACTGCTGCTCCAGCTAGGGACATGTTCCCACTGCGTTGGGAGTATAGAATCTAGACCAGCAGGATGCGTTTCTGCAGGAGGTAACAGTCTCAAAGGCTGGCCGCGATTTGGACAGACGCAACATTCTTGTCTCTTTCAACCCATCTCAGGGCTGTTTCACCTTATTAATTTCCACGTTATTGCCAAATCAATGGATTTTGTAGGCTTACAGCACAGGGCAATCAAAATGAGATTACATGAACTGGGACTTAAAACCATGTCCCACTCATTTGGCATGAATGAGCCTATATGAGCCTACTTCAAATCATGCCTTACTTTGGCAATTTCTGGCTTTGGGGAAAAAAAAAAAAAAAGATCATAACAGAAAATGAACTAGAATATACTGCCACAGTCTCTTGCCTTATTTTCTAATTTCTTCCTAAAATGTCATAAGTCTTTAATTCCAAATGCTTCTCTGCATTTAAGCAAAGTCTATGCACACAAATAATTATACTGTTACACCGTTGTAGAATGCATAGTAATTCACAAAGCCTAAATGCAATTAAAGGTATGCCAAGCCAAGGAAAGCGTTTCCCCTCATGCTTACAGTATTCAAAGAAAAAAGGCAATGCAGCTTAAGCCAGTGTGTGTAGATTGGCTCCAAGCTATGCTAACAGTCCAGAGCTCTCAGCAATTTCAGTGGCATTGGTAAATTCTCAGCCTACCTGCATCAAGTCCTTACTACTTGAATGGGAAAATAGGAGGCAATTGGAGGCTAAGGCAGAAGCTAACCTTTAATTAAGTTATAAAGTTTCATTTAACATTATTTTCTGGATTTGGTGCAAGTTTATTGGTGGTGGTGGTAGTAGTGTTTTGGGGGTGTTTTTATTTGTGTTTTTTTTTTTTTTCTTTCCCCAATGTATTTTTATTCTGCTAAATCATTCTAACTGTAACCCACAATAGGTTGTTTGATTTAAAGTAGCTCTAGATGAACTCAATAACATGACATATTCTCTTTCAAAGCAAAACTGGAGATAACGCTGCAGTGAGTGTCAGCTCTGTATCCTCTGGTATCTTAGGCAGGCACTCATGGCACATCCACAAAAAAACATTTCACAGAGTGGTTTAAGAGGGTTTATCCTGGGGGGAAAGCTCAAGTTTTAGAAGCAGAATTCAAGTTTTTGTGAGATATTTGGAGTCTTCATTTAATCCTAAATGAGCAGCAATGCTAACGAGACTGCATGGGGCTAGCTGGAGGTCCAAAATCCAGAAGAAAGAAAAATGAGCTGATGTTTGCTATTAATTGGGTAGGGCTGGGCCCCCTTCTGACACCATGTTGTTTTAGGAAGCTATGCAAAACCCTAAAGCAGTTAATAGCTATACACAACTGTGCATAGGTTATTTTGAGATGTTATGCAGTTATGTGGAAGAAGGAAGACTATTTCCACTTTACAAATACTTGTATTTGACCCCTGACATTTCTAAATTCTGTCTTCCCCGAAGCAAGCTTTTCTCCAAAGAGGGACCAAATATAATTTTTTCCACTGACTTTTATGAAAAAGTTTGAGATTCTGTTTTGTGCAGCACCTCCAGTGAACTAAAAATGCTGTGAAAGACAAAGCCTTGTAGAAAAGCCAAGATGAGACACTGAATGAAAATTCACAGTGAAATATACTGGAGAAAATCTTTCCTTCCTCTCCTGGTTTTACTCTGTATTTGACCTGTATCTGCTTCTCAGATGGCTAACCTAGGAGTGAGGAATTTTCTGGGCAACATATCTGAAATAAAGAGAAAAATATCTAGAATGGAACTCATCTGAAGTGCACCTGTTAGACCTCCTTCTCCTCCTCAGTCCTACCCTTCTAGAAAAGGTTTCTGAGGGAAGTTTTCCAGTGGTTTGGTACCAGGTGATGACTCATCTACCTGTGCACATACAGAACAAGCAACAGAAATACCTAAGGCCAAGAAGCACAGATTTTGGTAGCAAATTGGCTGATAGTAGGCCCAGACACCAAACACGACTGCATTACAACTGATAGCTCACCACTGACCTTAAGAAGCACCATTAGACCTCATTCCAATGGTTTCCAGATGAGAAATCAGTTTAAAACTTTTCCATGCAACCCAACAGCTTCTCTATGTTTCCCCCAAACCTGCAGGTCCTGAAGAACTCCGGGCCATGGGTGCTGCAAGCCACCTCAGTTTGGCAGCACCGCTCTAAGCATCTTGCATTCATCCAGCTGACAAAGCAACAACAAAACTTCATCCTGGAGAAAGGCTGCACAGTTTAATGAGTCTACATTTTCCATATAAACCAATCAGCCCTACGTATAGCATCTCCTCAGTGATGGTCCTGCTGAAGGAGTTTACGAACAGAACAGTGTGCTCATTCAACAATGGCAATGAGTATTATTTAGAACAGCCACTTATTAAAAAACAAATTATTATCCTACTCAAGCTGCTTATCGCACCAACATCGGTGTAAAGTGCAGCTGAGTGTGCAATGAGCAATGCCTGAATGGAAAAACTCCTCTTTTAATACGAATTTTCAGTTAACACAGACATTTTCTTTCAAAATTAAGAGTTTACAGCATCAACCTTCATTTTATACAAACAAAGCACATTCCTGCATGTGGCTTAAGAGCACTGTTTTTTTTCCACTCTGAGTCATTGCTTAGGCACACCCTGGAAGGAGTAGGATACAATGAAAAAAGGAAAGAGAAAAAAAAAGAGAAAAAAAGAGTCCTGTGGCAACAACACAATGCTAACTGTCCCCAAATCAGCAGGGTTGGCCACCCAGACAACATGGAAAATGCACACCAGAGCCAGCAGCTGCCTGGCCTTTGCTGTGCAGTCATGAAAATGAGGGGCATTTCCTGACAGCGCCCTATTTCAGATCTGTTGAGAGTGATTGAGGCTCTGAGTTTCTCTCTTATCAAAAGTAGATTTCCTTTTCCCAAGTCGGACACTTTGGATTCTTTAGAGTCCTTGCTCAGGAAAGTGTTAAAGCTCACTTTTGAGCTGCATTTGGTTTGAGAGTTTTCAAAGTACTTCTAACTAGAAAGGGATTTTAAAAGTTATATAGAAAACTTAGATACGACATGAAGAGAGAAAGATGATTTGCGAACAAAGACGAAATTTTTAATCCATGACACCCTGCCCAGGGGCAGGAGAACCATGGCCTGTGAAAGCCTTCAGCTTACTTCCTCCCACGAGGAGCTCAAAATTCTGTCCTGCTAGACAGAAATCCTTCTTTTATGGCAGTCTTGACGTTGGTTCATGAAAAGCTTGTTGCTTCCTGTGTTCCTGTGTTTTTTCTATACATGTCTTAGGACCATTCATCTATTTGCCCTTATCAGGCTCCTGAAAACTTCCTAATTTAAAAAGCAACGAGGTGTGCAGCTGTGATAAACCAGCCTGCGACCACTGCCTGACACAAGGACCTTTCAGGCTAACCTTCATCTCCTCCTTCATGCTCTGTTACTGTTTATTACAATTTATTTATGCTCCTTCAGTTCGTTCACTTCTACCTCTATGTAAAACACTGCACAAGAACCCAAATCTCTATTGTGTTTCCCTTGCCCTTTAGCTGGGAAAATCTATCCACAGGGAGGCAGGGAGGAAAGCAATCCTTCCCGGCCATCCCCAAAAAGTAGCTCTGGTTTGGTAGTGCAGCCTTTAGACCACTAGAGGCCTCAATAAAACCAGCAAACTTCAGCCTGAATGACTAACAGTGAAACATGCCTGCATTTCCCCCCAAATTGACATATACCGGAAAATACAAGGCTAAGGATGAACGTGCTGGAGTAGGCTGGGCGGATGTAGATGTAAACGCCAGCTGAGCCGCAGTCGTGGGAGCTGACGCCACCATGCCTGGCTGGCTAAGGCAGGCTCAGTGCATCTTCAAGCATCACAAACCTGTCACAAGGGAAGTAATTTTTATACAGTAAGTTATCGTCTAGACCTCATAGTTTCTTCACAGTGGTTATTTACTACTTGTCACATCTTTAGCTGCGCTGTTTTGTATCGAGCCTGCAATTTTTGATGAGCCCTAATAGCAAAGTAGCATCAGATCATTTTCTTCAAAATAAATGCGAATTGCCTCATAGCAAAAAGTGTGGAGCTAAACATGTTTCAACTCTAAATTAAGTCAGAGCTTCAGCTGATCTACAAGGCTCAGATTATCACAAACGAACAATCTGATTAAATAAATCATGTTTTTCCATACGCCGTTTTCATGTGCAGCAGCACGGGGCCAGTGGGGGACACCCTTGAGATTTGCCCACAACTGTCAGCCCATTTAATCCTTTAATGAATTTAAACTGGAGCAAGAGACAAATGGACTACAAACGTTCAAAACATGTAGTAGTACTCCTCAGAGGGAACAAAAGATCCATTGTACAGCTCCAGTAAGTTCATCTAGGGCTCTGGTAGAGTCTCTCTTTTCCTCCCCTTTGAACAGAAGCTGAATAGAGACAGGAATGAGAATTGGCTCCACCATCACCCCTTTGCCAGACTCGCCTCTGTGAATACATTGAGGCTGGATGAGGAGTTATTCACTGACAACAACTTGGGCTCTCTCTCACTTACCAGTCAACAGACATGGCCATATATAAAAGGTCACCTTCATGGCCACCTGTGAGGACCAGCAATGGTGGAAGAAGGCTGAGTGATGCAGCATCACAGCCAGAGATCAATGTAACACTGCAGCCCAGCCAGCTGCAAACTTTTTGCTCTAGAAAAATAATACCCAGGGCTTCTTTCTCTTTCCAAAATATGTGAAGGAGTTTGGCTTAGCTCTGATACAAATCAAATATCTACTAGCTTGCTTCAAAGTCTTATATTTAAGAGGAAGATAAATTTATGTTACTTATTATGAGTCTTGAGACAACCATGTTAATCCCAAAAACAAATCGCATATTGTATCATTTTGCTTGGTCTTGCAGATCACTTGAAAAAGAAATAGAGGGAGCTTCTAAAACAACAAGTAAATTTGTTTACACCATTCTGCTCATTGCTTGCTTGGAGCAGCAGTACCATCTATACAGCCTCCCATAGCCTTTGCTACTTCCATACAATCATGTGTTTTCTGTTACCTGTACCATCAAAACACAAAAACACCCATCTTTCTCCTGCATTGTCTAAACAGACAAATTCGAAGTTTGCATTAAAAGTTCCTGAAAATAACTTTTTAAGAAAAGAATGCATGTAAACGAAAGACAAACATTCCTTAAATTTACCTGTTTTATTCCAAACTGATTGCATTACCAATAAATTAATATCCACCACCAGCAAGTTTAATGATGAAGCACAGCAATTTCAATCGAAATTCACCTTCCACTTTATGGTGGCTTTCACAGATTTTAAAAAACACAAGACTTTAAGAAGAAAATTTCCACACAAGATGTGTTTTTGAAGGCAGACACACGTTTTATACAGCCAGCCTTCTGTTTAACAGACTGCTTTGGCAAAAAAATCACTTTGAAGATTTATGAGATAATGGTATGCTACTAAGAATAATTTCATCTCAATGACATTTGACAGTGTTACCCCTAACGAAAAAACAGAAAGGGGCAGCAAAAAGTGCAGTACCATTCTCTGAACATTCTGGCAGAATCAGACTTTGGATGGGTCTGTGGTGTAATTCTTCTCCTGATTGTGACTGAAAGAAAGCGAGATATTAAGGAGAACTAAGACTAGTCAGGTGCCGCCAATAGTGCAGAAGAGATTTGTAGGGGAAGGCTCCATCGGTGTCTCTATTCCTCTGATCTATTATTACCCTAGTTAGGCAAATTCCTTTTCAAAAAGCATATTTGGGACAGCTAGAAATTCAACCCCCAGACATGCTCCACGCATTTTAAACAAGTCTCTCTTATTACTTATACACAAAATGGCTGAATGAACAAGGAGTAGCAGGTACTAGAATCAGCCATGACAACTCATCCTCCAAGATGAGCTTAATTTTTGTTGCATCTTCAGTAACAGCAGAATAGTTCCTTCAACTTACTGTTCTCTGACTAAAACTGAAACTCAGAAGAACAGATCTGATTTTATTTCACAGGCAATGTCTTTGAAACATCAGATGCATTTTCTTTTGTTCCAATGTCCTTAACATACCTAAAACACAGAAACTGAAAAATATCACAACTTCCTCTCCAGTAGCTTTCTAACCTTGAGACCTTCTAACCTTCTAAACTGCAGAAACAATTTTCCTTCTCCATCACAAAATGCCTTGGAAGCCTAGAAGGACAAGATCTTTATGATTTATATACATACAAATCTATATGGATTTATATAGATTAAAGATAAAACAATACCTACAATAAACAGTAGCAAAGCATTACCAACCAAAAGAATAACAAATGATAGTAAAACATTTCTATCCCAGAGATATTTTTTCTGGCCTGACATTTAACATTCAACTTGCTATACTTCATAATAGCTGAAGTACAACATCTCTGTCATTTTCAGGGAGGAATCAAGGACATATACACCCAGAACCAGATAGAGCACAATTACACTATTATTTATTTGCTTTAAAGAAAAAAAAAAGACAAGACATAGGAAAGGCCATGAAAAATAATGCACACGGGTTGCATTAACACAGATCTTGGCCACAAATAGGATTTTGATTGGTCTATTAAAAATATTCTTCTACAGTTTCTCATCTATATGTTTGATGCTGACAATTTCCAAAGCTCTGAATAAAAATTCCATACAAATATCTCCATCGGTTTGGAGCAGGAGCTACGGAGAGAGGTACAGGAGAAACTGTTCAGTTCACCATGATGTACTTCATCATGCACAAATGGGGCAAAGCTTCATCTTCCCAGTCAAACACAGAAGCTACCTTAAATCAGCATTAAGATGGACTAAGTCCTGCACACCACCATGGTATTTTACATGCCCATTACAGACCTAAGTCATTTACTGTACTTTCTCAGGAAACTGCCACATTTCCAGCAGATTAGGGGGCATAACATACACACATGTAACTATCTAGCAACTGCTGCTCACTGCCAATAAAGCCTTTAAAGCACCAATATAAAACAGGAATTATGCAAAGCTTAAGTGCTCTACACCACACTGACCTTCTTAGGCCAGCGACACATCCTTTCGGTTTAGGGTATTAAAGAACATGGGAGAAGTCAGTGTCGAGTCAGAAGTCGAAGCCTTGCATTAGATGAGATAAATAATTTCTTGACCTTTGTTACCCACTGCATGGCTGTTCACCTGCATGAAACATGCACGCAGGGACAGAGATAAGACTGAAGTGGAAGCACCTGCATTCCAGCTGCTAAAACCTCCTTTGCTTGTACCTTTTAATTGATGGCGTTGTGCAGATTTCCACACCGCCTTCCCTTAACTGCTCTTAGTGGCCTCGTGCTCTCTCCCCACCTTCCAGTAAGGGTTAAACCAGGAGTGATTCACCAGCTGGATTCCTCTGTGCCACTCCTGCCTCTAACAGAAAGTCATAATGTCACAGAGTTATATAATGCTGACAGAAACGTGACTACCTGAAAAACAGGTTTGAGTAAAGAAGATAAAACTTTTATGATTACATACCACAAAAAAATAAAAATAGTGCATCCTTCACAGGCTATTTCGGCCTCATAACTTCCAGGAGATACAGCTTTATTACTGTTTATAGCAATCACATTACAGCAGATTAACTGGGGAAAACAAAATAACAACAACAAAAAAAGGCTCTTTGACCAATTTGTGCTGTTGGCAGGAGGTGCCAGCAGGGTTTAATCATCCTTTGCCCAGATGGCAGAACCCCCACCCTGTGTTTCAGCATCAGCGAGGAGGCAACTTGCAGACAATAACCGCTAAGAGTTTAAGCAGGATGAAAGACTATGCTAGGACTGACACATACGAACCAGACCAAAGGCAAAGCACGCCAAGCCAAACTAAAGACTACTGTTTGTTGCACTCAGGCTGCCCGGTGCAAAGCTAAAAGGCTTCTCATTTGACCAAGAAACACATTAGCTTGAATTCACCAGTGCAGACAAGACTTAAGTTTAGAAAGATGCCTGATCCATCACCGGACTCAAGCTATGAAAAGGGAAATATACCCGCAAACTTTTTTTTCCTCTCAAGGGAAAAATGCCATGTATCGGGACATGAGCCTCCAGATGCCACAAGGCATGAAGGCAGATGTCTAGACAATCCCTAAGGGCTGAATGTCTTTACAAAGACATTTTCTCTTTTTCTTCTTTAGTGATATATCCTGTTTGTATGACTCACAGCCTTTTAAGATCCACTGTTAAAATGCTTTCTCCCCTGCACCGTTCAGCAAGTTTTATGCCTATGCTGCTTCTAAGTGCACGTTGTGAAGGGTGCGTTCGCAGCCTGCTTTAAATCCTGCCTTTACAATTTAGAGCACAGTTCCTGCACTGTCTCTCAAAGACACTTAGCAAAGCACATTCCTTACAAGTAAGCCAAACAAACAGAAAAGCCTTTCAATAACTGAGGGGTTTCCTTGTTTTAGAACAGAGGTAAGACCAGCAAGCCTGTGCTCCTGCACTGTTGCCCTGGGGAGTCAGGCATAGGTTGGTGAAAAAATAAGTTCTAATCATACATATGATACTGTCATATCAGACATTTCTCAAGATCCTGGTTAAACAAACAAAAACAAAAAACAACCACCACCACAAAAACAGGTGCTGTCATGAAAATCATGGATAGGTTTACATAGAACTGGTAAGAATACACTATCCTATGAGAAGTAAGCAGGTAGCTTTTAATAGGTGTCAAAGAAAAAAAAAAATCAACCCTTCAGCCTACCTAGCCTTATTAACATTTACCAAGAAATGTATCAGCATTAAGCCAACTGATCCCAAACATTGCAACAGCAAACACTTTTGTCCTAGGACTTCAATGCAAGTACATCAGGCAACCAAGCATCCTTCTGGACCGCGGTGACACACTGCTTGGTCTTTTCAGTCATATGTTACTACTCTGGAGGCAGGAACCTGATGCAAGCAGAGACAAGGCAAGCACAGAAAAAAGCAGCAGAGGAGAATTAACTTGTTACTGACACAAGAAGATGTCACGATCTGTCATGCCTACGCCCTGCGCTAAAATCACAAGTGCCACAATAAAAGGCAGTAATTTAATGGAAAAGTCTCCAATAACATCTTCCACATTTTTGTTGCAACACTGACCATTGAGTAGGTCTCAGGAAATTTCTCAAAAACTGAAGTTTGATTATATGACTTACCAGAACCTAACTTTTGTATTCAAATGAAATAAAATGAACTACCCTTGTGCTCTTGTTAACTCCCAATCACAGCATTTATGTTGCAGATTTCTGAAACTGTCTGAGTAACTTCCTTTATACTCTACATTCAAGCTACCCAAGCTGTAGACTGTAGGTTGAAACAACTAAAGAAAAGGGTATTTTATTGTTTCCATTCTTTGCCCTGATTTAACTAGACCTTCTGCTCCGAGAGTATCACCAGTTTTCCTAATAAATATCTTTTCAGATTTAACACATCATCAAATCTTAGAACAGTAATTTTTTAAGCTGTTAACACTGTTCCTTCATTTCCCTTTCTCATGTACCCACGGGATGTTCCACACTTCATGTATCCATCTAAAGACCTAACATCTGTATTATGCAGTCTGAGTTTTCTTTCACTAATTTCATTAATTTTACTGCTACGTCATCAGCAGAGTGCATCCAAGCACATTTACAAGGACTATCAGAAAAGCTTGGTGTAAATGGTGGCTCAGTCACCCCGGAGACCCGGTACCCGCACAGCTACGCAACCCAAACCAGAGCGAAACATTATCTTCCAACTGATCTTCTGCAGAAACAAGCTTTCCAATAAAGCACCAGAACTTCCTCCTTTATTTCAAACACTGAGCAGACACCCGAGAGCCAGAACTGCTTTGAATAAGGATGAATTTAAAATGACTAATCATTTCCTCTATTATTTTAGAGTTTATGGTGCCTCTTATATCTTGTTTGTGTTTCCATGTGAGCTAGTTCCTTTTGCAGCACCGCAGCTTTTGGTGCTAAGCACTCTTTTTAAAGCTATAAGCTTACAAGGGGAAAAGACAAAGCCAAAAAACAAAGCAGAAAAACCAAGCTCCCTTGTCTGAGGGAGTCCAGCTTGCTTGTCTGCTGAGCAGGATCCACGCTGCTCGTGACAAGCCTGAAGACAATAAGGAACAACAATAAAGGAACAGGCCTAGCAGATGTTGATATTGCTGTTGCTGGATGGAGCCTCTTTTTCCCTTGCTGAATCATTTATTCATTAAAAAACAGTTCCAGGGAAGCCTAAACTATTCATGAATTTGGGCTGAACTTACAGAAGGGTTCACTTGAGGACAGACCCCTCCAACTTGCACTGAAAGCAGCACAGGAGCTTCTGCAGTGAACTATTTTGAATGCAACAAAACATTTGGATGCTGTGCGCAGGGCATAAAAGCCCAGGCAACAAAGGGCTACATTCAGCTGAAACGCGGTGCAAGTAGTTCCCAACAGTCAAGGGGTTACAGCACTCAGCTGGCACGCAGCAGATTCAGGGCGAAAGCTCCTTGAGCACAGAGCGGGGCCTCGGCTCCCCTCCAAGAGCCACCGGCCATCAGCACGACTCAGCCTGTCCTCCGCCGCATGCCCTGATGCAGCACCAGGCTAAAAACACGGCCCTGGAGACCCGAGGCCAAGCCCTGAGGAGGGAAACAGGCCTCAAGCAGAGGCACATGGGGATGCGCCGCGGGGGAAAGGATGGGCTGCTTTCCTCTCCCACTGCGTTCCCCTGTGGCTCTTGGTTTTACAACGCAAACCACACAGGCAAGAAGCCCAAGCTGAGCCACTCACACATGAGGTCACGCCTACCGGGCAGATCAACTCGAAACTAGCCAGATTAGGGCTTTCTGGGTTTTTGTCCTGCCAATGGTTGCTTGAATTGCCATACTTTCCCCCCCCTTCAAAAATTTAAGAACAAATCAAAGTTATTTTCCTGTATCTATGCCACCAAATGTGAAAGTAAAGAAAGACATAGATGCATTTATTTTCTTTAATGCTATCCAAAGTCATTTAGAAATAAATCTGGCCACAGCAGAACTGCGTGCACTTACAGGAGGTGAGCCTAGGACACATTCACATTTCATTAGCACCTAGACACCAACTGCCCTGGAGCAGAATATACTATAAAAACAATATATGGACATTAAAAAGAAGCACTGGGGAAAGGCATCTGTTTGCATGCAGCGGTGGGGAGGCAGCAAAGTACAAACAAAAGGCATAAATTGTTCCTTCTCCTTTCTGTTTAGCTTTCTATGTAATCCCACTGAATAGCTGTAATTTGGGGAACAGCATTAAGTTCCTCTACCAGAGGCCACTTGGTACATTCCCCTCATTCAAAAGCAGTCTGAGTACAATGGTAAGAATGTTATTCATTATTTCCTATTACTTAGGGTGGGACTAACTGCTACTCAACAAGCCCGTGTATCAGATAGAGACATCTAAACTACGTTCACTGAAATGAATATCCTGGGGAGGGAGTGGTATAAACCACTGAATGCCTTTTTTGTTTATAAGCAAAAATAGTAACAGGTTAATTCCAAAAGCCATCTAATTAATCAAAATTATGTGCAGGACAATGGTGTGAAGTGACAGCAGTGAGATCACCATGCAATGCTCTGATTAACACCAGTAAAGGTGCGTTGATATACGTACAGGAAAGCAGAGTTATGCAACCTGGGATATTTGGGGAATCTGTGCTCTAATACATGCTCTAGCTGCAGCATTCCCAGCCCTCAGAACTGGGCCTGAAGAGCTCCTTTTATTCTGTTACCTTCAGAGGAGAAAAAATCCTACATTACAGGTAGTTTCTCACCTTACAAGTGGCCATTCATAAGCAAGACTACTCTTGCAGCATCCACACAGAGTCCATGAGGCATTATACCCAGTTATGTACAGCAGGGATGCTGTCAGTGATTACCCAAGAGACTGGATGTTTTTGGCTCCATGGCTTCGGCGACAAACTTGCGACCAGCTGAAAACGCTGCCCGATTTACCTAAGCTTGTCCGTCTCCTGCATCTTCTTCATCTCTGCAAATTTACACCCTTGATGACAAAAACTGCAAATAATGAAGCAAACATAAAGGGGCCAGCCACGAAGGTTGTGCTGAGTTTGGCAGTTTGTCCACTCAAGGGCTTCTGTGAGCCCCTTCTCTTCTCCTGCCTGCCCTCTGACACCTCGCCAAGCCTGCGGGACTGCGGCCCCGGAGCCCAGCAGGCAGATTGGATCAGCAGCCACCTCGCACAAGAGACTGGGCAGAAGTGGAGGAAAGCCTCCGCCCTGCGGCACGGCTTGTTCAATTGCCAGTCAGCGTCAAGACTTCTAAAAACAAGAGCAAGACAATGAAAGATCTCAGTGATATGATGGGAGCCAAAATTGCCCAATTTTATTTATTTATTTTTTGCACGCAAATGAATCAAAAATTCCTGTCTGATAATATCTTCCAGCGTACAACTCCCAGCCAGTGGCACATGCCAGGCTGGTGTGGAGAGCTGCAGCCATCCACAGCTCTAGCTGGAAGGACAGACATGCGGCGCTTGTCAGGATCAGGATCGTAGTTCCTGATTTCCACTCTACTAATTGCTGGTGCACAAAGGAGGGATAAAATCTGTTAAGTATTTATGAGAAAAGACTGTATGGTAACAAAAAATAATCAGTGATTAAGATTTTTGTTTGTTTGTTTTTGATTCTGGACGAATGCTCTGCCCAAGCAGTAAACTTCCAGTTTTTGCAGGCACTGGAATCTGTAGTTCCCCCTCAAACAAAAAGATGTGCTTTAAAATAATAGGAGAAGAAAAAAAAAAAAGCCAACTTCAAGCATTTTTTCCCACTGCTTTCCCCACCACCACACTACTAAGAGCAAAGCTCTGAATATATAAATAGCTTGGCAAGTGTGTAGTATAAACCACACCCCATCTCAGGGCCACTGTCTTAAAGGAAACTATAATATTAAAAATCCCCACAGATGTGGAGAATGCAGTACGGTCTGCACTTGATATACTTCTGTACCTCCTTTTGAAGGACAATGAGTACCTCACACAAAAATGCCATTCCCCCCTATTTTATTTTATTTTTATGAGCAGAGAATTTTCGGAAGCTCTCCCAGCCCCACTGTTTTCCGCTCCTCCCGAAGCCATGATGGTTTTTAATGAAGAACAGTGGCTAACGTTACACACACTCCGGGGTTTGGGAGAATGAGGGCTCCTCCCTGCAAAAAAACAACATACACATAGTTCAGGATGTTAAGGCAGGAAGATGCAACAGTGCACATCTTTCTGCATGACTGAGGTCCCGTCTCGCTGCAGAAGGCTCCCTCCTAGTCAAGGGGCAGAAGGATGCTTCAGCCTCCAGCCCACTCGAGGTTCCCAGAGCAATTCTGCCAGCACAAGCTGCAGCCTCCCCTTCTGCAGGCAGACATTTGACACCCAGAAAGTAGCACATTTCCAACCGAAAAAGAAAGCAACTTTTCCAGGATATGTAAACCTCTTCTGTGGAGCTCGCTGTTGCTATAGTTATAGGAAGTTGCTGAGAAGTAAGATGTCAGGAAGCTGAGAAGAGGAACCAGACCTTTATAGGACTAACAAGAATCAGAAGTGTTGCGTTGCTAAAAAAGTAAAATAAATCCCTTAACGGCATCATTAAACGTCACACTTCTGTTATAAAGAAAATCCCGATGTTCAAAGGAGATGGGGAACTAGTATGGAATTCCTCTCACAGCTGAATTCCAACCTCCTTTGTTCTGCCAGGTCTGGACACACGTACCTCTCACCAGCTTTCCCCTCTTGCTGTACCAGTTGAAGTGATGGGTGAATGCCACCCTCCATCCCTCTCATTAAAGCAGTTTGCGTTTTGCTCTGCACTGAGTGAGTAACAGGAAAATAAAACAGGACTCCCCAAGAAGCCAAGACTTCGCTAGCTCTTCTGAAGCTGGAAACTACAACCTCAGCTTGTGCTGTTCTGCGTCTGCCAAAAGCCTTTGAAGTAAATTCTTTGAAGTTGGCCAGAATCGGCTCGGAACTGGAGCAAGCGACAAGCAGGCTGGCTGGGGGGCCGCCTGGGGGCTTCGATCCCCACACGGCTGAGTGCAAGTCAAGCTTGGATTCAGTAGATAAACGTGCCTTTAAAAAAATCACCCTTCTTTTTACAGGTAAAGGCTTCAGTCCTTGCTTACATTCACAAGATGTCCAGTGAGCTGAACCACAAATTTCAACAAGTGTCAGGAGATCTGGATGCGTGCACTCAGTTCGGTTACTCCTACTGCTGCAAACAGCATCTCTTGAAAAACCCCATCTGTGATAGCGCTGGACTAGATGCCAAAACCATTCACCGCGCACATTTCAGCATCCCCCAGACTCCCTGCAATATTTCAGCTACACGGGTAACGCAGCTTTTGTTTTCTCAGAGATGAGACAGAGAGGGAGTCATTTTAAAAAGTCTTTTTCTGGAATCTATCTGCAAAGGCTAACCCTGATCCTCATTTTCACTTTGTAACCTGGTGGCAGGCAGCCTGCAGTTCTAAGGGTTACAACTTTACAGAGCAGAAGTAAGAGGTTTGCGTTAAAGTAACAGCCTGCCTGAAAACAACCCCAACCTGCTGCTCGCCTAGCATGTACCACCACACTAAGCAAGAGGCAAAGGAACATCAAACCACCACCAGAAAAAAAGCTGTAAGTGTAACACATCAGAAACATTTCAACCTCCTTGGGATGACCAGCAAGCAAGAGAGCAGAGGCAGTAAGAATGGTGCTGTACGCACACGGAGTGACAGTGCTTTAGCGAACTGATGGGAATTAGTGTAGTTTCTGTTGCACTGAGTGAGGAATCAGGACCCGCAGAGCAGGCAGATGGCTTTTTGGCTGACAGGATTATGAATGCATTAGACATACTTCGACTCTGAAAAAAATAAAAACACAATTAAAATTAAACCAGTTACATGCAGCAGATTATGCACCGGGAACAAACTGCCTGAACTTTTGGGGCACCAGGTCTCATCATACCAAGTATTGCTTCTTTTTTTTCCTCCTTTCCCAAAAGCTGTACATTCTTCAATGCAAGTCATTTCCCTCATAATTTGGAACTTCTTCTAGAAGTGCTTTTCCTTCAGTCTCTGACCAGCTGTATGTAACAACTAAGACGATAGATCAAGATTTTCTTGTTCTGCTAAGGTTTTAAAACCATTACTCATAGGCTTTTTTACAAGTCAGTATTTTCAATAATTATGGTAAGGAAAAGGAACCCGTCAACACTATTTCCTCTCTATTTGCTCTGCTAATTTTGTGGCTTTCCGCAACAGTCTAAATCAAATAATTTTCAAAATTGAAATCTAAAAAAGCTTCTGCTTTTTTTTCTTTTCTTTTTTTTTTTTTAATATAGTCTGCCATTTAACATATTAAGCTCCAGAGCACGCATACTGTTTAAAATGCAGCACCAGAGCGCAGGCATTTCCCCATGATAAAAACGTTGATGAATTTTTGTATGGCTCTCTGACTGTAAAGCTCTCATAAGGCTGCCTCAAACACTGCAACAGGTTTCCTCCTGGTGATTTGCACGCTACATTTAAGGTGTTTGTAAGATAATTTGCCAGTGTTACTCTAGCCAACTCATTTGTTTATTTATATATATTATATATATATTATTTTTTATGTTAAGACTTACAATTCGAATTTATCTAATAGTTCGGGCGAGTCTCTCCGAAGAATTGTTCTCCTCATCTATTGCACACAGACGTGTGACTTGCAAGGAATTACATTCAGAAGTATTACAGTTCTATTGCAGGAAGAAGAGTTTACAAAAATAAGCACAGCAACATATGAGTTAAGCAAAAATATATTTAACTGGCCTGCTGACCACAGCCAGATACTGAAGCCAAGAAGATCTTCAAGCAAAGTAACGTCAGTTAACATCACATTCAAACCGCCTAGTACTATTTTAACAGCTTTCAGTTTCTACAGCATTTAACCAGATAACGTACGTATCTTAGCACTGAGGTCTTTAACACAGCCCCCAGACACAAGACTTTATTTTCCCTAAGGACACCACAACACACGAAAGAGAAGACGCTGAACTAGACCCTGAGCTAAGCCCTCTCAAGTTGCTTGCTCCCTGCTTGTGTATTTAGCATGTCATCAACACAATGAGCCAATAAATTGCTGCCCCTTCCTTCCATGCTTTGTTTTCCAAGGGTTCATTGTATTTTATTTCACTTTATTTAAGCAAGTTTTCTGGCATTGCTGGTACTGAAAAAGACAATTCTTCTCTTTGCAAGTATAAAAAAGCCTCTGAAAATGCATCTATGTACATTAATTGCTCTGACCTTATAATTTAGCAACTTAAAACTTGTTTGTTCACTCTAATCGGCAACTACAAATCAACAAGCTTTTAAACCTTGACAAGTTACGGAGATTAACGACATTGGGAGAAGTTCTTTTCACTTTTTCATTTTCTCCTGACAGTTGCAGAGATCAGCAATACATCAAGGCAAAACATCAGCTGTAAAACTTCTGAGTGGGTGCTGTTTTCCTGAACATGCAACCACTGGGAAAAAACTTCACACTGAAGAGAAAGCTTCATGTTCATGAAAGAGTTGAAGGCTAATCACTGCATGTTAGGCGGCTTCCTGCAGCCCTGCAGGCACAGCAGCTCCCCAAGGCCTTTTCTGATCAGCTGCACAGGTTCTGATGTACACACAGAGGTCAACGAGAACTGCTTCGACTGACTTTCTTTTATGCCATCCGCTGAGTCACTCCAGACATTCAAAATAAGGGCATGTGACTTATTTTCCCAACCAACGGCTTCCAAGGATTATTGCTTTCATGGGTCATTAGACATGTTCCTGCCCTTCTTCATTGTTTTTGCTGCAGAGCGGGGATGGTAGTTTGGCACTTCCAAATTCATTTCAAATTTCAGAAGAAAAAAGACAGAAAAGGGAAAAAAATTGAGGGTGGGGGTGTACAAGTAGCTTTAGCACAAGACTCACCAAAACACACTGGGGAACGCCAAGCTCTCTCTTTTTTCCCCAAACACCATAAGGCAACAGCAAGCCGAAGGAGGAGTTGGGGTTGATATCGAAAGAGCTGTGGCAGAGCTGGGAACTGTGTTTGCTTCCCTGGTTTTGGGTAAACATCCAAACATTTGTATGACTAACTGATCCTCATCATTAGATTTGTGTGTAAACTTCCCTATATCAAAACATTTAGTCTGCATACACTTAGAGAGACGTCTTTGCCGCTTTTATTTCCTCTCACAATCCAAACAGAAATGGGGCACAGATTGCTTTTATTCTGATTTTATTTTTCCCTAGCTGGAATCTCTTAATTAAAATAAGGTGAATGTTACCCCAAACAGATGAAGTCGGCAACCGAATGTCCAGCTGCATGCAGAAAGGGTCCCTTACACTAAGAACAACTGAGTACAGTACTTCTCTGCAACAGCTCAGTCACTAATGCTTTGGCTGGGCACTTCCAACAGTGGGAAGAGGCAGCAAGCGGCAATGGGAGAAAATGTCTGTTTAGCTTTGTTCTTCCCACTCCAACCTATGGTTATTATTTTGGGCCTTTTTAAAAGGAAAAAACAATCCCCATTTTGAGGTCGGCTCTGTGAGAACAGAGCAAACATGAACAGGACACAGGCAGCTGCAGCTCTGCACAGTCCTTGTTCAGAGGTACAGGCAAACACTAAAGAGAGGTGGAATGGACCAACGTGGACTCAGCATTCACAAGGGGAAAGCAGCTGGCAACAGCAGGAATGGACCATCGTGGACTCAGCATTTACAGGGGAAAGCAGCTGGCAACAACAGCTTAAGACTGTCAAAACTGGAGAGAGTACTTCAGCTTGTTGCACAGCTTTTACCAAACGGTAAAAAACACAGGCCTTAAACTCAGTTTCCTAACTAGAAATAATTCCTTGACAGCTAGACTACAAGAAAAGTCTAAAAACGGCCTCTTTTTTTTGTTAAAATGTGTAATAAACATCTGAGACAACAAGAATATTAAGCCTCAATAGAAACAAAATGTGTTTGGGGAAACAGATAAGAGCCTTTGGGTAAAATAAACAACATAGGAAACAAAAATTAATTCCCTAATGTAAACTGGAGGAGGAACAAAAAAGATTTTGCCAGTAGATTCCCATGTTCTGACCTCTGCATGAACTCCAAGTAACCAGTTTGCAATTTTAAGCAGCAACAAGAATGGAAAGTGCATTGGAAGATAATGAAGGAACCCAGTCCTTCTGACTTTCTGCTAAGCAGCTGAAGCAAAAGGTCAATCAAAGAAAAATATACACTGCACAAAGTTGCAACACCAAGATCCCCCAAAATACTTCCTTGCAACTATTATAGGTAAAGCAAAGCAAGTCAGAGACATAAATTTACACTCAAAATAAAGCCTCAGAGCCCATGGCTAGTTTCCTTCAGCAAAGTTTCTGCACAAAATCTGTATCTTGGGCTTTAGCTAAATCATCAGTTCAAGAAAAACAGTCTTGATTTAAGAGTCAAGTACTGGAATATCTGTCACATTCCCACATTAATGATTCCAGTGCTTAATTAATTTTAGCCTAATTACCTGTACCCACCCCAAAAGAAAATGTATTGAGACCCGAATACCCAAACTATTTTAGGGTACGTGAGTGTGTGGATTTTTTGAGAGCTGATGCAGAAGTAACAAAACCCAACTGTGATCCCCGGATGACTAAAATATCTCGAATATAAGTTTAACTACTGCTACTGCTGCAGAACGTGGCTGGCCCTAGCCTGCTCTGGCTGTGGCTGGAAGAGGTGAGCCATGCCTCCTCTCCTCCAGCTGCCCTTCCTCCTGCCCCGTCACTCACCTGAATGCACAGTGAGTTTGTCTGAGGAGCAACACTGGCAGAAAACTCTACCGGAATAATGTGAATAGCTTTCTGCCAGTTTAGCTATCTAACCCGGCTCAACATAGGGTCAGGCACAGGCCAGCGGAGGGGAAGGGAGCAGCGCACGTCACTGGGCAGCAGCAGGGAAGTAGATGGTCATTAGATTGGCTCAGCTGTTTCGTAAAACCTCACCCTCCTGCAAACATAAAGGAAAAGACCACACCTGGTGCAGGTCACCTTCTGCCAGCAGCAGGAATTTCACAAAGGTGACAAATATTTCAGTGAGGTGAAGGAAGCAAACAGGATCTTTCTGACTGCTGAAGACTACCAAGTTGCCTACAAAATGAAGGCATGTTCTTTACCCATGGGAAATGTCAAAAACACCACTACTGTGACCCACTCAATTCCCTTCCTACCTGACTTACCTGTCTTTCCTTTGCCTATGTGACCCACCTGAAGGCCGCCGGAAGAGAGGCAAAAGCCACCTGTCTGAAGCCACATAGATCAAGTCACTTCATTTAGTTCCCTGTGCCATAATTAACAGTGTACATCATTCCTGGATATGCTCTTGGAAGGATTATTTACAGAAGTGCTCCCTTCTCCAGCTACACTACTGAAAACATCCTAGGTTATTGTTATCATTACTGCGATGCACAAGGCGCTTCTGGAAGGATTCTCCTCATGGAGCAGGAACAAACAATCCTTCAGCCAGCACCAACAGTGAAATGAATGAACCTGCTGGGAACCCCTTGATGAAATATGTTGTATTAGATAACCTGGCCTACTCCTTAGTAAAGCTTAGGAGAGTTTTTGTTCACAACAGAAATGGTACCACATGTTCTTCAAGTAATTGCCATAAATACTGCACAAATTAACTTCTATGAAGTATTTGTTTCTAAATAAACTGTCCTCCTTCCTCAGCACAATAATATTAGCAGAGAAGACAACTAGAGCTGCTCGAAATAGCAGAACTTGAAGAAGGCAGGAGGAAACAGAGCAACCTTCATTTCGCCTCGTCATGCAAATCAGATATCCGTACTTCAGTGACACCTAGAAACAGCACCCAGGGGCACCTCTCTGCTGAGAAGGGTGCTCCCATCTGGCCAGAAGGGCTCCTGCCCGCTGTCCTTCCAACCTACCCACAGTAACACAGTGGGCTTTGCAAAGGACCTCCCCTTTTCCAGAGAGGAAAACATTAATTCTATTTCCCACAACACATTTTTGAAAGATGAATCCGCAGCAGTTACTGCATGTAAATAATTCACAGTCCGCCAAGGGCTCAGAAAGGAATCCTCCTTTTTTGGTGCACATGGAGGGTCCAAAATACAAGAATGACAGAGTGAGATCATTTACCCTTCCTTGCTTTAGAAGTCATTTCCCCACTGCTGATTCTCGCTTAGAAAGGACACTCAGAAAAGTTGCAGGATTCAACAGACTGAGCTTAAGAATTAAAGAAAACACTGCTTTGCAAAAAGAGAAAACTAAGACGTATGCAGAAGTGCAAAACTAGCAGCAGTAGGGGAAAAAAAAATCTCCTTTGGTACGGAAAAGGAATAGGCAAGTGAGATGTCAGAAGAGCCAAATGGTCAGGGGCTGCAATCCCACTTGCTGCCATCAGTAACCAAGCAATGTAAGGGTGCATGTCTGTAGACAACCAGACCTCCAGCCTTTCATTGGAAAGGCAGGAAAAGTCACCTGGGGCGGGTGGAGATGCTTAAAGTACACATCCTAAAAGAAAGGATGCAGCTGATAGCTAAAGCCCTTCTGATACAAGTGAGGGAGTCATGAAAAGAAGAAGAGAGAAAATGACCCCAGAACTCCTCACAGATCTGTGAGCCACTTTGTGAAATGGTAATTGAGCTCTACACAGTCAGTCAAAAATACATGACATGCTTTCTGAAGTGAGATACTGAGAATACTTTCCCATCATTTTAATAAAGTGAATGAAAAAATACAAAAGTCACATACAGAGAGAAGCGTAGTAGCTGCATACATGCTACAATGTTCAAAATGAATATTAACTGTGCTTCTTGCAGACAATAGGACATTATTATGTATAACCACAGAATATATCCAAGCAACACAAAATGCCACATGTGCATTTTAAGACTGGACAGAAAGCTCAGTGCAAAACCGTACACTACCTTGCACACTAAGCCTTTTATGAACAGCAGAAGAAAAGCAGAGTTCCTGGTGCTGAACATGCCAAACAAATCATACTACTATAATCTTTATACCTGCATAGTCTTCTCTCTATTGATAGAGGGAAACCATACAAGCTAACCCTCCGCTCACTGAACTCAGTGCGAACAGAATCTTAGCTTAAAAGTTGCATGACTAATTGGGATTTTTTGATTTAAAAATGAATTTTAATTCTAAAAATATTTTCAGACACTGTTTACTCCTGATACTCCAGGAGAACTTTGAGCTTTACAGGTGTATCTTACTGTTTCCCCCGGTATTTTTTTCCTTCCCTGTTTTGTGCCTGACACATACAACATTACTGGATATGCAGAGCAAACATGACTTGGCCAAGGTGCTGCCAAAAAGCTCCAGGAGAAGGATGTAGCTGGTGGTGTTTTTTTTTTCTTTTTTTTTTTTTGGTTGGTTGGTTTTGTTATTTTAAAGAACTTCCAGTAATCACCATGCTAGAGGCCACAACACTATAAAAGTATATATAAAAAAAAAACAAACACATCAGAACAGCTGCTGTTTAACTTCTTAACATCTGTTAGATGAGGTGCTAGAGAAATTTATGCTAAGTTACTGCTTAAATCTTACCCCAAAGAATGCCAAACAGGCTACGCCAAGTGACAACTTCTAACCCCCAGAAGCCATAACTGTTCGGAGATCCAAAACTGCTGTGAAAACATGAAGACAAGTTACAACAGTCATTGGTAGCTTCATTTCTCTTTCTGTATAAACACTGGTACTAAACTAACCTCGCAAGATCAGGGGTGGAGAATTGAAATGGAAAAGTGAAATAGAAGAACCTTTGAGTGTATATCCATATATCCAAAAGGAAGGAAAGTTTACTAAACATTCACAAGGAACACTGAAATACTGCGAGCTAGAGGACATACCCCAAGGTGAGTAACACAGGGTGAGCAGAGTATGCCTTACCCTGCAGTTTAGGTTTTTCTCTATAAAGATCTGTAAGGCAAATTTATATTTTAATATTTAAAGAAAACTGAGGAGTAGATTTAGCTAGCTCTACAAGTGCAGATCTCAGTGTAAACAAGCAGTTCTGCTAAAAATCAGGGAAGAGGAGAAGAGCTATTAGCCCCACTGTTAGCATTGGTGAGGGGATGGGGAAAAGAAGGGAGCAGCAGGTAAGTTCATATCACAGGCTCGAGATTTTGGCTGAGCAGCTTCTCACTGTCATTTACACCACCTGGGCTGTCCTTGGAAATCAGAGTTAGGGAATGCCCAGAGAGGCTGCAGAATCCAGCCCAGGGTATTAGATGGAGAACTAAGCACACAAAACAAAGCCTCCCAATTCAGGATAATCTTACTGCTGTTGATGTTCAGTATGCTGAGAGCGTCTCCGTGGCTCATGCTGTGTGTACTCACTGAAATCCCCGGTTGTTAATTTGTACTGCAGGACAGGTGCTACTTTCAATGATTTGGGGGGCACAGGGGCAGTTGGTTATTTGGGGAGAACACTGGGGGCTGCTGGTAACTTCTTTTTGACAGGTAATGGACCCTCCTCCCCACCTCCAAAAAGAAAAGCAAACACCGAGTAAGGTTACTGTTTTCCAATTAGCCTGTGGTTCTTCCAGTTATATATTAACTTTCACGCATATTAACCAAACCATAAAACCTGGGTGGTTGCCCTCCCCGCACCAAGAAGTACGTGAAGAAAATGGTAGACCAAGGAGAGCCAAAACTGCTTGGGCCAGATGCATCTTTCCAGAAACAGCAGTAGCACAGCCCAGCCACTAGCTGCAAGCTCAACGACAGGGCCTTGCTAAAGTGACAAGGCGACGGACACTGCAAACACACACAGCGCCTGAGTCGAAGTTTCAGCTGAAAAATGCAACACACCAAGTGATACTGAGAATAAAACTGAAGTTAGAAGAAAAAAAATCAGGTATTGTTGACCATCACTTCTAAAAACTTCAGAGGCAAGATTCCTGTTGTATCTGCTTGAGGAGCTGGATTAGAAAGAAGACAAAACCAAAAACCCAACACATGCCACACAACATGGGTCTGCTGTAATGTCAAGCACCTGACCTGCAGAAGTATTGCTGTCTGTTTGTAAAGCTACATCCAAAGCAAGACCTCAAAAGCAGGCTTAAGGGAGACTTGGCCAATGCACAGACCTCGAGGTGGGACGGATTGCCTTCAGCAGCTCCCAGTTTTTAGCTTGTGCCCCAGGCAGTAAGCGAGGCCCTGCTGACAGCTCAGGGCAGACGCTGCGAGCAGTGCCATGGGCAGGGAGCCAGCAGCAGAAGAGCAGCAGCGTGCCGAGCTCCTGGCACAGGCAGCACCTTCCCCCAGGGGACACCCAGCTGGTACAGGGCCAGCACCCACCTGAGGAAGGTGCCAGCATGGCTGCCACCCAACACCACCAGCTTCCCGACAGCCACAATCAGGGAAAAATTACAGCAGGTGCCAGACTTTTTCCCTATAAAAGAGCTTGCTTTCTATCAGCAATGAAAGATGCATAAAACTAGAACTGTAAAGCAACCCCCCCCCCCCCCCGTGACCCCTAAAATGATGCACAGTCTACTAAAGACAAACTAAAATGGACAAAGCAAGGGACCTTTCACTCCCCTTAATTCAATTCTCTCCTTTAAACCAGTGCACTGTTAGTACCCAGCAATGAGACTAACACTGAAGTTTTTCAGCTCGATGGTAAAATCATGTAGTGTCCATCCATCTCCAATAATAGCAATATCAAGACAATGAACTCTATTGAGGCTTCTAATAAGGCAGATAGTCATTTGCATAGTACATTTTCTGTGACTCTCTGTAATACAACATCTCAAAGACTCAATTCAGACTATTCTCCTTTCCCACAGACGTTTTAAAAAAAAGATTCTTTTACTAGAAAAAGTAACAATGACCCCTCCCCTAATAGGAGAAAGCACAAGATGGGGTTTTCCTGCATATGATGGGTGCATACTCATGTCAGTGTATTTTTCTTTGGTTGTGTGGTTTTTCTTCATTTGTTTTAAACTATAAGCTCTTCACCTCTGCTGTGGAGTGAATGCTCAGAAATACATTTCTGATTTTGCTCTAATAAGTTTCCAAGTAGGAAGCACTTGGAGATCCCCATGCACCAGCAAATTTCATCTTTAATTCCTGCACTGCTGTCTTTTCCTTTCATCTATGCACATAGTCCTGTCCTGCATGACTCACTGGATTATTATTTGCCGGACATACCAGGACATACCACTGTGCTGTAGATATGCTAGCCTGCTTATGAGTCCTGAGCTTTGGGATAGGCTCTGCAGTGTAGCACTTGGGTAAGCTCAACAAATCACCTCCTTCCCATCAGGCTGTAACAGCCTCGAAGATGATGCACGCACACGGAGTTTATGTTGTGCGTCACAGTTCAGCTCCAATAACATCTCCAAGTACTGCTGTAGAAAAGCAGTGATGATTGTGGCCTTCCTCTTTATCTTTCTGCTTTCTCCTCTTTCAGTAAATAATCCTGGACTTTGTCAGTGCTTTATTTAGCACAAGGAAACACCTGTATTATTCCTGGAGGTAACTACGCTACCTTTAACTATGCACTCAGAACACTGCTGCAATGCACCATAAAATAGCTCCTGCCTGCTCTGCCCTCTGTCCCTCCTGGCGTAGTCACAGGCACACTACAGGAGACTGCTAAATTCCCCATCCTGGCACCCATGCCAGAGCCCACAAAAGGAACGGCAGGTGGGAACACGCATGGTAGCTCCTCACACAGACTCCCAGCCCCAATACCAACACCAATCCACCTCTGGCTGCCAGCGCAAGCTTTCTGCAGCCACCCCTGCCCAGGGCGCAAAGGAATGCTCTGGGCAAGCCCTCAGAGGCTTCCTCTGCCGTGTTCCACAAAAGCAGCACCACAAGGGTCTCCCTGCTGAAGACCGACCCAGAGTGTTGCTCTCACACCAGCCTTCCCCATTCCCACCCGGGCAACTCAGCATCAGGTCCCTGTGAAAATGAAACTAGACGGCATTTTCGGCAAGCCAGTGAAGGTCAGTGGAAAGGGGGAAAGAGCTGCCGCACAACAGCCCCAGTGAGGAACAACGCTGAGCTCTTTGTCCAAGTTTCTGATTTTATCAGATTATGCCACAGTGTTAACATTGTTTATGGCCCTATTTTGCGTCTGTGAATCACCCACTCCCAGAGACTCTTCCTCCACCCCAGTTTATAAATAGCACCACACACAGAACGGAGTTTATGAAGCACGGGAGACTTGCCGAATCAAAATAATGTATATGGAGCTGACAGTCTTTCAAAAGCCTCCCTCATTTATTTATAGTGCTGGCCAGACAGGCAGATTCCCACATTTTATAAACCCTGTAGGTCACTATCTCCATTGTTCATTCACAAACAACTCTGCTAATAAAGAACTCCCTCTGGTTACAAGTGAACTTGGTTCCCAGCACACTGCTTCTTGGCACAGGCCTTCTGAAAAGAAAGATCTTTAAATAAGTATTACACATTATTTGTATGTATTTGGAAGCAAAATATGCCTAGTCCACAATAAGGTAACATGACGTTATTTACATTACTGCTGACATTTAGACTTTGCAATGCACCTCATGGAAGCGTACCAGTACATCAGTACAGGATAGGTCATTTTCTACCATTGTAGCAGACTGATTTATGTTTCCAGAGATTATTTGCTATGAAAATACATTCCCAATTACAAGTGTAAAACCCATCAGAGGGGTGCTTGTCACATTAAGTTCCTCTGCGAAACTAGAACACCATTAACTCCCCTCTTTTCTCCTAGAATCATTTCCTTGCAATGGGAAGCTCACCATGCTATCAGCCAGATAACAAAGCAGATAAGGAGATACGTGACCAAAGGTTCAGAGAACAGTTTTCTGGAGTCCAAACACACACAACTCCTTGCTGAGCCAACACACTACCATGTGTCTGCCGAGCTCAAAGCCCCAGCAAACCCACAGGTGCAAATACGCACTGCTGCCCCGCTCCCCACGTCCCCCAGCCCCATTTACCAGGCAGCCTGAGCAACACCAACGTGGCTGGGGCTGGGAAAAGCCCTTGATCTGTGCACTGATGGCAGAGACGTGGGTAGGCAGGGAACATAAAGGGCCTGTGAAAGTCTATCTGCCCAGATTGATTTAACAGAAACAGAAGAGCCAGTGAAATAACACTGGCATTTTCCATTGATAAAATCCCTTCTAAGTGCCTAAGATGAAGGCATTCAAGTACTTCTCTCTCTGATTCATCATTTTTTTCCCTGCAATAAATCACATGGTTATTTGTCAGACTAATGGTTTCTTAATAAGCTGTAGAAGTTAAAACCTGTTAGAGCAAGATTCCTCTTTAAACACAAAGGATCTGTAAAACACCTGAAACACACATTTGGGGAACAGTTAAATGTATTATTATTATGGTTCTTTTTGTTATTTTGTAGATTCAACAAATAAGAAAAAAACTGTTTATAATTTTAATAAAAAAACGAAAATGTCAGTGCCTGGAAAACATCACAGTGAGTTTGGACATCTTTTAAGCCAAGTGCATGCCTTTTTTTTTTTATTTAATTCTCTTACTGCTTATCTCATCACACAGTTCCTTTTCCTTTAGCCTCTTTCAAACAATACTTGATACTAAACAAATAAAGCTAAATATCAAAACGAATTATTTCACACTAAAAGTCCACTTTTTCTCTCTTGTTCTACATTCACAAATATATATACATGTGTGTATATCATAGAATCATATACGGTCACATACGTACATACACACACATATATACTTCAACTGACTTGTATTACGCATTACTTCCATGCAGAAAGACAAAACAAGAGCAGGAGCCTCTTGCAATCAGACAGCAGCACTGAAATGCACTAAGTCCGAGCCGTGCGTCATCAATTCACTGTGTTGCTTCAGCCCCTCCTGCCGCGTTCTCCACCTTCGGGAAGAGAAGCGTTCCCAGAGGGCTCAATAACACTGTTCTCCATTATCACTCTGAAATACTGAGCAAAGGAATTGCAGAAGTAATATTTAACCTACTGTAATCTCTTTCTGTAGGAAGAATGTGTCTGTAATCACAGTCCTTGATACCATCTCTGATCAATGCACAGTGAACTATGAGATCATAAATTAGGACTGTGGCATAACTGCAGGAACGGGAATTTCCCCCAAAAGGTCTCACTTACGGACACAACGGGGAAACAACTTGAAATCAGGGAGGAGAAAGAAATTTAATTAGAGCTGACTGAAGTGCAGCACATGGTTCACAGGAATTTTTGCTTTCAATTAAAGCACCCTCCTCTGCCACAGCAAACTAAATAAACACAAAGTAAAATGAACTATACTGTGACATATATATGCAAAAATGAAGACAAGCATGACAGAAAATTTGGACAGAAACTGAGCCATACACCATGTGCAATTACAAGCCAAGTTCTGCAACAAACACTATTTTGCCATAAACTACACAGGCATTTATTCCACCTCATCACCACAGCATGTAACCATCCTTTTTCCTCCACATCACTAAAACCCATTCTACCCACATAACTAAAATCTGATTTGAGCTGTGGGCAGAAAAGGAAAAGGGAAAGGGAAGGGTGTAAAGAACAGCACTGACTTTCAGAATTAGCCTTTAAAAAAATCAGTGAAGATTCACATTGATGAAAGTGCTAAAATAAGAAATCTGCCACATTTCTAAAATTGTAACGAGGAACAGTGTAAAAATGGAGGCTATCAGGGAAGGATTTGCAATCAAAATGACTGACAAACCGCACACAGAAAGACACATAGAAGACTTAGGAAAACTGGATATTTGATTTAGAAACTGGTAATGAGACAGACCATCCATAGCTGCTTTAAAAGAAGGCCAAGATTTTACAGAAGGCCTGGAGCTTTCACCTCCTTTAAGCTTTAACGGGATTATCTGGCCCAGATAACAGGATTTAGGGAAGAAAGGTTTCAATGCCAGGCTGTGGCACAGCTCACAGCAGGGCACTGCTGAGGCAGCCAGAGTGCAACGCTACCCAGGCCTTCCTAGCAAAAGGCCCCTTGCTTTTAATTTCCTCGTAACTTACCTCAAGTGCCTCAATGTGGTGAGGAATTTTTCAGGCTAAGTGCCCATACTTGGCTAGATATATTCATTACTTACAAAATGTGGAAGCCAAAATGTCTCAAATGTTTGAAAAAGTGAGAGTGAGCGAAAAACACATCGGTGTGCCATTATTAAATACCCCAGTGACCTTCTCCTCCTCCTGCTGTACAGCACTGCTCTGAACTCTGGCAAGAGGCAGCCTTTTACCCCTTCCCAGTAGTCCTCCCTTCTCTGAGGTAGCCTTTGCCACCACTGGCAAAACCTTATGTACATCAGGTGGCTTTGGAAGATCAACATAAAAAGGCCTAATTGACTTGTGCCTACCCAAGTCTTTGCAGAACTGGAGCAGAGGGGAATAATCAGCACAAAGCTACCTGGAGATAAAGCACGTACCGAAAGACTCTCTGTAAGCAAACACTGACTATGCTGCATGAGGAAGGTTTTGGGGGGAAAAAATGGGTGAAATAGCCAAAGGCATGTCAGGAAGCAGCATGAAAAGGTGGGGAAGGGGCAACAGGGAGTGGGGATCAGCAGCCATGATACACACAATTTTGGAGTCTGGACAAGGCAGATCCAAGGCCATACCAGGAAGTTGACCCTATGGGACAGGGTCCAGGTCAGCAGGGCGCCCAGCGGGGGCCCTTCCCCAGACACCCGCTCAGCTGCAATGCCCATGCAACCTGGCCAGGCCAGCGCTCACCTGGGCTTGAAAGCTGCTTCAGTACAGAAGTGGGAGAGCTACTTCTTGGCAAAGGTGCATTGGGGGAGCCGCACAGAGGCATCTTCATCTTTACCACAAACCGTGTCCCAGAAGGCTGAAGCTTCCCGATAGCTGCTCCTTCTGATGAGGGGGCCAGCACTGAGCAAAGGCAGCTAAATGGGGGTGAAAGAGAAGAGTGTGCCCTGTGCCCTGCCACCACCCTCAGAAAGGCTTTAATTCTGACATTACCTAAATTTCAAGTGCTGGATCTTGCAGCATAGAAACGTTGCCTAACTACAGGCTGCTTGTGTGCACATATGCGTGCTTAAAAACAAGCGTGACTGTCAGCAGATACTGATCATCAGTGTATTATAAGCTGCATCCAACTTGTAGGTTCCTGCTACGTGAGGTTACAAGTTCAATACTAGCTGCCTAGAAATGCCTTCTACCAGTATAAGCAGTATCCAAATTACAAGCGATAGTGTCATATTATCACAGCTGTCAACAGCGCAAAGGACTGGGAGTGAGGGGGCTGATTTCTACCTCTCTCATTTCAGGAAGGGATGTCTCATCCCAACAGGATCTAATTAAAAAGAAGGGGGGACTGACCAGTTTTATTTCCGAGACGAATACGGTTCAGCTCTCTGTAATGAAACAGCACATACTTGGGCACTGCTTCAACAACAGTTGATACACACTGTTAGCTTATGTAGGCTGCTGAAGTCTTGCTCCTCCTGTATGCTGTGTTTACTCATCATCCTCCCCCAATAACCTACTTCCTTTTCTTTAGAAACTTCTGTTCCTGCTTTTGGTTTCTTAGAGATGGACATGATGAAAGAGTGCTTATACCCCGAAGTCAATTAGCCTCTCGTATGCTTTCTTTTCTGTGTCCTCCCCAACTGTGCCCACGCATGGTTCTCATTTTGCTCCCTTTGATGTGTTAAACTTGGGGTAGAAACATCTCAAATTAGAGTCCTACAACCAGCACCCAATGTCTAGAGACCACAGACTGCCCACAAGACCTGTTACTGTGCTACAGGACATCCAGAAACAAACTGTAGGATTTCTTCCCTGGCAAAAAGAAGGATTTGCAGTGTAACCAAAGGCAACAACCAGGTCATTTGTTATGTACAACAAGCACAATTTGGAGTTTGAGCAGCCTGCTGGTAGCCATTTCAAAGACATTTTACTAGCATATTGGTTTTCCCACCATTTCAATACAAGGGGTATTATCTTTGCCCCTGATATCTCAACAGGTTCAGAGGTACAGTTTGCTCCCTAGCACCCCGATCCCCCCTCGCTATCCCCACTCACTCCAAGGAGCTGTTTCACAGCTCAGATTTGTTCCATGACATGCTAAGCATCCCAGATGAAATCTGCTGCCCCACTAAGTGGCTGCCAAGGTTTTGTGCTGCCTCAGTCACACCACACAAGTGGTTTACCACAGGCTGCCCTCTGTCTAGGGGTGAATGTCTATCTCACAGCACAAGAAACCCTTCCCCATCTGTGCCTGATGTAAGGAATGCCTCTCCTATCTACAAACCCACAAGAATTAACCAATTCACTCGGAGAAGAAAGGGACGAGACCCCACAACCCAGCTTTTGTCCAATTTATAACCCATTCATGACCAAAAGGGAATACTGTATTCATAAAACACAGGAAGTTGTGCGAGGGAAGCTTTTTTCCTCCAGCTCTCATTTTTGACAGTTCATGGGCAGAAGTGAATCCTGGTAGAGACAGATGCGGTGGGGCACTATGTTCACTTCCTGCATGCACCTGGCAACTGAGAAAGATTTACTTATTTTTTTTTAAAGAAACCATTGCCAGAAGTCCTAACCCCATCGAGATCCTTTAATATTAGCTTTGTACAAATACACAATGTCCTATGGTATTTACAACCTCCAGATCACAAAACATAACCAGTGCAAGACAGAGGAGGAATGTGCAGAGAAGATGCGAGGGGAAGAAACTGGAGGAGAAGATTATTTTGACCAGTGGTCATGTGAAACCTTGGCTTGGTTTCAGAAGCTATGGCTCAGAGACTTGCCCCAGGAGCTCGGATAGCTTTACCCATGTACATGGGAGTTTGTGAAACTCAATCAAGTAAGCTGCCAGAGCACAGCTGGAAATCAGAACCTTTTCAGATGCTGACAGTTTGTTCAGCTGACAGAAGGAAAGACATCACATCATGTCTTGCTTCCTTGTAGCCTGCAAAGACAAGCATGAAAACGGATTTACATAGTTCTGGAAACATCCTGTCCACCCTCCAGCTCAGGCGAGCAGCTCCCCTGCCCTCAGACAAACCTTGACAGCACAAAGTCCTAAAAGATCTCAGTCATTAACTTAAACCTCAGACCTCCAGTAGGATTTCAGAAGTCCTACAGCATCCCTAGATGACAGAGCAGCAAGTCCTTACTTTGGTAGAGCAAATATTAAGAGACCATTACTCAATGGTAATTACTCAGGGAAAGTGAAGTTTGATTATCTCTTATCTTTTCCAAATTTTTCTGCAGTAGACAAAACATTCAGCTAACCAGGTTAATACTGCAAATCTTAGGCTACCATTGCTTCAAAGTTCATTTCAACCATCTTAGGACAGCAGTGACAAATACTGCACGCAACAAAACTCCAAATAAACCTCAGCACGAGGTACCTAGTTTCTTTTTGACATCTATTTTTTTTTCAGGACAACCTCAGATTTCTTTCCTGCAGCCAGCTTTGCACACACAGGAGTACAGGGGGTCACCCCATCATCTGCAGCAACTGGTCTTTGGCAGAGCTGGACATCGCAACTGACTATTCTTATTATCTTTACGAGGAGCTGGAAAATAAATAGTAGCAACTGTTTCAGGTGATGTAAAGGGCCTTAAAGGTAGGCACTGGAACAAGCACAGTGCACACTGCTCACAGGCCAAAGCAGAAAGGCACTGCACAGAATTTGTGTACAAGCAAAACCTGTAGGGCACAGTGAAGGACATCGGGCATGACCTCCTGCCTAACAGCACAGCCAGCGGGCGACAGCTTTGCCAGGATGGAGCAGGGACTGCTTTGTGAATCACAAAGAATTGCCATTGCCAAACAGCAGTACCTTCCTGCAAGTCAAAAACAAAACAGGGCAAGTGAAACAAAAGATTTCTTTTTTTTTTTTTTTTGGCTGCTTAAACTTTTAGAAATTTAAAAGAGAACTACTTTATTTGCAACTCTGTGATGAAATCCTAACCATAGAGACCTAGGAGTCGTTACCAAGAGACTGCTGGGGTGAAGAAGAGGGAAAGCATACTCCGTAGTCAATAATTACCAGCTCTGGCCTTCTGTTCACTTCTCCTGCAGCATACGCTTCCCTGACTGAACCAGGAAATCAACAAATGAATTTAAAAGTACGAAGACTGAGTCAGAAGACAATAGTTAAATACCAGTTAAACCACATACCGTAGGTCTGTCTTGTAGTACTGGGAAATGAGTACTACTCAAGGCGGTTCCAGATATTGCATCCACCTGCAAATATTTGCTGCTGGCTACAGCTCAACACATACTCTCACTAGCAGTGCCAGTACTTTGCAAAATATTGCAGGCAAGAAAGAAAAAGAAAGTTTGCTTAACATAGAGTACAATAAACTCATTATATACTTTAATCATCAAAAGCATATATAGCCTGGTTGAACGGATTTTTTTAAGCACGTTATGTGATTACAAAGTTAGCTAAGGATACCTGCTTTTTTCAAGCATTTTAGGCTTTCAGTTTCATGAATATAGAGTCAAATTATTAGCTTCTTTAATGTGGATCTTTTTCTCTGAGCGCGTAGCAGAAATCAGAAATTACAGTGTCACAAAGGAATCGGGCACATGCTCACAATAAAAGCACAGGAGCAATTACACTTCCATTACATAGTCTCAAATCCACGTATAAATACCCTGTGTTAAGGCATTTGTATTTTAGATCGACTACCTTCCAGCAATAATGAAAAACCATTCCAGCTGGAGAAAGAAACAAGATAAAAATGCTCTGACATGGTGCTGGAGGACATTGGCCATTTAAGTCTTATCTCACAAGAAATAGCTAAACACTTTATAACAGTATCTCATCTGTAATTGTTAAGCTGGAAAAGAAGCCTTTTTCCAAATGGATTCAAGGCATTGAATTTTTTATATGCTGTTAGCTGCCTAGCTTCTCTAGTTCTAAGCATCTCCTAAAAACATTAACATCACCAAATGCAAGTCCTTGATAAAAGTTATAGACAAAGGAAAGTTGGTTTTTTTTCTTTAATAGACACAAAGGAGCGTATTGTCAAGATTTATTAAATACATAATTACCTGCATTGTTACAGAGATTAAAGGACAAAGGGCCAACAGATCTAATTCCAGATTGTACAGCCTTGTCATTCTCCATAATTATGATTTAAAATTGAACTTGAGTTAACACATTCATAATACCAGTGTCTACAAATGTTTTGCATGCACTCAAAAACAGTTTATTTTGATGTGCATGTGACAATACATTTAATTTATATGTATTATGATTGATCATTCCAGTAAACACGCTCAATTTAATAAAATGTGCTTTTTCAGTTGGTTGTAAGAGTAGTTTCAAAACTAGTACAAGGTTCTTTAGAAACAATAACTAGCTAGTCTGTTAGCCACATCAGAAAAATTGCAAAACAAACTCACACAAAAATCTTCCCCCTTTTCTCCTTCTATCTCAGAAATACTTCCAGAAATAGAACTTCACACTGCAGAGATACTGAAAAAAGAAAAGGAAAGTATTTTGATTCTGCAGATGCTAATGTTATCTACCTCATGTGAGAGTATCTTGGTCTCCTTTCTCCAGCTGTCAGATACATCTATTGGAAATTGTGCTTAAACACCAGGCCTGCATCTGTGGTGCCCGCAGTACACCAGCTAAAAAGGCCAGATCCTGACCTCAACGACAGGTTGGTTATTTCCCCTGGTACCCAGCTGCGCGGAACTATACCATGGAGGTGAATTCCCCTCACAAAGAATTATGCAAACTGAACCAAAGACATTGAACTTCCCCAAAGAAAGAGCTATTTCTTTTCATTTTTTTCCCCTCAGTTTTGTTGAAGACACACTTTTACAAAAAACATGAGAAGGAAACTGCCTACACCTCTTGTATTTCTCCTTTACAAGAAATATTAATCTATAAAAGGTGAAGCCATCAAAGACATCAGTTAATAATGCACAGCCTACTTCACACACAAAAAAAAAGGCACTGGAATCATGACTACAGCAAAAAAATTATTTATTTTTCTTATTGGTATTGAGCTCCAAGTCTACTATCAGAAGTGGCTGATCCTGCAAGTAGACTGAAAGAACACTAGGACCTAGAAAATTTAATTCACATGGCAGAAAAGCCATGCCCTGTCAAAAATTCCCCAAATTCAAATTTGGTTGTAAATGAGCGATTATATGCGCAGCACCAAGAAAAATTAGATCTCCCATGTTTGCCTTCACTGGAGAAAAGTAATACAACAAAATAAAATTTAATGTCCTAAAAGGACCCTGCCAATTTACCACTGTTCATTCTATTTCCCCCTCATTTTGAGGTATTTATAAGTACATAAAGCTCCCGCAGCATGAGAGAAAACAACCGAGCATAACCACAAAAGAAGGAAAACCCAGGTTGTTGCTAAACTTCCTTACCAACACAACACAATTTTGCATCTGTAAATTTGATGGCTTCCACAAGCACCGTTTTTCCCCTTCAGCCTGGTTTTCATAACAACATCACGTTTTAATGTTAAAAAGTACAGCGAAACCACGGCACACCTAATTCTGTGACAAAACCACTGGTAAGGCTGAGTCAACCTCTCTTGACAGTTCCACACAGCTACTTTCTGCTATGGTGAAACCAACGTGCGTTCCTCCCACCTGCACCCCGAGGCTCATGGTGGGAGCCCCTTTCTCTCTCAGCCAAAGCTCCCTCTTGGTCTCAGAGAGAGGGGCCAGCACACAGGAGCGCTGCCCTTGCCAGGCAGCGCTCCTCTTCACATTTTGGCTGTTGTTGGTGTTGGAGACTACCGGCATCTTCCCTGCCATTTCCACTTCAAAACACATAGGCCACCTCACGCACGGACAGGCAGCAGAGCAAGTTTAGAGGAAGACAAGGATGTGATCCCTCTGAGTTCCAATCAGACAGTAAGCACCAAATCATCTGTCCTTGAGCTGCTATCGATTGCTGTTAGTCATGGTCCAGGTGACACTAACTGAACGAGCTCCCATGGTTTTCCCCTTTGTTCCTCTGGAGCGCAGTATCTTGGGCAAGTTCAAAATTTCAAGTGAATGCTCTGGGATCATAAGGAAATTGCAGGGAAAGCAGGCAGTGAAAAAAAGCAACCTCCATTTATCTGCAGGGACTGTGCAATTGACACAGCAGGCAAACAAGGGTCAGAGGGAGGCAGCAGGAAGCATGCAGACTGTAACACCGCAGACAGTCCCATGCTTCGCTGTGTACGTAGGCTGGTCTGCCCCAAACCCAAGCTGCACCCTCCTCTGGCCACTGCCCGCTGCCTCGTCGCCTTCGCAGCATGCCCCTGACTCACAAGCCGAGCAGAGTGCTCCCAACCTGATCCTGGGCACCCGTGCTTGTCCCTTACTTCCAGGGAGAGAGTTCATAGACAATCTGATTTGAAAACACAACAGCCTTCAACAAGAAACACTACGAGACTGCATCTGCTCGCCAGGCTACAGTAGACAGGCTGTAATTTACAGCAAAGCTCCAGACCCAGTGCTCAAGCCTTGCCTTGACGATTTTATGGGCTCAGAAGCAGAAGTCTCTTACCTTCAGTAGGGGTGGGGGGAGCTCACACAAATTACTCCTTATATTCCAGCCCTGGCCCATATGGTGCACAGTAAACAGAAAACAGTACTACGGTATGTAGATGGCATTCTCCTGCACACCACAAAACCAAACCAATCAACCAAAAAACCATGAAGTCTTTCCAATAAAGAAAACAAAAAGCCCCAGCATTTTAAAAGAGACAACAACAAAAACGCTGCACGCATTAGGAATTCGCCAATGACATACTAGATACTTCTTTTACTCATTTAGTCTGGCTAAAACTGTACAACACAATTAGAAAAGTCAAAAGTGCACCAACCAAGTGGGAGGTGGAAGAAGAATACAAAAGGGAAGACAAGAGGAGTGCACAGCACTGGGCAGAAGGAGACTTCTTGACACTGACCAGGAGCTTAGAGGTCATCCTTCCAACAGCCCTTCTCCTCCCCACAGCAGGGCTCCTTCAGACATAAGCGTCAGCCCTCTTCCCTGCAAATACCTGCAGGACACAAATCCAAGATCCGTTACAGCCCCACAGGTCTGGTACCCCAGCAGATTCCAATTCTTCTTCCATTCCTTCTTCTGGCTGTAGCCATAGACACAATTTCCTCTATTCTGAGATGCTGGTGAAAGCATAGTTTCCTTTTCTTCCACTGCATTTCTACAGGTGGAGACAGAGGCTTTCTTATGTGGCCCAGGCTGTCTCAGATAAATTGGAGCGGGAAAAGAGTGACAGTCACACTATGGGTTTCATTAGAAGGGAACAAGGGGTTCTTCCAATGTCCTGGTGGCGACGGGAAAACAACCCTACACACATTCAGTGAGGTTCCAAACACCACCGACATCAGGCAGACGCTATGGCAAGATACGGCTGTTCTCTTGTCTTGCCCTGCCCTTTCCACCAAATGCCCATCAACGGCTCAGAAGATAACTACAAGCCACGAGTTCATTGATCCATCTCTGGTTGGACCGCATGTATGTGTCCATTCCTTGCTGGATTACAGAAATACCTTTCCCACTTAATCTTGGATTTTTTCCTGGAATTTTGGATTAATAGCCCCAGGGGGCCTGTTTATGTGCAGATACATTAGGGAACAGCTGGAAAGCGCTTATAGAAAAGCCTTGGTGCTGCTTTCCGGAGCAGTGCATCTGTTTTGTTCTTCTTTTCCTGCACATGCCTGATCACTCTTTCCCCCCAGCAGTTGCTTTCTAACGTCTCACACGCTAGCACATGCTCACCTACACTTAGTTGGCAACCTCCCCCCACAATTAACGTCCTCCTCTGCACAGTCATCTCCTGCTGAAAGGTGATTTCCTACGGATGGCTCCATTTAAGGCAGGTTCTCTGTCACTCTCCCCTTCCTATATAGCAGTAGGCCCTCTCTGCTAAAGAAAATTCAACTAGCTCCTCCTGCGCTCCCATTGACCTTTGATGATGCTCAAGGTATTATCTACATTCAAATTTTGAAGTCTAACAAAAAGCAGTCACATCAGGTTAGCATCCAACTGTGCAGAGACTTACTGGCTCAATAGCTTTGCTCATATCAGAAATCTTCTTTTAAGCAAGAAAAAAACCCAAGCAAACAGATGACTTGAGATAGTTTCATACCTACGAACACCAAATTTCCAGTTCCCAACCACTCTCTGACACTGCTGAAATGCTCACTCCATGATATCCTGTAATTGTAGTAGGAAGACGGAACTGCACAAATTAAAATTATATGGATTAGTAAAAATCGGCTCCACATAATAAATAATTTTAAAACAGTAACAATTTCTCTCTCTCATACTTCGCAACTCCAACCAAAAAAAAATGACATGCCATGAAAATCCTCAACAAAGACTTGCATGTAGCTCACATAATTGAGGAAGTACTAATAATAGCGTGGCTGTTTGCACAGACAACATTTCCACTGTGGGCCTGAATTCTGATCTCAAATACGCAGAAGAAGATATTTTGTTGTGTGTTGCTGGCTGTGGACTAAAATCCAAGTACTGGAAACCAACTGAGTGTGCTGCAATACGCAGTCGCTGTGCACATCTGTGGCGCCTTGAAAACAAAGCATTTATCGAGCGCTGCAGAAGGTGTTCGCAGCGTCTGTTCTCATTTTGAACATACAGAAGCTCTTGAAATAAGACTAAATTGTGGTTTAGTAAAAGAATGAAGGCATTTGCGTTACAGCATCAACCATCAGTCACCACAGAAAATAATGCATCCTGACAGATGAGAAGTATATCTCCAAGCTCCTCTGACACAAGGAAACACAGCCCACAGCCACAGCTTCCCTTCCGGCTCTCCATGGCGTAACTCCAGGCATGCTCAGGTCTCTGGACCAGTGATGCCAAACTGGGGTATCTATCTAATGGTGGTTGCTAAAGGCTTCATCCAGAGGTGGCTTTACAGTAGCAGCTAGGTAGCCTCACATTTCTCAAGCTTTATTATATTTTAAAGCTCTTAAGGAGCCGTGCATAGATTTACACCAAAATATTTACTAAATCTTTTTGTAAACAGTACTTACTTTGAACATCTTTTTCTTTCATGTGACAAATAGAATAATTTTATTAACTAAAATTTAGGGTACCATGCAAGAATCAACAAGGATGATTAACAATGACCAGTATGTAGCAGAAATTAACCGACATGCAACATACACACGCAGCAAGCCCATATTTTAAACATGATGGTGCTTCGTTTAAACTCCTCAGCTCAAAATTCACATCAGCAATTAAGTCATAATCCTACATAATCGACTCAGGCAGCATCAGTAGGAGTTCTGTGCAGGGAATAAGCTGTAAGAACAGGCTATTAGGTCCACATAAAAGGCATTTGTAATTCTAAGCACCAAAACAACCACACAAACACAGGAGCTTACAAGTCTATTACTTTTGAGTAGTGGATGTTATGCTGTTGTATCACTAACAGGATCCTTCTCAAACCACCAGCTCCCATAAAAACACAAAACAAGGTCCCTTTGTCCCGTTTTTAAAACAAAAGAAAGCCAACCTTGCCCGCTATTTTGTAATTTGTTAAGAAAAAAAAATAGGGAAGATGCTTATCCTTGAGTAAAAGGCACCATAGAAAGATCATATGCCTGTCACACCACCAAGGAGCTGCCGTGACACAGCCGTTCCACAGCTCGGGATGCTTCCCGGCCCTCGCGTGTGTTGGGGCCGACAATGCTGCCTGTGTTAGGAGCGCCGTGCCTTGTCCGACCCCACAGCCGTTGTCTCAGAGGCAACGTGGAGACCGGATCCTGCCAAGCTGCTTCCACCCAACTCGCTGTCCTCCCTCTTGCAGGCTGGCAGGGAGACTGCAGACAAGGGGCCATAGTTTCTTACCAGCACCACACGAAGCCCAGCTCATGGCACGTGCCCGATGGTCCCACCAGCTGCTGCCTCCTTCATCCTTCAGCTGGATAACTCACCAGGCAGCCCCAGGCCACATCCCTGTACCCGCACACATGCCACACCACGAACAACAGTGGCCAGCACTGACATCTGCCTTAACCTGTGCCAAGAATTCACCACACAGAGCCAAACTGTTCCCTAATAGATGCCATCCTTATTTTTAGAGAACAAAACCACGTCAATGGTACTTGGAACAGGCAGCAAGACTAATTATGCACGGAGCAATCATTCCCTCCAAGTAAGGCTTTATTTCACATCCTTATTATTGGCATTAATGGGTTACACAAATCCAACACACATTTTTCACACGTTACCCCCCCTAACCACCACAAGCAGCCGTACTGAAACTTAGCTATTTCAAACAAGCGAATGATTTTCACAGGGACTCAGTTCCCATTCCCCCACCTCTCTCAGGAGATCAAGCAGGCCCTCCCAACGTTCAAAACTCCACAAGGTACTGACCAGCACCAGTCAAGAGAGCTGGTGAACCCAGAGTCCTGGCACAAGGTCCTGGTGAACCCAGAGTCCTGGCATACCTCACTGGTAAGGGTCATGTCACAACCGAGACTGTCAAAAATTGCAGTCTTCAGCATTGTCAAACCATGACTCCCAGCCTTGGTACAACAGCAAAAGGAGATGGAATTACAGAAACACATGTACCCAAAACTGAATACATAAAACATACAAAGAGGATGAGGCAGAGATTTACAATAACCGTTGGCTGTAATCACAAACTGGTACCAATGTAAGATAAGGAAAAAACAGTTAAACAATAGGTGGTGTAATTCTGCTCTGTGACCCTCAGGGTGGGCCTGAAACACAAGCCAGGGGAACCATCAGCACAGGTTACTGAGCACCTTGGTCCATACCAACACATGCTCACGCTTCTGTAGGAGAAACGGTTGAAGTAGAGCAGCCAAGCAAGTATTTCTGGAAGCAAAAGTTCAGCAAGCCCCCAGACATGACAGTTCTCAGCAGTCATGTAGCATACCTATGGAAATGTTAGAGAATCATCAGCCAAGAGAAGAATGGGGTGAAAGTCTATGCCAGCCAGCGATGGGTGGATCACCTGGCAAGGGATTACAATTTACATCACCCAAAGGTGTTCTTGGAAGAACATCCTGCATCATGCTCGGGTGTAGAGGGAGGTAAGCTTGAAACGCAACTGTGCCAACAGTGGCCTCCAGTTGACCCACGGCCGTACACCACCAGGTCCGCTCTGTCCACGCCACAGCAGGGTTTTACTGCCCAGTAACCACATCGCTCCTGAAGCCTGGGACCCAGCAGGCGACGCGCATCGCTGGCGTGGGAGAAGTGCAAATAACGCATTACTAATTAACCAGCAGTGACACAACGAGGGCAAGCTACCATACACAGCAGGGGGGACTAGAACCATCCCTCAGGTAGCTTTAACCGAGGCAAGCACCCGGGGCACCCTCACGCCCAGCTGTCCCGCGGGCTCCCGCCTCCGGTGCCAGCCGGCAGCCACCCCCCAGAGCTGAGCCCCCCAGAAGGGGGCAGCCCCCAGGACCCCGGCAGGGGACCGAGCCCTGCTGGGGGGACAAAGGCCGGCCGGGAGGCCCCAGCCGCACACCTGCCCTGGGCCTCCCCACGGGGCAGGTGCGGCGGACGGGCTGCGCCCCGGCGGGCGACCCCCGCCCCGCGTCTCGCCTCACCTCGGCAGGCAGCAGGAGCAGCAGCAGCAGGAGGAGGAGGAGGAGGCAAGGCAGGAGCCGCGGCAACCGCCTCATGGTGGCGGAGAGCGCTCCCGGCGCGCAGCCGGCCGCTCAGCCCGACGCCGCCTCCCCCGGAGCCATGGCCCCGCGCCGCCCGCCCCGGCGCCGCCCTCCCGGCCGCCGCTCCCCCTAGCGCTGCGCACGGGAGGAGCCCGAGGGGAGCCCTGAGCGGGGCTCGGCACGGCACGGCTCCCCCCGCCCCTTACATGGCCGTGCTGCGGCGCGGGGAGGCTGCGGCTGGCGCTTCCCCGCCTCCCCCCCACCCGCTCCCTGCCACCCCTCCGCAGCCCCCCCGGCGGCCCCGTCCCTCTCCTCGTCTGCTCCGCTGAACGCCCTGGCCCTATAACCTCCCCTGCTGCCCCTTAAGGCGTCCCCTCAGCCGGGAGAAGGGAAAGGGCCGAGCGAGGTGAGCTTACACACCGCGTCTTTAATTACGGGAGCACGGGCAGGCTTGGTTTTCCCAAAGGTTGGGAGCTCACAGGTTTGCAGTTGGCCCGTCTTCCCCTCAAAACACACGCACAGCGTTATGGAAGCAGGTATTTCCCCGGGAGTTCATGGGGAGACTCCCAAGAATAAGGGCATGTGCATGGCTAAGGGTTTGAGGGGCTGAGAATTAGAGCTAGATAACGAGGCTGCTCATCCCTTCCTATCAGTAAGGCTTGGAGGAAATCGATAATTACTTCATGAAACTACTTAATCATTAGGGCACATTCAAGTAAGAAAATAAGCACTGTACAAAACCCCTTAATAATCTTTTCTATACTTTCCATTCTGTGCAAGGCACCTGAGAATTATTTTCCAGTTGAAGGCTCTTCCTGGTAAGCCACATGACTGCCAGGAGTTTCACTGGTTGCAGTGAAGTTAATGCTGGGGTAACTTCTGCAGATCAAACCCTACAATTTGGAAATCACACCTCTGACTCAAGCTCCTTGTTGCAGCTCCCTGTGCCTGCAGAGAGCCCTGGTGGCTCTAAGATGCCAAAACGCAGCTCCTGCCTGGGCAGGGTTTCACTTGCATCTAAACACAACCAACCACCTTCACCGCGGCACATCAGGGTTATGCTGCACAACTGCACTTGAGCAGTTGTACTTGGCCATCCTCAGTTCCAGCTCACAGCGAGAACATCGTGGTGTTTTCGGTTGTGCCCTTTCCAGTACAACAGTCTAACAGCTAATCCAGCCAGCCTTAAAATTCAGTGGGAATATCTCCACTGATTCAAGCAGCAGTGGCATCGAGAGAGCAAGAAATGGGATTCTGACCTGTTCAAATTTACAAGAATCTTGAAGCTGGTGTTGCCATTCCCAAACTCACATTATTCCCAGACTCTCAAATTCACTCATTTTTCTTTCCTCAGTAGGCCATAGAACCCATCTTAGAAGTAGCAAGTATTGTATATCTTCAGGTATTTTACTCCATTGCTCCAGAAAGCAACCAGCCAGCTGTATTGTCACTACAGGAAGTTAAAACTCTTTCACAAAAGCATGTCTGTCTGGATCCATCATAGCTGAAGGGGCTTTCCACGTACAGGCTATGCAGAATCTATGATAATTACTTTCACATAATACTTGTGGCTGAATCTTCACAACTGCTCGTATGTCAATTACCTGAAACAAGAGGCCTGTGAGGTTCTGGGAGGTAGTCACAACTCTGGAACATCCACAGTAGTAAGAAACTGTATGAATCCTGTGAAATTTACATGTAGCAAAACAGTATTTCTAGGTCTGTAGGACAGAACTGCCTTAATGCAGATCTTTGATTGTAGGTATCATTAGTGGCATTGTCATCAGCAGTTGCCTATATAGTGAGGTTAAACTGGCACAGAAGGCATAGGAGGATCATTACTGTTTCAGGGTACAACACCCAGTGACTGTTACCAGACCTCAAAGGACTAGCTCCTTTCCAGAGATATTTCTTGTGTGCTATAAGTATGCCATCAGTGCCATAACACCAGCTGCACTGAAGTGACCTATCAGGATTCACTGACATTTGAATAAGCTCAGATATACTGAAGATGGCCACAGTAGGAAGTGCCAAGAAACACATGGCACTAAGAATGTAATACTTTGTAACATAAAACAGAGGTGCAATTTCCACTTGATTCATTGAAAAAAAAATGATAGCAAACTTCTTTTTGTATGTACAGACTCTGATGAAACATTCATCTCCCCAAGATCGTTTAAAATTCTTGGGTGAATATTCCAAAATAGGCTATTCTGATTAGATTTTGAGAGGCAAGTGGAGAAAGAATGGTAAGTGTACCTCATAGTTTCTTTGGATCAGTGACTCTTCTCTATAGCACGCTGTCATTGAACGCTAGCCATGCAGACCACAGGGAAGAGCTGGATGACAACAAGCTGTGATTCACGCCAGAATCTGGGACTTAGCATGCTGAAAACCAAAGAAACAAAAAATTAAAGCCCAGATTTTTAAACAGTCTTCCAGGTGTTAATTGTTCAGCAGCAATAACCATCTCAACACAAATAATTTCCAGGAATTAGAGGCTCAAGGTTGCATTTCAGGCTACAGGCTCTTCACAGCTTGTTACTAATCTGCTGGAAATTCCCTGAATGACAACTGCGGTTGCCTAATTGTTTCTGTAGGTAAATTGTGTTTATTCTACAGGCTTATATTAAAGCTATATGCGTGACAGGATTATAAAACCGGGTAGGTGTTGCTCCTGGGCTAAAGCTTCCACTGTACTTTCATCTGAAAGTTAATTTGTGCATCTGAGTCATAAAACCTCTTCAAAAGGAAGCATCAGAGAGAAGTGTTTCCACATCCTTATAATCAAGTTTTTGAACAAGAGACCTAAGTTTAAAAGTGGCCTTGGGCTCTTGCTCACAAATCCAGGAGGAATGTGCAGGCATACTACTTATGGGCGATCTAGTTTGTACAGTAAGGTGTACTATTGATGCTCCAGGCAGAGAGAAAGGTGAGACTGCAAAAATATACAGTAATCCAAAGCAGTCCAATTCAGAGCAGTCACCCTGGCCGATAACATCAGTCTTCCACTGAGACTGGCAATTAAATAGTTTCTAAAAAAATCAGTATGGCTATATTTAACTGCATACCACAGCCAGCCTCAATCACAATAGCATATTCTCATTAGTTATTCACAGTTTCATTCATCAGCTCAATGCAGTGTCAGCCAAAAGAGGCTTCACATTGTTGAGCATCATCAGGAAGGGTGTTGAGAACAATGCAGAGAACATCATTTTGCCAGTACATAAAATCCAGGTACACCCACATCCTGACTAATGTGCAGTTCTGGTCTCAGCATCACAAGAAGGACATAATGGACTTGGTAGGGAAGGCACTGAGAAGGGCAGTTAAAATGACATAGATGATAGCACAGCTGTCTTACAGAGAGACTTAAAAAGGTAAGATTTTTCAATTGAGTGGAGATGGCTACCCAAAAATAGGATGAAGAGCTTTTCTTCATTAAATCCAACCTAGAACTAAAACCACACACCAAAACTAGTACAACATTGGCTTAGAACAGATGCAATAAGTTGGGTTTTTTTACATAACAGGCAGCAAACATAGCAATCTGTAGTCACAGCAGGTTTTAAAGGCAAATGGCATAAGCAGTTCCAAAGAGAAGGGTGACAAATCCAAGGACATGTCCATAAACAGGAAGAAGGCAGAGATGAGTCCACAACATCCCAAATCAAAGACTGCATATGTTAGTCATGGACCTGAGATGGCGGTCAGGTTTCTTTGCTTTTCTTAAACACAATCTCCTAATGCTGCTGGAGACAGGACACTGGGCTGGATAGATTTATCTGTGGCCTCCCCTATAGAGCATTCCTTAGTTGCTTACAGCAGCGATGTCCAAAACAGGGCCTTGCTGTACCAAAGTGTTGTATAAGCACTCAGCAAAAAATGAGTGTTAGCATCAGCTTGCCATTTAAATAGGCGAGACAGGACAATAGGTGAGGAAAGTGTACGTTACTATTGTCATTAATAAGAGAGGAAGCACTCAGTGATATGATTTCAGACTGGGATCCAAAAAGCACTGTGTGTTCTTGCTTGCCATTGCAAGTTCACAGATTCAGACAAGACAGGACCTATGTGACTCACGCTGAATGACAAACGGCCTTCTGTCCGGTCCATCGTTGCTCAGTGCCCTGAAGCAATGTAAGTCCGAAGTGCTCCTTCTGCTTGACATTGCTCTGACTCTTATTTACGCCACTTTATCAGACCCCTAAAGGGTCCTTCAGGATTCCATATACCACTGAACTCAGATACATCTCTTGGGAACAACTCGGAAAGCAGGACTCCAGTCCCTTTTATATTGCAACAGAGGAATACGGGGAGAATAAACTAAAACATACATCACCATAATGTACAGTGTTGTCCTGGGAACAAATGCAGTTCTACTGCTTTTAAGATTATCTTGGAAGAAAAGATTAACTAAAAGAAGATTGACTAAAGGTATTCACAGGAGAAGGTTTTTATATATATACACATGTCCACACACAAATAGTAACAAAACAGAACAAAAATTGGTACGTAATTTGGTTCAGATGTTCTCAGATCAAATGGAAGATCACAGCACACAGTTCAGTCTGTCTGCCCAGCCTCAGAGACGTAGCAAACACTGGACATGAAATTAGAAATCATCCTCGAGACCAGAGCAGTGCATGGAAAGGATAATGCTACACTCATCAAAAGGTTATAGAGGTGAATGTCTTCATGAGTGCTGTGGATCTTCCTGGGGTGTCTAGCTGCGGGCAGAAAATGAAGAATTTGCAGCAAATGCTACACTCAGCAGCAGCTTTGGTTAAAAAAAAAAAAGTAGAACACCTTCTATTTAGTACTGCACCTGGGATAGTTCTACTGTTATAACAGATGCTGGAATGTCTCTGAAGTTGGATGTGGATCTAACCTGGTTTCTGCTCACATAAGTTCTCCACAGTCTGTAGCTGCCAGAGCTACTGGCTGAGGACTGCTATGTAGTATTGTAACTCCTAAGCAGCACATTTTCTTGCTTTTTCTTATGTTCCTCACAAGGAATAAAAGGTGTACTGAGCTGCTGGCATGACCATCTTTAAGTTGGATGGTGAAATTTGACCAAATAGGACATTCAAAGGCAATGTCACTTTCTGAAAGAGGAAAGTTAACTTCTGTGTCCCGGTTAGGCCAGGTTTGGGATGGTTTTCTTTTGACTGAGGGAGAGGAGAAAGACAGTTTTAGTTGCTTTTTATTGCCATGGTGGAGGCTAGAAAAGAGAACAAACTGAATACAAGCTTTTGTCTTCTTTTTTTGACCTGACTTTCAACAAGACTTCAAAGTGCAATAACTGAAAATGACTTTCGGAGGCAGGAAACACCTTCAGTCAATCTATTACACTCATTCAGCGGCCAGTTTCCTGAGTGGGAGGGAAGGTGGGCAGGGAGGATATCTTTTACATAATAATTGAGGGGAAAATATGCATTAAAAACCCACAGAATAACACACTCCAAAGCATCTGCAGCACCTGAGCTACTCCCAACACAACAGAATATTTTTGTAAGTGACTCAAGTTCAAACAGGCATCAGTCTTATAAGCAGGCTGTCTTCTATGCAGCAACAAATGGGCTTAGCTTCAATGGGTGTAGGGAAGAAGTCCTGGCCCTATAGCCTGCCTCATGAATGCCATCCCGTGTACTCACTAGGCTTCACACAGGAATAATGTCATGGATTGCAAAGGACTACTAGCACAATAAACATACAGAGTTTTACTCAGACAGGAGAGCGATGTTCATGACAGACAATCTCTGTAGGGATTAGCAAAGGGCACAACCGTATCTCAGCAGCCCATAAATAAGGGACAGGTCTGAGGTAGCATATAGAGCAAAAAGCAGCAGGGACTGACACGAGTCTGGAAAATACTGGGAGAATCTGGGAGCCTGTGCAGCCAGTAGAAAGATTTCCCTTTCTCCCCCACCTTACAAGCTTTTTTTCCTCATCTCCCTGCTTACTAAAATAAAATGCATAGATTTTTTTAGCATGTAGAACTTGAGCGGAATCACTTTCACCTATTCTAAGTCTCTGAGAAAAACTGTTTCCAAAAAAAAAAAAGACACCATACAATATAAACGGAATAACATCAGAATAATTTCTAAAGCTGTGCTACAAAGCTTCACAATTGCTGAGTCTGCTCTACTGAACAAGTGAAGTCACCTGGCTGATGTGAACTAGCAGGTGTGGATATGACTGGGGACCTCTGTCATAGGACAGTAAAAAAGGCAGTGGCTGAATAGTCTATGCTGTCCAGAAGTACCATCTGCCACGATGTCCTACAATGATCCTGCCATCTCTAAAAACTAAGGCCTTAAACTTGTCTACAACACCATGGCTCTGTGACACCGCTTGCCAAAATGGCTGGTAACTAACAGAACCAAGATTCCCAAATGTAAGGACCATAGTCTCTAGCCATAGATGACTGCTCAAATCCCAAAGTGGCAAATATCAATGTATTAAAGAAGGAACAAGTTAAAGAAATTAAAAAGCAAATATATTGATTTTTTTTTGACAAAATGATCAAGCCTCCTTTTCCCCTATTTTCAACATTGTGAATTGAGTGGCAGAGGGCTACTGTTAGGGGTTAGGGCTAGGCTAACCAGGCTTTCATGATGTCTTCTGTTCATCCCCCCAAGAAATAAAAATAATAGGCAGAAATTATGCAAGATTGCAGATGTTTTTCAAGGGTGATACATATCAGCTAGATTAGGAAAGAACAGTTGGTGGATGTCCTAGGTGACTAGTTTTCAGAGTCAATCAACTCTTGCTCCACTGCAGAGATTGCCCCTAAAAGTGATGTGGACACATCCTCTTGTATTCATTTCACACACAGTATTGAAGCATGAATTTTTTCTATAGCAATCTACATTTGATAATACTGTAATAAAGCAGGAAAAACAGTAAGTTAAGCAATAAAAATACTGGCTGGAATACAACTGTCCTGTTTTACATATAACCAGCACAAATGCCAGCTTTAAGCTGGACATCTCTTGCCTTTTCCAAAGGTATACAAAAAGTGTCAGAAAGGCAAAAAGCAAAGAAGTTAAGTCTGAGTCCCTGGAGTCTTGGTATTCAGCACAAGGAGAGACTGAGACCATCCTGAGCCTCTTTTTGGCTACCAGGTGCTATTTACTGGACTCAAACCAGTGTGATTGAATTGGGATAGTTTCAAGAATTTTGGTAATAAAACCTGCCAACCGAGCTTGAAAAGCAGTGGCAAGAAGGCTAGGAAGACATCTGCCTGGGAAGAAAACAAAAGCTGACATCAAAAAATTATCAGCTCACATCCCAGCTAGCATGACTACACTCTCTGGCTCTGAATTTGCATCCCTGCACTTGCAATTCAAATGCCTGGTGATGCACTCTGATCTTTGTTCATTTACTTGTCCTGTCTGACTGGAAATGATGCTTTGGCAATAACCTGCTATTTACTGTGGCACCACAGCCCTAAACATCCTGCAAGACATGCTGAGGCTTAGCTGGCCAAATTCTTATACTGACCTTTCAATTCTCAATGAGAACTGAACACCAAGTTGGCTTATATCCCTTTCAAAACTCTCAGGTTCTGTTTCTAGATTTTTTGTTTTAGTATCTATTTTCTTAAGGAAAAACTGCTATCTACCACTTCAGCAGTCAGTGCTATGCACCTTCATTATGCTCCTGGAAAGAAGCTCTCACATTCATTAAACTCTAGCTGAAATAATGAACAACAAAACAAACAATGAAGTACTGCTATTGCTATTCCCCCGTATTTTAATAAGATGCACTTGCATATGAACAAAAATGACAGACTAGTACACTGCTTTTTGGATTAATAGTTTCAGTCTGTGATGTTTCCACCTGTGATTCCTTATTTAAACAATAGGCCGTTCTGAATGGTGCTTCTGTTCTGCAAGAAAACAAGTGCCCAGAGGGCAAGGAAGCCACATCAACAATTACAAATAAATCCCGTGGAAGGCACTTAGAAATTGATAGATTAGATTCTGCTTGCTTCAACAAGTACTCACCAACAATAGTCCAAGTTAATTTTATAGCTATTTGACAACTTAAAAAGGTTGGGTGAATAGTCTGCTCTCTTAAAACTGAAAAATTTCATTTTCCTAAAGATCCTGAACTTCCCAAAGTGCATCTGCATAAATATACACTGTTGCAGGAACTTTACAGGATATGAAAACATGATCATTTGATATTTTCATACTTGTCCTCCTTGCTAATTGCTACAGATCTGCTAGCAAACTCCAAAGTGAGACAGTGCAGAAGGGCAATAGCACTACAGACTATATTCTGTGCCAGAAAAGATGCAGGGTTTTTTGATTATTTTTTTTTCCCCATGAGTGACTGGCTAAGGAGCTGTAACTGTCATCTCTGTTGCTAGCTGAAGACAGCCCAGATTAAGCACATAACTCCTTTTGAGTATAAACAAGTGTCTTGTCTTCAGCAGGGCTTTACAGCAGTACAGATACTCTGTGTCACTGTAAAAACGCCCCTTTTTGGCAAGGAATAACTTCACAGTGGCCAGGGAGAAAGGAAACAGGAAGAGAATGGGGTAAAAGCAAAACAGATAGCAGGGGTATGGCAGAAAATTACTGCCTTATTTCTCCACAAGACTCATACCTCCAGGTGATACCAAAGCAAGGAAATAAAATGTTTGAAGTGGCTGACCAGGAACATAAATCATACAGCACAGACCTTCAATATTAAAGCTGCAAGTCAAAAGCAGGGAAATGCTAAATATATATATATATATATATAGTTTTCTTGTTCAAGAAGCATTGCTGCTGCCACACCACAAGCTGCAAAGTGGAGGTAGGGCTATCCGCTGCAGATGTGGCCATAAATACACCTCATGGGCTTCCTGTCAGACTGTGCTGTTATTTTTGACAAACCAGGTATGCTGAGGCTGATGCTTTTGGCTAGGCCTGGGTTCTCTGCTCTCAGTCACTGGCTTCTGTGCTCTAACACACCCCAAGAGGGACACTTAACACCTGATACAGGGGAAGCATCACTGCCATGAGAAGACTCCCTGTGCCCACCCACCATGGCAGTTTGACCAACCTTACCTGAACCTCAGGCAAGCGGGTGCCTTGCAAGTTCAAAGTGGTGTCCTTTTGAGAGATTTCTAATCTCTGCAGCTCAGAAAAGCAGCAGCTAATAGAGAATGTGCTTGTGCTTTTTAGTGATTGTCAGAGGGAATGGTAATGGAGCCTTTGCACAATTAATTTCCTTTATCCAGTGTCTTTAATTAATCTAGGGGATAAAGCTGATTATGTTTCTCTTCTGCAAAGTATATTCTTTCTGTACCACAAGTTGAGTTTGCTTCTACTATTAAAATGTGGTTTGGTGAGACAAATAAATACAATCCAATTTATCATTTTTTTTTTTTCCTAACAGTTGGTCTCAGCATCAATCTTACCTAGTCCATTAGCCACTTCTGACTCAAGGAAGCATGTATATCCAAGAGTTAGCAATTCTTTGTCTAAAGGTAACAGAACAGTAAAGAGTAAAGTTAAAACCATAAATATTTTTATCTCAGTAACCAAAATATGCTGGTTAATTAACAAAACTATTTGCTGGTCTCCTTCTGAAGAGGTCCTCAGGTTTTGGCCTGGTCAGGCCCTGAGACATGAGAATTAATCCTTATTGTCATCTACGTGCTCTTCACAAGCTTAGATTTTCTGAACAAGTTCATTTAGTTAAGATAGCTCAGATTTTTCTCTAAGTAGATTATCTAGCATCCTGTCTTAATCCCTTTAATTTTGTGTGGTAATTACTGCCTTTCTTGTGTGTTTTATTGAAGTTTGGGATGCTGTATACAAAAACAGGCTGAGGTAGAGGTTAAAGCATACGTAGACATAAGTAATAGCTATAGGACAGAAGAGATAAGGAACCTACTCAGCATTTAATGGTGGTGCTATTCCCTTCTAGAGGGTAGTTGTCAAGTACATTCTCTAATTTCTCTCCCCTGGACACAAAGGGCTGCTGTACTTGGCCTACTGCATAATGCACATTATCCACAAATGTGGGCCATATTCCTTCCTGGTATCCCACGAACTACAGGAACTGCCACATTTAGCAGTGAAAGCTTTACTGCCTCATCTAGGTTCTGGCAGAATAAGCTGGAAGACAGCTGTTTGCCAACTGAGAAATGTTTTCTCAGGATGCCCTGCCAGTCCCCCATTCCCTCCCTAGATGACATCAGGTAGAAACACCATGTTTTCAAAAAGACACTTACTGACTAATAAAGCTACTAAGGAAGTACGAGCTGCCTAAATACAAAGTCTGATCTTGCTTCCATTCAACTATAAATAATTCCAGTCATCTCAATTCCTCTGAATTTATTTCATTTCAAATGAGTTCAAGATCACCACCACCTTTAACAGTTTGACTGCCAGCCTCTTGACAGTTGCTTTTTCTCCTTCCAGAAGTATCTACACCTGCATCACAGGCAGAAAAGACTCCCAGTTCTTCTTTAAAAAGAGATGTGACTGGCTCCCTCCTGATTGCAGGAATAAGTTTAGAAACATGATCCCTAAAGGGTCATCATCCAAAAGGTGAAATAAACTCTTGAGGACAGGGGAGGAGACATACTTTTTAAGTTCTTTTCATTATCTCTGAACATCTGGCACAGATGAACCAAATGAACACTTGGCTTTTAAGGAGCTTTTCACACTTTAGAGGTCACGGACTTTCACTCAGTCCTTTGTCAACTTTACCTCAGGTGCACAAATGGACATCCAAGATGTGCAAAGCAAAGGAGTACCATGAACTCCTAAATTTCTGCCACTACTAAAGCCATTCCACATTTGAATCTCTGACCCCAAGGCCTGGCTAGACAGTGCTGTTTGGACAAGCAAAGTCTGCCCAGGTGCTTTTAATTATTAAGAAAGTAGTTTCCCAGAAATAGCTTGCTAGCTGTCTGTTTGCCAGATCTATTTCTTCCGACAGGAAAAGCTAAATGTAAACCTCCAGCACTTCATAACAGGCCACAGAAGTCTCCCTCCAACTGGAACAGGACTCTGGAAAGACTGTGCCATACTCTCTTCTCCTTTGCAAAACTCTGGGCCAACTCATAAACAAAATTACCCCACCTAGCTTACCAGACCTCTGTAGAGAGATTCTAAGAGCTACCTTACACCGCCAGAAGCGGCACAGTGCTGAAGAATCTCCTGAGTCTTGATATAGACATAGGCATCACAGGCTTGTGAAAACAAAGCAAAAAGAGAGCTGCTGTTATAAGAATGCTTATAAAGCCCTTGCATACTGCTGAAAGAGACTAGTCCCACCCTGTTGCTTGAATGTAGTTTCAAGGCAAAATTGGGCCCACCTGGAACTGATTGAAAAGGAAGGTTGGTCGATATGTTTGCCTGTTCTCTTTTTTTCTTCAGCATTTATTTATTTTCAAAATGTCCTGTTATGGACCCTGTCAGATTTGCCCAAACTTCAGAAGAACTGGTTTTTATTTACATATTAATATGAGGTACCTTATGTATTGCATGTGTTACAACTTTTGCTGACCTCAAAGGCAACTCTTCAGGAAGTATTTCACCTTTCTCTTCCTTGATCTATACCCGGGAATCTCTTACAGGAGGCAGACAGAACCTGAGGTGCAAATCCAAGAGGAAAAAAAATGTTCCCTAATAACGGTAAGCATGATATAGCAAGGCAAGGAATTGTGTTTCCTAGGTTCTGCCCACCTGTACACACACACCACTCTGGCAGGAAGAAAATGAGACAAAGAACGTTACAGTGAATAAAAAGGTCACTTTTCACAGTAACTGCCAGGCAGCTCATGGTTCCAACTCTCCCTTTGCAGCCTTATTCCCTGCTGGCATGGCATCTGTGCTTAGTCTTCAGCATTGAAAGCTCCCTGTTTGTGGAATCTGTAGCCAGACTACATGACAGGATATATGTTCTTATTAGTGCTTTTGTTTCTAGTTTGGCAATATTTGGAAGACATCCAGAAGACTTGTTAAAGGAGTGTAGGTTGAAATAAATTGATGTTACTCAGATATTACTAGGTTATTCTTAATTCTAATGATGCCTAGGGATTACCAGGAGCAAAGTTCCCTAGTTGGTAGGTACCATGCAAATATGTAGGATAGTATTTGCTTTAAAGTGGTTATGGATAAAATAGGAGGCACAGAGAAGGTTTTTACAGATGGCACAGAAAGCAGTTAAGTAGCTTGCCCAAGGTTGCAGAGAAGGATTGTGTGAAAGCCAGAAACTGAGACTCTGTCTGCTGAGTCATAAAACATGAGTTTATTCATCTGAATTTTTTTCCCTTTGCATAAATGCCAAGGAGCTCTGCTGTGATACAATATACCTAAGTTGCTTAAATGTAGCTGAACTCAGTATATAGAGAGTGGTCTCATTAGCTTAAAGAAATAAAGACCTTTGTCGTACAGAGGGTGGAAAAGACACTACTTATTTGCAAGAAAGGCAGTGGCCTAGTCTTCTGGGTCACTGCTGGGCAGTGTCACCCTTGTGCTTAGTGCCAACAGGGAGATGACTCACTAGTGTTGACACTGTGGTGCTGCTGTTAGTCTCTTGCACATCTGACTTCCTTCCTTTGGGCAATTTTTACAACTGTACCCATCCACCACAGTTCTTCAGCTCATTCAAAGTTTCCATAGGCAAACTCAAAGGTCTGGAGAGAGCTATGTGAAAATATTGCCTGTCTGCTACAGATACAGATAGATGCCAAGGGAGGCTTGCAGCTCAATTGGTGAAGCCCTTGCAATTTACAGCAAAAAAGAGGAGGGAAGAGGACATCATGAGGGAATTGCATTGCAGAGCACTGCAAATTGAATCGGGAACTGGGCTTTTTCTCCTCTGGAGACTGGTTGTGAAAAAATAAAGGATTGTCTTGCTTCCTCTTCACAGGAGGTCAGGCAAGGCAGAGAGCCGGCATCAGCCTCAGCCAGCTGAAATCAGCAAGCATAAGCAAGAAATCCAGTGTCCAAAAGTAACCTTTAAAAAATTAAGACCATTACATGGCACCAAAATAATGCAAAGCAGAGCTTCCCCAGAGCACTGTGGAAACATCAGCACTGTCCCATTACACAATCCTCCATGGCTGCCTACAGAGCAAGCAAACATCTAATGCAGTCACTAAAGAGATCTGATGTTTTCGGCAGGGGATCTGAGAATTGAAGAGGTGGTATGACACAGGATGGTGAAGAAGGAAACAAAGCTAGGGCAGAGGGTCCCACTGTGTAGGACAAAACCTCCAGTTGGCAGGTGACTCCCTGTTTGCCCTGTCTGCTGGCCTCTGATCTGGCAGAGTACTCACGGATATTTAACTTGAAGCATTTGAGCAGTCCCTTGAAGGCAGTATGGATGCATGGCTTGTAGTGTAACACACAAGCTACATGCTCTATTTCAGTGCTATCTTGAAGTACTTCCCAAAAAAGCAAGATTCAGCCTCCCTGGCATGACCTAGGCAATTTTTTGCCAAAAATTTCCCACTGGTCCACATCTGCTTTGATGGAGAAAGAGCAGCAAGGTGGACTCTTCAGCAAAACAGACATTGAACCTGAAAACTGAAGATCTGGGTCCAAAAAGAAGAATTTTTAGAAGACCTAAATGTATCATCAGCTCAGATAGCACTGATTTTACACTTTCTGTGAAGAGAATTGATACCTTAGAATCCCTATGTAAGTTTCTAGAAAAGTTATTTGACTTTCAAATTAGCATCTACTCCCAACTCCAATGGGATTTGCATATGCCCAGAGCTTATTAAAAATTAAGATATTCTTCTGTAGGAGGTTAAACCTAAAGACTTATGAACACAACTTTAGACATTCACATTTGGAAAATGTTGATCTTCCTCTAAAATATTATTTTATTAACTGATTTTTCTCATTATATAAATGTTGTATCTAGTGCTTTCTAACTGCACCGATAGGTTGGGTGTGCAAATGAAGACAATGTTAAAAAAAAATAGAAAAAAATATTTCAAATTTTCATCTGTTTGGGTGTTTCCTCTGCTTTGCCTTTTCATAAAATGCTCTCCTTTGCCTCAAGAAAAATTTGAATGCTCTTAGTTTCTGAATGTTGTCCAATGAAAATTTCTGAAGGTTATTTTTTTCCATTTGAGAACAGAAACATGTCCGTTCCATGCTCCCCTGCCCACAGCTGCTAAAAGATGTGTAAAAAAACACAATAAGCCCAACCCAAAACATTAGTTATTAAACTTCCCCCTTCCTCTTATTTTGTAATAAGTTAACTGCCTGCTTCTGAACTGTTTTCATCATGAAAACTATTCTCCTCTAAGTTGCTAATACACCCAGAGAACTGATAAGCTAAGAATATTTCCTGATTTTTTTTTTTTAATTTCCACTTAGTATATATTTCTATGCCAAGCAGAATTACATTCTCTACCCACTCTGAAATTCATACCCAAAGATACATTGCCTGTAGAAAGGCAGACCTTAGGAGGCTTTTTTTCTTGTCTATTTTTTCCTATCTAATGCTTTGCTGGTTATGGAAAGTTATTCAAGACTGATCCATCAGGGTGCTCTGAAAGAACTTTTATTAGTAACAAACAAGGCTAATAGGCCAAGGCAGCACATAAACAAGAGGTTTTTTCTTTTAACATCAAGATCCCTAAACAAAGGGACCTATTGATCTTCTAAAACTATAATACAGAGCACTCAGGTTTCTATATTTTCGGTACAGAAACTGCTCTAGCTTCCCGCCAGAAAAATGATGCCAGGCTGCCTTTATACAGCACTCAGAAAAAGGTTAGAGCTCTTAGGAAAACTGGAAATTCCATGGCTATTCTTAATACTCTTATTATCATTATTCTCTTACTATTAATAATATTCCACTAAGAATATTCTGTATTGTCTTCCTCTATCAGTTTTTTACCAAAGTAGTGTTATACAGCCCCTGACTACATAAGCACACTCTGGTAGTGGCAGGAAAGGAGTTTTGAGCAGCTGAGCACAGATACCTACACCAGTTGTCACAGGACCCCAGTGGGACCTCAGTGGGTGGGAGCTCTGGTTTTGCCCAGGAGGCATCTGTGCTGCTCTTCAGATTCACAAGCATTGCTAGTGAGGACCTTGTTTGAGTAAAGTGGTCACCAGCTGACCCCTGCACATAAGCATCAAGCCAGCTAGCCTTGTTAGCCCAGGTACCACATTTTGCCACCTTGGTTCTGCACTACTTGGGATTGAGAAGTTCAGTAGGACAGGCCACACTGGAACCCAACCAGACAAAGAGTGACAGCTCTGCTACCGTGGTAGGTACTTGTGTTATGCTGAAGAGAGACCTAAAGGATCATATCAAATCTTCTGTTAGCCTACCAACCTGTCAATGACAGTGGCCAATAGCAGAAGCCTAGGGAATAAAAGAGAGAAGAGAAGAGCAACATGCTAATCATGTATTGATGCTTTTCAGGTGTCTCTGCAGCAGGTTTTATCCAGCATCCAACAATCTGCAGCTCAGGACTCTGGGATGTAAAGATATATGAATTTGTAGTGCATCTATGTGGTTAGAACCTGACATAGATGCTTTTTGTGGGAAAGAACAAAACTCACCAAGAATCAAAATACAGATGTCACTCTCTTCAAAGGTTAGCTCAGACTTGGAAATACCAGAAATGTTTGATGAAAGCCTCGAAAATATTATGGAAAAATAAATTAAAAAGCAAGAGAGAGGGAGTTTCCTAGCCTGCCCTGGGCTCTTATTCCCTTGTCTGTATCCAACCCATTTGAAGCTCTTGAGTCTTGGGTTAAACTGCTATCGGTGATACAGTAACCTGCAAGCTAGATGAGGTTACGCCAGCCGGTCATCCTGTCTTAGCTAAAACACTTTAAGAGGAGCAAGAAGAAGAAGGACTAGAAAGACCTTTGTAATGAGCAGAAGTATATCAGTGCTTTTATGGCCTGGTGACTGGAAGCCCTACACATGTTTCATTTGATAAGGCAATCACAAGGCTTTCATTCTCATCTGAATAAGAACATTTAATCTTCACAGTATTAAGTCCCATGTGCTAAATTAAATTTCCTGCCAGCTCAGCAAACCGTTTTGATACTTTGAACTGCATTGTACATGCTTTCCTTTCATCACAGGATGCATTTTGTCTCAGTGTCAACAGCCAAGAGGAGAAACACCACTTAGGTCAGAGAGCTCCTTTTGCTTAAGCACAAGTATCAATATACTGCAGGCAGTGAGCTGCGGTGTTCGGAACAGCCGTCGAACAGCAGGCAATTGGGGTGGGATTCAGATGACCAAGCAGAGCTACCTGCAGTGGGGGTGACTACGCCTGAGCTAGTCGCTGCTGGCTCCTTTAACTGTTCCTGGGTAAAAACGTCACTTGGCTGGCACAACACAGCTCATCTGATGCAAGCAGCAGAGCAGACAGAGAACATCCGAAAAGTGCCTCCTTCTCTACATTGATTTTTAAGGTTGTGCAGACAATCAGCTTACATGTGGACAGCCACATTGCAAGTCTCTGTGGTCAGGACAGAAGAATCTGCTTTTTAGTTCCGTTCCAGTTCTAGGCTAATAAAAGATTTTGCTACAGTAGGTTTGGGGAGGTTTCTGTATTCCTCCTGCTGCAAGTCTCTCACCTATGAATATCTTTCAAAACGCCTCACCCCCATAAGCTCAGTTTTATATCTTCATTCAAGAGTCACCTAAAAACCTAAAGCAGAGAAAGCTGGTCACATTTTGTTTCAAGGGAAGAGAAGGAAGAGGGGGAGCAACTGATGGCATTATTGAAATAGTAGAGTTTTTTCACATCCTAAATTCTCCACAAGTTTAAAACGTTGTATCTTGGTAAAGTTTGCCAAATACTTATGCTGATTTTGTAAGCAAAGTTTTAACTGTTTTCCCTATTTACATTTCTTCTAAATGTGATAGGTGTGATAAAGAAATTTAAAAGAAATATAAGCTCAATTAACACTATGGTACAAATCAAAAGGTAGACTGGAGGAACAATGTGCAATGAAAAAAAAAAATGACAGGACACAGAAATTTCCCATTCAGCTCTCTTTTGGTCAACTCTGTTCACAGCTCAGTCCCTTCCCAACATTTCTTGCATCATCTGAAGTTCATAGCACTTCATAGATTTGCTGGCTCAGGCTCAGAAGTATGGGTGGTTTAGCTATGTAAATCAGCTCAAAAATGTACTCACAAATCACCTTTTCTTTGTTATACCAGTGAAGCATCACAGGAAGATGAGGTTGACCTACAAACCTCCATTTCTCAGTATTGCAAACTAGCTTTACTTGATCAGAATAACTGAACATGTCCGAGGAAGAAAAGCTTAATTTGCTATAAAAAGGAATTAACTGTGTATAAACAGAAACTAGGTTTTGGCAGGCTCTACTCTTTCCTAATCCCTCAGTATTTCCCCAATTACTACACAACCCAATCACTCTACATAAGTTGTTTGTATTAACGTTACAAGAGGCCATCTGTCTACAAATACCCAATCAAATAATAGAAACCTCAAACCAACACAAGAACACTCAAATTCAGCTACTGACTGGTCTAGAAGATATTTTGTGTAGCATAAATATTTTCTTTTTAGGCACTTCAATAAAATTCTTAGAGTTTTCCAAGCATTTATCATTTCAGTGTGGCAGAAAACTGTAACAATTCTTTCTCCACCCATTTCAAGAATTTTTACTTTCAGTCACCAAAGATGATGTAACACGAGGCCTTTCCAGTGTGCATCACCCTGTTATCACAGCCCAAAATACTACTGTGTATGCTACGGATGTTACAAACTTAGAAATTATAACAGCACATTCTAATCCCCCAAACTGTGCCTCCCTTAGAGGCATCTCACCTGAAAGATCAGCATTCCTCTACAAAAGCATGGATGTAGCACACCCGTGGAGCATGGATGGGTCCCCCGAATCAGTTTAGATGGACTGGTTTTGGTAATCCAAACTAAAATACTTGGATTAGTTGTACAGTTTCTGTGGAGAACTATTTTAGATTTGTTTTTAATTAAACATACCAATCTGCATAGAAGACGTGCATTTTGCTTTAAGAGCTTCAGTTTGAAATCGGTATCATTTGTCATATTCAATATTCTTGCTGAAGATGAGGGAGAAGAGGAAGAAAAATAGGAGACTGCACAGAACTAATCTGGCCAGCATTAGCAATTATAGCAACTTGTATCACACTGTGCCATTTTTTTTCTGCTGTCCAAAGTTTCCATGGGGACAGAAGAGATTGAAAAGATTAACTATGAGTTGCAATAACATCTCTGAGCAAGGAACACAACAAAATGTTTGGAAGTGTGGCAAGAGGGTGTTTCCCTTTCTTGCTCAGCAGTCTAAGAAATTATAGTGATGCAGTAGTGTGTAGCTGTTTCTCAGGTACCCCTCAGCTTCCACATTTCACCACTGCTCATCCAGATGTCTGAGAGAGGGAAATACCCGCATATCCTATGAAAGAAATACCATGGTAGTCACAGTGCCTCTAAGGAGATGATGTTGCAGCACTATGTGCAGGAAAGCTACAGCTGTGAAGTCCCCACTTTGCCACATGCAGTGCGAGCTCCCAGCCTGTTAATAGAGCAGTTGCTTGTGTCTGGCCCTGATCCTGGGAGATGAAAATTCAGAAATGTTGCGGGCACGTATGATCAGACTGTTACACTGACCTACACTGATGCTTAAGAACTAAATTTGCCTTAGTAGCCATAATGATTCTAATGTGTAACTGTAGGTTTAAAATTAAATGTCAGAATATATTAAAAGCAGCTGATCACAATGACAACAAATACAAATATCATGGAGAAAAATCAAGAGATTTCTGGAAATAGACTAGATTGGATCTTGAATGATTATCTCAGCCTGAATACATATATAGTTTAAGTAAAACCCTGTCATTCTTAGAAAATCTTGCCTTCGAAATATATCCTGGGATTTCTGTTTCCTAAGAGCATTAAATATAACGGTGGAGTATCTTTTCATAACTACCTTATGCAGTAGAATTATGATATACTGAGAACAATGACCACGGTAACTAAAAAGGACATATGCAGCAGATTTGTATAAAAAAAGTTACACAAATGTTTGCAATATGGTCTGTAGTATTATCATTACCGCTTAGGGAAACAAAATATTTCACCAGGGATAAATACAGCAGCCAAAAATCAGCTATTATGTAATAGCTGAAAAAAAAAAAAAAGGAAAGGAAAGGAATAGAGAGGGGAAAAAAAGCACTCTGCATCTCCTCATGGTCCCTGGGGTATCTATACAGACCAGATGTTAGGAGGGAAGGATGTGCTAGTACAGCCTGCTGCACAACCCAAATGACACAAGGATTAGGCTTCTTGCAATAGTGTAAGCTTTGAGGTGTAAAAAATGCTGAGGAACTCATGCTCATGGAAGGCAATGGGGAGGAAGAAACTCCTGTGCTTAGTTGTAGGTCTCTGCCTCAGAAGATGGATTGTCAATTCCTGGCTGCGTTGTCTGGCAAATCATCTATCTCTTTCTGTGTCTCAGCTACCTGTGTAACAGCTGCGGACAAAGAGTGATTTTGTATCATTCAGAACCATGCTGAGAAAAGGAATCCTTAATTTTATTATCAAATAGTCATCCTAGTAGATGCCAGTCATTATATGTTGTTATACAATAATATAGTTGTTATAAATTACATGTTTTTACATTTGTTATGCAGATGGAACAGTGCATTTGGAAAGCTGTTCTTCAAGTATGAAAACTACGCTAATAAAACTTATTCCCCTTCCTGCATAAGCTATACTATTATGAGACACCTACCACCTACATTAACTGTAACCATGTGCAGTAGTTGTTGTTTCTTTCTTTAACTTTTACTTTTTCTACTACTTCAGTAGAGTGGATGCAGTGTAACTTCAGAGCGCAGAGATGGACTAGCAATAAGAATGCTGTTCAGATGCTAAACCCACACACCATTTTTTCTGGGCCTGAGAAAAGGATGGACAAGTAGCAGGAGAGTTAATGTCAGGAAATAATAATAACACTAATACTTCACTAATTACTCTTTTCCTCTGCACTCGATCAAAAGCAAGATTAGGACTGCAGCTAACCAAAAAATAAACCCCAACAATTTATGTTAAGAATAAGAGGATACATCTGTTTCCTGCCTTAGCCAGATCAGCTTACCCTTGTCATCAGAATAGCTGTGCTGAGACGCAAAGTTCTGAAGATTAAAGCCGAGGGTCACTATTTTTACCTAGAAGAGCTCAAGAATATGCGTAAGACTAGTTCATTATGTCATCTCTGACTGTGACAATGCAGAAGTATTGCCAAATGGGGAAACTCCTAATTGTAAAAAGCTCAACTGAGGGAATGCAATTGAGAGATTAAGCAAATATCTGCCCCCAAAGACTTCTTGACTCCATTTCTAGAAGTCAAAAAGACAGGCTTACCATATTACTAAGCACAGAACTGACATTTGGCTTTAGCAGGACTTTACCAGTACGTCAGTATGTCTCAGCTCTTACTGTGCAAAGTCTTTTCCATATTTTAGAGCTGGAAGAAAGACATATTGAAAATGGTCTCTTTCATTTAACTTTTCTTTTACATATCTCTGTTTCTGGACTGTTCGCAGGATTTCTTTTTTAAGATGAAATTTGCTACAAAAACTATCAGAGTGGGAATACCTAGTCATACCGTCAACTTACTACCATCTGTTCACTGGTTACTCATGAGTGGTTGGAGTCCCCTTTGTGCTAAGCGCTGCATGTATGCATAACAAATGAGAAAGTGCCTGTCCCACATAGCTCAGAATAGACCAAGCTAAGATTTGCTCAAAGACTGCCAGATGTACGTGGCAGAGTTGGGAAAAGAGCCCAGATTCTCTCATTTCAGATTCAATTCCAAAGCATCATCTTTCTTTCTGAAATGGATTTGAGACTGTCCTATGTTAGCAGGGAAAAGAAAAGACCCATGTCACTGACAAACAGGGTTTTAGTAGTCTGTGGCTTCAGCTGTGAATGGAAAGGCTGGTTTTATTTAAGCTGAATGAAGGTGGATGCTCTCCTACAGCCAGCACTGTTCAGAATGATGGCAGCAGAAGTAATCACTTTGCTTCACACAGGCTTCTATCCCTATGAAGCCTCCTGTCATAGAGGAAATAACAGTTTGGTAAAGGTCCAGGTCAGAACTGGTCTTTGATCTTTCGTAGCTTAGCAAGGTAATGTCTCCTAGTTAACTGCAGTCAAATTATATGACCTGTGGCAGACATTTAGAGACACGTTTATCCTGTGAAAACAAAGCCCTTCAAACCCCAGGTGAGAAGGTTCTGCAATTTAATTCCATCATCCAGAACTGATTTATCCCTGGATATAAACAATGCCATGTGTAGCATGGCCTATTGGAACAGCTGTTGTGCCTTCATTTCTCTCATCCTGCTCTTAGGAAGGCCATTTTTACTCTCTATGGTGCAAAAACCCTTTCCAGACCATATCGCTGCAAGAAGTTAAAATACAAACCTCACCCTGGACTTACTCCTGGAGGGTGATATACAGAGGATTTTGTGCCTCCTTAGAGATAAACAAATTCAGGAGTGCTTCCCAGACAATGCCCAAGGTCCTAGAAGTCTTTGCACGTCCAAGCTCAGACCTAGACCCTGCATAGCCCCACATAGTTTCAGACTATTACTGCAGATAACTGCTTTACAAAGCTTTTGCAGTGCCACTTTCTAGCTGATCTGGCAGAAGTTTCTATCGAATCTGTTTCACAACTCCTCACATATTTTTGCTTTGTTTCTTTGCTTTTAGAATATTTGGGGTTCTTCTCCTTCATTAAGGATCTAGATCAGCAGACACAGCTGAATAATATTCCCATGTATTCCTCTTGACCTAAGTAGGATTCTTCACAGCAATAAAGCCTATATATCCAGCAAAAATGTGTGCAGATTCAGACCTGGAATATTCAATTTCCTCACTCCTCTTTCAGTTTGACATCTGATCCCTGTCCTTTTGATTCTTTGTAATCCGAAACACCAGGCTCCTTTAGCAGCTAGTAGAAAAGCCCAACTGAGAAACCAGGTAAGCTCCAGTGATGAATATGACAGTAACCTACCATTAAGGGGGTGTTAGATTTAACAGTAAAGAGAGAACCTACAGAGCCCTTAGAAAGTTTAAAGAATTAAAGGTAGAGGAAGAAGAGCTAAGTGAGAAATAGAGATATATCTCAGACTGCTTTCACTACCCCTATAAATTATTGGCCATCATTTCTCGCTCTTCCCTAGTATAATTCCCAACTGCCTACTTCTTGTCATTCTGGTATCATTTTACCTTCAAACTGCCTGAGCCAGGTTTCCACAAATCTGAGATTTGCAAAAGAAAAATACCTTTGGAATCATTTTTAGTTGTCACCTTGCTTTTTTTTTTTTTTTCTTTTAATCCTGCATCTAAGGACCTAGTTGGGCAGGGGAGAGTTTTGAAAAGGGAAGGGAGAAAGGGAGAAAAGATCCCTGCTCATATAAGCAGCCTGTTCCTGCTCTTCACTGGCCCCTTACCCAAAAGGGGTAAGGGTTTTGTTAATATCACAGAATCTGTGTTGTAGAAAATTTTCATGCCATCTCGAACCATTAACCTAAAGAGCTTGGTGTTACTGCACTCCTAACTCAAGCACTGAGTTAAATGGAACTAATCTGAATCCAATTTGTATGTCCAGATTACTGGTATATTGGAGTCTCAGAACTAAAGAGGTGCAGAGAGGATCCAGCAATGTTGAGGAATTGCACAGGTTTGTGCAGCAATTGCATCTGTCGCAGGAGAACACCAAAGGCTATCATGGGCCCAGAGAAACAGGTCTGTGTATGGCCTACAGGTCTGCACTCAGATCTATTTCTCAAAATCCCTCCAAGTAGGAACACAGAGGAGGTCAAAGCTACCACTGCAGGCCAGAAGCTGCTCTGTGCTATGTCTGCAATAGCATTGTATCATCGTCAATTCCAGAGCACAAGGAGGTCACCACATAAAGCTCTTTTACCCTAGCTTTGTAATGAGATAGCTTTTGGATCAAGAGGCATTTAATTATAATGTAAATTAAGAACTATGGAAGGTGGTATATAGTTTTTTGACAGCATCATTCACAGCATTACATCTGTACTTTCAATGAAAGCAATGTAATTAAGGAAAGCACAGCCAGTTTGAGTTTGCCTTGCAGGAGACAGAACTACAGTGATTGAAGCATGTAGCAGAGCAATGGAAAATCAGTATTTCTCCACAGTTTATGAAATGAAGCACTCGCAGTGTCAGTTTTGAACTATTTTGCAGTATATTTTGAATAACCCAGTATATGTCTGTAATAAAACACTGGAATCCCTAAACCCCCATAACCAAACAAATGCATCCAGGCTGAAGGTTGATTTGGGGGTGGATCTTTTAAAACTCACCACTGCCAAATTTCAGCTGTAAGGGAAGGTGTTATATGTGCAGTTTCTAATGTTACTGCTCAGCCTGCAATGAGATTATGGTATTGTTAAATTAAAGGAGTTCCTGTTCCGTGCTGTTGTTCTTGGCTGGTCCAGTATTGTGGGTTAACTTCATGTGATGTATTTTCTTTAGAACAAATTTCCTTCAATTCATCAGCAGAGGTTCAAGCTGCTCTGCTAAGAGTTTGTGACATTTTTTTGGAAGTGGTTACAAATATGCCAATGAAAAGTTAACAGATTGTCAGGAACACTCCCTTGGGAATGACGTTTCTCGTTTTTCTTTATTCTTTATCTTTTGTTTATCCTTCTTTCCCTTTCAAGACTATATCTTTCCAGCCTGGCAAAACTGTTGTATGGAGCTGGCTACTTACGATACAGTACTACAGAGCTGCAGAAGAACCCAGGCCAGGCAAGAACAATCTAATTATCTGCCATAATGGAGGCCTTGAGCAACAGAGATTCAAGAACAAACCTTCAGTTACTGGTAACTGTAGATTCTGTTCCTGGCTCTCTCACAGGCTTGTTGGATAACCCTGACCACTCTTTGCCTCAGTTTCCTTATCTGTGAAATGGAAAAGATAATAATACTTAACAGACAGAGGCTGTTGTGAGTTTCCATGCATGCAGATAGATGGTTAACACCAGTGCTGAGCCACGCGAGAATGACACTCAGCTTCTGGTTGTGTCTCTAGACGCTGCACTGGTCAGCTGGGGTCTGTTCCTCCCACACAAAGCAGCAGCTGTGTAGAGATGGGAAGCTCTGAACTCAACGCCACGCAGAAACACTATGCCAGATCCCAAGTAACATAGCCCTGTTGAAGTTCAGTTCTCAGGAAGAGATGTATTACTGCAATATAACTGCAGCTAATCCTGGTCCTAGGACCCAAAGTGGTATTCTAACAAAAACATCCTGCACAACATTTGAAAATGCAGGTACCTACAAGGTCCTAACAAATTATTTGATCCCTGAAATTTACAAGGTTGGAACAACCATCTGTGTGTAGGAGCACCTATGACCTGCTTCATTAGGTCTATATCTGAAGAAGAGGAGATAACACGACAACAAGGCATTGCCACAAGCCACATTTGCTGTGCCTGAGTCCCTACAGAGGATGAACTGAAGGGCACCACTGCCAATTTATTGCCGTCAGTTATTTCATGGCGTAAAGACAAACACCAACAGATTATCAGTGGTACAATTCCTGCAGAACAACCAGTAGGTCACCTGTGGAGTTGTCTCTAAACAAAAATTGGTGTTATCCTATGCTTCACAGAACACAGAAGCAGTCAATGCACATAGCAAAACTGGAATGAGCTCTCTGACAGAGTCATCTGGATCATGACAAGAGCGTGCCATTAAGCATTTAGTCAGAGGGAAGAGGCATGTGATTGTAGGTAATATGGGTAAGTCATCAATCTCGGTAATTACAGATAAAACAGTATACTCAGCCAAGAAGTGGAGAAAGATGGATTAAAGTAACATGGTGTCAGTAAGAACAGGTAGGAACAAATAGAACGTTTCAAGCACAAGAATGTTTGCTATTTGTTTTCCTCCGAAGTGCTTTATATTTAATAGAAACAGACCGTTCTGAGAAATTCTAACTGGTACACTGAATACTAATGTCTGTCCAAGCCTCTCCAAATCCATTGAGAGAGTCAGGGGAATAAAGGCAGAAAGGACTATTAAGAAGTTAAAAAAAAAAAAGTGGAAATAGTCAACGAATGACCTTGTCATATAGCCCTGTTCAAACATACACTTTCTTAACAACTGCAGTAAAGTGCAGCTTTGAATTGGATGCGGAAAGAAATATTCCTCCCACCCCCCAAAAAAAAGTTAGATTTAGCTCAGCCGTGAAAGCTGTTCCCTTTAATGTGGCAACAACAGGAATACAAGAGCTTCACATTCCCCTTTTATATGTTTAACCTTTGACAAAAAAGGTTAAACACTTTCCTTACAACTGACTCACGTCAGGAAACGCAAGAACTATACTCTCCAGATGAAGCCTGGCTAGCTGCAAAATGCAATGTCAGCGTCTGAAGTGAAGTAAAACAAGGATTCCTTGTGCAGCTCCTAGTACTGCTACAGGGACAGGAAGTGGGTCAGCAGAAGGGTCTTTTCCAGGCGAGAGAGAGATGAAATGGTAACGGGAACAATAAGGAAGTTTGGGGCAGGGGGAGAATTGGCTCGGATTTCAAACATCTCACTGAAATCTACTTTAAATGCATTGAAGTATTAAAATTCCCCTAGCAACATAGCAGGAAAGTTTACAAAACATTAAATGGAGTATCTATGAAAGCTTCCCATGCTTTCCGTTCTTTGCCTTACAGATACTTCAGGGCCAGATTCTCATCTGGTGTCAATACGCCTAATTCCCTTCACTTGGCTCGGATTTGGCTGACTGTGCTAGGCTATTCATCAGGAGCCTGATGGCCAAGCTCCTGAACCGTAGCACTCCAAAGTCAGTCAACTGAATCTGCAAGTACTTAACATCTCTGAAATTCAGGTCTGGGGACCAGATAGTGCCACCAATTCCTACTTAGAGCCCTAATAGGCTAGAGATAGACTCCAGGTTAAACACAGGCTGTGCTAGGTGGAACAGTCACTTGCTGAGCACCGAAGAACAAAGGCTGCAGGAAACCAGGAAGTGCTGAGCACTGACCTCTACCCAGGATAAGGCATAAAGAAATGATCAGAGGTGAGTCCAAGGGTGACTGCTGTCCTCAGAAGTTTTTGGAGGGGGCCACCTATTCAGGACACAGCACAGGAAGTCCCAGGAGCATGGTTCCTCCACCTGGAGCATGTTGGGGAATTGGAAGAGGAGAGAAATCACTATGAATATGGCAGTAGTGTCTGGAAGTAAGGTCTGCCTGCTTCTGTGGACAGACTGTGGCTGGTATAACAGCCGTACAGCAGACTTCATGAAATGGTCTTGGTGGGGTAGATGGTCCTAACCCTCTCCTCCCCGTGAAAACTTCATACTGTGGGAGGGAGAGGAGAATGTGGGATGTGAAGAACCAGGCACTCTTTTCAGGAGTAGATCCTCTCCAAGCACTCAGTCCTCCTAAGCACTGAACTTGCCATCTTCCCCTACTTAATCCCTCTGCTCTAAGCCCACATTGTTCTAATGAGTTCTCTTCCTTCTATGTTTTGATTTACCTCCTTCAATGCAAGGTGACAGCCTGCTACAAAAGCTCAGAGGGCTCTATAGCTTCTTTCTGCCTCATGCTGCCCAATTCCTCACCTTTCCCTGATGCTAGCTACCAACCCACCCCGCTGCCCTGCTCTCTTAATATTGCCTAGGTGACTCCCCCACCCCAATGTGTTTGCTGGTGGCAGCAGGAGGCAAGACACAGGGAAACTCTTCTCTTGCCTGAAGCACACATTTTGGGGTAGAAGGACACAAAAGCTCTGATAAACCACAGCACAGTGTAAAGAGCTTAGGAAACGGTTGTGGCCAAGTTCCCGGTTCCCTTCTGCACAGTAAGGCAGTTGTGAAACTCTATGTAGGGCAGCACAGCATGGGACGGTGTCCGGGTGTTGTCCACAAATATTCTCTTCAAGACAATGTGCAGAGGATGGGAGGAGGAAGCTGTTTCAGGACTCTTTTGACTGAGAGGGAACAAAGCTGCTTGTCACAGCAGCACAGAGTCCTTCAGCCAAGTTGGTGTGGATGCAGGCATCACAAGCATATTACAGCATGGAAACAGTCTTCTGTATATCAAGCCTACAAGAAGGTGATCCCAAACAATGAAAACAAGAGAAAAAAATCAGTTCTGTAGATGTGATCTGTTCAGCATGTCTAGAGAATGGCAATGCTCTATTACCCGCTGTTTCGAAGCTCCATCTCCTGCTTCCTTCATTATATGTGCACGGTAGCCCAGGGTAAGTCCCGGTTGCGGAACCTTGTGGGTCTTCTCCCACCATCAAGAACAATTTCACTTTAAGGGAAGCTGAATCTGGCTTTTAATTAGTGATTCAGTTCCCCTCCAAAACCAAAGCAAAATAAATAAAAAGGAACTCTTCTGCGTTTGAAGAGTATTCAAAATTCAGGAGATTTTTCAGACATTGGGACGATGAGGAAGTGCTGCTTCTGCCAATGCACTGATCTGCAGCACATGTTGTACTGCATGGTGCTAAGAGGCAGCAGCCTCCACCTCAGTGTTCCCCAGGAAAGCCACCACTGCAGTAAACTATGGGTTATACTGCATTTACAAAGGGTGGTGAGGACTGTGTCAACCAGCATATTTCAAAATCATCAGACTCTGGGACTCAGGCATTTTGGTATAAACTGTGTCCCTCCTGTCCCTCTCAGAAGAAATCTTTCAAGCCCAATATTCTATATCAAAACCACAGAAGGTTATAGAAATCGTCATAGAAACACTGCATTTTCTGCAGCTTGATATGTGATGCTAGCAGGCACCAGGTGGCGATGTAATTACAAGATCAGCAGCGATATCACAAAATCGTGGTGTAGTAGAAGTGTTAAAAGAATTATTACATAGACATTTTCATATATCATTATTGATCCAAAAAGAAAACTATACCACCCTCTAGCAACTGCCTGATCTGATATACACTAACTTTCCGATCCTATGTAATAAGACAGATATGACATTTAAAAGACTAAAAGGAAGTTTATATCAATATAGGATAACTAACAGCTTTCAGCAGGAGTTTTTGTCAAAGATTCTAGGTGGGTTTTCTCATGTATTTGCATAAGCATGTGCATTTGTGTTTCAAAGAGTAGGAATAACTTGTGAATGGACTGGATGAACTCCTGCCCTTCTCACAGAAAAGGCAGACTGTGCATCACTGTACTTTGCAATGATCCTCCATTGGGTGAGAAAGGGAAAAAAGGAATGGGTAGGACAGCCATGTAAGGGCTGACTCGATGAACAAATGTTCACTAAGTGGAACAAACATAAGAAAGTAATAAGGCAGTAGTGAACATCCCAGCTTGCAGACTGAAATAGCTGGCACCAAGTGCTCAGACCTGAAGCACTAACGGGCTCTCCAATTCAGGATCAGGGGCAAACACATCTCAGGCCTGTTTCTCTTCTCATCAGGAGTAGCACGTTACAGTCAGCAGGGCTATTCTGACATACATTCCCATATCTGGGTGCCAGATGGGAAATAAGTAACACATTTTTAAGAGAGGGAGTGACTAACCATTAGAACAGACCAGCAGGGGAAGCAGTAGATACTCAGTCTTCTGAGCCCAAACTGGATGCTTGCTTTGTGCAGGCTGTGTTTCAGTGAGACTCACAATGCTCACTGCAGGGACAGCAGTCTGACCTGTGATTAGAGCATATACTATCCAATCTGACTTGAAATCTTATTCATCTATAATAGTCAAAGCAAATGAGGGGAGAATTGGGCCCTTTATTATTTCTCAAGTGAGTGCATGAACCAAGCTTGTGGTGTAATACATGCAACACAGGATTCAAAGTTTATATTTCATAAATCATCTGCTGGTATAATCACATCATTTGAAATTCACATTAGCTCATCTAAACTGGTTACGATACAAGTGAATTCATTTTCTTTTTGGAACGAATACCTTTATTCTGCATTGTGATTTTGGATGACTGCAATCAAACCTAATTTACAGGCAAAATGTGTGACCCCAACACTTTGGTTTTGCTGTTGCATTTCTGCTGCTTAATTCCACTTAAGATTCCAGCAAACTGGCATGAGATGGACATATATCATTCAGGTAGAATTTGCCTCTCTCTGCAGTAAAGTATGACCTTGAAAGTTTAAAATAAATAGTAATCACATTGAAGATTCATTTGCACACAATCTCTTCCAGATGGCAAAGTCTGTGAGCTAGTTTAAAATGATTTCTCATCAAAAACACATCAATTTTTCTCCAAACAACTAATACAGTTTGTAAAAGTATGTCTGAGTCTTCAGAGAAATACATTTACCTCTAATGAACTGTAGTACAAGAGTATCCAGTGAAGATGGACCTATGCTACTTTAACTGACAACTGGTAAAAGTGATCTGGTGAACTTCATCAGCTGAATTTTTAAACAAGTTCTAGATGAACCAGCTCTGGGCTCATCTAAAATGGGCTAGATTGTGCCTACACTTCTGTTGCTTTTAAGCAAAAATTAATATGCCACCAGCCATAAAGTTTTGCATCTCATCTTGATTAATGCACTGGATATTCAAGAGGATCTTCCTTTACTTCAATTAAAACTGTGTTATAGTTCATGATTGGTGTAAGTAATTTAAATAATACGTTCTTTTTGAATCACATGCTCTGTGCATTACAGAAGCATCTTATAGTCTTGTCATCTGCTTATTAATAAATTGCATAAAAATACTAAACCATAGCTCTTCACTGCGATGAAGGAGATGAAAAATTATTTTTCTTCTGCCTTTTAAATATGTGGATGGCTATGAATAACTTGTGAATTTTCTGTACATGTCTCCAAGCCCATCTCCATCTTCAGTCATCACTGCCTATAAAAAATGAACTAACCCGGTCAGAAGGCAGTGGGCCAGGATAGTCCCAAGACACCTAACAGGACTGCCTGCAAGAGAACACGGCAAACTAGGTGTGTGTGGCTACTACCAACAAGCTCCAGTTTGAATCGCTGGGCCATTTTACCCTCTCTGTAAAGCCACTGAAAGTATATCAGTTCTCTGCTGTCTTCCACATTCAGAATTCAGCATAAAAGACAACTGTGCTGATTGCAGGCAGAAAAGCCTGAATCCCAAGAGGACCCCGGGCTGCTGACAGGACCCAGACTGTCAGTATTGGTGCTCAAGTAAACTTGACTCCTTACAAAACCTCAGCCTTGGGTCCCAAAATATTTTTGCCTTTCCGAATTTGGAGATCAGACTGTAATCTACATAATAGATGTCTTTCAGGGATTAAGTAATGTGTCACGGTCAATATGGTGAATGAATTACTCTTTTAGTTCCTTTTTTACATGGTGCTGCACAAAATTATCTCTTCTGTTCTCATCATTTCTAATCCTGCCTGCACATCTGCAGTCTTTCAGCTGGCAGCCCCTTTTCTTGAACAGAGTGGGTTTTGCTTTGCACCTAACTATAAACCCAAATTAAGCACTCCTTCACCCTGCTCTTCTAGGTTTATCATCTCCTTTTCCTTGAACAAGATTTTGAAACATGGCTTTCAGACACATTTTTGACACACTATTGCACTGCGCCAAAGTCAAATAGGAAGTTCTCTGGTCTCGGCAGATACTTGCTCTCTTTCCGAGAGCAGTGTGCTTTTTATAAAGTACAAACAACGGCCAGTTATTTCAGTAGAGCTGAGCTTAAGCTGTGTTTTCCTGGAAAAATATATTACCAAACAGTAACAAACACAGCTGTCTGGTTTTTGTTTTGGGTCAGGTGGTAGGAGATCTGAAATCAATTCAATCTCCAAGATTCAAATCCTGAATGAACATAGGTAATGAGAAAATGTACTGCTCAGGGAATTATAATGTATGTTCACTTTTCACTGCCTCTCTTCTAGTGATAAATTCTACTTCCTTTTACACCAGTGTAAATTCACAGCAATAGTATTGATCTCTGTGGGGTTACACTGAAATATATGCTCATATATCAAATTAGGGTATGGCCCTCTATCCAAAGGTGAAAGGCATGCTGTGAAAGATGCTGATTACTTATTAACAGTGGGTGCCTACAGTATCACTACCAGCTGAGCTGATTTATATTTCCAGCATTTTGAGGATCATTTACTAAAAAAGTTTTTAAATACATTTTAAGCTGTGAGTTTAGAAAATGGGAATCCTGAAACTTTTTTTTTGTATTTAACCTCGCAACTCTGAGAAACTTGTTCAAAATCCAAGTGAAAAGCACTGTCTGTCCTACTCTGTATCGTCCCCAGATGCACTATCGTAGGCTAGCCAACTGTGTGATCTCATGGACACTGGCCTGAGGATCCCAGCAGCCAGACCCTGCTGCCCACCTTGCCATGACCCGTCCCTCTCCTAACCTCAGTTTCTGATCTCTCCATCCTGCTCCCTGTGGCCTTACTTAAACTTCCAGCTGGGAAAGGACCACTGTTTGGGGCTGTCTCAAAAATGTCTTGAGTAAGGATTGAACGAAGCCTATGTCGAAACCGTTTCCCGGGACTGATGAGTGTACATTTTCTGAACACAGTCTCTTTGGCCAGGGCTTGACTCCAAGAGTCACAGCCAAGGTCTAGCTATGCTGGCAAAGTCCCTTGCAGATACTTCTTATACCATGACTAAAGGAGTTTTTCTGAAAGTGTTGCTACATTGGGGTGCATTCCTCCCCTGCATCCCACACCTCCAGCTAGTAACTATTCTAGCCAAATAATGTAGTGCAAACCTGACCTCAATCTATCTACTTCTTCCCATGGACATAACATAAATAAAGTTGCCGCTTTTCCCATTCGTGAGAGATCAATTGTGTTCAGAGCAATAAGCAGGGTTCTGATTACAGGGGGCAATACCCCTCAATACCACCAACTGGAGCTATGTGTGGTGGGACAGTGGTACAGCCAACACTCATCCACCCTCCCCAGCACAGATGCAGCTGCTCCACAAGGGAATCAAACGTAAAATCTCTAGGGTGTTGTCGTACAAACATCCAAATAGAGAGATACAATACAGAACATCCAAAGAGAGTTATTAATTAAGAAGGTTGCATTTATGCTCCAAAAACTTCACTTCTTCAAGCAAACATCTCCGTGTTCTCCTTTCCCCTCCCACCTTGCCCTGTCTTCACACCCTTGGCTCCTTATTCAGTGTGTGAAGTTAACATCTAAGTATAAGTAAGGGGGCCATTTTTCTTATAGGCCGTTTTATTTTTCTTTTGTAACAGCCCCTGCCATTTTGCAAAAAAAGTTCCCAGCTTAAGAGAGAACGGTGCATGCCTGCTGTGGGTGTTATGTGAACGGAAATTATGTGGTTTGGATTTTTACATGAGAATTCCAGGAGAAGGCAAAATGTTGCAAATAACCTCTATAAATCATTTTAAACAAAGCTCAGGAAATGCCCTAAAGATTTAGCTGGCAATACCTAAAAAGAAGTTCACACTGTTCTCTGACTCCTGGTAAGTATGTTTGCTTAAGATGTAATTGAAAAAGTACTGTGTTACTGTTTAGATTTTCCATTTTGTATCTCCTGTCCAGACACAGATCATTGCTGGCAGCCCTTAATTTGTACTACGCAGCATTTCATCATCCAAACAACAGTCCCTCTGGGGCTACAAAGTAAATGGCTAGAGGGAGAGAGGTACCAACCAGAGAATGGCTGGGGAAGGCTGGAGTGAAAGGCTGGTGACATCTATAGAGCTGAAGAGTTACTGCAGTTTCCCTTGCCCTACACTTTCCTCAGTCATTCAGGCTGGTGAGAAACGACAACCCTTTATTCAGTGTGGGATTCTACACTTTAAACCCTGGTCTGGTTATTTTCTGTCCTGTGCTGCCTCACACTTTTATTTACATCACTGCAAAATACCAGATTACTGTTTTTTAAGAAATGTTCTCTTCTGGCCAGTAAAGAACCATGACTCTTTACAGTTCTTTTCAGTTCAATTCAGAGCTAAGTATTGGGTGGAAAGGGGATACATTCTCTCCTGTAAAATACCTGTTCCAGTTACACAAGTATGAGGAAACAAAATTAATATCAAGCACCATATTTACCATCCGAAGAAGTAGTTTCAGGACAGCAGCACGAGGATAGTTTGTCTTGTTGCCATCAGCCTTTGACATTCAGAGTCGTTCTAGAACGAGCTCTGGAAAGAAGAACATATTTGGAGCCCAATAATAAAAAATGGGAATTCGTGATCATTCCCCTTACCAATCTTCCACCAAGCTTAGAGGCAGAATAGCGGATGAGCTGTTCTGAGAGCTTATGCAGTTATAAAACTCTCTCTTGCATCATTGGTTTTATAGGAAGAAAACAATTGTCTACAGTCAAATCTACTTACTTGTTTGTCTCTCAGGTAAGTTTTATACCTTTCAATAAAAACTCATCTGTCTTCACAAATGGGTAAATCTTACTTATTTGGTATATAAAACCAATATCAGGACATCCCATACTAATTCTGAGATATTAGAATTCATTTATTGCCTACTTAGTATTTTTTTTTACTTCTGTTTTTCTTGTTTAGCTGCCCTGGGATGGCTCCAGTCCAAGTATTTAGTGAGAAATGGCCTCAGTCTGATGTTCTGATACAAGACAAAGAGAGAAGAAATATTAGCATTCTTGTTTTACCAGTAGGAATGGAGGTACACGTTCATTTGCTCCTATACTCCAAAAGTCTGTGTCAGAGCTGGAATTTTAATTTAGGTCTCTCAAGTCTCTGCAGTACCATTTCCAATGTCTCAAAGAAAATAGAAGTGAATTTCTGACACATTTCTGAAGGCAGTGGGCCTTAGGCAGCCCTCCTTCAGCTTCCATACATGACTGAAATGCCACAGAGAGTTGTTCTGAGTGACAGCAGGCACTTCCTTCCCCTGCTGGCAAGAGGCACACAGGATAAGTGTGTTTATTATTTTCTCGACCTGCATTTTGGAAGGTTACTTATACAGGCTTAGAAGTTCACATGTGACTCTTCTGTGCCAGTCCTCAGAGTCATGGTCCCTGCTGCAGAATATTTGCAACGCTCTTTTGATCCACAGTTTTGAAGAGAGATCTATCAGAGAAGAGGGGGAACTGCCACAGCTGTCTTTTCTGTAAGTATTTATTTATGCTTATAAAATCAGATGGGAAAGGCGCCCATCCTGTGCCCTAGGCACTCCTGATGATTATTTAAAAGCACAGCATAATAGAATGACAAAACCAGCAGACGCACACAGAAGCAACCTTTGCTTAGAGCCTACCTCAGAGAGTAATATGAAAGAGTATCCAGACATCCAGGGGGAAAAAAACAACCACCCCTCATGTTAAAAAAAAACAGCCATGTTCCTAAAAGCCCTACAATTGGCGAACTCCTAATGTGGAACTCAATGACAGACTGAGGAACTCTGCAAGAAATGGGGTAAAAATAGCCAGGTATGCCCATAATAGCCAGTATGACCATCACAGAGCAGGTCCCTGGAACATTCAGAATGTGGTTTGTATGGGCGGGGGGGCTCAAGCGATTGGACATGAAGCTCAAAAAGCTCAAGCAATTTGGACATGACTGGTCACAAGTGTCAGTATCTCCATATATAAATCTCTCTCTGGCTCCTGTCTCTTGCTCATGGCTCCTAAAAGCAATAGGGATAAGATATAGTGAATTCATAGTCTCTGTTCTTACCCAGTACAACAGCATTCAAACACAGGATGCAACCATTTACTTTAATGTCACTCTGAATAAAATAAAATAATTAAAAAAAAACACCTGGCAAATGTCCTTCCCCCTTCTCTCTCCCTGTACACTTCTGAGGCTTTTCTAATCATTCAGTGCCATTCACCAGAGGCTGTTGTTTTCTCCCAGGTGGTTACAGCTGCCTTCAGAGAGTATTCCTGAAGTATCTTAAGTGGCTTTCAGAGGAAGCTGTGACATTTAGATCCAGGCAGAACTACGAGGTTTAGAACACCCCACTGGCTGAGTGGCTGACAGATGAGCATGCACATTGCTCAGATTGTCTCAGGACACAGAATTAGAGCCCTCCTCAGACAGGAGGCAGGAATTAAGAACTCATTTTCAAACACATCCCAGTGAAATACCAGCCACTCTAGCTGTAATTCGTTTGCTTCCTGCAGCTGAGTAGGCACCCAAAGACTAGACCCCGTACTGCAAAAAAAAATACAATGCTATTTTCTTCATGAAATATGTCCTGGTCGATATTCTCCTTAGATATTCATTTTCTAGGAGGTCCAGATTAGATGCTGCAGGTTCTGTGTATTCTACACAAGCTTCTTGAAACGCTTCTGCACTTGGTGTGATGGAAAATGTTGTGACAGCACAAATGTTCACTGACTTTACTCTTATTACAGCCTATACTAACATCTTTGAATTGATTACTCTCTGCCCTGTAGAAGATGGGGAGAGTTTGCTAACGCCATCAATTTGAGTTTTGAAAGGCCTTCTCCTGATGAAAATACAGGCTGGCTTCAGGCATCTTGAAATGCTTAAGCTGTGGGTCTGTACACAGAAATGCAGGCTTCTGGGATTTTATATTAAGCGATCTCTCTCTCCCGAGGCACAGCCATTTCACCCCATCCAAGTCACCAGACTCATATTAGCACTCTCCTTTCATATTGTGTTCTCATATTTGTCTTGTCATGTGTTCTATTGGATTCCACCCTGACGTTGCTAGTGTTTACATGAACGTGGTGGATGAAGGGATTACTTCAGTCTTCCGATGCCACAAGCCCTGACCTTTGCTCCTTCTCACCAACAAACTTCAGGTTGCTGAGCCAAGACTGCAATGTTTTCAGGTCCCATCAATATTAGTTTGCATGTGTGTCCTCTGTTTCAGTGGTTCATATGAACTGCAGTACATCTGCCTTGTGCTTCTTTTCTCCTCTCTTCCAGCTACCTGAGGTCTTCTGGTGACACTGAATGGACAGGAAGTAGTGCACCTAATGCAGTACACCCTGGGGCTTGCCTGACTTTAGGCAATTCTGAGACACCCAGTGGGCTGGCATGACAATCCCAAATCATTCAGCTGGCATGGAGACAAGTCAAACATAATTCCAATCAAATTACTTCTTTTTTTGTTGTTGTTCAGGAAACAAAAACACAACCAATACACTTTTGTACTACAGAAACATCTGAGGTCTTCATTTCCTAAACACCATATACTGAAACTTTTCAACCCACAGAAAGGAAAACATCAATATTATCATGTTTGGCCAACTCCCGACAAACATAAATTTTCAAATACCAGAAAAATATGTGGGACAGAATGCTTACATATTTTTGCTCTTTTACTGCAGAGTAGGAAAGAAGCGTAAGCATAAATACATCAACCTCCAGATTATTTCTGCTTTCAGATGGAAAGACAGAGCATTAAGAGCCTTACATCTGACTGATCCAAGGACATACAACAGTAGATCACACCTAGAGCCAGGAATTCTCACTCTGTCCATTACTGTAGTGATTAGATGATGATGCCAGTCATGATAGAAACCATATAACAGAAGGTGGGTGTTGAAACACCTGTAACTGGCACCAACTAAGCTAATCATATATAGTCTGTGTAATCAGAACATTTTAAAAAAATACTTTCTCCAACCCACACAGGAAAACTGTATCGTTCCTTACTCCTACGATGCATTGTACTATATTTCTTCTTGTTAATACCGTATCAACAGTTTGTGTAACACTCTTACTAACACATTCTTAAGTTAGAAATAGGAAGTGAGTAATAATGCAATCAAGAGTATCTCTTGTGTTATTTTTGTGTGTGCATGCAATATAGTAGTGATATGTGTCACTACTCTGAATCAACAAGAGAGATATTAGATTGCTTGATTCCTGAGTCTTGTTAAATTGAAACGGAAGGTCACCCTTTTGTTGCTCTCCTGCTCTCAGGGATATTGTATCAATAAATATAAACAGGACTCCCATGTTGTAAAAGAGTTGACATAGAATTGACATTTAAATAGATGGATTAAAATACTGTAAATTTAACAAGCAAAATGGACCTCAGATAGAATTTACTTTGAAATATGGATCTATTCATGCCTCAGTACTGCTCTAGGCAAATCTCTCACCATCAAATTACAAAGAAAACTGGGAAGGGAGCTTTCAGTTGGTGCTTTAGCAAATAAACAAAAAATTAACTCTCTTGTTTCCCAGTTGTCAAAATGTTCCATTAGCTATTTGAATCCAAACAGCTTTAACCAGTAACATAAAGAACACGGGAAGACTAAATAAAGCCCCAGGCCTTTTAAGACTTAGTCCTCTCTGGATACAAGCAGTCAGAACTCACATTAGCTTCAAACAGAATTTCCCTGGCTTATGCCACAGATGAATTTGACTTTAGAGAACTTTTTTTTTCATACATTAAGTAAAATATATGCGTGTATGAGTTCAAAATTACATCCCTGAAGTTAGGACCTGGGGGCAAGAGGTTAAGGAGGAGTAAGGCAGGCTTTGTCCATGGTGATATCACCTTAAGCAACTATAAAAGTTCAAAGGAAAGTAAGCTCTAAAGAATTCAAAAAAGAAGCTCCAAAACTTCATAGTTTTGACCCATTGTTTAGTTTTAGAAGGGATTTTCTTACTTTTTCAGCTAGAATTGCAGATATCTTTGAATCTTCAATGACAATAATACTGCAGTCTCATCACACAATTCAGTATCTTGACCCTCCAGACCAGGAATGAGACAGTCTCTAGGCTGTGAAGGCTTTTCCTCCCTTTGTTTACCATCCACTCCACAGCAAACTGACGTTTCTGGAAGCTGAAATCTCCTCATCCATAACTTCATGAAAATGACATCAATGGAGCTTCTGCTTTTTGAGAGGTTGTGCTTCACCACAACCCTCCATACGTCCTTCATTAGTGACCGCCTGGCACCCACAGGTAGCCACTGCCCTAATAGGTGTGGAAGCTTTGGAATGTCACTGAAAAGATGGAAACATGGCCCAAGGAAAAGAGCCATTTCCACTCCCTTCATCACTTCGTTGCCATTTTGCTTCTCAGCTCTAGTTTTCTCGCATGGTCCAGAGCATGACCTAAGCTGTGAAGAATTGTGGGGAGACATGTGCAAGAGAATATCTAATGATTCAGTCAGAACAGAGCAGAATCAACCTGGATTGTGCAGAAAACAGCACAATACAAGGATACTACATTACTCAAAATGTAGTGTCACCTTGTCCTTTAACCACTGTTCTGAACCTCAAACACACTCAGGATACTAAATTCCCAGCATTTACTGCTGACTACCTCATAAAACTTCTCTTGCTTCTGTTGTTATGCCTTACCTAGATGAGAGGAGTAACACCCATGGGTAAATGCTGCTGGTTTTTACAGCTGCAGAACCCTACTAAAGCTACCAGGATTGAAAGCATTCAATTAAAAGAAGAGCTAGCCCAGCTTATTGATATGAGTCACATCTGATGTTATCTTGTTCTGTCCTATTTCAGTTTTGGTCTCATATTTCACTGCAGCCAAGCAGTCTGAAACCATGAAAATGTCAGGAAAAAAAAAAGTTAAACATTTAAGGTCGTGAACTGTGGTTCTTTTTCTTCTCCTTCTGTGTTTTGGTCCCTGAAAACTCATAAGAGGAGGAACATTTTATTCTTATAATGTAGCTATGCATTAGCCATGACAGCATCACATGCTGCCAGACCTGCGGTAAAATGTTACGGTTTCTTGACTCTGCCTTTGAACTCTGTCATTCTGCAAGTATTGACTGATGGAAACACCTCTCTCCTTGTCAGTTCCTATAAGGCAACAATCTCTGCACAGATTCTTCCCGTATCAGCAGCCAGCCAACACAACACTTTTCTGAGGTAAAGCTTCATCAGTATTCCACTGGTAGAAGAGTGAAGTGCTGAGAGATTAATATTCAAAGTCATTTCCCCTCTCCATGCTCCAGATGCAAACTTTGGCAATCTCCCATCTCCAGACTGAGTTGTTACCTGAGCAGGTCCTAGTTTTCCCCTATCTTCTTTACCTGACAGCCTAATTTAAGTGGGGGAAAAACAGGTGGTCAAGCTGAAAGAATAAGGGAGGGGCTTCCAGTCAGGTATCCTGTTTGGGCCCCCCTCTGGCAAAGCCTAAGAGCACAGTGAGTCATCGAGCACCCTTTGCTATTTGCATAAGTCTCCACAGGGGTTCCGTGGCACTACAGAGAAGCCAAGCTACGTCTCCAGAGACAGTCTGCTGGACCTGCAGCTTGTCCCTCTGACAACTCCAGTCAGATGGAGACTTTTCTCAGCAAGCAATAGCGATGAGATACAGTGCTGAAATAAATCTCTCCCTTTTCTCCTGCAGAACCAAGCTGTCAGGCAGACATTAACAAGTTGGGTGAAACCAAAACGGTTTTCAACAGCATGCTTTCGGTTAACCAGGCTCCATTTCCCTCACAGAGCAGCACTTTGCAATAGGCCCTTAATGACCACTGCTCACAGTTCTCAAGCTCGTTTACTGCTTTGTTCTGATGTCATTATTTTATACAGGAAATAGATGGAAAGATGGAATGTAGCTATTACCACTCGGAAAAAAAAAAAAAAAAAAAGCAGTAACTCTGTTAGCTCTGAATTCTGTCTCTGTATCTGGCTTATAAAGGATGCTTAAAGAAATTACATGAAAGCAAGAAAAGGAAAAAAAAAAAAAAGGCAATTATCCTACCCTCTTCAACACCATGATCTTAGCCACTTTTAGAAAACTCTTTGCCCAGACCCACCTAATCCTGAGCCAATATCATGAAACTTGAAGACCTGTAACTGTCAGGGCTGCGTGGCTTGGAGGAACTGCACCTGCTTGAATTCCTACCTCCTTCTTTTGAAGGTCTGTGGCAGTTCATTCCCTGCTTCATTCTGAGAAGACATAGTAACAGGTTAGGGATATAGGTACTCTTTGGTGATATGACTATTGGCATATCACTAAGATTTAAAAAAATAAAAATAAAAAAATATATGTGAAAAAAGGAAGAGATTAGGCTCAACCTTCCATTTAGGCTTGGATGACTTTGCAGTTGCTGAATTCTATGCTTGAGTGCCATATAGATCCTACTTCAGCGACTCCTACCATGAGTAACAGACACATCAGCTAGCGTGCGTTAACCAAGCACTAAATAATGGAAAATGCTTACTACTAATCTCAAATGATTATTAAGAAAATTAAATTCTTTTTCTTGCAGCACATAGAATTTAACAGTGATCATATTTTGCATGTAGAGAGGTACCGAATTACGTGAGAGACAGGACTGTCTGTCGCGTACGAAAGCAGTAAGGTTTTTCAAAGACATTTATTCCCAACGGGTTGGTTTTAGTAAAGGCTCAATCCAAATGTTCTTGAATTTGTATACTTATATTACTTTTTTTTTTTCCACTCAGAAGTAAATCAGACTATATTATGGTTATTTATGCAGAAAGTGTTTGTGTAATGACAAAAACTGGCTAAGAAGTAAAGCTACATGTATGCATTAAGAAGACTAACGACATTAATAATGAGTTCCTGCACATGTTCTCTAAATAACATAGAAAAATTATTAGTTACATCTGCAAAAGGAGCATCTGTGCGAGATAAGCTGCACCAGAAAACTTTCACCTGACAAAGCTAAACGTTATTCAATTTTTCATTACTGTCATTCTTTATTATTAATATTTTTTTTTTCAAATGAGGAACACTTAATTCATAAGCTCCCGTAAGTCAGAATTCAGAGTAACTTTTGAGCACTGCCTGATCAACTAGGCTTTGTTACAACAGGCAGAAAGAAAGGGCGCTGCTGCTGCTGGCAGTTCAGTAATGCTAAGTGACAATGAGACTGGGAACGAATACCAACTAGAAAAATTCAAAGAAAAAGCTTGAAAACAGCTTCAGGTGCCAGACAAAGCAGTCTTGCAGAGCATATGCCAACTTCCTCTGACTACATACAATATGCAGGTTCTTGGTTTCTTAATCAAGCTATTTTCAGCAAAAGGATGTATAGCTTGTCTTTATAACATCCTGACATGACATACAGGTTAAAATTCTTAGCTGATTATGTTCCGTAAAATGTAATTAAACCAGAGCCCAATCTCATCCTTTTCCAGTATACTTGAAGACATCAAGATACTACTAAAACCCATAAACTTGTTTTCTATGGTGATGGTCTCTTAGAAATATGACACAGAACTTAACTCTGCCCAAGGTATCGATCATGAGGCTCTAATCACTTTGTCTCCCCTGGTTCAGTATTTTGACTTACTCTGTGGTGACCTCTTGGAGCCATCACTATTCACATACATCACATACATATTAACACACCTCTCTCTGTACAGCCACAATTGTTAGTATGTACTAACAATGAATGAACTTCAGCAGTAAAGAATATTCATTTATCTCAGACACATGGAAAATTTAGGAACTGTCACTGAAATGGTTCTTTTCTGAATGAGTTATCTGCATTTTCAAACGTTTCTGGACATGGTAGGACTATTCAGAGGCAGAAGATACTTTCCAGAAAACATTTTTCTGTGGGACTCTTGGACCAAACGTATAGCTGGCCTCTTGCCAAGGGAGCATCTATTTCTGTTCCCAAGGATGATTTCTGACATTAATTTTCTTGACCCTGGAGCAGGGGGACTATTAATCAGAGAGATAAGCAGGTAAATATCTTGAGCCATACCCAGATACATGGACTTCAGCTATCTAAAAAGTCTATCTATTCTGCCTAGCAGCAAGGCTTGCTGTGAAATGCTTGTTTACTAATATTTGCAAGACTACAACAGATGTACAAAATTAGCTAGGCTACAGTGAACGTTAAGAAAGGGCAGCTGATTGCTTAATCTAGAGAGAGAAAATTTGTTAGAAACACCTCTAGCTGTTTGCTGGCATGGAAAATTTTTATAGTCAAGAGGCAAGATTCTCTACAGTGACAGCCTTTCTTTTCAGATTTGTGCTTTTGCCTGTCCCCTACCCCATTCCTCCTGAAATTAGAAGAGCTGAAGCTAGACTATGGATTTGTATGTACAGGGAGATCTGGCTGATGATTGCTGTTGTTTTTGCCAAAACTTTTCTGATTTGCCTATTTGCTTTTTCTATGTAAAACACGCAACAGTAAGAATGCAAAAAACATGCAGAGCCAATGTTTTGAATGCTGGATGTATACAGAAGCAATATTGCAGAGGTCAAGTGAATCTAGGGATAACTGGGGTACTTTCGTCCCTTAGGAAGCTTAATGTGTATTAAAAGGCAACATTTTAGACTCAACTGTACCAGTCTCATTGATTTCTTTGGGGTAAACTTTACACAGTAGACATGAAACTTTGCTCTCTGCTTGTTGGCTAATGCCACAAACTTTCATGGGCTGCAAGTATGTATACAACACATTGTAGATGCCAATGGATTGCGCTGTTATTTGGAAAAAAAAAGAAGAAAGAAAGAAAGAAAGGAAGAAAGAAAGGAAGAAAGAAAGGAAGAAAGAAAGGAAGAAAGAAAGGAAGAAAGAAAGGAAGAAAGGAAGGAAGGAAGGAAGAAAGGAAGAAAGGAAGAAAGGAAGAAAGGAAGAAAGGAAGAAAGGAAGAAAGGAAGAAAGGAAGAAAGGAAGAAAGGAAGAAAGGAAGAAAGGAAGAAAGGAAGAAAGGAAGAAAGGAAGAAAGGAAGAAAGGAAGAAAGGAAGAAAGAAAGAAAGAAAGAAAGAAAGAAAGAAAGAAAGAAAGAAAGAAAGAGATGGCTTTTAGCACCTAAAATCTAGCTTGTGTAATTTCACGCTTTTGTAAGAATCTCACCCACTTTGTTACAATTGGACCCTGTTGAGTTTGTATACTGCAAACACAGAAAACTACAATCAGGAATTTACTATCCAATTCTGAAAAACTGATACATCGCTCAGGTATAACAAATAGGGAAAAATGAAGGAAGAGCAATGCAGGTGATAAGATCAAATAAATACAAAAGCTAAAAAAACTATGTTTGATTTTAGAATTTCTCCATTAAATCTTAATACCTAACACTTCATTCATCTTTTTCCTACCTTGTCAAAACCAATCCTGCACCAGCTGAGCAATCCTGAACTCACAAGAGGTCCAGAAATGAATTTGAAATGTCAAATGTGCTGAGTTTGGGGGTTCAGCCTGCAGCTATCTCCCAGGACCTGATAATGACTATGTGCAAAATGCCTACCAACTTCTTTAAGCTGCCTTGAGTTGAGCAGTTACTAACACTGAACAACCCATGAACACCAGCTGCTTTTGAAAATAAACACAAAATCTATTTTATTTTTGTTCCTTCTCATACTCTACATAAAATGTCTAAAGCTCTTCCACTTCTCATTATCAGACCACTTTCAAAATTGCATGTTTGCACAGTATCACAGCACATGTTCTCTCCTCCAGGAAAGGTATATTTCATGCTGTAGCTATAGAGGTCTCTGCAGACATGATCCCCTGAAAGCACACTGCCATCAGCGCACTTTTTGTCCTCAAACAAGAAACAGCACACTGTCATTCTTATTTCCTCTGAGCCATATGCTTTGGTGGCTTGAAAGTATCCAAACCAAGACTTCTCTTGTTTTTCCTGAATATCTGAAGTGGATAATCCCACAGCCCCAGTCTTAAACTTTTGGATTTTTTAAATTCTGACTTTTGCATAAATTGAGGTTTTTACCTCAAGCAAAAATTAAGCTTCCAAAGTTTTGAATATGACAATGTCAGCCTTCTGCAGTGTGTGTTTATCAGAATAACTGCTGGTGACACAAGCTGAGAGAGGGGAAACCCCAGGACATGCACCATATGTTGACAGGGCCAGCAGCAGAAACAACAACTACTAATTAAAACAGTTCTTCATGGTTTCAAAATGGCTTTTCTAATAACAACTGCTGGTTGATTCTTCCTTAGGAGTACTTAATTCTGAATAAATACATCTCTTTCTCAACTTTGGGAAAAGTTTTTTATTCCTTCTGCCTTTTTTCACATTTGAAATATAAGGAATATTATAGTAACCATGGAATCCTGATGACATAATAGTTACCATGAGAACAAAGCTGAAATAGTGTCATCAGAGCCCCTTCTCTCTGCTGTGTGCTGAGTTTTATATTTAACAGGGATGGCCAAACTGCTGCCACCCAGCCTGACCAATGCTATCCTGCTTAACTTGGGTTTCAATGGCTGTGAAAGCAAAGCTGCCCTGTGCTGCTTCTTTCCATCTCAACATGATTAGTTTTGCTTCAGGGCAGCAGTTCCACCAGTGTATAAGTCTGCATAGCAGGCAGGTAAGAGGATGAGTGTGCTGTAGCAGCTCCCCTGAGACACTCATTTGTCATGTCCCTAGGACATACTCCAATATAGCCTTTGGCCATGTATAAAATGGTTACGCTTGGTCCTTGCCAAACTAACCAGACTTAAAATCGGGTTTCCTTGACTGCACTAGATCTCTTTGCTAACTACACTGTCATTCAATGCATCATTTTCTGTGTCTAGCCCTGCCATGACCTCTGCCCAGAGAGTGCTCTGCACCCACAACGATCTCCCTTGGCTTCAGCAAGCACTAGCTAAACGCAGCAACATATCACGTGCAGCCTGTTACAGGACAAGAGTGCTGAAGCAGACACCAAGACTCAAGACAACACTGTGATTCAAGTTGCACACAGTTAGTTTTTTGAGTGCTCCTGAGTGCTGGCAATTCAGAAATTAGTTCAAATTAGCTCAGATTCTGCAGTACCGTCAGTGTGACTGCTGTGAACACCAAGTGCTACCCTCTCCTGGGGCCAGCACACCCCACTGCTACAGGGCAAACAGGCACTGTCAAAAAGCTACACCCAGAGGTAGCTCCAGCTCCAGAGAAGCAAAAGCTATTCCCAGTTAGTTTCCCTAGAGAAGCTCTTCTTTCTTTTATTGCAAGAACCGCTGGACATGACTCACTGCATATTGTTTGTTCATTTTGCTATATATATTTCCCAAATGCTATTTTTAGTTGCATTTCTCCCTTATGCTCCTACCATGTTTACTGCACTAAAACAACCCTCTAATTTTAATTTCATATTTAACCAAAACAAATGTGGCATAGCTCTGTTCCTTCAGTAAAGCTATGCTGATTTATATTATGCATACAGACATACGAAAAGTGGTCAGAGGGGAAGACATGGAGGATACTACAAAACAAAGGGGCAAATTTACCAGAGGCAGCATTTCGTATAAAGCTCCCTGCATTCTGCATGTTTAACAGAATATTTTCACACCAACACAGCCAGGTTCCTGCAGATGGTTCACATGTATTTGCTTCTTCCTGTAGCCAGGATCCACAGCACACACTCTTCCCAAAGCTTCTGGCCACAAAGTTTCTACTGTAGCCTCTTTTTAGTACCTACTACCTGATATTTTTACCCCACTGTTTCAAATAGCTCTTCCTGTTTCCTTGCCTTAACCTTATATTTTCTTCTTCGAAAACCAGGATAAAAATGGAGACATTGTCAAAGACTAACTGCAAAGGTTCTCTACAACTATAGAATAATTCAGGTCAGAAAGGATTTCTGGAGGTCATCAGGTCCAATTCCTATTAAAAGCAGGGCCAACTTAAAAGTTAGATGAGGTTGCTCAGGGAGTTGTCCAGCTGAGTTCTAAGTATCTTCAAGGATGGAGATACCACAGCCTGTCTGGGCAGCCTGTACTGGTTTTCAATCTTGCTTACTGTGAAAGTAGTCACTGTTTCCTTACATCTAGTCAGAATTTATCTGGTCAGAATGTAGCTCTTGCTACAACTTAAGAGCACTGCCTTCTGGTTTTTGCTGTGAGAGCCTGATCCTTGGGACACCTCCACTAGATTCTCTCCAGTTTGTTAATCTCTGTCTTGCATTGGGAAACTCAGAACTCTGGACATAGCTTCACAAGTGCCTCATGGAGGGGAGAAATCACTTTCCTCAGCTGCTGCCTATGGTTTTGCTAGTATAACCTAGTATGCGGTTGGCCTTCATTGCTGCAAGGGCACGCTGCTGATTCAGGTTCAACTTGCCATGCACTGGGACTCCCACATCCTTTCCTGCAAAGCTGCTCTCTGGCCAGATGGTCCCCAGCTTGTACTGTCACGTGGGATTACTCCCTCAGTACAAAAAGCACATTACAAAACTCAAAATTTTGCATAAAAGCACAAACCTTTGCATTTGTCTCTGCAGAACATCAAGAAGTTTCTGTCAGCCCACTCCACAGCTTCCTGATGTCCCTCTGAAAGGCAGTCCCATGCTGTAGCCTACAGACTGCTCCCCCCAGTTTGGTTTCATCTGGGAAATTCAGGAATAGCCTATCCCCTCATGCAGGTCATCGATAATGATGTTAAACAGCAATGTCCCCGGAGGAACACCATTCATAACCAGCCATCACATAAATTTTGAATTGTTGGTCACTACCCTTCAAGCCCTGGGGCTCAGCCCATTTTTTGCCATTTTTGCAGCTCGTGTCTCATTCCATATCTCCGCAACTGTCTGCAAGGATGCTGTGGGAGAATAAGTCAAAAGCCAAAGCCTTGCTAATGTCAAGGTAAACAACATTTACTGCTTTCCTCTTGGTCCCTGAACTAAACTTTTCATCATATAAGACAATCAGACTTGTCAGGTATTGTTTGCCTTTGGTAAACCCACTCTGTATGCTCGCAGTCACCATCTTCTCCTTCACATGCCTAGAAGTTACTTCCAGGTGAATTTCCCTCACAACCTTCCCAAGGACTGCCCAGCCTGCAGTTCCACGAATCTTACTGCTTGCCCTCTTGCCCCCCCAATCCTTTTTTTTTTTTTTAACACGGGCATCACATTTGCCTTTCAAAGACAGCAGAAAACAGCTTTGCACTGACATAAGCCACGCCCTTAACATTCTTGTCTGGTCCCATGGGCATTCATCTACAGATACTTTTTATATGAAAGGTAAACTTGTAAAAAATACAACAGACACGGTGGGGCATACCTTAACATCAAAATAAACATACTATGAATGCAATACTTCAGGATTTGGAATAACATTTTGTAGAGAAAAAAGAAAAAAAAAAAAGAAAAAGCCTCTATGACTGAAGGACCTGTTCTTGGAATAGGATACTTGGATAGGGTCAGTCCATCTCCTCCACTTCTCCCTTGCCTCACCTTGGGACAGGGCCAAGATGGGGAGATAAACCCTGACTTTGAGGGTTTATCAAATGTAAGTTGGCTCCAATACAATTTGGAAAGGCCTTCTGTATGATTTCACATACCTGATGCAGAACTACAGAGCTGGGCTGGGAACGTTGCTTCCATCAGTGTACAATGAACTTCAGCATCTCTCTTTGCCATCTCTGGTTAGCCTTCTGGCTCTTTTATTCCGTTGTCTCTGTGTGAGGTCTGTCCTGTTTAAAAGAAGACATATGTTGAAGAACCCAAAGAGAGGGAAAAGAAGTGTAGAAGCCTGCCAAGTTCCATTGGACTCTTCCCATTGGGAGAAGGACTAATCTTTCCTTACACTTAGAAAATAAAAGAAAAAAGGATGCAGCCCAAACATATCAACATGGCCAGATAAATGCATCAGGCTTTGCTGTTTTGAAAGAAATGAGCCATTTGGGAGAAGGAACCAAAGCAGTTGCATTATTTATGAGGTGTTTCCCCCAAGACAGTGCAAGTCCACTGGGGACTGTGTGGTTTTATGCACTATGTTGCCAGTGGGACCTACTTCCCTTTTTAAAATGAGCAACTGAGAGTGGCAACAAGAAATGTGGCAGAGCTGCAGATGAAAAGCTGCAGGGCATCACCTTGGCGTTTGGAGAGGGCTTTTGTGGCACAAAGCTGATTGTCCTCTCTCAACCACAGATAGTGAAAAAAGAACAAGCAGAAACATTACTTGCCACAGTGGCTTTGATTCCACAAGGCTTGCTCTTAACTCTAAGAACTAAAATGGTGTTCATGGTTGCTAGTGCAGGACAGCTGTTTTGCTGCAGGTGACACACAGGGAAAGGAAGCAACCTTACCAGGGCAAACCCCAGGTAACACTTTGACCTCAGCACATCTATCTTATCACAAAACTAAAACCTGCACTGAGTTTACCTCCAGAAGATTGATTTGCATTTATCAACCTGAAATTAAAAAAAAACACAAATCTCTGTAGCAGAGTCCCTGAGAACAGGCTCAACCCATATCCCTCACCCGCTAACAGGAGTCACTGAATGAAGCATGTTGTGAGGGCCTGACACTCTCTTTGCTGCAAGCAGTTGGAAGGTCAAAAGGGAAATAAAAACCAAAGTCACTTAGAACCAGCTGGGGTAGATTTTTGAATGACTTCCTGAGCCATATAATCAAGCATTAGCAGGGAGCACAAATACGGCTGCATACTAGCTTCAAACATTACAAATTCCCACCTTAACCAACAGCTGGGATCCTTTACCTGTTCCATCAGCTGCCTTGAACCCAGTGTGTACAATGAGTGCTTCACTCTCAGCAAGATCGAGCTTCAAATTTCAGCTATAGCCTCTGCTCTGCAACCTTGTCAATGGACACCCTGGAATTATTTGGTAGTACCTCCTGACTGCTACTCCAAGCCTAGCTCATCAGCTGTGCTTCGCCCAATGTTCAACCTCAATCCCAGCTGTAAACCTAAATCAGCAACCTCTGCCTGCCTTGCAGAAAGCTGCCGTCAGAGGCAGCGCCGAAGGCACTGTCACATCTGACAATAAACCCATCTCAGTGGTCACCAAGTCCCAAATCTTCACCTTCAGCCTCATGCCTGACATTAACCTCACCCCAGTCCCACACTGAAGCCCTTCCTAATTGTGCCAGACTAGTGATTTCTGCCCTCCCCAGCAATGATTCCCTCTCACTGCCTCCATAGGCTCAAGCCAGGCCATAACAATGGTTGCTCAAGCCCAAACTCTAGCTCATCTTGCCCTCATGGCTTAGCCTTATATCCCGCCCTAAATGTTGGCTCCTCCTGACAGAATTTTTGACAAAAAATAGTTGGTTGACTAATCACAATACATTACTCTGCTCTGTAGTGAGCAGTTGGCAGATTACCGGGAAACCAAATTTTGCTATTCAAAATCAGTCAAGGCATATCTGAGCTGCAGTTTTTCAGCAATCAAATGCAGAGAACCGCTGGCAGCAGCACACGTAGTTTTAACATCACACCTCCTGCACTTTGGTAAGCCCAAGAAGCAAAACAGTTTCTTGGAGTAAAGCAGAGCCTCTCAGCTATTTACTGCTGCTGGCCCCATCCCCCTGCCAAGTTGTCGTGCACCCCACAGCGGCCAGTGGCAGATGGCTGGTACAGTAGCTCGGAGCATTTGGGACTGAGGAAGCTAATCCCCCGGCACACAGTAGCCTTTCTGAAATCTGAAAGGAGTTCCCATCGCAGGCTCTTTCCAGCTTTTCATGCTATCAAATTTTGGAGGGGAAGAGTGCACTGAGCTAGTCCAGTAGTAACTGATGAGTCCAGTTTTGCCTCTTGCATCAAACTCTGACTCACCCTGCACTGATACCAACTCGCAATTCTCTCTTAATTGGGAAAATCACTAGGATAGTACTCGCTGCCAGAATTCTGGGTCATAAAGTCATTCTCTGACTCAGAAGAAGGTTTACAACAGCTGTGGCAGTGATATGTACCGTAGGTGAGTCATGTTGAACTATTAGCATGAAGAGAAGAGCCTCATAAAGCCGAAACAAATACATAAAGAACTGCACTGACCCATCTAAATTATAATCTTACATTTGTTATTCTATAGCAAAGGACTCAACAATGTCTTATTGCGTACTCAGTTTTCTGGAATGCAAAATTTAAAAACAAAGTTACTGAGATGCTTCTCATCGCATGAATCCCAAACAGCCTTGTAATTCCGAGGCTAAAACTTTAGCTGATATAAATTTCCTGGCAGGCATTAAGTTTGTGGAGGCATACTGGTTTTAAACAGCTCAGAATCTGATTCCAGATTCATGGGACGAAAACCCATGTTTATGGATTATGTAACAGTGAATGCAGATATGTCTGAAGTGCAGCACGCAACGTATCTAGCGGCATATAACAAAATATTCAGTGAATATTCAGAAGGAAAAAAACGCCCTGTTTAATTTAAATTACAGGAAAAAATTAGATAGATAAATACCGTCAGGTTTTCCAATCAAGGATTCCATTAAATAAAATTATTAAGAAAATATATGAAATACTAAGTAACTGAAACCAATTACTGACTTTTGGTGAATGGATACGGAGGTAGTTTCACCAATTTAACAGGCCCACCATTATCTTAACGTTGAATCCTTTGACTGTGGAGTAAGCCAGCTAATGGCACAAGTCATACTCAACAATATCGATGCCAGAGCGCTCAGAAAAGCCTGGTCTCCAGCGTGTGACGTGCGTGTTTAAGTTACAACCTTTTTAGGGAGAACCAATGTGAGGAACAACAGGGTTACATGGCTATCCCTCAGTACCAAGTAATCACCGGGGGGGGGGGGGGGGGGGGGTTAGAAATGGGAGAAAGTGTAGCGCGGTCTTTGAAATCCTTTGCTGCCTTTTATCACGTCAGGACAGAAGTCCCCGTCCAGGCAGCAGCCGCTGGGTTTGTGTCAGCACCAAACGCGTTACCTGCAGGGAGCACGGCGCGATGAGGGCCAGCGCGGCGAAAATGGCCGAGCGCTGAGGGGACACCTGCCCACTCCTGCCGGGGGCCTGGCGCCGTGACAGGGGCGGGGGGCGCCGTGACAGGGGCGGGGGGCGCCGTGACAGGAACGGGGGGCGCCGTGACAGGGGCGAGCCCCCTCCCGCCGCCGCCCACCCGCGGCTCTGAGGGCACGCGTGGGGGCTGCGCTGAGCCGGCGCCGGCGGCGGGGGGCCGTGGCCTCATTGCGGCAGCCGCTCAGCGGGGAGCTGCGGGCCGCCCCCCGGGCTCCCCCCGCCGCCGGTTCCATTCATGCTTTCTCCTTCCTTCGCCATCTCCCTCGCCGAGCGAGGGGAGAAGACGGGAGCGCGCGTGGGCGGCCGCTGCCAGGCTCCCTGTCAGTCACACGGCCGCCGCTGCCGCCGCCGCCGCGCTGCGAAGAAGGCGAGCGGGGGAAGAAGGAGGGCGAGCGGCTTGCCCGGGGGGAAGGGGGCCGGCTGGCGGCACTGCCCCCAGCCTCACGGCCCCATCCCGGGGCGCCTTCTGCGGAGACTGAGGCGGGCGCGGCCCCGCGGAGGGGAGCGGCGGCGGCCTGAGGGGTGGGTGCGCGTGCACGCGGCGGGGTACAGGGGAGGTGTGAGGTGGGGGCGCGGCTCTGAGGAGAGGCGCGAGGCAACTTGGAACGGCCGTTAACGGTCGTAACGGTTTGGCGCGGGGGGTGGGGGGGGACGGGCTGAGGGCTCCGCCTTCGTGCGCCCCCCGCACCTGGAGCGCCGGCGGCGGGGCGAAGGGGCAGCAAGGTAAGGCAGAGCCGTGCCGCGCCGCCACAAGGCGGCTGTCCGGGTCCCGGGGGGAGGACGGGAGGGAGGTGGGCGAGCGGTGGGGGCCCCGTGGGCAGCCCCAAGCCCGGCGCCCGCCCGCTGCCTCGGTGCCCTGCCCTCCCCTCCCCTTCCCTCCGCCGCACCGGGCGGCTGCTCGCACCGCGATTTTTCTTCCTCCCTTCTCCAGTGTGATTTCATGCGCCTCGACAGACCCGCCGAGGAAGGAGCGGGGAGGCTGCTCTCACACCCACAGGCACGGTAGCGGCAGCAGCAGCACGGCTCGGCGCCGCTCTCCTCAGCACTGCAGCCGGCAGCCGCTTCCCCTAGCGGGCAGTGCCTGGTGCCGAGGAGCTGCAGGCGGAGGCGCAGCCGGGTTCTGTGGGGATCGCTCTGCTGGCATGGAGCAGGACGCAGGCTTCACGTGTGCCCCCTGAGCTCGCAGTTAAGAGCGATTTTTTTCAACTTGACGTGCGGTTTTCTCCTTACGCAGCCGCATTTTAGCGAGGCGGTGATTCTTGTATCTGGAAAGACGAATTTACTAGGTTTATCCTTTTTGTATAACGGTGTTATTTACGGAGTTTATGGGGTTTGGATCCAGCTCCAGTGTTTGCCACCTGGTTTGCAAAGACTTGCAGCTGACCCTGTGCTGGTTTTGATTAGGGATTCGGGAGAATTGTGGCCGTGTTGCCCTCTGTTCTTACTTGGTGACAGCTGTATGCACCGAGGAAAGAACGTCTGCTTTGATTTCAGCCTTTTGTCAGGCAGTTTGAGATAACTTGTTTTATAAATCCTGAAGCTAATGGATCAGGTTGAAATCTTGGGTAGATTCAGAGCTCACCCTGATTTTAGCACAAGTTTTGTATGTGCCAGAGTGCTGAATTTTACCGTCTGTGATATCTGAAGTAGAAATTTTCCCTTTTGCTTTTCCGCCGCTTGTTTTTCATTTTGTTCCTTTGCAGTAGCACTTTGGTCAATGGTTTCATTGATATATTTGAATTGTGGTTGTATATTTGAAGCAAAGGATAGTCCTGAGGCTCAATATGCTCCTATTGAGACAGAACAGAATTTAGTCTGTTGACTTGAATGAATAAAATGGATCCTAGAGCTCTTGGTTTGCATTTGTGTACGATGATTCCCAGGGATTTCAGTAGGTATGTGCAGGAAGGTGAGCACATCATGTTCACCTGTGTAATTCATTGTGCCGTAATTGAATAGGTGTTATTCTTTGTAATATTTTGCAGATTTTTTTTCTCACCCAGAATTATGGTTGTGTTTTAAGGGCTAAGCTTTAAAATATTTGTCAGTACACTATAGAGAGTTGTCAACTGGATGTCATGTGTGTAAAACTAGAAGAACCTCCAGACAGCAAGACCATCAATTTAGTGTGATAAATGTAGAATACACAACAGGAAAGCAAATCTGAATGGTTGTAGCATGCATCTTGTGAGGCAAATGTTGAAAAGGTAGAAAGCCAACAAGCAGATTAATGCCTTCAGCTTCCAAGTAACTAAAGTTGTTTTAAATGGAAGAGCTTTATTCTGTTATGACATGCAGTTCATGACTTAAAGAAAAACAAGAGAATGGGGAAGAGGAGTTATTTTTGAGCATTTGTTTTTTCGATGGTGGTGGTGTTTTTTGTGTGTGTTTTTTTGTTTTTTTTTTTTTTGGGGGGGGGGGGTCTCCAAATTCCATTATGCAGCAGGATGCTTTCCAGTATCTGTTTTCTCAGTATCTGGAAAGGCAGATGTTGCTGCAGCAGGGGCAATTACAATGACTTGCAGTACAGGAAGGGGAAAAAATATCTGTTCTGACTTCTTCCGCATAAAGCATTGATCAGATACAGAGCTTTAAGTCCCTCAAATAGTGTGAGAATGTTGGAAGTAAGGATCTGTTTTTTTGGTCTGCTCTGTTTAGGGCTTGTCAATAGAAGAGATGAGATAAGCACCACAGATAAACTTGTTTCACTAGTGGAGTGAAATTAATGCACAAATTAAAGGAAGTGTTTGTTTCTAGAAAAAAAAAAGTGTTACAACCTCTGTTAAAGAATTCTACCTTCTTGGCTTTACCTTACAGTTGTCCACAAACCTCACCAAAAAGCAGTTTTCCTAGGTTTCGTTGTTTGTTGGATGCTTAACCAAACTGCTCTGTCCTGGGAGATGTTGAGTCAAAAAGCAGAAGAGGCAGTGGTGACTCAAGCACTGTAGGCTTTTACAGAAGAGGTCTTCTCAATTGTAGCTTTTTTTAAAGGTGTATGATAAAATCCTATCTTTTCCGAGGTTGCTGAGAACTTTGTTATCGCAGCATAAGAAGCTAACTCAGAGAGAACTGCATAGACCACAGCAAAGTGAGACTGATGTGACCCTAGATTCGACCTGTGATAGCATGTAGCTTCTGAGTTTAAGCTGGTGATGCCAAGAATTTATTTCTAGCTTTTAAATATAAAGTGTTTCTACTTTAGAGGATATTTGAGACTTCCTGAAAGTAAAACATGCAAGTGAAAGTTATGAACTGAAGAGATGACTTGTGCTAAGGCATCTTTTAGCAAAAACAAGACTGGAGGAGATGCCTTCCTTCAGGCTCTGCTTTCATACTGGTTTGATAAATAAGTTCAATCTGACACCAAGAAATGACTCAAAAGGGCAAAAAGCAAATAAAAAAAGGGCTTTTTCCTTTATCTTAGAGATGTTTGGTCATCTGTTTCTTGCAGGCAGGGACTTCATTACATGTAGCTGGCAAAGCACTTTGGCCCCTTATTTGTGTAGCAAGTGAGCCATGATACACAGGAAAGGCAAGGGGCCCTAATGTCTCAGGAATGTGGCAGGATTTTTTAACCTACTCCAGAGCTCAGGCACAATAATTGTTTTTTTTTCCCCACTCTCTTTTCACACTCCTTTCATAGTATAGAACCACCTGGACTAGTTTGGTTCTATGTTTTACTACTGTGCGTACCAGAATAACAGCTATTTAGTGCAACCTTCAGCATTTTTATAACAAAGCTGATGTGGACACAACTGTATGTGTTAACATGAATTCTTGGTTTTGACACAATCTTGTCCTTCCGGTATAAACAACTCAAGTTACAGGGAGATTGTGAATTGTTTTTTTTGTAGAGCATCAGATAAATACCTTCCAATGAGCCTTGTCAAACACTGCTGTGTAATAAAGCTTTTTTTTTTTTTTCCAGAAGAGGTGTGTATGTGATGCTGGGTTCACATAGCAAGGAGTGACAGAAAAAGTGCTATCCACATGTAATATATTTCAGGTATGCTAATTTGTTTAGGATGATACCTGTCTTCGTAATCCTTCGTGCAAACTTGGGTACTTACAGATGTGGCAGTGGTTCAGAAAGGTTTTGAAAGCTTCAGTGAAAATAGTGATGGTTGCGATGTGCATACTGCCCAGCAGTTTTACCCACTGTCACACACAGCTAGCATGCCACCATCCCGATGGAAGTCTGTGTGCAAACACAGCTTCATCAAACTGCATAACCTATGACATGGATAGTGTTAATTACATTGCTTTCTTAAATCATTCAAATGTTGTAATTCGTATTTCACTAGAATTGTTCTTCCACCTGCTGTTTCCACAGATCATGTTTCGTTAAAAGTGCTGAGGAGCACCCAGAACTCTGAAGACAGCAGTTTTGTGCGAGATAAGAATGTTCCTTAAAGAAGCTGATGGAGGATAGAGCTCAAGAGTGCCTGTCAGACACTGGCAGCATAAGATGACACCGTAGTCTAGTCTGAAATTGTAAGTCTTGAGGAAGACTTGATGTCTTTCATTTTACAAAAGGTTCTTTCACTGGAGAAACTTAATAGTGGGCTGGAGTCTGCTTTCAGGACCTGCATGGATGTGTTTGCTTCTTTTCAGTTGTGCTAATGTCAGCATGGAACAGCTAAATTTTCTTTGGTGGGTCAGGTATTCTCTGTATGCAGATTTTAACTGAATCCCTCTCCGTTAGAGGAAGTGGAGTTTATTTACCCAGGTGAGCCTGAGATCCACAACCCCCATTTCTCAAGTACTTTGCAGAACTGCTAGGAAATCTAGGAAACAGGTGGTGTAAGCTTTACAGCCTGACTGAATCTACCAAAGGAGTCTCCATTTCTGAAGCTGTGTATTCATAAGGAATTGTTTCATTTACAGAAAGCTGTTTGGAACCTGTAGGTACCAACAGTCCTGAAATCATTGATGCCGTGAAACATTTCACATGAATGATATCCATACCCTTGCAGAGTCTGCTTTTGACTGAGGCTTTTTACTGTATAGAGACCTGTCAGTAGGGGACCAGGTTACAGGTCAGGAAGCTAGGACACTGGCAGTATATATTACATGGTTGTAACTACGGTATTAAATATAAAAATTGCACTACGCTTGGCAGATATGAGCTTGATACTACAACTGGGGGAAAAAAATCAATATTAGTAGATACTTTACTGGAAACTACAAGTCCAGTGGACTTTTTTTTCATTTCAAAAAGTGGAAGAATCATATCTCAGGCTTCCATTTCTCTTCACCTTCATTACACAGTTCTTTTAAGAAACAGTAAACGCAATAAGCAATCTTGTGAAGTGTGATTCTATTTATAAGTAGGCAGTGATCAAATCCTGTCATTTATTCCTGTGTGACCCTGAGAGAAGCAGGAGATGGATGTTTTTCACTGGGAAATGGAGGAGTAATTTACATATGGAAATTTGCTAACATTAGTATACCAAGCTTATTTGCTATGTGTGCACACATTTTAAAGAACTAGGCTGTGAACAAGGAGATGTATAAGCCTAAATAATAAAAATGGCTATTCTGGTAGTTACCCCTGCATAGACAGACTATTAGATATAAACTGCTTTTGCAGAAGTTGGGAAAATTACCTCTAAACATGGAGGAGGGGAGAAAACAAATTACAAAGCTGGGGGGGGGGGGAAGCCCCAAAATTATGCAATTTGAGATGTAACAAAAGCACAGAGATCTTTCAAAGCACACGTGCTTTGATAAAGATAGGTATTTTTGCCTGTAAAACCAATGTGAGAAATCGAGGTTAAATGTCCTCTTAAATATCCACACCCTTGCTTGTTCTGTAGCTATGTATAGTGAATAGTGGTAAAATACTTTCTTTTACAATTTTAACTGTTTATTCAGGTAATGATGCATGCTGTACTACCAGCGCAGCAGAGAAGTGACTCTGGGACATCTGTTACTCTTTGAAATGCATGGTTATGAAATCAGGATTAAACCTAAAAATCACAGCCTCCCTAGACCCTGCAAGTTCTTTGTGTCTAGAGATGTATGCCCTTTGCTCAAATGCAAGGGGATACAGATAATGACATATCCCACCAGTTATCTTTAAGAAATAGATACCGAAAATTGGTGTTGGAATAGCACTAGTCTCTAAACTTATGTCAGTAAAATGTAAAATTGTTTGAAATAAATGGTGGAGGAACAAGATGTAGGACTTAGCAGACTGTTGATGCATGCAAAGTAACAAACAGGATGCTTGAAGGAAATCTTTAAAAAAAAAATTCTACGAGTTTTGGTAAATATCAGCAAGTCTTTTAGATTTTCTTTGTAATATGCAGGTTGTAAACAATCAGCTTTTGTGTCAAGCTCCTAAGTATTTGATGTTAGAGTATTTGCACTGTGGTACCACATCAGTCTATAAAATCATTGCAAATGAATGTCAAAGTAGTATTACAATAGAATATGGCTTAATTCATAGGCCAATGCTGAATTTAAAGTTGTGGTAGAAAACTTAAAATTGAAAATGTTTTAGAAAGCAGTATTTTTCTTGAAGGAATATCAGTTGGTATATTATGGCTACATTCGGTTATTTCATCTATGCTTCCTTTTGGGTCATTTCTTTTTTCATAACCTAACCGTGTTTTTTTCTGGCATTCTTAGAAGCAGAAACTTGAAATTTTCATTTCCAGAAAGACTCAGTTAAAGCTTACAGGGCCATTTGTGTTTACGAAATCTGCATAAGTTGTTTCAGTATTGAAACAATAGCATGCTACTTGTTGCTTAATGTTACTTAATTAGTTAATGTTTAGTTATTTAACTATGTACAGTTTAATGTATAGTTTATTTCTGTGACTTCACCTCTCAGTGGGGGTCAGCTTAAACAAATTTAGATGATGCAATCTTTAGGATGAATGGCTACCTTGCTTTTGGGGGAGGATGATGGGAGGTGGAATATTTGGCTTACTGCTGTGACACGTCTCTCAGCCCATGCTTTGGATCCCCTCTTTTTGCCTTTGGTCACCCAGACCTGTGTTAGCAGGCCAGCGAGTCCCAGGGTTTAGTATCACTGATCTTTAGCCAAGACAGATTCCATAGTTTTGTGTAGCCAAGCAAATGGAGGTAGACAAGAATCTTCACTCCAGGATTTCCTGTTCTGTTCTTCTTCCTGGAGGCCATGCTCTTCAAAACAAAACAGCAAAACCCAACAGTGACACTGTTGAATTCGGAGCATTCCTCACAGCCAGATGCTTTGTAAGGCCTTGGTTTCCCATAGGTCTCACAATGGTTGTTGTACTTCTCTGAACAGACTGACCTGGCACTTCATGCTCTTGTTTGTCTTCAGACACTTAAACATTTCACATCTCTTAGGAGTACAACAGAAATATTCCCACGTACCTGAGCCTCTGGAGGCTGAGCTTGAAGTTGCTTTTTCTAATCCAGAGCATCCATGTGGTTCTGAGTCAGTGACAATGGAACTAGGGCCTAATCTTGCCCATGGGTGAGATATCTTGTCTTATGTGGAAGGAAAGTTTGATGGTTTCCTGAAGAGGTAAAACTTTCAGTTTTTCAATTCGTCATCTCTTGTTTAACACAGAAGCTAGACATGCTTGCAACTAGTCAGTTGGCAGGACAGAACATCTTTATGGGTCTCCGGAAGCTAATCCTGCAAATGCCAAACATAACCTGACGGAAGCCAAAACCAATCCGTTTTACACCATTTCAATTCCAGGTAGTGCTGTTAGCAACTTGAGTGTCACAGTTCCCTTGCCTTCCCACCCCCTCAAACCCATGCTGTAACCAGTAGGCCTTGCAAGACATTATAAGCCAATAGACATGGAAATTCAGAGCAAGTCTTCTATTACAGAATTATCTCAGACATTGCCTCACACACAGACCTCTCATGGAGACTTAATAACCCTTTAAAACCAAGCTAGCTGCATCTGGTGTTTTAAAAGCTTTGGCTTGTGTTTGGTAATTTGCCTTGTTTGCAGTGAAGACTTGGGCAAGCCACAGGAGTACTGGTGGCTTTTTGATCTTACTGGTCTTTGCAGAGACCAAGATTACAGATCATGCTACAGATTCCAGACAATCTCTAAAGAAATGTCTTGCCCTCCCAGATGGTGATGCTTGTGGATTCTTTGTAGGAAGCTGCACTGGAAATCTTAATTCCTGAGGCTGTGATCAGCACTAAACGTGATTTGTGAATTCTTTTTTAAACTGAAGTTTGCTATAACGTGAGATTTAGTTGCTTGTACACAAGCCTATCCGTTTTACTGCTTTCAAAATGTGGTTTTACTGCATTTTTCCTTAGTTCTGCACTCGAGAAAGTAGCAAACCTAGCAGTTTCTACCCTGAGAAAAACATTTCCTTTTTTTTTCCTACAGGTAGTTGCCACTCCCCTTCAGTGGGAAAATGTGTTCTGTTTGTACCACCAACGATATCACGAGCCTCTAATGGTACCTTAGAGTTTTTTATGAAATGCAAATACTGACATTTTGTAAAGATGCAGAGCGTTTTTTCAGGTATCACTGTGTAAAACCAAAATTACTGAAAACATAAGCTAAGAATTTTGCATGGTGGGGGGTCTTTCTTCTGAACTGTATCTCTCAGGTGCTATAAATAAAAAGTATTTTCATAATAGATGACTTGCAGTCTATAAAAGCAGGTCATTCCAATTACTATCTTCTTTCTCTTATTGCCACTTAAATGGCAGAAGGTATTTAGCAGCCAACAGCATTGCACGCTTCTTTAAGTGGAGGTGAATGCTTTGTGGAAGTGAGATGAGGGGAAGGCTCCACTGGAGTATAACCAGCTTTGGATACCTTTGGAAGGCAGGACTGAAAAAGCTGAGGTGGGTGGTTAAACCAGCAGTAATCGTTTTTTTGGTTTTGTTTTTTTGGGGGGGCAGATGTTTGCCTAATTTCAGTTCTTAAAGAGAAGTCGTATTTTGTAGCCCTGTTCCTGTGAAGGTTGATGATTGTAAGTATTTGGCAAGGGGATTGGGAGAGGAAAGGTTGAGAATTTTCTTCTTTGGTTGAGACAAGTACTGGGGAGAGGAACAGTCCATTGAGCCTGGTCACTGCTCCTGGCTGATCTCTGAAAATTGCCTTGTCACAAGCAGTCCATGGACTGTAGGCCGACACTTGTCATGCAGCAGTGGTGACAACACAAACACCAGAAACCTTGCCACACAGCCACTCTGGAAGGTTTTTCTTAAAATTCTGCTCTTGAGATAAAAGATTGCTCAAAAGATAGGCAGCTAGACTAACCGGGATGCATTCCCTGTGTTTCCCAATCCTTCATAAGATTTTGCATCTCAGTAGTACTTTGTGCAGGGTGCAGGCGTATGCTCCCATGAAATAATAAAGAAGGCAGATTCCTACAGGCTTGCTAATGGCAGTGAGTCCTCATGGGCTTGAGGTTTAATGTTTCTCCCCTCCTGCAAGATTTAAGAAGCTTGACACCTTGACTCAGCCTCTCTGAGAGAGAATTTGTTTTGCCAGAGATGTTATTTATGCCATTCTCTTGGACACGTGATGCTGCTTGTGAATTTACTGTCAGTTCACTGAATTACTCTCGCCTGTTTGTTTTTTTAATATACTTGTAAATAAAATAAGCTGCTTTTTTTTTCTTTTTTTTTTTTTCCAGCAGCATCCAGAGACTCTGGGAAAAGGATTCTATTTTATCTGTCAGCCAGTACAATTTTCTGAAAGTTCTGCAGAGCCCTTTTACTTTTGGGAACAGAGACTTGCTGCTTCCTCTTCCTGTACCTTAACTTGTTGAGTACAGCTAGACTTGTTTATTTTCTTTTACAGAACATCTTCTATTCAGTACTCCAGGAGCATCTGTTCCATCATTTTCTGTCTCAGTAACAGTACGTATTACAAGCCTGGAGCTTGGCTGTATCCGTCTCCTTTAGGAGCAAAGCCTCCCTTGCCAGTACAGATCATTGCCACCATTCCATTACGCTGACCGAAACATTTGCTCCTTAAGTTTGAGAATAGCAAGCCAGAGAGGTGGAATAATTTAACTAATTGGCTTGTTTCAGTCCTCTTCTAAACATGGAAATCAGAGCCTGAAAACATTTGTGAGATGAAATCTTGGCACAGACACGATCGTTTCTGTGAAACTGCAGATGTGACTACTTTGTTATGAAACTGTTGGGAGCTTCGTGAATTATTGTAACAAATCCTGTGACTGAAAACCATGTAATGGCTATTTTATTCTGCTAGTGATTGTTTCTGCAATCCAGAGCCCATTTTGAATGGCTGCATAATGAAAATAGTTACAATTTTCTTTTAGGTTAAAAACGGGGGGGGCTTCTCACTCACACATATGATGCCTAACTTGCTGCAATACACATGAGGAGTTGGGCTAAAATACACACAGCATTAGGTCACCCATTATTTATTGTCTTAAACCATGTTTTCAGACCTTTAAGTGCTCTGTTCTTTGTGGTAAATTTATTGCAAGCATGTGTAACATGTTTTATAACATCTCTGGCTCCTTAATTACGTATTTTTCCCTGAAGTGGTCGCTGCCCTTTTAAATTAACTTTCATTTCTTTTGAACTTCCAAGCATCGTGCACAACAGTGTTATATCCTGAACTTTTTAGGAAAAAAACATTGTCCCTTTGAATTTCCCCATGTGCTCTCTGGTGCCGCAGCTCCTCAAACTCCTGACTGGGGACACTGTTGTAGATCTTGCTGCTGAATATAGTGCTGGCCATTTGCCATAGTTCTGCATGTTGCCAGTGGGCAGCAGATCACAAATGGAGACTCACTGCTCTAATGTTTTGTAGTGATGCTAGATAATGAGAGAACCAGCAATTAAGCAACAATATGTTTTATTTGCAGCGTATTCTATGCAGCTGAGAACATCAGTTATCACAGTCTGTTATCCTTGAGTGGGTAAGATTACATTATATTAGTGTGCATTAGATTAAATTGAGAACTGTTGCTCAGTGTTAATCCTGGTATGACTTTAATGTTACATAAAGGCTTTTAAACACAAAAATTGTGTCAGTGATAAGATACTGATTCAGGTGTCGTGCTGAACAGAGAGCACCATTACCTGTGTACCTAGGATTTTGAAAAAGATTTTTTTCTGCTTGGCGAACTTGCTTAAAAGTCAGGTCCTGCTAACATTATTTCTGGCTTTACTGTGTTCTGTCACAGCCTACTGGTGTGGGTTTATCTGGTGGTCTGGGATTTGTAAAGCTGTGCCTGTGAGATTGCTGATTATGCTGGGAAGAGAAGGGAGTCCAAAGCTAGCTGGAATAGTGTCTGCTGTCATTTGGGAATTTGCTTTGTGAAGGCACCCTGCTTTCTCCCTAGGTTGTTAATATTGAACAGAAGTAGAAACTGAGAGCAGATTTCCAAACTGACTTTCTGTCCTTGAAACCAGATGTTTTTCCAGTTTGGAATGTAGTTTCCTAGCTGTGTCTATAAGCTTTTCTTGCTTAATTTTTTCAGCCAATACCAATGTCTTCTGCTCAGTGGATGGCTCTCCTCCTTTCCGCCTGGGTCTGTCACCTCTTCAGCCCAATTGTCATCTCCTCTAGCTATGTATTTCTCTCTCTCTCAAAAAGCTCAATAACCTTCTGCCACAATGGCTTCAGACCAAGGAAATGCAAACCACTGTCTGTGTCCATCAAATCCTCACAGATTAGCAGCTTCTGTTTGATGTTCTCCCAAGCACGAAGGAAAGAGCTTTTTTCCCCGAAGCAATATTATCACCTACATTCATAACTTCTGAAGACAGGGCAGGTTACCCATAAACACAGTGAACAGCTTAGCTGGAAGAATTCCACATTTAGCATAAAACCAGTGGCAACTGAAAGCCTCAGCAGAAACAAGTAGCCAAGCCCCCCCCAAAAAAAGTGTTAATGAGGAAGAACTTCAAACCACTGGAGAGCTAATTACCTGTGTCAGCTGGGGGATATCAGAGGGGTTTAATATGTCATAACCTGAAGATGAACCCACCCCAGATAATTAAGGATGATATATAAGTAGCTAGAACCAGTGAGATTATATAGAAATTACTGCATGCAGATGCTTCAAATATATTGGTATTTTTTTCTAGTACTTAACACAGTAGATGATGTGCCATCCAGTAGGAATTTTGGGGAAAATAATCTATTTTATGGCTTCTGAGTCAAGGAGGAAATACTGTGAGTTAAATTAGGATCTGATACTGTGGTTCTGTGATTTCTTTAGTTCATTTGCTATGATGTGTTTTATGTTTGTCCTTAAGCAAGGTGCTCGGTGCTTTTGGAGAGGATAAGGAATTTCAAGTAAGTTTTAAGAGTTCATGACAATTTCTCAGATGTTCATAATAAAGTCTTCTAGAGCCTTACATACAAGTAAAAGTAGTGGCAACTTGTAGGCAATAATTAGATTTGGAGAAAAGCATTATTTTTTGAGCATTTGTGGTTAATTTGCTTTCATGACATTCAGCACCCTTGGGATCAAGTTTATTACAGCCTAGAATATTATTAGCTGATGATGTTGAGACTTCCCAGTCGGTAATGGGGGATAGAATGGGATGGGACCTGACCTTGAAATGAGCTGTGTCACCATTACAATCTGTGTAAAAGAATCACCTGTTTCTCCCTTTTCTTCTTCATTTGCAACTGATTGCTATGGATGTCATTCTCTCTTAGTCTTCAAGACACAGCAGGTATTTGTAAGTATCTTTTTAAAACCACCACTAGTCCTAGAAATAGTGGCACTGATCCACTCAACTATTTCTATGCTGCTTCCTGAAATATTGAACTTACACATTGTGTCTATCTGCTTGTGATTGCCATCTTTCTTCTCTGCAGTTGCTGTGTGGTTTTAGGAGCTGATGCTTCATGAGCTACCAGAGCTAGAGATGAGTAGAAATCTGAGATCCTTCTGACATTTCAGGCTATTTAAAGCCTTGCTTCCTAGTAATAATAGTTTACATTATATTGGTAAAGCTAGAGAAGCTTTTTTTTATTCTGTTGTTCAAGAACTGGTCTCAGACTTTACACCAGTGTAAATTTTAAAGCTTTTCTGCTGTACTAATCTCTCATGTGTCATTTTGGAGCTGTTAATTGATGATAATTCTGAATGTTTAATCCGTTTTCTTTGAGGATTTCTAAGCCTTTTGGTGGCAGACTATCTCTCAGTGACACTGGTTGATGTGGGGAGTACTTTTTGGGAAGCAAAGGGATGGGAAGGCAGAAGAAGCCATTTCTCTTCAGTGTATTGTGTGTACAGCAATGCTCTGAAAAGCAAGGGCTGGAAAAGGTGAGAGTGATTGGTCCTGTTCCCCTCTGCACCTGCCACGCATTCATGTTAGAGGATTATGGTGCAGAAGGAAAGCCCCGTCTGTTGATGTTTGCCTTGGTGTAAGTTAGTTCGTTTGAATTAGTTCCTTAAATAAGGGACTTTACATAAATGGTGTTGCTGGACCTGTGTTTCTGAGCGTATGCCATATCGTGTCTGTGGGTGTGTTGGTAACTGCTGCAGAGAAAAGGAAAAAGTGAGAAATCAAGTCAGTGCTAGAGCTGGAGAGACTAAGCACTCCTTTAGTTATTTGGAGGTCATTATTTCTATGCGGGGTTTAGCATCTTCACAAAAAAAAAAAAAAAAAAAAAAAAAAAAACTTGGTCCAAAATAAACTCAGAAGGTACCCGCAAAGTGAAGCTTAATTTTTCCTTTTGTTGAACCTAACGGCAGAAATCCCCCAGATGGGTGAAACAAGGTCAGACTTGCATGGTGGTGGTCTGCAGGCTGTATAATGTCGAGGCATGTGCACACAACCATTGGCAGTTTTCTGTCTGAAAGGATCCTGATAGTCTGCCGTGGGGCAAAAGCTGTTGCTCTGTTTTGAAATTGTTTGAAGTGGTGTCCAGAGAGAGGAAAACAGTATTGGCAGCGGCTTCCTTTGCTTTGAATATTATGTCTGTATATTCCTTAGAGAACTCATTAATTTTTTAAGGCTGTGGCAGCAGCAGGCTAAGTGCATACAGTAGTGGTACACTGATGGTTTGAGGTGCTGCATTCATCCTTTTGGGGTCTGCTCCCTTCAGTGACGTGTGGCACCCCAGGATGACTGGGAACATTCAACCTGAGAAGTAGGCTTCTTAGCCTACAGGAAGGTGACATTTGGTACAATGGTAGAAACAAGAAAATGGTTTTCTTTCTAGAGCATTGTCTGCTGTCTGATGGAAATGCTTCTTAAGATGAACATACTGTGCTAATAAACTCAGCCTGCTTATAGAAAGAGGGGGATTATGCAAGACAGACCCACTTGCTAGCTGGTGGTGGGGAGACCTCAGTATGTGAAAGGCGAGGTTATGAGTTACGGTATGATTTCTATTCAGTATTGTCAGTCTGGATGAGTGCCTTGATTGCTGACTTACAGGGTCTTAATGTTGTGAATGGGTAAGCTTTTCAAACCGGGATATGTTAAGGGTGGCCATGTTTCATGTACATGTATATGCCACTCTTTTGTAGCTTATGGTATCCAAATATTTCACTGTCTTACTTTTGGCCTTGATTTCCTTCTATCCTTGTGCCTCCCATTTTTTTCTCCAGGGATGACTGAAAATACTGATGTGCCTTATCCAGGAGGACACGAGATGAACAAAAACTAAACAGCAATTCTAGGGTCATTTAGGAGGTCTATATTAGACAAGGTATGGAGCTCTTGAGTGCAGACCTAAGACTCAAGTTATCACACCCAGCTTCCTCTGTAGGAAAAATCATAAGAGATTCCCACTGTGTTTTGAGCTACAGCATTGGACCCTAGAAGAAACGTACTTTTTTTTTTTTTTTCATGCATGGGTGCTTTGAAGGTGTAGAAATCAAGACTGAGTTGGCACAGCTGAAGCAGCGCAAGGTTGTGGCATGACCTTGGGGCCCTGATGACATTGTGCTGTCACTTGGATGCATAGCCGTAATACAGAGAGCAGATTAAAAGGGACATCCTCCCGTGCCCCATTGCCAGTCAGCTGTGGGTCACAAGTGAGACAGGCTTGACCACAACTGCGGCCTGAGGCTCTCTGGAGGCTGTTCTTGGAGACAAGTACACCTTCTTGAGGGGAGCAGAGACGTTGAAGGATACTGAGTAGGGTGTCACGGGATGTTAGAGGCACCAGTGCCTGGACCTTGGGACAATGAAGGAGGGAAGCAGTCAGCAGATGGGCCTCCATTTGGTACTGAAACCACGTACTGGCTTTACTCGGACTTTAGTGTGACTTTAGTATCCTTACTTTTGATCTTTAATATTAAGACCACTTGGTGCAGACTCCGGTGGTTGTGGAGTGTCTCTTCCATACACTCTCTAATGCTGTCTAATGCTGCTTCTCCTCCTCATTACTGTAATCCATTTCCAAGAACTAAAAATCAGAGGCATGCTTTCTTCTCCAGCCGATGGGGCTGGAAGCTGTAGGAGGTCCAAATTCAATGCTATATGTTCTGTAATCAAAGACACGATGTAAACAAACTGTAAAACATACCAGATATAAATGTCAAGGGGGAAGTAACACTCCGTCCAATACAAAATATATTCTGTGCATAAAGCTCTCACGTGTGCTGAGAGCACACGTGATATATATTTTATATACACATGTATATATTTTATAATGTCTGGAATGGAATAGTACTAATCTTCCTGACCCTGAATAGATATCATCCATCCTGCGAAGGAAGCAGAATCAAGTTCTCTAAACAAAGCAGTCCAAGTACAGAGGGACTGTGGTCCAGACCCCAGGAGCGGCTACATGCTCTAACACCTGTTGATTTAGAAACAGGTAATCCATCATTCTTTGGGGGGTGCTAGCCACCCTTGCTTCCTACTGAGATTAGAGTCAAGGGCGTTTACCGCCTCCAGGATTCAGCCTTAAATGCCTGCCAAAATGTTCTCTGCTTTTGGCATTTGTAATGATTCCAAGTTTTTTGTCTTTTTTTTTTTTTTTGTATTTGCAAATTAAAATATCAAATCAAATCTACCTTGATACTAACATTTTCTTCCTTACCTGTCCTCCTCCTTTCCCCACACAATCTCCAAGTCTTTCTTTGTGGACTGGAACCCTGTATATCATGTTTCAGTAAGCTTTGGGGTTGTTTTGCTAACATATAATTAGGGATTTATAATGTAAATGGTGACACAACCTTAACTAGCCTGTTGCAAATGTGACACTATTAATTAAGGGCTCTCTAGGGTGCAGTATGCTCCTTGGTGGATTAGCTTCCTGGAAATTTAATGGCAGTTTGCAAATTGGCATCCAGTTTTGCTTTTAGTCTGTTTCTTGCTACTACACAAAGGAATTTGGATTCTCGTAATGTGAGATAGTGTTTTATTCTTTTTTTTTTTCATTTTTTTAAGGAGATAAAAGTAAAAAGATTTCCTTTTACCGTTCTGCTGTATTTTAGGCAGGAGGATGAGTCAGCTGGGGAGATCCTGGAGATACGGTACAAAGACAGATTGCTTTGTTTGTCTGCTTAGTGTCCACTTAGTTTTCTAGAGATTAAGCAGGATATTCATGCCCAGCTGTAAGTAACCAATCAAATTAATATCTCACATGTTGGTGAAGCACACTGAAGTTCAGAAAACACCTGAGGTTTAAATGTAATCCTAGTTCTATTTCTGCCCAGTTACTTTATGGAGGGAGGTGGAGATCAGCATTATAGGGTGCTATAGGATTTACTTGGTTCTTAGTACATTTGGAGGCTAAATTGTTTTGCTTCTTCTCAGAAGAACACTGGCTTCTATTTGTGGTATGCTACAATTTTCTGTACTCCTTACAGGTTATCCATGTAACATCACTGTGCAATAACTGTTTCTAAACAACTTCATTTATAGAAACACAATAATTCTAGAATAGCTATTCTTAAAATACTCATCCTACTCTACTCTGGCATAACTTGTATCTGTAAACAAATTCATAAATGTTTAATAATGATTCGGAGGTCTAATTATAAGAACTAAACTGGCCTGTGTGGCAAACCTTCTAGCTAAGCAGTTCTATACCTTAAAAAAAAAATCATATTCTGTAAAGATCAGCATTTATCTAGCTGTTGTATACTACCTTTCAAGGCATGCCACCCTAAATACTTCTTGTTTTATTTTCAAGTTGTTGGTTGTCAAATACTTTCTAGCCACTTGATTTAAACACTAAAGTGCTGAAATGTATTGTAAAATCTCTTTTTTTTTCTCAAGAAATTAGTTAAAGAGTGAGTCCATAAAAATGCATTGCTGTCCCTTGTGAAGCAATTTTATAGATACAAAACAAACTCTCCACCAAAAAAAAAATCTAGCATTAACCATTAAAGTAGTTCAACTTTCTAAAAAATCAAAATGCTACCCAGGACGAAAGCTTGTTTAGCTATGACATATATTCTTCTGTGCATTCTACTGTGGGTTGAGTTACTTGTGGATGTGCTTGACTTATGCTGTTTGACTCTACAAATGCTGGGAGCCATGAAAATTTTGGCTACCTCTCTTCATGCCATATGCTTTGCTAGCATGATGCTTGCTCATAAGCTGATCAGACTGTTTTGATGGAGACTCAGTGCTGAGAGATCATGAATCCACGCTAATGTTTAATGGCAAAACAGCCTTGAGTGATTTTGTGCACAAGAGAGGAAAAAAAAATTAAATGAACCAGAGCTCAACATCATCCTTATGAATGGATGAAGAATATGCTGAGAGTTTGCTGGATCATCTTGAGGAACCCTGTCAACACCACTTGTGGCATGTGACAAAGGAATACTGAGTAGATAACAGGCTCCTTCGGATAGCTGGTTCCTGCACAGGATAAAACTAGATGAGGATCTGCAGTGCAAACATAATTGGCTGTAGGATGAGGGCAGGAATGTGTCCCATTCTGTCAAAGTTAGGGTGGTATAGGGAAATTTTTTGTTTCCAAAAAAAAATTGACAGGCAAATGCATTTGATGCAAAGAGTTCTTAATGAACTTAAGCTATCTAGCAGTAGTGTCTATATGCATTTCTCCGTAATGTTTCCACAAACCATTTGGCAAGCTCTCTGGATACATGTCGAATTCAGAATTACAGCACTTGCGTTTGTATACGGCATGTGATCTGTTTTTGCCCTTTGTTACTTACGGCCTGTACTCTGCCTCACCCAGAAGCATATAGACATTTGCTTACCTGAATTAGAATTTCATGAGCAGTGCTGCACTACTTGGATTGAGATTCATGTGGGTGGGAAGGAGCATTATGTCATTTTAATCCAGCAGTTAGTTCAGGGATAAAGGAACAGGGAAGTGATAGTTATGCGGAGGTGGGGATGCAGACCCGTGTGGAGTTGGTAGAAGGGCTGTGCGGCAGAACAGTAATTCCTTTTTCATATAAAATTTCTTGGATCCAGCTGCAGTGTGTATTCCATGGTGCAGTGCTGATGGCTGGAAGGTGTTCATACCCACCTCTTTTTATCCTCATAGAAAGATGTCTTTCAAAGGCTCAGGTGGATTTTGGTAGGGTTGTGGACTCAAAGCCATGCACGTCTGTGGATCTGGTATTCTTAGTGCTCCTCATAAGGGTCCTAGCAGAAGAATGTAGTAATTTTGGTGCTTGCTTTTTGTATCATTTTCATGAAATCTGCTGAAAGGAATTATCCTTACTGCACAAAGACTGATTGCTGAGGAAGATATTGTGACCACTTGTAGTGGCTGGCTCTCTAGCAGGGTTTTTTGACTGCTATGTGGGAGTTTGAGGTTTCATCAGAGCAGAGAATTTAATTTCCCTATTTCACTGAGGTTAGATTTTTACAGAAATATAACTCTGTGTACCTTGCAGAATCTGCAGGAGAGCAGAGCTGATTTGTGTTGAGACAGATCTCCCACACAGCTGTGAAAACAAGTGCACAAATTCAGAGGAGCTGGGTGTAAATCTGAAGTAACTGTCATGGCGATTGATGTTCTCTCTAGGAGTTAATCTAGATTTACATCAGGGTAACTGTGACCAGAATCTCTCAGTCTTTGCTAGACTTCAGTAGCTCACAAAATTAATTGCTAATTAACTCGAGATAGTTGATTATTGTGGATGCTTCCCACATATTTCTCCTGTCTTACCATCATGGAACTTAAAGGCAAAGCTCCACAAGATCAGACCAGACCTAACATATTCTGAACTCCTGCTTGTCAAAAGCTGTCCCCTTCAGCTAGACATTAACCTTCTAAGTGCGGTCGGCAGATACACCAAAGCACTGCAGTCCTCAGGAATCCAAACTTGCGTGCCTCTGGGGGATAAACAGCAGAGACATGGCAGCACACATCATCTATGGCACTTAAAATAGCAAGGAAGAAGTTAGAGGAGGTCCTGCAGGGCTGTCCCAGGTTATCCTGGAAGGCTGGCCTTGCCACTTTCTGCAGTGGAGAGGTGCAGCATGAGTCTTTTTGACATAAATATAGTAGTCAATGTTGAGTGGGCTCACAGCTGAGATACCTAAGAAACAGCCTGAGATACCTCCCCTTAAAGCACTACTCCCCTTGTGTGTCAGAAAGGAATTGGATTTGTGTGCTGTTAATTCTACAGAAAGCAGGTTGTAACATGAAGTATCTCATGGTAAAATATTAATTGGCAGCATTCAGGGCTATTAGGAGGGGAGATGGCAGCGCTGTTCCTTCAAGGGTTGGCAATGCTGAGGTGCCTGAAGGTTCTGCTTCCCTCCTTTTCTCTAAAGTTTTCACCCTCAATATTACACGAAAAAGGCCCACCTTTTTGTGTGTGTGTTTGGTTTTATATGGTTTGAGTAAAACAGAGATGCCAAAAGAATGGGATCCTTGTGAACTTACCTGGTGTATTGCTGTAGTTTGGGCAAGGAGATCTTATGACAGCCTTGCTTGAAAACTAAGTTCTGGTTCTGCTCCAACTTTGTCTGAAATGGAGGTGGAGGAAGACAGTAAAGCAAACTGGCTGAGAAGCTGTAATGCCCGTTAAGATAGTAAAGGAATCTGTGTTGGGGTTGAAATCAAAAGTAAGGCTATACTCAATAAAAGGTCCTTATTCTGAAAAGAAACATTTTAAGTCCAACCAAAGGGGAAAAAGGCAACACGAGTCTAAAATGTCATCCTTGTCTTCATAGACTTGCTTAATAACCTTCCAGATCTTGGGCTGTACCTTGAACTCGCCTGTCTCATGATAGCTTGTAGTTTGATCTGGGAAGGCCTGGTCATACTGACTGCTGAACATGCAATGAAGATGTAAAAATACAATAAACTGGTAATCATCTTTCTTGCCTGCATATGAAAGTAAAGGCATTGTGCCAAGCAAATATGCGCATTAGATGACTAACAGAGCTCCCACACTGTCAGTGTAGGCAGGGAATATGCAATGCAGCCACATATGTGTCTCAGAACCATACTGAGTGCTTTTTATTCTTAATGTTTGGTTTTGTTTTTAAATAGGAGTTCAGATCCTTGAGCAGGATGTTTATCTCTATGCACAGAAAACAATATTGGTCATAGTTTTTAATATACGATCAAGTTTTTAAAATCACCAGCTGATAAATCTATTGTGAGTGACATCAGAATTTCAAGCGCTTGCTATAAATGTTCACTAGAATAGCCCTGTATATCAGATGTAATTATCTGAGTTTACAATTTTTTCAAGCTCTGGAAGAACCCTTTTGCTTTTCTAGTGGAAAGTCTGTTGGAAAGTCTTGCATTTAACTGCCCTTTTTTGAGGTTCAATCTCTTTCTTTGGTAAAATGTTAAAGACTTTGACAAAAATTAGTATGCTGTAACAAAGGAATTTCATTTAATACTTGCTCAGCCATGGTTTTAAAATACCCATGCAGACATGACTAAGCTGAACACCTAGGGGAAATTTCTGTAAATCCCTGTAAGAGGGATGCATTTCCACATTGCATTTAAACAGTGAGCTTCCATTGAAGGTGGTCCCCTTTTCAGTTCCCCAGTGATGACTAATCCATACCCCTAATTAATTAGTTTTCCATCAATTCTGCAAGCTGAAGCAGCAGCCCTATTTCTGCATAGATAAGATGGATGAATATGATGCAGTGGAAGAGATTGAGCAGGATGAAACATTTGTGTCTGTAGCAGTGTAAGGTTAGACTAGCTTAAGGTTAGTTTTATGTTGCACTTAAGTGTTGACTGTTCATATGGCAGTGTCATTTAAATCCCCCAGGGAATGCTGAGGACCACCTGAGCCAAGAACTCTGCCAACACAAAGTGGGAGACCATCTCTTCAGTTGTCTTCAAAAATAAAGATTTAAAAAAAAAAAAAAAAAGGCAGACCCTGGAAACAGGAGACAAAATTTCAAACCACCGAGTACCGGTTCTGTGACCTGACAACCAGCTGATCAGTATTTGATGAAAAGATCTCAGCTTGTTCCAAGAGCTAATGTTTTTCCAAGTTAGTCACACTTACCTCTGGCTCATCCCACAAGCATACGGTATTTCAGAAAGCAGAGTTCCAATGTTGGACAGGTAAAAGAAGGCAGAAGTCTTGAGACTCTTCCCAGGACTCTTTCGTAGACAGCAGCAGAGTCTGTCAGTATCCTTTTAGTGCTAAATAACTTTCCATTTGATGACAAATACATTTCTACGTTAAAGACCAGTAATCAGGGAAGCCGGATTTCCCTTACAGAGCTGTTCAGTAGCCTGTGTAATAGATTGGTCTCTATTTTCTCTGTCCCCATTTTAAAAACCTGTTTCTTATTTGTTGATCTCTGTGAAAGTTGGCATCCAGATCCCTCATTCCAGTTACCTTACTTTTACTAGCAAAAATTGCTGTTACGTGGACTAGCAGTTACAAGGAGTTGTTTGGAATGGTTGGCGCGAGAGTCTACAAGTACTCTGCATCATATAAACTGTGCAGTACTCTCAGCTGGTTAATTAACTTGTTTTTCTGGTCCCAAGACAGAAAGCACTTAACATGCATGCTTTAGTTTAATAACACATTCCTGCTCATCTGTCCCAGGAGACTTGTCTCTGTCTTCAGGTTTGTCCATTCTTAAGGTGGAAAAAGTGAATGTAAGGACCAAAGGTTGGAGAGTGTGGCTTTTCAGGGAAATGCATTACACACTTTGTTAAAAACTACTTTGTTGAGACGTCTGTAACAAAGTACTTTTTGTTGATTTGGGGTTGTAGATGTAGGGAGGGAACATCTTACAACACAACCTTGCTACAGATTGCCTGATAGATGTGTTTGTTGGACTAGATTCTGTGTCCTTTCCAAAACAGGGAAGAACTAGCAATAAACCATTTTATCGTTGTGTTCCACTCTTTAGATTTGTGTTATTGTTCTGTGATGATGCTCCTGCACATCAGCCTTCTCTGCTCCTTTGTCAGTGCCCAGGTAATCATATGCACAAGTTTTGCTTGTGTCTGGGCAGACTATGCCAGAGTTTTTGGCAAAAATTAATCTGGGAACTTAGCAAAAATTGGGGTCTTGCTGGTACAGAGTACAAAGTAAAGTCACTTCAATTTCCATGAAGTAGTTTGGATGTGCTGTTGAGTATGTGGTACCAGTAGTTTAGCAATTGCTTATCAGTTTGCTGTGACACATCCTCTAGAGGTTTCACACAGAGCAAATTGATGTGCTGAATTCCTCTCTTAACTCAGAGTCTGGATTTGCTGGCACTTATGCACATGAGTAAGTGTGTGACTAGTTTTATCTGCTTGTGTCAGCGTAACAAAGGACATGTAAGAGTTTTAAAAGCAAGGGCTTGGTTGCGCAGCTACATTCAACTTAGTGTTTCAGGTGACTAGCTGTTGGTAAAATTATTCAGCCTCCAAGGTTTTTCTTATACTCATGGGTGCATAGCAGCATATTTTGTCTAGATCACTGCGAAGTAGGTACAAAATGCTACCAGGTCTTAGTATTGTTTTCACACCAGTTTTGATAATAACTGCAAGATTTGTAAGGTGTTTGAGAATAAGATTTTTTGTTTCCAGAGACAGGACTGACTCCAAACTGTCCTAGATTTAGTAGTATTTTCTTCTGAGTGTTCACATGTTGTAGGATAGATAGAAAGATGGGGCAATAGATGGGCTTATTTCCTTCACCAGTTGGAGTCCTTCACAGTGTGGAGTCTGGCAAGGTATCTACACTGAAGGCCAACTACAACAGTTGCAGATTGCTTAGAAAGGGGGAACTCTCTCTAGAAGCTCCAAGGACTTAGAGATACAGGCCCTGTGCCTGCAACTTCAGCATTAACTCTTCATTTGGCCTCTCTAGAAATGTCACAATACCAGGTTCCTTGCATAGCAGTGGATGTAAAGAAAACTTTTATACCAGTGTTCGAATATTATGGTGAACTGCAAACACTAGGGAAGGTCAAAGAACAAAGAGCTTTTTTGGCTGCTGTCACTGCAAATAGGTTTATGTTAAAAACTCGGGTGTGTGAACATTACCTCATGTCAGCTGAAACACAGAAACTACACATACACATTCTTACTCTGCTTTTGTAAAAGCATTAAGCATTTTTTGCTTGAATTTTAGCAACGTTTTCTGTTTGCATTGCGCTGAGAGCATACAGAGTAGATTGCACTTCCACCTAACTGAAGTAGTAACTTTCTACAATGGGCATATGTGTTGACACACCAGAGCCCTTTGTAGGAATGGAAAGGGAGCAGTACAGAGAGGCTGAGCATCTTTCAATAAATTACTTGATAGAGGGGCATATAATTTGGCCATCAGTAGCAAGTCATGGAATCCAGTTACCTCTTGGTAAGACAGGCTGCTGGATTGCAGTGAGCACATTGCAAAGCCTCGTACTCTGGAACTGTTGAGTAGTGCTGGCAATTATGTTATTGCCTGAAGTCTTAGTGGAGCAATGAGGATGGTGATGGTAGACTCAGAACTATCCACCCTGTCTTTCTATGGGACTTCTTGGCTGCTTTGAATGGCATCTGCTCTTTAAAAAAGTTCTGTCTTCCCTTGGGACTTGCCTGCAAGACATCTTCGCAGTGTTAGAGCTTTGACTTTGGAAAATGTATTGGCAAACAAACTTAATGAAAACACTTATGAAAATAATTGTTTCTCATATTTTTCCTGGGAGGGAGAGAGAGGTATTTCAAAGGGGCTATAAAAATATAATAAGGTCTGTGAATCTTATTCCTGTTTTTTTTTTTTTCTGGTTTTAGGAATAACATTTGGATTCCGTTTTGACACACACTGTGTACACAGACAGTATTTCTTATTTTCTTATTCTTGGACCTATATAGTTCTTCCATGCTATGTTTGTATTATAAGTGAAAGATGCTGTACCGAGGCTTTACAGTAAGTTTCTTCCTTTGACTTAGTAGTCCCTTACCTTGGGTAGCAGAAGATTCCTTAATGCTAAGATATGCTGTGTTAGTTAAGGTTATGTTTTGAGGAGTGCCTCACAGTTGACTCCAACTTTGTTTTAGCTGGCTGCTGTCCTGTTGTATCCTGGTGTCTTCTAAGAACGTGACTTGCATTATTATAAATAAAAATATATTTTTTCTGTAATGCACAGAGATGCTTACCTGTATGCAGTGGTCACCTCATGTCCCTGTGTCAGAGGTGAAGGCTGCATTTCTAGGTGGACTTCAGTTTGTTAGCCTACTCAAAACTGGTCTTTCCAATTTTGAGTAAAATGAACTATCTGGGGTTTCAACAAGAGCTCTGTAGGAGAGGATACTTCCAGGATTTAGCCCTTTTTTATATTCTTGTTCTTCAGGAGGTGTCCTGATTGGGCTTGTGATGCAAAGTGTGTTGGCATCAACAGAAAGAGTTGTATTGGTTTCTGTGGGCTTTGGATGAATGTGCCTGGTGATGTGCTTTAGAAGTTAATGGTGCACCATATAAGACTTGGACGAAGCACTGTATCCTCTGGATAAACAAAATACAGCTTTGGCCCCACTCTTAGTAGAATTTGTAAAGGAGGAAAAAGTCTTTGCACTTTGTTAGAGGTGTTTTGTTTGTTTTTTGTTGTTGTTTTGTTTTGTTTTTTTTCGACATGCCTGTATGGCCCTCTTTTACCCATGTTTTTTGCTATGCTTTTAGTGGCATGGTGTGGCACAAAGTGTCTAAGGTTATGATGGACTGTTTCCAAATTCTTTGTTCAGTTAGCTCCTTAGGCAGGTAAGATGCAGTCAACGGTCCTTCACAAATAAGTAGTAAGTGTTTCAGTCCTGTACTATCAGACCTTTAAGGACTCTGAGATCTTAGTGAAATCAGTCACTGTGATTTCAGCTGAAGGTTTTGCGTGGATCACAGTTCCTGTATGCAGGTAATAAACAGAAGTAGGTGGGCCAGCATAACACAGGAATATACTTCATCTCCTTTCTGTGCTTCCTCCAATCCCATCATTTGCAAAAAGCTGAGCAGAGGTCAAATGCCTGTTGAACGTGCTGCCAGGCATAGCTGCTTTCAGACACTGCTTACAGGAACCCAGCCTTAGGAGAGGACAAAGTACAGGTGGATGCGCTTCTGTCTACTACTGTTCAAGGAATTTGCAGGCTGCTGCCAGATTGTTTTCCAAAAGAAAGCAGTTCCATGCAGTGATTTGGGCCAGAGCAGTGATGATAAACATGAACCATAAGCAGTGTACCAGACTAATGATGTTATCATAACATTAAACATTTCTCCTTCTTGGTAATGTAATTTCTGGCTTCTGCTTATTTCAGATCAGTGGCTTGATAGTTTAGGGATGAAAATCACATCACGGTCCCTAGAATTTCTTTTTTTGGGCAAAAGGATGTGTAAAAGGCCCCAGTGATTCTTGGACATCTGGTAGCATTCAAGCTTAGACTTTTCATTTATGTTTTTTTAGGATTCTAGAGCATAAAGGACGTAAACAATAATCCCAGAGGTTCATCTGTCCTGGAGCAGACATTGGAACTAAGCTACTATGTGACTAAAAGAACTGAGTGCGTCTAATGGTAAGTAAGGCAAGGAAGATCAGATAACATTATACTTCAGCATGGAAGAAAAATTGTTATACACTCTTTCAGAATTTGTCCTAATTTTCTTGGAGAATGAAGGGAACAAGTAACAGCAAGGTTGTAAATGCTTTGCAAGTCCCAGTTAGCAGGGAATGTATGCTTTTTGCTAGATCTTTTTGGTCTCCTCAGTATCTTTTAATCTAGCTGTGGTTCTCACGTTATGCGGAGGGTCCGTTTGTCCTCTGTTAAAAGACTATTTGACGTCTATAAAGCTCATTTTAACTAGGATTTCTAAAGAAACCTAAAGGATTGATCTTCAGTCTTAAAGCTCCTAGGAAAGTCATCCTAAATCTAGTCCGTAGCTGTCTCAAACATTTTTTGTTTATTAGTGGTAAGCAGTAAGGAAACTAGTGTGGATTTGTGTGTGCGCTTTTTTTTTGTTGGTTGTTTTTCTTTTTAAGTGGTCAGGGTAGTGGGTGAAAACTTAAGTCACTCTGGACTTGGTTCTAAGCATATTTTATCTCTTAACTCTAAAGTGTTTCCTGTCCCCACAGTGAGGGCTTTTAGAACTACTTTAGAAAGACTGGACTTTCAATAAGGCATTTGGTGTAGATAGACCTTTTTTCTTTTTATTGTCTAGAAAGCTAATCCATTTACGTTCTGCTTACAATATCAGAATGCCTTGATGCTGCAGTGGTACAGCCTTCCATACCATCTAGCAAGGATAGCTGCCTTGCAGATTATTGCAGTCGATTATTGTTTTTATGGTACAAAAGCCAGTTCAGCTGCTGTGGGTATGCCTTTCAAATCAACTCCACGCTGCAAGGGAGGCCCAGCTTATGGAAAGATGCTGAAAGCCTTTGTTGGCGAGCATTTGGAGAACAAAAACATGTTCCATATGCAAACAAGCTGTAAAGTGAATGGGTTCATTCCACCTGCTGTATGTTTTATTTCAGAAACGCCCTTTATGAGCTGTGACCTATTCTTGTTTACATAAAAATTCTGAGAAGCTTCAGGTACCCTGCAAATATCTCTCTTGTGTGTTCAAGTTGTCTTTTCAGATGAAGCACTAGTGGTCAGCTTTGGTCAGCTGGTGATCAATGCTTACTGCTCGTTTGACAGTAGAAAGGATGCGCTTTCCTTTCCATAAGCTCACATGTTTGTGTTCTTTGCAGTCTTTGTGTACCTCTGTACCTCTGTATTACAGGTCTTGTCCGGGTCCTCTGAGGCCACTGTTAAACCTAGGCTATAAAACCTCAGTATTCGTTACTTTTACATTGAGGTTATGTGTAGACATGCCAAATAATTGGAAGTTTGATTGTGTTAGGACATTTTCAAACATGCAGTAAATGTCAAACTCACTTTTTGCCTCAAAGCACTTAATCTTGATAGCTGAGCATAAGTAAAAACATGATACTGCATGCTATGTCATCTTTATAGGCATAGACTTTATATTAACTTCAAAGCAAGATGTAAATGCCATTCTGCTGGTTCAACAACAAAAAAAAAAGATTCAGAACTTATTTTACAGAGCTTATCAAATTTATCCCTGCAGTGAGATTTGGAGTAAAATGCATTTAAAAGTACATAGTTAAAACAGGAGTGAATTTGATCCATCTGCTAACATAAAAACCACAAACAGAATCTATTTTTTACTCTTACTAGTATCTAGTGTTTTTACTGAGTAGTAAATGTTATATGTTTATGATATGAGGTCAGCATATGTTACTTAAAGATACTGAGTACGTTCAGAGCTTTCACATTTCATTTCCTTTTTTCCTGTCCACGTATATGACTGCCTTGTGGAGAATATAGGAAGGATTTTAATAGAATAATGCTTTCTTTTTCCCCTAGTTAGTATGAGACATCACTTCTCCCACTTCTGTTTTTGCTTAGGCTTTTGCACTGCCCTAAACCAAGTGTTCTCCTCTTTAATTTCTTCTCATTTCCACTGGATGCTGCTTGGTCTAAATATCATGTGTTCATGATGTAGCCTAGAGGATATTTAACGAAAAGACTTTTAATTCAGCAATGATAGTGTCTTCCTCTTTATATGTGGGCAATACGAAGCAAAGGGTTTTTTTTGGCTTTTATGTTTTGTTTTTTCTTTTAAAAAAACAACTAAGTTTTGTTTATTGCAGAGTAAGGTGTGATAGTTCTGCCTTGCAGAAGAACTTAGCCTGGGAAAACCTGATGTGGGAGGGGAGACAGAAGAGATTGACAGATTGACAGTTGTTAACCATTTGACATCAAGGTGAACTTGTTCCAACAAAAAAAAGTCAAAGGTCTCCAGCTGAGTGTGAGCTGAAGGTTGTGTACTTGCCTTCATGTTACCAATGCTTCCATACTGACAATATTGTGTTAAAATACTGTGGAGGAAGAGAGTTGGCTGTATAGGCTGCCTCTGGTAAGCATGCTTGCTGAAAGGTACCCTGAAACAGCTTCAGTCTGAGGTGGCTGCACAGATGGGTTTTGGTACAAGAGGCAAAGGCAATGATAAAATATCAGTGATAGTAATCTGAGCCAAGGCTCTGGAAGTGGTATATAAAATGCAAATCAGTGTCTTTAAAGTTGCCAGAAGATACTTTGAAATAAACATTTTAGTCATTGTCCATTATAGGGCCATAGACTGACCCCTGCTTCCAGTTTGGCTAAGGAACAGATATCATCTACTTGCTCACGAACAAGCTAATGAACTTAGACAATGCAGAAAATGCTATCTAGAATGTGGCTGAATGGTCCCAGTATTTAGTGCCTAAGATGAGCAATCAATGGAACATGTGCAAAGAAAACACTGTCACTTTCACTGTTGTGCGTGTGAACTAATGAGACACTTCTAATGCTTTGCTTGGTTAGGGTAGGTTGAAGGGTAAATGTCGAATAAATATTTACTTTCAGATTCTGAACAATGCTTTGGGAAACTGTTAGAATGTGTTTGTGCTAGCCAGTGGAAAAGGATGGCTAAAGCATGAAATGATGGATTATCTAGGAAAAACTGTCATTTCAAACTCCCAGAAGGCTGTTTATTTCACAGAACTGCCTCATGCTGGATTTTGCATGTGCTTACACCCAACATAGTGCATCAAGTAAAATAAAATTGGATGGTGTTCCTGGAGGCTTGAAAAGTTTCGCTGTAGATGCGTGAGCTGCAGCAGTGCGGGTAGAACAGAGGATGCAGATAAAAGAGGTCACATGAATCTGTGAAAAAGAGCAAAATTAAACATGCTATTTTTGAAGGAACGTGCACTTGGGTTGACAGCTTGAAGTTGAGGTCTTTCAAGTTAGATCTTTGTTAAAGCAAGTTTCTTCTGCAGTATGTACACAAAACTCAACACGGTAGAAAACTGATATAAATCTCATTCTAACTCAGCATCTAAGATTCAGAGTGAGATGATGAAAATGAGGCAGTTTGCAGTGCCAAGGTACACTGCCTCATAAGGTTCGCATCTACAGGGACACTGATTTCAACAGAGGTAAATCAAAAATCGATCTAGTCTTCTTGACAGGTATCAATTTGGTAAATTACCATGTGCTAGTTTTAGTTATATGGTCCTTATTGCTTCAGTACAAGTTTCTCTCAGAATTATGTAAGGAAGTTTGCCTTGAAGGAACTTCACTTGAGGGATGACATCAGCTGTCTACAGTATATGAGAGTATAAATAAGAGAGTATTTCTTGTGGGCCAGATTGTGGTCTCTTTCATTTGGGGGTGTTGCACAAATAATCTTGAAGACTTCAGGGAGATTTCTTGCAAAAAGAATGAAGTGAATAAGGTTCTAACACTTTCCACTGACAGTAGAAAGAAGGCTGCCCTGGGAACATAGTTGTTTTCTTTAATGTTTTAACAAATACATGTTTAGACAGATTGTTGACTTAAACTTGAGCTTTCATTATGTGGACATTTCATTATTTTATTGTAGTATTTATAAATGCTAGTCAGCATTTCTAATGAATGCTTGATTCAGAAAGATTTGTCACTACAAAGTGTTTGTAGAGTAACATGAACAGTTTGACTAACAACATGGAAATAGAATTGTGAAAAAGCCATTCTGACTTTCGCATGAAAAATCCCATTGGTTTTCATGTAAGATTTTCTCCCAGTTTTTCTTCCTGTTTTATTACAAATCGTGAATAAGTGGCATTCACAGCACAGCAGGTAAATAGTGAAAATGCCAGTTGTAACATTCAGGAGCAACATCAAAAGAAACTTAGCCATGGATGGCAAGTTCAGCATTTACCAATGGATTAAATGCATGAAGTTCACACAGCAAAATTTTACCTTTGTCAAGATCTTGAAGCATAAGCAGTGACTTGGAAGGTGGTGTTTGAAAGACATTTTTTTTTGTGTGACAACTTTATGAAGGGCTAGACAGGTTCTTAGGCTTTTACTTTGAATTCTTCTTGTACTTGACCCTTTCTCAAGCTGGAAAAGTAGCAAGTGAATTGCCATGGTGCTCTTCCTTCTTCTTCTGTCCTTCTCATTTTTGACTTATACTATGTAGCAGGTACAACTGATAAACTGAAATTTGTAGCTTACAGATGTTTATACCTGCTAAGGCTGTCCTCTGGTGTAGTCTCATTCTTCTCACAATATCAGGGATATCTTTGTGTTCAATATCAAAGATACTTTTATGTTATTCAGTCTGGGATTTCCAGAGACATTTAAGGAAATTGATTATTTGTTTTCCGCTGAAGTTCTAATGGAAGTTGTTATCCTTTGGCCACCTTTCGGGCATCCTGCACAAAACCACAATAGAGTCACCTTGTTGGTATGGCCATGGATGTATGTCACTAAGTGCCTTTCTAGGCCACGGTAGAGGGACTTCAGTTCTCCTTGTAGCACTACAACCATGTGAAAGAAACTAGAAATAGGATAGGTGGGCATGACTGACAAGTGAACGACTTCAGCAGGCCATCTTGAATGACAACAGCTCTGGAGAGAACTGTGAAGCTGACTGGTCTCTGGCAATGCTGACAGCTTGGTATTGGTGGAGTGTGTATTTTGAGTTTTGAATTGCTATGAGGGTTAACCATGAACTTCAAAAGGAGGGTGAACTGTTTTAGAGCAGACAGATTTCTGCGAAAAGCAGTTTGGTGTATTATGGTGTGTGTTGTCATCTTCAGTGTAACAGTCCAAGTAACAAAACAGAATATACCCAGGTTGATCTCGCCCAGTGTTTTTGTGCAAAGCTCCAGTTCACTATTTGTGTTTCTATAGCAAGATATCTTAACCACTCTGCTCCTGTTGCTGCTTCTCCAGCAGCTGAGTTTTTCCTGGGTTTCCACAAGGATGTATGTACATCTCTTTCCCTTCCACAAGGATGTATGTCTCTTAGGCTTGTTATTTAGCAATCACAGAAGATAAGTCTGGCCACGTACTTTATCGGTGTCAGAGTGAGGTCTGGATGGCATCATCTTTCTTTTTTCCTGGTTTCTGATAAGGGAAATGTGGGTATGTGGGCCTGAGAAGTGCAACAGCAGTCTCTTCTAACAACCTTGCTCTGGATGGTCATGTTGGGAGAAGAGTCATAGCTGTAGTTTGTTCCTGCTGTGCAGTTAGATGTAGCAGCCTGTGCATACCAGGACAAAAACCAGGTGGGACATAGTGGGATATTCCTTGGAATGAAATTTCTTGGCTTGTCATGCATACTAGCCCGGGCTAGTACTGTAATACTTCCCAACTTAGAACTTATTCTCAGGTTTTGTGCAGATGCAAGTATCATAAACATCCCTGTATCTTAAGGCCTGGAAGGCTGGGCTCTCAGACTGTCCAGTTTATAGTAGATGATGCTCTCACAGCTGTGCCTGGTTCCTTAACTGTCAGTGACACACGGACACACATTTGTGTGCTGTATTTGCAGACATACAATTAAAGAAAGCAAAAGCATATGGTTGGCAGCAGCTTGAAAAGCCTGCCAGTCTTGGTTTCAAGAGCAACTGTGCAGTATTGTCTCATTATCTTTCAGTACAAAACAGACCCCATGTCTTTAAGCTATTTAAAAAAATATAGAACTTAGGCCCATCTTTTGAAAAAGGATTAAAGCTGTATAAAGTCCTGTTTCAGCAGGACTAAGACCCTGTGACCCTGTCTGGTTGGACTGAGAATTTTTGAAAATTTCCCTAGACCTTCTGAAAATCTGGCTCGTTGATGTCCTTAACTGTTTAGGGAGTGGTGCCCAGCATCATTTTTCCCACTAGAGAAGATGAATCAAAATCCATGTCTTATTTCTGCAGGTCTGCCTTTAAAATTTTCCCTGAGGAGCTCTCAGTAGCAATTGGGAAATGACAATTGCAGAGAAGTTTAAATAGATCTTCTCCTGCTTTGGAGTTTAGAGCAGGGACTTCCAGAGGAGAGGGAGGGAAGACTCTACCATAACTCTAAGGTTTAATCCTCAAGAAGAAGGAAGTTTTCAGTGTACTGCGCTCCTTGCATATGCTGCCTTGTTTGATTTGAGCTGCTGCCAGCTGCTGTTCTTAGTCTCCCCTCACTCCTTCTGCCAGGCTTTCATACTCCCCCTCCTGTGGGCTTTTCTTCTATGGCCTTGTATTCATTTTCCTTCTTTCATCTCTTCTCTCATCACATATTCTCATTCCATTATTCTTAAGCATGCTCATTCCTTCTTTTGTCCCTGTCTTCACCTTTATTTTATCTTTCTCTGTTTGTTGTTGCTAGTCTCTTGTCTGTCTTGACTTTCATCTTTTATATTACCTGATGGAGAGTGGTTTTGTAGGACCTAGTTTAATGTCATAAAACAGACATTTTAGAGGTCAAAAATAACCAAGGGCCTATTTTAGGCATCTGAGATCCAAAACAGTTCAGTGTTTTTTGGTTCAGGCACCTTGTTACATACCAACTTTTTTTTTTTGCATGCCTTATGGTCACTGTTTGAGTTGGTAGACTGATTGATTGATTAATGGGCAAACTATTTACATAGCTACATGCTGAAATAAACTGAAAGTCAGCCCAGTAAACATGCTAGTCGTTTTTGAGAACGGAACCTTGCTGACATGTGGCTGTTAGTAACGGTCTCAAGCTGATTTTTGAGCTGAAGCAAACCTCTTTGGAAGTCTAATGTCTCATGTCATGGTATCTTAAACCCCCACTGCTGATTCATGCTGAACAGCCAGAAGCCAGCCTGAAAACAAAGTAAGAGCATCCATTCAGATTTTTACTTCCTGCCATTCCTTTAGCAACTCTGTAACATTGACAAGCCCTATTCTTTCGGAACCATGCTATCTAGACCTCTGCCTTAATAGTTTGCTGACTGAAGTTTCATGCCTTACTTATACCTGCTGGTACCATTTCTGTATCTAGCAGAAGGAAATGCAAGAAACCTCAATGAGAGAAGTATTTCAGTAAGTATAATATTGAGAAGAGGGTGGGAGGAGAATACCATCCTTAAGAATCAGAGGTTTTAATGATGGAATATATTCTTCATTGTGTCATAATTCTCTCTCAAAAAAGAAGCCTTGGGAACCTGAGACTTGCTTTATTTTTTTTTGCCTCTTTTTCTCTCTTTCCTCCCACTCATGATCTCTGATGTTTGTTAATCTGGATCTGCTCTTTATGTTCGTAGGGAAAATTTCTTATAAGAAAGAAGAGAGACTGCAAGGACTGAGAAGTTATCAAAGCTGAGGGAGAACAGGCATTGAGTTATGCCTCAACTGTCCAAAAGCAGTGAGGAGCACTCTCCCATCCCTGCTGCCTGAGAAGAGTTGTCAAAGCAGGGCTGATCATGGCCTGGTTTCACCTGGTTAGTAGGATTTGCACCTGCAGTGTGCCCTGTTTGGAAATCTGGTTGAATGTGACCAGGGAGTTAGCCATGTCCCTTTAACCACAAAATGTGCCTTCCAATCAAGATTTGGCTTTGATTGGGTGTTGTAAAAAGCACTCTATTCAAGCATGTTATTGAGGGAAGGGACAGGAAGGGGAGTCTGCCTTGGTGAACCTTCCTAAGGAGCATCCAGATTTAACGGAGAAAAGAGAGATTCTGCCACTGCACAGGAAAAGCTTTTGGGAGGACAGGAGAGGAGCTGAGTAAATACTGACACACATGACTTCTGTGGGGTGCATTTTAATAACATCTGTCAGTTCTTTTAAAAGTACCCAGCTGGCTGTGGTTTAGCTGTGCATACCTCCCATACTTATTTCCCCAAATAAGGCATTGGCGTGTTCATTTCACACCTGTTCATGGACATGGAAACCCAGTAGACTGAGTTTCTTCCCATGTGCTTTGCTGTCTTAGTGTTCTGGTGGGCATCTGAGCTTTAATTGCACTATTCTGTTGAGGCTTTGTGTTGTACTGTATTCTATATAATTTCTTCTCTGAAATTGCACCCACCACTACGATATGTGCTCATACTGGGTTGTTAGACTGTTCTCACTATGGGATCTGAATGCCTCTTCACTGGAGTCTGTTTGGCTCCTTGTGTGCTGCACCCCATGCTGTGGTAGCAAGCTGCCTGGTTATTGCTACATTGTGATTCTTACTCTGCACACACCAAAGAACATGAGCGCTTATCAGGTGTCCTTAATAACATGAATCTGGCATGGCTTTATTTTCAACTCAGCTGTTAGGCTAAAAGAATGTGTTATTTTGAATAAAAAGCAGTTTCACCTGAAAGTAAATGGCCAAATGGGTTTTTTAGTCCTGACAATAGAGGCCATTTGCTGTTGATTACTGCCATCATGGCACACTTTAAGTGAGAACAAACATACTAACCCCCTCCAATACACACAGGCCTTTTTTCCTAACAGATTTATTCATTAAGCATATGTTCAAAGACTACAACTATTACCACTTTTAAATAGAACAATTTTTTCATTGCTTTTCATAGATACAGTGCCACGGTGTTATGAAAAACCCATTAACATTCCAGATTTAATTAACTAACATATTCTATTAAAACTGTGCTGCTCCAGCAGTTGTTTCACAATAGGCAGATAAATACTGTATGTTTAAGACTGACTTCAAATGACAGTCCAAAGTTGCTCCTTGGCAAAGTCTTCAGCAGTCTGAATGCCTTTGTCTTTTCTGTACGTTCCTGAAGAAGTGTCTCTTACCTCTGAGCCCAAAAATGGGGGCTGAGGTGGTAAGGCTGCAAGGCTTGGTTCTGAATTCCTTGCCAAGGCAGCATTCTTACTGAAATAGGTTAGAAATAAATAAATAAAAATAATCTAACCAATTTTGCAGGCTTTCAGGAAGAAGGATGACACTCCTGAAAGACACTAAGTGCCTTCCATTTTGTAGGTCTGCTGTGGGAGATAAAAACATGAAAGCTTTTTCAGAGCAGGTCATTTTTCATTGTCGTTTTTGGGCAGGGGCTCTCAAAATGGTTCCTTTAGCACTCTGCGCACTGCCTGCTGCTGCTGTGTGCTTGCTGACTCTGGCAGGTTCTGAATCTCCTTGGCCAGGCCACGGGAGCCTCTGCCATTTTCCATAGGTGAAAGTGCTTGTGCAGCAGCTCTTGGGTGAAGCTTCCTTTGTTCTTGAGGCTTTTCTGTGTGCTGCTAAAATGCAATTCCTAGTTGAGACATGTATGACCTTAGTGATTCTGTGTCTTTTCAGTTGCTAAGACCACTTCAACATCTGCAGAGATAAAAGGTCAGTACGCAAACTAATGTTGTAATTACCCTCCCCAAAAAAGTAGGACTTGTTATCTTCTTGATTCATCTCTTGTCTTTTGAGTCCCCATTTGGCATATCTGAAATAGATCACAGCTCTTCTACCTGAGCCGGGCGTAAAACGTTTCTCCTTGTCCATTCTGCTTATGATTTTACCAGGATAATTAATGTCATCTGCAGCATAAAGGACAAAGAGTGTGTTGCACATAGTTGAAACTGGGAGTCGAGAGGTGCAAAGAAAAAAACTGAGTGGAATCTGGCCCCTGTGGAAGAAGACAAGTAGGGTAGGTAGGAATGTTCTGCACTGGTCCTTAGGAGCTAAGAATGAGACTTCCAAGATCATTCAGTAGAGGTTTAACTGCTCTTTGTAGAAGTCAAGTGTGTATCTCAGTGTGGGAAGAGACTTGGTATAAGGCATTTGGCATCTCCGGTGAATGCAGACAAAGTGTTCTGGATAGCATAGTGGGAAGAGAGCTGTGTGGATGAGAAGTATCACTGGAAAAAGTCTTGCTTCCTATTGGCACATACGGTCACCCACACTATGTAAGGAACACAGTATGGATAACATTTGACTGCATACACTTCGAAATACATTATAAAATTCCTGAAAATACAGATTTAGACAGCTGGCACAGTAGTGTTCCAACATGGGAACAAAGCAGTGGGACATCTTGGGCTCCATGAGGACGTGTGGCCTTTGTGATTACTTGCATTACAAATGTTATGAAATCAGGAGCTCCTGAAAAGAGAAATGCTCTAATCGGGGCCTGAGAAAACAATTTTTTTAACAACCCTAATTTGTGTTGCACAGATGAGGTGGTAAAATGAGTTCATGTCCTTTCATCGTCAGAACAGTAGATGGTGTGAGACCTTTAATACCTGTAGCAGTGAAAGGTTTTAACAGTGTACCTTGACAGTTCTGCCTCCTGCAAATACAGCAGATGTGCCACCTGCTTCTGTGGAACATCAAATCATATGCAAGTCCTTTCCAGAGTGATCTTGGTCCAAGGTATCTGAGAACACGTCCACTCTGATTGTTGGTGCACAGAACAAAAAAATTCTTAGGCTAGCCGATAGCAACCTTGCCCTGGAGCTGAAAGCAGCAATGCTGCATTGTTTCAGGATCTGGTTCCAAAATGATGTCTTGACAGCTTAGCTTATCAGCTTGTGGACCTGTTGGTTCATGTCAGCTCTTGCTAGATGACTTGGCATGAGGCTGTGGAGTATAAGGTAGTCACCTTCTCAGATCAAGGAAAACCTTGGGATCCAGGCTTCTGTGAGAGGTGTGTTTCTTTGGATTGTTTTATAAGAGACTGAAGCTCTTGACTGCAGGCAAGTGGTGCAAAAATGCTCCCAGAATAATTGCAAAGCTTATCATCAGCATGTGCTTTTTTTCTCACCTACTCTGACATAAATCCATAGCAACTTGTGCATGTCTGCTTATGTAGCTAGACGAAACATTGCCCTGTGCACGTTTCTGTCACTGGGAAGACGATGAGAAGGCAAACTGTTGGATTCTTTTAGTTAGCTTCTTAAGCTTTTGTGTATGTGTTGATGAGCACAGTACAGGAACCCTTAAAAACTGGACACAGAAACAAAGTGAGCTGTTACCTTCCTCTAGGTGCGCTGTTTGCTTTTGTGTTGTTATGTGGTCAATTAGAGAGGAGGAGAGGTTGATGGAAGTATTATGCTTAGCATGCATCTCAGCATGGCCCTAACATGAAGAGCCTGCAGTTACGGAGGTAGCAGAGCACTGATGCGGAGCAACAACCATTGATTGTGTAGCCTTTGCATTTGTGCCCATAATGGAACTGCTCTGAGTGGAAACGGAGAGAAAATGAAGTGTGGACATCCTGTTGCCAGGTGTCCAACACCCTTATCTAACCAAGCGCTTATTCTGGTGACTAAATGATAGCATCTGAAAGATACTGTTTTTTGAGGAAGCCAAGCAGTGCAAGCATAGCCTTTTTAAATCCATAAAAGAAAGTGAAATGCTTATAGTTGGGATGGTACCCTTGAGGCATATATAAGGTTTGTGGCTGAAGATGATTGTTGAGACTAGTCTTGATATAATTTACTCTGCTCAGGGAAGAGAATGTCATTGGAATAAATGTTGGATGTGATGGTGGCTATCCTAGATGTTTTTGCTGAAGGCTCCAGGGCATAAGATTTTAGTCACTTAGAAAAGCAGGCTGTATCCAAATGGATGGCATCAAAATCTTCACATTTGAACTTGGCAGGAGGCCAGTGTATCACCCACCTGCTTCAAGGTGCAAGCTCTCTGATTCCCCAGAGGAGGAAACAGATGTAAAACATACAGGTCAGCAGGCTAGGAAGTTGCTCGAGAGAAATTAGAAACATGCAAGGGTATTTGCATTGCAGCTGCAGAAGTTCTTTACTTGCAAAAAGAAATATGCTTTATTTGAGTAATACAAGTGTGCTAATGCCAATATAAATGATAGTATTAATATTAAATACTTTCAAAAGTGCATGAAACTAGAATGCACTTTCTGTTTAATTTTCTAATTGACTCTGCTATCACAGAGGCTGTTTGACTGGTTTTAAAGTAGCTGTTTTTTGATTATGCAGTCAGGCACTTTTACTCGTATCCTGTTGTTAAAGGCTAAAGGTACAAAAGTGATCATTTGGGTTTGAGCAGGGAGAGTCAGTTATTCTGTCTCAGAAAGAGGATTAAACTCTGGACATCTAAATCTGCCTCTTTGCTGCCCTGTTGACAATTCTCCCTAGCTATGTTTCTGTGCAAGGCAGATCCATAAGCAGTCAAAGCAGCAACTCTTGAACTACAGAATTGCCAAGCTGCTTTGTGGGTGTCAGTTTTCCCTGTTAAATGGAGTTTGCAGGCTCGGAATGATTTGGGGCAACCAACTCAGCTGAAAGTCAACTTGTGGTCTGTTTATAAAAGCTCAAGGCACCCCCAGAATTACTGCCAGGCACTTGAAAAACTTTCCCTGAAGAAAATAGTATAACAAAGAAATGTATTCTTTATATTAAAAGGGGAATGCAGTTAACAGTTAAGCAGTAATCAGAAGGACCTTCTGTAAGGGGTTTAATAGGAAAGGAGGAAAAAAAGCCTTGTACAAAAACAAAAGAAGCTTTGAATAGAGCCCTGATTGAAAGATGGCAAATGCTAATTATGTGTGGGTGTGATGGAAGTTAATATTCACTGCCTCTGCCCGCTGAGGGTCTGCATTCACTTTTCAAGAGCTGTAATTTGACACTGTATTTAATATTTTAATTGTTTTGAACCAAACACTGCTCTAGGGGCCCTAGCTGCCATGAGAAATAGCATATTCTTTAACTTGACAGGTTTCCCAGGAGAAAAGGAAAAAGGACAGTGCTTAACAACACATCCTTTGTTAAGACCTGTAAGCATTAGTAGATCTGTTAAGCATAAACCTCTTGTGTATTTGATTTAATAGTGGAACTATGATTTATATGGGGACAGGTGCATAACTAACCTTCCACTGGAAACTCAGAGCAACTCCCACATTATTAATGGAAGCATTGCAGTTTAAAACTAATATTGGAGGAGAAAGAGACCCGTGTAGATAGTACAGTAGCTATCATACACTTTGCATTTGGTTCCTTTATCTGACACTCTTATTGCTTCTGATGGCTTCTCCTGTTTTGTCCATGCTAAACTTGGAGGCCTGTCTTTCTTGAGCGAAGAGCCTGATGATTTTGCTTTCCTCTCACTCCCATGTAAGCAGGGCTTGCACCTGAGCTAGCCTTCTCAGTCAAGGGTGTTGTGAGCTGCGATGTTCTTGCAGCTCTTTCATGTGAATTATTACATACTAGAGGTTGGATGTGATGATCAAGTAAGTTACTTGCTCATACTCGTTGGGCTAGAGATATTAAGCAGTCAGTAGCACTGGGCAGGACTCTGTCTTGAGCAGCTGGTTTCTCCGAGGAAGGAAGAGTTTGGCAGCAGCACAAATGAGGTTTCTGAGTGTCACCCTTTGGTGGCAAGCTGCATCCTTCAACGATGTTTTCATAGACCAGAGTCCTGTCATGTAAAATAGTGCTTTCCAAACTCTTTTGATTATTTGGAACAACAAGCTTACAGAGGTAAGGAACTTGGAGAATGGCTTATTCTCTTTTCTGTATTTCTTTTCCCCCCAGTTATCACATTTTTTTCATGAACTAGTTCTTAAGCAACAAGAAGATGAGCCACGGGGGGGGGAGAAGAGAGCTGATATAGGAAGACATATTAAAATAATTTCACTAAAATCTTCTCTGAATGGATTTTGTTTTTGCACTTCAGACCTGTAGAGAGCAAGCACACTTTCAAGCAAGTAAACTTGCACTGGAAGAATTTCTGAGAAACAGGGCCAAACATTAGCTAAGAACAGATTCTTTCTCACAGGGAAAAATCAGGCTTGCTTTCTGAAGTGCTAATTCTGCCTTATAAAAAAATTCCTATCTTGTTCTTAACAAGCCTATAGTTTTTCTACTGAATACAAGCCGTAGCATTAGTTTAAGAATTAGTCTGAAAATTAATCCTGGTTTAGTCTGCAAGTCAGTTTCAGAGGTGTATTTTTGGAACAGTTTAATAAACTGGGAAGCTTCTGGGCATTTCCTTTTTTTTAATGACTTAAGAACTGAAGTGTCCAAAAATCTAATTAGAGAAAAAATACTACCTTCATAATTTAATTAAATGTATATTTCTATTCAACTGTACAGCCCAATGTAATAGAGACTTGTGTCTGCTATAACCTTGATAAAACAAGTATCCCACCACAGATAGCAGGGTCCCTTCTTTACATTAAAGTTTAACAGGTGGCAGGAGATGTTGACTCCTGTTGTAGCTTCCATTAAAATCAAGCAAAGGAAAAGGGTTAAGGTTTTCTCTTCATATTATTCTGTTTGAAAAAGGATTGCAGTTGATGGACATTTCCACTGCTGCAACTCAGCTAAAGATGGCCTTAGGAACTGGGGTCTATCCAGAAGGTACTGTCACTTGTCATTGTGACGCTTCCCTGTGGCAGCCAGGCAATTACTACGCAGTGCCTGCTGGACTGTTGAAAAAGTCACAGCATCTTGAAAACTTTGAAGTTGGAGAAAAGGGGAAAAATCTCAAGGGCTGGTCTGAAGCCTGAAACTTGCGGAACAGAACAGCAGTGACCAGTTGGGAATCAGTTGAGGTCTGCAATCTGTTTGTTGGCTGGTCCCTTCTTGTAGAAGAAGAAGAGGGGGAGGCAATTTGTCTTGCAATCTGATATTTTGCTTCTCCATCCTTCTCTAGCAGCTTGCTGGCTTGCTCTTGTATGTGACCCTGCTGTATCATAATAATGGTCCTGGGTGAACATGAACATTTTTTTTGACTTCACCTCTTTTTCTCTCCTCCCACCCATCCCAGATGAAGTGGCAGGTGGACTGAGTGGGAGCAGTGTGAAAATGAATGCAGAGAAAATGTGTGACTCAGCAGTTCAGCAGGGAGCTGCTGAGTGGAAAGGCAGCTATTCTCCTCACACGCTCTGGTATTGGGTTCCTGTTCCTCCAGAGATGAGAATAGGCCATTTATGGATGGAGTTTTGCAGCCCACCAGCAGGGAAGAGGGCTGCATATTCTTTTTAGCAGAACTTATCTTAAGTAGAGAGGAAAGTTTTCTCTCTAAATTGGTTAAGTAACGTTACCAGTAAAAGAGGAGAGGTATTGGACTAGAAATACATAGACCTTAGTTTGCTGCCTGGTTTGATCATGACTTTTCTGCGTGACTTTCCACCTTCCTTTCTTTTCTCTTGATGTATCTTTCCATTCTGGTAATTGGTTTGGCTTAAGCAGTGTCTGGACTCCACCAGCTGACCTTGAAAAGTGTAAATCTCAGTGCTCTTTCTGGCTAGTAGAAGGCACACATGTTCCTCTCTGTGCTTCTGTTTAAACAAACTTCAAAGAACATTTGCCTTCCTCAGAATTAAGGCTGGCTTTTTAGGTGCACTAACTGCCACTCATGGGCAAGCAGGCACAAAGGAAAATTGATGCTCTGTGTGGGTTGTCCTCTACTTCATAGGGGTAAATTAATCTTTTTCTCAACTAATAATAGGGAGGGGCATTGCAGTGTCTAACTAAGCATTTTTGTAATGATACAAATGAAAGTTGAGACATTTTGTTATCAGTTTTATTCTTAAGGAAGGACTGAAGAAGATTTTTCTCTGTAAACTAAGCAACAGGAGGTAGGCGCTTTGTATCTGTGAACATGCTTACTAAAAGCTCAGTTTCAGATCTGTAGTTTGCGTTGTTGTCGCTGAAGTTTCCATCAACTTCTGTTCCAGAGTTTGATCTTTCAAAGAACAAATGAACTCTTTCCTTTCAGCTGATGCAGATGATACATGCACACACGTGTGCGCACACAGGTACCTGTAAGGTGCATTTGGGATTGTTTTTCTTTTCAGCTCTTCATCTGGATACTTTCAGGGACTACATACTCTCCCAATCAGTGTTTTATTCAGACATTTGGAAAAGGTAAAGTATGGGACCGTTGGAAACAGTAATCAAGTAGAACAGTAGTCAGTACTGTATCATAATTGGGAAGGTACAAAAAAAATTAATAATGGAGGAGCCAGAGATAGATATGCCTTCTTAGTATAACTACGTGTGTGGAACTAGCATTCCCACTGCTTTCAACACAGCTCATTAGATCTTGAGTGTAATTTTTAACATGTCGGATGAGTTAGGAGTGTAGAGAACATGAAGAAAAAACAGCCTTTCCCTCATGGGGAATTGTACCCATCAGTAAGAAGTTACGACATAGCTTCTGCCATTGTATTTAGTTCATGAATATCTGAGATTGGCTGGTTGTGAAGATCAGTAAAAGTTTGAGTTGTAGGTTAGTGGCTCACCAGATGGTTTCCTGTGGGGAGAGGAATTCAAGTCCACAAGTTGTTTGCAATGCAAATATGGCAAGTGCCCTTCCTTATACCCACTTCCTCCCATACCACTGCCGTGCAAAAGAAAAATTATCTTGATCTAGAAGCTAGTTATTCTGTTTCCTTCATTTTCATACTGCAAGGTGTTGCAAGCAAAAGAGAATGCCCCATAAGGCCATCTCTTTGTACTAGCACTATAGTTCCATTCCTTGAGTAGAGGAGCTGTCTTTTTACACTCCAGCAGCACAAGCTGCCTCTTTGTGTATTCTCCGAGGCAGCTCATCCATGTTGGGTGTGTCTTGACAGCATCTGGACTTCCCTGAAACCAATGTCTAATGACTTGCAGATTTAATGGGCTCCTTACCGGCTAGGTGAAGTACAAAACCAGGGTTATGTCCTGCATATGCAATTTCAGTGCATGTGAAAACAAGCTTTGCAGACCCCTATCAGTAGCATAAGTTCAGTTAATGTTCTCTAATCAATGGCAGACCTTCCTAGCAGTTAGATGGAAATCTGAGACAGTGATTTCAATAGAGAGTTAGTTGCATTTTGAAACCTGAAGATGTAGAGGCTATATATGGATTTAGGTCTGTGATGTAAAGTGTTTGTAATTTTGCTGGGTGTTAAGTATTGCTATCATGTTCATAGTTCACAATGCTTTCTAACTCTGGTCCCATTCTTCAGTGTAAATTCTTGTCAAGTACAGTCATCATGGAGATGTAAACAGGTTGACAAGGGTACGTATCTTCCTCACACCTAGCACAAACATGGGACAGTGCAGCTGAGCTGCTGCGGCCTGCTGACTGCTGCAGCTTGAGAGCTGGCGGTATAGGTGAGGCCCATTTCTCCTTCCTACCGTGTGCATCTAGCAGGTAGTTCCATAGAGCTTGTGGGTTGCCTGCCTGTACTGCCCTGCCCCCAAGCTACTTCTGCTCGTTACTGCCATGAGGACAGCACCCACAGTAAGAAGCATGGAGTGGTTATTCTTCCTGTTTTTTCTTGCTGGTGTCTGTCCTGTGTTTTCTATTTGTTAGGAAATACAGCCAGGATACATGGTTGCGGAGGTTGTTGTTTTTTTTTTTTTTCCTGTGATGGCTCTAAATATGAATCAATTCAGTTACAGAGCTGCTGCTGCCTTGCCCACGGTGGCATTCAATTGATTTATGGTGTATTTGTTACTGCAAGGCATTGTCATCGTACTTCCATTACTACAGTGCCATTTAGTGTTCCAGTTAAGTCTGGTACTCCAAGTGTGTGGTTTTCTTCCAAGAGTGTGTATATATTCTTGTTTCATTCTTCTGCCCTATCTGTACCCATATGCAGAGTCAAAAAAGAAGCAAACAACAACAACAAAAGAGAGGTAGAGGGGTTTTAGAAATAGATATATTCTGAGTTATGGAAGCGTACTGTTACCTTGTGAGGGGATGAAGAAGTTCCCCTGTATAGATCATTCCTTAGCAAATTGTTGTGCCATTTATTCTTAGCAACTTGCTCTGGTGGCCGTGTTTAGGGAAAGTATATGGGATGGGTGCATTGCTAGTTTGCTTCAGAAAGTTATTTTTCCCTGAACAGCAAGGATGATGGTCAAGTTCACAGTGCTGTTTTGAAATTCCGATTTTCTTTAACAAGGAGTACGCCTGATATAGATGTCAGAAACCTTTTAATTCTTCCTCCAAAGGGTTTTTCTAGCAAACTTAGCCCTGTGTCGAAGGAGAAGTACTGGTGGAACGTGAATTTCTGCATCATGGGACAGGGATTCAGGAGGCTATCACGTGGATGTTACATTTCACTGTCAGTCAAATCACTCAGAGGTGAGGCATAACTGACTCCTTCTGGATGTAGTCATTCTTGTCAGCTGTCTCAAGACCTTCCCACTGACCTTGACATGAAAACTTTTACTGATGTCTCACTTGTGAGACATCTAATTTGTGCACTGAAAGAAACCCCAACCCATTATCACAAGCAATACATGAATGTAGGATTGTAATATGAAGTTTGAATGATGACTGAAGTATTGCTTAACACAGACATAGTTAAATCAATACAAAATCCTAGGTGGGCATCACTACATTTGTTAAAATGTAATATTTTGGGATTTGGAATACTAAATTTTAGTGGACTTGTATTAATCTACCTTAAATTCTTTGTATGTCCAAGACATGATTCTTAATATATACATTTACACATATGAATTCTGACAGTTTTCCAGTATTTGAGTTCTTGACCTAGTGCCGCTGTTGATTTTTACTGTACTAGTAAAAACACCTGTTGGTAGCAGCTGAACAGAAGCAATTCAGCATAGCAGGAATCTGTGGCTCTTAGGTCCATAGAGCAGATCTCTACCTCATGCAGTAAAAAATAATTGATAGTAGAAGTAGTCTATTGTCCTTCACATAGGGCAGAAGAAGAACTTGACTCCTACAACTGTACATCTGTTGCTAGACAACACTGGAATACCGGGAATTGGGCTTCTTGGCTCTGGAGAGGCATAGATCCCCATGGTTACGGACCTAGCGCTCCCCTAACGTTGACGTCTTTGTTCCAGAAGGCATATGGTTAAGCGGCCTTACCATCGTCATCTGGAGTCAGGGTTCTGTTTCCAGCTTAGACACGATTGGCCTTGTAAAATCTCAGGCTGTTACAGATATGAAATGAAGACATTCTATTTACCTGCTGTATAACAAGGTAAACAAGCTTTTCATCAGTTAAAAAAGAAGTCGTTTGAAATATGAAATATTATGAGTTTATGAGTACTAGTTGAAAGCTGAACTTGACATCTGTATTCTCTGGTTCCTTGCTCTGGTTGTCTTCCCAAAGATATTTTAGTTGTGCTTTGCACATATTTTATCTGGAGCTTCAGGAAGGTGCATCCAACAAAGGCCATCACTAGGATTTGGAATGACAGTAAAAGACTCATCAGCCATTCTCAGGGGCTGAAGTACGTTATTTAATGCAGATGGAGGAAAAGTTGGACTTAAACCATGCTTGGTGAAAACGGATTAGAGACTCAAGCAAGTCATAATAAACTATGTAAATAGACATTGTTGTAGGTTTGTCTCAGCCACATGTGAATGCCTTTTGCATGGATGGCAAAAATAATTTCTGACATCAAGATTATGTCCTGGCTAAATTTCAACTTCCTGTTCCAAAACACAAAGTATAAGCATTCCACAAAAAGAGCAGAAAAGAAAATAGGCAAATAGTAACAAGGGGTTTCCCTTTGTTCTAGTCTAAATCCAATGAGACATGAAGCAGTCTGAAGAGTTGGAAACTTTCAAAGTTAACTCATTGTGGAATATGAAAATGAAGGCCAACATTGAAAGTATTAACTATAGTGCAGCCTTAACTATAGACATGACTGCTGTGTCATCCTCCTGGAGATCTTTGCGTCCAGCTCTGTGTAGCACAGTACCAGGGGTCAGATGTTAAGCGTGTGGCCAGTGTCTCTGGATGGCGTTTGGGTTGTGTGTGTTTCTTGGAGGGTGGGGTTTTCATGGGCTATGCATTACTGGCTGGAGCCTGAAGGGCAGAGAGGTAGAGTTCCCGTGACCTCTTCAGCTGTATTTCAGAAATTGTCTGCTTTTTATTAACAAGTGCTATTTTTCAAACTGTTTTCTTCCAGCATTAAGGATGCATAGATGGAAGTGAAAGGAAATTTACTATTGAGAAATACAGGCTGGTTGACATTTCTGATACTACCTTTTTAATTCCATATTTTTTGCACATTTTATTGCTGTATGATTAATATGAAAATGGCATACATACCTGGGTGTATGTCTCTCTAGGTGTGTATTCTCAGTGTTTCCTGAGAAACACCTGTACAAAGACAATGAAAATAGCTACCTAGATCCACTTACAGCCAACGTACCCTGCTGGGGCCATTCCCCCTCACAAACTGAGTGGAGATATCTTGAACATAAGAAACAAGTAACCTGAGCTTTAGTGAAAGTACCAGGCAGTACTTTGCAGGTGCTCCTTTTTGATTCATCTCTGGGTCTCCACAGTCATTGCACATTGATGATCCTCTTGCTGTTGAGCAGCTGTGGGAATGGAGAGCATTGCAGGAAGCCATTAACACTTCCTAAATGCCTTGTTTTCTTATGGAGGCATGTCCTAAGGTCTGTTTCAGTAAAGGGAGGGAAGACTATTGAGTAGTGGGAAATTAACAGCTCGTGGAAATTAACAGCTCGTGTTCCTTCCCACTCTCACGATTTTGTGTTTTAGAAATCAGAATGTCAGATTTCCATGAATCCTTATCCTACAGATGACCAGCCCCTCAGATGATGCATGAATCCAATGTTTCTTTTGCCTAATTAGAGCTGTGGCTAGTTTCTGGATGCTTATCCAACACAGGCTTACGATTCCAAGACTTTTAGAGAAATATCTGATGAAGAGAGTGTTCTGTAGAAACCTGACGAATTTTCCTCATGTGGAAAGGGGTAAATCAGGAGTATTTACAGCAGATAGGTCTGATCTTTTACTCCTTTTAACTTGTAAATTAATTAATGTCTATGCATACTGTGTTCAAAAAGCTGTTACTGTGGGACTTACCACTCCAGTGCATATTGCTATTGAACGGAATAGCGTTATAACGTTATTAAAATAGCTCTTAAGTACAAATTCATCCACGAAGTAAGTGTTTAGACTTAGTCTGTGCCATAGAACACTCAGCCAAAAATCCAGAAATCTGTAATCAAATTAGACAAAACAGACAAATAAGTGGAAAGGAAGAAACTGAGGCAGGGAGGGACAAAATGGATTCTCTGCCATCATGCAGCTGGAGCTAGGAAGTAGCACAGATGGTTCCTTTTTTTTAAAAAAAAAAAAAGTAAAAACAAAAAGGTACAGCGATGTAAATGAGAATGCATTAACAACAAAGCCCAGAATCTGCACCTCCGGAAAGAAAGGGAAAATAATTTATCTGCCCACACTCACTTTTTTCTGACGAAGGCAGGTGAATACAGCTGCACTAATAGAGTGTGACGCTCGCAATCCTGAGCCGCACTTACTGATGCAGAACTGAGAGGTAACCATCGTCTTTAGGAAAACAATAGTTCTTGCAGCCTCCGCAGTGGCTGCAGGGTTACGTGCTATTCGTTCCCTGCACATGTCATTTTCATGTGAAGGTCTTTCCAATCCAGCTGCGATGGAGTCCATGGATGAAGCTGAAGGACAACCAGGACAGCTGAACAGGAAAGAGCAGTCCCTGAAAGCCTCCCAGAAAACAGCACTGCTTGGTTGGGCTGCCTGGTGGAATGGATTCATGACTGGAGACAGCGTGTATCTGTTTGTCCTCTCGCAGATACTGGTAAGGAAGCTTGTCATCACTTTGAAATGCTGGGACCCTTCTCTCAAGCTTTCTTGTCTTGGGAGGATTCTTCCTCATTAGTGGTGGACATAGCAACGGACAGAGCTGCAGTCACCTCCCACAGCCTTGCTTTGCAAACAGCTTTTGCCTTTGGATGTCCCAGACTCCCATCCCATTCCCTGCCCCTTTGAAAATGCCTCCTTTGTAAAATGGCCAATCTCACAACTGATCAGTTTTCTGCAGCTAATATGTTTGGGGGTAAATAACAACCTTATTAAAAAGTGAACTGGCAAGTATACCCTTTAAGGTTCATTCCAGTGTGCCCTTTGTGGTAGGAAGTGAGGGTATACCTCTCTGTGAGGGTGCTAAATGTAACATCATTGTTTTTGTCATTTTATGTTAACTGTGGTGAGTGTAGCAATTGTGATTCAAATGAAATGCTTCAGTATGTGTGTGTATATATTTTTATAGGGATAAGTATGCGAACATTGCTATTTGTGAGAGCTTTGCATAGTATGAGATAGACGTTTTAATAACACCAAGTTCATTGAATTCCAGTTTTGATTTAAAAGTGATAACACTGAAAGGTCAGAAGTCAGAGGGATCTCTGCTCTTTTGATGTACAGACTACCGTGGGCAATCATTTTGCTAGTATAGATCAGAGTAAGCTTGCTGAACTCACTGATAAGCATCTAGTTCATGCTTGCTGAGCATTTAGCCCTCAGTCTTTTTATTGTTGTTAAGCTACAGCATAGAAAATACCTGACTTCTGAAAGCAAAAGTGGTGATCAACATAAAATCAATGAGAACTAAATTAGTTAATTATGCTGTCTTGAAATGAAAATGAATGTTTGTATAATGAGGGATACTTATTATGTATTTTCTGATTGATTGCACAGCTTCTCTGCATGATGTTGTGGTACAGCGCTTATGGGACCATCCCAGCAGCTCAGAATGCCTTTGACCTGCTGTCTTACCTGCTTACCCCATTTGAACGATTTTTGTCAGGTCAGGGGGAGGTAAGTCCCTGTGCTCTTCTCTCTGATTGTATGGTTGATGTCAGTAGCTTTGCATGATGTTTCCAATATCTCTTTAGACTACATGTATGATACACATGCACTCAGAATAATATCGTGACTGCTGCATTGTGTGTATGTTCTGAAAAGTATTTTCTGAAAGCACTTTCATATTTTATTTTCAAGAAACAGGGCTAGATTTTTGTTTATGATGTTACATCAGCTCAATGGATTTTTTTTTATAACGTACAAATGATTGCAAATGAAACAAAGCAATAAGAAATCAGCCCTTTAAGGCTTAGCCGACATAAAGGAAGAGCTGGAACTTCATTTATTAGAATCGATAAAAATTTAAATTCTGGAAGAATGAATGAAGCTGCATAAAGGGTGCAGATCACAAGATACTCTGTCACAAAATTCTGTTTTTGTTGAGTGTTTAGAGCATATCTGGATGTGGTGAAAGTATTTCAGGTGTACTAGGAGTATAGATACAATTATATCTTCAAAGCTACCTCAGTAAAATTGCTTAACTTCTCACCATGACATAATGACACACATACTGGTATGATTCATTTGATTAATTACTGGGGTAATTATACCCAGTGTAGATTCTGCTAGCATGGACAGAACCTTAATTAAATGGTGAGCAGCTACTTTCAAAAATCAGGTGAAATATAATTGTTATCAGAATGTTTAGATTCATTGTACATGATCTTTGTAAAGGAGGCTAAGCAGTACAAACAGAAAATCTGAGTCAGTGCCTCTTGTGGCTTAAGTACAGCGGAGACTGTTTTCTGTGTTCCCTTAACAGTGTTTGAGCTGCATGTCACCTGTTCTTTTCTTTATTTGAAAGAAGCACTTTCTCTTTGTCCTTCCTTGGTTGGATTTATTATGATGCATAATCAAAGCTCTTCATAGAGCATTGCCTGTATCTTATTTGCAGTGGGCCTATCATTAACAAATTGTTCTTTACAAAATTGTTGATTTATAGGACTTTAACTGAAAACTGTGAGGACTGAAAACTGAGGACTTTAACTGTTCTGTGAGTTCAGTGTGGAGAAAAGTGATTCTTAGAATGCACTACAGGAACACCCTGAGTATGACTCTGTGCAGATGTTCATGCATATCTTTGAGAACTGTTTATTATAGCACTATCTACAGTACAAATTTATACTTGAGAACAGTAAAGGCAAAGAAATTTGACATTTAAATAAAACTCTTAACTCTGAATTTCTTTCTAGCATTTTGTACGTATTGCTGAGAACGAGGCTGGACTCCAAACTACTTAAATATGACTCAGAGCATTAGAATGAATTTCACTGCAAGTACTGTGAATGAACCTGATGACATTCGACAGAATGCATGGAAAATGCAGGAGAGTCCTCTGTGGCTGGGTTCTTAGTAAGGACCTACAAACACAGGAACAGTACTAAACTTAATTCAGAGCCTTTTGCCAAGAGATAAAATCAGACTGACTGTGGCAATGAAACTTGGGTCCAGGCTGCAAAATTCAATAGTGTATCCAGATCTCAATTTTGGAAATATTTATGGGCAGGAAGCAGATTTACTGTTTCAGCAACAGCCTTCACAGTGGAATCTGGCTTTTAGACCTTCAGAGATAGTTTGTCTTCTCCAAAGCCTGGCGTTTTTCTGGTGGTGGTGGTGGTGGCTTTTCCACAAACAAGAGTAGGGTGTGACTAATCCACATGGAACATCCAAGAATGGATGCATACTGTCTGACAAAAAACATGTATGCAGATACTACTATACTGTGCTCTGAAGTACTTCATAATTATTATCGATTCTGTTGTTTTGCAGGACCTGACTAGAATTGGGAGTGTTGTGGTATCATATATCCTGCTCTCTTTAGCATCTCTAGGACTGCTACTTGTAGGATCTCTGGTAAGTACAGTACTGTGCAAACTGTGTTTGTGCCCTTTCTTTAGCAAGTTTTTGTAAGATGTCTACTTTACCCTAAGCTGTTGACGCTATGCCTAGGATAGTTTTAAAACCACATCTGGGCAATTTCTATGTAACTTTTGGCATGCTTTACGTAGAGAAATCATGACTACACTGATCCTTAATCAATTTCTTGATGAATTGTGGATTACACTGATGGTTTTTATTCCTTCTGTCTGCAGATGGACAAAATATTTTCTCTTAGAATAGAAGGGATGTGGCCCAGTAAAGGAATCATCTCAAATTGCTGCCTTATGACTTAACCACAGAGCATCTGTTATATGAAGTGGCAGAAAGAGCTGTTGCAGAGCACCAGGACACTTGTGGGTGCAATGTCCTTGTAGATACAGGCCAAGGCCCCAGCTGCAGAACAATATTAGTGGCATGACTACAATTAATCTAGTTAACTGTCAGCCACTGGGGAGCAGGAGCAGTGTATTGTGTTTGTGTGTGGCTGTGTAATAGGCACAAAGGTGTGCACTAGATGGGAAAGCTAGGGAGAAATCTCTCACTTCAGGGAGTTTTAATTGAACAAGGCATTTCTTGCCCCTCTGTGTTGTTCTGTTGAAGTGGGGATGCAGGTAGAACATGGCCTCCTGTCACTACAGCATCTTCAGGCAGCTCAGGAGGCATCTCAGGAAGCTGAAGCTACGCTGAGTACACGCAGTTTAAGTGATGTGCAATGTAATGAAGTGTATCATAGAATCACAGGACTGTTGGTTGGAGGGGACCTCTGGAGTTGGACATCTGGTTGAAGCAGGGCTGTTGCCAGCACTTGATACAGAGCGTTATTCTACACAGGTTTTGAAAACCTCCAGGGAAGGAGATGTATCACCTCTCAAGGTACCCATGCCTTAACAATATGGTACGCATGGGGAGGAAGATTTTCCTAATGTCTGATCTCAATTTCCCAAACTGCAGCGTGTGGCCCCTGTCCCTTGTGGTATCAGCTGTATGAAGGGTCTGGCTGCATCAGCTCCGTAGCTGCCCTTGAAGTAGTTCCAGCCTTCCATTGCATCACCCCTAGCTGCCTCTTTGCCAGACTGAAAAAGCTCGATTCTCTCCGCTTTTTTCAAAGCTCGTGCTCCACACCCCTGACCTTTTTGTAGCCTTACACTGGGCCTGCTCCAGTTTGTTCATACCTATTTTAAACGGAAGGACCTAAAACTGGACATGTTATTTAATCAATGTGCAGCTGCACCAGTGCCAAGGTGAGTGGGATAATACCTGCTTTAATCTGCTGGCCATGCTCTTCCTGATGTCACCTGGTATGAAGTTTGTCATATTATATACCATGGTGAAGTTCACTCAGAGGCAGCACAGTGGCAAAATCTTATGTTTACTGTGTAAGGTGATACACTTCTTAAAACCATTCTCAAGGCAAAGTAATTAGTGTTAATGTCTACATTAATGTGATCTTTGATGTAGGCAAGGAAGCTAACCTGGCTTATGTAATGTTCTGCTTTTTTGATGCTGCTGTTCCTTATCCAGATGTTTATTTTTTGAGGACAAAATTCGTCTGGTGATTTTGTGACTGCAAATAGTAATGAAGAAAAATGAGACATCTGAGGGTTTTGATGAACTGTGTGCATTCCAGGTAATTGTTCAGCAAAACATTCTGAGCTGGAAATCAGAATAGCAGAGGTGTGATTTCTCTGTATATCCAGCCTATTTGTTGCTGGATGGAAACGTTTTATTGTCAAACCATTCTTAGGACAGAAGGTAACTTCAAACAAGAGCTTTGTGCCCAAAAATCCTGATCTCACTCATTTTAAGCTGCTTTGAATCTATAGCATCACCTTGCAAATGAACATTTTTACCAGTGTAAATGAGAGCTGATTGGGCTCATTAAGTGTTGGTTAAAACTTCTGTACAGAAGCAGTTTTATAACAGCTTCCCTGTAGTTGAGTTTGCTCTGTTTTGTGATCATATGGTCTGCACTAACGGACAGGTCCAAGGTGGATTAGGGCACGAATGTCACTGTGACAGCCTGTTCTCTGGACAATTCACAGAGCATCAGACCATAAGTAATGTCCTGTGCAGTCAGAACAATGGTCTGTCTCTCCCAGTACCTTTTAGGAGTGGGTGTTTAGAGAGCATATGAGCCTGGTCTGTTCCTACTTGTTACCTTACTTCTCATCACTGGTCATGCTGATTTGCAATTTGAAAACATCGGTTTCTACCAGTATTTAGGGAATCAGGTTTAAAATAGTCACTAGTAGGACACAGGCAATACCACAGTGATGGAGCTAAGCAGGATTTCTAGAATCCTAGCCTGGTGGACAACAGACAGTTGCATGAAGGTAGTTTTCTTTATTTTCCTTCTGTCTTTGTGTCATGGTTTTACCCTGCTGGGCAACTGAACTCCACAACTACTGTCTTGTTTCCCCTCCTCAAAGGAAAAGGGGGAGAAAATATGATGTAAAAGGCTTATTGATGAGATAAGGACAGGGAGATCACTCACCGATTATCGTCACAGGCAAAACAGGCTCAGCATAGGGAGATAAATATAATTACCTATTACTAACAGGCTAGAACAGTGAGAAACTAAAAGCAAACTAAAAACACTTCTCCCCCTCCCATCCACTCTTTTCTACCTCCTCTCCCTGTGCAGTGCAGGGGAATGGGGCTGCGATCAGTCTTCAATGCTTTCTCTGCTGCTCCTTCGTCCTCACTCTGCCTCTGTTCCACACAGGATCCCTCCCACGGGATGCCGTCCTTCCTGAACTGACCCTGTGTGGACTTCCCACAGACAGCAGCTCTTCATGAACTGCTCCCACATGGCTCCATGCCACGGGGTCCATCCGTCAGGAGCAAACTGCTCCAGCACAGGTCCCCCACGGGCAGCAGCTCCCCCCAGATTCCCTGCTCCTGCGTGGGCTCCTCTCCATGGGCTGCAGCTCCAGCCTGGGGTCTGCTCCTGCGGGGGCTTTCCATGGGCCGCAGCCTCCTCCAGGCCACATCCACCTGCTCCTAGTTCAATGCTAGGGATGAAGCTGGCATGAAGTTTCAGGTATTGGAATTCAGAGGTGGACTTGTAATTTTTAAGGTCCATGTGTAGAATTAAACAGCCCACTGATAATATCTCAAAGTCATCTAGTCTGGCACAGCACCAATGTAAAACAATACAATACAATATTTTTTTAGATTTGTGCTATTTCAAACCCTTAATTAATGCAGAATATTCAACTTTAATGTTGCATGTGTCCTAGAACTTTGCAAGATTTATTATTTAGTGATTATGTCATGCTTTGTAACCTAATTGTCTGGTTTTTAAACAGGCTTCACCACTGGCCAAAAAATGATATAGGCGTTCTGAGCCTCAAAATGAGGTGCATCCAACTCAAGGTCTCTAAAAATGATTGGTTTATATATGAATTTAGGCTATGGTGTCAGGTTATCAAAGATGTGCAGTTCAGGAAAATTATATTTACCTTTCTTAACCCAAGTATATCAAATTGTTAGGTGGAAAACAACATTAATTCAGGAGAGGTATCATTTGTGGAATAGTATAGTAGATTTTGATTTTGTAAACAAATCTAGGAAAGTTAAGAAAGTGAACAAAAGGACAGTGGTGTCACGTTGGCTTGCATGTGATGATCACAAGCACATTCTGCTTCCAATGTTATCCCTGAGTTCAGCCTAACCAGCTCTGTAGAAACCTCTGTGCCTGAAAGCAGGTTTGAATGGGTAGATGTGAATTCCTGTAACACACCACAAAGCTTTGCCTGCATGGAACGTTCCTGTCCTCTTTGATACTACCTAATCCTGATGTGTTACAGTGAGTTGGGATGGTGTCCTAATGACCAATCCTCCAGATTGTATGGAAGGGCTGGCATCAAGCATAAAGGTTTTTTAAATGTTTGTTTCCTCCAGTTTTGGCATCTGCTCAGAGCCCGTCCAGATCCCCCCTTTCCGCTACAAGAGGACAGACGCCAATCTGTGAGCCGGCAGCCTTCATTCACGTACTCAGAGTGGACAGAGGATAAAAATGAGGATGACTTCCTAGATTTGGATCCCGTACCAGAGACCCCAGTCTTTGACTGCGTAATGGACATTAAAGCGGAGACAGATCCAGCTACTCTAACGGTTAAATCCGTGGGCTTGCAAGAAAGGTAGGGTAGATACAATGAATAGGGGGAAGTTTGGTCCCAGATTTTGTGGGCTTAGTTCTGTACCTTGTAGGAAGCTTTATTACCTTTATGACTGTCACTTTCAAATGTGGTTTTAAACAGAAGCAGCTGCTTTATTTCCTGTCTGTTTTCAGTCCAGTCCTAAATATGCAACATATTAATCAACAAGTGCAATTTCCAGATGACTCTTAACAAATTTTATTCAAAAGTGTCACTTGTTTCCTTGAAAAGATACATTTGTTTGATCAGTTTCTTGCCCTTCCCCAAGATGGCAACTACATAGTATGAAAACCAGTATAGGGCAGTGAAAGCTTTTACCACTGAAAGATGGATCTGGTTAATTCTTTTTCTGTCACTTATGTTGAAGGATTAGTCCTTACTCCAGGGGCAAACCATAGTACAAATGGCAATCTGCTGTAATTCTCTTAAATCAGTTAAGTTAGTCAAAAAGTAAATGAATTCCTTTGAAATGAACCCAGGAATGGAATTGTAGGGTGAGCTGATGTTCACTTCTTGAACCAGGAAGGCAACAGAGCTTTTCAGGGAGATGCACAACAGGGAGAGATGAAACTCCTGTGCTGAGATGAAAGGAAGGCAGGAGTGATGCAGCATTGATTTGTGTTGCATTTCTCTGTCTTCACTCATGCATCTCACAGAAAGGTCACCTGTAATAGGCAAAATTTGAAAGGCCCAGAGGTGCATGAATTCCAGAATGCATGACTGTGGATAGGGGAAGGCTCAGCAGAGTTGCTGAGTGTTCAGTTGGACTGAACTTCAATCCATAAAATTATTTTATTACACTTTACCAATCATAAAAGAGCGTGCATGTGAGTGAAGGGGAAGTACGCCAGATTTAGTATCCTCATCTCTGAGGCTGAAGTTGATTTAAAGTTCCTGTCCTTTATTCTTCTTTGGACCATGGGAAGGCTGAGTTTACATTGTTAGCTGCCTGCATCTTTTTTCCTGTCTTGTTATTTCAATTGTCTTCATGAAACAGAACAAAAATCTTCAGAACAGAAATCCTGTAAAGAAATTCTTGAAAGGTGATGGTGTCATGAATAAGAATGAGTTTATTGCAGGGCCCAATGTAGAAAGGTATCAGCTTTCTTTATTTCCATTTTTTCAAGCTTAATTGGAGTGCTAACCATAGTTAATTCTCATGTCTAAAACTTAAAAGGTAAAACTTACATTAATTAAAAAAAAAGTATGATGCTGAATTTCCAAGGCTCCCTGTAACACAGTAAAGTGTTACAGCAGAGCCTTTTAATTTGCAGTCTGTGAGCTTAGAATGTTTTTCTCACACTTTACTCTTGATTGCGTTATTCGTCCTAAAATGTCTTTCTTCTTGTATTATATTCTTCTGCTTTAAATATGAGATTCCAGTAATTTTGGGTGCATGTCCCTGAATCTGCTGATATTAGTGAGCTTTGCTGCTGTTTTTGCATTATGGGCAAGACTGAAATGCATCAGTCATTTGTGCTTTGAAGCTTCCTTGATCTCATTCCATCTCTCTTTTTAAAGATGCTGACATTTCTTCTCAGGTGGCAGCTAATTTCAGGAAAGATATTCAGTGTTTCAAGAGAGGTAGTGAGTATCAAGTAGTTAAAGTAGTGAATTAAAATTAAAAAATTGTCAAGGAAGTAGGGATGGGGAAAAAGACTACAGCTGATTGAAGTTCTCTCACTAGGTAGAATGTGTTATACAAAGATGTAAAGTGAACTTCTCTTCAATATACGCATATGCTTGAGAAGCCAGACCTTGTTTGGGGTTTGGACTATGTTCTGAGAAATCTAATTTACATCAAGCATTGGTCACTCTTCCTTTGTGTTTTTGTGTTTAAACTATCTATCCATCCCTCTTTTTTATCCATCTTGCTTCTGCATCTTTCTTCCCTCTCATTCTTAACCACCCACACCATTAATAGAGTAGTTACTAGCTAAATTCAAACAGCACTGAATGTTACTCTTATGAAGAGACCATCTCATTTCCTCATGCTGAAGAATTGATACCTTTACGTATGTAGCCTCTTCTACCCTAAAAGAACCCAAAGCATTTGTTATCAAATGCAGTTATTTTGGGGGAGGGATGTAGTAGCTCTTTAACAGCACGCAGGATGATAGGGTCAAAATATTTTTGAAAAGCGCCACTAAAGACTCAGTGTCTACCACTAGTAGTCATGTTTCATCCAAAATCATTTACCCATGACTGTGAACTACAGCAGGAGGCTGGCTGCACGTGCTTTTGGAAAAACTCCTGAATCTAGAAAAAGGCTGTGATCCAAGTAATAACTTCTACCCATTTCTCTGTGAGCTGGTCATCCTCATGTGTTTACATGTTTTTTCAGCAGCTTCTGAAAACTCCTCCCAAGTAGATTTCTCCAGCTGAGTGAAAGTAATCAAAAATAGGTCTACTCTGTGGATATATAAACATTATACTTAGTAATCATCGTATGGTATGATGTCATTAATACACTAAAGATATTTAAATACAGATTCACTGATGGCACTTGCATCTTTTTTTTTTGTCTGTGATATGTGAGATTGACAGAAGCTTTGGAATGCTTTAAAAATATTCAATAAACAATGCAGGCATTTTGGCTTTTTCATTTTGTTGTGTGGCTAACTTGTATAAATGCCACTAAAAATTCTCCACTTAGGTTATAAACAGAGGTGCTCTTAACTGTTAAAATATTGGGACCTTCTTTATAACCTTCTCATGATGTACTATTGTTGAAAGCAAGTTTTTTTTAAACAGGTTAATTGTTCACTGTAAAGGATTAGCATCTCATGTATTGATTCATGTTGAACTGGTAATGTTTATCCTAAGATCTCCCCCCCCCCCCCATGTTGTCTGGGCTACTAAGAGATGGTTATTCAGTAGGATCTGGCCTGAAGAAACCTAGGACCAAGCTTTTCACCTGCGATGTTTAAAATGTCCATATTTAGCCTTGTGATTTACACAAGTATATAAACTTTTCCTGCAGTTGCCTGCTCAGTGCCTTTGACGCTTCCATTTAGGTGACAAAATATAGTTACCTTACTACAGACAACACTTTGATAATATTGGCCTTTGTGTTCCAGTGTACAAAATGATCTTCAGTCTTGTTGAGACAAGAAGCATCGCCAATTTTTCAAAGGTAGTGACAATAATGTACGTAGCAGAACCAGCTGGGTGCTTTTCTAAAGTCGTTGTTTATCTGTCATTGGGACTGCATACATTGCTGACGCATGCTAGCAATGGTGGGTAAGTCCATCCTGTTGTAAGCTAACTGATTGCTCTGTTTTGCAGGAGAGGTTCAAATGTTTCACTCACGCTAGATATGTGTACCCCAGGCTGTTCTGAGCAAGGTTTTGGCTATATCATGTCACCACGGGAACAGTCAGCTCAAGAATACCTCCAGACAGCATCAAACATTCTTACTGAAGAGGAACTGCACAAGAAAGCACTGGATCCTTTCATACTTCAGGCAGAGTTCTTTGTGAGTATCTGTCCTTTCCTTATAGGAGCATCAGGAAAATGGGATGTTGTCTATATTCTATGAGCCTTGCTATTATTTTTCTGCAGGACTAAAATTAGTACATAAAAATTCCACTTCGATCAGTGAAGCCCTAAATGAAATCCCCAAATTCATCATCCTTTGAAATGACAATGTCTGAAAGCTTTCAATGATCTTGTCTCTCAAAAACTACAGAATTGGTTCTGGAAACAACAGCAAAGTCTTGTTTTCACCAGTCTGTCTTTTTTTTTTTTCTTTCCCTTTCCTCTTTTCTTCCTCAGCATGCTACTAGTTAATGCAAAATCCAACTTCTTCACTGAAATATAGAAGAAAAGCCTAGTTTGCTATAGACACAGCTTCTTGAAATTTTGAGTTGCCTTAGGGATGAAATTAGTCCAAGCGCATGCTCTTTGTTGTTGAATGTTTGTCATGGAGCTACTTTCCAAGTTGCCTGAATGTTCTCCAGATGACTGAAGCACAGGATGGCTAGGTCACTCAGCTGGAGCCTTAGAAAGTATGTTGTACTGTTTTTTCTTCTGCACAAAAATTATTTACTAGCTGTAAGCTGCTTTGTCAGTTGCTTTTAGGATTCTCTTAAGCACAGAATCTCAGCAGAGTGGAAAGAAAATGCTTTGCAATATAGCATCTTTCTCAGCCTGTCCCCTTTATGACACTTCAAGTGTCACTTGCTCTTGAGAGAGATTCAGAAATGAGATAGATTGGTCTTTTGTTTTAAAGCAGCCTGACAGATATCTGTGGTCCTTAATTCACTTAGTGTGCTGTACAATTTGAAGAAAAGCAGCTTTTGTTTAGGTAATCTGTGATAGTTTCAGAATAAAGCATCTATTGCTATTCAAGGGAAGAAGTGGTCACTTAATAAGTGTCTGAGTTGACTGCTGAACAAATCTTATCTGCAGTTTAATCAGTCTCTGAGGCCCACTGTAGCTTTCACGCAAAGAAAGCAATGTTAGAAGAAATAAGTTTCCTTTCTTTGAGAACTTTTGAATTAGTTTTCCTTCTGTCCATAAAATCAACAGCCAAACCATCCCAGGTCATTTTCATACTTTAATGAAAACTGAAGTGTAGGTAAAAATGCTGTTTAATCAAAATGTAACTTCTGTAATTAAAAATGTAAACTAGATTGCTTTATGAAACAGTTACCACCAGCTCTACAGCATGTATTTTCTGTCTCTGTCTAACCTACTTGGCTTTACAAGTGCAAATTCATAACAAAGCAAGCAGCCGTGCTTGACATTGGAAGAAGAGTCAGGGGTGTCACTTGCAGGGTTAAGTCCTGAAATTCTTACAAGATTTAGAGTTTTAATCACTCAAAGTCCTCTTGAATTCAGCAAGAATTTGAGTGGAGAATAAGTTCCAGAGAGCTTGGCTCAAGTAGGGTTGTGGATGACTGAATACAACATAGCTAAGGAAACCATTAAGGTTTCACTCCCATGCAGCTTCTCAAATTGAGAGGAAACTACTTCCACCAAATGTTTTATAATTAATTGCCTCTGGTTAAGGCCCACAGTATGCTCAGTGCTGTATAAGAGGCCGTCTTCTAAAGCTTGAGAATTTAACAGGTCATCATAATTTCCTGACTTCACTACCAGTGTGTCCAGTACTAGCCTCTCAAATTCAGTGTGCTGCAGCTGTGGTGACCATCTCTGCTCCCAAGCTCCATGAGCTGCTTCTCTGCTGAGCCTGATTTACACATCCCGTCTTATCACGTCTAGTGTCTCCAGTTGGTGGAAGGGTCTTGTTTGACCCTGCCTGGCATTGGCCACTTAATTGCAGGAGGTGAGTACTGGAGAATAAGAAGGTTCTCCTTTATTGTTTTCTTTAGGACTGTAGTGTAGAGAGCAGGTAATCCCTGAACACCTCTTTACTGTCCTTGCCCATGGAGCTGTAAAGTGCGGTGAGCAAAATGAGTGATAAACACTCCTGCCCAGCTCCATGGTATCAGATCAGTGCAGCAACCTGTCATAGTGTGTGTCGTCATTTGTTGCTGGTGAGAGTCACTAGCAAATTACTTCCTTCCACCCTCAGAGAGGAAGAAGGAATGTGAGTCAGAATGGATGGTGTCTGAGGTCCATCACTTTTGGAGCAGAGTATCTTACGTACTACCTTTTACTTAGTTCTGTGCCTACACTTGCAATTCAGTTCTAATAATATTAGGAGCTAACATAATACTGTCTCACATATTACTCAATGAATTAGTCACTATGAACATTTTCATGTAAGGATTTCAGAAAAGAAAGCCAGTGACAGTAAAAGGAAACATCAATCATATAATGGTGGTAAATTGCTAGAAGTACAGCACCATATGTCTTGGTTGACTTCATCACTTTGCCTCCCTCACAGGCAGGACATAATGGGTTTGGGATTTTTATTCCTTTTGTGAATCTAATAATACAGTCTACTCTGTGTTTTTTTTGTTTGCTTGTTTTTTTTGTTGTTGTGTTTGGGTTTTTTTGGTTTGTTTTTTTTTGAGCAGGAAATTCCAATGAATTTTGTTGATCCAAAGGAATATGATATTCCAGGCTTGGTGCGGAAGAATCGCTACAAAACAATTCTCCCAAGTAAGTTTCCTGCTTTTTTTAATCGCTAATGCAGGGTGGTCTATTCCACATGCTGAAGAGCTTCGCACTTTGGTGTGTTTTCCAGGATACATCAGGTGTGCTGTCACTACCCCATATTGTCCACTGGGTGTATTTATGAAGCAGCGACATAGCTTCAAAGCTAAATCAAATTTCAAAAGAGGTACAGAGCATGAACAACCTAAAATTGACAGAAGATCAGTAGCACTTACGTTTTAAATTCAATAGAATTACATCATTTGGTTCTGTTTAAAACTTCTGCACAGGAATTTGGTGTGTTTATTCAGAAGCTACTTAGTGGTTTCTTTGATAAACTCTTTTAGAAGGACGTTATTTTACAGAGCAATGTATTTCTCAGAATCATACCTCAAATGCAAACTGAGAAAGAGTATTGGAAACTGCTCTGATGGCATTAAGATGATAGAGAAAATCAGAATCTTCTGTTACATTGTTTGTAGCCAAGAATTGGAGTTTTAAGAAATGTTTTGGTACAGATTTCTATATGTATAATTTTCTCCTATGTCTCAGTTTAAGATACTTGAAAATGAATACATTTAGATGTCATGCTTCATTTTTGCTGTAAGCCATTGTTGGAAGATGCCACCACTAACCATAGTTAGCTATACTTGCAAAGCCCAAATGGTTCAATGTCAGGTTAGTAAAGATAGGTTCAGAGAAGTCAAAAATGTCCTCAGCTATACCTGTCATTTTAGACAATGAACCTGGGTTGGAAATGGTTCCATGCTACCATATACTTCTAAGAATGATCACACTCCAGGTTAATTACTTGCTGCAAACTTTATCTCAGCCTTATGGATATCTGTGTCAGCCATTGCTGTTGCTTTGACCTCTCCTGATAACTAGTTTCTACCCTACCATGCCTCCAAAGATTAACAAGCTTATTCCAAGCTCATTATGATCTGGATTATTTTTTTTCTTGAATGAATTTTAAAACCACAGTCTCTGTGCAACATTATGTCCCTGGCTGTGGCCGGAGGATGGCCTGATGTCTTTGAGGAGAGAAATGGGCTGACTGGGTTCATCTTTGTTCAGCTACCTCCGTTTTGAAGGGTACAGTGTTGGCAGTAAAGAGGCTAGCAAGGAGTGCAAAAATTATACTTTTATCTCCTTTATGCTTTAAATCTAAGGATCCCAGTAAAGTATCCATGCACAAAGCAGGAGAGGGAATTGTAGGCAAGATGAGGGAGAGTCCAGTCCTTTCTGGGTTTTGACCATCCACTGACTTCCCAGTTTCCGAGCTGACCAAATGTAGCCTGTGCTGCCTTGTGTATCTACTTAGTATTTCTCCAAGCTGCAGAAAGCACTACTGGCAGGAACTACTGGACAAGCTGCAGCAGAGCAGGCTCGGGCAACTGATTATCCAAGGGAACAGCAAGTGCTTGATTACCAAACCAAAGTGAAACCCCAAATCCAAAAACCTAAAAATAATTAAAATTCCATCACCCACTGCATCTCCAGAAGCACTCTAGGCAGTTATTGTTAAAAGGTAAAGTCACTTAACATGATGACCAGTTGCTTGCAACCCTCAAGTTAATTGTAGTAAGTGAGAGACATGATAATAGTCTGTTATTCATCTAATTTATATTTCATTTGTAGTAAATTCTTTTTGCAGATACTCACATTTCACTGTTGGTAGTAAAATGGCTTAGAAGATGGCTTTCTGATGGCAGAAAAGTGTTTTTGGAAAAACGCCAAGCTAACAAGGTTGATGTGGTTATTTCATAAACATGAAATTACTTATTTGCAATCTTCTATTTGGGAAAAGTCCTGTGGAATTTCCTGGAAAATTATGACTTTTCTCTAGGATATTTGAAGGCACTGTTTGATTATATGGAAAAGGGTCTTGTTACAGGATCCCAGAGGGTGGCATGTTGCGTGTCAGTCTCTTTGAATCCTTTTCTGAAGAGTAATGTCTAGACAGACTTTCTTTTTAATTTCTACAGTTTTATTGCTTTTATGCCATTTTCAGTTATGCAAAACACTTCAGTAAGTTTAGCCAATTCCTCTAAAATGTCTAACATAGCATAAATACAGAAAGTCCATAAAAGAGATTGTGGAAAAAATAGCTGACGTCGTTTGGCTTCTTAGAGATGCAGGCTACTACTGTTTGGTTTTTGTGTGTGTGTGTGTGTGTGTTTGTTTATTTGTTTGTTTTAATAGATATGGTGCCTTCTTTAGCCTGGCCTATGCACTAGTTTTGTCCTGGAAGAACATTTTTTGTTAAGAGTAGGATTTGGTTTAACTTAAATGTTTCTGTCTTGAAAAAATCGAAATTCATGCCACAAACTCTCATGATATTAAAGTGTTATGATTTTTGAAAAGAATGAGTTATTCCTTTTTATACATTTCTAAGAGAGGCAGTTTAACTCAGTTACGCTTCCTTAAAGCAGTGCAAATTCTTCTATCAACAATGCATTAAGAAGCTTCTCTTCTATGAAATAAGGTTAGAACTGCTCACTAACATACTACTGTAAAAAAATGTAAATACATTAGCAGAAAAATCACAAGCCAAGTACTATAATTTGGAGTAAAAGAATATTATAACATTTTAATATTTGTGGGCACAGCAGTAGCAGTCCACACTGAGAATTAACTCGAGTTCAACTGCAGCTGAATACCAAAAGGAACCTTTGCTTAGAAGTCTGTGGCACTTAACTTACTTGATAGAGTTCTTCAAATCCAATTTGTTTGTCCCTAGAGATTCACTATAAGCTGGACAGCATAGTATTATTGCTGTTCTGAGAAGGGGGAAATGATGTAACCATTACTCAAACTTGAGCAGGCTCCATGGATGACTGCATAAAACCCAGACAAAAGGACCTTAGGCAAGGGGCCTCACTACCCAGTCCAGTAACATTTAAATAAACATCTGGCAACTGATGTTACCTTTTTATGGTGTAGCATTATCTCCTGTCTCATCATCTCCCCAGCACTAGGGAGATGAGCAAAGGAGAGCAGGAAGGAATTGTATTTCAGAGGAACTCGCTAGCTTCCATATTTCTGTTTTACTAAACACCATCTCCGTTAATATCTTTGCTTTGTAGATCACATGATATTGTGACTTCATTATCACATAATAGATTATGTGAATTAGTTCTGTCTGAGGACAGCGTTTCATGCTGTCTGTTTATAGTACAGTAGAAACAGCTGTGTGTTTGGTCCTTTGTGCTTGATCCAATATCACACTGTTTGCATATTTATTATTTTGTTCTGGTTTCTGAACAGTCTCATTTTTTTTTTTTTAATGAAGATGTTTTCTGTGGTTTGTTTCTAATATTCTCCTGGTGATGCACTGTTAATGTTTGCTGAGGGCCTCTGTCAGAAGAATGTTTCTTGTGAATGATAACAAACTGGAGTACTGGTGATAATGGATGAATATGGGCCTGTGTAAGCTTGCATTAAAACAAGTAGAACAGCTCCCATTGACTTCAGTGGGAGCTAGACTGAGGTTCTCAGATGGAATCATGTTTTCCTTTGCTGTCCTATTAAAAGAAGAATAATGCTTCATAAATAGTGCTGAAGAGGAAGGGCCTCAAGTACTGAAACATCTTGTGCAAAAGGACTGTTTAATATCCTTCCATTTTTCCCCAGCCATTACATTTGTTAATAGCACTTCTCGAACTTTAGCTTATTGCAAGACAAAATGGGGGAGAAAATATTCATCTGGCTTGCCTGCACACAAGAAATGTATATTTATGATTTGGGAGAAAAAGTGTTTGCTGCCATTAGAATAATGTCTTACAAGCCAGGATGGATCTGTTCACCCAACAGACTGAGAAATAATTTTCTGGAGCAGAAAAGTTGCTGCTTTTCCAGAGTTGCTCTGGGGCACTGACTCTGTGACAGGAGAAATTCAGCAAGCTTCAGAGTGGGTAAAACTATCAGAGGAAGCTAAAAGACCCCAAGTACCTTTCACCTTTTTCTGTATTAACATTTTAACATGAGAGCTTTCCAAGGCCATTGACATCTATTGTGATAGCCGTGAATGCATCCAAATGTCTCGCTGTACAAACTTCTGTGTCTGTCTTTCTCTCCTATCAGCAAATGATAAACTATTGCTTATTTCTTTACACATTTCAGATCCTCACAGCAGAGTGTGCCTTACCTCAGCTGATCAGGACGACCCACTTAGCTCTTACATCAATGCTAACTACATCAGGGTAAGAGCTCAACAGTCCTATATGTTTGCCTAGCCTCTATTAGCCACTGTTAATATAAACAAATTTGAACGTCCACTGGCTTTTAAAGGCATCGTGGCTGATCTGATTGTTCTTCTCTCCTGCTTACATTAAATGAAAACTAAATCTCAAAATGCAATTACACTGGTTCAAACCAGAGAAAAGCACATTTCTGCACTTCTTGATGCAAATTGCTTGTCAGCTGGCTGATCGGGACACTGGAAAATAAGCCTCAATAAGGTTTGCGACCTAGGTAGAGTCACCTTGAGGCTGTTGGACTCTCATTGCTGGAGTTATGAGACCATATTGTACCTTTGCTCCATGTGCATATGTGCAGGAGAGAGGGGAAGAACCGATGCCATGGTGTCTTCATTCCAACCAGCTTTTAAAGACTGAACCTTCAAGGTTGTGGTGGACATCCTGTTAAATATGTTCTCTTGTTGTTTTGTTGGCAGGGCTATGGAGGAGAGGAAAAGGTATATATTGCTACTCAGGGACCGATAGTTAATACTGTCAGTGATTTCTGGAGAATGGTGTGGCAGGAGCGTTCTCCCATCATTGTCATGATTACCAATATAGAAGAGATGAATGAGGTAATGGTGTTACATATAGTCTGTATTTTTATCTGTACTCTGGCAGATATTTTCAGCACAGATGCTAAGCCTGCAGAAATAAATGAACAGAAGTTAGTTCAGTGGCCTAAACAATCAGAGCTAGAATTAAATTCGTCAGAGTTAAAGATGTGAGCTGCTTTTCTTTCAGTTCAATTTACTGAAAGACTTGTTTTGCTGTCTGACTTAGCCTACTGCTGGTTCTGCTATTTTTTTGTCTCCCTGCTGACCTGAAGCCTTTCCAAACCCAGCTCTATTTGCAGACATGCTTTAAAGCTGTCTCTAAAGGAATCAGAAAGAATTGTATTCTAGCCCTATTTGTTTTAGTCTTCAACAGCATCGATGTTTTTCAATCTTGCATTTATTATAGTTCGTTGTCTATAGCCACCTCTCTCAGAGCTGTCCCTGATTTGTGAAAGATAGTTACAATAATCAACAACTACAGCTGACTTGGGTGTGGAGGCTCTTTTCCTCAAATATGTCTAGGAAATGCTGTTGAAATACTGAGATTAAGAAGCAGAAATTTTCTATTTACAACCTGCTGGAATTGGTGCTTCTAGAAAGTACATCGTCACAATGTTTCTGGTAATCTGCCTAATGTTATTTTTATTTGCAGTAATAAATACTGCTGCCCTGCAGCTGTTCATTACTAATTTACCTACTGCAAAATTTACCCCATAGCAGAGTTGCAAGAACTGTGTGCTTGGTCTTCAGTTTACAGGTTGGTAGCTGATCTTCTTCCGTCACCTTTATTGGCAGTGTAGAATGTGAGAATATGGTCTGGGCATGTGTTGAGCTCTGCATCCCCCTTAACCTCTGGCAGCAAGCTGTAGTAGAGAAATACAAATGGTGTTTCTTATCTGCAGCAGCAATATCTGTCAAAGCTTGTCCCCGAAACTCAGTAGTTCAGTTGAGAGCGTTTCTTTTGGAGAAGACATTTCAGACACTTAAAAGATGGAGAATATAGTCATACAGATGGCCTGAAGTGCTAGCTGGAAGCTGAGTGCCCATAATTTTTGCATGTTCACAAACCTTTAGCTTTCCCCAGTTGTGAAGTAAATCATTTTAGCCTGAATTTTGATGGAAAAAATAGATGCGGATAAGACAGACACAGAATTACCATGCTTTGCAATATAAAAAAATATGTATATATAGTTGTTATAGCTGACAAATTGGACACATGCTCTCAGGGCACTGCTGATTTAAAAAAAAAAAAAAAGTTAGTTGCTAATCTAAATGTTTTGTTTGTACTAACATTTTAAACTCACATCCTCACATCCACTTCTATCTGAGGCAGCACTGAAAGAATAACTTGCTCATTGATCAGAGTTGGCAGGTTATGGTGAACAAGATGTTGAAATATTATGACATAGTATACCCAAATCATTAAAGGACTGAGATTTGAGAGAGAAAAAGAAGCAGAGGAAACATTGGTCCTGAATGATGTATTTGCTGAGTTCTTCTGCTATAGTTTTCATATAAAGGTTATTTTACATTCCTGTTATATCTGAATTTCCTCTTATCCACACTGACAAAGTATTTCATCCATCATCTCAGTCTTAGGAAGGAGCACAGTGCAGTGGTGTTGCTCTATATGAGTGGAGCTAGCTACAGTCTATATCGTAACAGCTGTTGAGTTTTTTCTGATACCTTTTGTATCAAAAATTAAAAGGTGTCAGGAATCTCAGCCATAAATACAGGGTAAGTCCTTTCATGTGGATGTCTCCTATATTCATTCCCTCTTTTCCATAATACATATTAATATATGAATAACAGGACTCAGAATTACGTAGATTCAAAACCAAAACCTTTGTTTTGCCATGATGCTAGTAACGGAGGCTTTGTGTTCCTGCTCAATGCAACAACTTGGGTAATGTGCGTATGAAGAGCTCTGTATCTCAACCCTCTGTCGCATCTAATCTGAACTGACAGACAGCCCACAGAAATGAGTGGGCAATCTTACTCCACTCCTTGAAGCAGAGCAACGTCTGTGCTATTGATAGATGCTAGCGCACTTGACAATTTTTACAATGGATTCTGCAGTTTAAGAAGAGAGGAAGTAAAAATGAGATCTGCGTAAATAATTTTACAGAGACACAGTGGGCCACATTCCCAGTGGGTTATTAAATGATGCGCTATACAGATGGAACAGCACTGCTTCTCCCACACACAAATTTTGACTCAGTAACTTTGCAAGACACTCTTCTGTTGTTAGTCTTTCTCCTGAAATGGAATTATTCTTGGTGGGGGAGAGCAACACACAACTTTAACTCACTTCCTTCAAGACTGTGTGCTGCCATGTAGAAGAGAAAGCATGCAACCATCCTCTTTAACTGGGTCTGTCCAGCAGCAGGTTCTCATTCTCTTATGATAACAAGATGTTTCTTGCTTTAACATAGGGGAGTCTTTTTCTAAGAAACTGCCTTGTTCATGTTATTCCTTGTCCATGGACCTGTCCCTACACCGTGTTGAAGTGTTTGTCTCTTCTTTTGCATGTTGATTAGCTTAAAGAGAGATTGCATACAAAAAAACTCAATTGTTTTCAGTCCTTCCAGAACAAGAGTAGTTACAGATCCCCACCTACTTGTGCAGAGTATCAGTACCATGATGTAGATTTGCATATGGACTGTCGTTTCAGCTTCTCTAATTGTCAGGCGGTTCTGGCTGCATCTATGGTGGCGTTTTGGCAAAATCAAATGTAGCAGTCTGATAGATCCCATAGCAATTGCTTCCTTTTTGTTCCTCATCTTTGATGTAAGATCCTCAACATCTATTTAAAGTGGATTTTGGTACATAAGATAATTCCCCAAACATCTCCAGTCATGTTCAGGAGTCATCCCCGTCGCTACAGGAAGGACATGGACGTGCTCGAGCAAGTCCAGAGAAGGGCGACCAAGCTGGTGAGGGGTCTGGAGAACAAGTCTTACGAGGAGCGGCTGAGGGAGCTGGGCTTGTTCAGCCTGGAGAAGAGGAGGCTCAGAGGCGACCTTATTGCTCTCTACAGTTACCTTAAAGGAGGCTGTAGAGAGGTGGGGGTTGGTCTGTTCTCCCACGTGCCTGGTGACAGGACGAGGGGGAATGGGCTAAAGTTGCGACAGGGGAGTTTTAGGTTGGATGTTAGGAAGTACTTCTTTACCGAAAGGGTTATTAAGCATTGGAACGGGCTGCCCAGGGAGGTGGTGGAGTCACCATTCCTGGAGGTCTTTAAAAGACGTTTAGATGTAGAGCTTAGCGATATGGTTTAGTGGAGTACTTAGTGTTAGGTCGGAGGTTGGACTTGATGATCTTGAGGTCTCTTCCAACCTAGAAATCTGTGATACTGTGATACTGTGTGATATGTTCTTTTGTACAAAAACCTATGCAGGTGATAATCTTATATTCAGAGAGCAATGGCCCTTTATCAAAAGTAGAAAAAATGTATTTTGTATTTCCATATCCATTTATACACGCCACAGAAACAGCAGCAACTAGTCTATATTGTGTTAATCATTATTATCTTAAGAAAAGAATTAATCTGAAAACACAGGCTATTAATAAAAACAAGCACATTTCTGCTGGCCTTTCTAGTGAAACCTCAAAATGTGTATCAGTTGCACAAAGTTAAATAAAGATGTGTGTATTTAAAAACAGTGGTTAGTCATTATTTGATTTGTGCATTTTTATCATGCAATCAAGCTGTTATGAATGCAGCAAAAATTGCCAGAAATGTGGTCCCTGTATAGAAATTGAAAATGTGTACTTATTATAGAAACAACCATCATTCATATTCATCTATGCATGCGCTAATCCAATTTCAGAGGAGTAAAAATGAACCTCCCTTGACGGTTGCTTAACTAGATTTATTTTATATTGCACACAGAAATGCACAGAATATTGGCCAGAGGAACAGGTCACCTATGAAGGAATAGAAATCACAGTTAACCAAGTCATACAAGCAGATGATTACCGTTTAAGGCTCATCACCCTAAAGGTAAATCATTCAAATGTACTTAAAATAGTTTTGCTACCTAAACCCTTAAACAGGACTTCACAGAGAGCTGTGTAGAAATATTTGCACAGTAAATTACTGTACAAGTATCACTTTTAACTACTGCAGTCATTATTGCTCTGTCCAATTCACCAACATACAAATACCACAATAATGTAAGCAATCCAAGATTTATACCATGTGAGTACAATCTGAAAACTTCCAGGCCAACTTTAGCAGTACAGGGTTAACTCAGTGGAAGAAATCAGTGACTTCTGTGCCTGTGTCTTTTGTGTTGATTGATCTCTTCGGTTACCAGCGATAGGACCCAAGGAAATGGCATGAAGATGCATGTTTTGGATTTTTCTTACCAGCAAAAGGCGCTTCACTGAGAGGGTGATCAGGCACTGCAACAGGCTCCCCAGGGGAGTGTTCATGGCACCAAGCCTGATGGAATTCAAGTAGCATTTGGACGACGCTCTGAGACATATGGTTTGATTTTTGGGTGTTCCTATGTAGAGCCAGGAGTCAGACTTGATGATCCTTGTTGTGTCACTTCCAACTCAGGATATTCTATGACTGGTCACTGAGAGTGACATGTTAGTTCAGTGACAGCATCTTACCAGCCTTTGCAAGTCATACTACAGACAGTGCTTGTGGAATAACCCACTAAATGCTGTGATGATATTCTGTAGAATTCAAAGGCTTGTGTGTTCTTTGGGCCATGGACTTAGTCAAAGCATTACTGATTACTAACAAGAATCTTTTACTTGCATGGAGTTTTACATATTTTGTAGTAGGAGACCCCTAGAAAACATTTAGATGGTATTTTTTGTCTACGTATGACTATTATTAGACTCTTGTCAGACTGCTAGATATCTCCAGTTGTTTATGCTTAAGATGACTGTTGTGCTACTAACAAGAAATGGAAGAGTTGCGAACTGACCAAAACTCTTTTCATGTTGCTTGCCTGCCTTCAGTTTCTTGCAGTGGTTGGACTACTGGTCTGCTTGTCATAATAGTGGTGTGGTAACACTCCTGCTGTTCACAAGGCTGACTTGACTTTGAAGATGCTTTAAGGAATCATTCACTCTAAGACATTAAAACTGCTGATGACCTTTATCAACACTTTTCACCACAGAATTATCTCTGCTCATGTTTCTAAGCGTAGTATCTTTCCAGCTATTTGTCTAATTTTACATACCAGTAACCATTCTATCATCTCGTGAATAGAGAGTTGAAAGGCAGATTTACTTTTTCTTAAGTACTTGGGTGCTACTTAGTCTAAAATACCAGTCTTATTTTACAACTGATTTCATTGTTAGGTTCTTGAATCTCAAGCTATATGCTTTAATAAGAACAATCTATTTACATAAACTTAATACATATTTAATATACCACACCTACCCTCGACTTCAATATAACAACACCATTTCTTTCCAAGCTGAAAAAAGCCTTCCTTTTATCCAACCATTTTCAAGTTTCTTCAGCCATATGCTAATAGGCAGAAAGCCAGTATGTGAAATTTCAGGTCTGGACTGAGTGTGGGAAGTCTGTCACTCATGCTTTTTGTGAAAGCAGCAAGGAGAAAATCATGTTCTCCAACAAGTGGGAAGTAAAGAATATTTACAAGTGTACTGCAGACTTGCACTGACCTTAAATACAACCTATCCCAAACAATACAGTGCAGCAGCAAGAACAATATATAGCTTAATTCTTCTGGAATAATGATATCTCACAGAATTGGTCACACTTCAGTTACAGTGACAAAACAATTGCCTCAATAAAAATCCTGCGGTCTCTTCCAGAAGAGTTTCTTCAGAATTATCCCAAGTCTTCTCAGCCTCAAAGAAGCACCAGTGAAGAATATTTTTATTAAAGTCAAATCAGAAGTGTACAAGCTTCTATAAGCAGAAACATGGAACTGGTAACAGCATAGACAAAACTAAAGATATCCAGAGCTCATGCTTAGAACTTTGGCTGTTTTCTGTTTCTGTCAAATGAGTGGTTTTATGTAGTGATTCATGTTTTTCTTCAGATGACTTTAATCTTTTACTTTTCTCTGAGTTTTATTGACAACATTTGAATTACAATTTTCACAACCCACTTAAGAATACAGTATTCATAATTTCTGTGGCTTACACATAGTCACATGTTGAAAGGCAACTGTGCATATCCATGTTTCAGAGCAGTGTTGAAATCTGATCTGGTTTCCTGTCATGAGCTCAAAGTGCTATTCATGACAGTTAGTTATCCTCTCTTAACCAGAATATCTTCTGACAAAGGTAAATAACCTAGGGCCATGCTCTATGCTACAGTAGTAAGACACTTTTTCTCAACTGAGCGAGACATACCCTTAAGGTTCCCAATGGCTGCGCACTTCAATGAGCACTTCAAACCCGGCATAAGCTGGAGCAACTACTAAATGAAGCCCAGTCTCCCTCTGTCCAGCTCTCTTGTTTCCTACCCTTGTTCCATCTCCCATGTCCAACACAAGCATTTGTGAGAATGTGCAGTAACCGAAAGAGGGGAAGCTGATCCATGTGAAAATTAATCCTACTAGAGAAAGAGAAAAGATTTAACTCGATGACTTCCACAGTCCAGTTTACAAATGAAGCTATGCAAAGCTTTGCCAACCCAGGAGAAGGGTGGGAGGTGGCAGTCATGGAGCACTTCTAACATCCATCAACTGATAGTCATAGGGACTTAGCCTCAGTGACAGAAACTATTTCTAGATTTTTGCATCTCTTTCTTTAGAAAGAATCAAATTTGTTCTTTTTTTCCCCCCTCATCTCTTGAACTCAGCCAGACGTGTTTAAGGAAAGGTTGTGGAAACTAACAGCTCAGTTCCTGGACTTCGTGAAGCCATTTGCTTAGCCCTGTGCCAGCTGGCTTATGTAATGGCTGAAAGGGTAAGGCGAATTCCCTGAGCTCCATGTTTGGCACCTTCAGGAATCAGGCAGAAGGATGTCACTTTGAACACAAAATCAGAGGCACAGAGTGCTGCTTGGCACTCAGAAAAGGTAAAGGCACGTTTGCTATATTCATAGCCATGCTGAGAGATAGAGGCAATCAGAATTTGTCTCATGAAAAACCCTGGACTGCAACTAGATGCAATTCTCCTCTTCCAGTGTCTCTGAATCTGTCACCATGTCTAAGAGAAGAGAAGTGACAGGAAACTGATAAGAGTCTGTCTGTCAGAAAAGAGAGAAAAATAAGCTCCGATCTCTATCCCTCATCTAGCTAGCTAGCTATCAAAGACAGAGATATGGCTCCTGGCTCTCTGTCTGTCAAATAGATTATGAAAGCAATTATGTCACAAGTACAGCTCTGGCTTTGCTGAATGAATCTGTCAAGAGGGAGCAGACTGTTTTGCACACAGCTCTTGGCACTAAAAGAGCAGAGTACTTCTGGTGGGGGGGTTGTAGGTTTTTCTTTTTTTTTGAGGCAGTTTGTTGAAGTGCAGACTTGATCTTTGGAGTCTAGATTTCTGTGTTGTGTGGCTCACCATTTGGTTCTCCTGTTCCTTTTAGCACTGATTTGCTCGCCACATTCTTAAAGGAAGGCCAGGTTTCAACATGACTTTACAATTAGATTTAAAAAAAAAAACAAAAAAAAAAACACTTTGTGATGTGATGTTTATCTTAACTGGGTTGCAGAAAGGAGAAGAAGTCAGAAACCTGAAACATTACTGGTACACATCTTGGCCAGACCAGAAGACACCAGATCAAGCTCCCCCTCTGTTACAGCTGGTACTGGAAGTGGACGAGGTAATGCAGAGTGCAGAAGAGAAGAATGCCCCAGTGATTGTTCACTGCAGGTAAATAAATGATGTATGCAACTTTGAAGGGCTCCTTTGCATACAGTGGCATACTGTTGTATTGGCCATCAGTCAGACATGTAAGAGATCTGGTCCAACTGCTTTAAATATTCTTGGAGCTTCCAAATTCAAGTTTTCTCTTTCCACCTTTTGCACACACACAGTCTGAGCTGAACACAGAAGATGTTGGTGGCTCAGTTACAAGTAATAAGTCTCATTTCATTTGTCTTACCAGAAGTAAATGTCTTCAGTAACCTTAAAAGGGCCATTTTACCATAATGAACACTCTGAATGAAACTGAGTAGGAAGATACATGCAATCAGAAAAATAAGAACCCTTAACTTCAATAATAGTAATAATAAGATATCTTTTACCAATAAAAAAATAGAAGTTCTGGAGAACAAAAGCAAGTCTTCTTTTGCTAGTGTTTAGAAAGGTTAAATGTGATTACTTGAAAACAACAAGTCAGTTCTCAAAACAATTATTCCAAGTAAATTGCAAAAAGTGTAATAAGTGATGCAGTAGTACTGCCAGGATAATTTTCTATTATTTCAATAAAAGTACATTTTGATAAATGTACTTTTGGGATTTCTGTAAGGAATTTCACCTAGTTTTGCATAGCATTTTCTAGGAAATGACATAGTCGTTAGTCAAAAGCCATAGTAAATGAGATATTATCATATAACAGGAATGGTTTTTTTGAAGAGACTCTGGCATGAATGGTTCATAGTCCAGTGTTGCCAAAGATCCACCTATAAGCAAATAGAGAGTAATTATTAATAGAAAAGTCATATAATGCCACACTAGTGTTAGAATCAGATCTCTTCAGGTTTATCTTGATTGTTTGATTTATTTACTTAGAACATGTGTTTTAATGTAGCTACTGACAAGATCCTATGTCCAGGAAAAAAATGGATATCATGCTTAGGGCTATGATCTCCTGGAAAGCAGGTGTCTCAAAAAATATCATGGAGGTTGTACTGGTTGTATATGAGCTCCCTATATAATGCTGAAGCTGAGAGGTCAAATGCAGTTCTGAATCCAGAAAAGGAAATTCAATAAGAAATGCAGAGTTGTCATTCTTTCTGTATGCAGAATGGGTAAATAATTAAAGTGCTATGTCCACTTTTTCTGCCTCTGTTTTGGAACGAATTTTGACAAATAGGGGAGAGTTCAGAGAAAAATAACGAACGGTTTGTAACAAGATCCCCTTTACCCTTGGAAATCTGTATTTCTCAAAAATCTCATTGAAGAAGGATGGTGTTTGCTGCAGGTGAAGATTCTGACCACTGTGTCACTTGTGCTTTGCATATTTGCCTGGTCTTCTTGTATGGTGTCACATCCATGATCTGGATATAATTTGGAGGCAATTAGCGTATTTTTATTTAAAAACAAAACAACAACAACAACAAAAACTAAGAGACACTAAGAGGCATGGCAATAGGGTTAAGAAGTGTTTTATGTGATAGGTGGGGACCAGAGCCTTTTCAGATTATTCTTAGTTGCAGTCATTTTATCCAAAGAAGGAATTTAAACTGATGCCTCTAATTGAGAGCGGTGTGTGCAGCAAGCCGTTGGTCAAGGCCTGAGTTATGCAGGGTACTTGCATCTCCTTTGGCCTCTGTGAGAGGTCCTCAGTAGAACATAATCTGGTGCGTTTGGCCTTCAGTGATGTAAAGTAACCCACCTTGAAGAAGAAAAATAAGTACAAGCCTAATCATGAAGCTATTCTTAAAAGCAATGTAAAGTTAAAGGAGGCTAGCAGTCTTGGTAAGGTTCTGTGGATAGCGTGGCAGTCTTAAAAAGGATTATGACTTTTTTTCAGCCACTGAGGGACTTGCAGTTTGGCCTGGGATAAGTATTCTCTTGGTGCTGTTTGTCTTTGAAAATGTTGTACCCTCCCTTTGCACAATAATCTATGGATGGGAAGCAGCATACAAGAGATGCGTACAATAGCCTATTTGATTATGGTATCAAATGTAAGGTGAGGGGCTTTTCTTTTTTTTAATCTCTTGATGTGCATCCATATGCATCAATGAGTACTTTGAAACTCTGAAATATATGAAGTCTTGATAAACAAACTAGAAGATAAATTGAGACATGAGGCACAGAGTTTTAGGGACCAGGAAAAAGAAGTCAGGTAGGTACCTCCATCACAGTTATTTGACTATAAGACTGGGATTAGCTCTTAGGAAGTAAGATGGCCCACCAAACTTCCATTGAATTGCCTCAATCATTCTGTAATAGAAGTTAAAGCAATTACAATGTAGCTGTTGCTAATGCAGTTTCCATAACAAGCATAAATACTGAATTAAAAAAAAATAATTCTATACGATCAAAGAAAAACAGTATTAGGAGTCAATCAGCAGCAGCTATCTGCAGACTCCATTATTGCTGGTACATTTGTTGCCAGTGTTTTTGTGTTATGACTTTAGCACAATTTAAATGGAAGCAGGATTTCTTACAGTTGTGTCAGGTAATTATTCCTGAGGATGCTCACTTAATTATTTAACATATAAGAAGGGCTGTCAGCTTTTGCTGCATAGTTTTTTTTATAAGGTGATAAGAATTCACAGCTTCAGTAGCACTGTGCCTTTGAGAATAAAATCAATTCTGGTTATTAAGCAAGGACTGAATCAGATACAGAAATGTTCAGGAAAGGTGAAGCTTCTTTAATAGTCAATTTGTTGTATCCTACTCTAATTCAGAGAATTAATAGATTGCAGAACTGATAGCAAATGGCACCATACTTATCATATTGTTGTTAGCTAAATTGAATTACTAAAGTAAGGGGGCTTTTTTACTGTACATATGAATGAAAAATAGCTTTCAAAGAAGCTGTAAGGATTAAGAATCTCAAAGCAAAGGTTGCCCTCAAAGCAAGGGTTGCCCTCAAAGCAAGTCTAACCAAGAAATACTATTTAACTTCTTAGTTTGACAAATTCAATGGTATATTAGGTAAGACAGTACGTGGTAGTCTATTTTTTGGCACTGTATGTGAAATAATCATGCTTTTGATGTGAGTGGCTCACACTGAATCGTGTTGTCCCATTGAAGCCATTCATATTCACAAGCACCCACCTGGCAGAGGTTGGAGGGAGGAAAGGAATAATGGGGTTTGACTGCTGGTTTTCCTGTTAAATGAGTGCCATTAAGTTCCAAAGCCCTTCTAACTTGTTCACTGCTTCTCTCTCCTTTTCCCTCCCTTAGTGCAGGCATCGGGAGGACAGGCTGCTTTATTGCAACTAGTGTCTGTTGTAAACAGCTGAAGAGTGAGGGCATAGTTGACATATTGCGAACAGCCTGCCAGTTACGGTTAGACAGGTAAGAAAACCTGTTTCTTTTCCAGAAAAAACTAAAAAGAAAAAGAAAATTGGTAACCTTTCCCTTTACTTAAGGAGGAGAAAATCGGAAGAGGGAGAACATTCCTGGAACGAAGTTGTCCTGTTCTAAGCAGTTCTGTCTTGCCTGTTTTATGAGAGCAGTAAATTTTAACAAACATCCCTAGTTAGGTTCATAGCTGGCATCCAAATCTGTGCAGCTGTGCAGGCTTGGAATGACCTTTCACCAGCAGAGGAGTTGGCCCCATGTTCATACAGAAGCAAAGGCTCAAAGTTGCACTTGTTTCAGAACTGTAGATCAGCACTTTGCTCCCAGGAGTACAGAAAATTGGCCTCATGTACTTGGAGCTGTGAGCACTGCTGGGAGGGCACTGCTGCTTGGGACTTTGTGGGGAGGGGGAGAGCATGCACAGGCTGAAGTGTTTGCAGACATATGAAAGGAGCTGTGAAAATCTCCAGAAATTCAATGGTTTCCAGTTAAGCATTTCTTAACACACCACCTTGAGTTTGATTATGAAGTAAACAGACTTGAATTTTGCACCAGAGATGTTATTTTTCCTCTCCCACTGGTTTCAAGTGCCATCAAAACATGTCTCAGTGCTCTCTCTAATGATAATGATAAATGTAGTCGGGGGAAGAGATGTCACGAAAAACATACCAAAGATTTTTCTGAGGAAAAAAAGAACCTCAACCCCACACTGAACTTTATTTCAGAGGAGAAATTATGCTCAGTGGGAGGCAGAAAATGAAATGCTTGCTGCCCTGCTGAGGCTCTGATAGACAGGGACCTGCAGGAGCTTGGAGATTTGGCTATTTCAACAGATTTCAGGCCAAACAAGGAAAGGCTTCTTGAGGAAAAAGAAAACCAAAATACGAATAGTGAGTGCTGATTATCCATGGCCCAGTGAAGTATCTGGCTGGATCTGATATATCTTGTGCCCATGACTAGTATTACACCGGAAAATAGCCACACGAATGATGGTCAAAGACACCTGTTTACAAACGTACTTGGCACAGAAAGCAGATTAAAAATACTTGCTTTGCTGGGAGAGGGCAACTGGCAGTCGCTTGTAGAGGCAGAAGGGAGGTCGTGCTTAAAGGATGCCACAGAGCAAAAGCAAGCCTGCAGGGGCCGCTGTTGCTGCCGTGTACCTCTTGTTAGTAGGGTGGGATGTGAAAAAGCCATTTAATCTCATGGGAGGAAATACTCAAGATGGAAAGCAGTCAAATCACCACCTTGCTATAGGAAAGCATGGTTTCTTCAAGGAGTGAAAAAGCCCTTCATTCCTTCACAGATTACCTTTGCAAAAAAACTGTGCATTGGGCTTGCACTGCTGGCCAACAGTTGGTCCTAACATAACATGGTATGACTAAGGAAAGGAAGTGATCATTCCTGCATCCTTCCGGCAGCGCTGAGACACATTTGCTGTCCTTCCCCAGAATGCAACTCAAATTTGAAAGGTTCCTGTGGCAAGCAGGGGTGAAAGAGTAATATCTCTGTTCTGTGCCAAAGCCTGGACTGCAAGCACATGCTGTGGTATGCATGCGTGGGAAGGGGAGGAAGCTACTGCAAAACAGGAAACGAGATAAAATGGAAAATCACTTCCTGTGGTCTGAAACTTGATGGCCACCCTAGCGCTTCTGTTGCTACAACTTCAGGGTCCAACCTTGCTGCTAATGGGATTGCATGGGGAGTAGTTGCTAGATATGACTAAAATTCCTTGTGTGTCATGGACTAACATAAATATATTTCAGTGCTGTGTGTGGCACAGAAGGACTCTAACCATGAGCCTGTGTTAAATAGAGCAGATGGAGAAGAGATGCTCAGCTGGGAAATAGTTTCTTTAAAAACATGCTGTGTGTTTCCCACCCTTTGCTCATTGATGAGAGGTTGAAGCATGGTTCCTGCTCATTATTACGAGTGTGTTTCAAGCATTCTGTTAGCAAAGTAACTGCAAGAGGCTGAAGAAGGAGGTTGTCTTGAACCTTCATCTACCTTCTGGTAGCATGACTGTATGATCCACAATTGTTAAGCTGGGCCCCAGAGAAGAGGGCAGTCCATGAGGGTGGTGCTACCAGTCTGCTGCCCATTTGGCTTAGAGGAAGCAACTTTCCATTAATTTCCTCTGATTTCTGATGGAAGGCATCACATGTTCTCTTTCTCAAGCTGATACAGTCTGGTTGGCACTGGCCACCCCCAGGCTCCCACGTTCCTCAATGCTACTTGTTGTTTTAGACTCCTTTTGGCACTGCATTCCCTGGATCCATGCACCAGCACTAGTGCTGGGACAATTTTGCATAAACCTGTGAATTTGAGCTACAGCTTTTAATTATTTTCATAATCAATTATGAAGAGATCGTATCACTGTTATGAGGTACTCTTAGCAAAATTTAAGGTGTTTTTCTTTTTCATTCATTTTTGTCTCCCACTGTAGTATTTGTGTTCATTAATATGGTACTTGCAGAAATACACAGGTTAATGATGCACAGAGAAGCAAATTGTGTTTCTGCTCCTGCTTGCATTTCCTTTCAGATTTGCAGGTTTAAAGAGAACAGTAAAAGCTGAACCAAAACACATTTCTGCTCTTGGAGTCTCTTACTAGTCAAGGTGTGCATGACAGTCAATTGAGTTACTAGTTAGAGTTGTCCTTTGTAAAAATTACAGTGTCTGTTCCAAAATCCTGCTCTCAATCATCTGGTTTGCTGGTGATCTTACCCCCCCAAAAAAAAAACAAACAGTCTGGGATGGCACAAAGACATTGCAGACTGGGAAAGTAGGGTGCTGCATCAATTCTCTGGGCTAGCCTGGCTCTCTGTAGTCCTGAATTTGTTCCTGAACTCAGTCCCTAGTGCAACTGTGAAGTCTTACAGGAGCTACTTCACCTCTTTATATTCCCCCAGCTCATATCTGTCCGTGTAGAGCTTTGAGGTACGCGTTGCTTTTTGCCACGTTTAAAATGGTGCTTAGAATACAGGTGCTACAGCCATATATATGCAAATGAAGATGGCGTTGTCTTACTGGATTCAGGCCTCTGCTGTTCCTGTTCTGACTTGTTTCTGTTCCTTGGTTAGCAGAGACTTTCAGAACGGAGCTTGAGGTTGGACTGCAAGCTGGTTACAATCAATGGGTGCTTTCTCACTCCTTTCAGGAAATTTTGGAATAGATCTTTTGTGTGTAACACCAGCTTCATGCTAGCTGTGCCATTTCCTAGTATGTTATTTGCATGTAATAAGGCTACTGTTTCCCTCCCCTTTTTTTCTTTCCTTTTCAGGGGAGGAATGATCCAGACTTGTGAACAGTATCAATTTGTCCATCATGTCATGAGCTTGTACGGAAAACAGCTTTCTAGAGCAGCAGAAGAATAAGTGTTCATGATATTCCTAAAGGCTAAAACCAAGAGAACTTTTGACTGCATTCAGATATATTTCAGATCTGATAAGAGATGCATGGTAACCTGGCTGTCTTAGCTGGAGAGAAAGATATATTATTTTACTTTGATATTGCTTTTATGCTCTTGTTTGCATTGACATTTAAGAGCTGAGGTATGCCTTGTCTTAAACATATGTGACAGGACATAATCTTCACCAAAAAAGGCTTATTTATACTGTAAATAAGGATAGTAGCTTCATTTGTTACAAAATCGAAAAGAAAAAAAATCAGTCTTCAGTTTGCTATTTTTAAAAGATAATTGCTATTCTATCCAAATACAGTGTGAAACTTTTTGAATTGTCATGCTGAAATGTGCCGTATGTTGACTAAGCTTGAAAGTAACTTTTTGCCTCTTTCTGATTGTTTTTACATATAAAATTACCGAATACTGTGTATATCGTAAACCTTCTGAGCCTCTGCATTGAAAGATTCAAGTAGATTCATGTTGAAATGTTTCACACGTCATGTTTGCTTGTTTTTTTTGTTGTTGTTGGTTGTTTTTTTTTTCTTAAAGCAGTCCCCCACCAGTGTTATCAGAACTAAAGGGAAAAAAATGATTTCATTGATGTGAGTGAAATTCTTGCCTCCAGTTCCTACCAGCAACACGGTATCCTTACAGCTGGGTGAATCTAAGGTTGATAGGGGAGAAGTTAATCTGAATTCTTCATATTTTACCTTTCCTTTGTCAATATTTTGGCGTCTCACCATGTAGCCAGATTAGACTTTTGCAAGTATTTTCTCTTTTTGCATGGTGAAATCATAATCCCAATACAACTTCCCCATAAATTTGAGGAATTCGAGGTGAGGAATTATTATTCTTTTAATTCAGTTCATCTTTATTGAAAAATGAATAACAGAAACACTTGTGTTCTGAATTTAAACCTGTTTCAATGCTTTGAGAGTAACTGGGTGGCCAATGCTCATTAAAACTAGTATGACTAGAAATGAAAATTTTATAGGCAGCTTTAAAAAAAAAAAAAAAAGCCTAAATCTGTTGGCTGGTCTTTGATACGTTTACCCTCAAACCCAATTGAGACAATTGTTAGCCCATTATAATCACTAGTCCAGGCAACAGCATTTCCTTTAAAATAATAGACTACTGACAGACTACTGCCCATGCTTTTGTTTTTAGCCCTCAGTCTGGCTATGCAGGCTTAAGTTTGTGTTTAATGCTTAGAGGTAAGCACATTTCAGTTCTCTGATGAGCAGAGAAAAAAGGAGGTACGTAGGACCCTTTATATGAGAGATGAGTGTTTTGTGAATAGAAGCTGTAATCATCTACTACAAATAATTTGCTTCTCTATTTGTGACAATAACCAAAACCTGCTGCTTTTGTTAGTGCAGGAGATTCTCTGAACTTACTACACTTCTTTATCAGGAGAAGGGAAAGCAGCTCTCAGAACAGTAAGGGCTGATCCTGCTCTCACTGAGGTTTTGCCATTGACATCAGCAGGTGCAGGGTAGGGCCAGAAATGTTATGCCTACAACTTCATCACTGTGCGGAAAGCTTCCCAGTATTTCAGTACACATCCTTAATGTTTATTCTGTATCCATGAACCTGTAAAAATCCTGTCAGCAGGGTTTGCATGAATGTGTGGCAAAATGTGTTATCTTTAAACCACTTGATTTTATTGCTGTATTTAAAATATTTCCTTCAGTGAGAAGCTAGCAGGAAGAACTGGCATTCTTTTTAAAAATACTGGCGGTAGTCATTAAATAGAGCAATAAACTTAAGCTTTTGAGCATAACATGACTGTTAGTTTTATGTAAACCTTGCTAGCTATGTTCTTCCCATTGCTACTGATTCTTTCAAAAGGGTAACGCTATTTTGTCTGAGCACTCCTTAGAAATAACAAAAGCACCACTGATGTTCTGAATAGCATTGTAAGTGGAATTCCCTATAAATAATGTTTTCAGCTGTTCAGTGCCCTTCAGTGTCAAAATTGACTCAGTGAATAAAATGACTTGTTCTGTCATCAGCTTGCTGTGTATCTAATAAAGAATATTTGTTGATGATGGGTAGGATTGTGCGTGTAGGAGAGAAGTTGACTGTATAAGCTGCCTTCTGTACAAGGAAACTTTCTAGAGGAGAATTGCTTTATGGCAAACACGGTACGAAGGGCTCTAGCATACTGACGAGGTCCATACGCAGATCTTCAGCAGGCATTAGTTAGCAGTGTGGTTTGTTGACTTGGATAGAAACAAACAATTTTTACTGGTGAATGAAATCTAACCTGCTGTCCGCTCCTGTTCTGCATATGTGGAGTGTCCTGAGAGTGTGGTCATCGGTAAAGTCTGGCTGTTTTGCATCAATTCACTAGTACAAAGCAAGTGTCAGCCTACTTCCCCTCTCTGGTTATGAGGATTGCCCTGCTGCCATCTCACGCCAGGCAAGAGCATGCTGCTTAGTCAAGATCAAAATATTCAAATGCCTCTTGAAGTGTTATTTTGTCTAACAGTCAGAGCTAATCCTCCTATTTATACTTCAGCCTTACCATAATTAACATTTCTCTTTAAAAAAAAAAGAGGGGGGGGGGTGTCTGAAGGACCTTGTGTCAGCTGCTCTGGTCTCTTCTGATGGCAGAGGTAGTCTTAAGTGTTTAGGATTAGCAGAAAGGGTCTCTGACCATGCGGAAGCACTTGAGGTGAGTGGAGCTGCTGTTTCTGCTACTCAGAAGGTTTGAAACTGAGCTGACAATAGGGACTAAGCTAAACTGTGCATCTCACTAGGCTTCTCTTTTTACTAGGCAGTCTTAAGAAAAAAAATCTAGCACACTTTATCCTCCCTCTCCAGCTCACTACCCAAGCCTATTTGTACCTGAAACTGCAGTATTAACACCTACAAAACAACACAGTTGTTCCTCAAAGGGCTGAATTCCTCTCCTTGGATATGTTAGCATGTAATAACCTGAGATAATTTTATTTAGAACCAGCTGTTAAAGTCTTCACTGTCAGTTTCATAAACTTTTTCACACTTAGTGTGAAAAGACTAAGGCAGAGCCTAGATCAATTCCTTGTTTGTTCATCGGTCATTGGCCATCATGCTTATGCAGTTATCGTTTGTTTCTCTTGTGGTAACAGAGTAATGACACTTTCTGTCCTTTTGTAGGTCTTCTGAGATCTGCAGACACACAGGATTATGTAAAAACAAAGACTAACATAGCATGAGAGAGCATGAGCTGTCCCCAGGTAAAGCATGACTGACTCTCTCAAGGGTCATGATAAAAGTTAGTTTGGTCAAATTACTCTGAAACATCAGCTATCTACTATGTACAATAGTGTCACACTTGCACAACTTTCAAAAGCTGCTAACAATTTTGGATGTTTCCTCAGTAATTACACTACTTAGGAAAATCTTATTCTTAATCTATGAGTTTGCAGTAACAAAAGGACTTGAGACTAAAAAGATCATGAAACAGAATCTTGGTTCCCGTCGTTTCCCTGCTGTCTCTGCAGTGGAGGAACTGTGCAGATTGCACACTAAGGTGGTCTTAAAGTGTTTGTCAATCACTTGGTGAGTTGGTAAGTTTTAGAAGTGGATCTAAGTATGACTTCAATTTGTTCTTTCCCTGGAAATCATTTTAAAGGGAAAAGGTAATTTTACAAATTGTTAATCGTAAATGTCTCTTTCTAATTTTGACATAAAACATGCTTTGTGCATCTGCTAAGGAGGGAAAAAAAATGTTTTCTGAGATACATTGGGGATAACCTTATTTCTTCTGCTGAGGCAGTAGACTTGTATTGGCTGATGTTTATGAGAGTGACAATTAACATACGATAACATAGGGCAGCTTGGGACTCCTGCAGGAAAAAATGACTCCATTCAAAAGCACAAAAGGAATATATTGAATGAAAGCAGCATTTGCAGCGCAGTTTAAAGGAACAAACATTCAAAGAACTGCATGCTCTAGAAAACTGATACCTAAAAGTAAATTTCACATATTCACAAAGAGGTGAATTCCTGCTATTGGAGGCAAGGAAAGAGAAGAGTCCACTCTCCTCTGAGTACTGATACAGGTCAGGCTCCAGCACCTGAATACAGCAGAAGCCACATTCTCATGGCGTAGCATGAACTTTCACAGAAGGGAGTACAATTAACTTCAATACAGAAGATCTTCACAGGCTTTGTGCTCCGTGTAATTCCAAGTAGGGCAGTAGGCAAGATTTATTCAGTTGATAGCAAAGCTGAACACAGAGGCTAAACAATTTACTCAGAATTAAAAGTCTTATTGGCACCACAGCTGGCAGTATGGTTCAGAGCATCTAAGAGGATAAAGTTGGCAAAGGACTCATGTATTGTAATTCCTGGCCCTCATTTCTCTTTCTTCACTGGACCATGCTCCTCAAATTCCATGTTTCATATTTCTTGTTTCTCTCTTATCTGCTTGTTGCTCCTTAGGCTTAAAATACAGTAAAAATAATAATAAAAATAGTAATTATTTTTATTAGTAAAATATATTACTAAAATATAGTAATTATTTTTATTAGTAAAAATAAATAACTCACTGTGTTGCACTAGTTTTAATCCAAAATGCTGATAGCTAGTGTCTTCCAGGGACCATCTCTTGCCTTGGAGAGAGCCTGTGTTGCCAGACACCCTTCAGAGGGCCTCAGAGGACCTCTTCTGCCTACCTTTTGATCTCAATACATCTCAGAATTTTGGGGACAAAAATATCTGCAGTACCATGCATCTTTAGACTAAAGACATTTCTCCTTTGGGAAATGGTAATGTTTGCCTGAGTCAAATTTTTGTTATGTATGACCTTAACTCCTCTAGTCCCATAAGCAGCTACAACGTGTCTGCTTTTCTCTGCAAAGGCAATGCTTCTCTCCAGGGATCAGAGGGAAAAAAATCTGCATAGATCCTTTTGGTCTAATCTTTCCCCTTTGCATGCTTATTTAGCTTGTTTGCCTCTGAAGTGGACATAAGGAAAATTGTCAGGATTTAAGTCAAAACTAATAAGGTACCACAGAACAATTGAAACCTCCTCTCTTAACAGATAGCTTTGACTCCTTTTGTCTTGGAAGAAGGAAAAATGGGTGTGATTGGTTTTTACTACATCCACTGTCATCATCTTGGTCCTTAGGCTGGTGTGAGGAATAATGAAGAGCAGACACACAGCCATCCCAAAGGTCAGGGTAATAACTCTTCATTAGAGAATCCTTCACTCCCTTCTTCAAGCCTACACCTGACAGTGTGGCCAGACTTAATGATCCAAAGTGAAAGATCTTCTCATTCATATACATTAGCTTTCTCCTACAGCACTATGCACGCATGTGTATGCATACGCACATGCCCACTCAGCGTGCCGCAGTAGCTGGCATAAAAACAGAAGGATGAGGGAGGACTCGTGAGCACTGCGAAATGAGCATGGAAACGGACTGCCTGGTTTTTGAGTCTGTTTGGAATAGTGGGTGGAATTGGATTGGGTTGGCAGTGTTTTGTTTTTGTTGGGGAAAATGCGACTCTCAGCCCAGATACCAGATTTCTCTGTATCTAATTTGGGCCCTTGTTTCTCAGTTAGAACGTTGAAGGGGTAAATGCAAGTCAGTTCCTTGACAGATTTATTAGACAAGCAATAAATAATACCTGATCCACTTTACGGCATGACCAGTCCTATTTCCACACTCTTCTGATTTGATGAATGTATCTGTGTTAATAACACTAACTTCAAGAGAAGGAAGCACAGAGCCTCCGTCATGCTGGAATCCCTCTTTAGCCTGTGAACTACAGCATGCAGTTATTTTTGGTGTCTATATACAATATTTTTAGCTCACTGAAAAAGCTGACAATGTTTTAGCCTCTGCACTATTTTTTTTATTGATTTCTGTTAATTTTCTTTTTGCCTTCCCCTTTCTTTCCTAGACAGGTAGAAATCATCTGAAATCATCAGTAAAAGTGGTATATTTCCTGGAGAATTGCCATTGCTTTGTGTGGCGTTTACCCTTAGAATTACTTCTGTCAGCCTCTGGAAGTTGGCTAGCAAACATTCTTTGGTGTTTCAAGTTCCTGTGTGTTGCAAAATGTAAGTGGAAGGTGCCTCCTGCACTAGACTCCCTTCTCATTTGAATTTAGCATAAATGCGGAATAGAAAACTGTAGTCTGTTCTAAGCAGAAATCAAATGCAGCCACTGAAGAGAAGCAGTTTATTGCCACTAGTTCACCCTCATTTACAAACAAGATATGTAGTTTGTGTCCTTCTGAATGGATAGACCTGCATCCATGTAAAGAGGCCTCTTGTACTTGCAGTATTTCAGCACTGCTGCTGTTAACACTAGTAATGTAAAAGAGAGATAAATACACAGGCTGTGACCTGTAATTCATTCTCTTGAGAACTACCCTAGTGTTTGGGAATGAAGTCCTTCTCCGTACAAAGAAGGGTGACAATCTCAGACTTATTACATGGTGAGCAAGAACTGTTCAAAGAATATCCTCTGTAATCTAAAGTTATGAACTGGTTTTCCAGAGAGCCCAGTCCCTGTCTGATTATCTGAACAAACTGGTTGGACTCAGAAATGGTGGATACTGCTGCCTGTAGAACTTAAAAATAAACAAAGCCAAAGGCTGCCCATTTCACTAGGTTGTGAAACAAGCATCGAGGACTGACTTAACTGCCAAAGCAGAATTTGTTGAATGCTGTAATGTTTGAAACCTGACCCTACATGTTTTCTTTTTAACATGAAAAACAAGGGTGGTAAATTGTTTAATAGTCCGCCTTTGATCAAAGTTCTAAAATGGTGTTATAAATGATTATAAGAAAACGTGGGATTGGGGAGGTAATGTTTATTTTTAAATAAAGAAGGCATACCTTTAACTTACCGAAGATATGCTCCTTTTAGCCTCATACTTGAAGTTTCATTGTCCTGTTATTCTGAGAATGAGAAGCTGCTGAAGTCAGTGTAACGGATGCAACAGCATAGCCTGTAAGAGGCCACTAAGTATTTAGTTTGAATGGATCAAAAGCCGTATTTGTCCAGTGTGGAGGGACCCAGGCACCTTCCGAAGACTGGAACAGCCTACAGGACTTCACATAAGCCAAGGGACACAGAAGGGTCAGTAATGGTCTGAAATCTCCATTCTTTTGGTAGGTATAATCAGGACATTAGCAGCTGGAAAAAAAAAAAAAAGGTAAAATACATGGCAGCAGATAAGTCTGTCAGGAATGTACTAGTACTCTGTATTTTGTGGCTGTAGGCATGCAAAGTGGAAAATGGTTGTGCGAGGTCAATAGCTTTAGTTTCATGTCTACGTTGCTTTTTTCTTTGCTTTCCATGAAAGGAACCGTATGAAATACCACTCTGAAGTGTCACTCCTTGAGACACTTAAAAACAAGGGTAAAAGAGCTGCGCAAAGTATGGTGTAGGGAAAGCTCAGTTACTTACAAACTTGTCCAACTCTTTTCTATAACAGAATCTAAAATGAACATTCGCTCACACCAAGTCTTTGTTTTGTATAGTGCAATGGTACCACCTAGTCGTTTCTCAAGATGTGGTTTGCCTTGCAAATGGATGCTGATTCTGTTAGTAGAAGCCATACAGTGGAATAGCAATGCTGCATGGTGATGGGTGAAGTTAATGTCTCTGCAGAGTACCCATCAGTTGATTCACGGTACACCTGTGTTCTTAAGCATGGAGGGTTGTCTGTGTTAACCACTTTTTTTTTTTTTCTTGTCCACAGTCAAGACATGGGCTAGTTGAGTCAAGGTGATGGGCAGTAACAGAAAATGACATATCCTTCAAGTGCAACTTTTTGGTCTCTGGAAGTCAGTCAGTCTTATAAAGAAACAAGGAACCTTGTAACCTCACAAGTCTTCCAAAAGCTCGCTCTTTCTTACTAAATTTACTGTTAAGGGCAATTTTTCTAACAGAGCGCTTGCTGGCTAGAAAGTAGCCAGAGTGTACAATAACAAAAGGTAATAGCCCAGCATTTCAGACAAAAAATAATTGTTTCTTACCAGTCATTTGTACTCCACAGCTGGCACAAGCTGCTGGATCTTAACCTGTACCATTTTCATGTTCAGAAATTTTGTGGTCAAGGCTGAAAAACTTTGATCAGGTAAAGGAAATACAAGTAAATGAAATTCCATTTTAAGGTGAAAGGAGGAGCTATTAGATTGGTGGGTTGGTTTTTAAACCATGTCACGGTGAGTGTGCAGTGGATTGTGCGGTGGAGCAGGTAAGTAAAGCAGCATGCTATGTGCCTTCTCACTTTAGCTTTTGATGCTACTGGGTGTGGAGTTGCTCCATAGAGACTGAGGGCAAAATACACTCCTTACAAGGGCATTTGGGATTATAGAATAATATCTCTTATCTCTTCCTAGCCAGCCCCATTCATTGCTGTTGCTCACACTGCTGACCGTTGGTAAGCAGGAAAAGAAAGGGTGAGAACAGAACAGTGAAAGTGAGGGTGGTAAGAAGAAGAAAAAACCCTTTGGGCAGAGCAGGCAAGAGAAAGAGAGCGCTCTTTTTCCTAGATTCTTGGTTTCTAGAAAAGCCTTCAAAAATTGTGTTGCTGTGAGAAAAATTCTGAGCAGGAGAAGAACGACAAAACAGTGTCTAGAGATGCATGATATCCCTTTATTTTTTAGAGGGTATATGGAGATACGTAGGCTAGGACAGAGACTCTTCACTCGTCTTCTGTACATAAGGAATTGGAGAACATTCATTTCTCATACAGGCCAGCTGGAGACAAAGGCCAGCTCAGCAAGGAGACTGGAGTATTTATGTTCTGAGAAGGAAAAAGATCTGTTTGGGTGACCGCCCAAAACAGAGCACTCTCGGTATAGCTGTAATTTCTGCTGGCAACAAAGCAAAGTCTGAAGGTCATGTGGTCTTACCATTGTCTGCCCTGTGGACTGTATCTTCTAGTTTGCAGTGCATTGTTACAGCCTCTATCAGAATAGAAGCCTGTGCACCTAACTTTGGAAAGGGTTGTGTTTTGGGTTGATCTCCTTCTGCCCCATGATCCTCCAGCAAGGACACAACTGTGTCAAAGATTAGCATTTCTTACTTTATCTGCCTTATCAAGGAACACTTTTTAAAACTAGGGACCTGCCATTTCTAGATGACTAATGCTCATCCTTTATGGATGAGAAGTGAATAGTCCCTTTTCCCCAAACTGTCTTCCATACTGACACTAGTCTTGGCATAGCTGTAGGCAGCAGAATCCCCACAGGAAACAGGTTATATGCTGACAAGTTTCTCCAGTAGCATAGACACATGACTTACCAAATGATGCAAGCCAAACTGACAAAAAGTGGGCTGCATCTTCTCTGTGGGGTTTGCTGAGAGAGAAGCGAGCCTTTTTGTTATTCTCAAAGGCCAGCTCATGGCATTACATGTATTGCCTCTGCTGAACCATCAGCTGTGGGCTTTGATTAGAAACATTTTGTCTTGCTTTATTTTGGCTTAAAGAAACCTCCTTTCTGGTTGTGTCTTGGTATTGCAGTGAGAGCAGCGACTCAGTTCCCAGCCACGTTCACCAAGAGTGAGGTGTGCACAAGCTCTCTTAGCATTCATATATTCCAGTGTGATAAACTTGAGACAGCTGTGGAAGTCCTTAATGAGGAAAAAGTGCAATGAAATTATCTAAATAAATAAGCTAAATAAGGTAAATCCATTCTGATAGTAGTGTTTGTGTTGATTTTCCTGGTGTAAAATGGAGACCTTTTGCTATTACCACAGAAAAATGTACTAGCTCCAGTAAGGCATTTGCATGGAGCTGTTAGAAATGAGTATTCAGGGTCAGCTCCTTATTGGTCAGTCTGGCTGGAAAAAAGTTACTGTTTTACCTAAACTGAGGAAATACTTCTCAAAAAAATACTAAATGGGTTCATTCTGGTTGAAAAATGCTGCACCTCTTTGGAGCCTTCTAAAATTAACAGTTTAAAATGTTGCCTATTTCAGTATGTAGATCCATTAAGTGATAAAAACAGGCTTCTAGGTTATTCTACAAGTTTTTTTTTCACCTCTGTTATCCTGATGCACAGTGGCTTGCCAACGCAAATTGCTAGATAGCAGTTAGTTTGACAGGAGAGCCACACTTACCCCTACATACATCAGGCAAGTGTATTTCTTAATGCTCCCTTCCAGAGTTTGCATCCCTCAGAACCCTGTCGCCATAACAGCAGAACTGTAACAGCAGAAGATGTGCACGTGCAAACTGAGATTGAGACACACTGCTCCGTTGAAGTCTTCAGCTCGCAAACACAATACGTCTCTCAAACCACCAGAATTGTTGAAGGCAAGTAGCATTTGTGACCTGGGCATCTAAAACTGTCTTTCTGAGTAACTAAAGCGACAACGGGACCAAAAGAAATGTTGCCTTTCTGTGTAAAACTTGTACTGAATGACGTAGGGGTTGAGGATTTGTCTTAAGCTATATGTATTTGTCTAAACATAGGGCATAAGTAGGGCTTAGTACAGCTTGACAGAAGGAAGTAAGTCCTAACGGGCCTTTTGTTACATCCAGTTGTTATTACCATTCTTGAATGATGTCTAACACCGGAGAATCAAAGCACCTTGCAGCACCCCTATGCAAACTAGGCAGCCCGTTTTTTTCCCTTATGTAGATGATATAATGTCACTGTTTCTAGAGACTTGTGTTGGACCAGTCAAAATCAGTGAGAAAGATGCAGTTCATTTTAGGTTCTGGAAAGCAGTCCTTACTGCTTCAGATTTAGCAGTTCCTGTTTATGCAAAACTCATGATCGAATGATTTGATTGGGTCTGGAAGAATGTGGCCCTTAATGACCAAGTAAATAAGTCTTCCCATCGTCTTCCCATATGACAGTCCCATAACTGTCTGATGTAACAAAGGTCATGAGAGTCTCTATATAACAAAAAAATCACAAGTCATTCCTGTCAGTGTGCAGAGCACTTCTAAAGAACAAATTTAATTCCCAGAGTGGTATCTGTGATGGACATGAAGTTGTACTAAGTACAGTAAGTAAAGTAAAGCAAGGTTAATCTAATCTTTTCCATAAAAATATTTTAAAATATCATATACTCAAACAGAGAAAGCAGGTAACAGGTCCCTATTCCATTTCTTTCATTCATTCATTCATTCATTCCAACGTTTCTTCCTGAATTTTGGAGACATTCTGAGCTGAAGTGATAAGTAAACAAAAGCCTAGTATAACATGGAAAAGAGAGAGTGGGTTCCAGCAGAAGAATGATCTAGAGCGTTTTTTATAGTATCAATAAGGAGTATGTGCTAAAGGTAGCACTCCTTTTTTTCTTGCCATTAGTTCTTTTGTTTACAATAAAACTTTTAAAAAGAAAAATTGAAGCACTATAACATTCCTCAGCAGCAAGGAAAATGTCCCAGTTTGCAGCTGGCATACTGCAAGTTTCAGATGCTGTTGCATGTTTGTAGGGCATTGTTGCCTATCAACAGAAAAGAGCTTTAGAGCAAGAACCATTATTTTTGTTCCTTGGTTTTGTGTATATTGTAGTGGGGCACTAACGCATCTTGTGTGCCTTTCAGTGCCTTTGCCTGAAAACAATACTAACATTTAGTTCATAATAATATTCAGGATATATGTCCCAGTTCATCCCTGTTTAATTTGTGATGTCACGTGACTGACAACAGAAGTTCTGCCTTTCTGCATTCTGTTCTTTTCCTCATTTCACTTGCTCTGTCCCTTTGTCTCCTCTCTTTCTTACTCTATTCCACCTCATCTCTCAGACAGTCCTTTATTTACAAGTCTGCCCACCAGGGCAGGTCAAACTCCCTATTTCTTTTCCTACAAAACTCCAGAGTCTTAAGTCCAGCAGTTTCCATTTACACTCCTTTGCTCTCTGTATTGCTTATGCGGTTGAGGGGTGATATTCATTTTCATTGCAGAGCACCAGAATAAAAGGATGCTTCGGAGAAGAAATGCATCTTCATTAGCCTTAGGCCAAGAATATAAAATCCAAAATACATCATTGTCAGTGGAAAGGCTTCTGACTGTTTCTAAGGCTTTGGCAAGGCTGTGAGAGATCTTTAGGGAGGAAGGAGCATAGGAGTGGGTCTCAGATTTCTCTCCTCAAAGATTCTGGATTTTCAACGGGTCAGTTCTATTAAGGAGTTAAAAAATACTGATTTTAACAGAATAAAACGAGAAATTCAATAATAAGTTTGCTGTATTTCCCACTACCACCACTGATAACATTGGCTTCTTTTTTCTTTCCAGTCTCAATGCCTCTTCTGAGATGATGCAGATAAGTACAAGCATATAGTGTCCAATACCCACACTGATACTACATGGTATCCTTGATTGTGTCTGAAAGTAAGCGCTAGGGATTTGGCTTGATTAGTGACTAGACCAGTTACTAGCAGCTAGGTTTATAAAAATTCTTAAGTTAAACAAAATGGAGTGTCTTTACAGGGGAGATTAGCTTCAAGTAGTGGAGTGAAGCAGGAGGAAAGAATCTGCCTTTTCCACGCAGTGTGGCACATGAGCACTGATTGCATGCCATAGCAGCAGCTGTTCGTGGTTCAGTTTGCAGCTCTGTCCTCTGCAAATTTCAGTGAAAGAGCAGTTCCCACATCTAAATTAGGTTCCTTACTTGCCTGTGCCCCATTCGTAGCCCACCAAAGACGTCAGTGGAAGTTAGAACATCTTATTCAGTGGAGCATGGAGGCTGTAAATGACTAGTGGAAGGTCACACTAGGAGTGTAAGCAGTCAAAAAATTACCTTGGCATTTTTCCCCAGGTCAATAAAAGTTGGACTTCAAAAAAAGTGATGAAGAAAAGGTCAGGTTGTTTCCTTGTTTATGAACAGATTCTAAGTCTTCATTTCTCAAGGCATAGTCAAACTTTCAGCACCAGTAATGCAGGCCACTGCTTCTGTCAGTTTTGCAGTGTCACAGGCACCATCAACACCAAAATCATCTTTCTTTGTTCCTGGAGCATTAGCGATGCAGCATATTCCCAGCAGATGGTCTGGCAGGCAAGGTGGTGGGAACGATTTCTGTAGTGCTTTTATCCAGCAATGACCCTATAAGGCAAGCAATTAAAACCTTTGCTATATTCTCTGGAGCTAGAAGAGCTTGTTTGGAACCACATCAACGCCCCTTCCTAGATATCTGTAATGCTGTAGGGATGACAGTTTCTTACTTAGAAATGTAGCATGAATTACTTGTGAGATGTTATGTGTGTCGAACCTCTAAAAGCTAAGAAGAACATAAAGAAGACGATGATTGAGGAGAAAGAAACATTAGAGATCCTCTCCAAAGTGTCAGAGAAGGACTTTGAGAAGGTGTGCATGAACTTACAAGTTCCCTGATTTCCATGGGCTTCTCAAAAAAGTTGAAAGAGATGAAGAAGAAAGTGGAGTTTGAGGTTGGTGGCACTGTCTGCTTTCAGGACAGTTTAAATGTTCATTTCCATTCATACTTTTGTTTTTCTGTCCACAGTGACTAACTGTCCTTTGCATAAAAGTGCATAAAATGGCCTACAACATCTGTCACAGCACCCAAGACTCTTGACAGAGATAAAAGACCTCAAAAAAAAGCCTACATCCAAAAAGACAGCTGTGGAAGAAAGCAGTTCCACATCCCAGGTAGGATACACATCTACATTTTTTGCAGCAGGACTTTCGAAGGTGGATTTTTAAAGGAGCGTGAAAGAATTGTGCCAAATCTCAACAAGGTAAAAATGTCTTCAGAACCTCTCTGTCAATCATGTCTGTAGGAAGATCTCTCACTACAGATTAAATTCATGTCAAATCAGGTTCTTGATGTTAATGTTGCATCCTGATAGTCTAGCCAAGGTCTTCAATCCAGTATTCCTTAGGATAAACAATGAATGAAATAATTAAATGTTAATGAAATAACCCAAATATGAATATTGCAGACAAGATCTTATTCACAGAAATGACTGTTGTATTATACATGTTCAAATGCCCTTGACCAGAGTAACTGCAACATACAGGATGCCTCTCAGATGATTGGGTATTCATTCAGCTATACTGGAGACTAGATCTCTAACAGGCTGACTTGCCTGGGGCAAAGCTGCATTTGCTGACAATGGTTTGTTGATTTCCTACTAAAAAGGAGACCAAGGTTGGACTTTATTCACTGTGCTACCCCCTGCTGGCTTTAGGTGTCCTTTAAGCAGCACTGTGTGTCCTGCCTGCTGTGTCCACTGGACAAAAAGAATGTGTTCAAAGGTGCAGGCATTCTGCTTATTATGGGGCAAAGCCTTTGTGTTCCCAGTATTCCCTGAGAAAAATATGAAGCAGATGGGTAAGAAATATATGCTGTGCGTTACCAACATGAATGAAAAATACCTGGGCATCCACAATTTTCTTGAGGCTGGCAAGAAACTCTGTTATATTCAGAGCGATAGGTGATGTTTGTTATGGGATATGGGAGGTTCTGTGTACAAAGACAACATCTGCAGAAAAAAATGTGAATGTCAAAATTGGTGGGCCAAACTGTGACCTGCTTTCTTTTCTTAGACATCCTTGTAACAATCGTGATTCACTGGTCTTTTTAGGCTCAAACAGAAATCTAACATTGTTCAAGTCATAGACCAACTTGCAATTACCAGAGCACCCATGTGAAAACACCTTTCATGAGATAGCAGATTTCAGTTTGAAGCCTAGTTATTACACATAATAAGCCCAATTCTCCGCTGACGTAAGTGTGGTAGGGGTGTGAGTCACTACTGAGTTTGGACCAGTTTTAGTGGAAAAAATGGGAATGATAAAGTGCACTTTGGCACTTGGTAAAAGTGATGCTGCCTACCTTCCTTACCTTTTACTGCAGTTGGACCATCTTTTAAAGATAAGCTTTGCCAGAAGTACCATTCTTTAAGTGTAATACTTAACTTTTTGAGTAGCAGGGCTTGGACACGGAGTATTTGGTAGCATTTGCCTTACTTAAGCCAAATAGCAATCCTGTGCCAGGTACTGCGGCACCCTTGACAGATCATGCAGAAAGATAGCAGTCCTCTTTCTGCTTGCCAGTTGGTTCCAGGTATGCCAAATGGTTCCAGGTATCTTATCTGCAGCTGCCTGAAGCCATTGACTTTACAATGACCTAGAGTCAGGAGAGGGGAAAAAAACAGAGCTGAGACAGAAGAACTGAACGGAAAAATAATGTGTCCGTTGGTATTCAGTTTTGTAAGATTACGTGAAATTTCTATTGAACATTAGTTAGATTAATTTCTGCTGAAGTTTAAGGAATGAATTGATCTTTTTGCTGCCATTTAAGAAAGAAATCAAACTGACTTCACTGAAGTCTCACTATTTAGTGCAGGAAATCTAAGGTCAGGAACTAGCCAAAACAAAATGAGTATTTGTCTTTTTGGTATTTTAACAGGTGAGCTCCTAACATTCCTAACAGAACCAAAAGGGCTGAAAGAAAGGCTGACAACAGTATTTGAAATCTGCCTGCCAAACAAAATGCCAAGCTTCACCTGGAAGTAAAACGGGCAAGAGTTGAACCAAGATGATAAGTATGAGGGCATTCTACTGATGACGGATCGGTCCACAATTAGGTCCAGTGGCCCTAGAGCACTCAGTGTTGAGACTGAAGATCTAGTGCAGAAAGCTCCCCTCTTCATCAATCGTAAGTAACACAAGGTAAGCATCTTTGGGCTGTGGGTGAATCAAACACAAGATTAGCAAGTTTTGAGCTGCAAAATCCATACAGCTAAAGTGCAAAGCCCCAGAACTTGGGCTGAGAGAACTGGAAGCTGCAGTGTTATACAGCTGGTCTGTAGATGGGCAAGCAGAGAAGCATCAGGGCCTCTTTCACCCTGGAAGTAAAGTCCCAAGCATGGAATCTCTCCTGTGTAGGAACGTGGGCTGTATCCTGCAAAAGCAAAGCCACCTGTTCTGATTTATAAGGTATTTGCTGATACATGCCATTTCTTGTTGCCAATCCCCTCCCCTTTCCTAGCTGTTACAATTCAGTTCGTCAGCGAACCTGAGAAGCACCCAAGATGAAAAAGGGAAAAACCTGCCTGGAGCGCGTGCTGACTTCCAAAGATGTCACCCTAAAGGGGATGAAGTATGAATGGGTGATTGAGAGGTCACTTAAGTACACCAATAAGCATGAAGGGAAGAGAGCAGAGCTCATCATTAATGCTGCTGGACTGAGTGATTCAAGAGATTGCACAGGCATTGATTGCTGTGCAAGACAGTGACCCTAATGAGCGGTACATCAGTGGCAGTCTGACTGAAGATGGTAAGTGTGATTGGCTCAAGAGAGGAAGAGGAACAGTAGCCTTTGCACTGTTTTTCATTGCAGAGTAGTAGTGCTGCTTTGCTGTAACAGCTAGGAAACTGACGTGAGATAACCCTGCTCTGCAGTCTGTTTATTGTTTAATGTGGAATAAGCCATTAGTGTGTGCTTTGTCTTGGTAGCATGAAGGTAATAATTAAGGATTTCCCTTTGCTGTACAAAGTGGTAGACACATAAAGGAGTAAATCTTCCTTTTAAGTCCTTGCACATGCCACCTAAACCAGCCTAGTAAAATATGATGTTTTTTATTTTAGCCAGGATTGTCATAATGAATTCTCATCCTGATTCTTTGAAGTGACCCATGGGATGTTTGACTGCAGTCTGCTGAAGACCAGCAGCACAACGTGAGGCTGTTGGTATAGTAAATATTTAATATCACATTTGTTTTGTGAATTAATTTTGCAGTAGCGTTATTGATGCTGTAAGCTTTTATCTATGAACTTTCTGTAAGGACACATGGCTGTTAAAAGGGAAGGTTGGCAAGCTTAGCTTCATGCTCTTGGCATAGACTGAAGGAGAATTTCAAAGTTCTTCTTCGCAGTGTGTGGATTTCAGTGGCTGTTAGTATTTGAGATGATTTCTGTTAGCTGTGGACCAGCTTTGAGTATGCCCAGATACCTTCCATGAAAAATGCAGTGTTTTAAGACTATTTTAAAATAAACTGCTTGAAAGGCCAATAAAATGGTATTAGTGTATCCTTCACAAGTTCAGAAACACCTGACTATTCAGTTGGCATGATGATATTAATGAACCCTCAGGGGCCAAAAGCAGCTCAGATGTGAAATCAGGCAGATTTTAGGCAGTTTGTTCATGTGGAAGATTGATCTGTCCTAGCGCCCACCCCGACAGCTGTCGCTGTGAGGGTGGTCTCTTCCTAATAGCTAGGCATTTTCTGCATCAGATGATGCCCCACAAATGCTAGCTTGACTTGATGCACAGACTTGGGTGGAGGTCACAGTATTAATAGCATTTTGGCCAAGCATGTCTCATTTTGTTTTCCCAAAACAGGCCAGAAGAAAGGAGCAGTTTCCCAGTGGCATCCCCAGTGCTGGGCTTTCCAGGTGTGCAGCCTCATGAGGAGTCTGGGGCCAAGGTTGAGTATGGCTGGTGATGGTGATGGGCAGCAAAAAACCCTGGCTTCTGGAAAATGGGTACCAGGCCTGGTATGTGAGTGCCCATCAGGATGGCCTGAAGGGACAGGGTTGGGGCAGGGGCCTTCTCTGACCTCTCCTCCAGAGAAGAAACCACTTCTGTGGTACAGGTAACATGGAAAGCTGTGTCTGAGCCACCTTTCTATGCAGTGGTTCCAGGGGCTCCTACCATCCTGTGCACAATGGAATTGCAGTCTGGTGTCTTAGTTACAGACTTACGCTTCCATGTGCAGAGTTCAGGTTCAGATACAAATATTCTGTAGGTAGTAGCAGAAACGTTCATCTGGTTTGAAAGTTCTTCTGGATCAGCTAAGGGTCCAGAGCAGTGCCAAGAGGCTGTTTTCTGCTTTGGCTTTTGGGTTCCTAGAGCTGTATCCCTCTAGTGGATACCCAGAAAGAAGGGTAAAAACTAATTAACAAGAGTCTTTCTTTACCCCCCTTTCTTCCCTTGACATCCAATTCACCAAGCAGAGATAACAGCTTTCATCCTGAGGGCCTGTCCATTTTGTTATGAGGTCTCCCTTCTGTAAATACCTCCTTGGTGTTTTAAATGCTCAGTCCACAATCGTTCTGTTCACATGCTCCCACTGGCATTTCTTCCAGGTGCTTTTGCCACTGTGAAGGGTGTATGTGTGATATTCTTGTTCTAACTGGGGATCCTGCCGAACTCTGCGTCATCCTGAATGATGAGAAGGTGGAAGGAGTGTGGTTCAAGGATGGCAAGTAGGTAAAATACCCCTGGTGTTGTCAGTATAAAGAAAAGCTGCAAAACCCTAATGGGGAGTTCTCCAGTATAGCTACTGTGGGATTTGGCTTGATTTTGGTAAGGGGCCTTTAACTAAGGACAAACAGCTGGACAGAGCAGGCAAGAACTGATCTGGCCCTTCCCAGTCTTCTACAGCCTTGATCTTAGTAAGTTTTGGCTTTGGATCTTGGCTTTTTTTTTTTTTTCCTTCCCAGTTTCCTGTACAGATGCTTTCATGTTTGTTAACCCATTTTCTCAGCCTGGGTACTTGCATTCATTCCCAGAAGGCTGGTTTCTCACCACCCACCCTTCTCCCTCACCAAGTCTCAGATTTTCTGTGTAATCAGTAAGCATATCCTTTGCATGCTAATGCTCACCCTTCATTGAATGCCACGTGTGGCTTTTGGAGGCAGATTTGCAGATCCTCCTGTCCACGTAACACTGAATTCATTCTGTCCATACATCACAGAGCATTTTGTTAGAGAAGGAGTTAGAAATCCTGACCCCTTAGTTGTGTTAGAGGAGGAAGCTGATCAGAGGATTCAGGGACAGGGTCACAGGTGGTGTTTGTTGCAATGCGGGTTGTTTTTGCCTCAATATGCTTGTCAGATTATGGCCGTGAGAGGGATCTAGATAGTGTAGTAGGGAGCCATCTGCAAACTCATCATTGACAGTCTGGGAGAGAAGCGAGAAGGGAGGTACACATTCAGCCAAGGGACAGAGCAACAGTTGCCATTGCAGGTAGTCACCCCCTCTCCTTACTGCTGTTCACAAGGCACACGACAATGCTTGCAGAACCGATGCTTCACCAGGTACTCTAACCCGGGCCTGTACCATTTGACAGGCTTATCTGTCTGCATGAGCAAAACAGCTTCTTTCTGCTTCTTTGTTAGCTGAGGGGAGAAAATTGAACAGTCGTTGATTATAAGTGACTAAGCATAGGTTTCTGTATTTATAAATCCGTGATCGAGAATGTTGGCCTCAACCCTTGCTTCAAGCGTTGTTGTCATGAGCAACAAGAAAAACACCTTTTCTGAAATTACATATAAATATGTGTGTTACTCAGCTCTTGGCAGCCAGATGGCGCCAGATGGACTTTCAGACTCGTCTGCAGCATGGAAATGAGCCTCTCTGCTGAATCAAGGCGAGGTGGATAGATACCACTGCCCAGGCAGTGGGACAAATGTAGCAGTAAGGATGCTTTGTCTGCAGCACCAAATATAGATTTATCGAACCTGTGTGCAGTAAAAGCTCATCCACAGCAAAGCTTTGGTTATAAGGAGGGCTGACTTCCTGCTTTCAGAACTATTCTAGTCTGCATTTTTATGACTATTTCAGCAGAAGATTGTCCTTTGTAAACCATATGCATAAGACAGTTGAAAGAAAAAACACCAGAAATATTTAGGAACTTGGTTATTTTCCTTTACTGCATGCATGACATCCTTGTCATTTTCCCATATTACTCTAACAATTGACAGAGTATTTTGTTTACAAGCAGTAAACTTGGATTCCATGATCTTTGTCATGATCATAGCTATCTAAATGTAGCCTTAGGGAATACTAGCACAAAGGGCTTCTTCTTTTACCTTCAAAACTTAGAAACTGCCTGGAATCAAATCTCCGGGCCCTAAGGAAGTGGGGAACTTTGGGGGCTTGATGTTTCCCAGAGCTTCCCCTTTCTCTGCTGAGCTGAACAACTAAAGGAGATGAGCCAGCTCCCTGAACAACAAACAGAATGAAATTACTTAAATCAAAACACACTGAAAATTTTGCACATCCCTGAAGACTTTGATGAAATACGGGATTCTTACATTAAAAACATTAAGGAGTGTATGAGGGGCCAACCTCTGGACCATCTTTGTTGGGAACTTGCAGACACAGGAAAAATGTCAAACTGTATTTGCAGCTGCAGTTTTCAATTGTCTTCTGTTCTTTCCAGATTCTCCTGTTATTGAAGAACCTGTCCTCGAGCTTTTTGCTGCACACTACGAAGACTGAGCATACTGCAAGCATCAAGGTGCCTTTCAAGGCAAAGTCTTGCCTTGTGCAGAGTCACATGGTTCAGAGATGGTGTTGAGGTGACAGAGAAAGAGGTGATGGAGAAAACTAATGACTGGGTTACAACCAAAAAATGTCCAAGAGAAGACAGTAGAGCCTTTGTGCTGAATCTGAAAAAATGTCTGTGGCTCGGCTTCTGTCAGTCTTTACCTCAGAATGGTTGGTAGATCCCAAATCTTTTTATAGCAGGCCAGTCACTGGTAGATATGTTGTCTGAATTCAGATTTCCTTTAAAAAAAAACAAACAAAACTTGCTGTGGGGCAGACTGAGTTACCAAATCAGTTCGCTTTTGCTGGAATCAATAGAACTACCTGAACTACATGATTTACACCATGAAAGGATACGACCCTCTAAATAATAGCTCTCCATGTCACTCTGTTCAGCTGCTCACACTGCAGACAAACCAAAACCCTCACAGGGGACAGTAAAGTTCCTGGAATACACAGGGAAAATGCACTATATTGAGATGAAAAGCACCCAAAGGCAATGGTGGAAAGCAGGTGACTCACTTCACCATCAAGAAGAAGATGGGCTGGGGAAAAATCTTGCATCAAACTAAGGGTGGTGGAAAGTAAATTCACCACATTTGCTATGGGTAAGGTGGAGAAAGAAAAAGCCTACCAATTCAGAATATGTGGAGTGAACTCTGAGGGCCTCACTGAGCCCCTTGAAACAGAAGTTTTTGCTGGACCAGCCTATTGGTAAGCATTTGATCATCTCAGGACAGCTGTTTTAAGGTGGTTTCACTGTCCTCTTTCCCATCATTTTTGTCCTCTTCCTTCTTGCCAATCCCCAAAAGAACGCTGTCCTTGTGCCTCAGGGGACATTCCAAGGTCAGGAGCTTAGAAGCTGTTTCGTGCCTGGGCTAATAGCCAGGATCAAGCAAATAGCCAGGTCTTTTGACTACAAGTGTTTGTGGACTTAGAAACCCCTCAACATGGACTGGCCACGAGAGAGGACTGACTAACACTCTGTTCTAGTGTCAGTTACATAAGCTTAGTAGAATACAGCAGAAATGAAAAGTGGCTTTCTCTGGAAAATATTGTGGGAGAGGAGAGAAGATAATTTAAAAGGGAATGCTTAAAAACATTTTGTTTTGCAGCCAAGAAAGAAAATATGTCAGCCAAAACCGAACTTGGTTAGACAACACTGTTGAACTGTGTTCTAGGAGTTATAGTTTGGGTACCTCTTGTGCCCATTTTCCTTCACAGACTGGGATCCTTGCAGAAGCTGTACCTCCCAAGATTTGCAACCCCCTTTCCCCAGGATCAGAGTGTATCACAGAAGCCAGAGTAGAAACAATGAGTCTGGCCTATTGAAGCATTTCAGAAAGACAGAAAACTTCCAAATTAAAGTAATATACATAAGTTCTCACCTAAAACTTTGCATTTTTTCATTTTTATTCAAACCACCTATGGATTAGGGAAGGCATTTCTGGACTGCTCTGCAGCACATTGCAGAAAGAGCTCATTTTTTGAATAAGTGCAAGCATTGAAATATTTCAACCATTTCAAATGATAAAGGGAAGTGGATGGCAAAGTAAAAGGCTTTAGAAAAAGGTTGTGGCCATTAATAAACCTAAACATGCAAGTTAGCCTCCTTCACTTCTTACTGTATGTATTTATGTATGTGTACATAGACGCACACAATTTGGAGTCCACAAATTCTGTCTGTGCTGCACTAAACTGATTTTTCTCTGTGTAGAGCCTTCAAGATAGATGTTTCAGCTTCAAGCTGTAGATGTCAGGAAAGAAGCTGTCACCATCGCCTGGAGCTCCCCAGCCCAGGATGGAGGCTTTCCAGTGGAAGTCAACATCATAGAAAGAAGGAAGAAAGGCAGCAATCTTTGGGTCCCACCCACCAAAGAGCCAGTCCAAGGTCAGACCAAGATTATTATGTTTTATGTAGCCAGAGGAAAAGCTAGAGATTAATCAACCAAATGTCATCATGGCATCTAGCAAGATGTATATTTTGACACACACTGTTCAAAGTGAGATCCACTTTTCAACTCTCAAATACAAACAGCTGGATACCCACAAGCAGCAATGAGATGGTAAAACACTCAGCACCTCTGAAAGTCACACCTGTGGATTTGGGTGCCTAATTTCAAGCATCTATGTTTTACATTTTTTCCTACGCAAATTTGGCTGTTTTTCCCTGACTTAGACCAGAACTGAATTAAACAAATGACTGATTTTGTTGTATCCATCAGATAACAACCATATGATCAATGCTTAGCACAGCTTGCATAACACATGGGAATGTTCCTATCAGCAGCAGCATCTGACTAACAAGACTTATGCTTTTCCTTTTCTGCTAATATTTTGTTACTTTCTTGGATTCTTTCCTCTGTCTCATTCAAAATGTTGGACTTTCATATTAATTAAGTTATGATCAATCACATTACCCAAAAATATCCCCCTTAAAGTAACAACATTACTCATGGTAAATAATGGAAACACTTTATGATAGATTATTCAGTTTCAGAGGCGCTTTTCTCTTTTTTTTTTTTCAATTGAATGGAGGTTTAACCTTGCTTAAAGGCTGGGCTATGAAAGGCTTGGCCACTCTGAGTTTGTTACTTCATGGGAAATCCCACTAAAGTCAGTGGGACGAGATATGAAGATATTTTTCCCCAGCGTGTATGATTACACCAGGCGCTATAAACCATAATGTAGTAGAAAGCATTATAATGGCAAATTATGCATCTCTCTCCATAATATATTCTTAGAAATTCTATCTCCTTCTTCTGGACCTTAGCGAGAGATGTAAAAATGGACCCCTGGAGATCTGAAGGCTAGATTTAATTAAGGGGCTCCCTTGACCCCTAAGTTCATGTTGTTCTCCAGCAGTCTGTGAGCTGAAATTTCCTCTTGTTTTTTTCTCAGTCCAAAAGCAATTAGAAAAAATAAGTGACCACTCAGGAACACTTTTATGGGTGATTAGAGAGTTGTCTAATTGCAACATTTGTCTCTCCAGGTACCATATTCAAAACGGGTGGTTTTCTGAAGGATATAGGATGAATTCCATGTGATAGATATCAACCATGCAGGCCCTGGACTTCCCAGCACACCCTCAACCTGTTGTTGCAAAGAATCCCATCAGTATGTTTCTTTCAGCATTTATCATCTGGTTCCTAAACATGTATGTTATAACTAGACCTATGCATTTATGACTGCAGTCTGAGGGAATGTGGCAAACTTCAGCCTGTATTGATGTAATGAATTGCATTGGGTCTTGCAGAATTTATGGAAGTTGCCTAAATTGCGTCTTTTTTTTTTCCCTTCTCCCTTAAGACTGTATTTTTAGTAGGAGAGAATCTGTGCTTAATTCTGGACTGACTGAAATCGCAAACAAATTCTAAAGGATTGCCGTAGCCTCAGAAACTGGACAAATTCTATTTTTTACCAGTTACAGAGAATTCCTTACTTTGTATGACCATAGAACTAAAGCATTTGAAAAACAAAAGACTAACAGAAGCCATCAATAAACTGCTTAAACTATTGATGGAATCTTTTAATCAATATAGGAGTGGACCTCAGTAGATGCACGTAATTTAGAGGAAAAGAAAAGCCAAGCATAGAAGATAACATAACTAAGAAAATAGAGAATTCTATTTAGTAGATGGGAGCCTTGAGGTTAGATAGTTACCCAGATGGGAAAGCATTCAGATTTCTTTACATCAGAAGATAACACAAAACCAATTTAATGCCTGAAGCCATGATTCTTCTCCTATCTGAAGGCTTGCATTAGACTCGCATAGGCTTCCACATTAAGCCTAGGAGAATATGTATTATCCATATGCACCATATTCCTCACGACCCTTTATGCTCAGGTGAATATATTCTGTAAAAGCCAGTAGCATCAAGTTTGGCACAGCATGCTGCACTAGTTGACTTTTTTTTTTTTGTGGATTAGTTTTGTGTTTGGTGGTTTTTTGGTTTGGTTTGGTGGTGTGGTTTTTTTTGTGTTGCTGTTGTTTTGTTTTTTGCATTTTGCCTGAGACTTTCAGAGCGGAACGTGTATTTGGATACTCAACTCCCTATTCATTTGCTTCAAAACATATTTTTTAATATCCTATCTTTTACTCTTCTTATGTGTTACAGAGACCTAACTAGACTGCTGCAAGGTAGACTAAAGGTCAAAAAAAACAATATCTATTTTCAAGAATGACTATTAACTGGGGTACTGTACTCCTTGGCACATAAACTTGAAGAACATTAACAGTATCTTGCAAGCCAGTAAGCAAATTGACTTGTCTGAGCAATTCAGATAGCACCTAACCACTTGACATAGGACTGTAAGAGGAGATTTATTAAATAAGAACAGAGACAAAGCAGTCAAAACAATAAAAAGACAGGTTTTAGGAAATATAGTACAGATCTCATCAATCAGCTAGGAAGAGACAGAAGCAATGCATAGATCTTTAATGCATAGATACCTCTCCCAAATATATGTGGAGAATGGTGGTCAGTGCTCATAAAAGGTGTCCTTTCCAGGTTGAATTCAGATGGTCCCATGTCAAACATTGTGAGGACTTCTAAATGGCCAGCCTTGGAACAGGGCTGTATGTACGTGCATTCATTTTAGAAACTGCATAATCTTGTTGGACAGAATTTGCTCCATGTTTACTAAAGCTGCTTTCACTCTAGGTTTGACGTCCTGAAACAGGAGGAGCTCTATGTTCACATACACAAGTGTAGGCCTGCAGGTACAGTGATCCGTCACAGCTCTCCTGCTGTTACGGAGCCTCTAGAACTCGTGAATGGCCTCCACATGGTGAATTTGTCCAGCTCCAGCATTTTGTTAGCCTGGCAGGAGACAAACCAGGGAGCTGTGCCATCAAGATATGTACTAGAGGTTGTGAGCTGAGGACCAAGGAATGGACAAAATACACCAGAATGCTTATCTCTACTACCATTTAACACTGTGGGAGGCTTGCAGCATAGACAAATTCTTGTTCTGAATCCAAGTCATGGAAGAAGCAATGGAGTTACTCCTACAAAGAAGGAATTCTAGCAATGCCACCTCTAGGTATGACCTGCAGTATCTGTCCAGCTGGAATTCCCATCTCTCACTTGTTACTTTCTTATGTTTTCTAACTATACATCATTTTTGTAAAGGGTTATCAAATTCATCTTGCACAAAGGAACATTGTGCAAGAAGGTCTGCTGCTTTTTGCAGTGTTTTCAGGGTGCTGCGAGGAAGCAGAGGCCAGCACAAGCTGTGCAGTCAGTCAAATTAAAAGCATTCTGTGATCCTGGCTAGCACTGAGCTGTCCCATGAATGGGTATGTCACGTATAATGGCAGTTGTTTCTCCCACCACTGACCTCTCACACTGAGCATGTGATTACAATTGATTGTCCAATTTGTGTCATGGATACTGTAGTCTGAGTATGGGTTAGGTGGGTAAGTATGACAGCAAATAAACTGTCATGTTTGAAATGCCAGTTAGTTTTAAATACAGTGGTACTGAGACAAGATTATAGTTCTCTCAGGTGATGGGTTTGAATGGGACGAGCAGTCAGGTGCTAGCGTGCTAAAGATAAAATAGTATTATCAGAGGTTATGCTTCAGAGACACTAATTATGTCTTGAGAATGAAAATTTTATAACATTTCCTGAAATCCCTAGCCAGCTTACTATTCAAGGTAGCAAATTATTTAAATCCTTATTGTTTAGGACTTAGGAGTTCTTGATTATTAATTATGAAAATCAGACTTATTATGCCTATGATATTCTCAAGTGACAAAGCATGATGCTGACTGCTCTAAGCAGCAGTAATGCCAGCAAGAAAAGGTGTATGATTCGTAAGTCATGTTGTATAACACTGATTTCTGCAGAGTAGAAGGATGTTCACGCTTGACTGAGGAAATCTCAGGAGACAACATCTGGGTGACCAAAAAATGCTTGTTTCTCCTCTCAGTCTCCACTTTGGAACTATATAAACAGTCTGTAAAGCATGGCTTTGTACCACATCTCCAAAGAGAGAAACACCAAAAAATCTCAGAGGGACTGCAGGCTCCAAACAAACTTCTTTAGTGCAGAATGGCAACATGCAGTACTGTACCAAAGAGTATGACAAGTCCTATTAGAAACAGATGTACAAAATTGTTTGTGACAGGAGGTGGACAATAAAATCATCTAATGAGGCATTAAAGCTGCCTCTTCTTTTTGTTTGTTCTCATTCATTTTTTACATGAACTATTTTTAAATGTTCTACCTTCCTCACCTAAAATTGGTGTGAATAGGTGCTCATTACTAAGATGTTGTTTGCTGAGGCATTAATGTTTCTCTTCTTGTGGTACAGGTATTAAGAAAATAGCTGGCATCATTGCTCTTAGCCCACTGCAACCCTTACACTAACTGCCTTCTGCTGAAACAGTTTGAAGGTTTCTTCTTCCAGTCTCAGTCATTCACTTCTTTGGGCTTGACTCAACAGACTGAAGAACGGCTTCACTCTTCTGTGCAGTCTTTCACTTTTTTAATCTTTTAATATCTCTTTCTGTCTTGTGTTTTGCTTCTGTCCCCTCATAGGTTTGATCTGACTGTGAGGTTGGAGAGCCACAGGATGGTTTGTTCTGGGAGGGCAGGGTGCATTCATACATCTTTGCCCGTAAGATTCTGTGTTATGTCCTGTCACAAGAGAAATCCTGCACTTAGAGTTTTCTTTGGCATCCAGTGAAATACAGCTGCAGGGTTATGGAGGCTGCAGTTATCTTTTGGCCTTTGTCATATGAGCTGTCACTTTGATTTAAAAGAGGATGACTGTTGGAGAAAACTCATAACAGTGCTTTAGGTTCATCAAGTCCCGTGCAACTGCTTGCTATTTTTCTGGCAAGCTCTTTTTTATAAGCCTCTCTGATGGTGGTTAGGGTAGAGGGACTTCTGTGCACACAAGTTTGTCAGCTGCATCATCCAGCCCTCTGCAGCTGGACTAACAGTGTTCAGCAAACCATAAAGCATGGAGGAAACTCTCTGGTTTATCAGCAGAAGCAGAAGTTTTCAAGCATGCAACTACAGTTTGCACAAACTGAAGTTAAATCATTCTTGATTAAACCTTCAGTGACCTAGGGGGAGCAATTAGGTTGTAAAGGCAGAGCTTGAGGTCCTTATGCTGTCCTTTCTGAGGTACGATTTCTTTTCACAGGGATGTTGAGCTCATATCTGGAGAGGTTAAGGACAATGTCTTTGCTGTCCTGTTTTTAAGCCTAGACGTCAGTGCAAGCTGTGGCTCTGTGGTACCTTGCAGAATCCGCACCAGTGTAAGAATGGATCTCGGTTTAAATTGTACAAATTTATCATCAGCTATTGTCCCTCAGCTTTCAAGGCAAGCAAACGGACTAACTGTAGCATGAGGTTTATGTGGCATCTCCCAAGTCAAGCCAGCTGCCTGCCTTGTTCCCAAGCCCAACCTTTGCACTAGCTCAAAGTCAGAGCCAGTTAGCTGACGCAAACATGGCAGCAGCACAGTTCAGACCCAAGTGATAAGGAAGGTACTGAGCTTTCCTCACTGTGACCAATGTGGAGGGAAAGGATGAAGTAGTATTTGCTCCAGACATCCCTAAATGCTACCTTGTTTCTCATCCTGTGTTTGATTGGGCACATACCCGTAATAGCACTAACACAGCAGTGTCTGTCCCCTTGGCAGTCTGGTGAGATTATTTCCATTGCAAGTGGGTGCAGCCAAGTGTAGGCAGACTAGTTTGCTCCTTAGAGAGACTTCCATTACCGTAACAATCTGCTGGGGGTTAGGGACCTTTGCACTGTGTTTTGTACGTCTCTTCACAAGAGAGTGCTTTTTAAAATTAACAACCTTATTTTTTCATCAGAAGGGAATTACACAGGGCAAACTGCTACTCGGGTTCCTCAAGCTAAAAGATATTAAGGAAGAAAGTGCTTTAACTACACACACACAGACTTTGGAAGGGAGGAGCTGAAGTGAATTTTTCTTTTCCCAGAAAAGGACACAGGGAGGGTCCCAAATAGAAGAAACCAATACTTAAACATGCAGACTAATTTTTAGTTTCCTTCTGACCTACCACAGCTGGCTGAGAAAATCCCAGAAACTGTGACCCTGAAACAGAATTGCCACCCAGATGAAGATGAGGAAGACAACTAACAGACTCATGGTGTGCTGAAACATGTCAGTACTGCCACATGGTTCACAGCTGCAGAAAAGGTCTACAGCAACAAGCACTGTCTGACCCTTGAGCTTCAATGGAGCTGTGATACATCTGCAAAGACAAAGGTAAGCATAAACATTCATGACAGTGCTGGAGGAAGAAGGGTGCTTTTGTATACACGACTGTGGACTAAGTTCAGGATTCCTCTTTGGCTTTGGGCATACCACTAACAGGTTCTGCACCTCAGCTCTCCACCTGGGCAGTGGGCTTAAGACAATAGGGCCTGTCCATGTACAGGGACGGTGGTGATGTCATGTCTTGACGTAACAGAATACTGGCTTTACAAGTCATTTGTCTTGGAGTATATTTCCTGTCTGACCGGGATTTGTTTCCTAAATGAAAAGGATTCATTAAAAAAAAAAAAATCTGTCATGGGTAGGAGATTGCATGACAGTCTTTCCAGGCCAGAGCTATAGAAGTCCTTAAAAGTATGTTAGATGTGCTTTTAGCACACTCACTAGTCACCGTCAGGTAAACGCCTTTTCCTTTGTTCAGTTGTTACCTGCTCAGGCCTAATCAGTAATAAGGATGTCTCATTAGCAGTAGTCCCAAATAAAACTGAACACACCCCAGTTCATCAGATCAAAATGGTAAGTGATTTTTCTGCCCGGTTTGGGGAAAAGCAGTATGCAGGTACTTGGAGAAGTGAGATTCAAGCCGTTTTTCCATCTGGCCTGTTACTATTTTGTTTATTAAAACAGGGATATAAAACAAGCAAACTATATATTAACATGTGTCACCAGTTTATACATATGTTTCTTCAGAAGCCTGTCCACATGCTTCTACAAATCCTTTAATCCCATTAAGAGCAATGGGCAATACATTCAAGTAACAGTATTAGTAATACACTAAAATGAGTAATTGAGTGTCAGCATATTTTTATTTAACGATCAGCCTTTCTTGATCCATGTAACTAGACCATATGTACATTGCTTCAGTTACATGAGCAGCTGAGGAAAAGCATCTCCACTTTGGTGGCTGTGGTTGTTTTCTTCAGTGGAATTGCTGTAGGCCTGGATCTTACTCCAGGTCTGGAAATAGCTTCAGTAGCTTCTGTGTATGAGTGCATTTAAAAGAGTAGTAAATAGGAGAAAGCTAGATTGGTTGTGCCTTGTGGTACATTCCCTTGGTAACAGCCTGCCTGTCTTCAGGCGGGACAGCAGGACACAAGCAGATGTGAACTGATTTCTTATTCATCATTATAAATGGTGAGTCACTGGGTTTATCTGCACAAGCCTGGGAGATGGTAGAAAAAGTCTGAAGGAGAAGGAAGGAAATAGAGCTGTTGCCTGAGAATGAGGTCTCATAGGAGAATTTTGCCCTACAGTGTTATATTTAGGATGCAGGGGATTTACCTGATGGGACCCCACGCCAGTGCAAAAGAAGATGATGGAGACTTCAGAAAATGTGTTTAGATAGAGGCTGAAAATTTACAGTGGACACTGGAAATTAAATTGCCCATGCAGATCCCCATGATTCCCCCAGAGCATTGTGTAGACTATTAATGCCTCAGAGCAACGCCAGCAGAGCGATATCCCTTCCTTTCCAAGATCACCTGGTTTGGTTTATAATTGGGTGTAATTTAATCATGCATTTCTAAAGGACCTTGGGAGCCAAATATCCCAAAGCACTTTACAATTTAATGACATTAACAAGAGAAAGCATCAATATATCCCCACGGAGCAAAAACCTGACACCTTATTTACAGACTGAGAAACAAAGAAATTAATTGCTTGCCTACAGTTGCACAGCAGGTTAATGGGAGAATGAGGTTTCTGATTCCTTCCTTTCTTGCTTTTCAGTTTGTATTTGTTTACATGGGTAATAGGTACACTGGTCAGATGCTGAGGGTAGTGCAGCGTATTGCTCATTCCTCTTCCTGAGTTTTCCCTCATGGGGAAAGAAGGCCCAGGGCGTGAACTCTCATACCCAAGCTCTTTGGATTTGTACTTATGCAGGGGAAGATGCCGTCCTGATGGTGCTGTGTTTATGTGTCTGTATGTTTGTGTGTCCAACCGATAGTGCAGTGCAAAGCAGCCCAAGGTGTCTATGTGTCCTTGGCAGAACATTTTGACTTCAAGATGGAGGAGTGTCCTAAGAAGGACTGGCTGGCATTGTGCTCCTCATTGACCAACCACACCATGAGTCAGGGCAGAGTCTGCACCATCAACTGTGCTTTCATCAACAACCCCCATCCAGGAGTGACCTGTACAAGGGCAAGATTAGCATCACATGTAAGTCTGAGTTGTGATTCAGCTCAAGTGGCATCTGCCTACTAAGGATCCCGACAACCTGCAGCTGTAAGTTGACCATCTCTGGTAAGTCAGTTCTGAAGCTGCTGTGCTTCACTGGGCATGATTTCCTTCAGATTGGGTAACCAGCAGTAGATTTATGTCTTTGAGTATAGTTTATACTCTGCAGTTTTCCAAGGCAAGTTGTATTACTGAGATTGGCAGTGTGGATCACACCTCTCTGGTCAGTTCGACTCTTGTGCCTGCACATGGAGGAAGCAATAACCCCGTAGGTACTGCAGCTGATGCTGCAAGGGCTACATTGTTTCTAAGAACTTATCTTCATATCCAAAAAACAGCCTAACTGATGTTGACTTCCTCTGAAGATTTGCCTTCAGTTGCCTGAAGCAGTATTGGGTCCCTTAAAATGGCATATTTTGGCTAACAAGTCTCATGAATTCCTTAGGTGTCTCAAAAGCAAATATGGCTATTTCTCAGTATGTAACCAGGCCTGCCCTGCACCTGTGGCAATACTTAACACCTCCAGTCAGTCAACTGATGTATTCTGACAGTAGCTTTGTGCTTTTTTTTTTTTTACATATACCACAGAGACTGCACTGGTTAGATCTGTTCTCTTCCTTTGTGAAATAGCAGGATTTTGCCAACATTGTATAAAAGCTAGTAAACGTTTCCAAGAGACAATTAATGAATTAATTAAAAACAGACATTTATGTCCCCCTCTCCCTTCCCTGCTTTTTTCTATGTCAGAAGTTCCCACCTAGTGAAGTTTTAAATCAGGTTGTAACACAGCAACCTGGTTCCAGCTGGCTCAAATTGGTCCTGTGCAACTGAACGCTTCCAGGTGCATAGGGTGAAGGTTTGCTAACAGTAATGCACAATCCACACACGGTTTCCCCATGTCATGGTGCCCAAACTTGCAGCTTGCAGACTGGTCTTACAATATGTACAGCAGTGCCTTGAAACTGCTATGTCCTGTGAGTTCCAGCAGCCCCTGGTGAGCTCACTCTACTTATGATTAACCAGGGAGCCTTCAAGGTTAAACATGGAGAGCAAGAATTCTCCATCCTTTTGTCAGACATGAAACTGTTTTCCACATTTTCCCTTTTTAGAGAAAAGGCCCTAGTCCCACAGTACCTGTTGTTGTTCTTTTAAAAGGAACGAGACACTGTCAGGCACAGCTTGAAATGAAACTGATACAGCACCAATAATGATGGGTCTATATTTGGAAAGATCTTTTACGGTTATTTTTGTCTGTGATCATTGCTTCTGGACAGCCTGCTGGCAACTGCTGAGCACACACACGCACACCCCCACCTCCCCCTGAAGGTTCTGTTCTCCCTGCCAATGCAGAAGTAGCTCAGTGTGGGTCAGCAGAGGGAAAAGATGTGCATGCTGGGTTTCCTGCTCTGATTTTTAAGCACTCATCTGTCATTCTGTGTAGGATACATATGACACTTCTTTCACTGAAGCCAGCCACCACACGCCTAAAAGACCAAAAACAGTTCTTTATTGTTTTTGAAGACATCCTGGTGTTACTGATTCTCATGTTTCTCAGGCTCCCTAATACACTCCTCCCCAAAGCCACAGTTTGAAGCCATATCCAACAGCTGGAGGATAGTTTCCTAGTCCCCAAAAGCAGTGGAAGCTCTTCCTGGCCAGGCATCGTTATCAGCCAGGCTGCAAGGAGAACCCTGGCGGTACTGCTCACCCAGTCTCAGGGAAGGCAGGCAGGCCTGAGGGGCAGAACAGTTTTGTATCCCTCTGGAGATCTGATTGCTGGGTAGGACATACCTTCTGCCTTTCCACATACAGCTTGTTGAGGTGAGCACTGCTACAATAGGAACATGACTCTTCAAAGCTATTCAAAGCAGCCTATTTGTAAGCAGAGCTAGCTAAGAAGCAAGGCTTGCAAAAGCACTGTGTGGGTGAGGTGCTAATTTATATTCAGATTTCTTAATGGCCCCTTGGGAGGGGGTGAGATTTCAGAGACTCTGACACCTTGTTTCTGGGGCCTCCTGAGGCTCCTCCTTGCCCTGACCTGGGCAGTCGCTTGGGAAGGTCTCTGTTCTGCTAGGGGTCTTTGCAGCTGAGTGAGATGGGGAGAGCAGATCTCAGAATAAGAGATAAGGAACTGCAAAACTGACTTTAGGAGATCAGGATTTCACACCAAATTGAACTTAATTGCAGGCTTATTTTAGATCTGAGGATCTATATTATTGCTGATTTGAGTTCTGGAGATGGGGTAGTTACTGCCTGGAGATGGGTGCTGTAGGCTGGGGGACAGTGTACCTACTGTGGGGACTCCAGCTGTGAAAGTACACTTTGTTAGGCTGGGAGCTCCTTTCGACCAGGACTCGGGAGACTTTCTTTAGGGGTTTCAAGGGTCTTTACTTGGTCACAGGTGGTCTGAAAGGGAAGGAAGTAAGGAATGATCTAAGGGATGAGCAAATCTGGGGATTCCGAATAGCTGGGCTGGAGACTCGGCTGCTGGTTTCTGTGTTGATTCCATGGGAGCTAAACCTCTGTTTCTCATAAATGTCTCCTCTGTTTTGTATGCTCTTCTGTCTCTCTTCTTTAAGGAAGAGCACTTGCATTCCTCTGCTTAGCATGTTTTCAGTTTTAGCCTTTTTGTAGTATTTGCCAAATCACATAGTGCATCGTTGCACCTCTGTGAACACGCATCAACATCTTTCCTGCAGTTATAGCTCAGAAGGAGGGAATCTTGTTTTCCATAGCAGGGTACAGAGGACACAAAGCCTGTTAGACCCAAAGTGACTCTTTCAGAACAGTGATGAACTGAACAAGGGGAATTGAGAAGTGAAATGAGAATGAAAATGGGAACTCTCGAGACTCAAAGTACCACTTCCTATGAAAATTGTAACCAGTTGCTTTTAGCCGGCACTTTGTGAGATTTGCACTCAAAACATAGGGGGGTTTGCAGTGATTACAGCACTTCTCTCTCTTTTCTTAAGAAAAAGATGATAAAACCCTCCTGGACACAGTGACAGAAAGTTTGCAGAACTCTAAACAGAGGATATAATTAGTGGAACCTGCTCTGCCTGGTCCAGCATGCAGAACAGCATTGCTGTGGCTGTGTAGTTTGTGTGGCTCAAAATGCAACTGCACTTGGCTTTTGTAATGGTCAGTTAAACAAGGTGGAAGAGAGTGGGGCTTCTGCTCAGCAGGGCATCTTTCCATATTTCTTGCCTGTAAGTGGTTTCAAACAGCATGTGAAAGGTAACATTTCTAATACCATCTGTTAATGTATCTTAATGGTAGTAAAAGGATCCTAAGGCTGCTGTTTTCTCTTCTATGTATCAGTTTGCTTCTGCACTGGTCAATGAGAATCCCGCTTCTGAGTTCGGGAGGAGAGCTGGATTCTGTCTCCTTATTTGTCTTGTCCCCAGATAGCTCGGCAGGATCTCTGTGATGATGTAAGCTTTGTTATGTCAGACTGCATAAACAGACAGTAAGCGATAAATCTGAAGTACTTAAAACCTTGCAATACCAAGAAAGTAAACACAGTCTGCAGCTTTGCAAATTAGGGAGTCACTGTGTGAAAGAGCTGGTTGTAGAAGGCAAACTTCAGATCCAGAAGGGTCTGGTACCTTCACTGCTGGTGGGCAAGACTAGATAAGGAATTAGAACATATCCGAACCATTGAAGGATTGATAGAGAGACTGATACATTTATATATATTAGTGCTGGTTCTTTTAATTCAGAGTGAATTCTTCCTAGAGCCTCTTGTGGAATATAAGTACAACAGTGGCCAGCCACACACACATGTGGAGTCCAAGAACATTTTGCCACCTTTGTTCCACCTGGATCTAGGAAGGAGGTCTGTGGGAACTAGATGCTCCTTCCAGCAGGCCTCTGAGTTTTTGAAAGGAATTGTAAAAGTCAAAGAAGCACCCGCTTTCCCCTGCAGTTACTCCCTTGGGCTGCTTTGAAAAGAACTTGGTAGTGTTTCTGCCTGTTACTGATTCATTCTTGTGCCAGGAACTGCTCCACTTCAGATGGGGAGTATGGAGGAATTGCTGTTAAGCCTGTGAGCAGATCCATTTAATGGACTGGGAGCTCTTACTCTGTGCTTCTGTGCTATAAATCCTTGAAACCTGTTCCACTGGTGACAGATGGACTGGTTCAGGATTAATGAAACCAAATATCTGTGCCACTGCATCAAACACAGCTGAGGAAACTGGCATCAGATCCTCAACCAGAGAAAAATGTCCATGCTACCCTACTTTCTCCCCTGGAAATTTTGCTTAGGAAGGGAGGGAAAAAAAAGACTTGGCCATTTGTCTGGGATTTCTGGGCAGTGAGCAGCCTTCCCAGAGCAATCCTTTGCAGCAAGCTGCCTTCTCCCTGGAAGTGTGGACAAATGGCCATTGTAAGCAGGACTGGCTGGAGCAGCAAGGGCGAGTGTTCTCCAGGGCTCTGCACCCCAGGGAGCTTGGGGTGCGTTGTAACACCAGGCAGGCATCATCAGCGTAGTGGTATCTGGTTGGTTTGTGTTGGATGTGCTCGTCAGTGTGCATGTGGTGGTGTTTCAGGGTTCCCCAGATGGGAATGCTGTAGCTGGCCATGACAGCGCCTGTCTGCTTCAGTGGGGCACTGGGTAGCTTCAGGGCTAGAGAGGCTCGGTAGGCTGCTGTCACAGAACCAGTGTGCAAAAAGACACTGCATCTACACAGTAAACATACCGAGTAAATTAATATTTTTAATTGCTGTTACATACAGAAGAAATGAGGAAAAAATACATTCCAAACAAAGAATTAAAATAGTAAAATCAGCACAAAAATGTGTTAAGAAAAGATCCCAGATCAAGTGGCCGTACTGCATGTGGTGACCTTTACAATCACGGTAAAGGAAATAAGTGCTGGAGACTTTCAGACGTGGCAAAAAGCTGACTCCCCCAGGGAGAGCAGCTGCTTCAGTCACATCTTTCAGTGCACTCTGTCTGGAATGCGTGGGAGAGGGGCCGGAGTGAGAGGCTCGCAGGGGTACAAGACATGGATTTAGTGCTCAGGACAGACCAGTGAGTCCTGCGGTCTCAGCCAGGCAGAACTACTGCTTACCCAATGGCATTTGCTTTTTCTTTCCTTGGTTGTTATTGTTTTTTGTTTGATTGTGGGTTGTTTTTTTTTTTTTGGTTGGTTTGTTGGTTTGGTTCCATTGTTTTCAAATTCATTCTTTTAAAAAGGTTTCCACTGGCCTGACCCTGCCCACACTGTAGGCCTGGAGCAAGGCTTCCAGGGTAAAGTAGTAGCAAGGTCTGGCCCAGCAGAAGCCTGCAAGAGGAAGGTCTAGATCCATGTGTTTGTACTGATTCAGCACTCTCACCCAACAGGCTGGATTTAGTTTCTTGATTTTCAGCTGTCAGGAAAAGATTTATTTTATTTCCTGTTGCTCTGTCTTTTAACTGATCCAAACAGGCCCAGGCGTTGCTCCCGCTGCAATCTTGGCTGCTTGGCCCCTGCATCCCTCTGGTATGACACTGGCTGCAAGGGTCTGCAGTTGGCCTTGTGCTTCAGCCTTGCTGTTGAGCTCTCCCACCACTCCAGTAGCTCATCCTACAGCAGCGTAGTGTCACCACGAAAACAATACAAGCCATAGAAATTTTGGCATTCCTGCCAACTGGCCACCTTTTTTCATTTGTGGTCTACCTAGTCATGTATTTTTATTCTTTACAATAAGAGCAAAAATAAAATAACATTAAGAAAATGTCCTCCAAACTAAGAAAACTAGAACCCATCATACATTTTAAAGAAACAATAAAAATTTGCATTGTGTTTGCTTCTGAGTTCATATTAAGATAAGATTTAACTGCAGCTGCTTCAAAATTATGGTCCATTTCACATGTACACAGCTCACACTCCTTGGTGAGTAATTCCTTGCCTTCATTTGTGTTTGTACAGCAGCTAGTGGTACCAGAAACAAGTAGTTTGTAGCTGTGGTCCAGATTTGAAATCAGTGAACTGTGGCATTTTTATAGTCATTGAGAACATGGTGATGGCTTAGAGCTGTATTTCTAGATCTACTTTTATTCTGAACCCTCGGACTGATGGTACAAGCACTTCCTTCACTGCAGAACCTGCTACTTCTTTGATTCAGGTGAAAAGGAAATTGAAATAATTCAAGAAGGATGTGTCGACCTTATTGATTCTAGCAAGGCCTTCCCTCTCTGCTGATTTTAAAGCCAGTAAACTTACAATAACAGAAATTAATCATCCCTTTTTAAGTTGTCCCTTGAAACCGAGCTGACCTTCTGCAGGATGAAGGTTGAACAGAATGACTTTGTTTTCTGTTCCAGACTTTCCAACAGCCATCGCAGACTATAAGAGCACTGTGTTTTGACTGGATTAGATTTATTCTAGCTAACAGTCAGGGATGAGACTAGACTGCAAAATTTGGATGCACAGTTCACATCTAAGAATTTGGTTGAGGCTTTTAGAAGAACCAAAATCCGTTTGCAAAACTGAGATTAGAGTTCAGACTTCTAAGCTAAACCCTCCTCAGAATTCAAGTGTAGCTGAGCCCATCCTGTTAGGCAGTATGAATAAATATTTTTCATTTGCTTTCCATCTGATGCAAACTGAAAAGGCAGTCACACATTCCATGCTTTAAGAGAAGTCCTGCAGAGGCCTAGAAGCATTTTTAACACTACAGTACATTAATACTTGGGACATATAGCACTTTACATCTTCAAAGTGCTGTATGAGCATTAATCCTTACAGCATCCTTGTGAGGTAGGCAAGTGCTAATATTCCCATTTTAGAAATGGGATGAGAACAGACACAGGGGTCTTGGTCCCCTGCTGTTGTAACCTGGCAGAGAGTGCTGATTCCCATACACTCAGCCTATTTACACCAGATGAGGACCTGGCCCCCAAAAACTTAAGTAACTTACCCAAGGCCACAAAAGGAGCGAGCATGGATAAAAGGCAGGAGAAGTACCTGGGAGGAACATGATTATGCTGCCTCTGCTTAAAAGAGCCCCTGTCTGTATCCAGAATCCAAGCAGAGAGAACAAGGCACCTGGCACTGAGGTTTGCAGTTGTTGTGTGCTTTGATCTGCTTCTTCTGAAACAGCTCCCAAATTATCATGACAGCAAGATGAAAACTTACAGGTGTCAGTGTCAAACTACGGCACAAGAAAACTTAAAAGAATCACTAAAAAATCTGCAGTTTGTCCTGGGAATTTTAAATACATAAGTATAAATATATCTATTGTTTCCATTGATTACAACATGAAATTTTCAGCAATCTACTTAATAGCCACGTTAGAGTAATTCTTAAACCAATCAGCCTTACAGGTGCCTCAATATGGAGGAGTAAGAAGCCAGGTATTAAACACTAATACTTTTTTTTTTTCGGCAGCGGAGGAGTAAAGCCGTTAATATCCTATGGCTTTGTTCTACTCAGCCTGCCATTTCTAAACCACCTTCACCCTGTTGACATCAGTGCAACTGGCACAGCCCAATAGCATTACTAGCATTTAAAAACCTGCTGCAATTAGCATTGCTTCTTGGACTCACTGGGAGTTGTGTGTGAGCAAAGACAAGGAGGATGTACCTACAGAGAGAGATGTACAGCTGAAATATATTCTCTGCATTTCCAATTAAAGAGCCAAAGGATCTTTGAGTGGGTGATAACTACAGTGTAATAGAAGAGAACAAAAGTAATTGCACAATGTGTTTAGCCTCAAGTGACCATAGATGGGAATTGCAAAGCAACCCTTTGAGTACAGCATCCTGTAAAGAACGCCTCTGTGCTTTGCAAGCACCAGAACTGATACTTCTGGGGCAGGAACGCTACATTACTGGGGTGCTTCATTCCCCCTGTAACGTCCCTGGGCCAAAAAGCAGGTGCTACTCAGAGACTTTACCCCCCAAAAGAAGAGAAGAACAGCTTAAACCTTTCAGTTTTACAATGCAGAGATAGCAGGAAGGTCTACAACTGACTGGTGGTGCCATAGACAGTCATGTCCTTCGCACTTCTTGTTTGCTCCCTTTCATAGTGAAGACTGCCCTTGCTGGGGTTAAGGGAAGAGTTTTAACCCCGTGAAAAGGCATTTAACAGTCTGTGAGCAACTGCTTAGTGTTTCTCAGGGTTTCTGAAACTCAGAACTGTGTCAAGTAAGTGCATCAGCTCATCTCCTCCCAGCAGGAAAGACACCCTCCAGGAAAGTGGTCTCACACAAGTAATATGGATTAAAAGCAGAGAATGCATGGTAGGAGAGAGATTTTGAAGATTAAACGCCTTCACTGGCAAACCTCTGAGCCAACTAGGACTCTCTCAGACTTTGTATGCTGAGGGCTCTGCCTCATGTTCCTGGGCAAGCTGACACCGTTGCTTCACTGGGATGGAGCTAGCATGGCTGGCCAGGATATGTCCCAGCCAGCCCCTGCTGGGTGAGGGGACGATGAGGGGGCAGCAGCCCACTTGGGCTACACGTGCTTCTGCTGTCCTAACTAGTGTCACGTGCAGACCTCTGCAACCAGAAACTGCACTTCTGACAGCCAGTGGGTTAGAGAGAGCAGGTCTCCTAATGACACTTAGAAGATCCTTTTTTTGCAAGTTTCCACAGAACTTAGAAGTGGAGCAGGACAGCAAAGAAAGCCAAGATGAAAAAGCATGCAGAAAAGCACCTCAGCTATCTTCAGGAAAGGGAAGATGGCTCATTTCTAGAGGGAAAGAAAGAGATAATGGCTCAGATTGAAATTCTAACTTTTAAATCGCAGAATGGCTGAGGTTGGAAGTGACCCCTGGAGGTCACCAGGGAAGCTCATGGTGCACGGACCTTCTCTGAATAACTGCTGGATCAAGTGTGCTGGACTGACCCAGACTGAAATGTGCTCTTTGTTTACATGCTGGGAGAATGGTGGGGTTCACCTCAAATGCTTAGATTTCCTCTTAGCTCAGTCAGTCTGTTGCAGGAAGAGATTTGCAAACAGTCAAGCTTAGTAACAGAGGGTGACATCCGCAAAGAGCTACACTGCAGGGTTCAAGCTGCGGCCAGGAGATAAGCAATGCTGATGAATGAAGATGTTTTATGGCTCTAAATTCCTTTGCTGTTTACTCCAGGCAGGCCCCGATACACCGGTGAATGAATACTGACAGTATTACACAACAGCATTAAAGGGAAGAGATTACACCAGACTGTGCTATTTACAATGTTTTCCCTCTCAACAATGCAGCTGACCTCTCTCTTTGAGAAGCAGCAGATGATTCCACGGGGTCAGGATGGTTAACCTAGATTTTTGTAATACTGGTTGCATTGGCACTGATGCAGAAGTCATGGGGGGGGGTGGGGGCGGGCAATGCCTGTTCCACACCCAGTCCCAACAGACAAGGCCGGGGAGGAACAGGAGACCCACTTAGCACCTCTCAGCACCAACGGAAAAGCTAGCAGGGTCAGTAACATTTCCTCAGCTGCCCCCTGACCCCGCTGCCCTCCCTGCAAAGAATTCCTGCTCTGCCACCTGTGCCAGGGACTTAGTGCCAGGCTTTTGCCTGGAATGGTCTGGGCACGCAAGGTATGGCAACCATGGTACTTTTCATCCCACGAGGACAATCTGGAAGGCTGCCCATCCTGTTTGCTCTGCCCACAAGGCAGATTGTGCAAGGGGTTATTAGGACCTGCGTGGATTTGAGTCACGCGCAGTCTGTTTTGGTTGTCCCTGATTGGCCACAGGTTTGAAGAGGTGTTAGAACCCTTCGCTACCTCCTTAGCCTGCCTGGATGCATTCACTGTGTCTTAAAAACAAGCCACTAGGGGAGCATCTCAGCCCACAGGAACAGCCCTGGAACAGACAGAAGGGAAGACCACATTTAAGAGAGTTTCAAACAGCAACACAGCTTGCTGTCAGATATCCCAAATAGCAGGAAAAAATACACATACAATCACAAATCAATCTGGTATTAAAAGAAAAAAAAATAGGGCAAACTCTTTCTATATCTTTTTAAGAGAGTAAAGACAGAAGTAATCTTGCTTCAGCAGATGGGCAGACAAACCAAGTGAAGAAATTTGGGTCAGAATGAAACAGGCTTTCCCAGCCCTGATGGCTCTCACATTGTCACTACTCTGTGTGAGTTTAAGAAGGAAGAGGCAGGCATTTTGAACACACAGGACTGTGCTTTTCACAAAGCTCTGCTGAAAAGGGGCTTTCCAAAAACAAGTGGTGCAAAGCTAATCATCTACCACCAGCTGGCAAAACAGAACAACAATCTACAAAATCAGGGTCCTGACTAGCCATTTCAGACACGGGAAATGCTCACACAGAGATTCAGAAGAGATGCTGCAAGCAGCAGGATCATAAAGCTTAATGAGTATATGGAATGTTATCTGTTAGAATACTGGGAAAGGAAGATGTAAAGATTTAAGATTCCTGTCTGCTGTAGTAGACACAAATAGGATGCATCCTCCAAGTCCTGCTGTAAAAATCAAAATTCCTCATGTGCCCATGACAACTCAGCTGTCACTGGTGGCTGCTCACACCACATATTTGCACATGTATGGTGGGGCGGAATGCCCTGGCCTAGCTACCTAGACGTCCCTGAAATCCCACCAAACTCTAAGTTCTGCCATATGTGTTGATATCAACTGGTGTCCGCAGACCTGCTCTGGAGCGGCAATCAGCCACAATCAAAGCACACAGCACTTCATCTCAGTGCATCTCCTGCTCTGTGCTCTCTGCCTGGTGTTTTGCTTTCATTCTGGTTCTGCTAAGGGCTGCCCCACATGCTGCTGTTCACTCCAAAGCTCAGCCCTCATCTGAAATTGCTGGTTTTACTCTCGCTGCAGGCTTCCTTTCAGCAGAGGCTCAAATAGCTCCAGTTTGTGTACTGAGTTCATAATGCACAAAAACAGACTAACTTAAATGTTGGTTAAATTGATTTTACCTATGGCTTTAGCAGAGACCTGTGCCTGTCTGCCTCCTATTGAAAGCAAGTCTCCTAGCACAGTGTGTGGCCAAAGCTTCTTTCCGTCAGCCCTCCTAATTCTCAGACATTCAGCATCAGTTTCAAGACTAACAAGTAAAATGCAGTAGTATAGCACTTCCAAGGAGGAAAAGTTGGATGAGTAGCTACTGCAGGGACAGTCTAAGCTTTCTGATGTGGACTCCACACTGAAGTAAGCTATATTCAGAGAAAGCCATTGAAAATAAAGCCCCAAAGGTAATGCTTCAAAGAAGCAAAATCAACATCACCAATATGCCTAGAGAAATGGAGATCTCTCTCAGGGGTGAATGCAGCTACAGCACCTGAGATATAACCCACATTGTTCACAGACTGTTGGCACTCCACCTAGCTCCTCTTTTTGAAGTCCTCTTCATCTCTGCTCTCTACAGCTGACAGTGCAATAAGCATTTGAGCTGCATAGTAAGTAGCCATGATGATGACACGCGAGTAGGGCACAGGAAAGCAGAACTTGTTAACTGCAATGGTCAGATCCGACACCATGAAAAGCATCGCGCCGATGCAGGCCGAGAGCTTGGTCCATGTCCAGAGGTCGTTGCACAGCTGCATGCCGGCGACCGCTCGCCAGCCCATGAAGCCAATCAAGGCGATGTAGACAGCTACCAGGTAGGTGAATGGGCCAGAGAGGTAGGAGTACAGGAAGGCATAACAGGAACTGCAAACAAGGCCCATCAAGAAGCCGGCCTTCAGGTCCAAAGGCTTCATGCCAAAGGCTGAGGAGTACAGGATGTGTGTGATGGCGAACATCAGCAGACCTAGAAAGAGGCATTGACAAAGCAAGAGTGACTTTCATCAGTGACTGGCAGTCAGTAGCAAAAGAAAACGTGGCTATATTGGATGTGAAATATACAGCAACGACTACAGGCATAATGTCCTTCCTGTGTTACAACCCTTATTTGATTTCAGCAGGAACCCCACTGAACACTTGGGACCATTTTAATATAAAAATCTGTATGTAGGAGATCAGCTTTAGTATCAGGCTTCTGCCCTAAGAAAATACCCCAGTGTATCTATAGCTGCAGCTGAGTATGACTGTTGTGGTGCAAGCCATTTTTGCCAAGAGGCCAGGTGAACCAAGCTGCTGCAGAAGAAAAAAAGCTGCTTGCTTTTCACATGTTCCTCCTCCCTGCTTTGGATGGAAGAGTGGGAGCAAGGCAGAGCAAAGATCATCCCCTCTAAACATCTGTCATCTGAAGCATTTCACTCCTAGGTCACGCATGAAACAGGAAGGCTGGAATCAGAGCAGTATCAGAACAAAATGTGAGAAGATAGTGATCCCTCTGAATTCAGACACAAAATCTGACCGTATTTAGTCACAAACCCAAAGGCAAGGCACTCAGGGACTAAATCTGGCTTTTACTCCATCTCTGCCCATAGCTAGGAGAAACCTAAGCTGGAAAGGAGCAGCTGACATATTTCAGGGACTTATACCAATGTGATCTGCCAACAATGTTACGGCTATTTGTAAGATTCAGAGGAACCTTAGCTGGAAACAATCAGTGAATATAAAATGCCAGCTTCTCTTTGAAGTGTAGCACCCCTGAGAAATCCCAGATGTGGTTACTGGAAGGTACGGCTCATGTGTTATTCACTCTCTACTAATCCATTTAACAAAAACTGTCACCATGTGTCAGTACAGCTGCTGACTACTACTTGTCTTGCCAGTTGTATGTAGTAGGCCCCAAACTGAGTCCAGCTCCTCTGGTTCCCAAGCCCATGTGTGGCACAGCTGTTCCACTTCATCTGGGCAGGGTTATTAGAGTGGCTGGATGTTTTCATGCAGCTCTAAACCATGAAACAGAGAAAAGGATCTGGGAAACTGAGTCCTCCAGCAGGATGCTTGTTTACGTTTAAAGCATGATGTTGTGGTATAAAGGGCAGCCGCTAAAACCTGCCGCTGGCAGACATCTCTTCATCCTAATGCTTGCTGAGGCAGCTTGAAGGGGAAGTGTCTCCCAGCCTTCAGGAAGGACCAGATAGATGTCTGCTGGAAGCTCAGCCACAGTGGAACAAGAGGGGAACCCACCAGAGGGAGAGGGCTAGTTGTGGGGTCTGGTCTGCAAGGTGAGAACACGGACAGTGTGAAGGAAGTGCAAAGAAGGGCAATGAGAAGGTGATGTTTTGCAGAGCTGTTACACATCATGAGCATAGCACTGAGAGAAAACGAGGAGGGATTTAGGACGAGCTGTTTATAGTGCAGGAAAGGTTAGAGCCATGGGGGTGGTAAGGACGGGAAGGTTACTTCGCCCTAGCAGTGAGGAGTGATTTTTCCTTCAATGGCATTATGTGGAGAGTGCTGGGATGGGAACTGAAGAATGTGTTGTCCTTCATGCAGGCAGCTGGCAGCGAGGGGGAGGAGAGGAAGACAGGATGCAGCAGCCAAGCAGAAGCCCAGAAAGGTAGGAGGGGTTTTGTGATACATGGTGAGGCTGGCCACAAACAAGTCAGCTCTCAGGTTTGCTCATTCGACATCCACAAATCAAGTCAGGAACTGGGGAAACCTGTGTCAGCTGTACAGGGAGGGGGGCGCATTTCTCTTGCATTTCTCAGCCTTTGGCTCAGCCCTCTGACCACACCAGACAGATCTGCCTTTTCCCTCTGTCTGCTTCCTTCTCCTCTCTGCTTTATTCTGGGCTACCTAGACGGAATCAGAGAGCCCAGGTTTCCTTCCCCCTCACTGCTTCTTGAGTTCCCCTCACACTGGCAATGAGTCCTTTCTGTTGGTCCCTGTCTTCTTCATCAAATGCATAAATTGTTTCTAAGCGTCTGCTATTAAAGGATGTGGATGTTCACGCTGTAAACTGTCTTCTAAATCCAGTAAGGCACTAGTCAGAAAATAGCTTGTTATTAGTGGATTGAAACAGCAAAAATGAAAGAAGTCAAGTGTGCCAGGAGTAAGTTCCCAGGCTCTCACTTCCCTATAAAATAATGAACAAATGTCCTTTTATGAACTCATTGTCTCAAAAGCTATTCATCTCAGCCCAGTTCCCAACCCTTTTTTCTGCCTGAAAGCCATAGAAGTACATTTTTGTCTAATAATTCCTCTTATTCCCCTGAAATTTGAAATTCCCACAAAGGATAATGTCAAAAGTTTCAATGTCGTCAGTTGTCAACAACAGCAGCCTGCTGTATTTTAAATCGGAGAAAATACATTTTGCAGGAAAGGTGACAGAGTAAGTGGGGTGGTACACTTTATCTGCTGACAGCTGAAACACATGTTATCGCTTCAATACAGAAGGCAGTAGCTCAGATTAGGACAGAAGAGGCAGACAGGAGACAGCTAGAATCAAGGCAGAAATTTTCTAAATGGTCTAAGAGAGCTAAACAAACATTCTCCTTAAATCAAGAACAAAAATGGATCAAAACCCACAAAGTGATGCATCTAAGTTGTGAAACTGGGGTAAAAAATCCAGCTTATTTGCAGATTAAAACACTTTAACTAGACACTGAATTGCTGTGACAAGTCAACCTTCCTCTAGCATTAAATCAGAGAGGGGACTCAGAGAAATCCCAGCTATGGGAACAGGGAACCTCTGCACAGCCTTTGTACAAAAACATGGTGAGATTTGGGTCTTGAATGTTTTCCAAGCCACAGCTCAAGAAGCAACTCCAGGAGGCAAAACAGAAGCATGGGCAGTTGGGCCAAGGTGACTTGTGCTGAGCCAGGCACCCCTGTTAGGAGGAGGTCCATCGGTGGGAATGCCAACACCCTCAGCACAGATGGGACCGTGCCCCGAGAAATGGATGGAGCTTCTCAGCAACATGGCCAAAGTTCAGCCAAATGGATCCAGTCCTCAGGGCCTAATCTACAGTCCAACAAAATCAGTAAAAGTTTTTACATGAACTTTTAAAGAGATCTGGATAAACCCCTGGGAAGCAGGATTAAAACCAGATTCAAAGCTTTTGGCATTTCATATCTGGCATTTCACATACTTTCCTCTCATAAAGAAAGCAAAGCTTGTGGGAATCCCAGAATAAAACTAAATACTGACCTCATAAAAGGGGTAAAAAATAAGCCTTTGACTTTCAGAGCTGACAGCAGAAAGTCAGCTGAAGTCAGAAAACTTGCCCCGTCTCATCACATTTTCCAATGGGACAGTCACAGGTGGATGTTAAATAAGATCCCTGCTGGTGAACTTGACTTCACAAACCCCACCAGTGCAGTTAAGTGAAGAACTCAACTGCTGCTGATTTCTTGTGACAGTCCAAGGCCACGGGGAGTGTTGCTGCAGGCAGGCTCAGTGTGGCTTTAAATCATTAATCTAAATCATTATGTTCTAGTCTGCAAACAAGTGAAATAAAACAAGCCTGTTTTGCTCTGAGAGATGTGGATCTTTCTGTAGAGATGACAGGGTATTGCGGTAAGCTTTGCCCTCAATTCCCCACCATTTACATGTCTTGCAAAACCAGCTCCCATATTTTTACAACAGGCTGTGCGTGATTCATGCTGATGAACCTGCAAGTAGGACAAGATTTCTGATGCTTTGGTTCCTAATATTCACTTAAACACCCCCAGCAAGCTACAGGCTTGTCTTTTAAAATTTAAGGATCTTTATCTGTTCTCTGCTGAAGATCTTTGCACTATGCATCTTATTTCTGCATCCTTATAGAGAAGGGCTGACAGATCTCACTGCAGAGGGACAGCAGGTAAATACTTCCTGTAGTTTCATGGCAGCTGCTGAGTGCCGTAAGTTTTTGACTCTTCCCCGGACATTCTGCTCATGCCACTTTCCCAGCTCCCGCCAGCTGAGACGCTATGAGCACGTGCCAAGGAATCAGACCTGCACCAATTACATCTGTGACTCCAGGGCACCTCCAGATAAGCTCGAGAGACTCATCCATGATTTGACTCCTCTAACTGCAATGGATTTTAGTCTAGGGATGAGTGCCTCACACTACCAGGCACTTAAGCTGTACATGAATAAACAAAACACATGGCCAGCAACTCATTACTAAATAAAGAGAGTAACAGCCAAGCACTGTGGCATCCCTTTAAGACTCACACTGCACTCACCATGAATGAAGTAGCCCTGCTCCTGCCAGATGAGAAAGGCATCTCCCACTGCCGAGAATATCAGTCCTGCTAGGATGCGGCTGGCACTCCGGTGTGCCACTAAGAAGTTTATTCCATGAGCCAGAAGGAAAACCCACAGGCAGAAAATGGGCAGACATTTGATTAGGGCACTGAACCAGGAGGGGCTGGAAGTTGGCAGCCAGAGGACAAAATAGACACAAGTCGCTTTGAAGAAGGGCACCAGTTTGGGGCCTTCACTCTTCACCTAAAAGGAAAAAAAAAAAAAATTAATAGGACCATCAGAAGCATCAGTGGAATAAACTACCAACAAACTGTCTCCTTCCTTTTGAAAGCTTCTCTTTGTATACTCTCAGCTAGCAGCATTTCTATCCCAGAAAAAGGCTGCTTGAACTTGACTAAGATCTTCAACCTAGACCTTTGTGAACTTCTGAAAACACTTCTTGGCTGCCAGGATGGGTTTTGTGTGGTGGAGATGGAGAGAATTTTAGATACCTCTTCTATTTATTTATTCTACTGAAAACATTTAGGCCATTAGTCAAACCTCACTGATGGTCTTTGTACCTGTCTTGTACTTAGACTAACCCCTTTTGTAGACCTCCTTTCCTGTAGCTGGGGAAATACTGCACTCCCCAGGAGTGTCCCAGCAGCAAACAAGCCAACGAAAGTGCTAATAATCCCTCCTGGCTTGGTGTATCCTCTTGCTTAGCCAGTTGCAAATCACCTTGGGGATACAACCTTTCTTCTAACCTGTTCTCTTTCCTGCCCTGTAGGCTCATGCCTGGAGCTTGCTGTCAGCATCACCACGTGACTTCAAAGCCCATCACATCAGCCTCCAAGGTGGGGATATCACTTCCTCAGCTGACTACTAATAACATGAATCACGTGTTGCTTTGTTCTAGCATTACGCTAATAATATACTGTCCATATTGCAGGAAATGCTTTGACTCAGGGGTCTATTGTGTAAATACAGACAGAAAAATGCAGCGTGAGCACTGGGCTGTTCACAACAAAGACACAACAGAGACAGAGCAGAGAGCTACAGACTCTGCAAGCTGGGTGTGCTCTCACCAGACGCTCAGCTGGGAGCACTCTGGACAGTCCTAAGATATATACCGTGTTCACCTGCCCTGCTGTGCTGCTTCTGCCTTTTAGTGCCAGTGGGGAAAACCCCACATGAGAAACGAAACTCCTATTTTATTTTCTTCTGGAAAGCAGCTGAGGGCTAAAAAAAGGAGCAAAGGAAGAGACTGTGATTGCCTGATGCACCTGCAGTGTTGATGAGCTGTGTCCAGGGATGTTTTAGGATGCCTGCTTCCTCCTGCAGCTAAGGCAGTGCAAAATCCAGAGTGCACAGCCTGCTGTGGGGGTTCACTCTCAATCTTGTCATTTCTTTGATCGAGCAAGATTTCATCCCTTAGTATCATGACATCCTACTACTCGTGGCCAAAACACAGAGGCCTCATACACTGCAAGAAGTCATGGGGAAAATTTAGAGGCATCAGAGCTGGGTTCACACTGCAGAGCCCATCACAATCTGAATATCCATGCTACGGTTGCCTATCTTATGCAAGGACTCCATGCTCCAGAAACCTGAAAAAGAACTGTTGGCCTTTTTTCCCAAATCACTTGGCCCTATTTCTGCTTCCTGTTTTGTGGGACTCCATTGCCATGACACAAAAACAGCGTCCATCTTCCTCTGATGCAGTGTATTTTGGTGCAGACACCTGGAATGGCTAGAGGCTCTACAGCAAATGACTCCATGCTTACAGTGCTCAGTTAATAAAGCCTAAACTCATCAAAATTCAGCAGGTTTTACAGACATAAGTGAAAGGAATTGGAGGAGGCTGGGAGGCAGAGGCAGTGGAGGGCATCTTCACATGCAGTGTCTAAAAAGGGAACGTGATCTCTGAAGCAGCAAGACCATAAATAAAGGGCATCCTGAGAAGATAGTGCTTTCAAAATTGTTCTCACATCTGATGGAAAGTTCCCCAGCATATCAGCAGTTTCTTAGCAGCAAGGTATTTCATTATTCCTGTATACATTATTCATAGGCTATTGCCAACACAATTTTTAAACACTCCATTAAACAACCAGGCTACACAATTCACTCACAGAAGGACATCAGAAAGCCGTTAACTTTCTTGTATTACACTGGGAGCCCATCGTGAGTCCTCTACATCGGTTGTCCAGATTAATCACCATTTACCACCTCTTGTCTGCATTTCTTGGGAGAATTCTGCCAGCAAATACCAAATGAACTTGAAGTAAAAGTCATGAAAGCCCATGTAGTCTCAAAGCACTGAGTGTGCTTGGGAACTATCAAGTAACACAGGGGGAAAAATGTGGAGACAAACCTCCTCCTTCAGACCCAGCACCCTTCCTTTCCAAAGTGATTGAGATGGTCCCCGGCCACCTCCACAGCTGGGGCCTGGCTCCAGCTCTGCCCCCTCCCCTCCTGTGAAATCTTTGTTAAAAATGTAGTTGATCACATTCATCCTCTTGCAGCTGCAGATGACAGCACTTCTGGCAGGATCTCCCCTACCCCACCAGCCGTGGAGCATCCCTGCTACACCACAATGAGCCTGTGATCTCCAGTCAGGAAGACTAACTTCCAAAGAGAAAGAGAAAAAGAATTTGCAGCTTCAACAGTGCTCCGGGTTCCCACAACAGTGTCAGGTAACGTAGGTAGCTTTGTATCACTGAAGACAGAGGTCTATGCTGAAAGACACCATTCAAGTTCAGCTTTGTTGGCAAAGGACAGAGGCACTGTTGGAAGCATACAGGAGAGTATTTGGGTTAATAAACACAGGAAGTTTCATTTAATACCCCATATTAAAATAAAAACACCTGCTAGGATGTTACCATTACAGTCGCAGCTTGCCCTCCCCTGTGCACATGCATGATGAGACAGGTTTTAATTACATTTGTCATTTTCCCCAGGAACCTTGCCTTACTGAATGTAAGATATGCACTTGTGCAGAAAGATTATGTTTGCTTGGTAATCTTGAAATTATAATTTCCTACTATCTGAATGTGAATTTTCCAAGCCCAACCAGCATTATTTTAAAATAATGGTTTGTATTATTTCCACTCTAGTAACAATTAAGGAATTTTTCATGCATAAGGGTCAGATTCCAGTCTCAGTTACTCACTCCTAACTCTGGAATTTAGGGAGTTAGAGTCCTCACATAAGAATAACCTGATAGACCTAGAAGGGCTGCAGGCTTCTCATCATTAACACTTTATTCCTTTACAACTTTTCTACGAGTATACTTCAAATTATGTTATTTCAAAACATGCCCTTGCCTATTACTGACCACTGCGGCTCAGGGGAGCCCCTGTGCTGGCTGTGACCAACACAAGTGCCCACAAGGGACACCACTTGCAGAGATGGAGGTCCCCCCGCTGCTGAGGTCCAGGCAGCACATCCTGCTGGGATGGTGTGGTGGTGGAGGTATTTGGGAGAAATCTTCCAAGAAACGCTGAGGTGACTGAAGGGTGAGGCTGGGGGGTTTCCCTCTGTTCAGACATGTGGCTGGGACCTAGGAAGAGGGGATGGGACAACTTGCCATCTGGAGGACAAGTCACAGCTAGTATTGGGAGGCCGTGTACCAACATGAGTGGAGGCTGTGGCTTGAGGAAAGCCAAGCACATAATCCGTGACTGGACTTGCCTGTACCTCAGGGAAGAGAACACTGTTGCTTGGCTGGGTGGGTAAATTGCATCAAACCACCCATCTCCTTTGCACGTGAGTCTCAGAGACAGAACTTGAGATGTGGCTGTGCTGTGGTGTTGGAAAATGAAGTACTTGCTGCAGGTGACAAGGTCCTTTTTGTTAATGTATGTGATTTTTATGGCTTTAAGCTGGGTTTCACCATTTTGTCACAATTGCTATTGCATTTTTCTTACTTGTTTTCTTCTACTGCTAATTTACTCTCGGCTGACATGCAGTCCGGAAAACATCTTGAATACAATGACAAAACAATGTTTGCAAGTTTTGAATTTCTGAACTGAGCATAATTCAGGGCAATTTCTCAACTCCTATGATTACCAAGTTATTTAGAGTCTTTAAAAAATAGTTTAAATTGCTGTAAAGCCACTATGCCACTAGTAGTGAAATTACAGTCAAACTACCATTTATAAATTATCTGCATCCAACCAAGTCCAACAAAACCCTCCACAGCTAAGGCAGACTCTGAGGAAGTTGTGTCCGGGCTCTCACCAAGAGATGTACACCCATAATCTTTAAACAGAACCTGGCAATGGCACACACAGCTCTCTGGAGGTTTGGGCTTGGATATCCAGCTCCCTGCTAGGGATGCATAGCTGTACAATATTCCTTTTTGTTTTGTCCTTTCTTACTCTGCTACGGTTTGTAATATTGCTCATTTCCTTGTTGCTGTTGTTCAGCATGACAGGTGATGCTATCACACTGGTACTCCAACCATGCTGTGGTTTGGTATTGGTGTAAGACTTCTTGAGAGGTGAGGCTGGCCAATGAGGAAATACAGCTACAGGAGAAGTGGCAGACCTGAAGAAGTGATGCGGGGTAATAAAGACAGGGGAAAAGTTCCCAATGTGCAAAATATATACAGGACGTATATATATGTATAGATACAGCCCCCAAGCAATATCTGCAAATTAGTTATTGATGACTCACCGAGAGCCCAGGGATCCCTGCTGGGAGGTCTCTTCTCACAGCTCTCTGCTATGCACTGGGAGATGCTAATGATTCACATCTGTATAAACCAATATTCATGATGATGTGCGACCTGGGAACCATCTATGCTGCTCCTCAGCAGTACAGCCAACCTGTGCTGACTGCTGCAGGCATGTAAACAAGCCAGAAATTTACAACAAGCTCCTCCATCCAAGAACAGGCTGCATCCACAGAGGTACATCTATACATGTAAGCCACAACCCTGATTTTCTTTCACGTTTTGGAGCCAGTTTTCTGTATCTACATCACAAGTGGGTTCATTCCTGAACAAACACGTGTGCTTTCAACAGAGTTGCTCCGAGGGAGATGACAAGCTTCTCTATGCACCAAACCACAAAGGGGCATAACAAGAAGCAGTGGACTTGAGATAGGATGAAGAAAATCCAGCTGTCACAAGGAGAGAGGCATCTTACTCTTAAGGTATAGAAAAGTATCAGAAGCTTGTTGCTTTGAAATGCTAAAGCTGGACAAAGTGCACCTTTTGGAAGTCTCACATTGGCCCCAGGAAACAATGTGGAGTATGTTCTTCTCTTTGCAAGCCCCCTAAATCAGCCCACGCAGATAACGAGTGTACAACCTCTGCCACCCAACAGCTATGCACCAGCTCGCTGTGGAGCTATGGCTCACACCATTGGGCTGTAAAATGCTGCTTTTCAGGAAAAGTGTTTGAAAAATAATACCCCAGCTATTTCACCGAGCAACACTTGAGCACGACCATGCACGCTGGCCAAAAAAAGCTGGGCTGTTGTCCTCCACCCATCCCTCCCATTGGCCTTGGCTGGCTGAGTACTGTGTATCCAGGCCTGAGCCGCTTCTCCTGGCTTTTGGCATTGTCCATCATGGATCCTGCCTTGGTTCTGCCTTACTATGACAACAGCCCCTACCCCACTGTGTGTCAGTAAGCATTTATGTGGCTTTGGTGCTGTGTATTATGATGCCACTGTGATGGCATTTGGCTCATTTTCTCATTCCCCAGCAAATGTGGCTCTTTGCAAGGCACTGCCAGTCCTCTGTGCAGTCTGAATCACAGAGGGTGCTGCTTCGGCCTGGGGCTGGACCACAATTAGGACACAGAATATGCACCTGCAACAGGCTCCTCTGCGGAGCAGCTGGGAAAGCCTGACTTTGTGCTTATCCAAAAAGGGTAGGCCTTAAGGAAAGAAGCCCGTGTGTGCACAGATCCTAGCCAGAGGCAGCCAATTTTCCCCAGGTCTCAACACCTCATCAGCTTTTGCTAAACCATGGAGAAACGCAGCCATGCTGGGCAACTCCTGGCCACAAACCTGTGAGCTGACTGCAAGGCCACCATCCTCTGGGTGCTCCCACCCTTGCTCAGACGGTGCAACACAGAACCATGCAATCATAGACTGGTTTGAGTAAGAAAGAGACAGATAAGATGGAAAGGGGCCGGCCAGCCATCCCTTTTTACTCTGCAGGGTTGTTCAGATTAGGAGGGCTGGCTGGGACAGCCCTGAGAAGGTGAGTGCGCAGTGCTTTGCCTCCACCTCTGCTCACCTGGAGGAGCAAACCTGCTCCTGGGAAGAGTCGCTTACCTTCCGTTAAGAAATGCACTGGCTCATACATGTCCCAAGTTACTCCTGAAGAAAATTCTGAGAAAAAGCATTTGTTTACAGAGGGTGGCAAAGAGTCACTGAACCAGCCAATCTACCTGCCTGAAATACTGTGTTAGTGCAACATATTTGTGCAAGTGGGTATTAATAAGAGGGCTTATGCTTGTGTTGGAGGTGTCATGAGTCAAGCATCCAAGGCAGATGGCTCTTGAACAGGCTCTACTTGCTGCGGGAAATTCAGGGTGATAGATGAACGCTCCTCCCTGCAGGTGGAGACGAGGCCGTAGAGGCTGCATCTAAAATTGACTTTTGTAACGCCTAATAAATCACCCAGGAGAGGAAGGTACACAGTTCGCCTTTGGGAGAGTGCTGATAATGGGCTGTTTGGCTGCATCAGGCTTATACCATGCCCCGAGCCTGGCCAGGCCTTGCGGTATTTTCTTGCAGCCTTTTCTTGCAGCTGCTGGCACTCCTCAGCACCCAGGGCCTCCGCTTCTCTGACAAGGGTGGTGCAGTGAAACTTGCCTCGTGCTCGGCTGTCCAGCCAGACCTGTTTGAGAGCGGTCAAAACACCTGGATTCGTCTGCCAGGAGAGCCTCCATCGTTCAGCACAAGCCAGAAGTAACAGGGCTTGGCCTGAATGCTTCCCACCTGCAGAGGGACAATCCTCCCTGCTCAGCCACTTGTGCCAGGGCAATGGGCCCCAGGCAGCTACTGCAGCCCGGGGGAAAGGAGTCTCTTCAGCTCCTCCTGCAAACCAACTTTGTTGGCTTTTCTCCTCCCCCCCTGCACCACAGCAGCCTCAGCACATGGGGAGTTGAGCCTCCCCATGGCTCAACTGCATCACCCCCCCTTTAAGCAAAGTAAGCTCCAGCCATACTTCCCAGCTTTGCACCAGTGGACCGAAATAGTCAAGAGCTAGAAATACTTGTCTTCTTTTTCTTTCTTCGTTTTCTTTCTTTAAGAGAGAGCTATGGCTACTTGCCATAAAAATACAATTAAAATTCTGGCACGGGCCCTTGCAGTCCTTGGGTGGTGAGCTCAGATATATTGCCGCACGAGTTCTTGGCATCAGAAAAGCACCCTTTGGTGGAGACACAGGGGAGCAGGCAGCGGCTGAGGATTAATCAAACTGGCATCTAAAAATGGCACCCCCTACACAGCTGCATGGAGAAATGAGAACCACAACAAAAAGTTTTGTTTCCAAGCCGAAATCCTGCCTGACTTGCAGCCAGGTCAAAATTCAGCCTAATCTCCAGATTAGCCACAGGGCGGGGGGGATGAAAACCTGTCAGCACTGAGGTTAAAATCTTCCATACAAGCATCTTCCCCAGGATGCAGCGAGAAGGCAGCAAATATGGAGCAGTAGGCTCCCTGCAGCTGCCGGCACGTGCCGCCTGGCAGCAGGGCAGCCTTTGCCTGCAGGGTCAGCTTCTCTCAGGGGAAACCACAGCTTGAATCCCCACAGCCAGGCAGCACTCCTGGGCACGGCACGGACACCGCACAGCCACCCAGCTGAGGGACGTTTTGCCTCAAGGGGCTGGGGAGCCACGTGAGCAGGGCTCACCGTGTCCTGGGAGTGTCAGCATGTGAGACTGCAGATGTGGCTCTCAAGGTCTCGTTCCCGATGCTCTGCGAGTGTGGTTTTTCCACCACAGGCTGCTGTCTGTCTCTAGCCTAGGACACTGCTCAAGCCCCTACTGCCCAATGCTTTCCTTTAGCTATGCTGTGATGGGAGAGAGTTTCTGAAGGGGGTTGTCCTGGACAGTTTATAGAAGAAGACTGAACACACAACCTATGAAAGATAGTTAAATAAATGACTCTGGAAGTTAAAAGAGATGAGGAGCATTAGACAAGCTTTGTGGCATTCTCCAGAGGACAGCAAAAGAGCTACTACCGTGAATCCTTGCAGAACAGTCAGGGAGGAGAGACCCACAGTAGCAGGCAAAGCTGGCAGGTAGGGCAGGAGATGCCAAACTGCTGCTCACACAGAAATAACAATGCCTGTGTACAACACAAATACAACAGCAGTCTCATCTCGTCTTCAGTTCTTTAATGAAGAAATTAAGAAACGCTGGATGCTGAGCAGTCGCACTGGCCGTGCTCACAGGGCTGCTTTCGAGGCCAGTTTGGCTCAGCAACCGGTGTGACCCGAGAGTTCTCCAATGTTGTAGCTCTCTGCTGCTATACCTATGAGTTAAAAAATGCATCTGCAAACACCTGTAAAGTAGCGAGGGGGAAGGCCACCGACAGGAAACCAGAGTCTCACCTTCAACAGACTCCTGCAGGAAGCCTTAGAAACGTGAGGGAATGGAGCCATAGCAGCCTAAAGCAGAGGCAGGTGGTTCTGGAGCCAAAGAAATCCTGTCCAGCACATTAGGGCACTGCCTGTGCCACACACTGCACCAGGAGAACACTCTTGGGCTTTGCCTTTTTAACCACAACACTGCCCAAAGCTATACTGAGACACTGAACCACAGTGTTCCCTCCAGCAAATAAGGAAGTTCCAGCATCCATAAAGGTATCTCCTGTACCAAACAGGAGAGATTGGGCTAGCTTAGCTAACTGCTGTCAACAGGCAGTTGACAACAGCATCTCTGGGACCTGCTTCTACTACGCAGGACCTGCCACTATCAGCAGGGAGCCCTGACACCAGGCGAGGTGAGATATCACTACAGCAGCCAATGCCACGCAGACTCACAGGGGTGTCTGCCCTTGGCTTCCCGGGGAGGCCTTTAAGATGTGGAAGCCTTTCTTTAGCAGATGCTAACTCTTGAAATCAAATGACAGACAAACACATTTCATCCTGAACTTAAGGCTTGGCTCAGATGTATGTTTTTGTTAGGACTTGTTTTGTTTGTGTTGGTTTTGCTTTTTTCCTTTTCCAAGCATCATCTGCTCTGTCTGCTGGGCTGGCACAGGACCACAAGCAGGGCTATTTTAAAAAACTTTTTTTAACCTGCAGTGGAAATGATTGACTCCCCATCTGTAGCAATCCTATAGCTGTCAGCAGTTCTGGAGATTGCCTTCAGAGTGTGGTTGGCAGTGTACCATTGCCAGTGACCAACAATGTTAGACCAAGGGACCTGTCAAAGACTAATGCTTTCAGGGTAGTCCACTGGCTCTCAGAAATTAAAGCAAAAAAAAGAGCATTTGCATGCCAGCATCTATCTCAGAGCAAAGACTGCTTTTCCCTCATGGGATTTCACATCTTCCTTTTTATGAAACTGAAAGCCCCTCCAAACATTTCCTTTGCTGTAACACACAAAAGAAGCCCCTGCAGATGTTAAAAAACCCAGACCATAATGGATCTGTCTTTTCTCTTTACTCATCAGAGCTGCGGTGCTGCCACTGCCAGGGCATGCACCCTTCCTCGGCAAGCGAGGTCAGATGGGGCTGCATCCCCTAGCGCTGCCTGAGACTGTAGAGGGTGGCCGTGAAGCCACAGGGAGCTTCAGGATCCAGCCAACATCCTGGGATGTGCAGTGGCAGCCCCAGGCTGTTCCTCTCAGGTTGAGAAGGGGCAGGCATGTGGCTTGTCACACTAAAATCCAGGTACAACATTTCTGCTGGTTAGAGAAAAGTCTCTGCAGCTCATCCTGGGAGTGATTCCCAGGCTACGAGTGCAAGTTCTCAGGAGACTTGTCATTATTTACATCACACTCTTCTGCAAAGGGAGGCCCTTCCATCCAGAAGCAACTTCTTCAGCAGAGATGACTTCCTTTTACCTGCCACCTGTGGGGGATAATGCAAGTCTAAAGAGTGTGTCAGGAATTTGTGCTGCCACAGCCCCAGCAGCTGAAGAGCCGTTAATGTACCAAAGACACCAGGTGACACAGGCCAGGCTATACCAGCCCCACCAGCCATTCCCAAGGACCTGTTAAGGGTGAAACTGCCTCTGGCACCAAAAGGCACTTCTGCAGCTCACCTTTCTGGCTCACGCAAGAAACTCGTGCACAGCTGCCAGGAGAGGTTTTTGCAACAGCAAAAGGAAGGCAGGATGGAGAGAGGAGGGGAAGGAGGCTGCCAGTGGCTGGGAAAGCTGGCAGCTCCATGCAAGAGACTTTTGCTGTACAAATCTTCGCAAGGGGCTGCAATAAGATCAGCAAAATCTTTGAAAATGCAAGCAGGACTGTGCTGGGAAATCCAGGAGGGAACAGCTTTGCTCGACTTGTGCCTAATGGAAAGCTGAATGAAATGCTCTACCTGTGTATCATGGCCTGCAAGCTGAATGCTTGTGAAACGGTGATGTTAAAATTAGAAGGGGGAATAACAATGTATCCCAATAAGGATGTGTATTTAGAGAGTTACCACTCTGGTACCTTATAAAAACAGAGTAGTAGCCCTCCTCGTTTTCTAATGGGACCAATACGCTTTAAGGAGGACGAAAGGTCAACGTATGACAGCAGAGTCACAAAGTTTACTTCCAATATCTACATCATGTGCCAAGATGTTGTGACCTGGACCAGCCAGTGTCAGGCACAAATTACATGAAGATTAATTGGACTTTCATGGCCAATATCAACATGAGGGGGCAGCCAGCGTGCCAGGTGCAAACATTAGCCTATGCAAACAGTAACCCACACACTCCAGGATTCACACTGAGGCATCAAGGGTTTCAATTGCAAAACCCCTGCTGCATATACAAATGGCATGCAGATGCACACTCACAAATAAGTGTGCATCTGTGTACCACAGGTATGTCCTTTACACTGAGGGGGGCGTAAGCACATGCATGCACGGGGCACAAACCAAACAATCCTGAAAACTTCATCAGTTAAATGATGAATTTCAACATCACACTCCTTTTATATCAGGATTGCAGGGAAAAGCCACACAACCAGCTTAGTTTCTCTTGCAATGGAGCACAAGTCAGCATTGCTATCCAAGAACCCTGGTTGGCTCTGACTAATGCCACAACAAAACCAGAAGACACAAGGAAATAGGCATACAGCAGCCAAGCCATGGTCTCAGCCAGCACAAGCCCAGTTCTGCTGAAGCCATGGCAGACAAAATGCCTCATACGAGGCTGATGATCTGCCCCAGCACGCTTGGCGTAGATCAATAAATTCTGCCAGACAGGCAGGATCTCGCCTAGCCCACCTACCACCCTGCAGCTCTGGGAAAGCATGGAACCCGCTCCTAGTCCACGTTCAACATTACACAGAGGGATGCTCTGCACTGACACGCTTGTCATACAGAAACCTGCCATTACCTCAAATGCTATTTAGATTATGGCAGTATAAGCAACAGCTATAGGAAGGGCACAAGCGGGTTAGAGGAGGCAATAACCATCACCTTCATTTTGGGCACGCTGCAGTAAGCAAGATCCGTATCTTTATTGTAATTACAAATCTAGTGGCTGTTTGTGTGATGTGAAGGGCAGTAGAAAAATTAAATGCTAATATAATATCTGCACCGGCCTCCAGTGGGAAGGGAGTTATATAACTAATGATCTTTTCACTGTTCAAGAGTTTCCACATGCTAGCAGAAGACGGGTGCCAGATGCCATCTTTTTCTAAGAGTCTCATTTCACTGGAGTTATTATTTCCTTAGTATTATGCAGTTACCCACAGAGAAAGATAACTTTGGCTCTTCTGTCATACTCTGCCATATTTTGGATATAGATACTTGACAAGGAAAAGAGAACGGCAGAAACACATTTAAGAGGAATTCTGTGTAAGTACAAGCTTCAGAACTGGACCCATAATTTTAATACACAAAGCACACTTGGAACAACAGCCGCATATGACTTGAGCGATACACTTGAGTTAATGAAGTCTTTAATCTACAGCACTGCCTGCAGAAGTGATCAGCTCTAACTCCTTAATGCAACCGCGCTGGGGCTGGGAAGAACCATTAGCAAAGCCTGGACTTTCTAGCTCCTGGTTTCAGTTACCAGCCTGTCAGAGCAACAGCTACAACAGCAAAGGATAATAATGTCATTGCAAAAATGCTCAAGTTTAGCCTTAAAAATATAAATTATGGCACACCACTATTCCCGGACTCTTGCTAGCATAAACCAGCACAAGCTGTAGCTCAGTAGGGCCAAAGCTTTTAGGCTCCTCCCAAAAGGTGTGACTCGCATAAATGTTACTGAAATCCTGCTAAGCTTACCTGAGGTGATGCCTCCCCCCCTTATTTCATTGATTGCAGAGTGTAGAGATCTCTTCTATAATTCATTTAAACAAGCCTGGTTTTTTATACAAGTGCCATATTTTCATAACTGTTGATGTGGTATATAAATGTGCATGTTTATAAGCCTCCTGTGTAATAAAATCCCCGTTTATGAGGCATTTAAGTAATGGGAAAAATACAATGAAAGCAACAACGCTGAGTATAAACAAAGAGAACAATTAAAACATACTCCTATACTGTAAGAGTTAGTTCTTAGATGGTTACTAATGCTTTATTCCTTAATGCAGAAATAACATCCTGTATTCAAGAACGAAAAAGTTGAAAGAGTTCAAGGTGTGATCTGGCTTTCTTGTTTTCGAATGCAGTTTGGCTTTCTGTAATCATCTGGATCGGTAGGGTTTGGCCCTTCTTCAGAAGCTCCAATGTATGAATAGCCACCCAATTTTCCATCCCTATTCAATATTTTGCTGGTGAATACCATTCCAGAGCATACTTTGCTTTTTTGGGGGCATCCAGTTTTTTAAGTGACCTTCATGCTCCTCCACAGTGACACCCTGCTTTCACCCAGGGGCTGACAGGGGCTACTCCCAGCAGGGCACCGTGCAGGGGGAAGGCAACAAGGGCTTGACTTGCTTGATGCAGCCAAAACAATGTATTCTTCCCCAGTCCAGCTATCTCCATTTAAAGATGCAAGTATGTCAGAGAACAAAAGGGAAAGGATGGGGATTGTTAACAAACGGCTTCTTGGCAAAATCTGTCCCAAACAGGGCTGTGCTAGGCCATGCAAGTCAGTACAGACAGGATGTTGTAGGGATGATTGTAGGGATGAAGCCCACAATTCATCTTGCCCAAACGGACAGCAATATCATCTATAAACTGCCCCCAGAAGAGACCTATTTCAGCCTCTTGATGTCTTTATTTTTCCCATGCCCAGATTTCTTCAAGGTGATGTGTGAAGCTCTATGCTTAGTTTAGCCCTAACTTTATTTAAGGGGAAAACAGGGTCCCTCTGAGCATTATGTAAGTGCTAGAATGACTGCACATCTCCAGGCTCATCTGCTCTGCACTTGTAGCCCCTGCAATCATGATGTCTGCTGGGCAGAGAGGTCTTTAGGGCAAGGCAACCTCCTACGGCCCAATGCTCCAATGCTGAAACCTGCTTACCTACTACTGGAAAAAAACAACAAAACAACAACAACAGGAGAAAAATTGCTAACAAGGCAGTCTCAGGGAGGACTTTTATTAAGATGAGACCAATGACAACTGAATAAGAAGAGAATTAAACCTCACATATCCGTGAAGGAAACGTGCCACTTATTAGCACTGCTCTCCAACCCCAGGTTCTTATCCTACCCACCTTTATGCAGAAGTTGCAGCTCTTAATCAGAGCAATATCAGGAATAACATTTTTTAAGCAGGATGCTCCTGCTTGCCTAGCAGAATAAGCAGCAAAAGCTTCCCTCCAAGGTGACTTCCAACTGGAGCAAATTGCTCACCAGCTGGAGCAGGACCGGCAGACAAATGCATCTTTGCTGCCACAGCCCAGTTCCGTCCAGGTCTGGACTCCAGCATCAGCAGGACCCCAGAGCATTATCCCCGCCGAGTACCTGGCAGAATACATTAAAAGGTATTTTGGCACCAGGCTCATTCATCCAGGGGCACTCTCCCCCCTTATCACATCTGCATCGTGCAGCACCAGAGAACAGCTCGGCTAGCTCTGCACAGCACTGCAGTCTCCCCGTGCGCGTGGGGCGGACATGCCAAGCCCCTAGGGCATGATGCACACCTGGCAGCTGGCACTAACAAGCAGTCCTACCCGCGCTACCTCCCTGGCTTCCTCTCCACCGTTTGTGTCTCCTTGCATGGTTTCTTCCAGCTATCAGCTGTGCAGCAGCTCTGGAGCTCAGTGTTTTAAGTAATCTGTCACATTTCCTACAAGAGTGTCTTAGTGGGGCTGATGCAGGAGATCAGGTTGTGCCTAAGTAGCGTGGGCCATCTGCTGCAGTTATATACAAAGGCCATAGCTTTGAAAACTGGAAACAAAACCGTGTCACTCTCAGCTGCACTCTTCTAGCGTCTTCCCTGTTGAGGCTGATGCTGCAGGACACTAGGAGAGAACATGCATTGTAGACAAATCAATTCAGCTAGCTAACTTGATTACGCCTCAGGTGCTGCCCCCACAGACTGTGCCCCCATCACGTGCCGCAGCAGAGATAGCCATGCTATCACCTGATCATGCCAACATCTGATCTATCTATGCAGCAAAAGGCAGTGCAGTACGGAGATAAGCCCTGGGCCCCAGGGGTAGCACCTAGCTGCGGTCAGACTGATCACCCGCTGCTGTTCCCTTCAGCAAGCGACCTGCTGGAGGGAGCCCACCGGCTCTGCAGCCACCCCACTTCTCACCCCACGCATGCTCCTGGGCGCTGTGCAGTGCTGCACAACACCATCATGGCCTGCCCTGGGCAGGCTGTAGCACAGCCGATGGCACAGCGGCACAGTGCACTCCTTCGAGAGAAGAGCGATGTGAAAAACAGCTAAAGGTGATGCGCGAAGAACAGCTCCTTGACAGACTGAGGGCTGGCAGCTCTTTTTTGTGATCTCTCTGGAGGATCAGACTAGCATTTGCCAAAGCCCTCCCCTTCCACCTCTACAGCTGTGGTAAACAGCTGCAGCTCTGGTCACAGCTCCAGCAATCCGCAGCTTCACGCCTGTGTTATTTGCCTTTGGTGAAGCAAAGAGTTGGCATGTCAGGGACGGAACCAGAGCAGAACTGTGTGTTGCTGCATGTCAGAAGAACAAGTAGAGAAAGCACCTTTTTCATCTCCCATTCCAAGTTACGTTCCTGAAGTGTAGTTCCTGGTATAATTCCTGAATTGCGTACATCCTTTCCCAGCACATATCCATGCTTTCATCATTTGCCCTTCTCAAAGCCTAGGTGAAATATATGCTCCAGGACCACCCCGGATAACCAGCCTTAAAAGCCAAGTGCTGTCCCCTTTGAATTATGAAACAAACTCTGCCAGTTTTTAGCCATTCCAGTATTGTCCCAGGGCAGCATTTCATTTCCAAGGTACAAGTACACAGTTCACTGTAACCAAAAGCATTACTTAGATTAATTTAGCTTATGGCACAGAAGCACAAAGATACCAAGCCTCTTCAGTTATTTTTGAAAAGCATGAGGAAAAAATAAAAAGTAGTTTGGCCTTACAATGGTGTAATGTACAAGCTACTTCCCTCTGTCTCTAAAGATAAAAATCACCCCCAGGCTGCTGATGAACTTACCAGGTACATGTTAACGAGTGGGGAAAATTCATCTGAAGTATCAGACAATACAAGCTGCTATGCAAGGCTGGCAAAGAAATTTGAAAGTTTTGAACCTTGGCTTTGTGAGTTAGGGAGGGGGGAAAAATGCGATTTCTACCTGTGAGAGAAAATGCAGCGGAGTCGCTGTGATCTGTGCAAGCCATTAACCGAAATACAACAAAACAGGATGACAGCGGGTCCACAGGGACCCAGAACACCACCAGTAGGTGTTCAGCGCTGCAGTGAAAGCACCAGGCAACTTTCCTACCAACAGACAGCTATTCTTACAGCACACAGTGGGCTGCTGGCGTACTCAGCCAAATCCCTCGCTTTCTAGAAACAGGAACATGCGAAGCAGCGTGTCTAACAGCACAGCTTATCTGCTGTTCGGGTTGAAAGCATTCTGTCTCCTTCCAGCACAAAAGCATCTCCCCTTCACCTACAGGGCCAGGACCTGGTACTGCCAGTGCAGCCTGGCACGAGCTGCAGCTCCCTCAGCTCCTAGCTTTTGCTCCGTCGCGTCACATATTCACGTCCTCTGCCAAAGGACAGCGCTGAATTGCTGCCTTATTGCCGGTTATGTTAATTAAGCTTCATGACTCCCCCGTGAGACAGGCAGGTGACACCATCCCTGTCTCATGTCCGTTGGATGGTGGAAATGGCTCACCAGGGAGACCAGGTGTCGGCGGGAGCTCTGTCACCCAGCAGGAAGGGCTGCGGGACGTGGTGGCCTCCAGAAGCAGGGACGGGCACCAGAAGGCTGCTTCCAGCCCGGGTCCCTGTCCCTCAGCCATAGACTGAGCAACAGAAACCAACTGTCACAGCGGCCAGCGCCAGCGTTGGCCTGAGCTGTCACCTGAACAGCAGAGTGCTCTGCGGGTCATAACTGTGTGTGAGGGCCGGAGGGAGCGCAGCACGGCGGCCACGAAGGCGATGCTGAGCGAGGAAGCGGCGGAGCAGCAGCAGGAGAAAGCTGGGGGGAACGTGCGGCTCCACGGGGCCCCGGCTCTCGCCTCAGCACCCCACGGCTGGGGCAGGCGGACGAGCCCGGGGGTGCCACGGAGGACTCGAGCAGCACCGCTCTAAGCAGACGCGCTGCACACGAAGCAGATATCCATTTTTTTCCCCCTCCCCCGACAACAACAACAACAAAATGGGAGCTGAGGGCGAGACGAAAAGCCGCCCCGGGCTGGAAGGAGGCGCACCTCTGGAGCCACAGCTGCCGGCGGGGCGGGCCGGGGGCGCAACATGGCGGCGGGGGGCGCGATCCCGCCAGCGGCCGGCGGCCCCGTGAGGGGCACGGCACGGAGCCCACGGCACGGAGCCCACGGCACGGCACGGCACAGCACGGAGCCCACGGCACGGAGCCCCCGCCTCGGCAGCCGGTAAGAGCAGGGAGGTAGCGGGGAGGGCGCGGGTGCAGGTCCCGCCGCGCACTCACCACGGTGACGGGGGACACCATGTCGGCGGCGGGGCGCGTCCTGCTGCCGGTGGTGCTGCCGGTGCCGGTACCGCCGTGCTGCCCTGCCGCCCGCCTGCCTGCCGGGGTGCTTTTTTAGGCAGGGCTGACGTCAGCGGAGGGGGGGCCCCGCGGCCAAGGCTGGGGGCGGCCCCGGCCCGGCCCCCGGGAGGGCGGGCGGGGGCGGGCAGCCCCCTCCGGGCCCCCCCTTCGGCCCCGGGGCAGGCCCAAGCCCAGTGCTGGCCCTGCGGGGGCGGACCGGCGCTACTCTCCCGGTTCTCCCTTTGCCCTCACCTTGCCCGCGGGGCTGCCCGGCCCCATCCCGCACCCAGCGGCCCCCGGTGTCCCCCACGACTCTGGCCCCAGCTGCCCTGGAGGCTGCCGAGCTGCCGGCCCCGGACGGGGCAGGACGAGGCAAGGAGCAACGCTACCGAGCGGGACACAGCGGCTCGGGCTGCTTGGGGTGACCCCGGGGCTGCCTTCGGTCTATTTTTACTTGAGGATTAATATTCAAGGATGCAGGAAGCTGCTTTTCGTGTAATATGATCTTGTTCAAAAGTTTCGCCCTATAACAAAACAAACAGGTACTTAAATAGTAGATGATTGAGTAATCTGCTATTTGCAGCTGGAGCAGAAGTCATGCTCGGTATTTATCACATCGAGGGAACATTTTCTTCTATAAAGTGGAAAAAAAAAATATCTGTGTGATTCTTTTGCAGCCTTTGTGCAATAAATTGGTATCATGTTTCCGAGGACAAAATGTTTGCAAGCAGCAGTCCCAAGATCCCACCCCGGCAGCACAATTGCTATCAGTGTAGACGTGTAAATAGCGAGAGGGCAGCCTTTGGGCTGTCACCACCCGATGGGACTGGGATGGACTCTGCAGCCTGTGCGTCGTTTGCCAGTCTGAGGGAATTCTACCCCAAAAACATACTGCAGATCTGCACCATCAGGTCAGAGGAGCATCACAGTGAAATCTGTGGCAAGCAAATCTCAATCAGGTCAAAGGATGTGGTTCTCGATGCAACATGGCTACGGCCAGGGGATGGAGAGCTGGTCTTACAATTTCAATTAAAATAGTTCATAGGGCAGTAGCATTTTCATTAGGCAAGAAGAGAGGGATAAGCTTTTCCTTTTCCAGGGAGCTAGATGAATTAGAGGACTGAAAGAAATTTCACAGCTTTTCATGATGAAGGCTTGCCCTGCTGAAATCAAGGGGGCCAGTCCCTAGTGGGAGCATCACAAGGCACCAGAAGTATTTAGATGTCAAAGGGTGCCATTGGTTTGATACCGTATGGGATTTTCAGAGGGCCTATGGACTCTCAGAACTAGGGTTCCTAATTGCTTTCAAAAATCCTCCTGGGAGCTTGATTATGTCTTGGCATTTAAATATCTCCAAAAAAAAATCAGTTCGTTGGTCCCTAGCCAAACTCTTCATCTGCTTATCTTGGCCTTTTTTTAAGCAACGAGCCAGACAGTGCAGTGGGTAGGGGCATGTTTGTATTTGGGTATCGTCTCTGGTGCTCCAAAAACAGTAAGAGGTGATTGGGATGGATGCAGCTTTGCATTCATCCATTTGTTCTAATGTCTTCACTGGTTACCAGATGAAGCTTTACCTGGTCTCACAAATCACATATTTCTATGTGTCATTGATGCAAACGTTCAAAATATGTTAAAGTTTAGACATGGTTTTCCACATGATGTTTAGCTTAAGGAAACCTACCTGGAAGTGAAGGTGAAACCATGTGCACGTCCTGACTTTCCTGTATCAAACAGTTACTGGGAAAATCACTCTCATTAGTTTTGCCTAGGGGAGTTTGACCATTTGTGATTTCCTGACAGTTATTTCTCATAAACCTTTCAAAACTAGAGATTCAGAAGTCCTAACAGCAGATATGGCATTTGTATGGAGTGAAGAGGTGATCCCCATGTCAAAGATTTTGCAACCTGTATATAAGGTGAATTTTTGTTGTTGTTTATCTAATACTGGATTGATTTCATGTCATTCACAAGATTATTCATATGATGTTGTTCATTTTTTCACTATCAAATTCAGTGCTGCATCAAAGATAAGTGATTCCTTCTAAGTTAGGGACATCTTGGAGTATTAATGAGGAATTTGGACATAACAGCAATATCTTACATTTTATCTAAATGCAATGTCATAGAACAGGACCTGGCACAAATCCTTTTCCACTGTAGAAACAGCACTCCAAGCAACAGATGAAGGAAGCAAAAGGAATAGAGGGTCAATGGCTTCGTAACACAGTAAAATTTGTCTTGTTCTATGCATGCTATACCTTTTTTTTTTTCTTTTTCTTTACTGGTGTTGCTTCAGTAACCAAATTCCTCCTTTGCAGTCTCCTGTCCTGATCAATGCAGGTGACATAGATCTCATGGGGCTCACCACACCATTTTGTTCTTAATCAACTGCAGGGATTTAAAACAACAAAGAAAATAGTTCCAATTTTGTGGAGGTGGTATTTTTAACTCGCTATCAGTAGGCAAACAGAGAACAGTAATCACACGAGCATAAATGTATGGAGGTTGGGGATAGCAAAACAGCACATTAAATATTTCTTTGCACGTTCCTGCCTGAAGATGCTATTGCTGGGCCATGTCTGTGGTCTGTGGGGAAAAAAAGCAAGCAAGAAAAGTCCCATCTTCAGCAAGGCTGCTACGCAGCCATTCATTTTTCTGAAGGATCCCACGGTGTTTAAGCTACTGCACATAGCCCCATGGCTGTGTGTGCATGCAGTGGCTCCATGGCTCCTACAGACATGTTATTTCTTCATAAAAACAACAGCCATATGTTTCAGTGATAGTTTGACCTTTTTTCTTCCCTTCTCTGTGTTACTATTCCACCAGTTTATTCTCCTGTTGGAAAACTGCTAGTCTGTGGGCCCCAACAGCCCTGCGCTGAAATCCGTCAGCGAAATCCTTTTAGCCAGGTCCCTGAAGCCCCACACATCAGGGAGACTCAGGACTCCACTTCATTAGACACAGTCCAGACACGTCCAAAAAAAGACAAGCACTTCCGAAATGCGATTAGCCTTGCAGTGCGTGGGTCCGTGGATATTAGTATATGAAATGTAGTATATGGATTTTTATGGGAGGCTGTTGGGGCCAGAGAGCATGAATCCCAAAGGTCTGCGGGACAGCCCTATCCCTGTATGTTTTCTAGCTGCTTGTTATTCAGTGAGGTGGTCCTACATCCAGCAATGGCTGGAGCAGCAGCAAAATGCGTCTCATGCTCAGGTGTCTCTGGAAAGGAGAGTGCAACCTGCCCTTGATCTGCTGGCATGGGCTCTGCCAGTGGGCTGTGGGGGCACAAGCTTTGTTTTGTGCTTTTGTATTAATGCTAGACCTGAATAATAACAGTGAACTCAGATTTACTCTTCATAAGAAAGTGCCTGGGAATTAAACTACTGAGGAACCACATGAGATGAACATGAGTCCCTGCTGACTGCTCCAAGCAGAGTGCTCCCAGATCCAGTGGCTGTATCCAGCCTGGCTTTCTGTTCTGACACATCCAGCTCCATGTAGCTCCGTTGCGGTTTGCATGCTGGTCACTGCACCAGTTCCTGGTCCTTTTCACGTCAAGTAATCTGATGTTTCTCCCTGAACATGAGGATATATTCGGCTGTTTCCTTTCTGTACAGATTTATCTCCTGAAGGCTAGAGAAATTCAGAAAGTTGCCTTTGCTTCCCTCATGGGCAATTCCCATTATGATGATAAAAGTATTAAATTTAGACTTCAGAATTAACATCTCAGTGAAATAGGGAGGGCTCTGCAAATTCTTGCCTCCTGAGAGCACTTTTTCAGGCTGTTTACTGAGCCAGAAAGGCAACACATCATCTATTTATAGGCTTTGTATTTGAAAGTTTTCTTCCCAGACATAAAATCAATTTGCTGCCGCGGCTTAATAAATGCTGTGTGTACATGTGCGTGTACATGTTTATGGAAGAGGCAGTCTTTCTAGAGATGAGCATGGGTATAGCTAAGCGGGATCCAGAGCACGGGTCCCTTATGGGACTTTACTTGTTTGTGATTGGTTTATATTCTAATGTCCATCAAAACAAACACATTAAAATCTGATCAAGAAGATCAATAGGGAAGGAAATGTATCATCCATTCTTTTAAAAATCTCTGTTCTACAGCATGAAGGTAAATCACAGAATCTGCATTTGTACAGTTTGTATCCCTGCAGTATCCTTTAAAGCTATTTCAGACACATAACAATCTCTTCTGAGATTGACAAGAGTGACATAGAAGCTCTTAATCAAACTAAAAAGTCCATAACAACCTACCTCAAATACTAATTCTGATTCAGTTACAATTTCTGTTCCTCACTCAGGTGCTCAATTTCCCAGTACAGAAATCCACCCAAAAAAGCTGTGATTTATCTAGTGATCGATTCACCAGTGATTTAGCGATATTATTCTCCACAAGCAGGAGGTGCTAATAGCTGCCGTGTTGCAATATGCACAAAAAGCAGTGAAGGCTTGTCTTGGGAAACATCATTAAATGATTTGTAGGAAAAAACATGGCGCAATTAAATGGTGAGATTACAAAACAGCACATAGGTAGAGAAAATGCTTTAATGTCTATTTTCACTGAAGGAATCTAGTTGAGCATCTGGAAGAAAAATTGTACCTGTGATGAGGGAGAAGCTTGCTGAGGTGATGCCAGCCCAGCCCAAAGCTAGGTGCTGGCGGCAGGCAGACGAGGCCGCCTTTCGGCAGCATTTAGGTCTCAGTGGGCTCACACCCATCGTGAATGCCCCAAGTTGCATGAGATGAGGGTCAGCGGTAGCTGCCAGGGAAGAGTTGGCGTGGTGGTCATAACGGTGGTAGTAGTGTGGTGTCCAAAAGTGGCAGGTGACTTAGGGCAGGTGGTCTGAGAGACCTTAAATACCTATTTTTCAGAGAGCGTTTTCAGAAATTTTGCTCTCTTCTCTGATATTTTCCAACGCTCTGACATGAGTTGCAGTATCCAAAGTCACTGATCACCTCAAAGTCTTGTCTGTGGGCAACAGGCATTTTCTGAATTCCTCTAAAATCAGTCTGAGTCACTAATGAGTTCAGATGAAGTTTCTTACCACTAAGTTTATTTAAATCCAACCACTGTTACATTTCCCAGAGAAAAACACTGTCAGCACCGCCAGCAAGCAGTACAGTGATTGTGTATCAGCAAAACTGCCATTGATTTTAGCAGCTATTTATTGCATATGTTCCCACCAACCACTTTCTAATGGAATTTTAACAATTCAGTAGGGTCACTCGAAAGTCTTGAGGAAGCAAAGGAAAAATTCATCCCTTGTAGGAAATGCTCCTCTCCAGCAGTGCCTCCAGTCACGATCACCAGTCAGATCGGTGCTCTTCTTCTTGTTCATATAAATATTTCTGGTGAATCCTGGTCATTAATTTTCCAGGCATACTTTGTTCTTTTTTGATTCAGCTCACCCTGCCAATATATATACAGTTTCACCTCTGTCTTATTAAGTCCCTGAGCTGCTGGTTGCTGGAGACTGGGAATATACAAACCAAGTATGTCTAGACTCGGCGTGTTCAGGCTCTCTAGCAGTTGGCTGCTGTCAGCCTCAGGACAGATGAACCCTTGGTCTGGTGCAGTACATCTTACCTTAAATTAAAAGCACTGTTGTAAGAACTGGTCTAAATATGCCTCTCTTTCTGCTTGCTGTCCTGTAAGAAGTGACGTTTTTGAGTTAAAATATTGCACCAGAGGAAATTTTTTGTTTGTTAGGGCATCCTGTTCCCAATGGTTTCATCTCGCTCCATTTTCTTGTGTGTGATGTCAGCTCCAAAAGTGTTGCATGGGTATGTGGGCAAAAATAAGAGGAGTAGGACGGGAATCATGCCTGTTTGCAGAAAAAATGCTAGTATATCATAAAAACAGGAGGGATTAATGCTTGGGTTGGTGCTGAAGGAGGTGGCCAGAGCACGCTCAGGGTTGGGCTGGTCCCTGCCTTGGCTCTCTACCTCCTACACATGCATAATGCACGCTGCATAAAAACTACAAGGAACACAGCACTTGACATGCACCTGTAATTTTAGCTGAGACTTGACCCGAGTGCTGTGCCTGTATCCCTTGGCATGCTATCGAGTGCAACATAATACAGCAGATAACGAAAGATGAGGGCAAACGAGCACTTTGAATAAGTGACAGCATCCATCACTCGCAAACCATCCGCCACCTTGAAGTGAACCGAACCTGGTGGATTTTCTGAGCCATGCTGGCATAATCATGTGTTATGGCAAGGACTAGAAGTGAAAGGAAAGCTGAAAGGAAAAATATTTGTGTGAGGTTTCTTGGGTCCTTTTGCAAGGTCTGGGTTATATGTGTGGTTGGAAGTACCCCGTACGATGAATAGCAGGAGGGAAAGAAGGAGGCAGCACATTCTGGTAAAGAATGAAATGAGACCTGGCCTTTCATCCAGGCTTCTCACCTGACTCACCAGGTAATTGTGAGCACATTTTGGCTTTTCAACACTTGTCTGCATCAGGAAACAATGGCTGAAAGCTGTCTTCTTCAAACCAGTCTTTTATCTTTGCAGCAAAGTAGGCTTGAATACATCTAAAGCCAGCCAAAGCACAAGCCAAGGAGCATATCCCCTTTTTGGAAATCCGGCATTGTACCTGCAATTAAGTGAAGCTGTGCTGCTCGGGGCAATACACCCCCCAGGCAGCTGGAAGTGTGGCTGTGGGCAGGGAAGGGAAGTGAGGCAGGGCCCCGCTGCAAGTGCAGGCAGGGCCGGGGGCAGCTTGCTCAGAGCTGGCCGCGCTGCTGAATTTCTGGCTAACACCCGGCCTGGGCTTTTGGGATCTTCACAATGGTGCCACAGTTCCCTGTCACTATGGAAACTGGGATTTTTTTTAAAAGGCTCTGGTTTAAAAAAGTGCATTAAAACTGCAACTTGTGCTCTGTTCTCTTCCCTGATTCTTGTGTTGCATGGTAAAAGCCGAAGGCTCCTGGAGGCAGACCTGGCCTCCTTAAACCCAAAATCTGGGTTCCCCTTCATGAGTGAGCCACAGCTGAATCAGCAGCCAGTTTTACCACAGATACAGAGAGAAGCCACAAAAGCTGTAAAGTCAGCAGGAAAGTCCCCCATAATAGTTTGAGGAACCAAAAACAATGTCAAAACAACACGGTGAGATCCGTCTGTCCCTCCATCACACAGCCCTCTAGGGTCGGCCAAGGGGGTGTGCAAAAAGATTGCATACAGCTCAGGTTCATCTGAGTGTATTAAGCAACTTCAGGAGGAGCTTCTTTAAATTTCTCTGTTCTTTACAGTCTTGCCAAAGCTTTTATATGCAGCCAAACACTAGTGTTCAATTATTAAAGGAATCAGGCTATAGTATGGGGGGCTTTCTCATGTGTATGTGCTCTGCATACCTGACTGCCAGATCTTTCAGAGTCTGATTCAAACCCAGCTGAGATGAGAGCAACCAAAAAGGTCTTTTCTTTCCATGTGTGGGCAATAAAAAGGTCTTTATTGTAAACGGCTTTGTCTTGGAGCCTACTATTCAGTCTTAGCAGTGTTCATAGCCCGCTGAGTAGGTCATACTTGGCTCCAGTGAGCCAGCCTCGAGCAAAAACCCTGGTGTTTTGAGCCTCTCACTACAAAAATCACACAAGAGATCTGCGTGTGGGCATTGGTCCCAGCTGTAGGCCAGCCCCAGTGGTGCAGCCCTCATTTTAATGGTCAGCATTTTTGTATCCCTGTCCACAATTACAGAATCACACCTGAATCTTGACACCAACACTTATCACCTGGGAATCACAACGTACTTGCAACCTGTATTTGTAGCCCCTGGAGGCATGGCTGGAAATCTAAAAGCCCTTTGCAGAGGCTCTGTGAAGACAGATACTTCTCTCCCATCAGTCCTGCTCCTTTCCAGTTTCATCATTGTGCCCACATAACTCTCCGTGGGGCTCTGTTGAATCAACAAGAAAAAGCTGAGGGCTGGAGAAGTCCAGGAGGGAGGCAATGAGCAGCTGAGGTGAAGGAAAGGAGGGAGGGAAGTTTCTGAGCGAACTTTAGCACTAGAGGAAATCCTCACTTAACTGCCTTCCTGGGATGAGTTCAGGAAGCCCTGCGTAGGGCATACCCCACTTGCAACCATTACAGACACCTAATTAGCAGGTGCCAGTGTCCAGGATGTGATTCAGAGTAATTAATTTTCATATACAATTGGCAGAAGGAAATGAAGACTCCTCCAGGGAAGCCACAGAAAACCAGGTAATTATAAAGAGCTGGAAAGACAAGGCACAGTGTTTCCTTCTCCCTCTGAAATGTAGGCACCCAAAGTCCTCTTCCTCATCATGTCCTGAAACAACAAATCCATGTTTAGGAGAAAGAAATGCAGGAACAGAAACGCTAGAGCCCCATACAGGGCTGACCCACTAACAACTCATGTGATAGGTAAGTAAGCAGCTGGGCTTGCTTTCTCCAATGAACATAATGCTGCTCCATTACCGCGTGGCCATGCCGGACTGCTTGGGCCTCTCAAGACTTTTCACCATCCCTTCCACTTGCTGTGTCTGCATCACACCGTGGAGCCCTCAGCTCTGCAAAAAGCCTACAAGAAACCTGAGGAGAAATGTAAGCAAGTCCGCCTGGAAAGGTGCTGGAGCAATGAGGCGCGTGCATGCCCAGCGTTACAGTTCGGAGCCAGCTCCGGAGCGTAGGGTGATTCCCAGTCCAAATGCAGGAGGCTCCCCTTGTCCGAGGTCAGCACACCCTGCCTGGGTCCCGTGTGACATGGTCAGGGACTACTGGAGAGGACAACATCAGTGGTGGGAGGGGCTTTCTGAGCCCCAGGTGCCTCCAGCAGCCCCTGGACCAAAGGCACAACCGGTGGCTACCAGGCCATGTAAGGGAGCCTTTGCAGGCCCCTTCCGCTGACATTTATTTTTGGTCTGTTTTGCTTTCTTTCCCTTCGGGTTTTCTCTTTCACTGGGCATGCTGTCAGGCCCTGGGCACTTTGCCAGCACTGCAGTTCAGCACTGCTGGTCACGCCGTGCCCTGGCCTGGGAACTTGTGCTCCCGGCATCGTTGTTAGAGTCTCCTCCATCGCCCTCCTTCACTCACCGGTCAGATCTGCATGGTGGCAGTTTTCAACAAGCAAATGCAGATGTGCAACCATCCGCAGCGACACTTGTTGCTCATTCCCACTGGAAGCACGTCCAGAAAAGAGAAGTGAGGCAAGATCCACGACCAGCTCCTCTCAAAAATTGCCAGCGGTGCCAAGGTATCAGGACAGGAGTGTCTGGAGAGTAGCTTAGGATAGCTATTGGCATTGCCCTCTTCCCTGGAATAGCACTTTTTTGTCCATGGATGTCCTAGATGCTGCAATACAGAAATGGAAGAGCTCCTTTTTCAGCCTCACTGCCCCTGTGCTTCACCTGTTTTCCCCTGCTAATCTGGTGGGCATAGCCTTGGATTTGGGCTAGCGTTTTTTTTATCATAAATATCTGCAACAGCATTCTGAAGTGTAATGATTTCCCATTCTTGCAAATATGGAAATATTTTAAGCTCATTAGAGACATTTTTTTAGTTCTTCCACATGTATACCTTAAAAATGTCCAAGCTTCAGACCTCTGCCTGTGTGCAAAATACAGAGGAGTATTAGAAATAAGATCAGAAGGAAGCAAAAATGATGTGACTGATGCCTTTGAGAAACAATTCCAGCTCCTTAGAAAAATAATATGGTTACTGGTGTTTCCCTTTTTGGCATGGCTGTCCCTGACTGCCTTACCAGCAGATTGCTTTTTAACAAGAACTTTTCTTTCTAAGAAAGAATACAACAGTTTTAACTTGCTCATTGGACCGTGGCTTATCTGTATGATCCCGGGTGATCTTTGTCTTTTTCTCTGCCTCACCTTGTGCAAGATTGAGATGGTTTAAATTAGATGTTTTATTTAGACCATTAAAGACTTAGGTAAAGAAGAAAAGTGATTTTACAGAGAAAGATCTGGATGCTGCCTACAAATTCCTGTCTCTATTACTAACCAGATGTAGCAGGCAAGTCATTTAAAAACTCCTAGTTTGGCAGGTGAGAGTTAGGCAGCATTTAGGAACTAAGGTCTAAGAAAATGATTAAGAAGCACATTAGACTGCACTTCAAGTTCACTCTTACTGAACAACTAAATAGCATGTCCTTGTAGTTATCATCTTCTGTATTTCTGCTAGGCACAGAGCTAAGTTGGCTTTCCTCTAATCTTTCTTCCATAGGGCAAAAATAAGTGCCAATAGAAGATAGTGAAGATCAGAATATCTTTTAGAAGTCCAAAGTTCTTCTCTGCACTATTATCAGTATCGTCATATCTAATAGTTTTATATTTTTCCTGTTTGGCACAATGGAAGATGTGTTTGTCACCAGAGCTCGGGCACTCTATGAGACAGGGACAGCAAGTGGCCGAAGCGTAAGGGACAATATATCCAGCATAAAGAACTGAATCTGGGTTTAGATCAGGAGTAAGAAATTTACAAATGTTTGAGAGGCTTAAAGTAGAGCTTTGAAACTTATTGTCTAAAACTAAAGATAGGTTTTTGCATGTTTTTAAGCTTTAAAACCTTTTCAGTTTTAAAAACTTCTGGATAGTTAATGCTCATTTGTTTTCCTGGGGTGGAAACAGTCAGAAAATGACGATGTGGTTTTGCTATGAAGTAAACGCGCTGAGATCAGCCCGTATCTCTATCCAGAACTGCTGACTTTGGGCTATACTGCTAAGTGCTGGCTTTTCATCTCATGATAACTCATGTGTGTTCATGCTGCTGTGAACAAGTACAGCTCTGTTAGCAGTTAAGGCTAACCTTGTAGTTACACAACAGCACGGGATACTTTCCAGAAGGGACACTACACTAGCACTAATGTTTTGTTTTGAGTAGTGGGAACAAGGATTTGCTTCAACCTGAACCAGAATTTGTATGTTTTTACTACACTCAGTCATGAATGGTTGCTCCCTAACAGCACTATATGAACTGGGCAGCAGAAGTCCTTTCAGCTCTAGCCTCTCCTCCAACACTGGTCGTTGCATCCAATAGCACATCTATGACCAGTGCATCTGATAGGGCTGAAAAGCAGAATGGCAAGAGGATTAGGGACCTTTGAGCCCTGTGAGACATGTGTGCGTGATCTCTTGCAAACAGTCATCGTATCAGTGAAACACTGGAAAGATTTTTACCAAGGTTGGTAGAGACACCGAAGAGTCAGCCCTTCCTTTCAGATTAGTTTTCTCCCTCCTATAACATTATCAGACAAGGAAATGATTAGAGAATACCGTATTTGTACAAATAAATGTGACATTGCGTCTCAGCAGAATGGGAGGCATATGTGGGAGTGGGGATGGGGTCAGACACTGAGGCTGCACTTACATTACCTGGATTTAAATTCCAGTTCTGCCACACCTCTCCTGCTCATCTCACACCATCTGCATCTTGGTGGGTGCCTGAGCAAGGCACAGCACAACTTGCACTGTGGCTGGCATTTCTAAGTACTCTTGTAATAAATGTGGTGTAAACTTCTGCTTTCTAGTGTTGTGTCTGCAAGAGTTTGCATTTCTGCAGCAGTACCATTAGTTTGATGAAGCTATCTGAAATAACACACAGTAAAACAGGTGTTTTACATTTTACATTCTTGACCTGTGCTTATTAAAGCATTTATGGGAGGTCTGATCTGCAGCCTGTTCAGGTTAATGAAAGTCTGTGCATTCACCTCCACGGGCTTCAGATCAAACCCAATGAAATTAATTACAGAAACAATTTGCAGGAAAGAAACAATGAAAAGAACAGCATAGTACTGGAGGATGCAAAAGAGAAGAGTAGTAACAAAGCTTAATCACTCAGATCTGCTTAAAGGCTTTTTAGTTAAATGATCAGAAGTGTTGATGTGATTATAGTGGATACGATGGTACAAAAATGAGATTTTGCATTAAAAAAACGTTATTAGATTAGATTAAACCATGACATGCTGACTTTTGAATAACTGCATATAATTGACTTTGTAGCAATAAACCTACCAAGAGAATGACCAACCTGTTGCTGAGAATACAGCTGTAAGCAAAGAAGATGTAAATAGTAGGGACAACCTTGCTAAGGTACAGACTCCGGGCACTAACTCAACTGTTGTGGTCTAAGGCAGTGGCTTCAGAAGACAACATATTCGGCAGCAGTAGCGGTGAGCGATATTTTCCCTCCCAGCTCCTGGGAGATGCTCTGTTTCACTCCCTTGCTGGTGCCTGCCTTGGTGCCAGCACAGACCTTGGTACAGCTTTTCCATGAATCACATGGAAACTGAGTGTGCTTTCAAATGTGCACACACAGAAACAAGCAAACATATTTTTGCTGGGTTATTTTTTATCACAAATCGAGTGCTGGTATTGACACCAGGGCCAAGACAGCACAAGGCAAGGAGAAAGAGGATGGGCAGGGGGCAGGGGCTGGTGAGGCAGCCCTCAGCATTTCAAGTCAGCTTCTCCTTTGCCAAGGGCTCAAAAAAGATTTCACGTGACCACCAGAAATACCCATTCTTGGGTTTGGGGTTGTTTGTTTTAATGCAGTCAAATGGTGTTTTTACAGTAACCATTTGCTTAACAAATTATTTAACCTTGTAGGAAGTGATGGAGTGCTGATTATTTATTCACCAAAATTCAGGAGTCTGAATCTAAATTCTTCTCGCACTCCCTTTCCTAGTATGTCATTATTCCAACTGGGAGAATGCTTAAGATATTTAAATAATCTCCCATTCAGCTACATGTATGAGAAAATGCATTCACTCGGTACAATAATGCAATTGTGCCTTTCCTCTGAGATGGCAAAGCGGGTTAGTGGAGCCATTTTGAGAAACAGGAACTGAAAAGCAAAGGCACTCACACAGGCTGGGCACAAAAAACATAAAACCAGATAGCAAGCATGTGAAAAAGCCCCTCTGCATTCACAGACAGCAGAGAACAAAGCTAACAAAGCAAATTGTGTGAGATGAGAAACCACAGCACTCCACCAACTAGAGAAATATGTAGATTTGGGTTGACTCTTTTTCAAACCAGCCAGGAATACAGAGCATGAGTGGACTGATGCTCTTCTGCTCTTCATGCTGCAAATCAGGAGCAACTATGCTCAAGCAACTCCTTTCAGCACAGGTATGGTAAAGTAAAAGTTATTTGAGTGAAAAAAGGTTCAGGCCCTAAACAATAGGTGCAAAACCTGGCCATCAGCCCCTGTAGTTAGTAATAGCTGCAATATGTTTGTGGCACTGACATAAAAACACGAAGTCTCGGGGACAATTATCCGCAGCACGGATGCTGGGACATCTACTATACAGCCAAGAGATCGGCAACAGAAGAGGGCTGTGCTTAACCCAAGAGAACAAAAAGACATTTTTATAGTTGTTTATGTTTATTTGTTCTATAAATATTGCGGCAGGGTTCCTTTTGGGTCAGCCGGCAGATCTGATTAATTTATTTTTCAGTTTCATTTTTGTGCCTATAAATCGAGAGGTGACTTGGGGTTGCAATGCACAGCAACCACAGCTGCTAAAAATAGACCACAACCACATAATGCACACAACAGGGTTCAACCACCGCACTCCCGTATACCTCAGCTCCTTTAAGTCCCTACACACGGGCAGATTTGTGTATTTGGAGGCATGTAAACCTGCTGTGGTTCTGACTTACTTTGTCAGAGCAACATGGGGAAGGAGGCAAGGCAAAGGGAGCGATGACCGGGAGGCAACGCGAGCCACTCAGCAGACACACGGCTGCACCGTCCCACAGGGATGGGAGGGGAAGTGCTTTCCCGAGGGAAAGCAAGGATTCCAGCCTTTTCAGTGTTGCACAGCATTATTTTCAACTGCAAACAGTTATTAAAATAGCAGCCTAAAAAATCAAGACGGAGAAGAAAGCAGAGGGTGTGGCGGGAATCGGAACGATGCCGTTTTGATGGCGTTTTTTCTTGTGAAGTCGCAAGCCCAGAAACAAACCTTACAAAGCAAAGTAACAACTCTCCCCTTTCCAATGGTGGGCTGCAGCCTCTTTTATCCTTACAATTTGCAGACCACCAGGCACAAAACAGCTCCGAAGAAGAGCTGTTAGCTCGCTGATGTCCAAGGTCACCTCGCCTGAGTTCCTGAACCCGGGGCTCTCTCGCACGGGGCCAGGGGAGCTCCAAGCAGGGTCTGCGACAGGCATCCGAGCCCAGGTCAGCGCAGCAGTGCTGCAGGAGCTCGGCGAGCAGCCTGGCTTGGCAGGGGCAGAGCCAACACTTTGCCCGCTTCCTGCTGTTCTCTGAGTAACCAAGCTAACGGGGTGGCCTGGCTGGGGCAGGAGAACGGCCGCGAAGCCAGGTGTTGGGCCAAGAGGGACGGGACAGCTACGGGAGGGAGCTTAATCTTGCACGTGCCAAAGCAGAAATGGGGGGCGGTGTATGTGGGTGTGTAAGTGGGGTTATGACCTTTTTCTACTTTTGCATTGAACTTCTTTAAGCATAACTCTCGCCCTAAAAGTCGGTGGTTCCAGGCGCTGTGAAATACATTGGCCTGGCCCCACTAATGGACCCGCTGTCTCAGAAGGCAGCTTTTGATATTGCAACTGGGAGCAATTTCTGGACTGGCAAGCAAAGGTCTGGGCAACATTTGCCTACCTAGTGACGCAGTTTATACCATTCTGCTTGGCATATTCTTTCTCAGGCCTGGAAATGAAGAGAATTTCAAAGGAAAAACACAAAGGGCTTGGATTTGTGCAAGCAAAGTCAACATTGACAAGCTGACAGGATGCAAGCCAGTAGGGTGGAGACTCAGTGTAGATCTCTGCCGTTAATGGTCTTCCCCCCATTTTTTGAAGTGTCAGCGATGCGGAGTTACTCATCCAAGTAACTTCAGTGGTAACCAACAGTGGTGCAGCAGACAGCCAGTGTTTCCTTCCTCTCTGACAGTCCACTGGGGGAAAGGCAGAAGCTTCTTGGCTGGTGCAGGGGCAGCCAACAGGGTGACATTGCCTGGCAGCCCAGCAGTGTGGCAGGACAAAAGTCCTGAGGAGGGATGGGCTCTGCAGCTCAGGAGGTGAGCAACACAGTGTATCTCATAATCTGCCATGGCAGGGCTTGAACTTTTTTGAACTGTTCTGTATTCATGGTCTTAATTTTGTATTTAGGGTCTGTAATTTTGTGCTTATGGTACACACTCGGCAATCATGCAATACTCAGTGACCAGCTCAAGTCCCCTCTTCGCCCTCTCTTTCCTTGCATTTTTCTCATCCCTCTTTATCCCAGCTGTGGCCCTGACTCTGCCAGTGCTCCGGAGATCCCACGTTACCTCAGAGCAGCTGCTGGCAGGTGGATGGGGGTCCCTCCTGTGTGGGGACAATGTATCCCAACCTAGATGTGACATATCTGACACTATATTCCATTCCTCCTAGGTACTGCCTTGTTCCTGTCTGTGTCTCCAGCTACTGTCACGTAAGCCATTCCTGCCGTATCACTTCCTGCATGTGGGGGTATTTGCATGAGGTATGTTCCTGAGACCACACTGTGGGATATGTTTGTGTTCTGGATTAGTTTAATGGAACTGCAATATAACCTGCAAGACAGCTTCCCAGATGGTAAATCGTGTTTAAACAGTGGAAAACAAATACACTTTCTTAATGCTCCAGTCCTTTTACATCTGGTTGCCTAGCATTGCCCCTATCTCCTGTCCGCTTTGCAGTGCTTCAGCAAAATTGCCAAACAAGCTGGCCAAAAATCAATTGAACAGAGATCAGAAGAAAAAAACAAATGAGATATAGCAGTCACTGATGGTATACACAGGCATATCAATTTGGCAGCTAGTCAAACTCCTTGGAGCAATCAGCTGTGCTCATTAAATGTCAGAGCTGTGAATTTGCCCCGGGCATTATCAGCAAAAGCTTGAAAGTGGCCCAGCTCAGTTGAAAGAGATTTTCTTCCCCCAAATTTCAGGTAAATAGATGAATGAGATGTCAATAGCAATTCTATATCCCAATTTTAGCTCCAGAACCTGATTTCTGTGCCACAAAGCCAGGGTGGAAACTTGGAGGGGGGTGTTAGCATGGAAGATTCAAGAAGCAGCACATTTTCTGTATACACTCGAACTTGGAAAGAAACATGCTGCCATTACTGGGTTTGGTTTTCCTTAGTATCACAGCAGCTTATGTGTTACATGACAACTGCCAGGAGGTGACATAAAATAGAAGACAACTAGGGTGAAGTAGAGAAAACCTAATTCTTCTAGAGGTCAGCAAAGAAAGAGCAATAGCTCCATTCCCTGCTAGCACTGCTGAATGGTGCAGGAATAGGGAAAGCTCCCCAGCCCTGCTATGTTTCTCTTCTCTGCAGCTCAGGAGGTTCCTGCTGTTTTAGGTTCAAAAAGCATAAAGCAGAAGAGCCAATGGCTTGCTCATTCATGTAGGCTTTGGGAAAAATCTGTGGAAAGAATTTATACTGTGTAAACATCACAAAAGTCTTTTTTTTTTCTTTTTTTTTTTTTTTTGCCAGACAGGCCACATTAATGACAGATTTTAAGCCAGGTATTATTCAGATATCTTTATGGAAATCAGTGAGGCCTCCCACCAACAGACCAGTTACCCAGTATGGCCTAGGTTGTGAAACACACACTTGGCTAAGAGCTTTGCCTCACTGAGGACCTTGGGATTTGACCTTTAATTTTGAATGTGTGACTGTATAAACAAGCCATCACAATTTGTCTGCACTGTGCTCATCACAAAAACCATTCACACAGAAAGGACCTGGAGGTAAGTAGCAGGCAGAGGCCATTCTCGTAACACCCAAGCTTGGTGATTTCTCTGAGGACATGAGATTCCTTACCCTACCTCAAAGGTGGAGAAGTGGGCTCTGTCTGGGAGGGGAAGAGGGTTAAAAAGAAACCTCTGGGCAGAGATCCTCTGTCCCACTGGGAGCCAGGGCTGACCAGTTGTGTGGTCAGAGTCCTGAGCACTCTGCAGGTCTCTCCATAGGAGAGTCTTTGCCTGGGATCTTCATACATTTGGTTATTTGGAATAATGTCCAAGAAACAGATGGTCCCCTACTTAAGAAAGGCATATTATTGCTTCTGGAGTGCAGCATTACTGTCGCATTAGATAGGAGTCTCTAACACTGTTCTGAGAAATGCTGCCTGCTCATATCACATTTCAAAACATGCAAATAAATCAGTGACCTTTGCTACCAGCAGAAGTGCTGTGTGGATTTGTATTGAGACTGGGAGAGTGGCTGGCTGGAGGGGACCAGCACACCAGCTAAACCATGTGCTGCTGAACAAGTACATCAGGAAATTTCTTTGGAGTGAAAAGTTGATGTCAGGCACTGCATTTCTCTAGCACTGTACCCAAAGGGGATCAGTATCCATTCAAACGCAGCAGCTTCTCAAGAAGAAGAGGCATTTAATAAGTGAATGCTGAATAGCATTTACAATGTATACAAGACTGTTATCTCTGATTTTATTTACCATAAAGGATGGTATTAATTCTCCACCTCTAGCATGCTAGCTCTAGGGAAATAGTTAAAATTGTAACTGCAGTCTCAAAATCTGCATCAATTTGCACCTTGTTGGATCAGCAGTTTGTGTGATAAAGGAGCCCTGACCTCCCCACCTGCAGTGGAAAGTCCAAAGGTATCATCAGGAGGTTTTAGGCTTGTTTACCAAAAAGCAGAAGTGCAGAAATCCACATAGGGAAGTAGCCTAGGAACACAGGCCAAAAAAGATGTGACATGGTGGAGGCCTCTGACTACAAATAACACCCCTCACCCAGCTGAAACCCCATCCAAAGGATGTCTCCTTTGAGTGATGTGAACTGCATCTTTCTGAATCTAAGACTCAGTGCCACAGCTGCAGTGCTTCCTGCAATCCCTCCGACGCTGGAGAAAATGTCTTGCCTATTATCTTTACTGTTAAAGCCTGGATTTCCTGTACAGGGGAAGTCCTCATGTAAAAAAAGCATAGAAAATGGTTTAAAGAAGGAGCAGAATGTGCTCAGATTGTGAAGCAGCTGATCTAAAGGCACTGAGACCCTTAGGGAACCCTGGGCCACAATAGTTGACATTTGAGGCAGGAAATGATGGTTTATTTAACTAACTGAACTGAAAACTGCTAGGGAATTTAAACAAGGGAAACAGAATTACTGAGGGCAGCATTTAGCTAAGGAAGGCATGCAGGCCAGAGCTCCTATGATCGTGGGAAATACTGAGAGATTTGACATCTGTAAGTGGTAGTGGCCTCTGCTTTGTCATTCACCTAAAAGACAGATCAGGTGAGCAAAGGATCCCCAAAGGGTGTTCCTGCTTGCTCACCACAGCTTCTTGCCCCGTCTGGTGTTTCTCCACACAGTTTTCCTTCCAGCCAAAGGCCTGCCTTGAAGTTTCTGAGATATAATGGCACAATTCTGGCACTGGGCTACTCTGCTCCTATTTTTGTTTGTTTTCAAATGTTTCAGTAAAAATACTTTCGAAGACATTTATTAGGTAAAAACAGGTATGTCTGTTCAAATAATGGCTTTTTTTCAGAGGTTTTCTTCACTCTTCTCAGTCACGTGCAACAAACTCTAGGATTTTTCACTTTCTGTGGCAATGAATGATATCCAGGAGTTTGTCTTTGGTAGAGGATCTGGCTACAGAAACCAAGCCAAGAGGAGACAACCTAAGTCAGACAACTTCAGTAACAGCAAAGGAAATTTAGAGAAAGGCATAGCATAAAAGCATTCATGATTCATCACTTGGTACCTGGAAGGAGAAAACAACAACCGTGATCAGTTTGGGGGTTCCACAAACCACACCTGACTACGCCAACACCCGGCTGGTCTCAAGGCAGCGCTCCTGCAGGTGAAGTGCTCGATCTGTGATCTCCCCCAGCTCTGCCCACCAGGGACATTCCCCATGGCCCAGATCTCTGCTGCGCATCGATCCCCCTGCCTCCCTCCAGCCCTGCTGAGGGCCAAGGAGTCAGTGTTTCGGGACTGGAATTCATTGTCCCAGCTTCATTTGATCCCATTTAACAGGGAAAATGGCAGGTAGCCGTCCTTTTGCAGAGCAGTGACCTTAACCTCCTTCTCCAGCCCACTGGGAGGGCAGAGTTGAATGAACAACAGTCTGGTTGCTCTGCTGAAAGCCATGGCCTTAGGGGAACTAACTTGTTGTTGTTGTTGTTTGGTTTGCTTTCAGCTGAACTGTTCCTGGCTGGCCAGCTTCATTGTGCAATTGTACAAATACCGGTGCCAGCACAAATAAGGGATGATGGAAAAGCCAGTGCTGCAGGCAGACCAGGTTTCTTCTCTCAGCAACTCTTCTAGCTTAGGCTGTCCTCAAATGCATGTGGGACACCTGCTCCAGGAAAAGCTTGATGAACCACAGCAAATGTAAAACCCCATGAGATTATTATTCAGACTCTTCCGCCATTCTGCACAGATCCTAGCATTGGCCTGCTCCTCCTTGTACTGCACTTGGCTTAATTTCTGTGTGCTGCATGCTTTTAAAATATTTTAAATGTCAGGCACTATCTGGAGGAGAAATGAGTCTATAACACCGAATCATCTCCTGCTGAGCCCCACTGAATCATCACAACCTTGGACAATTGATCAACTGATTTTGTGTTATTTATGTTACCCTAAAGGCTACGTTTCATAATTTGAAATGTATGGATTGGAAAAGCTGACAACTCATTCTGCTCAACCTGTTTAGTAACACTGCACTTGTTTGAAATGCTTACTTTCAAGGGAGAGAATATATCCAACCTGCAGAGACCAACTTCCTTTGCAGCTACAGCGGATAAAAAGTCTTCAAAATATTTAGAAACCGATTTAAGCTAACAAAGTCAAGGAAATAAGTGTTAAAACTCAAACTCCTGCTTGATGGTCTATTTGTAGTTCATCCAGTGGTAATGAGCCAGATTCTTGCCTAGAATAAATGGGCATAAATCCACTTAAGCCATGCAAGAATGTTGATTTATGCTTGCTACAAATCTGACCTTTATTTCAGTATTTCATGGTAAGCTCCAATCCTCTTTACACTGCTCATTTATTGGAATGGAATTAGATTTACCAAGGTATGCTCAGACAAAATGGATTGTTTTTCCCTTAAATTTTTGTGCCAGGGATAAAATTGTGGTCTATTTCAATGGAAAACTGTTAATAAAGTAGCTTTGTTGAAGAAAAGTCAGAACTGATAGCCTCATTCATTTCAACACTACACGTTATTTATTTCTCAAAGCTACACTGAAAGAGTACAATATGCTCCACAAATTACAAAGCCCTTCCAGGAAATCTGAGATGCATCTGAAGAATGGAGGTTGAAAGAAGTTTAGCTAGCAAGCAGTTGCATAAAAACTTAAATATATGAAGCCAAATTATTTGCTGAAGGTGTGCTGGAATGAAAATACCCTTTTGTTTGCTTAACTGAAACTACATTGCTCCAAATGACCTTACATTTTTTATTTCTAAGTCCATGACCCCTGCACTGAGGTTCAGCACGCTGCAAGATGCCAGACTTACCGGAATATGCTAATCAAGAATTTATTTTATTAGTTTTAAATATAACACTCTTGATTTTTGACTATAGTAGCTGCCTGGTAAATACAACTTATCACTGAGGAGAGCCATGCTGAGAAAACTGCGTGTGAGATTATACTACTGTAAAGTGCTCAATATGGGGGCTAACTCAGAAGACAGAGCTCATGCAGGAGGCAGCAGCCTGTTTGCTAAATTCTTTTTCACACAGGTAACATCTTATGCGGCTGTTTTCAGTCTGCACTAGTTTCCTGTTGATGTTTGAAGAGCTCATTTGCAGTGAATTGTTTTCAGCCTGGCCACCGGATGAAGAACTTCTCTAACACGACAGTACATAGGGATTTGACAGAGAAACATTAAGGTTGGTATGGATGAGGCACGAATAGCAATGTGCAGATGCGAAATCATCAAGAAACATCAAGAAAGGAAAAAGGACAAGCACGGGCAGATGTGCCAAAATCAGCAGGACACTGAGATCGTAGCACACACTGCGCAGATTCTCAGGGCACCTGGATCTCATTTAAATCTCTATCTGCGAGGTTTAATCTCTGCAGATTCTCAAGGCACCTGGATCTCATTTAAATCTCTATCTGCGAGGTTTAATCTCTGCAGATTCTCAAGGCACCTGGATCTGGCATACCTCAGGAGGCAGTTTGACTCTAGCCCTGTCCTCTAGGTGGACCTTGGACCTGTACTCTAGCTTTGTCTTCAGCCCCATGGTGGGGGCAGCAGGTAGACCTTGGACCTATGTAGCAGCTCTGTTTCAAACTTTGTCTCTGGTCCCATCTCCTGCTGCTCCTATATGGACCCTGGACTTGACCCACTAACTTGCCTTGTTTGGACCCTGGACCTGGTTCATTAATTTGCCTTGTCTGGGCCCATTGATGGACCCTGTTATCTGTACCCAGCTCTGAGGGACAGTGCCCAGCTGGTGAAGGCACTGCCCATGCTGGGTCACCACCGGCTTCTGGCTTGTACCAGAGGGGTCCTGGCCAGGCGACGTGGCCACACGCATCTCCGTCATTGTGCATGAGAAAGAAAGAGTGAGATCCATCTGTGAGAGAACCTATGAGTAAAATCAGTTTCAAATGAAACAAACTTCCCTCTCTAGGTGGTTTTGCATTGCACTTTGCTACATTAGCCAAACATAAGCAATGGAAACAACAAAATACTTTGATCTGATTGAGAAGTGCAAGTGTGTTGTGCCCTCGATTTTGGAGTTTGTTCCCTGATAACATGCAAAAGAGATTGGATTTGATAATAATGGAGGGCAGGGGGACTTGATAACCTGGACATGAGTTTCTCTGAGGCACGGAGAGGCTGAGATGAAGAGGTGCAATAGCTAGATAGGGGTAGAGTTTCAAGAAGCAGTTCATTTTAGGTTGCTTTCATTTGGCAGCTTATTATATTTTTGTTTTCATGTATAATATAATAGTGATCTGTAAAAACAGCCAGGAGCCTAACTTTCAGAAACGCCGTGGTCCCAAAAACTGACGTAGATCTTCCAGTCAGGCTCTCAGCACTGTTTAGGAAATAAATCCAAATATTTCAGTTGTAAAGAAGATGCTTTGGCTCCAGAACAATATGAGAAAAATGTACAATCCATTTGATCTGCTTCAGATGCCACAACCATCTGCAACTGCATGTGGCAAACACACATTTCTCAGATTCACAGGCATGTATGGTTGCAAAGAGCATTGAATACTTTCAGTAAAATAAATAAACCTTTAGTATGCTCTTTTTGTTATTTACTTCTCTCCCAGCAGCTCTCTGTGCAAAGAATTCCTCCTTGAAGACCCCGTTGGACTCGAAACCCACAGCCAGGCGATGCAGAGCCTTTCAAGGCAGGAGGTATTGTGTGCAAAAGTGCCTGACAGGCAGCCAATATGAACAACAACGGTTGGCACCAGAAGAGGGTCACAGATGCTTATTTGAACATGCTATTGTGCAATATCGCCACACGGTGTAGGCTCCAGCTGCTGCAATTGGAAAGACACCAGCGCCATCTGCCTTCGTAAAGCCAAAGGAAACCCGGGAGCACAAATAAGGAATAAAAGTCCTGTAGAGCAGCTCATCTTCCCCTGCTCTTCGGGGATTCCCAAGGGTAGCTCCTTAATTTCTAAACTTTGGCTTTGTAATATCCACCGTTGTTCTCAGTTCTTATAGCTTATCTGTATTTTTTGCTGTCAGGTAGAAAGCACAAACTCGTGTCATCAGTCATACGAGCTGGCACGCAGATGACACCACACTTCATCCTCCTGGGTCTGGAGGCTCGGTGTGACTCAGGGACCGAGAAGGACTCCCAGCCCAGTAACTACAGCCAGCACCTGTGCACCTAGCGCTGCACGCACATGCACGTGCTCTCTGCTGCTCAATGCTGCTAACTCGTGCTTTCTGTGCAGCTGAAACACCATTTTCTCATACTCAGCGTTTGTATTCCATGCAAATACTTTGTCTCTTAGTCGGGAGCTCAGATGAAATGCAGACAGCAGCTTTTGGTTCAGGGCAGCTCCTAGGGCAGAGAGCTTCCCAGCACTGAATGAGGGATCAGCTGGAAACTGCTCATCATGTTGGGACAGTTGTCTCTCAGTATGGGTTTTCTTATCTGGGATGCTGTCCCCAAAGCCTCATGATTCTCCAGCAACCCAAATCAGCCTAATCCTCGTCATGGAGGAAAGCTCTTGATGCTCTGCAGCTTGTCCTACATGTGCTGTTTGATTTCCTGTTAATGCTATAGCATCTATGCACGAGATTTGCATTTCAACCTTTAAATACCGCTTTTTCATGTTTACTATGATGTCATGGTTTTGTTTGTTTGTTTTTTAGTGACTTTAAGCCACTTTGGAGAGGAGGATGTTTTTATAAAACAATCTTTTATTTGCATCTAATTTCCATAATTCTTATGAATAGCTACCTACTATCTATGTATGTGTACACCACATACTATAGGTTTTTTGTCTATTTCCCATATATTTATTTTTGTGGCTTTTTGACATGTTTAAGCAACAGGCACTTTCAAGATATTTAAGCTAACTAAGCTATTAAATAAACTAAACTAAATTAAATATAATTACTTTTTTTTTCTATTCTTATTTCTCCTCTGGTTAAGAGAACACTGCAAATACTTTGCAATGCCTTTAGCTGTTGTTATTGAGTATAATTATCCTAATTTTCTGTCAGACTTATTTTTTTCTTTTTTCTCATGAAGACGTTAGTATTTTCATCAGTAATGTCCTGATTTGATAGGTGGTCCACAGGACCGCATTGTTTCCTGTTATGATGCTTGTTCATCCATGGACTTTAGGGTATGGTACATTAATGCTCACATGCAGTGTCAGAGTGCTGCAGGGCTAACCTGGTCGTGGAGGCACAAATGTGTTTGCTTGCACTTATCTCCATACCAGAAAGTCTTGTAGGCTTCATTTAGAGCATGAAGCTGAAAACTGTCCTGGAAAAAAAACATATATATATATATATATATTATTATTATTATTATTATTATTATTATTATTATTATTATTATTTTGAAATTGCTCTTAAAGACCAGTGAAATTTGTTTCTTGCTGTCTTGTGTGTTTCCGTCCCCAATGTACAGCAATAGAAAAGTGATACTTTGTGATTGCTCTGGATTCGAAATATACACATTTCAGAGCACTGGTAATTTCAAAACACCTACAGAGGAGTTCATATTCTCTGAATTTAGTCTGTCTGTCTTGCACTCCTGTGCTAGGAAGCTGTGCCACTTCCGTGACAAGCTGACCCATTAAACAATGAGCTGCTCGAGCAAAACCTCTCTCTCTGACCCATTTAAGTACCTAGAAAATTGAAATAAGTACCAGTGAGATTACATTGTCTAGAATAAATCATGTTAAACAAGTTCATTTCCAGCAGTGACAAGGTAACTGCTCCTGTGTATAGCAGAAAAGCCACCAATGCAGATATCTTGGTTTTAGGAAGCCTTCTAATGCTGTCTCCCATGACCAGCTGTCTCATAAGCAAGTCACAAACTGCAAATGGACAACTGGGTGCAAAACTGGATCTATAGAATAATTAGCAAGAGTAGGTTGTTAGCTTGGCCAGATATATCAAGCAGAATTCTGCAGAAGCATTTCCACAGCACCAACTTGATATTTTTTAAAAAATAATTTGGAATGCAGAGAAGATAAACTGCTTACCAGGCCCACTGGCTGGGAAGGGCAGCAAGTGTTGGAGGACAGGGCTAGGACCTCAAGGAACTTGGAAAAGTACAGTCAGGGGGAAAATGTGATTCAAAGGACATGCTTTCACTCGCTTCTCTTGGCAGAACTGCCACCGTCATAGACGCAGGTTGTGGAATTACTGGTCTGATAGCATCACAGTGCATACTTGGTGGTTAGCATGGATCGCAAACAGAACAGGAGTCAGCCACGCCACGCCACCACGAAAAACGTCAAATAGCACCAGGGGGTATATATATATAAAGGAATATTGTTTGACAGGCAAACAAAGCTATTCTTCTGTTATGCCTGGGGCTAGTAAACCTTCGGTTGGTGTACAGTATTCTGCTTTGGCTAGAATAGTGATTTAGAGGTTTTATGAGGAAATATTGGTGGAATTGGAGTGGTTAGTCCTGAAGAAGGGGGAGACCTGGTGCATATTCAGGGGGTCCCTGAATACGCACACTGTGTTTCTGAGGGAGAGGGCAGCACACTCATCTGCTGAGAAGGCTCGTGGGCTACAGGTCTGGGTTACATGCTAGAAGCAGCCTTCCCATGGTGCAGCTAAGGAAATGGAGGGAGAGATTACTGTGAGGTATGACAGCCTTGTTTTGTCAGTTTTCAAGCGCAGATTGGACATGTATATGTCAGAAATGACCTACACATAATTGATCCTGCTTTGGGGGCAGTAGGAAGGAAGGAGACACTTCCCAACCCTGTTCTTCTGATATTCCTGTTTGGAGCTGAATGTCATAATTTAGACACCTAAGTTAGATGTCTAAATTATACATTGTGAATACCAGCTAATTATCAAGGCTCTTGCTTTCCATTTCTGTTTAATATGTCATTAGGAAAAAATCTTAGTAGTCAATAATTTAAATCCAAAGCAGCTATAATGCAGGCTGGCACCATGCTATGCAAACGCTATTTGTTCAAACCTGTGTTTTCCAAGTCCTAGGCTTTGTTTGAGCACATACAGCCAGCTCTGCTAACATCTAAAAGGCTTATGATCTAGAGACCTGTCTGCTGGACATTAGGGTGATCCGGTTTATTTAATAAAAGCTTTATTGGAACACCCATTAAACTTACTGCAGAAAGGATAATGGATGAAACGGGGAAAGAATAACTCACAAATATTACTCATTCTGAAGATGCTAAAACTCAGGCTCAGAACAGTCTTTGATATTTGACCTCTGCAGATGGCCTGTAATTAAGACTCTAATCCTCTGAACACTTAAACACACTTGAAGTTAATAGGATTAGTCACATGCCTGAAGTGTGCATGGTGAGCAAAACTGTTGTTGAATACAGCTGATTAAAAAACTTGCAACAAAGGCATGTTTCTGGTGGAATACTGTCTGATATTTTCTAAGTGTTTTCAAACCAGTTCTAAGTGATTTCCTAATGTGATGATGTTTAATAAAAATAAAATTTAACCAAGCTGTAGCTTGAAAAAGTGTTGTACAAAAAAAAAAAAAAAAACAAAAAAACAGTAAATCAGTCTGAACTTTTTCAGAGGCAGAAATTACAGGTTGGGGGACATTTGAGAGAGGTTATTTTGGTTTTCTGGATGAGGCAGGTCTACATTCACGGAATTTTACAATTCTTGCAAAGGAAATTTGAGACTAAGCATGCACAGAATCAGACAGATCAGACAGTTACAAAAAGAGGAAGAAACATTTTCTCCTTTTTTCTTTAGCAAAAATATCAGTTTGGCTTAAAAACACATAAATTGTTCCTTCACTGTCGCTGACAGACTAGCTGTTCTTGGGAATCCTGGCCAACTAAGTCGGGATAAGATTGTCACATTGTGAGTGTATGAAAAGATGATGGAAGAGCAAGTACAACTGGGGAAGTGATTTAAGATATTGCAAGGACAAAGCTATAGGCATACATGGCACTGAGGTTCCCATTCATTGTTGCACATCTGCCAGAAGAAGAGACTGGAGCACAAGGCATCGCGCTGATGCATAACGTGCTAGATTTTATTTTTGTTGCCATTTATACCATGGGTGCAATGCGGGAATCCCAACACAGCTGAATCATTCGTTACCACCCTATAAAGTGCCTGCTGCATACACATACACAGCGATGTTACGTCTCCCATTGGTAATAGTGTAGATGCAAATCTCCTCTGCCATAGGATGTGTGGTACCACAGTATTGTCATATACAGGAAAAGGTAACGACTGTGGTTAAAGGTTTCCAAAAAGTGGCACATGGCAAACATGTGCAGTGCCATCCCCTGACTTGCTCAAAAGTCCTCTTTTAGAGGCAGGGAGAGATTTCCTCCACTCGCCCTCAGGATTACAGTCAGCAGAATGACGACTGCATTTAGCCAAGTATTCCTGCCAACTCCAACACAGACCAAAGTAAGCAAATAAAAAAGCCCAAGAGTAACAATCATCACTCTGTCAATACTGTTGTTGTTATACAGGAATCTGAGTCACACTAAGAGGCCTCTCAAGGAAGGGAGCAGTGGAGATACAAGAAATTCAAGACGGAGCAGGGAAATTCTGATTTAAGAAGCACCAGAGCAGCGATGAGGTGGCAGATAAGATCACACGAATATGGCATCGTAACCTTCTTGACAGCGTCACAGGGGAAAACAGAGTGCTGAAAAAGTGAGAAACATTGGTAAACCATTGCCTCTAAGGAAGGACAGACTAGAAGGTCTTAAACCAAAGCAATACTTAAGATGAAAATTTAAAGAGAGCAATAAAATAAGGAGGGCGCAAACCAGAAGATGTAATCTAGGTCTGAGTCAATTAAAAAGGCAGCGCAGCCTGTTTCTTACTGGGGTCAAAAAAAAAGGGGAGAGAGAAGAAAGATGTTCTTCCAGGGTGAGGGGTTAAACCGGGACTGTGGCAAAGCAAAGGCAGTGGGAGATGAGGGGCGTGGACCCCACACAGAGCCACCAGAGCAGGCCCTGCAGGAGCAGCTCCAGACCTCCTCTGGCTCAGGAAGTACAAAAGCAACGAGCTGAGCACTGCAGTGCCTCACTGGGGCAAATCATCCCGTTCCTCTCTTCGCTTAGGGTGGCACTGGGTGTCTTTACACAGAGCTGCTATGGGGCTCAAAGCGACACCCAGAAAGTAATTTAAGATATGGAAAAGTAAAGTGACAGCGGGGAAGAGCCACGAGGGAGACTGGTAAAGGCCAAAAGCTGGAGGAACTGAAAGCGGGGTGTTACAAAATAGTATTGAGGCAAGTGGGAGCACCACTGAGACCAACAGGAGGAGGAAGAAATGAAAAGTTGGAGGCACGGAGAATTTCCAACCTCCTCCCTGTCAGCAGCGCAGGGGAAACAGAAAGGGGAGAGCTGAGAGCAGGAGCCTCGGGCAGCTGCGGGCTTGGTGGCACACGTCACGGTAGAGAGGAATTTGTGCCGAAAGAGAGCAGAACTAAAAGAAGACAGCTTCTACGAGAAGCAGCCGGGAGCAGAGGAATTTTATTGTTTTATTTGTTTATTTTTAGAGGAACCGAGGCGGCAGGGGGGTCATTCGGAGAAGGGGGGCGCCCCTCCGCGCTCCCTAGGGCGGCCCCACCGGGCCCCCACCACCGCCTGAGGGACGGCCCCGGCTCCCCCCGCCCCGAGCCACTGCTCCTGAGGCGCAGCGCACGTCAGGGCGGAAGTGACGCGCGGGCCGTGACGCCGGCGCGAGGCGAGGCGACATAAGGGGGGGAGGCGGCGGCGGCCGGAAGCGAACGGCGCGGGGCGGGGCGGGCGCTGAGGGGAGCGCAGCGGCGGCGGCCTCGGCTCCGGCCCCGGCCATGGATTTCCGCAACATCCTCGTCATGGCCTCGGAGCAGCAGGGCCTCAACGCCGTGCCGGTGAGCGCACGGACGGGCGCCGGGGCCGGGGGGCCCTTCCCTTCCCGTCCCCTTCCCTCCGGGGGGGCCGAGGCACCGGGCGCGGGGCCGGTGACAGGCGGCGAAGGCCCCCCCGGGGGCCGTGCCGGAGCGGGGCAGGTGCCGGGGCCGTGCTGGGGTGGGCGTCGGTGCTGAGGGGCGGCCTGCAGCGGCTGCCGGCTTCGCTGTGGTGCGGTTGTGGGGCAGGCGTTCCGGCAGGCCGCTCTTTAACGTGAGGTACCGCGGCGGCGGGGATGCGAACCACCCGCGTGCTGGCTGTAGGAAGGGCCGGGGGCCTTCTGGTGCGCTGGCGTCCCGGGTCTCGTTCCTTCGGCAGGACCAAGCTGTAAGCCGCGTGTGCTCAGGTGCGTGACAAATATTGCCCTATGGCAGGCACCAGCCAGGGAGACGCTTGGCCTGTGTGTTCTTTAACCAGGCGTCAGAGTTCTGTGCTTCTGTGATTAAAGCAGTGTAAATGAGCGCAGGTAGAGGCTTTTAGCATAAAAGGTGGGGAAAAAGAGTAAAAGTGTAGCCTTTACGTCTGACGCTGCTGAAGCAGACACTCAGGGATCGAGGTTTGTCTTGGACTCTCTGTATCACTACTTAAACTTTGTTAATGTTCACCAGTGTTGTGACTGGTCACTGGTGTGGACCAACCACATGGTAGGTACACACAATTCATCAGATCCTGCTGTGTTTTTAAAACATCTTATAAAACATATTTTGTATACATAAAATTGATACATTTACATGCATTTTGTATACATTTGTAAATGTATACATTTGTAACATCTTTTGTATTTAGTCTGATCAGGTTTGCCTCTGAATCTACATAGAGATGTTATTTGTAGCGTAAATAGGAAAATAGCAACTACGTAAACATGGTAAGGTATTTAAATGTCTGGTTTATTACTTTTAAAACAAGGTGTTTGTTTCACAAAGCTGGTTTTGGGTGATTGTAGTAAAATTTATTTCAACCTCTTTAGTTTTCACTTGCAGTTCTTAGGTGCTGCACCACTCTTTCCTGTCACATAGTTATGAATTACGATGATGAATTGATGAAACATCTGCCATGCTCCCTATCCCAGATATTGTGCTAGGGGAGGCAGTCCTACCCGTTGTGCAATGGGTGAGGAGGGTTTTGTTACTGCTTTTAGAAAAGGCAGGATTAGGATTTACCTGATTAACTCATGCAGAGGGAGTGCAATTATATCCATAGCTGAAGCAGGGTTGGTTTCTTGCCTCTCTTGCATGTTAGTGGTGCAGCTTCTAACTATCAGATGACCTTGGTCTCCGAGCAAAAGTGGAGCTGTGCTTGGCACTATTTGAGATTATCTGCAGCTGTTGGGCTTCAAAAGAAGGCCTGTGAAGGCTTTTTGATCTGTTGACATCTAAGTCACTCCACTAGAGTAAAAGTAATGCATAAAATTCATTCCTGTAAAAAGCATATAAGTAGCCATACATATTTTTTGATTAAAATACTGTACAGACAAATTACAGAATTCACAGGTATGTAATATTAATGGCTTTCCAGAAATGTTGATGCCTTAATTAATCAGCAGATCCCCTGAATTTCCCTTTGAGGAGTTTAAAAGAATCTTTACAGTGCAGTGAATTAAATATTCCATGCTTACTGTAATGAAAAAGAGTAACACACAAGTTATGTAAGTAAGCTGAGTTTTTCTATTGCTTCTACTTCCTAAGAAATAATATAGTCCTGTATCATAAAAGGGGGATAGTATTGCATCATGTCCTTGTAAAAACAGCTCTGCTTGTTCATCTCCCAGTGGAAATAGGTTAGAAAGAAATGAACCTTCCAGGGCCCTATTAATTGCATCAGGTTGGGTTTCTAAATAGAGCAGTACATATCTAAACTAGTGTATTAATGATGTGTCACCAATAATCTTTAAATCAGTTGTTGAAAAATGTCTCTTTTTCTCATGTAGCATTTGGGGGGGGGGGGGGTTCAGTATTGTGTGTATCTTGTTGTCTTATGTTCAGTGGTTCATTAGACCTGCAGCGTGGACTGGCTTTGATTAGATATGATACCAGTTGCAACTGTTGAACTCGGTTCAATGTAAATCCTGCCTGGGCACCCCCTCTCTTCACAGTGAGATTGGTACACGCTGTTATGGGGCATAATTGATGTGGTGAAGCACTTTGAGGTCTTCATGGAAGATACTTCTAAAAGTATGAAATGAAATAAGTTACTTAAAAACAGACAAAGCATATTTAAGAACCAAGTCATCCTTTTATTTTCTCGATTCTGCAGTCATTAATAATTTATTAGAAACAACCTCACCTAGGTCACTGTTCCTTTTCACAGCGGGAGTATCAGTGGACAGAACTTGAAATCTGAAACAGATTTAACCACAGACAGGTGCCGTGAAACTGAAACAGCTCATCATCCACGTCAGCACAGGCTGAAGTCTGGCTTTAAGTCAGACTGATGCACAGGAGCATGCATCCTTACAAAATAACCTCCACTAAAATTGACAGATACATGCACTTATGGAAACTTGGTTTGCATTTCTCTCCTTATAATAAACTTCCTTAAAAGTGCAGCCATTGTAAGTATTTGGGAAGAAAAACCACAGCAGAATCCAGAAGTTTGTTCAGAGGACCAGAACTTGTTACAGAGCTTTCCCATGACACTGTAATTTACAAACTACTGAACACTTGCCTCCAGGCAGGAGGAGCCCTTCGAGAGTTAGAGGAAGGGTAGCTGTGAAGCACGGGTCGCAGTTGTGGAATCGGGCTCCTGTTTGATCTGCAAACACTTATCGTGTGGCTAAAACCTGTCTCAAAACAGGGCCTGGCAATGCTTCGTGCGCTATATCAGCGCCCACGAGGACAGCAAGATCTGTAGTAAAGCTGGCAAGGGGTTGAAGAGGGCTTTTATTTAACAACTGGACTTGATGGTTAAGTTCCAGGCTCTTACAAACACTGACTAAAAGGTGTAAAACTCTGAGTTTTTCCTATTCCTAATCTCTTTTTGCATAAATGAATGGGGACCACAATACACTGCATGAAGGAAAGAACAAAGTATGCCTTCTTCCTGCGTGAAGCAATATTCAACAGAAGAAAACTGTTTTTTTTTTTTCAGTTAATGGTTCAGCTTAGGTCTTGTGACAGCAGTTGCAAAATCTTCAAGTGACTTTACTTTTTTTTTTTTTACACTTTTTCATACAATTGGTGACCTTGTTAAGTGGGTTTTGAGAGATGAGAACAGCTGACTCTTATCTTTCAGCATTTATAAAGGTGGTTACAACCTGCAGGGAATGATACAAATTGAAGCATGCTTGGTAACTGCCATTGACTGTCATAACTCGGTGTTCATAGTGGTAGTTGGGAAAGCATTTTACAGACGTGTGCGTGCCAGGAGACAACAGCTGCAGAGCGAGCTAAGGTCCGCAGAGCAGAGGCGGTGGCCATCCAAACGCAGGCCAGGAGCGGACTGCTCAGCGGGGAGCAGCAAACATGGGTGTGGGGGGCTTCACCTGAGCTGTGTTCACAAGGGCTGTGTTGAACTTGCCAGTGTAAAGAATGCGTGAGACAATCTGTGCAAGCTGCCTGTCCTTAGTAGCACAAGTGGGGATTGCCTTCAGCTCAGCTGTGCAGGCGTGGAGCAGAGCCACTGGCATGTGCAGGCGCTGTACGACAAAATGGGATGGTGCAGGATCTGTCACTTGTGTCTTGCAGGGCTTGGTTCAGAGGCAGGCATCGCTGGCTGGGTGCTAGTTCTGACAGGGTAGGTGGGGAGTCATGGCAGGGTGCACACAGGTAAAGGGAAACAAGAAACCTCAGAGGAGAGCTCCTCCAGGAGTACCATTCACTGATGGGAAGAGGCTGTATTTCTTGAGGGGACACAGTTGAAGAAAGGCTTTTCTGCAGCCTTCCCTTTATTCTTTGGATAAAGCAGGGCCCGTTTTGTCTCAGCAATCGGGAGCTGTTGCAGGTGCTACCTGGAGAATTAATCGCTGTTTGCAATTTGAGAAGGGTGCTGTTCTGGGATAGCTTGACCTGCTCTCTTCTAGGGCTAAATGTTTGTTTCCCTGTTACTTAACCACCTCGGTGATAACAAAGCCAGGTAGTGCAGCTGCCGCTGCCTGGCTGCTGATATAGTGACGTGCCCTGACTTAGTCGGGCACTTGTACCTGGAGTCTGATGCATGTTCATTTGCATTAAAAGTTGGGTATTTTATCGGTGACTGTGGAGCACGTGCATGTTTCAGTGCTTTTAGAAAGACTAACTTAAGCAGGTTATCGTACGCGTTTTTAATTGAAAGTGCACAACGTGTGTCAACAGCAGTGGTGATTCATGGTACAGAGCTTTCTGTACTCATTTATGAAATGCTTAGCTGTGGTTTCAGCTGTTAGTCAATATTAAGAAATGCTGCTGCCAGGAAGACTTCAAATCTTGAATTTTGCACAATTTCTCACATTAGTGGCAGTGAGCAAACAGCGTGTCTGTCAGGCTGCTTCACAAACCTGCTCCTGGGTAGGACTGTTGGGTGTAGTGCAGCAAAACAAAGCCTGAAAACTGCTTCCCCATCACTTTAATTCTTTATAAAGCTTCCTAATGGGATAGATCAATCTACGTTAGTCCCTGCTGTCTAGCAGTTTTCAAAAGTGCTCCTTCTGCCTAAAACTGCTTTAGAAAATCCTTTCGTTGTTGTATTTAAAAACTGTACAAGTTGAATAATTAAACCAACTTTTACCAAATGAAATTACCAATTGTGAAACATGCCATGTTTAACTTAGTACAACACTGATTTATGCCAAACATCAGTATACTACAGAGTACCTTCAGTTGTTCCAAAGGCACTGATTTGCTTCGATTTCCTTGAGAAAGGATTTTCCCTGATGATGTGGGGATTGCTTTGCCTCTCTATCTGTTCCAATTTAGACTGTGCATGCTGGATTACTTCAGGCCACAGAGTCAAGGGTAACATGAGCAGAAATTGAGAGGAAGTACTGCAGTACAGCTGAGGTCTCCTGAAACGTGAGGTCTTCAGGATACTTGTGGTAAACAGCATGGAAGAAATGGGGCTGGGAGGGGGAGTGACTCGGCTTCCCTTGAAAAAGAGGGGCCCAGCTCCGTCCATCTGCTTATCCTTTAACTGGTCCTAGCTGTCATCATTGATTCTAACGATTTTGATCAAAAGTAACCAAAATTGTTCACAGCTGAAGCTTCTGGAGTGATACGGGTTTCCCAAATCAGTTCCCAGGTTGTGGCAAACGGTCTTGTGCATAGAGGAGTTTCAGTAACCGAGTTTGGTTGTAGTAGCTCATTGATGCGCTGAGGAAAGATGTCAGGGTACAGTACTGCAATGTGTAGAAGGATGCTGTAGCTTCAGAGTTTTAGTCCCTTGGAAATTAGTAAAGATGCCTCTAGACAGCTGGTATTGCAGCTGCCCTTTTTGGAGCCAGTTTTGGCTGCATTTAAAAGTCTCTGAACCTTGCTTCATAGTATCTGTATACACAAGGTAATACATGGCGTTACATACTGTAACATCGGGTAATCCGAGTGTCTCTTCAGTTGGTGCTGTTTCAATGAATCAGTTTAGACCTAAGGCTTTCATTGTATGTTACTGAAACCTACAGAAAGTTGTGCTATACTTGCTTGCCAGCTTATTGTCCTTTAAATACTTGGATCATGTATCTATCTTCGCTAGATATTTTCATGTCTTTGTTAACTTTCATAATTCTGTACAAGGCTTCATAAGGCTTAATTTACCATGTAGGTCTTGTCTGGGCTTATAATCGGCTTGCTACCAAATCAAAACAAACAAAAAATAAACAGGAATAAAAGCTCAAATAGTTCTTTTCTGAATTTATTCTGCTTTCTACCTGCTTCTAGATTTAACTGGTATCTATCGTATTTATCTTGGCGAGTGTATGTCTTGTTGCTTTTTCTTCTCCAGTTTGTGGGGAGATGTACCAAGTCTTTTCCTTCCCATTTATCATTCTAAAGCTCAGCCTGGTGGTCGGTATGCCTGTGGAAGGGCATGTCTGAGTGGTGCAGCTGCACTAGTGCAAGTGTTGGTTACAGCTCCCAGTAAGGGTGGCACTTGGACTTTAATGTATGGATTAAAAATACAATTTATGGGAGGTAACAGAAGGAGAAAAGGGACAGCGCGGATCCTGTGTCCATTCAGATGCCGAGAGCCCCGAGGTGCGCAGCACTGCCAGGCACCTAGGCACGGTGTGCTGTGCAGCCCTGTCTGTGGGGCTCGCCACACCAGCCCTGTGTCTGTAGGGCTTTCATAGGGTGTTCTTGGAAGCAAACAGCTCTACTTATCGTTTCTACTTCCAAGCAAAAGGACGTCATATCAAAACCTGCTGCTTCTTTTCAGGACGAAATGAGCCAGCAAGTGGTGTGCCTGCCAGGTGAGAAGCGGCAGCCGTGTCCTGGTCTCAGCTGGTGATCTCGAGCGAGAAGTGCAGCCGAGTGCAACGTGGCCAAACTGCCCGTGTTGTAACAGGGCAGCTGTTCTGTGCATCACGAGGTGCTGCAGCTCCTTGGCATGCAGCAGCCAAGGAGCCAAGTTAAGACCACTGCGGCAGGAACTGAAACTAGTATCACTGGTTTTAGATCAATCTGCTAATTATGCTAGTGAAGTCAATTCTAGCTTACTTCTGGGCTAATGTCCTTATTTGAGCTTATTGGCTTATTTTTACTGAGTAAGACAGCCTGAAACTGAAATGAGCATCTATGGAAAAGCTGAAGGGCCTCGTGGACCTGCGAACTGAACAGACTGGCAGCCTGGGCTGTACTCTGCTTTTGTTTGTGGCTTGGTCAGAGACTGAGGCTGAACTGAAATAATCCTACTCCATCACTGATGCAGCTATTGCATTCCTTCTCAGTCTGATGCATTTTACTCGTTTCTCTCGGTTTTCCTACCTGACATCTGGCTCCTTGTTTCTTCTTTTTGAAGCTGAGTGCTCTGTCAGCTTCATTGGAAATCCAGTGTTTAGTATTCTGTAGCATCTCTACGCTTAAAGTAAAGCATGAGACTGTTACTAAACTCCTCAGTTTCAGAAAAATTGTACACCTCAACATTTCTGACATGCTTATTTGTTCTTTGCAGAAAAGATACAGTTTGGCTGTTGGTCCTCCCAAAAAGGTTCCAAAAGTCAAGGGTGTTGAGTCTGCAGCAGTGCAAGCATTTCTCAGACGGAAGGAAGAAGAAAAAAGAAAAAAAGGTAACTGCTGAAGCAGCCCAAAATATATCCTGTGGAAGACTTTCATTGACTCTTTGAGACTTTGACCCTATTCAGGGCTCTTGCAAATAGGGTTTTACATTTGCTTTTGGAATTCATGCGTGTAACTGCTGATGCTGAGGGATAGCCAGTGGAAAAGTTAGGGCCAGGGATGTTTGCATGCTTTCCAAAGGACTTAAATGTTAATCAGCTACACTGGCATTTACTGGTGGAGACCAAGAAGTAATTAAGGTGGAGAGAGATTTCAGGAAAGCATCCTGAATTTTTGTTAACATTACTTTGAAATGTTGTTTTTGTGTCAAAACCTGGTAAGAGTTTTTGATGTTGTTGCCTTAATCTGCTCTCTTGATAAAGCCCGGATTTTTAAATTGGCGTGGCAAAAGCTTTATCTAAGCCATGTTTTTTTTTCCCACTGTTATTATAACCAAGTCTGATGGACAGGGTGGCCCAGGACTGTCTTTCTCTCCTGGGCCAGTTGTAAGCCAGCCAGCTCCTTATCCCTGCTGCCAGGTCCAGCCAGAAGCAAGACTGAGCATGAAACACAGTTGTACTCACAGTGTACAGTCATGGCCATTGACAAATAAAATAACATAGGCAGGGCATGGTGCCTTTACAGGAACCCGTATAAAATGCAGCATGAGTAGCCCAATCCAGTTTCTAGGAAGTGATGCTCAGGAAACCCCCTTTTCCCAGGTCTTTCTGGTATTTTGCCCCCATCCATGCCATTGGTCTCTCTAGTACATAGCCCTCAGATCTCATTTTATTCACCAGCTAGTTCAGCATGAATTTTGTCAGTAGATCACACACAAGACACTTAAGATAAAGAGCGTACTCATGCAGAAAATAGCTAAAACAGTTCAGTAGGAAAATAGGGCAGGCTGTGGAGATGGTGCACAAGGCACTGCTGAACAGATGCAGTGACCTGCAGCTTGCTCATCTGCCTGGCTGCTTCCCTCCCTCTCCTACACCTCAGCCTGTTTTCCAGTTCTTGTTCCCACACCCCAATAGTCATTCATCCCTCCCTTTCCCCACCTTCACTTAAACATATGATACTAAATTTTGTACACTCAAAATTCTTTTACTCAATCTCAGAACTCCTTCCCTTTCACCAGAGATCCCATATGTCCTGTACCTTTTTACACAGTAATTCTCCTTAGTTTGTATAGCATTTGACAGTGGCTTCTGTTGAATCATGTCAGCCAGTTTTGTAATAGCAGTAGTTGGCATAATTGTTGACTTTTGTTTATGCAAGTACCTGATTCAGGTGGATCAGGCTGCCCTGTTGGCAGACCTGGATCACTTTCGGGTCTGTTGCGAATAGCTGTTAGCCAGAAATCCTTAAGCTATTGTCTTAAATGGTTTATCAGTGGGAAGAAACTGAAATAAGAAGTAGTGCTTTTGCTTAACTTTCTCCTGATTTTCTTTTACAGCATTGGAAGAAAAAAGAAAGAAAGAACAACTCTTGGCTAGACGTATTGAACTGAAACATGACAGGAAGGCAAGAGCTATGGCCTCACGAACGAAGGATAACTTTTATGGCTATAATGGCGTTCCTGTTGAAGAGAAGTCTAAAAAGAGGAGGACTTGTGAGAATGTTGCTCAGGCTCCAGGGGCTGAGTATCCAACAGAAGATGAAGCTGAGCAACTTGAATATGCTCAAACAGAATCTGAGCAGGAGCAAGAAGAATATGATGAGAAACCATCCAAAGCTGCTCTAAAACCAAAGGCACCTCCCAAAAGTGCACCAGCACCTCTAAACTTTACAGATCTTCTGAGACTTGCTGAAAAAAAACAATATGAACCGGTAGAAATAAAAGTAGTGAAAAAGATAGAAGAAAGACCCAGAACAGCAGAAGAATTGAGAGAGAGGGAGTATTTGGAACGCAAAAATAAAAGAGTAGAAATGCAGAAAAAGAAAAATGAGAAGGAGATTAAGAATACGGGAATATCCGGTTCTTCAAAAAAAGTGACTTCTCTGAAAGAATGTGGAAATGCAAAACTTAGCAAAAGCTCAGTAGATAAACATTCCTCTCCAAAAGGCAGCCTTTCTTCTATGAGCGGTACTGATAAGAAATCCAAAGCACCAGCATTGACTGAAAAACACTCCCGGTCATCATCTTCCAGACCAAGTCAAATGGAAAAAGTAAAAACCTCTCAGAACGGTTCCTTAAAAAGCTCTACTGGTAGCAGTCATAGTAAATTACCTGTCAATGGTGTAGGAAAGTCTGGCTCAAGCTTTCCTGTACAATCCTCTAAACCAGTGGCCAACGGGGCTCAGAGGCTACCCGCTGCTAAAGAATCCAGCCTGAAAAGGCCTGCCCACACGAAAATGGGAAATGCCGCAGCCCTCCAACACGAAGTCAACTCCAATGCAAAGCGAGCCAGCAGCAGCTTAGGAAAAGGAGGACCTGGGCATCCAGGTGGCGGTTCAAGTGCAGGCCTCGGACGATCAGGCAGCAATTCTGGTGTGGGACCGGGAAGGCCAGGGAGTGGTTCAAGCCCAGGACCGCGGCAGCTGGGCAGCAGCTCAGCTGCAGGACCGGGAAGGCCGGGTGGCAGCTCAGGCATGGGACCGGGAAGGCCAAGTGGCAGCTCAGGCATGGGACCTGGAAGGCCGGGTGGCAGCTCAGGCGTGGCCCTTGGGCGACCAGGGAGCAGCTCAGGTGCTGGACTGGGACGGCCAGGCGGCAGCTCGGGCAGTGGGCCAGGAAGGCCGGGCAGCAGCACAAACACAGGACCTGGGCGGCCAGGCAGCGGCACAGGAACAGGACCAGGAAGGCCGGGAGTCGGCCCCAGCATGGGACCTGGGCGGCCAGGCAGTGGCTTGGGCACCGGACCAGGAAGGCCGGGGGTCAGCCCCAGCATGGGACCTGGGCGCCCAGGCAGCAGCTCGGGAACAGGACCAGGAAGGCCAGGAGTCAGCCCAAACCCAGCACCTGGGCGACCAGGCTTGGGTACAGCTGTAAAGCCTAAGTGTACTGTTGTGTCGGAAACAATTTCTTCTAAAAACCTAGTCACAAGGCCTAGCAATGGACAGATAAATGGAATGAGACCTCTGCAGGGGCATAGACCCGTGTTTCGTTCACAAGGTATGAAGTTCTGTAGCAAATAAGTTTTTTAACTTTTGTTATTTGTTCCATGTTTTTGATAAGTCTGAGTTGAGGTCAGTGGAGGTCTTTGACAGTTGTAGATGCAATTAGGAAGACTTGCACAAAATAACACATTTGTCTTTTAAAGAGTGTATTTAACAGTGGAATACTTTTTTCTGCTTTGAAACTTCCTGTTTTCACCCCTTCTCATATTCCTTGAAAGGAGTGCCTGGGCTGTAAGGTCTTGATGAAAGAAAGCTAAGCAACCTGTGATGGATGGTGGGATATGGATGGTTTTAAAGGAAAAGAATAAAAGGATTCACTTCCTGCATTGTTCAATTATTCTTAGCCTTTAATAACTTAGTAAATAAGATAATTTAAATAACAGATGCTTAAAGCAGCACATGAAAACTGAAACAACACAGCATACCTGTGACTTTTAGTTGAGTGCTTGGGGAAATTCACCTTATGAATGAGTAATTACAAAAATTTATTTCTGAGCAGGAGCAAGGAGTATGGGCTCTAGCAATTAGTACCAGAAAACCCTGACCAAGAACATAGACTTCTGTCTGGTTGTTTGCTCAGGATGCAGTTGATGATACTGATAAGTAATCTTCTACAGCACAGCACAGAGGAAGTACTTCCTTTCAGTGAATTTGAGAATTGCTAATTAGCTTGAGGCAGAAGTTTTCTGCGTTGAAGCCCAGAGCTAACAAAATGCCAAAGTACAGCAAGGAGAAGTACTGTTAAAGTAATGGTATGTTAATATTAATTCATCTTTTTTTTTTATTCCCTTGTCATTAAGGTATTGGGAGACCACCTATTGGTTACAAAAGACAAATAGATGATGATGATGATGACGATGAATACGACTCTGAAATGGATGATTTCATTGAAGATGAAGGCGAACCCCAAGAAGAAATATCAAAGCATATTCGGGAGATATTTGGATATGACCGGAAAAGGTACGAGAAATGTAAATTTTAAGCTATTGCAAAGCAAATAACAGAACAAGATGAATATAGTTCAATGAATAAAAGCTTTGGAAATAAGTGAAGTGCTGAGATCAAAAAATGTTTTTTTTGCATTGCAGAAATTTAATGAGCATTAGAGCCCCTTCTGTGCAGAAGGGATTTTGACTTTTTACACTGCTTGCCATGTTGGGGCAATAATATTTGGGGAGCAATAATATTTGATGCAAGCAGGACGTAATTTATGAACAACATGGCTTCTTCATCTTCTCTCCTACCTAATCCATAGTAACTCCTTCCTATCATAAGGTGTTAAAATGCTTCCTATGGCAGTCGGTATTTGAGAATTCATGAACATAGCTGCCTGGATATGAACTGGTAAATGCAACAGTGTTAACAGTTCTCTAAGAGGATCTAAGGTGGCGTATTTGTATGTCTAGGAACTGTTGGAAAAAGAAGACTGTGGCTTATTTAAATACTTTCCTCGTGTCTGACTAAGGTATAAGAAAGCAAGCATTCTAAAGACTTCTAAGTTAGATTCTTTCAAACTGTTAATGTAACCATATGTGGCAAGGTAATTTTTCTTTCTAAAAGGATGCGAATTCATAACTGAACTGTACATGATGGTGTTTTTCTGTGTGCTAAACACTGATGTGTAATTTCCAGATATAAAGATGAAAGTGATTATGCCTTACGTTATATGGAGAGCAGCTGGAGAGAGCAACAGAAAGAAGAAGCTAGGAGGTATGCTTGGATTTAAATTAAAATAGAAATTGGGAGATTTGTTTATTTTCTGAGTCATGGGGATATTTGCTGCTTTTTTATAATGGAGGCAAGTAAGTCATTACATTTTTGATAGGAAAGCTTAGGTAAAAGATGAAGCTCAGCCAACCAGAGTGCCAGTGGAATACTGGGTACATTAAAAAGTTCTGTATGTTCATTCTATGCATTCAATGCATCGCAAACTTTGCTAGTAGAAATTTTACCAACTTAGTCCAAAAAGTCTTCCTGCAAATACTTTGAATTCTGACTGAAATGACAAACCCTTCAATTTGTCCCAAACATGTTTTTTTGCTAGTTTTTGAGGACTGGAAAAAGATTTGTGTCTTGATCTATATACATCTGTGGTTTGTGTGCACATGCATATATAAAGAATGCTCTGACACACGTCTGTAATCAGCGATTTCAAAAATGAAGACTAGGCTTTCTTATTGGTTTTGGCCTTTAGACCTGTGCAATTCTTAAATAGCTATTACAAAACGTGGCATTCAAGAACTGATCCTTTTTGGTTTTTTTTCCATGCCTGGTAGAAGATGTCTGCAGTGCCCTTACCAAAGTTTTGTAAATGTTATGGAAGGTTTTTTATAGGTAATGGAAAATACTGGAAATCTACAGTCACATTTTTTTTTTCGTTCTAAGTTTTTTATATTTTTCATGGAGTGCCTCAAGTATTGTAAACTTGCATCTTTTTAAAGTTATAGTCAGTGTCCTTATTCCTTCCTACTCTTACAAATAGCTGCAGCTCATGTAGAGCTGTAGTCTATTAAATGGAGAAATAACTGAAATTTTACAGTGATACTGCTGCTTACTGAATTCTGCGTTGAAGACCTAGAATGAGGTTTTGCAAAGCTTAGTACCTCGCTAACTTTTAACTACACGTGCTAACATAAAAGAAGAGATGAGGAATTTGAGTAAAACAGTGTAACTGTTTCCTATCCTTGGCTATTTTTCACTGAGTTTGGTTAAAAGTTTAACCATTGACATGAGGAGCTTTTTTCTAATCAAGCAAGCCCACTAAAATTACTAAATTCTAAGCTGAAATGGAAAATGATGCTTCAAGCCAGAGATTGATTGCACAGATTCTTGTTGTTTGCTCTCTTAATCTGGATTCTGCAGTTTCCGGAATTCATTGACTTCCCTCTGCTTGTTTAGGCATAAAATCCTTTTTAGAGCCTGTTCTGGAGCAGTTACCCCAGAGCAGCTGAACGATGACAGATCGTCATGTAGTTGACCCTGATATATTTTGGTGCAAACTGCCTTATCTGCTGCTTCACGTTGAGCTGTGGATGCACAAATGCTCTGAGTAGGCCTGCAAATCAGGCAGGGACTGATCACAAAACAGTAGCTCTGCGACACCCATTGCTGGTATCACACCGGCAAGACTATCCAGTCATCATCCATTGAAGAGGAGGTCAGTGACCGCAGATACTGTTTTCAGTATCTCTTTCAACATACTGACTTTTAGAAAGTTGAAGGGACTGCACAAGGACATAGCCAGAACATGCTCTATTTAGCAGCATCTCTTCCCTCTGCCTGCTCCCCAGAGTCCAGGCAGCTAGCTGGACTGAGGGTAAGGCAGTGTCATTCAGGTAGATGCCTCAAGTCAGGAAGTTGCCACAAAATCTATTGCTTGTTTGACGGATCCGCTCTCAGTCTTGCCAATGAAAAAGGTGTAGGCGGTCCTCAGAAAAGCTGATCTGAGTCAGTCCTGATATGAATTGCATGTAAGAGTTACTTTGGCAAGAATTGATGGATGTTTCAGCAGCTTCTTGTCAAAAAAGAACGACCTTTCTTAGCAAAACTGTTTTCTTTTTTTTTCATAATGGTCATTTCTTTAAAGAAAACTTTAAATTATTTTCCCTCAAAAGATTTGATTCTGCTCTAATGATGAGACTTTTGGGGGTATATTTTTTCTCTTCTTAAACTGTAATCTTGCCATAATTGAAGAAAACTTAAAATTGTTGAACTGATCTAAATCTTTGTTGCTCAAATCAGCTGTAATTTAGGATTTCTTTTCTTGGGGGAGAAGACAAATTGCATGTTTCTTGAGTAGCAGTTTGTAAAGGCTTTCAACTTATTTGGCAGCTTGAGACTCGGTGTTCAGGAAGACCTAGAAGAATTGAGACGGGAAGAGGAAGAATTAAAACGCAAGAGACAGTCTAAGAAGCTGAGGACACGTTAACTGACTTACGGTGTTGACTTCTTTCATTTTTGTGCTACCCTCTGCCTCCATACATCTCCTCTTATTCTACTTCAGTTTCCATTTGCTTGTTAGAGGGCAAAAGAATATGTTAAAGGGATGAAAGAACTGAAAAATAAAGGCTTTAGTTTGACTTAAATAAGATATTTATTTTTAATACTGCCAGGGTTGATTTTTTTCTATGAAGAAATTAATGCACTAATGCATATTATTAAGTAGAAGAAAATTAATTTCCATTGATTAAATCAGTTCAAGATGCCAGCAGAAATATTGACTAGCTATGCACTGACTTGGAACTGTGTGGGCCCATATACAAGTAAACCAATTTTGCATTCACTTGAAAGTAAGGAATAGCATTCTTGTTCCCTGATTTTTTTTTGAGATGTAGAGAAACTGCTTTATATCCTGCTTTGTCTCCTGAGTTGAGCCTCGAAGTATTGAAACATTATCTTCTGTACAGAAGCAGCTTGGGTGTAAATTCAGCCATTGCCACAAATGTTCAAAGCAATAAAGTGCTTTATACTTTCTGATTACCCATAAACAATAACTAAACTAGCACCCTCTTATTTCTGAACAGGAAAGTGCACATCACTTGCAAAAATTGCACAGTTATGGTTGCAACCCAAAGGTTAGGCTGGCTTTTGCTGTGTCTGGAATTTCAATGCCAATCAAATTCAGTATGATAAATACACATCCCGAAAATAGGAATTTCTAGTGTTTGTATGTAACCTGTGCTTTTGTGCTCAAGCACATGCTTGGGAGTTCCCTTCCTTCCCTGTCAATCTTTACATTTGTCTAACAGCTGCTGCTGCTTTTACAAGTTGTGTGCAGTGCTTGTGTTTTTTTCTTGCATTAAGCATCAGGTGTGTTCAGTGATCTGAAATGTGGAGCAGTTATTTATCTAATCAGGTTTGCTATTTGAAAAGCACACTTCCAAAGTATTTTCAGCTCTCTAGAATTAATAACTTCATATTAACTAGTGAGTACTTCTGAGTAATTTAATCAAGCCAAAAATCTAAAATGCATGTCAGGAGAGTTGGTTCTGTTACCTAATGCCCATATTTGCACATTATTTCTAGCTATGCACTTAAAGACTGTAACTGAATTTGTTTACTATCAACACTGGCTTCATTTAAGTCAATAAGGGTTGTATTTGAGAGTCTGAAGCTTAAACCTGATGTTGCAGCTACTTTGATTCCCATGGTTGCCCTTCCAAAGCTCACCAGTATCACCACTCAGCTTTGCCTCAAGCTCCAAGACTTCATTGATAAAGACCTCCGGCTTTAGCTGCTGAGGCTATGTTGTAATACTCGAAGTATTTAGAAAAGTATGAAAAGGGTTTGGGGCATATGTTGGGGGAAAAAAAAAAAAGAAATAAAAAGGAAAAATCACTGAGTAGAAATACAGTGAAGGAACCTTTCCTGCCAGAGCGCTGTTTAAGTGTTCTTCCTGGAAAGAGTTCAGACAGCAACCCATAAGGAACGATCTTGGAAGCTGCTGAAGTTTACACATCTGACTCTTAATGAGAGAAAAAACAATTTGCCTTTTTAAGACATTTTCTGTTGATGGTGTAGCATTTCACTGCCTTAGCAAAACACTGACATAAGCTATTGGGATGTATTCTATAAACTAATTCAGTATTAGCTGTCAGGGAGCCCAGATGATAACCATCATTGCTCCTCTGTATTTTTAAGTCTCTAACACAAATCGGTTCTCAGTGTATACACTTGAGACCATTCAAGATAGTGTAATCTCAGTGCTTGTCTAAAAGCGTGTTGTATTCACTCTGCTTAATGGGACCATCTGAAATTTCCTGTTGTAGCTCCTAGAATTACCCAAACGTGGCAATGACCTCTGGGACCATCATCAAGTTGTGGTTTGTTTTTTGTTGTGGTGTCTTTGTTTTTTGCTTTTTTTTTGTTTGTTTGTTTTGTGCTTTTTTATTATTATTATTCTTTTTAGCTGGAGAAAGGCTCTAGGTCTGTCAACCCAGACAACTCTATCAGTTGCAAGCAATTTCCTGCCTGGTTGGAAAAAATGTCTTGTATGAAGCAAAAGAACCATATTGATTCAAAATTGGTTCAGTTTGGAATTAAATCTGCATTTCAGATAAAGATAGGTTAAATAAATCCTGATTATTTCATCATTTTGTACACAGTTAAATTTCTTAATCTGTAAAGCACTTTGTCATTGGTCTTTTAGATGGTGACTGGAATGTACTCTGCTCTGCCAGCCTCCCTAAGACACTGAATAACTTTTCTTCGCACAAAAACAATTGCTTAATTTTGTTTTTCATATGAAAAATTATTTAAGGACACATTTGTAATTTTACAATCAAGAAGTACTTTCTCATAATTGGCATGGGATACTAATGCTTTTCAAATTTTGTACAATGTTTGGGTTTTAATGTTTGCATTTGCTGCATATTTGTAAATCGTCTAGGAAGGACCTTGTATCCAAAAATATGTTTGCTGATTTCCAGATTAATATTATTAATCTAATGAGTACTTCGGTACTCATCCAAAGTGCATCAGAATTTGAAGTTAAGAAAAACTGAAAGAATGCTTATATTGGTTTATGAGGATCTGATGTTAAGCTAATGATTTAATTGTATGTAATGAAATTCTGGTTTGGTTTTTAGATTTTAATTCACTGTTCGACAATGTGCCTTTTATACTAAATTGTGTCAAAAGATAATGAATGTAGGAGTATAAAAAGGTTGGTCAGTTTCTGCTATCTCAGATTCTATATCCTTAAACTTGATCGTGTGAAATGGTGACATACTTTGCATAAAACCCTTCCAGGTCTGGCTTTGATTGCACAGTTACAATAGCTACTTCTTTACTGATAACGCTAAATCAAATGAAGGGCACTTTCTATTGATGACTACTTTTTGAAAATGTCTTGTATTTACATTTGAGCTGTGTTTCACTTTACAGCGGTCTTTTTGGAGGCCAGGGTTTTGCATATCACAGGAAGCCTTATTGTGCAACTCTGTGCTGTGCATAAAAAATAAAAATCTTTCAAGAAGTATATGAGATCTCTATGGAAATCTGGATTTATTTTTGTGTAAAGCCCAAAATATTGTCCAGGAAAACTAATTTTCTATTTTTTTTGCATTTTGTAACATAATCTAGTAGCTGATGCATATTTCTAGATATAGCGTGCGTATTTCTGGAGACCAAAACATGTCAGAAAGAAAATAAATATATGCAGATACTGGTGTTTAAGTTGTGATGAATGTACTTCTATTTATTTTGGTGAGTGGGTGTGATGCAATATTAAAGTGTTAGTGTGTAAATAAGGGTGCTTCTAGTTTTAGCCAATGGTTTTCTTTGGGGATATCAGTTGTGCACAATGTCTTTTTACACAATGTGACAAATCAGGTTTAAAAACGTACATAGCATAACTGTTTTCTGGTGCTGTCAAGAAAGTGTATACTTTTGCACACACCAAATGCATATAAAAGTTTTGCAGAGTATGTATACAATAAATTACAGGCATTAAACATTTCACTGCTATTTCTCATTGGTTTCCTTTATGGAAGACTTCTCAGATTGTTTTCTGCTGTTTTCCTCAGAGATGTCACATAAAACAGCATTAGGCTGAATGTTCTCCAAGAAAAATTCTTCTCTTGTTCTCATGCAGCCAGCAAGAATGTATGAAAAATTGATGGAGTTGCTTAAGCACTCAGAAAAGAGCTGAAATTCATTGGCGTCTCCTACAGTTTAGTCTTCTAACCTAATTTATATTTGAAGGAAGGAACATGCATTTTAGAATGGTAATATAAACAAGCGTACAAGCTGCCTTTCATCTCTTCCAACGGGAGTACGGTGTTTCATCCTGCAGTTTCATAAGCAGCATCCTTCTCGGATTCTTCTATTCCCATGTGAAGAACCTGAACCTCCTCTACTGCTGTCTGCTGTGCAATTGTGTACTGCTTTGACAGTTGGAGGTAAATACCAATGATAGTTCTGATTAGCTAGCACTGTGAACTACTTCCAAGCAGATAAATGAATACCCATCATCAAATTGAACCCATCTGCCCGCCTTTCCTTGAAAAGGGAACACTCGCATGCTCTTGTGCTTTAAAAAAAAATATATATATATGCATATATAAAGTCACTTAGCATTTGATCGGTGCCCAACCAGTACTCTGCTTTGTAGGCATGAAATCTTAGCCTGTTTGTTCTTGCCTTGTATGGAATCCCCCTGAGATTTTTAACGCATCTTCATAGTTCTAATCAGTCATTATTTCAAAGCAAATATATTCTGTTCAGGCAGAAGGAAATTTTACATTGAGTTATCTTAATCTGGCCAATAAAGCTATACCTCTCTGGAAGCAACAGAACTATTTTACTCAGACTTAAAAAAAAAAAACAAAAAAAAAAAACAAAAAAAACACCTTAGCTTGAGGGCAGTTTTTAGTTTAATTTGAAATAACACTTTAATTCCATAAGGCAGAACTGCGATTTAGTCATCCAATAAATGTTCTTTTACCTACCAGTTTAAATGCCCATGGAAACATTTATTTTTCCATGAACCTGGGAATCAAAAAAAAATCTGACATACCATGGTTAACATACTTTGTGGGATGAAATTAAAAACAGAAGAGGTTCCTGAGGTAATAATACATATCCCTAATTTAGTTCTAATCTCTCTGCCTGCAGTTAACGAATGCTTTTCCCAAACCAGCTGGTGCTTAATTTCCTTTGGGGATTTTCTCTATTCATTTTTTTTGTGCGAGTCTTTGTTTTTACCTATATCCTTTTCCCCACATTGGCAAATTTGTGGGTTTTTTTTAACCTTGGATGTAACATCTGCCCACCTTCTCTGTGTTACTAAGTTGAGAAAAGGCTCATCTGATGTCATCTCCTATCATACCATACATGAATGCAGCAATTGACAACTTAAAGAGAATTAAGAGCTTTGTTTTTGTTCTTTTTTCCTTACTAAAGGCATGGGCTTGCTTCTGACTTGAAAAATACTTAATGAGGACAGTGTTGCAGGTTTTACAATGCACTCAGAATAAGAGTGCATATGTAATCATGCTGAGCATAAAAGGATGTTTTTCAGTGCCTTGGATATACTCTTCAACGTTTTAACCTCTTACGTGGACTTATTTATGGAAGGGTAACTAGCTTCCTTGAATGATGCAACAAAGGATTGATAATGTTTGCTCTGAGTTTGTCTTCAACTCCCTGTCACAATAATTCTCCCTGCCAGCTTCTTCTTTTTTGGTCTCAGCATATTCAGTACTTGTTCTGACAAAGAAGTGGTGTGTATGTTGGAGCAGTACACCAATTGGTTGACGGGCTGCTCTGAAACTGATAAAGGACTCTGCTTATAATTGCTTTTTGCACAGGAGAGGCACTAACAGGAGGCAAGCTGCTCTATCCAGGTCTTTATTTTTATGGAGTGTGCAGGAATTTTGTTCCTGAGACCTGTGATCTGTCCAGAGCTAAAACCAGTTTGATGGGTTTTGTGAGGAAACTGTTCCCCTGCCACTTGTGCACATAGTCTTCATTTATTCATAGACATTCAGTATCTGGGATGATCACAGAAGTACACTTCAGAAGTGAAAATTTTGCACAAGGCACATAGCTTCTATAACTTTTAATTTCTGTTCCATTACTCTTAATTTGGACAGCTCATGTTATTGCATGATTTCCTCCACTGGAGGAAGGTTCCTGAGAACCTCTTCCTTTGGCTTTGCTCATAGGTAACACAGAGATACAGAATGCCCAAGGTTAACCAGAAGATTAAGGCCAGTGTCTGAAGTATGACATTTTAGGACACAGAAGATGATGCCATTTTCCTCTTGTGTAAAACTGAATAAAATTCACAGGCCACATGCAGTAGAACTAGCTCCATGTTCCAGGAGCCTCATTTTATTTTGCTCTCTCCCTCAGCACCTGAAAAACCACAGCCTATTTTCTGTGTAACTGACCATGTCTTCTATCAAGTCTCAAAGAAAATATCTCAGTAAGAGGACCCTTAGTGCTGGCAAAATGCTGTTTTTGAATACACAGGGCAAGCTTTTATGGAGATAGGAGCTCTTAATTTATTAAGAGTTTGTTATATTGTGTATCTGCTCGATAAATACCAGTTTAAGGAAATTTCTGAAGCTTGATTGGTAGTAACATATGCAAAATGCTATGGGCACACTTAGAAGAGCACAGTATTACCAGTCCTGCTGGCTTTACCAGATGATTTGCTTTTAAAGTAAATGTGCATGTGAAAGCTTTTCTAGAGCAGAGACAGTGTTGGATAATGTAAGAGCACTGTGGTGGAGACTTGCATATGAGCTGCTGGGCAGGCAGATACATTTACTGTCTTTAAACCACCCACAGATGGCTTCAAGATGGGGCTAAGGCACGATGTGTTTATCTTCAGAACTGCATTTAACAGAACACTCCTGCTGCTCTTGGAGCTATCGGTAACTCTCCAGCTGGTCATGTTCAACCTCACTATCGTCAGCACTTCTGGCCTGTGTTGTACTTAGGCTGACTGCAGTGAGTGTGTACGCATACAGCAATGAAGCCAAAAGCCTGCAGAAAACATCTCTAGAAATGTCAATTATACTGCTAGCTTTCTTTTTGCTTAATGCAGTGGGAGGTGCTGGGTTAGGGAAGTCAGGAGCTAGCTTCCAAAGCTGAAATACAGAAGGGAACTTCAGTAATAAAAAGGTAGGAATCAAGTCTTTAACCTGTGCAACCTGATATAACTACTGGTTCAAATGAAACTATAATTTTCATCAGATCAGGTTGTGTTTATAATAAGACTCTGCCATCTTTTGGAAAAGTGTTTTTCTTAAGTTGCCTCTCTTGGCAACTTTCTGCTCTATATGTCAAGAAGCACTTTTGGAAATGGCAACCTGTGAGATGATGTGGGGGAGGAACTGCTGGAGGGTGGTGTGTGGGGTAGCAAGGCCATTATCTGTGTGGGCAGAACACCAGCTTGCTAGCAAGATATTTAATCACCTCAAGATTATATGTAATTCAATATGGAGTTATTCCTTGCATATAATGTTTAGAGCAGATTTTGAGTCAGAAGGCATAGGCACTGTTCTGAATTTAAAGAAGAGTTCAAACAGTGAATATCAAGAAATCTGGCCCTGTAGTTTGGGTGCATGCTTAGTCAGGGATGATGACCTGTAAGCCTCAAGGCAATGGTATACTACTCAGCCTTGAGATGACAGTGGTGTGTCACTACCAATAGTATATCGTTACTGTTCCAGTTTCTACAATTATTTTGGCTATATTGCACATACAGATTTTAAAAAATGTTACCAAGTGTCTAACCAAGTTTGTTACCAAGTGTTTAATACTACATATCTTTCAGATTTGCCTAGTTGTCTTTACTGTGAAATATAGAGAAATTAAAAAATGAAATTTTTGAGATAAAAAATTTACAAGTATCTTATTCTTAACCATTAGCCTCTGCTAGCACCTTTGTGAATCAAACAGTGATTTTCAAGCTGGCTTTTACAAGGGTTTAGGAGAATGTTCATGCAGATCATTCTAACAGCTCATCTTGGGATTCACTATATTCCACCCTTCAAAAAAGTACACAGCCTTCAAGTCTGTAGGAGGCTGTAGTAAAGGTAGCTGTTGTATACATCCCAGTCCAGAGTTCTCAGGTCACGATTCCTCCTGCCACAAAACCCAAGTGGCCAAGGATACCTCTCGCTTTTTACAGAGGCCCTTTACCATAGCATTTTTGTAGGGCTTGGGGATTTGCTTGCTGCTGCCATTTTGTGCATTTTGCCCTTCAATCGCTCTCCTGAAGGTTGGCAGCTTCTGCACAAATACGGGCTTCGAGAAAGGGCAGGACTGACCAAAGGGAGACCGCCAGGAAGGAGGAAAGGCAGTCCTCACCGTAACTCCTCTTCAAAGAGTTAGACATCGTACCCTACAGGTATGACTTGTCACGTGTCTCAGTGTTTCACTGACGGGAGCAGCCAAAAAGGCAGCCCAGCTGTAATGGGAAAAATATTGACAGAGAAAGAGATGTGCTGAAAAACCAGACGATGTCTGCTGCCCTGGGAACTTGGAGCATCCCTGAGGAGCACAGCTGGAGTCCTTGAGGTGCAGCTGGGTAACTCAGACATGCTGAGATACCCTTAATAAGCACAAAACTTACCTTCCTTACCACCCGGAAAAACAGCAATTTGTCTGTGAAAAGTAAAAATCAGTCTGGGAAGGCAAAAATTGCTCTAAGAAAACACCAACGCTCGGATGCTGCGAGGTAGTGTCCTGCCCTCCGCCCCCTTCCCCGGTGTCCTACGCCCCCTTCCCCGTCCCTCGCTGACTGGTCTGCAACTGGGAGCAACTGGGTGGGTGCCGCGGCAGTAACGCTTCAAAAATATTATTTAGCGAGAGAGATACGCATGCATACAGGCAATCCAGAAGTCACTACGTACTTGAGCAGCGGTGATTCACGGCGGGTTGCCACAACTCAGCTTCAAGAAGTCAGCGGCGCCCCGCAGCGGCCCTCAGGCGAGGCCGCCGCCTGCCCTCACGCGGGGCCGGGCCGGGCCGGGCCGGGCGGCGCTGGGGCGGCTGGGAGGCGGCAGCCGGCGCCATGGCGTTCGCGGCGGAGGCGCTGAGGAAGCAGCTGGGCAGGGTGCGCGGGGCCGCCGCTCCGAGGGAGACGCGGGGCGGGAGGGCAGCGTGACAGGGGACTGGGGTGGCGGGGCTCGGCCGGCCCCGCAGGGCTGGGGTCGCTGCCGGGGGAGCGGGGTTTGCCTACCTGGCTGCCGTAAGGCTGTGCCGCAGGTGGCTCGCTTGTTCGTCGGGCTGGGGACGAAGCGTGCGGGGCGCGCGGTGGGACTTCGGAAAGGGCTGTCAGTGTCCTGGGGGCTTGTCTGATAGTCCCTGCCTGCCATCTCAGGGCTCTTCAGGCAGGAATTTGTTTTCGTAGCATCCCCCTGAGGTAAAAACTTTTTAATTTCCATATGAGAAACTGAGCTATGCATACCTAACGCCAGGCTCACAAGATGAGGAATTCCCCATCTGATAGACCTCAGAAGGACTTTACGACCTATTTAATAGGAATACATATTTAATAGGAAAACAACATATTTAATAGGAATATATCTCTTGTATTATGAATATGGGGTCAGCTGGGGAGGGATGGGTTTGGTTCACAGCCAGGTGTGTCAACGCTTACAACAACGTCTTACATTCAAGCTGTGTGGCTGCTCCTCGCTTGGGCACCTTTGATTTTTCAGCCGCTCGGCTTTGCAGCGTCCCGTCAGACCGAACAGCAAGAAGCTGACTAAAGGGCGTTTCTTGTCCGCAGCTTTGCGTTTTCACATGCAAGGGGGAAAATAATGGTGCTGTGTAAGCAGCTCTAGCTATGGTTCTGGTGGGGGGTCTTGCTGAAGAGCAGGTAGGTTTTAGCTGCGGCTTTGTGGCAAGTATCGCAGCGCGGTGAGCCTCGTAGGGCGCTCAGGACTGGCTCAGCCCCCTGTAGCGGCTGTCTCTGCTTACACCGACAGGAAGGGGGAGGAATGGTATATGCAGAATGAGGTCAGAAATTGAGTTCTAGTGTTGCAACAGCAGACCCGTGATACTTTCAAAGCTTTTTTTGGTATCAGCTGTTTAAAGCATTTATCTCATGCCAAAGCTATTTATAATGCTACAAGTAATTGTTATCTGCCCCTTCTTGTGTTTCCACTTTCTCTTGGTTCCGTCTCCCTGTCTCTGGTAATAAAAGAAATGGCCTTTGAAAGGAAAATTTTTTCTTTTTTTTTTCTCTCTCCCTGCTTTTCAGTATAAGTTCAGGGATCTGACCATAGAAGAACTGAAGACTGTTAACAAGACCTACCCTAACTTCACGTTCTCCATGAACACATACAGTAAGAAGTGATACAGTTACTTTGAATGATTCTTACTTGCCGTAAATTCAGATTGTGTATAATGTGAATGTCTTCCAGGTGCTTTCCTACCTTTATTCTGACTTGCAGCAAAATTCCTCTTGCTATGTGACTATTTTTGAAGAAAGCATGCGTATAAAAACCTAATTTTAATGTGTCAATAATTGTAGAAGGTTTATTCTTTAAATTTCTTTGTGTAACAGCATTTTCCCAAATCCTGTGATTCTATTTAAGGAAATTTTATGTCTTTAGCTTGTGAAGTCTAGTTTCTAGGTTCCTTCAGAAAGACTGAATGTTCTTATGACACCAGAATTTCAGAGGAGAAGTGATTTTCAGACTAGTGATATCCTTAGTTTTACCAGCACAGTCTTCATTAAGATTCCATTAAGGAGTTATCACAAAGGAGGATGGGGGGGACGCAGCAGACAACACTTTTGTAACATTGGTGAATAAAGCAATGTATTTGATTTCTAAAATAGAAATAGCAGTGTATGTTTGTAGTTGTGGATGTGATTGCCATAATAATTTTGATTTTTAACTTCAGCCTTCAAGGATGGATCCCAGAAAGACCTCCTGAATTTCAGTGGTACTGTTCCAGTGAAATATGGTAAGAGTAATTGAATGTAATTTCATTACTAGTTATGAATCTAATTGTAAAATGTGCTGGGTACGGCCTCCCAACAACATACCATGCTGATTGGTCATGGAGAATCTTAGAAAAACGTGTGGCTAAAGTAGTAAAGATGACTTTTCTGCTCTGGCAGCCAGATGGGAGCAGTGGGGAAAAAACGAGAGTGCTGATACTCATTTCCAGCAGCCAAAAGGAGTTAAGTTTGCTCCTAAATGTGTTGTAAATGAAGTGGAATGTTAAAATCAAACATGAAAACCATGCCTCTAAATTATTAAATTAAGTTGTGTTAGCATGCATATACGAGATGAGGTACCCTTTCTCATTTTGGGTATGCTCAGGGCTAATGTACACACACTATAGGATCAAATACCCAAGAATGGGAATGAATACAAGTCTGTGGTCGTGCCTTTGGGATCCTGGTATTGCTGGTGTTGGTTTCTGAACTGCAGCTTCAGTAAAGGTGGCTCTAAAAGATTTTGCCTAAATTGGCAGAAGCTGCTTCTGCTCCATAAACAAGTATCTTCATGCACACATAGGTGTTGAAATAAGACATGAGATAAGTCAATTAAATAAATAAAAAATCATATAGTGTGACAGATTTATTTGCCTAGAGAACTGGACACGTTGGCTGACAGAGAATACCCAAGGGAAAAAAAAACAACAACAAGAAGAAAAAACCTTACATTAATCAAGACTCAATCAGTGGCATGTCAAGTTGATCCAGACAAGTCCGCTTTTGTAAAGTGGCCTAAGTAACATAAATGCTTTTGAGTGCAAAACTAGAAAGTGATTTGTCTGGCTTTTTTTCTTTGTTATTATGAAATGTGAATCACATGCACACACACCTGTTTTTTGTTTCTTCTCAGTGCAGAGGTTGGTAATGGTTTTTGGTTTGTGTTGAACAGGTAATTCCTATAACATACCTATTTGTCTGTGGATTTTGGATTCTCATCCCTTTGCTCCCCCCATTTGCTTCTTGAAGCCGACTGCGAACATGGGCATTTCAGTGGGAAAGCATGTTGATGCTCATGGCAGGATTTATTTGCCCTACCTGCAAAACTGGAGCCATGTAAGAGGGGCAGCAGGGGAAGGAGGTGTCTGGGAATAGTGTCTGATGTTATATGGAGAGGGGTGGATAGGGTCTGGGGCTTTTTGTTTTCTGCGTTGATGTTAAATGTGTAATGATTATGCAAAGAGAAGCAGAATGTTAGCACCTCTTGAAATTACAGCTTTCAGCCAGTATGATGTGATCATAAGGAAAATTGCAATTGATTGTAAAGACAATTATTTTAGGCTGAATAAGAATGGGATTGAGTTTGTTACAAAGTATTGTAAGGCCTGTGTTGACTCTTTGATGTTTTCCCCTTTGTTGCAGTGAATAATGAATAATAATAGTAGACAAATTGAGTATCCCTGGAACGTTCAGTGGAAGTTCTGATGTTTTGGGGATGTCTTTTTTCAATAGAACTATGCAAATCATTAGAGATTCAAAAGCCAGTGCTGTTGCTAAATAATTTTATGCACCATTAAATAACTTACTTAAATATGACTGTCAGGCCAGCAAAAGTGATTTAATGAAAGCTAGTTTTCGAAAAAGGATAGGATATATTTTCCATAATTAATAGAGAAATTCCCATGGGAATTGTTTCTATTGCTCAAACTTCCACTGTCTTCTTGCCCAAAGAAGAACTGAATCACCAAAGCTGTGCTCAGTTAAGCTCATCTAAGAAGGAAACTGTCTTTCCTCTAGCTAAGATTTGCCCTGTTTATATTATTTGATGTAGCTAGATCAAAGGCCTTCATATGTCCATGGATGCTTTCAAAAACTAGTTGCACTGGTCATTTAAATTCTGTAATTCCTTTTTGTTACATTCCTTTTAAGCTGCACTCCTGTTTGAAAAGTATCTTCTTAAAAAGTGATGCTTTTCTTTACCTTAAATCTTTCCATGTTAAGGGTGTCAATATTTATAATTTTATCAGATTTTGTATAGCTATGACTCTTTATGAAACTGCTTCAGTTTACAGTTGATACTGGTATGTGGCAAAGCTAGTCAGCTATTTTGTCATATTCCTGTATTTCAGCCTAAATCAACTATTGTTGGATTAATCAAGGAAATGATTGCAAAATTTGAGGAAGAGCTCCCTCTGTATTCATTGTCATCTTCTGACGCAGCCAGGCAATCAGAACTTCTCTCCTACATTGCAAAGATTACTGAAGGTGTGGATATTTTCGTATATTGGTGATGTTCTAACGCATTATACTTATTAGTTATTGTACTTATTAATTTATTGTTATTACTTTATATCACAAAGATGCTTGCATAACGTTAACATCTGAATTTTTGGTGCTTGCATGTCCACAGTGTTTGGTGTTTTCTCTTAAGAGCCTCTTTTGGAATAGAGAGCTCAGACTCTCTTTACTTGAATAAGCGGTTCGTTTTGGTTATTTGCATTTAAGCCCACTGAAAAATGCTGCACACTTAGCACTACTTATTTGTAGGAAATTACTGCAAGAAAATTCATTGTGAAATCTTGTGGAAAGAAAATATGATTTTAGAACAAACAAGTTGATTTTACCCCATCACAGTCATACGTTCCCTCAGATCTCACTTGCTCGCGCTCTCACATCGGTATTTGCAAGCCCTGAGACCTGTAAGCCCACAGCGACTGGTGTGCAGCACTGAGGACAAGGAGTGCTGGTGTTTAGGCCATACTGTGTCTCTTGGGTTCTTCTCGTTCAGTGGTGGCAAGCTGATTTTGGTCTTGTCTTTTACAACCTTCAGGAGTGGATGCTCTTTGGCATCTTTTGCCTCACTGTTTTATCTCACCTATTGTAAGTCTTGGGCAAAATTCCTGAATTTCACAGTTCTCATGATTTACTTATCTGGGTATTCTATGGCTCCAGTGCTGTTCTTCGTCTTGACACATACTCTTCAGGTCAATCCTTTCTTCTTTTAATGAAATCACAGATGATCATCTGTGGCAACTAGTGCAAATCCTTCCCTTTGAACCCTTTTCTGCTGTTTCGTCTGGTAATAGTGTACACAGACACGTTTGTGAGCACACTCGTGTATGCTATACATGTTTCCAATCAATTGATCTTAATGTTTCTGTTACAAATCTCTGTGTGTTATACTCAGAATGGGAATTGTTGCATTACCAGTATCATTAGCTAAACGGTCGTTGTATTTTAATCAAACTTGATTTTGAATGTCTTTTCAAAATTTTAACTCTTTTACAGATTTTCTGACCCTGGTATATATTCATGCCTGTAGCAGTAGCAAAGGTAGTATTGTTTCTATGGTCTTGGTGTCTAGTTGCTGCTTATTATTACGCTCATACGTTCCATTTAGTGAGAAAACATTCCTATTGAGAGAGGAGTATGTGTGCGTTACACCTTTGGAGTTAGTTAGGATGATTTTCCATGGTCAGACTTGACCACTATTTTGAAGAAGCTTATGTAAGTTGGTTTAACTCCAGCTGTGATCCTTTATGAAGCATCGATACTTGTATTGATGTAGTATGGACCAGCACATCAGTTTGTGTTTTCCTTTTAATTGTAGGAGAAACTGACACGAAATCAAAGAGTAAAACTGGTGGAGACAAAAATGAAGGGCGTTTCAGCAAAATCACTGTGGTTGGAGCTGGAGATCTTGGCATTGCCTGTGTGCTAGCGGTTGCAGCAAAGGTATGTAATTAATGTAAATAGCTACAGACCTGATTAATATAGAGGCTTCCAACCTAGTTCTTAGTGTCTGACACACAGAACTAGCTCAGCATTTTCAATAGTCGTGTCACTGCTTATGTCATTTGCCTCTTCCCTTCAGTTAATTTATGGATGCACAGAAGTGATAGTTTCTGCTGTTTTCTCAGTCAGCTTTTGTAAATACAAAGGATTGAATTAGGAATTCACTTACTTTGAAAATCCTTTGTTAATAGGTTGTTGCCTAAGCTGTGGCCTGTTAGAATTGGGATCTCCTCGTCACCTGGAAAGGGGTTTTATAGCTGCAATACGGTGCAGACCATCTATATGCTCAGAGACAATCTTTATTACTTTCTAGAGATGTTTTTGTTAATTTGTTTCATAATGCCTTATTTTCCAATTCAACTCATTAAACTAATTCTCTTTTTCTTGTGATTTGTCAGTAATTTTGGTGAGGTCTGCCCATATTGCCTATTTTATACACAGTACAACAAATGCTGTTTTGAATTGGAGAAAGAGCTGGTTTTATTCCCACCACTGGCAAGAACAACTTGTGTTTTATTGTTGAACTGTTATTCATTTAGGGTGTTGCAGACAAGGTGGTTCTTCTGGATCTTTCTGAAGGTGCAGCAAAAGGTGGAACCATGGACTTGGAGATCTTTGCTCTGCCAAATGTGGAGATCAGCAAAGGTACTAGGTCTCATTGCTGGAATGGCTTTAGTTGCAGAGGTTGAGGTGATGTAGCTCGATAGCTCTTCCACGGTAGGAGATGGAACTGAATTGAGCAACATCTTTCATCCTCATTTTTCCTTGCTTGCCTGTGATGTTTTTATGTTCCTTGGACCCTCCACAAGACAAAATTGAGGAGGCTTTCACATCAGGCTTCTGAGGTGATTTATCTTTGTCTGGGGTCAGGGATGCGTTCTGGTTTCACCAAGCATCTTACTTGATTATTCTGTTTCCACCTGACATTGCCTGTTCTACATCCTTTGATCTTACCTTGCAGATGTTGCTGCTAGCACATTTTTGTTCCTGAACCCTGCTTGTTGAACTGTACCACAAATCTCTGTTCGTGCTTTTGTGCACCTGTTACATATTTATGTTTCTCTCTGATAGTGGAAGCTTGTATGTCGTTGCTGATGATGCTATTAGTAGTGTCACAGTGTTACGTAATGCTTCTGTACTGTAACCTGTTAGTGTGCTTATGTCTAGGTTTGGGGCAGGCTGGTATTACGTCGTTTAGTAAGCTTACACTTTGTAGGTGTGCTAGGCGTTTGCTTTGGCTGCAGCTGGTTTCAGAAGTGGTATTACAGTCGGGTAACATCGTAGGCTAACATAAGTAGGCTTTTGGAACTCTTCTTATGGCTGTCTACACGTCCTTCATTGAGCTAAAAGAACAAATAAGGATAAAGGAGTAAAGTCTCTGCCCTTCTTTTACAAGTCAGAAGAAGAATGAAGCAGCCTTTTCATGGGTGGATTTTTTTCCCTTGCCAAGAAAATTAAGTTTAGAAAGCTTATATATCAAAACTGTATATGTGTTATCCGGTTTGTGCTTTGTAGCCTTGGGCAAACTTCAGTCTGTCTTCTGTGTTGCCCACTATGAAATAGGAAGAGTGGTTCTGTGGGAGAGCTGTGTTTTGCAGGTGCTGTGGAAGTGCCCCACATTCCAGTTGCGGGGTGGGGTTGAGACATGAGGGGAAGAATCCCTAACTTAAGCTGCATGCTGCAGTTAAGCATTTAGGACAGCATTTTGGTTTGCATCTGAAACTTGATAAAGTAACATAAATTTTTAAAACACATTCTGTTTATATTTCCAGATTTTTCTGCTTCAGCTGATTCGAAAGTTGTGGTGCTCACGGTTAACTCTCTGGGTGATGCTCAGACTTACCTTGATGTCATACAGAGCAATGTGGACTTGTTCAGGGGAATTATCCCAGCAGTATCACGCTACAGTCAGAACTCCGTTCTGCTTGTTGCTTCCCATCCAGGTGCGCTGGTACTTCACCTAATGTTCTGTCCCTGCAATGGCTTTCTTTTTGGGCTGTTTTAAAAGTACATTACTGCAGAATGCACCCACTTAGTCAGAAATTCTTGGTACTCTGAAAGATATTTTCCTTTTCAGCATTGAGCAGGACACTGTCTTTGAGGGGGTTTTTCTTAACTGTTACCAAGGTAAAAGAAAATAGCGTACTTTGTTTTGTTTAAAAGGTATGTATTTCTGCATATTTCTGTATGTAGCTTAAATGTCGCTGTACCTACAAGTTTAGCATCCATTAGCTGCTGTCTTGTCAGCTGTTTTATGTGTGCGTTTCTCCTGTGCAGTAAGCATAGATGTGTGTGTGTCGTGTGCCATGTGATCAGACTCGCAGACTACTAATAGGTGTAATGTAGTGTCACTAGTGAACATTGCAGCTGTATTGGGGGGGGGAAATCCAAATCTCTTTGGTAAGGAATACTGTGAAATAAGAAAAGCAAAACACAACTTAAAGGGCAAGAACTATGTGTGACCTTGTCTGTCCTGCAAACAGGCTGAAGACATTGCTAGCCCTTTTCTATTTTTCAAGTGCTTCGTGGCCTTCCTATCATTTAGAGCTGTGGAAATGGAAAAAAGATTTCCTGCCTTGTGGGGAGGAAGAAACTCTGGCTGCATTAAACTTAGAAGCACATGAGGGCTTTGGTATAGGGAAACATAGTGACTCATTTTGAAGTTTCCCTTGACTTCTCTTAAAACTTAACTTGGTCTGTGAATCTTCTTTGCCTTCTCCCCACCTGACCTGGTGTTTTGGTTGAACGGAACTACTGAAGTGTTCATGCATGCTTTTGCCTTTTCTAAAGAAAACAAGTCCATCCTGAGTTTTGTAACTGACTAATAGTTTACAGTTGGGCTGAGTTTTGATTGATCCTTTATTGTCAGCATATTTTTCTTTCACATATAGTTGAAGTAATGACGTATGTGTCATGGAAGCTCAGTGCATTTCCCAAAAGTAGAGTTATTGGAGTAGGTGGCAATCTGGATACCGAGAGATTTCAGTATACACTCGCAAACCTTTTGCAAGCACAGGCACTGGGAAAAGATGCTTGGATTGTTGGTGAACAAGGGGAAGACAAAGGTAAAGTGATACGGTGTCATGACTGTGAGTATTTAATGTTCTGGCAGTACTTAACTAATTGAGAAAAGTATTGAAGGTAGTCATGAACAGGGTAGTAAAATTTTTATAATGTAGTTCAAAAGAATAAGATTCTGGTCTATGACCAGGTCTGTAGACCTGGGGTGTTTGCAAAAGTATTTTACGTTTGTCACAGTAAAAGAAAATACAACCTTGAATGCTTTTTAATTGGTGTAACGATGTAGATTAGATTGAAAGAGAAAGGAAGTGTGCTATAATGTGTAGCAGGCTACTGCTAATGTAAAAATTATTGCCTATTAATTCATTTTTAAGCAAGTGTCTCTGGTCAAGTACTACTTCAGAGTTTTATTTCATCTGTCTAGAGACCCTTAGTGGGTCATCAACTACATTTGTCTTGTTACGGGGGAAGGAAAGTTTGGAACCTTGCTTTTTTTTTTTTTTTTTTTTTCTTTCCCTTTTCCCCACCCTGTCTGGTCCCTATTTTAGTCACTGTTTAGATGTAGATTTAAATGCTATGTTTGTTTCTATCTAGTACTCTCATGGACCAGTTGTAACTCACTTGCAAATCAAACTGAAACAATGGCTGCTCATAATTCAAAGGAAAAAGTGGCTAACAGGTAATGCCATTATAATCTTAAGGTTTTTCCTTCATGTTCAAATACTTGAAGTTTGCAGGGATTTTGTTTTTCTTCTGTTCTTCATGAAGAGGAGGAAGTTTGCTCTAAAATTTCCACAGTTTCTGAGTTTCTATGAATGTGTAGGTCTGCGTGTCACTCATTTTTATGTAAGAGTATATACCTGCTGATTTTCTAATGTTTTTAATAATGTTGTGTCTGCAATGGTATCTAATGACAAGACAAGCTTTGTAGAATATACGTGAGAACATCAGAGCTGCCGGTTCAATTATGTCCGTTTTAAAAAAAAAAAGGGGGGGGGGGGCAAGCTTTCTGGCATATTTTTCTCAGAGTTTGTGCAGAAGCAGTTTACTTCAAAGTGAAGTAGAAGTTTGGATCAATTTACCTGATTTATTTATCCACTCCTTGACAGAAAAAGGAATTGTTACTACTGTGGGTAAAATATATATTAATAATTTCTTGAAGGAATGTCTTTATTCTCTTCTGTTGTTTCCCAAATAAAAGAGTCATGTTTTTATGATATGCTTATATGCCTGTAGGGTTTTACATATGAACCAAAAAAAAGTAATAATTTAAATAATGAAAATCTAAACAGCGTTTTCTCCCCTTTTTGTGGTTTATGTAGAGCTATGGAAATCCTAAAGGGAAAAGGTCAGAGATCTTGGTCTGTTGGGCTCTCAGTTGCTGATTTGACTGACAGTATACTGAAAGATAAAAGAAAGGTTCATTCTGTATCCACCCTGGCAAAGGTAAATGGGTTATCTTTTGGTTGGCACTGTAATGATGTTATTTATACTGGAAAGCCTCTGTTCAGAAGTAGCACTGTTTTCATGACTTTCTTCCAACAACCACCTTCAGTTCTAGTCCAAGCGAAGCATAAACCAGTTGTTGTGTTAACCTGAAACCAATATTAAAAGTGGATTGTCTTACCCCAAAATACAAATGTTTAGATGGAAAATGTGGTCAAGGTTGCTGACCAGCTCCCCAGGAACAGCTGGATTTGGCAAACGAAGAGAAATGTGTCACAATTTAAGTGCTCATTGTTGAATGTAGATTTTTGTGGGGACCAAAAGAGTTCAGTATCATTTATTAAAGTATAAATTTTCTGACATTATTTTATTTGACCAGCTTTGAAACAGCTGTTTTTGTTACTCCTTGATTCTTTACATTGAGGAAATCATTAAACTCCATTTAACTTAAAATTGTAGACTAGACTTTGTGCGGAGTTTACCCAAGAGGCTTCATTAAAGCTCTAAGTCATTTCAAATGAGTAAAAAAGAGGTAGAAGCATTTATTGGTCACTTCTACTTACAGGACTTGGAAAGATGGTTCACGTTCTCAGTGCACGGAAGTTGAGCACAAAAGGCTGCTCACTGTAATCAAGTACAGATATACAGCTCATTTCATCATTGTGTTTTCAAGTGAAGTTTTTAATTCTTTATGAACTAAATGCAAAAGTAGAGGAGTCTCTTAAACTACAGTTAAACTTACTAGTTAGAGTAACTACAGAAAGTAAAATTTCATGTACAGATCCTAAAAAGAAACAAAATCAATAGTGTAAACTTGAGCTACAATGATGTAACGTTGGTGAAGTCTCTCACAGAATGAATACATGATCAATACTCAAAAAATATTCCCAGGAGGGATTTTTGTTTTCCCAAAGAAATTCCCCAGCTAAATTGTATCTTGTAGTATCAGCTTGGCCTGCATTGTAAAGGTCTGATATATTTATGTTGGGAAACTCTTCCAAGTGTAGCATGATTCAAGATATTTTTTAATTCACACTGTAATATCTTATAGTTTCTGTACAGTAAAGCATTGCACGGGGTCTAAAAAGTGGAATTCGAGCTATGCAAAATCATGCCATGTGATGAAATCTCCTTGCTTAATTAACATTATCAAGTCACTTTGTGGTTCTGTGCTTCAGATAAAGATCAGCAGAAATAAATAACTGACAGTGTTCTTTGCATGTTGTTTCAGGGATGTTGCAATATAAACAGTGAAGTATTTTTAAGTCTTCCATGTATTCTTGGAACCAGTGGAGTGATTGAAGTGGTCAAACTAGAAGAAGATCCATCAGTGCAAGAGAAACTGCAGAGCAGTGCAGGATCAATTCATGACCTTCAGCAGCAGCTCAAACTGTAAGCACCAGGGAAGCCGCAGCGTCTGCTCACAGAAGCTGGAGATCTGCTGGGCACAACTGGTTGCTCAGTGTATACGGTTTTCTGTATAAGACAAGATTTTTTTTAATTTGCCTACCACAGTGCTTTCTTTATGTGGATTTGGTTTACATTATTTAACACTGCACTGCCCGGTACAAATTTCTGTCTTGAAAAGTGCACTTTGGGTAACCAAAATGTGGAGATGAATGTGCAAGAATGCTTTATGTAAATTCAGGTGATATTTGTCTGTAGTATTTCCTTTTTCCCCAGCTAATTATGGCCTGATTCTTGTTTTATTCCTAACTTCGCACCTCAGTAGGACACCGTCTAGGACAGGAGCTTACCCAGCTCCTTGGACACTCCAGCGAGAATCCTTCCTCCTCGTTCCAAGCGCTGCCTGAGGGACTTGTGTAGCACATGGCTGGTTGTAAGGCAGCTCGTAGGGGCAGCAGGGGCTGCGCTTTGGGAGCTTGATCTTTTGTACTTAATGTCTAACGTCAATGCACTCCGTCCTTGTGGGTTATGAAGGGGGATAAAAGCCTGATTTAATAGTACGCTGAAGAATTACATATGGATTTCTGTTGTACGTTTAATGATGCCTGAGGCTTTCTGGCCGTGACTGGTACATTTTGTGAGGGCGCTCAGGGCATCGAGGGGCGCCCCTCAGGGGCAGCTGGGGCACCACAGGGTTCAGATGGCAGCGGGGGGGAGGGGGGGAGAGGCGGGGCCGGGCGGAAGGCGCCGCCCGGGAAGTGCCGTCAGGGCCGGGCGGAAGCTGCCTCGCGGGCGCTTCCTGTTTGGGCCGGGGGCGGGCGGGCGGCGCCGCCATGGCGTTCTCGGAGAGCCAGCTGAAGAAGATGCTCGCCAAGGTAGCGCCGCGGCGGGGCGGCGGCTGCCCCCGGCGGCGGGGGGGCGCGGGCTGAGGGGCGCGGCGGGTCGGGGGGCCGCGGGGGCGTGGGGAAGGGAAGGGAATGGAAGGGAGCCGTACGGTCAGCTTTGTGCCTCAGGACCCGAAAGCCGTGGCAGGGTGAGGCGTTATTCCTCGCCGGGCTCGCTCGGAGGCACGTAGTGACGGCTGTGGTGTTCTGCGGGCGAAAAGCGAGCCTCGTCCAGCTGCTGGGAGTGACAGCCCCCGAGGTACCCAGAAGTACCCGTCTCTAGGCACCTAACGGGAGTTATGGGCTTTGTTCTGGGGGATGTTGTTGTAATAAAGTTCAGTCGTATTGTTTGCACAATGTAAACGTGACATATGATAGACAAAGATCTGATCAAAACGGATGGGTCCTTCACCTGCAAAGGATCAGAAGCACCTCTCCTGTTGTCAGCTCGAAAATGAATGCTGAATGTTAACTCGGTGCCAGCAAGTGACGGTGTGTTTGTATTCACCTGTCTTCCATTAATGAGTGACTGACATGCCACGGGAGGTGGGGGGAAAGAATCAAAGCTGACCCCTTGTCCTCATCTCTTTTCCGTTCCACCCTGCCTCACCCCCATTTTATTGCCCCCAGTGCCATCTGACTTTCTGTAGGTAAGTTCAGTGAAAGGTGCAGTGAATTGAGCAGTTCATGAAAAGTGAAGTTACTGTTTCAGCACTTTTTTGTATTTTTCAATAATAGTTCCACTTTCTGTTCTATAGAGGAAATCTAAGGAGTAGGCGTAGCTGTGTGTGAGATACCAAAACACTAAGCCCCGGCTTGGGAGAACACAAACACATAGTTTAATTTTAGGTATTGACCTGCTGCCTGATCCTGGCAAGCTTCATCTCTTTGCGGCCTGTTACCTGATATGTTGAATGAGGAAGATGCATTTGCCATCTGATACTTGAGGAGGAAAAAAAAAACAACTTAAAAATCAAGGGTTTAGAATAATCAATTTTAGTTAGCTTTATAGAGATCGCTAGGATCTTGCATTTTCCAGAGGGATTTTGGCATTTCTTGGAAATCCTCAGTTACTTCCTATATGAACATAGAAAAAGATTGTCTTGTAATATCAGTATTACTATGTCTGCTAAGCAAGCAGGCACTGTTTTTGTCTGTTTTTTGATTAAACTGACCTGAGACCCTTGTGCTACAAGCAGATTTAAATCCTTATTCCAAATCCTTATGTTTGGTAGGAGCTTCTGTTAGTGAAAGCCTGTTTTGGTTTTGTTCTTTTTGTTCTTCTGATTGTGCCAATCTTCTTGAGCCTACATCCTGTACTGTAAGGTGTGTTCCTATAAACGATCCCCTCTTTTTTTTACATGGCTGGAGAAGTGCTCTCACTCCTGTTGTAGAACCACATCTGGTGATGGGGGCACTCACTGCCCTTCTTCAGCCTGGCCGCACTCTGCCCTTGTTTGAAAGTTGCTCTTGTGGGTAATGGGATCGTTTATATGACAGATTTCTGCTTTCATGTTAAAATTTGAGGTACTCTTGACTTGCTTTCTGAGTTACTAAGCTTGGACTGGTGGAAGGCCTCAAAATTGTCCTGTGTAAATAGATATTAGATATTTTATCACATTCGTTAATGAGTAAAATCCTGGAGTTGCAGCTTTTGGTAGACTAAGGTGTTAGGGGAAGTGACGGGGCATGCTCAGCCCAACTCCTCAAGGAATAGTTGTGATGCCCAGTGGTAGTAGCATCTATGTCAGTCTCTGTAGATATTAGAAAAAAGTGTTAGTTTCCAAGTTTCACAACTCAGGGGTGTTTGTCAGAGCAAAGGTGACCCTTAGCCATGGCACCAGGCTTTGCTCTTGGATAACGTTGGAATTCACTTGTTGCCAGCGTCTGTGTGTGTTGGGTTCCAGTCTGCATTGTGGAGAGTCATGGAGGAATGAAGGGACGCTGTCTGTGGTCCCTGAGACACCTGAAGATTGCCTTTTTACAGAGCTGCACCACCCGGTGAAACCAGCTCTCTGCTGGTCAGGAGCATCTCCTCCGTTGTCTGGGGGTTCTTGTTCTGAGACTTGAGTTCTGTGCTGAGACTCGCTCCCTGCTCCCAGGGAAAGCAAGGGGATGAAACTGGTGGTGTTATCAATAATATGGTGCCTTGAAATGTCTGCTTTCTAGTTTGTAATAATAATAGCAATTGTAATAATAATAGCAATTGATTAGTGCCGTGGTACCAGTGCTATGAAAGTCGTCTGTGAAGTTCAGATTGTACATAGCTGTGCATCAGGAATGTTTAAAATGTCACATTATTGGTTCAGAGATGCAGGTGGGTTTTTTTTGTTGTTGTTGTTTTTTAGATCCACAAATACTCTCATGGCCAAGGGTATTCTTTTGTTTCTCATAGTTATCCTTTGTTTTCTTCATATTTGTATTACAAATTGTATTAAAAACTTTAAAACTGCGCAAAATTCTTTAGAGCGTTTCTACTTTGTGGTTATTGTGTGTGTCCAGAAGAGGATTCAATAATTTTCCTTGCTTTTCTAAATGAAGTAGATTTAGTTTTTTTGATAACGGCATGTGGGTAATTTTAATTTCAAACAGAAGATATCAAGTGTTTGTCAGTTGGAAAGGTATATGGCAGTTTGTTTTGCAGAACTTCTGGTAAATACCATGTCTCAGTATTTGGCTTAGCTTAAAATATTGCATTGGTTATGGTAGAACATCAATGAAAATGTGATAGCTTTCCCAAAACTACTTGATCTGTAGACTGTTATTTAAGAATAAAAGCATCCTAACATGTTGTTAAAATTGGGTAAATTATATAGGAAGTGGAGTGCAGAAGAGTCTGTATATTATCAGTGTAAACTCTCATAAACGCAGGTTATTTTGTGAAACAAAACCAAATTAAATTACAGTGAAGCTTTAGGCTCTAAAAATATTCTTTCTGTTTGTTTTGTATAAGTATAAGTACAGAGACCTCACCGTGCAGGAGACGACCAGCGTTATTACTCAGTACAAGGACCTCAAACCTGTTATGGATTCATATGGTAAGTCTGCGTGACAAAGTTTTTGTTGAATTGTTGTTGTTTTACATATATTTGGTAGCTTTTGTGGGAATTAAGGAGATTAAAGCTAGAATATAGAATTTTAAGATAATCTTTCTGATCTTTGACATCAACACTGGAAACAGACGGTAATACAGAAAAGTTAGCTAATGTGCCAAGGAGTGTTGCATTTTGCCACAGTTAAAATTTATTTGATCGCTCGGAGGTTGGTACTCTGGAAATTGCTGGTATCTTATGAATTGTGGGGGTTTTACCCTGCTGAGCAGCTAACTCCACCCCAGCTGCTTTCTCACTTGCCCTCCTCAAAAGAAGAGGGTTCAGCTGCTCAGCAGGTGAACCCACCACACAAATTCAGCTTTGCTGTGATACAAAGACATTTTTGGAGTTCTGTCTATTTAGAAAGTACAGTAAGTTAATGTACAAGTACTTCATTAAAAATGAATATTTGTGGCAGTGCTTTAAAGTATGAGGAAAGCAGTCATGCATATAGAAAACTGGTATGAGGGGTTTTGTAATGTAAATTAACAATGACTTAATCACTGTTAGCTTTTTTTTAAAGGCTTTGTGTAAATTTCAGTATGTTAAAATGCAATTTAGGGTCAGTTTCAGAGGGTTGAGGGTGTGATTTCTCAAAATACAGTGAGCCAGTGTAGCTGCTGATCACCTTCTGTTATTGTGGGTGGTGAGGCCCTGGCACAGGCTGCTGGGGGAAGCTGTGGACACCCCATCCCTGGAGGTGTTCAAGGCCAGGCTGGATGGGGCTCTGGGCAGCCTGGGCTGGTGGGAGGTGTCTCTGCCCGTGGCAGAGGGTTGGAATTAGATGACCTTTAAGGTCCCTTCCAACCCAAACCATTCTGTGATTATCTCTGTCACCTGTAGGATTCCTCTGTGAGACAGTTCATATTAATAAAATATGATAAAAAAAAATCATAGTACTTTGCTTTCTAGATTACAGTCTGGATTGACAAGAATTGAGGAGGGATGTAGGCAGGTAGAAGATAAACGAGTTTTAACTTGAAGTGCTCCAAGCCAGCAGCTGTCATGGAAGTAAAAAATATATATTTTTATATTAATAATAATATAACAGTAATAATAAATTGTGCAGTGGCCAGAGAATCAAAAGCAATCGTGAAAAGTCTGTGGTTGGAATCCCCTAAGCAAGTTTGCAATTACAATGGAGTGATCAGAATTCCAAATAGCACTGAGCTGTAGCATGAAGCTTGTTTGTTACCTCTCTCTTCCTAAGCTTCCTTGGAAGGTTGAGCACAGAACTACTTACAGATGGCTGGTACTGTTTGGAGCTGTGAAATGAGAGATGAGAAAATGGTTACGTTGCTGTTGAGATAATTTTCAAGTTTGTAGTAATAAAGTAGTATATACCCCCCATGTAAGTCCTGACGTGTTCTGTCTACCTTTGTAGAACGTTAGCAAAATAATTGTATATGGTCAGCTACATTTGAAGTATGACTAGAAGCTTTCAGAAGAGATTAAGAAAATAAGTTTTATTACCAAAAGTTGATTTATTAAGCCAAGAGTAATCCATTGTTTTGAAACCTGGACACAGTGACTCAAAACTGAGGTCAGGGTTCCTGTGCTTTTTGTGAACAAAGACCAAGATGTGGCTGCAAGTCAAGTGTTACTCTTTTCTTCCTCTTCAGTGTACTATTTGGTTAAATTGCCTTTAATGGTGATGTAACAAATGTAATGCCTGTGGCCAAGTAGTTCTTGGTAGTCTTGCTGACATGCTTGTTTGGAGAAAGCATAAGGAATTCTCTGTAATCCTCAGATAAAAGTTGTTACTTATAAATGGAATTGAAATTATCCTTGTAGCAGTTCTTATGATGAGCAATTTGTATGGTTCCTACATGTTCTACTTGGACTCTCAGGAGACAGTTTTATTCGCGGTGAAGGTAGCTTGACAGCAGTCAGTCAGTGTTTTCGCAGAAATACATTATTCGTAAGAGGTTACCTCACTGTAGACAACCATTTACTAGTCTGTAGATATGGAAGAGCAGAACTTTTCAATGTACTTACTTACAGGTAACGTCTGCATTTACACTAGCAAATAGATAGGATATAACCTGAACAGAGATCAACACAACAAATGGGTTTCCTTTAAAAACACCGTTTGTTCCCTTTCAGTTTTTAACGACGGCTCATCTAGAGAGCTGATGAGCCTGAGTGGAACCATTCCGGTGTCTTACAGAGGTATGCTATTATTATTATCAATAATAATCATCAATATTGCCACCCTTATATTCCCAAATCACATTTAAAACTGTTCAGATTTTAGTGGTTCAACTTCAGTACTTCCATGATCGTTATTTTTGTGAAATCCTTTACTTAACCACAGCATATTTGCCCTAGCTTTGCTGTGGAATAAAATTTTAGTGTGCATCGTTTCTTCATGCCTGTACAGCTCTGTAACTTGTGTTTATCTTTCAGTACTGCGTGTGTTTCAACTTCTCTAATTGAATGTTGCAAACCACTTATTGCTGCAGCTAAGGATAATTCAGATTAGAATCTTGTAATGTTACATTGCGGAATAAATGAGATAATGTATTAGTGGTAAACAGTAATTGTAAATGAAAGTTAAATTATTCTGAGTTCATCACCATATCAGGAACTCTTCGTTTGAGTGTTATCAGTAGATACTGGCTTTGACTTGTGTCAGTGCAGTTGAATTTACTGGTGGTACAAGTTTTAAAAATCTGAATGCAAAAGAACAGGACTTCTAAAATCTTTCAAAACCTCTTTTTAGGTAACACATACAATATCCCAATTTGCTTGTGGCTGCTGGACACCTACCCTTTCAACCCCCCAATCTGTTTTGTTAAACCCACTAGCTCAATGACAATAAAGACAGGGAAGCATGTTGATGCGAATGGAAAGATATACCTTCCTTACCTGCATGAGTGGAAATACGTAAGTATAAGGAACTTGAAATTGTTAAATTACTCCTCTGAATTTCTTTAGATATTTGTACCATTTATAACAAAAAGCATAGTCCTATTTACTTGGCATCTTAAACCATTTTTTTAAAGAAAGGAACTGCTTATTGTTTTTAATGTCTTAAAGTTCCGAATGTTGTGTTCTCTGTTGCCTGGTTAATTGTGCCTTTAGTGGCAGCTTGTCTGATTGAACAGTGCAGCATGGGCTTCCTTGCCTGGCAGAACACTGATATGAAGATAAGAATATTTACTGTGAGATAAGAGTATTTACTCAAGGCGAATTGTAAATTCTGTGAAGCATCTCTTGGTTGACATTAATCCGTGATGAAAATGGTCTGCTGCCATGAGCATTTGGACTACTTGAGGCACACTTTACTGGAGCTCTGAGTATATGTATTTGCTTTACTAATAAAGAAAGGCATTGAGCAGTACAGGTTTCAGAGAAGTTTTGACCAAAGCATGGATATTTAAAGAAAATAAAATATGCTGACAAGGTCAGAAGAACTTGACAAGATGCACAGTTCTATCAAAAGTGATTAGCAGCAATAAATTTAATAAGCATGGGTGGTAGTTCAGCACTTGTGTGGTAATAGTGGAAAGATCAGCACATAGGTCTTGCACAAGCGGGAGGATCATCTAAGATGCAGATAATACGGAATTGATTTTACTTGAGAGATTGGTAAGAATAAAATAAATTTGGTTTTTGGATTACTGAGTGGATTGCAGAGATAAGAAAATCAAGAAATAGGGTCCTTAATCTAGTACTGCATTCATGAAGCTTGCCTTTCATTTGGAGAAATGAAATCATACCTATAAAAAAGTAGTTACAAACTGTGAGAAAACCAGTGTAGTTATACTTAAAGGAGGTTTACATGCAACTCCTTAAATGGGCTAGATTAATTTCTGTTTAGCCATTCTGAGCCGGAACAAAAGCTGTGTTGTATTATCTTGGAATGTCCCAAAACTTACTGATCTGTGCTTTTTTTGTGTGGAAGAGATTATTTAAGTTTCAGGAAATTATTATAATCCATCATCGTGCAGTCATTTATTGCCCTGTAGTTGATACGGCACTACGTGCTAACCAGGTTATTCTGGAGCTAAATACTCAGAATCGTGTATTCCTCTGTGCTGTTTTGAATACCAGTTAGCTAGGTTGCAATCTGTAAAGGAATCCATAAAGAAAGTTAAATATACATGTGTGGGTGTTTGTGTATATGCATACAAACAAATGAAAGGATGGCTTTTCAGAGCTGATAGAATGGTATCATGTTGTTGTTAGAGTCAGGTAAACTAACTGCCAGCATAAATCAACAACTTCTGATTCGCTTATCCTCACAGCCTCAGTCAGACTTGCTGGAACTGATTCAAGTTATGATCGTGGTGTTTGGTGAGGAACCTCCAGTCTTTTCTCGGCCTACTGTTTCAGCGGGCTACCCACCATACCAGGCAACTGGCCCACCAACTAGTAAGTGGTTGTGGCTACCGATTTCCACAAATGCTCTCGTTAATATTCCAAAGTGTGGTGGTGTTCTGCATGGTTTGTTTAGAAATTATACTATGCTAAAGTGGCTTTCTGTACTGATGCGTAATGAATTCACTTGTGCTGTGCTAGACCTTTTTGATCTATTGGAAGAATGTATATGTTTGGGTTTTTTTTTTGGCTTTTGGAAGCAGGGGAAAAATCAAGGTTGTATTATGTGGGGGGAAGCAGAAAAAGGTAACAAAACAAACGAACAACACACACGCTTTCCCTCCCCCCAAATCAAAACAACTGCTAATGTGTCAACATTCAGGGATATCTTTAAAAAGACATTATTGAGATAACTGTATCTTAATGTTTTTTGTATTTTGATAATACAAGTACATCTGTTAAGAGCTTCCTGAAACATTTCGTATGCCAGAATCCTACTGCTTGTGTTGCCCATGTGCACAATCATATTTGTTTGTCTTTTTAATAATTTCTGGCTGAAATTAAAACAAAAACCTGCCTCATGATTTTTCAGGCTTCTCTGTTGATTTGGTACTCTGATTTAGGGCACATTTTATTGCAAAAACTGTCAAAAATATTTAAAATATTTTAATATTTTAAGTTTATAAATTTTTGGAAGCAACTTAATTTAAAGACTGAGGATGGGCGAGGGGGAGAAAAGTGGGAAACAGAAAAGAGAAGACTGAATTGGATGGGAAGAAAACAGTAGAGTAGAGCTACCCATGAAAGACTGGGGGGGGGGGGGGGGGGGGGGCGGGAAGCAGATAAGCTGCAGTGTATTTAATGGTATTGTAACAGTTCTACTTAATTCATTGGTAGGCTGATTTTAGTTGGGGTTATATTTTTGCAGTTTTTAACGCTGTGTGTAGTTTTGAATGAAATAAGTCTTTTATGAGATCATAGTTGCATCTAAAAAAAAATTAGTCACTTCACAGAGAAAATTTTATATTAAGGTCTTAGTCTCTTAACACATGAGAAGAGGGGTAGCAGACATAAATGGGACCATTAGAGATAGTTGGCTATAGGTAAGTGTTTGGGGCTTTTTAGCTTGTCCAGTGCTAACTTTCCTAACCATGAGAGCACTAGGTAACTCAACAAACAAGCTGTTGTGATTTTCCAGGAACAGCAGGTGTCAGCACAGTGTAGTTTTAGTGGAGACTGTGACCTGTATTGTGCTTTCAGGGAGGATCAACTGAAACATCACGCTGTTTTGTTCCTTTGTAGTCACTTGTGGCTAGTATAGTTGAAGTAATTTTAATGGAAATGTTTCAGGATTTTCACATTATTAATAGCTGCTTAGATTTATTACAGTATTACTAGAGTAGTTGTTTTTTCATTTTAAAGGCAATTGGTCTCATTTTTAAGTTCTAGATAATGCTGTTTAAGAAATAAAGCACTTTAATTAAAAAAGTTAAAATTTAAAAATCCTGAATCATTTGAAAGTGCTTAAGGATGCAGGTAGCTAGATAGGCTTAAAAAAAAAAAAAAAGTAAAATGGTAATATTCCTAAAATTACTATAAATATGTAATAAATTCTAATCATAATTTTTGTAATAGAATCAGATTTCTAAGAAGAAACTTGAAATTGCTGAGGCTGTGTTAAAGCCTTAGACATTTATATTTGCTGATAAAAGTTTTTTAGAAGTATAACTTCTAAATGGCAGAAATTGCTAAACAGCATGATTGGATTGTTAAACAGCTAATCAACTGTTAAGCCTAAATACTGTGAAGGTACTTAAGTTATACGCTCATAATTTAGTGAGTAGAGAACAATGACTCATTAGAAAGGTTATTTTCTTTTTGTCATCTATAATATAAAATATGAAGACAAAATTCATCAGGTCTGTCATCTCTAACACACCCATTTTTTGAGTTCTCGTGCTGCAGAGACTTTCTTATGCATTCATGGTTTACTTAGTACAATTGCTCACTGCGTTTTTAATTTGATATACTTTTTTATCCATGCATTGGTGAATTTATATTTAAAGTAATTAAGAAAATAAATATGCAGTGAAAGATGTTCTAACTAGCAGTTCTAAGGAAAGTGTGATGTTCTTTTCCTCCAAAAATACGTGAAATCGTTATTTTGTTTAGCTTCCTATGTGCCAGGCATGCCAGGTGGGATAACTCCCTATCCACCGGGAAGCACTGCAAACCCAAGGTAAGAACTATTTTAACCACTTTGCATCATCATTTACATAAGATGGTTTCACTGAATAGAATCTGGTCTCATTTCTATTCTGTTTCTTACGGTGGATTTGGATCTCGTTATTTATCTCCTAGTTGTCATGTCTGCTATGTGTGCTCATGAGTGAGGACAGAACTCTTGTCAATAGCCAAAAGAAAGTTTGAGACAGGTGTAGTTTTCTTACTGTTGTTTAAACTGTAATGTAGTTAGGTGACAGTTATGTTTTCAAAATGATTACCTAACTCCACGTTCTCTTGTTTCACTTGTATAATGAATTTGGTTTTATAAGGTTATGCTTGATTGCTGTATAAAGGCACGTACTCTCAACTGGGCAATTCAAGTGATTGAACAAAACAATTGCTGGATTAATGTGAACCTTCATGTGTTTTCTTCCTCCCTATGCCCGATCTTGTTTCATAGGCATTAAAAACTGACAGTGAGTCACAACAGAGTACCTCCTGGTAATAGTTTAAAGAGTTGTTTGGAATGAACTTGTAGTCTTCCACAATATTCTTTGGCAGTTAGAAAAGGAGCAGTTTGTACTTCAGCTTTGGCTCTGCTCTCACCATTAGTGTTCTATTTTATAGCAAAACCTGTTTATCACAGCGTTACAATCTCCATTCAGAAAGCTCTGCTAACCCAGTTTTCTCTGGGCATCGTGTTTTCACATGTAGATATGACTCTGCGTGTCAGAGTCATACAGCAGAGAACTGTTGTTGAAGAAACTAATGACTGTCTTTTAGAAAATGAAGAATATTTAACTTAGAATTTCACTTCGATGATCTTAGAACTTTTCAGCAAGTACATATTGCTTTCAAGTGTACTTTTATAGATTTTTAGAAGATGAGAAATTCTTAGCAGCAGGAAGTTAACCTTACCCCCAAAAGGTTAAAATTGCAAAGACCAAGAGGCACTTCAGAATGTAATTACCATCTTTGTGAAGATTTCATTTAAGTAGTTGTAGGTAGCTAATACTCTAGAAAAATACCTAAATCTTAAGTAACTAACAAAACTAATTCAGAGCACTCTAAGAGAACTTGAAGGGCACAAAATGATTTTAAAAGCCTTCTATTAATACGAAATAAAACGTTTGCTTTAAGTATGTTATGTAAAAAAGTGAAAATGAATAAACCTTTTCCAGAATGATTACAGTTCTTTCTTAGCAAGTAGCAAGACGTTGATTGCTTTCTACCTAAAGTTTTTCATACTGTTTTTCTTTTTATTATTAACATCCTTATGTCCTGATTCTGTTAAGAGCATATGAGGAGTTGCTATAGTATATAACATTTAGATTTAAGAGAAAAAAAAAAAAGTAAGCATCGGGGTGTATGTTTTAAGGAGCGAAAAACAGGAATTTTGATAAGTTCTTAGGGCAATTTTTTGCCTCCTAAATAGACCTATTTAAAGTGTTCTTAATGTATTTTGCGTAGCGTTTTTGCATTTACATGAAACAGTTCAGTAGTCTTCCTGTTAATATTCTTATAATATTAAAGATTATTAGAATTGATTTTTTTTGTCAGTTTGGAGCTAGAATTATTAGCTTTGGATAGTTTAGGGTTTTAGAAAGGAAAGTTAGATATTAAAAGGCAAAAATGAGTGATTAAAGAGAAATTGGTATGATCCAAATGCCTGACCAGGAAATAACTAGGTAGGGCTTCAGATAAAATGGTATCATCTTAAATTATATGAGAAAGACAAGTTGTGAAAGATGTTAATGGGAACAGGAAAAGAGAGAAAGTATAACGTGGCCTGCAGTTTAAGCATTTTATTATGTCAATAAGTATTTAATATGGAGACATAAAGGCGATATGCTAACATTATTTGACTATTTGTAAAATATCACCTATGTATTTCTTTCTTTGTCAAAGCAGCTACCCAAACTACCCTTATCCAGGTGGTGTTCCGTTTCCAGCAACCACTAGTGTTCAGTACTACCCTTCTCAGCCTCCTGTGACTACTGTTGGTGAGTAGCTTTGAAAGTATCTCTTTGAATTGAAGCTTCCCACTGAAATTGATATACAAAGAGAGACAATGGGAAAAGGAATTTATTGTTCTTAACGTGACCTTCTAAAATACTGATCTTGAACGGAGGGAAAAAAAAAATGTTACTTGAAGAAAGAATATTACACATTTTGCATCCTTTGCCTTTCACTGTATTCACTCAGTTTGTTAAATTCCTGGCTGTATACAATACATTGTGTCTGCTCTCTGAATATGTTGAAAAAACAGTACATGTAACCACCTTAAGATGTTTTTCTTCCCCTTCACCCATTAACCGCAGGTGTCTTTTGATTGTATTGCTCTTTGTTCATGGTCTTGGCTTTTAAAAATGCTTTTGTCCTCACTTAATCATCTACTAGTCTCAGTTTATATATATACTTATACTTTTACTGCAAAAGTCCTAAAGCAGAGGTTTTCAATGAATTTGGAATAAACTTGTTTTTTATTGCATCTTTCTTCTTCTGCCTCTTTGCTTCGTGACATTATCTACTTCTTAGTATATAATATTCTTTCTTCCCTTCAGCAGCAAGACCTAGGATATTAACTCGTATCTTTTCCCATTTTGCTGCTTGATTGCCCTGTGTTGGCAAAAAATAAACCAGCTTGGCTTCTGTTCTGTCCTTCATTTTTAATGTGAGTACGTGTAATGGATTGGGAACCAGTGATAAATATCTAATTAAGTAGGAAGGTGGTGCAGTGACTTTGCAATTGGGTAGTCCTTTTGGAGCAGTTACATGATAAGGATACAGACACTTCTGTCACCTTGGTCAGAATATCAGTCATTTGTAATCTCTTGCGCTGCAATTAAAAAGCACATCCACAGGTTCTTAATGTAATGTGTAAGCTCACAAATATTTATACATATTCATCACTCCAGAACCATGTGTATTTTGAGGCTTTTTGCCTTGTTTTGGGAACAAGGCAAGCTCACAGATTGGCAAAGGAAGATGGTTGCTTCAACTTACTCTTAAAAAAAAAAAGTGAGTTCTGTTGTTCTACAACTAAGAAACAAGAAGTCATATTTTGCATTTTTTGAGCCTCATCCCATCCTTCATGTCCAAGTTATTTCAGCTTTCTGAATTACAGAAGTGTTCTCCGTTGGCTGTTTAGTGGTCATTTCCACTCTGAGGTGATGTGTGGCTACTGTACACTCTACAAGAAATCTGCTGTCCCAGCCAAGGCGCATTCAGTGTTGGGGGGGTTGCTGGCTCTTTGAGGGTTGGTAGTCCCCACTGGCTCTCATTGTCAGACATGCAGTAGGCTGTTAGGAACTTTTCTAGGGAACATCAGCTTTCTGCAGCGTCTCTCAAAGCAGATTCAGTTTTGATTTTATGTGGTAGAGTTAATTTAAAATACAGATGTCATATTTAACTACTTTTCTTCCTTTTCATTCCCAGTGAAGATGAACAGGTGGAGTATCTGCCAAGTATTATAGCAGACTTTTCACAGGTCCTGAGTTAGGTTATCTGGTATCATGTTGTAGTGCTGGATTTTACAGTGGCAATTTAACATTAGACAGCTTCCTTTGATGCAGCTAGGTAAAAGTCATGCACCTGCTGTGTATGGTTTATCTCATGCAACATGAAATGCAAAGATGTCCCTTTAATCGTCCAGTGTATTTACAGTAAACTTCTTTTACTTTAAACTGCAAACGTTTATTTCCTATTCAGATTTTTTTCTGCTGTTGTTGGACTATGGTTTATCATACTAGCTTATTGGGAACATAGCAGGAGCTAAAATTTGAGAATTTTGTTTGTATGGTGGCAGGGTGTTTCCTTTAGTGAGCTTAGTTTGGATTGAATGAAAATACAGAGTAGCTTAATTTTTTTTAATAATAGCCAGTTTTTCAAGTAGTCCTTCAGTTGTTTTTTTTTTTTCTTTCTGTTCCATCATCTGCCATTAATTACCTGATGCAGTTCGTAGTGCTTCTCTAAGGTCATGTCTGAAACCAGACTCTGCCTGGTAAAGGTTAAGGGTTTCAGTGCTCTCTGGATTTACAGGCTTTGTGCCATAAAATCTCCCCCAAGCTGGGCTAATTATGGAAGTGACAGAAAATGCTACGGGTTCATGCTCTTTAGGAAGACATATAGAATCTAACTGATGGTCCCTCATATGTGCAAAGACCTTTTTCTTACCTGTTGACACTTGTATGAGAACTTTCATTGTTAGGTGTATTGTGACTTTTTTTTCCTGTCCTGCTTTACTGTTAAAGCAAACCTTTTAAAAATAACCCAGAGTGAGAGATACCAGAAAAAAAGTAGAATTGATTGCTAAGTCTGGCGTGTTAGAGGTTAATAATACTGTCTAAAGTGAACTTTATTATTTTAAAATTACGCAAATTCTGTTGCAATTTTTATGTAAGAAACACATCAGTAATTGTTCTGCTTGTTCCGCTTAGCAGGGGAGGTCCAAAAAATTCTTTGGATGTTTTAAGGATTCTCTGAGGTGTGTGGGGTCTTGTCAACTACATTTTGCTAGTATAGCAATACCAACAGGTACTCGAAATACAATTTGGTTTTGTTTGGTTTTGAAAACAGTTATGCTCAGACCCTAACAGAAAAGTGTTATTTTTTTGATTCAGATGTTTTTTTTTGTCTTAAGGCAGAACTGAAATTTTTAGACAGCATGTTCCAGATTGTTGCTGGTTATCAGGAAGATATGTACCCTAATCAAAGATACTCTACTGATGGAATTTCACTGAAACAGACCACCTTTTTCCTTATATTATTGTAATCTTATTTGGGGTTAGGGTAATAGTCCAGTTTTTCAGTACTACTAACAGCATACTCAAATGTGTTTATCACTGTTTATCTTAGTGTACTTAACTGGAAAAATACTAATCTTGGAACTACTGTGTTTAAATGGCAAAATTAATGTACAGTTAGAGTTGCTTGCTTGCTTTTGCTTCTTCTGAGGTCTTGTGGTTATTAAGAAAGATGTAGAGATTGGTTGGATTTCAGCTGATTTGAGACATTTTCTGAACATTTGGGAAAAAAGAACAAGAGATGTTAATGCTTTTGTCTTTAGCAATGTAAGATAGATGAGATCCTTGATGAGTATTTTTTCAGTTGTGTTATCTAGAGAACTGAGAAGTATGATGTATGTAATGATGTAACAACTTCAGGGTTTTAATGGCTACATATCTGGATAAAAAGATATTTTTGGTACAATTTATTTCTGTGAATTTCCCTTCCAGTTACAGAACTTCAGATCTCTCTGCATTTCATCCATAGAAATTGGAGGATTTGGACACAAAAAATTGCAATAATTCTTGCTTGCTTTATTAGTAGTTATGGTTAACTGAAACTTGACCTTAAAAGGTGTAAGGCACAAGCATGGGAAAACTGCCTCTGCATTTTTTTCTAATAGAGGAATGGTTGAAGTGGTTTCTGAGGAATACTGGTAGAATCCAGCAACGAGTAGCCAATTCACACTCCCTAGAGCAATCTAAGTTTTCACGATCTGCAGACAAGCAAAACTTTCTGAGGTCAATATTGAGAGTCCACCTTTTTTATTTTAAAAGGTGGAAGTCGCACAGACTCTTGAAATAAGGTAGTCTCATAGAAAGGCTGACTTGCAAAAGCAATAGGTAATATTTAGGCTTAAATGTGAAAGCCTCTAACGTTTTAGAGGGTGAGGGACTAGTGAAATGTGTTAAATTTACTATTATTTATGGATGGAACTGTGATTTAATGAATTGAAATTACAAGTTGTACTTAGCAATCATCTACATAGTAACCTCAGTTACATAGCAGTGTCAGCTGCTGTTTTAACTAACACTGATCAATTTAGAAACTAGTTATATAATACAAGAACAATAGCAGCTACTGATCTGTTTCACTACTACTAAAATAACTCTTTTTAAGTTTCTGGGCACCATGAACCAAGTGAAACTGATAAATTAGTATAACTGAGATCAAATTGTATTTCATCATGATTTTCATCATGTATTCATTATATCATGAAATACATGATATTCATTATGTATATGTACATATATGTATATATATCATGTATATACATGATATTCATCGTGTATTTCATCATGCTGTAGCTAAAATAGAGTAGAATATTTGCTCACCTCTGTTAGAATCGTAAAATGAATTTCACAGCACCTCTGTATGCTTGATTTAATGCTTTTTATGCAACTAACATAAAAGAAATGTTTTGTCCAGGGAGAATTTTTACAGGTTCTTCGTGGTTGCCTTTAGTAAACCTCTTCCTCCCTCTCCCATCATTACATTATCATCCTGCAGAAGTTATTTTTTAAAAAAAATGTAGGCCCAGTATAATACGGAACATCTTTCTAAAAGTCTGCCATCTACTTTTAGTCTGCTAAAACTTCTCTATAAATGATATGCTAATATAATTGATTTGCATTTCTGTTTTTAGTAAATATTGCTTGTTAAAGGAAGATTATCTTAATAAACCAACAGATGTCCTGTACGAATACTGATTGTTTTACTGTCTTCCCATGCCTGCCCTAGGCTGGCTGAAAGAGAAAGATAATTGTGAAACTAACTGTAAAGAGTAGAGCATGTTGTAGCTTTTGAATCAATGTCCAGTAACTTGTCAGCTAGGCCCTGTCAGAAGTAGAAAACAGCAGTAGTTAAAATATTTTTCATTGTCATTATTTCTGTTAGCATAGTGTCCATCTATTTTTCATGAATCTTTAAAATAAGTAATTGGTAAGCCTCCAAATAGAGCACCTCCAGGCAAATTTTCTGTCTTAGGCCAGCTGTTATATTATTTGTGATTGAACACATGTATCTGTTAATTCCTACAGAGTTCACTGGAAATTCAGTCATCTTTCAAAGACTTAGGCTAACAACATCTGTAGATTTTAGGGGAAAATGGCCAGCCTATTTTTAAATTAAAGCAATTCCTGTGGACGCAGGAATAGTAAAGTGAATAAATGGATTCATACTCTTAAATTTACTTGTTGTACACATTAATATTTCTTTTTATTGCTCTGTGGCCTCTTCACAGCTTCTGGAAACTGTTTTAGAAAATATTTCTCTTACTATTCTATATTGCAAAGTATACACAGCAAGATAGCCATTTTCTCCAAACTGGCTTTATATTGAAGCCAGTGCGGAAGAGAGTTAATTTTGTGCTTGTGAATTTCCTTGTGCAGGACCCAGTAGAGATGGAACTATCAGTGAAGATACTATTCGAGCTTCCCTTATTTCAGCAGTCAGTGATAAACTGAGATGGCGGATGAAAGAAGAAATGGATCGTGCACAAGCTGAACTCAATGCCTTGAAACGGACAGAAGAAGACCTGAAGAAAGGACACCAGAAACTGGAAGAGATGGTAACTCGCCTGGATCAAGAAGTGGTAAGCAGAGATGAAACACTGCTCTATATCCGATTATTTCTAGCAGGGAACAGAAGTACGTGACTAATTCGTATTTAGCACGAGAGAAATACCAAAACATCCACTGCACTGCTTTTCAAGTGTATATTGTCTTTCTAAATTGAGGTGCACGTATTCAGGAGAGATGAGTTGGAAATAGCAGTGATCCTAAAACACATTGTGCCATGTCTTAAAAATGCTGTTGTTCGATACTAGAGGAACAGTATTGATGTTTTTGCACATCCTCTCTGGAAAAGATGATGAATGTTGTGGTAGTGTTTAATCACTGTGTCGCTATTTCTGGCTGATAATGTACAACGGTAGCACTGGAGAACATTGCAGTGTCTTAGTGCAGAGATGCTGAGTTTAGTCACAGCTTCGTTGTGTAACTCCAGTTTTCCTTTCCAAACGAGAGTCTCTCCTACTCCTTATGCTCAGAACTTATTGCTAAGTTTTTTATTAAGGTCTGATTTCTGCTTACTGTATCTGCTGCTTGCATTCTTGTTTGGGAGTAAGATTTTGGGACTAATGATCAGTTTCTGAAACAATCAGCTCAGTGTTCATATACTGTTTAAAAAAAAGTGACTGTTAGAAGTTGTAAATAAGGAGCAGAGAACAGGGAATACCATTATGTCATTATATAAATCTGTGATGTGCCCACAGTGAATGCAGTGTGTAATTGTAGTCTTCGCTATCTTAGAAAGGAAGGACATAATAGAACTGCAGATGTGTGATAAAAAGGCAAGAAGGGTGATCCAAGGGTGATCACACGTGAGCAAGCTTGCATTGGAAAAAGACAGAGTGGGTCGGGGGAAAAGTGGAATCTGATAATGGTCTGTATGGCTTTGAGTAAAATGAGGAGAACAGATGTGTATAGTTTCTTCCAGTTGGTTAGCTGTGGGACATGGAAAATATCGGGAAGCAAATTCAAACGGAGGTGTTCACTATTTCTTTTACAGATAAATTATAGTTACCATTGGTGGTAAAGCCAGCATGTTTTGTTTGTTTCTTCTCAATACAGCTTAGAGTTTGTGTCATGCTCAGCAGACTTATCTAGGAACTTACTACAAAGGACACATTTCCAAAGAAAATAATTATTTTGGCTTTGCTTTTTCATTATTATTATATTTAACTGGTTTAAACCACTGATTTTCCTCATGTAGAACCTTCAAAACACTGAGGCTGTTACTGTGCCTTCTCTAAAATTAAAGTTGATAGTGGATTGACATGACAATCTAAAACAGCTTTTTAAATGATAGAATCTCGAATATATAGAGTGCTAGCCCTTTTTTTTGTAAAAATCATAGTAAAGGTGTATAGAGATGTAAAGAATCAACTGGCATTTCTAAAAATATTGACAGTTATCAAGATAGCTTGACAGAAGATGACATTCAGCCCTCTAGAGCTAAGAAATAAACTTCTTCAATGTTTTTAGGCTGAAGTTGACAAGAACATTGAACTTCTCAAGAAGAAGGATGAGGAGCTCAGTTCTGCCTTAGAGAAAATGGAAAATCAATCAGAAAATAATGATATAGATGAAGTTATCATTCCTACGGCACCTCTTTACAAGCAGATCCTGAACTTATATGCAGAGGAAAATGCAATTGAAGACACCATTTTTTATCTTGGGGAAGCACTGAGACGTGGCGTGATAGATCTAGATGTCTTTTTAAAGGTAGGCTTCTTGGGATGGTTTAAGACGTGTTTTAAATGTGTTTAAATCCCTTGAACTCTTGTGTTCAGCTTATTAATGATGTTTTCACTGAGTACAGAAGCACATATGGGTAGAAACAAAAGTTTTGAAAGAGGAATTTCAAAATTAACATGAAGGATCAATTTTAAAAGCATTATAGATATGAACTCATCATCAGAAAGGTACAATAGTTTCAACACAAGCTTTCCTTTGGATTTAGATTACTGATTTTGGAGAAACTAAGGGTGACTAGAGTACTCAGTCAGCTTTTCACTTGCAGTCTATGGATGCATCTGCTGAGGCAAACAGTGGAGTGTTAGACTGATAGAAATAAAAAGTGGAAGGAGACCTCGAGAAGCCAGCTAGTTGTGCACCTCTAGCAGAGACCTTCTTAGAGTATTTATTCCCTTTCTTTGCTGTGTGTGGTGGGTGGCACTTGAAATTAAAACAGAATTCTTACTTTGAATATATTAATAACACTTTTTTGGAGAATGGAACTTCCCAACATGGTTGTCTGAATTGGATCTGAAAAGTTAGTGTGCAAAAGTGTCACCCAGTGACCCCAAGACAATGTTACGAGGCTTACCAGTCTTGTCTCTTTCTAACGGGTAGGTTTCCCCAAGTCACCACATCAGCTTGGCTTTTAACATTCAGCAGACAATGCACCAGGTAGAAACATACTATTTCCTTCTTAGGTAGCTTGCTAGTTTAAAAAAAAAAAAGTCTTCTCCCCCATGGGAAGTACACGTTGCATCTCCTATATGATAAGAACTTGTGTAGAACTAATTATTAAATCACAAAAATATACTATAGTGATTGCATTTGGTAGCCATTTACAATTATAAGCCAAGAAAATACCATTTGGAGAATTAATGTTTCCAAAAATAAACATCCCGTTTGGGTCATGGACTATGTCATGTTTTCAAAATTTGGATTGCTGTAGAATTAAGATGTTTATCAGAACTTTCCCAATAGCCAGCTGTTTTTATTCTTTTTTTCAGCATGTACGTCTTCTGTCTCGCAAGCAGTTCCAGCTGAGAGCATTAATGCAGAAAGCAAGGAAGACTGCTGGACTCAGTGATCTCTACTAAATTCTCAGACTTTAACTGGGAAGTTAGATTTACTTATGAAGCAGCCATCCTGTTGATTTTTCTCTTAATCGGTAGATGCCCAGAATAAGTTATTACATCATTCAAGTGTAAGATATTTTGAATCAATAATATATTTTCCTTTTGGTAAAGACTAGCTTTTATTAATGCACTTTCTATTTCCTGTAATCTTTGTGCTGGTGGACTTAGGCTAAATAAAACTTGTTGCATATTTCCTCTATAGAATTGTGTACAATGTACTTTCTTTACAAACAGGCCTGACTTATGGAGTGTCAGCTGAACCATTCTTTTGTTTTACTTTTGAGATTTGGAAGATACTTCAGTGTCCTGAACTAGAATAATTCACGTTTGGTGTAACAGCTCTCTTGTGACTAATGAAAGCTGGAAACATTGAATTTTGAGGCCCTGCTGTTTGACCTAGCTGCTATATTGACTGCCATCAGATCATGGTCATCGTGGACTGTATCTTACAGTACCTTAAGCCTTGCTGTGTGTTGCATTTTTTTTTTCCTGTAGAAAATGCTAGGAAAAACAGAAGGGCCTCTACATTTGCACTGCCTGTGAGGCTGATAATGCTGTGCACCATCATGCCATGAGAGGCAGAGGTTCTGGGAGCCCACAGTGAGAAGCCTCATGGTTAAACCCAACACACGCTGCAGAAGAGGGTAGGTTGTGAGGGAGAGCATCACTCACCTTGGAGTGCTATACGGATACGTGGTGCTGCTCTTACTGCCTCCCAGCAGCATGCTGCTCTCCTCCTCCATTTGTTTTTGTAAATTAAGACCCACAGGCTGCCTTGGCAAAGCTAGCTTGAAAACCAAAATTTCATGGTTTGAATGCAATAATCAGTGCAGCTCAAAGCTGGGTCTTTCTTAAGGCTTTTCATGTTACAGTTGGATCTGAAAAAGGTTGTGGATCTTCTAAAAACTTTGAATAGGGCTTCATACCATCTTCCTGCTGTATGCATAAAACAGGTGCTCATAATTGCTGTTGCTGTGTGCTCTCATTCCAGGTGCTGTTCTGATCATTTAGGTTGAAGAGAAAGCAGTACAATAGCTACAGCTTTTCCTTAGTTACTGACTTTGCTTCACAGCCTGTTTCAGCTTATTCTGAAATACTTTGTTCTGAGGAGCATCACCAGCTGCAGTCCATATAGAAGTCTACACTTGAGTGAACCAGGTGGTGTTTCTATTCCTGTTACATGCCATGTCCTAATGTTAGGAAAAAGAATAAGGCCTTTCCCTCTTTGTTATAAGGAGGTATTTTTTTTCTCATATATTGCTAAGACACTTTATTCTTCTTCATCTACCATACTGTGGGCTTTGCAGAGTAACACTGCTCGCTGTTACTATACATGGTTGCTATTCCAGAGGAGATAATTTGCTGTACTTGGCAGCAGGTTGACTTTTTAATGGATGTCATGTACTCACTGTGGAGAGACATTTTCCTACCTGTTGTTCAGCATGCATGTAAGGAAAACATTTCCTTTGTTACATCTATTTTCTCAGATAATTTATCAATAACATCAACAGTTTCTTTGCACTAATAAGGCAACCAAGTTTAAGTCCCAAGCATTTAAGTACTTCTCTTGGTACTTTTTTTCTGCACTCTTAACTCAGAAGTCTAGTGTTATAAAAGTTTACAAAGTATTTGGAACTGACAACAGATTAGCTTCATACGCAAGATTTTTTACAAAGGTGAGGTTTGCATTAGTGTGAGTGAAGGAATATATGTGATAAAATCACTACTGATTTTAAGTGGAGCTATAGTGTAGAGAAAGCTGAAAGCTATATAAAGAAAACTGAGGAGACATAACAGTTGATGGTTTATTTGGTGTTGGAGCTGGTACTACAGGTGAACAGTTGCTGTCTTGTTGCATACAGGAACTTGGAACACTTTTTTAAACATGCTTTGGAGATAAACTTACAACTAGTCTGATACAGTACACAAAAATAAGGTTCTCTAAAAAAAGTATACACAAAAATTCCAAAGCAGTTTTAGGAAAATATATTTGGACCAACCAACAGTGAACTATTCAAGCTATTCAGCTGGCAGAGAAGGCTTGTCAATTGGTTTAACAATCCTTTAACTGCAAGAAAATAGTCTTTGGTTTCACGTTGTGTAAGTTGCTAGTTACTTATTGTTCTGAGCCAAGGTTTAAACAAGATGAGGAAAAGGCAAAGGGGTTTCTAGGCAGTGCTGCTTTGAATGCTGGATTTATGTCACCACTTCACTGTACAAGACTAGGTTCTCTCTAGCTCTGGCTAAGAACACAAGTGTCTGAGCATGGGGAAAATCCTAGAATAGTTTCCTAACGCCACCTTTAGGAAACTCCTTTGTTCAGATTTTATTTTTTATGTTCTAGTTGAGATACATACATTGAAGGATTTGACCTACTTGGAAAGTGCAACATTAAGACAAACCACTAAACCTGTTAAACTGCAAACACTGAACTGCTTGAACAGGCTTAAAACTGTAGTTCCTTCTGGATTCCCCAGAGTGTATCTGCACTCTTCCTTAATTTCTCCTCCTCTTCAGGTTTTAGGATCATCTTCACCACATCAGTGATGCCATTATTGCCCAGTACACAAGGAACACTTAGGAAGACATCTTCTTTGATTCCATGCATGCCCTGAAAAGTAGGTAAGAATAGTTAGTTAGGATAGGCCTTGTGTACGTGTTTTACAGAGTATTCTAATATGGAAAACTGAACTAAGTTTAACAAACTGAACTAGAATGTTACCCCTGTTCTCAGTTAAGACAAAGTTGGCAAAAAGGGCTGCTCACCTTAACAACTGTAGAGATTGGGTGCACTCTTCTTAAGTTCTTCATAATAGTTTCAGCTAGATCTGCCACAGAAAGGCCAATAGCCCATGATGTGTACCCCTTCAGTTTGATGACCTCATAGGCACTGCAGAGTAAAAATCACTCATTAAAAAAACAAGTAGCTTCATCTGAATGTTTGTAGGAAAGGCACGTTGGAGGTGCCTTAATCTAGAGAGATCAGAAGCTTCACTGATCAGTGGACAGGACTGACATGAACAGGTCTATACTACGCCCCTCACTAACACTGGAAGTTTTGAAGCTAAAACACTTTCCTTATTTAAAGCTCACTAACAATGAAAAATTAGCTCTGCCAAATTTACACTAGTTCTTAAAACATTATTCCGAGTTGTATTGTTTCTGTACCTTGACATTTGTTTTGGGCCGCTTACTAAACCTGATATAAATAATGCAGTTTAGAGATGATGTAGTTCATCATTAGTCCTCACATTCAAAAAAAATAAGGAAATCAGTATTTACCTGTCCACCACCTGCTTATGAACTTCCTTCCAGTGTTCCTTGTCTGCATCGGTTCCCAACTCTGGATGAAGAGCCTTCAGGGAGACGCCAGCAACATTCACTCCACTCCAGACAGGTACTGAGAATTGCACAGAGATTAATTGCCTCACAAGATGAAGAATCTTGCAAACATAAGACTTAGTTTTATCTTCCTCAAGTTAACAGTTAAGATAGGAACTAATTAGATTAATCTATGGCACATGTTACAGATTTAGAAGTGGCTTTGGTCTCATAGGTCATACTATATTTAATCTAAATTGTGAGCTAAGAACATGAAGTGATTTTATGCTCCTATATGTGACATTGCAGGGTTTTAATGTACCATTATGAAAGCAAAACTCCTAAACAACATGAACCAAATTGACAGTAACACTGTACTTTGCAGCAGTTTCTCAAAATAAAAATTGATTCCAAATGCATCCTATTGGGTGTCAGGAAACAGACAGTGCTGCTCTGCTGTTGCTAGAGGAAGTGCAGGCTAAATGAGGAGAACATTGCTCTCTCCTGTCCTCATCTAGACTCGACTCTGCAGTTCTATTCCTAAATATAGTTCAAGGAATAGAGTGATGCCAGTAAAGACAACTGATTTGACTACCGGTAGATCTACTGCAGATCTTTGGGAGTCCCTTGCAGAGAACTGTACCCTCTTGCTTCCTCAGTTTGCTTTTTGGAGAGTTATGGGAACAACTTAGCGTAGAAATTTTTAGCCTCCTTAGGTTACAGTAATGACCTTTTCCAAGCAGCATAGCTCAGGTCAAATATAGATCATCTAGGGTTACTCTGTGCTGCAGAAGACTTAAAGCAGGACTTGCATTCTTAAGCTGCTGCAGTGCAAAAGCTTTCTGAGCAAAGTTTTGCTGTAGCCTTCACAAATGGTTTCTTGAAAACAAAGTATAGAAAGAAAAAACTGTAATAGCCAGATTTCACCCTTACCACTGGAATCTCCATGCTCTCCGACAATCCACCCATGGCAGCTCAGAGGATGGATGCCCAGTCTTTCTCCCATGAGGTGGCGGAAACGAGCAGAATCCAGGTTGCAGCCACTACCAATAACACGGTGTTTAGGAAAGCCACTGATCTTCCAGGCCACGTAGGTCAAAATATCCACTGTAAGTAGAACAGGGAGGATAAGTGCCAGTCATCAAGTTTGATAATTAGGGTGGTATCTTCTGTTCATCTGTAAGGGTTTTTATCTGCATGCTAGTTGGGTGGAATAGAGAATGAAGTCATGCCCATCACCAGGCTAACATGATGACTGTTTATAAAAAGACAAAATTAAGAGGCTGTTTATGCTATGCATACAGTTAACAGTGCCCCGTACTGTGTCCTCTGCTAAAGATCACTTGCAACCAAAGACCCAAATTGGAAGGAACCTGGTTTACTTCTCAGAGAACCAGCTTGCTGAGTGTGGAAAGGACAATGACACTTCTTGCTATGTGCTTATTTGGCATAAGCACTTTCCAAAAGCCTGTGCTTGGTCATGTTAATATACTGACCACCTTACTGAAGAAAACGCTCTTCTCTAAGCCAAATCCTCTTGCCAAGGCAAAACAAGACAAACCTGGATTTGAGACAATAAGCAGCTTGCAGTCAGGACTGTACTTCACAACATTGGGAATGATGAATTTGAAGATATTCACATTGCGCTGCACCAAGTTAAGGCGGCTTTCTCCTTCCTGCTGACGGGCACCAGCAGTGACAATAACCAGCTTGGAGTGGGCGGTCACACTGTAATCTGCAGACAAAAGGCTGTATCAAATGACCTGTACACATGGTTCAGGACAGGAGTTCAATTGCTTTTTAGCATTGATAACTAAAATTCACAAGCTTGAGGTTGCTGAAACTTCAACGGTAATTGTTACTCTAGACTTTGCTTCTACAGAAAGTAGAAAATTCTTTTTTAAAACTGTGGCCTGTTGCCACAGGCAGCAGCCTTAAAGGCAAGTCAATATCTTAACATGCAGAACTTAAGCAATGGTATTCCATACTTCTCAGCCATAGGTAGATATAGGGTAGCTGTCGGGATGCCCTCCAGTGCAAGTGTTGTGTAGAAGAGTGTAGAAGAAGGAGGAATGCTCTGCTTTCATAATCCATCACCTGTGGACACTGGAGCTGAGTATTTACTGGGGTATGAGATGGCTGCTACTTGCCCCAGCCAAGCCACCACTAAACTGCAAGCTGTCAGACACTTACAGCTGACAAGCAAGCAGTAATGCATTCAGAGGCTAACTGCCTGTGAAACAATTCTCAGAGGTCCACAAGTACTTCAATTCATCTTTCTATACTGAACGTATTAGTTGGATGGCCTTTAACAAGGTGTATGAAGCAATGTCAGCCGAGTACTATTTCTGTAGGAACAGAAATGAAATCAGCTCCCCTTCTTATGATTAGGATGGCAGGCTCAGTGCTAGACTTGGATGACCAGTTTGAGATCTGATGCGCTTATCTCCATTTGCAAGTACATTGGAGCCAACTACTTGCCTTTCCCAGAAGTAATCTTTGGTGTTCTAAGGAAGAGGCTGCCATGCTGGAGATCTAGCATCTCTCCTCTCAGCTTGTCCTCGACAACATCAACAAGGGCAAGTTCATCAGCCAAGTCCTGTGTGAGACCAAGATTAAAAAGTAAGTTTATTTCTAAACAAAGAACTCAGTTTGAAAAATGAAGTTACAATTCTTTTAGAAGCAGCGATCCATTTCAGCAATTCTGTTCACATCTCTCACTTCACTAGCTCCCAAGACAGGTATTTAAGTTAGTCTCCTGGGATATCCCCTTTGAATTAGTTATATACTTTCCATATCCGCATTCTGCATGGAATAGTTGCACAATTTAGCAGGACATTGACAAAGAATAACTTAGTAGTTGTTCACAGACTAGCTATTTTAGAGTTAAATAATCCTAGTGTTATTGTAGCATTTTCAATGATTTCTGCATTGCAGAGTGCCTAGGACCACTTTTTGCAGTTCCCACGGCAAAGAACTGTTCCATCACTCCATCTTTTTTGCTTCAGACTAAGAATTAAGCCATTTTGTCTGCCTGTATGCTTGGAGTGTTAAAGGGCTCCTACTTAAAAGGGCATCTGGAATTTCAGAGCTGCATTCACCATTGACTAAGTTAGAGTATGTTGTGTCAGATACTAAGGAAAACTTGGTTTAGAAGAACAACAAGCTATTGACAGGAAATTGCTGAAGTTAACTTCTTCATTTCAGGCCCGAAAATCAAGAAATGTACAACCAAAAGTTCATCATGTGCTAGCTCAATTAGTCTAATAAGGCAGATTACTTTCTGTCCTTCTTTTTAGGTCTCAAGTAGTCCAAACTGTGCTGCTTGATCCCCAGCTTGACACTTACCCTCATCAGGACGCTGATGGCACAAGCCATTCCGACTGCACCCACACCAACCACACTGATCTTATTGTGGGCATGGCCATGCTCCTCCTTGTGGACATTGTGGATGAGCTGATCCTTGAGAGACATGGTACACTGCAGAAAGGAAAGCAACAGATTATCTCTCCAGTCCTTGGAGCTTTCACTGACACGGGGATATTTGTATCAAGCAGACAGACTTTATTAACAGATGCTAAGAAAATGAATATAAATCACAACAAAATAATTAAAAACTGAATTAATCATGACAATCCACTGTTTAAGCTTACTATAGAGTTGAGCAGTACAGATTATGTAGCTGGATAACTTTCCAGCATTATTAGTAGAATGGTTTAAATCATCATCTGTGTTACATTTCACTACAGGAAGCCATTTTAGTACTTTCAAGTACAGCATAGTCTGTCAGTTTTCATTCTGCTGCCCTGAAAAACTGGTACTCTATGCCTCTAGCCTTTCCAGAGCTGCAGTCGTACAACAATTTGGCAAAGCCTTCTTAAAAAGATTATGATCCTCAAAGTGTGCTTTATGGATTTGTTTCCAAGTGAAACCGTACTGCATTGAAATACCTAGTTCCTTGTGTTCCTGAAACATGATACTCTGAGTGGCATTACCAACCCTCACAGCCTCTTTTTTTTTTTTAAGCTACCAGCTGCACAGCAGCCTGGTTATATGGGCTCTAACTAACCTGTGCCAGCCACAAGTGTGCTGAAACACCCTGATAATGAGGGAGTAGTGTGCTTTCACCCCAAGATCCTTTGCTTTCCCAGGCAGTGCTGTGCTGGCATCTGCCCAGCTTCTGCTTCACCAGAAGAGCCCAAGGCAGGGGCAGCCCCACAGATGAATGCAAGCACAGACACAGCTCGATTCCCAAGCTAGCGCTGAACAGGCACCCCTTCGTGCAGTGCAGGAAAGGCCACGCAGTGAGGCAGAGCTGGCAGGGCAGGTAAAGGCTAAATGGGGTTGAGGTGGGAGGGACAGGAAGCCAGCAGTGTGCGCATTTAGGAAAGGCTGACTAAGAGCTGCAAGCAAAGACCGCCTTAAGATGTCTCCTGAAACGTGGGCCAGCATGGCGCGCGCAGTCTGCACGTGCCCAGTGCTCCCCCAGCACTTGAAGCAGCACAACGTGCAGGGCTGCTGAGGAGTCTGCACTCAAGCATTTCAGAGTTAATTCTTGAAGTGTTTTCAGCCTGGTAGTTCATGGAAATCAGCAGGTTAGGGGCCAAGCAGTAGCTGAAGGTACATTTCAGCTCCTTGTAGAGCAGCTTCGTGCTAACATTCAGTCGCAGCCTGGAGCCATGCCTGACCCCAGGCCCATTTCCCCCCGGCTGAGAGGAAGCTTGGGGCGGGCGCTGCGGCAATCACGCCGCTTGCACAAGGCCCGCGGGCAGGGCAGGGCAGGGCAGGGCAGGGCGCGGTGCCTCGCCCATGCGGTGCCGGGCTGAGGGCCAGGGCAGTGCCGGCAGCCCCACCGCTGGAGGGGCGCGGGGGGGGGCCGCGGCCAAGCAAACGACACCGAGCGGACGCCCGCCACCCCCCCTCCACCTCCACCTTCCCGGGCGGCCCCTGCCCCCCGCAGCCTCCACTCGGGGGCTCGGCACCCCGCTGTGCCTCCCTCCCTCAGAGGGAGCTGAGCCGCAGCCCCCAGCAGTGGCCGGGACCTCCCCACCGCCCCCTCAGCCTTGCCCCCCGCCAGGCGCCGGCCACCTACCCCTGATCTCCTCAGCCGAGCGCGGCGGCGATCGTGGCGGGGCGGGTCCGAAAGCCGGGCCTTAAGTAGGGGCCGGGCGGCTGACGTGAGGCGGGCGGGCCGCGGCGGCGGGGACGTGCCCGCAGACACGTCGGGGCGAGGGGGGGCGGCAACGGGGAGCCCGCTACAGGCCCCGCCACCCTGCGGCCCCTAACGGCTGCCCAGGCGGCCGCTGAGGGAGCCTGAGGGAGCCGGGGGGTGCCTGCGTGCACAGCACGGCAAAACCCTGCTGCCGGCACCGGGGCTTCGCGGAACTGGTTTTAGTCCTCCCTCAGATTGATTCCCGCCGCCTGCTGAAGCCCTTGGGGTTTATGGCCCCCTAATTGCGCTGCCGTGCTGCCGGATGGAGCCTCTCGGCTGGCGGCTGGAAACCCGCTTCTAATTTCCATCTCTGTCTATTGCTGTTTGTTTTTTTTGGCCCAGACATCCTCCTCTGCTGTTTGCTTCCTCCTTCCCCATATTTGTCTATCAAATTCCCACTATTTTTTTTCAAGTTACATAAGCTAAACCCTGGCAGTCTTGCGTGATACAGGCCATGCTCTGATCACTGGGACGTCCTTTCTGCAGGCCTCTTCCAGTTTTAATTGTTTTCTCTTGAGAGAGGATGCTGCAGTGGAGTATTTTAAACAGCCTTCTCAGTGGTGCCTCTGTCGTGAGCATTGTTTTCCTGTCGTTGCTGGAAATACCACAAGTAGACGTGCACTTGTGTTTTTCAGTCACACCACAGTCAGCTCCCCGTCACCGGGTGGCTCCTTAGTACAGCCAGCTCTTTCCCCTCTTCACTCACTTCTTCCTAAGATACTAACAGAGAACAAAATCTATGTTTTATTATTCTCTGGATGTCTGAACTTTGGATTTTATACTACAGTACAGGCTTGTCCCACAAAACTGTTTTTCCATAAACCCATGCTACCTTTTAGCCCTTTGTTAGCTGAATTTTTTGTTTGGAGTAAAAATTCCCTTCAGAAGTTTTCCTGGAGAACTGCACAGACATCAAACGCACAGTTCCGGACCACTTCCAGCATGGCTCCCTACTTAAATGTTCGCTGTTCTCCAGGCCCGTAGTAACGCCTCTGAGTCAGTTAGCTTACTGAAAATCCTCACACCTGGATTTGTGGTTAACTGTGCTTCAGTATTCTGGGATCGAGACTGTCTGGTTCTTCCAGTTGGAGCACAGTAGCCTCTGTTCTGCTCTCCACGTGTCTGCCTTCATTTATTGTGATGTAGCCATTTCTCCCTTCTACTCCTTCTCTTAGACATCCTCTCTTTAACCCATGGTCTAACATGTTCATCCTCAATGAAAATCAGGGAAGCAGTCATTTAGGCTTATGGGAGTAACTAGTTTACCTTTATTGTCCTGTTCTTATATTAGTGATACTCCTTTTTTTCTTTTTTCCCCCTAATTTTCTTGTGGCTGTGGTACCTTTCAGGTATTTGCCTTAGCTATCTTTTGGGTTCTAACTCTGGCTGATTTTTGGCAATACCTATTTGTGGCTTCTAGGATATATTTGAATTCCTTTATGAGGTGATTATCTTGCTATGTCAGAAGGCCTTCCTTTCTAATTCATCCATTTGTCTTCCTCTGCCTATACCAGCTCTTCCAGTTCTGCTTTGTCTGGGATATCCCTTCTCTTCTAAAGTCACTTTACCTAGTTGTTAGTTGATTTACAACTGAAAAGAATGTATATTACCATGGAGGTCCTGATCTCTCCACCACTTCATCCCATTCCTAGCACTTGCAAGCCTAAAACAAGGACCTCAGTCATGCTAGACTGGTCCAGATTATGTGGACATGGGTGCATCTTATAATGTGTGAGACTTGTACTCATCTACCAAGCTCTGCTTTACAAGTGAAGTAATTCACTGCTGCTGTTCAACGCATGCTAATACCTTCTCACTGACCAGCCCAGAGGCAATTCCTTTCTGCCATGGTGATCTGATGGGAACGGTAGCCCAAAGCCTCATCGTTTCTTTGAGAGTCCATTGGCAAAACAAAAGAAATAAGAAGCACAGGTAAGAAAATAACTAAAAATGTTTGAAACATTGCATAAGGAGAGATTTGCATGAAACTGAAGTCAGAAAAATACAGTTTGGGTTGTGTACTGAACCGCCACAGGTTCTCATTATAAAAAAAGAACCGTTCTACCAAAGGAGGTTAGATATAATGACCTGTCAGTTGCAAAAAACAGATGTGCTTTGTTCCTTGCCGCTGAGTGATGCTTGTGAGATGTGCGTCATGGGCGGAGAGAGACCATAATAGCTGTGGTGTGGAAGGGAAAGTGCTGGTAGGTGCTGAGTAGGCCTAATGCTGCAGGAATGCAGAATGAAAGGAAACCGTATAATGTAGTTCTGTCATTCTGTATTACGCTGGGTTCGCTAAGCATCTTGGTCCATCAGCAGTCCCAAGAATGGATTAGGAAGTTTAATTCTGCACCCCAGGAATCTATCCCTACAGGGGTTTTGTATGAATGGGCCTAAACTTCTCATTCAGAATTGGGGTTCTGGACAGCATCTACACTGAGTGTTAACCTTTGTCTGCTGGGATAGAAACTGAGCACTTGACAGGAACAAAGATCAAGAAATGTTTTCTCTCTATAAAAAATTTTGTTTCTGAAGATTTTGAATACAAGTGGCTTCTAAGACGAGACCAGTTGGGTAGATTAATGGGCATTTAAAAATATATAACTAGTGTAGAGCGAGTGGTATTTTACTACTGTCATAGCAAGACCAGCGATTCTAAGAGGAGAATGTTAGTATTGTAACATTGCTTTTATTCTGTGGCTCAGGCATATAAAATTGAACATGGTATTCAGGGTAAAAGTTCCAGTAAATTCTTCACTTGCTTGTGTCTGTGCTACTTGTTACTGAGAACAGAACCAAGACCAAATCTCCATTATTTATAACATAAGGTAACTTATAGCATCAGGTTCTCCTCATCTGTCTGGTGCCTGTTCCGATACCAGAGGTCCTGCCTTCAGTAGAGTAGACCAAAGCAAGGATGTAAGATGTTTCAAAACCATCCTGGTCCTAGCATGTCCTCAATGATGGTGAGCAGATCAGAAGCCTCGTTTCATTAAAAATGAGTGACAGCTTTTAATATGCCGGTGTTAATTCACCTGGGTTGCAAACAAGAAGGCTGCGAACGCCAAATTTTTCCTTTTATGTGTCCTTTGTGATCTTAGTAGCAGCAGTAGATGCTCAGGAGGAGAGCAGTCATCTGTCATGATTGACAATGATTTTCTGCCTCAGACGGCTTCTAACAGAGAAAGCTCGTAACAACACAAACTGAATGGGGTGAGCAAATGAAGGGCATTGTTCTTGCACATGGAAGATGGAGGCCGGGTTTGTTTTGATTTCTTTTGAGTGACTGACTTTGATTGTAGGGATGGGGCCAGCTTTCCTCACTTGTACACATAAGGAGTTTTACTCTTCCCGTCAGTTTTCTGCTGTTGCCTTCCATCACGGTAGCAGGAGGTGGTGTAGATAGAGGGATGGCGATACTTGAAATGTGACAGGGTCTCTCCAGGGAAGCTTGGCCCTTCCTCAGCCTGCTTGTCCTCTTTTCCATGTTAGCTTTCACAGATTAAACACGAAAAGTAAAGCAACAGAAATTGCTGAATGTGGAAATGTTTCTGTTTTCTCTCTAGGAGTATCAGGCAGAGCCTTTCCACTGACCTCAGGTGGCATTTGATCAGGCTTTGGATGATAACAGAAGGAAAAGATTCACATTAATCAATGTGTTTAAACTACGAGATACCGATTAAACCTTTATCACAAAGTCCAGAGACAGTTATACAAGGTGCGTTCAATATGTGTCTCTTGCTTTTTTTCAGTTAAACACTTACAAAGTGTTAGTACATTTCTCTCCATTTTGCTAACATGCAAGAGGTTTTACATGGTGTTGTTTCATTCCTACACTTCTTGCCATTTGCTCAGGTCCTTGCTCCTGAAAGAGTAAGTCCAATCTGATGGTGCTGCTGGGGTGGATGAGGACACCAAACCACGACCTGCACATATTTGCTGTATGAGCAAAAGCCCAGCTAGGAGATTGGCAGTAACCCAATGCCACTGCTGGTGCTGACCAGCCCTGGAAAGGTCAGTGAAATCTCTCTGCTCCACCTGAGATTTGAGGTCTAACTTGCTCCTAAAAATCATCAGTTCCCAGCATAATCAGTCCTGCTTTTGCTCTGACACCATCAATGACTTCTCTTTCATAAGATGTCAGTGTGTGCAGGAAAGACCTGGCACTGGACACAGCTGTGTCATGTACCAATCTTGTCTCTTCCTTTGATTTATTCTGAGGCCTGAACAACTCCTTCCAATTTTATGGCTTCATTTCTCCTTTGTAAAATGGATAGGGTCCTTATCTACCAACCCGGTGGTGGTACTGTAGGAATTAGTTTATTATGAAACACTTCAGCATCATAAAGCAAAATGGAAATGATGGAGGTTCTTTCCCTAGATCAGAGGAGGCTGGGCTACAAAACTGAGTAGCTTGAGATCAGAAGATTGTCATACTCTGCTGTATCTTCAACATCAGAAAAGCTCCCAGAGCCAGAATTCTTGCAATTTTTAGATACTTCTCTGGGTAGGATACAGGAATTTGGTTCACACTCCATAAAATCCTTATTTGTGTTCTACAAACTTCAGCAGTATAGCTCCATCAAACCATTTGAACTGATCCAAGGAAACTAAAAGCTAAAAGACGAGTTTCACCTTGCCGTGCGCTAACAGGTATCGCTGCACATACGGCATTACGTGTTACATATCGGGTGGTACAAGGATGTAGTGCTTTTGCTGCTTCTCTCCCTCTTTTTCTTTGCACCGTCATTGTGGCGAGTGGGCGGGGTGGAGTGGGGGCTGGGGGAAGCACTAGCTGATGCAATTCTCATTTCCGGGTATTTTTTACTTAGGTATTTCTACAACCTATTTATTGGTGTCCACCAGGGTAATATATACATGGAGACCTGTGTAAATAATTGTCACTTTCTGAAGATTCTTTAATTCCCAAGTGCCTTTTTGTTAGATGTAGCTAGAGGTAGCTGGACTAAGCAGAACATGTGACTGTCTTGCTCTCTAAAGGACTGGATTTACTCATGGAAGCATGAGTCACTGTGCAGGATTCTCCAAGCCAAACCCATTCCTGTTACATAACTGAATATTTACTCATTTACTTAGGAACTGCAGGAAACGGGATGCTCAGATAAATCACATGGGCATAGATAGATAGAAAGGCAGCCGGGTGGACAGGAACCACTATTCAGTCTTTGCCTAGCATAGTCGCAAAGATATCTCAGCCGGTTCAGCACCTGCCTCCTACTGACTGTCCAAAGGAGTGTTATCCCTACTGCAACCCCACCGATGCTGTCTGGCTTCTAAACTAGCAGCAGAACTCTTACTGTTATTTAAGTTGTTCTTGAGTGCCTGGCAGGTTGCAGTAAGTGGAGACTTTCTATAAATTACAGTAGGGAGCCAGTGGGATATGAGAGGAGAGCTGCAGACTGCTGCCACTGCTGCTTGCCAATTCAAGAGGGTAGGCAGGTTCAGCAGCAAAAGGTCAGAGGCATGTCTCTATATTCCATCTGGAGCAGAGACCTCCTTGCCCCTATTTTAATATTCATATTCATTCTGCAGCTGTCAGTTTTGATTTTCCCAAGATCCCTTCTCAGCACACCACATGCCAACAAACTGGTTAGCTCAGTGTAAAGAGCAACAGAGTCCTGCAAAGGCAGGTTTTTTACTGGTTCAGACCTTTTGGGACACAGTACATTTAATGACACAATATTGTCTCTCCCACAGCGAAAAGCATAAGTAAATCCTCCTGTAAGAGGGAAGACAGCAAAGAAGATGGTATCAGACCCATCAAGGGATGTGGAAACAGATGTGGATGTTGTGTGGGTTAGCGTGTTTCAAGGAATAAAAGGAAGATGTGTTACTCAGGACAGCAGAGTAAGTAATTGATCCATCCTGTCTCATCCAAGTGTTCTCTTTCTCAGAGATACTTTTGCAGCATTTCAGACCTTGCATATCTGATCAACCCTCAGTGTATTCAAAGTGATAGCAGATTATGTATTCTCTTCCATGCCAAAATGACTGTGGCCAAGCTCTTGTTTCTACGAAGGTCAAGGAAGTCCTAGAGAATGAAAATTGTTCTATGTTTTCATGAAGGACACACTTGAACATGGAAGATACCTGTCCTCAAGGCTTTCACTGAAAAAATCAGTGCTATAAAGCACAACTTTTGCACCTTTTGTTGTTTCCTGGAGCTTGTAAAATATGGCTTAGTTCCTGTAACTCTTTGTGGGCCCCAGGGAATAAAACCCAGTTCTGTACCTGGAGTGGGAAGGCCAGAGATCGAGACATAATCACATTCTGGTTTTGCACATTCTCTAGCGTATATGGAAAATGTGTGCGCCTACAAATGACTGTATGTAATAAATGATTATCCATTCCCTGGGGAAGGCTGTGGGAGAAAGAATATGAAGCTTAACTTGCAGTTCAGTAAACTTATCAATAGCATGGAGATGGGCAGCCAGTTGCTTTCATTTCAGTCCCCACATTTGGGCCACACCTGAGTCTCTTTAAAAGAGCTGCAACTGGCCTGGCTCGGCCCTGAGCTGGTAACAGCCCTGAGGGGTGCCTTCAGCTTCTGTTACAGAGCTGAACTCTTCTGCTGTCCTGAGAGGGGAGGAATAACTTCACTGTCTCTGCACGAGGTACTCTTTTACATCTTTGTTTCTGTGGTGGTGGTAGCTCTGTGGGTGAGCACAAAGCCCAGGGGGGCAGAATGTGAGAGGCAGGTACTGTCCTGAGGGATTATTACGCAAAGTTCTTAAATACCATCTATATCGTATGTACTACCAGGACAACATGCTGCTGGAATGGAAATAGAGCTACCCCCAGGAAAAGCTGATGCCTTGTCTTTTGGGAAGTTCTGCTCCCTGGGCTTTTTAATTTTGTTTTAATTTATTTTATAGGCAGAAAGTTGATAAAGAAAGAGACACTTTTTTTTTTAAAGACCAAGTTCTCCCAGCTCATGCTACCTGTTAGGGATTTACGTCATCATCTGGAATGCGGTAGCTTTGCTTTAGTTGGCTGCCATGGGTGTTCAGGGGCCTGCGCTTTCCTCAGGGGCACAGGGTTGTAGCTGGAGACATCATCCTATCCACAGCAAAGGTAGACATGTGCATTGAGGTTAGATATAAGTTCAAGGCAGGAAGAAGAGGGTGATTTCTAATGATTTTTTTAAAAAGCTATTTTCTTCCATATCTTTTTTTTGTTTTGAATCCCCGTGTTTCCTAGTTGAAACATGATATACTGCACCATGACTCAGTGCTGAAGGTCTAAAAAGAGGCAGTGTTTCTGAAGGAAAATAAGACTAGAGAGACATGCAGCCTGTGTGGCTAACCAGCAGTAATCTCAAGCAGTAATCTGCTTCATTATGCAACCATAGAGAAATTATTAATGTACTCGGAGCAGGTACCAAACTGAACATCTCTGTTGGCAGCACAGCTTCACAGTGCAGGCATTGTACAGACACACAGTAGCTCTCCTCAGCAAAGAGCTCACAAATCGTAGAGTCAGAGCAAAGCAAGGAAGTGAAAGTGGAACCACAGAAAGGCAGACTGATTACCAAATACGATACTTGTGTTAGGGTGCTGTGTTTTTCCAAGAAATGTCACATGAGCAAAGACCTGTATTTCTATCAATTCAGTTTTCTTATTTACATTCAAATTTTAAATAGAAAATGAAATCTTGCTTGCCTGCAGACTGCCAATGAATCATTTTCACAGTGCTATGCTAAGCCTGCAGTTGCTGGTTTGTGGTCCCTTTATTCCTGTGTTTAGGTGAAGCTTCACCAATATTTAGCAAACTCTTGCAGGGCACAGCCTTGCTGTTTTGCAAACTATGATGAATCTTGCTTAAAGAGGAGGATGTTAGAAAAGGGAACAAGAGCTTGACTTTGAGCTGCTGTAGGGGCAGCCTTGGTTCTTGCAGAATCTGTTGTTTCTTGACCCTGAATGTAAGAAGAACAGCATGCCTGTGTCCTGGGTCACAAATGCAAGGTACACCATTTCTCACTGGCACACCAGCCTTGTGTTGATTTTCTCACAATTGTCCAGATCCAGTTGTATTCCTAGACCCTGTGCAGTTCTGTCCTTAAGAGGCAGTGTCCAAGCGTAGGTTCCCTTTTTAAAAGATACCAATGTGACAAAAAAAATGAGATGCTAGGAGATAGTGTCATTGATTCTGTGCATGTATGCACTAGAGCTGGATTTCTTGATGCTGGGTCCCCTGATCACTTCACTGCTGGTACATTTTTCCACCTCCTTTTTGCCAATTGTACATCATTCCTGTTTTGTACATCCTATGGTCTGTGTATGATTCACTGTGTGTTTGTGTGAGGTCTTTGAGATTTAATGCTGGGATGTCGGGAGGGAAAAGATACCAGCATGTTCCATCTTTCGCGCACTGTGAGGATGAACAACTTTTGGAGTGGTGACAGGGATGTGCAGTCCCTTGGTACACATCAGTTCCTCTCCATGTGGCAAGCCTTTGGACTGGCCCCTGGGGCAGTGGGGTTCACCCAGTTCTTCACTCTCATTCACTGGACTGAAGCATTTGCGGACAGGGCAGTGCCAGATTGGTAGCAAAATGTCAGCATTAGAGTTTGTGAGACACGGACAGAGCTGAGCCCAGGCCCCTGACCTCTGGGACGTGGTGCGGTATATTTATGTATGCAGGCAGGAGTGAGCTCTGCTGCTTTCTTGTGGAATATCATTGTCTGCATGTTTGGCTGCCACCAGCCCAGGATTCTTTCATTTTTAATCTTACCAATTGTTTGTGCCCCCAGTGCATGTTGAACATACAGTATAATCTATATGTTTTAACAAATGACTAATAATCTGTCTCATGGCCCCTTTTAAAATATGCTCTCTTGCAACTAGAACATCTGGGCATTTGGAGTCAATAGGGTGTTATGTTAAAGAGACACAATTAAAATATATATATATATTTTTTAAACAAGGGGCAAAAACAAACAAAAACCCTTGTGAACATTTTGTGTCTTGCATGAACTGACGGCAGTTAATTCAGTGCATGACCTCTGTAAGAGCTCTTAGGCATATAAGAGTAGCCAAAAATAGCTCTGTGGAAGGTCGGAGAAGACATCCCTTCTGCATATGGGAAAGCTTCGCATTTCTGACCTCAATCATCTATCTATATGGTAAGCAAGCAGGAAAGGCTATGAGTATGAAAATAGTCTCGGTAGGCAGGCAGAGCCTGTGTGTTGTGTTCTTTATTCATATGAACATGTATGAACTGCTGTCTGCCTTGGAGATTTTCCCACATGTGAAGCAGAGAAAGCCTGTCTTAACTTCCAACCCACGCTTCAAGGTGAGCCTAGCCAAATAAAAGCTGGATTCAAACTGTCGATAGATGAACAGCAGCAAGAGGGACCCTTATGTTTTAAAATGGAGCCATAGGCTCGCATCCAAGTGATTTTAAGCTTGTGACTGACCCTGGAGTAGGGAAGAAATTTCAGCTTGTCAGACCGAATGTTCTCTTTCTTTTGATGTCTACATGCTGAGGCAGAGTTTACGAGAAGCTTTTATAGCAGATTCCAAAGTCACTGCAGAGCACTTTAATTATTGAACAGGCAAGAGCTAATGCAGGAGGGAAGGGCTCTGTATGTCTGTGGGTATTAATCTCCCTTCCTCCCGCCCCCTCCTGCCCAAATCCTCTCGGTTAATCAGGTTATGTTTGCCCTATTTCTTCCTGGGAACGAGCAGAATGCAGCACCGATAGAAATGGAGGAAAGGAAGGAAGAGAAGGGCACACTGAAAGCAAGAGTGGGTTGCGGATGCTCCAGAAAGGAAAGCTTCCCTTTGGCAGTGTTCCCAAGATCGCAGCAGGATGCCTGCGGGCTGTGGGCTGTCGCTGTGACCTGTCACTCTCGCTGACACGCTTGATCTTGCCTCTCAGGCCGTGTGCCAAAGGACACTGAAGGGGGCTTGCCTGTCAGTGCTCAGTCCGGAGGCATTGGTGGTCTCTGCAGCCAGCAGCCCCCTCCCCAGACTCTCAGCAGCCTCTTCCAGCTGAGAGCCCATGTGAGGGAGCGACCGATGTCAGGCAGAGTGTGTTCCCCCAGGGATGTTTGCCTGAAATGCGGTGGTTAATGTGGGGGTGGAGAGGCACACACAGACACAAACTGTGCGCCGAACGCCTCTGCGCAGTGATAGAGCTTTAATTCTTGCTGCACTCATCCTCTTGAACGCATGGCTGCAAGCCACAGAAAAATAGCACAGATGGACCTGCCAGAGTAAAACGCAGCAATGAGAAACAGGGAGCCAGCACGCACACGGCCAGCATCCCTTGCCTGCTGTGCTTTTTGTGTCAGGTTGTGCTGGTGAGTCCAAGCTTCCTTTAATAAGATGGAATTTATCTCAGAGTGCTGAGATCTGGAGGGCTCTTGGAACAGGCGTGTGCCCTGGAAATGCTCTCATCTCCAGTTTTAATGGACAATACCAGACTGGGAGATTGGGGACCAAAGCTCTTCTGTGACCAGTGTTTAGATACAAAACTTGCAGCTGAAACCCTTCCTGAAATGTGTTTTTGAGGTCTGGGTCTGGGCAGGCTTAACCAAATACGTGATGTCTTATGGGAGATGTAGGTGCAGTGACTCGGGTGGTTCTGGGAGACTGACAGACACTTTAGAAGGATGTAGACCTGCATGTCTGCATCTGCAGTCTGTGTTTTGAGGTCGAATTTATCAAAAAGCTCAAAATAAAACTTTTCTAGACCACACTGTGAAGCTTCAGGGAGTTTATGCATAACCCTACTTCTCTAACGCGCAGGTTCTGGCACAGGATCAACTGATGTCAGCCTGTGCTTGCGTTTCAAGTCTGGCAGGAAGTGCCAAGCCACACAAGTGCAGCTTAATGCAGTCTTGGGTGCTGCTTTCTTTGCTGAGATCTCATGGCTCATTGTTCCGCTGCAACGCGGGTATTAATTAGAAGAGATCTTTAGCACCCCTTTTTGCTAACAGCATGGATCAGGAACATTTTTGTAGCTCAAAGCCAGGCAAATGCTAAAACATTCTTCCGAAAACATAAATGCTAGCAAACGCAGACCTGAGCTAGTAAATCCTGGAGCTGTGACATGATTTTACATGTTTCCCAGTGCACAGCAGAGCTAACTGGATGGCCGCAAACTCTTCTTCCCACAAGAATGAAGACAGACAGGAAATGAACCACCAGAAACCGTTCCTTGGCAGGGGAGGGCTGGGGAAAAAGCGAGGCGAAGCAAGCCCTGCGCTGCGGTAGAAGCAGGCCTTGCAGGTGCCTACAAGCCGATCTCGGGGCCGTGTTCCCACTGTGTGGTGCTCACTGACCAGCGTGCCTTGTGGTGTATGTCCAGGACCTGCCGATGCCCAAATGCAGTGTGCTGCCACAGCCCGGTTGATCATCTGCTGGTGCTGTGTCTTACAGAGACTTGCTTGGATCTCCTCTGTGCAGTCCCTCTTTGCAATAGCAGGGAGCAGGAAAGCTGAGCTGTTCTGCAGAGCTGCTCTTCGGTCGAACTGCGGCAGGTGGGAGGGGATGGTCACGGCATCCCTGTGCGTGAGGGAGAGAGCTGAGCTGTGCGAGGGAGGGCTTTGGTTCAAGTCGGCGCCAGGTAGGAGCCTGCCTTGCCAGCCTGCGCGTGGGAGTGCTGCCGGGAGCAGATGGCTGGCAGCCCTGCTGCTGCAGGGTTAGCTGGCTCGTGGGGAGCTGCCAGGCCTGTGCAGGGAGGAGGGCATCGTGCCCTTTGGAGGAGAGCGGGGTGTGATGCAGCAGCCTGGAGGCTTCCCCAAACACAGTAGAGTCTGACTTGGACCACGCTGCTACTCAGCCTTCAGAGATGTACCTTGTTTTCCCTCTGAGGATTGCCCAGAAGAACAGAACTCTTAAATTGTTTGCAGGTTAATGGGAGGCTTTTTCTACATCTTTCTGATACTGCAGGGTAAAGTGCTGTCAGTCACACAAGTACACACACACAACTCATCTTCTCCCCAGCCCCCGGACTAGACTTGGGCTCCCAGAATTACATGACTGGCTCAAAAAACCTGAATTTACCATCTGGTGTACTCCTAATTGTCTTTCTGTCTTCCAAAACCTTAATTCTAAGCCAGGAGCTATTTTATTTTTTTTAATGAGAACTGTTTTTGTTTGTAACTAAGTTCCAGGACTCCAGAAGGTGGAGCTTTAAGGAAAGCCTTGGGGGGGGGGGGCGGGGTTCAGCTCCAGTAGCACTGAAAGGAAGCTGAGAAGCAAAAACCTTAGTGGAGAGGATGGGCCAGAAGGCACTGAAAAGGTAATTCTGTTTGACTTGAGCAGTAGCTGGTGGAAATGGCTGCATGTTCCAAGGAACTGCATGTTACAAATGCATGGCTCATGGCATGCAAAGCAATCAAATCACGAGTTAATGACTAGACCAGTGGGAGAGGCAAGCAGGCAGTATAGGTTGTTAAATCATTAAAAAAATAAAACCACATGAAAAATCAACACTGCATTTTCAAGTTCAGAACTTGGCTTCCATGATCTGCTTTTACATGAGGAAGAAATTGGAAGTTGAAGGGTGAAGAGTCTTGAAAATATCTGCCTTGGTTTTAATTGCTAATAATGTTTTTGACGGGCAGTGGCTATACTGCCTCCAAATAGTGATACACTTGACCGTTTAAGACATTGGGCATCTAATCCATTGGAAGTCTGACTGTGCAGAAAGTACTGCTACAAAACGCCCATTGAAGTCAGGGTGCTAAAAGAAAATCTTTAAAAATGCTGATATGACAGCATGAATGAAAGATTGAATTTGGCACACCGTGTTTTGTCAGGGATGCATGGGTCTGGAGCTCATTGACTAATATCAGTCAGATAATTCTGATCTAAAATCTTTCATTCTTTCCCATATTGTTCTGCTGAACATATGACATGGAATTCGGGGAAAGAAGAATAAAATGTTAAGATTTTAAAATGTAACTTTTATAGCATATTAATGTCTATTCTCATATCTGTTTTGAGGTATCCTATGGAGTTAAGGTTCTTGGAGCTTGGATGCTTCTTGACTGGACAGCCAGTGTTTCCCCTAACCATAGTCTTTTAAAGCTGTTGCATGGTGTTTCCTTGAAGCTTTTTGTCCCCAGACAAGCTTACTGTGTTTGGAAACCTCAAGCAGAGCAGTAAGCTGTTTGTTTGATATGGAATCTTGAATGTGAATGGGGGTGTGTGATAAAGTTGGTAGGTGCCTAATATTGGCTGATTCACTAAATAGCTTGGTACATTTCTAGTACTTAGGATGCAAGCGGCTTGCTTTTGATAAAGCAGCTTTGAGAAATTCTTTGTGTCATATAGAGATGAATTGCTTTTCGTCTGATTTCTTTCTTTTTGAAGATATAGGACCTTCTAGTTTTGGTGAAACAAGCATTATTGCTGCTATCTCCATTGATAAAGAAATGTGAAAAAGAAAATTTCCATCGAGTATGGATGGTCCTGCCCAGAGCACCTGAAAATGCTTCTAATCTCTGCCCTGTAACTGGACTAAAGAAGTCATTAAAGGCCTGCTAGATAAACAGTTGCGCAAGGCCTTTAATAGGGAAATTAGTTTGAACTTTGTGCTGACACCATTTCCTGCTATTATTACATGCAAATAAATAAAGTGGGGGGAAAAAACAACATGCCCAAACGTAAGATCAGCCATTGGACTCTGTACTGCTTGATGGAGTGGCCGCAAACACACAAGAAAATATTTCAAAGTCAAGGATTTGTCTTCTGGGAGATGCTCGAAAAGGTTATCCTCCATACAGCTCTTTCTCTAGGGCTCCTTCTCTAGTTAACCAAGAGAAGTTGTTGCATGCAGCTTCAGCTCCTTTGGAAGAGCCAAACTTGGTCTCTCTTCTCCTTAGGCAGATTTTCAACTACTGTGGTTTTGGAGATTCCGCTGTGCAAGCGTGCATCCTTGCAGTGCAAGTGGAAGATAAGCTGCTTCTTCCTGAGACTTGACATGTCTCTCGCAATTAACCTGAGGACCTTCAGAGGTCACAGACATAAAAACATGGCTTCAGAGGAGTCATTTTCTATAAGGCTGAGGAGGAGCCCTTTTTTGAAGAGCTGAAGTTGGCCTTTGTTGATATTCCTCCTGCTTTTCATCCTATCCACTCTGTCTGCTATTGGGTAGTCTTAAGTATGGTGCTGGAAGTCAGCAATGATTTAAAAAAACAAAAACAAAAAAACCTCTGTCAGTGACCTAGATCCAGTGAAGTTTTCCATTATTTAGATCACATCTTGCAGATAACGCAGAAAGCTTGTGTTTGGGAGAAGGCTCTCAATTTTAGGTTGAATTAGGTAATCGTCTCTTTAAAAAGTAGGATTATTTTAGATAAAGACAGCTGAAGGGCTCCCTTTGACCACTGATACTGCTCTTTTGATTGCATGAATATGCTTAGCAGTTGATGGTAAACTTTAGAAGTGACACGTTTAAAATGTCCCAGTTTTTTGTTTTGTTTTTCCTCGTGCTGTTCTTTGGCAGGTGCAGACTCCAAAAGAGCCAAGCAGGCGGGGTGTGCAGCCTGCGAGGTCTGGGCCCTGTGCTGCCCAGTTAGACCTCAGCTCTTGCCAAGTGAGGTCAGTAGGAGGGATGACCCCGGGGTTGAATTTGTAAAGAACCAATAAGTGTTTTAATCCTGCAGAGTCCTGAGGGAGTTGGATGCCCCAAAACTTGGTAACAAGCTGTACCAGACAGGTGTGGGGCTGCACACAGGCCTGTGGCTCCAGCTCACACACCTTATGTACAGTCCTTTAGAAGCAAGAGAGCTGCCATCACATTAATGAGCTGAAAATGAGAGTAACGTGAAGTATTTGTCCAGTTTATTCATGCGAAAGAGTGAGTTGGCACAGCTACACTGATGCCTCCTGGTGCTGCCGCAGGAACAAATCCCGGCAGGAGCTTGCTCCGTCGCTGCTGGGGGGCCAAAGCAGAAGTGGGGCTGAGCACTGAGGCCTGGCAGCTGGGGGCCTGGCCTTTGTGCTGAGTTGATATTTTAGAGAAATGAGACGCTGCCTGCTCTGGCAGTAGTGCCTGGCACGGGGAGGTCCGCAGGGCTGGGACCAGCTGTGTGCGCGTTAGCAAGCTCGGGGCAGGAAACAGGGGCAGCTACTGAGCAAACGGTGCTAAGGAACTGGCATCCGCTCTGCGTGAGTGCTGGAAACTTTGCTTCTGCCTAACTCTAGTCTGCACCTGTGGACCAACGCTCACTAGTGACTGGAGTTCATTTCTGGTTTAGTTTCAGACTGGGGATATCTGTTTACGTGCTCTGAGACTGTCATCTGAACCAAAACATGGTAACCAAGAACACTTGGGAGATGTGCTTTAAGGGTGTTCCTGATGGGAGTCCGATGCTAATGTAGATTCATCCAGGACCCAGGAGCTCACAGCTGTGCTGCGTAACACAGCAATGTGTGCTTTAGAGGTGTCTAATTACAGCATCAGAGTCTGATTTCAAACAGATCAATACTTATTATTTAAAAGGGAGGTATGTTTGGAGGAGAGCAATAATGAAATAATGTGCCTTCAGCTTAGGCAGTAACACAAGTGCTACAGAAGCAGAGCTGCCTTTCTAGGCCGTGCATTGCTGTGGTGGTGTTTCTTGCCTGCCCTGATCGCTGAGCAGCTGCAGGAGGTGGAGCACGTTTGCCTAATGGGAAGAGACGGCTTTCTGTTCTCAGCCAGGGCTGGAGGGGAGAGACCTTCCAGCAGGGACAGAGCACAAAATGTCGAAGTTTGAATGCTGAGTTTCAGGTCGTGGCAGTGCTGTCTCCTGTGGAGTTAAATAGGAGTCTGACTAGGACAGAAACAAAACCGAGTGCTGCTTCTGATTATTTTTGTGAATTTTCTCCTCAATTCTGTGAGGTTTTTCTGTAGTGGAAAAAGCATCGCGTGGCCCTGCTTAGGGACGTGAAGCACGATGCTCCTGTCCTGTGAGCTGCAGTTTAAGCACAAGTGAATCAAGTTCTTGCGAAATCAGCCACTGCAGTGTAATGAGCAGCTTAACAATCCAGCACTTCTAGTGGAAGATTTCCTGGTCGCAGTCAGTTTTACTGCTGTTGAGACTGTCACATCTGATGCGTGTGTGGGCAAAGGTTTCGTAGAACAACAGGACAAGTTGGAGCCCTTCTGTCTGGTAGCAGGGGCCTGGTTCTGGCTGCCCGCTGCCAGCTGCAGCCTGTGTCTTGAGCAGAGCACCAAGCCTCCCTTGCCAGAGCCAAATCCAAACCAGTATAAGGCTGCAAAAGGGACTGGTAATGCTGCAGTGTCTTGCTGCCCACATGCGCTGCAGATCCCCCAGAAGTAGGGGCCGTGTACACCAGTGCCTGTGCTGCAGAGCTCCCACTGCACCCCGCGGTGCCTGGGGAGATACAGGCAGGGGACGTCTGCCAGGTCAGCATCACTCCCCCCTTGCTGCTTGCGTGCCTGCCTCCTTAGGGATACGCTGCTTCTGAATGTAGGCCAGTGCTTCATAAGCCTCTGTCATTCTTTGCTTGGGTACAGCAAACAACTGCAGGGCAGAGAGGGGGCCTTATTTTGCACTCGGATGGCGTGCTGCGGTAGTTTGCTGGGAAATAGCTGTGCTCAGTGAGAGGGGTGTCTCTGGCTGCTCTCCAAGCACAGTCAAACACAGATACTGAGGCTAAGGAGACCAAGCTGTGTCTCTGGGTCTCCTTTCCTTCCATCCCAGGCAGCAGAGAAGCTAGTTGCCTCTTCTGCACCTTCTCCCAGGCTTTGCACATCAAGACAAAGAGCCCAAGATACAGAGTCTGGGCACTGGCAGTGCTTTGTCCCAGCTCCCACTGCGTACTGTGCAGGGCTGCAAGGGAAAGTGGCCTTGGGAACCAGGCTGCCCACATTTAGCAGGGGCAGGCAAGTCCTGGGCTGTCTTTGCTTTGGGATCATCTTCCTTTGTAGAGCTAAATGGGGTTTGTCCACCTCATGTGATGTTTGGTCTAGAAATCCTTCCTAATACGTTTGAATGACATGAAATGCTTCGTGGGGGGGAGCATGCTGAAGAGGAGGGTTGTGTCTGAAGGGATTTGCTGGTGAAAATGGGTCTCAAATCCCTGGACAGAGATCCCTATTACTTTAGCTGAGTAGGGCCTCATGTAACGATTGGATCTCAGCTCTGACAGCTGGTTCTTGTTCTATCACTCTAGGGTTTTGGTATAAAGTTGTGGAAATCACCTAAGAATGGTTATTGTAAAATCTAGCAGTCACTCCTGTGTTCATCTTCGGACTGCTGTATGTGTTTGCTTTTGTTAAGATAAGTTGAGGAGCTGTGCCCTAGGGAGTGGCAAGCCAGGAAGAAAGGCTGTTCCATTTCTGCAGCGCCCAGGATCACCTTCCAAGTATGAGTTCCCTAAATAAGCGCTCCCCTGTCCACTGTGAAACAGCACTGGCCATCTTGAGAGACTGAGAATTTGGCGCAGGGCAAGTGACATTTTAGTAAACGGGCTTAAACCAGAGGGTTGGAAAGGAGAACATCTGATCTCTGTGTTTTCCATAGCTCCCAGTGTGCTTTTAATCAAAGCAGATTCTAAATTCTGTCAGGTCTCCTGCATTTGGAGTCTGAGTTCTTTCTTTCCTGTCCCTTTTTTGAGGGACTGCCATCTTACCCCACAACTGCCCCCTTGCTGTCCACATCTGTGCCGTGCAGAGCAGCGCCGTGCTCAGTGCTGTGCTCAGCCTGTGCGACCTGCAGTTAGAAGAGGTGCTAGCGACACAGACAAGGCTTGGGAGTCCGAGCGAGCTCATTCCCTATGGGCACTCTTTGTCAGGCACTCTTCAGTTTAATCACTAAAGTGCAGGGCAGAAGGAAGTGTTCAGCACTGGGTGACATCGTGTCACCATACAGAGCGTGCTGGGGGCACCCCCGTGCCCATGCCACGCTGCTGTAAAAGTGTTCTTTATAGTGGGGTGCTTTGTGTGGCCTGTTTGTGCAAAACAGGATGCTTGGTACTTTCCAGCTGGGCTATCTGCTATCTGGTTCAGCCTGTGCAATCTTTGCCCCCGCCGAGTGCACACCCAGAGAAAACAACCAGGCTGATGCCCGCGTCCTTCCTGGTCCCCTGCTGCTGCTGCTGCTCCATTCGGGGATCAGCTCGGGGCAGCGAGGGGCGAAGAGCACGGTGCCAGCACAGGCAGCAGGCAGGGCCCACGGCTCAGCCATGCCCGGGCTCAGGGCTTGTCAGTTGGGAAGCAGGTGACTTTACAGCTCGGCGCTTATTTCCCGAACTTCTTATCTGCAGAAGTGGGGCAAAGGTAGAAACGGGGGGAGTGCTCACCGGGAAGTGGGTGCTGCGGGGCTGTTGCATCAGAGTTGTCAGTTCTGATCACGGGACAGGCCACATGTTCGATCAAGTCATTATCAGCGACCTCTTATCTGGGTCTGCCTGTCAGCTGGGGAGGGGGAAGGCGGCAGGTTAGGTCAGGGAGGTGGGCATGCTGCTGTGATGCACCTCGCTGTTGGGCTGGAGATCCCACCTGAGGCCACTGCTCCTTGGGGGGTGCCTGGAAAGGGGCAGCTCCTGCCCCTGCCCCTGCCCCCCTGCTGATGTGTGGCCACTTCCTGGAGTAAAAAGTGTTTGGGTCTTGTCTTTTTAGCAGAAGCACAAGCTTGGTATGCTCAAATCCCTTCCCTTTTTCTTTGAAACATGCAATCCTGTTGAGCTGATGGGGACTGGTAGATGTAGGGCGGAAAAGACAGGGTATGGGCGCTGCCGAGAGCAGGACACTTTCCCTTATAGTTTAGGGGCTGAAATGCACACCTGTGAGTGCGTGCAGGTTGTGTTGATGGCTGAGTCCCAGGGAGGGGATACAGCAGGGAGCTGCAATTTCCAAGCCATAAGGTGCTTGGGCATGAGTGAATATTTGGGCACGGTGTCAAGGTGTGGAGAAGGCATCGCTGTGGCAAAGGGATGGGGCAGTTGTGTGTGACAGCTCAAAGGGCCACAGCTCGCTCCAGGGAGGCAGCGCATGGGAGTGGGGTGATGGCTGTGGTGCTCTGAGGACACTGCAGGGTGCGGTAACTGCAAGAAGGTGACCTTGTGTCAGGTGGGGCCTGCGAACGAACTGAGGCTGGAGTGGGGCTGTGCAGATGCAGGCACTCTAGAGGACAAAACTGGGTCCTGGATTAGCTTTTTTTTTTTTTTTTGGCAGGGGACTGCTTTTGAAAGACCCGGAATTAATCTGGGGTTTGTGAGGGCTGTGGGTGAGAAAGTAACAAAGCAGCCCTGTTAAAGGGGACCTTAGCAGGCAGGGAGGACAGGGCCTGTTCAGCTCCAGGCCAGTATTTCCCTTGAGCATATGCTGATAGCTGAACTAGTGGAGCAGTCAGGCTTTACCAGGATGAAGGATGTGGGGGTCTCTGGTTGGCAGAGGGGTTTGGAGGGTTTGTCAGGGTGTTGGAGAGGATGAGGATGGCCATTGCATGGGAAAGGCAGAAGCTGAGGGCACGTGGGCTGGGAAAATGCTGGCAAAGTGCCCCAGCTGCGTTCAAGTCATCTTTCGCATCACTGCCCTAACTGCTGTGGCACTTGGCAGCCCAGCCGTGACCCTAAACCTGCCCTGAGGGCAGAACAGGGCTGAACTGGCCCCCGTATCTCTTGTAGGGCATGGGGATGTGAACGTGCTGGCCTCTGTCCCCAGCAAGCTGTGGCTGCCTGCAGGGTGCCCACGGCCCCAGGCTGCAGGCAGGGAAGGCGCCCGGGCTCCGCTAGCACTGGGCTCAGCTCCGTTAGCCTAACCTGCTGCCAACACCTGCCTTGCCTCTCGCCTCTTCCGCTGCACACAGGAGCCCAGAAGGGCCCTGGTGTGTTGTTTTCTATTTAGGAGGTTAGCGAGGTGCATGGTGAATTCCCTTGCTTGTAGCATTTCAGACGAGCACTTGGATATCTTGTTGAGGGATAATGTGTTTGGAGGTAGCTGAGGGGAAAAGCAATGTCTTGAAAAAGACAGAGGTGATTGGATTAGGTGACTTCATGGTTCCCCAGGCTTTTAAAACTCTACTGCAGCAGTGCATCTGCCATTAGTTACTGGGGTTTATGGAGGAGCACCTCCACAGATGACCAGTGATGTCTCATAGCTGTTAGGAACGGAACTCCTGCGTTGTGTTTGGATGGTGCAGCTCTTGCTGCAGGGTAAGATAGAGCCTGGGAACAAGTAAAGAACATTGCATCTCACTCTCTGAAACTGCTGCAATACAAAGGCTCCAAATCCACTTAGGGTGCTGCCTGCAGGTAGCAGCAATGTTGGATAGGTTTTTCCCGTGAGAGAAACACAGGATGGATAATGGCAAACTGAATCTTAGGCTTTCTGGCTGTCACCTCCCCTGCTTACACAGTGACTTTCTGGATAAGGCAAGTGTTTGATAGGAGCTTTGGCAAAGGATAAGGTAAGCTTTCTAGCCAGCACAGCTTCTAACTTGAAGTGTTGTTAAGGATGTAGTTAGTGTAAATATGGGCAAATACTTGCAGCTGTAAAAACACCTTAAACAAGGGAGTGGGGAGTAAGTCACATCGTGCTCTGTCACACTGCACAGTTGAAGATCACAGTCCTAAGAACTATGAGTATGCAAGTAACTGCTGGTAGGAATGGCTCCACTGGAACAATGTAGCTTCCCCTCCTGGCCTGTGCTAGAGCTCTAGTCGTGAGAAATGGCCCAGCCCTTTTTGTGGTGCATCTAAGAATTTTCATCTGCTGAAATTCCCAGGCTGCAAATAAGCTGAGCCAGACTTGTGTTAATATCTGCTTTTAAGATATCCTGTCTCCATTACTAGCAAAGCTCAGATTTGAATGGCTGACAAAGCAGCCTGTGCAGCTCTCCTGGAACAGCAGCTGCTCTATCAATGTATGGAACAAGCTAAGTATTAATCCATGGAGACTTAAACTGGCTTTTGTATGAGCAGGAACAGGGGCACAGTAGGACCAGTGATGGTGTGAACTCCCCACGTAGCAGAAAAAGCTTTCAACCTCTAAAAATGAAAGAATTTAACAGTAACTGTATTGTAACCCTGCGTGAGGGGACAGCTGAGCTAGCACTAAATGCAGCATTCTTTTATTTTAGACTTGTATAGACTGGTTGGGATTTGATTGAACGTCAGAAAATACACAGCCTAAGCACTAGAGAAGACTTGACTTTAGAATTCAGTAGGGTTTATTCTACAAATCTTAGATCAATGCCAATGATACAAGTTTTATGAATTCTCATTAAAAATACAAGTCAGTATAAAGATTCCAATAGTAATATAATGCATGATGATTCCGTTTCAAAACTTAAGGAATGAATCTGGGTTTTGGACCATGCTACAGAAAAGGGGAATACAACATAGGAGAAAATATTTAGTTGACCTCCCTTACTGTAGGAGGGGCCTGTGCCTTATTGCCACAATACCTGAAAAAGCAATATGAAGTGCATAGCAGCCTTGCCTGTACAGTCTCTAGGCAAAACTGTTGAATTTAGCATTCTCCTCCTTCTCTCCCACACAGTTCTAGTAATTAAGTAATTGATAGCCTGATATCGCACCAATAACTTAAAGCTATAGCAATACCACCCCCCATAATGATTGCAAACAGTCCTTTGAACTGTAAAATCTTCTTGTGATGCACTGAAACTTTTTACACTCTAAGCATTTTGTCCAGTGTTCCAGGAATCCTAAATACTGATTCAAATCAAAGATTTAGTTCCATATTCCAAACTCTGGTCTATTCCTTTTAAAAGGAAATGATTATTGCAAAACCTCAGTGCGGTCTAATACTCACATGTGTTGTTCATAGCTTCAGGCACGGAATATAAATCAGATTTTCTTGAACCTAGCCCTCTGATATGATGAAAGCCACTACAGCTTTCTCTAAATAGTTGAAATTTGGCCACAGAATTACTAGAGTGAATGCTTTGGAGTGGGGCAGAGCGAAACTGCACTTGCTTTCTGGGAGCTGTCTGCACTTTTAAGAGTATTAGACTTAGTAAAGCCATACCCTATGCCTAGGTTTTAGAGAAACTGTTTACCACAAGAGGCAACTTTTGACAAGATGTGCACCTCTTCCCACTAATGCTGTACATATACCTGTTAATGTCTAGTGAAGCTTTTACCCCACCAAAAAAACACGTCCCTCTTGCTGAGCCCAGTCACTTCTTGTAGCAAACCACATTAACATCACAGAGCAGGTATCATGCATCTATCTGCAAAAGCAGACAGGAAAACTAGGCTTAACAATAAGCATACATTTCCAAACAGAATTTGGGTGAGGACAGTGACATTTAACTGAAACTCGGCTTTTATCATAATACAAAAATCCAAGAACACTGGATATACAGAAGCTGCTGGCTTCCACACATTAGTTAAAGAAAACCCCTTCTTGCATAAATGGAGCAGCAGCACAGAACAAGCACAGACTTGGCTGTACAAATACATCTCTTCTGCTGAAGGAATTTACAGGAGTTTTCCACCTGGAATCATACTATAATGTTTTAACGTCATACCAGTGGTGGCAAAACCTTAGCCATCATGCAGGCTAATGGGAATTTTTTCTGCCTTACAGAACACTGCTGTGCTTCCTTTGAATAAGTATAGTCACTGATTTGTCTTTGTAGTAAATGCCTCCTATACCTAACAGTCACGTTTAGTCAGAAGTAAAAAAGCTCAGTAGCCCATCCTGGGCCTTAGTACAGTCAAGATGACAACAAAATACAAGGATGTAATTGAACTGCATATTATCATAGAAAACAGATTTACTCTGCATTTAAGTCACATTTAATACAAGACAAGTTGGTCTGAAATGGTGAACTGGTTCTGTTTGGAACAAAGTATGGCACAGATTCCCAATAGCTATGGACACTGTGTAAATAACACATTTTTCTCTTTGCAATGATTATCAATTCGCCAAAAATAGTGTAACAGTCAAACGGGAAGAGTGAAGGAAAACAGATTTAAGGGAAGAAATAATAAAAAAGTCTAAATTGAAAATAAATGACTGCTTTTGTAAGAAACTTTATTTAACTTCATTTTTAAAAATGCATTCTCTCCTCAGAACAAATGCCACCTTAAAAAAAGATTGCAGTAGCACACGCTTGCACTCAAAGGAAAACATGCAAACCTGATGGCTGAAAAAAATCTGCATAAAAATCCAAGACTTCAGGCAAAAGTTTGCCCCATGTGCCTTCAGGGACCCCAGACCATAGACAGCTTTCAGTGCAATGCCTCTTGCTTCCAATTGGTGGGGAAAATATATGGCAGAAGCTTGTCTTCTGACACCTACACTCTCCCAAATGTTTGGAGCAAAACCAGTTTCTGCTATATTTTAAAATATTGTTAAATGGTTGCAGAAAGTATAAACGGAATTCAATAAAATGTCAGAATCCAGTGAAGAAAAACTTTTGATTTCTACCCTGTGCCATACATTTCTTAAAAAAATTAGACAGAAAAACAGATTTTATTAATACACCCTCTTTAAATTTTTTATTTCTGAAAGCAGCTCTTTATGCAAATCATAAGCAGTTCCTGAGTAACTGCAGTAAACAGTGTCTTTTAAATATTTTTGCGCCTCAGCTCTTCTGTTTTGGTTCTTCCTTGTTTTTCTCCCTACTTTTCAAGTTTAATCTCAGTTCCTTTTTCAAAAAAATGTGCAAGTTCAGTTAGCATCATTTCCAGAAGTCCACAGCTTGCAGGTCCTCCTGCAACAACTATAAGATCTGCACGTGTGCTAGGTTGTATTCCTATACCTATTGCAGATTTTGCTCTCAAACCTGTACAGCATGCATTTTCACGTCTTCTTCAGCATACGGCGGGACTGCCATGTATGGAATTTATTGTAGGCCGTCTGCAGCATCTCTTCTATATGACTTATCAACTGAAAGATTAAGAGGAGAAAAAAATAAATGTCTCAGCTACCACGAAATAGATCCCCTCCCCTGCCTCTGATCAAACAGATGCTCAGTTGGATTATTCCTTTCATTCACTCTGAGCGATCTCACCAAGATCAAGGAGGCATGCCAGATGAGGAGAGAAAGGACCTAGAAGCTCTATGCTAACTGCAGAGGTAGCAGTTCAGAGAGCTACTAAGCTGAAGAGGTCCCAGGGACGTGACACTTGGTTCTGCTGTTTGTTCCGGTATTTAGTCTGTAACCACTTAAAGTCTGATATGGTAGGAGATTATTCTGAAGTAGCTCAAGTTCTACTTCATGATGGAAATAGAAAGTGAAACATAACTTGCCCCTTTCTGTTGTCTCACTTGAGGAATTTCCAAAGTTATAGCTCTTGACAAGTTTGTTGTCATTCAGCAAGGTAGCCAGGGAGAGTCAAGGAGAAAAGGCATACCTAACTTCGTACCTAATTTCCCTCTGCCAATTTTCTCAGTAGTAATAAAAAAAACAAAATGACATAGGATAAGAAGCAGCAAAGCCACCATCCTTTGATAATTACGATTCACATTACCAATTATGTAATTAATATAATGTAATTAAAGTTAAGAGTAATTTTCCCTTACATTTGTGCTTAAATACTGTCTCCGAATCTTTTCTTGGAATGGGCAGAGCTTTGTCACCTGAAATCTTTCCAAGTTGCTCCTCATTTTCACAACCTGAGAGAGAGACAGAAACCAATGTTGTAATTGCTTGCACAGAACACCTTGTAACTCATTCTGGGGGATACTTTAAGTATGTACAGTTTGAGGAAGGAAAAACTCCTAAAACATCTTTAACTTAAAGCATATTTATTTTTGAGTACAACATGCCTGAAAATCCACTGTGGTGGCAAGGTGATTACTATTACGTGGTCAGTGAATTCTATAGATATTAACCAAAACATCATTTTTTTAATTTTTTTTTTCTTCACGCAAAGACTGTATGGTGAATTTCAGGCCACATTTTGCAGCAGAAAATTTAAGATGGCTGAATGCAAGTTTTTAATCTTTGTGATCCACGTGAGGTCAGAGGTTGAGAATGGCAACAGAAAAACTGTAACAATCCTACCTGGTTACAGCCAGACATCCTTTCATTAAGGCAGCTCTGTTCTAAAAAGCAGTGCATGTTTTGAAGCTGAGTGATTTTTGCAATGGATAGAAGGATAAGGAAAACTTCCTTGTAAACAGTGTTGCAGACATTAGGTCTTAAAAGCTGCGAAAGGGGGGGCGATAGTTTCTGTGTGTTAAACTGACAATGATAAATCTGCAGCTGGAAAACAGCCAACCATTCTGCTGGAAACTAGAGCACAGCAAGTGTTCCTGAAGGGTGTTAAGAGGCCTACAGGGATAAGTATGACTTTAGCCAATAGTACCAAGTTGCTGAAAAAAAGTCACATTTTATAGTGTTCTGTGAACTTCAGTTCTAGGGATGAGTTCTGTGCATCAAGTTAATGATGGTCATTTTAGACCATGATATGGCCATGTCTTAACCATGCCCACACTAGGAAGGCTCCACCTTACCTTTTCTTCTAGGAATGGCGTGTTAACTGGAAAGCAGGACCAGAAGTGTCGTAGCAGTTCCCCTACTGCCACGTACAAGTGTTTTAGTTCAGACTGAACGTCATTTGGCACCATCTCTGCAACGGGAAAAAGGCTTTGTCACTTCACTCAAAACTAACATATGTAAAATGAGAATGTTAGGCTAATGAAGAAGCTTAGTAATACACATTTCGTAGTAGAATGACAGAAAGGTTGGCTGGGAGGGACCTCTGAGGTGCCTCACACCTGAAGTAGGACTATCAGTGGCATTAGATCAGGTCAGTTGCTTATTTATGGCTATGCATGGAAACTCATAATATTGAGGCAGATCTATAGCCAGGCTAACAATGGACACTGTGCTTTAATCCAGAATTAGAAGTAATAATTAGAAATAATTATTGTTGTTACAGCGGGGCAGTACTGACTGCTTCTGGGACCAGAGCCTTGTTCTGTTCAAAGCCCAGTGCAAAATGGGCTGTGAGGTGTGCGGTGAATACTGCAAGCTAATGTAACTTCTAACTTTCCCCGCTGTTACATGGGCAAAGAGAACAGTCACAGCACCTGTCAGTGACAGGGCACACGGAAGACAAGAAGTTTAGGCAGGAACAAGGAACTTTCTCCCCAGCAGCGCTTTAAAGAAAAAAATGGCTACACTGTTCAAGAACAGGGAGGGCACCGCAACTGTAAACAGCAGGGATAAAAAGCACAGCCTGTCACTGAGAATGGCAGGAGCAGTCACTTGAACAGTACATAACAAACTTGAGGATGAGGCTGTTAAAAAGAAGGTGGTTAGGTTTGATGAAAAGGAGTTTAGCAGCCAGTCTGTCAGTTGGGATGGCCAGAAAGCCTTGTTACTGGCTTGCTGACTCCTTTCTGTTTATTACCATGAGAAATTCATACTACTTCAGCAGACTGCATAGTCTCTGCTGTCCTTCAGATCAAGTACAAAATATGAACTAGAGAACCGTACTAAACCCTGCCTTGTGAGAACAGGGATTCATCTGCTGTGAGACTAAAGGGAAGGGAACTTAAGCTGGCACGAATGTGACAACAGGAAATAGAGCAGTTGAATGGAGATGGGAGAAGGAGGAGTTGCCTGTTTACCCTTGTAGTCCACAAGAAAAACATCCTTCACAGGGAGCTGTGGATCTTAAATGCAGGCTGCAAAAAACCTAGTTCCAAACAATTACCTAGAACACACTTCTTTAGAGCTCTCCCAGACTATGCCTTTTACTATGCCTTTTATTTTCTAAAATCCAGGAAAAAATACAAGTAAGAATGCTGAGCAAGCAAACCCATTAACTGTACAACGACTTAGTATCAGGTGCATCCTTTATCACTTGCTCTGTAAAGTTCCGTCATTCACTTGCACTGGTACAGCCAGCGCCGCCCTCATAGGGTGCCTGGGTTGTTTTTTTTTTCTTGTTGCCATAACCAGTCTTACTCCAGCTACATGTTTCCAGAATTTCCTTTATCAGTGTAACATATTCTAAGAGAGAGATGAAACAGCAAGCTGCTTTAAAAAGGAATAAAATGTGATTCAAGTACTATACATCCTAAGTCCTTACGGTTTATGGCTTGCTGTGTTCCACCCTGCATAAGTGCTCCTCCAGGTGACAGGACTGCAATAGTGCTAGTAGCATCACCACTTGAAAGAACCTGAAGGGAAAGAGGTAACAATTATTTCAGTCCTTAAATTAAATTGTGTAAGAAACCTAATTGTAGATATAGTTGGGAAGATACAGTGGAAGCTCTGATGAAGAGTTTGCTGTACTGAAGAATTAAATGAGGTGGCTTTGTTAGCTCATGTTTTCAATGAAAGCTCTCCAATTATGAACCAACAAACCTTTCCTTTACCTAGTATGTGAACTGGCTGCGCAGCTACTCCTACAGGATAATCCTCACAATACAGAGATGTGACACGTTCACAGTTGTGACCCCTTTTCTTATGGCCAAATTTAAGAAGGGTAGTTCAGAAACTGGCTGGTGAGATGGCCATACTATCCACACGCTGCTAAAAGCGAACTTCTCTGCAGCCCATACTTAAAAACAGATCCTACCTAAATGCATTTTGGGGTAAAAGACCCATTCAGTTATATGCCTGCTTACTAGACCTTCTAACACCATGATATCTTAATTTTCAGAGGGTGGCATCAATAATATTTGCCAGTATTCATGTTGCATGATTGTCCTCCTTTACTATTTTATGCCTTTACTATTTCTTCAGAACAATATGGTAACGGTAGAATATAACTCTGAATATCAGCAAAGCTTCAACTGTCTTTTTTTTTTATTATTATTTTCTGTGTTTATATTTTAAACACAACAGCTCAAAAGGTATCACCTAAAGTTGTAAATTATGTTTAGGCTGAGTTAGAATTCCAGTAGCCGAGAGACAGAAAGCTAGATGTTAACATTAGGAAAGGAATTCTGCTGAAAACTCTTCCATACCTGAGTTAGTTTGGGTACGTATGCCTCCATTTCTTGCCTAATACTATGAAAAGAACTAATTATATCCTGACTGGTTGCATATTGCTGTGATTGAATTGGAGTTGGACCATGATAATACCTGTGAGAGAGAAAAGTATATTAATAGGAGTGTTGGTAAAAATGGAAAAAAATCATTGGACAGCCATTCATATCTTTGCAATTTTAGATGCTTTGCAACTGTTGACTCCACTATCTAAATCCTGTTTGTTGGCATGAAAAGTAAATGTATTGCCATGTGGAAAGAGGTTGGGTTAGAAATGGTATGGCACCAAAATAAGACATTTATATTGAATCTGCGAGCATCATTCTGCCAATGAAAAGCTACCTGTGCCACCTATTTTGCTCAGTTCTGGGAATATCATCATAATGAAGGAATTGACACTGCTTTTATTTGAACCTCAGCTAAACGAAGTTACACGCACATTTGGATCTGTTCTCTTTCCTGTGGTATCACTCCTTCTCTAAAGTTACTTCTATGGTTCTTAAACTGAAGAGTCTAAAAAACAACTACTAGAAAAATATAAGAGCAGTGGCCAGTCCAAACTATCCCAACAGCCCTTCTCTCCCCTGGGAGTGGATTTTGCTTGGAATTGTATATGAACACTTGCTACACGTTTTTCCACTGAGCTGCAACAAAGTGCTGAACCTTTAAGATAAGTCTGTTAAGATTGTCATAGAAATTATATCAAAGCCCTCCTAGTAGGTTTACAGAGGCTTAACGAGCTGAGAAGCAAGGTAAAATCAAACTACAAATTTAAATGGGAATTACTTGGAAGATGGTTTATGCAGGAATTCATGTTTTGTTTCTAAATTTAGCCTAAACACACTTCATTGCGGCACAGTGGAAACTAAATCAGCCGATTGTGTGCAGGCTGTGATGAGACCTGCTAGATAGAATATGCTGAAATAGCCCAGCATATTTGGTTAACTTACCTGTCAGATTTCTTTAAGTTTAGTGCAATAGTTTTAACGCTATTATTCTTTGCTAAATCTTCATATTCAATGGACTCCTGTAGTTTCACCTAAAAATAAACCAAAGAATTGTACACTTCACTAATTAGAGCGCAATTTGGCACATTTACTGCCTTTTTTCTCTCACTTAACTGAGTTTGTGTGAAAGGGCTAGTAACACCTTAATGAAAACAAAATTGGCTGGAATGGTTTGTGTCTACTCTCCTAAGCCCAGTACCGTTTTAAACGTGCAGCTTGCAAGTCTTGGCACTACTGCTTTTTCTGTAGATTCTGACCAAAACTCACAGTCCCCGACACTTGAGAAATTATTTTGCTATACATACATCATTCTTTTTTCTCTCTAAATAAGTCCTGCTATCTCCAGATTAACAGAAATAGTAATAATGTAATGACTGGAGTACAAGAGTGTAGGACTAACATCCTAACAGTTGCTCAAGATATTTGGTGACAATAGAGCTAGAGCATTCGTGGTGAGAGGTGTCACCACAGTGGTGACAGACTTTTTCAGCATGGGTAACACCACGGGTAGTTTTCCTTCTGTAGGCTCCCACTCTTATGCTACTTTCTCATTCCTCTCATCATCACATTTGTTCTTGTCCTGGTCTATTTACTTCCTCAGTAAAAGCCTGGAGCTTTCAGGAAGTCAAAGCTGTTGACCACTGCAACGTTTAACAACTTGGGTGTTTTACAGCCTTTTCTCACTACATATGCAGGTTTTGAGTCAGCTTGGCATTTTCTATTTTGGCTGTCAACTCTATCAAGGAGTATTCAGTTAAGTTCTGTAGCAGTTGTAGTACTTCTTCCCCACTTTGTGAGCTGCTGTTGTTCATCTGAAACAGGCTGTTGCCCTAGTTCAATGCACCAGGCATCACTACTCTTTCCGTTGAACCTTCCTCCAGCTTCTGACTTTAAGATGAAGGCTGCTGCGTGCCAGTTCAATCATCCCGTCTATAAACATACACTTGACAAGTTAATATTGTCTCCTGAACACCCCTCTCTCTTTCATATGTATGTTTTCTAGAAGTGTTCAGGCAAAAAGCAAAAATACATCTGCACAGCATGGAAAGAACCTGGGTCCAATTAGAACAATGTTGGAAACTTGGCTTTCATGGGGCATGGCATAACTAAAGAGAATAACAGAACAGTACTTCAAGGTGTAGTTCATTCATGTTTACCAACAGACATATTCTATGCACAAAGCTTTTCACTGGCCCTCAATTGTTATTCAATATACTTTTAAGCAAAGCTAACTTAAGTATTGTTTTAGATACTTCTTAAAACACATAATGAACCTTCAGCATTGTTTTAAGAGACAGCATCCAATTCCTTTCAACCAGAATCGCATCAGCTAACTATACCTTTTTCATTGGTGGTTGAAAGAAATCTGAATCCCTGGAGTTTCCATCCATACTGCTGGTCTCACTGTAATGGTCATTTTGTGCTTCTCTTAAAATAGAGAAACAGCATTAAAAAGAATCCACCTCAAAGGAAGTTTTAAATACATGCTAGAGACAAGGTAAATACATTTATTTCAAAAGCTCTATATGCGTCTTCATACTGTATACCACCAGCTTCCCCCCCCTTATGTCTTAACTTATAGAAGCTGATCTAGATAAAAGGAACCAATTCCTCAAATGACCCTGTTTGTCAAGGGGGAAATTCAACAGCAGGGAAGGGTACTTCTGCCTCTCTGCAGAAATAGTAGCGTGCCCACAATGCAAGTGGGACACAGCAAAATCATGCAAAACAAACACTTTGCATACACACTGAGGCCAATCTTGTATTAGCAGAGCTATGGGAGCTCTGAAATAGTACTGTTTCAGAACGAGAGCTACTGTCTTGTCTCACTCTGAACTGAGGAACAGAAACACATATTACCCAGAATGTTATCTGAGGCCCACTGCTCATTCTGGGTGAGACAAGAACAATGAGAGGGAGCTCAGCCATGCAGAAGAAATGATTTAAATAAGATCTCTCACAGGTAAGGCCTGTAGGATTTTGGTACAGTAATAATCAGTTGTTTAGGTGGTTGTCTATAAACAAGTTGTACCACAGACCTTACAACAAATCCATTTCATTCCTCTTCTAACAAGTTTTTCCACTACAAATATATGTAACCAGCCGATACCTTTAAGGCATGGTCAGGGACAGGGTGCTGCACTGGGTAAACCTCTAACGTGATCCACCCAAGTCACACTGTTCTTCTGCTTCTGCTTTGACCTCTTCCCATGCAACCTGCTATAGGAAGCCCCAGCAGGCCTGCTCCTGGAAGGCAGGCAATAGGAACTTCCTGTACCAGACCTCTCTCCCCCTGCACAACCAACAGAATTCTGTCTTCTGCAGCCTTCAGCAAGGCTAGAGCGCTAAAGCAGAAACATCCTTTCCTTTTCTGTATCTGATTTGTATGATAGCAACCCAGCTAAAAATAGCATTTATCATTTCAGACAGCTCTGAAAAAAGTGTATGAAGTAAAATGGAACCTAACAGTACTTTCATTTCTAGAGCCTAATAGTTCATTCATAAAAAGAGGCTGGATGAGGAACTGCAGATGTATTTTCCTTTTGGAAATTCCTTAAAGTATGCAACAAAATTTAGCTTTTAGATAACATTTAAACTTACTGTTTTCTGAGGCCAGCTGCAAGGACCATGGCACTATGATGATTAAAGCGTTTTATAATGGCAGCATTGCTACTTTCTCTAGCAGATTTTGAGGCATTTGATGTAGAGGCCACAGAAGCAACACCATAGCCCTACAAAGAAAATAACACTAGTTACCTCCTCTCTCAAAGCCAGAAGGACCATTCTGTGTTTTCCACTGAGTCAGGAAGCCTGTGTGCCACCTCCTTGCAATTTCACTGGGTGATACTGCACCATCATCTGAAGCAGTGTTTTCTTACCTTCCCCCCCCCACCATCACCCACATCTGCCCTGAAAAAACTTCAAATGCTTGAACATTTAGAGGTGTCAGAAAAAAAGTCTTAAACAAGTAATTTTATAAGACACCTTGATCTGTTGTATATACAGGACTAGCTTTAAAAAAAAAAAAGGATCACCTGTACTAAACAGACAGGCACGGATGGCAAGTAAGAACTAGCAATTGTGTTACTGACCTCTTTTTAACTTCTTGTAGAACACCAGCAGCCTGCAGGCTAAATGACACCTGTCTGGAGGATGTGATAGCACTGGGAATTCAAAAAACCTCAAGCCTTAATGCTGGCAGTGTTCCCCAGTTACCAGGTGGCTGAAGGCAAAGCGAAGTAATTCCTCTTAAAAAGAGAGAAGTCTGGCTTTATACCCAGCACACTAAGGCAGGCATCTGAGCACAGGCTCCAGTTCTTCACACACATAACTGTGTAAATGTTGAGTACTCAACAAGCACAGCAGCCTAGTAAGTGACCTGTCTTAGAATAAGCATTTGTAGTAATTTCAACAGGAGAAAGACCCACTTTCCCCTTAAATGAAACGATTTTTTTTGTATTTTTGCCAAGTACTTACTTCATCTAATGTTTTATCTTCCAAAGCTGTTAAATCTATCAGAGGGTTTTTTACTCCTTGAGATACCATTGTTTTTAACCCTGTAGGAAAGAAACAGAAAGAAAAGACCATGAAAAAAAAACAGAAATAATTATGGGATTATTACACTCTATTTAACCTTTAAGGAAAGGCCAAAGGTTCTGCAGATGTCCAAATATCACCATGACTAGAACTTCCAACCCTTTTCAAAGTTCCCTTCAAAATAGGCCATAAATTTAGAATATTATTGTAAAAGAGCAGCCTGCTAATTACAGCAGCTTTCAACAACTTCTACACAACTGAACGCTGTTCTATATATAAAAAAGAGGATGCATTTAATATTAGTTGTATTAGTGGGAACTGGGAGGCCTTAGTTTTGTTTCTTCTAATTTTGGCACTGTATTGCTGGACTGTCTTAGGTAGAATGGTAGTTTGTATCTGGTGATAGCTTTTACTTGTGAAGGGTTGTGGATTCCTAATAAAATGTATTCACTAGACAGAACATGCACCAACGAATGGTGTTAAATGATCTCATCTCTTCACATTCGAGGTAGGTTTGTAATCATATAGAAAAGTTTAATATGAAATCTTAAATATCATCTGACTTAAGCTTCTATTAAAATGACTGACAGAACAGGTAACAGGATCTACGTTTGTCTATTGTGGAAAACTGATCCTACCACAAAAGCTATACCTGCTCTAAGTTGTGCACACAGCATGAAATGAAGGCTTATGTAAAGGAAGTTATTCCATAGTAACTGATGGCAGAGCGTAAGTATACTATCATGATCACTTATTTTTGGAATTTATCACTGATTTATTGTTGCCTGAGTTGTGATAAAGGGTATTTCTAGTACTAGCACTTCCCCATTTGTTTCAAGGAATGCATTTGCTACCAGACAGCCTAAGAATAATAAAGCTATAGACAACTTCCAATGTCCATCTCTACCTCTCACAGTTTGACAAACAAGATGTCCAATAGATAGACATATGAGAACTCTGACTTGAGTTTTGCAAAGTTCACTAGCCATACCTCTTGATTTGTGCTCTATAATACTGCTAAGTTAACAGCCTATTGCAGAAAAAGAAAACTTACCTTTTTCATCCAGTTTGGCACATTCTGCAAAGAGGTCTTTTGAGCCTGTATTGAGTCTGTCCCGATGGAAATAATGAGACTGAAAAAATCGTGTCCAGAATTCCCTCTCTGTCATGTTATGTGGAACATTTTCTGCATATTTCATTTTTACTGTGAACAAGCAAGTAATGATTACAAAGTATTCTGCAAATCCTAATACAGTACTTTACATTGAAAATTCCTTGCTTGCTTCCGTGCTTTCTGTCTAGTGCTATCACCATTGGTGCCAGTTAAATGTAAGGGAATGCAGTAGTTAAACATCAGCAAACTCTTCTATGCCTTACAATACTACCTAGTGCTCTGAAAAGAAATGTACATCACAGAAACCAGAATATTCTAATCTGAATCACACACGCGCACACACATACAAAGTCTTATTTACCAGAATTCTAGTTATTCTCAGGATGGATCTAGCATTTTTAACCTAGAGCCAAAAGGAACCCTTGTCAGAGTTCAGCATAGTGCAAGGGAAGGAACGGTCTCTTGCCCTCCTCTAAAGGTGGTATCATGGAGGGGAAAAAAAAAATGACATGATCAGTAGGGGCATATTATGGGAGCCAAGTAACTGCTTACAATTAAAAAAAGGCAGTGCAACAAGTTGAAATGCTTTCATCTAATGAAATCAAGTTTTCATTTCAAAAGCATGTCTTAGCACATACTTCTTTCCATCCCTTCTCAAATTAAGGAAATAAGGCAGGGAAAAATCATCCAAAGAGACTGAAGATACAGTCCTTTATACTTACAGGCTCAGGCTTGCAATGTAGTCTTCCTGGAGTAAAATGGTAGTAAACAAATCTTAAATTAATGTATTTGTAATGCAAAGCACGATTCTTACCTGCAGGATATGTTCGAAATATGGATTCGATGATATCTGAAGTCAAATTGTACCTCAGACCATTGCAGCCATCTGTTTGAGGCCGTACATCAGCCTAAAAAAAAAGCATACAGGGAGGAGAAAGTTTAAGTCTGAATTCCCTCTGTAAATGGAGAAGGAAAAAAAAAGGCATAACTAAGTCAAATTCTGCTGCAGATAATCATCTTCCTCCAGTAATACATAGCATATTTGATCATAAATAGCTATTTTTGGAGTGGTAAATAAAAGAGCATGCATTAATTAGTTTGTTATACTTGCCACTTAAGGGATGATTCAAGAAGTAGACTGTAGATTTTAGAAGATGAAAAAGACCATCAATCAAGGGAGATATACTTAGTTTAATATAACCTTGTTCCAAAGCAAGAAAAGGCATGTTTACTGTATATGCCCTATCTTTTGGTGTTCATTCAAGAATTCAGATAGCGAAGAATCAGTGATAATTTATGGTTGTTACACCTTATTTTCTTAAGCACTAAAAGCATCTCAGTATAAGTGATAAATAACATTGCATTTAAAAACTGACTGTAAGCCTTAGTCAGAACTTGCAAGTTACAGTTCAGTGATCATTTTAGGAAGCTCTGCATCAAGCAAGCAGAGTCAGATTCTCAGTAACCGAGGAAAGCATATGCTGCCTTTTCTTCATTTTCCTGTACACTTAAATTCTAGTTTTTAGTACTACCTTGTTTCTAGAAAAGCACTCATTCTGAACAGAGCCAGACAGTTATTTTTAACTTGGATGAGAACACACATACCTAGAGATTTCTTCTTCACAAATGCAGTGTACACAAACTGGTTATTAAAGTAACAATCAGTTACTTTAAGAAAGCTTCACTTTTTTTTTTAAGGTGTAAGAATAGTGCGGTGACAGAAAATCAAAACAAATTCATTTAACTGATTCAGGTATTTATAAAGGGAAAAGTGAGCACTTGTATAGCAGGTAGGCCAGAAAACAATTCCCATCTCCTCTTTCCCTCCCAAACCTTTAGCGTGTGCAAACAGTCATTACAAAGGTAAAAATGGGATTCCAGCTAGCAAATCATAATCTGTATGAGTTTTGTTGCAGGAGTAAAAACACGTCCCTGTGGAAGGAATCTGAAGATTGTACCTAGATTACTTTTAGATTGCATTCAGATTACAAAAGCATTGAGATCTTACGAAGGGATAACATAACTGAAAGTTGGGGAAAGAGATAAAACAAGCTTTCAGATGTACAAGTTGTTCTTTGGCTAGCTGAAAGCATGTACCAGCTTAGAAAAACAAACACAGGGAAGGAATAAGACTGCTTTGTGTGGGTGTCTTCGCGGCTTCATTTATGCACATGGATGTTGCAACAGACACTCTTTTATTGCATTAATTAATTGCATTAATACACTATAGTGACTAAGTTAATCATTTTTTCTGTTACATGGAAGACAAAGCAGCAGTATAAAGAGCATCTGCCTATTGCCTCTTTAAGGTTAAGTTCAATCTGAGCATCTTAAATTGACAGAATTTTGAGGTTGCAGATTTGCACAAAATCTTTACTTTTTTTCTCCCCTTTACACTTGCAATATTTTAACAGAGAAAGAAGAACATTGAAGTATAGGGGAATAAAGTATAAGAGCAGAAATCTTTCCCCAATTTGTTTGCTCTAAAGTGTTTTAAATTAGAGGTTCAACATACCAGAAATGCTGCAGAGATGCCCACATCCTGCTTACTAGGTGCTGCAGAATTATCCCCTGCATTCAGGCTTAAACGGTTGGCCCAGAATTCTTCAGCACTGATTACTTGGCTCACAACAAGGTCTTTATAGAGCTGAAACAAAACAGGATCTTCTTGCAGCATTCTGGTAAAAGAATGTATTGAATACAATTGAAACGCTGAAGAATAAATCACTAGGATTTCCATAACTAACATGAGTTCACAAAAGGAACAGAAACTAACTCTTCTTTCAAAAAATGCCGTGTATTTCTTAATAAGATTGTGTAAATAACCAACCTCAATAACGATACTTGTCTCAAAAGAATGAAGAAAGGGCTTAAAAAACCTTGAAGGAATAGCATTAAGTGCTACAAAACAGTAAAGCCTAGGAAAACATTAATATGGGATTAATGTCTTGTCTTTAAATATTCTGTGAAGCTTTTGTGCCTTTGCATGCCCAAGACTAGAGTCTTGTGAACTGCAAAAGCACACTGACTCTTCCTGAACTACCATTACCAAAGTCTCGTAGTAGAAAAAGGGGATTTGGGCACTGTCCAATTCTTGTTTAAAATCTTAGAATTTGGTAGTTACAGGTCTCTACTTTAGTGCAAGAGTACAGATAACAAAATACGCATGGCATAAGATAGCTTAAAACACACATGATCTTGAGATTTTTGTTCATTTACATTTCTGTTGGTGACAGTAGGACCTTCACCACTTAACTACTGCATACAGTGCAAGTGCTGCAGAAACATTCGGTGTCACTACCTCCACCAGGGAGTAATGTTTACAGAAGTTAGAAACCAAATATCAAGCAAGTACCCTTACTATCCACGATACAAAAAAGGTATGCACCAGAAACTTCAGTTATTTCACGTTCTCTTTTTCATGCAGCTGTATACCAATTAGAAGCCCACACTAGGTTATCTGCTGGGAACTATGCATGCACACGGACAATTAGCCAATAACCTCAACAACCTTAAGCATGTTCCTCAGGGTCTTGGTTGTGAACAAAAAAATGAGGCGTCTTATGAATACATAGTACATAGTCTAAGGAAGAACATAGACAGATTGCAATTTGGACTGAGCCAAAGTCTGTAGCAGCTCTGAGGACAAAGTAGGATGAGATAGAAGTGGTAACCTTCTGGGACAGGACATTGCTAGTATGTTTTCTTACCAAGGTTATTTTTTATCCTTTTTTTTTTTTTTAAACAAATATGGATTAGTAGCCATGACCACTAATTAGTGCAGCAGGAAATAATCTTAATTTGAAATAGCTCATTTAATCTTGGAATTTTGGTACATACCTCACCCCAAGTATAAGCAAGCAGAGGAATGCCACAAGGACTCTGGATGAAGTACTGTACCAGAATAGGCTAGACTTTTTGGCCTCATCTCTTCCAAATTAGGCTAGTGAAGCCCCATCACTGGTCTTGAACTTTAATTGTTAAAAGAACAGACTAGAACAGTCCATTCTAAAGATTCTGTCTTTTCTGATTCTAGTTTTCTGTAACTAGAAAAGCTATTAATGCCACATAGCATAGTACTGTAAAACTCCATTTACAGCTACAAAGATCGAGAGCTAAGACTGTCCACCTACTTGGTGGTGTTACTGTTAGAAATAAGGAATTAGCATAAAGAAACCAGTATGGTAACAGTGCCAAGGTAGCCTGCACTACTGTAGAGTCTAGCTGTCACTGCAGTACTGAAAACAGTTCATCTCAGATTTGTCAGAGCTCCAGTGCAAGGATTCTTGTCTGTTTGGGAAATCCCTTTGTAAAGATCTAATCTGCCCAGTAAAGTCCTATTTTTTGGTTAAAAAATATAAAGTTTACCTTTAACTTAGATAAGTTCAAAGCTACAACAGTCTTTGAAAAGGGAAGCTAGCAGATACAGGATTCAGAGGGGATGCTAGTGAAACTCATCTGGGGAGTCACAGAGAAGTGTGCCCTAAGCCCACAAGGGCTGGTTTAAAACAAATATTTTATAGGAAAGGAAGCAAATCTTAAAAGCCCTTTTAAAGAAGGACTTAGTTCCTGAAACTCATCTCTAAATTCTTTTTAGAATAAACATCCTGCGTGCCAAATAACAAACTACTACATGTCAAGTGAGACGTATGAAAAAATTGAGTAATTTAGTATAGTATATAAAAAACAGGAGAATATTTGGCAGGGGCAGGCAGGAAGGAAAGGGTTATGCAGGGAGGAAAAAAACAAGCACAAATCAAGGAAGGTGAGAACTTCTGGAAAAAAAATCTTTCAGACAGCTTTTCTCACTGGTACTTATGTACTTAAGCACACTAAAGAGACAGACTGCCAGTTGGGCACTTTCATCTCATAGCATAGGTAACAAAGACTGGGTAGCAGCTGGTCTGGCTGCCTTTACACCTCGAGAATGTGTCACTGAGAACACAAGCACAGTCTCAACATGTTAGAGTTATATAAGTCCTGAGGAACTGCCTCTAAATTGAAAGCGGAGAGATTTTTACAAATGCAACATCGCAAACCACGTTGCAATACAACACAAGTTAGACAAGACTTATAAAAACAAAGACAGCTTTCAGACTCCTTTCTCTTTACCTGTTTTTCTCCTCAAGTTCTTTATTAGCTTTCCTTTTGAATTTGGGCAACAGTTGTTGAAGAAGATCCTTTACAGCATCTCGCTCCTTCACTGCTGTGCTTTCATTGGAGAAGTGAAAGTTGGTTGTGTCCCCTGCATGCAATACTAGCTGAAGCTGAATTTTAGCTTTACCTTCTGGACTGATTTTCTGGCCTAGATTACACAGAGAGCATTAATTAGCAACAGACAGTAAGCTTATATAAGAAACTGTCTACCCTAGAGTATTTGGTTACAAGCAGTTATCCACATCATCCAATTAAATGTCATTATCCTACGTGTGAACTCCAGCCATACAAGTAGAACAGAGTCCTCCCCTTAAATTAGTTGGAATGCTGCACCTTGTCCTCTCCAAAACCCAGTATCCTTCAGCCACAGCTCAGGAGCCCAGATTCAGCTTGGTATTCACTACATTCTCTGTTAGCAAACTCCTGTGAATTAGCTTTTCATCACCTGGAGACTTCAACCTGGTACAAGTCCAGGTTGCTGCTGAAAGGTGACAGCCTTGTCACTTCACCCTTGCCCCTTCTTCCCACTGCCTCTCTTGCGCTGGTGCTAGCGTTTGTGCAGCAGGCCAAGCCAAGGAACCGAGCCATTAAAAAGTAACCCCCCTTCTGTTTTTCCAGCTGGGCCAGCTCCCACAGAAGAGTAGTAAGAAAGCAGATGCAGGGTGGGGTAACAGGATGTTGACAGCAAAAGTATGCTGTTTTCAAGCGGCGTGCTGTAAGCAAAGTTAGCCACAGTACTCCCCAAAGGTGATCCCCAGGTGCCTCCAAGGTGCTACTACACCCTAATGACTCATAAGAAAAAGCTAACTCCTGCTTTTTGTAACCAGAGGCTAGAACAACTAAGTTTATGGTCAGTAAACAACTACATTTATGGATTGTTTTGTTATATTGACTTCAGCATAGCCCTGCAAATGGCACCCACCTAACTCCCAATCTTGGCCCCTTTCTCCAATGCAACTTGGAGACAGGAACCAAAGGTCACCCCTAAATCATGATCTTTCTTACAAATTTCTTATCCCACTTTTTTGATTTTGAAAAAAACAAATAAGCGCGAGTCATCTAAGTTATAATGACTTATATGCCTGTACACTTTAATATGTAAGCTGCTTAAGTGTGTATAAGCTAAATGGCTGGATAAAACCTTCACAAAATTGAATATAAGTGAACAGACCCTTTAAACTTCTTGTCACATTTGTATTTCAGAAAACAGCATATTAGTTTTGATTCATCACACACACTTTTGATCATGCTGCAGTACTTGTATGTGACTTCTGACAGCAGTAATCACTAAAGCTTAACCAAGTGATGCATACAACATTTTAAAATTCTTTTTTGGCATTACAACACATGGAACACGAGTACTAATTGGAGCGAGAAAGGCAGCATAGAATAGACGTTTCCTGTTCAGTTTTGACTTGCAAGTACTCTGCTATTGCAATAGCAAACACTTATTGGGTGCATTACAGTCAGGCCAAACTACAGAAGCTAGCACTTGTGAAGCTGTGGTCTCTTGGATGAAAATAAAACAGTGAGGTTCACTTTATATGAAAACTGGAACAGCTTTAGATGCATAGTTTAACAGATGACATGCCAGACAGCTTCTGTGTTAGACCCTGAAAATCCTATACTCTTCTTCAACCCTCCTCCCACCCTTCCCTCCACAAGCATATGGCATAGATAATTTCTCTGTTTGATTTATCGCAGAAATTTTTCAAAAGTTAATAGAAAGTGCAGTGTAACAAATCTGAAGAGTACAGAAGTTCTGCAATTACATCCTTTATCAACTGTTAAGCACGTACCATGGTCCTGACCACTGCTGCTATACAGAATAGCCTAGACAAAGCCCCAGACCCTTGCAACCTTCCTGAATTACCTACCAGTGTTTTATAGCAAATAAGCTTTGGACTGTATTTAAACATTTCTTGAAACACCACTTACTGAAGCTGGAATAGGAAAAGTCTTTACTTACATTTTATGTCTGCATACATATGGCTGACTGTGAAGCGGTCTTTGCCTTCAGGTGCCCATGCTATCCTTTCAGCCATAAGGTAGAGAGCCCCATCCTGCTTCTTCTGACGTACCTTCTTTACAATCAGTAACACTTCTTCAGATGATGTCGCCATTGTGGCTACAAGGAACTATTAAAAAGAGTAGAGTTGATTATCATCATCATCACTTATCTCCTACTATTCCTGTCAAGGTATTACAGCCCACATTTACTCATTAATGCCTACATCATTTTTGAACTAATGCAGATAGACATGCTCCCCTGTGACCATGCAGTTAGCAAATTTATTTAGACAAAACAGTGCGAGCTACTTAAATAATTCACCTAATTATATTGCTGAGACTCCTCGTGCTCCCATAAAAGACCTGCACACCTTAAACTGATAACCAAGTTCTCCTATTTTAACCTTTCTTTACTGTTTTTTCAAGCTCGGAAGAAAACCAAAGCTACACAAGGAACACAAATTCCAGATCTCCTCTGGCATTTGGCAGCATTTTCCTTCTTCAGTATGAACAGCAGATGCTAAATCATTTCACAAGAGGGAGGGATACAAGGTATGTGAAAAAACAAGGATTTTCAGTTCTCCTCTGCACTAAAGATAACAATCCAGTTACAGTCCTGTTTCTACTGTAGTGATTTTTGCCCAAGACTTGAACGATATTTGGTACGCTTGATCCCAGCTGTCCAGTCTCCTATCCCCATCCCTCAGAGGGACTGGACTGTGTTATACCTGCTTCAAAAGATTGGGCATTTTTTCACTAGCCTCTCATCGACTAACCTTTTGATACATGCCACGAGTCCTTTTGATAATCTTCCCAGTAGTCACCATCCCTCCTCTTTTCAGGTTCACTCTACAGCCTTAAATGTCTCAAGAGAATATGTATGCCATAGGTATGTCTAGATTTTGTTAACATACTGTTGCATACTTATCAAAAAATCCCAGGTTTAGTATGTTTGCTGTAAACGTTTAGTCTGTCCAATTGCTGTATTTTGTACACCACAAACTTTTCTGTTGATATATAGAACAGTATTTTCAAAAGGTGATACACGTATTTTATGTGTTTTATAATAATGTTTGCTGGTGTCTGCATCAAACTTCAAAAAGCAATTTACATCACCTATCACACTAATAATAGGTATCACAAAATGATACTTCTGAGTATTGAAACTCAGATAGCAGTGTTTTGTTTTTTTTTTTAAAGACATCAGCAAGATAGGAGATCTTACTCTGACAATCTAAATAGTAGGATAGCATTCCCTTCGGCAAGTCAAAACCCATCATTGCAATGCGTTAAGTAAAATACTGATTCAATGGCAAACGGGCTCTGCACTTAAGCTTTGCTCATTTATCGCGTCACTCAGCCAAGGCTTCGCCCAAGACTTCAGTGATGCTGAGCTGAACGTGGGGGTTCACATCAGCACCACTGCAGCAGCCACTAGAACATGCTGTGCCACATTCAGAGCAGCCCTGCTAATACTGCTCTCTCAAGGAAAACTGCATGGCATAATTTCAGGACTGTTTCCTAGCATAATCCATTACAGTCTCCCCAGCAGCATTATTCTCTTTCGGTGCTATTTATGCTACCATTTTATGGAGAATTTCCTGTTGCAGGTCCGTAGTCTCTCATCAGCACCTTATCCTTACCGGAAAAAGGCAGCTAGCCACAGAATCCAATAGACCAGAAACCTCAATATACGCAAGACTACAGATTTTGACACTTTTCTCCCCTTGTTAATTTACAGTCCTTTGAGGTCATTATTAGCAAATGCAGTAGAGACAAAACCACAAAATGCAAAGGAATTAAAATCGTTCTGAACAGAAAGAAAAGGAAAGCATTTCCATAGACAGGCTTTCTGATGCAAGTTGCTTTGCTTTTAACCATGCTATTTCACCCACCTACAAGCAGTCTTTTAACTAGGAGGAAAATGATCAGCAGCTAGCAACTTCTCCTTTACAGACGCAGTGCTTCTAGCACAGTACCCTGCAGTGTGCAATCTGTGAACGCACAATTATCCCACAAGTGGCTCATTCTACCTTCTGGGAGAGCGAATGCATGAGCTTGCTGCCGTTCTTATTTGTCACTGCTCTGCTTCCTTTTTCATGCAGTAATTTATGGTGGCAGTAGGATGATATGCACAACAAGCATTACCCAAAATGGAGAAAACCCCGAGCTGTCTTTTAAACAATACATCAGAAAGAGTAAAACAGAGTAATAATCAGGACTTAGAAAAGTTACCGTCTTTCACTAACGAGAACAAGATGGCTTCTCTTGTTACAAGAAGTCCAAAATTCTAAAATAGAAATCTCACCCAGCTGCTAGAAAAGCGTGAGGATGGTCTCCTATTGACTGCAGAGGGGAAGGCGATATCCTCACTGTGCACATGCAGGGAGCCAGTCACTTTCTCTTTTTTTTTTTGACACTTAAGGCTTACGATGAAGAAGGGTGAGAGCCATCAATGATCTGCTCACGCCTGCCCCAATATCCTAACATCTATATTTAACAACTGTGCTGAAGCTTCCAGGAACCAGTACTGCAGATGATGATATTGCTGCTCAAAGAGGCAACAACTGCAACATTCCTAGGGAGAAATTCTCTTATTTTACATCTTTGACTGATAATTTTAATCTGCTGCTAAAAGAAGCAGTGTTGGAGTTGTTCAATTGCATATTTTGGAAGACAAGACTTTTCTCTGGCTTAAGCATCTTCCTGAACAGGAAAACCAGACAGTTTATTTGAAAATTCTGTAGTGACAAAGCTTTTAAAGACATGATTGGTAGCTCTGAAAACCATCTGGATAAAGGGGTAGGCCTTAACCCATGGGTATGACTTGTCATCAAGCCTGTCTTGGGGATGTTAATGTCAGCTGCAATTTACAACTGGCAAGATCAATCAGGAAGCTTCAGCTTGGCGTAAAACAAAACAAAAGGTCCTGTTTGCTTATCTATGACTAACCCCTCCTCTCCCAGCTCTATGGGAGTCTTAGAATCATTACGGTTGGAAAAGCCAAGATCAGCTGGTCCAACCCTCCCCCTACCACCACCATCACCCACTAAGCCATGTCCCTAAGCACCACATCCAACCTTTCCTTGAACACCCCCAGGGATGGTGACTCCACCACCTCCCTGGGCAACCCACTCAATGCCTGACCAGCTTTTGGAAGTGAACACAGCTTTTTGGCAATGCCATTACATTTCAACGGTTACCTTGCCTTTAACGCAGAGACTCTTCCTAACTGATCCCAAAGCCGGGAGCCTGCCTCGTAACGCCCCGCTGAGCGCTCTCCGTTACCAGCACTTGGCCCCAGCCTCCTCCTGCGGGGTCGGGGAGGTCTGAGCAGGAACGGAGGAAACCTTTACACCGCTGGCTAACTCAGATGCGGGCAGGGGCCGGCAGCCGGGCTGTGCCAGCCTCACCGCTCGGTTTCCGCTGCCGCAGGGCAGGCCGGGCAGCCGGTACCGGCGGGCAGCCGGCGCTAGCGGTCAGCGGCCGGTCCTAGCGGGCAGCAGCCGGTCCCAGCGGGCAGCCGGCCCGCCGAGGCGCGGCCCCACCGCCCCGTCACCTCAGCGCGGGGCCGGGAGCCGCCGCAGCGGCGCCCTCGGGGCGCAGCCGCCACCGCGCCGGCCTGCCCCGGGCCCCCGCCTTTGTGCCCCCCGCCACCTTCCCGCCGCCCGGGCTCGGTCCCGGCGGAGCCCTCCCGGCCTAACGCTCCCCGCCGGGCCGGGCCGGGCCGAGCCGGGCCGGGCCGGGCCGGACCGCGGCCGCAAGGAGGGCGCCTGAGGGCCGCGTCCCCGCGATGCGCCGCAGCCGCGGCCCCGCCGCCCCCCCCAGGCGCTTACCGTGGGCGGGGGCCGGCCGGGCGCTAGGGGGGTCGGGCCGCCGCTGCCGGGGCCATGGGGCGGGCGGGGGGCGGGCACGTGACCGGAACACGCCGCGGAGGGGGGGGAGGAGGGAGGGAGGAGGCCGCGTCACGTGACGGGGGAGCGGGCCGCCGCCGCGCGGGCCCGGCGGTCACGTGGCCGCCCCTCCCGCTCTCCCTCCCTCCTCCTCCCGGCTCACGTGACGGCCCCTCCCCCGCCGCCATGACGGGAGCGGCCGGAGGGGGGGCGGCGGCGCCGGTGCCGCGCCCACCCCGCCGCTCCCCCCCGCCCGCCGCGCCCGGCCCTCCCCGGTCCCCGCCGTCACCCGGCCCCGCGGGGCGCGGCTCCCGCTCGTCCCCCGCCATCGGGCCCGGCAGGCCCCGGCCGCTCCGCTCCCAGCTCGGCGCCGCCCGGCGCGGCGCTGCGGGGGAGGGGCCTCCCCTCGGCAACGGCCCGCCGCGGGGGGAGGGGGGGCGCCGCGTCAGCGTCACGTGCCCGGGGCCGCGCGTCACGCGCCTGCCCGCCCTCGCGCGGCCGGCGGCCCGCTCGCCCCGCCCCCCGCCAGGGGTCACGTGCCGCGGGGGGCGGCCGCTGGCGTGAGGCAGCGCGAGGCGGTGGCTGAGGGGGGCGGCCGCTGAGGGGGGCGGCCGGGAGCCTCCCCTGCTCCTGCTGACGGGGGCTCGGGGCTGCTGCGGTCTCTGTACGGGACTTCCTGCGTCCTCCCTCCCCCAGCTGCCCTGCCTCTGGGTTTTTGGGCAGCGTACCCATCGGAACCTGTCAAATTCTGCAGCAAAAGTGCTTCTGGCTCCCTAACGCTCCCCAAAGGTAGGCTTCTGGGTGTTGGCGTAGGTACTAAATATCAGTGATAAGTGTCTACCTGCACAACTTGGGCAAAGGCGTTTAAAACCGGGTGCACCTATGTTGTTGGTATGCTTAAGTCTATTGCTCCCTGAGCATTTTCCTCTTCTTGTAACAGTCTCTTTAAACGCAAAAAATCTGTTGTAATACTAAAAAGTGGACTAATTGAGAACCTACCTTCTTTTTGGCAGGTGCTGCCAAATGCTGAAGCTGTACCCATGAGTGAGTACTGCCAGCCTTATGCATCTATGGCCTCTGCGCCAGTCATTCCAGACTCTTACAACCATGTCCTGGCAGAGTTTGAATGTTTGGATCCGTTGCTTTCTGCGCTCAGGCTGGATTCTAGTCGTCTGAAGGTGAGTTTGTGATGTTCATTTTTGTTATTCAATTAAAAAAGTTACCCTAATCAGTTTGTTATTCTAATTAGCCCACAAGCTTTATCATGTTCTTTGGGGGTTTGTGCATGCTAGCTTATGGGTGGTGTGCTATGGAGAAAGAAGAAGTGAAGACAGAATCCTGCTACAGTGTTTTCTTAATGCAACTGCAGGGTAAAAAATACAATCGTAGATGGTTGCTATCTTCTACAGCTTGTTTGGATCTCAGAAGAAGCAATTTTAATTTCTTTAGTGATGGCTCTGCTGCTAGTGTTTGAGGAGTGGCACACAAAGTTGGCAAGCAGTGAACTCTTTAAAAAGCAAAATAATAACGTAAAGAAAAGATATTGTACTTACTAGTGTCTATGTTCTGCATTATGATTTTTATGCCTTCAGTGCACGTGTATAGCTGTGTCGAGGAGATGGATAGCTCTAGGCAGCTCAGGAGGAGGACTGAATCTTATACAGAGAGATGGTTGGAAGCAAAGGCTCTTTCTTACTCATAAGGTAAGGGTAAAATATTCTGGACAAAAATATCCAGGGGAATTGGGACTGGGAAAGAGGTGTTTTCATGTTAATTTTTATTAAAGGAGTCAATGGGTATTTTCAGCTTGTTTAAATTGTCCAGATAAGGTAACATTTCAGACTGCTATGTGTTAAAAAGCGTTGTGGTACTGGTCTGTGTCCCCAGAGTGTGTGGTGTAATGTGTTTCATGAGGTGTGAAAGAAACGGCTTGAGAGGGCCAGAACTCTGCTTATCCAATTCTTACTTTTAACAACAGCAGCAAAGTTACACCCTGAATGTATGAGTCAAAAGAAAACCCTCGAACGTGTAACCAGAGCGCCTAACGTGGATAACTACTAATGTTTGGGTATCCAAACTATGAACTACCTGAATAGGCAAAGAAAATATAGGCTTGCTTGTTTTTTCTGAAGGAGGTCAAGGAATAGGGATTGCTGTTCCTACCGCCCAGTAGTGTTTCCTGGGAGCCATTGTTGCTTCCACTATAAAATGAATGCAATCATCTTTGGAGGTTGCAAACGTCTTGCTCAGTTCTGGCAAAACAACTTCCATAGGTACAAGGACAGGTGACTGATTTCTGTGTTCCCAGGCTAGAGGATGAGCTGTTGATTCTCTTGATCCAGTCGTGTTGTTGGCTGCTGCTTCTTAGAGTAAGCTCAGTGTTTGCAAACAGAACCCAAACAAACAAAAGCACCCGTATCACCACAAACTGGTGACAGCTGTTGACATTAATCTGTTTTATTTCATAGAGATAAAAGTTGTGTTCTGGCAAAGGTAGTACAAGAACGTTTATTACCCATGCTTACTGCCATACTTGCTTTCAGGAAGGTGCCATTTCCCGAGTTGCCTGCTGTTTGCATGATGAAGACTACGTTGCTGTTGCCACCAGGTGAGTGATGTACTTGGAAACCTGAATGGCGGATAAATATTTTGAAGTAACTTCTAAGTTTCAGACTGGCATCTGCTGAGAACTTGGAGGGAGGCAGGGAATTAACTGGTAGAGGCTTCAACAGAATAATTCTCTGCGTAGTTTGCTTATTCTTTTTTTCGGACATAATTATTCTAGGAAGAAGCTGTATTCCTGTAACAGAACATCCATGAGAGAGCTAAGCATGCAAAGTTATGATAAATGTACCCTTGAGACCCTTCAGCATCAGAAGAAATGTTTTCAGTGATACGGCAGAGTGAAATTTGTAGTTGATATCACGTTGTTTAAAATTTAAATGCATATTTTTGCTTATGCTTAGCATCCTTGCTGGCAATGCCAGCTCTGAGGTGGACTTCTTGCTTAGGTTTTCTATTTCTTTGGGATAATGCATTTTTGTCACTGATAAAAAGCTGAATGCCTTTAGAACACTTATGCTCAAGCTGTGTTTTCTTTTAAATGTTGCAGCCAAGGTCTCGTAGTAGTCTGGGAGCTGAATCAGGAACGTCGTGGGAAACCAGAACGGATTTATGTTTCCTCTGAGCATAAGGGCAGAAAAGTCACAGCTCTATGTTGGGATACAGCAGCCCTCCGTGTTTTTGTAGGAGATCATGTGGGAAAAGTATCAGCCATCAAGATTAACACATCAAAACAAGGAAAGGTAAAACGTCGCATACTTCGGGATAAAGAGGTTCCCAGGGGGTGCTGTATGGATTATATATTTTTTTTTAAGAGATGTAGAACAGAGGAAAATTTCCTTTGGCTGTTGGGAAAGCAAACTTTCTGGGTAGCTTTGACTGCAAGAGAAACAGTCTACTGAGATAACAGTAGAAATCCTTGCAATTCCATACCCAAACCTTTTTTAGCTAATTTACTAACTCAGTGTAAAATTGTTTTCAAATCTATAGAACTAAAAATTTTGTGTGATTTAGCAACACAGAGATGCTGGATTCAGACTGACCTTGTGCGGGTAGGTTCTGACAGAAATTTGTCCAGACTTCAGAGATCAGAGCAAATCCACAGTTCATCTTAAATTTGTTTGCTATGATCAAGATCAAGCATGGTCTCGTAGAATTCCCTTCAGTACAGGACAGAGCAGTATTAAAATAGTGTGTTTGTACTGGCTGAGCTTCTTCCTCTTGGAGTTGACAAGTACCCAAGTATTCAGTTTTGGCATTTCTGAGCCTGATGAACTCCTTGGACCCCTTAGACTCCGGGTGCAGTGTCAGCCACATGTTTTGGTCCTCAGCTCATCTGTCAGTCTGAGAAAGGACAGTCACAGACTCTGATTTTTTCTGGGCTTCCTGGATCAGTGTGAAAGCTGTGCATGTTTATCCTTCTTCTTAAATGTGTATTTCTTGGGATCTGTCTGGATACTCTCATTCCTGAAGATGCGGAGTAGTTAAAACAAATGGTGGGTGGACACAAAGTTTAAACCAATTACACTTCGTGCAAAAGGCACGCATGTTAATGAATAGCAGCCTGATTTCTAGTCTTTCAGTGTTTCAAGTTTTATCATGACTAGGTCATTTCCTTCTCCTTTTAGTTGGTAAGATGCAGCACAACCTGGAAGTAGGCATGTTCCTTCAGGTTGTTTCCATCCCTCATGAGAGACTTCAGAAGGAAAATTGTCTTAAAAGTAGCAAGAACATTGCATTTAAAGAGCAAGAAAATCAGCTGTGGAAGGATAGGGGAGAAGGGCAAGACCCATGAAATATGTGCCTGCTTGGGCATGTTAAGACTGTTGGATCTCAAATGCCATGTGGTTTGTTCAAAATAAGCAATTGACACCTTCATAACAAACAAGACAGCTTTAAACTGTCAAACATGTCCACTAGAAAATGGGAGCACACTTTGCAGTAGTTTCTTATTCATAAGAAGTCTGTCTAGGACTCTGTTCTGGCACCCATGCAAGCTGAGAGACTTGAGTAATTAAGAGCATTTGGGTAATTCACTGCTGGGTAATAGAAAAAGTTTGTGAGTGTATATAAACCACCTAAATCTGATGGATTTTTTTTTGTATTTAGTAATCCCTCAGATCTGTCTCTATAAGACTTGGCTGAAAGTACATGTTGGGAGAATTGAGAGAATTGGCAAGTGAACAAAGCTTACAAAAGAGACCCTCGTGAAGTTACAAAAACACTCTTAAAAAATAAAAAAAAAAAAGTCTGTGTGCTGTAGGATAAGATTTCTTTTCTTAAAACTTTGGTAATGGAAAACTTCAGTAATGTTTTTGGGAAGAGGATGATTTTAGATTCCTCTATCTCTAAGCATTAGAACCTTGTTTCATGGGGGAGAGAGGAGAGGAACTGCATTGCCTTGCTTTGTCTTAGGCTGTATATTCAAGTGTATGTGAGCCTTTTCTGAATTTTGCGGTTTTAACTTAATGAAATAATCTTTATGCTGAACTGAGGCCCAGTATGCGTTTTTTGTCTTTTTTCTTTAAACTGTAGGCTGCTGCCACTTTTGTGATGTTTCCCGTTCAGATTATAACCACTGTAGATTCCCGTGTTGTTCAGCTCGATTATTTGGATGGAAGACTGCTCATATCTTCACTTACACGTACTTATTTGTGTGATACAGAGAGGCAAGTTATGTTTTTCTTGTAAGATAATGGACTTGCAAGGCTGCTCCGCAGCCAGGTGGGTTGACTGCAGAAGGCTTTTTTCAGCAATTGCTGAAAGAGGAAAAAAAGCTCATGATCTGAGGTTTTACTTAAACTAATAAATATCGCTGCACCCCGTATGTTATAAACTTTATGCAGGCTTCAGAATTTAAATTCTGCAATGAAGAAAACAAACGATCAGTTCAGCAGTTAGGATTTAGTATTTTTATTCTTCAAGAACAACATAAAATTAATTAGAGCCTTTGTTAATGCTGCCTTAACAAATGCATTTTCTTCACTAGAGAGAAGTTTTGGAAAATAGGTAACAAAGAGAGAGATGGAGAATTCGGAGCATGTTTCTTCCCTGTTGGAAAAAACAACGGGAATCAGCAGCCACTCATATATTGTGCGCGGCCTGGCTCAAGGATGTGGGAAGTGAACTTTGATGGGGAAGTGCAAAGCACGCATCAGTTCAAGCAGCTGCTCTCATCACCGCCTCTCCCTGTTGTTACTCTCAGGTAACGCATGAGCCTTACCGGTGATAAACAAGCTAGGGACTTCGAGACTAGCTGAGAAGATGAAATAAACTCCCAGTGCAGTCAAAATTTAATCCTAGCTGTCATCTTAATGTGTTTCCATCTAATAATGAAAACCAGTAGTTAATTACTTAATTAAAAATGCCAAAGCCTTGGTTCTGTAGGTGTCTCTGTGACTATAGCAGTGAATTTTGCTGTCATAAGACTACGTACATTTAAGCCAGGTTTAGATTTAAAGGATTAAGAATGTGATACTATTATAGTTATATCTTGTAATAGATCATTTTTCTTTACAGGATGGATCCTCACTGCACGACTTCCAGCTGCTCTCCACAATCTTTATCTTTCCCCAAGCTACTGTATTTGACGTGAGTGTTGGTTTCCTGTTGATAAAGTAGATTTAAAAATCCTTTAATAAGTTGTGTATACTCTTAATTTGTATTATCAACTTAATGTTTTTGCATAAGAATTTTCCAAATATCATGTTAAACAACTGTCTCATTTGCTGTACTTTACATATATAAGGATGACATTGGCTTACGGTGACTACTGCGATTAACTTTTGCCTGGTTGACATCTGCTTTGCTTGCAGTGAGCACTATGTCGTGACCTGGACGGAAAGAGGCATTTATATCTTTGTTCCCCAAAGTGTTCAAGTCTTACTCTGGAGTGAAGTAAAAGGTAAACTTTAAGAATCTTAGTTTGTAATGTGGTTTGTTACGTTTGTCATATCTGAAGTCCTTGCCTAACACAGAGTCTTTCAGGCTCCATTTCTACAGCTGGATTGCAGAACATTTATCAGAGAAATCATTTTTGTTGTCATCTGTCAGACATACCCTTGACTAGTAACCTTCTCTCCACCCCTTCCAACCAACTCCTCCCTCCATATTTCTGAGAAAAAAACCTGGCATAAAGTGAATCTTAAAATACAGTAACAAAATACTGTGAGGTAGTAACTAAACCCACAGTACTCTTTCCCCATTGCTGTTTATTCCCAGGTATCCCGTGAAGGGTGAACTGCTGAAAGCTGAAAAAACATTTTTCTAACATCTGTCTAACCAGTGAATGTATTTGTCACACGAGTGACACCTCATAAATAGTTATATGTGTATGGTTATAGGCACAGTCCTACAACTGTTGGTTGTTGTCACTTGACTTCTTCCTTCTGCCTCTCTCCCACCTTTTGGTGTTAAGTTTCCAATGCCTTTGTCTTTGAGTGTTTGCACATAGTGTAACTATTTCCTTTGGAAACTGTTGAAAGGTCAAAGAGGTTTTCTGCTACCAAATCTTTTTGTTCTTTTTCAAAGCTAATAATGGTGCGCCTCTCTCATATTTATCAGTCTTAGTTTTGTTTTTCATCCTTCAAAGGAAAAGGGAACTTTAGCTTAAACGTACTTTTGGATGCTGTCTAGAAATGCAACTCTGGAAAGTTTTGATACTTGAATTGTGCTTTATAGTTGTTAGATGCTTGCTTAGTGCTCTTTAGTGTTTGTTCGCCATAGCACTTGTGCTACATGTATTAGACTGTTGCACGTGCTTGCGCTCAGGGAAATAGGTTTTCACCTTCCTTCAGGAACAAAAAGGAATCCTGACGAACAATTTCAGTCCTTAACATGCTTCTGTGCATCTGGTTTTGCAGATATTCAGGATATTGCAGTTTACAAAAGTGAACTGTTCTGTCTTCATGCAAACGGAAAAGTTGTACACCTTTCCCTTCTGCTAGTAGACCGCTGCGTAGATCGTCTGATAAGAAGAGGGTTCTGGACTCTTGCTGCCAGGGTCTCTTGTCTCTTCCAAAATTCAATAATTTCTTGCAGAGTAAGTAAATACCTTTTTGTAAATGTTCCATGTAACTCCATTTTGTTCCTTGTTCTCTTACAATAAGTTCCATGGGTTTCTAAGGTTTGTATTTTCAGAGATTTTAAGAAGTCTGCTAGACCTTATACTTTTAGTATGAAAATTAGCCTGCATATGTAGTACCTTATTAATTTTTTCATGCATGCATTAGAAATAATAATGCTTCTGTTTACCTGTGTATTTTTAGGCAAGAAAAAATTTGCCACTAGACAAGCTGGAGCATTTGAAGTCTCAGCTGGATGCCTCAACTCAACAGGATCTCATTTCACGTCTGGAGGAACTGATCTTGAAGGTGGAACCTCTAGATTCTGCGTGCAGCAGTAGGAGAAGTAGCATTTCATCTCATGTAAGTGTATTAGTAATGCCAAAAATGTTAGCTAGAAGTCTTATCTTTGCGTCTTACAACCATCTTGTTGCTCTCTTTGTAGATAAGGCTTTTGATTATACTATGTCTACTATAGGCGATAATACTGGTTTTTAAAGTTACTTGGGGTAGGGAGGTATGAAATACTACTACTTGCATTCTTTAGGCTCTTACACCCCTGTCTTTGTGTTATTTTATGGCTAATGGTTGAGGTACGGACAAAGATAGATACAAAGAAGGCTTTCTCCACAGCTGAGTTTTGTACTTTGCCGTGCTTCAGTAAAGGTCATCTTGATTATAACTGTGGTCTTATCTGGTGAATACTGAATTTCTGAATGTTCAGAGCTGTCCTAGCCCTGTTTTAAAAATGGTCTCACTCTGCAGCTCAAACAGAAAGCTCTAAGGAAAAAATTAAGCATATTTGTAATACTCTTTTATACATAGAGCTGCTTGGCGTTGACTTCCCAGCAGTATTTCAAGAAAGGGGAAACATTCCGTAGTTAATACAACATGAGTTGCTTTCAATCTAAGTATTTTAAAAAGTGAAGCTTAAAAACCAGTAACATAAATTCCATCTTGACATGGTAAACGAGTTTTTTTTCCATTCCCAAATGGGAACGTAAACTATGTGGACTGACCATGAGCCAAAGGTTGTACATGTGTCTAGAAGCAGACAGTATTAGAGGATCCATAGTTGTGCTAGCTAGGTATGGTTTACTGGTAGAAAGAACATGGAGTCGTCTGGATGCAGTCACATGGGGTGAAGTGGCTGGTTCACATACGGGACTAAAGCCAAGATATTTTTGTCTCGTGGTCTTGTACTGAGTATGCCAGTTGTTCCACAGGCTGCTTTCCTAAAAGCAATTGCAGTGTGTGCATCTTTATAATGTCACTGGACTATGCATTTAACAGCACGGGTGTCCTTTGCTGTTCTGGATCTGTCAGTAATCTGATCTTCCATAGGGTTTTCTCAGATGGTGAATTATGAAGTACTGTGAGGTTATTTCTGTTGGGATGGTTGTTTCAATTCATTGCAGGAAGTTGAACAAGGAAGTGCAACTCAAAAAACATCTGGCCCTTCTCCCTTGTCTGACAGGAAAGCTTCAGTGTCTTGGACTCTGGTATATATCGTGTTATTAGTCGAAGAGGCAGTCAGTCCGATGAAGACTCATGTTCTCTCCACAGTCAAACATTCTCAGAAGATGAGAGACTTAAAGAATTTCCTGCACACCAGGAAGATGAACAGGTGGAACTTGGTAATGTTTCTTAATGAAAATACGTTCTTCAGGTGCAGTATTTATTTATTTTACAAGAATTGATTTGCTCTGTGCTCTTATTTTCCACTATCAAGTTATCTATAATTAAATTTTCTAATTTGTTCAATGGAAACACAGTCACCCCACCCTCCAGTCAAACTTTCTTGAAACGTTGGGGTGAAATACTGGCTCCACAGAAATGAACACATAAACAAAAGTGAGAAAGAATACAAAAGGTCCAGAGGGCTTTTCCCAAGCTGGAGTTTCACTCGAATTTTCTTCCCCCTCTGTGTGCAATTCAGCATTAATACTGAGACTGTCTTGGCTGACTATGGCAGTGTTAATTGAGCTTCAAATGAGATTCGTTTGATGTCCCTATCCTTCCAGTCTTTTTGGCTACAGGAAAGAATTTATTAGTCTTGTCTCTGGCATTATTTCTTCAGGGAAAACAAGTAGGCTTAGGGAGAGTAGGCTTAGCTTTCTTGCAGGATTTCATCTGTAAAGGGGATCACCTCTTACACATTTATACATTAGCATGGGAATGATATAATTGTTAATACCTAACATTTTAACTACTCAGGGAGTTTATTTCTTAACAAATACCTGTTGCTAGATGAAACATAGTGAAACAATGTGTCTTGTTCTCTGCTCTGAAGAGGAAGAAACCTGGGATGATAAGGAGCTTGTTTAGTTCAGGGTGCGGTAGAGAGGCTTTCCGTTAAAAAGGCTGCTCTTAGCTGTTGCAGAGATGTTTGAGGAGAAAGACAATTTGGATGCTTTGTAGGAGGAAAACCACAGTAGGGTGGGAGAATTTTTGCTTCTCTGTCAGTAGTGTGTCCTGTTGACTAAGGTACATGATGTTTGTAGCCCTTATGCTTACATTTGTCTCTTTACCTTCGTTCACCAAAAAAATGACAAGTGAGAAAATGTGCAGGAAGGATATAATTTCTAACATTAAAACTCTAAAATGAAGGGTCGTAGTTCTTGAACATTGTAAGTTAAAACTTTTCTATCTGTTCATTAAGTGATAGCAGATTTGCTGATTGTTCCAAGATAGAGAGGTTCTAGATGATTCTTGAAGCACATGTACTTCATTTGGTATTTAAGAGCAATGGACTTAATGAATGACTTCATGTTTTTGCTGTGCTGCAGCTGGTTTCCCTGATCATATTTACGTAAGATGTCACAAGTTTTTAGGTTGCTAGTTTGTATAATGAACAAAAGCACCCTTTTGGTCCCAGTCAGTTGTGACCTTTAGGCCCTATTGAGGGAGAGTGGATTCTGTTAGAATTTCTGTAATAGCACAGCATCTTTTCTTCTCAGCAGTGCAGATAGGTCTGACTGTTGCAAAACAGTGTCATTCTTACTCAAAAGTATCCTTTTTTTCTTCATCACACCCCTTAAAGATACAGTGTGCTTGTACAAGGAAATGACTAATCAAAACACCCTGTAGATACAGGTAGGTATGTAAGAGTGAAGAGGAACTAGTCAGGGGCTCTGTATTTCCTGTGATTCTTGTCAAAAGCCAGAGAGTTATGGGTTTAATTGTGTTTTGAAGTCCCTTCAAATAGGAGTGATTTACACCTTAACCATGATTTGTGTTTCTGTATGTTCAGATATAGTTTCCCTTTTAGGAAATAGGGCTGTGTGAATTGATGCATACTACAACGTTCAATTTTCCTATCTGCTTAAATAACTGACAGTGGATTAAATCAATTTTTTTTGTCTTTGAAATGAACTGTAAGGTTATGTATAAATGGTAAGTTTTCAGACAGTTGTTGCTGATTGTCATTTGTCTTGTTATAGAGCATAAAGGTTTGAAGTCGGTAATAAAATGGTCCTTGAGACTAGGTAATGCTTTTCTGTCTCCCCACAATCTTCAACATGAAATACTGAAAAATATGATTATTCCACACAGATTATCTAGGAGTGAATTAGTGACCTGTGCTTTGTTTCACTGTTTCATTTTTGCCAGGCCATTGTTTCATGACTCTTTATTTCAATTCCATTTGGTAGACAGCGTATCTCATGCATCTGTGGCGGTTGAGGCTGACCGGAGTGAGACATTCCTCCCATTCAGTATTCCTTTGTCATTTCGTTCCCCATCTCCTCTCGTCTCTCTCCAAGCTGTGAAAGAAAGGTAAAAGTTGCAGGAGGTTCATTCATCCATTACATCATTCCGTTTTATGTCCTGTGAATTTGTAGCATTGTCTGATTTAGTTCATACTCTGCTCTGCAAAAATGTAACACCTGAAATGAAACACTGGAGATGCAGTCATGCTTGCTAGGCTATTTAAAGCTTTCATCTTGACTCTAATGAAGATACGAAGAGCTGCTGTAAGCTTCAGTGCAGCCAAGGTTTCAGCCTTAGTTTTCTGAATGTCTGCTAAGAATATTTAACATAACCGTGTAAACTGTGGCAGTGGTTTGTACTCAGAAAGAAACTTACTAAACATATTGTTTTAGATTTTAGCTTTTGTGCTACTTGGATTTCTGAATGATAAGGGCTTGTAGGCAAAAACTAAAATATTTGAATGGTGCTAGATATTGCCAAAACACACTTGTGAAGTGTACTGTCTAGCTTGCCATCTTTCTCCCCTCATGCGGCACCTTTCAGTAAATCTAATGAATTTCTCAAATGTTCATGGAATAACGGTAGCTTATGCCAGGTGCAAGTAAATATGGTAGCGTCCATTTTGTGCAGAAATCAAATTGCCTTTTAAAAACTCACTTCAACATATAAAGCAAATGGTGTTAAATACATGACTTAAATAATTCTTGTGAAGCTGGTGTGTTTCTTAATCAAAAAGTTACTGCTCCATAATGATGGTTTGAATCATTACTTCTTCTTTAATCACTTAGGTATGTCAAATATATTCTGCAACAAAAAAAACATAGTTGATATCAGTAGTGTGAGTATCTCAGAATAGCTTTCAGACATACATGCATTGTTATGAGTTCTTTCTAAATCATAAGCAACTTTTAGGAGTTTGACTGTAAACAGTAATAGTAAATAGAACTTAGTTTTAAGTACCCTCTATGTTCTATTTATGATTAAATAAAGTAAAATCATATTTTACAGTTACTTTTTTAAAGTTTCCCTATAATTCTAAAAAAAGGTGTGGTGTTTTTTGTTTTTTTTAAGGCTCCTAAACGAGTTCTTAGTCAGAAAGCAAGAGGCTGAGTTCTTTGTTCAGCTCTTGATAACATGGTTCTCCTCATGGTAGAAATGGGTTTCTGTGTGCTCGTTGGGATTTCTCTTGAATAAAATACCTGGGAGGAAAAAAAAATCGATGACGAGAAGGATGTTTTTAGTGAGCTTTATAATCTGAAGAATTAACTTTGAGTGCTGTAAAACCATTTCTTACTACTAAGAGGGCCATCATTTCCTAATGCTTTCCTGATGCTCTATTAGCCCTAAAATGAAATGTAGCCAATCTGCATTTATTTGTGTACAAATATATCAAAATCTAAGCACTAATGTTAGTATGAGAGCCTGTTTTTTCAAGCAGCAAAAACCCCAAGTCATAAGTACGTCAATTTTTGATTCTTTGTGCTGATATTACAGACCATGACTCAAGTACGAATTCTGAGCAGTTTCTTAGGGAGTTTTGTTCTCGTTGTCCATCACTGGTGAGATCCTGTTCTCAGAAGTTCTTCAGGTTATAAAGACATCTGAAACGATGGTTTGAATGGAAAGAAAGTGCTTGATTGTTTCAGTTGTGAACTTTGAATTTGACATGGTCGAACTTCTGACTTCTAGTGTTTCCAGCTTTGTACGCAAAACTACCGAAAAGATTGGCACACTTCATGTGAGTCCTGATATTAGAGGGAGGCAAGAAGCAAAGGATGACGAGCAGCAGCAGGAGGTGGCTATCAGTCTTCTAGCATCTCCCCAGGAAGAGAGAGCGTGAGTGCAAAATCACGTTGTCTTAGCAATTGCATTTACTGGGTGTTCTGAGGCTAGCAATCTAAAGAAAATGTACCGTTTCAAGGAGAACGGAGAGCTCTGTTTGTTTGTGTTTTTCCAGCTGCTGTTTGTTACTCTGGTGGGTTTAGCTGGTTCTTGCTGGCTTCTTACCTAGAAACTGGTTCAGAACGTTGGAGCGTGCAGTCTCCGCAGTGCTGTAGTTACTGAATTGTAAGAACGTAGCGTAATCAGCAACTCTTATGTAGCATACCTGTGATGCCTGCTTGGGGTATGAGTCCAACAGTTTATGTCCTGCACTTACAGAGTGGGGAGTCAACACACTTTTCTCCCTCAAACCGTGTTTTATGGTACCTATAAAACATAATGGCTGTCCAATTAACACAGAGCTAAACTGTTTCATATTCCAGTAATTTTATAATGTATGGTAACTTTCTTATGGTGTCATACTATTTTTTTATTTAGTGTCTTCAGAAATCTGCTGTAGTTAGAGCGCAAGCCATAATAAAGGCCACAGAATTATTATTATGGTTGTTCTTCATGTCCAATTCATCTGTAACTTTTGCTGAGCTGTTCCTTCTATAGAAATGGGAGCTTTATTTTTTTAATAATGGAATTAATGTTGTTTCCTGACAAATCTGAGGAAAATCCTCATGTAAATTATTAAATACAATACTTCAGTGAAAGTTGAAATGAATGTGTTTTTCTAGATCAGAGCCACAGAGCTGCCAGCTTCCAGAGGAGGATCATCTAAGAGATCTCAAGGCTGCAACAACAGAAGCTGTGTAAGCTGGGCAATTTTTAGTGTCTAGATGTGTTGGGCTTTAGTAGAAAAATGACTGATTTTTTTTTCACTACAAACATGTAAAAGTAATGTTGTAAGTGTCTATTAATGCTACCTGTAAAGCTCTCACTTTGGTTAATGATTTGTTTCCCCTGTTTAAAACCAAGCAAACCCACTATAAGCTTGGTTAGGACAAAAGGGTAACACTGAGGAATTATATCCTAACTACAAGCATGCTTAAAACAAACAAACAAACAAAAAAACCATATAACAATGGCAAAAAAGAAAATCAATCACAAACACAATGCACGCAAAAAAAACCCCACACCTAACAAAAATCAGTTCTGAAAGAAAGCCTGGGGAAATCAGGAGGTACTAACAGCAAATGCAGATGGTACAACTAGCCTAAATTCTGTTTGATGCATTCAAAACCACAAAAACGGCAGCAAACTGTAATTTAAGTTCAGGAGTATACTTTGAGTTGCACAAAACATACATAATGTTTCACTTGTGATGTCTTACAGCTGTGAAGCAACTTAACAAGTTTCTTTTTTTCTACAGAGCCAAACTCCAGGATCCCCTGGTTTTGTTAGAACCACAGTGCATGAGAAGGGTTTTACGGGAATGGCTTGTCTATCTGGAAGAAAAATTTGGCAGCAGAGAGCATTTTGATTCCTCTGTTAGGAAGAGCAAGACTGTATGTGCTGAAGAACAGAGGGAAGTCCTGGAGGAAAACCTGCAAGTAAATCCGACTGGTGGAGACCTAGCAGAAAAAGAACCGAATAGTATCTTGGAAGACTACACTGAAAGTAATGATGAAACTTGTGAAAGCCAAAATGTATGTGAAAATAGCACTAATTTCAAGGGACCTTTGGGTGGCTGCTTTCAAATATCTCCTCCATGTGACCTAGAACCAGATGTTCAGAAAGATCTTGTGGAGCTGACAACTCTGTGTTTTGAGCTGAGTGTATTTTCTTGTGGAAATGGTGATTCAGAGGAAAGCTTTGATCAAGGTCTGCCACTAGCAGCTTTGTCGACCTTGGCTTGTAGGTTTATACAAAACTACTTCTTTCTTCTGGATTTGAAAAGACTAAAGCAGTGCATTATAACCACGTATGCAAACAGCCCTAATGTATGGGAAACATATATCGCAGGATTGAAAGGTAACTAATGAAAATTTTATTCCTAGTAGACTGAGAGAAAGACTTTGTTTGGGAAGAAAAAGAAAATAAAGTTTGAAGATTCCCATTTATGCCTGCAAATTTTCCTTCTGTGGATATAGTGGGGGAAGGGGATTGGTGGGTAGAAGGTTTTGTTCTGTTTTGGGGTTGTTTGCTTGGTGTTCCCCAGAAGGCTAATGTAGGGAAAAACTACTGGCTTCTAGGAGAGAATGGTATTCCCCTCACTTTGCAATTCCACAGAAGCTACTTCTGAAGCTGTTAAATTTATATGGAGCTTGTTGGTTGAACGGTGTGGCAGTTACAGACCAGATCTATGTAAAAGCAAATATATGCCCTTCAACGAGCAGAAAAATCTTGTGTAAAATCAAATATCTATAGAAATAAGGCAGAAGGTAGGAGATGGGGCTTCAGTATTTGCATTAGAAATGGAAGGCCTGACTTAAAGAGCATTGTCATTAGTGTGAAACAAGGCTGAATGGTCCTATGCGAGTGAATGGCTTGTGATCGCTTCAGACTTCCTTTTTCTGCAGAAATCCTTTTGACGTTTTTGATTTCTCTTTAGTCTTATTGAAGTAAAGCTTCCTGATTATACTGGAAAACAGAACCACGTCTGTTCTCTGCATTCAGCTTCTGCTTTATGTGTTTTCTTTTAAGAGTGACTTAAAGGCTTAGCATTAATTTGGCACTAACGGAGATCAGTCAAAGAACAGAATCTTGCTTTGATGGTTGGCATGTGGTGTTGGGCTTCTGGGAATTTGTTCATAATTTCTATCTTCATGAGAGCTTTAAAGTAACGTATACATTCCCAGTTTGCTCTCAGCTGGACTGTACTTGTGTTTGTAGACTGTTACCAACATTTCATCAGGATCTTGGTTTATGATGAATTCTGCTTTCTGTGAAGTCAGTGACCAAACTAAAGTTTTTATTTATTAATAGAAGCAAAACATACTATACTGAAAACTGCAGACCTACATTATATTTAGCAAGCCATATGTCCTGCAGTGTTTTTGTTTTTTTTTTTCACAAGAGAAAAACTGCGTCCTCTGAAGTCCAAAGACTTCAGAAAGGAGAAATATATCAAGAATATTGTTCCATGCCTTCATTGTATCATTTATAACTGAAACTTGAAAGCACTGCCTCCAAGTGATGTTGACTTCCATGACATTTCATGACTTGTTCATTAACAAGTGTTCACTTGTTGCTACTGTTCTGAGGAAGTACAAAAGGTAACTTGTATCTGTACATGTAACAACAGCTCTGTGTGTGTTAAGGCAAAACACTGTCTGTATCTTGTAACATGTGCACTAATTTATTTCAGAACTAACTTGTCACAGTTCGATTGCTTTGGCAATGGAAAATGAAGATATGTTGAAAATACTGAAACTGTTGCATGACCTGGGGCCCTGGGATGATGGCCCTCTGTTACTGGTACATGCTCAAAGGTAGCCAAGTTGTTTTTTTTTTTCCTCTTCTCCATGTTGTCAACTTGCTAGCAGGAATTGGTTTTGAGAGCTTCACACTTATGAAGCTTTCTAGGAATCTCTTCAGAAGATCACCTTTCTGAAAATGGTTTTTGTTCTGTCTCTCTTTAGGCTTTATGAAAAATTTGGGGAAACAGCTCTTCGGCCCTTGATCAAGTTCCACCCCTCCATTTCGCCTTCTGATATCAAGCAGCTTTGTAGGAATGATCCAGCTCACTTTTTAGCATATTTAGATAGCCTGGTGAAGTCACAGCCAGAGGATAAAAGGTAAAGGGAATAGAGAGCCTTTCACCTGTGTGCTGCCTTCATCACGCGGATGTGATTTTTTTTTGTTTGTTTGTTTAACTGTTTTGATATTTCTGTGCTTGGTGCTCTTTATCATTAGTTTCCAAATCATTCTGCCAGTTTTAGCTGGTTTCTCAGTATGGATTTTATTAGCTTAGGTGCTAGTTCTAATATTTTTTTTCTGCAACATACTTTCAGAATAACCTGATACTTTTGTTCTTGTGCCTACTGTTCAGCATACCCAGGTTAGACAGTATTTAGGGAAAAAAAAAAGCAAGGGGAATCCAACCTCTGTCAACTTAATGGTTTTCTGTGGCTCCCTTCAGTGCCTAGGAACATAAATGATTCTATTTTTTTCCATACTTAATTTTAATCATGTTTTACTTTTTTTCTCGTGTGCAATTTTTATGTCTCCATGTATCTGGTATATTTAAAATCAGTATTTTTTCCCCATGTGCTTTGTTTTGTAGGTCATCTCTTCTTAGATCTCTTCTGCAGCCGGAATCAATACGACTGGATTGGTTGTGCTTGGCAGTTTCTCTTGATGCACCACAAAGAGCAAATACTGTGGATGTGGAAGGAAATCCCAGGTAAAGCGAGGTTCACCCGAGGTTCTGAGTGCAGCAAAAAGCTGTTCTGCAGGCTTAGGTTTTATATGACACTTTGGATGTCAGTGAATCCTTGGAGCATTTTGCATATTGCAGAGTTCAGCAGAAGCAACCAAAGGATTAAATAACTACCTGTAATACCTTATTGAATGACTGTTCTTGCTGAGACTACGCCATGTCTCGTTAATGTTCCTACTTCTATTTGATAAACCTGAATTTCTTGTAGAGAGAACTTTTTTTTTTTTGAAGAAAACCATTAATGTTTTAAAACAAAAATTTTCTTTGTCTAGGCCACGATCGCATTTGTTTACATGGGGCTACAGCCAGCTCATTCTGCTTTTGGTTAAACTCCCAGCTGATTTTGTTACAAAAGAGAAAATGGCAGACATCTGTAAATCACATGGGTAAGACGAAAGCTTGCTAATTCTTTATACTTGCTTAGCTGGTACTCTAACCCCAAAAAGATACAAATGAAAAACACTTATCTGCTCCTAGCTTGAACAAGTTTCACTCAAAAAAAATTCCTGTTTTGAGGATGAATTTTAAGAGTCCAATTTAATGCATCTGATACCCCTTGTGAGCCCGCTCTGTGATGAGCCGTATGATTGTTGGCATTCAAGAAATTCAGTTGCTTCTGTCTTCATTAAGTGAATATTTAATTATTATTCATTTCAGTTTAGGATGAATATTTGATTCCTGGAAATTTTTACTCTGTTATTTAAGGTTTTGGCCTGGGTACCTTTTCCTCTGTTTGGAGCTGGACAGAAGAATAGAAGCCTTTACTAATATTGCTCATTTGGATGATCTGAGCCTATTGAATGAAGAAGATGGTTAGTGAATCTTAAGCTGTGTATACATTTCTGCAACATCAGAACTGCCCTTAGTCTCTACTGATTAGGTTTCTCAAAAGTAGAGTTAAGCTGTTTTTAGTGGTGGTGGGTTGTTTTCTTTTTCTAATTTTTGAAGTGTTTTAGTAGCAGTTTCACTTGCTGGGTATACAGCAGCATATTTGAAAAACCTAAGTGGGAGTTATGCTCTTGCATCTTCACACGGTGTTTCATGAAATCAGTAATTCTAGAAAACATTTAACACCTCAGGAATGTAGGGTTGTTTATCAGGAGTAAAAGCTAGATTTGGAGGAATAGCTAGCCTCCCCACGCGGCACAGAACTTCCCCCACTACACACGGTTATACACACACAGTTGCAATGAGCAAAGTATTGTCCCAGTAGCCTTAAGATGAACAAAACAATTATTTGTTTTTTGACTTGACAAAGCCTCAAATGCTGAAGTATTGCGAAGCTTTGTGTATAGTTCAGCACTGAATCTTGACACTGAGTCAGTCAAGGCAATATAATTCTGTATGCAATTTGCTTGTTGATAACACTTGATTTTCTTGCATTTCTAAAGAGAAAAATAGAATAGCTAGCTTCCTTTTTAGGTATGGATCTGTTTAAAACAGTAGGCTTGTAATAAATCTTGTTTTACAAACAACGTAACAAATTTGGTTTTGCATCTAGGTTCAATTCCAGAGACCATAGAAGAATGGAAGTTTCTTCTGCATCTTGCACAAAATCACAGCGCTGTTTTCCACCACCATGGACCACAGAATGGGAATGCTGCCAGCAATGGTAGCCCCAGCTGGCCAAACTGCATCACTGTGGAAAACATAGCTCTCCTATTAGCAAAGGCCATTGGCCCAAATCGTGCCTTGCCTCTATTGCAAGAATGTGGCGTGATGCTAGAATTGTCTGACAGATTTACTGGAGTGTGTGAGATACTGCGAATTGCTGAGAAAAGACAAAGGTAAGATGATGCAGCAGCAGTTCTGTATATGCACACCATTCATCTTAGATCTTCTTGGTGCTTTAAAGTTTCAGTTAACAAAAAGATAAAATACTTCACACTTTTACCTTGAATTTTAAACTCACTGAAACATGTTCTTTTATTTAAGAACTATGTATTATGCAATATAGGTACCTTAAAATGGGGAGACAAAAAGGAAATGGAAAACTGTGCATTAGATATATGTGAAGGAGGTTCCGTGTAGAGAGTCTGATCTGACCCCTCCAGAGAAGGCATGCATGATGATGTCATGATATCACGTAATCGTGTTTTTGACATTTGACAAACTGCTTTAAAAAGCAAAACCGTTGTTGTTAGTTTTTTTTAACTGTTTAACTGTTTTAACTGTTTAAACTGTTTTTAAACTGTTTAACCTTTTCCTTTGTTTTTCTTGCAGAGCCCTGATTCAGTCCATGTTGGACAGGTGTGACCGGTTTTTGTGGTCTCAGCAAGCATAGAAAAAAAATGGGAAAACTTTGGGATCTGTAATGTGTATATTAAAGTGCCTCTTAAACTTTCAGGCTCTTAAAGAAATGAACTTCTCCCTAAAAATTCAGTTGTATTGAGTCAACATCCATCTGACAGGTATTTGACTGGTAGTTGTTCACAGTTCTTTCTTATTCATTAGAGATGAGTTTTACACTCCAGAACTTCAATCAAAAGAATCCAGTATTTATCTCAAAATTAAGCTCACAGATTTCCAAGGTGAAAATGCCTTAATTTATTTTCTGAGTCTGCATGACTTAAGCGTTAAGGGTATGAGCCACTAAGGATCAAATCATGGTGTATAGATTTTTTTTTCATTGTTTGAAAACATGAGAAGCCATTTCTGGGAAAGATTTAAGCATGTAATTTTTCGTTTTCCTGTAAATAATACTTACTTTTTCAAGTAGCTGTAGAAGTACTTGGTGTGATGTATTTTTTTCCTCTTAAATTATATGCACAGTTCTTATCCATTTGCAATTAATTATTTGTGACAAGTCTTAAAATAGAGAGAAAATATTTCTCAGGAGTGGGTTAATGGAAACCTGATGAAAAGAACTTACTAAATAAACTCACTGTTAAACTATAAGAGTGATATTTCTAAATTGCCTATATCTGCTTATGAAATATGAGTAGATTTTGGCTGTGATATTTCGACAGACCTCAGGACAGCAATATTCCACAGTGATTTTTGACCTTTTAGAAAGCAAGAGGACTACATATCTTATTCTAATATTTTCTTAAAAGCTGAATGTTTAGAGTATTTTAGATCAATGCCATTGAGCAAGAAATCTTTAAATATCTGTTAGAATATGAAGACTCATAAAATCACTTGGATTTAATTTCTCGTTTACAGAACTATGTTTTGTATGAGTACTGTTTCTGCACTTAACGCCTGTTTGAACAGTTTTCTTTCTAGGCTACTAGTTTTGACCCTTTTCACTGTCAGATTCTCACAATTTTAGCAGAAGGCCATGGTGTCTGATCAATAGTTGATTTTTGTTAAGTGTCATTTAAACAAAAAAAACCTACCGCATGCATTAGAACAAAATTTTATTCTCTTCAAAATCTGTAACTTGGTCAATAAATGCCTTGAAAGCATTTCTTTACACAGATCTAAAAAGAATCTTAGGTAGATTTGCAGGATTTATACAGTTCCCAAATAGTGCTTTTATTTTCATCAAAATAGGACTATAGTAATACAGCTTTCAGACTTGGATGGGTGCAGTCTGACTCTTTCATCTCAATTGCAGGAAAGACTTTATTGTGGAGAGTTGGTTACTTCACTAGAGGAAATGAAGCTACAGATAGAGAATTAGTAGCAGGCTTTCATCTCTTAACACTGTTGCTTGTGGAAAAGCCAATAAGTAAGTACTTCTAAAAAAGAAAACTTTAAACATTTTAGGTTTTATATTTTGACATGGAGACAGGACAGATCCTTCTGTCAGAAGCACACCGTGCCCTTATGTTACATTACAGTAAGACTGTTGGAGTAGGACCCAGGCACTTGCAGTATGTGGTGAGGTTAAACAAGTCAGATGATGTCAGTGTCTGCTTATCTGCCAAATGAACACACTGCTACCTCAGTGACTGTTAGGCCTAACAGTTTCATGCAGTACATCAAAGCTTTAGCTGAGTACTAGTGTTGCCTTTCTTAGGGGAAGTTAGCTGACTTATCTCTAGATTTAACTGTTCTACTTTATTTGTTCCATGTACATTGTATACATAGCATTCTTTTTCACTTCTGTGAATGTTTTGTATGCTCGATTAACTTTTGTTGAGTGGTGTGGTTTTTTTTGCAATAAATCATAACTTTCCACTCAAAGCTTTTCTTGTTCTTAAATTTTTTGTTTGAGTAGTCATGCAGCTAATGTAACAGGAAGTATTTGTTAAAATCTGGTATCTAAAGTGAGCTTGTGTTGATGACTTCAGTTAACCTGGTTGTCAATAAAGAGTAAAAGTTTACTTTTTGAAGAAGAGTTGGAAAAATTGCTGCTTCCTATTCTTAATGCATATGTTTTCATCATATATGGATAATGTGAAGGAAGTGTGATATGAAATGGTCTCATGTTTAGAATTTAGTTGCACAGAGCAATGCTATCATCCTAAGGCTTCCTGAAGGATCCCCCCTACCAGCTCTTCATCAGCCAGTTAAGCATATACCACTGGTCGATTAAGCCAGCCTGCAGTGAAGCAGATGAGCTGTGGCTCATCTGTTGTTTTGGTGACAGGTGGTGGCAGGGACCCTTGAGAAGCAAAAATCAATAAAGGAAGGCTTTGCCTGGAGCAACTCTAGCTAGCTTTTTTCTCCTCCTCAAAAAAAAAAAACCTCTACCTGGCTCAAAGCACTTATTTCACCATTAGAATTATCAAAACCTACCAGGAACTGTGTTTTATTTAAGGTAAACATCTATATGTACCATCTGTTTCTTGAAGAGGGGCCATGTTTGCAGTTACTAGGTCTATAAGTCTGATGTCAATGCTAGTAATTATTGCATGGACCAGCATGGCAGAAGTCCTGAAGTGAATTCTTGCTTGAGTAAGCTAGGATAAGGCCATCTTCCCAGAATATGGACAAATAGCATGTATTACTGTTCCTGAGCGGGGAATTCACCTCATACCATTTCCCAGTCAGAGGCTTATTGATTTAGATTGCAAAATACCGAGATTGCAGAATGACTGCATTTGTAGATACTTAAGATTAAAAGACAGTTTGAGGGATAGAACTTCTGAATAGTGTTTTGTTTTAACTGTATCAGTGTGTATAAAGTCAGAAGACAGTCTCAGAGTGGCTCTTACATATGCTACCTTTACCTGGTGTGCGCACGTAGCCTGTGCTTCAGTGCTAGAACAGAAGGGAATATTTTGCTCAAACACTTGTGCTTGTTCAGTGGCAGCTTGCCTATGTCTCTGTGAAAAGGAGCAGTTGTTGGTTGCAACTTTTTTCTGTGGGCCAAGGGCTGTGACTGGGAAGGCAGGCCAAGAGGAGACAGCAAAGCAGGGTTCAGGCTGTTAACCTGCAGGAACAGAGTCAGGAGGATACACTCCATGATCTAAGGATATGCTCCAGCACCTGTCTTCTTGCAGTTATTCTCACGTTTGCACTATTTGCAGAAAAGCTTGGTTTAGTGAGAATGTGAAACATCAGACCAAATCATAAAACTCAGAAGAGCCTTTTGTGCTCAAAAAACGTCTGAGTTCTTGTACGGAAAAGGTCCTTAGGTTAGGTCAGTATTGAAGGTAGTGTTCTGTTACAGGTCCCTGGACACAGGGGCATATGTGAGAGTTCTAGTGAGTGAGCTCTATCTCAGTTTATAGGAATCATTTTGCAGTCATGACTTACTTTACTTTAAATCAAAACTAGAAAGGAGACAGACAGGGCTCTGCAGCCAGCAGAGAGAGAACTCAAGCTGACCTGTACTGGAAGGGGCATGAGTCATCAGTAGGATGTGAACACAGTTGTGGTAAAACTTGGCACTCCAGTCCCTACAGTAACTGAGGTGTTGAATTGGTAGACGTGAGGTTCATGGGTGGCAAGGGCAAAACTATGGCTCCCTGCTTTTTGTAAGGTTTCCCTTTCTGTTGGGTTAAGGTATAGATTCTCTTTGTCTCAAATAATTAAATTTAGAGATATGGCATAAAAGAAAATATCTGTCCTTTTGCTCCAGGTCTGTCTTTAGAAAATCTCTTGTTCTCATTAGCTAAGTTTTTCTTTGGAGGAAGAAAACCAAGGAAGACAGCTGCTGGCACTTTATTAACCCAGTTTGTTACTGTACGTCTTTTACCTCATGCCCCTGCTGTTAAACTGCAACTGCTAATTAAGTGACAGAGTTGTGAATGGGGCAACAACACCTACCTCTTCTGCAGAGAATTTAAAGAAACTCTCTGGGGTTCAGACTTGTTAAATTGTGTATGAGAGCGCACAATGGGAGACGTTTTGCTTGCTCACTCCAGAGCCTTCTGCAGAAGAAATGTGTTAGTTGTTATTAAAAGGGAAGCAAGCACCAAGCACTTTTTGAGCTGTTCCCTAAGCAAGTTTGTTTGTGGGCAAACAAACTATGAACCATGCCAATAGGGCTTGACAGTTGATATGGCAGTCTTAAAAAATCTAGCAGAGATGTGGCTGTATGGATTTGAACTTCCCCTTTGGCAGAACATTTACTACTGCATTAAAACATCTCCTTCCTTTAGCCTCCTTGAGCCCCACTGAGCTGTTGTTGCAGCAGGATGGCTGAAAGTCCCTTGAGAGGAATCTGTGGGAGCAAGCAACGGAAAGACAAACCATCTTGGCCTTCGTCATGGTGGCATGAGTATGTGCTATCTTAAAGCATTACCAGCAAGGATGTACATATTCACAGTTTGCTCTTAACTCCATTGTGAAGCAACACTTCCATCAGCTCTGGGATCCATCTTGTCAGCCTAGCAGTTCCAGCAGCAGTTCTGGTAATGCAGCTGACTATTCCTTGTAGTTCCACACTGTTGGCTAGCTAAGCTCCTCCATGCTGCTCTCTTGCTCCCCGTCCTTAAAAAGACAGGGGAAGAAAATATGAAAAACAGCTCATGGACTGAGATAAGGATAGGGAGGTCACTCACCAGTTACTGTCATAGGTAAAACAGACTCGGTGTAAGGGAGATTAATATAACTTATTGCCTGTTGACAACAGACTAGAGCAGCGAGAACTTAAAAGCAAACTAAAAGCACCTTCCCCTCATCCACCCTCTCCTATCTCCTCCCCCTTGAGTGGTGCAGAGGAACAGGGAAGGGGGGCTGCCATCAGTCCCTAATGCTTTTTCTCTGCTGCTCCTTCATGGTCACTCTCTGCCCCTGCTCCACGTGGGGTCCCTCCCACAGGATGCCGTCCTTCCTGCACTGATCCTGCGAGGGCTGCCCACAGACAGCAGCTCTTCAAGAACTGCTCCCACACGGCTCCGTACCACGGGGTCCATCCCCCAGGAGCAAACTGCTCCAGCACGGGTCCCTCACGGGCAGCAGCTCCTCCCAGACCCCCTGCTCCTGCGTGGGCTCCTCTCCATGGGCTGCAGCTCTGGCCCGGGGCCTGCTCCTGCGGGGACTCTCCATGGGCCGCATTCTCCTCCAGGCCACATCTACCTGTTCCACCATGGGTCTTTCTGCAGGCTGCAGGGGAACTTCTGCTCCAGTGCCTGAAGCACTTTCCTGTCCTTCTTCACTGACCTTGGTGCCTGCAGGGCTGTTTCTATGTTTTCTCACGCATCTCTCCCATCTGCTGTTGTGCAGCAGTTTTGTTTCCACGCCCTTTCTTAAATGCTGTCTCAGAGGCCCAACCAGCGTCGCTCACTGGCTCAGCTCTGGCCAGTGGCAGATCCCTTTTGGAGCTGACTAGAGCTGGCTCTGGTCTGACCTGGGGCAGCTGCAGGGCTCTGCTCACAGAGGCCACCCCCCAGCCCCCCTGCTACCAAATCCTTGCCACACAAGCCCAATACACTTGTGCACAGAACAGGACCCAATCTTGTGCTCCAAGGTAAATGCAGGTGATCAGGCAGCTTCCCCTCCAAGCTCTGTCCTGCACAAGTCCCAAAAAAAGCGTGACAGTTAAGTCAACCATAACACTTCAAACACACAGAACACTTCAGTCTTTGAGGCAGTTTCTCAATCTGCTTGGTGTGAGGAGCAAATAGTTCCATGGACAGCAAAGAAGCACCGTATACTCTAAAAAGTTGTGTAACAGGGTCCATGAACTTTAGTCAGGACAAGGGCAGGCTTATTGAAATTCTGTGTTGAAACGAGTGGTGCTGGGGAATTCCCTCCCCTGGGTATTCTGCCCAATTTCCTCTTTTGAGGGCCTGAACCGCTTATAAATACCCTCTCTGAGAGCGCAGGAGACAAGCTTCATCTCCTGGCTTTGCCTTTCTGGAGTGGTGAGTGATACTCTGAATTTACAATACGCATGCAATGTGTTTTTTTTCTGGTATTTGGGAAAAGAACTAATGTCTTAATGTGTGGGACTTCTCTGTACTCATGAAAGGAGCTGCAGGAAATGCTGAAATGCAAGTGTCTGCTGTCCATCTGTCTTTGTTGAAGCGTCCTGTGTTGAGCACAGAAGGCATCAGTCCTTGTGGGGCAAGAAGAGGGCTCGTGGGTTGGCTGCTAGCACTGGGGTGGCTGCATAACTGCTCCTGCAGCTGCCTGGGCACGGTTATGAGTGCGATGAATGCTGTGTCAGAAATCTCTGTAAAAGGTGCTCTAGAACTGCTAATCTCTAATTTTCTCACAGCTCCGTGTCACACTTGGACAGGGAACCATGAGGCTCTGTATCTGCTTCGTGTTGCTCTCCGTTATTGTGTGTGCAAGTGCTGACAACCCATTCACACGTGGCGGAAGATTTGTCTTGGATGCAGCTGGAGGTAAGCTGCTCTGCTGCCACAGGTCTTTCCCTCAGGACCCCTCCCCGAGCACGGGTTATGTGCAGTCAGCGGGTGCAGCCCTCCAAGCAGGGAGGTCTGCAGCTCAGATTAAGGACCCCTGCTGGTTGCTGCTGGGAAAGGGCCCTGGTCAGCCCCCGCAGGCACTTTCTGTTGGCAACTCCCGTGCAAAGGCCAATGTGCAGGAGCACCTCTGCATTTCTTTTACTCGGGCCTTTCCAAGCACAGCACAAACGATGTGACAGGCCAGAGCTCAGGCTTGGGCGCACCTCTGCAACCAAACAAGGCACAAGGACTGCAGGAATAGTCACTTGCTCATGGAGAGCTTTTTGCAAACCCTCTGCTGGTAAAGCCCCAAAGCGCAGCCGGTGCTTTCTCTGGTGCACAGCGTGGAACTGAAGGACCACTGCCTGCTTGCTGTGAGACAGAGCTTCACCTGCCCCTGCAGTGTCCCAGCTGAGCCATGCAATACTTCCATGGCTCCATGAGGGTCTCCCCAAGGAGCCCCCTTTCTTCTGCTTTGCCAACCTCCCCTAGCTTAGCAAAAGAGTTTTCTCAAGGGAGCCTTGGGGACACATGGAGCTTTCTGGCCCAGCAGCAGCCTGTGAGCTTCTGGCTGAAGTGGTACTTGGCTGTTGCAGGGATGAGATTTTAAAGTTATCGCCTCTGTCTCTCTGCTTTCTTCAGGAGCATGGGATATGCTCAGAGCATACCGGGACATGCGCGAGGCAAACTATGTTGGTGCTGACAAATATTTCCATGCTCGTGGCAATTACGATGCTGCCCGAAGAGGACCTGGTGGTGCTTGGGCAGCCAGAGTGATCAGGTAAGGGAGCTTCTCTGGTTGTTAACAGCGAGTTCCTAGGGATCTGAGCATCCCAGTCAGAGTGAAGTCCTTCTTGACACACACAGCTTTTGGCCCAGAAGGACTGGGGAGGGGAAGCAGTTTGTGCCTGAGTGAGCTGTCTCCACATGGAAAGGTGCCTCCCTTTGCACATTGCAGGGAGCCTTTCTTCTCTTCCCGAGCAGGCAGATTTATTGTCTCTGCATTTTTGGTGGAAAAGCACTATTTTTCCTTGCTGGCTCACTTCCTGACATAAGTTACAGGTTCCATCGCGGTGCTCAGATAAGGACTTAGCATGTGCGTGCACCTGACGCTGAGCAGTCCTGTGGAAAAGCTAGTGTTAGGCGAGTGAGGAAACGAAAGCGAAGCGATGCCTGTGTGGGGGGCTACATGCTGGCTGGTTCACGGGGCTCCTTTTGTTCCCACTAGTGATGCCCGGGAAAACTGGCAAAGCGGCGTGAGCGGCAGAGGCGCAGAAGACACCCGTGCCGACCAAGAGGCGAACGTGTGGGGCCGAAACGGCGGGGACCCCAACCGCTACAGACCCCCGGGCCTTCCCAGCAAATACTAACGCGCGGTGTGCCCCTTCCCCCTCCCTCACGCACCCGCAATAAAGAAACCGCCTTATTTCCTCGGCCCTGCTTGGTTTATACTCAAGTGCCTTTTTATGAAGGGTGGGGGGCCGGGGGGGGCCCTTGGGGGCCGGGGCGCGGGGAGCTCCGGGCCGCCGGGGGGCGCTGCGCGGCGGGGCCGGCCCGGGCGCCCTCTGGCCGCCGCCTCGCTGCTCCCGGGGAGGCCGCCATGGACCGCAACCCCTCGCCGCCCTCCAGCGAGGCGGAGGAGGAAGGCGACGCGGTGGGCAGCACGGTGTACAGCAAGCACTGGCTCTTCAGTATCCTCACCCGCCTCATCGAGGTGCGCCGCGGGGCGGGCGGGAGGCCGGGGCGCTGCTGGCGGTGGTGTTTCCGCGGCCGAAGCGACGGGGCGCTGGTAGGGGTGTGTGGTGGCCTTTCCTCACCTACCGTCCCCCTCCCCCGGTTTCTCTCAGGTCATTAGCCCCGAGAAGACCGAGCCCAGCGTGAACCCTGAGGAAATCCAGACGGAGCTGGACGAAGAGATGGAGAACGATATTTGTAAAGTGTGGGACATGTCGATGGACGAGGTAGGGGCACCGCGACGAGTGACTGCTGCCGTGTTTCTGATGCTGCGTGTCTTCAGTCTAAATCCTGTCCCCAAAAGGCTGGGGAAGGGCATATAATTAAATGTGCTGGACCAGCTTTTTGATGTAGGTGGTACTGCTGCTTCTCTGGTTTGGCTGACAGCGTTCTGTGAGTCCTTAAACAGGGCAGGTGTGGTGAACTGGTCTGAAGCAGGCTCATCGCACGTTTCGAGACCAAGCAAGTGCTCTGTGTGCACTCCTTAAGCCCGGTACTAGATGAAAAGCAGGCCTTCTCTTATGTCCCAGCTGCAGGGCCCTGTGCTGCTGTCTGAGGATACAGAGCAGGGCTATGTGGGAGTGTAAGGGAAACCATTTGGTCTGCCTGAGCCACCCTCTGGGTGTGCTATGGGTTGCACAGTCCTTAGGGTCAGCTGGCGGCAATGGGGCCATATTCACACCTGCTGGTTTTCTGTATTACCTGCAGGTGTCAAACTGAAGCCTGGAGTGAATAGACTCAGCAGCAACTCAGCTGCAACTGAAGTGAACTCAGCTTGTATTTAGCAATTTGATTACTGATGCTGTCTCTAAAATGGCATGTTTTTATCTAGCCATGTTAATGCTAGTAAACGTTTGTTCTGATCAATAAACAATCTTTTAAAGTTTAGCTCACAATGGCAATTTAACATATCTTTTTGGTATTTGTCTTAACATTCCCAAATTCTGGAACAAATTCTCAAGTAAGACAAAGATTTATTTGTAGTTCTCTGTTTAAGTGTTTCAAGTAAACATGGAAGATGTGTACTTCATTCCCAAACAGAGAACTAATCCAGTGATTTAATGAGGTGAAATGAGGAGCAGATTTCCTCTTTTGTATGCTCTGATCAAGTGCTAATGGTAGTCCTTTCCCCCCCCTTTTTTTTTTTAATATATGATATCACTGCTTGACAAAACAGTATTTACTGAATTCTGCATGGAATTAGCATGCCTGACCCTTTGTTGAGATAGAGGAAAGAAAAACTAAATATGACTGGCTTGTTGTAAAGCCTATCACTGGCATCTTTAATCACTGTAGGGGCTTGCTGATCTTCTCTCAGTGAAAAGCAGGAATGGTGGTATAGCACATTATTAGTACTAATTGTTGGTAAATACTTGATCTCTTGTAGTGAGTTTGACATCTCTGATTCAGTCCTTGATCTATGTGAAAGGGTTTGATTTGTATTTGGAAATTGTAAAATTGGAAAGTCCGTTTACTTTTTCATTCACTTTCTCCACAGGATGTCGCTTTATTTCTTCAGGAGTTCAATGCCCCTGACATATTCATGGGAGTTTTTGCCAAATCCAAGTGTCCTCGCCTGACTGTAAGTATGGGCTGTCAAAAAGCTGTCCCATAATAATAGCAACAGTAAATAGCTCTGTACCTGCTTTCCTAAATATCTCCTTCCTCCAGTTGCATTTTTGAATAAGTTAGTGGAACAAAGAGAAAACATTAATTTAAAAAATGGTTTTTTGCTCAGCATTTTTAATATGGTCCAATCAGTAGGTATTTTAGTGATGCTGAAGGTGTTCTGTGTCATTATTGATGAAGGATTAAATGTATGAAACTTAGTTATAAGGCTAGTTATAAGAATAAGTAAGGACTGGCCTGTTTTTTTCCTAATAGCTTGTTCTGTAATTACTATACAGAAATGGTCACGAATTTGTTTTTGTCAGACCTACAAAAGTAACCTTAGCTGTTAGGAATCATTGGAAACCAGTCCTTAATGAACTTTTTTTTCTTCCCCCTTTGTTTCAATGTCATTGCTTTGCGGCCTGAATTACGTAATGCACTAGCATTTAGAAATTAAACCAGGGTTTTCAGCCTTACTCAGTGTTCTTACAACATGTGAAGTTGCCAGAACCTTTATGTCAGGAGATGAGTAGAGGCACACAGGCCTTTGAAAGCTCAGTGTTTTGTACTTTGAAAGTGTGACCAAAATTGGGAAGTCAGTTCAAATGGGCTGTCACTAGATATTGTTTGAAATAGCAGCTGCTAGAGTGCCTGGTATAATTTGGCAGAGGTAAGAGAATGTTAATAAATACGATAACTTCAATTGGTTAGGGTTGATTTCCAAGTTGTTGAAACTGAGTGACTCCTAGAATATTCTGCATTAGCATCAGGCACCTGCAGGTGTTCTAGAGCTCCCTTTGTAGAAGTGTGCATCCTTCTAGTGACTGTCCGACTGTCTGGGCTTGAGTACTTTAATGGGATGCACTGCTTTTTTTTTTTTTTTTTTTTTAGGAAGCTCATATTAAGATGTGTTTTTTCTTTAGGAGTAAGCGAGTATCTGTAAAGAGGGTGATATCATAGGGTGATATTTTTGTTTTTAGGTCCTTATTGCTTTTATAATAATGACGCCAGATTAAGTTCTAAACAGTATATATAGACAATGCAAGCAGAGTTTCATTTTGAAATATACTTGCTTTTACAGAACATCTTAACTATGCTAAATATCAGAATAGTACTTCTCCTGAGTATCCTTTAGGCTAGTCTAACAGCATACCTTAGAAATATTGCCTAGAAATTGGTAGGACATACGAACTTGGAAGTCAAACTGGAAAGCATCTTTGAACCTTTCTTATTTTTGTCTTATGGTTGTGGAAAGAAACTTGTGAACTGTGTTGCAGTTAGTTCGTTATACCTTGTTTGGACTTTTCAGGAAATCTGCGTGGGAATATTGGGAAATATGGCCTGTTTCCAAGACATATGCATGTCCATTAGTAAAGATGAGAATCTCGGGTAGGTGTAAATATATGTTTTATATGTGCTTTTCTGGACTCCCACAGTCATGGAATATACATTGTGAAAGGAGCTAAGTTTGCTTGCAGTGCCTTTGTTCACATCTTTTTGTCAAATCCTTACTGGTTGAGAAGTATTCAATGAGGAGAAATAGGATACAGAATATCGGGGTTCTTTTGTAGTCCCTAGTCAAGCTTCCGAATCTTAAATTTCTACGTTTGGCAGTCTTGAAATGCTGGTAGTACATATACAGTCTGAAAAAAAATGGTTTTAATTTTAGAACATGACTGCAGCTATGAAATTAACCTTTTCCTATATTTTTGAAAAAGATACTTTTTACTAATTCTTACCTTAAATTTTCTATTTAAAGCCAAGTGTTATTGCAACGTTTGTGTGATTCAGACTCTCCAACTCTTCTGGAAACAAGCAGGTAGGACATCTCAGAAATTAATGAATCATTAATTTAGTTAAGCTATGTTCTGAGGCCATGGGGGAAAAATTGACGAGTGGTCTCATTATTTCGATGTTTTCCTATCCTATCCTTTTGTCATTTCCACTTTCGTTCTGCTGTGGGCTAGATTCCTGTTTTCTGTCACACCATTCTCATTATTTTGGTTTTACACTTGTAATGCTAAGATCAATGAATTGGTTTCTAATTTGTTAAATGGGCAATTCCTGCCTAGGTTGTTGTTAACTTGCCTCTCCCAGCCTGAGGTGGCCAACATTTGGGTTGAGAGAATCCGAGACAGCCCTTCAGTGTATGACTGTGTTTGCTTTATCATGTCAAGCTCTACAAACGGTGAGTTGCCAAAATGAGCTGAGAATAAGTGGTTTGCAGAAAAAATAAGAAGTGAATTATGCCATTTTAAAGACAAATATTTTCAGTTGGGAGTAAAGAATTTCTTTAAAATAAAGTTAAACTCATTATTACTCAATAAGGACACCGAAATAAACTTGTCCAGCCTTTGCAGGGTTTGTAAATATATCTAAACCCAACATGCGAAGTGCACGTAGAGGAATAAGAAAGCTTTGTGGGGGAATTAAAACCAAGTCAAATAGAAGAAATTATTTGCACAGTAAAGGAAAGGACATGATCCTCATTAAGGAATATGGATATGTCATTTTTGATCTTTGAAACAAGACCTAATTTAGATCATTATTATTATTTTAATCAGATATGTATTTTCCATTTTTAAAATTGCCATACTTGCGGAATGTGAATTGGAGGAATGATTCAGTTTCTCTGAGTGGCAGCAGAATACTGCACAGGCTTTGGGTATGCAGTCAATGGTAAAAAAAAAAAGTCTCTCCTTTTTTGTCATAGCACTAATTTTGGAAAAAAAAAATCAAGCACCCAATCATGGAAACATTTTGAGTAGCATTTATTTCTGATGTCTACTCAATTGTAATAGTAGTTGTCATTTGTCTACAAATCATAATACTTTAGCTTTTGGAACATGAAAAATACCAGCTTATTTTTTTTAACTGATGTAATGCTCGTTCCAACTGAAATCACAGATCTACTTAAGTAAAATGCAGGTTAGCAGAAAGCTGCATTAGGGACAAATCTTGGCATGTTTTATTTTGGAAGCAGAAGTTATGACTTTTCAGGAACTTGAAGTCTCTTTGAAGAAAAAAGTTCCTTTTTTATAATTAATTAGGTAGAATGTGTCGGTGGACTTGTCAGCAGTCCCTGTTCATCAAGCTCTCCACCACATTTGTGCCCCAAAAAAGTAATAGGCACAGGAACCCTTAGTAGATCATGAATGAAACTAGTATATGTCAACACTGAATTTACTCTGATACTTGTATATGTTAGCATTTTGTGAACTAATTTTTGCTCTTTTCTTGAATTTGGTACATTCTTTTGTGTGCAGTTGAATTGCTGGTAAAAGTGGGTGAAGTGGTGGACAAACTATTTGATCTAGATGAAGAGCTAATGTTAAACTGGATTAAAAGTGGCACGTGTCAGTCTGTGGGACCGTCTGTAGATGATTCCCCTGAAGAACTTCCAGATTTTAAGATTGTGCCTTGTATACTTGAAGCAGCCAAACAAGTCCGGTAAGTGAGATTTCTTTATGGTGTCGTGGCTGGGGAGACTTCTTGTAACCTTGTTAAGGCCTGTCTCAGAAACTCTTGATTTTTAGCAGGAGCTACATGGTTTGCCAGATCACTACAACACGTGCTTGCACCTACCATTTGAAAGGAGCTAACTAGCTTGTCAGCAAAGAGCATGGCAGACTGCTGATGGTCTGTTGTGCATCTAAAACGTGTAGAGAATGATGAGAGAATTCAGTAATTTTACCTTTAACTTGGCTTTGTTTCTTGTTTTGTTCCGTGTAGCTCAGATAATCCGGAAGGACTTGATGTTTATATGCATATCTTGCAGCTCCTAACCACAGTGGATGAGGGCATTCAGGCTATTGGTAAGACACTTGCATTGCTACATGTGATGGGAGTAAGAATGGCAGTAACTTCTAGATGATCAGGTATTTTTAATGGGGAGAAAAACAGTTCATGTACCCAGATTAAATTTGGTGGGTTTTCTTTTTTTTTCTTTCTCAAGTGCAGGCTCCTGATGGAGGAAAAGAAACTTGGAGTTTGCTTTATGACCTAGTTTGCCATGAACTCTGTCAGCCAGATGATCCACCGATCATTGTGCAGGAGCAAAAGACTGTATTGGCCTCTATTTTGTCAGTGCTATCTGCTATGTTTGCTTCACAGACAGAACAAGAATACATCAAGATGAGAAAAAGTAAGCCATACTTTTTTCCGTTCTCCTTTTTTTAAAAATATATTTTTATAATTGATATGGGGTGAAAGATGGTTAGTTTATTAGTATTTAGTATTAGTATTTTCAAATAGAGGTTAATTCAGAACACAGAATTCAGATATATGTTTCAATACAGTATAAGGCACCTTACTGGTGACTCAAAAAATCATAGCTAGCTCAAAGTTCTGGTACTGGATACTTCTGAAGAGTTATGGTAATGGAATCTGCAGATTCTGTTCAGTCTTGTCCACTGGCTAAATGCATGAAAACTGCAAAATCTGTCTTTGCTAAAATATGAGGTCTTGCTAGTCTTTTTTTCTTTTCTAGAGGGGAAGATTCTTTTCTTAAATCCATCTTTATCACTTTTACTTTTCAATCCATTTAGAAGTCTTTAGAATTACAAGTTTACCTTGGGAATGTGAGTCACCTGCGGCAGGAGCTTTTTTTTTGTTTGTTTATCAAATAGGATTATCTGCATGCACCTTTAACATGCTAGCTTCTCTTTTCCTTTTTAAAGGTGCTAAGTCTGACTGCCAGCAAGGTCTGGCTGCCTTTAGATTAGGTTCTAGCTTAGTATAGCAGAGAGATAGAAGTGGTGAGGGAATGCTGCAGAGAGCCCTGATCCTTACTTTCCCTGCCATTTCTGTAGCTGGGCCTGCACAAAGAATCTGCCCTCCCAGAAGGTAAGAAGTGGGTTTGTTTCCTTTTTGCTCGCAGGACTCTAGAAAGAATTGTGCTTGCTCTAGGTTATCACTAGAAATGCTTTCCTTCTATTCCTTACCAGCAGCGTGTAATTTTAATAGGTACAGGTTAGATTGCAGTAAAGCAGTACTTGGTTTTTATGTTGTTCCACGTTTTTTTAAGTCTTTGATTAAAAACAAAGACACTGTCAGAATATGCATTCTTGTAGCTTTTCTATAAAATCTTCCCATCTGTTCCAAAATTCTAGTTCCTTGGTAGGATTGGGGGAAAAAAAATCAGTGTTAAACATTCACTTTCTTGTTACTGTATATCAGATATGCCTCTGATTGGGAGCTTGATTCGTATCTTACAATACATGGAGGGCTGTGGGAAGAGATCTGTTGATAACTCAAAGGAATCTGAACAAGAAGAGACTGGAAAAGGTGACCTAAATGAGGAAGATTTCCACTTGAAAATTTTGAAGGATATTTGTTGTGAATTGCTTTCCAATATGTTTCAAGAACTGACCAAGGTAAGAATAAACAAAGTTCTAAGAGGGATTTCAGCAGGATGGGTAAGAAAAAAAAAAGTTATTAATTGGACGTTTTTCTGAGCAACTGAAATTGCATGCCGGAAATTCATTAAGGAATTGATCAGAAGGTCAGTAGCAATGTGTGTCAGATGTCAGGGACACAGGTTTTCAAAGGTATGTACCGTCAGGGCCAAGATTCTGTATATCAAATTCTCCAGGTGTATGTTGTCAATTCCTTTTGAATAGAAGTTAATTTAGGAAAGACCATCAACCCCTATATAAATTGATCTTCTCAGCTGGACTTTTTTTTTATGGGAGAATTCAGCAGAAGAGACTTTTGAGGTGTCAGTTTTCACACCTTTTTTTATTAATGTCTGGCATTGTCTTAGAACTGTACGTTCTACTTGCTTGTGGTTTCACCTGTTATGAGAACGAAGTGCTATAGCCACTGTGTGCGCAACTGTGAGTTTTTCTTTGACAACTGCTCGTGACATGCTAGTTGTATTTCTCTCTTTATTTTCCAGGAAAATACATTAGAAGGACTAAACCAGGGACATTTAAATGAACAGACGTGTTCGTGTGCATTCCAGAACCTCTTGCCACTCTATTTTGCATCAGTGAGTATATGACAAAGTATATAACATGGCTAAAAAATACTACTCTTGCAAGGCCTTTTGTAGCCAGGTGTAAAACAGCATTAGGACAGAATTGCTCGGGCACCTGTAATGTACCACTTTAGACAGTCTTGCCCCCCCCCCCCCCCCCCTTCTGGCTTGCTTCAGCCAGAGCTTTGCCTCCATCATCAACTGATAAAAGGTCTAACTGTGCTGAAATGAATGAATGAGTATCTCCAATTTTATGTCAGCTGAGAAGTTGTCCTGTATGTTTTTACAGAATAATTATAATATTTTGCATAGGAAGCTTTTCTTTATGTATTTTTACATGATAAAATAAGAGCTTGGGGAAGGCAATGTTTCAAATCTTAGACCAACTGAAACTGTGGAGTTGAGGAGGAAGCTATCTACCATGGAGCATTTTTCATTATTCTTTACGATGGCTACTGCTGGCTGCTGTGGCTGGGAAGATGGATTAGAGAGACCCTTAAACTGACTATAAGAATTCTGTGTTCCATGCAAGTTAGTGTTTTTTTATTAGTTTGTTTGTTTTTATTCTGTGTGTGTGTGTGTTTGTTTGCGATTTTAATTCCAGGTGGAGAGTTTCCTTGAAGTTCTGCGTGAGGCTGATCAGACACTTGCTGAAAATCTAGAAAAACGTTTCCCAAGCCTGAAGGTCCACACCTAAGAGTGTACATGAAATACTTTCCTTTTTTGGAATGAAGATTTTTGACTGTTCATTACAGTGTTTCAGAAATCAGTTTTTCAGTAAATGTGAAAGAATGAGTTAGCCTCCGAACCAACAGGTGGCTTTTAAGAAATGTTCCAGTTAGCCCTGATTAAACTAGGGATAATATGGTCTGCATGGGGAAGGAAACTGTTGTAAATTCAGTTCTGCACCTTCCATCCTGTTTGCTCTGGTGAGGAGACTGTTGATTTCTAGTTGCTCTTCTGCAGAGTAGTGTTGTTTGAATAACTCCTGATCCTGTGCTTTTCAACTTATGTTGAAACAGCAGAATGAATGAAATGCACAGAGTTGTTCTTAATGTGATGATGGCATTATCCAACTTGCTGCTGGCAGGAGGAAAATTGATCATGAAAATCTTAGATATCCTTTGGCTAAGCACCTTCATGCACCTGATGAAAACAGAGTTAAATTACACAGAGGAGAGGGGTTTTCTTTTTTTTTTTTCCTTTTGGATCACATCAGTACCTTGAGCAGGTATTTTAACAGATGTTTCATCCTGCTGTACCTCTAAAATCTTTACCTGTCTTTGATTGAAGCCTTTTTTGCCCTGCAGCTCTGAGTTATGACATTTAGGCCCAGCGCATTTCAAAGGATTTGAGAATGTGGTTACCAAAGGTCTGTGCTGCAGCTTCCAGCCCTGGCAGCCAGCTACCCAAAGTTAAGAGTTATAGGATGGGCTTGGATTTAATCCTTGGCATACTTGCAAACTTTTTGCTTTTTTAAAGCAGTCGGTACTTCAGTTTAGGAAGACAACATGTATCAGACAGTTCTTTCCTCATTCACATGTTTTGTGAGTCATCTGTGAATGGCATTAGAAATGCCATGCGAGCCTTACTCTTCAGGGGAGTTAAGGTGTTAGGTCACTTGCAGTCAGTGAATTCAGTGTACAGTCTTCTAAAATGCCACTTCTAATCACCTTACATTTTAACTACACTACATTGTTATAGCCCTGCATGCAGTGCAGCTAATGTACTTTCCTGTGTGTGTGAGCAGCACATCGGCTCCAGCTGTTGCTATAAATCGGAGTGCAAAACAATTGCTCTTCATCAGCTTTGGGATTTAAAGGAAGAGTGGAAAACAGAGCATAGGGAATAACTTAATACCATTATGCACATGTTCCCTTGTTCCCCATGTTTTTTATAGGCTTAAATATTGTGCTGGGCCCTGTTTTGTTTGCCCTGAGTTACCTGTACATGTGGTAAAGTACAGTATCTGTATGTGTATATAGCCTTTTCATCCAAACTTCTAGTTTTCAAAAAAGTACAATTTAATCTTTTCCTTGTGCTGCCAGAAACTTCTTAGTTGTTGGCAGGGGACTTAGAATTTAAAAAGTCTGATGTGTGTCACCAAAAAGAATTGCAGTGGTTTCTATCAATTTTTGTATGCTGTGTTTACTGGAGAAAACTGGTAACTGTGAATAGGATGACAGCATTTTTCCTACTACTTTGACATTTTTGGATATTTTCTTACACCTACAGATTTGTAATAAAGTTTCTTTAAAAAAAAAACCAACAACACTGTATGCTTTTATTCATTCCAAGTGTCAATTAAATTTGTTTTCTGAGCTACTGGAAATGTCTGTTGCTCTCTTGAACATGTCATTTTTAAAAGGAAAATTGAGCCTCTTCATACTGTCCTTGTGCTGTAAAATATATTGTCCTTTATTCGATACTCATTTTAACTATTTCTTGTTTCCTGTGCTTGGCCACTGTTGTGGTCTGGAAGTAAAAGTCTCTCTCATCCAGTTGCTAGCTTTTCTGGACTCCATTTGTCCCCAGATGTGTTGTACGTGTCTTTACAGTAGCCCACTACAGCTGAGAATTCGTTCTGGTTTGCGTTTCTTGAGGTTTGGTGGTTTCCAATAGTGATTTAATGTTCCAAGAAGGTGAGACATCATCTGTGTTGTTTATCTGTATTTGGTTCCTTCTGACTTACCATACACAAGTGCCAAGTGTTGGCTGACTGTTAAATGTGGTCTTGCTAATTACAATGAGTGGGTGAGACGTGCCATTTCCCCAATATTACTGCTTGAGTTGGATGCTACCTAATGCCTGTCACATAGTAGTCGAACAAGTGGATGATTTCAATGCATGGCAAGCCAACTGGGTCCCATCCTCCACTCTTCTGCAGTAGAAGAAGCTGTAGAAACTTTCATCGGCCTTGCTTTGGCAGAATGATAACTCAAGTATGCTGGGAATGTTTGTCCTCGATAAGCATGGGGAATTCTGTCTCCATTCCACTACTTGCCCCACCAAACATCTGTAACCTGTGCTGCACGGGTGAGGCAGAGCAAGAGGTTGGTGCCAAATCATATATATGCAAGGGAAATGTGCAATGTTTTTGGCATTCAGATGCAGAAGAAACCACTCAGGGGTGTCTGATGTGTCTGGCAATGGTGCCCATGTATTACATCAGCCTGCCAGCAGAGATCTCCCTGAGCTTGTGCTTCATGAACATAATATGCCTGTTTAAACTATAAAGGTGTTTTTTTTTTTTTTCTTCCTCCTCTGTTCCATCTCTAGCCATGCTTTGACGCTGGCTGGCAATCCAGATCTCTCTGGGTTAGTTGGTTCAGAATGGATCTATCTGTAAAATCAGGCAAGCAGTTTTCCTGCAGACCAAAGACCTGATTTACTTCCATAGCATCCCTCCGTAGTGGAAAGCACTTTTCTCTGCCTCGTGCAGAGCTCCAAATGAGAAGTGGGTATGCAAAGTGCTGGACTAAAGTAACATGAGCCTGGTCCTGCTTAGACTGAGGTGAATATGAATGGTGGTACGAGAACACCTAGAAAGGAGAGGTAGAAATCAGGCTGCAAGGGCTTATTTTAAATTAGGCTTGCTAGGTCTGCATAATAATTTCATTCAAAGACAGGATTATAACCTTATTTTGACTCCTGTTTTGTGTGCATCTTGCATCTTCATAATACATAATAACTGTTTTCTGATGGGATAAAGCAACATAAAACCAAAGCAATTTGGTATGTGTGTTAAAAACCAGTACTAGAATGTTTCATCTGCTCCCTTGATGGTGTAAGGAGCTTGTTGCTGCTGTTCATGTCCTTGTGCTTTGCCCAATATATATTTTTTTAATTTTAGTTTTATATTTTTAAGACCTGCCGCTTCTGGTAGACTAAACCATGAACTTCTTTTTATATTATTCTGTATTCGGTCACTCTGTTTTCTTCTTTTTCTGTCATTACATGTTTAGTTCAAGTATTCTTATAACTGCTATGGTGATTCCCTTTTCTATAAGATTGTGCGTTGCTGATACTGATTTATTATAACTACCTTGGTTGTAACTAAGCCAAGCACACACACGTGCACACAAAATTTAAAATCTGTTTCTAAAAGTCAACCATCTTCATAGTTTATGATAGTGACATGAAAAGGTATGGTACCTTACAGCGTTCTTGTTTTTTGTTTGATTGTATTGAAAATCTGGGCTCTTGGATTATTTTGGATTACTAACCACAGATTATTTTGGCTGTTTACTGAGTTAGAGTTGTGAAGGCGGCAGCACCTCCGTGATATTTTCATTCAAAAATTTATTTCTGTTTCTAGAGCAGAATCACTTGGTCACAGCAAATCCTTTACTTTCAAAAAAAATAAAAATCAATTTTTCCTTTTTAATGCTTGCTGTTTACTTATTTTCTGTTCTAGATGATGGTGAAATTCACATGCTCTGCTGAATTCAATGATAAAGGAAGAATCTATTACACCTGAGGCAAGGACTAGTCTGCTGCAATACACAATTTCTCAAAAATCCTTAATGTGAAGGTAAAAAAAAGCAGTGAGCAGCTGTGTGTTCGCTCCTCAGTCATGGCCGTGTGCATCAGTCATACTGTTAGTGTGCCCATCAGTTGTAGCTGACAAGCCGTGTGCTAAGCAAACCTGACATGATAAGGTTGGTAAAATAAATCAGGTTATTTCCGATGGCTATGAACAGAGGTTTTGCAGTGGGAAATACGGTTCCTGTTCCTCCTTGTTTCCCTGATTCAGTGACTCACCTCTATATTCTGTTCCAAACAAAATTGCTTTATAAGGCAGAGAGCTAACATCTGATTGGCATGAGGAAAGTTTGCTTCCGAATTGTTGTTGTGAAGAAAATGAACAAACCTATGGAAAACCCTCTGGGGTTCTTTGTGCTTGCTTGCTTTCCAGATCTTTGGGAGTTAGCTGTCTGGCCTCATGATGAGCAGCAGCAAAGTCTCAGAGCTGAATTTTATACAAAGATTAATGCAGACAAGTTTGCTTGAAAAGGTAACAGTGGTGGGATGTGAGGAGGAGTAAAGCAGTAATACTAGAGAAAGGAAAAAAAGAGATGAAGGGATACTGGAGAAGGAAATAAAACAGAAAAATTATGACAGAGGGGGGAAAATACTGACTAATTGTGATGTTGAAGGAGAAAAGTATTAAATATCAGTAATAATGATAGGATTCTAGATTTGTCCAGGTGGAATATCTAATGTGTGGTCACCTATCAAAAAGGTGTCATGTTGATTATATTTTCTGTTTTCAAAGCTGAATCTTCTTTGTAGTTTTCCCTGCTTGCACGGCAACGAGACAAGTTTAAGGTGAAGTCCCCACAGCAGGTGGGCAGGCTGATGTTGCTTCATTTCATCTGGTTTTGCTGGCTGGCTGAGGCACCAAGGTGCAGAGCTGCTCACAGTGGAAGGGAGGTGGTTTCAGGTGTTGTGTGCCCTTGCATCGCACACACCTTGTACCTGCCAGAGGTGAGCTCCAAAAGTAGAGCTGTGCAGGAGTGATGCTTGTGTTGCACTTGGCTCTGAGCAGAGCACAGCAGACTGCAGCAAACTCCTGGTTTTGATAATTTGTTGGGTATCAGGGGGCAGGTACCTATTTTTACTTGAGGAGATCAAAACCCTGCTCAGTCTTCAACGCCAGGCGCTATGAGTACAAATCTTCAATTTTGTATTTGAATTCAGCAATTTTATAGGAAAATGTGTTTACCCCAAATTAAAAACTCTGTATGACCAATATATTCTACAGGAATTAAAATCCAAGCCTGAATGTCCATGGTACTTTGTTCATGCACGTGGCGTAGACGTGGTGACAGTCTGTAGGTTTGTGCCTGTAATTACCATCGTCCTGTGTTGTTGGCACACCCACATTTTTTTGTCCCTTTATCCACTTTCTAAGGAAATCTTAGAAAAGCAAATGCACCTTGATATCATTCTGTGTTGCAATGGTGGCTGTTATTTATCCTGTGCTTTAGGTTACGCAAACTTCATTTTAATTTTGCAGTGAGCTTGTATCAATATTATTTCTGTTGTCGCGCACATCGTTTTGGGTGACAACCCTGTTTAAAGAAGTTGTAACTTTAACAAGCCATCTGTTAACCTTTCAGAGAAAGGAAGTGCTTTTGTCAGTTACTCTAATGAAATCACAAAAATAATTTCCTGGTCTCCAGTTGTAGCTCAGTCATCCTATCTTCTGTCAATAGGAGGATATTGAAACATACAGGAGAATACATGCACACTTTAATCCCACCTTGTGATATAGCCACAGTGCTGTATTTTAGTGCGGCAAATTGTAATTAGCTAGTGATGTCAATGGCTTTTATTTTCCATTACACATTCTCCGTATTGCACAAACTCTCTTATTCAACAGGAAAGAGTTTCCTCATCCATCGGGTAGGAAGGCTGTGCACAAGAACCGTGGGAAGATCTCTTGAGTTCCTGCCAGCCTTATTAGTAAAGATTTTGATTTCATGAGTTAAGAGGGTAGAAAGGAAGGAAACTCATGTCAGCTTAGGTGGGAATAAATAAAACTGCAAAATAACTCCGTTTCCTCCTTTGGGATGAGGCCACTAGAATGGCTGGATGGAAGGAGGAGAAACAGTGGACAGAAACATTTGGAGTAATGGGAAAGGGAAAAATGAATGATGAATACATGGGAAATTGCCTATTGAGCTATGAAGTCGTGTTAAGTCTGAGGAAAGTCTTTGAAGCACCAAAATGTGTTGGCACTGAGCAATGAGAGCTGTTTGTGTGGAGAAAATCCCAAGCCCAAATGAAGGGAAAACATGTCTGGAGCCAACCCTTGTGATGGGGGTGCAGGAGTGAAAAGAGGCTTTCCCGTGTGTTTTACTGGGAGGGATGATGGAGTCAGGCTGCTTCCAGATACATCCCTCTGAGCTTTGCTGGGCTTTAGCTAGACCTAAGCATGTGCCAGTTGCTCTCTTGTAGTTACGACCACTCCTCTGGTCCAGGTGTGGGTTTTCTGTAAAATAAAATGGTCATGGTTAATGAAACTCAGGTAAGAGTGAAAATGTTGATGTTCTCACCCAAGGCAAGAGACTGAACAATTGTGTTGGAAAATAACTGCAAGGCTACACCACAGTTGTCAGTTTATGCATTGGAAAAGCACTTAATACTGCACACACTGCCTGTGGCAGACTTCTTTTTTTTCCTTCTGGTCCATGGTGTAATGTTTGAGAGTGCTTTTTGGAAGGAGCTGCTGAATGCAACATGGCGTGATGTGGGTGCCCTTGCAGGGAAGGGAACTGCTTTCATGATCTAACTAACCAGTTGTTCTGCTGATTCCTGAGTTGACTCAGACTTAAAAGAAGTAAATGTAATTACATTAAACAAAGCTTTTTCCTTCCCACACGTGCTCTGGTCCGTTTACCGCTTCTGAGAGACAACAACAAGCTTATGAATAACAAGTGAAATCTATTTTTATTTATTTTTTTGACCTGTGGCAAGAGACTGACAGGAGAAACATTATGCACAGGTGCAGCATGTTTATGGGATCAGAGGAAGAGGTTACAAGAGTGTTTGAAATGTGTTTTTTGAATGTGTTCTTTGAATGTAAATCTCTATGTTAAGTTGTCAAAAGGATAAAACTGTCAAGATTTTAGTGTTGCCAGTTGCAGCTCAAGATCATTTTGACAAAATGTGGCATTGTTTGATCTGAAGCCTTGACAAAACAGAGGAAAAAGATAAAAGGGTTTGAATTCAGTTCTTGGCTACTCCAAAGGCTTCTTCTGTTTAACTGCCATAAGGTGGGTAACCTCTGTGTCTTGTGACATGGGTTCAGCAGCCCATTGGGATTCAGTGTTTTCCTGCCAGCCCGGAATGACAGCCTGTTCAGTTGTACTGCTCAGCTATCTGCCTGTCTGTTTTTGAGAGCATAATCACACATTTAAAGTCATTTCTGTGTCTGGCCGCAAATGGAGAGTGCCACGTAAAAACACAGCCTTGCCCAAATGTGGGCCTTCTAGAAATTCATTCTAGACTGTGCCTTCTTTTTTGTCTGTATTAATGGGGTAAGAGAAAATAGGTGGGGTGAAAAAGCTCAATTAAGTCAAATACCAAAGCTATCTAATGCCTTTTGTCCTCTGGAGCAACTCTCCCATCAAGTTGAAAGTAAAGATGGTTACACACAATTTGTTCTTGACTAAAAAGTAGATTTAAGAAAAAGCAAATGCTTTCCCAGGGAACTTGCCAGATATTAAAAACTAGTTTGACTCATCTAAAACAAACTTTTTTCTCCCATCTTTCCACTCTGAAAATTAGTACTCTTTTTGCCCATCCCTAGCTCTTTTCTATTTAATTCATAAAGATAATGTGAATAGGAGAGAGATTTAGTGTTTGTCAGTTCACTAAATATACTACTTGAATTTCACCAAGCTCTGCTTGCACAAACACATCTTTGTTAAACTTTCTTTAGCCTGTTCTGGTCTACACTGGCATCCTCTTGTCAATGCTCACAGTTACGTGCCTGCTCACAGTTTACCACCCTAATCTTTTTTCCATTATTCTGGTTGCTATTTAGCTAATGCTTTTATCCTTGAATATTCTTATCATGTTGTATTTCTCTGAAGCAAAATTTTGCGCCAAGTGTTACCAAAAGCAAGACTCTCTAATCAGACAGATGAAGCTCATTAGTGGTATATTTTCAAAGAGCCTTTTTTTGATGCAAACTAATTAATTTTGACCCATTGCAAAATTGTCCTAACTGTAATGGGAGCTAAAATCTAATAAGATAAAAGAAACTGAGATGGAAAAAACAGCCGTCACGAGAACACAGCACGATGAACAGCTTCTGCTAAATCTTGGAAATGATGATCTGTGTTACAGCTCTGAGGCTGAATGTTTTACAATTGCCAGTGTGTTTGAAGTCCCTACGGTGAATTGATGGTTTTACGTTGCTGGTTTTCATCCTTAATGCAGAACGTAACTGTGATTTAATTTACTTTGTTCATGCTGACCAGTGGTCAGTGTTAGTGTTACGACAGAAGCTGCCCTCCATGGTTTGTTCTGCTGTGTGAACAGGAGCATTGCAGAGGATGGGGAGGGGGTCTGAAGTGCCTAGGCTGAGAACAATCCTTCAAGTTCATTTCGCTTTGAAACATGAATGGACCATTAAAAACAAAAAATTGCAAGGAAAGAAAAATCTGGCCACATTCTCAGTTTCAGAAAGGCTGGTTGTTGTTTTCAGCAAGGAGGTGAAGAGAATACAAAAACCTGGTTTAACAATGTCTTCTGATTGGTTGGACCTTGGAGTCAGTTCTTGACTTTCCTTGGCTTTCCTGTGTTTAAGATGTGTGAAAAATATTGATTACAGTCTTCCTGCTTCTTATTTTCAACAAATTTAATGTCAGGTAAACATCCTAGATGAATTTGAACACGGTAGATGATACTGGAGCACGCTCATGGTAAGGCTGTGCTGTTAGAAGTGCCTGAAGAGCTCTCTTTCTATTTTCTGAGTGGATCAAAGCCGCCTGAATCGCTTTCTGAGCTGTGCTTATTCATATCATTAGCAAGTACAAAGCTTTCTCCTTTGTTAGCTTTTTCCACCTCACTTTGAATGCAAAATATGTCACTGTTATACTAATTGGGCCAACAGGCTGAGGTTAATAAACACTCAGGTGCTTCTCTTATCGGCAGCCTTATTTATGCATTTGACTATTTTGCTTTGTGTTTGCCTGTGATGTGAAAGAATTGGATAACTCTGGAGGTTTTTAAGTAGAAATGATAAGGTAGTAGAAATAGTGCTAATGGGGTGGTTCTTCAGTGACCAGAGTGCCTTTTGACTACACTTGTTAAGAGATGGAGAAGTATCAGGACCTGGTCAGAAGTAATCCCTGGCTTTGGTTCCCACCTCACTCTGCAAGCTGCTAGTAGCTCTTGTCAGTGCTGGTGAAGTTTCCTATGGCTCGGAGATGCTTTGTTCTCCCCTTTTTAGGTGCTTTGTCCTTCGTATCCAGGCAAAGTGTTTTCAACCCTGTACTCTGAGCTCTCTGCAGAGCCCTCAGCATCAAGAGGCTGTACAGCCTCCCCTTCCCTGCTAGGGGTTCGTCTGCTGGGGCTCATGGGCAGCCTTGGTGCAGTTCGGCCGTGTAACCTCAGCTCAGACAGCTATGAAAACTGCCGTGAACCTCCCCTTCTCCCTTGCCTGAGCTACGTGGCAGGTTGTAGATCTGCAGATCAGTTTGTCAGGTTTTCCACTTGGCTTTCCCCAGCCCCGGTGGATGGCTGTGGCTGGACTGAGGAGTAAATACTGGTTGCCCCAGTTACAAGGGGATTTTTTGCTGACCTCTACAGGACCAGAGCTCTCTTGCTCCCTGCAGGTTTAAGTTGAGGTCACTTGGCCAACATGGAGCAGATTAAAAAAAGAAATACACCAACAATAACAAAAAGTAGCTCTTTCAGTATTTTGTTTTCCAATCTGACATCGGTTTTGTTTGTTGAATGTAGCTGATAGCAAATTAGTGATATCATTCACTGGTGGAAAAAAGTCAGAACATGCTTTCTTGCCTGCATTTTTGCAAGCTTTTGATGAAAGGCTAGTTAAGGTTTTGTTAGGAAACTACGCCCTGTTTGCTCCAAGCAGCATGTAACTTCTATCACTTGTGATTTTATTTAGCTTTTATCAAAAGAGAAAATATTAACTGCCTCAGTTGAAAGGGCTAATATTATTTCTTTAAACAGTCCAAAGCAAATATATAAACAGTGAATGGTATGTTGGCTAGATGTGCTTCAGTAGATTTACACAGCATCTCCGGCTTTTCTAAATAAGCATGCTTACAGGCTGTTGGTGTTACAGCTGGCTGCATCACTCTGAGTGGTAATTCATTTAATTGGTTCTTGCACTTTTCATTGGAAAAAGATATTTGTAAATGTTTTCAATACTTGCATAATTTAAAGGTTTCTGGATGTAATCCACCTTCTTCTTTTGTTGCTTTTTAACTGCTTATGAATCAACTGCTTCATTATTCAACAACAATTTGGTAAGGAGAGTTAACTGATGGCTGAACCCTGCCTAGTAGCTGAGTTATTGCACCAACGTGTCAGATGCTTCTCAGCACTCGCTCAAAGTACAGTACATGATGCTGTTGTAGCCTCACGCTGATGAAAGGTTGGATGAGTGTATGTTGGAAGAATGGTGGTTCACAGAAGAAGGGGCCAAATAGAAGAATTTCCCTGTTGAAAGCCGGGGCTTTTGGATCTGTACGTCTTCAGAAAATTTGAAAAGCTCTTGCATTTGCAGCTGTTTAACTCCCTGTTAGGTAAATGAACTAAAACGACATAATTGTGGGTTATCTCCTCTAAGAGAGGGAAGTCAAAGGATGGGAGAGTGAAGATTAGAAAGTGAATGGAAGCGAGTGATGCTGCTTAGGTGTTACAATCAGCACCTTATAAATATTAAAAACAAATGGGAGAAAATGAGTCAGATTTTCAGACAAGCAGGTTTTAGGCATCAGGGCATCCATAAAAGGCAGACAGAATATGAGGAAAATCTGTAAAAGCTGCTCTGAAAAAGAACCTGACCAGCAGTCATCTTCAGGATATGACCTAGGATGATATCTTCAGGATATGACCTGTCATAACTCTGTCCATTTGGTATTAGTTCTGGCAAAAGTAAGACACTTTAAATCATTTCAAACCATGTTCATCTTCACTCTACCTTGCAACTTCCACAGTGCTTGTCTAAATCCACGTGATTCTCAGACATAACTTGTCTGCAGCAGTTAATTAACAGAAAGGCAGAGGGCTGTAGTTAGCATTTGCAGTAGTCTGTTCTGGAGAGGTAATTATGATTAGGGCAGACTTAGTATTAAATCGTATTAAACCTGGTTTGTTCAGGGATGTAACACTTGATAACTTCTTCAGGAAAAAAAAAAAGGTATAAAGTGGCTACATGGCCTCAAGGAATTGATTCTGACTGGGAAGGGAAGTGACTGGGCCAGTGAAGTCCAGAGGATGTCTGAAGAGGTTTCTAGGCCAGCAGTGATGTGAAATTTCTGCACTGGAGATTAGAGCACTTTCTCCTACCAGGCAGGGAGAAGGGGTAATTCACACTGGTGACCTTGATGGGATTGAGAAGATTTTAGGGCTCACTGATGCTCTCCTTCAGTCCTGCAGTGTTCAGGCGGTTAATCTCATCTTTCAGCAGAAGATGAATATCTCCGCAGATCATTCCCCTCCTGCCTTTCCTTGGCTCTTGCCTCATGAGTTGTGGCAAGCTGTGGTTTTGTTGAACAAAATCACCCTCTGACTCTGTCTCTCTTTTCCCTAGCACTTAGGAACTGGAACACTTGGGAACCTCTTTACTACATTGTTTTTCTTTTCTTTCGTTTTCCTTTTTTTTAACCCCCCACAGACCAGCTTTCTCACACGGTTGGTGAATACAGGGCTTGTGCTGTGTCTGGAAAGACGTAGCAGGTTAATTGAGTCCCTGCTTCTTTTACCTGTGCCCCATGAAGAGCAGCCTTTCTAATGGTGGGAGGAAAAGAGATGTAGGGCAGAAAGCTTATGTTGGTCTGTTTCACAGACAGGAAAAAAAGTCTCTTTACTGTTTGTCCCTCTACTGAGGTGAAGGTCTGGAGCTGTGACTGTTCTTAATACTTGTCAACCTAAACACTTGTAGTGCATTTACCTACAAATGGGTATGTGCAGCATCAGCACCAGTGTCTGGTTGCAAGCTCTGCTCTTTGAAAAACAAAAAAGAATCTCACCAGGTCCTGGAGGAGAAGCCCCCCCTGGATTAGGAGCCCAGCAACATGAATGGAGTCACGACCTCTTATGGAGCCACTTGATGGTCCTGGAGCTGTGAAGGACCTGGAAATCAAGGGACGTCTCACTTAGAGCTGCATGTTGCTGAGAAAAGGAGGATTCATTTAACAGGAGGAATTATGAGGGGATAATGTGATTGAAAGCCAGCTTGTGTAGCCTTCATGGTAAGTGTTAGCACAGTTGCTTGGTGCCAATGTAACAGGTTTCACAGCAGCCGTGCTGGGCAAAAGGTTGCTTTGCAAAACATATGATCAGCTTGACCCACTTTTGAGCAGGGTCAGACCTACACTTGATCCTCAGACGCTTATCTGTCTGGAGGGCTTTGTCTGTATGAGAGGCTATGTGTGAGAAATCTCCTGTGGGCTTTTTTTAAGAAAATAAAATCACCGTATTGCCTTGCCTCTTGTGAGATGAGGAAAGGGCTGTTTCCCTGCAGTACCTGTGCCCCAGTTTGTCTCTGTCCTTCACAGCTCCTTCCCACTGCAGTGTCCCTTGAGACTTCTGACATCCTGCTGAAAATTTTTGGCCTCTCTCTGCCTCAGTGCTCCCACAGACCAGATCTGTGCCAATGTTTTCTGGATTGCTCTTTACCCGTGCCGTCTCCTCCCAGGAGCAGCACCTTCACACATAGCTAACCTCTTTGCGTTGCGCTCCACACTTGACTGCTGATAGCTTTGCTTTGCCATATTGCCCTTCTCTGTGAGGAGAGTCAAAGCTTCTGTTCGTAAATGATAGATTATGCTGCCAGCTTTTGGGAGAAGGTAGAAGTGTCCTGTTGTTTGTGAAAACCCAAAGAAGCAGTTCTGCTTGTAACAGAGTGATAGTTGCCTGAAACTGTGTCACCTTAAAACCATGAAGATCCAGCTTTTGGGTGAAACCTTTTAAATAGTTCTACCAAACAACCTGTGCCTTCAGAGGAGCTGGAAACCAACCCTGCATGGAGAGGAGCAGAGCAGGCTCCAGTGAGCACCCAGTGAAGGCAAGCTGTAATCGAGTCAGTTCATGCTCTGTGGTTCTGCCCTTTCAGATGGCAGGCATTGGCTGTGGTGAGCAAGCACTAAACCAGTGAATTAGGTTTAATCAGTTCCCCGAGATTCTGAGCACCCACATTATCTCTTTATGTAATTAGTTATTTTCATGTTGTGTTAAATTTCCTTGGCTGTTACTGTGCTGCTTTGCATTGTAGGAGCAGTTAGAGACGAAGCTGAGCACAGACTCTGCAGAGTTAGGTATGAGGGAAAGGATGGCCAGTGTCCCAGAAAGCTCCTGCTCAAATTGGAGATGACAGGGCAATGCAGGGATGCTCCTCTCTGTTTGTCAGACTGGGGCCTCGGAGGTAGGAAGTGCCCTTAAACCTGGTGGAGCTGGAAGCTCAGGTTGCATCCCCTCCACGGCTCTTGCATGCCTTAAAGCTTGTGTGCTTCTGCTGAGTTCAGCCTCGCCATCTCGCTGTGTCCCCTTGGACTGTCCTGTGCCCTTCCATGTGCTTCGTGTCTTCAGGTACCTACAGGTGGGAACCAACCTGCTGCTTCTCCTTCCCTGTGGGGAGAGAGGCTCTCAAGTGTTTGGGCAGCTGCAGGTGGAGGCAGGCACCAAAACAGGTTTTTGGAAGTGTTTGTATCACTGGCGTTTCTCTGAGCATCTTGACAAGCTTGGGCTGTAGGGAAGGATGTCTGTGTCCCTTAACACCAGAACAGTCCAAGTGGATACACCAAGGGTAAACGGGCCTTTCCGCTGTATCTAGTGAAAGCGCATAGTGTTTGAAGGAGAGGGAAAAGCAGATTTGATTAAAAATAATAAAAATCATTTACAGCTAAAGCCATCTGAGCTCTGTTGTCTCTTTAGAATTTTATGAGGGATGAACTCAACACTTTGACAAAAAAAAAAAAGAGAAGGGGAAGAGAAGGGGAGTTTGAACCTGGCTGCCATCAGGTAGCACTGGATACCCAGCCTGAACCCAGGAAATCACCAAATAAAAGACGCTTACCAGCAACCAAAGAGCTCTAGAGGGCTACCTGGAGTGCAATTCCAAAAAAATCGTATGCAGAATGGCACGCTAGTTCTTACTTCTGTGTTTGATGAGCTAGGGAGAACTGACAGATTAGTCATGGTATCGTAAATATCTTACTGTGCCCATGTTTACACATTGATTATTGATATCAGGCTCTCGTATGTTTAAGATTCTGCGTAAAGATAATATGAATTGTTTGCTTTTTGATTCAGTGTGTTTGATGGGGAGATCTGTTCTGCCAGAAGGAAGTGAAATGTCTGTTGTAGACCTAAGCCATATAGTGAATAAATACTGCATTTTCTTTATGAAAGGGAAAATTGAATCATCCAGTCCCAAAATGGATCCCATTCGCAAACTGGAACGAGTTGGCTGTTCCAGTTTTGCTGTTCCTTAGAGCCATGCTCTTCCAGTCCCACGCATGTGTGGAGGGCAGAGCTGTTCACCCTCGGCTCTGCTGGGCTTGCTCGAGGGTCGGTGTGTGCTGCTCCGGGGCGAGCTGAAGTCCCGCTGTGTTTCTTGATAGCCATGTGGGCTCCCAGTAGGGGTTCCTCCAGCTCAGGTACAGGCACTGAAGGTGTCTGCGCAAGAACCACGATGTCTGATATGGTTTGGTGTCAGCCTCATCAGTGTAATTTGTCGAGTGCTTTACACCGGTGTCAGAGAGCTCTAGCTGGAGCCATGCTTTCGGGGGTTTTAGGCACTGAAGAGAAAAATACTGAAGATGGTTCAGTCACTTGAGTAAACTAGGGGGAAAACGGTTGTTGCTGACTTTGAACCTTTCTTTGAAAGCCCGGTTTTTAAGTAGTGTAACAAGCCCGGGATCTGCTGGCACAGCCCCGTGCCCCACACAAACGACTCTGCCGCCGTACCCCTCGAACCTCCACAGACTGAGGGGCCGGGGGCGTGTTTCGGCCTCTGCTGCCCGGCACAACCCCCCCTTCCCTTAGCGCTGCTTTTTGGGGAGCTCCCCGGCAGCTGAGCCCGCACCTTCGCCGTCCTCAGGCGGGCTGAGGAGGGCGGAGGGAGGAGAACCCGCACCGCGGGCAGCCTCCAGCGCCCAGCCTCTCCTCAGCCGCTGCCCGCCGCCTTCCTCCCGCCGCCTCCTCCTCCTCCTCCTCCTCTTCTCCTCCCCCGCCCGGGGGGGTTAGGGCCGGCTCTCGCCCCCTCCATAAAGCAGGGCCGGTCCCGTCCCGTCCCGTCCTGTCCCGTCCCGTCCCGCTGGGCCATGCAGGCCTTGCCCCGCCGCGGGGGCTCGCTGGAGGCGGCGCCGTGCCCGCGGGAGGCCGGCGGCCAGGTGAGGGGCTCGGGGGGCCGAGGGGCTGGGGAAGCCCAAATTTCTAGCGGGAGTTGAGGTAGAGCAGAGGAACTTGTGGGCTGAGGAGAGGGGTAAGGTGCGGGTCGGGAGCAGCTGCCTGGGACACTGCAGGTTGCGCCCTGAGCGGGCTCTGGGAGCCGGAGAATATGGGATAAAATCAACAGGTAAGTACCGATTCGCTGGCTGTAGTTAGTGACACCGGGCGGTTTAACGAGCGGTAGCCTTTCTTGCAAAAAACAGAAGGCTTTAAGGGAGCGAGGTTACGCGTGAGCTTGCCCCGCCGTTCCCCTCAGAAAGCGGCGCGGGCTTGGGTCTCTTCGGGAACGGCGGGGCCAGGAGCACCCCTGGCGTGTGGAAACCTTCCCGGTGAGGTGACATCGCGTTGCGGTCACTCACAAGATCGTGTCTTCGTCCTTCCCTGTTTGCAAGTGTGGGAAAAGGACAGCGAGAAAGTAACCAACTGCTCAGGAAGGGAGGCAGGAGGCTGGAAAATGCCTCCTGACACTTTTTCTCAAGTACAAATAACAATCTGTGTCAAATATGTACTTAGGAGTTTTGGGGCTTTAGTTTACAGCTCTAAAATATAATTTCCTTTAAACAAATACGTTTGGATGATTTTAGATATTGACTATCCGCTAATATAGAGAACTGAACTGCAACATATAAATGCTAAATATCTATCCCACAGAGAGTATTTCAGGGTGGTGAGGTGGAGAGAAAGGGAAGGTGATCGCTGTGGAGTCCAGCAGCAGTCATTTTTAACCAGAAGGCACCCAGATAGCTATCTGAGTAAAAGCTTTGGGGCGTTTCTCCTGTTGGTGTATTTTCATTAAGACTTAAGTCATGTAGATGACAAGTTAGTTTTAGCAATAATGATTCCTACCCACCATATCCAAAAAGCTTAAATGTGATGCCATAAAGGAAAAGTGTCAGATACAATTAGAGCTGAGTTACTGGTACAGAATAAAATGAAACAGGAGGTGCAGCTGTTGGAGGAGAGGAATTATTTTTGCATTATCATTTTCCCTTGTCCTGTACCAATAAGGTGGCGGTGTTAACATAGACCTGTTGCCAGTCTATTTTTGTACTGAAAGATGAAAATTAATATTAGTTTAGGACTACAGATGCAAATGGTGTGCATTTGGCATTGTAGGCATCTGAATTTCTCTTCTGCAACGTTTTCAAATTCATCTTAGTGGTCATTTTTAGAATTTAATGTAATACACTGCATTTTTTATGCTTTCTTTGTTGGTTCTTAAAAATATTACTTTATCAATGATATTGCCCAGTCCTAAATACAAGGTTAGTTGAACAAGCAAAATGTAAGGTCAGAACTACAAGATCAGTCTTCAATACGTGTAGTTTTTCCAAGCTGTGCACCTTATAATATTACCTGCAACTGTACCAAATCTCATAAGCTGATCTTAAGTCAGTGATCCTGAATGTGGAATCAAGCCAACGTGCTGTGTATAAACCTTATATAAAAAAACAGCCTGATGGTTTATGCCTTCACAGACCACCATGTGTTCATAATGGAGACTTTTTTGCTTCTACAGCAGCATCATCCGAGTGGAATTTGGCTTACTCAAATAGCAATCTCTGCACTTGAGAAGACAACCAATAACTTATACGTGATTGGGGGGCTATTAGTTTTTTCTGCTCGGAGTAGCCCTGCTTGGTGCCTGTTCCTGGCTCTTGTGATGCTGAACAGATGCTTGCTAAAGCGAGCTGTGAAACCTGCGGGCTGCTGGGTCTCAGCACCGCATTCAGCAGATAATTTGGAACCTGGACTCAAGCTGTGGGAGATCAGTGGCTTTGCTGGACCAGAAGCAGTGCGCTGGATGGACACTGTTGTCCGAGCTCATTGTATAGTGACAGCTTATTAGGGGTAAGGACCTCATCAGAAACCCAGTGAAGGTAGCGATAATACATTAGCATCACGAGACCTCTTCCAAGGGTCTCCTCTTCTGCACCCCAAAGAGCTTGCAGCCAGTAACTTCCTTAAAACCTTCCTTACAGCAGACTCAAATGTTTACCTTGTTGTAAATCCCTCAATTTAAAATGAAACTAATTTAGTTGTTTTGTTAGGCAGATTACCTTCTTAATCTGAAAGATAAATGGGAATGTTTTTGATAAAAGATATGTAAAATCTGTGTTTTTGTTTAAACAAATCTATAGTAGGTAGATACCATTTTAAACAAGTTAAAGTTGGAGATAACATAGAAGGGTATCAACAGAACTGCGTCATTTTGACTGTGTTTTTATTGTTGCTTTTTCCGTCCCCAGGTGAGACGGCACCAGATAATCAGATCTTAAACACTGTGTCAAATCAAGAAATAATTCCAAGTAGCAATAATATGCCTTTGTTTTTCCTCCCTCCTCCTTCACTGGCTCCTTCAGAAACCTTTTTTTGTTTGTTTTTGCAAGGTTTGAACGCACATATGAGACAGCCTATGCTTCTAACCCTTGTTTGTTTGTTTGATTTTATTTTGCATTTTCCACATTCTTAATTGTTCCCATATTATTTCTGTTTATGGCCTGGCTACATATAACTAAGAATATGCTCTGCGATATCTACTGATTTCATGACAGTCAAGTGTGTGATCACTAGTAGTCTACATGGTCCTACAGTGTAGCATGTCTGAGAATTTTCAGTGTGAGTTGGGTGTTCATTGTAAGGATTTGGCATGTGAATTAGGGGAACTGACTAACAGAATAGCTCTGTTACATGTGGCTGGAGTGGGACTGTTTATAGTCAACAGATTCTGTTCAGCACAACATTTCAACTCTTTAGGTTTTGTCTCCTTTCTCTATAAAAGTAATGCTTTATGGTTGTGTAGTGAGAGAAAGGAAATGATTTTTCAGCTCTGATTTATAAAAGCATGATCTGTCTTTTCCTACCTATATCCAGTTGATTTTGAATTACTCACTTTACCAATATTCATCAAATATGCTAATAAGTATTTTTTTCAACTTACTATTTCTGCTGACACGTTATAGCCTGCCTTTTTTTCCCTAAAAATACCAACACCTGTTATAAACAATACTTCGAAAACAATTTTTGCATGCTAGAGAACTACTACAATTTTTTATAAAATCTTTCAACTGAAAAAAAAACCAACAACACACCGAAAACCCTTCTGAATTTCATCTTCAGCCCACAGATTCTGTGTGAACCTGACTTTATGCCTGTCATTATATAGTGACTTATTTGGCACCTTTCTTTTTGTGGTTGATAAGTCAAAGTTCAATATTACTCCAAGACAAACTGAAATGTAGAACTTCATACTTTTTGCACTACTAACCATTCAAAAAATTTCTTTGCATTTAGTTAACTAAGTCAAATTACACAATGATTGAAGATAATAAAGAGAACAAAGACCATGCATCTGAAAGAGGAAGAACGGCCATCATTTTTTCCCTGAAGAATGAAGTTGGAGGACTTGTAAAAGCCCTAAAACTTTTCCAGGTGTGTAATAATTTCATTTCTATAGCAGCTCTATATTTTTGAATTTTAAATGTAGTTTTGGAACACACTAGAATTAATTACATCAGTTTATTAAGGATGTGATTCCTAACATGGCTCCTACTTTGCACCCAAAATTATCCATGAAGGTAAATTTATGCCTCAAAAATTAGATGCTGGCTTAAAGTCTTCACAGACTTTTCTGCACCTACTAAAGTTTAGAAAAGATTCTTCTTTTTACTCCACGAAAGGGGATTGGCACTCATTGTTTCTAAAGCATTTAAGAATCAGACCTGAAGCACCTGCTGACAGCGGGTACACGCTTGGGTGCTGACCTGCTGCCTTCAGTGCCATTGTTACCCTGCTGGGCTGGACTGAGGGTGACGGAGGTACTCGTTTGATTGCTGGGCAGGTATCCTGCAGGGAATATGGCAGCGTTGCTGTGCTCTGTCATCTGGCACTGCATGTCTAGGCTAGGGGTTCCTGTATGCTCCTTATATAAGATGTATGATTAATAATTAAAAATAAAAAGAAAAAAGTGAGGTTTATGCCTGGAAAACTACTGTTTTTAAATCCCTTGCTTGTGAGATAATTATATGGAGACTTGACAGGCATCGTTATGAACTTCCCCAGACCAAGTTGCTGATCAGCTTCTTATGGGAGGGATGAAAGAAAAGGGTCAAGGAATTTAAACCTCCTTACTGTGTCTTTTTCTGCTTCCTCAATGTAAAAGAAACCAAAAGAACACAGATTCCTTCATTTTCTTCTCAATGGGAAGCTTTTCAAAATCAAACTATTTCCTTACCACCAATAAGCAAACTGCCATTAGGAGATCCAAATAGCTAAAATAAATTCACATAGCTGGTAAATATTCTGTGGCAACAGAACATTTTTTTTTTTTTGGAATAATGACTTTTTAGTCAATCAGTTAGTCAATCTGTTTGAAAACATTGCTTCTTACAAAACAGGAGAAGCATGTAAATCTGGTGCACATCGAGTCACGGAAATCCAAGAGACGAAATTCCGAGTTTGAGATCTTTGTTGACTGTGACAGTAACAGGGAACAACTGAATGAGATCTTCCAGCTCCTCAAATCCCATGTCAACATTGTCTCTATGAACCCAACGGAACATTTCAACGTGCAGGAAGATGGTAAGCATAAAGGGCAGTGCTGGCAAAAATGCACAAAGACAGACATTATTGCACTTTTCAGCATGTTTGAAGTTTGCTTAAGGTGTCCACATCTGCATTCATATAGTGTTTTCCATGGCTAGCTATCGGGTTTGTGCTTCTGTGCTGTCAGTGAATGTAGAGTGGTTGATGCGAGTGGGGGCTGCATTGGCTGTTGTCCTCTAGAAATACTGGCTGCTTGTTTTTCTGTGCTCCCATCGCTCCTCAGCACAGCACAACCGCTGTAAGTGGGAGTCCCTGCACCAGCAGAGACCGATGCAAAGGCAAAGCCTGAATGAAGGGCTGGGCTGTGGCCTGTGCAACACGGTGACAGAGCTGTAATACTGACAGGCATCAGTTCAGTTCAGGTTCTGGGGAGAGTGGGAGATGTTTTTTGCAATTTCCTCATGCAGCTCCTGACTTAAAAACTTTTTTTTAACCACTTTTCATCATAAATGGTTACTTATATTGGTGTGAAAGAAAAGGCGCCTTTCACTTTTGGGATGCTTCACATCCTGTTTACCTTTGCTTCTAGTTCAAGAGATGCACAAAATTCAGGGCAGCACAAAGTCAGTCCAATGTATTTCTCAGTCACTGCACTTGGCACAGGCTGGTAGGCAGGGAGGGGTGAGATATGGTGTCTTCTGGATAAAAATTGCTCATTTTAGCCCTAATTAGGGAAAATCTCAATCTAAATACTTCCTCTGTCCTTTTTAAGAAAATTAAAGAGCATAGGGAGAGAAAGAAATCCTTTCATTGTTGTAGTATGTTAACAGCTCTGGCAAGAGCTGCGTAAAAACTCTTTAGCTTTAAAAAAAAAAAAAAAAAGCTGGGGTAAAACTAATTATGCATCTCTAAGGCTGCAGGGCTAAAATCGCCTCCTTCTCTTCCTCTTCCCCAGCACACCCCTCAACAAAGCCTGATGTTTCTGGGACATGTAAGCACAGAGCAGTGTTTCTTGCCCAGGGTCAGTAAAGCAGGATGGGAGGACTCCAACCTACTCCTGCTCTGCCCAAGGAACACAAGCAAATGGATTCTTGGCTCCTTTGCCTGTTTTGTGCCCTAAAAGACTGGCATAGCACTGCGTACAAGGAGGCCTTGCTGAGCCGGAGCCTCTAGATGCTACCCTAACATTAATAGTAGTAGCAAACCCGGGTTAACCATTTCCTCCCCTGGAAGATTTGGAGTCCTCTGTGCTCTGTAGGCAGACTGGCAGTGACAGAGGAGGAAGTGTGAGCTGTAGGCTGGTGCCAGATAGGCAGCGGACTCCCTTGTCCTATTCGTGACCCTTTTAATTTATAGATTTTGCTTGTAACCGCCATAGCCATACTTGAAAGTAGCATTTCCTCCCTCAGCACGCTCGCTGTTATTAATAAGTTTGTGGATTCCATGCGTTCCCTAGACATGGAGAATGTTCCCTGGTTTCCAAAGAAGATCTCAGATTTGGATAAGTGTGCAAACCGAGTGCTGATGTATGGGTCTGATTTGGATGCTGACCATCCAGTAAGTATCTTCCTCTCCCTGTGCCCAATCCTTAGTGGAAAGTACCTTGTCGAACTTGCTTCTAAAAAATGCAGCTTTTCCTCCTCCCTTTCCTTCCCCTCAATGGTGCCTCTGTGGGTCTGAACACCTTCTCGCGGGGGGTTTGCTTCTTTTCCTAGTACAGGCAAGGCTGTCACTGGTTTAGCTCCCATGCCTTTCTGCGAGGCTTACTCATGTGAGGACTTTGGGTCTGGGCCCTGAGTGGTTGCATAAAAATACTACAAAAAAAAAAAAAAAAAGCTGTTGCTAGACAGGCTTGGTTCCTCCTCTTTCTTTCTTCCTTACTAGAAGTGGAGCAAACAAATTAGTACTTGCACTGTACAAATGGCCAATTCGTTCTGTAATTTGGAATAATCAAGCAAGTAATCAATTTTGTGTAAATAGTGATAGGACTAAAAGGAATATTTGTCTATTGAATATATATTGTGCGTGCATAAAACCTCTAATCTTTGCTTTGAATTGGTGTATTCACTTATTTTACAGTAAAAAAAAAAAAGTTTCACATGACAGTTCCTGTCCTGTCCCCTCATTCTTACACAGCATACTTTTATATTTCCCATTGAAGAAATGTCAAATGTCTTGTTTTAAATGTATTTATTTAGTATAGCTTGAAAGCTCATTTAACTTTTCTTTTTCTTCCCTCCTCACCTTCCCTCAGGGTTTCAAAGACAATGTCTATCGCAAGAGACGAAAGTATTTTGCAGACCTGGCTATGAACTACAAACAGTAAGCTCAACTTATTCCAGAATAAGCTTCCCGAATTTTTTGAAATAATAGCAGAGTGGACTAGCAGGAGCTCACATCCCTGGGCTCTAATATCACTGAGACAGACTTGGCTCAGGAATCAGGGCTGGAGGGTTGAAATGAAGGCAGATTAAAAGGTGGATCTAGGCCATTTTACAGCTTCCTGGGTCTCTGATCAGTCTGAGGATCAGCTCACGGCTGCGCAGCCATTATGGCATCTGTGGCAGTGCTGATCCTTGGACCGGCAGCAGCGGCAGCATGGGCTTCCTGCACTGTGGTTCATTTAAGCCCTAGGTTTGCTCCCTGCTTCTCTGGAAGTGGGTGTAGCAAGAAAAGGGGGTGGACAACACGTTGCACAGCTGCCTGTGCCAGCACATACATACTACACCAGGGCAGATGGGTCTCCTTTGTGATGAAGAGGGAGGGGAGGCAAAAGTCAGTATAGAGCCCATTGACCACTAAGTGTAAACTCTCTAGGCAAATGTTAATACTTGAGTTTTATTTCCTGGTTTAAAATAGTGCATGTGATGCACAGATAAGAAGTCTTCTGCGAAATGAAATTCAGAGAGCTTCTTTCTTTAGAGATGCTGCCTGGGGGAGGGAGCTCTTAAAGCTGCAAGAGTTTCGTAGCCCAGTGCTATAATTTTTTTCTGAACATGATTTTCTTGTTGCTGTTGCACGTGTGAATTTAGATGTCAAGTTCCTCAACTGGGAATGACCTAGAAACACGGGGTGTCTAGAGCTCTGCTGCACTATGCGTTAATGCAGCTGGCCACCAGCACACAAGCAGTTACTGTTGGTGTATTGTCAAGTTTCCCTTCGAAAGCACCTGCCATGCTGGTTACCTAGGTGGCAGCAGAAGCAATGTATTGACACTCAAGTTGCTTTCAGCAGGCTTTAGATCACAGCTTTGACATAATCTACTTTAATCAAGATCCTAAGGGCTAATTAGGAGAGATGGACTACACTTACTGTGTTCAGACAGACACTTGTCTCCTCTGCATAGAAACATGATTTTTACCTAACATATATTTAGCTGCTTCCACTCATTGTGTTGCGTGTTTAGGGAATTATCTTTTCCTAAAACAAATAAAGATAATGGAAAGGAATTGTATACAGGTAGGGGAAATACTACAGGGAAAAGGATGCATTCTCAGCTCCTGGAACTAAAGGTTTTACTGTTATTTTAAATGTTATCCCTGGTGTTAAAACACCTAAGAAACTGTTTACAAGACTAAAGCTTTCAGACCCCAGTGAGGTCAATGTAAAGAATCCTATTGGTTGATTTAGGTGGAAGAAAGAGCAAGCCTCTTAGCCTAAAAGCTCTTCAGGGTGTAGACCAGATATCACTGTGTATTTTGCAGCGTAGTGAAGTCTTAAACCTGACCAAGTGTCACAGCCATATGAATGTTAAATAATAATAGTAAGGAAATGAATCATCCATATAAGCCTTTTATCAAGGCATGTCCTTTTGTCCTCTTCTCCTTTTAGTGGTGACCCAATTCCCAAGATTGAATTCACAGAGGAGGAGATCAAGACCTGGGGGACTGTATACCGAGAGCTTAACAAGCTTTACCCAACTCATGCCTGCAGAGAGTACCTTAAAAACTTGCCCTTGCTCACCAAATACTGTGGGTACAGGGAGGACAATATTCCCCAGCTGGAAGATGTGTCCTGCTTCCTGAAAGGTAATGTATTGATTTTCTTAAACAAAAAAGGAATTAAAGTCCATTGCAAATCACACTGCTATTACATGGGCACCAAAAATGATCCTTGGTGTCCTGGTTTTGGCTGGGAAACCCAAAAGTGAAACATTTGCTTGATTTAATTATGGTCTTTCTACCAACTGGATTTTAATGCATTGTGTCCTGGATATACAAAAACAGTGATGTCTGGGGCAAATGCTAACTATAAAGAAACTCAGGATTGGTTAAAGCAATACATAATTGTATTGTGTTGGCTGTAGACATAAAATCTTAGTAAATCCTATACAGAGATAGGGACATTTTTGTTACACGTTGGCCATTCTTGAGTTTAGGTCTAATTTTCTAGTCAGGCCTAATTTTCCCACATTCTCTTGAGCCAAAGTAGCACTGTGGCATTTATCCCAGTTACATCAGGGTTGAGAATATTATGAAGTTCTACATTAAACTAACATACAATTTCTCTGTTCCTTTTTAGAGCGCACAGGTTTCACCATCCGTCCTGTTGCTGGGTATCTGTCACCCAGGGACTTCTTGGCAGGATTGGCATTCAGAGTTTTTCACTGCACTCAGTATGTCAGACACAGCTCGGACCCTCTCTACACACCAGAGCCGTGAGTCATTTAATCTCGGGGTACAATGAGATGTGCATTTTTGAATCTTGCTGCATGAAGCCGAGCTACTGAAAAGCTGTTCAAGAATGCCAGCAAAAAAACTTATTTTTAAAGGTGCCAAAGACTCGGTCTTCATGCTGAATGTAATGATGTTTTGGCACGCTCAAGTGCCAACTTCAGAAGTACGGGATTTTCAAAAGTATAGCACGTTATTGGAGAACTCCTAGTGGTGTCATCGTGGGAAAAGTTAGTTTAACATTCAATTGCCTTATAAATGTGCAGCTTGGATCGTAATTTTAGACATCTTCATTTGAAAATCTGAGTTTATGTACTTTTGTAGCGCTGGCATGACCTGCTTAGTTGCTTTCAGCTGAACTCGATTTGATACTTCTCTGTCTTTTGGTTATTAAAGTTTCACATGAGACGTTGTATCTGTTTAGTGGTGTTGCTTTTTCACTCTACAACAAAGGAAGATGATGAGGTTTCTTGTTTTTTCTCTTTTCCAGTGATACCTGCCATGAGCTCCTAGGCCACGTCCCTCTTTTGGCTGAACCCAGTTTTGCTCAGTTCTCCCAGGAAATTGGTCTTGCATCACTTGGGGCATCAGATGAGGCTGTCCAAAAACTGGCAACAGTGAGTGTTTCAGTGCCCAGTGATCCTCTTTAAAGCTTAGTGCTTTACTCAGCTGATTCCACTCTATCTAATTAATTTGGAGAGTCATGTCAATATTAGCCATGCCAGCTGCTAGACCTGTTTCACAGGTTCTCAGTTTTTAGAGCATATAGCAAGTTTCCATGCTAGGAAAAAAAAATAAATTAAGGAAGATGTGAGTAGTATTTTTCTTCACTTGGCTATCAGATAAGGATGCCACTTCTGGGGGTAGCTCAGTTCTTCCAGCTTGAAATTCAATAGTCTGATTCATCTGATAAATATCTTTTTTACTTCCAGGAACATGGTTCAATGATTTTAAATGTAATCTGTTTCTTTACTGTGTCAAATGAATTGAAACAATATGATCTTTTCATTAACTGTGTTGAGCACTAGCATTAGTTTTTTTAGCCAATAAATTCAAATAATGTAAATTAATCTTACTTTCAGATAACAGTTTCTAGATGCTTTGGCCAAAATATTATGAAATGAAAATTTTACATGAAAAATAATCGATGCAACTTTTGAAAGCCCTCCCTCCTCCCCTCTCTCCCTTCCCCCCCCCCTTCCCCAATTGTAGCTAGTGGTAAAATTTTTGCTGTCTTCAGTGGGAGCAGAATTAAACCATCTAAGAAAATACCATTCCTTGCCATGTACCTGCAGGAATCGTGAAATCCAGCAAACTAAATGTTATTTTTTTTAGAACACTAAACAAATGAGGAACAAACTGTAATGGGCTGTTGTTCACCAAGGTCCTCTCTGTCCAGTGGTTCTTTTAAGATGAACCTGTCATGTCATGACAATATTTCTCAAAAAAATATTTAAATTTCCGTGATCCTACTGGGATTAACAACTTCCAGCCTATCTGGGTGAACTATATTATCAGACTTTCTTATTAGAAATGTGCAGTCCTGTGGTTCTTCACCCTTCCATTCAAGTTCCTTTCCCTTTCTATATCTGAGAGTGATAACTAAATGATGACTGTATGCCATTTGAAACTGTTCGACACCACCTGCAAATAGAAATGCCCCCATCTAGCTCACCACAGCATCTTTGCAGAAGGCTGAATTATTTCACTCCCTTCTCTGTTTCAGTGCTACTTCTTCACTGTAGAGTTTGGCTTGTGCAAGCAAGAGGGACAGCTAAGAGTTTATGGGGCTGGTTTGCTCTCTTCAATTAGTGAGCTCCAGGTAAGAATATCCACTGCTTATTTCCCTCTTTTCTTTGCTCGTACCTGATTATTATTGTCACTGTTCTGCCATTTTATATGAGGTATGATTATTATTGTCACTGTTCTGCCATTTTTTATGAGGTATAATTCTAAAAATACTTTTAAAAAACAAAACAAATCACAACCAGCTCCTCAGTACCTACTGCAGGGATGAATTTTAGGTGAATTCAGTGTGGCATTAATTACAGGGCAGTGTCCTTTTGGGTGCATGCTGAGCAGCTCACATGTTGTTTTCAGAAAGCATCTTATGACGGGTATTTCTTAGCCTTAGGTTCCAGGTAACCTGTTCTGAGAATAAGACTGCTGGTTTAACCAGATTCTGAAAATATTGCTCTTGTTTGCAAAGCAGTCTTGTGTTTGAAGAACCCCATTTTTGATCCTTATTGGTGGAATATGACCCTTCAGAGTTATTCAGTTTGTTAAGCTTAAAACACTGTTCAGCTGCAGACATGTTTTAAGAAGCAACTCACTAAATATGGTCTCACGTCATCTTTTTTCTTTTTTATTCACTTTTTGCTTCTTGTCTTCTTCCTTACGGATTCTTTTGGTGATGATGTTCCTCTGACATGATAACGCATTACGTTACCCAGCACTCGCTCTCTGGCAGTGCCAAAGTCAAGCCTTTTGATCCAAAGGTCACCTGCAAGCAAGAATGTCTCATTACAACTTTCCAGGAGGTTTACTTTGTTTCTGAAAGTTTTGAAGAAGCAAAAGAAAAGATGAGGTACAGTTTTTCTTCACTGTTTTGTAGAAGCAGGTTTGACTTCATGCATCTCTCGGCAGCAGCATCAAATCTTTTCATTCTTAGCACAGTTTTATACTTACCTTTCCTGGGGCTGGAAAGCTGAATTTAATATTTGTTTGGTCTCTCATGTACTGGATGGAAGAGATGATGAACTATGTAGTAATTATAATTACCACAAAAGTGGTTTAGAAAAGTGGTTATTGATACTGATTGCACACAGAGGATGCATTTGTCTTTTGTTTAAACTCCCTCTCTTTTTTTACTTGAATAGAGAGTTTGCAAAAACCATCAAGCGCCCATTTGGCGTGAAGTACAATCCATATACTCAAAGTGTGCAGATCCTGAAAGACACCAAGAGCATTGCCAGCGTGGTGAATGAGCTACGTCATGAGCTAGACATTGTCAGCGATGCCCTCAGCAAGATGGGCAAACAACTGGAAGTTTAACATTCCCATCATCAGTGTGGTGTGCTCAGCAACTCTTTTCTTTTCCCCACTGCTTTCTTTCTAGGCATGTAACGTGCTGTATGCAGAACTTTCCTTTACAAATGGAAGAATGAATGGCCCATAAGGATAATCACTTTATTTGTTTCTCTGTTTAAAGTCGTTTACAGAATGTATTTCCTCCACCTCTATCCTCCCTGGATAAAAAAGTCCTAGTGTTCCTTCTCAGAAGCTGGCAGAGGACTAGAGAAATCACCAGACTTGACCACAGCTGTGGTCTGTGGGTCAGGGCTGGGAGCAGATGCTTCAGAGGGTGGCTTATGAGGCAATCATAGAATAATTTGGTACAAGGAAATGTCTGTCTGACTCTAGTAGTCTATGCTGCTAATTTTACAGTAGTGTAGACTTTATAGCGTAGAAGTTATAGTAATCAGTGCTTCTATGCCTGTGCTATTTAAGTTTAAAACTTGACTGATTACGATCCAAGCATCAGGACACAAATAGCTGGAAGCTCATCATGATAAAATGGAGGGGTCAAATCTCCTTTTCAAAGAGATCATTTGTTCCCCTAAAGAATTGCAACTGTACTGATTAGCATCTTTCTAGTAGAAGGCAGAGATACAGAGCTATTGCATGAAATCTTAATTCTGCTTATTTCAAGAGATTTGCTGTCAGCTCAGAGTCAGGATTTTTGTTTCTGTCCCTGGTATTGCACCTGAGGGAAGACATCATTTGCCTTTTTCATCACTGAATAAATGTAGCCAAGATTATAGCAAGCCATCAGGTAGTAACTTATCGCAATGCCTAAAACCATTTCCAAATTACAATTCAATATTCAAAATGGCTTCACAGGACTAAGTGAAGCCCACTTCTAAAATGGCTCTCATTTTAAACTCTGGTGTTTAAGTTCTTAGTTATGGCCAAAGTTCATGGCTTTTTTATAAGAATAAACATCCCATTGACAGCTCAGTTACGTCATTGACATTGCAAGCTGCGCAAAGATGGATTTAGTTTCTTCTTTGCTAGGCCTGAACACCTGTATTCACCATCAAGCAAATGATAACTGAAAGATCCAAACATTTGGTAGGAAGCAGTGTCCCACAGTAGTTTCAAGCATCCTGTGTAGCTGTACAGAGCTGCACTGCCTGCTGTTTCTGCCACCCCATCTATGAAATGAATTTATCTGTATGGGGAATGATACATTTGAATGGAAGATCTGTGATGTGGAGGGTGTATTTGATATCGTGCTAGGCACTGATTCTTCATATGTAGCTCTACAGAAAAGCCACAGTTTGCAACTGTGGATGTCACTGGGAAAATCGACTGAAATTGCAAATGCACTGGAGATGTTGATCCAAGTCCTTTGGGAATTGGAAAGGACTTCCGAGAACCTCTCTGCTTGATAATGACTTTGTTTCGTATGTCTTCTGGTAGGCTGCATCTGCTTCATAAGCAATCACCGGCCCTATCTTCCCAAACACACTCACTGTTTATCTAGACTTAATTTTCCTGTGACTTTATTAATCCACTATTATTTTTTAAAGAATATTTTGGACATATAGAATTGTGGTCTACAACATTTACAGTTTATGTCACACTTTCAAATAGATTTTAGACGCTTCCTCTTCCTGGAGAAGAACCAGTCTTTGATAAGTGAGAGGGATGTACTGTCTGCTTCTGTGATAACAGTTAATACTCAGCTGCATTTTAAGAAATGATTGGATTATTATGTTGTTGAAATATAGATCTGTGTTACTACAAGACTTTGCCTGAATTATGTATTCATTGAGTAGGAAACCTTACATGTCCTAAATTAGCACCTAATTTCAAATACTTCGGGGGGGGGGGGGGGGGAATACAGCAACTGTGTCTTTATTTGCACCCGTGTAACAAAAAGTGTAAGTACTGCTAAAAGTAATAGAAAGAGGATGTGTTTTCACAGTGTTTACACATATGTTTGGCTTCACACACCCAACCTTTCTGCCTATGTGTAGAGCAGTGACAAGTTAAGTGTTTTTAACTACTGTGGAGGCTTTAACTGTCAATGAAATAAATAGCGACGCCCTGTTGGTGATTAGTAGGAGCAAATAAACCTTTGCTTTAGCACTGTAGCACTCCCTTCTGACTGAAGTTTTATGTGTTTATGCTCTGATTCGGCTTTTCTGCCCCCGCGCGTTCATTCCGTGGGGAATGTTATATATTTTTGTGAGAGGTGACTGGGGCGGGGGGGGGCGAGCGGGTCCCCCCCTGAGGCGGCGCGCGTGAGGCGCGACCGTTACCCAACGGCCGCCCGCGGGGGGAAACGGTCCGGGGCGGCTCGGGCTGAGGCGGGCTCGGGCTGAGGCGGGGCCGCGCCGGAGCCCGTCCCCGCTCCGCCTCTTTCTCCCCGGCGGTTGTTGGACGGGGCGGGACGGGACGGGACGGGACGGATGTATGGCTGCTGGCCCTACGGCCGCGGTGCTGTTCGCCTGGGTAGGTGGGTGCCGAGGGCGATGCGGCCGGGGGGAGCCAGGCCCTGGCCCGCCGCGAGATGGTGGCGCGGGGCCGGGGTCGTGAGGTGGCGGTGGTGGCCCCGTCACCCGGCCCCGGGGGGGGCGGGTCCCGCACGCTTCGTATTTTGTTCCGCCGCTGTGGGAAGGGTAAAGGTGGGTAGCTTCGTCCCCACGGCCGCCGTGTGTGGCTCCGGGCTGCCCAGGCACCTGCCTCCTTGCCGCTCCTGACGGCGTGCGGGTTCCTCGCAAATTGGGAACTGAAACCAGAGCTTGCGAGCAGCCTTCTGAGAAGGACGGTGGGTCTGTCGTGTGGTAACGCTCCAAAACTGACTGCCAGACAGCGACTCGATCAGCCTCTCGAGCTCAGATCCCGAAATCTCACCCACCTGTTAACCGCCCAGCCTGATGCTTTTGCCTCAAGTGCCTAACGCTTCTGTAGGCACCAGATATTTAGTGCGGAAGGTGCCCTTTTGAGGTACACCAGGTGCTGCGTGGGGGGGAGCAGCGAGCAGGGGAGTGCAGGCCAGGTGGGTTAACCCCCGCTGGGCCGGAGGTTACTGACAGTCCGCCCTTGTGAACAGAGGTTGGAATTGGACTCTGGTCATCGAATAGAGCTAGAAGTGGCTAAGGCATCCCCCGATGTGTTACCACATTGGCAGCAGTGGCTTTGTGGGATTGGTTTAGCTGCTTTTGTTTTGTTTTTATAAACACGTGGTCTATTTCCGTTTTGCCCGCTTTAACTTAAAAGAGTTTGTTCTGCTTTCCTCACTTAGGTTCCAGAATAAGGTAGCATGTCTTTCTCATCTTATTTTGGGGGTGTACTGCTGGAAAGCATTGGCATGAATAACATCTTGGTGATGAGTGGGAACCATTTGAATTAAAATTAAACAGGTGGGGATCATTTTTGACAATGAGGCTTTCTGCCTCAGTAACTATTAGCCTACAGTTAGTGTTATCGCGATATATTCCAGCGTGTAACAGTGGGGTTATAGTGGCAACCTGAGTAGCAGCAGATCTAGGACAGTCATTGTTGGTAATTCTGGGGGTCTTATGAGACAGCTGCAGGATTTAAGATCCCCTTTTGGGGGATTTTCAGGAGCAAATACTGGCAGGTTAACCTGTGACATGTTCCTGATGAGCTTGTTGGCTCATAGGAGCAGGGCTGAGTGTATCTCTTTTTGTTAACTTTTTTTTTTAACTTGTCTTTTTATTTATTTATTTGTGTGTGTGTGTGTATTTGAAGGGTGCAAAGAGCTGTGGACAACTTGGTCTTGGTCATAAATAGGATGTGCTGGTACCTCAGTCAATGAAAGATGTTTCCTGCAAATGTTGAGACATTAAGAGCATTACTGAAGGAGGGGGACATTCTGCAGTTATCACTGGTAAAAACATTGCACTTGCAAGGAATGTATGACAGAGCGTGGAAAAAAAAAAAAGTGTTTCCCTGTTGATTTGGTGCTGCCACCTATCTTTTGCTTTTGTTTCTGAGCTTAGTTGCAAATTCTTAGTTGCAAAGCGGTTTCATCCAGTGCTTGTTAATATTTTGGGGAATTTCCTCTGTTTTGTTTATCTGTGGTTATTTAATGGATTTGTGAGGACAATTTTTTTTTTTACCTGTTTCATATAACAGCTTTTCATACAAAACTGTCAATTTTCCTGTATTGAGGATGAGGGGGGAAGGAGTTAAGTAGGAAGTTATTCAGTCTTGAGAAGTTGTAGTGTAAGGAGTGGAAAATAGCATCTGGTTTTTGAAGGGTTCTGCTGTGGGCTAATTATGGGAAAGAAGGGATACAGAGAGGTGTGAATAGTATGAAACAGTTCTGATAACAGGTTCCTGTTTTACTATATGGATTGTCTCCCTTGACTCTACATAACTGTGCTTATTCAAAGATGCTTCTTATGCATCAGAAATAGTTCTTTCTCTTTTTGTGTGATTGCAGTGCCTAAAATGATACAGTCAGCTGTCCTTGTCTGTCACAGGATCTCATGGCGTATAGACTTCTCTTTTTAGTCTGTCAAGTGGATGTGATTTTATTTTATTTTATTTATTTATTTATATTATTCCAGGTGCTGGGGAGCTCTTTGTGTGTGGCCATAACAAAGAAGGGCAGCTGGGATTGAATCACACAGAGGATGTACTGCGTTTCACTTTGTGCACTGCCCTGTCTGGCTTTCATGTAAAAGAAGTTGCCTGTGGTTGGGATTTTGCAATCATAGTAGGTAAGTCTGCCTCTGTAGGAGCTGGGGAAAAATGGTGATGTAAAGAACATGCGGAAAGTTCCACATTGCTATTGCTTGTGCAGTGCACAGCACTCACTAGTTTTAAGCTACTTGCATTGCAAACTAAGTTAGTCCATGTTTCTTGTATCATCTTGAACTTCAGACCTTTACTGAACATGATATGTAAAACCAGAAGCCTGTGTCCTCAGGGGCTTTGGAAGAGGAGATGCTAGGTCTTTTTTGAGTTGTTTCACTGTGATACTTTTGCCTGTTGGAATGTTACGGTGCTTTGCTTTTGCTCATTAATACACTGATCAGACTCTAACACTTTATTTTGCAGGAATTGGCCTAGTTCTGTCCTGTGGGTCTAATGCTTTTGGACAATTAGAAGTTCCTCAAATTTCAGGTCCATGCTTGACTCCACAAAAGATTGAGGTAAAGATCTAAAAGGAATTGTGCTTTATTGCTCTGAATGTTACAGCAACTTCTTACAGCAACTAAAGGCCTGGTGACCTCAGTGGGCTTTAAGCCAGGCCCTTCAACTGCTTTTGAAGGAGTCTATGTGATGAAATAAATTTACAAAGTAAAGGACCAAAGATGGTAATTGACTCAGAAATGAGAAGCTAAGGTTGCTTTCCTTGTTGTATGAAGCAGTTGCCCACTTGTTATGGAAAGCTGTTTCACTTGTGATTAGAACAATTCATTAATGCATTTGGATGACATCTGCAGAATGAGTCTGATGCTCAGGTGATGTGAAGTGATATTAAAGCTAATGAAACCATCCAACTTTATTTCAGCTGAAGTTTTGCCTCAAGTTTGTAAGAGACTAGATATGTTTTGCTACCTGGAGTTTACTCATACCTTTGCATACCTTGTTCAAGGCTTGTGCTTAACTGTTTGAATGATGCCTTGTAAAACAAAATAGATTAGCAGTAATCCACCCCGGAAAAAATAAACTGTGTGATAGAGTTCAACAAAATTAGTGATGTCAATTCTTCTGATACATCGCTCTTTTGCTTCTTGTGCACTTCTGGTTTTTAAGTATGTGCTATTTTTCAGGTGAGTTTATGACTACAGATTTCTCTCCCACAATGAGGACCATAGTATTATTTCCTGGTCTTAAAAACCTTTAGATAAAAGCAAGCTTGGTCATTCCCAAAATAATATCAGTATGGGAAAGTATGTAGCTGCCAGAAAATCAAAGTAAGAGTATATACTTTAGTTATGTACTTTGAGACTAAGATTATTTTTACTTCTGCATGTAAAGGAACTAAAAAGTACATTGACTCACTTCTTGTTTAACCTCCAGTATTTATCAAACAATATCAGCTTCAAAGGAAATAGAGGAGGAAGGGAAACAGCTACCTGCTCAACGTCGCAGGCAACCCCCCTCCCTACCGGCCCTGCCTCCCCAGGTGCCCATACACAACAAGTTTTAGGCCCTGGAGCTTGAGAGACTGGTGGGTGAGGATGAGGTGAACAGTCTACCCAGGAGGATGCCTAGGGTGAGGAAGTCGACTCCATACCTCAGGACTGCCTCCACTAAGAAAGAAAGAAGGGTGATCGTTGTAGGCAACTCCCTTCTCAGGGGAACAGAGTGCCCTTTTTGTCGACCTGACCCTACCCGTAGGGAAGTCTGCTGCCTCCCTGGGGCCAGGGTCAGGGACATTGCCAGAAACCTTCCTAACCTGGTTCGCCCCTCTGACTACTATCCTCTTCTGATAGTTCAGGCTGGCAGAGATGATACTGAAGAGAGAAGCCTGAAGGCTATCAAATGGAACTTTAGGGGACTGGGATGATTAGTAGATGGAGCAGGAGTACAGGTCGTGCTTTCCTCCATCCCTACAGTGGCAGGGAGAGGTACAGGGAGGACTTGGAAAGCCCACCAGATAAACAGGTGGCTCAGAGGCTGGTGTCAACACAGAAATTTTGTTTTTTTTGACCACAGGGCACTTTACTCAGCACCCGGCCCGCTAACTGCAGGTGGGTCCCACCTGTCTCAAAGGGAAAAACAGATGCTAGTGCAGGAGCTGGCAGGGCTCATTGAGAGGGCTTTAAACTAGGTAGGAAGGGGTCGGGGACGGGGAGGGAACAAGGCTTATGAGGGGTGTGCCAGGGAGAACAATGTCAGGGCTGGGGGAGCAGGCAATGGCCCAGCTGAAGTGCATCTACACTAATGCATGCAGCATGGGCAACAAACAGGAGAAGCTGGAAGCCATTGTGCAGCAGGCTAGCTAGGACTTGGTTGCCATCACTGAAATGTGGTGGGACCACTCCCATGACTGGAGTGCTGCAATGACTGGCTATAGGCTCTTCAGAAGGGACAGGCGGCACAGAAGGGGTGGTGGTGTGGCTCTCCATATTAGAGAGTGTTTTGATGTTTTGGAACTCGAGACTGAGTCTGGGAATGATAAGGATGAGTCCCTCTGGGTTAGGATCAGCAGGAAGGCCAATAAGGCAAACTCCCAGTCCCCCGTGGCAGCATTTCATTGTTTGATTGGCAGCACTGGGGCCTCGTTCATCTTTCTTGAGTAATTCCACGGTTTAGTTCTGTGAGGTGCCATTTGTGGTCGTCAGCGTGTTTGGGGCTGGAACGCTGTTTTCTCCCTCTCTGAACAGCTCTTTTGGGGGAAAGAGGGCTGCGGGGAAACTGGGAGCGCTCTGCATGCTGGGGAGCCGTTTCTCCCCATGCTGAGGTTGACACAAAAGTTCCCAATGTCCTCAGCCTTTCCCTTTTGGCCTTCCGAGAGGCCCCTGACTCGAGTGCCTGCAGCCGCGGGTTCCCTCCCAGCGCAGGGCTGTGTTTCAGTGCATGGGGCATTTCTGGATGCGCCTCCTACAAGAGTCGGGAGCGTGAGTGTGCAAAAGTAGCGCCGTCCCCTGGGCTTTTGTTTTAAACCTGTCCCAGTTTGTTCCTGGCAGTCAGGTGTGTAAGCAGGAGGTAGCCAAGCTGACTAGGGAGAAGTTGGCCTAAAGCGATCTGTGATGGCCAGCCGTGGCAAGGCTGGTGCGTGCGAGAAACGTGCATCAAAGCTACGAGAGGCGCTTAATTTCCCAGGTCGAAAGCATGGTTCTCTTTGATTTCCAGCAGCGGGGCAGCCCCCCCAGCGGCGGCACGTTGGGTGCGGAGCGCATGTCAGGAAGGGGAGTTTCCTCAAGCAGTTCCATCAGAGCAGATGAGGTTGTGTGTTAAATGTTGTTCCTTCCTTGTACACATGCGGTCCCTTGGTGAAAGAGGGAGCACACTGGTTTCCAGACCCACGCCTGCAGGTTCTGGTCTTACATTAGGACACTTAATCTGCTTTGAAATTCTCTTGATGCCAGCATCTGAAGAAGCGGAGGCTGGTGCACTCGCTCCTTGTGCAAAAGGCAGAGCCCCCCGAGGTTTCCCCAAGAAGGGCAGGAGAAAGCAGCCGATGAGGTTGTGAATCAGAACCTTTATTTGAGCGAGGTTTGAGAGAGACGTGGGGTGGGGTGGGGTGGGGGTGGCGCGGGGGCGTGCCGAGCTCTCTTTGTCCATAGCCGCGGTCCCCGCTGGTGTGCTTGTAGGACCATGGCCGGGTAGGGACGGGGTCCTTGTGTGCTTCCTGCTCCTCCGGTGGCTGTGGTTGTAGAAAGCTGCACCAGCCTTCAGGTCAGTGGCCGCGGAGGGAGAGGGCAGAGGAGGGAAAGGCCAGTGGCAGACGTTGGTGTGCTCGGGGCTCTGTGATGGGGTGAGAAAGGAAAATGACCCAAAAGAGCAGCCCCAGGCCGTTGCCAGGGTCAGCGCCTGCATCCCTGAGTGAGGCTCTCCCAGCCTCACTCCAAGGCCGTCCATGTCACGTCTCCCTGACGGCCAGGAGATGCCCCTCATAGCCCAAGCATGTCATCTTGTGGCATGCTGTGAGTGGGGTGTGGGTTGGGGATGGCTTATCTGTCCTTTAGAGCATTGGCAGCTCTTCCTTCCAGCTGAGTTCTCAAGGGCGGAGCAGCCAGGAGCGTGCCATGGTCTGGTCCCATCGCTGTGTGTGTCTGGCTTGAATAAGAGAAGGAACAAACGGAGCAGCATCCCCCTGTGACCATGGGCAGCCCCAGGCTATCTGCCCGAGGGTCTCAAGCATCTCACCACGTCCGTCCGTGTTCCCGTCGTCCTGATGGAGCAGTCACTTCTGTCCTGGCCTGATCGTGTCACCTGGCTGCTTGCTGTGGACCGTGGTGGGTGTGGTTTGGGGCGATCTTACCTGTCCTGGAGAGCGTTGGCAGCTCTTCCTTCCAGCTGAGTGGTCGAGGGCAGTGAGGCCAGGAGCGTGCCGTGGTGTGGTCCCATCGCTGTGTGATTGTGGCTGAAAGAGAAGAAGCACCAAACGGAGCAGCATCCCCCTGTGACCACGGGCAGCCCCTGCCTCTGTGCGCGAGGGTCTCGAGCGTCTCACCGAGGCTGTCCGTGTCCCCTCGTCCTGATGGAGCTGTCGGCTGTCCGTGTCCCGTCGTCCTGATGGAGCGGTCACTGCCGTCGTGGCGCGAGCGTGTCACCTGGCTGCTTGCTGTGGACTGTGGTGGGTGTGGGTTGGGGCGATCTTACCTGTCCTGTAGAGTGTTGACAGCTTTTCCAGCTGAGTTCTGAAGGGGAGAGAGGCCAGGAGTGTGCCGTGGTGTGGTCCCATCGTTGTGTGATTGTGGCTGAAAGAGAAGAAGCACCAAACGGAGCGGCATCCCCCTGTGACCACGGGCAGCCCCAGGCTATCTGCCCGAGGGTCTCAAGCATCTCACCACGTCCGTCCGTGTTCCCGTCATCCTGATGGAGCAGTCACTTCTGTCCTGGCCCGATCGTGTCACCTGGCTGCTTGCTGTGGACCGTGGTGGGTGTGGGTTGGGGCGATCTTACCTGTCCTGGAGAGAGTTGGCAGCTCTTCCTTCCAGCTGAGTGGTCGAGGGCAGTGAGGCCAGGAGCGTGCCGTGGTGTGGTCCCATCGCTGTGTGATTGTGGCTGAAAGAGAAGAAGCACCAAACGGAGCAGCATCCCCCTGTGACCACGGGCAGCCCCTGCCTCTGTGCGCGAGGGTCTCGAGCGTCTCACCGAGGCTGTCCGTGTCCCCTCGTCCTGATGGAGCTGTCGGCTGTCCGTGTCCCGTCGTCCTGATGGAGCGGTCACTGCCGTCGTGGCGCGAGCGTGTCACCTGGCTGCTTGCTGTGGACTGTGGTGGGTGTGGGTTGGGGCGATCTTACCTGTCCTGTAGAGTGTTGACAGCTTTTCCAGCTGAGTTCTGAAGGGGAGAGAGGCCAGGAGTGTGCCGTGGTGTGGTCCCATCGCTGTGTGATTGTGGCTGAAAGAGAAGAAGCACCAAACGGAGCAGCATCCCCCTGTGACCACGGGCAGCCCCTGCCTCTGTGCCCAAGAGTCTCTAGCATCTCACCAAGGCTGTCCGTGTCCCGTCGTCCTGATGGAGAGGTCCCTCCTGTCCTGGCCCGAGCGTGTCACTGTCCTGCTTGCTGTTAGACTGCGGTGGGGTGTGGGTTGGTACTATCTTACCTGTCGTGGAGAGCATGGACAGTTGTCCGGCCCAGTGCCGGAAAGGAGCGGCCAGGAGTGTGCGGTGGTTTAGTTCGGTCAGTGTCCTGTAGGGCGCTGAGAGGCGTTTGAGGTGAGGGCCTGAGGAGAGAGGAGAGAGGAGCTGAATTCCTCTGGTTGAGTTTGTGTCCAGAGCGGAGGCTGGAGCAGCAGGAGCAGGCAGCCGAGCAGCCTCCCCGTCAGCACGGGCAGCCATGGCAGGGCTGCGTGGCCGTTGGGGCCAGCGTTCCGGGGCAAGGCCGTCCCCGCCCCTTTGTGGCACGGGGCACCCGCTGCCTGCTGTGACATGGGCAGTGCATCACTGGGTGGCGGCAGCAGGTGATGCGGAGCCCAGGCCCGGGCCGGGTGGTGGAAAAGGTGCCCAGGTGTGTGCGCAGGGCTGCGGGGCCGTGCCAGGCGGCTGTGGGAGCGTGCTGGGGTCCGGCTGGGGCTGTGCTGCCTGCCCTGCAGAGCTCTGAGAGCTGCCTGCTGAGGGGGCCAGGAGCGTGCCCCAGTTTGGTCCCATCGCTGCCTGTGCGTGCGGCTGGAAGAGGAGAAGCAAGCAGAGAGGAGCCCCCCAGCTGCCCCCCGTTGCCACGCAGGGGGACACGTCTGTTCCTGCCCACCATGGAAGCACGAAGGAAGAACTGAATGAATAATAAACCTTGAAAAGCCCAAAGCCACGGGTTGTGATTCTGGGGAGGGGAATCAAGTAGTTGTAGCAGCAATTGCAAGAGCAGCTGCTCAGCAAAGGTGAAATGAGTTCATTGAAATGAACTTTATTTCAGCTCTGAAGAGTAAAGTTGAGGAAAAGCTAAGAAATCCCAAAACTCTACTAGAAATGAAAGCAGCTGAAGTGGTGTCAATTTTATACGTCACTTGCAGGGACACTTCCCTTAACAGAAAGGATACTCCTAAAGGAAACTGTGAAGGACATTGTGAAGATCAGTCTGACCTTTAGTCTCGGTGTCACCGAAATCGGTCCAATTTTGGGTCAGAATTCTGGGTGACGTCATGCAGGGGGGCTCTGCTGAAGCCAGCGGAGTTCCCCACGCAGTGGTTCCCCAGCCCCAGCGGCAGACGTCAGTGACCTTTGTTGGTCGCTTACAAGGACAAAGTGGCATTTGGCTTCGTGTGACCATAAGTAAATGCACGGAGCTTGCAGAGCAGCTTCCATGTTGCTGCATGAGCTCATCAGGCCGCTGGGAACTTCAGGCCGTGTTCTTGCAGAGAGCCAGGTTAGAATAAAGCAGGCAGTTGTACTGGGGATGATGGAGCACTGCCTGGATGGCCTGCTGCCTCCCCATAAGGAAGAGAAGGCATTTGTACACAGAGTGCCGTGTATTTTCTCCTCCTTTCCCTACCCACAAATAGCAAACGTGTAAGAGGAAGTGAGACGTTTCTTCCCCAAGAAAAAGAGGGGGAAAGCGTGCTGAAGGGCACGGCACGTTGCAGAGAACAGTGACCGAAGCGGAGGCGAGAGAGGCTGCAGCGCGCAGTGGGAGGCACACCCGAGGCTGTCCCACCTGGCCTCAGGTGCCCCTGACCAAAACTGCTGTCAGGGACGTCGCAGCTCTGTGCGGGAATGGTCCCGGCTGTGCCAGCGCGGGGTTTGCTCTGCCCTTGCCCCTCAGGGTGCAGCAGGCTGCGGTTTGCCACGTTCTTTGGCTTTCTCTCTGCAAAAAGGCACGTGTGGCTAGAAGCACGCCTGCTGTTGCAATCCAGTTAAATTTAACTGGAGTTAAATCCCGCTGGAGGCCGGTCACTAGGGGAGTCCCCCAGGGCCCAGTACTAGGGCCAGTTCTCTTTAATGTCTTTATCGATGATCTGGATGAGGGGATCGAGTGCACCCTCAGTAAGTTTGCAGACGACACCAAGTTAGGTGCGTGTGTCGATCTGCTCAAGAAGGCTCTGCAGGAGGATCTGGATAGGCTGGAGCGATGGGCTGAGGCCAACCGTACGAAGTTCAAGAAGGCCAAGTGCCGGGTCCTGCAGCTGGGGCACAACAACCCCAAGCAGCGTTACGGGCTGGGAGATGAGTGGTTAGAAAGCTGCCTGGCAGAGAAGGACCTGGGAGTATTGGTTGATAGTCGGCTGAATATGAGCCAGCAGTGTGCTCAGGTGGCCAAGAAGGCCAACAGCATCCTGGCTTGCATAGGAAAGAGTGTGGCCAGCAGGGCTAGGGGAGTGATTGTCCCCCTGTACTCGGCTCAGGTGAGGCCGCAGCTGGAGTAGTGTGTTCAGTTTCGGGCCCCTCGCTACAAGAAGGACGTGGAGGTGCTCGAGCGAGTCCAGAGAGGGGCAACAAAGCTGGTGAGGGGTCTGGAGAACAAGTCTTACGAGGAGCGGCTGAGGGAGCTGGGATTGTTCAGCCTGGAGAAGAGGAGGCTCAGGGGTGACCTTACCGCTCTCTACAGGTACCTTAAAGGAGGCTGTAGCGAGGTGGGGGTTGGTCTGTTCTCCCACGTGCCTGGTGACAGGACGAGGGGGAATGGGCTAAAGTTGCGCCAGGGGAGGTTTAGGTTGGATATTAGGCAAAACCTCTTTACTGGAAGGGTTGTTAGGCATTGGAAGGGGCTGCCCAGGGAAGTGGTTGAGTCGCCATCCCTGGAGGTCTTTAAAAGGCGTTTAGATGTAGAGGTTAGTGATATGGTTTAGTGGAGGACTTGTTAGTGTTAGGCCCGAGGTTGGACTAGGTGATCTTGGAGGTGTCTTCCAACGTGGATGATTCTGTGATTCTGTGATTTTTATTTTATTACCTGTGAGGGGAAAAAAAAATCCTTAGCTATAATGTTCTGAAAATGCTGTCTCCTATGATTTGCCACTTCAGCTCCAATTTTTCCCATCTGCCCTCCTCTTCCCAAGTGTATAGCTAATATAAACCATCCCCTTCTTGGTAACAAGTGTTTAGGGAGCCAGTAAGGAGCTCTTACAATGTGTTTGTTTTTCCAGAATATTGTTGCATTAACTAGCTAGCTTTTCTGCTCCTAATTGCCTCAGTGGAAATGCCTTCCCTCCATTTTTATTTTTTTTTTAAGTTGCGAAGGTTTACCTGCAGCTTCCACTGTCAGCTCATTTCACACTTTGGAAGTGTGAAGCCACACAAAGCGGAGACCTGGGTTTATTTCTGCTGGGGCAGGGGGAGCCAGGCTCTGCTGGACCTTCCAAGGGATGGAGGGGAAGGAAGGAAGGAAAGCTATCTAACAATCTTCATCTAACAGATTTCAGTCATGTTAAGCCAGAGATATTTAATGGAATGCTATGGTAGACACATTGCAAGTGTATGTAACTATGCAATTCCCTTATTGCATTTGTGTACACCAAGATGTAGTATTTTGTATTTATAAATTTTGTCCTCTCTACAGATAAAAAATATAGGATATAGTTTTAATTCTCAAATCTTATCCCCTTCATATCTTCTCTGTTCACTCACTACCCTATTTTGATTTCTTGTAGTGTTTTTTTTCCTCCCTCTAGGTCAAGGAAAACCTTTTTTCTTTGGTAGTTTCAGGAAAAGGCTTTATGACTTAAACACACAAAAGCAAATTCCAGAAATAGCAAACGGTGAATTGATCTTTATTTTCTTTATTTTTATTTTTTTACCTTTTTGATCTGCTACTGTCCACTTTTTAGGATTTAACCACTACAAAGAAAAGGTGAAGACACCTTGATTTTCCTAAGGATGCATTGATCACTGTGGTAATGGAGTTGAAATGGAAAAATGGAGCACCCACTCTTAGAGTAAATATCTGTGTATTTATGGAAGTTTAGACAGTAACTGGCTTACTATTATAAAAAAAAAAAGGAACAACAAACACACACAAAAAAACCCACTCACAAATTAAATCCTAACCCTCCATGACTTCTGGGAACAGTTACAATAACTTTTCAGCATTTTCAGAGCAAATAAGGACAGGAAGTGAAATAGAACGCATTAAAAGGGTTTTAATTATTATGGATGTTTCAGTTCTTGCTTCAGATACATTTCTTGCCATGAAAACCATGTAGGTAGGTGACTCTTCATCCGGTACATGTCACTGCAGTGTCTTTCCATTTGGCTCAGTGGATTGGGTCATTGAGGCTGATGGATGCCATGGGAGCAGAAGTTCCTCACGTGGCTGCAATGCAAGTGTGCTGAGCTCAGATAATGTTTGTGGCACTATGTGCGGATATCACCGGAGGAGGAGGTGGCCCATGCTGAAGAAGCCCCACTGTACAACAAGCTACCAGAAAATGAGAAGAAATACGCCCTGTTCACTGATGGGTCCTGTCGTATTGTGGGAAAGCATCGGAGATGGAAGGCTGCTGTGTGGAGTCCTACACGATGAGTTGCAGAAGCTGCTGAGGGAGAAGGTGAATCGAATCAGTTTGCGGAAGTGAAAGCCATTCAGCTGGCTTTAGATATTGCTGAACGAGAAAAGTGGCCAGTTCTCCATCTCTATACTGATTCATGGATGGTAGCAAATGCCCTGTGGGGGTGGTTACAGCAATGGAAGCAGAACTACTGGCAGTGCAGGGGCAAGCCCATCTGGGCTGCTGCACTGTGGCAAGATACTGCTGCCCGGGTTGAGAACCTGTTTGTAAAGGTATGCCATGTAGATGCTCATGCGCCCAAGAATTGGGCTACTGAAGAACATCAGAACAACCAGCAGGTGGATCAGATCAAACTGCTAAGATTGAAGTGGCTCAGGTGGACCTGGACTGGCAACATAAGGGTGAATTATTTATAGCTCAATGGGCCCTTGACACCTCAGGCCATCAAGGTATGAATGAAACATACAGATGGGCTTGTGATCGAGGGGTGGACCTGACCATGGACACTATAGCACAGGTTATTCATGATTGTGAAACGTGCTGCAATCAAGCAAGCCAAACGGTCAAAGCCTCTTTGGTATGGAGGACAATGGCTGAAATATAAATATGGAGAGTCCTGGTAGATTGATTACATCACACTCCCTCAAACCCACAACAGCAAGCGCCATGTCCTTACAATGGTGGAAGCAACCACCAGATGGCTGGAAACATATCCTGTGCCCCATGCCACTGCCCGGAACACTATCCTGGGCCTTGAAAAGCAAGTCCTATGGTGACATGGCACCCCAGAAAGAATTGAGTCAGACAATGGGACTCATTTCTGAAACAACCTTATAGACACTTGGGCCAAAGAACATGGTATTGAGTGGGTATATCACCTCCCCTGTCATGCACCAGCCTCCGGGAAAGTTGAGCAATACAATGGACTGTTAAAGACTACACTGAAAGCAATGGGTGCTGGGACATTCAAAAATTGGGATACACATTTGGCAAAGGCCACCTGGTTAGTCAATACTAGGGGATCTGCCAACCAAGCTGGACCTGCTCAATCAAACCTGTTACGTACTGTAGAAGGGGATAAAGTTCCTGTAGTGCACGTAAGAAACGTGCTGGGTAAGACAGTCTGGGCTACTCCTGCCTCAGGAAAAGGCAAACCCATTCGTGGGATTGCTTTTGCTCAGGGACCTGGATGCACTTGGTGGGTAATGCAGAAGAATGGGGAGGTCCGGTGTGTACCTCAAGGGGATTTAACGCTGGGTGAGAATAGCCCATGGGTATGTTAATTATATATATATATATAATATATATATATATAATTATTGTAGTGTGTTAATTATTATATAATACTGTATGTCATCACTACCATGATTGCTATATGTCAATGTCCTATTAATGGTATCACAGTAACAGCTATGCAGATAATAATGAATGAATTCTGATAGAGTTGGACAAGCACAGAGATGTGATGGAATGAGAACGGGCTACAACGTGTGACGATCCAACATCACACACCACCTCTTCTGCCCTGAAAGACTGCTGTGACAGATGGAGCCCGAAGTCAGTCATGGACTATGTAAACTCCGTGGATATTCTTTATACCATAGATGAAAACGGTGATTAATTGGAATGTATTGGAAAGGGTGTAACCTGAGCATGACATAAATGGTATGGAATAAGGGGTGGATATATGTCCTGGCTTCAGCTAAGATAGAGTTAATTTTAACTCATTATTATGAATCTTTTTCATCCAAATAGCTCAGTCATCCAAAGTCACCTGCTACAACTCACCCTGCTCATTTTGCTGTGGCCTCCACAAGAAATTCCTAGCTGAGGATGCACACTTGAAAGTTACAGTTTTACATCATATTTTATGATGAAACAGTCATTTTCTCAAAACAAAACAAAATCTCATCTATTTGGAGAATACAGATGTGCACCAGTTAGCTGGATTTGAGCTATCTCAGGCTTGGCAGTTCCTGACAGTAGAAATGAGAAGTCATGACCACATCTCTGAATTCAGTGAGATGGCACAGGGGCAACTGTTTGGATGGAGAGAGGCTTTGTTGCCCACCTTTTGTGTCATGGCAGGACCGTCCCTAAAATAAGTCAAAATCAAATCACTTTGTCTAACTGTGGGATTAATAAGATTTGTCAGGTCTCCAGCTAGTAATGCTTACCGTGACCCAAGACTGATGACAGACTCAGCTGCTGCCTTTAACTGTGAAGATGAAAATGGTCTTTTTTCTCTACTGGCCATTCATGTTTCTGATAGAGGGAAAAGGTCCTTGGAGGGAATCCTCCTATCTTCACGCTTGACAAGGGAATAATCCCACACTGCAATTCACATTGCAGATGTGCAATGGCACACTCTGACAATGTTGTCTCTTCTAAAATTAAATTCAGAATTTGGGAGTCTCTTCAAGACATTGACTCATATTTGCCAGGATCTGGGAAGAACGAGCCCCCCCAGAAAAGGTCTGCAGAACAGGAGCCCTAGGCAGCTGGAGAGGACAGTGACAGCTCTGAATTGGCCTCATCTTCCTCAAGAACTGTTTCTGAGTTTAGAAAAGTTGAGAAGTATTGAAAACAGCCCGGTCCAAGCAGTTTTAAAGCCAGCCCCTAACAGGGGCATGCAGCTAGCTCTGCTTGACCTGTAATCTTTCAATTCAATGGGTTAGGCAAGAATCCCGTCCCTTGTCTTGGGATGCAACCAAAGCACTGTAGAAATCCTTCTAGTTTTCACAGGACATTTTTCCTTTGAGACAGTCTCTCACTTTCCCCTAGATTAGAGCCATTATCAAACCTGGCTGTATGCTCAGAGAGCTGCTAATTTCCAGGAGAGAAAGCTTGAGAGTCTAACGATGCGCAGTGGAGCCAATTTAAACACACTTAAACTCTCTTGCCAAGTTACGTCATTGCAGCTTGTCAGGCACCAACTTTTTAAACTGCATCTACTGAGACTTTATTAGAATCATCCCAAGTCATTTCCCGCAGAGACGAACAAATTATACTAAATAGTTTGCCTTGAGTATTGAGACACGGGCTCCCAAAAACTGGACGGTATTTGCATTTGACTTCCTTGTCAAAAAATCTGAGTGATTGCTTCAAATATGTGTAGTAATTTGTACTGTGTTTCCTCATAGAATAGCAAAGGACATAGCAGAAAAGGACATAAAGCAAGACCCAAGTATCATTTCTCCAGGGATTAATTCAGCCTTGCATGTGCTGGACTCTCAGAAGACTACAAAAGGTTGATGGGACTGGAACTACTACGCGGTTTCTGACCAGTTTAGAAAAAGAGATTTCTTCCCTCCTGAACAGAAACACGCATTTCCTCATTTACAGTGGTTCCCTCCCCGGTGCAGAAAATTAGTTTTTTTGGTCCATGATAACAGAGTAACGGAAGTCCAAGTAACAGAACAACAACTCAAACAAACAAACACACACATACAAAGGATCACTTGGGAAAAAAAAAAATAAAAAAAGTTCTTTTCAACTCTGAGAGGAATAAAGTCCATTTGTCTAAATGCAGGAGAAGAGAGGACAGGCTACATCTGTAGGAAATGAAAGTAAATTCTAATGGCCCTTCTCTGCCTTGTCTCAGGTTCAGAGACTGTGACCGACCAGGAATCCTACCCCCAAACAGAGCACAAGTATGTGAATGTGCACGTTAACTGCTAAAAAATACCTCCTTTCTGATAAGGAGTACGAGAGCTCCCTCTTCTGCAAGTAAGCTCTCTCTGGCTCTTCCCTTCAGGTTTTAGAGATGAGAAATTTCTCATTTGGAGCCAATAGAGACTGCACACCTTGCAGTCAAATCTGCATTAAGAGTTGCTGTCCATCTGTCATACAATCTCTCCTCCCCAGTCTTTCTCATTTCTTTTACAGGACGATCTACTGATAAGAGCAGAAACAGCAATGCAAACAACACTAAAATGTGTCTGGTAAGGTCGCAGGGTTGCAAGCAGAAGTTCTGTGGTAAGCATGAATACAGAAGACTGATTTTTATGTAAAAAAAACCAAACAAACAAAAAAAAACTTTGCTATATTCCAGGTGTGGAGGAATTCCCGCCATCCCCCTCCCCTAGTATATCAATACAGGTATTGCTTAAAACAATCTGACTTTTTTCAGTTTGTGTGACTTGGGTTTCCTAGTTTTCGTTTTGCCTATATTCTGTTTGACATGAGAACAAACTCTTTGATTCAGCATCATTTTAAAAATGAGCTAACCATATTCAGGAGGCAATCTAGGAAAAATACTATGCCTGAAAAGTTGCTGTGTTAACTGATAGTTGAAAAATGCCTAAAAAATCGGAAGGAGCAAAATATTTTCTCCACAATGGGTGGGACAGAACCTTTTCATTTAAATCTCATTGGGAAAATCTGAGTTAATCCTTAGGTGAAAACTGAAGTATCACTAACTTATAAAGAACAAGTGAAAATGAGTCATTAAGCAGTAGAAGAATGAATATATGAGTGCATTTTAGAGAGTGTTGAACTTCTGATGTGTGGCCTTCCTGAGCTAGGTGGAGAGATGTTTGTGTTGAAAAGGAGTTAGTCACAGTACTTAGCTTAAGGATAAAGGGTACCAGCATTGAAGCCAGTCACCAGAAAAGATGACACTGAAGATGCTGCTCTGTGATAACATAGGAACAAATATAACCTATTCCATTGAATCTTCTATGACCCTTCAGTAAGAAAGAACCCTGTGTCTGAGAAGCTATAACAACACCAGGTTTGGTTTTTTTCCACCAGTTTCCCCAATACAGGGGAATGAAGGATGAATTCAGAACAGGTATGGAGGTCACAGCAGGTCTTTCCTCAGATCCAAAGGGAACAGACACCAGAAGGGGGGCCTGGCTCCAACATCTGCTGCTACTGAACCATTCCAGGATGGGTGAGAGGCGTGACAACCAACGTGCAACATATTGCCGACACAAAGCACCCCTGGCCTCCACAAATTATGCAGCTGCGGGCCCCACAAACACCAGGCATGCCTAGCGTAAAGGGTCTAGAGCAGCACAACCACTGCAGTGTGCTCATCCCCATGGATGACTTTCTATGTCAGTTTCTATAACAAAGAAACACTATGCCCTGAATGATGTGGTTAAGCCCCACAAAATGAACTGAAGGCAGCTTTTAATCTTTCCCAAATAAGTCCTTCAGCAGTGCTTCATTCTCCTAAAGTATGCAGTTGATCTTTAATCCCAATTAAAGGAGGCTCCTTCAGAAATTGATTCAGTTTAAGATCTTCTATCAGAAGATCTGAATTTTCATTTTGCTGTAGGTTTTTCAACTGAGACACTTTGAGAGGCATTCTCAGTAAAAGCATACCAAATATTCTTACAGAAGAGGAGTGTGGGAGCAAGTAGAGTACACCAAGTACACCACCACAACTCTTATGATCTCTTCTTTTAGGCTTTACTGGCAAGGATGACCTTTTCCTCCCTTGCAGAATACACTCCGGAAGGGAAGGGCCTTAGCCAGAGTAGAAGAAAACATGGTCATTAATGCATGGGTGTGGTCTTTGTTTTATGGGCATTTTTTTGGTTTTTCTTCCCCATCTGAATCCACTTCTCTCCCCTTGACTTGCTGTGCTTCCTCATTGTCTTTGCTCTGCCCTAGCAGTGACTCTGAATCCTCAGACAGCTCAGCCCAGACTGTTGGCCTCAGGAACATCTGTTTCACCATCACACCCATGCAGCTGCCATGCAGATCTCAGCATTTCCCCGCATACGCCTTGGTGCTGGCATGTCCATTGCCGAGAGGTGGAAGCAGGGGCAAAACTCAATGGGCCATGCAGCGTCTGTTCCAGGGCATGCAGCAGATGGTCTGAGAACTCCACACAGGAGATGGGCTTTTGGACAGTGCAGCTGTGGCATGGAGAACACAGACATAAGCACCCCTCTGACCACTGCTGCTTGGGGCCATGCCGTGCAGGCTGGGGCTGCCCTCAGCTACAAAGCTGTGGAATTCTCCTTTTACAGCCTGACTCAGTACTCTCACATCCACTGCTCTGCAGGCATTTCTCTTCAATGGGTCTGTCCCAGCCCACCCAGGCACATACAGGCCACTAATGCTGAACCATAGCACATATGAGGCTGATCGCTACTCTCCTATCCAACATATAGGATATAAAGTGGACAAAAAGCTCATGAGGTGTGAAACAGAAATGCTTCCTGAGCAAGTCTGATCTCGGAATTCCAGGTCTAGCAACCAGAATCTTTGGATTTGCAAGGAAACAGCATAGCTGCTCCTCCCCATCCCCACATCATCTCCACAGTAATTTTTGTGACCCTGCAGACCAGTTGTTAAGTGACCATTGAAGGGGAATGGTGCGCCAGCCTATAACAAGTTTTCTGTGTGCATTTTTTGAAGAGCAGACAGTCCCTCTGTCGGCATTGATAAATGCCTTGCAATTTGTCATATGGCTCAGGAATCAGTGTGGCTGTTTTTGGAAAATCGTTTCTATTGTCATAGATCAAGAATCACAGGTAAAACCATGGAAATACCTGTCACTCTACACATAATAGGCAATTACCCCCCTGTTTCACAGGATTTCTGATCTCTTCAGCCAGCTGGTGGAAATGAAACAGGACTGAGTATTTTGGGTGTATTTATTATTATTTTTGAGCATAAACTAGGGACCAGGAAAGATGCCTTGGGTCATCAATAAAACTTGTGCTTAGGTGACTTAATCGCATGATTACTGTAGGTCAGCACACTGAACTCTGTTGGAAACTCTGTAGTGGTATGGCTACACGGGTGGCTTTAGCAGCTTCTAAAAGCTTGGCTTTGAACCTTAAATGCCCTTGGATAGACTTTCATGTCATGTCTTAAGTGGTCAGACAGTGGTCACAGAAAGACCGTGACTGAAAAGCCTCCCCATCGTCCCACTTGCTATAGTTTTCTAGGATTTCTTTTACTGTATAGACATCAACATAGCTGATGCCTCCAGTTTGTAGGAGCTGATTCACATGCTGGCAGACTGAGATATGTGGCACAAGCTATGGCCAGATATGCTTGTTGGCATTGAAGCTGAATTACTGGCATGCCAGTTGAAAACACCCAGACTGATGAGCTTAAATGATGGCAAAGGAGCTTTCCCTCCAGTCAGTCTCCCACAGAGGACACAGTTACATTCTTTTCCACAGGAATTAAATGGTCAGTAAGAGGAAACAGTTCTATAAGCTACTTTAACAGAAGCGTGTGCACCATTACGTGTGCCTACAGTACCTGGCTGGCAACAGCCGTGTTTATGACCAAGGATCTCACCTAAGCTTCTTCCATGCTCAATGGAGGAAAAGATTACAAGCCAAGGTCACCTCCTCCTGTAATAATGACCCAGACTTGACCCATCCAGTTGGCTGTCTGGAGATGCATACCTCTCCCTTTTAATTGTAAATGGAGCCTAGAGAAGGAGGTTCTATTCCAACATCTATCTTTTAGATGATTAAAGTAAGAGGAGATGTCATTACCAGCAGTCCCCATCCAATTGCTTGGGCTTCCAGAGGAGGCCAGAGACTGGGAAAGATGTTCTCATTTTGTTAAAGTAGTTCTCACCTGGCTGATTACTCTTCCAAGGGCACATTTGACTTCTTTGTTCCTCAGACTGTAGATTATGGGGTTTAGCAGCGGAGTGAGGATCCCATAGAGCATGGAAACTATCCTATCCTGATCAGGTGAGTAGGCAGAAGAAGGCCGTACATACGTGCAAATAGTAGTCCCATAGAAAAGGCATACCACTGTCAAGTGAGAGCTGCAAGTGGAGAAAGCTTTGTGCCTGCTCTCAGCAGAGTTCATGCACAGGATAGCCAGAAGGATGTAGACATATGAGACCAGAGTGACCACAAAGGCACTGCTTCCAAGGACCCCAGCTACTGTAAGAATCACCAGTTCCCTGCTGTAAGTAGGTAAGCAAGAGAGGGCCAGCACAGGTGCAATATCACAGTAATATTTCTCAACTTCATTAGAAGCACAAAAAAAGAGTGTAAAAATCAAAGATGTGTGCAATAGAGAATTAAAAAATCCTACTACCCAGGTGCCAATGGCGAGGCGAGCACATAGTTTCATACTCACAATATTAACGTACTGCAGCGGTTGACATATGGCAACATAACGGTCATATGCCATCACAGTCAAGAGCAAAATCTCTGTGCCTACAACATCAACGAGGAAGAACAGCTGGAGTATGCAGCCACTGAATGAAATCACATTGTTCTCAGACAACAAGACCTCCAGCATCTTTGGCACAGTAATAGTGGGGCATAAGATATCCAGTAGGGATAAGTTGCCAAGGAAGAAGTACATAGGGTTGTGCAGACGAGTATCTGTGCTAATGGCAACAAAGACTGTGATGTTGCTTGCCATGGTGACCAAATAGATGATCAAAAACAGCACAAAGAGAAAAAAACGCACCTCTGGAGCATCAGAAAGGCCTATGAGAATAAATTCAGATACTGTTGATGTGTTGACCTTGTGCATTTTATCTTTCATTGTGGAAATGATTACAGAGGTGTACCTGGAAAAAAAAAAAGAACAAATAAAAAGAAAAAAAAAAGGTGTAACAGTCAAAATTTCACTTCCTTCTAAACAGTGTGCTTTTTTTTAATCTCTTTTGCAGTTCAAATACATTTGTAAGTTTGCATCACCACACTCAACATCTGAATTTTGCTCGCATATACGTAAGACAAAAGGCAAAAAATAGTATTAAGCTTAACAGTGATTAATCAAAAAAGTTTAAATCTTTGAGTGCAAGTCATCTTCTCAGACTGGGGAGCTGAAAAGTTGAACACAAAGATACCTCCCCTCTGTGGTGACTAGCTTGGTTGAACATGGCTCCAAGCAGCCCAACTGGGCTTTGAAAGCAGCTGTACTCTGAACAGGGGAGGGGTAGGAATCCAGATCTCTAAAAACCATTTCAATATAAATTTTATGATACTACCATCTCCAAAGAAGTCTGGGTTACTAACAGAAACTAAAGACCTAATTTTTAAGTGAGTAATGCTGTCACAGAGGAATTAAAACCCTGGTTATCAGCAGAAAGGATATACCCAGAATACATTTATTTTTTTCAGCTTTATCCAGTGGGATAAAAAAGGGATATAACCCAGTATCTAATTAAAGATCTTCCTCTTCTCTATAAACTTTACCCATTAGGCTTTCACATCAATATTAATACTTTCAGGATCCGACTGGATGTTTTTTTTTCTTTCTCCCAATTCAGCAAAGTTTAAGGAGATAGCACATTGCTACATTAAACATAATTCGTGGAAATAATTTACACAGTAGTTCTAGAGAGAGATAAAGCAAGGCACAACACAAGTACCTCCTTACTTGCAAACCAAAGCACAATGATGAGATGGTGTGAATATCATAACACAGTCTCATTCATAAGGGATACAGAGAAACAACTAAAATAGGAGACTGATATCCCATTTGAGATAGGCGTGGCTGTTGTCTCATTCTCACAGAAGCTTGCTTCCATCTTGAAAGGGACCAAGGTCAGAGCTTAAAACACCATAAGAAATATCTAGGCCAGCATGAATAAAAGGCATATGGTGTTTTAAATCAGAGCATCACTTGTTCTTAGAGTTCGGAGGTTATTCAGCTGAAACACAGTGGAAACACACAAATACTCACTGCAACAAGGAATTAATTGCTGGTAATATACAGTGGTCTGTATCTCCAGGAAACGTCACTGTCCTTTTTCTTCCTTCTACATCTGATTAAAATATTTGCATGTCAGAAGAAAAATGATTTCACTGTAGATTTAGGAACACCAATCTATCAAGGAAGTGATGAGTCTGAATTTAGCAGCACAGACATACTCATACATAGAATCACAGAATGGTTTGAGTTGGAAGAGAACTTTAAAGATCATCTGCAAGCACTGGCAAAAATGATAGCCCGACTACAAAAGTAAGTCTCTTTTTCAATGAGGCTTTATAAATATGTGCTGAGGATGTGTCTGGGGACAAGCGTCTCTGAGGTTTTCTTGGATGCTTCCTTTAGTGCATATGAGGCTCTTTCAGCGTGTTGTCAAAGAGTCAAGGGGAGCTAGAAATGTGATAAAACAATTTCCTCTCTGAATCCTCTGATTCCCATGACCTTCATGTTGTAGAACCTTCCCCTAGAGCTGTGGTTTGATACTTGAGTCTCCTCAGGAAGAGGAATAGATGTCATCATTTTCCCTGGGTCCTACCAGGTGTCATTTCAGATTATTGAAGTTTTACATATCACAAGGGTCCAGTGTTCTGATTTTTTAAGTTATAGTACTGCCTTAAAGAGACTTGATCACAAACTGTTTTCAAATTAACTTGTCTTGATCTGATGCCTGAAATCTCACCTACACATAAAAAGGTCAAAATAAATTTGGCAACAGCTCCTCTGCAGAAAAGTATACCTGAAAAGAGGGCAGTGGTAACACACATTCAGGGTTTCTTTGAAGGGTAGAGAGGAGAACCTAAATGACAGCAGTGGAGCAGCTGTGAAGCACTGCAAGGCAGCTATCACGGCACCATGTGCCAGCACAAACACCCTCCATGTGGATTTTATGGGCCATCTCTGATTCCTGTATGGGAGCAGCCTTTTAACTATAGCCCCTACAGAAATGACTTAAGATAGACTTGTGAAATCCATGCACTAGTTGAAACAGATGTGTACCCTGGTGTAAGAATGAACATAAGTTACCAGCATTACCTTGGAGAGCAAAAAACGATTTTCCTCTTGTTCCAGAAAGCATCCGTGCGTTCAGTTATTGAAGCACCACTTTCCATGTGATGTATGGAGTGGCTTACCTGTTTCTTTTCCAGCATTACCTGCCCATAACTTCTACAATGTTAACATGAATGATATTGTTTGTCAATCATTCTTAAAGCCTGTTCACAATCTTTGCAGCATGGGACTCATACATAGGAATCTTAATTTTGTACATCACAAGATAAAAAGGAGCTCTCCAAAGATTACAAACCACAGGCCTGTCCTGCAATGGTTGTATAGACCTTTGGCTGGAAGAAGTTTCTGTTGTCCCAGTCTGCCTCTGTGTACTGCAGGGAGCCCTAGGATCATCAGACATCATACTTCTGGTGAAGTTTTGCAACAAAGAATGGAGCTAATCATTTTGTAATAAACCCAGAGGTTGGCAATACATACACCGAAGATCAACTGCATCCACACCTATGAGCAAAACTAGAACTGCGCTCTCTCTCATCCTCCTAAACTGGCATAATGCCACTTCCACTAACTGAAAGCTCTTTGCAGGTTCCCATCTTTCTGTCGAAGAGCCACTGGAGGGCGATATTGCAATGCAAAATCTGGACGCGCTACAGGGCTCCAAAGAACATTGTTGTACCACCAGTCAAGTGATGGACGTGTCAGTACTGGCCACAAAAAAGGGGCCTCCTACCTAAGTGTGGGCTATTTACTACTTCCTGGTATTTAAAATCTCAGACCTCATGTTTAAAGTCCAGTGTTGATAATCAGTCCTTAGTACAACATTGTCTGATATTCTGCTCAACTATTCTTTGCAAGCCACCAGCATCATGTACTCGTGGTAGCCTGCTATCTCACCAAAAGGCAGACTTCTAAAAAGCAGTGGTATAAGTAATGTGTATAAGTATAGACCCCTTTAAGGAGAGTTTCACATCATATCTGAAACACTTTTTTTTACCATGGATGCATTGGCCCATCTAAGTGGCAGTCAACCAGCACCATCAAGAGCACTTTGGGCTGCTGGCTCAATTCCACACCTGGTCCTCAGATGTGCTGCTCATGCTACTGCAGGGATACTCTTAGCTGAATTAGGTTATTACTAGTAGAAGCACAGGACAGTATGTGAGCTATGCTGTTAACCTACTCTGATCAGGCTTTCCATTTAGTGAGGTCATTTGTGATGTTTTTAGTCCAAGACTACAAATAACTAGGCTAGCAAATATGATACTACTGACCCCCAAGATTATAGTGGCATGTGTAGGTCACAGGCACTATCATGTACCGCATGCTAATGCATCTTAAAGCTCTCAAGAAAGCCATCAGCAATTACCAAGAGATTCCTTAGCCATGCCTATGTCATAACATTATTTTAGTCAGCTTTGTTTGCCATATGCTTACCAAGGCCTAGTGAATTTTACATAAATGTTTTGTAAGACTAGCCTTACTAGCCTCTGCATAAACTGGACGCTGAAATATTCGGTACATGGGCAGTAATTGCAGCAACTCTGAAATATTGCTCAGGGAAAAATAGGCCTTATGATCAAATGCCCATACATGACAGTGCTTGTAGAAAAGGTGTTATTCTGCCTCAAGGGAAAAATCAATTTTCTCAGGTAGTTTTCCTCACCTTCTAATGCCTCAAAGCAGTCTGGAGATACTTGGATGGTGTAACTCCCCCAGACATTACTGTACCGTATACCTAAGATGCTGGTTATACGTAGTACAGTGGAAACTCTTTATTACGAATCTTTTTCATGGCAGGACCGTCCCTAAAATAAGTCAAAATCAAATCACTTTGTCTAACTGTGGGATTAATAAGATTTGTCAGGTCTCCAGCTAGTAATGCTTACCGTGACCCAAGACTGATGACAGACTCAGCTGCTGCCTTTAACTGTGAAGATGAAAATGGTCTTTTTTCTCTACTGGCCATTCATGTTTCTGATAGAGGGAAAAGGTCCTTGGAGGGAATCCTCCTATCTTCACGCTTGACAAGGGAATAATCCCACACTGCAATTCACATTGCAGATGTGCAATGGCACACTCTGACCATGTTGTCTCTTCTAAAATTAAATTCAGAATTTGGGAGTCTCTTCAAGACATTGACTCATATTTGCCAGGATCTGGGAAGAACGAGCTCCCCCAGAAAAGGTCTGCAGAACAGGAGCCCTAGGCAGCTGGAGAGGACAGTGACAGCTCTGAATTGGCCTCATCTTCCTCAAGAACCGTTTCTGAGTTTAGAAAAGTTGAGAAGTATTGAAAACAGCCCGGTCCAAGCAGTTTTAAAGCCAGCCCCTAACAGGGGCATGCAGCTAGCTCTGCTTGACCTGTAATCTTTCAATTCAATGGGTTAGGCAAGAATCCCGTCCCTTGTCTTGGGATGCAACCAAAGCACTGTAGAAATCCTTCTAGTTTTCACAGGACATTTTTCCTTTGAGACAGTCTCTCACTTTCCCCTAGATTAGAGCCATAATCAAACCTGGCTGTATGCTCAGAGAGCTGCTAATTTCCAGGAGAGAAAGCTTGAGAGTCTAACGATGCGCAGTGGAGCCAATTTAAACACACTTAAACTCTCTTGCCAAGTTACGTCATTGCAGCTTGTCAGGCACCAACTTTTTAAACTGCATCTACTGAGACTTTATTAGAATCATCCCAAGTCATTTCCCGCAGAGACAAACAAATTATATTAAATAGTTTGCCTTGAGTATTGAGACACGTGCTCCCAAAAACTGAACGGTGTTTGCATTTGACTTCCTTGTCAAAAAATCTGAGTGATTGCTTCAAATATGTGTAGTAATTTGTACTGTGTTTCCTCATAGAATAGCAAAGGACATAGCAGAAATTTCCCCTAGAGGAAATGTGGAGCCTTAAAAAAAGAAAAAAAAAAGTAGGAAATTACAGTTTGACAATTACAGACTAAAGAAACAACTGAAATTCAGCACTGGTTCTAATAGTACATTATCATCTGTCAAAAATTGTTAGTCAGCCACTAAGAGTTATCAGCCTGATGTGCATCTTTTACACAGTCCCTCCCTTCTGCCTCCCACCATAAACATTTCTTCTTCATGGGACATAGCTTAACACAGGAAAAAAAAGGCAATTGGAAATCCTGTGCTGAACTCAAATGTTTGTTGACACAGTCTGTGGAACAGACTAGCTCATACGAGGAAAACTTTTACAGTAAAATAGTTGAAATGTGACAGCATACGTCCTGTAGGAGGTCCAGGTGCCACCGCTTCCACAGACAAATGGCAAGGTCCTTTTCAGCTTTAAAATTCATGGGATTTGTTCCACAGCCTTATACCATGCCATGTGATGGAAAGACAGGATCAAACCTTCAGTTTTCTCAAAGATCTCAGAAAGAGACTGAGACTAAACTAGAACAAACTAGAGACTGAACATGTACGTCTCAAAAATCTACCCACTTACCAGCCCAAGGGTCTCTCTCTCATCATGCCCAATGTGTTAATGCTGCCTACTTTGGTCTGCACCCAAGATGTAGCAGGGTAGAAACAGATTGCCTTAAGCAGTAGATTAACAATGGCCCAAAATGGCCATGACTCCATCACAGCAGGATCCTGACTAATGTAGTGGGTGGCAGAGGAAGGTGGTTACTAAAAGAGCAGGGAGGGGAAGGAAGAGCCCCCTCCCAAAACCGGCAATTGTGCCCTTGTTCTCCTGTCTCCTCGGTATGAACAGTAAGTTCCAGCTCTTCAGGGCTGTCTCTTAAAACAAGCTACAGAATCACAAATTCATGAAGTCTCTGAGGTTGGAAGAGACATCTTGAGATCATGCATTGCCCCTGCTCAAACAGGGTCAGGCAGAGCTGATTGCCCAGGACTGTGTCCAGGCAGGTTTTGAATATTCCCAAGGACATTCAAAGGATATACAAGCTGCCAGGGCAGCTTGTATCCCAAACTCTGCTCCATAATTACCCTTTAGTTCCATCAAGGCTCCCGAAGCATAATTTCCTCTGCCATTTTCCCTACTGTACCAAAGTACAAGGGTGTCTCCAACCCGTCTCTCCATACATATCAACCCACATACACCAACAAAGGCTGGTAACTAGCTATTTGGAGATAGAGGTCTCAGTCTCCTGTTCTAAAAAGACCTTTGGCACTACCAAATACATTCACGCAACATGAAAACACGCAGAGACACCACTCTGGCCTCATTATATTGCAGCACAGTTCAGACTAAAAGCTCAGGAGCAAGGGCAACCCGACTTGCTGCAAGGCCATCTTCACAGGCCAGGGATGAGGGAACCTACACAGCTGGGAGGCTGAACCAGCTGCTGCCAGCAACACCAGCAAAGTCTGTAGAGTGCGTGCCAAGATGTAGCTGAGCTGGCAGAGCAAGGCACACAGCTGCCCCCAAGCTTTTGGGGGAAGGAATTGCTCTGCTGTGCTGGGGTGGGTTTGGCTACACAGAAGGGTCCTGGCTTGGGATGGAGGAATGGACAATGCAGGAAAAGGAGACATGCTGCAGCATGGTGGGGGGGTAGAAGGCATGTGTCTAATGGAAATAAGTGCCCTAAACTAGAGCAAGAAGTGTCGTTTAGGGCACTGCATAGTCAAACAGCTAGAGGTCTGGACTGGCGCTTGGCCTGGCTTTCACAGGCAGCAGCAAAGACTGAGCAGTGGTAACAGCAAAATATGCTGCACCAACCTGGGACTAGCACTTGCCTTGTTTCAGGCAATAACAGACAGTGAGGTGGTCAGAAACTGCAAAGAGAAAGCTATCTACACATCTTTAGCAGACACGTACAGGTTTGCAGGGGGTCATTTCTGCTCCTAAACTTCATCGTCATGGCCGTCCTGTGACTGGTCCCCAAAGTCTAGCTGAGACCCTTCAGTTTAACCACAGTACTGCCTGCTGCTATTTCAGTCTACCTTCACCCCCATGCAGATATGCAGACATCTTTCCCACAAGTCAGTCCTGGGAGATGATTACATTCCCAATTATTTTCAGTTGATAAATCTTGAGTACTTAAAGATTGGTATGACAGAGAAATGCAGAAATACTTACAGATCAGCCACCTAAATTTCCCACCCTCCTTCCCCCCCCCCCACACACCCCTTTTGCATTTGCCATAGTTCTTACTTTTTAAAAAACACTCCTGGACTGACTTGTTTCACTGTAGCATCCAATGGCAAGTTCAGCACTTAGCAATACTAGCACTGAGATGTAACCTGGAGTGGATATACCAAATTTCTACACCTTTAGGGAAGCCAACAAACACTTCACAGGCTGAATTCACTGTAAGGTTGCATGGAATAGGGGCTGACGCTATATGCCATTAGAGCTTAAACCTAATTAGGTACCCCATAAATATCTAAAACTTGGTTTTTAATTTTTATTTTTTTAATTTTTATTTTTTAATTTTTTTAATTTTAGATTAATGAATAACAGTAACAGCAAAGATAGCTTGTTATATCCCTTCCACCTCTTTGAGAGGAATAACTCTCTCCCATATCAGTCCTCTCTGAACTGGCTGCCCAATCAATTCTTTTGCTTGTGTTCACCCAGAAAAGCACACAGGGCCACTCAGACAAATTCAAAGTCCATTAATCCTCCAGCAGCAAATTTAACCTACACAAGTCACTAGAGCCCTCTAGTGAGCACCACTAGAGTACTATTTAGACCAGGGATTTTATTAAAGGAAGCAGAGATTCAACAGAGCTAGGAAATGCCAGTGGAATACAGCACATTTGCCCTGAGACTGGGTGACTGCCTTCTGTATGTTACTGCCATTTCTGCCAATGACTTAAGTGATCTTGATCTATCAATATTTTAAACTATTTTTACTTCTTCTCCGTAGTTTGACTTTGATCCATCATTACACTTCGATTAAGAAGCCCTTCTAGTTTCAAAATGCCAGAGAAGTTTGGGGATCTGGTGTCTTATAACGTTAAAACACTTGGGGAAAACATACAGGAAGATTTCCTCACTGGATTTCCTCACTGCACATAAATGACCTATTTAACCAGGCTTCCTCTGATATTCTGATGAATATCAGAAAGAAAGAAACCAGCATCTTCAAAGAGTGATTTTTCCTGAGGATGGGGTGAATTATTTCCAGGAACTGCCTGTCTCTCTGTCCAGTAGTGGTGCTGAGGGAGCTTAATTCACTAGATCAGACTCAGTTGACAGTTGCTTATGCTTACTGGTAGGCAGCACCAAATTTTGCACCTTCAAAATCCCTGGTTCGTTTTGTTTTGTTTTGTTTTGTTTTCCCCTCTAAAGGTATCTTTTACTCTAAGAGACCTGGACCCCCCTCAGCACTGGAATGTGATGCTTCAGTGGAATGCCTAAATTTAGGTGGGGTGAATCCAATCCTAAATCTCAGTCACTCTAGCACAAACTTACTCTATTCTCTTCTTGGCAGATGGTAAACTTCTAATGGATTTGTCACATAATTACTACCCTCCTAAAGGATTAAGTTTGCAGAAGGAGTACAGAAATTAATTACTGCAAGGTGGAGATTTCGCTTATTGAAGACAGCTCACAAACTCCTAGTGTCTTTTTTTTATTCTTCCCCAAACACAGTTGCTGTCTCCACAGATAAAATGTTGGATTGTGGCAGTTCTTCCTTTTCATATTGTCCCCTGTAATATTTCAGTAATTTAATTGTGTGAAAGAATTATTACTATTTTCTGAAAAGTTAAAAAAATTGCATCCTTTTAAGTCTAGAAAATCCTACCACTGAAACCTTGGCCACCTGTAGCACACCTGTAAGAAGCATCGGTGCACAGCCCCCGTGCTTCTGGCACCGGGTGCCGACGTGCAGTAACAGCACCAGGCAGCCGGGAGTTTTTCTGCCGGGCGTGCTGCTCTGAACGTGCTGATTCCACCCAGTGAAACTGGTTAGACGGTTTCCGTTTTTCGACATTTGTTCTTAATATTTTCAGATACAGATATAGATGTACACGCATAAGTTGAAGAGCTTATATTTTGTAAATACTTTGCATGGTGATATTTATTGCTTACTGCAGCTGCTTGTTGATAATGTATGATCTTGTGTAATATTGCATTGTATCTTAATGTGGTGACAAAAAGATATCAGACATATTCTGCTCAAATAGCTAAGTGTGAATCTACCTATAAGCTTCAGCAACAGGGTGTTCCAAGTTATTCCAACTATGGATAAGCACATTGATTTATATCATCCAAAAATGCAGTGGAAGTGAGTCCCTCTGACCTCATCATTCTAAGCTTCCCTTATGGTCAAAAAAAAAAAAAAAAGTACTTCTCAAGTACTACTCACCTTCTCTGAGAATAGATCTGGTCATACTCTAGGATGCAAATCATATTTGTTAAGTATAAAGAAGATCAGATGTACAACACCAAATAAGATAATTACGCCTGAGATCATAGACCTTACATCACCAAAAGCTAAAGCGAAGAAATCAAAAATGCACACCTTGTCCTTCAAACTGGGGGGTTCCAGTGACTGAAGGAATGTAAACATAGACCCATTACTTTTTGATGCGTTATGAAGTATCGATTGTGTCAGGTATAGCCATCCTATTCAGTTGCCCTAAAGGTCTTTCACACATAATACATACTAAGGTAAAAAAAAAAAAAAAAGACTAACTCTTGCTTCTGGTGGGAGGGAATTCAATATTCACACTGGTTAGTAGGTTAGTAGGAAACTTGGTTTTCCAGGCCTTGAATACTAGTGGTGAAATAACTGTTTCCCATTTGCAGTTTCTTCCTTATGATGAAACACATTCGTGCACCACTTAATTCTGCTATAGCACTGGATTTCAACACAGGCAGAGTTGCTTGCTTTCCAAGTTGGGAAATAACCTCAAAGTTCATTTCAGAATTTCTGTTATGACACAAACATAAGCTGCCGTGTAACTGCTTGTAAGTCTTTCTAGCATGGAGCGGGTTACTTGCTAGATTTCCCTAAAGAACGTTGACCTCCTGATGCCTGCATTTACACATAAAAGTTCCATTGTTAACCTTATGCAAGCCCTTCTGCAGCTGCTTTTTATTTTTACAGTGCTGGGAGCTACTAAAACTAGAATAAGGCTTGTCTGGGATTCCTAGCCTGTAATAATCTAGTTCCACTTTGTCCTGAAATGGCGCTTTGCTAAATTTAAGTAATTTTAAGAGTAAGCAGGCTTTGTCTCTGTTACTTCAGATAATTTGGAAAATGCCTATAAGAAGCAGTCCCAAAACCAAGAATCAGTCAGAATCAAGAGGCCTAAATCAGCCTCTGTAGATAGTACGGACTTCTTTTCCACACACCTGTTTCAGAGCTGACATAGAAGAAATGATTCTTCTTTCACAAACAGTGGAAGGAGGAATCACTCAGGCTCCAGAACCCCTCTCTCACCAGGTTGGTGTGATAACAGCTGGTAATATCTTAAGATGGGGTCTGAAACATTTTTGAACAGGTTGTAGTCACCTGCTGTGACAGAGAATGGGTTGTGGTGATGAGAAGAGTTCATCCATTGTTACAAGAAACAGACAAACGTTATGGAAACAAACACAGAAAAGCAAAAGAAAGACAAAAGGAAAAGAAAAGACACTGACAAAAACCACAGTTATTCAGATCTTTCTACTTTTCAGTTCAAGGAACAGAATGATCCGTGCCTGAAGAAGTTCATCGTGTTTCTTAATAAACAGTAGAAATGTTAGCACAAGTTCTGTTGCGTAATGGTGGTTCACTTTTTCCAATCAGTATTCAGAAGTTGCTCAATAATTCCCACTTGAGCAGATCCAGCGATTAAATGGTTTTTCTTTAGACTCTGCTTTATCCCACAGCATAAATCCTTTTCCATTGGAATTTCATCCCAAACATCTGAGCTCTGCCCAAGAAAAACTTCTAATTCACTCACTGCTTCACAAGGCTCAATGTATAATACCATCAAATCTTCTCTACTCAAGCCTGGTCCTCCTTACTTCTCTTTGAGGGTGCAGAGGAGGATGCTCTAATCACTATCAGAAACTGCAATTATAATTGCAAAGCACTGTGAAGAGCAACAACCTTAAAAATCTCTCATTTGTGCTGCAGCAGTGACAAATTCAGGGGTGGACTAAGGAGACCTAGAGCCCATAAAACAGACAACAGTATCGATGAAGTCTACTGCTCTGAAGAAACCAATGTCGGGTAAATTCCTGAACTGGAACTAAACATCCTTTGGGTTTTAGATACTGCCCTACATGCTGAATTCCAACACTGTTCCCATATCCTGATCTGCCACTAGTCTGTAGGAAGGTAAGTCCAGGTTTTCTGCACAGCTGGTTTGTCTCAGAAGAATCTGCAGCGCTGCCACAGTTTCCACATGGATGCCTTCACCTCATTATTCCTCAGGGTGTAGATGAGTGGGTTCATCACTGGGCAGAAGACAGTGTAGATCACACAGATATGCTTGTCGGAGGAAAAACTAGAGAAGGGCCGGAGGTAGATGAAGATGCAGGGTATAAAGAAAAGCGTGACGACCATCAAGTGTGAGGCACACGTGGAAAGTGCTTTCCAGTGCCCCTCAGTGAAGCGGACCCTGACTGTGACCAGGATGAACGTGTAAGATGTGACCAACACCAGGAAACAAACCAGGGATATTAAGCCACTGTTGGAGACCATGAGCCACTCAGTGACATGGACATCCATGCAGGCAAGCCGGATGACAGGAGGCACATCACAGAAGTAGTTGTCTATTGCATTGGGGCCACAGAAGGGGAGCTGGATTGTGAGTAGTGTCTGGACGATAGAGTGGAGGAAGCCCCCAGCCCAGCAGGCGAATACCAGGACCCAACATACCTGCCGGCTCATGATGACTGTGTAGCGCAGGGGCTTGCAGATGGCAGTGTAGCGGTCATATGCCATCACTGTCAGGAGGAACATCTCTGTTGCCCCAACAAAGTGCAGAAAAAACAGCTGGGCTATACAGTCCTCAAAGGCAATGGTCTTCCTTTGTGAGAGCAGGTCCACCAGCATCCTGGGAGAGGTGACAGAGGTGCAACAGATATCTATGAAGGACAAGTTGCAGAGCAGAAAGTGCATAGGTGAGGACAGCTTGGGGTCAGCTTTGACTGTCACAATAATGAGAAGGTTCCCCAGGAGAACCATGGCATAGGCCAGGAAAAAGAAGGCAAAGAAGAGGATTTGCAGCTCCCTTGTATCAGAAAGCCCAAGAAGGATAAATTCAGTCACCCTGGAGAAGTTTCCTAGTGTCATTGCATCAGGTTTCCACGGTGCGGGTGTGGGCACGAAGTCATGGGCTGGCCAGGAAGAGAAGGAGATGTGCTCCAAGGTTCATGGATGATGAGGGAAGGATGCATTACTCCTATTCTACCTGCTACAGAAAGCAGAGTCACATCATGAATTACAGTGAGAGTTTGCAGAGAGTACTTGCTGCCTCTCATCTCCCGTCTTCCCACTCCCTTGTCAGGTTTCTGGTCCCTCATCCCTGAACTTACTCTGACCACTGTTTTCTGCTTTGTAGTGGATATGACAAAGTGCATACTCCCATTCTGTCAGGGAGGAGTCACATTCTTCTTTCATAGGATGAGAGACATGAACGCTGGAAAAACACTATTACCATCCTTTCACCCACTGGGAGTATAAAGTGCCATCACGGAAGGCAAGCACTTGCCATGCCCAAGCATCACGTCTACAATATATGGCTGAACCATGAGCTGTTCCATGCTCTGTTCCTAATTGCTTTCCTTTAAATTGACAAAAGGGTTCTCCAGTTAGCTTGTCAGCTCTGAAACTAGAGATACATGCACAGAAGCCAGGCCTGGGAGGTTCCTCACTGGTATTCCTCTCCATTGAGCTAGCGGTTGTCTGGTAGCTTGACTGCTGTCTTAGGCCTGGTGTTGACAGAACACGCTCTTCTGAAGAATGTATTTTCTAACACAGCATAAGCTGCAAAACACTGCATGCATTCTATGCTGCCTCTGTGTTACTCAGAGACATCTTTAAAGTTCTTCAGTGGATGTATACACTGTTTTGCAGAGGTTAAAATATGATCCACAGAAAAATGCTCATTTTCATTCACAATCACACCAGGAAATTCTTCAGCTGCTTATTTTTCTCTGAGAGTTTATAAGTCAGCAAGCAGAAGACTACTGTTAAGAAAGCATTTGATGCCTTTGATACATGCCTCTTACCTTTTGCTAATACCTGAGCAATTTCTTTGGTTACTACTCTATTCTCCACCACTTTGCAGTAGTTCTCAGAGTGCTTCTCTTTCCCATCAAACAGGATTGCCTCATGCATAACTCAGAATATATGACTGAAAATCACAACACTAGTCTAGAAATGGTCCCACTTTGTCCTCTCTCCCGAGGGCTCAGTAATCTTCCAGAGCTAGCATAGCTGCAGAGGGGATGACTAGCCATCTGTCCGTAGTGACCCCCCATGTTGTACTAGACAGACACCTGCAGTACAGGCATCACAGCACTGGCTCCCTGTGTAGTCAATGAAGAGAAATAAACACTCTAAAGGTATGGCTCAGTTTACCTTGTTTAGAACATCACACTACAGTGATGTGCTTATACGCTAGAAGACAGCACACCTGTCTGAGTATAAATGGAGAGCAGACACCTGTCCCATGCTGGATGTCTATAATGCAATCAATGTTAAATGAAGCTGCCTGAAAGGATCCAACTGGCCAAAATGTTACAGTAGCATTTACGTATTTCTGTACATTTTTCAACTGATTACCAAGCATTTCTCTCAGCCTTTCACATGGATGAACAGAACCACACACGTGCTTTAATATGCCATGGCTGATATGAAAAACACAGGCAAAGATGAGATTAAACAAACAAACAAACAAAAAACAACAAGCACGCTACTACTGTACCCAGTTACTAAATATTACAACATGAACTTCCAAGTCTGAACTCCACAGCATTTGTCTTCTGAAAACATTTATAATCATTCACTTCAAATTTGTTTCTACTTATCATCTGACATGGCATTGTTCCACTCTTATTCCTTCTGCTTGTAATTGCCACATCCTACTCTTGTTTAAGTTTCTTGTTGCATAGAAATTTGTTTCAGGAGATTTTCTAGCAATTTTTCTTGTCCTGGCAGGCTACAAACAAATTATATTGTGACAGTATCTATGTCCCATTTTCCATCTACCATTTAGTCAGAAATATCCAATGAGGCAACACCTCCAAGACTTTCGGAGCTGACCTCAGAGTTTCCTGCATCCCCCTTCTCAAACTCAGACCATCCTCACACAACATATAAATACTCCTGTAATGTACTGGATATGGAAGGTAGTTTTCCAGTAGTGGAGTTGGACCCGTGAGAACTGTTTTGTTACCAAACTCCAAGTAGCTGCCCAGGGCCTTATTAAAGAGATTTGGTGATTGGGTCCCTGGTGTGCAACAGCACAGCAATTTGTTCCTGAAGGCTGATGGGAAAGGACAAGACACCGTGCACTTCTATACAGTCAGGGGCCTTTTGTGTGAAAAAAAAAAAAAAGCTCCTAATAAAACAAACATAATTGTAGAGTCGTACTAACAATCCCTGCATTGAGAAATGTTGGGCACCAGGAAACATTGCTTAGATCAGAGGAGCTGCAGAGCTAGGCTAAGTTGCCATAGTGGGAAACTGCAGTCACACAGGGATAGACTGGACTCATTCACCATTCATTCACCAAGACAAAAGAAAGTCTAGGCAGACCAAAGATGTTGTCAGAGGTGGTGCGTCACTGAGAACTGAGGCTCAAGTGAAAAACAGCTTGAATTTGTTTCCTTGAACTCCCACTTCAGCATTTAAATGGTCACTTTTAAGCTTAGACAGGCTGAAATGGGCTCTGCAGTATCAAAGCAGTTTGTGTTTGGTACTTGACTTTATCCCTTTTAGAGATTCTTCAGTTTCCTTACTGGAAACAGCTGAGGAAAAATCAACCAAACAATAACATTCTTATTAAGAAGATGAGGAACATTTTCAGCGTTCAGCTAGGAAATGTGTTGTATTTCATCATGGAGAGAGATTTAATCACCCTATTTCCACTGATATACCTATTCTATAGATAATACTAGTGCAATACTTACAGAGAACTGGTCAAAATATGAAACTTCATCCAGGGTCTAAATAAAGCTATGAAAACTATCCTGATAATTCCTGTGGACAGTGGAAGAGGCAGTGTTTATAGATTTTAACAATTCTTGGATTGCTGTACTGATCTGCTATGAAGGTCACTGATGACATAAGGTCAAGGCTTTGGAAACGTGTTAGAGAGCAGGGCTCCTTTAAGTTGATCCAGACAAGAATAGCTGTGATTTTAGGTTTGTAGTGCATGAGTTTTGTTGGGAAATAAATTGCACATCTTACATTCGTTGTCATTGGTCAGCTTAGATTATGAGTGTTTTGGGGACCCAGAGTCAGGAGGGAGAAAAACACTGAATTGGATAGCACATTCACCAGGAAATACCAAATAAAAAAAACAAGTTCCGACTTTCCATTGTAGGAACGCTTTTAGCTATTAGCCTTGTGAGTTTTTACATCGTGATACTGACACTGAGCAGTAATAAGAGTAATTATTATTACTGGAAATTGCAGTGGCAGGGGAAGTGGAGAAGATTCCTCTCCTGTTACCTGCATCAGCAAATGACCAAACCAGCACCTAATACCAGTGTTTTAATAGCTAACTCATAGAGTCAGCATATGACAATGTGGTTTTCATAAGAAAGCATTTACTGTAAGAAGAACAGGGATATCCAGTGGTATGACTGTTCAGCCTGGAAACGAGGAGGCTGAGGGGAGACCTCATCACAGTCTACAGCTTCCTCACAAGGGGGAGCAGAGGGGCAGGTGCCAATCCACGCTCTTTAGTGACCAGCGGTAGGACCTGAGGGAGTGGAATCAAGCTGTGACAGGGGAGGTTCAGGCTGGACATCAGGAAGAGGTTCTTCACTGAGAGGGTTGTCACGCACTGGAACAAGCTCCCCAGGGACATAGTCACGGCACCGAGCCTGTCGGAGTTTAAGAAGTGTTTGGACTGTGCTCTTAGTCATATGCTCTGAATTTTTGGGTAGACCTGTGTGGGGCCAGGATTTGGACTCGATGATCCTTATGGGTCCCTTCCAACTCGGGATATTCTATGATTCTGTGATTGCTTCTAGCAGCAGGCAACGATGAGCTTTGCAGACACCTTGGGCCACCATTGTGCAGCTGAATGGGCTACAGAGTAGCTAGCGTTTGCATGCTTGAAAGTTCACCCTCTGGTAACAGCAAGGTCTGCCTGAACATCATTTATAATATCCCGCACCTGGGACGGGGCAACCCTGGCTATACGTACAGACTGGGCGACAAGACACTGGAGAGCAGCCCCGCAGAAAGGGATCTGGGGGTTGTGGTTGACAGCAAGCTGAATATGAGCCAGCAGTGTGCCCTGGCAGCCAGCAGGGCCAACCGTATCCTGGGGTGCATCAAGCACGGCACTGCTAGTCGGTCGAGGGAAGTGGTTGTCCCGCTCTGCTCTGCACTGTGCGGCCTCACCTCGAGCACTGTGTGCAGTTCTGGGCACCACAGTACAGGAAGGACATTAAACTGTTGGAGAGTGTACAGAGGAGGGCTACGAAGATGCTGAAGGGCCTAGAGGGGAAGACGTATGAGGGGCGACTGAGGTCACTTGGCCTGTTCAGCCTGGAGAAGAGGAGGCTGAGGGGGGACCTCATCGCGGCCTACAACTTCCTCGTGATGGGGAGTGGAGAGGCAGGTGACCTATTCTCTGTTATCACCAGTGACAGGACCCGTTGGAACGGTGTTAAGCTGAAGCAGGGGAAGTTTAGGCTAGACATCAGGAAGAGGTTCTTCACCGAAAGCGTGGTCGCACACTGGAACAGGCTCCCCAGGGAAGTAGTCACTGCACCAAGCCTGTCTGAATTTAAGAAGCGTTTGGACTGTGCACTTAGTCACATGGTCTAAACTTTTGGGCAGACCTGTGCGGTGCCAGGAGTTGGACTTGATGATCCTTATGGGTCCCTTCCAACTCGGGATATGCTATGATTCTATGACGCTATGATTCTATGTACATATTGGTGTTTATTTATTTGCTGATGTTTCAGCACAATCTGTCATTTTCCCCTGACCTAATATAACCTCCTGTTTCTCTCATGTTCCTATTTTACCCTGAAATGAGTCCCATCTCCCCAAAGGCTGCTGACTCAGCAGCTTGCTCAGTTGTAAACACATCATGTTAGCCCACGAAAACACACAAGATGAAAGCTGCCAATGCCATGCTGAACTGAAGGGATTGTTTACTCATAGAAGCTTGGAACTACCATCTCTCCTTTGTGCAGAAATGTAAGGAGACACCATTCTCCAAAGCTTGTAGGAGATAGTAGGAAAGAACAATTTCCCAAAATACTTGATTGTTACTCTTAATGCTGGGAGAAGCCTAGACAAATACCCAAGATACAGCTATGACATGTCTGAAGGTAAACACCACAATACCACCCCCAACACTCAGGTTTGATAGGTGACAATGACCTAATATATTTTTGACTGACAGTTTCCAAAGAAAATAAAAGATACATAAATCTATGAATTTAGCCTCAGCTCTATTCCAAGAAGCTGCGCTAAAAACAGAGCAACATTACTGGAAAGTCCTTCCTGAACACTTCCCTTTTCCTCCCCATGTTTTTTTTTTTTTCTGAGCTCATGTCATTGTACAAGCTTGCACTGTGTTGTTTCATTTCTCACTCCTCTTCACTTTTCTGCTCCACAACTTTTTCATGGCATTTTTCACCTCTTCATTTCGGAGAGTGTAGATCAAGGGATTGAGCACAGGCGTGATGATGGTGTAGAACACAGAAATCATCTTGTCTGCTGAGAAGGTGGTGGAAGGGCGCATATAGATGAAAATACATGGCCCAAAGAACAGAATTACAACAGTGACATGGGAGCTGCACGTAGAGAGTGCTCTGAGACGCCCTTTGGAAGAGTATGACCTTAAAGAGACCATGATAATAACATAGGAAACAGCAAGAACAACAAAACAGGTGAGGGAAATCAGACCACTATTGGTAACCACAATGACACCAATGACATAGGTGTTAGTGCAGGCCAGCTTCAGCAATGGGTGAACATCACAGAAATAGTGGTCAATCTCATTGGGTCCACAGAATGGCAGCTGAATGGTCAGTAGGGCCTGCACCAGTGAGTGGACAAAGCCTCCCACCCAAGAAGCTGTCACCAGACAGCCACAGACATGTTTATTCATAACATTTGTATAATGAAGTGGCTTATGTATAGCAATGCAACGATCATATGCCATCACTGTGAGAAGGAAGATCTCAGTGCAGCCAAAGAAATGGCCCATAAACAGTTGAGCTATGCAACCCACAAAAGGGATGGTCTTCTTACCAACAAGAAGGTCATAAATGAGTTTGGGAGCTGTAACAGTAGAGTAACTTATGTCTAAAAAAGACAAGTAGCTCAAGAAGAAGTACATGGGAGAGTCCAGCCGTTCACTTGTCTTTATAGTGATGATGATAAGCAGGTTTCCAAAAATGATAACGGCATACAAGACTAGGAATAATAAGAAGCACACTTTTGCTATTGTCTTATCTTGTGTGAGACTAAGGAGGATGAACTCTGTCACATTGTTTTTGTTCTCCATAGACATCAAGTAGACAGGACCTGAAGTAAAGAAAAGAGCTGCCAGATACAGCATTAGAAATAGGATGTTATCAGTACACAAATATATTCATCACTAGTATGCTAAACACTAATCATATTTCCTTTGATGTCTTTTGGGAGGGGGGACACTTTCCATTTAAAATCAATGCTTCCCTCAAGGAATAAGGTTGCTATCCAACTCAGCATGTATTATTTAAGTATATAATAAGAAGCTCAGATTATTTATCTGAGGAAGGTGGTAGAAATAATATCCTCAAGAATACTAGTTCTCACCTTTGCCTCTTAAAAAAAAAAGATGACTACTAGGTTCCCTCAAGACCCACTTTTACCCTATAATGTCGACTTGGAAATAAAAAGTTGAACCAAAGGGACAATGAAGCTATAATTCAACTCCCAAAACTTTAGTCATGGCCTGAGGAAGGTCCCTGCTCAATAAGAGAATGTACTTTCCTTTTCAGTCCTCTAAGGGAATGCAACAGTACTGCTCCTTATCTCTCTGACTGTGACAGATCTGTATAAGCTGTCACAGAAAGAGCTGCTCAGTGTTTCCTTGGACCACCTTTCTTACAGTACATGCGTGAGCTAATCTGGAGCTAATTTGCATTAAAGGTGTGTTAGCAGAGGGACTGTATACCTCACCCAGGTCCTGGACTGAATGTTGAACCCCTCATAAATACATCTGGGTTAATGAATGCACCCCTGCTGACTCCCATACAGTATCCACAGTGTTCAATTTATATATGAAAACAGAGGTGGCGAGGATATAATAACCTTGTCTGTGATACCAGTAAGTTGTCTGGGGTCTGAATCCCATTTGATAATCACAGGTCACTCAGTTCTGTCTCCTGAGCTCTCTGCCTCACCCACTAGCTATACACATCTAGCACAGCAGAGAAAATGGTCTTTTAGTGTCTCCAACCCTATCTCCATGGTCCTCCAAGACCAAAGGGAAAGCACTGTGGGGAAAACCCAAGTGTGTGTGTTGTGACCACTGATTTCTGACATACAGCTAGGCGGGAAAATGTGACTGAGCACATAGGAAATGCCATCATCAGCTTCTGAGTCCTCTCTAACACTGACATCCTTTTGACAGATTATTATGGTAACAGGATATAGCTGGGGAAAAAAAGGCAACTAAAAACCCAAATTAAAACAAGGGCTAAAAACTGAGGTCTGTAATTGAGGTTTTTCTAATTCATAAAATGGACCTCACAAAAGTCACTCTACAGAATTCTCTATTTTTAAAGGTAGGATTTCACAGTCATGCTTGAACAGAATGATGTAACAATATCAGAGAACTTACACAGTTTATGTTTGCCAGTCTCCAAGAGTTTACTTGCTATTGCTGCTCTGATGACCTTCTCTGACCACTTTAGGTGGTTTCATCAAAATGGCTGAGCTGCAAGTTGCTGCTTAGATGTCACAAGAGCAGTCCACATCTCTGCCAATTCTGAAAACTACAGCAGCTGAAAAGAACAACCTGACTCTCCGTCTGCATTTCTCATTCTGCAAGAAACAATTTCTTAGAGCATCTGCAAGAACAGCTCTCTCTCACAAGATGGGGAAATTGAAGCAGAAATATTTCAAGTATATCATGCAGCAGAAGCACAAGACTACCTGGAGTAATGAGATCCCAGAGGCATATGAAGATTTCTTTGTCAGAAATCGTCAGTGGATAAACAACTAAAAATTGTACTTTGCATGCTGTTAAGGTAGTCTCTGGAGGGTGACACTGGAGTGCGGTCATCTAGACTGTGTTACATCGTGCATGCATTTGCCTGCTTGGTTGTTTGATGGCTGGGTTTTTAACACTGTCCAGACAGATAGACTTCATTTACTGTTGGCCATGTATTTCTTCTGGAAGCACTGCTGGTTCAAATAAACATCACAGCTGGCTGTTTGCAAGACTTTTATTTCTTTTAGCCTTGCAATCAAACATTCCAGGAGTAAAGGAATGACACATGACATTTAGATAAATTCTGTTTTCTAATTTCTAATTTTCTAATTCTGTTTTCCTAAGGTAGTATTTCTGATATGTGTTCTTATTCCATATTAACTTGTTCTTACTATTGCACGTTGACAGTGCAAATAAATACCAAAACTGTGCTGTGGACTGCTATTCCTTAGACATCTGGTCTGTACAAATTTGAAAGAAAAAAAAAAAGAGGAAGTAAAACAGGAAATCATTTCACAACTTTAGAAAGGATTGTGGTTAGTCCTCACTGCTTATCAGATATTTTTACTCAGACAATGCAAAACACAGAAGGCACTGTTTAATTCTTTAAAGTCTTATATGAATTCTTACCAACGTGTTGACAAGTCTAATATTATTTTCAGTGACACCTTCCATAAGCTATGATCAAACTTTTGCCCAGCAGCAGCCAAAAGCGAAGAAACAAAGTTAAAAAATAAAATAAATAAAGAGTTATAAGCCCTAGCTTGGGCTAGGAACACCTTGTAACCTTAAATCCTACTTAAGTGATGTTAAGGTGTAACACAGGTGCAAGCATTTGTAGAGACCATAAATGAAAAAATAAAAGGGAAGTGCTTCAGTTACTTTTGCATAGTACCATGCAGGTACTGCATAGGCTATGCACATGGAAAAATAAAGACACGTGATTCATCAGTACTGTCATTACCAATAATGAATTCTATATCAGACGTGCTTGCAGACTATTAAATAGATAAGGTTACTCTTAGGTTTATGAAGTGATTGTTTTCCATATTTTTTTACCGTAGGTATTTGATTCTTCTTTGATGAAACCTCAGCCATGGCTATGACTGTACTGAGACAAGTGCACTCTGTGATATGCTCCTCCATCCTGGTCCTTCAGGATTTGTAAGGGTTGGGTCTATAGTTGGTGTGCTACAGACAAGGCCAGTGTGTACACCTCAGGCACTACAGCAGCTACAGGGCAGATCATGCAGCATGTTTCCCCTCACTGTAGACCAAGTCCATGATAACAATCTCCGTAAAAACAGTGCCTTCAAGAATACCTGGAAATACTACTTGGAATGCTGATTTATTTTATAAGTGATGATGATCTTTGAATTGTTGTTTAGGGTGGAAATGAAACCACCCACAGGGAAAAAAAATCTCTCGTATATACATTTTAAAACACAATTTTGCAATGTCATGGGCTGAAAACTTAGTTCTGGTGAACTTACCTATCACAGAGAAAGCAGCAATTTCTTTAGTCACATTTGACTTTAGTATTTTGCTTGCTCTAAATCTTAGCAATTCTAATTTGAGAAGAAGGAAGAATGAAAGGATCTTTTCAAATTGTTTTTCCCAACACTGTATGAATTCTACCTAGGACTGATTTCTGATGCACTCTGGGGTATATTTTCAAGATTTAACATCTGCTTAATGAAGCTAATCTAGACAGTGGTCAGTATAAATCTCTCTATATATAGGCAGAATGGCTAAATTAGAGAGATTAAATTAGAGTACCTTTACAGAACCCTTTATTTTTCCATTGACTAGGAGGAGCCTAAGTAAATTAACATCACCAGGGTAAAGTTAACTTCAGGGAATAATCCTTTTTGTGCCCTGAAAGTAGCTCAGAGCTTTCCCTAATGCCATCCTATTTTTTGTGTTATGGCTGAACTCCTTATTCCTAGGCATTTCTAAATTTCTACAGTTTCCCTTTCCAAACATGGTCACACTCAAGCATGTTCGTGGGGCTTCTTTGGTTCAGCCGGTTCCAGCTGTAGCCCCAGCGCAGTACATGTCACTCGTAAATAAGTGAACTACATCTTTAAAAAGACTTAATAGCCATTAACACTTCCAGCTTACCATTATGCAATCAGACCATCAGAGTTCCTTTGGTCAAAGATGTCCAGAAACCAGTATATTACACTCTGCACAGAGTTTACAAAAAAAAAAAAAAAAAGGCACTTTTAGAAGAAAATTATCAGCTGTATAGGATGCATTTTAGTATGGAAACATTCCCAGTCAACTGGTATTAAACATCACCAGTGCGAGTTGTGCCCAATGAAACCATGATCAGTTCTCCCTGACTGTGCAGGTGATCTCTTAGCAGAGAATGATGTGGAATGATTCAGTTAATGCAAATTTTTGAGCCCCCATTTAAAATTACAGCATAATCAGAAACTCTTGTGCAGACAAAAAACATCAGCATCTACAGGAAACAATGAAATGGAGAAAACCCAAGATTACTCTCAAACCCACAAACTAAAAAGGAAATGGGGAAAGTTAGGGACTTTTCCTGTGCTTACAGTTGTTCTAACTGTGGACCAAAGATAATCAAGAAGAAGGGTAAAATTGAAATGGGTCCTTCCTTTTCCAGTATATCTTCATGAAAAAACAATCGATAAGAACAACGACATATTGATTTCTGCCTAGTCTTACCAAATTGTGATCCCTCCCTCCCTCCCTCTCTCTCCCCCTCCATCCCTCCCTCCCTCCCTCCCTCCCTCCCTCCCTTCCTCCCTCCCTCTTCTTTTAACTTAGCACTCACATAGCTTTCCTACAGAAAATAAAAAGTCAGAATGGCTGCACATATACAGCTGTACAGTACCCAGTGGAAGAGAAACAGCTGGGCTCCATTCAGGCCAGAGCAGAACTCAAAGCAAACCCCATCAGTCTCAGTGTCACGTTTAAGCAATCAGTGGTTCAGAAAGGAGTGACCAAATGATAAATGATCAAGGAAAACTATACGGCAGGTGGGAAACTCCTAAGCTAAACCAAGATGTATATTCTTGAAAGGATTGTAAAGACCCATTCACAGCACAGCCAGCTTCACTGTGTATCCCTCTTGGTAAGGTCCCTGCCATCACCACCAAATCGCATTTTACAAAATATTCATCTGCCTCACCCCATCTCATTGACTTATGTCACATAGAACTCTGTATCTGAGCTAGTCATATCCACACTTCTTCTGCCTTCGCAGAGCAATTCATGACCAGCTTAAGCTGGCTACTTAAGGGTGTGATGAATTACTTGCTGGAGGTACATATTTCTTTCTGCTGACTCTAAGAGGATGACAGGAACAACTAATTCAGTGGGGGATTTCCACATGATATGTCTTACCTCTTAAAGAACGTTTTCAGGACAGACTAAAGCTGTATGATATGATGCAATCAGTTGCAAAATAAAATAAATACCATATAGACTGCTAACATTTCGAAAAGGATGGGAATTTTTACCCTCTCATTATTGCATGCATTATCCCCTAAAACTTCAGGTGGTTAGTGGGAAACAAAAGAATAAATACAAAATTATCTAATCCAGGGCTGCAGAACTAGCCCTGTACATGGTTCCAGCAAAAGATAACAGACAGTTGATAACTTCAGTGAAAATTTATTTTTGTATTTTCATATTTGTTCAAGAAGAAAGGAAAAGAGAGAGGAAAGTAGGAAGAGACAAGAAGTAAGTGAACAGAAGAGAAAAGAAAGATGGATAAGCTGGAAAAGTTACCTCCTCTGTATTTGGAGGCCTAATTTTTTGTGTAGGGGCTGTGTGGTTTTATCTCATCAACATCTCTGTTCCCTGGTAGGGATGTGTTAGAGCACAGGGTCTTTAGAGAAAACAGAATGGAAAGCTTCCAACACTTGCTTAGGAGATGCCTTTTACAGTATAATCCCATTTAACTTAGTTTCTTGCTTTCCTTTGTCACAAGTGTATCTTGGTATTTCCTGCCTATGTGAGAACTGCTTTGATGGCCTGTCTGGATAACGTAGCCTGTGTGCACTGAGTGTTACATTCATAACCCAGAAGCAGAAAGGAAGGCTGAGAAGAAAAGCATTTAAGTACTGCTCTTCAGCCTTCTCTGAGGATAATCTCTCACCTGGAGGGCTCTTGGGGCTGCAGGAGGGAGACATAGAGGCTTAGTGAAAGGAAGGCATGAAAGGAAGGGGCAAAGGAGACATGAATTCTGTCCTGACTGAAAAGGTTAAACAAACATATTTTAAATAAATAGTCATGAGTCAATGCTAATGACATTTTGAAAGCATTTCAGTATTTCTCCACCAGAAATAACAGCCAATGGGTTAGCTGAACGTTAAACTGGACAAGTGTGTGCAGTGAATTAGTCCAGTTAACCCTTTCCAGAGCCCTTCCTTAAACCAGGCTGAGAGCTCTATGGTTTTCCTAAGCATAGAGGCTCATTAGATCCGCTGCTTTGGCTTTCTAGTGCAGTGAGTAATAACACAGTACTTTTAGTGTATAAAAACGAATAAAAACTACGTGAAACACAAAGCTTTATTTTAAAAAAATGTAAAAGATTCCTATCGGTATAGAGAGAGGCACCATCCTCTAGGGGTGGCGAAGAATTACCTGTCATGGTAATCCTTTAGGTAATCCTTGCAGGTTGGGCACACTTCTCTCACCAGTGGTTAAGATTAAGCTAAGTTCCCACAGAGACAGAAGTCACTTCTTGATGAGCCTTCATCAAGTCCTATTTTGCATGAAATTTCATCACTGAAAATCCAGTGAGCAAAGCACAATGCAAGAACTTGCATGTTTTAGCAAAAGTCAGTGAATTATAAAAGAAGAAAAAAAACCTTCTTTTTACAACTGGGGAAACCAAAGGCAGCAAGTCAGCTATTTTATGCCTATGGAAGTCAGCTGATTTGATTTTGACTTTGTCACTCTATGCTGTCCTATGGAAAGACACAGATCTCTCCAGAAGTGGATTCATCTGATCTACCTTGGACCTGGTTTTAGGATAGGATTAAGCCTGAAAGGGACACCTATATTTTGAACAAAGTTACTTAGGACAGACACATCTTGCAGTCAGGAAGGGCTTCTTCTTTCTTAACATCCACAGTCAAAGGAGAGTCCATGAAACAAAGCACAGTGAAACGAATGGACATGCTAACTCAGGCATCAGTTCAACCATGGCCTCAAACTCATCATTGCTCTGAACTCTGCTGTGTATTTTTAGCTTCTGCCTTATGGATGTGAATAAACAATTGTTTCTGCCACTGATTGTTACTTTGTTTTGTTGAAATTTATTGAAATATAGCCTGGCCCAATAACAACCGAAGAAATGTAACCGTCTCCTGGCACAGAATGCCAGTAATCCACACAGTGAAAATGGAAACCCCAAATCAATGAGGAGATCAAATGTTGCTCTGGGTGAAAATAGTCCTCTGCTTTAAATATGAAGTCCTGGCCAGGTTAATGAGGTTTAATAGAGTATTGGGTAAGAAAGTCTTATAGCCTTTGGGAAAGAAAGAGGAACAACAGCTGACAGAAGTCAAAGATTAATCCTCAGTTACCTGGCATGCTAAACTAATTTGGGCCAGACCTGCTAGTTTTTGTACCCAGTGATACACATGGCAATGATTGGGCTAACATCATACCCATCTCCTTTTGTTTCCCTAGCCAAATGGACTACTAAAAGAGACTTAGCGCACAGGTTCAAATCAATGGGAATGGAGAAAGGTGTTTACTCTGTTTTCACTCCGCTGGGTTTAGCGCACAGATCTGGACCCCACAGTGTCAGTGCTGTGATGTGGCTGAGGAGTGCTGTGCATGTTGAGTAGACGAGCGAGGCGCTGAAGATGGGCAGCAAGTGCTGGCAACCAGCTAGAGAGATGAGGCAGGAAAAGAGACATGAATTTCATGGTGGGTAGGATGGGGATGGGGCACTGCTTGGGGGGAAGTTGTGAAACTGGAAATGGAAGGCATGAGGCTGGAGTTTGTGAAATCAGAAGTGCCTGAGGGGTGGTGAAGGACTGTGCCAAAAGGCAGTATGAAGTGGCATGTAATGCTGAAGGGTTTGAAGTTGCCTTCAAAAAGATGGTGACATGAGGAGCAGGCATTGTGTGATGAAGGCAGTACTAGGACAGGTCGTGCAATTGTGGCTGCTGAGGTGTGCTTGGGCAGACCCTTCTCCAGGGCAAGTTGTGTGATGCAGTAGGAACCAATCTGAGAGGCCACTTGCGTTGGGAGAGGCTGGGGTCACACTCTGCAGTGATGGGCATTAAGGGAAGTTTGGCAGGGACAATCGGCCCTTGGGAATGAGAAGTCGTGCTGGGGGAGGTTGCAAAATCAGCAGCAGGGTTTACGGAAAAGGACTGGCAATTTCTCAGCCTGTGTCACCCCAAGCAACAGTAAGGCACCTTCTACACAGACTGTGAAACTAGAGCATCCCAAGGATGGATGCAGGTGGGAAGTGAAGCAACAGTACAGGAGACAAAATATAATTTTGGACAGAAAGTTTTTGCTTTTTTAGTATTGTTAGACTGGCTGAAGAAGGGAGAAGTGGTAAAAATGCATTTCTTAAGACGTGACAATGACAGGTTCTGTACAGAGAGGGAAAGGGGAAGTAGTTCAGATCTAAGTGACCACACACAACAAACTAAATGTTTCCTCCAGAGAGTGATTCACTGGCTCTCAGACATTACATTGACCATGGCTTTTTAAACAGTGCCTAAATAGCCCGGCACTACAGTGCTGACATGAGCAATGACATGAGCATTTCATCTGGACCACATGTCACAGGATTCAGGTTATAATTTTCCCCAGCAGATCCATACCAGGCAGCTGCTGCAAATCAGCCACTGAAGTTACAAGGAATTCACAAAAAGGTGAGAAATTCTTAGATGACTATCTTTGCCATTGCACTTTGTCTGAAGTTTTCTGTCATGCTTTTGCAGAGATGGAATGGGACAGGAGGAGAAAAAAAAAACTGGAAGAAAGGAAATCACACATTTCCCTCTCCTGAGGGTTAGAAATTGGCTATAGACACACAACTGTCTTGATCATTTTCAAGTTAGGGAAAGCTTCATTCTGGTGAGCTATTTTCATGAACAAGTGCTATTGTATTGCTTTAAATACACCTCTGTAATAGAAGATGCCACTATTCAGAGACCTAGCATTAGAAGTTTTCATCTTAGATGATCTGTTAGGATTAGCCAAGAAAACACAACAGCTTAACTTTATATCCATACTCTAAAATGACTTTGTGGTGTCAAGGCTGTTTAGACTGACATCTGCCACAAGAACCATGTGGTACTCAGCTTGTAAACCACAGGCAGGATGTTTAATTTCAATGGAGTGAAAGGTCATGTAGACTCAGTTTGCTGCTGTTTGATGCAAGCTTTCACTAATAAGTTTTATTAAGGAAGTAGACTCTTATAAAGGTATATAAGAAAGTTACTTTTTTGGTCTTCTTTTCCACAGTCTACAGAAGTCAAAGAAAGATTTCTTCACTTCCATTCCAGTGGAATGAAAAATTATTGATGTTTTGTCATCTATCCACAGGACTTCCCTTACAGCTTGTATCTGTACCTGGCAGTCTTTATGCATATACTATCAATGGCATAAGGCCATGGCATTTAACATTAGGAAAATCTGCTTGATCAGCTTAAGTTAGACAGCTAATTGCCTGCCATTGTCTGAATTTTCAGCACAGACAGACACATCTCTGGAGGATGAGGTGAAATGCCTTTTGGAGACAATTGCAGCAGGGAGGTTGAATGACTGCTTTCCTAAAACAGGCACCTGGTCAGAAGGCTGGAGTGGGCTTAGAGAGAGCTAAGTGACACTCAAATGTTTGGGTCCTCTTTAAACCAATTAAAAGTTTGCTTCAGGTCACACAGACAGATTTTGGCAGAGGAGAGTACTGCATTGAATCTTCTAAAGGCTAGGAAAGCATTTAACCACTGGATCTTCCTTTCTCCTCACAGCAGACTCAGATCACAGAATTAGAGGCTGCTTCAGCTACTTTCCACAGCGAATCAAGGTCTGACAATTTTTCATTGTGAGAGTCCTGCTGCCACCCAAAAAGCAGATAGAGAGGAAGCGAACAAAGTTATAAGGCTGTATCTTTTCAATTTGCTTGTTATAAATGTTCAGGGAGGCCGAGGCTTGCTAGTGTTGTTGGTCAGGCAGTATGCTACCCTCCCCAGGTAAGGAAAGAGAACGTGAGTTTTGACTCGGGGATGTTCCACGCAGGGCTTACACACCTGTTGTGAAACACACTGTGCTGAAACAGAACTTCTGTGTGTTCAGAAGGAGATGATGATTTTTGTTTTCCGTAGTCCCTTTCAGTATGCACTTAAATTCTTTCTTTAGAGACCATTGGTCTCTGAAGTCTTAACACTAGAAGCATATGATGTCACTTAATAGCTGTGGATGGAAATATCCATCTTCCTAAAAAGAATATAGTGCAGTGCCAGAAGTTCCCTGTTTTTAGTAAACCCTAAAGGTTTCTCATCCTGCAAGCTGTGATGAAGTTAAGAGTGGAATTCACCTCAGATCCCTTTGGCTGTCTGCACATTAAACCTCTTGCTAAAGTTGGCACTCTGCAATGTATCAGCTGTCAGGAAAGACAGGCAGGTGATTGCATGCCTCTCTTAGACACCTATCTTGGGGAAAAAATACATGAATCCTGGAGGTATTCATAAACCTCCATTAATTCAAATTGAAGCTTTAATGGTTATATTACATGAGATGTCTGCATTTTTAATGGAGAAAGCTAGGAGCAATTGTCCCAGTTGGACGCCCAACCAAGCATGCGCCTGCCACAGGCTAATGCAGCAAGATTGTCTCCCCTGTCCCAGGCCATCAGCTGGGCAAGGAAACCATCTGCATCATGCATTTATCTTGTCTTGGTCGATGTAATACTGAAGAGGGTGTGTTTGGAGTGGCAAGATGAAACAATGATGATTCAATTTGTAACACTTCACTTGTTAAGGTAATCTATCTGCAAGCATGTTGCAGCATTTTACAAAGAGGGAAGAAACCATTGTGCCAGTTCAATGATTCACCTCTTCCCAGCTCTCCCCATTTTGACTTGTTCCTTTCTCCTTTTTAACTATCTCTTGCTGCTGTCTTTCAAGGCACTTCTCCACCTTTCCAAGTCTAAATAGCTGGTGGTCAAAGATGATAAGGGTCACGCTGTTTGACCTCATCAGACCAAAAAAAAAAAAAGGTGTGAATTCTACTTTTGGGCTTCATGTTTTGTTTTAGTTTGCTTGGTTGGTTGGTTGGTTAGTTGGCTTGGTTTGGAATCTTTTGCAAGATTCTCATTCAGATCCCAGTATCATGGGGAAAGGAGGAGGATGAACTCAGGGAACAGGGTGAAATGATTATTTAACAATTATTAAATATTTATCTCAACATGAGCCAGCAATGTGCACTTGTAGCCCATAAAGCCAACCATCTAGGGTTGCATCAAAAGCTGCACGACCAGCAGGTTGAGGGAGGTGATTCTCCCCACTGCTCCATTCTTGTGACACCCCACCTGGAGCGCTGTGTTCAGCTCTGGAGCCCACAACGTAAGACAGACATGGACCTGTTGGAGCCGGTCCAGAGGAGGCCATGAGGATGCTCAGAGGTCTGGAACATCTCTGCTAAGGAGACAGACTGAGACAGCTGCAGTTGCAGCCTGAGGAAGAGAAGGTTCTGGGAAGACCTTACAATAGCCTTCCAGTATCTGAAGGGGGCTACAGGAAAGCTGGGGAGGAACTCTTTGTCAGGGAGTGTAGTGACAGGACAAGGGGCAAGGGCTTTAAACTAAAAGACAGTGGATTTAGATTAGATATAAGGAAGAAATTCTTTACTCAGAGTGTGGTGAGGCACTGGAACAGGTTGCCCGGAGAAGCTGTGGATGTCCCAACTCTGGAAGTGTTCAAGGCCAGGTTGGATGGGGCTTTGAGCAACCTGGTCTAGTGGGAGGTGTCCCTGCCTATGGAAGGGGAGAGTGAAACTATATGATCTCTGAGGTTCCTTCCAACCCAAACCATCTGTGATTCTATGAATTCCAGTATCCTGTGAGGGTCAGCCACTTTGTCCCACATATGGTTCTTACAGTTTCTCTCTGAGAAGGAAATTATTAAGGGCTGCCTCTGTCAGACTGAATTGCTTATTGTTTGTACATAGGACTCAAGAACAAACCAATCATATTAAACTATACCTTATTAAAATCTAAATCAGTCATCAACATAAAAAACTAAAAGCTATTTTGAGTACTCTCTACTATGTTTTCTGCACATATGTGTAGGACAAAACTTAATCGTCTGTAATACTGCTTAAACTTGTATACTGATTGCCCGCAACTTTTACACACTTTTGGCAAAATTCGTCTCACTTAATCCTAGCAGCATGAAGAAAAGACAATTATACCAGAGTTGTTAACGCTGGGTTCCCTTTTTATTTAGAGAAGAAAAAGATGTACTTTTCAGGCATGATTTATCTGAGTTACTGTTGCTCGTTTTAAGATATTTGTTTCCCATTACTGACAATAAAAAGACCTCACAACATGAATCAAAAAAAGTGACAAACACATTGTAATTTAACTTGTCCTACATGTCATATGGAATGTGGCCTCAGATGCAATGCTTTGAGCAGTGCCTTAAAACACTGCACTTCAAGTCCAACCACAGCAATCCCTCCTTGAATCTAGCTCTGGCTACAAAGAATGAGAACAACTCTGGAAACACCACCAAGTTATCAAGAGGGAAAGTCACATGAGATTTACTGCCTCTCTCTGCTTACAGGTCTGTGTGAAATCACTCATAATGAATACTTCAGCTACATCATTCTTCCTTCCAAATGCAGACAGCCAGACTCAAGGAGCTAATCACAGTGGTGCTGCAGGAAAGGCAGAGCCATCTTATGCTGTCCTCAAGTTCATGGAGAGCTTCTGCCTCATCAGTGCTGCCTGTGGGATGGTGGGAAACGGCATGGTCATATGGTACCTTGGCTTCCGCATCCGCAGAAACCACTTCACTGTCTACATCCTAAACCTGGCTGCTGCCGACTTTGGGTATCTGCTCTGCATTGCCATCGAGACAGTCAAGTACTTGATGCAGTTCAACGTGGGGGTGCAGTTTGGGATATTCCTCTTCCTGGATCTTTTCATGTATGGGACTGGCTTGTATCTCCTGACGGCCATCAGCATTGAGAGGTGCCTGTCCGTCCTCTGTCCAATATGGTGCCGAAGCCACCGCCCAAAGCACTTGTCCAGCATCATTGCTGGTCTGCTCTGGGGTCTCTCCCTGCTGCTGAACACACTCGGATATGTATTGTGTACCATTCACCCCTCCAGCAGCTGCTGGCCCCTGCTCATCACCATTGGAGTCTTGGATTTCCTCTTCTGCACACCCCTTATGCTGCTCTTCAGCCTGACCCTCTTCCTCAGAGTCAAGTGCAGCTCCCAGCACTTCCGAACGGGCAGGCTCTTCACCGTCATCATGCTCACTGTCCTCTTCTTCCTCATTTTTGCTGTGCCTCTGAGCGTCCTGATCCTCTTTGATTTCTTGGGCTACAAATTTCTCTACTCCCCTGAGATTGGCTTTGTGCTGTCCTGCGTGAATAGCAGCCTCAACCCAGTCATTTACTTCCTTGTGGGGAGCTACAGGGATCGGAGAATCAAGTTTGCCCTAAGGCTGGCATTCCAGAGGGCATTTGAAGATTCAGCAAATGACAAAGATGAACGGGAAACCCGTGACACGGTAACAATGTCCTCCTAATACCCTGCTGTGCCTAATACAGTGACAGTGCTCTGGAGTTGAGGGCTGACTGCTTACAGAACTGAAGAACTTTGAGGTATTCGGTGAAGGCGGATCATCTCATCTAACCTTCAATGCCTTCATTGGAGACGTCTATCCTTTCACTAGTTATTTGAAGCTCCATCTGTATTAGGACTACACTGAAAGTGCCTATTTATTTTCAGTGACTATTAAATTATTTCGCTTTGATAAGGTGAAATGTCTTGATGCCTGTATTTCATTAGTGCAATCCCATCCAGAGGTTACAGCTCACTCAATAAAGGTCCATCTTTCAGAGCAAAACAAAATTGACATTCATAAATAGTCACTTTTTTACTCAGATCTCTGAAGATGATACAGGATTCATCCTCCTCCTTTGAAATCAACCAAGAATTTCCTGTAAGACAGTCTATCTCCCTTAATTTTAAGTACTTGTATCTCAGCAACACATGCGGCCTTTTGTGGCTCGTAGAGTGCATGATTCTTTGCTTCCTAATGTAAGCATTTCAAATAGTGAAATGCTTTGTGCTCCAGAAGTCCCTTTCTTCTATTAACTAGGGAGCGTTTCATACCACAGAGTTGTGATGTAGTGGAAAAGGGCTCCAACCCCTACCAACCTTCTTTGCAACTTCATGCACTGAGTTGCATGCTCTGTTTTCTTGCATTTCAAAGAAATACAGAGCTGGAGTTGCATATTATTTTAGCTTCCTCCAACACTGCATTTAACTACAACATACATTGGGTTGTTATTTCTTCCTTTAAGAATGACAGATGATAAGAACCCAAGACCTCTAACATTTCCTGACCTACCGTTAGAAGTAAGTTCAAGGATAAGGAAAAAATAGGAAACAGAAGAAAGTTAAATAAATAACACAATTTACAAATGAATAAATAAATAACTGTATACCTAATTCCTGGAGATGCAAGATACGATTATTTGAAATGTTGGACTATCAGACTGCCCAATATTTGCTCTTTCAACTTAAATTGATGGAAGAGGGCAACACAAGTAATTTTCTTTGAAAAACCTTATAGGCTTCCTCTTCATGCATTCATCTGCAAATATGTTTCTAAAGGAAATTTGCATTCTTCTCCTGTCTATTCTCTTTTCTCTGTCCATTTGTCTTTTTATTAATATTGAAAAACAACAATTAAAAACAGTGGTCACCCTAATGTCTGTGGCTGCTTTTTGCTTCCCATTTACAGTTCCTGAAAACTGAAAATTGAGTTCCATTTCTATTACTCTTTAATTTTTAATGCTATTTTTCTGCAACTTACACATAGTTGATTCAGATTAGGTCTATGCCATCAATTATTTTTAGTAAGATTTTTTGTTCTTCCAACCTCTACTGGAGGTGGGAAGAGACTATCCATTTATCAGAATACATGTTAAAATGTTTTCCTTTTAATATCTGTAATGATTTTCTCATTGGGAGAACAGAAATTCATTTCCTTTATTATTAAAAATGTTACAAGCCTTTCAGAAAAATAAAGGAAAGCAAGTTCTATTAAAAACTAAACATTTCTGTGCTCAGAAGAAGACATCAACTGATAAAAACATATAGCATATAAACCGTGAAAAATTTTCCATCCTGACAGTTTGTCCCTTAAACATACCCATCATGAAGACACGTGGCATTTAGTGTGAACACACCTTTTACATCCAACCCTGGGCATTTAAAGGTGACGCCTGGATATAAATGACAACTGTAAACACCCTCGACCATGCATGGTATGAGACAGGCACTCTCTGAGGTGCCATCTGCCAGATATTTGCAGTGCATTTCCTGTGGTCCAAAAGAAGACAGTGATAGGATCTGCAATGACATGGGGAACATTTGCAGGATCTTCCACCCTGAACTAACACCAAGACAGCCAACTCAGCCTACCAGGGAGGATGTAATCAGCATCTGAATTAAATTTGTCCTCTGGATTGCTTAGTGTCTCTCGGGAAAGACCCCCAAGGCACCCAGAAGATCAGTGGTCGTGCATGAGGACAATACACTCTTCAGGGGCCACCAGTACTGAAAAAAGCCCAGAGTTCTGCCTCCCTGGGGACAACTGGAAGGAGACAGCCAGCCCAGGGTGTAAGTTTTGAGTGTTCTCCTCAACATGGCCTAAATGCCAGCAGCATGAGGTGACTGTGAGGGATGGCATCACCTGTTCCTTAACAGCAGCAAACCTAACTCCACTCCTCTTAGAAGACCTTGACACCAGAGTTTGTAAATGATCTCCATTTTCTCATTGATTTCAGCAGAAGGCACACACACTACTGTTAGCATTTCTGCAGCGCAGTTAAGGCCTGGTGGAAGGGATCTGTATGGTCATGGGCACACTTCAGAACAGTTCAGTTTTCACCATGTGCAGGAAAGTGAAAAAGACTCTCTGGTGCCTTGATTTGGTTCCCTTTCCCAAGCCTCTGTCCCCTAGCAGTTATCCCTATCCACCCCTTCAAGCAGCAACTCCCTTCTCCACCCAGATTTTCTACAACAGCCAGCCTACTTCCCTCCCTCGTCCCAGCCTATCTCACACATCTCAAAGGAGCAGCCTTCCCATTGCAGTTTTCCCCAACACCAGATGCCAAATTCCCGTTCTTGCACCTTTCATGGAGATTCACAGGAAGGAAGGGGCAGCAGTTAGAGAGAGCGAAGGCTATGTCCTCCTTGGAGGAGGAGCGTCAGGGTCAGCTATCTAGGGGTACAAGGAGGGGCAGGTGCCTCTAGATTTCTTTTGCAGTGCTTAGGTGCATGAGCTCACAGCCAAGTGGTGTCTCACAACCCACAGAGCAACTTGGGATCAGGCACAAAAAAGAGCAGAGGTGGTACAACAGCGCCAACATGTTTGCTAGTGAGAATGTAACAGAAACCTCACTGCAGGCCCTACAGATTGTATGCATTAAAAGCTTAACCGCCAAAGACAGTCACCCAATCCTGCCCAGGCTGGAAAAAGACAGTATTTCAAAGTGGCAAGAAGTTGTAGATAAAGGACTCAGTCTGATCCTAAACTCTGTTTAATTTAGACTAAGAGAGGTGACAAAGTCAGGTAATCACAACATCAGAACATCTTTTGGGGGATGATGGGGGGAGGCATATGAACAGGATTAGTGCAGTTTAAGGACATGCTCTTGCACAAATGTACATTTATGACAGAATTCTTCACTTACCCTTGAAAAGAGACGGCTAAAGGGAGACCTTACTACAGCCTTTTAATTCTTAAAGGCTAATACATTTAATACTTATAGGTAAAATGGCAAAAGAATTTTCACCAAGGCCTGTAGTGATAGGACAAGGCATAATGGATTCAAATTGAAAGAGGCTGGATTTAGGTTAGACATTAGGAAGAAGTTTTTACCACAAGGGTGGTGGACAAGGTTGTCCAAAGAGGTTGTAGATGCCCCATGCTTTTAAGTATTCAAAGCCAGGCTGACTGGGTCTTCGGGCAATCTGATATGCTCCTCTTTCCTGGCAGGGAGGGTGGATTAGATATCTTTAAAGGTCCCTTCCAACCCAAACCATTCTATGATTGATTCTATTTTCAGTCCTTTTGTGTGCCTTCAAAAAGCACCTCAACAGCTACAATGAGGCCTTTTCTCCCTCCTCTATACCCTGCTGAGGCAGCTGAGGATACATTCTGAGCATATCTCTAATAGTGTGACATATCCCTGCAGTAAAGCTGTAGGAACTCAAGTGGGGTTAATTCAGGGAATTCAGCCAAGGAAAGAGCTGCACCATGCTGTTCCATGGGCTCTTGTATACTCTCCATGGCGTCTGTCCTGTCAGAGTCAATCCTCAATAGGTCATTCACTTTGGTTAACAGAATAGATGTCATCTGAGAGTGGAAGTAAAATTGTAATGCTATTTAAGATGTTAAAATTACCACAAACATGAAAGCACACATACTATTGTTCCGCTTTTCCTATTTAGCTTAGTAAAGTACCAGTACATCTTCCCTAGAAGTGAACTGGACAGGAATTTGGACTATTTAGAAAACAAGGCAGAAAAAGTTATAGTATCTAAAAAGAAAATGTACCTTTGTCAACAAGGTGGGCTAAGGAGAGAAGTGAACCTCTGTTGGCAGGGAGAGGTGACCTTTTGTTAGACCAATCTAACTAAACTTAGCAAACCTCAGGTCACCTACTTTTGGAGAACAGCTCCTCTGAACTCAACCTGCCAACACTATTCTTTGAGGTGACTCCTCCACTGTTTCTCTACAGGAGCTGTCTCCTACCTTCAGTCTTCGTTTTACTCTTCAGAAATTACCCACATCACAACAAAACTCTTGACCCTCTTGGGCTATTCTTCATTGGGTAATGGATGAAGAAAAAAGCTACTGTTGTTTGCAGAAAGAAAATGTCTGTGGGCAATATGTGGTGACCAGCTAAAAATTTGATGGGATACGTTCGTTGAGGAGAATGTCACGCAGAATAGGAATGTATAGTGATAAGAATGTAGATCTCTCCTAGCTGATATTGCTCTCTCTATGTTTTAGATGCTAATGAGAAGGGGAATCAGAAGCAAATATAAACAAATCATGAACTATGATATGAGGATGGACTTACATGCATCTTCATTGTTAAAAGTCATTGCTTCACACATTACACATTAGGTTCTTGGGTTGGTAGACTCACCACTGGACTAGGAGGGGAACTACTGCCACCAAAATGCTAACTGGCCTCAGGGCTGATTGGCAACTACTTTTGCACATTACCTTAGTACTGTTAATTTCACAGTTTTGAAAGTAGAACAGAAGTAGTCAATTACACTAACCAGCAAGAGGAAACAGTTATGTATAGGCAGAAACCAGCACCAACAGTAGTCATGTTCAGGATGCAGACAGTGATGGGACCCCTTGTAGCACCACATCAGAAGAAGCAGGGAATAATTATTTTCCCCCATACTCAGATGAATGACTACCAAGGCATCACAAATGTATTCTGCATTGAAATAGTTGTTTTGTATTCAGCTAAACTATAGGTCACTGGCCTTTCCAAGAGCTGGATGCAGGGGACTTCTTTATAGCTTAGTCAACATGAAACATCTGCTATGAGAGGCGTTCTCAAAACACTGCTTCTCAGGGTGTTTTGTTTAGGCCCTCCCAATCCTCACGTCCTGGAACCAGCAATCCTGATCAAGCTGGAAAGAGACTGAGAGACCAGGGCACAGAAAATGGGGGGACAGGGAGAGAGAGGAAGTAGAGGTGGGACCAGAGGAGGTAGAGAGAGACACTGGGATGAGAAAAGTGGGAAGATGGAGGTAGGCAAGGAAATGTCAGGTGGGGGTGGGTTCCTCGTCCTTTCAAAGATGACAGAGCAGGACAGGTGGACACTCACCAGCCTGAACAGAGACGCGGCAGTGGAGGAATGGTTCCTAACGACAGGGACACAGCCCAACCAGGCTCCTGGCCGTGAAGAGAGAGGAACCGAAGGGGAACTGCCTGAGCACCCCACGGGCTGGGGCAGGTGGCTGGGGGAAAGATCCGAGCACAAAAAGAAAGAACAACAACAGTTCAATTATGACTTGAATCAAGTGCATTCAAGAGACAGGCTGCCCTTCCTCCCTGCCCAGTACCTCAGAAGGAAGGGGCTTCCCACGGGCAGTCTTTCCTCTCTGACAGTCTCTCCCAGCAGAACTTGCAGGCTGATGCAGGTGGTGGCACACGATGAGCTCTATGCTAAGACGAAAAACTCGTCTACAAATGCACGCACGTGTGACAGGGAGATCACCGGCGGCAGGCGGGGGCCGGGAGCGAGGCCTCAGTGAGGCGGGGGCTGCCCCCTGCCGGGCACGGCCGCGCTCGGCCCGGGCAGGCCGAGGAGCGCCGGGGGGGGTGGCAGGGCCGCGGTGGTGGCCGGTGCTGCGGGTACCCAGGCCCTGCAGGGCCCACACTGGAGCAGGGCAGCAATGGGAGGGGAACAGAGCTTCGTAAAACAGGTGTTCAGGGCCTGTAACCTGCAGTACTGCATGTAACACGCTGTGCTGCGTGTAACCTGGAGTATCGCATCTAACCCAACGTGCTGCGTGTAACCTGCTGTGCTGCATGTAACCTGCCATACTGTGTGTAACACACCATAATGCATGTAACCCACAGTGCTGTGTGTAACACACCGTACTGCATGTAACCCCCCACACTGTGTGTAACCTGCTGTCCTCTGCGTAACCCAGCAGCCCCAGTGTACCCTGCCAGTTGTTGTGTGATCTGCCATTCCCTGTGTAACCTGCCATTCCCTCTCATAACCCGCCATTTCCTCCCCATCATCTGAGTGTAACCCACCATTCCCTGTGTAACCCAACATCCCCTCCTATGCTGCTGATGAGAGAGGACTCTGGGGCAAGGGAATGAAGCTGGGCTGAGAAGAAGGGGCAGGAAAGGCATTGTTCTAAATGTTGTAGCCAGCAGGACCAGGGAGGTGGTCATCCCCCTATACTCTGCTATGATGAGGCTGCACCTCAAGTGCTGTGTTCAGTTTGGGCCCCTCACTACAAGAAAGACATCAAGATCCTGGAGTGTGTCCAGAGAAGGGCTATGAAGCTGGTGAAGGGCCTGGAACACAAATCATGAAGTGCAGCTGAGGGAACTGGGGTTGTTTAGTCTGGAGAGGAGGAGGCTCAGGGGAGACCTTATTGCTCTCTACAGGTACCTGGAAGGAAGTGGTTGGGAGCTGGGGGTTGGCCTCTTCTTGCAGATAACCAGTGATAGGACTAAAGGGAATGGCCTCAAGTTGCGCCAGGAGAGGTTCAGGCTGGAAATTAGGAGATACTTCTCAGAAAGAGTGGTCAGGCATTGGAACGGGTTGCCCAGGGAGGTGGTGTAGTCACTGTCCCTGGGGGTGTTTAAGAAAAGATTGGATGTGGTACTTAGAGACATGGTTTAGTGGGTGATATTGGTGGTAGGGGGATGTTTGGACAAGATGATCTTGGAGGTCTTCTCCAACCGTAATGATTCTATGATTTTGATTGCAAATAAATCAAATTAATTTCCCTCACGCAGAATCTGGTTTGTTCATGTCGGTAATTGTTAAGGGGTCTCTCTGCCTTTACCTCAACCCACAGGCTTTCTCCTTATGCTGGTGAGGAGGGGGAGCGAGTGTGCAGCTGGGGGACCTTGGCCTTCAGCCAAGGCTAGCCCACCCCAATAGAGAAACCCACTGTAGAGAACACAGGCAGCTGGAGTCAGCCAGAGCCAGCTGAGAGCAAGAGACGGGGAAGGAAGGGCCACAGGGAGAGCAGGGAGACAAGTGGAAAGAGAACACTGTCAAGTTGAGCCCAGGCAGAAGTGGGAGGTGGTTCAGCGAGCAACAAAGTGAAGTCATGGAAAGAAAGAGTTCCTCCTGTTGTTTTTGTTTTTGTTTTTGTTTTTGTTTAATCAGCGGTGGAAGGATACAAGGCATAGAGGGCAGTGTTGGAGGGTGAGGAAGAAAAAGGCAGCAGAGCAGCCATTTCAGACAGGAACAGAGACTGTGTCCTGCCCTCCTTTCCATCCATTCCCAAGACACTGCAGGCTGAATTGCATCCTTATGGGAACTGGATTGAAGTGTAATGGCCACGCAGTCCCAGTATGTCCCAGTAAATGCTTGCAATTCTTGCTGGAAGATTTCTCTCAGCTACCGACAATCAGAACTCCTTTTCTGGGAAAAGCAGCCAAATCCTCTAAGGGAACATCCTATCTGGGCTGTGCAAGATCAAACACATCTTTAGAGCATGGTCTGGTTCCTGAGCTGATCACGCTTCATGACTTCTAATCTTCTCTGGATAGAGGAAATGACTAATGAAAAGAAACTTCATAAGATAAACAGTTATAGAAAAAAAATCTTTTTTTTTCCTGCCAGATATTTCTATTTTATATAGATTGTTTCTGTCTTAGTAATTAAATGAATATTAGCACCTATATAATTGTTTTGTTTTGCATTTTTATTGTTCTCCATTCTTAATTGATGAATCTCATGGATATTTGGCAATATTGTTTTCTCCATCTTAAAAAATACATCTTGTTATCTCAGATATTATGCCTATTTCACAACAAATGCCTTAGGATGTGTTTCCATCCATAGCTGTGCTTTGCATCAGAACACCAATATACTATTTATGGGAAGTTCCTGTCAAAAAGATGGGATCTGAGAAGAATGAGGAATACTTATTGCACAATGTGTAGTAGAGGAATTAATACATGAATTATTGTTAAAGACAGCACTAACGATAAGGCAAATTGTAATGAAAAGACACAAAGGGAAGAATGAAGATAGGAGAAGGAAACTGAACTGCATAATTTTTTTTTTATGTAAGATGCAAGAAAAATCTTCAAGTCAGACTAAGCTGAAAAAGGACAGAAAATAGAATTTTATTTTATTTTATTTTATTTTATTTTATTTTATTTTATTTTATTTTATTTTATTTTATTTTTATTTTATTTTATTTTTGTACAGCTAATTCCAGCCTTGTTAGTCCAGTATTTAACAGCTGCATTTGCTTTTTGGCAGGTGAATAACACAAGGTCCAGAGATACTGCCCGTACCTACAAATCCTCTCTCACTTATATCCCAAAACCACCATAAGAAACAGCAATACTTCTATTTTTATGGTGATTTTCTATTGTTGAAGAAAACTTCAATTAGAAATAAATTAAATCTATCTGGGATGATATAAATTTGTCTTTAGCCTTTTCACAGTAGGAGTTAGGTGACTGGACTTTGGGTTCTTGCAATGCAGGAATTGCTAGCATGTCAGGTAACCCCACTATAACCACAGGGATCCAGTAAATACAACCAGTGGAGCTGAGAGTGTGACTAAAGGGGAGAGGACAGCAAGCAGATATCACAGCTTCTAGAGATGTCTCTGCTAAAAAAATATTGTACTCAATCATCAAATGTTCTCCAAATTCTGTTAACTGACATGAAACAGCTTCAGTGAAATTGCTGACCTGTAAAAAGCAAATGAAACACCAAAGAAAAGCTGTGACCCCTGTTATTTCTTTGAGTGTTCTGATCAGAACATTTCCCCTTCTTTCTCTGCTTTAGACAGAGATTAAAAAAAAATAAAAAACAAACAAACAACAAAAAAACCACCAGATTTAGATCCCCCAGAGGACCACAAAGACTTGTTTACTGACCAAAGAGAGCAAGAATTTATTATGCTGGGACCATGGCATAGGTACCCCTCTGCCCCTCCCCGGGTTGCCTGCGGGGTTCAGCATCCCTAGGACCTGCTGCCCCCCTGCCCGAGCACTCCCACTCCCCAGCACATGACATTTGCACCACTGGATGTCTCTGTAGGACCCTGAGGTAGTGGCAACGAAACAGAATATGTTGCCACAGACAGATATTAGGTTAAAATTGCAACAAATGACACACAATGACTGACAAGTGCTTTGGGTGGTGACATTGGTATAAGACAGGGAACAGAACTGCAAGGCACCTCTCCATGTTCAGCACTGTCAGAAGATACATGCCGGCACAGAACCAAAGGAGAAACAGATTCATCAGGATATACTTGGTCAAATCACGGTCGTGTAGGAAATAACAGGAGAATGGAAGTAACATATGATACAAATATATCAAGGAGCAACAAGAGCAGAGAGAAGTCAGAGACAGCCAGGTTCGGGACACAGACAGTGAATGGGTTCTTCATGTGGAAAAACATGAACCACATGACTATTCCATTTGCCATAAGTCCATACAGGCAAATAGTAATAGTGACACCTGAAATTATCAACATGTAATCCCTTATTATGCACTGAAATTCCACATATCCAGAAGTTGTGCAGAGAGGTTTGTTGTGCTGGTCTCTGCCATGGTGAAGCTCCTGCTCCGGGTGGCCACCTTGTCCCTCTTGCAGCCCCTCCTATGAGAGACAAGGAAGGAGAGAGAGATGAGGAGCATAGGCACTCCCAGCACTCACCGTCTCTGCCCATGATCCCAGGTTGTGCCCAGGACAGGCTCCCACAGCTCCAGCCCCATCCCTGGACAGGAGGCATCTCCCACCCACCCATCCCTGGCCTCCCACCTCCCGGAGCTCCTGGGAACAACACTGTCACAGGAGCACCAGCACACGGGGCCTCCGCAGGGCCAGGCTCGCCAGGAGAAAGGGGCTGGCGGCAGATGCCAGGGCCACCCTGCTCTGCTTCAGCCTCCTCCCTCGTGCCGCGGAGCAGACCTGTGCCCAGAGATCAGGTCCCGCAGTCAGGAGACTCCTCTCACAATCTCATCTCATCGGTGACAGCTTCCCCTCACATGTCTCTTGGGTGGTAATCTTGTCAGTAGGAGCTAGCCACGTCACCTCCTTCTGTTTCCCTCTGCTGTTTTTTATCAGGAGGTTCTGTTATGGTCCCAGTAAGAAATACTCCAGGAAATATCATATAAAAAGCCTTGTACTCGAGCTGAAACCTTGAGGAAGGAGAGGATAGCACAGACAATCTTATGTCCTTTCAGGTGTTGGGAACCCCAAGTCTTGCAGCATCAAATTGGCCTCTTATCAGGGCAGACCTTGTCTGTGGAAGTGTTACCTTATCATGGTAATTTAAAGTATTATAGGATTTTCTTAAAAGAGAGAACAACACATTGTTTCTACTGTCAAACAAAAATGGATGTTCACTTGAGAACCGTTGTGGCACTCTTGCCTTGATAAAGGCAAGGACACATAGGCGATGGAAGACTTCCTTACCTCTCACCTGCTAGTTAGTTAACCTTACCACCTGCATCACCAAGGGGGTGGTGGGGAAGAGATTTGGCAGGGCAGGAGGAAGGTAGAAAGGTGAGAATGAGTGCAATGACCCAGGGACCGTTAGCAGCATGGCTGAAACAGCAGAATCATAGACTCATAGACTCATAGAATGTCTCAGGTTGGAAGGGACCTTAAAGATCATCTAACTCCAACCCCCTGCCATAGGTAGTGATGCCACCCACTAGATCAAGATGGCCAAAGGCCCCATCCAGCCTGGCCTTGAACACCTCCCTGGATGGGGCATCCACAGCTTCTCTTGGCAAGCTGTTCCAGTGCCTCACTACTCTTACAGTGAAGAATTTCCTCCTAATGTCTAGTCTAAATCTATTCTCTTTTAGTTTAAGACCATTCCCCCTTTTCCTATCATTATTTACCTGAGTAAAGAGTCCTTCTCCACCTTTTTACAAGACCCCTTTAAGTATTGAAAGGCCACAAGGAAGTATCCCCGAAGCCTTCTCTTCTCCAGGCTAAACATCCCCAGGCTGAACATTCTCCAGGCTAAACATCCCCAGGCTGAACATTCTCCAGGCTGAACATCCCCAGCTCTCTCAGCTTTTCTTCACAGGAGAGGTGCTCCAGCCCTCTAATCATCTTTGTAGCCCTCCTCTGGACTCACTCTAACAGGTCCACATGTTTCTTGAGCTGGGGGCCCCAAACCTGGACACAGTGCTCCAGGTGGGACCTCACAAGGGCAGAGTAGAGGGGAACAATCACCTCCCTTGACCTGCTGGTCACACCTCTTTTAATGCAGCCCAGGATGCAGTTGGCCTTCTGGGCTGCAAACGTGCACTGCTGGCTCATGTTGGGCCTTTCATCTGCCAGAATCCCCAAGTCCTTCTCTGCAGGGCTTCTCTCAATGAGTTCTTCTCCCAGTCTGTACTGGTATTGCCCCAACCCAGGTGCAGCATCTTGCACTTGTACTTGTATAACCTCATGTGGCTTTTTCTCCAGCCTGTCCAGCTCCCTTTGGATGGCATCTATTCCTTCTTTGGTATCAACGGCACCACTCAGCTTGGTGTCACCTGCAAACTTGCTGAGGGTGCACTCAATCCCATCTTCTATGTCATTGATGAAGATATTGGAAAGCACTGGTCCCAAGACAGACCCCTAAGGAACATTGCTCATCACTGGCCTCCACCTGGACATAAAAACATTGACCACTACCCTCTGGGTGAGGCCATCAAGCCAATTCCTTATCCACTGGATGGTCCATCCTTCAAATCCATCTCCGCCATTGGGAGGTCAGTCTGGGTAGGGGTGTCTACTGGGGGGGTCATGGCCCCTCTGTCTGGGTTTCAGTCTTAGCCCTGGAGGTGTGGTGGGTGGACACCGTTTTTACCTCACTGGAAAGCTGCTTCGTAGTGCTCCCAGAATAGAGGGTAGAGAGACCAGTCCATCTCCCACCCTCCCTGCTCATCAGAGGGGGGCTTCTGGCTTTGCCCAAGCCTCATCAGCCACCCTCACGAGGGCTGCTGGGTCCTGGTGGCTCCCTCGGCTACCTCAAGTGGCCTCGATGCAGGAAACACTTGCACGCCAAGATCCCCCGCTCCACTGCAGAACACGTCTGCCCTGGAGCTGATTGCATTGGCAAAACCCCTTGGAAGTCTCTGGCAGCCTGTGGCCTTAACCCTCCTTCTTCCTCCCATCATTCCTCAGGTGTGGAATCACTCCCAGTTGTGCCAATCTGTTTCCTGCCCCCCCAGGCCCTATCACACACCCATGCCCTGCACCTGGGATGCCAACAGTGTACTCTCAACAGCCACCCATAAGGCAGAGCTCTGGCCTTGCCTTAACTTGCCATGAGAAATCACCGGTGCTCAGATAGACAACAGCACAAGGGCTTTGCCCTCTCTCTCTGATCACATCCCTGTCCTGTCTTCTCTGAGATTACATTTTGCGGGGTACATAGTGATGCAAATGTACTTTTATCTACAAGTGGTTCCTGTCTCACAATCTCATTTTGCATCATAAGGGCTGCCGTCCTCACTGCTTGTATTCTCTTTCATGTGTTTTCCATCTTCTGAATACCTCCTCTTAAGAGTTATTGCCTATGTTTTTTCTATGTTTTTCTATGGTGTTTTTTTTGTTTGTTTGTTTGTTTTTGCCTATGTTCATTCACAGAATGATGTCCTCCGAGGATATTTTTTGATTTCACATGGTGAATGTACATTGATGAACCCAGCCCAGAGTCTCTCCGGGGGGAGCCAGTCTTGAGCTGCAGGAGACGGGACCTCATATAGACTTAAAACAAGGGTAGAGCTAGTTCCACCCATGAGAAGGTGGTGGTGAAAAGGCTTCCAATAGGTGCAACACCTTCATAATGCAGGCAAACCCTGGGTGCTCAGGCCTGACCCTAGCTGGATCCCGTGGTCCATGGGCTGGAGGTGAATGGGTAGGGTCAGGACAGAAAAGGGGCTGCTGTTGCCTTCAGGGCCCTGGAAGAGGGAATCAGAGAGCCTCAAAGTGTACAGGGTCGTGTGCTGTGGTGTTCAGTCATGTTTCATGAATTGAAGTTCCAGCCCCTTCATTTTCCGTTCCCACAGTTGGGCCAATCAGATATCCGATCATCATTGTCCTTCAGTGACAGCATTTTGTGTGTGTGTGTGTTTTGTTTTCTTCACCGCCACTGTGAAAAACATTGCCCAGTACTGATTTCTTCTATGGCTTTGTAGCATTGCATTTGTCACAAGTGTTATCTTCCATGCTTTGACACGTTAAAGTAAAGCCTCTATCTGGGGGCAATGTTTCTGAAATAAAGTTGGGAGAAGTCTTTGAGCACCAATTTACATGTGTTTAGAAACACTGAGCAAAGACTGCATGCTGTTGCACAGCCGCACATCAGACTTTACCCACTGTTGAGGGTCCCTGCCTGGCCTCTCTCACTCTCACCTTTCTGCCATTCTCTTGCCCAGGGAGTGACTTAAATAATGACTTCTGACACAGAGCTTTCCCCATACAGACAAGGGGTGCTGCTGGGAAGTAACAGTACAACACATTAATCTGCAAGTCTGTTCCCAGAGCTTCCTGGTATGGGATGATCCTTCCTTCAAACTCCTCTCACTTTGTACTTGAACAGTCCAGCCAGCATGGTCATTCATTGACACCATGCTCCTCTCCCTTCCTTTACTTCCAAGCAGAAGACTTTGTTTGCATTTGGCTCTGCAGGGATTTTCTTCTACAGCTGTGTGGCTATACCTGAGTTAGTTGCAATACGTGCCAGGTTTGCCACACATTATGGCAAAGCCTCTGTCAGGGGGCGAAGTGTCTCAGGAGACAGCAGGAGAAAGTCTTCCACACACAATGAAACCCAGCAGCCCCCGAAGTGGCAAAACAAAGCTGGTGGATGGGGAGAAGAAAAGGAAGGGGGTGACGTGGCCAGCTCCCACTGACAAGATCACCGTCTGTGAGACATGTGAGGGGAAGCTGTCACCGATGAGATGAGATTGTGAGAGGAGTCTCCTGACTGTGGGACTCGGTCTCTGGGCACAGGTCTGCTCCGCGGCACGAGGGAGGAGGCTGGAGCAGAGCAGGGTGGCCCTGGCATCTGTCGCCAGCCCCTTTCTCCTGGCGAGCCTGGCCCTGCGGAGGCCCCGTGTGCTGGTGCTCCTGTGACAGTGTTGTTCCCAGGAGCTCCGGGAGGTGGGAGGCCAGGGATGGGTGGGTGGGAGATGCCTCCTGTCCAGGGATGGGGCTGGAGCTGTGGGAGCCTGTCCTGGGCACGGCTGGGAACGGGGCCCTTCCTGGGCACAACCTGGGATCACGGGCAGAGACGGTGAGTGCCGGGAGCACCGATGCTCCTCTTCTCTCTCTCCTTCCTTGTCTCTCATAGGAGGGGCTGCGAGAGGGACAAGGTGGCCACCCGGAGCAGGAGCTTCACCATGGCAGAGACCAGCACAACAGACCTCTCTCTGAGCTACACAATTTTTCAATATCTGGACTCTTTTGAAAATAACACGCACATATGCTTAAGACTATCTTATGAATCTCTGGTCTTTTTAGGTGTCTGTATGGGGATTTCTTTGTGTGGACTTGCAGTGAATGGGATAGTCATATGGTTCCTGTTTTCCCACATGAGGAACCCATTCGCTGTCTACATCCTAAATCTGGCTGTTGCTGACTTCGCGCTGCTCCTCTTCTCTTTTTTGCTCATGTTGGCAATTTTGATCTTAACAATTTGTTCTCTCTTTGATTATATTATTCTTTCCTATATAGAACTTGAAATTATAGTTGGATTTCTGTGCCACTTCTTTGACCTCAGCAGCCTGGGTCTACTTACAGCAATTAGTGTGGACCGCTGTGTCTCTGTTTTCTTCCCAATCTGGTATCGTTGCCATCGCCCAAAGCACTTGTCTGGCATTGTGAGTGGGTTGCTCTGGGTTCTTGCTGGATCTTTTGTTTCCTCAATGTATCTTAGCTTTTACTTTGTTAAACGATATGGGGACGCATTTGGAGGTATAGCCATTGCAATCACTGTGACTTTATCATCAATGATGTTGATTTCCAACCTGTCCCTGTTCATCAAACTCCGATGTGGCTTTCAGAGACGACACCCTGGGAAACTCTATGTTGCTGTCCTGCTCAATGTGATCTTCTTCTTTGTCTTTGCTATTCCTTTCAGCGTAGAGGTATTCTTCAATCTTCCGCGCACACAGGAACTATTTCCTGACAAAGTATCTTTTTTGCTGGCATTGCTGAACAGCAGCACCAATCCCATCATTTATTTCCTGGTGGGCAGCTGCCGGCGACGCCGGATCCAGGGCTCTGTGAAAGCTGCCTTCCGTCGGGTGTTCGAAGAGAACGCGGTGAGCGAGGAGGGGAGCCGCACACCCAGGGACATGGCATCAGAGACCACTGTGTGAGGCCCTGCTGGGGAGGAGGCCTGGAGGCACAGAGCCTGGCAGGCAGCTCAGAGCCTGCCTACTGCGGGGAGGGACCACCGCTGGAGCTGGGCAGGGGGCGCGTATGGCACGGAGCTGGCACGGCACTGCCCGGCCAGGCTCAGTCCCCACACGCGGGCTGTCTTCCCCATTGCAATGCCCCTCATTGCGCTGATCCTATGAATAAACTCTGGCTCCCTCTGGTCGGCAGATGAGTTTCGTGGTCTTTGGGGAGACATCCTGCCCAGGGAGAGTCTGGCATGTTAGGCCCTGGGGGAGCTCTGGCTGTCTGCTGTGCAGGCAAGGCAGGGCTCTTCAAAAAGGATTGCAAAATTGGGCAAGCCAATGGGTCCGGGTTGGTCATGGGGAGCTCTCCATGCTCTGCTGCTGAAGGGAAAAGCTGCCTTAGGAGGCAAATGCTGCCATGGGAAGCAGCAGTGTGACTTGCCCAGGGCAGCCCCGTCCTGGCCCCACTCCCTGTGATGGTGTGATGGCAGGGCAGGCCATGCCTCTGCGTGGGTGGTGAGGGCTGAGGAGAAGGAGGGGGCCACGGGGCACGTGGGAGGCAAAAATCCCAGACATCAAGTTTGGGAAGCAGATGCTAGCGTGGTGTGCCTGAACCAGCGTGGAGCTGGTTCACGCGCACTTGTCCGCATGGGGAGGTGCAGTGCCACATGGCGCTGGGGATGTCCAAAGCCCAGGGTCCCAGCTCAGGTCGCCCCTGTGCTTTTGGCAGTGGCTCACATGCCGTGACTTGCTCACATGCTGCAGGGCACACCTGCACTCAGACCCTGCTGCTCAGGGCATCCTGCAGCACCAGTCTGCAAACAAGTTTAATTCCCACCCGCAGAGCTGAGACTACATCCAAAAAGGCACAAAAAAAAAAGAAGGGGCACATTATCAGAAGGGGAGGAAGCTGGCTTCAATGTGTATGCACAATGACATGTTTGTATGGGAATGTTTGTGGTGATTTTACCCTGCTGGGCAGCTAAACTTCACCACAACCACTCTCCCACTCCCCCTCCTCAGAAGAAGAGAGGGAGAAGAAAGTATGCTGGAAAGAAAAAAAAGGCTCCCAGGCTGAGGTAAGGATAATTTAATTAAATCATAGAATATCCCAAGTTGGAAGGGACCCACAAGGATCATTGAGTCTAACTCCCGGCTCCACACAGGTCTACCCAAAAATTCAGAGCATATGACTAAGAGCAAAGTCCAAATGCTTCTTAAACTCCAACAGGCTCGGTGCTGTGACTACATCCCTGGGGAGCCTGTTCCAGTGTGTGACAACCCTCTCAGTGAAGAACCTTTTCCTCATATCCAGCCTGAACCTCCCCTGTCACAGCTTGATTCCATTCCCTCGGGTCCTATCACTGGTCACCAGAGAGAATAGATCGGCACCTGCCCCTCCACTCCCCCTTGTGAGAAAGCTGTAGGCTGTGATGAGGTCTCCCCTCACTCTCCTCTTTTCTAGGCTGAACAGACCTAGGGACCTTGAAAGGGGTACAAGGAAGAGAGGAAAGGGACAAGGAAGAGAGGATAAAGAAAAAGAAAAAGAAAAAGAAAAAGAAAAAGAAAAAGAAAAAGAAAAAGAAAAAGAAAAAGAAAAAGAAAAAGAAAAAGAAAAAGAAAAAGAAAAAGAAAAAGAAAAAGAAAAAGAAAAAGAAAAAGAAAAAGAAAAAGAAAAAGAAAAAGAAAAAGAAAAAGAAAAAGAAAAAGAAAAAGAAAAAGAAAAAGAAAAAGAAAAAGAAAAAGAAAAAGAAAAAGAAAAAAAGAAAAAAATCAAAGGCCACACAGAAGCATAGAGAGAGAAAAAAATATATTCTCTACTTCCCATCAACGAGCAATGTTCAGCCACATACTGGGAAGCAGGGCCGCAATATGCCTGGCAGTTGTTTGGGAGGACAGACATCTTCATAACGAGAGCACCCCCTCCTCCTTCCCCTTTCCCACCTTTTATTGCTGAGCCTGACACCATATGGCATGGAATATCCCTTTGGTCAGTTTAGGTCAGCTGCCGTGATGTCCCTTCCCCACCTCTTGCCCACCCCCAGCCTGCTGGCTCTTGGAGGGGTTTGGAGGGTCCCTTGATGCTCTGCCAGTATTGCTCTGCAATAGACAAAACACTGGTGTGATACCAGTGCTGTTCTAGCTACACGTGCAGAGCATAACACAGTACGGGCTGTTGCAGGGAAAGTTAACTCCATCCCAGCCAGACCCAGTACAATGTCCTCCTCCGACCTAAAGCTGAGATCCCTTCTGACAAGCATTGTAGCAATAACAACATGAACATCGATTGAGGGGCCCTTCTCTGAGGACCCAGCCACGGCAATTCACTGTGCTCAGGGTTCCTGTCTCCATGATGCTTCCTAGGCGCTCCTGACCATGCCTGGAAAGTCAACGCTGCAGATACAGGTGTATATATTTATAGCATCGTAGAACTGAACACTGATCATTATGGAGTTTTCTTTGTCAATGTACTATTATATTTCATAAGAAACAACCTAAATCATTGTTTGACTTAAAAGAAACTTCTTCCAGAATGTTGGCTCTTTTCTTTATAGCATATTTAACACTCTTTTTTTCATAACTTTTAAATAATGATAATAATAATAATAATAATAATAATAATAATAATAATAATAGTTCTTTTTGTACATTTCGTACTTCCTGTGATGTTTTCTTCCTGAAGTATGGTCAAAGAAAATACAAGACTAACTTGGCAATGGTTTCAATAAAACATGAAAAGATTCCACAGAGAAGTCCCTTTAACAATCTTCATGCTCCAGGCTGGACAGGGTATTGCCCCGTCACGCCTTAGGAAGAGCACTGCTGGATGCTGCCCTCTTTGTCTCTCTCACTCTTACTCATTCTTCCTTCTCGCCTACTCTCAGATACATGCAGGACACACTGGTGAGGAGAGGCTCGCTGGCAATGCAGCCCCACCAAAATCCCCCTCGCGGACCAGGTGACCCAGGTGGGTTTCCCTGAGCAGGAACAGGAGCTCTGGGACCTTGGCTGGCTGCAGTGACTCATCCAGCACTGCGGCACATTCAGCACTGGGACACATCCAGCACAGGGACACGTCCTGCACTGGGACGGATCCTGCACAGCACCAGCAGCAATTCCCCACACACCTGGGGCGGGTGCCAGGGGGGGCAGGTGCAAGGTGTGGATCATGGCTCCAGGGCTGCTGGCAGAGCTGGCCCAGCATACCCAGTCTTTATTCCCAAATTTTCCTGGCACTTCCCCTTTATTTTTTGCCTGTTCTCCCCACCTCAGTCCCACACACTGTCTTCTGTCTAATGCTTTCTCTCTAGGAATATCTTAGAGGTATCTCTGCCCCCATTACTCTTTCCCTCTGTCGGTCTCTGCTATGGAGACTGGCATCTATCTCTGCCTGAAATGGGTGATGTAGTCTTGGTAGGTGGAGAATGTGTTTGGAAGCTTCCAGGAACCATTTTGCAATTAATTATTTTCAAACTTATGCAGGGTTTCAACTTCAGGGAAGGAATTTAAAACACACAATGGCTGCAAGTGATCTGACAGGAGGGGACAGGAGTGGCCATCCTCACATCCTTGGCTTTCATGTGCCAAGACAACTCCAGCCCTGAACCCTTGGTTTGCACCCTGAAGCGGGTGGAGCTGTTCACACTGCTGTCAGCATGGAAAGGCAGAAGTGTTTTAATTGACAATCCCATGGGAAGGCACCACTGCTAAGTATTGACCTCATCAGCTCCAGGCAGTGCTCCTGTGACCAGCTGTGCACATGGAAGGTGGAGCTAGTGGGCTCAGAGAGAAGGGGGCACCTCTTTCGAGTTTGCTTCTCTAGTGTTGTCCCACAGTCTCACCAAAGAGACAGTGATGCAAGCAGATGCTCTAGCCTGTGTCTTCATGCAGGTGCGGTGAATGAACCTCTGAAGGTGTTCGTGTTTATTTGGTGGCTGCACACAGGGCCTCAGAGCTGGCTCAGCCCCCAGCTCACACAAATGCCTCTCCACCTCAGCACAGCTGAGAGTGTAGGTGCACCTGATTTTAAAAAAGAAAGCTTTAATTAGCTCTGAAGCTTGTGCCTGGAGGAGATGGAGGATCTGGTATGATGCATCGAGCAGCCTGCAGGAGCATGCACCCTGCATGCACAGGCATCGCTGCACAGGTTGTCACTGCTGAGCAGAGAAGGGCTGGCTTGTCTTTCCTACAACACTGCTCATTTCCTTTCATTCCAAAGCCCCTGGCTTGTCCATGGGGACCACGGGTGCCTCCCAAGCATGCTGTGCCTCATCCTACTGCAGCTGGAACACCACTGGAACAGCTGGGATGCAGCAGCTGTTGGCAGTGACAAGACCTCCCCATTCACGTTGTGAGGGCCCTGGGCAGCCAACAGCATCTGCCCAGAATGCGGCAGGTAGCAGAGAAGAAGCTGCCTGCAAGAAGTCTGCAGTTCAGCTCCACCACCACATTAGAGCTGGAAGCTCTTCCTGGGAACAGCTGAGCACACAGGGAGCACCAAGTGACCGAGTTTCATTCCAGACCCCAGCTCCTCGTAGGACGGGCTGACAGATGTGGAGGGCAGGAATGCACCCAAGGAAAGAGGAGCCAAGGAAGCACTGCCACTGCCCCTTTCACCTGGAGGGTCCCTGCTACCAGGATTCAGTTCTCACGGCTTCAGCAGTGTCGTTTCCATAAAAAGTTAATTGTTTTCCTTCCATCTCCCAGTATCCTCTGTCACATTGAAAATCCAGACTTTACAGAGTCTTCAAGCAGAGCTGTCCTTTTCAGTTTGTTTTTGATCCTAACGTTACTCCTCTTGTTTTTCTGGAGAAGGACGAGACACACCAGAAGTGGATACAGTCCTCAGGTTGTGGTTGCAAAACGGCTCAGGCTAACCATCTGACAGCCCAGAGGAGAGCGGAAAGGACTGCAAGAGCCAGTTCCAGTCCAAACCATCGCGTGCAGATGGCCCACACGATGCGTGGACAAAACTCAGTTTGCAGCCTTGCTGCCAGAAGAAGCACTGCATTTTGGGGAAAGCCTTCTGGGGATGATCTCACACACACGCCTACTTCCCTGTTCACAAAGTTGAATGGGAGTTCTTTGCATAGTCTTTGCATGTGTCCACACCCGCTAGGGGTGCACACACAAAGCTTTGCCCAGGCATTATTCTGCTCTGCTTTGCCAGACTCTTGCATCCAGAAGCGCTCAGCTCTTCAGCAGACACACCAAAACAAAGCACCAGCAGGAGCTAAGAGCCTCCATGGCTTTGCTTTAATAGCACACTGGCTAGAGCAAGCTCACTTTTGAAGAAGGAATGGCTCAGACCTGTTAGATAGGACAGATTCAAAGCAAAGATTTCAAAGTAAAAGGTTTTGATGGGTGTTTCACCACCTGCCCAGCGCCAACCCCAGGCACAGGTTCCTGTGCTGCCCAGCACATTTTGTTGTATTGCAGCTAGTTCTGCGCACCACCAAAGCCATTGTTCTTGCCTCACCCTGTCTCACGGGACACCTCCATCCCTAGAGCATCCTCTCCCAGGGAGGGACTGGAGAGGGTTAAACATTTATTTCCACTGAGCCTTCACTGGGAGTTTCGCTTCTGTTTTCAGGCTCTGTGATGTCTTCAAAAGCCCTCTGACAAGCCAGCCTAGGAGAGATAGGGAACTTCTTTGTACAGCTCCCTGCCAGGAAATAAATAACAGGGTTGATACTGCTGCTCACACAGGCAAACAGGAGAGGAGTGTCAAAGAAGAGAACTGAAAAATCAAACAATCTTAGCAAAAGCCAGTAAGGAAAGTCAGCATTGAAGAAGAGGAAGGAGATGACAATGAACAGAACCACAACACAGAGCTTCCTCAGGGGATATTGCCATGAACAGCACAAGACCTTGGCAAAAAGGGTTAGACTGGAAAGAATCAGGATAAGCACCGACAACAGGTAGCTCAGGGCGAAGATGACAACTGCCACTGGGGAGAAGTAGAGGGTCACAGTAAGCAAGAAGGAGAGGGCCCAGAGCAGGGCGCACACAAGTGCTGGCAAGTGCCAGGAGCGATGGCAGGGCCAGCAGGCCCGGGAAAGGGCAGACAGGGACGTGCTGGCACCGAAGGCTGCCAGGAGGTAGATGCTGGTGGTGAAAACAAAGATGATGATGATGTTCAACATAGCCATCACATCCCATGAGCCCAGCCTGTGACAAAAGCTCGGTGGTCCATAAAATATCACAAGGGCGATGGCAATGGAGAGGAGGAAGGTGAAGTCAGCGACGGCCAAGTTGAAGACATAGACAGTGATGGGGTTCCTGCGGATGTGGGAGCTGAGGAGCCAGAGGACAGCCCCATTGCCCACCAGCCCGCAGAGGCAGATGAGCAGCGTGGCAGGGACTTCGCTCAAACTGTCGGCTTCACAGTCGGTCCACTTGTAGTCTTCCTCATGTGAGGCAGCCTGCCTCATCAGCCCACGCTGCCAAGCCCCGTCATGCGCCATCCCACTGGGCCAGCTCCAGCAAGCAGGGCTGTCTCTTCCTGTGCTGGGAAACAGCATGTTCATTGCGAAATATCTGCCGCTTCGCCTTCCCCTTGCACAGCTGGAGGGATGATACGAAACAGAGGCGTGTCAGAAGCTCCAGTGTGCCCCCACACTGGGATTTTAAGGTCCTTGCAGCCATACCTCATCTTCCACATGGAGAAGCACAAAGAAAAATGAGGAACGGGGGGGATGGGGGGATGGGTATAACATGCCTGGCACAAAAGCGTGTACAGGAATGGAGCAAAAGCTATGGAGATGCCTCTTTCCTGGCTTTGGACAGGTTAGATCTGGAGGAGGGAAATAGGGGGATGAAGGGATTGTCCTTGGAGATGTCAAAGAGCAAGCAGTTTTGGGGGTGGATCTGACATGGACTCTCAGGTGCCTAATATTACAATTGATATTACTAAGCAGCTGGGTTCCTTCAGTGAGACACTAATTTCAGTATTTCCCTACCACCTTTCCCCAAACATTTGTACATCTTAATGAGCTACTGTTCTCCAATCAGATTTGATACAAATGACCAGCAAGTTCAAAAGCAAAGGGGGGGGGGGTAGAATGTGGCGGAGGAGGGGGGGAGAAGGAGGGGGGGGGGGGGGGAAGAAGGAGGCAGGGGGGTGCACTGATTAGGATGGGAAAAAACACCTGGAAAACCTGACCTTCTTTTCTGTCGCAGCCTGGAGACCTTCACTGGAGCAGACGTGCTGCAGACCTCTTGCTTGCCAGCTGCTGTCCTGTGACAGGATCTTCTCATGAGGTTTCCTGGAATTACCGCTTATAAACTGGACCATGCCTGTCCTGGTGAGCTTGTGCGGCATCCAACATGGTGTGTTTCTCAGGCCCTTTTACAAACTGCTTTGTCGTGTTCTCAGGAGTTCTTGCAAACATGGAACTACTTCACAGCATTTGATGATATCAGGGTTCTGGTTATAATCTAGGCTTGTGTTCATACAGGAAATGACTAACAAGTCTCAGAAGCTAGCCCTATGGGAAAAACAAATCATCTCGCTGTCAGGTTCCTCTTTAATTTCACTTTAAAGCAAACCCAATCCCAAAATTTTCATATCTTTGAACTGGACAGACTTTTTTTCCTGTAGTCCAGGCGGTGATCTTTAGGACCCTGTGCTACAAGCATGGCATTGCTGTAAAATTTCTGTCCGATTCAAAACTAGGTTTGCCACTTACATACCACAGCTTCACAGTGACACATGGCCTTCAAATACACAGCTTCCAGGAGCATGCTACTATGAGCAGCAAAGCTAACTGAGACTTCCTAAGACAATAGTTTCTGGAGAGCTGAACTCCAGCGAGATGAGTCGTACCCAGAGTGGCTGCAGTGTAAAGAGCTCCTGCTGCACCTGAGAGGAAGGGGTGCTCCTGCTGGGACCTGGAGCATGTAGCGGCTCCAGGGCTGAGACCTCCTCCTCTCTTCCCTGCTGACACTGCCTTTGTGTCCCCAGATACTCCCCTGGCAACCCCAGTCCCTTCGAGTGCAAACAAGTAATGATAAGAAAGCTCCGAGGTATGCCGGTGTGGTGTTGTGCAACATTATGGTCACTGCCCATGTGCTCTGAGAAAGAGCAGAATTACACAGGGTTTCTCAGCTTCTGCTTTTGCAGGCAACATCCTGAGATCAGTTACCTGCTTTTTTTTTATTTCCAACACAAGATTTACAAACATCAATTATTTGTTTGTGTCGAGGTTAAGTTCATACATCTTCAGCAGAAGCTATGTTCTGTAAATATTATGGCTGTGGTAGCAGTCACTGCTGTCTGTCAGGAGAGCTCATGAAACTGTCCAGTAGGCAGAGCTCACCCCCTTTGAGCTATCACCTGCCAGAGCCTTCACATACTCTATTTCTGTCCCTTTATTTAGGACTGCCCATGCAGTTTGCTCTATGGGGTTCTTCACCCCACGCACAGAACTGCACTTGCCAATGGTCATCCACCCCTGTCTGTCTGTCTGTCTGTCCATCCTCTGTCCAGCCTGGCCCAGTGCTGATTGCAGGCACTTGCCTCTTTACCCTGTCCCTTCCTGCCTCCCTAGTTAAACCCCCCTGATGGTGTCAAGATTTGTTTGCTGAACGATGCTGTCAGCTCCATCTGCTAGAAGTAGATGGACCTTTTCTGCCAAACAGTGGTGCAGGTGGATACCAGGACAGGGGGAGATGAAAACTTCTTTTCTGTCCCTCTCCATCATCTCCTCCAGTATGGGGGCTTGTGAGGATCAAGGCACTGGATGCTCAGTGCTTTAGTATCAGGCACCAAGGCCCCAGAGCAGGGATATCTCCACCCAGGGAAGCAGACAGGGTATGGACTGAGGCCAAGAGCGTGGTCAGGTTTACCCTGGAGAACAGATGACACAGGACTTCCAGACCACATAATTGTAGCAGTGCAAACTGCTGGGCAGCATGAGGAGACTGTCACTTTAATTTTGAGAAAAGCAAGCACATCCCACAGAACCAGCGAGTGTAGATACTGCAATCAGCATTAAATGATGTAAAAGACAACTTTATTAAAATAAGTTAAAAAGACATTTGAGAGGAGAACCAGCCCTGCTCCCCTGGAAACCTCATCGAGGACAGCTGTGACCCAGGGGTCAGGCATCTGTCCACGGCTGGGCCTGCTCGCCTGGCTGGGCAAGGGCTCTGCTCCCATGGGTGCTGGAACGGGGCGCGGAGGAAGGCCTGCCCGGGGGGATGCTGTAGGTAATTCTCGACACAGGGCCCTCACCCACCATCCGCGGATCTGCCCTGTCTTCAAAGACCCTCTGGAGAGCCATTTTGACAGATTCTCTGAAATTCTGCTTTTTGTAGTTCCCAACCAGGACATAAATAATTGGATTGCTGCTGCTGTTGATGGCAGCCAGCAGAAGGCAGATGTCAAAGATAAAATTGGTGTAGACATAGAAGTTGAGGAAGATCTGGACACTGAGTGGGATAGCAAAGAGGAGGAAGAAGAAAACAGTGAGGAAGGATGACAATGTACAGCCTCCCTGGGTGGTATTGCCATGATCTACACCTAAGCTTAATGAAGAGGATCACATTGGAGATGACCATAAAGGGGGGTGAAAAAGCAGAAACTGAGAAAGCAGAAGGTTGCAAGAACCACCCAGCTGCATTCAGAGTGACCCAAATCATACATAAAGTACACGAGCCCTGACAGCACACAGGTGAGAGCCCAGAGCAGGCTGCACATGACAGCTGTCAGGAGCTGTGGCGATGGCATCGGTAACAGAAGGGCCAGAGGGTACCCAGGCACCTCTCCATGCTGATGGCCATGAGGAGATACAGCTGGAGCTGTATGTTAGCAGAACCTGGAGTGAAATGGTAGGAGCACGTGCAAAAGCTGTGGGTGAAAGCAGCTGAGCATGGGCACATGATACATTACAAGGGAAACTGATGTGCAGAGGAGAAAGCAGGCATCCGCAACAGCCAGGTTGAGGACATAGGAAGTGAAGAGATTCCTCCTGATGTGGAAGCCGAGGAGCCAGAGGATGGTCCCGTTCCCCACCAGGCCACACAAGCCGATGAGCAGCATGATGCTACTAATGACGATTTCCGGGACATGGCCTGCAAAGCATCTGGTCCCATTGTCTCCATCCCCTGGACCATAACCTCCATAGATGGGGGGAACACTGTACTTCAGCCACGGACTGTGGTGTTGGGATGTCGCTCCATCCTCCTCCTTGCTGTCTCCTGCTCACCTAGGGAAAGGAAAGGGATGATGGAAAAGCAATGACTCTTAGGTCCCCACTGTTGTGCTGCTCTGGTCATTCAGTCCTTCCCTCGCCTCCATGGGCTCCAACATCTGCAAGCCAGAGAACAAAGAATGGAGTGGAGAAAAAAATAAAAGATGAGAAATAGGGATAAGAGGGAAAAGCTTGGGCCCAGGATGGAATGCTACAGACAGAGAACTGGAAGAGGAGTGGAGCAAGAAAGGAGAGGCATGCAGGACCCATTTGCCTGTCAAGGACTGGCAAGGGCTGAGCTGGCTAATGAAAACGTGGCCACTTCTTTATGAACCAAAAGCACTGATTTGAAAAGACGGTGATGTTGTCAGCTGTCCCTCCCACGTGCAGCAGGGAATTCCCTGTCTCCCTGTCAGTGGCTGCACATTTGTCCATGCATCCAGCAGAGTGGCCGGAGACAGCAGGAGGTGATCATGGCAGAACTGGCACCACAGCTTGGGCTGCAGTACCTCCATCCCAGCCTGCCCAGGTAGCCAGGGCTGGGGAGCAGAGGGCCCTCCGCTGATGGGGATTGTAAAACTCTCCAGAGCATCTCAAGAGCATCTCAAGACTCAGAATGCTGCATGTAGCCTTAACAAAGGGAAAAAAAATGAAAAAGAAACAAAAACAAAAAAAGAGAGAGAGAGAAAGAGAGAGAGATCATTGAAAGCAGCATACGATCTCCAGGAACACAAATGCGACTTCTGAGAAATGAGATACATGTGCATGCAACAATTCTGCCAGACAGCTGGAGTATTTCATTTCTGGATGCTTAAGCTATCTGAGGATGGCCAGGAGGTTACATTCTTGGATCCACATGGCGCTGCAGGTACTCAGCACTACATTTGCATGTGCATCCTTGCCTGCTCCAGCCCTTCCTGCCCTGCACTCAGGAGCACTGCACCAACAATGTTTTTCCCCTGCTGGCTCTTCCAACGGGACCCAGCCCCGCCAAAGGCACTGGGTGGAACACGGGTGCTGCGGATGTGGCCGTGCCACTACTGGGCAGCCAGTGCTGAGCTCAGTGAAGGCTCCTGTGGAGCCACCACCATCTGTATCCGCAGCTTCCACCCTCAGCGAGATGCCAGTGAGGGGCAGAGCTGAGGGTGCAGCTGACAGGATGGGGATGATGGTGTGTGCTTGTGCAGAACAACTTCTGCTGAAGGGAATGACTTTAACAGGAAACCTTAGGAGTAGCTCTTCTGTTGCAGGAGCATTGGAACTGGAATTATATGTCGGGATGAATCTGATGTCTTTGGGAGCAAACAACATATTTTAGAGCAGCCTAAAGTCAGCGAGGAACCAGATGTTCATCCTGGCAGCCAGGACAGCAGCCAGGAGTGGCCGATCACAGGGACACTGATCTACAGGAGAGGTAGGGCACAGAAGGGTGGGTTCCCTTGGGAAAGGTCTTCTACAGCTGAGGGACCTGCCCAGAGCGGGTGTGGAGGGCCCGTGCCCCCAGGGAGCCGTGGGAGGGTTGAACCACAACCACGCTGAGGTCAGCAGCAGCAGCCCCTGGTCTGTGCACTACCAGAAGGATGGGACTGTAGGAAAACAACCACGAGTGCTCCTGAGAGCAAGAAGGAGGATGCGGACTTCCCATGCCACCACCGTGCCCCTGGTGAAGGGCTGGGAGGACTGCACTTCTCTGTAACAGCATGCTAGAAGGGAAGCACAGCACCTGAAAGCATCCTTCCTAGTACCTGTATTTGTACCATTAGGGGGTATTACATCTGGGCTGTAAGTGCTAGTGAAAACTACCATTCACTGTTCATTTATTCAAAGATAATTTATAAACTTTTATAAACTGTTAATGCCCAAATTCGACAACTAAAACTAGTTTTTGGCTCCACTTTGAACGTGCATTCCCTCGTGCCCATGAGACATCTTGGCGATAATTCCCACATTCTTCCCACAAGGGGAGTTGCTTCTTGGAAGCACTGCACTGGCCCTGCCAGCATCACCAGCATCACGCTTTTCCGCTGCGGGGCAATGCCCACCCCGCGTGGCTGGGAAGCCCTGAGATGTGGGGGAGTGGGACAAGGAGTGATAGAAATGCGTCAGGCAGAGAGGGAAGGCAGTTGTGACAGCTGGTCGCTGCTCTGGGAGGGGCATATTTAATCAGAAAAGCATGAGGAGCCATTCACAAAATTCTTGCATGGTTTCTGGCAAAAGCCACTTCCTTTGTGGGGAAAAAAAAAATCAAGATAAATAAAAACAAGGAAGCGGAGCTCTGACGTAGCAGTGGTTACAAAACCTTTCTCGATGCCACTGCGACCCCACTGTGGCTGGGGCAGCCTGTGTATGCAGCATAGGGGCACAGAGAAGAGCCAGGGGACGAGTCCAGCGACACCCTCGTGACCGGGAAATGTTCCTCGTTGCACAACTGGCCTGAGGGGGATGCGCTTCAGGATCTGGATTTGAGGGGAGCCTGAGATGCCAGGAAACCAACGTGGATCTGCCCAAGCCCTTCTGGAAAAACAGCCCTAGCCTGCTGATTCACCAAAGCTAACAGTTAAGTGCAATGTTTTTCTTCAGCCCTACCCCACTTTTCTTTCCTCCAGCACCCGCAGCCAGCACCTCCCTCCCTCCCCGCTCTCCTGGGGACAAGCTGCGCTCTCCCCAGTGCCTTTCCCCTGCCCTGTGCTGCCCTTTTGCAGCTCCTGATAACTCCTGTCCCCGTCCTTATGCCTCCCTCTCACATTCACAATGGGAGCCCTGTTCCCCGCCTCGTCCCACTCACCCTCAGGGTCCTGCTCACCCCCCTGCCCCCTGCTCTGACCGCAGCCAGGACCGCATCCCACCACCGCCTGGCCTCCTGCCATGGAGCCGAACCACACGGCCCCGTCTCCTGCACCACCCACGCCAACACCCGATGGAGAAGACGCATGCGAGATCGATGTCCCCGATATGGCCGTGGACGGCGTCACGTTGCTCATCTGCCTCTGTGGGCTGGTGGGCAACGGGGCCGTCCTCTGGCTTCTTGGCTGCCGCATCCGCAGGAACCCCATCACCGTCTACATCCTCAACCTGGCCGTCGCTGACTTCACCTTCCTCCTCTTCATGCTCACCTCCGCGCTCCTCTACATCCTGGACAACCTCTCCTGCAGCACCTTCCCTGTCTTCATGTACCTCAGGTCGTTCCTCCTGCCCCTGCTGCTCACCCACAACATGGGCATGTACCTCCTCACAGCCATCAGCATCGAGAGGTGCGTGTCTGTCGTCTGCTCCAGCAGCCCCTGCGGCCACCGCCCCCAGCACCTGTCGGCCGTGGTGTGTGCCCTGCTCTGGGCCCTCTCCATCACTGTAATTGCTGCAGTAGCTTTCCTGTGCCTGTCACACCAGCACGAGCAATGCCGTCTGGCCCTCATCTCCATGTACGCCCTCAACTTTGCTGTCTTTGCACCATCCATGGTCATCTCTAGCACACTTCTCTTCATTAAGGTCCAGTGCGGCTCCCAGCGGCGCCAGCCCAGGAGGCTCTACATCGTTATCTTCCTCACCGTCCTCTTCTTCCTCCTCTTCGCTCTTCCCCTCAGCATCTGGAATTTCCTGCAGCATGTCAGTTACATGCTGGGGCAGTCCCAGGTGGTTTTCCTGCTTGGCTGCATCAACAGCAGCATCAACCCCTTCATCTACTTCCTGGTGGGGAGCTGCCGGAGGCGCTGCTCCTTGGTGTCCCTCCAGGTCGCCTTCCGGAGGGTCTTCGAGGAGCTGGCCGATAACACGGTGTGCAGTGACAATGCCACGATGGACACGCTGAGCCCGGTCTGTTGAAGCCTTTCTGCTACTCTGCTTAAGGCCCCCCCAGATGATGGCTGGATGGCTGGTGGTTTCACTGGGGACCCAGATCAATAAATGCCTGCCCTGTTTCCCCAGATGTCACCCTCTCACTGCTCCCTGCAGACAATAACGGGGAGGGGGGGGGGGGCAGGGGTGAGAAGAGAGAACGTAATTACGCAATTTGGAGGTCAGTGGGGGGCAGGATTCCTGGCAGGATTCCCTGCAGGTGCACAGCTTTCCTTGTCCCCTCAACCCTCCCCAGCAGTACTATTCCCAAAAGGAATGTGCCCCAGAGGACAGAGTTCCCATCTCATGCTGTCAGACTGCCACATTTCTGCTTTTTTGGATGAGCGTTGCCTTTGGGAAAGGCTGACTCATGTGCAAGTGGGGAAAAACCTGCTCAGTGTCCTAAGCCCCTCTCCCACATCCCCTGTGCAGCCTCTCCCCTGCTCTGCCCCCCTCCTGTCTCCAGAAATGCCAACAGTGGGGACCAGGGGCACCCAGCAAGGCTTTGCCGATGCCCCGCGCTCCCACAGAGCTGGTTCCTGTGTCACTGCAGCTTGGTGTCGATACACATCAACAAATCACGCATCCCCGAGCAGCCTTGGGTCCATGTCCAGAGCCCGCTGCAAGGCTGGGGTCCTGGGGGAGGACACGCAGCGTGGGTGCCTCGAAGCCAAACCGACGCGGCACTGGTGCTGGGGTGGGACAGGCTGGGGGCGGCTCCCAGCCCCCAGGGCACGTGCCGGTGTCCCCACGCGTGGCATGCAGGACCTTGGGGGGAAGCCCCAGGTCCCCAGTCCATGGTCCCCGGACCCCAGCCCTGCCTCCGCCTGCTGGGATCAGGCGCTGAGCCCCAGGGCTGGAGCTCCCCGTGCGCCTGCCCCACTCCGCGCGTCCTGGTGCGCGCAGAGCCCCCAGCCCCGAGCCGCGTGCCCACCCCCACAGCCCCCCGGAGGTGCCCCCATCCCCCGGGCCACGGAGAGGAGGAACGAGAGGCAGCGGCAGAGCAGCGGCTTTATTGGGGGCAGGCGGCGGGGGCAGAGCCGGGGCCGGGCGGACGCGGGGGCTGGGGGCGCCGGGCGCTGTGCGGGGGGCTTCCCGCAACGGAGCCCGTCCCGGGCCGCCGGAGCCCCCGCACCGAGCGTCGAAGCGCCGCTTCTCCGGGGGCTTGCGCCGCCGGGCCTCGCGGAAGCCTCCGGTTTCCTCTTTCCACGCTGGAGGGCAGCAAAGCCCCGCGCTCCGCGTCGAGGTGGCCGGGAGGTGCGGGGACGGGACGCGACGGGACGGGGATGGAGGGGACGGGAGGGGATGGGGATGGAGGAAATGGGGACGGGACGGGGCGAGAAAGGGGTCCCGACGGATACGGGGATGAGGATGGGTTGGAAGGGGCGTGGGAGAGGATAAAAGAGGATGCGATGGGGATGGTATTGGGAGGGGATGGGGATGAGGATGGAAACAAATGGCGACAGAGATGAGGATTGGGATGGGACGCAGATGGGAACAGGACAGGGTTTAGGATGGGGACAGGGAAGGGGAGGGGAGAGAATGGGACAGGACGTGACAGGGTGGGGACAGAGATGGGATTAGGATGGGATAGAGATGTGGACGAGGACCAGATTGGGATGGGATGGCACAGGATAGGGAAGGGGATGGAGACAGGATGGGGATCCAGACTGGGACAGGGAATGGCATGGGATGGGACAAGGTGGGAGAAGGATGAGCTTGGATGGTGATGTGGGCAGGAAAAAGATGGGAATAGGATGAGGACAGGTTAGGGATGGGACAGGGGTAGTGATGGGGTAACGACAGGACATGAACACGTCCTGGCACGCAACCATGGGAAGGTGACCCATGGGCTGGCCATGAAGAGGTGTGGACAGCTGAGCACAAAGCTGGGGGACGCAGTGCGGGCAGTGAAACCACAGTGGCCTCTCAGCTGGAGATCACAGTGACGCCTGTCTCCTCGAAGACCCTCCGGAAGGCGACCTGGAGAGACACCAAGGAGCAGCGCCTCCGGCAGCTCCCCACCAGGAAGTAGATGAAGGGGTTGATGCTGCTGTTGATGCAGCCAAGCAGGAAAACCACCTGGGACTGCCCCAGCATGTAACTGAAATGCTGTAGGAAATTCCAGATGCTGAGGGGAACCATGAAAAGGAGGAAGAAGAGGACGGTGAGGAAGATAACGATGTAGAGCCTCCTGGGCTGGCGCCGCTGGGAGCCGCACTGGACCTTAATGAACAGGATCACATTGGAAATGACCATGGGTGGGGCAAAAATAAGGAAGTTGAGGGCATACATGGAGATGAGGGCCAGACGGCATTGCTCGTGCTGGTGTGACAGGCACAGGAAAGCTACTGCAGCAATTACAGTGATGGAGAGGGCCCAGAGCAGGGCACACACCACGGCCGACAGGTGCTGGGGGCGGTGGCAGCGGTACCAGAGCGGGCACAGGACAGACACGCACCTCTCGATGCTGATGGCTGTGAGGAGGTACATGCCTATGTTGTGGGTGAGCAGCAGGGGCAGGAGGAACGACTTGAGGTACTCGAAGACAGGGAAGGTGCTGCAGGAGAGGTTGTCCAGGATGTAGAGGAGCGCGGAGGTGAGCATGAAGAGGAGGAAGGTGAAGTCAGCGACGGCCAGGTTGAGGATGTAGACGGTGATGGGGTTCCTGCGGATGCGGAAGCCAAGAAGCCAGAGGACGGCCCCGTTGCCCACCAGCCCACAGAGGCAGATGAGCAACGTGACGCCGTCCATGGCCATATCAGGGACATCGATCTCGCACGCGCCTTCTCCATCGGGTGTTGGCGTGGGTGGTGCAGGAGACGGGGCCGTGTGGTTCGGCTCCATGGCAGGAGGCCAGGCGGTGGTGGGATGCGGTCCTGGCTGCGGTCAGAGCAGGGGGCAGGGGGGTGAGCAGGACCCTGAGGGTGAGTGGGACGAGGCGGGGAACAGGGCTCAGGGGACAGCAGGGCTGGAGAGATGCTGGGGACGGAGGGCTGAGGAGGCGGCTGCCCTGCCAGTGGTGGGCTGGGGCTGAGCGTGGAGCAGAGTCTGGAGCAGAGGGCAAGGGGCTGCAGGAGGGGGTGAGGGGGGGTGAGGGGGCTGCAGGGGCCTCAGGGGAGGTGCCAGCAGTGCCCTGGTCCAGGCTCACCCCCATCCCTACCTTTCCAGGCAGCGGTCTGTGCCCTGTCCAGCTGGAGCCGTCCTTGCCACTGTCCTCTCAGACAAGGAGATTTCGTGTCTCTGTGTCCTCAGAAGACCTGAGCAGACCTGAGCCTCCTCCGTGCCCCTCCGAACAACGCTGTTCCTTGGGCGTTGCTGCAAGAGCACTGGTCAGGTGGTGAGAGCTCTGCCTCTTTCAACGATACTGGCTGCATCTCCCATCCTCTTCCCTCGTCAAATTTCTGTTGATCTTGCAGGAAAGGAAATGTTTTGTCCAAGAGGATATCCCAGAGGACAAATATTGCAGCAGCTACATCTTGCTGTGAAAGAATCTTGGTGCTTTTAGGATCCAACCTGATATCTCATTAGACTGGTAATTACCACCTTCCTAATTGTTTTATTGTGCTCCATTCTCCTCCCACTACTCTTCCCTAATGTTGGCATCCTTCTGAGATTGTTCATTACTGTTTGCATTTCCCCTCAGCCTCCTGGTGAGGCCTGGCCACAGCGGCTGGTCCACGCTTGTCATGTCATGTCACCGGGGGGGGTTTGGTGTCGGGGCCGTGGGCTCAGTCTGGGGCCAGGCTGCAGGGGACACAGGGGCACCGGGGGCAGCTGCTGCTTCCCCAGCGGGCCCCCGGGAGCTGCGTGCCCCGGGTGAAGTGGCAGGAGGGAAGACGGGAAGGGCGAGGGCCACGGGTGACACCGGCAGCCGGGCCCAGGGAGGGACAGAGCTCCACAAGTCACCTGCTGGGCCAGGAGGAGCTGTGAGTCATCCCGTGCCTCCCTCCGCCCTGGACTTTGCCTCCGGTGGATGCTCGGGGCAGTAAAACCGGCAGAGGCCAGGGAGGGACTGGGACACGCAGGGTCAGCGCGGGGCGGTGGGGCCCGGAGCGGCGTCCCTGCGGCCAGGCCCACCGTGCCCACATGCAGCAGGCACCTGGGGGGCAGAGCCCACCCCCGGGGCCCTCCGAGGCCGCAGCCGCTGAGATCAAGGCCACTGAGATCAAGGCCGTCATCGTCGGGGACGGAGGCTGCGGGAAGACGTCGCTGCTGATGGTCTTTGCCAGAGGGGACTTCCCCAAGGTGAGGCCCCTCCTGCCTGCCCGAACATCCCCAGGCTCAGAGCCCCCCAGCAGCACCGGGACCCTCATCCCGTGCAGCCCCCTGCCCATGTCCCCCCACAGCTTCCTTCACTGGGGACGGGGCCCTGGGACGGGGCGTTTGCCGGCACCGGGGGGGTCCCACTGCACCCCTGGGTCCCAGCCACCCACCCAAGGCTTGATGCTGCTGTGGGAGACCAGGGGTATCCCAACTGCCTCCCCATGGCCTTGTCCATCCCCCCAACCCCCCCCCCAGTCCCTCACCCAACCCCGGGGCCTCTCCAAGCCACCCGCTGCCCACGCCCCTGTCCCCTGCCAGGTCTACGTCCCCACGGTGTTCGAGAAGTACACGGCCTCCTTCCAGGTTGACGGAAAGCCCGCGAAGATCCACCTCTGGGACACGGCAGGTGGGAAGGGATGGGAGGGGACAGCCTCGGGTGTGCCCCTGTGCGTGGAGGCGCTGGGGACGGGGTCCCCCATGGGTGTCCCTGCCGCCTGCCATCCCCAGAGCCCCCCACGTCCCCCCGGGGTGGGGGCAGGCATGGTGCGTCAGGGAGCCGGCTCCTGACGGTCTGCTGCTGGGCCTGCAGGGCAGGAGGACTACGACAGGCTTCGCCCGCTGTCCTACTCAGATGCCAATGTTGTCCTCATGTGCTTCGACGTCACCAACCGCAGCAGCTACGACAACATCCTGACGAAGGTAACGCAGCGCCGGGGGCTGCTCCCGCCCCGTGCATCCTCCCCAAGGGGGCTGCCACCTACTCCGCCGTCTGTCCCACCGTCCATCTGTCCCACACCCCGTCCTGCCGCCCGTCCCGTGCCCCCCACGCAGGCCTGGTGGCAGCCACCTGTCCCCCACAGTGGTACCCGGAGGTGAACCACTTCTGCAAGGGCGTCCCGGTCCTGCTGGTGGGCTGCAAGACCGACCTGCGGCAGGACCCCGAGGTGCTGCGCGAGCTGCGGCAGGGCCGCCAGGAGCCCGTCACCTTTCAGCAGGTGGGTGCCCCCCCCCGGCAGGGGACACGAGCCTGGGGCAGGGACGGGGCTCAGCCACTGCCGCCGCTCTCCGCAGGGGGAGGCCATGGCCCGGCTGGTCCACGCCGCGTCCTACTTCGAGTGCTCGGCCAGGTACCAGGAGAACGTCAGGGACATCTTCGTTGCCACCTGCGCCACCGCGCTGCGATCCGCCCGGCGGCCCCGACGCAGGAGATGGCCCCGGGGGGGCTGCACGCTCTGCTGAGACCCCGCACCCCCGGCCCGGGCACCGTGGGCCGGCACGGAGGCACCCCGTGCACAGAGAGGCGCCTGCCACCGACCTGCCCGCAGCCGCCCCGCTGCTGAGAACTGACCCGGGGGACCCCCCGGGCCCCTGTCCCGCCGGCCGGGCGGGGGACACGCGCTGAGCGGCTGCGGTGCGGTTCTGCCATTAAAGCTCAGAGCTCGTCAGCGCCGTGCGGTCCCTGCGGGCAGAACCCCGGACACCCGATGCGGCACCAAAAGGCACAGGGCCGCAGCCACGGCACCGTGTGTGTGTGTGTGTGAGAATGTGTGTGTGTACATGTGTACGTGTGTGTGTGTGAATGTATACATGTGTATGTATGTGTGTGTACGTGTGTGGGTGTGGGTGTGTGTGGATGCATATGTGTGAATTTATGTGTGTGTACTTGTCTGTGTGTATGTGTGTATGTGCGTGTGTGCGTATGCATGTGTGTGTACATGTGTGTAGTGTGTGTATATATGTTTGTATGTGTGTGTATTTGTACATGTGTGTGTACATGTGTTTGTACACATGTGCGTGTGTGCGTGCGCGTGTACATGTATGTGTGTACTTGCCTGTACTTGCCTGTGTGTACGTGCATGTACGTGAGCATGTGTGTATGTACATGTATATATATATACATATATATACATATATATGTATACATATATATACACATGTGTATACATGTGTGTACATGTGTGTGTAGTATGTATTTGTACATGTGTGTGTACGTGTGTGGACGTGTGTGTGTATGTGTGTACATAAGTATGTGTGTACATGTGTTTGTACATGTGTGCATACATATTTGTGTGTGTATGTGTGTGTACGTGTGTACGTGTGTGTCTCTGTCTGCACGCGCCCCCCCCCGCCCGCGGCCCCCCAGCCCCCACGTGCCCCTCGCTGGTCCCCGCGAGCATGCGCGGGGCGGGGCGGAGGGGGCGGGGGCACCCGGGGGCGGGGCCAGCGCGAGGGCCCGCGGGAGGGCGCTCGCGCCCGTCCCCTGGCGGCGCACGCGCGCTCTCTTCCCTCCCCCCCCCGCTCCGGCGGGGCGGGGCCGGCGGGGTGCGTGCGCGCGGCCGCGCACGGCCGAGGCGGGCCGGGCGGGGGGCGGCGCATGCGCGCAGCGCGCGCCGGGGGAGGCGGCGGGGGGGCGCGGGGCGGCTGCGGGCGGCGCAGGCGCAGTGCGGCGGCCGAGGCAGTGTGTATGTGAGGCTCTGACGGGTTCAAAATGGCGGCGGCGGCTCCTGTGTGAGGAGGGGAAGCGCGTCCCGGCCGGGGGGCGGCGGCGGCGGCGGCGGGGCGGGCGGCGGCGGCGGCGGCGGGGTGGGCGCGGGCGGCGGGCGGCGGGGCCGGCGGCCGCCCGGCAGCGGGCCGCGGGGTGGCGGCGATGCGGGGCGCGGGGTGGCGGCGGCGGCGGCGGCGGGGGGACGCGGCGCCGGGCCGGGGAGCGGGGCCCGCGGGAGCCGGCGGCGGCGCGGGGCGGGCGGCGGGGCTGTCAGCGCCCGCTCGGCGCGGCGGGGGCGGCGGGCGCGGGGGGGGCGGTGGGGCCGGCGGGGCGGCGCGGCGGCCGGGCCGGGCCCGGTCGCGGTCGCCGCCTGACCCGGGGGTTCCTCCTCCGTCTCTTGTGCTTCTCCCGTGCCGGCGCTAGAAGAGGACAAAGGCGCAGGAGAGACCTGGTGAGCCACTCGCGGCGGGGCGGGGGGGCGCCGGCCGCCGGTCGCCAAGTTTCCGCAAGTCCCCGGAGAGGAGAGGAGAGGGGCCGGGCGGCGGGAGCCGGCTGCCGCCCCCGCGGGGCCGTCCCGCGGGCGGTGGGGCAGCCGGCCGGGCCGGGAGGCAGCGGGCGGGCCGGGCCCCTCCGGGGGGTCGGGCCGGGCCGGGAAGTTGGCGGCCGGCGGGGGGCCGGGCGGCGGCGGGCGCCGGTGACAGCTCCCCGGGGAGCGACGTCCCCCGCGCCGCTTTGTTCCGGCGGGCACCGGCCCCCTCCTGTCCGGGGGGCCGGGGCAGGGCCGCGGCTGCGGGGCAGGCCCGGGAGGGGGCGCGGGGCGGGGGGGGGGGACGGGCTCGGGGCGTGCGGGTGTTTACAAACAGCGCCCGGCGAGGGGAGCGGGAGCGCTCGGGCCGGTCCCGAGCGGTGCTGGCGGTGGGGGGGGGGAGCGCGGCGCTCCGCTGTCAGACCTTTTCCGGAGGGGCAGGGGGGAGAGAGCTCGGGGGGGGAACAGGCGCTGCCCGCGCTACGGCGGCAGTCCCGTGTTCCTGCACGGGACGGCAGAGTCCTGCCCCGGAGGTCTGCCGTAGTCATAGGCGTGGGGTTAAGAGCTGCGGTGTACCTAGATGCTGTTTTCGTTCTGTTCCTGTAAAAAAAAAAAAAAAGTTTAGATGCCACCTGACACCTTGGGAAACTTTCCCGTGTACAGCATGGTGTCACAAGGTGGCAGATTTGGAGATCTGAGCATGTAGGTCTCCTAAGATGGGAGTTAGTCCCCTACCCCCAGCTGCACCGAAGCGCCGCGCACAGGATCCCGTACGTCTCCCTGTTTGAGGGAGATGTTCTGTGTGTGTGCGGCTGCTCCCGAGTGCTGCGGTACAGGACACCCAGAGGACAGCAGTCATGTCATTTGGAGGAGCCGGTTCTCTAACGCGTAGTGTTGCGCTCTGGGGAAACCAGGCTGCTCCCCTGCTGCCGTCAAATGTTTAACAGCAGGCGCACAGCTTGCCTGGTTCCTGTCCCCAGCGCGAGGCTGCTGAGCTGCCGCTTGTGCTGGTAGTTGTGTGGAGCAGAGGCCTTCTCCTGGTTGGGGACCTGCAGCTCATGTGTTACAGAACAGCTGGTAAAGTCATTTACCCTAGGTCATGCCTAAAGTTAGAATGGGAGCATTAAAGTTGAGGTGGGCTTATCCCCTGTGTTCACTTGATCTAGCCCCACACAGGGGCTCGGATTCAACCTCAAAACGAGTGAAGAAACGAGGGATGTAGGTGCTGCACGTCCCTGAGACCTGCTTCACTGTTTCCCTCTGAATTCAAAGGAGGAAGAGGACGACGACAGCAGCCCTGGAGTGTCCTTCTCACTCTCTTCAGAAGAGTCGGAGATGGAGCCTGAAGAAGAAAGGATCCGCTACAGCCAAAGATTGGTCAGTATCAGCCATTACTGATCAAATCCTGTTCTTGGTTTTCTTCAACTGAAAAAAGACAAGGTTTTTACTGGCAACAAGTTTAAACAACCAAAAAAAACCCACCACAAAACAAACATATTGTAGTGGATTGCTGCAGCTTGTCCTGAGGTATTAGCTCAGCTGGTGGTGAGTTGGATGGCTTTGTGGGTCCTGTCTGCATCACAACGCTTGCCTTAGCGGAGGGTACAGATTGACTGAACTCTGGAAGAGGGGAGCATTGGGGGCTGGGACTGGATAAGATGCTCTGGGATGGTGCGGGATAGAAATATAAAGTGTGTGTCTGTAGCTTTTGTCACAGCAGATTTTCTCCGTGTGTTTGTAGCAACTGGAGAAGGTGAAATGGTGTGTCTTACCGTTATGTTGTCCTGGACTCGATTTGGGCATTCTGTGAAATCAGAGAAAACCAGCTTCAGGTTCAAGCTCGAATTTGCTTGTGCACGTGTCTTCTGGTTTTTCTTTTTGGGGGAGCTGTTCCAGAGCTCGGGTCCTGGTTAGGCCCTGTCAGGAGCTCTGGCTTGTCTGATGTTTGTGCTGATGTTTGGGGGACGGCCTGAGGCAAGCAGTCTGTGAGTTGGGTCATAACTGTGAGTGGTGTGGGAGCAGCTGCTCCAGGAGCCTGTGATGCTATTCCCGGAGATCTTAGGGAAGGAGAGGAGTTGCTGTGTCTCCTGCAGGCCAGCATCACATTTTGAGGCAGTTGTAAACCCTCTGGGAAGTGCAAGCATCAGCTCTGTGATAACTGAGGTTGTGACAGGGTTTGTCTCTGAGTCACAGTGGTACTCGCACCCTCACCTTCGAGGTGCTGCCTGTGAAGTTAAATCCTTATCCTTTAATGCTCTGAAATCGTTTGCTGTGAGGCAGCATGGTACTCTGTACTAAGCTTTGCCCTCGGATGCGAGTGGTTCTCACACGAGACTGTCAACAAGGTTGCTCCTCTGTCGGTGCGAGGTACCTGGCCATAAGTGCTGGGGAGCTGTAGCTGGCACGTGCCTTGCAGGTGGCCCTGGGGTGGAAACCCTCTGGTGAGGGCAGAAACGGGTATTCCAGGCCTGGCCCCTGTGGAGGGAAGACATTGCATAGGCAGCTGTGGTTTGTCTGCAGACCTGGGGTGCTGAAGGTGTGCTCCTTCTCTGGGGCTTCGCAGCATCTGTTGCGTGGTCATGTTTTGCAGAGAGGATTGTTGCACGAAATGATTTGGTGGCAGTCATGTACACTCTTGTAGTCAGCCTTCTTTTCCTGCTTTGGGGAACTGAAGTAACTCTGATTTGAAGGAGTTTTCAATCTTTTCTCTTTTTTTTTTTTTTTGAGAGAGTGCTTTAAGAAAAGCCAACAGTAATACATCTGTGGATGCTTCAAGCTGGCTGTTTTTTCCCCAAGTGCTTTGGGGGGTGCTTCAATTTGGCAATGCTGCCAAAAGCTGCAGTCCTCCCTTGTCCTGACATGCTTGTTCCCACAGCTGTGTGATATGTAGCTTGGGGTGCTAAAGGTGACCACTTCTGTAGCCAGCAGTCAGGCCGGCAAGATAACTTCTCTTGGAGGCAAGGCTTCAGGTTTTGGTTAAACTACAGTCTTAGCTGTGCAGTGACCCTGCTGAAGTAGCCCAAAAGAGCTGGACAGAGATGCGGCAGTTGAATGGGACTAGCAGCCAGGAATTGACCAGTTTAAAAATGCTTATAATCTCACAAATAAAAATTGGCAGGAAGAGTTGCTGTCTTGAGCGTACATGGCCTTAACTCCAGTAGAATGTGCTAAGCTGGATAAAGGGCTGCGTGCTGATGAGCTGCGTGCGTAAGGGGCTTGGGAAGACACACAGGCAGCAAGCAGAGGACAAGGCTCATCGAGGCTTCTGTGGCCTCGTGTCCGTGCTGTCCCTGCTGGCCTGCAGCCTGGAGCCCCTGCGTGCTTGGTGAGGCTTGGTTCATACCTCCTGCTTGGCTCTTCCTGGGAGCTCCTGCTCGCTGTGCTCTTGCTGTGTCCGTGAAGCTTCCTTGTTGAAGGATCTTTCAGAGATGCTTAGTTTTTTTCCCTAGGTGTGTGCTCTTGACTTTGTCTGTCTGAGATGTGGGGAGCTGTTCTCTTAGCTGGTGTTTCTGGCCCTTGCAGAACAAGGTATCGTGGGTGAAATATCCAGGAAGACAAAAGTGATGGTTATGATTTACTTGAAAATGCTACTCTTACGTATACATCGTTCTTGGGAGCTGACTTTTGTATGCCTATATTAACCCTTCTAGGTAGGGAAACAGGTGGTTGGTAGTACAGTACGCATCTGTGCTTTGTTTCTCATGTGTGTGACTGGTGGTCAATGTGGGTGTGAAAGCAAAAGGTAACATATTTTAAAAAAAAAAAAATCCAGCTGTGATAGTAGTCTATACCAGCCAGGCAACCTTGACCAGAATATTTTGTAGTGTTGAAGGGGCCGAATTAATTGCTTGGGCAAGTAGCAGGGTTAGGGGATACATGTGGCCCAGGATGTCAACAGAAGCTTGCTGTCTGGTGTGCCAGGGCAGTTACACTTAGAGCATCTCTTGGTGTGTCGCCCTGGTCTTGAGACCAGATTGGTTTCATTCAGGATGCAGTCTCAAGTACTTTGCCTCGCTTTTAGTGAGTGACACTGCTGCCTTGCTCTGGTTCAACAAAAATCTGACCAGTGTATGTTTTTTGAATGAGTTTATTGGTGAAAGATTCAGATTTTGAAGAGAAATCTACCTTTCCTCTGGGTGTAGTCGCACTCCTGCACGACCCTTCTGCCTGTTCACACATCGCTGTGTAGTCTAATGGTGCATCCGGTGGCTCGCAGTGCCCTGTGCTTGCTTCCTTGCTCAAGCTGCACATCCATGGCACCCAAGTTTGCGAAGGACTGGGTGAGCTGGTCTGGATACAGCATTGTCACTGCGAGGGTGTCTTGTTCTCATCTTCCACAACTAAACCTGGAAGAAGCTGTGTCCCGGCATGCTCTGGGAGGCTGCTGCGGGTAGGGGAAGGCAGCCTGCGTACGGCGCTGCGTGAGCACAGAGCGTGCAGGGCAGCCGTATTCCTCGCCTTCAGATTCGGTAGGGCCAGCCTGCGCCATGGGGAGCTGAGGGTGGGACTTGCCAGGCTGCAGAGCACTTCTCTGGTAAGTCTGCGCGTGTGTTGCTGCTCCTCGGTGTAACGAGGCAGCACTGCAGGGGCTGGTGAGAAGTGCTGGCTCTGTAAGCTGCAGCCACATGTTTGTGTAGCCCCTTCATGGAGGAGCTGAAATGCTCTATTGTGTCCCGAGGCTGGAGTGACGGTCCAGCCCTGGCGTTAACAATGTGATGGCTCCTCTCTGAGGCTTGGAAGCCTTCTGCTGGCTGTCACTGGGTGGTCTCGCCCAGCCCATGCCACAGCACGCTGCTCAGCTCGCTGCGAGGAGGCTTGGTGCACGCTGGCGCCTACAGCCTGAGTTTGTTTGAGGCAGGAGTGACCACGGGAGCAGCTCTGGCTGAGCTGCTCGAGCAGAGACGCGCCTGCCTCCCCGTCGTAGCAGGGAGTGCTGGCCTGGTGTGCCGCTGAAGAGGGAGTTCTTTCTCACACCAGCCTTCGCTACACGTAGAGCTGCTCTGCCTGCGTGGGTCCGTGGAGCTGCTGAAGGACTGCCCAGCACAGTGCGGGCCTGGCATCCGCCCGTACTTCTCCAGAGGAGTGCTTGGTACTCCTGGGCATGGGAAGCATGGAGAAATCTCGCCTCCTTTCTGCTTCAGGGCTGATCATGCCAGGCGTTTTCTGTGAACTAGGACTAGCAAAACCCTGTAAGTTACGAGTTGGGATCAACACATCACTGGAGCGGTGCCGTGAGCTTTTGATGACAACGCTTGGTGAGAGGAAAGAGGGCAGCAGCAGCGTTGTGTCACCTGGGGATGGCTGCAGTGGGGAGCCTAGCGGGAGAGGGTGATTGCCCCAGGGACCGGTCCTGCCAGCCGTGGTCTCTAATGCTGTCAAGTCAGCAGTCTTTATCTCGGGTGTGGTTCCCAGGTAGGACAGGCAGAGCTGGTTTTCAGCCTCACTCTGCAGTTGCCTCTGGAGCTGATGCCCCAGAGCTGGATGCCGCTTCAGGGGATGCACAGCTGTGCCCTAAAGAAAAGTTGGGGGGGGTGGGGAGGAGGGGGCATCTCTGCCTGTCTGTGCTGGGCTAGTTAGCTAGCTGTCCCCTGCCTCCAGCAAAACCGACGAGACTGGAGAGGTCTGCACTGGGGAGATGGGGTGGGGTAGGAACCTCTTAAACTGGCTCTGCTGCTGGAGAGAGCCTGAGGTGGAGCCGCACCCTCCGCCGGGCCGCGGGAGCGCTGCCCTGTGCGGCTGGGGCTTGGGCATGGCTCCTGCATGCTGCACGGGCCTCGGCGGCTGTCCCTGGCCGGGCGCGGTGGCACCCCTTAGGGCTGCCGGTGGCTGTTGTGGCAGCGGCGCAGGGGAGCAGGCTGCTGGAGGAGGAGAGCCGCCTGGTGTGAGGGCTGCGGATGGCTGGAGTGTGTTGGCTGGGGGGCGAAGCGCTCTCTCTCCTGTCGCTCAGGGCAGCCCGCGGCTTGCTTTAGCACTGGCCTGCCCTGCCCTCTGATCGGATCCCTCCGTGAAATGTGAGAGGAGGCCTGTCCCTACCAGCTGAAGCCTGGGGCCACTCCCATAAACAACAGTTAGCAGACCTGTCCTTGCATGTCGGTGTCCACGCTGCCCCTGGGTAAGACTTCACGTGAGCTCTACAGCATGCGGAGTCATCAGCCAAGAGATAGAGCTTGGGGCACGTGGGAAGTTGTTCCTGCAGCATGGCGGCTCTGATCTTGTGGTTTCCAAGTCGTTGTATCAGGGTACCAGAGCTGCCCTGCAGTATGGGGTGATGTCAAATGCAGGACACAACCTGTGGACCGGGAAGACTCGCACGCTGGCATTGACATGAGACTCATGGCAATGCTCCAGCCCTTCTCCTCACGTGGCCAAGGGCACAAATGGCCTCAAGGTTGTGAGAGGAAGGTCAGGAGGGAGCAGGCTGTGGGATGGCAGGACGATGCTCATGCCTAGTAAGGTGGCAAGGAGGAGCCACCCTTCTTCCTTGCAGAAGCCTGCCTTCCCCGCATTGCTCAAGCGGCTGGCCATCTTGAGCAGCTCACGCTGTCCCGAACGCGGGATGCGAAGAGTAATGCTTTCTGTCGGGTGCAGCCTGACCTGTCTGTGCCCCCTGCAGTGCTGCTCCCTACCAGGTAACAATCCCTTGCAGTTGTGTGCATCTGTCGTGCTCAGATCTTGGTGTGTCTGACAGAGGCAAGTCCTGCTGGCCTCTTACCGGCTCTTGCGGGGTTGCTTCCGTCAACCTGGACCTGTGCTGCGCGCTGTCACTTACCCTGTCACACGATGCACCTTCCTGTTGCCTGTAAGGACGTGGGTTTTGTCTGCCGGAGAGCCTGGTGTGAAACCTGGCTGGCCAAACACTGCTCCACTGCTGGACACACCTCAGTTTCCTAGTCTAGACAGGACCTGGGCTATCAGGGTAATTAATCTCTCCCTCATGCCTCTGCTTCAAACTGAAAACACTACCAATGAGTCTTTCCAAATGACCCAGGTATAATAATTGAGCACTGAATAATTTAGGGGCTCTGTTCAGATTTGATTTGGGCAGCTGTAGGGACTGGGAAGGGTGAGTTTTGCTCTAGCAGCAACTTGGAAAGAAGTTCAGTGAGCGTTTGGATCTTGAAAGATCCAAAGTGCAAGATCGCACTGGTCCCTGGAAGAATACGGCCCTGAAGCCAACTGGATGATGTTCCATGTCAGCAGAGAGGTAAATAGCTCTGCTGACTTCTTACTGTCCCAAGTCTGACTGCGGCTTGCGAGTGTCCTGGAAGCCATGGTACTGCTTGAGCTGCACCAGACAGCACAGGAGCACTTGAAGTTACGTGAGCGTTACTAAACAAAATGTGCAAATGGCATTGACGCCTCCTGTTAATAAAGCAGGAGTAGGTTTTCTACCAGGGTCGGCCAGGCTTGCTCATCTCTGGGTGACTGGGAGAAGGCAGAAGGCAGGGGGACATGGCGTGCATAAAACCTTCGGTCACTGAGTGTCGTTGTGCCGCTGATACAGCGGACGGCGCGCCCGCAGCATGATCCTGTGGCTTGAGCTGTTCAGGGGCAGCTGCCGCACCGAGATGCGTGCCCTGGGTTGGGAGAAGGGGAGTCACTGCGGCAGGGCAGGTCCTTGCAGTGCGTCCTGCTCGGCCCTGGTGGGGAGCTGGGAGCGTAGGGGGATCTCGTTTGGTTGCCTTGGGAAAAGTAAAAGGGCAAAGTGGAAGAGGAAAGCCTGTGGTAGGATGACTGGGCCTGTAATTAGATATCTGGGATACTAATTCTAGATATCAAGGCTGTCAAAAGCACTGGGGGCCAAGAAGGGTGGGGAGTGCTCCCAGTCTTGGAACTGGAACTGTTGTCTCCCGTTGGCTTGGGGAGCTTGGGTCTCAGGTCTGGTGTTTTGGGGGGTCATGGGAACAAACCCGTGCAGAGCCCTCCCTGCTGGGAAGAAGCAGTGAGTAGGCACATGCACCCATTTGGAAAGTGAGATTCGACTGCTTCAAGTGGAGCGAAGAAAATCCCTGTAACTGCACTTGTACAGATGGATCCCCAAAAAGCCTACCAATAAACCTGAAAGCAGCATCACAGCTCTCCTGTCTTAGATGCCTTGGTCTGGCTGAGGTGCAGACTGAACTCTGCTGTACCTGGGCTTGTGCCGGTCCAGGACTGGTTCCTCTTCTGGAGGACTTAGGGCAGGGTGGCAGGCAGCCTGTTGGGTGCTTTCGGGCACTTCAGTTCTTCTTTCCTTTTCCCTGTGCTAGTGCTGTCCACATTCACGTGCCCGCAGATTCTCTCCCACCTCTGTGGTGCTTCTCAGGCAGTTGGGAAGTGCTCTGTACCACATGTCCTGGCCCACCTGCTGGCAGCTGGGCCTGTTTTTTCACGTGGAGAACACGTGGGTTCTCCCGTCGTCGTCCCTGCCCATCTGATGGGGAAACCATAGGCTCCAGGGAGGCATCACAAAAATGGGAGAGCTGCTGTAGGTCAGTGGTTTTGGAAGAGCTCTGCTCACACAGCATGGAGAGACAGAAGGGCTGTGATGAATGCAAAATTTTCTGTGCCTGCTGATGCTCCCTCTTCACCCCCTTCTCCCATCTCCCAGGAGCCAGGGGAAGAAGATGCATGGCTGCACATCGGCATCGCTTGTTGCCCTTCTGCTGGCCCTTGAAGTGGGTTAGATAAATCCCGGGGCAAAGCATAGCCTGCAAGTCAGTGATGGCAGAGGAGGTGCCTTTCTCACCGCTCTGTTTCTGTGGGTCTGTGTTTGTGCATCTCTGTTGCTGTAGAAACAGCACTAATGGTGAACAGAGCGAGCCGGCCATCCGGGGACGGCAGATGCCCATGGAGGAACCCAAACTGAAGGAGGTATTGGGCTGGGATCTGCCCGGGGTGGCAGCGTGGTGAGGAAAGGTGGGTGGGCTGATGCTTGTGCAGCAGCACTCTGAGGGGAGCAGTGCTTTCTGTAGCACTCCCACTGGGTTGGGTGCCAGGAAGGGCACGGGTCCTTGTTGCCAGAAGAGCTGAGGAATGGTTCACGGCACTGACTTCTTGCGTGTATGAGCGAGCTGTGGCGTGGGGCACAGGTAGGTTTTATGGCGGCTGGTTAAAACAGGTCATATATGCAGTGAGCGGAGCAAGGAGATCTTTTCCCTGAAGTATGTTAAACACTTTGTCTTTCCCAGTCTCTTAGCCATCACGCTGTACACAAGCAAGAGTTTTAGTAAAGCCACCCCGCACCTTTTTTTGGCAAGGAAAAGGCTTAGCTCCGGGTGTGATCGTCAGCTGTGGTTTTCGTTAGTGCTGGTCCTCAGGGCTGAGAGCTGACTGCAGCATCGCGCTGCCGTGTGCTAGCCAGTCCTGAGGGGTTTGGGAGAGGAGGAGTCGTGTGGTAGAAGGCACCAGGGGAAGGATCGGGACATTTCTTGCTAGGGCTGTTATCTAGAGAAGCAGTTCCCAACTGGTGAGATGTGTTTTTGCTATGAACGAGATACGTAGAGGGGATGGGCCTTCTTGATGTTGTGTTTTTCTTTGCCTGGCCTCTGTACAAGGCAGTGGTAAAAGCCTGTGGGGTGAGAGAGAAGCGGGGCAGTGCTGTGGAAATTGGAGAGAAAAAGCAGCAAATAGTGGAGGCAGGAGCAGAGCAGCCTGTTTAAAATAGTAATAATAAGGAGAGAAGGGCCTGGCCTGTGCTGTTGCAGTCTGAGGGTGCCCTGCTTCCCCTTTGCTCCCCTGTGTACCCCTGGTTCCACGCAACTGTGATCTTGGGATCGAGCTGAGGCGGCCAGCAGTGTATGTTCCTGCAGGGTTAGGCTGCCTCCCTGTTGAATTTGCTGTACACCAGTATTTCTGTGTGTCACTGAGCTCCGGAGCCCCTGCGCCGCATTTAGAGTAAGGAAGGGACAAGCACTGGGCTTCCTGTGGGGCAAAGGGGGAGGGAGCACGTAGGTTGGTGTAACTGTGTGGGGGAAGAAGGAAATCTCCTTTCCAGTACCTGGGAACAGTGGCCTTCCCAGTACACTTGCTGGCCATGTTCTTCCCAACAGCACTGGGTTGTTCTTCTTCATAAGCTTCCCTGGCCCTGCAGCGCCAACAGCCTGTGGTGTGTCCCGTAAAAGGACAGTGTCGGCTTTGCAGAGGCTGTGGTACAAGCCGTGGGGCTTCCCGTGCTGTTGTTGCCTGAGTACTGCCACGGTGAGAACCAGCAACCGGCTTCTGCAGAGCTGGGTCGGGGCCGTGGGAAATTAGGAGGGTCAGTTCTGCCCCACTGGCAAAGCAGGTTCGTTGCCTGAGCTCCCGCTGTGCTGGTCCCAGTGAGGGTGAAGCTACACGGAGCTGACCCAGCGCTGCGCGCTCGGCTATGCCTTGTCTGTTCCCAGAGTGGCTCTTGCGGGGGGCCACGAGCTAACACAGCTCACCAGTGCGAGCCGGAGCAGGACAGGAGATAGGGCAGTACGGCTGTAGGTGGTCCAGGGGCAGGGGGCGAGGAGAAGCACCCCAGCTGGCAGCCCCCAGATCTCCTGGGGGGGCAGGCCAGCTGTTCAGAACCACACAGCACAGCTGGGATGAAACCCACTCTCCCTCTGTCCACCTGGGCATGCTCCCGGGCTCTGGTGCCTAACCTGGTGAGCGGCCGTGCCCCTCGGTGGCCCGGGGACGCTGTTCCCCTGGCCAAGGTGTGGAGATGCTGTTCTTGGCCTGCTGGCATAGCCCTGCTGTGAGCCACGGAGTCTGGATGGGTGCTGGCACCTGGCTGGGGTTTCTGAGAGCATCTGTACACAATGTTTCCCGTGAGAGGACAGACAAGCGGTATTTTGAATTTCTTGAGCTCCAAGTCCTATTGGGACTGCAGCAACACCCAGTGCGGATTGGGAGGAAATGGGTAAAGCGCATGTAATATTCAAGCCTGCCTCTTTGGAGAAGTTTAGTCTATTTTGTTCCATTTTTTCTCTATTACCTACTTATATAAAGCAAAAGGGGGTAGCAGAGCTGCTAATGCTTATCCACCTGACTGCATAACGTGTGTGCTGGGGAAACCCTAGCAGGAAAAGGGCTCTACAGAGCCGACTTTTTCCTTGGATTTTATTGACTTGGAAGGGGTGGTAGGTAACTGAAAGAGATTTGCTCAGACTGCTTGAGAAATAACAAGGTTTAACATCTAAGAGCAGCTTTTAGGACAATCTGTGTGGCTCAGAGGATGAGTTTTCTGTCCTGAAAGGTGGTGCGGTGGAAGATTTGATGGTCCTTCATGAGCTTTCTTGAGTGCTCGTAGAATCGAGGCAGGATCTGTCTGCGTACCAGGGTGCTGTGGCTGCCGCGGGCGTTGGCAGCCTGCGGGTCAGCAGTGCGCAGAAGCCCTCGGGAAGGGTGGCCGCACATGGACGCGTGCAGGTGACACATCCCTCTCAAGAGCAGCGTTTCCTTATTGGGGCTGTTGCCAGACTTGCCCATCTGTGATCTGATCCACCATGCTCATCTGCCTGGTGGTTTCGCTGCTGTGGCTGGTCAGCGTGTGGCTGAGCCGCAGCTGCTGGAGTTCTCCTTTCTCTGTGGTGCTGCCTCCTCACCTGCCTTTCAGCCTTGCTCGAATTCCCCAGTTACTCCTTGTGTACATCCAGTTACAGAAAAATGCAAACTGAAGCACTCTCCTTGCTCGTGCTGAAAGGCTGGCAGCCCAGCTCGTGGTGGGAATCCCTCCTGGAGCTGTGAATCCTCGGAGGGCTCCAGCTCTGCCTGTATCTCTGCGCACTCCTCAGCCTGCTGCTGTGAGTATGTTTTTGTCCAGGAATGTGCAGCCTGGGGTGCACCGGCTCTGCTCACCAGGTCTTGAGAGACAGGGGAGATGATGAGGGGCATTAAACCTGCTGGCTGAGTTCTTGGGTTCCTCTTGTGAAACCAGGCAGCAAAAGAGTGAGTTGAGTACATCTGTCTTATCTGCCAAAGGTGACTGTCTGGACAGGACATGTAGTGCTGCTAAAATTAACTGCCTTCTAGCTTGTCCTGGTGTCGGCTGGCCTCCAGGCTTGCACAGAGACCAATACAGCTGCTGACAGGCTGCTTTCCCCTGGCTCTTCCCCGGAGGAATAGGACTTCTCCCACTGGTGTAACAGATCTTACCTGGCCTTTTGGGGTGGCTCGTAATCGCAGGTGGAGCTCAGCCGTTTTTGGATGCTGTGTCTTGCCACGTGTATTTGCCTGACATTAAAGCACCCATGAATGAGTTCGTGTGAATGTTGAAGGTTTGGACTACTCTAGGGAAGAGCCATAGCTCTTTGCTGTAGAAGTGTGTGAGATGTTGAATTCATAAACTGAGGAGAGTAGAGCTCGTTAGCTAACTACCAGTCTGGATGCATTTCAGCAAAGTACACCTACAGACAGTGGCCAGGAGGCACCCAGTGAGGACACGTGGTGGTGAACGCAAGTGGGCACCGCTCTCGTGGGGAGCAAGGTGGTGTAACAATACCTGCAGGTCCAGGAGTGCAACTTGCCAGCATTCTTCAAGTTCCTGCTTCTCCTCCAAAGGCACACAGGAGCCTTGTGGGAGGCAAGCTGCTCTGGAAAAATGGCAGGCGAAGGGGGAGAGACCCAGGGAGAGATACGGTGAGGGGTGCTCTGGCCTGGAGGGGCTGTGGCACAGTAGGAGGCCCGTCCTGGGGACTGGGACATGGAGGTGCTGGAAGTTCAAGGAGGCGATGGCAGCAGACAGGACAGGAAGTGACTAAAATACTGTTGGTTTTGCTCTGTAAATACGTGAGGCTGTTTTGGCAAAAGGCCGTCTTGTTCTGTTTTCAAATGCGACCTTGTACTTCTCTCAAAAAACCTGCGGGAGAGCAGTCTTCTGGTCATCCTCAGCAGGCTGTCGGTTCCTTCGCTAGAGGTGGCTGCTGGTGGAAGGGGGTGTCCAAGGAAGTTCTGAGGAGCACCACCGTGGGGCTGCGTGAGGCGCTTCCCCTCAGCATCCCTTGGAGCAGGAGGCTGCAGGTGGAAGCATCAGAACAGAAGGGATGGTGCTGGAGTTGCCTGAAGGATTAATATTCATGTTATTTCCTGCGCTGAGTGAGTGGTATCCAAGAGGGTGAGAAAGCACTGGTGGAGGACGCCTATCTTAGATGAGAATTGCTGGCTGGCCGGTGTTGGAGGGTGAATAAACTGCCTTTATCTTGACCCTGCCTGCCACTGATTCTAGACTGCTTGTCAGTTCTTCCTTAGTAAAACTCTTGTCGGGATGAAAAATGCCTGGATCCTAACATAGATCACAGAGCTGAAAAAGCAGTATTTACATATTGCTGCCGAATGCCAAACGCTGAGGTTGTCTCACAGGGGTGTGTAATGTGCCCAGCTCATAACCCTTGCATTGCTGGGGCTGGGCTTCATCTGGGACACTGGAGAGCCTCAGTTTAGGGGGTAGTCTCATTTCTGGAAGTTGTGTGTCCCTCGTGGAACTGACAGTTGCTGCTGGGAGAATCCCGGCAGTGTTAGTGAGTGAGCCGGGGGCTGGGACGTGCTGGAGCTCTTCCTGGATGGGGCTGACTGAAGCAGCAGGAAAGCTGAGAGGGCTGCAGCAGCCTGCCGGGCAGGGGAGCTCAGCCGAGCTGTGGGATGGGGGGGACAGCTCCTCCGGAAAGAGATCAGGCTGTGCTGTAGGAAGGATTTGTGCAGCTCTTAAAAAAAAAAAAAAAATGCTGGTGGAAAGGTGAGCACAGTGTTAGCGTGGCATGGCTGTGTGCATCTCTTAACAGTTATTCAACCAGGTGGCAATTCCCCATATGGCAGGTGAAGATCTAAGCACCTTGGTGTAGAAAGGGGTCTTGGGGTGTCCCTACAAGCCCTATACCTGTACGCTGACTGCATCTGTCCTAGTATGGAGATGTAGTTTGGGGTCTAGGGGACCATGGTTTGTGTAGCTGCAATAGGGAAGCTGCATACTCCAGGGAGAACTCAGCTGCAGAGACTTGCCCGGAGTCCCTGCAGGTGCTGTCTCTCCCAAAACGCATGCTTGGAAATGCAGAAGCCTTTTCTCCTTCCTGTCTGCTTTGCGCACTGAAATGCTGTTTTTCCCCACCCTCTCAAGACAACAATGGCTTCAGAGCACAGTGGCCCCGGCCACGTACACAAGAGGTGTTGTATAACCAGCGGAGCTATTTGTGTTGTGGCAGTGCTTCTGGGTCTTCAGCCGTGACTGGGATCCTGTTCTCCTGCATACTGTGCACATCAGGAATCCAGACTCTTCCCTGCCCATGGGAGCAATTGAAGCTGAACCTGGCTGAGTGTGGAGGGGGGTTTGCAGCTGATGCTGTGCTGGTGACAACTTGAGCCCTAGAATTTGGGATTTGCTCGCCTGGAGGAGACAGTCCCCTTCCTTCCACGTTCTGCAGCCCCGACTTTCCCATTGTGAAGGGGACCTGGCTCAAGGTGCTTGCACCTCTGTGTTGTGGCTGTGTCCTGTTCGTGCTGTGAACAAGACATGGGAAGAGTTAGAGCGGTTCCGTGGTCCCACAGCACAGATCCCTGGATGGGCCTGCTGGGCTTTGTGCTGCTGCCGCTCAGGAAGCGCGGGGCCACGGTAGGCCAGGCTGTCCAGCAGCATCCTCCCAAGCCTGCAGTGCTTTGGGTCATAAAGCCTTTAAATTTCTGGTCATTTGTTCCCTGGTTGAGTGACGTAGGGTGGGAGTGGGGTCAGTCCTCAAAGCTGCCTTTGGTGCTCAGGATTAACCAGAACCAAGCAGTCTTGTGGCCCAAACGCCACACTGGGCTGGTTTCAGCTCTTCAGCGTGTTCAGGGGCCTGAGCTGAGCGCTGGGGGTGATTACAGGCACAATATTCTGAGCGAGCCATATTGGCTCGGCAGCACAAGCAGGGTCTGCATCAGGCCTGCCCACGCGCTTGCTGTTCTGCAGGTTAGCTGGCCTGCGTGGTCCAGCCCGTGCCAGCCTGGTGCTGCTCCTGGAAGGACAGGTCTCGTGGGGCAAGAGGCTCCTGCTTCGGCGTGGCATGCCTGAGGGGCGGCCGATGCAGAACCGCCTCTTGTGCAGCTGAACTGGGAGCCTGGGAATACCAGTTGGGCTTCCAGCATGGGATCCAAACGTAAGTTAAGGGGTGAGGCTGGATATAGCCTTTTGCCAGCATTTAGCGTGTCAGAGCTTTTTCATCCCGTGAGGTTTTGTCTGTGGTGCGACCTGGCCCTGCCATTTGCCACCACCCGCCCGATCCCAAAGCAGGTGAGAGATACAGGCTACAGGGCCCAGCGTGCTGTGCTTCGTTACACGCATCCCCTAATGGGCTTAATGACGGAGAGCTGCCTGCTGGGGCCTGGAGTCCTGGGCCTCATTTCTAGGCTTGCCTGGGAGGGTGAGTGCAAACCAGTCCAGCAGGAAGGCCACGGGCGCACTTGCTGGGCTTGGCATGTCTTTGGCTTCCCTGGTGTGCCTGGGTGAGGAGCAAGGTCCCCGGGCAGGTAGCCTGAACTCTGTGGCAGTCGCCACCGTTACAGCACCGGGAGCGGTCAGAGCTGGCCCGGTAGTGACCGCAGCGGTCAGCAGATGTCCCAAATTCTGTCCTGTGATGCTTGGCTGGGCCTGCGCAACTAACTAATGGTCCAAACAGCCCCTGTGCTGCTGTCTCCAAGGGCAGGCCCTTGGAGAACTTTGTTTCAGGGTACTTAGTGAGGGCTTTCTGAAGTGCCCCGAGCTGTGCCCCATTCAGGAGCAGCCTCTTGTTCCTGCCTTCCAGAAGTGGTGTTTGGGCCCCTTTTGTGTTGAGGTTTCTGCAGGGGTTTTTGGAAAGATGAGGAAAGTTAACGAGGTGTTAACAGCGGGGAGAGGTAAGCTGCTCTGCCATAATGGGCTGGAAGCAACTTGCAAATTGATCAGCCTCCTAGAAATTGTGAGGTTGAACTTATAAGAAGGGGGAGAAATCTCCTCCGTGTTCCTGCACTGGATGATTCATTTTTTTTTTTAATTTAAAAGGCGTCTTTAAAGTAGCGCATCTGTACTGGGGCACCCTTTCTCTTTCCCCAGCGCGGTTTAAATAGATGAGGCTAAAAAGAGGAGAGGGACGAGTGCAGCAGTCAGACCGATGGGTGGCTGTGCCAGGCTGGAGCTTCCTGGGAAATGTTACAGGTGCGCTCGGTTGGGCTGTGCAGGGTGTGGGGAGTGCAGGATCGAGCAGGAGAGTGAGCAGAGCGGTGCTGGCCGCTCGGGGGCCTTCGCCTGAACTTCGCTGTCACCGCGGGGCGGGCTCGGACCTCCTGGCTACTGAGACGGCAGGAGCGGGGAGCCAGCCCTGCTTCTCCCTCCCTGCCAGGGAGAGGGGACAAGTGAGCGGAGAGTGCCTCGGGGGACATCCTCGTGGGTGCTGGGGTTGGAGGCAACCGCTCCCACCCAGGAAAGGGTGCCTTCCGCCTCTGGGAGGCTCCAAAGGACGGCGGAGCTATCGAATGCGCTCGCTCCACGCGGAGCAGGCATGCGGGGACTGTGGTGCTTGGGGCTGCGTGCTGCTCGCTGCACCGGTGCCACCGACTGTCCGCGTTGCAGAGGGGTCCCGTGGCTGGGGGGCTGCTGGGGACACGGCCCCCCCGGCGTGGCCGTGCCTCAGCAGCCCCCAGGCGTGAGGGCAGCTGCGCTGTCGCCTCCCACCCCATTCCATCCCCGTCTGGCTGCTGGCAGAACAACTGATGTGATTGCTCTGTCGCGGGAGCATCCCTAATTGGGGGAAGCCAGCTTGGCTAATTCAGACCGGGTTGACTGTTGTCTGAGGGGAATTAGGGAGCATTCCCACGAATGGCTCTGCCAGAACACGGTCAGTCTCCGGAGGGGTGGCTAACAGCTGGGGACAGTAATTTCTTCCAGATCCAGCTATACTAGAGGAAGATGTCTGTCAGGAATCCCAGTACAGACATACTTATGAGACCCTCTCAGAAAAGGGTTACTCCCTCCACCTGCTCCACCTCGCACATGAGGGAATAAATCAAACTTCTGTGCGCAAGCATAGCCAAAGATGAAAACTTGAGAATTGTCTGCAGCGTGAACCCCTTCCTTTATCACTTGGCATTCTAGCAGAGATTTAAATTCACAAATGCCTTTACCTCCAGTGAAGAAAAATACTGACATACCTGTTTTTTTTTAAAAAAAGAGGGAGAGTGATTCTTTTTCCTTTGCCCCAGTTAGACCAGCTATATCTCCCCTCTTCCCGTGTTTGTGTTAGCACTTAAGAGTGGATTACCTGTCTGCCACATGGCCCAACATGTGCAAATCTGTTGATTATAGGAGGAGCAGATCTGCTGTTTCAGTGGTGTGTTTGGGATCCCAGACACGCATTGCCTGAATAGATCTGTGTGTCTGCTGAAAACTGATACCAGCACTGCTTGCTGAGCAAGAGGCCTAGGGAATAAGACAACGCAGTGGCATGGTGTCTCCTCTCTGGGAGCAGAAGCGTGTACGCTTCCCAGAGACTGCCGGCTGCAGGGCGAGGGTCCCCAAGCTCCTGCCTGAGCTGCATTGGGTTGATATGAGCTTCTGGGACAGCTGGGGGAGGAAGCAAGCTGGTCACTCCTCCTGGTCCATAGCTCTTATTTTCTGGTCTGATCTCTCCTCAGCGTGGCACGATGAGGCGGCGTTACGAGGATGATGGCATCTCTGATGATGAAATTGAAGGGAAGAGGACTTTTGACCTCGAGGAAAAGCTTTCCACCAACAAGTTTAACTCCACCTTCGTCGTCTTCATGGAAGGCAAAGGTTTGTGTTGGGGCCGCAGTGTGTGCTACTGCTGTCTGTAACCAGACAGCTGTTGTGGTTAGTCGCTTCTCAGAGAGACATGCCGTGTGAGATGACCTTTCCCCGAGCCTTTAGGAGAAAGCCAACAGTGATCACAGTTGGATGTACTCTTTGCCACTGACTACACCCAGAATCTTCCTGTCCGCCAACTTGAAGGGCGGTTACAAGGCAATTGTGGTGATAATGGAATCCCTTCCCACTGTCCTGTGTTTTGCTGCCTTTTTCTTTCTACTTTTCATTAGAACTGTGGAAACTGGCTGCTGTTCACACTAGTTCTGTGCTTTCCTCTGCTGTGAACTGCTTTACTTGCATAACCCAAGTAGAGCAGAGGAGGCGGTAACATTTATGCCTGCTCCCCTGCAAGTCCTGCAGCAGTCCCCAAGAAGCTTGAAGGCAATGTGGAGCATATTGGTGAAGGTTTGGCTCAAGCCCGCTAAGCCCTTCAGCCAGGAAAGTTGGTAACAGGGAGTGTGCATGGGAAATGGCACGGAAGCTGCTCAGTCTGGAGAGCAGCGAGCTGTTCTGCAGTGCTGTGGGCTTGCTGGGACACATGGCAGCCAGGAGCGAGGGGTTTCGCCTGGGTCAGCACCTGTAATTGCAGCCACGTGTCTGCTAGATGCTTAACTCAAAGAGTGTGGGGGATCTCCCCGCTTGCTTTTCACCATGCACATGGCTCAGTGGGATGTCTTTTCATTGTGTAACCAGTGCAAGCCCTCGTGACGATTTACCATGAGGGTGAGCTCTTGCTCTGCTGTGAGTTTCTTGTGGAAGTGAGGACCAGAAACTCATGCTGTTCCCCTGTCTGGCCCAGCCTGTTGGAGCAAGTCCCCCCCGCCCCCTCCAGGGGGGCCCTGTCTAAGGTCTGTCAGCAGCAAACACCATGCTGCTTACAGAACTGCTGCAAAGGAGTTCCAGGATCTCTGCAGGAGTGCAGAAATGACAAGGGACAGGGCTCTCTCACTGGCTAGCAGTGCCACAGGTGTGAGGAGGTTTTCAGATTTCAGCTGGACAGGGCCCTGAACAGTCTGATCCAAGTCTGAAGTTAGTTTGCTGGGAGCAGAGTTGGACAAGAGATCACCAGAGGTCCTGCCTAACCTCATTTTGTGTATAATACTCTGTAGGAGTCTCTTCTAACACCTTCCCTCTTCTTTTCCCTTCACACCAGACTTCACAGTTGAATACATCCAGCGGGGTGGCCTGAGAGACCCTCTCATCTTCAGGAGCTCTGATGGCTTGGGGATAAAGTAAGTGTCAGGGCAAAGAGTGATGGGTGGGTGACTCCGGCCCGACTTCTTGCCTGTCTCCATGTTGTGGGGGATCTGATCCTGGTAGCTGGATCTGTGCTCTGCCAAGCTGATGTGACCGTGTCCTGTCCGCATTGTTGTGGAGTGAGCAGAGGAAAGCATCTTCCGTCTCGCATATCTTATTCTTGCTAGTCTGTTTGGGCTTAAAATGAGAGGACTGAATTGGCCGTAGGTGATCGCAGTTCAAATGAATGCCTGGCAGGTCCTATTACTGCTCTGATGCAGTATCTGGCTTTGTTTTTTTGCCTGATAATATAGGCAAATATTACCAGATAGTTCAGCAATTTGTACTATATCTGGCATTTTTGAGAAGTCAGACTTGGTCTGCCCAACATGTTTTACTACTAAACTGCTGTCTCTCTCTTGCTTCAGTATGTCAGTTAAGGCTTACTGCTTTGAGAGTAAAGCTGTACTGATGGAAAATTTTGCATTAATGGTGTTTATATAAATACAATATGGGAAGGAGATGTAGTTTTAAGGCAAATAATACTATATCAAAACATTATAGCTGAGAAGCTGGAGGTATAAATTAGTTCTAGCAAACTTTGTCAGAGCCAGTATCAGCAGTGTTACTGTTAACTTCAGAGACTGGCTACGAGAGGATGGGCAGTGCAGGATGTACTGTAATCTGGTGAATTAGCAAATTGTGCCAGGCTCAGACTTGGGAGGGTACGTGTTTGGTACCGGGGATTCCAGTGTGGGTAAAACTGGATTCTCCCAAGCTTTTGGTTATTTTTCTGGGTCTAGAACTGCTTGAACAGGTGCCTGCCCTTTCTGCTTGTGATAGTGGTGTTTGTGCAGGTAAGTTAGACTAGTTATGTTGTGTCAGTGAAATATACTGTTTCTCCTGATTTAGCTATGTCCTTTGCCTTTAAAGCCTTTAAAATGAGAGCTAGGATTTCTTAGCTCAAGGCCTGTTTACTCATTTACCAGCAGTCACTGTACTCTGGAGATGTTATATCCAATTCCCAAATCACTCCTGCTTCGCTAGCCAGAAGCTGGGCCCAGTGCTTCAGCCAAACTTGTGCCCCCAGAGATATAGATGCATGGATCCTTAGCCATGTCTTCGCCTACACCCAAGAGGCAAAAAGCAGCAGCGTGCCAATGTGGGGTTACAGCCGGGAATGGTCTGCAACCAGAAGCACTTCATGATTTTTTTAGCAAGGTGTTTGTCCTGCAGGATGCCAGATCCGGACTTCAGCGTGAATGATGTGCGGCTGTGCGTCGGTAAGTGTCTCCTGTTGTTCGGGGACCACCACAGTATGCCTGAGTTGCGCCCTGGGCAGACAGGGAGAAGTTGGGAGTCATCGGGTGTATCAAAGCTAGAAGTCTGGTTTTGTGGCTCCCCCAGTGTGCAGCTGGTTGAACATGAGCTGTCCTTTGCCAGCGGATCACAGCTCTTACCTGCTTGAGGAGTCTAGTTTGACCTGAAGCAGTTTCTGTTTCGATGTAGGTATGGAAGAAGATGAAGTTATGGGAGAGGCCAAGACGTCGCACATGTGTGTGGGTGGGTTCTTTGAGGAAGGACCCGTGTCTCCTAGAGCTTCTCTTCTGGGTGGCCTGTTGTGCACAGAGATGGTTCCAGTGACATCTGTCTGTTCTGGCAGGGAGCCGACGGATGGTGGATGTCATGGATGTGAACACGCAGAGGGACATAGAGATGTCCATGGCACAGTGGGCACGCTACTACGAAACACCTGAGGCCGAGCGGGAGAAACTTTACAATGTCATCAGTCTGGAGTTCAGCCACACCAAACTGGAGAACCTGGTGCAGAGACCTGCTACGGTCAGTACGGCTCTTCCTTCTGCAGGGATGTCCCTTCCCTCATGCTTGTGGTTCTCTGCAGTAAAGGCGCAGCCTGATGCTTGAGTGCAGCAGGAGAGGAGCTGCTCATAGCATGTATGGGCTCAGCCAGGGATGCCCCTGCTGCACTCTGGAAGCTGCTGGAGCTGGTTCTGTGTTTGACTTAGATCAGCAGCTGCAGCCGATCTCACAGTCAGGCTGGGGCTGCTTTGCCTCAACTGTAGTGGCCATGGTCAGGTGCCTGTGCCTCGTACTGCTCTGAGGCTTGGTGCAGAGCTCGCTCTTGCCTCCTACCACAGGGATCAGCTCCCTTGTGGTCAGAGAGGTGTAGGGCAGGGGTAGCTTGTCCTAGTGCCTTGGCCAGGTGTGAAACTCCAGCTGGGTCTAAACCAGACAGCAGGGCTCGGCAATACTTGCTACGTTTTGAGAGAACAGGAAAATCCTGGGTGCCAGTTAAGCTTTGTGGCTGGCTTGGTGTTTGGAAACCACAGTCCCGTTAGGACAGCACCCCTGTGTTCAGCTGCATAAACTCCAATGAGATCCACAAGATGGCAGGGAGTGCTGCTGATGCAAAGGGCTGAAGTCTCTGAAGGCAGAGGAGGCTCAGACTGGGGCTGCCCTGGAAAGGGGTGCAGCAGGCTGGCTGTCTGGCAGGGGGAGGAATCAGCAGCTCCTACTGAAGTGTGAAAGGTGGGATGTCCAAGATGGACATCCTGAAATCCTTCACGGTCAGTAGAGAGGAACAGGCAGCTCTGTAGGGCCATTTGTTTCTCTCTGTTAACTGCAGAGGGAGCCTGGACATCTCTGCAGGCTCTGGCTCTCCTGAAACTTAGCGAGTTGAAGCCCACCTTGGCAGATGCTGCCTAGCGTGTGTTTTGTGTAAGACCAGTGCATAGCATTTCCTGGCTGACCCCCAAGTAGAAGAGCAGCATCCTGGTACCATGCTTGGGATCTCGCTGCAGCGTTTGCTGCCTGTGTGAATTCAGAGGCTCACCAGAGTCAGAACAGCTGGTCCCAAATGCTTTATGTGCAGCATTGCACCAGTGGAACAGGAAAGGTTGCTGGGGTGTGCAAGAGCTAAAATGGGAGTATCATGGCCATTCAAGTAACACCAGGCCCTCCGTCCCTTCCTTGCTCCCGTAGTTTGTTGGGGGCCTGCTCTGAACTGGGTTTTCTGGTAATCTCTGCACAGCAGTGCAATGATTTAGGTATGTCCATTGCAGGGGTACTGTGCCCTTTTTTTAACCGTACTCATGTCTCCCACCTTTCTGCTGCAGGTGGATTTGATTGACTGGGTTGATAACATGTGGCCCAGACACCTGAAGGAGAGTCAGACAGAGTCCACGAATGCTATCCTGGAGATGCAGTATCCGAAGGTGCAAAAGTAAGTGACTTGCTTTTGCTGCCTGCCACCGCTGGCACAGCTCAGGATCTCTTGCAAGAAAACAGCCCAAGGGAGAAGCAGTTTGTTCCAAGGGGAAGTGGGAGGAACGTTCCCCCTGTTTATTTCAGTGGGTGACATCTGCAATTAGTTATTTAAGTCCTTGCCAAATGCTGTGCAGAAGGGCAGTCACGTCACCTCCAGGAGCTTTCTGCGCTTCGGGGAAATTCTTGGTGCTCACCACCTTGAGGCATCTGGAGTTGTTGGAGCTGCTAGGTGTAGGTGTAGGCCAGACCTGTGGCTTGGGGGTTTCTAGAGCTGCTGGGTATATGAGTATGGAAGCTCTCCTCTTGCCTGGACTAGATCTTTTTGAGGGGATGTGATAGAAATGCGAAGTGAGCTCTCCTGCAATCCATCACCTCCTTGCACCTAAAGTGCTTAGCACTGCAGTGATTAATTGCTGGCACTGCACCGAGCTATTGGCCTGGGTTTAGGCAGTCCATTCACTTTGAATACACTGCATCTGTTTAGAACAATGGGTCACCTCCCATTTACACCTTATTGTTGTCTTGCTTTCCACCAGGTACTGTCTGATGAGTGTCAAGGGCTGCTACACAGATTTCCACGTGGACTTCGGTGGTACTTCTGTGTGGTACCATATCCACCGAGGAGGAAAGGTACAGACTTCATCTGTGTGCAGCATTTGCTCTGTGATGGGTGACTTCCAGTTAGAATTGTGCAGGGATTTCTCTGCATGGGTGTTCCTCACCCAGCTGTGTGTTGTACTGGTGCCTGCCTTGGAGGAAGTCCATCTGGAAGGGGAACTGGGAAGGTGCCAGTCCTCCCACCTGCCCTTAGGCAGGGTGAATTGCACCATAAGCTCCCCTTACAGCTGGGGTGTTAAATCTGTTCTCTTAACTTTCAGAAAACAGATCTGTAGCAGTTCAGTGCTATAACAGTGAAGGGTCTGGCTAGCTAGCACAAGTAAGTCACTTGCTAGCACTTCAGTTGCCCTAGAGAGCACAATCATGTTCAGAGAATGAAACATAACCAACATCACATCCTTGCTGGGAGAACATCCCTTCCAATTGCTGTTGTGTGGATGTGCCGTTATCACAGATTTAGTCTGGGCTTTGGCATTACCACTGTAATAGCGTGGAGAAGCTTGTATTTAAGTTTTTGCTAACTGCGGTTGTCAGCAGTGCAGCTGTTAAGGAAACTGCACCGCTGCTCAGGGTAGCAGTGGATCAGATTCAGCAGTTTGTTTGAAGTGGTGCATTCAGAGCAGCAAACTATGATGGTAGCTCAGCTTGGCATTATTAACAAAAGCTAATGCAGAGGAAAATACCATGTAATGCAGAATTTACCGAAGGCAGACCTCACCTCTGTTGCCCTGTGAAATGCAACCAGCTCCTAAACTCAGCCCTTGTGAGCAAGTGGAAGAGACCTCAGGATTTACGGTTAAAACCATTAGCCATCTAGGGTTGAATTCATCAGTGACCCAGGAAGGAAAGAAGGCTTCCTCTGGCTTTGGGCCCGTGGTGGCTGGACATGCTCTGAGAAAGAGCCTTGGACAGCCGTCATGGTAGGGAGCCCTTTCAATTTTAACTGCTGAGAAGGAACTGTCCGGCTGGAGGGGCTCCCTCTGCAGTCAGTGAGGACAGATTTCTAGGATGAAACTTGGACTACAAGGACAACTCCTGGGCAATTATTTCATCCCATCTTTCTCCACTTTCTCCACTGACTTAGTCTAGGTTGAGGGAAGGCAACAAGCTCTGCCCCACTTAAATAATCTGGGCTTTTCACCCACATCTTGCAAAGGAGATGTAGCTGCCAGGCTCCCCAGTGATTCTGATAGTTTGTGGCTCCAGTGATTTTCCTCAAAATATGGGCTAACAGTCTCTGAAGAGCCTAGCTGGGGGGGATGGATATCTACTTGCTCATCTGTACAACATGGAGACACACATGCAAATCTCTAGTTCAGTTGGCTCTGAATAACATGGTAGCATTCAGAAAGGTGCAGGTAAATATATCCTTTCTTTCCAAGTACTCTGTCGTCAGTGGGTTTTACATCTATCAACACTGTCTTTGCAAATAACACCTTACAGGACATCCCAAGCTCGGTCTAGGTGTGATGCTCGGTGCATCAAGTTGGGAAGGCCCTTGTTCAGTGGCTTGTCCTCTCAGATGGGACAGCCGTTAGGTCAGTTGACTGGGGATTTCTGCAGGTTTGCATCCTCTGGGGGTGGGGAGAGGAGATGTTTGGGTACCTGGAGAGGGAGCAGGACAGATCAGGAAGAAGCAGGGGATGGTCAGTGCAGTGATTTACATATATGTATTTTCTTTGCTTGCAGATATTCTGGTTGATCCCTCCTACACCCCAGAACCTGGAGCTCTACGAAAACTGGCTTCTCTCAGGAAAGCAGGGTGACATTTTTCTTGGGGACAGAGTGTCAGAGTGCCAGCGCATTGAGCTCAAGCAGGGCTACACATTTGTCATCCCCTCAGGTACAGTAGGGTGGGCAGTTGCATCCTGGCTTTTGCCAGGGTTGTGGCAAGAGGCTGAAACTCCTGGGACACAAGCAGAATCAGAACAGGCAGAATTTAGCTTTCTCCTTTGTGAGTAACAGGGAGATGTTATGTGGCTCTGTCCACTTGCTTGTTGGCTCCCAAACCATGGTTGATATGGCACTGTGGATTCCACCCAAGTGACCAGAAAACTCCATCTGGCTCACATCATGCTTGATCAGTTACTAAAGGAGGCTTTCCCAGGGCCCATCATGCTGACATGCAGAGCAGTGCACGCTGATGATAGAGGCTGGCCCAAGACAGCACAGCTCCTCTACTTCCTGTCTCTCTTGTGAAATCTCTGCAGAGTTATTTTCAAGTTGTGAAGCAAGAAAGAGAGCCAGTGTGTGTGTTTAGGGAACGAGGTGACTGCTCTGGACGCAAGGAAGGATGATGGCAGTCTGGAGTACTGGAGACGGGAGAAATGGAAAACATAGAGCTAGAAGTGGATGTTGGAAAATTCTGAAACCTGATAGGGAGCTGGGAAGCTGTAATATGGAGAGACTTGCAGGTAACAGCAGAAGGCTTGAGCAAGGAGACTTTGAGGTTGGGAGTGGGAACACTTTAAAAGCTCTGAGCAGACGGGTCCAGGGAAAGAAGCAGAACACTGATCCTGGCTCTTTCCCTGAGAGATCCCTCCATTGTGGTCATAGTTTGCTAAAGGAAGTTAAGGGAAATCTTTAGCCTAACTTGGTTAAGCAGGCAGAATGAATTGGAGGGCATCAACAATGTCTTGTTTGCACAATTAGTGCAGTGCTGTGCTAGAAAGCAGCAAAGCAGAAGCAATGCGGTGGGTGGAACAGCAGCCCAAACTGGGTTGTTCACAAGGACTGGCTCACAGCCTTTCAGGACCTGTGATTTGGACCTGGGATGTCTGTAAAATGTTGTGCTTGCGCTAGGGAATACTCCCTTGCAAGTAGAAGGATTATGGGACCCTTTTCAAGGCTTCTGATAAAACTGCTTCATAAAAATTTCTTCCATAAGGCTCTCTGATGGCAAAGAACGGTGTAACCTGCTGTTTCCTGCAGTGCAGGAATAAGTTGTGTTGTACATGCATACTCCTGTAGCTTACAGCAGGACCAGGAAGAGAAAACACCAGGGATTGCACGAGTTACTCATTTGAGTCATGGTACCGTGAACTTCTTTTGAATCGAGTGGCCTTGCTCTAAGGAAAGCCGTGCTGGAATCTACAAAATGTTGGGCTTGCCTGGATTGCTTAGTCTTTGAAATAAGAGTTTTTTTTATTGTTTTTTGAATTGTTCAACAAACTCTGGAAAACTGTTCTCCTCGCTGCTGGTGTCATTAGGCCTAATGCAACCAGGAAGCAACTTTGCAGAGACAACAGGGTGACAAAAAGCTGTGGACAGGAGGTAGATACTGACACACTTACTACCATGGGAAGATGTGAGGCCAGGTCCACAGATGTATTTAAGTGCCTAAATACAAGTCTGTCTTTAGCTCATAGGTGGGTAAAGTGAGCCGAGTATTAATTCGGCAGTGATGCTTCAGGAGGAGCGCACATTGTTGTGGTAACACAGCAACGTCAGCCCTCAAAGAGCTGGGATCTAAGCGGTCCCATCCTTGCCTCCCGCTGCCACTTGTACTGGCTGATGTGTGTGGGGTCAGTAGCTAGTCTGTGTGTTAGCAGCTACCCTAGGTGTAGGAGTAGTTTAAGGGTGTATCTATCAGAGTAGACTTAGCTGAGTAGCATGGAGGTTGTGCAGTTTGAGAGCCCTTCTCTGAAGATCAGAGTTCATAAGAGATTGCAAAGGAATTGAATTAGTAGGGGTACACTTGTAAGACTTTGTCCTTACCTAATTGCTCAGAAGGACTCTTCAAACTCTTTCTCCCCAAGGTTGGATCCATGCTGTGTACACTCCCATGGACACGTTGGTTTTTGGAGGCAACTTCTTGCACAGCTTCAACATCCCTATGCAGCTCCGGATCTACAGCATCGAAGACCGCACGCGGGTAAGGAGAGCTGAGAGGACCTGGCCTCCTGGGATGGCAGGGAGGGTGCAGCCAGGAACAGTGCAGGCAGGCAGCTTGCGTCTAGCCCCGTGACAAACTGCTCGAACTCCAGCTGTTCTTAAGCGAGACGTCACAGCCTGCTAAATGTATGGGCAGGAGCCTGGGTGAGGGACAGCCTGCAGCTTGCACTAAGGATGTTATTTCCTTCATGCTGCCTCCAGTCTGACACTAGGAAACCTCGCAGGGAGTGTGATGGGAATCTCCCCAGGCAAGGCAGCCAGAGAAGAAGGCAGCAGCATGGTCGTGGGAATGCATCCAGCAGACCTTGCCTCTTCCCTTACCCAGTTGCCTTCTGCTCCTGTTTGGCATTGATCCTAGACCTTGATGTGGTAAAAATGACTGAAGTGAAAGGCTTCCTGAGGTCTTGAGCCAAGAACACGGCTGACAAGTGGGTGCTTTCCCTTGCTCCTTGGGGAGGCATGGGTCCTGCAGCCCTCGGCACCCGCAGAGAAGCCTCAGGATGCACCTGGGCTATGACAGACCGGCCTCTCTGAAAAGGTTCAAGGTGCTGCAGCAGGCAGGACTTGTGGGTTAGCACTCAAATGCCAAGCCAATATTCAAAGGAGCCAAGACACAGGAGGATGGACTGTGTGCCTGCTCCACCCCGGGCAGTGTAGCCTCAGGAGGGTGCAAGGCAGGCAGCAGGGTCAGGGACATCTGCCTCCGTGTGAATTGCCAGCACTGATGTGACAGAGTCCTGGTGGCCCCACTGTCTAGCAGACAGCTGACAACTCCTCTTGCAATAGACCATCCCTTTCCCTTTCCGCGTACATGTACTGTCAGGTGCTGTGCTGTGGCTTGGGAAGAGGGCTTGAACCTTTACCTTCAACTGAAGCCTCTTGTGGCACCTGCTGTTGTCCTGCACTAATGCGAAGGAGGTCTGTGGGGGAAGCACGGTGAAGAGCTGCGACCCTAACAGGCAAACAAAATGTTAGTGGCTTACAAGTGAGAAGTACCTGGTCTCTGCTCTCCTTCCACAAGGAGAATTACATGAGGCTGCCAGAAGCAGGAATGATGCTGTTACATGTGTACGTGCATTTCCTGCCTCTCAGGAGGGGATTGGTCTGGTTCAAGGCAGCCAGAGCGGTTTCCGAGCAGCCCTGCGGAGAAGCCGGCCTGAACTGATCCCCTTCCCCTTCCCTCTTTTGCAGGTCCCAAACAAGTTTCGTTATCCCTTCTATTACGAGATGTGCTGGTACGTGCTGGAGCGCTACGTCTACTGTATCACCAGCCGCTCACATCTGACCAAGGACTTCCAGAAGGAATCGCTCAGCATGGGTGAGCCCCTGTTCCTTCCTCGCACGGCCCTGCGGGCCCTGCCTGGCTCAGCCGTGTGGTAGGCAGGGAGGGTTATGTGGGAAGAACAAGGGACTATCACTTCTTCAATTTCACGAGGTGGCTTCTTCGGGTATTTCCTCTCTTTTCCATGTCTGCTCTGCTGAACAATCAGAGGGCATTGCAGACTCGCCGAAGGTTGTGTGGTTTTCTGTTGTTTTTTTTTTCTTTTGAGCAAGAAGTTAAAACTAGCCAGACTGCTGCTTCCTCCTTTTGCCATTGCAACAGGTTCCTTTCAGCTGCGAAACCAGCACACGAGTTCCTGGCCTTGCTGGTACACAAAAAACCTTTAACAGAAGAGGGGGAGGATAGCAGCAGTAACCGCGGTTTGCTGTGGGCTGCAGGGCTTTAAGGCTCTCTTGCTGATCAGGGCTTTCCTGCATGCAGAGTTTGAAGAGCTATGTCAGAAGTTTATTATCAAGGGGGTCTCTCGCAAAAGGATTATTTGGCTTTACAGCCAATGCAGACGGGCCATGCAGTGGTTCAAGAAATGATTTGTTACAGAGACCCTTCAGAGTGGGAGAGAGCTGGATTGCCTCCGCTGTAAATACCCACTTCTGGGCACCTCTCCTCACAGACAGAGCCCTTTGGGAATGTGGAGAAATCACTCCCAGCTTTTGTTAGTGTTAGGGGAGGCTTCTTTATTATGCACAACCAGGCTCAGAGACCTCATGGCCATCTAGCAAGTCCACGTCCTCTGTTTCCTATCATGAAGGCAGGATTGAGGTCTCAAGTCACTCCCAGGACCAGATGGCTGGAGTTCCCTAAGCAAATCCAGCCAAATACAGCTCTAATGTCATCTTCCTGAGGCTTCCCATGCCTGGCCTTCAACAAAACAAGCTGGGAATGGGAAAGGGTTTTAGCTGTTCTTTACTAGCAGCTGTGTGCCCCATCCTTTCTCTGGCCTTGTCCCATATGTATCTGCTGTTGTAGTGACTGGGGGGATTCCTCTAGAAACTAAATGTCTGCTGTGACCAAGTGACCGGCCACTGTGCTTTTCTCTCACTCTTTCATGGCAGATATGGAGTTGAGCTCCTCAGACTCAGTGAACATGGAGGAAGAGGAGGAGGAAGAGGAGGATGCAGCAGGGAAGGAACCCAGGCGACCAGTCACAAGGCGGTCTGTTCTTACCAGCCCCGTAGCCAATGGTGCCAATGTGGACTACGATGAACTGGGCAGGAGCTGTCGGAGCAGCCTGACAGGTCTGAAGAAGAGCCCGTCTATGGACTCTTCCAACTCTAGCCGGGGCTCCCAAAACGGCCAGGCCTGGGACCCACACGGCGGCAGCCCACGCAAGAGCAGGAGGGTGCACCTGACGCAGTTTGAGCTGGAGGGGCTGCGCTGCCTGGTGGACAAACTCGAGTCACTCCCCCTGCACAAGAAGTGTGTTCCCACTGGCATCGAAGATGAGGACGCCCTCATCGCTGATGTCAAGGTATGTAGGCATGAGGAAGCCACAAGTGCTGCCGTTCCTCGGGACTGCCAGGGTGTGTCTGCTTCCCGGTGGCATCAGAGGTGGAAAGGTGACCCTGGACTTACCTAGTCCTGGTGTAGGGGATGATGAGTCTGCAGGCTCGCACACCTCTTCCTCCACTACCTGAGGCTAATGTCACACCAGCTGATGCTGACGGACAGCCCTAGCTTGGATTTTGGGTTGGGACTAGCAGGAGCAATAACTGCTCTTGGCCAACGTGGCCGAGAGTCTTCTGGGCCTTGCCTGTGTCCCTTACAAGTGTTAGTGCTTGTTTACAGTGATTTGTTTCCACTTCTGGCTCTGGCCTCCTTAGGCTGCTGGACACTGAGCCCTTTCCTTGCCCCAGGTGGATTTGGCCTTGTTTCTTAGGGTGTTTTGCAGGGTATGATCTTGGGTTCCATGAGAATCTTTGCCTGCTCTACAACCTGTGCTGACTCCATGAATCACAGAATATCCCATGTTGGAAGGGACCCACAAGGATCATAGAGTCCAGCTCCTTGGCGTTTTAGCCCTTTCAGCACTGAAGTGGGAATTTCAGCCTCACTGTACCTCAGAAATCCATTTTGGGTATGCAAGTCTATGGGGCCAGATGGGATCCTCCTGAGGGTACTGAGGGAGCTAATGGAAGTGCTCGCCAAGCTGCTTTCCATCATTTATCAGCAGTTCTGGCTATCCAGCGTGTGGTCCCAGTCGACTGGCAACTAGCAAACGTGATACCCATCTACAAGAAGGGCCAGAGGGAGGATCCGGGGAGCTACAGGCCTGTCAGTCTGACCTCTCATGCTGGGGAAGCTCATGGAGCAGCTTACCTTGAGTACAATCACATAACACTTACAGGACACCCAGGTGATCAGGTCCAGTCAGAATGGCTTTATCAAAGGCAGGTCCTGCTTCACCAACCTGGTCTTCTACCACAAGGTGACGCGCTCAGTGGATGAGGGAAAGGCTGTGGATGTGGTCTGCATAGACTTCAGTAAGGCTTTTGACACCGTTTCCCAAAGCATTCTCCTGAAAAAGGTGGCTGCTCAAGGCCTGGACGGGAGCATGCTTTGTGGGGTTTAAAACTGGCTGGGTGGCCAGGCCCGAGGAGTCGTGGCTCAGTGCTGGGTCCAGTTCTCTGTAATATCTTCCCCAGTGATCTGGACGAGGGGATCGCGTGCACCCTCAGCAAGCTGGCAGAGAACACCAATGTGGACAGGAGTGTTGATGTGCCTGAGGGCAGGAAGGATCTGCAGGGGGACCCGGATAGGCTGGACCGATGGGCCGAGGCCAACTGTACGAGGTTCAAGGCCAAGTGCCGCGTCCTGCACTTGGGGCACAACAACCCCATGCAAGGCTGCAGGCTGGCGGCAGTGGCTGGAAAGCTGCCTGGCGGGAAGGGAGCTGGGGGGATTGGTGGGCAGGCGGCTGAACAGGAGCCAGCGGTGTGCTCAGGTGGCCAAGAGGGCCAACAGCCTCCTGGCTAGTATCAGAACTGGTGTGGCCAGCAGGGCGAGGGAAATGATTGCCCCTCTGTACTCAGCCCTGGTGAGGCCACACCTCGAGTACTGCTGGGGCCCCAACATAAGAAGGACATGGATGTATTAGAACAAGTCCAGAGGAGACCACAAGGATTATCAAGGGGCTGGAGCACCTCTTCTATGCAGACAGGCTCAGAGAGTTGGGGTTGTTCAGCCTGGAGAAGAGAAGGCTCCAGGGGGACCTAGAGGCTTTCCAGTACCTAAAGGGAGCCTGCAGGAAAGCTGGGCAGGAACTCTTCATCACAGAGCATAGTGATAGTACAAAGGGGTAATGATTTAAAACTGAAAGAGGGTAGATTTAGATTAGACACCAGAAAGTTCTTCACTCAAAGGATGGTGAGGCCCTGGCACAGGCTGCCCAGAGAAGCTGTGGATGCCCCATCCCTGGAAGTGTTTAAGGCCAGGCTGGATGGGGCTTTGAGCAACTTGGTCTAGTGGAAGGTGTCCCTGCCCATGGCAGGGGGGTTGGAATCAGATGATCTATAAGGTCCTTTCCAACATAAACTATTCTGTGATTCTGTGATTTTAGTCCCTCAAACCATGGATACTTCCTGTTCCCTTCCTTGCTAATGGTGATCTGTTCAGCTGTCTGCCTGTAGTGAAGCTGACAGCCGTCGGTGTACCCTGGTCCGTGCTGTTGTGTTTCTTTTTCCAGTCTCCAGATTTTGCAGGGCATTTGGTGAAACTGATGCTGCACTGGGAGCAGCAGGGTGCAGCTCAGGGCCCCAGCACTGGCCCCCATGCCTGAGCCTTGCAGGCACCACTGGTGCTTGGCTGCAGCAGCAAGCATGGGTGCTGTTAGGGGGCTGTAGCTGTTTCCACGTGGCTTTTGAAAGCATGCTGTGCCGTGGCCTTCGGAGCACGCACAGTGTTTCACCCTTGGACCCAGCAAGGGGAACTGGTGTGTTGCGCCGTGTGTCTGAGGCAGAGCATTCGAGGTTGTCAGAGCTGAGCTGGGTTTGGGACTTGTGCAGCGGATGCGCCGCGTTCTGGAGCAAAGGGATGGTTCCCTGAGACCCACCGGCCCCATGCCCAGCTGTGTCTGGCAGGTGAGCTGGGGGTGGAAGTCACTGCAGGCTGGTCAGAGCGAGTGGCTCCCCTGAAGGCCTTGCTCCCTAATGCCACCTGTCCTCCAGGTTCAAAAGCACACTGAGGGGCAAGGCCTGGTCCCTCGGGACTGGCAGCCCCACAGGTCAAACCTGTTACGGGGTGCCCACATGGCACACAAATCCTTAGTCATCAGCTGGAGGGAATGGGACCAGCTTGTCAAAGTACTGCAGACCTCTTCTTTTAAAACTTGTGTTTTCCTCTGAGGTGATAGAACTGTCAAACTAGTCCGGTGCTTGTATCCCAAAAAGGGCTAAGGCATTTCTGGCTAGACCTTCTAATTGGTCTGGTCACTGAAAAGCCTTGTGAGCAAAGGGCTAACTTCTCCTATCAGCAGTTTGCATGGAGAAGAGCGTATTTTTGTAGGCAGGATGAGTTGTTATCAAGAGCAAAGCAGCCACATCATAACTTACAGATGGTGTTTGGGTCATGTTTCTTATGTAGATTCATGTACAACTCCCTCCTCTAACAACTTTAGTGCTCTCTCACGGTACCTGGGCAGTGTGCGAGCGCAGCCCTTCCTGCCAGGATGCCTGCTGGGTCTCATTCTGGTGCTCCTGCCCTCCCGTGCAGCCCATGCTGCAGGTGGGATCCCTCGTGTTTCACCCTAGGCCTGGATCTCTTCTGGTCTGGAGCTTGTTGGAATTCCTCCACTGTCTCTATACGCTGGTAGAGAGCTAGAGCCTAATCCGGTTTGAGTGGCTTAACTTCGAAATGGTCAGCAGGACCTGCCTGCATCCCCAGCATCTGGGCCTGCCTCTGGGGCCATCGCTCTGTAGCAGTACTCGTACCCTTGTGTTACCAGGTGAGGTTGTTAGTCCCCAGACCCGGCCAGCAGGGCTGCCAGAGGGAAGCACAGAACCAGTGTGGTTTTGGCACTTACCAGCTTCGCTGCCATCGCCGGGAAGCTGCCTCCCAGTTCGGGACATGCGTTGTGGAAGGCTCCCGTGGCTCTTGGAGTACCTGGAGGTGGCACAAGGAGCATGGCTGCTCTGAGGCTAGGACGAAGCTGGCATCTGTCACCCGAAAGAGCAGGACGGGGCTGGTGAGAGCATCAGGCTGCGAGCTCTGGGCTTCTCGCAGCGCCACTTTTGCCACCGCCTCTTGTGCGATGACCGTGAGTTCAGGACGCCTGTGTGCTGGGCCACGTGAAGAACCGTGCTTCTGCGTCCTGTCATGAGCTGAGCCCGGAGCTGCCGCACGGTGGGACCTGACGCTCTGCATGTGACAAAGGTATGCTTCCAGCTCTGTGGCCAGAGGAACTGTCCATCCACTGAAACCCATCCCAGACAAGGCTGCGTCAGGCACTGCGAGTAGGAAGAAAATTATGTTGCCACTTCTACCTCCACCGTAACCTCTTAGCTTTACCTGATGCATCCCTTGGACCGCTCCTGGCAACGCCGTCGCTGCCTTCTGCTCTACCGTGGCTTAAATGGGAGAGCCTGCAGAAATCAAAATGACTTCTAGCACTGCCTCAGGAGGAGATCTGCTTTTGGGGAATGAAGCTGACACACAATCCTCTTCTAGCACTGAGTCTTGCTGAAACATCTCCTTGAGTTCGGTGATGTCTCCATTGACGGTCTGGACTGGAGTCACTGGATCATTGGCAAAGAGGGAATGTGTGAGAGGTCTTACCACCTTTGGGCTGCTTCTGTCCACTGCTCCTGACCTAGCTTGGGGTGTGGTGCTTCCCCTCACTTAGATTTCAGAGGAGCAGGGTAGTCCATGAGGCTCTGGCTCCTTCGGCAGCTCAGCTGCCTCTGGAGTGACTGGATCTGCTGCTGGCTGGCTGCTGGCAGGCTGAGCCCCTGCCCCAGCTCTTACCTTGCTGCAGTGCTGCCAAGCCCCTTGGCATCGGGAACAGTCACAAACTGGCTGCATTTGGGTTCTGCCTGGCAGCACTGGAGCACCAGGCATTACAAAAATAAGAAGTCTCTCTCCCAAAAGTGAGGATCCTGTCTCCAGAATCTCTTTTTATAGCCCCCGGTATGGCTTCCCACATACCTGGCTCAGTGTTGCACAAAGTCTTTCAGTATCAGAGACGACATCTTGCTCTTCTGGCAGGTCTGTTCCTCCTATGGGTCACGTCTGTTCCCAAGACAGTTTGGTTTTCCGTGTGCTTTTGTCGAAGAGAAGCAGTGAACATGGCAGCTTGCTGAAACCCAGAGGATGTAAAAGTGCTGATGAGCAGCCATGGGAGGGGTGCATGGTCTCGGGGCACTCTGTGGGGAGTGTCTGCCCGGTCCCTGCTTCGTGCAGGTGATGGGAGGCTGAGAGGACTCAGTGAGGAACAGGGGCTGCTGCCACCAGGGCTGGACAATGAAGGGTCAGGGTGGCCGGTGAGCTGTGGTAGGTCCTCCCGCGGTGGGAAGGCAATGCTGGCCACGCTCCTGCCTTGCCTACAGGTGAGATGAGATGAAACCACAGCATGGAGCGTGGGGGCTCCCTGTGCATGCGCTGGCGGTACGGCTTTCAGGGCACGTCTGGCAATTGCCATGGAGCGAGCTGGGCCAGAGTCCCTGCTGTCCTGCCCGAGCAGAGGTGACCTCTGCATGCCGTTTGATGTGCTTGACTTTGGCGATGACCTGGGGCCCGCACGCTCCCTTGGAACACGGTTCCGGAGGTGGAGGCAGTCCGGGCACCGGCGTTAGGTCCATGCGCAACTTGTTCCTTGGGCTTTTTGGGGACGGGATGGATGAGAGCCGTAGGTGCTCGCAGATGACGTGCATCAGGTGTGGGAGCGGTCGTTTTTCCCTAGCGCTGCTTTTGGGGGGCTCGCTTTCTGTAAAAGAGCTTCCTCCATTTTAACCGCGGGGGGCTGGAGCGAGGCGGGGGGCTCTCCTGGAGCTGGGGCTGGCGGGGGGGGGGGGGGACCTCGCTGCACCCAGCGGGGGCTTGTCCCCCTCTAGCGGCGAGGTCAGCGGTGGTCTTGGGACTACACCAGCTCCCCAACTTAGCCGCTGCGCGGCCGGGGGGCGGGATGCGGGCGCAGCCCCCTTCTTTGGGGAGCTCCCCCCTCGCCTCGTGCCCGGGGCATCTCCTGCGCGGAGGAGGGTCTGCCCTCCGCCGGGACCCCGGCAGCTGCCCCGGAGGAGACAAAAGAAGGGCGCCGGGGCGGCTGGCCGCGAGCGGGGCTCCGGCTCGGCCCGGCCCAGCCAGGGGGGGGCCGCCCCGTTCCTCCGGCTGCGGTGGCGGCGGGCGGGGGGGGGCCGCGCCGCCGGGCCCCTGCGCCAATCCGCGCCGTGCCGGCCCCTCCCGGCGCTGCAGCACAACGGCTCTGCCCTCTCGGCTCGCCCGCTCGCTTTTTCTCTTCTGCCATCTTCCCGTTGCAAAGCACTGCTGGGAACCGCATGTGGGTGACGCAGCAGCATTGTTTCGGGCTCAGGAAGCTGCCGCCGCTGCCCCAGGGCTCGGGAGGAGCACGCGGCCGCCGGGGCGGCTGCCGGAGCCGGGGAGGAGCCGGGGGGGCTCGGGGCAGGGGGCGCAGCCGCGCTCCCGGCCATGTCCCTGAGGAGCGGGGGTCCGGAGCGGGGCCGCACGCTCTGAGCCGGCCCCCGGCGGCGGCCGGGGAGAGGGGGGGGGGCCCCGAACCTCGCCGCGCAGGCACCGAGACAAAGAGGGCTCGGCAAACTTCGCCCCGGAGTCGCGGCAGCTCCAGAGGCACAAGGTCAGGCAGCTGGCACGGCTCGCGGGCTGGGGAGGGGACGCGGGGCTCTGGGACCCGGGGATCCCCAGCTTCCCCTCTCCCCCCCCCCACCCACCCCCGGTGTCCCGGGCTGGCGCGTGGACTCACCTCTCCCCTCCCCGTCCCCCGGGCGTGCTGGCTGGCACCCAGCTCTGGTGGCCGGGGCAGTGCACGGCATGGCACGGCGTGCTGCTCGCAGGGTCCCCTCCCTGCTGCCTGCCCCCAGCGGGGTTGAGGTGGCCCGCACCCATCCTGGCTTCCAGCTGTCTGCAGCCCGAGGACCCTGGCACCCCCAGTGAGTGAACCGCCCCCCCCACACACCCAGTTTGGAGCGTGCCTGAGCCCCCGCTGGGCCCCAGGCACGGGGAGACTGCGGTTCCCTGCGCACACGTGTGCGCGCGCACCCTGGGTCCCCGACCTCTCCTTCCAGCCCGTGCTCGGGGGCCGGCTGGCCGGGAGGCGGAAGGTCTGCAGGCAGCGTGCTGTGCTGCTGGGGAGCTGTGGGAGGCCGCAGCTTCCTGCCACCTCCAGAGCAGGGCGGGGGACGCGGTGCCGGAGCCAGCCCCAGCGTGCGGGCAGCTCCCGGGGACACCCGGCCACAGGCAGCCCCGCACAGGGATGCCGGCAGGAGGCTGCTGCTCGCGTAGCCATGGCGACACCCAGTAAATAAAGCACCTTTGGCAGCGGGTGGGCTCGGTGGGGAGGGGGCTGCGGGCAGGGGGACAGAGCGCTGGGGGCCTGTGGGGCAGCACGTCCAGCTGCCAGTGCCACGGGGGCACTCGTGTCACGGGGGAGCCGCTCCCAGCCACCCGCGGCTCGCACCGGGCTGCAGAGGGCTGCCGGGGGCACAGCAGTTGCGGGGGGCAGCGAGGGACCTATGCGCTTCCTCCCTCGTGAATCCTGCTGGATTGCAGGAGCTCGGCGCTCTCTCCCAGCCACCGCACAGCGCGGGGCCTCGGGGCTGAAATGCAGTTGATGAAAGCATTCGTGCACATCGACTCGACAGAGCTTGTCTGTCTAATGTGGGGAGGGCTCGCTGCTCACGGGTGTGGGTGGAAGAGGGCTCCTTCCGTGCCGTGTTTAAAGCACGCTGGCCTTGGCATCTGGTCAGAGCCTGCCTGGCTGACAGGAGCATTGTTTTGCTCTGCTCACACCTGTCCTTTTTGTCTCTTTTTCTTTCCCCCCCGCTGCCCTCCCTCTCCCCATCAGCTGCTGCTAGAAGAATACGCAAACAGCGACCCCAAACTGGCACTTACAGGCGTCCCCATCGTCCAGTGGCCCAAGAGAGATAAGGTAGGAGCTGCAAGGAGGGGCATGGGTGGCTGCTGCTGGAGGGTACCACGTGCGGCGTGGCCAATTACCTGCTGTGCAGCTGGGGCGCAGCGGTGCCACCTCTGTACCTCCCTTGGGAGCCCGTGGGCAGTGGGGGAGCGCGGCAGGGCGCGGGGTTCAGCTGCCTCTGCAGCCCTGTGGGCAGCCCCGTGTGCTCGCAGCTGCAGAGGTCTCCAGCTGTGCTGGTGCCGGGGACAGCCCCGGCTGCTCTGCATTCTGTAGCTGTGCTCAGAGGGGCTGGAGCCTTGGTGTTGGTGGGGGGGTGATTGCTGGGGGGACCTTGCACTGCAGTCTCGGGTTGCTGAGGGGGGGGCCTGGATGGCGTTTCAGGGGAGAGTGTCGCTGTTGCGTTGCCTGGGAGGTGAAGGGTGAGGTGTGGGTGTCAATGATCAGCAGCTCCCCTGCCTGTTCGGCAGGCAGGCTGGCCCACCACTGCTAGGTGGGTGTGCGCCAGGGCTTGTGCCCCCGTCAGCACACTGCCCGTGCTGTGGTGCTGGCTCTTGCCCCCAGGGAAGGCAGCACCCTCCTGGGGGGTCGCTGCCTGCAGGTAGCAGCCAGCGTCTGAGGAGGGGGGCCTCGGCTTTCCCCTGCTGTTCCCTCTCCAGCCATGCTTGTAACCCAGGGCCCAAAGCTGCACTGAGCTCTGGGCAGATGGAGGTGAGGGCAGCCTTCCAGACTTCCCCTCCCCCTGGCTGCCTTCCCGTGCCCGCCAGGACAGCTCCCATGGTCACCTCTCCCCTCCTGCCAGGAGGCAGGCTTATGGGCGTGTGGGGAGAGCAGGGACCCCATCACGTTGGGAAGGATTGGTAACGCTCAGTCTGGGTGTCTGGGTACAAGCGATCTGCTCAGGTCACCCTTCAGAGGTGCCTGCCTGCCCTGTCCCGGGGTGTTCAGCATGACTTTGCTGGTCCTTGAGCAGTGCAAGCATCGCAGACAGCTTTTCTGGCGGAAGAGATCTGGAGATATTTGAATGCTTTGGGTGCAGCGCTCAAATGCTTGGCATACCCACAGCTCTGTCCTTGCGCTGGCCTTTTGGGTGTACAGGATGTCATGGCCATTCCCAGAAGGATGCCGCAGCCAGCGGTGAGCTTGCTGATGGGATGCAGCAGGACAGATGCCTGCTGAGGAGCTGTCCCTTCCCACCCGTGCCCTTAACGGGCACTGGTTGCTCTCAGCACACCTCGAGCTGGCAGGAGGGGTGACCGGAGCACCGCTTCCAGAGCTGAGCCCCATCCCCATGAGGCTGGAGGAAGAACCTGGCTGCACAGAGGGGATGAGCTCTCTGTCCATAGAGTGGCAAGGGAGCAGGGTTGCTCCCTGCATGTGACTGGAGGTCGCAGAGGGCAAAACCAGAAGCTTGCTGGTCCGAACGAAGTGCCACCATCCGCCCATCTCACACTTGTTCCGTCTTTTCTGTTACCAGCTAAAGCTGCAGGCACGGCTGAGGGTCCGCCTGCCCACTATCCCCATCACCAAGCCTCACACCATGAAGCCAACGCCCCGCCCGACACCCGTCAGGCCCACAGTCTCTCCCATTGTGTCGGGTGCCCGGCGGAGGCGCGTGCGGTGCCGGAAATGCAAGGCCTGCATGCAAGGCGAGTGTGGCATGTGCCACTACTGCAGGGACATGAAGAAGTTCGGCGGGCCTGGTCGCATGAAGCAGTCCTGCGTCCTCCGGCAGTGCTTAGCGGTGAGTCTGTAGCCTGATCCTTTCCTCCAAAGTCCACTGCAGCCTGGCAGCAGCTCTGTGTGGCTGGTCGGGGAGAGGGTGGTGACCAAGTTTGATTCCTGGGGAGAAGTTGGCCCCTTCCTTATTGTTTGGGTGGTGAGGGAAGGGAGGAGAAGGAAGAGGAGGAGGAGGAGGGGGGAAGGCTATCCTTCCTCACCCTGGTATCACCCCTGCTTTCCTTTGTAGCCCAGGCTGCCTCACTCGGTCACGTGTGCACTTTGCGGGGAGGTGGATCAGAATGAGGACTCGCAGGACTTCGAGAAGAAGCTCATGGAGTGCTGCATCTGCAACGAGATCGTTCACCCTGGCTGCTTGCAGGCGAGTAGCACGTGTGCCAGGGCTGAGCTGGGCTGGGCTGTGGGGAAGGGCGCTGCTGATTGCGCTCTGCTTTGCAGATGGATGGAGAAGGACTGCTCAACGACGAGCTCCCCAACTGCTGGGAATGTCCCAAATGCTACCAGGGTGACGACGCGGAGAAGGGCCAGGTAGGAGGCGAGCTGTGCCGGGGCAGGGGAGGTCATGCCGTGCATCGTCCATCTCACTGTGTCCTGCTGTGGGTAGGCAGGACTCGGGCCTTCCGGAGCAGAGCGGTGGCTCCAGAGGTGCACAGACAGGCTTGTGGGGTGGGCTGGAGGCTGGCAGGCACCAGCCCCAAGTAGGGGACCAGTTGGGCGGCAGCAGGGCCATTGGGGTGCCACGCAGCGGCGACCTGCAGGGGGTAGAGGGCCCGGCAGACACTGCTGCAGTACGTTCCTGGGGCCTGCGGTGAGGCAAGCTGACAGCCCCCGCTCTGTCTGCGGATCCTAGAGAGCTCATCAACGCACCAAGGCCAGGTTCCCGCAGAAGCGGCAAGGTTGGCTGGGTCCTTCTGCCAGGCAGCGAGCGGGCTGTGCGCGGCGGCAGCAGTCCCACTGGCACCTGCCAGCACTGCCCAGGAGGCCAGCCTACGGCCGCCGCGTCCCCCGTAGGACTGTGCCCACCGCCGCAGATGGAAGCGGTGCAGCCAAGGCAAGCCAGGCTGGGGGAGGCCGCAGCACCTTCACGTTCTGGGTGATGTGCATGCGTGGGGTGCACATCTGAGTGGCTCCTGGGTCCCCCGGCACTTCAGGTGGACGTGATGAGCACCCCTTGTCCCCACAGTGTCTTGTGCTGGGCTGTGATCCGGGGAGTCTCTGCTGCAAGAGGCAGGGGACTGACTGTTAGGCACAGAGCGGAGGCTACCCCAGCCTCAGAGGACACTGCTTCTGTGAGGGGTGGAGATGTTGGTTCCTGGTGTGAGTGGAAGAGAAGGAGGGCAGGCGCGTGTTCCCCAGGTCCGGTGTGGCCCCACCCCTGCTAACTTGCTGTCCGTCCCACTTCCCTGCAGAAGCGCAAAGTAGAGGAGAGCGATGATGACACGGCGCAAGCCAAAGTGCTGCGGCCCCTGCGGAGCTGCGAGGAGCCCCTCACCCCTCCACCCAACTCGCCCACCCCCATGCTGCAGCTGATCCACGACCCGGCATCTCCACGAGGCATGGTGACACGTTCGTCCCCAGGGGCCGGCCCCAGCGACCACCACAGCGCCAGCAGGGATGAGCGCTTCAAGCGGCGGCAGCTGCTGCGGCTCCAGGCCACCGAGCGAACCATGGTGCGGGAGAAGGAAAACAACCCCAGCGGCAAGAAGGAGCTGTCGGAGGTGGAGAAGGCCAAGCTGCACGGCTCCTACCTCACCGTGACGCTCCAGCGCCCCACCAAAGACGTCCATGGCACTTCTATTGTCCCCAAGCTGCAAGCCATCACGGCCTCCTCCGCCAACCTGCAGCACTCTCCCCGTGTGGTCATGCGCCACGCACCTGCCAGGATGCCCCCACGGGGTGGTGGGGAGGAGGAGGTGGCGGCCGAGGAAGACGAGGAGGAGGACGATGAAGACGACGAGAACGCGGAGGAGGGGGGGGTGGCCCGCCTCAATGGCAGAGGGGGCCGGGCACAGGAGGGCGAGGAGAGCTGGATGCAGCGCGAGGTCTGGATGTCCGTCTTCCGCTACCTCACTCGCAGGGAGCTCTGCGAGTGCATGCGGGTGTGCAAGACCTGGTACAAGTGGTGAGTGTGGGAGCGCAACGGGCAGGGGCAGCGCCACCTGGGCCACTCGTGTCCTGATCCTAACAGGCAGCCGGAGAGAGGAAGGGGGGTGGCGTCCTGCTTCCTGCGCTGCTGGTGCCCTCCCTGCCCTCCCCATCACTGGTCTTTGCCGGGCAACATCACCTTTGGGCCCTGTGGCAGCCCTGCTGCCCCTTCCACGTGTGTGTTGGTCTTGACTGTCCCCACCTAGTGCCTTCCTCCTGTCCCATTTGTCAGAAGATGGTCAGAGGGGACACATCCCCCATCGTGTCCTGGCGAGGTGCTAATGCCCTCTCCTCTCCCACCGCCCTGCATGGTCCTTGCCCTTCCCGGCCCCACAGCGCAGGCTGAGGCAGAGATGGGTTTGCTGCCTGGAAGCGCCTCGGGGGGCGCAGGCCTGAAGACAATGCTGGCAGTGGGACAGCTGTGGATGGAGGGCTTGGGAACAGATGGGGATGGGGAACTGGGAGGCTTCTAACTGCTGAGCGGTGGGAATGGCTCGGCAGGAAGGGGCTGTCCCGCTTTGATCGGCAGGCATGGTGTGCCGTGGCAGCTGGAGGAGAGCGTCCCCTCCCCTGCCGCCGGTGTGGCAGCTCCGGAGGCAGGGAATGCACTGGGTCCTCAGGGCTCCTGTGAGAGAGGAATAGTTTGTGCCACATCCAAGCTCTCTTGTGGCTCCTGGTGAAGCAGAGAGCGTTGCCAAGGCTGTGGGGCGGGACCAGGCTGAGCATTTTGCCTGCTGGGAGCAGGGAGGCTGAAGATATTTGCCCCAGCAGGGGAGCACCCAGGAGGGAGTAAGCAGGCTGGCAGCTGCCGTGTGGAGTCTTGTTACGTGGCAGCAAAACGCTGCTGGGGCTGTTTGGGCATCCCTGGGTGGCCACACACCCCCACGTGTCTGGGGAACCCTGACAAATCGGGAAGAACGGCTTTGTGCTGCAGCTGGGGCTGCGCCAGGTCCGGGGTCCTCCCGGATTTATGGCCTCTCAGACCACAGTGCTCTCTGGATTCAACTTTCAACCTTGTGCTCGTCCCCAGGTGCTGTGACAAGAGATTGTGGACAAAGATAGATTTGAGCAGGTGCAAGTCCATCACCCCCCAGGCACTGAGCGGCATCATCAAAAGACAGCCAGTCAGCCTTGACCTCAGCTGGACCAATATCTCCAAAAAACAGCTTACGTGGCTTGTCAACAGGCTGCCAGGTGAGTGTGGGCCAGCGAGAGGGGTTCCTTGCCCCTGCCACCAGCTGGCGCTGAGGCTTCCCAACAGCTGGACCACACTGGGAGATGGGCTCTGCAACCCTGGCACCCACCAGTGGGAGAACCCCTGGGTGTCTGGATCCTATCGCCTGGGGAGTAGCTGATAGGGATGTGGTTTCCTGTGGCTGTTCTAACCGCTCCTGCATGGAGCGTGGCTCCACGTCCCACCCCTGGCAGGGAGGGGAGCCGCTTCCTCCTGCGCCTGGAGAAAGGGTTGTGACTTGAGATACCTCGGAGTGGGCAAAGCCCAGCTGACTCGTTACCTCTCCCGGCAGGCTTGAAAGACCTCATCTTGGCGGGCTGTTCCTGGTCTGCAGTCTGTGCTCTCAGTACCTCCAGCTGCCCCCTTCTCAGGACCCTCGATCTTCGGTGGGCAGTAGGAATCAAGGACCCTCAGATCCGGGACTTGCTCACGCCTCCAACAGACAAACCCAGTAAGCTGCTGCCGCAGGGCAGGGGCGACCAAGCCAGAGGAGGGTGACACGCTTGGGCGCAGGGCAGGGAGGCAGTGCTGGATCTGGAACGTCCCAGCCCAGCAGGGCAGATCACTGCATGCCTGTGCTCAGCTTCTCCCCTCCCTTTGCAGGTCAGGACAATCGCAGCAAACTCCGCAACATGATCGACTTCCGGCTCGCCGGCCTGGACATCACTGACGCCACGCTGCGGCTGATCATCCGCCACATGCCCCTGCTCTCCCGCCTCGACCTCAGCCACTGCAACCACCTTACAGACCAGTCAGCCAACCTCCTCACGGCCGTGGGTTCTTCCACGCGCAACTCCCTCACCGAGCTCAACATGGCAGGTGGGTACACTGCTCTGGCTGGCCGAGGCTGGCCTCCCCGGCCCTGCCGGGCTGAGGGCAGCCTGGCTGGCTGGGCTTGCCATCGCAAAGTGGCTTCCTCCTCCCCACCTGCCTTGCCAGCCTGACGTGAGAGCTCAGCGCCAGCTTTGCAGAGGCGTCGCAGCTCACCTTTCTTCTCGTCTCCCCGCAGGCTGCAATAAGCTGACGGATCAGGCCTTGCTGTACCTGCGCCGCATCTCCAACGTCACTCTAATTGACCTGCGAGGTTGCAAACAGATCACCCGCAAAGCCTGTGAGCACTTCATCTCGGACCTGTCCATCAACAGCCTCTACTGCCTGTCCGATGAGAAGCTGATCCAAAAAATCAGCTAGAGACCCTCCCCCAGGCAGACTGAGGAGAAGGATAAGAGCCCAACCCACCCCTCTTGGAGAGCCGCTCCTCCACATCCCCACCTTGCCCTCTGTGTCCTGCTGTTGCCTCCCACCTGACTTGGCAGGCAGGGCCGCTGCTGGCCTCGCTCCACCGTCCTTCCTCCTTCTCCCCCTGGGACTTCCACCGATGAAGATGTCCCGCCAGGCTGGCCAGTACCAGAGGAGGAATGGGCAAATGGCAGGGAGCCTCGGCGTGGAGGCTGGCCGCTCTTAAGGTGGAGGTTGTCATAGAGATCTCCGTGCAGAGAAACGGGGCACCCTCTTCCCCCTGCTTTTCCCTTCCTCCCTGCCATCTCCTTGCCTTGAAACACTTGTCACTTCCCTGTTAGCACAAAGCTCGAGGGTCAAGGTCTCTCCAAGGAAGAGGGAGCGGAGCTGGAACAAACCTTCCCTGTCTGTGCCACCACCAGCTCGTTGCTCGCCCTGCTCTCTCAGCCCCATTAATTACGGTTTTCCTCGTCTGACTGCAGGGGCTGTGATCGAGTCCCCTCCTCCTCCCCGGCTCTTGTGCGTCTGGGTGGCTCTTTCGGTGTCAAGGGCAGGAGCTCTGCAGCCAGGGTATGGCGGCTTCTCCAGCCACAGGGCTGGAAGCAGAGGCTCTATGGGCCGTTCTCCCCCTGCCCCAGGGGGCGAGGCTGGGGACAGAGCGCTTCCACGCTGGGGCGGTGCCAGCTTTCCTGGAGCACCGTGTGTCCCGAGGCAGCCCCGCGCTGAGGCGAGGGCTGGGGCTGGGCACTGGCTGGAAGCAGGGGAGAGAAACAACAGGTACATCAGAGCTCAGGGAGGACACACAGCAGCATCTGAGGGTGAGTGAGCACATTGGGGGGGACAGGAGCTGCCTCCTCTTCCTCCCCAGCTCCCTGCGCGTGGCCCAGAATCACGAAGCACTCTGGGGCCGCGACAGCCAGAGGGGCGACAGCTGCTCTGTCTGCCCAGGGCATTTCAGCCTGGGACTGAACTGGCACAAATGCCCCATTGCATTGTCCTCTCCTTCCCCCACCCCATTTTAGCTGCCGTTTTTCCTTTGCAATGAATGGTTGGTCCAAAGAACCTCTCTCTAGGGCAGCAGAGAGCTTTTTGCACTTTAAAAAAAAAAAAAAAAAAAAGAAAAAAAACCACCACAAAAAAAAAAAAGGCAAAAAAAAATCCAAAAAAAAAAAAAGCAAGAGATGAAAAAAGGTTGGAATCTTCTTTTGGGTCACTATTTTCTTTCCCGCCCTGCCCTGCCCGTGCCTGGACATTCCCCATCTCCCCGGTGCCTGGATGCCTCCCCCCTTGCGGTGTGTGCAGCCAGCACAAAGCAGCCCCTGTGTGCCTCCGCTCCCCAGCCCCGAGGAGCGCCGAGGGGTAGGGATGGGGCAGGCAGCCCCCCGCTGCCGCAGAAGCAATAAGGGAGGAGAGGCAGCCCCGCTCCCGGCTGGAGCTGCTCCCTGGCCGTCGGGTGGAGGGAGGCACGGCGGTGCTGCCGTGGGACGGGGGGGGGCTTTGCCACTTCAAACCCCGAGGGCTTTGAGCAGGAAACAGCCCAGGCAAGAGGAGGATGGGAGAGCCGGCACCCAGTCACGGCCAGGCAGCAGAGACCTCTCCCCCGAGGCTCTCCTGGCGGTGGCTCCTGTGAAAGACATCGGAAGAATCAAAGTTTTTCTTTTTCCTTTGGATTGATTTTGAGTTTTGCCGTGAGAAGGAAGAGAGGTGGGGCCGAGCTTAGAAGGAGCTGGCAGCTGGGGGCGGCACGGGGAGCCCCAGCTGCAGGGACTCCAGCTGTGACCTTCGTCACCCATGGGGCACCCCAGCCCCCTTGGTGGGCAGGGGGGTGAAAATCCACAAGGAAGAAAAAGAGAGAATTATATATATAAAATCACTTAGTGATTTAAAACCAACCCAGACTGCTCCCTAAAGACAAGTCCTGCAAGAAAAGTCACTATTGTTTAAGGATTTGGTTGTGTTTTTGTTCTGTTTCAGTCCCCTCCCTCTTCCCCCCCACCCCCGGAGAAATATTGTAAATATATATTTTTTGTTGGCGATTTAGAGTCCATCTCTGATGTTTGTGCTTTAAAATTAAATGTAAGCATTAAGGGTAAAAGCAAACCCAGTCTTACGCTCTCTCAGTTGGTATGGCTCGGGCTGGGGGGTTTTTGGTCTGGGGGCAGAGGGAGGGGAGCTAGTTGGCCTTTTTTTTTTTTGTTGTCGTTTTCTTTCTGTTTTGTTCGTTTTGGTTTTATTTTTTTTTTCCTTTATAAGCATTCTCCGATACTGGTCTTAGAGAGGATCTTTGCTCATGACATATTACCACAGGTAGGGGAGCGACGTTGGCGGGGGGAGGGAAGATACCAGCCTCCGAAGGGAAATATTTTGTTTCTCGGGGGTGGATTTTTTTGGAATAAAAAAAAGTTTCGAGAAAAACCAAAACCCGGCGTCTCGGCTCTGCCCCTTGTTTCTCCGCGAGTCGGGCGGGCTCGGAGCTGCCGGGCTGCACCGGGCGCCTCCCGCAGGGCCCCGCGGCCCGGCTGCGCCCAGGCGCCCCCCCGCGCCCGTCGCGCACCGGGGGTGGGGCGGGCGGAAGGGGCCGGGCACCGACACCGACACCGGCACCGGGCCCGCCCCGCCCCGCCCCGCCCCGCTCCGGCCTGGGGCGGCAGCGCCGCGTCCGCCGCCCGCCCGCGGGGCCGAGGCCGCCCCCTGCCCCCTGCCCCCGCCGAGGCGCCGCCGCCGCTGCCGCCGGGGCCCCCCCCGCGCCGCCCGGCCCGGCCCGGGTGGGGTTGGGCCGGGGCCGGGGCCGGGGCCGGGCCGGGCCGGGCGCGGGCGGTTCCGTCTCGGTTCCGGTTCCGGTTCCGGGTCGGCGGGGTCGGGCCGGTGCCGGCCGCGGCGGGCGGCCCCGCGCAAGATGGCGGACCTGGAGGCGGTGCTGGCCGACGTGAGCTACCTGATGGCCATGGAGAAGAGCCGCGCCGCGCCCGCCGCCCGCGCCAGCAAGCGCATCCTGCTGCCCGAGCCCAGGTGAGCGCCGCGGCACGGCCCGGCACGGCCCGGCCCGGCACGGCCCCGCGGGGCCCGGCAGCACCGGGGCGGGGGAGCAGCGCGGCGGGAACGGGGCGGGCGCGGGGCGCGGGGCGGGTGCCGGTGCCGGGCGGGGTGTGCTGAGCCGCCGGTGCCCGCCAGCATCCGCAGCGTCATGCAGAAGTACCTGGAGGACCGGGGCGAGGTGACGTTCGACAAGATCTTCGCGCAGAAGATCGGTGAGTGGGGGGCGCGGGGGGCAGCGCCCGCGGTCACGGCGCTGCTGTTCGGGGGGGGCTGGGGCTGGGCTGGGCTGGCGGCAGCAGAAGCGGAGGCTGGGGCCGTCCCCCCCCCACCCCTGGGGCTGCGGGGCGCTGGGGCCGGGTGGCGCACCACCCCCCCACACCCCCCCGCACCACTTCCCCCTCCCTGTCACTTCCCCCAGCGCTGGCGCTAACCGTCCGGGGCAGGAAGCGCCGCTCGCTTCCTCCCGGCAGCTCTGGTGGTTTCCGCCACATCCGCCCCGCGGCAGCCCGTGCCCTCGCCCCGCGGCACCGACCCCCCCGCTGCTCCCCCCCCCCCGCCTCCTGCTGCCCCATGGTCCCGCGCTGCTCCCCGTGCCGCTTCTCGCCCTCGCCTCGCTGCGTTGCCCTGACAAACCCCGGGCCGCTTCTCCTGCCCAGGGCAGCCACCTTCGTCCCTTGGCCTGGGGGGGCACGGAGCGGGGCAGGCACCTCTCACACCGTGGCTCTGCCCCCCCCCCAGGGTACCTGCTGTTCCGGGACTTTGCCCTCAACCAGGCAGAGGAGGCCAAGCCCCTGATGGAGTTTTACGAGGAGGTGCGATGGGGGACCCGTCCTGGGGGCAGGAGGGGGCCGGGAGTGCGACTCAGGGCCTGCAGACCCCACCGATACGGTGTGCCCGGGGCACCCAAGGGAGACGGTGCCCTGGGCCCCTGGGAGGTGATGCCCCGGGACCTGGTAGCCGTGGGTGCCAGCCAGCAGGATGCGGTACCCGGTGGGGCTGGGGTCCTGTTTCCCAGCACGCTGGACCCTGGGGACTCCCCGCCGTGGGCTGCGCGTGCCCCGCGTGGGGCTGAGCCCCGTGGCGGTGCAGTCTGGGGAGCGCTGTGCCATGGATCTGTGCCCTCACCAGATCAAGAAGTACGAAAAGCTGGACTCGGAGGAGGAGCGAGCCTCCCGGAGCCGCCACATCTTTGACCATTACATCATGAAGGAGCTGCTGGCCTGCTCCCACGTGAGTGCCGTGTTGTGGGGAATTACGCCCTCGTTTGTGCAGCCCTGCGCGGGCCCTGTGCCCCCATCCCATCTTCCTGGGGTGACGCAGCCTCATCTCGCCCCACAGCCCTTCTCCAAGAGTGCCACGGAACATGTCCAGAGCCGCCTGAGCAAGAAGCAGGTGCCCCCAGACCTCTTCCAGGTGGGCATCGCTGGGGACAGAGAGGGGGCCCTGCCACCTCTGGTTAATCCTTACGGGGGGCTGGGGGAACCCCAGAAGGTGCGAGGACCCTGAGGGATGCTGATGGGAGGGGGTAAATGAGAGGGCTTCCTGGGGGTCCCCGTGGGGTTCTGTCGGGTCGCTTGGGGCTGGAATTAATAAGGGGACTCCTCAGAGGGTGGCGGTGGAGACACCAGGTGTACAGGTGACTAGGGGTAGCAGTGGGGTCCGCAGGGGCTGGCAGTGATGAGGATCCCCAAGGATGGGGTCCTCAGAGACACAGGTGACCCTGGGCGGCAGGAGGTGGCAGTGGGGATGTGAGAAATCGGGGAGCAGGGAAGGGGATACCCCAGGTAACGATGGGACCGAGGGGTGCGGGTGGCACTGGGGATGCAGCACTGACTCCTGTGTCCCCCAGCCCTACATTGAGGAGATCTGCCAGAACCTGCGCGGGGGCATCTTCCAGAAATTCATCGAGAGGTGAGACGGGCGCACAGCCCCTTGGGGACCAGGGTAGGTCCCGTCCCACTGGGGACGAGGGTCTCCCAGCCTTGGGGTGGGCCAGGGCCCCCTTCTTAGTTAGGAGCTCCAGGGGTGTTGGTCCCCAGGCCAGGGACTCAGGGCTCGTCACCTCCAGGTCTGGCCTGAGGTCTGTGTCCCCAGGCGGGGGTCCCACCTGCCTCCAGACGAGTCCCAGGGGTCCCGCTGCTCCGCGATGGGTCTCGGGAGGTCTCCGCAGGGGTCCCTCACTCTCGCCCTCTCTGTGCTTCGTTGCAGTGACAAGTTCACGCGGTTCTGCCAGTGGAAGAACGTGGAGCTGAACATCCATGTGAGCAGGGATCCATGTGCTGCTGGAGGGGGGACGTGGGTGCCGGGGAGGAGGCTGCTGCCGTGGCGCGCAGACGGGCACCACGCAGGGCAGGGGCACCCTCGCACCCCCTGGGCTGTCACTCCCGCGGGTGCTGGCGGTGCTCCCGCACTCACCCTTGTGGGTGTTCACGTTCCTTCCCTGGGGAAGCTGAGGCAGTGTGCGGGACAGCCCCCCGGGACACACCGTGCGGGTGCTCAGGGGTGACCCTCGCCTCTTTCTTGCCCGCTCCAGCTCACCATGAACGACTTCAGCGTTCACCGCATCATCGGCCGTGGCGGCTTCGGGGAGGTCTACGGCTGCCGGAAAGCGGACACGGGCAAAATGTAACGGGGGGGCAGGGGGTCCTGCCTGCGAGGCCGTGGTCCCGCGGGAGGGCCGGGGTGGGGGGTGGCGTTGCCGTGACAATAGGTGTTAGGGGTTGCAGCAGTGTCGCCATGGCTGCAGCTCTCCTGGAGACACGGGGACGTCACGGGGACGTCATGGTGGCTGTGGGCGGGAGCTGGGTGCGGTGACGTGGCCGCGGGTGCTGGCGGCACAGGGACGCGGCGTTGGGGGCGAGGCGCCACGGCCATGAGCAGCAGCAGGACCCTGCAGGGACCCTTTGTCCCCCAGGTACGCCATGAAGTGTTTGGACAAGAAGCGCATCAAGATGAAGCAGGGCGAGACCCTGGCCCTCAACGAGCGCATCATGTTGTCCCTCGTCAGCACCGGGGTGAGGGGACTCGGGCGTGGAACCAGGCTGGCACCCTGGTCACGGGTGGAGGCAGCGAGAGGGGTGCTCCTGGGGCACCGCCAGAGCTGCCTGACCCCATCTCTCGTGCCAGGACTGCCCGTTCATCGTGTGTATGTCGTATGCCTTCCACACGCCTGACAAGCTCAGCTTCATCCTCGACCTCATGAACGGTGAGAGGCCCTTGGCTACTCCCTGTCCCGCAGGGCTGTGATTCCCTTGAGCCCCTGTCTTGAAATTGCTTGCTTGGGCATCCCTGGGAGGACAGAGGGCAGTGCTGGAGTGACAGCTGATCCCCCTTACCGCAGGGGGGGACCTGCATTATCACCTCTCCCAGCACGGTGTCTTCTCGGAGGCGGAGATGCGGTTCTATGCAGCTGAGATCATCCTGGGCCTGGAGCACATGCACAGCCGCTTTGTGGTGTACCGTGACCTCAAGGTGACCGTCCCCATGGGCACCCATGGACCCCGCAGGCATCAGGAGGCCCCTCTGATGTCCCCAGGCCCCGTAGAGACCCCTGACCCTGCAGCAGCCCTTGGACCCCGTGGGCAGCCCCAGGTCCCACGGACACTCCCATCCCAGCAGGAAGCCCCTGGGCACTATGGGCACCCTTGAAACCCCGTGGGCACCCTGGGGACCTCAGCGGGTGCTTGCAGGTCCTGCAGGCGCCTAGGGCCCAGCCCCAGCCTGACACGCGTGGGCAGCCTGGCTTGGTTGCCACCCGTGCCTGCGGGCAGGGCTCAGGCTCAGGGGCAGCACTGTGTCCCGGCAGCCGGCAAACATCCTCCTGGACGAGTTTGGGCACGTCCGCATCTCAGACCTGGGCCTGGCCTGCGACTTCTCCAAGAAGAAGCCCCACGCCAGCGTGTGAGTGTGCCCGCGCACCACCCGCCCCCCCTGCCTGCCGGCACAGCCCCTGACCCCACTCTGTGCCTCCAGGGGCACCCACGGCTACATGGCCCCCGAGGTGCTGCAGAAAGGAGTGGCCTACGACAGCAGCGCCGACTGGTTCTCGCTAGGCTGCATGCTCTTCAAGCTGCTCCGGGGGTGAGTGCACGGGCACGGGGGGCGAGGGGAGCAGGGGGCAGATCCGGGGGCACCGCTGAGCCCCACTCCCCATGACCACAGGCACAGCCCCTTCCGGCAGCACAAGACGAAGGACAAGCATGAGATCGATCGCATGACCCTCACCATGGTGAGTGCAGGGCACTGGGCATCGGGTTTGGCCTGGAGGGAGGTGGGGACAGAGGGTCCCCTGGGGGGTGAGCAGCTCTCAGAGCGCGTGTTGGTGCCGTCTCCGTGTGTGTGTGTGCAGAATGACGTGTTTCCACATAGCTGGGTGTGTGCGCGCGGGCACCTGTAACCATACGCACATGTCAGTGCGTGCACCTCTGTGTGCCAGAACGTCCTGGGCGCGTGTGGGTCCGTGTGCGCACACATGCCTGACTCTTCATGTCTTGGTGCCACGCACATGTATGCCACGGTGCTTGCGTGCCCTCACACGCTTGTGCAGGTGTGAGCAGCCGTGCCCTCGCCCGCAGGCCATCGAGCTGCCCGACTCCTTCTCCCCCGAGCTGCGTTCCCTGCTCGAAGGGTTGCTGCAGCGGGACGTCAACCGGCGGCTGGGCTGCATGGGGCATGGGTGAGTCCCGGTGGGCACGGGGAAGAAGGGTCCCACTGCAGCCACACCGCAGCCCCCGGGGGATCCACAGCGCTCACCCCTCCTTGCTCCTCAGGGCTCAGGAGGTGAAGGAGGAGCCCTTCTTCAAGGGTCTGGACTGGCAAATGGTTTTCCTGCAGAAGGTGAGGGGCACAGCACAGGGGCAAGGGTAGGGGGGCCCAGGCAGGCACCCCCTGGACACCCCCTCTCCCGCCTGCAGTACCCACCACCCCTGATCCCACCCCGGGGTGAGGTGAACGCAGCTGACGCCTTCGACATCGGCTCCTTTGATGAGGAGGACACGAAGGGTATCAAGGTACTGGGGCGGCGGGGCTGGGCTGCTGCCGGCTGCTGCCTAAGTGCAGGGGGCCGGGGTGGGGGCCTGGCCCTGACCCTGTGCCTCCCTGCCAGCTGCTAGAGAGCGACCAGGAGCTGTACCGCAACTTCCCGCTCACCATCTCGGAGCGGTGGCAGCAGGAGGTGACAGAGACGGTCTTTGACGCTGTCAACGCTGACACTGACAAGCTGGAGGCTCGCAAGAAAGCCAAGAACAAGCAGCTGGGACATGAGGAGGGTGAGTGGGGCCGGGTGTTCTCTGGGTCCCCCGGTGCCTCTGCCGGCCTCTGGCTCTGCCCAGGCGGTCCCAGCGCTGACACTCTGTCCCCCGGTGCTGCGGAGACAGACTATGCCATGGGCAAGGACTGCATCATGCACGGGTACATGTCCAAGCTGGGCAACCCCTTCTTGACACAGTGGCAGCGCCGCTACTTCTACCTCTTTCCCAACCGCCTGGAGTGGCGTGGGGAGGGCGAGTCACCGGTAAGGCGGGCAGGGGCGAGGGGGGGCGCGGGGCGAGCTGTGCAGGGTGCAGCTGGTGGACGTCAGCGCGTGCTGGACACGGGGGCTCAAGGCAGTGGGATGTGCACAAACATGCACGGCACTGTGAGGGGTAGAGGGTGCACGGGGGCGTGGGGGGCTCGGCGTGGGTGTAGGGACTGGGGGCCGGGCTGAACCTGTCCCCCCAGCAGTCTCTGCTCACCATGGAGGAGATCGACTCGGTGGAGGAGACGCAGGTGAAGGAGCGCAAGTGCATCCTGCTCCGCATCCGCGGCGGCAAGCAGTTCGTGCTGCAGTGTGACGTGAGTGTGCCCTGGGCCACCCCCACGGGCTGGCTGTCCCCTGGGGGTCACTGGCCAGCCCCCTGGGTGCTGGCCACCTCCTGCCCCTTGCTAGCCATCCCCTGCGAGGAGCTAGTCACTTCAGCTGGGCACTGACCACACCTTGCTTGGTGCTAGCAAGCCCGGGGCAAGCCCTGAGCCCTGGTGCCGCAGGGAGCCCCGCTCTGACCTGTGCCCTGCCCCGCAGAGCGACCCCGAGCTGGTGCAGTGGCGGAAGGAGCTGCGGGATGCCCAGCGCCAGGCCCAGCAGCTGCTGCAGCGAGTGCCGCGCATGCAGAACAAGCCCCGCTCGCCTGTGGTGGAGCTCAGCAAAGTGCCGTTCATCCAGCGCTCCGCCAACGGGCTCTGACCGCGCGCCCTCCTCCCCACTTCCCACCCCACTTCTAATTTATTGGGTTGGGTTCCCACGTGCCCCTGCTCCTCGTCATCCCTGGGCCAGGCACTGCAGGGATGCCCCGTGCCAGATCCAGCCCTGTGCCCAGGCACCCCTGGGGTCGGGCGTGGAGGGGGCTCAGCCGCCAGCAGGGAGCTGGTGCCGGCCGCGTGGCTTGTGCTCGGCACGTCTCCCCGGCGTCCCCCCGGTCCTCTGTGACCTCTCCAGCTGAGATGAAGGTAGCCCCATGCCCTTCTCCCTGCCTGCTGCTCTGCCCCCAGCCTGGTGCCTGCTTCACCACCGCCATGTGTGCCAAACAGGGCGGGCGGCTGCCCCCCCCCTCCACGCAGGTCAAGACCTGACCCCCCCCCCTTCACCCGTAGCCTTTGCCCTGGCCCTTTCGTGCCCATCCTGTGGGTGCCAAGTCCTTGATGTGCCCGTGAGAGTGAGTGCGCGCGTGCTTGCCTAGGGGACCCCTGTAAATACTGTGTGATGGGTCCCCTGCCCCTCCCGCCACCCCCTGCGCTGGGTGGGGGGCACCCCTGGCACCCCCGGGCAGGGGGTGGGCAAGGAGAGGGCAGCAGGGGGGCCCCCCTCTGCGTGCTGTCGCCTTGCTGCCCGTGTCCCCAGCGGCAGGGTGTTGTCGTCGCCCGTTTCCCCCAGCCCTGGGGGCATCTGTAAATATTGGTCTGCGGCCCCCGCGCTCCGGGGGCTGCCGGCGGGAGGGGACGCCGGGCAGGGTCTGGGTGTGAATGAGGTTTTAATGAGCGGAGACGTGAGAATGGAGAGAGAGAGAAAAAAAGAGAAAAAAAAAAAAAGAGTTTTTATAATAAAGATGTGGAAAAACACCGTCCGGCTGCTGTCCCCGGGTGACCGCGGCTGTGCCGGCGTTCCTGGGCCGCTCCCCGCCCGGGGGCTGCGCGCCTGGCGCCGGCGGGACGGGACGGGACGGGACGGGACGGGACGGGACGGGACGGGACGGGACGGGACGGGACGGGACGGGACGGGACGGGACGGGACGGGACGAGGCGGCGCCGGGGGGCGCGGGGCCGGGGGGGGTGGGGGAGTCCCCGGGGCACCGAGGCCCCCGCTGGGATGGGGTCTGGGGGGGTTGGTCCCGGAGCCGGGGGCGGTGCTGGGGCCGGGCCCTCGGTGCCCCGGTGCCCCGGTGCCGTGAGCCGGCTCCGCGGCGCCGGTTGCGGGCCCGGTGCTCCCGGCCGCCGTGCCCGGTGCCGGCCCCGCCCCGCGCCGCCGCGCTGCGCCGCCGCCGCCGCCGCCCCCGCGCGCAGCCATTGCGGGCAGGCCCGGAGCTGCGGCCCGTCCCCCCGCGCGCTGCCCGGCCCGGCGCGGCCCCCCCCCCGGGGACATGGTGTCGGGATGGCCCGGGCCGCCGACACCTTCCCGCTGCACCGCCTCGTCTGGCACAACCGGCACCAGGCGCTGGACAGCGCCCTGCGCTCCGGATCGGTGGGCGCCGCGCTCCCGCCGAGGGGTCTGGGGGGGGGGGGGAACACCGAGAGGCTCCGCACCGCGGGCACCGGGCACCGGGGGGGGGCGGGAGGGCGCTGGGGAGCGCCGGGACAGGCGGGGACGGGGCGCTGGGAGCTGCGGGAGGGGGCTCCGGCATAGGAGGGGACCGGAGGCGCTGGGGTGGCGCTGGGGACTGGGAGAGGGGGGAGACGGGGAGGCTGCGGGCACCGGCGGGACCGGGGACACCGGGACAGGGTGCTGGGGCACCGGGGGACGGGGAGCGCTGGGGGGGACAGGGCTGGGCGCGTTGGGACCGAGGGACTGGGGGTGGGAGCACTCGGGGGCTGCTGGGGACAGGGGGGAGCTGGGGGCGCGGGGCTCCAGGATGGGAGCGCGGGGAGCTGGGGGGGCTGGGGGCAGCACCAGGCTGCGTGGGGTGACGGGGAGGGCACGGGGTGCCTGGATGACCCTGCCCGTGCCCGCAGCACGATGTGGAGCTGATGGACCCCCGTGGCCGGACCCCGCTGGAATTGGCCGTGTCCCTCGGCCACCTGGAGTCGGCGCGGGTGCTGCTGCGGCACAACGCCAACGTGGGCCGGGAGAACGCCAACGGCTGGACAGGTACGTGGGCACGGGGGCCGCCGGCGCAGGGCGGGAGGTGCAGGGACACCGGCGCTGGTGGTGCCCGGCTGATGGCACCCCGTGCCCCAGTGCTGCAGGAGGCGGTGAGCACGGGGGACCCCGAGATGGTGCAGCTGGTGCTCCAGTACCGCGACTACCAGCGAGCGACACGGCGGCTCGCCGGCATCCCCGAGCTGCTCAGCAAGCTGCGTCGGGTACGGCCCTGCCGGGGTGGGCACCGGGCACCGCTGGCGCTGGGGTCCTGCCAGGCTGGGGACTGGGGGTCACGGAGGCTGCTGGCGAGCTCCTGGGGCCCCCCACAGGACCCCCATCTCCCCCAGGATCCCCCGATTGGTTGTCCCCCAGATCCCCTACCCGCAATTCGGCCTCTGCCGAGGATCCCCACTGGGGCTCTGTTCCACCCACCCAGGGCTCCCGGCTGGGACCCCCTTGCTGCAGCCCCCTGCCGTGTCACCCCTCTGCCCTGTGACGCCTTCATCTCTTCCAGGCCTCCGACTTCTACGTGGAGATGAAGTGGGAGTTCACGAGCTGGGGTGAGCAGGGCCGGGGGCTGGGGCCGGGGGGGGCCGCCCCCACCGTGCTGCTGACGGGTGCCGGTGCCGCAGTGCCGCTGGTCTCCAAGGTGTGCCCCAGCGACGTCTACCGCGTCTGGAAGCGGGGCGAGAGCCTCCGGGTTGACACCACGCTGCTGGGCTTCGAGCACATGACGTGGCAGCGGGGCCGCCGCAGCTACATCTTCAAGGGAGAAGGTTGGCTCCAGCACCCTCAGACCCTGCAACCACCCCCCAGGGGTCCCCCCGGCGCCCGTGCATTGCACGTACTCACCCATAAGGACGCCGGATCCCCTACGGAGACCCCAGATGCCCCCAGGGGCAGGGGCAGTCTGGGTGCCGGGGGTTCCCGTCCCCGCAGTGGGAATGGTGGGGCCAGGGGCAGGCACTGACCCCCTTCCCCACGCGCAGAGGAGGGGGCAGTGGTGATGGAGGTGGACCATGACAAGCAGGTGGTCTACACCGAGACGCTGGCGCTGGCCTTGCACGAGCCCGACCTGCTGCTGGCGGCCATGCAGCCCTCAGAGGAGCACGTGGCTGGGCGGCTGACGTCGCCCATCGTCTCCACGCACCTCGACACGAGGAACATTGCCTTTGAGCGGTGCGTGGGGGGGGTGCTCGTGGCGGGGAGGCTGGCAGGGCACAGGTGAGGTGGCCGCGGGCCTGATGCCTCCACACCCCTTCCCAGGAACAAGTCGGGGATCTGGGGCTGGCGCTCGGAGAAGATGGAGGTGGTCAGTGGCTACGAGGCCAAGGTGCGCCTAGTGGGGCGGGGGGCAGGGGGGCCGTGGTGTCCCCAGGGCTGACCCTGTCCTTGTGTCTTGTCTCTGCAGGTGTACAGCGCCAGCAACGTGGAGCTGGTCACCAAGACCAGGACCGAGCACCTCTCTGACCAGGACAAGTCACGCAGCAAAGGTGACAGCCCCAGCGACCAAGGGGGGGCTGCTTGCAGTGGGGGCCCACCCCCCTCCCGGGTCAAGGCCCTCCTCCTTCCCGGGTGTAGTGCTTGCGGGGTGACAGGGGGCAGCCTGCGGGGTGACGTTGGGCGTTGTGTGGAGCGATGTCGGGCGGCGTGCAGGAGTGGTATGGGGCAGCGTGGGTGGCGGTGTGGGGCAGCACGTGGGGGTGATGTGGGGCACCGTGCTGGGTGCACCGTGCCTGCCTGCACTACCCCCTGCACCTCGGGGTCTCCCTGCAGGCTCCAGGACTCCCTTTCACTCCTTCCTGGGCCTGGCGCAGCAGCACGGCACCCACAACGGGGTGAGCAGTGGGCAGGGGGCCTGGGGGAGATGCAGGGCAGGGCAGGGCTGAGCTGTGCCCCCCCCACGCCCTCCCCAGGCACCCGTGCTGCAGGCGGCCAGCCCCACCAACCCCACGGCCATCACCCCCGAGGAGTACTTCGACCCACACTTCGACCTGGAGGCCCGCAACATCGGGCGCCCTATCGAGGTGTCCAGCAAGGTGCAGAGGTGAGCACCGGGGCCGGGGGAAGGCAGGCTATGGTGGTAGGGTGTGGGGGGGTGTGTCCCTGTGCCCACACCGGTGCCCGGGCAGGTTCAAGGCGACGCTGTGGCTATGCGAGCAGCACCCGCTGTCACTGGCGGAGCAGGTGACGCCCATCATCGACCTGATGGCCATCTCCAACGCCCACTTCGCCAAGCTGCGCGACTTCATCACCCTCAAGCTGCCCCCTGGCTTCCCCGTCAAGATCGGTGAGGTTGGGGCTGCGAGGCTGGGGGCTGCGGGAGGGGCAGGGCCTACCCGGCACGGGGCTGCTGACCCCCCGGTGCCCCCAGAGATCCCCCTCTTCCACGTCCTCAACGCCCGCATCACCTTCAGCAACCTCTGTGGCTGCGACCAGCCGCTGGGCTCCGTGCGGGTCTGCGCCCCCGCCCAGCCCCCCGGCGCGCAGCCCACCGGCCCTGGAGGTGAGCGATGGGGGTGCCCTGGGGGGTGTGGGGGCATCGGGGCGGGGGGTGTGGGGGGGATCCCCCTGGGGGTGGCGTGAGTGCGGGGTGCTGGGGGGACCCCCCCAGGCGGTGGCGGTGCCCCCAGCGGTGGCGGTGCCGCAGGCTGGCCCTTCCCGTGCGAGGTGGAGCCGGGGGTGTTCGAGGTGCCGCCGGGCTACACGGTGCTGGGCGCGGGGCGCAGCGAGCCCCTGCGGGACGAGGACGACGACCTGCTGCAGTTCGCCATCCAGCAGAGCCTGCTCGACGCCGGCACCGAGACCGACCAGGTGAGGCCCCGCCCCCGGCAGAGGCCACGCCCCCCCGGAGAGGCCCCGCCCCCCTGAGAGGCCCCGCCCCACCAGGCCCCGCCCCCTTCTGTGAGGCCCCGCCCCCTTTCTACGAGGCCCCGCCCCCCGCAGGTGACGGTGTGGGAGGCGCTGACCAACACGCGGCCCGGCGCCCGCCCCCCGCCCTACGACGAGGAGCTGCAGCTGGAGCGGTGAGGCTCCGCCCACGGGCGGGGAGGGGGGGCGGGGTCTGGGGGAGCCCCGCCCACCGCGCCCGGTGGGGGCGGGGCTTGGCGGGAAGGGGAGGGGCTCGAAGGTGTCGGGGTGGGGCTGGGTGGGTGGGCGGGGCTACGGGGGTGGGGGCGGGGCTTGTTCGGAGGGGCGGGGCTTGACGGGGTGTGGGCGGGGCTCGCTCGGGGGCGTGGCCTCAGCGCTGTCCCGCAGGGCGCTGCAGGAGAGCCTGCTGCTGCAGGCGGGGCCCGGCGCCGCCCCCCCGGCGGGGCCCCCACCCGGGGCAGGCGGCGGCGGCGGCGCCCCCCCCCCGGCGCCCCCCGGCTACGGCAGCTTCGCGGAGCAGCTGCGGCTGGCCATGGCGCTGTCGGAGCAGGAGCAGGAGGAGCGCGAGCGGCGCCGGCGGGAGGAGGACGAGGAGCTGCAGCGCATCCTGCGCCTCTCCCTCACCGACAAGTAGCGCGGGGGGGCCCGGCCCCGGGACCCTCCTGCCCCCCGCACGCCGCCGGGCCCGGCACGGCCCCCCCGGTGCTGTGCGGTGACCCCGCGGGGCTGGGGGGGGTCCCTCGCGGATGTACATACGCTATACATACAGACCTACACACAGCGCTGTGTCCGACTGTGCCTGGCCGCGGGGCGTCCCGGGGGGGCTCCCTCCCCCCGATCTGGCCCCGTGCCCCCGGAGGGGCTGCCCCGGGGCCGCGGGGGCGGGGCCGGGGCGGGGCCGTGCCCGCTGCCGCTCCCGGGCCGTTCCCGTGCCCGCCGCGGGCGGGGCAGCGGCGGCGGCGGCGCTTCCTGGTGCGGGGCGGCGCGGCGGGGGCATGGCGCTGGTCACCGTGCGGCGGGCGGGGGGGTCCGCGGTGAGTGCGGGGCCGGGACGGGGCGGGGCGGGACGGGGCGGGCCGCCGGGTGCTGCCGGGACGGGACGGGACGGGCTGGGACGGGCCCTGCCGCCGCGGGGGGGTGGCGGAGCTGCGGGCTGCCCCCACCGCTCCCGGGGCCGCCGCGGTTTCGGGCCCCTCTCGTCCGCTCCCAGCACGCGGTCGGGGGCTGCCCGGTGAGCACAGCAGGGGTCGCGGTCCTCAGCTGCTCCCAGTAAAGCCACGCTCGTCCCCAGTGCTCCCAGTATGTTCGCCGGGGGGGCTGCCCCCCTGGATCCCGCTGGCTGGAGGGGCTGTCCCAGTGACTCCCACGGCAGTCGGGGGCTGGCCCAGCGCCTCCCAGTTGGGCACAGGTTGTCCCAGTAGCTCCCAGCCCATACCCGCCCCCCCGCACCGACCGCTGGGCCTTATCGGGGTGCACAGCCCCTGTGAGCACTTCCCCTGGGCAGCGCCCAGCGTGGGAGGGGGAACTGGGGTGAGGACCCCGCACTCCGGCTCCCCAGGGGTCTCAGCTCCCAGGGACCCCTCCCCAATCCCCATGGGACCCTGCTGTGCCCATGCTGGGGGGGGGGGGAGGGAGGGGCAGGGTGTCGCTGTCAAAGGGCACCGATGGTCATGCCCATGGTCATGCTCCCCTTGGGGCACTGCCCCCCCACGTTTGCAGGAGGACAATGTGCCCAGGCGCGGCCAGCTGCAGAGGCGGTGAGAAGGGGTCCCCAAGCCAGGGGATGGGGGCCTGGGGCACTGGGGTGGGGATGGGACAGCATTGTCCCCTCCCCGCTGCTGCCCCCCGTCCTGCTCAAAGCCCTGCTGCCCCAGGCAGAGTTTCGTCATGGTCAAGGGAGCTGCCTTGCTGCTGCCTGCCGAGGAGCCGCTGGTGGCTGAGCCCCCCCCAGCTGCGCCCCCGGGGCGGCAGGAGCAGCACCTCCAGCTCATGATGCAGCTGCTGCGTCCCCAGGATGCCATCCGTCTGGTAGGGCATGGCCACCTCCCCAGGGGTGGGATGGGACGAGAACGGGATGGGGACGGTGACATGGAAATAACAGGGATGAGGATGGGATGGGGACAGGATGGAGACCAGGATGCAGATGTGGACACAGATGGGATGAGGATGAAGGTGCTGATGGGATGGGAATAGGGACAAAATGAGGATGAGGATGGGAGTGAAGCAGGGATGGGGACAGGATATGGATGGCAATGAGAATGGTAACGAGGATGGGATGTGGATAGGGTAGGACTGGGACAGGATGGGGATGGCAATAGGGACGGGCAGGGGACAGGCACGAGACTGGGATGGGATGGGATGGGATGGGATGGGATGGGATGGGATGGGATGGGATGGGATGGGATGGGATGGATGGGGAGGTGATGGGATGCAGACAGCAATGGTGATGGCAACAGGATTGGGGATGCATTGGGGCCCAGCGTGCCCCCAGGGTGCTTGCAGGTCATCCCCAGCCCCATGGGCGCGGGGGGCAGAGCAGCCGTGCTGCCCCGGGGGTGCAGGGTCTCCCCTCAGCCTCCCCCATCCCAGGCGGTGCGGCTAGAGTCGGTGCGGCCGCAGCGGGTGAGGTACCTGCTGGTGGTGCGGCCGGAGGAGGCAGGTGCCGAGGGCCAGACGGTGCTGCTGGGTGTGGACTTCCCACACGAGGGGTGAGTGAAGCTGGGAGACCGGGGTGGGGTAGAGGCAGCCATGCCCCCCTGACCTCTGCCCACCCCAGGTCCACCCATTGCACCCTGGGCATGGTGCTGCCCCTCTGGAGTGACACCCAGGTCTTCCTCGATGGTGACGGGTAAGGGGGAGCCTCCTGGAAGGGGGGGAGAGGGGGCTGGTGGGATGGACAGAACCTGCAGGAAGGAGTGGGGCAGGGGTGACCACCCTGACCCGTGTGTGTCCCTGCGGTGCCCAGGGGGTTCAGCGTGATGTCTGGGGGGCAGACCCGAATCTTCAAGCCCATCTCTGTCCAGACCATGTGGTGAGCCAGCTGCTGGGCACCACCGTGGGCATGGGGGATGTGGGTATCACCGTGGGCATGGGGGATGTGGGTATCACCGTGGGCATGAGGGAAGTGGGCACCACTGTGGCATGGGGAACATGGGCATGGCAGGTGTGGGAGCCACTATGGCACAGGGGATGTGGACATGGGGGATGTGGGCACCACTATGGCACGGGGGATGTGGGCATGGGGGACATGGGCAGGACTATGGCACAGGGGACATGGGCACCACTATGTCATGGGGGACGTGGGCACCACTATGGGTTTGGGGACATGGGCACGGGAGGTGTGGGCACTACCGTGGACACAGGTGTGAGCAGGGGATGTGTGGGTGGGCTTTGGACGTGGGCAGAGGACATGAGGCCATGAGGCGACGTCACAGGCACCATGACCGGGGACGTGTGGGGCTGGGAGATGAGGTCCTGGGAGGAGGCCGCGGTGCGGGCAGGGCGAGGGGGCCGCGTGCCAGGCTCCTGTGCGGCAGGGCCGTGCTGCAGGAGCTGCACCGAGCCTGCGAGCAGGCGGACCGCGGGGGGCACATCCCTGGGGGCCCTGCGCTGCTCTGGGCCCGGGACTACGCGGCTGCGCTGAGCTCGGAGCAGAGCTGCCTCAACGAGTGGCTGGCCATGGCCGACCTGGAGTCCGTGCGCCCCGGCTCCCCCCAGCCCCTGGGGTAAGCCCGGGCCCTGTGCTGTGCCCCTGGGATAGGGCTGGGGGCGGGGCTTGTGGGAGGGGGCGGGGCTTGTGGGAGGGGGCGGGGCTTGTGGGAGGGGGCGGGGCTTGTGGGAGGGGGGCGGGGCTTGTGGGAGGGGGGCGGGGCTTGTGGGAGGGGGGCGGGGCTTGTGGGAGGGGGGCGGGGCTTGTGGGAGGGGCGGGGCTTGTGGGAGGGGCGGGGCTTGTGGGGGCGGGGTCTGCGTATCGGGGGCGGGGCTTGAAGGAAGTGGGCGGGGCTTGGGAGGGGTCGGGGCACGTGCTGAGGTGCTGCGGCGGTGCCAGGCCGGCGGTGCCGGAGCTGACGGAGCAGGCGGTGCGGGCGCTGCTGCGCGACGTCCTGGCCTCCGCTGACCTGGAGAGCGTCACCTCCAAGGAGGTGGGTGCTGGGGCCGGGGGCGGGATGGGGCACGGGGGGGGGGGGGTCCCGTCCGCATCCCTCACCCCCGCGGTGCCAGGTGCGGACGGAGCTGGAGCGGCGCACGGGGCGCAGCCTGGCCCAGCACAAGGACTTCATCGACAACGAGATGCTGCTGGTGCTGGCGCAGATGGACCGGCCCTCCTGCGTCTTCCCGCACCTCTACCTGGTGGGCAGTGGGGCAGCGCGTGGGCAGGGCACGGGTGGGGCGCAGGAGGGGCTGTCCCCAACCATCACCGCTGGCACAGGGCTCTGAGTGGAACGCTGCCAACCTGGAGGAGCTGCAGCAGAACCGGTGCGCGTGGGGCCATCCGTAGCGGGGCAGGCATGGGGGCAGTGGGGGGCACGGCCCCAATCCCCCCTGCCTGCACTCTGCAGCATCACCCACATCCTGAATGTGGCACGGGAGATCGACAACTTCTTCCCGGCACTGTTCACCTACATGAATGTGCGGGTGTATGACGAGGAGGCGGCTGAGCTCCTGCCCCACTGGAACGATACCTTCCTCTTCCTCTCCGACGTCAAGTCAGTGGGGACAGGGTGTGCCGGGGATGTGGTGGGCAGGGGTCACCAGGGCATGGAGCGTGGGGGGCTCAGTGGGGGTACTAGGGCAGGACTGGCGAGGCAGAGGGGCGCAGGGAGGGAGCATCTTGATGGCTGAGGTGCTGGGGGCCCTGGGGGATGCTGGAAGGTGAGGGACTCTGGGTCACTGGCTCTCTGTGGACACTGGGGGCGTTAGGGACAAGGGGTCCATTGGGCAAGGGGTCCTTGGGGACACGTGGAACCATGGGGCAGGGAAGCACTGGGGCCATGGGTGGCACTGGGAGCTGGGCAGCTGAGGGTCCTGAGGTCCCTGGGGACGCCGGGGTCCCCGGGGACGCCAGGAGCTGTGTCGCAGTGAGGCTGCCGCAGGGCCCGCGGGGGCCGGGCGCTGGTGCACTGCCGCATGGGGCTGAGCCGCTCGGCAGCCACGGTGCTGGCCTACGCCATGAAGGAGTTCGGGTGGCCCCTGGAGCGGGCACTGCGGCACGTCCGGCGCTGCCGCCCCGGCGTCCTGCCCAACCCCGGCTTCATGCGCCAGCTTGACTTCTACCAGGGCATCCTGAGCGCCAGGTGGGCGGGCGAGCGGAGGGGGTGGGGTTATCGAGGCCACGCCCCGTGGGTGGGGCGTGCTGTGACCACGCCCCCGGCAGTCGGTGTGGGTGGGGTCATATGAAGGCCACGCCCCTCTGGCCTGTGGGAGCCCCGCCCTCACCGGCAGGGGACGGGGCCAGGGCAGCGGGTGACCGCGGGTGCTCCCGTGGCAGCCGGCACAGCGTCCTCTGGGAGCCCCGGGCGGCAGAGCGCGCGTCCCAGCCTGAGCCGGAGGAGGCTGCAGCAGGGGACGAGGTTGCCAGGCCCGAGCCCCGAGCCCCGTCCCCGCAGCCTCCCGAGGAGGCGAGCAGGCACCCGGCGGGGCCGGGGCTGTCGGGGGCACCCCAGCGCCCCCGCATCTCCCTCTGTGCCGTCATGCGGAGCATCAGCCTGATGGAGTCCCCACAGCCCCACGAGCTGCTGGAGGAGCCCCTTGGTGGGGAGGTGAGTGCCAGGGCAGGGGGCACCGGGGGGAGGTTCGTGGACAGGGTGAGGCTGTGGCACGGAGCGTGGCCGGTGGGACGCTGACCATGGTGGGGGCACGGGTACATGGTGCTGGACTGGGGATGCTGGGGGCCATGGGGCGAAGCAGCTCTGTCTGGAAGCCCCTCCTGCTTCCCGCAGGTGTTTGAGGCCACAGAGGTGCCAGGGGACCCCGGGGGTCCAGGGGGGTCACCCCTGGGGGCACGGCCCAGCTCTCGGCCCCGGCGCGTAGTGCGCCAGGCCAGTGTGGATGGAGGCCCAGCCTGCGCAGAAGACCACAGCCCACCTGCCTCCGGCTGCGACCCTGCCCTTGACCCCACCTCACCCCTTGCCCCCTAGTCCCAGCAGGGAGGAGGACAAGGGGCAGGCCCCCTGCAATGGCACCAGGGGATGGGGCAGGGTGGGGGCCTGCTGCCTCCCCCCGGCCTGCACTGCGGGGCATGGGGTAGCACTGCCTTACCCCCCTGCCCGGGGCCCTGCTGCACCCCTGGGGGGTGATACAGCCCCCGGGCCACACCTCGCCACGCCGGCCCCCTGCACCAGCACGGCACCAGCCTGGCACCAGCCTGACAATAAAGCACGTAATGCACGTCGCTGGTGTGGGGACCCTGCCTCTGCCGGGGGGGCTCGCAGTGAGGGGCTGAGGTCGGTGGAGACAGGCGTGGGGCTCCCGTGAGGGAGGTGTGGGGTAACGCCAGTGCTGCCAGCAGCAGGAGGGGTACGCCATGTCCCCGGGGGCCGGGGCAGCTTGGGGAGGAGGAGCCGCGCACTACAACTCCCGGCAGCCCTTGCGCGCTGCTGCCGCGCCCGCCCGGCTCCTCCGCCCGCGGGCCTCATGGGAAATGTGGTCCAGGCGGAGGGCGGCTGCGGCGCCATCTTGTGCGAGGCCGGGGCGGGGGGTGGGTGTGAAGACTGCAGTCTGTAGGAACCGGCGGCCGGCCCGGTGGGGAAGGCGCCCCCCGTCCGCCCCCGCGGGGCCCTGCATGCAGAGAACTGCCTGGAGCCCCCACAGCGGGACGAGGCAGGCCGAAGGGTGCGGGGCCGGGCCCGGGTCTCACGGCGGCTGGCTGCACCGCTCCGCTGGCACGTAACCGACATGCTTCGGTGGTGTGCCAACAGCCTGCCAGGAAGCCAATAAATTAAGTAACCAATAGCCTAAATAATTAACAAACTCACTCTTTTATTAATTTGTGCTTACACGATTCTGCACGCTATTAAACAGCAAAACTACTAATAATCAAATGAATCCCACAGGACTAACCCCCCCCCCCCAATGCCTCTGGGAGGCAGATGCGATGCAGGCTCCCGTGGGCTGTCCAAATGGCCCCATCCAAATGTTTCTGGCATTGCCACTACCCCGGTCACCTCAGCTCTACGGGGGATGCGCGGTATGGTCACCTAGGAAGGGACACCTCTGCCTGCGTCCCTTCTCCTCCTTAGCTGTCCTTCTTCCCCCCCCACTGTCCCTCTTCTCACCTGCAAGCCCCCCGCCAGCCCTCCTCTACCTCTCATCCCTGTTCTCCCTTGAGCTCTCATACTTGCTACCAGGCGCCTTGCATCGCCACTGCCATCATCCCCACGCAGGGCAGGGGAGGCTGGCCAGCACCGGGGTCCTGCGGCACGATGCCACCAGGTGTCATGCCGCAGGACCCCGGTGCTGGCATCAAAGCTCTGTGCCCCTACAGCCTCTCGGCTCACTTCTCCCAGCGCACACGCCACGCTGCAGCCACCTCATCCACGCCAGCCTTTACTCCGCAACCCTCCGCTGGCTCAGAGCCCGTACTCATGCCAGAGGCTGGGGGGATAGAACAGGATCAGCGAGCAGCCCCCGGTCCCCGCTGTCCCCAGAAGCCCACCCCGGTCCCATACACACCTGTAGGTGACTGCGGGGTCATCGCAATGCTCCAGGAGGGCGTCACGGACTGGGAACGGGGGGCTCAGTCCCAGTGCTTGCGCCCGCTCCCAGCGCTGCAGGCGGGTGATGCCTGTGGGGGAATACGGGGGGGGCGTTATGAACTGGGGAGGGTCGCTGGGCGGCCTTGGGAGGGGGGCTCGGGGGGCGCTCACCCGTGCAGGGGCCGTACTCCCAGGCCAGGTCGAAGCGCCGCAGCATGTCCAGGAGATCCGGGGGGGGCCGGGGGGGAGACGGGGGCTCCTGGGCGGCCTCCTGCGTGGGTAAGGGCGGGGGGCGGGGGGGCGGAACGACAGCGGGCCCCGCCCGCCGCCCCCGCCCCTTGCCGCGCTCCCCCCGCCGCGCCGCGGGGCCGTCCTTGCTCTCGGCGCGCCCCGGCCGCCGGTGCCGCCGTGGGAAGGAGTCGGTGATGAGCCCGGTGCGCTCCATGGCCTGCGGACGGGGCGGCTGCGGCACGGCACGGCACGGCACGGCGCCGCCCCCCCCCACGCTGTTCCCGAGCCCCCCCCGGCTGTTCTGTCCCCTCTCCTCCACCGCTGCCCCCGGCCGCCGTCGCACAACCCCGGTGTCCGTCCCCCCCCCCCCCGGTGTCCCGGTGCCGCCCCCCCGCCGTGACTCACCCCGCGCGTTCCCCGCCGCTCTGCCTCTCCCGCCCCCCCCGGAAGGGCGCCTGTTTGTGCCCCCCCCGGCGCCGACACGGTCCCCGGAGGGCCGGCCCCGGCCCCGCGGGTGTTGGGGCGTTGCGGCTTTATTTCTGCTTTTATTTTTCCTGCGTGTGTTTTTTCCCCGGGGGAGGGGGGGGGGGGTTGCGGACGGACCGGGGCGGGGGGGGTCAGGGCGCGGCCCGCGCCAGGGCGGGGTTGTGCAGGACGAAGCGGCACAGCCCGGGCAGGCGGCGGTGCCCCAGCGCCTCCTGCAGCCGCTGCATGGCGCCGTTGCCCGTGGCCGTGTGCCCGTAGGTGGGGAAGCCTCGGGCCAGCGCCCGGCGGGCGGCCAGGACGGTCAGCACCCGCATGAGGCCGCGGCGGCGCTGGGAGGGCAGGGTGAAGCCGTGCGCCCCCGCCGCGAAGCCGTCGGTCAGCACCCAGCAGAGCGGCTCGCCGGCCCGGTCCAGCAGGCACAGGCTGGGGAAGCGCTCCAGCAGCTCCCCCAGGTACTGGCGGCTCCGCGCATTCCCCCCGTACGCCCACGTCGCGTCCAGCAGCTCCGCGTGGGCCGGGCTCAGCGTGCCCACCCGCACGTCGGGGTCCAGCCTGCGGGGAGAGGGACGGGACGTGGGCGGTGGCGGGACGGCGACGGGACAGGGATTGGGACACGGACGGGATGGGGATGGTGCTCACTGTGGCTCAGGTAGGGTGCTGGGGTCGGGGTGCAGGTATGTGTAGTACTCAGTCACCTCCAGCTCTACGCCCTTGGCTGCTGCAATGTCCTGGGACACTGTGGCCACCCCATCCTGCAGCCCTGGGGGGCGGCAGCAGCAGGTGCCCCACTCCTCCCTGTCCCTGTGCCTTCTGACCGTGCCCCCCGGCATCCCCAAGGACCCCCCACTGCCCCTCTCTCCTCCCCCAGCACACTCCCCAGGGACCCTGCTCACCCAGTCCCTGCCCTTGGTACACCCGCAGTGCCCCAGCTCACATCCCCAGTGCATCCAGCACCCCAGTGCCCATCAGCACCCACCCATTCCTGCCCACAGCACCAACTGGTGTCCCAAGCCCCCCCGACCCAGGCTCCCAGTGTCCCCACCACCCCAGCCCCTCGGTGCCCTGGAGCCACCGAAGATGTGGAAGGCAGCATCCCAGCGCAGGCAGCCCGGGGTCTCCAGCAGGGCCCGGTAGGCGCCCACGTCCCGGTAGAAGGCCGCCTGCAGGTTCCAGTAGCAGTCGTCCACTGGTGCCTGTAGGGCAGGGCTGGGCTGAGCCCCCCCGGCACAGCCACAGCCCCGCGCCCCGAGCGCCCGCCAGCCACCTCTCCGCTGCGCCGCGCCAGCACGGCGCCAAAGTCAGGCCAGGCATCTACTGCGACCTCGAAGTCCCCCGGGTTGCCGCGGTTGATGTTCAGCACGGCGCCGTACACCTGTGGGGCGGGCGTCAGCGACGGGGCGGCCGTCGGGGGCCCCCCGGGCAGCACGGCCTCGCTTGCCCCGGCCGCCCTGCCCTCACCTAAGATGGCCGCCCTCCTGCGGGGTGCGGGGGGTGAAGGCGGAGGGGGCGGGGCCTGGTGCCAGGTCGTGGCTGGGGGCGGGGCCAAACGGAGGGGCGGGGCCAACCGGAGGGGCGGGCAGGGGGCGTGGGGGAGGTGGCACCGGTAAGGCCGGGGCCGGTGCGGACCCGGGAGGGGATTGGCCGGCTGGAAGCAGGCCGGGCTGCCATTGGCTGGGGCAGAGCCCGTCCGGGCCGTGATTGGCTGGCGCGGGATGCCCGCGGGGCCCGCGGGGGTCGGGGCGGGGGTCGGCGGGGTCCCGGTGCGGGCCGGGGGTGGCGGCGGCGGGGCGCTCACCGGCAGGGCGCGGGGCAGGCTCCTCCGCAGGGCGTCCTCCAGGCGCTGCAGCCGGGCCGGGCACCGCAGGATCAGCATGGCCCTGCCCGGACACCGGCGGTAGCGGGGGGCGGATGGGGACCCCCGGGCACCCCCGGGCACCCCCGGGCACCCCGGTCCCGGCCGCCCCCCCCGGGGCTCCCCGGTCCCCGCGGCACTCACCCGGGGGCTGCGGGCAGGCGGTGACACCGGCAGGTCCCGGGGCGACCGTCACGGCCGGGCGAGTGCCCCGTGCCCGGGGCGGGCGGTGGGCAGGGCCCGTCCCCGCGTGCCCGGGACACGTGGCGGCGCCCCCCCCGTGCCCTCCCGTGCCCCCCCGGTGCCGCGGGGACTGAGCGGCGGCGGTGCAGCCTGCCCCGGTGCGGAGCCATGCGGATCCTGACGTGCCCCGGGCAGCTGCAGCGCCTGGAGGGCGCCCTGCGGAGGAGCCTGCCCGCCTCCCTGCCGGTGACGGGGCTGGGGGGGCACCTGGGGACCCCCGTGCCATCGCCGTGACGGTGACCGGGACCAGAGGACCCCCCCGTACCTCCCTCATCCCTCCCGCACTGACGGTGACACGGGCCCTGGGGACCCCTGTGCCATCGCCGTGACGGTGACAGGACCGGTTGACCCCCCCCCCGCACCTCCCACCGCCTCCCCAACGGTGCTGGGGACCCCCCCTTGCTGTGACGGCGATGGGGACACCGGGCAGTGCGTGTGTCCCCATCGCCGTGCTCGGCCCCGTTGCCCACCCCGTGGCGTCGCCCCCCGCCGCGGCCCCCCCCCCCCCACGCTGACCCCGTCCTGCAGGTGCTGGGGGCCGTGATGACGGTGGCGCGGGGGAACCCAGCTGCCCACCAGGTGCTGGTGGACTCGTGGCCCGATTTCGCCGTCGTCCTCACCCGCCTGCGCCCAGAGGTGCCCCTTGGGGGGGGGGGGGGGAGGGACTGGGTCGGGGCGGCCGCGCTGGGTGCTCACCGTCCCCGCCGTGCCCCCAGGAGCAGGCGGACCCCGGGGACTTCTACGCCAACCAGCTGGCCGTGTTCTACCGCGAGGAGGGCGCCTGGCGGGCGGTGCTGGGGAGCTCCGAGGCCGTGGACTGGAGCCGAGCCTTCCAGATGCAGGGTGAGCAGGACGGGGAGCCGTGCGCCCGCGCCCCCCCGGCGCTGGCCTGGCTGACGGGGCTGTCCCCAGGGATGCAGGACGGGGTGCACGAGGCCGTGCGCGAGGCGGCCGCGGCCAAGGGGCTGCGGGTGAAGACTTTCCGGTACCGAGCGATGCTGAGCCCTGAGCCGCCCCGGTCCCGCGTGCAGTGAGTTGGGGGGGGAGGGCTCGGCTCGTCCCTGGGAGGGCACAAGGGTCCCTGGGCACATCCCCAGCTGGCAGAGGGGTGACGGGCTCAGCCCCAGGTGACGTCAGGGTCCCCAGTCCCATTCCCGGGTGGCAGGGGGGCCCCTGATCCTATCCAAGTGACACAGTGGTCCCCACATCCCTATGTGTCCCGTTGGTCCCCAGTCCTGTTCCTGGGTGGCACGGGGGTCCCCAACCCCATCCTTAGGTGGCACTGGGTGAGGGGGTCCCTGCTCCACCCCCACTGAGGGCGTCGGGGACCCCTTCCCCCCGCCATCCCACCCTGTTGCAGGATCCCAGCGGGGCTGCGCCTGGCGCCGCTGTCCCCGTCCCACGTCCCACTGCTCAACGCCACGTGGAGCTTCGGGGGCACGGGGCGCAGCCGCCGATTCCTAGAGGGGCTGGTGCGGGCACTGCCCAGCGCCTGCCTGCTGGACCCCCGCGGGCGCCCGCTCTCCTGGAGCCTGGTGGACCCCCTGGGCTGCCTGAGCCACGGCTACACCGTGCCCGCCTGGCGTGGCCGCGGGCTCAGCGGGCTGGTGCTGGCCGCGCTGGGCCGGGGGCTGCACGCCCGTGGCTTCCCCGTGTACTGCGGCGTGCTGCCCTGCAACACGCCCTCCCTGCGCGCCCTGAGTGCTACCGGCTTCCTGCCCCAGCCCGGCACCCTCTACATGCTGCTCAGCACCCCCCAGTAGTGCCCAGGGGGGCGTGATGGGGGTGTCACCACCGGGCCAATGGGGGGGGGGGGGCTTCCACCCGAATTCTGGCCCCCAGCGAGCTCCCTGTCATGCCCCACGTGCACCGCCACAACCCCAGGGGGATTCCGGTGCAGCTGCCCCCCGTTCACTCTGGTCCCTACTGATGGCGTGTGCTGGCTCCTTGCCCTCCCCCCCCCCCGGTGCGGTGTGGGCTGGGGCGGGGTGAGGGGGGGTGCGGCGGCAGCACTGGAGAAAGGCTTTTATTTGTTAATACAAGAATAGATCTTCTGCAATAAATACCCTAATAAATAACATCTCCAATAAATAAACACTCACAGACGCACCGAGACAGCCGCCCCCGCGGCCCCGCCCCAAGCCCCAAGCCCCGCCCCCGGGGCATTGGCCCCGCCCACCGGGGGGTGATTGGCAGCCGCGGGGGTGGGCGGGGCTTGTGGTAGCGGGGGCGGGGCCTGCCGTAGGGGGAGGGGCTTGCTACGCGGGGTGGGCGGGGCTTGTTGCTCCTGGGGGCGGGGCTTCGGCGCTGGGGGCCCGGTCCCTCGGGGCCCGCAGGGCGCCGGGGGTGCCGCGGGCTCGGGGCTCGTTGCAGCCGTGGGGCAGGGCGAAGACACCGCCGCTCCCAGCCCCACGGGCGTGGGGCAGCCCCCGCGGGGCCGGCGGGGGTGGCGGGGAGGCGAGCGGCATCGGTGGCGCTCCGGGGCAGGAGCCCCGTGCCCCGGGCACGCGGGGTGGAGGCGCGCCGTGGTGGCCCCGTGCGTCCGAGTGCCTCGCCCCTGGGCAAGGCAACGGCGGGGGCGTGAGGCAGCCCGCGGGGCCAAGAGCCCCATCCCTCGGGACACGGCGAGGTGAGGACACGGGGTGGCTGTGGCAGCACGTTAGGTTCAGGATCCCCATCTCTCAAGGCACAGCGGGGTGATGATGAATACGCGGGGTGGCTTTGGTGGCGCTTTGGGGTCAGCAGCCCTGCTCTTTAAGGCACAGTGGTGATGGGGGGAGACGGGACACGGGCTGGCTTTGGTGACGCTTTGGGGTAAGGATCCCCACCTGTCAAGGCACAGCAGGGTGGCGATTGGTATGTGGGGCTGTTTTGGTGGCACTTAGGGACAGAAGCCCCTCTGTTAAGGCACAGTGGTGGTGGTGGGGATGTGGGGTGTATTTGGTGGCACTTTGGGGTCAGAAGTCCTGTCCGTTAAGGCACAGTAAGGTGACAATGAATATGTGGGGTGGCTTTGGTGGCACTTTGGGGTCAGGAGCGCCATATCTCAAGGCACAGTGAGCTGACGGTGGGGACGTGGGGTGGACTTGGTGGCACTTTGGGACAGAATCCCCATCTGTTAAGGCACAGTAGTGTTGGTGGGGACGTGGGGTGGCTTTGGTGGCATTCGGGGTCTGAAGCCCCATCCATTAAGGCGCGGCAAGGCGTTGGTGGGGACGTGGGGTGGCCTCGGGGGGCCCCGTCCCCCACCTTGGCAAAGCGGCAGGGGGGGTCTCAGAAGCCCCTCGCCTCGAGGCGCAGCGTGACCACGGCGGGCGGCACCTTCTTCTTGAGGCGGTTGAAGTCTTTGGCCGAGCGCCACAGCCAGGTCTGCAGCTCCTTCAGCAGCCAGAAGTCGTCCATCTTCTTGAGGAAGTCATTGGGGGCGGCGGGGGCACCGGGGGGCAGCGGGGGCCCAGCAGGGCCAGCGGGCAGCGGGTAGCCCAGGGAGGACATGACGCCGGCGATGCTGACCACCAGCCCCTGCAGGCTGGAGCAGAAGTGGCCGAGGCGGTGGCGCAGCTCGGCGGTGCCCGCCTGCCCGTCCAGCCCGCGCAGGTAGCAGAGCAGGCGGCTGTAGGCACGGTAGTTGGCTGCCAGCCGCGCGTTGTCCGTCAGCCCCCGCCACAGGTCCAAGTCCACCGTGGCGCTGGGCACCTGCTCGGCGCGCGCCAGCCGCGGGGGGTTGAAGTCGGGCTCATTGAAGGGGGGGCCCAGGTAGTTCAGCTGCAAGGTGGGAGGGAGGGGGGTCAGGAGGGGGGGGGACCGGGGTGGGACTGTCCCCCGTGTCCCCAGCTGCTGTGTGATCCACGTGCCCAACGCATCTCACTCTGCATCCTCCTGCCCATGTATCCCTGATCTCCATGCCCACCATGTCACCACTCTCCACGTCCCCCAGCTGGACATTCCCAGCACATCCCAGGTCTCCACGTCCCCCTGTCCACCGCCTCTCCTTCTCCTTCACATCCCTGATCTCCATGCCCTTGATTGCCTAGATCTCCATGTCCCCCAGATGGACGTGCCCACCACGTTCCCCCTACCCCGATCTCCATGCCCCACCACGTCCTCAAGCTCCATGCCCACCATGTCTCCAGTTCCCCATGTGCTTGACATCCCAGGTTCGTGTCTCCCTGCTGAATGTGTCCACCGTGTTCCCCCAGTCTCCACATCCCCTTGTGCCTGAGCTCCACGTCCCCGGTTCCCCATGATCCCCACATCCCAGGCCTCCATGTCCCCCTCCCGTACCCGCCGTGTCCCCACATCCAGGCAACAGAAGCAACCAAGGGAGCTCAACCAGAGCTTGCATGCAGCGGGGGGACAGCAGTGGCACCGGGGCACCTCCAGCTGTGCCACGCCAGCAGCACCGGGGGCACGTCAGGGCAGAGACAGGGAACCTCCGCGTGGGCCGGTGCTGCCGGCGGGCAGGGAGAGGCGGTGGCAGGGAGCCAGGGGTGTGCAGATGCCCGCGCCCCATGCCTGGACCTGGGACGAGGGCAGGGGCCGGGGGAGACGCCCTCCGCCGGAGGCACAGGGCGGCTCCCCCGGCCCCTGCCCTCATCCCGATGAGGCATTTCCTTGGCCTCCAGCATGGGTGGAGACCCACAGCCTCATGCATACAGGTGCAGTCCCACCCCTGTCCTGACGCTGCACCACGGGGAGGCGGGAGGGTCCCCACACTGGTGGGGACACAGAAAGAAGCAGGAGGTCCCCAGGCTTGTGGTGCCAACAGGGAAATGGGGGGAGGGACAAGCCGGGGCGGGGGGCGAGCCCCCTACTCACATAGGTGCCAGCGAGGGTGCGGAGCTGGTGCTCCAGGTAGCGGGTCAGGTCGTAGGTCTTCTGGATGGACTGGCCAGCGCCCAGCTCCTCCGTGCCGTTCAGGGCGGGCACTGCCGGCAGGTTGCAGAGCGCAGCACACAGGAAGGCAAAGATCCCCCAAGAGTCTCCTGCAGAGACACGGCGCTGCCTCAGGGGGGTCCCTGCGGCACGGGGATGGGGAAATCGGGAGCCCCGGGGCACCCTGGTGGGGTGTGATGGGCTCTGGGGTGCTGGGGATGTGGCAGCGCCCTGGCGGCTGCTCCACTTGGTTCCACCAGACCTCTGCTGCGCTCCCCACCTCCCTGGGTGGGGGGGATGCAGACTCCCCGCCCCCCCCGAGGAGGTCCGGGCTTGCCCATGGCGCCCAAGACCTCCTCCTCTCACCCGGTGACAGGGATACCCTGCTACCTCATGGACCTTGTGCCACTGGCACGCTCACCACCAGCCCCAGCCTCATCCTGCACACGGGGAAACTGAGGCAGGGAAGGTCTGGGCATGGAGCGGAGCTGCTCAGCATCCACATGGGAAGCCCGGACTGGTGCAGCAGGGGCTTTGGGGACCCCAGTGTCCCCACCAGCACCACTGGGACCACCATCCAGCACGGCCTCTCCTCTGTGCACTGCCGACCGCGGACTGCAGAAACAATCCTTTATATGGTCTCGAGCGAGCGCTGCTTGCTGCACTCCCGCCGGGACGCCCGGGTTATATTTGGGAACGCCGAGTCACCTACCACCAATGCCGGAGCGGGCTTGGTTGCCTTCCTAATCACAGCACGTTGGGCACCCTGCGGGACTGCAGCAGTACATCCACATCCCCGTCCCTGTCCCCGTCCCCATTCCCATCCCATCTGGCCCTGCCCTGCTGGGAGCCTGGGGCCGGGCAGGGGTCAGGGGCAGGACCCCACAGGGCGGCTGGGGCGCGGGGCAACCTTTGCCGAGGCCTCTGCCGGAAACCGCCGGCCGGGCCACGCCAGCGCCCTGACGTCAGGGCGGGTTACGAAAGCCAGCCCCGCTCACCGAGAGGTCGCGGCCGCTTCCAGGAGGCTCCGTCCAACTGGCACCTCGCTGCGCACCCTGCCGCGCTTCCCGGCACCTCCTCCGCGGGGACAACCCACTGCCGGCACGCCGCGGCACGGCTCCGCACGGCACGGCCCTGCTCCCAGCCCTGCCCGGCACGGGCAGCCCCTGGCGGCCCCCCCAGGGAGGCGAGGGCGGCGGGGAGCCCTGCGGTGCCCTTACACGTCACCACTCCCCGTCAAATGCTGCCGGGAGGTTTGGAAAGGCAGGAGCAGCCAAGCTCCACTGACGCACGCGGGCCCGTGGGGACGCCCTGGCTGCGGCTGCGCCAGTCCCTGCGCGTGGCACCCGGCCCGGCTGCGCCCACCAGCTGTGGGATGCCGTCTCCTGGTGATGCACGGCACCCTGTGGGTGTGCAATGCGCCCTGCACAGGTGCCGTTGCGCAAAGCTCCTGCATGCACGAGGCACCGTGCGCGTGAGGCACCGTGCAGCCGTGCGATGCACACTGTGCAGCTGTGGCACTCCGTGCAGGCATGTGACGGGCACGGTGCAGACGTGGGATACAACATGAAGACGTGCCGCGCGCCACGAAGGAGTGCCGTGCACCGTGCAAGCGTGATGCACCAAGCAAGCACAAGATCCACCGTGCATGTGTGTGGCACATAGCACACGTGAGATCCACCGTGAAGGTGTGTGACACGCTGTGCACGTCCGTGACGCTGCGCACTGATGTCAGCCCCCGAGCACACCCTTGCACGTGACGGTGACCTCACGGGCGCCGCGTGCCCCACACCGCAGCCGTGACGTAGGGAGCACGCGGAGCCGCTCGTGCACGGCCGAGCCCATGGGTCCCGGCATGGTGAGCGTGGGGGGCGCACCGCGGTCCCGCTGCATGCGTGCAAGTGTGCGTGCAAGCGTGGGCCGAGGGCGGCGGGGGGGGGCCGCATGGCGGTGACTCACCCGCCCCCGGGTGTTTGCTTTGGCCCGGCCCCACCGTGGCCGAGCCCGGCACAGGCTCTCGCAGCCCCGCACTGCGCAGCGGGGCCGGCGGGACCCTCACCCGCCACCGGCTCGGGTTTCCAGAGAGGGATTTACACCCGGCCCCAGCCCTGCTGCGGCCAAGGCAAACAGAGCTGGGGGGGCCAGGATGGGGGCGCGGGGGGGAACGGGGACGAGGACGGAGCAGCCGGCAGCTCCCAGGCAGGCAGCTGGGGTGCGGGGCTGGAGGAGCGTGAAGATGAGGACGAGGATGAAGGAGGGCACCAGGAAGCGCCTGGTGGATGTGGATGTCCGGGGCTGGGTGGTGGCTGGGATGCTTGGCCGTGGCGGCATCACAGCGGTGGCACTGACCTGGCCGTGTGGCAGCTGGGAGCGACTGCAGCGGGAAGCCCAGCACGGTGCAGCCACTCTCCCTCACCCGCCTTGGCCACGACGGCTCGGCACTGGGTGGAAAATGGCTCAGCACCGGCACAGGCAGCAGCCACGCAGTCCCGGGCCCGGCAGGGAGGGGGGGGCAGGCGGCGAGCGGGGCCGGCACAGCTGGATCCCAGTGACGTCGAGAGGAAGAGCCCGAGGGTTTCAAAACCGGCCCTGGAGTGGGGCCAGGATGCTCCCGGCCCACGTAAGCAAAGCACGGAGCGGCTGCGGGGCCGGCCCCACGGGCAGGTGGAGAGCTAGGGCCACGGGAGCTGGCCCCCCCCGGAGCAGCGGCCAGCAGCACCCCCTCCCGTCACTGCCCCAGCACATGGGTGGGGATCTGTGGGCACCGAGGGGGCCGACAGCAGTGCCCCGGGACAGCTCGCCCGGCCGTGCCCCCGTGCGTCACAGCGGGGCCGCCACCCGCGTGGCTTTGGAGGCGTGGGACAGCACGGAGCAGGGAGACAGCGGCAGAACCGCAGCCCTGCGATGAGGCCGGGGGGGGGGGCCTGCCCCTGCTGCCCCCCCCCGCCGAGCAGACCCCCCCGCGAGCCGCCGCTGCCATTGTGCGGCGCTGAGCTGTTCCCTGGGCACGCCGTGGGCAGGGAGCTGCCGGGGTCAGGCGTGACCGCAAGCTGCCAGCGCCGCTTTTCCCGAAAGTGTTGAGCAAAGCGGCTCGGGGGCTTGGGGAAGGGGGGACCCCCGCCCTGCCGGCCCCTCGCACCGCGGAGCCCAGAGCCCCGAGCGCGGTGAGGCGGCGGCGGGAGCTGCCGTATCTGATGGGCTGGCGGCCAAGGGACGGCGGAGCCCGGCACCGCTGGGAGCGCGGCCCCTCCGCGGCGCTTGCCCGGCTGCGGGGCGGGAACAGAGCCGGGACGTCCTGCGGCAGCCAGCATGAGCGCGCCATTGAGGAGCGGGGAGCAGCGTGAAGCCCGCGAGCGATGACGGAGCAGACAATAGCAGCGGCCCCGGCTGCCCCGACCCCCGGCTCTCCCCGCGCGCCCTCACGGACGGGCTCTTGCACAACGTGGCAGCCGCCGCCAGCCGCTTGCGGGGAGCCGGCCGGGAGATGCTGCACGCAGGATGGGCCGGGATGGACACCTCGTGTCCCCGGGGCTGCGGGACTTTAACGCTGACAGCAGCCCCGTGGCCCTGGCGCGAGGACGCCTGCTGCCCGCACCTGGACGTTGGGTCCTGTGGTCCCCGACGGGAGGGACGCGCAGGCACTGTGGCTGATATTTCCTGCACCCAAAGTGCCGTGACTGCCCCCAGATACGGCAGTGAGAGGCAGCGGGGAGCAGTGGGGATCCCCCAGACCTACCACAGGCCTGGCCGGGAGGAGGAGTTGCAGCGTGCCTGCCCTGCTGCGCCCTGTGCAGGTCCCTGAGAGCAAGGCCACATCCCCAGGGGCGTCGGGGGAGCACGCGGGGGGAGCCCGGCCCCGCGCCCCTCCGGCCATGCATGAGCTTGCAGCCCGCACTGAGTGTTTACATCCTGTCTCCTCCGTGTGTTTATAAATGCATCCGTGCACGGGAGACTCCAGCGAGGCCGTAATTAGCTGGGCCTGGATTTCCCATCCGGCTCCAGCCAGCGGCACGATGGAAGCCCCCCCCCCCAACCGGAGACAGGGGAGCAGGCCCCTAATCCCAACCAGACCCTGCACCAAGGGCCGGCCCTGCGTGGTGCTGCCCGAGGGCACCCGCAGCGCCTGTCCGGCACGCACTGCCGTGCACCGCCACGCACGCCAGCGGAACCCAACGGCACAGCCTCCCCGGTGCCCCTTCCTCGCTGCACCCACCACGGGTGCCCGCAGACCCATCTGGCACTCCTGGCACAGGGCTGACAGTGCCAAAAATCCCTCCCACGCCAGGCACCCCAACCCGCGTCCCCTGTGGTGCCGAGGGCCAAGGCGGCTGTGCCTGCAGCCACAGCACAAAGAGCCGAGGGAGCTTTTATGGGAGCGGCGGCGGAGCCAGGGACAGCCCAGCGCCAAAGGCAGCCTGGCCCCTCTCCGGCCTGGAGCGGAAACGGCAAGCTGGGGGCCGAGCCCGGGAGGGGAGCGGCAGCTCCCAGCACAGGGGGGGACTGGGGCTGTGGGGCCAGCTGGGGCTCCCGGTGCCAGCCCGCATGGCGGCACCGAGCCCCGTGCCATGGGTGCCGTCAGCCCCTGACCTGCCACCACTGCTGGCATCTCCCTCCAGCCGCCCCGTGCCACGCTGCTGGCGGGTTTGCATGGGAGCAGCCGCTCCGCTTGGCAGGCGCGGTGGGGATGGCTATGCCCTGGGAAGCCGCACGTGCGGAGGCAGCACTGCACGCCCCGGTGCCCTAGCAGCACCAGACGCGGGCTCGTCGTCTGCGGGCCACCCAGACCCATGGCGCTGCCATGGCACAAGTGGGAAAGCTGGCCACCCAGACGTCCCGTCTACGCTGGTGAGGGCAGGTGGGTGCAAGCGCATCCCTGCGTGTGCCTGCTGGGATCTTTGTGTGGGCACCTGGCGGGCACACAAGGGGCCACAGAGCCAGGATGAGCCCCCCCCAGCCCAGGAGGAGGCAGCTCCCGGCAGCAGGGCAGGTGGGCGCAGGGAAGGGGGTGATTTATGGCGAAATGTGCCACTTAGCAGGGCATAAATCTTCCCCCGGCGCAGCCCTGTAAGCAGAGCCCTCTGCATTTCCCTTCAGAGGCTGCTCGCGGGCTGGGGCTAATGCAGCCCAGATGTGCGCGGGGACCGTGCCCTCGCGCAGCCTGCTAACGAGGCGCGGGGACACCGGTTCCTGGTGGGAGCCCGGCATCCCTGAGCCCCGTCCCCAGGACATTGCCGGGCCGGGGCCGGCCTCAAACGGGGAGCGGAGCGGCGGCCGGCCCTCGGCATCCCCCTCCCTCCCTCACCCGCCACGAGCTGTGCCGCGGGCTGACCACAGGCCGCGGCCGGCAGCCTCCTGGTGCCACCAGCTCCCCGCCACCTCCACCGAGCTGGGGACGGGGTTCAGAGGCGCGATGGGGCCAGGAGCTGGAGCCCCCGGCTGCCGGCCCCACTTTTCTGGTTCCCCCGAGTCGCGCCGGCTCCGCGGGAGCTTGAACAAAACCTGGCCCCGGCCTCGTGTCCCCAGCCCCGCGCCCAGCGAGGCGGGAGCCCGGCCGACAGCGCCCACAGTTTGACCTTTTAAGGGTTGTTTTCCAGCGTTTTTCCCCTTCCTTTCTGCGCCAGGCAGCCCCAACGCAGCCCCTCCGCGCCATGGGGCCGGCAGCCCCCCGTCTTCCCAGGGCCCCGGGGGCGGCTCCAGCCGCCAGGGCCGGGGTAACAAAGCCATCCGGCAGCTGTGGCCAGAGCCCCAGGGCAGTGGCGGCGTGCCGGTTCCCTCTGCGGAGCGGGGCATTTCCCCAGCACCCCCAAAAGCGTCAGCCACGTCCCGGTGGGGCTCAGAGGCTGCAGCACATGCCTGCACTCGCGCCGCCTGCCCCACGAGTGAGCCCCGGGCAGGAGAAGCAGCTCTTCCTGCCCCCCCGAGTCCCAGGGACTTTCATTTTCCTCCCCTCTGTCAGTCCTGGGTTTTAATTCTCCGTGCTAAGCGGCGTTTCCCTCCCTGGTAATCACAAACATGCATGGAAAAGAGGGAACTAGAGAAAGGGAAAAAAAAAAAAAAAAAAAAAAGGCAGAGGGGGAAAGTCTTAAATCAATCCCAAAGCCAGACAGACGTTTTAATCAAATCAAATTAAAATCAGCAGCGGCTCGGCACAGCGAGCCGCGCCAGGCGCAGCAGCCCCCCGCCCCTGCCCCCGGCCCCTCGGTCTTACCTGGGGGCTCCCCGGCCACATTTAGCATAGTAGAGTCAGGGCGCGGGGCTGGAGGGGGCGCGAGGAGCCCGGGCGTGGGGCTGGTGCTGCGCCGAGCCCCGAGCCCCGCGCTGACGGCGAAGCCTGCCTGCTCTCCTCTGCCCTGGCTCGCACTCGCTCGCGCTCGCTCGGGTGTTTTTTTTTTTTTTTTTTTTTCCTCCTCTCCCTATTTGTTTTGGTTTGTGTTTGCTTGGGTGTTAGGTGGAAGAAGCTGTCTGGGCTGTGTTTTTTTGGTGTGTGAGTGTGTGCACGGTTTGCACCACGCTCCGGCTCCCTCGCTCACTGCCTTTCCCCCTTCCACCTCCCTTGATTTGCTCTTTTGATTGGTGTCCAGGAATGCAAGAATAAAAAAACGCGAGCTCGCATACACCCTCTCTCCAAGCTGCTGCCTCCCTTTTTTTTTTTTTTTTTCCTTTTTTTTTTTTTTTTTCCGAAATTCAAGTGTTAAGCAGAACCAGGTTGCTTTCAAGAATGTATTTGATGCAATTGTACACAAGAGCGGGCTCCATTCATTCCCCTCCCTCTCCCCCGGGCTCCCCCCGGGCTCCGCGGCCGCGCCGGGGAGGCTGTGGCCGGACCGGGCGCCGCGCGCGGGGCAGCGGACGGGGACCAGAACCGGGGGGGGGGACCGCAGAAAGGGGGGAAGGGGGGGGAATGCCCCCTTCCTCGCGCCCCCCTCCCCTTCTTCCCCCCTTCCCGGGGGGGCCCTGGCTGCCGCTCGCCCTTTGTTAGTGGCCGGGGAGCGGGACGGGGCGGCGGGCGGGGGGCTCCTTCCTACCTGCTCGGAAATCCATGGGGGCGGCGGCCCGGGGGGTCCTGGCCGCAGGGGGGCTGCGGGGCGGCCGCGCTGCTGCGCCGGGGCCGGGCTGGGAGCTCCCATTTGGCGGCCCCGCTCCCCGCGGGGAGGGCAGCGAGGGGAGAGGGGCGAGGGGCGAGGGGGCGCGGGGGGCGTGGGGGGCGTGGGGTGCCAGGCTGCCGCCCCGCCGCGGGGCAAGGGGGAGCGAGAGGCGGAGAGAGGCGGCGCAGGCAGACAGACAGGCAGGCAGGCAGGCAGACACACAGACAGAGCGGCGGGGAAGGGCGGCCGGTGCGGGGCGGGGGGCGGCACGGCCGGACGGACGGAGGGACGGCGGATGGCCCCGCCGCCCCGGCCCCGGCCCCGGCCCCGGCCCGGCCGCCTCCCGCCCCGCGCCGTTCTCTTCCGACGGGACCTCTCGGCGCTGCCCCGGGGCCGCGGCAGGTGACCGAGCCCCCGGCGGCGGCAGCGCGGCCGCGGCATCGCCCGGCCCGGCGCCGTCGGGGCTCCGGTGCCCCCCCCCCCCCCCCCCCACCGGCTCCCGGCGGAGCTCCCGGTGCGCGGCTGCCGGTGCGTATCGCTGCCGTTCTGCCGCCCGTGCCCGGTGGGCCCCGGCCCCGCACCCCAGGTTACCGGCCCCAGTCTCCCGGTACCGGCCCCAGTCCCCCGGGTACCGGCCCCAGTGCCCCGGGTACCGGCCCCAGTCCCCCGCCGCCCTCGCCCTGCGCAGCCCTCTCCTCCCGGCCCCGCGAGCGGCTGCTCGGGCAGGGCGCGAGGCTGCTGACAGCCGGCTCGTCTGCGAGCAACCTGCCCCGAGAGGAGGGACCCCGCTCCGGTGCCCGCCGGCCCTCTGGAAATGGAGGCTGCCGTCCCCGTCAGCGGGCCGGGGGCGCCGGGCTGGACCCTGGGGGCCGAGCACGGTGCGAAGCCCTCCTGCTCTGCCCGGCTGGGCAGCTATACCACCGGGGGGGTTCGTGCCCGGCGTGCTCAGGACACGCGGCCAGGACACACGGCCAGCCCCTTCCCCCTGCGACCCACAGCCCACAGCGTGCGGCGGCAGAGGTGAGCCTCGTGTCCCCTTTTTTGCAGGGAGAGGGGGATTCGCTCACGACGAGGGGCGCAGCCTTGTCTGCGCTGGCTCCCCCCAAAATCTTTGTGCGAAACAAAAGCACTGCACGGCAGCTGGGGAGCGCTTGAGAGGGCTGGGAGGCAGAAGGTGGCTTTGCTGGGGCTCATCCCCGCTCTGAAGCCTCCCCACTGCTCGGCACGGAGCAACCGCATCCCCGTGGCACCCCAAGCCCACCCCAGCCCTGAATGCAGGGACGCCCCCACCCCAAACCTGCCCGCCCTGGGCTCGGACAGAGCAACGTGTGGCACCGACACGCGGCTGAGCGCTCAGCACCCCCGGCGGGGCGGCACCGGGAGCGAAGCTGCTTGGGGTGAGGGGGCCGCCGGGCACTGCCCGGGGCTGCCGGGCCGGGGGGGGGGGGGGGGGGGAGGCGGCGGTGCTGCCCCAGCCCTGGCGCTCGGGGGGTCCGGGGGGGCTGAGCCCGGCTCCCCGCAGTGCCGGGGGGGGGTCCCCCGCCTCCCCCCAGCCGCCAGCGCGGGGCCGGCCTCCCCGTGCGCTCCACTCCCCCTGCCGCGGGCAGGGTGTCCGGTTTCCCCCCCGGCAATCGGCCCCCCCCCCAGCAGAGCCCGGCGGTTGGGAAAAGCCGCCTGCGGGTCCCCGGGGGCTGCCGGCAGCACCGCGGGGCTGATGGGAGCGGCGGCCGGCTCCGGGCCGACCCCGCGGCTCCCCCGGGGAGGGGGCGGGCGGGCGGGGGCCCCTGTTCCGGGGTCCCTATTTCGGGGGCCACGTGCCGGGCCCCGCCCCGCTCGCCCCGGGGAGCCGCAGCCCAGCCCCCCCCCCCCCCCCCCGGTCCACCCGGGGCCGAGACCCGGCGGCGTGGGCGAGGCCTTGCCCCTGCCCGGGGCTGCGTCACCGGCAGCGCCCCCGCCCCAGCCCCGGTGCCGCCGCCGCCTCCCACTGCCGACCTTTGCGGCGGGGCAGCCCGCCGGCCCCCGCAGCCCGCAGCACGCCGCCGGGGCCGCACCGGGCAGCGGGGGTGGGCGGGGGCTGCCCCGCGGCCCGGAGCCGAGCAGCCCCGCGCGGGGCAGGCTCCCGCCGGGCCCGGCCCCGGGGCAGAGCTGCGGGCGGCGCGGGGGGCCGGTGGCCCGAGGGCCGGCGGAGGGGAGCGCGGCCGGCGTCGCCCCGCCCCTGCTCGTCGAGGCCCCATTGGCCGCGCGGCACGTCGCTCCGGCTGTCCTCCAATCCGCCGCGCCGCCCGCGCTCCGGCGTCCAATAGCGTGCCGGCCGGCCGGGCAGGGCCCGCCCCTTCGCGGGCCGCTGAGGAGCGGGGCGGAGCGGAGGGAGACGGGCGAAAGGCCCGCCCCCGGTCACGTGAAGGGCCGCGGCTCGCAGAGCGCCGCCGCGCCGTCACTCAGCCGCGCCAGCCAATCGGGCGGCCGCGGGGGGCGGGGCGGAGGCGGGCTGGCGTCCAATGGGAAGGCGGCGGGCGGGAGCGGGGCCGGTGGCGGCGGCGGCGCGGCGGGAGGGAGCGGCGGGGCCGCGCGGGCGGGGGGAGAGGGCCCGGCAGGTGGGGGGGCGGGGCGGGGGGCGGGGCCCGGCAGCCCCCCCGCCATGAAGTGCGTCATCGCCGGTAGCAACGTCAGAGGTGAGCCCGGGACCGGCACCGGCACCGGGGGGCACGGGGGGGGGGGGGGTGTTGGTGGCGGCCCCCCCCCCCTCACCGCTCCGCTCCCGCAGCCCTGGGCCGCGCCGTGCACGCGCTGTCGCGCATCGGGGACGAGCTGTACCTGGAGCCCACCGGCAGCGGGGTACGGGGCTGCGCACCGGGACGGGGCCGTACCGGGGCTGGGGAGGGGCGGGGGGAGCCCCGAGCACCCCCCCCCGCCCCCCTCGTCCCGGTGCAGGCCCGCCCGCTGACGGCCCGGTGCCGCCCCCGTGCCCCCCCCCAGCTGTCCCTGCGGGCCGCCAGCGCCTCGCGCTCCGCCTTCGCCTCCTTCCTCCTGGCGCCCCTCTTCTTCCAGCTGTACCAGCCCGGGCCCCCCGCCGCGCCCCCGCGCTGCAAGGTGCACATGAAGGTGAGCCAACCCCCCCCGGTACCCCCCCGGTATCCTCCCGGTACCCCCGGGGACTGACGGCCGTGCTCTGCCCCCCCCGCCCCAGTCCTTCCTCGGCGTCTTCCGCTCGCTGCCCGCGCTGGAGAAGACGGTGGAGCGGTGCCTGGTGCTGCTGCGGCCCCGTGCCAGCCGCCTGGTGGTGCAGCTGCACTGCAAGTACGGTGAGTGGGGCACCGGGGGGCGGGCGGGGGGGGCCACACCGGCCCTGCTGAGCCACCGTTCACCCCCCCCCAGGCATCACCCGGACCCACAACCTGGCCTTCCAGGAGTGCGAGCGGCTGCAGGCCGTCTTCGACACGCAGCGCTGCGCCAGCAGCCTCTGCGCCCCAGCACGGTGAGGGCACCGGGGGGCTGCGGGGATACGTGGCGGGGGGGGGTGGGACACGAGGTGCTGAGCCCCCTCCCGCCCCGTGCCGCAGGGTGCTGGCGGAGGCTGTGGTCCACTTCCCGCAGACGCTGGCGGAGGTGACGCTGGGGGCCGGCCCCGGGGGCAGGATCAGCCTCCGCAGCTACGTGGAGGACGAGGCCGGTGAGCTGGGGGCCGGTGAGCTGGGGGCCGGGGGGCTGACAGGGAGGTGCCTTCCCGCCCCGTGCCCCTGACGGCCTCCCCGCAGACCTGGGCAAGGCGATGGTGACGGAGCTGTGGCTGGCCCCGGACGAGTTCCAGGCGGTGGCTGTGGTCCCGGACTCCCGCATCACCTTCTGCCTCAAGGAATTTCGGGTGAGCGTGACCCGGGGGCCGCCCCCAAACGTCCTCCCCCTTCACCCGCTCAGCTCTCACTCCGTCTCGTCTCTGCCCAGGGAATCCTGACTTTCGCCGAGGCCTCCAACTTGCCCCTCACCATCCACTACGACGCGCCCGGCAGGTAGGAGCAGCCGCCCTGGCCGCCCCGTGCTTGCCTGACCCCGCTGTGCTCAGGCCCTCTGTGCCCCCAGGCCGGCGATCTTCACCCTGGAAGACCCCCTGATGGAGGCACACCTGGTCCTGGCCACCCTCCTGGACCCCGAGAGCAGCTCCCAGCCCCCCGCAGCCAACGGGTAACCGCTGCCACCAGTAGGGACCAGAGTGAACGGCCCCCACGCCACCCCCGCTGACTCGCCGTCTCCCCATGCAGCATCTCCCACGCGCCTGCCCCGTCTGACGACTTCGCCGATGACCTCGAGTCCTACATGGTTGCCATGGAAACCGGCAGCTACGGGGAGGATTCGGGGGCACCCCCCAGCCCCACCTTCCCCCTGCGCACCCCTCGTCCCATAGAAAGCGACCCCCAGGAGGAGGAGGAGGAGGAGGAGGAGGAGGAAGGAGCTGTGCCAGGGACGCCCCCTCACAAGAAGGTGGGGGACGGGCACGGATGTGTCGGGGGGCAGGGGATGGGCGCACTCCCCCCTGACACCCGCCTCTCCCCCCCAGTTCCGCTCGCTGTTTTTCGGCTCGGTGATGACATCGGGGGGGCCCAGCCCGGCCCCCAGCCAGGAGGTGCTGGCAGAGGACAGCGATGGCGAGTGCTGAGACCCCCGGTGCCCCCTGGCACCAGCCCTGGGGCCCTGCTGCGGCAGCTGGCACTGCCTGGGCACGCAGGTTGTGCTCCCCCGGATCCCCCCAGCCACAACACAAAGCACCCCCCCGCGACCCTTTACAAGTTTATTCCCAAAAAAGCCTCCTGCCCCCCCCTCCACTGCTGTCCCAGGGGTGGGCTGCCCCACTCACCCCGGTGGGCCCTGCCCCAGAGGGGGCTTTTGGTTCGGTGGAGGGTGGGGGGGGGGGCGGGATCTTACAAATAAAAAAACGAATGGAAAGAGGAGCGACCTGATGGGGGGGCCGGGCCCCGGGCCCCGGCGGCGGGTGCTCACTTCTTGGCTTTGGCAGAGTTGCGGGGAGGGGTGACGGGGCGTCCGGCGGGGTTCAGCCCGCTGAACTGCCCGTATTTGCCCTTGTTCTTGTCGGCCGGCTTCAGGATCTGGGGGTCAGGGGATGAGTGGGGGGCTGCAGGCGGCCGCCCCCCACTTTCCCCACCTCCAGGCCCACCCGCCCACCCGCCCGAGCTGCAGCCCACCTGGAAGGAGCACATGAGGGTCTCATCCACGCTCATCATGGCGCCCGCGTTGTCGAACTCCCCGCAGTAGTTGGGCGCCGAGAAGAGGGTCACGAGCTGGCGCTTGGCGAAGAACTCGTAGCCGTCCTCCACCACCTGCGGGGCCTCGGGGCTCAGCTGGGGCATCCCCACTGCCCTGGGGCAGATATCCCCCCTGCGCCCTGCCTGCGATCCCCCCCGGGACAAATACCTTCCCCCCACAAGCCTACGGAGCCCCGCCACCCGCTGGGGCAACACCCCCGAGACCCCAAACGTCCCCTCCGGAGGGGAAACCCCCTGGAGACCCCTGCCTGTAGGGAGCCCGGGTGTGCCCAGAGCAAACACCGCAGAGCAAGAGCCAGGCACCCCTCCAACCTCCCCCAGCGGTACCTGGTGTGCCCGGCAGATGAGGTCCAGGTCGTGCTTGTGCAGGAACTTGGCCACCACCTCTGCCCCGAAGGTGAAGGAGACGCCGCGGTCGTTCTCGCCCCATCCCTGCACGTCCTTGTCCGGGTCGGACCAGAGCAGGTCACACAGCAGCCCCTGGTCGGGCACGTCCGTGGGGCGCATGATCCGCCGGATCTGCTCCATCGACTGCAGGTCGGGAGACAGCCCTGCGCGGGGCGGGCGGCGTCAGGCCCTGCCGGGGGGTAGCCCCCCTCCCCGGGACAGCCCCCCGCCCCGGGACAGCCCCCCGCCCCAGGGCAGCCCCCCGCCCCGGGGGCACCGTGCCCACCTCCGTGGCAGCAGAAGATCTTCTCGTCCACGATGGCGGCGATGGGCAAGCAGTTGAAGCAGTCGGTGAATGTCTTCCAGAGCTTGATGTTGTACCGCCGCTTGCCTGCGAGGCAGTGGCGTGGGTGCCAGGAGCCCCCCCACGGAGCCTCGCCAGCCCCGGCCCCGCTCCGGCTGCCCGCGGGATGTCACCGGGTGACGCAGCGTGGGCCTGGGACGGGGGCACGGGGCAGGCACGGGGCATCGCATCCCGGCAGAGAAGGTGCCGGTGGGGACGGGTGGCACGGGGGTGACGAGGGGGCTCCCGTTTGTCACAGAAACCGCAGACGGGGCCAAGCGTGGGATGGCACGGGGAAGACACGAGGCGAAGGCGGGCAGGGAAAGGTGGGTGGGATGGGGCTGGAGGGGGGCACGGCGGCGTCTCAGCACTCACACTCATCGTAGAAGCCGTAGATGCGGTTGATGCTGGCGCACTCGTGGTTGCCGCGCAGCAGGAAGAAGTTCTCGGGGTACTTGATCTTGTAGGCCAGCAGCAGGCAGATGGTCTCCAGGGACTGCTTGCCCCGGTCCACGTAGTCGCCCAGGAACAGGTAGTTGCTCTCGGGGGGGAAGCCGCCGTACTCGAAGAGGCGCAGCAGGTCGTAGTACTGCCCGTGGATGTCCCCTGGGGGGGGGGGGGGCACAGCGCGGGGTGACGCCCGGCCCCGCCGCCCCCCCCCCCCGGTGCCCCCGGTGCCCCCGCCCCGTCCCGGTGCTCACCGCAGATCTTGAGGGGCGCCTCGAGCTCCAGCAGGATGGGCTGGCTCAGGAAGATCTCCCGCGACTTGAGGCACAGCCCGCGGATCTCGTTCTCCGTCAGCTGCACGTTCTTCCCGGGACGCGACCCTTGCACTGCGGGGGGGCGGCCGTCAGCGGGACCCCCCCCCGGTAACGGAGCCGGTAACGGAGCCGGTAACGGAGCCGGTAAACGCCCCCAGACCCCGCCGTGCCCCCCCCACACCCCCGGACCGCCCGGCCCGGTACCCGCCCCCCCTCTCCCCGGTCCCCTCAGGTCCACCCCCCGCCGGTCCCGGTCCCTCCCCGGAGCCGTTGCGGGGCCCGGAGGCCGCCGGGGCCCCGGGGCCGTTGGTGCCGCGGGCGGGGCCGTTGGCGGCGGCCCCGTGCCGGAGGGGGCGGCCGGGGGGGTCCCGTGGGGGCCGCTCACCCTCCAGGAGGCGGCTGATGATGGAGTCCAGGTTCAGCTTCTCGGTGTCCGCCATGGCCGCCGGACGCTGCGTCCCCGCGCGCCGCCCGCCCCGCCCCGCCCCGCCCGGCACCGGGAGCGGCCCGCGGGGACCCGGGGGGGCGGCGCCGCAGCGCCCCCTGCCGGGCCGGAGGCCGCCGAGACGCGGAGGCAACCGGGACGGGGGACGAGGGACGGCGCCGGCGGGCACCGGGACACGGCGGGCACCGGGACGGGGGACGCGGGGCAGCACCGGGACACGGGGCGTGGGACGCGGGGCGGCACCGGGACACCGGGAGTCGGCGGGACGGGGGACACGGGAAGGCACCGGGGGGCACAGGGACACGGCGGGCACCGGGATAGGGGACGCGGGACAGCACAGGGGGCACCGGGACACCGGGGGTCAGCGGGACAGGGGACACGGGGCAGCACCGGGGGCACCGGGACACGGCGGGCACCGGGATAAGGGACGCGGGACAGCACCGGGGGCACCGGGACACGGCGGGCACCGGGACAGGGGACACGGGAAGGCAGCGGGAGGGCACCGGGACGCGGGACGTAGGACAAGGGGCTGCACCGCGGGGCACGGAGACATAGCGGGGGCACCGGGACGGCACCGAGACGCTGGGACACGGGATAGGGGACACGGGACGGCACCGGGGAACATGGGGGGGACGCGGGAAGTGGGGCAAGAGGAAGCACCGGGGGACGTGGGGGGACACGGGGCAGCACCGGGGGGCAGCAAGACGTGCGTGGGTGGATGGGGGGGGGACAGCGGGGTAGGAGACACGGGACATAAGGCAGGGGGCAGCACGGGGGGCACGGAGACACCGGCGGGGCACCGGGACACTGGGACACGGCACAGCACCGGGGAGCGTGGGGGGACACGGGACACGGTGGGCACCGGGGCGCCGGGGTGGGGACTTGGGTAGGTGACACGGGACAGCACCGGGGGACGTGAGGGAGACGGGATTTGGGATGGGCGACAGCACTGGGGGGCAGGGGGGACACGGACAGCCCCGGGGGTGCACCGCGGGGTGCACGGGACCGGGACATGTGACGGCACCGGGGGGCAGCGGGGCACCGGGACACGTGACAGGGGGCACGGGACAGCACCGGGGGGCACGGAGGCACCGGGACACGTGACGCGGGACACGGGACAGCACCGGGGGGGGTCGGGGGGGGGGGCGCGGGGGGACAGGCGCAGCTCTGCCCCCGCCGCCCCGCTCCGTGCGTGCCCCGTGCCCGCACCCCCCGGTGCCCGCTCCCGCCCGGCGGGGCCGCGTCTCGGGGCTGTGCCGGTGCGGCCACGCGGGACCGTTGCCGGGAGGCTGTTGCCACCCCCGTGCCGCGGAGACTCCCGTGGGGGCCTCCGTGGGGAGCGGGGGAGACGGCGTGTGCCGCGCCGTGCCGTGCCGCGCCGTGGGGCGCTTTGCCGTGCCGTGCCGTGCCGTGCCGTGCCGTGCCGTGCCGTGCCGTGCCACGCGTGCCCCCGGTGCCGTCCGCTCCCCGCGTGCCACGCGCGCCGCCAGCCCGGGCCGCGTGCCCGTGGCCCCCGTCCGTGACATTTCAGCCCCGCGGTGTCAGCTGCGCCGCTGTCCCCGGGCGACCCCCGGGTGCCCCAACCCCCGCTGGCCGCCTCCCCGCACCCCCCGCCCCCCGTCCCCGCCCCGCGCCCTCCCCCGGGGCCGCCCCGCCCGGGCTGGAGGCACCGCCGGTGCAGAACCGGGCACAGGGCTCTGCGGGCAGCGACAGCCGCGGGCACCGGCACCGCCACAGCGACCGCCGGTGGGTGCCGGGGTGGGGTGGGGGGGGTGCGTGTGCGCTGTGCACGCGTGTGCGGGGACTTGCGCACGTGTGTCCACGCGTGTCCGTGCGTGGCGTGCTCAGAGCGCTGCGGGGACGGGGACGGCGACAGCGCGAGCAGCTGCCGCGCTAAGCCGGGGGACGTGCGGCGCCGCATCTCCGCCGCGCTGGGGACAGGCGACAGGCAACAGGCGACAGGGGCCGGGTGGCAGCCGGGGACAATGGGGCTCTGTGCCGCCCGCCGTGCCCGCCGCCTAATCCGGGGCACGGGGCCGGGCCCCCGTTGGGGGGGGGTGTGGGCGCGGGGCTTTAAGGGCTCCGAGCGCGCCCCCGGCTCCGGCGGGGCGCTGTCCCGGGGGCAGGCATCCATCCACGCGCGACCGCGGGCCCCGCGCAGGTACCGCGGCGAAAGGGCTCGCCGGGGGGCGGGGAGGGGGCGTCCCGCCACCGGGGTCGCCCCCGTCGCGTGGACACCGTCCAGGGGCCCCCGTGGGGTCCGCGGCTGTCCGTGCTGGCCAGGGGACGCCCGTGCCTCAGTTTCCCCCCGCGCCAGAGCCGCTGGGCTGGGGCACCCGGGGGTGGGGGGGGCGCGCCCGGGCCCACAGCCCCAGGGCACCTTGGCACCGGGCGCAGGGGGGTCCCCGGTGGGGCTGAGCTGACGCCGGATTAGGATAATCCCTGCCGGGGCTCAGCCGGAGCTGCCCCAGTCAGCAGGGCTGGCACCGAGGGGTGCGGGGGGGGGGGGGGGGGGAGAAGGGACACCGGGGCTGGCACCGAGGGGACCCCAGGACACCCCGGGGGTCCCTGCCGAACTCGGCTGACTCGGCCCCTCTGTCTTTTGCAGCCCCCCGACGCCAGGATGGTGAGTGGTCCCGGGAGCGTCCAGGCGGGGGGGGGCTCTTCCCGGCGGGGCTCGGCGGTACCGGGCACTCGGCGTGGCAGTGCCGTGCCCACCCGCCGCGTGACCCCGCGGGGACAAGGGGACGCTTTGTCTGGGAGCTGGCACTGCCCTGCTGTCCCCAAGGCGGTGGCTCCGTGCCTGGGCACCCCCACAGCCCCCCAACCCCCTTGCCCCGTGCTGCGGCACTGCCCCATGCCTGCCCCATGCTGCCCTGAACCCCACGCCCGCCCCATCGCCCCCACGCCAGCTCCATCGCCCCCGTGCTCGCCCCTCATCTGTCCCACTGCTGGCCCCATCCCTGCCCCGTCTGTGCCCCGTGGCAACCCCCACGGCAGCCACCCGGTTCCAGCCCCGGCTGTGCCCCGCGGCAGCTCTCAGTGGACCAGGTCAGCGTGGAGCAGCCGCTGAGCCCGAAGGAGCAGGAGTGGGCAGGGCCGGAGGCACTGTGCCCGGGCTGGCTGGACGAGGAGGTGTCTGATGGCGAGGTCCCCGAGGACACCGGGGACCCTGACTCAGCCACCCATGGCTACGAGTTGCTGCAGAGTGCCCTGCGCCAGGAGGGGCTGCCCCTCACCGTGGACCACACCAAGGAGCCCCGCACGGGTACTGGGCATGGGGGTCACGGGGGCTGGGAGCTGGGGACACAGCGCCAGGCTGTGTCCTGGCACTGGGGTGCCAGAGACGGGGTGGCAGTGGGGTCCCATGCCTGCTGACCACCACCTCGCTGGCAGGATTCGGTCCACTGGACATGACTGTCTGCATCCTGGGCTCCCCTACCGCCTTCCTGCCCGTCCTGCTGGAGGGTGGCTCCCGCTGCCCAGGTGCGTACGGCCCCCAGTCCCCCATAACGGGCAGCCACGAGCTCCCCCCACGTCCCACCCAGGGTGGGTGCCCAGCACAGGGGGCACAGCCACTGCCCACACCCCTGCCCACCCGCAGGTGCCATGGTGCTGTGCCTCTCACCCACCTGGGCCAGCCGGGTGCCCTCGGAGACGTCCCCAGGCGCCTGGTCACTGCTGCTCTCCCAGGGAGTCTCCTTCGAGGCGGGGGGCCACAGCACCCTGGAGGTGTTTGTGCCCCCCCGGAGGGCCACCTACGTGACGGGCACCTTCAGCCCCGGGACTGAGAGCAGCTGGGTGGGCGAGCTGGCCCGCGACCTCGACTGTCCCACGGGGGGCTCAGTGCCACTGGCCCAGTGGCTGGAGGACCCGGTGGCTACCCGCCGGGTGCTGGCTGCCCGTGCTGGCCTGCTCGTGCCCCCCACCCTGGCCTTTGTCCTGGGAACGGAGGGGGCCCTGCCTGAGGACCCCGCACCCCCTGGGGTGCGCCTGGTGCGGCTGGAGGACCCCCAGGGCCAGGAGAGCCTGGTGCGGGAGGAAGTGGGCGCCTTCCTGGGGGGCACTGCCATGAAGCCCTACAGCCAGGTGGGCACTGGGTGGCACCGCGGGCTGGGTGGGGGGCTGTGGGGCTGGGGCGTGGGGGCAGGGAGCAGCAGCGGGACACTCGGGGGCGGCTGTGGGGTGCCAGTCACAAGCACCGAGTGGTGGCGCGGCTTGGTGGGACGGCCACGGGGTGGTGGTGGGAGCGGGTGGCAGGGGGCGAGGGGTGCTGTGGCGAGGCGGCAGGGGGTGACACCACGCTGCATGCAGGTGGCGGTGCGGCCGGCAGGGTGGCGGTGGCGTGGGACAGGCACTCGCAGCACCCACGGGAAGGCGGAGGGGGCGGCGGTGGCGGCGGCGGTGGTGGCCCGGCTGAGTGGGCTGCAGGAGGAGGAGAGCGTCCTGCTGGAGGCCCTGGTGCCCACCACCCGCCTGCCCGCGCCCCCCCCACGTAAGACCCCCCCTCGGGCGCCCACCACCCCCGGGGGGGGAGAGGGGCGGGAAGGGCCCCCTGGAGCTCCCACCATCCCTGGGAAGGGCCCCCTGGAGCTCCCATGGTCGCTGTCAGCCTCATGTCCAAACCCCGGGGTGGGGGCCACCCCGGACCCTTGCAGCCCCCTAGGGAGGGGGGGGAGGTGACTGCCCTGGCCCCCTCCTGTCCCCTGAGCTGGGGGGCAGTGCCCATCGTAAGGGGGCAGGTAGGGAGGCGGGGGGACCGTCCTTGGCCCCCCACCATCCCAGGGGGCTGGGGGTGGCCGTGGTGGTGGTGGTGCCACACTGGGCTGCCCTGCGACCGGGGGTGGGTTGGGGGGGGGGGCGGCAGGGCCCCCTCCCCACGTTCCTGTCCTCGGGCTGCGGCGCGTCCCTGCCCTGTCCCTCGCCCCCCAGGCAGCGCAGCCCCGCGGCTGCCCGTGGCCCTGCGCATCTGCACCGTCGTCTGCCGGTCCTGGGGGGACCGGCCCCAGCTCTGCCAGGTACGGCCCGGGCGCGAGGGTGGGGGTGCCACACCCTTGGGTGGGGTCGGGAACCCCCCCCCTCCCGTTCATGTGGCCCCTGTGCTTGGCGGTGGGTGCGGCAGGGTGGGGGTGACCGCGAGCTGTGGGGTGTCGGCACCTGGTGGCTCTGGGCGTCCCCGGGGGTGGCCCATGTCCCCGTGCCGGTGGCGGCGTGTCCCCACAGGTGGCATGTGGCATGGGGCGCGCGGAGGCGCCGGTACGGCATGGGGCGGCGCTGCCCCTGGGCCTGGACTCCAGCCTGCAGCAGTGGGGCCTGGCGGACCCGGGGCACCGGCAGGCACTGGCGGAGCGGCTGCGGGGGGCTGCTGAGGACGCCATGGCCGCCCTCCTGGCCGCTGAAGCCGAGCTGAGCCCCGCACAGCGTGGTGGCGCCCGCGCCCGCACCGACATCCTTGGTGAGCACCAGCCCCTGGGGGTGCTCCTGCAGGGGCAGGGGGAGGGCAGCCCTGGGGTGCTGAGTGCGCCGTTCCCACCATGTCCCCCAGGTGTGGATTTCCTGCTGTCATGTGTGGATGACACCCTGGAGCTGGTGGCCCTCTCTGCCAACTGCCAGCGGTGCTTGGAGACCTGCCTGCTGGCTGAGGCCATGGGGCGCGACGTGGGGGAGCCTGCTGGTGACCTGCCCCGGCTGCTGGCAGAAGCCCTGCTCCACCGGGCACAGTGCCACCTGGTAGAGGGCAAGGACATCCTACTCATCGGGGCCGGCGGCGTCAGCAAGAGTTTCGTTTGGGAAGCAGCCCGCGAATATGGCTTGAGGGTAAGGAGGAAATGGGGCTGTCAGTAGGTTCCAGAGTGAACACCGGTCACCGCCCCGCAGGCAGCGGCTGCGCTGCAGCAGTGCTCGCACTGCGGGTGGTCTCCGACCTGCTCTCCTTCTGCATGGGCTGAGGGGGGCGGCGTGGGGCCGGGGGTGGGCACCCGTCCCCCGTCCCCATACCACAGTGATGCCCGTGTGGTGGCTGCGCAGATCCACCTGGTGGAGTCGGACCCGGAGCACTTTGCGGCGGGGCTGGTGCAGACCTTCCTGCCCTACGACAGCCGGGAGCACCAGCGCGACGAGGAGCACGCTGAGCGGGTGGTGGAGATGGTGCGCGCCCGGGACCTGCGGCCCCACGCCTGCCTCTCCTACTGGGATGACTGCGTGGTGCTGGCGGCGCTGGTGTGCCAGCGGCTGGGGCTGCGCGGCAGCCCGCCCGCTGCCGTCCGCCTGGCCAAGCAGAAGAGCCGGACCCACCAGCACCTGCAGTGCTGCTGCCGTGGCCGCCCGCCACCCGCCGCCTTCGCCGTGCCCTGCCGGCGGCTGCGCAGCCACGGGGACGTGGAGCGGGCGGCGGGTGTCGTCCCCTTCCCCGCCGTGGCCAAGCTGGAGTTCGGGGCGGGCGGCGTGGGCGTGCGGCTGGTGGAGAGCGCCCGGCAGTGCCACGCGCACGCCGCCCGGCTGTGGCGCGACCTGCGTGCCGACACCGACTACCCGGGCATCGGGCTGGGCTGGGGCAACGCCATGCTGCTGATGGAGTACGTGCCGGGCACCGAGCACGACGTCGACCTGGTGCTGTTCGAGGGGCGGCTGCTGGGCGCCTGGGTGTCGGACAACGGCCCCACGCGCCTGCCCGCCTTCCTGGAGACGGCGGCCGTGCTGCCCTCCTGCCTGCCCGCCGACCGGCAGGCCCAGCTGGTGCGGGCGGCCCTGCAGTGCTGCCGGGCCTGCGGGCTGCTCGACGGCGTCTTCAACGTGGAGCTGAAGCTGGGCCCCGGCGGCCCACGCCTGCTGGAGATCAACCCGCGCATGGGCGGCTTCTACCTGCGCGACTGGATCCGCGCCGTCTACGGCCCCGACCTGCTGCTGGCGGCCGTGCTGGTGGCGCTGGGGCTGCCGCCCGTGCTGCCCGCCCGCCCCGCGCCCCGCGCCCACCTGGCGGGCGTCATGTGCCTGGCTTCCGAGCACGGCCCGGCGCTGCGCCACGGCGGGCTGGCGGCCCTGCAGGGCCTGCAGCGGCGCGGGCTGGTGCGGCTCAACCCGCTCTTCGAGGAGGCGGGCGGCCAGTACGAGGAGCCCTGCCTGAGCGTGGCCTGCGCCGGGGGCAGCCCAGCCGAGGCCTGCGGGCGCCTGCTGGGGCTCTGCCAGGCGCTGGGCATCGACTCGCCACGCTACCCCGTCGACCATTTCCTCTCCCACTTCAAATAGCCCCGGCGGGGAGCGGGGCGGGGGGGTGGCGCAGAGGTCCTGACCCACGGCCCTGCCTGCCCAGCCCCCGGCGCCCCCCGGCTCCCCCCGGCCCCCCGACGTGTCCCCTTCACCACCTCCTCCCCCTGAGCCCTCCCTGGGCCTTGTCACCCGTGTTGCTCGCTCCCCGTGGCACGGGGACAGAGCCCAGGGGGAGTCCTGAGACCCCTGCCCAGCCATCCCTGTGCCGTCCCCAGGGGAGGCAGGGACGGGGCCCCCTCGTTAACGAGCCTATGGTAATGGGGTGGCCCCCATGGCACCCATGCCACTCCACAATGGCAGTAGGACCAGCCAGCACAGGGAGACCCCGCAATAACAGAGAGCACAGGGAGGTCCCACAATAATGAACCAGCGTGGGGAGACCCTATGATAAATGAGCATGGGGAGACCCTGCAATAGCAGATGAACATGGGGAAACCCTACAATAAGAGACCGGCATGGGGAGACCCTGTGAGGAAACACCATCACTGGGTAGACCCTACAATAACAAACCAGAGTGAGGGAGACCCTGCCATAACAAACGTGGGGAGACTCTCCCATGACACACGGCCCTGGGAAGGGTCCACGAGGACAAGCTGGGCCCTCAGGAGATGCCGTGTGACAACGCAGTGTGTAATAGCCACTGCTGCCCTGTCACCCCTCGTCACCATCGAGTGGTCTGACAGCAACAGATGCCACAGTAACAGCAGCAACCCTACAATAACACAGCCCATGTAGCGCCCGAGACCCCCCAGTAACAGCAGCAATCCTACAATAACACAGCTTGAGTAGCCGTGTAGTGCCCAAGACCCCCCTTACTGGGGGGGAATAGTGACCCTAAAAAACCACACAGCCCGTGTAGCACCTGAGACCCCCCAGTAACAGCAGTGACCCTACAATAACACACAGCCCACGCAGTGCCCTAGGCCCCCAGTAGCAGCAGTGACCCTACAATAACAGCCCATGTAGCACCCAAGACCCCCCAGTAACAGCAGTGACCCTACAATAACACAGCCCATGTAGCGCCCTAGACCCCTGGTAACAGCAGTGACCCTACAATAACACACAGCCCACGCAGTGCCCAAGACCCCCCGGTAGCAGCAGTGACCCTACAATAACACAGCCCACGTAATGCCCAAGACCCCCCGGTAGCAGCAGTGACCCTACAACAACACACAGCCAACATAGTGCCCAAGACCCCCCGGTAACAGCAGCGACCCTACAATAACACAGCCCAGGCAGTGCCCTAGACCCCCCAATAAAGGCTGTGGAGCACCGGGGCCGTGTCGCTGTCCCACTTTCTGCGGGCAGTTCCCCCTCCCGGCCCCCCCCCCCCGCGGCGGGGCCCCCCCGCGGGCCGGCGCTGACATTTGGGGCCGACCCCTGCCCTTTGCAGGGCCACCCCGATACCCGAGCCGCCGCGGGGGCGTGGCCCCGGGTCGGGGGGCGTGGCCTCGGCGAAAGGGGGCGTGGCCTCGGCGAAGGGGGCGTGGCCTCGGCGAGGGGGGGCGGGGCCGCGTCCCGGACTACATTTCCCGTGGTGCCCCGCGGCGGGGATGCCGGGGTCCCCCCGTGACGCGGGGGCGGGGCGGGGCGGGTGCGGCGGTCCCGGTGCGGCGCCGCCATGGCGGGGGTGTTCGACATCGACCTGGAGACCGAGGAGGGCAGCGACGGGGAGGAGCCCGAGCTGGGCGCCGTGAGCCGGGCCGGGGGCTGTCGGGAGAACCGGGAACCGGGACGGGGGCGTCTGGGAGCGGAGGGGCCGGGGCCGGTTGGGCGCGGGGCACCGGGACGGGGGCACCGGGACTGGCGGGGGGACAGGGGAGCGGGGACGGGGCTGCGGACGGGGGAACCGCACCGGGAATGGGAGCGGCGGTACCGGGACTGGCGGGGGACGGCGGAGGCGGCGGGGGGAGGACAGCGGGGACCGGGACCCGGTGGGGCTGCAGACGGGCTGGGGACGGGGGCACCGGGACGGGCTGGGGACGGGGCTGAGCACCGGGACAGAGCCGGGCTGGGGCGGGACGGGGAGGTGCACCGGGGGCCGTCAGCGCTGGGGACGAGGGGCGGGGGGACGGACGGACGGAGCGAGGGACGGACGGGCAGCGGGAGGGGGACCCCCGCCCTGGGCGGGCACCGACGCGGCGTCCCCCCGCAGGAGATGGAGCTGGAGCCCCGGGGGAACGGCCTGGAGTAAGTGCGGGATGCCGGGGGGGGCGCCGGGGGCCCCGTCCCCGCTCACCGCCCGTCCCCGCAGGCCCGTGGGGCACTACGAGGAGATCGAGATCTCCGAGAGCAGCGTCAACAACGGCCCCGAGCACATCGGCCCCCACTGCTTCGAGCTGCTCCGCGTCCTGGGCAAGGGCGGCTACGGCAAGGTGGGGGGGGGCTGCCCCCCGGCAGCCAGCGCGGGGCCCCCGGGGCTCGGGGGGGGGCTGCTCCCGAGCTGCCTCCCCACCTCCACCACCGCTCCCCAGGTCTTCCAGGTCCGCAAAGTGCAGGGCACCAACACGGGGAAGATCTTCGCCATGAAGGTCCTGAAGAAGGTAGCGTGGCCCCCAGCGTGCCCCCGCCGCCAGCACGGGCCCCCCCTCACCGCCCCCTTCCTCCTCCTCCCACCCCCCCTCCCCAGGCCAAGATCGCCTGCAACGCCAAAGACACGGCGCACACACGGGCCGAGCGGAACATCCTGGAGGCCGTCAAGCACCCCTTCATCGTGGACCTCATCTACGCCTTCCAGACGGGCGGCAAACTCTACCTCATCCTGGAGTGCCTCAGCGGTGCGGGCGGCGCGGCGCTGGGCAGGGGGGGGGGACACGGGATGGGACAGAGCCCGGTGAAGGCTCAGGGCCACCCCGGGGCTGTGCCTTGCAGGCGGGGAGCTCTTCATGCAGCTGGAGCGCGAGGGCATCTTCCTGGAGGACACCGCCTGGTAGGGACGGCTGACTCTGGTGTATCGCGTCCTGCCCCCCAGGGTGAAGGGGTGCGGGGGGGCCCCCGGTGCCGCTCGCCCACACCCCCCCCCGCCGCAGCTTCTACCTTAGCGAGATCACGCTGGCGCTGGGCCACCTGCACTCCAACGGCATCATCTACCGTGACCTCAAGCCAGAGAACATCATGCTCAACAGCCAGGGTGGGCAGGGGTCGGGGGGGGCTGTGGGGGGCAGCGTGTTGGGGACTGACTCCACCCCCCTGCCCCCCCCCTCCAAGGGCACATCAAGCTGACGGACTTTGGGCTGTGCAAGGAGTCCATCCATGACGGGGCCGTCACCCACACCTTCTGCGGCACCATCGAGTACATGTGAGCCCGATGGGATGGGGGGGGAGGGCGGAAAGGGGTTGGGAGGGCCCAGTGCTCAGGGTGCCCCCCCCCCAGGGCCCCCGAGATCCTGGTGCGCAGCGGGCACAACAGGGCGGTGGACTGGTGGAGCCTGGGCGCCCTGATGTACGACATGCTCACCGGATCGGCAAGTTGGCCTCCTGCTCAGGGACTGGGGGGGGGTAGGGGGGCAGTCCCGGGGGGGGGCCCCCTTCATCGCTGCCACCCCCTCCCCTTGCAGCCCCCTTTCACGGCCGAGAACCGCAAGAAAACCATCGACAAGATCCTGAAGGGGAAGCTCGTGCTGCCGCCCTACCTGACACCCGACGCCCGTGACCTGCTCAAAAAGGTGCCTGAGCCATCCCCCCCAGCCCCCAGTACCCCCTGCTTTTGGGGGGGCAGCACTGGAACACCCCCCTTGGGGGGAGCACTGGAACACCCCCTTGCCCCTTCTCTTCCAGTTCCTCAAGAGGAACCCCAGCCAGCGGGTCGGGGGGGGCCCAGGCGATGCAGCTGATGTGCAGGTAGGAGTGGGGCAGGGGGGAGGTGTCACCAGTGATGCCCCCCCCCCCCGTGACCCCCCCCTTCCCACTCCTCCTGCAGAAGCAGCCCTTCTTCCGCCACATCAACTGGGACGACCTGCTGGCCCGCAGGCTGGACCCGCCCTTCAAACCCTGCCTGGTACTGGGGGGGGGGGGAGGGTTGGGGGGGGCAGCTCCGTCTCCTCTTTGTGGGGGGGCCGTCAAGAGCAGCCGCATCCCCGCAGCAGTCGGAGGAAGACGTCAGCCAGTTCGACACCCGCTTCACCCGCCAGACGCCCGTGGACAGCCCAGACGACGCAGCCATCAGCGAGAGCGCCAACCAGGCCTTCCTGGTACCGGGGGGGGCACTGGGGGGGGTGGGGTGGGGGTTCCTGACCTGCCCCCCCCTGACGTGCCCCCTCCCCACACAGGGCTTCACCTACGTGGCCCCCTCGGTGCTGGAGAGCATCAAGGAGGGGTTCTCCTTCCAGCCCAAGGTGCGCTCCCCCCGGCGCCTCAACAGCAGCCCCCGCACCCCTGTCAGGTACTGGTGCTGGGGGGGGGAGGCACTGGGGAGGAGGGGGTGCAGCGTGCCCCCCCCCCTCACCACCTACCCCCCCCACAGCCCCGTGAAGTTCTCCCCCTTCGAGCCCTTCAAGCCGGGGGCAGCGGCGGCAGCAGAGCCCATGGAGCTGGGGCCCAGCCTGCCCCCACCGCCCGAGGGCACAGCCCCCCTGCCCATCAAGACCGCCGTGGGCACCAAGAAGGCGAAGGGGGGGCGGGGGCGGGTGCCCAGGTAGGGAGGGCGGTGGGGGGGGGGGGGACACCCACAGGGGGACGCGCCACCGGGTGAGGAGGGGCCCTGCGTGGTGCCGGGGCGGGGGGGGGCCCCGTCCCGGTGCTGGCCGCGGGGAGAGGGGGGGCCCCGCGGAGCTGCTGGTGCTGGCACGGTGGGGGGACGCCGGCACCGCCCCCTGCCCCCATGCTGCTTCCGCGGGGGGGGTCCGGGCCGTGGGGCTGTGCCCCCGGTGGTGGGGCGAGTGCCAATTAAAGCATTGATCAGGCCTGGCTGCCCTCTGCTTGGGGGGCTGGGGGGGCGCCCCTGCTATCTGCATAGCCACGCCCCCTCTGTCTAGCCACGCCCCCTTTCATTGCCACACCCCCCCAGGCTCCGCCCCTTTTCACCACCTCCCAGCTCTGGGCCATGTGCTGCCCCCCTTTGTCCCTCCCCTTCCCCAGGCCACGCCCCCCACTAGGCTCCTCCCACCGCCCCTTTGCCCCGCCCCAAGCTCCACCCCCTTCGCCAAACCACGCCCCCAGGAGTGGCAACGTCTCTTTATTGGTCAGCGGCAGGCCCGCACAGCCAATTGCGTGGCTCTGCCAGGGCTTGGGGCGGGCGTGGTGACGTCAGAGGGCGGTGACGTCAGAGGGCGGTGACGTCAGAGGGCGGTGATGTCAGAGGGCGGTGACGTGGGGCCGTGCGTCCCCCCAGGTGGCCGTCCCCGAGAAGGCGTGCATGTCGCTGAGCAGCGCCTCGGCACTGCCACCCAGCGCCTGCGGCACGCCCGGGGGGCTCTGCTCAGCCTCCAGCGGGGCCGCGGCTGCCTCCTCCTCTTCCTCTTCCTCCTCCTCGTCATCCTTCTCCTCCTCCTTCTCCTCCTCGTCCTCCACCTCCTCGTCCTCCTGCCGCTGGTGCTGGGCCCACGGCATCAGCTCTTCCTCCTCGTCCGGCGGGGCCGTGTCCTCGTCCCTGTCCCCGGGGGCTTCGGCGGGGCCCTCCCGTCCCTGCAGCTGGTGCCAGCGGCTCCGCAGCAGCGCCAGGGCCCGGCGGCCCATGGGCCGGGGGTGGTAGCGGCCGGCCGAGAGGTGGCAGAGGTGGCGCCAGGCCAGGGCCAGCCCCACGGCCAGGCACAGCAGCAGCCCCAGCAGGGCCCCTACCACCCGGTCGCTGCGGCTCCCCACCGGCTCCCCCGCTGCCGCCAGCCCTGCCAGCACCAGCAGCAGCGGCGGGGCCGGCGGGCACCGCGCTCCAGCCTGCAGGGACAGGGCAGGGGTCAGCACCGAGGGGGAACGCGGGGCAGGGCCGTGCAGAAGGGCAGGGGCTGGTGCCGGGGCAGGTGCCCCGTGACGGGAAGCTGCGGTCGGCAGCAGCTGCAGCACCTGCAGCAGCAGGCCGGGCTGCCCCCGCAGCAGCCCCAGACAGCCCCTGGCAGCCCCAGTCTGCTCCCAGCAGCCCCCATCCCTGTAGCATAACCACCCCCAGCACCTGCCCCATGCCCCCCCCGCCTGGCGCCCCCAACCTCTACCTCCCCCCCCCCCCCCCAAGTCTACCCCTCAAGCCCTGGAACCGCAGCACAGCCCAGCCCTGTTGTCACCCATCCCACAGAGCTGACTGCCCCTCCCAGGCATGGGAAAAGGGGGCTACCCCAGGGCCCCATCACTACTGTGTCGTCTCCCCCCTGCCCCCCCCCCCCCCTTCAGGACAACACAGACTGAATTGGAACAAAGCGTGGACCGCTCCCCACCCAAATTTAACCAAGGGAGCAGGCAGGAGTTGATGCTTGTGGCTGGGGACTTGGGGGGGGGGGGTGCATAAACCCCTCCCCACCCCCCCCCCAGTTCACTCCCAGTCTGCTCCATGCCCACCCCCCCCGTGTTTTTTTGGGCGCTCACCATCGCTGGGTGCTGCTGGAGCGGGTGCTGGTGCCGCAGGCGCAAGCAGTGCTGGGGGGAGCCCCCCCTTGCTTCCTGCCCCCCCCCCCCGGCAGCAGCGGATGTATCGATGCGGGGGGAGGCGGGTGCTGTCCCCATCCCCCCCCCGCCTACCCGAAATGGAAAGGGCCCCGGAAACCCAAGGTGGCGCATGAGGCATGGGGGTGCGCTGCCTGTCACCCGTGTCCCAGCGAGGCTCTGGGGGCTCTAGTGTTGTGTCCCCCCCCCCCCAACAGTCCTTGGGCCACCAACCCCCCCCTAGTGCCCTGATCTCTGGGGGCTCTGACACCCCCTCCCTCCCTGCCCCCGCAGCTTGAGCTGCTCCTGCTCTGTCCCCAGTCCGTGCCTGAGCTTGTGCTAAAAACCACTGCACCTTGCACCCTCCCTGTGCTACCCGTATAGGGATGGGGCCATGCACACAGCCCGGGGGAGCTCCGCGCACCCCAGCCCCACTCCTCCCCCCTGACAAACCCACGGTGAAACCCCCATAACCCTCACGGTGCCCCCCACCCCAGGGCCCCTCTGCCCCAGCACTTAGCCTCACCCAGCACCTTTCTTATAAAGACATTTATTTGGAGTGAAAATATAGATTTTGACCCTGCCCTGTAGGGAGAACAAAGGGGGAGGGGGAGAGCCCCATGATATTGGGGGGGGGGTGATCCCGTGGTCACGGGGCACATGCTGTAACCCCACTGGAAGAGGGGAAGACCCCACCCCACCCTGGGGACATGGGAGAGTTGGGAGGGGTGCAGGGCTTAGTATTTGATCCCAGAGACCCCCCCCGGCCCTCGGGGGCAGCTGTGGGGGGGAGGGGGTAGTGGTCCACAATCCAGGGGGGCAGCACCCAGTAAGGCAGTGGGGTCAGGGAGGGGAGCGGCCGGACGTACAAAACGAGGGAAGGATGGACGGACAGCCCCAGGGTGAGGGGCGTGAGGTCTCGGTGGGGGGACCCTGGGGCAGCGGTGTGGTCCCTGGCTTTGTGCGGGGAGGAGGAGGGGGACAAGGGGGGCAGCCCCGGCCGCGTGCCCCGGGCCGGGGGAGCCCTAGACGTGCCCGTTCTCCAGGCGGCTGAGCTGCTCCTCCAGGCGGGTGATGCGCTGGCCTTGCTCCGCCACCAGCGCGCGCAGCGCCGCCACCTCCTGCAGCACCTCGTCCAGCCGCCCGCCCGCCTGCGCACACCCCGGGTCACCTGCCGCGCCCTGCGAGGCCCCGCCCCCACCCACGAGGCCACACCCCCTCCCCAGATGCCCCGCCCCCTCCCCAGATGCCCCGCCCCCTTCCCTGAGGCCCCGCCCCCTTTCCCCAGCCTGCCCCCATTCCCTTCAAAGGTGGCCCCGCCCCCCTCCCCAGAGGCCCCGCCCCCTCCCCGAGGCCCCGCCCCCTCCCCCAGAGGCCCCGCCCCTCCCCCAGAGGCCCCGCCCCCTCCCCCAGAGGCCCCGCCCCCTCACTCACCGGGGGCGCGGGGGCGCCGGTGCCCAGTGCCGGGGGCGCGCTGAGGCGTGCGGAGGCGGCGGGGGCCGCGGGGGGCGGCGCGGCGGGGCTGGGTGCGGCGGGGCTGGGTGCGGCGGGGTGGGCGTCGTGCAGCAGGGCGCGGCGGCTCACCTTGAGGTCCCGCTGCTTGCTGGGGACGTAGGCCTGGCGCAGGGACACCAGCACCGGCCCCGCCGTCTGCCCCGCCACCCACTCCTCCGCCTCCATCGCCGGGTCGGGGCCCGCCGTGTCGGGGTACAGGTCGTCCTGGAAGAGGTCCGACTGCCCCCCCCCCCCATCACCACCGTGTCACCCATGGGGACACTCCGCACAGCCGCCGCGCCCTGGCCAGGGACCCTCGGCCAGCCACCCTGCGGTAGCCGGGACCCCCCCCCCAGCTTCACCCAGGGACCCGATGGGTGCCCCCCCGCCGCTCCCCGCTCACCTTCCTTGGCACTGTCATGATGATGGGCTCACACTTGCGCTCGTGCAGCTTGTAGAACCTGCGGAGGGTGACAGAGTGTTACTGGGGGGTGCAGGGGGAAGAGGGGGTCACCCCTCACCCCTGACCCCCCCCATCCCCACCTGGCGATCTCGCACTTGCTGACATCCAGCCCGCGCTTGGGCATCCAGCCCATGCCGCGCTGCGGCTCCTTGCTGGTGAAGGTGTTGAGGAAGTGGATGTAGGGCGGCTCCTCCGTGATCTCGAAGTACCGGATGCTCGAGTCACCCTGCAGGCACCGCGTTAGAAGGGGACAGGTGGGGATGGGGCGCAGGGAGGGGGGAGGCAGCGGGGCCGCACCTTGCCGCAGACATAAACCACGTTGGTGTCGGGGTCGTAGAAGGGCAGCAGGGCCCCGTTGCTGGAGTCCAGCTCCTGCAGCCCCATGGGCTCCTCCAGGTTCTCCTGTGGGGCAGCGCGTCAGCCCGGTGCCACACCGCACCCCGGCCCCCCCGGGGCCAACCCCGGCGGCTCCTCACCGTGTCCCACAGCGCCAGCTGCCGCTCGCTCATGCGGCTGAAGCCGGTGGTGAAGATCTTGCCGTCGGCCAGGAAGATGGCGCGCATGGGCCGCGCACCCTCGTGCGCCCGCTCCTTCTCCTGCAGGGAGCGCGTGGGACAAGGTCAGCGCCCTGGGACGAGGTGGGGGCGCAGCACAAGGGCACCCCGGTGGGGAGCAGGGCCACAGGGAGGGATAAGAAGCACCCGGGGGACACGGGGATGATGCCACCCCGGAGCCGTGCTCACCGCCACCACGGTGCCGCGGCGGGGATCGATGACGCGCACGCTCTTGTCCTTGCAGGCGGTGCAGAAGCGGGAGCCGTCGCGGCTCCAGCTGACGCTGTAGATGAGGTCGGGGTGCAGCCCCTCCAGGCGGTACAGCTCCTCCGCTGTCCCCACGTTCCAGATCAGCACCACGTTGTCACAGCCTGCAGCGGGGAGGGAGGCAGAGGCACAGCTTGGCCAGACCCCCCCCAGCCCCAGCTGCCCCCCCCCGTCCCCCCCCCCCTCCAGCTCCCTACCTGCGCTGAGCAGGACGTTGCGGGCAGTGGGGTGCCAGCTGATGATGCCCACACGCTTCGAGTGCCCCTCCAGTACCACCACCGGCTCCGTCAGCGGCTGGCTAAGCCCCCCCTCGGGGACCTGCCACACCTGCGGGATTGGGGCAGCGGGCAGGGGGTTGTGGGTGAGAGCCCCCTTTGTACCCCTCTCCAGCCCCCCCCCGGTTTCCCATCTGCCCCTCACCATGACGGTGCAGTCCTCGGAGCCGCTGGCGATGACGTGGTCGTTGTGGGGGCACCACTCGATGTCTAGCACGGGGCCCGTGTGCCCGCACACCGTGGGGTAGGACTTGTCGATGCGCCCGGTCTGGGAGCACGGGGACAGCGGGGTGGGGGGGTCACCCGACCCTGTCCGTCCATCTATCCGCCCGTCCGCCCCCCCGGAGCCTCCCGCCCGCTTCCCACCTTGTGCAGGGGCAGCACCAGGAAGGCGCCGCCGCCGCTGGCCTCCACGATGATGGCCACGAAGGAGGGGTTGACGGCGCAGAAGGTGCTGTCCCAGGTGACGCGGGACACGCGGATGTCATCGTAGCACTGCTCCGTCTTCACCGGCTGCCCGAAAACGTGCCGGAATTTGCTCTGCCGCACCACCTTGCGAAACGACATGGCTGGGGCGCACCCCGGGATGGGGTCAGGCTGGGAGGCGGGGGGGGGGGCACAGAGACCCCAAAACACAGGGCAGCCGCGGCCTCTCCCCGCAGGGCCCGGTGGCCCCCGGTAAGCCCCGGGGACTGGCAGCGGCACCGGGGGCGGGGGGGTGGCGGGGAGCGCTGAGCCCCGTTCCCTGCCCCGGGTAAAGGGCGGCCCCGTCCCTCCCTGCAGGAGCGGGAAACCAGCGCTGGGCAAACAAACCCCACCCTGCCGGGACGGGGTCACCCGTGGGGACGGGGACGTGCCCGGTGGGACGGGACCGCCCTGCCCGGGATGGGGGCGGGGGGGGGACGGGGGTCACCGCCGCGGGGACGGGGCCGCGGGTGGGGACGGGGACGGGGTCGGCCTGGCCGGGACAGGGCCGGGTCCCGGGGTGGGGGGGGCAGCGGGGGGCGGCCCCGTCGGGGCCAAGGGGGCAAAGGGACGGGACGGGGACCGGGACCGGGACCGGGGACACGGATGGGGCCGGGAGGGGACACGGGGGGGGTCCCAGGAGCCGCCCGCGCCCCGCGGGGCCGCCCCGCACTCACCGGCGGCCGGGCCGGGCCGGCGGTGCCGGTGCCGGTGCCGGGCGCGGGGCTGGCGGCGGAGCCGGGACCGGGGCGGGGGGGGTGGGGGGTGGGGGGGCAGGAAGTGAGCGGCCCCGCCCCGCGCCTGCGCACTGCGGCACCGGGCGGCGGGGGGAGGGGAGCGAGGGGGCGGGGCCACGAGGAGGGGGCGGGGCTGTGGGGGCTGGGAGGGGCGGGGTCAGGGCGGGGGCGGGGTCAGGGCGGGGTCAGGGCGGGGCGGGGGGCGCTGCCGGTGGGGTCCCCGCCGGAGATCGGGACGGGGGCACCGGGACGGCGGCAGCCGGTGGCAGCGGGACCGCGGTGTCCGGCGGCACCGGGGCAGCGGCCTCCGGCTGCAAAGGGGCGGCGGTGCCCGGTGGCACGGGGACCGGGGCGGCAGGCGGCACGGGGGCGGCGGTGGCCGGTGGCACCGGGGCGGCGGTGCCGGGCGCCATGCGGGCGAGGCGGTGGCAGGCGCCGGTGGCCAGCAGCAGGTAGAGGCAGGGGTTGAGGCAGCTGCCCACGTTGAAGGCCAGCCCCACGAAGTAGGTGAGGTTGGCGAAGTGCTCGGGGAACGCGTGGCTCAGCAGCTGGGCCAGCTGGAAGGGCAGGTGGATCGCCAGGTAGCCGCTCAGCGTGGCCGCCACCAGGCGCTGGAAGCGGGCCGGCAGGCGCCCGCCACGCTGCCGCCGCCTCCGCGCCGCCGCCACGGCCAGCGCGGCCCCGTTGCACAGCAGCAGGATGCCGGTGGGCAGCAGCAGCCCCTCCACGGCCACCTCCAGCCAGCCCAGCAGCTGCTGCCAGCGGCCCCACTCCCGCCGGCACACCACCAGCCCCTGCGGCACCTTCGAGGCCTGCGCCAGCGCCGTGCCGGGCGCGCTGCAGCAGCCCGCCGCCAGCCACGCGGCCGCGCACAGCCCCGCCGGCCAGCACGCCGGGCGCCGGCAGCGGTACCAGAGCGGGGCCAGCAGCAGCAGGCAGCGGTCCAGGCTGATGGCGGCCAGCAGGAAAAGCCCGCTGTAGTAGGCCAGGTCGATCAGGAAGCGGTGCAGGCGGCACAGCGGCGTGCCCAGGGGCCAGTGGTAGCCGCGCGCCGCCGTCCAGATCTGCAGGGTGGAGTTGGCGAGGAAGAGGAAGTCGGAGGCGGCCACGCTGAAGATGAAGGTGGCGAGGCCGCGACAGCGTAGCCGCCAGCCTGTCAGCCAGAGGACGAAGGCGTTGGCGGGCAGTCCCAGCACAGCACAGACCAGCATCAGCTGCCTGTCCCACCCCAGGGCGTACGGGGGCTGCGCAGATGAGGACGGTGACGTGGATGAGGATGGGGACAGGGACAGGGACGCCGTGGCGTTCTCCAGCTCCATCGGCCAAGCGCAGGGGGCAGTGGCTCCCAGGGCACCCTGTCGATGGCACCCACTGGCACGTCACTGTCTGCTGTGGCAGCATCTGCAATTCTCCCTCTGTCGCTGTACCCTCTCCCTTTGGATCCCCCCCATTGCTCCCCATCCCATTGCCCCCTCCATGTCACCCCGTTCTCTTGCCCCTCGCCTTTGTGCCCCCCAGGTGTCCACCACCCTCACCTCCCTTGCCAGGGTCCTCCACCCACTGTCCCCTGGCCGTGCCCCACTCCACCCCACAACATCCCCGCAATGCTCCTGTGGTGCCCTGCACCCCACAAGTCCCTCAGGCACCGGACAAGTCCCCCTGGCCAGTAAATAGTGTAGGACCTACTGTAACAGCAGCGCAAGCACAGGCTCGGGCAGTGGATGTCGGGGTCTCCTGGGCTGCAGGGTGCCCTATATGCGGGTCTGGGTGGGAAGGGCGGCGGTCAGGGAGCTCCGCCCACCCTATCTGCTCCCCCCCGCCCCGGCAATGACCCCCCCAAAAAAACCTCAATTTCCCCCTGTGGGGGACAGGGAGCTGCTGCCAGGCAGGGCGGAAGCGGCCCCAGTATTGCTGCTGAGGATGGTTTGCCCATGGCCCCCCTGTGGTCACCCAGTCCCCGTGGGCTGGTTCCACCAGGAACCTCCCCCCCAACCCACAGCCACCCGGTGCCAGGCAGGGGGGCTTGGGGCACCTGGAAGCCCCGGGGCCGGGTTGTGTGGCCGCGCCGGCTGCTGCGTGCCAGGGCCGATGCTGCAGCATCCCCGTGATGGCATCTCCCTGTCGTGCGCTGGCTTCCTGCCACCCGCCAGCAGCTGCTGAGCTGGGGTGATGCTATCGGGGGGGCCAAGGGGGCCGGGGCCCCACACGCACCGTGGCACCACTCCTCACTGCAACCTCAGCTAACTGGGGGGATGCCTGGGGGCTGGAGGGCACAGGGATGTGGGGACATCACGGGGATGTCGTGGGGGCATCATGGAGATGGGACGTGCACGTGGACACGTCCCCGTGCTGCAGGTAAGGGTGGGGACCGACGTGTGCCTGTGCTGGGGACATGGCTGGTGGCTGAGTTGTCAGCGTTGGATCAAGGCAAGCACGGGGACGCTGGTGGTGGCCGAGGGACATGGGTGCTGGGGACACCGCCGCTGTGCTGGGGACCAGGGTGCCGTGGCTGCATGGCCATGCCCTGGCACGAGGACATGGTGGGACGGCTCGTTTCCTGCTGCCGTAATCGCCGCTAATTGGCTTTGCCCTCCCCGGGGTGGGGGGTGGGGGGCAGGTAAGAGGATTTCCCTGCCTCCTTCTTAAGGGCCGGCCGCCCCCCAGCCCTGCTTCCCGCTGCCTGCCTCCAGCCCCCGGCCCCATGCCACGCACGCGGGGGGACAAGGGGGCCCCCAAGGACGCGGACACCCCAGGCAAGGGGAAGGGGGAGCAGGGGGGCGAGAGCTCCCCCAAGCCCCCCGAGGAGGGTGGCTCCCCCGGCAGCAGCAGCCCTGGTGCTGAGTCCCGGCACGGCGGGCACGGGCAGAAGAACAGCAAGAAGGGTGCCGGGGATCCCCACGCCGCCGCCGCCAAGGCTTACTCACCCTTCCTCAACACCGTCTTTGGCAAGGTGGGGGCAGGGGCTGGGGGGCAGTGGATGGAGGGGCTGCGGGGCGCCGGGGATAGGTTTGGGGATGCTGGGGATGGAGGGGACGTGGGGCACTGGGCAGGTGCCACGGGGCAGGCCTGGGGGGGCTGGGGGCTCTTCTCCCTCCCTCCCTATATGGAGCCCAATGGGGGCACTGTGGGTGGGGGGGTCCTGGGGGGGTACAAGCAGCAGGGCTGGGCACTGTGGGGCTCAGGGACCTGCAGCCCTGGTGCCACCCAAGAGACAGCCTGGAGCAGGGCAGCCCCCGGCCTCCGGCAGTGCAGGAGAACCCCGTTAGGACCTGGGGCTGAGGGTCCCGGGCAGGGACTACCAAGGTGGGTGCAGAGGAAGGGGGCAACAGGGGCAACAGGGGAGGGGGGCAGGCAGGGCTTTGCCTCCAATCCGTCTAATCCCTCCTGCGGGAGTTAATTTTGGCCCATGCTTAACGAAGGTGACACCGCGGTTTGCTGGGAGGGGCGGGGGCTGAGCTGGGTCTGATGCTGCTTCCCCCCCCCCGCCCCTTCTGCACCCCACACCCTGGTCCAGGAGCGGGAGCTGTCGCCGGAGGAGCTGGACGGTGAGTGGTGGGGTCAGGGCATGTGGGGGACACCGGTATCATCTGCCATGGGACACGGAGCAGTGGAGACATGCCCCGGGGGGGCCTTCTGTGGGACGTGGTGCCATGGGACATGGTGCCATGGGGATATCTGCCATGGAGGGACCTTCCGTGGGATGTGGTGCTATGGACGTGGTGCCATGGGACATGGTGCCATTGGGACATCCACCATAGAGGGACCTTCCGTGGGATGCAGGGCCATGGGAGGTGCTGCCATGGGGTGTGGTGCCACAGCTTCCACACCTGATGGGTCCCCGTGCCCATGTGTGCCTGCGGGAACAGAGCTGCTGGATGCCTTCAAGGAGTTTGACACCGATCAGGATGGCTTCATCAGCTACAAGGACCTGGGCGCCTGCATGCGCATGCTGGGGTACATGCCCACCGAGATGGAGCTCATTGAGATCTCCCAGCACGTCAAGATGAGGAGTGAGTGCGGGGCCGGCTGGCGCGGGGCCGGGGCAGTGGCGGCGGGACGCGGAGATGCGTGCGGAGACAGGGCTGGGGCGCTGAGCCTGTCCCCGTTCCTGGCGCAGTGGGCGGCCGCGTGGACTTCGAGGACTTTGTGCAGATGATGGGGCCGAAGCTGCGGGAGGAGACGGCCCACATGGTGGGCGTGAGGGAGCTGAAGATCGCCTTCCGCGAGGTACGGCCACGGGGACACCACGGGCCTGGGGACACTGTGGGCATGGGGACACCCCAGGCATCAATGGGGACCACTGGCAGGGGACCGCTGGCATGCAGGGGACAATGGCCACAGGAAGAGCAGGGGCTGGCCCCAGCCCAGGGTGTCTGGGGGGGCTGTGGGGAGGGGACCCAACCTGTGGGCGCCGCAGTTCGACATGAACGGGGACGGGGAGATCAGCAGCGCAGAGATGCGGGAGGCCATCGCGGCGCTGCTGGGCGAGCAGCTGAAGGCGCAGGAGGTGGACGAGATCCTGCAGGACGTGGACCTCAACGGGGACGGCCGCGTGGACTTCGATGGTGAGCCCTCCCCCCCCCCCCCCCCTTTGTCCCCACAGCACGGGGGATGGCGCGGGGCAGTGCAGCCCCGTGCCCCTCTCGGCCTCCTGTCTCACCCCGCAGAGTTCGTCATGATGCTGTCCTCCCGGTAATGAAGCCTCCAGAGAGGAGAGGACCCGGGGCACCCCCGCTTCCCGATGCCGCTCCTGCCCCCAGGCACCTCCTGCTCCATCCCGCGTTAGGGTTCAGAGCGAACAGCGGGAGCTGAGCCCACCTCTGGGAGCGGGGCGCCCACCAGACCCCCCCGAGCCGGCACCCCCCTGGGGCTGGCAGTGCGGCGGGGGGCTGCGGGCCTCCCAATAAAGCTCCTTGGTCTCCTTGGTCAGACTGGGAGGGTGGCGCCGCTCCTTGGAACGGGGGGGATACGGGGTGGGAACGGGGTGGGGAGGGGGTCCTTGCCCCCATGGCACCCGCTCACCGACCCCAGCCCACCCCAAGCTGCCCCAGGCCTCACGTGGGGAGCATCCGGGGGGGAGGCAAGGGATGGGGAGGTCTCAGGAGGGGGGGAAGCGACCCCAAAAAGGGACGAAAAGAGGTCGGGGTGCCCTGCACAGAGCTGGCACCATTCGGAGCCCCCCCAGCCCTGGGGGGTGGGTCAGGGAGCCCCCCCAGCACTGGCTCCGTGGTGTAGCGGTGATCACGTCTGCTTTACACGCAGAAGGACCTGGGTTCGAGCCCCAGCGGAGCCACCCCGGAGGATCTTTTTGTGCCCTTTTCCCCTCGGCCCCTTTTGCCACGAGGGGTGGGGACACGGTGTCACCGCTGGGGGGGCCTCGGGGAGCCCTCGCGATGTGCCCTTATCCCCGTGGGGGGAAAACAAGAAGCCAGCTCTGCTGGAGCTCAAACCCAGGCCCTTCCGCACGTAAAGCAGACGTGAGCACCGCTACACGCCCCAGGGATGGCCGGGTGAGCCCCCCCAGACCCCCACCCGCGGGGTCCCGGCTGAGAGCCCGGGGAGCAGCAGGGGCAGCACCAGGATGGCCGAGTGGTGAAGGCGTTGGACTTAAGATCCAATGGACGTGTGTCCGCGTGGGTTCGAACCCCACTTCTGGTAGATCTGTTTTGTTGGGGGCAGGGGGCCCCAAATCCCCCCAAGGGACTGCGGATTGCCCCAGGGAACCCCAAACTGCCCCAGGGACCCCAAAAAGCCCGAGGGACCCCAAATTGCCCCCAAGCAACTGCAGACTGCCGCAGGGAACCCCAAACCGCTCTGGAGACCTGAAATGACCTCTAGGAACCCTGAACTGCCCTAGAGGACCCCAAATTTACCCCAAACAACTCCAAAGTGCCCTAAGAACCCTAAATCACTCCAAGGGACCCCAACTGCCCTGTTCCTGGGATCCCTGGTGGGACTCCCTGCTCCCAGAGACCCCCCAGAATGGGGGGGAATGTCTGGAGAATGTGAACAAACCCTCAGAACAAGCAAGGAGGAGGAAGGTGGGAGATACTGTGGCCACCCCGCCCCCACCCCCCACCAAGGAGCTGCCCGGGTAGCTCAGTCGGTAGAGCATCAGACTTTTAATCTGAGGGTCCAGGGTTCAAGTCCCTGCTCGGGCGATGCCTCCCTTTTGGGGCTGGGGTCCCCGTGTCCCATCCCACCTCTCCCTAGCACCTCCAAGTCCCCGGGGGGAAGCAGCTGCCCCAGGGCACCCACAGCGTGGGGCTGTGGGGCAGGGGATGCCCAGGGTCCTGGGGATACCCCCCCACCCCCCCAAACACAGCACACACAGGCAGGCTGGGGCATTCACAGATTTTAATTTAGTTGTTTTCCTGGAGAGGGGGGAGGAGAGGGGGAAAAAAAAAAAAAAAAAAAAAAGGCATCATACACCCCCCCGCTCTCTCTGCTGCATGGAGTGCCGCTGCTTGCCACCCCCAGGCCCCCAGTGGGGGGGGCAGCTCAGCTCCTACAGAGACCCCCGCGCCGCCCCCCCTGCCCCCAGCACATCTCTGGGCCGCTGTAGTGTGGAGTGTGGGGGGCAGAAGCCGGGCCCCTCGCCCCGAGAGGAAGGCACCGCGAGGGGGGCGGGGCAGGTGGGGTGCCCACCCCAGGGTACGAGCAAGGAGGGGGGGACGGGGCCCCCGGTAGGTCTCTACATATATATAATGTACACCTATAGAACAGGCTGCGGGCACAGCGGGGGTGCCCGCGCAGGGTGAGTGAGGCCGGACCCCCGCTCCCAAGAGCACCCAACTGCCTGGGGGCGAAGGAGAGATGAAAAATGAGGGGAGGGGGAGAAGAGACCAAGGCCAGCCTCGGGCTCACCCCGCTGTGCCCACCCCAGGGGGGCCGCGTTCCCACCCCCGGGAGCCGCCCGGGGCACTGCCGCTCCTGCGCCGGGGGTCCAGGGACGAGCGCGCGCATGGGGGGTGACGGGGGAGCCCCCGGGGCCGGGGGGGGGCCGGGCTGGCTCCCGCTCCCCAGCATCAAGGTCAATGTGGATGGGCTAAGGCAACCCCGGCGGGTGAGCGCGGCCGGCGCTCGCAGCGGGCGGGCAGTGAGACAGACGGACGGACAGACGGACGGGCGCAGGCTGCCAAAGGCGCTCCCCAGGCAGCCCCGCGGCCTTGGCCCTGCTGCTCCTCCCAGCCCTCAGAAAATGTCCGGGCACTGGGTCCAGTCCTGCTTCTCTTTGCTCTCCCAGTAGCCGCCCCTGTAGACGTGTGCCAGCTCCTGGGTGACGGGGTCCTTCTTGCGCTCGAACCACAGCGGCTTGTAGGGGTCGTAGGGGGTGCCTGGGGGCACGGAGAGGGGGTCAGCGCCGCCGGGATGGGGGGCTCGGGACCCCCCCCCCCAGCCCGCTCCTTACCGTCCTCGGTGGCCCTGGCGGCCTCGGCCTCGCGCCTCTTGCGGGAGAGGCGCTGCTTCTCCTCCAGGCGCTGCTTCTCTGCATTGGCCTCGTCCCAGCGGCCGTTCTCCATCAGGCGCTGGTCGGGGCGCCGGCGGCTGTCGGTGGGCGCCGTGCCACTCTCGGGGGCGTTGAGCGTCAGCGCCAGCTCCGAGAAGTAGTACATGTTCTCCGCGTACTTCCTGCGCCGGGAGGGAGGGCTCAGTCCCGCTGCAGGGCTCCAAGCCCCCACCCGAGCCCCGCGCCTGCACTCACGGCAGGGGGTTCCTCTTCCACAGCAGCACCCGGCTGTCCTCGGCCTCGTGCGCCCGCTGCCGTGCCTCTGCCCCGTTCTCCCCGCTGCCTGGTGCCACCTTGTAGCAGTCCATCTTCTCGTCCCAGGTGCCCAGCAGGAGGAAATGCACCTTCCCCGTGGGGTCTGTCACCTCTCCGGTGACCTGCCAGGACAGGGAACGCGTCCCACCCGGTGACCCCGGCGCCCCAGGCGGAGCGGTGCCGCACCGGGACGTGCCGTGTGCCCGGCCACCCCGCGCCCTACCTTCCTGGCCACGTCCCGCGAGAAGTAGCTGTAAGGAACGAACTTGAGGTTGCACTTATCGCCCGTCTTGTGATTGACGATCTCGATTTCACCTGACTGCGGGGGAAGGAGGGTCAGGTTCAGCCTGTGCATCTTTTCCCTGGTGACAGGAAAAACTGAGGCACAAGGCCCAACACCTCCACACGTGGCACTGGCACCCACCTGGTCTATCCAGAGCTTGCCCACGATGATGTTGTGCACGGTGGTGGTGACCTTCTTCCACGTGTAGTGGTTGCCGGAAGCATGGAAGACGCAGTGAATGGTGCCTGCGGAGGGAGAGCAGCGCTGGATCAGTCCCCTCGAGCCCACCGGTCTCTCTTGGGGGAGCAACGGCCCCCAGCCCGCGCAGCCACACGCTCACCCAGAGGCATGATGGAGAGATATTTGCCCCGGAACTTGCTGGTGATCTTGATTTCCTGGCGCAGCGTCCAGCCGTGCTTGGAGTCGGCGTGGTGTGCGGCGGCCGGCGGGTGGTGGCTCACCTGGTGGGGACGGGGCGGTCAGCCTGGCTGCTCCACCCCAGCGGGTGGCCCGCGGAGCAGGGCCGCGGTACCTGCTCGCAGAGGGAGCGGTAGCCGTTCTCCTCCAGGCGGTCCAGCTCAAAGGTCTCCCCCAGGAGCGGGTTGAAGGGCTTGCTGGTGCGGAAGACGGTGGTGGAGTAGGAGGAGACGGTGAAGGCAGCCACGTAGCAGAGCTGCTCCAGAGAGCTCTCGCACTTGGCTGCCCGGTCGAGCAGCTCGTGGTACTCCAGGTCCTCGGTCAGGCGCTGCAGCATGGACAGGGGCTCGTTGAAGTTCACCTGGAGGAGAGCGAGAGGTGAGGGGGGGCCCGGGGCGCGCGGCATTCACCGACCAGATCCCGTCTGCGTCCACGCTCACCGGCATGGGGATCTTGGACAGCTCCTTCCCGATGCAGTTCTTCATGATGCTCCAGAGGTTGAGGCTGTAGTTGGGCTTGTAGGGGATGCGGGTTCTCTTCTCCTTCTTGGTGTCTTCTACCTGGTGCTTGTACTGAGGGAAGGAGACCAGCAATGTCACGAAGCCGCTGCGACCCCCCTGACCCATCCCCATCCCGCAGCCACCCCCAGAGCAGCTCGGGTTGCGACGCGGGCGGAAAGCGGCCGCCCTACCTGCTCGTCCAGGCTGATATCGCTGCTGGTGCCGCTGATGTTGCTGCCGGTGCGCCTGGGGGGAGCAGAGGCAGCGTCAGGGCCGGGTTTGCCCCTGCCCTCCCCAGCGGGACCCCCAGGCACTCACTTGTGGCCCATGGTCTCCAGCGCAGCAATGTTCTCCGGGGCGTCGAAGAACTCGTTCTCCTCGTCCTCGTCGCTCAGGTCTCCTTTTGCAGGGCAGCAGGGATCTGGGCAAGGGGACGGAGACAGGCCGTGTGCCTGGGCTCACCCGGGCCCAGCAGGGGACAGGGGGCACCGGAGGATCCCTGCCACCGCTGGGCCTGGCACAATATGGGAACAACCGCCTGGCTGCAAGGCCCCTCAGTCGCACGGTGGACACCAAGCAAGCCTGCCGCTTGGGGACAGCGGTGTCAGGCTCGGGGACAGGCTGACAGTGCCGCGGTATGCGGAGCGCTCCGCTCTTGGCTTCCCCTCCCCTCCTGCCACACGACACCTCGCTCCCCCCAGCCGGCCCCGGGACGAGACACGGGCACTCGGGGTACCTTTAGCAGAGCCACCAGACCCAGCAGTGCCAGCAGGCAGGACAGTGGCGCCACGGAAAGCCCTCTCCAGGTGGTTGTGCTGCTTGGCCAGCTGCTCCAGCGTCTCCTCCAGACGGATGCGCTGGTCCCGCTCGTGCTGCAGCGACTTCTGCCACTTCTTGCTATGGGTCTGGGCCAGCATCAGAAAGTCCCGGCAGGCCTGCGGGCAGCGCCCCGTCAGCATGGTGGGGAGAGGAGCGGGGCCGTCCCCCCAGCGCCCAGCACCAGACTCACGTTGATCATGGCATTGGAGGTGATGCGGAAGAGCGTGGCCCGCTCGTTCACCTGCTTGATCTTCTCGGTGCTCTCGGCGGGCAGCCGGAGGGTCTCCAGCTCGCTGAGGGAGCGCTGCAGGGCCGTGCCGTGCTTGGCGATCAGGTCGTTGCAGGTGCTCAGGTCCTCCACCTTGCTCGACAGGGTGCGCAGCGTGCTCTGCAGCTCCGTCTTGTCCGTCTGCGACACGGACTCGTCGCCGGAGTCGTCTGCCAGCGGGACGGGCCATTAGCGGTGGCGGGACCGGTGCCGGGGAGGGGGTGGGGGTAGCACAGGGCGCCGGTACCTGACTCCTCCAGCATCTTGACGGCTTTGGCCTTGGCCAGCTCCAGCGCCGTGACCCAGCGCTGCCGCTCCACCTCGGAGCTGGCCTTCAGGTGGTAGGTCTGGGCGCCGCCATTGGAGATGACGAAGTTGCACGAGTCCTCCACCGTGATGTTGGCCGTGGCCAGGTTGATGGTGCCGCGGCATGTGTGCCGCATCTCCGCCTTGGAGCTGCGTGGGGGGGGGGGGTGGTGCCCGGTAACGGGGCCGTGAGCGGGGCCAGGCCGCGAGCCTCGGGGCGGCCCCGCCACGTCACCGGGCGGCGGGGGAGGGGCGGGGGGGGGGGCGGAACGGGGCCGCTGACGGAGCCGGGAGCCGAGACCCGCGGGCGGCTCCGTTCCCCGCGGGCGCGGCGGGGCCGGGCCAAGGTCAGCGGGAGCGGGGCGGGGCGGGGCGGGGCGGGGGGGCCGCGCCGTGCCGTGCCATACCGGTAGTAGCTGAGCAGCCCGTTGCTGAGCACGAACCACCGCCGCTGGTAGCCCTTGATGTAGTTGGTCCACTTGAACAGCCAGCCCTCCCGCGCCGAGCCGCCCACACCGGAGCCGCCGCCGCCGCCGCTCCCCGCCGCCGCCGCTCCCGGGGCCGCGCCGGGGCCCGAGCCGCCGCCCGAGCCGCCCGCCGCCGGCGAGGGCAGCGCCGGGGCCGCGCCGGGCGCCGCGGGCAGCGCCATGGGGCCGGGCAGCGCCGCCGCCGCCGCGCCGGGGCCCGCGCCCGCCCCGCGCAGCTCCGCCATGGCCGCCGCCGCCGCCCCGCCGCGCCCCGCCCGCCGCGCCGCCGTCACCCGCCCCGCCCCCCGCCGCCCATTGGGCCCCGCGGGCCGCCCCGCGCCTCCCATTGGCCGCCCCGAGGCCGCGCGCCCGCCCCCTCGGCCCCCGTGCGCCCATTGGCAGCGCCGCGCGCACGTCTCCGCGGCGCGCCAATGAGGAGCGGCGGAGGCGGCCGCGCGGCGGTGACGTCAGCGCGCGCGCGCGGATTGGCCGCGGCGGCCCCGCCCCGGGCCGCGACCCCGGGGGGCGGCGGGGCCGGGGCCGGGGCCGGGGCCGGGACCGGGTGGGGCGGGCGGGAGGAGGCGCAGGGGCGGGCAGGCGGCAGTACACAACGCTCTTTATTTACATCCCTATAAAAATGGAAAGTTACAAACGGTACCGGGGCGCAACCGGCAGGGCCCCGCGCCTGGCGGCGGGGCGGCCGCGGGGCCCCGGCTGTGCAAACGCTCCGCCTGCCGGTACGGGCCGCGCGCACCGGGGGGGGGGGGGGTAGGGAGGGGGGGCGGCGGGGAAGACGAGGCGAGTGTGCAAAGAGGCGCGGGGGCGGCCGGGGGCTCCCGGTGCCGGGCTCCCCGCCCGGTGCGGAGGCGGCGCGGGGGCACCGGGGGAGCCGCCCCGCCCCGCCCCGGTGCCGAGGAGCCGCGGGGGGGCTCCCACCGGGTGGCGGGCGCTAAGCTGGCGCCGGGGGAGGACGGGGCGGGCGGCGGGGCAGAGGCCCCGGTGCCGGCCGCTGCGTCCCCGCTCACTGCAGCTTTGTCTCCAGCAGGTTGAGCTTCTGCTGGTCGACGTAGCGGGAGAAGAGGGCGAGCAGGTTGGAGGGGGGGGACACCGGCTTGGCCAGGGCCGCCGCCGGGATCCGCAGGAGCTCCCGGGTCGCCAGCAGCATCAGCTCCGTCCTGCGGGGACACGGTGCTGAAACCGAGCGCTGGGGGGGGGGACACGCCGCGGCCTCCCCCGGTGCTGCGGCCGAGGAGCCGCAGCCCACCCGCCCCCAGCCCTGCCCCGGGCATCACCCGCCTCCCTCCCGGCTCTCACCACTGGTTGTCCTGCATCAGCTCCGTGCTCGTGTCCGAGCTCTGCAGCTCCTCCCCGCGGCTCAGCACCAGGTAGAGCAGGGACAGGCCGAACTGCGGGGAGAGGCACCAGGCGTCAGGGGGGCCCCGCTGGGTGGTGGGGGGGCGGCAGGGCAGGGCAGGGCAGGAGGCGGCTGCAGCGCGGCCCCAGCCCTGCCCCCGCAGCTGCTGGCCCCCCGGGGGGGCGGGGAGGCGCACCTTGTTCTGGAGCACAGCAGCGAGGTGCAGGTTGGTGGGCGCCGGCGCGGTTGCGCTCTGAGGTAGGTTGGTGAGCTGCTGCACAAGGCTGGTGACCGTCCCCAGGGGGAGGTGGTAGAGGACGTGCGAGAAGGGCCTCAGCAGGCAGGGCAGCACCTGCAGGCAGCGGCAGAGCCGTCAGAGGCCCCTCCAGCCCCGCATCCTCCCCCCGTATCCCTACAGCTGCACGGCCCCGCTTTTAATTTAGGCTAGTGGTTTCCCTTCTTAATTCACCCCCCCCCGTTCTCCAAACGAGCCGGGGCTTATTTTGCAGCTGCCGCTGTTTTCACGCTGGCTAGGCTCCCGCCCAGAAGGGGAGGCCACTGCTGTCACCCGAAGAAGCAGAGGCGCGGACCCGGAGAATGGGCACCCCCGGGGCACGGGGTGCCGGAGAGGAGAGCCAGCTCGGGGCGCGTCGGGGCGGGGGCCAAACGAGGGGAACCCTCCCAGCCACGGGGCGCAGTCACCTCGTCCTGAGCGTCCTTCTTGATGAGGAAGGGCAGGTTCCTGGCCGTCGCCATGAGGACGTCGGCCGCTTGCTCGGGTGACAGGAAGGGGAGGATGCGGGCCACCAGGCGCTTTCCTTTCCGGATGCACATGATCTGCATGAAGTGGTCATCGCTCGGCCTGCCACAGAGGGGAGGAAGGAGCTGACTCAGCGGGGAGCTGGAGCGCTCCCAGGGGGTTCCCAGAGGCACCCCGACACCCCGGGAAACACCCGCATCCAAAAACGGGGACGGGGAGAGCAGTGACACCCCCGTGTCCATCCCGCCCGCGTGACGGGAAGCAGCATCGGCTGCTGCGAGCGCCCACGGGCTGCAGCCTCCAGGTCCGCTCACCTCTCCTGCCCGGGCGCCTTCCCCCTCAGATTGTCGTACATATCGCAGATCTTCTGCTTCCTCTCGCCCATCAGGGCCGGCCGCTCGCCTTCCAGGCTCAGGAGGTAGCGTCGCTCGTAGTCCTCCACGTCCAGGAGGAGGCTGTACGTCTGCAGGAGAGACGGCGATCGACACGGGGCAGGGGCTGAGGGGGAGCAGCCCCGCGGGGAGGCGGGACGTGCAGCTCACCTTCTCGATGGTGACGAGCGTCTGGCGCCTCTTGTCCCGGACCTGCTTCTCCTTCGTCTCCTGCCGGGAGGGACGGAGCAGGTCAGCGCGCAGCGGCTCCCACCGCGGGGCCACCTCAGCGGCGGGAAGGGGCAGGACTCACGTCATCCTCGCCGCGAGAGGTCACCACCGCGTCGATCATCTTCCGCGGGTTGTTCACGCTGGACACCGTCAGCTTCCCGAGAGAGCCCTCGAACTGCACTGCAGGGGCAGGAGGGACGCGGGGGCGTCAGCACCACGGCACCCGCTTCGCCTCCGGCCCTGGCAGGAGCTGCTCCCCCCTCCCCGCGGAGCTGGGGTGCCCGGAGAAGGGAGCGCTGACCTGGTTTGTAGGCGTGCTCCAGCTTCGCCACCTGAGGGGTGATGAGTTTAGTGCGTTCCTTCTTGGGACCGTCCCCGTGGACTTCCTCAGCTGCTGCCAGCTTCTCCAGCTTCTGGAAGTAGTTCTGAGGCGGGGAGAGGAGGGTTTGGGACCCCAGAAACGCAGCCAGCGAGGACCGAGGCAACGCGCGGCCTCCCCAGCCTGTGCCCCATCCTCCTCCCAGGACACGGGGAGACGCTCACGTCCTCCTCCAGGAGCTCGAGGTCGCCCCTCAGCCCCCCCTTTCTCCAGGCAAAGGACGACTCCCCCGCCCTCCCTAACGCTCGCCTCGCCGGTACCTGGTAGTAATAGTCATCCAGGTAGGGGTCAGTGCTCTGCAGCTGCATCATCTGGATCTTGGACACCCAGTCCTTCTCCCGCTGCAGCATGAGGTTGGCGTAGGGGTCTTTGCGTGCCTGCTCCTGGTGGCTGCCCCGGTGGCCCCCTCGGTCCCCCACCGAGCCGTTGAGGCTGCGGTGCTGGCTGGCAGGAGGCAAGAAGGGCACCCGTGAGCACACAGGAGCTACAGGAAGGGACAGAGAGCGGTGCACAGGCTAGCCCCGGCAGCACGGGCCCCCCGGAGCAGGGGGGGGATGCCCCCCCCGTGCCGGGCAGCCCCTCTCCCCATGCTCCTGCCCACCCGGTGCTCACTTTCGGTTCTGCTGCTGCCGCTGGTGCAGGAGCCGGCGGTGCTGGGGGTGCAGGTGGGTCGTGTCTGGCCGGAACATCTGCGGCTGGGGCCTGCGGGGAGCCGAGGACTCGGGGTGAGCACGGGGCGGGCGCGTGGCCCCGGGGAGGGGGGCGCGGCGCCTACCTCAAGCCCTGCAGGTGGGATGCGGGGCCCGGTGGGGGCTGCGGCTGCGACGGGGGCGGCGGAGCTGGGGCAGCCCCAAAGAAGGCACGAAAGCCGCCGGCTGGAGACATCATCTGCCCCACTCTGCCCTGCAGCAGCTTGGGATTGACGGAGGGCAGCGGGCTCCCGACGAGGCCTGAGACTCGGGCGAACTGGCTGGGAGACATTCGGCCGGCCTGGAGGAGCGGAGGGAGCACGAATCAGCCCGGGGGGGAAACGGCAAGGGCTGGGTGGCCGTGGCCAGCACAGGGCTGGCTCCTGTGGAGCTGTGAAGAGGAAGACAGGACGCCCGCCGGGGGGGCAGGGAGGGCAGCAAGCAGGGCGATACCTGGGCTCCTCCGAGCAGCTGCGCTCTCTGCAGGTGGGTGAGGACGGGAGAGACGCTGTGGGGGAACGGGTGGCCCAGCAGGGAGGAGTTCTGGGGGGAAAAGAAGGAAGCGGGGCCGCCCGTCACAGCCCTGGCACGGCGACACAGCCAGGGCACTCGGAACGGCCGCAGGGAGGAGCGAGGGGCGTCCCAGTACCGGTACATTGCAGAGCTGGTTGGGGGACATCCTCTCGCCGTAAGGAGCGGGGTAGCGCTGCTGCATGCTGGCCCGGATGTGGACTGGCTTCGGGCACAGGATCTAGGAGCAGGGAGACGGCGCGCTTCAGCTGCTGGCTCCTCACACAGCAGCCCCCAGCCACCACCGGCTCCCAGGGCGGTACCTGCTGGTTGAAACTGGGCACGGCAGCCTGCTTGGGAGGGGTGCCGATGGGGACCGCTCGCACCGGGGGGCTGCCGATGACGGGGGAGGACGAGCGGCGGGGCAGCGCCCGCTCGGAGGGGTCCCTCTCTTCCTCCCGAGCCTGCGGGGGTCTCTGGGGCAGAGCGTAATCCAGCACGGACACCGACGGCATCTCCTGCGAGGGGAAACGGAGGAAACCCCCCAGAGATAAGAGCCCCGGGGGTGAACGTGGTGGCAAGTCGCCGCCACATCTGCACAGGCTTTTTGGCACTGGGGAAGCACGATGGGGCGCAGAGCTCCTCCACGTCCCAGGATGCTTCCCCGGTGTCAGAGACCCCCACGCCGCGGCCAGCATTCCTGGAAAGCAGGGAGAGGGCTGGCCACGCAGCACTTAAAACCCCAGCTCTTACTTCACTGACGACCAAAAAAACCAATGCCTCGAGAAACCAATGGCTCTAAACCTTGAGCACTGACGCCACTGGCGATCAATCATTTCTCTGGGAGCACCGTCCAAATGCTCTGTGAACTCCGGCAGGCTCAGTGCCATGACCACGTCCCTGGGGAGCCTGTCCCAGTGCCCAACCACCCTCTGGGTGCAGAACCTTTCCCTAACACCCAGCCTGACCCTCCCCTGTCCCAGCTCCATGCCATTCCCTCGGGTCCTGTCGCTGTCCCCAGAGAGCAGAGCTCAGCGCCTGCCCCTCCGCTCCCCTCGTGAGGGAGCTGCAGGCCGCCATGAGGCCTCCCCTCAGCCTGCTCTGTGTGGGCTGAACAAACCAAGGCACCTCAGCTGCTCATCACACATCCTCCCCTCCAGACCCTTCCCCACCCTCGCAACCCTTCTCTGAACGTTCTCCAGCAGCTCTGCCCCAGAGCAGGCGGCAAAGCCCTGCCGGGGAGGGGCCCGCCCCGCCGTACCTGAGCGAGCAGCGGCCCCCGGATGCGCCGCAGCACGGCGGGGCCGTCCCAGATGCCGGCGTTGAGCGGCGCGGGCTGCGCGCCGGGGGCCCTGGTGTGCACGGCCCGCATGATGGCCGGGTCCTCCAGCTCGCTGTCGATGACCAGCCGCGTCAGCCGCTCCGCCAGCGTGTCCTCGGGCTCGCCCAGCAGCTCCGCGTCCTCGCCGCCCGGCACGGCCCGCTGCCCCGCGCCCAGCGGCCTGTCCTCCAGCTCGGCCAGCCGCTCGTGGGCCTCCTGCCAGTCGTCGTCTGCGCGGGGGAACGGGGAACGGGGGGGGGGGGAGGAACGGGGCGCCGGTGAGCGACTGCCGGGGGGAGAACCGGGGGGGGGGGGGGGAGCGGGGCAGGGGGCGAGCGCTCACCGACGGCCCCGGCCCCGAAGGTGTCATCGTTGAACTGGTCGATGTCCTCGTCCTCCTCGCCCAGCGCCTGGAACCCGTCCTCCTCCTCGTCCAGCGGGCACTCCTCCGGGGACTGCGGCGGCGGCACCGGTCAGCGCGATGGCACCGGCACCCGGCCCACCGGAGCCCGGACCGAGCCCGGGACCGGGCCCACCGGCCCCGGCCCCGCCGCCCGCCCCGGCCCCGCCGCGCCGCTCCCCGCCCGCCCCCGCTCACCGGGTACCGGAACATGGCGGCGGCGGCGGCGGCGGCGCCCCCCGCCCGCAGGCTCCGCGCGGCCCGCTCCGGCCCCGCCGCGCATGCGCCGCCGCGGGCGCACGCGCATGACGTCACCCGCCGCGGGCGCGTGCGCAGCGGCCCGGTAACGGGGAGCCCCCCCGCCCCCCCCGCAGGGAAGCCTTAAAGGAGCCGCGCCCCCGCGGGGCTGCCCTTAAAGGGGCCGCCGGCGCTTTTCTCCCCGCCGGCTGGGGGCGTACCGGGGGCACCCCCGCGCTGCTGCCCCCGCCGTGCCCCCTGCCCGGCCGCGCTCTCCCCGCCGCGACCCCATCCCCGCCCCGCAGCCCAGCTCCGGCCGCACAGCCCCGGCCCCTGGACGTGTCCCTGTCCCCAGCCGTGTCCCCCACTCGTGTCACACCTGCCCACCAGCGCCCCCCCGCCGTGTCCCGGTCCCTAGCCGTGTCCCCCCACCGTGTCCCCATATGCAGCCGTGGCCCCATCCCCTGGACGCGTCCCCCCGGCCATGTCCCCTGGACGTGTTCCTTACCCCCAGCCGTGTCCCCCACTCGTGTCACCCCTGCCCACCAGCGACCCCCCGCCGTGTCCCGGTCCCCAGCCGTGTCCCCTCACCGTGTCCCCATATGCAGCCGTGGCCCCATCCCCTGGACGCATTCCCCCAGCCATGTCCCCTGGACGTGTCCCTTATCCCCAGCCGTGTCCCCCACTCGTGTCACCCCTGCGCACCAGCGACCCCCGGCCGTGTCCCGGTCCCCAGCCGCGTCCCCTGGACGTGTCCCCATACGCAGCCATGGCCCCGTCCCCTGGACGTGTCGCTGTCCCCTGCACGTGTCCCCTGCCCCAGCCACGTCCCCTGGACGTGTCCCTCACCCACAGCCGAGTCCCCCACTGGTGTCACTGCTGTGGACCAGTGACCCCCAGCCGCATCCCCTGGACGATGTCCCCCTACGCAGCCGTGTCCCCGTCCCCTGGACGTGTCCCCGTCCCCAGCCGTGCCCCCTGGACGTGTCCCCCCCGCCGCGTCCCCCCGCTCCCCACGCGGCGCCGTGTCCCCCCCTCCGTGAGCCGCCGGCCCCCCTCGGTCCCGGCGCCCCGGCTTCCCCCCCGCGTGCCCGCGCCACGTCGCGGGGCCACCCCCCGGGCGCGGGTGGGGGCGGCTCCGCCTCGTCCCTGCCCCGGGCGCCGCCGCCGTGCCCGTCAGCGGGGATTAGCGCGGGGCCGGGGCCGGGGGGCGGCGGGGCCGATGCGGGGCGGCGGCAGGCGGGCACCATGAAGGACCGGCTGGAGCAGCTGCGGGCGGTGGGCGACCCCGCGGGGACGTGCCGGGGGGACACGCGTGGGGCGCGGGGCGACACGCGGGGGGGGGGGGACGGGGGCCGGGGGGGCGTCCCCCGGACGGCGCGCGCTGCCCCCACGGCGGGGCGCGGGGGGGAAAGGGGGGGTGCGTGGGGCTGAGCCCCCCGGTTCCCGAGCGGGTGCGGGGCACGCGTGGGGTCCCACGGCCCACGCTCCGTCCGTGTCGGGGGTCTGGGGGCGCCGCCCCGCCCCACGGCGCGCAGCCCCCCCCCTTCCCGTGGGGCCGGGATTTAGCGGGGATTACGGAGCCAGCGCCCGGGATCAGGGCTGGGGAGGGCGCGGGGGGATTAACGTTATTTTTACCCCAGTGAAGACAGTGCCGTGAGGGGGGGGGGAGAAGCCCTCCTCGGGGAGCCCCCGGTGGAGGCCGGGGCCGTACAGCCCCGTACCGGGGCGCCCCGTCCCCATCCACGTCCCCGTCCCCTCGCCGTGCCCCAGCCCAGCAACCCGTTAATTCCCCCCGGCCAGATGTGAGCCCCGCTCTGCCCCGCGCAGATGGCACCCGGCCGCCCCCCCTCCTCTCCCCTCGCTGCTCGGGGTCCCCCGTGTCCCCTCCCCGCGTCCCCGACCTGCCTCCGGGTGTCCCCGGGGTCCCCTGAGCGTCCCCCCGGTGCCCCCCGCAGAAGCAGGATGCGGAGGACGATGCCGACGAGCTGGAGATCGCCGTCGACAACACGGCTTTCATGGACGAGTTCTTCGCCGAGGTGCGGGGCGGCGGGGGCAGCGGGGGGAGGCCTTTGGGGGGGGCTGCCTCCTGACACCCCCCTCTTCATCCCCCCAGATCGAGGAGACCCGGCAGAACATCGACAAGATCTCGGAGAACGTGGAGGAGGCCAAGAAGCTCTACAGCGTCATCCTCTCGGCCCCCATCCCTGAGCAGAGTGAGTGTGGGGGCCCCATGCGTGTGTCCCCCCCTCCTCCCCAAGCCCCCAAACAAGACTGGGGGGGCCCTCCCTGGGCCCTCTCCCTGGCGGCTCAGGGCCTGCTGTCCCCGCAGAGACCAAAGACGAGCTGGAGCAGCTCACGGCCGACATCAAGAAGATGGCCAACAGCGTGCGGAACAAGCTGAAGAGTGAGTGGCTACGTCCCTGGCCCGGGGGTCCCCCGGGGGGGTGCACGGTGCCCTGATGGGTGTGTGTGGGGGTCTCGCTGCTGGCAGGCATGGAGAGGAACATCGAGCAGGACGAGGAGCGCTCCTCCGCCGACCTGCGCATACGCAAGTCCCAGGTGAGGCCCAGCGGCACCGTCCCTGTCCCCCGGGGTGGGACGTCACCCCCCAGTCACCGGGCCCACGTCTCATTCCTGTCCCCTGGGGGCTGGGGACGTGCCTTGCCTGGGTGTCCCCCGATCCACGTCTCATTCCTGTCCCTGGTGCCCGTGGGTGTCCCCAGCCTCATGCCCCTGTCCATGGTCCTGTCCCCTGTGGCTGGGACGCGCCATGGCCAGGGTGTCCCCATCCCAATTTCCCTGTCCCGGTGTCCCCATTCCCAGCTCTTGGTCCTGTCCCCTGAGGCTGGGACATGCCATGCCCAGGGCGTCCCCATCCCAACGTTCCCATCCCGATGTCCCCATCCCCATCCCCAGCATTCAGTCCCGTTCCCTGGGGAGGGACATGCCATGCCCAGGCTCTGCCCATCCCAATGTCCCCATTCCAACGTCCCCATCCCGAACTCTTGGTCCTGGCCACACCTGGAGTGTCCCTATTCCAGCGTCCCCATCCCTGTCCCTAATTCTTGTTCCTGCCCCCTGAGGCTGGGAGGCACCGTGCCCAAGGCGTCCCCATCTCCACGCCCCCCTCCCAGTGTCCCCATTCCCGTCCCCTGGGGTGGGACACGCCATGCCCGCGGTGTCCCCGTCCTGATGTCCCCATCCTGACATCCCCACCCCGCCGTCCCGTCCCCAGCACTCGGTCCTGTCTCGGAAATTCGTCGACGTGATGACCAAGTACAACGAGGCGCAGGTCGATTTCCGGGAGCGCAGCAAGGGCCGGATCCAGCGCCAGCTGGAGATCAGTGCGTGCCCCCTCCCCCGCCGCAGCCCCCCCCCCAAAAAAAAACTAGGCGGGGCCTATCCCACACGCCCCGCCCCCTTTTGGTGGCATGGGAGGAGCCTGTGGTGGCCCTGACCCCGTGCAGCCGGCAAGAACACGACGGACGAGGAGCTGGAGGAGATGCTGGAGAGCGGGAACCCCGCCATCTTCACCTCGGGGGTGAGCCCGGGGGCACGGGGGGCACGGGGGGCACGGGGGGCTGGGGGCCTGGCCCGCCCCTGCTGACCACCCCCCCCCCCAAACCCCCCCCGCAGATCGTGGACTCGCAGATCTCGAAGCAGGCACTGAGCGAGATCGAGGGGCGGCACAAGGACATCGTGCGGCTGGAGAGCAGCATCAAGGAGCTGCATGACATGTTCGTCGACATCGCCATGCTGGTGGAGAACCAGGCACGGCGCTGGGACGGGCGGGGGACGGCGGGGGGGACAGGACGGGGACGGGGACCTGGGTATGGGACGGGATGGGGACACAGGGACCCCTGCGCGAGTCCCCGGGGAGGGGGCGCCCCCCAGCGCAGCATCCCCATCCCCCTGGGAGCGCGTCCTGTGCCCCCCCAGCAATGCGAGGAGCCGCCGCGTGCTTCCCCCCTTCCTTCTGCTGCCCCCCCGCCCCGCAGGGAGCCATGATTGACCGCATAGAGAACAACATGGACCAGTCCGTGGGCTTCGTGGAGCGCGCCGTGGCCGACACCAAAAAGGCCGTGAAGTACCAGAGCGAGGCCAGGAGGGTGAGACAGAGCGACGGCCCCGGCGCCCCGCAGTGTCCCCACCCCCCCCCCGGCAGCCCCCAGCATCCCCAGGGCACCCGCCACGTCCCTCTGCGCCCCTTTGTGGTGGTCTCGCTGGGGACAGTTGCCCTCGTCATCGGACTCGTGGTGGGGCTGAACAAGAAGTAGCCCCCGGGCCGGTGCTGCCATCCGTAAGCAGCCAGGGGCAGGCAGAGCCGGGGGTCTCTCACTGCTCCGGTGTCAGCGGGGGGCTCTGCGCCCCCGTGCCGGGCTGTGCCTCTGCGGTGCTTCGGTTCCTGCTGCTGCCTCTGGGGCTGGGCCACCGGGCACTGCCAGGTGCTCGGCTCTGCGACGCTGGGGCCCTGCGGTGCTCGGGGGCTGGGTTTCGTCTCTGCGCTTGGCTCCGCAGCCCCTCGCCCCCGTGGCTCTGTCTCGGAGCTGACGCCTCCCCCTTCCCCTCCTCTAGACGCTCCCAACCGTCCCAGCGCTGGCGTCTCCCTGCGGACCCTCCCGGCTCCACTCCCTCCTCTCTGCGTTGCTCCTGGACCCACGCCTGCCCCCTCGACCTCCTCCCTCTGCCTCCGCTGGAGCGCTACCCCCGGGCCATCCCCGCTCCCCCCGGACCACCTGCGTTCCTCTGGACCATCCCCGTGTCCCCCGGGGGAAGGGGCCAGGGCTTGACGATTCCCTTTGCCGGTGCTGATAAACCACCTCCCGGCGACCTGCCTCTTGGCAGCGGGAGCGAGGGGCCCCAGAGGAACGAGCAGTGACAGCGGCCGATGCGGGGACACATCCCGCTCCCTGCGCTGGCACATGGCCGCCCCTCCCGGGGACACCAGCACCGCTCCCACCTGCCCTGCTGCCTTCCCAGCCCATCCCTCGCCCCCCTGCCCGTGCCGCTCGCGTCCCAGCCTCACCGCCACTCTCTCCCCACGCAGAAGAAGATCATGATCATGATCTGCTGCGTTATCCTTGCCGTCATCTTGGCTGCCAGCATCGGGAGCATCTTCGCCTGAGGCCCCCACCCACTGCCTGCAGGTGACGGGGCGCCCGCGGGGCCGGGGGGGTGGCGGTGACACCCCTCCCTGGGCGGGGACGTCGCGGAGGGATAGGGGCAGCCACCTCCCCTGCTCCCCCTTGGCAGGTGGCCTTCCCCCTCCTGCCCGGATGATCCTGCCCGCGGCTCCAGCCCCAGGACCTGCCCGCCAAGCCCCAAGGATGTCGTTCTGCTGCAGCCCGGAGGAGCGCAGGTCGCCTGCCCTGCTCCCGCTCCCTCCCGCCCCCGAGCGCGTGCCCCAAAGCCCCCCCCCCCGCTTCCTGCCCTCTATCCGGGGTCCTGCGCAGAGCAGCTCCCTCCTCACCGGCACGGAGCGGCCGGAGGAGCCGTGCTCCTCCCCGGGGCAGCGCACGGAGGGCTCGGCCTCGCCCGGTGTCGCAGGAGGAGGCTCTCCTCTCGCTTGGAGCTCGCCTGCGGCGATCCCTTCGTGTCGCCACTCTCCAGACATGCCGCACCCGCACCGGGCCCCTCCTTCTGAATAAAGAGATCACCCGCGCTCTGTCCCGGGGTGTTGTCTGGAGGAGATGCATCAGTCACCTCCCAGTGTCCCATCCCCACGTCTGAGCCACCAGAAACCACAGCAGCAGACGCACGTTCTCAAAGAAGGGTTTATTCCCGGCCCTGCCCGCTGCCTACACCCTGTGCTTCAGGAAGTATTTGCCCCAGTAGCGTCCCTTCAGCTCCAGGTCGCGGGGGCTGAGGTACTTGCGCATGCCCAGCATGTTGGCGGTGACGACGCGCTCGAAGGTCCAGGGGTTCTGGTTGTTGAGCCTCCTCTCCTCCTCCTCCCGCTGCATCTGCTGCAGGCTGTCGCGGCTGACGGGGATGGCGGGGAAGGGCAGCTTCCTGGCCACCTGCGTGAGGAAGGGCTTCACCTCCTCAAACTCGCAGCGCCCGCCCACCTCCACCACCAGCCGCCCGCTCTTCACCGCCGTCACGTAGTGGTCGATGGGGCCCTTGCCGCCCCCCATGCGGTGGCCCAGGCTCTTCCGCGTCACCGCCTTGTGGGGGGCCGGCACGCGCCAGACGGCGAACATGGTCTTGGGGTCCATGCAGCGCCCGATGGTCAGACGGATCATCTCGAAGTGCCCCCAGTGCAGGTAGCCGCCCCCCAGCGCCTGCGGGAGGGCACGGGCAGAGGGGCAGCTGCCGGGGGCCGGGTCGTGCCGGTGCCCCCCGCCTTCCCCCTGCTTCGGGGGGCAGCGGTCTCACACCGCCGTCTGCTGGCTGCCGGCCCCGTGGGGATGCGCGGACAGCCCCAGCCTTCCGCCCCGCTCACCAGGATCCCGTACTGCCCCTGCGTCAGCTCCGTGGCGTCCCGTGAGGGCCCGCGGATGTCACGCAGCCGCCGTGGCTCCCGCTGCACCTTGGGCACGGCCGGCACCTTCTCCATGAACTTCAGCTTCGTCCTCTCGGGGAACGTCACGCCTGTCAGGACACAGGGCTCACCGCTACGCCCGGGCCGGCACCGGGCACCGGGCCCCGCCACCGCCGCCCCCCGCCCCCTGCCTGCCCTTACCGCTGTAGTCGGGGGGCATCGCCCAGCTCCTGAGGGCCGCACGGGGGGCGGCGCCGCCGGCACCTGCGGGCACAGCGGGGTCAGGGCGGGCACCGGCGGCACTGAGGGGGGGGCCGTGCATCCCGGCAGCCCCGGGAGTGCCCCCCCTGCCCCCCCACAGCCTGCCCCGGTCCCCCCCCCGGCCCCCTCCCGCTTCCTCCCCTGTCCCCCCAGCCCCCTCCCGGTTACCCCCGTCCCTCCCCGTCCCCCCGGTCCCCCCAGCCCCCTCCCGCTTCCCCCCCGGTCGCTCCCGGCCCCTCCCGGCCCCTCCTGGATCTCCCTCGGCTCCCCCCGGCTCCCCCCGGCCCTCCCCCGACACCTCCCGACCCCTACCGCTCCCCCCCAGCCTCCCTCCCTCCCCTCCCGTCCCGTCCCCCCGACCCCTCCCGGTCTTCCCCGCTCCATCCCAGTCCCCCCCAGCCCCCTCCCGGTTCCCCCCCGCCCCCCCGACCTCCGCCGGCCACCGCCGGCCGCGCCAGCCGCCACCATCCCATGGCCGGAAGTGCCCTCGGGCCGCTGCCATCCGGGTCCTTCCCCCCGGGCCGCCCGGCGGGGCGCACTTCCGCCGGTCCGTCCCCTTTCCCTGCTCGGCGCACCCGGGAACCGCGCCGCGGAACTTGGGTTCCGGGAGCGCTCGGTTCCCCCTCCCCTCCCCCCCCCGCAGCCGCCCCGGTGTGGCCACCGAGCCCGCAGGGCGCCGGGCAGGGCTCCCGGCACGGCCTCCCCCCACGCTGTGCTCCCCCAGGGGCCCATCCCCATCCCGCTGCCCCATCCGAGGCGAGAGGGGCCGCGAGGCATGGCCGTAAGGGGATGCAGAGAGGGCTGTGCTGCAAATGGTTCTTTATTGACGCTGCGGTGCCCCTCGGCGGCATCAGTAGGTGCTGAAGACGGCGCGGATGTGCTCCCCGTCCTGCGGCTTGTACACGCTGACACCTGCGGGGATGGTACGGGCGTGAGGCCAGGCTGCCGGGCTCCCCCAGGACAGCCCCGCCGAGCCCCCCGGCCGCTGCCCACCTTCCTGCAGCGAGTCGACGCCGCTGAAGAACTGCCAGAAGGTCCTGTCGGCCTCGCTGCCCTCCAGCTCGTGGATGGACACCACCATGGGGCCCCAGGACGTCGGCTTCGTCTTGAAGCTGCGGGCGAGGCCGGGTGGTGGGATCAGGGCTGGAGTGGTGGCAGCAGCGCCCGCCGCCCCTGCTGCCCCCGCCGCTCACCTGAATTCCTTGGGCTTGGCCTCCTCCGCTGCCTGCAGCACAGCCAGCAGCGTGGAGCCGGCTGGGACGCTCACGGTGGTGGAGAAGTCGAAGGGCTTTCCCTTCAGGTTGTTGCTGACGGAGTAGTGCACTGTGATCGGGGGCCCTGGGGGGCAGAGGGGCGGGCTGGGACCTGCGGCAGGGCCACAGCATCGCCCTGCGGGGCTAGGGGTGGCCGGTACCTTCCTCAGCCGTCATATCCTGGCTTGGGGACAGGGGCAGCTGCGGGATGGTGACCGCGACGACGCTGCAGTCTAGGCTGGCAGCATCGAGGTAGGGTCTGTGCACCAGGGCCGGCAGCGCTTGGGCAACAGCCATGGGCTGCTGCAGTTGGTAGCTGTAGACGGCAGAGAAAGCCTGGGCACAGTCCCACTCCCGTGGGGCGTAGAACTTGCTGGCTGTTTCCAGCACCTGCATGGCCAGCGACGTGCTGTAGATGTTCCCAATCACGCCGTTCCCTTCTGCCTGCTTGTCGAGGAAGCTGTTGGCCACCTCTTTCAACGCCTCTTGTAGCAGGTCTAGTGTGTCATGGAGCTTTGTCCGGTTGTACACACACTCCAGCGCCAGCGCCACCACAGCCTGGGTGTCTGCATGGTCTCGGTGTCACCGCCTGCTTGGCAGGGGCAGAGCCACCGGGAGCACGGGGCTGGGGGGGACCCTTACCCACGTCGATCTGGCTTTCGGGGTTTAGCAGCTGCTTGGCCAGGATGATGGCATCCTGTTCGTAGTCACCTGTACTCGTCAAGCACAGCGCCAGCACGTCCAGGCCCACGCTGTACAGGGTGGTCAGCGGGACACCATACTCCTCTGCAAGCAGTGGGGTGCCGTGAGCCCACGGAGGGACAGTGTGCGGTGGGGAGTGGGGTCCCTGCGCCGCCCTGTGCCCCCCTCAGCCCCCATACCCAGTCTGGCCACCTCCTTGTGTGTTTTCTGCTCCAGGACTTGGAGCAGGTTGACGCTGTGCCCCTGTGACTCGACGTGCCGGGGATCGTGGCAGGAGGAGAGGAGGGCGAGGGTGTACAGGGCCACTTGTCCTGAGGACATGTCTGTGGGGACAGAAAGCAGCCAGGGCGTGCGGGGTGCCTGGAGCAGGGACCCTGACCCCAGTGGGGCTGAGCTGCCACCGGCAGCAGGGAGACAGCCAGCCCCACAGTGCCAGCAGGGGTGGCAGGGTGCAGGGGTGCCCCCCGAGGCACCCCCTTACCTTTCTGTGCTCTCTTCACCGCGTCCTCCTCGATCTGCTTGAGCAGGTGCTGCCGGCCATTGCTGCCGGTGGCTCCGGCCAGGTTGAAGGCCAGCAGCACGCTGGGGTTCGGCATCTCGGACTCTGCTACCGATCTCTCCAGGATCTGCAGCATACGGGTGAGCTCCTGGGGCGGGATGTCTGGGGCGAGAGGGAGTGGGCGCTCGCTGGGATGTTGCCAGAGACCCCGCGCCCTCCCTGATGGGCTTTGCTCCCGGTCCCTCCGCCAGTGTCCCCGCAGGAGGGCTGGCACTCACCACAGCCCTGGGGAGCTGTGCCTGCCGCCCCGCTGCCCAGCAGGGCCAGCAGCACCCCGATGCTGAGAGCTGCGCTGAGCATCCTCCCGTCCTCAGGGCCAGCAGTCCGCGCTGTGCCTGTCCCTCGCCGCGTCCTCTCTCTTTTAAGCTGTCTCCTGCAGAGACGGGGTGACCTTTTGTGCCCTGCTGTCCTGGCACCACCAAGCACCTAGTGGCTTATCTACGTGCTTGGCACAGGCACCCAAGGGTGCTCCAAGGATACCAGCTGGCCTGTGGTGCAGCAGGATGGGGCTGGGCTGGGATGAACGGGGCTGGGACCAGCTGAACAGGTTTGGGCTGAGCCCAGCTGGCGCTGGGACCGCGCCTGGCACCGACACCATGCCTGGCACTGAGACCGAGACCGTGCCTGGTGCCGGCCCCACCTGGTATGCCCATGCCATGACCCTCTGCCCCCCAAACTGGCCCCAAAATGACCCTTCTAGTGCATGCAGATCACCCTCTGCTGCCAGGGAGAAAAGCTGGGATGTGGCCCAGCGTTGCTGAGGAGCCACCGAGGACGTGGCAGGGTCACCAACCCCTCCTGGGTGTCCCCTGGCAGGGGTCCGAGCTGTGGAGACGTCGGTGCTGGGGACAGGGTGCTTTGCCCCACCGGGCTGTCACTGCCCCCCTTGTGCATTGCCACCCGGGGACAGGGACGGGGACGAGGACGGGGAGGGGACCAGAGGGAGAACGGGGAGCAGGGACAGGGGAAGGAGTGGGGCCAGATTAGGGCAGCCCAGCAGTGATGGGGCGCAGCTGGGCGCAGGGGGCGGCTGGGACCGCCCGCCCTCCCATTGGGGCAGCCGGCCTTGGGCCAGGTGTAAAAGCCCCCAGCGGGCCCACCCCTGCTCACCCTCCATCTTCTCTGCTGTGATGAAGGCTCAGGGGTGGCTCATGCTCCTCCTTGTGACCACAGCCAGGGCATGGGATGCCCTGGGTAAGAGGCGAGGGGGAGCCCCTGGGCATGGTGGCTGTGCCCTACCTTGTATTTTTCTCCCTCTCCAGGGTGGGTTTGCGTTAAGGGCTGCTCCCTCAGGATCATCACAGCTCTGCAGGGATCCCTTCTCTGCCCCCCTCTGGCTGTAAATGGGGGGGGTCTCCTGCTCCCTCTGTGCTAGGGCGCCACCTGGTTGGGTCCCCCCCGGCTCATTCCCTATCCCATCCCAGTCCAGGTGCACTGTAGCAGTGGGCGGCTCTCGGTGGCGGTGCCGGCCGGGCTGCTGGGGACCGGAGCCATCAGGGAGCTGTGGCTAGGCTCCGGCTGCGGCGTGACCAGTGCTGACGGGGGCAGGTACCGGCTGGAGCACCCGCTCACGGCCTGTGGAACCATCCTGCAGGTGAGGGGATGGGGACGGTGCCAGCACGTGTCCCTGGTGGAGGTGTTTGGGGGGAAGTGTGCCCCCACGGGAGGGCTGGGAGCCGGGCGTCCCCCTGCCCTGCGGGAAGGGAGTCACGCCAGGCGGGCACGTTGGCTCCTTGACCTGCAGGTGAGCTCCCTGAGGGGCGGATCCCAGTAGAGCCTGGAGGGTTGGGGCACTTGTGCCTGGGTGGGAGCACCAGTTGGGATTTTGGGTGGGTGCAGAGGGGTAGGTAAAGCTTTCCTGGGTCAGCCCCAGCACAAATCCAGCTCCTGGTCCCCCCCCAAAAATGGGTGCTGGGAGCAGGGAGGGGACACTGCTCTGAGCCGGGTGACGCCTCTGGCCCTGTGTCTCGTGGTTCCCGCAGCTCCTCCCAGACACCGTCCGCTACAGCAACATCCTCCACTACCGCCCGCTGGCTGCGGGGCCCGTGGCTCACCCCGCTCCCTTCTCCCTCCCCGTGGAGTGCCGCTACCCCAGGTGAGCACAGTGCCCTGCGTGCCGTGCCCCGGGACCCCTGGTCCCGGTGTGCCCCTCGTCCCAGCAGGGAGGGCTGCCCTGCTGCAGGGTGCTGCCTTGCAGGAGGGGCAACGCTTCCTCGGGGGCTGTGCAGCCCACCTGGGTCCCCTTCGGCTCCACCGTCGCCCACCGGAGACGCCTGCGCTTCGCCCTGGACGCGTATGACCGTGAGTGCTGCAGCCCCGTGACCCGCTCGCTGGGACCCTGCGGCAGGGGGTGGCACCAGGCACACACGGCCGCCCGTCCCCAGGGTCCTGGTCCTCCCGCCTGCCCCTGCCCACCTTCGTGCTGGGCGAGCTGATCAACATCCAGGCGTCGGTGGCTGCTGACACGCGCCTGCCCCTCCAAGTCTTCGTGGATGAGTGCGTGGCCAGCCCCGGCACGACATCGCAGGTGACGTACCAGCTCATCGGGGATGGCGGGTGAGTGCAGGGACAGGGGGTGTGCGTAGCGCCGTGTCCCATGCTGGGGGTGGCTGTGCCCACCTTGTTCCCTCTGTGCCCCCCCAGGTGCCTGCTGGATGGAAGGCTCGGCCGCTCGCGGTTCCTCCCGCAGCGCAGGGGCGGCGCGCTGCGCTTCCAGCTGGACACCTTCCTCTTCCCCAACGCCTCCAGCCCCCAGGTGCGTGCCGGGGGTGCAGGGATGGATGGAGGGGTCCCTGCGGGGCAGTTCTGGCAGGAGGGTGCCTGTCCCCACAGATCTTCCTCCGCTGTCACCTGCGGGCAGCGGTGGCGGGGGCCGGTGGCAGCAAGGCCTGCTCCTATGACCGCACGGCGGCCGCCTGGCGCTCCCCGGACGGTGCCGACTGCTCCTGCTGCGGCTCCCCAGCTGGCTGCAGGGCCCGGCAGCGGCGGGACAGCGGAGCAGGTAAGAGCTGGGAGTACGGGACGGTGCTGGTGCTGCGAGCGCAGCGCTGCCCACGGCGTCTCCCTGCAGGACTGCTGGGCACAGCCAGCCTCCGCCTGCAGCTGCTCTCGGCGTCACCCAGCTCGCCCACGGCACCGCAGCCTGGCACAGCCCCGCCGCACTGCCCCTCGGCCCCGGTGCTGCGTGGGGACCAGAGGGACTCAGGTGAGTGCGGGGTGCCTGCCGTGGGACACGGGGGTCCCCTGTGCCCCCTCACCTCCTCGCTTCCCCCCGCAGGGACAGCGCTCCCGGTTCCTGCCACCACGCTGGTCATGGTGGCCATGGGCTCCATCCTTGCTGCTGTGGGTGTGCTGGGCTGCTACTGCTCCGCGCGGCGCTACCGCAGCCAGCACCAGGCGGGGGCACCAGGGGAGCCCCGCGCCGTGGCCATGGCCCCCACTGGAGCTGACGGTGCCCAGGTTCCTCCCGTGGACCCTGCTGCTGCGTGAGCCCACCTGTTTTGGCAATAAAGGCGGAACAAAGCTGGATTGCTGCGGGGTGTCTTGGGTGCGTCCCTGGGTACTGGGGCTGCGGCTTGTCCTGGTGCCCCCGTGTACCCCTGAGTGTCCCGTTGGACACCCCATGCTGCCCACCGTGCCGGGGGCTTGCACCCTTCTTTGCTTTCCTCTGTGTTGTCCAAAAATGCACCCACAGTGGAGGCATCCCTTAACTGGGGGTGCTCCCGTGGGTGCCGGGGGCAGAGATGGGGCTTCTGGCGGGGAAGGGGGTGAGTGTGGAGGTGGTGGGGGTGGGTTGTGTCCCCAGTAAGGGGATGCGGCTCGGTGGGATGCTGTTGCTCAACAGCAAGGTGAGGGCTGCAGGATCCTGTCGCAGGGGAGGGTCGAGGTATGCGGGATGTTTAATTAGCGATTGGTTTTGTTTGCTCCTCTACACCCGAGCCCTCGGCTTCTGCTCCTGGCAGGGTGCCACTGAGAAGGATCAAAACACCGGGAGCCCAAGGGCGAGGCCACGTGGTGGCCCTGGGCCAGGGGGAGAGGAGCCGGCACTGGGATGTACTGGTGCTTGTGACTGGCTGGGTCAACACAGCTGCTGCGGGGGGCACCGGGGGGGCGGTGGTGGTTTTAGGGTGATGCCAGCTCTGCCGTGGCTCCGGGGGCTGCTCCAGCAAAGTGGGGGCAGAGCTGGCACGTAGCGGGGGGAGCACCGGGGGCTGTGGTGCGGGGGCGCCGGGGGGAGCGGGGCAGGGGACGTGGGGACCCAGCTGGGCTGGGGGTGCCCAGGAGCTGCTCCTGCTCCAGCCCCCCCCCGGCGGCATTGGCTGAGGGGGGGGCTCCGCTCCGCGCATCGCTGCCCACGGGGAGGAGACGTTCCTGCGCCTAATGGCCCTTGATGGAGCCTTCTTCCAGGAACTCGCTGCAGGGCTTTTTATTTTTTTATTTTTTTTCTCCTCTCTCCCTTTTGAGTTGTAAACAGCGCGATGGGGGCTGCGAAGCGGGGGGGGGGCTCCCGGCTTTAGCACGCCCCTCGCGTGTTTCTCCCCCCCCCCCCAGCCCACGAGTGGGTAGGGTGGGAGCGGGGGCCGGGGGGGGGACTCGGGCGCTGGGTGCCCCTCCGGTAGGAGGGTCCGAGCACCGGGGCGCCCCCTCCCCTTGCCAGACCCCCCCCCCCCCGGGGCCGCCCCTGACATCACGGGGCGGCTCCAATCGGCGCCCGTCGGTGCGGGAGGGGGGCGGCCCCGGGGCGGCGGGGAGGGGGGGGACGGGACGGGGGGGGCACGGGGATTCGGGGGGTGTAGATGGAGGCGGGGGGGCTCCGGTGGCCGCTCTGCCCCTGCCGCCTCCATGCAGGGGATGGGGACGCTGCGGCTGGGGAGCCGCGCCGTCATGTACACGGCCGAGACCCTCCCCAAGGGCAAGAACCGAGTGATGGGGGTGAGTTGGAACCGGGGGGGGCACCGCTGCTTGCCCCCTTCTCCCCTCCCCAGCCTCGCTGCACCTCCCCAACTCCCCCCCCCTTAACATCCCTGGGGGGCTCCGTCCCCGTGGGTGCTGCCAGACCCTGAGTGTGTGCATGGGGGGGGGACAGGGACATTTCCCCCCCCCCCCCCCAGCACCGAGGAGTTAATTTGGGGGGGGAGTGAGGAGTGCGCGCTCTTTGCCTGCCCCCCCATGCCTTGCACTGCCCTGTGTGGGGTCTGTGGGTGCAGGGACCCCCCTCCCCTCCTGTGGGGTTTGAGCTCCACGATGGGGCTGAAGCCCATCTCTCCCCCCACATCCCGAGCTGCGGGGCTGCTCCAGGGGAGGGGGGATCCAGACCTGCCCCCCCCCCCCCAGCTGACAGATGCCCCCCCGCCCCGCTCAGACCATCCAGATCATGACCGGCTTCATGCACATCGGCTTCGGGATCGTCCTGACCACGCTCACCAATGTCTACACCTCGGTCTTCGTCATCGGCGAGATCCCCTTCCTGGGCGGCGTGTCTGTGCGTAGCGCGGGGAGGGGGCTGCCTGCTGTGCCCCCCCCCGCCTGGGGACCGGGACGGGGTCGGGGCTGGCCGTATGGGGGGGCATGTCTGTGCTGTGGGGGCATTGCATGGGTCTGGGGGTGCGGCAGCTGACTGCCCCCTCTCTCCCGGCGCAGTTCATCATCTCAGGCTGCCTCTCCATCGGGGCAGAGAAGAGCCCCACGGAATGCGCGGTGAGTGTGCCCCCACCCCGAATTTGGGGGAGGGAGGGAGCGGCATGAGCATGGGCGAACCCCGCTGGGGCGAAGCCGTGTCCCCGTTTGAAACCTGTGCTGAGGCTATTTTTGTAAATGAGCTATTTGAGGGAAGAATGATGGGTAAGGAGGAGAAAAAAAAATAAAAGCACCCAGCTGGGCTGGAAACGAGCCCTTTTTGCTGTGTCAGCAGAGTCACTGGGGGGCTCAGGGGGTACCGGGACCCCGGTGCCAGCGCTGGGAGGTCCGGGGGTGGCTTAGGATGATGCTGGGGCTGGCTCAGAGCCGTTAGCCATGGCTGCAGGCTTGGGGCAGAGGGGCTTGCCGCCAGCCCCAAAGCCTCCCCGCACCCTCAGGTGAAAGGCAGCCAGGCCATGAACGTCATCAGCGCCATCTTCGCGCTGCTGGGCATCGTCGCCTTCATCGTTGACCTCAACCTGAACGGGCTGTACCGCTCTGGCTTCGACTACTACAGCTATCTCGTCCTGGTAAGCAGGGGCAAGGCCGTGCCTCGGCTTCCCCTGCCTGGGTGGCGTTCAGCCTTCTGGGAACCCTCTCCCTCCCTTTGGCATTCGATCTGGATGCTGCCTGAGCCCCTCCTGGGGGCTGCTGCCGTGGGGCTCTTTCCCAGCCCCGCTGGGGAGCCCAGGGCTGGCGGTGCCCATGTGGTGGGGTCAGGCACCCGACCTGTTTCAGGCTGGTACCTCGGGTACTGGCTTTTGCCCTGGAAGTGGCTGGTTCCATCTGCGCACCACGAAAGCAGCGAGGTGAAGGGCACAGAGCAAAACCTTACTGCCTGCAAAGGCTCAGCTGCTGTGCACGGGATGAGTGGGAGATGGGGAAAACCCTTGGCCCTGAACTGCGGGGTGGGGTCTGCCCCGCGCAGCTGAGCCTGGGTTCTGCTGATGGCGCTTTCCCCACCCTGGAGCTCGCAGGGAACGGCATCTCCATCGTGCTGCTCATCTTCACCATCCTGGAGTTCTGCATTGCTGTCGCCACCGCCAATTTCTGGTGCCGGGCGACCCGCCTGAGCTCCAACGAGGTAGGGCGGGCGAGGCGGTGGGCGAAGCGCGGGGGGCCAACCCCATCCAGGGCTGAGCGCTGACCCTTTTCTCCCTCCCCAGGCCATGCTGATTGTGCCCAGCGCCACACGGGCAGACTTGGCCGTGCCACCGGCAGAGCTGCCGCAGCCACCCAGCTACACCGAGGTGACCGAGCGGCCTGCAGAGAGGGGGTCCCCAGCCCCCTCAGGTGCCGGGGGTCACCCCCTGACCCTCGGGCGGCATCCATCTCTGTGTGCTTCTCTGTTTCGCAGCTGGTCGCCCCTGAAGTGTAGTCAGGCCCTGAGGACGTCCCTGAGAGCGGCACCGGGTCCCCTCAGTGTGCCCGAAGCCACCCGCAGCCGGTGCCCAGACCAGGGCCTTCAGCGTCCCCCTCTCACCGCGCTGTGGGCTGGGGCGTGCTGGTAGCCCCCAGCCCCACCGCTGAGCTTGCCCCCTTCCCTCCTCCCTGCCGGTGGATCTTGGCTCACCCCTGTCCCTGGCTTGTCCTTATGGGGGGCTGCTTGTGCCCGCCGGCTGCTCTGGGGGGCTCTGTGCTTTGGGGGGGCTCTGCAGGGTGTGCCGGGCACGGGCTGGGGGCCTGGACCCACTGGGGGCAGTGGTGCTGCTGCTACCTTGCAGGCTGTGCAGCAGCCGGACTCTTTCTGCGTCGGCTCGTACTGCTCCGGCTTTGTTATATCTTGGAAATAAATGCTGAGGCCAGGCCTAGCTCTGCTTCTTTCGGGGGGGTTTCTCAGCCCGGGGACTGCCTCATGGCAGCTGCTGGCTGTCAGGTGAGGAGCCAGAGCTGTGCCACAGCCCAGGAGCAGTTTTGAGTCGAGTTACGTGTTTTCTTTCTTGTTTCAGCAACCCCTCCCCGTGCTCGCACCGCTCAGCCAAAACCTCATGGATTATTCACTTGCTGTCAGTTATTTCTGTTCCCAGCTCTGAAAAAATAATGAGCCGGTTCGGGAGGAAAAGCCCCAGAGAAGGGAGGTAGTGCGGAAGGAGAGGCTCTCACCGCTCGCGCTGCGGTCACAGTGCATTAAACTCTGGCTCCTCACCCGTGGCTCCTGAGGCACGAGCCCCTCTGTCCACACAGCTCAGCGCCGGTGTTTTTGGGAGCCTGTGACCGCTGCCCTCACCCTGTTCTATAGGGTCCTCAGGGCTGGGTTCCCACACACCCCGCTGTAGGGGGCTGAGCCGTAGGGTGCCCCTTCCCAGCTCTCTGGGCATTGACAAAGCAACAATCCCGAGCCCCTGAGTCTTTACACTTGCAGCTTCTGAGCAGGAATATGTGTTTCGAGGCTCTTCTGGGGATTTTGCAGACTTGAAAACCCCTGGGGAGGTGGGGGAATGTTGAGGTCTGGAACAGCGAGCAGCAGGGTCCAGGGGGCTGGGTACACAGGGGATCTGTGTCCACGTGCACAGGGCAGGAGCTGCTCTTCGGGGTCCCTGCTAGAGGGAAGGGGTCCTTGGGGACAGCCAAGCCTGGAGGAGGGGGCTGCCCTTGTTTTGCAGGCCTAGAGGGAGTCCCTGCACTCCAGGTTAGCACTGGGGGGGAGTCTGAGGGGTCTGCACAGCACAGCCCCTCCACGGTGTTGTGTCTGGGGCACGGACCAGGGACAGCATCAGCACGGGGACTGTGGAGCAGCGCGTGTTTGCAGTGAGAACAGTGGGGCTGCTCCGTCTTCCCAGGGACAGGCGGAGATAAAAGCCAGCTCTTGTGCTTTTGTTAGCTGAAGCCCACCCCAGAAAACGTGGCTTTCTCATTAAGGACCCAGTGCCGTAACAGCCCTGCCAGAAACACGGGCTTGGAAGAGAAGACAAATATTGACTATTGGTATTTTTATGGGGATATAAAGTCTTCCACAGGAAGCAGAAACTTTCTGTGAAAAGCAATTACCGTCACAATCTGTTTTCCTTGGAAGAGGCAGGGATTTGGGTTGGAAGGAGGCTCTCGGTCACACCAGGCTCGCCGAGGCGCCGGGTCGGCGTGGGGGGGCTCCCCAGCGCCTGCGCCCCACAGGCTGCGTCCCTGCGCTCCCTCCTGGAGCCTGGGGGGGAGGCGGGCCGGTGGAGGAAGGATTTCCAGCTGTTGGGAGAGCAAATCCCAGCTTAAAAAAAGTCGCCGTGTACAACGGCAAAGCAGATGGGGGCTGGCCGGCTGCGGCGTCCAGGGCTTGCCACTTCCCAGCATCTGTTCAGCCAGGCGCTCGAAAGCTTCACCTCCTCTGGCATCAGTTTCCAAAATAAATTGTAACATCCTACCTTGGGCTCCTGCCATCCCCAGCTGGACCTGGCTTTATTTAGAAAGGGAAGAGCGCTTTCTCCACGGATCCCCCCTTCAGAAACGGGGTTTTAAGGCACTTAAGCGAGTCCTGCTGCTGGGACGAGCGTGGTCACGGCTGTTTCCGGCTGAAAGGCTGAAACTCCAGGAATGCTTTAGGAGCCTGAAAACGTGGATTTGGGAGGAAATCCACCGTAGCGGGTGGTTTCGGCTGGGAACACAAGCCGCTGCTCCCGGTGGAGGACAACAAGGCTAACGACGGGATCTGGGCATTTCCACGGGGGCTGTAGCGTGCCCTCCCGTGTGCTGCCGCGGCGGGTGTGCAGCCAGCACGAGCGCACCAGCGTTGGGGTGTCACCTGCTCACCAGCAGAAACCGGGCGCTGAGAGCCACCAGGAGCACAGCCGGCAGGCTGAAACTCCTCCATGCCCCTGTTTTTCCTGGAAAGCTGCACCCCGAGGTGAGACGCAGCCCGGCTCACCGCGGGGAGCTTCCAGACCCGGGCGTCTTCCCAAGGGCGACATCGCCACTGGGCGTCAGCGGTGACAAGGCGGGCAGGGGACGCTAGCTCAGGTGGCTCTGTGCCCACGTGCAGTGCCACGGCACATGCCAGGGACAGTTTCCACGTGCATTTTCACACAGAAGCTGCCCTCTCCACTCGTGCTGCTGGCCAGGTCCCGCTCCCGCTTCTACGGCCTCACCCTGCGCACTGACACGGTGCCAGCCCCCGATGCGCCAGGCCGGCAGGGATGGAAACCTTTGGAAATGTCCCCAGAAGAAAACAAAGCCCTGTGGGGATGTGTGACAAAGCAGCCGTGCCCTGGGGTCTCTGCACACCCAGCAGCGAGTGGAGGAGCTGCCGGTCCCTCCGTGCCCATGGGGGCACCGCGAGGTGGCTGTGGGGGCTGACCAAACGCCGTCCCCGTCCCCCTTGATTCCCGTGGGCTCCCAGCCCAGCGCTGCCTTTGGCCGCCCGAGGAAGCTGAGTGGGGCCAGAGCAAGCGTCCCAGCTCCCTCTAGGGCCAAAGCAAAGGAAAAGGCGCTTTGGAAAGCTGACCCGAACACCGCCTGCTGGAGCTGCGCTGCGGAGAGCCCTGTCTTGCCCTGGGTCAGTGCTGGGGCTGCAGATTCTGCAGATTCCCGCAGCTGCACGCGTGCCCTGTGCCCATGCTCAGCTCAGGTGCATTTCGCCGCAGCCCGGCAGTTTGATACACCACAAAACAGCCTTGAGAAGTGCTCCCACGCATCCCACTGCCCCCCAAACCTTCCCCACGCCCGTCGCAGGGGTGGAGGGGCCCAGCCGGGGGGCTGCAGCCGTGCTTTGCCCGCAGGAGAGGGCGAGGGGACGGGGGGGGTGCCCGCCTGCCGCCCATCCCACCCGCACTGGTCCCACGGGTGCCGATTTGCCAGGGCGCGTGTGGAGCCAGCGGCAGGGTCCCCACCGTCCCGGCTGTTCCTCCATCCGGGGGGGAAGCGGCTGTTTTCTGGCAGAGCCAGAAGCCGGTGGCCCGAGGAGGGAGGAAGGGGCCCCCCAGCTGCCCCCCGGGAGTTCTCGCCATGTGCAGTGGCTGCGTTCCCAGGCTGAGCTCTCATTTCCTAGCGGAAACAACCGCATCCCCTTTCCCTTCGGAAGGGGAGCGAGCCCCCCAGCTCGCGCCTGCGGGTGGGCTGCTGTCAGCAGGGACAGGCCCGCGGGGTCGAGGCATCCGGGAGGGAAGGAGAACCCTGAAAAACATAAAAATGCAGCAAAGGAGCTCCCTTAGCTCCTCCGCGGACTGACACGGTTTGCGATGTTCGCACCGTGCCCCGTTTCACTCCCTTTTCTCCCCGTAAGGAAAGCACCGGGGGCCGGACGCCTCACAGCAGCTGTAAGGAGCTGCCCGAGGAGCCAAATACCTGGGACGGGCAACTGCCAGCGTTAGGTATTTCTGCTGCCCCAGGGCAGGCAGACGAGGCTCTGGCGGGTGGCTGATTACAGGGACGATGAGCCAAGGGCCCGCAGGCAGGAGGCAGCCCGGGAAGGGCCCGGGGCATGCCGAGCCCCCAGCCCCCAGCGGCGGTGCCCACCTCAGGCTCGCAGGGCGGACGCGTGTGTGGGTTTTGCAGCCTCTCTCCCTTCTGCTGGCAAAGCCCCCTCATTGAGCAAGAGCAGCCTGACGGGATTTCCATGAACAAACTTCCTGCGGGGAACAAAGGGCAGCAGGACCGCGTTCCCCGGCCAGCTGGTGCTCCAGCAAACCCCCGGGGGGACCGGGACCGCCGGCAGCAGGCAAGGGCAGCAAGGCGAGCTCAGGCTGAGCGAGGTATGGGGCGGGGATGTAGCATGGGACATCCCCAGGGCCCCGTCCTTCAGCCTCCCCAGCCCCGCTCTGCCCGCAGGCGATGGCAGCCACGGTGACGGACTCTGGCGGCGTGAGGATCATCACGGAGGTCATCCCGGCCACAGACCCGCGTGCGGCCCAGCTGGCCTCCAGCTCCGTCCCACCCGCGCCCGCCGTGTCCTCGTTCCAAGTCAGGGGCTTCAGAAAGGCACAGCCCAAATTGCTGGGGGTGAGACCGCGGCGTCCCGGGGGCACAGCCCCTCGGTGCCGTGCCGGTGGCAGTGGGATAGGGGTGGGACACGGCTAACGGCGATGCCCATCCTCGCCGACACACCGGCAGTGCCTGGGGATCCCTCTCCCCTGTCCTTTCCCAGACCATCCACATCGTCACCGGCATCATTCACTTCTGCCTCGGGATCATCCTGACTGCGGCAGAGCACAGGGCCTTTTCCCTCCCTGTGGCCAGTGGGATCCTCTTCTGGCTCGGGGTCCTGGTAAGCGGGGCACTCCGGGGCTTCAGCCCCTCACCACCCGAGAGATCTCAGGGGATCTGCTGCTAGGGGCGGATCCCCTGGTCACCAGGATCTCCTTGTACGCCCTCATCTCATGCCCACAGTCCCCCTGGGGATGGAGGGCTCCTAAGGGCAGACCCAAACGCTAGTGGGGCTCCGGGACGTGTGACAGGGAAGGTGCGGCCTCACTGCTGACTCTCTCCCTCATCTCTTTTCCGAGCAGCTCCTGGTCTCAGGCTCTCTCCTAGTGGAAAGTGACAAAAGAGAGAACATCCTGCTGGTAAGAGCTTTGCATTGCTTCTGCCGCCTCTGCCTACCCCAGCAGCTGGTAGGACCCCCGCGGGCCTGCACCGAGGGCCTGTCCCACCCTCCGGAGGTGCCCAGCTCTCCGCCCACCGAGCAGAGCGCGGCCGAGCCTTCAAACGTCAGGGCGTCTACAAGGCCTGGCCGAGCTGCGCTCGGATGACGGAGGAAAAGTGTCACCAAAGGTGGCACCGCTCGAAGCAGCTTCTCCCGCGGCTTTGTCGCCTCGCTGGCTCTCCGGGCAGGGCAGGCGTCCCAGTGCCAGCCGCACGGCAGCACTGAGTGCCGGCGGCCGACGCGGTGCGACCCGTACAGGTGAAGGCCTGCTGCGTCGTCAACGCCGGGGTCATCCTCAGCACCCTGGTGGCCACCCTCATCCACGCCACGGCCATCACTCGCAGCATCCCCGGCTGCGACGGCGGCCCGCTCTACCAGCCGAGGCAGGAGTGGTGCTTCAACGCCAACACCAAGGTACAGCCGGGGGCTGCGGGGCGCTGGGGGGCACCGGGAGCTGCCGGTGGGCGAGCCGCCAGCCCCCGGGGCCCCGCTGCCGGCAGGTGCTGAGCAACGGGCTGGACGCCGTGGCGGTGCTCTTCTGCCTGCTCGAGTTCTGCGCGGCGGTGGCGGCGCTGGCCTTTGGCTGCTCAGCCGTCAGGCGGCACAGCTACACGCGCATGGTGAGCAGCGCCCCACGCAATGCCCCATGCCCCCCGTGCCCCCGCGGCCTGCAGCACGGCCTCCTCCACCTCTGCCCCGCAGGTGCTGTAACGGAACCGGGCACGGCCCCGCCGCCGCACGGGCCCCACGGACCAGGCCCGGGCCCCACGGACCAGGCCCGGGCCCCGAAGCCTCAGTGGAAGCCCCCGCGGGACCCCCAATAAACGCCTCCCCCCCCGGCCGCGGCCTCGCGCCTCTCCTTGCCCGCAGGGGTCGGGACGGGGGCGAGCACCGGGAGGGGGGCGAGCACCGAGACGGGGGGTGGGGGTGAAGCCGCTGCCCGGCACAAACATGGCGGCCGCTGCCCGGCACAAACATGGCGGGGCGCGCGTGTGGGAGGGGCGTGGGGGGGTTGGGGGGGGGGGGCACTCTGCCCGGCACAAAGATGGCGGTAGGAAGGGCGGAAGTCGGCGTCAGCGCGGAAGCGGCGCGCGCTCCCGACGTCATCGCGCGGCGCGGCGGGGAAGGCGCCTCGTGGAGGATGGAGCGGGACGGGGAGGCGGCGGCGGCGGCGGCGGGGCCCGGGGGGGAGGCCCCGAGCTCGGCCCCAGCGCCCGGCCCGGCCCCGGCCCCGCGGCGCCGCAAGGCCGCCAAGAAGCGGCAGGAGGCGGCGGTGGCGGCCATCCCCCGGGGCAGGCCCAAGTCGGGGCGGGTGTGGAAGGAGCCGGGCAGGAAGAGGTGCGGGCGGGGCCGGGCGGGGGCTGCTCGCGGAGGGGCCCCGCGGGGCCCGGGCTGCCGGGGGGGGGGGGCGGCCCCGCCTGCCCCCGCTGCCCGCCCGGCCCCGTGTCCCCGCGCAGGTTCTCGCTGATGGTCCGGGACAAGCCCCTGCGCGCCTCCTGGGAGCGGAAGGTGAAGGAGCGGCAGGAGAGGAGGCTGGTCCGGGAGCTGGCGCGGCAGCTGCAGGAGGGCAAGCAGCGGGAGCGAGAGGTAACGGGGCTGGGACGCACCGCACAGCCCCTCTGGGGGCTGCTCTGCCGGGCAGCCTGTGCCGGGGCGAGCTCTGAGCCCAGTCAGGCTGCGGGCAGAAGCTTCTCGCTCTCCCCGTTGTGCGACGTCGCGTCTCTGCTCGTGTCCTGGGCTTGGTGTTATCGTGGCAGGGCCCTGCGGGCCGCCTGTCCCACAGCGAGGACAACCCCGCCGACTGCAGCCAGGCGGGACGCTGAACCCCGCCCCCCCGTTGTCCTGCCACGTGCAGGCTGCAAGTTGCTGACTTGGGATAAACTCACTCGGTCAGCTCAAACCTCGTGGGGGAAGTGCCGACAGCTCGGCTTCGTGCAGTGGGTTTTGTGCACGTGCAGGTGTTTGTCATGCTGCGGTAGCTGCGCGGCTCCCTGGCTGGCACCTCTGTTGCGCCGTGGGCCAGCGCTAGTTGAGGTTTAAGGTCGGAGGATGGGACCTGCAGGGATGTTTTTGGTGCTTCGCCCACAGGAGAAGAAGCGGCGGCGGGAGGAGAACCTGAAGCGGCGCCTGGAGAACGAGCGGAAGGCAGAAATTGTCCAAGTGGTGAGTCCAGTGGGAAGAGACCTGGGAGCTGGGGATGGTGGGGTGAAGAGGGCGTGATTATTGCCTCTTCCCTGCCACATGAGCTGGGGGACATTCCCAGGAGCATTAGGATAAGCTGCAGTGCTTTTCCACCTGCCTGAAAGCTGCCTCTTCCCCTCAGATCCGGAACCCAACGAAGCTCAAGCGGGCGAAGAAGAAGCAGCTGCGGCGGGTGGAGAAGCGGGACACGCTGGCCATGCTCCAGAAGGCGCCCGTGCGGCACAAAGCAGCCACGGAGTGAGGCCAGGGCACCGGGCGGCCGGGGCTCTGCGGGTCCCGCTCCTCTCTGGGGCCTCAGTGATGGACAGACAGCAGGACGGAGCTGAGGGGGTCATGCAGTGCTGTGATCTGCAGGATCTAGCTGCTGCATCCCCCTGCCCTGTGAAGCCCCGGGGTGTTGCTAGTGCCTGGGGCTTGGCCAAGAACTGTTTCAGCTGCCCAAATTTGCCTTTTCTTTATAAAAACAAAGAGGAACTGCTTTGGACTCGCCTCCAGTGGCTCAAGGGAAGGCTGGCATCCCTCTGCCGAGGGTCTCCTCCTGTCTTCCCGGGGTTACAGAGAACCACAAACCCTTGTCCCCCAGGGTTCCCCTTCCTCCAGGAGGGGGTCTTGCCCACCCCAAGGAACAAGCACTGGGGTGGGGGCACCTCTGCTGTGCTGCAGAGGTTGGAGAGGGACTGCGTGGGGCAGTGCAGCCTCCTGCTGCCCCTCTCGGGGGGGGTGGTTGGGGTTGGCTGGGAGACAGTGGGGAGGTGGGAGGAAGGAAGGGGCTTGGGGGTGGAAATCCACGTGTACCTTTTCACGTTTGTGTTTGGTTTTCTTGCCCTATAAACGTCTGTTTCTGCTCCTGGCTGTGCCTTCTGTCCACGCTGAATTGGACCGGTGGGGATGGGCAGAATGCTGTGGGGGCAAGCCAGCCGCATGCCCCCCGAAGCAGGGGGAGGGTTATTGCAGTTGCAGGATCTCGGGGTTCCCCAGGGCGGCAGGCAGAGCCCCCTGTTGGGGTGTTCCCAACACGCAGCACCCACGGAGGGAGCATGGGGAGGGGTGAAGGACCCTCCAGGAGCCGCGGGGTGCGGCAAAGCTGAGGGTCATCGGCCGGGCGGCCTGCGCTCCCGCCGCTTCCTGGGTTAATGATTGCCGAGGCCGCGCAAGGCAGGGTGGGTGGCGGGCGCTGCCTCTCCCCAGCCGCCTGCCCCAGGGCCTGGCACTAGCCCAGCCTTCGCCTGCGCATGGTAAGAAGGGGCTCGGAGCCCGTCCCTGTGGTTTTGGGGCTTGCAGCTGGTTTTCCAGTCACGTTGTGTGGGTGAACGCAGCACCTCGTCCCTGGGCAGGGCTGCTGCTGGCGCTGGGCGGAGCTCCTGGCTCTGCAGTGGCCTGGCCAGGCTGAGTGAGGGGGCTGGGACCGCGACATAAAGCTCACCTGCAGCCCCTCTGCCTCGTCCGGTGCCGGGGAGAAGGGGTAGAGGTGAGCGGGGGGCTGCTCGGTGGGACGCTGGGGGTGACGCGCGGTGCTTCTGTCCCCAGGTCCACCATGGTGGAGGTGACAGTGACGCCGCAGTCCTCGCTGGCCGACCGGGCGGTGCAGGTGGTGGTGCGGGGGCTGGCCCCCTCGCAGCTGGTCACCCTGCGGGCCTGGCTGACGGACGAGCACGGCGAGCGCTTCCAAGCGCGTGCCTTCTACCGCGCCGACGAGGCGGGCGAGGTGGACGCCGGGAGGCACGCCGCCCTGGGGGGCAACTACGCTGGCGTCTGGCCCATGGGGCTCTTCTGGTTCCTGCAGCCCGACACCCTCTTCCGACGGCTGGTGAAGCGCGACGTGGCGGGCAGCCCCTTCCTCGTCCACCTGGAGGTCTTCGACGGCCTCTGCCTGGTGACGGGGCCGCAGGACGAGCCGCTGGCCGCCTGCACGGCCGAGCGGTGGTACGTGGGCCCCGGCGTGCAGCGGGTGCCCATCCGGGAGGGACGGGTCCGGGGGGCCCTGCTGCTGCCACCAGGTGAGCACGGGGGCGCCCCCAGACCCAAAGGGCTTCGGTTTCCAGGCCCCCACCCCGGTGGCTCGAAGCTGGAGAGGGGCTTGGGGGGTTCCTCCACAGTGGCACCCCCGTGGTGACGGGTCCCGTGCTGCCCGCAGGGCCAGGTCCCTTCCCGGCGGTGATTGACCTGTTTGGGGGTGCGGGCGGCCTCATTGAGTTCCGGGCCGGGCTGCTGGCCAGCCGGGGCTTTGCGGTGCTGGCGCTGGCCTTCTTCGCCTACGAGGACCTGCCCCGCACCCTCACCCAGCTGGACCTGGAGTACTTCGAGGAGGCGGCCAACCTGCTCCTCCGGCACCCCAAGGTGAGTGCTGCAGGGCGGCGGGTGGCCCGTGTGAGTGGGGACGTCCTGGGGCCTGGGGATGTCCCATCCAACTAGGATGTCCCGTGAACAGGGATGGCTTCCTTGCGACCAGAGATGTCCGGGTGACTCCGGTGTGCTGGTGCCCAGGGAAATCCTGGATCTGGGGCCGTGCTGGTGGCCAGGGGGCACCGTGGTGACGTCCCACGGGGCGAGCGGTGCCACCAGGTTCTCCCTCTCCTCTCCCACCGCAGGTGCGAGGCCCAGGCCTGGGTGTCATCGGCGTGTCCAAAGGGGCTGAGGTGGCCCTGGCCATGGCCACCTTCCTTCCGCAAGTGGTGGCCACGGTGTGGATCAACGGCACGGCCTTCCTGCACGGCAACTCGTTGATCTACAAGGGCCTCCGCATCCCCCCCATCCCCTACCACACCGAGCGCATGCTCTTCACCGAGCTGGGCGCCATGGACAACTCGGCCATCTTCGCCGACCCGCGGGACCCCGCCTGCAGCGCCTCGGCCATCCCGGTGGAGAAGATCCAGGGGAAGGTCCTCTTCGTGGTGGGGGAGGCCGACCGCAGCTTCAACAGCAAGCTCTTCGCCCAGCTGGCCACCGCGCGCATGCGGCAGGACGGCTACCGCCTGCTCTCCTACCCGGGGGCTGGGCACCTCATCGAGCCCCCCGGCTCGCCCCTCTGCAGCGTCTCCAGCCTGCGGGGCAGCCCCCGGCCTGTGGTGTGGGGCGGCGAGCCCCAGCCCCACGCCAAGGCGCAGGAGCACTCGTGGCAGGAGATCGTCCAGTTCCTGGAGCTGCACTTGGGCCCTGTCGCCTCCATCAAGCTGTGAGCCCTGCAATAAAGGCACCCTGGGCCTGTGCCCCCCCCCGCAACTGCTGCCCGAGCACTGTGCTGCTGCCGTGGCTCGTTAAGGTTTAATGAGGCTGATAGCAGAGCACCCGTGGCTCAGCCCTTTGCCCTGGGCGTGGGTGCGCTGAGCTGGTGGGAGTTGGGGTCTGTTGGAATGGGATTTTTCCCCAGGCGATGCTCAGGAAGCCGTCTGGTGGACAGCAGAAAGGGGCAGGGGTGTCTGCTGCTCTGTGCCCGCGAAAAAACCCAAAGCCTTCCCAAGAAAGGTGAAAACCAAGCCTGCTTCCAGCCTGCTTTGTGGGGCTGGCTGTATCCAAGGAGCTGCAGTTTATTCCCCTGCAAAGGGGGAATGATGCCCCATGGGTGCCCAGCTCCTGCATCTGGGGCTTGGGGGCCGAGCTCCAGGAGGGAGCAGTGGCTCCAGTGCTCCTTGGGTGTGGGACAGTGGCTGTCAAAAGCAGTGCTCAAACCCCAGCATCGCAGCCGGCAGCAAAGAGGTGCCTGCGTGGGGCTGTGCTGGGCGAGGAGCAGGGCCGGGACAGGTCTGGAGCTGGCTGTAACCCCAAAGCGGGTGGCGGTGTCAGGGTGATGGAGTTTAAGCTCCAATAAGGGCAGGACCCAGAAGGGAAACTTGGACGGGGGCCTGGGAGGGGAGCGTGCAGAGGGAAGCCATGAAACGCTGCCGTCAGCAGCGACCCGAGGGGATCGAGGTCCTTCCCTGCGCTGTGAGGCCAAGCAGCTCTGCCTGTGCCCCCAGCCTGGGCAAAACCCAGCTCTGGTTGTGTTTGTGCCCTGTCCATCGCTTGGTCACGCCACGGGTCCTGCCCTGGGCACCCCAGCCCTGCGGGGCTCAGCACGGCCAGCGGTGCCACGCAGGCACAGCGGCAGCCACGGGAGGTGAGGGCTGAGCCGAGGGGTGGCTGGCGGGGACCCCTGGCCCTGTGCCATGCTGGCAGCAGCAGTCTCGATTCCCCATTCGTGGGAGCAGTTCTCCTGAGCCCCTGCAGCAGCGGGGCACGGTGCTCTTCCGACGACTTTCGGTTCCCCCGCAGCACCACAAGCGGGGCAGGGCGAGGGCGAGCGGCAGCCCGGGGGATCAGGGCACAACCGCCCCTTGGTCTTTGCAAGGGGGGCACTGTGTCTGCTCCCCACAGCACCCCAGGAGCGTGCCAAGGACCCCACGGTGCTGCCGCAGGAGCTGGGGGTGCCCCAGCCGTGGAAACGCTCAGGGTCAGCTTGGATGGGGCTTTGGGCAACGTGACCGGCTGGAAGGCGTTCCTGCTGTTGGGCTGGGTGGTCTTTATGCATCCCTTCCAACCCCGACCGTTCGAAGACACCCGCACCTTGACGTGCTCCCGGTCCCATAGCCATATGGGCGCCTGATGCCACCGCTGTCACCATCACCTCGTGCCAGACCCTGCGCCATGCGGCCCGGGAGGACGAAGGAGCCCACCAGTGCCCGCATGGTGCTGCTTCAGTCGCTGCTCTTGGTCCAGCTTAGCATCCTGACAGCATCGAGTCTCGATTCCCCATTCGCAGGGGCGCGGGACAAGCCGTTCCTTTGAACAACTTTCGCTTCCTCCCACCGTCCCGGCATCGCCCTGGTGGGCTGTGGCAGCGGGGTCGTGCTGGCGTGGGAGCCCCGGGAAGGGCTCGTCCCCCGTGTGGGGCAGGAGGCACCGTCCTGTCCCTGCCGGTCATCTGATTGCTCCCCAGCCCCATGGCTATAAATGCACGGCCCCACTGCTGCCCCACGGAGAGCCCCGTGCTGCACTCGGCGCCGCCATGGGCTGGAGCCGCTCCTTGCTGCTGCCGCTGCTGCTGCTGCTGCCCGCGGGGCCGCACTCTGCCCTGGCGCTCCTGCAGTACCGCTACGACTGCGGGGACTTCGGCATGCAGCTGCTGGCCTACCCCTCGCGGGGCCGTGCCGTCCGCTTCAAGGTCGTGGGTGAGTGGGGAGCTCAGGGACCCCGGTGCCACCCCGACGCCGGGCTGAGCCACGTGGCTTCCGTGGGCTTTGGGGGGTTCCCTGCACGCCCACATCCCCGGGGAGCATCGCGGCACGGTGCTGTGCACCGGGATGGGGCCAGCAAGGGGATGTGGGTTCAGGGCCACCTCATGCCCCCCCCCCCCCTCCTTGGCATCCCCACAGATGAGTTTGGCACCCGCTTTGAAGTGGCCAACTGCTCCATCTGCCTGCACTGGCTCAACACCGGGGCGGATGGCGCGCTCGTCTTCTCCTCTGGCTATGAGGGCTGCCACGTCCTGGTCAAGGTGAGGCCGCTTCCCGCTTGTGGGGTGCCCGGTGGGGCAGGACGGGGGGGCGTGATGGTCCCTCCTGTCCCCCCCCACAGGATGACCGCTATGTCCTGAGGGTGCAGCTGGAGGAAACGCTGCTCAGCGGGGTGGCGGTTGCCTCCTACGAGGTGAACATGACGTGCCCGCAGCCGGCTGACTACGAGACCGTCGCTGACACGAGCGTGCGTGGCCAGCTCGAGTCCGTTCGGGGCAACGGCGTCCACCAGAGCCAGGCTGACGTCCTCATTTCCCAGCCCCAGGCTGGCCTCCTGCAGCACGTATCCCAGTCCGCCCTGGCTGTCCCCGTCCCCCAGCTGCCCCCCCGACCCCCCAGGGACCAGGTTCACCCCGTGGTGCAGACACAGCCAGCTCTGGTGCACCCGGGGCTGCAGCGCCAGCCCCAGCCCAGCCTGGGTCTCCCGGGGCTCCAGCCCCAGAACCAGCCAGGCGCAGCTCGCCCCCTCACCCAGCCCCAGCCAGGCTTCGTTCGCTCGGCTCTGCAGTCCCAGAACCAGCATGGGGTGGTGCACCCCGGGGGGCAGACCCGCCCGGGCCTCCTTCGCCCGGGCCTTCAGCTCCAGAACCAGCCTGGGCTGCTGCAGCCGGGGGTGCAAACCCAGCCGGGTCTCCTTCGGTCAGGGCTTCAGCCCCAAAACCAGAATGGCTTGGTGCACCCTGGGGGGCAAACCCAAACCGGTCTCCTTCGCCCAGGGCTTCAGCCCCAAAACCAGAATGGATTGGTGCACGCTGGGGGACAAACCCAAACTGGTCTCCTTCGGCCAGGGCTTCAGCCCCAAAGCCAGAATGGATTGGTGCACCCTGGGGGGCACACCCAAACAGGGCTCCTTCGCCCGGGGCTTCAGTCCCAAAGCCAGAACGGCTTGGTGCACCCTGGGGTGCAAACCCAAAGCAGTCTCCTTCGGCCAGGGCTTCAGCCCCAAAGCCAGAATGGATTGGTGCACTCTGGGGTGCAAACCCAAACAGGTCTCCTTCGCCCGGGGCTTCAGCCCCAAAACCAGAATGGCCTGGTGCACCCTGGGGGGCAAACCCAGCCAGGCCTCTTTCGCCCGGGGCTTCAGTCCCAAAACCAGCCTGGGCTGGTGCACCCTGGGGTACAAACCCAGCCGGGTCTCTTTCGCCCGGGGCTACAGCTCCAGCACCAGCCCGGGCTGGTGCCCCCCGGCCTGCAGCCTGGCTCGGTGCACGCCGGTGCTCAGACGCAAGCCGGCTTTTCACGCCCGGGGCTTCAGCCCCAAAGCCAGGCGGGCTCCGTTCTCCCCAGCCTCCAGTCCCACTCCCACGCCGGCCTCATCCGCCCTGGCCTCCAGAGCCAGGCAGGGCTGCTGCAGCCCGGCCAGCCCCGACCGGGGCTGCTGCGACCGGCACTTGCGCCTCGGCCGGGGCTGGTGCGCCCGGGGCTGCAGCCGCAAGCCCAGCCGGGTCTGCTGCACCCCGGCCTTCACCCCCAGCCCGGTCTGCTGCGCCCCACGGCTCTCTTCTACCCCTCGGCAGGGGCAGGTGGGTCGGGGGGGGTGGGATGGGGGCTGCAGCCGGGGCGGGGGCATCCCTGGGGAGGGGAGGGGAGGGGTTCAGAGAGCAGGAGGGGTGCTCAGGGCGGGCAGGGGGATGCATGGGCAGCAGGACACTGAAGGTGGGCAGGGGATGCTTGCACAGGAGGACGTTTGGGGTGGGCAAGGGGATGCTGGAGGTGAGCAGGGGGGAATTTGGGGTGGGCAGGAGATGTTTGGGGTGGGCAAGGGGATGCTGAGGGTGGGTAGGGAGATATTTGGGGAGGGCAGGGGGATGTGCGGGCAGAGGGATGCTCAGGACGGGCAGAGGGGTGCTGAGGGGAGCTCCCCCCCGCCCCCCCGGCCCCCTTAGGCACGCAGCTGACGCGGGAGCAGTGCCAGGTGGCAGCGGGGCGGCTGTCCTGCGTGGCCCCGTCGGGCCGCGATGCCTGCCTGCAGGCGGGGTGCTGCTACGATGACACGGACCGTGCAACGCCCTGCTATTACGGCAACACAGGTAGGGGGCTCGGGGCGGGGGGGTCGCCCCGTCACCTGCCGGTGCCCTGCGGCCGCTGCCTTGCCCGTAACCGGTGCCGCCGCGTGCCGCAGCCACCGTGCAGTGCCTGCCGGAGGGGCACTTCGTGCTGGTGGTGCCGCGGGGCCTCTCCGTGCAGCCCTACAACCTGGACAGCGTGCGCCTGGCCAGCAGCACCCAGCCCGGCTGCCAGCCCGCCCAGGCCACCGAGACCTTCGTCATGTTCCACTTCCCCGTCACGCAGTGCGGCACCACCGTGCAGGTTGGGGACGCAGCCCCCGGGGCTGTGGGTCCGGGAGGTGGGAGGGGGAAGCCTGACACCCCCCCACACACACACACATCCCCCCCAAGGTGATCGAGGACCGGCTGATCTACGAGAACCAGCTCATCTCCACCATCGACGTCCAGCCGGGTCCCCGCGGCTCCATCACGCGGGACAGCGTCTACATGTAAGGGGACGCGGGGTGGGGGCGTGGGGCAGCAGGACCCCCCCCCCGCCACGCGGCTCACCCCGCTGGCTCCCCCCGCAGCCTCCACGCCCGCTGCATCTACAACGCCAGCGAGCTGCTGCCGCTGCGCCTGGAGGTGGCCGTGCCCCCCACCGCCGCCCCCATGGCGCAGCCGGGGCCGCTGCGGCTGCAGCTGCGCATCGCCACCGGTGAGCAGCCCCGCGTGGCCCCCCCGTCTGTCCCCCTGCCCGCCCCCCCGAGGGCCGCAGCCCGCTCAGCATCGTGCCCTCCCGCAGACGAGAGCTACAGCGCCTACCACAGCGACGGCGACTACCCCCTGGTGAAGGTGCTGCGGGACCCCATCTATGTGGAGGTCCGGCTGCTGCAGAAGACCGACCCCAACCTGGTGCTGGTGCTGCACCAGTGCTGGGCGTCCCCCAGCACCGGCCCGGCGGCCGAGCCCCAGTGGCCCATCCTGGTGGACGGGTGAGCAGGCGGGGAGGGGGCGGCCGGGGGGGGCTCGCAGGCACTGACAGCGGGTCCCGCTCTCCAAGGTGTCCCTTCGCTGGGGACAACTACAGGACGCAGCTGGTGCCGGTGGGACCCGCCTCGCCGCAGCTGCCCTTCCCCAGCCACTACCAGCGCTTCGTCGTCTCCACCTTTGCCTTCGTGGAGACCCCCTCCATGGCGGTGCTGGAGGGAGAGGTGAGGCGGGGGGGCGCGGGTCCCCGTGCTGCGGGGGTCCCCTTGCTCTGCGGGACACGGAGCACGGTGTGACGTGTCGCCGCGGCTCGCAGGTGTACATCTTGTGCAGCGCCTCGGTGTGCCACCTGGCGCAGCCCGAGCCCTGCCGGCCCTCCTGCCAGCTGGCCGTGCCCTCCCGTAAGTGTGACTTGGTGTGGGGGGGTCCTGGCTGCCCCTGGCTCTCCCACACCAACCCCCCACGCCCCCTCCCCAGGAGCCCGCCGGTCAGCGGGGGACAGGGGGACAGCGAACGCCGTGGGCACAGTCACCTCCCAGGGACGAGTCGTCTTCCCCAAGAGGCCTGCGGCGGGGAGAGGCTGAGCCCCGCGCTGCCGCTTCCCTGGGGCACTGGCTGCCCTCCTCCTCCTCCTCCTCCTCCTCCTCAGCCCCTGCCTCCGGGCCAGCCCCCTGGGTGCCCCTGGCCCTGGCGGCAAGCAGGAACCCCGAACAATAAACCAGTGAAGAGCACGGCTGCGGCCGCACGATCGTAGCGTCTTGTCTGTGCAGGAGGGGAGCTCCATTGCAAAAGAAAAGGCTGAAGCCTTGGAGCTGCCGTGGCCGCACATCCTCTGCCCCGCGGTTACTGCCCCTCAGACAGCACAGAGCCAGGGGAGGGAGGGGAGCGCCCCGCCGCCCCTGCCCCTGCCCTCACCCCGCCCTGGCAGCAGCACACCCTTCCCCAGCGGGCTGAGCACGGCTAAGGTGAATAATTCTTTATTTCCATAACGAAACTAGGTAACTGCTTACAAAACCTGCACAGTCCCCCCCTTCCCTCCACACGTCCCCCCACCAACCCGCCACAAACTTCCACCCGCGCGTGGGTCGGAGCCGTTCGGTGCATCAGTTACAGCCACGGAAGAGAATCTAAAGCCAGAAAGACAAACACCAAACTGGAAAAGAAGAAAAATCTGAAACAACAAATCCATGAAGCATGGGGAGGGCGACATCCAACTACCTTCCCCTCTGCCCACAGCTAGAGCAGGGGAGCCTAAAGGAGTAACAGAACACCTCCCTCCCTCCCTCCCCCCCCGTTCCCTCCCCCCCGACCCCCCACCCACCCCAAACCCCAGCGCTGCAGCGGGAGACGCCGGCCCCAGGCCTGGGGCTACAGGCTGTAGAACTTGAGGCTCCGGTCCATGCCCGTCGAGGCGATGAACTTGGCGTGGTGGCCGAAAGCCACTCCCGTGGTGAGGCCGCTGTGCTCTGGGGAGGGGAGGCAGCAGGTGGTTAGGGCACAGCCGGGCCGAGGCGCTTCCCCTCCCGCCCTCGCCCCCCTGCCCCGCACCGGTGAAGTGGAGGATTTCCGTCCACTGCTTGCAGATGTAGATCTGGACGTCTGTCCCGCCCAGCGCCAGGTAGGTGCCGCTCTGGTCAAAGATGAGCGACTTCACCTGTGAAGGAGAGGGGCAACAAGGCTTCAGGACGTGCCCGGGAAGCTCCAGCTGCCGTGCCGGGGGGGGGCAGCACCTCCCCTCTGCCCCAACACCCACGCAGCGCCACCGGCACCTCCACGTCAGGCTTCCCAGAGCGCGTGAGCGGGGCTGGGGTGGCCAACGGCGGCCCGTAGGCTGCCAGCTGCGGGGAAAAGGGACTGCCACACACCTCGAAGTTATTGTCCAGCTGCAGCGTCTTGAAGTTCTTGAGCTTACGCAAGTCCCAGAGCTTGACAGAAGAGTCGTCTGCAGCTGTGGCCAGGTAGTAGCCGTTCTCGGAGAAGGCGATGCTGGTGATGGGGCCCGAGTGCCCCGGGAAGTTGGCCACGTTGGTGCGTTCCTGGGGACAGGAGGGTCAGACACGGGCCGCTGGCAGGGAGACGCTGCCTCGGGCACCCCAGCCTCCCCAGGGCAGCAAGTTGGCCAGGAAAGCCCAGGTGACAACAGCCCCCAGGGGACAGCAACACTTTGCACGTTCCCGGAGAAGCAGGGATGAGGAAAGCCCCAGGGCTGCGTCCCCGCCATGCGGCACCAAACTCCCTCTGCTGTTCACATCGGCCCCAGGGACACTGGAGAGCAGATCCCTACAGCTATCGCTCTGTCCGTGTAGCTCAGCCCACGGCAAATTGCACAGTCAGGCTGCTGCAGAGTTAAAATGGCCCAGCGAGCCAGCACGGGGCCACACGCGTTGGTTGGAGCTACGGCACAGCCGCTGGGCACCAAGCCGAACACGCCACTGACTCCCCACCCCCCTGCGTGCCCTGGGCCAGCCCTACCTTCAGATCCCAGATCTTGATCTGAGAGTCCATCGTCCCCGTTCCAAAAATGAGCCCGTCTGGGTGGAACTGGGCGCAGGTGAGAGCTGCAGAGACACAGGGAAACATCGGAGGGCTGAGGAGACTCTGCCCTGGGAGAGCCCTTCTGCCAAGAGCCCCCAGACGAGTTCTCCCATGCTCCGAGAGGCCACGGACCCGTGGGCAGAAAAATACCTCTCTGCATGGTCACGAGAGCCCCCCGGGTGGGCACACTCAGCCTTACCACAGCCAGAGCTCTCATCTGTCACCTTGGTGAGGACACGGCCGGTCTGGATGTCTGAGAAAGCCCAGTACTGGAAGGGAGCAACAGGGTGCTGAGCACACAGCGACGAAGCGGGGTGTCTGCACGCCCTGCGCCAGGTCCGGGCCTCACCTGGTCATCAGAAGAGCTGAGGAGGTAGTCACCCGTGGCGTGCAGACTCAGCCCGGTCACGGAGCCCTCGTGGGCACGCACAACCTGCACGCAGGAGGCGTTGGGCACAGACCAGATCCGGATGGTAGCATCGGGAGAAGCTGAGAACACCAGCTCCTAGAGAGGGACGAGGCAGGAAGGTTAACGCCAAAATACCACCGTGCCTCCATGCGGAAGCTGCCTACAGGCAGGAACTGGTCAGAGAAAGACACAGGGTGCCCAATCTGGGCAAGTCTGGCCGCGAAGGAAGAGGCCAGAGCATGCAGCAGCGCACCTGCGAGGGGTGGAACACGACGCTGGTGACCTTCTTGGAGTGGCCCTTGAGCGTCGCTAGGATCTGCTCTGAGCTCTTGTCAAAGACGATGACGTTTTTATCAGCCCCGCCTGGAAAACACAGCGGGGAGCTGTAAGAGATGGAGCGGGGCCAGCCAAGTCCAGCGTCCACCCGCTGCTCCAGGAGACCTCTGTCCTGGGAAGCTCTGCCATGAGCCGAGAGAATTCCTCACGCCCCTTTGCCCAGCTCAGCCCCCAGAAGCACAAAGGGCCCTGCTCCCAAGCAGCCGCAGGCTCTCTGTTGCCACCAGATTCCCCGTGACACGGAGGCGGCTCCCTTACCGGTGAGGATCTTGTTGGTGTCGGAAGGACAGAGGTCCAAGGCCAGGATCCCCGGGATGCTGGCACTGTGCAGCCCCTGCACGACGCAGAAGGACACCAGATTAGTGCTGCGAGCGAGAAAACGCTCCAAAGGGAACGGAGGGGGCCCTGGAGGGGGCCCAGCGTGCTTTGATTTAGCTGTAGGAGCCCACACCACACGCACCCCAGCACAGATCCCCGTGGGAAGAGCCACGACCCTCTCCTAGCTCTGCCCAGCAGCAGACCCATCGCCTTTTGATATTGCCAAGTGCGTACCCAGCGGCAAGGAAAGAGTTTTCGAGTGCCCGTCCCACATCGCGGCACTCACCACATGCGAGGCGACCTGCCGGTACTTGCTGAGCTCCTCCGGCTTCACCAGCTCCTCCGGAACCGTCTTGCCTCTCTGCAGAAGGAAAACGGTGCAGGGACGAACACCTCAGGACGTGTCACGTCCTAACTTCCCCAGTATCTTGGGAGCAGAACGTGGCTGCTCACCTTCTTACGCTCCGTGGTCAGCACCGTGGCCTTGTCTTGAAGCTGCAAAACGAGAGGACAGCGTCTGCAGCCTGACCTAAGCTCCCGCAGCGGCAGGCTGGAGAACAGCCGCTGAGGTCTGCAGCAGCACGAGCGGCAGATCCTTACCTTCTGGATGATCTCGGGGGTCATGCCTGCGAGCTCTCCCAGGTCCATGGACTCCCCAGCTCCCTGCGGGGCGCACACTCGGTTACACGCGGGAAGGGAGCACAGGGGAAAAGCACCAAGTGCCGCAGTGGGGACTCACCGCCACGTTGGGCTGGGAGGACGGCACGGTCTGGGGCACGATGAGGCCGGCCTGCGGTTTCAGCGTCGCCAGAGCTGTGGAGGCAGAGAAGTCCCGTGAGTCCCTGCCCTCTCTCCCCGAGGCTCACGGCTGCCCTCCTTCCACCGTCACCTTCTCTGGCAGCAGTGACCTCCTTGGTGAGCCGAGCGATGACGCGGCAGGCGGCGTCGTGCTGGTAGAGCGCGTGGGACAGCTCCTGGCGCGTGGTCTGCAGCTGCTGGCGCAGGGTGAAGCTGTGCAGCATGACGGCGTCCTGCCGGGACGGGGCAGAGTCAGGCGGGCAGGCAGACACGCTCAGCCCCGTTACCGGCCTCCGCTCCCGGCCCTCGGCCACCACTCACCCACTCATCCTGCAGCGCCTTCAGGATGGCCGGGATGCTCGTGGCAGACGGCGGCTTGGGCCGGATCGGGTGGGCGACTGCCAACGGGACAGCACGGGAGGGTCAGCCGCGTCCTCCGCGCCCCGCAGCCCCCCCGGGACCGGCCTTCCCCTCCACGCCCCGGCCCTGCGGCCCGGCCTCGTGCCCGCACCGGGAGGCTCAGCCTGCCGCAGCCCCGGGGAGGGCCGGGCCCCGCCGCCCGCCGGTACCCTTGATGTCGATGAGCTGCTCCTCGGACAGCGGCTGGTTGTTGACGGGGTCGGTGCCGTTCTCCGCGATGTACTTCTCGATCAGCCGCCGCTCGTAGACGTGGTTGGAGACGGGCGAGACGCATGGGTGCTCGGGGACCTCGTTGGAGACTGTGGGGAGGGCGCGGGTCACGGCGCGGCACCGACACCGGTACCGACACCGGTACCGACACCGGTACCGGTACCGGCAGGGCCCGGGCCCCGGCCCCCCCCCGCCCCCCGCCGCCGCGCCCCGCGCTCACTGGAGCAGATGAGGGCCATGGCGGGCCCTGCGCTGCCGCCCCGCTCCGCTTCCGCCCGCGGGCTCCGCTCCTGGCTCCGCTTCCGCTTCCGGTCCCGGGGCGGCGCGCGGAGCCCCTCCGCCGCTCCCGCCGCCTCACGCGGGCTCCGCCGCCGGAAACGGAAGCGCTCCCGGCGCGCCCCGCGGCGGGGGCGGGGCCACAGAGGCGCCCCGGACTACAACTCCCGTGGTGCCCCGCGCCGCAGGGTCCGTCCGCGCGCCCCCGCCCGCCCGGCCCCGCAGCGCCCCCGTGCGGCGGCGGGGTACGGGGGGGGGGTCACGGGGTGGGGGGGGGCTCGGGCTCTTGGGGAGGGGGCCCGGGGGGGCGGGGGGGGCTGGGGAGGGCAGATTGGGGGGGGGGGTAAGGGGGGGGAGGGGGGGGCGGGAGGAGGGGATTTGGGGGGTGCTGGGGGTGTTGGGGGGAATTTGGGGGGTGTTGGGGGGTAATGGGGGGGGTTGAAGGGCATGTTGGGGGGGTTGGGGGGCTGGGGGGGGATGAATGGGGACGCACGTTAGGGGGGATAATGGGGGGGTACGTTGGGGGGGGTTATGTTGGGCTAGGGGGTGCTGGGGGTCCCCCAGGGGGGTGGGGGGGACCGGGGGGGGGGGCACACTGGGCACAGGGGTCCCGGGGGGGAGCGGAGGTGCTTGGCAGGCAGGGGGGATGGTACGGGGGGGGGCACAGGCCCTGCTGTCCCTGCTGCCCCCCCCACGGTGCTGCTCCCCGCAGAGCCCCCGTGCCGGAGGCAGCGCTGGGGATGGGGGGCGGCACCGGGGGGAGCCGGGCCCTGCTGGGGGCCGCGCTGCTGGCGCTGCCCTGGGCCCCCTCGCTGGCGGCGGTGGCGGCGGGGGGGGGGCCCCGAGGGCTTCGGGAGCCATGCCGTCACCGCCACCGACGACCTGCTGTGGCGGCTGGGCCACGCCACCTGGGCCAGGCTGGAGGGCTGGCTGGGCCCCGAGCCGCTGCGGCTGCTGGCGGAGGTGAGCCCCGGACCCCTTTTTGGGGGGGTTACGGGGACACCGGGGGGGGGGTGTGTCGCCCCCCCAGACCCCGAGCACCCGCTCTTCTCCCCCGCAGGGCCTGGCCGCCATGCTGTGGCTCATCTCCTCCGCCATCTCGGCCGCCCTGGCCGTGCTCAGCGCCATCACGGGGGACATCCTGAGCGCCTGCGGCCTGGGCGGTGAGTGGACGTCCCAGCGAAGCCGGTGACACCCCCCCACAGCACCACCACCACCCCCCCCGACCCCGTTGTTTTCCCCCTCCAGGGGCCTGGCTGGTGCGCGGGGCGGCGCTGGCCCCCGGCGAGGTGCAGCGGGTGCTGCTGTGGGGGCTGGCGGCGCTGGCGGGGGCCCGGCTGCTGCCGCGGCTGCTGGGGCTGGTGCTGGCCCCGCTGCGGCCGGCGCTGCGCTGGCTGAAGCTGTGCTGCTTCCTGGGAGCCTTCCTCCGCGTGGCGGCCGCCGAGGGCAGCAGCCCCACGGCGCAGGCGGCGATGCTGCTGGGGCTCTGGGGGCTCTACGTCCTGCTGGGGGGCGGCGGGGGGCACCCCCCCAGCCCCGAGGTGCGGCTGGAAGCCGCCATCCACAGCCTCGAGTGGAAGGTGGAGGAGCTGTGCCGGCGGCAGAGGTGGGGGGGCCCCCAGAACCGGGAGGAGGAGTGAGAGGGTGCGGGGGGGGGCCTGGGTTGCCCCCCAGCCCCATGTGTGTGACCCCCGGTGTGTCCCCCAGCGTGTGCGCCCCCCCACCCCGCTCACCCCTTCCTCCACCACACGTGTGCCTGGTGACCCCATGGGGCAGGCGCCATCCCGGCAGCCCCCGTCCCACTGCCCCCCAAAGCTGGGGAGCCGCTCCCCGTGCCCCCCCCTCAGTGCCTTCACCGAGCCCACGGTGCTTTGTCCCCCAGGGGGCACGACAGCAGCCCCCAGCCCCAAACCCTCGCCCACCAAAGAGCAGAGGGCAGCCTGTCCGTCCGTCCGTCTCCGGAGGTGGCTGGGGGGCGGGAAGGGGACCCCGAAGATGGGTGTCGTCCCCCCCGTGGGATGGCGGCCGTGCCCCGTGCTGCCTGCTCGGTTTGCAAGCTGCTTTTTAAACGGTTTTGGGTTTTTTATTTGCGGTGCCAAATAAATAGTTTCACAAGTGTCCTTGTGCTGCCTGGCCGACCCCGTGGGGAAGGGGTGAGCGCCACGGGGTGCTCAGGGTGCAGGTGCCTCGGTCCTGGGGGGGACACAGAGGACGCCGGGGACGGTGGCAGGCGGGGACGCGCTGGGCCAGCGTGCGCTGTCCCCATCTGTTTGCTGAGGTGGGGGAGCAGGGGCATATCTGTGCCAGGAGCCGGCCCCGTTGCCCTCTGGCCGTCCCTGCCCTGTGCCTGGTTGCTGGGCCCCCTCGGCCCCCCTGCCTGGCCATGCTTGCGCCCCGTGTCCCCAGCTCTCCCAGTGCCCTCGGTGTCCCCAGCCACTCCAGTGCTTCCAGTCCCCCCCAGTGCTCCTAGTCCCTCCAGTGTTCCTAGTTCTTCCAGTGCCCCCAGTCCCTCCAGTGCCCCCAGTCCCCCCAGTCCCCTCAGCCCTTCCCATTCCACTCAGTGTGCCCAGTACCCCCCAGTGTCCCCAGTTCTTCCAGTGCCCCCAGTTCTTCCAGTGTCGTCAGCACCCTCAGTGTCCTCAGTCCCTCCAGTGCCTCCAGTCCCTCCCGGTACCCCCAGTGTCCCCAGACCTTTCAGTGCCCCCTTTTCTTCCAGCGTGCCTAGTCCCACCAGCGTCCCCCATCCCTCCCAGTCCGTCCCAGTGTCCCCAGTCCCCCGCAGTGGCCCCCACCCCTCCCGGTCCCCCCCAGCGCCCTCGGCCGCCCCGCCCGCCGGGGGTCCCGGTGCGCCCGGCGCTGCGCACCCCGGCGCGGGGTCCGGGGCCGGGAGTTTAGGACCCGGCGGGGCGAGGCGGCGCCGGTGCCGGTCCCGCCCCGGCCCCATTGTCTGGGCACGGAGGCGGAGGGACGGCAGCGGCGGCGCCGCTCGCACGGACGCGCCGCGGAGCCCTCCCGGCCCCGGTACCGGCCCCGGTACCGGCCATGGCCCCGGCCCCGGGGGCCCGCCTGGCGCTGCTGGCCGCCGCCCTGCTCGGGGCATCAGGTGAGCGCGGCCGCGTCGGCACCGGGCACCGGGCACCGGGCACCGGCACCGGGCACCGGCACCGGGCACCGGCACCGGCACCGGGCACCGGTAGCGGTACCGGCACCGGCAGCCCGGGATCCGCGCCCCCCGGCATCTGCTCCCTCCTGGGAGCCGCCGGGAATCCGCTCCCCGCGCCGCACCGGGATCCAGCGGGGATTCCCCCGCGCACAGCGGATCCCCTGCGATCCCCGCGGTGCCCCCCCCGCCCCTTCTGATCGGATTCCCCGGGCTCCGGCTGGGACCGGCCCCGTGCGACCCCCGGGCTCCGGCTGCCCCCCGCCTGGATCCGACCCTGCGGGACCCAGCTCCCCGCGGCGCTCCCCCAGCCCCGGGGGGTTGGGGCCGGGACCAGCGACACCCCCCCTCGGCACCCAGCACCCGTGGGAGCGGGGACCCCTCGGGCCCCCCACACCGGGGCACCCCCGGGGGGCGGCACCGGCTCGTCTCCCTGCGTGCCCCAGAGCGAAGCACTGGGGTAGGGGCTGCGGCCCCCGTGCCCCCCCCGTCCCCCCCGAGGCCGGTGACAGCGGTCCCCGTCCCCGCAGCGAGCGGCGACTGGGCCCCCCCGGAGCCCGTGTTCCTGCCGGCGGAGCTGGAGGTGCTGGCCGTGCCCGAGCACTACCGGCTGCAGCGGGCGGACGGGGACCTGCCCGCCAACACCTCCCTGCGTGCCCGCACCGAGACCTTCCTGCTGCTGCCACACGGCTCCGGCGCCCAGCCGCTGCTCCGGGCGTCCTACCCACCCTTCACCACCCGGCAGGTAACGCCACCCCCCCGGCCCCCCCCGGCCCCGGGGCTGCCGGGATCCCACCAGCATCCTCGTCTGTTCCAGGAGGTGCCCACTGAGAGCCCCCCGGAGAAGGACGGCTGGGCTGTCCGCGCCGTGTCCCTGGAGAGCGCCGTGTCCCCAGACGAGCCCTTTGCCCGCGTCCTCTTCCACCTGCGGGGCCCCGACTGGCTGCCCGGGCAGCGGGACCGGCGCGGGGAGCGGGACCGGCGCGGGGAGCGGGACTTGCCCTGCGTCACCCTCCATGCCCACCACCGTGGCCGGGTGGCACGGGGCGCCTGCCGCCTGCAGGTTGGTGCTGCCCACTGGGGCTGGGGGACCCCACTTTGGCTCCCCCCTTCCTCTGAGCCTGCTGCCTCTGTATCCCCCCCAGGCTCCTCTGGGCGTCTGCGTGGTGGAGCTGGAGATCCCCCCCCGCTGGTTCTCCCCGGCCGCCCCTGCCCCGCGCGCCCCCCTGGAGCCGGCCGAGCTGCACTATGGCGTGGTGGGGCCAGGGGCATGCGGCCGCGCGGGGGGCCGGGGGGGGGACGCGGGGCCACGGGAGGCCCCGCGGTACCTGGGGCCGCTGGAGCTGCGCGTGGCGGCGCCGGCACGGCGGCAGGAGGTGCGGCTGGACGAGCGGGTGCTGCTGCGCGTCCCCGACGCCACGCTGCGCCCCGGGCAGCGCTTTGCCGCCACCCTCGCCCTGCGGCACAACTTCACCGCCCAGCAGCTGACGCTGCGGTGAGACCCCGGGTGTGGGGATGGGAGTGGGAGGCAGGGGCCGGGGGGGCCACAGCGTGACGCGTCCCGTGTCCCCCCCACACCTTGTCCCCCAGGATCAAGGCCAAGAAGGGGCTGCTGGTGGTGGCAGCCCGACCCGTGGACCCCGCCTGGGCCGTCCAGCTGGAGCGCACCCGCGGCCCCAAGCACTGGACGGCCGTGGTGACGTGCCGGCGGAGCGGGGACGCCCGTGGGGACTGGAGGTAGGGGCAGCAGTGCCAGAGGGAGCTTCTGCATGGCGCCCAGTGTAGCCCAGTATGGCCCTGCTGGGGCACGGGGACCTGTGCGTTGCACTGCTCCCATCCCAGTGTGGCCCAACAGGGGGACTGGGGCTGTGGGATAGCCCCCATTCAAGTCATAGGTTGCAGGACAGCTCCATCCCAGTAGATCCCAGGTGGGGTTGTGGGTGGCCGCATCCCAGTAGCTCCCAGCCCGGGACACGACTTTTCAGGGCATCGGAGGCGGTCGAGTTCCTGCACCTGGACCTGGCAGTGGAGAATGGGACAGGGGGGCTGGCGCCGGCGCGGCCCCTCACCTGGCAGGTGGAGTACCCCGGCCAGGACCCCGAGGCGCAGAAGGACAAGCTGGTGTGGGAGGTGCAGGTGTCGGAGCGGGACGTGCGCGCCCTCGTCCCCTTGGTGCAGGTGGGTGCCCCCCCGGTGCCCATCCCCCCCGGCCTCCCTGCTGTGCTGCGCTCTCAGCCCCGCTCTGCCCGCAGGAGCTGGAGCTGGTGAACACGGCCCCGCTGACCGGCGTCCCCCGCGCTGTGCCGGTGACGCTGGTGACGGTGGAGGCGGGGGGCGGCGTGGCCGAGGTCACCGAGCCGCTGGGCTGCGAGTCGGCTGACAAGCAGGTGCTGCAGGTGAGTGGGGTCCCGGCCCCCCTGGAACTCCCTCCCGGGGGGCTGCCAGCCCCCTACCCCTCTGTGTCTCCCCCCCCCAGGTGGCAGACAGCTGCGACGCAGTGTTCGTGGGGGGCAAGGAGAGCCGGGGGGCACGGGGGGCACGGGTGGACTTCTGGTCACGCCGCCTGCACGCCTCTCTGCTCTTCACCGTCTGGGCCCCGCTGCTGCCGCTCCGCATCCAGCTCGGTGACACCACCCTGGAGCAGGTGCGGGGCTGGCGCCTGCCTGGTGCCACCGAGAGGTGAGATGATCCCACCGCCAAACCGCTGCCACCAGCCACCGCCGTGGCGTGGGCCAGGAGGGAGCTGGAAGCAGGAGGAGGTGCTGAGCCCCACGGCACTCGTGCTGCACGTCCCTGCCCCACTAAGCCCCAAGGCACTTGGGACACATCCCTGCCGTGCTGAGCCCCCTGGCGCTCATGCCACGTCCTCCTGCCCCACCCCACGGCATGCCCCCTGCCCCACAGAGCCCTGCAGGGCTGGCGACGGACATATCCCTTTGTCCCCAGTGCTGACGGGGAGGCGGATGAGCCCGGGGAGGAGGCTGAGCGGCGGGCGAGGGGTTGCCGGCCCCAGTACCAGCGCACGTCAGTGCGGTTCCTGGCGCACTTCGTGGCGCACCCACGGGACGGTGGCCGTCACCTCTCCTACCTGCCTGGCCCCGAGTGGCTCCTGGATGTCACCCACCTGGTGGCTGGCCGGGCACGTGTGCAGGACCCCCGTGTGGCGTCGCTGGAGGGGGACACCGTGGTGGTCGGCCGGGAGCCCGGCGTCACCTCTGTGGAGGTAGGCTCGGGGTGCGCCGTTCAGGGAGGCGTGGGGCTGGAGGGGTGGCGGTGCTGGGGCTGGGAAGGGGCCTGACGAGGTGCCCCCTGTGCCCCCAGGTCCGCTCCCCTGTCTCGGACTCCATCCTGGGCGAGCAGATGCTGGTGGTGTCGGAGGAGAAGGTGACGGTGACAGAGCTGCGTGCCCAGGTGGTGGCGGGGCTGGCGCTGGCGCTGCAGACGGAGCCGGGCCGCCCCGGCGTGGTCACGGCCACCTGCCAGGGGATGACCACGCTGCGGGCCCCCAAGCAGGTGAGGGGGCTGCGGGGAGGTGTGGGGGTGCTCGCGGTGCCCTGAGCCCTGGTGTCATCCCCGGCGTCCTGGCAGGAGGCAACGCTGTCCGTGTGGCTGTCCTTCTCCGACGGCACGCTGGCCCCGCTGGAGCTGTACGGCTGGCAGGATGTGGCGCTGGCCGTGGCCTCGCTGGACCCTGCCGTGGTCACCGTCACGGGGGGCTTGCCCGGGGCCCCCGCCTGGCGCCCACGGGTGCTGGCAGAGGGGCCGGGGCGGGGGGCCCTGCTGCAGCTCAGCCTGCACCCCCCGGACGCCTGCCGCCGCGGCCGGCACCGGGCGGCCGCTCTGGCCACCGGTTCTGCCTGGCTGGAGGTGGGGGCTGCCCGGCGTGGGGCCCCCCCCGGCAGCCCCCGGCCCCCTGCCCCCTTCCCGCGGGCCGAGGGGGCCATGTCGGGGGAGGCGGTGACGGCGGCCGGTGAGCCCCGCAGGAGGAACCCCGGCGGCGTGGGACCGGCCTCCACCAAGCTGCAGGGGCTGGGGTCTTCCTCTGAGGAGGAGGAGGAGCAGGGGGAGGAAGTCCGCGGCCGTGCTGGCAGGGAGGAGGAGGAGGAGGAGGAAGAGGAGATGGTGAAGGCCCCGGCGCGGGTGACTGACCTGGAGATCGGCATGTACGTCCTGTTGGGCGTCTTCTGCCTGGCCATCTTCATCTTCCTCGTCAACTGCATCTTCTTCGTGCTGCGCTACCAGCAGAAGGAGCCCCCCGACGCCGGTGCAGCCCCCTCGGCCCCCCAGCCCCACAACTGGGTCTGGCTGGGCACCGACCAGGAGGAGCTGAGCCGGCAGCTGGACCGCCAGCAGCCGGAGCCCCCTGCCCCGCCGCCCCCCCAGGTGGGCACAGAGGCCGGGCGCTGCTGCTGCGGGGACCCCCAGGCACCCGACGTGGGGCCTCCCTCCGGTGCCCCGCCGCCACCCGGCACCCCCCTGGCCCGCAAGGAGGGGGCTGCGCCAGGGGGCGGCCGGCGGAAGCGCGTGGAGTTTGTCACCTTCGCGCCCCCCCGTGCCCCCGAGGAGCCCCCCCAGCCCACCCCCAACGTCCAGTCCATCCTCGTGGCCAGCGAGGACGACATCCGCTGGGTGTGCGAGGACATGGGGCTGCGGGACCCGGAGGAGCTCAGGAGCTACATGGAGAGGATCCGGGGCAGCTCCTGACCCCGGGGGCAGCTCCTGCCCACCCCCCCTCCCCGAGCTGGCACTGCCCCAGGGGCACCTGTATGGGACTGGCCTCCTCCCTGTCCCCGTCCCTCCTGGTGGCCTGAGCCCTGCCCCGGCAGGGACATCGGAGGGCCTGGCCCCACAGGCTGTTGGGGTGGCAGCCGCCCGCCCCGCGGCATCCCTCCTGGGGAGCCGCCGTGGTGCCGCAGGGCGCGGGGAGGCTGCGGCGGTCCCCCCCTTGCTGTGGGTCTCATTGCGACGTTGTGTTCATAGTGCTGATGATGAGTCCTGTGGTCCGACCCGGGGAGCGCCCCGCGCCCCCTCTCCCCCCGGCCACACGTCCGTTTTGTATCCATAACGCTGTGGGATGGGGCCGCTGCGGGGGCCTGTTATTTATGGAAGATTTTTAATTCTGACGTTGTTACAAAAATAAAATATTTAAAAAAGCGGAGCGGCTCCCGTGCCGTGGTGTTGCTGCAGCAGGCAGGGGCTGGGTGCTGGGGGTGCCGTGGTGCTGCCGGCACGGCCGGGCTCCGCCAGGCACAGTGGGGCTGTGAGGACAGCCACGGGGCCGTTCGCCTTCTCCGGCTCCTCTCCTCCCAAGCCCAGTGGCTCAGAGTGGGGGGTGAAGGGCTGCGGGTGAGGGGGGGTGAAGCTCTGACACCCGTGGGTGCCTGCCCACGGCCTCACCCCCAGAAAATGGTGGAGGAGGAGGGAGCCTCACGTGGAGCTCTTTCACTCCAGGGAGCTCCCAGAGCCTGGGGGGACCCCACTCGCCCTGTGCTGCCCAGCCCAGGTCCCTGGAACGTGGGGATGTTGGGAGCTGTGCAGCGTGGCTCCCACAAGACCCTCATCCTGGGGGTCCCGAGCGCGATGCAGTGTGGCACCGCAAGGTCCCGCAGTGCCTTGAGCTGCTCCCGAAGCACGGTGGGGACCCTGAGAGCACGTGGCGTGGTCCCCGAGCGAGGGCCACCTCCGTCTGCCCCCGGGGTGCCGCTTCCCCCGGGGCGCGCAGTGGTTTGCTGTGGCAGGATGGAGCCACCCCCACACTCAGCCCCGGGGTGCTGGGCTGGCTTCCTGCACACCTCAGCCAGACACGGAGCGAGCGGCGGCACGGGGCCACGTCCCAGCCACGTCCCCGGCGCTGAGCACGGCAGTGGGAAGGGGGGAGCGCCATGGGGCTGCCCGGCAGCCGATGAGGATGGAGGTGCTGTGCCTGCTCGTGGCGGCTCTCTGTGCCGCGGCTCCCGGACCAGGTATGGCGCCGTCCCCGGCCTCTCCCCCAGCCTCCTCTGCGTGCCAGGGATGTCACCAGCATCGCTTCGGGTTCGGTGTGGAGCGAGGATGCTCTGCAGATGTGGCCTCCTTTCCCTCCATGAGGTGGTCAGCAGGGTCCAACCATCACCTCGCCTTGCTGCATCCCTGCTTGGGGGCCGTTGAGCTCGGGAACCCCAAAGGAGCTCCCTGGGCTGTCCTGTCCCTGCTCCCCCCGAGCAGAGGATGGCGTGGGCATGACCCCGACCTGCTCTGGCAAGGGGCTGCGTGGCTGCTGCACTGCTCCCCAAAACATTTCTCCAGCGATTTTATGGGCGCCTGTGCACCTCAGCAGCCCCCAAGGTGGCAGTGGCGGAGCTCACCCCTCTGCCGCTTGGCTCGAGGATGCTTCCCCTGCTCTTCCCTGCTGCGGGGACCCCCAGGCTCCCTCTTGTGTCCCCCCAGTGCTGTCAGGTAGGTGAAATGCTTTGCCATCGGCATGCCTGTTCCCTGCAGGCACGAGCCCAAAGGATCCCATCCTACCCTATCCCATCACCCGCCGCCACTTTTGGAGCAGATTTTGAGCTCCAGTAGGGTTCAGGGTGGTTTCACTCCTGAAATGGCTGACAGAAGCAGCTGCCAGCCCTGCTGCCGGTTGATCTGTGACTGATCATCAGTGTCCGCGCTCCAGCTGACGGCTCCCACTGCCCCCGTCCTGCCACATCCAGGGGCTACGGGCTGGGTTCCCCGTGGAGCAGCAGCCTGAGCCGTGCCCAGCTCGCAGGGAAAACTGTTTTTTGCACAAGACTGTTGTTTCGCAGATGATGGGAATGAAGCGTGTTGTTTCCTGTGGAGTATCGCTGAGCGAAGGTGAAAGCAGGCTTTACCACCACCGCAGGCTGATGCGCTGCAAAAAAGTGCCCTTGTTTTTGTAAGAAACCATCTCTGCAATAGCTGCTCCTCTTCCTGAGCTGAGGAGCGAGGCCTGAGGCTGCGAGCTTGCAGCCCGTTACAGCGGAGGCGGAACAGATTTTGCCAGCAGCATGTGCACGGTGCCTTGCACGCAGCAGCTTTGCCCTCGCAGCCTTCTGCCTGCAGCCACCCCAGTGGCGACGTCCAGGCAGCACCAAAAGCCCCGGCTGGGCCTGGCTGGGCAGCGGGGGCTATGCTGGGAGCTCCCCAAAGCAGCCCTGGGTCGTGTCCCCCGACACCGGGAGGCTGATGTGTAGCCGCAGAGGTTGGGTTTTAGGAGCGCGAGAGACATTCCTGCATGGGCCTCTCTGGGCCCCCATTTTGTGGCAGCCTCTAGGTGCCATTTTGTGCATCCTTCCCCAGCACGACTCCACTCGCTGGGGGGCCGAGGCATACACCCTCGCACCCTCTCCAGGTGTCCCCACATGGGGCTCGGGCAGCCTGGTGGCTTTGAGGGTGAATGGGGGACGTCGGTGGTGGACGTGGGGGCACATCATGGCCAGGGGTGTGGTGGCTCTGGCTGTGTGTCTGTCTGTCGGCACAGCCGTCCGTCCATGCCGTCTTTCAACTGCATCTCCCTGGCCGCCTCCTGCCTGGTGCCCGTGGTGGGGACACGGCTGGGGCGAGGGCACGGGGTGGGAGGACAGGGCCGGGGGCTCCCGGAGCTCAGCCCCAAACCTCTGACCCCTCCACACAGCCCCGGCGGAGCCAAGGGGGGCCCCCACCAGGGCAAAGAGCGGCGCGGCTGGGAACGCTTCAGTGGAACCAGGTGAGAGCGGGTCTCCTGGGGGGGGCAGCCAGAACCAGGGCCCCTCCGGCGCCCTCCACCCATGCCGTCCGCAGGTCCCCCCGGCGAGGCCGTGCTGCGCCTGGCTGGCGGAAGCGACCGCTGCGAGGGCACGGTGCAGGTGCTGCAGGGGGGCCGCTGGCTGCCAGTGTGCCGGCGGTCCTGGCACGCCGCAGCCTCCCAGGAGCTCTGCCGCCACCTGCACTGCGGGGATACCGAGGAGGACGCCACGCTGCCGAGCCTGCCGGGGGAAGGCAACAGCACCGATGGCTGCCCCGTGGTCATGGCCAACTGCAGCGGCTGGGGGCTGGAGCCGTGCTGGCTGCGCTTGGCCACCGAGCCAGGCTGCTGCGCCGCGGGGCCGGCTCACATCACCTGCACGGGTAAGAGCCACCAGGGCATACTGGTGCCAGGACGAGCCGGTGGCCACCACCGCACCCTCCCGGCACGTGGGGGCTCCCGGAGGTGCCAGCAGCGCCCCTCCATCCCGACAGGTGCCCCAGCACTGCGGCTGGCGGGCGGCCGGAGCCGCTGCGAGGGCCGCGTGGAGCTGCGGCAGGCGGGCGTCTGGGGCACGGTGTGCGACGACGGCTGGGACCTGGCCGACGCCACGGTGGTGTGCCGGCAGCTGGGCTGCGGCTGGGCCCTGCACGCCCGCGGCGACGCCTCCTTCGGCAGGGGCCTGGGGCCCATCCTGCGGGACGAGGTGAGCTGCGGCGGGCACGAGCAGCGGCTCTGGGAGTGCCCGGCCACGGGCGAGCACGACTGCCATCACAAAGAGGACGCCGGCGTGGTGTGCTCCGGTGGGTCCCCGGTCCCCGCGCCGTGCTGCGGCCACGCGCCCCGGGGGATGGGGGCAGCCCCGGGCAGACGCCCCCACTGTGCCCCCTCCCTGCAGAGCACCAGGAGTGGCGGCTCTCCGGGGGCCGTGACGGCTGCGCGGGGCGCGTGGAGGTGTTTTTCCGTGGGACGTGGAGCACGGTGTGCGACAACTCCTGGTACCAGGTGGAGGCAGGCATGCTGTGCCACACGCTGGGCTGCGGGGAGCCCCTGGAGAGGCCGTCCTTCCACCACACACTGCCCACCAAGATGCTCTACGTGTGCTCGAGCTGGCAGCCCTCGCTGGCGCACTGCCGCTGGACCTACAACAAGTCGGCGCCTTGCCATCAGTCCCGCGCGGCCGGCGTGGTCTGCAATGGTACGGGACCCCCGGCGCTGCAGGGTGGGGTCCCTGCTGGTGACCGCCCCAGCAGGGGGGCTGCAGCCTCTCCCCTCCCCTCCTGCAGGCTCCCAGGGCTTGCAGACACCAGCCCCGACAGTGACGGTGACACCGAGCAGCATCACGGTGCTCAGCAGTGAGTTCCCCACACCGTGGGTCGGGGGGGGGGGTTTAATGGGGCTGCAGCCTTCCCCCTTTCTGGGGGGCAGCCGTGGGGTGGGAGGGCATTGTGGGCATCACAGCCTGTGTCCGTTCTCTGCCCCAGCTGAGGAGGGCTCTGTGGCTGGGGACACGCAGTCCCTCCTGCACATGCCCCTCTTCATCCCATGCCTGGTCCTGGCGGCACTGCTCCTGCTCACCCTGCTGGCCTTCACCACCGCTCTGCTGAGGCTGAGGAAGAGGAGTGGTAAGGAGCACCCCCAAGGGTGCGGGGGCTGCAGACGGGCGACGCCCTCCAGCTGCATCCCAAGCACCCCCTCTGTCCCCGCAGCCCTCACCGTGTGCCCCCCTGGGCCGGTCCTGGTGACCAACAGCACCCAGGGCCTCGACGTGCCCTCTGGGACCTGCAAGAACTACAGGGAGATGCCCCCCAGCCTCCCCAAGGAACCAGGTGGGTCTGGCGGCCACCTGCCCCGTTAGCCCCCGTTAACCCCCGTTAGCCCCCATCAGCCCCATCTCGCCCCACAGCCCCTTCGCCCGTGACCCTTCCCGCTGCCAAGGGCTCTGACTCTTCTGACTCCGACTACGAACACTACGACTTCAGCAGCAAGCCGCCCGTGGCCCTCTCCACCTTCTACAGTGAGCCCCCCCGCAGCAGCCCCCTGCCACCCCGGGTCCCCCCCGCTGACCGGGTCCCCCCCTGCTCTCCCGCAGATTCGCTGCGCCGACGGCCGGGCGAGCAGCAGCCGGGCGAGCAGCTGCACCCGTTGGTGCCCAACCAGGACGGGATGGAGCCGTTCCCTGCAGAAGGTGTGCCAGCCCCCGTACCTCTGTCCCGCGGCACCGTCCGTCTGCCTGCCCACGGGCGGGCGAGCGAGCGCTGCGGCCCCGATCCCCGGGTGACATATGGCCCATGCCCTGCAGTGCCAGCGACGATGCTGTGTTCCCCACCGTGGGGCAGGGCAAACAGCTTGTCCTCCTCCTCCTCCTCTTCCTCCTCCATGGAGCCCTACTGCAACGAGAGCGCGCCCCCCCTGCATGCCTGGCCCTGCCCGCAGCCCCCGGCCTACAGCCCCCCCCAGCAGGCAGCACCCACAGCCCCTGGCTGCACCCTACAGCCATGCACCGGTGAGCACGGGCAGCGGGCTGCGAGGGGACGGGGACGGCAGCAGGGATGGGGACAGCCCCCGGGGTGGGTATGGGGAGGTGAGACCCCCCCCCCAGGGATGGGAATGGGGGGTGAGACCCCCCCCAGAGATGGGAATGGGGAGGTGAGACCCCAAGGATGGGAATGGGGATGGGGACAGCCCCAGGGGTGGGAATGGGGATGGTGAGACCCCAAGGATGGGATCAAGGATGGGGACAGTCCTGGGAAGGGCCACATGGGTGCTGGGGGGGGTGGCAGCAGGGATGGGAGGTGCCAGTGTGAGCCCCTGCCTCCCCCAGTGCCCCCGGCCATGCCCTGCCTGCCCGATCCAGCGCTCGCCCAGCCCCAGGTACAGGTTCCTCCAGCAGCCACCGACCCTGCAGACAGCTCCAGCACCTCCTCGGGGGAGTGGTATGAGAACGTGCAGGGCACAGAGCCGCCAGGGTACCCAACCCCACACCACGGTGAGGACCCCGTGCTGGCGGGGCTCCTGCCCCCAGCCTCCCCCCATGGCCCCGCTCTGCCTGACGGGCTCATCCCTGCAGGCTGGCCGGCTCCATCCTGCCCCCCGGCGCAGGATCCCAACTCCTCTGAGAGCAGCGACTACGATGACATCCAGAGCTCTGGCTGCTGAGGATGGGGATGGGCAGCACCGGGCGGTGGGAAGGGGGCTGCGGGCGCTGTGGAGGACTCGCGGCCACGCTGTTTACATCTCCTTGGGACTTCTCCGTCTGCCTCCTCCGTGTTGGGGCACGGGCAGAGGCGCAGGGGCTCCCGGGGGGATGCTCGGTGCAGGCTGTGCCAGGCTACGTGCTTCCATTAAAAGCTTTTCCCAGCTTGTCACCGTGTCCCTGGGCCACGGGGACGGCTGCTCAGCGGCCCCGCAGTGAGGCTGGGTCTCCAGATGTTCCCGGGGGCTGCTGTCCCCAACACCCTGTGGCAGAGCTCCCCTCCCCAGCCCTCGGTCCTCCCCATCCTGGGCCACCCTCTCAGGGATGTGCTGGCCACCGTAGCCAGCCCAGCCCACAGGCAGCACCCAGCGATCGCAGTGGGGGCCCCAAGCACCCCAAACGCCCGCCCTCACCACGTGCTCCTTCACGGGGAAGCCAAGCTCCCTGACGCTGCCTGGGGCTCCGACCTGCCGCAGTGGAAAATTTGCCCCCCGCCACATCCTTCAGCTGTTTACCGAGCCGAGCGGCTCTGGCAGCCCAGAACAAAGGGGCCATGCCGCAACAACGGAGGAAGCACCAAAATAGCAACAAAGCCCCAGACAAAGGGCAGAGGAGACGAGAGGCGAGAGCGGGGCCGGGAGCAGCACCCGCTGTGGCACGCGGTGCCCGTGGGGTGCCTGGGGCAGGGACGTGGGGCCTGGTCTGCGATTTGTGAGCCGCTGCGCCGCACGGATGCCATCGGCCGGGGACATTCATGCAGCCGTGTGACAGCACTGGGCGCTCGGCGGTGCCGCTTTCACCACCACCAGTGCAACGGCGGTGTGCTGGCAGCCAGCAGGCTGCTCCTGCCCATCAGCAGGCTTCTCACGGGCAGGGAGCACATCAGCACGTCCCATCGCTCTCCCCCGGCCCCTCCAGAAAGATATTACAGCCGTCAGCTGCCGCAGCACACGGATGGTGCCGAGCTGGCTCGCGCTGCCGGCAGCTTGCGGGGATGCTGAGAGCTGCAGCTCCTCTGGAGGAAGGGAGGGCTGGACCCCAGCGCCCGCATCCGCCCGGTTCGGCACCCTCGGGGATGTGGCACGAGGCCTCCCCGGCCTCCCTGTGAGGGCGGCTGGGGTTACGGGTGCCGCTGGGGCTGGCTCGGAGCGTGGCAGAGAGCATTTGGCTTTCCAGGTGGTGAAACCCGGCTGAAGAGCCAGGACCGGGGCAGCTGAATGCACGCGGGAACATGGCCAAGGGCAGCGATGGGCATCCCCGGCATGGTGTCGGGGGGGAATTTGCTGAAATGGTTATTTTCCATCAAGCCAAAACGTTGCTTAGTCTTTTGAAAGCCCGTGGTAACCATGGAAAGATCCGCGGTGCATAGCAGCGTGAGTTCACCCTTTTTTACTCTAAAGGAAACAGGAGGGGTCAAAAATGGGGCAAAGCCCTCCTTGCACACATCCTTCTCCAGAAACGCACATGGAGCAGCCGTCCAGGCTGGCCCCCGCTCCCACCACGGCCGTGCCTTCCCCTTCCAGCCCATGGGGACAGGGAGAAAACCCGATGCTCTCCGAGCTCAGGAGGAGCTGGGGGTCCCCACCTGGCCAAGGGGACCCCGCGGCCGTGAGCTGAGCGCGGAGCAGGGCTCAGAGCATCGCCCGCCTGCTCCGAGCCTCTCTGCGCGGCAACCTGCGGCCGCTTCCTCTTGAGTCATGGAACATCTTCAGCCCAGAGGCAGCTCGGAGGCAGGAAACTCCCAGGGGAGCCGAGGCCCCACTCTGGGGCTGGGGCTGGAGAGGGGTCTTGGGGTGGGGGAAGCCCCACAGGAGCAGGGCACCCTGGGGCCGTGGAGTGTTGGGTGGCCACGGGGCACAGCAGGAGGTGGCGGTGGAGCTCTCGCTGGCCCCACGGCACAGCCGCTTATCAAGAACACCATCGGGTCAATGGCAAACCTTCGTCAGCATGCATGACCTGGATTCAGGGGAATTAATTAGGGCGCAATCAATCAGCGCCTCTCCCATCCCCTGTCTGTCACCACTGGCACCCACGTGCCTCGCAGGGACACGCGGTGTCCCCAGGACGCCTGCAAGAGGGACAAGCAGGGCTGGTGCCAGCGTCAGGGTGCTCCAGGCACACGGTGATGCGGCGCGGTGCGGCTCGGCGGGGCTCGGCGCTGCACGTTTCCTGCCCCGGTGCAGCGGTGCTCGCCCCGACCGGCGACCACAGGCGACGGTGAGGCTGTCGGTGCAGAGGCGAAGCGAGCCCGGACGGACGAGGGAGGCAGCCCCCAGCACGGGGCGGCTAGTTGTGGCAGGAAGCGGTGCCTCGTGAGAGCGGCCGCAGGGCTCCCCGCTGCAGCGAGGGTGGGATCCGGCCCCTCTGAGCACCCGGGCTGTTGGGTTTAGTGGCCACCACTGGTTTACTGTGCCGAAATCCAGGGTGTGGGCTCCCGAAATGGCTCTGAGCTGCAGCTGAGGCCAGTTTTGACCAGTGGGTGCAGCTCCAGGCACTCGGGAACACCCAGGACCCCCCAGCTTCCCTTTGGGTGCCAGCTCCAGGACCCCAGGGTCTGGCTCGGCCACACTGCCCGCAGCTTTGTGGGGGCCCGAGGGAGAGCTGGGGTCCTCCTCACCCCCCAGTACTGGGCACATTCACCCCACCGAGGAGTTGGGGGGGGGCTGACAGGGGAACCCTTGCTGGGGATGGTGATGGGGATTGGGATGAGGTGGGATAGGAATGAGATGGGAACATGGATGGGATGGGATAGGATGGGTTGGGATGAGTAGGGGATGGGGAGTGAGGATGGAGACATGGATGGAGAAGGGATGGGGATGGGATGGGGATTGGCTGGGAACGAGGATAGGGATGGGGATGGGATGGGATGGGGATGGGGACATGGGAGGGGATGGGGTGGGGATGCAGATGAAGTTGAGCCTCTCAGTTTCTCTCTGGTTCTGCAGGACCCAGCGAGGCAGATGGCAGGTTGTGACTTCAAACGAGCGAGACGTGACGCAGAAAACCACAGAGGGAGGAAAAACAGCCTGTTCCTCCCCGTCCCCCCCTCGTCTCCCTTCCCCGGCCTGGGTACAGAGGCGTTGGTGCCCCGTGCTCAGCCGCCAGCGCCGGGGAGGAGGAGGAGGAGGAGGCAGCCAGCGGCCCCATGGCAGCCTGGCCGCCCGCAGTGCGCCTGCTGCTCGCGCTGGGGACATGGGGTGAGTACGGTGGGCTGGGCCCGGGGGGTCGGGTGGTGCTGGGCGCCTACCGGGTGCACCGCACCGTCCCTGCAGCGCCGACACCTCGGGCAGTGGGTGGGGGAAACCCAGCCTGGCCAGAACCCCAAGATAACACGGAGCCCGTGGTGAAACCCCGCTGCTGGGCAGGACGTGGGGGCTCGGTCCCGTGCCTTGTGCTGCGGGTCACCAATGCCTCTCCCTTGGCTCACCCCCTCGCCAGGGTCCCGCGCCCTCCCTGCGCAACCCCCGAACTTGGTGCTGCGGGGGGACTTTTGGGGACAGGGACAGGCAAAGGGGCTGGCCGAGCACAAGGCCACAGTGCCGCCGCGCTGCCGCTGGGGCTTTGGTAGATGAAATGAGAGTGCACACCCAGCGGGTGCCAGTCCCCAAAACGCTGGTGTCCCTGGTGCCGGGCTCCCACCCGGGTGCCACCAGGCTCACGGATCACCGGCTCCTTCCAGAGCGGCCCCCCGGCAGGGCACGGGCTGCCCCAGCCCCCAGCAGCCGCCCCGTCCTTGTCCCACAGCCCCGCGGGGTCCAGCCTGGTGGCAGTGCTCGACTCACCGCAGGGCCACTGCCACCATGCCTGCCTGCTTGGCCTGGGCTTCCTACCAGTAATGACGGTAGCTAGTTAGCGGCAATTAGCAGGTGTGCTTCTCTGTCTTTTTTTTTCAGCAGTAATCATCCACCAGCACGCTGTGGCTGGTTGCGTGAGGTTGCTTGTATTTAATGAAAGGTAGGGAGGAGTAGGGGTGAGGGCAAATTCACTGAGAAAGCCGGAAAATGCTCTTTTATTGCCAAGAAAAAACAGCGGCCTATGGGGTCTGTGCTGCCCAACCTCCCCGCTTGTGGCAAGGCTGGCCGGAGCGCCCGGAATCACCTTTCTCCTCCTAAACACCTGGTGCCAGGTCGTGAGCTGGGGACGCTGCTCATGGTGGGGGCGCCGGGTGCAGGTACAGCTGATCCCATCCCCTTCTCTTGCAGCAATCTGCAGCCACAGAGGAGCGGCCCTGAACCCTACAGGTGAGCATGAGGGGGGGAGCAGCTCCCCGGGACCACCCGGGACTTGTTAGCATGGTGCCTGTCGGACCGGACCAGCACCCGCTGCATCGCGGTGGCTTTGGCCCCACGGCTCCGGCTTTGGGGCTGTGGAACCTGCTCGGTCCCACGAGGCCAGCAGTGGTGTTGTGGTGCCCAGTGTGAGTGTGTGGTACAGGGTCCCGGGGCTTTCATGGCTGCTGCCCGTGCCCCCCGTGCCCCATTTCCCCTGCGCACCCCGAGCAAGCCCCGTTTCCTTCCTGCCCCATGCTGCCAGCAGCCCCGGCTGCCGCAGTGGTGCTGAGCCTCACTGCAGCACCGAGCCAGACCTGGCTGGAAAACCGTCTGGGGGCTATGGGGAGGGGAGGAAAGCCCCTTATGCCTCTGCTCTCCCCGCAGTCCCCCGTCTGCGGCTCACCGGTGGCAGCTGCCGCTGCGCCGGGAAGCTGGAGGTGAAGATGGGGACAGCCTGGAGCCCCGCGTGCTGGGACATCGGGAAGCAGGCCACGGTCAGCATCTGCCAGCAGCTGGGCTGTGGCCCCCCCGCTGCTGCCGGCCACTTTGAGGTGGACAGCAGCAAGAAGCCACAGGTGCAGGCGGCGCGGTGCACTTGGACGAACACGTGCCACTGGCAGCTGGCTAACTGCAGCAGCCACGCCGCCTTCGCCTGCAGTGGTGAGCATCATGCCCCCCCTCCCAGCCCCCTTGTGCCCCCGCTGCCCCTACCTGTTGCCTCCCTTCTCGTTTCAGAGCCGGCGACCACCACCACCAAGCCTCCCCCTACGCCACCAACCACCAGCCCGGAGCCCACCGGTGAGAACCCTGCTGCCCGCGCAGCGTGGCAGGGCTTTGCTCCCCGTGCAGTGTGGCTGCTGGGGAATTTGGGGAGCCAAAGTCCTGCCTGTGATGGCCGCGATCTCCCTGTTCCCTCTCCAGGCCCCCCAAGGCTGCGGCTGGTGGACAGCAACTTCAGCTGCTCGGGCTTTGTGGAGCTCCACATGCGGGGGCGGTGGGGGGCCGTGGCGAGCAGCCCGGGCAATTGGATGGAGCTGGCTGCCCGCATCTGCAGCGCGCTTGGCTGCGGCAGCCCCATCGATGGCCCCGCAGCCCCGCAGACAAGCCAGCTCCTCGTGAAGTGGGAGGCAGTGGAGCCGTGCAGGAGCCCCGAGCTCCTCGACTGCTTCAACAGGACCAGGGACGGGCGCGGGAGAGCGCCCGCCTTCCTCACCTGCTCAGGTGAGCGACTCACAGGGGGTTGCAGTGGCGGGGGGGCTGTGGATACTGCTCTCCTTTGGCATGGAGGAGGTGGGCATGGGGAGCTGGGAGCACCCATGGGTGGCAGAGGTGCCCCTTCCACCCCTCACGTTGCCGTCCACCCACTGCCGCTCTTCCTCTTCCGTGCGTGAAGACAAAACAGGAAATCTCCCGTGTGCGCTGGGTTCCTGGAAACTGCACCCCCAGACCCTGCTTTGAGCCTGCAAGCGGGAAAAGCTGGGGAGCCAGCACCCTGAAACCCAACACGCGCAAGGGTGGAAGGCATCGGGGTCTGGCACGCTCTCGTCCATGCCCCCTTTCTGTTTTCTGCAAGCGTGGTGGGGGAAGCTTGCAGGCAGCTCACGGCTCCCCGCCGAGCAGCCCCTTGCTTGTGCCAAGGCCAGGAGAGCCAAGCCCCGGGGCGAGCGGCAGGCTTGCTCCAAGCCTTTCCATCTGCTCAGGCTTTGAAGCCAGACCGCGGGGTTTGGGGGCTTAGCGGGATGAACCGCAGCAGCTGCCAGAGTGGGTTTCACGGCTGCGCTTGCCACGGGGACGGTTCCAAGCCCCTCGACGTCTCTGTCACTGCTTGTGCGAGCCCTCAACGCCCACGGCAAGAGGGGAAGGGAGAGGCGGGCACGGCGAGCACCCCGGCACTCGGCCACCAGGTCTCTCTCCTGCAGGTTCCCAGCCGCAGGCGGTGCGGAGGCTGGCGGGTGGCCCCACGCCCTGCGAGGGGGACATCGAGGTGTTCCAGCAGGGCCGCTGGCAGGTGCTGTGCGACCGCCCGGCGCAGCGCAACGAGCGGGGCCGGCAGCTGTGCAGGGAGCTGCGCTGTGGCAACCTCTCCTCCAGCACTGAGGTCCGAGAGCCCCCTTCCATGGGGGTCTTCTGTGACGTCCGCCACCTGCACCTCTGCCCGGACAGCCCCAGGTCGCTCCGCTCCTGCTTCCGCACCCGAGTTGTGTGTAAGTGGCCAGCAGCTCCCCGCGGAGCTCTCTCAGCCCCGGCAGGTGCCGGCCCTGCGCGGTGACATCCGTCCTCCCACAGGCCAGGACTCGAAGCCACGTCCTGCCGGCGTAGCAGCGGGCACCGTGGCGAGCATCTGCCTGGCCCTGCTCCTCTTCGGCATCCTCCTGCTTATCTGCGGCCCTCCCGCCTACAGGTGGCTGATGAAGAAAAGTAGGTGGCGAGCTCCCCGGTCCTCCCCAGCCTGTCCCCACGTCCCCCCAGCACCTCCAGTTTGTGCCCACCCCGATGCCCGTGGGATGCCCGTCTCCAGCGCCTTCCCCGTCTCCCCCAGGGTTTCGGGCCACGCGCGTGCTGCTCCCCACCTCCCCAGCCGGGTGCCACCACAGGACGCCAGTGCCACAACCCCTGTCCCCATTGTCCCTTTGCTGTCCCACGTGGCACCGGCGGGGGGATTAGGTGCACAAAGGAGCGTTTCATGAGGCGGGCAGCGGGTCCCGGGGGGGATTACCGGTGGGGGGATTATTCAGCGCGGCAGATGGGGCCCGCGGGGGGCCGGCAGACGGAGGAAAAGAAGCTGGCGGCAGAGCGAGCCGGCAGCTCCTCGGGGAGACGCGTCGTGCCTCACCGCCTCCCCTCCCGTGCAGTCTCCAAGAAGAAGCAGCGGCAGTGGATCGGCCCCACGGGGCTCAACCAGAATGGTGAGCGGCAGCAGCCCGGGGGCGGCGGGTAGGGAGCGGGGTTTTGGGCCGGGGCACGGCGGCGGCGGAGGTGTGAACGGGCTCTCGCTTCCTGCCGCCGCGTTGACTCACCGGTGCGGCGTTGACTCAGCCGGGCTCGCCACGGGCGAGCGGCTCCCGCTCTTACTCAGCCCTCGGGAGGGGGCCGGGGCGTGCACCCACCTGGCGGGGGGGTGCTCGAACGACCCCGCGCACCTTGCCCCCACCCTGAGCCGCCCTGCCTTGCAGTCTCCTTCCACCGCAACAGCACCGTCACCCTGAGGCCGCGGGCAGAAGGGCAGAGGGCGCAGGGGGGGGACAACGACTACGCTCAGCCCCCCCAGAAGAGCTCCTACCTGTCGGCATACACAGGTGAGGCGTGGGAGGCAGGACAGTTTGGTGACGCCGGGCGAGGGGCTGCCTGGGGCTGGCGGCCCCTTCTCAAGCCCCAGTAAGGAGCTGTGCCCTGCTCGGTTCCCTCCGCAGCCCTGGAAGGCGCAGCCCGATCTTCCAACCCTCCGGACAACTCCTCTGACAGCGACTACGACCTGCAGTCTGCCCGCAGGCTGTGACCCCGAGAGAGGTAGGGGCGGCCCAGCTGCGGCTACTTCCATTTTGGCAAACCACCTCGTTTCCTGCCCTTCCTCCTCGCCCTGCAGACAGGGGTGGGATTCAGCACGTGGAGAAAGGTAAAGCATGAGTTGAACAGAGCTGGCGGAAGAGAAGACAAATGCCTGTGCCAGAAGCCCCCTGCGTCCCCCCACGGCGTGGCAGAGCTTGTCCTGCTCACAGGGACGCGGTCACTCGTGGGGAGACCTTGCCGCTCGCCGTGTCCCTGCCAGAGCCGGAGCTGAACCTGCCTGCACCCCTCGCCACCCGCTGCGCTCCCCCCAGGCTGAGCAGTGCTCAGCTCTGACCCCCCGCCCGGCTTTGGGGTGCCACAGCACCCCGCTAAGTGAGCGCCCTTCCGAGAAAGCTTCCTCAACCGTGCCCTCTCGCTTTGGGGCCTCCCGCCTGGGAAAGTGCGAGGCGGGGGCTTTTTAAGCTATTTGTATGAGTCTAAAAGGCAGCTGGGTTGCAGCAGGCTTTGCACGTGCACCGAGAACGGAGCAGCCGCGCTCATGACAGCTCGGAGGGGGGTTGCCAGCCTCTCCACCTCGAAACCGGGATAACCACACTCCTCTGCCCTGCAGGGCTGGGCTGAGAGCGGCTGTGCACGCACAGGGCTCCGTCAGCGGGGCGCTGCGCTTTGCCAGCGGGACCACGCACCCCTGGTCTTCGGGCAAGGCTGCAAAGATGTGAGCTTGGCCGTGCTTGTGCGGGACAGTGTGAGATTTGTGCCCACGTATAAAGCAAAGCGCAGACGCGAGGAGCGCAGGAAGGGTAAAAATGTTGAGAACCAAATCTGAGATATTTAATTAGCAGCGACGGTTGTAATAAAATCATTTTTCTAGTAATTATGTCTTGTTCTCTTCTTTCCACTGCCCACCAGTGCTGCTCCTTAGACCAGCAACCTCCCGGCCAGTGAGGGAAAACACGTTGCCGGCACAGGGCAAGAGAGAAATGGTGCCGAGGGGCGGGCTGGGCTGATGCACAGCACCGCAGCAATGGGCCCCTTAGGGAAGATGAAAGGAAGAGAGCAGGAAAGACAAATTAGAGGAAGATGGTCCTGCAAGAGGGTGAAAGCTTTTATTGACAAAATCAAGAGGAAGTTGGTGTAAGGAGGCCAGGATGGCACTAAAAGATCAATAGAAAGTAAGAGCTGGATGCCCTCCCATTTCCGAAAGCAACCACTGCTGTGACCTCACGTGCAATTCATTGAGTTTTATTACTGTAATTAACCACGATACGGAACTATGTCCATCAAACCCCCAAAGCATTCCTCTTTTTCTAGTCCATTAGTAACTGTTCCTTATAAATAACTTACATGGATACAAGCAGGATTCGTAGGATAAAGTGCTGAGCAAAGCAAATCCCATTTCCATTAAGAGCTGGGGGCACCCCCTGTTACCTAGTGTTTCCTGAGGAGAGAGGGGAACACGAGGATAGCTGGAGCCTGCAGCACCCCAGAAAACGCCCCAGTTTTTGCTCCCCAGTGAGCCGTGAGCACCTGGATTGGGCCGAGGGCAACCTGACCTCAGAGCCAGTGGGAACACCTCAGGCAGAACTGGTTTGGAAGTCACCCCACACCAGCGTAAAAACACAGACACACCTCGAGGCCTGGCCAGTCCCCCAAGGGGCTGGCTCGCTGCTTCTTCCTGCTACGACACATTACGAGTCCACCTGCAAGCCTGGCTGGCTCTGCCTCTCAATTCCAGGAGGGCCGTGAGTATTTGGCGTCAGAAATACTGTCAGTGATTCCCACCGTGCCTTTTGAACACCTGTGAAAAGGCTCAGAATTACTGCATTACATGTGTTATCCAAAGAGCGAATGACAGGCATGCAGGGAGGATCTCTCACTCGCCCCCCCATGCACAGACGGGGGGTCAGGCTCTCAGCGGGTGTTATCAGTGCGCGTCGCTCCCACGTACCCCACACCAGTACCTCGATGGCTCCCTGGAATCTATAACGGAGCCTGGACAAACAGACTGGGAAGAGCGGCCACTCCAGCCCACCAGCAATCGTCCCAAACTGAACCTAGAGGTGCAGCTGCGACCGCCTGCCACGTCTCTCATCCTACACGACGCTCTCGGCTCGCTCCTCTTCCTCAGTCCGCAAGGAGGAGGGAGCAGCAGAGCACGCTGCCCGTGATTCCCAGTTTAGTAGCCAGGCCAAGGGGGGCGCTGAGGGTTTGGTGGCGGGGGGTACCCAAAGGGAGGCCCCGGAGGATAGGGAGGCTGTGGGGGGATCGGGAAACTGGGAAGGGGAGGCTGGGTTGGGTAGGGACACTGCGGCCTCCCTGCCCCGGGGGGTGCATAGGGAGGGTAGCCGGGTCTGGGCGGCGGAGTGGAGGGCAGAGGGCCCGGAAAGGAGGGGGCGTGTGGCGGGCCCCTGGATGGAGACCAGGAGTAGGCTGGCCCAGAGGAGGGGGCTCCCGAGGGAGGCCGGGGGTAGCCCGGCACGGAGCTGGCAGCCTGCACGGGCGGGTATCCGGCATCCGGAGGCTGGCAGGGAAACACGGGCTGGGTGCTGGGCTGCGAGGCAGCAACGTGTCCCACGGTGACCGGGGCGCCAGTGAAAGGAGCAGGAGGGAGAGCTCCGTGGGCTGTGGGGCCGACCGGCATGCCCGGGGCCAGGCTGTAGGGCAGAGGGAAGGAAGGTGCCCCCGAGGGGACAGGCTGCGGCTTCGGCGCCTCTGCAGGGGTGTGAGGAGGCAGCTGCTGCTGCTTCGAGTCCCTGCCGGGCTCCTGCGGCGCTGCCGACTTGCGCAGGATCTCTTGCAGCTTCTCCACCCTGACCCGGCGCAAGTGGGACAGCTTCCTCATCACGGAAAACTGCTCGAGAAAGGTCTCCAGGGCCACCTCGCCCTCCAGGAACTTCTCAGCCATTTTCTGCAAGAGAACACAGTGCTGCACCCCTCAGCACTTCCTCCCCAAACCCACTACAGGATAGGATTTACGTCTCTCTCTCAGGCGCACGCAGAGGATCACTGCGCCACACACAAGCAAAGAAAGGGAAATCCAATTTTTTGGAGCAACAATGTCAAACTACACAGAGATAATCCTTGATTTAAGGGATTAGGCTTGGGAGCGTAAGTGCAAGTCTTTGAGGACTAATCGCGGGAATTGCTAATGGATTTAAACCTTAAGCTCACCTCAGACTCCTCTTCGATTTTTTGGCTTTCCACCTGCAGGAGATCCAGCAACATCTGAGGATGCATTGCTGCTGAAAATTTCTCTGAGGAAACAAGCAGCAGAGCAAAACATGGAACACAGAACGGGGCAAAAACATTAGCACACAGCCCTGTCTTACAGAGCCTGTGCTTGTCATCTGTTCCGCAGCTCTGTAACGTGAGACACTCAAAACATAAAACAGAAGGAGCTCTCTTCCTCGATGTCACATCTCCGTGCCCAATCCGCTTGCACAAGAGTGCCTTCCTACCTTGGAAAATGTTGATGCAAGGAGAAAAACAGAAGAGGAAAGAGCCTTAACCACTGCTGCACTGGAAGGCTTTTTTTGCCAAGACAGCATTCTCAACCTGGCCCCACGAATTTGACCGGAAAACGGGGCAACACAGCTTTGACACACAGCAGAGTCCTTACTGCCGCCACCCCGAATGAATTTTCCTGCTCAGTACGGCTGGTGCAGGGAGACGCAACAGGGAAGGATGTTGCACAGCTAGCCACAGCCCACGTGACCGTATAGGACGGGGTGCAAGGCTCGGATCCGCTCACCCAGTTTCGCCTTCTGCTCCTTACAGCGCTCGGCGAGCTTCTGCAGCTCCTCGTACTTGCGGGAGAGGTCGGAGCGCCCCGTCTCCAGGGGCTCCTGGAACTTCAGGTTCTGCTCGGCCAAGCTGCGGTTAGCGGCGAGCGCCATCTCCCTCTCCAGCTGCAGCTCCTGGACCTGGGGAGGAGACGCGGCAGTCGTGGGACTGCCGGCGAGGTCCCACAAGCCCAGCCCTCGCCCAGCCGCCTCCTGCCTACCTCCCTCGACTCCAGGGCCAGGCGCTCGATCTCCTTGGCATTTTCCTGCAGCTCCCGGAGCTCCTCCACGGTCCGGTTCTTCAGGGTGTCCATCCTCCCAGGGGAGGTGCGGGATCCTAGGATGGGGAAAAGGACGTCAAATGAAGAGGAGGTTTACTAAAGCCCACTGCAAATAGGCACTAATCCTATTACGGATTTAAAAACAGCTTTGCTGAACTGCTTGAAGCAGCTATGCCAGAGAAGTTCCCTTATGCTACAAAGAATCAGTGAGACCGAGGGCAGAGCGAGAAGGAAAACTGAACGTTTCTAACCATTCCTTATTTGGCAGCTGACTTTTTTTTTTTTTTCCTTTTCACAGCATGCTTGGAAGGATCACTTACGCCTGCCAGACGTTTTTGTCAAGGAAACACCTACTCACAGCCCCTCGATAGCAGGACGACGTCACGCCGACTCCCAGGCTCCAGCTGGCTCTCGCTGCACCATCCCATTCACAAATCCTGCTCTCCCCGACCTGCTTTCCACGCTCGGGACCCGCAGCAGCTCACGGACCACTGCCACCACGCGTCCTCCTGCACCTCGCCAGCTCTCCAGCTCCTCGCCCCATCTGATGTGCCTTCCTCCTGCGTGTTCTCTTCCCTGGCTGTAGGGTGGCACCGCTTCCCTCGCTAATGGCTACCAGTAATGCTGTTGCTTAATGTTGGCTGGGTAGGGAGCTTGATGCAACACTTGTAGGTTTAAAAATCGCTGAAATAATGGAAATAAGTGGAAATAGAGGGAAACATAGGGAAATAGGGAGAAATAAAGGGGGAATAGGGGGAAATAGGGGGAAATAAAGGGGAAATGGGGGAAATAGAGGGAAATAAGGGGGAAATAGAGGGAAATAGAGGGAAATAAGGGGGAAATAGAGGGAAATAAAGGGAAATAGAGGGAAATAAAGGGGAAATAGGGGGAAGTAATGGCCCTGCGGCACTGCTTGCCTGAGTGATTTCAAACAACCCTGTGCTGCCGGGTAAGATTTAGGGGCTACGAGGCACTCGCGCCACGGCTTCTGAGACGCAACGACGTACCGGGACGTACCGGGACGCACCGGGCAGCGGGCGGGGACGGCGCCGGTGTCCTACCCGCTCCGCCGGGCGCGGCGCACCCGCGTGGAGCGGCACGGAGCGGGGCGGCAGCTCAGCGTTAGAGCGGGGCCGAGCGAAGCGACCGCGGGCCGCCCGGTACCGGCGCCAGGCGCCCCCGGCAGGCGCCGCCGCCGCCGCCGTGCCCCGGCCGCCCCGCGCTTCCGGCTTCCGGCGCGGAAGCGGAAGTGGGCGGTGCCACCGCGCGGGGCGGGGAGAGCCCCCCCCCGCAGCGCGGAGGGTGGTAGGTCCCGCCGCCGCCATCTTGTGGCGGGGGAAGGTGGCCGTGGGGGCCCTCTGCGCCTCGTGCGCTGCTGGGCGAGGGGAGGTGCCCGGGGGGCTCGGCCTCGGAGGGCCGCACACGGCTGTTGTTTGGGGTGACCTGGAGTGCTGCTGGGTGTAGTCCCGATACGACCAGCCCTATGTGAAATGAAAATAAAGTTTAGAATCACAGAATCATAGAATATCCCGAGTTGGAAGGGACCCATAAGGATCATCAAGTCCAACTCCTGGCACCGCACAGGTCTGCCCAAAAGTTTAGACCATGTGACTCAGTGCACAGTCCAAACGCTTCTTAAACTCCGACAGGCTTGGTGCAGTGACTGCTTCCCTGGGGAGCCTGTTCCAGTGTGCAACCACCCTTTCGGTGAAGAACCTCTTCCTGATGTCTAGCCTAAACCTCCCCTGCCCCAGCTTGACACCATTCCCATGGGTCCTATCACTGGTGACTAAGGAGAATAGGTCGGCGCCTGCCCCTCCACTCCCCCACGTGAGGAAGCTGTAGGCCTCGATGAGGTCTCCCCTCAGCCTCCTCTTCTCCAGGCTGAACAGACCAAGTGACCTCTGTCGCTCCTCATACGTCTTCCCCTCTAGGCCCTTCACCATCTTCGTCGCCCTCCTCTGGACACTCTCCAACAGTTTAATGTCCTTTTTATACTGTGGTGCCCAGAACTGCACACAGTACTCGAGGTGAGGCCGCACAGTGCAGAGCAGAGCGGGACAATCACTTCCCTCGACCGACTAGCAATGCCGTGCTTGATGCACCCCAGGATATGGCTGGCCTTCCTGGCTGCCAGGGCACACTGCTGGCTCATATTCAACCTGCTGTCAGCCACAACCCCCAGATCCCTCTCTGCGGGGCTGCTCTCCAGCATCTCGTCCCCCAGTCTGTCCATACAACCAGGGTTGCCCCGTCCCAGGTGCAGGACCTGGCACTTGCTGTTGTTAAACTTCATGCGGTTCATGATCACCTAGCTCTCCAATCTGTCCAGATCTCCCTGTAAGGCTTTTCCACCCCCAACAGAGTCCACAGCTCCTCCAAGTTTAGTGTTATAGTCCATAGCTTCTTCAGGGGTGAAGGGATGGGAGTAAAGTGAGTGTGGAGAGGCAGCTGGGAGTAAAGGTACTGCAGACCTGGAGATGGAGAAATTAGTGGAAGTGCAAGAGAAGAGAGGACAGGGGAGGGGTGATTACTGTGGGCTGGGATACCTCTGCCATGTGCCAAAAATTCATATAACAACATTATTTTCAGGTGGCGTAGCTGGAACCAAGACATAAAAGTAAATCCCTCTCAAATAGATAAAGTGGGGAAGTTCCTGAGCAGCGAGGCAAAGGCAGCCCTGTTCCGGCCATGCTCTGTGGGAAGCCGTCTTCCAGATTTCCACACTCCTGCGGGAGCGAACCAGTCTACAGGTTATTTTAGGACAGGGAAAAGCTCTGTGCTGCCGGATGAGAGGGGCTCAGGGCGGTGAGGAAGGCGAAGAGGACCACAGGCGGCCAGGCAAGGTCATGCAGGAACAGTGAAGTGTCTCAGGAAAGGCACCTCTGGTCCTCGTGCACCACGTGAGGCCTGTTGGCTGCTGTATAATAAACATGAGTCATATGGGTCCGGATCGGTGCCCTGTGGTCCAATTTGTTCATAGCGGGGCTGATAACCAGGTTGAGACCCAATGTTACTGCAGGAAAGGGACTTGACATTTCAAAGGGAGATCGATATTTCCAAGGCTTGTTTGAGGAGCAGTCTCCAGGGTAGTGGAAAGGCTGGAGCACATCCAGTTCACAATTTCTATCAAGCTATAAGGACTGAGTAGAGGATAAACAAGGTTGTGTTCCAATTTGTTCTTTGCAATGACGTAAGAAACAGAATGGGAAAGCATGCAGTGCCAATGGCAAAGTGTTATCCCAGCAATTAAAAGTTTGAAAAATGGGTGTTTTCTGCTTAATGTGGAAGGATGCGCCCATTGCCTGTTTATCCGCCTCCTTAGTTTGTGTAAGAGATGTTTTCGGCTGGTTGTTGTGATACATTGTGAGTGTTTTGGAGTAAAATGGAAACATTCCACGGGTGCTGCTGTTGAGGGAGGACTGAGTGACTGCAGCCGATGTTGCCCGTGGCTCCATGGGCTCTGAGGTGGAGGGTGGCAATGCAAGACTAGGGACCAAAGTAACTCACAATCTGTGCGAGGTTGAAAAAATGTGAAGTGTACAGGAGGTCAACTCAGCAGCCCTGATCCTTTGTCAGATGTTGCCTTTGGTTTATTGTCTGGCCACGTTCATTTGTGGTTTTGGTTGACTGTCCCTTTGAGCTTAACAGTCATAGGAAATCTGGGGCGTTTTCCCTGTAGAAGGAAAAAAAGATAGTGCTGTTTTTTTTTTTGTTTTGTTTTGTTTTGTTTTTTTATGTGACACTTTATTTTCAAGACAGTGTTATCTTCCTGAACAGGGAAGGGTTCAGACAGCAGAAGAGCCTTTCTCAGAATCCCACCCATCTTTTAATTGTGAGTTTATGAGAAAAAAGTACTTCTCTTTGCCCTTGGTACCATGTCACACAAGTACTTCTGGCTGTCCATCTGTCAAGCCACAACCCAACCAATTCTCTTCCTGTACTTGCTTTTGTGTAACCAGAGGGCTTCACAAACCGCACGGTTCAGCCACAGAGGCTGTGTTGGTTGCCCCCGTCTGGTGATCACAGCAGATAGCAAGATCTGCCCTCACCACCCGCACATCCTGCCCCTCAGAAGTACACCCAGCAGTGGAGCTGACATCTCTCGGGCCTGCCTTAATAGTGGGGAAGTTAATCAAAAGTTGTTACTTCAAGTCACAGGAGCATCAAACCAGACTTTCCTCCTCACAGTCTGCCCTTACAGAAGGGTCAGGAAAGACTGGGAACAGGGACAGGAAAACAAGTTTGCTTCCTTAATCTGCTGTTACCAAGATAAAGTATATATCAGTAAGATTTTTATTTTTTTTTTCAAGCTGAGCGTTTCCAGCTGGCACAGATAAGAGTTCTAGGAATTGATGTATTTTCCTAAACAGAGCAAGGATAGATCTGCCCAGCACCAGATCCATTTGACAGGGCTGTTCTTGAGCTTTATCAGCAAAGTCCCTTGCCACACAAAGCCTGAAAATCCATCTACAGTCCTGTTTGTCCCGTGGGATGAGCCATATGATAGTTAAATGCAGTGTAAGTGTCAGTGCCCAATCTTGCGCGATTCCCACAGAGACTTTTTTGGGCACCTGGCTATCGGGACTGATCTGTTGCGACTGCCTCCAGCCTTGTGGCCATTGCCTTCCTGGCAGAGCTGCACGGGGATTTGTGCATGCACACAGGGATTTAACCCAGGGTTATTTGCCACTCACAGAGGCTTCATCGTCCCTCAGATCCAGGTCTCCTAACCTTCCCGTGCAGGACATCCCATGCATCCTAACCTTCAAGAGCAGGACACCTCCTACCCTGGTTTCCCAGCGGGGATGATGCCTTAGGAGGTGCAGCCTCTTCAGTTGTGTCTTTCCCAGCTGGAAGATAGCAGCTGCCAAGAGGCACATCAGGAGCAGCCTCTCCTCCCTGGCCATAGCTAGTTCATGGCAAAGCTCAGGGATCTGCCCCACATCCTGCCTCCGCACTTTGGTGTCAGGAAGCCCTTCTGCTGTAGGACGGGGTGAATGGCTCCAGCACCGCCATGCAGAGCAGCCTTTCCCTTCCAGTTTCCACAGAGAAGCCTGTTTCCCCTATGACGTCTGGGCTGAAACTTGGGACAAAGGTGGGAATTGCTGCAGAGGCTGTTCTCAAACCCAGTGAGATGCCTCCTGGCCTTGCGTCTACCTGAGTAACTGCATGCTTCTGATTCTTTGGGTTTATCTGGTGTCTATGGCATGGGGATGTCCACGCAGGGGATTTCTGGTACCACACCAGAAAAACAATGACCTGTAACGGTGATGTGAGGTCCCCGTGACCCATTTCCTCCCTCTGCTCTTAATTAAAATGACCAGAAACGCTCTGTTTTAAGCCTGTTCTGCCCCTTCACAGTCTGCTGTCCATCAGGAAAAGATCTGACCGTGAAATGGTTAGACCTTGCAAAGGTGGGGAAGAACGCATTTTTCCAAAAACTTCCTTGAGGGCTCCTGGTGGAAAAAACCTGCATTTCTTATCAAGCTTGCCACCCACATGCAAAAATCTTGACGTGTGAGCAAACAGGCAGCAGCCCCGGGGCCTCACCCCCTCTGGCAGTGTTCCTTCTTCTCCCCAAGCTGGCCATGAGGCTGGTCCTGCTCCTCGCTGCGCTGCTGCTCGCCCACGGCGCCGTCCGGTGAGTGCGGCGGGGTTCGTGGCTCTCCCTCGTGGCAGCAGGAGGAGCGGGGGGAGATGCCTGGCTGGCTCCTCATGGCCACGGGGATGCCTAGGAAGGGGTCTGGCAGCTGAGGTGCTGGGGGAGACCCGTGCTTGGACCCAGGCCTCCCATGGGCACAGCTATGGAAGTTTGATTCTAAGGCAAGCATCTAAAATAGACCAACGAAGCGTACCCTGCTGGAGCTCATTGCTTGCTGTTAGTTGTAGTGGTAGCCACGTGTGAGTTCAATTTCAACCATTTTGAAATATAATTTCCAAAATGACATGTACACCCAAATCCACGAGCTTTCAGGTCCCCATAGCATCTGACTGGTGCTGACGGTGCATGATCTTGTGGCACCGTGGCCATGCTGCGTGCACTGGCTTATCCAAACGTGGGGCCAGCCTCTCACCCCCTGCTCATCTCTGCCATCCCTCGCTGGCCAGGATCCCGCTGAGGAGGACAAAGTCCCTGAGGCACAGGCTGGAGGAGCAGGGCTTGCTGGAGGCCTTCCCGAACATGCTGCCTTCCCGCGTGGGATCCAAGTTCTTCTCCGGGCTAACGAGTGGTGTCACCACAGAGCCCCTGGAGAACATCATGGATGTGAGTGTGGCCGGAGGGTGCTGTTGATGTCCGCAGGTCTGCTCATTTCAGGGGGGGCGTTGAGGAGTCCCAGCCCTAGAAAAGAGGAAATCCTGCTTTCAATAGCTCTGCTCCCCTTGAAACCCTCCCTCTCCCCCATGGCAGGCTGAGTACATCGGTGCCATCTCCATCGGCACGCCGCCCCAGCAGTTTCTCGTGCTCTTCGACACCGGCTCCTCCGACCTGTGGGTGCCCTCGGTGGACTGCTCCAGCCCGGCCTGCGGTGAGCAGTGGCACTTGCTCCTGGCGAGGGCTGGCTGGCATTGCCCACGCTGTGCCCATTGCTCGAGCAAGTGTCGGGTGTTGACAGTCCTCCTGTTGGTGTGAGCAGTCATGGTGCTGCTGCGCCAGGCAGAGAGTGAGCAGGGAGAAGGCTGAGGCCCTCCCTGAGGAGAGCAGGGCTGCAGGCCGGGGGAGATGCTTCTCTTCAGAGGCGGCGGGTGCCTCGAGGCAGCCCCGAGGCCTGCCCAGAGAGTGACGTGCGAGGAGGAGATGGGGTGGATGCCAGTGAAGCACGTTGTCCATTTGCTACCTGGAGCTCCGGTACGTTCCAAAGCCATGCTGAAGGGCAGGTAGAGACAGCCCGAGGCACGGCTTGGCCCAGGTGCTGCTCAAATGGTCATTTAGCAGTGCGCTAGTTCTGTACAGCAGTGGGTGCCAGCAGGCTAGAAGGGAAACAGCATCTCAGATCCGTGTAGCAGAGGAAACAGAAGATCTTCTTTCCTCTGGCAAGAGTAGATATTGCCCAGAGGACAGGGATTTGGCCCATTTTAGGGCCAAAGCGGCCCTTGGAGGTAGGTACCGGGGCCTGCCCGTGTCGATGACCCAGGGAGCTCAGGGAATCCTCCTGTGGGTTCGCTCCGGTGCATCTCGTTTACAGAAGCCTTTAGTGGGACTGTCCCATCACGGGCCGGTCGCAGCGTGAGACGTCCCCACCACCAGTCCTACCAGCAGCAGCACCTCTGCCTTGGCCCTTCTCTCCGCGGAGGGTCAGCGTTGTGACCAGCCAACCCTTCTGCCCCTGCAGTCAGACACGAACGCTTCAACCACAGGCTGTCCGCCACCCACCGGGCCACCGGCCAACCCATCTCCATCCAGTACGGCACCGGCAGCGTGGCCGGGGTCTTGGCCTACGACACCGTACGCGTGAGTCCAGCTCCTGGCACCTGCGGTGTCCAAAGGGGCGATGCGAGGTGGAATAGAAACAGGGCAGAGCCAAAGCTTGATTCCTTCAAGGGGCCGTGTCCTGCATTTCCAAAGCTTCTTCGCTGTGTCCCCACTTGATGGTTCTCCAGCCGCATCCTGTGCTCTCAGGGCTCTCAGACCTTCTCGCCATTCCCATCAGCTGGACCACAAACACTGCGTGCTGCAGCTGCTTGGAGCAAAGCAGATGCTGAGCAGCCTGCGAGCTGCTTTTGAGCAGGATTAATGGAGTCCCAGTCATCCAAAAGTTACTGGCAGCAGGATAATTAAAAACCCTTCCCTCTGGTGCCAGTGCAAGGTGTCGGCAGGTGAACTGGAGCCTTTCTAGCAAGGGTGCCTTTTGGAGTTGCTGGGTGCTTCTCTGTACAAGTCATTTAGCCCTCCTGCGTAGCCTGAGCTCACTACGAGCCCAGGTAAGGTTCCTGCATGCAGGGAGGCAAATCAAGCCTTGCCTGGACACCAGAACATTGAATTCTTACCTTTTTCTGGAGCAAGAGCTGAGCACAAGCAGCACTCCTTGGGGATTTAATCGAACAATAATCACATCCCAGCCACCGCTGCGTCAATAACAAGCAGACCAGGACCAAAAGCCTCCTGGCTCCCCTCCAGCCCTGTCTGGCTCCCGGGGAGGACGTGGGGATGCTGCGTGGGGTTTGGTGCCCTCTGCCGCCGTGCAGAGCGGGCAGCTGCTGCCACCAGCCTGGCACAGCCCTGCAGGGCAGGATGGAGCTGAGCGTTGCCTTGTGCACGCCTCACAGCTCCGTGCTGGCTTATCTCAGGGCTCCCAGGCGAGGACGGAGCATGCGGGGAGTGCTCCAGAGGGTTGCCCGCTCTCTTTGGTAGCAAACTGTGTGTTTTTCCAGAACGCAGCACATCCTGTTCCCTTCTTTTCTCTACCAAGGTTGGAAACATCCAGGTCAGCAACCAGTCCATCGGCCTCAGCAAGAAGGAGCCTGGCTCCTTTCTGACCCACCACACCTTTGACGGCATCCTGGGGCTGGCCTTCCCCAGCATCGCCTCTTCTGGGACCGTCCCCATCTTTGACAACATGATGAGCCAGGGCCTGGTGGACAAGGACCTCTTCTCCATCTACCTCAGCTCGTAAGTGGGGACCAGCGGAGCCCCCTTGGTCTGCAACGAGACAGCTGCTCAGCATGCCTCTGCTGTCCCCTCTCACCTCCAGCGAGAGCAGGACGGGCAGTTTCGTGATGCTCGGAGGCATGGATTCCTCCTGCTTCTCTGGCAGGCTCCGCTGGATCCCTCTCTCTGCCGAAACGTACTGGCAAATTGCTGTGGACCGGTAAGCTCTGCTCTGCACAACCCAAAGCTTTCATAGAGGGGAGAAGTCTGTCACAAACGCCAAACGTTCAGCTTAGAAAATTCACAAAATATAAGGGACGGGGCAGGATCCATGCGAATTCCTCGCACGCACATAGGCAGAAGGCTCTCTCGAGCAGCAGCTCACAGCTTTTGCTTTGCGGCAACTCATGCCCTGGTGGGCAGTGCACCCACACTGATAGGTGGGAGATTACTGCTGCCTCCTCCTGCATCTGGAGCACCAGCCGGGAGAAGTTCTGCTTCCTGATCGCAGCGGGACACTCGCTGGGGTGCGGGCAACACCTAGAGGTGCTCAGCGCACTCTGGGGCCGTTTTCCAGCATCATCATGCGCGGCCGGGTCGTTGCATGCCCGAGGGGCTGCCAAGCCGTGATTGACAGCGGCACCATGCTGCTGGCCGGACCCCTCCGAGACGTCGCCGCCATCCAGCACCACATCGGGGCCTCCGAGTACACCAGCGGCCAGGTGAGGGCAGGGGGAGAGGAGCCGGGTGGCTGGGACCGGGCAGGTCCTGCCTTCACTGGTGAGGCTGCCACTTCTGCTCCCTCCTCGTGGAGGCTCCTTCCTTGGAGATCTCCAAAAGCCACCAGGACGTGGTCCTGGGCACCTTGCTCTGGGTGGACCCAGAGGTGCCTCCAGCCTCATCCGTTCCATGATTCCGTGAAGGCAGCTTGCTGCCTGGAAGTTACCATCCACCCCCAGGCCGTACCTGCAGGTTTCCTCTCTCGACGTGATGCTCTCTGGAAGCATCGCCCGCGGTGTGCTACTTTCAGTCCCTGATGCTCCATTTTCCCTTGCCGTACAAGATCAGCTGCAGAGCCAAGAAGAGCTTGCCTGATGTTGTCTTTGTCATCGGGGGAACCAAGTTCCCCGTGCCTGCCAAGACTTACATCCAGCAGGTGAGTGCCTGCCAAACAGCCAGCCTGGGGGCAGCTCTTGTTCCCCCGCCTAAGGGCACAAGGGCATAAGTGACGGACAGGTTGCACCATGTCACCAAATGCAAAGTGCCTGAGGTTGTCCCTGAGAACTCCAAAAGCAACAGTAGGAATAATAAGGACCGAGGGGAGCCTGTGTGGAAAGGGGTCAGGAAAGAGCTGCGGCCGCCGAGGGCGGTCAGCAGGGCATGAGGTGGAAGGGAGCAGCGATGCCAGCGCAGTGCTTAGATGGACAGCATTTATGCTTTATTATTGTTATTACTAATTATTAATAGCTTATTATTATTTAGTTATTTAACTTGCTATTAACTTCTATTAAGTCAGCACTTGCTATTAAACTTCCCTGTGATCACCAGCTGTATTTCAAGGCTTCTCATCTAAGCCGTGATCCATCTTAATGCTTCCGAGATATGGACGTTAAGGATTTTAACACATTAAAAGGATCTTGTGCTGCTTCCTGAGCTTTGCAGCTAGCTGAACGGGGGGGATTCAGGCTCACTGCCCTGAATTTGCAGATTTACCTCGGCTATTGCAAGAGCGGCTTTGAGAGCATCGCCATCCCTGCGGAGCTCTGGATCCTGGGTGAGGTTTTCCTCCGCCAGTACTACAGTGTTTTTGACAGAGCCCACCGCCGGGTGGGCTTAGCCCCGGCGGTGCAGCAGTGCTGACTCCCCCAGGGACCCCCACGCCCCCTGCACCGAGCCCGGCGTGCTGGGGGCTTCCACAACCTGCAGATTCGTCGGCTCCCGGCGCCGCTGTCTGTTGACGGAGGAATGAGCTTGTCATAATTTGACAAATGATTTCTTTCCGTTGCAAAAATGAAATCCGTATCCTCAGTGGCTTCGCTCGTCTGGCTCTTTTAGCAACGGTTCTGGGCAGTAACGGGTCTGCAGTAAGAATAAAAGGTTTGAAAATTGCTTGGAGCCTTTATTGCATGACACAGTAAAGGGGGAGGCAGAATTCGGGATATAATTGCATGTGTTCACAAGAGGCCCTCTCACCCAGAGCCCTGTATATCAGCACATACACACAGCACATACGTTTTTAGGGTACAACAAAACCTGCTCGTGGGGCTGGCTTTCAGCTTCAGGTCTGTTTACTGCTGCTCTGGAGCTTCGGTTGCTAGAAAAGAAATCACCACAAGGACGACCAGGTTACAGAATACTGCCATCTCACTACAACACCATCCTGAACACGAGGCTTTCCCAGTTTAATTTTTAAATGCAATAAGAGCATTTGCCCATTTTCTTCTTGCTCCTTCCCCAGCAAGAAGACTGCCATGCCAGCGTGTGGCGGTCCCCTGCCTTCTGCTTCCCAGGGTCTCCCCAGCAACGTTGTGCCAAGTGTGACAAATATTTCATAAAAAGCCAGCTCAGCTGGTAAATGGCTCGCAAGGCTTCTTATTTTCATCTCCAGCCCAGCTGAGGGCAGAAGAGTGGGACCAGCCGCCCGGCTTGGGAACATTTCTGTTTTTCTCCATAAATCCTGGCAGGACGTGGGCAGGGGCAGGCGGCACAGGGCCAGCGGGGAGCACGATGCCAGGGCTCCACGCAGGGCTGGAGGCTGCAGCTCCCGCTGGGTCCAGACTTTCCATTCCAGGGGTCAGCCAAGACCAGGCTGTTCTTCCTTCCTCTCCCACGTGCAGATAGCATCCATCCTCCATTCTCACCTTGCTCAGAGCTGGCCTGAGGCTGGTGCTCGCTGGTGCAGGCTCCCTCTTTGTTTTCCTCCTGTGCCCCATGCGCAGGACAAGGTGACCGTGCCTGCAGCCACAGCTCACGCGTGTGGCACTGCGGTGCCTGAACCGGAGCCGAGTGCCTCTGATGCAGCCAGCGCAGGCAACCTCTGCGTTGTCCTGGCCGGCAGCATACCCAGAAGCTCTTGCCCCGGTGGGTCCCAGTTTTGTCCCCCAGCTGGTCCCAGTTTCATCACCCAGCTGGTCCTAGTTTTGCAGACAGACGGATGGGGATGAACTAGGACCCCAGCAGCATGGTCTGTGTGGGACTGGGGTTTCACATCACCCTTATGGCCCTGCACAGGGACGAGGGGGTGACAGAGAAGGAGCCCTGCATGTCCCTGAGCCAAAGCCAAGATCCCAGTTAGCGCTGCTTAGGGAAGGGATCGGCGCTGGGCCATCAGGTGCTCTCACCCTGGGCAAGGCGAGGAGCTGTGGCTGCTGGCAGGGCCTCGGGTCTCGGCTCCTCCTCGATGTCGGGAACAGGGCTGGGAGCCTTCAGGGAAGGGGACAGAAACACCTCCGTGCTAAGGGAAAAGCACCTGGCACCTGTGCTGGTGAAGCTGTCAAGGAAAACCCCTTATTTGCCTGCTGGAGGTCGGTGCCTGTTTAAGCAAACACATTCCAGCGCTGCTCCTGAGCCCCTGGCACCGGCGCTCAGCAGAGCCCCTGGCACAAGCCCCTGCATCCATCACAGGCTCACGGCCACCGCGTTGTCCCCTGGCCATGGCCACCCCCTGCCCCTTCCCCACCCAGTGCAGGAGGGGTCGGTGCAGCACCCGCTGGGGCTGGGGCACCGGGGGGTCCTCGCCCCGCGCCTTGCAGCAGCCTGGGGACCGCAGCCAGCCCCACGTCCCCACGCTGGCCCCACAACTCCCAGGGCCTCCCAGTGGCACCGCAGGGCACCAGGAAATGTTCCTTCCCCAGCCCAGCCTGCACCAAGCAACCCCACGGCCAGGCTGTGCGGCTCCCGGGTGAAGATGGCGAGCCGTCAGCTTGACATTCCCCCGGTGTCCTCTGCAGACATTGCGATAATGCCCACCCTGCCGTTTGCCTTTCTTATCGGGGCTGCCGGCCAAACAAGCACGGCGCTGTATATAGGGAGCTCAGCCCGGGCACCGGGCACATTCGACGCCTCTCCGCTGGCACTGGTGCCTCGCTGCGAAGAGCCACGATGAAGCTGCTCCTGCTCCTCGGCTTGGTGGCCCTGGCCCAATGCCACCTCTCCAAGTGAGCGCTGGGGTGGTGGGGTGGTGGGCATGCTGCTGGGGTCCCGAGGACCCCCCCGGGGATGAAGTGGGGGGAACTGGGCAGTAAAGGCATCGTGGAGGGGTCACGGCTGGGGTGGTGCACGGCAGGGTTGGGGGACAGCCCCCAGCCATCACTGTGGCCAAGGCACAGTGCAGGTGGCCCCAGTCCGTACGAGGGGCTGCAGGAAGAGGCGCAGAGCGAGGGCATGGCGCAGCCCCCAGGCACGTCCCTGCCCTGAGCCTTGTCCCCTCCTGCACTCCAGGATCCCGCTGAGGAGGTTGAAGTCCCTGCGGCAGAGGCTGGAGGAGCATGGCTTGCTGGAGCACTTCCTGAAGCAGCACCCCTACAACCGGGCCTCCAAATACTTCCCTGTCTTTGCCGGCACCACCTCCTCTGAGCCTCTGCAGAACTACATGAACGTGAGCATGGCACCAGCATGGCCCCCATGGGGCTGCAGGCCCCTAACCGTCCCCCTTTTCGCCCCTGTCCTGTCCCCCCTCACCCTCCTGTCCCCCTGCCTAACCTGCCCCATGTTGACAGAACGAGTACTACGGCACCATCTCCATCGGCACCCCGGCCCAGGAGTTCACTGTCATCTTTGACACCGGCTCCTCCAACCTGTGGGTGCCCTCGGTGTACTGCTCCAGCCCGGCCTGCAGTGAGTGTCACGGGGCGGGGGGACGCTGGGGACCCCTGGGTGGGCTGCTCCAGCCCGGCCTGCAGTAGGTGTCCCCGTCCCTGGGGGTGCCGAGCGCTGGGGACGCAGCTAGCCCCGTGCCGCAGTGGCAGCATGGTGTTGGGACAGGCCATGACCATCCTTCTCCCGTACCCTCAGAAAACCACAAACGCTTCAACCCCTCTGAGTCCTCCACCTACGTGAGCACCAACGACAGCGTCTCCATTTTCTACGGCACCGGCAGCATGACTGGCATCCTGGGCTACGACACCGTCACCGTAAGGCAGCGGCCAGCCGGCTGCCCGTCCTGTGGGACCGGGGACACGGGGGCACCGTGCGCCCCAACCCAGCCTGTCCCCTTCTCCCTGTCTCTCCGACCAGGTCTCGAACATCCAGGTCACCAACCAGACCTTTGGGCTGGCTGAGACTGAGCCCGGCACCACCTTCTACTACTCACCCTTCGACGGCATCCTGGGCCTGGCCTTCCCCAGCATCTCCTCCTCCGGGGCCACCCCTGTCTTTGACAACATGATGAACCAGGACCTGGTGGCCAGGGACCTCTTCTCTGTCTACCTGAGCAAGTAAGCCCTGCAGAGCCGCCCAGCCCTGGCAGGGGATGTTCTCCCCTTGGGGAGGCTCCGGTACCCGTGTCCCCTTGGCAGCACGGGGTCCTGAGCCACGGGACTGCTGTGTCTGATGGTTCCCCCCTTCAGGGATGACCAGAGGGGCAGCTTCGTCCTCTTTGGTGGCATTGACTCTGCCTACACCACTAAGGGCATCACCTGGATCCCGCTCTCTGCCGAAACCTACTGGCAGATCACCATGGAGAGGTACTCCCGGCAGTGACGCTATGGGGACTCGGCCCCTGGCCCCTCCAGGAGCTCACCCTGTATCTCCCACAGGGTCTTCGTCGGCGAGAAGGCTGTCGCCTGCTATTTCAGCTGCCAGGCCATCGTGGACACCGGCACCTCGCTGCTGGCTGTGCCCACCACCGCCCTCAAACGTATCTATAATGCCCTGGGTGCTGACTCCGATGGCGAGGTGAGGCGGGAGGGGAACATGGGGCTGTTGGGGACCCTCAGGGCTCGGTGTCCCCTCCGATGGCCAAAGACTGGCTGCTGGTCCCCATGGGACACGCGGCTCCGTCGGGGTCGCCGCTGACCCCATCCCCACCGCAGATCAGCTGCAACGACGTCAGCAGCCTGCCCGACGTCGCCTTCAAAATCAATGGCAAAAAATTCACCGTGCCAGCCACAGCCTACGTGATAGAGGTGAGCACCCCGCGGGGACAGGGACAGGGATGGACCCTGCAGGGGGTGGTCCGGGGGGGGGGGGGGCCGGGCAGCTGGTGACCATCTCTATCCACGTCCTGGACTGCAGAGCGATGGGTTCTGCAGCCTCGGCTTCGAAGGCATGGACACCCCCACCGAGTCGGGCGAGCTCTGGATCCTCGGGGACGTCTTCATCCGCGAGTACTACGTGATCTTCGACAGGGCCAACAACAAGGTGGGGCTGTCCCCGCTGGCCTGAGCGCATACTCCCCCAAGCCAGGCCGGCCCCTGCACTCCCGGCCCCCCCTGCTGCTGTCACTGAGCAAAATAAAGCCATGGAAAAGCATCTGCGTGCTGAGTTTCTCTGGAAAGGGCTGGATCGGGCCCCGCTTCCCTGCGGCGTGGGCAGGCTGTGCCGGCAGCTGTGGCCCCGTAGCGTCACCACCCATAATGTCAGGCTGAGGTCCTGCTGGGTGGGATCTCAACGTGGGGAGGTGACCCCCTGCCACGGCGGATGCTGCCCACGAGTGCTCCTGGCTGATTATTTATCAAGGACAAGCCGCCGCCGCGCTGGCACGACTCGCCCTTGCTGTGTTTGTTCCTGGCACACAGCTCACCAGGAGGGCCAGCACAGGCTGCTGAGCCCCCGAGAGCTCTTGGGTGGCTCTTCCCCCAGCCCCTGGCAAGTCACACACAGCTCCTGCGTGCGCAGAGGGCATCCAGCACATTTGCCCTGGGGATGCAGGGGACGGTGGCAGATGCTGCCCGGTGTCACCTCCGGGTCCCACTTTGCCCCACCGGCGGCACGGCTCCTGCCTGTTCCCGGCAGTGCCCCCGGCTGTGCAAACACCCTGCACCTCGTGTGCTGGGGGCCGGAGGCAACCGCAGCAGGCTGCCGATAAGTGCCGAGCCATGCCACCAACCGGGGTGCATGGGCTGGCTTATCGGGGTGCCTGGCACGCCTCATCCGGGAACGCCTCCGTGCCCTCCGGTATAGAGACCGGTGCCCTGGTGCCACCGCACCACATCCCTGCGCCATGAGGTGGCTGTGGCTGCTGGGGATGGTGGTGGTTGCCCGCGCCATGGTGAGGTGAGGGGGACACCGGCGGTCGGGGCAGGGGAACCCCAGGACCCAAACCCTTCTGTCCCCGTGCTCAGCATCAGCCTGTCATGCAGGATCAAACTGCACCGGGGGAAATCGCTGCGGCGAGCACTGCTGGATGGCGGGGTGCTGGGGAGGATCCTGCTGCAGCAGTCCCCCTCCCCAGCAGCCAAGTATCACCCCACCACTGCCACCGAGCCCCTGGCAAACTACATGGACGTGAGTGCGGGCAGAGCTGGGGGGCTTGGCAGGGAACCTCAGTGCAGGGACATGGGGACATGTGGGGGGACGTGGACAGTTTGGGCGGGGGGGGGGCTGGAGGCAGTGACATACACACACACACACACACACACACACACTCGGTGCCCTTTGTTGGCAGCTGGAGTACGTGGGCACCATCTCCATCGGCACGCCACCGCAGGAGTTCACCGTCATCTTCGACACCGGCTCAGCCAACCTGTGGGTGCCCTCGGTGTACTGCTCCAGCCGGGCCTGCAGTGAGTGTCGCTGGGCGGGGGGATGCTGGGGACCCCCGGGTGGGCTGCTCCTCTGCCCGCCCTGCTCAGGTCTCCCGTTGCTGCAGCCAACCACCGGCGCTTCGACCCAGCGCGCTCCTCCACCTACCGCGGCACCACCACCAGCGTGGCCACCTGGTACGGCACCGGCAGCATGGTCGGCGTCCTGGGCTACGACACCGTCACGGTGAGCGCCCGTGGGCGAGCTGGGGCATGGAGCTGGGTTGTAGGGGTGAGGCAGGGGCATCCCCGAGCCTCCCCACTCTCCCCACCAGGTTGGGAACATCCAAGTCCAGAACCAGGTGTTTGGGCTGAGCCAGGCGGAGCCTGGCTCCTTCCTTGCCCACGCTCCCTTCGACGGCTTCCTGGGGCTGGCCTTCCCCAACATCTCCTCCTCCGGCGCTACCCCGATTTTTGACAACATGATGAGCCAAGGCTTGGTGTCTCAGGACCTTTTCTCCATCTACCTGACCCCGTAAGTGCTGGCAGGATCCAGGCAAACCCCTCCTCGTGCTTTCCGGGCAAGCTGGTGGCCACACGCAGTCGGTGACGGTGCCAGCGTCCGGGTGCAAATGTTACTGATGGGGAAAGCCTCTCGTCGAGGCGAACTCAGAACCCGCTTTGGGAACAACGCGTGCAGCACCGGGCTCTTGGCAGCAGCCCTCTGAGGTGCACAGCTCCTACTGGGGGGCCGGGGGGCACCAGCATCCCCAGCTCCACAGCTCTTCCCCCCCCCCAACTCCCCCTCGCCCCAGCAACAAGCGGAATGGCAGCTTCGTGCTGTTTGGCGGCATCGACGACACCTACTTCACCGGGAACCTGAGCTGGATCCCGCTGACCGCCCAATCCTACTGGCAAATCAAGGTGGACAGGTAGCACCGGGACGTGGCACGGGGAGGGGGACCCTGGCACCAGGGTGGACACCTGGCCTCAGGGAGCCCGCTGTGTCCCCAGCATCACCATGTACGGCCGCCCCATCGCCTGCCCGTACGGCTGCCAGGCCATCGTGGACAGCGGCACCTCGCTGCTGGCCGGCCCCACCCGCAGCGTGGGCAACATCCAGTATGAGATGGGAGCCAGGCGCAGCGCCAGCGGCGTGGTGAGCACACGGGGATGGGGACGGGGTGCTGGTGGCTTCCTGCGAGGGCTGAGGCCGTGCTGTCCCCTCCCTGCAGTACTTGGTGAGCTGCAGCTTCATCCGGCTCCTGCCTGACATCGTCTTCGTCATTGCCGGCACCCAGTTCCCGCTGCCACCCCAGGCTTACATCCTCCAGGTGAGCACCGAGTGCTGGCACCCGGCACCTGTGGCCTTGCTGCCCCTCACCCTGTCCCCACCAGCAGGAGGATGGCTCCTGCATGAGCGGCTTCGAAGGCTACACCCTGCCCACGGCCACCAGCGAGCTCTGGATCCTTGGGGACATCTTCCTGCGCCACTACTACAGCGTCTTCGACAGGGCCAATGGCATGGTGGGGCTGGCACCTGCTGTCTGATGCATGCCACAGCGTCTGGCCACAATAAAGTCCCCAGCCGGGCAGCACAGGCAGGTCCCTCCTGTCCCCAAAGCCACGCTGGGCTGGACGAGCACCTCCGGGACCGGGCCAAACTGCCCCGAGCTGGGGAAAGCCCCAGTGCTGGGCTTGGTGGGCGCAAGCAGGAGCAGGGAGCATAAATACCAGGGTGACTTTATTGGGGGAGGGAGTAGCTGGCACTGGCCCCCTGGCCCCACAGCCTCCTGCGCCATGGGGCGGTGAGGAGCTGGGGGACCCTGTGCCCTCCGCCCGAGAGAGCGGGGCGCAGGGACGTGTCGCCATCCCTGGGTGCTTGGCACGGCCACCTGCGTGCCTCAGCGCCCCGTCCCCAGCCACGCCTGGCCAGCCAGGCCTGCTGGTCCTGCAGCCTTCCTCCTCCTCCTCCTCCTTCTCCTCCTCCTGGCAGGGTGGCTCTAGGGAGCCGCGTGCCCGCCGGGGCTCTCCCTGCCGGCTGTTGGCACGGCCGAGGGGTCCGCGTCCCCGGGATGCCCCTGAGCATCCCGCCTTGACCCAGGGCTGCCCGTGGGAGCTGGGGGTCCCGTGGCCTCTCCAGGGGGGGCAGCAGGGGGCAGAGCAGCAGCTGAGAGCCCCCCACGGTGCTGGGGGGGGCTCGGGGTGGTGGAAGGGGGCTCCCCCCCAGGAGAGGGGCCGAAGGGGGCAGCGTGGAGCAGGAGCTGGGCCAGGCGGTGGCGGGGAGGCTGGGGGGTGCCGGTGGGCACGAGCTCCTTGTGGGACGGGGATGGGGACGGGGACACGTCGCCGCTCTGCAGTGGGAGCTGGGTGTCTGCGGTGGAGGGAGAGATGCTCCTGGTTAACATCACCACCAGCCCAGCGCCGCCGGGGAGGGGGGGACAAAAGGCACACCACGACACAAACGTGGGGGGCAGCGCGGGGGTGCCGAGCCCCCGGTACCTTGGCAGGCGGGGCAGCAGGCAGCAGGCAGCGCAGGGGGCTCGGTGCACGAGTGGGGACACGGCCTCTCCTCGCAGCTCACCTCCCCGAGCTGGAGCGGCAGGAGGAGGAGGAGGATGAAGAGGAAGGAGGCGCGGGAGAGCCGCCCGGTCCCCGGCGCAGCCCCACGGGCTCACCTGGCACGTGCAGCGGGTGCAGGGCTGTCCCTCGGGGCTGAAGGTCTGGCCGTTCACCACCTTCCTGCCCTCGTAGTTGCAGTCTAGGGGTGTCGGGGAGGGGGGGCAGCAGCGCTCAGCGTGGGGCTGGGGGGCACTGGCAGGGTGGGGGCCGTGGTCCTGTGCCCTCTCCCCCAGCCCTCACCGTTACAGACAGGGCAGCACTCGCCCTCGGGGTGGAAGGGGTAGGTGCAGAAGATGGCGCAGTCCACGGGTGAGCAGGCCACCGAGCCCAGCTGGCAGGGAGAGACGCGAGGGCTGGGCGTTAGCGTGGGCTTGGGGTGGGGGTGGGGGGGAAGCCCCCAGAGGCTCAGCAGCTTTTTCCTACGATGGGAAAAAGCCTGAAGGACGGGAGCCAAGAGCATCCTGCAGCGCCCGGACCCTGTGCTCCGGGGCAAAATTGCCGCACCGATGCTCTTGCCTCGGCCCCCACCCTGGGGAAAGGCACCCACCCCAAAACCTGGCCGCCGCAGCCCTCACCAGGCAGATGCAGCTGAGGCAGGGGTCCAGGAGGGACGGGAAGGTCTCGTTGTTGTAGAAGATCTGTCCCATGTAGGTACATCCTGCCAGGAGGAGAGCAGGGTTGCAGCCCTGGAGGCCCCCAGGCTCGCTGGCTCGGGGGGGTCAGGCTCAGCCCGCCTCCCCCCCCACTGCCCCCCTGGTCCCTGTCACCTGCCGAGCAGTCGGGGCAGCACTGCCCGGGGATGTGGATGGGGTAGGGGCACGTCTCCACGCAGTCCGTCCTCTTGCAGCTCACTGAGCCATCGGCCTGTGGGGGGAGAAGCACGTGACAGGGACCTTGGGCCCGTGCTGGCAGGCTTAAACCCCAAACTGACGGGTTTAAACCCAAAATTGAAGGGGCAAAAGCCCACGGAGCTGGGGAGCTGCTGGGGACCACGTCCATGAGCAGCCTGGTGTCCCGAGGGAAGGGCTGGGTGTCCCGGGAGCCCGGCTGGAGGAGAGGCAGAGGCAGCACGTTCGAGGCAGAAGGCAGCCGGAGAGGGACTTGGCTTTGGTGTCTAAACCTCTTTCCTTCCCAGACCTGGTCTCTCCATGCCACGCACACCCAGGGATGCAGGGGATGGGGACGGGGATGGGGATGGGGATGGGGACGGGTAGGAGGAGTGAAGCAGAGCAGGTTCTCATTCACCTGGCAGATGCATAACTCACAGGGATCGCCCGGAGACCAGATCTGTCCGATGGGAAACTCAACCCCGTTGTCATCCACGAAGCAGCCTGGTGGGGACAGGGACACGGGTGGGGACAGGGATGCGGGCACCCAGCCCACCAGCCTCTCCATGCACGTGGGTGCTGCTGTGCACGTGCCCGCTCCCCGCTCACCGCCCCCAGACCCCGTGACTATGCCCCCCAAACGCCCGTCCCATCCCCGTGCGCCCCCGCGTGCAGCTCCCCCAGATCCCACCCCCCCCAGCCCCCAGGGACCCCCGTGCTGGCTCACCCGAGGGGCGCGGGGGGTCCCGGCAGGTGAAGCAGCACTGCCCGGGGCGCAGGTGCCGCTGGTGCTGTGGGCAGTCCAGCGCCGGGCAGGGGGCGAAGGAGCACTCCACCTCGCCACCCTGCGGAGAGGGGGACGCGTCACGCACCGGCTCCGTGCTGGGGCCACCCATCCTGCCTGCGCCCCTCCGCCCCACGGGACACCAGAGAAAGGCCGGGACCCCCAGCAGGTTGCCACGGGATCCCCAGACCCACCCGGCAGACGCAGGTGGTGCAGTCGTCCTCGTCCAAGCTGAAGCGGGCTCCGTGCACGTACGTGCGGCCGCGGAAGCTGCACATTGCTGGGCAGGAGAGAGGCGGTGAGGGCAGGGCTTGGATGGGGAGCAGAGCAAGGTCCTGCCTCGCCAGGACTCCACGGCCCATCCCCGGCAGCACCACCCACAGCCCCTCGCCCCCCTCCGCCTGGGGGTCCCACCTGGCTGGCAGGAGCAGCAGTCGGGCGGCGAGGCGCTGGGGCAAGAGCCCGGGGGGCACTCGGGGGAGATGCAGGAGACGTTTCCAGCCTGCGGAGCAGAGCAGAGCCCGGCGCGGTCATGGGGAGGCAAGCGTCTGCCCCACGAATTGCAGTCCCCCAGCAGGGCCTGGCAGCGATGGACACCACCACGGTGTCACCACGGTGACAGTTTTGGGGAGCCGCTCCCCAAGGGAGAAAATGGCTTTGTCTTCCTGACGCTGAGCACAAAGGGGACCTGCCGTGGGCTGACACTTCCAAAGCGCCCACCCCCCGTCTTGACCTGCAGGTCCCATTTTGGCCCCTGCCCCACGGCTCTGGAGCTGTCTCCCTGAGCACTGTGACACCTCCCCAAAATGGGTACCCGGTGCCAACGAAGCCCAGCCTGAGGCATCGCAGCAGTGCCACGAGATGGGACCCAGGCCCCACTGCCAGCCCACCCCAATGCAGGACGGCGTGGACTCACCAGGCACACGCACACGGTGCAGTTGCCATCTGATGGGGAGAAGACGTCGCCCTCGGCACGGGCCACCCCCTCGTGCAAGCAGCCTGAAAACCAGGGGAGGGTCAGGGGGGGCCATGCTGGGGTGCAGGGCTGGGGCTGCCAGGGCTCACCTGTGCAGCTGGGGCAGCAGCCCCCGGCTGGGGCAGGCAGCGGGTGGGAGCAAGGCACGGGGCAGCTGACGGCCTCACAGAGCACTCGTCCTCCCTGCCGGGGCAGGCACAGCTCAGCGCCACGGCCAGCTGGCAGGGCGAGCAGCGGCACAGGGAGAGAGGGCGCTTACCTGGCAGGCACAGCTCCGGCACCCCGGCTCCATCCAGCGAGTGCCCGGCTCCCGGAGGGCCCCCCGGTACCAGCAGCGAGGGGCTGGTGCGGCGGTACCGGGGGCTCCCTCCCCGCGTGGGGACAGCTCGGTGACCGGGGACACGGTGGTGGGCGAGGAGGGAGGAGGTTGGGTGCCCGGAGGTGCGGCAGGGAGGTGGGAAGAGGGAGAGCCCCTGGGGACCAGGAGGGGTCCCCCAGGGCCGGGAGGGAGCAGGACGAGGGTGGGGGGATGCTGCAGGGACTGAAGGATGGGTGAGGGGGCCAGGATGGACTTGGGGAATCCTGGAAGGGAAGGAGCAGGCATCACTCAGGGAGCAGGCAGGGAGCACGTGGGCTCACCCGCCCTGGCCCAGGGGAGCAGCCAGTTACCTTCGCAGGAGACCCTGTCGCCACTGAGCCGGTACCCGGGGCGGCAGGAGCACAGGTAGCTGCCTGGGGTGTTGTGGCAGGCGTGCTGACAGGCGCGTCTGTCTCCCGGCCGCCGGCACTCGTTGACATCTGGGGAGCACGGGGACTCATCAGTGCCCAGGCAGGAGGCAGGAGCTGGCTCACGGGGGAGAGACACCCCCACCATCGCGACGCACGGGGATGCCCGGTGCGCCATCTCCTTGGGCACGGCCCAAGCAAGGACGAGGACGTGGCAGCAGCACCGTGCTGACGGCCACCTTGTCCCTGCAGGCTAGGGCTCGTCGCGACACGGAGAGGGGCAGTGCTCACCCACGCAGGAGTGCCGGTTCCCGTGGAGGTGGTAGCCGGGCCGGCAGGAGCAGCGGTAGCTGCCCACGCTGTTCTTGCAGCGGTGCTGGCACGGCGTGGCCAGGCACTCGTCCGTATCTGGCGGGCAGAGGCTGAGGCTCGGCGGGCCCAGCTCGGCCCCGCTGGCCCCCGCCTGACCCCCGGCCCCGCGCACCCTGGCAGCTGTGGCGGTCGGCGGAGAGCTGCATGCCAGGGCCGCACTCGCAGACGAAGCCGCCCTCGGTGTTGACGCAGAGGCCCTCGCAGGCGGCGCTCAGGCACTCGTCAATGTCTGGGGGCGAGAGGGGACATCTAGGAGCTGGGGGATGCCGCGGGCCCCCCACCGCGCCTCGACCGCCACCCCTTCTCACCAGTGCAGCGGATGCCGTTGGCCGTCTCCACCATGGAGAAGCCGAGGGGACAGACGCGGGCCACCTCCTGGCACCCACCGTGGTTACAGGAGAGGTCGCAGCCATACTCCCCGCATGTCCCCGGTGGCTCTGAAAGGCAAGCAGGGGCACCGCGGGGCACCGGGGCCACCCCTGGAGCCCTCTCACGCTCCCCCCCACTCACTCCTGCCCCACCTCCAGGGCTTGTGCCCTGCCCTGGGAGGGGATAGGGACCCTACCTGGGCAGGTGATACCCTGCTCTCCATCTGGGCACGAGCAGAGGTTGGGGGCGATGCAGAAGCCGCTGCCACAGCCGAAGGGGCAGAGCGCTGCAGGGCACGGGGACAGGCAGCGGTCAGGGGCACGGGGACCCCCGCATCCCATCCTGGGGAGCGCAGCGGGGCCTGGGGCGCCTGTACTCACGCAGGGTGCACTGCCCGCTGCCCGGAGCCAGCATCCAGCCGGGGCAACATCCACTGCCGAAGCCTGAGAAGCAGACGTGGGGCCCCACGCGGCGCCTGAGCAAGGGACAGAGGTTGAGGACGCCCTGCCCCATCCCGGGACCGAGCCCATGAGGACGGGGAGGGGGACACACATGGGAGCAGGCACCCACGTGCCCACAGACGCCCCGTCCCGCGCGGCACAGATCAGTGTGAAGGCAGGCTCGGGGCGCACCAGGGTGTGGAGTGAGCCCCCAGCGAGATGGGACGGCAGGAGAGGGCTCACATCCCAGCCGGTCCCAGCACCCCAGCACGTGGTGACAGGGGAGAAACGTCCCCGACGAGGACAGGGACGCGGGGAGCGAGACCCCCGCGAGGGTCACGCTCTCCTTGCCCCCGTGCGGACGGAGCCACGAGCGGGTGCCGGCCCCTCCGGCCGGGACGGGAGCCCCGAAGGCAGCCGAGGGCTCGGCAGGGCTCGGCGTGCCGCCGCTCCCAGGTGCAGCTGCGAGAGGGAGAAGGAAAAAGGGGGGGACCCGGCTACCTCTCCACGGCAAAGCTGGCTGGTTTCTTCCTCCCGGGGTACACCCTGCCCTGGCCGCCCGGGAGGAACAGGGACACACAGGCAGCCTGGACGAGCAGCTCGAGCAACATGACAGGCGGCTCCGGCACGCTCGCAGCGCTGCCTTCCTGCCTGCCTTCCTGCCTGCCTTCCTCGGCGGCACGGGCGCCTACCGCATGCTGGCCCTTGGCCCTGCTCCTCCTCCCGCCCGCCGGGCCGGGAACAATGCGGGGGGTGGAGGGAGGCGAGAGCGGGGAGCGCCGGGGGGGACCCGGCTCTCCTCCCACCCCGCGCGGGGGGACGCGCGTGGGGATGCTCACCCGGCGCCTCCCGGCCTCGCCGAGCCCCGGCCTCGCCCCCCGGCCCGGTGACACCGTCGTGTCCCCCGGGACCGGGTCCCCGGCGGGGCCGCCCCACCGCCTGCGGGGAGCTGGGGCTGGGGGGGGCGGAGGGGTGGGAAGCGAGCGAGCGGCGAGCGTCCCCCCTTCTCTCCTTTCCCACATCTGGCAAAGCTCCGGCCTGGCCTCTCCCCACCCCTCCTCCTCCTCCTGGCGGCACTGGGCTGCCTTCCCAGCCCTGCGCGGGGACCCACCAAAGAGGAGCACGCAGCAGATAAAGGGGCCAAAGTGGAGCGGGGCCGGTGGGGAAGGGCGCAGCGAGGGGCGAGGGGTGCTGCGGGGCCCCCCCGGCGCGAAACACCCCTGGCCTTGCCCCGAAGCGAAGGTCGCGGGCAGGTAAATGATTGAGCAGGGAGCAAAGGGCCGGGCGGCTGGCCCCTGCTCAGAGGGGGTCAGTCCCTGCAGCGGCAGCACCCGCCCGCTGCCCGCAGCTCCGTGCCTGCCTCGCAGCGGGGTTCCCCCAAAAACCCTCCTGGGGTTACCCAGGACCCTTCCCCTGCGGCATCGCCCCAAGCGTGGTCACCCCCTGCACCAGCATGGGCCGTCGTCATGGGGTGCAGGGCTCTGGGGTGCCACATGTAGGGGACGTGGAGGGAGGAGGAGGCTGGAGCGTGGCCAGTGGCACGGGATAAACACGGAGCAGGGTTTTTAAGCCACGGCAGGAGGAGGGCCGTGCACCAACGTTGCCGAAATCCCCGCTGCGGGGAGGCTGTGAGCATCTGCACCTGCAGCCCCGCGCTGCTCAGGGTGCTGGGGAGCTGGGCAGAGCCAGGTTTGCTTGTGGGGGAAGGAGAACTGGGCTCGGCCCCGTAGGCCAGGGAATCGAGCAGCTCTGGGCAGGCAAACCGAGCACCTGAGCTAATGAAAGCCGCCTGCTCCCAGGGAGCACGAGCACACGATGCAGGCTTGCTGCAGAGGGTCACAGTCCACTTCCCCCATCCTAAACACAAGCAGAGATGTCCAAATATAGGCTCCACGTGAATTCCTCGAAGAAAGCAGGGCTTGCCCAACAGCTCAGACCTGCTGAAAGCCCAGCTCCCGTTTCAGCACAAGCTCGCCTTTCAGGATGCTGCCTAACCTCTTTGGCAGTGCTGCTGGAGGAAAGGAAGAATATGGGAGAAAACCTATGCTGGCACAAACCTGCCAAGGACATGGCCAGGCCGTGCTGGTCTCACAGACGGTTGCAGTTTTTTGAGCAAAAGGTGCAGAGGTGCATGGAGAGGGGGGAGGACCTGTCCCGGTATCCTGGCTCCCTTCTCCCCTCTAGCTGTGGCCCAGATCCTGCCAAGTGCAGGACAGGAGCTCCCCGGGGTGCTCCCAGGCTCCAGGAACTCGGTTCGTCACGGATGGGATGCACACACCAAGTAAGGTGCAGCCCAGCACGGCTGGACCCAAGCAGAGGCCCAGGATAACCCCAGCACAGCCAACACCACGGGGCAGAGGGCAGCCAGGGACTGCCCCGGCCCCCTCCTGTGCGTTTTGGCAACACTGCAGGGATGGTTGCAGCAGCGAGCCCAGGCAGCCCCTGGCTTGGACAGATTACAGCTGCGTGGAGCCTGGGAGGATAATTATTAATCTGTATTTTAAGCATAGGGAGCTGCCACCCAGGGGAGCGAACCACTCCTGCACGCCCACGTTGTGCTCGCAGAGGGGCTGTTTGCTCACGCAGACCTGCAGAGCCAGGGGTACCTCTGATTCCCCCCGCAGGGAGCAAGTTACCAGCAACAGAATTGAGCATGGTTCGTGCTAAATGATGCCTGAGGACCAGCCCAAGACCTTGCACATCAACCTCAGTCAAAGTCTGCTTCCAGCCAACCTGAGTGCAGTTGGAAGCCCTGCAAAGCCGCAGCAAGCAGGGCAGGAAGGGCCAGGGCAGCTGGAGAGCTTCTGGCTGCTGCCTGCTCAGCTGCTGGCTCTGGCCCTGGCCCGGGCAGGACCCCAGACTGCGTGAAGCCAGAGCCTGACCTGATCTTGCCCCTCTGTGATCCCAGCACCAGCCCTCGGTGCAGAAGGGCTGGCAGCGCTGAGCTGGAGGGCTGCCTGCTGGGCATCTGGGAAACAGGAATCCCATCCCACTGATCCTCTGGGAACATGGCACATAGGAGCAGGCTGCTACACCTGCGGAAATCCAGGACCCCTCTTTGTAACCCACCCTTGCTGGAGGGAGTCAAGGTTACTGCAGGGATAAACCATCAGCACACAGAGGCTCTCTGGTCACTGTGGGTTGCCTGTATGGCACCTGCGGGATGATCCCAGGAAGGCTGTGAGCAGCGCTGTGTCCCTACACCTTCCTCCTCTCCGACCTCTGCAGGGCTGCTGCCACACAAGAAGGCTCTCATGTGCTGCCAAGAAGCGCTGCTCCAGAGATGGCTACAGGGGAGATGCAAGCTGCAGCTTTCTTTCCTCTAAAGGGATGCACACGGTCTGGAAAGGTCTCCTCAAAAACCTGGCAAGGGACGTGCCTCCCTGGCAGAGGCACTTGGCACTGTCACTGTCAGCCAGTTTGCACCAGTCACCACCAAGAAGTGAAACTCAAGTTTCTTTTGAGTCAGAGAAAAGCCATAAAAATACATCTGGACAGCAGACACGCTCCCCAGCGCCTGTGGGCTCATTGACCCCTTTGCTGATCTGCCAGACCTGCTGTCCCCTGTGCTGCTCTCATCACCACCAAGCACAGGAACACAATTCAGTGCAGGAAACTCCTCTGGGCACCGCGGTGGCTGGGGAAGGAGGCTTCCTCTGGCTGGACGCGGACACAGCTGCACACAGCGGCATGCAGAGCGGGTACTGCCACCCCTGCTGTGCCGATGAGGAGCTCAGCGCCAGGAGACAGACCTTTCCTCTTGGACTACTTTATTTGGTAAAACTCAGACTCCACAACTGATTGAGCTTCCCAGAACTTCCCTCCCTGAGCAAGCCACAGATCCTGTGGAGAGAGAGGAGCGTGCTGTCCCTCTTAGCTTCCTTATCCAGATGTAAAGAGATCTTCCCCCTCCACGTCTGCAGGTCTCACCAGCCCCTCATGAATCCTCCAGCCCTCGCCCTCACCCTAGAGGCAGCTTTGCTTCCCCTTCCAAAAAAAAATACAACGGATCAAAAAGAATTGAAAACGAAACCAAAAGCAGGAAAAAAATTACTAAAGACAACAGTGAAGAGTGAATCCAGGCAAGGGCATCGCATCAGCCGAGTGCTACTGGTCACCCAACAAGAGCGACGAGCGAAGCCCAGCTCTGGGTCAGCAGCTGAGTCCGTAGGATTTGTGAATCCAAGCTGGCAATGACGTGGTGCCTGGCCAACGACCCCCCCCCCCCCCCAAATCCCTAGCAAACTGGCTCCCCTTCCGAAACTCCTTCTCCCACCTCCCCTTGGGCAAGTGCCACCCGCCAGTGTTCAGTGCAGCCAGTCAGGGGTCTTCCAGCTGCAGGCGGGGAAAAGCCTCCCTTGCTCGATGGGGAGGAAGGTGCTAGGGAAGGACCCCGAATCCTGCTAGTGGATCCGGGTCAGCTCCTCCACGATCTTTATCAGGTCATCTACGGTGGCCTCCCTCTTCATGCCACTGCCGTCGTCAATCTGGATGGAGAGAAAAGGCATGGGAGCGTGGAGACAGCAGCAGGTGCAGAAGAATGCATGCCCTCGTAGGAGGGCACGTGTTCAGTGCAGGCTGAATTTCTGAGCGGGGTTCCTACCGCTAGTTTCATGAGCCCAAGCTCGTATCACCCATCTCACCTGCAAGTTTGCCACCACCTCCTGCATCTTGGGCCTGCTGATGTCCAGGAAGCTTTCGATCAGGTCACCATCAATGAACCCCGTAGCTGGTTCTGTCTTGCGCTCCGTGTGAAATGACCTCCAGGTGCCACTGTCAAGGAGCCAAACCCACACGGAGTAACACCAACCCCAGACCATGGCTGGAAAAAACCTCCCCCCACTGCGTCCACAGCAGTTGCCTGAGGCAGACTGACCACACTGCCTCAACAGGACCACAGAATTTGTGCCACGCTTTTTAGGGCTGTTTTATGCACAGCAGACCTTGGGGTCTTGATATTAATGCACGTGCTGTTCCTCAAGCACAGTAAGCTCCTGTGATCAGACCCCCAAAATCTGCAATATTACAAAGCCAATTTTGTCAAACCCTTCAAGATACACCCCTTTACCACATGGGCGTCTCTTGCAGCACAATGCCCTGATCACCTGGCAGACACACCACCCCCCTCTCCAGCTGACACATGCTCTCCCCAAGGTGTCCCAACAGAGACAGGCCTTCAACGCCCCCCGCCCCGATTCACAAGCCAGCCCCCAGCATTTGCTGGTGCAGGCCCCTGGCTGGACCACAGAAGGATATAAGGAGTGCTCGATCTTGCCCACGCTCTTGATGACTTTGTTCAGCCTGTTCTGCATGTCCAGCAGCAGGTTGTACCAGCTCTCCGACAGCGAGGTCACCAGGCCTGCAAAGGACAAAATGGTGACGAGGGCTCAGGGCTCAACCCAGGGCATCCCAGGGAACCTGGGGCCACGCTGCTGCGGCTGCCAGCAGGCAGGGAGCAGATGCTGCTGGACTGGAGCTGTACTAAAGGTGGTGCCTGAGAGGGCTGGGATAAGCAAGGGCTTTCAAAGAAATCCAGAGCAATTTCCTCTCCTGGAAGCTCTCCAGACAGAAAAGTAGGTTTTTGAGGACAGTATGGCACAGAGCACCGCTAGACTGATGACAGAGAACGGAGACACGAGGAAACCCCAGACCAGGTCAAGCAGCAGAGAAGGGGACCTGCTACCCTCCTGCTCGAGGTGATTCTCCCTGAGCCTTACCTATCATGCCATTGACTGTGCCAAAGAGAACTGATCCTTGTGTCGGAGTGGATGTCTCGCCAAGGTTCTGCATGACCAAGGACCCGTGACAGAAGACGTTGACAAACTCTCCCAGGTGGGACAGCCCCACTTCCTGCAAGTGCTGGCGCTCCTCGTCGGTCGTGGCAGCACTGAAACCCAAAGCACCCTGCTCAGTCTGTGCTGGGGTGACAGGTGAACTCCCCCCACCCCTGTCTCACATCTCCTCAGAGCTATGCATGCTTCTGACCACTTTCCTGCCTGGCACGCCTCTGTAGCTGTGATGCTGAGGGGACCAGAAGGCCCCACTGCCCCGTCCCTCCTGTCACACGCTGCCACATCCCCCTCCTAGCCAGCCCACCTGTCCTTCTGGCACACAAACAGGTTGAAGGCGTTCTCTGCTCCCAAGAAGTTGTCGTCATCCAGGATCTCTACGGCACTCATCCAGTTTGGATTGAAGTCCCGGGCAATCTGGAAGAGGGCAAAAGGAGATGCAGTATGGTGCACAGACAGCCTGCCCTGTTAACAAACATCCTCATTCCACCCAACACCCACATTTGGGAGCAAGGTGGGATCCAGTCTGCTCTCTGCTGCTGGATGAAGAAGCTGAGCAAAAGGCACCAACTGCCTTGGTGGAGACGGCCCTGGCCTAAGTGGCACTCAGGTGATGCCAAGGCAAATACTGACAAGCCCATGCCAAAGCCGTTCTCACAGTTTAAGCGCGCAGATCGCCCCACTGCCTGGTCCAGCCCCCAGCTGTGCCGCATTTGCTGACAGACGCAGCAATGGTCTCAGTGAGCCATCCCGAATGCACAACAGGCTATCTGGGTGGCAGCTTCCCACTCCTGGCAGGTGACAAGCACACCTCCCGAGCCTGCGCTTCACAAGGCTTCTGGCACACAGCTCGGCTCCTCAGGAGCCCAGGGATTTGTCCCTCCAAGAACCACATAGATCTGCCTAAGAGAATGTCACCAGGTGACCCTGTTCTCTGTGCACAAACCTACATCATTGTATTCCAAGAGCTGGCAAGTGTGGTGAGCCAGGCTCCTCCATTTACTGCCATCAACACCATTTCACCTGCCCAGTCTTCTGGAACAGGTAATGCAGACTCCCAGCACCTCTTTGACCAAGTGAACATTCTTCCTGAAGAATGTACCTGTTAGAACTCTACTGTTTGTAATCTGAAATTGTCTATATGACTAATGTTCTAAGTTCTAATGTTTGGTAGTTAGATACCATTGCAGAAACTGTCATATCTGTTTTAAAACTGCAGTTCAGCCAAAACACCCCTTGTGTTGATGGCTGACAGAAAACAGTATCTTTGGAATTGTCTGATAAATTACAGCACCTACATGTCTGAAGCGATAAGAGAAGTGAAGGCCTCTTCTTTCTTGAAGACCTTTTCCAACCTAAATGATTCTATGACTATCCAACACCACTGGTACCTCCTCAAAGTTTCCTTCCATGGGCTTGTACGCAAGGAGCAGGACAGATCGCATCAGATCTCCCACAAGGATGAAGTCTCCCTTGGTCTTCAGGTAGAGCGCCATGATATTGTTGTAATGGTTGCACTCTGTGCGCAGCTCCTTCTCAGCTGTCCACTCATACAGGCGCACCTGAAGGAAGGGACACGACTCCTGAGCTAGAATGGACACCCATGCCAGCCAGGACACACTTCTCCAACAGATACTGGGGACCCAGCTGACAAGCACAGGGCTGGACAGCTTCCAGCTCTGAAACATGCTTGCGAAGCAAGGCAGGGTCTCGTGAGAGTCCTACCGTGCTGTTGATGCTGGCTAACAGCTTCCCGTTGAACTCCACCATGGAATATACAGCTCCCTTCACCTCCTTTTCAGCCAGGCTCTGCAGTTTCCCTGGAATCAATCCACAGAGTGCCAAGTTATGTGCATCGTGCTCCCGGGGCCAGGAGGCCTTGAGGTGGGGTTCAGACAAGCTGCCTTAAATACTGCTCTCTCTAGAAACTGTCTCAGAGGATCTGTGAGCAAGTAACGCAGGAGCAGCAGGACAGCAGGGGGCAGACACACAGAAAGCAAATCCCAGAATCTGGTTCTTGTGAGGGATTCCTGGGTTCCTCTGGCAGACAGGGGAAAGGGGACGTGCTGTGATGACCCACAGCAGTGACAAACCGCTACAGATCCTGTCTGGGGACAGCTGGATCTCTGACTGCCCTCATGCAGCTAGACCTGGCCACACAAGAAGACCTTGCTCTTACCATCAGAGTAATGGAAGACAACGATGCGGCCCTGCTTGGGCTCTGCCTCCTCAGGATACACCATGGCAGTGCCCACAATGAAGTAGGTGTTTGGATCCTTGCCGAGCTTGCAGGAGACCAGGCTGAGGGCATATTCATTTTGCAGAAACTGGTGAGCATGAAGCACTGTGCAAAGAGAGAAAGGCAGAAACAGCTGGGTCCCCTGGGTCCCAACAGGCAGCACCCCCATACAGGAGCAGAGCCATTTGCCTAGGGACGGCTAGAAACTCAGGACGTGAACAAGGTGCAGAGTCAATGGCTGCCTGGAGATCCCCTCACCTATTCCCTGCCACCACCTCATGCCATCAACAAATCACTACACCTTAAAACCATGACGTGTGGCTGATGATCTTTCAGAAAAAATGCTCTGACTGAAGGAAGTGTATGAGATCACAGCTTTGTGAAGGTCACAGGTATCAGCCACACGCTGATGAGCTTGTTCTGGAGGGGAACACTGGATGAGAGCGTGGGCAGCATTTGGGGCTGGTACCTTCGAACGTGTGCTGATCTATGATGAGCAGGTTGTGCACCTCCACCTCCTCTCCAAAGGACGTCTCGTGCGGTGCTGTGCTGCTGGAGAACAGCTTGCTGGTACTGACGCTGCTGGACAGGGCCTAGGACACAGAAAGACAGGTCACATCCTCATGCTACTTGGCACGTCCTCATGCTGCACCACGAAGGCTGAGACAATTGGGGACCAGAAGGATGAATGGGAGAGAAGGAGCTCCCTGGGCTTGAGGAATGGGGCACACTCCCTGCACCAGTGGATTTACATGATATGCAAGGCAGAGGCAGCACTGTTGAGCAACAGCATTAATAGAACAGTTTACACAGTGTTGAAGCTCCCACCACAGCTTTTGCCTGAAGGGGACTTGTGTCTGCACCTTTGAGAGAAGGAAACCACTCGAGACCAAAGAGAAGCCTATACAAGGGACTGAAGGAGCTGTGTTCAAAACAAAGGTGATCAGACAGAACAGTGAGCATGCTGAGGCTGCCAGAGAGCAGCACAGAGAGACCTTGACACCACCACAGAGACATCTTACCACCCCATCTCCTCCCAGGCTGCCAGAGGGAGAGCTTGTACTCAGAGCTTTGGAAGAGAAGATTGTCAAGGAAAATCTGCAACATGATTTGGCCTAAGGAGCTACAGTACCCACAGCCCAGAGCTCAGGGACGACCTAGCAGTTACCCCTCACCTGGGTGCTGGCGCTGGGTCTGAGCGCAGTGGTGCCCCCACTGGCATCCTGCACCTCGATGCGACTTGAGAGCACGCCAAAACACTGTGATACCTCTTGGTAGCAAATTTTCCTGCAGGACAGAGAGCTGTGTGAGCAGCAGTGCCAGGACAGGCCACTCCAAGGAGAAACTGCAAGGAAAGAGCCGCTTCCTTGCACAGACTACTCTCAGCATATGCCACTGATTCGGTCTGTGTGCTAAACTGAGCCTGCAACAGGAACACTGACTGCAGAGCTTGCCTCTCCCCATGGCGAAATCTCCCCCCAGTCTTGTCCTGTGCATCAGAACAAGGGCCCCTCGAACCAGACTCCCTTCCACTGCTCGGCTCACCTGGGTGATTCGTAGAGGGGAACCGTGCGGATGTGCAGCTTCTGGATCTCGTCGATGGTGCCGATTGTCAGAGTGCTGTTATTGGCCAGTGCCAAGCTGTACAGGAGGAAAACTCAGCAATGGGGCTTGTAAGGCAGGCAGTGCAGCCAAGAATCTCCCTCCTCTTCCCACCCCCAAAATTGCTAGTCATTGGATCCCCTTCCCATACTGTGCAGATCCAAGCAGGGTGGCCAAATTAGTGCAGCATCTAGGATTACTGATGCACAGAATAGAGGGACAAATGCTTAAGAGACAGGACCACGCACACCTGTGTTCTCATGTGAGACCCAACAAGCAGCACAAGGGACTGATCATTACCCTGGGAGAATCCAGGGCCAGGACTGCTGTATGCCATGAGAGTATTGATGGAAAAAGCTCTCCCACTGATCAGAGTCAGGCATACTTCTATCCATGACCTGGTAAGATGGAGCTCCAAGGCTGAGCAGCCCACCCTGCGCCTCGTTTATGCCAGTACAGAGTCTAAAGCTCCCCCCGCCGCTGTGTCACGCAAGGCAAGGTGCAGGCTCACCTGTCGGGATACCCATCCGAGTTGAGGGGACACATGTAGTTCACCTCCTTCAGGTTGACGTTGGAGAAAACCAGCTTGTGGTTACTGCTGTAGATGACGGTGGGGCGGTCAGAGCAGGCAAACACGTTGGTGGTGGACAGAGAGCGGAAAGTCCTCAGGACAGTGGGCTGGGTCCCAAGGGTCACCTTTTTGCGGTCACTCAGCAAGCCTGCAGAAAAGGAGCACCGGTGTTGGGAGCTGCCCCAACAGAGCTCGCAGGAGCAGGACAGCAGAGAGTAATGTGGCTGTGACATGCTGGGAAGAAATGAGTGCGAGTAAATCCATCCTGCTGGCAGCAAAGAAATGGATATAAGCATCAATCTCCTTTGTCTGCAGTCCCCTGGAGAAATCCACCAACTCACAGTACCCACAGCCAGTCCCACGTGAGCACAACCATCTCACAGTGAGAAAGAAGTAACTTGGAAGGAGAGTGAGATCTCCAGAAGGATGAAAAAAAAAGTACATCAAGCAAGTAAGAGGGCATACGTCCAGCCACCTTCCCAGGCAGCCCACTCAGTGCTAGGCCCCATGGTTACCTGTCTCGAGACTGAGCCCAAAGTAGAAGAGCGCCCCATCTCCCAGGGCACACAGAAGGTAATGGCTGCTCTCAAAGGTCGTCATCAGGATGGAGCGAGGGATAATTTCTGCAGGGAACAGAAGAAGAGAAGAAGGCTGATGTCACTCACGGCTCAACTAGTTCAGTCCCTGCTGCCACCAGCCCCAGGAGAGCCCTACCTCCGCCCAGCATCTCTTTGTGCAGCAGCTCAAATGAAGGCAGCTTCAGGATGCGAGCGGAGATGTCAGTCCAGAGCCCGATCGCACACAGTGGGGACATGCCATTAGTGTCCCCCAAAGGAGTGATGTCCAGGCAGGCAACTTCATGCTCCATTTCTGTGCAGCTGGCAGGAAGGAGAAATCAGACAGGAGTCAGCCTGAAGCCCGAGGACGGACAGTAGAGGCTGAGAGCCTGTGGGGCAGGAGGAGACGTGCACTCACCTGATCTGCCTGAGCTCCTGGGGTCGGATCTCCAGGTAGTACAGGGCTCGTCCCACAGCCACCACCACCTGGTTGCTGTTACAGGAAGCCACGCTGATGTTCTTCCCGTTGGGCTCTTTCCACTCGCTCACCAGGGCTTTGGGCTCCTGACTGACCAGTCTCACAGAGGCAGAGGTGATCTGAGAAGAAAGAACACTTCTGCTCAGAGCCGGGACAACACCTCACTTTTTACATCTGCCCGAGGAAGTACTGCAGCCCCTGCCATGATGCGCAGCACAGATATAAATTACCTCCACAGAGGAGAAGGGCTATGGAGTGAAGATGAGAAAGACGTCTCCTCTAGAAGGACCATTACCTGGATCAATTGCTGATGTGCCACATTGCCACAGAAGAAAGTCTGCTGATCATCCACAAACCCTGTGAGCTCCGTCTCTTCTACCTCCTCTCCGTTTAACATAAGAACCCTAAAGGGAAAGGGAGATCCTGTTAGGTCATGCTCCAACATGCGGCCGAGAGCATGGCTCAGCCTTAACCCCACCTTACCTGGTCTGGCCAACAAAGGACAGCACCAAGGTATTGTCCGTCTCACGATGACAATCCGACCTCAGGGGCCACAAGCCTGCAACAGAGAGGCCACGTGCTCACAGTAAATATTACAAAAGCTGGTGGGTGGAAGTCCCCCACCCACACCTCAAACCTCAGTCTGCTCACAAGAAATGTCCCCACTGGGCCCTCTCAGGTCACGGGGTGTATCAGACAGCACCAAACAGCTCACGCACCTTTAATGCCCGGCAGGTCAATGCTGGCATGCTCGTGAATCCCAATGCCGTTCCGGATGATCCGTAGCGAACCCTCCTTAAACGCACCTGAGCATGTGACCAGCTGGAAGAAAAGCAGATATTTACCACTTGTTGCTGGGAAGCGCCCCCACCACTCCTTGCAGTGACAGACTCGGGCCAAGATGGGGCCCCCATCTTCCTTGCTTCTCAGAGGAAGTTCTTTGGCAGTTGACCATTCCCCATTGCAGGAGAGGAAACCCTTCCTTGTTAACAGGGGTGCCCAAGAAGAAGCCCTCCCACTCATAAACCACTCTTCAGTGCAAGACCTCAAAGCCTTCCCTGCACCACGATAAGACTTTTAAATCTCCAATAAATGGATTTCAGTCTTTTCCTTCCATGGACACCCTCCACACACCTTGCAGGCCCAGACATCTCCAGGACAGAGAACCTCAAGGCAGGATCAACATTACCTGCCCTTGGCCTTGTCTTTCCAGGTCTACTACACACATGTCGACGATGGGACCGAGGTTGGTGAAGGTCTCCATAGCCACTACATAGGAGCCCTGCTCATTGCTGTCCACGTTGAGCTACGAACAAACACAGTCATCGGTTTCCAACAAGAAAGGTCAAGTGGAAAGCAGAGGGTAGACAAGGAAAAGAAAGGAAAGTTTCCACCCAACGTATACACCTCTTGCAAACAGGATGAAAGCAGATGTACGAATCCTGTCTGAACACGCAATTAAGCCAGCACAAGGCCCCCACTTACCTTCACAAGCTGGGAATCCCCAAGCCGAGAGCCAACAAACACCACACCGTTGTCCAGGTAGGTCAAGCACTCTGCAATGGATGTCTGGGAATTGCAAAGAGACAGATGAACCACCCTTAGCATGAAAAGGGCTCTGCCATGCCTCCCAAGCACTACATCTGAACTGCAGCCAAACAGAAAGACCCTGGACACAGGGGAGGAATTTAAGCCCTTTGTAGAACTGCCAGTGTCCAAACTTCTCCCAGGGATGGTGTGCAAACACCCTGCAAAAACCCATGAAAATGCTGTAAATGTTCGAGTGCCCAAATCAGGAATTCCCCAGGCCAAATCCAGCAACTGAAAGTTTGGAGCTAACAGCTGTGGGGAGTGAAATATCACTCCAACCTGGGCTCCAAAGAGACACCACTCCTGCCATTCGGCTGTCTGCAGAGCCCCGCGACCCTCTGGTGAGAAGCAGCAGGGCCACCGTGCTGACGTGGCAGAGTCCTACCTCACCGAGCAGTTCCACACGCAGGTCCTTCAAGGTGACCGTGCCGTCCATCTGTTCCTCCTTCTCCAGAAGCAGCATGAAGAGGCGTCCTTCCATGTCCCCCAGCAAGTAACGGGACCCATTGGGATCCACGCGGTTGTGGCACACGATTGTACTTTGCTACGTGCAAAGCAGGAAGTGTTAGGAAGCCACTGAAACGGCACCACCTCTGTACACGCCAGAGGGGAACAACCACATCCACAGCACACCAGCTGCTTGCTGGAACCACAGCCAAATCCCACACCAGGGCACTCTTCCTGCATGGAGGGAGAGGGCTGGATTCACCCCGTAATCAACTGTAGCAGCAAACACAGCCAGAAGCTGTGGGCAAACAGCCTCGCTTTCCGTAACTAGAAAGCGTTTCATGTTCCTAAATAACATGTCCCTAACTCATTCATAGCCCAGGGACGATGCCATCAGAACACCTGTTCTTCTAATGCTGAGCCTTTCACAGGTGTGTTGCAGAAATGCTGCCTGGGACCCGAAGAGCTCTGAGCCTGCTCCATTTCTGGACAGAAGCTCTGCAGACGTTTTGCTCTGTGGGGTAGATGCTGCCTGGCCTCCTGTTTACGCCTTTCATTTAAAAACCCTGATCTTGCAGATCTTCACTGGATGCAAGCATTCTACTGGCCTCAAGACCCAATGTGCCTGCACTTTGACTGCAGGTCAAGGCAGTTTTGTACATCAGCAGAGTGTGGGAGAGTTGCTCTACTCACTCCAGTATAACGAACCCTCCAGCACAGAGCCCCAGCAGTGGTCCAGTAGCCTGTAGGCGTTCACGCAACAATTAGTTTTTTTTTTTTTTTACCTAAGATTTATAACTCTTTTCTAGCCCATCATTATTTCCCGCTTGAAAGGACCTTTTGATCATACCTCAGGCCCTCTTTCAGCCCTGAGCAGCACCTCAGCCGTGCCATTTGTGCTTCCTGTACCGTTTAAATGTGGGAGCTGGCCCGTCCCTCTGACAGAAACCACAAGCTCAAGTTCCGTCACAAACTGTGTGAGTCTTTTTTCCTTTGAACAAGTGCCCCAATCATACATCGGTGGACTCAAGTCTCCAAGGGGCTCATTCATATCTTTCGCTGCCTGAACTGAAACCAGGCTCTGGCCTGGACCAGTGCCCAAACCACTCACTACCTCCTAATTAATCCCTTTCTCTGGGGCCCTAACGGGATTTCAGCTTTACTGCAGCCATTTCCGAGTACTCCACAGAGAGCAGAGCCACATACGACAGCGCAAGCACACGCTGACATCCTTACAGGGACCACACGGGTCCCTCAGCCCTCCAAAACGCAGATCAGCCATCGTGCAAAACGCCTAGGCTCACCAAAGCTCTGGGAGTAAGTGGCCCTACTTGGCCACACCTGGAGACCAGAAGAGTTTAAATTCCTGACTACAAGTGGCCCAGCACCCTCCCAGCACCTGCAGACATGCCTGAAAACAGAGGAACTACAGGAGACAATTCTAGACGTCAGCAGTTGCTCACCTTGATGATAGGTGGAGCTATAGCAAGGTATTTATCTCCGTTGTGATAGGTGATGGACTCCTGCCCAATGATGATTGCACCTCCAAAAGGCTCTGGCACTGTGCAGGGGAGAAGAGAAATGTCTTACCAGAGAACTTGTGCAGCACAAACGAGGTGTTCTGCCTCAAGGATCGAACAGGAGGGAAGATTTTTCACAAAGGACTGACCTGCGATGACCATGGAGGCTTCAGCCTCTACGTTCTCCTGCTTCCAAGGACCTTTGTTGAATTCCTTCTCGCGCAGAGACACCTCGTACGTCTTGACATGCCGACCCTGAGGGTCCTGAAAGAGAAGGCACAAATGACCACGGACACCGACAACAGCCTTGTGTGCACAACAGCAGAGGCTCCTGAGGCTGAGCTGATGAGAAACCACAAAGCAAGGCAGCGCTGCCCCGTCTCCCACGAGAACACCATCGCCCAGCGACCAGAGCTGCTGAGCCTTGCCATCCTGCCCACCAGTGCAGGCTGCAGCTGCACGTGGGTCTGAACGCATGCACCCTCAGCCGCATTTTCCCTAAATTTATCTGTATGTAGCACAACCTTTAGATAAATCCCTGTGCCAAAAGAGACTGGAAATGATTTTTCCATTTTTATACCCACGAGTGATTTTCTGGGCTTCGTACTCATCTGACGCATGGCTCTCTGCAGATCTGGGTATGAGTGGCACTGCACGGTACTGCCACCGCCTCCAGCTCCAGCAAGGCGCTCAGGAATTCAGCTCTGCTCTAACGGCGCAGGTGCCAGAGCAGCTGAGCGACCAGCTCAATGCTCCTCAGCCTTTTCAGCCTGGTTTCCTGAGGCAACAATCTGCTTGCTTGCTGAACAATCCTCCGGCGTCTCTGCCGTTCCAGCAATTCCCACCCTGGTGGGCAATTTCAACCAAACCTGAGAGGGAACAGAGGCCTCGGAGGCAGAGTCCACGTGGAAATAAAGGGTATAGGAAAGGAGGTCCGCACTAACAGGCACTTGGGAACCCACGTAGGGGACACACAGGACCAATGCCCAAACCACTCACTACCTCCTGATTAATCCCTTTCTCCGGGGCCCACAACGGGACACACGAGCAGTCAAGGCACAGAGAAGTCTTTGATCGTAACCCACTGGCCTATTTCACGCCTCAAAAGCCGAGACGAGGCTCTAAGCCACGAGGAACCAGGTTTCCTTAGAGACGTCGTTCGCAGAACTACTTTAAAAGAGCTGTTCATCTTTTTATTTATTATGCCTTACCACTTTCCAGACCTAAGTAAAAGTGGGTTTTGCTCCCTGTGGCTGTTGGCCCTGTAAGCAAACACTCACAGGAAAGCCGGGTACCTCCTGGCTCACCCCTCAAAGCCTCTGAGCTCAGCAAACCCTCACCAACAGCACTCGGCAGCCCGACGTCTGGGTGCGGCAAGAAGCAAAGAGCAGCGCCAGCGGACAGAGAAGGGGAAGTCGGGGGGAGAAACGGATCCACGTGGAGGAGAGAGATGAGGAATCAGCACAACCAGAGCATATCCTGTACGTGTTAAAGCTGAAGCGAGGCTGTTAGAATGGCAGAAGTGTCGTTAATGTGACTTTGGCATTTCTGGACCTTTTTACTCCACACAACAGAAGTTCTCAAGTCTTTTTTTTCTTTTTATTTTTTTTTAATAAACTTGCTCATTTTTGTATCTTCCTCTGGTTTCGTATCTACACAAGAATCATCTCAGACACTCAATGCTGTTCTACTTGATCCAAATCCTGTGATAATGATTAATAAATTGAGAAGGAATCAGGGAAAGCAGCAGCTTGGAAATGTTCCCCCCTCCCCACACACACAGTCGGACTCCCAGGAACCAAAGCAAACCCAGCGTTTTACATAAGGCCTCGTGAGTCAGAACTCGCATCTCACTCCTGCTGCAAGGGTAAAATTCATCTATTAGACATGGAAATGGATAATTTACTCTATCTGTACAATACCTGTTTATAACTACCAATGAATTTGCTCCCAGTTCGTCTGTAACATAAATGTGCCAGATTCCTTGAGATAAGACCCTTTTTACTAGCTGACTCTGCAGGATGACCAAGCTCCTCCTTTAGGATGCTCTTGAGGACCGAGTGGAAACTTGTGCTTCTGTCCAAGCTCTGACACAGAGTTTAAGAATTTGGCCAAATCACCATCCCTCTCTGCCTGTTTCCCCACCTGACGACAGCAGCAGCACAAATCGAACCCACAGGGGCGCTCACCACTCCTCCGAGCTGCGCACCCCCACTGCCAGCTTTGGGGACGTCACCCGTGAAGCAAGTCAAAACCACGAAGAGCATCGCCAGCCGCTCTTGCTGCGTATTTCTACAGCGAAGACAGGCTAAAAGAGCTTCCCTTCTGACACCAAGCTGCAAATTGTCATGGGATAAAAATAGGGCTCCATACACGCTCCTTGCTCAGACAAACAAGGACTGCCACGTGTTCTGAAAGCTTGTTTGGAGGCCAAGGGAGAGCTGAGAAGTGTGCAGATGAGAAGAAAGAGCACAGGTAGCCGCAGGGCAGGGGGAGAGCACTGGCCTGACACAGGGGGTCCGGGCTGCTCTCCTGAACCCTTGCTTACACAGCAACAAAGCGATGTCTCCCAGGTCTTTCCTCACTAACTGTCCAGTGGGGTTCAAGAGCGCCCACCTCTCCTGAAAATAACAGCAGGGGCTTTTGAAAACAGGGAAAAATCAGACCCTTGCTACCATGTGGTTGCAGCTCCCATGGTATGAGTTTGCCCCCACGACCACAGCGGAGTTGAACTGAATTCACACCGGGTCCTGTGCTGTTGTCGCAGTAGCTCCCAGCCAGGCACCAGCTAGCGCCGGCTTTGACAAAGCAAAGATAATCCCTCGGCCAGCCAGCACCGCAAAGCCTCTTTGGTTCAAAATAAAGTGTTCAGAGAGAGGCCTATGAGAACTGCCTCTGTGAAAACCCAGAGGTTACGGCCCCTCTTTTCACTGCCGGAGTAGCCTCTCAAATACCACCAAAGACGACACGTTGCCTTTTTGAAGAGAAAGGATGAAGTCTCACAGCCGTGTTTGTAAGAAGCAACTGAGCAGGATCTGATCCACCTGCTCTGAGCTCACTGGAAGGACCCATGTGCTCCTCTTAATCCTTTAGCACAGAAACAGTCCCCCCCGGAAGCATCAGCTGCCCAGCTCTCCTGGGGGAGAGCATTTCTTTGCCTCTCCCAGAAATGGAAAAGCACAGCACAGAGGAACACGGGTTTTCCTCAGCTATGAAACGAGCCTGCAGGAGCCAGCAGTGTCTCTTACCCTGCCCACTCAGCCACAGCACTGCTTTCCGCAGGCTCCAGGACAACACGAGTGCTCCAGCCACTTTGGAAAACCTCTGGAGACCTTGGCTCGTGCAGGTCAGCCCAGCAACCTCCAGCACCCTCTGTCCGAGTCACCGATGGAGAACAAGGTACCTGGTAGACAAAGCAGATGGTCGGGGCCTGGCAGCCGTAGAGGAACTTCACATCGATGACCTGGAGCTCTTCCAGGCGGATGTTAAAAGCCTTTAACTCCTTGTTCTCCCGGTCCAGGGGGATGACCTTGAAGAGGCCATCGTAGAGCCGCAGGCCAATCATCCGGCACTCCGGGTCAATGATGCCGATGATCCCGGTCTCCGAGGGACGACCAATGCGATCCTGAGCAGGAGACATGGGGAGATGGGAAACAGAGTGACCAGCGTTAGAAAGAGATCCCTGCACGGGACTCGGGAACAGCAGGTAGAAGAGCTACCACCCCTCCGCTGAGGAAGGGCTCCCCCCACACCTCCAGCGGATTTAAAACTGCCTGGCAAGCCAGAGGCAAGTCGCGCGTCTTCTGAAGCAGCAGGTCCTTTCCACCAGGGAGCCCAGCAGAGCTCCCACTGCACGCGGCTACCCCGATCACACCGCACTGACTCCTGGAGCACCTCCAGGGCGGCGGGAGATGGACGCTCCAGGAGCAGAACCCGCAGCTGGCTTTGTAACTCCAGCTCTCTGCGGAACGACCTCAGCGCTCCCCGCTGGTGTGAAGAGCTTTGATATCCGTGACCAAAACCCAGCCTCCGAAAATCCAGGGCTGTTATCGCCCTCCCGCAGACCCCTCGGCTTTGCTTGGCGGGGGCTGATATCAGCATCTCCACATGTCACGAGGAAGAACCATGGCACGGGAAGATTAAGTACGTTTCCCCCAAACACACCAACACCTTACTGACAGGACGTGCCCACCTACGCTTCCTGCCCGTAACCCCCTGCTCAGCTTCGCTAACAGTACCTCAGCAGAAGCTCAGCACCTGGAAACAGATGGGAGATATTTTGGCTTGACAGCTGACAGAAATCATTTGGATAAAGAATAACAAAAAGCCAAAAGGACACGTGGATCTTTGACCTGCTGGGAAGGCATGATTTTAACCAGAAAAAAAAACAGAACGGAGCACACCTACAGTTATTAAGCTCACTGTACAGCCACAAAGGCAAAAGTAATTTCAGCAGTCGTGCTTCTGGTACGCAGCATGTAGGGACTGGTCACAAAACACCGGAGGAGCCGTTTTTGAGAAAAAAAACACTACCTGACATTGGGTTTTGAGTACTAAACCTCTTTAAAGTTGGAGCATCTCAAATCAACCTTATTCTTCTGCAAACTGTTCTAAGAACACAACTAGAGCCATGTCCTCAGTCCCTGAGGCTTGCTCACTGGATCAGAAAACCTTTAGAAATAACAGCGCCAGCAGGTGAACCCGGCTAGGGTCCCCTGTAGGTGAAAAATCCCAAATATCCAGGCAGACGCCCGTCACCTGGATGCACCTCTGCCACTAACAAAGCAAATCTGTCCCCAGGGAAGAGAACCTGCCTCCTTCCAGACCCGAGCAGGAGCTGCAGCGTTGCTCACCTGCACGTTGCCGTGGGCGCGGGTGATAATGTCGATGCTGTCCCCGTTCTGCTTGTACTCCAGGATGCAGGCGTTGTACTTGGCCGTCAGGATGAAGAGCAGATCCTTGCTCTCGCCCTGCGAAGGAAGGGCCGGGGGGTGCCGTCAGGGGGGGGTGGCAGGGAGTGGCCCCACACCCGCATGGCAGGCAGCCCCCTCCCGCAGCAGCACACCCACCTTGGGGCGGAAGAGCTCCATGACGGCGGTCTTGCCATACATGCCCACCTCCTTGACGGGCCGCAGCCCCTCGGCCGTCACCACATAGATCTCCAGCCGCGTGTTCTTGGCGATCAGCAGGTTCAGGTCCTCCGCCGAGGTGAAGTGCCCTGCGAGAGAGAGAGAGAAGGGGGAGAGGCCGTCAGCCCCCACCGCAGTGGGGCGGCAGCTCGGGGTGCTCTCACCGAGCGAGCTCACAACCCCGGGGGGCCCAGCCCGAGACCCCAACACCGCAGACACCACCTCTCCCCCAGCTCCCCGTCCTTCCCCAGGGAGCCCCCCAGCCACGGGCCCTCTCCACCCCCCCCCCCCCCCAAAACACCTCGCAGCGAGGCGAGACCCTGCCAGCCAGCCACCACCGCCCCGCAGCACCCCAGCCCCCAACGCCCCACCGATACCCTCAGCTCCCTGAAACCTCAGGCCCCCGCCCCGAGAGGAGCACCGCTGCCCCCGCAGCACACCCCAAAAAAACCACAGCCCCCCAAGAACCTCAAGCCGCCCCCAGCCCCCCCCCGCGGCGCCCCCACTCCCTCAGCTCCCCCTCGAGGAACCCCGAGCCCCCCCCGTCCCCCTCAGCACCCCCAGACCCCCCCCCGCACCCCGGAGCCCCCCCGGGGGCCCCGCACCCCCCCGGCTGCCCCCCACCCCCCGTATCCCCGCGCCCCCCGGAGCCCCCCCCCCCATAACCCCGCCGCCCCCGGTACCGGTAACGCAGCCGTTGACGGCCGTCGGCTTCTGGGCCGTGACCACGTAGTTGTAGGACATGGCGGCGGCGGGGCCCGGCCGGGCAGAGCGCGGCGCGCACCGGGAGCGGGGCCTCGCGGGGCCTCTCCGCCGCCACCGCCGCCGCCGCCCCTTCCGCCCGCCGCCGCCGTGACGCCAGCGGAAGGGGCCGCTCTGCGCCGCCGGGAGGACCGCCGGGAGCAGACGAGAGGGCAGGTGGGGGGCGGCACCCGGACACCCCCCCCCCCCCGGACAGGGAGGGGTCCCTGCTTCTAGGGGGCGCCCCCCGGTCCTCCCCCATCCCGGGGGGGGGGGGCTATGTGTAGGGGGGCGCCCCCCGTTATCCCCATCCCCGTCCCAGGAGGGGTCCCCATGCGTAGGGGGGCGCCCCCTGGTCCCCCCCCATCCTGGGAGGGGTCCCCCTTTGTAGGGCTGCACCCCCCGGCCCCCATCCCCATCCCCAGGAGGGGTTCCCATGTGTAGGGGTGCACCCCTTGTTACCCCCCTCCCATCCCAGGAGGGGTCCCTATGTGTAGGGGGGCGCCCCCCAGTCCCCATCCCCATCCCAGGAGGGGTCCCGATGTGTAGGGACGTGCCCCCTGTTACCCCCCCACACCCTGGGAGGGGTCCCCATGTGCAGGGCTGTACCCCCCGTTACCCTCCTCCCATCCCGAGAGAGGTCCCCGTGTGCAGGGGTGTGCCCTCTGGCACCCCCCGTCCCGGGAGGGGTCCCCATGTGTAGGGCTGCTACCCCTGGTCCCCCCTCCCCATCCCAGGAGGAGTCCCCCTTTAGTAGGGCTGCACCCCCTGTTTCCCCCCCTCCCATCCCAAGAGAGGTCCCCGTGTGCAGGGGTGTGCCCTCTGGCACCCCCCGTCCCAGGAGGGGTCCCCATTTTAGGGGTGCTCCCCCAGGCCCCCTGCACTCCCCCTTCCTCTGCCCTCCCCGTGAGCCGCCCGGCCCAGCCCAGCCCAGCCCAGCCGGGACGCCCCCGTCCTGCCGGGGGGGTCTGGACCTTGCCCTCCCTCAGCCCCCGGCAGAGTTTGGACCCAGGCCGAAGGCTGCGCGGGAGCCACAGCGCGGGGACAGCTGACGGAGCCGGGGAGCCCCGCGTCCCCCCCAGTGCCACCGGGACCTGCAGGAGCCGCTGCCCCACCACGCTGCCATGGAGGTGAGCCGGGGGCAGCACGAAGCCCCTCGCCCCGCTCCCCGTCCCGGTGACACCGCCTCTCCGTGCCCGCAGGCCTCCAAGAAGCTGGTCAGCTCGGTGGCCGGCTGCGCCGACGACACGCTGGCCGGGCTGGTGGCCTGCAACCCCGGGCTGCGGCTGCTGCGGGGACACCGGGTGGCCCTGCGCGCTGACCTGGCCGCCCTGCGGGGACGCGTGGCCCTGCTCTCCGGGGGGGGCTCCGGCCACGAGCCCGCCCATGCAGGTGAGTGCCCACAGCCCCGCCGTGGGCTCGGTGCCCCCCCAGGCACCCTCGAGCCCCCTGTCCCTGCTCCTCCACAGGGTACATTGGGAAGGGCATGCTGAGCGGGGTGGTGGCCGGCGCCGTCTTCACCTCCCCCGCCGTGGGCAGCATCCTGGCGGCCATCCGGGCGGTGACGCAGGCTGGCGCAGGTATGGGGACGCGATGGGGCACTGGGGAGGTTGGCGGCCGTGCCGTCACCTAACCCCCTGCCCCTCCCCACAGTGGGGACCCTCCTGATCGTGAAGAACTACACTGGGGACCGGCTGAACTTCGGGCTGGCGCTGGAGCGGGCACGGGCAGAGGGGGCTGACGTGCAGATGGTGGTGGTGGGGGACGACTGCGCTTTCACCACCCAGAAGAAAGCTGGGCGCCGCGGGCTGTGCGGCACCGTCCTCGTGCACAAGGTCCGTGGGGTCCCCTGGTGCCCCTAGGGGGGACGATGCGCAGGGGTCCCTCACCCATCGCTGCCCCCTTTGCAGGTGGCCGGGGCCCTGGCTGAGGCGGGGGCAAGCCTGGATGAGATTGTCAAGAGGGTGTCGGCGGTCGCCAAGGCCATGGGTACGTGCACGGGACCCTCCCCAGTGGCAGATAAGAGGCACCGGCACGTGGTGGACTTCAGCCCGAGCCGGGCATCCCACGTGCCCGCAGCGTGGCTGGGGCATGGTCACGTTCCTGCCTCCCCGTGTGGCTGCCTGCGTGCCCGCCGCCTGCCCCGAAATCTGGCACGCATCCCTCCTTCTCCCCGCCACCTACAGGCACCCTGGGGCTCAGCCTGTCCCCATGCAGCGTCCCCGGGTCCAAGCCCACCTTCCAGCTGGCTGACGATGAGATGGAGCTGGGGCTGGGTGAGGAGCTGCCCCCTTGCCTCCCCCCTGTGCCAGGCTGCTGGCGGGCATGGGGGCCACGTGCCCCTCGGCCCCGGGCGTCAGCATGGGGTGACGCTGCCCTGTCCCTGCAGGGATCCACGGCGAGGCAGGCGTGCGCAGGATGAAGGTGAGCAGCGTCCCCTCGCCCTGCTCCTCTCCCTGCCCCCCTGCCCTGGCCTCACGGTCCCCTGCACCCCTGCCAGGTGATGCCGGCGGACGAGGCGGTGGAGACGATGCTGGCGCACATGACAGACCCTGCCAACGCCTCCCATCTGCCCCTGAGCCGCGGTGAGCATTCCTGTTTCCCCGGCCACCCCCTGCACGTGCAGGGCAGGGGCCTCACTCTGCTCGCTGCCTCGCAGGTGCTTCTGTGGTGCTGGTGGTGAACAACCTGGGCGGGCTGTCCTGCCTGGAGCTGGGCATCGTGGCTGGCGCTGCCGTGCGTGGGCTGGGTGAGTGTGGGGGCACCCTGGAGCCCCCCCTGGCTTTGCCCTGAGCCCTCTGCTCCTGAGGACCCTTCCTGCCATGCCCCCTCGCTCATGGCCACCCTTCCCTTGCAGAGAAACGAGGAGTCCGCATCGCCCGGGCCCTGGTGGGCTCCTTCATGACGGCGCTGGAGATGGCCGGGGTCTCCCTCACCCTCATGCTGGCAGACGAGGAGCTGGTGGGGCTGATCGGTGAGCGCCCGCAGGCGGGGAGGTGGCACGGGACGTGCGCGGTGGCCCTGGATGCCGGCACTCGTGGGCACACGGGACCGGTTCCCGGCCGCTGGCGCTGCTGGATGCGGTGTCATGGATTCAGCGGCTCCTGCTGAGCTGGCACTTGCCTCCCCCCTCTCTGGCTGCTCTAGATGCCGAGACCACGGCCATGGCTTGGCCCAACCTGGTTGCGGGGCCTGCCGTGAGCCAGAGACCGGAGGTGCCGGCACCGAACGAGGGACCAGAGACTGCTCAGCAAGCGCCCAGCACAGGTCAGGGCAGCTGCGGGAAGAAGCCGTCACCGCCCTGTGCCTCAGCTTCCCTGCCTCCCCTGAGTTCAAGGCCAGGCAGGGGGTGACGTCTCCTCCCTGCAGGGCCTGGTGCAAAGTGGGTGCAGCTGGTCCTGGAGCGGGTGTGCAGCACCCTGCTGGGCCTGCAGGACAAGCTCAACGAGCTGGACCGCGCGGCGGGCGACGGGGACTGCGGCCACACACATGCCCGGGCTGCGCGAGGTGCGTGCCGGCCATTGCCCGGGCTGTGGTACCCCCACTGCCCCCTCGGAGGAGCGGGGCCGCTCCACGATGTCCCTTGGTGGGGAGCGAGGACCCCCAGGCGACTCTGCCCACCTGGGGGCAGGGTCCCCCCACGTTGCTGGGTCCCCACAGCCTCCCCTCTTATCCCCTCTGCCCCGCAGCCATCCAGGAGTGGGTGCGCAGCCGGCCCCCGCCGGCGGCCCCAGCCCAGCTCCTCTCGGCCCTGGCCGACCTGCTGCTGGAGAAGATGGGCGGCTCCTCCGGCGTGGTGAGTGCGGGGCGAGAGGAGGGAGCGCGGATGCGGACCCCCGCTGTCCCCCCCACTGCCGCCGCGGGCGGTGACGGGGCCGGTGTCCCCGCAGCTCTACGGGCTGTTCCTGACGGCGGCCGCCCGGCCCCTGCACAACCGCAGCGACCTCCCGACGTGGGCTGACGCCATGGACGCCGGCATCGAAGCCATGCAGCGGTGAGTGCGGCGGGACCCCCGCGGGACCCCCCTCCCCACAGCCCCTCCGCGGGCCCCTGCCAAGTCCTATGCTCGCCACGCAGGTACGGAGGAGCTGCCCCGGGGGACAGGACGATGGTGAGTGCCGCCGCGCAAGGGGAAGCGTGGCGGGGCCCCGACGCCGCCCGCCTGCTGTGGGTGCTGTCGGCGGCCCTGGCACTCAGCCCCCTGCCCGTGTCTCCCAGCTGGACTCGCTGTGCGCCGCGGCGCAGGCGCTGCACGCCCTGCGCAGCCCCGGAGCCGACCTGCTGACGGTGCTGGCCTCCGCCGTGCAGGTACGGGGACCGGGGGGGGACCTAGGGTGGGCAAAGCGGGCTGGGGACGGCTGCACCGGGCCGTGCTGGCCGCATCCTGAGCGCTCCCCGTTTCCCCCGGCAGAGCGCGGAGGCGGCGGCAGAAGCCACCCGGCACATGGAGGCCGGCGCGGGCAGAGCCAGCTACATCAGCTCGGCCCAGCTGCTGCAGCCTGACCCCGGGGCGGTGGCGGCAGCGGCTGTGCTGCGCGCCGTGCTGGAGGGGCTGCGGGGCTGAGGGGGGGCGGCCAGCCTGTGGCTGCCCCCCCCCATCCCCCCGGCTCCCCAGGGCTGCAGCAGCGATGGGAGACGCAGCAGCACGCCCCGTGTACCCCCAATGAATATTTGCGGTCCCACGGAGTTGGCCCAGAGCATTTTTCCTCGTGCAGAGGGGTCGGGTGGTGGGGATTGGGCCCGGGGGGAGGCAGCTGGCCCCTTGGGGCCACGTCCCCACGTCAAGGGGGGACGCAGCCAGCCCTGAGCTCAGCCTGAGCGTGACGGCTGGGGAGGAAGGAAGCTGCCGGGCTACCCACGAGCCCTCATCTCTGCCCCGTGGCTGGGTGGGGAAGCCATGAGGCTCACATGGCTGCACTCACGGGGTCTGGAGGAGGCTCCAGGAGGGGGGCAAAACAGGAACTTGAGGGCCGGGGCAGAGCTTGCCCTGCAGCGCGGGGCTGGGGGAACCACACAGCAGACCCAGAACAGGCTGAACATGAGGACTGGCCTGGGCTGCCCCAAAGGACACAGGTGCAAGAGCGCTGCGGAAGCCAGCATTTTATTAGGCGTCCCTGAGGGCTGCTGAGCTGGTCCCACCACCACACACACATCCCCGCGAAGGGTAAGGCACGGCACGAGGGCTCCTGCCGTCCCCGTGGAGGAGACCGGGCTGGGGCAGCCCACGCTGTGCTGGGTCCCAGCACCACCAGTCACGGGGTGCTCCTCTGGCGGCTTCCAACCTGACGAGGTGCCCGAGATGGCACCGCAGGGCTCAGGGGCAGCCGATTTGGCACAGATCACGGTCCAGGCGCGAGGGGACAGCTGGACCCCGCAGGAGCTGGCAGGCAGAGGCACGAGGACGCAGGCAGGAGCGCGGCGCTGCAGCTGCTCTTGTCCTGAGGCTGGCAGGAGGCCAGTGCTGGGCCACAAGGGAGGCAAAGAGACGTCCCCACCGCAGCGGCATCTCTGCTGTAAGGCAGCTGACCCCGTTCTTCCCACCAACAGAAGAGCGTTGGGCACAGGCAGCCCGGCGAAGGCAAGGCGTCGGGGCAGGCGGGACAGCAACGGGGTCGGAGAGCTCCGGGCTGGCAGCCCCGGGACGGCAGGGACAGATCTCGGAGGCGTCAGCGCTCGGTGCCGAGCAGGGGCTGCAGGGAGACGGGGGTGAGCCTGGAGCCTGCGCTCCCCTGCCCAGCCCACCCCGGGGACGGACCAGCTGGGGCCGTGGTGGGAGGCAGACCCCCGGCTCGGCTCCTCAGAGCCCCCCTGGGAGCCGATGCGCAGCCCTGCAGCACTGCGAGTACCTGGCGCGTGTCCGTGGAGTCGTCCTCGGGGCGCTTCCAGTCCGGCTTGGCCAGGGCGCACAGCACCAGCACCCCGAAGAGGACGATGAGGAGCCCCAGCACGTTGGCGAAGACGGCCTCGGGGGGCAGGCGGTTGTACGGCGTCGTTGCTGTCCCGTTCTTCCTGCAGAGGAGAATCGCAAGGCTCGCCTCGCTGTGCCTGCTGCGTGCCGCCCCGGGGGCTGCGGGCTGGCTCCGTGCCCCCAGCACAGCTTCACGTGCTACAGCGGGAACAACCCCGCTACCCCAGCAGCCCCGTAACACCGCTCCCATGGCCACCTGTCCCCTGAGGCTGTGACAGTCCCCTGGCCCCTGAGGGTGCTGCTGCAAGGAGCTGCCAGCGGCTGGTATACAAAGCAGCACGGGGCTGGAGGTGACAGCTGGAGGGTTAAGACCCTTCCTTGACACGTCCAGCCTTCCCCTCAGCCCACATCACCCTTTATCCACCCTGCAGCAGGGAGCTGTGGTAATTAACCACGCACCTGGGCTGGGGGGAAAGTTTTCACTTCCCTTAGTTAAGCCCGTGCTTAGTTTCGGTTGATACCACTGCAAGCGCAGAGATAAAAATACAGCCCGAGCTGCCCAGCCTCTCTCCCTGCGGGGACTTTCCCCATGGTCGGTCCAGCAGAGCCCAGCCCAGCACCCGCTGCAACACTCACAGGCTGAAGAAGAGCTTCTCGTTGATGCCCGACACGCAGGATGCCACAGAGAGCATGAGAATGGTGGAGCCAAAGAAGACGTGGACGGGCTTGTAGAGGGCACGGAGCCAGGAGGGCGAGTAGGGCAGCAGGAAGGCGCTGAAGCCAGCCAGCCACTGTGGGGACAGGAATTGAGGAAGGGAAGTTTGGGGGGGCTAGGACATGGGGGTGAGGGCCGGAACACGCACCCACCTGGCAGGAAAAGAGCAGCACGGTGGCCAGCCCCAGCCAGCTGTGCAGCGAGTACATGTTGGGCGTCTTGGAGGCGTTGTGGAAGCCGAAGACGGCCACCAGCCCCACCACGGTGAGGCCGAAGGCCGTCAGGGCCAGGGCGCCGTGCAGGACCTTCCAGGGGAGCTTGGGGCCGCGCCAGGCGGCGGGCAGGCGGTACACCAGGGCCGCTGGCGGGCGAGAGGGGTCAGGGGGAGCCTGGGGGGGGGGGGGGGGGGGAGCCGCCCCGCCCCGCAGCCCCCGACTCACCTGCGCCGTACAGCACCACCATGCCCGCCACCATCAGCACCGGGTGCCAGTTGAACATGCGGGCGCTGCCGTCCCAGGCGAAGCCGCCGCGCCAGTGCTGGCACCAGGCGCCGACGAAGGCCAGGCAGAGGAGCCCCAGGCCGCCCAGGAAGGCGCAGAAGGGCCGGAAGGGCACGGCCAGCATCGCTGCGGCGGGGCGGCGGCACTGCCTGGCGGGGACAGCGAGGTGCCGTCAGCCTCCCCGGCGCTTCCCTGCCCGGCTCCGGGCCGCGGGCAGGCACCCGGGGGAGGAGCCGGCCCGAAAGGGGAACCCCGCTGCGCCGGGGGGGGCGGCCCGGCCGCCAGGAACACACCTCCCGGGGGGGGGGGGAGCCCCGGGTGCCCCCCCCGTGCCCCCAGCACCCGCAGCCCCGTCAGCTCCTGCAGCCCGATCCCCGCAGGCACCTGCGGGCGCCCTCCGCGGCCCGGCCCCCCCCGAACCTGCCCCCGCCGCCCCTCACCGGCTGCGGGGAAGGAGCCCCGGGGCTCCCTCCGCCGCCCCCTCGCTCTCGCCCTCGCTGGGCGCCGCCATGTTGGCGGGGGGGGGGGGGCGCTCTGGCCGCCCGTCTCGGTGGTGCCCCCGCCCCGGGCCGGCGGGAGCCAGCGAGAACCAGCGAGAGCGGCGGCTAGAGCGGCCCCCGCGCGCTTCCGCCCCCCTCCCCGCGCCGTTGCCATGGAGACGCAAGATGGCGGCCGCGGGTGAGCGCTGGGCAGCGGGAGGGGGGCGCGGCGGGGGCACCCCGGCACCGGCAGCACCGGGGGGCGCCGGGCACCGCCGGGACGGCACCGAGGGACCCTCGGGGGTGGGCCGGGGCCGCAAGGGGGTGGGGGGGCTGCGGGCCGGGGGGGCGATCCCCAGCCCCGGGGGTCCCCTGTCAGAGAAGGGCCCCCCCCGCGCCCCCGGCCCCTGCCTCACCCGGCCCCTGCCTCACCCGCGCCTCCCTGCCCGTCCCCGGGCAGCCCCGCTCCTGTGCCGCCTCCTCGGCTCCTCCTGGGCGAGCTGCTCCTTCGGGGAGCGCGGTCCTGCGGGGTGAGGTGACAGGGAGCGGTGCTGGGTCACGGCGTGCCCCGGCCCGGCCCCGCAGCGTGGCCTGCTCAGCGCCGCCGGGGAGAGGTGTGAGTAACCTGCCCGCACCTGCCAGGGCTCGCACGTCTTCCTCGTCCCTGCGTTTTTTTTCCTGGTTGCTCCGTGAAATCGGGGGCAGCAAAAGCCCTGGAGGGTGGGAGAGAGCAACCTTGTTTGTGAGAGCCCAGCTGACAGAACAGGGGCCGGAGCAAAGCTTGGCATCTGTGCCAGGAACCGTCAGGATGTGCTGTGGCTTTGACGCTGCTTTGGGTTTCCTGGCTGAAGAAGGTCGCAGGGTTCAGGAGCTGCCCCCCCACCCCCGTTGTGGGGGGTTGCGTCCAGCCCTACCAAGCAAAACCTCCGCTCCCCCCTCAGGTGCCAGCTGTAGGGAGCGGTGATGCTGAGCCGCCGGCGCCACACCATGAGCTGCCTGCACCTCAGGGGATGCCGGGGCTGAGGGCTCCAGCCCCCGGGGAAGGAGGATGCTCCAGACCAGCAACTACGGCCTGGTGCTGTTCCTGCAGTTTCTGCTGCTGTTCTACGACCTGTTTGTCAACTCCTTCTCGGAGCTGCTCCGCACAGCCCCCGCCGTCCAGCTCGTCCTCTTCATGTGAGCGCTGGGCGGGCAGGGCGGCGGGGCAGGAGGGCCGGGCTCTCCCGCGCCACCGGGGTCTCACCGCACCTCTCCTCTCCCTCAGCATCCAGGACATCGCCATTCTTTTCAACGTCATCATCATCTTCCTCATGTTCTTCAATACCTTCGTCTTCCAGGCTGGGCTGGTCAACCTCCTCTTCCACAAGTTCAAGGGGACCATCCTGCTGTCCGCAGCCTACCTGGCGCTCAGCATTTCCTTCCACGTCTGGGTCATGGTAGGCTGGGGGCTGCCTGCTTCTCTCAAGGGCATGCGGGCAGCAGCCACCACCCCCTGCTGCCTTCTGTCTCTCTCCCAGGAGAGGCAGGGCACGGTTTCCCACTGCTGGGGATGTTTTGGTGTGCCCCCATCCCTTTTGTCCCCCAGGGGTTCCCCGCCTGCCCCCTGCCGTAGCTATCGGGCTGGCAGGGAGCTGCCGCATCCCGGCCCCCGCCCTCAGCATTGTGACCTGCTGCAAAATCCTCTTTCCCCAGGGAAAGCGTGCTGGCTCTGGCTGCGTGCTGCCACAGAAGCCCACGCTGGAGTGATCCCTGCTGAAGGCTGTGGCGGCAGCTCCCAGTTTACCTGGGATTAATCCCCAGCAAACGCCCGCGCAGGGAGGCGGGGGGCAGCCCCCTTCCTGCTGGCATCAAGCCCCAGGGGTTCCCGCTCTGTCCAAGCAGCGTTGTCCCCTTCTCTCCCCCGTCTCAGCCCCCCTGTCCCAGCTGCCAGTTCCCAAAACGAGCAGCTGCCGGGCCCTGCCCAGCCCCTCCTCTGCAGGGCTGGGGCGAGCGCTTGTCCCCACCCTGCTGCCCCGGGGCTGGGGTAGTGCCCGGGGCTGGCCCGGGGCTGTCCTGCCCACGCTGTCCGGGCAGGGGATTGATGGGGATTTGCAGGGATCTGAAGCGTGAAGCCAGAATAGGTCCTGGCTCGCTGGCCAAATCCCCTGAGCTGCTTAACCTTTGGGGTGCGGGTGCTCCCGGAGCCAGCAGCATCACATGGACCCGCGGGGCACAGGTCCAGCCCCCGCCCGCTGGGATCAGCGGCGTGCCAGGCCGCAGGAGCCAGAGGTGCTGCCCCCAAGCTGACGCACGGGTTCTTCCGTGTCTTTGTCCGTGTCAGAACCTGCGGTGGAGGGACTCCAGCCGCTTCGTCTGGACCGAGGGCCTGCAGACGCTCTTTGTTTTCCAGCGGCTGGGTAAGGGCTCGCCTTGGCTGGGGCAGCGGGACCAGCCCTGCCTGGGGGGACTGGGGGGCTCCCGGAGGCCGTGTGGGCACCCCCAGCCCTTCTGGCCGTAACCCCGAAGGCGGGGGCCTGCCCTCACCTCCCTCCCTCCCGCAGCGGCCGTGCTCTACTGCTACTTCTACAAGAGGACGGCGGTGCACCTGGGCGACCCCCTCTTCTACCAGGACTCGCTCTGGCTGCGCAAGGAGTTTGCGCAGTTCCGCGGCTGACGGCACCGCTCCAGCTTGCGGCCCCTCTGCAGCTCCTCGCCCCGAGGGACGGATCCAAGAGGCTGGGGGGGCTTGGCCAGGCCCCTCAGCTCCGGCCCAGCTGTGCTCCTCAGCCTTCCAGTGCCCGGGCCTCCTGCTGGCGCTGGCACGGCTCACGCGGACAGCAGGGAGAGGCAGGATGCTCGTGGAGCGTCCTGGTCCGCCCCTGCGCCACAGCCCCTGGTGGGACTTGGGTGTTTTTGTGAGTAGTAAAGGAATAAACTGGCTGCGTTTTCCAGAGTCTGTCTGTGCGGCCCTGGCGTCTCCTGCCCTTCCCTTCCTGCCGCGGCCAGCGTCCCTGCCTGTGCCTGCAACTGAGGGGAGAGCAGGAAGCTCACGCAGCCCTGGCCTGCTGGGGGAGTCACAACGCGGGCTGGTGCCGGCGGGTGGCCCCGTGTGGGGCCCCGCGGGCTCTGCTGGCGGCTCGGACAGACGCACGGACAGGGGGGGCCGCGGTCATACGGGCGCAGGGCCGCGGGGAAGCCCGGCCCCGGGCGGCCGCGGGACTCGAACCCGCGACCCTTGGCCTCAGTCCTCCGGAGCCATAGAGAGGGCGGCGAGAGCGGCGGGCGCGCTCCCCGCCGGTTGCCATGGAGACGCAAGATGGCGCCCAGGGGTGAGCGCGGCGGGGCCGGGCCGGGCCGGGCCGGGCCGTACCGGAGGGGGAGGCGGGGGGGGGGGGGGGCGCGGGGCGGTGCCATGACCCCCCCCCGCCCTTCCCGGCCACGGCCGCCGCTCCCCCGCAGGCCGCCAGCGCTCCTCGGCGCCGCTGCAGGTGCTGCTCTTCCTCAACGGGTGGTACAGCGCGACCTACTTCGTGGCGGAGGCCTTCATCTTCGCCTACAAGGGTGAGCCCCCCCCCTTCCTCCTCCTCCTCACGCCCCCCTCAGCCCCGCGGCGGGCGGGGGCGCTGAGCCGGCCGTGCCCGCAGCGCTGCTGCTGCCCTACCCCGTCAGCAACCTGCTGCTGGACGCGCTGCTGCTGCTCCTCTACCTGGGCACCGAGGCCACCCGCATCTTCTTCGGTGAGTCGTGGGGAGCGGGCGGCCAACAGCCACGGCCCAACCTCCCCCCCCCGCCCCATCCCGGGGTCGGTGTGTGTGTGGGGGAGGGAACGGGGGCGGCCCCCGCCCCGCTGACCGGGCGCCCCGCAGGCTCCAAGGGCAACCTGTGCCAGCGGAAGGTGCCGCTCTCCGTCAGCCTGGCCCTCACCGTGCCGGCGGCCGTGATGGCGGCCTACTACCTGCTGCTGCAGACCTACGCCCTGCGCCTGGAGGCCATCCTCAGCGCCATCCTCCTGCTCTTCTACGCCGCGGAGCTGCTGCTGGGTGTCCTCGCGCTGCTCTCCTTCTCCAGGTGCCGTGCGGGGCGAGGGCAGCGCTGGGGCGCCGCGTGCTGCCGGGTGCTAACACGTCCCGCGTCCTTCGCAGCGTTGATGTGTATTGAGGCCCTGCACCAGAGGACCCGAGGCACAGGTACGCGAGGCAGCAGTGAGCCAGCGGCCCCAGCCCGCCTCCCAGGACCACGCTGGCACCCGTGGGCAGCCCGAGGCGCGGTCTCCCCGCTGCCCGATCCCCTCCGCTTCGCCCGCAGCATGTGCGAGCGAGCGATGCGCTGGGCAGCACCTGCCCTGCTGCCACCCGGCCCCCGGGGCTTGTGACGCACAGGTCGGTTCAAGGTACGGAGAATTATTTTTTTTTCTACCGTGTTTTCAGAATCGTTCACTATTTTCCAATAAATATTTATTTTTACCTGGTGCCTGGGCATGTGGCGTCCCACGGGGCAGCGGGCTGGGCACGGAGCGCTCAGGAGCTTCCAGCACGGCACCGCCTGTGCTGACCCCTGCCCCACGGCGCTGCCCAGAGCTCGCCGGGGGGGCACAAGGAGCCCCTTGGAAGTGCCAGAGGACAGGGGGGCACTTGGCTCTTGCTGCCCTTCCCTCCCACGCGGCCTTGTTCCCCACAGCTTGTTATTCCTTGTTCCGTACCACACTCACACCGCATCCATCCCCTAAAAGTCCTGACAGAAGCTCCCTGCAGCGCCATATAAAAGATTGACAACGTCATCAAGTTTATTACACAATTTCCAACCTATCAGAAAGACAAACAAATCTAGTCACTGCGAGCAGGAGGGGCAGCGCCTCGCTGGGTGGTTAATAGGGGTTTGCTCTGCACTTTTCCCCACTATTTGGAAAGAAACTAAAAATTTGTGTCATTTAAGTAAAAAAACAGAACTCTCCCACCAAATGCTCCCCCCAGCACTCACCCGCTAAGCCGGCACCTCATGGTACTTTACAGAGTTATTTTTTTTTTCCTTTTGTTTTGTGTGATTTTAGCCTAAAAAGACCTCTGGAGCCGGGTTTCTCCTGTCCAGCCACAGTTCAGAGGGCCAGACCACCCGGCTGGCATCCCTGGGGGCTGGAAGTCACTCTGGGTCTCCCTAGCTCGCCCCGACCCCCTGGGGCTCCTCCAGCACACGGCCTGTGCCGGAGGGACCGCCCGTGCGGGGCTGGGGGCTGCTCCCTGGCCTCGAAGCGGCGGCGCACAGCTCTGCGCAGCCCCGCCAGGCGCCCAAACCTCCCGGCCTTGTCCCCACCACCCCTGTCCCGCTGGCTGGAGGCCCGCTGGCTGCGGGTGGCAGCCCGCCCTGCCTCCTCCGCTTCCTCTAAAACAAGGAAGGCTCTGCGGGAGAGGCCGGCTCCACGCGGGGCCCCGCTGGCGCCTGCTGGCCGGAGCTGCTGCTTCGGGAGACGTGTGCGGAGGCGGCGATCCCGCTGGGGAAGTCGGGGCGGGGGAAGGGGGCGACCCCTGCCCAGCTCCCACCCCAGCACGCCGCCCCCCGCCCCAGCTGGGAAGGCGAGAGTGGGCCCCCCGCCGGCCAAACCAGACGCAGGGCGCGAGCTGCACGCCTCCGAGCCCCCCCGCTGCACGCGCCTGGGGGGGATCCGTCCCCTTCCAGACGCCCCCAAAGGGCTGCAGAGAGGAAAAGGCTCACAAACCTCCCTCCGTGGTATAAAAGCACCGTTTCTCTTTGGGTCCAAGTATCCGCGGAGCGGGGCGGCCCCAGGCTCCCCGGCTTCCAGCCTCTCCCCGGGAAGCAGCAGCAGCGGTGGGTGCGGGCGAGGGCTCAGGCCCCAAGGCCACGAGGTGTTGGAGGGAGTCCGCGGGGCGCAGCGCGGCCCTGCCTCGGGTGCCCGGAGAGAGCCGGGGGCGGCGGGGAGGGGGCAGGGGGTGGAGCGGCCTCGGTGGCACAGTCCTGGTCGAGGTGAGGAGATAACGAGTCCATTAAAAACCACTTACTGCCGAACTCCTGCAGGGGAGAGAGAGGAGAGGGGTGGTCCGCGCTGCTCCAGGGACCCCGCGCCTCCCCCACGGGCGGCCCCAGTCCCGTGGGTGCCTTGCCGCCGGCTCACCTGTCTCAGTGGTGCCGGTCCCTCTCTCTGTCCCTGTCCCGATGCCGCTCGTGCTCCCGGTTCCGCTCCTGGAAATAGTCCTCGTGCCGGTCCTCGCTGTGCAGCAGGTCCCGGTGCCGCCGGCTGCTCTCGCGGGACCGGCTGGGAGAGCGCTCCCGAGACCGGTGTCGTTTCCTGGGGAAAAGGAGCAAAGGGTTCTGGTCACCTCCCGGGGGGACCTGGCCAGGTCTCTCCCCGCAGAGGGGACGGAGACCAAGACCGGCACCCTGAGACGGGTGCCCGCGATGCCACCCGCAGGCAGCGGTACCTGGAGGAGCTGCTGCTGGCGCCTGTGCTGTAGGACTTGGCTTCGATCCCATGCAGGCAGTCTTTGAGGGAGGAGAGGAGGACGCGGCACCGCTCGTCGTTGGCGACGCGGGACTGCTTGATGACGGCGATGGCCGTGAGGAGGGTCTCGATGGCGTCGCTGTAGTCGCCTGGGCGGGAGCGGAGCGGGGCTGAGGGATGCGGGCGAGCTGCGGGGTCGGGGCAGGGCGGGGGGACGGGGACGCGGTCACCGTTACCTGCGCTGGCGCCCGACACCGCCTTGGAAATGGCGCTGCTGGAGATGGCCCGGTTCCTGTTCATGATCTCCTCGAACTCCACCTCGCTCACGGCGGGTGGCGGCGGGCCCAGCTCCCGGCTGCACGGAGACACACGCGGGGGGAGTCGGCACGGCTCCATCCCCCCCCCGGCCCCGTTTGGTACCGAGCGGCCTTCAGCCCCCCCGTCCCTCGCCCTCCGCTCACCTGCTGTGGTTGTAGGGGGCCATGGCCTTGCCGTAGGTGTCTGGCGGGGGACCCAGGGCTGCGCTGGGCGGGGGGAAGAAGGCCGGGTTGAGGTGCAGGGCTGGGGGGACGGCCCCCGGGGGCGGCACGGCCAGGTGGGGGGGCAGTCGGGGCGGCGGGGGCATGAGGTGCTGGTAGTGGATGCCGGGTGGCGGCGGGGGGGACGCCGAAGCCGGAGGAGAGGGGTGGCGGGGGCGGCATGGGCGGCGGGGGCAGCCCCATGAGGGGCAGGGCGGCGGGGGGGGCGGTTGAAGAAGGGCAGGATGGAGGGGGGCTTCTCCACGCGGGCGGGCGGCAGCGCGTTCTCCGTCGGCGTGGCGCGGCCATCCATGGAGTCCATGGAGTCCCGGGAGTGGGCCCGTGGCGGCACACCTGCAAGTGGCACGGGAAAGGGCCGTGAGCTGCGGCTGGAGGCCCCGCGCGCCTCGGAGACCTCCTCCTCCTCCTCCTCCTCCCCGCCCGCCCACACGAGGTCCGGTCTCTGACGAGCTCGAGGTGCCCAGAGACAGATCCAGCCAGCCAAGCGTAGCCTCCGCTTCCACGTGCCTCCGGGAGGGTCCTGCGCTCTCAGCAGGGCGCCGGCCGCCTGCACGGCGTCGCAGGGACGCTCGCTTTCAGCCGGCGGGGCTCTGCGGTGGTCGCAGAGCAAGCGGGTTACATGGACAGAGGTGCAAAGCCCCAAGAAACGGGGAGAGGTGGCCAAGTCCCCAGTCCCAGGAGCTGTTAAACAACCCAGAGCACCTGCGGCCTGCTGATGGGAATGGATTCAAACCAGCCTGGGCACGGAGGGACGCCAGGGGACAGAACGCAAGCGCTGACAGCTGGAGGAAGGAAAACTCGGTGCCTGTCTGCCCTACAAGAGACAGGCAGGAACCCTTGCCGTGTCCGAAGAGGCTTTGAGGATGAGCCAGGAGAGGAAAGAGGGGGCAGGAGCCCTGGGGGAGCTGCCGAGACCACCACAAAGCCTCTTGAGGGAGGCCAGAACTCCAGAAGGGGATGCGCTCTGCTCCACCAAGCCACGAGGGCAGGCGGGGACGCCGTCTAACGGCGCAGCCGAGCAGTGACCAGAGCTGAAGGGAGGGGGCGAAGGGCAGAGCTACCCCGCTGAGCCTCGGCCAGAGCATTCAGAAAGAAGGGCTTTCCTTGCATGAAACAGGTCACGGATCTACAATGGCCACAGCTGGCCAAGACCTCCTCGTACATGCTCCTGCCAAGTCAGTCCCTCCGGCTCCGCAGAGCCCGCCGGCGCGGGGCCGGGGTGTCACATCGCTGCGGAGTGAGGCAAGGACCACCTATTGCCATTGTAGAAAGCCCACGGCCAGGCCCCAGCTGGAATACTGTGTCCAGTGATGGGCACCTTACCTCCGCAGGGATGGACAAATTCTGGAGGAGATCCAGAGAAGAGCTACTAATAGATATGGAGGGTCTTAGCTATGTTGGTAGGCTGAAGAGCTTAAGCCCATTCAGTTTGGAGAGGAGGAGGAGGAGGCTACGAGGGATCTTCGCAGTGTGTGAGCACCTAAAAGGGGATCATAAAGACTCGAGTCAGGATCTAATCGGACTCGGCAGCAATAGGACATCACCCCCAGAGGCCGCTGGCAGTGTCCCCCCACCCCGAGGGCTCGGGGGCTCGGCCTGACAGCTCGGCGGGGTCCTGCGGGAGCTGCCGCGCAGCGCGGAGGCCCCCCCCAACCCGCGGCGCGCCTGCGCCCCACTCACGTTTGCGAGCCTGCGCCTCGAACTGTGACAGGTTCTGCCGGGTGGCCAGCCTCACCTCCACCTTGTCCCCGTTGAGGATTTTGCCGGGCAGGAGCTCCAGCAGCTTGTGGACCGAGTTCTCAGAGGCAACCACCACCTCTGCGTACCTGCGGGGAAGCCCGGCGGTCAGCGGGCAGGAGCCGGCCCCAAGCGCTGCTCCCCCTGGCAGGGGTAGGACCCCCACGGAGCCCCAGCCCGCCCCCCCCGCAGCACCCCCCACCGCCTGACACCAGCCTGGAGCCACACGTGCCCATCGGTTCCCTTCCCAGGTGCTCGTGCTGCCGGGAGCCTGCAGGTCACCCCCCCTGCTCCGGGCGGGCTGTGCATCCCCCGTGCCCGCTGGGGAAAGCTCCGGCTGCCCCCGGGATGTGGCCGCAGGGGCCTGGCTCCCCCCCCCCCCCCGCCCCGTTTCCTCCGTGTCCCCCCTCGGCTCTCACCCTTTCGACTGGCCATTGGCCCGGTTCTCTGCGAACTTCAGCTCCACCACGTCGTAGACGCCGACCGAGCGGATGGTCTGGATCAGCTGCTGGTCCGTCGTCCACTGTGGGCAGCAGGGCAGAGGCCGGCGTCAGCTCCCGCAGCCCATCCCACTCGGACCTGCAGCCTCTCAGGGCTACAAATCCCATTCCCGTTCGCACCCTAGGGTCAAGCCCAGCTCAGAACGCCTCGTCGACGTGGACTGAGGAGAACCAGCACCTCCCAGCAGCTCTGCAGCCCTCAGGGGCTTCTCTGGAGGACCCTCATCGGCGTACGCGCCCGAAGCACTCACCCAGGAGAAGCTGCCCACGTAGACGGCGGCTCTCTTGTTGCGCAGCCCGCTGTAGGTGTACAGGATGGCAGGGGATTTGTTGTTGGGCTTGGGGGACGGCTCCTGGCGGATCTCGGGGGGTGGCTCCGAGCTGCTGGTGCGGCTTTCGGGGGGCTGCGAGCTGGCTGCGAGCACGTCGTCGTACAGGTCCATCTGGTCAGCATTACTGAACTCAGAGTCCTGCGAGGGAAGAGACCGTCAGGGGAGGCCCGGGGGTGGAACTGTGGCTCGGGAAGGGGCCCGTGGCCACGCACGGGGCTCTGGAGGACTGCCCTGATACGCTCAAGTCCTCCAGCATCCCCCCAGCAGAAGCCAACTCTCGTCCCCCTCTGGGATTTCACGTCCCCAAGGCTCCTGCTGTCCCCAGGGCCGCCTCCTGCCAGGGCAGAGGCAGAATCGACGCCCCCCAAGCCGGGACGCTGCCCCGGGGAGATGCTGCGGCCACCCCGTCCGACGGCGTGCCCCTCGGACCGCTCGTCTCGGGTCTGTTCACAGCTAGAGGAAGGCGAACCGCAGCCACGAGTGAAGCAATCTCCTGGAGGGTGCGTTCGCCTTCAGGACTTCATTTTTGCAGCGATAACTCCCCCGGGCCCAGCCAGCCCCTCTCTGCTACTCCACCACCCTGCAAAAACCGCGCGGCACCCTGGGCTTGCAAAACAAAAAAAGCCTCGGCGTGTGGAAACCCCCGTGTTTGCGCTTCCTCCCCGCCGGCACGGAAATCCCTGACCCGCCCTCGTGCGTGGCCCCGCGTGAACACAACCCCCAGCAGCGTGCCCGGGAGGAGCAGCAGCGGGCTCCGCTCCCCGCTGCTCGGCGTAACCCTGCCGCGACGGCGCACGTGCGGAGGTGGGAAGGGAGGGATGCTCCCCGGAGCAGAGCCACGGGGCTGCGCCTCGCCGGCAGCCCGTGCGGGCCCGACTTTCCCCCTCCCGATTTCGAGGACAAGCCTTTCGCCTTCCCCACGCGCTTCTCCGCTCGGCTGCGGCCCGCGCCCCCCACGTGGGCAAAGGGCTGGCTCGCCGCGACCTGCGCGCCCGGGCAGGACTCAGCTTGCTCCTCGCACCAGGAAGAAGCTCGGCTCTCGTCGATACGAGTTCAGCGGCGGAAAATCAAACTCAATAAGCACCGCCTTGCCCGCCGGGCCGATCTGTGCCCCGGGTACGGCAGCGCGGCCACCTCCCGCTCCCCCTCGGGCCGGCCGAACTCCTGCGGGGCCGCGTGCGCAGCGCTCCCCCCCCGCAGCACCGCCGCCCTGCGCGGGATGAGCAGCCGCCAAAGCGGCTCCTCAGCTGCGAACTCGGGTGTCCTAGATCCGCCTTCCCGTTCCCACTCCTGCTCCGTGCTATATTTAATTGGGAGCGTACGGCGAGCGCCGTGTTTACTACGTCTCTCCGTGCTAACGGCCCGCCCGGATTCAGCGTGCACAGAGCGTCGTTTCTTGCCCCTCACTGCAGCAGCGGCACTGCCCCCGGGCCCCAGGCAGCACAAAACCGGAGACCCTGCCCCAGCGACGCGGGCGGCCCGACCCATCAGCGCTGGGGACACCAGCGCGAGGCGGTGAAATCCCCTGTGCTGACAGCCGGGGAGCTGCGTGCCCACAAGACGGCACTTCGGGAGCTCGCGGGGCCGCCGGGGAAAGGTGCTCAGCACGCAGCCCTCGGAGGCTCGCGGAGGCACGAAATGAAACCCTTCACCCGCAGCCGCCCTCTTGACAGCCACGGCCGTTCCTGAGGCAAGTTGTAACGTTCAGCGTCCGGCAACTTCGGCTGCGGAGCTGATAAAAAGGTCGCAGGAATTTCAACAGGGAGAGGTATTTTCGTCCTCATTCTCAAAACAGCCCAGCTGTTCGCTTCGTCGGCCTCCCACGCCGCTGCCCCCCCGGCAAGGCCCAAGGCTGGAAGCTTTCTGCCTGAGAGGTAACTTTCGGCGAGTTCTGGAGAACAAGAGGCGGCTGGGGCAGAAATCCCTCGGAAGCCCTCAGCTGCGCTACGGAGGGGACGCTGCACCTTGGGAGCCGCTGGGGATCCTCCGGCTCCGCTCAGCTTTCGGCACTCGCCTTTTTAAGAACTGCCGTGCTCCTGGAAGACGGCGCGCAGCTTGCGGTCCCGGCGCTCGGGGCGCGCTCCGGCAGCCTCTCGCCGTCGCCGTCTCACGCCGCACAGGCCTTGCGCACCTTGTCCCCAGCCGCCGCGGGCCAGCCGGCCGTGATCACTTCCAGCTCCAAGAAGCCGCCAGCCGCTGGCTCTGTCAAAGCCCTTCTGTGTCCCGTGCCCCAAACCCTCCGGGTGAACCTTTCCGCGCTGCTTCCTGCTGCGTGCGGCCAGGCTCGCGCTGTTCTCTCGACGGCGCTCCAAAGCTCCCCGAGGCTTCGCCGAGCCCCTGCCGCATCCGTCCCGGCTCCCCAGCAGCCACGTGCCCGAGCCCCGGCTGTACACCCCGCCGGCGGCTGCCCGGTGCCTGAGCCTCGCGGGCGGGCCGGGCGGCACGGGGCTGGCTCAGAAGCGAGGCGGCGGCGGAGCTGTGCCGTCCGGTGCTCCCACCTGCTCGCCGCTCCTCCGGCGGGACGTGACGGCCTTCCCCGCCACGCCGCCGCTGCCACCGCTCTGCGGGCGTCGCGTTTGCTTTCTCTCGGCTCCTTCCCCCTGCCGTGCGGGGTCAGCGCGGGAAACCGAGTCCCCCCCTTGCCTCCTGCTCCGCGCGCTCCTGAACTCCAGCCCGGCGCCCCCCGGGCCCTTTCCTCCTCCCCGCCTTCCGCGCTCAGCCCCCCAGCTCTGCCGTCCCAGGGCCCGGGGGTTCCCTCCGGGAGCCTACCGGGAAGCACCCGCCGGGCCCCGGGGAACGTCTGGGTGCCGGGGGCAGGGGCCCGCCGCCCAGCTCACCTCCCGGTGCCGTCCCCGCCCCCGGTTCCCCCGGGGAGCCCCTCACCTGGTTGAACTCCTCGTCGGCGTAGATGTCGATCAGGTCCACTCCCTCGGACATAGTTCCCGACGGGGCCGGGGCCGGGGCGGGACCGGGACCGGGACGAGCAGCAGCAGACCAAGGGGGGGCACTGCGGGGGGGGGGGGGGGGGCGGCTGTCACTGCCGGTCCCCCCCGGTGCCCCACGGTTCCCCAAACCACCCCCCCCCCGCCTGGACACAGACCCCCGGTCCCCACCCCCCAAGCCCAGCCTCCGCCGCCCCCCCCTGCCCGGTACCGCCCCCCCCGCCCGGTGCCGCCCCCCCCGGCCCGGTGCCGCCCCCCCCCGGCCCGGTGCCGCCCCCCCCGGCCCGGTGCCGCCCCCCCGGTCCCGGCCTGGCCCCGGACCCGGGAGCAAGGGGAGGGGGCGCGGTCCCTCCCCCCCCCGCCCCTCCCGGTGCCGCCCGCAGGCCCCGCGCGCGCCGCCCGCGCTCACCGCCACCGCCAGCGCCGCCGCGCCTCGCCCCGCCCCTTCCGGCCTCCGCCCGCCGCGCCCCGCCCCTTCCGGCCTCCGCCCCGGTCTTACCATAGAGTCGGGGGGGCTGCGGGCGCAGAGCGGCCCTGGGGGGGGGGGGGGGTGGAGGTGTCATGGCGGCGGGCAGGGTGAGAGGGGAGGGGGGTGGGGGGGAATGGGGGGCTGGGGAGGGGTGAATTGGGGGCGTGGGGGGGGAACGGGGGCCCGGTGTGGGGAATGGGGGCCTGGGGGACGCCGGGGGGGGGGTTAGGGGGCTGGGGGGGGGCGGGGGGCCGTGGGGGGGGTGGGGATTGGGGGCTGGGGGGTTTGGGGGCTGGGGGGTTTGGGGGGGGAGCTGCATGTGGGGTAAGGGATGGGGGCCTGCGGGGGTGGGGCGGGGATTAGGGGTAGTGGGGCTTGGTGGGGCGCTGTGTGTGTGGGGGGGGATTGGGGCCTGGATTGGGGTGGGGTGGGGATTAGGGCCGGTGGGGCTCGGTGCGGGGGGGGTACTGGGGCCTGGGGCTCTGTTAAGGTTGGTGCCTGACGCCCCCGGTGCTGCCCCGGCCCCCCTCGCAGCTCTGCTCGCTGCCCCGATGGGCCCTGCGCCGGCCCGTGCCGCTGTGCGCCCAGCGCGGGTACCGCGGGGACTCGCCGAGCGACTCGGGGAAGGACGTGCTGGAGATCCCCCTGCCCCCCTGGCAGGAGCGCCCCGATGAGCCGCTGCCCACCAAGAGGGCCCGGCTGCTGTACGAGAGCAGGAAGAGGGGCATGCTGGAGAACTGCATCCTGCTCAGGTGAGGCACGGGCTGCCCGGCCCCGCTGGCACCCTGGGCGCGCTTCGGGCAGGGACGGGGCATGCTTCACGGGAGGCGCGATAGCAGCCCTGCGGAGGTAAGGGCCGTCAGGAGGTGAGCATAGCTGCCATGCAACTCAGCTCGCTACTGCGTCACAGGTCCTTAATTAGCAAGGAAGAGCTCTGGGCGGTGCAGGAATCAGCTTGATGGGGCAGGGCACGGTCAGAATCCAAGCCCTGAGGAGATGTCGTGTTGCTTTGGGGGGAGGTGGCAAGCATCTGAGGATCTGCACTGAGCTGTCAGATAAATCACCGCTTGCATAGGTTTAGGGTGCGGTGGTCGGTGCGGCTGCTGGCAGGACAGTGCCAGAGGAAGCACATGAGAGGTCTGGAGGAAGCTCCTAGCTGGTGGCTGAGCCAAAAATCCTTTGGGAGGACTTTTGGGGCCTCCTGGGCTTCTCCTGTGGTAGGTAACAAAGCGTAGCCCGAGGCGTAAGGCAGGAGGCAGCACACACCAGCTCCTCCCGGTCCTCTGGTGTCACACAGAGAGCCAGGCATCAGCCACTGTGCCAGCCCTGCTCTTCCTCCAGCACCCCGCACTCATCCTCGTGCATCCCCCTTCCAGCCTCTTTGCGAAGGAGAACCTGAACCGCATGAGTGAACGGCAGCTGAACCTCTACGACCGGCTCATCAACGAGCCCAGCAACGACTGGGACATTTACTACTGGGCCACAGGTACGCGCGGCCACCGAGGTGGCACCGCACCGGGCTGCGGGAGCTGGGCTTGCTGTGCTGGGCGTGTTGGGACTGCGTGGGGCCGCTCTCCTCACGCGGTCCCTTCTTGTTTTCACCGCAGAAGCGAAGCCTACGCCAGCCGTGTTTGAGAACGAGGTGATGGCCATGCTGAGGGAGTTTGCCAAGAACAAGAAGAGGGAGCAGAGGCTGCGGCAGCCGGACCTGGAGTACCTCTTCGAGCCTCCACGCTGACCGGCGGCTGTCGTTTCCCTCCCCGTCCCCTGGAGCAGAGGAGGGGCACCGGGGGCCCTGCAGAAACACCAGTGCTGCCGCCCTCCCTGCTGCCCTCCTCCTCTGGCAGAGTGGCTCCCGTGGACTCTCAGGGCTTGATGAATAAAGCTGTGGCTGCTAGCCCTGGCGCTCGCCTTGCCTGGCTGCCCCTCCTGCTGCACGCCAGGCTCTGCTCTTGGCTGGAGGTGGCGGCTGCCCCCATCTCGTGTCCGTTCCTTCCAAACCCAATTTTCAGGGAGCTCCGGGAGGTGGCCCCACGCGTGGGCAAGGCGGGGCTTCTCGCCCTGGCAGCGCGTGCAGGTTCGTGGCATGTGCTGAGCTGGGGGCTGGCTGGTCCCCGGTAAGCGGTGTCCTGCTGACCCTCGGCCACCCAGGCACCCCCGGTGCTCCTCAACCCGACACGGGGCACCGGGGAGCCTGCAGTGCCATCCCGCCTGGTCCCCAGCGCCCTCCGCAGGGTGTCCCAGCCGGGCCGGTGTCCCCAGGCAGCAGGGACAGTCCCTGTGGGGCCGCGGTCACCGCGCGTCACCGTGCCGGTTACCTGGAGACGGCACGGCGCCCCCGGCATCCGCTTCCGCGGTGACGTCCTGCAGCCACCACTGCCTCGGCACCGGGGGGACACCGGGCAGCCCAGCGGCATGCCATCCACCCGTCCGTTTGTCTGTCCCCGCGCTAAGCTGCGGTCCCTGCCCTGGGGCTCACCTGCCGTGGGGCCGGGCACCGTCTGTGCAAAGCCACGTGCAGGGGACAGCGGGGACCTCATGGACTTCTACGCCACGACCTACGCGGTGGCTTACGGTAGGGGTGCAGGGCAGCCCTCACACCCCCCCTCTGCCCCCCCCAGAACTGCAGGGGCCTGGCTGAGCCCCCTCTGTCACTCAGGTCACCCTGGTTTCCATCCCTACCTCGGCCACCACGTGGGCGCCGGCTTCGTCTCCAACACCCGCTCCGATGCCGCCGGCCTCATCTGCCCGCGCAGCGCCGCAGGGGGGTGCGTGCCCCCGCTGCGGGGCAGGGATGGGGGCACCTTTTGGGGGTCCCCCTGGTCACAGCCATGCTGGCCTCTCGCCGCAGCCGCTTCTGGGACACCGCCATGTCCACCACCGCCGAGTGCTTCCAGCCCCTCCTGCTCCCCGACGGCCGGAGCCTGCTGCCGCAGCACGTCCACCAGCCGGGCAGCGGCTACGGCCGCCAGCAGCCCCTTCCTCACCTCCGTGCTGGGGCGGTGAGCCCCCCGCCCGCCTCCGGGGAGCACGGCGCCGATCCTGCCCAGACTGGTACAGTTTTGGGGGGGGCAGCTCCAAGCCTGGAAGGGTTTGGGGGTCCCAGAAGCCCTCTGCCCCGTGCCACCCCCAAAAGCAGGGGGACGCCCTAGGCCGTGTGAGCGTTGGGGCAGCGGGGCTGAGCACCCCCTCCCCCCAATCTCCCCCCTGCAGACGTCCTGCAGAGGACGACCGTCTGCGCCAAGGAGGAGACGGGCTTCGCCAGGGCCACCCTGACGAGCGGCACCATCCTGCCACCCGCGCTGGGCCAGCCCGTGAGCCCCCAGCCCCCCGGAGCCCCTCTTCCCTCTCCGACACCCGACACTTTTTTCTCTCCTGCAGCTCGGGGCCAGCACCACCACGACGGCCTACCTGCCCCCTGCCCACCGCACGGTAAGCGGGACGGGGCGGTGAGGTGACCCCCGCGTCCCATCCCTCCCGGTCCCCCGCAGGGCGGCAGGGCGCTCCCGGTGCTGGCGCGGGGCTCCGACAGAAGCAGCGGCTTCAGCTGGGAGGCCCCGGGCCTCCTGAGCATGCCAGTGAGTGGCTCCCGTCCCGTCCCCGTCCCGCGTGCCCCCCCGGCCTCACCAGCTGTCCCCATGCAGGCCTCACGCCACTGCCCCCCTGTGCTGCTCGTCTCCCGGGGGCTGCAGCCCCCCCGCCCGGCCCAGGCCCGCCTGCGGGGCCGGCAGAGCAGCGGCAGGATGGTGGGTGCGTGCCCCCGACCCCCCCGTGCCCCCGGTCCCACGGGGCTGGGCACCCACTCCTCGTTTCCCCCCCCCCCAGGAGCCGTCGGGGTTCACCACTAACCACGGCCGGGCCGCGACCCCCCCGTGGGCCCCGTGCCCCGCAGCACCGGGTGAGTGTGACCGGGCCAGGGGGCGGATAAGGGCCGGGGGGGCCCAGCCGTGACCCCTCGCCCCTCGGTTTCACAGCGGAGCCCGGGCCCAGCTGCACGGCGCGGCCCCGGGGGGGGCGTCCAGGCCCTGCGGCCCAGCGCCTTCGGCACCAACAACCTGCGCGCGGGGCTGGGGGGCGGCGGCGGCGCCCGCTTCTCGGCGCCCCCCCCGTAAAAAGGCTGCGGAAGGGGGAGTAAAGGCGCGGGTCCCGCGGGGGGCGTGGTCACGATCAAGGGGGCGTGGTCACGATCAAGGGGGCGTGGTCACGATCAAGGGGGCGTGGTCACGATCAAGGGGGCGTGGTCACGATCATGGGGGCGTGGTCACGATCATGGGGGCGTGGTCAAGATCAAGGGGGCGTGGTCAAGATCAAGGGGGCGTGGTCACGATCAGTGGGCGTGGTCTGAGCACGGGTGGGGGGCGTGGTCCCAGGTGGTGGGGGCGTGGTCTGAGCGCGGAGGGGGCGTGGTCTTAGGGCTCGGGGGCGTGGTCCCGGCTTTGGGGGCGTGGTCTCGAACTCGGGGGGCGTGGCCTGAGCGCGATGGGGGCGTGGTTTCTGCGTCGGGGCGTGGTCTGAGTACGGAGGGGCGTGGTCCCGATCAGCGGGGGGCGTGGTCCCGGTTGAGGGGGCGTGGCCTGGGGTCGGAGGGGGCGTGGTTCCTGTTTAGGGGGCGTGGTCCCGGTATCGGGGGCGTGGTCCCGGTATCGGGGGCGTGGCCTGAGCGCGGGGGGGCGTGGCCTGAGCGCGGAGGGGGCGTGGCCCCGCGCCTCCCCGCGCCTCCCCGCTGCCCGCGCCGTGCCGGGCTGCCGCGGCGCCGCGCGGGCCGGGGGCGATGGGCAGCGGCGGCTCGGCGCGGCCGGCGTCGGCCGAGGGCCCCGGGGGCGCGGAGCAGCGTCTGGAGGTGCGCGGCGGGCGGCTGCCGGCGGCGCTGTGGGCGCAGCGCGGGCTCATCAAGCTGTACCTGAGCGGCGCGGGGCTGCGGGAGCTGCCGGCCGAGCTGGCGGCGCTGCGGCACCTCCGCACGCTGGCCCTGGACGGCAACGAGCTGCTGGAGGTGCCCGAGGCGCTGTGCCGCCTGCCGCGCCTGGCGCACCTCTACCTGGGCCGCAACGGGCTGCGGGGGCTGCCGCCCGCCTTCGCCCGCCTGCAGAGCCTGCGCTGCCTCTGGCTGGAGGGCAACGCCGTGGCGCGCTTCCCCCGCGCCCTGCTGCGCCTGCCCGGCCTGCGCAGCCTGCAGCTGGGCGACAACCGCCTGGCGCGCCTGCCCGCCGCGCTGCCCCGCATGGCCGGCCTGCGCGGGCTCTGGCTCTACGGCAACCGCTTCGAGGAGTTCCCCCCGGCCCTGCTGCGCATGGGCCAGCTCCGCGTCCTCGACCTGGACCGCAACCGCATCGCCCGCTTCCCCGACCTGGCCGGCCTGGCCGGCCTGCGCCTGCTCTCCTACGACCACAACCCCGTGCGGCAGCCGCCCCGCGTGGCCGACGCCGTGCGGCTGGTGGGCGACGGGGCGCAGGAGTTCATGGAGGCGCGGGAGGAGCGCCTGCAGGGCCTCCGGTGCCAGGACGAGAAGGAGGAGGAGGAGGAGGAAGGCGCTGAGGCCTCCCCGGCGGCCCCCGGGGACGGCTCCCCGCTGCTGGGGGACGCGGAGGGCGGCGTCGCGGCCCTGCCGGGCTCCCCGGGCGAGACGTGAGGCGCTGCGCCGCAGCCGGACACCCCCTGGATGCGCTGCAAAGGGATGGGGAGCCTCTGCGGGGCTGCCAAGGACCAGCGTCTCCCGCCTAGGGCAGGCAGAACGGGAAGCCTGCGACCTCTGCACAAGGGAAAACAGCCCACAGTTTGCTGGGACTGCAAGGAGCCGCCACCTGGACCCACGGGGCTCACAGCTTGCCGTCAGCATCCGCAAGCCCACCTTAGAGCGCCCTGCATAAGCATGGGGCTCGAGCATCGGACAAGGGAAACCTCCCTCTGCCTGACGGGTGGCCCTGCAGACCCCGCTCACCCACGGGACAGGCAGCCAGGCGTCCCTGAGAAGCCGGTGTCCCAGGAGCACGGCTCTGGGGACTTTCCCACAACCAGCTGCAGGTGCCCCACCGCCTCCATGGGTGCCTTTTGTTCCTGGTTCCATGGGGCAAGACAGAAAGAAGCAATGCTGTTTGCATCTTTGCGTGCAGACCCCGTTGCCCTGAAGAGCGTCACGGTTTGACACAAACGCACAAACCTCTTCTGCACCCAGAGACCCCTCCCCCCCCGCCACTTCCAGGCTTGGGAAGATGGAAAGCCTCGCCAGTGCACCTACTCTCAAGCCTGCGAAGGGGTTTGCCTGTCTGCAGTGGGAAGAGGAGTCCCATGCCCTGCCCAGAATCAGGCTCTGGAGACAGGGCTGCAGGCTCACCGTCCCTCTTCCCCTCCTCGAGCCCCATCTGTACCAAACCCTGGCAATAAAAAGCACAAACCCAGCAAATCTGGTGTGGAAAGGCTTTGGGTTCGGCTCTCGGGCGGCTGCAGCAGGGAAGGGGGAGGTATTTGGGAAGGGGGTTGAACTCAGCCTGTCAGTGCTGCACAGCAGGGCCAGCTTATTTGTATTTTTCGGGCTGGATGCGGTCCCGTTCCCTCTGCCCACCCCCGAGCCCTCCTGGCGCACCCCGTGCCGCCTCTGAGGTCTCGGCTCACCGGAGGGCACAGACCGCGCATCCGCTTTTAATTGCGAGGGGTTGGGCTGGGCGGCCGGCGGCCAAGCCCGCGTGCCCACCACATCCTCTGCCTTCTTCGGGGCTTTTTCCTTCTCTTTGCAGCAGGAACCGCGGGCTGTTTGCAATGCCATTAAGAAGCTGCTTTCCCTTGAGCAGGGCTGTGCCACCGCCGCAGGGTGAGGGGTGCAGGCAGCCGGGGGTGCTGCCAGCCTCTACCCGCAGCAGGGACGAGATCCACGGACAGGGCGACACTGAAATGGCACGGAAGGCAATGCTTGCAGAGGGGGTCCCTGCCTCTCCGGTGCCTATTCCCACCCTGGATCCCGATTCCCAGCTTGGGTGTGGGATTTGTGCCTGTCCCGGGATGGGGCTGGTGTCTGGGACCTGCCGCGGGTGGCAGAAACCCCACACGTTTCTGCTACGCACGAGCCTTTGGGGCTGCTGGCATCTTCGGGAGGCGTGTGTGCAGTGCATCATCCATACGTCTGCCTCTATATATATCCCTGCCTCCTCTCAGCTCCCCGCGCACCACGCCGCGTGTCCTCGCCGCAGCTGGGAGCATGCTGCTATTTCCATCTGCTCCTGCTGACTGCGGGCACAAAGGTGCAGGCACCGGGAGCGCTGCGGCGAGGACGGGCTCCACATGACGGGAGCACCGGGACCGAGCGCGTCACCCGCTCTCCTCCTTCAAAAGACCCCAGTCACGAGGAGAACCAGGCTCCGGCGTCCCCCCCAGCACCCCGGCCCCATCCAGCACCGCGCTGCCCCGAGCACGTCGCCCCCTGCCAGCCCCGCGTCTGGAGTTTCCTTTACTTATTCAAGACCAGCGCCCGCTCAATTATTTATCACAGCAACTCGAGCCTTTGTGGTGCTGCTGGCGCCCCGGGCTCGCAGTCAGCCTGTGTACCCCCCGCTTTGGGGACAGGCGCCCTGGCGGGATGGCCCTGGGCACGGTGGCGTTGTACCCAGCGGGTACAAAGCCCCCTGGGGACCCCCAGCCCGCCCCCCCCCAACCCACACCCGCTGCTGGCACAGCCACCGGGGAACCGCGAGGCCGGCCCCCCCAGCCCAGAGACGAGGCACGCTGGCAGTTCTGACTGTCCTTTATTACTGAGAGCAGGGGCTGCCTCCAGAAAACGAGGGGCCCCGCTCCCCAAAAATAGGATTCTGCAAAGAGGCGCCCCTGCCTCCGCCGGGGCCGTGCCCCCCCTCCGCCCCCGCCTCCTGGGATCACCCAGTGCGCCCCATCCGCAGCACACCCGCTCGCCGGCCGCTCTGGGCTTCATCTTTTTTTTTTTCTTTTTTCATTTTTTTCATTTTTTTTTCTTTTTTTTTTCTTTTTTTCTCTATTTTACACACCAGTTGGATGTTACCGTCACATGAAGAAGAGAGATACCTGAACAAGATAACGGCTAAGAGCTCTAGAGTTAAAAATGAACACACAGCCCCGGGGAGCCCACCCTTCCCCGAGGAGCAGGGGGGGCAGGGGGGGACGGGCACCCCTGCCCACAGACCCCGCTTTTGGGGACCCCGGCACAGCCCGACGCAGTGCCTGGCACTGGGGACCCTGCCACCCCTTGGCTTTGTGCGCGAGCCCAGCTGCAGCCCCTTCCCCAGGTGCGTGAATCTCCTCTGTTATGTTAAAAAAAGAGAGAAATGTGGTAAAAATACAAATGTCCCTAAAAGCATTATTATTACTGTAGTAGCAGAATTATGACTTCTCTCCAGATTGTCCGAAATGGTCTAACGGGGGGGGGGGTCTCCGGTGGCTGCCGGACACTTGCCGGCGGCAGGACAGGGACGGTGCCACCGTGTCCCCAGGGCCACTTGTCCCCCCCCAGCGAGTCCCCTGTGGCAGAAGGAGGGCAGGCAGCCGGGGCGGGGGACATGGGGGGGCAGCATCCCCTTGATGGCTGCTCCTTGTTTTTTTTGGGGAGGTCTGGCGCAGGCTCCCCCATGCGATGAATCGACCCCGGTGGCTGGGGCTCAGCCTGAAGGGATGGCACCGATGCTCGTGGGGGTGTCCCAGCGGCGGGGCACCCCAGGGTGCCTGTGCCGGGGACGCTGTGACGCAGGGACGATGCTCGTGGTGCTCTAGGTGGTGGCACCCCGGTCTCAGGCTGGTCCCCATGGCGGGGCGGTGTCCTTGGCACATGTTGGGTGACACTGTGGTGGCCACAGGAAGACTGGGGTGCAGAGCCCGGCCCCTTCGGTGTCCCCGCGGTGGGCAGGGGGTGGCCGTGCCCTACCTGAGATGGCTGCGGAGGTGGCAGCAGCCCCGCTGCGGGAGGGCTTGGCCAACGTCCCTGGCATGGGGACACCCCGAGGATACATGCACACGCTGGTCACGGCATCCCTGGTGGAGCAGGGAGCCCTGGGGAGGGACAGAGTGGCATCACCTGCCGGGGACGTGTCACAGCCAGCGCTGCTGCTGCCCTGCTGCATCCAACGCCACCGGTCCCTGGCACATGGGGGACACCCACCGTGGTGACAGCGGGGAGCCAACGGGGAGGCGTGGGCACCTTGGGGACGCCACTGCTGGGTGCCAGCCCCCGGCAGCCAACAGCGAGGACAAAGGACACCGTTCTGCATGGCGTGGGGACGGTGGCACCCGCTCCATCCTCAGGCGGGACCCCCCCGTTGGGCACTCGTGCGGGCCCCAGGCCACCCCGTGGGGATACGGCCAGGGTGCAGCACCCCTGGGTGCCACTGCAGGGGGGACGCAGTGGCATCAGGAGTGTGGGGGACGTGCCGGGACGGAGGTAAAGCAGCAAACCCCGCTGGAGGCAGCGACAGATGTGCCCGCTTTGGCTGACGAACTGTGGCATGGCTTCCGATCCCTTGGGTGCCCCAGGGGTTGGGGGGGGAGCGGGATGGGACGGGGCAGGGTGCGGGGACGTCCCCAGGCAGGACGTGGCTCCCGCTGGGGCGACGCTGGCGGCTGGGAGAGGTTTGACTGGGCTGAAAGGGGGTGAGGCAGGACCCCCCCTCGCACCGGCAGCTTCCCAAAATGTGGGATGACACTGGTGGGGGTGGGCCGGCGGGGCCCTGGGGACGGTGGCTGGAAGCACTCGCAGGAGACCTGCCCGGCGCTGGGGATGGGGACGGGGGCGCTCCGTCCGTCTGTCCATCCGCTCCCCACCCTCCACCGCAGGGCCACCGCCGTCCCGCCCCTGTCCTGCCCCAGGGCCGGGGGGGGGGCTCAGGCTTTCAGCTGGTGCCACTGTGCCACCGCCTGCCGGGGCCGGGCGATCATGTCCTTCCAGTGCTTCACCTCGCCGGGGCCGCTCTTCCAGGACAGGTAGATCTGCGGGGACACGCACCGTCACGCGCCGTCCATCTGTCCGTCCGACCCTCTGACTGCCCCCTCGGGGACACCGGCACCTCCAGCCCTCACCCGCGGTGTCGTTCCCCCCCCCCCCCGCCTCCCTTTCCCCGGGTTCGATCGGGTGCTGCCGCGCCAGGGGCTAATTGCCTCTCTGCGGCAATAACGGGGATGACTGCGCTCGTTTGTCATCGTTACCCTAACGAGCCGAGCGCCGCATGGATTCGGCGTCCATCAAACCCGTCCGTTTTTTGGGGCCGGACCCACCTTGCCGATGACATCGTTGCGGCTCAGCCTGTCCTTGTCCATGACGGTGATGACGATGGTCGTCTCGCGCAGCCGCTCCGTGGGGATGTCGAAGGAGAAGGACTCGTTGAAGACGGGGTTCAGGCACCGCTTCATCACCACCGTCTTCTTCTTCTCCACCCGCTTGTCCTTGTACATCAGCCACACCTTCACGTAGGGGTCTGCCGGGGGGGACAGCACGCGGCGCTCAGCCCCTGCCAGGCACAGGGACAGGGCCCGGCACCCCCCGGGTGGGTGTTGGGGGGCGATGCCCGGGGCGCTCGTACCTGACGTGCCCCCGATGTCCATGGCTTTGAGGTTCCGCGCTTTGATGATGTTCACCACGATGGAGTTGGCGGAGGGGTTGTAGCACAGCGACAGCAGCAGCTCCCCGCGGCTTCCCTGGGGGGGCCGCAGAGGCCGTTAGGGCCCCCCCGCCCCGAGACGGGCTCCCCAAAGGCGCCCGCTCCTCGCTGCGGTGCGCCCAGCCTGGCCCCAGCCCCTCCAGGTGCACAAACACCTCCGTGTCCCACCACGGGACCGGGGTGGTGGGCTGGGGACACCCAGAGCCACCCCAAAGGTGGACTTTGGGACCGGGCAGGAGAAAAAGGGGCCACCCTCGGGGGCGGACATTTCTGGGGTCATCGCCAGTGGGACATCTCAGGACCGTCCCAAGTAGGACCTTTTTTGGGGCCATCCCCAGTGGGATGCTTTTGGGGCCACCCCCTGCGGGATGTTTTCTGCTCCTGTTAGAGGCAGGAGAAAAGGAAAACTTTAATTTTAGACCTCCCTGAAATATCTCAGCCTGACCCCAAATGAGACGCTTGGTTTGGGCTACTTAATGCCTTTCTGTAACTGCTAGATGGGGACGACGTGGCACGAGCAGCCCCGTGTGGACACCCCGCAGGAGCGCCCGAGCCAGCACGCGCCCGCAGGGTGGCCCCAAGACTTGGCCCCTTTGGGACACTGCGGGGACGGGGGCAGCCCCCCCCGAGGACTGTCCCCACGGGCCTTACGCTGCCGTCGCTGCACGGCTTCAGGTCCTTCCAGAAGGTCTGCATCTGGGTGAGGTCCACCTTGTTGAGGGGGATGGACACCTCCCCGATGGGGTCGTTACGGCTGAAGCGGTCGTAATCCAGCACCTGGAGGTACAGCACCCGCTGCACCACCTTCTCATAGGGGAACCCTGCGACGGAGACGGAGGCGATGAGGAGGCAGCCCAAGAGCTGGGAGAGGTTCGCACTGACAGTAGCTGGCGGCCCCTCTCGCCACCGGCAGCCACCGGAGAGCCTGCCCCGGGTGGCGGGGCCCGGCAGCCGCTCCGCCGCCATCCCGGTCCCTCCCGGCCCTTACCTTCGAAGAGGAAGGTCTCGTTCCAGTGCGGGTTCAGGTTCTTCCGCTTCACCTTGGTCTCCAGCTTGTGCTTCTTGTCAGGGAGCAGGTAGATCTTGACGAAGGGGTCGCTGGTGCCGCTGAAGTCCTTGGCCGGCAGCTCCTGGGCCTTCATGATCTTGACGGTCAGGGTGGACTCCTGGAAGTTGTAGCCGACGCTGAACTGGATGCGGCCCAGGTTCTCCCGGCTGGAGCCATCGTGGCCCTCATCGTCCTCGGAGCCCGGGGAGAGCTGTGGCGGGGGAAGAAGGGGTCGTGAGTGGTGGACATCTAGCTCGTGGCCATTTTGGCCGCGCCGTGCCAAGCTGGAGCCACAACCACCGCCCTGGAGCTGCGTGTGCAGGGCCCTGAGCGCCGGCGTCTCCGGCCCTGCGGCGGGAGCTGTCAGCGGGCATCAGCCTCTCCCGTCTCACCCACGACCGTCCCCTCGGATGACTCCTGGCTCCGCTCCGTGGGGACGGGGAGCACCAATTAGCCAAATCCCTCCTGACAGCCCGCCCGTCACGGCCCCGGCACAGCTCCCCGTGACGGGGACTCAGCAGCACGGGCTGGGACTGCCGGGGGGGGTGCGAGGGGATGCCCGGATGGGCGCAGGCGAGGGACAGAGGCCGGCACCCCTGCCCACCCGTGGCACCCACCATGAGCATCTCGCTGGTCAGGGAGTTCACCAGGTCGGAGACAGAGGAGCGCGGCTCCGTCTTGCGGTCGGACTCGTCGTTCTGCGTCTGCCCGGGCACGGGTGCGGTGTTCACCGCCTTGCCGCCGGCTGGCAACCTGGGGAAAGAGAAGCAGCGCCCTAGAACGGGGCCGGGGGGACCCCGAGGAGATGCCCGCAGCCTGGGGTGCCCCGGTGGGCCGGATCCAGGCAGAGCCGGGCTGCGGAGATGCCGGCCACCCACAGCAGCCTGTGGGCATCCCTGGCGGTGCCAGCCCGGTGCCAGTGCGCAGGTCAGTCCCTCACGGCCAGCTCAGCGGGCACACCGTCAGCCCAGCAAGGCGCAGCCACCGCCCCCGGCCACCTCCTGGCCCCAGGGGTCCTCTCCAGCACCCCCAGCTTTGGCTGCGCCCACCCAGTGCTGGCTGTGTGGCCGAGCCCCGGCGCTTTGTGCTGCAGCTCAGTGCCTGGCTGATAACCATCCCCTCTCTGGTCACCGCTGACCCAGGGCCACCTTCCCTGGTGTCCTGCAGCCGGAACACCCACCCCGTCTGTCCCCGTACGGGTCTCGGGCGCCTGTCCTGGCGGCTGCGGGGACGCTGGGCACGGAGCCGGGGGGAGCTGCGGTCGGACAGAGCAGCAATGGAGGCGGGCGGGCACACACCGGGACCACGCTGCCGTGACGCACAGGGACAACGGGGGACACAGGCACACGGCGGTGGGGACAGACCTGAGGAAGGAGGGGACGTGCGCGTGCACACGCACTTGCGCCCTGGCCGCGGGGATGGCACAACTCCTACACAAGCCAAGGCACGGGGACAAATTGACAGACGGACAACAGGCGCAGCACCAGGACGCACGGACCTTGGCAGCGCTGACCCCGGGGTGGCAAAGCCACGCATGCACACAGGACGCCCACCGACATGGCAAGCACACGCAGGCACGCGCCAATGGAGACGCCGGAGACCTGGGAGCAGTGGGGATGGAGGCGGCGCCGGGGGGGTGGGCGGGTGGCGGGGGCTGTGGGCAGCCCCCTCACACAGGTGTGACGGCGCACGGGGAGGATGAAGAAACTGAGAGCTGGAGAGGCAAAGTCAGGTTAAAAACAGAGTGAAGGCGGAGGAGACAGCGGCGGCGGGGCCAGGCAGGTGTGGTGTCGCTGGAGCTGCCTGGGCCGCGATGTGCGCCAGCGGCGGTCGTGGGCCAGCAAGAGAAAGGGAGGAAGAGCAAGAGAGAGGAGGAGGAGCAGCGTCTTCCACCACGGGATGGCCGGCCTGGAGGGAGGGAAGGGGAGAGAGAGGAGCAGGGTGGACAGAGAGCTTGGCCAAAGGCACAGGAGACGAACCGAGGCGCTTGGCTGGAGCCGCTGGGGATGGGCTAGAAGGAAGAAGCCAAGAGATGGGGACGGAGGAAACGTTTCGAGGCGGAGGAGTGCCGGTGGGGAGCTGTCCCCTCCGCCGGCCGAGCCCCACGGGGCCGAGGGGGCAGGGGAAGGAGATGGAGGCATGACGGCCATGCTCGCACTGTGATGGCGGGGACGGGGCTGCGAGCGGCTGCGCGGCGCTGGGTAGGGGGGGAAGTGCTAAAACATGGAGCGAAACTGAGCCGAGCAGGGTAAAAATAGCCGGTGGGCGAGAACGGTGCCGGTTCATTAACACGCTGATCACGCGGGGAGGCAGCACCCGCCTGCTTCGCACCTCCCCAAAGACGGCATCGACACCGCCCGGGGCTGCTCCGCTCCTCGCCGCTCGGGTCCGGCCGGGCTCTGCCACCGGCGCCAGCCGCGGGAGCTTTGGGCGGCCCCCGGCAAGGAGCCTGGTGGGGCCGCACGTCCCAGGGAGTGCTGCCCACCCCTGGGCACCAGTGGCGGATGAGAAGCGCGTTGGGATGCGATGCGTCTCAGCTGGCAACGCTTTATGGGGTCCCCGCAAGCCTGGCCGCGCCGTGCCCGCTCCCTGCACGCCCCCGTTCTCCTGGCACGGCGTCTCTGCCCTGCTCGGTGCGACGGCCGCCCCAAGCCCCCCCGGCATGCAGACAGCACGACGCTGGCGGCGATGAGGATGGGGATGGACGGAGGGAAGGCGGGGAGGGAAGGAGGGGGAGGAAGGGGTCGGGGTCTGCTCGGCGTCGCCGCTCCAGTGGCAGGACCGCGGGGGCCGGCGAGGAGAGCTGCCAGCGTCTGCAGACGTCGCCGTGCCCGCTGCCTGGCCGCTCCAACCTGGGCGCTCCGCGAGGCCGGCCTCCTCCTCCTCCTCCACCCTGGGTGAGGCCCTGGTCTCCTCCTGCTGCGGGACTGCCCTCTTCCTTACTCATACCTCTTGTCCCCCTGAGCGTTCGGCTGGTTCGGCTGCGTCCCAGCAGGTTGCAGGTCGGGGATATTGGCAAAGTCATCTTGCTCTGAGAGTCCCAAAACCAGGGATAACACCACCATCCGGCCTTCCCTGCCCAGGCGGCCCCGCACGCGGGGAGGAAGCAGAACGGGAGAGAGAGAAAGAGAGAGGAGAACAGAGCGTCAGGCGGGGGACCCGCTGCAGCGGTGGCCCCGCGGGCAGGGACAGCCGGGGACGGCAGCGTGGGGAGCACTCCACCACCGGCCCCTGCGGAGGAAACGGAGTCTGGGACGGGCGAGGGCTGCGGGGAGAAAGGTGCCGGCTCCTGCCCAACTCGCCCCCGGCACCACGGCCACCCCTGTCCTCGGCCGGTGCCGCCAGCACGGCATCCCGGGGCCCGAAACTGCGCCCGCACCGTGGTGCCGGGAGCCGGGCGGGAGGGTAAACAGAGCAAAGAGCAGAAGCAGCAGAAGTTAATGGCTCCGCAGCGCGGCGGCGGTCAACGGCAGCGGCTCTGCGGCGGGGAAGCGCCGCACGCTCGGCACGGCCCTGCTCCGCGGGGCCCCCCCGCCAATTAGGGCTGGAACCGGCGGCAAGGCTGGGTAAACAGAGAGGAACACGACCCTGGGGATGGCTAATGAGCCTCATCTATAAATCAGGAAGCCGGCAAATGGAGCTGGCGAGGAGGCTGCCGGTGGGAGAAAACAGGCTGCGCGGCGCGGCGGGGCGGAGAGGGGCCGCGGGGCTGCCGGAGGTGTCCCCACCAGCGGTGAGAAGGGGACAAATAAAAGGGGGGGGGGGTGTGCAGCTGGGAGGGACCCCCCAGGGCGTCAGGGGCCAGCGGAGGGCACCGTGGGGAGGACAGAGGAGGAAGGAGGGGACGGAGTGTGCCGAGCAGCGGCGATGTCATGTGCCGAGATATGGGGACAGCGCGGGGCGCAGATTAGTCCTCGCCGCTGGAGGCTGAAAAGCCAGCGCTGATAGGGGAGCTGCGTCTGAGGCAGATTAAAGATCACACGCCTCCGGCGGCTCCCACCCGGCTGCCCGTGCAGATCACAGCCAGCGGAAGGCAGGCGGGCAGGCGGTGATATCGGGGCCGCGCAGCCGGTCGCCCTGCGTGGGGGCTGCCCCCCCAGTGCCACCCCCACCGCCCCGGGGACAAAGCCGGAGCATCCCTGCATCCCCGCGCTCCCTGTGGAGCGAAGGGTACCCGGGTGCCACGGATGGCAAAGCCAGGGTGGGAGGCGAGCCGGGGGAGTTTGGGACCCCCTTCCCCAGCCCCCCGCGCTGGGGACGGAGTCCCGGCCCCCAGGGAGGCAGCGATGGGACAGGGGGGACCCGGCGCTCGCCGCCAGCCGCGCGCAGCGTTTACCCGAGCCTGGAGGCACCGCCGGGGAGAGGAAAGGACTGAGAGCGAACTTACAGGAAGGACTTCATGTCCAAGCCGCGGTTGCGGATTTGCCCCACCACGTGGTCCCAGCTGCCGGGGTTGGAGCGGCTCCGGCCACCAGCTGTCCGATGCTTGGAGCCGGCGGCGATGCCCTGGCGCCCCTGGCCGCCGCGGGAGCCCCGGGGGTTGCCGGCACCGGAGGAGCCGCTGTGGGCCTGGAGGTGGCCCAGGCTCTGGCTGGTGGTGGGCTGGCTGTGGTTGCCTCGCTGGTGCTGGCTGAGGGGCTGCTGCAGACTTTGCTGGCGCATGAGCGTGCGGGGCCTCTGGCATTTGGGGTCGCCTGCTGAGGTGGGGATATACTCAAGGGTAGTGGCTGTGGACAAGGTGGAGTCCTCGAAACTTAGGGAGAGGAAGGGCAGAGGAGAGGAGAGAAAGGAGAAGAAGGTGAAGGGGCAAAATTGGAGGAAGGAAAAGAAGAGAGTTAGAGAGAGGATGCCCCAGCGCAGGGAGCGCTCCGGCAGGGGCCAGCGGCTGCAGCGAGCGGTTCCTCTGCCTCCCGGCCGCGGCACGGCCTCCCCGGCAGTGCCAGGCTCCCGCGCTGCCGCCATCTCGCCGGCCGCCCCGCTGCTGCCTCCCGGGCGCCGGCGGCGAGGGGCTCGGTGCCCTCCTGCTGCCGCGCCGCCTTCCCAGCGTGCCGGCCGACCGACCTCGTCTGCGAGCTAATTAATTAGGCTGCTGCGTGAAGGCGAATCCCTCGGTGCCCGCGTGGCGCCCGCTCACGTGCTGCCAGCCAGCCAGCCAGCCCCGTCCCCGTCCCTCCCAGCCCAGCACCCAGCCCGTGCTGCGGCGTCTCACAGCTTCACCGTCCCCAAAGCACCGTGCCGGCTGCGGTCCCTGCAGCGATGGGGACTGAGCCCCAGGGCAGCAAGCCGGGTGTCCCCGGGGCCAAGCCAGGCAGCAGGGGGATGGTGGGGACGCAGCACCGGGGAACACGGATGGGCTTTGCCCCGCCGGTGAGGGGGGACGAGCAGGCGAGCGGCGGGGATGCCCATCACTGCCCACGCAGCCAGCCCCGTGCCGGGGCTGCAGGCACACGGGGTGCAGCCAGCGCAGACCCGGGAAGGAGTGCGATGCCCATGGAGCTCGCGGAGCTCGTGGCTTGTACCAGCGGTGGGACAGGGACGGGGACAAAATGCGTGGCCGGGTGCGCGCCTGGCCGCACCGCTGGCGTGCAGAGCGGCTCGAGGGAGACGCAGCGCTGACAGCGGGTTTTTGCAGCAGCCGCCCAGCCCACCAGAACAAGGGGTGTGCAGCCCAGCCAGCCTGGCAAAAGCCCTCTGGGGGTCCTCGGTGCACGGGGAGCCCCCCGGCACAGGAGAGTCGCCTTCAGCAGCAGCCCCCCCACCACAAACCCGGTCTCTGCGCTGCCCTGGGGCTGGCCGGGCGATGGCTGCAACCGTGGGGCGAAGCTGTGCCGTCGTGCATCGCAGCAGTGGGGAAACAGAGAGGGGGAGAATAAAATAAAATAAAATTAATAAAAAAAAAAGAGGTGAAGAAAGAGTGAGAGGTGAGAGAAAGAGAGAGAGAGGGAGGGGAGTGGAGAGCTGGGACAGATGCGGCCCCATGGCCGGGGCCTGGAGGCACGCGGGGTGTTGAGCCTCCCCCGCGCCTGCCGCCGACCTCCTTTCGGTTTCCTATCAAATCCTAAATTAGTTCAATTTACAACCTCTCCGTCACAGGAAACTAAATCTGGCTCTGCTCGGCCCCGAGCCAGCTGGAGGCGCGGGCTCTGCCAGCACCATGCCATGCGGGAGCCGGCTGGGGACGGGGCACTGCAACCCCCTTAAGCCCACCAAAATCGACCCCCTGTCCCCAGCCTGGGATCCCCTGGGGCCTCCGAGTGGCCGTAGGATGGTGGCACCGGGCTGGCACAGCAGCCTGCTGCCGGCACGGATCATACCCAGGATGCCCAGCATGAAAGAACCCCCCCCAAACACCTGAAACGCAGCAAAACATGACCACGAGCAGGCTCTGCAGAAAAGATGCTGAAAAAGCCTGCGGGCATCACAGCCGTCCCCTTAACCCTGCCCCTCCCAGACTGTGCGAGCGGAGCCCGTGGCGGCAGCTGTCCGTCCGTCCATCCGTCCGTCTGCCTGGCCCCCGGCCACCCGCAGCCCCTGCCTGACTCCCTGCCGTGGCGGTGCTGAGCCACCCATGGGCGCGCGCTTGCACAGCAGCTGGGCGCTGCCCCGGGGGGTTTCCCCTCTCTGCTGGCACCGCGCAGGGAGACGTCCCGTGCCGGACCATCTCCTTGCGCTCTCCTTCCCCTCTCGCCTCCCGGTGCGTCCCAGCATGCCCAAAATGCTCGCCACTGCCCGGTGCTGGGCTCAGCGCCTGAGCGAGCAGGGGCTGCTGCAGCCCAGTGTGGGGGGCGCGGAGACCAGAAGCGTGGTCCCACCCGCACGGCCACGTCGGTGGTCGCAAGCTGAGGACGCCCGACGTGCTCCCAGCCTCTCCGGCTGGTGAGTCCTACACGAAGGCCGTTTTTTCCCCTAGCCCTGATAATCCTCGAGCTTTGCCCAGATCTGCCCCAGCATCAGAGCTGCAGGCGAGGTGCCGGTGCCAGGTCCCGCAGCAGCACCACGGGTAGGAGCAGCGCCACGTGGGGACGGGGCTGGCGGCGCCGCGCATCCCCACGACGTCCCCGTGCTGTGGGGACACGGCTCTTGCCCCAGGGGCGTCACCGAGCTGCTGCCCCCAGCCCGGGCACCCATCCGGGGGGGGTGCTGTGCCGGAGCGTGCGTGCTCACTCACTTGGACAGGCTGAGCTTCCCTGCAGCCAAGTGGCTCTGCACCGTGTGCCAGCGGCCCCTCGCCGCCTTCCCCATGCTGGGCTCGCTGTGGGCAGAGATGCTGCTCCTCATGCCGTCCTCGCCGCCGCGCTGCTTCTCCCCGGGGCGGCCGTCGCGCTCCCCCGCCAACCCCGCGGTGGCCGACGCTGTCAGCTTAGCCCCTGATAACAGAGAGCCACTGGGCCGGGCCGGCGGTCGGACCCCCCCAGACAGACATGAAGAGGGGCCGGACGGACAGACGGACATGTGGGGGAGCCGTTTTGTATGGGGAACGGGGTGGGGGGGAGGGGGATGAGGATGGGGGAGAGAGAGCCAGAGGTGGACAGACAGACAAGAGACGGACAGACAGAGAGAGAGAGAGAGAGACATCAGCACTGCAAAAAAAAGAAAAGGGAGGCCCCTGGCCAGAGGGTGCGCGGGGCGGGGGCTGGTGGAGGTGGCAGAACCAAAAAAATCCAAAATGAAGGGGGGGAGGAGGCGGAGGGGCCCCGGGCCGGGGTCCTGTCCCGAACGCGCAACCCCAGCCCGTGCTGCCGGGGGGCCCCGGGGCACCGGGGAGCGGGTGGGGGGGGGTTGCTCGTCTCCATGGGGCTGCCCATGGGGGGCCGGGGGGAGGAGGAGGAGGAGGAGGAAGGCGCGTGGGTGCTGCCCATGTACTCACTAGACGCGAGCAAGCCCGGTAAGGAGAAACTCACTTGAGGGAAAGGCGCGGGTCACCATACGGGGCGTAAGGTGAAATGTTTAGTATAAACTCCTTGGGAGGGTACGAGCTCCATTTCTGCTGCACTGTGTTGTCATTGTTATTCCAAAAGTCTCTGTCTAGATCGCTACAGCGGCCGGAGACGAGGGGAGAAAGAAGAGGGAAATACAAGAGAGAGAAGCTGAATTCCTGCCGGGGGGAGCGCAGCCCCCCGCCCCCGGCCAGCCGCTGCGGCCGAGCCCTGCGGAGAGAAACGGACAGACGGACAGGCAGGCAGGTGGACGGACGGACGGACGGAGCGGGGCAGAGCTGCGGAGAGACAGGCTGGGAAGGAGAGAAGGACGCAGAGGGGTTAGAGAGAGCTGCTGGCGCTGCGACCCCGCACATGGGCTTGGGCAGGGGGCCGCATCCTGACATCCTCGGCAGCCGGGTCCAGAGGCCGACGCTGTGCCTTGAGAGGGGGGTGGGAGACGAGCGGCGGTGACGGGAGGGGGCTGTGCCCAGGTACCTCGATGCTGGGACCCCCCCATCCCCTCCCTTTTGCCAGTGTGGGGAGATGGGAGCGGATCCCGTGCCTCCTGCTGGCACCGAGCGACAAAAGCAGCGCTCGGTCCTCGCACAGCTCCCAAAATGCTGCCGGCTGCACAGGCAGAGCCGTGTGGGATGTGGCCCCGTCCCGGATCGGGATCCCTGGTGTCTGCACCCCACCGAGGCTGGGGTTTGCGGCAGCCCTGGTAGGGACCGTGGCTGTTTTCTGCCCAGGGCGAAGCGCGCTCCATCCCCGCGGCGCTGCACGGTGCCAGGGGGTGCAGGAGCGCAGCCGGGGGCCCCTGGCTGCCAGCCCCCCATATGCACCCCAATTCCGCGCTCCCTGACACGCCCCTGGTGGTCCCAGCTCTGCGGGGCACTCCATCCGTGGGGCAGGGCTCAGCACGCCCAGCCCGGGGACACCGCTGGGGACACCCACGCCAAAGGCCGATAACTCCCCATGGGTGACTGCAGGAGTGGGGGGTGCTTTGGCACGACAGGGGGACCACCCAGCGCCCAGCCTCCCCAACCTAAAATCGAGCCCACGGGAGAGAGCTGGGCAAGCGTCTGCTGACGCCCTTTTGGGAGCAGAGGGGACAGCCACCTCTGTCCCCAAGGAGGGTCCTTCCGCGGCTGGGTGGGTCGGGGCACCTCGATCCCGGTGTCCCCACACAGGTGACGGCAGGCAGGGCGCTGTGTGGGCTGTGGCTGTGCCGGGGCCCCCGCTGGCACCGCAGCCCCTGCCCCTCTCCCCCCGCCCTGGCACCTACTTGATGGTTTTCTTCTCGCTGCGGCCTCGGCTGGAGTCTGGGGTCCCCACGGTCTCCAGGGACGTCTTGTAACGCTTTCCCTATGGGGACAGCAGAGGGTCACGGGCAGCATGGAGCCCCCACCATGGCTGGGGGGGCTCCACCTCGTGCCCTCCATTGCTTTGGCACCAAATTTTACCCTCGCCTTCACGGCCTCCCGTGGGTGCCTCCTGCCCAGCGGCTGGCTCTGTCCCCACGCTGGGCACCATCCCCAGGACGGAGCAGCAGCTGCACCCTGCACCCCGCCACAGGGCAGGAGTGTGTAATTTTAGGCTTAATTGAAGTTGGATTAATTGAGTTCACCTTCCCAGCAGAAGGGAAGCGGTGCCATATGCTAACAAAGCCGCGCTCGCTCCTAACTGGGGCTTGTAATCAGGGCGCTGCGCTGTGATTTCCTACGGTGGGTTCGGCGTGCCGCTCTCTTCCAGGGCGGACAAGAGCGCAATTAATGCTGATTAGTGAACGATTAGGAGCAGCGCTGCAGGTGCCCGGAGACTGCAGCAGGACGGGAGAAGGGCTGGGGGCACAGACCAGCCCCCACCACGGCACCCCGGGGCCTGTCCATGGCACGGTGCCCACGGGCGCACCGCCGCCACCGTCCCCCGAGGTCTGCCAGCACGGGGCTGGCGGCTCAGCCGGCTTGGCCATGGCTCCCGCGTGCCATCGAGGGTTGGGGACACGGCTTCCAGTTCCCAGCCTGGACGTATTCCCGGCCGATTTCTACTTCTTTGCTCCTCTGCCAGCTTTGCCCTTCGCCTCCCACGTTTCACACACGGGCACGCTCGCAGGAGCCGCCGCCTCCCTTTGCGGGCAGGCCTGGGTCCCCCTCCCCGCCACGCCGCGGGGGCTCTGGCCGGGGGGGTTCTCCCGTGCAGAGAGCCGCAAGAGAGAAACCGCTGCCTTCGGAGCACTTGACCCAGATTTGGATCTCGTTGTGAAGGAAATGCAGTCAGGGCCGGGCAGGGTGGCGAGGGGGCTCAGCGACGCCGAGCGCCCCGGGGTGCAGGAGGTGCTGGGGGGCACAGCCCACGGCGGGGACGGGGACAGGGACGGGGACGGGGACAGGCTGGCTGCCTTCCCGCCGGGCTCTAGCAGGAAAGAGCGCGCCGAGCAGGACAGGGGCCAGATCGTTGCAGCTTGTCACAAGCGTGTATCTATACGTATTTGGAAACTTCCCTCCATGCCGCACAAACAGTTTCACCCAAACATTTAATTATCGCCTTTCCTAAAGAGCAAAATAAAAGCTGCAGCCGGCATCACCGCAAACTGCGCTCGGCAATGGGCTCTGCCTGCAGGCAGCCCCGCACCCCTCGGCCCCCCATGGGGCACGGCCACCCCGCTGTCCCCCCCCGCCGCGGGCACCCAGCCCCAGGGCCACTTACCAGTCTGCGCTGGCACCACTGGCAGATGCCACACAGGACGATGGTGACGCTAAGGCTGACGGTGATGATGGCTGAGACGAGGATGACATCGCGGGAGGGGGCCCCTGTGGGGGAGCAGAGCAGAGCTGAGGTGGGGGACGGGGAGGGACGGCCCTTCTGGGGACCCACGGCCGCCCTACGGCACCCACGGCCACCCCAGGGCACCCCCGCTCTGTCCCCCCGCTCTGTGCCCTGCGTTGCAGCCCGAGAGCCCCCCGCATTCACCCCTCTGGTCAAACCGCTGGGGGCCATGGCGCAGGGAGCTCCCCCCCAGCAATAAATGCGATATGGGGACCCGGGCACGAGAGGGGAGGGAGACACCGGGGCCATGTGGCGGCCCTGGCCGAGAGCCCCTGGTGCCACCCCGCTCCTCCCCACACCTCTCCCCGCTGCAGCATGGAGGTTTGGTGGGACCCCAGCCCCACTCAGGCCCACCCCTGTGTAGGACCCCCCCCTGCGGTGGCATCCGTGCCGTGACATCCCCGCTGCCCCAGCGGGGGGTGGGGACCGGCCGCCGCTCGCGCCCCAGCCAGCGGTGGGAAGCAGCGAGGCCGGAGCGAGCGTGCCCGTAGCTGTGCTGCAGTATAAATATTAAACAATAATCGTTAATAATTAATTCGCCCGCAGACCTTGTTATTGTAATGAAATTTGCCAGCGGCTCAGGCGCTCGCATGAGTCAGAGAGGCAGGATCCAGCGCCCCGGCATCCCCCCGGTGCGTGGCGGGGACCCCAGCACCCCGCTCCCACGCCTGCTGCCCGGAGAAGGACGAGGGGTGACAAAGCGGCCCCAGCACCGGTGGCCCCCGGCCTCGGGAGGGAATAAAACACAGAGGCAGGGGTGACGGTGGCAATGAAGAGGAGTTTTACAAACGCCCCAGAAGCGGCTGCCTCGGACGGAGCTGTGCGCCTGCTGAGGCTGCGAGGTGGCAGTGCCAGCCCCGGGGCGGTGAGGATGGGGCTGGGGGCTCCCTGCGGGCTGGGGTCCTGGGACCACCGGCAGCCCCAGCCCACACACACACGCTGCCTCCTTCCGAAACCAGGCCGGGGGGGCTCCAGCGCTCGGTCACGAGGACCCGTGAATAAAACTCGCTTAGCAACTGTTGCCTAGGAGGGAATTTGGGACCAGCCCTTAATTTCAAACATTTATAAACTGCAGCCAGAGAAGCTGCTGGGGGCGCAGAGCGCTCGGCACGGGTTAACTGGGCAGCCTGGTGTGGGCAGGGATGGGGGCGAGCTCTCCTTCTGCCCCCCAGCTCACCCTGCTGCTCGTCCCCATGGCCCTGGGACCTGCTTGGTGACACGGTGACATGCAGGACACCTCGCCTGCCGCTGCACCGGACCCTGGGCAGGGGAAGTGGCATCCCAGTGCTCCCAGTCCCCAGCATCCCTGCGCCCTGCTGGCCTCCCCAGCAGCTGGGGCTGAGCTTCTGTCTCATCCCTGCAATGCTCCCGGCCACCATGTCCCTTCTGTGTCCCCAGGGGAAGGGAGGGGGGAGCCAGGCGGGACAGTGAAGGGCTTTGGGAAGGCTCAGCACGCCCTGAGCAAGGCCAGGCTGGAAAATGCCAGCTCAGCTGCTCCAAAAGAGGCGAGCTAATGGATGCGGTGACAGCGACCCCGTGCCGGTGGCGGCTGTGACCCCCCCGGCTTAGCCAGCAGCTTCAGGAGATGCCACGGTGCTCGCAGGGTCAAGTTCATCTCCAGTATAATCCGGTAAAGGGAAATAAAAGGGGAGAAGAAAAGCGGGAAAGGATGCGTGCTGCCTGCACCGTGGAGCCAGGGCTGTGAGGATTATCCTGCTTAGGCAGGAGAAATCGGGGGTGCTGTCACCAAGGGGACTTTGGCTCCTGCCGGCGCCACGCAGTGCCGATGCTCGATGCCTGCCCCGGCGACACCAGCGGGGACCTGCCCCCCCTGTGGGGCCACGCGCCCCCAGCACCAATGGGGAAACGCTAGCCTCCGCTGCAGCAGAGGTTTAAATGACTTGTTTTCTGGGCAATTAGCGCCGCTTAATTAGACAGAGAAGCTGAGCTCAGAGCTCCTGGCTGGTCCCCAGCCACGGGCGCTGCCTGGGGCGCAGCAGGGTGGTGGGGCGGGGGGGGTGGCACGGGTGGGGACGCAGCCCCGCGAGCGGATGGCAAACGCAGCGCTGCTTTCTCCACGGGTCTCCTGCGTGTGCCGGTGATGGAAAGGGCTGGGAGCAGGGGGCCAGGGTTTGGGGGGGGGGGCTGCAGAGCCATCAGCCACTCCCGAGCACGAGCGAGCGCGCAGGGAAATGCGAGAGGGATGATGGTTTCCTAAGCGCCGCGTGAGCCGGAGATGCCGTGAGATCGGCCCGGCGGAGGCGAGAAGTGCTGATGCCAACGGATCTGACACGCAGCGGAGCGGCGGCACCGGTGCTGCCGGGGGGGCGGGAGGGGCGGCAGCGGGTGCTGGTGCTCCCTGGCCCGGGTGGCGCTGCATGCCTCCGTGGCCCTGCGCACCGCAGCTCTGCAAGATGGGCTTTGCTGGAGCTCGGCACAGACAGACCCAGACCCAGACTCGACCAAAAGCCCCCCCGGGGTCACCAAGCTGCCACCACACACCGCTGGCCCTGGGCAGTGCCTCCCGCGTGGCAGCGGGTGGGCAAAGCACCTGCGAGGGGTACCTGGAGGGATCGCGGCTCCTGGCCACTCTCCCCGGTGGAAGGAGCTGGGAAGCTCTCCCACGGATAGAAAGGGCTTGGGCGAGCGGTGGGCACGAGCCGGCAGCATCCGAGGGCACGGGGCTGGCTCTGACCTCCGGTGCCAGCTCCACAGGTGCCCTGTGGATGCCCACCCTGCACAGCCTCGCAGGGCTTTGTTTTTGGGTGCAGAACCAGGGGAACAGCCAATTTCCCAAACGATTCCCGGGGAGGAGAAACCAAAGCTGTGCAGAGCTTCCCCCCCCCGCCCCGCTTCCAAAATACATCCCCACCCCACCCCTCCTGCTGCGCTCTCGAGAAGCGCCATCAAAGCCTCTCCCGCAGCCGGCGTGCCACAGCTCCACGCAGAGAAACTTCTCCGCGTGCCAAGCCGCCTTCCGCCGCGGCGCGGGTGCCCAGCGCGCCCGCCCCATGCGCCAAGCCCCGCGCCAGCCCCGCGCCTCGCCAGCCCGGCAGCGGAAGCGCACGCGCTCGCGGAGATGGGGAGCGGGCGAGGGTGCCAAGCGAGCCGTGCCTTGCAGCCTCAGCAGGACGCGATGCTGAGCCCAAATGGGGGGAACGGAGAGGGGACACGGCAATGATGAGGAGCAAAGGGAGCGTGATCCTGCCCGGCACAGTCTCAGAGCGTCCCTGTGCTCCGCGGGAGGGCTGTGCCGTGCCGTGCCGGAGGCCGCGGGGCGGGGAGCGGGGTGGCCGCTCTGCCACACCGGGGCTTCCCAGATGCTGTTTGCCTGGCGCCAGGCCGTTAATTCCTCCTCTGCTCATCCTCCCACTCATTTGCTAGATATTTCCCAAACCTCTTATTTTTAGGTTGCAGCTGAGAAGCTGTGAATTTGCAGCTTTCGCTCCTGTGCGGGATGCCGGGCGCAGCGTGGGTGGGATGGGCAGAGCAGGCAGCGAGACCTGGACCCCACGACGGGCAGGGGGAGAGCGGCCGGGGTGCTGGGACGGAAACCCCCTGAGGAGGGGGCTGTGACCAGCGCTGTCCCTGGAGGGGAGCACGGCTGCGTGGCAGGGATGTTGGAGCCCTGCGGCCATCCCGCCACCCTGGCAGGTTTCTGGCCGTGGTCCTGCCACCCGGCACCCGTCTGCACAGACAACGCGCCGAGCGCCGCTGCTCACCGCACCAGGCGCGCCCGGGGCGAGAGGGAAGGGAACAGGCGTCTGCTCTCCATCTGTGCATCTGTCTGTCTATCCGTGCGTCCCCCTCTCCAACACATCCATCAATCTCTCCAACCATCCATCCCTCGTACACATCTGCTTCTCCATCCAGCCATCTGTCCAGCCCCCGGAGCTGTCAATCTGTCCGTCTCTGCCTCCCCCACGTGGAGCAGCCTGCCCTGGGGGGCTTTGTCTCCAGACCCCCAGGGACCTCCCCCCCACCTCTCCAGCCCTCTCCCCCAGCACTCAGATGCCTGCTGCTGCAGCGATGCCGACACACCGGGGCCTGGCAGGTGCCTGCTGCCGGAGGTGGCACCGTTGGCTCTGGGAGACGAGGATGCCCTCCCACAACACCAGCACTGCTCCATCCTGGTGCCAGGAACCCTCCTGGCGTGCAGGCTGTGTGCACGGCACGGTCACTGGCACTGCCACCGTACACTGCACGTGCAGGGCGGTGAGGCCGGGTCCTGCTGCCCCCAGGGCACGATGTCCCCATGCCCACGGCAGCCAGGAGCACCCGTGCCCCACTCCAGAGCAGAAGCTTGTGGTAGAGGCAGAATCTGGCACGTGAGCACACTCTTCCCCCAGTGGTCTCCCATGTCCGGGCTATTTTTGGCTCAGGATTTCCGGAGACGCGTATGGTTTCTGCGCTTCGTGGTCCCCACCGTGCTGCTCCTCCCGACAAGTGCCCGCCCCCCCCAGCCCCTCAGGACTTTCTGTGCCCGTGGGTTTCCATCCATCGCACGAGGCGTCACCCTCCCTGTTTCAAGCCCACCTCCTGACATCCTTGTGCCGTCCCTCACAGCTTCCCCCACCTTGACCTCTCCCATGCCATCTCCCCCAAAACGCAGGCACACTCCGGTTGAGCACCTGCATGCACAGCCTCGGCCTCGCCCCCTCCTCCTCCTCACCCCTGCGAGCCCCCTGGCAGCCCCCGGCACTGTCCAGGCAGTGTCCCTAGCCACCAGCGTGGGGATGGGAGCCCCTCGGAGGGCTTGGTGCCAGGGGCTGCGAGCACACGAGGGATGCTCAGCATGGTGGCAGCCTCCAAAACAGAGGCTGGTGGTGCTGGGGGAGGAAGGAAAGTGCAGGAGAAGAAACACAGCTGGGAGGGGAGGAAAGAGGAAGGGAATGACAGCCCAAGGAACGCCCTGGGGACACGGAAGGACTGGGAGACCCCAGGCTGCACCCTTAGCTATGTGCTGAGACCCCGGGACAGCAGGGATGGTCCCCTATGGGGCAGCGGGCGCTGCCACCCACCAACCCCCCCAGCCTCCAGTGTCCCACCGCGCACAGGCGGGGCGACGTGCATCCCACCGCGCCCTGCACCGCTGCGCTGCGCCCTCCCTCCCTCGCCGCCCCAGCCTCCTCCATCGCCCCGGCTCCGTCTCCGTCAGCGCCACCGGCCGCTTCCCTTTCAAACCTCATTAACTCCCCCCAAGGTGACCCGCTCCCTCCTGCAGCAGGGCCGCAAGCCGAGCCACCCGGGGACGCTGCGAGGGGACAGGGGGACCCTGCACGCTCACGGGGCACCCCGAGCCCACGGCTGGGCGCACGGCAGCCCTGCGCGGTGAGAAGGCTGGGACTGCAGGGTACGGGAGGAGCCCCCCGAGCCCTCCAGGGACACCCCTGCAAGCCCCCGGCCCCCCAGCCCTGTTCCCCGGAGCCCAGGTCCCCGCTCAGCCCCCGCTCGACGCCCCGGCTGGCGCTCTGCCTTTGCACACAGTCCCTGCGCGCCAGCCCTGCTGTCGGCTCTTCGAAAGCCCTTCCCCTGCTGAATTCATCTATAATAGATATTGTAGCTGAGCCCCCAGGGGCCGGGGGGTGGCAGCGATATTATCTGCATCTGTCTTCATTCCCCTCTCCCCCGCCCTTCCCCGGCAGGCTGAAAAGCCGCGAGATCAGGCGGAGGAAAGCCGCCTCCAGCTCCTCTCCTGCTCCTTGGCGCGGGGGGATCAGCCAGACCTCCCGGTCCCCGTCCCCGCACCCCCCGCAGCCAGCCCTGCCCGTCCCCGTCCCCGTCCCGCCGCCTCTGTGGGCAGCTGAACTGCTCGGGGGCGGTGGGCAGGGAGCCACAGCTGGCAGCACCCAGGGGTGAGCGAGAGCCCGGGGGGCTCAGCACCCCCACAGGCGCCCCACTGCCATGGGGGATGGGATGGAGCCACCGGGGGGGGGAACATGGGCGCTGCCAGAGCTGGGGACGATGGGGTGAGGCTGTAGAGGATGCTCTGGGGCACAGGCAGCAGCACGAAGCCTGCTCTGGAGGGGCTGGGGGCCGGCAAAGGGGGGAGCCCCAACCCCCAGCAAGGCAGGGACACGGGGGGGTGGCAGGACAGGGAGGGGACAAGGGTGCTGTGCCCGCGCCGTGCGGGACGCGTGGCTGCAGCAGGTGCCTGGCTCCCAGCGAGGCTGGCCAGCCCGCGAGCGCTGCCAGCCCTCCGCTCTTTGTCTGCCTTCCCCCGGCTCCGCGCTCCCCCCTTCCTCACGGCCCCTTCGCGCCAGCCCCCCCGCCCGCCCCCAGCCGTGCTCCTGACGGCATTTCGTCTCCTTTCTAACCCGGCTCTCAGCTTTTGTCCCACCCTCGGCACCCGCTCCGACGTCCCCTGGCACCCGCCGTGCCAGCGCGCAGCCCTCCCCGAGACAGCGCCGGGGGAAGGCACACGCAGCACCGGGTTATTTATCCACCGCCTCCCAAGGGGCCAGCAGAAACGGAGCCCGTGGGGACGCGGACGCAGGTGGGGACCGGCGGCCGCAGCTCCCAGCACCTGCCTGGTGTGTGGGGATGAAGCCACTGCCCGGAGAGGGGACAGCTGGCACTGGCAGCAGGGACGGGGGGGACATCTCGCCTGGCAGCACGGCGTGTGGCAGGGCAGTGGGGAGGGGGGGCACCGGCGTGGGGGACATCGTCCCCGTGACACAGAGGGCACCTTTGGCTTCAAAGCCAAATCTCCAAAGCTTTGCCCTCGGCCGCAGCCCCCCTGACACGCCGCAGGGCGCGGTACCGCGGGCAAGGGCCCTGCCAGCGGCGCAGCCCCCCCAGCCCCCCAGCAGGATGTGGCTGCTTTGGGAAGCCCCCCCGGCTCGGTCCCGATTTTGAACACCCCCTGCAGCTGCCCCCTCGGGCATCCCCCCATCACCCACCGGCAGCTCCCTGCCCTCTGAGGCTCCTTTGCCCCAGGCACGTCACAGATGGTGGCAACGTTTCCCGAATCACCCCAGACATCCATCCGCCCCCCAAAACACACAGGGAATGCCGGGGGCCACCGCCACCGCCCCGCGCCCCCCGGGTGGGCTTTGCCCACAGACGAGCGCAGCACTGGGCTCGGGAGGGCTGACGACACCCTCTGCCCAAGAAGGGTCTCTCCCAAAACCAGGGCACCCCCATGTTCTCCATGCCCCCCCAGCACCCCCACGCAGCCCAGCTCTTTCCAAACCCAGAGGGGCTGCCAGGAGCAGGGGCAGACGTGGTTGCCAGCGGAGCAGCAGCGCAGAGGGAAGCAGGGGCACCGATGAACGGAGCAGATGGTGTCCTGCTGCTGGGCACCGCAGCACCCCGCTGCCCCGCAGCCAGCCTTGTGGGGACACCCCTGTGTGCGGGGAGAGCCAGGGACAGATTTGGGGGAACAGAAGGGGTCTGCGCCCTGTTCCCACCCCAGCAGCTCAGGCTCTGCCGTGCAACCTCGCAGCCTGGCACAGCAGCTGGTGGCCCAGCGTGTGCCAAGGGGGACACATGGTGGGGGCAAGGGGCAGGGGCAAACTGGGGGCAGGTGCAAAGTTCGGGGGGAAAATCAACTCGGACGCAGAGCTCGGGCTCTGGGAGGGAAGGGCCACGCATAGTGCCGGCGGGGACCGGGCTCACGTCCCCCCTCTGCCACCACGCTGCCGGGTGACCTTGGCCAGGCCATCGGCGGAGTCGCGCTCCCCTGTCCGCAGGGCATCCCATCCCGGTGAGGCTGTGGGGACGGAGCGCCGTGGGACCGAGCTGCTCCCATGCCGCAGCAGGCGGGAGCGCCGAGCCCCATGGAGATGACAGCTTCCACTCGAAGGCTGCTCACCGGGGCTGCCAGCTCCCGGGCAGCGCCGGCGCTGTCACCCGCCACGGGTGACGGGTGCGTGGCGGTCCCCGGCGTGGCCCCACGCTGCCGCTTCCCGCAGGCCTGGCTCTGCCGGCTGCCTGCAGCTCGCCCCAGCAAGGCGCGCCGGCAGCTCCTGCGCTCCCTGTGCTCCGCCACATCCCCGCCGGCACGTCCCCTGCCACCGCAGGACACGCCGTCCTTCTGCCCTCTCCCTGGGCCCGGGGACCCCAAGGGTGCGAGCACCCGGCGAGCCGCCGCGTGCCAGCGGCATCCCTCCTGCCACCCTCGCCCGAGACCACCCCGGCGGTGTCCCAGAGCCCTCGAGGCGAGGCCGAGCGATGCCTTCAGAGCATGAGCTCAGCAAAACGGCGGAGGCCAGAGCCCCCTCCCCAAGCCCTGGCGCGGTGGTGGCGGCGCTGGAGGAAGGGGGCCGGGGGACCCCGGGAGGCGAGGGCTGGGGAGGGGCTGCGGGGACGGCACCGGGCGCTCAGCCTCGGGCTCCGGGCGCTGCCCGGGCTGGGGGGCGCCGGCCCCGAGGGTTGGGGCAGTGCCGGTGGGGGGGGGGGGCGGGGGGTGGCCGGGGAGCCCCGGCCCCAGCGGCTCCGCAGGGCGGTGACTCGTCTGGTAGCCGCGGCGGTGACTTTGTCCCCAAAGTGCCGTAACTCCCGGCCGGGACCTCCGGCCGAGCCGCAGCCGGGGAGGCGAGGGGGCAGCCGGGCAGCCCGGGGACGGCGGCGGGGGGCGGCGGCGGCGGTGGTGGGGAGCGGTGCGGGCAACCCGGGGCTGGGCGGGGGGGGGGCGGCGGCGACCCCCGGTGCCCCCCTCATTCTCCCCGTCCTCCCGGTGCCCCCGGCGGGCTCACCTGCGCTGGCAGCCTCCGGGTCGAGGTACATGGTGGCGGGCGGCGGCGGGGCGCGGCGGGGCCGCGGCTCATCAGACGGCGGCGGGCGGCGGCGGGGCGGGCGCGGGGGCCGCGGGCGGCGGCGGCGGGGCCGCGGGGGCCCGCATGCGGCGGCGGGGGGCCGGGAGCCCCGCGGAGCCCGTGCTGCCCGCCCGCTGCCTGCCTGCTGCCGGGCGCGCGGGTGCGTGTGCGTGTGTGTGCGGGTGTGCGCGCGTGTGCCCCGACCGCGCATCCACTTGCTGCTCGCTGCTGGCGGGAGAGGAAACTGCAGCCGCCGGGGAGAGGCGGGGGGGGGGCGGTTTGGACGGGGGGGCGTCGGTGCCGTGAGCGCGGCGAGAGGGGGCGGGGGGGGGGGGGGGGGGCAGCGGCGCGGCCACGCGTGTGCACCGGGTGCCGCACACGCCCGGGGCGCCGCGCACACGCCCACGCGCGGTAAGACGCGGGGGCGCGCACGGGGCGCCGCGCCCACGCGGGAACGCCCGGACCCCGCACGCCCACGCGGAACCGCGGCCGGGCGCCGCCCGCGCGCCCCCACGCAGCGCGCCCACGGCGGGGGCACCGCGGGCACGGGGCGCACACGCGTGGGGGCCCACGGGCGCGGCACGGGCAGGGGGCTGCGCACACGCGCGCACCCACGCGCGCACACGCCCCGCACGACGCCCCAGCCCCGCAGCTTCCCCGAGCGGCCCCGTTCCGGACGGCTCCAGGCCCGGTTTTCCCGGTGCCGGGGCGCGGCGGCCGCCGCCGGGGCACTGCGGGCAGGGCGGCAGCGGCGGGCGGAGGAAAACCCGGAGCGGAGCCGTGGAGGCGCGGAACGGGTGCGAGCCGTGCGCTCGCTGCCTTCCCCCCCCCCCCCCCCCAGCACGCAGAGGCAGTTTCTGCCCGGCTTTTATTGCCTCGTTACCATTTGCGAAAGAGATGCAGGAGAAGAGCAAACAAACGGGAGCGCGGCTCTGCGGAGCGCTGGGGCTGTGCAAACACCGGCACCTCCGCCTCCATCCCCCGGGGGGCTGCGGGGCAGGGGGAGCCCCCCCCGGGGGAGCGGTGGGATGCTCACCTGGACGGCCGGGGTGTCGCGGAGCCCCGAGGGGCAGAGCCCCAGCTGGTGGGTGCTCCCTGCAGCCGTCCTGGGCCGGGCAGAGCCAGGCCCCCGTGCCGTGGTGGTTCAGAACCTCTTGGGACCGAACCTCGACCTGCCCTGCCCGCAGGCTGGGTTTTGAGCAGGGGAGGAAGCAGGGAATGCCCCCTCCTAAAAGAGGCTGCGGGGGAGACCCTGCCCCAGCGGGGCTGTGTTTGGGGATGGGACTGAGCAGAGGGCAGGCGGAGGTGTGCGAGGACCACAGGGCACCAGGTCTCACGCGCCCAGCTCACACCACGGGCTCCTTGCAGCCCGCTCTGGCCCGACGGCCTGGCACGGGGTGGGAGCCCACGCGCACCCCTTGGCTGGGGGCTGCCTGCCAGGCAGGCTTCGGTGCACGCAGCCGGGTGAGGGGATAGCTGGGTGCGGGCCTCGGGGCTGTGGGGCAGGCTGTGGAGTGGGCAGCAACCGGCACGACCCTCTGCCCCCTCTACCCAGGGGCTGCCAAAGCCTCGTCACGGGGAAGTGCAGAGCTTTATTTTGATTTTTTGTTATTCCCCCCCCCCCCCCCCCCCCGTGGGAACCTTCTCATTAAGCCCTTGGCACAAACCCCTGCTTTCACTCCGCTTTTCTCCGCTCGCTTCCCACGCACTCTTCAGCGAGCGCTGAAATCCCCGTCCCCGCACGCAGACGTCCCGGCAGCGCCGTAACCTCCCGCACCCACGCAGCCGCGCGCCGCCGCCGCGCGCCGTCACTTCCACCGGGGCCGGGTGGGTGTGCGGCGCTGCTGACTCACGGCGGGGCCGGGCCCGGCACCTCGCGGCACCGGCTGGGTGCTGAGCAGCGCCGGGGAGCTTTTCCCTTTCCCGTCCAGCCACGGGGGAGCGAAAAGGTTGGCCAAAGGCTTGGCTCAACCAAGGTGGTGCAGGTGGGCCCTGATTCGTAGCCAGGGCCCCGTTGCTTTCCGCCTCAGTGCGTTGGAGATATGAGTCCCAGCCCCATCTTCTCCAGCCCTTCTCCTGGTATATGTCCTACACACCCTGGCTCCCTCAAACCCCTGGGCATCCCAAACGCTGGGCATCCCAAACCCCTGGGCATTCAGAGCTCTGCTAGCCTGAATCCCCAGGCAACCAAAACTCCTGCCACCCCAACCCCATGGGCATCCCAATCCCCTGGTCGCCCCAGCCCCTGGGCAATCAGAGCTCTACCATCCCAAACCCCTGCCACCCCAAACCCCTGGCCTACCTGAGCCTTGCCATCCCGAACCCCATGGTCTCCAAGTGAAGACCAGCGTGTCCCCCCTGCCCTGTGGCTGTGCTCTCCCGGGGCCATGGGGCAGGGAGATGCCCCTGTGGCTCTGCTATGGTGCTGGCCGTGCCCCTCTGGGCACTGCGGGGACCGCTGCGTCCCCCAGGCTGGCAGGGCTCAGCTTGGCAGGGCTCAGCTCTGGGAGCGGAGCGGCTCCAGCTCCTGATGCTGGCAGCGTGGGGACACAGCAGCCCCTCTCCGGCCTCCTGGTCCTGCACCAGTGTCGCCATCCCCGGGCCACCTCTCCCACCTGGCCATGGCTCTGCCAAACCAACCCAAATTTCTGCGGGAGGTGCCAGCACAGGGCTCCCCAGCAAAGGCAGCTTTTGCTGCCAAATTGCAGTTTTCAGTTCCCAGCCACTTCGTTTCTTGTGCTGTTTGGAAAAGGGTCATTATACGCTTTTCTTCTCGCCTCCTCTTTTATTTTGTCGATGGGGAGAAGATGGGTATTTCTTATTCTCCCTTTGCACTGAAAGGGGAGAACCTTTTCTTTTCTTTTCCCTCGTTTCAGCCTTTTATACAAATTAATCTTTGGGTGGAGGCCAAGCCTGGGGAAATTTCATGTAAAATGATGAAATTTTCAGAGCCTAATGGGGGTAATTACAGGGGGTTAGAAAGCAAACTGTTTTGCAACTTTAACAAGAGCAGGCTGTGACCTGGCACTTGTTACAGCTAATAAAAATGTTAATGAAGCGGCAGCAACGAGGCGGCTCTCCTGTTCCTCCCATCTCCTTCCTTCTCCTTCAGGCACCTCGAATCTCTGCCGTTGTCCCCAGGGGTGACAAGGAAGGACAAGGAAGGGGTGACCCCAGGGCAGGGGACCTGAGCACCATGCCCCTGCCCCAGGAGGTGGCCGAGAGGAGACAGGGTCCCTGCCCGTCCTCATCCGCCAGCCAGGTGGAAGCGGAGCCGGGCGGCACGGCGCGGTGTTTGCCTTCCTGTGCAAACAGTGCAGGACAGAACCAGTCGGGCAGCTGAGCGGGATCAGCGCTGCCGAGCTGCCCCTGTGGCTCTGCCTGCACCCCGGGGACCCGCACAGCCCCAAAGGCGTGGGGAGATGAGCACCGGCCACGAGCTTTGGGGCAGATGAGCGCTGCCTCTCCTGGGGAGGCTGGCATGTGAATAATTGGGCTGGCAGTGGCCGAACGCCCTGGCGTGTATTTTAATTACCGGGAGAGCATCCGTCATGGGCTGCTCCTGCAGCGCAGATGCTGGGCGCCGCGTTTGCTCTGGGCTCGGAGGAGATTTCCGTCGTGGCTGGCGCTGTTTGCTGTGGGCATAGCCTGCCTGTTTGCTTTGCCTGACTGGAGCGGAGAGACCAGCCCTTTGGGATGCACGCTGCCGTGCCGTGCCGTGCCACACCAGCCACACCAGTGCAAAGAGACAGCAAGTCCCTGGGCACAGCTCAGCCCAGGTGGTGGCTCCCCAAGAAGGCACACTGGGGATTTTGGGGTGGCTGAAGCCCTCTGGGATCTGGGTGGTGAGCTTGGGAAACCCCGGCATGGAGAGTGCTGTCTGCAGCACGAGCCCATGGCACAAAGGTTTTTCCCAATTTGGGTGCAGCTCCAGGGCAGTTGCAAGCACTGGGGGCTGTGGGCAGTGGGGTGCTGCACTGCATCCCTCTGGCCCTGGTGCGGTGCAAGCTCCGGTTGGAGGAGTTCCTTGCTTCTCCTCTCCCAGGCAGCAAATGTTGTTAAAAGGACAAAAGAAACACAACCAGAACCATGAATTATAATCAATGTGAAATGCTGCAGACAGTGGCGTGGCTGGAGAGATGCAAGCCGGGGCAGCCACGGCGCCGTTCCCACAGCCTGGGGCTGGCTGAGCCGGGGGCACCAGGACAGCCCCGCCACAGCCCCCATCTCCTCTCCTCCACCTGGACGGGACTGGGCACCTCTTCCCTGCTGAGTCTTGAGCAGATAAGCGCTGCCATGAAGATGATGGAGCCTCACTGTCACCCAGCCACTCTGCAGCCCCATGTGTGCCCTCTGCTCGGGGCTGTACCCCATTTTCATGCCCCTTTGGCTCGAGGCGTGTAAACATGATGCAAGGGAGGACGAGAAGAGAGAGCAGCAGTTGTGCACGGGGCCACCCAAATCCCTGCCTGCTCCTGGCCAACCTCTCTGGCCTCACCCCGAGCACCCTTGGTGCTGCTGCAACTCCCTGCTTGGGGATGGTGCTCGGTGCTGCGGGGGTGATGCTCGGCACCATGGTGCTCAGCTGGCAGCGCTGGTGAGGGACCTGGCACGGCGGGGTGGCTGCCAAGCAGCGGGGCCAGCGGGAGAGGTGGCAGGTGGGGGCTGAAGGTCGCGCCGCAGACTTTGCCCGCTCTGGCAGCAGCTGCTCGGCAGGTGGCACGGCGCTGAGGCTCCGCTGCCCCCGCAGCAGCAGCCACAAGGCGAAAGGGATCCTGCAGCGGTGCCCCGGGAATCCTTGCAGTGCATTTTGGCGGTGCTGCCCCCTGAATCCCACATTCGGTCTTTCCAGGAGCACCAAGCCAAAAGCTGGTTGGTGCCGGCATCCTCCCCTGCTGCCGGCTACAGCCAAACCTCTCCCCCTCCTTCCACCCGCGCTGACGGCTGCACCGTGCCCTACTCCCGGGCGGTGCCTTCCCTTGTTTGAGTTGCCATTTAATAAAGGGATGGGTAATTGCTCCAGCTCCTAGCCTGACACGAAGGACATGGTTGTGTCTCACACCAGGCCAGGGGCAGGGGGTACAGGGCAGGGCAGCGACGCAGCGGCCGCGCAGCAAGCAGCAGTCTCTGGAGCACAGCTTTCGTGGTTTGGGAGTCAGGTTGCGATCAATTAGAAAATGCTCACTCCAGCCCCGCTGGCCTGACTCAGCAGGTCCCGCCGCCCCGCCGGACGGCAGAGCCGGGCACCGCGGTCGTGCCTGGGTGCCGGCGGCTCCCCGAGCCCCTGGATGGGACGCTGCGCCTTCGGGACGTGACCGGGAGGGCTGGCGCCAGGACGCCCTGGCAAGGGGCTTGAGAGTGACGTGCGCTCCCACCTCCAGGGACAGAGCAGAAGGTGGCCTACGGAGGTGTCCCCGGCTGCCGCAGGGGAATGAGTGCTGCTGGACTGGGGACAGCCTGAGAGCAGCTCACCGCAGCGCCTGCTCCTGCTCTCCCCTTTAGCACACACCCAAAGCCTGTTGAACCCTGTCCTCCCCCTGCTGCTTCCCGAGCCCTTCAGGGCTGCCCCCGGGACATGTATTTTTCATGAGCGCTGGAAGGCATTGGCGGTCGATGGCTGGGAAAAGCAGCGCTGCAAGAAGATGCTGCCCTTGGGCAGGCACAGCCGCTGCCCTTCCTGCCCGCCCAAAGTGCTCCTGGACGCCGAGCCGGGCCCCAGGCTCTCTCTGCGCACCGAAGAAAAGCTCTCTGCGTCCTGGTGCTCGCGTAATTTGTGGTACGCGGCGCCGTAATGAACAGTGACCTCTATTAGGCATGCTATTAGCCCCATCAGGAGTTCCTGCAGTACATCGTCGGGTTCGCTGGTGGGTAGGAAGGCAGCCAGGTTCTGCCGAGTAGCTGTGCAATTAGGGATGGGCTGATGGCCGGCGGGCAGTGGGGGCACGGCGGGGGGCTACACTCGCTGGTTCCACTGCTGCTGGTGGCCACATTGCGAGGGTGGGCATGGGACCGGCTGCTCCATCCCGTACAGGGCTGGAAACCCAACAAATTTGGTTTCCTTCACCACCACCAGTGAGATCGGGCCAGTGTGGCAGGAAAAGGCCCAGCACCTGCCCAGGAGGGAGGCAGGAGCCCTGGCCCCGAGCTGGGGAGGAGAGGGGACAAAGAGGCACCTGGGCACGGGGAGAGAAGGTGGGAAATGAGCTGGCCATCCCACCCCGGCGAGGCACAGCTGCCCGTGGGGAGTGCACTCGGTAATGCGAGTGCTTAGGAGAAAGGTTTCTAATAGCCAGCAAGCAACACGGGTTTATTAAGAACAGGTTGTGCCAAACCCCTCTAATAGCCTCCTTAAACGTAATCACTGATGAAGGAGATAAGGGAGCGGAGGGCAGAGCGGCTCTGCGCCTTTCAGCGATGCCACGGTGCACGCATTAAGAAATTGGCCCCTGCCCAAGTGGATGAAGATGCCGCTGTCCATCCTGGCTGCCAGCAGCCCCCACCGGCAGCCCCCTGCCCACGCAGGGCCAGGGGGACACTGACTGCCAAGGGGATTTGGCAGTGGCACCCAGGGCAGAGACCCTCGGTCCCACAGCCCTGGCTGGGGATGTCCTGTCTGCAACAGACCTTCAAGACCCCGATGAGGCCATGCCACTGTGCCCCCAAGGCGTTCCCCTCCCTGCCACCTCCCTGGGCCACAGGTGTCCGTCCTTGGCCATTCCCCAAGCCAGCACGGGGACAGAGGCTTCACCCCGTCCCCTCCACAATGGGGACAGCATCAGCGGGCACCCGATTTCCCCCTGAACATCACGAAAGGAGCTTCCAGCACCGCATTTCTCAGGGTGGGAGGATTTGCATTCGTCTGGGGATGGGGACGCTGGAGAAGGCTGCCCAGGCAGTGGCTCTGCTCCACACCAGCCGCCGCCAGACACGGGACCCATCGGAGAGCTCCCAGCAGCTCCTGCAGATGCCAGCAGCTGCACCGCCGCTTGCCAGCGGGCCCTGGGGCTGCTCGTGTACCATCGGCACCCGCTGCTGCCTGACACCATTCCCCTCCCGTCCCCACGCTCGCAGCCTGAATTCCCAAAGGCGCTTTAAAAACAGCGTCTGGCTGTCGAGCAGCTGCCAGCTTCGCCTGGATGTGTGAGCCTCGAGCATCTTTTTGAGATCAGGCCATTTCATCACCCAAGCGTGAGTTTGCAGTGCCTGCCGCTCCCCCTGTGTCCCCCTAAGCACTGGGGAGGGTACAGGGGGCCCCGGGCATTCCCCAGTCCCCAGACATCCCTGGGGGGAGCAGCAGCGTGGGGCCGGGGCGCAGGCAGCAGGATTGTGCACTTCGGGGCTGCGTCATACAGCAGAGGCAGGAGCTGGCGGACGGATTGAAGCAGCGCAAGGATTTGCTGTTCTAATTTCTCTCTCCTCCACTCCACCGATGGGCTCACGACGCCATCCCAAGGAGGCACTTCAGGCACCGATGTGCATGTACTGGGGCAGTGCCAGTGCTTAATTGGGCTCTGGTATGTCTTGCCTTCGTTAGAGGCAGCCTGATCGCAAAGGGAGAGGAAAGGCAGAACAACCCCTTCAGCCCAGGGATGGAAGGGGTTCTGCCCCCTTGGGATTTTGGGGCTAGTCTTCTCCACCTGCTTGGAAGAAAGCCCCCAGGCAGGCAGGGGATGGGGTGGGATATAGGAAAGGATATAGGGTGGGATAGGCAATGGGATAGGGGGTCGGGCTGGGATGGGATGGGATGGGATGGCTAAAGTGCCCCCCTGAGGAGTATCTAAACAGGGTGTTTCTGGTCCTGTTTGCAATATTTTGGGGTTCCAAGCGTGGGTGAGCCCATGATCCCTCCCGGCCAGCAGAAACACACCCCAACCTCCTGGGTGGTACAGAGGGAGCAGAGGGGTCTGGCTCATCCCTCCTGGGCTCTGGGGAGCCCCAGCAGCCAGGGGGTGCTGGCAGGGTCCCCATGCATGACTCCAGCCCAGCAGCTCCAAAGCCAGGAACTGGCAAAGTGCTGCTGCAGGGGGAGCACAGCAAAACGCTCCTCTCCCCCTTCCCTCCACTCTCATCTTCTCTGAACATCCTGGGGCTGCCACAGGCCCCGTCCCACCCTGGGGAGCTTCTCCCTGTGTGACTCAACTGCAGCTGCCTCCCCCGACGGAGTCCCCCTCCGCGGCTGAGTGTCACCCACTGACGCAAATCCTCCCACCCCCAGCGCCGGCACAGGATTTGGATGGGATTTACGGGGGGTGGCGGGAGGAATCGGACGCCCCCAGCCCCAGCAGCGAGGATGGTGCGGGGCTGCTGGGAGCAACTCGCCCCGACAGCAGGGGAGAAGTCCATGCTGCCTCAAACCCCAGTGCCTGCAGGAGCCTTGCCCAGCAGCACAGCATCCGTCTCCAGCACCATGCGCATCCCTGCCCAGAAGTGTGTGAGGATGAAGGTGCTGCTCCCTCATACTCATCTCCCTCATACCCACCCGCCCGATGGCGATGCCCCACATCCCACTGCTCCTGCCACCTCGGGAATCAGACCCACAGCAGCAGCCCCCCAGGTCCTCTGGGGACCGCCGGAGGGCTCTGGGAAAGCTCTGGTCTGAATCTGGCCCTTCCCGGTGGCTTCCCATGGGACGGCCGAGTGGGATGTGGGGTCTTGGGGGGTGAGAGTGGGAATGGGGCTGGAGTGCTGCTGGGTGCTGTGGCCTTGCCAGCACCCCTGGGAGGGCAGAACCAGGGACCAGTGTGAAGGGCCGAGGTGAACTGGGAGCACTGGGACACACCGGGAGCACAAGGAACCCCGAGAGCACCAGGAGGCGCTGAGACCACCAGGAGCGTTTGGAGCTCTGGGAGCCCTGGGGTGCTCTAAGGAGCAGCAGACCGCACTGGGAGCACCCAGACGCACTGGGAGCAGCGGGACGCGCTGGGAGCACTGGGATCCCCAGCAGCGCCGGGAGCAGCGGGATGCGCCTGGGGCACCGGGCGCGGTCTGAAGGCTCCTCCTGGTGGCTCCCGCGGAGAACAACCGGGCACCGGCGGCGGGACGCCCAGCGGAGATGCCGGGTGGGCTCTGCCAGACCCTCCGCGTCCCCGGCCCGGCAGGACCCTGCTCCTCCGCGGGAGGCTGGAACCGGGGGGCGGCGGCACCCGGGGAGCTGCAGAGATGCTGCCACAGCGCCTGCCCCCCCGGGGCCCTCCTCGCTGCTCCCTGCGCGGGGAGCAGGAGCAGGAGCAGGAGCAGCACGGGCACAGCTGGCAGCAAGGGAGGAGAGGAGGGGATGGGGCCATTTCGGGGGCTGGGAGCCCGAAAGATGCCCGATAGATGCAGGCTCTCTGGGAGGGGGGCTCCCAGGCCGGCAGAGGTGTCCCCGCCACGCCGTAGCCGCCGGCTGGAGATACGCAAGGAAAAATCGATACCTGGCTGCACGGAAAGGTAGCGGCGCGCCGCTTTTTATAGCAAGCTGCCCCATTTGCATCCTTCCTCAGCCCTGACCCAGAGAGACCGACCTCTGGCTAAATTAGCTGCCTCGTCCCGGGGGAAGCAGGCTTTAAAAAGCAGCAGCCGAAAACGAGGAGGTGAGGCTGGCCGTGCTGGAATATTCCACCGCTGCCTGCGCTGTCCCGGCCCACCTTCCTCGCACGGAGGCCCCCCCTTCCCCCTCCAGGAGGGGGGCAGCAGCGGGGGCAGAGCAGGGAGCAGGGAGCTGCGGGGAGCAGGAGCAGCCCCGTGGGGAGCGGGGATCCCCGCAGGGATGGAGGGGGCTGGCGGGGGCTGGCTTCCCCCCCCCCCCCCCCCGGATTACAGAGGCGCTGAGGCGGGGGAGCAGAGCACGGCGGCATATCTAGGTCAGCGGTGTGAGCGGCTAAATGAGCTCCCTCATTAGCTGCCGCTGCCTCCGCGCTGCACCTACGTGGGGCCAAGGCGTGGAAATCATCCTCTGCCTGGATGAGGAGGGGGCTTGGGAGCCCCCGAGGGGGAGAGAAAGACAGGCAGGCCTGTTATTACAAGGAGATTGGGGCAAAAACGTGGGGGCTAACGCCAGGGGGAGGCACGGCATCGTGCAGGAGGGATGGATGGTGGGACCCCAGGTGTGCTGCATCAGCCTGACGGCTGCAGAGGAGGGGTGCTGGCGTGGGGCTGCCCTGATAAGAGCAGGACCAGGGCAGATGCAGCTTTTCTTTTGTTCGGAGCTGGGCAGCCTCTGGCTCCTTGCTGGGTCTGCAGGTTCAGGTATGTGCTGAACCCCAGGTTGTGGCCCCGGGCTGGCCTGAGCCCCGCTGCGGCATCACTGCGGTGCACAGGCTGCGTCCCTCCATCAGAAGGATGCCGCCCTGCTCGGGGACTTGCTGCCTGCGGCCCCGCGGGGCTGGCCCAGCACCATGCAGGAGCCCTCCCAGCTCCCTGCAGTGTCGCTTTGTCCCTGTGCTGGTGGCACTGGCTGCTGCTGGCCCGGACCTGGGAAACTTCGGAGCTGGCAGTGGCTGCGCTGTGCTCCATGCCTTGTGAGCAGCTGCGGTAGCAGGATGCCGGGGTGAGCCGCCGGCAGCAGCAGGCTGCAACTGTGTGGCCATGGGTGTGTAATTGGTGTCACCGTGAGCAGCTGAGCCCGGTGCTTTTAGGATGTGAGTAATTACACCAGCCTAATTTTGAAAATCAGGCTCTTAACCTCTTGCCAGGCTCATTTGCAGGACAGCCATCTCGCAGTCGGAGCTGCTGTGCCAAATTCCAGGCAGCTGCCAGCTTTCGTGCCACACTGCCCGCTTGTCCCCAGCCCTGAGGCCACCAGAAATGGGCAGAGCGCATCTGTCCCAGCTGAGGGGTCCCCTTGCTGTGGCAGTGCCCTGTGCAGGAGGGGAGCTGCCCCCAGCTCGTGCCCAAGGGCTGAGCCCCCAAAGAGGGGCTGGAGGGCACTGGCACCCTTAGTGGATGTGGGAAGAGCTCTGGGTGCAGGGGCAAAGGGAAGCAAATGGAGTGGGACAGCTTCCTTCCCCCCCTATCCTCTGTGTTTATTTTGAGTGTGTATTCTCTGTACCTTGGAAGTGGGGTGAGGAGAGGGGACTCAGAGAAACTACTTGAGCTTTTCTGGGCTTGGGCTCCAGGTGTGTTTGAACGCCCAGCCAGCTGTATGTGGGCTCTACCAGGCTCTTGTGAAATACTTACTCCCTTGCTTTTAGGGCAGTTTTCTGCCAGTGAGAGGTGTTGTCTCTCCTGGAGGGTGGGTGGTTTTGATGGTCAGCGGGGAGGCCAGGCATGGCCGTGGTCTTCATCGGCTGTGTCCCACGAGCTAGCTTTGAACCCTGGGGTCTTTGCATCCTGCGTGGAAGTGGGCAGGTGGAGGCGTGCAAGGAGAGCACATCTCATCCGCCTGCCCCAGGCTGAGCTTGCCACGTGGGACGTGACCAGCAGGAGTGAGTTGACCCTCCATGGGTCCCCAGCCAGCAGGAAACATGGGCTGCCCAGGCTGGAGGAGAGCTGTGACCCCTCTGCAGGCTCTGCCAACAGCACGGGGCTGCACACTGGCTGCTGCATGCCTGAGCTTCAATCCAGGCTGCTGTCACCCAGGCACAACAGGGGCTGGCAAGGAGGGGGCTGTGTCATTTGCAGACACCCCCCCTCCCACTGCCCTGCTGCACAGGGATAAGACATGCCAGTGGCCTCTCCTCCCCAACAGGACCACAGGGAGGGGACAAGCTGGAGAGCAGCCAGCCCGGGGACAGCCCGTGGCATGCGAACGGCATTGATATAATATATTTTCTTGGCTTGCCTAAGCGTCTGTTTGTTTGTGTGGGTTTATCTCAACAGCAGCCGTGGCAGTTTGGCACGCAATATGGTAGCTGCTGACATGTGCAGCTTCTCCGAGTGTAGCTCCGAGATGTAGCTGCCCACACAGGCAGCGGGACGGGACGGGCGAGTGGCTCTGGGCTGGTGCCCGCGCCCATCCTCACCTTCCTCCTCCCTGCTAACCCATCTTGGCCCGCAGCAGCCTCGCCTGGTGGACCTTCCGGGTAGTTCCTGGTCCAAGAAGTGCCCGTGGCAGTGGTTTGGGTTGTGGTGCCATGCTCGCTGCCCCTGGAACCCTGCTGTGTTTTGCAGGTCCCTCTGTTTCGTGCTGCCCCGTGGGTGGTGTGGATGGGAGGCAGCTTGATTCGGGCTCCCCAGTCCTGGTGCTCTGCCTGTTGGACCCCTGCACCCCAGTGCAGAGATGCTGCTCAGCGCCGTGGCAGTGCGTGTCTCAGGCTGAGCTCTGCCGCCTTTGCTGCCAAGGCTTTTTTTTTTTTTCCTTCTCAGCTCTTCCCTTCAGAGACTTGTTTATGGCCGTCAGGATCTGACAGGCTCTTGGCACCTCTCCCACCCCCAGCAGATGACATGGCAGCAGAGCCTCCCGCCCTCGCCCGCTTCTCCTTGCCCTGCCGCTGTGGTTTGGGACCTGTTGGGACGGCTGCCTCTGCAGGGAAATCGAGCTGGAGACTTCTAGAGCCAGAAAAGACCTGGCACCGGGTTGACAGCAGCAGAAGCCAAAAGGCTCAGATGGTTTTAAATGTCAGGGAGAGGTGTGAATGCATCTCAGAGACAGCATGTCCAGGAGCGATGGCATTTTGCAGACAGCCTGAACTCTGGAGCCAGCATCCCCGCTCTCGGAGCGGTGACTTTGCCCTGTCCTGTGGCAGGGCAGCACTGTGCCCGCAGCGTGGGGGGTGTGGGTGTCCCTGGCCCCCGGTGCTGAGGAGGGCAATGGGGCGCTATCGGGGGCAGAGCTCTCCATGGGCTGATGTGCAAGCACCCGGCATCTCCTGCTGCTTGTCTGACCTTTCTCGTTACGCAGTGATCTGCCCTGACACTTGGAGGCGGAGCGGAAGGAGGCAGTGGTCATCTTCTTGCTTTTGCCGCTGCATGTTTGCCTGCTTTCCTCTGCCACCCCCCAAAAAGAGTTTGAAGTCTCCAGGAGTCAGCAAGTTCTCCGTGCCAGCCATCTGTCCCATTTCCCCTAGCAACCATTTGTCCTTTTCTTCTTCATTAGGTAGCTAAAGCAGATCCCGACTGTCAGACCCTCTCTCGGCTCCCTTTTCTCCTGCGTTTGGCTCTCTGGATCGCTGCTCCTGTTTGTCGCTGTCGCACAGGCTCCTCACCTAGAAGCATGATGCCGTCCCACGCGGGGACGTGTCCCGCTCGTGTTGTGACAGCTCTGCGTTTGCTCACGTTCTGGGCGGGCGCTGGTGTCTCCGCCTGCGTGCTGGCTATTTCTTTACAGCCTGATCTTTTCCAGCTCCCTCGTCCTGATCCACACATTGCTTCCTCAGCCTGCATCGTGTTTCTAGGTCTGCGCAGGGACTGGGGGCTGGCACTGCTCGTGTCCCTGCAGCACGTCTGGGCCCTGGCCTGCCTGCTGCTGCCGCAGGGCAAAGATGAGACACTAATTTCTAGGGAAGTGGCTTTGGAGAGGTGGAACCAGAGCTGTGCCATGCGTTAATCTGATGGCTGCTGTTTTAGCAGATGATGTGGGTGTTGAATTGGCAGTTTCCAGGACAGAAGAGCTCAAATCACAGCAGCCAAGGTGCATGTACACAGCTGGGGCTCAGGGTGATCGCAGCTCCCCAGCTCCTCTGCCCTGTTCCGGGTGCAGCTGAGCAATCGGGGTGTCTGGCGCTGCCTGCTCAGGCTCCCCGTCCTCGTGCTGCCTCTGCTTCACAGCATGAGCAGGCGGGGGAACCTGGCACCCCGCAGATTCTCCACATTTGCTTAACAGCCCTGCCGCCTCACCCTGGCCACTCGCCGCTTTTTGTCTTTCTGCTGCTTCCCCAGGCTGTGGTTCAGTGCCCAAAGAAGGAACGGCTGGGGATTTGCAGCTCTTCTCCCACCAGAAATGGGTTCTGGGCAGTGAGGGCAGCTCCTGGAGGCCACCTGGATGCAGTGCTTTGGTTGGGCCATCTTGCCCCTCTGGGGTTGAGGGTAAGGCTGTTGGTGCACCACCGAACCCAAAATTCCACCTGAAGGAGAGATCCCCAGAGGCAGGCTGCCCTCCTCAAAGCCAAGGCCATCTCGGGCACTCGAGGCACAGGGGTGACACCTCTGCTGCTGCTGGAAGCGCTGAGCAACCTGTGTTTGAGGGAGTCTCATGTGCTGCTGTGCTGCCTGTACAGATGGGAGCTGCTGCCTGCAAGGGAAAATTGGGAATTTTTCCATGGGGGAATTATTCTGGGATATTTCTGGGTGAGGTTCTCACTGGGGAGCACTCTCCAGGCGCGAGCAGAGATTTCCCCTCCATCAGGTCAGAGCTGGGCTGAAGCCAAGTGTGTTAGAAAGGTCTTTGAGGTTCTGGAGAACTGAGGGAAGGCCCCGCAGCCTGGTGTGAGCAGTGGGAAAGGAGCCAGGAGCAGAGCCAGAGAGGAATCCCTGATGTGAAAGCTCTCTGTTCAGTACAACTGCCTACGTCCTGCTAATGATCACCTCCAGAAACCAGCACGGATTCCCAAGCTAGCAGAGACAGGAGAGCATTTGGCCTAATGAAATTATCCAAGTGCCCTGGCTCCAGCTGCTGTTTTTTAATTGCATCTGACTGATGTCCAGGCGAGGCAACTGGGGAGCAGTGGCATCCTCTGTGCAGTGCCCACATCCGACAGCGGTGCTCGCAGCCCCTTGCTTCCTGGGAGGCTGCAGGAGCTGCGTGGTGAGGATGTGGCAGGCTCAGTGCTCTCTTACGGCCGCTTCTCTCTGTCACTGACAGGCACAACACAGCTGAACTGCAAACTTTTCTATCCTGCTGCAGTGATGATTGCCGTTGCAGGAGCTTTGCAAGCCACCAGCAGTAGGGAAGGTGCTCGTTCTTGGTCAGCCCGTGGGGTGAGCGCCCGTGGTTTGGCACCTTGGCTGCTGCTCCTCTGCAGGGAAGCTGTGCTCATGCCACCTGACTGAGTCCCGCAGGGCCCTGGGAAAAGGCCAACTCTCCTGCTTGTGGGGGTGAATGCATCCCACGTCCCTTAAAGCTCCTGTTAAAAATCCTGATTCATTTCTGGGCTGGAGCTCTCCTTCCGAGTGAGGTTTTAGCAAGGAGGATGGAGCCAAGGGCATTTGAGAGGTGGGCGGTGGGGAGGAATTAGAGCACACAGGAATTCAGGGGGGTCGAGCAGACGAAAGCGGCATTTGTTGCACCCGAATTAGGCAGCGCCGTGCTGAAGCCAGGTCCTCTGCTGGGCTGCCAGCACTGTAAGCACAGCACCTCGAGCTAGGCCCCCAGGATGAGGAGCTCCTGGGCTTGCATTTTGTCCCCTCTCAGCTTCTAGGGTTCATTTCTGCTTCCTTTTCCTGCAAAGCCACGAGGCTTTATAATCCAAGGCAAGCTTCAACGCGGAGAAAAAAAAAAAAGCTTGCTGAGATTGAGGGGTTCCTCCAGGAGGGAGGCGGATGGCCAACGTATCAACAGCCCCCAGCACTGCTCCGACCACCCGCCAGCTCCTCTCTGATGGAGAGGCCACCTGCAACTGATGGCCAGGAAAAGGCCCTGAGCATTGCTAACCAGCCTCAGCAGCAGGGAGAGCTCCAGTGAAACGTTATTTAATGTTCCTCTTCAGTGGAGATGGCTATTTACCAGTGAGAAATTTCTGGGCTGAGGAGTCACAGCTTGGGTAATGCTGGATAATGTCCTTGGGAGGGGGAAGCGCTGGCGGGATTTATAGCAAGTCTTTGAGGCTTGGCTTCCATAGTTAGATCTGGCACAGATTTAGAAAAGCAGCTGGAGGATGAGTTTGTGCTTGGAATCATTAGCAGCGAGGGCTGTGCTGAATTACCAAGTGCAACCCTGGGGAGGGGGAAAACGGTTTCTAGGCTTTTTGTCTAGGCCGGTACAATAACTGCGTGTGCACACGTGTATTTACCCTGCCGAAAGTGAACCCAAAGCACTGAAGGCGTGTGGTGCTGTGGCTGCCCGTGTGGAGGGTGGCTGGCAGGATGGATGGATCCTGCAAAGCAGAACCCGGGGAGCAGCGATGAGGCAAGGAGCTGCTGGGTTAGCTGGGAGCGTGCTGGCAGCGCACTGCCCGGCTTGTCCTGCTGGGACCTGGCTGCAGCCCCGCACCTCGGTGATGCTCTGCCTCTTCAGGTGCCTGGCAGATGCTGCTGTGAGTGAAGAGGTCCCGGTCTGCCCTGCCTGATTTGGGGATTCAGCTCCAGAGCGGCCTGTAAACCCTGGCGTGTCCCTCTAGGAGCCTGGCTTTGTGCTCCCACCATCTGCAGAACATTTGTCCCCAGGTTAGAGTGGCTGAGGCTGGGGAGCTCTGATCTCCGAAGTGAGCCCCAGCTTGCAGGAAGGAACTTGTTTCAGGGACTCGAGCACACAGCATGGGACAGGAACAGATCTAGATGCCGGGCTACTCCAGGCTGGAGCAACCCTAGCCTTCTGAAAAGCATGAATGGGGACAAGACAGAGCTTGCATTGAATGAGTTTGTGGTTTTGTCCCCAACAGGACCCCAACATCTCTCCTGGGATGTGGTGGCTGTGTGTGTTGGGACTGGGGCTGTTTCTGTGACCATCGAGGCAGAGCAGGTTTTCAGGGAGCTCTGGTCATGGATAGTGATAGACCTGGCGGCCAGTCTGTGGGGAGCTTCTCCTAAACTGGGTAGAATCAGCCTGAAGGCACTGGTTTCGAAACACTTGGGTAGTAGGAGCTGATGGCTCGGGCTGATTGCAGGCAGGAGCTGACGCTGGGTGGTGAAGGAGAGCTGCCAGGCTGGGGAGGCACGGCTATGGCGGTGCTGAAAGCGAAGACAGGCACTTGATACGATGGAACTGGGGGCCAGGGAACCCTACTGGCTCATTTTTTAAAGTTCTCCAATTCTGGTTGTATCTGGCATTGGCAACAGTGCGGCGTTTCTCTGATTTGCAGGCACTCTCCTGTGGAAACGCGGTTGATTGACGTTCCCCGGAGTGAGAGATGGCAGGTGAGGTGTGGGGGACATTCCTCCGAGGGGAACACCGGGGCAACGTTATCCCTCATCTGCCTGTCCTAGCGGCTTTCCCTTTGAATTTAGCTGCGCAAAACTGTACCCAGCACCGGGGTCCTCCGCAGGGGCTGGGTCCTGGCTTCTCTCTGCATGCAGCTCAGGCACCACAGAGCAGCTGGAGATGGCTCGCTTTCCCAGCACGTGTGGTGGAAGAAGCTGTGGGACAATCATCTGGTGGTGAGACCCCCAAAACTGACCTTGAAAGTGATCTCGAGGCAGTTTTAACCTGCAGGGAAGTGGAGGTGAGCCTGGCACAAAGCCGGGTGATGGGGTTTACCCCGGTTTGGGGTCTCACAGGGCTTGAACAGGAGGCAGAAGGCGCCTGGGTGTTTGAAGCCTGGTGTCAAGGAGGCTGCTGTGCTCTCGGAAGATCCCATGTAGGATTTCTGTTAATGTGTTTTTTTTTTTTTTTTTTTTTTCCTGGCCCCTATGATATTACAGTAACTCTTATGGAGGAGTTCAGGGAAACGGGTAGGGCTGGGACCAACGAGAGGGGTTCATTACCACGGAGTAATGAGCTGTCTGGCTCTGTGAGGCAAGCAGGAGCCTGATTTAAGAGCAGTTCAATTGGATGTGCTGTGCTTGGGGGTGGTGGTAACTAAAACAAACTGAATAATAATAATAATAATAAAACAGCTTCCCATGTAGGCAGCTATTTTTAGAAGCTGGTGGCTCCTGGGTTTATACACTTCAGAGCCTTGATACTTTTCCAAATTTCCTGTGGAGGATCTTGTTTTGCTTTAAGGTTTAGGATGATGTGATCCTTAACTCCAGCATCCCACTGGCTTTCCACAGGACCCTCGAATCAGCAGAGCTGTTGGTTCTCCGCTGATCACATCCTTCCTGTGCACTGCTGGCATGTCACAGAGCTTGCCAGCACCCAGCCAAGGCTGGCTGCAGCGGTCTGGACTCCTTGCTTGTCCTGGATGGCTGTCATTTGGCGATCCAGGGGCGTGGTGACAGACCACCTCTGTGCCATCTTTTATCCCTGGGTTATTTTTCAGCTGAGCTTGACTGCACAAAGTGGGGTATAGTCCAAGCATGAGTAAGGGGCAGCAATTTACTAAGCCAGAGTTGCTGCTAAAGGTTTTCTTGAGAAACCAGCAGTTGTGTCGGTGGATTTGATTTCCTGATGAAGAGGCAATCAAGTAGCCTGTGTAAGTGAGCCCTAATAGGCATGTGTCTGAGCTATCCATGATGATGACCCAGATGATGTATGTTATCTTTGATGTTGTAACTCTGCTCTCCCATATCTCTCCTAAGATGTAGGGCTTGTCACTGATGCATGTACGTTTCTGTGCCATCGCCCTGGGCACTCGAAGCCGAACTCTTTCATTTTCCCCAGGCTGGGAAGCTTGTAAGGTAATGTACTTGCTACAGAGGATGTAAGTGAGGATCAGGTTCAGCAGGGCTGAGGTGGTTCTCTGAGGCTTAGCAAACATCTCTCTTATAATGCGCTCCCATTAATATCTTAATCAGGCAGATTTTCTGGCAAGCAGTCATTACCCGCGGTGCTCCTCCACCCACCCTCGCAAGGAGGACAGAGGGCGATGCCTGTGTGGCGCAGGGGCAGAGATGGGGGACTTCTGGGGGGTGTTGAGTCCTTCCCTTAACACTCGAGGGAGTGTTAAGGAAACATCATTACACAAAAAGTCCAAATTTGTTTGCAAATTGTGTCACTGCCACAGGAGTTTTGATGAAGAGCTGGCAATAGCTGTGATGTGCTCTACTGCTGGGGCTGGGCTGTAAATGTGGTCAGATCCTTGCTTAAGGGGCAGCTCCAGTCAGGCACGGATGGCTGGGGCTGCTCGTGCTGAACACCTGAGCTAATTGCCTGTGATGAGTTGTGTAGGTTAACTGGCAGCATCCGGACTGTTATATACTCCTTACCACTGCTTGAATTGAAAGTCTTGGACAGCAGCTGATTGCTTTTTCATTAGTAAAAGTCAGGTATAGCTTTCATGAGACGCTTGCTTCTGTCTGCTGCAGGTTTCGGAGCTCCCAGGGGCGCCTGCCCACCGCGTTGGCTCAGCTCTGCCGGGAATGGCTCGTGCTGACAGGAGGCCTTGGAAGTGCCACAACGCGGGGTGAAACGATTTCTCCAAACGCTATATTTGGCACCAGCTTTTCATCTAAACCGGAGCCACTTTACACCTGTCTGGCAAGATAAAGGGACTTAAAATGAGCATGAGTGCAATTCCCTTGCCTGCGCAGTATACAAAGATCTCAGCATCAATGAATACCGGAGCTTCAAAGCTTTTGCTGGAAGTTTTTCCACCACCTATAGTTCTGTTGGGCTGTTTTATTTTCCAGGTACGGCGGCGTGCACTGAGTGGGCCATTTGAGGAGCTCCCCTTGCTCTGAGGAGGAACGGACAGAAACGTGTGTGCCGCTAACCCCTGCTGGATGAACCTGCCTGTTTTCTGGGACCTGTACTCGTACCACCGGAGATGGTTTTTGCTACTTTCCTATTCTTTTGCAGTAAAAGCCTCTAAGCGATGTCCTTGGGCACCCCTCTGAGCCTCGCAGAGGCCTCGTTTCCCTCTCCGTCCCGCTACACCGGGAGGGAGCTTTTGGCTGAGAGGTGCCCGGGGGGCACCGCCGGTGGATGGGGCTGCGGGGGGGGGGGGCCGGGGCAGCGCTGGGGACCTCCCCGGGGGGGCAGGCGGAGGACGGCCGTGCCGGGGCTGCCGCGGTGCCCCCGGGCCCGGCTCCACCCGGGTCCCGCTCGCCTCAGGCCGCGGCCGGGCCGGGCCCGCCAGGGGGCGCCGCCGCCTCCCCCCGACCTCCCCGCTCCCCCTCCCCTGCCAGCCGTCGCCATGGTGACCGCTGGGTGCGTAGCGGCCCTTACGAAGCTGACGCAGTGGGCGGCCCGGCACGGGCGGGGGCGGCCCCGGCACGGGCGGAGGCGGCGTTGGAGAATCGGGGGGCCGCGAGGCCCCGGGATGGAGGCGGCGGCGGCGGCCCCGGGCCTGCGGCGCTGGCGGCGGCGGCGGCGGCAGAGAGGTGAGGGCGGGCGGCGGCGCCCCCCGCGGCCTGCGCCGGCGGGCACCGGGGCGGGCGGGAGGCCCCGCGGCAGGTGCGGGCCCCGGCCGGTTCCTCACCCCGTTCCGTCCCGCCCGGGCCGGCCGGCAGGTGCGGCGGAGCCGTGCCCGCGGGGCGGGGATGAGCGGAGCGGGGCTGCCGCGGGCGGAGCCGAGCCCCCGGCTCCCAGCCCGGGCGGGCCCCGAGGCCGGCGGCGGGGCCTCCCCGTGCTGCCCTGGGGCCCGCCGGGGGCAGGCCCCGGTACCGGCCCCGTGCCGGCCCCGCCCGTCAAGGCGAGGTGCCGGTGCCTCGCGGGGCGGGGGGGGTGGGGGGGCACCGGCGGTGGCTCGGTGGCGGGCGTGGCGCGCGGGTTCTTTCTCCCTGTCAGCCGTTACCGCTTCTCCGCAGGGACCGGCGCGTGGAAAAGTTTCCCGGCTCTGGCAGCGCTCCTGCGACATGCGTCCGCCACGGCGGGGGGCGAGCCCTGACCGGAGGGATCCGCGGCTAAGGTCAGAGACCCGCGTGCTTCGCGAAGGAAACGGCGCACGCATCGCCTTGAGACCCCAGAGCTGGGGCGTTGCCAGGCTGCTCGGCCACGACTCACGCTGGGCACGTTCCGGGAGCTGGTGCCTGTACGGTCGGGACGGGCTCGGTTGCCGCTCGGAATATAGAACTGGTGGTTGCAGAGTCTGCAGGTCCTGGTGTAGGCAGCGTGGTGCTTGCAGCCGGTTCCGAGCGGGGAAATAGCACAGGGATTGCCAGAGATAGTATATCCAGCTCCTGGGACGCCGGAGCGCTTGTAAGCGTTGCGTATTGAAAGCCGCAAATCTCTGTTGGGTGGATTAGCCAGCTCGTTAAAAGAAAAATGGGTCTGGAGGAAAGCATAACCTCTGCCAAGGTGGGAAGGAGATTACCTGCCTGCGAGGATAAAACCTTGTGCTACCTGGTGAGGAGTTGCCACATCCCGCTGACTGTCGTTCTCTGGTTGAGCAGGAAGAAGCGTCTGAGCTCTTGCGGTCAGGCTGAGTGTCTTTAAAATAGTCGTGGTTGGGAGATAATGAAATTGTAGGAAGTGGCTTCTGTAGAGACAGATTCTTTAATCTTTGGGTTTTATGACATTTGCTTCAGTGAAATGTGTGTCTAGTGGGGAAGTGTCTACGCCGTTAAGGAGGTCTGCTTGTGACTGGGGAGGAAGGGTTATCTATCAGGCACTGCTGGAAGGTTTTCAGAGTAGGATACGTGGTCTGGATGAAGTTACCCAGTTATCGTTGTGCTAGGTGTTAGCTTTCTGTGGCATAAAAGTTGCATTAGGTTCTTCAAGCTACTGATTGTATTACTGTATTACAGCCTAGTGAACGCGTGTCTGTGCAGCCCTGTGATGGCTACGGGGCAAGATCCTTAGAGAAATGCAAGATCCTTAGAGAAACACGAACAGCACCTGCTATGCTGTAAGGCATGTAGTCCAGTACCTCTGTAACCAAAACTCTTTGGAAAAGAGAAAAACTTTTAATCAGTGGTTAAATAACAGACTTGGGACTTACTATGTCTGTTGTTTTACGAAAACTTTTACTCTATAGGATGTTATGAAGGGAATGAAGCTCTGGGCTTGACCTTTTGAGGTACGTACATACTGCTGTGCCAACCTCGATGGCGCTGGCCTGTAAAAGGAGATTTGATCAGAATTCTATTTGAATGTAAGGCAGCGGGCTAGATCCCTTTGATCACTGTCTGCAAAATGAAATCAGAATTATCAGAAACTGAGATTTCTGTAACTTCCTGATGGCTCAATCATTGCCAGAAATGGGCAACAAAAAAGGCAAACTTCACTCGGCTGTGTCTACCAGTTCCTCTTCTCAAGTCCTAGGAAGGAGCAGTTGCGCAACAACATGATCTGAATGGTTAAAACTGAGAAACCTACTAGTCACAGAAAAGTGGAAAGGTCAAAAATAGCCACTCTGATGACAAAGTTGTGGTAAAAACTAGAGGAGAAATAGGGTAAATGAAAATGCTCGTTGGTCTGCCTGATAAAAAATGAATGTAGATAAGAAACTGTTTAAAAGAGTTGAAAAGACTTGTCTCTCAGTGCATTCTACTAAATCGTGGCAGCTTTAATTTTTATGAAACTCAAAATTCCTGTGAGCAAATAATTATGACAACAGAAAAATTGGAGTGTACGTGAGTGCGCGGATGTGTTTTTGAATTTCGTGTGGAAACAGAGATGCTGTGTTCCTTGTCCCATGTCTACCTCAGTTTGTTCACAGAGAAGATTTTTATGCATCCCTTGAGCGCTGTGTGCATCTAACCAGAGGCTGGCGAAGAAGACTTGCAAGCTGTCTAGCTACCCTTTGACAGACCCACTTAATTTGCATGTTTTTTCAGCCCCGCCTGTCTTTGCTTCCCTCTGCAAAAGTTTGGCGTTCCCTGTGGGATCTGAGCATGCCAGCTGTGGATTGTCATGTAATCCAAGGGAAGTTCAGGTTGTTTCTTTGGGATGCAAGCTTTAATCCTAGGGTGCTGAAGATGCAGATGTTCCATGGCTTTTTAGAGTGCCAAGAGCAAAACCGGGCGGAGAGGTGTTTCATATGCAGCCTCATTCCAGCAGTGAATTAATTTCGAGATAGATCATGAAAACTAGGTCACTTTGGTTTCTGAGTTGCAATAAAATTGTATGAATTCACAAGCAGGATTCGTGCACTTCTTCCAAGCCTTTGTGGCTTATGAAACCTTCCTAAAGCAATGCAAATCTAAATCTTTTTGCTTTTGTGGGTGCCTTCCAGGGAAGGACCAGCAAGCTGGGGACATGTAGGAAACATATGAGCGTGAGCCCCGTGATGCTCGGTACCCCACGCAGCTTCGGCTAGGTAATGTGGCGCTTTGAGTCATTTACGGCCCTGCCTATAATTTCATGATCTTCCTTGCATTAAAACAGCAGGGGTTCTGTTCAGCCTGCTGGCAGGGGAAAGTTGTTTGAGACTTCTTTCCTTGAGTAGCGAAGTCCTGTATCTCCTCTGGAACACGTAGTTTTTATGTTGGGCAGTCTGCCTGTACCCTGCTTTTCCTCTAAGGAAACACCACGCTTGGCTTTTCAGCCTGCCACCTAGGTAGCAGTTAATAATACATGGTTAAAGCTAAGAGTCTGGTGCTGACAATGATCCAGCAGATGAATAAGTACATCCTGAGCTGGATTCAGCGTTGCAGTTTGAGGAAGTTATATTTAAAGAGACAGCAGTGGAGATGCTTAGAGGAGTGAAACTATTTTGGTTCTCCTCTAGAGAGCTGTGGGGCCGGTTACTTCTCCGAAGGAAGACTTCAGGCGGGGAAGGGGATTATGAAAGTGCCCTTTGTGCTATCAGGACTGTGACAAAGGGACTCTTGAGATTAGTAGATAGCTTTGGGATGGTTATTCCTGCTGGAATAGATTCTTCAAGAGTAAATCAAGCTTTTAGCTGCTTTGTGCTGATATCTTTATTCTTCGGTGTACATATATGAGAATCTAGCTTAAGTGCACGTCTGCCAGAACAAACACGCGTGGTGCATGTTGACGGTGGTGGGAATGGTTGTGATACTTCTAGTTAGAACTACACTCCTTCAGCTTCAAGCTAACGCTTGCTGGCTCTTGTGTTTTCGAAGAGAAATCTCAGGAAGAATATATGTATGTATATTTTTTTTTAAAAGCCTGCTGCACAGTCTTTCTAGCTTTGAACTTTTAAGAAGGAAGAAATTAAAACTATTTTTTTCTGGTTTTAATAAGAAATGGAGAAAAGCGTATGCTGGAAAAAGTAAAAACTAGGATCCTGTTTGCTAGATCTCAGCCTGCTCTCCAGTAATACCGTATGTATTTTGTCTCCTCCGAGTGCAGTTGCTCTATGTGTAATTCTGTAGTACAAGATTCTCAGCGCTCTTCTTATCCTGCTTGCTTGTTTGGGTGCGTGAGTTTGTCATATGGTGTCTGGCATCTGGATCCTAAGCGCGTTATAGAACTGAGCATATACAGGAATGTACCCTGAAGTGATCTGCTTAAGAAGTCACTTAACTATTTGAAGCACTAGTGCAAGCTTTAAAGAGCGATAACAACGAAGGTGAAAACTGACGTTTTTATATTTGAGAAGCAACATCCAGTAAAGTGGAATATCCTAATATCAAATGCATACACAGTTTGGTTTTAAATGCAGAGCATGACGCTGCTGTACCTTGTTGGTGATTTTGAATTAAATTCCTACTGAGCCCAAGGAAGAAATGTGCCCTCTCTCTTCAGTCGTGTATTTCTTCTTTTCTGTTCTTTTCCATCCTCCTTCTTTCTTCTGCCCCGTCCAGCAAAAGGTTGAAAGTTCCTTACCTCATAGACCGGATTTGCTTGAAAAGATGTCAAATTAAAAGATGAAATAAAAAAGATTGCTGATTATTTCACTCTTCCTTGCAGCAAGAGTAAAAAATGTGCGTGGCAAGCAGAGACTGCCTGTCGAACAAGGAGTTTTGTTGTGGGCTCTTAACCGCCAAGCGTACAGTCAGTCTGCTTCTGCACGAATGCTCCTTTAACTGGACGCATGTTCCTGCAGATGGTGGGGCTCTGGCAGCCCCCTGGAAATTCTCCCTTCTCCTGCACTGCGGTTTCTGCCCCTCCTCTTGGTCTCCCTCAGGTTGCCTCTAAATGTCTGGGGGAGTTGCATGAGAATTCATGGCTTTTAGTTCAGTCAAGTTAACTCGATAGGCAGCCCTCTTTTGGTTCTTGCGCATTCCCCGTGTGTGGAATTAAAACTACAAGTAGATTCCTCAGTGAGATCCATGACCTTAATAAGAATTTCTCCCTGCAAACAGGATGGAGCAAGATACAATCTAGAGCCTTAAAAACTGTAATTTTCCTTGTGCTCTTCACATACCATTTCATCAGGCGAAGGTGCTATTCAGCAGGCAGCAATAGAGGGAGAAACCTGGTGCAGCGGTAACTTCTCTAGCAAGCTAACAGTAAGGTGCATCGTCTCCTATGGAGTTGTTGAAGCTGCTCTCATTTCCCTAACCTTATGCACAAACGAGGTGCATAAAAAAGAGGTAGGATTGTGCTGCTGCGCGCGCTTCCATCTTCGGAGTGTTCCTCGGAGTGGGAGCATCCTTGTGCCCTAAGGGGCCCTGAGACGGATGCCAGGCGTGCTCAGGGCGCCTGTGCCAGGCCCTGGCTCCTGTCAGGGCATGGGCAGCGTTAGGGGTGGGCGAGCGCTGGTGGTCCCTTATGGTAGCCTGCTTACCCACCTTTGCTGCTGGGATCCTTCCGTGGTGCAGCCTGGTGACACGTGAGGCGGGGAGGTTTGCTGGAGCATCCAAGCAGCGAGTCTGTTGTGTTAGTGAGGAGCTACGCTCCTAACTGTGCTCCTTGCTGAAAGGGCAGACTCGCTGGTACTGGGTGGTTTGTGCCAGATCCTCTTCCTCTTGTGGAGCTGTGGCGAGATAGTTTTAACCAGCGTTTGTCGATCCTAGGAGTCATTAGTCAAGAAATGTGCGAGGACTACCTTAAGTGCGTAGGTGCTCTAAGCCTTTGCTGTGTCTGTCTTGTGTAATGTCTGCGTTGGGTTTGTTGGCCTAGAGGAGCGATTGTCGGCACAGACCTGGGAGATCCCGAGTTCAGATCCAGGCAGGCTTCTAGACTGAGTCAGTCTTTTCTGAAGAACAACAGATGTGCAAATGAAATGGTGAATCCCTTAGGCCAGCTTAAATAAAATTGAACTGGATAATAGGAAGAAATGGGGAAATTCAGGACCTCGTTACTGTGTCATTGCAGTAAGTACAACAGAATTGGGCAGGCTGGTAGGGATAAAAACTCTTAAGTGCATTTCTCCCCTGAAAGGTCTCCTATCAGATTTATGTATATAGTTGGAATTTAGAGCTCTGCGTCTTTTAGGAAGAAGAATAAAAACGATTTGGCACAATACTTGCTGGTGTTTACAGCTGTAGATACAGCCGTGATGCATTTTTGGAACATAGATTCCAGCTCAAAAGTCTGGAGGCTTGCCTTTTCCCCAGGTGATCTGCTCAATGATCTTGCAGAACTGTGCTCTTTTCTCGGGTGGGAAATTAACTATTTCATCTCCCATAATAGAAGAGCAAGTCAGATGCGTTTTTGGGAGTTCGCAGTATCTCGGTCAGCCTGCGATTATCCTGAATAAGGCAAATCCTGTCTTCTTTTGTCTTGCATACTCCATTAGTAGAGCGTATCAGGACCTGTCAAAAGTGCATTCTTCCTGAAAATTCAACCTAGTACCATCTTATAACTTCCCTTTATGCTTAGCATGCCTGTGAATGGCCAAAATTTATATTCTTTCCTTGTTGAAATGCAGCTCAGATTCCGGCGATCCAGATGTGAGAAGTAGTAAATGAGCTCCGTGTGGGTCTCCGTTGCCGAATGGCTCGGCAGCAGGAAGCGGGCCGCTCTGTTTGCTCATCTGCTGCTGAACTCGCAAAAGCCCTCTTTTAAAAGCGTGCCTGCCAGTCCTCGAGCGTCTGCCTCTGGCCCTCTGGAAACAGAAGAGTTTTTCTAGCCCAGCGGCCTGTCTCGTGTGTCCCAGAATATCCCCACCGAGACAATCTGTCCTTCCATTTTGAAGGTCCCGTGTGACTGCGTTACCTCTCAGCCGGATTTAACCTTGTAAACCAATGCGCCCTTCTTGTTACTGTGCTCTGCCTGCTTCGGTTGTTTGGCACCGTCTCTGTGGTATCCCAGTGTCTGCTGGTGACAGCCGCTCCCCCAAAGGAGGGCGTTCAGGTACCAACCTCAGCTTCTACTTAGGGGTAACCTGTGCCCGTGATCCTCCATCAGAGGAAAGGGAAAAGTTCCTGTTTGCTCTGTTGAATGGTGGGTAAGTTTCTTCCTTAAAAGAAGATGAAGCAGCAGCACTTTGTGACTTGCGTTACGTTCCTGTTGTAGTGGATGCTCTTCCCTGCGTAGAATGGACAGAATAACGACAGATTTCTTTAATGAGAGATTCTCTATTTGCATGCTGCGGGATTGCTCTTCCCCTCACCTTTGTCATTTTCACTTATTTTCTAGCAGAGAAAGAGGCTGCTCTTTCTTTCAAGTCTTCCTTCCAAGGTTAATACGGGGCTGGAACTACTTGGCACGTGAATAATGAAGTGCAGAGGGAGGGAGAGGTGCTTTTCCTGAGACGTTACGTGCGTGTTCTAAAACCGGAAAGAGCAGAGCTTTCCTCGAACTTCAGTGACATTATTGGAGTGCAGGGCAAAATGCCCTTGCATAATTGTGGTGTTAAAATTTCTCTCTGCAGGAAACCATGGTATTCTTCCACCAGAAGCCCTTTCCTCTCCAAATGTCATGCTTATTCCTGGTTCAGTGCTTTGCTTTTGGAAACCGGTCTTTTATCCCTGTTGATTTTTGTGGACAGAAGAAAAAGTAGCACATGTTTTTCCAGATCTCTAAGAGCAAACCCTTTTGAATGCCTCAGGGGCCGTGATCAATTTTAACTCCACGGGAAACTGGGACATCCACAAATGCGGTGTTGTCCTGGATGCCTTCTGCAGGCTTAGAAGAGTCTGAGATAAAGATCTTTGTGGGCTGCATGTAGCTAGCTAGTTAATTGTTTACTTTGCTTTTTATAGGACCGCAGCTCGCTGCTGGTGGGGAAGAGAATCTATCAATTCCCCGAGGCCTTGGTCTGACTTTCTCTCAGATGAAGGTGGAGGAATTAGTACAGGCGGTTTTGGAGGTGGGAGCCATGTGGGACGCTGCAGAAAATGCTTGTTCCTCTGCGAACGGGCGGCTGAGTAAGTGTGGTGCATGCATCTCAAGTGCCTCATGGGAGCCTGCTGGTAATATTTACAGAGTTGGTGAATTTGGAGTATGCAGTGTGTGAGTTTGCACGCAAGCACAGGAAGTATCAAGTATGTTTAATTTGTGCCAGTGAAGGGTGATGTGCATAAGCTTGTTCAGGGAGGGGTGGGTAGGGAGCCTGAAAATCCACCGTGAGGTGGGTATCGGGTGTTTGGGGAGAAGAGGCATCTATTCCTGTAACTGAGTGTGCAAATTTGCTGGACGTGTATTTGTGTAGTGCAGGCCCACATGCTTCTGAGTCGCTAGACTTGCACGGAGGAAACAAACAATGCAAACTGTGCTCTTCAGTGTGAGAAACCTCCGTTTTTGTGTCCCTGATCCTCCTGGCTCCTCGGGTGTTTGTTCCTTGGAACGGCTTGAGAGTCGTCTGTTAGGAGCTTGAAGGTACGATGGTTGTGTTCCGTGTTCTTTGGGACACGCAGCACGTATTTTGTGATGAGCTACTCTGACCAGCTCCTGGGGCCACAGAAATAGTGATCTCCCTTCTACTGGGAGCAGCAAAGAGCAGAGAAATTCAGCCTGCTGCTGCGCGCTGCTCTCATCCCACAGAGCTTGTCGCCTCCTTGTTTGCCTGCGCTCCTGCGTGCGCTTGGGTCTGCAGATGGTGGTGGGGTGAGGTTAAATGGATGTTTCGAGACAATAGCCATCATCAGAGAAATGAGTTGGTGAACAAAGTGTTCAGCATCAAGGACACGATGAGGAAATGAGTTTTTGCGGGACTTGAACTTTTAGCATAGTGTTAACTGAAAGCCTGATAAGAACTTAGCATTGCTGTGTATTTTGAGACGATGCTGTAGCAACCAGGGAGGTGAAACAGCAGATTTGTTCTGGGGCTGCTTTAATGACTCTGAGCTCTCAAAAGTATTTCTTGCATCAAGAAGGTAGAAGGAAATTCACCGTATTCTCAGAATATGCACGTTAATGTGAAGCAAGTTGCAGGACGTGTACGGGATGCTTCTGCCAGCTCTCTGAGTGAGGTGAGTTGCTTGGTTAGTGTGTGGGGAGGATGGGGTTGCCAAAAGGAACGTGGAAGTCTCTGCAACGCTGAATATCCTGGCCTGTCCTCTGAGCTAATCACTCTTTAAAACACTAATGATGTGCGAAGGATGGGCCTTTATGTCCTGAGCTGCTCTTGTGTTTATCCTATGAAAACTTCTGCTTTTCCAGTTGCTCAGCTCATATTTCTCTAGTGAACTCTTAATTTGTAATAAACAAAAAGAGACTTGAAAGCAGTGTAATGGATCGGTTTTTAATTGAACAGAAGAGAGCAAAAGACGAAAGCTGGAGTCTTGCTTCCCACTTTAATGCGTTCACAAGGAATAAGGCCTTTTTAGTTTTTGTTCATGTGAGCGCAGCACTAGACAAGGAGGCATGTTCTTTTGGAAAACAACAGCGTTGAGCAGAAAGGGAAGGAATTGTTCCTGTTGCCGTAGCTGCAGGTCAGTTGCATTTCGTGTCACTGCCCCTTATATATTGTGGCCATGAAATGAAATCCTTTTGAGTGCAAATGCAGAAAAGGGTGTGGCTAAAGCAATCAGGAACCTTTTCACTTTAAATTACCTGATTTATGACATGAAAATCTCAATGTTAACATAGATTTGCTTTGCAAACCATTCGGCTGTAAGTTACCTGGTGTTATGCCAAAACACTCCCTTTGACTAGCATGAGAAAATACAGCTCTGCAGCCTCTGGCCTAAACCACAAGGGCTGAACGCTCCCGAAGAAGAGAGTAAGTTGAACTTTCAGTCCTTCCAGCAGGCTTCGTTCAAGTTAACGTTTGACTTACTTGCTGAAATCTTTAATATGAAATCTTTTGGGTGGGAAATGTGAGTGAAGCCCCTTTTCCCGTTCTGTTCCGGGGTTCCCTTTGTCATGCCGGGATGTCTGCGCTTACGGCTTTCGTGTCGGCAGTAGGAGCTGCACGTCGGTCTGCTGCGTCTGGCCACATGAGCCTCTTGCTAAGGTGCGGTGCCAGAGAGGAAGACACTGGAACCTGCTTGTCTGAGCTTGGAGAATCAGCAGGTTCTGCTTCCCCGAAAAGTGTCTGGTGGCTTCCTTGTACTCTAGCTGATTATGGTGGTGTTTGCTCAAGTGCCTTGCACCTGGCTGCTGCCTCTCTGCAGGAGTTTTCCTGGAGCTGGCATTTCATAATGGAGTTTTTGTTCCAACTCTAGATTTTTTTGGAGAGAAAACGTGGCAGATGCCGATTAGCAGAGGGGAATAGGGAGGAAGATAGGCTTATCCCAGGGTCAGCGACCCTTTCTGCAGGGAGCAGGAGTAGAAGAGATGAGGAGCGTGATCTCTATCTGTTCTTCAAATACGCGTAACATTCCTGCTGCAGAGGAGCAAGGCTACCGAGACTTCATTAGATATTTCTGCTGTTGGAGAACGATGAGGTTGGAAGCAGTTGTGGCTGTTAGGTTCCTATGGGAACAGCTAGGAGATGCAAGGGCTTGGATTCTCAACTATAAGGGGATTTGTCAAGAAAGGTGGGAAAAAGATTTCTACTTTGATTGGAGTGGGAAACTAATATGCTTCATTCTCTCCCCGATTGGCTCCTGACTACAGTTTTTCTCCGCTGAAGAGGAGATGGGATTTTGTGCCGCGTCCTCAAGGCTGCCTCGCTGCTCCGCTGCCACAGAGTTAATTACAAGGCGGGCGGCGAGATGCACGAGTCCGCCCTGCTGCTGTTTGACCAAGTCGGCAGCTCAGCGCTCCTTTGTGCGCGGGGGGGGCAGCAAAAAGACCGGGGGCCTCTGCAGAGCAGCTGTGCTTGGGGAGCGGGGTTAGCAACCATCCGAGCGGATGGGCCGGAGGAAATATTTCTGAATCCACTTTTACCTCCCTGTCTAAAGCAGGGCAGACAGCTGCTGTCGTTTCCCCTGCAGTTTCTGTTAACTGCGGGACTTTGCCCAGTCCGCCCAGCACTCCTCTCTTCTGGGAGATCAGTTGACCTCCCTGCGCGCAAAGGCTGGTGACAAAACCATGTGGGATCAGGGAAACCTGCACTTGGCGACCAGAAAGGAGCTGCAATTCCAAAGTTACGCTGCTCTTTCTGAGGGTTGAGAAGGAAATACCAAAAAGAAAAAAAAAAAAGAAAAAAAAAAAAAAAAAAAGGATTAACGAAGAGGCTTAGTTTTGTAGTGCTGTTTTCTAACGAAATTCAGTGGAAGGCAGGCACCTGCCTGGGGCGGTGCCTTGCTGGCCCTCAGATGGGTGCGTACCTGCTTGCTGGGCGGTGGCGTGCTTAAGGAGGAAATCTGGGGGCTTTAGCAGTCTGTGACAACAGCGAAAGGCTCGGGGACAGCAGGTGTTTGGGGACGGACCTTCTCGCATGAGTAAAACCCATTGTTTTGCACTTACCTCTTAAAAACAGCTCACTTTAACGCTCTTTTTCACCCACTGATAACTTTGTAGCTGCACATCCTGGTTCTTTGACCTGTAGCAAAGTCAATGCGAGTTGGTCGCCAAGCAAAACCGTGAGCGTGGCTCACCTCTGGAGCCATGGCGCCCGGCTGCAGCAGCTCTGCTCCCCGTCTGGGTCACATTCGGGCGCCTGGGGACCGCGGCCCCGGGGCAGGGCTTCGTCCTGCTCGGGAGGAGCCGACCAGTCTTCTGCCCCCGGCGCTGCGGGCTTCACTCGGGGCGGTAGCTGGCGTGGAATGCAGTGCCTGCGGTGTAACTGCAAACTTTGCTCCGCTGCGGTGAGTGGGAAGCAGTGCTGTTTCTTCATAGTCCTTCTACTTTGTGCCTTGCCAGCATAGTAAAATGCAATTTGAATTAAGATCAGTTACATGTGCAGAGCATTTTTCAAGTGGTTGAGTTAAAGGACAGCTCTGCCTTCTCTGCAGCGTTTATACTGAGGGCGCTCGCTGAGGACTTGGAACTATTTAAAGAGCATGATTTCACCTTCCTCGTGGAGGGAGAAAAACCCACCTTCAGTTCTTTTTCTTACGAGCTCCTGTTCCGAACTGCAAAAGCCAGCACGGAATCTCATCTCAGATTGCCCTAAAGTTGGGACGTGCTGAAGAAGCGGGCACTTGAAGGAAAATTGGGTGTAGTGTGCTGGTGCGTGGCTCTCGTGTCCTCCGGGGGCGGGTGGCGAAAGGTCGCTGCGGGCCTGGCTGGCAGCGGGGAGCAGAACGTGATGCCTGCTGCTGGCAGCTGCGGGAGGGGCGTTAAGGGGGCAGGCTGTTGTGGTACTCGTCGGTGTCTTTATCTTCTTTCCTTCCTGTCTCTGATTCGATGATTTATTTCTGGATTCTTTGACTCCCATCCTGATGACATTACTGTTCCCTAACTCCTTCCAGCTGACGGGGTCAGAGAGCGAGCTGTTCCTGTGCATTTGGCCAGGGCTGCCAAATCCGGTAGCTGAGCGGTGGCAAGGCTTCAGCGCTGTCCCAGATCCAGCCAGAAGCGAGGCTGAGCGTGCAAGTCCCCGTAGGCCCGCAGGTATAGATAGGTTACACATACATTATCCTGTAACCTACCACATCTCAGAGACCAGATTGTCTCACTGCACCCCCCCCCTGCTTCTCCCATACACAGCTTCCCAGTGCTGGAAATGCATAAGTTTTCCATTTTCCTGTGTTTGTCTCCGTCCTGGCTAATTAGGGTAAAGCAGAGGAGCTGGGGAGAGGAAGGAGAGAGGGAGGAAGATGTGCAGCTGCTGATGCTTCAGTTTGGAGAGTACTTGAGGAAAGGCAGTGGGGTCATTCTTATGTCCTTTGTATACTTTTTTCCTTTTCCAGATTAACTTCAGTCTGGCAGCTGGAGCACCTTTAAAGTTTCAGCAGTGCCAGGAGAGATCATTGAAGTGTCAGTGAATTATTTATAGTGTCATTCTGCCAGCATTCTTGTCTCCTTACTCCAGAGTGATCGTTGGCCTATTGGTATGACTCTCTCGCCTCAAGTAGGATGCTGTGTGCAGCACACTGCGGTGTGCAGGGTGTCCAGCTCTTTGGCCGGACGCTCTGATCTGCAACCGAGGAGTGCCGAGGAAGGAAGAAGCCTATGGATATTCATTTTTTCCCATTGAAAGAATGCTCAAATTCACCGTGTGTTGCGCAAGTCAGTCCTCAAAGCCGCGTGCTGTAGCAGACTACGCTTTCTGGAACTGTCTGCTCTGCTTTTTTCTTTGCCATGCAAATAAAATCTTAAGTTATGTGTGCAGCTTTCTGCCACATGACGTATGGGATGTTGTGCATCCGAAGGTGTACAAAATGGTCAGGTGTTCATATGAATAATGACACTAATATGGATAAATAAGATTTCTTAATCCTTTCGCTTCCAGCCATAGCCTAATCACTGATTCTGATGATGAATTCCCCACACAGTGAAAATACTTCAATATTTTCATAAGTCATCTTTCTGTAGAGCAACTCCTGAGACGTCCCCTGATGCTACAAGCTTCAAGGAAGGAAAGGAATGCAGAAAACCAAGCGGACCGATAGCTACCTGCAGCTCAGCGGCGTGGGAGGGCTGGAGAGAAGTGAGTGCTTGACCCAGCACGGGTTCCTGAGGTCCCCATGACTGTCAGGTTGTGTCAGGTCTAACACTGTCAGGTGTTAGAGGCAGAGATCTTTGGGGAAAGCACGTCGCCTGTGGGAAAGGCTGTCTTCAGGAATGCTGCGAAGGTCTGCAAGAAGCTACCTGGCATCTCGGTGCAGTCATTGTGTGATCTGTTAATGAGTACTCAGGAGATCCCCTTTTCAGAGATTATTACAGTCCTATTTTGGGAAAAGAAGTGGAGCCATCTGACAAGACACTGCTCTTCTGTAGCTTTTGCCCTTGCGTCTTGTTGTATGCGCAGAAGATCTCTGATTCAAATGTGGTTTGCTAGTCTTGCGGGCTGGGCTCTGTGGTCTGAGAGGTCCATGCAGAGTGTAAGTCAGACAAAACATTTCTGCAAGAATGCAGGCGTAATTTCTGTAAGGACTCTTCAGAAAGGCTGGAAACATTTTCCCACGTTGCCCAGAAAAGAGCTGTAGGAAATCTCAGCTTGAATCTTTGTGCCTATGTCCAGAATTTAAGTGACAGTGAAGAAATCGAGGGAAAAAAATAGCATGGGATTATGATGCAGGAGAGCTCAGGCCTGGGCTGGGCTTATGCCTGATACTTAGGTGCTTGATTACGCCTTCATCAGCTGGGTTAATTGCAATTTAATACTGTTCTGAGGCCTTTGAGCTCTAATCAAGGATGAGGATTTGAATCGGGTGCTGTAACTGCAAAAGATGAAATGAAGACCTTCTGCAAGCTTTGAAAATTCACTTGCAACAACAAAAGGTGAATTAGTAGCCAAACCCCGGGTCTTGTGCTCATGATCTGTTCTGAGATTACTGTAGCACTCCCACTGAAGCCTGCTTCAGGCATTTACTTCTGAAGCCCAATTGAAAAGCTTTAAATGACCGGACGCTTCATGGTTAATTGTACTATAATTAAAGGAAAGGGGGAGAAAAAAGTCCACACTTAGATAAATTCTGCAGAAGGCATTGCCACAAAGGCACTAAATTTAATTACAGGGATAATGATATATTGCCTACAGCATGAGAGGAAGAAGTACTTTTTCTTCTAATAGTCTAAATCTGTCTTTCTGTGTGTCGGCTCAGAGCCAATCGCTTGTCCTGGAATACATCTGAATAAACAGCGTTTTTTTCTTATAATCCTGTTTGGATTATAAATTCAAGTGTGAAGACTCATTTAGCTATTGAAATTCTCGTCTGCCAGACTAGAGGAAAGGTGGCTTCTTACAGAAGTCAACTTCAAAACGCTTCCTTTCCGGGGAGCTGGTGTAGCCTCCTGTTTTCTGAGCGTGAGCCCCCTCTCTGTTGGGAAGCTCTCGAGGTGAGCTTTGGGGTCAACTGCTGTTCTTTATCTTTCTCATCGATGGAAGAGCGATACTGCTTTCCTTTGTTTTGCCAAAGCTGTGAAGTTCCCGATGCTTCGAGTTTCCAGAATGTGTTATTTCCATGTGGATAACTTGAGCTGGGACCACCTGGCTTTCCTCCAGGGCGTAGAGCAGCCAGCTCCCAGCGCGTTCATCCTCACGGCTCTTTGCTTGTACCTGGCAGTTGGTATCAAGGGTGTGGAGAGCTCTGAGGACGACCCTACTGATTTTCTTCGGGGAAGACGACGTTTTTTTTTCTGGTTTAATTCTGACAGATGTGGGCTTCGGTGACAGTTTTAGGAGGAGCACGTTATGTGGGATCGCCCTCTCGAACAAGAGTAGCACAGCCGAGCCAACGTGGGGCACACGGTGCGTTTTTTCAGGCGGGTTTGCAGCTGCTCGCCAGGCGAGTGGCGCGGCTGAGCTGTTTAGTCTGGCGGATCTCTCCGTGTTGTTTGCTCGCAGATAAGATGGCCGGTCTTGTTTCCGTCTCTTTGGCAGTTCACTGGCCCCAAGCTGATGACATTTAGATGAAGCTTGTAACTGAATTCTGTCTAACTTCTCTTTTGGCAGGGAGAAGATACCTTGCTCCTTTCCCAGTGCCTCTTTTGTGATCTCTGATCCCTTTCATTTTATTTTTGTGCTTATCTATGTTTTAGTAACCTTGCTTTTGATTTATGTTCTGAATAGTGCCCTGCTTTTTTCGTACCTCCTACAGTAGTTCGGAGTCTGCAGCACCAGGGTTAGGGGACTCCTGTGCGTGGCTGGTCCGCGTTTCCTGCGCTCCATTAGCGTGGGGAAGGATTATTCCTGATTTTCTTCTAGTGCAGCCACTTGTTAGCCACCGAAGCAGACGGTTATAATCCATGTTGTGCAGTTCGTGTCTGTACAACTGCGTGAAGCCAAGGAATGTTCTGCCGGGGTATTCTACTGCTGCAGCTCTCCTCCTCACCTCCCTTTTGTACATCTTTGCTAACCTGGTTCCAGGATGGCCAGGGGGATAGCGATGCTGACACGCTCGTCTAGCTCCTGCCAACGTGTGCTCGGCGACTTCTCCAGCAGCTGATAACGAGAGAAAGCGAGGAGTGTACGAAAACAAGGAGGATGGTGGCAACAGGGAGAAAATATTTGCCTTTGTGAAAATGTCAGGGCAGCCCTGGGACTGGGCTAGAAATGCTTTGATGACATTGCGATCCTGTGCAATTAGCTCCGAGCTACAGCGTGCAAACATCAGTGCGAAGGCCCACTGCATCTGGCCCCCTGCGTAGCCTCTTTGGAGGCAGAGCCGAGGCCGCCTGTGGTTTGGTGCTCCTCTTGGAGCCGTGAGGAGAGGCAGGTGGGGAGCACGCTGGGGTGTGTGGGAGGGCTGTGCAGGGGCAGAGAGGTACAGACAGCCACGACCAAGGCAGTGACAGTTTAGCAAACAAGCATGGAAACTCGGGCACGTCAGGAGCAGAGGGAGGCGCCCTGGCTGAAGGCAGGAGCACGTGGCTGTGCTGCATGGAGCGTGGAGTTTCAGATTTGGAGAGCAGAGAACGGGATGGGAATTAGCAGTTCCAACTCCAGGGTCTGTGGTGATGAACAGACTTAATTGTCAAACGAAGTGGTCATGTTCTGCTGTTCCCAAATGATTTGGCTGCTTCTGGTGTATTAGAAACAGCAATAAATAGGGGCTATTTTTTTTTTTTTGTATCCTGCAGATAAAAGTGGCAGAAGCCTACATAAGCTCTGCGACAGAGCAGGGAAAAAAAAGTTTAAATACGTGTATGGTACAGTAAGAGTGCTCACAGGACCTACAGCTGGAAAAGTAGAGGCTGATCCAGCTTGAACGGGTGATCTTCTAAAATCAAGTTGCCTACCTACACAAGGAGCTAGGAAGCGCTTCCTCTGCTCGCGTGGCGGGGCGGTGGGGGTCCGGCCCCGGTGCTGCGCTGGGTGACTGCCGGCGGGGTGCAGGCTTTTAGCTAAAGGGCTTTTAGCTCTGGGTATTAGGGTTACATATTTCTATCTTAAATATGACTTTGGTGTGGCTTAAATATGAGGCAAGATCAGAGAAACCTGGGCTCCGTTCACCCTTGCTTGTGTACCAAAATGAAAATAGGCTTACTGCCGGCTATCACGCGCATCCAGGGCTGAGGTTCTGGAAGAGCACGGCTGCATTCAGCCCCAGCTTCGGTTTAATCTTCCCGTGTCGGTAGGAAAGGCACAAGTGTTCAGGAGGAAGAGGAAGCTGTCGGTCCGCTTGTCCCAGCGACTGGCGGCGTACGGAGGTGCGGGACCCACGCTGTCACTTGAGCCTCTTGCAGCAGCGCTGCGTGCGTGTGACTGGGACGGCATCACCAGAAAGGCTGGAGGAAAAGCGAGCCGACTCACGGGGAACTACCCGTTTGATTTCCCCTGTGTCTGAATTTGGGACTTAGTTTCCTGAAGCAGGAGAGGGCTGGAGCTGCGTGCAGCGACCGGTCAAGGGGTTCACTTTGTGAGGCGTGCTGCGCTCCTCGGTGACTGCCTTTAGGCTCGTAATAGCCAAGCGTTTGGGGCTGGAGAGCAGCTGTCGGCAGCTGGAAGGAGGAGCCCGGCTCCTGTCGGCATCCTCCAGAGCAACAAAGCCCTGGAGAAATCGATGGAGAGCTGCAGAGCAGTGTCATCGAGGGAAGCCACGGAAAATGCGGAGACTGAAAAAGGAAAGGGAGTAAGAGAATGACAGCATAATGGGGGAGTGGGTTGCCAGAGGCGAGAGATGCATCAAATCTGAAGGATGGGGTGAGGAGACAAGGGTGGCTTTCAGAAAGTGGTGCAGGAGTGGGGCTGCTCTGGGCGGCGAGGTGCTGCTGCTGTCCCTGCACCGTGACCGGGGCTTGGGCTCCTGGAGGGCGTTATTTATGGCAGCAGCCACTCGGGCAGGGAAAGTTTGCTCAAGCTGTCGTTTGTGTGAGCCAGAGAGCTGGAGTCTGGCTCTCCCTCCCTCCCGCTCTTGCTTTCTTTGGATTTTCACTGTAATTAGCACGCTTTACATGAGCTGGGTCAGGGCTGGCAGCTTTCTTTAGAAGGCTGTGTTCTCCAGGCAGGAATAAGGAAACATTTTTTTTCTTCTGGGAGTACTTAGCTCAATCCTTTGTTTTATTCCAAGGGCTGTTCTCGTGCACTGAGGTGGAAGCCATGAGAAGGGAGGGGCAGAACCACGGATTTCTTCTGAAGTTGCAGCGACAAACGCCCGCGTCTGAGAATTCAGTCTGGCTTTCGAGGTTCCCTGTGAGCTTAGGTGCAGCGGGGAAGGCTTGGAGAGACTCTCACCTGTGTGATTTGGGCTGGTTTAGGGTGAGAAGAGCACGTTACTCAATATAAAGCCGTTCTGCTGTCACCTACCTCAAAAGTGCCTTTCCTTTAACGTCTGAAAGGCTTCTGAGTCCGCAGGCGACAGACGGGGAGCAGCAGAGGGTCAGCGTTTGGATACGGACGCTGAGCGGCCGCGTTCGCGTGGCGGCCGACGGCAGCGCTCTGGTGTCCCGCTGAGAGGTCTCTTGCAGCGCGTGTACCAAGCGACATGGCGGGCGTTGCCCCAGGCAAGGAAACTTCCGAGCTGCGATTCGCAGCTCTGCTATAGGATTTTGGCAAATACGATGTGGTGGTCGTGCCGTGCGGGATGTACGCTAAAGGCGGTCGCTGCTGTGCTGACACTTGTGTCGGGAAAAGTGCCTGCGTGTGCACATGCTCACGCGTCCGGAGCTGCACAGGTAGCTCTTTCACCAGATCGAGCGCCTCAGGTATTTGATCTCTGCTTCGTTAATGCCCTGGGGTAAACTCAAGTGCAACTGGATGTGCTTTGTGATACGGGTGGGTGGCCTGGATTCCTGCTGAGGGAAGGCCTCCTCTGGAAAGCAACGGTCCTTGAGATGTTAGGAGATTATTAAATTTCCCAAGATCTTGTTGGAAAAAAAATAGATTAGGGGGTCTGGGTTTTGATATTACTTCTGTGAAGCCAGAGTTTTTTTGCATCTGCTGCCATAAATAACGCCCTGCAGGAGTCCAAAAAACTGAGGAGGGGGAGTGGTGGCAGTAGGAGAGTTAGTTTTCCTAAACAGGATGCCGTGAATATTGATTTAGGTTCTGTTTTATTAAATTTGCTTGTAAGAATGGGATATGCTGCAAGCAGAAATATCAGTTAATGTTGGATTAATTTTCAGTGAAGGCTCTGAGGAATCCCAAGTTGTGGCAAGGAAAAGAGGAGCTCCTGCTTGAAAAGGTACAATACTGCTGCTCTGTGTAGGAATGAGCTATTGGAAGGCGGGATCCCGGGCTTCATGGTTTTGGGGGGACTCATGAAAACAAGGTCGTGAGGTGGGTTAGCAGCGTGCATGGGGTGGCTCGTGGGAGTAGAGGTGCAATGGGAGAAGGCTTAGGAAAGGGATTGCTTCTTACAACACGCAGTGCCTTGCCCTAGAGGTGAACGGCATGGAGAAATGATGGGAGCTTAGTTGTTGGAGTCGTTTGCAACAATCACGAGCTCTTAAGTTCAGGTCTCATCCTGGGTGGTTTAAGGCTGGGACTGAATACGCACGCCTTTGGGTGGATGACCTTGATGACCCCATACTTTCAGCTTGGTTTCTGGGAATGTAAGACACAGGCGTGCTTTTCCTGCCCAAAGTAAAGAATGTGAGACAAAAGGGGGGAGCTGAACCCAGGTGGAGGCACATGCTGCTCAAGGAGACTTACAGATGCCACCTTTTAGTGCAAATGTAACATAGAGACCGGAGGAACAACACCAGAACCTGCTGTTTGAGCAGAAATGGAGCTGTCGATCTGTCAGCCCAGGTCCTGCAATTAGGGACGGTTGAGGGCAAAATCACTGAACCAAACAGGCGAGCATGCAGCTCCACGAGATGAGCGTCAGCAGTAGCCAGGTAAGCCTTAGCCTGTCTGAAGTGAATTTCCAGCACAGATGAGCCTGACAGTTTCGCATCATTAGCATCCACGTTTAACGATTGCAAGTGGTATTATGAAAAGGTGCTTTAGGATACAGTCTTGCCGTGCAGCAGTCATTCTAGGCATTTTTGACTGGAGCACGGATGCACTTAAGAACGTACTAATGGGATGGGAGGGAAGGAAAAATTGCAGTATAAGCTGCGGCAGGTCGTGAGGCAGCAGAAACAGCGCTGTTTGAGACCCCCAGTGAGCGGGGGGGGGAGCGAGGGGCCCTGCAGCTCTCTCTGTGCCCCTCGTGCTGCCATTCCACTCCCCACGGTGCATGGTTTTATCTTCTCAGCATCTTCCCTGGCCAGAGGCACCTTCCTTTGTCAGGCACTCCTTGATGCGAGCAGAGCCAGCGCTTCCTCCCTCCAGCCCGCAGCTGCACGCGGAGGAACGTGCCCCACCGTGAGGCTCGGGAGCCTGCTGCTGCCTCTCCGCAGCCGGGCGCATGCACTCCTGCACGCTGGCGTGCTTTTTGGGGAGGGGAGCAGGGAAGGAGTGCCAAGGAGCGCTGTTGACCGCATAGTTTTCCAGAGTTTGGCACTGATCTTCTGTTCTCCCACTTCTTTCACTCTTCTCGTATTGGCAGCGGTGGTCCGTTTAGCTCCCGTAGAATGACTGGTGGCTTTCCCTGTAATGTGACTCATCCTCTAGGGAATTCCCGAAGCAATGAGTCAAGTTATTGGGAAAACTGTTTGCCCACTAGTGTAAAGTAGGAAGCCAGGGAGCCTGGCTGTGTTACCGCAGAAAGGCAGCTGTTTTTCAGGGTGGCTGGAGTTGTCCCCTCTTCGTAAGGACAGGCCACTTGGAGGTTAGCTGCAGCAGGGAACCGTCACCGACTTTACTTTCACCCGGAGGTACTCTGCTCCTGATTCTTTTCTCCTGATTGATCAGGGGGCTGATCTGAGAAGCGTTCCAGGGTGGAGTAAAACTGACAGATTTGAATTTGCCAGGATTGTAGTGAAAAATAGCTTGCCTAAAGAAACAAGGGTGGCAGGTTGGCAGCGGTTGATTACATCCAAAATATTCCTTAAAGCACCACTTACCACTTTCTCGTCCTGGCTGACTTAACCCAGCCCTGGTTGTTTTTGCTATGGGCAAATTAATAGTTGTGTGGTTTGCAGCTGTGAATTACCAAATTTTGAAGGCAGCCATGAGACATTACAACAAGAAACAAATAACTTCAATCCCTAGTGGATGGATCCAGGAAAAGTTAACTGCTGTACCTTGTATGTGAACATGGGCTGGCCGGGGTTGCGCTGGCATTGCCTGCTGATGCCGCTCGGGCTTGGGATGCCCGGCGTTTTGGCTGCGCCCACAGACTTGTGCTGGCTCGTGCCAGCGATACCTTCCAGCATCCTTTCCCTTCCCTGATCAAGCCAAGCTTTTCTTGTCACTGGTTGCTGGCTATTAGACACTAGCAGGTTTTATTACCCTGTAGAACAGTAAGTTCTATTTGAAATACAAAATTAGTTTCACTTTTTAATACATTTTTTTCCCCTAGCAACTTGGACATTATTTTTGCTCAAGCTTGGAATCGTCAAAAAGCTCAGATTGTGGGCTTTGCTAGCACAAAATGTAGGTGGCTGCAGATATGTCGGCATTGATACAACGACGGGGTGTTGTTTTTAACTAAATTAATGTCAGCAGACTTGGATTGTGCTCCTTTTCTACTCCTAGGTTTCCAGTAAAGTGGCTCGTTTTAAGGTGAGGCTGTCTGTCGACTTCTGTTGTTTCTTGACCAGTTATTTGTGAAGACTTTAACGTTCTGTAGTCTGACAATTCAGAAGCTTGGAGCTATACTGTGGTAAGACCTCCTGAGGTAAAGGGGAAAATCCCTGGTCGTCCTGGGGCTGTAGGATGAGGCTGTTTTCACATCTGAGAACATCACTGAACATCGCTCTTCCCGAATTTGGGCAGTCACGTTTCTCACGGGGATCTCTGTTTTTATGTGCTAACTCGTTTGGCACTTGAAGACGCTTTTAAGGGAACTGTGCTTACCCCTGCCAAGTTGTTCCTTGCCTGCCCGTGGATAAATCCTGGCCTGTGGGGTATGCCAACTTGGGGGGGGGGAACTTTAGGTCCTGCCAATTTTTCTCCTATTTACACACATCTCGCTAATTGCAGCAGAGAATGACGGGCGGCCCCCTTGGCGAAGCCACCCCTGAAGTACGCTCGCTGGGAGCATTTGCTCTGCTCAGGAGAGCTGTGCTGCGTGTGCAGCCAGGAGAGCGGGCTCGGCTGGTGCCAGGGGCGCCACGGGCATGGCAGCAGGTTCGTGGGAACATCTCGCCAGGGGGAGAGTGTCTTCGCTTTCTTCTCGATTCGGTGGATTCCTCATCCTGCTTTTAACCGCTGGCTGTAAAGCTGTGAACGAGCGCTGCGAGTAGTAGTGTTTTGGTATCGTTCAGCTCTGCTTAGGACTTTTCCATGTTCTCGCACTAAAGACAGTGAGAGTCAGTAGAATTCTTTTTTTTTTTTTTTTTCCAGAAGAACAGCAGCACTGTGGGCAAGCACATGCCATGCAGATATGTTGGTCGTTCCAGTGTCTGTATGTGTGTGTCTCAAGAAGAAAAATCATTCAGAAAACCATTCAGAAAATGTATTAATCTTGGTAAAGAATGGCCTTCTTCCTGAAGGCAGCAGCAGCACGGGTAGCCAGCCCTCCCAAAGAAGCAAGGCACTGTCCCAGCCCGAGGATGAGCACGTCACCTGGTCTTCCCTCGCACGCTCCGTGTTTGTGTGAGGCTCCTGTGAAGGGAGGCAGACACGCTGCCAGTTTGCAGTGTATTTGTTGTTGTTCTTAAATGCTTGTTATCTCTCGTGTTGTTAGACAGGAAGAAGTTATAGTCCTTGCGGTTGCAGAAAAAATGCTTGGAAACTTGAACCCTTTGTATGCAGAACCCTGAAATCCAACTGAAGTATGGTAATGGTAGCAGCTCTTTTTGAAAATATACTCGTGATTTTTTTAAATCTCAGTTAATGGCTCTGATCACCTGGGACTAGCAATACGGTTGCTCAGAAGCGGGTGATAGTTCCGCCTTAGACCCTTTGTGGTGTGCTCTGTACGGCATCATCCTACAGGAAAATAGCCATTTCAGAGTGCGTAGCAGATGTGATAGCATCCTCTGCTTCAGCAGTAAGGTTTCGAGAGCTGACTTTTTTCTCCTTGTTAGAGGAGAGGCACTGTTTCTTAAAACAAAACAGAACAACTCTCTGATAAAGAGGCTTTTGAAATTCCCAGGTGTAAATTGCAAGGCTGTGAGGTTCAAGAAGGTAATGGGTGGGAGAAGTTGTTTGTCTGAAGATGGAGCAGGACTCACGAGAGCAATTTCTCCCCAAGGCAAGAGGTGTCTGGGGTAAGAGACAAAGGGGATGGATGTAAGCAAGGAGCACGCGCAATTAGAATCATAGAATCATTAAGTGTGGAAAAGACCTCCAGGATCATCTTGTCCAATTGTCCCACCTTGATGGGACGAATCACCTGAAGACACCTTGATGCTTCTGCCTCAGGGTGGGGGCTTTGAAGAAGCATTAGGGAGGAAGACGAAAAGCTGGGGACAGGCCAGCGTGCTGGGCCGACTGGCTGCTCTGTTACTAGCAGCCTAGTCTGGCGGCCATCACTACTGCATTTCCAAGGGCGCGATTATGCCCGCATTTGTGATTTAAACCGGCGGGGCGTAACGGTAAGTGCTTGCCCCACGCGTGGGGTTTGAAGGTCAGGTTGTACTCAGCGTGTGCTCTGGGTGTCTGTGTCAGCGGGCACTGTCGTGGTTCTGGGTCCGACCTAATCGCAGTAGTTCCCTGCCGGTGGCAGTGTGGTGCGGGGGAGCCCCACCTGAAGCGGGCCGGGCCACAGGAGGCTTTTTGAACCTTTCCTGGCTCAGACCTGATGACTTGGCCTCGTGGCACTGGCACTGCCTCGCTGTATTTCCTTCCGCTTGGAAAATAGGAGGGTACGGAGGAGGATCTTCAAAGTAGGTGTGAGACTGGTATTCCAACAGCCATGACTTTGCCTACATTGTCTGCTCGTGCCGAGCAGCTTGTGACTTGATTGTAAACGTGGCTCCTAGACGTTACGTTAATACGTGTCATATTCTTCAAAATACAAATCTGCTCCCTTAAGCCTGTTCAGTTGTGGCAGATCTGTCCTCACAGCCTTCTGGCAGCCGCTCTTCCATCTCCCCCCAGGGAAAGAGCTTTCCCTGCAGTTCTTGAAGGCATTGCTTGCAATACGGACCTGCTGCTGCCTGCAGAAGGCAGCCCTGTCTTGGAAGGACTCGTCCTCCGCTGGTGCTGTGGGACTTGTCTTCCTGTTACAGTACGAGCGTCTGTTTCACCTCGTGCACTCAGTAGGTGTCCCTCCCTGTTACGAGACGCTTTGAGGTATTCCCATCCAGGGGATGCACTTGTTGAAGGTCCGGATGCTTTTCTTTCATCTTTCATCTGTCACCTGGCTCATTCCCGCCTTTCTTTGTTAGCGGGTGGATTGTGCAGGGGAGTCGGACGGCAACTGACCTCGCTGTCCAGCTCCTGCCGTAGGCCGGGTCCTGGATGGGGCCAGATAGGTTTGCATGCGTGCCGACACCGGCAAGGAAATGCCTGACCAGCCTCGGGACATCTCAGTGGGGATGAAACCACATCCCCTGTGTCTCGCTGCAAGGAACAATTCCCAGATTGTGAGGGTCCAAGCTCAGAAACAGAAAGAGCTTCATTTAAGGCCTTTAAAAATAGCTGGCCAAGGACTGATAAAGTTTGTTCCAAGTTCTAATTGATGATTTCCGTCAAGTACAGTAAGTGCTTAAGAAAGGCATGCTTAGCGTGAACAGGGGGCTTCTGTAAGCCGCAGGGGTGATGACCCGACGTGGGGCAGGCTGCCCGTGGTGGCTGTGGGGTGTGCTTGTGAGGAGGGGAAGGGGGGCTGGGTGCTTCAGGCAGGGCTGGAACCCTGCCTGTTCCCCAAGTGCTGTTATTGCAGGGGAAGGGTTCGGATTTTATGAACCAGCACACGCTTAAGGGTCGGGAGCTGTCTGGTTAATCATGCTGAATGGCATTTTTGGTCACCTGAATGTGACAAACGTGGTTATTTTACAGTGTTGTTGCTTTCTGAGTTCACTTCAGTATAAAAAAAAATCACTGGCATCCACAAGAAATACAGCAAGCTTCAATAGCTCTAATAAATAACTTAGGAAGGTGAAGAAATGCCGGCACGCTGCCAAGGGGCAGAATGTATTCCTGTTGATGCAAGGAGACGCGGAAAGTTGCACAGCGCTGCGGGGAAGTACTCGTGATTGCCATCCTGCGTGGTGGGAGGCAGAGGATGCATCTCTGGAACACGTCCCTCTGGAAGGGAAGGCGCTGTGCCACCAGGTGCCTTGCCCAGGTACCCGGAGCCGCCTCTGCTGAGGCCACGCAGGCCAGTGGAGGGGCAGAATGCACGAGGCTTGTTTCGTTGCAGTTTTCCAGACGGATTTTCCTCAGCAGCTCTAGCAGCTCTGTGAAAGCCGGCAGTCCTGGGCCGTTCCTCCCGAGCAGGACAGCAGCTCGGGGCTGGATGTTCCCCAGGAGCCACATGGCGTTTTGTCCAGCGTTGCAGGAGTGCCTGGGAGGACCGGTGCTGGGGCAGCGAGGGGCCTTTTCCTGCAGTGACTGCTGCGTGTCTGCAGAGCCAGCCTTAGGGCTGCCCTTCGGGCTGGGACCCCGTAGCCCTGTGCAGCGAGGATGGCCGGGCTGCTGGGCTCCGAACGGCCCCGCAGGGCAGCTCCTGCTTGCGGGGCTCTGGTGCTGGGGCAGGGCTTGGGGAGTCTAGCGGGAAGAAGGGCGCTGGCGGGTGCAAAACACAGAGGAGGGGGGATTGCTTCATCATCCTGCACGGTGCCTTGTCGCATGCAGGTCACTGCCTCGTGCAGGGGGAAGATGATGAGCGTGTCAGGCTAGCAGGGCTTCCCCCCGCTGGTGTCTCCGTGCGGACATCACCAGCGGTCCGTCAGAGCGAGAAGAAACTCGTGGCGCTGTGCGGGATCTGATTTTGGCGTGCAGTTGGCCTCGCAGCTTCTGCTTGGCAGGAGTAGCAGGTCATGGTCCGAAACGCGGGAGGCCGAGCAGGGAAGCGGGGACCTCGGGAGCGTTTGGGGCAGCCGAGGAGGGGATGCTGAGCGAGCCCCCGGCCCGGCAGGTCCGGGGCTGGAAGCCTCTGGAGAGGGCTCACGGGAAGTCAGCGTGGGCTGCGTGGGTGCAGCTGTGCCTCGGGTGCCTGCGTTGGTGCGGTGAGCCGGGAGTCGCTGATTCTCTCGCGGGCGTTGGCGTGGCGTGGGTGGTCTCCTGCGGCACGGGGCGCGCGCAGCCCTTTTCCTTCGGCTGGGGCTGGGTTCACCTTGTGCTCGCGTGCCTTCTTCCCAGGCTAATGTCAGCCGTGATGGGATGTTGGATTAGACTAAATCTCCTAGGTTTAGCTGGAATGTTGTCTCGCTGTAGCATTTTTCTCCCTTGCTCTTTTCTCTAAGCCTTCCCCTGCAGCCAGCTAATTCTCCCCTTCCCCCACATCCTGTCATACCCCAGAGCATGTCACAAGGAATTAGCGGCTGAAAAGGCCGGCAGAGGCTGCTCCTCTGGAACAGGCTCTCCTTTCTGCGGCGGGTGGCCCCCTCTGTGTGCCCCTTTTGTGTCCCGTCCAGCTCCCCTCCCCCTGGTCATTCAGTGCCTGCCAGAGGAGAGGCCGGCGGCCCAGGGCCTTCCCGGCCGGGCTCAGCACCCTCCTGATGCCACCCGCTGCGCCTGGGCGCTTTTCCGGGCCGCGGCCGTGCCCGCGGCGCTCCCGGTGCCGCCGGGAGGAGGAGGTTCGAGGTTGGCGCTGCTGGAGCCTTCCCTTCCCTCCCATCTCCCCGCACGCATCTGACAGCGTCGCCCGCTCTCGCTCCCCGTCCTTCCCACAATTCGCACACAATCTCCTCAGAATAGGGATGATGTCACTTCCTTCCAGAGGGTGCCGGGGGTGTGGAAGGGGGAGTCACGACCCCTGCCTCGGCGGCTCTCGGCAGCCCCGATGAACAAACGAGGCGGCCGGCTCGGAGGGAGGGAGTTGCCGTGAGGATGATGCCCGGCTCCGTCGGCAGGCAGGCACCGCGCTGTCCTTCCCTCCGCCGCCCGGGATTCTCAATGGCTGCAAGAAGAGTTTGCTGCTCCCTCCTTCGCTTGTGATGCCTGGCTCCGTGGATGTGCACTTCTCCTGAAACGCCCTCGCGGGAGAGAAGGATGAGCGGCGGCTGGACCGCGGGCCATGTAAGATTTCTGCTTCCATAGATCTGCCTCTGATCTGAGGGGCAGGGCTCTGGACTCCTTGCACGCAAAGCTCGCTCCTGCATGTGCCTCCCCCGAATTTCACGTTGGGAGCTTGGGGCTTCTCGCACCAGGGTTCAGATTTCAAGGTCCTGGGAATTTTTCCACTCTTTGGAGCAATTTTTGGGTCAGTGCAAGGGATTCTTGTTGTTGCAAACTAGGGTCAGTGGTCTCAGGGCTGTTTGCACTCTGACCTTCCACTTTTCCTCCCGGTTTCCCTGCTGGAACTCCCATCTTCATCTTCTGGAAACGTAACTTCTGGGATCTGCTACTCTGGCATGAAGCCAGAGTCTTCACAGTGACAGCATTATGGTGGTGTTTTTTTTTTTTTTTTGGTGGGCTTTACAGTCTCAGGCCTTCTATCATCTCCTTTCTTTCCAAACCAGGGGCGAGGCCCTGGGCCTCACAGTTCAGGTTTGGCATAGGCAGTCTTTGAAAATTAATTGGGACTCTTTCTGCAGCGTGCTGGCTGCCCGGTAAGCATACAGCTAGGAGCGACAGCCCCACAGTGACCGGTCCCGTGTGTGACGGTGAGTGCCGGGCTGCTGTGCTCTGGCCCATCCGTTGCTCTGCCCAAGGAATTCACCTCAGGTGCTTGCTGCTCTTGCTGATACCCTGCCCCGAGCTGGCGGGGCGGTGAAAGCAGGCGGAGTGCGCCTGCCTGCGCTTGGAGGGGTGCGAGAGTTGCGGAAAGCGCCTCGGTGGGACGCGGCTGTGAGCTGGGAATGACGGGAGCCAAGGTCTGAGCTTGGCCAGAGGCAGAGCGAGCGAGCATGTTGGAAAGTGCGTCCGCGTATATGCAGCGGGGCTAGCGGTACTCGAGATAAAGGGGCTGTCGTGCAGGCGGCGCGCGATAGGCAGGCGGGTTATTCACGGCGAGGCTGGAAGGAGTTGCCAGATGGCCAGAGGAGTGAGCAGTTTGAAGGTAGAGCTGCAGTGTACCGAGTGCTCTGATTATTATGTGCTAAGGAAGTGTGAATCCAACTGGTGTTGTAATTTCACATTCGCTATGTTTGTGGAATAGAGCGTTTCCTTCACCCAAGTGAGTAACGTGCTGGAAGCCTCAGCCTGTTCGCTATGGAGTCTCCCGGAAAGTGCGCAAGACTTGTGCGTGTTTTCAGTGCTTGGGGACTGAAGCAGGTAGGTGGGGCTGGGCCGGTGGCCCTGGGTGTCAGCACAGCAGGGAGGCTTCTGTTCTGGGGGGGTCTGCACCGTGGGAAAGGGATGGGGTAACCACATGCGCCTGGTGAGTACGCCTTGGTGGGACGGGGAGGCTTCTCTACCTGAAGCAGCTGGTGCTGTGATACAGTCTGGTCTGTCACAGAACCAACACTCGTGTTACTGTGAAGAAAGTTCAAACTAGTTTAAATGTGATCATGTCACTTGTCCCATTGTGTGTTTTTTAAACTCGGAGCACTTAGAGACATGTGCAAGTTAAGTTTTTTGTGTGGCGTGTGAGGTGCAGCAGAAGATACTCCCTGTAAAATGCAGTTGGAAGTCCTGATTACATCAGAGGTAACAAATGGGGACACTTTCCTTTTTGCCTAGCAGCAAATTGCCAGATCAGTATGAAAAGCTGTTGTTGCTTTCAAGACACGTCTGTGGAGCAGCGTGGTGACCGCAGGTCGTGGCCGGAGCGCTTCGGCTGTGGCACGTGCTGGTGGAGGGTGGGCAGGGGCTGGGGGCCGTGCTGCAGTTTGGGACTGAGATGCCTTGGGAGGACGCACAGCGGGGAGGCCAACGCGTGTGGTGCCCCGGTCTGTGGTAGCACAGGAGGGTGCAGGTCGGGAGCATGGTGGGGTTTGGAGCACAGGAGGGAGGAAGCGACCATCGCTGCAGTCGAATCTCTGGTGGCTGTGGGCAGACCGCGCAGAGGCGAGATCTCTGAAACAGAAGGTGGGCAAAAGTGTACAGAAGGCACGGCTGCTGGTGAGGGTCCGAGTGTGTTGTACCAGAAATGCCAGAGGGAGAGGGTGTGCTGTGGGGACAGGCGGGGTCTGACCCCGCGGGATTGGACTGGAGCAGGCTGGAGCGTGCACAGCAGAACTGAAGTGGTGTGGGAGAGCTCTGCTGGGAGGAGGTGTCTGGATAGCCCTGTGGAGTCTTGTGACTTATATCACTGCTGTTTCTTTTTTTAAAAAGGGTTTGTGAAGCTTTAGAAATAGGAGCACAAACAAAATGCGAGGAGGAACAGCCAGCCCCTCAATCTTCGACCTTTTTTAATTGCTAGTCCCCGTCAGGGCCAACGTGAACACAAAGGAGATGCAGAGCTGGCAGGGTGCTTCTGTGCAACTTGTGGTTGAGCGAGAGATCTCCTAGGAGTTTGCTCCCTCTGCTCTGAGTGCTTTCTGTTGGGAGTCAGTCAATGGCTTTGTCAAATGCTCCTGCTAACTGTTAATGGTACTTCGGCTTGCTGAGCCAAGTGAGGGAGGGCACTGTTGGACAAGAGAAGAGGCTGCAGCAGGTACGCCTGTGGAAGAACACGGTAATAGGACCTTGTTCAGGGTTGAAGCCCCCGCATAACCTGTCCAAAGCACCTGACTACTTACTGACACAGAGCTCCAACAGGATTCCCGGTAATCTTGTGAAGTGGAGCTGGGTGAGTGGTGATTTTGTCGGGTGAAGCAGGTGTTTAAGTCACTGAATCCTTCCCACCCTTCAAATTGTACCTTCTTCTCCTGCGTGCTCCTTCTCGAGCGTGCCATGCCCCCTGGTGCTGGAAGGAAGAAGCTCTGCCATCTTTGGTGTAAGAATAGGATAGCTCTCAGGTGTGGTCCTGCTGGCATGGGGCTGCGGGGCTCTGCTGTTGGGGGTGAAGAGGATCATCAGTGTCTTTGATTCTGTTCTTTTCTAGGAGGTGAGTGTCGTGCCTGCTGAACTTTCTCAGACCCACTAGCCATGCCAGGGATTGTTGTGTTCCGCCGTCGCTGGTCTGTAGGCAGCGATGACCTCGTTTTGCCAGCAGTCTTCCTCTTCCTCCTGCATACCACCTGGTAAGTGAGAAAGGCAGGATGATGGCTTGAATTATTCCATGATTTATTTATTTATTTTTTTTTTGCTGCTCCTGTTTCTTGCAGCTGTAATTCTTCCTGCACTTATACAAGTGTCTGGAAGGCTTCTATGGGCTATTTCTGATGGACACCAGCATATTCCCAGCTGTTGGTTGTTTGGAGAAGTGCTATTCCAAGTTCCAGTTCCAAAGAAGAAGCCTGACCACTGGAGTCTGGGGCTATGTTTGTGGACAGGGGCACAGGAAAAGCAATCGGAGTAGTAGATTCCATGGGATAATGTGTCTTGACACAGATCATCAAATTGTTCTGATGGGGGGGTGGGTAGCAAGGCTTCTGCATGGCTTGTAGGGAGGGGATTTCCAGAACAAATTAATATTAATTGTCAGCAGCCAAGTTAGGTGGGACACTGAGGATCCTCAGTAACTTGGAGGAGAGCAGGTGTGGGATATTGCATGTGGCTTTCTTTGGCTTCCTGTGGTAACGAGCTGGTTTGTGACTGGCAGGTTTGTGATCCTCTCCGTGGTGCTCTTTGGGCTGGTGTACAACCCCAACGAGACCTGCTCGCTTAACTTGGTGGACCACGGCAGAGGCTACCTGGGCATCCTGCTCAGTTGTATGATCGCAGAGGTGGCAATCATCTGGCTCAGCATGCGAGGCAGCATCCTGTACACAGAGCCCCGGGACTCCATGCAGTATGTGCTCTATGTCAGACTGGGTAAGAGGCAGCGGCCTGAGGCCTCCTAATGACTCAGCCTCCACACTGCCATCTGCTATCGCAGAAGACTTCTCTCCCCACACCCTGACAAACACACAGCTTCTGAAAGACATCCAGATGGCCACTTGTATGTGATATGCATCTGAATACATCACATATACTGCACCCTGTCATTGCTGTAAGACTCTCATGCAGTGCCCCAAATATCTTTCTAGCAAACCTTTAACTTGTCATCCTCATTGCGATGCAGGTACATCCTTTTCCTCTAAGAAAATATGCTCCCCTTCTGTCTTGCAACACAGATCTGCCACAGTGAGATGCATCTACACCTCTCTCCCACCTTTTTTCCACAAGTTTTCCTATGATACAGGCATATGCCTTTGTAAATCATGGCTGTTCTCACCCTGAGGCATGTGCATGTCCTTGCCTGTCATATATATACTTAAATCTGCATCCACCTACCTCGAGACGTACCTGACCTCTTGACTCACATGTGATGCATCTCTCCATCCAGCAACCTGCACTCTGATACTCTACCTCCAGGCACTGGGAGATAAATAGGTTTGCCACCTGCTCACTGGTTGCATTCTCTCTCTTAGGGTGCATATTTATCTTGTGTTCCTAAAAACATTTCCTGTTTTGCTCACTCACCAAGAACTAGGCTGGAAAAGGGATTGTTCTTTAGTCTGTCATTCAGGGTTTCCATTTTAGTTTTTCTTCTCTCCTCTGGTATTCCAGAATAGAATACTGCTATTCTCTTCTAGATACAGAAACTTGATTGGATTTTTTTTTTTTTTGCTAGGTGACGATTCTAAGAGAATCTTTCGGAGAGGCAGAGTCAAGTCCATTCCAACAAAGCACTGCATGTTTTTGCATCGCATGTTTTTGCTGGATTGTTTTCATGCAAAATTTGCTAAAATATGGGTAACCTTGCTTGAAAGCTCTGTCTGGGAGACATTTCCGCCTTTGAGTGCTAAGTGCAAATCATTAACATGAAGAGCAAACAAATATTTCTCTCCAGTTTCCCAGACACACTGCGGTCTCCCTAGGGAAGCACGTAGAGCCTGATAGCTTGAGTAACACTGTTAAAAACAGACTAAATGGGGCAAGGGAGGGAGAGAGAATCCAAAGAGCCATTTTCCTACCCAGGAATAATCCAGATTTCTTTCCTGCCTGTGTTAAACCATACCCATGTTCAGATTCTGTTTTAACACTAACATGGGTCTTATGTATGTTTAGCTGATGTTTTTTACTCTTAACAGTTTTGTCAGCTCTGATGATAGACATAGGGCCGTGACCTTTTCATGGGCAAGGTCTGTGTGATTGTCCTGTTTCAGCATGTGATATTTAGTGCCTACAAACCTAAAGATATAGCTCTGATGTGAGCCCACAACGGCCTTGTCTGTGCTGCTGCTGCTCCTGCTCTGCAGCTGGTACTCTCAGAGGAGAGGTCAGCTAAGGAGGGCAAAGCCGAGTGCCACTTCAGAACATAGTTTGCGCTGATGAGGAGCTGGGTCCAGCTCTGGTTTCTGGCCCATCGCTCCTGCAAACTGTTTGCTACCTGGCTCTTTGAACTAGTCTTTCTGGGATGGTGGAGTCTCTAGCAGACCACGTGCGGTCCGATACCGTGCCCATGTGTAGATGAGGAGGGTGGATGGTCAGGCATCAGGCCGGAACGTGGCTTCAGTCTCGGCTCCACCAACGGCATGCTAGGCGTATCAAAGTAAGCTGTTTACCCTCTCGGTACCCGACTCCCCATCTGTACTTTGGGGTTGTAATGCATTGAGAAAGTGAGGATGGGCACTTCGTAGCATTCCCCAACTTCTTTGAACCACTGTCAATCCCCAGTTTCTTGCTCACTGCCAGGGTATCGTGCAGAACTGAGGAGCCAGTAAAGGCTTCCTTCAGGACTGCACCCTGGCAACTGTTGCTGTAAGGACTGCAAAGGACAGAGGTGATGGGAATGTGCTCAGTGTAGTAAGCAGAATTAATCTTGGGTACACATCACTATTTACTCCATTTCTTTGAATCAGGCCGGCTCTTTGAGGTGGTTGAGAATCACCTAGGTGATGATTCTTATTACCTGGGAGTCTTTCCACTGTCATGGGTGGAAGGTTGATTCACACCTCTGCAGCCAGAGTACTTGCACATGCAGAGCTGTGTGGTCCCTGTGTCACTTAGGAGTAGTTACTGTTAAGGAGGCATTATGTTTTTGGTTCGCTTTCTTGAATAACTCCTTCCAAAGCACTGGGGCCCAGTCCTGCCATCACTTAGCCTGTGCCACTGTTCTAAAGAAGCTGTCTTTGAGATTCCTCTCCAGAAGATGAGGAGAGGCAGTCATTAATCCTTAGGGAGATGCTGCTACTATTCATTGTGTTCCTTTTGTTTCAGCTATCTTGGTGATTGAGTTTGTGTATGCTATTGTGGGCATCATTTGGCTAACGCAGTACTACACTTCCTGCAATGATATCACCGCAAAGAGTGTCACTTTGGGTATGTATTTGGAATGTGGTTTGTGTGCATTCCTGTGTATGCGCAGACATCCTCTTGCCTTGGAGAGCTAATTCATTCATGCATGTGGGGATTGACTGTTGGAAGTGGATTATAGCTGTAAATGTAGTGCTTGTTTTCCTGAGACATTAGAGCTCAGAACAGTTGTTCTATTCATTTGTTTGTGCTGTCTGCACTGAGGCAAGGATTCATGTTCCCATGGAAGGGTCTGGCTGAGGAGTCTGAAAGACCTGGTTCCTCTTCTGTTCAAAATGGCTTTACCATTTTTCTAGAACTTGTTTTCAATCCCTCAGTGGACTGATTGGGGGCCGATGGTAATGTTACAGTCCACCAGTACTCAATGAGTACAGTACTCAATGAGTGTTTAATGGCCTTCTGCACGGGCAATCTCCTAGAACAGCTGGAAAACCTAGCTGTGGTCAGAAGCCTTTGCAGAGGATATTTACTTGTGCTGCACCTGGCTGCAAAAGTATTTGGGTTAAATTCCTCTGTCTGCCCTGCAGCAACGGAGAGGTACGTGTGATGTCTGTGGAGAAGAGCAGAGAACGACGATGCTGCCAAGACTTAAGGGCAGTGCACCTGACTCCTCTCCTTTCTTTGTAGGAATGGTTGTGTGCAACTGGGTTGTCATCCTGAGTGTCTGCATCACGGTCCTGTGCGTCTTCGACCCGACAGGCCGGACCTTTGTCAAACTGCGTGCCACGAAGCGGAGACAGCGCAACTTGAGGACATACAACCTGCGGTAAAGCAGCATTTCTGGAAGGGCGCCCTGCTTTCTTTGGTTCTTGGCATTCTCCCTGCCTTGCTTCAGGGAGCATTCAGCTTCAGGCGTTGCTTCCCTTTGGTGAGGGTGATTTTGGAGGAACGCAGCGCAGACTGTCAGGTGCTGTGTGTGGGCATCTGTATCTAAAGGAGGCAAAGCAACGAGGTATCTGGATGGATTATGCATTAGTCACTGGTTTTGTAAATACTTGCTAGCCCCTTGAACCACAGTGCTGATCATAACAGCTTGTTTGTCTGTCCTGTAACATTGTGTTTTGCCTAGTAACAGCAAGGCAATGCTTAGATTTTGCTTAGGTAGAGGCATCTTTTTCCAAAGCCCACTTCCTCCTTTATTTTTATCTGCAAAATAGGACCTTTTGGCCTGAGTTTTCTTGTATTTGGTTTTGGCCAGGAAACAGTTTCTTTTGTGTTGGAAGCTAGATGTTTTAATTAAGAATTGATTGCATCTTTGAGCTACCCAGATGGGGATGTGAAAGCTTTTTTCACCAAGCAAGGCATTTTTCAGAAGCTTTTTCCAGTAGTGGGACAACACAAACAGGCTTTTGTTTTATTATGCAGTCTTGACATATGTAACTGTCAGCAAGGAATGTGGCTTTGTAGGACTGAGGGCATTATGTTTTGAATGTTAAAAATGAGACTTTTAAAAAAATATTCTGCAAATTTTGTATTTCTCATTGGGAATGTATATTCAAGGAGTGTGTTGAATATGTGCTCATTCAGTGTCTTGAAATGGGATACTTCAGACTGTATTTTTCTGTAGGGGAAAAAAAAGTCCTTAGACTCTTCTAAGGACCACACAGCAAGCTTTGTTTGAAGGCAAGCTTTGTTTGAAGGAGCCTGGTTTTTACTGCAGAATATAAGATGCTCTTTCTTACCTTTCCAGTATGTTACTAACGCTGTCCTTGGATGTTCAGTTAGTGCCCTGTAAGCCTAATGTGTGCAGTTGCTGCATTATGATAAAGACATTCCCAGGCAGATCTGGATGAGAAGCTGGAAGATACTATGAAGATACTGTGGATCTAGTACCCCACAAAAAATATGAACTGTTGGGCTTAATCAGTTTTTTTTTCCAAAGGGAAAACTGACTGCCACAGGTTACGAAGTTCTTTTTGCTGGAGAACTTAAGGTAGAATAAAACAAAACACCAAAAATGATCTTCCCTCTGGAATTTTAAGATCCCAGACAACTGAGTGAAGGTATTTGTCCCTTGGGCCATGGCCAGGTTTTTCCCTCCAGGCCTGTAACATTTTCAGAGAGCTTGTGCCTGCTGTTTGCAGATTTCTACTGTAGAAAGGGGAGCATTAACAGATGTTAACAAGCAAAATGCTGTGGGCTGTAATGTGAAAGGGAAACATAAAATATTACTACGTGTTTGCTACTAAAGCAGTTGTTTCCAGAGTATATTTTGAAATTCTCCACTTAAAACAATCCTTCTGAGGAATATGCTTTGAAATTTTCTGCCTGTTTCTGGACTGTGATTCTGCAAGATGCTGAGGACCAGCCATTCCTATCGAAGTCCCCCGGTCTGCAGTGATAGAGCCTTCTGACGTTACAGCAGTAATTTGACCTTTGCATTACCTTAATCTGAGCCATATTTCCTCTGTCTTAACTCATGAAAGTACTTGGTTGGTTTGTCACATTTAGGAGACATGTGACTTTGGCTTCCTTTTTGTGGTACTCTGTAACTTACTGGACTCCGCTACACAGTGGTTTTCCTTTACTGGTGGCATCTTGATGTGTGGGGGCTTTTACAGTCTTGCAGAGCTAACAAAATAAATCAAAACAAAACAAATGACTCAATTAATTGTGCTGAGACTTTTCTAAGAAACTCGCTCTAGGGCTCATAATAAACATGTGGAAGTTCAGTGTTAGGAAGAAAGAATTTGGGAAAAGTTGGAGTGAAAATAGCTCAGAGCACACTGGCTTTTCAGCCCCCGCGGTGAAGTTGTGAAGTTCTTTGCATTGCTGTCTGAGTTCTCTGGAGTTTTAGTAGAGCAAACTGGCATTGCCAACTCTGTCTTAAGACCCACGTATTCCTGTTCCACTTTTTGGAATCTTCCTTGGAGGTTATGGGTAGTTTTAAAATGTTCAGGCATGAGCTGATGGATAGCCCTGCAGAATCTCCTCCTCCTGTTGCAGGCAGATACTTGTTTACCAGCATCTTTTTCTGCCAGGTGCAACCCACTCTTTGTGCTTGGGATCTTCCTGATGTGATCATTTGGCAGAAAACTGGTGGTCTTCTTGATTTGGTCTTGATTAATTAACATGGGTCTGACCCATGTTAAGTTAGTGTTCACGTAAAAAAGATCCTGCATTAGAAGAGCTGTGGACTTCCTCACATGCAGGTGGCATGGCTGTCTGGCAAAAAAAAAAGTCACCTGCTTCAACAGCGCCAAGTCTGACTTGATCTCAGGTTTGTTCTGCAGGAATGCTAGTTAAACATAAGGGACTGTCACCCTACAAAGTGTTGTAACTAGGGCAAGCTCACGACAGTGGAATGAACTCAGCAGTAGTTTATTTTAAATAGGGTTGTCCGGTTAGCTAATTTTGAACTGAAATTGAAATGTCATATAAACCAAATGTGGGTTGAGTGAAACCTTCTGTATTTAGGCTCTTTTAACCTTTAATAAATTGAAAGAGAACGTTTAGCTTGCTTTTCCTTTTTCAGATTAAAGTTATGCACCGTACTTGAAAAAAGAACAGACTTTTTTTCAGTTCTATATTACTGCATTACTTAGCATAAATATATATATCCAAATAAGCAATTTATTGGAAAGATTTGCACAGCTCTTATTGTAAGTGCTCAGTGTCTTTTGTAACCCTCCCCATAAAAAAAAAAAAAGTAAAGTGTTTCCACTGAGTGGTAGTACGTCAGAGCTACCAAGTTTCTGATGCAGCTACCAAGTTTCCAGTAGAAACTCCTTCCATTCAGAGAATCATAGAATGGCTCAGCTTGGAAGGGACCTTAAAGATCATCTAGTTCCAAAGAGGTGGAACACCTCTTCTGTGCACCGCCAGGTGCTTGGACATGCTGCTTTCAGCAGATGATATAGAACAACCATCTTGCTCAGGAAGGATGCCATCTCAGTCTTTAAACTGTGTGAGGTCTTCTTTTCTCTGCTAGAGCAACATAAAAGTATGGCTTAGGATGCGTTTTACCTGTGGCTACATGGTTTATGTATTGGATCATACTGTTGTTTTGTCACGTTCTCCTGCCTGTCCTCATGTGCCAACCTACCCCTTTATTTCTTTACTGTAGACACCGCCTGGAAGAAGGGCAGGCCAGCAGCTGGACTCGCCGACTCAAAGTTTTTCTTTGCTGCACGCGGACAAAAGACTCTCAGTCGGTAGGTACCAAGTGTCTCCTGTCAGAGAGCAAGCTCCGTGTGTGGCTGACGGTACATGGGACTCAGCAGAGCACAGCAGTGTGGGATTCCTGCTGTCAAACCTGGACATGTCGCATTTCCTTGTGAGCGTTCTTTGAGATCTGGAGCCACAATGAGTCCAGTAAGCCTTGACAGCAGTGCATGCAAGGATCGAAGATGTCTTCCAAGAAGCAGCAAGCTGAGCTGCCTCCCAGAATGAAAAGGCTTGACGTTTTGCTGTATGCTAGTTCCTTTTCCTTTCTTTCAGCCTGAGTGGGTTGAATTTACAGTTCCTTTTCTGCAGGAGGGAACCTGGGTATCCCATGCAAAAACAGAAGTTGCTGTTTCCCTTTAGGTGCAGATTTTCACCTTTCAACATTGCTGGGGAGGGCAGTTGTCTTTTTTAAAAGAGCCAGTCTTAACCTTCTGGTTTTGAGTATTACAGGATGCTCTCTAGGACAGGTAATAGCACAGAAAAGCAATGTTGTTTGTCAGTTTTAAGCTCTTCTCCTGAAGTTGTTCTTTACCTTGCTGTTGTGGCAAACTGGGGTGATTTTAAGTGAAGATACTGGTGGAAAGATACATTTTTCATCAATTTAGGTTCAGCACTTGACAGCACTTTGGTCGGCTTCAGTTTCCTTTTGCTTAGGCAGTTTCTCTTACTGTTTGAGTTTGTCTTTTATGCTTCAAAAAGAGACCTCTTTGAAGGTGGGGAAAAGGTAAACCTGTCAGAATTGGCAAAGGATTATTTGTAGATACCAACTGGTCCAAACCTACCATCTAATCCATGGATTCAAATGAAGATTGACACTTTGAAGTTTTTATGTGCTACAGCTGGTACTTTCCCTTGCAGAAAACAGCTAGGGGGGGTGGGGTGGGGTGGGGAAGAGGGAACACAGGAGGGTAAGGGGTTGATTTTTGCTTCCATAAAAGTTAGCAGCCCATTCATTCCTATTGAAAGCAGTGGGAGCAGGTTTTTATATGTTAAGGTGGTATTCAACAGGACTCCCAGTGACCTGGTGGAGAGGTGAATAGTAAGGTAAAGAATTTTGCTGATGATTTTACTATTTAGGTTGGTGAGAATTAAGAGTATCTTAGAACTCCTGAAGGACCAAGCAGAACAAGGGAATTATCGATGATAAACGAAAGTCATAATAGAAAAGGATGAGGTGATGCATACGCATCTGAAGAAACAAATTACTCACACACACTGATAGGCTCTGAATTAGTTACAACCTCTCAGGAAAAGAGCTAGGAGTTATCAAGGGCACCTCAACAAAGACATCAGTGCACAGCAGTGACCAAAAAAAAAAAAAACACCCAGAAAAAAACATTTAACTTCAGTGGAAGGGCATAGAAAATGACAGGAAAGCCATCAAGGGACCGGCCACATCAGTGATGTTCTCACTAAATATAGTTTGATCTCCTAAAAGATGCAGCAGAAAAAGGAGCATAACGGAAGGGACGTGAGCTTGTATAGCAAGAGAAATAAGACTGGGAATTTAACCTCAAAAGGGAAAGGTGCAATAAGATGAAAAGCTGTGTAAAAATAATGGAGAGTCAGGTGAAGGCTACCTGAACATGTGTTCATCACAGATGGCAACCAGTATGAATTAGATTAAAAAGGGTTGTTGGTAAGTGCTGCGTAGTTATCCTCAGGGTGCGGTTTCCAAAGTGTGGATGGCTGCAGGAGTTGTCACAGCCCTTCTGCAGAAATCCAGCAAGTGTTCTGGTGTGCTGGTCCTGCCCGGCGCTCCTGCAGTACTGGACGAAACACCTCATGGCTCCTGGGGGACATCCGGCCCCGAGCTGCTGTCCTGCTCGGGAGGAACGGCCCAGGACTGCTGACCTTCACAGATCTGCTAGAGCTGCTTAGGAAAATCTGTCTGGAAAACTGCAACGAAACAAGCTTTGTGCCGTGGCAGCTCAAACAGCGGCGTTCCCTCAAGGGTTACGTTCTGCCCCTCTGCTTTTGGGTGCACCAGCTTCCCTCCTGCACCGCCAGCACCGCCAGGTGCCTTGCCTGGGTACCCAGAGCTGCCTGCCCGCGGGGCAGCGTGGGCACTGCAGCCTGGCTTGGGAGCCCAGAGGGGCAGCCAAATGTCCTGATTCCTGAACAAATGTATTTTATCTAGGAATGCAACATATTTCACCTCATGTCAGGATTTTTTTTTTCAAACAAACTTCTCATTCTGCCATGACTGTTGGTTTCTGCTTTTTTTCTAGTTGAGCATAAAAGCAGATACCAGAATCTTCAAATTCCTCGTGCTATTGAATTTCCACTTTACATTCAGCTTGTGTGATTTCCAGGCTCTTTTCTTTGAAGAAACAAGCTCTGACTTTGTGTGTCCTGGCATGGCAGTGTGTGGAATGAATGCATATGTAATGGATCAGAAATGAATCCTTTGCTGCCTCTCCCAGGCTTCATGGGAAAAAATGTTCTAGCAGGGGATGATTGTCCTCTGAGCTGGAAAACAGAGTTCTTCTGAGCGGACGTGGCATCAGGGCAAGAATCTGTTTTAAGGGTTTGGAGTGAAGTCTGCAACACTAAGGCTCTGCTAGCCCCAGAGCCTCCAGGGTTTGTAGCAGAACACTGCAGACAATCCTAGTGTCATATCAAGTGCTCCAGCAGAAACCCCTCCTTCGGAACAAAACACGCATGTTGGACTCTTGTTTTGACCTTTTATTTTGGTCAGAATGTTAAACGGAGGGGTTGTTATTTTGGATTAGTGGGTGTCATATTTTATTTTGAGTCCATTTGCATTTCTTGCATGCTTGTTGGAACGGTGGTAGGATTTACAGGGTCAGTACTTTGAGGACTATGTGGTTGTAATGTTGGAGAGGTTGATGCAAGTCCATTTGCTCTTCAGAGGCACAGCTGGTATGGAAACCTGCACAGTTGGCACCTGAAGTCCCATTCCTAACGATGATTTAACTTGCTCTGGTAGGCATGTGGAAAAAATACAGAAAGTAATCTCGCACTCCAGGAGTTTGTCAGAGATGAATGAATGTAGGTCATCGCCTGCCAGCCTGCTAGGGGGAAAAGGGACTTACTTTCTTGCCTGTCAAAGAGATGGAGAGATTCTGACCTGAAGACCGGCCTTTCTTCAAGTGAACAGCCCAGGCTTTCTACAGACAAGACTGCAGTCACGTGGCCTGAACTCTGTGTAAAGGATGCTATGAAAATACAGGCTTGATGAGACTGTTAAATCTTCATAGGAAAGGTTTAGCAATGGCGTGAGTGAAAATACTGACTATCTGTGTCCTACAGCACTTGCTAAGTCCCACTTTTTGTTTGTTTAGCCCTTGGGTCACTTTTGCCTTTAAGTCTGTTGTTCTGAGCGATGGCCAGATGCGTTGCCTCGCAGTCCAGCCCATCTCCAACCTCCCAAACCATTCTCACTCGAGGTCCTGTGTTCTTTCATGGTACAGAGCCAAAGGGGAAATAACATTTCTCGTCAAAATCTGTGTCACTCTGCTTCAGAGCCTTTGGGTGACTTTCGAAGATCACTTCCACTTCCCTCCCTTCTGTGGTGTCTTCCTTTTTGGGGGGGTGGTCACTTTCTCTGCTGGAACTCTGCATTTAATGACTCAGATCTCTTTTTACAGGTTTTTCTCTTCAGGCCCTTTTGCTTGGGTGTGGTCCAAGATAAACTTGGAAAAGCTTGGTAACTTGCTCAGCTCTTTCAGTACCAAAAGCTGTAATATGTAACACCTGCTTGTCGTGATTTAACTCTTTGAAATCGTATAACAAAGAGCGTGATAATAAACAATGCAAGCTACAGAGACAGCTCAGTGGCAGGATTCAGAAATCCCTCTCACTCTCCCTCTCAGAATCCCCTCTCACTTTCTCTGTGAGGTACCAGGGATGGTGAGGTCTAGCTTAAGGATGGGGAAAATGATTCCAGGACAGAGTTACGGAACTGAAGAGACTGTTAAATAGGACAAAATTGGTGCACTTTTCCTGAATTGCATTTGTTCTTTTGAAATTGCTTTTGAGGATAAAGTAGGACTCTGAGATGACACTGGATTGGGATTTGTTTGGTTCTTGGCTTACTTCCTGTGACTTATTTACAATGTAGAGACGAAAATGTTTCCCTTCCCTCCCTTTGTGTTTGCCTTGCCTGTTTTGATGTTGAGGTGGTCTGTTTATCCACACGTAGGCAACCAGCACAGTGCAAATTCAGTCTCAGCTGAGACCTATGCGTGCGACTATGTAAAATATGAAGGGTATTAATAATGATTAGGCCAGATATGGTGTTCCCTGAAGGAATCCCGTGGATGTTTTGGAGAGAGCTACAGAAATGAGGCCATTGCTGCCGCATTGGTTTTCATTCTGTGTCCTGTTTTGAGGCTCCCCACACCCAAACTCCTCCTAAACCTGTCTCTCCGTGGATTTTGCAGGACGCCTACTCTGAAATCGCCTACCTTTTTGCTGAGTTTTTCCGAGACCTTGACATCGTCCCATCTGACATCATTGCAGGCCTGGTTCTTCTGCGTCAACGGCAACGGGCAAAGCGCAATGCTGTGCTGGATGAGGTGGGTGGAGGGGGCGTGCTGCTGTGCGCGGAGGTGATGGGCATTTCACTTGGCCTCTGACTTAACCTGTTGCTCTTGTGACTTACTGTGTGAGAACTGCATGTCTCTGCCCACCTTGTTTCTGTTGTGTGAGGGGCTGTTGCCAGTCACGGAGCTGTAAAATAAAAATACTATTCTTTAGCAGCTTTTTCCGAGACTCCCAAAAGGGCCCAAATGACACTAAGTTGAGCTTGACACCTGTTGTCTTTTCTAGGCAGGTGATACCTACAGATTTAGCTCTAGACCCCAGATGGGCAACTGCCTTGAAGAAGGAGGCAGTTACTTTAAAGTGAATAGGAAGATTACTCCTTCTATACAGTGATGTAGAGAAGACTTCAGCATTTGGACAGAACTGCAGCAGGAACGTCAGGGAAAAATTCCTGAATTCTCAAGCTGTTCCTGGCATTGAGATTTCCAGATTGCTAACTCAATAGAGAAGTTGTGGTGTTTTTTCTTTTTTTTTTTTTTTTTTCCCCAGAGTTGATGTTCAGACAGCGGTGATCAAATGGGGCAGAAATCAGAACCCATTCAGGAGACTGGTCAAGATGCTTGCTAACTATCTTGTCCCGTGTTACGTAGTTCTTTCTTGTGTAGATTTTTGTCTTGGTGTCACAGAGAAGAATTTTTGTCTGTTTGTGACTTACAGGCAAACAATGACATTTTAGCTTTTCTGTCTGGGATGCCAGTGACCAGGAACACAAAGTATCTGGATCTGAAAAACACGGTAAGTCACTGGACTGTGATGCTGCAAACTCACCATACTTCCCGTGTAGCCTGTATTCTTTTTTTTCCAGTGGTTTCTCTTTTCTTCTGCCCCTCTGGAATTATCACAGAAATTAGGACTGGTACAATAGAATAAAAATGCTTGCTTTCCTGAAGCTTTGTTTTCAGATCACTTTTAAAGCATTATCTGTCTCTGTCCTCCACGTGGCAGGAAGTGGTAGTATTTCCACTCAGATAGGGAAAGACAATGTGAGGTGTCTCCAAAGCCAGATGTACAAGCTCAGTGCTGCAGCCAGGAATGTTGTGCAGAGCTCCATATGGTGGCACCAGCAGCAGAGCTCACGGAGCCCAGCAGGCAGGGCTCCGTCATGATGAGGGAAGGGAGCTTCCTGGAGCGAGATGGCCTTCCTTCCTGGGGCTGGTTCTGTCAGCAGTTCTCAGGATGGAAATGGCTGCAGTCTGCTTTATGTAAATTGAGCTTGGCTTTTCTCCTGGCATGCTCCTGTTGCAGCCCTTCATCTCTTGGCTATATTCACACTCCTTGATTAGATGATCCTGCTGCAAGAGATGCAAGGCTGACCCAATCCCAGTATCTCTGATCAAGCAATTCTGTGATTAACCTGCTTGTGGCTATGCTGTACTCTGCTGCATTTAATGCTAACATCCTGCTTGTGTTCAGCCTGTCTCCTTCTGCACAGGGTGCTTGGGGAGCAATATCAGCATGGCTTATAGAAGACAGCACTGGGGCACGTGGCCCCGCACTGTCTTTATGGTCCTCTCTGGGCATCTTCCTTATGGCCTGTGCCCATGTGGAGCAGTGTATTTAGAGAGCTCATCTTCTTGAGACTTAAACTAGTTTCTCCAGTGTTCAGTTAGGGTTGGGTGGGGCAAAACCCACAGAGAATGGCCTTCCTTTGCAGCAAGGTGTTTGATACATAGAGGAGAATGCCTATAGAATTAACTTCTGCCTTGGTTAAGCAGCTAGAAGGGCTCCTCTGATCACAAAAATGGCATAGCTATACTGGGAGGGGAGGGAGAGGATCTTTCTGAGCATAACCAGCGCACTCTCCTGCAGCCCCCTGGAAATGCTGACAGTGTTTGCTGTTCTAGTGGTGGTAAGAGAGAGCACTGATCTTCAGAAAGAAGGGTGCAGTCTAAGATGGAAAAAGGGAGACGGGAACAAATCAACGTGTTAAGAGAATAAGGCCTTTAGTGAGTCTCTTGTCTCTTTCAGCAAGAGATGCAGCGATACAAAGAGGTGTGTTACTACATGCTGTTTGCCCTGGCGGCCTATGGCTGGCCCATATACCTGATGAGGAAGCCCACATGTGGACTCTGTCGCCTGGCCAGATCCTGCTCGTGAGTGGCCGTCCTGTCTATCGCTCTGCCTTCTCTTCTTTCCTCTTCCCTTCTGTTTTTCCCTGATTTAGAATTCTCCTTTCTTTCATCAGTTTGCTCTCTCCCTTATTCTTCAGTTACTTCCTTCTCCTTTGCTCTTCTGCTTTTATTTCTGTTTCCCTTCATATGCTGTCTCTATCTCTTTTCCTTCATTCTCATATCTTTCTTCTGTCTTTCTTACAGTTGCTTATCTTCTTACCTCGTTAAATAAACCAGACTGTCATATGCTCTATCCTCTCTGGTGCACTAAGGATCACGCCAGTCCTGTGCAGTTTGGACAGCCAGTGGAGAGAACTCATCTGGCTTTCATCTGACTGCTTTCAAGCTGAGTCAAAATAGCTGTCTTAGAGTGCAGAAATCAGATTTATCAGCAAGCCCAGATATGCAGGGAGTTGACATTTGGGTCTTTATTAAAGCATCAATGAGACTTGGCCAGAGTTTGTGCTGTGCTCTCTCTAATTGTTTTTTTCTGCCATGCTGTACAGTTCTCACCTCACAGAAGCAATGCTGTAGTACAGTTCAGGATTGCATAGTTTTAAATGTTTGCTTTTAGCTGCTGTAATGCTGTCATCAGATTCTCTTTGGGGTTGAGCTTTTTGCACTTATGCAAGCAATTTCTTTTCACTTTTACATGTGAAACATCTTTCAAGGAAAGGAAGAAAAAATCTGCTTCCGTTGTGGTTCTGGGATGACTCTAGACCTGTTTTGTTGTTTATTATAAATAGATATACATCTAATAAATGCTATCTGCTTGTGTGTTGAAGCAATAGAGGAATTGTGCCATTAAGCACAGTATTCACTTAGGAGAGATCCCAGCCCTACCGTGGAGTGATTCCTTGGAGACTGGTTGCACTGTAGCTCTCCCTGGTGCCCAGAAAGAAAACTGCATTAGAGCCCAGTGCCCCTTTTTGATGCCGAAACATGATTTGTGTGCTGTTTTGTGCAAGAGCTTCAGCAACTGAAGGAAACCATTTCTGTCAAGATGAGGCCAGTGTGTCTTGCAGGGTCCCCCTTCCTTTCCCTCATCTCTAGGCATTCCACTCTAAAAGTCAGTCTCTTCCACATTCCTCTTTCCTCAAAGCTCTCTCATTATTTTTTTCTTCTGCAGATGTTGCTGTCTCTGTCCCTCACGTCCCCGCTATGCACCTAGCGTCACCATTGAGGAGGATAATTGCTGTGGCTGCAATGCCATTGCCATCCGGCGCCACTTCTTGGATGAGAATATGACCTCGGTGGACATCGTTTATACTTCTTGTCATGATGCGGTAAGGAGTCTGCAACCCCTTTCATACTTGGGGCATGTTCCTACGGTCCCTCCTAATGGGGCTCACATGCTTCCAGATGTGGTACAAAAGAAGGAAACTTGAACTTTTTCCTATCTCTCTGCCAAGAAATTCTGCCCCTTGGACAGAAATATTTGTTACTGCCAAAATCAGATCGTTCAGAGGAGTGCTTACCTGTAAGGCATGGTCTGTCAAGCTGCTGTGCATGCTTTTCCCTGAGCAGGAGAATATGTAAACAGGAATGTTTCACCTGAGCGCTACAGTAGTGGATCTTTTCCAGGTTTATGAAACTCCTTTCTATGTGGCTGTGGACCATGATAAGAAGAAGGTGGTCATTAGTATCCGAGGAACGCTGTCTCCAAAAGTAAGTGCACTGTAAGACCTCATCTACCCTTGGCCACCCTAGCAAACTTTCAGGATAGTCTGAGACCTTCCTGACTTGCCCTTGCAGTTTGACTTATCTGAAACACGGTGACTTCTTTTCTTCAGGATGCCTTGACTGACCTAACTGGGGATGCAGAGCGCCTTCCAGTGGAGGGTCACCATGGGACGTGGCTGGGACACAAGGTATGTAAGAAAACACTTCTTATTTTGATGTTTTGGATTAAAAAAAAAAAATACAGGGGAAAAAAAAATATTAAACTGCTTGAGGTGTTAAGGGTGTTATGTAACTGCAGTGAAATGGCTATGAGAGGTAAAATAAATAAATCATTAAATTGTAACAGTTAAAATCAATCTGTAATAATAATAAAACATCAAAAAAAAAAAAAGCAACATGCAATTAGTAAAAACCAAGCTGCAAAAGGAATCCGTGGAGACCTAGAACAAAATTATTGGTGTCATTGAAATTACTTTTTCTTCCAATGACCTTTTCAAAATTTGCAATCAAACCCCAACAATATGTTTAAAATTCTGTTGCAATGGGATAGTCATTGAACCTCGTAAAACGATATTGGCAGGACTTGCTTCTGTGTAATTAGACTGATGCTGTGTATCTGTGTTAATGATCGGGAGTGGGCTGACTAAATCAATTTGGTATAGAGCTCACCTTTGCCCCAGTCCAGCAAAGTAATGACACGTGCCGAGTTTTAAGATTATCAGGAATTTGGCAGCCTCTCAAGATGCCATGCCAGACTGGGAAGGAAAAATACAAACTGGAGGTTGTGTGTGTTGGAAGGAATGTAGTGGCTGCTAGGAAATGCAGTTCAGGCAGACAAGATGCCGCTGATATCCGGTCAGGGTCTCTTCAGGGCAGGATATTGAGCTCAGCTCTTCGGCAGCCGTGAGCTGTGAGCTCCTGCTTTGTTCCCAATGTCCTTCCAGATCACCTCTTCTGTGCTTTGATGCGTTGCTTTAGGAAGTGGAGCATTAGTAGCTGATAACTGCGTACTCAGATGCTTAGATATGGGTCTGATAAAGAAGCCAGATACCCAAGAAAGAGCTGTTGGGACTCTGTGGTCTTGAAGGAATTTCTGACACACTTCCAGAAAGTGTGTTCTTGAAAGCAGTATTTTGTAGCTCCTCTTTGGATAATGAGTGTTTCTTTTTTTCCCAAAAATGAGAAAATGAATTGACATAGTGATTACACAGGACGTCATATAGAAACACAGATAAATGAGGAAGTGTTTTGTCACATAATTGATATTTAGATATCTGAGCCTTTACTACTCATTTAACGTTTCTGAAGTGTTACGTCTGCAGTTGAAGATAATGTTACTTGGTTTTATACTAATTCATTTAGTTCAAAAGGGCTTTGCATAATCATTGTGATAAGCAGTTCACAAGTATAAAAAAAAAAAGGAAACTGAAGGAAAGTAAGGGAAATTTGTTCTATTTTAAATGTGCAGAAAAACTAGTAATACCTGCAGAAGTTAGTTTTCCCTTTTTGATCTCTTTTGTGTGACAATATTCATATGCCCATAACTTATGAAACATTATCAGATCACTTCCTGTGTTGTATATTGAATTTTTATTTGGTGTTTGTATTATTTCTCTTTCTATTGTTACTCGTACAGAAATACAGCTTTATTGCAAATTATTATCAATATTAATCTTGAGACAATAATGTACTGTTGATTCCTGAGGGAAGCTAATGAAGATAATAGAATTTAAAAATGCCTGTTTTAATGCATTTTTAATGTCCAGAAGTCAACTTTAATATAAAAGTAGATGAAGTATCTTGCTAACACATTTAATTTGAAGAAAAGTATTTGACCGTTTGGGAGCTTCCTGTAAGTTGTTTGGCTTCTGTTATTTTTCTTGCTGATTCTGTCCTGCACACCCAGCAGTCTGGGAGCCAGCCTGTCAAGTTGCTTCACGCAGTGTCGATCAGACATCTTACAAATTAAAACTCTTGATGTTTACATGAGCCTTCTCATCACTCCACTGGTACCACAGCTGAAAGTGTTTGATTGTTTGGGTTGTTGTGAGTGCCACAGTTAACATTTGTTAGGTCTCTGAGCTATTTTGGGTCAGAAAAATCATAGCTGTAACTAAGGTTTATGGGTTGATGTGCCAAAAAAAAAAAATATAAGTAGGGGATTATTGCAACTTAAAGAGGAAATTAACAACAAAAAGATCTAACTTTGCCATTTGAGATAGAATCCGTTTATTTTTATAACAAAGATCGTTTAAAAATAATCATAAGTGAAGGGCATGAATCCATGGTTAGTTCTGTTGAACCTGTATAGATCAAAGCTGCTCAAGTGATGACGTTATGGAGGTTTGTATCATGCTGTTTAGCCAGCCAGGATGACAGCGAGTAGCTGCTAAAAAGGAAGCTCTGAAAGCTCAGCCATGATAGCAGCCCTCACCAGTTTGATAGAACAATCAGTAATAGCAATAACTTTCAAGTTCTTTTCTACCACGTAAATGCCCTCAGTTGTGGGTTTTCACACACACGATTCAAATATTATAGAGAAGTTTTGTGCTGTCAATTGGTGAAGGAATACAGAATGTTTCCTACTTTTCCTAGACCTCCAGTCTGTTTGGTTATTTACATGTTTAAAATTAAACCCAGTTAGTTTTATTCTTTTGAAACTTGTGAAACAATATCCACTTTAACAGAAAGCCTAAATGCAACTTTGGTAAGTCTCATTCCATAATGTTAAAATCACTGTCTATGTTAGAATGTGCTGTAATGTAATTATCAAAAATATAGATATAAGGCTGACTAACAGCCCATTAGTGATATCACCGCGGATTTAGGTCATGCTTTTCAAAAATAGGATCCTATATTCATGTTAGAAATTTATATAAGTAGCCTGCCATTCACTTCTCATTAGAGTTGGAAATGGAGACTCTTCTGAATGCAGCTGAAGCTGGCTAGCTGCTGAGAGATCTGAACACAGGCATGAAATATCATGGCATCTGCTTTTTTTTGATAATGACAGTAGCATTACAGATGTCCCATTTCTGGGCTCAGCAAAATCACCTGTGTTCTTTTTCTTCAATAGGCAGATGGGTTTGATGGTATGTTTGATATTGAGGACTTTGACAATTCCACATTTCTTTGCTTTTTGAGGGGACTGTGAATTCTTTTGTGCCTTTGAGATTAAACGGTGCTCAATAATATTCATTTTGTACTGTTTTCTACAGTTTTCAGGTAGGAGTGTAATGGAAAATAGCAGAGGAGATGATCCTCCCTGGCTTTTGGCCAGCCCAGGCAGTGTGAATTACTTGAGATCTGTAATCAACGAATTAGAAGTAGCCAATTTCTGTTTACCTGCGTTCACCCTGGACTACATCACTGTTTTTAGCCTTTGCAGTTCAGGCTTTCTCACCATTGAATATAAACTGTAATAAAGGCATAACCAAGAATTTATGCGACAGACCAAATTCTAGTCATTTGTTTATATTAGAGTTTAACTGCATCTCTATTATGCAGAGGGAGACAAACTCTTTAAATGCAGCCATCAGCTGGGAGAGAGGGTAGATGTTTAGAACCAGACTATCAGTTTTTTTCCCATCTTCCAGCAGTTCTTAGCTTCTAGGAAATAAAAACCTTTAAAAATTTGCAGTTAATGTCCTTTGACAGCAGAATCCACTTAATAGCTGCTGCTGCCTGCAGTCATCAGTAACTCTTTCCTACACAGACAGAGCTGCCACTTTTTCCCTCCAGTTATGTCTTGGTGTTTGTGCTGTTGCCCTGTGAACTTGTTAGGCTAGCACATGCTTTGATTTGCAGATTTCTATGGAAGAGTACGGTTCTGTTGTTAAGATACTGACTTGCAGAAAATCAAAGTTTGGTTCTCCTGCTCTACTGCAGGTCTCAATGTGAGCTGAACTACCAGATACACAGCCTTGTGTTTAAGTTAGGGTATTTTTTTTTTTTCTCCAGACTTTACACCACAAGCCTAGGATCTGTGAGGGTTGTCATAAGTTAAGAACTGTCATTACTCTTAAACAATCTATGGCTCTGGTAATCAATGAGCCAAGACGTGTCTCTAATGGAGTCTTTTCCTAAATGTGGAGTGGAGTCAGTATTCCTCCTCAGCCTTGACACGTGCTCTGTGGCACTCTAGAGATTGCACAGAGGTCAGGGCAGTTTGGTGCCTCCTAGGTGTTTACACCAGTGCTGATCTGCAGCCATTAATATCCTATTCTGTCTTTGTGTTTGCCCTCAGGGAATGGTGCTATCCGCCGAGTACATCAAGAAGAAATTGGAGCAAGAAATGGTGCTTTCTCAAGCTTTTGGACGAGACTTGGTGAGCATTAGGTTTTTTTAATCACTGCAGATTGTAAAGAAGTTGAGATTTTCCTAAAATGCTGATTTTTCAACCTCCATGTCCCTGAATCTGTTGTACTAACTTCTAAAATCTTCCTTCCAATTCCTGTCCCTCTGGATTTCCAGATGGGCCATGAGTTACTTATTCCCAGAAAGCTTATTTTTATTTTGAAGCCTTCTACCCAACAGTACTGTAGAGCTCCTGATTTTTTTTTTTTATTCCTCGGGCAAAGCTAAGGCAGGAAGTCCCATTCATTGGCACTGCAGTAACAGGGAGCATTAAAAACAAATCAACAGGAACTAAAATCCCATCTCTATGGAGATTCTCTTTGGAGACAGCAGTGGGATGCCATGCTGACTGTCTGTGTGTGCACATTTCTTGTGATAGAAAGCTATAGGAAAAACCCAAGAGAGACGTTATGAAGAAGCTTACCTTAGCTTCTGTGTCACTAAAGGCACAGTCACTGTCCCCACTGGGGAGGGATCTTCTGAACTGCCTAATTCCCTGCTGCCAGACAGCTGTCCTTTTCTCATGCCCAAATAATGTCTTGGCCTGAGCAGGCCCATGGGAAATTAGGCACTGCTCAAGGGAGAAAGAAAAGGAGAAGAGGGTTATAAAAGGCCTGACGCTTCCCTGGAACTGGTGTTGCACTAAGTCAGTGCAGAAGTGTCTGCTTTGTGATGTTCAGTAGGTGAAAGAAGAGATGCATAGACATCTGACTTCTTTTATCATGCTTTATTCCTCTATGCCCAGAAAACTCACTGGTTTTAAGTGAGCTGTTGCTCATGAAGATTTTTTTCCTGCTCTCCTATAGAGCTCGGTTACTATCTGACTGGTAAGGATGTGGTGGCGTTTGAAGCTCTATACTTCGGGTGCTTTCTGCGTGTGATGATAGGTAACATGTCTGGTTCTGTTTGAAGCTGGCTTCATGTATGGTAGGTCCAATTTCTAATTGATGTAATATAGCGTTACTAGCTGGACCTGACCCACAAAGGTGGAGAGAGAGCTTGATTAATGAGATGGAACTACTGGCTTGGGTTAGGAAATGAAGTACTGTCTGAAGTTGAACTTTGAAGAACATATAAAGAAGTGGTATGGGTAGAACATAAATGCCATCCGTCCCAGATCCCAAAGGTTTGTCTAGCCCAGTAGATTGTTTCTGACAGTTGCCAGTAACAGATGTTCAGGGAAAAACTGCAACAAGTGAAATGTATAAATTCTTCATTCTCTCCAAGTGTGCACCTCAACCTCACTGACTGTAGCAGGCATGATACTGACTTAGAAGTAGAACGATACAAAGATCTTTCATTCCTGCCGCTTTGTCTGTGTTCTTTTTTCACCTTATGCAGAAGTCTGTAGTCACAGCTGTGGTGACCTGATACTGTGGAGAGTAGGATCTGGGTTCTCTGTCCTTGTGTAAAGCCTACAGGGCACTGCCAGAGCTCTGAGATCTTGTATTAAAACAAGATCAAAGTTTCTCAAACATTGTCTTAATGAACTTCTAGAGTCTAAGCCATGCCTAGTGCTCTAGCCTCTGAATAACAAGAACAGTAGAAAACTTTAGAGAATAGTTTTGTCTTTGAATTACTTGTACAATTGCCAGCTCTTGGGAGCATCTGAACTTCAAAAGACTGCTGTTCCAACTGCAGGTTAGGATTTCTGTTTTTCAGCATTCACAAGCAGTGAAATTAATGAGAGCAAGTCATAATTTCTAGAACCAAGGAGACCTCTAATCCGTGAGTCTGGATTTGAATATTTTCAGAAGGTTATCAGATCTGAGGAGGAGCAAAAAGCTCATCAGATTCCAAGTAACTCAAACAACTTGAGTGTACATTGCCTTTTTTTTTCCAGGGAAGACCTAGTAGATCAAATGCTGACTCATGAAAGTGTAGGAGAGAATGAATTCCAGTGTCCCCTCAAAACAGGCGCTACTGGAAGACAGGAATGTGCCCTGTGCCCAGCTCCTGTGTGACATAGATGAACCAGTGTAAATCGAAACTGTGCTCCTGTTTCAAAATATAGCATAACTAGATCCCATTGGAGGAGGAGTTGTTTAGCTGGAATGTGGAGTGCTCACGTATAGCAAAGACTCAGAAGCTGGGGAAAGGGACAGATTTGGGGGTTTGTCAAGTTTCTTTTTGGTCTGACTTCAATTTCTTTTGTTTTTCATTTTCAGGGGAGAGGAACAAAACACTATGGCCTGATTGTGGTTGGCCATTCCCTAGGGGCTGGCACAGCTGCCATCCTGTCCTTCCTTTTGCGTCCGCAGTACCCATCACTGAAGTGCTTTGCCTATTCTCCCCCAGGTGGGCTGCTGAGGTAGGTGTTGGGTAAGGAGGTCTGGTGATAGGGTGGGGGGTGTAGCTGTAGCTGGATCAGATCCTGGTTGTGATGTTCTGATGAGTAGTAAAAGAAAGACTTTGCCCTGAGAAGCATGTAGGAAAATGTAGTGTCAGTTTATAGGACCTGAGGGTTGTTGGCAGCCCTTGTTCTCTGCTGTAGTTTAGAGTTTAGGATATGATCACAGGTGACCACTCCCAAATATTCAGCTTTGCTTACTTCTGTAGCTCTTATTTAACCCTGACTAGTGGGAAACGCAAGTTGAGTAGACAGAGTGCAATTTCCTTCCTTATTGTTTGCACAATGACAGTGTGTCCTCTCCCCATCCTCTGTGAATAGGTGTACAGAATGGGAGATGGAGGCGTTTACATTTGGTCAAACATCAGATCAGTTTGGGCTCCTTTTGCAACTGACAAAGAAATTGGCACTTCCAAAGTGTGATTTCTGTCATTTTAAAGTGGGTGCCTAAAATAGTTCAGGGGGATTGTGCTGCTTTGCCTGTTTCTCTCCTTTGGTTGTAGGGGGAATCTAGGGTAGCTGCCTCATGTCTGAAGAGAGGTATTGAATTTCTCCTGCTGTAAACTGGAGCAGACCTGCAGATAGTGTTATTTGCATGGCAGCCAAATAACATCTCACTTGGTTGCTGTGAAATAAGGTCTTTCCAGTCGTGATGGGCACCGTGAGTGCACTTAGAAGGACCTATGGATTACAACCTTCTCGTTGTAGTTACTGCATCATGTTCCAGCAGCAGCCAAGGGATTTTAACCATCCTGCTAATGATTCTGGACATTAGCATGCCTTATTGTGACAATAATGCCTAGTCATCTGCAGCTATAGAGGAATTGCTCTGCAGAATGTTTCCTGGGAGTTTTTTTTAGCTTTCTGCTCAGAGCTTTCCCTCCTGAGTTCCCTTGATAGCACAGGCCAAACCGTACTGTGCCACCTCAACTGTCTGAGTTCAAGGAGGTGCCTCTGACTGCCACACTTCTGTTGCACTGTGCATCGTGCCCAGGATCATCTCTAGGTCAGTGGTGCTGGCGGCCTCTACCTGTGGTGACTGATTCAGAAGAAACGTCTTTAGAAGGTAGCTGACTACAGAATGAGCTCAAGGAGTGGAACCCTTGATTCCCTCTTGTCTTGGTGCTCAGGTTGCTGCAGGAAGTGGCCATCTTAGTTCTACTACGGTGTCTTTTTAGAGTAGTCTCAAGAGCATGGAATATCTTCTTCCTCTCTGATCACCTGGCCATTCCCAAAGCACAGGAAAACCGCTATGAGGTGTTGAGTTAGAGAAACTTCTGTTTCTAAGCATATGCAGAGCTCTTCACAGGTAAGGAAGGAGGAGGTGTGCTGTTTGAGCTATACCCTTACAGAGCAGTGTTGCTTGGGGCATGGGATGTGAATATCAGGCTCATCTTTTTAAAGTGTGCAAGTCCTGAGGGCCTCGAGCAGCTTGGGTTGTGTGTTTTATGACCCAGGTTCACTGTCTAGTAACTTCTCAGATACCAGTGGCAAATTGGGAATGAAGTGCAGTTTGCTGCTAGTGAAACCCTGTTTGCTTCTTCTTGGTCCTGTTTCTCTTCCAGTGAGGATGCCATGGAGTATTCAAAAGAATTTGTGACTGCAGTCGTGCTTGGCAAAGATCTAGTGCCCAGGCAAGTTGAGAAGTGTCCAAATTTCTTGATTAAATATCTGCTGTTCTGTACCAAAGTCACCTGTTTCCTTTCAGAAACACCCAGATCATACCTGTCTTGTGTCCTCATTTACCTATCCTTATATGCTTCTCACTTGTCTTCCTAGTTTACCTGTATAGCTGTGTCTTTTACCTGGACGCCTATATTGGTGTTTCACACACCTTCTTATAGGCATATCCCTCTCCATCTCTGAATCAGTTGCCTGTATGATAGAAAAAAGTGAATAGCCTGCCTCTGTAATAATACTCATGGTGGTATTTGATGTGTCAATGCTATCTTCTTGGTTGTCTGTGTTAGCTCAGACCTCTTTACTCTGCCCTGAACTACATGTGCTGATTTCTTGTCATCTCCCTCATTTCTTGTCTTGGCATTTCTCACCTCTCATTGTTTGCTGTGACATTCTGCTGAACTAGGGAGCAAACAGGGCATTGAACTAGGAGCCAAACAACCTCAGTTTTATTTATTTATACACACATCCCTGTTGTGTGACTTCAGATAAATTCTCTATGTACAATATTAGGCACGTAGAGTTCAGTGGAGGAAAACTACTACGATGTTCAATATACCTCTTGTTAACTTGTATAACAAAATCCTGTCTATTCTGAAGTCTGCTTCATGGCGTTGCATAGCTCTGTGCCATCTTTCTGATTTGTGTTCTGTAGCATCCTATGCTTCATTTGTTTCTTGCTCACTTGTTTCTCTGATTGCATCGTTTCCCTCATCTGTTCATTGACCTCTCATATCTGTGTTCACCACTCTGAGTCTGCTATTGCATTTCATACTTGTTTGTTGTCACAGTGGTTTCTGTGGCCTTTTACCCTGGTTACTGGTCCCAGGTGATGCCACAACTCACCTCTGGAGTGATCTGCGTTATGGCATTGTTGTTTCTTTTATAGCATAATTTCTCATTCTTCTGTGCTGTATGTCTCTACTATCCTGTTACCTGTCTGCTGTTCCTTGCCCAGCTGTTGTAAACACGTCTTCCTCTTTTCCAGAATTGGTCTCTCTCAGCTGGAGGGATTTCGCCGTCAGCTTCTGGATGTTCTTCAGAGGAGTAACAAACCAAAGGTAAGAATGAAGATTAACAGACCCGTGAAGGGAAGCGTCTGAGCAGTGATGATAATAGCTCCATGTCACATAACAGTGCTGCAGACTTCTCCTGCACCCTAGGTCTCCTCAGGTCCACCAAGAGTGTTGCTGAGGTAACCAGAGGAGTGATAGCAACAGCAAGAAGACACCTAGAGAGGTCTGGGTTAGGAGCTACACTCTGTTTGCAGGCTGAGTTCTAGCTCTGTGATAATTCTGGCTCATGTGCTGTAACTTCACTGTTAACATGTCTAAAACAACCGAGCAGGAAGTTTTCTAATCTCGGCCTGTTCTGAAATCTCTGTTCCAAGCCTAGCTTTTCCTGGCCAACAACAAATGGTAACAGGCTGGGAAGCACGACAGTTACCTGCTTCTGGGCATTGCTGTGTGCTCTCTGGGTGGTGCTGTCCTAGGACAAGTGGCCTGCTAATGTTTTGGAGATAAGAAATGTGTAAATTTGTTCTTCCCTTGTCTTCTTTACCATTACATTGAGATGGGAAAAGCATAAGACTTGAAGATGCTTAGGGGTAAAATATTTTATAAATGATCTGTTGAGGGTAAAAAACTGAGATAACGCTTTTCTTGATAGAATTCTGTGGTTTTTGGCATTTTTTTCAGATTTTAGGATTTCTTTTTATGCATAAAGACAGACATAAAGGGAATTTTTGTCTGCCTAAGTTGTATAGTCTTGCTTCTATTGGTACATTAAAAATTCAGATTCTGTCTACCTTGCTTATCCTGGAAGATAAGTTATCCATTGGTGGACAAAGATGTGTTTGCTCTAGATCCCTAACTCTACAAAAAACATCCAGCAAAAAAAAAGATGGACAAGATTTTGCCACTTATAAGGTTAAAATTGTGAAAGGAAGGGAGAGAGAAGTAATTTTTCTGAGCAAGGTTGTTATCTCTTTCTAGATCTACTATTCAAGCAACAGGTAAATGAGCTCTGTTTTTCTCTTTTCTGGTATTAGGTATTCAGTTTAAATAAACCTACCTATAGTGTCTCGTGAGATGGCTCTTTTTCTCTGATCTTTTTCTCTTCTCCATATTCTCCTTCCTTTCCCTTGTGTTGGACAGTGGCGAATCATTGTGGGTGCTACAAAGTGCATACCCAAGTCAGAGCTCCCTGAAGAGACAGAAGAAAACTCAGTAACGAGTAATCGCCTCTGGACCCATCCCAGTGATCTGACTATTGCTCTGTCTGCAAGCACGCCGCTCTACCCACCTGGCCGCATCATCCACGTGGTGCACAATCATCCTGCAGAGCAGTGCTGGTGAGTATGCGCAGAGCTGTGAAGCCAGCCTATGGATGGGGGGTTGAAAAACCTGTTGGAAAAGACTTCCCAAGAGAGCAATCCATCTATGAAGGAGGTGACTTTTTTTCACTGCCTTATGGTGACAGTGATCGTGTCTGTGCTGTGAGGATAGAAAGATACTTGTGTTGCTGTTTGTTAGTGCAGTGCTTTAGAGGAATAGCAGTAGCATGTGTATTTAATATTTCCTCCCTCTATTTTTCCTCCTGTTGTTTTTTCTGTCTCTGTAACCTTCTGTTTTGTGCTTTTGCATGCCAAAACATTTGCCTGCTCTTTCATCCCCTGCTCCCCATTTTCTCCTCTGGATCCCAACTCCTCTTTTAGTTGCTGCGAGCAAGAGGATCCCACTTACTTTGCTATCTGGGGTGACAATAAGGCGTTTAATGAAGTGATCATCTCACCAGCGATGTTGCACGAACACCTCCCATACGTGGTCATGGAAGGGCTCAACAAGGTAATGCTGAAAATTGGGATCAGGGGGCGGGGAGGGGTCACTCAGTTCAGTAGTGTGGACTTTGGCTTGAATGCGTAGAAGACCTGGGTTTGGGCAGGAAAGGCTTGACATGATGATGCTGCTGAGGTGAGCTGTAGACACGAAATGTCCACAGAGCCAAAGTTCTGTGTGTGTACTGGAGAGCCAGGAATCCTTTTGGTGGGGTTTGGGCTTATTCACTCTTAATGCAAGAGCACTTAAAATGCCCTAATAATATCAGTGCCTTATCATTCAGGTAGTCCTCACCCAGGAGAGCTGGCTGTTTAAATATACAAGACCTTTCCCCTTTGAGGGGTCGGAGGAAAGAAGATTGTACTCTGGGCCATTTATGCGCAGGCTATTTGAGTCAAACGTGATGAGGTCTGGAAATTGAATGTGGACTTCAATCCCAATGCTCAGAGTCCCAGACTAGGTCCTCTTTCCAATTTTAATGCCATAATAATATGAGGTTGGGTGGTGTTCGGTTCAGTCTCTCAAAGCTGCCTGTTACAGCATGCAGTTCAAGTGAAATTTAGTGAGCTGTGACAGCACTGGATGTCTGTGCATGCAGCTGCATGGGGTATTTCAGAAGTCCTCCATGCTACTGTTGCAGCTGCTCTGTTAGTCTGCAGGGTGGCTGAACTTATGCTTATGTGTAATGGTTGTGGAATGAGTCTCTGCTCCTAAACTACAGTTTGTAGCCATGCAGCTCTGCCATAGAGATTTAGCCAAATCTTCTCTACTGTATTGGTTTGAAAGCTGCTCCTGCCAGCATCTCTGGGCATCTCCCCAGCACTGGATTCCTGGCAGGATAGAGCACGTCAAAATTCATTGATATAATCATTTATGTCAAGACTTTGCTCTGTGCTTGTGGAACACCTCAGTAAGAAATGAAGGCAGATCCAGCAGTTTGGAAGTTTTGAGCTGAGAACAGCGAAGTTGCTGTCTCCAGTGAAGCACTACTGTTCCTTTGCTTGCCTTGTTATAGGTCTTGGAGAATTACAATAAGGGGAAAACAGCTTTACTTTCTGCTGCCAAAGTGATGGTGAGTCCTACAGAAGTGGATCTCACCCCAGAGTTGATCTTCCAGAGTCAGCCCTTACCTAGTGGACCCTCAGTGCAGATTGGAACTGGAGCCATAACAGTGGACAGAAGGAACAGCAGTACAAAGTAAGACTATATCTTTGAGTTCTTTGTAGGATCTTTGGCTCCCCTGTGGGTCCACTGTGATCGATGTTAGTGGGAAGAATAGATCCAAGGGCTGCCTGTATGGGACTTCCACTTTGCTTCAGTATGTCTTGTGTTGTGCTAGGGGAAAAATGATTCTTTGTGTTGCTTAAGAATCTGCTAATGCAGCAAGGTCAGGAGAACCTAGAAGTTGAAGGTACGGAAACTTCCTTTTCTTATCAAGGCAAGTGGGATTTTCCCTGGAATCACAAAGACGAAGTTTGCAGTCTTGCAGCCAAATCTCTGTTCTCCTGTTTGAATTAAATACTCAAAGATGGCCTGCGGCACTGATTCTTGAAAGCTGAGCAGCAGTGTCAGCCATGAGCTTACCAGAACATCTGCATGTAAAGTTACTTTATGAAAAACGACTTGCATAATAGTAAAAACTAGAGAATCTGGGAACATGGATACGGATTCAAGTGTGTTGGTACAGGACAAATATAAAGGCAACGTAATGTGAGGGGAGAGCAATTGATGTCCTTTTCGTGAAGGACAAAGCAGGAAGCTCAGTCTGGTGAAAAGCAGGCAAGGCAGAAAGGCACGAGTGCTGGAAGCGTTCCTGCAGGGATTTATTTTTTAAAGCTGGATCATCACTGCTTTGAGCAGTGACATTGGTATTCTGGCAACAGCCAAAAGTTAGAGGTTACATCTTGAAGGCATACCAAGGATTGGCTTTGGGGAAGAGCTCGTAGGGTACGTAAACAGCTTTACATCCAGGAGTGAATGGCAGGGAGACTCCTTGCAGAATTTCAGATAATGTTTGAGGCATGCAGAATACTACAAATTTGCTTTCTTTGTTTCTTGCAAATATATTAAAAAAAAAAAAAGTGGTCAAAGACTTGCCAAAGAATCGGAACATGTGAATTCATGTCAGAATTGCACTATGCAGACGAAACAGGGAAGTGGGAAGATGAGAACAAAGTAACCTGGTCTAGTGGAAGGTGACCCTGCCCATGATGGTGGGGATGGAACTAGATGATCTTTAAGGTCCCTTCCAACCCAAACCATTCTATGATTCTAAGATGGTTTGTAGTTGGAGAGCAAATAGGAATCATGATAGAAACAGAAGGCCATCTTAAGAGGCATTCATACCTTTAATAATTTTGTAAAGTGAAAACAGCTCTGTGTATTCTTGCAGTTGATTGCTATAAACATTCCTGCTTGCTTTCCCCTCTGTAAGAATTGTGCCCTGCAAGGGTGAGGTGCAGAATGAGCTCATAAGAAGATATTAAGGACTTGCTAGAGAAAAGCAGTCTCCCGGCCCACGTTCCACATCTAAGTCTAACTGTGCATTCATACTTCAAAGTGTCCTTAGCTGATTTTTCTTCAGTTCTGTGATGCAACCATTCAAAATTAATCTGTCTGTTCCTCAAACAAAGAACAAGTTTACAAAACTCAATTTTGTCATGATTTATAGAACTAACAGTAAGACTCAGCTTGTTGTACAGCTTCTGTTAAACAAACAAACAAACAAAAAACAGACGATGGCACTGTAGACACAAGAAGATTGTTTCTTTGCAAGGGAAGAGCTTCTGCTATGGAGATTTCAGGTAGAGACCCAACACGAAGCTGTGTGTATCTGGGTAGGGTTTTGGAGGAGGCAGGGTTATATGGTCTGTCGTGTGATGCACGGCTGGGTGTCCTTGAGATAACATGAGTGAGATGTACATTTACAAGAAAGACAACAGCAAATGATATAAAAATGATAGGGCTCTTGTTGCAGAGTGAGTGGTCAGAGACGGTGAAGGAGAGCTTAGACAGGAGCAGAATAGAGGCCATGATGAAACAGCAAGAGAAGGTATCAGCCAATGTTTGGCTACAGCAAGGCTGAGAAAATGAACTAGGTCAAGCAGCAGGGACAGGAGTGGTGCTTTCTATCACAGCAGACCCAAGGTACTGCTTCCTTCTGAGCTGAGTGAAAGCAGAGGAGTCCTGAGATATGAAGGGGAAAGAAACAGAGGAGAGGGCAGAGAGGCTATGGGGAATTGTTAGGGGGAAATGTTGTAGCCTGGTTAAGTTTAATTCAAGATCAAAGTTAGTTTACTGCCTCAGACTCCCTCTTTTTGGGATTCTTGAAATCTGTTCTCAGAACGTTATTACTGTTGAAATTGAAAGAGACGTGTACTGCAGGTGTAGACCACTCTGGTTAGAGCAATGACGTGCCCTCGGTGTGCACAAGGGAGTCTGTGCCCCAGGCTTGGCTCTTCTGGCAGCTTTTGGTTCTGAGGAGTGATGCAGTCTCACATTGTCTCTGTTTCTCGTTGCAGGAGCAAGTCCCATTCTGAAATTAGCTTGGAGGGGTTTTATGAGACAAAGCCACTTTCTCCTGTGCAGAAAGACCCTGTGGAGCTGCTGCTCCTGGATACAAAGGAACGTCTGTCTGTGGAGCTACAGGACCGACGTGCTCCTCTTGCAACCATGGAGAGCCTCTCTGACAATGAATCCATCTACAGCTTTGATTCAAGGCGTTCCTCTGGTTTTCGTAGCATCCGGGGCTCTCCCAGCCTCCATGCTGTCATGGAGAAGGACGAGACGCATTGCTTTTATATAGACCCTGCTATCCCTGAGGAGAACCCCTCCCTCAGCTCGCGGACAGAGCTGCTGGCTGCTGATAGCCTCTCCAAGCACTCCCAGGAGACTCAGCCCCCTGAGAATGCACTCAACAGTGGTGGCACTACCCCCCAGCGACGCTGCAGCGAGGAGGGGGCCAGCAGTGAGGGGGACCGTGTTTCCTTAGCCCCTCGTGAGGAGCTGTCCCTCCAGAACGGACGGCTCACTGATGTTCCCAGTCCCCAAGTGCTGGAGTTTGCTGAGTTCATAGACAGCCTCTTCAATCTGGATAGCAAAAGCAGCTCCTTCCAGGACATCTACTGCATGATGGTGTCTGATAGCTCCAGTGACTTTGCAGAGATGCCCAAGTCTGTCAGTGATCAGGAGATCCTGTTGAGGGCACAATATGAACCCAACTTAGTCCCAAAGCCCCCAAGGTTGTTTGCAGGCTCAACAGATCCTTCATCGGGCATCTCTGTCTCACCCTCTTTCCCCCTTAGTTCATCTGGAGAACTCATGGACATCACTCCCACAGGCGTGAGCAGCCAGGAGTGCCTGGCCACTGACAAAATCCGGACTTCCACCCCCTCTGGGCATGTAACCAGCCCTGCCAAGCAGGAGGACCTCATGATTTCAGCCCTTTAGTGCAGGGCAAAGGGGTGCGGCTCTGAGAGCTGATCCCGTAGGCTGCGTGCTGGGATAATACTTGGAGGAGGTGGTCATCAGGCAGTTCAGATCGGCGGAGACAGCTGGAAACATTCCTTCTGGGGTGACACGGTGGTGGCACACTATCTGGAGGATGGATTGTGCTTGAGTCCCATGCTTATAGCTGGGATAAGAAGCCTTGCCTCACAAGGCCTGCTACACTGAGAGGGTCTGAGTCAGTAAAGGTAGATGCAAGTTCCCTACCTCAGCCTGTCTCATTTCATATAAGAGGCAGATTCCTTGCCCAAGGGCACCTGCTGAGTTTGGGAGTGAGATGCCCTGCTTCAGGGAGTCCTCTGGGGTAAAGCTTCTCTGAAGCTTGAGGGTTAGATAGACAGAAGCAAGGGGGCCAGGCCAGATCACCCCCTTGGTACCGTTTCAATAGTTTTGGAAATGAGCGGATTGAGACTTTGGGCCCTGTTGCACTACCATGTCGGATCTGGCCCAAGATCCAATTCGTCACACTTCCATGGGGATTGCTTTCCTAGGACACACTCTTGTTTTAAAGCCATTGGGGCTGTATTCTCTCCAAATGCAGCCTCCCTTTCCCTGGCCAGGCACAGCAAGAATTGGTCTGGCACTATTTTCTCTCCCCTGAGTACTTCTGTGTTCAATGACCACCAGGCTGCTCCTGAGAGGAAAGGAAATTGTTCTGAAGAGCCAAAAGCCCTCTGCCATGTCCCTCTTTTGCTGGAAAGAGTCCTCCTGTGGATGCCATCATCATCACTTCTCAGTTCCCTGGACTGCTCTGAGCTGGCGACGTTCCTACAGGACTGACAGGATTCTCATCTCAGAGCTTCATGGATGGATCAACTTAAAAATATTTAAAAAAGCTTGTCAGCACCCAGCATTATTTGCTAGCTCCCTGCGGAGCCTGGGAGCCTCTCCTGGACCCCGCTGGGTCTTCACACCACCCGTATGCAGTAATCACAGATCAGTGCCAGCCTCTGTCATTGGGAGTTCAGGGAAAAGATGAACTTTTACTAAGTATTGAAATTTTTTGTATGTTTACAGAGCTGCTAAGCTTTATGGAAGGTATTTATTAAGCAAACAGGGAGGCTTTCTGTAGGCAAGAAGCATGTTCATTCTGTCCTTCCTGTGCCATTCCCTCTGGCAACTGAGGGGGAGAGAGGGTGCGCAAGTATGACTGCGAATCCCCTGCTTTTGAAGTGGAGTAGGGTGTTGGGAGAACCCCTTGGATCAGAGTCTGGGGGAAGCTGCGCGTCCCTTGCCCACCCTCACTTGTCCACCTCCCTGTTTCACAATGTGTTACAAAGCTGGACCAAGTCATTAGCAAAACTACCTGAGCACTGCTGTGCAGAGCGTCGGTGCGCAGAGGAGCCTGCTAGAGCTATCTAAGCAGTGAATTTCTGATGGTGGAAGCATGAAAGAAACTACCTATCTAGAAAGTTAAACGTACTGTGACCTGGTGAAATCCTTTAACTGACAAAACACCTTCATAGCAAAGCTCAGCGGAGTTACCAGTCAGTCTCACTGGAGCTCTGTCCTCCCTCAGTGGAAGAGAAAATCCTCTCTTAACTTCCCTGTAATGCCAGGGATGTTACTTCCCCCTCTTTAGCTGTGGTGTTTCCATTGTGGGAGGATGCCGTGCTTCCCAGGAGCTTGGTTCATGACGACTCCCTGGGCTCCCGGTATCCCTCAGCCTCTGGCTGCGTTTGCTCAGTGGCCTCTGGAAGCCCCAGTGATGGATCAGGGCTTTGCTGGCCTGGGTGCTGCACAAACCAGGCCCGAGTGGTATCAGATACCATTGCATCAGAACAGGAGCCCTTTAGAGCCAGTGTGCATTGATGTAAATGACTTCAGGTGCACAGAAATGAACTGGACTTTGTCCAAGTGCTGATCTCCCACTCAATTTAATGTGGGATACTGTACCCCCTGCTCCTTAGAAATTACAGGGCCTCTAGAATTGCAGGGACTTTGTTAAACGGGCAGTAAAATATTGTCCCTGTGCTTTGGGTTCCAAAGGGGACCTTTTCTATACAGTCTTGAATTGGAGGGAAGAAGTCCCTCTGAATTCAATGTAATTTGTAAAAGAAAACACATTTCATTCTGAGCAACAAGAAGTTACTGTTTGGTTTGTAGGTCCTTCAGAACAGAGCAGTGTTCCCCTTGCTGAGAGGTTGTGTAGTTCAGGAGCTCACACAGAACAGCTGTGGAAGTGCCATCAGGTCATCCACTATTGCAGACCACAGGGTAAGGCTGAACTGCTGCAGATAGCCTAGAAGCACTACTAGAAGCACGACTAGAAGCACTAAAAAGGTGGTGTCCAGGAATATGTACAATGAACTGGGTAGTTTTGAGGGGAAAGGGAGCTGAAGCATAGGGAGACTAAGGCTAGCAGGCTAGCTCAGCTCCCGATGCAGACTGCTGACATGCACGTACAGTGGGGAAAAGGATTCAATCTTCACTTCTGCCTTTAATTTTTGGCAGAAGGTGGGTAGTAATAACACTTAGCACTTCAGCAGAGCATTATATCTGCAAAGCACTTTACAAACATTGATGAAAGAATCATCTCTGTCCCTGGCAGTGAGGTATTAGGAGAAGTCTCTCTGAGACTAGGTAGAACTACTGGTGCCCTACCCGAGGATGGTGGGGAGATGACTCGAGGTGAGGAAGGTGGATAGCCTCCCTCTTAAGAAAAAAAAGTTGTTTCAGTAGCGACCTGATGATGTTTAATGGGTCGCAATATTGCACTAGAAAGTCACTTCTGACCTGGGTACCTCCCTTATGTCCTGGAAAACACAATCATTGTGTGACTGTTTCCTTCTCTGTGCCATTGGAACTGCGTCCTGGGGGAATGGGTTGACCTTGTCCCGACCAGCTGTAGCAGGAAACAGTTTGGCATGCTGGATTTTTCTGTTTTGTGCTCTGTGATTATTAGGCTTCTTTTGAAAAGCCTGGAAATGCCTAATGCTTGTGACCTGGCCTTGCCATATACCAAGGCAGTAAAGGTACAAGAGAAACCTCAAAGTTAAAGTTCTAGTTGCATCGCATTGGGGGTGATTCTTGTTTTCCATTACTCTATTGACAAACAGATCTGTTCCCAGTCCTCACAAAAAGCCCTTGCTAAGTAGTTCCATGTTCTTTGCATTATTTCTGCTTTAAATGGCTGAGTGTCTTCATTCTTATCCCTCCTATGCTGTAGAATTGTTTGGACAGGCTGGTCTCCTATTCTATCCTGACAAAGTATATCTGGAAAGGTACAAATGCATGCTAAATCTGTAGCTACCTCCTTCATTCATACTGCATACTACTGCTTGCTTTCTCTGCCCTCACTCCACTCTGATGTGTAGCTCTCTTTGGAAACATGAAGCTTCTTCGGATTTCTTAACCTCTCAGCTTCTGGTTCCTACTCTTAAGCTTTGTGCCTTTTAATGTTTGTATGCTTCCTTGATATTTCAGTGGGATGTTCCACCCCGTGAGGAGGCAGTGCTGGAAGAGCAGTTTGTAGTGCCTGACACGCTGAACCTCAGTAAAGCAGATGATAGTTCATCCAGTTCAATAGCACATCCTTAAATCCCCTGAGGTTTATTGGCAGAGGAGTGGAGCTAAGACCACCAGGTTCCTGGAGAGCAGAGGGTGGGCTTTGTGCACCTTAAAAACAAAGCATAGTAAGTGAAACTATATACACCAATGCAGCTTTGCCAAAGAGTCTAGCACAATCTTTCCACAATCCCCTGGTGCAGCAGATTTCAGCTGACTGCATAAGGACAGGACTTGACGTGTTTGTTCATGATGTTCTCAGCAGACAGTAGTGGAATGTGATCCCAAGGCCTTGAAACACTCGGGGGCAACAAGGAGGGCCGTTAGCTAGGTGTCTGTTGAACTCTGTCCAACAGCTTAGGGAACAGCCTCTGACCCCGCCCCGAACTTGCTCAGAGGTTGTGAAGGGTTCGGTACTGTTGTCTGGTTTTCACGTCTACAGGCTGTCCTCCAACCCCTTTGGGTGTGTCCACTGTGGAAGAAAATCTTTGATAATATTCTAGGAAGTTTTGATAACCAAGCCCTTAACGTGTAATGCTGGCTGGCTGCATTTTTTGGAGGCTCTTCTGCATCAATAATAATTGCTTTTATTATTGTTTTAATTGCAGTGGTGCCAACATAGACAGAATTCTGCTGTGTTTATATGCACAAGTGCTAAACAAAAGGACAGCCCTTGCCCAAAACCTAGCATTATCCCGTCTCCTCCTCTGTGGAGCTTCCCTCTCCATTTGGTACATGCATTTTCTCCTAAAGCTGTTGCTCTAACCTTTCCTCTTCTCCATTCCTGTTACTGAACCAGGAGCTACCTTACATGTCGTTGTGGTTACACCATCTCAGGATGATGGTGTCAGTGGTGTCTTGGTCCACATCCTTGGAAGCACCACTTAAAAAGCTATCCCCGATGATCTCGTGATGACCCAAAACATGGGTGAATGGGATTCCAGATGCTGTGTGTCTTCCCAGGATATTCTTGATGCACTTGAGAAAGCTGCTGCCTTCTGTGGCAGATGAGGCTATCTAGAAAGGTCAAAGCATTCTCAACACCAAGAGGGTCGTTAGATGCAAATGTGGTATCTCCAGCTTTGCTTACCTTGTTTCTGGTCACTGTTTTCAGTGTTTGTTCATAATTTCTGCAAGTTTCAGAACTTCATTCAAAGTAAACTGCAGTTGTATGAGACATGTTGCTCTCTACTGTGGACTGAGATGCCAAAGCTAGTTGTGAGCACAGGTATTCAAATCCAAAGGTTCCCATTTATGTGCTTTTATGATGCTGTTACGTAAATTGCAATAGCAGCTGCAGATCCCAAGCAGCAGTAGGATTTAAGTGGGAAGTAGTTGCTGCTGCCAGTGAACAACGGCACATGAGAAAGGCGAAGCACCAAGCGTGTTTGGTGCGTGTGCTCCTTGGAGCTTCTCCTGCTGCAGGAGTCTTTTGTTACTCTGTACCTGGTCTCCATCAGAGGAAAGAGAACAGGGCTGTTGTGTATGAAGCCCAACAAACTGAATGAATATGGCACTATTTTTTTAGGTATTTTTTTAGGTACTTTTTAAGGTACTCCTAGTAAGGTTGCCCTCTGCTCAGTTTCAGTGTTTGTAATCTGGGCCTAATTAGGAGGGTTTTTAAAATCTTCCCTTAATATCTTGGATGATTTTGTTTTGTTGTCAGGTGTCTTTTTGATTAGTCACTGCTCTGGATTCAGTGGTCTCAGTCTTAATGTTCTCTGAAGCTCCTCCATGTTTTTGATTAATATTGCTTCCCAGTTTTAAATTCATTTTAATCCTTGCCGCACCCTGTTTTCAGACTGAGTGATGAGATCTCTACATGCTTGAGAGCATCCTGTTGAGTTGTAAAAATGTCCTCTTGTAATATATTCTTCGTGCACTTAACTGATATTAATTGTTGCTGAAATGCATGTGTTGGTGTATTTAGAACTTTCCTTTTGTAGCTATATCATTGCAAGGAAGACAGGGAGAAGGAGCTTCAGTCTCAGCCAGCCCCAAATGCATGTTTTGCCCTTTCATCGTATTGGCACCCTGACACTTGCCACTTTCCTAGGATACTTGTCAGGTCTGGTGGCAAAAGTGGATGCATGTTACCCTGACTATGCAAACAGTGCCTGGGCTCTTCTACGGATTTTAAAATCTGAAGAAATGGATTTCTAAGTGTAGTGAAATTTGTGGGGGTGTCTTTTATCTGCTGAGTTATCTACTGAGTTACAAGCTCCTGCTTGTTTCTGCTGGATGCCGTTTGCATATGCAAGTACTGCGTATACTTGTCAGTGCTGACCACATCTAGATGTCATGAGGCCTGGGACACTGGAGGGCATTCTAGCCTACCCTGTTGCATTTCCACGCTCAGCAGAAGCACTTCTGTGTTCACCCAGAACCCAGGAATTGGCTAGCCTGGAGCTCTGCTTGGTGCTGTGTTCCCGCTGTGCTTATGTATACCTACTGCTGGAATATTCTCTTCCCTCAGCAGTAAGAGGACATTGTGGCTGCAGCAGCTTTTCTTGCTTGGCAGCAAGGGCAGCAGTAGTATTTGATCTCCTTTTTTTTATTTTTTATTTTTAAAGGGATGATCTTCTGCAGGCAGTAGTTGCAACCATGTTAAGCCACACAGGCTGGTAATTTGCCAGTAAAGTGGTTTACATTTAAATACTTGAAAAGTTTTCAAAGACCTTTAAAAAATCTTCAAATGTAATGCAAATACTGGCAGACATTTAAAATAACCTCTGGTCCTCAACAAACCTAGCAGCTTTGCTTTTTGCTTAAAAGCTCTTTCGGCTTTCCTCCCTTTTGTAGCGTTACACTTCTTTCTGCTCAGACAATTGAAGTCTGAGATGCCTTTTGCTGACAATCCTTCTATGCTGTCACTTGTTTGTTATCCCTTCCTGTGTTTAAACTTACCCCACCAAAGCTGGATTTTTGCTGAGCTGTTCTTTAATTATGCTGCTGCAAACAGACTCTCAGAACTCCTCTTCACTTTAGGAAGTCTAAAGACAATCTCTGCAATCCTCTTTCTCATAGGAAAAGCATAGGGTGTGTAAATATTTATTGTCTAAATGTTTCCTTGGTAGTTCTGTAGCAGCAGAAGTAATGAGTTACAGAAATACCAGGAAGCGAAAGGAAAATGGTAGAATGATTAACACACTGAACCTGAAAGCTCAGTGTAAAAACAAAGATTTAACAGGCATATGTTTCTTAGCATGTGAAACATCGGCTTCTTCCCTGTCTGCAGTGTACAGGTGCCTCCTTACCCGCCTAATGAAAAGGGGGGGTTGGAAATTCAGCAGTTGTTTTGCGCACACTGCTCTGATGCTCTGAATGAAGGAGTATGCACCTCTGAAGCACTGGAAAGCATCGTCTGAATCAGGCTTTTTGCACATCTTTCTCAGGGCCCGTTCAGTACTGAACTGCAGAACTGGATGTAGGGAAGAACTGCATCTCTTGTGCCAAAGCTCCCCCTCATGGTGCTCCTGCGTGGAGGAGGCTATGCTCTGTGTCACAGGCAGAGTGCATCCTGCTGGGAGGCAAGCACTGCTCTTTCTCTGCAGATATGGGAAGAGGGAGTGAAGGGAAGATCCCATCTGAGAGATGGGACTTGATCTGGGTGTTCCTTGCTCTCTGGTCAGGCGGTCATGCTGACATTATAGTTCGTTCATGTGAGAGGTATGTGAACCAGATCGTACTGATATTCGGTGATGTCCTTTTCCACTTGCCAGCTCTAGAGTGGGTGGTGTGCCTGCTCCGTTCCCTCCAAGGGAGGAGCTGCTGCCCCTTGCAGTGAGATGTGACAGGTTCGATGGCAGGGGTCAGCCTGAGCTTGGTTTGCTTCAGAGTGTTATATTCCAGTTCAGAGCAGGGCCTTCGCTGCCCAGGTGGGTGGGTATTACATGAACCAGAGCCAAAACCCTTCTAATTCGTAAGCTGTTGGTAGAATTGAGAAGTGGTTTAGGAAGGAGATCTTTCATTGTATGACAGTCGCCCACTGTGCGGAGAGCAGTATGTTCTGCAGAGCAGCAAGGCTGTTGGCTTTCTTGTGTGGCTGGAGCACTGCAGGCTGCCAAACTTCTGTGCTTCTTTCTTCACCATCTCCCAACTGTTTCTGCATCCAGCGCTATGTACCAGAGCTGGTATGCTCTGCACATAGCATGAGAGGATGTTGCTAGCCTAAACTTTGGCTGCTAAAGGCCTTGCATACTGGAAATATGAAGGAATTGAGGAGCAGTTCCTAGCTTGGTCACAGTGACTTGCAGTCCTAAAAAGCATCAGGAAATATACGCAGCTGTCCACGAGCACTTTGCTGTCTCCATTGTTGTTGGTTTCTTTTCTGCTTATTCTCTTGAATTTCATGCCTGTTGTGCCTTTGTTTTCCATTCGCTTGAGGTGCAGGCCTCCTACTTGGGATCAGACAACTACCTTCCTCTCCCACTTTGTGGTGTTTCTTCTCTGGCTGTACAAAAGGAGATGTGGTGTGTCCAGGGACTGGTTTAGAGTCATCCTTGCTACAGGTCCCCCTCTTTCTGCCTCAGCTAGGACTTGTCAGATTTCCTCACTGTCCCCTGCTCACTCAGGTGCCCTGCTCACTCAGGTGTCATCTCCAAGTGCCAGCAGCAAAGCCTGACCCAAGGCAGGATGCTTCCTCCTACCTGCACCGCAGTTACCCTGCAGCCCCCTCCTGTGCGGTAGGAAGGGAGGACTTCCCAGCATTTCTTACCTGTGGTGTATGTGACCTCAGCCAGTGTTTAACAGGTCTGTTCGTGAGTAAAACTTCCTCTCAGGTCTATTCAGGAGTAAAACTCCTCTACTCAAGATCTGACTTTTTTTTTTTTTTTTTGCAAGGACTTAAGCTGAAAGGGACCTAACACATTCTGAACTGTCCACTGCAGTTTTGATTTTCCTGACGTTCCCAGACTGGTTCTGGAACAGCCATCTTCCACAGGTAATCTATTTTTTGAGGGTTTGGCATTCTTGTAGCTGTCACTGCTGTGTTTGATGCCTGACCTCACCACGTCACCCTGCGCTTTGTTTTTCACTTACTGAACCTTCCTATCCACCCAGCATATCTGTATGATGAGGGAACCTTAATCTGGCTACTTATTTCTGCAAGAACATTTAACACAGCAGCACAGAAACAAGCATTAGCTTTTTTTTTTAAATTGGGATTCCACTGCCCTGCTTTCCATCTGGTGCTTTGTGCAGTTCTGATGGCTCAGAGTTGGAGGTACCTGGTGCGTGTTGGCAGTACCAGGACGAGGGAGCAGCCCAAAGCAGCATGTGCATCACGCAGCACTCAGGCTGGCTGAGCGGCACTTGCTTGTGCCGTCTGTCCTGCCGTGATGCATAGCTTCAGGCGTGTTGTCTGCGCAAAGCAATCACAATATGGTGTGCTTGCTAGACTACTACCAGGCACCTTTTTAGGGTCTTACCTCCGTTATCAGCATGTCCACAGTGCTCAGTGTCTGGTGGCCCAGCGGCATCATCTGCAGCTGCTGAGGCTATGCAGCTTTCCAGCTTTCCCTCCACAAACACTGCAGTTGATGGCAGAGGTGATGTCCAGGGAATAGTCTCAAGCTCCTTCCTTTCTTTGTTGTAAACTTAATTACTAATGTCAACAGGGATTATATCTGCATGCTTGGGACAGCAGGAGAGGAGCGCTCTGCCCTTTAAGACCCTTTCCTTTAGCTCAGTTGTCTGCTGCCATGTCCTGCTGTGACAGCCACTAGTCTTGCCTCTCCTCCTGTATGGCTGTGAACGAGCAGAGACAGCAAGGCCAGAGGAGCTGTGGGAAGCTGTTTCCCTTCTCCTCTTTTCGTGCTCTTTAGTGCCAGCCGTGCTGGGTGGAGCCCAGCTGCACGGGCTCTGTCTGACAGGAGCTGTCTGCTGGTGGGGCGCTCCACGCAGCGATGGCACACAGCAACTCCCTTGCCTCCCGCTCCTCTCTCTCTCAGCAGACACCAATGCCTCTATGGAAAAAGCCCTTCTGCCTGCTGTCACCTATCTCACGTCATGTGCTGGGGCAGCTCAGACTCTAGGGTAGCTGTGAATTAACTCTTTGACCCCAATTGCCTCTTTATAGGTAAAGCCTTTTGTGTTTATGGGTGAAGCAGCCCTTCTAGGGAGCTCTGACTGCCTCTTGCAGGACTTGGAGCACTTGCATATGCAATCGGGGGGAAAACAGCACAGGATCTTGTGTCCCCATGCTCAACTGACAGGGCACTGCCTGTCCCAGGAATTCTGCCCTTCAGATCCCTGCTCCGAGCTGCCCCAGCATGAAGACTACAAGGAAACTAAAGCACTCTTCATGTGCCATTCTCATGTGACTTTTTGTACCTATGTATGAAAGATCTAAACTAATATTGCTGTAAAGAAAGATACAGATTAATATAGCATATTATATAAAGATATATGTATATAAACTTTTCTGTATATTGTATGGCACTGTGTATAAAATGGATGTAGAAGCATGACTGGTGTATGTGACTGTTCCCCAGTCTGACCTGGAGAATGATAGTTGTGATTTGCCTGGGGTCATGTCCCAAAGGATTGTGCGTGAGTTTGAGAGTTGGAAAAACCCACACTGTGCTCTCTCATTGCAGTGGGTCGAGGCCTAAGATGTTGGTGCATCAGTACAGCTGTCTGGAAGGCTCTAGGGAACAATTCAGGTGACAAATGGGGCCGTTTGTCTCCTCGCTGGCTCTGTCTCTTCTGGATCTCAGTCTTTGATGGAATGGGGGAAGCATCTCTGTCCCTTGACACTTATGTTAGAATCACAGAATCATTAAGGTTGGAAAAGACCTCAGAGGTCATCTGGTCCAACCATCCACCTACCACCGCTATTGCCCAATAAACCACGTTCCGAAGTACCACGTTCCGACCTCTCCTTAAACACCTCCAGGGATTATGACTCCACCACTTCCCTGGACAACCTGTTCCAATGCCTAACCCCTCTTTCTGAAAAGAATTTTTTCCTACTATCCAACCTGGACCTCCCTTGACACAGCTTGAGGCCGTTCCCTCTTGTCCTGTGAGAGAGCCTCATGTCCTAGAGAGCCCTGCCTTTCTGTGTGGCAGTCACTAGCTCCAGCGTGGCCCTGTGCAGCCAAGGGTGGAAGCAGCAGGAGACTCAGCTCTAGCAATTTCTCTTCTGCTTGATGGTTTTAGCTATCAAGTACTAAAATTCAACATGCCATACACAAAGACATTAGTGTGAACAAAGGCAGTTGAGTAAGAGTGATTCTTTGGAAAGGTATGAGAAAGCGGCAGGGAGAGGGGGACTGAGTGCAGGCAAGACTAGTGTAGGAGCCTACCCTGTGGGAAAAGGGCAAGGTGCTGGAATTTTTCTGCAAAGAAGGTGAGTTCAAATCGGTGAGCAAGTTTCACAGAAGCTTGGCAGTAAGTGCCCTGCAGAGCAAGGGACACATCTTTGTGTAGGTTTGTAAGGTGGCACTATGCCTGGTGCTGTTTACGGATGAATAATGCCATAGTAATATATATTCTAGAAAGGGAAAAGCAACGCTGTGACTATGTTGTTAGAGGGAGAAGAAATATGGGAAGTCAGTGGAACAGGTTCAGCAGAGGAACAGGAGCTTTCTGACCAACCATTAGAAATGCAGGAAAAGGAATGCCTGGAAGAAAATAATCCTATTAATGGCTGCATGGAATAGTTGTAGTGGTTGTTCCTGAAGAGACTAAGTACTATCAGGGAATTAAGAGCTCAAAGGTGGCTGAACTACTGAGTTCCTATAAAAATGCCTGTAAAAAGCGATGGTATGTGTAAGTGCTTGCTGATGCTTTGCTTGTGTTTTTTTTTTTTTTCCCCTGCCCATAACTATATCAGGTAGTCTCATAAAAAGATATTACTTCTATAAACACTTCCTCTCATGAGGAAAGAAAGACATTAAGCTCTGCATACTACTCTTGTATAAACATGAAATAATCCACGCTTAGGAGTGCCTGTTTTAATATAGTTACTAAGGAGAAAGTATATGAATGTGTACACAGCAGGCACTGTGGATGTTGCTTTAAAACCTGTTTTGCTATTAAAAGCCTTAGCTATTGGACATAGCGAGGGATGTAGCTGCTATTTCCCAGATGACTCTCTGGCTTTTTGGTATGTTGGTGGCTGTTGGAGAAATTTACAGCTTATTGAGGAAAGTTTTCCAACCAGCAGCCCATAAAGCATCCAGAATTACACCTGAAAACAAATTTTCTGACGATTTGTAAACCAGACTAATGCATTCCCAAGCAAAAAAAGAAAATGAGTGTCAACTAATGGAAAATACGTAAGTAGTTAAAGCTGTAATCTAATTTTTAAATGACTCGTAAATGGCAACCACAGTAACAACACTTCATAAGCTGGTTCAGTGTCTTTTTTTCATGTGCTAGGTTGTCCTTCAGTTAGAAAACAGGAAAAAGAAAAGGTTAAGAAACAGAGATCTGGAGGTGATTGTGCAGAAAGTGTGCTTTAAAAATTCAAGGTGCGAGGGGTTATTTAGACTGTACTGTTTCAAAAGAGGTAATGGTCTGGTCAGTTGTATTATGTAAAGCCTTACTTGACCAAGTGATCCTTCTTGGGAAGAATGTTAAGGGAAATAAAAAGAACATCTGGAAGGATTTCTAGCTAGGTGGTGGCTCTGGCTAACTTAGTTCTTTCAATTAATAGTACAATAGAGAACACAGGGATGCTGCTTGCCATTGCAGGGTGACTTTTGCTTGTTTTATGAGGCCAGATTGGTACAAAGCCATCAGGAGCCAGGTCAGCCTGCCCCAGTGTAAGGAGAGGCTTGGAAAAACTGTAGAAATGGAAGAGCGGTGGGTGGTGGTGTGTCAGGCCCTGACAGCAGCGCTGGGCATGCAGAGGGGTGCGACTCATAGAGCGAAGGGCTGCGTTGCCTGCATGTATTGCTCTGAAACCTCAGAATACGCATGCTTTTCTGTAACACTAACTATCTGAATTTCCCTGCCTTCTCAGCGATCTCTAGTTATGCTGCTCTTCTTCCAGTAACAGAGCTTCCTTGAAAGGCAAGCCCAGCGTTTGTGAGTTCGTTTGTTCCTATGAAAGTCAGCACAGGAGCTCAGTCAAGCTTGGATTTGTTTGTCTGGAGATGCAGAAGCTGGTGCACGATGCTTGCCTGCGGTTGGTGTGCCTGCTCCATGGTGTCCAGTGTCGCTCGGCCGTGCTGCAGCAGAGGGTGCTGTGCCCGTGCTCACTGTGCTGCCTGCCTTGGGCACCTGCCCTCTGTAGGGGTTCTCTGAAATGCTGCTTTCTGCCTGCTGCCGGCGCTTGCTGTGCTGCTGGTGAGTGCAGGCCTGGGGATGACAGGCCTCAGCAGTACCGTGAACTGGCACGAGCTCTGTGGGGAAAAGCCCCAGAAATGAGAGCAGCAGGAGCTCCTTCCCAACCTGCCCAAGGAGTTTTCAAGTTTCTCGTGCTGCCCTAGTTGTTCTGAATCCCAGCAGTGCTGGTGCGAGCCCCCGTGCTCCTGGTAGCAGCTGGGGTGCCAGGGCACAGAGGTTTCCTGGAATGGGTGTCCCTCGCTGGTGACCTTCCTTTATCCTTTTTCTAAATCAATGGTGGTGTTCTCTCCATCTTGGGAACAAACCTCTCGCAGTTAATGAATAACCAGCGAGGGATTTATCAGTGCCATTTTCTTGCCGAGAGGAGATAACAGAGCGAGCCTGCAGCAGTCAGCTTCCGCCTCCAGCAGTGTGGGAGCTACCTTGGGTGTGTACGGGGCGTTGGGGAAGGGTGAGGTTGCATCCTCTGCCGTCTCACCCTGTCCTCTGGCTGATCACGAAGGAGGCTTCCAGCCTCTGCATGAGGACTCAGCAGAAGGAGGCTGCCCTGAGAAGGACTCTATGGGATGGATCTCCTTGGGCTGGCCGAGCTCCACCGGCCTGCATTGGCCCTCATGGCGGTGGCTGCACCCCCGGGTGCCAAAATGCTTGTACGTGGGGAGTGTTCCTGGATGAGTGTGTGTTCGTGCACCAGCCCTGCTGATCAGTACTGATCTGTAGGGGCTTCGCCGGAGGACACGTTCCTGAGCTTTGATAGTTTGTCATGTCTGCCAAGGCCTCTGTGTCCACCGCTGGGACGTTTTTGTTCTCTGTGGTTCTTTGCTGACAGAGCCACACTGGTCGCTTTCTGTGGCTGCGTGTTGATTTGAGACATCTTGCCCCAAAAGTACAGGGGGTACCTCTGCTCATCTTTTTCCTCTGTTTTGAAGACAAACCAGAGCTCTTGGGAATGGAGGCTCTTCCCTGAGCATTTTTTGCATCCTTCCAGCTGAGGCGGCGGCTCCCAGCAAGGCCCGCTGGAGTTCCAGTTTGCCTAGAAACTGGCAGGAGTTGCAAGTGAGAGGCAGCCCGAGCAAGCAGTGTTTTGTTTAGGTGGCCGCACAACTTCCATTATGAAATGCCTTCGTTCTGCACAGCTGGCAGGGGGCTCCCAGAATAACCACGCTTGCTGAGAAGGGGAAGAATTGCAGCAGTGTTTGAGGCAAGGAGACACTATAACACAAAGATGAAAGCTGTTGGGCAGCTTAGAGAGAGAGAGAGAGACAGCCAGACCCATGGAGAGGAAGAGATGTATGTCGGGGCTGGGGGAAGAATTCAGTGTACCTTGATTTCATAGGAGTGCCTGCTGGCTGCCTCAGAGGAACCCATAGGGAACCCATAGAAAAGGATGCTTGCTGTGTGAGGCTGGAGGGTAAGGAGAAAGGGTCTTGAAGGTTGGAATCTTTGTGTAAGTGCAAAACTGAGGAAAGGAATCAACCAACTGGACTTGTGGCGTGATCCCTGGTTCTTCAGCTGGCCTATTTAGACTTGCTGAATCCAGTTACGTCAGCAATGTTCAAGGGAGAATGGGTTTGAAATGTCAGGGAGCACAGAGCTGGCTGTTCCCACCATGCCTTCATTCAGCATCACCTCGCGTGCAAGCAGGGCGAGCTCTGCTGAGCTGGGAAGTGCTGGTGGTGTGGCAGGGGGCATCTGGCAACAGAGTGAGAGCAGAGAGGAGTGGGTTCACTTCTGCAGGCAGGCTGCTCCCGGCATGCTGGCAGAGCAATCTAGGATGTACCTTACACATCCATGATAACCGTATCGGCGGCGTTGGAGCTAACAAGGCCAATGACCCCAGAGCGAATGACACTCTCCTTTGTACTGCGCTAGCGTTACCTCTTGCTGCTCTATTTGCATTTCCCTCTGCCTTTCTGTGTCCTCAGGCAAAGCCCAATTACAGGAACATGAGGAAGGTGCCGAGTTCAACAAAAGGAAGTTTTGATAGAGTATAGTAGCAGGAAACAGAGCAGCGTTAAGGCTCTCATCCTTTCCCCTGCGCCCCCAGCTCAGCAGAAATGTCACACGTGTGCTCCCCCGATTTGTCTCCCTTCTGAGCCATCCAGATCACAGTGCCTCCTGCCTGAGGCCATCAAGTGAGGTAAGAATTGGAGAGAACAGCAGGCATCTGAAACGCTCTGTAATCTTGCCAGCTAGTTCACACCCTGTGCTGTGCATCCTCTGCTTGATACCACAGCTCTTATGTATGCCAGCAGCAGTACCTTGCTGGCCTACCACAGTGTAGGTCAAAACCTGACCCTCCGTCCCACCTGCCTTCTGCTGTTGAGACAAAATAATCCCCTTCTCAGCCATGGTCATCGAAGAGACTATACACCAGCCTTTGGCTGCAAGCCTCAAGCTGCTGCATCCTGTCTCAGTGAGGTTTCCAAACACTTTTTCCTCCATCCCAGCATCCTTCCTCTCTGCATCCCCACTACATTACATTACCTTAAGGGATTTCAGCCTCAAATGCTGGCTAAGGGTGTGAGAGATCCTTATTTTCCCCACACAGGTTAAATTTAGTGTTAAGCCAGGCTGCCATGCGTGAAGGGGTGGCACAGAGATGTGTTCACTGTCAAATTCAATGGGATCTGAGCCAGACTCCACCGCATGTTCATTTCAGAGCAAGAGAACACAGCTGAGGTGAGCGGTCTCTCTGTGACATCTGGCTGGCACGGACCACGGCAAATACAGGGCGCAGTCCCCGCGGTGTGACCTCTTCAGTCTGTGATGAGATGCGGGACAGAACCTGGCTCTGTGTGGCGCTGCCCCTGACGGGGTCTGGCGGAGTACCAGGGGAGCGCAGCCTCGGGCAGCGGTTTAGCTCCTCGCTGCAGTGTGACGTGGGCGGTCTGGTGGTGCTTTCCTCTTGCTTCCAGGTTGGATTTTCAAAGGCACAAGGGGCAGGTAAGCACCCGGTTCCAACCGAAAACTGATGGGGATTGATTCCAACCCCCGGTTGGTTCCTATCGGAACTTCGTCCTTACGTACATGTCAGGAGAGAGAACGCTTCAGGAGCAATAGTAAGGTTGGAAAGCATTATACAGGATAGCAGTAGGGATTTGTGAAACAAGGAAGTAGGTGCTTTCTCTGGCGCACTAGGAAGGCGGGATTCCTGGACTCTTCAGAGTTCTAAATTCATTCTTTCTGCCCTGATAAATCAAGAAATACTGGAAATATTAGACTTAGATTGCTGCGATTCTAAAGCAAGTTAAGGTTTACAGCTTTAAAATCTGTAATCTTCTTTGGCGGTTTCTTTTGTTGGATCAAAAATGGACGCTGCCGATAGCTGTTAAGTGGTAGCACAGAGGAGCAGCACGCAGCTTATGTGGCTGACGGCATCCCAGAGGAGCAGCATGCTGTATGGAATGCAAGTCTGAATCCTGCGCCTGCAGAGTCTTTCCTAAGCACTGTCACTTGCCTTGCAGCCCTTGAAATCCAGCTGTGAGCTCTGTGAATTCCTTAATCAGGTCAGTCAATCTGATGAGCTCTTCCCGAGCTCTTCCCGAGCTCATCTGAGGGTTTCCCAAAGTGCCTCGAACCAGTTAGCTGGTGAGATCTGCAAGCTCCCCAGCTCTGCCTGCCAGCACCATCCCGCAAACTAGGCATTGTAAAACAACCGAGAGAACCCCGGAGCTGAGTCTGGTTCTGTTGCTGACTTGCTGTGAGACCTCTGAAGGATTCGTTCCCAAATGGGGTCTCTGTTAGTGAGTGGGTAGTGATGTCTCCCTGACGCTCCTGCTGCCGGCAGCGAAAGGCCCTTGGCTTTCTGGTGGCCTTGCTCAGCGCTGGGGCTCGGGGAGGTGGGGTGCAGGAGGTGGGAGCCTGCGGGGACGTGGCTGGGGCAGAGCACACGGGTGCACAGGGCCAGTGCTGCGTGAGAGGGAGCTTTGTCACCAGCTTTCTGGCTCCCCTCATTGCCTGCATTCCCGTGGCGTTACTAATCGAAGCTGTAGTCTTCGCTTGAAGGTTCTGGATCACCGTGTGATCACACTGAATTCGCTGGCTGGCTCAAAGAAGCATTGTCACACCAGATAAGAGCACCAGCTCTTCCCCAGGGAAGTCAGGTGGGGTCAAGGAGAGAAGTTTCCCCGTCCCCTGGTGCAGCCAAATAACCATGGGAAATACAAGTCCTGCACAGCCCCTGGGGCTGAGCTGACTCCAAGCCCCGAGCAGAGTGCAGGGGAGGCTGCACGGACCATCCCCACATGAGGCCCTTACGCAGCAGCCCCTTTCTCACCCAAACACTATACAAGTACTAATACTGGCAATAATATTGCCTGCTTTCTGCAGCCCTTCTTCGCAGACTTCGAGGGTGACAGTAGATTGGCCATATTACGGTTTCTCTGCTTTTTAAGCCCAGTGGCTACAGCAACCTGTGGAAACGGCACAGGGGCTGCATGTGTAGTGCCTTATCTTCGTTTTTAACCGTGTGCAGTGTGACTAAATCTGAGTCCTGGCTGACATATCCAACAGGAAGCATTCCGAAACTGCGTAGCTAAGGAGGCCACCTGAACACAGTTCACAGGGTCCATGGGGAAGTGTCAGTATGTCCTATTTAGTACATGTAAAATGTGTAGAGTTTGCCCTAATTGTGCCTCCGATAAATGCTGGTGAGGCAGACTAGCACAGGCTAAAGTCAGGGCAGGCACAGCTGCACGCACAGGGCGGTTTCGTAAGCCCACTTCCCAAGAGGACACAAAGGAACAAGGCGCGAAGACTGCTGGTGTACGACCGCTTCGACACGGGCGCACCCCATTGCCCCCTGATTTTTTCTGTGGTGAAATTGAGCACCGTCGCTTCTTGTAACTCGAGTGGGCTCTAAACCAGCTTTGAAACTGATATATCGTGAAGGTGCTAAACCAGTGGGTGTGCGCGCGCCGAGTACGTAACACAGGAACCATTAGTGTGAGGGGCCGAATGTTCCAGCACCTCCAGCATCTCCTTTGGCATCTGGTGGCACAGCCGCATCAGGGCAACCCCACGTCTGGTGCCCAAGCGCCCTGCTCCGCTGAACCTCACCTCAGCCGGGCTGCTGGTTCTGGCTCCTGGGGGCTCGTGCCTGCTAACCTGGCCCCCGGGACAGTGGCTCAAGGGAAGGTAATAAGAGACCCAGAAGACTTAGGGCTGTGTCTGAGAAGCTTGATGGGGTGCCGGGGTGTGAGGCGGGGTGGGGGGCACTGCTGAATTATTTTTTTTGTTTTCAATTGGACTTTGAAATTTAGCGCTGGAGGGAGCAACAGCCACACCTTCCATGAGTAATATCCCTCCACCCCCTCCTTGGCTCGAGCTCCCGACCAACCACATGGCATAGAGAGAGCAGTGTTTACAGAGAGCGTGACCCGGAGGAAATGAGGAAGGGAGTGTGTGTGTGTATCCGAGGGGGAGAGACGGGGAAACAGGAGGACACGGGCTGAGCGGGAGGGAGAGTGGCAGAGGGGAGGCAGCAAACAGCCCCCTGTGATGGGGGCTGGATTTCTATCCCCTGGTGCTGCTTAGTGTGCAACAACAGTAGATCAAATACCTTTAAGTGTTTCTGGGCTCAAAACTCTCCAGTATTTCTTGGGGGTTGCACGATTACGACCCTGACATGCCAGGGTCGGAGCTCGTTGCAGTGAGGGGCCAGGTGCACTGTCCCGTTTCCAGAAGGGACGAGCCTGAGTGCGTGCCTCGGTGCCATCAGGAGCGCGTGCCCAAACTGTCTTTTCCCTTTAGTTAGGTCCAGGAATGAGACAGCAGTACTCCTTGGGACAGAGATCCAAACATGCAGGAAAAAAACGAAGGTGAGAAGGGCGGACAGCCGATACCTTGAGTGGTCCAGACACAGCAAAGATGGGTGCACCAGCCCTGGGGGGGAATTTGGTCCAAGGGACCGGGCACTGGCTTGGGATCAGGAGACGTGGCTTGTGTTTCACAGGCTGCCAGCTGGGACTTCTGCCTTCGCTGTGAGAAGTGGGAGTAGCGGTTATTAATCACTGATGCCTCTTACTACTAAGATAATGAAGTGTGTGATACCGCGGTAATGGCACCACACAGGTAAAACCACGTTGAGTCTGGGATATTCCGGCTGTGCGCAGTGCGCAAATACCTGGCGAGCTTCGTGCTATTGCCCAAAGACACGGAGTTATTTCAGAAATTATTTCTGAGCCATCGGCCTGCTTGTTCTTATGATAACTCTGTGGTGCGGACAATGGAGCCGAGCATTCGTTTATCTTGCTCCCCCCGTAAGTACACCGGGTATTTGTCGGGAGGCAGCTTGCCGGGGCTGGTAGCTGCTCTGCTACGTCCCAGTCGCTGGTGGGATGTTCTCGGAGGGCTCTCCCAGCTCGGCAGTGGGCTGGGAGCGGGCACGACGGCATCTGGCTGCTCTGCTATGCCCCAGCCTGTGGTGTGGCTGCTGAGGGACAGCAGAGAGGTCACCGAGGTCTGCCTGAAGCCGGTCGCCGCACGGGAATTCACTCCCTGGGGTGGAGAATCCCAGGCAGGGAATGGAGCAGGTGATCCAGAGGGTTACGGATCCGAGGCGGATCGGTCTGAGGGTCATTCGCCTTTCAAGTCTTTGGATCATCTTTGGACTGAACTTCAGGGTCTAATGCCGTATCTGGCAGGGACTTGATCTTCTGCCAGCTCAGCCTGTTTACAGGTTCTCTTGCTGGCTTTGGCAGCCACCAGTGAAGTGACCCAGAATAGCCTTGGCCTTCCCCTGTTGTTTTATTGTGCCTGAGCAGCTGAAGCTCCGGCTCCCTCCTGCCACTCCTGTAACTTATTACAGGAGCGAGGTCCGGGTGATGCTTGGGAACTCACAGGGACATGGAAGAGATGCACGCGAGACGTGAGGGATCCTAAAGGGCCTCCTTTGCATACCCTTATTTACGGCAAGGAGCATCTTACCCTGTGTGTAGCTACTTCTTGTGTGCATAGGAGACTGGAGGTGATCTTTAACATGTATGCCTCCCTCCCAGACGTCCTGGCAAGCTCAGGGGCAGGAGAGGAACCCAGTCACTAGTTAGCCCTGGCTGCATTTGGAGCTGGTGGCGTCCTTTGTTAGATCCAGGAGAATTTAATTCTGAGGTCTAATACCTGGTAGGGCCTAGCGCCTGGCCTGGCCCCGAGCAGATGTGGGTCTGGCCGGGCTGGCCCTCGGGCTCCACAGCGAGAATAAACTTCGACACAGAAAATGTTTTGCTTCCTTCCCACGCAGCTTGTGCCCGAAGATGGGGGGATGTGAGTGCGTGTGCCCAGGAACAAGGGCCGTGGGGTAACGGAGAATAACAATTGTCTTAATGGAAAGAGGGAGAGAGAAGAAAAAAGGGCTGTTGAGCTCTTTCTTTCCATCCCTGAAATAATAGACCTATTACTCTCCCCAAACCTCAGCCCCCCTCCCCTCCCCAGAGAAGAATTGGTCACTGCACAGCTGTGGGAGCGAGAAAAATATATTTATATATGTAAGAGAATCTGCCCTTCTGAATTGGTTTGTGGGGACGGACAAAACCGCATTGTGCGCTTTATCTGCCCAGAAGAGAATGGCCCCACAGTCTGCGCCTGGCAGGGGCCCGGCGTTTGGTTAACTGCGCTCGGACAACTGTGACTTCATTTACGCCCCGCGCCCCGGCTCCGCTCGCCGGCCGCCCCCCGGCCGCCGTGGGGCCGCCCCCGGGCTGCGCTGCCCGCCGGGGCCGCCAGGGGGGCGCCGGGCGGCGGGGGCGGAGCGGGGCCGGGGCCGGGGCCGGGGCCGGAGGGAGGGAGGCGGAGCGCGGCGCCGCAGCCCCGAGCCCGAGCCCGGGCCGGCCGGTGGGCAGCGGCGGCCGCGCTGGGCGCCGGCGGCTCCGGGAGCCCTGCGGAGCGCTGCGGAGCGGCCCCGGGGGATGCCCCGCGGCGGACAGTAGCCCGGCCGCCCGGTGCATGGCACAGCTATGGAGGTGGTGGACGAGACGGAGGCTCTGCAGCGCTTCTTTGAAGGTAAGCGGAGCCCCGGGGCAGGTCCAAGCCGCCTGGGCAGCTCCCGGCCCGGCTCGCATCCTCCGGGCCCCGCGGAGCCGCCCCGGGGCTGGCAGCGCTGCGCTCTCCGCCCGCTGCCCCGCGGGGACCGTCCCCGTGCCTCGGGCCGGGCTCCTGGCAGCCACTTCGGCGCAGGGGTCGCGGCTCCTGGCCGCCCCCGGCTCGCCTCGGGGCCGAGTTTCTGCCCACTCGTGTTCCCCACGCACTGCGGCCGCCGGGACGGGCTCCCCGCTGCCAGCTTCAGCGGGGACGTCGCCCGTCTTCGGCACCCGTCGGGGGGGCTGGCAGAGGACCCCGCAACAGCCGGTGCCTCAACCGGTGTCTGTAGGGCTCCGCTGTCCGCCCGCAGCCCGGACCCCGTCACAGAGCGCAGCCTCCTTCACGTGAGTGCGAACTGGAGGCAGCTTTTACCAAAGCCCGGGGTGGAAAAGTGATTGCTAAGAGAATTTGTCACGCAGGGGTGAGACATGGTTGCTCGCGGCAGCTGGGGAGTCCGTAGGGCTGAGCCGTGCTGCTGGGGAGGCGCTGGGACCCTCCTGCCCTTTCTTGTCCCTCCCTTGGCTCAGCGCAGCTTCTCCCTGGGCCGGTTTTGTTGGCACGTTCCTCTCTTCCTGGTTGACCCTCGTTGCTTCTCTTCCCCGCTCGCTGTCTTTGTTTCTGTCTTTCTGGTGCTGCGCCCCACGCCGCGTGCCCCTTGTTCTCTGGTGGGCCCGTTCCCAGGCAGACGTTTTGGTTGTGTGGGCCGTGGGCCTGTCGAGGGGCGACAACACACCCGTCCCAGCGAGGCTTCGTTGCATCAACAGGTCCCGGTGCTGGTGGCAGCACGGCCTGTGGCTCGGCCCGCGGTCGGCAGAGAGCTGTCTGCGTGCACGGTCAGGTCTGGAGCGTGGGACTCCCCCGGGGGTCCTTGTGCTGTGCTTTGGCTGCGGGGGCGCTGGGCAGCGTGCTGCCTGCGCTCGCTCCGCTCCGCCAGGGTGGGAGCACCACAGCCCCTCCGTTTTTCTGGCTGGCAGGAGGACTGGACCCGTGGAGGAAGAGGAAGGTGCGCCACAAGCAGAAGATGCTCTCAGGAGAAGCTGGGACCGAGCCGTGGCTCGAGCTGCTTACCTCTGGCTTTCCCCTCTCCTAGTGTCCGTGCGATGCCTCAGTAACGCGTCCCCTCAGAGGCCGAAGCATCCCTTCTTTGTTCCAGCCGTGGTTCTGGGTTCCTGGGAGCGACAGGATTAGCGAGGACGGAAGCCTCGCCACGCGGGTTCTTATCATGTGTTCCCAGCCTGTTTTCTCCTCAGCCTTCAGGGGGCTCATTTTGTTTTGGGGTTGCCGCTGGGACCAAGCTCCTAACCCTGCCCACCCACCTGCTGTCCTCGGCGCACCGTGCGCCTCCCCAGCACCCCACGCAGCCCTCGTTCAGCACCCCAACATCATCTACAGGCGTTAGGCTTCAGCTGTTTGCCTCTTGTTTTTGCTTGTAAAAGTGGAATCTTGTTCTCTCCCAGAGCATCTTTTCTTAGGCTGGAGGCTTTCTTTCTTTTTCTGTCCATCTGGCTTTCTTTCCAGGTGCTCTAGGTGACCCTGCTTGAGCAGGAAGGTTGGACGAGATGGCCTCAGGAGGTCCCTACCAGCCTCAACTATCCTGGGACTCTTCTTCTCTTTCTCTTTCCTTCTTTCTCTTTGTTATATTTGTCTTTCTCTCTTTGATTTTCTCCTTCTTTCTGTCGTTCTAGTTCTCTTTCTTTCTCCTTCTTGAACCAAAAGCATCTTGTCTATGTAAAAACAGAGAGTGAGGAAAACCAGGGCTGAAGGAGATTTCTCCATCTGTGCTATTCACTTACTCGTGTGACTTCCTTTGAAGAACTTCTCTGAGTTTAGGTTTTTCGCAGAGCCCAACGTGGCTCCTTACTTCCTTTGGTCCCTTTGGCGGTGCTGTTAAAGAGCGGCTGTTACAACACGGTGCTTGAGGGCAAGAAGGGAAACGGAGAAAGTTTGGGCACGAAGGGTTGCTGTTCGGTTGGTGCAGCGAGGTGAAGGAGTGAGACTCTTTCCTCTTGTGCACGCTTCCAGTAGCGGTGCTCCGAAGGAGTCAGCGGCCAAACTGACCCGGTTATTTGGAAGTGAAAACTGGCCTGAAATGGCCAGTTCTGCAGCGCAGAGTTGGATTTACCCTGGAATCTCAGTGTGCAGAAGGATTAATAGTTCCTGGATGCGTAATATAACGATGAACAATGGACCTGTTCGAGTTTATTAATTTAGAGGGCTAAATTCGTTAGTGGAACCAGCTTCCTCACTACCCTGTAACTTCTTCAAAGGTGTGTGCTGTTCCCCTTCCTGCAGGGAACACATGTACAAGCTGCAGTTTTCTTTTATAGCAAAATCTTTTTTCTTCTCACAGATCACCTTCTCTCAAGTGGAGATTTCACGCTAAAGGCTCTTCTTCCTGCACACTGAAAGCCTTGGAATAATTAGGGAATTCCCTTTCGTTTGCCTGAAGCTGCTTGCACAATACCTGAGTCGGCTGCAGGCAACCCCACCATATTTAAGAGTAATCCTTTAGTGCTTGAGCAGCGCTCGGTATTTCAAAGTGTCAGACAAGGATTAACTGGTCTCTCGCAGACTTTTGGGGAGTGGGGGCTGTGCTCGCCCGAGGTGCGGCAGAGAGCTGGTGTCTGCCGAGGGCAAATCCTGGCACGTGGCTGCGGCCACGGTGCTGCGGGTCCTGGCTGCAGAGCAGGGCTTGTCTTTGGGGGCGGGCGCACCCGAGATCTGGGGTCCTGGCTCAGGTCTTCTCAGCTGCAAGGGACGGGCCCTGATTTTCATAAAGTGGGCTCTGGGCATCTGCTGGGGCAGGGTATCCTTATTTCCCTGGAGTGTAGTTGTCCGCTCTGTGACAGTGAGATCTGAGACTTGCAAGGAAGGAGAAGTGGAAGAATGATGTGAACCGTCTAGGACTTTGCTCTGATGTTGGGAAAGGACTAGGAGGAAGTGTGCGCGGCCTCGGAGGGGGGAGGTGGATCGGACCCAGGTTCATGCCCTCCCGGGGATGAAGATGCTGTGGGTGCCACCGCTGGCAGCGTGGCCTCAGCGTCCTCCAGCTGGGCCTGGGGTCACTGCTGCCCTGGCTTGGTACCGCAGCTGGCGAGGAGAGCTGCGGGCAGGCGGCTGGGACAGCTTCGAGGAGAGAGCGTGGGATGCTGGGGGTTCTGGCAACGGAGGTAAAGGAGCTCAGTTTGGTCTTTCCATAGTATTGGGAGTGTTTATCCAGAGCGCTTGTATTTTGTATCAAAGGAAAAGTAGGGAGTTGAAAGTGTCTGACCCTTGGCTGGCATCCTGCTAGAAACCTTACCTTCCTCCCTGCCTACCACTCGCGTAAGGGAAACAGTTACGACAGAGCTCAGCTATTCGGGATCCCTCTCTCTCTCGGCTAATTTATGAGATAAGAGGTTGTTAAAGAATGTATATCGGGAAAGATGTGCAGAGCTGGGCTTGGGGGGCAGGGGAGTGGGCGGTTTGGCAGATGGCTGCACGGGGATAGGGCAAGAGATGGAGAAAGAATAGCGAACGCAAAAAGTTTAGAGGATTTTGAGTTGAACTCTAGTTGGGAAAGACAGTAAAAAGGAAGGGGCTGGATTTTCAATGAGAGCCGTGAAACCCAGCAGATTTATCTTGGTCCTCACAATGTTTTGCTGTGCACAAGTGGCTGGAGCAGTTGGAAGCGGGGTGGCTGTGTGTCCGTGTGCCCCTGCGCGCAGGGCGCTGCGCTTGCTGCTGGGGCGGTCGCGGGAGCCTCCCGGCTCGGGGGGAGCAGGCGAGCACCGGGCAGTTTATCAGTGAGGCAGCAAGTGTGTTTGTATTAGTGAATGTTTTCACCCGTAGGAGTGCTTGCATATGTGTGTTAATGGTATTGGTTCCTTTCTTGGTGATTTTTATTGTGTATTATGGAGCGCTTTCCACGTGTGCATAGGAAATGCTGCCCTGCAGGAGGTCAGGGCCATCGCCCCGTCTTCCCTGGGTGCAGAGAGAGGAAATGAGGGGGCCGAGGCAGAGAGCTGAACCCAGGACTTGTGGGTTTGCACCCCGTCCACCGTGCTGCGTCATGAGGGCTGTGTCTGCGTGCTGCTTGGGCGTGCTGCACACCTGCGTGGGGATCTGCTGATGGACAGGAACCAGCAGAGGACTCCACCAGTGAAGCTTTTGCCAACACGAAACTGCAAAGCGGTGAGCTCGAGAGATGAGGAATCGTTCTTTCTTCTTCAGAGCTGGCCAAACGGTGGGGGGAAAGCATCCCTGAGCTGGAGGGGCTCTGGCTGCAGGCAGTGCTGGTGACCCCCGCTGTGAGTTACAGCTCACCAGGGACTGCTGAGCACATGGCGACCTTGTTTCTGCCGGGGGACAAACCTTGGAGGAGTGCACAAAAGAGTTGTAGAGAAAGAAGGGGCTGCTTTGGAGGCTTCCTGGCTGCTTAGGAGTGCAGAGGGGAGACTGGTGGTCTCTTGTGGCTGAGAACAGTGGTAGCAGAAGGGACAGAAGCCAGCCATGGGCCAGGACAGCCATCCCCACATGCATTTTTTGACACCAGGTCTTGATGTAGTGATGTAACTACAGAGGATCAGAGTGGCTCCTTTGAGTTACAGAGTGGAATGGCTTTTTGTGAGCTGGGTTTCATGTTCGCTGTTCAGCCTCTGCCTGTCCAGCTGCTGTCTGCCCTTGCATCCCTGAGTGCATACTGGAGCTCTGGCGCTGCGCTGGAGAGAGGCTGACCCGCAGTGCTTGTGCAGAGCTCTTTGGCCTTATAGGAGTGAGGGGAAGCACTGGTGAAAGGCCGCGGAGAATCACAGGCTCCACACGAAAAGCACGGCGTGGTCTTTGCTGCGTGTTGCTCCAGGTGCTCCGTGCCGAGACCCGGCTCTCGGGAGGGTTGGCCGGGGAAGGGGTGGCTTTGCAGTGTGACCATCTCTCTGGGGCTGGGCTGGCGCAGCGGGGAAGGTAAGAGGCTTTGTGCGCAGCCCTTTGCTGAGCAGAGTTAGCCCGTGACAGAGTGGTCCTGGGGAACCTGGTACAGCACAAACACATGACCATCCCTCCTGGTAATCCCCTCGCAGGCCCAAATCCCAGAGTGCAGCAGCAGCCTCCCAGCCTCCTCCCTGGCCCTCCCACTCTTCCCTGGAGGAATAGAAAAACCAGCAGGCAGCAGCCCTGGGACCTGGACAAGCTGAGCTAGGCAGCATAATGACAGAGGGGGAGAGCAGGGACACGGCGGGAGGTTGACATCTGCTCTCACCATGCTCAGGATGCGCTGGATCCGAGCAGGTAACTGCACAGATCCCTCCTTACCTTCCACAGCTCAGCTTTCTTTCCTCTCTGCCCTCTCCATCTCTTTTCCCAGCATGATTTATTTGCTGGACCTCCCGTCTCTGCCCTCCATCTCCAGCTTCCCCTGCCCGACCAGCCTGGTGTCCGCTCCTGCTCAGCACGTGTCCTGAACGAGGGCAGGTAACGCGAGGCTGCTGGGGAGCATGGCTCCGTCCCAGGCCCTGCGCAGAGGAGGGAGGAAGAGAGGAGAGAAAAGCTTTCCCCTGAGCTCATCAGCAGCCCTCTGCAGCTCTGGGAGGTGTTCCTGGGCAGAGGGAGCTGCTACCTCCATCCCGGCAGGGCCAGCAGCAGGAGGTCCCGAGAGCCTTCAGCCAAAGCACTTGTCCTCGTCTGCTTCTTAGAGCAAGGCTAGCGCCTCCAGAGTGGCCTCATGAGTGTGCTGGAACTTCTCTGGGGGCAGCCCTCACTCCTCAGCTTCCCCAAAGCTCCTGGGGGAAAAGGATGGGGTACATCCAGATGGAGTGAGGCCAGGGAGCTGCTGGTAGGAGGGCGGGTCCCTGAGGATGTCTGATAAGGGGTGGGTTGTGATTCAGACAGCGACGTGTGCCCACGCCCGCGGAGGCTCCGTGGGGTCGGCGAGAGGTACTTTGTCCGCGCTCTGGTTAATGTGTCCTCCGCAGGCCGGTGTCCTGCGAGCCATGGCTGGACAGGGACCAGGCAGGGCTTGGGAGGAGAGGAGGTGGCAGCGAGAGGGGGCCATTGGGGAAGATGAAGGGAGGCGCGTGGAGGTGTGACCGGGCTGGTGGAAACGGGCATGCTGGTGACTCAGAGCTGACCCGGGCTGCTCCCAGGCTGGGATTGCACAAGGGCTGCTGCGGGAAGGAGATGCCCGACAGGAGCGGTGGGACGGGGGGGTCCGGCTCGACTGAGGGAAAAGCGCAGCTGTAGGTCCTTCCGTATCCCTTCGTATGAGGGCAGGCACTGCAAGGTGCTGGCACTGACCCCATCAAGCCTGTTGTGAAATGAAGGTACCGGCCCTGCCCTGTGAGCTGAAGGGGCAGGCGGCCGCGGTGCTGGTCTGGTCCTAGCACACTGGGCTCAACGGGTGGCTGGGGCCAGGAGCCTTGTGGAGAGGTGTTTCTTCGTTCAGTGCTGTGCCCTGGAGCACAGACGTGATCTCTGCTTTCCTTGGTGCTGCCCTTTCGTAGAGGTGTTTGCAGGGGGAGCGTTTCTCTGCTGGGATGTCAGTGAGCTGGGAGTCCCATGGGCACAGACATGAGTGCGAGAAGGCAGAAGTGGAAGCTTGGTCTTTTGGAGAGCAGATGTGGATGTGGAAGCTCTCACGTGGCTTCGGGGGGCACAAGGGTTAGGACTGTTGATGTGAGTAGGATCTAAGGGTGTGGATCCTGTCCAGGAGGTTAAAACCAGCTTCCCCCTAAGGTACAAAGCAGGAGCTGGTGCTTGAGAATCATTCATTGAGCTTAACCTGGGATGTATGCTGGCATCTGTCCTGTGGTATCTCGCAGAGAGGCCCAAGGGACTGTAGAGTCTGGAGGAGGAAAGCTTTCAGCACAACCAGCACCACAACTTCTCCAAAAGCCCCCCCATTGCCCATCCATGTTTCTTGGTGTCTGGACCCTATGAAGAGCAGGGGCACTTTGGCTTCTTCACTGGAATCAAGGCTGCTTGCAAGGTAAGGAGGCAAAGCAGATTTTGTGACCTGGAAATATACACTTGGAAGTGCAGAGCATCTCAGCAGCTTCCTGATGTACTCTGGGGGCTGAGGAGAGATGATGAAAGCCTCCGTGGAGCCCTGGAGCCGCCTCTTGTGACCAGCGACCCGCCAGCTGCACAGAGCTGTAGGCGAGGCAGGGTTTCTCTCTGCTCTCTCTCACTTTTCTGCTAGAGCAAAGCGTTTGCTGGGGCTGGCTGTCTGGGGCCGGACTCATCCCAGTTGCTGTGTTGCTGGCTGCAAGGACCCTGGGGCGGAGCGGCCGCTGGGTTAGCGCTGCGGAGAGCTGGGCACTGCCCAGACGTATGTCCCTACCTGAGCGGTTGTGGCCTCTTCTTGTTTTCTGCTTCCACGCCACTTTCTACCCTGCTGTCACTCTCTACCCGTGGTCGTTTAGTGAGAAATAAAACCAGAAGAGGCCTCTTAAAGATGGAAGTGAGCTGGGACCCTGCTGCACTTGTCCTGCTCTGCTCTGCGGCCTTGTGGCTGGGGTGAGACCTAAACACTCCTTGGAGCTGGGAGCTGTGCCAGGATGGTGCAAGGCTGTGTGACCTACGGACCCCTGGCCTGCAGCAGTGCTGTTGGAGTCTGCCTGTCCTTGGTGCCACCCTCACAGGGTCCCAGGCCTTGGCTTGGTGTACTCACGGTGCACCTCTGCCTGGGATTTCCCTGCTCGGGGTGGTGTTGCTGTGGCAGAGCTCACTGGGTAACCCCTTTGCCTCTCTCCAGTGGTATTACTGGTAGGGGCTTGGACTTTGCACCCTCCGATAAGCTAAATGTGTCTGAGGAATGATTAACTAGCATGTGCGTTGCCAGAGGACAGGGGAGCAGCTGTGACTGGAGACACAAACAGGAAGGGGCTCGTGGCTCTTGGGCCCAAGCTGGTGCTTGCTGGGTGCCTCTCCTGTGCGCCCGCTCAGGGGGCAGCATCCTGCAGGAGAGAGATCCTGCACCGTGACGCCTTGGGCTTTTCCAGAGCTCGGGGTAGACAGAGAGAGATGAGCTTGTCGGATCAGCAAGGGAGGTGCAGAGCCCATGGAGGAGACCGTTGTGCGTGGGAAGGGGTGCTTCTAGATGTAGGGGGTGGGTTGCTTTGGACACCGCGCTTGGCTACCTGTTGGCTCCTGCATTGGGTCTTATGGATAAAACCTCTTGCTCCTCCTGACTGGCATGCTTTGGCAAACTCTTGCGCATCCAGCATGCCTTCCTTCTAGCATGCCCCAGGGCACGTTCAAGGCGTGTTTGAATGAAAGGCTTCCTTCCTGAGGGGAAGTGCAACGTGATACTCAGGGTCCGCGCTTATCTCCCTGAACTTCGTCTGTTTTGATGCGGTTACGGAAAATGGAGAAAGGGGGGTCTAGGAGCAGGGCCGCGGGGCTGGAGAGAGTGGCAAAGCAGAGGTACCAGACCTGTTGGGGAATGAGAGCAAACACTCACTGGCTTTGCTGGGGAGGAGGGCTGGTTGGAAGGGCCAAGACTGGGGTTTTAAATAGGCTTGGTGTCGGGATTTGAGGGCAGAGGCTAGGGAGAACCATGGGGAAGAGGTCCTGGTGTGGTGCCGCACGGCTGTGATTATAACCCATGACGTGTCCAGGGCTAGGGCTTGTGTGCAGGGATGCAGGCAGGGGTGGGAGCCATTCCCTCTGGTGCTGCATCATTGCTTCTCTCTCACACTCCAGTTGCTGTGATGGGCTTAGTAGAAGGAGAGCTGGCATCAGTCTTCAGTGGTTAAGGTTTTCCTAGCCTCTCTAGACTGCATGAACTTTTCCTTTTTTCCCCACTCTTCCCTTTCCCCATCTCTCATCCCTTTTGCTCTATCAAATCCTCTTTTCTTCTGCTGCTCTCATTATTCATTTGCAGTGTATTGAAGGAGATGTACTGAATTATGCCCTAAGTAGTCACAAGCCGCATCACTGGGAAGAGAAAAACAAGTGGGGCTGTGATTGCAAACCAGTGCATAGTGTGAATAGAGACTGAACAGGCTAGCTGAAGCAGTGTGGGAAGGGACCAGAAGTAAATAAGGAGCTGATAGGCACATGCAGTGCCGACAGCCGTGGTCTAGCCTTTAATGTCTCTGATTTTTATAAAAGGGTTATGAAAGCAGTTTTTGCTGGGACTGAATTTTTCTTCTGTAGGGTCTCCTTATCACCCTAACATTGCAGTGGTGTATTGCCTCCTGAGACTTGGAGTGCCAAACAGATCCGATTTCCTTCTCCAAAGAGAAGATGCTAGTACTTGATGGGGAGGAGATGATGCAGAAGGTGTGGGGTGGGCATGGGACAGGATCTGGGGAAGACACAGGCAGGGTTCCCCAAAGAGTTGGAAGCCTAGGTCCTATAAGCTGTCTGTCTGTCTAATGACAAGGACTGTAGGGCATGCAGAGCTGCTCTTGCTTGCAGCCTTGAGAAGTGAACGTTGCATAATGAGAGCATAAAACTTAATTTGGAACATGCAGATTCACTTATTTTGTATGCCTGAAAATACTTATTAATAAGCAGCTATCATTTATAACTTTTACTCCGTTGTGCGGATTACAGCTAACTGCTGGAAATCCAGATAAACAGGAAACCAAACAATTTATCAGTGAGCTTGATCTTGGCTTATCTCTTCTGTTATGACAAGCAATGGTTATGGACATTGATTCAATAAAGCACTAAAAAGCGCGCTTTGACTTTATTGGAAATGAAACACCTGCTTAAAGTAAAGCAAAAGCCTAAGAAGGGCATTATAAGGGCCATCAAGCCATTTCACAGTTGGCTGCTTGCTGACAATATGATCCATGCTCAGCTCAGTGTAAGAGCAGAAACAGTCCTTTCCCTGATGAGATCCCATCCGAATCGAAACCTGAGGTCAGTGGGGAGTTCTGGGTGGGCAGTAGGAGAGCATCTGTCCATCTCCCCTGTTTTAGTTCAGCCCTCGTGAGGGGTTGTTGGGATGGACAGCTGGGTGGTGATGAGTTTTCACGTGCAGCATAGTGGAAAACATAGAGGGGAAAGAGGGGTGATAAGTGATGTTTCAAAACTAATTTCATTGTTGGCATTGCGGGGCCTGAAGGGACACCAGATAGACCAATGTGGGACCTGCAGACAGGGCTTCTTGTCCCAGAATGAAATGTTCAGCTGCTGGAGGTTGTGCAGGGGCTTGAGAGGGGAAACTGGTCAAAAGTCAACGCAGTCTAACAGGATGCTCTTCTGGAACATCAGGGCAGGGACCTTTTCTGCTCCCCTGCTTTCAGACACGGACACTATGTCCCTGTTATACCCAGGAGGCATCTGTGGTTGAAACATCATGGATGATCACTGATAGATGTTTGTACTGAACTTTTACAGGTTTTTTATGTGAATTTTCAGCGCAGTTCTTTTAATATAGCCAAGGCACAAATAAGCTGGTGATTGTACCACTGGGCTGTCCAGAACCTGCAGTGTTTTCACCCAAGCCAAGTTTAGCTTTGAAAGAGATGAGGATGGTACTGGTGACAGTGAGCTGTGATGGTTTGCAAGCCTAGTACCAGACACCACAAACGCTTGCCCCCCCTGCTGCAGAGCAGTGCCTCACTAGGCACTCACAGTGCTTTTTACTAGCAGAGGTCTGGCCCCTCATACACAGGCTGGCGTGCTTTCAGTTGGCTCTCTGAGCAGGAGTGGTAGTGAGGTTTTATTTAGCTTTTTATGTCAGCCCTCTTCTCTGCAGTTAGGGAAACTAAACCACACAGAGTGAGTGCTGAGAGCTAGATAGGAACAGGATGGAGAAAGTTGGTCAGATGTGTCCCTACTTTGTGCTTTGAGCTGGTGATGACCAGCCAGTGAACAATTCACGTTAGCAAATGGGAAGGGGACATGAGCTTCAGGAACGCGGGCTGCTCCCGGATGATGGTCACTGAAGGAAATGTGTGGAGCTCTCTCTTTCGGCAGGGCTGAAGCCCAACTTCTGTAGAATTTGTGCTTTGGCTGACCTGTTGTTTAAAGGGGTCAGGGTGTTGGTTGTTGGTTTTTGTCAATACAGGAGAGCAGTGTTAAATCTCGTTTTGCTGTTCTGCAATGTCATGGGACTGTTAATAAATCCAGCAGCCTCGTGTCAGCGAGCCTCTGGGAAGTTCGAGGTGCTTGCCCTCACCGCTGGCTGCATAGCAGCTCTTCAGGCTGGTGGTGAGAGGCAGGCTCTGCCCTCGAGTTGTGATGGTCTGGGTGGAAGGATGGGCCTCCTCACCTACAGAGGCAGCTGAGGACTGCCTGGGGTAAAGTGACCTCTTGCCTCTGTTCTTAGCACTGCTTGTTCCTCTTTCCTTGCTAATTTCATAAGGCCCAGGTAGTGGCAGCATCTTCTGATGAAATTACCTTCTGGAATTACCTTTCTTAAAATAACGAGGCTTAACTGAGTTTCAGGCCAAAGAGGACCATCAGGTCTTCTAGCCTGACCCATGCAACAGCCTTGAGCAGCGCAACCTCCAGGTAAAGCAGTGGAAGAACAACGGGATGGTTGTTTTTGCTGCCAGTAAGAATTTACCCATGAGATTGATCTTCACATCCTAGCCTTGCTGGGAGAACTGTGGGACTTCTCATCATGTGTGTTTGTGGGTTTGTGTTTTAGCTGTTAAAAAACAAAACAAACAAATAAATAAAAATATAGCTGTAGTTGGGGGCTTTTACAGGAACGAATACATCCCACTGGACTGTGCAAAATAGCCTTTGCCCTTGGCTCAGCCCTGGGAGTCTGCCTGGGCTGAGGACTTCTCTGGGGGACACTGAGTCAAAGAGACTTAGCACACACCGTCAGATATTCATTTGCAGTAACCTTTAAAAACCTGCATTGGTGTAGTCCCCTGTGAAGACTTGAGAGGTGAGTGATCTTGGGAACTGCTTTCTCCCCTTGTGAGCAGAGACGTCGTGGGGTCTGACGCTCTTTGAGCCAGTACTGTAAAAACAACCTACGGAGATCGCTGTGCTCACTCGGTGGGTGCGGACAGTCCAGGGAAAGAGACATGTCATTTCTCGCCTCCAGCGCGGCGGCGGGCGTGCGGGAGCAGTGGTACCTTGGACAGCAGTTGCTGTCCCCGCACGGCTCGTGGCCCTCCTGCTGTGGCGAGCAGGACAGGGACGGATGGCACGGGAGGGGCAGCAGGATGGTCAGCCTCTCCGGGATGAAGGCATCCTGCTTCCAATCTGCAGGTGCAGCTGGGTGGAAGGGCTCCGGGGAGTTCCCTGAGCACTGAGCGGGCGGCATATCGTGCCAAATGTCCGATTTAATTCAGCTCTCGACCTAAAGCAAAAGCGCTGACATACACAACTGGAGATGTGGTATTGCTCTTTCCTAGTGTGTGAAGGGACTGCTAGGGGAGACCCAGGAACCTGCAAAAGGGGAAAGGGGCATTTTGTTTAGTGACAGAGCCCAGCGCGCAGTGAGCCCCCCAAGGAAGCACAGAAGTTCACTGGTGGGGTAGGGCCTGGCTGCGGGTTACACCAGTGCTGTTCCAAAGGTGTGTTGGGGTCTGTCACAAAAGAAAGGAGAGTGGGGTAATAAAGCAAAGTGGCTGTGCTGCCTTGGGGGTGGGTGGCTGACTCTCATCGCTCATGCTCTTGACTCAGCTTCCCCCCCAGAACTGGTCACAGCCACCACCGCAGCCGTTCCAGCCTCTTCTGTCACCTTTCACTCGTAGCTCCTGCTGCTGTTCACAGACAGCGAGGAGTTGTCCTGCAGCCCTTGGAGGGAGCTTAGGTCTGTGGTAGATTTTAGCACTTCTCCTGTGAGGTGAAGGAATGTTTTTGTCACTTGTGTGGCAGCTACCAGGCAAGCTCCCGTCACAGCTGGCAACTGGCAGAAAGCCTTTGGGCAAGGGACAAGCCCCACGCGCTGTGCAGTGGGGGCAGCGGGACAAAGTCAGCGCACTCTGCTCCCCTTGCATGGACAGTTTGTGAGCTCAGGAGTTGCAGTAACGTGCTTTGAATGAATTTAGCCAACAGTAGTCCCTTGGCAGGACTGGTGAGCTACAGTGGGGATAAGGAAATAGGAAAATATTTTCCAGATTGTTCCTGTAGAGCGGAAAATCCTAAATTAACCTGTAATCACCAAGTTACCTCTGAAACCTTTTACCCAGTGACGTGAGGAACCTGAAGGACAGTCAGTGAGCAGGCCATGGTGGTGGCCTTCTGTGCTGAGCAAGGTTGGTCTTGTCTCCTTGAACTTCTTATGTCTCTGCTGAGAAGCTTTCTGCTGCCTCTCTGCAGTCTGGGATTCAGGGCTCTGTGGGCCCTGCAAGTAGAAGGGGCCTCTACGATATCTGAGAAGTATAATTGCTCCTAGAGCAACTCTTTGAGGGTAGTTTTTGACAGGTCCCAAGATGGTGACCAGTAATGTTAGGATTCTGTACTGCAGTCATGCACGAGGGCCTTGGGCCTGCTGCGGCTGCAGCAGGCACGGAGGAGCAGATGGGCCCCGACCCATGGGTTTCACCCCTCGTGGACAGCTGCTCTTCCCTGCCAGGAACAACATCTCCTTTCGTGGCTGTCACTGTCAAATCTCCCACACCAGCTGCCATATCCTCTCTGTGAAGCTGCAACGTGCCCCCAGCAGACCGCTTTCTCCAAATGTGAGCTCCTGTATGTGAGGACCGAACCACCACCACTCGGCCTCCCGGCAACAAATAGCCCAGGCGGGGACCTGCTTTTGTAAAGCTTCTTATATGCATCCCTGGCAGTATTACTTCAATCTTTTCCAAAACCTCTCCAATATTTCCATATCGTCCTCTGCACCGAGTGGGCTGTGGACTCCAGCCGTGGTGTGCAGAAAGCCAGGACCATTTCTCCTATGTCTGCTCGATGGCCTGCTTGTGCGCAGGGAACTCTGCAGTCACCGCCACAGATGCCATGTCATGTCAAGGGCTCGTGCGGCTGTGGTTAGTCCTAAATACTGGAGCCTTTCTATTAGGAATTTTTTTTATGTGTTTCCCAGCCTGTACGTGCTGCATTCAAGAGGTGATTCAGGACGCTTTGTAAGAATGAATATATATATTTTTTCCTTTTTGTTGCTATCCCACCAGTCAGTGTGCCACCGTCAAACTTTGCCAGGCGGAGATCAGCAATAAGAAATGCTGAATGGCTTTGGTGCTGGTACCAGTCCTGGGGGGCTCTGACAGTAACTACACTGCTCTTTGATGTCAGGTTGATGGCAGTCGAGACCGGAGGAGTTGGCCTGTGAGCAGTTGTGGCTAGGAGATAGTGAATGGCCCAGCTGTGAGATCCTTGTGCTATTTAGGCACTGGCAGTGAATGGAGATAAGAAAGGGAGCATTCAGGTCAGGCTTCGAGGAGAGCAGCCAGACTTTGAGTGTGGGCCTGCGGCATTGTCTCCCAAATGGAAGCGATGAAAGTCCAGACGCACGGCACGGAGCCCCGCAGGGCAAGCTGGGAGTGAGTGACCTTGTGCTGGCCTAGACAGAAGGCTCTAAGAGTTTTGTTAATCTGTTGATCTAATGACTCACGCGATTCGTGTGATTTGCCTTCCTTCGTAACTTGACTCTGTCACAGCACTGGCAGCGGGCTGCCTGGTTCGCCTGTGACCTGCTTTTCCCAGCAGGTGCTGCGGCACGGGAGCTGCGTGTGAACTCTGCTCTTGTGGCAGGAGCTGGGTGAGCGGCGCTGGGCAGCAGCCGCTGTTGCTGCCGCTTGGCCTCCATGCTGAGGACAGGAGGGATGGCTCCCAGAGGTCTGCCCAGGTTGAGGTGCCAGGAGAGGGCTCTCGGTTTGGTTCCCAGGTCCCTGACCTTCCCTGTGCATCTCTTCTGCACTCACTACTTGGTGGGGACCTCTCATCTGCTGTTGTCCGCCCCTCGCAGCCCAGGCCACGTTGCCATGACATTCGTCTCACAGTTCTGCCGCTTTGGGTACATCTCGCCCTCCTCTCAGTGCCGGAATTTGCCTCCACTTGACTTTTGCATGGACACTGCTCGTTCTGTGCGTCGAGAGCCCGTGGAGCCGTTCTGCCTCCAGGCACACGTGCAGCCAGTGCCTCCCAGCAGGCTGACCTCCTCGTCCTCCAGTCCGTGTGAATACTTCTGCACTGCCCTCCCCACCCCACGTCCTCCAGCAGCATGCCAGGCACCTTTTTTCTCCTCGCTTGCACTGCTCCGGACAGCGTGCTGCTTTGAAGTGAGACCCAGAACACACAGAGAGCCTGCAGGGTGGATGGGATCCAAGCGGGACGTTTCATATCTGATTTGTATTGTCTGGTAACTGTTTGCTAAATCCCTGGTGCAGGAGCTATGTTCCAGTGCAGGAGAAAGCTCACAGTTAGAAAATGCAAACAGCAAATAAAATAAAATTAAAAACAAAACAAAACAAAAACAACATTCAGTCTGAAAGCCTATAAGGAAATAGCCAGTATGGCAATAATCTCTAAGATTTTTTTTTAAATAACCATTTTAATTGAGCCTTTTTTTAAAATTATTATTGGCTAGAGAAGTTTAGTTTAGCTCAGGAAAAGGCAAAGTATGAAGGTGACTGAGCTAGTCCATGAACGTCTTGCTGAAAAGTAGCTTTCTTAGAGCAGAAGGCTCTTTAGTAGGTAAGGGAATGGAGATGCATCATGCAAACTGAGACAAGGAAAAAAAGGGTGCAGGTTTATTAGTGTCTCTCCTTTCTCAGGAGATGAATTGATCCTTTGAAGCCTAATTCAGGACTGCATCTGTCCAAAGGATGCGTCCAGTGCAGCGAGAAGTTCTGGGTTTGATGGGGGGGGGACACTGGGTAAAATTCTGTGGACTCAGGGATATAAGTCTGTATTGTCTTAAGATGGATGAAGTCAGAGAAGTAGTGTTTAGTGTCCTTCAGTCCATCCCTCCTTCAAGAGCACAAGGAGGGCAAGAAGTCACAAGCACGGCACATCAGCTCATGAACCAGTCCTGAACCGGAGCCAAGTGGCAGAGCACGAAGATTCACGCTGGGCAACCCCACCACTGCTCTCTAGGGCAGCGTGCACCCATGGCAGTACCTACAAACATCCCGTTCATACTCCGTGGCTGCCAAGCAAGACTTGGGATGCTGAAGCAGGATGCGTGAATCTTCTTCTTTCCTTCCTGGGGAAAGAAATGACTGCCCTGAACCTGTCTGCCTGACTGGTCTGCTTCTTTTGGTCGTGCTGCTCTGCTCTTGGATGCTGGGAAGTGGTATTGGGTCTTGGGAGGTTTGTGCCACCAGTTAAGCAGAGGTGAATGAGGACTTCCTGAAGTGATGGTAGGGGAAACCAGTGATAAAAGAAGCTCTTGGTGTCCTTTGTGGTGTTTGCAGGAGTATTTCTGGAGCAAATGCTATTGCCATGTAGTGCCAAGAGCAAATGCTGCACAGTTGCATGTCCCAGCAGTGTGAGAAGGAAGATCTCAATGACCCGATGCTCCTGTTTGTGAAAGATTGGTTGCACAAAAGCAGTGATGGCCCTCCCCAATCCCTGGCAGAAGTCCCATCTGGATAAAGAGCTCTGCCTTCGTACACTCAGCCTCCTCTGGAGGCTGTCCAGGCTGGACAGGAGGGACCTTGTTGCCTCCCAGCTAGAAGGGAGGAACGAGACGCCTGATCTGGACATGGTGTTCCTGGCGATGCTTGGCTGCCTGTAGGTTTGTATTCTGTTGCTGTTTGATTGTTCAGCTTCACGCCCAAGGATTGTTTTGTGCTGGGGGGCTTCCAGGGGAAGCAGCGCAGTTCCAAGTCCCGAGTCTCCTGTGCAGGTCTTCACAAGGGGGCTGAAAGTGGGCCCCAGTGTGGCTCCCAGGCCACTGAGTTTCCTCAAAGCCTTTCCAGGAGCCCGGCAGTGTCAGTGGCCCAGCAGCGAGGTCAGTGTCCGGGGCTGTGTCCCTGAGGCGCTCTGCCTGGCGGTAGCAGGGCAGTGACATTGCACAGGCACCTTCTGCCAGTCTTGTCAAGTCCCTTTGCCTCCCTGACTCTTTATTTCCTTTCCCAGTCACTGTTGACCATGGCCCGAGGCAGTGGGTCATAGTCTCTGCTTAATGTCAATATGTAGCTGGCAATCTTTATTTATTTATTTATTTATTTTTTTTCACGTATCGCCAATATGTTCAGATAATAATTCTCAGTGAAGAGAGTTTACACGGACAGGAAGGAGAGCTGAGCCAGGCCTTCACGGACGTCACCCGGCAGAAGCTCCTGTCCCCGAAACTTGCAATCTATGTATAGCCAGTGGCCGAGAGGAGCAGCACAGCTGGGGTTTCTGTGCCAGAGCGGAAGCTTTGGCTTAGAGGTCTCCTTTTTTCTGCCCTGTCCTTCACCTGAGGCTGGCCAAGCAGAGCGGCCATGTGGCCAGTGTGCCGTAACCCTAGCCAGAGCAGGGCTTCAGGAGGGCGCGCGGTGCTGCTCGGCCATGGGGAGGTCAGCCAGCAGCACGGAGGAGCCTCAGCGAAGGCATCCAGAGGCTGAAGGCCTCTCCCCATTCCATCTTCCTCCTGGGGCAGGGAACGGGGGCGCAAGGGTCACGGAGCCGGCCTCACATGGCGGTGCCCCTGTTTCAGCTCGATTGTGGGAGCCGCCAGCGCGCTCAGATGGAGTGGCCTTCTCTGGTCCTGCTGTCCTCCCTCCCAGCCCTCCAGCACCCTCAGCCTGGGGAGGGAGATAAAGGCGTTATCTTCTGCCTCTGGTTCTCCAAACAAACAGGGCAATGTGCCCCCCTGGGCAGGCACCTTGGACCCGCCAAATGGCGACGCTTGTGTGGGTGCTGCTGTTTCTGCCATCTTAGTGCATGAATTGACAAGCAGGGCATTGACGGCAGCGGGGACACACACAAACGCTCCACTGTGTCCCCTCTCACACCTTCCCCTCCTCCTCCTCGGCCCCGATGCCCGGAGGACAATGGCTCTATCCAAGCCAAGGTTCACAGCTGGCAAGGGCGGAGGAGAGGCCAGGACCAGGGTGGGGAGCCGGAAGGAGAAGGGACTCGGGTCCGGAGGGATAGCGGCTCTGAGAGGGAACGGACAAGGAGAGATGGGAGCTGGGGAAATTTGGGAGGGCCTGGAAGAGGGAGAAGGTGCTGACAGGTGTCTGGTGGAGAGGCCAGAAGGAAGGCGGGAGGAGGAAGAAGAGGGTTCAGGAGGGAGGATGGGGCTCACTCACCTCTTCTGTATGGAGCCACTTGCCTTTTTCTGCAAGGCTCCTTGAGGGACATGCCCTTGCCCTGCCGTTGCGTAGCGTGATGCTTTCCTTTGCCTCCTCTTCTGCCTTGGGATGTCTCACCACACACCTTGTCTTCCCCAGGGCCTGGGAGAGAGGGCATTATCTCTGTCTGTATACCTGTACAGGCTTCATATACTGGCTCGTATCACCTCCATACTAGGAGGCCAGGAGTAGCAACAGGTATGGGAGGAAGGGTTGCTGTGGGCCTGAGACAGGACATGTTAAACACTTACTGACGCTTCCTGGCTTATCCAAAGGCACTTTTGTAAGATCTATTCTGCGTACGTAAGCTAAAGAGATGCGGGCCTGTGTGAGAGCAGAGGGGGGGCTTTCCAGGCGATGCAGGGATGCTGCTGGCGATGCTGCTGCTGCCTCAGCATTGGGCTGCAGCCCAGTGATGGTTTGGTTGCACCTTGTAATCTGGGAGGTCTTCCACTGGCTCGCCGTTCAGCCCGGTTGTTGCTCCAGGGTCCTTCTGGCCACTGCAGACCCCACAGCTCTTTCTTGGAATCTGGGGCCTTGGCTAAACCCCACCTCTGTATCAGTGCGGATGCAGGAGCCGCCCCATTGCTTCAGGAGGGCAGGTGATGTCCTTGGCGGTGGGCTGACAACATGATGTCCCTGGGAGGAGGTGTGGGGTAGCGGCTGTACTTCTGCATCGACTGAGGCAGTGCTGCCCTTTGTGGTGGGAAGGGGCATGCACTGGGTTTGTGTGTGCCAGAGAAGGGTGTCTTAACTCAGCTGGAGCCACTTGGTGATGGCACGTTGGGGTGAGTAACCAGCTGGTGCAGGTCAGCTCCGTCGCTCTTGGATCAAGTGAAGGTCCCCAAAGTCATGGAGCTGTGTGGGTTGGTACCACATAAATGTTTCCCCTACTGGCAGCCTGTGCAGACCCCAGCAGGCTGTCCTGGAGGGGCTGAAGGGGAGCCATGTGTCAGGAGGGGCTCACCCCGGGAGGGAGCCGCACTGCAGGTCGGGGAGGGGGCCCCGGGGGCCCTTTCTGTGCTGTGGGCAGCAGAGGCTTCGCTCCGGGGTGGTCCCGAAAGCTCTTTAGGGGAGATGGGGGAGAGGTCTGGCTTGGCGTCCCACTCGGGTTACAGGAGCCACTTCTGCCGGGAGTGACTGGTTATCGTTACAGTCAGGTAATAAAGAGCATTAATTAAGGAGGAATGCTGGGCCGGTATCTGGGGGGAGGCGAGGGCTGCGGGGTCGCGTTCCCTCCTGCCGAAGGGGATGTGTCCCCCCTCCGCACCCTCTGGGCAGCTCTGGGCTGGGAGCGTGGCAGGAGGGGGAGTTCATCCCGCTGTCCCTTCAGCAAGGCGCGCGCTGTCCCCAGCTGGCCGCTGTGTCACCCAGGCCTCTGGGCAGGGACAGAACTCCGTCGTGGCCTCCCATCCCTCACAGTGTCCCATCCCAGAGCAGTGCAGGCACAGGGGGATGCCATTCCCTGCGAGAGTGGGCCAGAGCTGTTGTGCTGGGCAGAGCCGGCTGGAAGGAGCGGATCTGAAGCCAAGCGCTGGCCCCACAGCTCCCTGGGCTTAGGCGGTGTTTGGTTAGCGAGCCGTGGCCTGGATTCCTCGTGCTCGCGGCCCGGCCGGCAGCCAATCCTCCAGGGCCGAAGGATAAACACGGGAGGAAGGCGAAGGGGGTGCAGAGCGGCGTGGGGCCCCGGGAATGTGCCGATGCGGCAGCCCAGCCTGCCGATTGCACAACCTGGGGGGAACATGGTTGGGCCACGCGCCTCGCCTCGCTGCGGCACTGACCGTCTAGGCATGGTGTGCCGCTGCTGAGCTTGTGAGTGATGCTGTGCTGAATCGGGCAATGCCTCGCTGCTGGGAGCAGTGCCCGGCAGCATTTGTCCTGCTCAGCCTGGTGTGCTCCTGAGGCTCGGCGCCTGTTCCAACGCATGCTGGAGACCACAGGTATTTGCCCTCCTCCTGGCCATGGGGTCAGGGCTTGGCCTCCACAGCGCCTTGGGAGCTCCTTGTCCTGTCTGGAGTGAGTGCACAGCAGCACTACAGCCCTGACGTCTGCGGCACTTCAGGAGAAGTGCCTGGGGAAACAGGCAGACCTTCAGTGCAGGCGTGGCGGAGGCCGTTGCAGGTACCTTTCCTGAGCCTTTCTGTTTTGGGAGCCAAACAGCGCTGAGATGGCAGCAGAGGAATGGAAGCGTGCAGCAAACACTCACCAGTGTCTGTGGGTTTCCATTTGTCTTCATTGCAGTCCTCTTCTCACTGGCTTTCACAGCACTCAGGGCAGAGCAGAGTGCTTCATTTCTAATTCAAACCAGCACCCCTGCGGTGGGTCCCTGAAACTGAGAACAAAAATTCAGCCTCTGTTGCACAGCTACAGTGCTGCGGGGAGGCCCTCGGCTTGGCACAACCTCTTCTCTTCCTCCTCATCGCTGGCATTCCCCCACCCTTCGCTGATGTTCCCCAGCCCGTGAAAACAGTTGACCTCGTTGTCATCTCCAGGTTCCCACATCTGGTTCTCGTTAGCGGATCCCAGGATGAAGTTCCTCAGCTCTCTCCCTTCCTCCCACCCGCAGGTGACCCAGGCAGGATTATGGGCGATTAGAAGACAGGCAACAGAGCAAGAATAGGTGGGGGAGGGACTGTTATAAATAGAAATACCATAAACTTATCAGCCTATCACTCGAGGTAAATTCTGGGTTTAATCTCTCAGACCTGTAAATATGACGACTCGCAGGGGCCAGACACCTTTAACTCTTTCAGCGCCCCAAGGCTGCATGCCCATCTCAGATCGAAAACAGGATGCAGCAGAGCACCTGAAAAGGGGACAGGGAGCACCCTGAGCCAAGAGGATGTCGCTAGAAGAGACGAGCTGGCAGACCCACGCCATTCAAACAGAGCAGTGGGGAGATGGCAGTGCAGGAAGCACCTCCGTTTGGATGTCGATCGTGTTTGGAGGTTTGGGGAAGGCAGAGAAAACCAGTCCAAACATTGGGATTCCTGACATTCTCACACGTACAGGGGCCTCTGCTCGCCCAGCGCTGCTCACAAGGAGGGTGCTGCGGGTTTAACATCTTGTTTTTCTGGCAGAGTTTACCTTTGGGGTCTCCTCCTTCCTCTTGTGAGGAAGGGGTGGAAATGTGGGGGTCAAGAGGAAGGCAGGACAAAGGGATCTGGCAGGTTTGGGAGTTTGTTTGCAGCACCGACTGAAGGAGTGGTGAAATGGAAGGTTTTCCTGTAAGAGTTTGACCTGAGGAGCCTCTCCATGTCTGTACAGGGAGGTCAGCATGTTAGCAGGGGGGTTGTACAGCGTGGCTGAATTACTTGGCCCTGGTGCCCTCCTGCCCCACGATGCTCATTGTGTGCAGAGCATGCTAATAAGCTGCTCTGCAAGAAGGTAATCTCTGGGCAGCTCTGCGGGGGACTGCAGCACCTCTCCAGGCTCACTGCTCCAGGCTGGAGGGCAGAATTTGTCCTGTTGAGCTTCAGGGACATCAGCGGGGTTACAGGTGACAAAAGCTCTAGTGAACATTTTGGAGCGGGTGCTGGTGCAGAGGCAGGGCCGTAGGGCAGGAGGTGCTACATGGGCATTGCTGTTGTTCTTCCCATGGCAAGGAGGTGAATGTTGGCAGCACAGGAGCGCTTGGGGCCTCCTTGGGCTCCTCCATCTCTCTCCTGCTGGGACAAGGGGATGCAGGAGTCCGTCTTGTGTGGGGCCGTGTGGGTGTTATGCTTCCCAGGGTCCCTGCTTTGTGGCTTCCTACTCCCTCCTAATCCCCACGTTGGAGGGGGAGGGAGTGTTGTTAGTGTCATTAGGAGCTCGTGACTCTGTGGAGAAGTATTAGCTTTTAATTAATCACCTAAGCTGGCTTTTGGTTAGAGCCCGGCCTGCATGGAAGCTACGGGTGGTGGGGTGTTCCTCGTGCGGGCACACCGGCGAGTCTCACTACCCCGACGTTCCTGCTTCATTGTCGCTGGCGCGAGTGCCTCCATCCGCAGGCCGAGGAAAGTCCTTTATTTTCAGATTTTTCCCATCACACATGCGCAGCCGGCCCCCCGCCACGCTGTTATCACAGCGGCACAGCTGACGCACCTCTCGCGTCAGGTTGCTTATCGCACCCTTTGCCTGGGTCTCAGCTGAGCGCTCCTGAAGGTGACTTTTAAGAGAAGGTAGCAGAAAAATATGTGAGCCCAGCAGCTCTGCTGTCTGTTGAGGACTTCCCATCCTTTCTGGACAGGTCCCAGGTTCTTCTTCCACCGTGGAGAAGCTGTTGGAGTGTGTAGGTGTGAGGGGATCCTGTTGGGGTCAGACATCTTGAGATCTTTTTATGGACAGGCTCAGTAGCTTGTGAAAAAAAGCAGCAAAATCGGTCAAGTGCCTTTTTTGCTTCCTTGAATCTGGGTCCCCACCCTAAGCCTTGGGATGAAGATGGGCCTTCCAATAGCTTTTGAGGTGGATGTTTGCCAAACACATCGTGATTTATAGCTTGGTGTCTGACCAAGGGCGAGGTGGCGGAGAGGGGCAGTGCTCACCCCTGGCAGAAGGTTTTGGCCAATGATGATGCTCACAGGGGGGAAGCCGAGGGGTGGCTCCTAGCACAAGAGGTGCCTTGGTAGAGCCATAGGTGGTGAAGAATCAGGTGCAGGGTATAGTGAAGGTCCTGGGGCTTGAGTGAGGGACACAAGCACCCGTGGTGCTGGCCCTTGATGAGCCTTTCCAGCCAACCACAACTCGAAGGAGGACAACTGCATGGTCACTACCACATCTCTGCCGCTTCAGGAGTTGAGAGGACATGGCTGTCATGAAGGAGCATCTGCAGCTCTACGAGGGAGGTGCTGGTGCAGCTCAGGACCTCACAGGCTCTGCCTGCCTTGTTCTCGTCCCACTGCACTGCCAGCCCGGCACTAGCATTGCATGTCTGTGCTCTGGATGTGTCCCTTTGTAACAAGGATTCACATGGGAGAGTGTCACCTCCTTGTCCCCGGAGTCCCTGGGCTCTGCCGTGGAGGCGCATGGTGCACAAAGTGTTAGGTGTCCTGCAAGGGAACGGATGCCCAGGATTGTCCCCCCTAGGCAGGGTTACTAAAGGAGAGTTCCCCCATCCGCACACACACCCTGTCCGTTTGGCAGAATTCCTGGCTGGATTTATTCCTGCCGATTTGCTTGTCTTGGTATGAAAGGGATTTGCAGAGGGGAGTGCTGCAATTGGCCGGGTGCGGGCTGAAACCCCCCGTTTTCGGTTTTGCGGTTCAATGGCTGACCTTTCCCCACCACCTCGCCTGCGGGAGGTGGGGGCCGTGAGCGGGTCTCCTCCTGGGCCGGGGACACTGTGCTTGGACGTGAAGCATTCGGGCCTCTTGGGAAGGGCCCGTCTTCGTTATCGGAGCTGGGGGCGGCGGGGGGGGCGGGCCTTCTCTTCCACTTTCTTGGCAGTGTCTTTGGCACCGAGGGCTGGCACCGACCCCAGAGGGCTGCAGACTCCCACTTCAGAGAGACAGATAAAGAAAGCACTTTCTGTCAACAAAACCCGGCCCAGCTTCCCCAGAGCAGGAGAGGGGAGGAGGAGCCCTCCAGGAGAAAGGAGAGGGAAGTCCACTGCTTGCCCCCGCAGGAGAGAGGAGAGGGAGGAGGGCTCCTGCAGCATCCAGAGCTGCTCCAGGGCCATCATGGCAGCGGTGGAGAAATTCCAGCACGTTCTGCAGAGCGGAGGCAAGGGTCCAAAGGGAAGGACTCCAGCTTTCCCAAAGCACCACCGAGTCCTGCCTCAGGGCCCTGGCCTCTGCACAGATCGCTCTCTGCTGTGGGCCCTCCATCAGCCGTTAACTGCAGCCCCGGCAAGGCCGGCGGCTCTTGTAGCTTTGCTGACAAAGCTGCTGCGGGCTGCGTCACGGCCAAGTTGGTGGTGGTTGGGCAAGAACTGGGTCTCGTGCTCCGTGGAGCTCAGGCCTGGTTCCATGACCTCCCTTCTCCCATGTGTCCTGAACCCAGCCCCTACAAAGCCCCCTTGACCCACGGTTGGAGTGTGCCCCGCAGGATGCTGCAGATGAGCCCCACCTGTGTGTCCAACTTCCCGGGCTGTGTCACCACCCTGACTTGTCCCGTACGCGCTGTCCCTGTCTGGTTTTACGCTGGGGTGCAAATGGGTATGGACAGACGGTCCTTTTCAAAACAAAGGATCTACTAATCTTCTCAGATTGGTTTCTTGACTTGGCAAAGGTCTTTGGTGGTGTTTCTGACCTGCATGGTGAGGGCCTTTGCCTTTCATGTCCTTCTCATGGCTCTTGCTTCTGCCTCCTCTCCCCTTGCAGGCCATGACATTAATGGAGCTCTGGAGCCATCTAACATCGACACTAGCATCCTGGAAGAGTACATCAGCAAGGAGGACTCACCAGATATGTAAGTGCTTCCCTTGCTCCACAACAGAAACAGTATTCACTGATGTTTTCTGTGGAGAGGTGTTGAGCAATTTCCAGTCCTGCAATGTGAGAAATAATCTGGAAATCACTGTGTGCTCTAGCTGTATTACTGTCCCTCCTAGAGTCCTCCTTTATAGCTCTTTGTTCCCTTATTTATTTCCAGTTCTTCCTCCTATCTCTTCCCTGCTTCTTGCCTTTGAGTTTCTTGTCTCTTAGCCAGTGTCTTCTGTCCCCTCTCTTCTCCCTCCTTGAGGGCACTGCAAAAGACTTTTTCTGAATTTGAGCAATGTGAAAGCAAGCACTAGCAGCTTGGTGTGAAAGATTAAATCCCCAGTGCAGCATGAGTGTGGAGAAGGGAAGGGTCTCCCTGTGTACACTGGCAAATGGGGGGGAAGGCAGACCTGGGCAGCAGCCAGTGGGGTCTGGGCCATAGGTTGGGAGCAGGGTCTTGGGCTGACGTGACAAAGCAGCTTTCCCGTGCTGGTCCCTAAGGTGCAGCACAGATCCTACTGTCTCCCGGTGCCTTCAAAAGCTTTGAGGTTGGTTTCCTGGGCACTTCTGGCCTTTACAGCTCCATGGGTGGATTTTCTGGCATTGGGGCTGCGTCAGTCCCACTGACCTGGGTGACCAACCTGTACGCTCTTGCTCGTGCCACCACAATGCTGGCTGTTTCACTCATCTTCTGGGTGTCCCAGATCACCCGAATGGCTCCGTCCCCATTGCTGAAGGGCTGGGTAGCGGGTGGAAAATACCATCTGCCTGTCCTGCTGCTGAGGTTGTCCCCTTCTCTCTCTCAGCTGTTTCCCTGACATCCCTGCTTCAGCTGGCTATGCGCACCCCCAGCCCTCCAGCTCAGCTGCCATCAGCGCGCCTCTTCCCAGCTCCGTCGCCAGCGCTGGGCATGTCACCAACCCCGCTCCCAGCGGTTCCCTCCACCTTCCTCCCCCGGGCGGCCAGATCCCGATCCGTCATGGTCCTCTTCTGGCCAACCCTTGCGGACCCAGCTACGGTGCTCACCTCAACTGCAATAACAACAATGGCATGGTGGTGCCCAAGGGCTACCTTGGTGGCCACTGCCTAAACAACGTGGTCCCTCCAATCAAATCGGAGCCCAAGGCCTCCTACGCACCTGGGTAAGTGGGGCTGGGGTGGCAGAACGAGGGCATGTGGTGGTACCGGCGTTCCTCCAGGCTGGTGGTGTTCGGAGGCCTGAGGTAGCTTTTCCCACAGTGCCTTAACTGCTGACCTCATCGGTCTGTTTTAAGCCCTTGCTTCACAGAGAGAGGCTTTTTCACAAGCGTATGTCCTGAAGTTTCATGACAGGTTGTTCAGTTTTGGTCTTGTCTGTCTGCATGGATTTAGGGAGGATCAGTGACATCCCAAACTTCTGCAGGTAGACGGATGATTGGGTTGTCCATGCTCTACACCTGCAAGCATGTGATGGGAGAATCACAGAATCATAGAATATTTGAGTTGGAAGGGACCCACAAGGATCGTTGAGTCCAACTCCTGGGTCTCCAAAGGACTACCCTCCAAAAAAAATACTAATCAGAATATTGTGGTACCGTCCAGTTTAAGAAGGAAGAGATGCAGAATACATTTGAACAAAATAAAACTCAGTTTCCAGGATTTTCCCATGACTATCCCAGGGAAAGGTGTTAACTAAGTTGGGCAGAGAGATGCATTTCTCTTGGCCTGATGTTTTAGATACTCCACTCAAGAGGAGAGAGTGTTTGAGCTGGATTTATATTCCTTTGCAACAAGCTGTGGATGCAGCCCTGGTGAAGGGGAAGAGAATAACAGTTTTAGTACTGCTGATGGACTCAACTGGAGAACTAGTCCTGGGAGGAGGAAGGATGCGGTTCCTGCTCCGTGTGATGGCCTTGCCGAGAGCATGGTGACATGGCAGCTGCCATCTGCAGTGATCACCTCAGTGGAGAGCACTTCGGCGTGGTGTGCCAGGAGAGTATGGCAGTAGCATCTGGGCTAGGAGCTGGCATGGTGGGAGGGGGACCTCTCTAAGGCTGCTGTCATTTCCATGAAGTTTTGCTGCCTGGAGATCCACACAGAAGACTATGTCTTGTGTCTTTTTCCTCCTCATCCCTCTGGTCCATGCTGCTCTTCCCCAGCCACGGGGGAGCAAAACAAGAAGGTGATCTGAAACAGGGCAGATGGAAATTAAAGCATGCCACAGCATATCCATCAGCAGGAGGCCTCGCCCGTTGGTGGTGGTTGTACCTCAAGGAACAGTGTCGTGGTCCAACCCGTCCCCGTGGCACAGGAGGTGGGTGGTCATGCTGTGCTCTCTGCATAGCCAGTCTCTGTGCCTTCTCCAGTGGAGCCTGTGGGTGTAAGGGACACAGAAGCGAGGATGGGCCCAGGACTGCTCATCTCTACAAGCCCTTGTCTGGCTTTTCTCCCTCTGCTGTGTGCCCTCTAGTGTTGCCAGCCAGTACGGCGTGGTGATTCCCGGGCTCGGAAGCCACCAGCTCACTGAACGAATGATTCAGCTCTAACATAGCTCCACTGGGATGACTTTGGCCCTTTGCATGAACTTGAAAAGATCTTCCAGAATGTGGCAATCTAAACAAAATCTGCACGTAATTTATTCCCAGAATAAATTCCAGTTGCTGTATACCCAGAAGGCTGCATGTGGCTGAGGGGGAACTATACCCAAAGGTATGACGGGATGCCTTTGTCATATCCCTTTCTTCTGCATACATCTGGCATTCTCCAGGATGTGAGAATACATGAGTGAGATCATAGCTCTCCTCCATTCATAAACCAGGCCAGATTACCTGTCTGCTGGCTACATGTCATCTTGACTTGCACCAGGACAGCAAACCTCTCATGGAGACATTAGGAACCGCTGTGGCCAAGAGAAGAACGCTGTAATCATTTAAGGCTGTCACTGGGGCATTTGCTGGGGACAGATGCAGCTTTGTCTGTGGTGGATCATATGGCTATGTGAGTGGGCTCCACCAGGACCTGGTGATCATCACATGTAGTGGAAGTGGGGTTCATAGCAAATCCTTACTGTTGGAGATGGAGATGGTTTGGGTGTAGATGAACTGGTTCAGCATTGATGGCAGCATTTCTTCAGCATCACAGAATGACTCATTCTGCTGTACTAAGCTTTTCCCAGAGAAGCAGTCTCAGTGTTGAATACCAGCAAACTCTGTCCATAGGCTGGCTGTGCCTGCACAACCTGCCTGCGTGAGTTTGATAGTGCCCATCTTTCTGTTCCAACTCCTTTTCCAGTCTCTACTGTTCCCTGAATTGTCCCTCACCCTTTTGTTGTTGTCCAGAATGAGGCTTGCTGAGACACAAATCCTGATAAATTCACAGGAAATATCATAGGACATTGTGGAGAGCTTGGACAGGGCCTGAAAATAAGGCTGGTGATGGATGCTCTAGACCAAGCATAGGAGGGGAATGGAAAGGTGCCACTAAATGAAGGTGGAGCATGAGGGAAGTGTGCTGAGGGCTCTTTGTCGGGGTTACCTCAGTCCATCCCTCTCCAACAACTGCTGCACACCACCTGGTCGTGGAGAATCCATTTACTGTGTCGTGGACTCCTCTGGTGCAGGAAGATGCTGGTGGGTGTCCTGGTTCACAGCTGTTGTGGGTGCCCTCCGGAGCAGCGGGATCTGGTTTCAGAATGGTGTGTGCATGGTGCGCTGTAGCTTTCCTCCCCTGCAGCCCTAAGCCTCTCGCTTGCTTTTTGGACAGCTTTTGTACAAGAAGCACTGGTTTGTCTGGGACTATTTTGCTGCCACAAAGCTGATGCTGTAAGATGGGGGAATGGAAAAGGATCCCCATGTAAAATCTGCTTGTGATGAGGAGCTTGGTGTTGGGAGATAGGGAGGAAAGCAGCCATTTCTGTCTTAGAAAGAACAGGCTTTGCCAGAGCGGTGGGCTGCTGAAACATGGCAGGGCTTGCCATGGCTGGATGTCACCCAGGATGCAGAGTGGGCAGACAAGACATCTCCCTGCCACGACATCTCCCTGCCACAGGCCTGCACAGGGGCAGAGCACATTGCATGGGCTTTCTCTACGGCATAGACAACGCTTGCTCCAGCCACCAGAGCTGCTTTCTCCCTGCTCATCCCTGCTGCAGCTTCGGTTTGTGGCGACCATGGCTCAATCTAGCTGGTGTCAGGGCCTCAATTTTTTCCATATGTTTGATCTGCAAAATACTACCAAAGAAGAACTGGTATCTGAGACGAGCAAATTGTTCACTTGTGTACCAGCATAGTGGAAGATTTACCTTGGCCTGAAGATGTACGAGGCCCAAGATTCTTCTGCAGGAGCATGCATGTTGAGGAGGGGCTGGGAAAAGGAAAAGGAAAAAAATGGTTCAGACTAATTTTGAAGGGGCTTTGGAAATGGCTAAAGGGCCCAGCTGCCTGGAGCGTGCTCTGGCTTCAGGTAAAATAAGGGAGGAAGCAGAAGCTAACAAGCTCCCTGCCGTGCACCTGTGCTGACACTGCACACGGTGGATCTAGTCATCAGTCCTGCAGTCTCCAAGCCGTGGGTGTGCTGTAGAACGCAGCTGAGAGCTCCCACTTTTATTTGGTTGCATTTTGCAGTCAGGGCCAAATCCTGCTCCTGATGCCAGTGGAGCAGAGCCAGGGTGATACAGCCGGCAGCTGTGGTGGTGCTCAGGTGCGTACAGGTCGTACGGCAGAATCCAGCCCACAGGCTTCCCAGCTTTTGCTTTCGTGCATCAGATCCCAGCTCCCCCAGAGCCACCCATTTACCCATGGTGAAGCACAGGGTCTTTCTCAGGGGAACAGATACATTTCTGTTTGACTTCTTTCAACCGGACAGGAGCCGCTGAGCAGAGGAGCGGTCTCATAGGCATGCCAACATAATGTCTGTCCCTGTGGCCAAGGTCCAGGGCAGCGCTGCGGAGAGCAGGGCAGTGGTGCCAGCGATGGCAGTCCCCAGCTTGTCAGCTGGCCACGCTCGGGGTGATGGGGGTCCACTCTGGGATTTCCAACCAGAGCCTGGAGGGTGACTTTATCAAACTGGACCCTATCGGTTGTGCTGGAAGCTGGTTTAAAATGACCTTCCCTTTTCTTTCCCGATCGCTCTGCAGCACTTTACCTGACTCTCCCCCGGACTCTGGATCAGAAGCCTACTCCCCTCAGCAGGTGAATGGTAAGTGCTTAAAAGAGAGAGAGGGGGGAAAAGTTTAATAATCAAAACCCCAAACCCAACATCCTCCCCCTTCTTGTTCTGTGAAAGTGGTTGGCTCTGAAATCTTTATCAGACGGGAGAAAACAGGCGGCTGCAATACGTGGGGATATTATCAGTTAGTAAATATCCCTAGACTTTCGCCTATTGTTCGCCTGCTAGTCTTTGCAAGGGGGGAGAGCGAGCAAGAGAGGGAACAGGAGAGAAGGCGAGGTGTGAATCCACTTACGTGGGGAGAGATCGGCAGTGTGGCTTGTCCCCAGGAGGGTGGGATGTGGAGCCTGCGAGCCTCCTTGTCCTGCCCTCTGCCTTGGGTGAGCAAAAGGCAAGGAGCGTGAGCGCGTCCCTGAAATGGAGCCTGGCTCGGGGAGACCGAAATGAACCCGCCGTTCAGCAGTAAGTTCCTTCCCAGCCCTTCCTTCCCCTCCAGTGGGGCCAGCTGATCCCGGGGGTCTTCTGCTGCCCCTGCAAAGGGCAAGGGAGAGCTAGTTCCCACTCGGCCAGGCACAGCCAGAGGCGCTGCCAGGCCCTCCCGGCTCCCCACAGGGAAGCCACTGAGCGTTATTCAGTCCCTGTGGTGACCTTCACTGCTCTTTGGTGGCAGAAACTCCTTGGTGAGGAGGGAAAGTTGCTTCTGGTCTCCCTTCCCCCCCATCAGCAGCACCCTCTTCCCCAGGCTCCAGCCCAGTCCCCACCAGGAACAGCGCCTGCTCTTTTTTTTTTTTTTTTTTTGATGGAAGAGGTCAAGAGTTCTGTTTATCTTGCTAAAAAAAAATCCCTGGAATTCCTCCTGGCCCTTCCTTAAATATAACAAAGAGGCCGGGTTGCTCACCATGGGGAGAGCTGCTTTGACGTACTGGCGGAGCGGCAGCACCTCTGCTTGGGGAGGAGAGGAGGCTGTGGAGAGCACCCGAGCTGGGAGCACAGAGCACAGGTCCTGCCTTCAGCAAACGCATCAGCCCCGGTCCCTTCCATGGGTTGGAAGCCCGTGGAAATTGCGATGTGCTGTGGAGATGGTGAAGATGTGGTGTCCAGAGTGTCTGCCGTGAGGGCATGTTCTTGCACGCGCGGGTGCGGGTTGTCCCTTGAAAGCTGCACGGGCCTCCCAGCTGCCAGTGCCAAGGCCGCCCACGCGGCAGGGACAGGACAGTCACTAAGGACGCTGTGAAGACCTGTTTGTTCCTTGCAGTGCTTTGTGGGGAGGGTGCGAGGCTCCTGCGCCAGCCCTGAAGCAGCTGTCTGTCTGCAGGGGCTCGGTCTGCGGGTTGTTGGGAGGCTCCTAGAAGCTTCATCCATCGGCTGAGCGGTACCAAAGCTGCCTGGTGGCTGCGTCGTTGAGCCGTGCCGGTCTGTGCCCCAGGTGGCACTGCTGGAAGCCAAGTGCTGGTCAGGAAGGCAGGGGCAGAACTGGGTAAGGGGGATGGCGTGCCCGGTGCCCTCTGTGCTCAGCTGAAAAGCAGTGATGCTCCGTCCCAGGGATGTCACCTGTCAGCCCCAGCCGCTGTGTTAAAGCAAGCCTGCCTTTTGGGCCTGGGCTCCTGAGGAAGGAGAGCTCCCGGCCTGCCTGCAGCAGCACCAGGGCCCTGCTGCTCAGCTGGGCTGTCCCTGAGGCGGCCCCAGCGAGGCAGGGGAGCACAAGCGCTGCCTGTGAGCCTGGCCAGAGCAGCCCGGTTGGAGCTGTGCTGGGAAAGGCCCTGGGATCCCGTCGAGCAGCAGAAAGCCTTTGAAGGGAGCAGAACGGGCAGCAGCCCTCCTCCCAGCAGCCTTCGGTAGGAGGGCTCTGCGCAAGTGCACCTTTCCTTCCCAGACCTCGCAGCGGGAGGAGTTTTCTGATTTCTGGTGAAGTGTTTGGGCCGCATTAGTCAGCCGCTGGCTGGTGGTTGAGTGACCAAAGTCCACCCAGCTCAGTGTCCGGCTCAAGGCTGGCCGGTGGCACCTGCTTAGGGGAGCAGCCTAGCAAAGACCAAGCAGACATCTTCCCTGCTATCCCCGCCGTGTCCCAGTGGCCTGTAACAGCCTTGGCTGGTCCCTGCATGTGTTTTCTCTCTTGTGCAATGTGCTGGTTCTTAGCATACATGTCCAGATGCCCAGAGCAGGGTGCAGAGAAGCTTTGTCTGGTGTTTGGAAGTCACTGTCCCTTCCCACCCTGGGGCCAAGCGCCTTATTTCCGCAGGGACCTTGGCACCCTGTGGGGACACCTGGACGTGCCCAATGTAGAGACACCCCCGGCTGTCAGCACAGGCTGTGAAAACAGAGGAGCTTCGTCCTGTTGTAGAGGTCGGTGGGGGCTGGTTTTGTGGGGCTGGGGAACAGGCCGCCCGTTTCCCCAGGCGGGGGCCCAGCAGAGGGCTCCTGTTCTCCATCAGCGGCTCAGCTGCGCGTTTTGGGGCTGCTGGGGCCTTTCAGTCCCAGCTTCTCTCAGGTGGAGTGCTTCAGCCAGACATCGGCACCTGGCTTGCTCGCAGCTTTCAGCCAAAGCTGTCTGCGTGTGCTGTGTTGGGGCGGATTTGGTGGGCTGGGCTCTGGGGAGGTCCCTGGAGGGCAGCCTGAGCTTATGTGGTCTTTTTGCTGTCACTTCAAGGGCTTTGTTGTTGATTTCCTTAGCAAGTACAGGCTTTTGGAGCAGACCTAAGATCTTCTGTTTCAATGCTATGATGGAAGGGAAGGACTGTTCTGAAGGCAGTGTCATACAAACGCACCTGGGCTCAGAGAACACAGAAGTCGTTTTCTGCTCTGAGATGAGCACTGAGCTTGTTCAGGTTTGCCAGTGCACCAACTTTCTTACCAATGTGTTTAGTTTTCTTTAGTACAGCTATGAGTACTGTTTACTTTGTTCAATTTCTAGGCATTCCGTAGACAAGTTGAGTGATACTCAATCATCCATCTTTACTTTACACACTTTAATTTTTGCTCTTAGATCCCAAAGGGTTTTGGTTTTAGTTAAAGCCCTGTGCTGTGCACTGGCATTGCTGGGCATTGACGTTATGGTTAAGCAGCTGCAGAGAGATGGATTTGCGTGCCGCTGTAGACACCAAGCATTTATTCTGATGGTGATATAGTCAAATCAACCCTAATCATGGCATCACTTTAGTGTCCAGTTTCTCATAGAGGAGGAGGAAGATAGGATCACATTTGAATGCCTTTTTTTTGTTTATTTAAATTTAGAGATCGAAGTCTCATTCTGTTTTAAATTAAAAATATAAAAAATAAAAAACAAGCAAATGCTGCCCCCATAGAAATCCTCACTGGTGACGCTGATGAGCTGGAGGTGTTCAGTTGTCCCTGCTCTTCTCTAGTTGTTCCCTCGTCTGCCTTGGCTGTCGGAGAAGAGCACAGTGAGTGTCCTTAGTAGTGCGTAGTAGCACTCTAACACATCAGCAAGGCTTTTTTGCTGCCCCTGGCCCAAGCAGGGTATGGACATCCCTGGGACATCTCTCTGCATGGACTATGGAGGGGTCGGTCCAGGCACCCCTGGCTTCTGGGCAGCCCGGCTGGCTTTGTGCAAGGGGCCGTGCTCTCTGGGCAGCCCCGGGCACTGTTGGCCTTTGGCACATGCACATGTTGCTGGGCACGTTCCTTGGGCCACTCCTAGAACCAGTAAAATTAGGCAAAGTCCAGGTGCTTTCTCTGTAGCTCTGTGTTTCCAGGCGCAGGCTTTGGGGCAGAGCCTTTTGCTGACTGCTGGGCCTTTATCCCCCACTGCACTTTCTTGGCCTGTGCAGCTCCTTGGTGCTGCAGCAATATTGTGCCTGGTGGTTGTTCTGCTTGAAGGGATATACAAAGCTAACACAAAAGCTGCCTGGGAGTTTCTAAAGGCATGCTTTCCCTACAGAACGGCCATGCAGGGTAGCTAGGTTTAGGAAATACCGGGAATGTTTGTGAAAATCTTCCCTCAGCCTGAGAACCTATTTCTCCCTTGAGTTTTGGTTCTTTGAGCTTCAAGATGCTGGGCCTTGCTTGCTTCCTTTGTGCTTCCAGTTTCACCTCCTTGCAGAAGATGGACAGTGCAGGACAGCAGGTTTGGTGGGGCTGTGTGTCCCCCCATCAGCTGGCCAGCCAGTGCCCTGCTGCATCCTTGCACCAGAGATAGCACTTGGCTACACGCTCGCCTGGGCAGTGTCTGAGGTTGACACCGAGCCAGTGCTGTGGGCACAAGAAGGGAAGATGTGCTCCAGTTCTCATGCTGGGTATCCCTGAAGGTGCCTGGGATGCCAGGAGCACTGCGGGGCCTGAGAGGAGAAGTCAGCGCAGGGCAAGGCAGCTGTTGCAAGCAGACAGGGTGGCTGCAGGGACGCAGGCGTGCTGAGGCTGGGCAGAAGAGGTAGGGAGGTATGGGTTGGTGAAGATAGCCAGGGTTGGGATGGTTTTGAGGGGAGAGGAGTGCTTGGTAACAATTTCTGGTGGGGTGGTTTTGGAGCAGAGGCTGGACACGGGCTGGACGCACGGTGGTGGCCCTGCCTGCTGCTCTAACAGGCGTGCCTCTCTCTCTCTCTCTCTCTTTCGAGACCCTCACCTCCTTCGGACCATGACCCCCGAGAACATGTGCCACATGACTCCCCCATCTCGCCTGGAGCACCCCCCTCCGCCGCCGCCTCCGCCGCCACCCCCCCACCTGCAGGGCCCCCCCCCACCTCCTCCCCACCCGCACCAGCCCCAGCACAACCCTCACTTCCCCAGCCTGCAGCGGGACATGTACATGAAGGCTGAGCCCCTGATGCCGCCCTACGGCATCGGGCAGGGCATGGCGCCGGCCGACCTGCACCATGCCCAGCAGTCGCAGATGCTGCACCAGCTACTCCAGCAGCACGGAGCAGAGTAAGGCCTCGGGGCCCTGGGGCTTTGTGTCCTTGGGGAGGTTTGGGGACCTGGCGGGGTGGGGGGAAATGGGAGATGTAGGCTTGTGGAGTGCGTGAGCAAAACCACTGGGTTTAACCACAAGTTAACCGGCGTGTCCTGGTTCTCTGGGAACGGGCTGGGGAGGTGTCGAGGTGGAGATGACCCAGAATGTGGGGCAGGGATTGCAGTGCATAGCTTGGAGCTGGGTGGTGGGGAGAGATGAGAGAAAAGCCAAGATGTGGCTCAGTGCACGCCTGGCACAGGGCTTGGCCGTCACTGGGTGGGTGGGCAGAGCCTGGTGGGAGAAGGAGGTGAGGGTGCTGAAAGAGCCCATGGCTTCAGGCACAGAGGTTCTTGGTTTTTGTGTGAGATGGCAGCTTTTTCCTTTCCCGCTCAGCTTTTGCTCTCCTGTTGGTCTCGCAGCCTCCCGGTGCACCCTGCCAAGAAGAGGAAACACTCTGAGTCGCCCCCCAACACCCTCAATGCACAGATGCTCAATGGGCTGATAAAGCAGGAGCCAGGTATGGGGTCCGTGCCGCTCAACCCTGACAGAGTCCAAACGCCTCCCTGGCACCAGCCGGGACCGCTCTCACCAGGTATGTGGTTTTCACCCCCCCATCCCTTAATACCCCCGGCATGCAAACCCCTGCTGCCAGCCCGGGCACCCCGCTGGGCCAGGGTGCCAGTGGGAGGGCACGTGGGGGCCACAGGGTGCCAGCCAGTGGGGCTCCTCCTGGCTGGGCCCCCAGGAGGAGGGCAGGGCACTGCATCCCTTGGGGCCCAGACCTTGCGCCGTGGCAGTGCCCTGGCCATCAGGAGGCTGGCAGCACGGGTGATGCAAGTTGCTTCCTTGTGCTCTAACCCGAGTGGATGCTGTGTCAGTGCAATTGAAACACGTATTTCCCCCTTGCTGCAGGCCTGATTCAGGACAATGACAGTTTAAATGGTTCCTACCTGGATCCCAACTACCAGTCCATAAAGTGGCAGCCGCATCAGCAAAACAAATGGGCAACTCTCTATGATGCCAACTACAAAGAACTGTGAGTAATTCAGCCAAAGTCAGATTCACCTTTCATTTATCGGTGTCAAGGGACTGAGGCTGGGAGGATCCACTCACAAAGTTCACCTTGGGCTTCCCCTTGTCTTTTATCACCTGCTGATCTCTGCTTGCCTGCACTGTGGTGGAGATACTCTCCCTGTGGTGCCTTTGGTAAAGTCACTTCTCTGCACTTCTACAGGGATGGTGGAGGATTAAGAAATGGGGCCTCTTCTGTAGGAGCCAGCAGAAAGCAGTTCAGCAGCCACTTAGACCTTGGGTTGCCATGGGGGGTTGTTTTGGCAAATAGAGCCTTGCCTGAGCATGGTTTGGACCCGCAGCACACTTTTCCCCTTCCCAGGCTTACAAAATGTCCTGGATTTTAAAATGTGTGTTAGGATTTACAGGACAATAGATAGCATGAAAGACTGGATGTAATCCAGAGCCACTTCAGCACAGCTTGAGAGCAGCACAGAAAGGAGCTTGAGGAGGAGTGGGAGTAGTCGGGGAGAAGAGGAGAAGAGGAGAGAAAGAAAGGAAGAGAGAAGGGTTTGAGGAGAGCTTTGAGGGAAGCCAGAGGGCCAGAGAGGCCAGAGGAGCAGGCGGAGAGGAAAGCCTGGGGTGGCCAAGGCAGATGGGGAAGCAGAGAGCGGCTGGGTGGGAAGGGGGGTCAGGAGCTGTCAGGAGAAGCTGGGGCAGAGGAGGGTGGGGGCAGTACATGGATGAGCCTTGTAGGAAAGAGTGCTCAGGAGGAAACCGCTGTGGATCCTCCCTGCATTCCTCAGAGGTGACAGAGAGCTGGCAAGCAGCAGGCTGGGTTCCAGGAACTGAGCAAACGCCCCCATTTCCCCTCCTCCTCTTTCTGGACAGCCAGGGGCTGGTAGGGTCCCCTCAGGGGACGTGGAGGAGGGGGTGCTCTGTTGTTTGTGATACCAAATAACCCAAGACTATGATCATAGCTTGCCCAGACGGTGCTCAGGGTGGGAGCCAAGGATACCTGGCAAGAGCAGTCGTGGAGGCAGGGAAGGGTCTGTGATGTGCAGGGAGGCTGCAGCTGCAAGCCCCAGAGCTCCTGCTCAGAGATCTCAGTCTGCCCTCGTCTTCATACCGCCTTTAATTCAGACTCCTGCTAACATAGCGTGCTGGGGGTTGTTGCCCTGCAGAGAAGTGGCCATTAGGTGGTTACTTCTTTGGTGACATCCTGTCATTTGCAAAGATTCTGGTTGTGGTTGTTTCCGCAAGCACAGCAGGAGAGGGGTAATGTGGGGAGGTGATTGCTTCCGTTTTGCTAAACTGTTTCCATAAAAGAAGCATCTCCCACCTTCAGGTAGAATGTCAACACCCCAATTGACCTATTCCTAGTGGGGGAAGGAGAAAAAGGGAGATAACGTGATAATTAGTGATTTCTACCCTGAGACGCAAGGCTGCCTTCTTCACCAACAGCAGCATGCTCTTTGCTACCCACTAGACTTCGCTCCTCTTCCCTCCCTGGTAATTTTCTCCACTGCTTTCTACCTTGTGACTGTGTTTCACTGTGTAGTGTAGGCAAGTTCATGCGGTTTCTGCCTGTGCGGTAGTTTTAAATCCGTGACGTAGCCTGGGATCCTCTTTCCCAGTGTATTTGGTAGTTTGCTGAAGTGGGCAACTCCTCTGCAGAGCTTTTCTTCTACTTTCAGTGTTTCCTTCATGGTGTGAGATCTTGTCTTTAGGGTGCCATGGCCTGGCACCTGCCAAAGTGCTGAACTTTTCCTGTCATGTGTTGCACTGATGTGAGGGCTACTTCTAGAAACTCGTGAGTAGCTCCAAAGTCCAGTCCTGCAGCCCTTCCCTGCTCTCCACCTTCACTTTGCTTTTCTGCAGGCTGTGGGACAAGGGAAGCCGGCCACCTCTCGCTGACCACGTATGTGCATGCTGTAGCCCCCATACCAAGCTCCTGCTTTCTGCACAGGGCAGTGTTTGTAGCTGGCCCCCACCACCTTGCACGCTGCCTGGACACATCCTCTCAGTCTCCTGGTTTTCAACCAGGGCCTGGCCATTACTGGGCAGTTACAGTGCTGAGGTTTTGCCACCTGACAAAGCCACCTTTGGCTTCTGCTGCTGTTTTGCTTCTCACGGGCTGTTTTTGTGCCAGTACTGCCTCTCAGTGTCTTTACCCCATGTCAAAGGGGTTCTGAGAAGGGGGATCAAGAGAGGTGATCTCCCCTTCTCTGACTTGGGCAATGCTTGGTCACAACCTGTTGGTCCCTGAAGTGGCCTCTCCTCCACTGTCAGTCTCAGCATGGTTTTTACTGTGTGGCAGAAGCATGAATGCACCTTTTATAGTCAGCAGGGTCCAAAGAGCTCCACGCATTGTGGAGCAGACCTCTTGCACGGCCTCACTTTTCTCTTTGACATAATGAGTCCCCCTTTTCCTTCCATCTCACTGTTTACCTGTGTTGGGTAAACGGTCTCTCATCTGAAACGCGTCACAGCTCTTTCAGCTTGTCACAGACCGTTTGCAGATGTTACGGTTCCTGTTCCAGAGATTTGCCACGCACCCCGGTATTGTACAGACACAATGGCAGATGCAGACTACACAGTATTTACTGCTGGGTGCAGAGAAGTCGCTGGATTGCTGCGAACCACAGCTTTTAACTCCCACAAACCCAGCTCTGCACTGCTGTGTTCTTTGGATCTCTGCTTGGGGTCACTTGCTAATACCTGCTTTTAGGATTTGGGGTGAAAGCCAGAACAAACCTACTTCTGCAGCATTTAAGGTCATCATCCAGTTGTGTAATGGATAAATTCCTTTGAAATGACTTCATGTAGATTTTAGGAACTCACATGCGGTTTGGTGTGGAGCTGGATTTGACCCAAATAAAAAGTTAAGGTCAAGGATTGATCGATTACATTTTTTTGTTATGCACTACCTCAGTGGGCTCCAGCTCTTTTCTGGTGGCTTAGCAGTCAGGGAGCTCTAGGAGAGGCAGTGCATGGTGAGCTTACATCTCTTTCGAAGTGGACAGTCACTTAGACAGTTCTCTTGGTACAGCGCTGCACCAGAATAGATCTGTGAGGCACTGCAAAAGCTCAACTTTCCCTTCTTTCTTCTATAAGAGCTTTTTTTGGTCAACCAACTCATGTTTTAGCAGGTAGGAGTCTCCTTCTTCCTTTCTGCCTGTTGGGTATACTCAGCAAATGAGCAGGCATCTGTGTCTCTTTGAGATCCATGAATATTTCAACAATTTAATTCCCTCTGAGATCATTAAGCAAAGACCAGCCATTCCTGGTCTGTTTTCTGCTGGAAGCTGTCCTGCAGTTTGTATATGCTATTATAGTTTCCTGCCCCTAGAGGGAACATATTTTCCCCCCTGTCATCCAGGTGCCCGCAACCTATTCACAGCCCCAGGAATTTGAATCATCTGAATCATCTGATTTTTCCTACTCTTGTTCTTAAGAAAAGAGACCAGAAAGGCACGTTAAGGAGAGAGACTGAGCCACGAGCCCATAGGAAGCTGTTCAGGTTCTTACCCTGGCATGGCTTCTCACCAGTCAAGAGCTTGCCAGTGTTTCAGCAGTGACTGTTGCACACAAAGAGCAGCTCTGAGCCCTGGCATATGCAGGAGATTGACTTCTCAAAAGCAGTCACTCTAATCCACCCTGACGTAAGGGAGAAGAACCTGCATCCAACCCACAGTGTTTCCACGAGGCAGGGCAACTGCTCACAGCCTCCATGGGGGCAAATTTCTCTGGTTCATAGTGTTTGATCTTCCTCCTGTTCTGCCTCAGAGAAAGCCAGTCCAGCACTTACTGCTGCCTGGAAGAGACCCGGCTTTGCTCCTGGCTCTGCTCCTGCATCTAAGTACAACACTTTCTGTTGGGTTAGTGCAGTGATTGCTTTGTCAGTACTCTAGTATATTTCTGAACCTATACAGAATAGAATGCTTGTGGATTTATGTATAATGTTCCATGCTAAGTGCAATCTTACAGGGCAAAAAATACAGCTAAATGATTTTCCATGCTGCTCCTCTTGTGCTCACAAAATTGGGTCCCTTAGCAGGTCCCCCTGCCAACAGCAGGACAGAAGTGTCTCAAAGTCTGTTATGTTTGGAGGTTGATTAGCTGAGAAGATTTTTCCAGATTTGAGATATAGATGAGACTGTCTTTCTGCTGTGAACGTCTTGCTGTGAGATGCTGAAACCTGGTGGGATCTGGGAGTTTCTTGGAGATCCAGCAGTCTGTCTGTGTCAACCAAAGGTACCACCTTCTCTGACTGTACTGCTTTTCTGGGGAGGAACTCAAATTGCTGGGCTCTTGCCAGCCTTCTGTCAGGACTTTGCACGTACGTTCACTGTGCCCACCAGCTGTCTGATCTGGCAGTGTCTCCTGGGAACAGATAAAAGTTCACAGAATCACAGAATCACCTAGGTTGGAAGAGACCTCCAAGATCATCTAGTCCAACCTCTGACCTAACTCTAACAAGTCCTCCACTAAACCATATCACTAAGCTCTAAATCTAAACGTCTTTTAAAGACCTCCAGGGATGGCGACTCAACCACTTCCCTGGGCAGCCCCTTCCAATGCCTAACAACCCTTCCAGTAAAGAGGTTTTGCCTAATATCCAACCTAAACCTCCCCTGGCGCAACTTTAGCCCATTCCCCTTCGTCCTGTCACCAGGCATGTGGGAGAACAGACCAACCCCCACCTCGCTACAGCCTCCTTTAAGGTACCTGTAGAGTGCGATAAGGTCGCCTCTGAGCCTCCTCTTCTCGTGGTCACAGACTCTTTGGCTGAGGATGAGTAACACGTGCATGTTGCACACAGTTCACAGCAACCTCCTTGTCATGCAGTGTGTTCTGCACACACAAGGAGCTGCATCCAGCGCTCTAGCTGCACAGGCTCACCTATGAATCTACCGGCAGCCACTTGCCGCCCCCTTCCACTTGTTTGTCCTTCCATGTATGTGGATGCCACTCTGGCCTTTCTTTCCAGTTCCTTGCGCAGAGGCTTCCTGAAGAACTGATTGCACTGCCGTTAGTGTTGGCTGGTGATGGGACATGAGGAGACCTTTTCTCCCTACTCATGCTGCTCTTGGTGAAGGCTCTAATAACCAATGCTGAAAGATTTTTGTTCCTCAGAAGTTTCCTACTATGTTTCGTAATGATCAGTAGCCCCATGAGAGTTTGTTCCAGCTCATATCAGCACCATTCAGGCTCATTTAACAGCTCTTTTTTCTTCTGCAGTGAGTGGACGCTGTCACATCAGATCATATTTGCATCCTCTTGCTTATAAATATGTAGAAAAATTCATCTCTGTTCAGTTGTTTTCCTGGAGAAAGCTGCAGAGTAGGGGCCTTTCAGCTATTTTTTTTTTTTTTTTTTTTTTTTTTTTGCTGTTCTGTGCTATACCTTGGGGCCAGGCTCCTTCTCAGCCATTGACTAAGCTTGATGACATGGGGACACCACAGGGGGAATTGGAACTAATCCTGCGTTGCCTGGGTAGCATTTCTGCCTTCTGAGACCCACCTAGCACCAGTGAATGTTGTTTTGTTAATGGTAACACATGCCCATGCCCAGGCAGGGGCTGCAGCAGCCCTCTCTGCTGGGAGAAGAGCAAAAATGAGCCAGGCTCACCTGGGCTGCACGTGTGTCGTTTCGGTATACAGTCCTCCTAGAAGCAGGCTAGATCAAGGAAGTGAAGGAGAGGACAAAGGGAGGAAAGGAAGGAAGGGTTGCAGCATGGATTTAAGTGGAAGTGTCTGGAAATCTGTGTCTTGGCATGGTGGGCTTATGTCTCAGGCTTTGGTTATGTGGGCTGAGGAATCTGTGTTGGTTGAAGGAGACCAAAGTTTCTGGATTAGTTTTATTGATAGTATGTTTCTCCTTGGCCTTTTGCACTGGTCTTGTGGTTTCAGACTCGCTGAACCTTCAAAAGGGTTAGCTAGTTTCCAGCAGCGGTGCTGAAGAGGCCTGGAACCAGGCAGTTCACTAATTTACTCCTGGGAGCAGGAGTAATTCATCTCCCTGACAGTGTGCTCTGATAAATGCCAGCAGGCTCCCTCCTCCCTCTCCCCATTTGTTTACGGTTTGAGGTAAGGCAGCTGGGGAAGGGTAGTGCAGCGCTCAACAGAAACCTCTCCACACTGAGGCCACTGCCTCTGTGCTCTGGGAACTGGGCTGGTGCCGTTCCCTTCCCATCAAGCAGACCAGTGCTCTCCATGCCCACAGGCTTTCAGAAGCCTCATTTGGATGAACCGTCCTCACAAACAGCACTGAGCTTATCCTTGCTGCAGATCCCGCAGGGGACAGAGAGCAGTGTGACACGGTCCCGTCCTGCTGGGTGTGTTTTAGGTTGAGTGACAAAAGTGGCTTGGGCTAAGTCCTGTTGGCCAGCCTGGGAAATACCTTGGTGATGGGTCACTGAGTCTCACCTCCTCACGCCGTGTGTCTCAGGGACCATCCATGGGTGCTGAGCCCTGGCCACACCAGTGTGGCCGTGGCTGTATCAGTCTGACACAGACTGGCTGAGAGGGCACAGTGGTGCTGCTCGACTGTGGGTTCCTGTCCCCCATCCTGGTGCTTGTGTCCTGGAAGAGAAACAAAGCAGAGACTGTGTGAAATTCGTGGTCCTTGAATTAGGGGGACTCCAGACATCATGTCTTAGGAGTGGCTGAGATACTGGGGAACCCGTAAAAGGAGAGAGATGAGGGAGATTTTTTCTTCCAGAAGGGGAACGGCTGATGGGGTGAGAACATCCCTCTGACAATCCCGTTCTCTGCCATGGATCTAAATACAGGTCCCATTCTGTCAGAGACATGTTTTTTCCTTGCACTTCCTTTCCCTTAGTGTTGCACGTTCATGTAGTGGATGTGGGCACTCCCTGCTCCTCCAAGTGTGGATGCCAGACATGGTCCGTGGGGAGTTTGTAACTTCTCACCCTCAACTGGCACAGGGAGAAAGCTCTGAAACCGCCCCTCCTCTGATCCCGGCCTCCTGAATCCTGCGGTAACCTGCTTTTGTCAGTGGGAACCTTCTGGCTAAAATAATCCATTTGACCCCAGACCTTTTATTCCTGACGCTTTGCCCTCTGGCCCTTGAGGTCTCTCTGGGAAAAGCCAGCCTTGCTCTGGCTGCCCCCAAGCTGTTGACTGGTGTCATCCCTAATACCAGGAACAGCTCCGAGCTGTTGACTGGTGTCATCCTTAATCCCAGGAATGGTCCCCGAGCTGTTGACTGGTGTTGTCCCTAATCCCAGGAACAACTCCTGGCCCGGGGCCACCTGCCCTTCCCTCTCCGCCCGCTGTGGTCGCAGCAGCCACCCACCGAAGAGCATCTCTTGGGAGAGACTTGCTGCCAGCTTGCCTCCTGAGGATAGGGCCTGGGGCAAAAGAAAGGCTGCATGGCAGTGGGGACATGGCTTTGCTGCTTCCAGGAGGGATTTACAATCCGGTGGATACCCCAGCCCATGCACCATTTGCAGTGAGGTGCACTCTGAAAGCAGGGACCCCACTCTGGAGGTTGGCACCGGTCACGGCCATCGGGACAGCTCAGTCCTTTGGGAGCTCGGGGAAAGGGGGCCTCTGAGAACGGGCCTGTGGAGGGGCCGAGTGTTTCTGGAGACAGGGGGAGCCTGTCGTCTTGTTTTCGGCATGTGTTTAGCAGCCATCAGTTTGAGTGACGTTAACCAGAGCATGTTTTGGAAGCATCCACGGTTTGGAACTTCGGCCAGCCCTTCCCATTCCTCTGCTTTCTCTGTTACAAACCCCTGAGGCAAGTGGTTAATGCCTGGGATCCTGGGCATGCGGAGGCAGCTCAGGGGCAGGGCGTCTTGGTGGAAGCAGCTGGGAAAAGGGCTCCAGCACCCACGGGCGAGCACAGAAGGTGCCAGGGCCAGCCCAAGCGAGAAGAGCCAGATGAAGAACTCGGGGTTGTGGCCAGGAGGAGGGCGACCACAAAGGGGAATTCCTTTCGTGCTTCTAGGCTAAGGTAGCGCTCTGCTCCCACCGTCTGGTTTGTGTTCAGGGGCGGCACGGGCGGCCTCGGTCCCTCGGGTGCAAGCGATGACTGCTTGCTCACAGGCATCCATGACAGCCTGGAAAGTCCCCCCAGACTTCACCTGGCAGTAACTGTGCGAGGGCATGGAGGGCTGTTGTCGCAGAGGAAAGGAGGTGGCAGCCAGGCGTGTGGGGGGGGTGAGAGTAGCCCTTGCATGTCTCTGCTTCCTGGAGTTCGCTGCGGTCTGCCCCATCCATCACTGTCAGTCTGTACTCCTCCCCAGTGTCCATCTGTCTGTACTGAGACCTAGAGGTGGAAGTCAGAGGTAGTTTGTTTTCATGGAAGAGTACTCAGTAATTTTTAAGACTTATGTCAGAGGCTAGGCTGAGCTACCTTTCACCTCCTGAATATTTCTTTAGGCTCAAGAAAAAAAAAAGGCAAAAAGGTGGGATTCTGGTGTTCTGCTAGAAATTGCTGATGGGAAGGCAAGCCGAGAGGCATCTCCTCCAGGCAGGCAGCACATCCCAGGGGCCCACCAGCCCAGGTCAGGGCTCTCGGATGGTGAGAGAAAGGGGACTTGCTGCAAAGGCCACATATTTCCCTCGTTCCCATGGCCACCAGCCTGTTAGGGAGATGCAGATTAAACCTCCCCAGCTGGTGCGTGTTGGCTGGGCAGCCAGGGCCCCCTCTTCCTCCTCTGGCTGTGCCAGTGGGAGCTGGAAGCTGCTGGCAGCAGCCGAAGCAGGTGTCGGCGGTGTCGGCAGGAGCCTGGTGCGCAGGCAGCACCGGCCGGCAGTAGGGCAGCACGGGCAGCATCCGGAGCGCGGTGGTGGAGTGAGCGGAGCTGTGGGACCAGCCCGAGGTGCTGCACCAGCGAGCAGCGCTCAGGGTCTGCCCCAGGCTTTGGGCAGGCTGCTGCTTTGTGCTCGGTGTCACCAGCATGCATTGAGCCAGGGCTAAGGAGATGCTGGCTGCTGGCTCATGGCTGTCATGTTTTTTTTGTTTTTTTGTTTGCTTGTTTTATTCTCTGTTATACTTCTTGTATACTTCTCGTATACTTCTCTCTTCCATTGTGTTAGTATTGTAGTTTAGCATATAGAGGGATGTTTACCCCAGCATCCTCATCAAATCCTAGTCACAGGAACCACATTTCTTTCCAGTTGAAGACTCAAGCTTTGTTCAAGCGATGCTTGCAGCTCTAAGGGGATGATACAGACCTTCTCAGGCCTCTTATCCTGCATGACAGGACAGATTGCTGTGCAGGGCTTGGGCAAGGTGTTGGGTTCATGTCTGAACCTGGGAACCCCGGAGCAGTGTTGGTGCAGAGCAAGACGGACCGCCTGCACGACTGGCACAGCACGTGCTGGTGCTCTGCAGCTATGTGACGCTCTCTCCTTTGCCCCAACACACCCTCCTTCTCCTCCCTTGTGCTTGCTGTGCCTCAGGATTATTTTGTGGCCATATGTGTAGGTAGAGGTGGCCTCAGTCTGTTGAGGTGGGACCGTTCATGAACAGTCACTGTTCGTCTGTGGTGGCACGTGGAGGTGAGCCCAGGGACCTTCCCAGGCGGGGTGGTTTACTTGGGACATGTATCGTGCCCTGCAGACCCCTTGTTGCCTCTGTTTCTGGGTGCATGGCTCGTCCTGCCCCCAACAAACGTAAGCCTCTCGTGGTGTGCTCGGGGATCTGGTCTAACACCTGCTGCCTTTTCCACAGCCCCATGCTCACGTACCGCGTCGATGCTGACAAGGGGTTCAACTTCTCAGTGGGTGATGACGCCTTTGTGTGCCAGAAGAAGAATCACTTCCAGGTCACGGTCTACATCGGCATGCTTGGAGATCCCAAGTATGTGAAGACCCCTGAGGGCCTGAAACCCTTAGAGTGCTTCTACCTGAAGCTGCACGGAGTGAAGGCAAGCAGGAGCTAAGGGCCAGTAGCAAATCCAGTAGGGAGAAGGGGAGCTTGGCAAACAGCTGGGGTCAGGCAACACCATGTCTTTCACGTGCTAAGTCATAAGGGTGATTGTAGGAGAGTGCTGAAGGCCAGAACAAGGCAGACCTTGAAATATAAGGCCTAAGACAGACTCAATTGCCCCCTGGGTGTCGTCAGGGCTGCCTCTCACTCACCTTTGGCTCCAGAGGTTTGCAGGCACTTTGGGAAGATCCATTCACCCTCAACCTCATCCCTGCCAAGGGAGGCACCTGTGCTTGGACAAGAATGGCACCCAAGCTTGGCGTTGCTCCTTAGTTGTGCTGAGTCACAAGAGGGGCTGGGCAGACAGCTGACATGTGTGGAGGCTGGGGAAGAGGCGGCGGGAAGGGGAAGGGCTTTTTGTCACGTACCCAAACCTTTCTTTTCAGTTAGAGGCCTTGAACCAGTCAATCAACATAGAGCAGTCGCAGTCAGACCGCAGCAAACGGCCCTTCAACCCTGTCACGTGAGTATTGCCCAGGCTGCATTCATGTCGGGGAATTGCTCCTGGGGAATAAGCATTAGCAGGAGAGGGTGGGGAAGGGAGCTGAGCTGGAGGCCTCAGGGACAGTATTGTGGGTAGCACACCCTCCAGTTTTATCCTCTGTTGCCCACGGCAAAGTTTTCCTTTCTTTACATTCCCTACTCCACTCTGTGCCCAGCTCATAGACCTACCTTGGTGGAACAGGCCAGGAGATGGCCATTCCCCAAGGACCCTCCTCTCCAGCAGTATCCTCACTCTCTCCTCTGTTTCCCCTTCCCCAGGGTCAACCTGCCTCCAGAACAGGTCACCAAGGTCACTGTGGGGCGGCTGCACTTCAGTGAGACCACAGCCAACAACATGCGGAAGAAAGGCAAACCCAACCCAGACCAGAGGTGAGGAGCAAAGACACCTTCTTCAAGCTGTTCTGAGTTCTCAAGGCCTGTGGATGTCCCAGTCCCCAGCGTGGGGAGTGGCAGGTCCAGCATTGTCCCTCCTTTTCTGTGTGGAGGAAAAGAGATGTCTGCTGTGGCCACAGGAATGGTTGTCCCCGTTCTGTGAGGGGTTGCAGACGGGAGAGGGGATGTGCCAAGCCCACTATGACAGCCTGGTGCCTCGGCCTTGGGGCAGACTCAGCAGTTCCCAGTGCAGGACGACACGCTGACCTCTCCCCCCTTTTGGCAGGTATTTCATGCTCGTGGTAGCCCTGCAAGCACACGCACAGAACCAGAACTACACGCTCGCAGCCCACATTTCTGAGCGCATCATCGTCCGAGTAAGTCCTTCCCTCCTCCCTCAGCCTCTGTGGGTGCCCCCAGCCCTTCGCTGGGTGACCTGGGCAATTCTCTTTCTGGCTTTCCCCACCCCGCCCTTGAATACCTTCTCCAAACTGTCACTGCCTTACTTGTAGCTATCCCTGTCTGTACCTGGGTTCTCACTCCGGCCTTTCCACATCTGTTTGGTGAGAGCAGCTTCAGGGCATGCAAGAACCTGGTTCAGGACAGGGAGGGTGTCCCCTTGTCCCAGCCCTGCCCTGGTGCCAAGTAGAGCTGTTGGGAGAGCAGTTGTTAGGACTTCGTAGCAAGGACAAGACCTCCAGGTGCAGCAAGACGGGGTGCCTTCTCAGGGCTGCACTTTTTGCACATACTAAGGTGGAAGTGCTCAATTGGGAATGTAGAGGAGCAGGAAGAGAGAGGCACCATCCCCAAACCCTCCAAGGGCTCTGTTAGGAGAGCAGTCAGCTCTGTGTCCTGAAGGCACGGAGTAAAACACACACACAGAGGGGCCTTGGAGTCTGCAAACAAGGGCATGATGAGTTACACAGCCTCCAGGGTGCCCAGAACTTCAGGGAATTGCAGGCAGCCTGGACTACCCCCTCCCAACCTGTGAGTGGGTCACAGAACTGTGGCAGCAGACCAGAACCCCAGGATTTGGGGCTCAGGAGCAACAGCCGTATCACTTATGGTCTCCAGCTGTCCTGCATGGTTCTGGTTGGAATTGTTGGAAGAGCTCTGAAAGCCGAGATAACAGGCAGCTCAAAAAGGCAAGGACTATCCTTTAGAGAGAGGAGCAGAGTGGGCATAAATTTGGTTCCTGCTGGAAGAGGCTTAGACAGGACAAGCAGATGAATGCCAAGGTTGCAAGGGCAGGCTGGGATCTGTTCCCAGAGCTGACAGTGGATCCCTGCCACTTTCCTTTGTGCTGCTGCAAAGCTCTCTCTCACACCTCTGTAGCCTTGCTTGTCCTCTTCTGGCTCTGCTGTGACTGTCTGCCCAACTGCCTGCTGTCCCTCCTGCGGGGCTGATGCTGTCACAGCTTGGCCTTGAGATATTCCTGGGGCCATAATGTGGTGTGCTGCGGGCTGGAGAGGGCATCCCTGCCAAGATCCTGTGCCTTGGACTCTTCATCCCAAAAGTCCCCTCTGGCTTCTCAGGCCACCTGGATCAACATGCCCCAATTTCAGCTGAGATCTTCCCTATTCCTGGCTCCCTTCTGCAGAGCAAGGACACAGCCATGCTGTTGGGGTGCTTCTGCTTATCCCCAGCTTTGTTTCCTAGCTGTTTCCCACCCACACTAAGGGGGACAGTGTGCTTGGAGCTCTCTGATGTCCACCAGTTCCCTGTGGCCTTCCCTTCAAACCAGTTCCTCTGCAAGGTGCATAGTGGGACAGGACTGTGGGGCTCTCCCGATGTCACCCCTCTGGCCATGTCTCAGAATGCCTCTGCCCGACAGCACTGCAGCATTTTGCTGCTTGGTTTACTTACTGCTGTTTTCCAGTTCCCAATTTCCTGTCTCTCTACAGGCCTCCAACCCTGGCCAGTTTGAGAGCGACAGTGACGTGCTCTGGCAGCGGGCACAGCTCCCTGATACTGTTTTTCACCATGGCCGGGTTGGCATCAACACAGACCGCCCCGATGAAGCCCTTGTGGTCCATGGCAATGTGAAGGTCATGGGTTCGCTGATGCACCCGTCAGACGTCCGAGTGAAGGAGGACATCCAGGAGGTAAGAGCCAGGCAAACCAGGCTAGGCTTGGCTGATCAGGGATCTGAAAAGGCACTGCAGAAAGCGTAGGTGTCCTTGTGAGCTTGTTTCAGCAGCTGATTTTGACAAAGTCATAGGAAGCCTGAGCTCTTATTGACTGGACAGGAATGACATTAGCAGTCTGTCTTTCTCTGTATGTCCCAAACACAGCCTGTCCATTATGTCTTAAAGAATATTGGCACTTCCACTGTTAACCAGAACTAGCACATGCAAAACTGACAAACCTGAAAACAAGTGAATACCTCAGGCAGCACACTGGGGCTTGCCAGAGCCTGGGTGAGAGGCTCAGCTCTGCTCCAAAGTCCTCTCAGCTGGATGTCTCTGTACAGGAAAGCTTGGTGCAGTTGTGTCTCATGTTTACGAAAACTGCCTCTGCCCTGTGCCTGGTTGTGCAATGGGGCTCGGTTTCCTCCTGGCTTCTCTGCCCAAGGAACATATCCAATGATGAGAACTGGACATTAATCCCAGTGCAAATGTTCTTTGTCTCCATAGCTGGTCTGAGTAGGGTTCAGGGCTGTTTCACGAAGTACCTCTTGCCTTTGGGACCTGTTGTAAAGGCATTAACATGAACTGTAGTGGGTTTTGCTGCCTGGGGTCAGAGTCATGGGATCTTAAGGAGCAACACCCCACTTAGGAGTTGCACATGTGTCTGTTTTGTGCCAGGTGGACACCACAGAGCAGCTGAAGAGGATCTCCCGTATGCGACTAGTACACTACAACTACAAGCCCGAGTTTGCAGCCACAGTGGGCATTGACAATACCTCTGAGACAGGTACAGGCCCTGTGTCACCCTGCTGTGGTACCCTGCTTACATCTGCAGCACCGGACCTTATATTCTATGACCTACAGTAGCATTTTGTTTGTGGGGCAGCCCTGCCAGGCACAGGGCTGGAGAGGGGGGGCCTCTCTGAAGCATAGGCATTTAATAAAGCTCTCTATTTAGTGAGCTGGAAAGAAGGTGGCATTTCCCATAGGTGGCTTCTAGCCCCTCACTTGGGCTGTGGTAAGGCTCCTCCAAGTACCTACCACTCCAGGGGTGCACAGGGAGCCTGGACACAGCCATGTGCTACAGCAGGGTAATGCACATACCCATCCACATGATCTGGGAACCAGCCTTGCCTGAACAGCCTCTTCTTCCGCAGCTGAGACTCAGTGGTCTATGGGCTGCCCAGGCAATGAGGCCTCTTTATGAGCTCTGCTTGGCCCTGCCCAGGCTGGGGTGAAGGGGAAGACAGCCTTTGTTTTATCCCCAGCACGGAGGGCTCCTGCCAACAACTGCTCTGGCAAGAAAAAGATTTGTGGCAGGAGGAGCGCTGTCCAGATCCCTGTGACCCACTGTGTCATTTCCACGCAGGTGTCATTGCACAGGAGGTAAAGGAGATCCTTCCTGAAGCTGTGAAGGACACCGGGGACCTGGTCTTTTCCAATGGAAAGACCCTTGAGAACTTCCTGGTAGTAAACAAGGTCAGTGGCAGCCCGAAGGGACAGGAAGGGTGGGGAAGCCGGGGAGGTTGTTGAACCTGGGTCAAGGGAGTTATGGAGCTGGAAGTGGAAGAAGGAAAGAATGGTGCCTGGGAAATGTTCCTAAGCCAATACCACCTGTACGAGTTTCAGACCTGTCTGATCTTTCAGATGTCAGGAGCAGACCTGAGTGGACAGCAGACATCTGCAGGGAGGAACTAGCCTGATGTTGGTGAAAGTTGGCAGCATCTCCCTCGGGAAGGACTCCCTGTTGGCAGCTGCCTGCAGGGAGGCTCTTAGTCATAATCTCTCCTTTCTAGATAAGATAAGGTGGTTATGTCAAGATAACCAGGAGCACCTGGCTACTTGACCTCACCATAACCTGTGGCAGCCTGTTTGCTGCTCTGGGCGTTGAGGAGACAGCCTCCTATAGCACACATCCCTAAAGTTCTCCCAAAGCTGCCGGTTTTCTCCTGCATCACTCTGTCCTCAGTGCCCAGAGTATGAATGGCCAGGACTGACCTTAGTGCCATGTTTATCCTTTGTGGAAGCCTAGATCCCTGCAGTTACATCACTAACGAGCAGTAGCCAGGACCATGGACTTTTCCATAGTGTCCAAAACCCTCTGAGCTCAGTGCTGTACCAGCATGCCAATGAGATGTGCTGCCTTGCCTCGGGGAGCTTTGCACAGGGATATGGAGTAGCAGAGCCTGAGGGTGGACAGGAGGCATGGGTGATGCCACAGTGCCAGCAGCAGTATGTGGGATGTAGCTGTGCTTGCGCCAGAGGGATGTGCTTGTGCTGGAAAGCCCTGCCTTTACCAGAGGGGCTGCAGGGGGAAGGCTGCTCTCCAGAAGCTTCTGAATTTGGGCTCTCCATTGGTCTGAATCCACTGGCTTTTGGATAATGATGCAAAATAGCTCCAACAGCTTGCACCACAAGCAGGAGACAGTCTTGGAGGGCTGGGAAGGGGCAGAGAAGGGGCAAGTGGGGAGAATTCCTCTCTTAATTTAACCAAGGGCTCCTGACGAAGATGAGTACTTTGTGTCTGTCCTTTGTGACTGAGGAGGACTCCTTGGAGTAACACCAGCAGAGGACACAGTTCTCAGGGATCAATGAGCTAACACTTATTGTTTGGGTTGGATTTTAAGAGAACTCTTGTTCTCGCATCCAGGGGCTGTGTGCCTTACTGGGTGGGTCTCGTCTCCACTCCCCCAGTGCTGGGGGGGTGTTGTGTAGGCTTTCCCGTGAAACAGGGCACGGGAAAGCAGTCAGAGTGGATGGATCCATAGTGGGGAGAAGGAGTGCCTCCATGTGCCTGGCCACTCAGACTTCTGACCTGTTCCCTGGCAGGAGCGCATATTTATGGAGAACGTGGGAGCTGTGAAGGAGCTGTGCAAACTGACAGACAACCTGGAGACTCGCATCGATGAGCTAGAGAGGTGGAGTCACAAACTGGCCAAGCTCAAACGGCTCGACAGCATGAAATCAACTGTGAGCTCTGGGACATTCAGGTATGAGGGCAAGGGAGCCAAAAAGGATGTCTTCTTCAAGCCCGGGCAGCCCTGAATGGCAGCCCATTTGGGGAAAGAGGAGATGGGAAGGAGTGGTGGGGCATTGGCAAGTTGTTATGTGGTCTGCAGTAGATTCAGAGAGCTGAAGGATCTGGCATACACATACCAAAATCCTGCTCTCCGACCAGCCCCAAAAAAAACGCTATGAAATCATCACCACGTTTTTCCAGAGTTAGTGAGTGGCATTCTCAGAGCAAAGAGTTTCTCGCGCTTCCAAAATTGTTATACTGACCTATGTCAGCTTATGAAGGTTTGGGGCAGAATTCAGGCTTTCTGGGCCAATGCACCAGCACCCACCTGCCCCCCAGAGCAGGCTGAGTGACAAGGGTTTGTGACTGTCGTGTCACACAGAGATTTCTTCCCTGGCAGAGAATCACGGTTTTGCCTGAGAACCACTCGAGGTGCAGTGGCAGGGCCTGTCCCTGCACAGCTCAGCTCGATTCCCCCTTTCTCCTTGCAGCCAAGCAGGAAGCCAGTTCAGCCGTGCAGGAAGCATGCCCCACAAAAAGAGGCCCCACAAAGTAGCCAGCAAGGTAAGGGACTGCTCCCAACCAAGTGTTGCTGTGCAGGGGAAGGTGGTCTGCCTGGGATCAGTCTTCTGCATGGTTCTCCAGTGTTTTCCTGCACATGCTGCAGAGGGAGAGACCCGGACTGCTCCCATTTTCCTCATCTCTCTTTCCTTTTTGTCCATGCCTAATGAAGGCATTATCTGGCTTCTGCTCTGAGGGGTTTCAGGGCTTGCAGGGGAGCAGAAGGAAAGTTTGGAATGTGATGGGTGGGAACTGTGTTCAGAAGCAGAGAGGACCGGAGTGATAAAGAGTCCTGAGCTGACATTGGGATTTCTGTCTTGTAGTCACCATCGGTTGTCCCGGAGCAGGCCTGTATCAGTCAGCGCTTCCTGCAAGGCACCATCATTGCCCTGGTCATCATCATGGCCTTCAGGTGAGACCATGCACCCAGGCTTCTGCTTCACCATCCCCCTCCAGCTCATTGGCTTGGTCTAGGCTGGGCCAACCAAACAGGCAGTGCTGGAAACACAGTTTGCTTCATTTCCAAGGAGTGGTCTCACTTCTTACTGCCTCCTGGAGGCTTCCCAGCACCATGGGGTGGTAGGGAGGCTTACGGGTGCCTCAGAACAGGGAGGTCTAGCTTTTATTACCATCTGTGAAGTGGACATTGAGGGGCTGTGGACCTCCAGTTTCTTTCATGGGCTGAAATCCCTTGGAAGCAGGTCAGCATCATGCGATGTGCCATCCTCATGCCTGTCCTCAGCCTGTACCTCTCTCTGTCTTTTCAGTGTGGTGTCCATGTCCACACTCTATGTGCTGAGCTTGCGCAGTGAGGAGGACCTTGTGGACATCGATGGGTAGGTACCTCTGGGCTCTGTGGGAAGGATGTGGTGCCTGGGGCAGTCTGAGGCAGGAAGAGCAGCCACCATGGGGTTACTAACCACAGCTCCAGTGAGCCATGCTGTAAAGCCAGCCAATTGTATCCATGCATCCAAGCCTTACGTTGTTCACAGCAAGAAGTGAGGAACAGAGAAGAAAAAGAAAATGTCCTGATGTTTGGCTGCTCACATACTCATGGCCTGTCTGAATGTTATTTGGATGCCTCTTCTGCTGGACTGAAACAGCACAGTCCCACTGCCTCTGGTGGGGCTGGACCAGTCTGTATGAGGCAAGGGTGCAGACTGCAAGCAGTGTCCTTAATGTGGAGAGAGTATCGAGGGAGTGGCCCCAGCACAGTGTGCACACGGTTAGCCTGTGCTGGGCATTCAGTTTCAGCACACTTCACTCCTTTGGGAGCTCACAGTACCAGATAATGAGTCTCTTTTTCTCTCTCTTTTCCCTGTCCTACTTCTCTCCCTCTTGTTCTGGTTACATCTCCCATCCAACCCATTTTCTTTCTACTTTCACTTTAATTTTCCCTTTCTTGTCTTTCCATTTCCATTATCTTCCATGCCCTCTTTCATTCCCCCTTGCCCTTCCTCACTTCTACCAACCCTCCTTTTCTTCCCTTCTCCCTTCACTGCCCTATAGCTCTTTTGCTGTGCCCACTGCCTGTCTCCTGGCCCTCTTTCGGCACAGGGGTCCTGGGGTCCCGGTCGCTCTATGCCCACGGTACGTTACTCTTTCATTCTACTGTTATTTAATTGTTGCATCCTTTCTCTCAATTCCTCTTCTTTCTCCCATCTGCACCACAGAAGACAAAGAATCTTAGGCAAAACGTGAAGGCAAAGAAAGGGATACAAATACAGCTCAGCAGCTGGAGCTCCAGGAGGAAGGACTATGGACCCTGTCAGGCAATATGAAAGGGAAATTAGGAATAGTGGATTGAAGAAGCAGTGAATCAAAGGCTAAATAAAGAAGTTTCATACTGCAGGTAGAGCAGGAGTGGGCAGTATGAAAGAAGTGAAGGGAGTATTTGAAAAGGATGGAGACTGAAGAATTAGCCCAAAAGATGTTCCTACCCTCTCTTCATATATGAGTAGTTTTATTATGAAGGGTCACTCTAAATTATAGGACAGCTTAGTGTGCAAAAGAAGGACATAAAAAAACAACAAGAACAATAACAACAACAAAACCTTAATTGTTTCTTTATATGAGCCGTTACTACCGGGAATGCTTGAGAATTACTGACTCAGTTCTGCTGGTGTCTGACTCACTAACAGGCAAGTTACTGAAGTGTCCAACTGGTCTATAAACTCCACTCCTATATTTTGCCACTTCAGGAAAAGCAATATCTTCAGAAGAATAAATAGAAAGCATGTTTGAGAGGTATGGCCTTAAATATCTTACTGCAACACCAGGAAAGTTGGCTGAGCTACTAATTGGGAACAGACACTTAAAGCATCTTTGTTGATGTGATCTGCAGGGCTGCAGCAACATACTTCCCTTTAAAGGAAAACAGGTCTTATTTGTCTGTCAGCACCCTTTGAACAAAGTGCTGCATAAAGAGCAGTGGAAGGCATGTTAATTTGTTCTTTTTAGAACTACACAGCAGTATTTCACAAGAAGCTATTAAAAAAGTAGTTGCTCGTGGGACGCAAGATAAAACCAGGCATGGAAAGTGTTGACAAAGGCAGTGGAGGACCTTGAGGGATAGAGGTAGATCTTCAGCTGGGATAAAGGTTGGCTCCAGAGGCTGGTGTCCACGTGTCCTCCAGGAGACCACTATTGTGTCTCCTTTAACTAAAAAAAGAAGTATATGTAATAAGTTAAGTCTTGCAGGTGACAGTGGTATTTGGGTTTCTCTAAATGAACAAAGGCTCCATTTATCTTTGATAAACCTTGAGCAATGCTAAGGGGACAGATAGGACATTGTTTCAGGACAAGCAAAACGTGGGACAGAGCAAACTGAACTGAGGAGGGACTGGACAGGTGAAATCTTTAATTTCTTTGTTAGGAACTGAGTAGGAATCTCTGCCTGGTGGGCAGCTGCAGTCTGTGAAGGCAAGAGGCTGTGTTTATCCCATCTCTCCACAGGCAGTAGCTGGTGCCTAGAAAAAAAGAAAAGGGGAGAAAAACAGCACCAGGCAGTGGTTCCTCACTTTTCACATTTGCCCCACCATCCACATGAGGTGCCTGTGGCTTCCTCAGCTTCAGTGAAATGCCTGAAATTGAGTAGGGCAAATCTAGGTGGGATTGTGTGTATTTCTAAAAAACAAAAAACAACACAAAACACAAGGTGAGGAAGTATCTCACATCCTGAGACCCAGGCATGTAAATCCACCCCAGAGATCACTATTAGAAAGTAAATTCACTGAGTAGTCTTTTCCACAGTGAGCACCAAGGGAGCATTGCTTGTGTCCTCTGAACCAGATTAGGCTTGTCCATGCCATGGGACAGCCACACCATCTTTTGTGACATTTCCTAGCTCTCCTAGCTGTCTTTGTGGCTTGTGTGCCTCTCTCCTGCCTTGCTTTCCTTTCCCAGAGCACTCCAGTCTTTACTGCTCCTCACCACTGCACTCTATGCCTGCTCTTGCTCTGTGTACCTGGTCCCATCGACCCACTCACTGCTACAGCTGCTTCTCTCTTCACGTACAAGTGACACCATGGTTCCCTGTGGTAGAGGTTTTCACTCGTGTTTCCCTACATTTCAGGGCAAGCCAGAACTTTGATAAAACGCAGATGGTGCGATCCACAGCTGCATCAGACAGAGCCAGTAGCAAGACCCCCACACAGCACGGTAGGTCACAGCACAGCAGCGGGCACAGCAGACACACAGGGGTTGTGGTGCTGGGTGATGGTCACAGCTGTACCTCCATGCCATGGGCTCAGTGACATGGAGCTGTCTTCATGCTGGGAGGTCCTGGGGCTGTGGTTTCATGGACGGGATGCTGACGGCGTGTGATGCTCCTTCCCTTGGCTTATTCCAAGTGTCTCTCCTCTTTGCCCTGCAGTCACAGCAAATGTGCTTGACTTGCTCAGCAGTTCACCCGGTCACAGTGTGCTAGCATGCTTCAACCCACCTTGTTTCTCCATGTGCTGCTCTGCTGCTCCCACCAACGTCTCCTCCGTTGCCCTCTCTGAGACCAGCCCTACTCATGCCACTAACAGGACAGGTAAGTACCAGCCCAGCAGGAGGTGCTGGGACAACCCTGCGCTGTCCGTCCCACCACTGTGTCACCTCAGATCCCTCACCTGGTTTCTCACCTCTCTCTGCACCTTATGAAAATGACATGCAGCCTCCACAAGGTACCCGGTTTCCTCCACACCCACTGCCTGGAGGGGCTGAGGCAGCTGGGGGCAAAGTGGGACTGCCAGGCTGCGCAGCCTTTGCTTCCTTTGTGGTGTGGTTTTGTACATCCCTGATCACGCTGCCAGGGTAAGTGGGGACTGGAAGGTCTCTGGAGCTCAGCCAGGACAGGGCCATGAGAGGCTACGCCAGGCTGGCCAGTGTGCCCGAGCAGCCATACCTTGCAGTCTGGCCTCAGGCCTGTGTTTGCTTTGAGCAGGATTTTGGCAGGCCAGGAGCTGTGCTGCCTCTTGGCTGCCCAAACAGGGCTTTTGCAAGCTCTCTTACTCTATCACCATTGTAGGAGCAACAGCACCTCAGGCAGTCAGAGCAGAGCTGTAACAGCCCTGGAGTCATGCCTTAAATACTGCCCTATGCAAGGGTGGTGCGGTGCCCGCTCTTTGTTCCCACAGCCTGTCACAGCTTCCCTGTGCTGCAAGGGTTTTGCACCATTCTCTCCAGGCATGGAGGCTGTTACACATGGGGGTGTAATGCCGGAGGTGACGCTGGGACAGGACGAGCCCAGAGCTGACAGCCCTTCTCTCTGCACTGGCCTTGGAGGCAGGAATGCTGCCAGCCTCTGCCTCTCAGCGCAACCTCTCTCCCTTTCCTTTGCAGACCAAAGTCAGACCTCACTCCTGCCAGTGACAAATATCAAAGCCAAATCCAGGGGCGTCACCGGAAAAGCGACCTCCTACACCAAGTGGCCAAAGACGCCTGACAGGTCTCAGAGCTTCGGCAGCCCCAATGCCAGCCCCTCCTCCCCCTTCACCCACCTCCAGGGCAAATCCAAGTACATCTCCAACCTCTCGCTCTCCCGCAGCAACTCCCCGCTGGGGCAGGCCCGGCAGCAGCGCAGCGTCAAGCAGCCGGTGAGCGAGTGGCCCCGCACAGAGGATCCCAGCACAGATGGTAGGTGGGCCCTCTCCTCTTCCATCCCCACAGCAGCACCGTACCCCTGGGCAGCCTTCTGGGGTATCCTCCATCATCTGGTTCCCTCGCTGTGTCCCTGGGCTGTGGCTTGTTTGCCCTCAGCTCTTCCAGTGCAGCCAGGTTCAACCTCCAGCCCTGCGCTTCCTTCCCCTGCTGCCCTACGCTTTCTGGTCGTGTTAGTCCCTTGGTTCCCTTCTGAGGCTGCCGTTAGGCAACTCCCTTCACAGCCCCACCAATCAGCCTTTTCCAAATTAGATTTAGAGGAAGAAACGCACAGGTTCAGTCATGTTGGTAGCAGAGGGAAAGGAGTTTGCTGACCAGCCACTGGCAGAGCCTGAGGCAGCCTTGCTCCTGGCTCTCCGTGGCTGGTCGTGGTGTTAGCGCAGCGTTGCGGCAGTGTGGCCCTTCTCTCTGATGGCATGGGGATGCGGAAAGACAGTCTCAGTGCCCGGCGTCCCTGCCAGCCCTCCTCACCCAGGCTGCCCCAGCTGTCATCCCTTTGCCGTTCCTACATTGCCCGTCTCCCACCTGCAGGACCAAGCCCAGTGCTGCACTCCATCCGGATCGTGGAGATCGACATGGCCATCCAGTCCCAGTACTGCACAGCCAGCAACACATGCAGGTGAGCAAGGCTGGGATAGCTGCTCGAACGTTGGTGGCATCCTGGGGAGCTCCAGAAGCAGGTGGGCAGTTCCTGGAGCTTTGGGCCTTTCCCTACGATCACCCAGAGGCAGCCCTTGCCGCTCCTTGGACAGAGGAGCTGGGGCTCGGGGTCCAGCCCTGCTCCTTCACCCAGAGTGCAGGAAGACTGCATTTGATGATGAGCTCGCCCTTGGGAACTAGCCTGGGAAGCCCTCCCCTCTGAAGTCTGAGCCCAACAGAGACTTTGGGTCCTGTCCCGGCCATCTCACAGCCAGCTGCAATGCTGTGATCAGATCTAATGCACTCTCTTTCTCCCTAGGACTGGGAACTTCACCTACCGCATCCCTGTCAGCCAGCTCACAGCAGTGAACACCAACCTGACCCTGGAGATGAAGTGAGTGGGCAGGGCTGCTTTCTTCGGTGTTTCTGCACCCCTGAAGTCAGCAGGATACTGTGCCATGTCACTGTGGTGTCTGTTGCCCGTCCTGGGTAAGAGACAGCAGAGGCTGGTGCCTTCCAGGGTCTCACCACATCTTGTCTCCCCAGCTCCTCTTCCACGTTGACCGTCTCCCTTTGTGGCCTTGTCTACAGCGACCCCTGCCAGGATGCCGTGAGCACAGACAGCTCCACCAATGCCACGGACACGCAGGTAGGTAGGGTTGGGCTTACAGAATCCACACTCGTGAATTGTCACCCCAACACAACACAGATGCCTCCAGAAGGGACTAGAGCAGTCTGGCTAGGGCAGCGCAAGAGTTGCTGAAGGGACTTTGTGCTCTGATAGCCGTACTCTGCACTGACTATTGTAAATGTAAATGTAAATGTACCTCAGACATCCCTGCACCAGCTGGTCACGCAGTGCTCAGTGCTTTTGATGCCTGTGGATCTGGATAAAATGTCTAAGTGCCTCCTTGCCCCACTCTTAATCCAGCTCTATTGCTGATCTTGGAGGTGCTGCTTCTGCTCCAGAGACAGCTGTAGGGTCACTTGACAGAGAGGGGTTGTGCATTTCCTTGCTAGTCTGCCCTAGGAGGACATCCTGGGATGCTCAGCCCTGGTCTTATCCTCCCCCCCCCTCTGTTTTCTTCCCCAGGAAACAACGCACCGTTGGCCTCTCGTGATGATGTCTTTCAGGGAGTTCACCTACCACTTCAGAGTAGCACAGCCTGTGAGTACAAGCAGCTGCTTTGCCTTTCCTCTTGTCCAGGGCTAAGTGGAAGGAGAACAATGGGAATGTGGCATCATCATGGCACAGGTTTAGTGTCCACATTGTGTGGAGAGCCTTCCACAGCCCTTTCTATCATGGCTGTTCCCTTCCAAGGCACACAGGTAGTAGAGAGATGTAATTCGGGGGGTGCGGGGAACAAGTGCCTAGCCACACATGGGGAAGGGCGGTGCGATAGAGCCAGCTGCTCACATACAGGCCTAGAACAGATGATGATCTTTGTCTGTGCCAGCACATAGTTCAGGCACAATTCCCCCCCCTCCTTGGAGCATGCATCCTGCCTCTGTCTGTAAGCTCTTTTCTTGCTTTCTCACATAGGGCCGAGCCAACTGCAGCACTACTCCCGAACAGATGGGACACCTTTTCACTGACTATTATTTTCAGTTTTACTGGCTCTGTGAGTGAGTCCTGGCAGCACCAGTGCCCTCTGGTTGGAGAGAGGAGGGGGACTGGTGACACTGGGGAGACTCCCGTACACCCTCCTCCAATAGCCCCCAGCCCCATCTTACCCCCATCACCTGCTTCAGGCGTGGAGCTGGTTTGGTTGTGGCTGGTGATGCAGACACTGAAGCACAGCACACACGGAACATAGGACCTAAGCCACAGAAACACAACCAGCCTTGCAGTGTCTCCTGGGCTCACCTAGCACCAACTCCCGCCACCCCACAACGCCCCGAACACCTCTCCATCCCTTATGGGGACGCTTGTGTCTCCCGTCACTTCTCCTGCCCCCTTTGACACTGGATTTGAAAGCATTTCGCTGGACTGAATGTGGACAGGTCTGCCACATCCCAGAGCACGGATGGGAGCTCCATCCTGTACTGGCCTAGTGGTCCCGGATGTGCCACATCAGTTCTCCGCAACACTGGAATTGCTCAACACTGGAGCCCTTTCCAAGAGGGAAACGCTGGAGTTTCACCAGGAAAGGAAGGCTGTGCCTGGACGTACTGGAAGTTGTACACTGGAGTTCTGTTCCTTCTAGTTGGCCCAGGGCCATCCCCTGCAGCCCCCCTCCACAGACCCCTGGAGACCCCAGGACCCCTGAACAGACCATTCTCTGCGGACAGCAAGAGAAGGTGCAGCTTCCACGTTTGCCCTGCCTGTCCCCCTCTCCTCACTGTACTCTGTCACCGTATCCAGGTCTGGATGGATAAACATAAGAACCCCACTGAAGATGCTGCTGAGGCTGTGCCCAGGCCAAACCACACATGGGGACGCTTGCTATCAACCCATGGGAGAAAAATTACCCCAAGCCACCTGCGTTAAGTGTCGTGGGGACCTGTTTCCTTCATTTGCCAGCAGCATGTGGCCTCTCACAGTGCATGTGGAGCTGCCCAGTTGTCTCTTGAGTCAACGCAGCCACTCCACCCAGATGTGCTGAGAACGACCACCGGCAACAGCCGGCGCGCCCTGCAGAGCCAGGCTGGGTCGCTGGGGATGCGTGGTGTGGTCTCACTGCACCACCAGGCTAACGGATCTCTGCCAGGCACTGGCAAAAAGAGGCTGATTTTCTCCCACTAAGGAGGAAACAGCAGTGACTGTGGGTCCTCGCTGTCACCGTTCTCAGAAAGCAGTGATGTTGAGTGTACTTTGGGTATTTTTACTGTTACAAGTTCTTAACTTGCTAAACTACTGAATTTTTTTTTTAAGCCGTATAAAAATGGGTCTCTTAATCCTGTCCCTGTTGAGCTATGTGTGTCTCACATAGGAAACCAAAGGGGGCCACTGCTAAGCTCCACCTTAAAGCTTGACTGCTACAGCGGTGCCGGGACGTGTCGGAGCGACCAGCGCTCATGCGTCCTGCCCCAGCCCCTCTCGCTGAAGAAGGAGCCCTCTGCACTCCTGTAGGCTGAGCCACCACCGGGTCCATACAGCCGTGACTCATTTTTCTAAGAAAGCAGCAGCCACTGCTGTGGAAGGGCAGAGAGGGGGAAACACCACTCTCCAGTCCTGAAGGAAACTCTAAAGCTGGCTTCAGAGAAGAGCAACCTTGGCCCTTGCGGTCCCGTCGCTGGACGCAGGCAGCTCAAACCGAACTGTTTTTTGGGAAACTGCATCAGGCTCTGGCTGCTGCATTTTGTTCCCGTCAGTGGAGATGGATGCAGCAATCCCTCTGCCACCACCAGCTGGCTCGGCTGCTCCAGAGAAAGAAGCTGCAAAGATGTTTTAGCCGATAGAGAGATGGTTCCTGCGTGCACCTCGTGGGACCCTACCCTGCCTTCCCTCCCCAGCCTGCTTCAGAGCTCCCTTCTGAGTTTGTCCCAGCAGAGCAGCCATAGCCTTGCACTTCCTTGCAGCATCACTGTGAGTTTGTGTCCCTGCCTCCAGAGGACCTGGCCCTTTCCTTTATTTGCAGGGAAGATTTGAGGTCAGGCCTTCATTCCCATGCTGTGCCTGTGGGCAGCAAACAGTGAACTACATCGGTGATGCGCTCCAGTTACTAAAATGCACTGAAGCCTGGGCAGCCAGGAAACGGAGGGTGAGCAGGGAGTGCGAGGCAGCCAAGTGGGAATGAAGCTCACGAAGGCCTTCTGCCCCAGTTTGGGGAGCTTGGAGAGAGAGCAAGAGGTCCAAAGGCATGGGAGTACCTATGCACAAACAGGTCAGTCAGCTCCATTTCCAGCAGGATTTTCTGCTGCCAGCAGCTGGTAGGGAAACCCTCCAGCGTAGTGCTCCGGAGAGGATGCTTGATGCTCTTCTCTCCACCTGCCCTAGGCATTTTTGCCCAGCCTTAACCCGTGAAGTTGCTTTCTTGGCAGCTTTTACTCTCCAGTCGGCAATCAGTGGCCCAGGCTGGCAAGTCCTTACTGAGGCGAGCGATGCCCTGTGCTCCTCGAGGTCTGCTCAGCTGAGAGGTAGCCTTCTCAGACCCAGCCACTGTTTTCCCTTACTGCCGAACTGGGCTTGAGGCCCGTGCTCTTTTTCAGCCCCCGCAGAGGCAACGGGCGGTGCCGTGAGGGCCAGAGCTGAAAGCGCTGCCTGCAATCCCCACCACCAACCCCCCTCACTGATGGTCATGGCCGAGGGCAGCCGAGAGCCAGGCGAGCTTCTCCCCTGCCACAAGGGAAGCTGCTCCGAGGGGGGAAGGAAGCAATCAATCACTGGAAACGCTAGCAGCGGTGGCCCAGGAGGAGATGGAGTCTCTCAGGTGTCCCTGCAATGCTTAGCCAAGGGGTTTACGAGGGCCCCAGCGAACCAAGTGCCTAAGGGCTATGGGAACATCTCTAGTGCCTTTTTCTGCTAACAGGACTGTACAAGGGAACGGTGGTTTCCCATGCGTGTACTGAATGCTGCGTGCCTCAAAAACAGTGGCCAGTTAGCTCAATAAATGAGGGGAGGCAATACCTAACGTGCAAGGGGTGGTCCGAGCCCCCATACAGCTGTTTTACAGCAGAAAAACACAGGGCCTGACAGCGATCCACAGTATCAGAGATTCAGAATGCCATCTTTGGCATCTTATGTTGCTGAAAACCGTATCTTTTGTCTTAAAGTACATCACAAATCATACACCAGCTCCACGGGCAGCTGCACAGCAGTATGACAGCAAGGCAGGAACGAGCTCAGAAGGGTTTTGTAGCGATGAAAGGGTCATAGGATTGCTTCTAAGGCCACAGAAACAGCTGTTTGCACAGACTGCCCCTAGAGGTTCCCGCCCTACCCACCGGTAACTACAGATGTGTTCCCCATCCCCAATCAGTAACAAGAGAGTTAACAATCAGGCCTTTCCCTGCATGAGACGGAGGGAGCTCTGAGCCAATGTCTCCAGCCTTACAGCCTGGGGAAAACCCTCTCTTCAGCTGGAAACAAGATGCTTCATCTCTCTAGACATTCTTGGCAGGAAGGAAGACGAGCATGGATACGAGGCCACTTGCCAAAGTCTGGCTGTTTCGGAGTTTGTTTCAAAAGCAAATTCACAAACATTCTGTCCTACTGTTAGAGCTTAAAGCCTGTAAATAGAGACTATGCCACCACTGCAAGAATTAAGAAAAAAAAAAAGTAAAGCACTAATTTGTTTGGTTTAAATGTTGCTGTCACAGCTTTAATCACTGTATATTGCCAGCAAGTTTGTAGAATTGCCTTCTTAGCAGGTATTATTGATTATCGGTTTTTATTTGTGGGAAACAAGCGTGGTTTCCCTCCTTTCTTTCTGATTTATATTTATATTTTGCCGAATTTGAGTGCTGAGTCTCCGGATCCCCCACTTTTTTGTTTGGCTTATTTAGACTTTGTTTTATGCTCGAGGTAAATATGCCCATATAAATAAATATATAAATACTGCTTTGTATCCAAGGATGGCTCCTGGCTGTGTTCCTCCCTTGCTATGAAAAAACAGCCTTTCGGGTCAGTAGTTATAAGCTGCTTGTCACAAGACCGAGGAACTCCAGCGCCACCTGCTCGGCGTGAGCTTCCAGACGTGCACAGGTTGGGGTCAGGACAACTGCAGGCTGTGGCTGCTCACTGCTATGCAGCACACTTTTGACCAGATGTAAGGTCATGGCTCATGCCTCAAAGGCCAGGTCCAGACCCAGAGGCATCCGAGAATACTTACAGAGGGAAAGCTTCTTTACCAAATAGGAAATTAGGGCTTTAAATCTGTACAGAATCTGTTGAATTTCCAACTTTGAACTCTTAATTGCTCTGAAAGCTGGACTACAAATTTAGGCTCCTCTTGCACAGCCCAAAGGTAAGTACACCCACCTAGCAAAGAAAAGCTGACTTTTTGGAGAGAAAGCCTCTGTTCCTTACCTTTCTCATGCTGCTGAAAGGAAGTAACCAGTCTTTGTGCTGCACCTTTCTGATCTTGTCACATCAGTGACCCCAGTCTCTTGGGGCCACAGCACAGTGCTGACGAATTCCCCAACATAACACCCTCTCACCACTGAAATCTGCCCACATCTGACAGCTGCTTCCCCTGGCTTCCCACACTCGCTGCAGCCCAGGAACTCCACTACCAAAGACAGCCACTGTCAAGCTGCCTAAGTTTGACACCAGGGATGTGTCACACACCACCAGCTGCAGTTTCACAGCATTAACTATTCTCTGCAGTAGGAAGTCCAGCTCAATTCCAATTGCGTGTTCAATAGCCTAGAAGGAAATACAAACTGTGCTCGATTCCTTACAAACAGCTGTTCCAGCTGCTGAAAGCAGCCAAGGAGACTGCTGCTGGAATTTCAGGTGCAATACAGGGACCATCCCAGGGCTCATGGATTTTGTGCAGAAATCAAGGCTGTTTCAAAAAGCCAGGTGAAAAGCATCTGAAAGACAAACCGCAAGTCCAAAGGCAGGTACATCACAAAGCCAGCTTTATTCAGGTTTGGTTTGTTGTGCTGGCAGCAGTCACCTGACAGGAGCACAGTCCATGCCTGACACAGGCTTCCTTGTAGAAGTGTAAAAGAAATATAAAAAGAGCTTCTGCAGGGCCTCCCACCTAGAACCAAAGGAGAGAGGAAGGAGGTGAGACAGCTTTACCCAGAGCAGCCCTGGACGCTACTGTAGCTGCTCAAACCACAGCCTGCCGGGGCTGTGCAGCTAGGCAAGCACAGAGAAAGCCTCATGCAGCGAGGGGGCAGATCCCCCACCAGATGCTGCTGGGTCAGAAACACGCCTTGAGCAGAGGAGTGCGCACAGCAAGCGCACTTCCTCGCTGCCTCAAACTGGGATGAACACCAGTTCTGACCGCAGATAACAGAGGGGCACAGGACCCCTCCCCACTAAAATCATCCAGTGGCTGCGCTGCAGCTCAGCGCTGGCAGAAGCGCAGCTGATGGAGGAAAAGCAGCGGCAGAGGTGTGTGCTGTGAGGCAGCTGCACTGCTTAAACCTCGGGGCCGCCCTGCGGAGGCTGGGATCAGGGCCCGGCCCTTTACATGCCCTAAATCTGCCCCCGAAGAAATCTGGGTTTTGTACAGAGCAGCTGCCCTGGGGGCAGGTCTCCCGGCACCCCCTGCACGCAGACATCACGCACGGCACGAAGGTCTCGGGCAGCTTACAGCCGTCGGGGGGGCGCCGGGCGGCCTCACACGTAGATACCGACCCACAGCAGCAGGAACAGGACGCCGAAGCCCATGAAGAGCGAGGCCACCAGCGAGATCAGCAGCTCCTTGTAGATGTCCCGCGTGTACTTGGTGGAGGTCACCTCATAGCTGCGGGCCGGGGGTTAAGGCGACAACGGGGGCACAGCGAGGCACCGCCACCCCCGTCCCCGTCCCCGGTCCCGCAGGATACACGAAGAACCAGGCGGTGAAGAACATGCCGATGGCCAGCAGCACCACGGTGAGGTGCGGGAACACGGCCGGGTTCACCGGGCTGGTGTACCGGCTCATCGCCTCCAGCTCCTGCGGGGGCACGGCGACGGGCAGCGGGGCTGGCGGTTCCCGGGATCCCCGGTCCCCGTTCCCCGTCCCCGCTTCCCCTCCTCAGCCCCCGATTCCCGGCCCCGGTTCCCGTTCCCGGTTCCGCCCCAGGCCCCGTTCTCCTCCCCGGCCCCGGCCCCGGCCCCGGTCCCGGTCCCGGTTCCCTTCCTCAGCCCCCGGTCCCGGTCCCGGCCCCACCATGCCGCCCCAGGTCCCGGTCCCGTCCCGTCCCGTCCCGACACGTCGCCCCGGCTCCCGCCGCTGCCCGCCCCCGCCGGAAGCGGAACCGCGAGCGGTGCGTGCCGGGACGGGGGGACGGAGCGGGGGGAGCCGCGCCCCATTGGCTCCGCCGGCTCCCGGCGGGCGTCGCGGCTGAGCGCGGGAGCGGCGGCGGCGGGACGGGGCGGGTAATGGCGGCGGGGGGAGAACGGCGGGGCCGGGGCCGGGGCCGGGGCCGGGGCTGGGAGCTGGGAGCTGGGAGCTGGGAGCTGGACCCGGGGCCGGGGCCGGGAGCTGGACCCGGGGCCGGGAGCTGGACACGGGGCCCGGGGCTGGGGCCGGGGGCTGGAACCGGGACCAGGACTGGGGGTTGTGACCGGGACCAGGGTCCGGGAGCGGGGCCGGGGCCGGGGCCGGGAGCTGGGAGCTGGACCCGGGGCCGGGAGCTGGACCCGGGGCCGGGGGCTGGAACCGGGACCAGGACTGGGGGCTGTGACCGGGACCAGGGACCGGGAACGGGGCCGAGAACGGGACCGGGAGCGGGGCCGAGGCCGGGGCCGGGGGCTGGAACCGGGACCGGGACCAGGGACCGGGAGCGGGGCCGAGAACGGGACCGGGAGCGGGGCCGAGAACGGGACCGGGAGCGGGGCCGAGGCCAGAGTCGGGGGCTGGAACCGGGACCGGGACCGGGGATGGGGACGGGGCCTGGAACTGTGGCTGAGGGGTGGGACCGGGACCAGGACCAGGACCAGGACCAGGGACCGGGAATGGAATCGGGGCCAGGGCCGGGGTCTGGAACCGGGATCAGTGTCAGGGTCTGCAGCCTGTGGGGCACGGATTCCCGGTGCTGGGGGGAGCCGTCCCCATCTCCCTGTCCCTGCCCGGTCCCCGCAGCCCCCTGCGGGCGCTGAGCGCAGCCCCTGTGCCCCGCAGGATGGGGATCCACGGCCTGGCCAAGCTGATCGCCGACGTGGCGCCCGGCGCCATCCGTGAGAACGACATCAAGGCGTACTTCGGGCGGAAGGTGGCCATCGACGCCTCCATGAGCATCTACCAGTTCCTGATCGCCGTGCGGCAGGGCGCCGAGGTGCTGCAGAACGAGGAGGGCGAGACCACCAGCCACCTGATGGGCATGTTCTACCGCACCATCCGCATGGTGGAGAACGGCATCAAGCCTGTGTACGTCTTCGACGGCAAGCCGCCGCAGCTGAAGTCGGGGGAGCTGGCCAAGAGGACCGAGCGCAGGGCTGAGGCCGAGAAGCACCTGCAGGAGGCCCAGCAGGCCGGAGAGGAGACCAACATCGAGAAGTTCAGCAAGAGGCTGGTCAAGGTGACCCAGCAGCACACTGACGAGTGCAAGAAGCTGCTCATGCTGATGGGCATCCCCTACGTGGAGGCCCCGGGGGAGGCGGAAGCCAGCTGCGCCACCCTGGTGAAGGCAGGGAAGGTCTATGCGGCCGCCACGGAAGATATGGATTGCCTCACCTTCGGCAGTCCCGTGCTGATGCGGCATCTTACTGCCAGCGAGGCTAAGAAGCTGCCCATCCAGGAGTTCCACCTGAACCGTATCCTGCAGGACCTCGATCTGACCTGGGAGCAGTTTGTGGATCTATGCATCCTCCTGGGCTGCGACTACTGCGAGAGCATCCGCGGCATCGGGCCCAAGCGGGCCGTTGAGCTCATCAGGCAGCACAAAACCATTGAGGAGATCGTTCAGCACATAGACACCAATAAGTACCCTCTGCCCGAGAACTGGTTGCACAAGGAGGCCCAGAAGCTCTTTCTAGAGCCAGACGTGGTCAACCCTGACGACATCGAGCTGAAGTGGACGGAGCCGAACGAAGAGCAGCTCGTCCAGTTCATGTGCGTGGAGAAACAGTTCAACGAGGAGCGCGTCCGCAACGGTGTCAAAAGGCTGAGCAAAAGCCGTCAGGGCAGCACGCAGGGCCGGCTGGATGACTTCTTCAAGGTGACGGGCTCCATCACGTCGGCCAAGCGCAAGGAGCCTGAGTCCAAGGGGTCGGCGAAGAAGAAAGCCAAGACCAACAATGCCGCAGCCAAGTTCAAAAAGGGGAAATAAGCAGACTCAAACCCCGGCCGTTAGTTTTTATGCTCAACTGGGAATTTTTGGCTAATAACAAACAGTCGTCTTTCTGTCCTGTGTGTCACTGCTTGGAAGGATGCTGTGCGGGTTGCTGTCAAAGTCCTTCCAACAAGGCTAGGCTAGTGAAAGATGCGAGTGCTTCAGCAGCAGTAGTAAGGCGTAAGGCTGGGGGGCAAAGAGGGCTGAGATCTGCAGCTTGGGGGAGCTGGCAGGGGCAAGAAGCTGGTGGGCGAGGAATGAGGGGGCTGCGTTCAGCATTTCAGCTGCAGCTTCTGTCGGTTGGAGGCTTTTGACAGTGAGGCCTCAGGGATGGGAGGTGACACCCAACCACAAATCCCTTCAGATTTAAGAGGTAAAAAGCTGAACACCTAGAGAGCGAATCAGGCACAGGTATTGGAGGAGAGGTTTCTCCCTGACACAGCTCATCTAAAAAGAGGTAAGGTGCAAGCGGCAGAGTCAGAAAATGAGGAGACATGAATGGAAGGCAAGGTGGAATTGGGAGGAGACTTGAAATAATGACGTAAGCTTCTTCCTTTAGTGAGGACCTCAGGTACTGGCTTCCTTCTCTTACTGTAGTCATTTTTCTTTGTTTTAAAAAAAAAAAAAAGGAAAAAAAAGCTGTATTGTGGATTCCAAAGCCCTGGCCTGCTCTTAATGCATAAACCGAGGATAAGCTGACCTGAAACTGCAGCTCTCCAACCCCAAATCTTCCCGCTAGGCTCAATTTTATGTTTAAAAAGAAAAATGTCAATAAACCTAAAATGGAAACCTCCTCACCCTCTTGATTTCTTAACACATCCTTCCACATTGTGCACACAGAGACATAGATCCCAGACTAAGGAGAAAAAAGATGCCTTTTTTTTTAAATTTTGTTCTGTATTTTGCGTAACCTTTTACTTGTAGAAGCAATGTGCTTTTCTTTTTTTTTTTCTTTCCAGAATAAAATTTATATACAAATACTTTTACCAAATTCTCTGGAGTGATAGCTTAAACCTTGTTGCTGAAGCTTGCACAGCTAAAGTAAAACCTCAGTTTTAAAGAGGAAACCCATTACTGACAATAGCTGACAAATCAAGCTCATGCCTGAATACAGGAAATTTGTGTTTTAATCCAGGTATTAACAGTGACTTGAAAGATTTGTAGACAACAGATCTGTGGGTCAGCTCTTTGCAGACTTACAAAACAAGAAGCCAGGCTTGTTTCAGAGGGGGATTCTATTAACATTGCTAAGATAACCCTGTTTTTTAAGCCTCCTCCAACACTCAGTAGGGAAATTAATCTGAAGCTTCAGGTGCTCCAAGTGCTCTTGCTACGTACAGTGCTCAAAGCTAATGATATACCTAATAGCTGCCAAATAGCCACTGCTTGGGCTGGAAAGGCCTTGTTACTCGTGATCTTTGGTGTGTTCAAAACCACAGTGTCTGGGGGATTTGACAAAGGTTCCAGTGCCAATCTCCTTGGCTGTGGGCACTGCTACATCACGGGGAAGATTTCATGGTGAAGGGAACAAATGTAACCGCTGTCCGAAAATGAAGAAGCTACAGAAAACAAAACAAACCCACACCTATTAGCAATTACAAATCTGTTCTCATTTGCTTGTCTAAATGTTAGGAACCTGATCTGCAGTTGCAGATGGGATGCATCTTCTGATGCACATTTTCAGGGCAGAATGTGTTTCTCCTTCGCTGCCTGCAGAAGCAGCTCGGAGAGCTAGATCAGACTGTTGATTAGATTATAAGGAGCTTGGGTACCTACGTCACCGATCGGTGCCTTCAGGCAGGCACCCAGTAGTCGCTTTCATCTCGAGCAGACTTCCACTTCTCTAGGAGCCACCTTCCTAACATGAATTGGGGAGCACACCTGCCCAACCTTGGCATCCCATTAAGCTTCTTTTGGCATACTCATATGGCTTCTTTCCCCCCTGTGGCTTTGCCAAAATGAAGGTTCCTCCCCCCACCTCATCTCACCCCATCCACACCAGCACTGAGCAAACGAAGGTTAATGAGCACTTTCCACATGGTTAGCCGGGGGAGACCAGACCTAAGTCCATGCTTACCCAGACTCTTACGAGAGTTTCTAATGATCCCCTTTGTGGTTGGCATGAAACTCTTTGCTGAGCTGCGACTTACTTTGGGGATTTTATCAATGAGGGCCAAAGGAGTAAATAAACCCCGCAGCTGTCCCCCTGCACAAGCCCTTGGGGATGCTGCGTAACCCGCCCTGGTCAAAAGGCTGGTGCCTGGCAGGGCTGCCGTGGCCGTTCTGCCTCGCTTCTCAGCGGCGCGTCTGCAAACTTCCCTCCGCGTGTAACATCAGAATGTTTCTAAGAATGGAGAAAAATGGATCATGTTTCTTCTTTCTACCTTAGGACAGCATGCACGTTTGGTGTGCAAATCGCAGAAACACGTTCGGATGCTGGGTAAGAGCGCGGTGTTACGCAGGGAAAGCAGGACTGTAGGCACATGCTTCAAATCCAGTGTAGGGTTAAATCACACAGCATTCACGTTTGTAAGGTTACTGATACATAGCAAAAGCTTATTAGCAAAATATACCTAGACTCTACATTTTCCGTACATCTGAAATTCTAATGGCTAGGTGTTACCTGGAGGCTCCCTGTGTAGGTGTCACCATCTCATTGGGACAAAATCTCAGAGAAAACATTTGAAGAGTTGCTCTCCTGCCCTGAACACATAAAATGAATAGAGCAGACAGAGGGAAGCCAAGGGCAGGAGCATGCTATGAAGGAGCCGTGTAGTCTGGGAGACCTGCACAGGTCTCAGCCCGTGAGGAATCGGCACGACTTTTGGTGCTGGGGGATTTTTGGCCATCGGGATTTTTCACTAAGCAGAATAAAACTGTGCAGCAGTGCCTGGAGCAACTCCCGATGGAATATTGATCATTGCTTGAGAAAGAGAGAACTTGGTCCCAGCATTAGGGTGGGGTGGATTTTCTATATGGTAAGGGTGTTCAGGTGCACTCAGGAAGATGTTCATTTCGTGGAAGGGAAAAGCAGCTGCAGTCAAAACTGAGAAATAGCCTACCAGCTATCTGTGGTTGTTGGCAACTCACAAAGGGATTTGTAAACAGAGGACGGTATCTGCTGTGGAACTGTAAGTAGGACTCTAGCTGCATACAGGAAAAGTGGGATGTGGTAATGGCTCCCAAATTTGGTTTCCCTGGTGGGAAGCACTACAACGCAGGTGTTTAAGTAACACGTTCACTGATGCCTGGTGCATGAGCAGAACCACCAGGCATTGCCCCCTGCGTCCTGCCACCCTTCGGGGCAATGTGCTATAGAGAGAACAGCACGCTCGAGTTGGGTAGGTAATAATCATGCCTTTAATAAGGGAGAACAAGGGTCTTTGAAAACTGTGAGACAGCTGAGCGTTAGGGAGAGGTCTCAGTACTGCAGAGAAGCAGAAGGAGGGGAACGAGGGTGCTGAGACACACAGTGGAGGTTTTCCTGATGCGGTGATAGAGGTTTGCTTCCAGGAGCTTCTGATTTAGAGCCCCTCTTTCCTTGCTGTTCATCTCAAGTGCCACCCACCTGCCTGCCTTCTGGGTCATCTCATTCCACTACCTTTTTCTTTTTCCCTGCGTGTCCCTACACAAAGTTTTCCACTGCAGTTTATCACAATCATGTTATTGTTAATTAACAGGAGAACAGCTTTTTATACCAGAAATCAGGCTTCCAGGCATAGGAAGGATTCCTGAAATCTGCTGTGCTCCACTAGAAAGAGTGAGTAATGGGGACTGGAGGGTCTTGATTAGAAAAATACTACGTACACAGTGTTTTGTGGTTTGAAAAGTGAAGGCATCTATTTTCTTTCTGCTGTATGGACCCTTCTAATACATGATTTATTTTTTGTTGTTGTTCCTCACCTCCTGGATTCCCATGGATACAACTAACAGATTTCTACTAAATACATGTTACGTACAAGTCACGTCTTAGTCCTGCAATGGTGAAGCCCAGCCTGAAAATGCCCATCTTGAGTGGAGAAAAAACATTTAAATGCTAATTGAGCTGGAGCAGACACACGCGTTAAGTGTAACAAAGCCCCGTTTCTCTGAATTCCCACACTGGCTGGGGGATGTTCCTCTCTCTCTGAAGTTAGGGAGAAGTTATTCTGTCCCACGTCTTCATGACCCCGGCACACTCAGCCTTCTCGTGGGGCAAAGCAGCATGTTCCCCTCTTCTGCTGCCACTTGTAATGAAAGGAGGCAGCACATCTGTAAAGTCCTCACAAATATACCACAGCATCTCCAAATGCTTTTTCGAATCATGCATTACTGTCTTTTTTTCTGAAAACGAAAACTCATTTTTAAATTCAGCCTCATGACTAAAGAGGACAAAATGCAGCTTCTGAAGGGCTTCGGGTGAGTTGCTCTGCCCGTGTGGGCTTGCTGGGAACCTAACCAGAGTTAGCTGGTGCCTCGACTATTGAAGCTTTGTACATTTAGTGGGCAGTCAACATAAGGTACTTGCTGATAGCAGCATCATATGCAAGCCATGCCATTGCTTTTTTGTACTTCCCAGTCTTTCCTCCTTCCAACAGGTACGCTACTCTGATACGTGGTGATATGGCTGAAGGCAATAGCACCGTGGTGACCCAGTTTATCCTTCTAGGACTGACAAGTGAGCCTGAGCTGCAGACTCCTCTCTTCATAGTCTTCTCAGTGATTTATCTCATCACCCTGATGGGCAATCTTGGACTCATCGCACTGATCACGACAACCCCCCAGCTGCACACTCCCATGTACTTCTTCCTCTGCAATTTGTCTGTCGTTGATCTTTGCTACTCCTCTGTCTTTTGTCCCAGGCTGCTTATTGTCTTCCTGGTCGAAAATAAAACCATTTCTTACTCTGCCTGCTTCACTCAGCATTTCTTTTTTCTTGTGTTCGTGACCACAGAGGTTTTCTTGCTGGCTGTGATGGCATACGACCGCTACGTAGCTATTTGCAACCCCCTGCTCTACGCTGTCTCCATGCCCAAGAGAGTCTGCGTGCAGTTGGTGGCTGGGTCGTACCTGGGGGGGATTTTGAACTCCCTAACCCAAACGTGTTGCTTGCTGCCCTTGCCGTTCTGTGGGCCCAATGTCATCAACCACTACTTCTGTGACACCAACCCTTTGCTGAAACTCACCTGCGCTGACGACCACCTCAATGAGCTTTTGCTCGTAACGTTCAACGGGACCATTTCCATGTCCGTGCTCTTCGTCATCATCATCTCATATGCATACATCCTCGTCTCCATCCTGAGGATCAGGTCTGCCAGAGGCAGGCACAAAGCCTTCTCCACCTGCGCCTCCCACCTGCTGACCGTCGCCTTGTTCTACGTGCCCGCCGGACTCAGCCACATGCAGCCGGGCTCCAAGTACTCACTGCAAATGGAGAAAGTCACTGCAGTCTTCTACACCATGGTCGTCCCTATGCTTAACCCTGTGATCTACAGCTTGAGGAACAAGGAGGTCAAGGATGTGCTCAGAAGAGCCACAGCAAAAATCATTTTTGCGAGCTGCCCACTGACCAAGTTGACCCCTATCAGCTGATGTAAAAGGAAAGCAGCAAGAGGTTTGTATCAGCTCTACAGAGTAGAAAGGAGTCACATACTTGTAGAGAAACAGATGCAGCAAATTTTAACCCTGCTTTAAATTTTGCAGAGACTCAGTGTTACCCAACGTCCTGTCTCCATGGGTCTCATAAGAATTTCCTTGTCACCTCTTGCTTTATTCAGAAATTAGGTAATATCAGAGAAGGTGGTAAAAATAAGCTCAAAAGGATTCTCCCTTTTAGCCTTAGTTTCATAAGAAGTTGCACTAATTCAAGCAGTGATCCCTCCAGGAGCAAGCTCAAGAACTGGAGGGCTTTGTGGAGGTATAACCAAAAAAAGCCTCACTTCTGCAAACTACAAGAAAATAATCTCATTTTCTTCCAGGAGGATGTGCCGTGGAAAGTAAGGAAAGAGGAAGGGAGCAGAGAAACTGAGTGATCAGGTGATGACGGCAGTAAGTCTACGTGCTGTACTCTGGTGTATTTATCAAGATGCTACATAGTTGAGTGACTGTGATTTATTTTGATGTCCACGGGGATCATGACCTAAGCATAACCACTGCATTGGTTATAACAATAACCCAACTTATTTTATTTTATTTTATTTTATTTTATTTTATTTTATTTTATTTTATTTTATTTTATTTATTTTATTTTATTTTATTTATTTTATTTTATTTTATTTTATTTTATTTTATTTTATTTATTTTATTTTATTTTATTTTATTTTATTTTATTTTATTTTATTTTATTTTATTTTATTTTATTTATTTTTTCTCAGCCGTAAAAGTCTGCTGTGGATGCATAACATAAAGTAAAATATGCCCGGAGCATCCAGCTTAGCAGGGGTCACTTCACAAGAGGCAAACACAGAAAAACAAACCAAAAATCTTTGTAAACCCTTTCACAAAAGCTTCTGTTACTCTCAGCTTGGGCACTAGATGGTCTTGCCCAGCATGAGGAGCATTTCGTGCATTTTGCCGTTTGGGGTCCTCACTAAAAGAAGGGCATTGAGTTGCTGGGATGTGTTCAGAGAAGAGCAATGAAGCTGGTGCAGGGACAAGAAAACCAGAGTTATGAGGGGTGCCTGAGGGAGCTGGGGCTGTTTAGCCTGGAGAAAAGGAGGCTGCGGGGAGACCTCTTTGCTCTCTGCACCTCCATGGAAGGTCACAGTGAGGAGGGTGTCAGTCTCTTATCTCAGGTGACAAGTGATAGGATGCGAGGAAGCAGCCTCAAGTTGTGCCAGGGGAGGTCTAGGTTGGATGTCAGGAAGAATTTAGTCACGGAAAGGGTGGTTGAGCATTGGAACAGGCTGCCTGGGGAGGTGGTGGAGTCCCCATCCCTGGAGGTACTGAAGAGACGTGTGGATGTGTGGCTGAAGGTGGATGTCCCAGGTGGGGGCAATGACCGTGGCTGCCCTCTCTGATGTCCCAGTGAGAGAGGAACTATTTTTTTCCCACCCAGTACCCTAAACAGGTCCAGCACTGCGCTTCATCTGCTCTGACGTGTTCCTCTGCTTCAAGGGTGGAAGGACAGAGCAGAAAGGAGCACCGAGCTCCTCTGCCATGTGTGACAGTTCTCGCCCTGCTATCCTGAGTCACCCCCAATGAAGCGCTTCAGCAGCCCCCGTCTGTCTCGTGGGGGGCACTGCACAAATGCCTCTGCTTTTCATACAAGCTCCATCGCAAGGTTTGTTTAAAAGCTCTATAGTGGCTTTAACTGGTTGCCATTTCATTCATTCATTCGTTCTTTGTTATGACTCTTTTAGAAAAAAGAAACAAAAAACACCACCAACAACATAGTTTACAAAGACGCTTATTTAAATAAGACAGTATTTATTCACTTTAGCATTTATACAAGCAACAATGGCTGTACATGTTCTTCCAGAAATTGTATAGTTCATTGAACATATAAGGCATGTGTTGATTAAACATTAAAAAAATCTCTCTGTCTACTGTTCTCTCTAGAGCACCTTTCACCCCAGTCATGCTGCACCCTGCAGAAGAGCCGTAATTCTGTCAGGTGTTGTTCAGTGATTGCCACACAAAGAATTTGAGCCTCTCATTATCCAAAAAGAAAAGATAAGTAGATGTAAAAAAAAACAAAAACAAAAACAAAAAAACATATCCCAAGAAGATCTTTGTGAAGATTTTGATTGGGACATGCTTCTGGCAACATGCTAATTAATCTATGTGTGCCCATGGCGAGTTGTTAGTACAGATACAAGTCCCCTGAGCCAATGCCATGGCTTTGTGGTTTCTGATGTTTCTTCTATACAGCAGGGAAAATCTGCACTTCAGTCCACATCTGTACCTTGACCTGGATGCCCACAGTCTCAGGATGTCCCTGGCAGCTTTCCATGGGGAGGCTCTTCAGGGCATGGGCATGAGCAAAGACCTGTGCTGTGGTCACTGGCGCAGCCCCCAGGGAGGGAAAGACCTGAGTCCTTCCTGCAAAATGCAATTTGTTAACTAGGCACTGCCCAAGCAGAAAACTCCTAGAGAAATTCAGAGCCTGGAGCAAGCTGCAGTTCTCCAAACATCACTGCACTGACTCAAACACAGCCTCAGCTCTTCCAGCTCATTTGCACATCTGCAGTTTGGGCATAAAAAACTTACTAATCAGGAAAAGAAAATATCAGTAAGTCTTTACTTCCAGTTTGAGCATCCCTTTAGCTGGCCACATTTTCATATAACATGACCTATACACAAAACATCATGGTACCATATTGTTTTTGCTGGGAAAGCACTGACAGTTATTCTGACAGACTATCGAAGGCTCATGCCATGATTAAAATGAATTGTGATTGCTTGAAGTGGATGACTCGCTGTGTTGGTACTCTGTTCCTGTTATTGCTGTGTGATCTCCCTGTCTGTAAAGCTCAACAATAACGACGGCTAATGACTATTCCTTCATTACCACCAAAGAGCTGCAGAGCTCCCGATGCAGCTTCAAAGTCAGGGCACATGTGGGAACAGACTTCGGCCCCACAGCCTCCTCAAAGCCCCCTTCACCTCCCTGTTCCTCAGGCTGTAGACCAGGGGGTTGAGCAAGGGGGTCACTGCGGTGTAGAAGATGGAAACCAGCTTCTCTTCATCTTGCAGTCTGGCTTTGCTGGGCAGCATGTAGGTGACCAACCCTGGCATGTAGAAGATGGTGACGGCAGCCAGGTGGGAGGTGCAGGTGGAGAACACCTTCAGCCGCCTCCCTGCAGAAGGCATGCGCAGGACTGTGTACAGGATGCAGGCGTAGGATGTCAGGATCACCAGGATGGAGCCCACAATGTTGAACTCAGCACTGCATACCTGCAGGATGTGGTTGGGGCGGGTGCTGGAGCAGGAGAGGTGCAGGAGGGCGGGCAGCTCGCAGAAGAAGTGGTTGATGCTCCTCGCCTGGCAGAAAGTCAACCTCCCCGCCAGCACCGTGTGTACCAGCGAGGTGAGGAAGCCCGTGGCGTACACCAGCACGGTCATCTTGTAGCAACGTGCCCAGGACATGAGGGCGGCGTAGCGCAGTGGCTGGCACACGTCCGCGTACCGGTCGTAAGCCATCACCCCCAGGAGAAAGCACTCGCAGATGACGAGCATGAGGAAAACATGCATCTGGGCAAAGCAGCCCACAAAAGAGATGTTGCTTGTCCCAAACAGGAAGGTCTCCAGGGCTTTGGGGATGACAGCAGAGGAAAGGCAGAGGTCCATGAAGGACAAGTTGGTCAGGAAGAAATACATGGGCGTGTACAGCTGGGGGTCAGTGTTGATCAGCAGCATCAGCAGCAGGTTCCCCATCACCAATAATGCGTACAATGATAAGAAAATAATGAACATGGGCGTTTGTAGCTCTGGAACATCAGAGAATCCCAAGAGGATGAAGCTGGACAAAGCTGTGAAGTTTTCACCGTCCATATTTTTATTAAGTTATGGTGAAATTGCATAGAAATAAAATGAATCAATGAAATAAAGCTCCGAGAAAGAAATACTGTGGAAGAATCACAGCTTCACCCATACAGTAAATGCAATAGAAAGTGGTATAATTTTTAGAAAATTACAGGGTGACTCTCTTTAGCCAAAACTTCCAAGTCAAACAAGTGAAGGCTATAATCACACAGGTATTAAAAGCAAATAAATACTGCTGTGATTTATATAGCATATACTAAGGAGTCATAAAGTTTATTCAAGTGTAACAAATCAAAGTCAAATAAACACATTCCAAAATGTGTAAAAGAGAGAAGCTAGGAATTCCCACTACCGCTTTCTGGAAATATGGAAATTTTAAAGATTTTTCTCTCACCATTTCCCCCCCCCCACCTCCCCCGGACAGAATCAGTGTTCTTCTATAGCATCACCAGTTGGGGTACAGCCTTTTCATTTTGACACAAAGCTGTGCACTTGCAATTGGTATTTCTTTTTATTTTATTTTATTTTATTTTATTTGTCTGGTTTTGAAGAAAAATCCCTGTCAGTGCTAGGCAGTGGGAACAGCAGAGGTGTTGGCTCTGGCACAGCTTTGCTGAGCTTGCAGCAAGCTTTCTACGACCAACTCAAACATCCACCTATTGAAAAATGGTCTTAAAATAAATATATTAAGCCAAAATTCAGAAATTGCAGCTAGCTGTTACCTGGATATTTCCATCTCCCATGTCCAGTCACTCTGTAGATGGAAGATCTGCCTACAGATGTCTACACCTCAACTAGCCATCTAAAATGTTTCTGGATCAGTTTTAGGTAGGATCAGGAGCATGTTCTTTGAGCGTATTTCCTGGTCACTCATTTTATTCTACTGAACTAAGATCTTCTAGGACAACACAGGCTGGAAATGTAGACATAGCCTCCGTTTGTTGTCAACAGAAATAAGCATGATTTTGAGGACACAAATCATCCAGTTTCATCAAGGGAATTAAATTGATGGTGCCCTCAAGGTGCACAAGCCCATCCCAAAGAGACCATCTGTTATGACCACCTCCTGCATGAGCCCCCAGCCCTGGAGCGAAGCAGACCTTACTTAACCTGCTTCAAAGTTCAGAATATTCTAGATGTTAAAGACCTTGGATGAAGCTCCTTCTGAGCATGAGCACACACTGCAGGGCTTCATGGAGCAGAAGGCTTTTTTCTGAATTTTCTTCTCATCCCAACAGAAATGTGTGACAACGGCTGCTGGTCAGCCGTATAAACAGGAATACTAATTAAGGCTGTTTTTCTTTCTTTTTGCTTATTTGTTTTGGTCTGTTTTGCTTAGGCTTGCTACTTGATCACTGGAAAGCAAAACAATTATAAAATCTACAAGGTATAAACAATATTACCCCCAAAGTCCTCTATTATCTACCCTCCTTTCTCAGTTGTACATCCCTGTGCTCACTTGTTCTGGAATCTTTTCCCTTTACTCTCTTTGAAGGTTGGACGTGATGATCTTGAACGTCTTTTCCAACACAGATGATTCTACTCATGCCTCCAGATCTTTCCTGAAATGTGATAAGACAAAGAAAATGAAGCTACAGATGCCCTAGGGCTGAAAATCTGTGCTGGAGCTTATTTCATTCCCAAGTTGCCACTAAGGGGCTTCCACTGTTCTGTCTTTACAGCAGAGTGGTTCTTACCCTTTTCCTTAGAAAAGAGATCAAGTCGGTCCAGCAGCGTCTTCAAAGCAGGCTCTGATCTGTGTCACCAAAGCCATAGCATGAAAGCTGTAGAGTCCATCCCTTTCTGTAGGGATGTACGTGAGAGATGCAAATATATTTTTTTATGCAAGTGTCTGCAAATAATTATTTTTCTGAGCCTTATATAAGCATGGTTATAAGGCAGATCTATGTGTGTTTACAAGGGAGATGTCATTTGTTGACCTTTGGGACTTGCTCCCTGAGCAAAGCCAAGTATGAAGCCTGGGAGAGAAAGGATGCACTGTAATCAGTATTCTTTTCAATATTGGACTGAACCAGGGCTTGGAAAATTAGTTTGAAATGTTTTCAAATTTAGCTGTTTATAAGTAAATTGTCATATTGAGAAACAATGAAGACTCATGTGATCTGAAATCTATTTGTTAATGAGAGCTTTCATATTAATGTGCTTGTGCTTGAGATCTGTTCATAACCATACAACTCTCAGTAATAAGCAAACAAATTTTTTTTTTATTTCCTCAAACTTCTAGTGGAGGCATCCCAGGGGCTGTGTTTGGTCCTTCAGCTCATGACTCAAATACATATCGGGGTGCCTCTCCATCGTCATAAACATCCCAATGCTCAAGCATCAAGCAGAAGGCATCAGTGGGGTCTGGACATGTATCCCATCAGTTCGAGGCACTCATCTCCCAACAAAATGCCCAGATTTCTCCCTGAACCTAAACTGCCTGTGCACCAGAAGGTGCTGAGAAGTATTTGTGCACGTGTTGAATGGTAAATAATAGTTCTGTCATACAGAGCATTGCAATTTCAAAAGTGTTCCCACGTGGTATGAAGATGAAAGCTGGATCTCACATCTCATCCCATTTAGTAACCAAACAGTCACTGAAATGACTTCATCTGACCAAACGTGGGTACGGAATCCAGTCACCTGAATATGTGTTACTTAAGTGGGCTACGGGCATTTGGGAGTTTGGGGTCTGCTGGATGGGTAGCAGGTAGGAAACATAACTCAGACTTAGAGCTTCTGAGAAGAGGAGCCAAAATACTGTGGGGCATCTAAAACAACACTCGAGCGCTGTGTTTAGTCAACTGGCTTCCCTCCCAGGTGGTGTGCTTTGAATTTTGCCAGTAGAGAATTAACCTTTTTTCCAACACTGGAAGGAACCACTCTTTTCTCTCTGAAAAGGAGTCTGGGAGAGACCCAGCATGCACGTGGTGCAAAGGAGCAGGACTCTTGAGAAAAACTGGTTGAGCATCATACGGAAAATGTAGATAAAATGGCTTACATGTTCATTTAAATACCTTCTATATTATTTGTCTAAACACATTTCTTCATGCCAGGTCAACAGCAACCATTACAGTCAAGCCTGAGTTATTTTTTGGTACCTTCCTGCATTAACTTGGTTGCAGCAGAGAGCCAAAATCTGAACTGTCCTTCAGGAGGCCAACGTGTCCACTGACTGCCAGGAAAGCCTAAGCTGGCTCTACTCTGAATGGTTAATGCTCCAAGGAAGAAAACTCAGAAAACACGAGTCAGATAGGAAAAGACTGGAAGACAATCCCAGGGCAGTTTGTTTTTTATTTATCCCCAGATATCAAAAACTTTTGCTGCAGAACTCTTTTATAAGCAACAGCGAAAGCTGGTTGCTGATCTAACGTTGCATTGAAGGTTGCTGAAAACAAACCTAACAGAGCATTTGCTGCATGAATTGCTGGAGTGTTGACATGGAGAGCCCTCTCAGCAGATATATTTCCATACACTTCAGTGGTGACCACATGGCATGCTCTTTCTTTGCTCAAAAGCATCATTTTGCACAGCTGCTTTGAAGATGCAGCAGAATTAGCTCAGACTTCCTATGTTTATGCTAATAAAGTCTGAGTGACGATGTTCCTGAAAGCTTCTGCTGGATGAAGAGACGTTATAAAACAGCACAAACATTAAATGATAATTTTATACCAGACACCTAGAAAATACAGAAGAAGTGGCAGACAGAAGAGAACACCAAGCTGTGTAAAGATGGGGAAGTGAGATGGAGAAACATGTAGATGGTTTTAAATGTGCTTTTTTTTTTTTTTTTGTCAATTTGTTTTTCTGCTGGAAGGCACCAGATGGTCAGTTCTGGCAATGTACCAGAACTGGGTAGAAAAAAATTTCCCCTTTCTTTTTTTTTTTAATTTCCTTTGTCCCTATTCAATACTAGGCTAAAAAATAAGGCTCATGAAATAGGAAAAACAATGTGAATCGGGCAAAAAATAGCCTGCAGTTGAAGTTAGGGAAACAAAACAAAACAAAACAAGACCAGACTTCAAAGATTATTTCAAACAAAAACCATTGTCACAGCATTATTTCATGTGACCTAAATTCATGGTCTCAAGCAAACTGCTGGAAAATTCAGCTAACAGCCTCATATTGTCAGGAAATTCGTCAGTCATTAACGGAAGACATGAGCGAGCAGACATGGACCAATCTGATGTCAACAGCAGCAAGGTGCGGGGCAAAGCCAGTGCCTATGTCCTCCCTTTGGCTCTCTGAAGCATGAAATGAAGTTGGTTATTATTTTTGTTAATCACTAAATAATAAATTGCTGCTGGAAGGTGTGTAATTGGAAGTAATATTGAAGCCTGCCTAGCTCTCTCTTTTCAGCTGGCCCTGATGGGACCTCTGATCGGCAGCAAGGAGAGCAATCTACCTTGTGCTTTCCTGATGGCATTCTTCATTTCTGTATTTCTCAGGCTGTATATCAGAGGGTTCAGCATGGGGACTACAACCGCATACAGCACAGAGACCACCTTGTCATGGTCCAAGGTGGCTGTGGAGCCGGGGCGCAGGTACATGAAGAGGGAGCTGCCGTAGTACAAAGTGACGGAGACCAAGTGAGAGGCACAGGTGGAGAAGGCTCTGTGCCGCCCGGCTGCAGAGCGGATCTGCAGGACCACGGACAGGACCAGCCAGTAGGAGACCAGGATGAAGACCGTGGTGCTTAGCACGTTGAAGCCCACCACAGCAGAAACCACCATCCCGCTGAGCCGGGCATCAGAGCAGGAGAGGGCTAGCAATGGTGGGCCATCACAGAAGAAGTGGTTGATTCTCCTGGAATGGCAGAACGGGAGATGGAATATGGAAACCGTGTGGATAGCTGAGCTGAGCACTCCGGCCAGGTAGGCACCTGCCAACATCCCAATGCAGAGCCGCCGGGACATGACCACAGGGTACAGCAGCGGGTTGCAAATTGCCACGTAGCGGTCGTAAGCCATGGCAGCCAGCACATAGCACTCAGCAGTGGCACAGGTGGCAAAGGAGAAGAGTTGAGCGGCACACCTCATGAAGGAGATGGCCTTCCTCTTCACCAAAAAGTTCAGCAAGGCCTGAGGGATGATGGTGGAGGAGTAGCAGGCATCCAGGAGAGACAAGTGGCTGAGGAAGAAGTACATGGGTGTGTGCAGGCAAGAATCGATTCTGATTAATGTGATCACCCCCAGATTTCCCACTAGGCTGACCACATAGATGGCAAGGAATAAGACAAAGCATATCACCTGCAGGTCTTCTTGGCTCGTAAAGCCCAGGAGAAAGAATTCAGGTGCAAATGTAGAATTATCTTCAACCATACTGAGTATACAAGCAGTGTACCCACAATACATCTTTCAAGTGACAATGCTTAATAGGCCCAAGTCTGTCAACAATGTTGAGTATTAATTCTTTTCTACCAGCCACAAAGCTTTAAGTCAGTATAAATCTCTGAGGGATTTACAGAAAGCCTCAGGTTCTCAAGGACAGTCTTCTGTACAGTGATAGATGAATACATATGCCCACCAGAAAAAAGGTGAGTGTTTCTGGCCTCCATTTTGCAAAAAATCAGACCAGTGACAGTGGTGGTTTCTTCAGGAACTTCAAACTTCAGCATTACACCTTGTGTACCTCTTTGAAGGAACCCAAGTTTCGAATGCAATTGGAAATCGCACTGTAAGGACATCTCCGTAAGGGCATGTTGCACAGTCATCCACACTGTAAAGACATCAGCAGCAGAAGAGGCAGATAGAGACAATAAAAAAATGTGAGATATTGCACTAAAATGGAGTCTCACAGTCCTACCACTTAAGCTTATAAACTCCCTCAGAAGAGTCCTAGGAGAAGACTGTCCAGTTCCTTGTGGCTTTGCAGTGTCCACCCTTTGAGCTCCCCGTACAGACTTACTGCAGGCGACAGAAATTTGGAAGCTTTTGGAAGAGTAACTAGTGAATTCTTCTCTAAAAGAAAGTGATGAAACACAGTCATTGGCTAGGTACAAAGACAGGCAGCTCCTTAGCCACGGCGCCTCCTGGATGGGACCTTCTGGAGCCGCTTCACCTCATCAAACAATGGAGCTGCTGGAGACATTGTGGTGCAGCTCATGGCCTGGGCCCTACTGCTGGCCTGCAGTTTGCTCAAAAGCACCAGGGAAATGGATTTAATCATTGGACAAATTTGTACAGCTTCACATAGCCAAAGAAAAGGAGAAAGTAAAAGTACCAGGTTAGCATATAACAAAGCATGCGTGCCACATCCACCAGCTGGCTATATTGGTTCAGACCTGTCATAGTCAGATCACGCTCACATCAAGATTGCAGTTTAAGCATCATTTCTGCTTAAATACATCTAATTTAAAGCATACTGTGTGCTTAAATGTGGTCAAATCTGCCCTGCCTTTTCTGACAAGGACAGGAACACCCCTCCAGCCAGCATCAGAGCCTGGGTGGGTGCTCCATGTCCAGCGTGAGCACACCTGTGAATTCAGGCAGCAGATCTCCCAGGAAGACTGCATCTGGGTGAAAGCACTGGAAAACGCGACCTCTCCCAGCATAACTTGTCCTCATGTAAGGTGGAGCAGTAATAGGAGCCGGGACTTGTCTTTCTGGGTTTTTGTTTTGGACTTGATGCTGAAACCAGAGGTAAAAGATAAATTCAGACTCTCTCTCTGCTCACTAGACAGAAAGCTGCATCTCCTAAAATGACACTCTGCAATGGACGGAATAAAAAAACATTGATTTTTTTTTCCTGGATAACATTAATCATCACTTGACAGTGTTACACCAGAGAGCAGAGAGAGAGTGCATCTTATCTGTAACCTGACAAGCAGATCCACACTTAGAAGCCATCATGATCTTATGACACTTTGCTCAGGGGGGAGGTTCTGCTCCAGAGCCAGACACCTAATTTCAGATGTCCTGCGAGCAATGTGTCTGGCCTCACGTTATTATTAATGGAGATTTAGAGACACTTTTTCCACCGCCTGAGGGGAAGCAGCATCTCTGAGACCCCTGCGAGGAGCCAGGGGACAGGCTGCAGCTAATGAAAATGGAGCTGCGGGGGCCCAGGTCTGGACCTACCCCAGAGGCAGCATCCAGACGCTGAGATGGGGACACCGGGAGGATTGGCCCAAGCTGCACAATTAACCAGGGGCACAGGCTTCATCTCAGAATGGGAAGCTGAAGCTCCCTGTCAGGAATCACATCTCCCTGCTTCTTGAAGACATTGACCGGAATGGAGATAAATTAAACTAAAACCCATACCTTCCTGCCTCGGGTCCTACACTGCTCGTGCTGACAGCCAGTAGTTCAATATTCTGCTAACTAGCTGCCAGAAAAAGCACATATATTCTTGTTTTTCCTCATGGGAAAAGGACCTGCATTTACACCACCTGCTCAAATCAATAAGATCTTGCATTTCTTAGGCAAACCATTGCAAGACCATTCAATAAGCCACTCTTTGACTCACTGAGCAGCTCGTCCTTAGTTTTTTCCAGCACTTCAACCACAAAGGTATAGACACGAGACCCTGGCTGCAGAGCAATGCCTTGCAGAGCAGTCTGCAATGTGTTGTCCTGCTTAGGTAGCCATTCATCCACTCCCACTGTGAATGATATTCTCAAAATCTTGGTATGGGAACATGCCTAAAATATAGACCTAAAATGTCCTGCTCTTATTTTAGGAGTCCTAGAGTCCAAATTATCTAAAAGTACAGGAAAGACTCATTAGTAAGAGATTTCAAATTGCACAAGTGCTCCTCTGGTCTCTGAGGGCGGCTGTCCTTGCTGTCCTCAAGCAGAGGACAGTTGTTGTACTCCCAGCTGCTCCCTGCTCATGCTGGAGAGGTGCACAGCATCAACCTGTGCTTCCAGGGCTCATCGGCTTGAAGTAACGGGGAGAATAACAGTGCAAGCACCGGGGAATTGTCCCATCGAGCTAAACTCAGCCTCTGGAGAGCCCAGGCGTGTCCTGAGACCCATCAGGGCAAGCTACAGCCAAAGGTCTTTTAGCATTGATGGCAACAGAAGGTTTTATTTGAACAACATCAGCTCAAAAACTTTGTCTTTAACAGTTTCATACATTTTAAAAAATCACCAGAGATGGTTTCTTGTAGTTCCCCACACTATGCATGTGATGTCTATATTCAAAAGCCCTTATTCCACACATACACACATCATGGCTCTTCTTGAACTCATTCAACCCCCAGTCCAAACTACAAGAGATAAGAAATACAGTACTTACTTTTTTAAGTTTACGCTTATAATGAGAAAAGCCTTACTTTCCATTTGATGCACCTGCCTTTATTTTTCAGCCAGAAACTCTTCCTGCTCTTTGTTCAGGAAGCTGAGGTGTGGCCCTGCTGGCTGCAGCTCATCCTAGAGGAAGATGTAAGTCAGCTCTTCATCTGCTCCAGAAAAAACAAATGGGAGTTGGGGGACTCCAGTGCTATCCCCCTAACCAAAATTTAACCATGAAGGGTCACTCTTCCCAGGGAATGTCAACAGAATGAATCCAAAATGTTTACGTAGGAGCCAGGCAGCCACACAAGCAGCCTAACCCATTTAATTTAGCATCTGAGTGCACTGAGGAGACCTGCTCACCTGGGATTATTTTTTTATAAAAATAAAAAATAAAAATTATATTAAAAAAAAAATTCAATCTGGATTCAATCTGGATTTCATCTAACCTGAGGCCTCACTGAAGAATTGAAAACCTCATTTCAATTTTAAAACCTCATTTCAGCAGTAAAGTTTCCCTCTCTCCCAGTTCTGTGATGGGTCACCAACTGTGGAGGCAACACAAGGGCCCTGTTTTACCTACATGCTGTTTCTCCGTCCTTCTGCTCAAGGCCAAGCCTCTCAGTTATCCAAGGCTTAATAGGACCAAAAAAAAAAAAAAAAAAAGTTTTCAGCTAACAGGAGGAGTAGATATTTCCAACAGTGCCCAATAGATGGTGACGATGTACAAGAAATGCTGATCAGTACTTTCCTAGCCAATAATTTAGCATTTCCCCCCTGCAGCACTCCCTTTTAATACCTGAACGAGACTGCTTTGGTCATTGTGTGTCTCTAGGGGCTGACAGCACAACACTTACAGAAGCAATAAGTCATATATTTGCACACAGGAATGGATTTTATTCAGTGGCAGATGAAATGCAGCATTTGAGAAGGAAAGGCACGTCCAAGGAACAACATTTTGTGTGTGGTGTACTTGTACAAGCCAGCCGTGTTGCCTTGCCAGCAGCAATGAGAGTCAGCTTCGGGATGGTGACTTCAGTGTTAAAAATAATTGTTCAAAGTTTTAGGTGCTGACCAAGGTCACATCACTGTGTGGGTTATGTTCCACTGGTTGATGTGTTTGGGAGAGGATTTTTCCTCAAATGACGGTAGAACTCACACCAAGTTAAAGAGTCCTCATCCGGGAGGAGCCCCGGCCGCCTCCTCAGATGACCCTCTGAGTGCCCTCCAGAGACCTTTGTGGGGACACCCATTACTTTGAACCGAGGAAGTGCTAGAGGAATGTAGAAAAGTTTTTTGGGGTGGGGAAAAATAATTGTGGCAAACCCACCCGGGGAACGGTAGCATTTCACAGCAACCACAGCAGTTTCTAGGTAAAATGGTGAAAGGTGAGAGCTGTAATTTGTGGCAGGAGTTGCTTCTTGTGTAAGAAGTACATACTTTGTTATTTTTATTATTTTTTATTATTACCCTCCCCTTTTTTCTTCCCCCCCCCCCCTTTTAAAGTCCTTTTCCCCACTGCCTCATGGTGAAGTGAAAGATCACAGGATGCAGCCACTACTGAAAATATTTTCTTTGTATCTAACAAGACACTGTGGGCATAAATTAGTAAGCCAATTACAGCTTTGTTTCAAGCCTTTGAAAGGCAGAAATTGTGAGAGGGAAAAAAATAAAAATGGAGAAATGCATATGGCTACCCAAAAAAAAGCTAAAAGATCAATTTAACTCTGCAAAGTTCTGGTAACTTAGCAGCCTGGTTTCAAACAGACCTAGTTAAAAAATCATATTTCATATTCAGTTGGCTTATTCACCTTATACAGTTATCCCCCCCTCACCTCACCCCCAAGACTAAAACATCATAATTTACCCATTCAGATATTGTTCCCATCTTTCCCAGGAAGAGCTTTTGAAGGAGCCACCTCCCCAGCCAGATCCTGGGTCCAATCCTGGGGGGGATGTCCTGCCTTCATGAACCCTTCTGGATAACATAAATATTTTTAATTTCTTACCAAGAAAATGTAAGCCCAGGTTAACCCTGAGGAGAAATGCTGATCCCAAATCATGGCATGCTGCTGAACTCTACAGGATCAGGAAATGTTCTGTGACATTATTTGACATTTTTCCGGTATAGGCATTTTTCTGATAAATCCAACAACAGCATGTCCCACACCCCTTCATTTACCAAGCAGGGGGCTACGGCTTGGTATTACAGCTAATTTGAGCTAGGGATTGACATGGAAATCAGTAACAAATGTGTATGTGAACACAAAGGGATATAATATATAAATACATTGTATAATATGGAATTGCTGCATTTTTATGGATACACACACATGTGAATGCGTATAACTTGGCACTCATAGGACTAGAGGCCTCCCAGATGTCCTTTCTGATCAAAAGAATCCCATCTCCTGCTCAAAGCAGGGCTGACCTCACACTACACGGTTGCACATGGCCTCATTCAGGCATGTTTGGAAGACCTGCATGGATGGAGGCTCCACAGCCTGAGACAAAGCCCCACAGCCAGATGGCCTGAGTCCTGGCCTATGATGCTCTGTGCATTTGTGGTTTCCCAAGGTCTTCGCTCGCTCCTGTGTCATTAACTCTGCTCAGACCCCAACAGTGATTCTTTCTGCTCTTCTCCTCAGTGCATCCTTCACAACTTGGTTCCTCAGGCTGTAGATGAGTGGGTTCAGCATTGGAATCACCACTGTGTAGAAGACAGAGACCATCTTATCTGTGTTCAGGGAGTAACTGGAGCTGGGGCGCAAATACATGAAGATAGTCGTCCCATACAACAGGGTCACAGCTGTCAGGTGGGACACACAGGTGGAGAAGGCTTTTTGCCTACCTTCAGCTGAACGGATCCTCAGGATGGCAAAGGAAATGAAGATGTATGAGAACAGGATGATGGAGATGGTGCTAAGCTCAATGACGCCAGCTAAGGAGAAGAGGATCATCTCATTGATGTAGGTGTTGGCACAGGACAGAGCCAGGAGGGGAGGAACATCGCAGAAGAAGTGATTGATGACGTTGGAGTTGCAGAAGGGCAGCCTGATGATGAAGGTCATCTGTATGATGGCGTTCAGGATGCCCCCGATGTAGGACGCCACCACCAGCTGCACACACAGCCTCCGAGTCATAACGGCTGAATAGAGCAGTGGGTTACAGATGGCCACATACCGGTCATATGCCATGACAGCCAGCAGGAAGCACTCGGTGGTCACAAAGACAATGTAGAAGAAGGTTTGACCTGTGCAGCCAGCAAAGGAAATGGTCCTCCTCTCTGATAGGAAGTTCACCAGAGTCCTGGGGGCAATCACAGAGGAGAAGCAGATGTCCACCACCGAGAGGCTGCCAAGGAAGAAGTACATGGATGTGTGGAGCCGGGGGTCACCTTGGATGATGATGATTATCCCCATGTTGCCCAAAAGGGTGATGATGTAGATGAGCAGAAACACCACGAAGAGGGCTTCCTTCATCTCTGGTTGGTCAGTCAGGCCCTCAAGAATGAACTCTGCCACCGAGGTGCGATTCTCCTCTGCCATTCAGGGCCTCATATCTATGAAGGGAGAGAGCACAAAGACACAGGACAGTGAAAATGATGACTTTTAAAATTATTTTTAAACTGAAATTGGATAAGTTGACAATTTACGCCATGTGGAGCTAGGATACCCAGACCATTCATTTCTAGGGATCTAGGACAGTAGGGACCACACATTTGCCATGAGAAGTCAGCCAGCTGGTCTGAGCTTGTCTTCTACAGTCCAAGGAAAGGAGAAGAGAAGGCATCCCAGCTTTACTAAACACCCACACCAGCCTGCAGCAAGTCACTGTTGAAGGCATTTTACCTCCCAGCCTGTGGGCAGACCTTAGGTCAGGTTCATCTCTAGCTCAGGATCTCATTTTGGTACCTGCAGTTTGATGAAATCGATGGATGAAACATCAGATAGAGATTCAAATGACATAGGCTAAGTTACCAGCTCTGCCCTTGCTCTCTAGCAATTAAGCCTTTCTCCTTATTTGTTTCACTCCTCTCCCCTCCCCAATTTCGAACAGATCAGAAGGTGCCCTGAACAGGATGGCTGTGTCTTCAGCAGCATCTTCTGGCTACAACTGTAACAGTTTGGGGTAAAAGTAAAAATACCATAGCTTTTCTTCCTTGGTTTTGGAAGAGAGACTGTGGAAAAGACAAAGTTTTTGGGAGTGAGAAGAGGTTGCATGATCCTGAAAGTCAAGAAATAAATGCAAAGTTTAATATTAGTCTCAGAAACCTTGGAGAGAGGAAGCCAGGGAGACCATGAGTGCAATTTGAATCTGAAGCTGTAGTTTTGTACTGGGATGAGCATCAAACATTTCATTAATATAACTTAGAGAATGTACAATTAAGTGTTAAACATCAAAATCTGTCTTGATTGCCCCATGACACTGAGAGCAAACACATTACTCTGGGTGTTAGGGTCCCATGTATAAAGAATTCATGTGGATTTAATAGAAAATAAATCCGTCTATCAATAAATGCTCAAAGCTGTTATGGAGTTGAGCTGACCAGAGCCCGTTGCATCCCTGCTCATCACTTGCCCTTGCCATGAGGCACCATTAACCACCACAATACATTGATGACATTCATCATGCCTTGCATTTTCAGAAATGGGCCAGGAGATGAAACCTGATTTGCAGAAGTGATTCAAGTGTCAGGTGAGAGAGCTGCAAGCATTTATGAATATGAATATGAATATGAACCAGCTGTAATGTACTGGCCGAGACCAGGCAGAAATAGGATCTGTGATGTCCTGGAATATAAAGTAACACCTGGTGCCTTCCCCAATGTGCTTAGGCAGCAGCATCCAACTGAATTGCATCTCATTTCCAGGTGAGAACAGGGAATGGCTCACAGTTCTGGCAGAAGAGAGGAAAACAGCCAAAGGAAAAAAGGAAAAAGAGAGCCAGTGTGAGAATTCACTGTTTTAAGAGGCAATCTGTGAAGAAAATACTTCACAGAAGAATCTTGGCTGTGGCACAGCACAGCATCCTTGCGGTGAGGATGCTCATGAGGACTTCCCTCATCCCATTTTTCATAGGCAAAACTCATCTCCCTCCAGCATCTCCTGCCTCTCCCCTTGGCCAGAGGGGAGACCACAGAGCTCAGCTCCCGTTGCCTGAATTTAGGCACATAATCAGGCTGCTTACCTTAGTGAAAGGGTAAAATATAGGTTTCTGTCCCTAATAACATGAAGGTTTAGAACAGAACAATTACAAATTTACAAGAGTAAAGATGAAGATCAAAGTCTTACCCCATCAGGTGAGCATCAGGATCAGAAGACTCATTGCAGAGCCCTTTTCCATCAGCTGAACACATACACTTTGTCTCAGGCTTGGTGGGTGGGTTAATTCCTCCTTGAGAGTGCTCTCCTCTCTTCTTCTCACAGGCTCCTTAAAGATACCATAAGCACCATGACTTTTGATCCCTGCACACTTTTGAATTCATATACTGGTGTGCATTCCAAGTGCATCCCAGCAGAAATATTTCACCTTTAACCAAGACAGAGGAGAAAACCTTTAGCTGGTGTAAATCAGAGCAGCCTCCCTGAAGGTAGTATAGCTGCAGAGGTTTATACCAGAGGAGGACAGTCCCAACAGAGCTCACCCTGACCATTCAGGGAACGGTCACCTTGACCTGTGGATGGAGGCCACTTTGTCTTCCACTTCGGATTGAACTACAGACTCAGGAAACATGCATGGTAAATCTTGGGGATTAAAACTTGAAGCCATCCTCACAGTTTCCAGGTAAACAAGAACATCTCTCCTGAGGTTTCAAGAGCCTCATGTATATTTCTGTCAGGTGAAGTTCTTCACTTACATCAACGTGTTGCCTTTATACGGGTGTCTGCAAATCTCTGTGGGCAAAAGACTCCCCTCCTCAGGGAGGGGGTGTTTGTCCTTGCCTTGGCTACAGTTCAGGTTTCTGAGAGAAGCGAGTCTTGGTTGTATGCTGCTGGCTCCTTACTGGGAGTCCATGAGTCATAACAGCTTGAACTACTAACAAAGGCTTAACTATGCATGCAGGATGATGCAAAATCCTATGCTAATTCCTGGACTACAGCAACATTGGTGTCACAAATATCAAGAACCTGTGACAACAATTGGTAACCTCAAGAGACAGAACTGGTAGAGATCCCAACGAGTACGAGTTACTCTTCACAATCCCCTCTGAAAACCAAGGGCAAGATGGGAAGGTAGATCCAAAGGGCAATTTACTCCAAGCATCTCAAACACCTCTTGTAAGCAGCTTATGCTGCAGTAATCGGTGCTGGCTGGATGCCTGCGCAGATGGCTGGGATCACGGAGATGACGGCTGGCCCAAGCCTCCAGACAATGAATGAGCCTGAACCACTTCCAGACTACTGACAATTAGAATGGGGAGGGCTGTATTGGACCCACCTGTCAGAACATGACTGAGGATGGCAGTCCTCTAAACCTTTTTCTATGTTCCAGACATTCCCAGGAACATCTCAGCAGCCTGTTTTTTCCTCCCTTTTAACAGAGAACAGGGTCGTTCTACTGCTCTACCTCTACTGAAAGATCAGAATGATCTCAGTATATTTTGGAAAGAGATGGTATTAATTCAGTACTTTCTGTAAACAAACTTTTGTTTAGAAGAAAATGGATAGCACATTCACCGCAATTTCAGTGTAATTCACCTCAGCGCAACATACTCAAGTATCACTCTTTCAGTGTCTGAAACATCTTAATGAGATCCCAATTCATAACATGAATTTTGCTATAGATTTTTTTCCCTTTCAGTAATAGGAGCTCATGCTTTTAAAGAGATTGTACGGATACAGAAACTATATAACTAGCAGCTCGTGTCTGGATCCCTGACTTCCATAGGTGGAATTTCCTCACCTATCAGTTGAGAAATCCATTGTATAGATATATAAGACACCTACTTAGGCTCTTTTCACAATCAGTAGGCATGAAGGTGGTGGTTTAGTAGCTTAGACATGGGTGCTCAGGACTTTTTAGTGCCCACCATGCATTTTTCCTGCTCCCCAAAGGAAGCAAGTCTCCCAACATTTTGTGCTGTATCTGCTAGTTCTGTGTTGACGCCCTCTTAGGTGGAATTAGGTGCATCAGTAGATTCAGTAGAGCCCAGAGAGGGATTTTCCACATCCAAAGGAGAGACTCACATGGTCACACTGATGGAGAAGTTCTCCATCAGTACTACTGAGAGTCTTGAGGACTTGCTGAGATGGACACCTGGGGCAGGTTTGGGTTCACCTGCTACACATGAGCATGATGTACAGAGCTCCACATGAGCTGTAGGTACCAGCTTCTGTTCCAGCTGGAAGTCCAAGGTGCAATTTGGTTGGACAACCAGAGGGGCGGCTCTGGCATAAACCCTGCAGGGTTTGCAGGAAACCCAAAACCTTCTGGAAGGGCAGCTGAAGCCCAGCAGACGCCCTTGGGTACACAAAATGGTGCTGGAGACCAGAGCCAGCACAGGCAGCAGCCACAGAGCCACATGAAGCAGCAACCCAAATACTGACAAAACAGAGGTGACCCCAGGTAAGTGTGTTCATTGAGCAACAGGTATTTCTACAAATGACAATACTGTCACAGGAAAGTTTATATTTTGGGATTTCTGGGGTTACTAATTTTACTGATGTTTTGCAATTCTGTTCCCACTATTGTCCACACCTCCAGGTACAGCTCAAAGCATACCCTACTTGAAAAAAAACGAAAAACATACATATGAGTCATTTCTAAAAGATAAGCTAGTTTTCTTTCTTGCAAAATGACAAAGGAAAAACACTTTTTTTTGGAAAGCAGTTACACATACAGTTACCAGGTAATCAGGTATGAACTTTTGAAATCTTTATCACTAAATTATTTATATCTGTTCTATTAGTTTTGCAGTTGTCATGTATTGTTATATCTAAGTATTTTTGTCCTGTTAACATTCGTCTTATAATGGAGGCAGAAATGGAAAGGCGGAATTGCAATTAAAAAAATCACACATTAAAATAGCATATAAAGTGAAAGGCAGCAATATTGACTTATCAAAGTGGTACGACCCATGGGCTGGATGGGTTACTGCAACTCTGATTCAAACATCTTGAAAAGAAATGTCAGAGACATGCCATATTTTCTGTAGGGAGAAAGCTATGCCTTTATGCATGATTAATTTGTTTAATTTAACAAGGATCTTGCTCTTTCATTCCTGCTATGGAGGAAGATTAAGGTCAGATGCAATATTTATCTACTAAACTCAAATTTGGCCAGTTAAATCTCATGTGAATGTAACAGATAACTGTTTGGAAAAAAAAAATAACAAAGAAAAAAAAATTATTAATTTCATTACAACTAGTAATGGCTTTACTGTAAAAAACCCCTGGCTTTACTATATATCCTCACTGTGAATATATATACTGAAAAATTCCATTAAATAGCACATTTAGGAACTGTCACTGTCCAATATTTAATGTTCTGTATTAAACTCATTTGAGGTATTTACTTGCTATAGAAAGCATTATGAAGATTAAAGTGCAGCAGAGTAATTTTTAAAATACCTTTATACATCCTTGAATGGGTCATTATGGAAGATTCCCAGGGAAATTCCAATTTCCCTGTTTCCAGCAGCTTTAAGGAAACACTCCATATTCAAAGTTCCTTTGCCTGCTCCCATCTGGAGCAGGGATTGCCTGGTAGTAAACTGAAACCATTACAATGAAGTTGGTGGCTTAGTCCCAAGGAAAAGGCCATGAAGAAAGGGTCCATAGCACTCCCTTCTTGGCGGAAGCGGAGATAACCTGGGTATCCTCCCAGCACACCAGCCCCATGACAAGTCTGTCAGGGAACACTTGCCGTGAATTCTCCAGCTGATTTCAGCAGCTGTGAAAAAGTTTGTTCCAGCATTGAGGCTTACCTGAAATTGATAGGTTCCATGTCATGGCTGGAATAGGTACAGGACTTGACAGGGATTTAATCCACCATGCTAATAAACAATACCAAAACACAAAGAGCAGGTCTACCATGATGACCTGAGTCTACCAGGTCAAAAATGACTGAGAAGTAAAGAAAACTGTCTGAGTTACTAGCAGAAATCTCACAAATGTTTCATTTTTATAAGGTTGAGCCTTGTCACTGTATTTCCTTCAAAATATAGGTGACTTGGGGTTGCCTAATGAATGGCAGATCCACGAGGATACCTAGCACATGCTAGCCTCCAAACATTCAGTAGCAATCTGGAAATTTTAGCACATTTTCCTCACAAATCTGCCTCTGGCAGCTCTTCAAGGATGCATTGTACCTCTGCTGTTACAAAATAAACTATCTAGAGGCAAACGTACAAGTTAATCCCACATTGGTAGGGCCAGACACAATACAAGATGCCCAATGATATACAGAAAATTGCCACAGCTTCCTTCTGACAACCCCAAAGCCCAGACCAGACCACTTGGTAACACTCCAGTTACAAATGCAACATAAAAATACACCTGTACAAGGCAGCCGCTGAGAAACTCAGCAGTATTTTGGGTGTTACAGCTGAGGAGAAGCAGAGATCCAATACACAGGGGGTTGCAGTTGGGAATCAAGCCAGACAATGCCAAGGTTACCCACCACCATGGTGACAGATAAGCAGAAAAACTCCAAATAGGGTAGCTTGGAGGCCAGGGTAATCCAAGAAACCCTTGAACATAAAATCTGTGACTAGTCTGGTTTCCCAAAGCCATCGGTGTGCAAGAACACACTGCTCTCATGCAAGATGGCAGCTTCCATGAGATCAGTCATCCTAAGCACACTGACTTCATCCCTTGCTTAATTATGTGTGGTTTTAATCCCATGCTCTGTAGATAATGAAGCTCTCTAACAAAACACTGCTGGACACCCTGGCAGGCTGCTCCGTTGGTCCACAAGCACCCAGTGATGCAGGGACCCACGTCTCCTGGCCACTCAAGCACTTTCAACCATGCTTTAAATACAACTTCTGCCTTCACATACTGATTCCAAAGAAAAAAGTGATAAAACAAGCTTTTCCTTTGACATCACCCTAGTCTTCTCCATGCACATTGTTTCTGTCTGTCTGCAGTTTTCACCACATTAAGGGAAGAGAAGCCCATATTCATTAACATTTGCTCTGATAACACTCCAGCTGGAGAGGTATCAGCAACCACTCTGCTTTCCATGTTGACAATGTCCCAAAGATTTATTATCCCAGGTAGCTCAGAATTGGAATTTGCTGCTCAGGACATTTTATTCTAAATGCTCAAAAACAAAACTAATTTTTTGTTTGTTTGTTTGGTTGGTTTGGTTTAGTTTGGTTTGTTGTTTTTTTTAGGTGACTACTAACAAAGTTAGTTACTACTTTGGGAAATTAACTACATTCTACATTTCAATGACTGCTCACATCCCATGAGAACAGCTACACAAACAGATGGAGGTAAATACTTTTCTGCAAGACTGTATCTTGCAGCTTAGCTGGTGACTTGCTAAAAATTTTGCTTTTTCCTTTATTTCTATCATAAGTTAACATTTTAAGCAAACAGTAACTTCTTAAGTACTTTCAAACAACTAGTTAACATGCTAAATTAAGGTTAGAGAGTAAAGCATTGTTTCTTTCATTCAGAAAAGAATTGTGACTTATCTTTGTATTTCTTAAGTGTGGAAGTTTGAGGGGAATATAAAAATAGTTCCTATTTCTCAATGAGAAAACCAGAGTCTGCCCTCATACCAGGCTAGGGCATACTTCAATAGCCAATTTCTTTATTTCCTAATCCAGTCCTCCACTTAACCGTGAAGACTTTTACTGCCCTGTATTCCTGCTCTCTACTAATTTCACCTATACCCCCCAAACAGTACCTTAGATTCCACCTCTTCTGTTTTCTTATAAAAGAATTAGACTTCTTCAGTCTTAACTACTTCTGTGCCCACCTCTGTTATTAGTTTCTCTGAGGCAATCTTTCACAAGATATTGCCAGAATCTACACCTTTTTCTTCTGAGGAAAATTAGAACAGCAACGATACGGAAAATAAGACAATATCCTATTAAATTCATCGGAAAGTGTGTGTGTGCCTATTTCAAACAGGATGAAATAATAAGAATGTTCTGAAAAAGGATTGTCTCAGGGGAGAGAAACACATACTAAAGATTTCTTCTGAACAAGTGTGTTTGTCCCAGTGTACCTCATAACAGTTGGCAAAGATGCTTTCAAAGAGAAATGGCATTTTTTGCTGTTGTCAGTTACTGCTACACTTCTTTGACATTGCCTCTAACCTGATCTTTCTTACCTGTCTGAACAACTATTTCACACAATCATTGACTTTAAAATATTATTTTTTTCCACCTTCTAGCTTGCTTTATAAATCAGATTCAAAGAAATGAATGTATTCCTAGTCTTTTTCTCTCTTAATTTTACGTGATGTTAGACGTCCACACATGAATGTTCCTCCCAGAGGCTATTGTCTTCACTGTTTATTGCTTTCCAGCTTAGATGGCTGGGATAAGCTGCCAACAGCCTCATTGGGCACATCGCCCCAGGCCAATCTCTTTTACTTTTTCTGTACTTCAGATATAATTGCAAGCTTCCCTTGGTGATTCTGAGAAAGACAGAGGTGTGGAGCTATTACTTCCTTAACCTTTAAGATGGGCTGTCTTCTGGGAGAAAGGATACACCGAGGTCAAGAACTGCTGTAATATCATCAAGAAACAGCAGCATCTTAGCACCTTGTAATTATGGAAACACACAAGTAGGAAAGATTGACCAAAGTTCTCAAACTAGCCCCAGGAGCAACAGGGAACCAACACTGATTGGAAACATGTTTGTGTGCAGTATATGTGATAGATTATTATGGATATCTACCAAATCTGAACATCTACAGTGCAAATGAACCTAACACAAAGACTATGATGATCAACATCTTCACTGATTTGGTGAAGTATGATTTCTACTTTCCCCTTTACACATTTCTGCCTGTGTTATCACTTAAGGTTATGTATTAACACTGCATAATTTTGAACTTAACTAGGCATGACTGGCTGTCATGATATTTAGAGTATTTACAATGCAGTTTTACACTGGAAAGTGATTGCCATATTGAGGCTTTGGAAAAATGCATGTGATAGAAAGAAAATTAAGCCTTGAAAGTCACAGGGATCACTGAACCAAATTTTAAGACAAGATGTTGCCAACTTATTGAAGACAATAGCAAGCCCATGCTTGCTGGCACAGTGGGCCATCCAGGGTCAATGGAGGGAAATCAGCAGCTCCAGAGAAGGGAGTCAGTTGTACTTTATGCATCCCTGAGGGCACAGCAGCAGGCTATGGAAAATCTGAAACTAATCTATTTCCATTTTGTAGAGGCAAGGTTGGACTGAAACCCTTGCATGGTCTGCTGGCATCCCAGAAGCACGGTCAACAGGTCATCACTGCCACTGTGAGTCAGAATCACAGAATCACAGAATCACAGAATGGCTGAGGTTGGAAGGGACCTCTGGAGATCATCTAGTCCACCCCTCTCTGCCAAGCAGGATCACCTAGAGCACGTTGCACAGGATGGCATCCAGGCAGGTTTTGAATATCTCCAGAGAAGGAGACTCCATAACGTCTCTGGGCAACCTGTCCCAGTGCTCTGTCACCCTCCCAGTAAAGAAGTGCCCCCTCGTACTGAGCCAGAACCTCCTGTACTTCAGTTTGTGCCTGTTGCCTCTCGTTCTGTCACTGGGCACAACTGAAAAGAGACCGGCTCCATCCTCTCAACACCCTCCCCTCAGATATTTATATACATTGATGTGGTCTCTCCTCAGTCTTCTCTTTTCCAAGCTAAGCAGGCCCAGCTCTTTCAGCCTGTCCTCGTATGACAGGAGCTCCAGTCCTCTGATCATCTTCGTAGCCCTCCTCTGAACTCGCTCCAATAGTTCTGTGTCCCTCTGTTACTGGGGAGCCCAGAACCGGACACAATACTCCAAGTGTGGCCTCACCAGGGCTGAGTAGAGGGGGAGGATCACCTCCCTTGACCTGCTGGCAACACTCTTCTGAATGCAGCCCAGGGTACCATTGGCCTTCTTGGTCACAAGGGCGCATTGATGCCTCCCTTCCAGTCAGCCTGCTGTCCACCAGGACTCCCAGGTCCCTCTCTGCACAGCTGCTCTCCAGCAGGTCAGCCCCAGCCTGTACTGGTGCTTGGGGTTATTCCTCCCTAGGTGCAAGACCCTTCACTTGCCCTTGTTGAACTTCATGAGGTTCCTCTTGGCCCATCTCTCTAGCCTGTCCAGGTCCCTCTGAATGGCAGCACAGCCCCCTGGGGTACCAGCCGCTCCTCACAGCTCTGTGCCATCAGCAAGCCTGCTGAGGGTGCACTCCGTTCGATCGTCCAGGTCTTTGATGAGTAAGTTGAACAACACTGCGCCCAGTACTGACCCCTGGGGGACACCTGTAGCTACAGGCCTCCAACCAGACTGCAACACCGAGCACAACCCTCTGAGCTCTGCCATCCAGACAACTGCCAACCCACCTCACCCCACCACGCATCTAGGCTGCACTTGCTGAGCTTGTCTATGATCATTGCTGTGTCCTGTGCTCAGCCATGGCTTATCCATGTGGTGTCTTTCAGACACCTGCAGCAGCACAACGACTTCTGGAAATGCATTTCAGCCTTTCTTTTTTTGCTCTGGTAAATCGTGCTGTGAGGAGCCCTGGGGGCTTTCTCCCATGGTAGTACGAGGGGCTGTATTTAATGCTCCCTCACACAGGAGCTGAGCTGCTGGAGTCCGAAAAGGAGCGCCTCTGGCTTCACATCAGGCAAGTTACAACCCCACAGCTTCTCTGCCGGTTAATGGAGGTTTTGCCAACCCACGATATTCTCTGCTGCATTTGACATAAATCCTTGTCTTCCACCACCTGGTAGCAGCGAAAGCACAGGAGGAGCTGTAGCACTGTGACAAAGCAGAGCCCTGCCTGTGTTTAGGCATTTGGCTTTCTTGCTCATGTTCTTTTCCGCCTTTTTTTGGGCTCCTTCAGAAATCAGCTGTACCAAAGTAGGTTTTCATTACAAAAAGAGGGAGCAGTGGTTTATACAAATTGTTTTTCTTTTACTTAGGCAATTAAAGTAAGATGAATCAATTTATGCAGGTGTTAAACAAGGTGGGGTCTTATTTTGTTATAAAGAAATGTGACATTTCCAATTGTCAGCAGAATAGGAATATAGTCACCTACAAACCAGCTTCTGGAATCAGTAAGTTTTAAAATTTACTCAGTTTTTGAAGTAAGTATCTTAACCTAATGCTCCTTTTTTATTTTTTATTTTTTTTTTAAGATTGCTTTGATGTGCTGGACCTCAAAAAGACATAAATCATGAATTTACCAATGTGACTTTTATCCACAGTAAATTAAATATAATAATTTGATAAATGTGATTTTAAGACCACAATAATAATTAAAAGCCAAAGGAAAATGTCTGAACATAATTACACTATGTAATCTGTGATTTCACTGGTACTGTGACTTTTTCGTGCTCTAGGTTTATGTGCAAGTCTACAAGACTTCTCTGAGGTGTCTTCTGAAATGTAATCACTATCACCAAAACAGAATCAATTGGAAGCTCTAAAAATGCATGACGACATAGGCCTTGCTCTTTAAAGCTGAACTGTATTTTCCATTTTGAGTTTTGCTGACTTATAAATTTCCTAGAATCTCCTGTAAAAACTACTATACCTTCTGCAGGCTTTTTTTCCATCATGGGAAAGTTCCCTTCCAACTCATCTATGAATACAAGCTGTGGGAACTCAAAATTTCTGTCAGACTGAAGTTGAATAAATACCTGATTGTTGTCTTAAATACAAAAATACAAGTGTTAGAAACAAACAAACAAAACATAATTTTAAGTGTCCAGGCATAGGTTAAAAAAAAAAAATCATCATTTGTCTCACTCCAACTCACTCCATATTAATTTTTAATCACTTCAAAAGGAAAAAAAAAACCAACATAGACAATCTGGGTTTGGACAATACAGCAGAATATACAAAGATGTAGTAGTTAAACTGATGACTGATTACAGGGAAATATGACCCAACACTGAAACTCTGTACTTTTATTTTTTGTATCATTTTGATATTTCTCTTCCTTTTGCCTCAGCAGGTAACACCTGGTCATGGTAGGAAATCACACGCTGACTAAATTTGTCCTCTTGGGAATTACAGACAGTCTGTTTGCGCAGGTGCCTCTCTTTGGGTTGTTTCTACTGATTTACATTTTCACTTTGGTGGGGAACATTGGGATTATGGTCTTAGTTTGGGCTGTTCCCAGCCTTCACACTCCCATGTACTTCTTCCTAACACATTTTTCATTTACTGACATCTGCTATTCCACAGTCATCTCCCCCAAAATGCTAGCAGATCTGTTATCAGAGAACAAAACAATTTCTTTTGCCGGCTGCATGATGCAGTTCCATGGCTTTGCGTTCTTTGCGACTGCTGAGTGTCACCTCCTTGCTGTCATGGCCTACGACCGCTATGTTGCCATCCACAACCCACTGCTCCACGTGGTGGTCATCTCCAGGCGCATTTGCAAGCAGTTGGTGGCAGCCTCCTATGTTGTCGCCTTTCTCAGCGCCATTGTGTACACGGTCTGCACGTTTGGGGGCTCCTTCTGCGGACCCAACCAGATCGACCACTTCTTCTGCGATGCCAGCCCCGTGCTAAAGCTTGTGTGCTCTGACACCCACAGCAGTGAGATAGTCATCTTCATCACTGTTGCCATAAACGCGGTGGGCACAGGCATGGTCATCTTGCTCTCCTACATCTGTATCCTCCACACTGTCCTGAGGATGCACTCATCAGGGAGCAGGTCCAGAGCCTTCAACACGTGTGCCTCCCATTTGATGGCCATTTCCCTGTTTTATGGGACAATTTTCTTCATGTACCTCCAACCCGCATCCAGCCATGGCAGCCTGGACAAGGTGGCCTCTGTGTTCTACACCTTGGTTACCCCCATGCTCAACCCACTCATCTACAGCCTGAGGAACAAGGAGGTGAAGGACACTCTTGTCAAGAGCAGGAGAAAGGTGTTAAGCCACTGGTAACATTAAGAAGGTAAACCAGCTGTGAAATGAATAGTTTATCTCATGTGAGAAAGCCCATGTTGCATTGAAAAATGTATTTTTCCCTAGACCTCAAAACTTTATGTAGGTTCTTCCATAGTTTCTGCACAAAAGTGAATTACAGGGTTTAGCCCTGAGAAATAGACCCCATAATCGCATCTTCCTTTGAAGGAAACCAGGTGGAGAGGGAGCCTCAAATTTTATTTCACTTCATAGTCACCAACCTATAGGAAGAAATCACTCAGAATCTCACAGGAAATATGAACCATAGTTTTCTTGATTTATATTTTTTTATAATGATAAATACATATTTTTCTTATGAAATTATCGATCTAATCCCTAAACTCCAATAAAATCCCTCACTGTTACCTGTGAGTTATTTATTAGAGCTGAGCTGGTGGAGTAGAGTGAGCAGTTTGGAAACATAAGTGTATTTAGAATTTGCTTTCTGAAAATACAAGATAAAATGTTTAAAATGAAAGTGTGCATTTGTTTCTGACTTAACAAGTGAGAAATCCAGTGGAAGTCAGGATCTTAAGCTTGGAATATAGAAGGGAATCCCTCCGCAGGCTGGCACACTTCAGCGTGCATTTTCACTTAAAAGGACAAAGTATAGACAATATGACTAGAAATGGCAATGAACTGTTCTGGGAGTGGCCAGTGTCAAGGATGAGTTCTGCACAGTGACAGCACCAAGGGGGAGCTGTCATTCACCATCAGCAGTGCTTTACGTTCATTTCAGGTGCCATTTACTTCAGCGGTGAGACAAATGTGACTGCATCTGATGATACATATCAGTGTCACAGGTGCAGGTGCCAGCTCAAGGCTCACATGTTCCATGAAAACCAAATGGCATGTTTCATTTAAAAAGTCAGCATGTGACTGGTTTCCACAGCTGAAAGACAATGCTGCACACATCACCTGTGTAGCAGGTAGCGGCTTGTTTCTGAAAACAAACAAACAAACAAAAACAACAACAAAAAAACAGCCATTCTACAAGTTACAGCTTCATTAAAGAAGGGGACACACAAAGAAAGAGCCCACAACACTGGGATGGGGGCCAGCAATCCTTCCCCTTTACCTGGCAAACCTGTAGGGGAAAAAGCATCCTAATTTCTGCTCATCCTAATTAATTCCAAAGGACATTCACTGTTCCTTGAAGGCACACACATAAGCATTTGTGATTTGGGTGCAACTCTGCAACTTCCTTGCATCATTGTCCACACAAGAGAGCAAGCACAGCTCAGACTGTATGGGTCTGTCCAGCAGTGCAGCTTCCTCCTTCTTGGGCACTCGGCCTTGGCTGTCCCTTGCCCACTGATGCCACTTGGACACCAGGGCCAGAACTCATCACCCCATCCTTTCCCTCCTCCCCCAAAGGAGCTTGTTAGAAACCAGAGCCCCATCCCCGAGAGACAGAGACGCTAAAGACCACGTGCCTGAGTTGATATAGGTGAATGTCAAAGAGTTTGCAAACACTGAGACTCTTGTTATCAGAGAGGGTGAATCTTTATTTTAAAAACTTCACCAAACCTTATTATTCTTCCTTCTAGTTTGTTGGCTATTTTTGCTTGCAGTATACAAATATAGAGCTCGCTGCTGCTTGATGAATTACCCTGCTCTACATTACCCTACTCTTTTCTTTATTTTTAATTCAGTTTGCAAGGCAGAGACAACTAAAAAGCTTAAAGGTTTAACCAGACTGCATTCCTAAAAGATGTCTGGATGGCTTTATTCTCGTATGTGGTGGTATTCAACTCAGAAAACTTCCAAGAAGAACTTCCATCTAAAATGAAGTGGATGCAGAATTGTAAATTTTGATTTCTTTGTTTGTTTGATTGGTTGGTTTTGTTGTTGCTGTTTTTTGTTAAGATTGATGCTGCAATACTTTCCTTTGAACTTTGCAGAGATGGGGTATACAAAACCCAGAAATTGTGGCTGTGGACAGAAACTTACCACGTGAAATACAGACTGGAAATCCTCTCTGTGAGTGGTTCTGACACCTCAAAAAGCAGGAAACATTTTTGGTGGGAAGAGCTGGAAATATCCCTCTTTACCCTCCAGGTGCTTCAGGTACAATTTGGTCAGCCCAAAAGTTATTTTGGAAAGAGGAATTCAGATGCTGTGTAGATCATTCACAACATGGCCTATATTTACCTGAGCTCTTAAAACTGTATTCATATAACCTAATCTTATCTATCTAAAAATTATTTCTCACACTTTTAGCTTTAGATATCATATCTAGCTTTATCCTTTGGATAACGGAGAGGATGATGTCTCAGAGTGGTGCCTAGCACAGGTGAGAGAAATATCATCTTTTCCTATAATGCACATATTTCATTAACGTGAGCAACAGAGTGTAAATGCTCTGCTATTCTCAAGGAGAGGAAGTTTGGATTAAGATATTCTTGTTAATGTTATCAGGTCTTTGCAGAACAGACCATGGAGAGGCTAATTGGAATATAATTTTTAAAAGCAACCATTTGGATGAATATTTACCATCATCAGACATTGGTCAGACTTAAGTTTTCTGTAATATCTTTCTAAGTACTTCTAGTGGAAAGGTAATCAGGTCTAATTTTTAATCAGACATTTCTGAATAAAAAAGAATTTTCTTACAAATGCCATAGCTGTGCTGTGGATGACATACAGGCAGGCGAACAGATATTCATATCTGTAATGATGTATGGTTTGTTTGCACTGTTGGTGAAATATTATTTAATACAGTTAGTATATTCCATAGGAATAGTTGTTTTAGACAAAACTACTTGTTTAAAAAATTCAAATAGAAACTCTGTAGTACGTAAATATTTATCAAAGGAATCATTTAAACTAGATAAGTACATTGTGTAGGGAGGAGATGCTCTGTATTTTCTTTTTATTTTTATTATCCTCTTCTCTCACAGGTACAATTAAAGGAAGACAATGTTTATGGGATTTAACCACACAGTCCATGGCTTCATCCTCCTAGGACTTGCAGAGAGCCCAGGCATGCAGCTCCCACTCTTTGGGGTGTTTCTGCTGATGTACATGCTGACCCTCTTGGGGAATCTTGGCATGATGGCCCTGGTCAGGACTGACCGGGGCTTGAACACCCCCATGTACTTCTTCCTTGGTCATTTTTCTTTTGTTGATGCTTGTTACTCCACGGTCATTATGCCCAACATGCTGGTGTCCTTGGCCTCGGGGAACAACACCATTTCCTTTGAGGGCTGCGTGACACAACTTTACAGCTTCATGTTCTTTGGGATTGCCGAATGCTACCTTTTGGCCATCATGGCGTATGACCGCTACACCGCTGTCTGCAACCCGCTGCGCTACGTGGTCATGTTGCCGCAGGCGGTCTGCATCCAGCTGGTCTCAATGTCCTACACCCTTGGTGTTCTTTATGCAGCGATTTACACTGGCTGCACGTTTGGGGGATCTTTTGGGAAGTCCAACATAATCGATCATTTCTTCTGCGATGTCAGCCCCTTGCTAAAGCTCTCGGGCTCTGACAGACTCATCAGGGAGAGGGTCATCTTTGCTTTTGTTAGCATAAATGGGATTAGCACCAGCGGAATCATCATAGTCTCATACCTATATATCCTCTCCACTGTCCTGAGGATGAGCTCCACACAGAGTAGGTCCAAAGCCTTCAACACATGTGCCTCCCACATGATGGTTATCTCCTTGTTCTATGGGACGGGCTTCTTCATGTACCTCCTGCCCAGCTCCAGTCACAAGGGCCTGGACAAGGTGGCCTCCATATTTTACACTCTGGTGACCCCCCTTCTCAACCCTCTCATCTATTGCCTGAGGAACAGGGAGGTGAAGGAGGCTTCCATGAGATGTGCAAAGAGATTTCTCCATCTTGGTCTTCATTGAAATGGGGAGGGAGGGTCTGAAACTGTAATGAGCAAATAGTTATTTGGTCTCATGGAGAAAGATCTTGTAATAAAGTTTAAATTTGATTCACCCTTCCCGAAAGTTTTCTTTCCCCATCTCTCACTGATGCAGTGATGCAGGGAGAGAAGCCTGTAGGATACACAGTGCTGTATTCTTTTCTTTCTGTAGCTGTAAGATGGAACTTGGGGTAAACCTACTACACTTTACAATTTGTAATATTACACTTTAATTCTAGACAGATTAATCCAATTTAATGAGCATGGAAAGCTGCGGGGACTCAGCTAACACAGAAACCCATTCAACCCAATCCTCCACAGTCACATCCTCCTAGGAATGCATCTCAAAATGAATGGAAATTCTGGAACTCATGCAACTCTGAATTTGGAGATGCATTTGATAATGCAGTGGCTATATTTATATTGAACATAATAAACAGTTCTATTTGTTTGGCACACCAGCTATTTTTGTTAGTTCTACAGGCACTTTAAAAAGCCAATTTTGGCAAGATTTCAGTGATTCTGCAGGTGACAGCAGAAAAAATACAAGGTTTTTTTCCAGAGGCAACTTTGATAACAACAGGATTAATCTCAAAGCTATACCGAAACATTTTGAGGATTTTGGATAGCCTTTTGGTTTAACAGAAACAAATTGAAAACTGATTAAAATTATTTTTAAAAAGCTTTACTGCAATAAAACTTCAGGTATCCCTGAGCAGATAGCAATCCATAACTTCAACTGGTCTCCTCAGATAGATGTAAGACTTCCCGGACATATGCTGGAAATACAATACAGCCCTGAGGAAGCAGTCTAGAAGGTTCCTGGAGTGTGTGGAAGACAGCTTCCTGACTGAGCTGGTTAGTGAGCCTGCTGTTCATGAACAGAGAAGGACTGGTGGGAGATGTGGTGGTAGGGAATTGTCTTGGGCAGAGTGACCACGAAATGGCAGAGTTCTCTATTCTTGGTGAAGTCAGGAGGGGGGTCAGTAAAACTGCTGCCTTGGACTTCTGGAGGGCTGACTTTGAACTGTTCAGGACACTGGTAGGAAGGGTCCCTTGGGAGTCAGTCCTGAAGGGCAGAGGGTTCCAGGAAGGCTGGATGCTCCTCCAGAAGGAAGTCTTCAAGGCACAGGAGCAGGCTGTCCCTGTGTGCCGGAAGATGAGCCGGCGGGGAAGAGGACCGGCACAGCTGAACGGGGAAGTTTTGCTGAGTGTCCAGGAGAAAAAGAGAGTCTATATCCTTTGGAAAAAGGGGCAGGCAACTTGGGGAGAGTACAAGGAATTTGCCAGCATATGCAGAGAAAAAATCAGGAAGGCCAAAACCCAGTACAACTCAACCTGGCCACTATGGTTAAGGATAACAAAAAAAAATGTTTTTATAAATATATTAATGGCAAGAGGAGGGCCAAGGAAAATCTCCATTCTTTACTGAACGCAGGGGGCAACATGACTACTGAGGATAAAGAAAAGGCTGAGGTTCTTAACGCCTTCTTTACATCTGTCTTTACTAGCCAGACCACTTATCCTCGGGGTACTCAGCCTACTGACCTGGAAATCTGGGACAAGGAGGAGAAGAAACCCCCCGTAGTTCAGGTGGAAACAGTTAGAGACCTGCTGCTCCATCTGGACTGTCACAAGTCCATGTGGCCAGATGGGATCCACCCTAGGGTGCTGAGGGAATTGGTGGATGTGATTCCTGGGCCGCTTTCCATTATCTATCAGTAGTCATGGTCATCCAGAGAGGTCCTAGATGACTGGAGACTTGCTAATGTGACGTCCGTCCATAAGAAGGGTTGTAAGGAGGACCCAGGGAACTACAGACCTGTCAGCCTGACCTCAGTGCAAGGAAAGGTGATGGAACAGGTCAGCTTGAATGCAATCATGCAGCATAGTGGGACAATCAGGGGGATCAGGCCCAGTAAGAATGGGTTCATGAAAGGCAAGTCCTGCCTGACACACCTCATCTCCTTCTACAACCAGTTGACCCACCTGGTGTATGAGGGAAAGCCTGTAGACATAGTCTACCGAGACTTCAGCAAGGCCTTTGACACGGTCTCCCATAGTATTCTCCTGGGGAAGCTGGCAGCCCATGGCTTGGACAGGTACACACTTTGCTGGGTTAAAAACTGGCTGGACAGCTGGGCCCTGGGAGTGGTGGTGAACAGAGTGAAATCCAGCTGGCGACCAGTCACTAGTGATGTTCTCCAGGGATCGGTGTTGGGGCCCAACCTCTTTAATATCTTTATTAATGTCTTCAATGAGGGGAGTGCACCCTCAGTAAGTTTGCAGATAACACCAAGTTGGGGGTAAGTGTCAATTTGCTGGAAGGTAGGAAGGCCCTGCAGAGGGACCTGGACAGGTTGGATAGACGGGCAGAGGCCAATGGGGTGAGGTTCAACATGGCTAAGTGCCGGATCCTGCACTTTTGCCACAACAACCCCATGCAACACTACAGGCCTGGGGCAGAGTGTCTTGAAAGCTCTGCAGAGGAAAAGGATCTGGGGGTGCTGATTGACACTCGCCTGAACATGAGCCAGCATTGTGCCCAGGTGGCCAAAAGGCCAATGACATCCTGGCTTGTATCAGGAATAGTGTAGACAGCAGGACCAGGGGGGTAATAGTCCCCCTATACTGAGCTCTGGTGAGGCCACACCTCAAGTGCTGCATTCAGCTTTGGGCCCCTCAGTACAAGAAGGACATCGAGGCCCTGGAGTGTGTCCAGAGAAGGGCTCCGAAGCTGGTGAAGAGCCTGGAACACAAGTCCTGTGAGGAGCGGCTGAGGGAACTGGGGTTGTTTAGTCTGGAGAAGAGGAGGCTGAGGGGAGACCTTATTGCTCCCTACAACTACCTGAAAGGAAGGTGTGGGGAGCTGGGGGTCAGCCTCTTCTCACAGGTAACTAATAATAGGACTAGAGCGGCCTCAAGTTGCGCCAGGGGAGGTTTAGGTTGGAAATTAGGAGACATTTCTTCTCAGAAAGAGCAGTCAGGCATTGGAACGGGTTGCCCAGGAAAGTGGTGGAGACACTGTCCCTGGGGGTGTTCAAGGAAAGGTTGGATGTGGTGTTTAGGGACATTGTTTAGTGGACAACATTGGTAATAGGGTGATGGTTGGCCCAGATGATCTTGAAGGTCTTTTCCAGCCATAATGATTCTATGATCGGTACATTTATGTATGTGTGATTTGGAGTGTCTTTCAGAATGAATATTTATTCTGAATCAGGACTTTGCAGTTCCAGCAGTTTCTGAGAATCAGTTGAGCTGGATTTTGTCCTCCAAGACAAGCAACCATGAAATGCAGGCACACTAATTGTGTCCCTTCCCTCCCATTTTCTTGGTTGCATAAAAACTGACACGAGCTTCCTATGAGTTCTTGGCAGTGCTAGATTAAAAGTTACACCAGATGATCCTAGAGGTCTTTTCCAACCTAAATGATTCTATGATTTTGTAAACCCCCTAAAGGGGGAATGAGGCAGATAAGAAGTGAGGCATTCAGGTAACATAGTGGATGTTTTAAGTAGACACAATATTTGTGGCAAAGAAAAAAAAAAAGAGGCCATAAAATGGGATTTAAGCTATAAACTGGGGAATGCTGTTGGATGTGGAGGAAGATTTTGACAGGGCTACCAAGGAGCATGGGGCTATTGTCCAATGTACATCTGAAAAGGCCATGAAAAAGCTAAGTGCAATAAAATATGGAAGGTAAATCAGACTGTCCACAATATCTGACTACTGGCACAAGCCAGTAGCAGAAGAAGAGCAAGACTACACAGAATTATGGACTGGCCGAGGTAGGAAGACACCTCTGGAGGTCATCTGGCCCTATCGCCTGCTCAAGCAGCGACACCCAGAGCAGGTTGCCCAGGATCATGTCCTGGTGGTTTCTGGAGATCTCCAAGGAGGAGACTGCACAGCCTCTCGGGACAACAGATTCCTTGCAAATATTCAAAGCCAAATCTGGCATTCTCAAGTACAAGGCAGGGAAACAAAAGTTCTTGGCGTCAAGTGAAGTTATGGAGTCCTCTATCACAAAACCAGCAGATCGATATTGTGCTGGAGCTATTTCCACATGACAAACTCCTTCAGGGCATTCCTCACATCCCTGTTCCTTAGGCTGTAGATCAGAGGGTTCAGCATGGGGACCACCAATGAGTAAAACACAGCAAAGATCTTGTCAGTGTTCAGGACATCGCTGGAACTTGGTCGGAAGTTCAGGGCGAGGATAGACCCATGGAAGATGGTGACTCCGGCCAGGTGAGAGGTGCAGGTGGAAAAGGCTTTGTGCCGGCCCTTAGCGGAGCTGATCTTTGAGATGGCAGAGAGGATGAAGGCATAGGAGACCAGGACAGCCAGGATGGTCACCATCTCAACCAATCCTGCAAGACCGAATATCAAGCACCTGTTGATGTGGGTGTCAGAGCAGGACAGTGCTAGAACAGGCATGATACCACAGTAGAAATGGTTGACCTCAGCTGGCTGGCAGAAAGACAGGCTGAAGGTGAAGTCCGTGTGCACCAGAGAGTGCAGCAGCCCAAGGACATACGAGCCAGCCACCAGCAGGATGCAGACCCGTCGAGACATGATGGCCGTGTAAAGCAGAGGGCTGCAGATGGCCACGTAGCGGTCGTACGCCATGGCGGCCAGCAGGAAGCACTCGGTGGTCCCAAAACCTATGAAAAAAAACATCTGGGCAGCGCAGCCAGCCAGGGAGATGGTTTTCTTCTCTGTCAGAAAGTTCACTAAAGTCCTTGGTGCCACCACTGTTGAGTAGCAAGCATCCAGGAGAGACAAACTGCTGAGGAAAAAGTACATGGGCGTCTGAAGTTGGCCACTGCTCCTGATCAGCACAACCATCCCCAGGTTCCCTGCCAGTGTGGTGGCATAAATGAGGAGGAACAGCACGAAGAGAGGTGCCTGCAGCCTGGGGTTGTCCGTGAGTCCCACAAGAGTCAGCTCTGTAACTTGCCCAGTTTGATTTTCCTCGGCCATTTCCTCCAGAAGCACTGTGAGTTATGTCCACAGAGCTACAATGAAAATTATAAATTAATGGGCAGACTCAGTGCCTAAAAAGACCTACACTGGCTATTGCTCCTATTATCAAATATTTGTTTAATTTTAAATCAATGTACATGAAAGAACAACTTGACGAGACAATGGAAATTTATTTCAGTATCAGTTACTCTGCCAAGTGTTCGATTTTTTATTCATTCACTTGCATATATATATATATTATCTATTGTATACTCATATTTAATATGATCAGTATGATAATATGGATCACACTTCAGTGCAACCCTCAAGGGAGAGGAGGGGAAGGGAAGGGAAGGGAAGGGAAGGGAAGGGAAGGGAAGGGAAGGGAAGGGAAGGGAAGGGAAGGGAAGGGAAGGGAAGGGAAGGGAAGGGAAGGGAAGGGAAGGGAAGGGAAGGGAAGGGAAGGGAAGGGAAGGGAAGGGAAGGGAAGGGAAGGGAAGGGAAGGGAAGGGAAGGGAAGGGAAGGGAAGGGAAGGGAAGGGAAGGGAAGGGAAGGGAAGGGAAGGGAAGGGAAGGGAAGGGAAGGGAAGGGAAGGGAAGGGAAGGGAAGGGAAGGGAAGGGAAGGGAAGGGAAGGGAAGGGAAGGGAAGGGAAGGGAAGGGAAGGGAAGGGAAGGGAAGGGAAGGGAAGGGAAGGGAAGGGAAGGGAAGGGAAGGGAAGGGAAGGGAAGGGAAGGGAAGGGAAGGGAAGGGAAGGGAAGGGAAGGGAAGGGAAGGGAAGGGAAGGGAAGGGAAGGGAAGGGAAGGGAAGGGAAGGGAAGGGAAGGGAAGGGAAGGGAAGGGAAGGGAAGGGAAGGGAAGGGAAGGGAAGGGAAGGGAAGGGAAGGGAAGGGAAGGGAAGGGAAGGGAAGGGAAGGGAAGGGAAGGGAAGGGAAGGGAAGGGAAGGGAAGGGAAGGGAGGGGGCATTTCCTGACATCAGCAGCCTGGAGATCTGCGTGCTAGGTGAGGCTGCTTTTGACAGTGAATCATGGCACAGAAAGGGGGAAAACACAGCTGAAAAGGTGGCCCAGGCATCTGCAGTGGCTGGACATCACCAGGTAACGTGAGAGTAACTGCAGCAGATTTACTCCTTCTTTTTAATGCCTCCTACTTTCCAAATGTCTTCTTGGTGGAGCGTTCTTAAAGATTCTTTCGCTTGCATTGTTGCACAGAGGAAAGATGAAAATCATACTCAGTCTTCCATAACAATTCATTTTTTTATGATTTTGGGGTTAAGCTTTTCTGGAGTATAAGGAAGTGGAGCTGTGCCATCATTTGAGAGAAAAGAAATTCTTAAAAAAAAGTGGCACAACAAATCTTCACATTAATAACTTCCTTCTCTATGCTTTTTCATTTTAAAATTCATACTTAGGAGTTTTAAATATAAGAAAATATCTGTTTAAATTTATTCTTATATTAAATGTATTAAATATACCAATGCTTCCTGACCCTCTCTCACAAAAATCAATGGGAAATACAGAACAGCACTCCAGGAGCAGCCACTATTACATAAATATATATTTAAAGCAAAATGAGAAAAGAGCCAGTTTTAAAGAAAACTGGGGGGTAAGCGTGCCCACGTCAGCTTCATCTAGTCTAGGATCATGGAAATCACCATGCTCCTTATAGAGGTTCTGTCCCTGTAACCTAATGTTAGTGAAACGAGTACAGCTTTCCCATATTGATGCAGGTAAATCAGTGTAAAATGGACATTAGTGAGCCTGGCTGGGACTTGTAGTGGAAAAATCAAATAAACTCCGTGCCCAGGTGCAAGAAGTGCATGGGATTTAGCTGCATGTCAGACAATGTGCCCAATTCCTGATACAGGAACAGGGGTCAGAATGCTGCAAGAAATCCTACAGAAACCCCAGATTACTCAGGGTGGAATTACCCAGCATTGCAGAGAAAGACGTGGTATAACTGGTAATTCACCTGGAAGCTGGCATCACAGCCTTCAAAAAATTCAGGTGCCCTGTTCTCCCCCTTTGCCACTATAGCTCTTACAAGAGAATCCCTCTCCTTGTTTAGCTTCTCTAATAAAGATATGGCTGAGAACAACCAAACCCATCTCTACAGACCCGACTCTGAGCAAGGCAGTTGTTCTCTTTCCCCTTCTTCCTGCAGGGGATGCACACACCGTGGGCGTCCTCTGCTCCTCACCAGCGGGGACCTCACCTCTGCAGCAGGCAGCACTGGTGCACAGCAGGTGGCAAGGACACATCTTTGATCTGAGCAACCCACCTGATTTAATTGCTTTTTAACGCTCCTGTCACGAATCCAACCCTGCTGGGACTTCTAAGGTGCTTTGGTCGAGAAGTGGTTTTGAAGACTTCCTTTGGGAGTGATGCAATTATTTTTATACTTCTGTTTCCATATCTACCATGTTTACCATGTATTTTTTTCATAAATGTTTATTTCATATACATACATATTTTTTCCATATACATCTTTGTTTTCCGTATATACGTATTTATATTCCCATTTCAATATATATTTCCTGCAGAGTTCATATATTTATTTATGTACACACATGCAGATATAGATATATATGTGCCAGGGAACAATGAAAAAGAGAACGCATACTTTACAGTGATGCAACAAATGAACAAACAAACAAGGATCAGTGAATTCTGGCCAGCCCAAACCAATGCAAAGCCCACTGTACTCCTTTTATTAAAGCAAAAACACAGTGAAATAAGAGAAAAGAGAAGAGAGGAAGAGAAGAGAAGAGAAGAGAAGAGAAGAGAAGAGAAGAGAAGAGAAAGAGAGAAGAGAAGAGAGAGAAGAGAAGAGAAGAGAAGAGAAGAGAAGAGAAGAGAAGAGAAGAGAAGAGAAGAGAAGAGAAGAGAAGAGAAGAGAAGAAGAGAAGAGAAGAGAAGAGAAGAGAAGAGAAGAGAAGAGAAGAGAAGAGAAGAGAAGAGAAGAGAAGAGAAGAGAAGAGAAGAGAAGAGAAGAGAAGAGAGAGAAGAGAAGAGAAGAGAAGAGAAGAGAAGAGAAGAGGAGAAAAAAGAAAATTCCTTTCCCTTGTTATGCCAAAATTTACCACAGTCTGTGCAAGGCTGAGGCCAAAACTCATCTTCTTCAGCAGGTTGAAATGCTCTTTTTTTTTTTTGTGGGGGGGGGGGGGTCCTTTTTTTTTTTTTTTTCTTTTCCTGCAAGGAGTTAGAAGAGAGAGGAATAGGCAGTGCTACGTATTTGTTTGGCAGGTGTTGGAGCAGAAGAGGGCTAAAAGAGGAAGTCACTGCAGTGGAAATGTTGGAAAACATATCTTTGTGTTGCTGAAATCTAGCTGGAGTGGCACCAAAATTACACCTGAGACAGTTAAATAATAACCAGGGGTGCGAGGAGGTATTGACTGAGTGGAAAATTTACTATAGCAAGAACATTGTTTTCATTTAAGGTCATTTTACTTTTTGTTTATTTGTTTGTTTGTTTTTATCCAAAGTTATTTGTTTCTTAACAATATGACAGAGAAATCTTCGGCATACTGATATCAGTCCCCATTCTGTAACATCTTGATTTGTTGTACTGAAAGTCCACTTTTTAATACGCTGGAAAACACAGCCTTGTTGATTCAATAAATGGAGAACCAGTTGTTATTAACCCAATATATGACTAAGTCATTTACATTTGCACACCATCTGAGAAGTAGATGTAGGAACAGACAAGGCAAGGCTGAAATTACCCAGGGGGTTGCAGGAAAATCAGCACAAACACTCACTGCAAAAGTCAAGTGATTTAAAAGTGTCAAGTTATTAAAAGATTATATGATGAGCCCTCCCTGTCCTTCAGTCCTTCAGGTCACTTCCATTCCCACCCAGTCCCGTAGGCACAGAGTTTCACAGATACGTTGAGAAGAACCCTTCATGGAAGGGTTTGTGACTGTCCTTGTGGCTTCTCCTCTCAGTGTTAACCATCTGGAAACTTATGTCCAGTGTAAACCAGGCTTTCTCTGTACTCACTGAACAGAGAAATGGGATAAGCAGGATGAATCAAGCTCTGTGGTGGGATGGCTCACCACTCACGGACCATTGATGGTACGTAAAGTTGGGTTTCACCTCACCTAACTTTGGCTATACAGCAGTTAGTGTCTGTTCCGTATCAGTTACTGGACCTCTCCCTGTTGCTGAGTGCAAGAAATTATGTAGAAATTGCTCCCGGTCCACCTTCAATGCAGATTCCAATGAAGTTTTGAGCCCCATTCAATAATAGCGATAAGGAAGTGCTGCCCTGGTCACCCGCTTCCCTCACAGCCTTCTCCCAGCCACTCTTCTCAGGGCAGCCTTCACCTCCCTGTTCCTCAGGCTGTAGACCAAGGGGTTCATCATGGGGGTCATGATGGTATAAAATAGTGTGGCCGCTTTGTTCTCATCCAATGCATAGGTGGAGCTGGGGCGCAGGTACGTGAACAAAATTGCCCCGTAAAACATGGTGACCACTGTCAGGTGGGAGGCACAGGTGGAGAAGGCTTTTCTCTGGCTCTGAGGAGAGTGGATCCTCAGAATGGCGGGGAGGATATAGATGTAAGAAACAAAGATAATGGTCACAGTGCTAAGACAGTTTATGCTGACAAGAGCGAGGACAACCAGCTCATAGGTGTGGGTGTCGGAGCAGGAGAGAGCTAGGAGCGGGGCAATGTCGCAGAAGTAGTGATTGATGACATAGGTCCGGCAGAAGGAGGATGTAAAGATGAAAGTGGTATGCGTCACCGCATGCACAACGCTGATGGCGTAGGAAGCAGCCACGAGCCAGCGGCACGTCGCTCTGCACATGATGGTGGGGTACCGGAGGGGCTTGCAGATGGCCACATACCGGTCGTAGGCCATCACAGCCAGCAAGAGGCACTCGGTGATCCCAAAAACAACGAAGAAGCACAGCTGGGCTGCGCACTCTGAGAAGCCAATGGTTTTGTCCTCCATCAAGATCTGTACCAGCATTTTTGGGAGGATGATGGAGGAGTAGCAGATGTCAACAAAAGCCAAGTGGCTGAGGAAATAGTACATGGGGGTGTGAAGGTTAAGATTGGTCCTGATTAATGCAATCAGCCCAAAATTCCCCAGGAGTGTCACTATGTACGTGGACAGAAAAACCAGGAAAAGGGGGACCTGCAGATCTGGGCGGGTGGTCAGCCCCAGGAGAATGAACTCATGCACGTCAGTGTGATTGACAGGTGTCATTCTCCGTAAAACATTCAGTGTGTGGGGGAAGGATAAAGCAACAGAAAATGCCAGGGTCAGGAGGGGAGCAGGGGAAACCAGGCTTGCACCTCTGGCAGCTTCAGTCCTCTGATTTTGGGCAGCTCAGCTCAGCAGGACCCTCAGCTTCCCATGTGCTGACAAGAGGAGGCAGAGTGCTTCCCTACTGGAGTGTTATGCTGGGCTTCCAACCACCCCTGGGAGAGCCAAACCTCTTCAAAACCATTTGAAAGGTAAACCTTAGCTCTCAAGATAAAGAGTGAGAATGCCAACCTGGGTTGAGTTCAGCATTTCATCTCCAACATGGCTTCATTATTTGTGCACTCCTGGTGACATTTAACTCAGGTGGAAATTCAAGACTGTAGGCATTATTCAGCAATAACCTGTTTTGGTTTTGGTTTAAATTGAGATACTTAATGCATTTTGATTTTCCTTAGTGAATATCAGGTGCCTTTCAAAAAGAATTAAAGGGGGAGGAAAAAACAATTTTTGTTTGTTTTTAAATAAAACAACATGAAATAATTCAACTTTCAGAAATACCTTCCCTATTGATTTTCATTTCCTTTTGCAAAACAAAGGGGAGCAAAAGCATGGGCATTTTTCTTCTAAGTCTGACGTGAACACACAGTTTTCATTATACATGGTCTTCACAACTCCATAGGAAAGGAAGTGCGTGGTTGCACAGTGTAGGCTGGCAACTTAACTTGGACGTACAGCCAAGGCCAAAAGAGCAAGCACATGAGGAGCTGAGCAGGGAAGGGAGAGGAAATAATACAGTCTGCACTGAAAGCACTGGGGTCATCACCTGCTATTACAGTGGCACCTACAGAAAGATGGGATGTCCGTGTGTCTCCCTGTTTTATATCATCTAAACTTCAAAGCAGTCCTCTTCCTGTGTTAGTTTCCTTATGCTATGCCCAGTCTGTTTGATATAAATCAGATATCTTAAACTTCTGGTCCTTTCTTTCACCTATCTCACTACGTTCAAATTCATAAGACAAACAGAAAGGTGCTTATTGCAGCTCCGTGATGCCCCTTAACATCCTACTGGTTCAGAGCTGAGGACCTCACCTTGGGCATGACTTCTCCCACAGAGCTCAGATCTTCAGGTCCACGTAGCTCCTTCAGCAACTGGGATGACTTTGTTTGCTCCTCCAGAAGAAATGACCATGGCCACAATTCATCTTCAAACAGATGTTGGGAGTGCTTTTCAGTGATCATTCCTTAAACACTGCACTGAGGATGATTGTTGAATAAGTTTTTAGCGACCAAACGGTATTTATATCAATTTCTGTGACGTTGGAGGCATTCCACTCCATGGAGACTAGAAACTTGACAACAAGCAAAATCCACTCGGAATATAAATTTCTTGATCTGCATGTTCACTAATGAAGCCCACGAATAATTTGTTTTGAATATCTGGATTTAAGCAGATGTCCTCCCTCATCTCCCATACTGAGGAAAGGGAGCAGATGAAAAACAAAACATTTACATCAGCACTTATACATGATTCACCAAAAGAAAAAAAAACAACTTTCTTCCACAGTCACACCTGTTCTCTGTATTCTTTTTTAGTGCCACACTAGCTAGATTTTGGCAGTGCAAACATATTTCTTCTGATCATTTCTACTGCGATGAGCTCCCTGTGTCAGCACCCTCTTGCTCCAACACACACCTCAAATAAACATAGATTTTTGCCTCTTCTGGCTTTACTGTGATCACTTCACTTCTGCTTGTCTACTACCTCAACATGTTTTCTACTACCTTGGAGTTCCAAGCAGCTGCCCATCTAAACAAACAAATAAATAAATAAATAATCCCATCTGCATGATGGCATCTATTGCAGCATTTTCCAGCACGTGTCCAATGTGGTTTCAAAGGTAGGAAAAGTACCATTAGCCCAAAATATCATGAAGTCTGACAGATTAGGTCTGTATTACTGTTTTCATTCTCTCTCCTTATTCTGTTCATTAAATCTTAGTCACTCAGAAAATATGTAAAAACACGATCTGTGCTCAAATGTACAACAATACCAAAAATCCTGTAATGAATTTTAATATAAAAGAATGCAGAAAACAGCCTACACGTACACACACCCAAAAAAAAAAAAAAAAAAAAAAGCTAATGAGAGTCTGTGTCGCTCCTTTCCCAAAGACACCTGCCAGCTTTTGGACTCCAGCTCCCCAAAATGAGGAAAGACATGGAGGCAAGCTCAGAGCAAGAGGGCTGTGCACTCAGCTGGGGCAGGTCGGACCGCTGGAGGCAGCTGCTCTGCAGGCTTAATGTCAACCCACCAAAATCCAGAACATTTCAGTGCTGATAGGATGATCACTGAATTGTTCAAAGGAAAGAAAGAAATGGCAAGGTGCGAGATGAATCACTGAGTGGCATTAGCATGTGGTGCGTGTGCTAGTGCTAGTCACCACAAACGGTCCCCTTGACGCATGTGGGGTTTCTTACCCCACATCCCATGCAGGACTCTGGGAAAGAATACCAAAGCCAGACTGGAAGCAGAAAGTGGTGGTTTATTTTTCTTTAAATCAACATTTTGTTCTGAGAAATGAAAATCTAATTATGGGGTGGTAGTGTTTTGGTTTTTTTTCTCTTCCAGACTATCTACTGCTACCTCAGCACTTGTGTTTAACTCAGCATTGAGTCTGAGCATGATTTAGCTGAATGTTATGCAGACTTCTTCATCTGACTGTTCTTCATCCTGTCACCGGATTCTCTAGGAAACAATCCATCTTGCTCCAAAATAAACACCCTAAATAGCTTATCTGAATACTTCCTGGAAGTTCACACTTCTCCCCATTGACTACTGACTCCCCATTGACAGACACTGTCTCGGAGGTGGCCATTGACCTATCAAGGGTGTGATGTTAGGTGGGAAGAGCCTTGTCTGCAGTGTCAGACCCTGTGGTCTTTCCTGCAATCATCCCATCACTGAAAGTGAGCCCTCTCTGAGGGTGTCAACAGGGATGTCATGCAGACCAGAACAGCAGATGTTTCAAAAGGACCCATCTCTCATCTAATAGCAGGGACTTTGAGCCCTATTAAAACAAAAACATCTCTTTCAACTTCTCTGAGATGCAGAATGTCCCCAGTGCCACCATGAATTATCCTTTCACCCCACGGCGATAGCTTATTTGTGCCCTTCGCCTTTTGTCCTACTCACAGAGACACACTTTCACTAAGGGAATGACAAGAAGAAACAGGCCAGTGGTGGAAGAGAGCATTCTTTAGGGAATCACAGATGTTCAGGAGCTGCAGGTGGCTCTCTTTGTGCTGTTCCTTCTTGTCTATGTCACCTCCTTGGTGGGAACCTCAGCACGAACACGTTTATCAGGCTCAACCTGGGGCTGTGCCTCTTCCTCTGCCACCTCTCTCTGCTAGATCTTGGCAAGTCCTCAGCGGTTGCTCCCAAAATGCTGGCAAATTGCTTTGCAGAAAGGAAAGCCATCTCGGTGTTGGGGTGTGTTGCACAGGTCTACTTTCGTGGGGTCTGCATGGTCACTGAGTGTTCCCTGCTGGCTGCACTGGCCTGTGACTGCTACATGGCCATCTGCAACCCTCTGCTCTATGTGGTCACCATGTCATCCATTATGTGTGCAACTTTCCCCCACTCTGACACCATCTCTGTGCTCATCCTCACATCCTGTTCCTCCATCCTGGCCGTCATCCTGAAATACACGCTCTGCTGAGCAGCAGCACAAAGCCTTCTCCGCCTGTGCTGCCTGCCTCACTGCCTCACTCTCTACTATGGTTCCATCTTCTTCATTTATGCCTGACCCAGCTCTGCCTATGTCCTGGGGAGGGACAAGGTGGTCTCTGTGCTTTACAACATGGTGATGCTCGTGCTGAACCCCTTCATCTACACCTTGAGGAACCAGGATGAGAAGGATGCACTGAAGAGACTGGTGAAGAGACAAACAGCTTCTTAACAGAAGAAAAGTAGGGATTACACATACCCAAAGATGTGTATAGCAAGAAGGAAGCATTTCTGTCTTCTCTTGTTTGTGTTTTCATTTTTGCTTTCACAGTTAGTGCAGGATGATGTAATAGAGGAGCATAAGCACTTTAGATCCTGAAGTGCTGGCTGATGGACAGGAGGTGTCACTGTGCAGACAGACTTCCTCTCCTCCCCATATGTAATTTATATCAGTACTACAAAATGGGATCTCATCTGTGGCTAGCCTGGTTGTTTACATGATGAACTGTACATCAGCTTCTTCAAGCTGGGCTTTATCTGCATTAAATATTCATTACTTACACCCAAATCAGTAGCTCAGTCAGAGCAACTTATAGCGTGAATGCTATATGTCTCTGCTCCTGAACAGTCTGTTATTTCCTTCCAATGCTGTATTGCACCTTATAAACATGTTTTTCATAGTCTTAGATTATTTCCCCCTGTGAAATGTTCACATCAGTGTGGACAGCATGGGTTAGATTTGAAGAATTGATGTTAGGAAGTGCAGAGGCATCTGGGAATGAATTCAGTCACCTGAACATAGACTCTAACACCATGGAGATGCCTCCAGTTCTCCCTCTGATCTTTCAGATGCTGTTCCAGTGGTCTGACTCTTTGGAAGGCTATATGGCATATATTTCAGGCATGTGCCAGTGTCTTTTGCACCTAAGGGAAGAGAAAGTCGTGCAAGATTTCTACATGAGGGCAACCAAACCCTGGCCTGGCCTGGGGAGTTTCACAGCATCATGCTCCTTTGCTGCAACACACATTTCCAGCATCACTTGTAGGAAGACAAACAAGAAAGATGAAGTTGTTTCCAAGTTATTAAAGTACTTTATTTTCCTTTATAAAGTTTTAGTCCAACTGAAAGGAAAAAGAAAGAAGAAAAAAAGCTTATTCTTATTATAAAGACTCGGGGGGGGGGGGGGGGGGGAGGGTACGAGGATCAAAGCAGATTCATCTTCTTCCAGTGTAGAAAAATAGCAATTAAGTCAGTGTTCCTTCTCCCTCTCCATGATCAATAAGTCTATATTTCCATCAGTTCTTGTTCAGGCAAATTGTGCAGTTTAGAGGTGACCTCCCCCATTACTTCCACCACCACACTTTCGTTTGCATCACAGGCTGGGGGTCAGGCTGTAGAGCTAGGTTCCTCTTGGATGAAGCAAAACTGAAAATGGCTTCTAAAGAACTTCATCTTCCAGTGGGTGTTCATATGCTGTGACCAGAACAAATTTAATACAAAGAAAACTGTCCTGAAATACGTATGCCATAGGTAGCAGGTCCTTGGCACTGGCCCTTCCAGACCTGCTCCTGTTGCACCACAACTGTCTTAACCACCTGTCTTAAGATGTGATAAAACTTCCTCTATTCCCCCATACTTTAGAGGAATCTTGGCTAATTATCTCATATTTAGACAATGGATTTTTAGATGTTGTGAGCCAGGTGAATCCAATCTTGTGCTTATTCTCCAATCCCAGCTTCTTAATGGGAGGAAACACATTTGTGAAATCAGACCAAGGGTGGAGAATGTACGTTGAGTACTTCAACTTGCCTCACAGTCTAAGAGATAATAAAGACACAAGAAAATTGATCCTAAGACAAGTGACACCAATAAATTCAAGGTCTGAGGAGTCCTTGAAGAGGTCCTCAGGTGAGCAAAAGTATGAGGACCTTCCCCAGCTCACTCCGTCAGAGCCTGGGTACCACCCAGCTCTGCAGCCCTACTGCCATGCCCAACAGGGTTTTAGGATCAAGGCTGGGGTCACCACTTGGCCTGTGCTTTCCTGCCCAGGGCCAATTCCAACTTTCACCACGCTTAAGAGGATTTTGAAATTATTACTCAGTTTTGGTGTTTTGTTTGGTGTTGTTTTTTGACATGGATCAAAAGCAGGCAGGGACAAGTAGTCCAATTAGTGAGTACCAACGGAAGCTTGGCCTACAGAAAACCCTTCCAGCAGACCTTGGGCTCTGGGCTCTTGTCACACAGGCGGTTAAGACTATTTCCATCACAAGTGATGCTGCCCTCCTTCCCAGAGCAAGAAGTGCTCTTTGGAGACCAACCACCCTTCAAGGAGCCATTGGCTTAACAAGTCCTTCTGGGGCTTACAAAGAAAGTTTCCTAATCACCCTGAAAGCTTCTCAGAGGGCTTGTAGTCAACTTCACTTATTCTTCTTAACAAGGCATGAGAGACTAATTAGCAGGCACTAACAAGAAAGAAACTTTATTCCTTATTAAAGGCAAAGAGCAACACTACATCTACTTTGTCAGAGTTAGTGCGGGCCCCAAAACAAAGAGCTGGAGGTCAGTGTGTTGGTATGTGACACATTAAGGGCAATTGTCTGGGGCTGGCTGGCTGCAGATGGATGTTCCTCCAAGCTCCCCTGGTTAAAGCTCCTGCCCCTCATCCCTGAGGTTAACTCCCCACTTCTAGGCTGAGGTTTTCTTTCCTTGGTGGGATCATGCAGTGACCCAGCAGCATGCTCACCTCCTCATTGAGCATTGTGCATGGTGGGAGCACTAGTTATGGTGCAAGCTTCTGCCACGCTGGTCTTGGGTCTGCGTGGGATCACTTCTGCATTTTTCTACCACATTTGTTCCTATTCAGTACTCTTTCCTCTCCTATTGGTCTAGTGGGTTAGCTTAACTGTAATTACTAAAGCGTGTTAGTCATCCTAATGTATCTTATGATTTCTTTTAGAGGGAAAATTACACAATTGTACAACACCAAGCTAAAGCAGTTAGCAATCATACAATAAAAATAAGCTCAAAGTGCCAGGATAGGGAGCAGGCACCTTCATCATTGTGCGCAGGAGATGGCAGATGATAGTTGTCTGACCCTTGAGCAGGTTGCAGGCACTGCAGAAGATTCTGAGAAAAATTTGCAAACACAGCTACAATCAAAATAAGTCCTTGTTGCAGCAAAATGTTGTTATAAAGCCCAGTGTCTACTGCTAGTACTGGTGACGCTAAATTATCTGGGCCACAGGGCTTCCGCAAAGCAGTGGTGGCAGGAGGGAGGAAACAGGGCTTTGTAGAAAGTTTCTGAGAAGACAGTGCCTAACTCAACAGCACAGGCCAAGTTCCTCCTGCAGCCCATGTCAGGAGGTAGGCAGTAAATGCCTCAGTGGCTGGATCACCTGTAGGCATGCTTTTTTTTTTCCCAGCTAAAGATTAGAAAGGTAACCTGGGAAGCACTTTATGAGATGGGACAAAGCTCTACTCCTGTGTCATACAGTCAGTGGGAACTGAATCTTGGTCTGCTGGCTAGAGGACCATGTTTCATAGTCAACCAGCTGTAGCACTTAGGTGTGTTCAACAGAAATGTGCCTGTTCTTTAGCATGAAAAGATCTCGTCATCACTTTCATGCTGAAACCAACAGCTGTTACTTCTTCTTGCTGCTCAAGACAACAGTGGTAATGCATTCTCAAACCACAAAGGGTCAGAAGGGCTTCAGTTCCTGAAGTTGTTGTCAGACAGAATAAGTATTTAATGCATCCCTGACTGAGTAAGGTCAATAAATGGCCTAATCCAAGAGCAGCCCATGAGCAGGCATTTAGGAACAAGGTAGAGATTTACCAGTACTTTTGTCCCCTTGCTCATCAGTAGCTTACTGGAGAGCACTGCTTCTTCCATTACCAGCACTGCAGAAATGGAGAGGTATAGACAGTTCTGAGAAGATCTCTCAATTCCTCTGACTCACCAGGAAAAACTATCTGTCAGAGGAACACTTCCTCTCCATCACTCTCCCCAGTGCATCCTTCACCTCCTTGTTCCTCAGGCTGTAGATGAGGGGGTTCAGCATGGGGGTGACCACGGTGTAGAACACAGAGGCCACCTTGTCCAGGTCCTGGGAATGCCTGGAGCTGGGCCGTGAGTACATGGATGCAGCAGATCCGTAGAAGAGGGTCACAGCGGCCAGGTGGGATGCACACGTGGAGAAGGCTTTGCGTTTACCAGCAGCAGAGGGCATCCTGAGGACAGTGGCCAGAATGTAGGTGTAGGAGATGAGGATGGTCAGATTGGTGACAAACAGGTTGAAGCCCACCACGACGAACATCACGACTTCGTTGATGGTGGGGTCTGTGCAAGAGATGGCATAAAGTGGGGGCCCCTCGCAGTAGAAGTGATTGATGACGTTGGGGCCGCAGAAGGACAGCCGAAGTGCCACCCCTGTGTGGATGGTGGCATTCAGAACCCCAGCAAGGTACGACCCAGCAACCAGCCGTGCACAAACCCTGCTGGACATGGAGATCACGTAGAGCAGAGGGCTGCAGATGGCCACATAGCGGTCATAGGCCATCACGGCCAAGAGGTAGCACTCAGTGGTGGCAAAGACAGCATAGAAATAAAATTGTGCAAGGCACGCAGAGTGAGAAATGACCTTCCTTGATGCCAGGAAGTCTGAGAGCAATCGGGGGGTGATAGAGGAGGAATAGCAGATGTCAAGGAAGGACAAGCTGCTCAGGAAGAAGTACATGGGGGTGTGAAGTTGGGAGTCCAGCCTGATCAACACAATCATAGCCAGGTTGCCTAGCAAAGTGACCACGTAGATCACCAAGAACACCATAAAGAGGACAGCCTGGACATCCCTCTGCTCTGAGAATCCCGAGAGCACAAATTCAGCATTGTGGGTGTGATTTCCCCTGGCCGACATCATAACAGTCACTGTAGGAAAGCAGAGATGCAAAGAAACACAAAGTCAGCATACTCCTTCCTTCCACCCCCCTTAGATAAATGTTAGAGGTGTGTCTTTTTATCAGGGAACATAAGGTGTGGAGGCAGCAACCATGGAATTGTACATGAATATGTAGAACATATTCAATGTTTGTCTCAAAATACATTTTAAAGTAAACAAGGTGCATGTTGGAATGCATTTCTAATGGTTTTATTCTGGTCTTAATTTGGTTTGATAAAGTCATTTCACAAATAGGAAAGTTTATTCTATTTTCTGAAGATTTTGAGAAGTTTATAACTAAGGTCCAATGAGATAGCCCCAGCAATTTATTCTGACATTAGAAATTCAAGTCTGATTTTTTTATACTTCAATTTTATTTTATTTTATTTGGTCTCAGAAGAGGAAAAACATTGGTGAGAGATGGAAACGTTTTTAGAGACTATATTTTAGGAAAGCCAGAATATGTCACAATAAAATTCTCATTTCTTCCCTTCCTTCCTGTGAAGAAGGTGGGAGCAACTCTGGAATTGTTTGAAACAGGATATTTAGTGTAAATATCAACACACATGCACTTTTAAATAGACCATTTCTATCATTCTTGTGACGCCACTAAATTGAGAAAGGTAAGGGAAAGAGGTCTTAAAAATCACTAAGAGTGGAAACCCCAGCAATGCTACAGTGCCATTGCTAAGTGGGGGCAGTAAGCTTCTGATAATGCAGTTTAAAAAAAAAAATAATAACACCTCTTCCCAAAAGAGAAGTTAGAACTGGTTGCAGTTACACAAGACATCAAACTATACCCTTGCAAAGGACCCTTCAGCATGTGGAAAACTCAATGCACACGCCCTTATCTGACCCATACACGCATCTCTTAAATCTGGACTTAATGAGACCAGGACTTCACAGGTTGTTATTATTCCTTTCCAGGAATTCAAAACCAGCTACAGAAGCTTTCACACCACCCTAAAGCAATCGGGTTTTCCCTACAACCCAGGCGGTGCTGCTACACAGTGAGCTTCGAGCACAGTAATGAGTAGAATCTCGCCAGGCTGTGCAGCTCCAGCGCCCTCAGCTCAGAAAAGCAGCTTCTGGATTCCTCAGTTTCACCTGAGAGATCCCGACCTTGGGCGAGTGTTTTGTGTGCCTCAGTCTGCCCTTCCTAACAGCTCAGCGCTTTCAGGCTGATGCTGGGAGATGCTCTTAACTCACCTGTTTGCTCACACCTCAGAACCCTTTTCAGTTTACGGGAGACAGAGAGGCGAGACTGGTTGTCTTCTAGACTCAAACTTAGTGTGAGAAACAAGCCCCACTTTCTCCCTGTGTTCGTGCTAAATGCAAGAATGATTTGTCAGCCATAAAGGGCATCAACCCTTGACCAAGAAAAGCTGCTGTTTATATGATTCTTCCATTAAAAAGTTTTGTCAAACACCCCCCTTCCCTCCCAGCAGGTTGTGTCATGCAGGAAATATCTCTTGGGAGTTGATGACTTTGTAAACAGCTCCTTACAGAGGAGACATGCACTGATAAGTAAACACAATTAGCTTCAGCACGTTAACTGCAAGCCTGAGAGGTTTTCCTACTTCTTTTTATGTGTGATTTGTGTCTTGAAATCATGGAGAATTTAAAAGAATTGATGTAAAACAGATATTCAAGGATTAGGCAATAGCTCAGCATTTGGAGAAGTGTCACAAACACTAGCTGGGGCACAGGGGAAGGAGAAGGGGAGGAAAACCATTCAAGAACTCTTCTGCCACAGTTTGTTTTAACGTTATGTAGGATATCCTGTTACTAAAAACCCAGAGAGCTGGACCCAGGCATAGAGTCACAGCTGGATTTATGGGGAGAAGTTTGCCTTTAACTGATTTTAAAAGAACAGAATGGTAATAGTATTTGCCATTAGGTCTTCTAGGAAGTATTTCATATCATTCATGGAAAACTTCTTCAGGAAGTTAATATCTGATCTTCATGATCTTTGTGTTAAAGCAAAAGCATGGTGCTGATACTGTCTATCTTCATCCATTTTGCTTTTTCTCCCAGAATGTTGAGCAACATGTACAGCTGAATTATAAATCATTGACTAAAAGCTAGTTTCTCTTTCTCCCTTTGAGGGCATTTTTGAAGGACTCCAGAACATCAGCATGAGGATCTGATGCTTTCCCTTGTGCTTAAATATACCCTTCAGAATAGCCTGAATGTGATTGCTCTGGACAAAATCTGTATTTACCGTGGCTAAATGTCGGCTAAATGTCAGCCCATCGTCCTCAGCTGCCAAGCAGCAAGTGGAAAAAACATATTTTCCAGAAAAATTCATCTCGCCATGATGGGGATTTTAAAAATAGATCAGATGAATCAAGGTCCCCAGATGCATAGTCGTCTCTGAAAGGGGAACCAGTGGTGACTAACCCAGATATGAAAGCCTACAATTAGAATTGATGACTACTGGACTGAGATGACTCAAACCCCGTCTCTGAAACCTGGAAACAGAAATAATTATTAGGCTGCAGCTGGGATGGAAAATAATCTCTGCCTGGACTATCCTTGGACAAGCCAAACAAAATAATAAATCAGGTACATTATACTAATGCAAAATACTAAAGTAGTAGGCAACTACTTAGAAAAAATTAAACCAAAGTGATGAAAAGCATTGATGTATTTTTTATTTAGCTTGTCTCCTTCTGCTCTCAGCCACCGCTTTTAGCCGACAGAATTTAAATGTTATTGTGACTTAGCATAAATCCTCCTCAGCAAAAAGTATTGGATGTGCAGGTTCTAGCAGTGCTTATAAATTCATTTCCTTTAAAAGAGTCACAAACAATAGAAGTGTTTCTAGGGCTGTTTTTCTTCATTCTATCAGATATCATAATTATGGGTAATTCCTTCTTCACGGGACCCCATCATGGGGTTCAGTCGCAATTCACGCAGTGTTCAGCACAAGGCAGAAGGAGGTCTTCTGAATAGATGTGCAGGAATGTGCAGTGCCCTCATTACATCAGGTGTCTGACTTATTTCTTCTGCTGCCTCAGCTCTGTCAGGTGACAGCTGTTTGAGTTTGGCTGGGGGGAGACCGGTGGCGATACACGCAGGAGAGGAACTTCCTCGCAGCTCTTCTGAGGGCAATCTTCGCCTTCACATTCCTCAGGCTGTAGATGAAAGGGTTGAGCATGGGAATCACCATGGTGTAGAAAACCGAGGCTGTTTTCCTTTCCTCTTCTGCATGACTGGAGAGGGGGTGGAGGTACAGGAAAGCTGCAGAGCCATAGAAGAGGGCAACGGCCATCAGATGGGAAGTGCAGGTGGAGCAGGCCTTGCGCCTGCCCTCCACAGAGCGGGTGCTCCAGACGGCGAGCAGGATGAAGGTGTAGGAGGTGAGGATGGCCAGGGCTGTGGTGGTGACAATGAAGGCGGCACACAAGACCATCACTACCTCGTTGAACCGGGTTTCAGAACATGAGAGCAGCAGGAGTGGTGGGATTTCACAGTAGAAGTGATTGACAACATTTGGGCCACAGAAGGACAGTCGGAGGAGACCAGCGGTGTGCACCAAGGCGCTCAGGCCGCCGGCAGTGTACGAGCCCACCACCAGCCGGACACGGACCCTGTGGGACATGACAACCACGTAGTGCAGAGGCTGACAGATGGCCACGTAGCGGTCATATGCCATGATGGCCAGAAAGATGGCTTCCGTGGTGATGAAGACCGCATAGAAGAAAAACTGTGTGATGCAGCCGTTGAAAGAAATGACATTCCTACCGGTGAGGAGGCCCGACAGGAGCTTTGGAGTTACGGATGAAGAATAGCAGATGTCCAGGAAGGAGAGGTGGCTGAGGAAGAAGTACATAGAGGTGTGAAGCTGCGGGTCGGTCCTGATGAGGATGATCATTCCCAGGTTCCCCACCAGAGTGGTGATGTAGATGAGTAAGAAAACCATGAAGAGCAGCTCCTGCAGGTGGGTGAAGCCCAAGAGGACAAACTCCGTCACACCCGAGTGGTTTCTCCCAGTCATGCTCCTGGTTCTGGCACAGGGGATATGGAGAGAAACACAGAGGAGAGGTGAAATCATTTCTCCAGCTTGCAGGACTACACAGTGCCTGAGGCTAAAGCAGGATTTGGTGTTTCCTGGGTGAACAGACCTGCTTATATGGAGAAACAATGACAGCTACCCTCAATGGGCAGACTGATGATCAAAACCAAAGCAGTAGCCAGCAGGTCACAATATGAAAGAAAGAAATCTTAAAGCTGGAGCCTGTGCCCTGGCCAGCACACTGGAAAGAACTGATCTTGGAAAAGATCTTGCCAATGACCTCTTCTCATGAACAATCCAGATTCTTTCCAATGGGTATGGAAATATGATTTATTTTCCCCTAGGGGAAAGTTTCTTATTTATGGAGAAATAAATACACCTTAATTTGCCACTTTAATTAAATAGATTAGAGACCATGTTAGAGTGATTTTCTGACTCTCTAGTGATATGTTTGGAACAATTATAGTGAGACTAGCATACCTCTTTGCAATTCTGCGTATTTATAGCTTCAAGAGAAAACCTTTCCCTTCTAATTGGAATTATAAACAAATTGCATAAATGTGAACATCTCATATAAAGTGTATCTCTCAAAAGGTCAGTGACTAGGGCTAAATCATTGGCTCCCCTTGGTTGCAGCTATAGATTCTTAAATGTATTGGGTAGCCAGAAGGAACAAAGATGCTCTATTGCATATACACACATATATATACATTAAAAGAAACAAAAAACAAAAAACATAGTTTTTCACATAGGGTGGAGAATCCATCCTTTCTCTTAGTTGCCTGTTCTTCCATATCATCTTTTTCCAACCTAAATGATTCTATGTTTCTATGATTCTTGTGCACCTTGAGTCTACTAATATAAGGAATTTTTATACAACATTTGAATTCAGAATTAGGATTAGAGTTCAGACACCCTTGGGTATGGGATTTTTCCTTCAGGAGGGACCTTAATGTCGCATTACATTGCTTGGTGGCAGGGTTCCTGCTTCTGCAGGGCAGTGGGCACACTGCTTAAGAAAACTCCATTTTCCAGGATTCCCCCTTTTTTTTGGATCTTTTTCGCAAGTGGTCTCACTCGCACTGGTCTCAGCTTTCTGTTCCCAACCTAATGAACACAAACACAGCTCTTCATGTTCACTCCTGCCCATAGCTGCCCTTTGGAGCTCAGGGTTGGGTTTCCCTTCTCTGCACGAGGAATCGGGGCTTGCTGTGAGCTGCTCGCTGTGATCTTCTAAATACCGTCTGTGCTCTGCTCCTTCTGGGCTCGCTCAGACTGCACTCATCCAATGGTACTGTGTAGAGGTGCTACTGAACATGTATTGTCCTCTTTCTCCCTTTCTTTCTTCATCTCTTTGTTGCATTTTGTTTTTTTTAATCACATTAATTTGCCTTGATATGCTGGAGCTTCTGCAGTTCTCTTCTATTGCCATGAAACCACGCGCAGACAAGACCTCACCAGCTGGGTGATGACAGAGGATCCTGCAGAGAATGTACAAAGCTTTCGAATGGCTGCCAGAGACGTTCAGCCTCAAGTCATCCAGCACAAACCTGCCTCAAAATTCACAAAAATTCACCTTTTCTGGTCCACAGCATCTTGTGTTATTCTCAGGAATGCCCTCACTGCTCCTTGGGCTGAAGGTGCCATACAAGCTCCATTGGTCTGCCTGACACCAGAACAGTGTCCCCATCACAGTCCTCGCATGCCTGGGAGATTTAAGCCTTATCCCACACCCACTGGACAAATTACCTAATTACCAAAATTACCATCGCAACACCTGAAAAACAACGAGCTTTCCCCAAAGAGCCTGGGTTAAACACAGAGATTTTTCTCTGGGGTTTATGTTTTAGGGATGGGACTCCCAAAGCACATCAGAAATGATGTGGGGCCCAAGCAACTCAACTTACACACACAGTTTTGTTGTGAGGAATGAAGCACAAAGCAGTGTGGTTTTGCTGAAGATTTAAATTTGAGAAATTTTGTTTTTCTCCCACATTCCAGGAAAATAACATTTGATAACTCTAAATAATAGATTAATTTGAGGAAATCATTGTTTTATCTTGCAGCGGTCAGATTAATTTTCTTTTGTGCTAGATATCTGCCTATGGCAGGTGTGGATATAATAAAGAAAAAGTTGGTTGAAATGCAGATATCAATTTGTTGTAATTTTCTGTGTTTCGAGACAACATGTCATTTTCTATTTCTGCTTTAATACATTCTTGCACCATCGCTTCCCTTCGCAGGGCCTCCAAGCTGCTCTTCAAGCAGCTTTCACATGGATGCAGCACTCTGCAGGGTTGTCTATGGGCAGGAGATGCATCACCCCTTCACCGCTCGCTGGAAACTCCTATTTCACATTACACAACGTAAAGGGTGTTGGGTGGTGCACTTGGACTCAGGTAACTCTCCTCTGAACATCTGCAGCAAGGTGCAGGAATCCCAGTCAGCATAGTTTTTTATCTTTCTGCTGGCCACACACCTTGGCATTCAGTGCCACTGTAATGCTTCTCCTGTGTCAGACGCCTTAAAGGTTGCCAAATATCTAATGTCTCACCCCAAAGGGACCAGAAATTGCCCTGTAGTTGTGAGGACTCAGCTTCTCATCCCAAGAACAGACCTGTGTGACTGCCGAGCCCGTCTCAGCTGTTTCCCATCCATGTTTCCTCCCAAGCCCATTGTGGTGGGAAATCGCGCCATGGTAACTGAGTTCACTCTTGCAGGGTTCACTGACAGCCCCAGCCTGCAGGTGGTCATCTTCATGGTGTTCCCCATGATATATGTTGCCAACCTAACAGGAAATCTTGGGATGATCCTCTTAATAAACCTCGACCCCAGGCTTCACACCTCCATGTACTTCTCCCTAAACCACCCGTCTCTCCCAGAGGTCATCTACTCATCCTACATCACCCCAAGGCTGCTCCTCAGCCTCCTGGCAGGGAGAAGAGCCACTTCCAACGTGGGGTGCCTGGTCTAGCTTTGTGCCCACATGTCCTCCTGGCTGCCATGGTGTACAACTGCTACATGGCCATCTGAATCCTATGGGGCACAACACCTCCACCCGCACCTCCCACCTCCAGGAGATCGAGCAGCCTGGACCAAACAGCATCCGTGCTCTCCAGTGTGGTGACCCCCATGCTGAGCCCCCTCATCCACGGCGTGCAAAGGAGGAAGGCACTGAGACACGAGCATAGCTTGTAGACGAGCAATGCCAAGTCAGGTGTTCCATGGAGTGAGATGGGAAGAAGGGAAAGCCACAGCAGTGGTTTGGGGGGATCGGTGCTAGAGCAAGTGGGAGGCACCCACCCAAAATGTGGGTGAGCCCCATGCTGAGGTGTGCTTTCAGTTTTGGAGGGATAGAAATGAAAGCTGAAGCACAGGATGAAAAAGGAGAAGAAAAACATAGCTTTATTTCCTTCTCTCTGATTTATGACCTCCAGCAAATTTGAAGGGAAATTCATTTTCTTTGTAAACGACTGGTTTTCCTGGCTGATGGACATCATCAGACCGCAGAGAATTCCAAGCACTCCCATCAGGGATGCTTTACAGCAGTTCAGCCAGAAGCTGTTGCACAAAGAGGGGCAAATACTCACTGAAAAAGGCTGGTTGTCACCTACATCCCATGCTGCATCCCACACACACTTTTGACTTGTTTTGTGGTATCTATTGGTCCTGTTCCTCTGGCTGCCGCTCAGGGGGCTCATCGTGTAAGACAGCGCAATGCAGAGCTCCGGCACCCACTTACCAGGAATGGGCCAAGCAGGGATTTAATTACTAAAGCACAAGAGAGACCGGCCTCCGTCAGAAAGGTGCCCTGGGCTTTGAAGGCTTTGGAACAACCCTCCCTGGACGGAGTCCCCCAAAAGCCAGGCGCAATGCAGTGCTGGGAGATGAGCACAGCCAGCCACTCGGGGTGGGGGAATGGACCACCTTAGAAGGAAAACTTTAGCACACTTTTATTGATAGAGAGTGTATTGACAATTTTGTGTAATTAAACAGTGTATGCATTTAAATAAACTTCATGTGAACAGTGTTCTAGTTCTCACTGTCATTTCCTCAGATCACGTTCAGTTGTCTCAGCAGGCGTGAGCACACCTCTCACTGGAGGAGAAACTGCCCCAGATTGCGGTGCCCTGCTCGGTCTTGGCTTCATTCCCATCCCTGAGGGCACTTTTAAAAATGGGAGTGACAAGTGAGCCAAGCCTTGCTTGCATTGCAATCTCCTTGCTGCCTCTTCCCTCCCAGATGTCCTCTTCCTAACTCATCATTGCTTCTTACCCTGCTGTGGCTATCAGCACCGTACAGCAAGGTCCCCAAACTCTCTCTTTCAGAAATGGTCATTCCAGGATGTCGGCACTTGGTTGTTTCACATCCCAGTAAGTGTTTACCTGGTCTCTAATTAGCCATAAATTTTCTGGACCGTTTGTGGTGAGCATGTAACACAGAAACCAAAATGAATTCATTGCCTTTGAAAAACATGTATACAAACATATACACACCTATACTATGAGATGTTGGGGTCCTTTTTAATGATATTGGCTCACATAGTGGGAGATATTGTTATATCTTAAAGCTATAGGCTAACAGTCTGTGATTTGTTCCACACTTGAAGGAAAAAAAAAAAAAAAAAACAGACCACAAGAGGAGACAGCACTAGATGTGGTTAAAATTGTGCAGACTGTGAAAGAGAAGACAGAGGAGCAGGCTAATGGTGATGAGGGGAGACCATGAGCTCTGTAACACCCAATTTCTCCCCCTGCTTTCCAGCGAGACAGCTCTGCTCACCCTGTCCAATCCAAAGTTTTAAAGCAAGGGAGGTTCATTGGCAACACTCCATACTGCTGCTGCCACGGAATTCCCCTCATTTATGTCATCACAAGGAATTAAGGGCCATGAAGCACGAGACAAGCTGTAAGAGGAAATGCTTTTTTTTTCTTTTTTTTTTTTTAAACACTGATTCCACCCATGGTTAATCCAGGAGGGACAGTAAGGTTATGAGCAGTCAAACCACCAGCAGTTGAATTACACTCTGTCAAATGCTGGGCATGGTACATGTGTACTGAATTCCTCTAGGTACACATGTGGGCTCTGTGCATGCAAGAGAGAAAACAGAGGAGAAAGCATCTGTAAAAAAAAAAAATAAATAAATAGATAGATAAATAAATAAAAATAGAATTAATCTGTGTTTTGTTACTAAACAAAAATGAGATTTTTTTCCCTTCCTTTTCAGAAAAAAATAAAATAAAAAGTGTATTTTTTTCACTACAAGCCACTGATGGTTGCAGCTACAAAGAGTATTCAGAAGTGAGAGGTTTCGTGTCCATGAAGGTAGAAAAGAAAACCAGTGGTGTGATTTGTTCTCTGTAGAGAAAAGCAGTCGATTGCAGATGGGGTTATGAGTGATCTTACTGGTAAACCTGGACACATTTTGCCTAAATATGCACATTTGCAATTTGGCTTGCTGACAAATAGTCTGGCACAGCCACATTACTATCCAATCTATGGTACTATTTATGGTTTTTAAGTCACAAAACTTCTGGTATTCAAGTGAACCTTCCAAAACCTCCCATTTTCCTATGGGCTAAACCTCACTCTAGTAAAGTTTATGCCTAGCCTAAATTATTCATGTAGGCTTTCTTAGTAACTAGCAGAAAGAAACAAGAGGCTGCAGAGTGACTCCTCCTAAACTGATGGTGTTCGGCTGCCCAGAAGTATTTGTAAATACTGATTAATTTATTAGTGGAGTTGCTCTGGTGACACCAAATTTTTCAGTTCTGTGAGACAAACATTAACAGGCCTGCAGACAAATTACACAATTTGCTGTAGCAAAAACACACACACACAAATATATATACATATATATTCGAAGGCCAATCTGCTACTGCAAATGCCAACCACACCGGTCACATAACTTACAACCTCATTTATTTACACTGTTCAGGTTCTTTTCCTGGCTCTGAGTCTCCTCAAAGCCTCCTTCACCTCCTGGTTCCTCAGGCTGTAGATCAGGGGGTTCAGCATGGGGGTCACCATGGTGTAGAGCACTGCAACCCACTTGTCTTCTTCTCTCGACTTGAGCGAGCTTGGCTTTAAATAAACAAAGAGGCCGTTCCCGTAGAAAATGCTGACAGTGGTGAGGTGGGAGGCACAGGTGGAGAAGGCTTTGCACTTGCCCTCGGCTGAGCGGATGCTCAGGATGGTGGAGATGATGGCGATGTAGGAGACCAGGACAAAGAGGCCGCTGGAGACGCCGAATAAAAATGTCGGAACTGTTATTGTAAGAGAAGTGAGAGTACTGTCAGATGAGGAGAGAGATACCAGCAGAGAGAGGTCACAGAAGAACAGGTTGACCACGACGGAGCCACAGAAGGACAGATTAAACATGCCGATGATTTGCCCCATGCCATTCACCAGCCCGGTCAAGTAGGAGCCACCCACCAGCTGGACACAGAGCCTCGGGGACATAAGGACCGAATAGCGCAGCGGGTGACGAACGGCCATGTAGCGGTCGTAGGCCATCATGGCCAGCAGGAAGCAGTCGGTGACCAGGAAGACACCGAACACAAGGACCTGGGTGACACATCCCATGTAGGAGAGGGGCTTCTGCCTGACCAAGTCAGCCAGCAGCTTGGGGGTGACAACTGTGGAGTAGAGGAGGTCTACCAAAGCCAGATTGCCCAGGAAATAATACATGGGGGAGTGGAGCTGAGGGCTGGTCCTGATTAATATGATTATCCCCAGGTTCCCTAGCAAAGTCATGAGATAAACTGCCAGAAAGACCGTGAAAAGGGTGAGCTGAAGCTCTAGATTTCCTGTGAACCCCATTAAGCTGAATTCGACTGTCTGCGTGCAGTTTCTCCCTTGGCTTTCCATGAATGAGCACAGCAGAAGATAGTGAATAAGCTTTTGCAAATTGTCTATGGCTGAACTCACGAAACCAATACTGCAGCCCAAAAAGCTGGACCTGGAGTGGCTGTCACAGGTGGCATCCAGGAAATACAGTCATGAAAGACAGCCTGATCCTAAGAGAGAGAATCACAGCTAGGTTCATCAAAAATGACAAAGGAAAAATAAATAATGGATAAATAAAATCATCACTGCACATGCAAAATCACATATATCAAGAAAATATCTGTGGTCCATCCCTTAAAGTCCCTCCCAGACGGATCCCGACTTTCCCTCCATCAATAATCTTTAAAAAGAAAAAATATCTAAAAACATCCTGCCCTAGGTCATCCTCAGTTTGGAATTTACCTCTATGAATTCTTCTCATCTTAATATTTATCTGTTATCTATAGAAGTCCCTGTTAAACCTCATGAAAACAGCAAGCGAGGGCAGCATTGCTTCTTCTACTTAATAGAAGAATACTTAATTCTTGCACATCACCAGCCCTGTGAATCGCAGTGTTGTTCAAAATTACACAATTTATCTCTATTCCCACAATGGTCCTTTCTTCCTCCTCCCCCTGTGACTTCTCTGAGACATGCAGCTATGAAGCAACTCTGCAAAGGGACTTCTCTAAGAAGCTGTCTTCACCTAATATTGCCTTATGGGATCTGGAGTCATCACTGCTTTGGGACCCAGGGACTTGAGGAGCAGTCCCAGCCCCAGGGAACTCATAAAACTCACCTTTGCTCTAAGGTGCAATATTAAAAAACGTTTATGTGCTAAGGCAAAATGAAGTTGGCTTGGTTTTCCTCTAGCTCTGAGAGAAAAGGGTTGGTCTCCAGGTTCCAGCTCTCCGGGAATTATCCACTCCTTTTTATTCAAAGGAGAATAAATATGTGTCTCTGTTTTTGTGCCTTTGCTTACCCACCAACTTTAGTAGGGACCTCCAGAATGGGATTCGTTGTACCCCATTTCATAATCAGCACAGATTGAGACCCAAAGCTCAGTGCCTGCTGTTACCGTGAGCCTTGCAGTGAACACGGCTCCGGCCAACGCAGTCAGCAGGGCCGATGCATCTCTCAGCTGATGACTGCTGGTGTCTGACCTGGACCACACCGATGTACGTGACCAAATCTCCCTCAGCCACAAAGGGCACTGACATACAGAGTCACGGAATCATGGAACAGCTTGGGTTGGAAGTGACCTTAAAGCTCATCTGGTTCCAACCCCCCTGCCACAGGCAGCGATGTTACCCACCAGACCAGGTTGCTCCAAGCCCCATTCAGCCTGGCCTTAACTTCTGAAGTTCAAGGCCCTGACTTTGCTCTTTGCCAGGCTCATGTTCCTCAAGGTCATTAACTCCTCAAGCGCATGGTTGCTGCAGCCCAGGCTGCCTCTGATGTCAACCTCCTCACCGAGTTAATCCGCGCTGGTGAGCACCAGGCCCCATAATGCATCTCCTCTGGCTGGTTGGTGACACGATGCTGCTTGATGCTAAGAGCCACGTCCTTTCCATTTGAGGTGACTCCCAGCCCTAATCACCGAGTAAAAAAGGGGACGTGGATCCTACACCTGAGATAGTGGCATTTGCTCGGGCTTACGTTTAAATCAGATTTAACCAGAATTAAGGTAGCTCCACCTAAAACAGAGAGCTCCAGCGGATCTCTAAGATCCAGCACCTGCTTTCTGCAGGGTACAATTTCAGAAGCAAGACCCTGAAGACACAATAACCAGGGTTAAACCACTGTTTGTTGCCTTATTTCTGCCTCCTTAAGTAAAACAAACTTCAGCTGGAAGCTCATTTGCATCTAAAGTAGGAGGAGCGTTTGAGACGACACAGAGACAAAGCTACAACAGTTTTTGAGGACGTATCCTGCCCGTCGAGAGGAGAGGCTGCCAAAGCAACTGGCAGCCCAACAGAGCAGATGCAGGTGCCAGCCCCATCTCTGCTCGCTGCTCGTTTGCTCCCCACTCGTCAGGATTAGGAAGCTCTTTCTGGTTTCCCCAAGGACAGCAGGCACGGCTTGCAGGATGGGCAGGAAAATGGTGTCATTTGGCTCTGTGAGACAGGGCTCAGTCAGGAAGCCACAAAGAGCCAAGCAGACGTGCTGGAGCCACAGACTTGTATTTTAGCACACCAAAAGTTCTTGTTTGCATTTAAATTCAGAGGAGGGTGGAGGTGAGACTGGCTGGACACAAAGCCTGGGGGCCATGTTCATTAAATATTGTATTTCCCGCACTGCCAAATAACAGCCGCAGGTCACAGCAGCAAGACGAGGCACGCTGGGGCCATAAACAAAACATTAAAATAGCGTAGAAGCTTCTACAAAAAGAAATATGTGGCAATTGTCCCTTTGCCTAGGTTAAACAGCATCCTGAGGATGGCAGTGGTGGAGCAGCAGGAGCACGGGGGATCGGCAGTGCACCAAGAACTTCACTTTGCCTTGATACCACCAGCAAGTGCCCCACAGGCTTCACGTTAGGGCCGAGGAAGGAGCTCAGGCTGAGATTTCCTAGGGTGAATTTGCCACATGGGAAACCCCAGTGAGGTGCCCCCCTCGGCAGGGCGGCTGCAGAGCTGATAAGCCAGGAATGGGAGGGCGAACCCTGAGAGGGAGACACCCAGCGCGCTCCGAAAGTGTGTTTGCTCCACAGTGATGGGAAAGACAACGATGGGCTGGATTAAAGAGTAACCAGGAGTTATCAAGATTCTCAGGAAACAAAGGAGGACTCAGACCCGCTGCCTAACATGTCCCTGAACGCATAGGTCTGGGCTAGCCGTGTGTCAACAGATCATCAGGTCACCGCCATCCAGATTTGATTTAATCCAGATAAGCAGCCTCTGCCCTGCCGCACCGCCAACCCAAACTATTGCATGGCCCTAGGGTATCACCAGAGCTCCAGGCGTCACCACAGTCCTTACAGATGGTATGGTATGGCTGAGGTGAAACCCAAACTGGAGCATTTGTTGTTTTTTTTTTTTTCATGCACACAGTGAGGCAGCACCGGCTTGTGCATCGTCTGCAGGAAAGCAGCAGGAGAGGCTTCAGGGCAGGCATCGGCACCAGTCCAGGCTGGCATGGGTGCAAATTTGGGTGGTTTGGGGCCTGAAGGAGAAGAGCACCATGGTTCCCATGAGCTATTGTGGGCAGGGTACCATGGGGACCATGCCTTGTCTCACTGTCCACGTGAAGACCAAAGGCAAAGGAGTGGAGCAGTGGGCAGGGGCTGTTTGGTAGCACCTACCCTTGGAGGGAGCCCTTGCTGCAGTACACAAATGCTTTGCATGCGTGCCTTCATTCACAACAGAGGTCACCTGACCACCATACTTAATTTTTTATCTGTTAATCATTGAATGAGATTTGAGTATAAACAAGGAAAAACATTTCCCACGTAGCATACCAGTTAGTTGCTGTCATCTTTCTTTTTCTTGACAAAGGTGTTTCCGTCCTGAGGCCAGCTTTGCTGGCCCTTAACGACTTTACAACACTTCCTTGAAAGAGAGCTAGATTTCCTGGAACAACATGATTCACCTCGTTTGCCCCGATGTGCTGAGCAGAAGGGACAGCCTATGCTGCTCATTGTGAGAAAAACAACTTATTTAACCAAAAAACTGAGCACATCACTCACATCTTTATTCTGCTTAGCCATACGTGTACAACATACAATATCTTTTCATTTTTGTGAGTCTCCTCAAAGCCTCCTTCACCTCCTGGTTCCTCAGGCTGTAGGTCAAGGGGTTCAGCATGGGGGTCACCACGGTGTAGAGCACTGCTGCGTGCTTATCATCCCTTGAGCTGGCCTTTAGGTACATAAAGATTGATGTCCCGTAGAAGATGCTCACAACAGTCAGGTGGGAGGCGCAAGTAGAGAAGGCTTTGCACTTGCCCTCGGCTGAGCGGATGCTCAGGATGGTGGAGATGATGGCGATGTAGGAGAGCAGCACAACAAGGCCACTGGAGACGCCGAATAGAGATGCTAAAGTCCTTAGCATAATTTGGTTGAGGGTGGTGTCAGAGGTAGAGAGTGATATCAGAGGGGAAATGTCACAGAAGAAGTGCTCAACGATGCTGGAGCTGCAGAAGGATAAACGCAACATGCCAATGGTCTGCCCCATGCCATTTGTCAGCCCCATGAGGTACGAGCAGGTCACCAGCTGGAAACAGCATTTTGGGGACATGGTGACCGAATACAGCAGGGGATGGCAAATGGCCACGTAGCGGTCATACGCCATCATGGCCAGCAGGAAGCCCTCAGTCACCCCCAAAAGGTCGAAAATGAACACCTGAGCTACACACCCAGCGTAAGTAATGCACTTCTTCTCCGACAGAAAGTCAGCCAGCATCTTGGGGGCGATAGCGGTGGAAGAACAGAGGTCTACAAAAGCCAGATTGCCCAGGAAATAATACATGGGGATGTGGAGCCGCGGGCTGGCCATGATTAACACGAGCATCCCCAGGTTCGCCAGGATGGTGACAATATAGATGAGCAGAAACAGCAGGAAGAGGGTAGCCTGAGCCCCGGGGTTGTCGGCGAGCCCTGTTAGACTGAACGCGGTCACTCGGGTGCAGTTACTTCCTGCCATTAGCTCAACGCACGCTTTCTGCGTGAAGCACGATCGTGATCTCCTTGCTGGCAGTTTCTTCTGCTACAGGCAGGTATCTCCCAGGCAAAAAGCCCTCTCCCCAGCGGGCCCTGTTTGGAGACAAGACCTAAAGGAAGATTTCAGGCACGGATCAATTAGAGACAGCTTGCCGAGAGACATAACGCCGCGCGGGTAACACAAACAGGGTGCTGCAAAACCCAAACTCTGCTTGAGCTGCACAGCACGGCTGGCGCTCACTCTGAGGCCATCCCACTCGAGCTGAAACAGGGACAAATGCAGTGAAAGGCAGAGAAACACAGTGCTCTTACAGTGTGGCACCAATTATTCACCCTTGCTCTCTTAGGCACATGCCACCCACCTGCTTCTTCCTTCTTTGCTGGGATTTCTTCTTAACTGTGAGCCCTGGGGACACAGAGGTTTCTCTTGGCTTCCTGATAGCCTCTTTTAGCTATAATTTTTTTTTCTGGTTCTCTCTCCTGTTTTTAGAGAAATGGGGATTTTTCTAGAGCAACAGTCAACCCCAAAAGCTGAACAATCCCGCCTTGAAAATACTTTTTGGGGAAAAAAAAAAAAAAACACCCTTTCAACCTGCCCCCTGCCTTAGGGAGTGAGCTCCATGGGTGTTCTTTACAGGAAAGCTTCTGGTCCCCATCCAGCAGCCCTTCGTGGCCAGTGGGCAGAGGAAGCCCCCCGAGTGTGCCCTCCTCTCTCCCATGGAAAGCAAAGGCAAGGCTCAAAGAACAAAGCTGAGCATACGATGCTTTGCCCAGCTGAGCCACGCCAGCAGTGCCCACAACCTCCCTGTCCCACAGCCACGCACGGATGCTCACAGCGCAGGTGCCCGGCGGTGAGGGACACAAAACCCACGCGCGTGTCCTTATCGCTTGCCCTCTCTGAGCTATTTCCTTCTTGCAAGAGAAAACTGGGTGAGATGGGCGCTGCGAGGCTCTTACATTTTGGAGGTGTCTCCTTCTGCTTCCCTGGTGAGGACCTCGGGGATGGACACAAAGACATGCCTGCCCGAGGCTCTGCGGGGCAGCTGGGTATCTAACCACCATCAGCGAACGCCCCCACTATCACGTCACCCAGGGATTTGGGGGCCGAGAGCCCCAGGAGAGGGGCAAAGCCCAAAGCAGGTCATTATCCTATCTCTGCGCACCTTGGCTTGGAGAAGCAGTGTACCCAGAGGAGATGACAAGATCAAGGGGGCTTCGGGCTCTCGTTAAAGCAAACCCCAGACCACCACGCGGCCGGCCATGTCCGCTGCTTGAACACCCCAAAGGTCACAACAGCTTCACCAGTGTGCAGATTGACGTTATCACGACAGGGAGCTGGGCACGGGCGACAGAACACTTTTCCACCTATCTTCAGCTCCCTGTATGCAGGCCAATAGCTTGCAAATTTAGCTACGAGGAGCCGGTGGGAGATGGTGGTGACCTCGCTAAAGCCGAAGCAAATATCCCCCACTGCTCTCCTTATTGCCCACAGGGCCACCACCTCAACATCCAAGCCACCCGGGTGGGTTGGGTGTGATTTCCCCTCGGTAAGTCCACGTTGGCTCCTCGTTGCCACCTTCTTGTCCTTCCTCTGCCTGCAAAGGGTTTCCAGGATGGTTCCTTCCGTGACCCTGCTGAGGCTGTGCGCAGCCCTTCTACGCTCCGTGATGCTTGGGGTCGCGCCTGGCTTCGTGGCGAGGAGAAGCTGTGCCAAGTGGGGTCAGGTTAGGCAAGTACCAGGCCCAGATGTACCACCTTGAGAACCTCGGGCTGTAGGAAGCCCCCTGCGGGGCACCAGTGGGCAAGCACCCAAGTGCCAGCGGAATCTCTGCATTCATGGCCCCAAAATAGGAGGCTTGCAGCCCTGGGAAGGAAGAAGTGAAACTGAATGATGCTGACACCCCGAAGCAGCCACTTTCACAAGCCTTGTGGTTTTTTTAAGCCAACCACCCCATTTTCTGGCATCTGGAGGCCTCTCTCCCAAGGAGCAGCTGCTAAAAGCCAGGTTTGCTGCACGGTGTCCAACCCCCCAGTCCCAAAACCCCCTGCTGATGGTGACTGGAGAGGTTACCTTGGGCAGCCTTTGCTGAAAACCAGGGGAAAGCAGAAAAATCGGCTGCGGGGGCCACGACACCGTGGCTCAGCCGTGCCGAGCCCCTGCCTCTGCTGTCACATCGCCGCTCGCACCTCCTCATCTCCCGCTCGATGCCGGCCCGCGGCTGACAGCGGGAGATGGATGGGGCCGAGCCAGCGCCGCAGGGGATGCAGGCGGGGCGGTGATGGATGGGGGGGCTCAGAGAGGTGGTGCCCCCCACACACAGTCTGCTCCGGTCCCGCTCCCCAAAACCCGGTGCTTCTGGGGTGCTGATCCCAAAGGCGGCGTCACCGTCACCCCAGCTGTGTTAGGGGCCCCATGGCATTTGGGGACTCGCCCCTACTCTGTAGCACCGGTCACATCCCCGCACCTGCTCCTTCCCCAGCCCTGGGTACCCCCAGACCCAGCTGAGGGTCCCAAAGCCACCGCTCATCCCTCGTCCATCACCGTCGCATCAAGGCGCGAAGGCAGCGTGGGAGGGGGGGGGGGCTGTGCTCCCACCGCCCCCGAGGCCCCGCTGCTGCTCCAGCCCCCTCGTCTCCACCCCCGAGCAGGGGGATAAAACCCCCTCGGTGTGCTGGGGGGGCTGCAGTCCAGAGCTGGTGGAGCCGCGGCCGCATCCTGCCCACCCATGACAGGTAAAACCCACCCGTGGCACAGCCGTGCCAGGGTCCCTGCATGGTCCCCGCGACGCTCAGCCAAGGGGTGCACTCGGTCTATTCAGGGTGCTGGCTGCCCCACACGCTGCAGGGCAGGCGCGTGGTCCAAACCACATAATTGTGGGGCGGCGGTGGGGTGGGGGGATGAAGCCATGCCATGCCGTGCTGGGGACCCCCCAGCCCTCCCCGTGAATGAGGCTGGGGGTGCATGGGGTCATTTCCCAAAGAGGGGGTGCAGGAACCACAGCGCCCATCGCCCCCCAACCCCGCAGCCTTCCTGGCCATGCCGGGCGAGGGCCCCCCCTCAGGCGCCATCCCTGGGTGGGCGTGCGAGGGGCCGGGGGCCGGCGGCAAGAACCGGCGCGTGTGCCACGCTGCGGCACGGCTGGAGATGGGCAGCCTCTGGGAGGAGTTCAACCGCCTGGGCACCGAGATGATCGTCACCAAGGCAGGCAGGTAGGTGGTGAGGAAGGGTGCGGGGGGGTCCCAGGGCAGAGGACGCCCCCACAGCATTCCCCTCCCCGCAGGAGGATGTTCCCCACCTTCCAGGTGAAGCTGTCGGGGCTGGACCCGTCGGCCGACTACGTCCTGCTGATGGACTTCGTCCCGCTGGATGACAAGAGATACAGGTGGGGATGGGGAGGGCTGGGGGCACGGGGGCCGCGTCTCGGTGGTGCTGAGCCCCCCCCCGGCCCCGCAGGTACGCCTTCCACAGCTCCTCCTGGCTGGTGGCCGGCCGTGCCGACCCGGCGGCCCCCGGCCGCGTCCACTTCCACCCCGACTCGCCCGCCAAGGGGGCCCAGTGGATGCGGCAGATCGTCTCCTTCGACAAGCTCAAGCTCACCAACAACCTCCTGGACGACAACGGCCACGTGAGGACGTGCCGGGGGGGGGCACACGGCGGCAGGGGGGTGGCGAGGAAGGGGGATGCCCACCGCCCGTCCCCTGTGTCCCCCCCCAGATCATCCTCAACTCCATGCACCGCTACCAGCCCCGCTTCCACGTGGTGCTGGTGGACCCCCGGCGCGACAGCGAGCGCTTCGCCCACGAGAACTTCAAGTCCTTCAGCTTCCCCGAGACCCAGTTCATGGCAGTGACGGCTTACCAGAACCACCGGGTGAGCTGGGGCCAGGGGCGGGGGGAGGACACAAGGGGGTGCCCCCCACCCCACGCCCCGTGACCCCCCGATCCCCGCAGATCACCCAGCTGAAGATCGCCAGCAACCCCTTCGCCAAGGGCTTTCGGGATGGGGAGCCCGAGCCATGGTAAGACCCTGGGTGCTGCCATGATGCCACGGTGATGGGCTCCGTGCTGCCTGCCCTGAGCCACCCCCATCTCTCTTGCAGGTGTGGGGGCACGCTGCCCCCTCCCCGGGCTGCTGCACAGCAGAAAGGTCGGGGGGCTGGGGGCCGCGCTGCCCCCCCGCTGCTCCCCCAGGGCCGTGGGACGCTGGCAGCCGTGGCCCCCCCTGGCTTCCCCGCACCGCCCTTCCAGCCCCTCGCATACCCCCCCAGCGTCTACGTGGGGGCCAAGCCCCGCGCCGGCCCCTACCCGCTGCCCCCCCTGCGGCCAGCCAGCTTCAGCAGCGCCGCGAGCACCTTCGGCTATGGGCAGCAGTGAGGGGGGACCCCCTGCGCCCCCCCCTTGGACCCTCACCCAAGGAGAGGATGGAGACAGGGAGCTGGGGGGAGCCAGGGGGGCTTTATTCACTGCGGAAGCCTCTGGGTTTGGAACGGAGAGGAGGAGGCCTGGGGGGTGCTGCAGCCGGCCCCCCCCCAGCCCCATGGCTCTGGGGGGTTCCCAGCGATGCTGTGAGCCCCCCAGGTCCACGCAGCACGGAGCGGCTTGGCTACTCCCAGGAATCAGGCACGAAGGCGAAGGGGCACAGCTTGTAGCCAGCACCCACGTAAAACTTGTTCTGGAACTCCACCCTGCCGAGGAAGGGGGGGGCACGGTGAGATCCAGCGGGTCCTACGGGGGTCCCGTCCCGCCGCCCCCCCCACCAGGCTCACCAGTGCAGCCGGAGGGCGTGCAGGAAGGCGGAGAGCCCCTCCATCACCAGCAGGATGGCCACGGTCAGCACGGCGAAGACAGCAAAGACAGGCACCAGCACAACGCCGCCCACGTAGCTCAGCCGCACGAAGCCGTTGCGCATCACCATGGTCCACAGGACCTCCGAGAGCTCTGGGGGGGCAGCAGGGGGACAGTGAGGCTCAGCCCGGCCCCAGGGGGGGTCGTATGGGGGGGGGGACTCACGTGCATGGGCCAGGCTGAGCGCCCAGAGCCGCAGGTAGGAGGCGGTGTTGGAGATGCAGCCCAGGCAGTACTCGATGGTGTGGATGGCTTGGTGCATGAAGACCTCGGAGAAGTCCATGTGCTGCGGGGACAGAGGTGGGACGTTGTGTGTGTGTGTGTGTGTTTTGGGGGGGGTCTGGACACAGCCCGACCCCCTCACCCACCCCCAGCCCTCACCTCAGCGTCGGGGCCGTGCCCCCCGCTCTCCACGTCCTCCTTGGTGGCGTTGACGGAGTTGCCGGCCTCCTGCCCCTCCAGCAGCGGCTCCTGCTCTGCCGCTGCCACCGGCTGCACGGGGACATCGGCACCAGTCAGGCCATGCCATCGCACCCCCTGCCCCATCCGAACCCCCCGCCCTGTCCCCAGCCTCACCGTGGGGTGGCCTGTCTTCCGCCTGCGCCGCCGGCAGCACAGGTACAGGGGCGTCCCCAGGAGCAGGACGGGCACCGACGCCAGCGCCAGCACCACCAGCACCATCTGCACTGGCACCTGCACGCGGCACACGGCGTTACAGGGTCCCACCAGCACCCACATCCCACCCAACCCCACCAGGCGGTGTGGCCGGGCTCAGCCCAGCTCGTGATGCTGGGCGGGGGTCCCGGAGGTGCTACCTGCCCCTCGTAGAGCGGGAGGTTGTCGGCGTTGGAGGTGAAGAGGAACATGTCGATGAAGTGGATGAGGATGCTGGGAGCCACCCGGGAGTCAGCGGCGCCGAACTTGATCCACTTGTAGAAGATGAGGAAGACGAGGTAGCCGAAGAGCGCCAGCAGGAAGACCACCTCGGGCAGGAGCTCCAGCACCAGCCGGTGCCGCTGCTGGAAGTGCCTGTGCAGGGGGCACCAGCCGGGCTCGCCACGCTTGCACCCAGCTCTGACACAAGGGAGCACGACCCCCCTTGCCCACCCCACCCTGCCCCGGGTGAGTCCAGCCCCGGCCCCCTTGGCACGACGCGGTGAGGGGGACTCACACGTGGTTGAAGACACCCAGCAGGACGCCGAAGCCCATGTGCACAATGCCCAGCACCACCGACATCTTCATCTTGAAGGAGTTGAGGAAGTTGAGGTGGTTGGTGGCCAAGCTCCAGATCTGCCAGGGGCAACGCGGGTGAGATGCCGGGCCACCCCGCCGAGGGTCCCGTCCCGTCCTTGACCCTGCAGGACACTCACCGGGTCAATGCCAAAAGGATAGGGCCCTTGGAAGACGCCGGTAATGTTGGGGTCCAGGGTGAGGGATGGGTGGGTGGCGAGGTAGTCAGAGCTGCGGGCAGAGCAAGGGGGTCAGTGCAGGCAGGGACCCGGGGGGCTCACAGGGGCGGGGGGTCCCACCTCCAGGAGGAGCGGTTGGCCATGGTGGCCACACTCCAGGCTGAGGGGAAGATGACAGTGGCTTTGCTAAAGCACTCGTTGTAGATGAAGCCGGTGTAGATGGAGAAGGCCCCCATGAGCAGGATGAGGTAGCGCCCCTCGAAGAACGTCTGCCAGATCTGCGGGGGGCAAAACGTGGCTCCCTGCTACCGCCCCTGTCCCACGCTGTGCCCGTACCACACCACCCTGCCCACACCTCCAACCCTGCAGCCAGGTGGCCCTGTTCCACACCGACCCCATCCCATACCTCCAGCCCCATCCTGCACCTCCACGACCCCGTCCCGGCCCCCCAGCCCTGCCGCACACCGCGTCCCGCTCACCTCGTTGCTGGCCTGCCGCAGGCTGGGGCTGTTCTCGTACAGCACCATCCACAGGGCAAAGAGGAACATGAGCAGCCCGTGCCCCACGTCCCCAAACATGATGGCGAAGATGAAGGGGAACGTGATGATGGCGTAGGGCGCTGTGGGGGCACGGGCACTGCGTCATACTGGGCCACCCCCCAGCCCTGGGGTGCCAAGGGGAGGGTCCGGGGGTCCTTACCGGGGTTCACCTCCTGGTAGCTGGCCACCCCGTAGGCATCCACGATGCTCTGGAAGCCGGCAGTGAACTTGTTGGTGCGGATGAGGGTGGGGGGGCTCTCCATGGTGGGGATACGCTGCACGAAGCACTCCACGCTCGAGCCGCTCTTGTACTGCGGGGAAGGCACCCAGGGCCTGACCCCTGTGCCATGACGGGGGGGGGCCCGTCGGGCTGGGGGGCGCAAGCTGGGGGTGGCACGGGGATGCAGGGCACCAGGGGGTGGGGGACAAACCTCGCCCCATGACACATCCCAACACGGGACACGTCACGGGGGTGGCGCTTCTCACCCTAGCACAAAGACACTGCGGAACATGGGCATGAGGACATGGGGCCACCAAGCTATTCCTGGCACAAGGACACAGGGCCACCAAGCAATCCCTGCCATGTGGACACGGGGCCACCAAGCAGCCCTCGCCGCAGCGGGCACCCACCGATCCTTGGCGCAGGGCGTCCTGCACCTGGGTGAGGTCCCGCACAGGGCACCAGACCTCGGCGATGAGGCACTTCTCGGTGACGTCCAAGCTGCACTGGTTGAGGACGAGGTAGATGGCCTTCATCTTCTGCACCTGCACCCGCCACGTGGGCAGCGCCAGCACCACCTTGTCCAGCACCTGCGCCAGGTACTGCTCCGTCTCCTCCAGCACCTGCGTGCACCCAGACAGGGGGGTCAGGGATGGAGGGGTCCCAGTGCGGCCCCCCCAGACGCCCTCACGGTGCCCTGCTCACCACGCTGAGGTCCTGGATCTGGCTGTGCAGCCCGTTCAGAGTTTCCGCCCGGCTGGCCTCGCTCTCTGGGTAGGGGTACACCTGGCAGTGGAAGCTGGGACAGACAGACACCGCCGTGTCGGGGGGGGGGCAGTGCTAAATAAACCTTTTTGAGGCTGGATGGCATGAGGCTGCTCACTCACCAGTCTGAGATCTTGCGGATCTTCTGCCCGATCTGCTCGCCCCAGTAGGAGATGAGGAAGATGACCCAGGTGACGCTCTCACCCTGGGGACAACGTAGGTCATGTCAGCCCTGGCCACTCCATCCCCCTTCCCCGCCACCCCCCCTGGTGCTGCGCTCACTGTGTCCGGGTCCTCCAGGGGCTCAGGCATCTCCACGAAGCTGGCCACCAGGTAGCCACGGCAGGCGCGCCACAGCAGCCGCTCAAAGGCGCTCACCCGCCACGGGTGGATGACACCGGTCACAAAGCTGCGGGGACGCAGCATGGGCACTGGGACGGGCACGGCTCTGCCACTACCCCTGCCCTATTTCCAACCCGTACCCTACAGCTTTGTGCCTGCCCTGTGGCCTGTCTCCAACCCTTGTTCTACAGCCTTGTGCAGTGCCCCATGGCTCCTCTCCAACCCCTGTCCTACAGCTTTCCCAGGTGCCCGGTGGCCATGCCCCTGCCCAAGTCCTACCTTCAACCCTAACCCTACAGCCTCACTCACTATGGACACCCCTTTGCCCTTCTCCAACCCTTGTCCTACAGCCTTCCTAAATGCCCCATGGCCATGCCATTGCCCTGTGGTCCACCCCCAACCCTTGTCCTCCAGCCCACCATTGCCCCACAGCCCACCTCCAACCTCCATCCTCCACCATGCCCCTGCCCCATGGTTCACCTCCAACCCTCGTCCTGCAGCCGTGCCCCTGCCCCACAGGTGACAGCCTCCCCCCAGGAGACCCCTCGGGCCCCCCTTACTTGATCTTGCGGTCGAGGTGCTGGTGCACAGAGGGGTCGAGCAGAGGATCATGCTCGGAGAACGCCCGGGTCGACGGTGGGGATCCGGGGGGGCCCTGCAGTGTCGGGGAGCAGAGAGAGGAGGCTGGGGGTGGCGGGGCGCAGGGCTGCCACCCCAAGGCTGGGGGTGCGAGGGAGGGTCCCAGCACCCACCGGCAGGCTGGTGAGGCGCTGCCCCTCGCGCAGGACGTGCAGGTACTGGCGCAGGTCCCGCAGGTGCCCGCGCAGGGCGGCGCGGTTCCGGCTGACCTCCCGCAGCTCCCGCGCCAGCTGCTCCGACTGCTCCTGCACCCGCAGCGCCTCGCGGGCCAGCGGCGCCGGGGGGTTTTCAGGGCACGGCCCCAGCTCCCGCCCGGCCCCACGCAGCTCCTGCTGCAGGAAGGCTGCAAGAAAAGCAGTGGGAGAGGGGCTCGGGGAGGGTGGGACCCCCCGCTGGCAGCCCTGCGCCCCCCTCCCCGGCACTCACTGAAGGTCTTCTCCATCTCCTCGCAGCGCCGCACCTCGCCCACGAAGCGCCGCTGGAATGCGCTCACATGGGGGTTCAGCTGGGGAGGGAGGGGGCACGGTCATGGGGGTCTGGGGGACGGCGTGTGGGCCAGCACTGTACCACCACCTCCGGCACTCCACACAGCTCGCGCCAGTCCCCTGCTCCCATAGCACCCCAGCTCAACCCCCTGCACCCGGAGCCCCCAAACACCCCAACCCCTGCACCCGGAGCTCCCAAACCACCCACACCAAAACCCCTGCACCCAGGGCACCCAAACCCTTCCATCCCAACCCCCCTGCACCCAAAACACCCCAGGGTCCTGCACCCAGAGCACCCTAAATCATCCAAATCCAAACCCTTGCACCCATGGCACCCAAGCCACCCAATCCCAATCCCCTGCACCCCAAACGCCCCCAAACCCTTGCACCCAGACCACCCAACCCCCTGCACCCACACCCATCCATTCCAATCCCCCTGTACCCAGGGCAACCCAAACAGCTCACGCCCGTTATCCTGCACCCATGGCACCCCAATTACCCAAGCCCAATCCGCTGCACCCACGGCACCCAAACCTGTCCATCCCAATGCCCTGCACCTAAAATACCCCAAACCCTTGCACCCAGAGCACCCCAAATTACCCAGACCTAAACCCTTGCACTTGGGAGCACTCCAAACCACCCAAACCCCAAACCCTTGCACACAGAGCACCCCAAACCACCCAAACCTCAACCCTTGCACATGGAGCACCCCAAACCACCCAAACCCCAACCCTTGCACTTGGGAGCACCCCAAACCACCCAAACCCAAACCCTCGCACCCGGAGCGCCCCACACCCAATCCCCTGCATCAAAAGCACCCCAAACCGTCCAAACCCCAGCCCAAACCTTGCACCCAAGGCACCCCAAACCACCCAAACCCAAACCCTTGCACCCGGAGCACCCCGAATCATTCAGAGCACCCCCTGCACCCACGCCACCCGAAACCCCCCAGCCCGCCCTGCCCACCGCAGCCCACCCCGCCACCCCAAGGGCCGTCCGGGCGGGGGTCCCCACGTCCCCCTACGTACGTCCCTGAACTCGAGCAGCCCCCGCTCGCCCAGCTCGCTGACGCAGCTGTACGCCGAGGCCGAGTGCAGGAAGAGCTGGGCCAGGCAGACCTCCTCGCTGCGGAACAGGGACCCCATGGCGGCCCCCGGGGGGCTGGGGGGCACCCCGCTGGTCCCGGGGCACCCGGCTGGGGACGGAGGCGGGCGGTCAGGGCGTGGGGACGGTCCCGGGGGTGCCGGTGCCGGGGTTGCCGGTGCCGCTCGGTGTCCCCGGAGCTGGGGGTGCCGGGGACGGGGAAGTGCCGCGGCCCCGCGTAGCGCCCCGGTTGCACAACGCCCGACCCCCCCCGCCCCGCTCAGCTGCCTCTGAGTCAGGGTCAGCGCATCCCGGGGGGGGGCACCGGGACCGGGACAGACCCCCCCCAAACCCCTCCCTCCCAGCCCCGCCCCCCCCTGCACCGCTCCCCCCCCCCCCGGTACCGGGACAGCCCCGGGACGGCGCCGCCAGCTCCTACCCGGGTGCGCGGCGGCGGGGCCGGGGCAGGGCGCGGGGCCGGCCGGGCTCCGCACTTCCTCTTCCCCCAGGAAGGGCCCGGCCGCGGGGAGGAGGCACCGGCACCGGGAAACTGCCCCGGTCCGCGTGGGGAGCGCGGAGCCGGAACGCACCGCCGGCCGCCCCCGGGGCTCCCCCCCAAAAGGCAACCCGCTGATGTGCGGACCCCCGGTACCACGAAGCCCCCCGACCCACGCTGCTGTGCCTCCCCCTGCCCCACTCAGCTTAACCCCACGGCGCCCACATGCCCTCCCACTGGTGCTCCCCATGCTCCCGTGCCACCCCAAAACGGGGTACAGACGGGAGGCCGTCCCCAGCACCGGTGCCCCCCTCCCCGTGGCACAACCATGCTGCCCCCTCCACTGATGCACCCACTCAGGGGCTTCCCCAGCCCCAGGACTGGCAAAGATGAGACCAAGGCACAAGCTCGGGGTTAGGAAGGGGCCGGTGCTCCCCCCCCCCAGCACAGGGGGGCTGTGGCAGCACCTGAGGGCCCTTTATTATGGGATCAGGGGGGACATGGTGCAGCCCCGGCCGTCACCGGTACAGGTAATCGGCCTGGATGTTGGCCGCGATCTCGGCCTCCCACTTGTCGCCGTTGTTGAGCAGCTTCTCCTTGTTGTAGAGCAGCTCCTCGTGCGTCTCCGTCGAGAACTCAAAGTTAGGGCCCTGCCGGGACAAGAGACGCTCACCGTGAGACCCCCACTTCCCCGGGGAGCTCGGTGTCCCCCTCCCCGGGCTGGAGGCTCCACTCCCGGGCTCACCTCCACGATGGCGTCCACGGGGCAGGCCTCCTGGCAGAAGCCGCAGTAGATGCACTTGGTCATGTCGATGTCGTAGCGGGTGGTGCGGCGGCTGCCGTCGGCCCTGGGCTCGGCCTCGATGGTGATGGCCTGTCACCGAGGCGTGGGAGGATGGCATCAGGGGCTCCCGGGAGCCCCCAGTGACGGAGCAGGGGGGTGCGGGGGGCTCACCTGTGCCGGGCAGACAGCCTCGCAGAGCTTGCAGGCGATGCACCTCTCCTCCCCGGAGGGGTAGCGGCGCAGCGCGTGCTCCCCACGGAAGCGTGGGCTCAGCGGCCCCTTCTCAAAGGGGTAGTTGATGGTGGCCGGCTCACGGAAGAGGTAGCTCAGCGTCATGGCCAGGCCTGGGGGGGGGTCCGGTGGGAGCAGGACATCACCCCAGGGAACAGCGGGGCGACCGGGGGGGCACACGCAGGGCTGTGCTGCAGGGCTCACCTCGGAAGAGCTCCGTCCACAGCAGGGTCTGGGCGGCGCGGTCGGTGATGGACTTCATGTCCATGGCCGGCTCCTGGATGTTGACGTACTCTGCGGGGAGCAGGACACCGTCCCCACCCTGCACAGCGCGTGGGGACGGCAGCAGCCCCCTGCTGGGACGGGGGCAGGCGGGGGGTACTCACTGTAGCAGTCCCTGGGGGTGGTGGTGCTGAGCGGGCGCAGGTAACATGGGGGGGGCGGCGGGCCTGGGAGGGGGCAGAGGAGGGAGGTAAGGGGGGGGCGAGAGAACGGGGCCGTTTTTGGGGTGGGGGGTGCAGGGTGGCCGTTCTCACCTGTGCGGGCAGCCCGGTGCAGCAGGCGCAGCGCTGCCATGTCCGCTCCTGCCTGGGGGGGGGGGGCCGCGGGCTCCGAGTGCTGGGTGTTGGGGGGGGCACACAGGGGGCGGGCTGGCAGCAACGGGGGGGTGCAGCCCCCCTCACCTCCCCCGAGGGATACGGGTGTCCTGGCCGCCCCCAGCACCCCCCCCCCCCAACACCACACAGCACAGGGGCTTTCTGCCCCCCCCCAATTGACACACGCCCCCCCCAAAAAAAACCACCCAAGGGGCACAGATTTCGCCTCCCCCGCCCAAAACCCACCCAAGGGGCCCAGATTTCGCACCCCCCCCTCCCCAAAATCCACCCAAGAGGCCCAGATTTCGCCCCCCCCCCCAAAAAAAAAAAAAAACACCCAAGGGACCCATATTTTGCCCCCCACCCCCCCCAGCACCTCGCCCCCCCCCCCAGACGCCCAAAGGACCCCGGCTCCTGCCGCCCCCCCCCCCCACAAGTGTCCCGGTGCCCTCCCCCAGCGGCCCCCCTGACACCCCGTTATCCCCCCCCCGGTGACAGCCGCCCCCAGCCCCGGGCCTCCGCCGCCCCCGAGGAGCGCGGCAGCCCCCTCCCCCGGCCCCCGGGACCCCCCCGGCCCTCCCGGCCCCCCCCAGGCCCTCCCGGCCCCCGGGACCCCCCGACCCTCCCGGCCCCCCCCAGGCCCGGCCTCACCTCCCCCAAGGACCCAGCCGTCCTGACCCCTGGCCCGCCCCCAAGTCACAGCGCGCTGGCGCGAAGGGATACGGCGCACGCGCAGAGCGCCGCCGGCTTCACGGGGAGGGCAGCCGCGCTGTGGGCGGGACTTCGGAGTGGAGGGCGGGCCGCACGGCCTGATCTCGGTTTCTATTGGACAGCTCCGGCTGATTGGCGGTGCGGGGAGAGTACGCGAGGGGAGAACGAGAGGGACTCCAGCCAGGTGCCCGCGGATTGGCTGAGCGGCGGCGGGGCGGCGCTGCGATTGGCCAGGGGGAAGTGAGGGCGGAAGCGTTCGGCTGTGGAGGCACGGTCCCGCCCCAAGCCCTACCCTGCCCATTCCTCTCCCTCCCCTCGGGCGGCAGCTGCACCCCGCACCCTGACTGACAGGAGACCGAGGGGGCCACCGCGATGGCGGCGAGCGAAGGGAAGCATTCAGAGGCTGCAGGAGCTGACAGCATTCATTGACCTGCCCTGGAGGGCCTCCATGGCTGTGGTGGGGCTGTGGTGGGGCTGTGGTGGGGCTGTGGTGGCACCATGGTGGCCCCGTGGTGGCCCCTCAGAGCAGGGCGCAGTCCCCTTGGCGCTTGACGCTGGTGGCGGCACGGACCAGCCCCGTCTTGTGGGGGCTGTAGGGCGGGTAGCGCAGGACGTTGATGGGCTCCAGGCCGGTGCCACGCTGCAGGCAGCCGCGGCGGTGGGTGAAGGAGTCGAAGGTGAAGCGGCCGTGGTACTTCCCCAGGCCACTGGATCCTGCAACACACAGCACGGGTCCCGTGTTGTGACAGCGCCCAGTGAGGGCCACCCCGAAATTATCTCCCACCCAGCTGCTGCCCGCTCTAAGCTGGATGGGGCACCGAGCCCTGGAGACCACCTCAGCGTGCCCCATGGCACCACAACACTACCGAAGTGAAGCTCTCTCTGCTAAACGCGGCTCAGAAGACATCTACAGAAAAGTACTTGCACGGAACACCTTCTCCACGTAGGAGGGGCTGTCCTACAGGGCGTCTGAGCTGGGGTGCCAGGCTGAAGCCCTTCCCATCGTCCTGTGGCACTGGGGAGAGGACCCCAAACGCCCCCTCCTCGCTGCCCTCCTGTCCTCGCCCTCTGTGCAGGGCTTGTACCAGCCTGGGTCAGGCGGGTCTTCTCCACGGGGTGCCCCCGAAGATGCGGGGAGGTGGGTCCCCCTCTCCGTAAGCAACTAAAACCCTTGGTAAATTGTTTTCATTTCTTTGTCTTAAACCGCTTTTGTTTCTTTGTCTTAAACTCTTGTTGCACCACAGCTTCCACCTTCCCCTCTTAAGTTTCTGTTCTCTTCGTGGCTCAGTATGAAAATGGAAGTTCCTGGTTGCAAAACTTCACCTGGTGCCAGAGCAGGCGCCAGCAGCCCGACTTCCCTACCACAACATCTTCTCCACCACACGCACAGCCCTCCCGAACACCTCCTCGCCCTCCACGCTGGCTCTGGCACTTCAGCTGGAGAGCACAGAGGTAGCTCCTGTGGGGACGTTCCCTGAGGATGGGTGGGCTGGCTGCCAGGAGGTGAAAGCTGGCCGGCACCGGGAAGCCAGGCAGGCTGGCAGCAAGGAAAGAAACCCAACGGTGCGCCCACATCTGGTGGGATAAAATTCTGTGAGTCGGCTTGAGTTGGTCAGTCCACCTGAGAAACCACAAAGCCTGGTCAAGCTGAGGGACGGAGTGCTAGATAATCTCCTCTAGGCTCCCCTTTCCCAGTTAAGGTTGGACCTGACAGTTGTCTGGGGTCCCTTCCAGCCTGGGCTGTTCTGATTTGGTGATGGTTGTGTTCAGCCCCAGCAAGGAGGAAAGCTGCTGTCAGCCAGATGGAGTCTCCAGTGGAAAACCGGCGCAGGTAGCAAGGCTCATCATCAGACATGGGTGTCTCCATCACCTGGACTCCTTCCTCTCCAAGGAGAGACAGAAGCACCTCTTGATGACATGTTTTTTTCAGCCTAAGGAGACATCCAGAATGGGCCAGAAGAATCCCAGCCCCGGCGTGCTGTTTCTTCCTGTAAGATGTTAAACCCCGTGTCACACAGGAGTTGTGGTGACCAGAAGTTCTCCTGGATTCAAGGAGGGCCTGGATAAGTGCCTGGAGACCCCCCAACACATGGGATCCTTCTGGTGTAGCAAATCCTCTGAGCTGGAAACAGGTGGAGATACCTCTGGGATATCAGTCGTGCCTGCTCTGCTCCTACTCACACATCTGCGTAGGGTCGTGGTGGAAAAGAGTGAAGACGCGGACATCGCTGTGCTCTGAAGCCTTTGCAAGACTTCAGAGAAGGAAAGGAACCTCTTCCAGTTGATGCTCCGGATAGCAAACATCCCACGGGAGCTCGGAAATGCGTGCAGCCTCTGCAACATGGGGGCTACAGACCTTGCAGCAGGTATTCACTTCCTTCACGTCGCAGGGATCCTTGCCTGATGTCTTGAGTTCACCAAGCGTAAATCTAAAAGTGCTGCGTGGTGGCCAGGGCACATGGAGAAGACCGCGACACTGCAGGAAGCCGAGTGACCGCCTTCTCAGCTGCCTTTCTAGAGCAGGAAACTCCAGCTCAGAATAAATATTGGACCTTCCCAGGGTCTGCCGATTGCAAGAAGCTTTGTGTGAAGCACCAGGGAGGACCACTGGAAATTGCACGCTCTTGGATGATTTCCCATCTCAGGGGGGATGATGGCAAGTGCCTGTAAAGCTGTTAGCCTTTGCAGCGTCTCCAGATCTGTGTGATCTGGATCCCATGCTGTTTACTCCTCAACAATTTTACGCAATTTGTGTCTTCAGGAGTTTGTCTAAAGGAACATGTGGATGTTTGGGAATTCATAAGAAACTGGGCAGTATTCAGACCCGGAGTCCAAAATGGAGATCCACGAAAAAAATGAAGGTCTAGAGATGTGCTGGCCATGTTCTGATTCCCGCCTTTTTAAATAAGACATCTCTTTGTATGCAGGGAACGCTGCTTGGGCCAGCAGCCACAGAGAGAAGAAACCTTGCGGTGCTCAACATGTGCTCAGCACAAAGAGAGCTGCAAAGCCCCAGGGCTCAGCCCTCATGCAGTGAAGCAAAAGGCTTCTGGTGGGACAAACCGAGGACCCGGTCATGTCTGCCCCAGGCAGGCAGGTTGGGGGCTCTGGACCTACCAATGCCACCGAAGGGCAGCGAGGTCAATGTCACGTGCATCAGGGTGTCGTTGCCGCAGAAGCCACCGCTGCTTGTCTTCTCCAGCACCTGGTTCACCACCTGGGAGGGGAAGGGAGAAGGGGACATGGCTCGCTACCCTGTCCCCACACCCCCAGCTGCCATCCTTCTCCCATGTCCACGGATCTCTGCTCCAACCAAGATCTTTGGGGAACGAACATGGCTGAAGGCACACCAAGGAGCACGGGATGGGCTCCATGCAGCCTGTGCGCTCTACCTTGTCATCAGAGGAGAAGACATACACAACCAGCGGCCGCTCACGGCTGTTGATGAAGTCAATGGCTTCCTCCATGTTGGCCACAGTGATGATGAGCAGGATGGGCCCAAAGATCTCCTCCTGCATGGCAGGATCAGAGGGCTGCACGTCCACCAGCACCGTGGGGGCTGCAGAGGAAGAAACCCAAAGGCATCAGCCATGCACGAGGCTGGAGGAGACACCTTGACCTGCGCAGAGGGCAGGTTCCTCCTCCGAGGCTGGGTGCCTTGCCCAGCTCCCATGCAGACCTTCTCTAAATATCCCTTCCAGCTCCCCTCGGGTTGCAAGCCCCTCTCCAAAACCTACATCCACCCGATGCAAGGTGGAAAAGACATATCTGAAATGCAAGCCCTCACCGATGTAGCGCTCCTTCTCATCTGTTTGTCCCCCGATGGCCACACGCCCACTTTTCAGCAGCGCCCGCACGCGGTGGAACTGCTTGTCCCCCACGATGCGGGCAAAGTCGGGGGACTCCTGCGGGTTGGGGCCATAGAACGTGGTGATGGCCTCGCGCAGGGCTGGCACCAGCTTGTTCTGCAACTCCACGCTGCACAGGATGTAGTCGGGCGCGATGCAGGTCTGCCCCGCATTGAAGAAGCGTCCCCAGGCCACCCGCCGGGCCACGTTCTTCACATCGCAGTTGTCGGACACGTAGCAGGGGTTCTTGCCCCCCAGCTCCAGCGTCACCGGTGTCAGGTGCTTGGCAGCAGCTGTCATCACGATCCTGCCCACAGAGGGGCTGCCTGCGGGCCACAAGCGGATGCGTCATGGTGGGGATCCCACCACGCTGCAGCCCGGCTCTGGGATGTGGTACTCCCGGGGAGAGCGCACCAAGTCCCACCGGACCCTCACCCCAGATCCATCAAGTCCCAGACCGAGGCTCTGGCTCTAGGGACGTACCGGTGAAGAAGATGTAGTCGAACTTGTTCTCCAGCAGCCTGGTGGTCTCCTGCACGCCCGCAGTCACCACGGCGAAGCAGTCCTGCGGCGTAAGAGGAAGGGTCCCCTGTGGCACTTCATCCTCATCGCCACCAAGAGCACCCCGGGCTGAGCGAGCAGCGGGGCAGCCAAGGGCTGGTGCTGGGGAGGCTGAGGCCATGGGGACCGTGACAAGTGGAAGAGGCAGAATGGGCAAAGTGAGACGCAGCACCGCATCTCCTGGAGGACTCAGAGGTGGGACGTGCCTGAGTGCAGGCACCCTCAGTGCATGCAGGGGGTAGGAAGAAGCCAGCCATGGGGAGAGCTTCTTACTTTGTCCATGTATCTGGGCAGCGCTTCCACCGCGAGTCTCTCACTGTTCTTGGCGATCTCCGAGGGTTTGACGACGACACAGTTACCTAGGGGGAGATGGAGAAGACATTAGAGCAGTGACGTGGTCACAGCCGGATGTGCTGGCACCCCGCACCAGGGTCCCCAGCCCCGGCACGTGCTGCCCGCATCCTGCAGGCAGGGGACGGGTTCAGCCTGACCGGCGGCGATGGCCCCAACGAGGGGCACCACGAGGTGGTAGATGGGGTAGTTGCAGGGTGCGATGATGAGCACCACCCCATAGGCGTCCCTGCGGATGAAGGCCACGTCCAGCTGTGTCGCCTGCAGGACACCCATCACATCAGGAGCACTTTGTGGTGGGACAGGTCCCCACATGAAGCCCCCACGCCATGCTCTGGCCTTGCCCACAGCTCACCCTGGCAAGGTCCTTTCCCCCTCCTCTTCCCCCTTACCAGGTTCTTGTCCACCTGCTCGTCCTTCATCCAGCGGGACAGGTTGTTCAGGGTGTTGTTGAGCTCGTTCTTGCACAGGAGGACCTCGGAGAATTCGGCTTCAAAGGGCGGCTGGGGACGCAGAGCACCGTGCCCATCATCACCGCCACACGCTCTCATGCCCACCCCGTGTGGTTTTAACCCAGGCTATGGGACATCACCAAGCCTTGGGAGGAGCAGCAGCAGCAAAATGAAAGCTTTGAGATGTCCTCAGCGGGGTGGAGAAGGCATCCAAGGGCAAGGGGACTTTACAGAAGAAGCAGGGACTTGGAGACCCCTCAAAGCCTGGAGGTGCAGGCCAGTAGCGAGCAGAGAGGGGTTGCTCCTCCCAAACTGGTCCTTATGCCGTGCATTCATAGCAGCTGCCCCGGGTGCTTGCAATGGAATGGGGCTGGAGAAGGTCATGGAGGAGGTGTCCATGGCACCATCAGCCTCAGGACATCTCTGTGACACACACCAGGGAGGGTGTTTGCAAGTTTAGGTCCCCAAAGTGACCGAGCATTGCTCTGCAGCTCCTTCCAATGCAAGAGCTGGTGTTTACAAACAGGAGAAGACAAAACTGCCAGGCTGTGGTGAGGACATGGGTGGGGTGGTTGTCCGAGCAGAGGTTATCAACTTGGAGAACAGAAGATGAGGAGCCCGGTGAGGTGCCCACACAGGGGTGGGAGCAGCTGGGCTGGGACGCGGTCTCCTCATCACTGCCTCCATCCACACCCACTGACTCTAAGCCCAGGGCAGAGCCCCCCAGCTCCCCCAGCCCCTTGCGTCCCCCAGTGCCCAACACCGGTGGCCTGACCTTGCGCATGTCCAAGGCGAGGGCCTCCAGGATGTCCTTCTTCTGCTCCTCCAGGAAGCGGCCCAGGGCCTCCAGCTGGGCCAAGCGGTACTCCAAGGGCCGCGTCCTCCCCGAGAGCCAGGCTGCCCGCAGGCGGCTCACCAGCCCCGCGTAGGGGTTCCCGCTGTGGGGACGGGGACATCAGGGGGACCCCATCCCCAGTGCAGCCCTCCGGGTGCTGAGGCACAGGAGCTCCACGTCCCCCAGCCCGGTGCCCACCCAGCATCAAACTGGGGCAGCCATGGAGTGGGCAGGGAGTCTGGGCACCTCCTGCCTCCCCTGCGTCCCGGCCACACGCTGCCATCCCTTTGCTCTCACCTCGTGCCACCCTCGTCCTCGGGGGCTGTGCCAGCATCACCGCACAGAGGCTGCTGCCCGCAGGGCTCCTCCATGCCGGGCTGTGGGAAGCAGCTGACAGCCTCCAGCAGCCCTGGGGAGAGGCAGGAGGCTGCAAAGCCCGCGTTCCCGTGCGGTCCTGGCTAACGGGGAGCCTTGCACCTGGACGAGGTGGCTTTGGGGAGCCCGGTCAGCACCCTGGCACCGCAGCCACGTCCCTGCTGAGTGCAGGGCGCAGGCAGAGGCTGCCCCTCGTCCCCGGAGGCGGGGGGCTGCCAGCTTCCTGCCCTTCCCCTTGGCTCCCTGCGTCACCACTGGCTCTGCTCCAGCCCAAACCGCTTGGGACATGGGATGCAACCAGAGATCGTGCTGTGGGGTGACGGTGAGCCCAAAACATGCCTCCAGCGGGGAAGTGGCTGGCGGCAAGGGGAACGCGGTGCCGCAGCTCCTCGCAGCGGGACAGCCCTGCCTTGCCTCTCTGGGCCGGCCCCAGCACACGGTGCTGCAGCCAGGCATCCCCGCGGGGCTGGCAGTGCACAGAGTTCCTCAAGTGCCAACTGTCCCTGCAGCCATGTCACCAGTGAGGGTCCCCATCAGGGCCATGGGGACACAATAGGGTGTCCGGGGGCTGGGCAGGGGCGCAGGGTTAACCCCACGGTCAGGTTTCCCTCTCCTCTTCTCCCACTCCCTGCACCCCCAGGCAGGGGAAGGAGGCGCGAGGCGAGGCCGCAGAACTCAATGCAAAGTCTTTACTAGAGCAGAGTTACACGGAGGAAAAAGCAACAGCTGTCAGGAGAGCAAGGTTCACGGGGAAGGAAAGGGTCATCTAACGAGAGATGGGGCTAACTGCTGGCTCTCAACATCCAGGGGGCTGCTTCTCTGCCAAGAAGAGAAGTCTGGGGTGAAAACAAGAACTTTTTGACATTTCAGCTATATCACAGCACGCGGCCCAGAGCGGAGGAAGCCGGGCAGGAGTGAATGTGCAGGAGGGGTCTGTCCCTGCTGTCCAACACACTTCGGGGTGGCAGTGAGGCAAAGGACGTGGCACGGGACAGAGGGAGCGGTGCAGACGGAGGGGGTTTCACCCCGCAGGCCCCAGCCACGCATCCCCAGCCCGGTCAGTCCATGAGCGGCGTGGGGCACTCCTCAGAGCAGGGTGCACATGCCCTTGCGCTTGATCTCGAAGGTGGCTGTCATCAGCCCCAGCTTCTGCTGGTTGTAGGGCGGGTAGCGCAGGCTGTTGATGGCCTCCAGGCCCATGTTGCGGTGCAGGCAGCCGCGGTGCTGAGGGAAGGTGCCGAAGGGGAACTTGCCGCGGTATTTCCCCGGCACAGCCCCGTGCTTGTGGGACTCCCCCCCCCTGCCCGCCCCGACCCGCAGCGCTGCGGGCTCCCCTCACGAGGCGCGCTGAGGGCGGGGCCTCGGGGAGGGGGCGGTGCCTCGGGGAGGGGCGGGGCCGGGGGCGGGGCCTCGGGGAGGGGGCGGGGCCTCGGGCAGGGGGGCGGGGCCTCGGGGATGGGGGCGGGGCCTCGGGGAGGGGGGCGGGGCCTCGGGGAGGGGGGCGGGGCCTCGGGGAGGGGGGCGGGCCGCGCTGAGGGAAGGACGTTAGGTGGGGCAGGCCGGGGGAGGAGGAACCGGGGGGGTGACACCGGCAGCACCTGGGCGCCTCCGACCCTGCAACCTGCTGCGGGCACCGGGATGGCCCCAAAATCCCGCGGGGCCGCGAACGGGGCTGTGGGAGGTGAGAGCAGGGAGGTGCCGTGTGGTGCCTGGCTGCGGGGGGCGGGGGGGGGGCAGGGGGGCTCTGGGAGGTGCGGGGGGCACCACCACTCAGCTCCACCCTGCCCATTTCTCTCCCTCCCCTTGGCCAGCAGCTGTACCCCACACCCCGATGGCCAGGAGGCCATGGGGGGCACCAGGATGGCAGCGAGCGAAGGGAAGCATTCAGAGGCTGCAGGAGCTGACAGCATTCATTGACCTGCCCTGGAGGGCCTCCATGGCTGTGGTGGGGCTGTGGTGGCTCCATGGTGGCCCCATGGTGGCCCCATGGTGGCCCCTCAGAGCAGGGCGCAGTCCCCTTGGCGCTTGACGGTGGTGGCGGCACGGACCAGCCCCGTCTTGTGGGGGCTGTAGGGCGGGTAGCGCAGGACGTTGATGGGCTCCAGGCCGGTGCCACGCTGCAGGCAGCCGCGGCGGTGGGTGAAGGAGTCGAAGGTGAAGCGGCCGTGGTACTTCCCCAGGCCGCTGGATCCTGCAACACACAGCACGGGTCCCGTGTTGTGACAGCGCCCAGTGAGGGCCACCCCGAAATTATCTCCCACCCAGCTGCTGCCCGCTCTAAGCTGGATGGGGCACCGAGCCCTGGAGACCACCTCAGGATGCCCCATGGCACCACAACACTACCAACATGAAGCTCTCTCTGCTAAACGCGGCTCAGAAGACATCTACAGAAAAGTACTTGCACGGAACACCTTCTCCACGTAGGAGGGGCTGTCCTACAGGGCGTCTGAGCTGGGGTGCCAGGCTGAAGCCCTTCCCATCGTCCTGTGGCACTGGGGAGAGGACCCCAAACGCCCCCTCCTCACTGCCCTCCTGTCCTCGCCCTCTGTGCAGGGCTTGTACCAGCCTGGGTCAGGCGGGTCTTCTTCACGGGGTGCCCCCGAAGATGCGGGGAGGTGGGTCCCCCTCTCCATAAGCAACTAAAACCCTTGGTAAATTGTTTTCATTTCTTTGTCTTAAACCGCTTTTGTTTCTTTGTCTTAAACTCTTGTTGCACCACAGCTTCCACCTTCCCCTCTTAAGTTTCTGTTCTCTTCGTGGCTCAGTATGAAAATGGAAGTTCCTGGTTGCAAAACTTCACCTGGTGCCAGAGCAGGCGCCAGCAGCCCGACTTCCCTACTACAACATCTTCTCCACCACACGCACAGCCCTCCCGAACACCTCCTCGCCCTCCACGCTGGCTCTGGCACTTCAGCTGGAGAGCACAGAGGTAGCTCCTGTGGGGACGTTCCCTGAGGATGGGTGGGCTGGCTGCCAGGAGGTGAAAGCTGGCCGGCACCGGGAAGCCAGGCAGGCTGGCAGCAAGGAAAGAAACCCAACGGTGCGCCCACATCTGGTGGGATAAAATTCTGTGAGTCGGCTTGAGTTGGTCAGTCCACCTGAGAAACCACAAAGCCTGGTCAAGCTGAGGGACGGAGTGCTAGATAATCTCCTCTAGGCTCCCCTTTCCCAGTTAAGGTTGGACCTGACAGTTGTCTGGGGTCCCTTCCAGCCTGGGCTGTTCTGATTTGGTGATGGTTGTGTTCAGCCCCAGCAAGGAGGAAAGCTGCTGTCAGCCAGATGGAGTCTCCAGTGGAAAACCTGCACAGGTAGCAAGGCTCATCATCAGACACGGGTGTCTCCATCACCTGGACTCCTTCCTCTCCAAGGAGAGACAGAAGCACCTCTTGATGACGTATTTTTTTCAGCCTAAGGAGACATCCAGAATGGGCCAGAAGAATCCCAGCCCCGGCGTGCTGTTTCTTCCTGTAAGATGTTAAACCCCGTGTCACACAGGAGTTGTGGTGACCAGAAGTTCTCCTGGATTCAAGGAGGGCCTGGATAAGTGCCTGGAGACCCCCCAACACATGGGATCCTTCTGGTGTAGCAAATCCTCTGAGCTGGAAACAGGTGGAGATACCTCTGGGATATCAGTCGTGCCTGCTCTGCTCCTACTCACACATCTGCGTAGGGTCGTGGTGGAAAAGAGTGAAGACCTGGACATCGCTGTGCTCTGAAGCCTTTGCAAGACTTCAGAGAAGGAAAGGAACCTCTTCCAGTTGATGCTCCGGATAGCAAACATCCCACGGGAGCTCGGAAATGCGTGCAGCCTCTGCAACATGGGGGCTACAGACCTTGCAGCAGGTATTCACTTCCTTCACGTCGCAGGGATCCGTGCCTGATGTCTCGAGTTCACCAAGCATAAATCTAAAAGTGCTGCGTGGTGGCCAGGGCACATGGAGAAGACCGCGACACTGCAGGAAGCCGAGTGACCGCCTTCTCAGCTGCCTTTCTAGAGCAGGAAAATCCAGCTCAGAATAAATATTGGACCTTCCCAGGGTCTGCCGATTGCAAGAAGCTTTGTGTGAAGCACCAGGGAGGACCACTGGAAATTGCACGCTCTTGGATGATTTCCCATCTCAGGGGGGATGATGGCAAGTGCCTGTAAAGCTGTTAGCCTTTGCAGCGTCTCCAGATCTGTGTGATCTGGATCCCATGCTGTTTACTCCTCAACAATTTTACGCAATTTGTGTCTTCAGGAGTTTGTCTAAAGGAACATGTGGATGTTTGGGAATTCATAAGAAACTGGGCAGTATTCAGACCCGGAGTCCAAAATGGAGATCCACAAAAAAATGAAGGTCTAGAGATGTGCTGGCCATGTTCTGATTCCCGCCTTTTTAAATAAGACATCTCTTTCTATGCAGGGAGCGCTGCTTGGGCCAGCAGCCACAGAGAGAAGAAACCTTGCGGTGCTCAACATGTGCTCAGCACAAAGAGAGCTGCAAAGCCCCAGGGCTCAGCCCTCATGCAGTGAAGCAAAAGGCTTCTGGTGGGACAAACCGAGGACCCGGTCATGTCTGCCCCAGGCAGGCAGGTTGGGGGCTCTGGACCTACCAATGCCACCGAAGGGCAGCGAGGTCAATGTCACGTGCATCAGGGTGTCGTTGCCGCAGAAGCCACCGCTGCTTGTCTTCTCCAGCACCTGGTTCACCACCTGGGAGGGGAAGGGAGAAGGGGACATGGCTCACTACCCTGTCCCCACACCCCCAGCTGCCATCCTTCTCCCATGTCCACGGATCTCTGCTCCAACCAAGATCTTTGGGGAACGAACATGGCTGAAGGCACACCAAGGAGCACGGGATGGGCTCCATGCAGCCTGTGCGCTCTACCTTGTCATCAGAGGAGAAGACATACACAACCAGCGGCCGCTCACGGCTGTTGATGAAGTCAATGGCTTCCTCCATGTTGGCCACAGTGATGATGAGCAGGATGGGCCCAAAGATCTCTTCCTGCATGGCAGGATCAGAGGGCTGCACGTCCACCAGCACCGTGGGGGCTGCAGAGGAAGAAACCCAAAGGCATCAGCCATGCACGAGGCTGGAGGAGACACCTTGACCTGCGCAGAGGGCAGGTTCCTCCTCCAAGGCTGGGTGCCTTGCCCAGCTCCCATGCAGACCTTCTCTAAATATCCCTTCCAGCTCCCCTCGGGTTGCAAGCCCCTCTCCAAAACCTACATCCACCCGATGCAAGGTGGAAAAGACATATCCGAAATGCAAGCCCTCACCGATGTAGCGCTCCTTCTCATCTGTTTGTCCCCCGATGGCCACACGCCCACTTTTCAGCAGCGCCCGCACGCGGCGGAACTGCTTGTCCCCCACGATGCGGGCAAAGTCGGGGGACTCCTGCGGGTTGGGGCCATAGAACGTGGTGATGGCCTCGCGCAGGGCTGGCACCAGCTTGTTCTGCAACTCCACGCTGCACAGGATGTAGTCGGGCGCGATGCAGGTCTGCCCCGCATTGAAGAAGCGTCCCCAGGCCACCCGCCGGGCCACGTTCTTCACATCGCAGTTGTCGGACACGTAGCAGGGGTTCTTGCCCCCCAGCTCCAGCGTCACTGGTGTCAGGTGCTTGGCAGCAGCTGTCATCACGATCCTGCCTACGGAGGGGCTGCCTGCGGGCCACAAGCGGATGCGTCATGGTGGGGATCCCACCACGCTGCAGCCCGGCTCTGGGATGTGGTACTCCCGGGGAGAGCGCACCAAGTCCCACCGGACCCTCACCCCAGATCCATCAGGTCCCAGACCGAGGCTCTGGCTCTAGGGACGTACCGGTGAAGAAGATGTAGTCGAACTTGTTCTCCAGCAGCCTGGTGGTCTCCTGCACGCCCGCAGTCACCACGGCGAAGCAGTCCTGCGGCGTAAGAGGAAGGGTCCCCTGTGGCACTTCATCCTCATCGCCACCAAGAGCACCCCGGGCTGAGCGAGCAGCGGGGCAGCCAAGGGCTGGTGCTGGGGAGGCTGAGGCCATGGGCACCGTGACAAGTGGAAGAGGCAGAATGGGCAAAGTGAGACGCAGCACCGCATCTCCTGGAGGACTCAGAGGTGGGACGTGCCTGAGTGCAGGCACCCTCAGTGCATGCAGGGGGTAGGAAGAAGCCAGCCATGGGGAGAGCTTCTTACTTTGTCCATGTATCTGGGCAGCGCTTCCACCGCGAGTCTCTCACTGTTCTTGGCGATCTCCGAGGGTTTGACGATGACACAGTTACCTAGGGGGAGATGGAGAAGACATTAGAGCAGTGACGTGGTCACAGCCGGATGTGCTGGCACCCCGCACCAGGGTCCCCAGCCCCGGCACGTGCTGCCCGCATCCTGCAGGCAGGGGACGGGTTCAGCCTGACCGGCGGCGATGGCCCCGACGAGGGGCACCACAAGGTGGTAGATGGGGTAGTTGCAGGGTGCGATGATGAGCACCACCCCATAGGCGTCCCTGCGGATGAAGGCCACGTCCAGCTGTGTCGCCTGCAGGACACCCATCACATCAGGAGCACTTTGTGGTGGGACAGGTCCCCACATGAAGCCCCCACGCCATGCTCTGGCCTTGCCCACAGCTCACCCTGGCAAGGTCCTTTCCCCCTCCTCTTCCCCCTTACCAGGTTCTTGTCCACCTGCTCGTCCTTCATCCAGCGGGACAGGTTGTTCAGGGTGTTGTTGAGCTCGTTCTTGCACAGGAGGACCTCGGAGAATTCGGCTTCAAAGGGCGGCTGGGGACGCAGAGCACCGTGCCCATCATCACCGCCACACGCTCTCATGCCCACCCCGTGTGGTTTTAACCCAGGCTATGGGACATCACCAAGCCTTGGGAGGAGCAGCAGCAGCAAAATGAAAGCTTTGAGATGTCCTCAGCGGGGTGGAGAAGGCATCCAAGGGCAAGGGGACTTTACAGAAGAAGCAGGGACTTGGAGACCCCTCAAAGCCTGGAGGTGCAGGCCAGTAGCGAGCAGAGAGGGGTTGCTCCTCCCAAACTGGTCCTTACGCCGTGCATTCATAGCAGCTGCCCCGGGTGCTTGCAATGGAATGGGGCTGGAGAAGGTCATGGAGGAGGTGTCCATGGCACCATCAGCCTCAGGACATCTCTGTGACACACACCAGGGAGGGTGTTTGCAAGTTTAGGTCCCCAAAGTGACCGAGCATTGCTCTGCATCTCCTTCCAATGCAAGAGCTGGTGTTTACAAACAGGAGAAGACAAAACTGCCAGGCTGTGGTGAGGACATGGGTGGGGTGGTTGTCCGAGCAGAGGTTATCAACTTGGAGAACAGAAGATGAGGAGCCCGGTGAGGTGCCCACACAGGGGTGGGAGCAGCTGGGCTGGGACGCGGTCTCCTCATCACTGCCTCCATCCACACCCACTGACTCTAAGCCCAGGGCAGAGCCCCCCAGCTCCCCCAGCCCCTTGCGTCCCCCAGTGCCCAACACCGGTGGCCTGACCTTGCGCATGTCCAAGGCGAGGGCCTCCAGGATGTCCTTCTTCTGCTCCTCCAGGAAGCGGCCCAGGGCCTCCAGCTGGGCCAAGCGGTACTCCAAGGGCCGCGTCCTCCCCGAGAGCCAGGCTGCCCGCAGGCGGCTCACCAGCCCCGCGTAGGGGTTCCCGCTGTGGGGACGGGGACATCAGGGGGACCCCATCCCCAGTGCAGCCCTCCGGGTGCTGGGGCACAGGAGCTCCACGTCCCCCAGCCCAGTGCCCACCCAGCATCAAACTGGGGCAGCCATGGAGTGGGCAGGGAGTCTGGGCACCTCCTGCCTCCCCTGCGTCCCGGCCACACGCTGCCATCCCTTTGCTCTCACCTCGTGCCACCCTCGTCCTCGGGGGCTGTGCCAGCATCACCGCACAGAGGCTGCTGCCCGCAGGGCTCCTCCATGCCGGGCTGTGGGAAGCAGCTGACAGCCTCCAGCAGCCCTGGGGAGAGGCAGGAGGCTGCAAAGCCCGCGTTCCCGTGCGGTCCTGGCTATCGGGGAGCCTTGCACCTGGACGAGGTGGCTTTGGGGAGCCCGGTCAGCACCCTGGCACCGCAGCCACGTCCCTGCTGAGTGCAGGGCGCAGGCAGAGCCTGCCCCTCGTCCCCGGAGGGGGGGGGGCTGCCAGCTTCCTGCCCTTCCCCTTGGCTCCCTGCGTCACCGCTGGCTCTGCTCCAGCCCAAACCGCTTGGCACATGGGATGCAACCAGAGATCGTGCTGTGGGGTGACGGTGAGCCCAAAACATGCCTCCAGCGGGGAAGTGGCTGGCGGCAAGGGGAACGCGGTGCCGCGGCTCCTCACAGCGGGACAGCCCTGCCTTGCCTCTCCGGGCCGGCCCCGGCACACGGTGCTGCAGCCAGGCATCCCCGCGGGGCTGCCAGTGCACAGAGTTCCTCAAGTGCCAACTGTCCCTGCGGCCATGTCACGAGCGAGGGTCCCCATCAGGGCCATGGGGACACAATAGGGTGTCCGGGGGCTGGGCAGGGGCGCAGGGTTAACCCCACGGTCAGGTTTCCCTCTCCTCTTCTCCCACTCCCTGCACCCCCAGGCAGGGGAAGGAGGCGCGAGGCGAGGCCGCAGAACTCAATGCAAAGTCTTTACTAGAGCAGAGTTACACGGAGGAAAAAGCAACAGCTGTCAGGAGAGCAAGGTTCACGGGGAAGGAAAGGGTCATCTAACGAGAGATGGGGCTAACTGCTGGCTCTCAACATCCAGGGGGCTGCTTCTCTGCCAAGAAGAGAAGTCTGGGGTGAAAACAAGAACTTTTTGACATTTCAGCTATATCACAGCACGCGGCCCAGAGCAGAGGAAGCCGGGCAGGAGTGAATGTGCAGGAGGGGTCTGTCCCTGCTGTCCAACACACTTCGGGGTGGCAGTGAGGCAAAGGACGTGGCACGGGACAGAGGGAGCGGTGCAGACAGAGGGGGTTTCACCCCGCAGGCCCCAGCCACGCATCCCCAGCCCGGTCAGTCCATGAGCGGCGTGGGGCACTCCTCAGAGCAGGGTGCACATGCCCTTGCGCTTGATCTCGAAGGTGGCTGTCATCAGCCCCAGCTTCTGCTGGTTGTAGGGCGGGTAGCGCAGGCTGTTGATGGCCTCCAGGCCCATGTTGCGGTGCAGGCAGCCGCGGTGCTGAGAGAAGGTGTCGAAGGTGAACTTGCCGTGGTATTTCCCCAAGCCACTGTTACCTGCAACAGACAGCACAGGTCCAGACTTCCTACAGGACTCTCCTCCTGCCCACCCGGAGCCACAGGGCTGCAGGCTTTTCTCATGGAAATCTCCTGCTGCCAGCCAATGGCCGACGCGGTGCAGGACCTCTTGCCCTTCCCTGTTCCTTGTCGAGCTCTACGGCTCCTCAGTCACACAGTGCCAGATAATCCCTGCAGCTCACCACTGCTTGGAGTTCCACATGCATCACTGTGACTGGTCTACGCTTGCTACATGGTCACAGGCTCTTCACAAAGCTCTGCTGGGTCTACGAGGCCTGATTTCCCTCCGCAACCTCAGTGGTGCCTTACCATATGTACCCACGGCTAGGGGCCACCACCCTGCCTGGAATGAAGGTCAGCCTCTTCCTGGAGCTCTTAAAAATCAGCAGCGCATTGACAATGCTGGTTACCCTGATTCCTGTGGCTGATTTAAGCTTAAGGCTGCACGTCACGGTTAATAGCCCAGTGACTTCACAGCCAGGTTACTGCGGAAGCTTTGGCAGATGCCATCTCACCCTGATGACTTCAGGCCCTCCACCTGATAATTTGAGGCCGTTTCTCTGAATCATTTCCATAAAGATAAGTTACGGCACAGGAACCACCAACAGTTGTTCCCTGATCCACAGTCAGGTAAGGAATTAATTCTGCTTTCCTGTCTCGGCATCTTATTATGTCTGAATCAGCTGTCAGCTCTGACAGAGATGCTGAGCACGTGGAGCTTCTTCCCCACAATAATCTCCAGAGAATATTCTAGGGAAGAGACCACGAGATCAGGAAAGTATTCTGGGGAAGCATCATCAAATTCTTCCCGTATTCCTGTGCTGCTCTTCCCTGGACATCTCACTGTAGGCAATGCCACAACCAGAACCCAGTGCTCAGGAGACCTCACTTTTTACCTGAAAAAACAATTGTTGTGTTCATATAAGGACACTGAAAAGCAGGTACTTCTTCCTCTTGGCTGAGGAGGATCTCCACATTACCACAGGCAGATTTCCCTGACATTCATAAGTGTTTTACTCTTAATACTTAGTCTTAAAATGCAGAATGAAAGTATAAGCCTGCTCCTGAGTGATGTTAAGGGCTCTGATCCAGCACCACGCTGCCTGCAGGAGGAAAGCTCGCCTACCCAAGAAGCACAATGCTGCCAGACAAGGAGCAGCGATGGATTGACCAAAGACAGCAGCGCCTGAGGAGCTCCCAAGTAAGCCCAAGCAGAGAAGGCACAAAATCCACTCACATTGCCTGCATTTGACAGATGTCAAAAATTGCTCACATTGCTGCTCAGAAATACCAAGGAAATACCCAAGTGGTACAAACTTCCCTACATTTTAGGTGAGGCATTTCCCCTGACACACTGTGGAACGCTGCTTGGGCCAGCAGCCACAGAGAGAAGAAACCTTGCGGTGCTCCACACGTGCTCAGCACAAACAGAGCTGCAAAGCCCCAGGGCTCAGCCCCAGCGCAGCAAAGCAAAAGGCTTCTGGTGGGACAAACCAGGGGCCCAGTCACGTCTGCCCCAGGCAGGCAGGTTGGGGGCTCCGGACCTACCAATGCCACCGAAGGGCAGCGAGGTCAGTGTCACTTGCATCAGGGTGTCGTTGCCGCAGAAGCTGCCGCTGCTCGTTCTCTCCAGCACCTGGTTCACCACCTGGGAGGGGAAGGGAGAAGGGGACGTGACTGTGGTCTGCTGGCTCGGTGGCAGCGCTCCTCAGACATCAGCCAACTCTTCCCCCAGCCCGGGGTGCCCAGAGCATGCCCCAGGGCATCAGCGGGGTGGGCACCAGCCCTGCTGCCCCATTTCCTTCAGTCCCTTTTAGGCTCCGTGGACCGCACGCACCTTGCTGTCACAGGAGAAGGCGTAGATGGCCAGCGGCCGGGGCCGCGCGTTGATGAAGTCAATGGCTTCGTCCATGTTGGCCACGACGACGATGGGCAGGATGGGCCCAAAGATCTCCTCCTGCATGGCAGGATCAGAGGGCTGCACATCTGCCAGCACTGTGGGGGCTGTGGAGAAGGGTTAAAGCAATGCATCGCTCACTGCACAGGCGCAGGCGCTCACACAAGCCCCGGGCTCGCCAGGGACCTGCTGCTTCACAGATTCCTTTCCCCAGGAGAAGATGCTACGCATCCCTTGCAGACTGCAGCTTTGAGCCCTCCACGATCTCCCTGCGTCTCTGCCTAAAGGCAGCTGCAGAGCCTTCCCCGCAGTCGTGGCTCGCACCATATCTCCGCTTCCCCATCTCACATCCCCATGCCAGGCGCTTCCTCACTCCCCACATGACAAACCACACTCAGGCGCCCTCACCGATGTAGCGCTCCTTCTCGTCCGTCTGTCCCCCGATGGCCACGCGCCCGCTGCACAGCAGCGCCCGCACGCGGCGGAACTGCTTGTCCCCCACGATGCGGGCAAAGTCGGGGGACTCCTGCGGGTTGGGACCAAAATATTCGGTGATGGCCTCGCGCAGGGCAGGCATCAGCTTGTCCTGCATCTCCACGCTGCACAGGATGTAGTCGGGTGCGATGCAGGTCTGCCCCGCATTGAAGAAACGTCCCCAGGCCACCCGCCGGGCCACGTTCTGCACGTCGCAGGTGTCGGACACGTAGCAGGGGTTCTTGCCCCCCAGCTCCAGCGTCACTGGTGTCAGGTGCTTGGCAGCAGCTGTCATCACGATCCTGCCCACAGAGGAGCTGCCTGCAGGCCACAAGGGGATGCGTCACGGTGGGGATCCCACCACGCTGCAGCCCGGCTCTGGGATGTGGTACTCCCGGGGAAAGTGCATCAAGCCCTGCCAGACCCTCACCCCAGGTCCTTCATCAGGTCCCAGACCGAGGCTCTGGCTCTAGGGACGTACCAGTGAAGAAGATGTAGTCGAACTTGTTCTCCAGCAGCCTGGTGGTCTCCTGCACGCCCGCAGTCACCACGGCGAAGCAGTCCTGTGGTGTAGGAGGAAGGGTCCCCCTGTCAGCACCTGCCCAGGTCACTCTATCCCCATCCCCGCTAACAGCACCCCGGGCTGCTGGCCCACGGCCACTGGCTGAGCACAGAGGAAGGAGCCACATTGCCAAGGAGGCACAGGACACAGCTCGGTGTGAGCAAGGGGTGGGAATGCCCCAGCCACGGGACAGGGACAGGGAGAGCTTCTTACACTGTCCAAGTAGCAGGTCAGCATTTCGGCGACAAGCCTCTCGGTGTTCTTGGCTATCTCTGAGGGTTTGACAACTACACAGTTCCCTGCGGGGAGAGGGACAGGACATCAGGGCAGTGACATGGTCCTGGCACCCCAGACCAGGTCCCCCTGCTGGCGCCTGGGCGCTGCCTGCATCCTGGGGCAGGAGACAGATCTGGCTCCATGCAGCCGAGCCTCACCGGCAGCGATGGCCCCGATGAGGGGCACCAGGAAGAGGTGGATGGGGTAGTTCCAGGGCGCGATGATGAGCACCACCCCATAGGGGTCCCTGCGGATGAAGGCCGAGTCCAGCTGCATCACCTGCAAGAAAAGCCCCACCTCAGTGCCATTCCCGAACCCGTTCTGCCCCTTTTCATTTTGTCTCCCCCTCTTCCCTTCCCAGGTCAGCCCGGAGCTTCTGCCCTACCAGGTTCTTGTCCACGTACTCGTCCTTCATCCAGTGGGACAGGTTGTTAAGGGTGTTGTTGAGCTCGTTCTTGCAGAGGAGGATCTCAGTGAAGTAGGCCTCAAAGGATGGCTGGGGACAGACATCACCATAAGCGTCACCCCAACACCAACCCCATCTCCTCCCCACCCACAGGAGACATCTGCCCCCCCGTCTGCCCACGAAGGGCAGAGCAGAAGAAGCTATTAAGCAGAAATAGCCATTATCTCCTGCAGCCACTGGGGAACATCACAGTCACTGAAATTTTATGAAAACAGGTATTTGGCCAGAGGAAAAAAAAAACGTTTAATGTATTTTGAACCACACTGTGTTCTTGTACTGGTGCCTTTGCCCTTGTGGCCGCAAGGCACTGCACGCTGACCACTCGGGCACAGGAGCTGGAAGCAGAGCCCAGCGCCTCCTTCCACAGCCCACGCACAAGAGCTGGCCTCAAAGAGCTCGTTTTGTTCAAACAGCAACACGAAGAAGAGCAAGCACCTCGTGACTGCCCCGCGGGACGGAGCTCGGCCCAACGCCACCAGGCAGAAAAATCCCCGCAGCTCCCGGGGCTGCTGCGCCGAGCCGGCACGCGGCTGGGACAGGCAGGTTGGGCAAGGTGCGGGGAATTAAACAAACCCAGCAGGTTTCTGCGAGATAAACCGTCCCAACAGGCAGTGACTAAATTGACCATGACTCGGGAGCGGCGTGCGGGCTGGGCGTCAGAGCCAGAATCGCAGGGGCTGCGGAGGCATTTCCTGCGCACGAGTCCTCTCCGCTGACATAACCGCGGCACAGCAGTGCGGCCAAGGCCCGCTCTTGGGGGAAAAGCACGAAGACACCAGAAGTGAGTTCAGCAGGCTCAGGAATACCCCATCGCCCTGGAGAGAGAAGCTCTTTGCGCTATTAAGGCGAGTCAGCAAAGCCCCCGACCTCTGATGCTCCCAAGAGGCTCCACCACCGAGCCCCATTCGAGGGACCTTTGGGTCCCCAGCAGCTCCCAAGCTCCTCGACACGTGCCCGGCAGGCACATCGGACCTCCGGCAAAGCAACGGGGCTGCTCTCAGTGCAGGCAGCCGGTTACAGCACTGGGAGGATGAGGAAATCACTGGTGAAGATGGGGCCATTGAGGGTTTTGGTGGGACACGAAGGGTGGCTGCGTGATGGGACATTAAGTCTGAGGTCACCCAGGTGCCTTCGATCATCAGTGGAGAGAAACCGGCATCCCTGGGGGCGAGGCACCCACCTCGCTGCGTAAGAGCAGATGAATTGTCCATCTAGCTATGAAGGCCTGCCTGCATAACAAGCGTATTACTAGACAACCGGCTCTAATTACATACAATTAGGAGAGGTGAACGACGCACTTTGAGTGCCGATGCATATCTACCCCTGGCTGAAGCAGAAGGTTCTCACCCCAAACAAACAAGGCAATTAGGAGCCCTGGGAGATTTCGGGCGGGCACGGCCACCGCACTGATGTGTGCACAGATGTGGCCCCGATGAGCCAAGCGCTGCCACAGCCAGATAAGCCCAGTTACGCTGCGCTGGGGCAAAACACCCTAAGGAAAACCTTTCCTAACACCGCGTGACCAAAGCAAGCAGGTGACTGTTGAGCTGCACGACACGTCAAGAAAGGAAGAAGCAAGCAAAGGGTCCTGAAGCACTGAGCAGAGAATACATTTGTCCCCGGTGGGGAGGCTCCCTGCTCCCTCAACAGATCATCTGAGAGATCCTGGGGTGCCGCAATCCCCAGAGCCACATCAGGTCCCTGCCCGTGCCACGGCACCGTGCCGCTGGCACGCAGGAGGAATGTGCAAGGCCAGCACGTTGCACAACGCTGGTAATCCCAGCTGCGACCGGGCCAGCGAGGAGCTCCCCAGGACACGGCCTCCGCACCTGGGCCTCTACGAGACCACCTGGGGCACAGCACTTGTGGTGGATACCGGGGGAAGCTCCCTAACACCGAGGCTCCCACCTGGCACTGGCCAACACGGGGGACAGGGACAGGGCGAGTGGCACTGAGCCCGTCCAGCAGCGTGGCCCCTCGTGAGCTCCGGCTAATCCCAGCTACAGAGAGCTCTGTGGGGACCCAGCACCTATGGGTGCCCCATGCCAGCCCGCAGCACACCATGGGGGATGCAAGAGCCTATCAAGAGGACTCCAATGCCCAGAGCCCCACACCTGCACCCAGGAGGATACAAGACCCAGAGAAGAGGGTTTGTGAGACCCTGACGAGGCAACCACAGCGCCCAGCTGCCAGCTCCTCTCACCTTGCCCATGTCCAAGGCGGTGGCCTCCAGGATGTCCTGCTTCTTCTCCTCCAGGAAGCGGCCCAGGGCCTCCAGCTGGGCCAAGCGGTACTCCAAGGGCCGCGTCTTCCCCGAGAGCCAGGCTGCCCGCAGGTGGCTCACCAGCCCCGCGTAGGGGTTCCCGCTGCAGGGATGCAAGCGTCAGAGGGACCCGGCCCTGCTCTTAACCCCGGTGCTCCGGGTGACGAGGGACAGGAGCTCCATGTCCCAGCATCATCCCAGACTACCCGGGCCTTCCCCTCGGTGCCAGGAGCTGGGGCTCCTTCTGCTCACCTTGTCCCCAAGCCCCTGCTCCCCAGGACCCCACTGTGGCTCCCCGGATTTGTCCCCAGTGCCCCACCGGCACCGCCGCAGCACCCCCTGCCCACCTCCCTGCTGCCCCCAGCCCCTCGCTCTCACCACACGGTGCTGCAGACCACCGGTCCCTTCGGGATGGCACCGGCGCACCCACCGGCGTTGCCGCCCACGGGGATGAGCTTGCCACAGCCGGGGGGCTGCTGCACGGGGGGCTCGTGGGGCTGCTGCATGCTGGGCTGTAGGAAGGAGCTGCCGGTCTCCACGGGCCCTGGGGAGAGATGTGGGGCCAGTTACGGTGCAGGCAGCTGGGGTCTGCGCCCACCCCACTGCAGGGAACCCCGGAGATGCCGGCGTGACCCCAGACGAAGCCACCTGCAGTGAGGCACCGTGCCCGTGCCGGCCCGCAGCACCCCTGGCTGCGGCTCGGATGCTCGAGGCTGTCCCGGCTGTGGCGTGACTCAGCCCAGCAGCAGCCGGAGGCCCCAGTGCGCCCAGCAGGAGATGCTTGGGATTCCCGGGCCGTCCTCACGCGCCCAAGCAGCTGCCAGCCTCCGGCCATGGGCCTGCCCCGCCGACGCGGGGTCACCCTGGGATGCACAGAGCCCCCGACGCGCGGCAGCATCCCAGGCTGCCCCGAAGGGATCCCCACGGACCCGGGCGTGAGGCAGCAGCGGTACTGCCCCAGCCTGCCTTTGGGCACGGCATCGCGTGAAGATGTGCCCAGACACGGGGCGCGGAGCCGCGGCCCCACATCTGCTCCCAGTGCCCCAATCCATGCCCGACGCACCCACCCTTCCTCAGGTGAACCCCCCCCCCCAGTGGGGTGCCCCACAGCGAAGCCTGGCCGTGGGGCAGCCGAGCGCTGCGCAGGGGGCCCGGAGGCACCTACCTGTGGGGCTGAGCGGTGGCGAGAGGAGCGCGAGGCCGGGCTGGCACTGCCGAGGCTTGGGGCGTCCCTCCTAAATGCTGTGGGGCAGGTGGCCTGGCCCCATGGCCGGGGGCGGGCAGGACAGCGCCCCGCCTCCGTGGGGCTGGCAGTGGGGAGACAGCACCCCGCCTCCGTGGGGCTGGCAGTGGGGATGAGGCCCGGGATGGGGTCTCCCCCGTGGGACAGTGGGGCCGGGGAAGCCCTGCTGCCCCCAAACCGCTATTGTCAGCCCTGACCCACAGACGCCCCACAGAAACCATTCACCCTGTGCCCCAGAGCCACCCTGACCCACAGCACCCCACAGGCACCCCTCGCCCTGCTCCCCAGCATCGCCCTGACCCACTGACACCGCTCATCCTGTCCCCTAGGGCCACCCCGACCCATGGGGACCCCACGGGGACACGCCACCAGCCAGCCCCTGACCCCGTCCATCGGGCTGCCCGCTGCCATCCCATCGCCACTGGGGTGAGCTCGCCCCACGCCCGCCTCCCCTCCGCCAACTCCCCGCACGCCCTAATTAATTACCCCGCTTCGTAAACAGGAAGGCAGCGGCCCTGCGCCATGCGCTGCGCCGTGCTCAGCCCCACGGCGATGCTCCCCAGATGCCGGGGAGCGCGAACCCCAAAGGGAACACAGATTCACCCCAAACCGGTGCCGTGATGGAGGCGCCCCCACCTCGCTGCGGGACCCTCCCGGCCCGTGCCCCCCTCCCGGTGAGCAGCGGGGCGGCGTGGGGGTGCTGGCAGCCACCCGCCTGCCGGGGACACCTGCGGGGACATCGGGGTTCGTGGCACCCGGGTGCGCCCCAGGGCCCCGCACCCCGAGTTGGGACGTGCCCAGGGTGGGGACGCTCTGCGTGGCCCCCAGGGGATGGAAAAAACGGGGGGGGTCCAGCTCTGCACCCACAGACCCAGGCAGAGAGGGCTGGGTGTCCTGGGAGGTGCTGGGGGGTCGTGGGCACCCAGATTTGGGGTGGGGGGCAGAGTGCAGGGCTGCACCCCCAGCCATCGCCCCAAATCGGGGCGGCGGAGGAAGGGACCCTGCGGGTGTTGGGGCGTTGGGGGGAAAGGGGGGGCAGCAGGGGCAGGTTTGGGGGCGGGGGGGTCCCGGCGCGGCTCCTTTAAACGCCCCCGGTCCCGCCCGCCCCGTCCGAAAGAGGAAGCGGCGGCGGCTCCGCCCCGGCCGGCCCGAGCGCGGCGGCGGGTCCGGGGTGTCGGTACCGGGGGTGCGGGGCTGGGGGCACGGGGTGCGGGGCTTGGGGTGCTGAGTGCAGGGCCTGGGGGTACGGGTCACGAGGGTGCGGGGTTCGGGGGCGCACGGCGTGAAGGTGGAGAAAGAATGGGCGCAGGGTTCGGGGATGCAGGGTGCAGGGTTTGGGGGCACTGGGTCTGGGGGCGCAGGGTTTTGGGGTGCATAGTGTGAGGACGGAGAAAGAATGGGTGCAGGGTTTGGGGGTGCCGGGTCTGGGGGTGCCCAGCAAAAGGGTGCAGAGTTTGGGGGTGCAGGGTGCAATGTCTGGGGGTGCAGGACCTGGGGGTGCCCGGCACAAGGGCGTGGGGTTTGGGGGTGCACTGTGTGGGGACAGAGGAATGATGGGCGCAGGGTTTAGGGGTGCAGGGCACAGGGGTGCCAGCGCAGGGGTGCTGGATGTGGGGGTGCAAAGCACGTGGGTGCAGGGTCTGGGGATGCAGGACAAAAGCAGTGCAAGGTTTTGGGGTGCCAGGCACAAGTGCAGGATTTTGGGGTGCGGTACACGTGGAGCACCCCCCTGACACCCCCAGTCTGCCCCACAGACGCAGCGATGGAGGAAGACCCCAGCTGCTACCAGGATGCGGCCAAGTTGGCAGCAGGCGAGGGGCTGGGCGCCGAGATGCAGGTGAGGGGGGGGGCACACGAGGCCAAGGGGGGGCTCCCCACTAGTGGAGGCACCCCAAGGGCTGACCGGGGGGTGCCTGCAGCTGGACGACGTGGTGGGGACGCACCCCGACTACAACGAGGAGGAGGAGGAGCAGAAGTACTTCCGCCGCAAGCGCCTCGGCGTGGTGAAGAACGTGCTGGCCGCCAGCCTAGCCGCCATGCTCACCTACGGCGTCTACCTGGGTACGGCCCCGGCCCCTCGGGGACCCCCGGGGACAATCCCCTTGGTGGTGGGGCAGCGGTGTGACGGCCGCTTGGGGCCCCCCCAGGCCTGCTGCAGATGCAGCTCATCCTGCACTACGACGAGACCTACCGGGAGGTGAAGTACAGCAACATGGAGCTGGAGGACATCGACCGCAAGGTGCTGATGGGCATCAACGTCACGCCGGTGGTGGCGCTGCTCTACACGCCCGTCCTCATCCGCTTCTTCGGCACCAAGTGGACCATGTTCCTGGCCGTGGGGATCTACGCCCTCTTCGTCTCCAGCAACTACTGGGAGCGCTACTTCACGCTGGTGCCCTCCGCCGTGGCCATCGGGGTGGCCATCGTGCCCCTCTGGGCCTCCATGGGCCACTACATCACGCGGTAGGCAGCGGGGAGCGGGCGGGCAGAGGGGATCGGGGGGCGGGCTGACCCCCCGCATCCCGCTGCAGGATGGCGCAGAAGTACTACGAGTATGCCAACTACAAGGAGGAGCACGTGCAGGAGCAGCGGCAAGCACCGCGGGGCGCCTGCAGCACCTACGTCGTCATCTTCCAGACCATCTTCTACGCCTGCTTCCATGTGAGGGCCAGCGGGGTGCACGGTGGGGACTGGGAGAGGACACAGGGGACAGCTCAAGGCTGAGCACCCCCCTGCTCCGTGTCCCGCAGCTAAGCTTCGTCTGCGCACAGATGCCCATGCTCTTCTTCCTCAACAACTACCTGTACCAGCTCAACCACACGCTGTACGGGGTGAAGCACTGCGGTGAGTGCAGGGGGTGGTGCGGGGCGGCGGGCACTGTCCTGGTGGGTGCTGAGCCGCGGCGTGCACCCCGCAGGGACGCTGAGCCACGGCACGCTGCCCGGCTTCAACAAGACGGTGCTGCACAGCCTGCCCCGCAGCGTCAACCTCATCATCGTGGAGAGCGTCCTGATGGCGGCCGCCTTCCTCGCCATGCTGGTGGTGAGTGCGGGGCCGGGCGGGAAGGGCTGGGTGGCCACCGGTGCCTCACGGGACACTGCCACGATCAGGTCCTGCTGCTGTGCGGCTCGGCCTACCGGCCCACCGAGGAGATTGACCTGCGCAGCATCGGCTGGGGGAACATCTTCCAGCTGCCCTTCAAGCACATGCGGGACTACCGCCTCCGCCACCTCCTCCCCTTCTTCATCTACAGCGGCTTCGAGGTGCTCTTCGTCTGCACCGGCTTCTCCCTGGTACGGCGCGGGGATGGGATCGGGGCGGCGGCGGGGGGACGGCGCGGCCGGGGCGACGCTGAGCCTGTCCTCACCGCAGAACTACGGCGTGTGCGCCCTGGGGCTGGAGAAGCTGGCGTACCTCCTCATGGCCTACGGCTTCTCCGCCTCCGCCTGCTCCAGCCTGGCACTCTGCACGCTGCGCCTGCGGCGGCAGTGCCCGCTGCTTGCCGGAGCCTTCGTCCACGCCGCCATCCTGGTGACACTCTTCTGCTGGGCGCCCGAGCCCCGGCATGTGGTGCAGGCACCTCTGCTCTACTCCATAGCCGTGCTCTGGGGCATGGGCAGCGCCCTCAACAAGACCGGCATTAGCAGTGAGTACCGGGAAGGTGCCGGCGCAGCCTCGTGTCCCCTGGTGTGGCCAGGTTGCGCCCAGCTCCCCGACACGTCCTCTCCTCGCATCCCCCGGCACCTCGGCGTGGCGGTGCCCAGCTCTGCGGGCCCACGAGCAAAGAGCAGGGCACCCGCAGTGCCTGGAGAGGGGACCCCGGCGCGGGACGGGGACACTGACAGCCCGCGCCCGTCTCCTCCCGCAGTCCTCCTGGGCATGCTGTACGAGGACAAAGAGCGCCAAGACTTCGTCTTCACCATATACCACTGGTGGCAGGCGCTGGCCATCTTCACCGTGTACCTGTGGTCGGGGCTGCCCATGAAGGTGAGCGGGGACGGGAGATCCTGGGCTGTGCGGGGCCGGCCGGCCGCTGAGCGCCGCTGAGCGCCGCTGTCCCGCAGGCCAAGCTCTCCATCATGCTGCTGGCGCTGGGGCTGGCGGCCGGCTCCTACCTGTGGATGGAGCGCAAGCTGGCGCAGCGCGTGTCCTACCGCCTGCCCCGCATCCCCCGCCCGCGCCACAAGATGAAGGGCTACCGCTACCTGGAGGACGACGACTCCGACGAAACCGCTTCGGAGGGTGAGGGGGCGAGCCACCACGAGGACGACGACGACGACGACCGGCACCCGGCCGAGGCCAATGGCGGGGACGAGCTGCCGAAAGACGAGGGGGAGGGGACAGATTAGACGTGGCCTGCGCCAGCAAAGCCCGAGTCCCCACAGCAAAGCCCAAATCCCGCAGAAAGCCCAAGTCCTGCAGAAATCCCAAATCTTCACAGCCAATCCCAAGTCCTGCAGAAAACCCAAATTCCCATGGGAATCCTAAATCCCCGCAGAAATCCCAAATCCCCACAGCAAAGCCTAAATCCCGCAGAAAGCCCAAATTCCCATGGAAATCCTAAATCCCTGTAGAAATCCCAAACCCCTCAGAAAGCCCAAATCCCCACAGCAAACCCAAATTCACGTGGGAATCCTAAATCCCCACAGCCATCCCAACCCCCTCAGAAAGCCCAAATCCCCAACAGACCCAAAATCTCCACAGAATACCCGATCCCCACAGACATCTCAAAGCCCCACAAAAATCCTAAGTCCCTCAGAATGCCCAAACCTCACAGAAATCCCAACCCCCTGCAGAAATCCCAAATCCGCAGAGACATCCCAAATCCCCAGAAGTCCGAAACCCCTGCAGAAATCCCAAATCCCCCGCAAAAATCCCAACCCCCCGCAGAAACCCCAAATCCCTAAGAAACCCCAAATCCCTGCAGAAACCCCAAATCCCCCAGAAATGCCAAACTCCCTCAGAAATCCCAAATCCCTGCAAAAATCCCAAATCCCCACAAAAATCCCAAATCCCCTCAAAAATCCCAAATCCCCTCAGAACCCTCAAACCCCTGCAAAAATCCCAAATCCTGCAAAAATCCCAAATCCTACGAAGCTCCCAAACCCCCGCAAAAATGCCAAACCCCCGTAGAAATCCCAAATCTCAGAGATCCCAAACCCTTCAGAAACCCCAAACCCCTCACACCTCACCCTCACACCTCACCCTCACACCCCCCCCCCGACACCCTCGGACCCCGACACCCTCGGACCCCCCCATCCGTTCCCCCCCCTTCCCGGGACGCCGTTCCGGAGCCCCCCCGCCGCCCCCCGGCCCCACAAAGCCGCTCCCGGCGCCGCCTCTCGCTGCCTTCGCGTCGCGGCGCCCCCACCGCCCTCCATGAGGGAGCGGGCGCGGCGCTTCCGCTCGCCTACCGCTTGTGGGGCGGGGGACTACAGCTCCCGGCGGGCAACGCGCTGCGCGCGTTGCCCGCCGGGAGCTGTAGTCCCCCGCCCCACCCCCTCCCATCCCCGTGTTACCCCTACGAACTCCCCGCCCCACAACACCCCGCGCGGGGGAGCGGGCGGGCGGTCACGCGCGGCGCAGGCGCGCTGCGCGCTGTTGTTGTGGCGGCGCGGCCCGCGGCTCCCCGGCCGGCAGCGATGAGCGACAACGACGACATCGAGGTGGAGAGCGACGTGAGTCCGCCGCCGCCCCCCTTCCCCGTGCCCCCCGCCGCTGCCCGGGTGGCGGCGGCGGAGCGGTAACGCTTGGTTTCTCTCCCCCCCCACGCCCCACGCCTCCTTCCGCACCCCCCCCCCCGCCCCGTCCTGCGGCCCCCTCAGGAGGAGCAGCCCCGCTTCCAGTCAGCGGTACGGGGGGGCACGGGGGGGGGGGGGGGAGGGCTGTGGGGGTGGGATTTGGGGGGGGTTGAGGAGGTCTGAGGGGGGATTGGAGGGGCCTGGGGGGGTGTTGGGGGGGGCTGGGGGGGGATTAAAGGGGCCGGGGGGGGTTGGGGAAGTCTGGAGAGGTATTGGGGGGTCTGGGGAGGGTGTTGTGGTGGGATTGGGGGTGTCTGGGGGGGATTTGGGGGGCCTGAAGCGGGTTGGAGGAGTCTGTGGAGGTATTGGGGGGGGGTCTGGGGGGGTTGGAGTGGTCTTGGGGGGTATTGGGGGGGCCTGGGGGGGTTGAAGAGGTCTTGGGGGGGTCGGGGGGGTCTGGGGGCGCTTGGAGTGGTCTTGGGAGGTATTAGTGGGGCCTAGGGGGGTGTTGGGGGGGAGTCTGGGGGTATTTGGGGGGATCTGGGGGCTCTGATATTGGGGGGGGTCTGGGGGGGTGTTATCAGGGGGGTGGGAGTATCTAGGGGGGTGTTTATGGGGATCTGCTATTGAGGGGGGGTCTGGGGGAGTGCTATTGGGGGTGGGGGGGGCCTGGGTGGTGTTTGTGGGGGAGATCTGGGGGCTCTGCTATTGGGGGGGTGTTATTAGGGGGTGGGGGGTGGTATTGGGGAGGTGGGGGGGGCCTGGGGGTGGTTATGGGCATCAGGGGGTTGTGCTATTGGGGTGGGCAGGGAGGGGGCCTGGAACTGGGGGGGAACTTGGGGCTGTTATTTGGGGAGGTGTTTGGGGGGATCTGAGGGCTGTATTTGGGGGAATTTGGGGGGCTGTGTTATTTGGGGGGGGGGAATCTGGGGGGATGTTTGGGGGAGTCTGTGGGCTGTGTTACCTGGGGGGTGCATTTGAGGGGATCCGGGGGCTGTATTGGGGGGGATGTGGAGGCTGTGTTGGGTTATGGGTTTGGGGGATGCCCGTGGGGCAGTGGGTTTGGGGCGTTATGGGGGGATCTGAGGGTTTTGATCAGGGATCGCTGATTGTTGGGTGGTGACTGGGGAGGGCGCCCATGGGGTTTGTGTCCGGGGGGGGGGACTGGGTGTGTTTTAAGGGGATCCCACAACAAGTGGCTGTGCCTGGGGGGGCTGCGACAGACAATACTTGCTCTTTTTGGGGGGGGGGGGGGGCACAGGATGTGGGGCCACAGCTTGTGGGGGGTGGGGTGGAGCTGTGTCTCATTGAGGGGGGATACGAGGGGTTTGTGCCTTTTTCTTCCTGAGGGTAAGGGGAAAGGGGGGGTGGCAAAGCTGCCCCCCTTTTAGGGCCACCCCCAGACGGGGCCCCCCAGCTCCGCTGCAGGCTCCAGTGCTTCCCCCCGCAGCAGGAAGCCACCCACGGGCTGTGCCACAGGGAAACCGAAAGCGCTGCCGGGGCGGCCCCGTGACCCCTCCCCGCACACACCCCGTGACCCCGGGTCACACGCCGTGTCCGTCTGTCTGTCCCGTCCCCCCTCTCCCCCCCCGCAGGCAGACAAACGAGCCCACCACAACGCGCTGGAGCGCAAGCGGCGGGACCACATCAAGGACAGCTTCCACAGCCTGCGGGACTCCGTGCCCTCCCTGCAGGGAGAGAAGGTGAGGTTGTGGAGCGCGACGCGGGGCGGGGGGGGCGAGCGTTTTTGGGTGCTCCAGCTTCCCTCCCTGCCCCCCCCCCCCCCTCAGGTAGCTTTGCTTCCTCCTCCTGCCTCGCCCGGCCCAACGTCACCCGGCCAAGGGTTTGGCACAGGCAGGGCGATGGCGCGGCCAGGGCAGAAATGTGGCAGCGCAGCCACAAGGACGCTGGCGTCCCTGAAAGCGTGGCCCCTGCGGGGTGCCCACCCCCTGGGGATCTGCGTGGGGTCCCCGAGAGGAGCGGGGGGCATCCTGCTGTGGTTCCACGCGGCAAAACCCCCGGTGCCGCGGCAGGAGAGCCCGCGGAGCCCTGCGGAGCCGAGGTCTTTATTTCGCCCTGTGCCGCTTCCCACTATTGCTACAGGCATCCCGGGCCCAAATCCTGGACAAAGCCACAGAGTACATCCAGTACATGCGCCGGAAAAACCACACGCACCAGCAGGACATCGACGACCTCAAGCGGCAGAACGCGCTGCTGGAGCAGCAAGGTGAGCGGGGCCGCGCGCCGGGGGCTCGGGCCACGGTGGCACCCCCCCGGGGTGACAGCACGGCCCTGCCTTGCAGTGCGCGCCCTGGAGAAAGCCCGGTCGAGCGCCCAGCTGCAGGCCAACTACCCCTCGTCGGACAACAGCCTCTACACCAACCCCAAGGGCAGCGCCATCTCCGCCTTCGACGGTGGCTCCGACTCCAGCTCCGATTCGGAGCCCGAGGAGCCGCAGAGCAGGAAGAAGCTGCGCATGGAGGCCAGCTAGGCTGCCCCCCCCCGCCGCCACTGCCGCCCCCGCGCCGGGGCCTGCGCCCGCCCGCCGGCCCCGTAAGGACTCGTCGTCCTTCTCTCCTCGGGGCTCTCGGACTGCGGCCTCGCAGCCCCCCCGCGCCCCGACGGACTTGGGGGGGCCTGGGGACCGCACGGAGATGCCCCCACCGCCCCCCCGCCGCTAGCGAGCCCCTCTCCGCGCCCCCCCTCTTCGATTTTATATGAGCATTTCTATTTATACCCAGGGACCACTGCAGCCCAGAGCTGAGCGCGAGGCTGTGCAGGAGACGGGCAGCCCCCGTCCCCCACCCGCCTGCGGGGGCCGCTGCCCTCCGGCCAGCGCCGGGGGGGGGTCTCGCTATTTATTTTCTGCGTGTGCAATTCCACCTGGCCCCCCGCCGCGCCGCGGGGACGGCGCCCACCGCCCTCCACGGCACAGAGCTGCAGGGCTCGGGCTGGGTGGTCTGCGTGTGCGTCCTTCCCCGTCCCCCACCTCCCCCCCCTGTCCCCCCCCACACATCCCCGAGCCCCCCTCCCACCTCTGTGTCATTTTCTGAACTGTCCCCGTAGGTGACCCCGTCCCCCCTTTTAACGCCGTTCATTCCATGGATCTAAAGTATGTTGTACATACTGCCCAGAGTTGTCTTGCAAGTTAAGGCTTCCCTTTACTATAAGACTATAAATAATAAAAACAAAAAAACTTATTTTATCCTTCCCCGTGGTGGCCGCGTGTTCTTGGGGCCGCAGGAGGTGGGGGGGGTGGTGGGGGGGAGCAGCTCCCTGCGCATCCGGGGCAGCGCGGGGTCGGGGCTGGAAACCCCGCGTCCCCCGGCGGCAGCTCCGCGCCGCTCCGTGCTCCTACTCACCCCGCGCACAGCCGAGGGCGGGTGTCAGCTCTTGCTTTATTGATGCCACGCCACCTGCGGCGCCCTCAGCTCCCACCGGGGAGGGCGGCAGCGGCGGTGGCCGGCCGTTTTTTGTGGTTTTTTTTTTTTTTTTTTTTTTTTTTTTGGTATCGCTAGCACCCTGAGGACCTCGCTCTGCTCGGCCACGCCGTCCGAGGGGGAGCGGGGCCCTTACCCCGCCGCCTCCAGGCTGGGCACGGGCTGCTGCAAGAAGTGCATCACCGCCTTCACCACCTTTTCCGGGGCGATGTTGTAGACGGGATGCGTGGGCTGCTGCCGGAGCGGAGGAGAAGGCGCCTGAGCCAGGCCCGGCAGAGGAACACCCCCGGCGTGGGGGCCCTGCCCGCCCTGCAGACCCCCCCCCCAGCCCCGGGGATGCCAGCACCTACCAGGCGGTTTTCGGGGACGCCCAGGACCACCTCGTGGTGGAGGTCGCCGCTGCCGAAGTGCTGGGCGATGGCCAGCCCGCTCAGGCAGTAGCAGGTGTGGTAAAAGTCCCGGGACCTGGTGGGGGGAACCCGGGGGCGCTGAGCAGGGCGGGGGGCTGGGGGCGCGAGGCCGCCCCCCCCTCGGGTACTCACTTGCCCGGCTTGTCGAGCAGCCCGCCGGCCGGGCACTGGCAGCACAGGAGGATGTACTCCTGCAGCGCCGACTGGTCGAACATCCAGCGTGCCATGCTGAGCGCCGCGTCGTCTGCGGGGGCAAGGCGGGCAGTGAAACGCCTGGGGGGGGCCTCGGGAAGAGAGCAAATCTCCCCCGCCCCGGGAAACACCAGCATGTTTGCCCAGAAGCCCCTTTCTGCCACAAAAAAAACCTTCAGGGAAGCCCATCAGGTCCCTCCCGTGCCTGCCGCACCCTCCAGTTCTTCCGCACTTCGTTCCTTTGCTAAAACTCGCCCGTTTCTCCCCTCCCCGCAGCCAAATTTTAGAAGCAGACGAAGCCGGTGACCCCCCCCCCCCGCTGCCAACTCACCCCGGGCGTGGAGCGCGCGGTGCAGCAGGGGCAGCAGCCCGGCCTGCCAGAAGGAGTAGCAGCCGTCCACCAGCTTGTTGCAGCGGCCCTGGAAGCCGCCCTCGAAGCGCATCTGCCGGCCGGTCACCCAGTGCTGCAGGGGACAGAGGGGAGTGGGTGGCACTGCGAGGACGGGGACATCCCCCGGCAGCCCGGGGGCACCCCGGGGCCCCCCCAGAACTCACCAGCAAGCTGCGGAGGTTCAGCAGGTGCTCCTTCTTGAGAATGACCAGCGCCGCCACGCCGCAGAAGGTGTACCCGCCGTGGGCCTCCATGCCCGGCACCCCGCCGATGCCGCCCTCCCAGTTCTGGCACCTGCGCGGGGGCGACGCTGAGGATGGCGCCTGCGGGGGGGGGGCACACACCGTCCCCTGCGCCCCCTCGGCCGGCTCCTCACCTCGCGATCCACTCGGCCGTCCCGGCGAAGAGCGCGGGCGTGAGGATGTTGGTGAGCGACGCCACCGAGGCGGCGCAGTAGGCGCTCCTGCGGGAGAAGGGGGCTCGGGGCTGCGGCAGGCGCCCACCCCGTCCCCAGCCCTGGGGGCTCTGCGGGGCTCACCCCGCGCTGCGGTGGGGGGCAGAGACCCGCTGCGGGGCAGGTGCCTCATCCCCCGCAGCGCTCACCCACCTCACGTCCACCTCGCCGCCGATGTGCATGAGGAAGGAGCCGTCGGGCTGCTTCAGCGCGTGCAGGTACTCCAGGAGCTTCTTCCTGCGGGACGCGGGTACGAGGGGCAGCGCAGACCCGGCCCCCACCCCGCTGCAGCCCCCGCGCCGTGCTGGCCCCCCGCTGTACCTGTCGATGACGCCGAACGCCTCCTCCGTGCCGATGATGCAGAGCGCGTTGACGGCGGCGTAGGTCGGGGCGAGGTGGGGGTGCTGGCCGGGGCCCCCCCCGAAGCCGCCCTGGGGGCTCTGGCAGCGACTCAGGAACTGGCAGACGCTGCGGGGACAAGCGGAACAGCTGGGGAAGGGACCCCAAAACGGCCACCAAGGTGGGGTGGGCGGGAGGACGAGCCACCGCGGGTGGCGGCAGGAGCTGGCGGTGGCACCGAGCCCTCCCCTGAGCGGGCAGACCCCTCCCTCAGCGCTTCCCCCAGCAGCGAGGGGTTTCAGACCCGGCTGAACATCCCCAGGAGCTTCCGGAGGATTTCAGCCTGCTCGTGACACGGGGACATCCCCCACCTGAGCGAGGGAGAACCTGGGAGAAGGGGACAGCCCCCGTGCCCCCCCAGGAGGTTGAAGCCAGGTCCCCTATTCCCCCCCTCTGTCACGAGACAGCAGGAGCCGTGCCGGCCAGGAAGAATGGGCGGCATTGACGGCCCCGAAGGACACAAAGCACTTTTGTGCTGGCGCCAGGGCCACGGGGATGGCGGGATGTGGCCCTGGCTGTGCCGGGCGGACACGGGAGCAGGCACCTCCGGGCTCACGTGGGCGCACGCGGAGCAGCTGCCTTCTCCCGGGGGTGCTGCGGGTCAGACCCAGCTCGGGGGGGTGCTCCCGGTGTCAGCACCGAGGTGCCCAGGGCCCCCAAGCGCCCCGCAGGAACCGGGGGTGACTTACTCAGAGGCGACCACCTGGGGAATGGGCTCCTCCAGCAGCTCCAAGCTGTGCAGGATCCAGTAGCAGAGCCAGGGGCGGCTGGCGTCCAGACACTGCGGGGACAAGAGGGGACGGGCAGGAGGCGGGGAGAGGGGCCAGACAGAACCCCCAAACCCGCAGCTCTGGGGCACCCCGCGGGGACAGGCACGACCCAAGGGGACCCGCAAGCGGCACGGGAACTGCTCCGCCTGCCCCAGGGCCACCCGACAGCCAGCAGCGAGGGATTCGGGGCGAGAAACACCCGGTGATAATTAAAGCAGCACCGGGAGGCTGAAGGCATCGCCCAGGCGGGGAGCCCCGGGGCAGAACGCCGGGGCCGTGCCCGGTACCTCGTAGGCTTCGCTCAGCTGCCGGAGGCCTCTCTTCAGGTAATGGAAGTGCTTCTCCCGCTGCAGGACGAATCTGCAAGGCAGGCAGGGCGCGGCGTCGCAGCGCCGCCAGCTCCAGCCCCGGGACCCGTTGGCCACCAGAGCCAGAATTCTGGCTTCTTTTTTTTTTTCCCCCTATTATTGCTCTTTATCCTTATTCCAGCTTCCCGCAGGTGGAGGGAGCGCGGCGGGGACTTACTGCGCGGCGTGGTGGTTCGTCTTGTAGGCGTCGAACACCTCCTGCACGATGTCCTCCACTTTGCTCTGCGGCACCGCGAGCACCCGGGTCAGCGCCGCCGGGAGCTGCCGCCCCGCACCCGGCCCCGCGGCGCCTTCCAGCAGCTTCCACCCGTTTTGGGTTTAAGGTCAAAGCCTCACGGAACCCTCCCCGCCCCGCACAACGTCCCCGGGGGCTGAGGGCACTGATGCAAGAGGCGCAGCCGGGGTTCTCGGCTGGGCCTTTCACCCCGGGGGGAGCATCCCGGGATCGGGGTGGGGGGTGCCTTCGCCCCCCTGCCTCTCTTGTACCTGGTCCCAATGGCCCTTGGAGCTCGGACCCCCGGCTCCAGGCTCCACGGGTCCCTCCGTCCCCAGACCCTGAGCCCCTTCAGCCCCTGGCCTCCCAGCTCCGTGCCCGTGCCCCTTGAGCCCCCAGACCCCCGGTCCTGAGCCCCCCCCCAGACCCCCACCTCCGGCCCTCCCCAGCCCCAAGCCCCTTGGGCCCCTCGGCCCCAGAGCTCTGACCCCGAGCCCCCTCTGCCCCCAAACCCCTTCAGCCCCCGGTCCCCCAGCTCCGTCCTCGTGCTCCTCGAGCCCGCAGACCCCCGCCCCCAAGCTCCGGCCCTCCCCAGCTTCGGGCCCCCCCATCCCCGAGTCCCTCGGGCCCAGACCCCCGACCCCGAGCCCCCTCTGCCCCCCAGCCCCCGGTCCCCCAGCTCCGTGCCCGTGGGGACCCTTGGCCCCCAGACCCCCGGTCCCGGCCCCCCCGGCCGCGGGCGGCACCTGCTCGCTGGAGGTGTGCGTCCTCACGCCGTCGTCCCGCAGCCGCCGCCGCCCGCCGGGGCTCCCGGGGCAGGCTCCCGCCATGCTGCGGCCGGCCCGGGCGGGGGCAGCGGGGCCGACGGCGGCCGGGCGGGGACACGCGGCCACGCCCCCTCCGCGCCCTGGCCACGCCCCCTCCGCGCCCTGGCCACGCCCCCTCCGCGCCCTGGCCACGCCCCCTCCGCCCCGCCTGGCCCCGCCCCCCCCCTCCCCGCCACCACCCGGCCCGGGACCGGCGCGCGCGCGCGTGCGCGAGGCGAAGGGGTCGGCCGGGGCGGAGGGCGCGGCGTCGCCGCGTGACGTCAGCGCGTGGCGTCACCGCGCCGTGACGTCATGCCGGGACGCGCGGCTCCGTGCTCGGCGCGCCGCGGGCGCGCGTCGCCGGAGCCTGTCGCGACGTTGCAGTGCTGCGCTGTGCCGCGGCGATCCCGCACCGCGTTGCACCGTTGCACTGCTGGGGCGTGTGGCGCCATGGCACTGCTGCCCCACCTCGCACTCTTGCACCAGGTTGCACCGCTGCACAGCTGCACCGTGTTGCGCCGTTGCACGGCTGCTCCGTATTACACATTTGCAGTACTCCACCACGTTGCACTATTGCATCGCGTTGCACTATTGCACTGCAGCACCGTGTTGCACTATTGCACCATTGCACTTCTGGGGCACGTTCCCCATTGCACGGCTGCACCATGTTGTGCCATTGCACTACTGTGCCACATCGCACTGCTGCACCGCATTGCACTCTTGCACCACGCTGCACCATTGCACAGCTGCACCCTGTTGCACCGTTGCACAGATGCTCTATGTTGCACATTTGCACTATTCCACCACATTGCACTATTGCACCACGTTGCACCATTGCACGGCTGTTCCATGTTGCACCATCGCACTGCCGCACCACATTGCACCATCGCGCTGTTGCACTGTGTCACACCATCGTGCAATGGCGCCGCGGCGTCGTGCTGCACTGCTGGGGCACCGTGTTCGCTCTGCTGTGCTGCTCCACGCCGCACCTGCACATCATGGTGCTGCCAGGTAGCCCCGGTGCACGGCCCCGCTGCACGGCGTCGCTGCCCTGTGCTGCGCTGCTGCATCACTGCGTGCGACGCTTCCCCACGCCACTCTCCCGGTGGCATTGCATCGCCGTGTGCAGCCCTGCCTCATTGCACCGTGCCGCTGCCCCACGTCGCTGCGTGGCTGCACCACCGCTGTGCTGCTCCGTCTCCTCGTGCCACCACCAGGCTGCACCGCACCACGAGGCCCCGGCCAGGCCCTACTGCACGTGGGGCTGCCCCACGCTGCCCTGCTCTGGGACCCTCACCTCCAAGCCCACCCCCAAGTGTCCCCCGGTCCATGCCCGAGTGTCCCTCCCCAATGCATCCCCACATCTCTCCCTCCCCATAGCCCCCCGGTGCACCCCCATGCCTCAGGGCACCTCCTGGTGTCCGCCGTTGCATCCCTGTGTCCCCCCAGCTGCATCCCTCCGCCGTCACCCCCGTCCTCTGCTCCAGCCCCGGTGTCCCCCCCCCGGTCCCCAGCGCACGCCCAGCTGCCCCCCACCCCCGGTGCAGCCCCGCGCTGCCTCCCGGTGCCCCGGCTCATCTCCCGGTGCCCCCACCGGTGTCCCCCGGTACCTCCCCGGTGTCCCCCCCCCGGTGCCTCCCCGTGTCCCCCCGGGTGCATCCCCGCGTCCCCCCGGCGCATCCCCGCGCTCCGCCCCGGTGCCAGCCCGGCCGCCCGGAGCGGCGGCGCAGGAACCCGCCCCCGGTAACGGCGGCGGCGGCGGCGGCGCGGGGCCGCCATGGCCAAGCAGTACGACGTGCTCTTCCGCCTGCTGCTGCTCGGCGACTCGGGCGTGGGCAAGACCTGCCTGCTCTGCCGCTTCACCGACAACGAGTTCCACCCCGCGCACATCTCCACCATCGGTACCGGCACCGGGGGACGCGCGGCAGCGGGGAGCCGTGAGCGGCGGGGGACGGGGGGCACCGGGGAAGCCGCAGCCCTGGGGAAAAAAAAAAACAAAAAAAACAAAAACGGGAAGAACGGGGGCACCGGGAGCATCGCGGCACCACCGGGGAGCCGCCGCCGCGCCCCGCCGCCGGGAGCGGGGAAGCCGCGGGCACCGGGGAGGCGCCGCGCTGGGAAAACGGGGACACCGGGGATGGGAGGGGGCACCGCCGGCAGCTGGGGGCACCTGGGAGCCGGAAAAGCGGGGAGCGGCGGCACCGGGGCGGCGGGGAGGCGGCGGGGAGCCCGGCCGGCACCGGGGGCATCGCAGAGCTCCGGCACCATGGGGGCACCGGGGGGGGAGGGGGGGCACAGAGCAGAGCCCTGCCCCCAAATCCCCCCCCCCTCCCCAAAACCCCCCATGTGCCCCCGGCCTGGCCAGGCGTGGACTTCAAGATGAAGACCATCGAGGTGGACGGCATCAAGGTGCGGATCCAGATCTGGTGAGTGCCGGGGGGGGCCGCACCCCGCTGATGTGCCCCCCCCCCCCCCCCGGGGTGGGGCTGGGGCCTGGAGCAAGCAACGGGGCTCCCCCCGACCCCCCCCCATGTCCCCAGGGACACGGCGGGGCAGGAGCGGTACCAGACCATCACCAAGCAGTACTACCGGCGGGCACAGGTAGGGGCATGGCGGGGGGAAACTGAGGCACGGGGGGGGGCGGGGGGGACAAAATACTGCCCCCCCCCTCCCCGGTGGCTCTCCCGCAGGGCATCTTCCTGGTGTATGACATCGGCAGCGAGCGCTCGTACCAGCACATCGTCAAGTGGGCCAGCGACGTGGATGAGGTGGGGGTTTGGGGGGGTCCCCGAAGCGGTGACACGCTGGTTTTTGTTGGGGAGGGGTGCTGATGCACACCCCCCGCACATACACACAGTACGCGCCCGACGGCGTCCAGAAAATCCTCATCGGGAACAAGGCGGACGAGGAGCACAAGAGGCAAGTGGCCAAAGAGCAAGGGCTGCAGGTGAGCTGGGGGGGGGCAGGCACCCCCAGCATGGCCGCCCCCCCAAAAAAAAGCCCAGCGGCCCCCCCAGGGCCCCCTGCACCCCAAGCATCCCCAGGCCACCTGTGCTCCCTCCCGGCATGGCCAGGGACCCCAACTCTCCTGCGGTCTCCCCTATAGCCAGGCCCCCCCCCCGCACCCCCAGCGTGGCCAGGACCCCCGTCTGCCCCCCAAAATGCCCAGTGTCCCCCCTAATGCCCCCCCCATCCCCCCACGGCACCCAGCGCATAGCCCTGGGGTCGCACCCCACGGGACCGCTGCCATCCGTCTGTCCACGTGCCTGCGGGGAGCAGAGGGGCTGGAGGGGGGAGGTTGGAGAGTGGGGAGAGGGGGCGAACCCCCCGCCCCCCACCCCCCAAAATCACATCGGCGCCGCCGAGCCCTCGCCTTGCAGCTGGCCAGGGAGTACGGCATGGACTTCTACGAAACAAGTGCCTGCAGCAACCTGAACATCAAGGAGGTGCGTGGGGCTGAAGGGGGGGGGGGGGGGGGGGGAGGCAGCCGGGGTGTGCCCCCCACTCCTTCCCGGCCCCCCCGGGCTCACCCCGCTCTTCCCCCGCAGTCCTTCACGCGGCTGACGGAGCTGGTGCTGCAGGCGCACCGCAAGGAGCTGGCGGGGCTGCGTGCCGCCGCCGCGCCCCCCGACCTGGCCCGGCTGGAGGAGGACGAGCAGCAGCCCCCGGGGGGGCAGGACAGCCCCAAGAGCTGCTGGTGTTGAAGCCCGTTCGTTCCTCCCCCCACACAAACCCCCCGGCTCCCCGCCGCCGCCAGACCCGTTTTGGGGAGGGGGGCTTGGCGTGCGTGGGGGGTCCCCAGGCGCTGTTTGCACACCCCGCGCCCCCTCCGCCCCCCGGTTTTGCACACTTGGTTTCCACAATAAAGGAGATGCTGGAGCCCCCCCCCCCCAGCTGGCTCATCTGGTGCCACCGGGACGGTGTCCTCGGCACCGCGGGCAAAGCCGGGCTGCGGCAACCCGAGCGGCGATGAATAATGGAGGGGCCGCGCCGGTGTCCCCTTTCCTGGCTTGGGGACGCGGCTGGGGGGACGCAGGGACATCGAACAGCCTGGCAGTGGGCACTGGGGTAGGTGGGCATCGGGATGCGTGGGCACTGGGATGGGTAGGCACGGGGGTGGTGGCTGGCACCGGGCTGCTGCTCCTTACTGGGATGGCTGTGCACCAGGATGGGTGGGAACTGGGATGCCGTTCCTTACTGGGATGGGTGGGCACCAGCAGGTACCAGCCTGCTGGTGGGCACTGGGACAGGGCCCACTGGTCCCAGTGGGCCGGGTTGGCCAGGGAAGGAGAGGCGTGGAGGCACCCGTCCCTCCCCATTGCCTGCCGGGGCGCTCGCAGCACCCCATGAAGCCGCAGCACCCCGTTATCTCCCAACGCCCCAGCTGTTTCCAGCTGTGCGGGGAACCCTTGCCCCAACAGGGACAGCGCCCGCGCCCCACGCCGCGGCGGTGTGAATTATTGAGGCGGGTAGGAGCATCGCCCCGGCCTTCCTCTGCCTCTTCCTCGTCCCCTTGGGCCGGTGCCAGCGGGTGGGACGGCTCCGGTTTCTGCCAAGTCACGGCGGGGCGCGGGGACCTCGGTGGCGTCACGTGGGCGCCGGGCGGCCCTTAAGGCGCGCGGGCAGCGGGCGGGCAGGCAGCAGATCCGGAGCGCACCCGCAGCCATGAGCGTCCCCGTCGCCAAGTCCTTCTACGACCTGAGCGCCACCTCCTTGCAGGGGGAGAAGGTGGACTTCAACGTCTTCCGGGGCCGCGTGGTCCTCATCGAGAACGTGGCGTCGCTCTGAGGCACCACGGTGCGGGACTACACCCAGCTCAACCAGCTGCAGGCTCGCTACCCGCGGCGCCTGGTGGTGCTGGGCTTCCCCTGCAACCAGTTCGGCTACCAGGTAGGTGCCCAGCATGGCGGGGGGGGACACAGAGCCCAGTGCTCGGGACAGCGGCGGCACAACCCCGGTGTCCCCTTCCCCATCCCAGGAGAATGGCACCAACGAGGAGATCCTCAACTGCCTCAAGCACGTGCGGCCAGGGGGCGGCTTCGAGCCCAACTTCACCCTGTTCCAGAAGTGCCAGGTGAACGGGCAGGACACCCACCCCGTCTTCGCCTACCTGAAAGCCCACCTGCCCGCCCCGGTGGACGAGCCTGACCACCTGATGACCGAGCCCCGCTTCGTGGTGTGGAGCCCCGTGCGGCGCTCCGACATCTCCTGGAACTTCGAGAAGTTCCTGGTGGGCCCCGAGGGGGAACCTTTCCGCCGCTACAGCCCCCGCCTGCCCACCGCCCAGCTGGAGCCCGACATCCAGCGCCTCCTCAAGCTGGCCAAGTAGGGCTGTCCCCCCCCCCGGGGACGGCCCCAGCCCTCCGCCGGGTGACGGCCCCCTCTGAAACCCCCGCGGGGGGGGGGCCCGATGTGGCGGCGAGCCGGGGCCACCGGGGTGGTGGGCGCCCGGATGGGGTCGGCTGCAATAAAGGAGCAGGAGACAGCGCCCGAGCACCCCCGTTTGTGTCCCCCCCAGCCCCAGCGCACGGCGGGCGGTTGGGGCCGGGGAGCGGCTGCGCGGGGTGGATAAGAGCCAGGCGCGGTTGCAACCCCACCCTCGGGGGGGGGGGGGAAACAATTTTGGCAGCCCCAAGGTGAGGGTGTGCTGCCTGCCCTGCCCTGCCCGCCCCAGGAATGCGCACCCCTGAGCAGGGCGGGGGGGGGGGCACTGCAGTGTTTGGGGGGGGCAGCGATCCCACTACGCCCTGGGGGGAAATGGTTCAGGCGTGGGGTTTGGGAGGCTGCGTGTGCGCCTGGGACACAAGGAAGGGTGGTGGGAAGGGAGAAGACTGTTCCATCCCCGAGCAGGGCCCCAGCACCCTTTGCTGGAGGGGCTCGGGGGGCTGAAAATCACCCCCGCCCCCCTCCTGTTCCCATCCACACAGGGGGAACGATCCCAAAGCTCCCCAGCCTGCGGCACGGAGCTGTTACACGCTCACATTTATTGCCCACGCGGACCCCTTTGGGGCAGGACGAGGTGGCTGTGCCACCCTGAGCCGTTTCGGGGGTGGGTTTCTGGGCCCCCTCCCTTTCTTCAGTGCGAGGGGGGCTCGGGAGCAGGCGCAGCACGGGGCTGGAGCAGAGCAGGCAGCATCCAGCATTGGGTGTCCACCGCATCCAGGCTGGAGGTTTGAACAGGAGCGGGAACGAAGCCCCCCAGCGCCAGCAGCGCGGTCCCACAGCTCCGTGGGGCACACGGGGAGCGGGGCCGGGGCACGGACGGGCTTCAGAAGAGCGGGGTCATCTGGCGCGGGTCGTCGGGCAGGATGCTGATGGAGTCCTCGGCCCGGCCGCACAGCAGGCACAGCATGGTGTACTCCTGCAGCGGGACACGGCCACGGGGCTTTCAGGCTGCTCTGTCCCTCCCCGACTCCTCTGCACCGCTGGGGAAACCGGAGCCGGGGCCGGCACCTGATCCCCGATTGCAATCGGACCGCGGCGGATCGTGTTTCATCCCCCAGGACCCCATTTCCCTGGAGCCCATTTTCCAGCATTTAGCTGCTGAATGGGAAATGCGCCAGGGAGGAGGGCTGGGAAGCGCGAATCCGGCGCTGAGACAGCGCCGCGGTGAGCCCAAGGCTCCTGTTTCCAGCTCCTGCCCGTGCCGAGCTCCTGAGCTGCCCCCGAGGCGCTCGCCTCCGAAGCTGCGCAGCTCCCTCCTGCGGCTGCGAGGGCAGGAGGGCAGCAGCAGGGCTCAGGGTGCCTCTGGAGCTGGGGAGAGGCTGCTGGGGGGGGAGACGGGACCCCCAGGAGGACGGGGAGCCCCAGGAGGACGTACCTGGTAGTCATCCACCACGCTGAAGGTGTACTCGTGGCGTGCGATCAGGTGGTGGCAGTTCTTGCACAGGTCTGCGGGGCAGGAGCAGTTCAGGGGACGTGCCCAGCCCTGGCACCGCTGTCCCTGGGAACCCCCAGCCTCACCCCCAGACCCTTTGGTGCCCGAGCCCCCACCTGAGGGGCTGACACCCCCCTACCCGCCCCAGTCCCCAGGGTGGGTCCCCAAGCCCAACTCACCCCCAGGCACCTCAGCGTGCAGCAGCCCCCCAGACCCTCACCCAACCCCCCCCAAGTAACCCCCAGAGCCCCCAGTAACCCACCAGAGCACCAGATCCTCCCCAGGGAGCCTTCCCAGAGCACCAGGACCCCCCAAATTATCCCTCCAGGACAAAAGGACCCCCCCATGACCCCCCAGAGCACCAGATATCCCCCAATACCCCCCCCAAAGCACAAGACACCCCCCCAAATAACCCCCCAGAGCACCAGATACCCCATAACCCCGCAGACCACCAGGACCCCCCAACACCCCCAAAGAGCACCAGGACCCCTCAGTAACCCCAAAGAGCACCAGGACCCCTCAGTAACCCCAAAGAGCACCAGATGCCCCCAATAACCCCCCAAAGAGCACCAGGACCCCCCAATACCCCCACAAAGCACGAGACACCCCCCCCAAATAACCCCCCAGAGCACCAGACACCCCATAACCCCCCAGATCACCAGGACCCCCCAACACCCCCAAAGAGCACCAGGACCCCCACCAGTAACCCCCCAAAGAGCACCAGGACCCCCCAACACCCCCCCAGAGCACCAGCACCCCCCCAAGCTCCCCCCCCCCAGGACCCCTCCCCAGTAACCCCCAGCCCCCCAACCCCCCCGTATCACCCCCACACCCCCCCGTCCCCACACGATCGTAGGTGACGATCTCGTCGTCGCCCCGCAGGCCGGCGGCGCGGTTGCCCAGCAGCACCAGGTCGCGGCGGCCGCACTGCGCGCAGCCCACGAAGTTGAGCAGGAAGGAGCCGCCCTCCAGGCAGGTGGTGCCCTGCGGGGAGGCACCGAGAGGCCCGGTAACGGCCGGTAACGGCCCCGTAACGGCCCCGTAACGGCCGGTAACGGTCCCCCCCCCCCCCCAGCCCCCCCCGCCCGTACCCGCTCGGGGAACTCGGTGCCCACACAGCCCCCGCACATCCCGCCCGCCGCCGCCGCTCTCGCGAGACTTCCGCCGCGGGGGGTGGGGCTTACGGAAATGGGCGTGGCTTTGTGGGGAGTGGGCGTGGCTTGTTGGGAGTGGGCGTGGCTTGTTGGGAGTGGGCGTGGCGATGAGCTGCCAGTGGGCGTTCCCTCCCCGCTTCGTTGCCTCCCAGGGAGGGGAGTGGGCGGGGTTTGGGCGGGAAAGGGGGCGTGGTCTCTCGTAGCCCCGCCCCCGCCCCGGGTAGCGGGGAGGGGGCGCGCAGCCCTGGGGGGGGGGGCACGTAGGGTTAATGGGGGGCACCCAGGGTTAATTAGCGGGTACCCAGGGGTGACTGGGGGGGTACCCAGGGGTGATTGGGGGGGTACCCAGGGGTGACTGGGGACAGCCCAATCTTGCTGGGGGTACCCAGGGCTATTGCGAGGTACCTGGGGGGGAGCACCCAGGGCTAACTGGGGGGCACCCAGCATTATTAATTGGGGGGGGGGTACCCAGGACTAATTGGGAGCACCCAGGACTAATTGGGGGTACCCAGGGCTGCCTGGGGGGGTACTTAGGACTGATTGGGGGCACCCCAAGCTGGCTGGGTTGCCCAGGGCTAGTGCAAGGTGCCTGGGGGGGGCTATAAGGGGACACCCCCCAAGGGCTAACTGGGGGGGGGTGCTCAGGACACTTGGGGGGGGCACCCCGATGGGGGGGTGCCCAGGATTACCTGGGGACGATCCAATCTGTCTGGGGGTACCCAGGATTAGTGCGAGGTAGCTGGGGGGGGCGCCTAGGACCAACTGGGGGGGTCGCAGGACCAACTGGGGGGTACCAGGACCAATCGGGGGGGCACCAGGACTAATCGGGGGGGTACCCAGGACTAATTGGGGGGGCACCCAGGACTAATTAGGGGTACCGGGACTAATTGGGGGGGCACCCAGGACTAATGGGGGGGGGGTACCAGGACTAATTGGGGGGGCACCCAGGACTAATGGGGGGGGTTCCAGGACTATTTGGGGGCACCCCAAGCCGGCTGGGGGCGCCCAGGGCTACGGCGAGGCCCCTGGGGGGACCCTGGGGAGGAGGTGGCACCCGGGGCTAACCGGGGGGGGGGGGCACCCAGCGCTACCGGGGGGGGGGGTCCCCGCGGCCGGCGGGTCCGTGGCGCTGCGCCGCGCCGCTCCGCGCCGCCAGGTGCCGGTGCCGGTGCCGGTGCCGGTGGCGGCGGCGGCCGGGGGGGGCCGCTGTGCTGCATTGCGGGGCGGGCGGCCCGTCCCCGCCCGCCTCCGCCCGGCCCTCCCGGGAGGGGGGGGGGGAAGAGCGGGGCTATCTGGGCTGGCCCCCGGCAGGAATGTCCCGATAATGTTATTTATAGCGGCGGCTCCGCTGCCCCCGCCCCGCTCCGCTCCCGGCCCGCCGCCGCCGCTCGCCCTCCCGCCGCCGCCCCGCGCAGGTGAGCGCCCACCCCCCCGGCAACGGGACGCGATCCGCCCCCCCCCCCGGCAGGCAGCGGGGACACACGGGGACTGCTGCCACCCCCTCTCCGGGGTGGCCGCCACCTCCTGTGCCCCCCCTCCAGGGCTGCTCCCGCTGTGGGATTTTGGGGGGGGGGGCATGCGTGGGGAGGGGGGGGTCACCCGTGGGGGGTGCGCACCGGGAGTGGCACATGCTGGGGGGGGGGAATTTGGGAGGGGGGGGGACACGCGGCGGTGACACGGTGACCCTGGCCCACGCTGTCACCCCGTGGGATTTTGGGTCCCAAGAAGAGTTTGGGTGCCCTTGGCGGGGAGGATGCTCCGGGGGTGCCCGGTGCCTGTGCTGCTCCCCACGGCTGTAATGCTGGGGGGGGGGGGTGGATTTGGGGTGCCCAGGGAGGGTCCCGCGCGTTTCGGGGAAATATCGCAGCCGCCTGGCTTTGGTGAGATAATAACTGCTGGTCGTGGGGGAGCGAGCGGGGAGCGCTGCCGGGGTGTCCGGGACAGCAGCCCCATGCGTGGCACGTTCCCGGGTGCTTTCGGGGCCCTGCATGGAGATTTGGGGGGTTTGGGTGCCCCCCGCCCCGGGGGCAGGAGCGGGGCTGAGCCCAGGCCTATTTATAGCCAGAAATGCGCGCGGCGTGTAGGCACGTGTGTGTGTGCCACGGCGGCGTGGCTCGGTGACACCGGACAGCCCGGCTGGGACGGTGACGGCGGCGGTGACGGTGACGGCCAGCCCAGCCCTGGGCAGCCCGGAGCCCCGCTCCTGCTTGGCCCCGGGGGGCGAGCGTTGGGCATCGAGGTCCGGCGGAGCCGTGCCGTGCCGTGCCATCTGCTCCCGGCCCTGGTCGCACGCCCGCGGCGCTGCCGGTGGCTGCGGGGCCGTCCCTCTGTTGGCAGCGGGGCTAGAAAGGAAAAAAAAATGCCTGCTTTGGGAAAACGAAGCTGGGGAAAACCAAGCAGCCAGGGCGATGCTGAGCGTCAGCACCCCGGCACCCCAGGGTGCTTTGTTGGGGCGCTTCACTCCGGTGAATGGAGCCCGCTCCTGTGCCGGTGGCTGGCACTTGCACGCAGCCTGGGCGAGCAGGGAAGGGGCTCGGGGCGCGGCGGGACCCCCACATTCCACGCGGACACCGGGCACAGTGGGGGGACCTTGGCGGCGGCGGCGGCTCGGTGCCAGCCCCTGGCCGGGAAGTGCTGATTCACGGCGCCGAGCCGCGGCCGGGGAAGGCAGAGGGGTGCAGCCCGCAGGCTGGGTGCTCGCCGCTGGGGCTGCGGTGGTGGGACGCAAACCCCCGCGTGGAGCAGCCGCCGGTGGGCCCCTGCCAGGCGCCGTTGTTCTCCCGGCGGCGCTGGTGCGGCAGAGGGAGATTTAAAGGCTCGGAGAGCGCCCGCGTCGCCAACGCGCGGTGTTGGCTCGCCCAGGGCCCCGCCGGAGGCTCAGAGGAGGAGGAGGAGGAGGATGCTCACTCCCCGCTGCTGTTGCAGGCACAGAGACCCGGCACAGCTCGGCACACCCGCAGTTCCAGGGGGTTCCCAAAATTTGGGGTTCCCCATGGTTGTTTTTTTTTTTTTTTCTGAGCCTGGTGCTGGCTGGCAGCGGCACAGAGCCAAGGGGTGCCGGGGGTACAGTGTGGAGGGCTGCGTGCCCCGCTCTTGCACACCCCCATGTGCTCCTGCACACGCTTGTATTGCCCTGCATGTGCTCACAAACAACCTTGCATGCATCTGCTCGCACATGCACGCTCTTGCACACTCCTGCATGTCCTTGCACTTGTGTGTACACTCTTGAATGCTTTGGCATGTTCCTGCATGTCCTTGCTCGCATCCGCGTGCTCTTGCGTGTGCGTGCTCACATGTGTGTACTCTTGCACGCTCTTACACGCTCTGGCGTGCTCTTGCACGTTCTTGCTAGCACGTGCTTGCTCTTGCACGCTCTGGCATGCCCTTGCTCGCGTGCGCACGCTCTGACATGCCCTTGCGCACTCTTGTGTGCATGCCTGCCCCCGAGCCAAACTCCTGCCTGTGCTGCCGAGATTAGGGTGCAGAGAAAAGTGCCCAGCCCTGCCGGCCCCCGATAAAGGCCCCCCCGCCACGTACGGGTGTTTTCCCCCCTGCAGCCCTGGAGGTCATCCCTGTGCTCCCCAGTGTCCCTGCGCATCCCCACAGGCCCCAGGTTTGGAGGGGTCACCATGGGGGGCTGCTCAGTCCCAGGGGTGCCCGGCTGGGCACACTCTATGAGGCAAGGAGGGTGCCAGGATTTTGGGGGGGTGCTGTTGGGAGAAGGGGGGTCTGAGCGAGTGCTGGAGGTGGCCGCCCTCAGCCTGGCTCCCTGCACCCTTCGGGGGCCCCAGGGCGGCTGCGCAGCCCCCCCGCCTTCCCGGCAGCTGCTGGCAGGCATTTTTAGATACCGGCCCGTCCTATCTGCGTCTCAAATGTCCCCGGGGGCGGGTGTCCCCTCCCGGCCCCCCCCCTCTGGCAGCTGTCGCCTGTTCTCCCCGTGAAGCCCCTCCCGGCGCAGGCGTGGGGCGGGTGCCCGCAGCCCCGTGTCCCTTAGGGGTTGTCCATGGGGACACCACCCACGGGCGCTCTGGCACCCACATGGGGACGCAGCGGCGTGAGCCACCGCGGGGTGACAATGGCTGGGGGCGCCCTGAGCGCGTGGCACCTCCGTGCCCCGAAACACCTGGGGCGTGGCGCTAAATCCCGTTGAGCCGATTAACCGGCAGGTCTTAGCCACAAATCCCGGTGCATGGTGGGGCGGCAATGCCCGTGCCCGCGTCCCCGCCACCCCACAGCAGCCCCTTCCCCACAGCCGACGGCCGCCCGGCCGCGGGACGCCGGGACCATGACCTCGGAGAACGACTACGACCACCTGGAGCTTCAGCAGTCCTACAGCCACTGGGACGCCTCTGACGATGAGCTGGACAACGACAACAGCTCCGCGCGCCTCTTCGAGCGCTCCCGCATCAAAGCCCTGGCAGGTGCGGGGATGGTTTTTGGGGTCCCCGTGGTCCCCACCGGCGTGGCGTGGGGTTGTCCCCGGTGCCACCGTGCCCGCTGTCATTGCAGACGAGCGGGAGGCGGTGCAGAAGAAGACCTTCACCAAGTGGGTGAACTTGCACTTGGCTTGCGTCACCTGCCGCATCTCGGACCTTTACCTGGACCTCCGGGACGGGCGGATGCTCATCAAGCTGCTGGAGGTGCTGTCCAAAGAGATGCTGGTACGAGTCCCCTCTGGCTAGGGAACCCGCCACCCGTGCCGTGCCATGCGCTGCTGCCTCCAGTGCTGCACCACGGCTAGCAGCAGGCCGGGGTGGGGATGGTGGAGGGGCGTCCCTGGGCAGGGCAGGGGGTGCCCAGGGGTGAGGGCAGGGTGCTGAGCACTGTCACGCCCCAGCCCAAGCCTACCAAGGGCCGGATGCGGATCCACTGCCTGGAGAACGTGGACAAGGCGCTGCAGTTCCTGAAGGAGAAGCAGGTGCACCTGGAGAACATGGGCTCCCACGACATCGTGGACGGCAACCACCGCCTCATCCTCGGCCTCATCTGGACCATCATCCTGCGCTTCCAGGTGGGCCGGGCGGCACCCATGGGACCGGCACCCAAACGGGAGCTGTCCTCCGCCGCCGTCCTCTGACAGCCCGGGCTGTCCTTCTGTCCCCCAGGTCCAGGATGTCATCAAGGAGATGAAGGAAGGCCCGGAGACGCGCTCCCCCCGGGACGCGCTGCTGCTCTGGTGCCAGATGAAGACAGCGGGGTAGGTGGTGGGACCCTCGCCCCCCGCCCTGGGGTCCAGGGGTGCGCAGAGGCTGACGGTGAGGTGTCCCCATTGCAGCTACCCCCACGTGAACATCACCAACTTCACCTCCAGCTGGAAGGACGGGCTGGCCTTCAACGCCCTCATCCACAAGCACAGGTATGCGGCACAGTGGCCAGCACTGGGGCAGCAGTGGCATGGCAGCGTCACCATGTCCCATGTCCTCCTCTGTCCCCAGGCCCGAGCTGTTTGAGTTCAAAACCCTGACCAAGTCCAACGCCCGGCACAACCTGGAGCACGCGTTCAGCGTGGCAGAGCGGCACCTGGGTATCACCCCACTCCTCGACCCCGAAGGTGAGGCCGCTGCCAACCCCCTGCCTCAGTTTCCCCCCCGGGATGTGCCCATGGAAGGACAGAGGTGTCCTACTCTGGGTGGGACAAGGACATGGGTGGCACCCAAGGGTGCTGCAGCGGCTGGGTCAGGGCTGACGCCTCTCTCATACTTGCAGATGTGTTCACGGAGAACCCTGACGAGAAGTCCATCATCACCTACGTGGTGGCCTTCTACCACTACTTCTCCGAGATGAAGAAGCTGGAGGTGAAGGGCAGGCGGCTGGGCAAGGTGAGGATGATGTCGGGGCTGGGGGAGCTGCTGGGGTGCCCCGCGCTCACCGCCAGCCCTGCTGCAGGTCATCGAGCACGCCAAGGAGACGGAGCGGATGATCGAGGGCTACGGGGGGCTGGCCTCTGACCTGCTCACCTGGATCGAGCAGACCATCATCTCCCTCAACAGCCGCAGCTTCGCCAACTCACTGGCCGGGGTGCAGCACCAGCTGCAAGCCTTCAGCACCTACCGCACGGTGGAGAAGCCCCCTAAGTAAGCGTCCCCCCGGCTCCCTGCCCGCAGCGAGCGCCCATGGGTGCCCCGGGCTGAGCTCTCTGCGGGTCAGGTTTCAGGAGAAGGGCAACCTGGAGGTGCTGCTCTTCACCATCCAGTCACGGATGCGAGCCAACAACCAGCGTGTCTACACCCCACATGAGGGGCGCCTGGTCTGCGACATCAACCGGGTATGGGGACCCTCCGGCTGTGCCCCATGGGGGGACATGTGGCTGCTCCCGGGATGCCTGAGGACTTGGGGGCAGCTTTTCCACCAGTACCCCAGGGGCTTTTCCCCTTAGGTTGTCCTGGGGCAGGTTGGGTCCGTCTTGGGGTAGGTTGGGTCCGTCTTGGGGCAGGTTGGGTCCATCCCATCCCAGGGCATGTTGGGTTTCTCCATCGATGCTCCCCCACCCTTGGAGCACATTGGGGTTCACCAGCAGAGCGAGATGGCACCGGTGGGACGTGGCACATGTGTCCCACCCCATCCGGCGCTGCCTTTTGCCAGGCGTGGGAGCAGCTGGAGAAAGCGGAGCACGAGCGGGAGCTGGCGCTGCGCAACGAGCTCATCCGGCAGGAGAAGCTGGAGCAGCTGGCGCGGCGCTTCGACCTGAAGGCGGCCATGCGGGAGGCCTGGCTGAGTGAGAACCAGCGCCTGGTGGCACAGGTGGGCTGCGGGGCACCCACCGCGGGGACGGGGACACCCCGAAGTTGCCTCACCACCAGCTTTGCTCCCGGCAGGATAACTTCGGCCAGGACCTGCCGGCGGTGGAGGCAGCCAAGAAGAAGCACGAGGCCATCGAGACGGACACGGCCGCCTACAAGGAGCGGGTGCAGGCCATCGAGGCGGTGGCGAAGGAGCTGGAGGCAGAGGGCTACCACGACATCAAGCGCATCAAGGGGCGCAAGGACAACATCCTGCGGCTCTGGGAGCAGCTCCAGGAGCTGCTGCGTGCCCGGCGTCAGCGCCTCGAGATGAACCTCACCCTGCAGCACCTCTTCCAGGAGATGCTGCACAGCATCGACTGGATGGACGAGGTCAAGGTGAGCTGCGGATGTGGGAGGTTTGGCATCACCTTGGGCTGATGCCACCATGGGTTGGGTGCTTTGGTCCCACCAGGCAGGGGGTCAGTGGGACTTCTTGGGGAGGCAGAAAATCGTTATGGGGTGTTTGGGTGCTGGAGAGGGATGATGTGGCCACCGTCAACACGTTATGCTGGGACGTGATGAATGCAACGCCCAGGAGATGCATCCATCCCCTGGTGCATGCATCGCTCAGGCGATGACAGAGCTGGCAGCGGTGCTGGGTGCCCACCACCTGCTTGGAGCCTGCAGGTGACACCTGGGTCTTCCGCAGGCGCAGCTGGCATCGCCCGAATCCGGGAAGCACCTCCTGGAGGTGGAGGAGCTGCTGGAGACCCACCGGCTGCTGGAAGGTGACATGGCTCTGCAGGCGGAGAAGGCGCGGGCTGTCAGCGCTGCTGCCCTCCGCTTCGCCGACGCTGAGGGTAGGTGTGCTGCTCCAGCGGGCCGGGGGTGCTCCAGGGGTTGGGTGCTCCAGGGGGGATGCACTGGGGTTGGATGCTCCAGGAGTCTCCAAGGGGTTGGGGTCTCCAAGGGGTTGGGGGTACTCCAGGGGTTGGGGTCTCCAAGGGTTCCCAAAGATAGGTCACTCTAAGGGTAGGGTTGCTCCAAGGGTTGGGTGCTTCAGGGGTCTCCAAGGGGTTGGGGGCACTCCAGCGGTTGGGGACTCCAAGGGTCTCCAAGGATAGGGTTGCTACAAGGGTAGGGTCACTCCAAGGGCCCCCAAGGAGTTGGAGGCTCCAAGCGTCTGCAAAGGTAGAGCCGCTCCAGGGTTGGGTACCCCAAGGATCTCCAAGGGTTGGGCTGCTCCAAGGGCTGTGCTGCTTCGAGGCTCTCCAAAAGGAGGATCGCTCCAAGGGTAGGGTCACTCCAGGAAGCCACAATGCATCCCGGGACCCCTCTGATGCCCACCCCCATGTCTCCCTGGCCAGGCTACCGCCCCTGCGACCCCAAAGTGATCCGGGACCGCGTGAGCCACCTGGAGCTGTGCCGGCGGGAGCTGCAGGCACTGGCGGCGAGGCGCAAAGCCCTGCTGGAGCAATCCCGGGCGCTCTGGCAGTGCCTGCGGGAGCTGGACGAGGCAGAGGACTGGATCAAGGAGCAGGAGCAGATCTGCTCCGCGCTGGATTACGGCAAGGACCTGGCGGGTGTGCTGCTGCTGCAGCGCCGCCACGCCGCCTTGGAGGCCGAGCTGGAGGCCCGGGGTGCCCGGCTGGAGCGGGCGCTGGTGGCGGCCGAGCGGTTGGCGGCTGCAGGGCGCGAGGCCGGGCAGCTGCGGGACCGGGCGGCCACTGTTCGGGCGCTCTGGGGCCAACTGCAGGAGCTGGTGGCTTTCCGCCGGCGTGGGCTGCGGGATGCTGAGGGCTTCTTCCAGTTCCAGGCAGAGGCCGAGGAGCTGGCGGAGGTGCTGGCGGATGCCCGGCGGCGGGCGGCCAGCGAGGAGCTGGGCCACGACGAAGCCCGCACCCAGGCGCTGCTGCGGGAGCACCAGGAGCTGCTGGAGGAGCTGGTGGCCGCCCGGCAGCTCCTGGAGCGCTTGGGCCACCAAGCAGAGGGCTTCCCCCCGGAGCTGCAGGCTGGCCCCGAGGCGCAGAGCCGGCTGGCAGCACTGCGGGCGCTGCACGCCGAGGTGGTTGGGCTGGCCGAGCTGCGTGGCCGCCGGCTGCAGGATGCCCTGGACCTCTACACTGTTTTTGGGGAAAGCGAAGCCTGCCATCTCTGGATGGCCTCCAAGGAGCGGTGGCTGGAGAAGCTGGAGGTGCCCGATGCGCTGGAGGACCTGGACGTGGTGCAGCACAGGTAGGGAGGTGCCACCACCCGTTGCCGCGAGCTCTGGCCCGTTCTCAGCCCGTTGCCACGAGGTCTGGCCCGTTCTCAGCCTGGACACCCCGCAGGCTGGATGGGCTGGAGCAGGAGATGGCCGGCGTGGCTCCCCAAATCGACGCCGTCAACCGCGCAGCCGACGGTCTGCTGGAGAGCGGGCACCCACGCAGCCCCCAGGTGCGGCAGTGCCAGCAGCAGCTCAACGAGAGGTACGTCCCTGAGTGGCGGGGGGGCCGTGCCCCGACGTGCCCCCCGCCCTGATCCCCGTGGCTGTGCAGGTGGGGCCGTTTTCGGGAGCTGGTGTCCCGGCGGCGCGCGGCGGTGGGCTCGGCGCTCAGCCTGCTCAACTACCGGCTGGAGTGCGAGGAGACCCGCTCCTGGCTGCTGGGCAAGACGCGGGTGGTGGAGTCCACACGGGACCTCGGCCGCGACCTGGCCGGCGTCCTGGCCACCCAGCGCAAGCTGTACGGCATCGAGCGTGAGCTGGCGGCTGCCGAGAGCCGCCTGGCCGCCCTGCGCCCCCAGGCTGGCCGCCTGGCCGAGGAGCGCCCTGAACTGGCCGAGGACGTGGCGGGGCGGCTGGCGGCGGCTCAAGATGCCATGGACGGGCTGCAGGATGCCCTGCGGGACCGGGTGGCCACGCTGGGGGAAGCCGGGCAGCTGCAGAGCTTCCTGCAGGACCTGGATGACTTCCAAGCGTGGCTCTTCGGGGCGCAGAAAGCCGTGGCGGCCACCGACGAGGTGCCGGTGTCGGTGGCCGAGGCGGAGGAGCTGCTGCAGCGGCACGCGGCTGCCCGTCAGGACGCCGAGGGGCACGCGGCCGCCTTTGAGGCGCTGGTGGAGGCGGGCGAGCGGGTGACGAGGGGCCAGGAGGACCCCGAGTACGAGCAGCTGCGGGAGCGGCTGCGGGGCGTGGAGGCGGGCTGGGGCGCCCTGCACAAGATGTGGGACGCCCGGCAGCGCTTCCTCGCCCAGTGCCTGGGCTTCCAGGAGTTCCTGCGTGACGCCAAGCAGGCGGAGATCCTCCTCACCAACCAGGTGGGTGCGCAGATGTGGCCACCGGTGGGGGAGAGGACCTGGGGCGTGGTGGTGCCATGCGTGGCCGGCTCCTGGGTGTGGGGAAGGCTCCCACATTCTGTGAGAGACCCTGACAGGGTGGGTCCGTCAAGCAAACCAGGCACGGCACCCATCCCCGTGGTGGGAGAGGGCTGGTAGCTTCCCAGAAAGGGTGCTGAGCCCCCGTGCCCCACAGGAGTACACGCTGGCCCACCTGGAGCTGCCCACCACGCTGGAGGGCTCGGTGGCCGCCCTGCGCCGCTTTGAGGACTTCCACGCCAGCATGGAGAGCAGTGCTGAGAAGGTCCCCAGCGTGGTGGCCAGCGGCACCAAGCTGGTGGCTGAGGGTAACATCTTCTCCGAGAAGATCACCGAGAAGTGCCAGGCCCTCCAGGAGCGGTGAGCTGGGCGAGGGGCTCTATGGGCACCCCCGTGGGTGGGGTGGCAGGGGGGTGATGCTGCCTGTCCCCCCACCAGGCACCAAGCGATCGTGGCCAAGGCTCAGGAGGCAGCGGGCTTGCTGCAGGACAACCACGAACTGCAGAGCTTCCTGCAGAGCTGCCGAGAGGTAGGCGAACGGCACAGCCAGCGGCACCGTGGGGTGCCCCAGGCCGAGCCATGACGCCCTCGCCCGCAGCTCACCGCCTGGGTGGAGGAGAAGATGCTGACGGCGCAGGACGCGTCCTACGGGGAAGCCCGTGGTCTCCACGGCAAGTGGCAGAAGCACCAGGCGTTCATGGCCGAGCTGGCGGCCAACCGGGGCTGGATGGAGAAGATCGAAGAGGTGGGTCCTGGCGAGGGAGGACGGCCGTCCCCCAGCGTGGGGACACGGCTGCCGCTGACCGCGCCGGTGTGCCGCAGGAGGGGACGGAGCTGGCGAGACGCAAGCCGCAGTACGGCGCCGTGGTGGGACGGCGCCTGGGCGAGCTGCGGGCGCTGTGGGACGGGCTGCACGCCGCCGCCGAGGAGAAGGGCCGGCAGCTCTTCGAGGCCAACCGCGCCGAGCTGTGCGCCCAGAGCTACGGCGACCTGGAGCGCTGGCTGGGGCAGGCGGAGGGCGAGCTGCGCGCCGCCGAGCGGGCCGAGGACCTCACCAGTGCCAACCTGCTGCTCAAGAGGCTGACGGTGGGCAGCGGGCGTGCAGTCGGGGGGCGTCATAAGACGGTGTTGTGGGCGGTGTGGTTGGGTCCTCACGGCTCTCCCCCTCCAGCGGCTGGAGGAGCAAGTGGGAGCGCGGCAGGAGGAGCTGGCGGAACTGGTGGCCCCGCTTGCCGGGGCTGCGCCAGAGCCTGATGGACAGGAGCAGAGGCTCCAGCAGCGCTTCCTCGAGCTGCTGGAGCCACTGGGGAGGAGGAGGAGGGAGCTGGAGACCTCCAAGGCCATGTACCAGCTGGCACGTGACCTGGAGGATGAGACGGTGAGCACCACAGCGGCAGTGGGGGCTGCGGTGCCGGGGGGCGCAGGACACTCAGTGGGTGCTGTCGCCTGCAGCTGTGGGTGCAGGAGAGGATGCCACGGGCCAGGTCGACGGACCACGGCACTGACCTGCAGAGTGTGCAGCGCCTGGCCAAGAGGAACGAGGTGAGTCCGTGCCATGGCGGCACCCACCACCCCACCTGGGGATGCCAGGTGCCGCCTCCCCTCATCCTGATCCCCTGACCCCATGGCAGACCCTGCAGAAGGAGCTGCAGGGCCATGCTCCCCGGCTGGCCGAGGTGCTGGCGCGTGGCGAGGCGGCAGCCAAAGGACCGTGCCCGGAGCTGGCGGAGCGGGCGCAGGAGCTGAAGGTGCTGTGGGAGGCTCTGCGGGAGGAGGTGGCCGCACGGCAGCGGAGGCTGCAGGAGGCCGGCGAGGCTCAGCAGTACTACCTGGATGCCGGGGAGGCCGAGGCGTGGGTCAGCGAGCAGGAGCTCTTCATGGGGGATGAGGAGAAGCCGAAGGTGAGGGTGGCCCCGCGTTGTGTGCCTGTGTCTCTCAGGGCCTCTGTGCTGTGCCGTGTCCTGCCGTGCCATCCTGTGCCATTACACGCCATCCCATGCCAAGCCTTGCTGTGCCGTTACACGCCATCTCACGGCCTCTCATGCTGTGCCATTGCATGATGTGTGTCACATCCCATGTTACTACATGCCATCCTATGCCACGTTGTGCCATGCTGTTGCGTGCCATCCATCCTGTGCCATGTTGTGCCGTCCTGCACCATGCCGTGCCATTGCACACTGTCCCGTGCCATCCCGTGCCATCCCGTGCCATGCTGTGCCATGCTGTGCCATGCTCTGCCTGTGCACGCCATCTCATGGTATGTCACACCGTGCCATTGCATGCCATCCATCCAAAGCTGTTTCATGCAGGCTATTGCGTGCATCCAGGTAGTGTCGTTACATGGCATACTGTGCCATGCCATTACACATTGTCCCGTGCCACACCATGCCATTACAGCTCATCCCATGCCATTACAAGTCCTCTCATGCCATCCAAAGCCATCCCATGCCATGCCATGCTCTGCCATACAGTCCATCCCATGTTGTGGCACCCAATGCTATGCCTTTACGATGCCGTCTCACGGTGTACCACGGCATCCCGTGCCATGCCATTCCACACCATCCTGTCCCCTGCCATTATGTGCCATCCTGTGCCATTCCCCACCATCCTATCTCACACCTTTACACACTATCCCATGCCACTGCACACCCTCCTATGTCATGCCATGCCATTGCACGACATAGGAGGGTGTGCAGTGCTGAGCTCACCGCTGCTCCCTGCTGCAACGGAGGGAGGCAGGACGCCCTGGCAGGGTGGGCAGTGGGGCTGGACCCCAATCCCTGTTCTGCAGCCGTGCCTCGCGCTGACATTTCGTGGTGCCATCCCTGCTGCAGGACGAGGAAAGTGGGTTGGTGATGCTGAAGAGACACGTGCGGCAGCAGCGCTCCATTGAGGACTACGGCCAAACCATCAAGGAGCTGGCAGGGAGGGCGCAGCAGCTGCTCTCCGCTGGCCACCCCGAGGGGTAAGTGCCACCATGCATGTCCCAACCCTGGGGGAGCCCCATGCCTGCAGTGCCCGGGTGGGTAGAACGGCGGTTTGGTGGCATTCGCTGCCCCGCATGGCATTGCCCGGCAGTGGTGGAGGGACATGGGGAGCGCATCTATGGGGGGTTCTCCCCAAAACCCCCCCAAGGCATGGCAAAACCCTCGGGTTTGGGTACGAACTGGGGTGTCTGTGTGCCCGGGGCCGCGCAGGGAGCAGATCATCCGGCTGCAGGGCCAGGTGGACAAGCACTACGCGGGGCTGAAGGAGGCGGCCGAGGAGCGCCGGCGGCGCCTGGAGAACATGTGCCACCTCTTCCAGCTGAAGCGCGAGGTGGAGGACCTGGAGCAGTGGATCGCAGAGCGCGACGTGGCTGCCTCCTCCCAGGAGATGGGGCAGGACTTGGACCATGTCACGGTGAGCCCGCTGGCACGGGCCTAACGGTGATGGTGATGTTGGGGTGTTTTTGGGTGGCGTGAACAGGTCTCTTCCTCCCCACCCCAGCTGCTGCGGGAGAAGTTTCGGGAGTTTGCGCGGGAAACAGGCAGCGTGGGGCAGGAGCGCGTGGACCGGGTCAACCTGGCCATCGAGGACCTCATCGACGCGGGGCACACCGAGGCCGCCACCATGGCCGAGTGGAAGGATGGGCTGAACGAGAGCTGGGCCGACCTCCTGGAGCTCATCGACACCCGCATGCAGCTGCTGGCTGCCTCCCATGACCTGCACAAGTACTTCTATGACGGCGCTGAGCTGCTGGCCCTCATCGCCGCCCGCCACCAGGAGCTGCCCCAGGACCTGGGCGACGACTCGGGCTCGGTGGAGGCTTTCCACCGCATGCACAGCGCCTTCGAGCGCGACCTCCAGCTGCTGGAGACGCAGGTGCAGCAGTTTCGGGAGGCGGCGGCGCGGCTGCAGACCGCCTACGCCGGCGAGAAGGCGGCCAGCATCCAGCAGCTGGAGCAGGAGGTGGCGCGGGCGCTGCGGGCGCTGCTGGAGGCGTGCAGCGGGCGCCGGGCGCGCCTGGTGGACACGGCCGACAAGTTCCGCTTCTTCAGCATGGCGCGCGACCTGCTCTCCTGGATGGAGAGCACCACGCGGCAGATCCAGACGCAGGAGAAGCCCAGGTAGGAGCGGAAGGGTCAGGGCGCCGTGCCTCTGCCCGCCGGCACGGCGCCGAGCCCCGTGTCTCCACTCCCCCCCCTCTGCCCCCAGGGACGTCTCCTCGGTGGAGCTGCTCATGACGTACCACCAGGGCATCCGCGCCGAGATGGACGCGCGCAGTAAGAGCTTCGCCGCCTGCGTTGAGCTGGGCAAGAAGCTGCTGCAGCGCAAGCACCAGGAGTCACCCGAGGTGGGGACAGCCCCTGGATGGAAGGGGAGGGTGGGCGGTGGGGATGGACCCCCCCCCGCCGGTGACAGCCACCCCTTGCAGATCAAGGCGAAGCTGATGGAGCTGCTGGACAAGAGGAAGGTCATGATGGAGCTGTGGCAGCAGCGCTGGGACCGGCTGCGGCTGTGTAAGTGTGATGACGGCCGGGTTGGGGAGCAGGGGGGGTGTCTGGGGCTGGTGGGACCCCCCAGGCAGCTGCTGAGCGCTCTGCCCCCGCTGCCCGCAGTGCTGGAGGTGTGCCAGTTCTCCAGGGACGCCTCGGTGGCCGAGTCGTGGCTGGTGGCGCAGGAGCCCTACCTGGCCAGCAGCGACTACGGGCAGACGGTGGACGGGGTGGAGAAGCTGCTCAAGCGGCACGAAGCCTTCGAGAAGTCCACGGCCACCTGGGAGGAACGCATCGCCGCCCTGAGGAAGCTGACGACGGTGAGGAAAGCTCAGGTGGCACCGTGGGTGGTGGGGGGGGGACGCGGCTGGGTGTCCCCTCCCCAACACCTGCATCCCCTTCCCCGGCAGCTGGAGCTCCTGGGCGGGCGGACGCTGCGGGAGGAGGAGGTGACGCACGACGCCGCTCCCGAATATCGCCTGGATCTGGATGCTGAGCTGGAGGCAGGGTAAGGGGTGCGGGCACCGTGTCCCCAGGTGGCCGCCTGCAGGCAGAGTTTCCCCCCGGGCTGCCCCCGGCGGCGATTTTGGGGGCGCCCCGATGCCCACCTCCGTCCTTTGGGATGCTGAGCACCTCCCTCCCGCAGGCTGGAGGAAGAGGATGAGAAGAGGAAAGGGGTGACGCCGCAGGACACCTCTCCACCTGCCACCGATGGGCTCCAACCGGTCAGTTCTGGCTTTTAGCTTTCTCCTTCCCCGGCACCAGGAATGTCCCCCCCGCATGGCCCCGCCACACCGACCGCTGCCCCTGGACGCGCCCGCGCCGACAGCTCCCGGCCCCGCTCCCTTCGCTCTCCCTCCCGTCCCGCATCAGGGACGGCCGCGACCCTGCACCTCCAGCCCTCGAGTTGTTCCTCGCGCTGAGTTGAATAAATGTTGAATGACCCCTGAAACTCCGGGCGGGCCCGAGGGCAGCGCCTTCCCCTGTGCCACAGCGCGTGTCCCCGTGGCGGCCGGCGGCTGGGAGCCCCGGGGTGAGGCTGGGGACGGCGGAGGCTGGCACCTGCGGGTGTGTGGGGCAGAGACAGAGCCTGCCACCCCGAATGAGGCAGGTCCCCAGCGGCGTTTGTCCCAGGAGACACCTGCAAGTCACAGGGACGCCGCACGGCCACCGCCACCTGGCACCCGGCTGTCCCAGCGCTGGGAGCGGAGCTGGCTCTGTCCTGGCACGGAGTGGACAGCCAGCTCCTTGGGGACACGGTGACACAGCAGTGGTGCTGCTGGATGGACGGATGTGCCTGTATCAGCTCTCTGGCTCGTGTCCCCAGGGGCATCGCTGCCCCCATGGGGATGCCACCCTGCGAGGCATCGTCACCCCAAGGGGCATCGCTGATCTGCAAGGCGTTGTCACCCTGCGAGGCACCGTCACCCTGTGGTGCACCATCACCCCCTGGGGGTGTCACCGTGCAAGGCATCGTCATCCTATGGGGCATCGCCACCCTATGGGACATTGCCACCCTGCGGAGCTGTCATCCTGCAAGGCGTCGTCGCCCCTTGGGGTATCGCTACCCTACAAGGCATTGTCACCCTATGGGGCATCGTCACCCCGTGGGGGTCACCCTGCAGGACATCGTCACCCCACAGGGTATTGCCCCCCTCTGGCATCGTCACCTCGTGCTCGCTGCCACCCTCTGTGCTCCTCCTGCCTGCCTGGGGACAGGATTTGCTTTCTGGTTGTTTTGCCTGCTCGGGGACAGCACCCCCTTCTGTCTCTCCTGCCTGCTTGGGGACATCTTCTGGCTCCTTGGGGACAAGATCGCTTTTCTGGGGACAGGATCCCCAACTTTCTGCTGGGGGACAAGATCACTTCTGCTGCTCGGGGACATGGGCATCTTCCGGCTCCTTGGGGACAGGGTCCCCCTCTGCCTGCTTGGGGACAAGACTGCTTTCTGCCAGCTTGGGGACACAATCCTCCTCTGCCTGCCTCCTTGGGAACACGGTCACCTTCTGGCTGCTTGGGGACAGCCTCCTTCCTCCTGTCCACCTCGGTGGGGCACACCGCAGGAGCTCCACGTGGCCCCAGCTCGTTTCTGCCATCGCCACCAAGGGGCTGGGACCGTCCCCACACGAAGGACGAGGGGGCTGTGGCATCGCCATGTTCTGCACCCAGCCATGCCCCTGCCCAAAGCCTCACCCCGGGCATCCCATCTGCCGCGCACCGCTGTCCCTGAGCCCTGTTTTGGGGGACATTCAGGGGTCCCCACACCACGCTGAGCCCCGGCTGCTGCTCCCAGCAGCTCCCAGTGGCCACCAGCTTCTCCGTGCAGCGCCGCTGTCACCAAGCACTGGGGAGCGACTGCTCCTGGCATCGGCGCTTGGGTTCTGTGTGTCCCCATGGGGGGACACCACCGGTGCCACCATGCCTGGGGGCAACACAGAGGGGAGGGGAGGGCACTCGGGGGATGTGGCTTGGCGAAGCAGGGAGGTGACAGCGGGTGACACCCAAGGGGATGGGCTGTGACGTGGCTGTTGCTTCGTGGCAGCCGGCCCAGGGCGAGGAGGAGCCAGCAACGGTGCCACGGGAGGAGGTGGCCACGCTGCCCGCCCAGCCGGCCCGCGTCCAGCTTGAGGGCTACCTGGGACGCAAGCACGACCTGGAAGCAGCCACCAAGCGCGCGTCCAACAGGTAGGCACGGCGCGGCGGCCACCCCCGGTGGGCAGGGAGCACGGTGGCAGCCCAGCGGTGACGGGGCTGCCCGCAGGTCGTGGAGCACGCGGTACTGCGTGCTGCGGGGCGGCGAGCTCGCCTTCTTCAAGGACGCCAAGAGCCGGGCGCTGGGGGTGCCCTGCCAGGGCGAGGAGCCCCTGGGGCTGCGCGACGCACGCTGCCAGGTGGCCGCCGGCTACAAGAAGAAGAAGCACGTCTTCACGCTCAGGTACGGCGTGGGTACAGCGCCGGTACAGCATGGGTACGGCGCAGCACGGCACGGGTACGGTGTGGGTACAGCATGGGTACGGCGCAGCATGGCACGAGTACGGCATGGTATGGGGATGGGGATGGCACAGCTTGGGGCGGCGGGTGTCTCACCGCCCTGTGCTCTGACCCCAGGCTCAGCAACGGCAGCGAGTGGCTCTTCCACGGCAAGGATGAGGTGAGGGGTGCCCTGGGGGCCATAGGGTGGCCAGGGGGACGCAGGGTGGCCAGGGGACATTGGGGTGGCCAAAGGTACCCAAGGGGACAGAGGATGACCAGTGGTGCTCAGGGGAGAAGGGGTGACCAGGGGCCACTGTGGTGGCCAGGGAAAGTGGTGGTGGCCAGAGGTCCCCAAGGGGAACGCTGGGGTGGCCAGAGGTGCCCAAGAGGACAGAAGATGGTTAGTGGTACCCAGAGTGATGTTGGGTGGCCAGAGGTGCCCAGCGGGGACACGGGCAGCCATGGGATGTTGGGATGGCCAGTGGTGCTCAGGGAGATGCAGGGTGGCCAGGGGGACACTGGGGCTGCCAGGGGTGGCCAGGAGCCACGGGGGTGGCCAGAGGTGCCGGACGGGACAAAGGATGACCAGCGGTGCTCAGAGGGACGCAGGGCGCCCAAGGGGACACGGGGTGGCCAGAGGTGCCCAGGGGGCCACTGTGGGTCTGGTGCTCCCGGGACGAGCCGTGGGGCACCCGGCAGGGGCCAGGGGGTGCCGACCGCCCCGTGCCCCCCCAGGAGGAGATGCAGACGTGGCTGCAGGGGCTGCACGCGGCCATCACCTCCTGCCAGACCCTGCCGGCCAAGGCGCGCAGCCTGCCCCCACCCCGCGCCCCCCCCGAGCCCGGCCCGCCCCGGCGGGACAAGGAGAAGCGCTTCAGCTTCTTCCCCAAGAAGAAATAAATCGGGGGAGGGGGGGCGGGGGGGGGGCAGCACCGCACCCACACCGCGGCACGCACGTGTATATATATATATATGTATATATATATATGTTTATATTTATATATATATACATATGTTTCCATGCTTAAGGGCATGCACGCACCCTGGTGTCGGTGCACGCACGTCTATGCACACGCGTGCGCACGTGCCCCCCCCCCCCCCGTGGCACACACCTGCGTGCGTTTGCACACGCGTGGCCCCGCATGCATGCACGTGCACCCACCCCACACGGGCGCATCCCGGCCCCCCCCCCATCCCCTTTTCTAAGCCATAAGCCCCCCACCAGCGTGTTCCCCCCCCCCCCCGGCCCCACGGGCACCAACCAAAGAGCGCGCCCCCCCCCCCCCAAGCTTGTCCCCTTGCTGCGGGTGGGGGTCCCGGTGCTGTTGGGGCCCCCCCTGCACCCTCACGGCCGGACCGAGCGTCCCTGGGGGGGAGCGCACGGGTGGGTGGGCGGAGAGGAAATTTGGGTTCGGTTTGGGTTTTTCTTTTTGTAATAAAGATGTCAAAGCAAGGCGGGCCCAGGGCTGTGCACTGGGGGGCCCTTCTGGCAGGCAGGGTGGGGGCCAGGGGGAGTCCCATCTCCTGGTGGTCCACAGGGTCGCCCTTCTCCTGGGCGTGAAAGGTGGTTGTGGGGTCCTGCTTCTTCCGGGCGACCTGGAGGGTCCATGGGGTGCCCCTTCTTCTTGGGGTCCAGAGTTGCCCATCTCCTGGTGGCCCGGGGGTGCTCCATCTCCTGGGCCAGCTGCGCTCCATCGGGTGCACACCTCCTTGGGGCCCATGGGGGGGCTCTTTCTTTCAGGTGAGCTGTGAGTCCACGGGGTGCCCCTTGTCCTGGGTGAGCTGGGGGGGTCCGTGAGGTGCCCCATCTCCTGGTGGTCCATGGGGTGTCCCTTCTGGTGGTCCATGGGGTGCCCCATCTCTCAGTAGTCCACAGGGTGCCCCATCTCCCGGGGATCCATGGCGTGTCCCTTCTCCTGGTGGTCTACGGGTGCCCCATCTCCTGGTGGTCCATGGCGTGTCCCATCTCCTGGTGGTCCATGGGGTGTCCCATCTCCTGGGGATCCACGGCGTGTCCCTTCTCCTGGTGGTCCACGGGTGCCCCATCTCCTGGTGGTCCATGGGGTGCCCCATCTCTCAGTAGCCCACAGGGTGCCCCATCCCCTGGTGGTCCATGGGGTGCCCCATCTCTCAGTAGTCCACAGTAGTCCATCTCCTGGGGATCCATGGTGCATCCCTTCTCCTGGTAGTCCTTGGGTGCCCCATCTCCTGGGGATCCACAGGGCGCCCCATCTCCCGGCTGCCCCCCCCTAGCTGGCGGCGTCGAGGGTCTGAAACTTCTGCCGCAGGTCCCTGACGAGGCCATGCCGGGGGGGCTCGGGGGGCTCACCCTGCCCGGGGGGGCAGCGCCGCCGGTACTCCTCGGAAGCCTGGTAGGCTTTGCAGCGCTCCACCACCGCCTTCAGGCAGATCTTCTCGCGGGTGGTGGGCGAGCGGATCTGCACGTAGGCGGGGGGCTCGGTGGCAGCAGGGGGGGGCAGCCTCTCCAGCACCACCACCCGCTGCCCCCCGGGACCCAGGGGCGCTTGTGCCGTCACCCACAGCCCACCGGGCTGCTGGTGGTGATGGTAGCCGCCACCACCGCCGCCCCCACCACGCCGTGGGTCGGGGGTCCCCACGCCCGCCTCAGCGCTGCGGCTGCGGCCCCCGCCCCGCTCCTTGGCCGCCGGCCGCCCCCCACGTCCCGGCCCCTCGGGTGCCGAGCGGCTGCGGGTCACCGGCGGTGGCCGCGGGGCGCCGAAACGGGCGCGCAGCTCCCGCACGTCCGGCCAGGAGAAGGGCTCGGTGCTGCCACCGCCGGGGCTGGGCGGGCTGCGGGGGGCACTGACCACCATGGGGGTGATGGCATCCCGTGGGGACATGGGCGGCTTCGGCAAACCTGGAGGAAAAGAAAGCGGGGTGAGAGCGGGGCGGTGGCGGGGGGACGGTGCCCGTGGTCCCCCCCACCCCACCGTGTCCCACCTGGGGTGCTGGTGTGGGTGGCACCGTCCCCCAGCGGCACGCCGGCGCGGCGGCGGCGGCTCTTGATGCGCAGGCTGTACTGGCGGGCCAGCTGGTACACCCTGGTGGCGGGGCGCCCGGGGGGGCTCCCAAGTGCCAGGACCCCCGGGGGGTCCCCGGCACCAACGTCCCCCTCCTCCAGGATGAGCAGCGGCTCAGCAGGAGGCTCCAGCCCGTTCTCCTGGCACGCAGGGGATGCTCCATCCACCGCCGGCACACACTCCAGAGGCGTTTTGGGGCTCACCGGCTCCGGAGGCGTTTTGGGGCTCACTGGCTCTGGGGGTGTTTTGGGGCTCACCGGCTCCGGAGGCGTTTTGGGGCTCACTGGCTCTGGGGGTGTTTTGGGGCTCACCGGCTCCGGAGGCATTTTGGGGCTCACTGGCTCCGGCAGTGTTTTGGGGCTTCCTGGCTCCGGGGGGGGCCAGCTGTTGATTCTGGAGACCGAGGTCCTCACCAACCCCTTGGGGATGTAGGAGAGGCTCTCACGGCGCTTGATGCTGAAGCCGGCGTCCTGGTGCTCGGCGTTGTCGTAGTAGCTCCGGATCTTGCGCAGCAGCAGCAGGTCCTGGGTGGAGAGGAGCGAGCGGCGCCGGGGGCCGGGGGGGGGCTCCGGGGATGGCGGGGGGCTGCGGGGCGCCCCGCTTTCCGGAGGGGGGCCGTCGAGGCTGAGGGTGCTGCCGCTGCGCCCCTCCAGCGCCAGGCTGCCGCGGCGTGACAAGCTGCTGCCGAAGCGCTCGGCGATGACGCTGGCCTGGTCCAGCACCGAGGGGGGCAGGATGCTGCCCTCCCCGTGGCCTTCCTCCTCCTCCTCCTCCTCGCTGCTCAACGCCCGCGGGTCCTCCCCGGTGCCCGCCTCCGGGTGCGGCTCGGTGTCACCCTCCCCATCAGGCAGCCCCGGTGGGGGGGTTCCCGATGGGGAGGGGGGCACCGGGGTCTCCAGCCCCTCGCCGAGCTCCCCGGTGCGCAGCGGGGACACCGGTGACGCCGGGGTGGCGGTGACCTCGCGGCACCACTCGCAGCTCCCTGCCGGGGTCCCCTGGCGAGAGCAAAGTTTGTGGGGCCGTGCCCCCACCCTCTCAGCACAGCAGAACCTGAGTTGGTGTGCGGTGCCCTACGGCACTTATGGGGTGCCCCACAAGTGACGCAGGGTGCCACAGGTAGCAGGGGAGGGGGTGGGGGTCCGGTGCGGGTACCTGCTCCTCCTGGGGCTCCTCCGCCACGTCCCCGTTCTTGTCCCCATCCCCATCCTGCTCCTCCTGGCTGTCCTTGCCCAAAGCCTCCTCTTCTTCCTCCTCCTCCTCCTCTACGACGCCCCCAGCTGCAGCCCAGGTCCTGGGGGGCTGTGGGGGCTCCCCCGCCTCCAGGAGGGTCCCCTCACTGCCTGCGTGCTGGGGGGGGACACGAGGGCTCAGCGCCTCCATGGGGGGCAGCCCCACACCACCCCATGCCCTGGCCTTACCTTGAGCCCTGCCAGCCACGCGTGTGTGGGGGGAGAAGAGCAGAGGTGAGCGTGGGGGGGGGCAGCACCCCAAAATTGTCCCCCCCACCCAATGGCAACCCCCAGCCGCTCACCGTGCTCACCCAGCTGCCGCAGGATCTGCTTGGTGGGCTCTGCGGGGAGACACATGGGGGTGTCACAGAAGGGTGGTGCCATCATCCCCGTGCCCCCCCCCCCCCCCCCCCCCAAAAAAATATACCCCAACCCCGGTCCCCATCCGCACCCGACTGCCGGCGCCCCGCGTGCCCCTGCAGCCGGTCCGGCAGCGTCTCGGCGCGGTCGCGGCGCTGGAAGGGCTCTGCGGGGCGGCGTGGGGGGGACACAGGCGTCAGCACAGCACCGTCCCCACGGGGGGGACACGGTGTCACGGGGGGGGGCTCACCCGACTGCCGGCGGCCGTGGCGCGGCTGGTCCAGCGGCTGGCAGGAGCGGCTCCTGTGCAGGCGCTCGGGGCTGTAGCGGGGCAGGCGCGGGGGGTCTGCGGGCACAGGGGGGTGACAAGGGGGTGCAGGGACGAGGGAGGGGGGCGCAGGGATGCGAAACGGGGGTGCAGGGATGGGGGCACTCACGGAACAAGTCCATCTCCAGGATGGCTTCCTTGGCCTGGCGTGGAGAGAGGCGGTTGGTGACCGGGGAGAGGTGGTGGTCCCAAGGGGGTGTCACCCCCCCACCCGAAAATAAAATTAAAAAAGGCAGGGGGACAACGCCGGGGTGTCCTCACCTTCTGGGGGACGATGGCGTGGTGGTTCTCCAGGATGAGCCGCTTGATGTGGTGGGTCCAGACACGCTTCTCCTCCACGCTCTTGGCCTAAGGGGGTGGTGTGGTGGTGGTGGGAGCGGGCGGGGGTCCCCCATGCCCCCCCACCCCCACCCCGCAGCACCCTACCTGCAGGCCGTACTGCTGCTTGATGTGCTTGTAGTGAGCCACGCTGAAGCAGAGCGAGTCCCGCGTGCTCTCGATCAGCATCAGCGAGGAGCACTGCGCGGAGACGCCATCAGCCCTGCGGTACCCCCCCGGGGACCCCCCCTCCCACCGGGGCGAGCACCCACCGGGATGTGGTTCTTGTAGACGTAGTGGTCCCCGCGGCGCTTGGTGATGAGGAGGAGCTTGTCGAAGAGGAAGACGGCGCGCTCGCTGCGTGCCCGCTGCACGCGGAAGGTGCCTTCCAGCACCAGCTCCCCGTAGCTGGTCAGGTCCGGCCCCTTCCACTGCAGCAGCAGCGACTGGATCTCCTGCGAGGGACGCGGGGACGGCAGTGTCACCGCAGCCGCTGCCCGGCCCCGCCACCGCCGTGTCCCCCCCCAACCCCCCGTGGCCCACCTGCTGGCGGATGGCGTGCTCGTGCTTGCGCTTCATGTCGTTGATGTACCAGGCTACGCAGGTCATGGTGTCGATGGCCTCCACCACCACCTCGTAGTCGTCCCCCGACTTGCGCTCAAAGTGCTTGGCGATCTCCTGCGGGCACGGGGAGCACGCCGTGGCACCGAGACGCGCCGTGCCATGAGCTCCCACCGTGCCAGGTGCACGGGCTGTGCCACGGATACGCGCCGTGCCGGGTACCCGTGCCGTGCCATGCCCTGCGCTGTGCCAAGTGCCCACACCATGCCACGAGCTCCCACCACGCCAGGTGCCTGGGCTGTGCCATGGATGTGTGCCATGCCGGGTACCCGTGCTGTGCCCCACACTGTGCCACGCAGTCCCAACCACGCTGGGTGTACATGCCATGCTGTGTGCCCGTGCCACGCCGTGCCACGCCGTGCCGGCTCACCTGGAGCAGCAGGTGGTACTTGAGGATCCTCTGGACGGGCTTCAGCAGGTAGGCGCCCAGCGGCAGCGCGTGCCGCATCTGCTCCTGGCACTCGCGTAAGAACCGGGCCTGCTGCTTGCTCCTCATGCACTCGCTCAGCGCCGCCACTGAGCTGGGGGGGGGGGCACAGCACCAGGGGGTGCTCAGCCCCACGGCGCCCAGCCCCACAGCACCCCGTAGCGCCCAGCCCCACGGTGCCCGCTCACTTGGGGTAGTTGTTGCAGTACTGCGTGTAGATGTCGAACTCCTGGCTCTGCGGGTGGTGGGGGCACGGTGAGAGCCCGGCACGGCCCCCACTGCGTGCCCCCCGCCCTGGAGCCGCATCCCCTTACCCGCGTCACGAAGCAGACGGCCACGGCCACCGGGTCGCAGGCGCAGCTCTCCAGGCTCTGCAGCAGGTTGCTGGGCGGAAGGGACAGACGGGGGTTGACCAGAGCCCCCCCGCCACATCACGGGGAGGGGACAGTGCCGCCATGGGTGCCGCTCACCTGCTGAGCTCGTAGATGTCCTCGATGTTCCCGAAAAGCGCGCTGACCTGCTCCGGCCGCAGCGGCGGCTCCTCGGCATCGATGATCTTCCCCAGGTAGCCCTGTGCGTGCACGCAGCGGCTGCTCAGCACCACCCGAGGGACTGAGCCCCCGCCGCCACGTCCCCGCGGTGCCCTCACCTCCACGATGCCGCGCAGGTCGCGGGCGTAGGTGCGCTCCGACTCCACGATCTCCAGCAGCACGCGCTGCAGGTACGAGGGCTCCTCGCCCGGGGGCCGCACGCCCCGCGGACCCGGCCGCCCCCCCGGGGCCGCGTTGTTGTTACTGTTGCCCAGCCAGGGCTCCTCGCCGTCGCACGCCGCCTCCTCCTCCTCCTCCTCCATGCCGCGGGCGGGACCCGGCACCTCGCCGAGGGCAGGGCGCTGCGGGCAGGCGGGCACCGGCATCCCCGGGGTCTGGGGGCGAGCGGCGCCGTCAGGGGGTGCGGCGGAGACCCCGGGGTGACACGGTGGCCCAACGGTGCCGTCGGGCGCCTCGCCGGAGAGCTCGGTGCCGGGTCACCCTGCCCGCACCGGCTGCTCTCCCACCGCGGCCCCGGTGCCACCGAGCCGTCCGGGGGCACCGCGGCAGCGGGGCAGGAAGCGTGCCGAAACGGCGAGGGCCGCGGCTCCCGGCGGAAGGACGGTGCCGGCAGACGGCGGGCGACCTTGAGCCGGGCCACGTGCCGGTGGCGGGGCCACCCGGACCCCCCCTGCCCCGCTCCCGGTAGCGGTGTGGGGGGGGAACGGGACCCGAACCGGTCCAGCCGGTTCCCTCCGGCTCCTCCCGCGCCCGCCGTGCCGCATGGCCGCATCCTGCCGCCGCCGCCCTCCACGGGCAAACGGGGAGCCCCCCAAAACCCAGCACCGTGCCCTCCGCACCCCCCCGGGGCAGCTGGCACGGCCACGGGGCAGCCGTCGCTCGAGGCAGATTTGGGGTTCGGGGCCCCCCAAGCCCACCAAATGCCCCCCGGCCACCCCACGCCGCCGTGGGTCCCAGCCCCACGGCCACCGTCGCCCGCCCCCGGCCGCCCTAATCCGCTCAGCGCCGGGATTACGGCGCGGGGCCAGCGTCACGGGGGGGTTATCCTGCCCCCCCCCGTCCCCGGTGTCGCCAAAGCCTCGGCGCCGAGATTAACCCCGACCTTAGCGGGGGCTGCGCCCCGCAACCCACGGGGCTGAGCTGGGTACCCCCAGCCGGGCCCCAAAACGCCGGTTCCCAAACGTCCCCCAGTGCCCGCCGGGAGGGGGAAACTGAGGCAGGGGGAAAATCCTGCGTGGGAGCCGGGCACGGCCCACGGCGCGTTCCCAGGCCTGTGGCCGGCCGGAGGCGGGAGAACCCGCCGGAGCCATATAAGGGCAGGCGCTTTCACCATTTCCAGGCTTTTTCCAGGATTCCGCCGGCCCCACAGACGCGGGGCACCGGCGGGGCCGCACAGCGGGTCCCCGTCCCCGCGGGACTCCCCGTCACCCCCAGCCCCACAGGGACCCGCGGATCCCTCTCCCATGGGACCCACGGCGCCGGGCACCCCACGACCCACGGTCCCCAGCCCCACGGGACCCCACAGCTCCTGCCCCACGGGGACCCACGGCGCCGGGCACCTTGGGGTCCACGATCCCCAGCCCCACAGGGACCCACGGTGCCTGGGACCCACGGACCCCAACCCCACGGAGACCCACGGTACCGGGCACCCCGAGGACCCACGGACCCCAGCCCCACGGGGACCCACAGCACCGGGCACCCCGGAACCCAGGCACCGCAGAGCCCCAGGGGGCGAATACCCCAAGACCCCAAGACCCCAGCACCCCAGCACCCCAAGACCCCAGGCCCCCATCCCACCGCCCCCACGGGGACCCCCGGCCCCGCGCCCCCCGGCCGCACTCACTCACCGCGCTCCGCCGCCGCCGCCGCCCCGTCCCGGCCGTGCCCGCAGGAAGCGGCGGGCGAGCCCCGGGGGCGGGGACAGCCGCAGCGCCCCGCCCGGCCCCGGCACCCCGGGGTGCGGCACCCGCGGGGGGGGGGGGGGGGGGAAGTGGGGGGGGGGCGCGGACACGCGTGGGGGCAGCGCCAAGGGGGGGGGGGGGGGAGCGCGGGGAGGGGGCGGGGCCTCTTCGCTGAGGCCACGCCCACTCCGCCACCCGCCACGCCCACTCACCCTCAAAGCCACGCCCACTCCCTCGAAAACCCCGCCCATTTCCTCAAAACCACGCCCACTCCTCCGAACGCCACGCCCACTCTCCTCTCTCGCCCCGCCCCCTCCACGCAGGCCACGCCCCCTCCACGCAAGCCCCGCCCCCCCGTCCTCCATTTCCCGTGGTGCCCCGCGCGGCCCGGGCGGGAAGGCGGCTGACAAGATGGCGGCGGGGCTGGCGGAGCGCAGCTGCCTGGAGCTGGGCCCCGCGGCCCGGGCCCCGCCGAGGCGGCTGCGGGAGGTGGCGTTCAGCCCCCCCGGCACCTCGCCGCTACCCCTGGGGCGTTACGGGGACAGCGCCGGGGGGTTCTGCTACCGGGAGTGCGCGCAGCTGGGCGCCGCCACCAGGAACCGCTTCGTCAGGTGGTGAGTGAGGGGGGGGAGTCTGTTGTTGGGGGGGGGGAGGGGATGGTGGGGGCTTTGCTGCAGGTAGGGTCGGGGTTTAGGGCAGGTAGGGTCGGGAGGAGCATGGAGGGGGCTTTGGGGCAGGTAGGGTCAGAGTGGGGCATGTGAGGGGCTTTGGGGCAGGTAGGGTCGGGGGGGGGGGCCGGGGGCAGGCCTCTGGCCTGCCCCCGGCTCCCCCCCCCCGTCCCTACCTGCCCCCAGCTCGGTCCTCCCCTCACCGCAACCCTCCTTCCCCTCAGGACAACATCAGGGGACACGCTGGAGCTGGTGGAAGAGTCCCTAGACAACGAGCTGCTGAACAACGCCGTGAGGCTGCGCATCCAGGGCTGCCCGCTGCTGCCGGGCGGCGTGCACATCTGCGAGGTGCAGAGCCACCTGGTCGTGCTGCTGGTCACCGTGCAGAGCGTGCACCGGGTGGTGTTGCCCCATCCGGCTTGCTCGTATCGCAGCGTGAGTACTCGGTGGCGCGCGTGGCTTAGAGAGCTTAGCACGTTGCTTAAACACGCTGCGGAAATAGAAGTTGTCTTCCCTGCAGCTCATCCGGTGCTGCGTTTTGGATTTGTGACCAAAGCTGTGTTGATAACATGCTGATGTTCTAGCTTTCACTGAAAAGTGTTTGCGCAGCTCTGAGGCTGCCCCTTGTGCTTGCTCTGCCCCTGCAGCGAGTGGGCTGGGGGTGGGCAGAGCCAGGATGTCCTGTGCTGTCCTGGACAATGAAAACAGGGGAGGGGGCTTGGGGAAGTCACGCATTGCTCAGAGACTGGCTGGGCAGCTGTCTGCTTGTAGGGGGGTGCTGAGTGGTTGCCTTTGCATCGCTTCTATTGATTTCTTTCTGAGTGGGGTTTGTACCCTGGGCTGGAACCACCACATGTTCCTAGAGGTGGAGAGCTGGAGCTTGTCAAAGTCTCTTGACTTTGTGGGGGGGAAACCCTGTGGTTTAATTTCTTACTCAAATGATATCCAAGTTCTATCGTTTTTTTTTTTTCAGTTAAGTTGCTTTACAAGTGTCAGAAATGACAAAAGTGCTCTAATTACTGGCCAGATACAGCAGTGCATTGATCAACATGTGGCAGCTCTGTGCACAGGAACGAGAACTGCTGAAAAAGCAGCCCGATAAGAAAAGCCAGCTGTTGGCCTCCCACTTTACTCAGAACCGAATTTGCCCGGGCTGTGGGCAAGGCAGCGGCCGTGGGAATCTCTGGTGGTGTTTCCCCCAGTCCAGGGCGTGTTTGGGATGCGTGACGAGGGCTGGGGTTTCGATGACCGTTGGCCTGGCCCCTCAAAATGAGGCTCTGAGGGTGGAAGCAGCTCCGCTGGCGATGCTTGGGCCTGGCGTTGTGGTACTGGGGACAAAGTACTGCTGGAGGCAGGGGCTGAGCGCTGCAGGGGCAGGTCTGGCTGTGCTCGCAACTTGCCCTGCGTCTGCAGCGAGGCACAGAACCTCCCGGTGTGGAAGATGGATCCCGTGCAAAATTTACGTTGGTTACAGTTATTGCTGTAACTTTTTTCCTCGTGTCTCCTGGTGCATCTTGTCCGGCCCCTTTCTTCCGGAGCACCCAGCCATTGCTCTCAGAGTTCAGAGCAGCTTTTCCAAGCGACAGCGCTGTGCTGCTGCAGAGCTGCTGTGGTGGTGGGGCTCGTTGCGGGGCTTGCAGCTGTCTGCGCGGGGCAGCTGCCGGACCGTGGGCTCCTTTGAGGACATTACAGCATGCAAGGAGGGAGACAGTGACTGCTCTGCTGGGAAATCACGTGTTCTAAGACCCGGTCTGCTCTCAGAGAGCAGCTGTCATGGGTTAAAAGGAATGAAAACGAGTGGCAGGGTGCGAGAAGTCTTTTCCGTCATGTAGCAGCGCTGCAGTTCTTGCTCTGCCAGTGCCGGTTTGTTTCCTCTGTGGCTTCTGTTTGTGTTCAAGGCTTACTCTGTTTTCTGTTTCCCTTCTTCAGGAGCTGATAATGGAGAGCCAGATTCAGTCCGTGTTTACAGATATCGGGAAAATCAACTTCAGAGACCCTGCCAATTACTACCTGATCCCCAGCGTGCCGGGCCTGGCGTCCAACTCGGTCGCCTCGGCGGCCTGGCTGAGCAGCGAGGGGGAGGCTCTGTTTGCGCTCCCCTCTGCGGCAGGGGGCATCTTCGTCATCAAGCTGCCCCCTCACGACCTGCCGGGTAAGGATGGGGGCGCGCTGCATGGCGTCCCCTCTTCCAGCTCCCTTGGTTTGATTTTTGTCACGTGTGTCGTACGGCTTCTCTGCACACCCATCTACGCACGTGCAGCAGCTCTTCTGCATCGTGCCTGTGAAACCCCTCCCTGCTGGCAGCAAATATTTTGTCAACAAGCACTCGGTGTGTTTGTTTTTCAACGTTGCTTTTATTTTGCAAGGAACGGTTTCGGTGGTGGAATTGAAACAGAGCTCGGTGGTGCAGCGCTTCCTTACCGGTTGGATGCCGACTGCCATCAGGTTGGTGTTTGGCGACAAACAGGTGGAGCTAGCTTTGTTTTTTTTTTAATTCCCTCACGTAGGGGGAGGCATTGTTTCTGGTTGAAGTCAAAGGCGGGTAAGTCAGCATCTGTAAATGCTATCGGAAAAGCTAAGTGGGTCACAGGACCTGTCGCAGTGCCGAAGCTGGGACTTGAAGGCTGGATTAGCTCATCTTAATGGGGGCCTGCTGATTCTTTGCGTCTGTGTCTATGAGCATGTTATATCGAGTAATTGGCCTCCGAGGATTTGCCCAGGACGTGGCTCGCAGCCAGCGCAGATTAAGGATTACAGCAGTTGTACGTTCTCGTCCTTGCTCCGAAATGTCAGGCCCGTTGCTGTCAGTAGAGGTTATGTGTGGATGTCACAGGCGCTCTGTGTGCAGGCTGGGCTCCTTCTGGGGTTGCACGGCCAAACTCGAGGCCCCATTACCAGGAAGCGGTGATGTGATGACCGTCGGGGCGCGTTGCTTGGGGCTGGCCGTGCCCCTGCTTCCATCTGGATCCTTCACCCGCGTTCTGCAGGCAGGGGCTGGGGGAGACACGGCAGCTGTGCTGAAGAGGGTGAAGAAGTGGGCGTTAGCAGTGTGGGGGCCTCTCTGCGCTGGACCACGCGGTCCTGAAAGGCTGCTTCTTTATGGTCTCAGGCAGCTGGATTTTTGTTTTCTTAACCTTGGGTTAAACACTGTGATAGAAACCCTGTGTCCTGGGTCTGTGCGCTAGTCTTGGCTTCCTTTTAACCTGCTGCTATAACGCCTGTGCTTTCAGAGGTGACTGCGGCCCGTCAGACCTGCCCATCAGCCTCTCTGTGCACTGCCTGGATCACGATGCCTTTCTTTTTGCTCTCTGCCAGGACCACAAGCTTAGGATGTGGTCCTACAAGGTGAGTGAGGTCTGGGCTCAGGGAGCAGCATCTTCCTTCGCTGCTTGGGTCACGTTTTGAGGCTGGAGAAACGAAGACTGGGTTCTTGGCACGCATCTCCTGTTAAACTGTGTTTGGGTGAACTTCCGCAGGGTGGGAAGTTTGTCAAATTTGTCACAGCGTGTGTTTGTAGCCACACCTTGGAGGCAGGTGGGTTTTCTCTACGGCCAGGCTTTGTAGCGTAACAGGTAGCATTGGGTTATTTCCAAACTTAGTGGAGTGTTCAGGAAGGCAGGTGGGAGCTCCTCAAGGTAAGAGGCAGCGCACCAAATGTGTTTTCTGCCGCTTTCGTGGTAACAAGAGCGTCTTTGTAACGTGGCTCCTTTTCAACAAGAAGTTAATAAAAGCCTCTGCTCGCTGCGTGCGGCTTGCTCCAAACGTCGGTGCCAGAGCTAATGGAGCAGCACAACTGCTTTCACGGCCCATCTGCGCTGGAATGTGTGCGTGTTGAGGGAGGGGAGGAGGCTGCGTGGTACACGGGCTTTGAAAGCCTGGGTGCTCTGTGGGGGAGCACAGGTGAGGTGGGGAGAGCGGTTCCAGTACGCGTGCGGGTGCTTTATGCGCACCCCGTGGGGGTGGATTTGTGCAGGCTTTGGCCACCCTGCTCCTGGAGGGGTGTAGTGGGTTTACGTGGCAAGGTTTCCCCTGTTTCTTGCAGGATCAAATGTGCCTGATGGTTGCGGATCTCCTGGAGTTCATGCCGGTCAGCAGGGACCTGCGGCTTGCGGCCGGCACCGGGCACCGACTGCGGCTGGCCTTCTCCCAGTCCCTGGGGCTTTACCTCGGCGTGTACATGCACGCGCCCAAGCGAGGGCAGGTATGGAGCAACGGGGCTTCCTCGCCGCGAGTGCATCTTGGTGTGTGCTGAAAGTACATCAGTCCTCCTTGCAGCTGAGTTTGTGCGTAAAACAAAAAAATACAGAAAGGTTTCCTGTCCGCCTTGATGGGGAGGCGGCGGCACTTTGAGCAAACGTTTTTGTCCTCAAAGTACTGCAAGGCACGTGCGCCCTCGTCCCGGGAGTGGAATTCCCTGTGGGATTAAGCTGATCTGCGAGTGCTGGTCTGCTCATTCACCTCGTGTGTTTTGGGGATGCTACCAGAACAGATGTGCCGTGGGAAAGGTCTGAAAGGAGCTAAAAGCACGGAAACGCTGATAGCGCGTGTGTCGGGCTCCTGGGAGTGCACAAACGCATCTGCGTGTTGCCAAACATTGGTTTCTGTAGAACTCCCGCTTCATGCGGTAAATAATAAATTTAGCAGGACAGGAATGACCTCACTCGTCTGTGGGACAGCTTGCCCTTTCTCTTCTCTGGGGTATTTGAGTGCAGAGTTGTACTCTGTGCGCACTGTGACTTGTGCTGTCCCCCCGGTGCTCTGCCTGCTCCTGTAGGAACGTGCAGAGCTTGGTTTGCAGCAGCTGCCCTGAGGATTCAAAGCTTTTTCCATCTCCTTTCTTGCCCACATCGTGTTGTCACAAGCAGGAACCAGCAGCGTTGTTACTGTTTTTGTAGTCTAGTCTTTCAAAAGCCAACTAAAAATCCTTCAAGTTCGGGCAGATTAGGCTGTCCTTGCCGACAAGGCTGAAGTCAGGGACGTCAGCGCACGGCGCAGAGAATCGGCTCGGTCAGGCCAGCGCCTGGCGTGCTCTGCTTGGCCCTCGGCCAGGCAGCTGCGGCACCAGGGCCCTGGGGACGGTGGCATCAGGCAAGGAGCGGGACAGGAGAGGCGAGCTTTTTCCCTGCCACGTGCTGGTTATTGGTCGAGCAAATGGCTTATGAGATGTGTTTGTAGTTCTGTGTCTTCCAGCTGGTGAGCACCGAGAGCAACCGCTACAGCCTTGACCACATATCCTCGCTGTTCTCCTCCCAGGTGAGTGCTGGGGCTGGGCTTTCCCCAGAAGTACCAAGGTAAGGGGGAGGATTCCTCACCGAAAAGTAAGAGGCCTGGATTTAACTGTGAATAAAGAATTCTCTCCAAAGTATGGTTAACTGATAGGAGGGGATGTTTTGCTATTTTTAACTACACGCATCTCTGCCGTACACGTGTGTACGATAAGAAAGTAAATCTGCACTCTCTCTCCTAGGAGACTCTTGTTGACTTTGCCTTAACCTCGGCTGAGATCTGGGCGCTGTGGCACAATGAGGAGAACCAGACCGTTGTGAAATACATCAACTTTGAGCAGTGAGTTTCTGCCCTGAAATGCAGGTGGGGAGAGACTCGCGGGGGGGCTGCTGGAGCAGCCCCAGACACTGCTCGTTAAAAGCCCCCATCTAGCACCTCGACTCTTCTCCTACCTGTCTCTGCTGAGGAGATGCAGCGGCACCCAGTTCTTCCTATTGCAGCGTGTCACATGCGCAGCTGTGTCTTCCTGCAGCGCAGATTACAGGGATTTGTTTTTCTTTTTTTGTCCTGCTTTATCATAAAGCTACAGCTCAGCTGCAGGAATGTGAAAAATGTAGAAAGCTGGGCAGTAGGCTTGCTGTGAGCGTCTGAGGGAGGGCTGCACTTTACCAACAGCTCCTTCCAGCAGAACTGGCTGCTCTCTTTCAAGAAAGATCGTGTTTTGAGAAGATCAGCGATGTGAAAACATTGGCCTTGTTTTTATAAAGCTGGGAGGGTTGGTTTGGTGTGTATCCATGCCAGGGAGTTAAATACTGGGTAAAAAATGCTGAGTGTTCGGGTTTTGGCAGGAGAATCTACTGGTCAGTCTGAGAGTTGTGTAGTGAGCAGGTGCGAAGGAGAGAACATCAGTGTACGCGAAGGAGCCCAGCCTGTGCTGTTAGCTCAGGGCTGGGGATGCCACCGTGAAGCTCTGCTGGCTAAATCTGTCGCTTGTCACCAGTCAGAGCTCCTCTGTCACCAAACCCAAGGTTGCTGCAAAGTCTGTGGCTGGTGGAAGAGACAGGTTGGGTTCGGCTGACGGCTCCCGGCGGTGCTCCGTTGGAGTGTTGCAATGCAAAGCTGATCCTGTTTTTGTAATTCTTAGAAATGTTGCGGGCCAGTGGAACCAGGTCTTCGTGCAGCCTCTGCCTGAGGAGGAGGTGACGGTTCGACATGATCAGGACCCCAGGGTGAGCTGGATATAAAAGAGCAACAGGAACTAATGAGGCTTCTCTGCCCAGAAGGAGAACGTTAAGGCAGCTCAAGTGTACAATTTGTATTGTAACACTTATAAAATGACTCCAAGTTAAAGAGGACAAGCCTGAGGCTCTTAACACAGCATTAAGGCACTAAGCCTGGCTACGAAGCCAGAAGGCGAGAGAAGGGAAAAACTTCAAGTCAGTCAGGAGGGAGCCTTGAGACACGATGTGTGAATAAACAAGGTCTGGAGCATGTGGGGAGCTGTGTGCAGCCACAGGAACTGCAAATGGGGTGGAAGGGGAGGGGTTGGAGCAGGGCGTGGGGGTGAACTGAAGCTGGAAAAAAAAAACAGATCCAGGGGATGAGCTTGTGAATGAGAGGAAGAACCAGAAGCAGTATCTTAAATGCTCTCCTCCCGACCCATGTTTCAGTAAATCTGTCTTGTTCTCTTGGCAGGAAACCTACCTAGAGTATCTCTTCATGCCTGGCCGTTTCACAAACGCAGCTATCCAGAAGGCTTTACAGGTTAGTGAGGGAGCCTTTATGTGGTGCTCTCTCTGTTCAGCTTCTGCCTACTCACAGTTTCGTTGTGAACTTGGCACTCCTGGCTGGCATCGGTTTGCGTGTGGCAGTTTGTGGACCTGTCAGGAGTCACTGAAGCAAGTCAGTGGCTGTTGTGCCGTACTTCAGCCGGCGTGCACTGGCAGCGGGAGGCGGAACCTGGCTTCCAGTAGCTGTTGTCCTTGGAGAGCTCAGCAGGTTGCTGAGCTTGCTGCCTGCTGCTTTAGCCAGGTGAACAGAGGCGCTCGTCCCTCTGTAGCACTGTTCCTCAGGATATGTCTGCTCAGCTCTGGCACCTCTGGGACTGAAGGGCGGTGCAAGGTGACACAGTGGTGCCTTTTCAGGAAAACCAGAAAAGCCAAACTTTTGCTACTCTTTCAGTTTCTCTGTGCTGCGACCCTATGAGGCCTATGGCAAGGTATAAGAGAGCTGGGGTGATGGTGTGCAGCGCTCCCCTTTGTCCCAGTGCTCTGCCTGCCAGGAGGACAGGCTCTTCCTCTGGCTCCACGGGAAGAGTGAAGCTGGCTGTACCTCCATGTGCCCTGCATTTAGCAGCCAGCCATGCTTTTTCATACCTTGATCCTACAAATCACTGGACAGTGCTGTCGTGATTGTTCTGTGTTGCTGAATGCTGCTTGAACCTTGGAGAGGCAGCTCTCCTGGCTTAAAGTGAAAGTTTGCTGTGTTGCTTTTCAGATCTTTTCTCAAGGAACTGAGAGACACATGGACCTGATGTGGGACGAGTTAAAAAAAGAGGTTACCTTAGCTGTGGAAAACGAGGTGAGTTGTTTTTTTTCCCCATGATGTTTTGTTCTTAACATCCATTTTATGTAGTATTGTGATGGTGCAGTGAAGTTAGGTTAGATGCACTGTGACCCCAGGCTGTGTTTTGTTCTTTGTCTCTCAAAAGAAGTTATGTGAGGTTTTATTTTTTAAATAAAATCCTCTTTTCCTGCCTGTCTCTTTCATTCACCTTTTGTTTTTGGAGTCCTTTGTGGGGGAAAAAAAAAATATATTTTCCTCTGTAAGGAGGTGGGGAAGGGAAGAGAACTGCAACAGATCTTCACAGATCCTTAACAGTGTAGTTGTGTGACACTGGTCACGGGACAAAACAGCGGTCCAAGTAGCACAGGTTTTTCTCTCGCGCACTGCCTGTTTTCATCTGAAGTCCTGTTTTGGTCCTGCTAGTTCCAGGGCAGCGTGACAGAATATGAGTGCTCCCCGGAGGAGTTCTGGCAGCTGCAGGTGGAGTTCTGGTCCAAGTTCTATGCCTGCTGCCTTCAGTACCAGGAAGCGCTCTCGCGGCCCCTGGCCCTGCACTTGAACCCCTACACCAGCATGGTGTGCCTGCTGAAGAAGGTGAGGCCGGGCAGCGGCGGCTCTGGGCTCTTTGTCCTATTGGCCTGCAGATCTCTGGGGACTTCTGACCGAGAGGTGGATTTGGGGAGCTCAAAGAAGAGCTTTCTCTCTGCCTTTCTAGGGGTCCCTGTCTTTCCTTGTGCCCTGCTCCTTGGTGGACCACCTCTATCTCCTCTCGAACGAGCACCTGCTGATGGAGGATGATGCTGCCATCCTTGATGGTAAGTGAGGAGGCAGCTCTTGCATTGGGGGAGGCTGCAACGCTGCATTTCAGGGAAATCTGTGGCATAGAGGGACGCAGGGGTTTCTGTAGTGGCCTGCTGAAGTGCTCCTCACTCCATGATTATCTGTATTTGGATAGTTTTCTAATTTTGGCACTTGTAGGGAGCTGTATTTTGTGAAACCTCCTGTGGTGCCCATAGCAGGAACTAAAAAATCATGTCAAGGCTGCAAATCTGACATGAGTCACTTCAGGTGACTTAACTGAGGAAGAATCCTAGATTTCAGGCCACGTGTTGCTCGGTGACAGTGGCGTGATCCTTTGCCCTTGGGCTATTCCAAACTGCCTGGGTAGTTTGGCACTGGTGCCTTCTTCGTGCCCCCTCTCCGTGGGACAGACCTGGCAGGTCCTTCAGCCCTGCTTGGGAGCCTGGCGTTCAGAAGCGCGTGTTTGCTCCCTGCATTGCTGCATCAGTCTCTAAAAGCTGCCAGGTGAATTCAAGCCCAGGCCAGGATGGCAGTTCCATCAAAAATCCTTCGTATTTTTATATCGCATTAGCTGGTGACCCCGTATGTGGGGGTCTTATGGGTGACCCCCCGATATGAATCCTTAGCTCTGTCTCAATCAGATGCTTCTTCAGCTCTGCCATCCCCACCAGACTTACTCTGATCAGTGCGAGCCCTTCTGTTTGGTAGAATTCCCCAGCCTCTGTGCCTTGCTGGTGGAACAAACTCCTTGAAAAGATGGCAGATGGGAAGGAAACCTGTAGTACTTTACACACTCTGGTGCCCTGGGCTCAATGGCTCTGTTCTGCATACTCAGTTTTTATTGAAATGTTTTCAGGTGAGCCGTGGAGAGGGACTGGGCAGTTTCTTTTCTCCTGGAAGTAAATGCTAGGGAGAGCAAAATTTGTCATCAGTATTGTCAACACAGTGCCCTCTATGCTTTGCTGCCCGTGGAATGACGTTTCACAAGAAAAAAGGCAGTGGAAAATGTTACTTAAGTTCCATTTTCATGCTTGAGTGACTTTTTTTGTAATTATTTTTATAAGAATCATCATCATCCACTTGGTTGAGCTATTTCTGGCTCTGATGGAAGGAAAGCTGGAGGCCTGGGCTGGTTCTGGGAAGCCAGCAGTGCCTGCCCTGTTTCAAACTTCTCAGAGAAGTTACTTGATCTTTCAAAACACATACACAAACGATTGCATTGCAAAGCAGGGATTTTTTTTTTCTGTAAACCCCCAGCCATGAATTTTCAGAACGCTTCTAAGAATGTGAAAATCCTCTCCCAGCTGCGAAAGGGTAGCTGCTGCAGCAGGAGTGGCTCCTGCTTGGCACGTACGCCAGGGCTGAGCTATTCGAGCCCTCTTTGTGCAGTGCAAGAGCAGAGAAATGCTAATTTGTTTCCTTTCAACCTGTAGCTGGAGAAAATTCTTCGGCAATGTGACGGCTTAATTGCTGCATCATTATTTTTTATTTTCCGAATAGTAAAGCCCAAATCTTTCCCTTGTCGACTGCCAAGTTTTTAGGGGGTCAGGGTCAGTTTGACGTGCGGGACTGAGACCACTCTGCTGCTGGTGGTTTGCCAATGATGGTCTAACTAAGTGGTTTTGAATGGTCCTCCCATCTTTGCTTTGAAATCTCTTGTAAATATACAGTTAGATTCTTTCATTGCAGATTTGGAGATGTCTCGTGATGTTGTCTGTCTTGTCCAGTGCCTTCGACTGATCGGAGAATCAATTTCCATGGAAATGGCATTCATAATGGAAATGGCTTGCTCCCGCCTCCAGCCTCCAGAAAAGGCTGCAGAGCAGATCCTGGAGGACTTGATAGCTAATGACACGTAAGGAGACGTTTCTGCAGAAGCTCCCCGGCGGGCAGGCAGGGATGGCTGAGCAGGGATTGCCTGGAGACGTCCTCGATTAGCGTCAAGGCTCATTCAGAACGTGCAGGCTCTCCCAGTGCTGTGGGAGACTTTTCCAGCCCCTCTCAGAGGTGGGGGGCATGAGTATTGGTCCCATTAGCAGGGATTTCCACCCTGCTCTCTCCCCCCCTCCCCCCCACTGTTGCCTGGGGCCCTCCTGACCAGAAATTTTGGCAACAGTGAGGTGAGGCAGGGCAGAAGAGGAACAAGTTCTCGTTAGGTGATTGTTGCGGTGTGGAAAGCAAGAGCCTGCAGACAGCAGGTAAAGGTCAGAGCTGTGGTCAAGCCATGTGGTTACTGTGCTATCCTCCTGAAATCATTCCCCGTGGAATGCCAGCTATCTGGCTGCTATTTCCTGGTGCCCGGGGGAGTGGAATAAATAGACCGGTCCCTGCAGGCACTGTCATAAAGCTGAGCCAGAAGGATTCCCTTCAGGAATGTCCAAGCTGATCAGATACACTCCCTTCCAGAGAGGATCAGTAAGGGTGGAAAGGGAGCCCTCTTGAGTTTAAGCCTCATCTTGTCTTTTTTTTTTCTTTTTCAGGGACAATGTGATGGAGGATATACACAGCAAACTGCAGGAGATCAGGAACCCGATCCATGCCATCGGAGTGCTCATCCGAGAAATGGACTACGAGACAGACGCTGACATGGAAAGAGGTGAAAGCTCTACAGCAGTGCACTTGGGCTGGGAAAGCAGCCTCTCGGCGAGTGTTCCTGTCGGTCTAGTTCCTCCCCTTATCGCAGTGACTTTACCTTTCAGCTCATCCTCTAAATATGCGCATGAACCTCACCCAGCTGTACGGCAGCGGTATGGCTGTCAGCGTGGTTTGCTGGGGGGTATGTAAGATTGCCACGATCCGTTTCCTGATCTGTCGGGACCTGTTGATCCTCCAACAGCTGTTGCTGCGGCTCGGAGATCCTGTGAGTACAGCCCTCGAAGCTACTGAGTACGCTCTTTGAACTTTGGGTCTGGGTTCCGCTGGTGCCAGACTGCGAGCTTTTCCCACAAAGCGCTGGTGGCTGTTTGAACTAGCCCGGGGCGTGGGCAAGCCCTGTTCTCTCCCGCAGCCGCTCCTGTCATCCTAAGCAAAGCAGCGGTGCGCTGCTCACACCCAAACTCCCTGTTTCCATGCTGAGCGTCCAGGAAGCAGGAAGCAAATATCTCTGAGGGAGGAGGGCATCGTTTCCAGCCTCCCATCTGAAACGGGGCTGCCTGAGCACGTACAGCTCCCATCTAGTCCCCATCCCTCCCACACCACTGCGCGCCCGGCACGCACAGCTGACAATCGCAGCCTTGTTCTCCGGCAGTGCAGCGCACGGCTCCGTTGCCTCACAGCAGCGGCGGTTACCCAGAGACCGTGGCTTTGCCTTCCGTGTGAGGCTGCTCCAGCCAGTGCCAGCAGCTGCTGCGATGGCAGCTGTGTTTGTGGGGCAGAGCGCTCCGGGTCGATGCCGCGGCCGTGCGGCCCCACGAGCCATGGCGCTGATGGTTTGAGGGGAGCAGGTCCCAAGGCAAGGGCAGGGGTGTTTAAAGCAGCATAATTTGCTTGGAGATGCTACTGCAGTAGTTTCCTCAGTGAAAAGAAATCCCCTTCTTCCTGGGTAAGGTCGCCCTGGTGGCATTTAAAGCACGTGGCAAGGTGCCCTTCTGGAGCCAGGCTCTGACAGACCGTAAGGCACGTGACTGCTGTTTGCTTGGTGCAGGAGCTGCTGCCTTGCCACCTTGGCGCGTTTGTGTCCTTCACAAGCGTGGATTGCTTTTTCTCCTGTGTCATCCGAGCGCACCGCTCTCAGCTGAGGTGTAAAAAGGGATGCAGTCCCTGCACATCGCTGCAGCAAAGTCGTGATTTCACTCTGACTCACTGCAGCAGCGCCAAGCACCTTGTTGCTGCTGTCCCTGCAATCAGCAGGTGCCGCCAGATGAGGGAAGCGGTCGGTCTGTTTGCACGTAGCTCTGCCTGCCCAACTTTCCCCATGGGACCTGGGCCAACAAAACATTTACTTCACCCCCTTGGTACCAAAGTGCCTGGGTTATTGCTTGGCCTCTCGGTGTGCCAGCCTCTGTGGTTTGCTTGCAGATGGTGTTGGGAGGGGGACAGCTGTTCCAGTCGCAGCAGGACCTGCTGCACCGCACCTCCCCTCTGCTGCTGTCGTACTACCTGATCAGGTGGGCCAGCCAGTGCCTGGCGTCGGACGTCCCTGTCGACACGCTGTAAGTCTCTACCTTGCCCTTTCTGACTTTGCAGGTTGCTGCGAAATCCGCCCGAAATGCCCTTCCCAGTACAAGGCGGTGGTGGTTGCTGTGGGAGTATCACTCTCGGAGTCAGTTTGTGCTAGGGTTTTTTTTTCTGTTTGGAGCTGAGTCTTCGCCTTGTGCTAATTCTGCCGTGTGAGGTCTCGCTGTTCTGCGCGCTGTTGCCTTTTTCAGCAGTAGGAGTGATTCGAGTTGAACAATGAGTACAATTAAAGCAGGAGGCGTTTTGTTGTCTCTTCACTGATGGCTTTTTCTTCTCTAGGGAATCTAATCTGCAGCATCTCTCTGTGCTGGAGTTAGCAGACACTACTGCTCTAACGACCCATAAACTAGGTAAGATGCCCACAGTTTGCCAGCTCTTGGGTTCTGTTATTTATACTACTTAAACTACTTCTCTGTCAACCAAGGGAGATGGTTGATGCAGTGAGCTAATGGATTGCATGTTTGAACAACCCCAGCTCATGTGGAGCTATTTGTCTTGCTGTCCACTAACAACAACATCAGAGTGTCTTGCAACGTTGGAATGAGTGTAGTGGGTCACACTAGGTCTGTCCTGCTTGCTAGCCTTTATCGAGCAGGAGCAGCAGCTTAAGGAAGGGAGAGAGTACAGAAACGCGTCCCCCAACGTGCCTGTGCTTCCAATGGTCCGCAGTTCAGAAGGTTCTGATGTGAGTGGTGCTCATTGCCACTAGCTCAAGTGGGAAACTGCAGCAGATAATTAGTTCATGTTGTAGAAGTCTTGCTGCAAACCATGTTATGCTTCCAGCTACCGGTTTGCGGGAAGGGGAGGGGGGTGGAAATCCTACTGGGGGAGAATATAAAGGAACTTAATTAAAGGATACGTACCTTGAAATAGTTACAGAGAGCGGAGATGAGCAGGGCAGGGAGGAGGAGAAAGCGCAGGTAAGAGCCTGCTGTTGTAGCTAATTTGTGTGGCACTTCAAGCCTGAGACCTGTCAGGGAGCTGAAAAAGTAAGTGGGAAGCTCAGCGGTGGTAGCAGCAGTGTGCAGGGCTGCGAGTTTGGGGAGAATTCCCTCTGCTCCCTGCCAGGCCTGGGGGATCTGTGCTCTTTCTGTCTTCAGAGTCTGAACTCTCCGTGAGTGTCCTGGTTCAGGAGGCAGTTGCCTTGACGTAAATGTCAGCGCATGAAAGCAAAATTGAAAACATCCTTTGTGTGTGCCAGTGTCGTGGGTTATTTCTTGGCCCATTCATGAGGAAAGTCCTGTTTGGCCACTGTGCTGCAGGAAAAATATGTGAAACGTGGGGAAGATAGAAAGGAGGTGGCAGCTTGGGAAGAGGCGTTGAAAACAGTTAGCTAATGAGAGATTGCACTGCTTAGGGGACTGGAATGAGGAGGGAGGCATTTGAAGAGAGCCAGATAGCAAAATCAGCACTCCCTCAGCCCTGCTCTGCAAAACATTCGCTCATGTTAGAGAGCCGCAGATGGATTGCGAATGGAACAACTGGAGAGAGAGAGCGCGGCTCTTTTTCATGTTATAATTGAGCTGTGGTTAATAAACACTGCAGTATGTGGCTCTTTGATCTCCTGCTGCTCCCTCTGACTTAACCAGACGTCAGGAGAAATCCAAAACCAACACGTTTGGGTGCCGAGCATGCTTACTGTTTAGCTCTGGCTCAATCTGCGACGCTCGCGCTGGTGAGCCCAGCGTGGCAGCTTGGTGCAGAAAGCCTGGGGCGTCTGCCGCGGGCCCTGTTCTCCGTGCTTCTTAACTTGCGTTTTAGTATCCAGCCCTCAGACAATCGTGGAGCTCTTCTTTCGGGAAGTGGCCAGAAAGCACATCGTATCTCGACTCTTCCTGCAACCCAACACCTCGCTGGCTGAAACAAGCTTGAACTGGCCCCATCTCATCACGGCGATAGTGGCCGACTTTCTGCCGCTCCTGTATCCTTGGCCCTGAACCCGCCGCGAGGTGCGTGCTCTCACTGGGCTGCAACCCAGCGATCAGGGGCTGTGCACTGCCCAGCTTCTTGTTCCCAAAGTTTCCCACGCCCAAACTTCGAAGGCAGGTCTCCTGAACAAGTGACCGTTGTTAGTGTTAATGGGATTTGTGGGGATTCCAAGATTTCACAGAATCCATCCCATTTAGGTGCACAACAAAGGATTTGAGTTTTTGACTTTAAGCCCCTGAGCTCTGGGAAGTTGACTTGGCGAGGTGCGATGCTGGGAGATCTGGAAGGGTAACACGATTTGGGCAGTTGTGGATTAGATGTACTAATGGCTTTGTTCTAATGTGGATAAATCTTATTACAGAATAATGACTTGTAGAAAGAGCAGCTTAATATTCTCTCCTTCCCCCCACAAACTGAACGAGAGCGTGTGCAGAGTTTCAGACCAGCGCTCTGAGCTCTCCGAAACAGCTCGTCCTCTGTTCCTTAACCTCGGCTCAGATGGCCCAGCAATCCTGGCTTCCTCTTCCCGGAGTGCCTGATGGGGAGCTGTCAGTACACCCAGCTGCAGGTGAGTGCCTCGTGCTGCCTCTGTCCACGCTTCCACAGCGAAGCACCATGAAACGCCAAGCACCCCTCTTTGTGCTGCCCGGCCGGGAGGGCCCTGCTGGGCCAGGAGGGGCTGGCCGGGCAAGTGCCCCAGAGTCAGCAAGAGCCTGAAAAGAACGGCCCTTGCTTGGCTGCTTCCCTTCCACGCAGAGGTGCTTGTGTCGGCTGCAGCTTTTGAGTCTTGCCTGCCAGCAGTCCCTTCGGGAGAACTATTTGCATGTCTCCACTTGGACCCTGGCATGGCTCTCCTCCTCGGCAGACTCACCGGGGTGCAGCGTTTCAGCAGGGTTGCAAAACCAGTGCTGCTTTTGCCTTCAGGAGCTGAAAGAGGAAGAGCAGGAGGGAGTGCAATAGTCTCTTTCCACACGTTTTTTTTTTTCAGTAGCAGGTCTGTGCTTTGGCCAATGCAGAGGTGTAATGCAGCGTGATCTCTGGGCGCAGCTGCCTTACCCCCTGTTCAGAAAGCTACCCGAAGCATCACCCGTCCAGTCGCTGGATCTTGTTCTGCTTTCCCAGGGTAGCTGCCCTCTGAGCTCACACACAGACTGACCTTTCCAAGCACTCTGCTCCCATGGCTCCCCTTTGGAGGTGCAGGGCTGGAAGTTTGCCCTGCGAATGAAGTGGGCTGCAAGGAACCATTCTGGGCAGTTGTCAGATCTGCATCTAAAACTGTCTCAGTGTCAGCCCGGTGAACAAATTGTAAGGTAGCAAATAACTTCCATCTTTCTTGCCCCTCCGTCCTGTTTCTTCTAGTGGCCATCTCAACCTCTGCAAAGGGCTTTTTATGAAATACTTCATACCTGGAAAACGCAGCAGTGTTTGTCTTGGATTTATTTAAGATGGTTGCATTCATTGCCTCATGCATTTCCTCTTTCATTTGTTTTCAGGCAAATCCAGGCACAAGCTCTCAGGATTGCTGCGTGCCCTTTTCATGGGGGAGCGCAGCCTCCCAGGGCTTGTCTGACAGCAGGATGCTGTGGGCAGGTCGCATCCTTGTGGAGCTTGTTTGACTCTCTCGCAGCGAGCCTGTAACCTAATAGCTCGTTAGCTGCTGATAAGCCCGCAGCCTCTTCTGCGGTACCGTGGCAAACACATTGCCCCCAGGACAGGGGATGCAGAAGGCTGGCTGCAGCCTAGCAGCAGAAATACAGCTCCAGGAGGCCTCATCCGTTTCTTAAACATCCTCACTAGTAAAATATGGTGTAGGTAACGTCCATCGCTCGCCAGCCATGCTCTTTGTGTCCTGGCAGCAGTGCCCAGTGAGCTGCTTTTTTTTCAGGTGTCTTCGCAGACTGCTGTATTTCAGGGGTTATTTCTTGCACCACAGAATCACAGTGTTAGGGATTGGAAGGGACCTTGAAAGATCATCAAGTCCAATCCCCCAAGCAGTTCCCTGTCCTTCTGGAACTGAGAACACCGTCTCTTCCCGTGTTCTCCAGGGGCATGGTAGCTGCAGCTGCTCGTGCTCTACTTCTGAACTGCGTGATTTCTTGGCTGCAGCGCCACGTGACACGCTTCATTCCCCCTACTGACAGCAGTCCTCAAGGCATTCAGGACTAGGCAGGGTGTTACTAATGAGATGTTTTTTCCTATGTTTAGCGGAACTTTTATTCTCCCAGTCCCTTACACCTGGGGGCTGAGCTGCTTTCCTTTGTGTTCTTCTCGCTGCTGAGAAGAATGTCAAATCCGCAGAGCTTTTGAGCCAGGAAATGCCAGCATGGTTCAGGCAGCATCGCTCTGCCTCCTGGCATATGTGCTCTCGTGGCGTGAGCACGCTTTGAATTTCCTTCCATTGCTTTCGCCTCGCTTGCGTCCCGCCTCGAGGAGATATGAGAGACTTGTCTCTGCAGGAGCAGGCTCTTCCTCCTCCCCGCTGCCTTCTGTTACGCTTACTGATCCCGGTTGGTCACGTAAACGTGGATTAAGTGCGTTGACCTCAGTGAGCTAACACCAGCTTTGCCTGTGAGTGCGCACGCGGTGACCCAAATAGAGGTGGTTGCAGAAAGCACCCTGCGAGTAACAGGCGCGCGCAGAGAAGGGCTAGTGACCAAAACGCTGCCCTGGGCCGAGGGCCAAACCCATCCTTGGTGCTTATTGTGTATAACAAGCTGTCAAGTGAGTCCAGGGTGGGATTTATCTGTTGTAGCTGGCTAATCTGAGCAGGGAATCCGGGCTTGGAGGATGCGTTACCATGTGGCTTTTCGCAGACCTGAGCCTGGGGTAGGCGAGGATCCGCTGGTGGCAGTGTGTGCAAACACTGAGGTGGGACAGCAAAACCTGGGCTCTGCTGCCCGGCCCTCGCTCCTCCATGTCGTTCCTGCTGCGTCCCACAGCCCTGCGTGAGGGCCTGGCACATCTGAGCACGTGGAACAAACACAGTTCTCCCAGGCACGAGGGATGCTGGCTCTTGAGTCTCCATCACGTCTCCTAGCCCCTTCCTGATAGGTGACGAGGTTTTGCAGCCTTTATTTTATCCTGACAAAGCAGCCACAGGGCCAGGGTGAGTTGTATCGCCCTGTTGTATCAGCCGGCGTCTGTGGTGTGGCTTTATTTGTGGTGTCTCCTTGGTGCCATCAGCACTCTAACCAGTGCCTATCAGCTTGTGGCCTGCGGTCTCCCTCAGCTGCTCTCCCTCTCCTGCCCTGCTCCACAAACACCGTTCTTTTCACACCTGCTGTGCCTGTTCTGGTGCCTTCACACACGCCTGCGTGCTCCCCTTCGTGCTCTGTGCACACCAGTGCAACGCGTCCCTACAGCAAGTTTGTCGAGAGCGTTGTGTGCGACTCTGGGGATGTTGGGCGCTGTTTGAGGCGTTCCTTACAGGCACCAGAGCTATTCACAGCCGGCTGTTTCCTGGGAGGCCATGGGGATGCCTCCCTCTCCCTGCACTGAAGGGAACTATGAGACTGGGGAAACAAAACTGCAAACGGTGGTGACTGAAACTCCTCTTCCTCCTTTCCTGCAGGAGTACATCCGCCTGCTGCAGCCGTGGTGCCACGTGAACATGGGCTCCTGCTGCTTCATGATGGGCAGGTGCTACCTCGTCATGGGTGAGGGCCACAAGGTGAGGCGCTTGTCTCCTCCCAGCACCGGGGGTCTGGGACCTCCTCCTGCGATGGGGGCAGGGAACATCAACCTCGAGCTCTGCCTCCTTTGGGCAAAGAGCAGGACTGGAGGGGGGACAGTGGGATCTGCTTTTGGGGCAGCCCTCGTTAGCGTGGGGCCAGCAGCTCTCGTGGGCTGGTGCTGGAACGGGCAGCGCCGTCTCTCCTGTACGGCCGGCTGGGCCAGTCCCCCAAGGGGCGCGCACGAGCTGCTTTCTGGTGTGCTTCTAGGCTCTGGACTGCTTCTGCCAAGCTGCCTCAGAGGTGGGAAGAGAAGAGTTCTTGGACAGGCTGATCCAGCCTGAGGAGGGCGAGATGGTCTCCACGCCGCGCCTGCAGTACTACAACAAGGTACGGCTGAGCCGATCCGGCGTGCGTGTCGAGCACATCAAAAACGAGTCATTCCACACCAGCGCTGCTTGCAGAGGGGCTTCCTGCTCAGCTTCTGGGGAAGGGACTTCAGACTCAGAAAACATTGTCTTTTTTGGGGGGAAATATCAGCGCAGTCCGTTTAGTTCCTTTGGGGGGTGATGATGAGGTGACTACAGCACAAAAGCTAGGTACTTTCCACCTATTAATTTCCTAGCAGCAGAGGACTGTGAGATCCAGCTGCTGGAAGCAGAAGCCAGACGTGTCCAGGCTAGATGTAAGATGCTGCTTAAGGGAAGGTTATTAAGCTTTGAGACGAGTTAAAATTAACGTCTTTACATTGAGATAGGATCTTTCTTCTCACGTAATGCTGTAGTTCAGGCAGGCTGCAAGCTTGGACCTAGACTCCTCGTAAGGGATTCTCTGACTTTAAAGCTCAGAAAGCCCGAGAATTGTCCAGTGCCCTTGGAGAGGGAAATTCTGTCTTGTACAGCTGTGTGCGTGCTTGGGGACAGAACTGTTTACCTCTCTGTTGCAAGGGTTTACTGTAACCACAGGGGTTCGTGTTTCAGGAAAGCCACGCTCCAGCAGAGGTGAATCCTCCAGAAAGGCCACGGCCTGGACCTGTTGTGCTGGATTGGTTCAGACCTCTGCAGCTTACCAAAATGTTTTGTTTTTATTTTTTTGGTCGAACCGCTTAGAAATATTGGCAAAAATCTCTTGGCTGTTTTTATGGTTAGTGGGGTAGGAGTAGTTCTTAAAAACCTCCCCAACCTGACCCCTGTGGTAGTACCGCAGCCCACGTACAGCCTTGTTGTCTCCAGGTTCTGCGCTTGCTGGACATGGTTGGCCTGCCGGAGCTGGTCATCCAGCTGGCTTCCCTGGCTATCATGGAGTCGGCAGATGACTGGAGAAGCCAGGTATGGGTTACTTCTTTGGCATCGAGATGTTTCTTCAGAGAGCTTACACGGGAATTTCTTCTTAGTTTTTATAACTTGAAACGTGCTCTCTTGTGCTCTGTGGTGTTTTCAGGCTACCTTGCGGACTTGCATCTTCAAACACCACTTGGATTTAGGACACAACAGTGAAGCATATGTAGCCTTAACACAGAACCCAGATCCAAGCAGGTAGGTGACAGTTTTGTGCCTTTATGCTCACTTGTCTTGGAGGTCCATGTAGGTGCCTGCCTCTTTCAATTTTTCTGTTAAAGCAAAAGGAAGATGACACTTCTGCTTCAGCTTGCGTAAAGGTGTGTTTAAAAAGGCATGCTTCGTTTTTGTAAGAACAGTTGTTATCGGCAGTATCTCAAAAGTGGAAACTGAAAGAAAAACTCTTCCCTTGATTCAGGGAGTAAACAAAAAAAATAGGCTAAAGGATTGCATGCAGCACTATATTTTGAAAAGCTTTAGGAGTCTGATCAATTTGGTTTAATAAAGGGAAGACTTGGGATTTAATTTTGGCTTGTACCTCCTGGGTAGAGGAAGCTTCAGAGTAGCAGAGAAGGATGTGATGAGTAGGAACAGCTGGAAGCTGGAGTCACGGACATCCAGGGAAGAAGTAGGGATGAGTTCTGGTGTAGAGGCGGAAGAAAACCTTACCAAATAGAGCTGAGGCAGGGAGGCCGCCCTCCTGAGCGACCCAGGCACAGAGGGGGCTCTCTGCTGTCCAGGATCTTTGTTACCAACACAGGGAAAGCCTGAAGGGACCTCTTTATTCTAAGCCTGCAGAACCCACGGTGTTCACCACAAAGCAGCGTATTCGTGGCTTAAAACCTGCATCCTGGAGGTGGGTTTGTTTGTGTCCCTCTTGCTCCGCTCTTCCAGAAGGGTTGTGTTGTGTTTTTCGTCTCCGCAGGCAGCTGGACTGTCTGCGCCAGCTAGTGGTGGTTCTATGTGAGCGCTCCCAGCTCCAGGACCTGGTGGAGTTCCCCTACGTGAACCTCCATAACGAGGTAATTAATTAGCCTGCGCTGGGAGGAGGGGGGGCCGCAGCTCTTCTGAAGAGGGTTTTTGAGCTTTTCTGTGTCGCAGGTCGTGGGGATCATCGAGTCCCATGCTCGAGCAGTGGACCTGATGACCCACAATTACTACGAGCTGCTCTACGCTTTCCACATCTACCGCCACAACTACCGCAAGGGTAAGGCTCAGGGCGGCTCGGGATGCTCCTCGCCCTGCCCCGTGGGACCAGCAGGGATGGGCGGTGGAGCTGATTGCCCCCCCCCCTTGTCTCTGCAGCTGGAACGGTGATGTTCGAATACGGCATGCGCCTGGGCCGGGAGGTGCGGACGCTGCGGGGGCTCCAGAAGCAGGGGAACTGTTTCCTCGCTGCCATTAACTGCTTACGGTTGATCCGCCCGGAGTACGCCTGGATAGTGCAGCCAGCTTCTGGAGCTGTGGTAGGAAACGCTGAGCTTGCTACCAAACCTCTGAGCTTGTGGCTGTAGGGACGTTTAGGGTTGTTCTTCCGGGAAGGTGCTTCCAAAATCCTTTCCAATGCAATGAGCGGAGGTGTTTGGTCTTCTCCCACCTTGTTGACCAGCCTGCTCAGCACACACATCAGTCCTATCCTCACCCTTGTGTCACTGCCCCTTTCTGGAGCCAAGACAACTTTGGGTGCATACAGGAAACTGCTGGTGGATTGCTCAGTGTCAGACTTGCAAGGCCATGCTTTCACGTGTCCCACACCATTCCTAATGTGGAGAGGGGCATGAGGGGAATTCAGTTCTAGGAGAAACATGCCTGTAAAAGGTGCGAAAAGTATTTCTACCCCCTTGCAAGTTCCACAAAACTGAAGATGGCACTCTTTCTTGAGGACATATCAGACCTTGACTAGTCAAAAGGAGAATTACTGAAACACGCTTTGTGTTCCAAATCTGTTTGTGGAGAGGTAACTACAGCCTGATCGTCTAACGCTGTGTTGTGTCTGATAGCCAGAGATAAACAAATGTAACCTGAACTGCCCAGCAGTTGCACGGCTTTTCTGATTCAAATCAAGGCTTGAAAGGAGAGCTGAAGGCTGGAGTGTGTCAGGTGTTTTGTCCTTTAGAAGCCAGCTGGGTATCAGCCTTCTTTCTGCTTTTTCCTGCAAGTATGAGCGTCCTGGAGCATCTCCGAAGAGAAGCCACGATGGGGAGTACACAGCTGTTCCCGGTAAGTGCCCAGTGCTGGTGTGTCCCTGTATCTTGTGGTCCTTCAGCTTTTCCCCTTGCTTTGGAGCTCTGCTGCTCCCTTGTGAGCTGAGAGGAGGCTCGTGGCTGCTCATGGCAGCTCATCTCTGGCAGATTAATAATCTGGGGGGATTGTAAGCAAGTTAACTCTGCCAGTGCTGGTGCCTCGCAGTTACAGTGTGCTGCTGTGGCTGTGCAGTGGCTCTTCCCCAAGGAATTTGTGCCCCCTTTTCTGTGGTTTGGTATATGGTCAGTGGGAATAACTTCTAATTAAAAAAGAACAAATAAACCTCACCTTTGTGAGGCAATTAGTTGTTCCCTATAACTCTAGAAACACAAACAAGAAGCCCTGCTGGTGTAGCTCATCTCTGCTGGCAAGGCCTCTGCCCTGCATGGTCAGGTTGGGCTCCTAACCCTCAGCGTTACTCTAGAATAGTTTAAGGTCAGGTATTTTTAAAAACGTTTTTACTTCTGAATGAGCTCCTTTGTAACACATGCCGGGCAGGCAGAGCAGCAGCTGTTTCCACGCACAAGGTGACTTGGGAAGCTGTATCTGTAATAGGAGCAGGAGGTCTGTGACAAGAGGTGCACAGTTTGAGGCAGCAAGGAAGGGCAGCAAAACCTGATCCCTCCTTTGGTACTTTCTGTGCTGTGGCTCCTCTGAGGATGGCAGAGAGGTGGAAATGGTTCTGCACCTTGCCAAAGGAGCTTTTTTTTTGTAGTTGTCAATGCTGAGGGCCCTTCATGTCCATCTGTTACAGCAACGCGCCAAATCGAGATCCTGGAGCTAGAGGATTTGGAAAAGGAGTGCGTGCTGGCCCGGATCCGGCTGACTCTGGTGCAGCATGACCTGTCAACAGCTGCTGTGGCAGGTAAGAGGGATGCAGAGCAGCCACCTTGCACTCCCCCTGAGGTGTTAGAGCGCTCTGTCATAGCTTGGGTGAGTAAGGCGCAATAAGTTCTGACCCAGAGACAAAACCAGGAGCTGATAGGTTCTGTGCGGTTCGCCTCCAGGTGTGAAACATTGCCTCCAGCCTCCAAGTGCAGCAGCTTTGGAGAGGCAGATGGGGAGAACCAGTTTTGAGTTTTCTGTGGTTTTTGGCTTTGCCACAGTGCAGTGTGAGGGGGTGGGTGACTGAGTTGGGTCAGTGGCATCCTCTTCTCTTGCTGGAAACTGCCCGTAAATCAAGCGGGATTAGAAAGTCCTGGAAGAAACACTTCTGGGAAGACCTAAATTACTGCCCTGAACAATACGGCATCACCACACACAGCTTACCAAAGGTTTTCCTTGTTGAGGAGCAGAAACCTCCAAGTCTTCTGTTTCCCACCCTGACCCTTTAAGTACTCCCTGCTCCTCTTTGGTACAAGCTATGCAACACAGGCACAGTTTTTCCATGTAAAATATCAGGAGGAGATTTAATTCCCAGTAGGGGAGTGTGAGAGGACCGAAAAGCTGGTTTGGGGGCAAACTGCTCAGCGGGGGGAGCCAAGCGTCCCGGGTTCATCTTCCCTCTTGCCCCTTGCGCTGGCAGAGCTGAGCTGGTGCCTTGTTTGCTGGGATACAGCTCTGCTGTGACAGGGCTGTCCCCTCCCTGCTTGCCCCAACAGTGGCAGCATTTGACTGTGGGCTCTGTGTCACTGCTTGTGCCTGCTTGCTCTCCAGCTGATGCAGAAACGGGTCCCTGTGTCGTTGCACTCTAATGGGGAGCGTTGCTGCCTTGAGTGGACCTCCCAGGGATGGCTCCTGAGATGCTCCTGAGGCTGAAAAAGCCTCGGGCCCTGCGATGAGAGTTGCTGCTGCAGTGTCTTTCACCTGGTCGTGCTTTCCCACAGGCAGCTCCACGCCCGAGGAAATGGTTGCTCTCCTGGTCCGGGCTGGCCTCTTTGACACCGCCATCACCCTGTGCCAAACGTTCAAGCTGCCGCTGACGCCCGTCTTCGAGGGGCTCACTTTCAAGTACGTAGCGGGGTTCTGCCGCCTGCAGGGGCAAGGCGAGGCCCTGTGCTGTGTTTTTGGGGTGCACCTCGCTGCTGCCCCAACTTGTCTGCTCGCCATGGCTGCTAAAGCTGCGCAACAGCAGCTGCTGTTGTAGTGGTTTTGGGGTGGATCTCTCCTCTTCACACCTGAAAAGAAGTAAGGAGCCCGCCCGAGCAGTAGTGGTGAGGTTTCTCCTCTCCGGGGAGAGGGCTGACGCTTGGCAGTCGCAGGTGGTCCCACCCAGGCACAGCCAGCAGCTGGAGACCTTTCTGGTGAGCTGGCTCCTGCTGATGCTCAGTGAGCTGCGTGCAGGAGATTTGTTCAAGCTGCGTTGAGCAGCTCTCAAACAGCGGTTGGCAGAGCACGGGCTCTTCTCTGTGCTAGCTGCTTGTTCTCCTGCTCGTCCCCAGCCCCAGGATTCCTCTCCACTGCTGTTCCACACTCACAGAAGCTGCGTTACGCCTACGGAGCTCCTGGGGAGCTCTGCCACAACATCTTCCTATGGCTGGATGCACAGAGAGCTTTCCTTACCCAAGCTCAGGCCACATAGAGCTTGCTAGCATCAGTTATTAATTCCTCCTGGGCACTTAGAGCAGCTTAGGAATCACTCGAGCAGCTCTTTCCCTGCCAAGCCTGTTAATTTGTAGCTGTTGCTTCGCAATGGCTCTCTGAGGGGCGGCATCGATACCGGCAGCTGGGGCAAGGCCGGGCGACGGGGCCGAAGGCAGCCACGTCTGCACTGCTCTGTGTCTTCCAGGTGCATCAAGCTGCAGCTGGGAGGGGAGGCAGCGCAGGCAGAAGCTTGGGACTGGCTAGCAGCAAACCAGCTCTCCGCGCTGGTTACCACCAAGGAGTCCAGGTAAGCCCTTGTCTTTGGTGGAGGGGAGCGGAGCCACTCTCTGTGCGGAGGCAAAGTCTTGCAGGAGCCCCGAGGGTCGCCGGCTCGTAAATCCCTGTGTGGTGGCTGCCTTAGAGCAGACCCACGGGCCTGGGGCGGCCAGAAAGCTGTGCTTTGTGCTCTCCTCAGCACAGCACAACCCGCTTTGCCAGGACACAAGGGCGGGCGTTGAACCTGGGCAGCAGGACGGGTCCCCCGGGACACACCGCGGCACTGCAGGCAGTCGCAGCTGCTGGCAGGGCTGCTGAGGGGAAATACTGCCTTGCAGCGCCACAGATGAAGCCTGGCGGCTGCTGTCATCCTATTTGGAGCGTTACCCATCGCAGAACAGCCTGTACCATCGCTGCGTCATCAACAAGCTCCTGGCACACGGGATACCTCTGCCCAACTGGCTCATTAACAGCTACAAGGTGAGACCAGGGCAAGCGTCACCCCCTGGCACGGCTTGCGTGCTGGCTTGGACCAAAAAAGCACCCAGGCAGGCACCTCCTGAAGGAGACGCAAGCTTCAGGAACACGCCTCGTGCTTTGTGCCTACTCCTGAGGCTTGGATCAGGTTCCTTGGCCCTGGGGTGGCTCTGCCCAAAGCAGCCGGGCTGACCCCGGCTCTCTTTTCTTGCAGAAAGTGGATGCTGCTGAGCTGCTGCGCCTCTACCTCAACTACGACCTGCTGGAGGAGGCTGCGGATTTGGTCCTGGAGTACGTAGATGCTGTGCTGGGCAAGGGTCACCAGTACTTCGGAATTGAGGTGAGCAGCCTGGGGTGGGCTGGGCTGGGCTGGTCCGTGGGCATCTCTACAGAGCCCTTCCAGCAGGAGCAGTAGGTGTCACAGTGTTCCTCCTCGCCGTGGGGAGCGGCGCTTCCCCTGTCAGCACGGCACAAGGTTTCCTCTCCCCTCCAGCACCCGCTGTCAGCCATGGCCCCCATGGTGTGGCTCCCCTACACCGCCATCGACCAGCTGCTCCAGGCCCTGCAGGAGAGCACCACCAACCACTACAACGTCGTGGTAGGTGGGGGAGGATGAGGGGGGGGCTCCCCACGGGGCAGCCCTGCTGCCTCCTCTTCCTCCTCTGACTGCCCCCTGCCCCTCGCCCAGCTCTACCAGAAGCTGCACGACAAGCTGGAGGACTACCACCAGAAGGTCAGCCTGGCCTCCCAGGACCGCCTGTACCGGCACTACTAGCGGCAGCCCCCTCACCCCACGGCCGGGGAGCGGATCCCGGCCCCGGAACAGCTCGTGCTCGAGGTGACGGGGCTGTGTGAGCTGATGCAAGTCCCACCCTGCGCTCGCTCAGCCAGCGGTGCTATTTTTACTTGTTTTTTTCCATGAGGGTCCAGTTCAGGGCAGTGCAGTGTCACTGGAGTGTCACGTCGCTGTCCCTGTACCCTTGGGCAGCACCCAGCCTGTGCCACTGCCCTCCCCTGTCTGTTTTTTTTTTTTTACAGAGCCCTAGCCCCAGGGCAGCTCCCCTCTTGCCATGTACGTACGATACGTGGAAGGTCTCGGCGTTTCTTTTATTTATTGTTGTCATTTTGGAAGAACTTTAATAAAAGCGAAGCGTTGTTAAGTCCTGCGTGGGGATGGGTGCTTCCAGGGCTGCCTCCCCGAGCCCAGCAGGGATCAAAGAAGAGGTGTGGGGCTGCAGAACAGCTCTAGGGTGCTGCTGTGGGGCCAGGCAGGCCTAGCACTGCTCTGCTCCAGGGCAGGACAGAGCTACGGGCCTGCGGGGCAGGACGGAGCAGCACTGCCCTGTAACATAAGCCTGGGGGGCCGGTGCTGCTAACCAGCAGCAGCTACAATAGGGCAGGACCGACTTACAGCCCCAAGGGTTGAGGGGAAGGGCAGCACCCTGGATTACTGCACACACTACAGGGCAGCATGGACATCCCTGCAGGGCAGCTGTGGGGGCAGCAGCTGCCACCAGGCAGCACCCACTATAGGGCAGAGCAGAGTTACAGCCCTAAGGGCATGGGGTGGGGATTCACACAACCCCCAGGACCGGGCTTGTATCCATGATGGGTGATGCGGTACTGTAAGGCAGCGCTCAGTACAGGGCAGGACAGAGCTCTGGGGCAGGACCCAGCTATGGGGGGCAGCACCCTGCTTATGGGGCAGGATTGAGCTATGGCCTTAAATGGCCAAAATGGCCATTTACACTATGGGGCAGGATCAAGCTATAACCCCCCTATGGGGCTGGACTAGCTATAGGGTTGGACTCACTATAGGGGGCTAGACTTGCTATAGGACTGTACTCGCTATAGGGGACTGGAGCCACACGTGCTACAGCGTCATACTCACTGTAGGGGACTGTAGTTGCTATAGCGAGCCATACTTGCTTTAGGACCATACTCACTGTAGGGAACCATACTTGCCATAAGGAGCCATACTCCCTATAGCGGACCGTACTTGCTGTAGGGAGCTGTACTCACTATAGGGCCGTACCTACTGTAGGCAGCCATACCCCCTATAGGAAGCTATACTCACCGCAGGCCCATACCCGCTATAGGACCGCCCCCTCCGGGCGTGTCCCCCCCCAAGCCCCCCCCCGACGCGGTGACGCAGGACGCCTCCTCCTTCCCCTCCTTCCCCTCCCTCCCTCCGTCCCTCGCTCGCCGCCGCCATGGGCAAGAAGTCCCGCAGCGCGCCGTGCCGCCGGCCCATCCTGCAGCTCTCCCCGCCCGCCCCCCGACGGGAGGACGCGGGGCCGGCGCCGCAGCCCCCCGAGGGCGCGGAGTCGGGCTCGGAGCCGGGTAAACCCCCCCCCCTTACCCCCCTACAGGCAGCAGGGCGACGCCTTTGTTGGGGGGGGGGGGGGTGCGGGACGGACCGTTCCGGTGCGGTCCCGTAACGCCCCCCCGCTCCCCCGGGGCTTTGTCCGTGACCCCCCTTTGTGCTCCTTCCCCCCCCGCAGACGAGCCCGAGGCGGGGCCGGAGCCGCCCCGCAGCGCCCCCAACCCGCCGCCCCCCGCGCCCGCCGCCGCCGTCAAGCCCACAGGTAAGGGGGGGGGGGACCCAAAAATTCACCCTGCCGACCCCCCGGAGGCACGCCGCGACATTTTGTTTTTTGAATGTTATCCCCCCCTCTATTTTCCTTATACAACGGCCTTGGTTGTATAAATTAACTTTTTTTAATGATTATTTTTCTATTGTTTATATATTTTTAGCCCGCTCTTTTTCTTTATATAATAGGGTGGTTGTATAACTTAACTTTTTAACTCATTATTTTTGCATTAAATGTATATTTTTTAACCCCACTTTTTTCTTTATACAACAGGGTGGTTGTATAAATTGACTTTTTCTACTAATTATTTTTTCATCGATTATATTTCTTAACTCCCTTTTTTTTTATATGAGGTGGTTGCATAAATTAATTTTTTGCATAAATTATTTTTTTTTCATTATTTACATTTTTTTTAATATAGGTAGCATAATCTCACCCTTTAAGCCCCTTTTATCTGGGGCAGTGCAACGTTTCTCTCACGCCCCAGATGTCTTTTTTTTTTGGACGGGAGCAGGGTTATTGCCCCCCGACCCCCTTCACTGATTTTTGGGGTGCCCCCCCCCCCCAAGTGATGCACGGCTGATCCCCCTCAGCAGTTTGGGGTGGCAGATGCTGTTTTTCCACCCATTATTTTGATGTGTATTTTTTTTTGTGTGTGTGTGCACGTACGCATTTTTTGTTTCCTTTTTTTTTTTTGTAAGACTTTTTTCCCTCTTCCTTCAATTTTTTGGGGGTGGGTTGACGCCCCCTCGGTTTGCGGGTGGGATACGATGCCCCCCTACATCGAGGGTCGCTCTTTGCTCCTCGTTTCTCCTGGCTGCCCCCCCCAGCAGCTGTGGGGTGCCCCCGCAGCCATCCCGGGAGGGATCGGGGGCGCTCCTCTCGCGGGGTCCCCGTCCCCTCCCGGCTGAGGGTCTCCTCTCCCCGGCCAGGCGGCCTGTGCCTGCTCGGCGCCTACGCAGACAGCGACGATGAGGAGGGCGAAGCCACCGAGAAGTCGGCGCGCTCCGGGGACGCGAACGGAAACAACTCAGCCGACATCGACAGCACGCTGGCAAACTTCCTGGCGGTGAGCAGGGGGTGCCGGGGGCTTCCCCTCCCCAGGAGGGAGCTGCGGCGGGGAGAGGGCGGCTCCTGGATGTGACGCTCCTGCTCCGCTCTCCCTCGCCCGGGGCTTTGACTCGCCTCGCGACCTTGTTTTCAAAGGAGATCGACGCCATCACGGCCCCCCCGCAGCCCGCAGAGCCCGCCGCCGCACCGCCCCCCACGCCTCCCCGCCCCGAGCCGAAGGAGCCGAGCGCTGGGCAGCCCGCCGGCACCGCCAACGCCAACGGCACGGACGCGGCGCCGGCCCCCGAGTGGCAGTATGACACCCAGTGCTCGCTGGCAGGAGGTGAGTGCTCGCCGCCGGGGCTGTGCCTGCACAGGGAACCCGGGGAGGTGGTGGAAATGGGGGGGGGGGTGACAGTAGGGTGGGGGTATGGTGGGGTGTCCTGCGAGTGACCAGCTCGTCCTCACCCCCCCCAACAGTGGGAGAACTGGAGATGGGCGACTGGCAGGAGGTGTGGGACGAGAACACGGGCTGCTACTACTACTGGAACACGCAGAGCAACGAGGTGACCTGGGAGCTGCCGCAGTACCTGGCGGCGCAGGTTCAGGGCCTGCAGCACTACCAGCACAGGTGAGGGCGAGCTCGGCTGCGCGGCAGGAGCGGGGCTGCGTCCCCACGCCGGCCCCTTACTGCTCCTCTTCCTCCTCAGCGCTGCAGCAGCGGGTGCCAACGGGAGCTTCGCGGCGTCTGCGGAGCTGTACCCGCAGGAGAAAGGGGCCACAGCGGGTGGCCGCGGGGCCGGCCTGGCCAAGCCGGTGAAGAAGGTGAGTGGGGCGAGCCAAGCACCGGGGGCTCGGGCCAGGGGCGCGCGGAGTCGCTGCCTGCGGGCTGATGTGGCTCTTGGTCCCCTCAGGAGGTGAACGAAGGCGTGCAGGCGCTCTCCAATAGCGAGGAGGAGAAGAAAGGGGTGGCCGCGGCCCTCCTGGCGCCGCTCCTGCCAGATGTGGTGAAGGAGGAAGAGGAGCGCTGGCGGAGAAAGGTGATCTGCAAAGAGGAAGTCGAGCCACCCCCGGAAGAGGAGGCGAAAGCGGAGGAGGCGGCAGCTGCTGCTCCTGAAGAGCCCGAAGCTGGCAGGGACCCCCTGGAGGACACGCTGCAGGAGGAGCTGTGCAGCGTGGTGCAATCGGGGGAGAGCGGGGAGGAAGAGGAGGAGCAAGACACACTCGAACTGGAGATGGTGCTGGAGAGAAAGAAGGTACAGGAAGTTCTTTGTCACGTGAATAAGGCTGCGGGTGCAGCCAAATAGCGGCTAGAAACAAACCAGGAGCAGCAGACGCTCGCGTCCCTCCCCGAGCCCTTTGGGAGGGGACCTGGCATATCCCGCGCTGCTCCCAGTCGGGCTCCTCGCAGACCTGGGAGCTGATGTGCTGTGGCTGCGTGCAGCTGCTCCCCTGGCAGTCCCAGAGCTGTTGCTCCGTGTTTGCTGCCGTTAACGCCACATCCTGATCAGAGCAGCCGTTTCCCTTTCGCGCACAACTTGTACCCGTGGTCGTCTTTCTGGGGCGGTTCAGGCCCCTGCAGCGCAGCTCACCGGCTCGTGTCTCCGCAGGCAGAGCTGCGTGCCTTGGAGGAAGGAGACGGCAGCGTTTCAGGCTCCAGCCCGCTCTCTGACGGGAGCCAGTCGGCCTCGCAGGATGCGACCCGCAGGCTGGCCTCCAAGCGAGGGAAATGGAAACTGTTTGTGGGAGCTGCCAGCCCCGAATCCACTAGTCGAGGCTCCAGCAAAACGGGCCGGGAGAGCCCGGAGGCGGGAGAAGCAGGTAATTCGAAAGGCTCCCTTCGGCGGAGGGAGGCGCGGGTGTTTGGAAAGGCCGCAGCCCTCTCCCACCGGGGCATCTTCCCCCCGAAGATGCGGCTCGCCCGGAGCCCGCGAAGCCCCGCGCGGTGCGTAGCGAAGCCGGGAGGCGAGGTACGTGCGCGGGGCAGGAGGGCCCGGCCGTGGGGTGAGAGTCCCGCGGGCACAGGGACAACGTGGTGCTCTGCCTAATCCTCTCCTTTATTCCATAGCTAAAATACTTAGCAGAACACCGATCCTGAGCACGTTATTGGAAAAGAGAAAGCAAAAGTATGGGGAGCGGTGGCTTCATGCCCTGCTGCCTTCTGCTTTCCTCCTGACGCTATAAACCCTAACTGTGCTATGTCGGGAGCTGTTACCTTCTCTGTGAGCTCTGTGTGCATCGCTGGGGAACAGTCGACGTGTTTCAGGCAGCTGAGGTGTCCCCTGAGAGCCGTCCGGCTCCGCACCCGGTGCGTAGAAACCTAAGGCAGGACCTCGCTGCGAGATCCCCCTCGTTCCTACGAGGCTGTTTTAGGAGAGGTGCGTTGGGTTTACCAGCGTCGCCTGAGCAGCGACCACCCCGCACCCCGCGCCTTACTGAATGCCTGCGGAGCTGCTCGTGTGCCCCTGAGCTCTCCGCTTCCCATGCGGCGGTGAGAGGCCTTTCAGAGACCTCTGCCCAGTGGGCGTTGCAGAGCACCACGTAGATTTATTGCCTTGGGGAAATGGCACGGTTGTGGCTGCTGCAGCGCGTGCTCAGCTGGCTGTGGTGGCTGGAGGCTCCCCGGCTCTCCCCAAAATGCTATGGGAGAACAAACGGCGTGTGCCTGGCTGCCGACCCCTCCTGGGAGTGCAGCTTCAGGCCAGCACCTGCCTGCCTCGTAACGGAGCAGCGCATCCCCTCTTGAACACAAAACGTGCCGAATGAGAGCCATCAGCTTTTCCCAGGGAAAGTTGGGTGTGGAAGTGCCCTGTGCCCGTAGCAGGCTGCGTCCTGCTGCAGTGGGAGGCAGCGTGAGCCCAGTTAGGGGCTGCTGCGACCCCGACACGTGTGTGCCTCATGCAGAGGTGTGATCAGGAGTCATACTGTGGAGCTCACATGAAATCGGTGATGGTGTGTGTCCGGGTGGCCCTCGGGGGGTGGTTTTGCCACAGGGGTTTTGCCATGGGGCTTTTCCCCGTCCCTCGTGGGCTCGTGAACAGAATGTGCCTGGGACCGGCTGCCATGCAGCAGTGCTGTTTTCCCACTTGGTATCCCAAGGAAATGTGAAGCTGTTACTCCAAAGCAACCTGCGTAATGCGTGCCTGCACCCTGTACTGGGATGTAGCGAGGGGACCGAGTGCCAGGGATCGATCAATCACTGCTTTAACCCGAGGGCTTTCGGTTGGAGTCCCCAGCAAGGCCCCCGCCAGCACTCGGGCAGTTACTGAGTTGCTGGTGTCCTGTGATGTCGCCCAAACAGGACGTTATGGTCAAAAAGCAGCTTTTGGGGAGCTCTCTGGTCTTGCTTCAACCTGCTTAATACGTGACACCTCTTGCTGACGAATTATTAACCTGCAGGAGTTCTGTGATTGCCTGCCCAGCGGCTGGCTCTCTCTGCACTTCCTTCAACCTCTGCTGCAGGCTCTCTGTTGCTCTTCCTGTCCTCGTGTCCTAGCGGCTGTAATTCATCGATTCCTGTTCTTCTGGAAGAACCATGGCCATCCGACATAGAGGGTCTGCAGCCCTCTCTGCTTTTGGTTTCAGGCTTTTTTTTTCCAGCTTTGGCTCTGGCAGCGGCGCGTGGAGCCCGGGCAGCGCCGCGATGGCGGCAGGACGCGAGGTTCACCTCTCGTTTCTTCTCCTGCAGCCGCGGGCACGGAAGCACCCGATGTGCATTCAGACAAAGAGGCAGAGTCTGAGGAGCCCCAGGAGAAAGCCAAAGCACAAGGGGCACCAAAAATAGAAGAGGAGGAGCAGGACCTAAAGGTAATGCAGGTGTGCGCGCGTGAGACCGCGTTCCGGCACGTGGCAGGGACAGCGGCAGGGCGCTCACCCAGGCCGGGAGTGGCTGGCGGCTCCCCCCAGTGCTGGCCGTGCCGCGGGGCTGTTGGGTGCCTTGGCCCCCCCCAGGCAGTCGGTGCTGGGGCTTTGGCCCTTTTTGGGGAAGGTGGGGGCAGTTTGACGCCTCAGATCCCAGGCTGCAGGAACAGCTCGCCCCATGAAAGGGCGGCTGTGCAGGATTGGGCCAGCATCTCTGTAGCCCCGTTTCCTGTCTCCAGCAGGAGCCAGCAGCAAAGGCTTGAGGGAGCCTCTTAAAAGAAGAAAAGGGGGGTGGGGGCACAAAGAATGGCCCCTGGGTCTTGTCGTGAGAGAGAGCAAACGCTTTTGTCTTGACTTGTTGATACTAACGCCGTTACCGTCCTGCCTCCAGGCCGAAGACTCCTCGTCCGTAACCTCTGTGTCCGGAGGCTGCCAGTGTTCAGGTTCTGCCCTGTACCTGGCGTTACTTTATGAAGCAGCAATTGGCTGTTAGGTGTAAACTGGGGAAGCTCCGGGTGTTTCTGCACCATCGTTCTGATATTTTCTCTTCAGGGGCTCAATTTGCTTTTCTGACTGCGGCTGAACAATTCCCAGAGCTCCTTCCTGAGCCGCATCAGTTGCACGCAGAGCTGCAGGTGCTGGGTGATGGTTATGCAGAGTGCCAGGGGAGATCTTTGTCAGCCCTAACCCGTCCCCTTCACTCCCCAGCCGCTCATTACTGTGAGATCTGCGGCGTTAAATTTGACTCCCGAGTGATTTCGTTTCGTTTGCAAACTTTGTTGCCTCTTTTTGCCGTGTCCTTTATGGATGCCATTTCTTTATGGATGTCCTTTATGGATGGGGAATTGCCAGCTTGTGGTAGAACCCCAGTGGAAACCTTCCGCAGAGAAACCTCGCACTTAGTCCTTATTTCCCCTCATTTAATCACTTTTACAGTGCGAAAGGGCTTTACCATCCTAGTGACAGATTTAGCCTCTGTCCTGTAAAAAAAAAACAACTCTTAATGAGTTTTGAGATGTGATGTTCTCTGCACAGAACCAGCGAGCCTCCTCTAGTGTAGCATATCCATGAGGCTTTTGTGGTTTTATAATTTATTCCAAAAAAAAAAAAAAAGAAAAAGCCTGCAGCGAGGATCACGCACGCTGGCTGCTGTGTCCCAGCCAGCTGCCGAAAGCCTATCAAACCGTCACAGTTGCTGCCACCTTTTCTTCTGGTGCTGGAGGTGCTCTGTGTGACGGACAGTATGCTGTAGCGTGGTGGTTTCACGTGCAGGAGCCCTCTAGCGCTGTTGGAGGAATGCCGTCTCCTCGGGTAATTTGTACCGCTCGCTTCCTCGGTTCGGGGTCATCTCTCTTCTGCCAGCCTCTGGTTTGTAGCAGATCCTCCGCTGCGGAGCCGCCCTCAGATGCAGGACCTTCCTGGCTTCTCGTAGGGATGTCGGTGCGGGAATTCATTTCCCTGCCTCAGGCTCCTCTAGCGCGGCTCGTCTGCCCGGCCCGGCCCTGTCCCTGGGGACAGGCGCCACATTGTTGGCTCTGGAGACCTTCCAAAGCCTCTGCTGAAAAATGACGGAAAACAAAAATTGTTTCAGAGCCCTCCTTGAAGCAATCAGTCACAATGTCCCTCGGAGGCATCTGTGCTGCCCTCGATTGCTTCCTGGCTTGTTACTTGCTCTCAGCCCCTTCCCCTCGGTCACGTCCCAGTGCTGCGCCCGTCGCGGAGTTCCCACTCCTGCGGGGTGCTGGGGTTGAGCCACCGGTCACTGCAGGCTGGTCTGGATCTTAACACAGGCCCTGCCTCAGCTCCTGAGTAAATGCAGAGCGGGCACCTCTCTCCGCACTTCCAGCTAGTTCCATGGGAAGTGACGATTTACAAGGGCTGAGGATACGTCCCGGCCCATTTCCTTTGGGAAGCAGTTGAAATACTTCTGTTGAATGTTTTGTGCCGTGGCAGTAGCTCTGCCGTGACTCCAAAGCCAGAGCGCACCGAGCCGTTGGCTGGTTTGGAGCTGGGGGCCGCGATGCAGAAAGGGACACGCTGAGAGGGGCCACCCTGCGCAGATCCCATCCCGGGGGGCGCGGGAGGGAGCGGGCTTGAAGGAGGGGGTGGCCAGCGCCGGTTCCAGGGGGACTTCAGCGCCCAGCCGTGCCAAAGGACCGCGGAGAGTCCCCGGAACGTCCTCGAGCCACGGGGCTGCAGCGGGTGCAGCAGCCTTGTGACGCCGCCCGAGCGCGGCTCTTGACTCTTCCCCTTTCTCCCTGGCAGTTTCAGATCGGAGAGCTGGCAAACACTCTGACTAGTAAATTGGAGTTCCTGGGCATCAACAGACAATCTATCTCCAACTTCCACATGTTGCTGTTGCAGACAGAGGTAACCAAGCCTTCGCCCCTCGCTCCGGCCTTCCGTCCCGAAGCGGATCAGATACTGTCCGCCGCTCGAGCGCCGAGGGCCGGTGCTGCGTGAAGCTCGTGGCGGTGCCGCGCGCCCGCCCGCCCGCCTCCTGCGCCGCAGGGCCCTTCCTCCGCGGGGGGCGAGCATGGCTTTGCGCGGAGGCGGTCTCTTCCTCCTGGCCCCCCGAGTCCCGTGCCGTAAGGGAGCCTCCTGGACCTCGAGTCCTGTCCCCAGGGCCGCTTGCAGCCCCCCTCAACGGCTTCCCCCGGTTCTTGCCCTCTAGACCCGCATTGCAGACTGGCGAGAAGGTGCTCTCAATGGAAACTACCTCAAACGCAAACTTCAAGACGCAGCCGAACAGCTAAAACAATACGAAATAAACGCCACCCCTAAAGGCTGGTCCTGCCACTGGGACAGGTACGCGCTCTCCTACCTTTCTCACCTTTCATCTTTGACATCTCAGACATGATTTGTGACCATCACCACCTGAAACGACGTGGCGCCGTCCCTCTCGGAGACTCCGTTAGCGGTGCTGGGCAGGCAGAGCAACTTCCGGCACTTACAGAGTTGGGGCCAGCCGCCAAATTGGAGAATGCAAAGCGAGAGCTCAGTGCTTTGAGACGGAGCCGATTCACTGATTGGACAGAGCTGGTTTTCACTCTCGCGAGTGTAAAGCGCTGCGGAGGGCGGGCCTGGGGGGTCGCGCATGCGAGAGCTCTGTGAACTTTGCAGGATCTCTGGATCACCTCTTCTGACCAACAGCTCTGACAAAGGACAAACTTCAACTCATCGACGGAATGAAGAACAAGATTTCTGTCTCCTGCCAGCAGGTCAGACCCAAACATTTCTTTTTCTATTTGGCTTTCTTGATTAATTTTCCTTTATTTGAAATCTTTGCTCTTTTGTTTTTCAGCTCCCAGATCCGCTCCCTCTCTCTAGCATTCACTGTATGTTTGACACCAAGAGTATCATAAAAGCGACCTCCACGCACCGTGGGCTAGGGGGGCAGCCGCCTTCTCTCACTGGGCTGTTCCCCGGTGCCCCTTCTTGGAGGGCGACTTTGAGCCAAGGCAGTGGCTGAAAGTCCCGGTGCTAGCCCGACCTCGCTCTGCTGCACGCTGGCCTGCTTTCTCAGCCCTCCCCTCCCCGGAGCGGGGGGCTCAGCGGTGTTCACGCAGCCAGCGGTGCAAGTAGCTTTGAGCGAGCCGGCTCGGGCCTCTCCTGCCTCTGTCCTCAAAGTTGTTTGTTGTGTTTGAGAGTGGCAGCCCAGCTGCAGAGGGTCTTCCCTGCGAGAGCACACTGCTGTCGTGGGCAGGCCCGCCTCGGAGTGTCGCTACACGGGGAGGGAAAGTAAAGACTCGTTTTCTTTCTTGTGATTTAGGGAGCATAGACGCTATTTCTATGTTAACGAGCACTCAGGAGAGTCGCAGTGGGAGTTCCCCGACGGGGAGGACGAAGACGAAGGACAGCAGACCACCGACAGAAAAGCCGACGGTCCTCCTAAACCACCTCCAAAAGAGAAAGGAGAGCGCGCCGGAGATGCCGCCGAGCGCTCCGCAGGTACAGCACGGGGGGCAGGAGGAGAAGGGGGGGTGCTGGGTTTTGTGCTCCCCAGGAGCAGGTTCCCATCCATGCAGACACGCGGCCACGTGGCGCGGGTCCTGCCGCGCTGGCGGGAGGCTACCACCTCCCGCGCCGGGCGCCTCGCTCGCGGTAGCTTTAGCGGAGCCGGGGCAGGCACTGCTCCTGCGTCTGAGCCGTCCCCGTCGGTGGTAGCCGTCCCAGCGGAGCCGGGGAAGGCGGGGTGCTGCGGGGTCAAGCTCGTAGCCTGGCCTCCGCCTCCCCGTTCTGCGGCAGGGCCTTGGAAGGAGGCAGCACGCGCCCGTGCTGGCAGCAGGAGCGGCAGCGCGGTCAGTAGCGTGGGTTTTCAAGCCTGTGTCAATATGTATTCTTCAGGCTCCCTTTGTAAAGAATCCTTCTCAGGCCAAGTTCCTGCTACGTCTCTCATGCCGCTCACTCCATTTTGGACTCTGCTTCAGTCCTCTGTCCCGGTCCTCCAACCTCCCTTGCCTTTGGAAATGCCTCCGCCGCCTCCGCCTCCACCAGATTCGCCCCCACCGCCGCCGCCACCACCCCCGCCGCCGCCTGGAGAAGACGGCGAGATCCAGGAAGTGGAGATGGAAGACGAGGGGGGCGAGGAGCCGCCTGCCCCAGGAACAGAAGAAGACGCTCCCCTGAAGCCTCTCCTGCGCCCGGCTGTCAGCAGCAGCCAGGTGAGCAGCGGCGCAGGCAGCCGTGCGGCACGCGTGCCGTGTTGGTGTTTGATCCCCAAGCACTTGAGGGCCGAGGGTGGTGGTGAAAGGGGAGCGAGGGGTGAATCCCAGCCCCGTTGGGCTGCGTCCCTCCTGCCTGGGCTCTCACCTCGTCGCTCTCCGTTGCAGGGAGCCGCTGAACCCAGCCCTGCCCCGCTGCTCTCCGCCAAGCCTCAGAAGCGGAAAGCCGCCGAGATGAACCCGGGGCTGATGCAGCGAACAGCCACCATCGGCAGCTGCCCCGTCATCTACAGCCAGCCCCTCATGGCCGCCGGCAAGTACCAGCCTTCGGCCGTGCCCCTCGCCTCCCTGAGGCCACGCCAGCGGCTGCAGGGCGAGATCCAAGGCCGCGCCAACCTCCGCCTCGCGCCGGGCCACGCCGGCCCCCAGCCCGCCGGCCTGGCCATGCAGCCCGGCTACTTGGGCGTGACGGCGCCCGCGGCGCCTTCCGTCATGAGCTACTCGGAGTGTGCCGTGCCTGCCAGCCTCGCCGCTGCCCCCGCCGTGCCGCTGGCCCCGGCGCGCGGCGCCCTGCCTGCCACCAGCGCTGCCGAGCAGCCGCCTCCCCCCCCGCCGCCCCAGACGCCCCCACCTCCCACCCCCAAGGCGCCGCCGCCGCCCGAGAAGCCCGAGAAGCCGAGGAAGGGGCGGAAGGACAAGGTAGGAGGATGTTCCTTCGCCCTTCCCTCACCGGCTTGCCTGCTCCCTCTCCCTTCTTGCCCACGCTCACCACGGACCATTGAATTTCCTACGCAGGGCAAGAAGGGCAAGACGAAAATGCCGTCTTTGGTGAAGAAGTGGCAGAGCATCCAGCGGGAGCTGGATGAGGAGGAGAACTCCAGCTCCAGCGAGGAGGACCGGGAGACGACGGCACAGAGGCGCATCGAGGAGTGGAAGCAGCAGCAGCTGCTCAGGTACGGGCCTGGGAGGCTGTCCCAGAGCCGGCAGCACTTTGTGATGGCGTGCTGCTTGGCTGCTCACACGGAGAGGCGTTTATTTGCCCCCCTCCCCTTAAAGGGAGTGGGATTTGGGGTCTCTGGCTGGGAGTATGAGGGGACTGGGTGCTGGGGAGCGTCCCCGTGCACCGCCCGCGCGCTGACACCCCTCTTTGTCCCCGCAGTGGCATGGCGGAGAGGAACGCCAACTTCGAGGCGCTGCCAGAGGACTGGCGAGCGCGGCTGAAGCGGAGGAAAACTGCATCGAGCACATGAGGCGCGCGCGTGGCGCTGTTTTGTTTTTGTTTTTTTTTTTTTTTACAGTTGTACAGTTTAGAGCCCTTTACGACTCAAATCGTTGTCCAATAAATTGTAGCAGTTTGGGACGTGCTGTCTGCTTGAAGGGGGGCTGTCCCTGCCCCATGGCAGGGGGGTGGTTTGGGTCTCGCGTGCTTGGGTGGCATTGGTTTGGGGTGTCACTGCAGGCTGGGGCCAGAGCATCACTCACACTTTGGGGAAGGGGGGAACCTTGCCATGGCCCCGCTCCCCTGAGTGTCTGACAGGGATAACAAAATCCCTCTGGCTCCTTTCCCAGCTCCGCTCCGGGACCGCCCCGTCCCTCCCTGCTGCCAGCGGTCGCTCAGCGACCGCGTCGCAGGCCCCGTTGCATTGCCAGGGCCGGGAGGAGGCTCGGGCACGGCTCACGGCCATGGAGCCCTCAGGGTACCCCACTGCGCAGGTCGGGGGCCGGGATTCGGGGGAGGAGGGCTGGTGGCTGCAGCCCCTGGGGGTGGGGGGATCCCTGAGCAGAGCCTGACGGCGCTGCCCTGCCCAGGTGGTCCCCGAGCCCTACGACAGCTTCATGCGCTGCCACCTGCGCTACTACGGCTACTTCCAAGGTGAGCCTGGGGGTGCCCCCCCCTTGTCCCCTGGGGTGCAGGACCCCTCGTTTGGGCTCCAGCAACGCTCTTCCCCAAGGCCAGAAGACGGGAGGGAAGCAGAGCCCCATGTCCCCACGAGGACACTCCGAGTGCCACCACACCGAGGTGTCTGGCAGGGGCAGCGCCGGCCCCGGCTGCCGGCAGCGCGTGGGGAAGGAGCCGAGCCGTGAGTGAAGCCCCCCCGGCACCGGGCTGTGGGGCTGCGTCACCCCTGCTGGGGTCCTTGTCCCTGCCTGGGGGTGCCGGGTGGTTTGGGGGGTGACACCAGGAGCGCTGTCCCCAACCCTTCCAGCCCGTGCTCCCTGCGCTCCGCCAGTGCCGTGCCGTGGGGCCGGGAGCCCCCCAGCCCCTCCTGCAGCCCCCAGGGCGCTGGAGCCGGTCCGCTCGCGGGGCTGCAGGTTCCCCGGGGAGCCGCGGGCTCTCTTTGCCCTCCCCTCGGCGCGAGGACCCCTGCCTGCTCCCCGGTGGCCCATCGAGTGCGAAGTCATCAAGGAGGCCATCGAGCACATCGGTGAGGCAGCGCTCCGGCCTCTCCAGCCCTCATCCCCGTGTCCAACCCCTGCGGTGACAGCGGGGCGCATCTGTCCCCCCCCCCAGAGTGGGTTCCCCCTGAACCCGAGCCCTTCTGCCAGCCCTCGAGCCATGAGCAGGCGCCAGCGGGCAGCAGCGAGGAGCAGGGCACCGTCGTCTACCACCTCAGCCCAGGTAGCACCCATGGGTGCCGCCCGCACCCTCCCCGTCCCCACGCCGTCCCCTCAGGTGCTGAACCCCGCTGTCCCCCAGTGCCCCCAGGCTCCTGCTTCACCCGTGCTCGGGCCGGGGGGGCCCCAGGTCCCCTCTCTTCACCGGCGGCCACCCTGGAGGGCCCCCAGGACACCACGCTGCTGTTCGAGTCGCGCTTTGAGAGCGGCAACCTCCAGAAAGCCATCAAGGTGTAAGAGCAGGGATGGGGCGGGGGCAGCTGCAGGGACGCGGCGGCAGGGCCGGGTGCCGGAGTGTGGCCCTTCCCCCCAGCAGGGGCCCCTACGAGTACGTGCTGACGCTGCGGCCGGACTTGTACACCGCCAAGCACACCCAGTGGTTTTATTTCCGCGTGCAAAACACCCGGAGAGACGCTGTCTACCGCTTCACCATCGCCAACCTGGCGAAGCCCAAGAGCCTCTACGGCGAGGGCATGCGGCCGCTGCTCTACTCGCAGCAGGACGCCCGGAGCCGTGGCATCGGCTGGTGCCGCGTCGGGGCCGAAGTCCGCTACTACCGGGGGGGCGGCGGGGAGGAGCCGGCCACCTTCTGCCTCTCCTGGAGCATGCGCTTCCCCCATGACGGTGACACCTGCTACTTGGCGCACTCCTACCCCTACACCTACTCGGACCTGCAGCGGTACCTGCGGGCGGTGGTGGGCGACCCGGTGCGCTCGCGGTACTGCGCGGTGCGGGCGCTGTGCCGCAGCTTGGCCGGCAACACCGTCTACCTGCTGACCATCACCGGCCCAGCCGGCGGCGCGGGCAAGCGGGCGGTGGTGCTGAGCGCCCGCGCGCACCCCGGCGAGAGCGGCGGCTCCTGGGCCATGCGGGGCTTCCTCGACTTCGTCCTCAGCGCCGCCCCCGACGCCCGGCTCCTGCGCCGGCTCTTTGTCTTCAAGGTGGTGCCCATGCTCAACCCCGACGGGGTGGTGGTGGGCAACTCCCGCTGCTCCCTGGCCGGCCGTGACCCCAACAGAGCCTACGGGACGGGGTGCCGAGGCTCCTTCCCCGCCGTCTGGCACCTGCGGGCCATGGTGGAGAGGTGAGGCTGGCGCACGGGGAGCCGGCGGGCTGGTGCCAGCGGCCGTATGCTGACGGGAGCCCGCAGGCTGCTGGCGGAGCGGGAGGTGGTGCTGTACTGCGACTTCCACGGGCATAGCCGCAAGAACAACGTCTTCATGTACGGCTGCGACGGCGGCCGGGCCGGTGCAGCGCCGCGGCTGCGGGAGCGCATCTTCCCCCTGATGCTGAGCAAGAACGCGCCTGACAAGGTGGGCTCTGCCATCCGCACCTACCTCTGGTGATGTCCAACACGTCCCCCCCGCCGCACTGACCCTGCCTTCTGGCCCCAGTTCTCCTTCCCCAGCTGCAAGTTCAAGGTGCAGAAGAGCAAAGAGGGGACGGGCAGGGTCGTCATGTGGCGGATGGGCGTCACCAACAGCTACACCCTGGAGGCGGCCTTCGGTGGCTCCACGCTGGGTGAGGGGCCGCGCGGAGGCGCTGGGGACGGTGTCGTGCTGGGGAATGGGATTTCAGCCCCAAGGACGGGCTCTGGGTCCTGGCTCAGGAAGCCGCCGCTCGTTTTCTTGTCCCGTGTCCCCTCCAGGCGGGAGAAACTCACACTTCACCGTGGAGGACCTCAAATCGCTGGGCTACCACCTCTGCGACACCCTGCTTGACTTCTGCGACCCCGACCCTGCCAAGGTGGGTGGGTGCCCATGGCTGGCGGCACGCCCCGTGGTGGTGGCAGCAGTAACGCCGGTTCTGTCCCGCAGTTCCAGCGGTGCCTGGCAGAGGTGGATGCGCTGCTGCGGCAGCGGCTGGGCTCCGGCGAGAGCTGGAGCAACGTCCCCACCTCAGACCTCGAGTCCAGGTACGTCCCGGTGACACTGCCCCTGGGGCCGGCGGGGCCGGCGGTGGCTGCAGCCGTCCTCTCCCTCGTGCAGCACCAGCGGCTCTGACAGCTCCGTGTCTGAGGGACCCCTGGCACGGCCCAGGAGCCCCCGGGGACGGGAGGGACGAGGCACCCGGGAGGACATTCTGGTGCCGCTGCGCCATCCAGGGCGGCTGGAGCCGAGGAGGAGGAAGCGGCTGCGGAGCCGCAGAGCGAGGAACGCCCTGCGCCGGCCAAACGCCGTCCGCCAGAGCCACGCCGGTGTCCCAGTGAGCGCGGTTCACCCCTCCGCTGCCCCATGTCTGCCTCCTCACACTGCTCCCAGCTCGGGTGGCAGCGCCTGGGGCTGCATTGAGCCCCCCCTTTGCGCTCCCCCAGGTACCACCATGGTCCCTCAGGCCCCGGGGACAACCGCAGGTCCCCAACGCCCCCGGGGGAGGCCGTGGGGCGCCGGAGGAGCCCGAGCAGCCGCGTGGAGCCGTCCCCTGTCAGCCCGGCCCCACTGCGGCGGGAAGGGGCTCCCACGGCCGTGCCGCTGCGGGGGACGCCCGGCTGCAGGGGGGCGCGAGGGCTACGGGGCCCCGCCGCATGCTGCAGCCTGCCCCTGCCGCCGGTTCCTCGCGGGGCACGGACGTGGCGCTGCCCACACCGGGGGCCGCCGCCGGTGGTCGTGGGGGGCGGCCGGGCCCCGCCAGCCCCCGCTGCTACGCCTGCGCCCGGCGTTAACGGGGCCGCGGCCCCCGGTGCCTGCCGGGCTCCCCCTTCCCCTGCGGGCCCCCGGGGGCCGCCGCCACCGCCCGGTGGCACCTCAGGGCCCGTCGCCGTGGCAACGCCTCAGGCCTCGAAGGCCCCGCCGGTGGCGCAGGCCGCGTTGCCATGGCGACCCGGGCGGAAGCGGGCGGCGGGCGCGGCGGAAGTACCGGGGGCGGAAGCGGAAGCGGCGGCCGTGTCCTTCTGGGCCGTGGCGCCGGGGCGGCAGCAGGAGCAGCGGCAGCAGCATGGCGGACGCGGCCTCGCAGGTGCTGCTGGGCTCGGGGCTGACGGTGCTGTCGCAGCCCCTCATGTACGTGAAGGTGCTGGTGCAGGTAAGGGGCGGCGCTACCGGGACCGGGGGGACGCGGCGGCGGTGCCGGTACCGGGGGGTCTCGGTGCCGGGGACGGGCCGCGCCTCTCCCCGCAGGTGGGTTACGAGCCGCTGCCGCCCACGCTGGGCCGGAACATCTTCGGCCGCCAGGTCTACCAGCTGCCGGGACTCTTCGCCTACGGTGAGTGAGCGTCCCCGGGAGCCCCGTGCCCGGTGCCGCGGGCGTTCCCCGGGGGGGAGGGGGGGCCCGGCGCGGCCTGACCCGCGTCTCCCCCAGCCAAGCACATCGTGAAGGTCGACGGGAGAGCGGGACTCTTCAAAGGCCTCACCCCCCGGCTCTGCTCCAGCGCCATTGGCACCGTGGTGCACAGCAAAGTGCTGCAGGTACTGTGCCCCGTGCACCGGCCCCGGCAGGGCTGCAGCTGCCGGCTCCCACCCGCTGACCGTGTGCCCTTCTTTCCGCAGCGGTACCAGGCTACCAAGCAGGCTGAGGTACGTTGGAGGCAGCTTTGGTGGCGAATCCCTTCCTCCCCTCCTCCTCCTCCCCTTCTGCCCCCAGCAGCTGCTCCTGCCAGGCAAGGCCGTGCCCTGCGGGTGCGGGGATTAACAGCAGCAGCCCGGCATGGAGCTGGCTCTTGGTGCCGCCCCAGCGAGGCGCGAGAGGAGGAGCAGGCTGCTGTGCGAGCTGGTGGGGCTGGTGCTGGGGGGCTGCGCAGCCGTGCCTGGGGAGGACAGGGTGAATTTCAGGGGCTGTACCCTGCCTGACGCCTCTGCCTGTCTCCAGCCAGGAGCCAGCAAGCAGGAGCCCGTGTCCTCGCTGGAGCAGGTCCTCAAGGAGGTGAGGAGCGCAGGAAGAGGAGGGTGCTGGGCTGGGCAGCTCTCTCATGCCCTTCCTCCCCTCGCTGACAGCCCCTTTCTCCTCCAGACTTCCCGAGAGATGGTTGCTCGCTCCGCCGCGACCCTCATCACCCACCCATTCCACGGTAGGTACCCCCGCACGGCCGCCTCCAGCTGCTGCTCCTCCTCACGGACAGCTCGGGTGCCGGGTGCTGTGGTGTCCCCACCACCCTGGAGCGTCCCTTTGTCCCCTGCTGACCCTGCGTCGCCTGGCTCTGCCCGCAGTGATCACCCTGCGATGCATGGTGCAGTTCATCGGCAGGGAGACCAAGTACAGGTACGGGGCGCGGGGGTAGCCGTGGGGTGCTGTGTCCCTGCCTGGCGTGACCGGTGCTCTCTCCTCTTCCCCCCCGGCCCAGCGGGACACTAAGCGCCTTCACCACGATTTACCGAGAAGAAGGCATCCTGGGATTCTTCGCGTGAGTGCTGTTGATGTTGAATTTTTTGGGGGCAGTGGGATCTCTCCCCGAAACCCACAAGCCTCACTCGTTGCTCGGATGTTGCTTCTTGCTTTGTCCGTCCTCCCATCTCCTTACCCGCTGGTACTAGGCCCTAATTTTGGTGTGCAGTGCCCGTTGTGCCCTCCTTCCTGGGCAGCTCCTGTGAGCCTCTGGCACCAGCTCTGTGTTGCGTGGCTGCTGCCCCGTGCCTGGGGACATGAAAACTTCTCCTCCCACGGCCGGCAGCTCGGCGTGCTCTGAGTCACCGCAGCCCTTTCCTCCTGGCCATGTGTTCCTCCAGCCAACACAGGCCGTTTTTTCCAAGCCTCTGTGCTCCCAAGGCACGGAGCTGCCCGGCTTCACCCGGCCGTTGGGCGGAGGGCTGCCACCTCCTGTTCCTAAACCCGCCGCCTCTTCTCTCTCCTCTTCCAGCGGCCTCATCCCCCGGCTCCTCGGAGACATCCTGTCGCTCTGGCTCTGCAACATGCTGGCCTACCTCATCAACACGTACGCGCTGGAGAACGGGGTACGGGCTCTGCGCTGTGCGGGGGCAGCTGGGCTGGGGGCGGGCACGCAGCCGCGAGCCCCAGGGGAGGCGCAGGTCCCTGCTCCGCATCGGGGCTGAAGCTGCCTTCCTCCGCCCCCAGGTCTCCATGGCAGAGATGAAGAGCTACTCGCAGGCAGTCACCGGAGTAAGTACGCCCCCTGCGCGTGTGTTTGCACGCCCACGTGCGTGGCACTGTCACCCGGGAGGGTCCCTGGGGGGCCGGAGCTGCTGACCAGCCCTGCTCTCCCCTGCAGTTCTTCGCCAGCATGCTGACGTACCCCTTCGTGCTGGTCTCCAACCTGATGGCCGTCAATAACTGCGGGTGAGCGTGCTGCCACCACCTCCCTCGCCTCCTGCGCTCCCCCCAAGGGCGCGAGCGTGCCCGGAGAGGTTAGCGAGAGCGATCCACGCGGGATCAGTCCCCAGAGCTGCCTTTCCAAAGCTCCGAGTGGTAAAGGAGGGTTTCAAACCCGTCGTGGCCGTGGGTTTGATCCCTCGCTGCCTCAGGGGGGCTCAGTGGGAGCCGGGCACGCCTGAGCCCAGCCCCGGTGGGGACTGCACAGGGGTTCAGCCCGGCGCAGGGCTGCAGAGCGACGGGTCTTACCTCGCCTGCTCGGCCCTGGGTGGAAATAACCCCGTGGTGCTCTCCTCCCCTCACCAGGCTGGCCGGGGGCCTCCTCCCCTACGCGCCCACCTACTCCTCCTGGCTGGACTGCTGGAGCCAGCTGCACAAGGAGGTGAGTGGCTGGTGCTGCCGCGCCGCCTGGCCACGATCGCAGGCTTGGGGGGAGCCCCGTGGTTCTCCGGGGCCGTGATGGGGCTGGGGGCAGCCCGGCCTCACCCTGCACTAACCCGTGTCCCCTTCCAGGGCAACATGAGCCGAGGGAACAGCCTGTTTTTCCGCAAGGTGCCCGCAGGGAAGCGATACGTGTGGGACGAGAGGAGGTTCCGCTGAAGCTGAGAGGGGAGTCGCGAAGCCGAGGCCGAGCTCTGGAGACAAAGAATTATGAGAGAGTTGTGATTTCTATACAGTTTTTTTAAAAATCATTTAATCCTGAGAGACAACGGTGGCCGTGTGAGAGTGTCTGTCGTGGGGCCAGGGGCTTCCTGCAGGAGAACCTGCGCTGCCCGAGCCGATCCCAGCTGATCCCAGCCCATCCCCAGCACCCTTTCCCCGGCCCAGCCGTGGGAGCCGTGTCCCCAGCTTTGTTTCAGCAGCGGAAATCCCACCGCCAGATAGTGGCATCTGGAAACATGACCCTGCTCAGTATCTGTGTGCTTGTTTTAACGAGCGGCCGTGCCGACCTCTCGGGCAGCGGGGAAGCGACGGCCCAGGGCGGCGGCAGGCCCCCCCCCCGTGCGAACACACCTAGTGCCCGGCTTGCACACCTGCTGGCAGGGTTGCACGCCCAGGGGTGGGGTTACACACCCATTGGGAATGGTGCAGACCTAGCACGAGGGTTGCACACCTACTGTGGACGTTACGCACTTGGCAGGAGTGTAACAAACCCTGTGACTGGGTTGCACGCCCACGGGGAGCATCGCAAACCCCTGTGACCACATTGCGTAGAGAGCAGGAGTGTTGCACAGCTGGTGACCGGCTTGCACACCCGCTGGGAGCATTGCACGCCCAACGGCTGGATTACACGCAGAGCAGGCAGCTTTGCACACCCAGCAGGAGCACTGCCTGCCCTGTGACCACATTGCACGCTCAGCAGGAGCACTGCACGCCCGCGGGGAGCACTGAACGCCTCATGCCCGGGCCGTGCGCCCCATGACCGGGTTACACGCCGACCGGGAGGCGTTGCGCTCCCCCTGGGAGTACTGCGTGCCCCGTGACCGGGTTGCACACCGAGTAGAAGTCCTGCACGCCCCGTGACCGGGTTGCACACCCAGCAGAAAGTTTTGAACACCCCCCTGGGACCCCAGCACGCCCCGTGACCGTGTTGCACACCCAGCGGGAGCACTGCAGGCCCCGTGCGCTCTCTCCTCTCGCGCTCCTCCCGCGGTGCGGCGCTCCCGGGAGCCCCGGGGGGGGGTGGCGGGGGGGGGGGCCGGGCCGGTGCCGGTCGCCCTCCCCTCGCCTCCTTTCCCCTCCCCTTCCCCCGGCGGCGCCATGGCGGGGCCGGGTTGGGGCCGCGTCCCCCCGCGCCGCGGGTACCTGAGCGGCGGCACCGAGCGGCGCTGCCGGGAGCTGCTGGCGGCGGCGGGGGGCGGCGGGGCGGCGGCGGCGGCGGGGGCGGCGGTGCTGGTGCCGCTGTGCTCGGTGCGCGGCCGCCCCTCGCTGCTCTACACCCTGCGCTGCCGCCGCCTGCCCGGGCCGCACAGCGGCGACGTGAGGTGAGCTGGGGGGGGGGGGTGATTTCGGTACCTCCCCCGCCGGTTCCTCCCGGTCACCCCCCCCCCCGGTCCTCCCGTCCTCCCCCTCTCCGCTCGTCGCAGCTTCCCCGGGGGGAAACGGGAGGCGTCGGACGGCGACGCGGTGGCCACGGCGCTGCGGGAGACGCGGGAGGAGCTGGGGCTGGAGCTGGGCGAGGGCAGCGTCTGGGGCATGCTGAGAAGTCTGCCCGACCGGGTACCGGGCACCGGGCACCGGGGGGGGGAGCTGGGGACATGGGGACGGGGACACCGGGGTCGGGGGAGGGGGTTTGGGGGAAAGGGGAGAGGGACAGAGGGGGCACGGGGGGCTGGGACGTGGCCTGGGGGTGCCTGGGGACATGGGGACATGGTGACGGGGACGTGGGGATAAGGGGACATGGGGCTGGGAGATGGGGCAGGGGCACTGGGGATGCTGGGGGGGGTCTGGAGATGCGGTGACAGGGACGTGGGGATGAGGACAGGGAGCTGGGGGGGCTGGGAGGGGGAGAAGGGGGCACTGGGGACACGGGGACTAGGACACCGGGGTCAGGGGTGAGGTGGTGGGGGTACGGGGATGGGTTGTCTGGGGACACAGTGGCAGGGATGTGGCGGACAGGGGTGGTTGCCGTGTGGGCCATGGGGCAAAAAAAGGGGGACGTGGGGCACGTGGGTGTCTGGGGGGGCTCCAGGTGAGCGGGAATGAGCTGTGGCATTTGCCACCCACCCCGTCCCTCTGCCGCCCGCTCCCTTCCAGCAAGGGATGCTGGTGGTCCCCGTCGTGGCCAACCTGGGCCCCCTGGAGAACCTGAAGCTGTCCCCAAACCCCGAGGAGGTGGGTGACCCCGTGCCGGGGGGGGGGGCACAGGCACTCCGGACCCCCTTCCATCCCCATCCCCGTGCGTGTCCCCATCCCGGCAGGTGGCGGAGACCTTCACGCTGCCGCTGGCTCACCTGCTGCGGGAGGAGAACCAGGGCTACACGCATTTCCGCACCGGCGGCCGCTACGGCTACACCCTGCCCGTCTTCCTCCACGGCCCCCACCGCGTCTGGGGGCTCACGGCCATCATCACCGAGCTGACGCTGGAGCTGCTGGCGCCCGAGCGCTACCGCAGGAAGACCCACGTGCCCGGCCGCCACCTCGCCGCCCCGCCGCACAGGGCCTGACCCCCACCCACCCCCCCCTTCCCAATTTTGGGGAGGAGACGGGGTGCCGCCTGCCCTTCGCAGGACGCCGGGGGTGCTGCCCCTTGGTTTGGTTTGTTGTTTTTTTGGGCGCGTGGGGCTCAGCCCCGCCACGCGCTCGTGGAGAGGTGGCAGCCCTGGGGCTGTCACCCACTCCATGCTGCTGCCCAGCCTGTGACGACACTGTGATTGTAGTAAAAAGCCATGTTTTAAACCACTTACACCACGGCCTCCAGCTTGCTGGTGCAGGTAAGAGCTCTCCCTGGTGCCAGGGAGCTGCTTGGCTCAGGGGCCCAGGGAGAGGAGGGGACGTGGGGGGCTTGTGGAGAGCCAGGACCTCAGCAGGGGTTTCCCAGCCCTTGGCCAAGCCTGGCCCCATTCCCCATCGATCTCCCTTTTCCAGGGAGCCCCTGCTCCTGATTTTAAGACCGCAGCCTCCTCTTGTGCCCCCACAAAACAGAGAGAGGAGCCTGCGAGCACAGCAGCGTTTATTAAGGAGCCCCCAACAGTGGCGAGAAGCCCCTCGCCCCCACGAAGCCCCCACAGGCAGGGAAGCGCAGTGCCACCCCCTGCCCTCCACCGCTGCCTCCTCACGCTGAGGCCGCTCGAGCTTTGGCCTCCCCGAAGCGCCGCATCCTGTCCTCCAGCTCCGGGCGAAAGTGGCGGATTAGGCCCTGGGGAGAGCAGACGAGGCGGAGTTAGCGGGGCAGGGCAGCAGCCACCGCCAAACCCCCCCCCCAAAATCCCGCTCGCGGCCCCCCCAGCCCGCACCTGCACGGGCCAGGCGGCGCCGTCGCCCAGGGCGCAGATGGTGTGGCCCTCGATCTGCTTGCTGATCTCCCACAGCGCGTCGATCTCGGCCACCTGCGCGTCGCCCCGCACGAAGCGCGCCATCACTTTGTTCATCCAGTCGACGCCTGCGGGGAGAGGAAGGCGGTGAGGGCCCCGTGGCGCCGGCTGCTGCCCCCCCCCGTCCGTCCCGGCCCCGTGCGCTCACCTTCCCGGCACGGGGTGCACTGCCCGCAGCTCTCGTGCTTGTAGAACTCGATGAGGCGAGCGATGGCTTTGACGATGTCGGTCTGGGGAGGAAGGGGACAGTGAGGGCCCGGCGGGGGCAGGCGGGCACCGGGGAGGGCTCGTCCCTTACCGATTTATCCATGACTATGACAGCGGCCGTGCCGAGCCCGCTCTGCGCCTGCACCAGGGAATCGAAGTCCATCAGCACGGTCTCGCACACCGACTTGGGGAGCAGCGGGGTGGAGGAGCCCCCCGGGATGACGGCCAGAAGGTTGTCCCAACCCCCGCGGACACCCCCTGCCAGAGAGGGGGGTTCAGGCTCAGCCGGGCCCGGCGGGGACGTCCCGCTCGGAGGAGGGCCGCGGCACTTACCCGCGTGCTTCTCGATCAGCTCCTTCAGCGGCACCGACATCTCCTCCTCCACCGTGCAGGGGTTGTTGACGTGGCCGGAGATGTTGAAGAGCTTCGTCCCCGAGTTGCGCTCGCGCCCGAAGCTGGCGAACCAGGCGCCGCCGCGCCGGCAGATGGTGGGGGACACAGCCACCGTCTCCACGTTGGCCACCGTGGTGGGACAGCCGAAGACGCCTGGAAGCGGTCAGGGCTGAGGGGCTGGGCGGTGCCAGAGCGCAACCGCGTCCCTACGGCAGGACGGCAGCCAGGATCGCTGCGTCCTGCTGGAGAGGGGCCGCTTGGCGGGGAATCGGGGTTTGTGCTGCCATGACCGGCACACCGGGAGCTGAGAGCAGCTCGGGGACGTACCCACGTCAGCAGGGAAGGGCGGCTTCAGACGGGGCTTGCCCTGCTTGCCCTCGATGGACTCGATCAGCGCCGTCTCCTCCCCGCAGATGTAAGCCCCGGCGCCCCTCACCACAAAGACATCGAAGGCGTACCCTGAGCCACAGGCGTCCTTCCCCAGCAGCCCGGCCTCGTACGCCTCCCTGATGGCCACCTGTGGAGGGGACAGCGGGTGGGCAGGGGGGGGGACATGTCGCCGGCAGCACCCCGCCGGGCCCCCGCCGCTCACCTGCAGGTTGGAGGCCTCGTTGTAGAACTCGCCGCGGATGTAGATGTAGGCGGCGCGGGCGCCCATGGAGCGGCCGGCCACCAGGCAGCCCTCCACCAGCTTGTGGGGGTCGTGGCGCATGATCTCCCGGTCCTTGCAGGTGCCCGGCTCCCCCTCGTCCGCGTTCACCACCAGGTACTTGGGCCTGCCGGGAAGCGCCGTCAGCCCCCGGTACCGGCGCCCCGGGCGCGCGGCACCGGCGCCGGCCCCCACCTGCCGTCCGGGGGCTTGTTCATGAAGCTCCACTTGAGGCCGGTGGGGAAACCGGCACCGCCGCGGCCCCGCAGCCCCGACGCCTTGATCTCGCCGAGGATCCAGTCGACGCCCTTCAGCAGGATCTCCTTCGTCTTGTACCAGTCGCCGCGCCGCAGCGCGCCCTTCAGCCTGCCGGCAGCAGCAGGGGGGGGGCAGTAGCACCGGGAGGGACCAGAACCCCCCAGCACCCCCTGGAGTCCCCCCAGCACCTTGCAGTCACCCCCAGCACCCCCACCCAGCACCCGCTGGGCCCCATCCAGCACCCAGAGACCCCCTCCCAGCACCTCCAAACCCCCACCCGGCACCCCCAAGCCCCCTCCCCAGCCCCCCCAAGTGCCCCATCCAGCACCCCCGGGACCCTCCCCAGCACCCCCAAACCCTCCAAGCACCCCTCGGAGCCCCCCCAGCACCCCCCAAGCCCCTTCCCCAGCACCCCCAGACCCTCCAAGCACCCCTCGGAGCCCCCCCAGCCCCCTCCCCAGCACCCCCCGAGCCCCCCCGTCCCCCACCGCCAGTCGTGCCGCCCGTAGAGGTTGGTGAAGATGCGGTCCTCATCCCGCAGCGAGCCGAACTGCGTCTTCTTGGGCGCCGTCTGCGGGGAGACCGGGCTCAGCACCGGCACCGGGCCCGGTACCGGCACCAGGACCGGTAGGGGTAGGGGTCCGGGTCCGGGTCCGGGTCCGGGTCCCGGTGCCGGCACTCACCGAGAAGGCGGCGGCGTGGAGGCTGCGCAGCGCCTGCAGCTGCCGGGCGGCCATGGCGGGGCTCGCCGCGGCCCCGCTCCCGCCGTCACCTTCAGGCGCCCCCCGCCGGTGCGCGCGGCAGTGACGTCAGCGGCGGGCGCCGGTGGCGCGGCGGTGACGTCACGGACCGGGACCGGGACCGGGGCGGGGGGCGCGGGGGCTGCACCGGGACCGGCACCGGGACCGCTCCCCGCGCCCGGCCCCGCGCCGCCGCCCGGCGGCGGGGCCGCGCCCGCGATGTCTCCGCGCTCGGAGCCCCCCCGATCCCCCCCCGTTAACCCCGCCGGTTCCTCCCCGTTAGCCCCCCCCGGTGCGCTCCCACCTCGGTCCCCGCGGCCTCGCTGCCCGGTGCGGCCGGCGCGGGTCGGGTGTCCCGTGGCGGATCCGGTTTCCCGCTGCAATCTCACCCCGGCAGCGGGGGATCGGATTCGGGGCCGGCGGCGGCGGGGGCGGCGGCGGCGGCGGGGGGGGGACACACACACCAGCACCGGGCACCGGCACCGGGCACCGGCACCATGTTCCTCTTCTTCCGCGGGCCGCCCCGCCGCGCCCCCGGCAGCCCCCTGCCCGCAGCCGCCCGGGGGCCGCCCCGCCGGGCCCCCCCGGGGCCGAAGCGCGGTGCCCGCAGCCCCCCCCCCCCCCCGCCAGGCCCCCCGGTCCCGGGGGCGGCGGAGCCCCGGGGGGGGCCCGGGCCGCTGCCGTGCGAGCACCGAGGAGCCGGGACCCGAGGTGCCCCCCGCCGGCGGGCAGGTAACCGGCGGCGTGCTGGGGGGGGACGGGGGAGAATGAATGACGATTTGGGGGGTTATTTTAATTAATTTTATTGTTTTGGGGGAGGAGGGGGGCGGTGTCCCCTTTCGGTCCCCCCCCTGCCCCCCCCCGGGGACAGCTGGGTGGCTCCCCCACATCTGGAGCAGCGCGGCCGAGCGGGGAATAATCCGGGGGATTATGTGTGTGTGCGGGCGCGTGCGGCCCCCCCCGCCTCGCCCTGCATATCCCGAGATATTCAATAAAAACCGCAAATCCCCACGCAGCCGCTGTTACTATAAAAAAACCCCGTCCTGGCGCGCCCGGGCCGGAGTCGGTGGCCCCCAGGACTGCGCCAGGCGGCCCCCCCGGGGGGGCCAGGTATGCCCGGGCACCCCCCAGCCATGGGCAACTGCACCAAGACCCCTGAGCGGAGGCTCTCCAAGGTAAGGCTGGCCCCGGGCGGGGGGTGGCGGGCAGAGGGGGGGACACGGGGTGTGGGTTATCCGGGGGGGGTGCTGGGCTCTGCCTCCTGCTACCGGCCGGCTCTGCCCGCAGGACGGGAGGCAGCGCTGCGGCCCCCCCGGCCCCCAGGAGGCCGAGGAGGCGGCGGAGGCCGCGCAGTCGCCGCCGTTGCAGAACTACTCGGTGCTGCACGGGCTGGTGGGGCCGGCGTGCATCTTCCTCCGCCAGAGCATCGCCATCACCCAGCTGGTACGTGCCGGTCGCGGCCCCCCCCCTCCCCAGCCGCTCACCCGGGGGCACGTCCCGGGCTCCTCGGGTCAAGGCAACGCCGCGGCGGTGCCTCGTGACCCCCCCTTCCTGGCCAAAGTTGTGGCACACGGCTCCCACGGGGTCACCCGCGGCTACCTCGCTGCCCGCCGGGTGGGGGGTTTGGGGTGGGGGCCGTCCCTCCAGCCCGCTTTCTCTTCCCAGGACCGAGAGCTGCGGCCGGAGGAGATCGAAGGTAAAGCGTGGGGACGCTGCCCGCAGCTGGAGTCTCCCCTGTCACCAACTTGTCACCCGTTCCCCTCCACCCATCCCTCCTCGTGGCCGGGGAGGGGAAGGGGGGCGGCAGAAGGGGTATCCCCCGGTGCCACCCGCGTCCCCGCGCTGTCCCCAGAGCTGAAGCAAGCCTTCCGGGAGTTCGACAAGGACCGGGATGGCTACATCAGCTACAAGGACCTGGGCGAGTGCATGCGGACCATGGGCTACATGCCCACCGAGATGGAGCTCATCGAGCTGTCCCAGCAGATCAGTAGGTGTTGGGGCGCGGGGAGGGGGGACACCCGCGCGTCCCCTCGCTGGTGGCCCCGGAGCTGTGCCTCACACTCCGGCCGCACTTCCCTCCTCCCGCAGCGGGCGGCAAGGTGGACTTCGACGACTTCGTGGAGCTGATGGGCCCCAAGATGCTGGCGGAGACGGCGGACATGATCGGCATCAAGGAGCTGCGCGACGCCTTCCGTGAGGTGAGGGGGGGCCGGGGGGCTGCTGGGACGGGCTGCTGGGGGGGGACACACCATCTATCACCCCCCGCCTGCTCGCCGGCAGTTCGACACCAACGGGGACGGGCAGATCAGCATGGCGGAGCTGCGGGAGGCCATGCGCAAGCTGCTGGGGCAGCAGCTCAACCCCCGGGAGGTGGACGAGATCCTCAAGGACGTGGATCTCAACGGGGACGGCCTGGTGGACTTCGAAGGTAACGAGGCTGGGGGGTGCTGGTTATGGTACCGCTTTATTACCGCTTAATTAACCCCCCCCCGGTTCCATTACTCCTTTATTAATCCCCCCCGGTTCTGTTACCCCTTTATTAACCCCTCCCCCCCAGTTCTGTTACCCTTTTTATTGCCCCCCCCCGTTCCGTTACCCCTGTTATTGCCCCCCCCCCGGTTCCATTACCTCTTTATTAACCCCCCCGGTTCCGTTACCCCTTTATTACCCCCCCCCGCTGTATTATCGCCCTTCTCCCGTTAACACCACGCTTCCCCCGGCAGAGTTCGTGCGGATGATGTCGCGCTGAGGGCGGCCCGTGCCAAGCCGGGACAGGAGCCCCCCGCCGTGCCTTACCGAGACCAGACGGCCCCGGCACCGCCGCCCCCTCCCCCACCCCCCCCCCACCGCCACCGGGAGGGGTCCCGGGGCCCGTCCGCCCCCCTCCTGGGCCCGTCCCCACGCTGCTCCCGGGGGCGGCGGGGCCGTGTTGGGGCAGCCCCCGGTGCGTGCGGGGGTCCCGGTGCAATGAAGCCGTGTGCCGGCCGCCGCTGTCCGCGCCTCCTTCCTAGCGGGGGGCGGTCACCGGGGGCGGGGGGGAGAAAATGGCGGCGGCGGGAGGGGGCGGGGCCGACGCCGCGCGTCTCCATGGTAACTGGGAGGGGGGGTGGCGCGCTGACGTCAGCGCGGCGCGCGGGCTGCGACGTCATCGGCGCGAGCGGTCGGCGCCGGGAGGGGTGGGGGGGGGGGGGGTGGGGGCCTGGCGAGCGGCGGCGGCCGGGCCGCGCTCTCCGCGGCGGGGCCGGGGGGCGGGGCCGAGCCGGGCCGGCGGCCAATCAGCGCGGCGGGTCCGCGCGGGCCGGCCAATCGGCTGCGGGGGGCCGCCGCGCCCCGCCCCGCCCCGCGCCCCCCGCCGCCGCCGCCGCCGCCGCCGCCGCCGCCGCTCGCCAGGGAGCCGCTCGCGGCGCGGGCCCGCGGGGATGTCCTACAAGCCCATCGCGCCCGCCCCCGCCAGCGCCAGCCCCGCCCCGGGGCCCGCGGCGCCGCCCGCCGGTGAGAGGGGGTTGAGGGGGGGGGCACCCGGGGGGGGGGGAGGGGGCTCCGGTAACGCCGTGCTAACCCCGCGCCCCCCCCCCCCCCCCCCGTACCCCGCAGCCACCAGCGTCCCCTCGCCGTCCGGCTCCGCGCCCGGCGCCGCCGCCCCGTTCCGGCCGCTCTTCAACGACTTCGGGCCGCCCTCCATGGGCTACGTGCAGGTGAGGCGGTGGGGGGGGGGCGGCGGGGCCGGTAACGGGGGGGGGGGGGCGGTGCTGAGCCCCTCCGTTAACCCCCCCCCCCCCCCCCCCCCCCCGCAGGCCATGAAGCCCCCCGGTGCCCCGGGCTCGCAGAGCACCTACACCGACCTGCTGTCCGTCATCGAGGAGATGGGCAAGGAGATCCGGCCCACCTACGCCGGCAGCAAGAGCGCCATGGAGCGGCTCAAGCGGGGTACGGCGCCGGTACCGGGGGGACTGGGGGGGGGGCTCCCGGTGCCACCGGGGCTCACCCCCCCCCCCCTTTGTCCCCCCCGCAGGCATCATCCACGCGCGGGCGCTGGTGCGGGAGTGCCTGGCCGAGACAGAACGCAACGCCCGCACGTGACGGCCGCCCCCGGTGTCCCCCCCCCCACCTCCTCCCGGTCCCGGAGCCCCGCCGGTGGCCCCCCAACCCTTCGTACAGGGCCGCCCCCGGGGCTCCCCCTGACCCCCCCTCCCCTCCCGGTTCCCTTCGCAGCCGCGGGTTTTTATAAATAAAGGACGTGCTCGGGACACGGCGCCTGGAGGGGGCAGGGGGGGCGAGACCTGCTGTGACCCTAAACCTAATAAAGTCACCCAAAAACCCCAAATTCCCCCCAACCCCCCCTAGAACTTCTCCAATCCCCCCCCAAACTCCCTAAATCCCCCCCAACTCCCCAAATCCTCCCCCTCCAAACCCTAAATCCCACCCCAAACCCCCCAAATCCCCCCAACTCCCCCCAAATCTCTCCAAATCCCCCCCTAAATCCCCAACTCCCCCCCAAAACTCCTCAAATCCCCCCAAACTCCCCAAATCCCCCCCAGAACTCCTGAAATCCCCCCTCAAACCCCCCAAAACTCCCCAACTCCCCCCCAAAACTCCCCAAATCCCCCCCAAAACTCCTCAAATCCCCCCTCAAACCCCCCAAACATCCTTAAATCCCCCCCAAACTGCCCAAATCCCCCCCAATTCCCCTCAAACTCTCCAAAACTCCCCCAATCCCCCCCATAAGTCCCCAAATCCTCCTTAAATCCCCCCAAAACTCTCAGACCCCCCCCCTATTCTCGCCCCTTCCCCCGTTTGAACGCCCCGGACCCGCCGCCCGCGCAGCCCCCGTGCAGCGGCGCCGCCGCCGCCTCCCCGCTCTGACGTCACGCTCCCCCCCCTCTCTTCTGACGTCAGCGAGCGCCCCCCTTCGGGAGCGCGCCGTGACGTCACGAGGCGCGGGGCCGGCGCGGAGCGGGGGCGCAGGTTCGGCGGGGGGCGGCGGAGGGGGGGGGCCGAGCGCGGCCGGAGGGAGCCGAAGGTTGCCGAGGGGGAGCCGAGCGCGGCCGGAGGGAGCCGAGCGCGGGGCGGGCCGAGCCGAGCGCAGCCGAACGGGGCGGGCGGGGGGCGCGTTGCCATGGCAGCGGGGCGGGCCTGGCGGCGCTGCGGCGGGCGCCGTGCGGGCCGGGCCGGGCCGGGCCGGGGCCGGGGCCGGGGCCGGGGCCGGGGCCGGTCTGACGGCGGTGCCCGCAGGCGCTGCCCCCCGCCGCCATGCTCATCAAGGAGTACCACATCCTGCTGCCCATGAGCCTGGAGGAGTACCAGGTGGCTCAGCTCTACATGATCCAGGTGCGGCCGGGCCCGGCGGGGGGGGGGCGCCGGGACTGTGCGGGGACACCGGGACGGTGACGAGATGGGGGCCCGGGACGGGGCCGAGGGGACACCGGGACCGTGTGGGGACACGGGGGTGGCACCGAGATGGGGTCCCGGGGAGGCTGGGGGGACACCGGGGCTGTGTGGGGACACGGGGACAGTGCCAAGATGGGGGCTGGGGGGGGCTGGGGGGACACCGGGGCTGTGTGGGGACACCGGGACAGCACCGAGATTGGGGCTCGGGGGGGCTGGGGGGATGCTGAGGGGTGCGAGACTGCGGGGACGGTGTGGGGCTGAGGAAAGGGGGCTGAGGATGGGGGTCTGGGAAGGGCGGTGTGGAATCGGGGGGTCTCTGGGCAAGGGGCTGCCCCCGGGGGGGTTTTGGGGTGTGGAGCCAAGCAGGGGGATCCCAGGAGCAGGTGTGGGGCTGAGGGGGTTTGTGGTTGGGGAAGGATGCAGGGGACCTGCATGCCGGTGAGGTGCTGGGTTTTGGGGCACGGGGTGCTGCGTGTGGGTTTTGGGGCACGGGGTCTCATCCAGCCCTCGCCCCGCAGAAGAAGAGCCGGGAGGAATCGAGCGGCGAGGGCAGCGGGGTGGAGATCCTGGCCAACCGGCCCTACAGCGATGGCCCCGGCGGCAGCGGCCAGTACACCCACAAGATCTACCACGTGGGCTCGCACATCCCCAGCTGGTTTCGGGCGCTGCTGCCCAAGGCTGCGCTGCAGGTGGAGGAGGAGTCCTGGAACGCCTACCCCTACACCCGCACCAGGTGGGACCCCCGGGGGGGACGCGGGCTGGGCTTTGGGGCTGCCTGCCGGGCTCAGCCCTGTCCCCGCACCTCCCGCAGGTACACCTGCCCCTTTGTGGAGAAGTTCTCCATCGAGATCGAGACATATTACCGGCCAGATGCGGGCCAGCAGACCAATGTCTTCAACCTGAGCGCAGCTGAGAAGAGGCAGAGGATTTTGGGTGTGTAAGGCAGGGGTGCCGTCACCACGGCCCAGCAGGATCCAACGCCTGCCGGGGTCCCTGTGCAGCTCTTCTGGGGCTGGCTGCACCGCAGAGCCCGAGGGGCTCAGCCTTTCACCAGGCAGCCCAGCGAGAGGCTCAGCGCCTGCAACGCAATGGGTTTTGCTCCCTCCTCTGGCCCTTGTGTTATGGGAGCGATCTGGGGGGGGAACCCTGAAAGGAGAAAGGCAGCAGTGCCCCGAGCACCCTGCCCCGTCTGGTGGCAGCACCGTTAAGCGAGAGTCCGTGTTAAAAACATTCTGGGGGATGATTTCATTTCCTGCCCCCTCGCCTTGCCTGTGTGTTTGTTTGCAGCTCTCCCCAGTGCCAGGCTGCTCCCCTGTCCCCCGTCCCAGCCCATCCCACGTGGTCTGGCACAGCTTTGACCCTCTCGTAGTGCGAGTGGGAACCTGCACCGGGCTCTGGCAGGGCATTTTGGATCGGCTGGAGTGGGGGGAGCTGGGAAAGCGTGTCCCCATTTTCCCCCTTTGCTGCCCTGCTTCCCCTGCTCCCCAGAGCTTTGCTTGGCATTGCTCTCCGGCCCCAGCCCCTCTGCGCTGGCTGAGGGCAGAGCTGGGGGTCCAGGGCAGATTCACCCCCCCCGGGGGGAGGTTTGTCCCCGGCTGCTGCCTGCTCCTGTTCCCGGCGGTGTCGGCGCGGTCGTTTTAGGCACCGGAGTGCAGCGCGTCACGCTCTGCTCTTAAAATGGAGGCCTAAAATAGGCACTCGGAGGAAATGATTCATCTGACCTATTTCTCTCATTGGTTCTTGCAGCACCGGGGATGTCCGGCTGGGACGCTGGTGGTGCAGGCCTGGGGGGGACAAATTTTGTCCCTGCCACCACCAAGCAGCAACCGGGGCCGAGGGGACAGCGGGCAGGGCACGGCCCCTGCTTGATTTCTCCCCCGGACCCAGTCCCGTGAGCTTCCAGCCGCTCCTCAAGGAGCACGGGGCCGCCGCTGACCCCGGGAGGGATTTTCTTTGCCAGCTCTTGCTCCCACCCCGCTGTCTTGTAGCGCCTCGGATGTAAAATCCCCTCTCATGTTTCAAAGGGCGGCTGGCAGCAGAGCGAATGCCAGGGCTGTCGGGGCCGAGCTGGCCGCCTTGTCCTGCGAACCGCACCGGTAGCAGCGTCCTCACGGGTTTTCTCCCAGCAAACAGACCCGCGGGGTTGTTGCGGGAACAACACGGGAATAACGCCGTCCCCACGCCACGATCCGAGCTGCTCCACGAGCTCGCTGGGCGCTGCTTTAAGGGCTGGTGCTGGCCCTGCTGCCACGGCACAGGGGGTGTCAGCGGGGCCAGACAGATCCGGGGCTGCGAGGTTTTGCTTTGCTCCTCGCCCCGTTCCTGGCGGAGGCAGTGAGCGGGACTCCCCGCCGCACCGCGCCGCCTGGTTTGGCCTCAATCTCAGCCCCCACGTCCCCGGGGTCACCCGCGCCTTCTCCCAGCTGCCAAATCTCCTCGCTAATGCGCCTAAGTGTGTCAGCCCGGCTCGGAGCGCCCAGCCCCCCCGTGGCTGCCTGCGCCTCTTGCAGCCGCTCCTCGGGGCGCTGGATCCAGCCCTGGCGTGGGGACGGGACGCGCTCGGGTGCACCCAAAGGTGCTGTTGAGGTTACAGCCACAGGGATGGTGCTCGCTGGCACCGCCAGCGTGAGCTCGCGGCGCGTGGAAATAATTTGCAGGGTGCCCCCGGTCCTGTTTTTGTGCGTTTTTCTCCACTTTCCTCCCCTTTTCTTGCTCCTCTGAGCCTTGAGGGGTAACGAGTGCTGCTCTCCTTCCTCTCCCTCAGACACCATTGACATCGTGCGTGACCCCATCTCCCCCGGGGAGTACAAGCCCGAGGAGGACCCCAAGCTCTACCACTCGGCCAAGACGGGCCGGGGGCCGCTGGGGGACGACTGGCTGGAGGCGGCCGCCGGCGGGCCCCTGATGTGCGCCTACAAGCTCTGCAAGGTGGAGTTCCGCTACTGGGGGATGCAGTCCAAGATCGAGCAGTTCATCCACGACGTCGGTGAGCGCAGGGCGCTGGCACCGCCCTGCCCGCGAGGGCAGCGGGTTTGGGGACGTGGGCGCCGGGGCCACGCCGCGCTCGCTCCCCGCTGCCCGTCGCAGGCTTGCGCAAGGTGATGCTGCGCGCCCACCGCCAGGCCTGGTGCTGGCAGGACGAGTGGACGGACCTGACCATGGAGGACATCCGGCAGCTGGAGGAGGAGACGGCGCGGATGCTGGCGCAGAAGATGGCCAAGTGCGGCGAGGCCGAGGAGCCCCCCGCCGCCGGCCCCAGCCCCGAGGGGCGGCCGGAGCCGGGAGCTGCCGGCGGGCAGGAGGGTGCCGAGGCACCGGGCACGTCTGATGCCTCCCCCGACGATACCTTTGCCAAGCAGTGGTCCACGTCTTCCCGCTCTTCCTATTCTTCCCAGCATGGAGGTGAGAGAACGGGTCCTGTGCTGGGTGAGTAGGACTCCAGCCTCCTGCGGCTCGGGGTGCGGGAGCAGCAGGGGCCTGTGGGGCAGGAGTGGGGGCTCGCTGCCTTGGGGGCTCTGAGCCCTGACCCTGTGCTGGTGGCAGGGGGGGTGTCTCCTCAGAGCCTGTCCGAGTGGCGGATGCAGAACATTGCCCGTGACTCCGAGAACAGCTCCGAGGAGGAGTTTTTCGACGCCCACGGTATGGCGGAGTAGCCCCACGGCTTCGGGTTCTGGTGGTGGGGAGCCTGAGCAGGGGCCGCTCTGGGTTTGCCCCACGGGGGGCAGCAGGACGCCGGGGTGCGGGCTGCCCTTCGCCCACCCCCCGGCCCCATCCCTTCCCCCGCAGAGGACCTGTCTGACAGCGACGAAGTCTTTGCGAAGGAGATGACCAAGTGGAGCTCCAACGACTTCTTGGACACGCTGGAGCGGCCGGCAGAGCTGGACGAGGCTCTGGGTGAGCAGGGTGGGCACAGCCTGCCCCAAACCCGGGGGCTGACCCCCGCGTGGACGCCCTGCCTCGGCTCACCCGGGCCACGTGCTCGCAGGGGACGGACCCAGCGCTGCCAAGGCAGACGGCGAAGGACTGGCGGCGGCTGGTTTCTCGGAGGTGTGTGCAGCCTCAGCCTGTCCCTCGCGCCCCCCTGCTGGGACCCCGGCGTGGGTGCAGACGGGAGCTCTCTCCTTCCTGCAGGGCATCTCGGCCGAGAGCGCGGCGCAGGCGTGCCGGATCCACGCGCTCTTCCTCATCCTCCACAGCGGCAACATCCTGGACCAGGGGGTGGGCGAACCGGGCTCCAAGCAGGCGGACGTGCAGACGCTGGCGGCCACCTTCGACGCCGTCACCCGCGTCCACTTCCCCGAGGCGCTGGGGCACGTGGCGCTGCGCCTGGTGCCCTGCCCGCCCATCTGCGCCGCTGCCTACGCCCTCGTCTCCAAGTGAGGATGGCGGCACGGCGTGCCGGGGCTGTGGGGTGAGAGGGGGCTTTCCCCACGCAAACCGCTCCCGGGAGGGGACGTGGGGAGGTGGCGGGCTCAGGGAGGGGGCTCTGCTTCTCTTGGTGTGGCATCTGGAGAAGCGAGCGTCGTGCGATGGCTTGGGGATGCCGGGGCAGCCCTGCTCACCCGCTCTCTGTGCCCCTTTCAGGCTCAGCCCCTACAGCCACGACCGGGACAGCCTGTCCAGCAGCCAGGACCACATCTCGCTGGCAGCCCTCCCGTTGCTGGCCACCTCCTCGGGGAGCTACCAGCACGCCGTGGGCACCGTCATCACCCGCGCCAACCAGGCGTACAGCACCTTCCTGCACTCCGGCGAGGGCGCCGGCTTCTGTGGCCAGGTGAGAGGGGCGGGGAGCTCGGGGCAAGCTTCACCCTGGGTTCCAGCTGGGACTTGGCTCCCACCGGGGACATTTTCAGCCCGGACAGCGTGCCGTCCGCAGGTGGTGCTGCTCGGGGACTGCGTTGGAGGCATCCTGGGCTTCGACGCGCTGTGCCAGAGCCGGGCGGGCGCAGGGGGCAGCCGGAGCAGCAGCCGCCGTGGCAGCCTGGTGGGTGCCCGTGTCTTCGAGCCGTCGGTGTCGGCAGTGGCTCAGCAGCAGCCAGCCACTCGCTGATGTTTTCCTCTCCTCCTGCAGAGCACGGAGCCCATCTCCCCCGAGCTGTGTGGCGGCAGGGACCCGCTGGCCGACGGGGCGGATGGAGCAGCAGGGTCAGGCCAGGCCAGCCCCGAGCCGGGTGTGCAGGGGGACAGCCAGCATCCCGGCTCCTCGTGCAGGTGAGAGCAAGGGGGACAGTCAGCAGCGCCACCCCCTGTCCCCGTGGGAGTGCTAGTGGCCTCCTGGCAAATCTTACGCTCTATGCAAAGGGTGAATTTTTGATCTGCACCACCCTGGGAGGGAGCATGGTATAGGTGCAGTGCCCTGCCGTAGCTCCCCTGCTTCCAGCAGCTCCTCTGGGCTAACGGGGCTGCAGTGGGTGCAGCGCTGGCTTTCCCATGCCCACTGGCAATGCTGTTGCAGCCCGCAGCCCAGTGAGGCCCCGCTGGAGGCAGAGGCACCGCGAGGCAATTCTGCAGCGCCGGATGGGGCGGAGGGCGCCAGCACCCGCCTTGACTTTAAGGTATCCGGCTTCTTCCTCTTCGGCTCCCCGCTGGGGCTGGTGCTCGCGCTGCGCAAGACCGTCATGCCCGCTCTGGACGGTGAGGACCCCCTCTGGCTGCGGTGTGAGCCCCCAGGCCTCCCTGCAGGGCTTGAGGCCTTCTCCTGAATTGTGTTCCCCCTTGCCCTGTACGAGTCTGAATCCCCCAGACCTCCTGAAACAGCTCTGCTTAGGTTTGGGCCCCTTGCACGCCCTGGCTCTGGGGGTCTTTGTGTTGGCACGTGCCTGAGTGTCCCCCTTCCTGCCCCGTGCCAGCCCAGCCTGTCCCACGGCATCACAGGCTGCCACCGGCATCCTGGGTTTGTCTCCCTAGCCTTTCCTGCCTCCGGGTACTACTTTCTCCTCCCTGGGTGCCACGCTCCCCCGTGTCTCTCAGCCCTCCTACCCCATCCCTGCCGTGCTCCTGGCAGCCCTGACCACCCCCCCCCCGCCCCAGTGGCCCAGCTGCGTCCCGCCTGCGAGCAGATCTACAACCTCTTCCATGCGGCCGACCCCTGCGCCTCCCGCCTGGAGCCCCTCCTGGCCAAAGCCTTCCACGCCGTGCCGCCGCTCAGCGTGCCCCGCTACCAGAAGTACCCGCTGGGCGACGGCACCTCCTCCCTGCTGGGTGAGCGGCCCCGCTGCCGGTCCAGTCCCGGGTTCTTGAGGGGGGTCTCCAGGGGGGCTCTGGGTGGCCTGACTCGGTGCCGCCCGCAGCGGAGGCCCTGCAGATGCACTCTGCCCTCTTCCTGCCCGAGGTGGACCTGGCCGCTCCCCCCACTCCCACCGGCAGCTTCGGGGGCTTCTGGAGGGGCAGCGAGCCTGGAGAGCCCCCCACGCCCGCCAGCACCAGTGAAGTTGTCAAGAGTGAGTGTCGTTCCCTGCCCACCCCATCCCAGCACCTCGGCTGGGCACGAGGCACCACGATGTCCAGAGGTCTGGTGCGGGGCCTGAAGTGGGGACGGGGAGCAGGGTGTGGGATAAGGCCCAGGGACGGATTCATGTGAGCTCTCCTGGCAGTCCTGGAGCGCTGGTGGGGCCCGAAGCGCATCGACTACTCGCTGTACTGCCCCGACGCGCTGACCGCCTTCCCCACCATCACCCTGCCCCACCTCTTCCACGCCAGCTACTGGGAGTCCTCTGACGTGGTGGCCTTCATCCTGCGCCAGGTACGGCAGGGACAGCGGGGCGGGCGGCCCGGCTCACCCGCCGGAGGCTGAGCTGTGCTGTGCCACCCGGCAGGTGATGGAGAAGGAGGGCCCGCAGCCGGCGGAGAGCGAGGAGAGCTCTATCTACAGCCCCGCCATCCCCCGGGAGAAGTGGCAGCGTAAGCGCACCCAAGTGAAGATCCGGGTACGTACCCCGTGGCCAGCTGCTGGTTTCGGGGCTGCAGCTGCCGGGAACCCGACCCTTTGCCAGGGCAGCCTCGGGATCAAGCTTGGGTGGCCAGGCAAGTCCCAGTCCCCGTGGTGATGCGGCTGGGAAGGTTTGCCGCTGCCTGCTGCGAGGCTGCCACGCTGGTCCCACAGCCTGGCGGGGGCTGCCTGCCACCTCGGGGGCTCTCGGGTAGCCATGCGCAGCCCCAGCGCTGGCTGCTGAGCCCCGCGTGTCCCTGCAGAACGTGACAGCCAACCACCGGGCCAGCGACATCATCGTGTGTGAGGGCAAAGCGCAGGTCCTCAGCGGGCGCTTCATGTACGGCCCCCTGGACGTGGTGACCCTGACTGGGGAGAAGGTACTGCTGGGGCTTGCGGGTGCTGCCGGGGCATCCCTGGAGGTGCAACGAGAGGGTAGAGATGTCTGGGGGTGGACACGGGGCCGATGTCACCTGCAGCTAAGGGGCAGGGGAAGGGCTGGGGACCAGGGCCTTGTAGGATATGGTGGGAGAGGATCGTAATGACCTGTGGGTTAGGGAAACAGCAGCTAGCAGGCTCTGTGCTCAGCCCTTTTCCCCTCCCTCAGGTGGATATCTACATCATGACGCAGCCGCTCTCGGGGAAGTGGCTGTACTACGGCACCGAGGTGACGAGCGGCAGCGGGCGCCTGACCTTCACCATCCCTCCGGACAAGGCCCTGGCCATCGGCATCTACCCCGTGCGCATGGTGGTCAGGTGCGGTGCGGCTGCCTGCTGCTGGCAGGGACGCCTCGGCCACCTTCTTCTCCAGCTCGCTGGGCAGAAATCTGGGGGCTGAGGGAGGTGGCAGAGCTGGCGCTGAGCCTCCTTGCTGTCCTGTCCCAGGGGCGACCATAGCTACGCAGAGGCGTACCTCACGGTGGTGGCACGGGGCACCGAGTCGGTGGTGTTCAGCATCGATGGCTCCTTCACTGCCAGCGTCTCCATCATGGGCAGCGACCCGAAAGTGCGGGCGGGCGCTGTTGATGTCGTACGGTAGGTGCTCTTATTGTGAGGGTAACCGGCCTTTTGTGGTGTGGTGACAAACTGGTCAGGGCGGCGAGGGCATCAGAGCCATCCCGGGGATGCGATAGGTGTGATAGGCCACAGCTCCGCCAGCGTTGCTAAAATCCCCACAGAGGACAAGGTTTTGGAGCCAGCGCCCATGCCTGCTCTGTCGGGAGCTGCCTGGTGGCTTCCCACCGGCGGGACTGTCCTCGGGTGGGCTCCCGGCAGCAAGGCGTGTACCCCCCAGGCACTGGCAGGACTCGGGCTACATGATCATCTACGTGACGGGGCGCCCCGATATGCAGAAGCACCGCGTGGTGGCCTGGCTCTCCCAGCACAACTTCCCTCACGGCGCCGTCTCCTTCTGCGACGGTCTCACCCATGACCCCCTGAGGCAGAAAGCAGCCTTCCTGCAGAGCCTGCGCACCGAGGTGGGCGAGGGGCGGCGGTGGGGGGTAGGGTGGGCTGAGCTGTAATCCCTGGCCCTCTCCATCCTCGGAGGAGCCACGTGTGGAGATGCTTGGAGCTGGACCAGTAGCACTGGTACCAGGACCGTGATCCGGGGCATAGTGACCCGGTGCCCTGGGGGTTGGCCAAGATCAGGGCACACGTGGCTGCCCCCGGGGCTGTGGGAAGGGTCTGTCCCTGCCTTACCCCTCCTCTCCGTGGGCAGGCAGAGATCACCATTGTCGCCGGCTACGGCTCCACCAAGGACGTCTCCGTCTACAGCTCCCTGGGGCTGGCGCCGTCGCACATCTACATCGTGGGCCGGGCCGTCAAGAAGTTTCACAACCAGTGCCAGGTACAGGGGCAGGGCTGGGGGTGAGCTGGGGCTGCGGGATACATGCGCTGCTCCTGCCGGGGTCTCAGGCTGTCCTTGTGCCCCGCAGTTCCTGTCCGAGGGCTACGTAGCCCACCTAGCCCAGCTGGAGGCGGCAGCCCTGGCCCATTCCCCCAAAGGACCCCCCCGGCCCGTGCTGGGCAAAGGCACCTACGGCTGCCCGGCGCCCGTCGACTTCCTCCGCAAGCAGAGCCAGCTCCTGCGCTCGCGGGGCTCCAGCCAGGCGGAGCGGGACGGGGGCCCCCCGCCCGCGCCCCCCAGCCTGCCCCGTGCCAAGCCCCGCAGCGTCAGCCTCAAGCTGGAGGGTGAGGAGTGAGCGCGGCGCGGCCCCCGTCGTCTTCCCCCCTCCCCGGACACAGCCTTGATTTCCCAGCCAGGAGTGCCTGGGGCTGGAGCACACGGCGGGCCCTGAGCCGAGAGGAAGGAGAGGAGGGCGCCGCGCCCCAAAACCACGGGGCCCTGCGAGACCGCTCCAAGCTGCTCCAGGGGCAGGAGTGACCCCCCCCGTCAGGGCTGAGCCCCCCTGGTACCACCTGCAGCCCCCCAGCTCTGCCTCCACCCTGCTGCCCCATCCCGTGGGCCCCCCCCGTCCCTTTTGGGGGGCAGTGCCCTTGGGGGTTTGCCTCCCAGCCAGCTCTGGGGGGCTGGAATGGTGCCCCCCGGGCTCCGTTTCACCTTTCCCTGCCGGGGGTGGGTGGTGACGGGGGGGTTGTGGTTGCGCCCTGCGGGCAGCAGCCCCCTCCCTGCGACCGCGTATTTATTTCCGTTCGGTGTTGCAAGTTGTTGGGGGTAGGGGGAAGGGCTGGGATTAAAAACAAACAAACAAAAAACGGTTCCTCTGCTCTGTTCATTTCGTTGTGAATAAAGCCACGTAAAGCAGAGCTGCTGCATGTCTGCTCTGTGCCAGCACGGGGGCTGCGCCTTCCCTCCCCCCCCCCCCCCTTCAGCCAAACCCTGGCCCCAGGGAGCCACCGACCCAGGGCCTCACGTGGTGCCACACGCGGAGCAGGCACGGCAGGCAGGTGGCCGCAGGGGCCGGGCCGTCAGCAATTTAGGACGCGTCACAGGGGACTGACTTCGTGTCCCTGCCAGGAAACGCAGCCCGGGGCTGGGGGGGGGGGCTGTCCTGGTGCCCCCGGCTCCGTGCTGTGGCTGAGAGGCCGCCGCAGCAGGCAGCACGTGGCTGAGCAGCAGAGGCAGGCGAGCACCGAGGAGCAGGGCAGAGGACACGCGTCCTTGAGACTCAAGGGTGAGCACCAGGGCTGCTGCCTGCAGGCCGAGCTCTCGGCAGCGAAGGGAAGGGGCTGGCCTGGTGGTTTTACACCAACGGGCTGTACCCCTCCGTGTAACACCTGCCTGTGCAAGCTCCTGACTGACATAAAGCCATGCAGCCCTAGACACGTTAGCAGCTATAGTACACGAATGACGTGGAGCACTTACCAAACCAAGAAACAGCTCCGTTTTGCAGTGAGTCTGCAGGACCCCAGGGCCGAGGCTTGCCAGGCTCGCTCTCGTGCTCCTGCCCTGCCTGGCACTTTGTTTTACTTGAGCTATCGCTAACAGCAATTTTCTAAGTGGCCAGATGTCTGCGATGAGTTTTACTTTTGTTTATCTCGGTATTGCATGACCATAGCTTTATATAGATAGCAGTAACAAGCAGTCAGTTTAGATAACATATTTACGACTGACGTGGTGACGTAGCACAGGAAATGCAGACTCGGGACGATAGCAGCAGCCTTGAGCAGCGACGATGCAGGATGTGGTGTGCAGTACAGGCACGGAGGGGCAAGAGACGGGGCCCAGGCTTGGCACTGGTGACCCCCACGGCCCTGAACAGCTCAGCCAGACCCATGCAGAACGGCGTAGCCCAACGTAAAAGATAAAAATCAATGAACGAATAAAAGAAACATGGAAGAAAGCAGCGGGCTTGAGCTTGTTTCACCCCGTGTAGTCCTTCGCAGCACTTGGGGCTGCCCGGCACCGTGACGACGAGCACAGTCTAGTGACCGGTTGGGAGATGCACGCTTATACTGCGACTCAACTGTATGTGGCGATTGCTATACTCTTGAGTAATGCTGCGACTTAAGCGTGCTGCTGTATCACCGTGCTGTGTCGAAATCCCGTGCAGCTTCCCATGACTTCAAATAAGTAAACTTTGTATTAAACATTAATAAACATCGATAAAACATTCCACATGGGGAATATCTAAAAACCTGGTCCGAGAGCGTCGCGCTCTCACACGTGGCCACGGGCTCTACTGCGAGAAGATGTCCTTGAAACGGATCTTGTCCTCCGCGTCCTTCTCGCGCAGGCGCGCTTCCAGGCTCCGCAGCTCCCTAGAGACGACGGGGCGCAGCGACGGGTCGAGTGCCAGCACCTTGGCGAAGTCAGCCCGCGCCTCTGCCACGTTCCACACCGCTGCGTGGGCCTTGCCCCGCTTGAAGTAGGCCTTGACGTTGTCTGCGGGGAGAGCTGTTGGCTGGGGAGCGTGGGGGCGTCCCCAGCAACCCCTCGCTCTGCCAGCGCTCGTCACAGCCGGCCGGGCCGGCCCGCGGCTCCTTACCCTCGTACTTGTTGAGGATGGAGGAGCAGTGATCCAGCACCTCGTAGTACTCCTCACACTGCAGCTTGCACTGGCAGTAGTTTAACAGTAGTGGTGTGATCTTCTGGTCGAGCTCGATCCAGTCCGGAGAGCCAGGCTGTTCCTGAAGGATGAAAAGGAGGGGGGAGAATCCTGCACAGTGGGAGGGATGGGGGGGGGCCCCGAGAGGGGCCGGGGAGCCCCACCTTCATCTGCAGGTTCTTGAGGCAGGCAATGGCATCGTAGTATTTGGCCGCTGCCTCCTGCACCTTGCCCTGCCGGTACAGCTCGTTGCCCTCCTTGTGGATCAGGGGTACAGCCTGCAGCTTCTCCTCGTCCGTCATGGCCCACGGGTCCTGCTGGTAGGAGCCGGGCTCCTCCACCTGCCGGCACCCCCCTGTCACGCGGGCGGCGGAGAGGGGCAGCCCCAGCACCCTCACCCCCAGAACCCCCCAGGGGGGCAGGGGCGCACGCAAGCGCTTCCCTCGCCCCGCACCGAGCGCGCGCGCCCGCCGAGCGCGTCCTCACCTTGAGCACCTCGATGTCGAAGATGAGGGGCTGGGGGTTCTTCTGCAGCTCGTCCAGGTCGGGGTAGCCGAGCGAGTAGTGGTCGTGCAGCTGGGCGACGCTGCAGCAGTGCCGCTGCCCCTCCAGCGGGTCCTTCCCCGCTGCGATGTTGCGCAGGCTCTTGGCCACCAGCGGGTACAGCACCACGTGCTGGGGGGGGGGGGGGGGGGGGCACTGGGACCTCGCACCCCGGGGGGGTGCAACCACCCCTGGGCTGGCCACGCCCCACACCAACAAGCCCCGCCCCTCAATAACTAACCACGCCCCTCCCACCAAGCCCCGCCCCCCCATGCACGAACGCCCCGCCCCCTCCCTATCGGGAAGCCCCGCCCCCAACCTGGAAGCCACGCCCCCGACCGGGAAGGCCCCGCCCCACCTTGGCGTCGCAACGGAAGCGGGCGCGCTCTCCGGGCCGCATGGTGCGCAGCGCCGCCTCCCAGACGGGCAGCTTGAACTTCTTGCCGGCGATCAGCTCCATCGGCTTCCCGCGGGCCCTGCTGTCGTCCAGCGGCGCCTCGTCCCCCCCGCACCGCAGGGTGCGGTAGTGGAAGGTGGCCTGCGGGCGGGACGCGCCGTCGCCATGGCGACCGGGCCTCCCTCCTCTGCGCATGCGCCACGCCCCCTCCCCCCTCCGGTCACCGTCCCCGGTCCCGGTCCTCTCCCCCCCCGCCCCCCCCCGGCGGTCCCGGCCGCACCTTGGTGCCGTCGCGGAAGTCGGGCAGCGGCCCGGTGCCCTCCCGCAGCACCTCCTTGTGCACGCCGTCCGCCCGCAGCCGCTCCGCCAGCTGCGCCATCGCCCCGCCGCCTCCGCCCGGCTCCTTCCGGGGGAGCGGGAGGGGACGCACGGGGAGAGGGGGGGCGGCGGCGCGCCCTGGCGGCCGGAGGGCGCAGTGCGGGGGGAGGGGGGAGCGGCCGGGCCTCCTGCGCGGGGGCTGCGTGCAGGGAGCCGGCTGCTGCTGCCGCTGCTGCTGGGGCTGACCGCCCCGCCAGGGGGTTTGGGGCTGGAGCCCGGCCCGGGCCTTTCTGAGCAGCCCGGGAGCTGCAGCCCCTTGGCAGAGCCCGTCCCTGCAGCCGTGGACCCAGGAGCCCCCTGTCCCCAGCGAGCCGTGCTGCCACGCGCTCCTCCTGCAGCGGGGCTGTGCCAGAAGGGCAATGCCCTGTGTCTCGGCCCTGCATACGGGCAGGGCTTCACTTTTGAGTGATGCCTGCACATCCGGCACACAAGTAACGTGCACTTTCTGCATCCACTGCTGCAGCTCAGTGCCCAAGAAGCCGCGCAGGTCCCTTGGGCTCAGCCTCGGCTCCGAGCCCCGTTGGTAGCATCCCTGCTGCTGCACAAAGCCACGATGCTATTGCCAGCAGTGCAGGTGGCCCAGCAGCTGTGTGCAGTCGATGCCGACGCAGTGTTCCTGGCAGGGGAAAAACGCCCCCCTCCTGCCTGCACTGTTGGGAGAGCGAGGGGCCATGGGTACGCACCTGCAGTAAGTGCCTGTGCCACCAGCCACTGCAAGGGGCTGGAGATGTCCCTCCTGCACATGTTGAGGCCAGCACAGGGACCTGATTCTCCCCGGTGACACCCAGGCTTGTTGAAGGTGGACAAGGCCACCCCCAACAAAGGCTGAGTACTGGGGTGCTGAGGGAGACCCAGATCTGGGGACACCCCTGTCCCCATGGGGACCTGCTCTCTGCGGGCACTGCCCCAACCCCAGCTCAGGGGGACATGGGTGCCGGGCAGGCTGGCTCACCTCGGGGACATTTGGGTACTGAGCTCCAGTGGGGAGGCGGGGGGGTGCATGACGCCAGAAGCGGAGCCGAGTCTCATATTTGGGCACAGAGCAGGTTATTGGAGGCTGGGCCCTGGCAGGCAGCAGATAACCCTCCTGATAGCGGCTCACAAGGTGCCTCCGCCGCCCCCATTGGCTCCTGCCAGCGGGGGCTGCCTATATATCCCCCTCCCCACCGCGGGGCTGCGTCTGGCACTGGGGGCAGGATGGTGCCTGCCAGAGCACTGGGGCTGCTCCTCTGCGTGCAGCTCTGCGGGGGTGAGTGGTGGGGCTGGCCGTGGGGCAGGGGCTGGCCGTGGGGCAGTGGGCAAGCGGTGGGGCAGGGAGCAGCCGTGGGGCAGGCACCCCGCGGGCTCAGCAAGGTCCCTGGGGTTGCCCGCAGGCAGCGGGGAGCTGCGGCTGGTGGATGGTGGCGGGCGCTGCGCCGGCCGGGTGGAGGTGAAGCACGAGGGCGAGTGGGGCTCCGTCTGCAGCTACGACTTCGACTGGGACCACCGTGGTGCTGGCATAGTGTGCCGGCAGCTGGGCTGCGGTGCGGTGGCCCGGGCATCCCCGTATGCCCCGTTTGGGCAGGGTAAGGGACGCATCTGGCTGCATCCATTTTGTCGAGGCGGAGAAGCCACCTTGCAGGAATGCCTCCACTTTGGCTGGGGCCAGCCGTTCTGTGGCCACGAGTGGGACGTGGGGGTGACCTGCACAGGTGAGGAGGGGTGGTGGTGCTGGGGATGCCGTGCTGGGACCCCCAGGACTGGACTGAGGTTGGTGTCCGGTACAGAGGCGCTGGAGCTGCGTCTGGCGGCTGGCAGGGGACCCTGTGAGGGGAGAGTGGAGGTGAAGCTGCGGGGACGCTGGGGCACGGTGGTGGACGACTCCTGGGACATGGAGGACGCCGAGGTGGTGTGCCAGCAGATGGGCTGCGGCTCGGCTGCTGGCGCCTCCCAAGGTTCCCAATTTGCTCAAGGAGATGGTCCCATCAGCTTAGCCTTTATCAACTGTAAGGGGGATGAGAAGGCCCTCTGGGACTGCAAGATTCGGGGTTGGGGACCATATACCAGCCCAATTAAACACGAGAGCACTGTGGTCTGCCAAGGTGAGTGCTGGGGACATGTGGTTCTGCAGGGAGCCCCCTCGTCCGCATCCGCCCCAAGAGCGCTCCTCTCCTGGCAGGGTTCTCCCGTCTGACTGGAGGGGACGGCGCCTGCTCGGGGCGGCTGGAGGTGCGGCAGGGCCGCGCCTGGGCCACCGTCTGCCACGGCCACGTGGACCTCAAGGCCGCCCAGGTGGTCTGCAGGGAGCTGGGCTGCGGCATGGCAGTGGCCGTCCCCGGTGCCGGCCATTTTGGGGCAGCAACGGGGCCGCTCTGGGACGGCGCCTTTGAGTGCAACGGCAGCGAGCCACTCCTCGCCAACTGCGCCCGGCGGCCGACCCACGGCCAGTCCTGTGCTGGCCCCGCTGCTATCGTCTGCTCACGTAAGTGCTGGGGCTGGGGGGCTGGGGTGGACCCTTGCAGGGTGATGTGCTCAGTGGGTCCCTGTTGTGCTGCCTCCCAAGCACCCTCTCTCTGCTGCAGCCTACACCGGTTTCCGTTTGGCGGATGGCGGCTCGGGCTGCGCCGGGCGGGTGGAGGTGGAGGAGCAGGGGACATGGGGAGCCCTGTGTGCCACTGCCTGGGACCTGCCCGACGCCCACGTCCTGTGCCGCCACCTGGGCTGCGGCCCCGCCGCCTCCCTGCCCCCAGGAGGCCATTTTGGGACGGGCACGGCGACGGGGCCGCTGCGGCGCGATGCCCTGAGCTGCAGCGGGAGCGAGCGGCACCCGGGCGAGTGCCCCGTGGCGGTGCTGGGGGAGCCCGCCTGCCCCCCTGGCCATGCCGCCGCCGTCAACTGCTCAGGTGGGTGCAGGGGACGCGGGCACCCGTGGCAGGCGGGGAGCAGTGCCAGTCCCCACGGCATGGCCGGGCTCTTGCAGGCAACGCTGAGCCCCTGCGGCTGCTGGACGGGGAGAGCCGGTGCGACGGGCGGCTGGAGGTGGCCACAAGCCCCAGGCACTGGGCCCGTGTGACTGCGGGGCCGTGGGATGACCGAGCTGCCTCCGTGGCGTGCCGGCAGCTGGGCTGCGGTGTGCCAGAGAAGGTCTACGCTGTGCCGGCTGCCAGCTTGGGCCCTGTGGAGCTGCAGGAGCTGCGGTGTGCTGGCACCGAGGAGCGCCTGGCACAGTGCAACACCTCGGGGCCTGCCGCAGCGCCCAGCCACAGCCCCACAGAGGCGGCCGTTGCCTGCTCAGGTGAGTGCGCTGGGAAGGGCCGCGGGTGCCCAGCGGGTGCCCCCAGCCCCATCCTGGCCCTCCCGTGCAGGCAGCCGGCGGCTGAGGCTGGCGGGCGGCCCCGGGCGCTGCGCCGGCAGGGTGGAGGTGTACAGCGAGGGCACCTGGGGCACCGTCTGCCAGGACGCCTGGGACCTGCCACATGCCAACGTTGTGTGCCGCCAGCTGGGGTGCGGACGGGCCCTGGAGGCGCCCGGCTCTGAGCGCTTCGGGCCCGGCGTGGGGACGCTGTGGCCGGGTGCCGGGGGCTGCTCGGGGACGGAGGCGGCTCTCTGGGACTGCCCAGCCCCAGCACGGCGTGGCTGCCGCCGGGGCGGTGGTGCCGGTGCCGTGTGCTCAGGTGAGCACTGTGATCCCTGAGCTGGGGAGCAGTCCCCACTGCCCGTGGGGTGCGCGCTGCCCCGTGAGGTGCCGTGACCCCGCTGTCCCCTGTTGTTGCAGGGCTGCTGCGTCTGGCGGGGGGCAGCAGCAGCTGCAGCGGGCACCTGGAGGTGCTGCACGAGGGGACGTGGGGCCGCGTGTGCGCCAACGACACCAGCCCCGCCACAGCTGCCGTTGTCTGCCGCCAGCTGGGCTGTGGCACCGGGGGGAGGCTGTCGGCCGTCCCCGCACAGGGCTCGGTCCCCGCCTGGCTGGGCTGGGTGCAATGCCAGGAGGGGGTCCCCTCGCTCTGGCGCTGCCCCTCGGCGCCGTGGCACCTGCAGTCCTGCGGTCCTGCCGGGGTCACCCACATCGCCTGTGACGAGGACACCGAGGGAACGAGCGGGGCCACCACAACTGCAGGTAGGAGCTGCCAGCACAGGGATGCTTGCACAGGTGGCTCTGCCCGTGCCCACTGACCCCTGCTCCTGCTGCCGTGCGGATCCCAGCCTCACACTGCCCCTGGCCATCCCTGCAGGTGTCACCAGCAGCGTTGCCCCACTGACAGCAGTGTCGGGGAGTGTGCCCGTGCCCACGGTCCTGTGCGTGCTCCTGGGGACGCTGCTGGGCCTGGCCCTGGCAGCCCTGGCTGTGCAGGCACACCGCACACGGGTGCAACGCCGAGGTGGGCACTGCCTTGGGGGTTCCCCTGGGATCATGGAGGACAGAGGGGGATGCCGATGCAATGCTACTGCCTTTCAGGCCCCATCAGAGCCACGGATCCCGGCTCTGAGGCCGTGTACGAGGAGCTGGATTACAGCCTGATGCCCGAGTACCAGGAGGTGCCCAGTCACACAGGTGGGAGCACGGTCGTCCCTGGGGCCTGGGGCTGTCCCATCCCTGGACAAGCACCCAGTGCCCTGTTCTCCACAACAGGCTCCCTGTCGAAGGGCTCAGGCATGAAGCTGCAAGATGAGAACTGGGATAGTAACAAAGAGGACAGCAACCCCGTGGAGGCCTCAGGTAGAGGAAGGGGCACTCAACAGGAACTGGAAGGCACAGGGGACCTAAGGAGAAGGGTCACAGACAAGCAGTGGTGCTGGGGAGGTGAGGGGATGTGGTCCTTCTTGCTGCGTCCTCAGCCCCCGCCCCTCCCTGCCTGGTACAGCCCCCCCAGCCCAGCCTGGGCACGGCCCCCTGGATGGCTACGACGATGCTGCGGCTGTGCCGGAGGAGCCCCCCACTCCCCACGGCGGGGACGCCCTGGCGCAGTGCCACGGGGACATGGGCTATGACGACATTGACATCAGCACCCTGGGGACAGCGCCATAAGGAGAGCCTGGGGACACGGCTGCAAAAGGGGGCTCCAATCCCAGGAACGAGTGGCCGTGCCCATGGGGGGGCACCCGTCCCTGCGCAGCCCTCAGCACGCTGCAGAAACAGCTCCTTATGCCCACCCCCACCCGTGACCCAACATCATGCCAGGGTCCTTGTGAAGTTTTTCAGCATGGCCTTTCCCTGCACAGCGGTCTTTCTGATTAAAGTCCCCAACTGCTTGGAACCTCGCTCCCAGCACCGGCGCCTCTCTCTCTCCCGGGTCCATCGTCCGTTCCTCGGGGCCATGGGGCAGAGCTGGGCCCGCAGGCACATCCCCATGGCTCTGGGCACGCAGGAAGGACTAGGAAGAGCCCAGGGCCCGGCCCCAGGCCCTTCCTTTGGCCCCAGAGCTGCACGCTCTCCCCGCCTGGAGAACAGGCTGAGGGAAGGGCACGGCGCTTCCCAGGGACACTTCCCCTGCCACAGCACCCCCAGCACCACCTCCCAGGACACAGCAGTGGGATCACGTGCACCCTCAGCAAGCTGACAGAGGACACCAAGGTGGACAGGAGTGTTGATGTGTCTGGGGGCAGAAAGGCTCTGCAGAGGGACCTGGATAGGCGGGACGATGGGCCGAGGCCAACTGTACGAGGTTCAACAAGGCCAAGTGCCGCGTCCTGCACTTGGGGCACAACAACCCCATGCAAGGCTGCAGGCTGGGGGCAGTGGCTGGAAAGCTGCCTGGTGGGAAGGGAGCTGGGGGGATTGGTGGGCAGGCGGCTGAACAGGAGCCAGCAGTGTGCTCAGGTGGCCAAGAGGGCCAACAGCCTCCTGGCTTGTATCAGAACTGGTGTGGCCAGCAGGGCGAGGGAAGTGATTGTCCATCTGTACTTGGCCCTGTTGAGGCCACACCTTGAGTACTGCATTCAACTCTAAGGCCCCCACTACAAGAAGGACATGGACCAGTCCAGAGGAGGCCATGAGGGTGATCAGAGGGCTGGAGCAGCTCTCCTCTGCAGACAGGCTGAGGGAGTTGGGGTTGTTCAGCCTGAAGAAGAGAAGGCTCCAGGGAGACCTTCCAGTGGCTTTCCACTACTTAAAGGGGACTACAGGAAAGCTGGGGAGGGACTCTTCATCAGAGACTCTGCATCATGGCCTCCCATCCCTGCAGGGAGGCAACAGCACCTCCCACTTGAGTGTTATCAGCAAACTTGCTGAGGATGCATTCCATTCCTGCATCCGGATCATGGTTAAAAATTTTGAACGGGACTGGCTCTAGGGCTGAGCTCTGGGGAACAGCGCTAGTTACTGGCCACCAAACATCTGGAGAAGCAAGCGCATTCCCCAGAGATGGTTAAGGGTCTAGAGGGGAAGACGTGAGGAGCAGCTGAGGTGCCTTGGTTTGTTCAGCCCACACAGAGCAGGCTGAGGGGAGGCCTCATGGCGGCCTGCAGCTTCCTCAGGAGGGGAGCGGAGGGGCAGGCGCTGAGCTCTGCTCTCTGGGGACAGCGACAGGACCCGAGGGAATGGCATGGAGCTGGGACAGGGGAGGGTCAGGCTGGGTATTAGGGAAAGGTTCTTTACCGGGAGGGTGATTGGGTACTGGGACAGGCTCCCCAGGGACATGGTCACAGCACCGAGCCTGCCAGAGTTCAAGAAGCGTCTCAGACACATGGTCTGATTTTTGGGTGGTCCTTTGAGGACCCAGGAGTTGGACTCGATGATCCTTGTGGGTCCCTTCCAACTCGGCACATTCCATGATTCTGTGATTCTTCCTCCTGCCATGGCCACATGGCCCTGCCTTGGAGTAGCCTGCCTCGTCCTCTTCCTCCTCCTCCTCCTTCTCAGTAGGAGTTTCTGCCCTTACTAAACGAGGTGACTTTGGCATCCATTGTTTCGTCTTGTGGACAGAGGTGACTGAGAGAGGCATGGGTTGGTTCTCGGGCCCAGCCGCAGGGCCTGTCGTAGGGGCTGGCATGGCTGCATGTTGTAGTGATTTCTGTCTCTTTGGAATTGCCAGGGTGATGGCCCACCTTTCTCAAACATTTAACTAGGTTTTTGGGATTCTGCACCTGTTCAGGGCAGAAGTTCCAAAGCATTGGAGATGCTTATGGAAGAACTTTACTTAAAGGGTTGTGAGGCATTGGAATGGGCTGCTCAGGGAAGTGGTTGAGTCACCATCCGTGGAGGTCTTTAAAAGATGTTTAGATATAGAGCTTAGTGATATGGTTTAGTGGAGGACTTGTTAGTGTTAGGTCAGAGGTTGGACTAGGTGATCTTGGAGGTCTCTTCCAACCTAGATGAGTCTGTGATTCTGTGATGTATGTATATGTGTATGAATGCAGACATATAGCCCGTGATGCAACGCCTGCCAGGCTGAAGTTAACACACGTGAAGATATAAGAGTATGTCATAAAAAGATTGATTTATTTTTACACTAGGCTTTCTGATATGCCTACGGGAGTATTGCCAAAGGAATTTTCCCAAAGGAAAACAACTGCCATTTCTCAAAAACTGAAGAAGAAGGAATATTAATTATGTTAATTAAACTGAAATACATTTTACATTTTCAAATATTTATATCTGAAGACAGCGGCAGAGAGGGCCGGGCTCTGCTGTGGTGGTTTTACCGTGCTACACAGCTGAGCTCCACCAAAACCGCTCTCTCACTCGCCCTCCTTGATGACAATAGGGGAGATAATATGATGGAAAGGGCTCAAGGGTTGAGTTAAGGACAGGGAGATTGCTCACCAGTTACGGCACGGGCAATACAGATCCGTGTAGAGAGATTAGTATAATTTCTTTCCAATCATTAGCAGACTAGAAGAGTGAGGAACTAAAAGCATGCTAAAAACACCTTCCCCCATCCACCCTCTTCTACGTCCTCCCCCGAGTGGCGCAGGGGAACAGGCAATGGGGGCTGCGGTCAGTCCCTGATGCTTCGTCTCTGCCACTCCTTCACGGTCACTCTCTGCCCCTGCTCCACGTGGGTCCCTCCCACGGGATGCCGTCCTTCCCGAACTGAGCCTGCGGGGGCTGCCCACAGGCAGCAGCTCTTCAAGAACTGCTCCCACATGGCTCCGTACCACGGGGTCCATCCCCCAGGAGCAAACTGCTCCAGCTCGGGTCCCCCACGGGCGGCAGCTCCCCCCAGACCCCCTGCTCCTGCGTGGGCTCCTCTCCACGGGCTGCAGCTCCGGCCTGGGGCCTGCTCCTGCGGGGGCTCTCCATGGGCCGCAGCCTCCTCCAGGCCACATCCACCTGCTCCACCGGGGGCTCCTCCACGGGCTGCAGCGTGGAGATCTGCTCCGTGTGGGACCCATGGGCTGCAGGGGGACAGCCTGCTCCACCAGGGGCCTCTCCACAGGCCGCAGGGGAACTGCTGCTGGATAAGGGGAACGTCCTGGATCAGGGCCCCCAGCATAAGAAAGATGTGGCCCTGCTGGAGCGAGTCCAGGGGAGGGCTGCAAAGGTGATCAGGGGCCCAGAGCAGCTCTCCTATGAAGAAAGGCTGAGCGAGCTGGGGCTGTTCAGCCTGGAGAAGAGAAGGCTCTGGGGAGACCTCCTTGCGACCCTTCAATACTTAAAGGAGTCTTATAAAAAGGATGGAGAAGGACTCTTTACTCAGGTAGGCAATGCCAGGAACCATTGGGAATGGTTTTATACTAAAAGAGGATAGATTTAGATTAGACATTAGGAGGAACTTCTTCCCTGTGCGGGTAGTGAGGCAAATGAAGTAACCTAGTGGGTGACATCTCTGCCTATGGCAGGGGGTTGGAGTTAGATGATCTTTTAGGTTAGACAGGAACTTCTTCCTTGTAAGGGTAGGAAGGCACTGGAACAGGTTGCCAGGAGAAGTTGTGGATACCCCATCCCTGGAGGTGTTCAAGGCCAGGCTGGAGGGAGCCTTGGCCAACCTGACCTAGTGGGTGGCATCCCTGCCTATGGCAGAGGGTTGGAGTTCCAACCCAAGCTAGTCTTTGATTCTCTCCAGCACCCAGAGCAGAGCTCACAGGCAAACAGGGCATGGAGGTGAGGGAACCACCGGCCGGGAGCAGCAAAAAGGGCCGGCTCTTACCCCATCTGCAAGGGCCCTGATGGCCCTGCTCTGCTTCATCGTGTCCCTGCAGCTGGCTGTCTGCGTGCGTGTGCTGCATGTGGGCACTTCTCTTGTGCTCATGGAGAGAGAGTGAGAGTGAGCACAAGAGAGCTGTCAGACCCCTCCTGTGTCTGCAGGAGCAGAGCACAACAGCAAAGGCAGATCCTGCGCGCCTCCTGCGTGCACAGAGAGGTCTTTGGGACTGCTGAGAACGGCCCGACAGGAGGCCGGGAAGGAGCCCCCTGCACGAGCTGGCAGCTTGTAGCATTCATGAGCTGCTGCCTTTAGGATGGTCGCTTTGCTGCTGCTGGAGCATTGCAGGCTTCTAAATAGGAGTCAGTAAGAGAAAACAGGAGTCCCTGCCCCAGCGACCACAGGTACAAGCAACATCAAATAGCTGCAGTTAATCTGTTTAAGCACTGAATTCACTCTGGGGAAGCACACTGCCTATCAGATCATATGCCCTAATATGGAAAACAGCCTTCAAAAATGCTCTTCACAGCTCTGCTTTTCTCATTAGTGCACTGCGGGTAGTTTCTGAAAGCAAAACCTGTCCCAGCAAAATAGGCAACAGCATTCGCCTGTCCTTGTCCTTCCAGGACCAGACAGCAACCTGCTAAACCTCAGGATACGTGGTGGTTAAGAAGCTAGTAGTGAGCTGTTTCTTTATGGGTTTTGCTTCTTCCTTTTCTCAGATGATGGTTGTGATTGGTAATTTCCAGCACAGCTGCTTGAGTTGGCGCAGGTTGCTGTCGTTTAACCCAGCAGGCAGCTGAGTACCACAGAGCCCTTCACTGGCTCCCCTCCCCTGCCCAAGTGGGATGGGGCAGAGAACTCAGAAAAAAAAAAAAAAAAAGGTTAAACTCATGGGTTACTGTCATGAGACAGTTAAATAGGACAGAAAGTGAAGGGAACGTAATAATGATGATAATGGGATATAAATATATATATAGACTTGAAACAAGTGGTGCACAGTGCAATTGCTCAATATGCTCTGACCGAAGCCCAGCCTGTCCCCAGGCAGCAGTCCCCCCCAGCACGCCCCCTCCATCTTTATTGTTCAGCATGATGCCATATAGGATGCAGTGTCCCTTTGGCCAGTTTGGCTCACCCAATGTGTTTGGGAGAAGAGCCGGACCCCCACCTCCCTACAGCCTCCTTTAAGGTATTTCAAGAGCATGATAAGGTCACCCCTGAGCCTCCTTTTCTCCAGGCCTTTTTCAGCGGCTCTCAGCAACTCCTCATAAGACTTGTTCTCTAGACAAATCAACAGCTTCGCTGCCCTTCTTTGGACACACTCCAGCACCTGCCTGTCCTTCTTGTAGTGAGGGGCACAAAACTGAACACAGTTTTTGAGTTCTAGCCCCTCCAGGGCCTAATAGAGAGGGACAATCATTTCCCTCTCTATTGATCACCTGGGTGCCGTGCAAGTGATTGTACTCGAGATAATCTGCTCCATGATCTTCCCCAACACTAGGGTCAGACTGACGGGCCTGTAGTTCCCCGGATCCACCTTCCGGCCTTTCTTGGTGGTGTGTGTCACATTTGCTATCAGCCAGTCAACTGTGACCTCCCCTGATAGCCAGGACTGCTGATAAAAGATGGGAAAGGGCTTACTGAGCACTTCTGCCAGCTCTCTCAGTATGCTTGGGTGGATCCTATCTGGTCCCATAGACTCAGATTGTGCATTTCCCAGTGGTACAGGAGGTCACTAACCATTTCCTCGTGGATTATGGGGGCTTCATTCTGCTCCCTGTCCCTATCTTCCCGCTCAGGGGGTTGGATACATGGAAAACCACGGGTCTTGCTGCTAAAGACTAAGGCAAAGAAGGCAGTAAGTACCTCAGCCTTTTCCTCATCTCTGGTCAGTGTGTTTTTCCCCCACATCCAATAAAGGCCGGAGATTCTCCTTCATCCTCCTTTTGTTGCTAGAGTATCTAGAGAAGCATTTTCTATTGTCCTTGGGGACAGAAGCCAGACTCAGTTCCAGCTGGCCTTTGGCCCTTCTCCTTTTCTCCCTGCATAGGTTCACAACATCTTTGGACGATGCGCCTGAGTGGCCTGCCTCTTCTTCCAAAGGTCATAAGCTCTCTCTTTTTTTTTTTTTCCTTTTTTTTTTTTTTTTCCCTGAGCTCAGGCCCCAGCTCTGTTCAGTCGGGCCCATCCTATTCCCTGCAGGCTCATCTTTTGGCACATGGGGACAGCCTGCTCCTGCGCCTTTAGGACTCCCTTCTCAAAGAGTGTCCAGCATTCCTGGACTCCTTTCCCTTCAGGACTGCCTCCCAAGGGATTCCACCAACCACTCTCCAGAGCAGGCCGAAGTCTGCCCTCCAGAAGTCCAAGGTGGCAGTTCTGCTAACCCCTCTCCTTACTTGCCCCAGAATCAAAAATTCTGAATTCCTGATCACTAGGGCCAAGATAGCCTCCAGCCTTCACATCACCCACAAGCCCTCCGCTGTTGACAAGGAAAAGGCCCAGCAGGGCGCCTTCCCTACTTGGCTCCCTCTGCGGCTGCATCAGGAAGTTCTCTTCCATGCACTCCAGGAACCTCCCTGACTGCTTCCTGCCCGCTGTCTTACATTTCCAGCAGATGCCTGCTAAGTCCATGTCCCCCCGGAGATCAAGGTCTAGCTCTCGGGAGTCTTCTCCCACCTGCTGAGAGAATATTTCACCGTCCCCTTCGTCCTGGTTGGGCGGTGTGTAACAGCTGGGGGCTCCAGCAGCAGCCTCCCAGCACTGAGCAGAGGGAAGGATCACCTCTGTGGAGCTGCTGGCACCCCTGTGCCTGAGGCAGCCAAGAATGCCGGTAGCGGCAAGGGCACGCAGCTGCCCCGTGCCCCGCGCAGTGTCCACCAGGAGCCCTGGTCCCTTCCTGCCGAGCTGCTTTCCAGCTGGGTGCCCGCAGCAGGTCCTGGTGCTGGGGCTGCTCTTCCCCAGGGGCAGGGCTCCTGCTGAGGGTGCGCTCTCACCATCGTCCAGGCCCTGTGGGTAGACGCCCAAGAGGAGCGCAGCCTGTGCTGGGCCCCGGGCTCCTCCACTCGGCCAGACCTGAGCCACCCCATCACAGCAGTTGTTCGGATACCCCTCTGCAGGCCCAGCTGCAGGAAGGTCGCAGGCAGAGCTCCGCGGCCGCCTGCGGTGTGCAGGGGAAGGGAGCAGCCGGAGCAAGGGTGGGCAGGGAGAAGAGGGCACGAAAGGGCCGGTGGTGTGTGGAGCAGGGCCGGGCAGCTCTCCTTGGGCCGAGGCCTGCGCCTGCTCGCTGCAGCCTGCCCTATCTTCCTGCCCTGGCTGCCCGGGGCTGGAGCTGGAGCTGCCTGGGGCAGAAAGCGAGAGAGGGAAGAGGTGGGGGGGAGAGCAGCGCTGCTCTGGCACCCCGAGGACGTCCCCTGGGCCTGGTCCCCAGGCTGGGGTGGCCGCTTCCCAGTCTGCTCCTGGGGCTGACCTCCCCACCAGGGGGTTTGGGGCTGGGTGCCCAGCTTGCCGGCACGGCAAGGTCCTGCAGGCTGAAGCCCGGCCTGGGCCTTTCTGAGCAGCCCGGGAGCTGCAGCCCCTTGGCAGAGCCCGACCCTGCAGCCGTGGACCCAGGAGCCCCCGGTCCTCAGCGAGCTGTGCTGCCACGCGCTCCTCCTGCAGCGGGGCTGTGCCAGAAGGGCAATGCCCTGTGTCCCGACCCTGCGTACGGGCAGGGCTTCACTTTTGAGCGATGCCTGCGCATCCGGCACACACTTCCTCCTGCCCCAGCACCGGGCTGCACACAGGGACACGGGCAGGGAGGGCTGGGCCCCTGCTCCTGGCCCCTTCTAAAGCTGGGGGCTTCTGTGCTGGCCCTGCAGCAGCTGGACCCCCCCACACCAAGCTGCGCTCTGTGGCTGTCCCTGTGCCTGCTGCCTCCTCCTCCTCTTCCTCCTCCTTCTCCTCCTCCTCCTCCCACTTTGGGGCTCCTTCTTTCTGCCCCCAGCGCAAGTATCACATGGACTGTCTGCTATCAATGCTGAAGCTCAGTCCCCAAGAAACTGTGCAGGTCCCTTGGGCTCAGCCTCAGCTCCGAGCCCCGTTGGTAGCATCCCCGCTGCTGCACAAAGCCACGATGCTATCGCCAGCAGTGCAGGTGGCCCAGCAGCTGCGTGCGGTCGGTGCTGAAGCCGGGTCCCTAAGCAGGGGAAACCGTCTCCCTTGTGCCCTGTGCCACCGGCCGCTGCAAGGGGCTGGAGATGTCCCTCCTGCACGTGTCAAGGCCAGCACGGGGAACAGATTCTCCCCAGTGACCCCCAGGCTTGTTCCAGGTGGGTCAAGCCACCCCTCTGACAAAGTCTGGGCACTGAGGTGCTGAGGGAGGACCCCATTCTGGGGATAAGCCTGTCACCCTGGCGAACTGCTCTCCTTGGGCACAGCCCCAACCCCAGCTCAGGGGGACACGGGTGCCAGGCAGGCTGGCTCACCTCGGGGACATTTGGGTGCTGAACCCCCATGGGGCACAGGGGGGGTGGGTGCATGACGCCAGAAGCGGAGCCGAGTCTCATATTTGGGCACGGAGCAGGTTATTGGAGGCTGGGCCCCGGCAGGCAGCAGATAACCCTCCTGATAGCGGCTCACAAGGTGCCTCCGCCGCCCCCATTGGCTCCTGCCAGCGGGGGCTGCCTATATATCCCCCTCCCCACCGCGGGGCTGCGTCTGGCACTGGGGGCAGGATGGTGCCTGCCAGAGCACTGGGGCTGCTCCTCTGCGTGCAGCTCTGCGGGGGTGAGTGGTGGGGCTGGCCGTGGGGCAGGGGCTGGCCGTGGGGCAGTGGGCAAGCGGTGGGGCAGGGAGCAGCCGTGGGGCAGTGGGCAAGCGGTGGGGCAGGGAGCAGCCGTGGGGCAGGCACCCCGCGGGCTCAGCAAGGTCCCTGGGGTTGCCCGCAGGCAGCGGGGAGCTGCGGCTGGTGGATGGCGGCGGGCGCTGCGCCGGCCGGGTGGAGGTGAAGCACGAGGGCGAGTGGGGCTCCGTCTGCAGCTACGACTTCGACTGGGACCACCGCGGCGCTGGCGTGGTGTGCCGGCAGCTGGGCTGCGGTGCGGTGGCCCGGGCATCCCCGTACGCCCCGTTTGGGCAGGGCAAGGGACGCATCTGGCTTCACCCAATCTTGTGCAGTGGTACTGAAGCAAACCTACATGACTGCTTCCACTTTGGCTGGGGCCAGCACTTCTGTGGCCACGAGTGGGACGTGGGCGTGACCTGCACAGGTGAGGCGGGGTGGTGATAGTGGGGATTCTGTGCTGGGACCCCGAGGACTGGACTGAGGCTGGTGCCCGGTACAGAGGCGGTGGAGCTGCATCTGGCGGCTGGCAGGGGACCCTGTGAGGGGAGAGTGGAGGTGAAGCTGCGGGGACGCTGGGGCACGGTGGCAGATGACGAGTGGGATATGGAGGACGCCGAGGTGGTGTGCCAGCAGATGGGCTGCGGCTCGGCCGCTGGCGCCTCCCAACGTTCCCAATTTGGTCAAGGAGATGGTCCCGTCAACTTAGTCTTTATCAACTGTGACGGGAATGAGAAGGCCCTCTGGGACTGCAAGATTCGGGGTTGGGGACCCTATACCACCCCAATTAAATACGAGAACACTGTGGTCTGCCAAGGTAAGAGCTGGGGACATGCAGTGCTGCAGGGAGCCCCATCGTCCGCATCCGCCCCAGGAGCCCTCCTCTCCTGGCAGGGTTCTCCCGTCTGACTGGAGGGGACGGCGCCTGCTCGGGGCGGCTGGAGGTGCGGCAGGGCCGCGCCTGGGCCACCGTCTGCCACGGCCACGTGGACCTCAAGGCCGCCCAGGTGGTCTGCAGGGAGCTGGGCTGCGGCATGGCAGTGGCCGTCCCCAGTGCCGGCCATTTTGGGGCAGCAACGGGGCCGCTCTGGGACGGCGCCTTTGAGTGCAACGGCAGCGAGCCACTCCTCGCCAACTGCGCCCGGCGGCCGACCCACGGCCAGTCCTGTGCTGGCCCCGCTGCTATCGTCTGCTCACGTAAGTGCTGGGGCTGGGGGGCTGGGGTGGACCCTTGCAGAGTGATGTGCCCAGTGGGTCCCTGCTCTGCTGCCCCCCCAGCACCCTCTCTCTGCTGCAGCCTACACCGGTTTCCGTTTGGCGGATGGCGGCTCGGGCTGCGCCGGGCGGGTGGAGGTGGAGGAGCAGGGGACATGGGGACCCCTCTGTGCCACCGCCTGGGACCTACCCGACGCCCACGTCCTGTGCCGCCACCTGGGCTGCGGCCCCGCCGCCTCCCTGCCCCCAGGAGGCCATTTTGGGACGGGCACGGCGACGGGGCCGCTGCGGCGCGATGCCCTGAGCTGCAGCGGGAGCGAGCGGCACCCGGGCGAGTGCCCCGTGGCGGTGCTGGGGGAGCCCGCCTGCCCCCCTGGCCATGCCGCCGCCGTCAACTGCTCAGGTGGGTGCAGGGGACGCGGGCACCCGTGGCAGGCGGGGAGCAGTGCCCGTCCCCACGGCATGGCCGGGCTCTTGCAGGCGCCGCTGAGCCCCTGCGGCTGCTGGACGGGGAGAGCCGGTGCGACGGGCGGCTGGAGGTGGCCACAAGCCCTGGGCACTGGGCCCGTGTGACTGCGGGGCCGTGGGATGACCGAGCTGCCTCCGTGGCGTGCCGGCAGCTGAGCTGCGGTGTGCCAGAGAAGGTCTACGCTGTGCCGGTTGCCAGCTTGGGCTCTGTGGAGCTGCAGGAGCTGCGGTGTGCTGGCACCGAGGAGCGCCTGGCGCAGTGCAACGCCTCAGGACCTGCCGCAGCGCCCAGCCACAGCCCCACAGAGGCGGCCGTTGCCTGCTCAGGTGAGTGCGCCGGGAAGGGCCGCGGGTGCCCAGCGGGTGCCCCCAGTCCCATCCTGGCCCTCCCGTGCAGGCAGCCGGCGGCTGAGGCTGGCGGGTGGCCCCGGGTGCTGCGCCGGCAGGGTGGAGGTGTACAGCGAGGGCACCTGGGGCACCGTCTGCCAGGACGCCTGGGACCTGCCACATGCCGACGTCGTGTGCCGCCAGCTGGGGTGCGGACGGGCCCTGGAGGCGCCCGGCTCTGAGCGCTTCGGGCCCGGCGTGGGGACGCTGTGGCCGGGTGCCGGGGGCTGCTCGGGGACGGAGGCAGCTCTCTGGGACTGCCCAGCCCCAGCACGGCGTGGCTGCCGCCGGGGCGGTGGTGCCGGTGCCGTGTGCTCAGGTGAGCACTGTGATCCCTGAGCTGGGGAGCAGTCCCCACTGCCCGTGGGGTGCGCGCTGCCCCGTGAGGTGCCGTGACCCCGCTGTCCCCTGTTGTTGCAGGGCTGCTGCGTCTGGCGGGGGGCAGCAGGAGCTGCAGTGGGCACCTGGAGGTGCTGCACGAGGGGACGTGGGGCCGTGTGTGCGCCAACGACACCAGCCCCGCCACAGCTGCCGTTGTCTGCCGCCAGCTGGGCTGTGGCACCAGGGGGAGGCTGGAAGCCGTCCCCGCACAGGGCTTGGTCCCTGCCTGGCTGGGCTGGGTGCAATGCCAGGAGGGGGTCCCCTCGCTCTGGCGCTGCCCCTCGGCGCCCTGGCACCTGCAGTCCTGCGGCCCCGCTGGGGTCACCCACATCGCCTGTGACGAGGACACCGAGGGAACGAGCGGGGCCACCACAACTGCAGGTAGCAGCTGCCAGCACAGGGATGCTTGCACAGGTGGCTCTGCCCGTGCCCACTGACCCCTGCTCCTGCTGCCATGCGGATCCCAGCCTCACACTGCCCCTGGCCATCCCTGCAGGTGTCACCAGCAGCGTTACCCCACTGACAGCAGTGTCGGGGAGCGTGCCCGTGCCCACGGTCCTGTGCGTGCTCCTGGGGACGCTGCTGGGCCTGGCCCTGGCAGCCCTGGCTGTGCAGGCACACCGCACACGGGTGCAACGCCGAGGTGGGCACTGCCTTGGGGGTTCCCCTGGGATCATGGAGGACAGAGGGGGATGCCGATGCAATGCTACTGCCTTTCAGGCCCCATCAGAGCCACGGATCCCGGCTCTGAGGCCGTGTACGAGGAGCTGGATTACAGCCTGATGCCCGAGTACCAGGAGATGCCCAGTCACACAGGTGGGAGCACGGTCGTCCCCGGGGCCTGGGGCTGTCCCATCCCTGGACAAGCACCCAGTGCACCATTCTCCACTGCAGGCTCCCTGTCGAAGGGCTCAGGCATGAAGTTGCAAGATGAGAACTGGGATAGCAATAAGGAGGAGCACAACCCGAGGGAGGTCCCAGGTAGGGGAAGGGGCACTCAGCAAAGACAGGAAGGCACAGGGGACCGAGGAGAGGGGCCGTGGCCAAGCAGTGGTGCTGGGGAGCTGAGGAAGTGTGGCCCTTGTGGCTGCGTCCTCAGCCCCGGCCCCTCCCTGCCTGGCACAGCCCCCCCAGCCCAGTCCAGGCACAGCCCCCTGGATGGCTACGACGATGCTGCGGCTGTGCCGGAGGAGGCCCCCGCTCCCCATGGCAGGGACGCCCCAGCGCACTCCCACGGGGACACGGGCTATGATGACGTTGACGTCAGCACGCTGGGGACAGCGCCGTGAGGAGAGCCTGGGGACATGGCTGCAAGAGGGGGCTCCGGCCCCAGGGAGGGGTGGCCATGCCCATGGGGGGGCACCCATCCCTGCACAGCCCTCAGCACGCTGCAGAAACGGCTCCATCGGCCCACCCGCAGCCGTGGCCCAACGTCACGCCAGGGTCCTTGTGAAGTTTTTCTGCATGGCCTTTCCCTGCGCAGCGCTCTTTCCGATTAAAGTCCCCAAGTGCTTGGAACCTCACTCCCAGCACTGGCGCGTGTCTCTCTCCTGAGTCCATTATCCATCCCTCGGGGCCACGGGGCAGAGCAGGGCCCACAGGCACGTCCCCATGGCTCTGGGCATGCAGGAAGGATGGGGAAGAGCCCAGGGCCTGGCCCCAGGGCCTTCCTTTGGCCCCAGAGCTGCACGCTCTCTCCAACAGGAGAACAGGCTGAGGGAAGGGCACGGTGCATCCCAAGGACGCTTCCCCTGCCCCAGCCTGCCACCTCTCAGTGCACAGCGAGGGGATCGAATGCACCCTCAGCAAGCTGACAGAGGACACCAAGGTGGACAGGAGAGTTGATGTGCCTGAGGGCAGGAAGGCTCTGCAGAGGGACCTGGATAGGCTGGACCGATGGGCCGAGGCCAACTGTACGAGGTTCAACAAGGCCAAGTGCCGCGTCCTGCACTTGGGGCACAACAACCCCATGCAAGGCTGCAGGCTGGGGGCAGAGAGGCTGGAAAGCTGCCTGGCGGGAAGGGAGCTGGGGGGATTGGTGGGCAGGGGGCTGAACAGGAGCCAGCGGTGTGCTGAGGAGGCCAAGAGGGCCAACAGCATCCTGGCTTGTATCAGAAATAGCATGGCCAGCAGGGCAAGGGAAATGATTGTCCCCCTGTACTCAGCCCTGTTGAGGCTACACTTTGAGTACTGTGTTAAACTCTAGGGCCCCCACTACAAGAAGGACATGGAGCTATTAGAACAGAATTTTCTTATTAGTGCACTGCAAGTAGTTTCTGAAAACAAAACCTGTCCCAGCAAAATAGGCAACAGCATTCGCCTGTCCTTGTCCTTCCTGGACCAGACAGCAACCTGCTAAACCTCAGGATACGTGGTGGTTAAGAAGCTAGTAGTGAGCTGTTTCTTTATGGGTTTTGCTTCTTCCTTTTCTCAGATGATGGTTGTGATTGGTAATTTCCAGCACAGCTGCTTGAGTTGGCGCAGGTTGCTGTCGTTTAACCCAGCAGGCAGCTGAGTACCACAGAGCCCTTCACTGGCTCCCCTCCCCTGCCCAAGTGGGATGGGGCAGAGAACTCAGAAAAAAAAAAAAAAAAAAGGTTAAACTCATGGGTTACTGTCATGAGACAGTTAAATAGGACAGCAAGTGAAGGGAAAATAATGATGATAGCAGTAAATAAATAAGTATATAGATTTGAAACAAGTGGTGCACAGTGCAATTGCTCAATATGCTCTGACCGAAGCCCAGCCTGTCCCCAGGCAGCAGTCCCCCCCAGCACACCCCCTCCATCTTTATTGTTCAGCATGATGCCATATAGGATGCAGTGTCCCTTTGGCCAGTTTGGCTCACCCAATGTGTTTGGGAGAAGAGCCGGACCCCCACCTCCCTACAACCTCCTTTAAGGTATTTCAAGAGCATGATAAGGTCACCCCTGAGCCTCCTTTTCTCCAGGCCTTTTTCAGCGGCTCTCAGCAACTCCTCATAAGACTTGTTCTCTAGACACTTCAACAGCTTTGCTGCCCTTCTTTGGACACACTCCAGCACCTGCCTGTCCTTGTAGTGAGAGGGACAAAAGTGAACACAATTTTGGAGTTCCAGCCTCTCCAGGGCTGAGTAGAGAGGAACAATCACTTCCCTTGCTCTCTTGGCCATACCAGTTCTCATACAAGCCAATACGCTGTTGGCCATCTCACTTTGGAGATGTCACAGCGCTGCCTGAAGCCGAGCTGTTTCTGAGGATCTCCCGTCAGCTTGGAGGAGCACGAGTTTGTAACTGCCTGGATTTGATCCTCCACCATTTGCCACAAGTGGCAGAACACCGAGGTTCTTCTTGCTGCTGTGCAGCACTCAGCGCATTCTTGCCAGTGGGCGCAAAGCTAAGCATGGCTACAATGACTCTACGCTGCGCGCCGTTGTTTCTGCTGGTCCCCACATCCAAGGAGGCTGCAGTTCCCTCGCAAACAAAGGAGAGGGAAGGCTTCTGGCCGTGAGCCTGGCCGAGGCCCCGGCAGGCTGTAGCTCCATCCCGCGCAACACAGGAGTGCCTCAGCCCCCTGCGCCATGGAGCTGAGGAGAGGTCTTTTTGGCTCAGCCTCTCCGTGCCCATCAGGAGGCCCCAGGGCCGGGCTCCCCGGCGGTGCGCGGCGTGCCCCCTGGGCCTGCTGGTGCCGCTGGGTGCCCCCGTCCTGCTGCTGGTCCAGGCCCGGGCACAGCACCTGCCTGCTGATTGGATGCTCACGGGGTACCCGGCTGTGGCCCCTCCGTGCCGGCTGGCCGTGCCCTGGGCGGGTGGTGCTGGGGGTGCTGGGGCAGGGGAAGCGTCCCTCTGACGTGACGTGCCCTTCCCTCTGCCTGTTCATGCGGCCTAAACCACATGAAGTTTAACAAGAGCAAGTGCCGGGTCCTGCACCTGGGACGGGGCAACCCTGGCTGTATGTACAGACCGGGGGACGAGATGCTGGAGAGCAGCCCCGCAGAGAGGGATCTGGGGGCTGTGGCTGACAGCAGGTTGAATATGAGCCAGCAGTGTGCCCTGGCAGCCAGGAAGGCCAACCGTATCCTGGGGTGCATCAAGCACGGCATCGCTAGTCGGTCGAGGGAAGTGATTGTCCCGCTCTGCTCTGCACTGTGCGGCCTCACCTCGAGTACTGTGTGCAGTTCTGGGCACCACAGTACAGGAAGGACATTAAACTGTTGGAGAGTGTACAGAGGAGGGCGACGAAGATGGTGAAGGGCCTAGAGGGGAAGACGTATGAGGAGCGACTGAGGTCACTGGGCCTGTTCAGCCTGGAAAAGAGGAGGCTGAGGGGAGACCTCATCGAGGCCTACAGCTTCCTCACGAGGGGGAGTGGAGGGGCAGGCGCCGACCTATTCTCCTTAGTCACCAGTGACAGGACCTGTGGGAATGGTGTCAAGCTGGGGCAGGGGAGGTTTAGGCTAGACATCGGGAAGAGGTTCTTCACTGAGAGGGTGGTCGCACACTGGAACAGGCTCCCCAGGGAAGTAGTCACTGCACCAAGCCTCTTGGAGTTTAAGAAGCGTTTGGACTGTGCACTTAGTCACATGGTCTAAAAATTTGGATACACCCGTGTGGTGCCAGAAACTGGACTCGATGATACTTATGGGTCCCTTTGAACTCGGGATATTCTATGATTCTGTGATTCTATGTACTCCTGGAGGGGAGAGCGTGCAGCTCTGGGGCCAAAGGAAGGCCCTGGGGCTGGGCCCTGGGCTCTTCCCAGTCCTTCCTGCGTGCCCAGAGCCATGGGGACGTGCCTGTGGCCCTGCTCTGCCCCATGGGACCAAGGGACGGACGATGGACCGGGGAGAGAGAGAGGCGCCGGTGCTGGGAGCAACGTTCCAAGCACTTGAGGGCTTTAATCGGGAAGAGCACTGTGCAGGGAAAGGCCATGCAGAAAAACTTCACAAGGACCCTGGTGTGACGTTGGGCCACGGGTGGGGGCGGGCCGATGGAGCCGTTTCTGCAGTGTGCTGAGGGCTGTTCAGGGACGGGTGCCCCCCCATGGGCATGGCCACCCCTCCCTGGAGCCCCCTCTTGCAGATATGTCCCCAGGGTCTCCTCACGGCGCTGTCCCCAGGGTGCTGACGTCAACGTCGTCATAGCCCGTGTCCCCGTGGGAGTGTGCCGGGGCGTCCCCGCCATGGGGAGAGGGGGCCTCCTCCGGCACAGCCGCAGCATCGTCGTAGCCATCCGGGGGGCTGTGCCCAGGCTGGGCCTGGGGGGCTGTGCCAGCCAGGGAGGGGCCGGGGCTGAGGACACAGCCACAAGGGCCACACTTCCTCAGCTCCCCAGCACCACTGCTTGGCCACGGCCCCTCTCCTCGGTCCCCTGTGCCTTCCTGTCTTTGCTGAGTGCCCCTTCCCCTACCTGGGACCTCCCTCGGGTTGTGCTCCTCCTTATTGCTATCCCAGTTCTCATCTTGCAACTTCATGCCTGAGCCCTTCGACAGGGAGCCTGCAGTGGAGAAGAGGGCACTGGGTGCTTGTCCAGGGATGGGACAGCCCCAGGCCCCGGGGAAGACCGTGCTCCCACCTGTGTGACTGGGCATCTCCTGGTACTCGGGCATCAGGCTGTAATCCAGCTCCTCGTACACGGCCTCAGAGCCAGGATCCATGGCTCTTATGGGGCCTGAAAGGCAGTAGCATTGCATCGGCATCCCCCTCTGTCCTCCATGATCCCAGGGGAACCCCCAAGGCAGTGCCCACCTCGGCGTTGCACCCGTGTGCGGTGTGCCTGCACAGCCAGGGCTGCCAGGGCCAGGCCCAGCAGCGTTCCCAGGAGCACGCACAGGACCGTGGGCACGGGCACGCTCCCCGACACTGCTGTCAGTGGGGTAACGCTGCTGGTGACACCTGCAGAGATGGCCAGGGGCAGCGTGAGGCCGGGATCCGCACGGCAGCAGGAGCAGGGGTCAGTGGGCACGGGCAGAGCCACCTGTGCAAGCATCCCTGTGCTGGCAGCTGCTACCTGCAGTTGTGGTGGCCCCGCTCGTTCCCTCGGTGTCCTCGTCACAGGCGATGTGGGTGACCCCATCAGGACCGCAGGACTGCAGGTGCCAGGGCGCCGAGGGGCAGCGCCAGAGCGAGGGGGCCCCCTCCTGGCACTGCATCCAGCCCAGCCAGGCAGGGACCGAGCCCTGTGCGGGGACGGCCTCCAGCCTCCCCCTGGTGCCACAGCCCAGCTGGCGGCAGACAACGGCAGCTGTGGCGGGGCTGGTGTCGTTGGCGCACACACGGCCCCACGTCCCCTCGTGCAGCACCTCCAGGTGCCCGCTGCAGCTGCTGCTGCCCCCCGCCAGACGCAGCAGCCCTGCAACAACAGGGGACAGCGGGGTCACGGCACCTCGTGGGGCAGCGCGCACCCCACGGGCAGTGGGGACTGCTCCCCAGCTCAGGGATCACAGTGCTCACCTGAGCACATGGCACCGGCACCACCGCCCCGGCGGCAGACACGCCGTGCTGGGGCTGGGCAGTCCCAGAGAGCCGCCTCCGTCCCCGAGCAGCCCCCGGCACCCGGCCACAGCGTCCCCACGCCGGGCCCGAAGCGCTCAGAGCCGGGCGCCTCCAGGGCCCGTCCGCACCCCAGCTGGCGGCACACGACGTCGGCATGTGGCAGGTCCCAGGCATCCTGGCAGACGGTGCCCCAGGTGCCCTCGCTGTACACCTCCACCCTGCCGGCGCAGCGCCCGGGGCCGCCCGCCAGCCTCAGCCGCAGGCTGCCTGCACGGGAGGGCCAGGATGGGACTGGGGGCACCCGCTGGGCACCCGCGGCCCTTCCCGGCGCACTCACCTGAGCAGGCAACGGCCGCCTCTGTGCGGCTGTGGCTGGGCGCTGCGGCAGGCCCCGAGGCATTGCACTGTGCCAGGCGCTCCTCGGTGCCAGCACACCGCAGCTCCTGCAGCTCCACAGGGCCCAAGCTGGCGGCCGGCACAGCGTAGACCTTCTCTGGCACACCGCAGCCCAGCTGCCGGCACGCCACGGAGGCAGCTCGGTCATCCCACGGCCCCACAGTCACATGGGCCCAGTGCCCGGGGCTTGTGGCCACCTCCAGCCGCCCGTCGCACCGGCTCTCCCCGTCCAGCAGCCGCAGGGGCTCAGCGGCGCCTGCAAGAGCCCGGCCATGCCGTGGGGACGGGCACTGCTCCCCGCCTGCCACGGGTGCCCGCGTCCCCTGCACCCACCTGAGCAGTTGACGGCGGCGGCATGGCCAGGGGGGCAGGCGGGCTCCCCCAGCACCGCCACGGGGCACTCGCCCGGGTGCCGCTCGCTCCCGCTGCAGCTCAGGGCATCGCGCCGCAGCGGCCCCGTCGCCGTGCCCGTCCCAAAATGGCCTCCTGGGGGCAGGGAGGCGGCGGGGCCGCAGCCCAGGTGGCGGCACAGGACGTGGGCGTCGGGCAGGTCCCAGGCGGTGGCACACAGGGGTCCCCATGTCCCCTGCTCCTCCACCTCCACCCGCCCGGCGCAGCCCGAGCCGCCATCCGCCAAACGGAAACCGGTGTAGGCTGCAGCGAAGAGAGGGTGCTTGGGAGGCAGCAGAGCAGGGACCCACTGGGCACCCCACTCTGCAAGGGTCCACCCCAGCCCCCCAGGCCCAGCACTTACGTGAGCAGACGATAGAAGCGGGGCCAGCACAGGACTGGCCGTGGGTCGGCCGCCGGGCGCAGTTGGCGAGGAGTGGCTCGCTGCCGTTGCACTCAAAGGCGCCGTCCCAGAGCGGCCCCGTTGCTGCCCCAAAATGGCCGGCACCGAGGACGGCCACTGCCATGCCGCAGCCCAGCTCCCTGCAGACCACCTGGGCGGCCTTGAGGTCCACGTGGCCGTGGCAGACGGTGGCCCAGGCACGGCCCTGCCGCACCTCCAGCCGCCCCGAGCAGGCGCCGTCCCCTCCAGTCAGACGGGAGAACCCTGCCGGGAGAGGAGGGCTCCTGAGGGGAATGCAGACAATGGGGCTCCCTGCAGCACCGCATGTCCCCAGCACTCACCTTGGCAGACTACAGCAGTGTCAAAGTCATGACGGCCATTGTAGGGTCCCCAGCCTTGAATCTTGCAGTCCCAGAGGGCCTTCTCAGCCCCATGGCAGTCAACAAAGCCCAAGCTGATAGAACCTTCTGTTTGGCCAAAGCGGGAGCTGTAGTAGGCGCTAGTGGCCGAGCCGCAGCCCATCTGCTGGCATACCACCTCGGCGTCCTCCATGTCCCAGGCATTGTCTGCCACCGTGCCCCAGCGTCCCCGCAGCTTCACCTCCACTCTCCCCTCACAGGGTCCCCTGCCAGCCGCCAGACGCAGCTCCACCGCCTCTGTACCAGGCACCAGCCTCAGTCCAGTCCTGGGGGTCCCAGCACGGCATCCCCAGTACCACCACCCCGCCTCACCTGTGCAGGTCACGCCCACGTCCCACTCGTGGCCACAGAAGTGCTTGCCCCAGCCAAAATGAGGGCAGTCCTGCAAGGTGGTCTCAGAGCCACGGCAGAAGAAGGGGTGCAGCCAGATGCGTCCCTTGCCCTGCCCAAACGGGGCGTACGGGGATGCCCGGGCCACCTCACCGCAGCCCAGCTGCCGGCACACTATGCCAGCACCACGGTGGTCCCAGTCGAAGTCGTAGCTGCAGACGGAGCCCCACTCGCCCTCGTGCTTCACCTCCACCCGGCCGGCGCAGCGCCCGCCGCCATCCACCAGCCGCAGCTCCCCGCTGCCTGCGGGCAACCCCAGGGACCTTGCTGAGCCCGCGGGGTGCCTGCCCCACGGCTGCTCCCTGCCCCACCGCTTGCCCACTGCCCCACGGCTAGCCCCTGCCCCACGGCCAGCCCCACCACTCACCCCCGCAGAGCTGCACGCAGAGGAGCAGCCCCAGTGCTCTGGCAGGCACCATCCTGCCCCCAGTGCCAGACGCAGCCCCGCGGCGGGGAGGGGGATATATAGGCAGCCCCCGCTGGCAGGAGCCAATGGGGGCGGCGGAGGCACCTTGTGAGCCGCTATCAGGAGGGTTATCTGCTGCCTGCCGGGGCCCAGCCTCCAATAACCTGCTCTGTGCCCAAATATGAGACTCGGCTCCGCTTCTGGCGTCAACCACCGCCCCACCCCTCCACTGGGGCTCAGCACTCAGATGTCCCCAACGGGAGCCAGCCTGTCCGGCACCCATGTCCCTCTGAGTATGGGTTGGGGCTGTGCCCAAGGAGAGCAGGTCCCCGCGGGGACTGGATTGGCCCCAGAATAGAGCCTCCCTCAGCACCTCAGTGCCCAGACTTTGTCGGGGGGGTGCCTTGACCCACCTGGAAGAAGCCTGGGGGTAACCGGGGAGGATGTGGTCTCTGTTCTGGCCCTGACATGTGCAGGAGGGACATCTCCAGCCCCTTGCAGCGGCTGGTGGCACAGGGCACAAGGGGGACGGTTTCCCCCACTCGGGGACCTGGTGTCGGCACCGACCGCACGCAGCTGCTGGGCCACCTGCACTGCTGGCGATAGCATCGTGGCTTTGTGCAGCATCGGGGATGCTACCAACTGGGTTCGGAGCTCAGAATGAGCCCAAGGTACCTACATGGCTTCTTGGGGACTGTACTTTGGCAGTGGATGGGGACAGTCCATGTGCTACTTGCGGTGGGGGCAGAAAGGAGCCCCAAAGTGGGAGGTAGAGGAGGAGGTGGAGGAGGAGGTGGAGGTAGCCTGATCCGAGCAGCAGGCACAGAGACAGCCACAGAGGACAGCATGTTGCAGGGTGGTCCAGCTGCTGCGGGGCCAGCACAGAAGCCCCCAGCTTTAGAAGGGGCCAGGAGCAGGGGCCCAGCCCTCCCTGCCCGTGTCCCTGTGTGCAGCCCGGTGCTGGGGCAGGAGGAAGTGTGTGCCGGATGTGCAGGCGCTGCTCAAAAGTGAAGCCCTGCCCGTACGCAGGGCCGGGACACAGGGCATTGCCCTTCTGGCACAGCCCCGCTGCAGGAGGAGCGCGTGGCAGCACAGCTCGCTGAGGACCGGGGGCTCCTGGGTCCACGGCTGCAGGGCCAGGCTCTGCCAAGGGGCTGCAGCTCCCGGGCTGCTCAGAAAGGCCCGGGCCGGGCTTCAGCCCGCAGGACCTTGCCATGCCGGCAAGCTGGGCACCCAGCCCCAAACCCCCTGGTGGGGAGGTCAGCCTCAGAAGCAGAGTGGGAAGTGCTCCCCATCTGGAGATCACATCTTGGCCCCAGTGATCAGGAATTCAGAATTTTTGATTCTGGGGCAAGTAAGGAGAGGGGTTAGCAGAACTGCCACCTTGGACCTCTGGAGGGCAGACTTTGGCCTGCTCTGAAGAGTGGTTGACAAAGTCCCTTGGGAGGCAGTCCTGAAGGGAAAGGAAGGATGGACACTCTTTGAGAAGGGAATCCTAAAGGCTCAGGAGCAGGCTGTCCCCATGTGCCAAAAGACGATCAAGCAGGGAAGAGGATCTGCCCAACTGAACAGAGAGATGGGGCTTGAGCTCAGGGAAAAATAAATAAATACATTTTTAAAAATTTATGACCTTTGGAAGAAGGGGCAGACCACTCAGGCACATCATCCAAAGACGTCGTGAGCCTATGCAGGGAAAAAAGGAGAAGGGCCAAAGGCCAGCTGGAACTGAGTCTGGCTTCTGTCCCCAAGGACAATAGAAAATGCTTCTCTAAATACTTAACAACAAAAAGCAACAAAAGAAGGATGAGAGAGAATCCCCATCCCTTATTGGATGTGGTAGAAAAACACACTGACCAGAGATGAGGAAAAGGCTCAGGTATACTTAGCTATATGCAAGTCTATGGTGCCAGATGGGATCCACCCAAGGGTACTGAGGGAGCTGGCGGAAATGCTCAACAAGAATCATAGAATCATAGAATATCCCGAGTTGGAAGACACACAGAAGGATCATAGAGTCCAACTCCTGGCAGGTCTACCCAAAATTTTAGACCATGTGACTAAGTGCACAGTCCAAACATTTTTTAAACTCCGACAGGCTGGGTGCAGTGACTGCTTCCCTGGGGAGCCAGTTCCAGTGTGCAACCACCCTCTCGGTGAAGAACCTCTTCCCGACTTCTAGCCTAAACCTCCCCTGCCTCAGCTTGACACCATTCCCACAGGTCCTATCACTGGTGACTAAAGAGAATTTTTTTTTAATGCCACTTTGCATCACTTATCAGCAGTCCTGGCTACCAGGGGAGGTTCCCAGTCGACTGGCGACTAGCAAATGTGGCGCCCATCTCCAAGAAAGTCTGGAAGGAGGATATGGGCAGCTACAGGCCCGTCAGTCTGACCCTGGTGCCAGGGAAGCTCATGGAGCAGCTTACCTTGAGTGCAATCACATAACACTTAAAGGACACCCAGGTGATCAGGCCCAGTCAGCACTGGTTTATCAAAGGCAGGTCCTGCTCCACCAGCCCAATCTCTTTCTACGACAAGGTGACACGCTCAGTGGATGAGGGAAAGGCTGTGTATGTTCTCTACCTAGACTTCAGTAAGGCTTTTGACACCGTTTCTGAAGCACTCAACTGAAGAACCTGGCTGCTCAAGGGTTTTTAACCCACTTGGTTGGGTTAAAAACTGGCTGGAGGCCAGGCCCAGAGAGTCGTGGTGAATGGAGCTAAATCCAGTTGGAGGCCGGTCACAAGTGGTGTATCCCCAGGGCTCAGTGCTGGATCCAGTTCTCTGTAATATCTTCCCCAATGATCAGACGAGGGGATCGCATGCACCCTCAGCAAGCTGACAGAGGACACCAAGGTGGACAGGAGTGTTGATGTGCTTGAGGGCAGGAAGGATCTGGAGAGGGACCTGGATAGGCTGGACCGATGGGCCGAGGCCAGCTGTTCGAGGTTCAACAAGGCCAAGTGCCGCGTCCTGCACTTGGGGCACAACAACCCCATGCAAGGCTGCAGGCTGGAGGCAGAGAGGCTGGAAAGCTGCCCGGCGGGAAGGGAGCTGGGGGGATTGGTGGGCAGGGGGCTGAACAGGAGCCAGCGGTGTGCTGAGGTGGCTAAGAGGGCCAACAGCCTCCTGGCTAGTATCAGAACTGGTGTGGCCAGCAGGGCGAGGGAAGTGATTGTCCCTCTGTACTCGTCCCTGTTGAGGCCACACCTTGAGTACTGCATTCAACTCTAAGGCCCCCACTACAAGAAGGACATGGACCAGTCCAGAGGAGGCCATGAGGGTGATCAAAGGGCTGGAGCAGCTCTCCTCTGCAGACAGGCTGAGGGAGTTGGGGTTGTTCAGCCTGAAGAAGAGAAGGCTCCGGGGAGACCTTCCAGTGGCTTTCCACTACTTAAAGGGGACTACAGGAAAGCTGGGGAGGGACTCTTCATCAGAGACTCTGCATCATGGCCTCTCATCCCTGCAGGGAGGCAACAGCACCTCCCACTTGAGTGTTATCAGCAAACTTGCTGAGGATGCATTCCATTCCTGCATCTGAATCATGGATAAAATTGTTCCCCAGAGATGGTTAAGGGTCTAGAGGGGAAGATGTGTGAGGAGCAGCTGAGGTCCCTTGGTTTGTTTAGCCCACACAGAGCAGGCTGCGGGGAGGCCTCATGGCGGCCTGCAGCTCCCTCACGAGGGGAGCGGAGGGGCAGGCGCTGAGCTCTGCTCTCTGGGGACAGCGACAGGACCCGAGGGAATGGCATGGAGCTGGGACAGGGGAGGGTCAGGCTGGGTATTAGGGAAAGGTTCTTTACCGGGAGGGTGATTGGGTACTGGGACAGGCTCCCCAGGGACATGGTCACAGCACCGAGCCTGCCAGAGTTCAAGAAGCGTCTCAGACACATGGTCTGATTTTTGGGTGGTCCTTTGAGGACCCAGGAGTTGGACTCGATGATCCTTGTGGGTCCCTTCCAACTCGGCACATTCCATGATTCTGTGATTCTTCCTTCTGCCATGGCCACGTGGCCCTGCCTTGGAGTAGCCTGCCTCGTCCTCTTCCTCCTCCTCCTTCTCAGTAGGAGTTTCTGCCCTTACTAAACGAGGTGACTTTGGCATCCATTGTTTCGTCTTGTGGACAGAGGTGACTGAGAGCGGCATGGGTTGGTTCTCGGGCCCAGCCGCAGGGCCTGCCGCAGGGGCTGGCATGGCTGCATGTTGTAGTGATTTCTGTCTCTTTGGAATTGCCAGGGTGATGGCCCACCTTTCTCAAACATTTAACTAGGTTTTTGGGATTCTGCACCTGTTCAGGGCAGAAGTTCCAAAGCATTGGAGGTGCTTATGGAAGAACTTCTTTACTGAAAGGGTTGTGAGGCATTGGAATGGGCTGCCCAGGGAAGTCGTTGAGCCACCATCCCTGGAGGCCTTTAAAAGATGTTTAGATGTAGAGCTTAGTGATATGGTTTATGGTTTTGCATCTGCACTAATGCACGCAGCATGGGTAACAAACAAGAGGAGCTGGAAGCCATCGTGCAGCGGGAAGGCTATGACTTGGTTGCCATCACGGAAACGTGGTGGGACCACTCTCATGACTGGAGTGCTGCAATATCTGGCTATAGGCTCTTCAGAAGGGGCAGGCAGCACAGAAGGGGTGGTGGTGTGGCTCTCTATATTAGAGAGTGTTTTGATGTTGAGGAACTCGAGGCTGGGAATGATAACGTTGAGTCTCTATGGATTAGGATCAGAGGGAAGGCCAAAAAGGCAAGCATCCTGGTGGGGGTCTGTTATAGACCACCGAACCAGGTTGAGGAGACTGATGAGGAGTTCTACAGGCAGCTGGCAGAAGCCGCGAAATCATCAGTGCTTGTTCTCGTGGGGGACTTCAACTTCTCAGACATATCCTGGAAGCACAACACAGCCCAGAGAAAGCAGTCCAAGAGGTTTCTGGAGAGTGTGGAAGTTAGCTTCCTGACGCAGCTGGTTAGAGAGCCTACCAGGGGAGGTGCCCTGCTAGACCTTCTGTTCACAAACAGTGACGGACTGGTGGGAGATGTGGTGGTCGAGAGCTGTCTTGGGCAGAGTGACCACGAAATGGTTCAGTTCTCTATTCTCGGCGAAGTCAGGAAGGGGACCAGTAAAACCGCTGTCTTGGACTTCCGGAGGACTGACTTTGAGTTGTTCAGGACACTGGTTGGCAGAGTCCCTTGGGAGGAGATTCTGAAGGGCAAAGGAGTCCAGGAAGGCTGGGCACTCCTCAAGAAGGAAATCTTAATGGCTCAGGAGCGGTCTGTCCCCACGTGCCCAAAGACGAGCCGACACGGAACTAGACTGGCCTGGCTGAGCAGAGAGTTGTGGCTCGAGCTTAGGAGAAAAAGGAGGGTTTATAATCTTTGGAAAAGAGGGCGGGCTACTCAAGAGGACTATAAGGATGTTGCGAGGCTGTGCAGGGACAAAATTAGAAAGGCCAAAGCTCATCTGGAGCTCAATCTGGCTACTGCCGTTAAAGATAACAAAAAACGTTTTTACAAATACATCAACACAAAAAGGAGGACTAAGAAGAATCTCCATCCTTTACTGGATGCAGGGGGAAACTTAGTTACAAAAGATGAGGAAAAGGCTGAGGTGCTCAATGCCTTCTTTGCCTCAGTCTTTAGCGGCAAGACCGGTTGTTCTCTGGATACCTGGTACCCTGAGCTGGTGGAAGGGGATGGGGAGCAGGATGTGGCCCTCGCTATCCATGAGGAAATGGTTGGCGACCTGCTACAACACTTGGATGTACGCAAGTCGATGGGGCCAGATGAGATCCACCCGAGGGTACTGAGCGAACTGGCGGAGGAGCTGGCCAAGCTGCTTTCCATTATTTATCGGCAGTCCTGGCTATCAGGGGAGGTCCCAGTCGACTGGTGGCTAGCAAATGTGACACCCATCTACAAGAAGGGCCGGAGGGTAGACCTGGGGAACTATAGGCCTGTTAGCTTGACCTCAGTGCCAGGGAAGCTCATGGAGCAGATTATCTTGAATGTCATCACACGGCACTTGCAGGGCAACCAGGCGGTCAGGCCCAGTCAGCATGGGTTTATGAAAGGTAGGTCCTGCTTGACGAGCCTGATCTCCTTCTATGACCAAGTGACGCACGTGGTGGATGAGGGGAAGGCTGTGGATGTGGTCTACCTTGACTTCAGTAAGGCTTTTGACACCGTTTCCCACAACATTCTCCTCAAGAAACTGGCTGCTCATGGCTTGGACTGGCGTACGCTTTGTTGGGTTAAAAACTGGCCGGATGGTTGGGCCCAAAGAGTTGTGGTAAATGGAGCCAAATCCAGTTGGAGGCCGGTTACTAGTGGAGTCCCCCAGGGCTCAGTGCTGGGGCCGGTCCTCTTTAATATCTTTATCGATGACCTGGATGAGGGGATCGAGTGCACCCTCAATAAGTTTGCAGATGACACCAAGCTAAGTGCGTGTGTCGATCTGCTCGAGGGAAGGAAGGCTTTGCAGGAGGATCTGGATAGGCTGGACCGATGGGCTGAGGTCAACTGCATGAAGTTCAACAAGGCCAAGTGCCGGGTCCTGCACCTGGGGCGTAACAACACCAAGCAGCGCTACAGGCTGGGAGAAGAGTGGTTGGAAAGCTGCCTGGCAGAGAAGGACCTGGGAATACTGGTTGATAGGCAGCTGAATATGAGCCAGCAGTGTGCTCAGGTGGCCAAGAAGGCCAACAGCATCCTGGCCTGTATAAGAAGCAGTGTGGCCAGCAGGTCTAGGGAGGTGATTGTCCACCTGTACTCGGCTCTAGTGAGGCCGCACCTCGAGTACTGTGTTCAGTTTTGGGCCCCTCACTACAAGAAGGACATGGAGGTGCTCGAGCGGGTCCAGAGAAGGGCAACGAAGCTGGTGAGGGGTCTGGAGAACAAGTCTTACGAGGAGCGGCTGAGGGAGCTGGGGTTGTTTAGCCTGGAGAAAAGGAGGCTCAGGGGAGACCTCATCGCTCTCTATAGGTACCTTAAAGGAGGCTGTAGAGAGGTGGGGGTTGGTCTATTCTCCCATGTGCCTGGTGATAGGATGAGGGGGAATGGGCTAAAGTTGCGCCAGGGGAGGTTTAGGTTGAATGCCAGGAAGAACTTCTTTACCGAAAGGGTTGTTAGGCATTGGAATGGACTGCCCAGGGAGGTGGTTGAGTCACCATCCCTGGAGGTCTTTAAAAGACGTTTAGATGTAGCCCTTAGTGATATGGTTTAGTGGAGGACTTGTTAGTGTTAGGACAGAGGTTGGACTAGATGATCTTGGAGGTCTCTTCCAACCTAGACGATTCTGTGATTCTGTGATGGTTTAGTGGAGGACTTGTTAGTGTTAGGTCAGAGGTTGGACTAGGTGATCTTGGAGGTCTCTTCCAACCTAGATGAGTCTGTGATTCTCTGATGTATGTATATGTGTATGTATGCAGACATATAGCCCGTGATGCAGCGCCCGCCAGGCTGAAGTTAACACACGTGAAGATATAAGAGTATGTCATAAAAAGATTGATTTATTTTTACACTAGGCTTTCTGATATGCCTACGGGAGTATTGCCAAAGGAATTTTCCCAAAGGAAAACAACTGCCATTTCTCAAAAACTGTAGAAGAAGGAATATTAATTATGTTAATTAAACTGAAATACATTTTACATTTTCAAATATTTATATCTGAAGACAGCGGCAGAGAGGGCCGGGCTCTGCTGTGGTGGTTTTACCGTGCTACACAGTTGAGCTCCACCAAAACCGCTCTCTCACTCGCCCTCCTTGATGACAATAGGGGAGATAATATGATGGAAAGGGCTCAAGGGTTGAGTTAAGGACAGGGAGATTGCTCACCAGTTACGGCACGGGCAATACAGATCCGTGTAGAGAGATCAATATAATTTCTTTCCAATCATTAGCAGACTAGAAGAGTGAGGAACTAAAAGCAAGCTAAAAACACCTTCCCCCATCCACCCTCTTCTACGTCCTCCCCCGATCGGTGCAGGGGAACAGGCAATGGGGGCTGCGGTCAGTCCCTGACGCTTTGTCTCCGCTGCTCCTTCATGGTCACTCTCTGCCCCTGCTCCCCGTGGGGTCCCTCCCACGGGATGCCGTCCTTCCCGAACTGAGCCTGCGGGGGCTGCCCACAGGCAGCAGCTCTTCAAGAACTGCTCCCACATGGCTCCGTACCACGGGGTCCATCCGTCAGGAGCAAACTGCTCCAGCTCGGGTCCCCCACGGGCGGCACCTCACCCCAGAACCCCTGCTCCTGTGTGGGCTCCTCTCCATGGGCTGCAGCTCCAGCTTGGGGCCTGCTGCTGCGGGGGCTCTCCATGGGCCGCAGCCTCCTCCAGGCCACATCCACCTGCTCCACCGGGGGCTCCTCCACGGGCTGCAGCATGGAGATCTGCTCCGTGTGGGACCCATGGGCTGCAGGGGGACAGCCTGCTCCACCAGGGGCCTCTCCACAGGCCGCAGGGGAACTGCTGCTGGATAAGGGGAACGTCCTGGATCAAGGCCCCCAGCATAAGAAAGATGTGGCCCTGCTGGAGCGAGTCCAGGTGAGGGCTGCAAAGGTGATCAGGGGCCCAGAGCAGCTCTCCTATGAAGAAAGGCTGAGCGAGCTGGGGCTGTTCAGCCTGGAGAAGAGAAGGCTCTGGGGAGACCTCCTTGCAACCCTTCAGTTCTTAAAGGAGTCTTATAAAAAGGATGGTGGCCATCCTTGGTGGCCCTGCGGTGGGCCAAGAAGAAGCCGAGTTGCCCCCTGTATGGGGGCAGGCTCCAGTCCATCAACTACTCGGTGTGGTCGGTGACGACTACCTGGAGTGTCCCATCCCACAACTTGCAGAGCAGCTGGGGGACGGCCAGCAGGATGAACAGGGGGCTGCGGGGCTGGTGCTCAGGACTCCTGAGCACAGCTTCCCACCCCAGCTCTGGGCAGCCTTCTTCCAGGAGCAGCTGGCTGACGCCAGGCCCCTGCTGGCGTGGCTGCAAGAGGAGCTGCGGAGGATCTACGGCAGCCAGTGGTGGGATGTGGCTGTGGTGCAGGGAATCGTCCTCGCCTCCCTGTGCATCTTCGGGCTGGACCAGCAGGCCCTGGTGCGGCAGCTGCAGCCTTCCCTCCACAGCCACACGGTGCCCTTCGTGGCACTGCTCGTCACCGTCGCTGCAGAGCTGTACAGAACTGGGGTGCACTGGCAGTGGGACCGCCGGGATGCCCGTGCTGCTGGGGGGCAGGAGGACAGCTCCGCGGCCACCCCTGTCACCACAGAGGAGGAAGGGAGCCACCACAGGAGGGGCCGGGACAGGCAGCGGCAGCAGGGCCGTCTTCCCGGGGCAGCAGGCCCAGCCCCTACGTCCCTGGCCGGGGCAGGGACCACTCGCTTGGGGGGCGCCAACATCCCCTGAAGAGTAAGGCTGACAGCAGCCCCCAGGACTCTCCCCAGCCCCGCAAGAGACCGCCCCGACGGTGACATTAGGCGGGCACCCTGCAGAAGTCATGACTGCAAGGAACAATGGGGAGGCTCTTGGTCCTTGGCCTAGGCTGCCATAAAATAAAGATATCTAAAAGGAGATGCGTGCCTTTCTTTCCTGGATGGCGTTTCGAGTTCCTCCCCTTGTAGCTGACATGACCCCATAAGCCCCAGCTGCCACTTCTGCTCCCTCCAGAGCTATGGCACGGTGGCTGGAGCATCCTTGCTGCTGCTTGTGGCCCCACCAACACCACCCCAGCAGCCCTTCCCTTGGGGTCAGCTGGTGGCAGCTTTGGCTGTCTGTTTGGGTGGCATCCCTGCCTATGGCAGCGGGTTGGAGTTGGATGGTCTTTAACATCCCCTCCAACCCAAGCCACTCTTTGATTCACCCCAGCACCCAGAGCAGAGCTCACATGCAGTCGGGGCCCAAGGCTAGGGCACTGCAGGCCGGGAGCAACAAAGGGGCTGGCTCCTATCCCGTCTGCAGGGGCCCTGATGGCCCTGCTCTGCTTCATTGTGTCCCTGCAGCTGGCTGCCTGTGTGCCTGTGCTGCACGTGGGCACTTCTCTTGTGCTCATGGAGAGAGAGTGAGAGCGAGCACGAGAGCTGTCAGACCCCTCCTGTGTCTGCAGGAGCAGAGCACAACAGCGAAGGCAGATCCTGCGCGCCTCCTGCGTGCACAGGGAGGTCTTTGGGACTGCCGAGAACGGCCCGACAGGAGGCCAGGAAGGAGCCCCCTGCACGAGCTGGCAGCTTGTAGCATTCATGAGCTGCTGCCTTTAGGATGGTCGCTTTGCTGCTGCTGGAGCATTGCAGGCTTCTAAATAGGAGTCAGTAAGAGAAAACAGGAGTCCCTGCCCCAGCGACCGCAGGTACAAGCAACATCAAATAGCTGCAGTTGATCTGTTTAAGCACTGAATTCACTCTGGGGAAGCACACTGCCTATCAGATCATATGCCCTAATACGGAAAGCAGCCTTCAAAAATGTTCTTCACAGCTCTGCTTTTCTCATTAGTGCACTGCGGGTAGTTTCTGAAAGCAAAACCTGTCCCAGCAAAATAGGCAACAGCATTCGCCTGTCCTTGTCCTTCCTGGACCAGACAGCAACCTGCTAAACCTCAAGATACGTGGTGGTTAAGAAGCTAGTAGTGAGCTGTTTCTTTATGGGTTTTGCTTCTTCCTTTTCTCAGATGATGGTTATGATTGGTAACTTCCAGCACAGCTGCTTGAGTTGGCGCAGGTTGCTGTCGTTTAACCCAGCAGGCAGCTGAGTACCACAGAGCCCTTCACTGGTTCCCCTCCCCTGCCCAAGTGGGATGGGGCAGAGAACTCAGAAAAATAAATAAATACATAAAACAGAGGGCATGAAAGGGCCGGTGTTGTGTGGAGCAGGGCTGGGCAGCTCTCCTTGGGCCGAGGCATGTGCCTGCTCGCCACAGCCTGTCCTATCTTCCTGCCCTGGCTGCCTGGGGCTGGATCTGGAGCTGCCCGGGGCAGAAAGCGAGAAGCGGGAGGAGCTGGGGGGGGAAAGCAGTGCTGCTCTGGCACCCCGAGGACGTCCCCTGGGCCTGGTCCCCAGGCTGGGGTGGCCGCTTCCCACTCTGCTCCTGAGGCTGACCTCCCCACCAGGGGGTTTGGGGCTGGGTGCCCAGCTTGCCAGCATGGCAAGGTCCTGCGGGCTGAAGCCCGGCCCGGGCCTTTCTGAGCAGCCCGGGAGCTGCAGACCCTTGGCAGAGCCCGTCCCTGCAGCCGTGGACCCAGGAGCCCCCTGTCCCCAGCGAGCCGTGCTGCCACGCGCTCCTCCTGCAGCGGGGCTGTGCCAGAAGGGCAATGCCCTGTGTCCTGACCCTGCGTACGGGCAGAGCTTCACTTTTGAGTGATGCCTGCACATCCGGCACACACTTCCTCCTGCCCCAGCACCGGGCTGCACACAGGGACATGGGCAGGGAGGGCTGGGCCCCTGCTCCTGGCCCCTTCTAAAGCTGGGGGCTTCTGTGCTGGCCCCGCAGCAGCTGGACCCCCCGGCACCAAGCTGCACTCTGTGGCTGTCCCTGTGCCTGCTGCTAGGGTCAGACTGCCTCCTCCTCCTCCTCCTCCTCCTCCTCCTCCTCCTCCTCTTCCTCCCACTTTGGGGCTCCTTCTTTCTGCCCCCAGCACAAGTAGCACATGGACTGTCTGCTATCAATGCTGAAGCTCAGTGCCCAAGAAGCTGCGCAGGTCCCTTGGGCTCAGCCTCGGCTCTGAGCCCCGTTGGTAGCATCCCTGCTGCTGCACAAAGCCACAATGCTACCGCCAGAAGTGCAGGTGGCCCAGCAGCTGCGTGCGGTCGGTGCTGAAGCCGGGTCCCTAAGCAGGGGAAACCATCCCCCTTGTGCCGTGTGCCACCAGCCACTGCAAGGGGCTGGAGATATCCCTCCTGCACGTGTGAAGGCCAGCACAGGGAACAGATTCTCCCCAGTGACCCCCAGGCTTGTTCCAGGTGGGTCAAGCCACCCCTCTGACAAAGTCTGGGCACTGAGGTGCTGAGGGAGGACCCCATTCTGGGGATAAGCCTGTCACTTTGGCGAACTGCTCTCCTTGGGCACAGCCCCAACCCCAGCTCAGGGGGACATGGGTGCCGGGCAGGCTGGCTCACCTCGGGGACATCTGGGTGCTGAGCCCCAGTGGGAAGGCGATAGGGTGTGTGACGCCAGAAGCGGAGCCGAGTCTCATATTTGGGCACGGAGCAGGTTATTGGAGGCTGGGCCCCGGCAGGCTGCAGATAACCCTCCTGATAGCGGCTCACAAGGTGCCTCCGCCGCCCCCATTGGCTCCTGCCAGCGGGGGCTGCCTATATATCCCCCTCCCCACCGCGGGGCTGCGTCTGGCACTGGGGGCAGGATGGTGCCTGCCAGAGCACTGGGGCTGCTCCTCTGCGTGCAGCTCTGCGGGGGTGAGTGGTGGGGCTGGCCGTGGGGCAGGGGCTGGCCGTGGGGCAGTGGGCAAGCGGTGGGGCAGGGAGCAGCCGTGGGGCAGTGGGCAAGCGGTGGGGCAGGGAGCAGCCGTGGGGCTGGCACCCCGCGGGCTCAGCAAGGTCCCTGGGGTTGCCCGCAGGCAGCGGGGAGCTGCGGCTGGTGGATGGCGGCGGGCGCTGCGCCGGCCGGGTGGAGGTGAAGCACGAGGGCGAGTGGGGCTCCGTCTGCAGCTACGACTTCGACTGGGACCACCGCGGTGCTGGCATAGTGTGCCGGCAGCTGGGCTGCGGTGCGGTGGCCCGGGCATCCCCGTACGCCCCGTTTGGGCAGGGCAAGGGACGCATCTGGCTGCACCCCTTCTCCTGCAACGGTACTGAAGCAAATCTACATGACTGCTTCCACTTTGGCTGGGGCCATTCGTTCTGTGACCACAAGTGGGATGTGGGGGTGACCTGCACAGGTAAGGGGGGGGGGGTGGTGCTGGGGATGCCGTGCTGGGACCCCCAGGACTGGACTGAGGCTGGTGCCTGGTACAGAGGCGGTGGAGCTGCGTCTGGCGGCTGGCAGGGGACCCTGTGAGGGGAGAGTGGAGGTGAAGCTGCGGGGACGCTGGGGCACGGTGGCAGACAATGCCTGGGATATGGAGGACGCCGAGGTGGTGTGCCAGCAGATGGGCTGCGGCTCGGCTGCTGGCGCCTACAACACCTCCCGCTTTGGCAAAGGAGAAGGTTCTATCAGCTTGGCTGTTGTTGACTGCCATGGGGCTGAGAAGGCCCTTTGGGACTGCAAGATTCAAGGCTGGGGACCCTACAATGGCCCTCATGACTTTGACAAAGCTGTAGTCTGCCAAGGTGAGTGCTGGGGACATGTGGTGCTGCAGGGAGCCCCATTGTCTGCATTCCCCTAAGGAGCCCTCCTCTCCTGGCAGGGTTCTCCCGTCTGACTGGAGGGGATGGCGCCTGCTCGGGGCGGCTGGAGGTGAGGCAGGGCCGCGCCTGGGCCACCGTCTGCCACGGCCACGTGGACCTCAAGGCCGCCCAGGTTGTCTGCAGGGAGCTGGGCTGCGGCATGGCAGTGGCCGTCCCCGGTGCCGGCCATTTTGGGGCAGCAACGGGGCCGCTCTGGGATGGCGCCTTTGAGTGCAACGGCAGCGAGCCACTCCTTGCCAACTGCGCCCTGCGGCCGACCCACGGCCAGTCCTGTGCTGGCCCCGCTTCTATCGTCTGCTCACGTAAGTGCTGGGGCTGGGGGGCTGGGGTGGACCCTTGCAGAGTGATGTACCCAGTGGGTCCCTGTTGTGCTGCCTCCCAAGCACCCTCTCTTCGCTGCAGCCTACACCGGTTTCCGTTTGGCGGATGGCGGCTCGGGCTGCGCCGGGCGGGTGGAGGTGGAGGAGCAGGGGACATGGGCACCCCTGTGTGCCACCACCTGGGACCTGCCCGACGCCCACGTCCTGTGCCGCCACCTGGGCTGCGGCCCCGCCGCCTCCCTGCCCCCAGGAGGCCATTTTGGGACGGGCACGGCGACGGGGTCGCTGCGGCACGATGCCCTGAGCTGCAGCGGGAGCGAGCGGCACCCGGGCGAGTGCCCCGTGGCGGTGCTGGGGGAGCCCGCCTGCCCCCCTGGCCATGCCGCCGCCGTCAACTGCTCAGGTGGGTGCAGGGGACGCGGGCACCCGTGGCAGGCGGGGAGCAGTGCCCGTCCCCACGGCATGGCCGGGCTCTTGCAGGCGCCGCTGAGCCCCTGCGGCTGCTGGACGGGGAGAGCCGGTGTGACGGGCGGCTGGAGGTGGCCACAAGCCCCGGGCACTGGGCCCATGTGACTGTGGGGCTGTGGGATGACCGAGCTGCCTCCGTGGCGTGCCGGCAGCTGGGCTGCGGTGTGCTAGAGAAGGTCTACGCTGTGCCGGCCGCCAGCTTGGGCCCTGTGGAGCTGCAGGAGCTGCGGTGTGCTGGCACCGAGGAGCGCCTGGCGCAGTGCAACGCCTCGGGGCCTACCGCAGCGCCCAGCCACAGCCGCACAGAGGCGGCCGTTGCCTGCTCAGGTGAGTGCGCCGGGAAGGGCCGCGGGTGCCCAGTGGGTGCCCCCAGCCCCATCCTGGCCCTCCCGTGCAGGCAGCCGGCGGCTGAGGCTGGCGGGCGGCCCCGGGCGCTGCGCCGGCAGGGTGGAGGTGTACAGCGAGGGCACCTGGGGCACCGTCTGCCAGGACGCCTGGGACCTGCCACATGCCGACGTCGTGTGCCGCCAGCTGGGGTGCGGACGGGCCCTGGAGGCGCCCGGCTCTGAGCGCTTCGGGCCCGGCGTGGGGACGCTGTGGCCGGGTGCCGGGGGCTGCTCGGGGACGGAGGCGGCTCTCTGGGACTGCCCAGCCCCAGCACGGCGTGGCTGCCGCCGGGGCGGTGGTGCCGGTGCCGTGTGCTCAGGTGAGCACTGTGATCCCTGAGCTGGGGAGCAGTCCCCACTGCCCGTGGGGTGCGCGCTGCCCCGTGAGATGCTGTGACCCCGCTGTCCCCTGTTGTTGCAGGGCTGCTGCGTCTGGCGGGGGGCAGCAGCAGCTGCAGCGGGCACCTGGAGGTGCTGCACGAGGGGACGTGGGGCCGCGTGTGCGCCAACGACACCAGCCCCGCCACAGCTGACGTTGTCTGCCGCCAGCTGGGCTGTGGCACCGGGGGGAGGCTGGAGGCCGTCCCCGCACAGGGCTCGGTCCCCGCCTGGCTGGGCTGGGTGCAATGCCAGGAGGGGGTCCCCTCGCTCTGGCGCTGCCCCTCGGCGCCCTGGCACCTGCAGTCCTGCGGTCCTGCCGGGGTCACCCACATCGCCTGTGACGAGGACACCGAGGGAACGAGCGGGGCCACCACAACTGCAGGTAGGAGCTGCCAGCACAGGGATGCTTGCACAGGTGGCTCTGCCCGTGCCCACTGACCCCTGCTCCTGCTGCCGTGCGGATCCCAGCCTCACGCTGCCCGTGGCCATCCCTGCAGGTGTCACCAGCAGCGTTGCCCCACTGACAGCAGTGTCGGGGAGTGTGCCCGTGCCCACGGTCCTGTGCGTACTCCTGGGGACGCTGCTGTGCCTGGCTCTGGCAGCCCTGGCTGTGCAGGCACACCGCACACGGGTGCAACGCCGAGGTGGGCACTGCCTTGGGGGTTCCCCTGGGATCATGGAGGACAGAGGGGGATGCCGATGCAATGCTACTGCCTTTCAGGCCCCATAAGAGCCACGGATCCCGGCTCTGAGGCCGTGTACGAGGAGCTGGATTACAACCTGATGCCCGAGTACCAGGAGGTGCCCAGCCACACAGGTGGGAGCATGGTCGTCCCTGGGGCCTGGGGCTTTCCCCATCCCTGGACAAGCACCCAGTGCCCCGTTCTCCACAACAGGCTCCCTGTCGAAGGGCTCAGGCATGAAGCTGGATGATGATAACTGGGATGGTTACAAGGAGGAGAGCAAGCCCGGAGCACCCAGAGGTAGAGGAAGGGTAACTTGGCACGGACAGGAAGGCACAGAGGACCCAAGGAGCAGGGTCATGGCTGAGCAGTGGTGCTGGGGAGCTGAGGGGACGTGGCCCTTGCGGCTGCGTCCTCAGCCCCGGCCCCTCCCTGCCTGGCACAGCCCCCCCAGTCCAGCCTGAGCACGGCCCCCCGGATGGCTATGATGATGCTGCAGCTGTGCCGGAGGAGCCCTCTGCTCCCCACAGCGGGGACGCCCCGGCACAGTCCCACGGGGACACGGGCTATGACGACGTTGATGTCAGCACCCTGGGGACAGCGCCATGAGGAGAGCCTGGGGACATGGCTGCAAGAGGGGGCTCCGGCCCCAGGGGTGGGTGGCCCTGCCCATGGGGGGGCACCCGTCCCTGCACAGCCCTCAGCACGCTGCAGAAACGGCTCCATCGGCCTGCCCCCACCCGTGGCCCAACGTCACGCCAGGGTCCTTGTGAAGTTTTTCAGCATGGCGTTTCCCTGCACAGCACTCTTTCCGATTAAAGCCCCCAAGTGTTTGGAACCTCGCTCCCAGCACTGGTGCCTCTCTCTCTCCTGGATCCATCGTCCATCCCTCGGGTCCACAGGGCAGAGCTGGGCCCGCAGGCACGTCCCCATGGCTCTGGGCATGCGGGAAGGACTGGGAAGAGCCCAGGGCCCAGCCCCAGGGCCTTCCTTTGGCCCCAGAGCTGCACGCTCTCCCCTCCAGGAGAAAATAGAATCACAGAATCATAGAATATCCCGAGGTCGAAGGGACCCATAAGTATCATCGAGTCCAGTTTCTGGCACCACATGGGTGTATCCAAATTTTTAGACCATGTGACTAAGTGCACAGTCCAAACGCTTCTTAAACTCCAAGAGGCTTGGTGCAGTGACTACTTCCCTGGGGAGCCTGTTCCAGTGTGCGACCACCCTCTCAGTGAAGAACCTCTTCCCGATGTCTAGCCTAAACCTCCCCTGCCCCAGCTTGACACCATTCCCACAGGTCCTGTCACTGGTGACTAAGGAGAATAGGTCGGCGCCTGCCCCTCCACTCCCCCTCGTGAGGAAGCTGTAGGCCTCGATGAGGTCTCCCCTCAGCCTCCTCTTCTCCAGGCTGAACAGACCAAGTGACCTCAGCCGCTCCTCATACATCTTCCCCTCTAGGCCCTTCACCATCTTCGTCGTCCTCCTCTGGACACTCTCCAACAGTTTAATGTCCTTTTTGTACTGTGGTGCCCAGAACTGCACACAGTACTGGAGTTGAGGCCGCACAGTGCAGAGCAGAGCGGGACAATCACTTCCCTCGACCGACTAGCGATGCCGTGCCTGATGCACCCCAGGATACGGTTGGCCTTCCTGGCTGCCAGGGCACACTGCTGGCTCATATTCAACCTGCTGTCAGCCACAGCCCCCAGATCCCTCTCTGCGGGGCTGCTCTCCAGCATCTCGTCCCCCGGTCTGTACATACAGCCAGGGTTGCCCCGTCCCAGGTGCAGGACCCGGCACTTGCTCTTGTTAAACTTCATGTGGTTTAGGCCGCATGAACAGGCAGAGGGAAGGGCACGTCACGTCACAGGACGCTTTGCCACTTGTGGCAAATGGTGGAGGATCAAATCCAGGCAGTGACAAACTCGTGCTCCTCCAAGCTGACGGGAGATCCTCAGAAACAGCTCGGCTTGAGGCAGCGCTGTGACATCTCCAAAGTGAGATGGCCAACAGCGTATTGGCTTGTATGAGAACTGGTATGGCCAAGAGAGCAAGGGAAGTGATTGTTCCTCTCTACTCAGCCCTGGAGAGGCTGGAACTCCAAAACTGTGTTCAGTTTTGTCCCCTTCACTACAAGGACAGGCAGGTGCTGGAGCATGTCCAAAGAAGGGCAGCAAAGCTGTTGAAGTGTCTAGAGAACAAATCTTATGAGGAGTTGCTAAGAGCCGCTGAAAAAGGCCTGGAGAAAAGGAGGCTCAGGGGTGACCTTATCATGCTCTTGAAATACCTTAAAGGAGGTTGTAGGGAGGTGGGGGTCCGGCTCTTCTCCCAAACACATTGGGTGAGCCAAACTGGCCAAAGGGACAGTGCATATGATGTGGCATCATGCTGAACAATAAAAACGGAGGGTGTTGGCTGAGGGGGACTGCTGCCTGGGGACAGGCTGGGCTTCGGTCAGAGCATATTGAGCAATTGCACTGTGCACCACTTGTTTCAAATCTATATACTTATTTATTTACTTATATCATCATTATTATTTTCCCTTCACTTGCTGTTCTATTTAACTGTCTCATGACAACCTTTATGACAACCTTAACCTTTTTTTTTTTTTTTCTGAGTTCCCTGCCCCATCCCACTTGGGCAGGGGAGGGGAGCCAGTGAAGGGCTCTGTGGTACTCAGCTGCCTGCTGGGTTAAACGACAGCAACCTGCGCCAACTCAAGCAGCTGTGCTGGAAATTACCAATCACAACCATCATCTGAGAAAAGGAAGAAGCAAAACCCATAAAGAAACAGCTCACTACTAGCTTCTTAACCACCACGTATCCTGAGGTTTAGCAGGTTGCTGTCTGGTCCAGGAAGGACAAGGACAGGTGAATGCTGTTGCCTATTTTTCTGGGACAGGTTTTGCTTTCAGAAACTACCCGCAGTGCACTAATTAGAAAATTCTGTTCTAATAGGTCCATGTCCTTCTTGTAGTGGGGGCCCTAGAGTTTAACACAGTACTCAAAGTGTAGCCTCAACAGGGCTGAGTACAGGGGGACAATCATTTCCCTTGCCCTGCTGGCCATGCTATTTCTGACACTAGCCAGGATGCTGTTGGCCTTCTTGGCCTCCTGAGCACACCGCTGGCTCCTGTTCAGCCCCCTGCCCACCAATCCCCCCAGCTCCCTTCCTGCCAGGCAGCTTTCCAGCCTCTCTGCCCCCAGCCTGCAGCCTTGCATGGGGTTGTTGTGCCCCAAGTGCAGGACGCGGCACTTGGCCTTGTTGAACCTCGTACAGTTGGCCTCGGCCCATCGGTCCAGCCTATCCAGGTCCCTCTGCAGGCCTTCCTGCCCTCAGGCACATCAACACTCCTGTCCACCTTGGTATCCTCTGCCGGCTTGCTGAGGGTACATGCGATCCCCTCGCTGTGCACTGGGAGGTGGCAGGCGGAAGCACGGGAAGCGTCCTTGGGATGCACCGTGCCCTTCCCTCAGCCTGTTCTCCTGTTGGGGAGAGCGTGCAGCTCTGGGGCCAAAGGAAGGCCCTGGGCCCAGGCCCTGGGCTCTTCCCCATCCTTCCTGCATGCCCAGAGCCATGGGGATGTGCCTGCGGGCCCAGCTCTGCCCTGTGGCCCCAAGGGACGGACGATGGACTCAGGAGAGAGAGAGGCGCCGGTGCTGGGAGTGAGGTTCCAAGCACTTGGGGGCTTTAATCGGAAAGAGTGCTGTGCAGGGAAAGGCCATGCAGAAAAACTTCACAAGGACCCTGGCGTAACGTTGGGCCACAGGTGCGGGTGGGCCGATGGAGCCGTTTCTGCAGCGTGCTGAGGGCTGTGCAGGGATGGGTGCCCCCCCATGGGCAGGGCCACCCACCCCTGGGGCCGGAGCCCCCTCTTGCAGCCATGTCCCCAGGCTCTCCTCACGGCGCTGTCCCCAGGGTGCTGACGTCAACGTCATCATAGCCCGTGTCCCCGTGGGGCTGCGCCGGGGTGTCCCCGCCGTGGTGAGCAGGGGGCTCCTCCAGCACGGCTGCAGCATCGTCGTAGCCATCCGGGGGGCTGTACCTGGACTGGGCTGGGGGGGCTGTGCCAGGCAGGGAGGGGCCGGGGCTGAGGATGCAGCTGCAAGGGCCACATTTCCTCAGCTCCCCAGCACCACTGCTCGGCCACGGCCCCTCTCCTCGGTCCCCTGTGCCTTCCTGTCTCTGCTGAGTCCCCTTTCCCCTACCTGGGACCTCCCTCGGGTTGTGCTCCTCCTTGTTGCTATCCCAGTTCTCATCTTGCAGCTTCATGCCTGAGCCCTTCGACAGGGAGCCTGTTGTGGAGAACAGGGCACTGGGTGCTTGTCCAGGGATGGGGACAGCCCCAGGCCCCAGGGACAACCGTGCTCCCACCTGTGTGGCTGGGCACCTCCTGGTACTCGGGCATCAGGCTGTAATCCAGTTCTTCATACACGGCCTCAGAGCCGGGATCCGTGGCTCTGATGGGGCCTGAAAGGCAGTAGCATTGCATCGGCATCCCCCTCTGTCCTCCATGATCCCAGGGGAACCCCCAAGGCAGTGCCCACCTTGGCGTTGCACCCGTGCGCGGTGTGCCTGCACAGCCAGGGCTGCCAGGGCCAGGCCCAGCAACGTCCCCAGGAGCACGCACAGGACCGTGGGCACGGGCACGCTCCCCGACACTGCTGTCAGTGGGGCAACGCTGCTGGTGACACCTGCAGGGATGGCCACGGGCAGCGTGAGGCTGGGATCCGCACGGCAGCAGGAGCAGGGGTCAGTGGGCACGGGCAGAGCCACCTGTGCAAGCATCCCTGTGCTGGCAGCTCCTACCTGCAGTTGTGGTGGCCCCGCTCGTGCCCTCGGTGTCCTCGTCACAGGCGATGTGGGTGACCCCATCAGGACCGCAGGAGTGCAGGTGCCAAGGCGCCGAGGGGCAGCGCCAGAGCGAGGGGACCCCCTCCTGGCATTGCACCCAGCCCAGCCAGGCAGGGACCGAGCCCTGTGCATTGACGGCCTCCAGCCTCCCCCCGGTGCCACAGCCCAGCTGGCGGCAGACAACGTCAGCTGTGGCGGGGCTGGTGTCGTTGGCGCACACGCGGCCCCACGTCCCCTCGTGCAGCACCTCCAGGTGCCCGCTGCAGCTGCTGCTGCCCCCCGCCAGACGCAGCAGCCCTGCAACAACAGGGGACAGCGGGGTCACGGCACCTCACGGGGCAGCGCGCACCCCACGGGCAGTGGGGACTGCTCCCCAGCTCAGGGATCACAGTGCTCACCTGAGCACACGGCACCGGCACCACCGCCCCGGCGGCAGCCACGCCGTGCTGGGGCTGGGCAGTCCCAGAGAGCCGCCTCCGTCCCCGAGCAGCCCCCGGCACCCGGCCACAGCGTCCCCACGCCGGGCCCGAAGCGCTCAGAGCCGGGCGCCTCCAGGGCCCGTCCGCACCCCAGCTGGCGGCACACGACGTCGGCATGTGGCAGGTCCCAGGCGTCCTGGCAGACGGTGCCCCAGGTGCCCTCGCTGTACACCTCCACCCTGCCGGCGCAGCGCCCGGGGCCGCCCGCCAGCCTCAGCCGCCGGCTGCCTGCACGGGAGGGCCAGGATGGGGCTGGGGGCACCCGCTGGGCACCCGCGGCCCTTCCCGGCGCACTCACCTGAGCAGGCAACGGCCGCCTCTGTGGGGCTGTGGCTGGGCGCTGCGGCAGGCCCCGAGGCGTTGCACTGTGCCAGGCGCTCCTCGGTGCCAGCACACCGCAGCTCCTGCAGCTCCACAGGGCCCAAGCTGGCGGCTGGCACAGCGTAGACCTTCTCTGGCACACCACAGCCCAGCTGCCGGCACGCCACGGAGGCAGCTCGGTCATCCCACGGCCCCGCAGTCACACGGGCCCAGTGCCCGGGGCTTGTGGCCACCTCCAGCCGCCCGTCGCACCGGCTCTCCCCGTCCAGCAGCCGCAGGGGCTCAGCGGCGCCTGCAAGAGCCCGGCCATGCCGTGGGGACGGGCACTGCTCCCCGCCTGCCACGGGTCCCCGCGTTCCCTGCACCCACCTGAGCAGTTGACGGCGGCGGCGTGGCCAGGGGGGCAGGCGGGCTCCCCCAGCACCGCCACGGGGCACTCGCCCGGGTGCCGCTCGCTCCCGCTGCAGCTCAGGGCATCGTGCCGCAGCGACCCCGTCGCCGTGCCCTTCCCAAAATGGCCTCCTGGGGGCAGGGAGGCGGCGGGGCCGCAGCCCAGGTGGCGGCACAGGACGTGGGCGTCGGGCAGGTCCCAGGCGGTGGCACACAGGGGTGCCCATGTCCCCTGCTCCTCCACCTCCACCCGCCCGGCGCAGCCCGAGCCGCCATCCGCCAAACGGAAACCGGTGTAGGCTGCAGCGAAGAGAGGGCGCTGGGGGGGCAGCACAACAGCGACCCACTGGGCACCCCACTCTGCAAGGGTCCACCCCAGCCCCCCAGCCCCAGCACTTACGTGAGCAGACTATAGAAGCGGGGCCAGCACAGGACTGGCCGTGGGTCGGCCGCCGGGCACAGTTGGCGAGGAGTGGCTCGCTGCCGTTGCACTCAAAGGCGCCGTCCCAGAGCGGCCCCGTTGCTGCCCCAAAATGGCCGGCACCGGGGACGGCCACTGCCATGCCGCAGCCCAGCTCCCTGCACACCACCTGGGCGGCCTTGAGGTCCACGTGGCCGTGGCAGACGGTGGCCCAGGCGCGGCCCTGCCGCACCTCCAGCCGCCCCGAGCAGGCTCCGTCCCCTCCAGTCAGACGGGAGAACCCTGCCAGGAGAAGAGGGCTCCTGGGGCGGTTGCTGACAATGGGGCTCCCTGCAGCACCGCATGTCCCCAGCACTCACCTTGGCAGACCACAGCAGTGTCATAGACATGAGGGCCATTGTAGGGTCCCCAGCCCAGAATATGGCAGTCCCAAAGGGCCTTCTCATCCCCCTTACAGTTGATAAAGGCTAAGCTGATGGGACCGTCAGCTTGGCCAAAGAGGGAGCTGTGGTAGGCACCAAGAGCCGAGCCGCAGCCCATCTGCTGGCACACCACCTCGGCGTCCTCCATGTCCCACTCGTTGTCTGATACCATGCCCCAACGTCCCTGCAGCTTCACCTCCACTCTCCCCTCACAGGGTCCCCTGCCAGCTGCCAGACGCAGATCCACCGCCTCTGCACCAGGGACCAGCCTCAGTCCTGTCCTGGGGGTCCCAGCACGGCATCCCCAGCACCACCCCCCCCCCCCCTTACCTGTGCAGGTCACCCCCACATCCCACTTGTGGTCACAGAACGGCTGGCCCCAGCCAAAGTGGAAGCAGTCATGTAGATTTGCTTCAGTACCGTTGCAGGAGAAGGGGTGCAGCCAGATGCGTCCCTTGCCCTGCCCAAACGGGGCGTACGGGGATGCCCGGGCCACCGCACCGCAGCCCAGCTGCCGGCACACTATGCCAGCACCACGGTGGTCCCAGTCGAAGTCGTAGCTGCAGACGGAGCCCCACTCGCCCTCGTGCTTCACCTCCACCCGGCCGGCGCAGCGCCCGCCGCCATCCACCAGCCGCAGCTCCTCGCTGCCTGCGGGCAACCCCAGGGACCTTGCTGAGCCCGCGGGGTGCCTGCCCCACGGCTGCTCCCTGCCCCACCGCTTGCCCACTGCCCCACGGCCAGCCCCTGCCCCACGGCCAGCCCCACCACTCACCCCCGCAGAGCTGCACGCAGAGGAGCAGCCCCAGTGCTCTGGCAGGCACCATCCTGCCCCCAGTGCCAGACGCAGCCCCGCGGCGGGGAGGGGGATATATAGGCAGCCCCCGCTGGCAGGAGCCAATGGGGGCGGCGGAGGCACCTTGTGAGCCGCTATCAGGAGGGTTATCTGCTGCCTGCCGGGGCCCAGCCTCCAATAACCTGCTCTGTGCCCAAATATGAGACTCGCTCCGCTTCTGGCGTCATGCACCCACCCCCCCCCCCGTACCCTATGGGTTTTCAGCGCCTGTATGTCCTCAAGGGGAGCGAGCCTGTCTGGCACCCATGTCCCCTTGAGCTGGGGTTGGGGCTGTGCCCAAGGAGAGCAGGTCCCCTTGGGGACAGGAGAGGCCCCAGAATAGGGTCCTGCCTCAGAACATGGCCTCCCTCAGCACCCCTGTACTCAGCCTTTGTCGGGGGTTTAGGAAGCCTTGACCCACCTGGAACAAGTCTGGGGGTCACCGGGGAGAATCTGGTCTCTGTTCTGGCCCTGACACGTGCAGGAGGGACATCTCCAGCCCCTTGCAGTGGCTGGTGGCACAGGGCACAGGGCACAAGGGAGACGGTTTCCCCCACTCGGGGACCCAGCTTCAACACCGACCTCACGCAGCTGCTGGGCCACCTGCACTGCTGGCGATAGCATCGTGGCTTTGTGCAGCAGCGGGGATGCTACCAACGGGGCTTGGAGGCGAGGCTGAGCCCTAGGAAAATGTACGGACGAGAAGGACGAGGAGAAGACAGCCTGACGTTAGCAGCAGGCACAGAGACAGCCACAGAGCGCAGCTTGGTGTGGGGGGGTCCAGCTGCTGCAGGGCCAGCACAGAAGCCCCCAGCTTTAGAAGGGGCCAGGAGCAGGGGCCCAGCCCTCCCTGCCCGTGTCCCTGTGTGCAGCCCGGTGCTGGGGCAGGAGGAAGTGTGTGCCGGATGTGCAGGCATCGCTCAAAAGTGAAGCCCTGCCTGTACGCAGGGCCGGGACACAGGGCATTGCCCTTCTGGCACAGCCCCGCTGCAGGAGGAGCGCGTGGCAGCACGGCTCGCTGGGGACCGGGGGCTCCTGGGTCCACGGCTGCAGGGCCGGGCTCTGCCAAGGGGCTGCAGCTCCTGGGCTGCTCAGAAAGGCCCAGGCCGGGCTTCAGCCCACAGTACCTTGCCGTGCCGGCAAGCTGGGCACCCAGCCCCAAACCCCCTGGTGGGGAGGTCAGCCCCAGGAGCAGACTGGGAAGCGGCCACCCCAGCCTGGGGACCAGGCCCAGGGGACGTCCTCGGGGTGCCAGAGCAGCGCTGCTCTCCCCCCCCACCTCTTCCCTCTCTCGCTTTCTGCCCCGGGCAGCTCCAGCTCCAGCCCCGGGCAGCCAGGGCAGGAAGATAGGGCAGGCTGCGGCGAGCAGGCGCAGGCCTCGGCCCAAGGAGAGCTGCCCGGCCCTGCTCCACACACCACCGGCCCTTTCGTGCCCTCTTCTCCCTGCCCACCCTTGCTCCGGCTGCTCCCTTCCCCTGCACACCGCAGGCGGCCGCAGAGCTCTGCCCGCGACCTTCCTGCAGCTGAGCCTGCAGAGGGGTAGCCCACCAACTGCTGTGACGGGGCGGCTCAGGTCTGGCCGAGTGGAGGAGCCCGGGGCCCAGCACAGGCTGCGCTCCTCTTGGGCGTCTACCCACAGGGCCTGGACGATGGTGAGAGCGCACCCTCAGCAGGAGCCCTGTCCCTGGGGAAGAGCAGCCCCAGCACCAGGACCTGCTGCGGGCACCCAGCTGGAAAGCAGCTCGGCAGGAAGGGACCAGGGCTCCTGGTGGACACTGCGCGGGGCACGGGGCAGCTGCGTGCCCTTGCCGCTACCGGCATTCTTGGCTGCCTCAGGCACAGGGGTGCCAGCAGCTCCACAGAGGTGATCCTTCCCTCTGCTCAGTGCTGGGAGGCTGCTGCTGGAGCCCCCAGCTGTTACACACCGCCCAACCAGGACGAAGGGGACGGTGAAATATTCTCTCAGCAGGTGGGAGAAGACTCCCGAGAGCTAGACCTTGATCTCCGGGGGGACATGGACTTAGCAGGCATCTGCTGGAAATGTAAGACAGCGGGCAGGAAGCAGTCAGGGAGGTTCCTGGAGTGCATGGAAGAGAACTTCCTGATGCAGCCGCAGAGGGAGCCAAGTAGGGAAGGCGCCCTGCTGGGCCTTTTCCTTGTCAACAGCGGAGGGCTTGTGGGTGATGTGAAGGCTGGAGGCTATCTTGGCCCTAGTGATCAGGAATTCAGAATTTTTGATTCTGGGGCAAGTAAGGAGAGGGGTTAGCAGAACTGCCACCTTGGACTTCTGGAGGGCAGACTTCGGCCTGCTCTGGAGACTGGTTGGTGGAATCCCTTGGGAGGCAGTCCTGAAGGGAAAGGAGTCCAGGAATGCTGGACACTCTTTGAGAAGGGAGTCCTAAAGGCGCAGGAGCAGGCTGTCCCCATGTGCCAAAAGATGAGCCTGCAGGGAATAGGATGGGCCCGACTGAACAGAGCTGGGGCCTGAGCTCAGGGAAAAAAAAAAAAAAAAAAAGGAAAAAAAAAAAGAGAGAGCTTATGACCTTTGGAAGAAGAGGCCGGCCACTCAGGCGCATCGTCCAAAGATGTTGTGAACCTATGCAGGGAGAAAAGGAGAAGGGCCAAAGGCCAGCTGGAACTGAGTCTGGCTTCTGTCCCCAAGGACAATAGAAAATGCTTCTCTAGATACTCTAGCAACAAAAGGAGGATGAAGGAGAATCTCCGGCCTTTATTGGATGTGGGGGAAAAACACACTGACCAGAGATGAGGAAAAGGCTGAGGTACTTACTGCCTTCTTTGCCTTAGTCTTTAGCAGCAAGACCCGTGGTTTTCCATGTATCCAACCCCCTGAGCTGGAAGATAGGGACAGGGAGCAGAATGAAGCCCCCATAATCCACGAGGAAATGGTTAGTGACCTCCTGTACCACTGGGAAATGCACAATCTGAGTCTATGGGACCAGATAGGATCCACCCAAGCATACTGAGAGAGCTGGCAGAAGTGCTCAATAAGCCCTTTCCCATCTTTTATCAGCAGTCCTGGCTATCAGGGGAGGTCACAGTTGACTGGCTGATAGCAAATGTGACACACACCACCAAGAAAGGCCGGAAGGTGGATCCGGGGAACTACAGGCCCGTCAGTCTGACCCTAGTGTTGGGGAAGATCATGGAGCAGATTATCTCGAGTACAATCACTTGCACGGCACCCAGGTGATCAACAGAGAGGGAAATGATTGTCCCTCTCTATTAGGCCCTGGAGGGACTAGAACTCAAAAACTGTGTTCAGTTTTGTGCCCCTCACTACAAGAAGGACAGGCAGGTGCTGGAGTGTGTCCAAAGAAGGGCAGCAAAGCTGTTGAAGTGTCTAGAGAACAAGTCTTATGAGGAGTTGCTGAGAGCCGCTGAAAAAGGCCTGGAGAAAAGGAGGCTCAGGGGTGACCTTATCATGCTCTTGAAATACCTTAAAGGAGGCTGTAGGGAGGTGGGGGTCCGGCTCTTCTCCCAAACACATTGGGTGAGCCAAACTGGCCAAAGGGACACTGCATCCTATATGGCATCATGCTGAACAATAAAGACGGAGGGGGTGTGCTGGGGGGGACTGCTGCCTGGGGACAGGCTGGGCTTCGGTCAGAGCATATTGAGCAATTGCACTGTGCACCACTTGTTTCAAATCTATATACTTATTTATTTACTGCTATCATCATTATTATTTTCCCTTCACTTGCTGTCCTATTTAACTGTCTCATGACAGTAACCCATGAGTTTAACCTTTTTTTTTTTTTTTCTGAGTTCTCTGCCCCATCCCACTTGGGCAGGGGAGGGGAGCCAGTGAAGGGCTCTGTGGTACTCAGCTGCCTGCTGGGTTAAACGACAGCAACCTGCGCCAACTCAAGCAGCTGTGCTGGAAATTACCAATCACAACCATCATCTGAGAAAAGGAAGAAGTAAAACCCATAAAGAAACAGCTCACTACTAGCTTCTTAACCATCACATATCCTGAGGTTTAGCAGGTTGCTGTCTGGTCCAGGAAGGAGAGGGACAGGCGAATGCTGTTGCCTATTTTGCTGGGACAGGTTTTGTTTTCAGAAACTACTTGCAGTGCACTAATAAGAAAATTCTGTTCTAATAGGTCCATGTCCTTCTTGTAGTGGGGGCCCTAGAGTTTAACACAGTACTCAAAGTGTAGCCTCAACAGGGCTGAGTACAGGGGGACAATAATTTCCCTTGCCCTGCTGGCCATGCTATTTCTGACACTAGCCAGGATGCTGTTGGCCTTCTTGGCCTCCTGAGCACACTGCTGGCTCCTGTTCAGCTGCCTGCCCACCAATCCCCCCAGCTCCCTTCCCACCAGGCAGCTTTCCAGCCTCTCTGCCCCCAGCCTGCAGCCTTGCATGGGGTTGTTGTGCCCCAAGTGCAGGACGCGGCACTTGGCCTTGTTGAACCTCGAACAGCTGGCCTCGGCCCATCGGTCCAGGCTATCCAGGTCCCTCTGCAGAGCCTTTCTGCCCCCAGACACATCAACACTCCTGTCCACCTTGGTGTCCTCTGCCGGCTTGCTGAGGGTACATGCGATCCCCTCACTGTGCACTGGGAGGTGGCAGGCTGGAGCACAGGAAGCGTCCTTATGATGCACCGTGCCCTTCCCTCAGCCTGTTCTCCTGTTGGGGAGAGCGTGCAGCTCTGGGGCCAAAGGAAGGCCCTGGGCCCAGGCCCTGGGCTCTTCCCCATCCTTCCTGCGTGCCCAGAGCCATGGGGATGTGCCTGCGGGCCCAGCTCTGCCCTGTGGCCCCAAGGGACGGACGATGGACTCAGGAGAGAGAGAGGCGCCGGTGCTGGGAGTGAGGTTCCAAGCACTTGGGGACTTTAATCGGAAAGAGTGCTGTGCAGGGAAAGGCCATGCTGAAAAACTTCACAAGGACCCTGGCGTGACGTTGAGCCACGGGTGGGGGTGGGCCGATGGAGCCGTTTCTGCAGCGTGCTGAGGGCTGTGCAGGGATGGGTGGCCCCCATGGGCATGGCCACCCGTCCCTGGGGCCGGAGCCCCCTCTTGCAGCCATGTCCCCAGTGTCTCCTCACGGCGCTGTCCCCAGGGTGCTGACATCAACGTCATCATAGCCCGTGTCCCCATGGGGCTGCGCCGGGGTGTCCCCGCCGTGGGGAGAAGGGGGCTCCTCCAGCACGGATGCAGCATCGTCGTAGCCATCCGGGGGGCTGTGCCTGGACTGGGCAGGGGGTGCTGCGCCAGGCAGGGAGGGGCTGGGGCTGAGGACGCAGCTGCAAGGGCCACACTTCCTCAGCTCCCCAGCACCACTGCTTGGCCACAGCCCCTCTCCTCGGTCCCCTGTGCATTTCTGTCTCTGCTGAGTCCCCTTTCCCCTACCTGGGACCTCCCTCGGGTTCTGCTCCTCCTTATTGCTATCCCAGTTCTCATCTTGCAGCTTCATGCCTGAGCCCTTGCACAGGGAGCCTGCAGTGGAGAAGAGGGCACTGGGTGCTTGCCCAGGGATGGGGACAGCCCCAGGCCCCGGGGGCGACCATGCTCCCACCTGTGTGGCTGGGCACCTCCTGGTACTCGGGCATCAGGCTGTAATCCAGCTCTTCATACACGGCCTCAGAGCCGGGATCCGTGGCTCTTATGGGGCCTGAAAGGCAGTAGCATTGCATCGGCATCCCCCTCTGTCCTCCATGATCCCAGGGGAACCCCCAAGGCAGTGCCCACCTCGGCGTTGCACCCGTGCGCGGTGTGCCTGCACAGCCAGGGCTGCCAGGGCCAGGCCCAGCAACGTCCCCAGGAGCACGCACAGGACCGTGGGCACGGGCACGCTCCCCGACACTGCTGTCAGTGGGGCAACGCTGCTGGTGACACCTGCAGGGATGGCCAGGGGCAGTGTGAGGCCGGGATCCGCACGGCAGCAGGAGCAGGGGTCGGTGGGCACGGGCAGAGCCACCTGTGCAAGCATCCCCGTGCTGGCAGCGGCTACCTGCAGTTGTGGTGGCCCCGCTCGTTCCCTCGGTGTCCTCATCACAGGCAATGTGGGTGACCCCAGCGGGGCCGCAGGACTGCAGGTGCCAGGGCGCCGAGGGGCAGCGCCAGAGCGAGGGGGCCCCCTCCTGGCATTGCACCCAGCCCAGCCAGGCAGGGACCGAGCCCTGTGCGGGGACGGCCTCCAGCCTCCCCCCGGTGCCACAGCCCAGCTGGCGGCAGACAACGGCAGCTGTGGCGGGGCTGGTGTCGTTGGCGCACACGCGGCCCCACGTCCCCTCGTGCAGCACCTCCAGGTGCCCGCTGCAGCTGCTGCTGCCCCCCGCCAGACGCAGCAGCCCTGCAACAACAGGGGACAGCGGGGTCACGGCACCTCACAGAGCAGCGCGCACCCCACGGGCAGTGGGGACTGCTCCCCAGCTCAGGGATCACAGTGCTCACCTGAGCACACGGCACCGGCACCACCGCCCCGGCGGCAGCCACGCCGTGCTGGGGCTGGGCAGTCCCAGAGAGCCGCCTCCGTCCCCGAGCAGCCCCCGGCACCCGGCCACAGCGTCCCCACGCCGGGCCCGAAGCGCTCAGAGCCGGGCGCCTCCAGGGCCCGTCCGCACCCCAGCTGGCGGCACACAACGTCGGCATGTGGCAGGTCCCAGGCATCCTGGCAGATGGTGCCCCAGGTGCCCTCGCTGTACACCTCCACCCTGCCGGCGCAGCGCCCGGGGCCGCCCGCCAGCCTCAGCCGCCGGCTGCCTGCACGGGAGGGCCAGGATGGGGCTGGGGGCACCCGCTGGGCACCCGCGGCCCTTCCCGGCGCACTCACCTGAGCAGGCAACGGCCGCCTCTGTGGGGCTGTGGCTGGGCGCTGCGGTAGGCCCCGAGGCATTGCACTGTGCCAGGCGCTCCTCGGTGCCAGCACACCGCAGCTCCTGCAGCTCCACAGGGCCCAAGCTGGCGGCCGGCACAGCGTAGACCTTCTCTGGCACACCGCAGCCCAGCTGCCGGCACGCCACGGAGGCAGCTCGGTCATCCCACGGCCCCGCAGTCACACGGGCCCAGTGCCCGGGGCTTGTGGCCACCTCCAGCCGCCCGTCGCACCGGCTCTCCCCGTCCAGCAGCCGCAGGGGCTCAGCGGTGCCTGCAAGAGCCCGGCCATGCCGTGGAGACTGGCACTGCTCCCCGCCTGCCACGGGTGCCCGCGTCCCCTGCACCCACCTGAGCAGTTGACAGCGGCGGCATGGCCAGGGGGGCAGGCGGGCTCCCCCAGCACCGCCACGGGGCACTCGCCCGGGTGCCGCTCGCTCCCGCTGCACCTCAGGGCATCGCGCCGCAGCAGCCCCGTCGCTGTGCCCGTCCCAAAATGGCCTCCTGGGGGCAGGGAGGCGGCGGGGCCGCAGCCCAGGTGGCGGCACAGGACATGGGCGTCGGGCAGGTCCCAGGTGGTGGCACACAGGGCTCCCCATGTCCCCTGCTCCTCCACCTCCACCCGCCCGGCGCAGCCCGAGCCGCCATCCGCCAAACGGAAACCGGTGTAGGCTGCGGTGGAGAGAGGGTGCTTGGGAGGCAGCACAACAGGGACCCACTGGGCACATCACTCTGCAAGGGTCCACCCCAGCCCCCCAGCTCCAGCACTTACGTGAGCAGACGATAGCAGCGGGGCCAGCACAGGACTGGCCGTGGGTCGGCCGCCGGGCGCAGTTGGCGAGGAGTGGCTCGCTGCCGTTGCACTCAAAGGCGCCGTCCCAGAGCGGCCCCGTTGCTGCCCCAAAATGGCCGGCACCGGGGACGGCCAGTGCCATGCCGCAGCCCAGCTCCCTGCAGACCACCTGGGCGGCCTTGAGGTCCACGTGGCCGTGGCAGACGGTGGCCCAGGCGCGGCCCTGCCGCACCTCCAGCCGCCCCGAGCAGGCGCCGTCCCCTCCAGTCAGACGGGAGAACCCTGCCAGGAGAGGAGGGCTCCTGGGGCGGTTGCGGACGATGGGGCTCCCTGCAGCGCTGCATGTCCCCAGCTCTTACCTTTGCATACTACAGCGCTGTCATATTTAGTAGGGCTGGTATATGGTCCCCAACCCTGAATCTTGCAGTCCCAAAGGGCCTTCTCATTCCCGTCACAGTTGATAAAGGCTAAGCTGATGGGATCATCTCTTTGGCCAAATTGGGAGCCTTGGTAGGCGCCAGCGGCCGAGCCGCAGCCCATCTGCTGGCACACCACCTCAGCGTCCTCCATATCCCACTCGTCATCTGCCACCGTGCCCCAGCGTCCCCGCAGCTTCACCTCCACTCTCCCTTCACAGGGTCCCCTGCCAGCCGCCAGACGCAGCTCCAGCGCCTCTGTACCGGGTACCAGCCTCAGTCCAGTCCTGGGGGTCCTGGCACGGCATCCCCAGTACCACCACCCCCCCTTACCTGTGCAGGTCACCCCCACGTCCCACTCGTGGCTGCAGAAGTGTTTGCCCCAGCCAAAGTGGAAGCAGTCATGTAGATTTGCCTCAGTACCGTTGCAGAAGATTGGGTGCAGCCAGATGCGTCCCTTGCCCTGCCCAAACGGGGCGTACGGGGATGCCCGGGCCACCGCACCGCAGCCCAGCTGCCGGCACACCACGCCGGCGCCGCGGTGGTCCCAGTCGAAGTCGTAGCTGCAGACGGAGCCCCACTCGCCCTCGTGCTTCACCTCTACCCGGCCGGCGCAGCGCCCGCCGCCATCCACCAGCCGCAGCTCCTCGCTGCCTGCGGGCAACCCCAGGGACCTTGCTGAGCCCGCGGGGTGCCTGCCCCACGGCTGCTCCCTGCCCCACCGCTTGCCCACTGCCCCACGGCCAGCCCCTGCCCCACGGCCAGCCCCACCACTCACCCCCGCAGAGCTGCACGCAGAGGAGCAGCCCCAGTGCTCTGGCAGGCACCATCCTGCCCCCAGTGCCAGACGCAGCCCCGCGGCGGGGAGGGGGATATATAGGCAGCCCCCGCTGGCAGGAGCCAATGGGGGCGGCGGAGGCACCTTGTGAGCCGCTATCAGGAGGGTTATCTGCTGCCTGCCGGGGCCCAGCCTCCAATAACCTGCTCTGTGCCCAAATATGAGACTCGGCTCCGCTTCTGGCGTCATGGACACCCCCGCCCTCGCAATTGGGCTCCACGCTTGCATGTCCCCGAGGTGAGCCAGCCTGCCCAGCACCCGTGTTCCCCTGACCCCCAGCAGGAGCTGTACCCAAGGATAGGAGGTCCCTGCAGGGCCAGGGGTGTCCCCAGAACATGACCTCCCTCAGCACCCCAGCACTCAGCCTGTGTCAGGGGTGGCCTTGACCCACCTGGAAGAAGCCTGGGGGTCACCAGGGAGAATCAGGTCCCTGCGCTTTCCCTGACACATGCAGGAGAGATTTCTCCAGCTCCTTTCACTGGCCAGTGGCACAGGCACTCACTGCAGGTGCATACCCATGGCTCCTCGCCCTCCGAGCAGTGCACGTAGAAGGGGGGGCGGTTTCCCCACTTAGGGACCCAACATCGGCGTTGACCATATGCAGCTCCTGGGGCAGCTGCACTGCTAGCAATAGCATCGTGGCTTTGTGTAGCAGTGGGGATGCTGACAACGGGGCTTGGAGCCAAGGCTGAGCCCAAGGGACCTGCGTGGCTTCTTGGGCACTGAGCTGCAGCAGTGGATGCAGAAAGTCCACGTGTTACTTGTGTGCTGGATGCGCAGGTGGTGCTCAAAAGCGAAGCCCTGCCCGTACGCAGGGTCGGGACACAGGGCATTGCCCTTCTGGCACAGCCCCACTGCAGGAGGAGCGCATGGTGTCACGGCTCGCTGGGGACCGGGGGCTCCTGGGGCGACAACTGCAGGGTCGGGCTCTGCCAAGGGGCTGCAGCTCCCGGGCTGCTCAGAAAGCCCCGGGTCGGGCTTCAGCCTGCAGGACCGTGCCATGCTGGCAAGCTGGGCACCCAGCCCCAAACCCCCTGGTGGGGAGGTCAGCCCCAGGAGCAGTGTGGGAAGCGGCCACCCCAGCCTGGGGACCAGGCCCAGGCGATGTCCTCGGGGTGCCAGAGCAGCGCTGCTCTCCCCCCCCAGCTCCTCCTGCTTCTCGCTTTCTGCCCCGGGCAGCTCCAGCTCCAGCCCCGGGCAGCCAGGGCAGGAAGATAGGGCAGGCTGCAACGAGCAGGTGCAGGCCTCGGCCCAAGGAGAGCTGCCCAGCCCTGCTCCACACACCACCGGCCCTTTTGTGCCCTCTTCTCCCTGCCCACCCTTGCTCCGGCTGCTCCCTTCCCCTGCACACCGCAGGCGGCCGCGGAGCTCTGCCTGCGACCTTCCTGCAGCTGGGCCTGCAGAGGGGTATCCGAACAACTGCTGTGATGGGGTGGCTCAGGTCTGGCCGAGTGGAGGAGCCCGGGGCCCAGCACAGGCTGCGCTCCTCTTGGGCGTCTACCCACAGGGCCTGGACGATGGTGAGAGCGCACCTTCAGCAAGAGCACCGATGGCCCCATACAAGGGTACAGACTGGGGGCAGAGTAGCTGGAAAGCTGCCCAGCAGGAAGGGTGAACTCAACCCACGAGTTTAACCTTACTTTTTATAATTTTTTTAAAAAAATAAATTAAATTTAATTAAATTTTAATTTAATTTAATTTAATTTTTTTTCCCTCAGTTCCCTGCCCCATCCCAGTTGGGCAGAGGAGGGGAACCAGTGAAGGGCTCTGTGGTACTCAGCTGCCTGCTGGGTTAAACGACAGCAACTGCGTCAACTCAAGCAGCTGTGCTGGAAATTACCAATCACAACCATCATCTGAGAAAAGGAAGAAGCAAAACCCATAAAGAAACAGCTCACTACTAGCTTCTTAACCACCACGTATCCTGAGGTTTAGCAGGTTGCTGTCTGGTCCAGGAAGGACAAGGACAGGCGAATGCTGTTGCCTATTTTGCTGGGACAGGTTTTGCTTTCAGAAACTACCCGCAGTGCACTAATGAGAAAAGCAGAGCTGTGAAGAGCATTTTTGAAGGCTGCTTTCCGTATTAGGGCATATGATCTGATAGGCAGTGTGCTTCCCCAGAGTGAATTCAGTGCTTAAACAGATCAACTGCAGCTATTTGATGTTGCTTGTACCTGCGGTCGCTGGGGCAGGGACTCCTGTTTTCTCTTACTGACTCCTATTTAGAAGCCTGCAATGCTCCAGCAGCAGCAAAGCGACCATCCTAAAGGCAGCAGCTCATGAATGCTACAAGCTGCCAGCTCGTGCAGGGGGCTCCTTCCCGGCCTCCTGTCGGGCCGTTGTCAGCAGTCCCAAAGACCTCCCTGTGCACGCAGGAGGCGCGCAGGATCTGCCTTCGCTGTTGTGCTCTGCTCCTGCAGACACAGAAGGTGTCTGACAGCTCTCGTGCTCGCTCTCACTCTCTCTCCATAAACACAAAGAAGTGCCCACGTGCAGCACAGGCACACAGGCAGCCAGCTGCAGGGACACGATGAAGCAGAGTGGGGCCATCAGGGCCCTTGCAGATGGGGTAAGAGCCGGCCACTTTGCTGCTCCCGGCCTGCAGTTCCGTTGCCTCCAGGCCCTCTGCGTGTGAGCTCTGCTCTGGGTGCTGGAGGGAATCAAAGACTAGCTTAGGTTGTAACTCCAACCCCCTGCCGTAGGTAGGGATGCCACCTGCTAGGTAACTACGTTTGCCTCACTACCCTCACAGGGAAGAAGTTCCTCCTAATGTCTAATCTAAATCTATCCTCTTTTAGTATAAAACCATTCCCAATGGTTCCTGGCATTGCCTACCTGAGTAAAGAGTCCTTCTCCATCCTTTTTATAAGACCCCTTTAAGTATTGAAGGGTCGCAAGGAGGTCTCCCCAGAGCCTTCTCTTCTCCAGGCTGAACAGCCCCAGCTCACTCAGCCTTTCTTCATAGGAGAGCTGGTCCAGCCCCCTGATCACCTTTGCAGCCCTCCCCTGGACTCGCTCCAGCAGGGCCACATCTTTCTTGTGCTGGGGTCCCCGATCCAGGACGTTCCCCTTATCCAGCAGCAGTTCCCCTGCGGCCTGTGGAGAGGCCCCTGGTGGAGCAGGCTGTCCCCCTGCAGCCCATGGGTCCTACTTGGAGCAGATCTCCACGCTGCAGCCTGTGGAGTGGAGCCCACGCCGGAGCAGGGGGTCTGGGGGGAGCTGTCGCCCATGGGGACCCGAGCTGGAGCAGTTTTCTCCTGGGGGATGGACCCTGTTGTTTGGAGCCATGTGGGAGCCCCTGCAGAATCAGTTTGGGAAGGACGGCATCCCGTGGGAGGGACCCCACGTGGAGCAGGGGCAGAGAGTTACTGTGAAGGAGTGGCAGAGACGAAGCATCAGGGACTGACCGCAGCCCCCATTGCCTGTTCCCCTGCACCGATCAGGGGAGGATGTAGAAGAGGGTGGATGGGGGAAGGTGTTTTTACCTTCCTTTTAGTTCCTCACTCTTCTAGTCTGCTAATGATTGGAAAGAAATTATACTAATCTCTCTACACTGAGTCTGTATTGCCCATGCCGTAACTGGTGAGCAATCTCCCTGTTCTTAACTCAACACTTGAGCCCTTTCCATCATATTATCTCCCCTATTGTCATCAAGGAGGGCGAGTGAGAGAGCGGTTTTGGTGGAGCTCAGCTGCGTAGCAGGGTAAAACCACCACAGCAGAGCCCGGCCCTCTCTGCCGCTGTCTTCAGATATAAATATTTGAAAATGTAAAATGTATTTCAGTTTAATTAACATAATTAATATTCCTTTTTCTTCAGTTTTTGAGAAATGGCATTTGCTTTCCTTTGGGTTTTTACGCAAAACTCCCGTAGGTATATCAGAAAGCCTAGTGTAAAAAAAAAAATCAATCTTTTTATGACATACTCTTATATCTTCACGTGTGTTAACTTCAGCCTGACAGGTGCTATATCACTGGCTATATATCTGCATACATACACTTACACATACATATATATATATATATATATAAAAGCACCTCCAGTGCTTGGGAACTTCTGCCCTGAACAGGTGCAGAATCCTAAAACCCTAGTTAAATGTTTGAGAAAGGTGGGCCATCACCCTGGCAATTCCAAAGAGACAGAAATCACTACAACATGCAGCCATGCCAGCCCCTGCGAGAGGCCCTGTGGCTGGGCCCGAGAACCAACCCATGCCTCTCTCAGTCACCTCTGTCCACAAGACGAAACAATGGATGCCAAAGTCACCTCGTTTAGTAAGGGCAGAAACTCCTACTGAGAAGGAGGAGGAGGAGGAAGAGGATGAGGCAGTGAGGCAGGCTACTCCAAAGCAGGGCCATCACAAGAACAGGAGGAAGAATCACAGAATCATGGAATGTGCCGAGTTGGAAGGGACCCACAGAGATCATCAAGTCCAACTCCTGGGTCCTCAAAGGACCACCCAAAAATCAGACCATGTGTCTGAGAATGTTGTCCAAAGGCTTCTTGAACTGCAGCAGGCTCGGTGCTATGACCATGTCCCTGGGGAGCCTGTCCCAGTGCCCAACCACCCTCCCGGTAAAGAACCTTTCCCTAACCCCCAGCCTGACCCTCCCCTGTCCCAGCTCCATGCCATTCCCTCGGGTCCTGTCGCTGTCCCCAGAGAGCAGAGCTCAGCGCCTGCCCCTCCGCTCCCCTCGTGAGGGAGCTGCAGGCCGCCATGAGGCCTCCCCTCAGCCTGCTCTGCTCTGGGCTGAACAAACCAAGGGACCTCAGCTGCTCCTCACACGTCTTCTCCTCTACACCCTTAACCATCTCTGTAGCCCTCCTTTGGACACTCTCTAAGTTTTATGTCCTTATACCGTGGTGCCCAAACTGCACGCAGTGCTCGAGGTGAGGCTGCAGCAGGCAGAGCAGAGAAGGACAATCCCTTCCTTTGACCAGCGAGCAACGCCATGCCTGATGCACCCAGGGTGCAGTTGGCCCTCCTGGCTGCCAGGGCAGCAACTCCTCACATGTCTTCCCCTCTAGACCCTTTGCCATCTCTGGGGAATGCACTTGTTCTCCAGTTTTTTGGTGGACAATAAGTAGCACTGTTCCCCAGAGCTCAGCCCTAGGGCCAGTCCCGTTCAACATTTTTATCCATGATCCGGATGCAGGAGTGAAATGCATCCTCAGCAAGTTTGCTGATAACACTCAAGTGGGAGGTGCTGTTGCCTCCCTGCAGGGATGAGAGGCCATGATGCAGAGTCTCTGATGAAGAGTCCCTCCCCAGCTTTCCTGTAGTCCCCTTTAAGTAGTGGAAAGCCACTGGAAGGTCTCCCCGGAGCCTTCTCTTCTTCAGGCTGAACAACCCCAACTCTCTCAGCCTGTCTGCAGAGGAGAGCTGCTCCAGCCCTCTGATCACCCTCATGGCCTCCTCTGGACCGGTCCATGTCCTTCTTGTAGTGGGGGCCATAGAGTTGAATGCAGTACTCAAGGTGTAGCCTCAACAGGGACGAGTACAGAGGGACAATCACTTCCCTCGCCCTGCTGGCCACACCAGTTCTGATACTAGCCAGGAGGCTGTTGGCCCTCTTGGCCACGTCAGCACACCGCTGGCTCCTGTTCAGCTGCCTGCCCACCAATCCCCCCAGCTCCCTTCCCGCCGGGCAGCTTTCCAGCCACTGCCGCCAGCCTGCAGCCTTGCATGGGGTTGTTGTGCCCCAAGTGCAGGACGCGGCACTTGGCCTTGAACCTCGTACAGTTGGCCTCGGCCCATCGGTCCAGCCTATCCAGGTCCCTCTGCAGAGCCTTTCTGCCCCCAGGCACATCAACACTCCTGTCCACCTTGGTGTCCTCTGCCAGCTTGCTGAGGGTGCACGTGATCCCACTGCTGTGTCCTGGGAGGTGGTGCTGGGGGTGCTGTGGCAGGGGAAGTGTCCCTGGGAAGCGCCGTGCCCTTCCCTCAGCCTGTTCTCCAGGCGGGGAGAGCGTGCAGCTCTGGGGCCAAAGGAAGGCCCCGGGCCCAGGCCCTGGACTCTTCCCTGTCCTTCCCACATGCCCAAAGCTATGGGCCTGTGGGCCCAGCTCTGCCCCGTGGCCCCAAGGGACGGACGATGGACCCAGGAGAGAGAGAGGCGCCGGTGCTGGGAGTGAGGTTCCAAGCACTTGAGGGCTTTAATCAGAAAGACCGCTGTGCAGGGAAAGGCCATGCTGAAAAACTTCACAAGGACCCTGGCGTGACGTTGGGTCACGGGTGTGGGTGGGCCGATGGAGCCGTTTCTGCAGCGTGCTGAGGGCTGTGCAGGGATGGGTGCCCCCCCATGGGCAGGGCCACCCACCCCTGGGGCCGGAGCCCCCTCTTGCAGCCATGTCCCCAGGCTCTCCTCACGGCTCTGTCCCCAGGGTGCTGACGTAAACGTCGTCATAGCCCGTGTCCCCGTGGGGCTGTGCGGGGGCGTCCCCACAGTGGTGAGCAGGGGGCTCCTCCAGCACGGCTGCAGCATCGTCGTAGCCATCCTGGCGGTCTTGCTCAAGCTGGGCCGGGGGCGCTGCACCAGGCACAGAGGGGCCGGGGCTCAGGATGCAGCCACAAGGGCCGCATCCCCTCACCTCCCCAGCACCACTGCTCAGCTACGGCCCCTCTCCTTAGGTCCCCTGTGCTTTCCAGTCCATGCCATGTATGCCTTCCCCTACCTGGGGTCACCCTGAGGTCACTCTCCTCCTCATTGCCATCACACCTGTCATCCGCCAGCTTCATGCCAAAGCCCTTGCACAGGGAGCCTGCAGTGGAGAACTGGGCACTGGGGGCATGGCCAGGGATGGGGACAGCCCCAGGCCCCGGGGACGACCGTGCTCCCACCTGTTTGGCTGGGCACCTCCTGGTACTCGGGCATCAGGCTGTAATCCAGCTCCTCGTACACGGCCTCAGAGCCAGGATCCATGGCTCTGATGGGGCCTGAAAGGCAGTAGCATTGCATCGGCATCCGCCTCTATCCTCTGTGATCCCAGGGGAACCCCCAAGGCAGTGCCCACCTCGGCGTTGCACCCGTGCGCGGTGTGCCTGCACAGCCAGGGCTGCCAGGGCCAGGCACAGCAGCGTCCCCAGGAGCACGCACAGGACCGTGGGCACGGGCACGCTCCCTGACACTGCTCTCAGTGGGGCAACTCTTCTGGTGACACCTGCAGGGATGGCCAGGGGCAGTGTGAGGCTGGGATCCGCACGGCAGCAGGAGCAGGGGTCAGTGGGCACGGGCAGAGCCACCTGTGCAAGCATCCCCGTGCTGGCAGCTGCTACCTGCAGTTGTGGTGGCCCCGCTCGTTCCCTCGGTGTCCTCGTCACAGGCGATGTGGGTGACCCCATCAGGACCGCAGGAGTGCAGGTGCCAGGGCTCCGAGGGGCAGCGCCAGAGCGAGGGGGCCCCCTCCTGGCATTGCACCCAGCCCAGCCAGGCGGGGACCGAGCCCTGTGCGGGGACGGCCTCCAGCCTCCCCCCGGTGCCACAGCCCAGCTGGCGGCAGACAACGGCAGCTGTGGCGGGGCTGGTGTCATTGGCGCACACGCGGCCCCACGTCCCCTCGTGCAGCACCTCCAGGTGCCCACTGCAGCTGCTGCTGCGCCCCGCCAGACGCAGCAGCCCTGCAACAACAGGGGACAGGGGGGTCACGGCACCTCACAGAGCAGCGCGCACCCCACGGGCAGTGGGGATTGCTCCCCAGCTCAGGGATCACAGTGCTCACCTGAGCACACGGCACCGGCACCACCGCCCCGGCGGCAGCCACGCCGTGCTGGGGCTGGGCAGTCCCAGAGAGCCGCCTCCGTCCCCGAGCAGCCCCCGGCACCCGGCCACAGCGTCCCCACGCCGGGCCCGAAGCGCTCAGAGCCGGGCGCCTCCAGGGCCCGTCCGCACCCCAGCTGGCGGCACACGACGTCGGCATGTGGCAGGTCCCAGGCGTCCTGGCAGACGGTGCCCCAGGTGCCCTCGCTGTACACCTCCACCCTGCCGGCGCAGCGCCCGGGGCCGCCCGCCAGCCTCAGCCGCCGGCTGCCTGCACGGGAGGGCCAGGATGGGGCTGGGGGCACCCGCTGGGCACCCGCGGCCCTTCCCGGCGCACTCACCTGAGCAGGCAACGGCCGCCTCTGTGGGGCTGTGGCTGGGCGGTGCGGCAGGCCCCGAGGCATTGCACTGTGCCAGGCGCTCCTCGGTGCCAGCACACCGCAGCTCCTGCAGCTCCACAGGGCCCAAGCTGGCGGCCGGCACAGCATAGACCTTCTCTGGCACACCGCAGCCCAGCTGCCGGCACGCCACGGAGGCAGCTCGGTCATCCCACGGCCCCGCAGTCACATGGGCCCAGTGCCCGGGGCTTGTGGCCACCTCCAGCCGCCCGTCGCAGCGGCTCTCCCCGTCCAGCAGCCGCAGGGGCTCAGCGGTGCCTGCAAGAGCCCGGCCATGCCATGGGGACGGGCACTGCTCCCCGCCTGCCACAGGTGCCCGCGTCCCCTGCACCCACCTGAGCAGTTGACGGCGGCGGCATGGCCAGGGGGGCAGGCGGGCTCCCCCAGCACCGCCACGGGGCACTCGCCCGGGTGCCGCTCGCTCCCGCTGCAGCTCAGGGCATCGCGCCGCAGCGGCCCCGTCGCCGTGCCCGTCCCAAAATGGCCTCCTGGGGGCAGGGAGGCGGCGGGGCCGCAGCCCAGGTGGCGGCACAGGACGTGGGCGTCGGGCAGGTCCCAGGCGGTGGCACACAGGGCTCCCCATGTCCCCTGCTCCTCCACCTCCACCCGCCCGGCGCAGCCCGAGCCGCCATCCGCCAAACGGAAACCGGTGTAGGCTGCGGTGGAGAGAGGGCGCTGGGGGGGCAGCACAACAGCGACCCACTGGGCACATCACTCTGCAAGGGTCCACCCCAGCCCCCCAGCCCCAGCACTTACGTGAGCAGACGATAGAAGCGGGGCCAGCACAGGACTGGCTGTGGGTCGGCCGCCGGGCGCAGTTGGCGAGGAGTGGCTCGCTGCCGTTGCACTCAAAGGCGCCGTCCCAGAGCGGCCCCGTTGCTGCCCCAAAATGGCCGGCACCGGGGACGGCCACTGCCATGCCGCAGCCCAGCTCCCTGCACACCACCTGGGCGGCCTTGAGGTCCACGTGGCCGTGGCAGACGGTGGCCCAGGCGCGGCCCTGCCGCACCTCCAGCCGCCCCGAGCAGGCGCCGTCCCCTCCAGTCAGACGGGAGAACCCTGCCAGGAGAGGAGCGCTCTTGGGGCGGATGCGGACGAGGGGGCTCCCTGCAGAACCACATGTCCCCAGCACTCACCTTGGCAGACCACAGTGCTCTCGTGTTTAATTGGGCTGGTATATGGTCCCCAACCCTGAATCTTGCAGTCCCAAAGGGCCTTCTCGTTTCCGGTACAGTTGATAAAGGCTAAGCTGATTGGACCTTCCGCTTGGCCAAACCGGGAGCTGTGGTAGGCACCAGCGGCCGAGCCACAGCCCATCTGCTGGCACACCACCTCGGCGTCCTCCATGTCCCAGGGATAGTCCGCCACCGTGCCCCAGCGTCCCCGCAGCTTCACCTCCACTCTCCCCTCACAGGGTCCCCTGCCAGCCGCCAGACGCAGCTCCACCGCCTCTGTACCGGGCACCAGCCTCAGTCCAGTCCTGGGGGTCCCAGGACGGCATCCCCAGTACCACCACCCCTCCTCACCTGTGCAGGTCACGCCCACGTCCCACTCGTGGCCACAGAAGTGCTGGCCCCAGCCAAAGTGAGGGCATTCCTCCAAGGTGGCCTCAGAGCCATGGCAGAAGAAGGGGTGCAGCCAGATGCGTCCCTTGCCCTGCCCAAACGGGGCGTACGGGGATGCCCGGGCCACCGCACCGCAGCCCAGCTGCCGGCACACCACGCCGGCGCCGCGGTGGTCCCAGTCAAAGTCGTAGCTGCAGACGGAGCCCCACTCGCCCTTGTGCTTCACCTCCACCCGGCCGGCGCAGCGCCCGCCGCCATCCACCAGCCGCAGCTCCCCGCTGCCTGCGGGCAACCCCAGGGACCTTGCTGAGCCCGCGGGGTGCCTGCCCCACGGCTGCTCCCTGCCCCACCGCTTGCCCACTGCCCCACGGCCAGCCCCTGCCCCACGGCCAGCCCCACCACTCACCCCCGCAGAGCTGCACGCAGAGGAGCAGCCCCAGTGCTCTGGCAGGCACCATCCTGCCCCCAGTGCCAGACGCAGCCCCGCGGCGGGGAGGGGGATATATAGGCAGCCCCCGCTGGCAGGAGCCAATGGGGACGGCGGAGGCACCTTGTGAGCCGCTATCAGGAGGGTTATCTGCTGCCTGCCGGGGCCCAGCCTCCAATAACCTGCTCCGTGCCCAAATATGAGACTCGGCTCCGCTTCTGGCGTCATGCACCCCCCCCGCCTCCCCACTGGGGCTCAGCACCCAGATGTCCTCAAGGGGAGCCAGCCAGCACATCACCCATGTCCCCCTGAGCTGGGGTTGGGGCTGTGCCTAAGGAGAGCAGGTCCCCGTGGGGAAAGGAGTGGCCCCAGAATAGGGTCCTGCCTCAGAACATGGCTTCCCTCAGCATCCCAGTACTCAGCCTTTGTCAGGGGGTTGGGGAAGCCTTGACCCACCTGGAACAAGCCTGGGGGTCACCGGGGAGAATCTGGTCTCTGTTCTAGCCCTGACACGTGCAGGAGGGACATCTCCAGCCCCTTGCAGCGGCTGGTGGCACAGGGCACAAGGGGGACGGTTTCCCCCACTCGGGGACCTGGCGTCGGCACTGACCGCACGCAGCTGCTGGGCCACCTGCACTGCTGGCGATAGCATCGTGGCTTTGTGCAGCAGCGGGGATGCTACCAACGGGGCTCGGAGCCGAGGATGAGCCCTAGGGACCCGCACAGCTTCTTGGGGACTGAGCTTCAGCATTGATAGCAGACAGTCCATGTGATACTTGCGCTGGGGGCAGAAAGAATGAGCCCCAGAGTGGGAGGAGGAAGAGGAGGAGGCAGTCTGACCCTAGCAGCAGGCACAGGGACAGCCACAGAGCTTGGTGCGGGGGGTCCAGCTGCTGCAGGGCCAGCACAAAAGCCCCCAGCTTTAGAAGGGGCCAGGAGCAGGGGCCCAGCCCTCCCTGCCTGTGTCCCTGTGTGCAGCCCGGTGCTGGGGCAGGAGGAAGTGTGTGCCGGATGTGCAGGCGCTGCTCAAAAGCGAAGCCCTGCCCGTACGCAGGGCCGGGACACAGGGCATTGCCCTTCTGGCACAGCCCCACTGCAGGAGGAGCGCGTGGCAGCACGGCTCGCTGGGGACAGGGGGCTCCTGGGTCCACGGCTGCAGGGTCGGGCTCTGCCAAGGGGCTGCAGCTCCCGGGCTGCTCAGAAAGGCCCGGGCCGGGCTTCAGCCTGCAGGACCTTGCCGTGCTGGCAAGCTGGGCACCCAGCCCCAAACCCCCTGGTGGGGAGGTCAGCCCCAGGAGCAGTGTGGGAAGCTGCCGCCCCAGCCTGGGGTCCAGGCCCAGGTGATGTCCTCGGGGTGCCAGAGCAGCGCTGCTCTCCCCCCCGAGCTCCTTCCGCTTCTCGCTTTCTGCCCCAGGCAGGTCCAGCTCCAGCCCTGGGCAGGCAGGGCAGGAAGATAAGACAGGCTGCGGCAAGCAGGCACATGCCTCGGCCCAAGGAGTGCTGCCCAGCCCTGCTCCACACACCACCAGCCCTTTCATGCCCTCTGTTTTATGTATTTATTTATTTTTCTGAGTTCTCTGCCCCATCCCACTTGGGCAGGGGAGGGGAACCAGTGAAGGGCTCTGTGGTACTCAGCTGCCTGCTGGGTTAAACGACAGCAACCTGCGCCAACTCAAGCAGCTGTGCTGGAAATTACCAATCACAACCATCATCTGAGAAAAGGAAGAAGCAAAACCCATAAAGGAACAGCTCACTACCAGCTTCTTAACCACCACGTATCCTGAGGTTTAGCAGGTTGCTGTCTGGTCCAGGAAGGACAAGGACAGGCGAATGCTGTTGCCTATTTTGCTGGGACAGGTTTTGCTTTCAGAAACTACCCGCAGCGCACTAATGAGAAAAGCAGAACTGTGAAGAGCATTTTTGAAGGCTGCTTTCCATATCAGGGCATATGATCTGATAGGCAGTGTGCTTCCCCAGAGTGAATTCAGTGCTTAAACAGATTAACTGCAGCTATTTGATGTTGCTTGTACCTGCGGTCGCTGGGGCAGGGACTCCTGGTTTCTCTTACTGACTCCTATTTAGAAGCCTGCAGTGCTCCAGCAGCAGCAAAGCGACCATCCTAAAGGCAGCAGCTCATGAATGCTACAAGCTGCCAGCTCGTGCAGGGGACTCCTTCCAGGCATCCTGTCGGGCCGTTCTCGGCAGTCCCAAAGACCTCCCTGTGCACGCAGGAGGCGCGCAGGATCTGCCTTCGCTGTTGTGCTCTGCTCCTGCAGACACAGGAGGGGTCTGACAGCTCTCTTGTGCTCGCTCTCACTCTCTCCATAAACACAAAGAAGTGCCCACGTGCAGCACACGCACACAGGCAGCCAGCTGCAGGGACACGATGAAGCAGAGTGGGGCCATCAGGGCCCTTGCAGATGGGGTAAGAGCCGGCCACTTTGCTGCTCCTGGCTCGCAATGCCCTTACCTCCGGCCTCCGACTGCATGTGAGCTCTGCTCTGGGTGCTGGAGAGAATCAAAGAGTGGCTTGGGTTGGAGGTGGTGTTAAAGATCATCTAACTCCAACACCCTTCCATAGGCAGGGATGCCACCGACTAGGTCAGGTTGGCCAAGGCCCCCTCCAGCCTGGCCTTGAACACCTCCAGGAACGGGGTATCCACAACTTCTCCTGGCAACCTCTTCCAGTGGTTCACTACCCTTACAAGGAAGAAGTTTCTCCTGACGTCAAACCTAAAAGAGCATCTAACTCCAACCCCCTGCCATAGGCAGGGATGCCACCCAAACAGACAGCCAAAGCTGCCACCAGCTGACCCCAAGGGAAGGGCTGATGGGGTGGTGTTGGTGGGGCCACAAGCAACAGCAAGGATGCTCCAGGCACGGAGCCATGTTGGAGCAGTTCTTGAAGAGCTGCTGCCTGTGGGCAGTCCCCGCAGGCTCAGTTCGGGAAGGACGGCATCCCGTGGGAGGGACGCACATGGAGCAGGGGCAGAGAATGACCGTGAAGGAGTGGCAGAGACGAAGCATCAGGGACTGACCGCAGCCCCCATTGCCTGTTCCCCTGCACCGATCGGGGGAGGATGTAGAAGAGGGTGGATGGGGGAAGGTGTTTTTACCTTCCTTTTAGTTCCTCACTCTTCTAGTCTGCTAATGATTGGAAAGAAATTATATTAATCTCTCTACACTGAGTCTGTATTGCCCATGCCGTAACTGGTGAGCAATCTCCCTGTCCTTAACTCAACCCTTGAGCCCTTTCCATCATATTATCTCCCCTATTGTCATCAAGGAGGGCGAGTGAGAGAGCGGTTTTGGTGGAGCTCAGCTGCGTAGCAGGGTAAAACCACCACAGCAGAGCCCGGCCCTCTCTGCCGCTGTCTTCAGATATAAATATTTGAAAATGTAAAATGTATTTCAGTTTAATTAACATAATTAATATTCCTTTTTCTTCAGTTTTTGAGAAATGGCATTTGCTTTCCTTTGGGTTTTTACGCAAAACTCCCGTAGGCATATCAGAAAGCCTAGTGTAAAAAAAAAAATCAATCTTTTTATGACATACTCTTATATCTTCACGTGTGTTAACTTCAGCCTGACAGGCGCTATATCACTGGCTATTTATCTGCACACATACACTTACACTTACATATATATATATATATATAAAAGCACCTCCAATGCTTGGGAACTTCTGCCCTGAACACGTGCAGAATCCTAAAAACCTAGATAAATGTTTGAGAAAGGTGGGCCATCACCCTGGCAATTCCAAAGAGACAGAAATCACTACAACATGCAGCCATGCCAGCCCCTGCGAGAGGCCCTGCGGCTGGGCCCGAGAACCAACCCATGCCTCTCTCAGTCACCTCTGTCCACAAGACGAAACAATGGATGCCAAAGTCACCTCGTTTAGTAAGGGCAGAAACTCCTACTGAGAAGGAGGAGGAGGAGGAAGAGGATGAGGCAGTGAGGCAGGCTACTCCAAAGCAGGGCCATCACAAGAACAGGAGGAAGAATCACAGAATCATGGAATGTGCCGAGTTGGAAGGGACCCACAGAGATCATCAAGTCCAACTCCTGGGTCCTCAAAGGACCACCCAAAAATCAGACCATGTGTCTGAGAATGTTGTCCAAAGGCTTCTTGAACTGCAGCAGGCTCGGTGCTATGACCATGTCCCTGGGGAGCCTGTCCCAGTGCCCAACCACCCTCTGAGTGCAGAACCTTTCCCTCACACTCAGCCTGACCCTCCCCTGTCCCAGCTCCATGCCGTTCCCTCGGGTCCTGTCGCTGTCCCCAGAGAGCAGAGCTCAGCGCCTGCCCCTCCGCTCCCCTCGTGAGGGAGCTGCAGGCCGCCATGAGGCCTCCCCTCAGCCTGCTCTGTGTGGGCTGAACAAACCAAGGGACCTCAGCTGCTCCTCACACGTCTTCTCCTCTACACCCTTAACCATCTCTGTAGCCCTCCTTTGGACACTCTCTAAGTTTTATGTCCTTATACCGTGGTGCCCAAACTGCACGCAGTGCTCGAGGTGAGGCTGCAGCAGGCAGAGCAGAGAAGGACAATCCCTTCCTTTGACCAGCGAGCAACGCCATGCCTGATGCACCCAGGGTGCAGTTGGCCCTCCTGGCTGCCAGGGCAGCAACTCCTCACATGTCTTCCCCTCTAGACCCTTTGCCATCTCTGGGGAATGCACTTGCTTCTCCAGTTGTTTGGTGGACAATAAGTAGCACTGTTCCCCAGAGCTCAGCTCTAGAGCCAGTCCCGTTCAACAATTTTATCCATGATCCGGATGCAGGAGTGAAATGCATCCTCAGCAAGTTTGCTGATAACACTCAAGTGGGAGGTGCTGTTGCCTCCCTGCAGGGATGAGAGGCCATGATGCAGAGTCTCTGATGAAGAGTCCCTCCCCAGCTTTCCTGTAGTCCCCTTTAAGTAGTGGAAAGCCACTGGAAGGTCTCCCCGGAGCCTTCTCTTCTTCAGGCTGAACAACCCCAACTCCCTCAGCCTGTCTGCAGAGGAGAGCTGCTCCAGCCCTCTGATCACCCTCATGGCCTCCTCTGGACCGGTCGATGTCCTTCTTGTAGTGGGGGCCCTAGAGCTGAACACAGTACTCAAGGTGTAGCCTCAACAGGGACGAGTACAGAGGGACAATCACTTCCCTCGCCCTGCTGGCCACACCAGTTCTGATACAAGCCAGGAGGCTGTTGGCCCTCTTGGCCACGTCAGCACACCGCTGGCTCCTGGTCAGCCGCCTGCCCACCAATCCCCCCAGCTCCCTTCCCGCCAGGCAGCTTTCCAGCCTCTCTGCCCCCAGCCTGCAGCCTTGCATGGGGTTGTTGTGCCCCAAGTGCAGGACGCGGCATTGGCCTTGTTGAACCTCGTACAGTTGGCCTCGGCCCATCGGTCCAGCCTATCCAGGTCCCTCTGCAGAGCCTTTCTGCCCCCAGGCACATCAACACTCCTGTCCACCTTGGTGTCCTCTGTCAGCTTGCTGAGGGTGCACGTGATCCCACTGCTGTGTCCTGGGAGGTGGTGCTGGGGGTGCTGTGGCAGGGGAAGTGTCCCTGGGAAGCGCCGTGCCCTTCCCTCAGCCTGTTCTCCAGGCGGGGAGAGCGTGCAGCTCTGGGGCCAAAGGAAGGCCCCGGGCCCAGGCCCTGGGCTCTTCCCTGTCCTTCCCGCATGCCCAAAGCTATGGGCCTGCGGGCCCAGCTCTGCCCCATGGGACAAAGTGACAGAAGATGGACCCAGGAGAGAGAGAGGCACTGGTGCTGGGAGTGAGGTTCCAAGCACTTGAGGGCTTTAATCAGAAAGAGTGCTGTGCAGGGAAAGGCCATGCTGAAAAACTTCACAAGGACCCTGGTATGATGTTGGGTCACGGGTGTGGGTGGGCCGATGGAGCCGTTTCTGCAGCGTGCTGAGGGCTGTGCAGGGATGGGTGCCCCCCCATGGGCAGGGCCACCCGTCCCTGGGGCCAGAGCCCCCTCTTGCAGCCATGTCCCCAGGCTCTCCTCACGGCGCTGTCCCCAGGGTGCTGACATCAACGTCATCATAGCCCGTGTCCCCATGGGAGTGCGCCGGGGTGTCCCCGCCGTGGGGAGCGGGGGCCTCCTCCGGCACAGCCGCAGCATCGTCGTAGCCATCCGGGAGGCTGTGCCCAGGCTGGGCCTGGGGGGCTGCACCAGGCATGGAGGGGCCGGGGCTGAGGACGCAGCCGCAAGGGCCACACTTCCTCAGCTCCCCAGCACCACTGCTTGGCCACGGCCCCTCTCCTCGGTCCCCTGTGCCTTCCTGTCTTTGCTGAGTGCCCCTTCCCCTACCTGGGACCTCCCTCGGGTTGTGCTCCTCCTTATTGCTATCCCAGTTCTCATCTTGCAACTTCATGCCTGAGCCCTTGGACTGGGAGCCTGCAGTGGAGAAGAGGGCACTGGGTGCTTGTCCAGGGATGGGACAGCCCCAGGCCCCGGGGAAGACCGTGCTCCCACCTGTGTGACTGGGCACCTCCTGGTACTCGGGCATCAGGCTGTAATCCAGCTCCTCGTACACGGCCTCAGAGCCAGGATCCATGGCTCTGATGGGGCCTGAAAGGCAGTAGCATTGCATCGGCATCTGCCTCTATCCTCTATGATCCCAGGGGAACCCCCAAGGCAGTGCCCACCTCGGCGTTGCACCCGTGTGCGGTGTGCCTGCACAGCCAGGGCTGCCAGGGCCAGGCCCAGCAACGTCCCCAGGAGCACGCACAGGACCGTGGGCACAGGCACGCTCCCTGACACTGCTCTCAGTGGGGCAACACTGCTGGTGACACCTGCAGGGATGGCCAGGGGCAGTGTGAGGCTGGGATCTGCACGGCAGCAGGAGCAGGGGTCAGTGGGCACGGGCAGAGCCACCTGTGCAAGCATCCCCGTGCTGGCAGCTGCTACCTGCAGTTGTGGTGGCACCGCTCGTTCCCTCGGTGTCCTCATCACAGGCAATGTGGGTGACCCCGTCAGGACCGCAGGACTGCAGGTGCCAGAGTGCCGAGGGGCAGCGCCAGAGCGAGGGGACCCCCTCCTGGCATTGCACCCAGCCCAGCCAGGCGGGGACCGAGCCCTGTGCGGGGACGGCCTCCAGCCTCCCCCTGGTGCCACAGCCCAGCTGGCGGCAGACAACGGCAGCTGTGGCGGGGCTGGTGTCGTTGGCGCACACGCGGCCCCACGTCCCCTCGTGCAGCACCTCCAGGTGCCCGCTGCAGCTGCTGCTGCCCCCCGCCAGACGCAGCAGCCCTGCAACAACAGGGGACAGCGGGGTCACGGCACCTCACAGAGCAGCGCGCACCCCACGGGCAGTGGGGACTGCTCCCCAGCTCAGGGATCACAGTGCTCACCTGAGCACACGGCACCGGCACCACCGCCCCGGCGGCAGCCACGCCGTGCTGGGGCTGGGCAGTCCCAGAGAGCCGCCTCCGTCCCCGAGCAGCCCCCGGCACCCGGCCACAGCGTCCCCACGCCGGGCCCGAAGCGCTCAGAGCCGGGCGCCTCCAGGGCCCGTCCGCACCCCAGCTGGCGGCACACGACGTCGGCATGTGGCAGGTCCCAGGCGTCCTGGCAGACGGTGCCCCAGGTGCCCTCGCTGTACACCTCCACCCTGCCGGCGCAGCGCCCGGGGCCGCCCGCCAGCCTCAGCCGCCGGCTGCCTGCACGGGAGGGCCAGGATGGGGCTGGGGGCACCCGCTGGGCACCCGCGGCCCTTCCCGGCGCACTCACCTGAGCAGGCAACGGCTGCCTCTGTGGGGCTGTGGCTGGGCGCTGCGGCAGGCCCCGAGGCGTTGCACTGTGCCAGGCGCTCCTCGGTGCCAGCACACCGCAGCTCCTGCAGCTCCACAGGGCCCAAGCTGGCGGCTGGCACAGCGTAGACCTTCTCTGGCACACCGCAGCCTAGCTGCCGGCACGCCACGGAGGCAGCTCGGTCATCCCACAGCCCCGCAGTCACACGGGCCCAGTCCCCGGGGCTTGTGGCCACCTCCAGCCGCCCGTCGCACCGGCTCTCCCCGTCCAGCAGCTGCAGGGGCTCAGCGGCGCCTGCAAGAGCCCGGCCATGCCATGGGGACGGGCACTGCTCCCCGCCTGCCACGGGTGCCCGCGTCCCCTGCACCCACCTGAGCAGTTGACGGCGGCGGCATGGCCAGGGGGGCAGGCGGGCTCCCCCAGCACCGCCACGGGGCACTCGCCCGGGTGCCGCTCGCTCCCGCTGCAGCTCAGGGCATCGCGCCGCAGCGGCCCCGTCGCCGTGCCCGTCCCAAAATGGCCTCCTGGGGGCAGGGAGGCGGCGGGGCCGCAGCCCAGGTGGCGGCACAGGACGTGGGCGTCGGGCAGGTCCCAGGCGGTGGCACACAGGGCTCCCCATGTCCCCTGCTCCTCCACCTCCACGCGCCCGGTGCAGCCCGAGCCGCCATCCGCCAAACGGAAACCGGTGTAGGCTGCGGTGGAGAGAGGGCGCTAAGGGGGCAGCAGAGCAGGGACCCACTGGGCACATCACTCTGCAAGGGTCCACCCCAGCCCCCCAGGCCCAGCACTTACGTGAGCAGATGATAGAAGCGGGGCCAGCACAGGACTGGCCGTGGGTCGGCCGCCGGGCGCAGTTGGCGAGGAGTGGCTCGCTGCCGTTGCACTCAAAGGCGCCATCCCAGAGCGGCCCCGTTGCTGCCCCAAAATGGCCGGCACCGGGGACGGCCAGTGCCATGCCGCAGCCCAGCTCCCTGCAGACCACCTGGGCGGCCTTGAGGTCCACGTGGCCGTGGCAGACGGTGGCCCAGGCACGGCCCTGCCGCACCTCCAGCCGCCCCGAGCAGGCGCCGTCCCCTCCAGTCAGACGGGAGAACCCTGCCGGGAGAGGAGGGCTCCTGGGGCGGATGCGGACGAGGGGGCTCCCTGCAGCACCGCATGTCCCCAGCACTCACCTTGGCAGACCACAGCCCTGTTGTATTTTGTAATTCTGGTATATGGTCCCCAACCCTGAATCTTGCAGTCCCAAAGGGCCTTCTCGTTTCCGGTACAGTTGATAAAGGCTAAGCTGATGGGACCTTCCGCTTGGCCAAAGAGGGAGCTGTGGTAAGCACCAGCGGCCGAGCCACAGCCCATCTGCTGGCACACCACCTCGGCGTCCTCCATGTCCCATGGATAGTCCGCCACCGTGCCCCAGCGTCCCCGCAGCTTCACCTCCACTCTCCCCTCACAGGGTCCCCTGCCAGCCACCAGACGCAGCTCCACCGCCTCTGTACCGGGCACCAGCCTCAGTCCAGTCCTGGGGGTCCCAGCACGGCATCCCCAGCACCACCACCCCTCCTCACCTGTGCATGTCACGCCCACATCCCACTTGTGGCCGCAGAAGTGTTTGCCCCAGCCAAAGTGGAGGCACTCCTCCAAGGTGGCTTCTGTCCCAAGACAGAAGATTGGATGCAGCCAGATGCGTCCCTTGCCCTGCCCAAACGGGGCGTACGGGGATGTCCGGGCCACCGCACCGCAGCCCAGCTGCCGGCACACCACGCCAGCGCCGCGGTGGTCCCAGTCGAAGTCGTAGCTGCAGACGGAGCCCCACTCGCCCTCGTGCTTCACCTCCACCCGGCCGGCGCAGCGCCCGCCGCCATCCACCAGCCGCAGCTCCCCGCTGCCTGCGGGCAACCCCAGGGGCCTTGCTGAGCCCGCGGGGTGCCTGCCCCACGGCTGCTCCCTGCCCCACCGCTTGCCCACTGCCCCACGGCCAGCCCCTGCCCCACGGCCAGCCCCACCACTCACCCCCGCAGAGCTGCACGCAGAGGAGCAGCCCCAGTGCTCTGGCAGGCACCATCCTGCCCCCAGTGCCAGACGCAGCCCCGCGGCGGGGAGGGGGATATATAGGCAGCCCCCGCTGGCAGGAGCCAATGGGGGCGGCGGAGGCACCTTGTGAGCCGCTATCAGGAGGGTTATCTGCTGCCTGCCAGGGCCCAGCCTCCAATAACCTGCTCCGTGCCCAAATATGAGACTCGGCTCCGCTTCTGGCGTCATGCACCCCCCCCGCCTCCCCACTGGGGCTCAGCACCCAGATGTCCTCAAGGGGAGCCAGCCAGCACATCACCCGTGTCCCCCTGAGCTGGGGTTGGGGCTGTGCCTAAGGAGAGCAGGTCCCCGTGGGGAAAGGAGTGGCCCCAGAATAGGGTCCTGCCTCAGAACATGGCCTCCCTCAGCATCCCAGTACTCAGCCTTTGTCAGGGGGTTGGGGAAGCCTTGACCCACCTGGAACAAGCCTGGGGGTCACCGGGGAGAATCTGGTCTCTGTTCTGGCCCTGACACGTGCAGGAGGGACATCTCCAGCCCCTTGCAGCGGCTGGTGGCACAGGGCACAAGGGGGACGGTTTCCCCCACTCGGGGACCTGGCGTCGGCACTGACCGCACGCAGCTGCTGGGCCATCTGCACTGCTGGCGATAGCATCGTGGCTTTGTGCAGCAGCGGGGATGCTACCAACGGGGCTCGGAGCCGAGGCTGAGCCCTAGGGACCCGCACAGCTTCTTGGGGACTGAGCTTCAGCATTGATAGCAGACAGTCCATGTGATACATGCTCTGGGGGCAGAAAGAAGGAGCCCCAAAGTGGGAGGAGGAGGAGGAGGAGGCAGTCTGACCCTAGCAGCAGGCACAGGGACAGCCACAGAGCTTGGTGCGGGGGGTCCAGCTGCTGCAGGGCCAGCACAAAAGCCCCCAGCTTTAGAAGGGGTCAGGAGCAGGGGCCCAGCCCTCCCTGCCCGTGTCCCTGTGTGCAGCCCGGTGCTGGGGCAGGAGGAAGTGTGTGCCGGATGTGCAGGCGCTGCTCAAAAGCGAAGCCCTGCCCGTACGCAGGGCCGGGACACAGGGCATTGCCCTTCTGGCACAGCCCCACTGCAGGAGGAGCGCGTGGCAGCACGGCTCGCTGGGGACCGGGGGCTCCTGGGTCCATGGCTGCAGGGTCGGGCTCTGCCAAGGGTCTGCAGCTCCCGGGCTGCTCAGAAAGGCCCGGGCCGGGCTTCAGCCTGCAGGACCTTGCCATGCTGGCAAGCTGAGCACCCAGCCCCAAACCCCCTGGTGGGGAGGTCAGCCCCAGGAGCAGAGTGGGAAGCTGCCGCCCCAGCCTGGGGTCCAGGCCCAGGTGATGTCCTCGGGGTGCCAGAGCAGCGCTGCTCTCCCCCCCGAGCTCCTTCCGCTTCTCGCTTTCTGCCCCAGGCAGCTCCAGCTCCAGCCCCGGGCAGCCAGGGCAGGAAGATAGGACAGGCTGCGGCAAGCAGGCACATGCCTCGGCCCAAGGAGTGCTGCCCAGCCCTGCTCCACACACCACCAGCCCTTTCATGCCCTCTGTTTTATGTATTTATTTATTTTTCTGAGTTCTCTGCCCCATCCCACTTGGGCAGGGGAGGGGAGCCAGTGAAGGGCTCTGTGGTACTCAGCTGCCTGCTGGGTTAAACGACAGCAACCTGCGCCAACTCAAGCAGCTGTGCTGGAAATTACCAATCACAACCATCATCTGAGAAAAGGAAGAAGCAAAACCCATAAAGGAACAGCTCACTACCAGCTTCTTAACCACCACGTATCCTGAGGTTTAGCAGGTTGCTGTCTGGTCCAGGAAGGGAAAGGACAGGTGAATGCTGTTGCCTATTATGCTGGGACAGGTTTTGCTTTCAGAAACTACCCGCAGCGCACTAATGAGAAAAGCAGAGCTGTGAAGAGCATTTTTGAAGGCTGTTTTTCGTATTAGGGCATATGATCTGATAGGCAGTGTGCTTCCCCGGAGTGAATTCGGTGCTTAAACAGATTAACTGCAGCTATTTGATGTTGCTTGTACCTGCGGTCGCTGGGGCAGGGACTCCTGTTTTCTCTTACTGACTCCTATTTAGAAGCCTGCAATGCTCCAGCAGCAGCAAAGCGACCATCCTAAAGGCAGCAGCTCATGAATGCTACAAGCTGCCAGCTCGTGCAGGGGGCTCCTTCCTGGCCTCCTGTCGGGCCGTTCTCAGCAGTCCCAAAGACCTCTCTTTGCACGCAGGAGGCGCGCAGGATCTGCCTTCGCTGTTGTGCTCTGCTCCTGCAGACACAGGAGGGGTCTGACAGCTCTCTTGTGCTCGCTCTCACTCTCTCCATAAACACAAAGAAGTGCCCACGTGCAGCACACGCACACAGGCAGCCAGCTGCAGGGACACGATGAAGCAGAGTGGGGCCATCAGGGCCCTTGCAGATGGGGTAAGAGCCGGCCACTTTGCTGCTCCTGGCTCGCAATGCCCTTACCTCCGGCCTCCGACTGCATGTGAGCTCTGCTCTGGGTGCTGGAGAGAATCAAAGAGTGGCTTGGGTTGGAGGTGGTGTTAAAGATCACCTAACTCCAACACCCTTCCATAGGCAGGGATGCCACCGACTAGGTCAGGTTGGCCAAGGCCCCCTCCAGTCTGGCCTTGAACACCTCCAGGAACGGGGTATCCACAACTTCTCCTGGCAACCTCTTCCAGTGGTTCACTACCCTTACAAGGAAGAAGTTTCTCCTGACGTCAAACCTAAAAGAGCATCTAACTCCAACCCCCTGCCATAGGCAGGGATGCCACCCAAACAGACAGCCAAAGCTGCCACCAGCTGACCCCAAGGGAAGGGCTGCTGGGGTGGTGTTGGTGGGGCCACAAGCAACAGCAAGGATGCTCCAGGCACGGAGCCATGTTGGAGCAGTTCTTGAAGAGCTGCTGCCTGTGGGCAGTCCCCGCAGGCTCAGTTCGGGAAGGACGGCATCCCGTGGGAGGGACGCACATGGAGCAGGGGCAGAGAATGACCGTGAAGGAGTGGCAGAGACGAAGCATCAGGGACTGACCGCAGCCCCCATTGCCTGTTCCCCTGCACCGATCGGGGGAGGACGTAGAAGAGGGTGGATGGGGGAAGGTGTTTTTAGCATGCTTTTAGTTCCTCACTCTTCTAGTCTGCTAATGATTGGAAAGAAATTATATTGATCTCTCTACACGGATCTGTATTGCCCGTGCCGTAACTGGTGAGCAATCTCCCTGTCCTTAACTCAACCCTTGAGCCCTTTCCATCATATTATCTCCCCTATTGTCATCAAGGAGGGCGAGTGAGAGAGCGGTTTTGGTGGAGCTCAGCTGCGTAGCAGGGTAAAACCACCACAGCAGAGCCCGGCCCTCTCTGCCGCTGTCTTCAGATATAAATATTTGAAAATGTAAAATGTATTTCAGTTTAATTAACATAATTAATATTCCTTTTTCTTCAGTTTTTGAGAAATGGCATTTGCTTTCCTTTGGGTTTTTACGCAAAACTCCCGTAGGCATATCAGAAAGCCTAGTGTAAAAAAAAAAATCAATCTTTTTATGACATACTCTTATATCTTCACGTGTGTTAACTTCAGCCTGACAGGCGCTATATCACTGGCTATTTATCTGCACACATACACTTACACATACATATATATATATATATATATATAAAAGCACCTCCAATGCTTGGGAACTTCTGCCCTGAACACGTGCAGAATCCTAAAACCCTAGTTAAATGTTTGAGAAAGGTGGGCCATCACCCTGGCAATTCCAAAGAGACAGAAATCACTACAACATGCAGCCATGCCAGCCCCTGCGAGAGGCCCTGCGGCTGGGCCCGAGAACCAACCCATGCCTCTCTCAGTCACCTCTGTCCACAAGACGAAACAATGGATGCCAAAGTCACCTCGTTTAGTAAGGGCAGAAACTCCTACTGAGAAGGAGGAGGAGGAGGAAGAGGATGAGGCAGGCTACTCCAAGGCAGGGCCATGTGGCCATGGCAGGAGGAAGAATCACAGAATCATGGAATGTGCCGAGTTGGAAGGGACCCACAAGGATCATCAAGTCCAACTCCTGGGTCCTCAAAGGACCACCCAAAAATCAGACCATGTGTCTGAGAATGTTGTCCAAAGGCTTCTTGAACTGCAGCAGGCTCGGTGCTATGACCATGTCCCTGGGGAGCCTGTCCCAGTGCCCAACCACCCTCCCGGTAAAGAACCTTTCCCTCACACCCAGCCTGACCCTCCCCTGTCCCAGCTCCATGCCGTTCCCTCGGGTCCTGTCGCTGTCCCCAGAGAGCAGAGCTCAGCGCCTGCCCCTCCGCTCCCCTCGTGAGGGAGCTGCAGGCCGTCATGAGGCCTCCCCTCAGCCTGCTCTGCTCTGGGCTGCACAAACCAAGGGACCTCAGCTGCTCCTCACACATCCTCCCCTATAGACCCTTAACCATCTCTGGGGAATGCGCTTGCTTCTCCAGGTGTTTGGTGGCCAGTAACTAGCGCTGTTCCCCAGAGCTCAGCTCTAGGGCCAGTCCCGTTCAACATTTTTATCCATGATCCGGATGCAGGAACGGAATGCATCCTCAGCAAGTTTGCTGATAACACTCAAGTGGGAGGTGCTGTTGCCTCCCTGCAGGGATGAGAGGCCATGATGCAGAGTCTCTGATGAAGAGTCCTTCCCCAGCTTTCCTGTAGTCCCCTTTAAGTAGTGGAAAGCCACTGGAAGGTCTCCCCGGAGCCTTCTCTTCTTCAGGCTGAACAACCCCAATTCTCTCAGCCTGTCTGCAGAGGAGAGCTGCTCCAGCCCTCTGATCACCCTCATGGCCTCCTCTGGACCGGTCCATGTCCTTGTTGTAGTGGGGGCCCTAGAGCTGAACACAGTACTCAAGGTGTAGCCTCAACAGGGACGAGTACAGAGGGACGATCACTTCCCTCGCCCTGCTGGCCACAACAGTTCTGATACTAGCCAGGAGGCTGTTGGCCCTCTTGGCCACGTCAGCACACCGCTGGCTCCTGTTCAGCCGCCTGCCCACCAATCCCCCCAGCTCCCTTCCCGCCAGGCAGCTTTCCAGCCTCTCTGCCCTCAGCCTGCAGCCTTGCATGGGGTTGTTGTGCCCCAAGTGCAGGACGCGGCACTTGGCCTTGAACCTCGTACAGTTGGCCTCGGCCCATCAGTCCAGCCTATCCAGGTCCCTTTGTAGAGCCTTTCTGCCCTCAGGCACATCAACACTCCTGTCCACCTTGATGACCTCTGCTGGCTTGCTGAGGGTGCATGCGATCCCCTCGCCGTGCCCCGGGCAGGTGGCGCTGTGGGTGCTGGGGCAGGGGAACTGTCCCTGGGACTTGCCATGCCATTCCCTAGGCCTGTTCTCCTGGCTGGGAGAGCGTGCATCTCTGGGGCCAATGGAAGGCCCCGGGGCCAGGCCCTGGGCTCTTCCCCATCCTTCCTGCATGCCCAGAGCCATGGGGATGTGCCTGCGGGCCCAGCTCTGCCCTGTGGCCCCGAGGGACAGACGACGGGCCCAGGAGAGAGAGAGGCGCCGGTGCTGGGAGTGAGGTTCCAAGCACTTGGGGACTTTAATCAGAAAGAGTGCTGTGCAGGGAAAAGCCATGCAGAAAAACTTCACAAGGACCCTGGCATGACGTTGGGCCACGGGTGCGGGTGGGCCGATGGAGCCGTTTCTGCAGTGTGCTGAGGGCTGTGCAGGGATGGGTGCCCCCCCATGGGCATGGCCACCCGTCTCTGGGGCCGGAGCCCCCTCTTGCAGCCATGTCCCCAGTGTCTCCTCACGGCACTGTCCCCAGGGTGCTGACATCAACGTCGTCATAGCCCGTGTCCCCGTGGCACTGCGCCGGGGCGTCCCCGCTGTGGGGAGCGGGGGACTCCTCCGGCACGGCTGCAGCATCATCATAGCCATCCAGGGGGCTGTGCCTGGACTGGACTGGGGGGGCTGTGCCAGGCATGGAGGGGGCGGGGCTGAGGATGCAGCCACAAGGGCCACATCCCCTCACCTCCCCAGCACCACTGCTTGGCCATGACCCTTCTCCTTGGGTCCCCTGTGCCTTTCCGTCCATGCCGAGTTCCACTTCCCCTACCTGGGGCTGCCCCTGTGTCGTTCTCGTCCTCATTGCCATCCCTGCTGTTTATCGTCAGATTCATGCCTGAGCCCTTCGACAGGGAGCCTGAGGTGGTGAATGGGGCGTTAGGTGCTCGGCCTGGGATGGAGACAGCCCCAAGCCCCGGGGAAAACAATGCTCCCACCTGTGTTGCTGGGCACCTCCTGGTACTCAGGCATCAGGCTGTAATCCAGCTCCTCGTACACGGCCTCAGAGCCAACGTCCGTGGCTTTGACAGGGTCTGCAAGGAAGTACACGTGGCAAAGGCATGATCCACTGTTCCCCACAGCCCCATGGAGACTCCCAAAGTAGCACCCACCTTGGCGCTGCACCCGTGCGTGGTGTGCCTGCACAGCCAGGGCTGCCAGGGCCAGGCACAGCAGCGTCCCCAGGAGCACGCACAGGACCGTGGGCACAGTCACACTCCCCGACACTGCTGTCAGTGGGGCAACGCTGCTGGTGACACCTGCAGGGATGGCCAGGGGCAGCGTGAGGCCGGGATCCGCACGGCAGCAGCGGCAGTGGGCTGTGGGCACGGGCAGAGCCACCTGTGCAAGCATTCCTGTGCTGGCAGCTGCTACCTGCAGTTGTGGTGGCCCCGCTCGTTCCCTCGGTGTCCTCATCACAGGCGATGTGGGTGACCCCGTCAGGACCGCAGGACTGCAGGTGCCAGGGCGCCGACGGGCAGCGCCAGAGTGAGGGGGCCCCCTCCTGGCATTGCACCCAGCCCAGCCAGGCGGGGACCGAGCCCTGTGTGGGGACGGCCTCCAGCCTCCCCCTGGTGCCACAGCCCAGCTGGCGGCAGACAACGGCAGCTGTGGCGGGGCTGGTGTCGTTGGCGCACACGCGGCCCCACGTCCCCTCGTGCAGCACCTCCAGGTGCCCGCTGCAGCTGCTGCTGCCCCCCGCCAGACGCAGCAGCCCTGCAACAACAGGGGACAGGGGGGTCACGGCACCTCACAGAGCAGCGCGCACCCCACGGGCAGTGGGGACTGCTCCCCAGCTCAGGGATCACAGTGCTCACCTGAGCACACGGCACCGGCACCACCGCCCCGGCGGCAGCCACGCCGTGCTGGGGCTGGGCAGTCCCAGAGAGCCGCCTCCGTCCCCGAGCAGCCCCCGGCACCCGGCCACAGCGTCCCCACGCCGGGCCCGAAGCGCTCAGAGCCGGGCGCCTCCAGGGCCCGTCCGCACCCCAGCTGGCGGCACACGACGTTGGCATGTGGCAGGTCCCAGGCGTCCTGGCAGACGGTGCCCCAGGTGCCCTCGCTGTACACCTCCACCCTGCCGGCGCAGTGCCCGGGGCCGCCCGCCAGCCTCAGCCGCCGGCTGCCTGCACGGGAGGGCCAGGATGGGGCTGGGGGCACCCGCTGGGCACCCGCGGCCCTTCCCGGCGCACTCACCTGAGCAGGCAACGGCCGCCTCTGTGGGGCTGTGGCTGGGCGCTGCGGCAGGCCCCGAGGCGTTGCACTGTGCCAGGCGCTCCTCGGTGCCAGCACACCGCAGCTCCTGCAGCTCCACAGGGCCCAAGCTGGCAGCCGGCACAGCGTAGACCTTCTCTGGCACACCACAGCCCAGCTGCCGGCACGCCACGGAGGCAGCTCGGTCATCCCACGGCCCCGCGGTCACATGGGCCCAGTCCCCGGCGCTTGTGGCCACCTCCAGCCGCCCGTCACACCGGCTCTCCCCGTCCAGCAGCCGCACGGGCTCAGCGGCGCCTGCAAGAGCCCGGCCATGCCATGGGGACAGGCACTGCTCCCCGCCTGCCACGGGTGCCCGCGTCCCCTGCACCCACCTGAGCAGTTGACGGCGGCGGCATGGCCAGGGGGGCAGGCGGGCTCCCCCAGCACCGCCACGGGGCACTCGCCCGGGTGCCGCTCGCTCCCGCTGCAGCTCAGGGCATCGCGCCGCAGTGACCCCATCGCCGTGCCCGTCCCAAAATGGCCTCCTGGGGGCAGGGAGGCGGCGGGGCCGCAGCCCAGGTGGCGGCACAGGACGTGGGCGTCGGGCAGGTCCCAGGCGGTGGCACAGAGGGATCCCCATGTCCCCTGCTCCTCCACCTCCACCCGCCCGGCGCAGCCCGAGCCGCCATCCGCCAAACGGAAACCGGTGTAGGCTGCGGTGGAGAGAGGGCGCTAAGGGGGCAGCAGAGCAGGGACCCACTGGGCACATCACTCTGCAAGGGTCCACCCCAGCCCCCCAGCCCCAGCACTTACGTGAGCAGACGATAGAAGCGGGGCCAGCACAGGACTGGCTGTGGGTCGGCCGCCGGGCGCAGTTGGCGAGGAGTGGCTCGCTGCCGTTGCACTCAAAGGCGCCGTCCCAGAGCGGCCCCGTTGCTGCCCCAAAATGGCCGGCACCGGGGACGGCCACTGCCATGCCGCAGCCCAGCTCTCTGCAGACCACCTGGGCGGCCTTGAGGTCCACGTGGCCGTGGCAGACGGTGGCCCAGGCGCGGCCCTGCCGCACCTCCAGCCGCCCCGAGCAGGCGCCGTCCCCTCCAGTCAGACGGGAGAACCCTGCCAGGAGAGGAGGGCTCCTGGGGCGGATGCGGACGATGGGGCTCCCTGCAGCACCACATGTCCCCAGCTCTCACCTTGGCAGACCACAGCAGTGTCATACTTATGTGGGCTCTTATAGGGTCCCCAGCCCAAAATGTTACAGCTCCATAAGGCCTTCTCATTGCCATTACAGTCGACAACAGCAAAGCTGAGAGGACCGTCAGCTTGGCCAAAGAGGGAGCTGTGATAGGCACCAGCGGCCGAGCCGCAGCCCATCTGCTGGCACACCACCTCGGCGTCCTCCATATCCCACTTGTCATCTGCCACCGTGCCCCAGTGTCCACGCAGTTTCACCTCCACTCTCCCCTCACAGGGTCCCCTGCCAGCCGCCAGACGCAGCTCCAGCGCCTCTGCACCAGGGACCAACCTCAGTCCAGTCCTGGGGGTCCCAGCACGGTATCCCCAGTACCACCACCCCGCCTCACCTGTGCAGGTCACGCCCACATCCCGGTCATGGTCGCAGAAGTGCTTGCCCCAGCCATAATGAGGACAGTCCTGCAAGGTGGCCTCAGAGCCACGGCAGAAGAAGGGGTGCAGCCAGATGCGTCCCTTGCCCTGCCCAAACGGGGCGTACGGGGATGCCCGGGCCACCGCACCGCAGCCCAGCTGCCGGCACACTATGCCAGCACCACGGTGGTCCCAGTCGAGGTCGTAGCTGCAGACGGAGCCCCACTCGCCCTCGTGCTTCACCTCCACCCGGCCGGCGCAGCGCCCGCCGCCATCCACCAGCCGCAGCTCCCCGCTGCCTGCGGGCAACCCCAGGGACCTTGCTGAGCCCGCGGGGTGCCTGCCCCACGGCTGCTCCCTGCCCCACCGCTTGCCCACTGCCCCACGGCCAGCCCCTGCCCCACGGCCAGCCCCACCACTCACCCCCGCAGAGCTGCACGCAGAGGAGCAGCCCCAGTGCTCTGGCAGGCACCATCCTGCCCCCAGTGCCAGACGCAGCCCCGCGGCGGGGAGGGGGATATATAGGCAGCCCCCGCTGGCAGGAGCCAATGGGGGCGGCGGAGGCACCTTGTGAGCCGCTATCAGGAGGGTTATCTGCTGCCTGCCAGGGCCCAGCCTCCAATAACCTGCTCCGTGCCCAAATATGAGACTCGGCTCCGCTTCTGGCGTCATGCACCCCCCCCGCCTCCCCACTGGGGCTCAGCACCCAGATGTCCTCAAGGGGAGCCAGCCAGCACATCACCCATGTCCCCCTGAGCTGGGGTTGGGGCTGTGCCCAAGGAGAGCAGGTCCCCTTGGGGACAGGAGAGGCCCCAGAATAGGGTCCTCCCTCAGAACATGGCCTCCCTCAGCACCCCAGTACTCAGCCTTTGTCGGGGGTTTAGGAAGCCTTGACCCACCTGGAACAAGCCTGGGGGTCTCCAGGGAGAATCTGGTCTCTGTGCTAGCCCTGCCACATGCAGGAGGGACATCTCCAGCCCCTTGCAGCGGCTGGTGGCACAGGGCACAAGGGGGACGGTTTCCCCCACTCAGGGACCTGGCGTCGGCACCGACCTCATGCAGCTGCTGGGCCATCTGCACTGCTGGCGATAGCATCGTGGCTTTGTGCAGCAGCAGGGATGCTACCAACGGGGCTCGGAGCCGAGGCTGAGCCCTAGGGACCTGCACGGCTTCTTGGGCAGTGAGGGGAACGAGGAGGAGAAGACAGCCTGACCTTAGCTGCAGGCACAGAGACAGCCACAGAGTGCAGCATGGTGTGGGGGGGGTCCAGCTGCTGCGGGGCCAGCACAGAAGCCCTCAGCTTTAGAAGGGGCCAGGAGCAGGGGCCCAGCCCTCCCTGCCCGTGTCCCTGTGTGCAGCCCGGTGCTGGGGCAGGAGGAAGTGTGTGCCGGATGCGCAGGCATCGCTCAAAAGTGAAGCCCTGCCCGTATGCAGGGCCGGGACACAGGGCATTGCCCTTCTGGCACAGCCCCACTGCAGGAGGAGCGCGTGGCAGCACAGCTCGCTGGGGACCGGGGGCTCCTGGGTCCACGGCTGCAGGGTCGGGCTCTGCCAAGGGGCTGCAGCTCCCGGGCTGCTCAGAAAGGCCCGGGCCGGGCTTCAGCCTGCAGGACCTTGCCGTGCTGGCAAGCTGGGCACCCAGCCCCAAACCCCCTGGTGGGGAGGTCAGCCCCAGGAGCAGACTGGGAAGCGGCCGCCCCAGCCTGGGGACCAGGCCCAGGGGACGTCCTCGGGGTGCCAGAGCAGCGCTGCTCTCCCCCCCCCCAGCTCCTCTAGATTCTCGCTTTCTGCCCCGGGCAGCTCCAGCTCCAGCCCCGGGCAGCCAGGGCAGGAAGATAGGACAGGCTGCGGCGAGCAGGCGCAGGCCTTGGCTCAAGGAGAGCTGCCCAGCCCCACTCCACTTGTCACCAGCCCTTTTGTGCTCTCTTTTTTTTTTTCCTCAATTCTCTGCCCCATCCCACTTGGGCAGGGGAAGGGAGCCAGTGAAGGGCTCTGTGGTACTCAGCTGCCTGCTGGGTTAAACGACAGCAACCTGCGCCAACTCAAGCAGCTGTGCTGGAAATTAACAATCACGACCATCATCTGAGGAAAGAAAGAAGCAAAACCCATAAAGGAACAGCTCACTACTAGCTTCTTAACCACCACGTATCCTGAGGTTTAGCAGGTTGCTGTCTGGTCCAGGAAGGACAGGGACAGGCGAATGCTGTTGCCTATTATGCTGGGACAGGTTTTGCTTTCAGAAACTACCCGCAGCGCACTAATGAGAAAAGCAGAGCTGTGAAGAGCATTTTTGACGGCTGCTTTCCATATTAGGGCATATGATCTGATAGGCAGTGTGCTTCCCCAGAGTGAATTCAGTGCTTAAACAGATTAACTGCAGCTATTTGATGTTGCTTGTACCTGTGGTCGCTGGGGCAGGGACTCCTGTTTTCTCTTACTGACTCCTATTTAGAAGCCTGCAATGCTCCAGCAGCAGCAAAGCGACCATCCTAAAGGCAGCAGCTCATGAATGCTACAAGCTGCCAGCTCGTGCAGGGGGCTCCTTCCTGGCCTCCTGTCGGGCCGTTCTCGGCAGTCCCAAAGACCTCCCTGTGCACGCAGGAGGCGCGCAGGATCTGCCTTCGCTGTTGTGCTCTGCTTCTGCAGACACAGGAGGGGTCTGACAGCTCTCTTGTGCTTTCTCTTTCTCTCCATGAGCACAAGAGAAGTGCCCACGTGCAGCACAGGCACACAGGCAGCCAGCTGCAGGGACACAATGAAGCAGAGCAGGGCCATCAGGGCCCCTTTTCTGCTCCCGGCCTGCAGTGCCCTCGCCTTGGGCCCCGACTGCGTGTGAGCTCTGCTCTGGGTGCTGGGGTGAATCAAAGAGTGGCTTGGGTTGGAGGGGATGTTAAAGATCATCCAACTCCAACCCGCTGCCATAGGCAGGGATGCCACCCAAACAGACAGCCAAAGCTGCCACCAGCTGACCCCAAGGGAAGGGCTGCTGGGGTGGTGTTGGTGGGGCCACAAGCAGCAGCAAGGATGCTCCAGCCACCGTGCCATAGCTCTGGAGGGAGCAGAAGTGGCAGCTGGGGCTTATGGGGTCATGTCAGCTACAAGGGGAGGAAGTCGAACGCCATCCAGGAAAGAAAGGGACGCATCTTGTTTTAGATATCTTTATTTTGTGGCAGCCTAGGTCGAGGACTGAGAGCCTCCCCGTTGTTCCTTGCAGTCCTGGCTGGCACTTCTGCAGGGTGCCTGTCTAGTGCTGCCATCGGGGCGGTCTCTTGCGAGGCTGGGGATAGTCCTGGGGGCTGCTGTCGGCCTTACTCTTCAAGGGGCACCGGGGCCCCCCAGGCGAGTGGTCCCTGCCCCGGCCAGGGACGTAGGGGCTGGGCCTGCTGCCCTTGGAAGACGGCCCTGCTGCCGCTGCCTGTCCCGGCCCCTCCTGTGGTGGCTCCCTTCCTCCTCTGCGGTGACAGGGGTGGCCGCAGGGCTGTCCTCCTTCCCCCCGGCAGCACGGGCATCCCGGCGCTCCCGCTGCCAGTGCACCCCAGTTCTGTACAGCTCTGCAGCGACGGTGACGAGCAGTGCCACGAAGGGCACCGTGTGGCTGTGGAGGGAAGGCTGCAGCTGCCGCACCAGGGCCTGCTGGTCCAGCCCGAAGATGCACAGGGAGGCGAGGACGATTCCCTGCACCACAGCCACGTCCCACCACTGGCTGCCGTAGATCCTCCGCAGCTCCTCTTGCAGCCACGCCAGCAGGGGCCTGGCGTCAGCCAGCTGCTCCTGGAAGAAGGCTGCCCAGAGCTGGGGTGGGAAGCTGTGCTCAGGAGTCCTGAGCACCAGCCCCGCAGCCCCCTGCTCGTCCTGCTGTCCCCCAGCTGCTCTGCGGACTCTGGGATGGGACACTCCAGGTAGTCGTCAGCCGACCGCACCAAGTACTTGATGGACTGGAGCCTGCCCTCGCACAGGGGGCAACTCGGCTTCTCCTTGGCCCACCGCAGCACACAGCCCAAGCAAAGCTGGTGGAGGCAGGGCATCAGGTAGGCCACGTCATCCTGGCCGTGACGACAGAGCGCGCAGGCCCAGCCCGACGACCCGTCCATGGCGGCAGGGCGCTGCAAAGATGCCACCAACTGCAAGAGAGAGTGAGGCCACGGTCACTGGTGCTCCCAGGGTGGGCAGCAACGATGCGCGGGTCCCCCAGCAGGAAACCCTTGGGCCCCGTGGCTGTGCCATCCCGTGTTCCTTGCTGGCATGGAGCCAGGCTGAGGCCTTGCCCCTGGCAGCTCCCCGAGCCCCAGCGCCCACCCCACGCCCCCCCAGGGGGACACGTCCCCGCACAGCTCAGCTGCGCTGCTGCGAGCGCACAGGGCAGGGCAAACACAGGCAAATGTTGTGGGGACGGGCACCCAGAGCAGCTGCCGGCGGCCCCACAGCACGACCCGACCGAATCCCCGCTCAGCCCTCCAAGCCTCACAGACACGCTGGGCAGGAGTGCAGGCACGAGCCAAGCTGGGCCGGGCCCTGCCGGCACCTGGACATAACGGGGAGGGCTGCGCAGTCACACTGCCTCGTGAGGTGACGTCACACTGCCTGCTCGGTGACATCACGCTGCCTCGCGCGTGTGACGCCACATGGAGCCCCCAGCCCCTGCGGCGCTCACTCTGGCACCGCTCTGGCATCACTCCCAGCAATTCTGTGATTCTGTGATCATCTAACTCCAACCCCCTGCCATAGGCAGGGATGCCACCCACTAGGTAACTTCATTTGCCTCACTACCCGCACAGGGAAGAAGTTCCTCCTAACGTCTAACCTAAATCTATCCTCTTTTAGTTTAAAGCCATTCCCACTGGTTCCTGGCATTGCCTACCTGAGTAAAGAGTCCTTCTCCATCCTTTTTATAAGACCCCTTTAAGTATTGAAGGGCCGCAAGGAGGTCTCCCCAGAGCCTCTCTTCTCCAGGCTGAACAGCCCCAGCTCGCTCAGCTTTTCTTCATAGGACAGCTGCTCCAGCCCCCTGATCACCTTTGCAGCCTGGACTCACTCCAACAGGGACACATCTTTCTTGTGCTGGGGGCTCTGATCCAGGACGCGCGACTCCAGGTAGGGCCTTACAAGGGCAGAACAGAGGGGACAATCACCTCTCTTGTCTTGCTGGTCACTCTGCTGTTGATGCAGCCGAGGATGCATGTGGCCTTCTGGGCTTCAAGCGCACTGCTGGCTCATATCGAGCCTTTCTTTCACCAGAACCCCCAAGTCTCTCTCCACAGGGCTGCTCTCAATGAGTTCTTCTCCCAGTCTGTACTCCTGTTTGGGATTGCCCCAACCCAGGTGCAGCACCTTGGACTTGAACTTGTTGACCCTCATGTAGTTCATGCGGGCTCACTTCTCCACCCTGTCCATGTCCCTTTCGATGGCATCTCTTCCTTCTTTGGTATCAACTGCACCACTCAGCTCGGTGTCATCTGCGAACTTGCTGAGGGTGCACTCAAACCCATCATCTACGTCACCGATGAAGGTATTGAAAAGCACCAGTCCCAAGACAGACCCTTGTGGAACACCGCTCACTCCAGCACCACTCAGGCCAGCACTCATGCCTCTGCACACACACCTGGGGCTGCAACCGCCATTCTGGACAGATTGGAGAGCTGGGCGATCACCAACCACATGAAGTTTAACAAAAGCAAGTGCCGGGTCCTGCACCTGGGACGGGGCAACCCTGGCTGTATGTACAGACTGGGGGACGAGATGCTGGAGAGCAGCCCCGCAGAGAGGGATCTGGGGGTTGTGGCTGACAGCAAGTTGAATATGAGCCAGCAGTGTGCCCTGGCAGCCAGGAGGGCCAGCCGTATCCTGGGGTGCATCAAGCACGGCACTGCTAGTCGGTCGAGGGAAGTGATTGTCCCGCTCTGCTCTGCGCTGGTGCGGCCTCAACTCCAGTACTGTGTGCAGTTCTGGGCACCACAGTACAGGAAGGACATTAAACTGTTGGAGAGTGTCCAGGTGAGGGCTACGAAGATGGTGAAGGGCCTAGAGGGGAAGACGTATGAGGAGCGGCTGAGGTCACTTGGCCTGTTCAGCCTGGAAAAGAGGAGGCTAAGGGGAGACCTCATCGCAGTCTACAACTTCCTCGCGAGGGGGAGTAGAGGGGCAGATGACCTATTCTCTGTTATCACCAGTGACAGGACCCGTGGGAACGGTGTTAAGCTGAGGCAGGGGAAGTTTAGGCTGGACGTCAGGAAGAGGTTCTTCATCGAGAGGGTGGTTGCACACTGGAACAAGCTCCCCAGGGAAGCAGTCACTGCACCCAGCCTGTCGGAGTTTAAAAAATGTTTGGACTGTGCACTTAGTCACATGGTCTAAAATTTTGGGTAGACCTGCCAGGAGTTGGACTCTATGATCCTTCTGGGTGTCTTCCAACTCGGGATATTCTATGATTCTATGATTCTTGTTGAGCATTTCCGCCAGCTCCCTCAGTACCCTTGGGTGGATCCCATCTGGCACCATAGACTTGCATATAGCTAAGTATACCTGAGCCTTTTCCTCATCTCTGGTCAGTGTGTTTTTCTACCACATCCAATAAGGGATGGGGATTCTCTCTCATCCTTCTTTTGTTGCTTTTTGTTGTTAAGTATTTAGAGAAGCATTTTCTATTGTCCTTGGGGACAGAAGCCAGACTCAGTTCCAGCTGGCCTTTGGCCCTTCTCCTTTTTTCCCTGCATAGGCTCACGATGTCTTTGGATGATGTGCCTGAGTGGCCTGCCCCTTCTTCCAAAGGTCATAAATTTTTTAAAATGTATTTATTTATTTTTCCCTGAGCTCAAGCCCCATCTCTCTGTTCAGTTGGGCAGATCCTCTTCCCTGCTTGATCGTCTTTTGGCACATGGGGACAGCCTGCTCCTGCGCCTTTAGGATTCCCTTCTCAAAGAGCGTCCATCCTTCCTTTCCCTTCAGGACTGCCTCCCAAGGGACTTTGTCAACCACTCTCCAGAGCAGGCCAAAGTCTGCCCTCCAGAAGTCCAAGGTGGCAGTTCTGCTAACCCCTCTCCTTACTTGCCCCAGAATCAAAAATTCTGAATTCCTGATCACTGGGGCCAAGATGTGATCTCCAGATGGGGAGCACTTCCCACTCTGCTCCTGGGGCTGACCTCCCCACCAGGGGGTTTGGGGCTGGGTGCCCAGCTTGCCGGCACGGCAAGGTACTGTGGGCTGAAGCCCGGCCTGGGCCTTTCTGAGCAGCCCGGGAGCTGCAGCCCCTTGGCAGAGCCTGGCCCTGCAGCCGTGGACCCAGGAGCCCCCGGTCCCCAGCGAGCCGTGCTGCCACGCGCTCCTCCTGCAGTGGGGCTGTGCCAGAAGAGCAATGCCCTGTGTCCCGGCCCTGCGTACGGGCAGGGCTTCACTTTTGAGTAGCGCCTGCGCATCCGGCACACACTTCCTCCTGCCCCAGCACCGGGCTGCACACAGGGACATGGGCAGGGAGGGCTGGGCCCCTGCTCCTGGCCCCTTCTAAAGCTGGGGGCTTCTGTGCTGGCCCCGCAGCAGCTGGACCCCCCCGGCACCAAGCTGCACTCTGTGGCTGTCTCTGTGCCTGCTGCTAAGGTCAGGCTGTCTTCTCCTCCTCGTTCTCTTCACTGCCGAAGAAGCTGCGCAGGTCCCTAGGGCTCAGCCTCAGCTCCAAGCCGTGTTGGCAGCATCCCCACTGCTGCACAAAGCCACGATGCTATCGCCAGAAGTGCAGGTGGCCCAGAAGCTGCGTGCAGTCAATGCTGGTACCGGGTCCCTGAGTGGGGGAATCCGCCCCCCTTGTGCCCTGTGCCACCAGCCGCTGTAAGGGGCTGGAGATGTCCCTCCTGCACGTGTTGAGGCCAGCACAGGGACCTGATTCTCCCTGGTGATCCCCAGGCTTCTTCCAGGTGGGTCAAGGCTTCCTAAACCCCCGACAAAGTCTGGCCACTTAGGTCCTGAGGGAGGCCATGTTCTGGGGACACCCCTGTTGCTGTGGGGACCTGCTCTCTGTGGGCACAGCCCCAACCCCAGCTCAGGGGGACATGGGTGATGTGCTGGCTGGCTCCCCTTGAGGGCATACAGGCGCTGAGCCACCATGGTGCCCAGGGGGGTGTGGGTGCATGACGCCAGAAGCGGAGCCGAGTCTCATATTTGGGCACAGAGCAGGTTATTGGAGGCTGGGCCCCGGCAGGCTGCAGATAACCCTCCTGATAGCGGCTCACAAGGTGCCTCCGCCGCCCCCATTGGCTCCTGCCAGCGGGGGCTGCCTATATATCCCCCTCCCCGCCGCGGGGCTGCGTCTGGCACTGGGGGCAGGATGGTGCCTGCCAGAGCACTGGGGCTGCTCCTCTGCGTGCAGCTCTGCGGGGGTGAGTGGTGGGGCTGGCCGTGGGGCAGGGGCTGGCCGTGGGGCAGTGGGCAAGCGGTGGGGCAGGGAGCAGCCGTGGGGCAGTGGGCAAGCGGTGGGGCAGGGAGCAGCCGTGGGGCAGGCACCCCGCGGGCTCAGCAAGGTCCCTGGGGTTGCCCGCAGGCAGCGGGGAGCTGCGGCTGGTGGATGGCGGCGGGCGCTGCGCCGGCCGGGTGGAGGTGAAGCACGAGGGCGAGTGGGGCTCCGTCTGCAGCTACGACTTCGACTGGGACCACCGCGGCGCTGGCGTGGTGTGCCGGCAGCTGGGCTGCGGTGCGGTGGCCCGGGCATCCCCGTACGCCCCGTTTGGGCAGGGCAAGGGACGCATCTGGCTGCACCCCTTCTTCTGCCGTGGCTCTGAGGCCACCTTGCAGGACTGTCCTCATTATGGCTGGGGCAAACACTTCTGCGACCATGACCGGGATGTGGGCGTGACCTGCACAGGTGAGGCGGGGTGGTGGTACTGGGGATGCCGTCCCGGGTACCCCCAGGACTGGACTGAGGCTGGTGCCTGGTACAGAGGCGCTGGAGCTGCGTCTGGCGGCTGGCAGGGGACCCTGTGAGGGGAGAGTGGAGGTGAAGCTGCGTGGACACTGGGGCACGGTGGCAGATGATGCCTGGGATATGGAGGATGCCGAGGTGGTGTGCCAGCAGATGGGCTGTGGCTCGGCTGTTGGTGCCTACCACAGCTCCCTCTTTGGCCAAGCAGAAGGTTCTATCAGCTTGGCTGTTGTTGACTGCCATGGGGCTGAGAAGGCCCTCTGGGACTGCAAGATTCAAGGCTGGGGACCCTACAATGGCCGTCATGACTTTGACAAAGCTGTAGTCTGCCAAGGTGAGTGCTGGGGACATGTGGTGCTGCAGGGAGCCCCCTCGTCCGCATCCGCCCCAGGAGCCCTCCTCTCCTGGCAGGGTTCTCCCGTCTGACTGGAGGGGACGGCGCCTGCTCGGGGCGGCTGGAGGTGCGGCAGGGCCGCGCCTGGGCCACCGTCTGCCACGGCCACGTGGACCTCAAGGCCGCCCAGGTGGTCTGCAGGGAGCTGGGCTGCGGCATGGCAGTGGCCGTCCCCGGTGCCGGCCATTTTGGGGCAGCAACGGGGCCGCTCTGGGACGGCGCCTTTGAGTGCAACGGCAGCGAGCCACTCCTCGCCAACTGCGCCCGGCGGCCAGCCCACGGGCAGTCCTGTGCTGGCCCCGCTTCTATCGTCTGCTCACGTAAGTGCTGGGGCTGGGGGGCTGGGGTGGACCCTTGCAGAGTGATGTGCCCAGTGCGTCCCTGCTCTGCTGCCCCCTTAGCGCCCTCTCTCCACCGCAGCCTACACCGGTTTCCGTTTGGCGGATGGCGGCTCAGGATGCGCCGGGCGGGTGGAGGTGGAGGAGCAGGGGACATGGGCACCCCTGTGTGCCACCGCCTGGGACCTACCCGATGCCCACGTCCTGTGCCGCCACCTGGGCTGCGGCCCCGCCGCCTCCCTGCCCCCAGGAGGCCATTTTGGGACGGGCACGGCGATGGGGTCACTGCAGCGCGATGCCCTGAGCTGCAGCGGGAGCGAGCGGCACCCGGGCGAGTGCCCCGTGGTGGTGCTGGGGGAGCCCGCCTGCCCCCCTGGCCATGCCGCCGCCGTCAACTGCTCAGGTGGGTGCAGGGGACGCGGGCACCCGTGGCAGGCGGGGAGCAGTGCCCGTCCCCACGGCATGGCCGGGCTCTTGCAGGCACCGCTGAGCCCCTGCGGCTGCTGGACGGGGAGAGCCGGTGCGACGGGCGGCTGGAGGTGGCCACAAGCCCCGGGGACTGGGCCCATGTGACTGCGGGGCCGTGGGATGACCGAGCTGCCTCCGTGGCGTGCCGGCAGCTGAGCTGCGGTGTGCCAGAGAAGGTCTACGCTGTGCCGGCCGCCAGCTTGGGCCCTGTGGAGCTGCAGGAGCTGCGGTGTGCTGGCACCGAGGAGCGCCTGGCGCAGTGCAACGCCTCGGGGCCTGCCGCAGCGCCCAGCCACAGCCCCACAGAGGCGGCCGTTGCCTGCTCAGGTGAGTGCGCCGGGAAGGGCCGCGGGTGCCCAGCGGGTGCCCCCAGCCCCATCCTGGCCCTCCCGTGCAGGCAGCCGGCGGCTGAGGCTGGCGGGCGGCCCCGGGCGCTGCGCCGGCAGGGTGGAGGTGTACAGCGAGGGCACCTGGGGCACCGTCTGCCAGGACGCCTGGGACCTGCCACATGCCGACGTCGTGTGCCGCCAGCTGGGGTGCGGACGGGCCCTGGAGGCGCCCGGCTCTGAGCGCTTCGGGCCCGGCGTGGGGACGCTGTGGCCGGGTGCCGGGGGCTGCTCGGGGACGGAGGCGGCTCTCTGGGACTGCCCAGCCCCAGCACGGCGTGGCTGCCGCCGGGGCGGTGGTGCCGGTGCCGTGTGCTCAGGTGAGCACTGTGATCCCTGAGCTGGGGAGCAGTCCCCACTGCCCGTGGGGTGCGCGCTGCTCTGTGAGGTGCCGTGACCCCGCTGTCCCCTGTTGTTGCAGGGCTGCTGCGTCTGGCGGGGGGCAGCAGCAGCTGCAGCGGGCACCTGGAGGTGCTGCACGAGGGGACGTGGGGCCGCGTGTGCGCCAACGACACCAGCCCCGCCACAGCTGCCATTGTCTGCCGCCAGCTGGGCTGTGGCACCGGGGGGAGGCTGGAGGCCGTCCCCGCACAGGGCTTGGTCCCCGCCTGGCTGGGCTGGGTGCAATGCCAGAAGGGGGTCCCCTCGCTCTGGCGCTGCCCCTCGGCGCCCTGGCACCTGCAGTCCTGCGGCCCCGCTGGGGTCACCCACATCGCCTGTGACGAGGACACCGAGGGAACGAGCAGGGCCACCACAACTGCAGGTAGCAGCTGCCAGCACAGGGATGCTTGCACAGGTGGCTCTGCCCGTGCCCACTGACCCCTGCTCCTGCTGCCGTGCGGATCCCAGCCTCACACTGCCCCTGGCCATCCCTGCAGGTGTCACCAGCAGCGTTGCCCCACTGACAGCAGTGTCGGGGAGCGTGCCCGTGCCCACGGTCCTGTGCGTGCTCCTGGGGACATTGCTGGGCCTGGCCCTGGCAGCCCTGGCTGTGCAGGCACACCGCGCACGAGTGCAATGCCGAGGTGGGCACCACTTTGAGAGTCCCTTTGGGGCTGAGGGGAAATGTGGGACATGCCAGTGCAACACGTGCTTCCTTGTAGGCCCCAACAGAGCCACAGACGCCGGCTCCGAGGTTGTGTACGAAGAGCTGGATTACAGCCTGATGCCCGAGTACCAGGAGGTGCCCAGCCACACAGGTGGGAGCATGGTTGTCCCTCGGGCCTGGGGCTCTCCGCATCCCTGGCCGAGCACCCAGTACCTCATTCTCCACCCCAGGCTCCCTGTGCAAGGGCTTTGGCATGAAGCTGCTGGACAATCACTGGGATGGGTACAAAGAGGAGAGCAACCCTGGAGCAACCCCAGGTAGAGGAAGGGGAACTCGGAAGGGACTGAAAGGCACAGGGGACCCAAGGAGAGGTGCTGTGGCCGAGCAGTGGTGCTGGGGATGTGAGGGCATGTGGCCCTTGCAGCTGCATCCTCAGCCCCGGCCCCTCCATGCCTGGTGCAGCCCCCCTGACCCAGCCTGGGCACGGCCCCCCGGATGGCTATGACGATGCTGCAGCCGTGCTGGAGGAGCCCCCTTCTCCCCGCAGCGGGGACGCCCCGGTGCAGCCCCACGGGGACACGGGCTATGACGACGTTGATGTCAGCACCCTGGGGACAGCGCCGTGAGGAGAGCCTGGGGACATGGCTGCAAGAGGGGGCTCCAGCCCCAGGGAGTGGTGGCCCTGCCCATGAAGGGCACCCATCCCTGCACAGCCCTCAGCATGCTGCAGAAACTCTTCCATCAGCTCGCCCGCACCCATTGCCCAACGTCACGCCAGGGTCCTTGTGAAGTTTTTCAGCATGGCCTTTCCCTGCACAGCACTCTTTCCGATTAAAGCCCCCAAGTGCTTGGAACCTCACTCCCAGCACCGGCGCCTCTCTCTCTCCTGAGTCCATCGTCCATCCCTTGGTCCCATGGGGCAGAGCTGGGCCCACAGGCACGTCCCCATGGCTCTGGGCATGTGGGAAGGATGGGGAAGAGCCCAGGGCCTGGGCCCAGGGCCTTCCTTTGGCCCCAGAGCTGCACACTTTCCCCGCCAGAACAGGCCTAGGGAAGGGCACGGCGCGTCCCAGGGATGTTTCCCCTGCCTCAGTATCCATAACTGAGTTAGCACTGGTTCCTACTGCTGGGTGGAGCCACCCGAGAGGAGAGGAGTGCCTTCCGCCCCCCCAGCCTCCCCTTGCCTTCCCAGACCCCCCGCTGGAAGGGTAACCGGGACATAGCTCCCTCCTGTGGGGTGTCATGCTCCAGGAGGTCTCCGATCTTCAGGCTGGGCTTCAGCTCTCGCAGTGCAACCAGCTCCTGCAGTGCATCCTCATTGAGCGCCGACACACTCAGCCTTGCATTGGAAGGAAAGAAGAAGCCTCAGTACCAGAGGTGAAGGGGGCACCTGAGAGTCTCCCCGTGGTACGTGTGGCATGGCTCACCCCAGTGCCTGCAGTGGGCAGGCAGGATGCCTGAGCTGCCGCAGCAGCAGCACTGCCCCGGCTCCCAGCTCGGTGTCGCTCAGATCCAGGCAGCTCAGGCTGCAGTTCTCCCCAAGGTGCGTGGCCAGGGCCTGGCAGCAGGTGCCCATCAGGTGGCAGCTCCCCAGCCTGCAGGTCCAAGGAGAGACAGCGTTGGTGGGGCAGTGCTGGAGCTGCTCGGGCTGCGCAGGAGCACAGCCAGTGCTGCATGCCCTTACCGCAGCACCCGCAACTGGCAGGCGTGATCCCGGAGCCCCTCGCACAGCAGCTGCACGCCGGCATCCCGCAGTCCTGTGTTGAAGGACAGGTCCAGCTCCTCCAGGTGTGGGCTGGTGCCCAGCACTGCAGCGAGGTCCTGGCAGCAGGCGCTGGTCATGCGGGTGTACCGCAGCCTGCGGGAGAGAGCCTCATCGGCGCCGGTCCTCCCATGCCACACCCCATTGCAGTGGCCATACCCAGCCCGCTGTCAGTGGGACAGAGGGACAAGGCCAGACTGCAGGACATAGTTGGGCACATCCCCAGCCCTCTGCTCCCCCAGCCTGGGATGTGTCCACAGGGCCCTGCCAGGGACACAGCGTTCCCAGTGCCGCTCACCGTAGGATGCGCAGTTGGCAGCCAGGCTGCCGCAGCCCGGCGCAGAGCAGCCGCACGCCGCTGTCACCCAGTGCTCCATCGCCCAGCTCCAGGCAGGCCAGGCTGGGGTGAGTGGCTAGCAGCGTCCCCAGGGCCTTGCAGCCACCCTCTGTCAATCCACACCACTGCAGCCTGAGGGGAGAGCAGCAGAGAAGCCAGCCAGCCAGCACAGAGGGACAGCAGCCACCCATCCCATGGCTGGCCACCAGCATGGAGAGGCTGTCCTCACCCTCCCGCATGGGATCCAGCCCTTCCCCATCAGCACCCCCTGAGCAGGGACGGACAGAAGTGGCCACCCAGCACCCAGGGGCAGGCCCCATACCTGAGGTTCTGCAGTGAGCTGCCCGCATGCCCCAGTGCCTGGCAGAGTGGGTGCAGAGGAGAGCGCAGCTCCTCCTGCCGTGGATGTTGCCTGGGAACGAGGGGACAGGTATGTCCATAATCTCCCATGATTCTCCCCAAGAATAAGTAAAACCCTCCACCAAGGGACTAAACCACTAGTGAAGAGACATGGTGGTGTTTGGATGGAAAGAGGCATTCACCATTTCAGCTTCCAAAACCCTCTTTTGTGATGGAGAAGGGGAAATCTCTGTCGTTTTGGCCACTGGAGCAGAGCGGCGGTACTCACCAAGGCAAGACTGTGGCCGGCTCCTCACTGCACTGCTGCTGGCGGAAGGAGCAGCTCCGGAGGGTGACACTGTCCAGTCCATCCCACTGCTTAATGCAGAAGCAAAGAGCCATCTGGTCGTATGGCGTCAGCTTGATGTCATGTAAATCTATTCCCGTGAAACATCCCAACACCTTCTGCGCAAAGCTTTTTTCATTCATCTCGAACAAAAAGTGGAAAGTGTCCAACTCCTTAATCATCATCACTTCACTGCGATGGGAAAGGCCTCTGTATCTTGTCTGAAGCCACCTCAGAAGATCTTCCCGAGCTCGTGGTGAAATTCTGCACCCGATTCTTTCACCTGCGTACTCTATTGATTTGGGGTTTACCAGACCAAACAGGAACCGAATTGTTAAGTTCAAATCCTTCCTAGATTTGCTGTAGCTTTCTAACAATGTATTTACGTTCTTTGCAAGGGCCTCTGGGTCACTGACAGTTTCCTCATCATCATCCAGGACATAAAACATAGCCGCAAAAAACTCATGGAGGTGCAGGTGAGTGAAGCTGTAGACATTGCCTTGGTCTACGCCTTTCTTCAGGCTTTTCTCATTGAGGAAGAGGGAGAGAAGGTCTGGCCAGTCCAAGCCACAGTCCTTGATTTCCCTTTCCTCAAAGAGGACCTTGTGTTTCCAGATGCCATCAGCAGCCAAGGAGCAAAGCCTGCGCAGGAACTGCTGCAGGTACTGCTGGGCATTGCTGCCTCTGCACTTCATTAACCAGGAGAGGTAAAACATGCCCATCCACGTGGTGGCCTTGGAGCACTCAAGAAGGTTGTTCTTCTTGTAAAGCTCTTGCTCAAGGATGGTGCAGATGGTCCAGCTCATGATGGGGATGACACACAAGCTATAGAGGGTCTCATTTCCCCTGGTGAACCTGAAGGCCACATCTGCTTTATTGTCATTCTTGAAGTACCTGTGGAAATACTCCTCCCTTGCAGCTGCCGAGAAGCCCAAGATTTCCACGTAACACTCACCCTCCAGGCACTGCCCCAGGTTTTGAAGAGCCGTTGGCCTTGTGGTGATGAGCAAAGAGGATGCAGGGAGAACAGTCCTCTTGAGCAAGCTCATCAGCGTGGTTTCCAGTGGCTTTGCTTCCCTGGGGTCAGAACTCAGCTCGTCTTTGGGCTGAGCCAAAGGGAACCCCAGGGCCTCGAAGCCATCAAAGACAAACAAGACCTTCTCCTGATTGTCCAGGATACTTCCAGCTGGTATTCGCTGGTGAGGACAGCATTTTGAAACCAGGTCCAACACACTCACTTGTTTGGAAAGGGAAAGCTCCTTGCAGTCTATGCAGAAGACATAGTCAAACTGCATGTAGAGGGCCCCTTCCACCCACTCCACCATCATCTTCCTGACCATCATTGTCTTCCCCATGCCTGGGGCACCCACTAGCACCACAGTCTGTGGTGTTTGCCCATCTTCATCAGGTTTAAACAGTGTCTGCGCAGTGACAGCGATGGTGGTGTCGGCACATCCCCAGCTGACATCTGCACCTTCAGGCTCGCCTCCGCTCTGGCTCCATGGCTTCTTGGCGATAGTCAGGGCAGTGTAGCGGCTGCTCACGGACAGGTTCTCCCCCAGGCAGGAGTTCAGCTCCTTGTACCGGAGGAACTCTCTGGCCACGTGCTCTCTGTACTTCTGCTTGTACTCTACACCAGAGAGAAGCAGAGTCAGTGCCAAAGTGAGCCAAACTTCCTGACCAGCACAACTGTGCTCCTGACACACCAACAGCATGGGACGTTTGTTTCAATGGCCTGCCTCAATGCAAAATTCAGTTATGCATTTCCTACGTGCCACCCATCAAGCTGCCTTTATTTTTCTGGGAATTTTTAATGGGAATGTCCCCAAAGTGTCCCCCTGTGTCCCCAGCTAGGAACCCATCTGGCAACCTAGGTTTTCTGGGCTGCAAGAACTGCTTGAAGAAGCACCACTTGCCCCTTCCAGGCACCCCCATCCTTATCACTGTGGTCCTCTCTCTGCTGCTGGTCCCACCACTCCCTTAAGGGGAAGGGTGCAGTGGGAACTTGGCAGGATCAGTGGGACACCACCTTTCCAGCCTCATCACAGAGCTGAAACCTGCTCTTTTACACACTTTTATCTTTTGTCTCCAGATCTCAAAAGACAAAGAAAATCAAAGTTTTCCCCAGTTCCTTACCCTTCACCTTCTCATCCTGGATTTTTTCAGCAAGGTCTCTCTGGTTCATCTCCTCAAACAACCCAATGGCGATGTCCACGGCGGCATCTTCCCCGTAGCTGTTGCCCATGCAGTTGACAAGGGTGGAAGGGTGTGTGGCCTCCACAAGCACATCCTCAGGGATGTTCCAGCCTCCTTTGGTATGAACATGTGACAACTTTGTCTTGAACTCTTGGAAGCCTTCAAGTGTGAGACCTTCCAGTGCAGCTAAGAGGACGGTGAATGCACTCCCTTCTCCTGCCATCATAGGATATAGAAAATCACCTGCAAAAAAACAAGGCTTGGAAGTCAGCGCTCTCTTCCCATTGTTCTGGGACATGCCTGAGAACACGTAAGCACTAAAAGCAGCTGGGCTGGTACCGAAGACTCAGTCTCATGGCCATTCAGAAAGTACCAGGGTAGGGGTAGTGGTGTGAACTTCACCCACAGCTGTATATGCAGGGGAGGGGAAGGGTTGCTGAGACAGGAATAGCTGCTGGCTCAGAGATTCAAGAGGAGAAACACCTATGCAGAAAGGCAGCAAACCGTAGGGGACAAGCACCCAGGATATCACCCAGTGGCATGGCGCAGCACTGGAGGTACAAGCCATGGAGACCAACCTGTGCTTTCCCCGGGGCTGTGCCCACCTGGCTGGCCAGGACACTGCGAGCACCTTAGAGCCAGGAGCAGAGCAGTGCTCAGCCCAGCAGCACACGGGGCTGGTGTTCGGGGTGACAGGTAAACCCCCAGTCCCCCAGCGAGCCGTGCCGCCACGTGCTCCTCCTGCAGCGGGGACGTGCCGGAAGGACCCGGGCAATGCCCAATGATGCATATAAGCAGGGCGTCATTTTTGAGCGGCGCCTGCGCATCCGGCATACACTTCCTCCTGCCCCAGCACCGGGCTGCACACAGGGACACGGGCAGGGAGGGCTGGGCCCCTGCTCCTGGCCCCTTCTACAGCTGGGGGCTTCTGTGCTGGCCCCGCAGCAGCTGGAAGAAGAAGGAAGCTGCAGGGGCTTGCTACTGCCTACTGCGGTTTCCACCCCGGAGCAAGGGGGACCTCACAAGGGGATCTGATCACAGGAAGTGTGAAACTGAGTTTAGATGATTGCCAAAAGAGATTAGGATAGAGAAATTAAAAATAGCTGTGCAAAATGGAGAATTAGACTGGGAGCTGTCAGGGAAGATGGTTATTGGGATGATATGTATGGACAGAAAGGAAAAAGAAGCTGGGAACAACAGCAGCTGTTGTCCTCACCTAACAGCTCTCCTGGACAGGGAGGTGCAGCAGAGGAAACCTTTCAGTAATGAGGGGGGCAGACAACAAAGCAGAGGAGTAGGGGGTGGCTGGAAATGGCAATGGTAGTGGTAGCACATCAGAAGAAATGGATTTTTGTATAAGTAATGCAGAAAGCAGGAAAAGGCCATCATAAAGGGTCAGATGACAGAAACAAGCTTTAACAGAGACAGATACAGTGTACTGGAAACAGCCATCCCAGGAGGATCAGTCCTGTGGAAAATCCGGTGCCAAAGCTGAAGTAATGGCACCTGCCAGTCCTCTGGACAAATACTCGTGGTCCTAAAGAAGGTGAGACTGCTCTGAGTAAAATTTTCAACAAATTTTGAAAACAATGTCGTTGTTTTTTTTAGAAATTATAAACCTAATTTTTCACTGTGGTCCATTAGCAAGGCTGACAGAAAATCCTGGCAAACAACGGTGGCGTACTGCCAAATAAACACATTCACCATGAGAACGGCTCCTATTTTAGGGAGTGTGCCAGTGGTTATTGCTAAGTTACCAGAAGACAACAAGTGGTTTTCAATTATAGGTCCGACAGTTTCACCACCATCCCACTTATTGAAGAATCATTTTTTCAGTGTTGCTCTTGCATTTGGACAGAAGGGATTAAAACCCTGTGCTGGCACTACAGGGGCTTCCCAACATACTTGCAGGACACAGGCTTACTTCAGAAACATGTTCAAACTGTTGTCTCCAAAGAAAAAAGAAAAATCACCATCTTATATGGATGCATCCATATACCAGCACATACTCCAGCAACCAGAGCTGCAGAAGAAGCGAGAGTCATCCAACTTTTAAAATTAAAAGATGAAATAGGATTTGAAGTCCGTTTGGAAGAGGCACAATTAAGTGCAAGCCCTGGCTACCTACTAGGATTTACCTTTGGTGAGACAGGAAGAGAGAGTTGCAAGAATGGTTAAGGTTTGCATGAAATCAAAGCTTTTTCTGATCAAGCCCAACTCAGAACACCGTTAGGGGGATTTAATTTATAACGGCAGCATGCCCATAACTCTGCTGGTATCAGCAGGCTGTTGTGGTTTAACCCAGCAGGCAGCTGAGCACTACACAGCTGTTCACTCATGTCCCCCCACCCCCACAGTGGGATGGGAGAGAGAATCAGACAGAAAAGGTGAAAACCCATGGGTTGAGGTAAAGACAGCTTAATAGGACAGAAAAGGAAGGGAAAATAATGATAATAGTAATGATAAAAGAATATACAAAGCAAGTGATGCGCAGTGCAATTGCTCACCACCCGCTGACCAATGCCCAGCCCAGCCCCGAGCAGTGTCACCACTCACCCCAGCCAACCCCACCAGTTTTATTGCTCAGCATGATGCCATATGGTGTGGAATGTCCCTCTGGCCAGTGTGGGTCAGCTGTCCTGGTTCTGCCCCCTGCCTGCTCCTGGTGCACCCCCAGCCTCCTCGCTGGCAGAGCAGCCCCAGAGGCTGGAAAGTCCCTGGCTGTGTGGGCACTGCTCGGCAAGTGCTAAATCATCAGTGTGTTATAGCATTATCCTCGTTCTAAATCTGAAATACAGAACCATACCAGCTATGAGGAAGAAAATTAACTCTATTCCAGCTGAAACCAGGATACAGACCATCATGGAAGTTCCTGGTTAAGCCTCTGGAGTGGAGGTGGAGTGAGGGATGGATGGGATGATGCACCAAAGTAGTGGGAAAATGCTGCCCTAAAAGCCTCTGCACCAAAACAGCCAGTACCAGAAATTTCAATAGGAACTTCCTCATCAGCTGGTTCTGGAGAGCTGAAAAATTAGTTATAGAATCACTTGGGTTGGAAAAGACCCTTAAGATCAAGTCTAACCATCACCTAACACTACCAAGTCCACCATTAAACCATGTGTTGAATACCTCCAGGGACAGGCCACCACCTCCCTTGGCAGCATGTTCCAATGCCTACCAACCCCTTCGGTGAAGAAATTAATCCTGGCATCCAATCTAAACCTCCCCTGGCACAACTTGAGGCTGTTTCCTCATGTCCAATAACTTGCCACCTGAGAACAGAGACCTACATGCTCCTCACTACAATGTCCTTTCAGGTACAATTGTCCTCTCAGTTGCCCAGGCAACTGAATATTAATATTATTTGCCATTAATATTAATTGGTATTTATTAATATTAATAAATATTAATTGATAATGCTTAATATTAATTGGTATCAATTAATTAATATTAACTGGTGGAAGAGTTACCATACAGACCTTACAATGACCAGATCTCAATCCTGCCCTGTCTGAGCAAGCTGCAGATCACACTGTTGAGAAAAAAACCCAGCTGCAATCATTGGCTGTGGATACAAGTGTACTAGTAATAAACCAGAGGTACACTTCATCAATGAAAACACTAGATATGAGCAGGGAAAAATAGTCCTCTGTGCTGCTATTAATAGAATAGGAGAGCAAGTAGCATGGAAACTATTAAAAACTCATGCCCACTGAGAGTACAGACATTATTAAGAGAAGAAACATCTAAGCAGAACCCTTTGCACCTCTTCTTGGACTGTGATTTATTTATTTATTTTTTTAAATAATGGAATAAAATAGGGAGGTGTGGTTGGAGAAAGGGAGATAGAAAACATATGGCAGGAAACAAAAATGATATTTCTGATAAGCCCAGAAAGATAATGGAAAGAAGATATATGTAATGCATGTTAAAGCACATGGGAAGACTGAAAACAATACATAAATATTTTAATAAGCCAGATCAGCTGGCTCAGTTTAACTGCTGCAGTCTTGAGACACAGGAGGGTTTGCAGCATCCTTGCTGGACTCAAGAAAATAACCTGCCTTTGGTAGATGACGAGAGATGAAGAACAGTGAACACAGCACTGAGTCACAAACCAGGCCACTAGCTGTGTGTTGAGGTAACTAAACAAGCCTCAGCTGCCAGATTTTGCCTGTCTGGAGCTTTGTTTTATTTCAGTTTAACTGGAGTAGTCAGTAATTCCTGCAATAGGATTTTTCATGATTAGATATCTAACCTGTGCCCTGGCGTGGTCTTGCTTAGCTTGGTCTAACTCCTTAATGCAATAATAATAATTTAGGACCCAAGAATAAAAACTGTTACAGCTCTCAAGGGAACACAGAGAATCATGGCATGGATGGATCCACCCAGGCTGGAGAGTCTGCTACAGTGTTAGAAAAATGCTCTAAAATTATAATAACATTATGATGTTGGGTTTATTCATTTACAGGATCAGCCTCAAGGGACAAGAAGTTGCAGTGAAGCAGCTAGAATAGTGACAGAGATGCTAAATCCTATAATGGTCCCTTAAACAAGGCAGATGCAGGAAGAATTTGGGAGTGGGGTAGGGGAAGGAATCAAACAAGGAAACAAAAAAAACACAAGTTTGAAATAGAGAGAGAGAAAGCTAAGTGCTAGAAGTATTAAATTAAAGACAGAACTGTGGATTAAGCATATACATACATGCAATTACAATGATTATAATCTTGCTCATGCTAACAGCAAACACATGGCTAACGGGGTGTGGAGGGGGAACTATCCATCGTTTTCAAAAGGTTAGGGGGAGGCATCCAGAAAAGCTTTTTAAAGAACAGAGACTGAGAGAAATGCTGCTATGTACCCCTTACTATATCCTGCTAACCAGTTAATTGCATTTTTGCAAAGTTTTGTCAATTATTGTGATCATAATACACTCTAGAGGTAAAATGCTTAAACATATGATTATTGCAGAGCTAGCCAGTTATGACATGAAGTACTGCAGTTACTATATGAAACCTACAGCACAGGCCTAAAGTCCAAGCAGCAAGTAGAATTAGGAAGAGGATTAGAAGCGAGGTTACAAGATAGGGCTAAGGTCTTTCCTAGAGTTAAGGCCAGAAAAAAATTTCCTGTAGCATAGATGCAACGCTCCTCCCAGAAACAGACTAAAAATAAGATTAAATATACACCTGAGAGGTTCAAGGAAAAGACGTAGACTTGGCAATGTTATGATGATTGAATTTGATGATCTCAAGGCTCTTTTCTAACCTAAAATAATTTTATAAGCTACCTATAATACAGAATTAAAATCCATACAGCAGACAGCACTAAAAACAAGGGTACATACAAGCTCCTTTTTGATGTACCCACCCAGCCTGGATGCCCTGCTCAGAGCTTCCTATTGTGCCATCCTCCAGCTCACTGGGCATCAGATAGGTCTGGGAACAGCTGCATCCCTTGGGAAGACCAGGGCACATCCTGCTCCTTCCTAAGGATGATGCTGCTGCTGAGCCCCTGTGCTCCCAGGAACAGCAGTGGAGCTTACATCAGGGGCTCCCCAGAGCCAGGGATGTTCTTGTCCCTGCATGCTGTGAGCCCAGGGGAGGAGGAAAAATCATCAGCACGGTTTTTACAGTTCCAGTTTCCATCTGACCTTGAAGGAGCTGCTTTCACCTTGCTGCATCTTGAGCTGAAGCACTGCTTGCTGTGCTGGCACTCTGCTTTCTCTTACGCTCACCTGCTATTTGTTTAATGTTTGCTTCAAATGTGGGCAGATGCTTTTTTCTTTAAAGTGGGATTTAAGCAGTCTGGGTGTTTTTTTAGGCACGCTGATATAGCTGAGATGCACACCAGCAGAGCCATCCTGTGCATATTGGCCCCTCTTCCTACAACTTGCAGGAGTACAATCTCTTAAAATGCCCAGGCTCCCTGAAAAATCACATTAAGCTTGTCAGTGGGTCCTACATAACTGTATGGAGAAAGATAGACAAGCACTGCAGCCCTTATTTCCCGAGCAAATCAAGCTAAAAGAGCCATAGACAGTCCCAGGACTGTCCCAGGACTTTTACCCATGGGTAAAAGCAAGGTTTGACCCCAGAGATGTGAATGTGAGGACTGTGACTGGAGGAGGTGGGGGCTGGGGCAGCAGAGTGGGGGGGCCGCTTGCTTTTAAACTGGGAGGATTCAGGGAGAAGGGAAGAAGAGCTGGCACAAACCCACCCCGTTACACAGCGTTTTAGCTTCCTCCCCTGCACCGTGCACAATATCTCTGGCAAGACAGCTTGCCACCCCTTATGGGATCATCATTCTCAGATATCCTTTATCCTGGTGCCATAAGCCCCCCCGATCCTCCCCCCCTCCCTCTCTATGCAAAGAAAAATTCCAGATTACCAGGCTGCCCCCCTTGCCCCCCTTCCATTCTCCCCAGTACATTTCCCCCTGTTTGTGGCTACAACTTGCTGCAAACCCAGGTGGGCTTTGGAGGAGCAGAGGAGCGGGCAGGGTGCTCAGTGCTGCAGGGACAGCCCCAAATCGCTCAGCCCTGAGAAATGGGGATGTGAGACAGAGCTGGCATGCCTTATTCCCCCTACCCCCCTGTCATCCCGTCCCCCTCCACAGTCCCAGCCCTTCCTGCCCTATTGGAGCATCCTCCCCCCTCCCCTGCTCTCCATCTTCCTGCAGTCTGCAGAGCTGCATTGTGGGAAACTCCCAAGTTTTTTCCACCCCCCCCCCTTCCTCTGCCTCCCTCCCTCTTCTCTGCGCAAGAGCCAGCTCCGAGGTGCGACTCGTAGGGCCGGAGGACAGGAGGTAAGGGCTGCTGCTGCTGCTTTTCCCCCCATGCCCACCAGCACTGGGGAGGGGGCAGAGCTGCCGGGGTCCCTCGCTATCAGCCGAGAGCTGTGCGGTGTCTGTGCTGCGGGGTGGCTCAGCCAGACAGCCACGCAGATCTACCTGCTCAAGGTGAGTGTCCGCATCTCTGCAGCTGCGTGTGATGGAGGCCAGGGGCTGCCATGCCGGGAGCGAGAGCGCCCGCCCGCGTGGTTTTTTTCTCCCTGTTAACAAATAATGATGTTTTTAACCCAAAGCAGCGAGGGCGGGTGGCTCTGAGCAGCCCCTTTCCCCACACCTTTCCTCCTGCTCCCTGAAGGTCAGGCAGCCAGAGGAGGAGGCATTTCCGCAAAGGCAGAGCCCGCCGGCCTCCGCGTACCTGCCGCAGCCTCCGCGCGATGCACCAGGCTGGCCTCACCGGGACTGAGCTCCCTGCTTCCAGCCTCCGGGGAAGCCGCAGCCCCGGGATGGAGGCTGGGGACCTGGTGCTGTTCCGGAGACAGAGCTGGCTCCGGGCATGGAAAACCAGAGCCGGCTGTGTCCCGGAAATGGTACGGGCAGGAGGAGGTCGCTGCAGCGCTTCGGTCTCGGCAGGAAAACTGCAAACCTCCCTGGAAGGCTTTCAGCAGGCTTCCAGCTGGGTTTCCTCTCCTGTCTGCCCGCACGGTGTTATTCATTTGCCCTTCGCTCTGTGTCGATGCGTTAAAAGTCTGTTTAATCACTTGCAATCCTGAGGCAGGAGGCTATGCAAAGCGAGCGCTGCTGCTGCCTCCTTTTCTGTGTTAGAAGCTGTGGGTTGTTGGGGGGGGAACAAAGGGGGGGCAAACATCTTTGATTACAAATGGATAGCCTTTGATGCACTCCCCTGCTTTGTGCTGGAAAGCTTTTTACAAAGGAAAACCTGCCCAAAATAAATAGAATAAGCACAAAATGGAGAGCTGAAAGGCAAGGCTGCCTATTTCGGGCTTTGGGGAGAAGAGCGCACCAAATGAGCAGGGGGAGGAGGACACCAGACTTGGGCTTCCGCCTCACAGTGTGTACAGCAGGCATGAAATGCAAGGGGGAAGTCTTGGGCATGTTGGTCTGTCCTTGCCCCTGTGTGCATCTGTGCCCCATACGTTTGCACTGACCTGTTGATTTGCTCCCTGCTCCTGTCCGGGGTCTCAGTGACCATCAGGTGGGGGAAGGAACCTGATTCTTATCTGGGAATCAAAGTCAGCCTGGGAAAAACTTTAGCGGTGGGGTGAAAGAAAGAAGCCTGATGGCAGCCCAGTTTTCCTGGGTGGGGCTTGGGCAGGATGCTGTTGGGAGAGGGAGGATGGACGTAGCTGGATGGAGCTCCCTGCTCCGTCTTGGGACTGACCTCCAAAGTCTGACCTTCACAGCTGTGACCTTCAGCAGTTTCCATCTTTCCTTAGCCACAGCACCGAAAACTAGCCCCTCACCCATGCTATTGCTGCAGAACAGTGGGAGAAAAATCCAGAATTCCTCTGAATACATGTATTCATCCCTTGGCTGGCAGACAGCCACGACCGTGGGCTTGCTCGGGTGTGCTGGCCCCATCCGGGGGGGGGGGGGGGCGGGCGGGGGGGATGGGGGTAGGACAGCTCTGAGCAAGCCTTTCTATGCAGGATGTACTTGGGGTGTCCTTCCCCGATCCTATCCAGCTTCTGCAGGTGGCAGTGAGGGCGAGGACAGAGCTCGGGTTTTGGTGGTGGGCATTTCCCTGCAGGGTGCTAGGAACCTCCCCAGAAGGTCCCTGCTGAATTATCCCCCATCTGCCTGCAGTGGCTTCTTGCATTTCAGCTGCAAAGCAACAGTTTTTAGGCTGATGCCTGCAGATCTGCAGGCCGTGAGATTCGGACCTCGCTCTGCTCACGCAGATCTGCATTCGCACGTTTGTGATCTCTTCACTGGCCATAGCTGAGATGCAAAGGGGGTGATGGCAGGAGAACCTGGTGCAGTCCCGCACCCATCAGAAGGATTCGTCAGGGTGCCCATAAGATTAAGAGAGCTGTCAAATCTGCTGCTGCTTACTGCAGTGCCTGGGGATATTTTACTGTGTCAGAGGCGGCCCTTTCTTTTCTTTCTTTTTTTTTCTTTCTTTTTTTTTTTTTTTTTATTTTCTGCTTCTCTGTTGCATTTGAGCAAGAAATAGCACTTGCTGACTGTCAGGATGGGGCCTTAACAGCAGTACTGGGAGGGTAACGTGCACCACTGGCACATTGCATACCACACACACACAACCAAATAAAATCCAGAAAGGCAGAACTGCAAAGCTTGGAGGAGTTGAATGCGCTTGGATGATTTATTAGGAAATCTGACTTTTTGCATTCGGGTGCTAGCTCCTGGATCCTTGAGGGGGGCAGCACCCTGATTTAGAAACACCTGTCCTCTTGGCTAAGGCAGCTTCTCAAGTGCTGGAAGGTTCAAGGTGAAAAACTGGGCTTTGTGGTGGGGACAGCAAGGTGTCCGCTCTTCTCTGAGAGGTGGCAAGGAGGCAGAAAACATTTGCTGACAAGGTTATTCCTGAGATGGCATCGCAAAGCCAGTGTAACGCAGAGAACGGAGACTTGCCCCGTGGTCCCTGCCTGGTTGTCGGGGGGATGCAATGGGGAATTGCTCAGCTATTCCCTGGGGAGACCTGAGGTTTTTGGGGGCGGCAGTAACCTCCATCATGGAGAAAGCAGCTCCCTGAGCGTGAGGCTGAGCAGAGCAAAAAGTGGTGCAGACCTCCAGGTGATGGAGGTGGGGGTGCAGAGCTGTGAAGCTGGGGTTGAAAGATCAGTAAGTGGCTTCCCGGTAGCAGTGCTGCAATGGGAGGCTGCTGGGTCAGCTTTGGGTTGGGCTTTCATGCTCTGGTGTCCTCCCTGCAGATCTCACAGGAGGTGATGGCTTGTTCCTGGCAAGGGACGTGCACCTTTCAGTGCAGCAACTTTTCCCCGGTGCCACTGAGCTGCTGGCATTGACTTGCTTGGCTCCAAGAGGGCTGGAAAAGCACGATAAAAAAACAAAATGAGCATGCTTGCAGAACACCAAGTGTGGCAGAAAGCTGAGGCATGGGGAGCTGCCCAGGGTAGGATACAGGTGTGCTACAGCAGTGTGGGATGCAGGCTTTGGTCGCACAGACTGAGGGCACGGGTTTCAGCAGGGTTTCAGCCCAGAAGTGTGTCCGTCAGGCTCAGGCTGGCTGGATGATGGCTGAGGTCCACACTGCTGGCTGAGCATCTTCTGCTGCATCTCCTGAGTTGTTCCTCTTGAAACTGCTCCCAGGGCTTCAATCCCGTGTCCTGCCAAATAATGCTGTGGAAGGAAACCATCCTGGCTGGAAAGCTCTTCCTCTGTTTCCCCCAGACTTCTGTCCTGGGGTGAGCGGTGCTCAGCCTTGCATCAGGGAAAGGCTTGGGTTCTGATACCTTGTGGTTTCTTACCATTCAAATGGTAAGAACTATGTTTTTTTCCACTAGAAAAATGGAGATATGAAAAGAAAAGCAACTTTTAACTCTGCTTCCAAGGCGGGGACAAGCCCCAGGTTAAAGCTAGGGCAGAACACAGCCAAGCGAGATGCTCTGAAACTCTTCTGGTTATCTTGGTCCCTCTCTGGGGGTCTGTGCGCTGTGCCATGACCCTGAAAGTCCAGGCTCTGCAGCCCAAGGCCTATTTCCAACCTAGTCACAGCAAAGTATTGTCAGATTTTTATTCTAGAAATGGTTTTGCTGTAAACTGTGGCTGAGAGCACAGCTATTTCAGCTGCACGTGAGGGCTGGTGGCACCTGAGTAGGTGACCAGGAAGGTGACAGCTCTGCCATGTGTGACTTCTCCTGCCCATGGCAGGTTGGGTGCACAATGGGTCTAATGCAATAAAGAGTCCAAGACAAAATCTTTTATTCCTTGGGGCTGTTTTGGTGCTGCTTTCCCTGTTCCCACCATGTCCTGGGGCAGCTGCAAGCCAGGCCACAAGAAGAGGGTTTTGTCTTGCTTTTGTGTGTGTACCAGCGCAGGGCACTGGGCAGTGAGTGGTTAGGACAATCCGTGGTTAGGACAATAGTGGTTAGGACAATCCGTGCCCCTTTGGGACCAGGGATGGAGGAGGGAGGGAGTGCATTCGGTCAGGGTCTATTTTTTTTTGGCATCAGCCTGTGCATTTTTAATAGAGTGATGGGCAGGAAGCTGAACTGACCTAAGTGCTCTCTAGCCCATGATGCCACAGAGAAATGGTTGGGTTTGTGGCTGTGAGGTGCCCTGGGTCGGAATCATGTGGGTGGTGTGGCAGGAGATATGTGGTGAGCCCCCTGTACTCCCAGAGAAAGGCAGGGTGGGACAGCAGCCAGCCTCCCTTTCCTCTTGGCACTGCGGGTTGAAGGGCAGGGTTTATACCTCTTTATTTTTATTTTTATTTTTATTTTTATTTTCACACAGGGTAAGAGAAGAGAACTGTGATTTGGATATATATATTTTTTAATTTAAAAAAAATTAAAGCCCTTGGAGGTAGCATGTTGTGTCTCTTTTCAGTGCATACCTCCATCTCCAAGAATAAAATGTCTGCCACGTCTGTTCTGGCGAGAACTTTGGGATCAGGGCAAGTGTGGCTTGCAGGAGTGATGCTCAGTTCAGATGTCATCTCCCGTGGAGGCTGGGGACCATCCAGCAGCACCCGGGCTGGTGCTGGCGGGAGTGCGTCAGGGCTGGCCACTGCATCTGGAAGCTGCGTGGGGATCCGAAATGCTGCGTCACCCACGTGGGAAGCGTGGCCAGGCTGTGTCGGCATCCTCTGAGAGGATGTTGGTGTGCGGGCTGCAAGCTGGGGCTCTGCCCGGTCTCTCTGCAGTTGCTCAGTTGCTCAGGTCTGCATCGTGGTCCCTTTGCAGATGCTGGACAAGGACAGTTTTGTGGGGCTGTGCAAGCCCCTCCTGTTCCCATACCCTGCCTTGGTGCTGGGTATAATGCAGTTTCTGAGCACCAGGGTGTCCTCCCAGGCTAGGGGAGAGGCGATGTGCCCTGGTGGCACAGATCCAGCAAGGCTCAAGGGCCATCGGATTTTGGGTCTCGGTGCAGCCGCAGGACTGACGCAGCCGTGGAGCAGAGGCTTTGCTTTGATTTGAAGCTGCTGCTGCCTGTTAAAATACTTTCAGCTCTCTGACGCTCTCCACGTCAAGATTGAAAGGGCTTATTTGAAAGAGAAATGTTTAATCTGGGGATGAGGGGAGGGTTGCGGGGAGTAGCAAACGGCGGGTTGGGAAAAGGACTCATAAATATTTCATCAGAGTGAAGTGGGTCAGCGGCGTTTGCTGTAACTTGGCGCTGCTGTCTCCGAGGCTTTGCTTTGGGAGGGCTGGCAAGCACAGCTGTCTCCCTGCACAGCTTGGTCGTGATGCACCGGGGCTGTTAAAAAGCATCTATGGGAAGCGATTCCTGCTACGGTTGCATCTGCGCTGTGTTTTTATCACATTTGCTGTGCATTGCGTCAGCGGTGGGGGTCCAAAATAGAGATAAAAACCTCCCTGGGGAGATGCCAGCCAAACAACACAAACTCCTTACGTAAAGCCCTTCCAATATTTATGGCAATACTGAGAGGTACTGCATTACCTCATCCATCACCACGGCACCTCTTGGAGATAGGAAAAGGCTTAGTCACGCTACGCTGCCGTCACTTATCTTAGATGCTTGAATGGCACCTCGCTGCCCTTAATGTATCTATTGCCACAGCAGCTCAAAAATGGGGAGAAGGACCATTTGCGCTATAGGGTGCTGGAGAGTTGAAGCTGCCCAGAGTCACGGGAGGAGACTGGGATGGGGCAGAGAGCTGCATCCAGCTCCTTCCAGCCCTGCAGAATCCCCCTAGCACAGCAGGGAAACAGGCACATGTCCCCAGGGCGCTTCCTAAGGCTCCCCAGGCTGCATTACTCAGGGGTTAGAGAAGAAGGTCAGTATCCCAAGTGTGGTCCCCTTGGAGCCACCAGCAGCTCTTCACTTCCATGGGGAAAAACCTTGCCTATCTTTGGACTCTCTTCCCTAATGTCACACTGAGTCCTTCTGCGGACTTGCTGATCCAGCACGAATCATCAGGACAGCCTTGACGACTGCTGTTGGCTTTAACCTGATGGATGGGCAGAGCAGAGGGGAAGGGCCTCCTTCCACCATGCTACAGAAATATCTCTACCACTTTTGGTGGTGGTGCAGTGGTGTTTACAGGGAGCCGAGGTCTATGTGTACACAAGTTAGCAGGCAACATGGGAAAGGAGGCCTCCTTGCTTCCTGCTGAGCACAGCTGCTGCATGAGCTCAGCCTCCCACAGACCAATTATTCCTTCCTAGTTTGCTCCTTCCCAATTTGTTCCTTCCCCATCACACCAGCCGTCCGGCTTGATTGCAGGCTGAGGACAAGCTGCCTTGGTGGAAGAGGTGAGCGGGTTCCTAGGATGTCTCGGGGAGAGGCATGAGACAGAAGTCTATTGAACGGCTCGGGTGACCAGCAGGAAAAACGTGAAGATGTGACTGATGCTTCTCCTTGGGTGTCCAGAGGTGGTGGGATGCGCTGGTGGCTGATACAAACTCTTGGCTGAGCCAATGTCTGCAGAGGATAGCAGAGGTGCTGTGTTTGAGCCAGTGGGTTTTCAAGGTGAATCCCATGGGGAGAAAGGTAATGCTAGCCTAGCTGTGAGTCAGCAAGCTGATTCTAATTTATACCTTAAAATATGTGAAGTGGTTCCAGCCCTGTCCTTAGTAGCTGTGGAGGGACAAATCCTCCTGATTTTTATTTTTTTTTTGAGGTGGGATTTTGATGCTTTCCTATGTGACGTTCACTGGAGATAGACAGGACTTCACTCCCTCCTGCAGGCTGGTCGCTTTGGCCTATGCTCCCTCTTTTTCTGAACTCACCTCCAAGCCACTTTGGTTCATGGGGAGATTTGGCAATGGACAGTTTTTGGGAGAAGAAAGGGAGGTGAGAATGGTCTTGAGCTTCAGGACCTGAGGACTAGCACCCCAAACCCCATTCCCATGGCTCTCTGAAATAACCCCTTTCTCCAGGGCAATGTTCTTGACTGCAGCCTATTTGTTCTGCTGCTAGAAGATGACAAGTGGCAATGAACCAGCATTGCCCTGTGGCCAGTAACATCATCTGTCTCCGTGGAAGACTTGTCAGGATAGGCTACCTTTTATCTGGCACTTTCATCAGCACATCATGAGCTGATCTTAGCCAGGTGCTCCAGCTGATTTTCCTTGGGCCACCTCAGCGAAGACCGCTTTGGTGATGGTAATGCTCAACACGGCCATGCTTTCTTCCATTGAGGGTCTGTACTGGGTTTACGTGGCAAGGTTTTGGTAGCAGGGGGCCATAGGGGTGGCTTCTGTGAGAAGGATCTAGAAGCTGCCGCATGTTAGATAACAGCCCCACTGCTGACCGGAGCTGAGCCAATAAGTGATGTTGTTTTGCACCTCTGTGAGAGCATATTTAAGACAGGGAAAAAAAAACACTGCGCCACACAGCAGCTGGGAGAGTGACAGGAGTGAGGAACAGCCTTGCAGGTGCCAAGGTCAGTGAAGAAGGAAGGGGAGAGGTGCTCCAGGCACTGGAGCAGAAGTCTCCTGCGGCCTGTGGTGAGGACCATGGTGAAGCAGGCTGTCCCCCTGCAGCCCATGGAGTACCACGGTGGAGCAGGGTTCCACCCTGCAGTCCATGGAGGAGACCACGGTGGAGCAGGTGGACCTGCACCGATGGAGGCTGCAGCCTGTGGAAGACCCCTGCCGGAGCAGATTCCGGGCCAGACCTGCAGCCCGTGGAGAGGAGCCCACGCAGGAGCAGGTGACCTGGCAGGAGCTGCTGCCCGTGGGGGATCCAGGTTGGAGCAGTTTGCTCCTGGGGGATGGACCCCGTGGTACGGACCCATATCTGGAGCAGTTTTTGAAGAGCTGCTGCCTGTGGGCAGCCCACGCCGGATCAGATCGGCAAGGACTGCATCCCGTGGGAGGGACCCCACAGCACAGGGGACGAGAGTGACCGAGAAGGAGTGGCAGCAAAGAAGCGCTATAGACTGACCATAACCCCTATTCCCCTGTTCCCCTGTGCTGCTCGGGGGGAGGAGGTGGAAGAGGGTGGATGGGGGGGAAGGTGCTTTTGGTTTATTTCCTTTGTTTCTCACTTCTCTAGCTTGTTAGTAATAGGCAATAAATCTTACTATCTCCCTATGCCGAGTCTGTTTTGCCCGTCACGATAATTACTGTGCGATCTCCTCGTCCTTATCTCAACCCTTGAGCCCTTTTCATCGTATTTTCTCCCCGTTCCTCTTTGAGGAGGGGGAGTGAGAGAGCGGTGGAGCTCGGCCGCCCACCCGAGTAAAACCACCACAGGGTCTTGCACAGGTGAGCTCAGCCTCTGATATGACATTGAATCAATTTCCACGAGGCAGTGAAGGAGAGAGGTTGGGAAGTGCAGAGGTCACACAAAGCCAGTGTCAGCACTTGATCCCCCCAGAAACACCACCATTTTCTAACAGCTTGGTCCCTCAGCTCTTTCATCTCATAGGTGCCTTACCTTTTGTACTCAGAGCAATGCTGCTTTTTGTTTTGGATTTTTTTTTCCCCTTTTGGGGAAGTTATATTTTCAAGTGCCTCTTTGAAGTGGCCAAATTCTGACTTCCCTGTTTATGTGCACGGTCTGCCACAGGAACAAAATCTGCAGACTTCAGGCTAAAATTACCTGCTCTTCACCTACCAGCTGGTGCGTGAACCCGTGATGGTAATTCAGTCCTGTGAGCTGCTTTTGGCAGGTGCAAATTGCACTCGCCAAAGGGAGGATCTGTTTGAGAAGAGGGCCATTTTCTGCTCCTTAGAAATCTGATTTGATCTGAAATGGCCAAATGCAGGTATGGCAGCTGGAAAAAAAAAAAAAAACTGCCAACGGTGTCTGGGAAGCTCTTGAAACTAATTGGTGTTCGGCATCTATCTCACACACCGAAAATGTTTTTCCGTGCAGGTCTAAGAGCAATTCACTGAAGGATATGATGAGGTCTCTGAGTGCTGTGCTCTCATGTTCAGAGCTGTCCCTTAGCTTCGGGAATGAGGGACCCGCGCAGCAGGTCTCCGCAGCACTGCTGGCTGCTCTCGGCTCACTTCCAGCTATATCGTGTCAGAGGGAACCGTGGGCAGCCTCGGCTGCACATCTCATCTCCTCGCGGAAGACCTCTGTCCCTTGCCGGCTAGCGCTGAGCAAACCGCTTGCCATGCCTGGCCCAAGCAGTGTGGAGCTGCTGCTTGGTCCTTGCCGTGGTTCTGCTGCTCCAGGCGAAGGGGTTTGGTGGCTGACAGTGGAGATGGGGCAGGGAGAAGCATTAATACTTGTCTAGCCCTAGGGACCCAATTAATCGATCACCCAAAAGCCAACACAGGTCATGCTACTTAACTAGGAGTAGAGAGAATGGGGCTTTGGTACTTATCACCCTCTTCTTTGTCCCAAAAAGGCAAACCTTCAGGCATTTCTTTTCCAGACAGGTCAGGATGACAACGAGCTGGATGGGAGGTTAAGGAAGAAGATTTGAGGATTTTTAAGGTCTTTTCTGCCAAGCGTGGCTCTCTTGGCATGGCATTGCTGGAGGTCAGGCATGGCCAGTAGCTATTTCTGAGGCTAATGTTTTCAACCAGAGCACACCTGGAGTTTGTGGGTCAGCCCTTTTGGTCGCAAGTATAAATTCAGATGCATGACCCCACTGTGTCAGCTGAATTGTTACCTGCTGACAGGCTACAACAGTCTGAGTCAGTGTGGCATTTGGCGACCCAGTGGAAATGGTTTGCTTTTTCATGAAGTGTGGGTGGGAAACTCCACGCGTGAACCTGTGCTCAGCACTGCTGTGACCCCACGCACGTCTGTGGGGTGCAGCTTCCCACCACACCCTGCAGCAACTGCTCCTCCTCGCAAAACTGCTGGGGAAGGCTCAGGAATGAGGCCAGTCTCCACAGAGGGAACAGAACCTATTGGTGATACCTCGCAGCGAAGCTAGCAGTGACTCATCTGCTCCATTTGGTGCAGAACTGATGCAGCATTTCATCTACGCACACAGGAGGCAGATGAATAGATGCATTTGCTAATTTGATGGGGAGGCAAAAAGGTGCACTTCAAGGAGCCAGGGAAAGCTCTGCCTTCCCCTGTTGCTTTGGATGGGACCAGCTCTTTGCAACTGGTCAGTCTGCACTGACCTGGCCTTAATGCAGGAACCAGAACCAGCCCAGGAGGAGTGTGGTGGCTGTGTGCTGCAGGAATTTGGAAGGTTTGTCTGTTCCTTTTTCTCCTTAATTGCTGGTGTCATGGTCTCTGCTCCCCCTTCCCAGCCTGCGGAGGAGCTCATTGGCTGCCAGCAAGTGGAAAACTCTCTGAAATGGCAAAAATTGTTAAACAAAGAAATAGCACGGGGGGAGGGAGGGAGGGAACAAAGCCTGTTTCTCACAAAGCCCTATTCTCCAGTGCTGCTATCTGTGTGGGAGGCAGGGAGGGAGCTGGAAGGGGGAGGAATGTGTAGACAGGCAGAGGCAGCAAGGGAGGAATAAGTAGATGTGATCGGCTATGGAGAAGAAAGAGCAAAGGTGGAGAGACTGGCCATTAGAGAAAAAATTTGTGTGATGGAATGAATAAGGGAATGGGAGGAGGAGAAAAACCCTCACAGCAGTGCACGCACACAGACTTAATCTTTTTGAAAATGAGGAACGCCCACATCAGGTGGAAAAGAAAGGTTGCTACAGAAGTGTTTGAAAACGAGCACACTCATGCCCTCGAAAGCACAGGACTGGAAAGGGGAAGGAGAGCCAAAAGGAAACGTATGATTCCCAAGGTAGGGAGTCTGGGAGGCAGCTGATAACACCCCAAGGAGGATTAAGAGACTTGCTGAAAGAGGATGAGCTGCTCAGGATGAGTGCCCTGGGTCTGGAGGAGGAGGATGACAGCTACTGGTGGCTGCAAGCCAGCAGGATGCTAACACTGCTAGCAGTGCCACTGCCACCGGGGGCAGAAGGGGTGCTTGAGCTGCTCGATGCTGTTTGACAGCATCATCCTGACCAAGCCAAAGGGTTTGGAAAGGTGCTGGGCAGATTTGTGGCCCAGATTTTAATGCTTTGTGCAGACATAGCTGGAAGTGCCTGCAAGGAAGGGGGAGTGAGGACAAGGTTTCTTTCTTGTTAACTGGGTTTCAAGAAGGCACAGATGATTTCTTTAAAACAGTACCCACTGCATTGCAAGGGGCCAGAGGTGTTTGCTTTGACCTTTCTCTGCCACTTTCCTGGCTGGACAAGCAGATGAGGCAAGGGGTTGTTGACCGGAGAAGACCTGAGAGAAGGTCAGAGAGCCTGATGGATACTGACAGATTTGGGATTAATTTTGCAGGATGTGCAGATTATGCTACATTTGGAGTCTGGCTTGGCAGAAACAAATAAATGCAAAATGTGTTCAACACGTTCACATAGTCCAACAAGGACTGCAGGACAAAGCTTACTGGCGGCTAGTCCCACTGGTGGCAAACCGCTGTCAGAAGGCCTTTCACATGCACACTTAAGAACTGCTGGTATTGATTTTTTATTTTTTTATTTTTTAGTTTAGTTTGGTTTTTAAGGCTTTTAAAACCTTTTCTTATTAGCATAAGGAGCTTGCATTGCTTTTAGTGAAAACTCGCTTAGAAATCAAGAAATTCGTTAGTGAGCTGTTAGTGATGGTGCAGGGCATGGTCACGGGACAGGGACCATGGCACAGGGGATGCTCTGAGCAAAAACAGCTCCAAGGAATCTGGAGTCCAGATCTGGTCAGTCAGAGCATGGGGGGAGGGAATGGGTAATCCAAGGTATCTGCGCTGCACACAGTCCCCATTCCTCAGTGAAGAGGTGAATTTTCTCATTCCACAATTTACACACACACATCCCACCTCTGTACAAAACCATGGGCTGCGTATAGCTTTCCTAGGGAAAGCAGCAAACATTTAATGGGAGCATCCTATGACCGCACAATGTGCGAGCAGCCCAGCTAAATGATTTGAAAGACACTAAGTAGGTAATTTCATATTTATGATACAATGAATCTGACTCTCCCTGCTTTAAACTCAAAGCCTGCTCCCATTGTGGACCTTTCTATTTCTTTGTGGCCTGTGTCATCATTGCACCAGATGTAAATTGAGGATAAATTGCTCCCAGACCTGAGGAGCAGTGCCTTGTGAGTGGCTGTGGAGCCATAGCATGTAGGAATATGGCTCTGGATGTACTGAGCGGAAAGTTATGAATGGTCTTTGGAGGCACTAGGAAAGAAAAGGTAAGGCAGGTGGCATTGACAGAGATATTACAAGTGAGCAAGGAAGGGAAAATATCCTTGCTCCTGTCAAAGTGCGTATGCTTACCCACCAAGACCCAGGCCACAGAGAAGGTCTTAAGCTTGGTGAACACCTGCAGTGGTGTTTGTGTGCTACAACGTGCATATTGATATTATCGATCTCATCCTTAAACTCCAATAAAATCCCTCACTGTTACCTGTGAGTTATTTATTAGAGCCGATACATCTTCAGTGAAGCATGAGGGGAGAGTGGAGGTAGTTTGGAAGGACACCCATAGTAGACATGGCACGTGTAGAGCAGCTACATGGGAATTTGCTGTTTTTTTAACTGAGTGAAGAGCTGGTCTTATTTATTTATTTATTTATTTCCCTTGGATAGAGCTTGGAGCTAGACTGAATGGCAAATTCAAGGGAAGACTAGCAAATACCCTGCTTAAGCCCTGGGTACGGATTATTTGTCTTTTTTCAATTATTTACTTCAAAGCTGGCCAGCTTGGATCATCTAATGTCTTTTGGAGACTTCAGGCCCCATCTCACTGAATAACTGCTCAGCTAAAACTCATCTGCCCTAAGGGAGGTGTGTAAGGAGGGTCAGTGAAAAGCCTTCTGGAAGTGCACGTCCTATCTCCATGCTACAGGGAGAGCTGAGATCTCTCTCCGGGTCTAACTACCAACCTTTCTGATGGCTGAGAGACATCCCAACCTTTATATGAACGGACTGAGTTTTCAGCAGGGCTACGATAGTGTGGATGTGTTCAGCATGGCTTGAGCATGACAGTGCAGACAGATGCCAGGGCTAGCTTGGGTACTGGAAGTGATCTGGCTACCCTTGCCCGGAGCTTAGCACGTGTTATTTAATTTCACTGAGATGCTGATGGACATCTCTTGCATATTGTGTATCCCCATTCTGAGGCTGCAGCTCAGAACTTTGCTCTTCAGTTGGATTTTAATTCAAATTTCAAGTTAAATTTTTGGTGTCATCCAGAACGTCAGCTTTCATAGGCAGGAGGCAGGATGGGGACTTGACTGGGATGTGGTCTGTAAGGGCTTTACCTGAGCAGGAAAATATTCTCTGTTCAGGGGAAGTATATGGCATACTAGTATCAAGGTCACAAGCGTGGTGCAGCACGGGAGCTGTGGACTTGTGTGACTCCAAGGCTGCAGCTCCCCCAGTCAGCTCCAGCTGACCAGCACTGGCGAAGATGCTGGCCATCACACAAGAAACAGTTCCCAGGGAGACCAGGCGAGAGGGCAGTTTCTCGCACCAAGCAGGAAACTGTTGTTTGGTTTTGCTCTGAACCCAAACCTGACATTTCTGAGTAGGTTTCCTCCAGGCCAGCATTTCCGCCTACGTGGAGATTAAAACACAGCATTTGTTAGCTTATTTCTCCAAAGAGGCAGCAGCACAAAGCACTGCTGTCACCCTAGGACCTTCTCTGTCTATCATTAAAGGAGAGATCTGCCCTCTGAGCCATTACGGAAGAAACATCTACCTGTAGGGGTTCTTGAGGAGCCTCTTTATTTCTAAACCCAGACAGCTAATAAGCTCCTATTTCACTTAGCAGGCAGAGCACTCTCAGCAGGCCCCTCCAGCACCGAAGGTCAGCGGGGAGGTAATGAAGCAGGTGACTCAGATCTGACTGCTGCCTCCTGTTTATTCACTGTTTCCCAAACCTGCCGTGGTGCTGTGCTGCTGGAGGCAGCCCGATGGCAAGCTGCCCACGGCCGCCTCTCCTTCTCCCCTGCGTGCAGGGATGTGCCTGTGGGAGCTCCATCTCCCACCTCGTCCTGCCCAGACCGCTGCCTAGCGAGGCTGGCGTGGATGGTGTTTTTGCTGTGTTTTTTCTGTCCCTTTGAAGCCCGCTCTGCCTGCTGAATTATCGGGATGCAGCCGTGCTGTTTACTGCTTTCATCAGCTCCTTGGGGAAAATGGCTTCAGCTAATCACCTGCAGTACAGCTGGCGTCCTGCTCAGCTCTGTAGGCGAGCCCAGCTAACCACTGCAAGGAGGAGACAGGAGTGAGAACTCTCAGTCACCAAAATCCATTTTTTTTTGCAAATCCATGCAGCCGCACTGGAGTCAGTACACCATTTGGCAGCAGCTGGCCCTTACCTTGCCTTACAGTAGCATTGCTGACAGCCTTGTAGCTCTGATACCGGTGATAATTGAGGAGCTAATCCATTTTAATTCTGCAGTCCCTGTCTAAATAGAGAGTATCAGACAAGATCCCATTAACCACTTGTTAAACTTCACGTGAGATACTGCTGCAAAACGAGAAGGGTAGAGTGTGAGTTACAGGTAGGGAGGAGCTATAGATCTGCTTCTCCATGGAACAAGATGTTCTCACCTTACCCAGGAGGAAGGCAGCTGTGGAGAGCAGATGAAAATTAAGATTTATTTGGTTGGAAGTGAATACATCTGGTCACTGACAAAGGGCACTGTATACGTGGCTAGGATTGGGTTGTCTCACGTGGAGCATAGCCGTGGCAGCACTAGGTGATGGCTGGTGTGAATGTTTGGTGTTCTCTCAAGTGCAGGCACTGAAGTAGATGCCTTGACTGCAGCTCACATTTACTAAATGAAGAGCCAACAGTTTTCCAGTTTTTCTGTTCCTCTCCATTGCTTTCAGCTGGGATGTCACTGGCTTGCTCTGTCTTCATTCACCTCTCAGTGCTCTGCTTTCTCTTCCAGGTGCTGTAACATGTCCAGGTAGGACACCACCAGTGTGAACATCATCCCAAGACAGTCACTCCAAGCTGTCCCTCTCAGGTGGCTCCTCTGCTTCAGCCAGCAGCCAGACAAAGGTGAAGACGTGGGATTGTTCCCCTTGTGAGAGGCATCCAGTCGCTGCCCACAGCACTCGTAGGGATGGATTCCAAAGGCAACGTCCGAAGTGGAAACAAACCCGATGCCAAGGCCCCCAGCTCTGGAAAGCCAGAAAAGCCCAGCCCCGTGCCTGCCACGAATGCAGACAAGAAGGAGACCCCCAAAGAGCAGCCTGCTCCTGCCGCTGCCACCAAGAAGGCAGGCGGCGATGCTGCCGTCGTGAACAACCACAGCAACCTGAAACCCAGCCCAGCCGCCACGGAGACACAGGAGGCCACCGGCCAGTCCCCTGACTCTGACCACAAGGGAAACAGCTCCGAGGAGTCACCAGGCAGCATCTTCGACAACATGAAGCCCTTGATCATCATCGGAGGAGTGGCAGTGGCTGCGCTAGCTGTGATTGTGGGAGTGGCGTTCCTAGCCCGGAAAAAATGAAGACCGAGGCAGGGTGGGCTGAGAAACCCAACCTGGCTGTACAGCTCCTTTTGAGACAAATGCATGCAGAAAAATTCTATACATATCTATATATATAGAGCGAGCTAGATAGGTCAACAACAAACACCAACCGCAACTCCAAGAGTCTTGTTCAAGACAACTGTGCCAGTTTGACCCGATGTGGGTAACTCCATGCACTCAGTGTGTTCTTTTCATGTAATATATCTTGGCTTATACCACTGTGTATAGATAACAGCTTCTCCTGATCAGTGTAAACGACGGTGTCCCCTCCCCTCCCTGCTGTCCTCTCTGGGAGACACCCCCACCTCTCTTGCAGTCCCCTGTTCTCAAGTCCAAAGTGTTCTTTGTCCCATCCAGAGTCCCTGCTTTGTGTTCTGGTTTCTGTTTGGTTTGTTTTTAAGTTGGGTTGTGGTGAAGAAGATGTAAGGAGAGATGGAGCCTAGTGAGAAGACCCAGTTCACCCGCCATTGTGTGTAGGGCAAAGTGTGATCTCTAATAGGTCTCGTGTACCTGCTGCTCGTCAACCCACCGTTAAAAACCCAACTCCAAAGTGCCCCAGAGAAACCAGGCCGGCTGTAGCTGGAAGCTGCAGCATGGCAGAGCTGAGTAAGCAGGTCAGGACATCACACAAGTCTTTTCACTGGCTGAGCTGCCAGCTAGGGAGTGAGCGGAGAGACTGTACTGTGACCGACAGTGCAGGTAGCAGTGTATGGAGATACCTGCCAAAGTCCCGTGCCGATTGCAGGCAGACAGCAGCTGCCATCTGCTTGGTTTCTTGCATGTTGGCAGCCTTCAACATCCCGTGGATCACCAGGGTCACAGGGGCAGTGCTCAGAGATAGAGAGGCTTTGTTTTGGATCTAGTATTTCCTAAATTTAGGCTGGGCTTTGCAAGATGCTGTGGCCTCAGCCCAAACTCCCTTGAGGTCAGCTGGACTCTATTTCTTGGGGGGTCTGGATCAGGCTGTTCACCTGGTGTTTTCCCACTGAAGGCTCTGGCCTCTCTGTAGATGAGAAGGTAGGAAAACAGGGAGACACAAGCTGGTTTTAGGGGCAGACAAGAGCTGGGACCCCATAAGAAATAACACTGACCTGCTTCACACCAAGGAAAGGGGTACTGGAAATCCATCTGGTGATCCTAGGGTGAATTCTCACCTCCCTTCTGTGAGTGGCAGGGATCTGTGACTCCTCTACATCTTGGAAATGGAAACAAATTCCCAATACTGGGGAACAGCCTGGTTTCATTGGTGAGTACCTCAGATCTAAAGCCAGACCTCGCAAGAAGGAAGGCAGGTGACCAGAGAGTGTTCGGTGCAGTGACAGATGACCTTCGCCTGACACCAAGAAGTGGGCAGATCTTACTCTGAGAGTTTCCACTAGGCTATTTTTGGCTTCTGTGCTACTGCAAAAAGACTCTTTACCTTGCTCTGTGTTTTTAAATTAGGTCAGAGCTCAGATGAGGTCAGAGATTAGATGAGGTCAGAATCACAGGCTCTCTGGAGCTCAGCAGCAGTTGCAGCCAACGGAGTTTTGCAGTAATGTTTAGAAAAAGGCCATGAGAAGGTGGGGTGAGTTCAGCAGAAATCAAAGAGCCAAAGTGACATGTCTTTGAGCCTGGATGTATAAATTTTGTGTGTACTGGGCCAGAGAAAGGCCTTGGGTACTGTCTTTGCAGTACCTGCTTCTGGCAAAATTACTGGATAGTATGGTGGATGTGTATAACCCAATCTGGCAATTCTTCTCTTGGCTCACATCCTAATTTGCCTCCAAATTTGGCCTGATGAATGCATATGGCTTCCCCAGACAAAAAGCCTTTTTGACACAGCCTGGCCATTCCTATGCTGAGCTTTGTCATCCTCCTCTTTTCTCCAAGGCTCATAAAATATTCCCAAAAGGCACGCAACCTCTGGGAGTATCAGATGCTCTCTTCTGATGAACAACAGGCTGCTTGCAGCTTGAGCTTAATGTCTACCTCTACTTTTACCAGTACAGAGACAGGAGATGGTTACGTTGGGTTCACGGTGGTTTTGGTATGAGTGCTAACAGCCCCAGGGGAAATCCTGTTAGATGAAAGCACTCTTCCTCTGTATTGTGGACATGCCTCCTAGCAGCAGTGTTGGAAGCAGAGGGTCCATGGCTAGGTGCCCCTATAATGCCACTTTTGTCTTCCCCTCGTCCTGTTTTGCAGATGTTTAATGGTTCACTTTTTTTTTCTTTTTTTTTTTTCTTTTTTTTTTTTTTTTTTGTGGGTGGGAGAAGGGAGTGCAAGCAGCAGAGGAGTGTGAGAGGTATTGGGTAAGCAGAGATGTGAGACAGAACATAACTCAGAAGCCGTCCCAGCAACGCTCCCTTGCAGCAACTGCAGGAGGGCTTTGCAAGAGCACACAGTGGGGCTGCTGCATCTCCTGCCTGCACCTAAACTGAGAGCCTGGGGGTGCTGCGGAGCCCCCAGACCCCGTCAGTGCCCTTGGTACATCCTCGTGCCGTGCCGGGGTGAGGCCCCTTTGCACACCAGCTCCCCCTGCTGCTGCTTGCACCCTGACCCGTGCATTCTGCTTTCCCCACGAGGGAGATTTTGGTGCACAAGCCAGAAGCAAACTGCAGTGCAGTGCGGCCAGGAATCTCGTCTACGCGACTGGGAGGACTGTGCTCACCGAGTACAGGGTAACGTATCCAAACGAGTGGGGTTTGGATACAGGGATGGATATTCCTGCGCTCCCCTTCCCTCAGATCTCTGGAGCACAAAGCTTTTGGCTGTAGAGAATTTTGTAGGAAATTTTGCTTATGTTGCCCATGAGGAAGGGAAGCGGGCTATCCCTGTTCTGATTCTTGTTTTGCCAAAGCAGGGCTGGTGATTTTCAGACATCGACTTCTGTTTTGAAGTCCTGTCTTCAAAAAAATATTTCCATCTGCCCTGTCTGCTCCTCCCTTTCAACCCCTGACGTGGGATTTATTTATTTATTTTTAATTATTATATTTTTAGCGGTGTGTGACATTACAGATGCAGCATCTAGCCATCCTGCACTGGCCAGCATAGGTAGATGCAGGGGGAGGAAAAAGAAACACCTGCCTTATTTGAATGCGTTTTTTTTTTGTTTGCTTGTTTTTTCTTTCTAAAGTGTTTTAGTGTTTCTATTTCCTTGGCTTAAAGTTCAGCAAGAGAAGAGGGGAAAAACAGTTCTCAGCCAATGTGGGCCTTAACCATTTCTGTCCACATCCAGCCCCCCTTGCCCTTAGGGCACGTGGATGGATTCGAGGCCAGTAACTTCATCCACAAACACACCACAGAGATGGTGCCGGGACTGCAGCTCATCCTCTGGGTATGTAACCACGTGCTAGCCCTCACTAGGCAGTGAATGTGGTTTGTCTCGTCCATAAGGGAACTTCTGCTTACTGCAATCAATTAACATCGCCTGCTGTCCGGATCCTTTCTCTGGAGCCCACCTCTTTGGTTTGGAAAAACACCTCTGTCTATGTGTGCGTGTGTGTGTGTGTGTCTGTACACCACCCTGCCTTGAATATTCTATGTATGTATGTATACTTGCAGGTTTATATTACTGCAGTCTGGGTAAAGCCACATTCTTTGTAAGGAAAAAAAAAGAAAAAAAAGAAAACACAAAACAAACCTGGAGATGACCCTTCATTTGTTCCTCTGCATTCACACAAAGTGTCCGTGACGTCTTTTCTGTGCCATTCACATCACACCATGCAGCACCCGAATTCCTTTTTCTGTCCTGGTTTCTTCTCAGAGCAAAGAATGTATGGCGAGCGAACTGCCGAATGTACCATGTGCCCATTGTGCTAGGAGCTCAGAGTTACTGTTCCCCTCCCTGGATATTCGCGTGAGCTACTCGCTTAAAAATAAGGCACTTTTAGACAATACTGAACTGTACTGGACTGTGTTGTAGTGCTTTTCACAGTGTGGGTCTAGTGTTGACTTGAGTCAGGTAGATCAAGCGTAGATGCCATACAAGCTCCCAAGCACGCAGCTGGGGCCGTGCACTTCAGTCCTGAATTGCAAACGACATCCTCTTAGCAAACACCTCCTGTTCTGCCTTAACGTGTCAGGCTGTGCAGTGGTTTCGTTTTGAGAAAAAATGTCCAGCGAGAACTAGGCTGAGAAGAGCAAATTAATCTCTCTCAGAATCGAAGTGATATTGAAACCAAATTTGTTGAGAAGCAGAAGGCTTAAATGACTGAACTCGCTGTGCTAAATAAATAGTTGTCTTTTCTCATACTGAGCACATGCCGTTATTTTCTTGATGTTATTCTTTGTGTGGTGTTTGTGATATGAAGTCCTTCTAGTGATATCTCCACGGGGAGAATGAACTAATGCTTCAAACTAGTAAGATTCTGCGCTTGGGTTTTGAAGAGATCTAGATTGCTAGTTTACTCTTTTGATAAAGTGCAAATTAGAAATTTGGGAAACTGACTTCACAAATATTGCAGCTTATCTCTAAAACTATAGATTCAATTATTACACCAGATCCCAGTCTATTTTTAAGGAGCCATACGTTTTAGTCAAATACAAAGATGATGTTGTGCTCTTGAGCAACTTTGTAGAAGGTTTTTGATGCTTCTAGCTTTAAGAAAGATGAAATGGGTTACACGTCCGCTTCCTCTTTCTACTGGTTTAATAGACTGTGGTAAGTCCTGCTACTCCTAACAGTTCTGCAGTAGGATGCAAACAACCCTGGAAACAGAAGGATAATGTAGCAGCATTTTTGGGAGGGTAATAATGCATTCTTGCGGGTGCTGTCACACCTCACAAAGCACTGAGCAGTTGCTTGCCCTGAAGCACTTACTAGTCCCACTAGGTGGAGTGATACATTAAAAATGGATTTGTCTTTGCTGAATCAAAGTTTCCCCAGCTACCAAAAACTAGGGGAATTTTTCCATTGGTTTCAGCATGCTGTGATCAGGCTTTGCGATCTTATCAGCACCAGGGTTATGATTGCAGGTCTCTGTGAAATATAAACGCATTTCAGTGGCATGTTTTACAAAACTGGCAAAAAATACTTCTTAGTCCTTTTCTGAGTACAAGGGAAACCTTCTCTAGTATTACCTGAGGCAGCCACGCTTATACTGACATTAGCGTTTATGTATAAACAACAGAATAACTAAAACACAAAACCAATCAACCAACCAAAAATACTAAAGCCAGTGAGAGGATATGATTCCTGACTGAAATTCGCTTCCTTTCCCGGAAATGTCACTGGGTTTAGAAATCTGCCTTTTTCTAACTATTCTTAGAGCTGGTTGAAAATATAAATTCTGAGGATTTGTGAGGGAGAAAAAAGTGTTCTTCAGGAAATAAACCAAATAAGGAAGATAATAATAATAATAATAATAATAATAATAATAATAATAATAATAATAATAAAAGACTGACTACTAAGCCATGCAAATTATCCCTTGTTAACTGGATTTCTCAAGTATGTTTTTGCTGTCTCTTTTCAATGTTAGAGTCTATGAAGCAAGAAAAAGGCCTGAAGTTTTCCACAACCAACTTTGTGCAATTAAAGGAAATTGCAAGTTTATAATTTGGGCATTTTTAAGGGCAGTGATCTCTCTTTTCTCATGCTCTGTTGTCAAAAAGTCTGAAAATCCAATGTAATCCCATTTTGACCCTCCAGTTTGTGACTTTTTGCTAGAGCAGGGATGCTGGTACATCTTACTGACCATACAGGTGTGTTCCCTTCATCGAGGACCCATGGAAGAGCTGCTTTCTGTAGCAGTCAGCAACCACATGGTGTATTTTTCATAAACTGCTAGCAGTTCTGCTTTACAAGTTGGGCATCTCCCTTTATGAAGGGGTTGCCTCTGACATGGATAATTAAAATTCTGCATTTAAGTTAGTTAAGTTCTTAGTGCTGGAGGCTGGAATTGGGATATTTCCTGATACTTACCCTAGAGGTATTTGGCTCTTTACTCTTTCACAGAGAAATCTGCTGATGCTGAAGATCTGACCCGGACTGTCAGCACATTATAGGACTTGTGAGTGGCACTCGATTGACAACTCCACTGCAGAAAGCAGGGAAGCCTGAGCAGCAATTTTCTGGGCTGGGGTATGTTGCACCATCCATGTACTTCAGAATTCATGCTGTGGGTGACAAAGAAGCCAGGAGAGGGTGATATGAGCAGTGTCTGCCTCCTACTGCAGATTAAATTTTGCTGCTCTGTTTTCAGCCCCTAAGTGGTTCTTGTCCTGCAGTGACTGTTTGGATCCTATTCCTAAAATGTCTCCTGTCCCCACTTCAACTAGAAATTAGTTCTCTTCCAAACTTCATCTTTTTGAAGTATTACTTAATCATTAATGGGAAGTTAGTTTTTAAGGGCAAAGAGCACAGAATATGGTTAATAAGGTTAATGATAGTCTTAGCGCTCATGGTCAATATGTGGCAAAGAAAGAGTACTTAATCTAGGTTCATCCTACTGAGTGCATCTATCCAGAAGATTGTTCTCCTTGGGCTAGACTATGATTCCTTGAATTTAGCAGCCCAGATGATAATGCAAGGTGCAGTTGAGGGGACTGCTACTTAACTGAGACACTGCCTTGAAACATGCCCCTTGTGACATTCAGCTTTGGCTGGCTATGTTTCAACACTATTTTTTAGTCTTTTATTGCATCTTGCATTGGTTAGCTCAGATCATATTACCTTGATTGGCCCTGGGGAGTTAAATCTGTATAGCAGAGGGTTTTTTATGATAAAGACTTTCTTCCTCTCTCATATCATCAGTCCAGCCACGTGATCTGTTTCCTTTTTAAATCCCGAATTCCTAGACTGTCTGCTCATGCCAGGTCTGCTACAAACTATATGGCTCCACTGGCTTCTGGAGATCTGATTAATTGCTTGTGTTTTGCTGCTGCTTCAGCTACTGAACTGTATTCCCAGGCAACTCTGCAGATGTGGCCTTTCCACAGCAAGGCAAAAATCATGCCCCAGTGCAGAGGCAGATTTTGGGTTGCCCTACCTAACAGGCAGAGCCAAAGTTCAGCCACTCAGCACCCAAGGGGAATGCAGAGACTGTGTAGTGTAGCAAGGAATGTATGAAGTCTTCATTTGCCTTAGCTGCTAAGGCTTGGGGGTCTGAGATGCAAGATACTGCATGCTTGTCTGCCACAGAAGCTCAGCAGAGGATAAAACCCTAGCTGGAAGCTCCCTTTCTAGTCCTTACTCTTTCACATCAGAGAAACGCTGCATGGCCACGACTTCTGCTTGGTACTGAAGAGCCGGGGGCTGCCTGCCAGTTGGCTGGGGGGGCGGCAGAGCACCAGAACAGGTTGCCCAGTGAGGTTGTGGAGTCTCCTTCTCTGGAGATATTCAAAACCTGCCTGGATGCAATTCTGTGTACCATGTGTTAGGTGACCTCGCTGGGCAGGGGGGCTGGACCAGGTGATCTCTGGTGGTCCCTTCCAACCTCAGCCATTCTGTGGTTCTGTATTCTGGCTGCTCAGGAGATGTTAACGCAGTGTGTGTGTACACTACACGTGGCTGAAGCTAGTGCTGCTTTGGTCCTCCAGGTTTTGCACCAAAAATACAGGCAGAGAAGAGAGGTCCTTGAATCTCTCAAGCTGGCTCTCTGCTGAAGCCAATGATCTGTATTTTTGCTGGCCTGGAAGAATCAGTTCTTGTGCAAGGAACACGCTGCTGTTCTCGTCCTCCATTAGCTGCAGGGCAGAGGACACAGAAGACTGAAAGAATTCCTCGATTTGAATGGGCTGCTCAAGTTTTGTAAAGTTACACGAGACAACTGGGCCTGAAAAATTTACATCTCATTCAACAAACCATGCTAAAAAGTTGATGCTCAAAGCACACGGTAACAGGACAGATCTTAGTCTTTGGTTTTCCAAATGCATGAGTTTGGCTCTACCCTGTACTGAAGTTCTGCTTGCTGCTTTGTGAAGCATTTGTTCTGTTCGAACACTGACATGCTGTACATGGGGAGACGTGCTCTCTGCTCTTTGAGGTTATGCCTTTCTGAGTAAATAGATCTTCTTGCTAAGAAATATAACTTGGATTAAATAGGTTCGGACCAACGGCATTTGTACATCTTACTCTTGCACTCAATTCTTCTCCAGTTCGTTGTTCCCAGCTTGAAATTCCCAAATTACTCCATTCTATTTTTCTAATTTCTCAAAAAGCAAAGCCCCAGCGCAGGATCCCAAGAATAGTCACTGGTTCTTTCCATCTGTGTGTGATGATGCTCCAGTACCAAAACTCCCAGGAGGAAGAGAGGAATCTTTAATCATCTTTGCAACAGTAAAGACCTGCATTGTATCCCTGGTTTTGCCACAGCAGCTTCAAGCAGTCAAGTTTCTGGGACAATTTGATAAGAACAAGGGTGCCACACGTTTGCCATGTTTAAAAAAAATTAAAAAAATAAAAAATTAATCATTTGGCTTTATTAAGTTTTGAGCAGCCCTTCTTAAGCCTGGTGCCTTTTCCTGAGTCACTGGTTAGGACCCTTTCAATTGAAATCTTTAAAAGGTGCATTCTCAACTCTCCAGTGAAAACCAGCTCCCTTCTAGCAGTAGGTGCAGGTTATTTACAAACTTGTGGAGAAACCAAAATTGTAGAAAGGGAACTCGTAGGTCAGACTACAGGGGATTTCTTTTTTTCCTTTTGGTTTCCTTTGATTCTATTACTTTGCCAGGGACTGACCCAAAGGACTTGGAAGTCCGATGGAAAGCTCAACCACGAGCAGCAAGGACATGCCTGCTGCTAGGCTGGAAGCCACCAGCATCTTTCCAGTGTCTTTGGTGGGTTTTGTGTCAGCCCCTGGAAATGTTTTCCAATTGATATTAATTTTCAAGTGACATCTTGATTTCTTCCCTGTACAAACAGACCTGCTTGTCACTTACACATATTTACCTGTGTTCAACATACAGGTTTATTGTTTTTTTTGGTTGTTATTGTTTCATTTTTTATTTTTTTTAATTATTTTCTTTCAAAAACAATATGCTGCTAGATACATTTCCTGGAGGGAAATGGACACCTACCTACACACAAAGCTATAGAGCTAATTTATACCTTGTTGAATTTATAATCTTGTCTATGCTTCTATGGACACTTTGTATGGGCTGCAGCTCAAACCTTAAAATAGTCAAGAATTTTTCCTTTCCCATATAGTATTCTATTTACTTTGACTTAAAAAAAAAAGCGTATAAATGCAATAATGCAGGTAGACTAGAAATACTAGATTGAAAATTAAAGTAGTTTAGCTTGTCCCATTGTGACTGACAGTGTTGTATGACACCCAACGCTGTACCCTAACATTTTCCAGGCTTTCTACGTAGCTGAATCTAGTATTAGCTTTGAAAACCCATTGTATGAATGGTGGGTGGATGGGTTGGAAACGTGTGCTCTCTACACACTGTATGTTACTCACATCAGAAGCTGTATGGCCACTCCATATGCTGTGAAACTGTAAATGATTCCCAATACACCTGTAACTCTTACCAGGATTGTGAGAAATAAACTATATATAGATATCTATATATACATATAGATATATTGAATAATTCCTCATGTGAGCATCTTTGTGTATGTGGTGTGAGTGAAAATGGCTATCCTTCCTCTCACTCCTCAGCTGTGACCATGTTTCCTGCAGGCTGAATATTTGCTAGGATTAGAGATCCCAGTATGAACCATAATGCAGGGCAGTCCTTGCTCCGAATCAATGCCAGCCTATCCAAGGAAGGTAGGCAAAGAGAGATTATTTTATTATTCCCAGAGAGAGATGAGGTGTAGAACAGCTAAATGACTTCTTCAGAGCCACCCAGGAAACACTTCCTGATTCCAATGATCCCCATTCTGCAGGCTGGTCTCCAGCCTTTGCTGCAGTATGAAATGCTCTGCCCACCAAATAAACTCTTGATTTGCTTGGTTTTGTTTTTAAGTTGGCCTGGGATTGCCCATCCTCATGAGGAGTAAAACGAGCATCTGGCTGGTGTCCATGTCTGACGAGAGGGGAGGAGGTTTGGCAGTACACATCACTGCGAATAGCGGCCACCACGCTACATGCTAGCTCCAAACAGGGGCTCTGCAGATATCTGCAGGCTTTTGGAAGTGAATCCCGCAAGAACTGGGAAGACAAAATCCCTCATTGTAAACCCCTTGGGGCCAGGAGAAAAGGGCAGCCTTTAGTTGCCAAAGCTTTAATTGCCTGTGATTCTTGCTGCAGAAACACAGATGAGGGCTCAGGTTTTTAGCTTGTCTTAATGTTCATAAAAGCAGAAGCGTAAATAAATTCTTGTCTGAGTCCTGACTCTGAGGACCTGGGATGGGTGGATTCCTGGCCCTCCAGCTAGGATGTGTAAAGCATCACATATATTGGGACAGTGAGGAAGTGCAGAGCCGTCTGGGCAGGGGTGGAAACCTGCCCTGCCCTACACGTACTGCGTGAGATCATCACTGCAAAGGAGCTGAGGCTCCTCTTCAGTCCCTAGGCTGGGGAAATGCATCCTCTGGCCAGCGAAGGCCAGCCCATCTCCTCTTAGCAGAAGAGGGTGTGCAGCTGTGACAGGGAAGGCAGCAGGGATGGCGTGACAGCAGGTGATGCTCCAACATGGAAGGTTTCCCAGTAGTTTGGAATCAGTGGAGGTGCCTGCACAAACCGTCCTCCTTGGACATGAAACGGAGCCGCTTGCTTGAGGGAGAGGAGGGAGGATGGTCTAGGCATCTTTCTGTTGTGCCTCCTTCAAACAAAAATGGCTTATGACTGCCAAGGAAGGCAGCAACATCATTGGCGAATGCACAGTGAGCGAAAGCGTTTCCCAGAAATGTTCTTGCTCAGTCCTGAGTGTCCCAGCAGGTGGGCACGGCTGTGATGTGGCTTATTTGCAGATGCCCTATGGAATGCAAGGCACGTCTGCACACAGACGCGTCTTAGATATCCCCCATCCATCCTTCCTTGTTTTCCTCCACATTTTTCCCTGCACATGTTAACAGAAATTTAAAAAGTATGAAAAGCAGAGGAAATGTTTACAATTATCTTAAGCTATACACTGCTTTTCCCCACTCCTTTCAATTCTATCCCTCATTTAGCCAAACAAAATGGTGTGATTCCAAATCACTGCACTATAAACAAGAAACACTGTGGTTATGTTTTACCAGACCAGGTTCAAAGAGGAAGCACTCAGCTAACTTAACTGAAACATCCAGGCTCTACCAAACTGAACAGTCTGCATGAGGTAGCAAATAATTTTTATTGTCCTTGTTATCCTACTGCAGTGCTAGTTACTACTCATGCTTGTTACCCTCCCAAAATAAGCAGGCAGAGAGACTGCAAAGTTCATCCAGTGCTTGCTGTAAGAGAAATCAACAGAAGAGCATTTACATAACCTACCAGCACGTGCTCTGGTAAAGCTGAGATGCTGGCACCTACTGAGCAGTGACCAAGTATTAAGACATCACTATATAGTTTAATTTCCTAGGAACTGGGGCTCTCTCACATGCATTTTTTTCTTTCTCTATGTCTTCACTTTCAATCATTGTCAAGTCCTCCAATGCTTTGTATTTTGGACAGTCTAGGGAGGATGCTAAGAGCTGATGGAGCAGGATTTGAGACAGCAGTTGCTTTCTGCTCTTGGATTTAGAAAATAAACTGAAATGGACTCACAAGTAAGGAATAAGGAGCATAAATCTAATGCTCAGTGCCATAAAGGCTAAGGCTGCTGGAGTGTCACCAACCTCCCCTCACAAGGTGGTTAAACTGAATAGTGCAAGGTACCCTTTGAGTTTTGCTTGGTTTTAATCTTGTTCTGGTAGCTAAGCTGGAGCAAAGAGAGAAGAGCATCCAGGTGTCTCTGCAATTAACCAGTCTGCCGTTTCAGAACGCGCTTTTAGAGAGGAAAGGAGACCGACGGGCGGGTGATTGGACAGACGGACAAGCAGACAGTAGGATGGCATGATCTTTATTTCCTTTAGGAAATCTGGCTGGGTATCAGGTCTCTTCAAATAAATAAACAAAAAAATAATGGCAGAATTGTACTGTCTTCATTTTATACCTACCATTTTGTAATTGCATTGTTTCTTTATAGTGCTCTAGCAAACATCAAGACGTAAACCTATTAAATTACCACAGAGATTAAAAATGCAGATACAGAAACTAAACAAGGCTGGCAAAAAAATCACAATTCTTCCAGTGACCCATAGAGCCAAAAGCAATGACATCTGCAATAAACGAATGTTTTTCTTGAGGAATAATATTACTCATTAAAAATCAAGAGTAAACACAACTAATTTGATCTGAAAGAGAGATGAAGGTTGGGAAGGACACTTTCGGGAAGGTTTGGATGGCTTTATTTAGTTCCTTCTTATCTCCTGTGTCAGAAAGCCATGTTCATGGGGCTTCACGGGGAAGCTTTCGGTACTCAGCCTGCTGAGGAGGGATTTCAGAAGTCGGAGCAAGGTGGGGAACTCAGCACCTCAGCCGGCCACGGCCTCCCAGCCGGGCACTGAACATTTGCTGACACTGCAACATTAACATTTGCTTTTTCATTTCCAACACGCTGACACCGCCTTCCCCTTCTCCAGCGTGGGGTGGCCAGCACATGCCTTCAGTCAGTATCTATTGGGAGGGGGGTATAAAACTAGCACAGAAAGCCCAACTTCCACACAAAACCCGATGAGAAGAAGCACTAAAGCCAACACAGCGCTGACTACGAGGGGAAATACAGGGGGCGTCCACCGCAGGGTGCGGGGGCGGCGGGCGGGAGGGTTTAAAAGGCGCCGCGGGCCGCTCATGGCCGCTCCCCTCACGGCCGTTCTCCCGTCTTCTCCCCCCTGCGCATGCGCGGCCGGGCCGCATGAGGAGACGGCCGCCGCCCCCGCCGCCCGGCTCCGCCATGTCGGAGCGGCTCGGCAAGCCCACCTGCCTCATCGTCGCCAGCGCTGCCGCTGCCGGTGAGAGGCCGCCTCCTCTTCGTCCGGGGGCTGCTCACCCCCCTCTCCCCTCCCTGGGCTTCCCAGGCACGCCTGGGGGAAACGAGCGCCTTCCCTTCTGCCCTCCTTCCCCTCCTTGTTGCGCCCCAACCCGCAGGGACGCGGTGCTCGCATCCTTATTTCTCCCCGTAGAAGGCTGTGCTTTTGTCTTAAAATAACTCTCTGAAAGTCTGGAGGGCTTTTAGGATGAGCAGGGAAACCCAAGTCTTTGCGCCTTGCTAGGGGAAGCGTGCTGGGGTCGTGGATGCTAGAACACAAATGTGCTTTCCTTAAATCGCTGGGCTCCTGTTTTCCAGGTGTGTCAGCCCAGTCCTTCCTTCACTGCTTTACGCTGGCCAGCTCTGCTTTTAACCTGCAAGTCGCCACTCCTGGGGTAAGTAAAAATGGGCAGTTGTGATTTCAGCCAGAAACCAATTGATGCCTTAACTGACAAGGGAGAAGTACGCTAATTTATTTTCTTTAAGACGCTTTATTCACTTACAGATTAAGATATGCTTCCTTTTACTGCTGGTTTCTTAATATTGAACCTGAATGCGAGCATGCCATAGTATGGTTCTGAACTTCTCTGTTCAGTATCCACTCTTAACAATGAGCGGCCAGATGAGTATTTGAGAATCACTTCAATGGAAAAACTTGAAAACTTAAGGTTTTTGAGAACTGAAGTCTCTCAAAATCCTGCATATTTATCTGTTAAGAAATGTAGCAGAAGTCTGCAGTGATACTAACCACAGTCTTTGAACCATGTTTCCACTAGGGGAAGTCAATTGATTTTGTGGATGTGAATGAGAGCAACATGCGCTGGATACAGGACTTTCGTATGAAGTCGTATGCAAACCCTGCCAAGCTGGAGTCAATTGATGGTAAGGTCTTCGCTGTTGGCTGGTGCCTCGTTTCTACTTATGAGGGAAATATGCTTCTTCATGTTAGGTCTTTAGAGGATATACAAAAGGCATAAAACCTTGTGTTTTAAGAGGAAGCTGTGGCAAGTACAGTTTATTTTTACTGATCTTACATCGGTAATTCCCTCTTAACTATTCTATAGTGTATTACATATTATTAATTTTTGAAGTAAACGTTTTCCTAAAGTAGAATGTAGCAGACAGTGCTTTTAAGCTTTGCATAGGTAAGAATGTCTCATTAAAAACTTGTGTTCTCTGTTCGAAGAGCCACCTCTTTTTCTCTATTCCACAGGGATCTTGTTTCCTTAGTTCTTCCAGTTTTTGAAGTTTGAGTGACTTATGTGATGATGTCCTAAGTTTGTCAAATCTGAAATGGATTTATGGTCAATTTTTAAATTTGTATTACAGTTAGTTTTTGTTCCCTCTTACTAGGTGCTAGATACCATGCATTGCTGATTCCAAACTGTCCGGGGGCTGTGACTGACCTTGCAAACAGTGGGTACCTGGCTAAAATACTGCAGCATTTCAGCACTGAGGAAAGTAAGTGAACATCGTTAGATATTTTATTAAATCAAGTAATCCATACTACCTTGCTATTGTTGCAAGACTGTTACCTTGCAATGACTTGTTCTGGGGAATTATTTACATAGTTGTAGAGTGTTGCAGCATACCAAACTGGAACAGCTATTTTAGAAAAATGTATCTTCTCTTAAAAAGTACTATCTTTGTGCAAATTATAAAAATAATAACAGTAGCTTTGGAATGTGTTTGTAAGAAGAAGGTTCTCTCCTCAATGATGCAGAAATTGCTCTCTCCAGGTCAGTAGGGCTGAAGGTTCAGAGTGAGATGTGGGATGTATCAGAGTAGTCATTAAGGCCCCAGTAGATCAAGGCTTTTGGCTATTTGCAGATGTTCACAACTTCTCAAATATGCTTTGATTTTTTTTGTCTCTAGAGCCTATCTGTGCGGTTGGACATGGTGTTGCAGCATTGTGTTGTGCCACCAATGAGGATAAATCCTGGGTTTTTCAGGGATACAGTCTAACAGGGGTAGGTTGAGCTTTCATCTGACTTGTGTGGGGTCTTTTTCTGTTATGAGGCTCTCTACCTGTCCAGGGGTCTGTGACTTGAGGTGATGGTGCCAATGTTTCTGGTCTTATCCTAGCACTTCCTACACATGTAAGTTACCAGCTTGGTATGCTTAGTTTACGTTCAAGGTGTGGAGAGTTATCATTGGCAAGGGGTCCCAATACCATGCAAAAAGGGATTGTCTCACTTCAGTTGTCACATGTTTTCCTTCCCACTGTTCCATAAACTTGAGTCTATAGGATGCTGGAAATGGCTGCTGCAGCTCTTTGGTTTAATAGCTGAGAGCTCTTAAGAATTTTTTCTGTTACACAGATGCTGGAGGTAGACTTTATTTCTCAAGGTGCTCATTTGTTTTAACAGGTAGAGAAAGTTTCAGGGGTTGAGGAGGAAGGTGTTTAGCTGTTTCTGAGTTAAAAGCTAGTTTGTACAAAGTATGCAAATGCTGATGCTTTATCTACTGTGCTGCCTTATATCTGACCTTACAGACCACTTATAGGGCAGTTATATCTGTGCACCAAGGTATGCAAGCCTATATAGTATTACTTCTAGAGTTGAAAATTTACACCCAAATAAATTAAGTTTATGGGACTCAAAACCTATCATAGTGTCCTGATGTGCTTGTATTTGGTATTGCAGTCTATGATGAAGTTTCTTAAATAAGAGGCATGATGTGGGCTAGCTATAGTTGGTCTGGAAACTCAAATTCAACATTTTTCTTTCTGTATAAAATGTCAACCAAATAATTCTAATTTTTCTTCTCTTCATTTAAGCTGTTTCTCATATTCAGCTCCCAGTAATGGAGTAATGTTATTTGGACTCCACAAGTGACACTCTAAATGTTCCAAATGTACATTTCAGTGTTGAACACCTAAGCAGGTCTTGTGCTTTCATGAAGTTAATTGCATGCATGCTGTTCAGTGCCCAGGCCTGCACCCTCTACCTAGTTAAATATCTGATCTATACCACACTCACCTCAGTGCAGATACATGATGTTCTTTTATCCTGTTTTGAATGGCTTATCCACAGGGTAGCTTTCTGAAAACCACTTGTACTAGAAATATTGGCTAGTGGTGTTGCAAAATTGGTACATGCGTGGCTTCAAGGCAAATGATCAGTGCTGCAAGATTAGGTTTTAGTTGAGAGTAAACACGTCTTGGGTTTGAGGACTGAATGTTTGAATATCAGCACCTCTAGACCTTGATGACCTGAAGATCAGGCTTGTCTGCTACTGGGAAAGAAGGTTTCCTAACACTTATACCAAGGTCTTGACTTGTTTCTGGTGTCACTGTATGATGATGCAGGAGTTCTCAGTGTTTTTCCTTGACTCTGTTGGGATGCTTTCTCTTTTCTAATACCTCAAAGTGCCTTCAGAATATGGAACGGATATATTTTTGTTTCTGCTTTAAAGCAGTTGGTATGGTTAAGTAAGCAAACTCGATGCTGAGAATATTCAGCTGCAATAGCTTCTTATTTGGGACACTAATCTTGAGATAAAAATTGAATGCTTCCTGATATCAAGATCTAGTGTACTCCAGCGGACTTGCTGTGTGGGATGATGCATTACAGCTCTGCAGCAGTGTTTCAAGATCTTTTTTTAAATTAGTTTGCAATTCTGTCTGTTCTGTGGGTGCAAGGTGTTTTCTTTTCCTATAATGGTAATAACATTGAATTCAATTCCTATGGCAGCCAGTATCTTATATCACCTTATACTTTCTAGCTCAGAGTATTTTGAAGCAGCTCAAACTAGTAGTTTGGAAATTGGATCAAGTGGAATTTAAAAAATGCAATTGCAAAGTATGATGCTGTGTTAGTTCTTGGAAAGCTTCACAACTGAGGGGGGAGAGAGAATCATAGATATGACATCTTAGAGATGTTGCTTAGCTATTCTAGTTAAATAAGTGTTTAAATATCAAATGTATACTGTGCAGATCTCTTTGGCTTGAATTCAGGAACCCTTCAGCTGATCTGCAAAAAATGAGTTGTCACTTTCTTTTTCTCACGTGGGAATCTTCAGTGTGCTCCCTATAGAAAGTCTGTAGAAGCTGTCTGTGGTCATCTAGTTCTCTGCTTTGTTTCTGTTGCATTTTCTATGTACAGCTGGGAGGATGGTAGTGGAAACAGGAAAAAATGACAGTTTTGCCTGGCTTATTTTCTATAAAAGCAAGAATTATTTCTTTTTGATCTTTTTCAGCCCTCTGTGTATGAACTAATAAGGCAGCCTAATTTTGCCAGTTTATCCATTATTGTGGAAGACTTTGTGAAAGATTCTGGAGCTACATTTAGCGGTACGTCACCCCCATTGTCCAGCACTTCATTTCATGGCCACGTGCTGGAAATTAATGTCTGTATACCCATTTTACACAGGTGAACAGGACTTGGATGTGATATTTAATCTTGCATTCTCATTTCACGGATATAACTGAATACCCTAGTGGATTTGAAAAGATGAATAAGTGCTATGAAATACTGCATGTGGATAGGTAGGGCAGTACAGTAGAGCACATTATCTATGTGGCTGGCCGTACAAACTTTTTTAACCTATGGTAAGCGTGAGGTAGCTTATCCTCCTGCGAAGACAGAACACATGCTACAGGGGAGAGTGTCTGCAGGAGAGTTTCCACTGATCTGCAGCTACACAGCCCATACCTGCAGGGAGATGTCTGCATGAAGGCCATGTGCTGCAGCTGCTTCCTGGCTACGCAGCAGGGAGCATGTGCTGCGGTGGGAGAGGTTAAGTTGTAGGGTCTGGCTCTTCTAAGCAAATCTGGCTTATTATTGAAAGCCAGAGGCAGTATACTGAATACTTCTGGTTATTCTGATCAGTTGTCCTCTAGCTTTGAATAAAATACTTGATGGTGAATCTGGTTTTGTAGGTTTTTTTCATTACTAGTAATTTTATTAGTAGTAAAAATGTAGAAGTTTGCCTTTCAAACTGCAAAACACAAAGCTCTGTACTGTGTGAGAGGAAAGATCCATTTAAACATGTCACTTCTTTCTCTGGAGTATTTCTGGATGTGCAGGGAAACATGTAATTTCCCTTTACAAGCTGCTCTCTTTCAGTACTGAAGAGCTATGGGGAGAATTAAAGAACAGAACCATTTACAGCATTTACAACCATTGTTTGGTTTGCAGCTGTTTAGTCCCCTATTTTGCTAGTTTTTTTTGAGTCTGCACTTAAAGTTAATGAGATGTCTATGGTATTTAAGTCAGCCTTTATTTAACAGAATAATGCCAGCCATTGAACTGATACAATTTGAAGTGGCTAGATTAGATATTACATATGTGGTGTAGGTGGGAAACAGAACCGGGATCCTAATGCTGCATATCTATTTTTCCACTGACAAGAAAAAAGAAATGCCACACTTATCAAAGTGCTGTGTACTCTTTGCTTAATCCTCTTCTGTCCGTGCTGCCATCAGACTGTGTGTGCTTAAATGGCATCTTTATGCTTTTTGAATGAGCTGCTGCTACCTCTTTCTGCATAACTGGTTCAGTACTGCCAGTTTAAAAGTTGGTGTTTCAGTGGTACATGTTATGTGGTGTGTTTGGCTGAAGAGGCGTTGACAAATTAAGCAGAAGAAGAAGCATGTGTGGTTTGAAGGCACTTTGCTGTACTTAGGTCAGTAAGAGGCTGGGGGGGCGGAGGAGAAAGTGAATTGGTTATTACTGACAAAATAAGGGTTCTGTCTGGAATGAAGTAACCTAAAAGTACTGCTTGGAGTACTGAACAATTAACACATCAGAATTATAATTGACCATAAAGTGTTTTCCTGAAGGTTCTCTGTAGCATCATGATTACAGCTTTGATGTCTTGCATAAGAAGAGTTTATACAAGGCAATTAGAACTTAAAGTTTTCTCTAAGGCTTGTGTTAGGAAAATCTCTTGATATATGCTATTTACCCATCTGGTGTTAATTGAATTAAGGGACTAGTGTTGCTGTCTTACCACTAGAAAGTCCTCTGAAATTCAGGACTGGGGGCTTGAGGTTGACTTTGTTGGGGTTATAGTTCAGACATCTGTCACCCAGGAAATCCTGGTCTTGTGCATTAGAGTTCTATGAGATGAAATACTGAAACTGAAGTAGTGTCCACTAACATAATGCTTGTTGTTTTTCTCCTCTTGTATGTAGCCAGCAAGCCAGATGCTGTACATGTTGTGCTGGACAGGCACCTTGTGACAGGACAGAATGAGAATTCCACTCTTCCAGCGGTCCAGAATCTTCTTATGCTTTGCAATGTCAGGTGAGGCCATACGGGAAATGAGAACACGACCAGGTAGTGTCAAAGCATCCTTTGTTTTCAGGAATCTTGTCCCCCAGACAACTCTTTTTCCTCTTGCTGCTGAAGTGCATGTTGTCTTTGCTTGATCTGTCTATTCAGTCTGATAAGTCTTTTGGTAAAAAAAAAAAAAAGGCATTTGAGTATTTAAAAAGAGTTAAAAATGGGTTGGGAAGTACACAGCTATCCGTCGAGGCTGGTGGCATGAAACAGAGTAGGCTTTGCTAAATATTTCTGTTAAGAGAAACATCTGGTTTTTTTATGTTTTGGCAAGTTAGCATTTAGTTAGCTGTATTGTAGGATTCTGGAAATGAACAGATTTCTATTCTTTGGTAAGAGCTTAGCTGTTTGACTCTTCCATCTTCTCAGAAGAACACTTTTAATAACCACAAAAATATTCTTTCCTTCAGGTGAAAGGGTGTTAGAAGCCCCTTCCTGGCTGTGGACTAACAAGTCATGTCATGTTTGGATGTTTCATTCAGCAAGAAATGAAAGAGCAGGTCTCTTTGCAAACAGAATGGATGAAGAGCCAGCAGGCTAAGGATTGTCTTGCCTGTTAACTGGATAAAACATGTCTTTAAATTTCTATCCTGGACTATGAAGTGACTGACATTGAAGTGGCAATGTCAGGTTTTGCAGACACTGAATGGATGAAGGTTGTGAATAAGAAAACTTGGAAGTGCATCACACTTCAGAAGCAATTATGAAACCACCTTGCATTTGTGTTACTACATTTTTTTTATTGCTTCTCTCTAGACCCTTAACTTAAAGTTGTGGGAAACTATCTTTTAAAAAAAAAATCCATGGCCATGAGTATGATTTGGTGAAGCTGAAGACCCTGCTTGAGGCTGGCATTATACTGATAATTAGTAATTCTACCCCCAAAGAGCACTTGGACATTAGGGAATCATCTGGCATTTGTGGTTCAAATATAAGTCTACATCTAGTGCTTCAGTGAAATGTAATTTCATGTGTTCTTACCTTTCTGTTGGTAGGTCACAAAGTTACTGTCCGAACTTTAAATATCTGTGATGTTCATGTATCCTTAGAATGGAATGCAAAATGTATAGCTAAACTGAATAAAGCAGTCATTTGTTTGAAGACACTTTGCTGTAGTGCTACTGTTGGCATAACATGTCCTTGTTTTGTTGCCTTGTATGTTCACATTAATGGGTTTAAATGTCAGCTCAGCTGATTTTTTAAATGGTCTTCTGTTAGCTGTTCTGCTTTGTGGTGTGTTACATTTTTGTTCTTTTCAGTGGTTGAAATTTTTCTCTCAGGCAAGTACATTGCAGTTGTTGCTGGAATTTTATGGACAAAGGAAAAAGTGTAGTAGATAATATGGGTCACATCTTGTGAGCAACAAACAGATCAAACCTGGTTTTCTTTCTGAGCAGCAGGTGTAACTTGAAGTTAAGCGTGGAAAGGAATATGCATAAGAATATTTGTAGATCTGGTAGCTTAAGTCTTTGTTTCTGACAAGCCTTCTCAGGGATTTAACCTCTGTCACCGCCAGGATATAATTTCCATCTGGATTTCCAGTGGGCTCTCTGGTGAAATGATGTGGAAGACTTTTTTGTATTTGTATTGCAGAAGTATTTGGAGTTAAGGTAATTTTGTGTTGAACGTTGCAAAGCTACAGCAAGGAGACCTTATCCCTAGCTATTTTATTTAAATAAAAGTGAAGCTCCCCACCATAGACTGCCTGAGCTTCTGTGTAGGGAACTTAACAGGGGCTGGAGTCAGGTTTTCAGGATCCTAGAGGAGGTACGTGCAACTTCCATGGCTCCTACGATGAGAGCTTTGCCCCTCTGCATCTAGCCCCTGACTGCAGCTGCAAAGTAAAATCTTTCCAGGAGAATCTGAGAAGCTACATGTCTCTGGTACCTTTCAGACTGCTTCCATGCACCTTTGCCAAAATCATTACACCTTTCATTGCTTACCTGTAAAAATGGAATACTGGTGGCTACCCTGTGTCCTGTTTTCTTAAGAAAATTTCTGTCCAGTCTCATCAAGAAGCTGCCAGGTGAAGAAGCAGTGTTCAGGCCACTGCAGGCTCTGATCAATTCCATTGTATGTTCTTTCCTAGCAGCCAGGACCTGTTGAAATTGCCTTGTTTGTGCCAATATCAGGAAGTACACTGAAGTACAAAGTACATTGCCTTTAGATTTTTGCAATGCTTCCTTCTTGCCCTGCGAGAACACATGGAAGAGTTGGTGTCTATTTTCATTCTTTCACATGCGCATCTCCTCGATCTAAATGGTCCCTAGTGTTGAAACTACTTCTGAAAAAGAGGAAGAATTGCATGACCCAATGCAATCCAGCAGAAAGTGGCTGGAGAGGGGATGTGTGTACAGTTTTCTAGTGGGGGATGGTGAGGAAGGAAGGATCCTGGCTGTGTGGATGTGGCTCAGCTTCTAGTAAAACAGAATGATTTTGTTAAAACACCCAAAACACCCCTGTCATGTGGGTGGTGGGATAGCATAGTCATCTTCAGAGATTTCATTGAGAAATGGTGAACAACTAGCAGCAATGATTGTATGAGAACATAAACAAATCATGTGACCAATTTTAGCCAAGGATTGGAAAAAAGATTATTTTTTTTTGCTGTGTTTAACAGTGGCATGGCCTCACCATAAACAGTGTGTGTGCTTCTGGGCTCCACAATGTAAAAAAGATGTTAAGGTCCTTGAAAGCGTGCAGAGGAGGGCAACAAAGCTGGTAATAGGGTCAGAAGGCATGACCTCTGAGGACATTTGGGTCCTCCAGTCTGCATAAAAGGAGGATCAGAGGAGACCTCATTGCTCTCTGCGGTTCTCTGAGGAGTGGAGGTGGACAGGGAGGTGCTGGTCAGGATGAATATGAAGCAAAATTTCTTTACCATGAGAGTGGTCAAACACTGGAACAGGCTTCCTAGAGAGGCGTAGTTCCTGTAAGCGTTCAAGAGGTTTTTGGATGATGCCCTCAATAATATGCTTTAAGTTTTGGGTAGCCCTGAAGAGGTCAGGCAGTTGGCATGGATGAGCTTTGGAGGTCCCTTCCAACTGAGCTTTTTTTTTTTTTTCTAAAGCTGGGGGAAAGATGGAATTGAAGTAGAAAATGTGTAGCTGTTTAATGTCATGCTAGAGGCATTCAGCAAAGTCTTATCCTGATGTTTTTTTGGGAGGGTTGGGGGCTGGGGTTAGTGGATTAGAGCGTGAAGGCAGTATCCGTAATTATTGCTTACTATCATTTGACTTTTGTGCCACGTGCAGACAACTAAATGCACTCATAATCTACTTCATCAAGAAGATACATGGAGAGTTGGTGACTTTTCATGATGTGTTTTCATTTAGTTCTTCATTCTGGAAGTTTCCAGTACATTTTTGTAACGTCTGCTTATTTTGAAGATGCTTAAAAGCAGTGGGGTTAAAGTACAGGCCTCAAAAGCAACAGCATGTCTGGTTTGGAGGATTGTAGCATACTTCTTGCTTCAGATTCATATTAACTGTGTTCTGCAAATGTAAGAACTGTTTTTTTTCATGGCGAAGAGAGCAGCTTTCCTGTCTGGTCTGCTGTATCCATAGTTCTGAAAGGTCTCCCAAGGTCAGAGTAAGTGATTGCTGAAGACAGCAGATGCAGGGGGAGGAAAACAATTTAACAAGGAAGGTACCTCGGTGGTGGAGAAGAGACAGGAACTGTACAACTTTTCGTTGGAGTCTTCTAAAATGACTTCTTTGTCTGCCTTGAAATACAAACAGATGAAAAGAGAAGTGACAGCAGACAGCCTGCAGTCTCTGGCTGGAGCGAATCCTGCAGTTAGTCCCTCATCTTGTGTTTGCATAGATTTGGGCAACAAATGACAGCACAAACTGAGGACTACATCTGGTGTGCAGAGATAAGGTTCCTGGAGAGGTGCTTAGCTCTGGCTTTGTGCTGCCTAGCGAAAGCAATGATCACTTGCTGCTTCTGAAGAACAAGCAGGAAGCTCAGTCAAACTGATGCTTTCAGGTCTTCACTCTTTGAATGACCCTGCAGTTTGTGGCTCAGAAAGGGGTAATATTAATAACTCCCTTTTCCCTGAACGCTATTGTGGGCTGTTGAAAGGCCAACAGAGTGTTTCATGATGTCTTGGACCCTTATGAGGCAAGGCTGCATCTGACTATGACCTGGAGGTGAATTGCTCTTCCCCTTTCTGTGTGATGGAGGGAACAGCAGCAGCACCCTTGGTGCCCACCACTTGGCAGGGCCATACCACCAAGTGGCTTGGCTGAGGTGCTGATCAGCAGCTGGTCATTGGCACTGTATTAATGGAGGTGTCTTCCTGCAGCCACCTCATCCCTTCTGCTGTCTGTTTGCTGAACTTAAGGCCAAACCTTAAACTGCCAAAGCCTTTATTTGTTAGGCCTACAACAGGGCAATAATTGCTGCTGTCTTCCCATCTGTATTTGCAGGTCACGGGGATTTCTTGAATGCTCTAGGTAAAGGTTCATTGCAGTGGCTGGTTATTTTGTTGGTGAAAATGAAAAAAGAATTATTATACTGGAGGAAAGCACAGGGGAGGAAGCAATAGTGTAATAATTCATCCTTGAATGCTGACAGTTCGGATTAGAGGACTATTCTACCTAGGGAGGGAGGAGCTCTTCTTGAACCATAAATCTCCCCTACCCTTGTGGGCTGATGAGGCACGATCAATCTCAGGGATAAAGGACCAGACCGAGGCTTTGAAAGTCTTTTACCCAGACTGCTCACTGTTTGTCGTGTGACACCATGGGTAAATCACTTCAATCCTCTCAAAGAGGGTACATGCTTCTCAGCAGACTATTAACTCAGGTGTCTGCGGCACTCTGTGCTGAGAAATAGAGAGCAGAGCCCTATCTGAACTTGTAGCTGGACTTGTAACAGGATTTATGCACTAGTAGCACGTTTTTCTCTCCCAGCTGCTGCTGCTGAGGCAGTTGGGGTTACTCCTCTGAACATCTCTCTCCTGCGCATCCCTCTGCTTGTCCTGGGAACAGCCAGATGCATTCAGTCCTCGGAGCAGAGCTGCAAAAGGAGGCACTGAACAAGGTGACAAAGACTTGAGAATAATGTGTTTTACTGAGGAAGGACGGCAGGCAAGTCTATTGCTCTTGGTCTGTGCTAGCTAGACAAAATACAAATAGAAATGGGGCATCTCGGATCATGCCTGCCTTTCTATCTGCTCTGTCATGGTGATGCAGGTGTTGGTTGCCCTCTCCCTCTGCATCAACACAACTTTATGCTTGCATTGGGCCGGTTCCTGCACCCTGAAGGTAGACTAATGAAATATTAAATGAGAAAAACTGGCCTCCTTTTACAGAGTCTCTTAAAGGGAGGCTACCTTTTCTTCCTTAATGCTCGCGTTGTCTCCTTCTTTAATCTCAAGAGCCAATACAGAGAGTGAGGGGCTGACTAGTCTGCTCCCTGAGACGGATAAATTTTACAGTGGTGTTTCCCCTTTGTAAGAAGGGGAAATAGGGCACTTTCTAACAGTAGATCAGAAATTGAGGATATTCTAGTCCATCTTGGTGGCTAGGCCAGTGAAATGCTGTCTTGGAAAGCTGAAAATAAAGGAACTGGCTTACTGTGTCAGTTGCGTGGACCTAGCAGCCCTCTTTCCAACAGCTCTGCTCTCTTGTACTCTCTTGTAACCGTGTTTAAAGAATACAGGAGGTACTGAGAGAAACTGGGAGCAGCAGCAGCCTGTCTCGAGGGAGGAAAAGCTTCCCCCCACCCCTGCCTCGTGGATGAAATGAGAGACCTGCAAACACCTGAGGAGGTTGATAACCCTGCATTTGTGCTCAGTGGTTAGTTGCTGCTGTTTGAACGGTGGAAAGGACTGCCTGGGATGTTGCAGCCTCCCACAAGGTGGTGGTGCTGCTCCACACAAACCTTCACGTTCCTCCTCTGCCACCAGCAAGCTCCATCCCCAAACACCAAGTACAAAAATGTTACTTTCCTCTTGTCAGTTCCCAGTCTGCGTACCTGGGCTGGGCAAGTGGCATACAGCTGAAAGAGAGGCAAAAAGCTGCGACGCTACCCGGCGCTACGCTAGCACGAAATGCATGTTAATGCTGGATTATACATTAATCTATATGCAGCAAGCTGTACCCATGGCTCCCCACTAATTTATAACCAGGGGGTCTGCTGCCCCATGCTCCTCCCTTTCTTAGGAGGATGAGGGTGGCATAGTTAGAAATCCTTCTTGTCACGAAAGCCTCAGTAGTTGTCAACTTCTGGTGCCTCGTTCATTAATGCTACCCTCCATGCTTTCCTTGCTAGGGCTTATCCCCACGTGGAACAGGCTGTTGCTAAACACTTTTTCTCCACTTTTCTCCACCTTGCCTTTTTTCTTTATGTAAAGCCAAGGGCCAACTCGAAATTGTATCCAATTCTTTCAAGTTGCTCATGTCTAATCTTAGGCAATCGAGTAAGACTTAAACAGCTGTGCTGCCACCTAAGGTGAGTTTGAGGAGCTCCTTCGGTCTGCTTGTGGGTTTGCTCTGGCCCCTTGATCTCCTAGATCAAACACCAGCAATATAAACTGGAGCCATGTATCCCCGAGAATGAGGGAACAGTGCTTGTGCTACGAGGGCGCTGCAGAGATGAGGCTGAATTCCTTCCTTGTGCACAACATCCCCGGTCATCAGTGCAACAGGATGCCAGGCTGAGCATCAGGCTGCAACTGGGTGATGCAGACTGTAGCAAGGCAAGTGTCCCCTCTGCTTTCTAGAAATGCTGCATCTCCTAAGGCAATTTTGTCAGGAGGGTGCTGCGATTGTGTGAACTTTCCAAGACAAGTCACAGACCCCTTTGCAGGTACTCTGCATGATCCAAACACATCTGATCCCAGACTATAAATTAGACCCCAGGGGTAAAGCAAAACCAAAATTGTACAGGTTAGATCATAAGCTTTGTTCCATTATGCTGAAATCAAATCTGAGCAGCAGGGCCTGCCGTGGCCCTTGACAGCCCTCACCCTGACGGTGCAGCGGCCACACAGCACACACAAGCCTGGTGGGGTCACCTGCAGGCCCTGCTGCTCAGTTTTGACTTCAGAAGAAATGCAGGTCTTCTGATCCCAAAGGAGCAGTCCTCCACTGCCTTTTCCACCGGGAAGAAAAGCACAAAGTTGTTCTCTTTGCTCTGTGGAGCTTCCTCGGCAGCTACTGGCCGTGTTTGGAGGCAGGATGCTGAGCTAAATGGACCTGCAGTCAGACCATTCCGGCTTTTCTTAAGGAGTTGGACTCGATGATCCTTATGGGTCCCTTCCAACTCGGGATATTCTTTGAGTGTTAGAGATGTATATCTGTTAGACTATTTTGAAGCCTGTTGTTCATAACTAATAATGTTAATAACATGGAGTTTTCTATTTCAGCTACTTTAGTAAATAAACTTCCCAGGATCCTGTAGCTGGCCTAGTAAAGGGCTGATTTTTTCCCCCACAGCCTTGGCAGTATTTCCTTATATAAAAGCAGGCTTCTGTGATTTTTTGCTTTTATGCACGGCTTTTCTCCTCTTGCTTGTAGGCCTGAGATTGTCAATTGATGTGACATGCAAACCGAATGTACTTGGGGATGCATTTGCCTGCTAGATTGAACTGCAGAGGAACAGAGGAGTGTTAGCCTCCCTCCGTTCTGCTCCTGAGGCATTGTATGGGTGAATTTCCTGCATCTAAGGCCTGGCTGTCTGCATCAATACTTTCCTTGGGAAATCCTCAGCTATCAGTTCCATGGGGTATGTCCCTTCTGAGCCCATCCCACCGTATGTTAGAGCACAGCTTTCCTGGACCAGAAGGAAGACAGAGCTGAAGCACTGGCCTGGCCTCTAGGTGTCAGCTGGGAAATCATGAAAGTTTGCAGACCCTGCCTCGCAGAGAGAAGCTTTCATGGTAACAGATGATTTTACCTGCTAATGAAGGCACGCAATACCGATAAAGCAAATTCATGAGCTGTGTGTAATTAATTTTATGAAAAATATACAGAGAATGAAAGGAGAAACAAAAGTAAAAAGAATACTTCTGGTTTGTTTGTTTGGTTTTTTTTGAGACTATCATTAGTGTTACCTAAGGAAAAACTGTCAGGAGGAAAAACCTACTCAGTGTACCTCAGTTTCAAGATGAATTTGGGTATCCCTGGGGGAGCCTCTGCATGTACGTTGGTCTAAGCAGAGAGAGTTGTGCAGCCAAATCTCTGTTCTACCATTTTCTACTATAAAAGTAGCCAAATCCATATAAAAATATTGGATAGGATAATATTGTAAGGTAAAAATCATACCGTAAGTCTCCTCAGAGCTCAGTAGTTTCTTCTTGCATTTTGCCCTTTAAGTTGCTGCTTCAGCTGGCTTGTACCTCCAGAGCTTCCTGATCCTTTTACTTCCACATGGCTAAAGTGAAGCTAAATTGTGCTGAGCATGGAAAGTCTTTTTTTTTTTTTTATCCAAGAAGATGCAAAATCACTGAAATTAAATTTTATATTTTATACTTTATATTTTATACTATAAAATACATATATTTATATATATTTATATATAAAATATATTTTATATATTTAATAAATTTTATAAAATTTTATTAAAATATATTTTATATATTTATATATAAAATATATATATACTATATATATATACTTTATATTTTATACTAACAAATATTTTTAAAGGCTGCAGAAAAAGCCGGGAGACAAAATGTTATATTTGATCCCAAACAAAAGGAATTTTGACTTTTTAATTCCATTTAACCTGCTTATAGTAAGCCCCAGATTTGTTTTCTCATGGTTTTTATTGTTTTATGTGATTTTTTCAATTCTGTGAGCAAATCAGAAATCATTCACTTGCCAGCTGTATTCTGTGCTCCCGAGCTAAAATGTCTGCACAGTCTATTAAACAAAATTTCCTTTTTACTGGGGTCGTCTTTTTTTTTTTTTTTGAATTATATTTCTACCATTTATTTCCCTGCCTAAGAACTACAGTGAAAATAAAAGCTTAAAATGCCCGTTTAGATCCCTTGCTTAGGTACTTGCCTGAGCAAAGCCTGCTGCTGTTGGAGGCTCTGTAACTTTAACAAATGCTTTTCTCTTGCAGCGATGATCCAGGACTCAGGATCTCTATGCACAGACACTTGCAGTATCCCACTGCGTGAGCCAGACCCGCGTGTATAGGGAGTTACAGCACTGTTTCCTCTCAGAGTTCGGGAATGAAGGACAGAAGGTACAGCTTTGTCCAGGTTCGCATGCCATCAGACTTGTGGAGCGTATTTGCATTCTCCCTGCAGTCGCAGGAGGTGTCCATAAATGCAGATGTGGATTTGCCCAAGGATAACCTCTGCACCATCACTGCATTATTGGCATGGTTGCTTGTCTTGTCCCTCCTCGAGACAAGCCCAGCCCAGAGAAATGCCTATTTGTTTGAAGCATGGGGTCTCTCTCCCTGACCATCTCCCAGGGAAAACTACAACCTTACGTGTATGTGGGGTTTGTGGTGCTCTGTCACTTGGACTAAAAGCACTTGGAGGAGGGCACAGTGCAAGATTTTGTCAGGCAGAAGGCTGATCTCAGCCCTTTGTGCTGACTCTTCTGGTGTGGGGCTGGGGAAGCCCAGGTGAAGTCCATCGTCTGGGGAACACTGGTAATTGGGCTCAGGTGTAGAGCGGGTTTTTAAGGGAGCCTTCTTCACTGCCCTAAGAGTTTGTAAAGGCTTTGGGGAAGTTTTGGTTTATGTGTTTGGGAAGTGTCACTGGTTCTGTGTGAGTTTAATAAAGTTTAATAATTTTTAATTTGAGTTTTAAAGTATGCATATTGGTTCTTTGGGATTTGTCCCCTATTTTTTGTCCATGCTGGCTGTGTCTGGAGGGTGAGTTTCAGCATTTCTAGGCTTGCTGTTATGACTGTGATAGCTAAAAGCTTTTCTGAGAGACATCAAGCATCTCCTTCCTACCTTCAGTTTCTTAATCTAATGAGGTTATAGAGACCTGGGCAGTTGCTAGAAGGAGTTTGTAAACTGGGTTCAGACGTGACCATGGGAGAGATGAATGAAACCTGAAAAAGATTGTGAGGGCAAGGGTGCTCTGCGTGCACGTTTTTCCTGCCTTCTCTTCCCCTGCTACTGCAATTACTGTCTTTTGAGCAATTGTAAGTGCCTGAATACTGATGCTGGCCCTGGGCAGCTCTTCCCTAGCTGCACAAGGTTCCAGGTCCTGTGGCTCTGCTGGTAGTGTGAGGGCGCAGGGCGCTTGCCTTGCCCAGGAGGTAGAAGGGGTATTTCTTGCAGAAAGTGGAGCAAAGCTCCTCCTCAAGCACATAGTGACACCTTGCAGTGTCCCCATCATGGCCCCAGGCATTCAAGTTGTATGCGGGAGGGCAGTTCTGGAGAACTTTGGGGGGAAAAAGCAGCAGTTAGAGTAGGGCAACATGTGCTCCTTTCCCTCTGCAGTTTGTAATTTTTATAAATCCTTTCTTTCCTGAACTCATACTTATGGTTTTTGTGTGTCTTGAGGTGAGATTAGCCTATAGACTAAACAAAGCTGGAAGAAGGATGTGAAGATCTTGAACTGCTTTAGGGTGGAGGGTTGAATATGAATATGAATGTTTTTGGTCTTAAAATAATTGTTTGTGGTCTTCTAGTTATGGCTTGATGTGAGTTAAGTGCAAGGGGGGTGGCATGCTATTAATTATCTGTGTTTTTTTTGTTTTGTTTTGTTTTTTTCCCCCTTCCCCTCCTAAGAGCTGTGTTACTTTGGTTGGGAAATGAGGAGTGGGTGTTTCCACAATTAAGTTATTGAGAAACTTAACAAAACTCCAGAAACAGGTGAAAGGGGCTATTGTGAAACAATCTGAGCTACCTACAGAAAGTGCTGCACTTCTGTTTTGTGCTTTATCTTCCTGCTTTGCATGGGCTACTGCTCTAGACGTTTCAGACCCTGTCTTTTAAACTCAGGTTGAACCAGGCTGAGGGACTTATCCAGGTTTTTTGCAAAATGTGTTTTACCTCCAGGCTGTGAAGTCACGTACAAGGCCCACTGGGCTAGTGGATAACTTTACAAAATCTGTTTCCTTGGGTTCTGCCCCGTGCTTTTATGTGAAGGCAAACACAGTCTCATGTGTGACTGAGCTTGGAGATGTCTGATCTTGCTGCTTCTGGATGTGTGTTAATGGGGTCCTATGACCTGAGCTGCATTTTAAAGGGTTATAATATTTTTTTTTTCCTTGAGTAACACTCTCAGGTGTGTGTGGGGGGAAATTACTGTTACTGTTCTTCTCTTTACTCTGAGGGTGATGAGATGGGAGCTCGGAGAAGCTGTGGATGCCCCATCCCTGGAAGTGCTCAAGGCCAGGTTGGATGGGGCTTTGGGTAACCTGGTGTGGTGGGAGGTGACCCTGCCACAGACAGTCTAGTAGTTAGACTAGATGATCCTTAAAGGTCACTTACGTCCCAAAAGATGCTATGATTCATGATTACTACTGTTAAGACATCATTTGTGGTTTGGAACTGGAAGCAAGCCAAACTCAGCTGCTTGATCTTATTATGAATGTTTCCAGTCCTGATCTGGTGTTCTTGCTGCAGCTCAGAGGAGCAGGCAGTTGCTCTGGGTTTCAGCAGAAATTGCCCACCCTGCTGTTGAGGGGCAGCAGGGAACCAACCTACAGCTTTACATGTATTGCAGAGATCTGTAAATGTTTCTTTCCTTATTGCGTGGCTAAAGTAAATTCATGTTTTTTAAAGGAATAGGAAGAAATGTTTCCTTATGACAAATGGGAAGCAGGGAAGGAGATAATAGATGATTCCCCCCCGCCTCCCATACCTCACTCTGCCTAGGAAATGGTTTGAAGCTGGGAAATAATTTGGTTCAGTGCTCTGCCAAAGAGTACTGGACACAGATGTGATCTGAACTGGGAGGAGGAGTGGGGAAGAAAGTGAGTGTTGGTGTAGTTAGGAGCAGATTTCTAGCAACTGGTGTAAAGGTAAAGCCCTTCCTGTTCCCTCAGTAAATCTTCAAAAAGTAATCAATTCTATTTCTAACTTCCCTGTAGCTTGAGAAGCAGTCCTGGCAGAGAGCAGAAGCCCTCTGCGGGAGCTGAGAGCCCAGCAGCTTGCAGTTTTACTGCTGAGTGCAATGCAGCATCTTGTCCCTAGCTCATTGCTGCCCTAAAACTGCTTCCTTGCTCAGAGCCGGTGTGCTGGGGATTTGAGTGTCCGTGATAGTGGCTTGAACCAACCCGCTGCCAGGAAATGCCTGGGGCTGTATGCTAGTGATTAGCGCTCAATTTGATTTCAGTCCTGAGAGAGGAAATCTGTTTATGGGAGGAATGTTCTGTCCGCCTTGATGAGGTGCCTTCTGGAATCAATTATCTGGAGTCTGCTGCTGATGTTGCCTTATTATCTGATTGCTTTCAATAATGACTGTCAGCGAGAGCTGGCAGCTCTGGTGCTCCTTGCCTACACCAAGAAGTGCACAGAAGCATGTGTTAGTGCACCAGTACCCACCTGCCGTGGTTTCACCACTATGCCTGCAATACCTGCTGGGCTGAGCAGCTGGAACAGGGAGGTGAGCTGTTTTTTTTTCTCCTGTTTCAGATGATGCAGGGTCATTCAGCTTTCCTTTTAGCCCTGCTTCATGATTTTATTCAGGGAAATGTCCGTGGTTGACTTTAAGCCTCAACTCGACATCCTCTTTTTTTTTTTTTTTTTTCTTCCATAAAAGCTGTGCTCTGGCATTCCCTGAAGTCATTAATGACAATGACTTAAACCATATTTCAAATCTGTGGTGTGAAACATCAACACATGAGGCAGAACATCTACGAAAAGCAGCTAAAGTATAAACTGGTTAAAGAAATAGCCAACAAAACATCCATCAGGATCACTACGTGTGCCTTTAGACAGACACTGTGAGGCCAAGCCTGCCTGAGAACCCCTGCACCTCACGTGCACTGTCACTGCTGTCCTCCATGGAATTATTTGTGGAGATTCCTTTAGGAGAGCAGCATAACATTAATATTTTTTGGATTGCTGTCACTGTTGTTTCTCATTTCCATGGGTCTTCCAGCAGTTGAAACCTTGGAGGACCTGGGATCCTGTAGGTTTATCAAAGAACAGCACGTCCCGTGGCTTCCTCAGAGGCAGAACTTTGCTGTGCTGTGAGCATATCTCATGTATCAGTCCCTTATATGTTCGGGAGAGCTGGTATGGAGGAAGTGTAAGCTCAGCTCAATGCATTTCATGGCTCTAGGTGTGGGCAGCTGAGGCACTGATGACTGTGTCTCTGCATGACCCCAGGTAAGGGACTGGTAGACCCAGAGCCACTGGAAGATCTCCCCCAGTAGCGAGGAAATCTGAGTTCCATTGCCACATAAAGTACAGAGGCAACGAGGGGTTTTGCTGGATTGTCGTAGCCCTGTCTCGGTGATGAACTTTATCCCACTTATATCAATTTGCTTGGCTCCTGGTGGATAGGCTGCAGGTCATGTTCCAGTGGTGCCTGAGGCCTGCTGTGTGTGTGTGGTGGAACCTTGGCTCTTGTTCTTCCCCCCATCAGGGATGCTGCCTGCCATCATCCTTCTGTTTTTTATTTATGTTTTGGCATAGATCTTGATTTATATATGAATTTTTTTAATTGTAGAATCTTTCAGGGACAGGATAGACCCATGTACCCTATGTGTTTTATTGGCTTATGGTACGTGAATGTGCAGGAATAAATCTTAAGGAAAGGCACATTTTACAGTTGATCCTGATGTAGAGAGCAGTAAGCAGCTCCGAGTGGGTAAATCTCATCCCAAAGGATGCTCAGCCACCTGATCCACAAGCTTGTCAGAAGTTTGATTGGCTTCCAGAAGGCACTTGAGCTGAAGACTGCATTTAACAATAAGTTAACAAATGCAATAAGTGTGATCTCCTGTTGTTGCTAAGGCCCATTTTTTATTTGCTGTGAGTCCTGGTCTGAGGGTCTGGGATCACTTGAAAAATTTAATGATGCTTTCTGTCTCATGTCTAAGAGCTGTAGGACAGGGTAATAACCAGTGATCCCATGTGCTGTCTGACTGCCTGTGGTCTCAGTTTGAAGGGCTGACAGCTTAAATAGTCTAATAAAGGTTTGGAAAGCCAGCGCTCCTGCTGTCTTAGAGACAAAGAAATGGGACAAGGAGGTAGCCAGCTCTTCCTGTCAAGTCACTCAGGGAAGCTATGGCAGAGCCAGGAATTTCATCCAAATCTCCCAATTATCTGAGCTGCTAAATCAGACACCCCTTCCAAGGGAATTTTGGAGCTGGAGGGAGACTTCTGCCGAGGCTGGTGTAGTAGAGCAGTGACTAAGATGTTGTTCTCTGCTTTGAGATTCCCATTCAAGCTGCTTCAGGGCTACCCCAGAAGCAACAGAGGCAAAAGCAGTCTCTTGCTTCAAATCAAAGCTTGGGCAACAGCACTGAAAGCTGTGCCTTACCTCAGGTGGGAAACCTTCCAAATCTAAGTAGAAGAGCTTGGGGAGTGGTTACTTTTCCCATAGCATAGAACTGTTGCACTGGTTTCTGTTTCTGCCACTGGGAACCTGGAAGTGCAGTTCACAGCCCTGCAAATCCCATCTTCGGTAGTGGAATAGTGAGAAGCAATCCCTCAGTAATATAAAAATACCTGACAATGGCATGAGAAGAATTAATGTGATGCTCCCTATCAGCAGGAACACTGTCCACTTCTGGGAATATTTATCTCTCTGGAGAGGTGAAATCTGCTCTTGGTGATGCAGCTGAGAGATGTATTCACAATTACTCGCTGGCAGAGGGCAGGGAAAGCAGCACGCCGGTGTAGAGGTTGTACCAGCACAGCAGCATGGAGCCTTCCAGGTGGTGTGTTGGTCCTAATTCTGACTGTGCTGCTTTCCATGGCGTAGTTTGGAAATGTGATGTACAGCCTGCACACCCATGGAGAGGCTTTTGCCTTTCAGAGACCTTGCCGATGTTGGTGAGCAATCTGTAGGGTGCTGTGATGAGCCACTGGAAAGGTTCCTCTCTGCTTTCCCAGCTTTTTCCCTGTGTAAGCATCCGCTCTCCCCTGAGCTGTCTCCTGGCTGCTTGTAGCAGCGTGCGAACACCAGGCTGCTGGAGAACATCTGGAACCTGCTGTGAAAGCTGAGATGACATGCAAGTCCTGTGTGGTTTATGTTTTTGCACACTTCTTGCTGATGGTCCAGCCTTGTGGAAACACAGCTATGTCTGATGGGTCTGGAGCGTCTGTTAGCTCACTGAGCCTGAGCATTAGGATTTGTTAGCTGCCGACCAAACCAAAGCTTACTGGGCAAAATGGCAGGGCTTTACTGGGACCAGTGGATCTGTTCATCCAATGCTGGAGCAGATCCTCGCCTAGCGAGTCTCACTGCCTATAATGCACTTCAAGCTTCTGCTTTTCTGGAGTAAGCAAGCCTCAGCATCTCAATGTGTTGCAGTGCAGGAAGTCTCAGAGCAACTTAAACCAGAAACAGGCACAGCTCTGCTGAATGTGCTTTGTCCAGCTCTGCTTTTTAGCTCGTGACTGCTAGCGTTTGTGTTTCATTATGTAATATTTGAGGTGGTGTATGAGCTATTTTCTCACAGTTAGGCTGATGCTGATGGCTTTTTGCCTCATTTAGGATGGAGGGACAATAAACAGCCCTGAAATACAGGTCAGGAACATCCAGCTGGTACTCATAGCTCCCCAGCCAGATGATGAATCAACTGAGCCTTCTTGGGGGCTGCTGAAGTTTGTTTGTGGCATACCCATGCTTGTGGATGTGCTGCTTTGTGCTGCCATCCCAGGGAGATACTTTTAACTGGCATAAGGGAGGTGGTTTAGGGTGCAGATGCCAGGAGGGCAGTAACAGGCTGGCTGAAAACAAAGGCTTCTTAGGAGAAAGATCCATCCATGGTCATAACAGGAACTGGCTGAAGTGGGGCTCAAAGTCTCAGCAACTCAGCAAGCCCCCAAGTTCTGCATGCCTGAATTCCCCCCCTGACATGGTGCAAAGCTGGTTGCTCACAGAGATGTGTAAAAGATAAGGGATCAGCAGAAAGACTCCTGTTGATACCAATGCACAGTTCAGACAGGTCCTTCTGTGCTGCATCTGGAATGAAGCTGGTACAAGGCCTGACCAGCCAGGCTGGGCTATCCTGGGGAGCTCAGCTCCATGCAGCACTGTGCAGTGTAATTATGCCTGAACACTTCCACCTGTAAGAACGCAGTAGTGGCCTAAAATACCTGTTAATTCTTTTGCTAAGAAGTCAGGTGTCAAGACATGCTTGCCTTTATGTAAGCTGTGGATGACTGAATATCATCCTGCTACATAAGTGAGGTAATAGCCTGTAGAGAGGTTATCACCTGACAGTGAGCCTGAGGAAGAAAGACTCTTGCTTTTCAGGGAGACCAGTGGCAACTGCATAGACTTCTCTATACAGCAGTTCGTATTTGCCTCTTGTACAGCTCCAGGTCTTCTTGCTCTTCGGAACATGGGATACTCAAGCTCTTCATGTGTAATGTTGCATGTAGTGTTCACAGTTTGATAGACTAAGGCTTGTTGCTGTGGGGAACTTTTTTTTTTTGGCTGAGGATCCCCATCCTACCCTGTAATCTTATCTGACAGGATTATTGTAATAGCAGTTTTTAGAAAACACGTTTAATTCCCTGCATATGAGTTGTGTTACCTTTCAGTTGTCATCTCTGGTTGTTCTGGTTTGCCATGGTCTCGCTGGTCTATAATGTCTACAGTTGTCAATCTCACAACTGTGGTGTGCAACTTTATTCAAACTATCCCAGGGAATTTGTGACTGGATGAAAGCCTCATCCAGTGTGAGGAAGTCACGACTTAACACTTTTATGTATTAAGTCTGTTTATGGCTGGAAGTAAGTTTGCTTGTTCTGGAACTTGTGGTCTGCTAAAAAGCTAGGGATCTCTTCTCATCTCATGCTCTGGGACAGAAATCAGTTTGAGAGAGATCCGAACAGCCTACAGGCTTGGACAGTGGCATCTCTGCAGTCCTTTAAGTTCAGTTTCAAGATTCAGCCACTCAGTTTTTAAAGATTACAGGGCTCTAAATCACTGTACTGGCACTTTATGACTTGTAGCAGTAGGTTGGACAGCTGCATGGCACAGCGTAGGGAGGTGTGGGCAGGGTATAAAGCCTTTAATGCTAGCTTGACCTTTGAAAGGAGGGAAAGAGGCCACCTCCCTCTGCACAGCTTGCTTTCTACCATGGCCTGCTTCTCACAGTTGCCTGCTGCTGTTGAGAGCAAAGGGGGCTGGAACCATCCTGTGAGGCAGCTTCATCTCCCCTTGACAGACTGGCACTTTTCCCAGTCCTGTGCAGGGCAGATCCAGGACAAAGCTGGGAAGATGTAGCACTTTGTAGACATGTCTGGCACAATTCTACATCTGGTTTGCAAGCGTACAGCTATCTGTCACTTTAGTTGAAACAACAGTTTCCAGTTTGTTATAGCAATGTTCTGACAATACTGCTGAAGTGTCAGACTGATCTTACTGATCTGTTGCTTCCTTGGCTTGGTTTTCTTGTGTTATTCAAGCAGGATATTGCTTGTGTATTAACTATTATAGCCTTAGTGTTGGTGGTTTTTGTTTGTTGTTTTTTTTTAAAGGCTAAGTTCAGGCCACTTCATAAGGAAATAGTTAAACATGTCTACATACAGACAGGAAACTCTTGTCTACGCTTGATGGAACTGGAACTATACAAATCAATAAGATATTTAATTAGTCTTTACAAAATACGCCATGAAATGTAAACAGATGCATCCCTACTTAATAGAGAGCCCTGTAATTGGGAAGTGCTGCATTTAGGATTCGGTCATTCCTCAGAGGAAGACTGACACACAGCTTTCATTCTTTTACAAAGAAGGAAGCTTAAAGCCAAAAAGGAACAGAGGGAGTAATACAGAGGGTGTGTTTTTGGTGGCTTGTGTCTTTTTAAGTCATTTGTGTGATAGGGTTGGCAGCAGTTCCCTAAGTGTCATAAAGAGATACACTAACTTGCTCTAAAGATGATATACAAATCTGTAACACTTGACTGAAACAAAGCTGTAACAAACAATCCTGAGGTACATCCACATGTTCATTTTGTCAGTTCAGATTAAACAGTTAAAGTTATTTATTAACTGTTTGGAAGACTTAGCTATCTAGTTTTGAAAAACTGTAACCTCCAATAATATCACAAGTTGTAGTTTATGCTGGTGTTGTAATAGCAGTGCCATTTTCGGCTTCAATCAATTGCACTTGTGCTCTTACCTTGCTCTGGGCTCTTAGGCAAGTGTTTGACAAAATCCCTAAAAATTGCTTATGATGCTGTTTCTCTCTCCCCTGACAAAAAAAAAAAAACTTTAAAAGCTTCACCATTTTTGCCAATCAGTAAATTGCTGCTGCCACCTTAGTTGCAGAGAGAAGACAAATGACTGGAGCCATTGTTCTAGTGTACATGTGTCAGATAAGAGTACTTCTGGGTATGTATCATAGAGAGCTTTTGGAAATTTGTTTTTTTTAAAGTCACGGTAAGACAGCATGAAAGAAAACTGCTTTCTTAATGTGTTAAGTATAAATTTACAATTAGGAATTTAATACAAACAGCAATATCAGTATTCTAGTAGAAATTGAACTATCATGTCAACTGAATCACCTGATTCCCCTGCAGCAGTGAACACATTACAAGGAAAGTATGTGTTAATTGGCATGTATTGACAAAAGTGCCACAAAAAAATTGAAGTTATTTGTCCCTTTGCAAATTGATAAAAAAGCATAATACAGAAATCTATGCATACACAGCATAAGACTTTTACAGGTAAGACATTTGTACATCCATTTAACCTCTGGTGATCCACTCATTCAGCCTTGACAAGTCAGAAGAATTCTGACTTCTCTATTTTCCATTTTCAGCACTGAACATTCGCTCCTAGAAAGAGAAGTGAACAAATAAGTGCCAGTTTGGGAACTGCACTGTGCTGTAGTAATGCAAGTTAAGTCACTGTTAAGTAGTTGTCAGTCAACAAGGGCCTAGATGACATAATTGGTGTATTTCTACCCCTCAAAGCACAAAACTCAGTTAATCCCATCTAAAAGACTTATCCTACACTGACAGAAAACTTTCATATGTCTTAGTTATATCTGTGCTTGGTGCCTCCTACAAGGAGTACAAGCATGTACTATTTCTAACTCACTCTCTGAAGATTATTATTGATGTTAACTGTCAGCAGTGACACAAGTCTAGAATCAGACTTTTCACTTAGCCAGTAGTGTTATTTTGATTAGCTGCTACTCTAAACACTGCCTTAGGCCTAAAAAACAGGTGTGTCTACATACACCTGGCATGAATATAAACTTCACTGCATCTCAAAAATAAAAAGTTCATTCCATGGAGGTGTCCAGTCTGCTAGCTGCCTGTCCTACATAACATGTACCGCCTGTACAAAACTTGATCAGGCTTGCTGACACATTCCTAGTCCTCTGCCATACCACAAGCAATTGAGGGTTAGCTGCCGTACTTGAAGGAACATGAGAGGTGGAAAGAGGCAGCATGACATAGCACCTACCTTTAACATTGTCTCCAACTTTATTGCATCTGCAGCAAATTTTCTGATCCCATCAGATAGTTTTTCCACAGCCATTTGGTCTTCATTATGGTGCCAGCGGAATGCCTTCTCATCCAGGTGGATCTTCTCAAGATCACATGCCTGAGCTGCACAAGGGAAATTCAAAAAGAAACAAAATTGTATCATCAGATCGATATCAAAAGCCACCGGTATCTCTAAACTGTGGCCATCAACAACTGGAAAGTTTTGAACACTACTTTCAGTGTGACTTGCTGCAAGACTGAAAGTGTTCCTACACTGTGTTCTGAAAAAAAGTTATACAGAAATCAGTCTCCCTTAAAACACAATGTTCATAGGTATGCCATTATCTTGTATGTGCTTCTGAATGGTACAGTACTTTCAGGCCTATTATCAAGAATTATGCAATGGTCCTACTGCAGCAAGATATTCTAAGCAAATATGCTGAACAATTAAGTCTTTGATTATTTGGCAAGCACCTAACAAAAGCTCAATTGATAACGTGCCTACGAGCTAGCTAGCACCCTGTAAGCAGCAACCCATGACAACAATTCTGTAAATCTCATCATCTGAGTTGAGAACTAACATTTTAGTAAGGCAATGGAAAAGCAAGAGCAGTGCAACAGGAACATACGCTCAGAACTACTGTGGCATTATATCACTAGAACAAATTATTCTTGCATATTACTTCATTTCTAAAGTTTCTGGAGGAAAAAAAAATCTTTTGGCAGGCCTAGAGCTAACAATATCCTGATGCAATATCAGCATAATGATTAAACTGTTTGGCATCTTTGCTAACAATCAGTAAAAAATCATCCCAAATATATGAAGTATAAAGTTCGTTCTTCTTTCCCTGTCCTCTTGGGGGAAGGTGCTCAAAACCCATCTTAATTCCAGTTAGCGTACTCAGAGGGACCCAAGACCCTAAGGAAGTAACTATGTATAAGCAGTGGTAGTAGTACAGCTGTAATGTAACCCCTTCAGAGAGGGGTCAACATTCAGTCTTAAAACAGAATGGAAGCAGGCACTGTAGAGCTGAGGGGAAACAAATGCTCTTAATGCTCAAGAAGAAAGGGAGACAAAGCAAACCTGTATTACGTAGAAGTAGACTTACCATCTTTAACACTGAGCGTGGGAGTTAGCTTGACATGCTCTTTGCTGAGCTCTGCCAAAAGCTTGGGTGAAATAGTGAGATAGTCACAGCCTGTAAGCGCTTTTATTTCTCCTGTATTTCGAAATGAAGCACCCATCACAATAGTTTTGTAGCCAAACTTTTTGTAGTAGTTATAGATCTTAGTGACACTCTTTACTCCTAAAGAAGAAAAATTGGCAGTTTTCAGAATAATTCATTTGAAGCACAGATGGTTATTTAGAACATGCTGAAAACCATTGGTTTCACAAGGGGATTTTTAGAAGTAAATTGCAGTTCAAATGAGTAGACATTGGGGAAAAAAAATATTTTTTTTAAAAAAGCTTACCTGGATCCTCTGAAGGTTCATAGGTTTTCTTATCTCCGTTTGCAACATACCAATCCAGGATGCGTCCTACAAATGGGGAAATCAGAGTAACCCCAGCTTCAGCACAGGCAACTGCCTGGGCAAAGGAGAACAGCAAGGTCATGTTGCAGTGAATCCCATACTCTGCTTCCAGAACCCTGCAGACATAGGCAGGCTTAAATGGCATTTTCCTCACCTAATGAACTTACATTCTAGCAATGTCAGTAGGTTAAACTACTGATTTCTTGACTTTAATTAGAGATGTGGCACAGTTTATAAGCTTTAAAGTGTAAAGGTAGCAAATCAAATGTTTTGCACTGCTAGTGATCTATTTAATATTGTTCCCTGAACCAAATGCAGATGACTTAACACAACATTTCAGGAAACTGTTTACAAATGGTCCAGCCCTTGTATGAACAAACTTTTCCTAATTCAGCAGAAAGCTTCAGTATAGCACCACGCTTGCTAGCTGTAGCCCTGGCAACAAGTTTCCTGGTGCAGTGCTTTCAAAACAATGCTTTATTTTATGTGTAGAACGTGTTTAAGTGTCCAAACAGCCAGAAACATACTATGAATCAGCGTACCAGCTACAGAAGTACTTACTTGCCAGCCTGGATTCCTTCCCATGTTGAAGAGAGCTTTATGAGAATCCGATCTTTACCAATTCCTGCTTCCTTATAAAGGTCAATAAGACGCCGGGCCCTCTGAATCATTCCTTCCTTATCAAAGGACAACCTTTGGAACAAGAGCAGGACTTCTTAAGTTTTATTAAAAAAAACTCTCCAAAAGAAACAACATTCAGAACCACTGTACTATGTTAGCAGAATTTATGTACTAGTAGCAGGTTTTTCTTCTCAGAGATACTTCCGTGACTGTCAAGTAGCAGTGACGCAGCGCTGCTACTGTTTAATTCGGAGAATCCGGAGCTCAACATAACTTTCTCAGAGAAAGTTATATTTTCCTCAAGTTTTTCCATAATGAATGTAGAAGCTGAGCCTTAGAAGAGACTTGACAAGGAGCACATGGACAGACAAATCCTACACAAGTCACTAAATAAATTGTTAAAGCAGATCTCTTGGAAAATTGAGGACTACCACACAGAAGAGAATGAGCAAAGTTCTAGGTATACTAGAAGCATGATGTTTCCCTTGCCTAAGGACCAGAAGGAGGACAACAAAGAGATCTCCACGTTACTTGTTCTTATGAAGTTTTGTGACCAAGTTATAACAAAGTCCTGATCAAGCAAATGAACTGCAATTCATTGTCTAAATATTAACAACACAAGCTCCTGGTAGTCTTGTAACAGTGAACTGTCCAGTCAAGAACATATTTCTTCAGCTCACATCATCTCCTTTTGTAGGCACAAATATACAGGGTAACCCAGAGGTAAGAGAGCCAACCTTGCATCTACTTCTGTGGACACACGTCCAGGTATCCTCTTCAATATTTCAGCTCCAAATAATACAAAAAGTTTGTCACAAGCATTTTGTATTTGCTCATCTTCTGACCTAAAAAACATGAAGAACAAAATCTTTTTTTTTTTTTTTTGGGGGGGGGGGGGGGGGTAGCATGTTCAAGATTTGCCATTGATTTCAAGATCAAATTTCACAGTCCGTTTAACGTTAAATTCCTGCATTCAAATAAACACTTCTGCTCTGCTCCGTGTTTGTTCTGCCCTCTGTGTACCACTGATAATATTAGCCTTCAGACACTATTTCCTATTATGCTGTCAACTCAGGAATGTTTTCTGGAACAGTCCTAGAAGGCTATATGAGAACTGATAAATGGAGATGCATTTCTGAAACTTGTAAAAAGCAGCTTTTCTTTAGGGTTGAGGCTTTCTGGTACAGGAGATAAACCTACAAGCATGCAGCGGGAAAAGCCCTAGTATGTTGCTAGTAGTACTAAACACTATTTGCATAAATGAAGTATCTTAAATATAGACCTACGGGGGGAGGGGAACGACAACATTTTTCTTACCCGCCAAGTTTTTTTCCGTATGCAACCGCATCATCCACAAGTTTCTGGTAAGCTGGCATCTGAGCCGCAGCTAGTATCAGAGATGGGTTTGTGGTGGCATCTAGGGGCTTGTACTCGTCAATTGCTAGGGAAACAAAAAGCTCATTTAAAATACTAAATTAAAAGGATTTTGCTCAGATATGTAAAGACAGAAACACTTATGGCCATAGGGTAGTTGCATTCATGACAGAGCAGACTAGTGTATGGTGATGTTCAAATATCACTGCTTGAATGTTGGCTTGCATCAGAAGTACCGCTACAAGGCTAACAGCACTACAGCAATACAACAGAGCAAAGCTTACTCACTACTTTAGGCAAAACAAATAAATTTGTAGAAATGACAGATGAAGAGAAGTGATACAAGACCTTCATGTCATATTCACCATCATAGCTGAGTTCCAGGAATTAGAGGGGAAAGTAAAGACAAAGGATTCTCTTCGCTTCTAGGGTTAGGCATTTGGGGTTTTGTTTGTCTACAACTGTTACAACCAGAGAAAAAGAAAAATTCATCTGTCAAAAAAAACTGTTGGTGTCTTTTAGCGTTTTAAAACCTCTAGCAGTTGCAGATGGCTTTTTGGTGTCAGGTCGTATAAGTTCCTCATACTGCCAGCCTGCCTTTCGTATATAAGACATTTGAATGTTTGGCTTATCCTAATCCCTGGACTACACCTATTTCAGGTGGCAGCAGTTGTTTACCAAAGTAGGCTGTGACTGTGCATTGTCAGGCCCTAATCAGAGCTGAGCTGCCCAGCATGCCGGGTCTGACTCAGCAAACGGGTCAGTGCCTCTGCAGGCTCTTTGGTGACTGCTGCTTACAAGCTCTGGAGAGTTAACACAGCTGAATGTCCAGAATAACAAAATATTATCAGCTCCTTTTTCTCTGCATTTCTGCATGGGGATGAAAACACAAGTTAATAGAATATGACAGTTTTTGTAGAGATAGAAGAAAAATATTATGTTTGTTTTTCATAACTTCCCCACAGGCAATGATTGTGATCATGAAACAATTTCATGCCATATAAACACATCTTTCAAAAAACACTTTAATTCACAGGGATGCTGCTCAGAATAAAGTGGTACATTTATAAAACTGTATTCTGAAGCAGACACAATTTTAGAAAAGTATATTTTTGACTGCTTATTACATCTCTACAGTATTGCAGCACTTAAAATAATCTTATGGGTTTCTGGCAAGATGCATAAAGTAATCTCATTAAGTCTGTCACCCATCCTAAACAAGACAATTAAGCATGTCAGGCAAGAAACTGCAATTTTCCCCTGTAGAGGGCTAGGTAGGTATTCCAGGGGATGTCGAGGAGATACTGGTAATGATATGGTTATTCAGTGTTTTCCAGATGCCTGTTCAATGCGAGGGTAATGTGGCTGATGGAAATGTTTCAAAAAAAAAAAAGTGGTCTTGTGGGAAGCTCTTAGCCTGTATTTCAGCTGCCTGCTACAAGCTTTTGCAAGGGGGCACCTGTGACTGGTGTGCCACCTTTTCTCACTGTGAGCACAAAGAAAACTGTGCAAGAGTAAGCATAGGCTGGTCTGGCTTGCTTAAAACTGCAAAGTTATTGCAGCTACTACTGAAGCCAACCACCACTTGGTGCAGATAAAAGTGAAGTGGGCAGTTTGTCTCTTGCTTTGGGAACCGTTCAAACTAGCCTCTTTTCTTACGCAGCACCATACAGACACATTTATGTAAAAATCCTGGCAATTATGTTAGCAACAACTGCACCTTAATTAGTAGCAGTGTTTAAGCTGAACAGGGAGGGAGCCAGATGTCACCCGTAGCCTTGTTTGCACAGTAAGAAAGATCCATAGGTGACAACACGCAGTCAGAGATCAACTGCAAAAGCATTTCAAGGAGCACATTTAAGCTTTCCAGCAGGCAGCTCTCAGCCTCCTTACTGCCACCAACACTCAAACACCCCCCTGCCGTCACGAGGATTCTTCGTTATGCTTTTCTGAAGCCAGGGTAGCCAGTGCAATGCCTTAAATTCATGTAATTTCACCGCACGCTGGTTTTTAACTAGGTTTGTTGCTACTCCAAGGCAGGTAAACCTGACGAGGCTCAAGCTGTCACTTACTGTTCCTGACTGCCTTAATTTCATCTTGACAGAGGCGCGTGAGTGCCCTGCGCCTTTCAGGTGCTGCAGTTGTCTGTGGTGTCAGTCAGAAAGGAAAGTAAATTTCTCCATAACGTTTCACTTAACTGGACACTTGAAATCAGGCAATCCCAAGCATTTAACAGACAGACGTGGCCGAGAGCCAGTGCATATATACAGGCACACAGTCATCTTTGGGGCACGGATCTCACCTCTGACCACCTCTGTGCGTTCCTAGCCTTAACTTTATTAACATAAGGCGGTGGATGGTGAATGTCCGGGGCAGTGCCTGCAGGATCAGGCGGGTAGGAGGCAGATGGCTGCGTTATGAGGGGCGGCAGGGCAGGATTCACCACACGATGCCTGTGAGACCCACAGAGGTTCGGGGGGGGGCTCGGCCGGGATGTGCTGGGAGGGTCAGCGGGGACAGCCGGGGGCTTTGTGGCCCAGCCCCACCGCTTCCCAGGAAGCGCCAGCGCCTTCTCGTCAGATAAAGAACGCCAAAAAAACACCCTCTTGCATTATTTTATTGCTTCACAGCTGCTTTGCTTCCGTCTTCTGAAGAAAGGGGGGGGGGCGGGAACACCACGACCCAACCGCACACAGCGGCTATCGGAGCGAGCTCCCCGCAGACCGCCTGTTAATTACTAATAAGCCTGCTCCGGCGGACACCCCGCAGAGCGGCTCAAGGCGGATTTCCAAGGGGCTGGACCCGGCGGCAGCGCCGTGCCCCTGCGGCCCCCCAGCGCCGGGAGCCGGGGTCTCGAACCCGCGACCCTGGGGGCAGCAGGGCAGCGCACCTGGCGGGGGGCGCGCGCTCCCAGCCCCCCCATCTCTCCGCGGTGGTTCGCTCCCCCTCCGCCCCTCGCCCCCTCGGCCGGACGCGTCCATTCTCCGCCGCGGGGGAGGGTGTAAGAGCCGCCGCCCGCCCCGCCGCTTTTCCCCTCCACCCTCACCGTTGAAATCCCCGGTGTCGGCCACCACCGTGGTGTGGTGCTTGAGCTGGTCCAGCGCCGACTCCATCTTCTGCCGCTTCACGGGGGACACCGACATTTTCCGCGGGGCGGGGGGGGGCTGGCGCCGGCCTTTAAGGGAGCTGCGTGCCCGGAGGGGAGCCGGCCTGCGCGCGCACCCGCCGCTCGTGCTCGACACCCGTGGCCTCGGCTCCCGGGGAGAGGTGGGGCCGCCCGCCCGGCCCTCCGCCAATCCCGTCTCGGGGGAGGGAGAGGCGAGCCAATCAGAAGCGCGGTGACAAGACGGACGGCGGCCAGCAAGAGGGAGAGAAGGGCGAGGGGAGGGAGGAAGCTTCTGATTGGCTGCTTTTGCCGCTCGGGAGGGCGGGAGCTCGCCACCTTGGCGACGGGGGATGCGGCTCCCCTGAGGGCAGCGCGGGGACGGGCAGGGGGGGTGAGCCGCCGTGTGGACGTCCTGGGTCCCTCCCTTGTCACAGAATCACAGAATCATCTAGGTTGGGAGAGACCTCCGAGATCACCGAGTCCAACCTCTGACCTAACACTAACAAGTCCTCCACTAAACCATATCACTAAGCTCTACATCTAAACGTCTTTTAAAGACCTCCAGGGATGGCGACTCAACCACCTCCCTGGGCAGCCCATTCCAATGCCTCACAACCCTTTCAGTAAAGAAGTTCTTCCTAATATCCAACCTAAACTTCCCCTGGTGTGAAGTTCTCTGTGTTCAGCTTTGGGCCCCTCACTACAAGGACATTGAGGCCCTGGACCGTGTCCAGAGAAGGGTTACGAAGCTGGTGAAGGGCCTGGAACACAAGTCCTGTGAGGAGCGGCTGAGAGAACTAGGGGTGTTTAGTCGGGAGGAGAGGAGGCTGAGGGGATACCTTACTGCTCTCTACAGCTACCTGAAACAAAGGTGTGGGGAGCTGGGGGTCAGCCTCTTCTCACAGATATCTAGTGATAGGACTAGAGGGGATGGCCTCAAGTTGCGCCAGGGGAGGTTCAGGTTGGAAATGAGGAGACATTTCTTCTCAGAAAGAGCAGTCAGGCATTGGGATGGGTTCCCAGGGAAGTGGTGGAGTCACTTTCCCGGGGGGTGTTCAAGGAAAGGTTGGACGTGGCGCTTAGGGACATGGTTTAGTGGGTGACATTGGTAGTAGGGTGATGGTTGGCCCAGATGATCTTGGAGGTCTTTTACAATCTTAGTGATTTATGATTCTCCTCAGGCACCTGCGGCTCTTGATGTGCCTCAGCTCCGTTCAAGCTCCGGAGAAGGTGATCCTCTGCACCAGCCATTTAAAAGCCCTGTTAGCACAGTTGCGCTTCAGAGATAGGGAATGGGTCTTGGCCGCAGATGTTGCAGAAGCTGCCACTTGGCCTTCAGACATAGGCAATTTGGATCGTGGTGTTCCCTTCGTTTTGTCTTGCATTGTTTCAGTTGTGGAAGCTGTGACAGTAATTTCCCTTTCTGATATACAGGCACATGCTTTTCTAGAAACCTCTCACACTTTGTCCAACCCAGAGAGAGGACAATGGAAAGAAGCATTAGTTTTAAGTCTGCTTTGAATTCTATGACTGTAGGAAACATATTCTCATTGTCTCCAGGGTCCTTGCCAACACTTGCAAACCTTGAATGTCTCTGCTGCATATCCCTTTCCTTCTCTTTGTTCCTGGCCCTCCATTAGCTGTCATGGACCACAGTTGGGCATTTTTATCTTGTCAGTGCAAAATGTGGTCTTGGACAGTACCTGTTTGTGTGAGTACTGTTATTCTCTCTCAGTTGCTTGTTCCAGAGGTAACAGATTTTTTTTACTCAGCATGCCAAGAAAGGGGATGTTTTGGATTCAGCTGGTAACTTTCCCAACATTTGATTGTTATCGTATGTGGAATTTTACCTAGCACTATTTTTAGACCTGAATGATTATCAAGGCCATAACATCCTTTCTTTGAATGGCAGTCCCCAAGAAATGAAAGGAAACATGCTGTTTCAGATATTCCGCTGTGTATCTGAGCAGACTCACAGCAGCAGGTCATTATTAAAAGCCAACCCTTAACAACAGTTATAAGTCCTGTTGCTTTCTTTTATATCCAAAAGAAAGAGACAGAGATGAAGTTATAAGTATAACTTAACTATTTTAATAAATCTTATATAGTGCATGGTTATATCATTTTATCCTTCGTTCAATTACATTAATGTACAGTACATTATAGCATTATCTGCAGGCGGTACAAATATAACAGATGCACAGCTCAGTCGTAAGGAAATTTTTAAAAATGACCTGCTATAAGGTTTACTGACACTCTTATTTTACGAAATGCTCCCCTGGCTCTTAGTTTCACGGAACTGTTGTGTACAATTCTATTAAAATCCCAAGTAACTATAATTCCATGTGATTCTATGTTTAACCTCATAGACAAAAACAAGAAAGGTATCATATTCCCAAGCTCACCATTTGTTTTTATTTTCATTTTAGAAACGATTCAGCTTCCTGTGCTTGTAACACCAATAGTTTGCCAGTATTCACACCTGCTTCCCATCTCCACCCAAATCCGGTGCCAGGGCTTCTCAGGAGAATTGTCCTCATCATCTCTCCCTGACCAGGTGAGTGCCCTTTGCAAATTCCAGCCACTGTGGCAAGCCAGAGGCATTGTGACTGAAAACATAATCCTCCTCTTCAAGCTCTCTGCCTGCACCCTAATTCTGCTGGTGCTAACAATTAGCTATTTAAATATTAAGGAAAATATATCATCAATTGGAAACACTGTTGGAATAACTAAGCCAAAATTGAGAGATGCATCAGTATGCTCAGATTTAGACCCCTGTTTCCCTGCTGCTGCTTTGCATCTGCACAGCCTTGTTTCATTGAATGTGCAAGCGCAGGCCCAAATTATACAAAGACTTAGGTATGTGCCTAGCCTTTTGAGGGGTTCTCTGTGAAGGTGGGGACCTTTCACAGCACCTAAAGGAAAGCACGTGTGTAAGGTGTATAAGTCTTTGTGAGGTCTGGGCCTGAATCCCCATTCAGCCAAAGTAAACACGTGAATGAGAGAAAGGCGAAATCTTCCCAGTCTGTGAGCACTTCCTGTAGATGTGTTTGCTTTAGTGTATTCTTACCAAGTTTGTAAGTAAAACATAGACCTAAGTACTGCGTGCCAAACATGCTGTGGACAGGAAATCTATTATATGCTTGCTTGAGTCTTTAACACTTTGACTAAAATATTGATGCACAATCACTTGATTATATCTCTACAGACAGGAATATTTTTCCTCATCCCTATTTATAGATTGTAAGAGTAAGGGGATATTTCACTAGAAAGGTATATACATATGCACATAACATTATTAAGAAAAACAGGAATTGAAGAACAGCAGCATCTACTAAATCAGATAACTTTTTTGCATTTTTTTTCCTTGTGGCTATTTATATTATATTAAAACAGCCATTCCAATTGTGTTTTGTTTTCTTATTTAGGAAGCATCTCAGATTATTCTTTGCAATGAAAATGTGAAGGTGAGGCTGAGTGGTGAACACTCAGAAAATGGCTTTGGGTGTGGCTAGGTGGGGAGCAAGTGGTGGGGGCTTTTCTTCTTATCTGAGGCCTGGCTTTGGCAATTCTGCAGCTTTTGGATACAGGCTCCATGCCAAGGTGAAGGGCTGCGCAGCTGTCCTGAGCCCCAGCCTCTGCGTAAGTGGGGATGATCAGGCTGAGCTCACCTATTTGCAGATTAAAATCACTTCAGTTGTCACTCAGATCCTGCTCTTTATTACGCAATGAAAGCTTATTTCCACTGTTCAAAGGCAGCACTAACTGGTACGTGTATTTAAAGCAGCCCAGTCTTATGTAATGTGTGTTGCAATTCCAGAGGGCATAGGGGGACAGGAAGGGCACTGAACTGCCACTGAGCCTTTACTAGTGAGCTGCAGGGGATATCTGCCACCAAGAAGGAAACAAAAGGTAGGGAAAAGACATATTTCCATAGCCCAGACTCTAAACGTTCAGGCTGGCTTGTTCTGTGCGGCGTGCCATGCCCTCCATCCCCGAGCCGTGCCGGCGAGGAGACCAGAAGCATGTACAGCCCTATGTAAAAAGCTCTGTGGGGTCCAGCCATTGTCCTACATTCAGACCCGTGTCAGTTCTGATCCACTCTGATCACATGCACATACAATTTCAGTATAAAATATATAGATATATATATAAAAAAAAAACTTCATGCAATATTAAAACACCTTTCCCGATGGGACATGGTCTTAACATCTATTCTTATCAACAGTGTTCAAGGAATTGTCACTTTGATGGCAATTACACTGCTAAGTGTGGAGCACTGCTCTCTCTCGTCTGGACTGGGGATCATTGCTTTTGTTCCCTTTTTCTGCACTACTATGACTAATAGCTGAAAAAAAGCAGATAGATTTTAATTAGCAGAATCAATCCTCTCCTGGCGACGCTTCATAATTTCTTGGAGCTCTGTCTCCCCTCTGTTTTTCTAGAATGGAAACAAAACAGCAAGTTTGAATTTCGACTTCAAGCTGTGGTTAAATTATAATATTTAACTAATTCCATAAGAGTAGAGCGAATATCAAAGGCAGCAGTAAAAAGGCAGTCCAGTGGAGACAGAGCGATCTGCCTTACAGATTTGAGGCCTTTTTGCTTAAGAGAATTCGCAGTGTTTTTAGGGTTGAGTTCATTTGTTGGTTGTTGTGTTTTAATTGTGTTTCTTAAAATGCATGTTTAAAGCACCATCTGACACTGCTGGTACAGGCATCCATTTGGGTGGGAGTTGTCCAGAAAGCTACTTACCTCCAGTTGGTTTTTTTCCACCGTGATTTTACTGTACACTCTGTTTCCCTCATCGCCACACACTTTCTTCAGTTCCTCTCTGTTCAGGGAGAAAAGCTGAGCTCCAGTAAGGATGCCAAGGTGTTCCACTGTCCTGGGGAGACACAAAACGGGGAGATAGTTGTGTTATACGTGGCCTCTTGCCAAAGGCGAGGATTCAGAGATAACAGGGCTGGGAGCAGATGAAGTACAGCCCCTGCACCAGGACCTTTTCACATGCAAGGCCCTGGCGATGTGGCAGCTGTTGGGTAATGCGAGCTCTCAGTGGGGTTGACGGCAGGCCAGGAGGAGCGGGTGAAGCCAGTGTCACCCCGGCATCCAGTGCGTGCCCAGCCCCGTGGGTACTGCAGTGGTTTCACGCCAGTCGCATTGCGTTTGGGGAGTGATCCTCCAGCTTCTCGTAGCACACTGCACAGGGCGTGAGTTGTAACTTGGGACCCTTGCCCACATGCAGCGTTTTGGTCCGTGTGGCTGGGGCGATTTCTTAGCCCTGGCTGAGGATTTGTCTTTTCCTCAGCCGTACTTCAAGACAGCTTCTCCAGAGATGGGCAGTCATGTGGAATTTGCATTTCAGAGCCTCTCAGGTCATGGGGTTAGTTAGTTAATTATTTTTCCTCTAAGTTCAGTACTTTGAACTGGCTAACTGGGGCCAGATGAGCAGCAGTGGAGGATGTTGTTCAGCATTTGCCTGTTGGTTGTGTGGATGAGCAAGGCCTTTCCTTTATTTGCAGCTAATTGTGAGATCTTGCTGTACTGTAAGACAGCGTTTATTTGATAGTATAGAGGAACAAAAGGGATTTGATTTGTGCTGAATGTACTGGTTATATAGCCTACATTTAATATAATTGAAATCTAGTTTGCAACACAGTCTCTGTAAGTAAATCCAGCTGAAATGTTGCAAGCTGCCTACCCAACTCCTTTTTAAATGAAGGACCAGCACTTCATATAGCAGTGATGCAGATCTTACCCTTTGCTGAATGACTTTGCCTCCAGCCAAGCTTTGACTTCTTCAGCACTGGATTCGAAGGTGAGGGGCACAAAAGCTTCCTGAGGCTTTTCCACTTTGAAATTCCTGTGGGGAGGCTGAATTTTACTGTTTGTAATCTTCTTTAGCAATTCATCATTCACTTCGTCCATTTGATGCAGAAGTTCTGTGGAAACAAGGCACACCTTTTAGAGCACAAGGTTAAGAGTGGAAATGAAACCAAGTCTTCAGTCACAAGTCCAGTTAAATTAATGTTTGCAGTGAAATTGTAGGAAAGATCAGAATGTGGCTCAGCATTATTATTAGCTTTGTAAACACATCAAAGGAAAGTGCTTGCTTTTGTGTTTTAGTTCTAAAGAACAAGTTCAAGTACTTAATTAGAGCAATAGATTTGCTCTAATTTGACATTTTTGATCTTCAAACTTCAATTAAGAACAGATGGGATACCACCATGGTTTTGGAGACCGGTACACTAATGGAGCAGGATTTGCTTGCCTTTCCTCCCAAGCTTTTCAACTTCATTTGGATTTTGAAACCTTGCTTTTCTCTCTGGGAGAAACCTATATTTCTACAGTTTTTCTCCAGAATGATGGAGAGGAGAAATCACAAAAACAACAGCCAAATGCTCATCACCCGCACAGCAGTCACTGAATCTAAAAAGCTGCTTAAGAGTTTCATACAGTTTAACTGTTCCCCAGGATTCTGGCCCAAGATTTTGACCTCACTGCTTCAGCAATGTCCATTGGACTAATCAGAGAGTCTTGGAACAACTGCTACTGTTCCTAGGAAAAATGAAATTTCTAGCCCTGACGATGCCTGGAGTTAATAGAGCTGTGTAATTGCTAGAGAAAAGTGCAGAGTGCCAACCGGCAGACTGAACTCTCTCATTTAAAGCAAATCTCCAAATCTTGCTTAACTGAGCAGAGGTTGGTCTGATGTGAAGGAGGAGAGCTCACATCTACAGGGGCACTTGCTTTTAGCCAGCAGGAGCTAGGCTACCCGTTGAAAATTCTTGTTCAAAAGCACTTACTGGGGGAAAAGCATGCTATATTGGGTAAGATATTAGGATAAGGTTTTAATAAGAACATGTTCCTTTTGCATGACTGGTATCTATAGCGGGTGCTGGTAAGGACCCATATTTTAACCTATTTTATATAAATATATATACATATTGCAACTGATCTCGTTTCTTGTGTTGCTAACCTATCCTGTTCATCACACCTCATTCAAAGCACATAACCCCCTCCCCAACACCACCTAGCAGAAGTTTACTTAGTGGTGTAAAACACCTGATCGGGCGGTGTCTTTGCTACCAGCGGTGCTGCCAAGTGGTGACAAGGGACCGACTCTCTGATGTCTTGCTCTGCTGTTGAGTTTTTGCTTTAGATCACCATCTTCCTGTTTTTGAGTTACTTAGTTCCCTTCAGACTATTGAAATAAGGGAAACTGCCCTGCAAACTTTGCAGCAGAGAGGGGGGGAAAAACAGACCACATGAGACAGCAGTGGTCAGGGAGGCCTGACTATATGTTCTTCAGAACAGGTTCCCAATTTTCTGTACCTCTGTGTCGCCATTTATTTTCCTTCCTGTTGTCTCTTTGCTATTACCCAATGTTGAAGGCCAAGCCTGGGATCACCAGAGTCTTGGTTTTGAGCTGTAGTCCTGCTCCCTCCACTTTTCAGTCCTCGCTGCTACTTCTAATAAGTAATTCACTGACCCAAATCCTCAGCCCTCCAGCTTTTGCTGTGCAGCTAAATAGAAGTGGCAGGAAGCTTGAACTGGCAGTTCGCTCATAAAACTCCTGTGGCGCATCATCCAGTATCACTTTTTCCATGAAACTCTTTAAGACTGCGAGGAAAATGACTTGGTGTTATGAATAGACATGTGTCTGTGATGCTTGTGTTGTGGGGCCTTCCCTTGTCCCAAAAGGGCTTCTGCTTTCAGGAGTCTGCAGTGGGTGAAAGAGGATGAACCCTGGCTGTGGCCCTCAGCAGCTGGTTCGCTACAAGTGTATTTAAGGCGGTGAGGTGTGCAGGGCTCCTGGTATTTCTCATGCTCTGTGATCCTCTATGGCTTGTGCAGGGTGTGGGAGGGATGTGAGTCTGGTATTGACAGATCTGGTGGCTGGGATTTCTCTGAAACCTTGTGAAGGAACAGGCCAGGTGGGCACTGCGTGTGCGACTAGAGGAAAGGAAGCAAGAGAAAGGGCTTGGCCTGAATACCGATGGTCGCTTAGACACGCTTAAATCATGCTGGGGGTGAAAGGAAGCTCTCTCCTTGGGAGGAAGGGGAAGGTTAAGCTGATATTAAATCACCTTTTTGCCTGCCTTTTCTCAGGCTGCCTGGGAGCCCATGGCATGAGTCACTAAGCTCCTCATGACTGCTCTGTTGGCTGCCGCACTACTTGGAATTTCCTCTCTACATCACTGCCAGTCCCTTGCTTATCACTAAAAGGTGCAGCCACTCCTCGCACAAAGCCGTGTGAGGGGGGCCATGTGTTTGGATAGGTCACTGGCTACATGCACACAGCAACCAAAAATAGCAAATAGCGTTATTGCAAAAGTCAAGAGAGAAAGAAAACAGGACAGAGAGCATGCAAAAGCACATGTTCACAGGAACTTTAAAATTAAGTCCTGAAACACAAAGCCGTGGTGCCAAGCTCTTGGGCTGCCTGAGCCTGCTGTGAGCACAGCGTGGGACACATACGTTCTTTGGCGTCCTGGGGAGAGTTGCGTGATAACATTTCACTTCCCCATTTATCCCCAGCATAGCTGGCCGGTAGCTTGTGAGTTGGGCTGGATGGTCCATAACCTCTGGGGCTCAGGTCTCCTTTGTACCTCTGGTTAGCCTAGATGATAAGAAAGAAAAGCAAGGTGTAAGATTTTCTTTGCTGTTTTTTATTGTCTTTAACTTTTTGCCTCCCCCCGATGGTAACAAGGAGAGGGACAAATTGCCGCGTCCTTCCTGTGGTGATCGGGGACCCCTCAGCTGAGTCTCATGTGAACTCAGGAGGGGCTGTGTGGAACAAGTTTGACTCTGGGCTCTCATGGGAATTAATACAAACCAAACCAAAGGCTGAACGCGGCATGAAGACATTTACACCCCTAGGAAGCATGTCACACTCGCCACCTGGAGAGGTGTGGTGATTTATATTTGCTTACTACTGCTGTGGGTGACTGCTGTCACGTGCGTGACTTGGCACTCTAGCCTTTTGCTATGCAGAAATTACTGCTCATAGGACTTCTCTGGAGATGGAGAGCAAAGGAAGCAAAAAGATTCTAATACAAAAAGAAAACAAGCAGAAATCCCATTTGGAGCTAAAACATCAGTAACTGGATGTTGAGTGTGACTATTTATAAGTGCCTAGAGCAGTCTGGAAAGAGGTTTTTGGTATTTTCGTGATTAAACTAGCAAGACTTTTGTCCAGAGGCCTGTTGGGGCACTTTATGCCTTGCCCAAACTGAGAAATACCGAAGTGGGAATCAATTCCTTGCTTCCTTAGGGCGTTTGGAGCTCTCCACCTCCACATTTTTGCAATACAAAGTGCTTGCGAACTATATTCACTTAATAGTCAGATGGTGTTTCCATCTACCTCTACTCCAGCAGCTTATTCCTGCTGCCAAACTGAACTGGATGAGAGAACTGTCGTTTTTTGATATAATCCCCAGTAAAAAACTTCAGTATTTTGGTGGCAAAATGTGCTTTCATGACTGCATTAGCTCTCTCATCCTGTTCACAGCACAGCCCTGAAACCAGCAGAGTTTCACAACAGAAGGTGATAAACCAGAGGCTGAGAAGTGCGTGGGTTTGGGGGGAAGGCACTGGCAAAAGGTGGAACTATTTCAAGCCACCATAGCCAACAGATGTTTGGGGACAGCTCAGTGTCACCTTTTCTGTGTTTGGGATGATAACATGTGGTGCTAGGCTTGGGGTGGGTGTCCCTTTGAGCGAGGGTCTCACTTCATAGCAGGCTGCTGTCTGTCCCGTACCCCTGCTTGCCAGGTGCCACTGGCAGCAGGCAGCGTGCTTAGCATCTTGGAGCGGGAGAAAAGCACTAGGCTGCTGCATGGCAGGAGGAATAGGCTTTTTTTTGGGTAGGGGGGATAAATGGTGGGAAAATGTGGGAATTTTATACTAGGAGACTCAGGACTCTGGCTCATCTACTTGTGAGATTTCACGCTGTCCTGCACGTGGTATCCTAAGAAATCCAGCGAGGTCTAATTACAAGGTTATGGTCAGTGACTGATTATGCCCTGCACCTGGCTACAGGTTAAATATCACCTGACTAGAGACCTGTTCAAGCTCTTCCAGTTTCACCTCATCCAGGATGTTATAAGGGACGTAACCAGCCTGCCCGCTCCGGTTGAGCAACTTCCACCACTGCTTATTTTCTTCCAACACCTGAGACAGAAAAAAATACAATTTTGGTAGGGAGAACATCAGATTTCTGGCATATATAAGTGGCACATAGTGAAAAGAAACCAGGCAGTAATGTGAAGTTGCCAGAATAACATCACTGGGGCCAGGAGCTGGCAAACAGATCTGTTGCACTCATTTGCAATTCAGGAGTGAAGCCTTTCCTGCAAAGCGTCTGAACTTACCCTAATGGTGAGAGGAGAGCACCTCTGGGGTGCTTAAGAACTCAAAGTTCCTACTTAATTTACTTGTTTCTTCATCTTTTTTCTTTATTTTTATTTTTCAGTGATTGATTTTGCATTCTCTTTTTGAATTAAAATAAAAGCAATTCCTGCCAAAGGTGCTAGAGGGTTATCATATGACTTGATCATGTGTCACATCATAACCATGATGTGGCGAGGAGATCACCCACTGCTGAGATATCTCCTATTGCACCTGTCCCCCTGCTCCTTTCAGCAGGCTTGTTTTTAAGCAGATTTTTAAAATCTTTTTTTTTTTTTAAATAATCACCTTGCGGTAAGTAATCTCCCTGGAATGGATGAGCTTTGCTGATAGCTACAGTTTGAACATTTTGAAGTCTTCACCTCAAATCTTAGGTCCATTACGGTTAGTGCGTAGACCGAGTTGTGTCCTACCTTCTCCAGTGGTGCAGTAAGAGAGAAGTTACGAGAAAGGATTATTTTGTAGAAAAGAATTCCCTTTTTTGGGGACAGGAAGGGGAGACGATAATGAGCATAGGCCTGGTAAGTGCATGAGCAGTATTCTACAATGACTCGTCTTCTTTCCTCCTCACTACTTAAGAAAAGATGCTACTGACGTGTTTCAGCTGAGCAAATGACCCGAAGCATAGTCAGCTCTAGATTTGAACAAAGCTTTGTTGCTGCTCAGAAAATATCAAGCAAAAATGAGCTGGCACTTGGTAGTACCTTGAGATCTCTCTGCTGTTCCTAGAAAGGGGAGGAAGGCACACCTCTTTCCTGAGCACATTCACTTACCTCCAGGATTTCATCCTTAAGCACTGAGAGTTCATTGGCATTTCGCGCAGTGAAATCATAGCGGATTTTGGCATATCTCTTCGGCAGGGCCATTCCCTGTGCCTCAAAATTCCTGCAGGAGGGAAAAAAAAAAAGGACTGATAATGGAGGCCAGTTGAATAACTAAGGCATTATAGGGCCACTGGCAAAAGGCAAGTGGTGATGGCTGACACCGTCATTGGTGACGGTGAGGCTGCTGCTTTCAGGTGAGAGAAAAGGCTTCTTCCCCTGTCAGTTGCTTTTCTGCTGCAGGAAGGACTGAGAAGACTGACAAAGCACAAAGAAAGTGCTCTCATTCTACCCCTTGTGAAAAATGTTTGTGAAACACTCATCAACCTGATAAGTGGAAATGACTGTCCTGTGTGCCAAGGCAGAGGAGAAGCAAGCACCAAAGCTGGGAGAAGGGTGACAAACATGAGCACAGGTTGAACTGACTGGAAATCTGTGGGCTTTTTCATCAGGCAGTGCTGAGCTACTGAAACAGAATTCCACAGGTTCACAGGAAAAGTGAGTTTGAATGTTTCTGTTCTAAGATACCCTTAATGTGTTCAAGTGTTTTGCTTGGAAATTTTTGACACAAGAATATACAGCTTTCAGTGTTAAACCGGCTTTTCATTTGGAGAGAGAGATGAAATAAATATGTTAGATTGTCAAACGTGGAGATCTGAAATGCAAGATTTTGTTTGGCCCAAACTGAAATGTTTTGGGTCTTAAGTTTTGTTTTGTTTTGCCTGGCTTAGCAAAAATTTGCATATCTTATCTTTTTCTTCTCCAGCTAGGATGGGAGCATAGTATTATTTTTGAATTCCAAAAACATTTGCAGTATGGAAAAACTGGCTTGCCTAGTTGCATAAGTGTATGCAGGAACTATTTTAGTGCACCTTCTATGGATCTTTCTGCTTATGACTTGCAACCAGCTGCACAATACAGAGGAATCCCAGGTGCCCGTACCCACAGTGAGCATGGCAACAGGGTGTGAGATTCTCCTCCAGTGGAGCTACAGCAGTTTATATCAAGATCAGTGTAACTTGGTGAAGGCAGTGCTTCCAGCACCACTAGCAGCTATGTTTTTTCGTGTTATGTTTTTCCATTCCTGAGTTCTTGGTTTTGGTCAGTGATTTGTGGATCTTAGTTTGGTGTACGATCTGTGGAAACTCCTTTTTTTGCAGACTACCCCTGAGGCATCTGTAAAACCCAACTTTGAAAAGCAAGTACATTGTTTAGTTTAGTTCTTTTTTTATGTTTAGTTTTAGTTCATTTTGTTGTCTTCATTAGGTAGCTTTTGGTGGCCTGAAAAAGGTCGAAACCATTGGCTCAGTGGTTTAATAGCATGCATTGTCTTTAGTTCACTTCATTTGGGACAGTGCTCGGTCTACTCACAGCCACGTGCACTACAGAAGTTTGGAGAAGACCTTTAGACAGAGTGAATCCACCAGTCAAGAAGGGGAGTGGTGGCCTTACCCGGCAGTGCCTGAAGGCAGGGAGGGGGGCAAAAAGCCTGAGTTATGTAGAAATTACTTCTTTTGTAGCATTCCAGAAAGTAAATGAGTCACGAGAAAAGGGGACAGTTGGAGGAGTATGAGGATAATGTGCATTCTGCGTGCACCTAGGTTTTACACAAGAGACATTTGCTGGCTATTGTAATATTGCTTGGGGCTTCCATGATGCTCCTCTGCAGCCCGAAGCCCTGGTTTAGCTAATAATACTGATGCATGGGTGCTTTTGCTAATATAGGGTCTCTCGGTTAGAAAAGTAGTTCAAACTACCCAGAAGACAGTGTGAATACAGCAGGAAGTACGGCTGTCCCAGGACTGTGATCTTGGCAAACAACTGGGCAAACTTGGTTGACGTCCGCTCTGGGCTGAAGAGGCATGGAAGCACATTCTCAATTTTAGCATCTGCTTCAGTGCCATTAGCTTTGATGTTTTTTCTTAAATGTAACACAAGGGAAAGTTGCTGTTGTTAGTCTGAAAGGTAGGTAAAAAGGTAAAACACCTGTCCCAGGAGGAAGGACACATCCTCACCTATTCCTCCGTGAGCTCACGCTGTAGTTAGGCTGGGTGGTGTCTCAGGGTCACCTTGGTAAAGTGGCACGCTGCTAATTTGTATTCCGGAACCCGATACTACTATTTATCATTTCCCTCTGCTGAGACTAACAGATGAAAATATTTCTTACGCAAAATGTCTACCGGTCACTTAAGATGGGCTTAAATTTCTCATGTAAACTAATTTCTTATTTTTCATAACATCACCATGAAAAATGGAATTGGACAAGAGAATTTGTTACCGTAATTCTGTCTCCGCTCAGCACACTGTATCTGTACTGTTTTATGTCCCACCAGGAACTTTGTTGGGACAAATGGGAAGAATAAGTTGTTTTGCTGATACAATTGGATTTGAGGGTTTTGCTGTGAATTTGAGCTTTTTGTAATAGCAGTAGAGCTCATAAATCTTTTGGATTAAAATATGAAAACATGAAACAAACGGTCTGTCTTGCAGCTATTTTCCAGTCTAGTGCTGGCTCTGGAAAAGTCCATGGTTAACTGCTTTGCTGTGTCTGGACATCAAGTCTTTAAAATTTCATGGATCATTAGTGTAATCTGGGCCTGTTCTTGGGCAGAGGGGAAGACAGTTCAGAACTTCATGTCAAATCGCTGCAACTTGGAGTGGCAGAGAATTCATTTGTCCTTTTGGAAGAGTTTGAAACTCAGGGGTCTCAGGAAATATCCAAAGGCACATGTTCTTTAATTTCACTTTGGTGGGCTGATGTTCTGAAACAACATACTGGTAGACTAATGAAATCAGCCAATATTTTTGCCTCTTATGGTGGAAAACACATGTAACCCATTTCCTTGTAGACCTGCTGATGATTAAAAGCAGACAGCTTGTCTGATCTTGGAGTTCTCTTGATCTTGTTAACAAGTCTGAATTTATAATGGCAGAGAGCGATCTGCCAGGATGCCAAATCATCCTGGTACCATGATGTGGTGCAGTGCGTGCTTATGAGGTTACCGAGGGGAGCCGAGGAACCATTTTGGTGCTGGTACATTACCTATTTACATGCTGAGTTACGTTCTGCTTAAAGGCATCCACAGCTTGTGTCTGATCAGCTGTCTGGCCGCGTTTGAGTGAGGAGTTACGGTAAGGGTATCCATTGGCTGATGATAGCTGGAAAAGTAAACATGGTGTCAGTGTTACCAGGAAAGGGGAAAGCTGCATCAAAGAGAAAGGAAGGTGATGAATCTGGCCTTATTTGCTTTCTGTATTTAACTGGAGTGACCAGATCCAACCGAATTTTGAGTTGACTACTTATTACACGCCGTTGCAAACTCCATGGTTGCACAGAGGAGTCAGACCAGAATTGGAGGAAGCTGTCAGAAGTGCCTGACAGCTTTGCTCTCCCTGCAGTGCTGCTGGGTTCCCCTGGTGCCAAATCCAGAGGCCAGAGAAAATAGCTGCAGGCTGGGCAGATCCCTCTCACTCTGAAAAGGGGAGAGGAGAGGAAGGGTGAAAGGAAGAAAGGATGATCGGGAGCACGAGACTAACCTCTTCTTGCAAGTGTCCGATGTCTATTTCCCAGGGAGCTCCACGGAAGATTTCTATGGGTGGTTCCCAGCCATTGCGGAATTTGGGGATGTAGGTGGGAATGTTTGCTTCTCGGGGCCATTCAGCTCTAGGACATGAAGCAGGGAACATGGGGAATATGTGGTGAGGCTCACAAAGAGCGTTTGTTGGAAAGCATCCAGTACTGCTTGTCAGGGAGAGGCAGGGGCATCGGAGCATCCCTCTGACATGCCCATAAAATCAAGCATCCCCTCTGCCTTTCTTAAGAGCTCGGGGAGCCTGGTGAGATGGCAACTCTGTCCTCACCTGGATCTGGTCCATGTCTCTCCCAGCGACTCCCAGAGGCTTATCTCTTTTGGTGTCAGGTGTCCTCTGAGGAAATCTGTGGCATCTTTAGACAGAAGCGGGCTGATGACAGACCTGGCAAGCTCAGGGCCAGCACAGCTATTGACAATCTAGATTACACACAAACACAAATATGAGAGATATTGCAGGAAAGGTTCCAAATATCATAGCAGCACACATACAAGAATAGAAATCTAAGACAGAAAAATCAGTCGCTCTGATCATTTGGAGTCCCTGTACCCTGCCCACTCCAAAGGAAGCCAATATACCCTCCATGGCAAGTACCTCTAAAACCAGACTAATTCGTATCAGACTTGCACTTCCAAAGCTCTCCTCTGTGCCTTCATATGTAAGGGTGAGGTTTCACGACACAAATGAACTAAATTAATGGTTTGCTGCTCCCTAAAAGGAATGCTGTATTCCCTCAGTATCCCCTTTCTATCATTGTACTGTACTGTATTTGATTTGCAGATTAATTAAAAACAAACAAGAAACAAATAAAACCAGACAAATAAGGCAAATAATTCTTGGCTAAGTTCTCCACGGGATAAAATGAAAGCCAGAGGGCAACCCTTCATGCCAAGGGATGGCCTGACTCTTGTTGGCAGCAGCTGATTTTTAGATCAGTTCAGCTGTCTCAAGAAACATCAGTCTAAACCTTTGCATAACACAGGAATTTTTCTGTTGGAGTCAAAGCAGGGTTTAATCTAAAAATTAGTCGTTGTTGGAGACAGGATCACAAGCTGCCACATTAAAAAATGGAAAATTGCTTGGTATTTCTGCGTCACTTCTGGCTTCTTTTTCAAGTCGAGAATCCTGCTTCTTCCTTTCAGTGCAAATACTGAGCCATGTTTACCTGAAGGTGAGATCAGGCAGATTCCCAATAAGAACCATAAGTTGCCTTGCACTGCTCACAGTAATTCTTTATTAATGTGGTGGAAAGATTTGTATTTGCTAGGGTTTATGTGTTTAGTTCAAGCTGGGTATCAGATCAGAGACCAGAAACACTGACGTTGTTGCTTCTGGACTTTACTGAGACAGCTTTGGGCAGTTCTGAGCAGCCTGCTGGCTCTTCTGCATAATTTAGCTGCCTGTAAGTGCAAAAGCGGCATTAGAAATAAAAAGTGAATTCACAGCAAAACCCATGAGTTAGGTTTACCAGCTCCAGTGGTCCAAATAGGAAATGCACCAACTCTGAAGCGCTTGGGTTCTGGATGTGCTTTCTCAGTTTGGCCTGAAAAGATAAAGGAAAATCCAGTTTAATCCTAACCTGGTTTTGGCTCCTCTTCTGTGACATGGAGGGATTGTTGCTGACCGACATTTGCTAGAGTTAATAATGCAGCCTGAAAATAAAGGGAACTTTCAGCAGTGTCCTTGAAATCAGGAAAGAAAACTAAGTGACTGGGGAGTAGGAATCATTCAGTTTTTGATCATTTCTATTTTGTGTTCATTTCTAACAGCCTTTACTTTCAGAAGGGGTGGAGTACCTACTCTATTAAAAGTCAGTCCCTTTGAAGGTATTTTGAGCAGAAATAGAAAACCTTGGTTTACTCTGAAAAACCTTAGAGAGGAAGGGCCAGGCCTGTAGCTTCTGACTCTTGCAAAGCTGAAAATGCCGTTAGTTGCTGGGAACGAATACAACAGAGCGAGTGTTTTGCCTTCTTCAGCAAGGTCTTGCCTGCAGCACCTGGAGCTGCCCTGGACCCTGGGATGTGTGGCATTTGGAGGAGTCGCTGCTGGAATGGAGGAATGAATGCTTCGGGTTACCTGGCTGTAAGAACTGAGCTGAGCTGTGGTGAGAAACCGTTTCAAGTTGTGCTTCCTTTCTACTGTATCTTGTGTCCTGCGCTATTGGCATTGCTGCAATGGAAAACAGCCCCCTTCCCCTGCCGAAATGCGAGGCCTAGTCATTTCAAATGCTGGTGATTAAACATTAATGCAGAGCGGAAAGCGTGAAATAATTGATGGCAACGAGGCACCTAAAGGAAGCGGCACTTCACAAAGACGCAGGCACGGGGCACGTGACAGCGTGGGGCAGATACGCCGCTGCTCCACTGCTGATTCCCTTCTTACATTCCCCAGCCTCTCGCCTCCTCTTTGTGGGTTTGTGGACCAAGGCTGGATTGCTGGGAGAGCCAGAGCATGTGGCTGAATTTCCTACGTGTTAGCTCCCGCGCTGCTCTCAGGGGAGCAGCTGCAATGCTGAGCTTGGGGGGGCTGCGCACCAGTGGACATAATGCAGCCTGTAATGGGCACTTGTGGCTGTGTTACACGACTGGCACAGCGGCTGGTGTGGGACACCAGCCCCGATGTGCCATGCCTAAGGGTTTGGCTGACCACACCAGCCCCACTGTATCCATCTTGGCTGTGCAAGCAGTCAGAAAGGGCTGGGATGCAGCAGCCATCATTTCTTGACGCTTGGAGAATCCTCAGCTGCCTCTGCAGAGCAGCCTTTGCATCAGGCTGTGGATGCGTGGCATGGCCCTCGCAGGGCGCCTGATCGGTTTGTGTGGGAGCAGTTGTTGCTGGCCAAAGCTGCCACCTCCAAGACTCAGTTCTGGTCCTGAGCGAGCAAAAATGTGTGAATGCTCGCTTCTAAAGGAAAAGGTTGCAGCTCGGTGTCCTGCCTTAGGCTTGTTTACAGTCTCTGTGGTTTCCTTACTAACGTCTCAGGAAGGATCTTGTTCACTGGGCAAGTTTGGTCAGAGCTGACAATCTCCTTCTGGCTTATTACCCTCCTGGTCTCACACACTTAACTAAGCAGAGCTGGGAACATGTCTGTGCTCCAGCTTTTCATCCCCTTCTTGACATCTCCCAGTGCAGCTCCTCCAGGGGAGAAACAGCGGAGGATCCAGAAACCTCGGGGCAATGAGGGACATCAGTTGTGGATAACCAGAGACTTTTCAGGACCCTGGCTGAGCAGCTTCACTGCTGCTCTTTAGACAGGATCAGGTGAGAACAATTTAAAGTAGATAAGACTTTTTTTTTTTTTTTTTTTAATATTTACAGTTCTGGTTTGTGCCTCAGAAGGATAACAGGGACTAGAGCTCTCACAAAATTACGCAGATTTCCAAAAGCCACAAGCAAAAACGAGTATCACGAGTGGAGACGCCTGTATAAGCCTGTGCACAGCTGTCAGCACAGCAGGCACACTGGTTCTTGAATCTGCAAGCCCACGACTTCACAAGTGCTCTAAGCCAGGATTGCATCAGAAGGGAGCTGCGGGCACTGCAGGGCCCCAGCTGCTCAGTCCCTCCTGCGCCGCCGTTCCCTGAGGGAACGTGCACTCTGCAGCTGCAGGGTGAGCCTGGCTAGGGAACTGGTCTGACTTTAGCATTGCCAAAAGAAATTGGTTGGTTTTCACGTGTATGACCTCTTCAGCCACGTGCTGGGGCACAATTGCTTGGCCTGGCATAGAGAGAAAGGAGGCACAGGGAGATGGAGAGGAATAGTTGGCTCCGTCCAGCAGCACAGCTGCACCTCAGCTCACAGCGTTTGTGGAATGGGTCCTAGGGCCTGCTGCGTGGGCACCACGGTGCTGGCTTTTGCACAGGCAGCAGGAAGGCGCGTGCATTTTTCAGACGTGGACTTTAGGCTTCTAGTTTCAGTTTAACAACTTGGCCCAAGAAACCTGCACAAGCCTCACACAATGTTTGGTTTGTGGTTGCTTCTGGCAGAGGAATCTGGAATTCACACCTTTGTCCCTTGACAGTGTTTTTCAGTACAAATTTCACTTTAAATGCTTAGTATGGCAATATATGGGAAACAGCCCTACCCCTGCATAAGACAAAAACATCCTCTGTGTCTTACCAAGAGGTTAAAAGCCAATTTGGTTTTCTGGAAGCAGTCGATGAACTCAGCCTCGTTCGGGGGTCTTGCTCGAAGAGTCAGCACGCCCTCTTTTATGAGAAGGTGGAGAGAAAGGCACTTTAATTAGAGTGTCCCCTTCCAGAGAGGGGTTCGTCTTGCTGGCATGCAGAAGAGACAGCAATAACAGGTATGGAGACTAGAACTACTAAAAATCAAGGGTTTGAGAATAGTCAGATGTCTTTCTCTGTGCTGGAGGCTTCACAAGGCTCTGTGTGCTCTACACTAGATCCGCAGTGACCAGCAGGACCTCCCAGACCGTTGTATCTGCTGTCGGGTCCATAGCAGTGCTGCTGCACCGACCTGCCCTTGCTAAAGTGTGAACTGAGCTTTCATCCCAACCTTCACCTGTGCTCCCACATTCCCCATTTGTTGTAGCTGCTGCACTGTACCTGCTGGCCCTTTCTTCTTGTTCTTCTTCCCTTTCTTCCTTTGATTGAGCTGTTTGAATGCCTCTGCAGCCTTCTGAAGCCTGGCGACAAACACTTCGATATCATCCAGAGTGCAGTTCAGGATTTGCTGTGAGGACAGAAATGCAATGAACCCAGGTGGAAAAAGCCAAAACTGCACACAGCCAGGAAGCCTGAATCCCCGAGTGCCTCGATCTGTGCCCGCTTCATTTCCCGGAAGAATGCACAGGAATGGGGAATCCAGGCATGAAGTTAATCTGGATTCATCACTTTCCATACACAAAGCCGTGCCCGTTTTGTGTGCTGTACTTGCCAATGTAATAACTGACCACTGGCTGATGGACATCTGGAGAATAACCCCAAGAGTAGACTATGGATCAGGGAGAAGCAGACCTTCTAAAATCAGCTCAGTTACCTCAGGTCAAAGGAGATTGCACCTAACCAGTGATGGAGCTTTGCTTTTGCTCCCCTTATCTTTCTAAGCAGTAGGTATCAGCTTAACAATGACTGAACTATGCATAAAATGTTTGGTGGTGGAGGAGGAGCCCCTTGCTTTCTTCCTCTCTTCCCCCATCCCTTCTGCCTATTGACCGTGCACTGTTCTTGCTACCAACCGTTTCTTTTTCAATCTTCTGTGCTAAGATGATTCGGGACTCTTCATGGTCCTGGGAGGCAGAGCCTCGTCGTTCATAGTCTGCAAACAAGGAAAAGCAGAGAAAAATATTTTTACCATCAAAGGTTGAAGATGGACTCCATTAAACGCAGGGACCGATGGGATGGTCGCTCCTGGCTGGGTTTGTTCATTCCTTTATTCTGAAAGCACCTCAGAAGACCATAAAGGTGATCAAAGTTGCCGATTAAACCTTCCACAGCAGCTGCCCCCAGCCCTGTGTGTCAGTATGCTGCCTGTTTTCAGACACCAGCACTGGGTGAATGGTGAGGAGCAGCCAGCTGCTGGTACAGGCAGAGACCTGCACGCCCAGGTCCCAGCGGCTGCCAGTCACTGACTCCTTTGCCTTTGACGCACTAAGCTGCCTTACACCTGCCGAGGAGCTGCCCCTTGCACTGCTGAGCACTCCACGGGTACGTCACACGTGGTCAGAGCGGCTCCAACGCTCTCCTCTAACCCTCTGCCCCCCGCAGGAGCCTTGCTTGTGGCAAGGATGCCAGCTCAGCTAGCTGCCCATCAAGAAAGAAGAAATAAGACCTGGAGAGGAATGCAATGGCCCCTTGCTAGAAAGCAGCACACCAGGAATTCTGCATGATTGATATTTAGACAGGCCCAGGCAAAAAACAGCATTTTTCTACAAACTCATGTGCAATGTCTCGAGTGTTTTTAATCACTGTTAAAAAAACTCGCAAAAATAAAAACCACAGGTATCTCCCAGCTTCCAGAAGGCAGACACTCAGTGGGACAGCAATATTTCAGCGTGAGCGCTTGCTCAGGCGGCCTCTTGTGACAACAATAATGTGTCAGCTCAGTGAGATGGGCTCTGAAGAGGCCAGCACAGCCAGTGTTCGGGCAGCGGGATATATCAAGTGGGAGAACTGGGGAGGCAATTTTGGCAGAGGACGGAGGAAATTGTACGTCATCTTTAGGCATTAAGATGAGATGATTAATTTTGACAGGTTTTGTAGAAAAAGCAGTAAGGCACGTTTCAAAGGAGAAATGATCCCAGCAAACAGGCATCATTCAAAGCTTTCTCCTGACTCCTGCTTTTGTGCCGGGCTCTGTTTTCTCAGATCCAGAAATCCTGCCTGAGTAAATGCCCAGCTGTGCTGGTGGGAGCAATGGACTTAAACCTTTATGTTAAGCCTACCGGGAAGGGCAGAGTTAAGGGTGGCTGTTTCATGGAAAACTGCTGTGCGTCAGAATATAGATGTTGAGAGATGATCCAGCTCTGAAATAGAAATCTGATTTTCATTATGTAAAGCTGGACCTAAAATAGGCTCTTCATTCAAGAGGCTGGATCATCTGCTTGGCTTCGGTTCTCAGCCCAGGGAAATGAGTGTTTGCTCTCCTCAACTGGTATTCAGAGTTTCTTACTGTACCCTGCTTATAGATTTTCCTTGAGCCTAGAAATTAATCCCAAGAGAAGCTGGTAGAATTGGCAGTGGTAAGAAAGGGTTAGAGTTTGCTGGTCATTTTAGTCAATCTGAGCTTTATTTCAGAGAAGGAGCTTATTTCTGTTACTGGGAACTTCTTTCTCCAAAGAGAACTATAAGTTTTCTCCAGACAGCTCAAACTGGGATGAAGTTGGGATGGTTTTGGAGTATGGGGTAAGTTCAGATCTGCCTTTTTACCCTCCGCTCTGGTATATGTGCAAACCACCTGACTTCTGTGGGTGAAATCTTGGTTCTTGTGAAGTCAGCAGGACCAGGGATGTGCCTTTCTGACCACATCTGTCTTGTCTGTATGTTTTAAGATCACCAGTGCCTGGTCCAAGCCTCATGCAATTGCTGTTTGGCAATGGCCTGTCACCTCTTTTGGGAATTTCAGTGTCTTTACTGTTGCTTCATAACATAGTGAAGACACTGGGCAGCAATGCTGGGGCTGAAGTGACCACAGGCTGTTTCAGGAGGGTGGGCTGCCCAGGCTAATGAGCCGCCGTCCTCAGGACAGACCCGCTGAGCTCTCCCAGTACCTGGTTCATACTGGGAAGGGGGTGCCACCCGGTTCCTGTTCATCGCTGGCCCTCGCATGTCGTGCTGGATCGGGATGGGGGCCGGCCCTTGTGGCGGTGGGAGGATAGACTGTCTCTGCTTGATCTTTTCTTGGTTTGCTCTGCAAGGCAAACAACAGAGAACAACCCCTGTCAGAGGCTGACGATCCTATTTCCGAGAGAGCAGTGTGCGAATGCACCAGCCTGAGCAGGGGTGCGTGCTCGGGGTGATGCTGTGTGCTCTGGCTGCCTTTCCCCCGTGCCCTGAGGCTTGCAGGTTTGGGAGGGGTGGCTGCGAGGGGACAGCGAGCGTCTTTGGGTAAGGAGAGCTGCAGCACCTGACTGGTTTAAATGGAGCTTGCAGCGTGTGGTCTGGAAGGCCAGTTCTTCCAGCACACACCAGCTGGTAGCCGTGTAGGGCTGTTTCGGCTGGTGCTTTAGAGCAGGGAGTGTCTGTGAGGCTGGTGAGATTCCTTGCACAGAGTCAGCAGCACAAACCATTGGGGGGATATATCACAGCAGCCAGGAGGCTTGCTTTGAAGTCTGTCAGCAGAAGAGTTCCCTCAGCGTGATTTGCTTCAGGGTGTAAAATCTCCTAGGGGTGGTTTATGTGAGATGGAGACTCCGTTCTCAGGCGTGTAAACCAAGGATATATTTGGAGCAAGGAAATGCAAAGAACAGCCAAAATTCATATCCTTTTTGTAAATAGCAGCGAACCTCAGCTAAGCCCACACGAGTGACCATCTTGTCTGGGTCCTCTTGAAGAGGGAGGCTGGCCTGGCAGTCACTGCACTCTGAGTGTTCTCTGCAGGGGATGTGATTTGGGGGATTTTGTTACTCCCAGCTCTACCCTGCAGTACTTACTTGAGCGTCTGTGGTCGTACTTTCTTCCCATGCTTGTGGTCTGCCAGGGCGCTTTCTATGTCCTCATGGACCATCTCCGCCTTAAAGATAAAACAGGAGTGTTTTACTAAAGGGCTGTGCTTTGGAAAATTTGAATTGAAGGCTCCAAGTGGGCAAAGGAAGAAATGGCTGGCAGAGAGCTGGGAGCATATCTCATTCTGTTACCAGATTGCTTGGCCGTGGGGTAAGCTGCACAAGACTGGCAGTGTCAGGGGGGCAGGAGCCTTGAGAGGTTAATGTGAAGGCATTGATACCTGGGCAGGCCTCTAGGGCATCTCACGGCTTCCTCTGCTGTCAGTGCCTGGAAAAGTCTGGCAGGGGGGCAAGCAGCGAGTGCCCGTGCAGCACAAGATGCAGTTGGATGCTGTGCTGCTGGCATGGCCGTGCCTGAAGGCACTGCTGCCACGAGTGGGAGAGATGGCTTAGGATGGACCTTTTCCTCTGGGAAAGCCAGCTGCAGGCCACAGTAGCCCCATCTCGCAGCACACCCCACTCACATCCCGCTGGCAAGGAGGGCTCTGCTCACCTCCACCTCGTCGCAGTTGAAGAAGTGGATGTCAGGTTTGTGCTGCTCCGAATCCTGGCACACCAGGAGGAGGATGGAGGAATAGCGCATCTGATTCAGCACCGTCTGGCAGTGCTGGACTGTCGGCAGCGGGAAGTCCTCCAGCTCCTCCTGGAAAAGAAGAAGGAAGAGGCTGGGCAACGGGGATCTATTGAACTCCTGGGATCCCTTCTTAAGGAGAGAGACCTGACAGAGCTTGTGCTTCTCAGCAGGGATTTGCTGGGCTCTTCAAATACTCATGTCGCAGTCTGCAAAGGGGCAGTGGCTTGGGACTACGTAGGACCAGGAAAGAGGTGGATGGAAAACAGAACTCTTGTTCTCCTGAGTTCCTGAATATGGGGGCCCAGTGGGAGACTTGAACAACTTGAGCTCTCTTGCTCACTGTCGTCTTACTGGTGTGCTTTACCTGCCCCAGTATCATGCATCCCAGCATCCCAGCGGAAAGATGCTTTCAGGGTAATGGCAGTGAGGAGTTTGCCCTTCCATTGACTCTTGGATGACCTTAGGCAACTCTTTTTTAGTTTCTCCCTGCTAAACTTAGCGCAGTACCCACCTTCTTCTACTGTCTGGCTGCTCTTTCCCATCAGATTAGGTGCCCTGTGCGCACATACATGTATTGCTATCAAAATGGGGCACTGTTCTCAAGAAGGGGACACTGCGTGTTATTTTAATACCAGTAACAGGTCCTTCCCTCTCTGCTCATGCTACATGCAGGTCTCTGTGGACCTGTAAGTCTGCATCACTCCCACAGAAAGCAGTTTTACTGTTTGCCTGGAGCACAGCTCAAGGTATCTTCCACCTGGATTCTCTGTGCTCTGGAGCCATGAATAAATCAGCCCACACCTGCCTGCCCTTTGAATTACAGTCAGCCAGCCCCTGCATAGCCTGGAGTGGATTTTGGTAGTGATCTCCCCTTGTTTGGGTTCCTCGCAAATGGCTCCCCAAAGCAGAAGGGGAAGAGGATACTGCATGCCCCAGGTTAACCTGCGCCCTCACAGAGCGCTTTGGGTACCTGCGACTCGCAGTCGAGCAGGCGGATGGACTTGTCATTCACTTGCAGCAGCATCTCCTGCGTCCAGATCTTCTCTTTAGAGTTGAGCAATATGAGTTTTCGGATGGCGTCGTCCACCGTCACGATGGACTCGCTCTTGTCCATGATGAAGGTGGCCAAGTGCTGAAGGTGGGAGGGAAAGAGGAGAAAACAGGTGAAAAAGCTTTGATGCTGCTTTTGTCATAAATCACTGGTGAAACCATCTCTAGAGGTTTGGGCTGTTTGTTCTTTATTGCACGGGCACGAAAGAGTCACTGTGGAACGTGTTCGTTCTGGTTATTAGTACCAGGCCGTTCACAGTGGTGAAAGATTAGAGTTTTGTAACACAGCAAAGGTTTTCATAACGAGTTTCACTGCTTGCATATTTATCTCATTGTATGCCAATTCTAACAGCTCTGGCCGCCATCCAGCATGCATGTTTGCAAGTGCTTTGCACAAACGAGTTAGTCCCCTGGCTTTTCTGAAACCGCAAGACAGCTCCAAGCCTGACAGCTGACTCTGCTCCAGCCTTTCAATCCCCTCATGCTGCTTTCCCACCAAAATCACTCAAATCAGCTCTCGTGGGAGTGAAAAGGGGCCTCTCTGACTGTATAAAGGAGTATTTTGGTACTTGCCTCTGTCCTGCACTGTGGCTTTGCTAGATTACCCTGGTCTTCCTCCCTCCCTCCACCTACACCATAGACCCGGCCTGGGGCTCTTCCCACTTCCAGCCTGATTTCCATGCTGCCCTCCCCTCTTGTGCTGGCTGATGTGTGCTGAGATGGTCATGTCCCAGACAAGACTGCACTCGCATGCTTTCCCAGCCCTGCCCTGTGTCCTGAAGCGTGCAACGCTCCAAGCATTGCACTTGGCACCCGTTCAGTTTATGAAGAGTCCGTGTAACCGAGCTGCACCTGCAGGCTTTTCACTGCTCGTGGGGCTCCACCTGAAGGGAGTGCTAGGCAGGACCGGGCAGGGAGGCAGTTACAGAAAGAAGTGTCTGCTGCATCCAAACGGTGCACGCGTGCCCCCAGCAGTGGGCGAAGGCCCCTCCGGAAATCCAGGTAACTAATTTCTCTCCTCTCAGATCACCAGCTCACGGTGCTGCTGGCCAGCCGGCGAGAGCAAGTGGTGCTCTCTGCAGATGGGGAGAGCGTGCTCTGCCAGCAGAGGGGACTGCGAGGCAGGAGAAGCCAGCTCAGCAGCCAGGTTATCTGTGCCCGTTGTCCCCATGTCAGTGACAGTACGGTCAGGCCACATGTTCGGGTGACATCAGGGAACGGGAAGTGTTGGGGAAGCAGAGGGAAACGGTCCCATTTCACCTTGTTCCCTCTGCTGCTCTGCTATGTTCCTGGCAGCGAGATAGGAAGGAGAACGTGCCGGTGTGGGAAAGCAGCTGAAAGTTTTCCCTGTTGTAACCAACTTCCTCCAGGAGAGGAAGGCGGGAGTTTTTCGGAAGGGCACGTTACAGGCCTGATCAACACATCCTGCTGATGTTGGGGGCCTCCTGCTGCCAGCAGGCTTATCAGGACAGTTCCTGGCTCCTTCCCTCTTCCCTGGAATCTCTCTCAGCCAATTTCCCCCACATCCCAATTCCCCTTCTTAATAGTATTAGGGTCACTGACATGCTGCTGCTGAGTCAGGCTAGCGTGTGGGTTAGCAGAAGTGCAGTGGAGCTGTAACTGCTCTGGCAGAAAGACCCGTGCCTTCTCCCAGTGATCACATAACAGGTTTAGGGCTCAGGCAGTTTCCTTCTGGTGCTTTTTGCTACAGTGGTGCTGTAGCAAGGGTCAGGGTCCAGACAGTGCAGAAACACAGTCTGTGTCCAAGAAGACTGGCGAGCAAGAGCTGCAAAACGCAAGAAGAGAAAGAAAAAGAGCTAGGTGGAAATGTGTCCCCAGTACCAGCCTCAGCTCCTTGTGGTTAGCGTCCACAACAGGCAGGTGTCTCAAGGAGCAGCAAAGGAGGAAGAGAGCAGTGCTCTGGGGAGGAAGTCCCTTCTACCTGTAAAAACCCAGGCTGAGTCTTTAAGCATGAAATTCGGCAGTGGGCATTAGGGGTGGAGAGAATTTGTGGTGACCAATTTGTTGTTCAGGTGGTTGTTGGATAGCTTGCGATGAATGGATAGACCAGAGAAGAGGATAAACACTTCAGAGGTTAAGTGAAGACCCAGTTCTGTGCTCATAAAGCAAAGGTATGGGGTGAGGCACTATCTAAATAAAATTCCTGGCAGGTATTTGAGCAGCTCCACCGAAAGCTGAGATTAGCCGTCCAATCAGATATGAAGAACATGCTTGGGTATGTGTTACTGTAATTGTAAAATGCTGCATGAAAAGGTATTTGCAAAGTCAATATTATCCACGCAGAGGTGACAAACCCTCTGCCTGCGGAGCAGTGAAAGGAATTGGTTTATACCTGCTGACAGGAATCTTATCTGCTCTATTATTTTAACTGCCAGGTTTACAATCTTCATAAATTCCTTTGTTATTTACTGTTAAGTTAATTTTCGTGGAAACGAAAGCTACTTGTCTGACTAGGACTCATTAGAATATTTTTTCCTTTCCATTTTCTGTAGATCCTGGTGGACTGAGCAGGGACAGAAGCTGGTTCTTACCTTTATCTCACTAAAAACCCCTTTCATCCAGACGGAGATTCAAATATGGTAATTTTTATAAGAATGGGCAATGATTTTCTCCACTTTTAAACTTTGATCAGCTTATAGATTACTTTAAGGGTGTAAAATGCCTCATATAAGGAAACCTTTTCCTGCCTCACTGCTTGCCACTGAAGTCCTGTTTGTCTTGGTCAAAGTCCAAGGTAGAAACTCACAAATGAGTGGCATATGGCATAATTAATAAAGAATTAATGTACGTGTCACTGTTTAAAGTCCCTTCTCTGACTCCACAAGTGACTTTATTTGTTAGGACTTGCTGATGGGGATGGCTGGCCAGGCCACTGATGGGGTGGATTGAGTTAGTATCTCAGGTGGAAGCCAGGGCCTCCTGCCAAACGAGTGTTTTTAAAAGTCAAAATTTCATTGTAGGCAAATGAGCAGCTCCCTATATTTTTAACTGTGTTCTTAAGCTCTCTGCTGGACTGGGGCCTTAAATCAGAGAAGAGAGGACCTTATCTACTAAACATGAACCTCGTGAACTGTTTTCCCCTCTTGCCTTGCCAGGTTTTCAGTGACAAATGGCCCAGCTGGGCAGAGTTCCCGTGGTACGGAGGCTGCTGGCTGGCAGCGGCACGTTGCGTTCCAGGCATCGCCAGGCCCCGGGCAGCCAGGCCGGCTCCTCTCTTTAAGTGGATGTCTGTGACACTGGGGGATGAATTTGGCTGAATGCCTGTCATGGCTGAAGGGTTTTGAATTACTTGAGAGGACAGAGTAGCTGAGGGAGAGCTGAAAGATGATAGTCGATGTGGTCTGTGTTTTCTGGGCAGGTGAGTTCCTGTAACCACTGTGGAACACTGTTTTTAATCTGTCTGTCAAGAAGGGTTTGAAGGACAGAGAAACAAGAGGAACAGCAGCTCCCACTACTCTCCTTCAAATGCAGAGGAGGGAGAGGACCAGCCTCTCCGTTTCCTGTTTCCTCATACTGAATTTCCCTTGTCTTTTTAACATATTTTTTGTGTTCTCCACCCCCCAATTACTAAACGTTTTAATTTGCTGAATCTTGATCGGTTGTATTTTTGATAAACGATGGATTTGCATGCCATTTTCAATTTAAATTTGAAGTAGAAAAGAGGTCCATCTGTAATTAAACCAAATTCATGTTCTTTAATTACTGCTTTTTGTCCTTGCTTCCTCTCAACCATTTCCCATCTGCTGGCTGTAATGACCACGTCCAGCCGAATGACTTGTTGTGCTGGCTCACAACAAGCCTTGACCTCTTTGTCCCCAGACACTCATCCTCGACATAGCCCAGCAAAGGACAGGGGACACGGCAGTAACTTCTGAGCCTTTGGTACAGGCCAGCCATGCAGAAGCAGCAACCGTTCCCTGTCTCTTCCCCCATCCCCAAAGCAGCCTGTCTAATATTGGAGTCTTTCCCACTCTTCAAGTTCAAAGAAGTGTGAGGGATCCAAGCTAGGAACAGTCGTAGGGTCAGATAAGATGTGTAATGCAAGGTGGGGGAAGCCATCAAAGCCTCTGTTTTGCTATAGCATTTAAACATGACCCAGAATTGTGCCCTGGAATACTGTTGGAGCCTTGTGGAAGGATCTGTGAGCTCTACCAGAGTCTATTTGCATTGATTTTCAGACAACGTCATACCATAATGGAACGACTGCTGCTCTTCAAAGGTAGGAGTTGGAGACGAGCAGCAGAGAAATAAAAGGAGCAGGGGAGCTGGTATTACTTTTAGAAAGAGCAGGCAGTATGTGAGAGGAGAGAAAGGGATCCAGTCCAGCCCGAAGCCTCTGACTCGTAGGAAGGAGTGAGGTCAGTCTTTGGAGAGGAATCATCTCAGGACTTCTGCTGCTCTCCTGTAGTTTGCTCTCCTTTAGTCCTTTAGTTTGTCTCCTCAAAGCATCTTTGGTGAACAAACTCCCGTGCTTCGCCTACATATGCTCTTTCCTTTCATCCCTCTTTGTCACAAAGGAATCTGAGAGGCCCCGAGGATCCCAGCCTCAGCAGTGTGTTCCATGGATGGAGAGGACTTGCGTGGTCTCAGCCACTTGCTCCAGGCTGGCTGGGTGGCCCACAGCACAAGGAGGGGAATTACAGTGGGTGGCTGTCTGCAGGCATGCCCTGCAGTACAGGAGCTAGAAATTACAACCCCTTGGAGGGAAGCTCAGGAGGCAAATTTATCTACATGCAGGAGCTGGGAAAAAGAAATAGGGCAACGGGGAAGTCCCACCTCCCTTAAGGAAGAATGGAGCAGCTTTGCTGTTTGCCTCTCCCAGGGTGTGGAGAGCAACACTTGTGTATTGTAAGAAGGTTCCCATCTGGTCTTTGACCTAATAAACTCCAGGACAAATGAAATACATTTTATTATCAGCATCTATCACTGACGTAGGCCTCTCAGTCCCATAAAATTTCATTGCATACTCACCTGTACGTGGTACTGTGAAGTCTCATGCATAATGATATTGGAGTTGGAGTATTTTTTCCTTTGTTCTGAAAAAAAAAAGACAACAAGCTTTCGGTTCAATGGCTGTTTATTGGTATATTAGGGAGAATTATAGTTCTCATGATGGGGTGCTACTCTCTGAGCTTCCAGTTTCAATCAGTGTTGAGAATCAAGGACATCAACTTTTGTCTCAAGGATTGGCAAATTAGGTGTGTAGGATGCACATTTAAGTTGTATCCCTTAATGTTGCTGCTAATTTGATTCCAGCATTGTTTGTAGAGGAAGTGAAATCTTGTGTACAGGGAAGCCTCAGACAACAAATGACAAGGGGCACTCACGGAAGAGGGCTGGGAAGAAGAGGAACAGCCTGAGCAGGCTGGCACAGGGCTATGACGTGCATGTGGCAAGAAGAAAAATCCAACCACAATCCTCCAGTTTGGACACAACAACCCTTTTAAATGTCCTCCAGAAGGAACCCTCTGCACTGCTGTGACGTTGCTGGTTTGATTTCTTACATTTCCTGGCAAGGCACAGTGTAGGGCTGATAGGAAGGGCTGTAAGGATCAAGGCCAGCCAGTCAGAGCCTGGCTTTCTTGAACAATATTTTTATGAGGCAACAAATCTTTATTGCTTCCTGCATTTCTCACTGGAAAGCAGCACTAAGAGCAATTGGAAAAAAAATATATATTGCTTGGATTTTCATGAGGCTATGGAATATAATCCTATAAGAATTTACCCTGTCAGGTTTTATTCATAAATTAATTGGTATGTGTCCAGTGAGTCCATATATGTACTTTGTGTACATAGTAGAGGAATAACTACCAGGTCTGAAGTCTCAGAGTGATTTGCGACTAACCAAACTGAAAACATCTTCCTCACCAGCAGAGGACATCCTCTGATCCCTGGTTTGCTTAGCAAATGTAATTGTCATTTTATATGTTTTCACCCATCCTAAGCTGGAAATAGCCTGTGTTATAATATCCTGTCCTCTGCAGCAATAGTCACAACCAAGAGGATTTCATGGCACAGCAAACACTGGGGCTGCTTGTGTTTTAAACAAATATATATCATTCTTAGTTTATTTGTGGTTTACTTCAAAGCTCTCTTTAATGCCTTCTCTGGGATTTTGGCTTCTCTATTTTTTTCCCTTTTCCTTTAAACACAGAACATGTGGTCTCATTTTACAAGTTTCATATTTAGAGAGACTGGCACCCAGAAAAAGAATATCCTCATAGAAACTCATTTGGTAATTTGAACTCAGTTTCTAATCTATCTATCTATCTATCTGTCTATCTATCTATCTATCTATCTCTTCTGGTGAAGTGGTGCAAGACCCAGGTAAAACCTCCCAACATGTTTCTTTGGTTTATATTTTTAGTAGCAAGCCACGTTTTGGTTGAAAAGCATTCCGCAGAGACTTACAAGACATACTGGTAATATGCAGCCAAGGCTCGAGCAGCTCTCCCTGAACCCAGCTGCCGTCAGCAGGGATGCAGCGAAATGGCTGCGGGATGGGTGCCCGTCACAATGCAAGGAGGAAGAGTGGTGAGCGTGGGTGATAAAATCAAAAGAAGAGCAGAAGGGAGCGGCACCTGGTCTGCTTTTGTGCTGTTTGAGGAATTGTTAGAAGCCTCCTTCTTTTTTTTTTTTTTTTTTTTTAAGGTGCCTGAGTGCATCTTATCGTGGCTGCTGTGGGAGGGACAGTGACAGGGGGACAGGAGGGCAGAGGCACAACAGGGCACCAGCATACGGGGAAGCTGTCACGCTCAGTGCAGGCAGTGCCTCTGGCAGCCTTTGCGTTCTCTCCTGGCTACATCCCAACAAAAGTACTCTCTGTCCACTGTGCCCCAGGAAAGCACAGTCTCCTGGTTGCTCCTAAACCGTGGAGTCATTTGCTACAAGTCTACCAAGCCTGTCCTTTACATCTGCTCCAGAATCACCAGGAGCCACAGAGACTCCTGGAAGTGGGCAAGTGGCTGGGAAGTAATTAGGCCAACACTTAACGAGTGTTCTCCTTTAAACCTTGTATGTGGGAAAGCACTTGGAGGGAGTAACTGCAGTGAACAGAGCATGCTGCTGTTACAAGAGCAGAAAGCCCAAAAGCATCAATCAGGAGCTTTAGCTTAGTCCTGGGGGGCTCCTAGCATTCAATTCTCAACAGAATTGCTTATATTTAATCCACCTGCCAGCAGATCCTGTGCAAATGGAGGGGAAACCGGCCCAAATCTGCTACTCATCTTTCCTGGAGAGTTGACAGGAGTTAAAATATCTAATAGGCAAGTGCTTTCTTGGCACCGATTGTCAGGATTTCTACAAACAAGCCACACATCCTTCCTGAGGAGTGTGTGTGCCCCCACGTGTAACATGCAGTTACATGCCTTGGTTTTCCTGCCTAGAACTAGATGTGATTTCGAGCCAGCTCACCCGTGAGTGCTCTTGTTTCAGCTTACTTCGATTCAGCTCACACCAAGTGGGAATTTGGGGTTTCTTTGACTGTCCTAACATGAGAGGGCTGGCAGGGAGGGCAGTTAAAAACTGGTTGAACAAGCTCAAATCTCTCAAGTATATTAGACTGCTGGCCTTCTGCAGCGTTTTACTGCTCAGCGCTGTCACCCTGTGACTGCTCTGCTTTGGTCAGACACAAGGGGTGGTGGAGCTGGGATCAGGCCCTGGGACAAGTGCATGTCTGCAGCACGCTCCTGCTTTGAGTTCCACCCCTTTAGCATGAACCTTTTCCCCTGGCCTCTTTTGCACCTCTGTTATGTTTTTATTTCTGCTTGACTTCCATCGAGACAGAAGGGAGGATGAACACGTTTCAGAGCTCAGCTAGGGCTCTGCAGGCTCTGCCAGCAGGTGTCTCTCCAGAACAAGCACTGGCCTGAAGCGTTGCTTTCTGTGGGATTTAATTTCAGATTTTCATCTTTCTCAGGTGAAACAAAAGTTGCCAGCACAGAAGAGCTTTTAAATGGAGACCCTCGTGGTACTTCTGCAAAGACACAGGGCTGAGCACTGGTAGCAGAACTGCCTGCAGATGCAGGAACATCTTAATCATACGAAGAGGGGCCCTGAGAGGACAGAAATGAAAAGGGATGCTGGTGCTTTTGTTTGAAGCCTGGCAAGGGTTGATAGCAACAGATTTCTAACCCTTTTTATTTTCAAGCCTGAGAGGTGTCTCATCAGCTTGGCAGGACACCCGTATACTTTGTACCTTCACAGAATCACACAGAACCACAGAATGGCTTGGATTGGAAGGGACCTTAAAGATCATCAAATTCCAACCCCCCTGGCCCAGGCAGGGACACCTCCCACCAGACCAGGTTGCCCCTAGCCCCATCCAACCCGGCCTTGAAGACTTCCAGGGCTGGGGCACCCACAGCTTCTCTGGGCAGCCTTGTGCCTCTGTGCCTGTCACTGAAAACACAGTAGCGTGTTTCTCTCCAGCTAAGTCCTGGTAGCACTGAAGTGGCTGCTGAGCACAGGTAGAAATGGTTTCTCAGAGGGCACGCTGGCAGAGGCATCAGCCGAGGCTCCAGGTCTCCGGGCCAGAGCCTTTACACCGCGACCGCCGAGCCAGAGGCAGAGCGAGGGCAGCTTGGGGGAGAGGACCTCAGACACCCAGCACAGCTCCCTGCTCAGCCCTTAGCACCCAGAGTGACCTTGAGGAAATTAATTAATATGTCAGCACGGCCACTTCCCACCTAAGGCTCACATTGAAGGGTCGATGGCACTTTGTTTGCCGTACGTTTTAATTGCAGTCTGCTCTACTTCAAATGTGGGGCAAGGTCTGGAACAGGGCACACGGCAACACACGTCCGCAGGGAGTTGTGTCTCATGTGAGTAACTTTTTTCTCTCAGTAACCTCAATTTCCTCACCAAGCATTTCTCATGTACATCGATGACACTAATGGAAATGAGAACACCCCGTCTGTGTGGGATGGAGGCAAATTTGGACTTTAAGACATCCCGTCCGCTCCTTTTTAAAAGGGAGTGGAAAAAGACTGAAGCAGTCATTCTGGAAACAAAGGATTTTTACTTTAGGACAGGAAACATCTTCAGCTCTGAAAGGAAGGGTGATGAGCAGTGTCAAGAGCTGGTGGATACTGGGGAGATGGGGTTTACAGAGGGAGCCCAGCCACAGGTCCCTTCAGCCTTTTCCAGCCCTGGTGAGGGCCCTGTAGCCCGGTGCCAGTGCTGGGGGCCTGGAGCTCCCTCTCCACCAGCCTGTGAGCCAGAGTGGGCTGAGGGGGAGGCAGACAGGCGTTCCTGCCTGCTCCTGTTTGGGAGCAATCACTGCCATCAGCTGGGATTCTCACATCCCTCCCACTAGGGGTCTGTGGCAAGGCCCAGTGCCAGGTGCTGCTGCAGAGCTGGAGCTGCACAAACCCGACAGCAAGAAATAAAATAAGGCATGGGTGGTGTGTGGTGGGGAAATGCAGAGGTTCCCACTCTCTCTGTTCATTCTCCCTTGGGGGTATTGCCTTTAAGAGCCACAGAACTCATGTGAACAATGTGCCTCTATTTTGTCTCGGGATGCCATTCAAGTGACATCCCAGAAGCTGCCCAGGCAGAGGAAGGGAGTATTTTCTCTTTCCTGTCCCTCACTTTAAGTTGTCTGCTTCTTCCTTCTCCTGGAATCTCTCTTTGTTGGCTTCTACCTGGCCCCTATGCCCATGGAAACCTTTCCTTTCATGTTTCCTCCTAGTATCCTCAAAATAAAACTTCACAGCCTGAGAACAGCTGGGCTTTCCTGGGCGGCAGAGGTGCAAAACACTGAAATGTCCTTTTCTAGTGCTCAGTTTTGATTTAAATGCAGGAAGAAAATAAGGATCTGGGCTGTAAATGACAAAATAGGCAATCTTAGGTCACATCTGTCTGAGATGTGGAAGCTTTAAGAAATAGTTAGGGTGTTATTGGTATATTTACTTCAAAGAAGTGTGATGAAACACTGTAGGCCTTTCTCTGGATTCATCATTGTTATACCTTAGCTTAAACCTGGCTCTGGTCATGCTGGGATGAAGCAAATATGCCACACAGAGTGATGCCCGCATGGAGACCTGTGGCTGTTTAACTCTGCGGATAATAGGAGATCCTTTATGTGAGCCAGGTGAACTCCCTTTGCCAGAAAAGACATGAGAAAATAGGACACGTGTCCGAGTGGCTCCCACACTGCCCTTCTGCGTAGCCTTGTCCTCCATCTCCTTAATTTTGTATGAATGAACACTGGAGCGCTAGCAGCAGTAGCAATTTCCTCCCAGTTTATCTGACACCTCTCATGCTAGAATACTTTGCATTTCTACAGCGTCTTGCAATGGAGAAGACCCGAGCATGGTAACGTTACCCAATCCATACCGCATCCCCAGGAGGCAGGGAATTTGCATAATCCCCATGTGATGAATAAGAGTTACAGGAATATAAAGACGGTTTTCCTGAGATCGGATGGCAGCTGCTGTCACAGCACAGACACCAGCGTGCACCTCTTTAAATGAGTCACCTCTCCCTTTAGAGGCTGCTGTGGTGGAGGGCTACTGGGATGCAACACAGGCTGGATTGCAAAGGGCATGAGAGCTCCAGGGCCATGGCACAAGTACAGCAAACATCTGAAGGTGATAAAAGCTGGCGTGAGACCCACAGTGACCACTGCTGTACTTTTTCCCTTCTGTCTGCCAAGAGAGCCGAAGAGACGGGAAAACAATAGAGCTTTGTCCCTTGCTTTTGGTGTCTGGCAACAAAAAGCCCTCATAACGTGGGGATCATCATCAGGCCAGAGGTGGTGGGTACGACCCACTGCTGCAGCCTCGAAAATGATGACAAGTAATTCACAGTCGCGTCATGCCGAGCCTAAACATTTGCTGTATGTCTGGCACAGACACTCTGGAAAGTTTTGAATGACTCAAGCACGGATGTCACGTGGGATATTCACACATGCAGAACTGTATTTCTTCATTAAATTGTCTCATCTCTTGCCTCGAGAGATTTGGTCCCATGAGCCCTAGGACACCCCTTTCAGGAAAAAAAAGTGTAAATGATTCTGTAACTGAATTCAGTTCAGTCTTTTCCTAAGCAGCTAGCTTTCATCTGAAGTCATACCAAGAGTTGTGGGAAAAACTGCAAAGCCATTCTCTGAAGAATGTTATCTGTCACCAATATCTCGCAGAAAAACAGCACTGCGGAAATGATGTTTCCCATTGGCACCAGTGGCCACATGAAGAAATGGAAAAAGCTGAGACCACTGCAGAGGTAACAAGGTGGATTTTGCCAATTCAGAATGGGCTCAAAACTGGGTGCTGTGCTGAAAATCTAGTGGCAACACACAAAAGTCCTGGCTGGAACGGAGAGCATCTTGCTTGGCTTTACGTTGAGGAGTGGAAAGGATGAAAGACAGGAATTACTGAGAAAGAAGGTACGATCAACTCACATCCTGGAGGAATGGGGTTATCGGCTTAGTCCAGGAAGTCAAAACACATCTTAAGTGCCAAGTTCCCTCCCCATTTCCATGCAACACCCTTTTTTCCAGGGGTTGAGACGTGGCTGTGAACACTCCCTTCAACCTGGCACATTGTGCAAAACAGATCGCCTAGCGGGATAAATTCTGTCCAGTGGGTTAAAGTTGGTTAAAGTCAACAGGGATTTTGAGTAGTACAGAGGAGGGCAGAAGGGCCTCAGGACTGCTGTAGCACTAAGTGTGACACGAAGCATTACAGCAGTTTTGGGGGAATTCGAGCACTTTCCTCCTGCTGGCGGAGGGGGAACTGTGGTGCTCTGCTGACCCTCGTGAGGGCTTACAGGTCAGTTACGGGCAGGGTCCCAAAGCTCAGCCCCGAGATGCCATTTCTGCCCTTCCGTTGCAATCACATTTCTGCTATAAATGAAAACTCGCCCACGCTCTTGCTGTATGCCAGGGCCAAGTCACTCGTGGTGCAAGCAGGTGCTGCTGTGACAAACGCAGCCGTTCGCACCAGCGTTGCGAAGGCCCCAGCCTGCCCTCTGTGCACAGCCTTCGCTGCTTAATTAGGGAGTTTTATCACCCAGGATCCTCCCTCATCCTCCCCGCATCTCCCCGTATTTGTTTTCTGCTGTTGCTGGGTGGAAGGCTCTGTAGAAAATGTGGGGGACGGACAACTCATCAGTGAAGCAGTCTGTAGGGAACCAAGGAGTAATATCAGCCAAGTGAAACGCGACACGATATAGCCTTGTGGTGTCGTTGCTTCTGCCCTACTTGCAGACCACGCTTGCACAACTGTGGTGGAGCACAGCCACCTCTGGTGTGGGCGTGGGAGGGAAACTGCATCCGAGCACAGAACGTCTGTCCCTCTGTCCCTGCCGGGTCAGGTCTGGGAGATGGCTGGCGAACTGCCTCGCCGCAGGTCTCGGCCACCTTGTGCTGGCAAGGTGAGAGTGCGGCAGCTGCAGAGCATCCGTCTCTGTAGGGGCTGGCACCACAGGGCAATGGGGACTACAGACCTAGAAAGGCTGTTATCCTACAAGGATTTCGAAGGGGCCCAAGAGTCAGGACTATTGCTCAAGCACTGAGCTTTGTTTCAAAGCCCTGGTGAAAGACACGGACACAAAGCTGAGACACTGCAGGGGATGAGTAAGGATCCAGTGCAGTGCAATTCAGAGCTGAGATCCTGGTGTAAAAGTGGTGTGAGCCTGAGCAGATTTGGCTCTGCCATTCCCATTTGATAGTACTTATGCTCTTTTGCACATTATGTTTTATGGCATTTATAGGATTGGTTTGTTATCATTGGCAGTACCAAGCCAAAGACCTCTCCTTGATTCCCTCCCCCTGCATTGCATTGGAGACCTCCCTGTGTCCATTAGAGCAGCCTGAGGAAAGTCCTGGCTGTTGCCTTCTGGAGCTTGCCAATTCTTTACATTTTCTTTATATTTTACTATCTAGCAGCACACGTGCTCTTTATAGTAACCTGCCTATGTAGTATGAGCTGGTTCTTCTGCCAAAGCAACATGTCAGGACACAGCCCTTCAGAGGAGAAACGAAGCAGCAAATGCTTCAGAATGCTAATGGCAATTATGCAAATTTGCCAGGCCTGCATTATAAAGCAGCCTTACGAAACAGCATCCATTCCCAGGATGGGAGCAGGAGGCCAGATCTGATCTGGCAGTCTGATCGCTCATCTGCGATGTGCAGCTCTGCCGACCCAACAGGCTCCTGCTTCCTCGCCGAGTGGGAGGACGCTCCAGGTTCTGCAGGGTTAGTCAAGGATCTGATTTCGGGCACTGCACAGACCTGCTGCGCCTGGGCTCCCGGCCCCGAGGCATCTGCAGGCTCTGTTGCTGCCGGAGCTTCCCTGCTCGGGGGTTCCCATGGTTGGCCAGCGCAGGGGAGAGCGTGTGGGACGTAGCGCTCCTGCCTGCCCCGTGCCATCGCCTGCCCGGCTCTCCTCCACACCGCATGAGTATTTCAAGGAAGGAGAAACCACAGGAGGTTGGAATAACATTGCAATCAGCTTGTTTTGCACGTAGGAGCTGGGATAAGCAACGCCACAGGAAAATTTTGCTGGCAGGGGTAGTGTCTGACAGGGGAGCACCTCGCTGCATCGGTGCGATCGTGTCAGCAAAGCCGCCCCAGTGCAGAGCCAGCCTTCGGCCCTAACTGTGTAACTAAGCCCTAAGTGTGGCATTGCAAGAAGATCTGCTGAGCAGTGAGAGGAGAAAGGCAGCAGGAGTGAAAGGCTACCAAAAGCTTTAGAGCCACTGCCCAGGCTCCATTTCGGAAGCCTCTTTGCAGCTTCTCCCAAAGCATCGAGCACCCTGTCCTTCCTGCCACCACCACGGTCCCCTCCGAACTGCCAGAGGCTGTCAGTAGCAGTGGCCATGACAATGGGAATCTGTGGGGACAGCTACCCCTTTTGGGTGGCACATGGCACGCGGGATCTGGAAGCTCCCGAAGTGAATGAGAAGGCTCTCATTGACGCTGGGGGTGTGAATGGGCCGGGCAGCGGGGAGCTGTTGTCTGATAGCATGTTGGCAGCTAGTCGGTGTCAGGAGGTTAAATTCCTCCCTGGCATGCCTAATATTTGCCACTAGCTCAAGCCCAATTGCTCACATTCCTCTTTTATTAGCTGAAGACACAACCCACTCTAGAAGAGCAAATAAAAACCTGACCCTTGTGCACGGGCTGTGCACATCAAGTAACACTGCCTGCCTGTGCCCAGCACGCCGAGGGACAGACAGCAGCATCCTGAGCAGCCGCTCGGCAGAAAATAAGCAGGCTATTGAGAAACTCACAGGCAGGGGCATTCCCTGTTCCTTTAACATCAGAGCTGGAAGAAATATGCCAGGTTATTTTTCACTAAACAATTCAAAATGATGTTTTCTAAGCTCCCCGTAGCCGGTAATGACATTTTTTGAATATCAGGCCCTTGACTTAAGTAAACAAACTGACAAATTTGCTTCACTTGAGAACCAAAAACCACTCATAATAAAAAGTTTCCCCTATTGTTTTTGTCGTCATTAAGTAACCAATCCAGCGTTTGTTCCCAGAGTACCTGGGCACATCCAACAACCCGTTTCCATTCAAGAAAATGTCCCTACGAGTAAACTCTGAGCAGATCCTCCATGCAAGGAGAGAAATTGCACTCAGCAGGCTTGAAGCAGCAAGGAAAAAGGGCTGCTGGAGGTGCAGACCAGGCACTGTGGGGTCAGAGGGGGAAAGGCCTCTCTGCAGACCCCATTGCTAGCTGCCATCCCAAAAGCATTGCGATGGGGACGTGAGGGCTGCCTGCTCAGAGCAGCCAGGGCCAAGCTGAGCCAGCAGCACCCAGAGCAGAGCCTTCGCCTCCCGGCTGAGCCACCGCCGGGTTTTGGTCCGCAGGAACCACCAGGAATGCTGGCTCACTTGCTTTCTTCCAGCCCCGTTTCCAGCTGGAGTATTACGTTTCCAGGCTTTAAATAAAAGGCTCACCCGCAAGGCAGCGTTGGAGAGGAGCCGGCGTAATCTGAAGCTGGAATCTCGGGCGGGAAAGGGGACATGAAGAAAGACGCTGAAGTGGCACAGAGGGAGCCGGGGGGCGGACAAGGGAGTTATTCAAGGCCGATGGCGGGGGAGATGGGGAGCCAGTGTCTCAGGCACTGCTCTGACTCGGACCCGTGTGAGCAGATCAGCGCTGCCCGGGGGTTTTCTTGCGGCGGGCTGGGGAAGCCAACAGCAGCAGCAGGTGGGAAAGCTGCCCTGCCTTTCTCTCCACCTATCGCAGGAGTATTTCAGCTCCTTGCTGTTGCCCCATTGCACTGGGAAAACGTCAGCAGGGACACTCCCTCCTCTGAGCAGCTTTCAGACCATGCTGGCACCGGGCGGGAGCAGGGAAAAGGTGAAATGCGTTGGTCCCGGTGGTGCAGCCGCTGGAGGCAGACAGCTGTGTGTCCCTGCGCCCTGTCCTGTGCTCGAGATCCTGGGCAAGCAGTAAGCAAGTCCTTCGGGAGGAGTGTGCAAGAAAAACTGGGCTGCTAAACGCCTGCTAACTTTAGGGAAAGAAAGGCGGTATCCAGTCAATGTTTCTGTCTTTCTGCTTGAGCTGGCACAAGCCCTGTCTGTAAAGGTGTCTCGCCAAGGCCCTGCTTCACCTCGTGCTCACCCAAGGTGCAAGTGGGGACATGGGAGAGCAACTGGCAAGGAATTACAGGCCAGGGGCCATGCAGGGAGCTGTCCAGTCTTATCTTCCCCATGCAGCCCCGGGAGGAGATACAGGAGGCCTGCAGAGACCCCCAGGAGCTGGCTTGTGACCATTAAACCTAAGTCAGTCCTTCACCATCGGCATATTCTGCCTACAGCTCATGGGTCTCCTCTCCCCACGGCTCCCCAGGCAGATGATACCTGTCCCGGGGCCCGGCGGGAGCGGCGCTTGTCTTTGTGTTCGCATCCCGTGTCCTGTTACAGTGCCGAAGCCTTTCTTGGGTTACGGGAGGCGTGCAGTGTCAAGTGATCGCGCCTCGCACGCTGCCGCCTTGCAGCTCCGCGTTTCTCCAGCCTAACTCGGGCCGCCGGCAGTGCTCGTGCCCTGAACTCCCTTTTCCAGCCCTGTGCCACACCAAGGTTGGGTCTGTCCCAGAAATGAGCGTATCGAGGAAGGCGGGCAGCTTGGCGCCGGCTCTTGTCAGGGCAGAAAGCAGCTGAGCATCACAGGGACAGACTCGGCACTAAAAAGAAGTGAGCTCTGCTGCAGGGCCATTTCCTTCTCCTAGCCCCATGTGAAACCCGCTATAACGATTAAACTCCCCTCGACTCTATACAGCTCCTCCCGGTTACAGCCCCTGATCCCTCACGAGAGACAGCACCATCCGATAATCCACAAAAGCAGCTTGGATGAGTGCCTGCAGATGTCCACCCAGCTATCGCCACAGGAAGGATTGGCAAGCATGCACAGACACCTCCCTTCCAGCCCTTCCCTTGGCTCCTGCTGGAGCCACGCTGGTTTCCCCCCCACAGCCTTTCATCTGGGTTCAGAAGAGACGCCGGTAAGCGGAGAAGCGGCTTAATTTATTTATGGTACGCATTAACATTTATTCAGCCGGTTGCTGTGCATTGAGCAAGGTGGCAACCTGAGAGGTGACAGCCATTCCCCCTGCTGCCCGCCGAGCTGGGGCTCTCTGTACGGGCAGCCACCGATGCTTCCAGAACACGGAGCTGAGCAAATGTGATGCTGTTCTGCTAAGGGATGTGGGAAGGATGACACGGCCCCCATGACAGCCGGGCAACTCCGCCAAGGATGGCTGAGCACCCTAGAAAGAGCTTTGGTTGAGATTCTGGTAGGGATAGAGCTGGGGGAAGATATCTCAGGGCTGTAAGCCATTTTTCTGCAGAATTCCCTGGTGATTTGGGTCTCTCTGCATCCCTCTGGGCTCACCACAACGTAAAAGATTTGGTGCTGTGCCATGTACCCGGTGTCACAGCACTTAGAGCAGGCCAGCTGTGACACCAGGGCAGCTACCTTTCTCAGGGGCTGGCACCTCTGCGGATCTGTGTGGCCCAGCAGCTGGGACCTGGGCGCTGTGAGCTGCATGCTATTGAGTCACAGAATCATTGAGGTTGGAAGAGACCCTTCAGATCGTCGAGTCCAACCATCACTACCAAGTCCACCACTGAACCATGTCCCTACGTGCCACATCCACACGTCTCTTAAATACCTCCAGGGATGGTGGCTCCACCACCTCCCTGGGCAGCCCGCCCCAACACCTGACCACCCTTCCCATGAGGAAATTCTTCCTAATATCCAATCCAAGACACCTGTGTGCTTTGGATCTGCAGAAGGATGTTACCCAGCGAGCTTTAAATGCAGCAGATGTCTGTGTGCTCATCGCACCCAGGCTTTGGAGGCCTGGCAGCGTGCACAGGCTGACGGTCCAGCCTGACTGCACAGGAGAAAAATGGAAACATAAAAAGTCTCCTAAGCTCTGCATGTCCCTTAGCAGCATCATAATCACATAATCAAGGCCAGCTCGGCTTGATGTGATTTGTTTCATTATGAAACATAATTCTCCCTGGAATTTTAGTTCTTGCCTGCCCTCCACCCCCAAATGTGCCAGCTCACAGCAGAAACTGATGTTGGGGGAGGGAGGATTCAAGTGGGAAGGGGACCCGAACATTTAAATGTCGGCTTAACACACGCTGAGTGTCCTTTGGAAAAGGCACGCTGAATTAGTGAGCAAGTCTCAAGCTCTGCCAGGCATAAACTCCACGGACGTGCTTGTGCATACGGAGCTGAGCCAGCCGACAGCCACTGATTTCTGCGGTAAATGACTGCAGCCCTCATAGTGCCCTGCTGAGGCGGGAGGGAAATCAGGGGCCGCTGATTTAATTCCTCTTGAGGATTTGGCCTCTGGACTTACAGTACTCATTTGAGGTTTGCTGTAATTTGGTGGGAGAGGGCCTGTTCTTGCTGAAATTTGCTTTTGGGGTGTGTCCATGAAAAAAATAAATAAAATTTGAAGATATGAAGATGTAACTCAGCGTTTAAAATGACTTATTTGAGAAAGTGTTTGGTTTCAAAGCAGTTTTTCACCCTTTCCCTTTGCTTGCTTTTACGATGAAGGCATTGCAGGGTGGGCAGTACTCACCACCAGATGCTGCCACATCAGTCCTGTGCACACAATTAGATCCCACCCCAACACCCTGATAACTCAGAGCCCTGGGCTGTCTCCATCAGTGGGTGCTAACCTGAGCTCGTGCCCTGTTTCCAACACAGTTTTCAACTCTCAGTTTCATTTTCACATGTCTCTGTACAGTTTCCTATTTACCTTGCAACTAAAATGTTTCAGACCCTGATTTGCAAGATTTGCAAGAGCTTTCAGAGCACAGCAAAGGAAATGATGCTGTCAGAGGCAAGATGAGATGACTGAGATGGCAGTCCTGCGTGCAGAGTGGAGCAGCACCTGAACATTGCCACTCCTCAGCCTCTCTCTTCTTTCTGGGCTTAACACATGTCCTTTCATCCCCAGACAAATGACAGACACAATTCAAACCTTCTCTTGGCACCTGCCCATCATGCAGCATCGAGGCCACAAGTAGCCCTGTCCAGTAGCATTAAATTGCTCGTCCACCTTTATTCCCATGTTTCACTTCTTTGCAGCTAATCAAAGTTAGCAGTTCATGTGTTTAACACTTCATCCTCTAAGTACAGTCCCTACCGTCCCACCAGTGCCCTCTTCTCAAAATCCATCATTTGGGGGACAGAGTTTCAGACCACTCCACACTGATAAAACTCCAGGTAAAGCCATCCAGCAACCAAAAGCACTTTCCAGGGTCAAACACAGCCACCCTTGCCTTGCAGCACCGAAGGGAGCTTTCCGACCAAATACAAGCTCCTTGACAGGGGGCTGTCACAACGCTTCCACACCCAGTGCAAGCATCAACCTGGCAAACTGACAGCTCTCTGGTGGGAGCGTTTGCAAGTTTGGGCTCCCTGAAAGCTGCAAGTGTTCCCCCCAACAAAACCCCTTCTCCTTATCCAGAGAGCATCTGAGGGGGATGACTTCTGACACGGCTCTCTGCTTGTTCTGCCCATCCCAGCATACCCCACAGGACAGGGCTTCACCTGGGATGCATTAAGAGAGCTTCTAAGATCAGGAAGAACTGTTATTGATTCCTAAATGTCCTCTACTGCTCCTCAGCCTGTGTTTCGCTGGCTCCTCTGGAGCTCCAGTGGTTTATGGACAAGCTGCAGATCAGGCTCTGCACAAGCGCCGATCCCACAGATTCCCTCTGCTTCCGATCAGCCAAAGGGCACTGGAGTTTTCATGGCTCACCGAGTAGTTAAAAGAGTATAATCATTAACATGCTGAGGACAGTTTTTCCTTTGCCGGGCCCCTTATGGGTTTATCTTGATAGCATAACTGGAGAGGATCTGGGTGGTGGGTGGGGGGCGAGAGGAAGCCGTGCCTGTGTTTGCTCTTCTGTCCGCACGAAATCACCACTGTGCCCCGCGTGGGAGACGGCAGCATGGAGGCAAGGTGTGTTTTCACTGCCATGTCAGGGCAGCCTGCTGTGCGTGGAGGTCTGATACACAGGGCTGAGTACCGGCCTAAAGCTCCCTAGCAGCTGGCTCCAGATCTCCAGAGGTGCCCTTGCTATAGCAAACCCTACATGTCCGTGGGCACGACTTACCGTACAGGTCCTTTGCGCTCAGCTTGGAGGCTCCGTCCGCTCTGCCCATGCTGCCACTGTAAGAGAGACAAGGCAGAAATCAGCCGTCACTTGTTAACCTTGTTAACATCTGCTCTCACGTGCGATGCACATGGCAATCGTCACCGCAGCCCCATGGCAATCCCAAAGGAGAGCAGAACTGCCCTCCTCACCACAGCTGTCTGGTATGCTGTGGCCCCAAATCGCCTGTGTTTGCTCCTCTGTCCGTGCCAGGGAAAAGGAGAACTCCCATTTTACCACCGAGTCCACCTAAACCCAAGGCAGCTTAAGAACCAGGCCTTAGGGCCCTTGTTAATGGACCCTTTTAAAGCCCACCGCAGCTGCTCAGACACTGAACGCAGCCCCTGTAAAAATGTGGAAGGACGTAGCTGAGTGCAAAATGCTTTGAGTTTGGGGTGTCAGGCCTCCAGGCCTGGGTTATATCCCCTGTAAGGCCATCCCTCCCCCTGCCCTGCCTGCCCGGGCTGTGTGTGGGAGTGCTCAGCCTGAGGGAATGGTGGGGACAGGGGAGGCTCAAAGCAGCACCTCAGGGTGTCAGGCGCCATGGCTGAGGCAGGGGGTGGCTGGCAGTTCCTGTCATGATATCCCCCTGGGTGCTGGCGATGCTTGGCAGCACTCTTACACCTGTACCCCGCTCTCTGGAGACCAGGAGTGTGCAGGAAGGACGTGCCCGTGAGGTGAGAGGCTGCGATGCTGGGTACCACCACAGCTTGTGAGGTGCCCAGGAAGGGTGAAACAAACCCCTGGAATTTTCAGGGGATGGCAGGTGGGACCCCCAGAAGCATCCCCCCGGGTGGTGGGAAGGAGCAGAGGTGCCAGCCACGAGATGGAGGGAGCCCACCATGGAGATCCTTACTTTGCTGAGCCAGGGCTGCTGCTGAGGGATCCCTTGAGACTCATGTCGCTTCACAGGACAGGCAACTGCAGCGGAAGCAGAGAACACAGGGTTAGCAATCAGAAACCAGCCATCACACACTCAGATGATTTATCCGTGTGCATGGTGCCCTCCCCACCTCTGATCTGGGGTCCCCAGGCAGCAGCCTGAGCAGGTGAGAGCGGTCAGTTGGGTACGGTGGGGTTTCCAGGCCGGTCTCTGCCCCGTGGCTCAGACACTTGTCACAGCTCTGACCTGGGCCGAGGTGAAGATGACACAACCTTTCTGAAACCTACTTCCACCTCTACCCTCTCACCCAGACCGTGCAGGCACACCCAGACTCCGTGGCATCTCAGCACAACCGCCTGCTACCAACGCAGCCCTGATGATGGTTTAGCACGGCCTGACGAGGCCTTTGCCTTTATGGCCTGTCTGAGGCCATTAACAGGCTCGCAGATCACTGTGGCCGTGTGCTCACCATGGTAAGTGTCCTGAGTCATTTTTCATGCACATACTGCCATTATCTTATGCCATGTGGCTCTAAATCAGCTGTTAAAGTATCCTTACCCAGCGTATTCCCCAAATAGAGAAAAGGCTGCTCCACCGGCAGCATAAGGATGGAGAAAAAAATTATTGCACCGGCTGGCTACTTGGTGAGAGGCAGGCAGGCTTAGCACTGATATTTCACCTCCTTTTGCTGATGAGAATTATAAATAACGAGAAAACGCTTGAGAGAGATGCAGGCGCTGCTCTGAGAGCAGAACTGCAAGAGAAAAAAAGGAAAGGAAAACAAGGTATAATAAAAACTTGGGGGTCATTTCGTATTGGGATCCAAGATATCCACCTCAGTTCTAGTGCGTGAGTTGAAGGAAAGCCAAGACAAACTCTTCAAGGTTTTTTATTCCCTTTTAAGAAGCTTGGGAGGCACCTGTGTGTGGGCTGTGCACTCAGCGCCTCTTTTCCTTCTCCTGGGTCAGATCCCGCTCACCTCATTATAAAGTTGTCAGAATTCAAAGGTATGGCTTTAAAACACTCATTGGTGGTCTGAAGGAAGGCATTAATCACTGTCTTCAGTAGGAGCTCCTGCAATGGGACCTTTCAAGTTGGTTGGCACGTGCAGAGCTGCCTCCCTGAGGTTTTGCTTAACTGAGTTTGGGCTCAATCTGTGTGCAATCCCTGGGGAACACTTTGGAGTCATCCCTGGCATCTGGGATTTCCTAACAGGAGGCTGACTGTCTCTGCTGCAGGGCTTGTTGTATCATCGGCAGAGCTGCCCGAGATTCCCTAGGTATCCGGTTTTATTCCTCGTGTTGGAAACGCTCGCTTGTGGTATTTCGCTCTGTGCGTTTTGCCCTGAGGTCAGGGCAGATTCGCAGCTTTCCTACCGACTGTAACACGTCAGAGGGATGTGCTTTGTGGCTCTCCAGATACAGCTCTCCAGGTGAGGCACACAGCCTGTGCGCACACTTCATGCGGGCACGCCGCTACTACCATTGCACAGCCACACGCTCGTGTTCACACTGACTCCCCTGGCACGTTCTGGGCTCAGCCTGATGGCTTCCAGCCTATTTGTATCGCATTAATGCTCCTCAGTGCTAAGGCACGGGTAGAAATTACTTTGAAGTGCAATTTGTAGATAGTATATTAAATTCCCATTTTCATATATTAAATTCCCATTTTCATCTCTCTTTTGGCAGACACCAAAGTCCATGCACACACAAATGTGGCTATAAATTCATATATGTTAGAATAGAAACTTGGTGTTCTGCCAGCCTCTCTGAGCGTAAGAAAACCCGTCCCTGTGCCCAGGCTTAGGTACCTGTGAATTTTTCCTCTGTTAATAGCTGTCTGCTGGTTTCCTCTTACAGTCCTCAAACGGTTCCTATCTCTCAGATCTCTGTGTACATTAGCATAAGATACCTGGAAAAGGGAACGTGCTCTAATAAACCCAGCTCTCTTATGTTTACTTTATACTGTCTGAGCACTTTAGTCCCATGGCTAATGATCAGAGCTGGGAACGTTTCTGCTTATTAATGTAATATTTCTGGCTCCCTTTCACTTACTGCCGCAGGGCCGTGTCCTTAATGGGCTGAAATCCAGGTTACTCCAGAAGGTAAGGGAGTGCCATGTTTGGCTGGTGGAGTTCAGAGCTTGCTCCCAGGCCCCAGATGTAAAAAACAACAGGAGGAACCAGGGTCGCAGCCGAGAACATGCTGCTTTCGGTTTCTCCTTCACAAGAAAAAGACAAACCCTAGGGGATCTGGTCCTGCTTTTAGAAGAATCTGTCTGGCCAAATCCTGCCTTGCTGCCAGAGGAATGGGAATGGCAGCATTCACTGCTCAGCCTCAGGGGTAGAACAGGACCAGCCATAAAATGGGCCAATTCTTTATCTGCTGACGGTTAATAAGAAAATACCTAAGGGAATAAGCTGGGCTCCCTAGAGGAAGGCAGAATGAGCTGGTGTGTACCTCAGCTAGTAGAAGTGTCGCCAGACCTTTGCAGTTACCAGAACTACCTGCCAACGTGCTGCCTGCAGTGTGCAATGGGAACAACCCGCCGCCCAGGAAACAGCACGAGGGGTTTTGTGCCGCTTATACGCTGATGCTCCAACAGGCTTTTGCTTAGCCGAGCAGAAGCTGTAATGCATGAAATGTCAGCAATGCTGATATCAATTGCTCTGTCCGACCCATCTGCCTGAGTGATCCCTGCTCCATCTCCTTGTTCGTAATTACAGTAACCCCAGTGCCCCCAGTGCCCCCCTCCCTCCGCCTGCTGGGAGGTTGTGCTCGCTTCCAGGTCGCCTGCACCTGAACAAGGGCACGGAGCAGGGAGCAGTGCGAGTGCCTGCCGAGTCAGCAGGTCTTTATCCTGTTGTGCTCCCTGCTTTTTATTTATTCATGCTATTTTCATTATTTAACCTTCTTGATGCTGCTTTAAGGACCGTGTCTCTGTTCAAACTTGTGTTAAGCAAAATGAGGGTGTGGTGTGAGGCTGACCAAATTAAACCAGGACAGATCCTTGTGCCAGAACTTTTAATTCAGTTTAAATTGTCTGATATTAATTGAATCCTGGCTGGTTGACTGGGGGAGGACACGCTTCTGAGGGGTTGGAGTCTTTATAATTATTTTGCTAAATTGAGAGACAACCAGACTTGAATAAGATGAAGAAGGGGCTGAGAGAACATCACCTCTAAATGTGGATGGAGCCAGGGACAAGAAGCGAGAAGCTCAAGGGGCTGTGGCCGAGCAGCTTGCTTTCCTGGGTTCCCCATCCCCATGGTGACATCCCTAAGAGCTCCATCAACCTGCAACCCCGATGCACATGTTGTCTTCTCCCTGCTGTCGTTTCAGCTGTGCTCACGCTCTCCTGATTAGAGGGTTCCTGATCTCTCTCTTATCTCCCTGCAGGGTGTGGCTGCTTTCTCCTCCTTCCCCAGTGGGGCCAGCATGCATAAGGAAGGGAAGCAAGAGCCAAATTTAGCAGTGACCCTGTAAAGCCTCCATCCCACATCTCCGTCCGCCCAAGCCATGCCCAGAGGTCCCATGTGCTGAACTGGGGGCCCAAGGGAGACCAGTGGAAGCCAGTGCTGAAGGACACTGAGGTGGGTGAAGCATTGTGCTTTAAAGCCAAGGAAATCTCACTCCCTGACTTTCCGGACATCCTTGCCCTTGAAGGTCAAATATCCTCCCAAAGACACACACACATTCATGGTAGGAGCCTGTCATTGTTGTCTGTGCTACAGTTCTGTACTTTTATAGTAAGTGGAAAAGGGCCATGCATTGTTTTGACTTTCTTTGAGCCTTTGAAGAGGGAGCTGCACCCCTGCAAGGGTGGAGAAGCTCTGGGGTAGAGGAAAAAGTAATAGCTCTCTTCTCTGTGGGCTGATCACTGCGATTGTCATACGGTATTTTTATCAGGAATACTTCCCACTCGTCTGCTGTGGTCATGCATTGTTTTTGTTCTCAAGCAAATGGAAAGGGATTGTGAAAAATTCTAAATGCTGGGTGAAGATTGGACAACTTGAAAGTGGGAAATACTCGTGTATTTTTAGGGCCAGTACAATTCTCATCATAATCACAGTGAATACCAATAACAATAGCAGCATCTAGTGCCTGCAAGCGTTTTTCCTCATGGGTCTAAGAGCACCTTTAAGACTGAAATCAGAGCAGGCTGGAGAGGGTTTGTTGCTGTCAGAGCCCGTCACAATACACAGCTGTAGCAGCAGAGAAACGCTGGGCAAAATGTAACAGGTTTTGCTGGAGCAGCAGAAGAAAAATAAGGCCAAGCTCTACTTAAGACACTTGTGAGTGGAAAATTTGATATGTTCAGTCTGAAATGATCTCCAATTTTACATCTGTTAAAACAGCAGGATTGTATACTTTAATGTCAGCTAGACTGTGTTCGATGTTTATCAAGGACAAAATATATTCATCTATGTGTAAGAGCTGTTTGAGTGCGATTTTCCCTAAGTTTGTATTGAATGAGATTTTTGAAATATTCCATTTTAATTCCAAGCTGGGATGAAGCCAAATCTCAGAAACTTTCAGGAAAAATAATTTAAAAAAAAAAAAAAAACTTCTTTCTCTGTGCAGTTCTGACTAGAGTTACTTCACCTGTTTTATGCACAAGAAAACTGTGGCATGAAGAGGTGGAAAGAACTCATCAATGACCATGTACATCTTGGTTCTAGAGGAAGGAAAAGAAACCTCAACCTTGCATTTCACCCATTGCTCTGTCTGGTAGGACTTGCTACTCCTGAGCTGGGCAGAGTTTTGTTTAAGAACCGTCTCCAAAACCTTAAAACCCAACAAGCTACCTAGGTATAGTAGTAAGCTTTTCTGCGCATGGGCTAACTCACTTCTAACAGACCTTGAAAAATTCTGCTAGGTGTGATAGGACTTCCATAATGCCTGTGGACTTGCACTGAAACATTATCCTAATTGGAGCCATTGTACTAATATTGCTGGTTTAACCAAGGTGTCACTAAAAAGGGGCCAAGTAGGACTTGATGTCCGTAGCCTAAAGCTTTTCTTGACCAGATTGGGCCAACGGGGCTGAGGTCAACAAGCGAAGCAGTCCAGGCAGCCCCATCCATGCAGCACAGAGCTGGTGGTGGGAATGGCCTCGTTCTGCCCCACACGTGAAGTGCCCTGGGACATGGCGAGGGAAGGCACCACCAAGCAGGTTACGGGGCTTGGGCACGGGTGAAATGTACGTGATGGAAAGGCTGCCCCAGGGCAGGAGGGCACGGATCCCCGGCAGCGTGCTGCTGTCTGTGCAGGCAGCCAGAGCCGACTGGATGGGCCAGGCAGAGATGCTCGATTAGCAAAAGCCTCAGCAAGCAGCATAAAGCATCAGTTAGAAAGCTAGAAACATTAGCTGTCCACCTTGTGATGCTATCTTTTTAACTTCCCAGGACAACAAAGCGCTGTCTGTTAGAGTTGCTGGGTGTTTTTGTAAGGGAATGTCATGCTGATGAAAGCTGTTTGACGGCTGTCCTGTGGAGCTAAGTCTTGTCATGTATACAAGAGCAGGGGAGCACAGGCACTGTGGCAGGACTTGTCCTGCGCTGCTTGGCTTGTCCACGCTCCAGACGGCCCCTGTGAGTGTCCCTCCAGCTCCCATCATCTGCCCTGCCTGCTGTGGTAACATATGGGAGGAGCTGGCAGACAGAAGGGGCTACATCCCACGCCACCCCACTAACAAAACAGCTTTGTGGTGTTGGGGAGGCTCTGCGGTGTGTGCTCAGTGCTCCCCGTGGGGCACCCGAGAGCTGTAAATTCCCATGGCCTGCTTTAGGTCTCTAAAGTGCTTGTGGGGTGTAACCCAGGAGCCTGCAGCAAATCTGAGAATTTAACCTGGGTCTCTTGTGTCCTGGTCCAGCATCCTTATGAAGGACCCACCCTTCTCTTGCCTTCAGTTGCTTTTCTGAACCTGCCAGTAAGGAAGTCTGGCAGGGCTCACTGAAAGAAACTCAAACCTATTCTGTAGGGTCTCTTCCAAGAGCATACGCTCCTAAAAAACCTATGTTTGGGCTAGTCAGATAGCATCAGGGGAAACCCATATCCAGAGCAAAGAAGCAAGTGAACATGCTACGTTTGTTGTTGCTGCTTTGTAAGAGCAAGCAAACAAGGCTCTTGTTTCTTCTTAAGACTGAAATTTCCAAATCCCATCTTTCAAATCAGGCCTTGCAAGTCAAGGTGGTTCAGCAAGACCAAGTCCAAACTTCACAACTCCATTCGAACCTGTTGCTGGTGATTCCTGCTTTGAGAAGGGAAAAGCATCCAACCAATCTCTCTCAGAGACTCCCTGGGAGTCCCCTTTATTATCTGCCCTCTTTGAGATGTCTTTGCAGAGCCCCATGTTTTGGAAAGCAATGAGTCCTGTTTTTTTGCTTCCTCCATCCTACCCGTGGCACCCTTTCAAGTTTTCGTCTTTGCAGTGATAGAGCCACTCAAGATCACGGGTTGCTTTGGGAAGATGCTAGCCCCTATGGAAGAGGTGAGCCCGAATGCATGCATAGCATCAGGGTACGCACAGCACGTAGGTGTTACAGTCATTAGAGTCACAGGCAGTGGGTACAGCCTGCTGGGTGCCTGCAAGGAACACTCCCTGCTCTGCACATGGGATTTTTCACATTACAGAGATTCTCCACAAGACAAGCACCCAGATAAATACAACCCAGCCCAGCAGGTCAGTGACATCAGTTGCTGGCAGAAAGATGTTGTGGATTTAGCCAAATCCCAGCTGGGACTGGTGTGTTACTCACTGTATAGCTATTGAACACATAGGCCCACGTAGGGAAGAACTAAATCTTCTTCAGCCTCCGTGGAAGAAGCAGGGAGCAGCTCTTTTAGACCAAGACACCTCCGATCTATAGCCACCCCTCTGCTTTGATGGGCCCTGACTGCTGCTTTTTAAGTCTCTCCCCTTCTTATATGCTGTGCCCTTCTGTGCTCAGCCCAAATGGGATAAGACTTATACCCATCACTGAGGATCACAACCAAGGAGCCAGTGCCTTGTTCACCAGCCTCCTCAGAAACAACAACTTGTGCTTAAAAAGTATTTCCTGAGAAAACAGGCCTACTTCCCAGCATCGAGAGGGGAACACCCGCACGCTTGTCCGGCCGTTGGGCTTGGCATGAGCGGTCCCTGCGGGCCACACAGCCCTGCCAGCTTGCACTAGGAGTTTGGAGGCGACACATCTGCTGTCTGCACTATTGATCCATCACGGGGCTGAAATGGAAGCTTGTGTTAATGCTCAGAAACACAAACTGATACCGTGGAGCAGAAGTGCCAATATTTACAAATTCCCAATGTGAGATTCACGGATCACCTAGGGAAAGGATGGGAAATCATCCCCCTGCAGCACACCTGTACACACACGCGCGCGTGTGTGGCTGTTTGCAGTCCGTGGCCGATCTGCAAACAGCCCTTAGTGGAGGCCCAGGTCAGGAGCCCAGGCAGGGCTGGAGGCTCTGGCTGCCCACAGAGGCCGGTGTGGCAGAGGAAGGCTCTCCGCACAAGCTGAACCAAACTAGGAGCTTTTATATTCCTGCCAGGAGGTAAAACTCCCCTTAAAGAAACAACCAAAAGCAAGTCTAGACAGTGCCTTGCCCTATAAATATCCAGGGAGAACGCACAAATAGCCACAATCGCCAGGATCTTGGGACAAAAATTGGAAGCTGACTCCACCTCTGCTGCCCCTCTGAAAGAAGTGTGGGCAGAGTCTCGGGGCTGAGTCACAGCTCCTGAATTCACACTTTTCCTCTCTCTTGGAGAAACCCCGCAGAAGCCACGGAAAAGCACAGAGCAGGCCTGGGCTCGCTGCTTCTGCCGAGCTCGGCTCCTCCAGGGCTGCCAAGCTGAGCATTACCTGTGCCTGGGCTGCGGTTTTGCAAGCCTCAGAATCCAGCCCAGAAATAGCGTGCCAAGTATTAATAGATGCTTTTGGAAACATGGGGGGAGGCAGAGGAGTGCATGCTGTATGAAAGCTCTTTAAAATGGTGTATACTAAAAGATCCTAGTTCCAAACTATCCCAATGGGACAAAGCGTGCTGTGAGTCCCCTGGGAAGAAATGCAACATGAGTTCCTTAGGATTCCCAGGAAGGGAAGAGTGGTGTGGGGAATTTTGTAGCCTTTTCCTCCGGCCTGGTTTCCTTTGTGCCCACACCTCCTGCGAGCAAAGGCTGTCCCCTTGTCCGGCTGCTGGCAGATGGGGCATCGGGAGAAGAGAGTCGGGCAGGGAATGAGGGGGTTAGAGGGCAGCAAGGGGGTTAGAGCTGTGATTTTCAGAAGGGGGAAGGATTTGACACTGCGCCTCTGTTGCTGAAAGGGATCCTTTTTATTTTCTCTGTGTAGAAATCAGGACTCGGATGTCAGGCCAGTAAAAACAGGGAGTGACTGCGTGTGTGTCATGTTCCAGAGCAGGACGGATCACAGCCCAAGGCGCTGCCCTGTTCTGCTCCAGCCCAGCCTGAAGGAGGGCATTGAATCGCCTCTGTCTCCAGGCAAAGCACCAAAGCCCTCTGCGCAGCTGGCAGCGTGCTCGTGTCTGCTGGCTGCAGGCGCTGACTCCCAGAGCTGGTCCTCACGTGCTCCTCACTGCACAACAGGGACACCTCTCCTTTCTCATTTGGCTTTTCCAGGCTAGAAGGAGTTTGAAGGCTTTGCCAGCAGAGCTGGCACCGGTGTGGCAGGATGGGCTAGCAGCCGGGGCGATGGGGAAGGTGTAGGAGAAGGTTCCTGCTGCGTCCCTGCTGTTTCACGCAGTGGTGTTAAGGCTCTGATCGAGAGCACAATGAGCTGTTCTTCCTTGTGCTGGGACTTTAAGAAAGGAAAGCGAAACCACTTCTTCCAGAAATAGTAGCTTGTCCAGCCGCCAGCCGACTGTCCTGACACCACGCTGTCACCTGGGTGGTCCCTGTTATCCCCCAGGGGTGTCCGTGGTTTATTGCCAGTCGCAGCCGTGCGGATTGGTGAGTGACTGGCCACTGCAGTGGTGATTGCTTTGGGCTGACTACCCGAGTGCATTAATAGTTCATTAAACATTTGCTCTAATGTGTAGGTATGCTGCGACCCCACCTACTACCGTACAATCCTTACAAGCCAGCCTCTGCAGCTACTGCTTTTACAGGTGACCTAACAGATAAATTTGGCAGACAAATGCATTTTCCACACTGCTTCCCAGCAAAGGCCTTAGCCCCAGGAGGACCATGACACTTAAACCTGAACATTGCTTGCCTGGCTAGTGCCAGCCTGGACAGGGAAGAAATGCTTCAGGGGAGGATGTCTGGGTGGCATGGCTGGTCTCTCACAGACCCTCAGGAGGGGCAGGAGGAGTTTGCCTTGTAAACAGACTCCTGCACGCCACCGATTCATGAGTAAGACAGGGGCGTTGAGATCGATGGACGTTTCCACTGCCTCCTCCTAAAGGAAGAGTGTTTTTGGTCACTCCCTGAAGTGCTGATTCATTTGTCTGGCAGAGGTTCAGGTGTGCAGCAGGGCAGCTAGTGTGTCAAGAGCTCTTTTTTGCAGCTGAGAGAAGTTTGTTGTTAGGCTGAGAGTCACTTTTGGGGCCGTGTTCATCTTCGGTTTGTCTCCAGTATGGTTGTCTTGAAGTCCCTGGGGTTGCAGCAAGATGTAGAACATGATGGGTAATTGTGAACCAAGGAATGCTTCTTTCCCTGCGTAAGAAGGTCACACCACGAGATCTTTCCCCAGAGAAAGGGAGAGGACTGCAGCCTTTCTCCCTCTGCCTGTGCCAGCGAGTAGCTGTTCCACACTGCTCCCTACTCCTTTTGCAAATGTCTGCCTATAGCACTTTGGGCTCGGGGGAAGCTAATGCATCAATAATTTTCATTTCCTGCTCTAAAATTCACCCTCTGACTTTGGCCAGGAAGGTGGGGCAGAAGATACAAGGGAGATTCATCTCTTGAAAATCGCATTTGATGTTTTAAGGTTTTTCCAGCCTCTTTAGCCTAATCACGACAGCATTCGTTGCCACCTCTTCCCACCCCATTTTATGCTTCCTACTCATATCCTGTCTGTGTATTTTTGGCCACTTATGAACAATTCATTTGAGCTAAAACTTGGCACGTGGGAGCACCGGTACAAGTGTCACTGCAGGAAAACAAGCTGACATCAGTTTAACCAGCTCAGTGACTTGGTGGCAACCACGGTACCAGGGACGTGACAGGGCTCAGGTCAAATTTTGGGCTGGCAAGGTGTGGGGATTCTCTTATCAAGTATCACTTTCTGGTCACCCCTGGAAGGCAGAAACAGGAGTTCATCAAAATGTGCTTTGGCTGTCAGTCATTTATTTGTTTTTCCTGTGAAATGTTGAGATTTTTGGATTCCTGCAGAATCCCCCTAGGAACTGAAATGGTGATTTCTGATGCAAAATGTGTTCTGTCGGAAAATATTTGACCAAACTTCCATGCTCTGCTCTGAGGATAGTCTCTTTTGCATGGTGAGTTTGCAAATGAAGGAATAAGGGCAGAATGTGAGTGAAAATTATTAAAGTAGGGAGTGTTGCTTTTCAAAGCAGATTGGCAAAGCCATATCATACATCACAGGCATTGCTGTTTCTGCTGTCACCACTGCCCAGTATAAGAAACCTGCTTCTCGAAGGAGAGAACATACAGAGAGTCAGGAGATGACTGGCTATGGATAAACCACCCCTCTGCAGAGCAGTTTCAGGTTCCCTGATGGTGGGACTGGGATTACACAGAACAGGGATCTGCTTTTCCGTGTTCTGTGTCTATTTATGTTTCCCACAAATCTGCCCAGATTGCTCTTGCCAGTTACGGTGTGTCATACCCCTGCTCCCTCTTCGGATTCAAAAGACGAGATGCACAGGCGCTGAAAACAGTGAGGGAACGAGAGCCAGGTGCTATTGCCAGAAACTCTGTGCAGAAAACCTGCTCCTTGCATAAGACAAACTGCACATCAGGGATGAGATTTCAGCTCGCCAGTCTGCAGCAGGTCTCCTGTGTATCCTCCAGCACATCCTTTAGACCCTGCAGGGCTCTGCTCCCACGGGTGAAAGGGCAAATAACAAAAATGGCATAACAAAACTGTACGGTCTCACAAAGAGAGAGCTGCAGGCTGCGGTAGAATCAGCTCCTGTGGCTCGGAGGAGAAGTGCAGGGCAAGTGCCTGAGCTGGGAAGAGCGGCTGGCTGTCAGGGGAAGAGTTGCACTTGGTGCCTGGAAAGCCACAGAGGATGGGCACAAGGGCAGGTGACACAAATGGGCTCATTCCTTGCCTACTCTCTTTAACCTCTTCTTAAGCACTGTGTCATGCTGTCCTCTTGACCTAACTGTAGTGTTTTTTGGCAGTCTCCTAGAGATGTTCCTCGTATCCGCCCCTGTGGATGACTTAGGATACAGCCACCTTCTCCTGGTAGTTCCTCTCTCCTGCTTTAAGGTCCTGCTTGACTTTCACGCTGAGGCCTGGGCTAAAGATGAGCGAGTGGTCCTGATTCCCCCTCAGTAACTTGCATCGTACGGTGACAAGTTACAGTCTTGGTTCCAGGAGCAGCTCCAGCACTTCCCACCCTCCCTGCTGTCCCTGCCCACCAAGGTGGTGGCCCCAGCAAGTGTGTGCACGAGCACCGTGACCCAGAGCAGGAACCAATAGGACTTGAAACCCATTCCCCCAGACACACACGTTTTTTCACCTCACTGGTTCATTTTCCAGCCGGATCAGCTCCAGGACCTGACTCACAGCCCAGCCCCACGGGCTGTTGTGCCAGGACAACGAAGGAGAGTCACAGGAGCACGAGTGGCCGAGAATGCTTCAAGCCAGCATCACTGCCAAATGTGGAGCCTCCTCCTGCAGGCATGCTGGTAAACCCTGGGCTTTCTCAGCGTAACCATCTGTGATCTGAAAGCTACCAGGCTCTGGGGATGAGGCCTGCAGGAGCGGGATTTTGCAGCACAAACAGCCAATTACGCAGTAACCAGAACAGTCCCGTGAGAGATCATTCCAAAAACAAACAAAAAAAATCTGTTCCCTTTGCCCTTTGTTTCATTTAGAATAGAAGGATGTGTGTGGTTGGGTTTATCAAAAGAATTTAAATGGCAGTTTCTAATCTTACAGTGCAGAAATGTTTTAACAATCTCACTGAAAAAAATAAAATTACACTTCTGCTAGGGCAAAGAGGAAAAGCATATTTGGTCCCTGCAGCAGAGGTCTGGGATGAGAGTCTGTGAGGATTACAAGAAACCAGGAGTGATAACAGAGCCGGAAAGGGCATAGAAGAGTTTCCTGCAATGTCTTGAAGAGGAAAGGCTTCATCAGCTGCTCCCATGTGCCCACAGGGGCTTGGCACAGGCATTTCCAGTCCCAAAAGACTAAAGCTCTGCAGGCAGACACGAAGGAGACGCTTTCTGCTGTGGGAAGCTCAGCACTATGGAGCAGGTTACCAGAGAGGCTATGCCATCTCCAGTCTTTATTTTCAAGAACCGATCAGGTAAAGCCCTGATTTCAGGGCTGACCCAGCTTTGGCTGGGCTAGAGACCTCCTGAGGTCCTTGCTGACCTGAATTACCCCATGATCCTCAAAGGGGAGAGGGAGATTGAGCAAGAAAGCCCTTTTATGCAAGGAGGTGGGCAACCTCCTTGTACAGGGGTCGGGGTTGTCAGAGGATGGCACACCGTTGTGCCAACGCAGGCTGCGTGGATTCTCCTACACCTGAAGAAGGAAGCAGAGGTGCTGCTTTCTACAGCCTGTGGTTTAAGGCAGAGTCCAGCTCTCTTAAAGACAGTCTGACTGTCTTTAGGGTATGCTGATCACTCAATGAGCTGCAGGCTTTGATGGGAGGGGCAGGTAGCCCAGAAAAGCACAGGAATACATGTTGTTTGAGAGGGACGGGGGCCTCTGAGAAACCAAAGGCATTTATCCTGCACCAGAGCAAACACCAGCTTTCCTGAACAGCAGATACGCAACCCTGGTAGCAAAACTTCCTGCACAGTTCCCCTCAACTGTAGATAAAATTATATTAAATATAATTTTTAGCTCTTTCAGTAACTACCCGTCCTGGCCTGACCTTGGTTGACAAGCAGCCCTCCTGCTCCCAGCGCTTCCTGAAGATGCTCTTTCAGCACACCCAGCCCTGGTGGGGCTCAGCTGGGCTATGACAAAGTGCTACTCCTGGCGCTCTTCTGCCAGGTCCTCATCAGTCCTGCTCTGTAGGACCAACTTGTGGCAAAAGCATAGCGTGGGCCTACTGCTAAGTTGGGTGTTTTGAGCTAACCAAGTCCTAATTTCGCTCGAGGTGTTGGGGGACAGGATGCTGAGACAAGAGGACCTGAGTGGCAGTCACCCGTGCAGCGGAGAGCGGATTCTTCATGCAGCATCTTGGCAGCTATTCGCACTTATCTGGCCAAGAACAGATTGTGTTGGAGCCAGCGTCACACACGGTGCTCTAGGGAAAACACTAGGGACTGACGAGAGTGGTGACAGCCCAGACCGGCCCTGCTGTCTTTACCAGTGCTTTAGATGTTCTCCTAACCTTTGACCGTTGGCTTACAAGGTCTTGGCAGGCAGGGAACAGAGATTAGGAGTTTCCTTGGAGTTGTGCCAGGTGTGGGGCAGATGTTCTGGGGACCTGTCTGGTCTAGTTTGCAGGTGATTGCAGCAGGCGGGAGCTGAGCGCTCAGCTTGTTTCATCCAGCCACCCTCAGCCCTCGCTTCCTAGGCTGTGATTAAACCTACACGACATTTCCTCCCACCGATCAGTGGCTGGGGCTGGGGCCAGACGCAGCTGCCTGGACACGGTGTGGCCCATCGCTTCTCCCCCTCCCCTGTGCTCAGCTCCATGCGGGTGTCAGGGTGAATTTGTCCGACTGCACTTTGTCCTACCCATCTAAACTTTTGACACCCCAAAACACCTGCGGCAAGATGCTCCGCAGCTCAGCTCTGCATGGTGAGCTCAACCATCTCCTTTTGTCTGCGTCACACTCGCCAGCTGCCGGTTTCACAGGATGCCCCCCGGCTCTGTTATCAGTAAACAACTGTTCCCATTTCACTGTCTCCATGCCACGGGCAGCATGGCAGCTCTCGAGGACAGCAGCACCTCAGCTCTGTCTCTTCCAAGCTGAAGAGTATTGGGAGTTTCGTAACTTAAGTCACATATAAGGGAGCCCTTCCTTCTTTATTTTTAAACAGCAGCAGAGCGGAGGAGCAGTGGAAGAAGGGTGCTTCCACGTGTGAGAGGATTGCTCAGGCAGCTGATGGCCTGACCACACCTAGGGTGTTACCTGCTCCTACTGGCAAAGACCAGCAACGAGCACAGCTCTGGTACATTTGCTTTCAATTTATCCTGTTCAACCTGCTCTCACCTAGGTCAGTGCAGCAGCTCTTCTGACTAAGCTGCAGCTTTTCTGGCTTTTTTTTTTTTGTCAGTTGGTGAATTTTTTATTTTTTTTTTTTTAACTTATTCAAGCAGTAGCGACTGACAGCAGCAACAAACCTGACAGTGCTGTGGATATACAATCAACCCTGAGAGCCTTTTATGGCACACTTTCTCTCCCCACTTCTATTGAAAACAAAACAAAACAAACAAACATGCTCCCCACGTTATTCATACCTAACCTGCTCTGGCTTCGTTCGAGTGCCTGCTTGGAGTGAGCTTATGCCGAGATGCTGGACTGGGCTCTCCCCTCACCAGCCTCTGTTACTGAAGCACTGCAGGGCCAGCTGAAAACTGCTGCCTTGGACCATTTAGGAACCAGCGCTTTGACTTCAGTGGGGCAAATTGCTGCTCCCATGTCGCAGATGTGCTACTGTCCTCCTGCAATTTGGAAGGGTTTGTGTCAGCACAGTCGTGTACTGTCACCACCCGGAGATCCGCTCGGGATGCTGGCCTGCAGGTGCCTGGTGCTGCAAGGCTCCGTCCCCTGCCAGCCTGAGGGGCCTGGTTCTGTTCTCCTGTGGAGCTGAGCGTGGATCCAGCCTGTTGAGGTCCATCTAATTCCAGTCAGAGGCTCGTCTTTCAGTGTTGCTTGGGTGCAGGCTGGGGCAGGCTTCATCACAGAAGTGCTGCCTGTGTCAGATACTAAGGGCTGGAGTCTCAGCAGGGCACAACTGGGGAGCCAGCCCCTAATACCAAACCTTACACCGGACAAGCAGCACCCACACCTGCACAGGCTATCCGGATGCTTGTTGCTCCTCTTCCTTCTTCAGAGAGTTTTGAAAGTCCCATATCTCGACCCAGAAGCAATGCCAAGAGCATCGGGTACTGAAAACAAGACGAACTGCCTTGCTGTGTGAAAGTCAGTGTTACAGATTAACCTGCGGGAATGGCCGGGAACAAGTCCATTCACTTCCTCCCCAGAGGAAAGCATAAATATCTTTCTAGGGAACAGAGAGGTTTTAATTAGTGCTCCCTTCTGCATAAAGCCTGGCTCTCCTACTCTGTCTCCTCAGATGAACACAGCTATAATTAAGAGGCAGCAGTGTCAGGAATGAGAGCAGGCTCCAGCCTGTGATTTATTAAGGGCTGTCGTGGGTGCAATTACCTTTCTCTCTTCCCCTCTCCTCAGTGTTTTCATAAAGTGAATTTACTGATGAAAGGGGTGTCTCAGGCTAGGGCAAATAGATGCCTCAGTGCTTATCTTCAGCACAGACACAGCAAAGGCAGAGTCGCTGCTTCTTTCTCCATACAGTTACCATTGAAAGCCTCAAACCTGGCTTGGAGGATTTCATATCTATGAGTCCCAGTTCTGGCCCAAGCCTCCATGACTCCCTGTGAGCCACACCTGGACCAAGGACCAGCACCCTCCTCACTGCCAACCATCTCCTGCAGGATGAGGAGTGACCCTGAAGGAGTCCTGCTGGTGGCAACCAGGAGCGAGCAGCAGTAAAGGACAAGGCACTTGCTTTATCCTCAGCAAGGAGGTGGGTTAGGGTTAGGGTTTGGGTTTTGCTTTGTATTTGCTGGTGCAGGTATCTAAGTGAGCCCACAGCCTGGGTGGCAGCTCTAGTTCTCCCAGCAGCCAACACCTCCAACACACAGAGAGCTCCTGAGTTAGACACAGCCCTGGTGTGAAGCCAGCACGGGCACCTTGTCACCTTGTCCCGTCTCAGAAAACCACCACGAGGAGCATCAAGTGAGTGGCACCCTGTTCCTTGCTGAAGCTCAGTGATCGGCTCCCAAATAGTTCCCACTTCTGGTCATCTTCAGCGAGAGGGAAGCTGCATGTAAACAGTCTGGGGGAGGCTGGTGTTGGCTTGGACTGTGTCTGCTCGCTTGATTTAATCACCATCCTGCCAGCAGCAGTTTTTTTACTTTCTGAATTACTTAGCAATGGTCAGCATTACTGCTGGGTGGCTGAACTTTGGTTTATTGACATTCAAATGGTCCGCAATTTACCTTTGTAGGATATAAATCTGGACAGGCTCAGACTGATAAGACAGTGAGGAGAAAAAAAAAAAAAAAGGAAGTAGGAAGAACAAAATTCAAACAAATTCAAATTATGAAAAGGTTTGAGGTGCCAGTACCCCAGCTGGAAACCAAATAAAAGAAAGCATTTGCTGGCTCTTTTCAAGGTGGTTTTGAAGACCCCAGCCCACCTAATGTGGAGTGTTACTGCTCTACTAGCCATCGAAGGAGCCGCCTTCACCCAGGGCAAGGCTGGGCTGGAGGCCAGTGAGCCACGAGGGCTCATTTGTGCCACGCCTGCCCATCATAGCAGCCAGGGCTGCTGCTAGATCCTATCAGCTGCCCCCTTCTTGTGAGTCCCCCCTTTGGCTCCCTCTTCCTATCCCCGTCCCACCACCACAACTGGGAACAGCCCCAGCACAGCCCCTCCTTGCTATGGGAGCCCACGGGACACAGACTCCTTCCTCGTGACAACAAGCCCAGAACGAACACAGGGTCAGTGGAGGAAGGTAGCATGTGTGCCCACTGTCCAGAAGGCAAGCTTTTGGGGAAGCTTTTGGTCTGCTTCCTTGGTGGGACCTCGGTGGTGGTGAGCACATCGCAATAAAACCCTTGGGAGCATTCAGGGAATGGGAACACGGGCTGGGCTCTCCTGGGGAACTGCAGTGCAGGTGAATGGGGAAGGTCTCCAGACTGGTCCAGCTCCCAGCTACACACCCTTCCTAATTGTGATTCTTCCTGATTTATCTGAACTACCAGGAAATAAAAACACCAGAGCTTTTTTGGTTAACCTCCTGTGGCATCGTGTATTTCAAGTTTGCAGGCAGTGCCATCCCCAGCCAGGTAGAAAGGAAACCTCCCACTTCCCTGGGAGAGGAAAAGCTCTCCCAGTTGTGCAGAAGTGGCCCCGTCCACGCAGGAGCAGCTCAATGACAGCAGTGCATGGGATCGTCTCTCCGTGATCATGGCACTCCCTTCGAGTCCCTCTTGGCAGTGTTTCTGGAAGCTACCACCCTTCCCCTCCCTTCGAGTGGGAGGCTGGAATACCTCCTGGGTAGGCAGGTAGGTATTTTTTTCTGGGCACCTGCTGAACCTTGGCCAAAGCAGGGTGGTTCAGGAGGCCATGCTGGAAAAGTCAAGTGCTGCCAGGCCTTCCCGGTACTGCGTGCGCGTTGCTGCTCACCGCAAGACACCCTGCTGCCGAGAAGGCTTTATTGCAGCGCGGGAAGCCATCGCTGCTGCTCCAGAAAGTCAGTGCACTGCCCGGGACATGCTAGGGAAGGCTGGTGAGGCTCGAGTATTTTTAGAGGGTGATGAATTTTATTGCCAATGACATCAAACTCATAGGCTAATTGCCATGCAAAGACACCTGCTGACTGCCGTTTTGTAAGACAGACATGAGGCCAGACATCAGCCCCACACAAGGAGAAGATGGCTGAGTCCTCGTCAAAACCACAAACCTGCCCTGACAGCACGCAGAGCGAGACCATGGCATGGAAGAGAGAGAAAGCAAGAGAGTGTGGTGGAGATGGCTCCAAAGCAGCACCCCAGGACCCAGCCCTCGGGGAATAATACTCCGAGGCTCCCCCCACGCGCTCAGGCTTTGCACCCAGACTTATTTATATGGATGTTTCTCAAGCCCACACAAGCCAACGCGTGCATTTCCTGTTTCACTCCTTTCTTTGTCTACCAGAAGGACTGAAACCTCCCAAGTCCTTCAGCGCATTAGGGTCTCTTCTGAATCGCTGTCCCTATGAAGTTATGCTTCCAGCCTGAATTCCCTGTGGCCCTACGAAAAGCTCTCTGTTTTCCAGCACATTCAAAGCTATCTGGTGGAGGGTCAGATGCCAGCACACATCTGCAGACTTGGCCCTGAGGCCATCCATCTCAGTGGGGGCTCCTCGCTGGGACGAACAGCCCAGTTACTCCTCCGGAGTGATGCTAGCTGGTGTGGGTTCCTCCTGTGCAACCCCTCCCTGCCTCTTCATGCCCTTGCCTGAAGCCAGGCAGCCCCAGCAGGACAACCCTACAAAATGGTGGCTGCTGCTAATGCTACCGCAGACGGCGCCTTCTCCACGAAGCACCTGCATGCACGCGGGCAAGCTGCCATCCGGCTCGGCAAGCACCCGGTCCATGCAGACGAGGAGTTGGTCGGATGGAGCCCCAGCAGCAACAACCTGGAGGACCTACATGGCTGGGCTCAGGGCCAGGCTTTGTCACTCCAGCTGATGGTGAGTTGTTTGCAGTCAACAGAAGCGGGCACCAAAGGAGAGAGGCTCTCTGCCCCTGATACAGAGCCCATGGCCCAGGAGATATTTCCCCCTTCAGGCTGCTCACCTCTGTCCTGGTGAGTTTGCCCACTCTGCTGTTGGGAGGTGACAGGCACAGTGGCAGAAAGCTGAGGTCCACGAGCTTGGCAAACTGCTTTATCACACTGAGCAAAGGGGGGAGTACGCATGTGTGCACGCACAGCAGCAGCGCTCTTTCACAGCTGTTCCCTTCCTTGGGTCTTTACCAATCTCCTGATCAATGACTCTGGTGCTCAACTTCTTTTCAGGTGCCCAGAAACAGACCCAGCCCCTGTAACTTTTTTCCTTACATGACAAACCCATCCTGTCCTGCAGAGCGCAGCGGATCCTGCGCCGGACCGGCTGCAGATTCCTGTGCGTGCTGCAGGGCTGGGATCCAGCCAAGAGAGCAAGAGGTCCCTGACCAGCCTTGCTTCCTAACACTTCAGGAGCAGAAACCAAGAGCAGATACAACCCAGGCCCAACAGCAGGCCCGGGGGTTAATCCATCTGTTTGTGTTATCCCAAACACCAGTTTTTAACCTTGTTTTTAATAGGGCGAAGCAATGACCTTTGCCACTTTACAGACACGTTCCCACAGTGGATCCCAACTCCCTCTTCACAGCTGTGTTTTAAAGGGCTCCATGATCCCTCTGCCCTTTATGTGTGTTAATGACTAATTTTTCTCCCTTGTCAACCCAAAAATCGATCACTTGACTAAACAGAGCCAGGAGCCCCGCTGCATGCGACAGTCTCAGGTAAAACCCCGCGTGGGTCTCCCCTTCGGCTGCTGTGCATCTGCGGGGGGCTGAGCCTCTCTCTGTCATTACTTTAACCCAGAAAAAGTCCTTTTTTGGGACAGAGCCCACAGAAGCAGCTCGGCGCTATAGCTCTTGGCCACGCAACCACCGACAGATCTACCCCCGGTAACCGCACTCGCTTCATGCGGCGTTTCAGAGCAGCCCAGCACCAGAAGCGTTACCCCCTCCACTGCCCTAATTGTGGCAGGGCAATCACTGTATTTTACTACTGTGTTGTCTCAGAGTTATTCTTCATATTTAAAAATAACGTCAGTCAAATCATTTGTCCCTGAACCTTGTCCTCAGTGGAGTTTGCACTGGCATTTTCCAGGCAAATAAGTGAAAGGGGAAGGAGAGCAGCTCTCAGACTCAGGAATAGGAATGAAAGCTCACAGGTAGCCCGAGCTGTCATGCGAGGGGATGGGGTGGCTCAGAGCGAGCATTCCCCTGATTCTGAAATAGGGTAATGAATCCTGCCAAGGTCACGGGCAGGGAGAGCTCATCGAAAGCAGCAGCCCGCAGAGGAGCCCGGTGGGTTGCGGCAAAAATTCTCTCCACGCACATCCCAAAAGGAGGAAACCCCAAGGTTTGCAAACAAACAGCTGCTCAAAGCTACTGTCTCCGAGCTTCATTAGAAACTAATAAAAGATCCTGTTCTGTGCAGGACGGACATTTTGCTGCCAAGAAAGTGCCACCTACTGGATCTGGCCTGCCGGGGAAGTGCAAGAACGGGAAACAAACCCAGAAAAAAATAATGCTAGAAAAATAACTTTTTTTTTTTTTCACATTTAAAAAAAAGGATATAAAACTATACATTTACAGTTATCCCAGCCACAGCCCCCTCTGATCACGCCCCCTCCGAGGCTGAATCAGCCAAACTTTTGAAGCAGATAAACTGGGGGATTGGGGGGGGGGGATGTAAAGTTTTAGGGTTTGAAAGGAGAGACTCACCGGTGCCGAGAAGCCTCTGGTGTCTCCTGCAGTCTCCTTGGCTCCTGTATGTCCTGTCCCACTTAGCCGTGCCCTCCTAGTGAAATCCTGCTGCCATTCTCCGGCAGCCCGGCTCCCTGTGCCTCCCTGCGATGTGCTCTGTCCGTGAGCCGAGTGCCCCGGCCGAGAGGATGGTGGGGAGAGCAAGGCAGAGCCCACCCAGTGCCCCAGCCCGGGGGTCCCGCTGCCTCCGGCTTCGCTCTGCCCTTTCGTCCCCGTGCCACTCGCCCCAGTTGTCTGAGAGCAGGTGACAGAGGTTTCTTGGCAGAGGAGAGAGGAGGGGAGGGATGTGGAGGCAGCGAGAGGTGGAGCTGGACCCGGAGCAACAGGTTACTGTATAACCAGGAGCCGGTGGCCCCGGCGCAGCGGCTGCATCCCCGTGAGGTGCGGGGGCACCTGGGGCCTTCGCCCGCTCCTGGCCCAAGGGGAGCCAGAGCCGAGCCGTGCGCTGCCCGAGGGGGACGTGTAAAACTTCAGGTTTCTTCCGCCAAAGAACATTTCGTGCCCAAGCGGGAGGTAGAAGGCAGTGGGGGGGGGGGAGGTGGGTGATGAAGGAGTGTTTTGAGCTGGGTTTTCCGTAGGCAGCGAGGGAGGGGACGCGCTGCCCCGAGCGCCTCGCGGGGGGAACAAGGCACCTTTTGTGCAACCTGGCGCCCTTCTCTGCAGCTCCGCTGGTTGTTTTCCTCCGGTTTTGCTCTCGCCTGCTCCCTCTGCCCTGACATCTGCAGCGGGGAAAGATGCCGCGAGGTGGACAAAGAGGGCAGAAAGTTCTCTCCCCACGTCCCCAAACCAGTGGGGGGATGAGGAGAGGAGCCCCCACCAGGGTACTGCATGGCACAGCTCTGTGCCCCCTCAGGGTGGCACGGCCATAAATCCCCTCTTCTTGCCCCAACTCCTCAGCTGGTGGGAGGTAGCAGGGCTCTGCCCCACGTCTCTGCCCCACGTTTCAGCCCCTGGCACTGGGCAGAGCCAAAACGCAGCTTTGGCAGAGGGTTACGGCAGGAAGGGGGCTGTGGTTACTTAAACCACCTTTGGGAGGACTGAGACGAGCAATTGCTGTGGCACAGGGGGGAGCTGAGGGCTTGCTGGCCTTTGGCACCAGGCAAGGCTTTGGTAGCGGCACCGTGCCACCCAAGGAGGAATTGCTCCTCGGCTGGAGGTGCTCGTTGCGGGCTCTGCTCTGTTGACTGCTGCGGGCAGGACCCTGCCTTTATTCACACACGTGTGCCCACGCGCTCTGGCGGGGATGAGCTCTAAAAGACCATTTTGGCCATAGTGCAGAGCATTCCCATGCTATTGCAGTGCTGTGTCGGAACTCCCCTGCGGCTGTACAAGCCAGATTGTCTGTACCAGCAGGAGCCAGAGCATTGCCCCTTTTCACCTGGTACCAGGAGAGACACTCTGAAAGCAAAAGCAGCTTCTGGCAGTAAGGAACCAAGGTAGGACTTGAGCATCGCTCCTTGCATTGTGGCGAGTGCTCTCGCCATCCCTATGCATTACCCTCATGCTCTCTGAAAGGGTTTCTTTAGAAAACAAACCTCAGTCTCCTCTCATTTTCCCTTGCTGCTCCTCTCTTGCTCGCCAAAAACCAGATGGAAATTTCAAAGGATGGTAAGGCTTCTGTTGCCAGAATACATTGAGGATGTTTGGGTTGTGCTCTGGGGTCTGCCCTACTGCAAGCTCTGTGCTGCTGAGTGTGTGGTTTGGGGCTCGGAGGGACGCTGCTCTCTGGGAAACAGTCTCTCGTGTGGGCAGACTATTTCTTTCAAAAAGTGCCTAGTTTCATCTGTCTTAAGACTTAGTTTTTAAACATTTTTTAAATTGATGGGATTAGCTCATGGGCTGAGGATCGTTAAGCTGGAAAATACCAGCTGAGTTCATGGGTGTTATGGCAGTGGTAGTGTGTGATCCATCTGGTTGGCGGATCTTGAAAAAATGGAGCTTATTAAAAGATTTTATTAAAGTGGACGTGCAGCACAGACCCCCCCCTCAGCCCTCCAGTGTGTGTTGAGCCCATGGCACATGGATGATAGACGCCACCCGCCACCGGCCCTAGGAAGCTGCAACTCCAGCAGAGATCAGAGAAATACAAAGACGCTTCCACCACGAGACGCGAGCCTGGAGGAAGCCCGGCCTCCTCAACACGGTGCCTGTCAAGCTCCCCGTCGTGGTGGTTTCCTCAGTGCCAGCTGCACCACGGGGGCTCGTGCTCAGCTCTCTGTCTGGCCCACGGCCGAAGCCATGCGGCAGAAACGCCCCCGGTGAGTTATCGTGGGAGGAATGCTGCTGGGTGAGCTGGACGGGCAGGGGGAGAGCCAGCTCCCCAAAGGACAGCTTAGATTATCAGCAGCTCGGTTTTGGCAGCAGAATGACCTCTTCCGCTGTGGGGAAATGTGATCTGATGCTGCTCAGCGTAACACACCCACCCAGCACCCCGTCATCCTCCTCGCCACAGTGTCAGCGTGATCCTGGGGGCATCTCTGTGCATGCAAACACAGCCGGCCTTGGGAGAAGCAGCATTTGGAGACTGCCAACCACACCACCCAGGAGGGGAAGGGATATCGGTTCCAACAGCAGGAAAACACGGTGGGAACGTCCTGGCAGGCCTTGCAGCTGAAAGGTTTTGTGCAAGAGAGCCTTACCGCTAAAAATGCGTCAGCTGCCACTGGGGCGTTCCAGTGGGACTGCTGGGCTGGGCTCACTTTCCCGGGATGCAAACAGGTAGTTGGAAGGGTATTGTTGGAGAAGCTATTTAATGTTTCAGGCACTAACTGCTTGTTATCTGGCAGTTTCGGCTCTGCGTTTATTATGAAAATAGGCACAGCGGGCTACCGTGAGGTGCCATGCCCCATAGGGAATCTGACTGCTGAGCAGAGGAGGGAACTTCTGGGCAGGAAAGAAAACCACAACTGAGCTTAATACAGCTTCCTTGCAACATCTGGTGCTGGTCAAAGTGGGGCAGAGGCAATAAGCCAGACGGGGAGTTACCCTGCTGCACAGTGGCAGTGCCTGCACACCAGCTCGCTTGGTTCCCACACGCAGAGCCGGAGGAGCGCACATCCTCAGCCTCTCTCCTTCTTCCACGGCTCAAAGACGTTCAAAACTGGGATGAAGGCAGCTGTCACCGCAGGAATGCAGCACTTCGGTTGCATTTTGGCCTGTATGTTGTCTCTGCCTGCTGTGGAACACGGAAAAGGCAGAAAAGCTTTGGACCAATAAAGCCCCATCTCTCAAAATATCTGAGCGTGAAATGCCAGGAGGCCGACTTGCTTCTCGGGATCAGCCTTTTAAATCAGGTTGGCGGCAGACACCCCTCTGATGGCTTGAGAACAAAGACTTCTTCCTTGCAGAGTAAACAACACCCAAACCCAGCTCCTCAAAATATGTGTTCCTCTAAATTTTTAATGCCATTTTCATCCAACTTGCTCATCCTGTTTCAGAAGGGCTGGGCCTCATAATTAAAAGCTCCAGCAATCTTATGTCTGGCAAATGTCATCAATGGCTTTACTATGCTGTGCTCTAGCTTCTCTGAGCAGTGGGAACAGTTTGGAAAGGAAGTTGCTGGTTAAAGAAATGCTCTGAGGTCAGGGCCTAAATCACTTTGGTCTTTGTTGGTACAGCACAGAGAGAAGCTGTCACGAAATCAGTCACCAGCATAAATGACAATTCCCATTCAAACCCTGGAAATACCCGAGGTGGAGGGGTTGTCTGAAGCTTCTTTCTTCTCCTACATCCATCACAGAGTGAGGGACTGGCACCAGTGGAAGTATCTCAGTATCTGAGCATCTAATCAGAAGAAGTCCCTGGACAATTTTATCTTGGAATTGGATGAACGACGTGGAGCTGTCCTGCCCTTCTGAGGGTGCAGGTCCAGGTTGGCATCAGCCGACCCCCAGCAAGCACCAGTGGTCAGTCTGCAAGCCATCAGGCTCTGAAACAAGCCTAAAAATTGGTTTGTCATCATGTACTTACCCACTGCAGCCTGTAAGCGAGCATTATCAGTCTCTGTTAGTTCTCATTTACCATCTAGCTGATGTTGTGAGGCCATTAGGGACCAGCGGGCTCATTACGGAGAGTGCTTTCTGAAGCTTGAGGAGGTGGCTGCTTTTCTCTGCGCGGTACAGCAGACTGTCCTGAACTCATATTATGCTGTGGGGTTAAACAGAAGCATGGCAGCCATCAACCCATTAACACCTTCACCAGAACAGCCGTTTCTCAGGACTGCTTTCTGCATGAGATCCATTTTTACAATGCAGAGTCCAAAATGGCTGTAGGTCAGTAGCTGAGGTGGTGGTGATCTGTGGTGGGGACTCAGTTAAACATTTCAGGGTAGGAACACCGTCTGCTAACTTTACTAACATGTCGTGTATCTGCCTACACTCTAGGTCTTTGCTACCTCTAGTTGTGCTAATATTTTGTATTTTGTCTGTAGTAAGCACCATTAGATGGAAGGAAGGTAAAGGGCAGAGGCTCCAACTTGAAGTCAACATGTGTGACTCCATCTGCTGTACCACCTACATTCAGGTAAAAAAAAAAAAAAAACATTCAACTTCGCAGAGTTTCCTTTAAAACCTGTCAGACTTTCTATTTCCAGACCTCTGTATAAGGCAGGTGTAAACAGATACCAGGAAAATTTGTTCTTTTATTTGTACGCATACAGAAAGGGCTTTCGCTTGGAATGCATTCATCATTACCAGGGTAGATCCAGGTAGGTATGTTTGTCACTCTTCGTAACAAGTATGCGATGAGTACATTCCGTTATGCCAAGCAAATCTGGAAGAACAAATGGGTGGGTATTTGATTTGTGCAGCTTAAGCCCAGAAACATTTGGTCATTCAGTTTACTGGCTGCTTCTTCGCACTCAGTTCTGCTGCTTCACTGTCTTCATGGGTGCAACCTTCCTCCTGCTGAGCAGCAAAGGGTTGTTTGTGCCGCTGACTAGAACAGGATGAGAATCTGGCCCGAGGAGATTCATGCCAGCATGAAATGTTTTGGTTTTGACTACTGGGCGGTGTGACGTGGCCAGAAGCTGGTGTTACCTGGCCTTGGAACGGGCTCCCCCAGCTATGACTGAAGGATGAAACTGGGTGCTTCTCTATCTTTGTTCCCTCCTGCCACCACTGGCAAGAAAAAAGCGATGTGGCTGAGGCTGTGCTGGGTCTATACCACTGTACTTTCAGCCCTTGGCTAGTGTAAATTAGCGCAGACCTCAAACACTCTTTCCCAGCGCAGGAGCATGGCCTACATACAGCTACAGCAAGATCAGAAGTTTGTTGCACACATGCAGTCTCGCCCCAGTCTCTCTTTGTGCAGCTTAGCTGTACCCTAAGATTTGAACAAAATGCTCTGCACTTCAAACACTTCTCAGATCTAACACATTATTTATTTGAATAAATAAATACAAAAATAAGAAATTCTGAATACAAAAACTGCTTGTACAAAAACCCCACAAACTCCTCAAGCTACATGTTATTGCATATTTTGATAGAGTAAAAAAAAAAAAAAATCTGAAATTGCACACAGTTCTTCATTTCTGCAGAATCATGGATATAAATACATTTAATGCTAGACAGAAATACACCTGACAACATTCTGTTGGGCTTTCAAATAGGACACAAGTGTGTGTGAATGATGAATGTTTATGCTCATCTTAGGTCCGTCCTATTTAAACAAACAAACCCTCACATTACTGCCTTTGGCCTCCACATCAACAAGAACCAGCTGCCCAAACCTTACCGCTCAGCTCTCCAAGTATGAGCAAAACTCAATTCCACTCTCTCCCACTGGGATAAATCAGGTACTGCCCTACTAAAGTCAGGGAAATTACCACTGGGGTCTGAAAACACAAATGAGAGCAGAAGATGTATAATAAAGCAAAATTGTGCCCTGACACACAGAAGTGTATGTGGCAAGGCAGAAATGAGTCCATGCTATGCTGGCCTGATTCACTTCTGTGTCACTTTGGTTGTACGTTGCTGCCAAGCTGTGAAAACTCATGCAATCTCAATGACACGTCGCTGTATGATGCATTGGCTACTGTTCCGTGTTGGGAGTGAGCATTTAGTATCGATTTCTGACGAACATCAGGCATTTTTGCTGAATCATCTCTGGTGTTTGCCCATACATATGCTAATTAGTGAGATAGCATAACACAGCTGCAATATTTATTATCTTATGGTATCTTACCTACCATCTGGGGAGATCTCTGCCAAAAAAAATAATTTAAGCAGGAGAAAGATTTACAGATTTTTTATATGCAAAAGAATCAAATCTTTGAAATGTAAAAAGCACTCTTTAAAGGAAGAAATATGTTAAAAACCTGCTGTGCCACATAGCTAGGTTTTATCCAACAAAGGCAGCAATAGCCAGGACCTGTAGTACTGACTCAAGCCCATATGTGAAGAGAAGAACGGCGTTTATAATGACATCTGCTTTCAGCACGTAAGTTTGCCATATCAGGAAGTACACAGACAGAATCACACTTCCGACCGTTATCACAAGACTGAGCCCTAATGGAGCCTCTTCTTCTGTCAGGTTTCCCTTTGAACCTTGAAGGAAACAAAAAGCTGGTATGAATCTTTGATTTCTTATGACGATGTCTCAAGCCCCAAGTCTAGAGTTTTCCTGTTCTAAAAGGGCTCTATTTCTTACAGTTCAGAGTATAAAGAAATACTGGCCTGAATGAAGGCACTGTCAGTAAATCTAAGAACCAACCCAAACACCAATGGACAACCAATTTCTTGCTGACTGTTAAGGTAAATAAAGGGCAACCAGTTGACACTCAGAGTCAAGACGCCAACCTTTTCTTACTACAGTAATCAGTTCTGAAGTTGCAGCTATTCTGATTACTCATTCTGACCCTCTTCTCGGTCAAGCACCAGATTTTCCCCCAGTGCCCCTCCAGCCCCACACCTAGCGTGACAACTTGGTGACTGCGGGGCACACTTAAGGATATCCGATATTGACTTTAAAATCTTATGCAACAGAGAATCTTCTATATTCCCTGGTAATCTATTCCTATTTCAAATTACTATCATTATGAAGAAGCTGCACTTATTTTTTCTTGCATCTTATTTCTGAGCTCGTCTTGGTAGATTTTAACTACATGAAACTTGAAATTTGTTTTTTTTTTTTTTTATTTATCCAACTGCTCCAAGCAAATATATGCAGAGTGCTTTAAGGCTAAAAATTCACCCCTACAGCAACTCATCAGAATTCAACAGAGACCCACCTTGTGTAAATGTCTTAGATATATCTAGCACAAATTTAAATAGTAATATTTTGTAGTAGTAGCAATACTTTAATTGTAAACCTTGCTTAAAAAAAAAAAAAGGACTTTATGAAATTACAGCTAGCTCTTGTGAGTGGGCAGTAGGATTCCAAATGGGTCCTTTATGCTGTTCAGGCATAGTGAAAGGAAGATGTTGGAACTGCTGTGTGTCTTTAGAAGGAGTGAAAGAAAAAGCTTTAGTCCCAGTAGGCTGCTCAGGGACATCCTTAGCATTACCTGCTCCACAAGGCTCCAGCCATTTAGCTACTTTTGTACATTGCTGGAGCAGCTGAAAGAAGCTATACCGCCTCGGTGAATGGAAATCTCTGTTTCAACATGTTCACTCTCACAAGTCACGCTCACTTTTAAACAGCGCAGCAGCATTCCTGCTGTCCCAGTTATACTGCTTTCTGACAACCCTGCTTTGTTTTCCAATGGCGTTATAGATCATACACCATAGGAGAGCAAATTCTATTTGACCCTCTGGCCAAATATATTGATCAGTCAGATAAAGTTTAATGACATAAATGAACAAGACTCCAAAAATCTGCTTGTCTGCTACATTAGCACATTCTGACACACGCTCGGTTTCAGAATGATTAATGGTTAGAGACTATATTCCACTGAAAAGGCACAGTGATAACATGACATACCCAAGTATAATCGGAGTGCTTCCAGAATGGCCATAATGAAAAGCAGCGTAAGATCAGGAGCCAAAAAATTATCTGGATAACTGAAAACTTGACCTGTAAAATAGCACAGCATAAATAAGCCAGAAGAATACAGTGGGGATACCGACAAGACACACGCAACTCATAACCATGCAGCCTAATTCTGGTTAGAATGCATGCAACTTACTTTTATAAACAATCATCGCAAGAGTCGCCAAGAAGTAAAAGATGTAATAAAACCCGTTTATATAAAGTAGAATCTGTAAAGGAACGGATGAGAGCTGATAACTGCTGTTAAGGATTTCTCGTAGTAATGAGGTGGGATCCATTTCATAAAATAACCACTTCCTAAGTAACCTCAAAACATACTGTTGTGCCTTGTTATACTAAATGAATCAACTATGACTGGCATATTGGGTAGGTTTCAGAAAGTAACTTGAGATCACAAACGCCAGGAGCTAGGACAACAGCTGGCTGTTTCAGGCTTGGTTTTCATTCCTTTTTTAATATTTTTTTTTTAATTTGGTTTGTAGTGGGGTATTTGTTAGCCTAAGGAAATGAGCTGTGTGTGTGTGCACGTGTACATTTCCCCAGACTTCTATACCTGTTAGTCAGCTCAAACCAGGTTGACAGACGGTTGGCAGACTCCAATATATCAAATTCCTCTATGTTTTTGAGAATAGGTGGCTCTGTGAAGCAGACAAGCCCTATTACTGCCCACACGATGGAAAGTCTGAGAGCTGAGCTCAGCCTTTGTTATGTGCCTGAGAAAGGCCATAAGCTCAACTTTGAGATGTAAATTTGTACAACAGACTTCCTTAACTCACTGCTCATAAAACAAACTGTTGTATAGTATAAGGCGATAGTTAGCTGTAGTTATTTATATCTGTGCGGATCCACTGCCAAGGTATTTGAGACCTCCCGAATCCTTAACACACCCTCGGAATGCCTCTGAAAGGCAAGGAACACAGCAAGCACCGAGGTACAAATAGGGAAAAGTTACTTACAGGCTCGGGACAGATTCATCTCACCTGCAGCCATCCCAAGATGATAACCATCATAAAGTTATGCCTCTGGTCTGAATTAATCACCTGGGCTCCCCCTGGAGACAGCTGAGATGAGCAACTTCATAACCAAGCAGCTCCTGATTGCAAAGGGATAAGTTACCATCCCACCTCTCTGACTACATAAGCATTTAAATGCCTGGTTTATATGAGATAACTAATAGATGTCTTCAAGAGCCCGCCCACTCACCCCCACAGTCAGTACAATTCCTATATAGCAGGTACCACACACTGACGGAATCATTTTCTCCTGAGGCACAGCAGCACGTTATTAATGCAATACATAAAACACACAAAGGACATCCTGGGGCTCACCACCACATGGAGAAGTTGGAATGTGACTCAAGGAGTCTAGAAAGTTTGGCCATTCAGAGGTATTTCTGATAAGTAAATTACACCAGATGCTTTTCTTAGTCTTAAATAATACAATGCAATTCATACAAGGAAGGTATCAGTACAGGTTTCGTTATTTCCGGCTGTCTTTCTATACTCGGAGCATTCTTTATCCCCTCTTCTCTCCCCAGCCCTTCTCAAATACCCTGAGATTCTCTAAGCAGGGATTTCATCCCAGGCATCCTTTATGGGAACGACCCATCCGGTTTTTGAAGGGAGCACCCACCCACATGCAGCAGATATATTCCAGTTCCCAGAGAATCTCATTTTATTAAAACAGAACCAGGTTTTTGTGTTTTTCCAGTTGAAGGAGGGTGGAGCAAAAAAATTACTAGGTGGGTTCTAAGCATGGAAATCTCTGAAGAGAAGGGTGTCTCTTCTTAGGAGGTTACTTAGATCTTGGCAAGAGTAAAGGTTGGGTGAATTAATATGAAAGAAGAGGAAGTACTACTGAAAGCTGCTTTTACTGCCTCTTGTCAGCTGTCTGTGAGGTGTGCTGCATGGCACTTGGGTCTGTGAACCCACAAATACAATTTTTAGCCTTGCTTCTTAAGTCAGTGAGAAGTTATGAGATCAGAAAATGTGTCTGCCAGCCCTCTGTCAAGACTGGGAGATGGGTTAGAGGGGTTTGTGCAGGAATGGGACAAAATCTCAGCAAAAATCCCCAGCTACAAAAACCACCTTCCCTTGGAAGAAATGCTTTATCTGTTTTGCTTCATATGGATGGTGCTGACGATGGAAGACTCACAGAATAACACTAAAATAACATTGTGCAGATTTATTAGGCAGGAAGAGATGAAACTTTTGCAGCTGATTTTCTTGAAGATGCCTGCATGTGAGGGATGAATGGTACAAAAAGGATACAACTGATGAAGTTCTTCCTTTCCGTTGAAAAGAAAAAAAAAAAAAAGAGCAGAAAATCAGTCTCAATATTTACCAAAAGCACTGCAGCAACATTCAAACCACTGATGTTACTAGCAAGGCTAAGCGTGGTTGTAGAAGTTTTTATCTCTCAGTTCACTGCAAGACTTAGGAGACTTTTTTTTTTTCCTCAGATCATGCAGTTCAGGTTCCAAGAGTAACTTTTTCAAATACCTGAACTCTAAAGTAATCTGGGGAAATCCCTGCTGTGAAAAGTCACTTTCACCAAGACACGCAGCTCTTTCAAGATGTAAAGAAGTACACAGAACTCGTTCATCCTGTCCTTTCCCAGCAGATGACACTTCATCCCCTCTAACTATGCAGGAACAAGGGAAACATGCAAAGGAACCAGAATGTAACACTTGCTTTTAAATTGTGAGAGGCAGCACAGAACACAGGGCTCCCCGCTTCCTCTAAAATAACACCCTTCCAAACCAGTTTGCTTCAGAAGCAGCCATTGCATGTAAAACCCTCATGTGCTCTGATCACCCACAGACCCGACACAAAATACAAGTTAACAGATACGTTTACTCTTTTCTTTCCAAAACCTCAAACAAAATTCCCTTTCAACATGATGGCAACAACCTATTAAAATACTTCTTAATTAACTCGTAGCAGTCTCAGCCTGTTTCAGAGGCAGGAAGAAAGCAAAAGTTACAACCCCTGCTTCATGGAGAGCAAAACCGCCTGTGGAAGGCTATTCCACCCGTCTTCTTGAAGACATCTCATCATCATTGAATCAGCAGGACGCGCTCACCTCACTACCTCCATCCCTGGGCTTCTTGAGGTTAATGTCCCCGTCACCTCATAGCTTTATGCACTTAGGACCAAATTAATCCCCACTAACTTTAGGCACCCAATTAAGCTATCCAATTTGGGAACACAGTGGAAATAGGCAAGCAATTTTAGGTGATTCATATTGTCTATGACTTGAAATGCCTTTGGGCATGCTGCATCTCCTCTCCATTTTCTGTGAAGGGAGCATAGGCTCCTACCAGACCGGTCCCTTCACTTGGCCAAAAAGCGTTTTGATAAATGCTTTCTTTCTTTTTGTGGATTGCAGTTAAAGGTTTTATCATATATCTTGTTTTGCCATGCCTAATGGTTAAATATGTGCTCGCATTTACATCTCAGTGAAACCCTCACATGAAAGTAATGCCTTGTATCAGGACTATGCATTTCCTGTCTTGCTCAGGACTAAGGAGATGTCTCCAGGTTCAAGTTATTCCCAGCTGTGAAATGGGGTGTTAAGGTAAAACACCACAGCTGCATGTGCAGACATGTTATCGTTCTACAAGAGGCGTCCAGAGATGGAGCTCTGCCTAAAGAGCAGCAAATATAACCAAACATGAGGCGTACCAACGTATCATCACCCACTCATCAGCCCCGCGGCCACGGTGCCAGGGGGATAACTGCAGTAGTACGGTTTTATCGTATGGGCAACCTGAAACGTTTTGAATTCCCTAACGGCAGCTCCCTGCATTTATTTGTATATTGTAAAATCTTTTTCCACAGGAGGGCACTGACCACATTCTTGCATCTGCTCCACGCACAGGTTTGCAGGCACTATTGTTTAGAATATGCTGCCTCCCCGTGAGAGACAGAGGACATTTCACACAGGTTAAACACTGAAACCTCACAATGTGAAAGTGATACTGCGCTTTAATAATTATTATTGAATATATAACTAAAATTGTATATTCAAATTAAAACTGTGGGTTGATAATCCCAGCAACCTGAGACCACCTCACTGCTAGAACTACCAAAGCCTGCACTGCTGCTGGGGCATTTTGAAATTGAATGTGAGAATTCTGGCACCTGAGAAGAAGCAGAACAGGAATTTTAAAGCATTTACACGAAGCACGCAGACTTGCGGCAGCAAGAAGGGCATTCTGCATTTGTAACAGTGACTTTTGCTGCACGCGGGCTGGCACCTCATTTCTGCCTATTCTAAAGCTTGCAGGGTCCGAAAGAAAACAAAACGTAACACTAATTGTTTCCGGTGCAAGTTCCCATTAAAGCACTCATACAGCCCTTCTGTCAGTGCTTTAATGAAGCGTGCTAACTCTTCAGGTACCTGGGATGAGTAGGGATCGCAGCCCAAGCCTCCCCCCCAGGTCACCTCCTTCCTGGAGGCAGAATACAATCAGTTTTCTTTAAAAAAGGAAAAAGTATGTGATTTTTGTTTGTTTGTTTGATTTTAGTGCCAGAACTGTATTAAGGGCATGCAGGCAGCCCCATCTGCAGTTAAAATCGCCCGGTGCGATGATCGCAAGGCAAAATTCTCGCCTCCTTCAGGCTGCTGTTCTGCCCCCGTGGGCCTCCCCTCCCGCGGCGCCATGTCGTGACTGTCGCGACACGGCCTGGGGCTAGGAGAGCCCTCCCTCCGCCAGGGCCCCCTCCCGCGGCCTTAACAACGGCGGGAGGAGTAGGGAAAGCACCGGGCACAGGCCCCGTATGGAAGGGGGACGGGGGAAGGCCCCGAGCGGCGGAGGGCCGGCACCGCTCACCTCGCCTGGCCGCCGCCATGTCAGCCGCCCGCCCCCAGCGGTCCTCCAGCGTCCCGGCAGCCCCCGCGCGGCCCCGCCCCGCCCCTCGCTCTTCGGCTGCGATCGGAGCGTTCGGCCCGGTTCGGTCGCTTTCGGGCGGCTTCGGGCAGTGCCCGTTCGGGCGCCGCCGTTCGGGCCGGCGAAGGCGTTCGGAGGAGGTTCGGAAGAGCTCGGCTTTCCTCGCGACCGCCTCAGCCGCCTTCGGGCGAGATCGGAAAAGACTCGAGCGGGTTCGGGATTCTTCGACTCCGCTGGCCGGACCGCTCGGGGACTCGGCCCTGTTCGGGCGCGCTCGGGCGGGGAGCCCGAGCTGTCAGGTATCGCTTCGGGCCGCGGCCTCGGCCGCGTCCCGCCCTGGGATTGGCCAGCCGGCAGGCAGCGCGGGCCTCGCTCGTCGGGAGCCATCGGACGAGGCCCGACAACGCTCGGCACGCTTCGGGTCCCCTCGGAAGCGCTCGGCCCGCCCGAGGGGAGCACGTTCGGAAACGCTCGGCTCAGCTCGGAACCGCTCGGCCGCCCTCCGCCGAGCGCCCGAGTGGCCTCGGGGGGACCCCCCCCAACGTCCCGGGGCCCTCTCGGCGGGGGTCGGGGCCGCTCGGGCGGGCTGGGTCCCGCTCCCCCCCGTCCCCCAAACCCTCCCGGGCCGCCCCGCATGGAGGACGCCGACTCGGCGGCCAAGCAGCTGGGCTTAGCGGAGGCGGCGGCAGCGGCTGCCGCAGTGGCGGCGGCGGCGGCCGCGGAAGGACCCGAACAACAACAACAACAACAGCAGCAGCGGGGGCCGCCACAGCAGCCGCAGCCCGCGGCCTCGGAGGCGAAGGCGGAGCGGCGGCAGGAAGAGGCGGCGCGGGTGACGGCCGTGACGGTGATGGCGGCGGACGCCCAACACCTCGAGATGGCGGCCGGGGCCCTGCCCAGCGCCGACGAGGCCGCCGCCTTCGCAGGTCAGGGCGGGCGGCAGCGCGCATGCGCAGCTCCCCTCACTCGCCCCCCCACACGCACACCCCCGGCGGCGCCTCAGTGAGGGGCGGACGGGGCGGTGGGTGTTGCTGCTGCCCCTTCCCGCTCGCTGCGGTGTCCGCAGTTCTGTTGCTGAGGGGATCCGATGAAGTTTATTGCCCCTGGTAACATGGTGAACAAGTCCCAGGTTTACGCTAAAGCTGTGCTGTAGAAAGTTGCACCGGCTTCACACTACGCGCAGTTCTCACCCCGCAAAGTGAAAGGAGCGGGAGCCTCCCGTTGGTGTCTAAAGTTATTTTGACCCTGTGTGCAAATCTCCCACTTAAAAGTGCCCTGAAATATGCAGAATTCTGGAAGCATGCTCTGGTAACGCAGGTAGTATCAGACCCCGCAGTACCTGGATCGTTATCTCCTTGTACACATGAGCTTCAGTGTTGTTTTTTTTCACTTTTACCCTATGCAAGGTGTGGAAGAATCCCTGGTTTTAGGTAGGCAGTCAGATGTGGTATATATCATATCCAAGTTACAGCCAAATGTTTAAGAGTTTTTGACTGGATAAGGTATATAGGTAACAAACAGTAGTCTAAAAATTAACGTGTCAGAGGCACGGTCAGTTCTTATTTTGATGCTTGCCAGTCACCTTTTTTAATAAAAAAATCACCTTTTTTTTTTTTTTTTTTTTTTTTTTTAGCAAAGAGGGAGTATTCATTTTCCACTTAGTACATCACATACTGATGGTACTGTTACGTTCTCAAGGAGGTTAAAGCATGTTGGTGTTCTAGCGGTAGTCTGGAGGTGTTCAAGGCCAGGCTGAATGGGGCTTTGAGCAACCTGGTTTGGTGGGAGATTTCCCTGCCCATGGCAGGAGGATTGCAACCAGATGGTCCTTATGGTTCCCTTCCAACCCAAAGCATTCTACGTTCAACCCAAAACTTAATAAAAATCAGAGTGATTGGATTTATAACGACTTAAAGGTGTCATGAAAAATTAAACAGATGCTCAATATGAAAGAATAAGGAAATGCAGTTATATCTTTTGATGTTTAACTGGTAATCGGGCTCCCTGGACACAGCAGAATTTCTGATTTATGTTTCAGAAGTCACCACAGTAACAGTAGCCAACGTCGGTGCCTCCGCAGACAATGTTTTCACCACATCTGTGGCAAATGCAGCTTCAATTTCAGGACATGTGCTGGTAAGTCTGGCCTTTCATTTGAGGGCCTTAGCAAAGTCCTACATGCTTTCTTAGTGTAAATGGAGAGCTCAGTTTGTGTGCAAGTAAGGTCAAAAATGTGTTTTCATTGCTGTATACAGGCATTAAGGCTCAAAACCATCTGCTGGTGTACATACAGGTTTTTCCTTATCACTTTGAGAATTTTTCTTTACCTTTCCATCCACATATACCCATTCTGTAATGGTACAACCTGGAACATGTAAGCTTTGAATCTGCTTGGCGTAAAGCTCAAAAACTAACCTAGTTACTGCCATATTCTTAGTGTTGTAGGGTGACTTTGAGAAGATTTGTGGGAATACTAAAATACATTGGTATTTTAACTCTATGATTTAAAACTCTTTTATTTCCTCCATAGTCTGGGAGAACGGCCCTCCAAATTGGGGACAGCTTGAATACTGAGAAAGCCACTCTCATAGTCGTTCACACAGACGGCAGCATTGTAGAAACCACGGGACTGAAGGGGCCATCAGCACCTCTCACACCAGGTATAAGGCAATCTGTTTTTGAAGTGTCATTCTCCCGGAGGGGTTGCGTTTTAATTGTGTTGCTGGAAATAAATAAAAAAAAAACCAACATGCATATTATGAAGGGACCGTTGATCCTCTCTTAACATAATGTTTCTTGTGTTTCTTGGGAGTAAAAGAAGAATATTTACTCTGGTTTTGGTTTCATAAATGTATTTCATTTTCTTATTCATTGCCCTAATCTTTGCAAGTAAGCTTCTTGAAAGAGCTCACCCTGCTGCTGGGCTATTGCATCCATCTCACCCCCAAAGGCAGATCGATCATTGTAATATTGATAATAAAAATATCAATGTCCTACTTCTGTACGTGGGTTCTTTTTAAAGGGTTCTTGCACATAGTTTTGTGTCCATTCAGGCTTTTTGCTGATATTTAATTGCCACTATGGATGGTATCTTCATTTGTTCGCAGCTGCCTTGTCAGTTTCCTTTTTGCCCACAAGATGGCATGGCAAACCTTTGGCAGGCAGTCACATTTTACAGTCTTGTCCTTTGGGAACTGTAAGATCCAGACAGCTGCAGGTTAGGAGCTGAGCATTTAGCACACCGTTAAGGGCTTGTTTCCTAACAAGCAGTTTGCTTTATTTTCTGCCATTTTCAGAATGTTACCTTCTGTGAGGAATTCTTGAGCCTGGCAGGGCAGACTCACTGCTCTAGCTTACATCGGGCATCTGCTCCAACCTGAATTTTTTGTGGTACACTGTGTAACTTGCAGCGGTTTGGAAAGGTGTCGTCTACTTGAACTGACCAAATGACATTGGTGGCCTCACCAAATTCAGTGTGAAGGTATAGTCACTGTGCCTTTTGGTTGCTGTCACCTTTCTCTTCATTTTTTTCAAAGGACCTCAATCTCCTCCTACCCCTTTAACATCCGTCCAAGAGAAAACTGGAACCAAGTATAACTGGGACCCATCTGTGTATGACAACGAACTCCCGGTGAGGTGCCGGAATATCAGTGGGATTCTGTATAAGAACAGACTTGGCTCAGGTAAAAGTGGCCATCTTGTGTGACGAAGTATGACATGATGGCTCCTTCACTTCATGCACTTTTCTTATAATCAGATTACCTTGAAGGGCCAGTCATGAAGAAAATAAGGACATTTTCATAGCCAGCCTAGTCCCATGAGTATTCTCACGTGTTTTGCCCTTTTGTTTCCTTGCTCTTTCTTCAGAGGCTTTTTAACTTTTTTCTTCAATCTGTGAAGATACAGCCTGCTGTGCAGTGAGTCTTCCTGATAGTCATCTGACTCTTCTAATGTTCTTTTTGTGGACCTCTCAGAAGTAAAACCGTGTCTCTACAAAGCTCTGTAGAATCCCTGCTGGATTGGAAAGTAGAGAGCTTGTCTCCTAATAAGACTCCTAAGTTGTCTTAGCCCCTTCTCTTCTCTTTTATCTCTGTGGGAAAGCTGAAGAAGCGATGGCAGAAATTGCCACAAGCCTGACTGCACTGCACAGCATTTGCTTCATGGAAAGAGAGTTTTCATCATGACCAGAAGGATTAGAAATTTAACTGAAAATTAAGGATGGGCTTATATTCATGATGGTTATCCAAGAAGGACTTATCCTTCTTGTGGATGAGTAGTTTTTTCTAGCCTGTTTCAATATTGGTGAAGCACAAAGTTGGAACTCACGCGATCGTTGTCACAGCCAGGATAGTAAATGGGCACGGTTATCCTAGAACAATGAGAAACAGCAGATGGGCATAGTTGGTAGTTACTGTAGGTTAGCTGCTGTTTTGTCCAGCAATTTTGGTATTTGCTTCTTTACGAAAAGAGCAGAATAATCCTTGACCTTTACTAACATTTTTTTTCTTCTAATTTAATTCAGGAGGCCGTGGCAGGTGCATTAAGCAAGGGGACAACTGGTACAGCCCCACTGAATTTGAAGCTATGGCAGGACGAGCCAGCAGCAAAGACTGGAAGAGGAGCATCCGCTATGCTGGGAGACCGTTGCAGTGCCTTATTCACGTAAGGTTAAATTTGTTTCCTCCTTTCTGCTGGAAGGGGCAGGGAGATTTGGGACTGAGTCTGTCAGGCACAGCAGTCCAAGCTTTGCATGGTACCTCTGCAGAGTTGTGTGATGGTGTTGTGGGGTGATTCAGAAGCAACGTGTTGATTTGGTTGAGGGGAGATGGCCTTTTTTTTTATTGTTTAGGGCCCATAGGGGGAAACGGTTATGTCTCTCCGGGAGCTGCCTGGCTCTTCAAGCAAAGTACAGGCATGCTCTCACTGGTTTTGGTGACTGATGCTGAATTTGTAATCTTCCAATTTCAGGATGGGATTTTAAATCCTCACGCTGCCTCTTGTACTTGTGCTGCCTGCTGTGATGACATGACTCTGGTGAGTTGTAGGTTTTATATCCATTAGTTTAAAAACAATTCATCAATCAAGCTGCCACAGCCATCTCTGAGCAGGTCATGAGTGGCCCAGAAACACTGACAAGTACTGTGGTCACAGCAAGCTTTGTCCATGCTTCATACAGATACAAGACAGGGAACTGCTAGTGCTGTTGCAGCAGCCTCTGATGTTCATATCTGCCCCTCACTTTAACCGGGTAATAGTTGTTGCTGGTTTTCTCTCTTTTTTTTTTTCCTAAGTAATATATTTATGTAAAATGCCTTTGCGGGGATGTCAAAGCTATTAGTGTTTTCCGACTTAAATTCCACAATTATTTGAGCTGGAAAAAAATGTTTTTATGAGGAAGTAGTGTAATACTCCATGTTAGATCCGTATTTTCCTATTAAACTGCTTGCTTTTTTTAAAAAATTACGCTAAAGTCATGAAAGCACAATCATTTAGCTTCACCTGAAGTACTGTTTTGTACTTTTTTGGTGTGAATTGAATCATTTGCTCATTGTCTAGACCTGCTTCCTGTCTTCCTCTCACTCTTGTTCCCTTTCCTTCCACCACTGTGGATAGTTGTCAGTTGTTTGCCCAGTTTTGCTTCTTATGTAATGGTGGGAAGAGGCTGAATCTGTGCCTCTTCAGCTGAGTGGAGCTAAATGCAACTTTTTATTCACAGAGGTTTTTTTTACTTTGGAGCTACTGCCATAGAATTTTTTTGGTCACTTGTTGCAAACCATGTATCTTCCATGGGAATATGTACTGCATGACCTTAGCTGCATCTGGAGAGATTGGAGTAAACCCCTAGTCCCCAAAGAAATGCCTTAGCTAATGTCCTTTCCTCTTTCTTTTTTTTTTTTTTTCACAGAGTGGCCCCGTACGACTATTTGTACCATACAAACGGCGAAAAAAAGATAGTGAAATGTCTGCAAATACTGTGAAGAAGGAATCCTCCAAAAATATCACTCTGCTTCCTGCCACAGCTGCTACTACATGTAGGTTTTTTCTTGTGGTAAAAATTGCTTTCCTTCTTTGAAGAACTGCCAGACTAGATATTTTGTGTCTTATCAGTAGCCCCATGAAATTATCCAGCTGAGAAAAATCATCTTATTTTTTGGCACTACTTCCTTATCATTGGGTAGTTTTATTGGCTCTTTTTCTTTAGCCAGTATCCCTTCACCTTTTCTAGAAACTAAAGCAGTGTCTTAGTTTTAAGCATGTTAATATCCTTTTCCAGTGAGCAGTAGGCTTCATATTTTGTTCTGAGACAGGCCTGGATGATGTTTTCCCCCCTCTACCTGCTCTCGCCCTGGCAGTGCAGGGGTAGTTGTGGAGTCCTGGCCTTGATCCACAGTTTGCTTTAGGTACGCTTTTCACAAATGACATATGAGAAATTTCCTGATGTTGAGGTTAGGTTGAGGGGAAGGCTGTCTCTTTTCTGCTCTGCAGGAAATCCCCATTCTGTCTCCTGAGCTTGGGTTTTGTCCTTTAGTAGCCGGTGAGGGCTATGTAATAAGATTTGTGCTATTTCTTGAAATGCGTAGAAAAGTAGGCTCTAAGCAACTGTAATGAAATCCACAGCCTGAAAGTCGCTAATGAAGGAGGCAGAAGGTGACACTTTCATCTGCAAATTCCTCTCAAACAATCAGGACACGCTTTGTTACTTAATGTTTTTGGTTGTCAAACCATCTGTATGAGAACAGAAATTAATTTGCAAGCTAGTCCAGCTCACACGTTCCCTGTCACATTCATGTGTCCTCCTGCTCTCATCACACTAGCATCATCTGGACGGTAACATTACAAAGTGAATTGAGGAGGAAGCTACAGAAATATTAAAAAGAACTGAGCAGGCCAAAAGCAAGATTAGATTACTGGAAACAGCAGGGAGAGAAATACATAAAGATTCTGTAGAGGTTTTTTTTTTTTTTTTCCATCTCCCCAAACAGCTTTAATCTATATTGGTTCATTAATGTCAGCTGCTGGGAGGTTGCATGTTTGCTCATGCTAGCACTTGGAGAGAGCAGGACTGTTTATTTTGGTAGCAGCCACATCTTTCACCAGGAATGAAACTGTAGCCTCGATGTCTTATAACTGAATTGTTTGTAAAAACATCCTTCAGACTGAGCAGTGTTTCACAGAATCAGACCATTACCAATTAGTGTTGCTGGATTAATCCTGTTTAAAAAAGGTTTTAAACATTTTAGAGCTGCACTGGTATGTTCATCCGAGTGTATTTTGTGACATGTTCCTTGCATTGGCCAAGCAGATTGTATCACTCCGTGCAGAAAGACAATTAAACTTGTTCACCAAACTCTCATAGAATTAGTTGTAATCCACAGTTGGTGTTTTAAATCTATTTTTAAGTAGTAAGAACCACTCTGGCTAAAGTTCTATGATAAATTAGGACCAGCCAGAAACTAATGAGTTTTGTGGCAACACTGGATTTTTTAAGTAGGTGTCAAATTATTATTCACGTAATAATTGTAAAGGTGGTGATTTGGGAGGAATTACTTTGTAAGTGCACATTCTGCCCTCATATACCCAGAGAATAAACAGAGGCTTGCAGGAGGCCAGCAATACCTTCACAAGTTGAGCAGGGCTTTTCTTCCCATTTCTAGTTTTAATGGTTATAGATGTGATCCAAACTCGGCTATCACAGGCTGTTGACTGGTCTGTGAGTTCTGTGACTTTGGATGATTCAGAACAGGGATCTCAACAGCTAGACAACCAAGGCCTGAGCACTGATTGTTAATTATGAAAGTACTTCTACCATTTCCAGTCACCGTGACTCCTTCTGGACAGATCACTACCTCCGGTGCTCTGACCTTTGACCGCACATCGACAGTGGAAGCCACAGCAATTATCTCAGAAAGTCCATCCCAGGGTGATGTTTTCACAGGAGCCACTGGTAAGGGTTCAGGTGTATGTCTGCTTGCCATCCATAAGAAGCAGAAAAAAAGGGTTTGGACATCCCGTTCCTGTAGCAAGCAGCATTTTGTATGCTGCATGAAGGATTTATTTTTAAAGAACATACACAGAGGCTATACATAACCTTCTGTTCTTTCTTTGAAATGATTTTAACAGCTTGAAATCTTTGATCAGTTTCACAAAAGGTGTTTAAATGTTTTGTCCAGATGCTGCAGCTGCTAGTGTACACCTCTGCTGGTTTCTTTCGTTTTATGGTCATCTCTGTCATTTTTTCTTTGCTCCTTGTTTGTCCTAAAATACTGCCAAAAATAGCTGAGCATTTAAACTAAGTGAAAAGTGCTGAATAAATGCTGAAAAATGCCAGAATAAAACAAAGAAAACATAAACGTGTAACATAAATTTCAGTTCTTTCAGTTTAATTCTTATATGGGGTTGTGAGTACTGCTGGAGCAGCTGAGGGAACTAACCTACTCTGAGAACAATAGTTTGGAGTCCTTTGGTCAATGTAAATACCAAGGTGTGTGAGAAGGAAACTGGCAGTAATTTTTACAGAAGCCTTTAAAAGTGAGCACAGAGAGAGATGAAGTCAGGGCAAGGCTGCCTTGCTTGGTAGCTATGTAAAATCACTCTGTTGTTTCTCATTTGCAACCCTTAGAATTATCATACAGCATAGGAACTTTAAAAAAAAGAGGTAAAAGAAGCACAAGAAATGTCTGAAATCTCTGTTATACGATGATTTATGATGATGTTGTTCTTCTGCAGTTCAAGATACCAATGTTCAGCAGCCTTGCCGGGTCAATCACCCAGAACCTCACTATCCAAGTTACCAGGACAACTGTCAGATTTCACCTTTTCCTGAAGCTGCGCTGCCAACATCTCATCCCAAAATTGGTATGTTTTACATCTGTAATGTAAGACACGGTTAACAGTGCTTGAATTTATGTTGTGATCTTCTTTCCCACCGGAGGTAAAGGTTGAAGCAGAAAAATAAACTTAGTTGTGTTATTTTTTTTTCTTAAGATTTTTGCAGTTATTAAAATTTGGATAAACAGATTTTTTTTCCATACTTCAGGAAAGTTTTTTGCTTTGTTATTGAGAACTTTGATTTGTTGTTTTTTAACAGAGTGGTTTCCTGGGATCTTGCTTCCAAAATCATCTTTGCAGCCCCCTGACTTTCATAAGGCTTTTGCTTCAAAGTTTCTGTCACCACTTGGATGCTGTGGATAGATATTTATTTATTTAACCTTTGATCCAAGGAAACCATCTCTCCTTGCTGAGATTTAAAATTATATCGTAGAAGCTTTTCTAAAAATTGCGACATCTCTTTATGAATCCACTAATGCTAGATGCAGTTTTGAGCAGGTTTGGTGTGCTGCTCTCACATCCCAGGTCAGTTTTCCGTCCGTTAACACTGACATTTGTGCTGGAATGATAGATGCTGGTTAATAAGTGCCAGTGATGGTCTGCCCTGCTGTGGTCAAATAGGATTCTGGATGAAAAAAAAAGAAAAATGACATACAAATCAGCCCTGTTTGATAGGACAGGTTACCTTGATTATCAGGTATCTCTTCGAGTATAATTATATTACATAAACTTAATGACTTTTCTTTTGTAGAGTTGACCTATGAATTAAGTGAACTACAATGCTGTTTTAGTGTTGCATGTACTGATAGAAACCATAAGTGTTGAAGAAACTGGAATTGCAAACTTGGAGTGTTGTTCTTGTTTTATGTGTTTTAACTGAGCTTAAGGAAGACATACAGCAGGGAACAGTCTGCCCTTCTACTCCTCTAATTTCTTTGGTTCTGTAAAGTTACTTTGGTACTTACTGATATCGCTGATGTGAAGATGCAAGACAGGCAGGTTTGGATTCCCACTGAAGTTGTCAGGTATCAAAAAGATGTCACATAAATGTAGTATTCATTTGTGCAGTTGTGAAGTCTTTCTCTTTTAAAGCACATGCTCTCCTTTCAAGTTGACCTTTTATTTACTTATTCAGAGCAGCACAGTGCGTTCCTGCTCTGTCCAGAATGAAATATTGTTGGTTTTGAGTCTTAGTCAGATCTTGATGTTATTAATTAAACATTGATTTTCTTTTCACCAGTGAAGCAAAGATCATCACTTTTTCTTGGCAGATATAACTATGCTAAAATGAGGAATCGGAAGTAATTCCTGTTAGATAAGTTATCAAATGCCAGGCTGTGATAAATACTGTTCTGGAAATATAGCAGTGGAAAAGGTTGTTCTGCAAACAGTTGCTGATAAAAGACTGATTTATCTTTTACTCATACCTGAGTGCAAATAGTTCTATACCAGTCACGCGTGAATGGAGTGAAATTGCTATTTTAATTAAGGGCTGTTGTGTGTAAAACATCAGTTTATCTGTATGATAAACTTGCCATGATGTCCAAAAAGGTTGTACATCTAACAGAGTGACCTGCAGTACGATGGTTTTGGAGGCTTGTTCTCTCTCTCCATATCCATGCTGGAGTCTTTCAGCTTTTGCTGCTTGTGTGAAAAACTGCTAGGTATGAATTGAAAAGGATTAAAGTATTAGTATACTGAAATTAGTCGCTCTCTTGGAACATATTCCCCATTAATTCAGCCTTGCAAGAAGTCTCGTGTGTCTACAGATACCTTACTAAGCAGAGGTTCACTGTGGGTGGAATTGCAGCCTGGTTGCCCCGTTGCTGTTCAGGACAATACTTACACTGATTTTTTTTTCAGGACAGTATTCACATTTGAATTTTAAGTATCATTTCAAGTGCAGTCACAAATATTTTTTTCTTGAATGGGGGTTCTGTTGTTCTGAGGTTTTAAATTGGTTGTGCAGCCTGCTGTTCTGTGTCCCCATCTCTCAGTGAGAGAGGTTTGAGACTTGTTTCTGCCTTTGTTTTTGCAGCCACCTTAGACACACTGGCCTGACTGGAAAGTCTTTTTTGTGACCATCTGTAATGACATCCAAAGTGGATTGTGATAATAGATTGGTGATAAAGTAAATGAGAATAAATTGCCTTTCAGTCGCTTCAGCCTCTACATTTTGTTCAAGAGCTTCCTGCTTACTAAATTTCTTTAGTCTGGTTTCAAGGAAGAGAATCAGGCTCCAATAATTTTCCATTTTATTGAAACCAATTGTCAGCACCTATCAGTGGCAGCTCTCCTGCCTGCGGCTGTCTCCAGGGCACTCCTTTGCAGACGCTTACAGATACGGCACAGAGGACACTGTCAGTGCATTCTTTATCTTCGGTAGCATCAGCAGTGCAGGAGCCTGGAGACAGTCTGCCGAGCAGAGGCGCTAGAGGTGTAAGAGTAATGCTTCCGAAGGAAGGCAGACGCTTGAAGGATGTGAACATGAAATGTTAAATAGCTCACTGCTTCTGGTATTACATTCCCTGCTGTGTTCAACATTTCCCCGTGGGCTATACCATCCATCGGCTGAATGGCCCAGCATTTATCACATGAATGTGTCACTCTTTATTTAAAAATCAAGGAAGCTAATTGACTTTTGGTGTCTGGGATACTAAAAGCTCTTCCCTTGCCAAAGCGGAACTATCCAGGAAGGCATGTGGTTTCTCAGCCTGTACTACATACTGGTTTTTTGTGTGTGCTGGATCATTCTGAAGTTCCTACCTAAATGTATCAAGAAAATTCCTGAAATAGACTAGCAGTAGATTTGTGGTTAATAAGAATGCCCAGCCCCAAAGTTAGTGGTGCCTTTCTTTTTTCTACTAAACCATTTAGTGAGGAATTTACAGGCTGGCTGTTGGTAGATGTGAACGTCTTAGACTTAATTTTGTGGCAGATTGTGAGTGTTTATAGCTAGAGTTTAATTTTGAAAAAGTAAGGCCAGTAAAGCCAGATAACATTTTTTTCCTGGAAAGCGAGCTTATGCTGTGTGTTGTTGGGTTCCTAGATCTAAATTTAATTTCCTCGCACTGTGGCCTCCCAATATATGTGCAAACCTAGTGTGAAAAATAAATGTTTCAGGGACACAGTAACTGCGGATTTTTTTAAAACATTTGCAAACGTAAGGCAAAGACAGATGTTGTTGGTTTTCTAGGACTTTTAATTTTCTAGTGCAGGCTTTGGAAAAGAGGACTGCAGAGCCATGATAATGGAGGGGGTCAGAGGTAAGTTCAAGGAACGTGTGGTTAGGTTACCAGGATAGGAGTTTAGATTCATTCTGGTGGCTTCCTACTAAACATATTCAAACTGCAGTTACTGTTAGGGCTATGGGTAAGATAGGAAAAAGTAAAGGCTGCAACACCTCAGTAGTTTTGGGGTATAGTTTTCTTCTTTTATTGTCTCTTAGAGTATGCTTAGGAGAAGTATTGCTGGGCTTCTTTTATATTTGGCTTCCTGTCTGTGGCATTCTAGATTATACAAGAGTGAAGATCTGTAGTGAGGGTTCTGGAGGAAAGGGCTGTAGACAAGAAATTACTCCTTTCTTGAAAAGTGTCCAACACAGTAAATGTAAGGCAAATGTCAGGGGATGTTTGTGTCTTCAGTTCAAGCTTCCATGTGGACTGTATACGTTTGCTCTCACCTTTGGCATTTGGCAAGAAGAGGTTTGGGAGCTGCAATGAGCGTTGCTATTTGGAAGACGGAGGATATTTGAAGCCGATATAGGTGGCTTTGAATACCTTTTATTAAAATTCTAGGTGTTTCAGTGTGGTATGATTATTTTTAGGCCTGTAGTTTGTTTCATGGGTAAGAGCCACGATGAAAGGGTCCAAAGACATTGCAATGGCTGAGGGTATTTTAAAGGCCTCCTAAATGGTGGTTTTAGAAAGTGCACGTTTATGTCATACACGTAATTTTGAAGTGATGGCAAATGTCTTGTTTTTATTGCAGTCGTGAGACAGGTTTATGTTATGATCAGAGTTCAGGAAGTGTTAGGGGACTGTGGTGTGGATCGGTGCCTGGTTTTTGTCATTTTCCAACCTGAGGATTGACATCTGTACAGCGACATAAGAATATTGCAGAAAAGTCGTCTGGAGCCCTGGTGTTTTGGGTCACTTAACTATGAATTCTAACCTTATGTAGTGATAGTTAAGGGCAACATAGTGGAACATTGTGGTGATAGTGACAGAGGAGTCCCTGGGAACGTTGCTTGCTTTGCTTAATTGGTCTTCTCTGCAGCAGTGCTAGAAGGCGTTAATTCCTGCTCAGAGTACATGCTCTTCTGTTCTCTAGGTTTGATACTGCCCCAAGGGCTAACTCTGCACAGCTCTGATTCTGTGCACTTTGGGTCACAGAAGGTAAGTCTGTTTAGCTGAAACTTAGTTGGATTGGAAATTTTGGTAGACCTTGTTAACAATTCCAAAAAAAACCAAAAAACACTTCATGGTAATGCAGTGCCCTAACTCTCTCGATTTTATTTTTCTTTCTTTATGTTCAGTGTTGACCCCAATCCCTGCTCTCTCAGTGCCCCCCTCAACCCCCACGAAAGCCATCTCGCCATCAGTGGTGAATGGGCTGGAAGTGACCGAGCAACGAAGCTGGTTGTACTTGGAGGAGATGGTCAATTCCCTGCTCAACACCGCCCAGCAACTGAAGTCTCTCATCGAACAGGCCAAGCAGGCCAGCTCCTCCTTCCGCGAGGCTGCTGTCACACAAGCGAAAATTCAAGCTGATGTGGAGAGGAAAGAGGTAATTACGCCAGGGGAGGTGAGATGACTCAGCCAAGGACATCTTTTTGGCTGAGCGGTGAACAGAGTAGTACCCCGCTGTTTTCACTGGCTATAACTGTGGCAGCCCTTAGAAAATGTCTCTAGATGTCTTGAGAGCAGTAGATAAAACTAAGTTATTTATATGACGGAGAAAGGAATAGAGTGCTTTGGGATTCCAACAGCTCTGGGTAGCAGTAATATAAAGTGTTTTTTGTTACAAGTCCTGAGCTCTCCCATCAGGCGTCCATAAATTTACAAGGCACTGATACTGAATTACCATGAGTCCTGGTATCGGAAAGCTCATGAGCGTTCAGCCGTGCGGTGACTGCTTTCGTTCTGTCAAGTGAGCGAGGCTATCAAAGGGGCTTTTGATGGCCTGAAGAGACAGAGAGATAATAAAAACAGCAAGCTGTAGAGTTTATGGGGAAGATAACCAGCAAAATTTAGAGGTGTCTTGCTGAGCACTGTGCAAGCAAAGCTGAACTCTGTTGTGTCCTGTGATAAGAACGCAAGGCCAGCTGGCATTACAAGAGTATTGGCTTATACCCAGTGGCCCCTTTCTCCTCTGTAGGGGATTATCTACAAGGACTGCCCTGTTTTCCCTGCTTTTCTTCTCTTTAATTAATGCATGGTAGGGACCCTGGATTCTTCTGAACACCAGCACATGCATGCACCCTGAATCCGGCTCCATGCACTGCTGAATGCATTCCCCTTCTCCCACAAATCCACAGCTGCTGGTGTGGACTTGAGGGAGAGAGGTGGGGGGCAATGTACCGTGAAACTCATGTCGTTGTCGGTGTCTGAACCGGTAGCACCACGCTGTTTGCTCTTGCTATCGGCGTTATTGCTAACGTCAGCTTTCCACTGAATTCATAGGCATGAGTGTGCAGCAAGAGGCCTTGAAGAAATGTGTGTGGGAAGATTTTGCTGAGAACCCCTATGACAGTCCTTGCAGCATCTTTGATGTTCTTTGCCACGTTGTCTCTGCTAAACTCTTCTGTACGCTGCATCCTTGATGTGCAGGTGTGTGATACGTTGAGAGTCTTAATTCTCCCCTGCCTTCTGCCTCGGCAGAATGGGTATTCATGCTGCTGTCCAGTTTTGGGCTTTCTGCTGCTAAAAACTGTGTAGAGCATGGGATAGCAAAAAATTGGAAGCTTTGACAGTTTACAAATGAACATCTTACTTTGTTTAACTCCGCCCTCTGCTCTTTTTCCAGTTTACATTCTGTCTTCCCTTCTGTTTATCCTTACAGTGGTTTCTGGAACCACTGTTTCAAAGTCCATTCCTCCCACCCTCTGATCCAAATCCAGCTCACTTCAGTGTATGCCTAATTTCTTCTTGCCCCAGGAATGGGAGTTAAATTCACTCCTGTCTATTGATCTCCAAGTGCTGACTTTACACGGCAAGGATGAAGACGTGTTTGTTTCCAGAGGAATTTCTTTTGCCAGTAATTACTGAATCCCTAATTATTCAATTTGTGGGTCTTATCATTCTTGTTTTGTAAGGGGTTCCCCAAGAGTTTTGTATTTTGATAAAAACACTTGGTCATGGTGGTATTTTTTTAAATATGCAAATAATAATTCTCAAGCTTGCTGCTGTGTGCCAGCACCTGGAACCATCTGGACAATATTCTGAGCTCCTTCTAGCGAATTCCACTTTTGGAAAAATTCCATGTTTCTGGGTACAGGGCTGGCATCGGAAGTAGTTACAATAAATACTAAATAACAAGCTGTCTGCTTTTGTGTTGGTCAGAGGTGTTTCTCCATTTTCCTGAATGTTTCCCTGGTTGTAACACAAGTCTCTTTCCCTTTTTGTCTCTGGTCAAACCGTTTCTTTTGGCAATTAAGATATACCAGAGGGTGAAAGAGGTGTCATCCTCCCTTGTGTGTTGCTGATTTTTGCTGGACCCAAAGAGAGAGGAACTATATCAGTATTTTGTGCTCGTTACGGTGACAAAACTTCCAAGGGCTAAGAGACAGGAAACCTTCTTGCTACATCCTCCATTTGCATTAGCAGAGGCAGCGAATGCAGTGGTGTGGCTTGTTCCCTGCCGGAGTGCTGCCAGTGTGCAGAGTTTCTGTGTGGCAGTATGTTCCTGCGTATTTAGAAATGAAAGACTCTGATTATATCAGACCTGCAGAGCAAAGGCAGTACAACAGATTAAATTATAATAAAGCTATAGACTTAGCTCTTCCTGGAAAAGTGACTGAATACATAGCAGGATTAAAGAAATCTGTTAGCAGGAGCAGGCTCCTTCCCGGCTGGCTACACAAGCTTCAATGCCATGCCTGTAAATAACAACGTGTCTTGAGTTTTCACAGCAGTGCAGAGCCTTCAGCCTCCTGGCTCTTGCAAATGTTGAGCTCAAGCACTTTCAGTCTTGTAGCTGTCCACACCCCTGACCGTATCCTCCTGTCATCCCTGCTAAAGAGGGAGATAGCCTCTACCTTCTGGCAGAAGAGCAAGACAGAGAGCTTGGGACAGCACTGTCTTTACTGCCCTTCAGAGAAAGTCTGAAGTGGCCCGCAGTTTGAGCAGAATAGAGAAGTAGCAAGAACAGCAGACATATCTGAAAGCTAGCTTGTGTGCCAGTTTCTCTTCCTAGAGAACAATAAGAAGCATTGAAAGTTTTAATCACTTATAATATACCTTGTTGTATATTGCATGTCAGTTATTCTATTGTGTTTACTTATTATACTTACTATTTAATGGCCTTCGGAGTTCATTAAACACCATAAATGAGCCAGTCTGCTCCTGTACAGCAGCAGTTTGGTTGATTTGGCTTTAAATACCAGAAGCTGTACTCTCTAATAAGCAGTGTTCAGTGCTTGTGCAATTTGCACAGCTCTGACATGTGAAAGGTAGGCTTTTTCTGCAAGTTTTTGTAGAGCAGGGGAGACATTTGTGCTGCCTTTACATTGTTATCTGTGAAGTCAAAGAGCAGACATTGCTGTATCATTCTGGTCCCACTTGCTAACTGTATTATCCAGGACTGCTCAGTGGAGTCTTAGGAATACATTATTCCCCTCGTCCACATGATTTTAAGGGTGGAAATGCCAACATCAGAGAGGAATTGTGGCAGGAAGAGGATTTGCTAAAAGTAGCAAATAAAAACCATAAAAATGATAAGTGTGGCATAAATTAGAAGCATCTCCAGTCACATTTCTTTCTTAAGATGGCATGTCTAATCTGAATTTTGTGGAAGGACCAGATCCTTAATTGCATTTCCAAATACATGGTGATACCCAGGTGCAGAGTCCTCAAAAGCAACGGGGGGCTGGATTGGGAAGTGCTGAGTCAGGCTGTACAGCAGTGGAATAGAAATGCCTGTCTTTATATATAATTAGAAAAAAAATATATATAAAAAAACCACTTGCCTTCCATTCTTCTCTTATATCTGACATGAGATTTTTCACTTTGGCTCTCTACTAGAATAATTTCACTTTTTTTTTTTTTTTTTTTTTGTGCCAGGGTCTTGTGATGTCCTTAGCCATTCTGAGGGAATTGTAGGTCACAACTCCCAACTGCTGGAGCTAAAGGCTTCACCAGCATAGTTTTGCTTGCACAAAATTTGGAACTTGGAAGCCCTCACATGCACTCTGTTGCTATCTTTGCCCTTTTTAGTTTCTGTACATTTGTTTAAGGGTCACGTTTTGCTGCACAAATTACAAGACTGAAGATCGCTTCCAAATTTTGTTTCTATCTTTGCCACAAGTTATTTAGATGCTCTTGGGCAGGTCCTTGGGCTCTCTGGGCCTTAGAGCCTTCTCTTTTAAACAAGGATAACACTTGTTCCACAGAGGGCCTGCACACCAGTTTGCAAAGGCTCTCTGGATAAAAGGCTTTGTAAAAATGTGCCAGCCATTCAAGTCCTTGAAATAATGAGAATTTGTAAGCCCAAAATCTACAGCTCCAGTGTTTGTGAGAATATTTCTTTTGCAATAATTACTTTTAAAACAGAGTTGTTCCTGGAGTCTAAAGAAGAGGCTGAAAACACCTTTCACCTTGTGTATGCTGTCTGTGACTCTTGATGATGAGAACTCAATTAATAGGCAGAGCCCTCACAGAGTTACTTCCAGTCACAAAGCTGACTCTGTTTAAGAAATTTGGATGGCCATAAGCTTGTGCTTTCTATCTGTAAACAATATGCGCATATGCAGCTGGTGCTCAGCCTGTGTGTGGCCTCGTGTTGGCAGAGACACCAAATACAACTTGCATTTATGTTACCTAGGAGTCTCGGGGAATGGTGTTCTGAAAGAAAAGTAAACCACAAACCATATTAACTTACAAAACGTGTCATGCTTATTACAAAAAAATGAATATCCATGTATTTGTAAGCTATTTTGAATTGCAACATTTTGCATGGGATTCATTAAATAAAACTGCTCTGTCAGAACTTTGCACAGCTGTTCAGAGAGGATTCTCCACTATTGTAATTAAATAGCTTGTAGATAAATATATCAGATCTTTTGGTTTCTGTTGGAATTTTGGCTTTACTGCAACAAGGGCTCTGTGTCTCTTGCAAAAGATATTTGACCACTTGCAGGATTGGCCCAAAAGGAATGGATTAAAGACTACTTTACACAAAGGTCTGTGTGCTTTGGAAATGTAATTTTTTTGAGTGTGCATTAAGCCATCATTTATATCAGATAAACTTTAAAAGGGGGAGAATACACGAACTCTCCAAATTGTGTACCATAAGACACACTGGAAGGTAAAGATATTTAGGAAATGTGTTAAACCGTTTTTCTGTATAAAGTTAAAAAAAATCAGTGTTGAAATCTAACAAGTGTTTTAATTGAAATAGGCCTTTTCCTGTAATGCAGTGATGCTTGTGGAACCCTGTTCATTTGAAAACAAGGTGGAAGATTAAATCTGTTAACAGCTGGACCATCTGAATTCATTTTTAGAAAGATTAAAACAATTCAGAGCTAGAGAGTATGAAATTAACCTAAAAAGGGTTGGGCATTTAAGAAAAGTAGTTCTAGTGAGCAAGTAATGGCTTATATCCTCCAAAGCAGCAGAGGAAATGTTTGGGAGTTGGAGCTTATCAGTTTCCTGGAGACGATTTTGTGAGAGATCCGGACGTGTCTGGCTTGATCTCTCTCTTACTGCACCTTTTCCTTCTCTGCAGCTTCTGAATGACGTGCCTTCTTCATACCATAGCTGGGCAGAACCAGAGGGCTCGCTATGGGGATAGATAAGAAGGAGACAGAAGGGGGTTAAATGTGTGGTTTCCATCAGCACGTTTTGGGGACTGAGAGCAGAGCTGAAGGAGCTACCATGGGTCCGACAAGGACAGCGGAGCACCGGACTTCCTCTTGATGTCTTTCTCGTTGGCAGTCTCACTGGAAAACAGAATTGGCCACGTTCGTAGAGAATGTAGTGGACTTTGACAGTAGAAAGGGTTTTAACTCAACTCTGGAGCTGCTGCACATTCTCAGAACTGGAATTCAGCATCTTCAGCCCAAGTGCTGTCTCTGTGCAGGCTGTTGCAGAGGGAGCTGTAGTAACAGGGTTTATTTACGCAGAGATTTTCAAGCTGCGCTGAAATGCCACCTTACCACATGCTTTGGCATCAGTATTTCCATCAGTATTTCCACTCTCCTCACCAAAAAGAAGTTTAAAAACATGGTGCAGTTTTCCTAGGCCAGTATGCTCAACAAGGGTCATTCGTCTTTCACTGCATAACAGAAAACACATTTTATCCTCTCCTGAAGAATCTGCAGTTTCCTGCCAACCCAGTTCTCTGCCAAGTCTCTGTGTGTAGGGAACTGGATGGCAGAGAGCAGAGGCTGCAGCACGAAGCATTGAATCCCAACTTCTCCACAGCTGGTGCTCACTGACATTGATGATTCTCTCAAGAATTGAGGTCATTTTCTTCCTGAGACATGGTAGGGTTGATTCTTACACCAGAAGGCACATCTCAAGCTTGCTGGGGTGTTTCCTGTCTTCAGGAGAATGTTATTGACTTGGACACGATTTTGGTTTTCAAATAGTAGTGCTGAAATAGTAATTTTAAAATCTCCATACATGTGATATACACTTCATCCACCCAGTACATGAAGTGCTAGGGATGCTATGCATGTGTACTGTCTTGCTCGTTACCTTAAGCTTGCCTATTTGTCTAACAATGGCAGAACCAAATCGTACCTCTGTAGTAAACAGTAAGAGGTTTCCCTGCTTCCTCCATCTCCCTAAAGAGTTTTTTAATTTGAACTTGTGTCATGCTAACATGAAGATTTGAAGGTTGTGATTTCACAGGAGAATAAATACTGAGATGTCAGGTCATAGAGACACTCTTAAATTAAGCCTTTAATCTCCTTACATGTTGGGTCATACTCAGTCCTGGATAAACCTGCTTTGCTGGAAGGTAGGGGCTTGGGTTTTTCTTTTTAACTGTACCCAATGAAGTTGAAATCAGGGTTAGCAGGTAATCAAATCGAAGCCAGTTTTGAATTCCTTTGTTTGAGTACTCCTGTCTCTGAGCAGCACTGGCTGTTGAGATGGCAAGACACTAGGTGGGGGAGCAGGTGCTTTTTGGACTTGAACCGTTTTGATGTAAATCTGCAACACACCTGAAGTATGCTTTGAAATTCACCTTCAGAGGACCGCTTAATTGAAAAACTGTCTGAAAGCCCTTTTATTCTTTCATTAAAAGAAAGACAAATGGTTATGGCTGATGCTGTTTCTAATGTCTTGGGTGTGTTAATTTTATCTGTTTTTTTTTTTCCTAATCCAATCCCATGTCTGTTGGGCTCTTCCATTTCTCAAGACTCACCCTTGCCTGTTAGTGGATTAGGATCAATAGACTTGAACCAAAATTTTGCCCAAGAAGATGCACTTGGCCCTATTACCTTGGAATTTTCTTTTTCCTTTGCTAACTTCTCAGTGTCTTATTTGGGTTGCAGTTCCTTGGACACAGTTAAGTCACATGTTTTAAGAACAAGTGCTTGGCTGGATGGAATGCAGTTTTAATAAATGCTGTGCTTCACTGACGGTTTGTCACTGACAGTTGTCATGGGCCGTTTTCGCTCAGGGTTTGTCATCTGACTCCACATAATGGCATAGTGTCCCTCTCTTGTAAGGGAGGAGTGAGGTTCCCCTTGGTCCTCATGGAACTGCAGTTTTGGGCTTGATGGAAACAAGCTCAGTGGCAGGATCCTCTATACAGACCACCCATTTTAACCCCTCTTATCATACTCTGGCTGTGAAATAACAAGTGTGATGTTTTTTTCCTTGCAGCAATATCAGAACCAGTTATTTCAGCAAACAGAAGATGTGGATGGGAAAACAGAAATCATCATCAAGGTAAGCTCTTCATATTTTATGAAGAGTCCTTTGTTCTTTGTCGTGTTGCATTTAAAGATCCAGAGGTGTGTTTTTTTTTTCTTATTGCTGTGGAAATCATGTATTCTGTGGCTGGCCTTGTCTTCTGGCAGAGATCTGAGCTTTCTTTAGTGGGACTGATGCTCTGTTCTAGTAAAGTGAAGCCTTTTGAAGCAAAGTGAACCATTTCCCAAGCCTTCCATGTTATCACAATCCTTTCATGATCATCTGACTAACCTAGTCAATCTGAGTCACCTCTAAGTAATGACAGTGCAGCTCCAACTCAGGTGTGATAGGAAACTTTTTTTCCTTTTTGTCCTGGTTATTAAAGCTGCATGGTCCCCTCCGGCTGTTGGAATGGAAATATGAGCCGTGGTACTTCAGAACCCGTGATATGAGACCTCATAGCTTTGTGTGTCATTCTAGTCTTTTCTAAGATCTGCAGGTACAAGTACACACGCTGCGTATTTTCAGCTTTTCCCAGTACTGTACAAGTAATGAACAGCTTTGATCAAGTATCCCTATGGGACGTATTTCACAAGCTGGAGCAGCTCTAAGCCTCTTTTTGGTAGCCTGACTTTATGGCTGTATCTCAGGAATACAGATATATTTCAGTCAAACCAACTACTAATTGTAGGTACCTTGATAAGGTGTGAGCCAGAGATGTGTTGAACTCGGTGTTAATCAGGGCGCTGATTGTTAGATTGCTTCTGCTCTAGAGAAAAAAGGAGTCGGTGGAACTAAATTCTGCCTGTGTTAAGCACCACGCTGACGATACTTTCACAGCCAAGAAACGCTTCCTCTCATGGCCTCGCACTGCCACTCTGATGTGTTAATGATTGTCAGTAATTTAATGAGTTGGAAACTGAATGCTCTGTGAAGTGCTTATTTTTGTTATAATTCAGTGATATTTCCACCTAAATATACAGGTTATGTTAATTGATGTCACTGATATAAGATTAAAGTGATAGAAACAAAAACAGCCTTTAAAAAACAGGTGTGATTTTTCATCCATCTGTCCTATCTCATCTTCTGGGTTTAAGTCCCGTGCTCCTGTTACAGCCTTTTTAATTTTACTCCTCTGTCTCCTATTTCCCTATTAAGACACTGCTCGTGTACTCATGCAGCTGACTGGCAAAGGAAGTAAGCTTCTCGGGCCCACAGAAGCAGATCCCTTTTCTCTCTCAAAAACAGGCACAGATGAAACTAGAGTGCCATCCTCATCCCTACTCTTGTCCTTCCTCAGACCCTGTCCTCAGAAACATGCAGGACCGTAAAGCTAACAAAGCCACCAGACAGATCTGCCTTTAAAACTTCAAATTTGAGATAAACTCAGAGCTCAGGTATTGATGGCCTGTGTGAAGCCTGTACGCTGCTGTGTGGAGCACACCTGCTGTTGGTGAGACTGACTTGAAGCCTGTAGTAACTTGGCAGTGGCCAATGGATAAACTGCCCCCGTGGAGGGAGGCATCTCCGCTTTGTTGTGGGCAGATTTCCATAATGACTCAGTATCTCACCCATGGTTTTGAAGGGCTTCTTGCCCTCCAGACAGGAAAACAAAGGTACACGTCATTTTCCAAAGTGATCCCTGCTAAAATGGCGAGGAGAGTGGGTCTCTGAAAGCGTGTCCAGAGGCCACCGTGCCTGTTTGTTTGCGTTTGTGTGTCGAGGATATATTGGCAGACAGGGACTAAGGGGGCCGTAATGCCTGCCCCGTGTCTCCACGCTGGTGCCAGGTACGTTCCCAGTTACACGCTGCAGAAGCACTGGGAACAGCTCAGCCCCTCGGTAGCGGTCCTGCATTACATCGTGTTACAGCACCTGTATTTCGCTTCAGTGACCTCCCTGTTGTTGTTCTCTCTGACATGGTCACTTTGCTGTTCATTTTCACAGCAGTCCTGTGTCAACTGTGGTCGTGAGGCAATGAACGAGTGCACAGGATGCCATAAAGTCAACTACTGCTCCACTTTCTGTCAGCGGAAGGTATAAGATTGTTTGTGAGTTGCAGACTGAGTTGTGCAGAGGGGGCCACGGTGACCGTGGGGAAAGCCAGACTGTGCTGCCTGCTGGCACAGAAAGAGGAGCAGGCCGCAGAACGGGTCGTGTCGTGCCGGCAGCCAGCCCACAAGCCTTGCACAGGTCAGCAGCCTGGGTTTCACGCAGCAGCCCCAAACACACCGTGCCAGCTGGATCGCTGGCAAGGCTGTAGCGCTGGGGCAGGTCTGCGGGTCATGGATCAAACGGGTAGGGAATGGCCCCAAGATTTGCACACACCTTCTTAAAGGGGGTCTAGAAATCTGTGTAAAACCAGAAGTGAGGGTGTGGACACCTCCCTGTGTGAACTATGGGGGTGAGTTAGTTGGGAGGACCTGTACAGCCCTTCCCTGCTGCTTCCTGGTAAGCTGTATTCTCAGTACCTACAGTCCTGCTGTGCCACTGGGGACAGTTCTCTGATCCTTTACATCGCTTGTGAAGCTACAAATGAAAAAAAAAAAGAATTGAGCACACTGAGACAAACTGTAAGATTTTAACGTGGGAGGTAGAAACAGATATGAAGTACAGTGGAGGAAGCTGCTGTGCTTTGTGTTTCCCATCGGTTCCTCACAAAGACCCCTGGCACTTCTTGCTTTAGAGGAAGGGATACTTTTAGTTCAGCCAAGGTTATGGCTCTGAATTCTGTCCAAGTTCACTCTTCATCAACTGAATTGAGTAGATGAAGAATTTTGACTGTTTCCTTTGGCCTGTAACAAAGTATAATGATGGTCAAGTTCTCTGCCTGCATAGTGGAAAGGCTAAAATTTCCAAAGAATGAACAAATGCTTCTTACAGATAAATTACAAAGTCTGCCTGCTGTCTCCTCAGGCGTCTCAAGGACAGCAATTCCACCCTATTGTTCTGTCAGGACAAAATGTACCTGGAAGTGTCACAGAGTAGTCATGTTTTGGTCCCCTTCTTAGGCAGCCTATTGCTTCTCTGTGCCCATGCTGGTGGCCAGTGTTCTGCACTGGAATAGGGTGGGCTGGTTTGAGGCTCTTGCCAGTAACTGAGTCCTTGAAATTCCCCCTGTACTTACGAGCTATGATGTGCAACCTCTGAGTGGAACAAGTTAGATGAGTACTTTGGTTATTTCAGACTAGAAGGTAAAAAAAGAAATCTTGAGAGGTAGTAGGGTGTTACCAGGAATTCTTTTCTTCTCTTACCTTTACTGAACCAAGACCCCTTGTATGGTGCTGCCCTTCAGGAGCGCTATCTTGTATCGAGCCATCTTTCAGGAGAGTGTTTAAAGCAGGGTTCTGACTCTGTTTAAGTAAAATTTCCACAACCTAAAGGACATTGATGTCCTGAGTTGGTTTTTGGATTGAGAAACCAGCATTCTGCTTAGTTTGTTTCCCCTTCTAGTTTTGACCCAGCATGTGGTTCCTTTCCTGCCTCTGGTTAGTCTTGTGTGGCTGAGCACTAGAGACCTGCTGCATCCCATCTGCATGGGAGAAAGCGCCTCTCAAACAAATACAGCTTCTCTTGGGGCCCAGTGTGCTTTGGCAGGCTGTATGGTTTCCCCGGGCCATTTCTCTTCATGGCCTTTCCGTCTGCTCTTCCCTCGCAGGACTGGAAGGAGCACCAGCACATCTGCGGTGAGTCAACCACAGTGACGGTGCAAACCGACGAGGTGCATGTCACAGACAACGTAATAGAGAAAGTCTCCGTCTGAACAAATCTACCTCATTAACCTTCCATGAACAATGTGGTGCAGCCGGCTGGATCGGCAACCTTATGTGAATTGTCTGTCCTTTACAAACAAACTCATTTCTGAAAGACTTTTTAATACTGTGATAGCATTTGCCTACTCCCGACCCTATTCCAAAACTTTGAGTAATGCAGGAACTGAGAAAACCTGATCTGGAAAAAGCAAACTGCAGCCTACCAGCTGGGAGCCACCTTCAGCTTGAGGACGCTTCGACTTTGCCAGACTGAAACCTCCACTGTGTGGATTACAACATTCTCTTCATCTCTCTTGAGATGGATTTAAAACAATTGCTGCAATGAGATTTGCCAGTATTTTGTTTCCCCTGTGCCTCCCTACCTCTTGTTTAAAAAAAAGGAATGATCCTTCATTTGGTTTATTTAATTGCCTTGAAAAAGTACGAACTCTTAATTTGCCTTTGAAAGGACTTTTTTTTCCCCTGTGTTCCCTCTGCGCTGGGCAAATTTGGAACACATTGGAGCTTCTGCACTTGAATACAAGTGAAAAATAACATGTTGTTAAATAAAATGCAATGAAAGCATGAGTGTGCCCAGCGGTACTGTTTAATTCCCATGGCAGCACTTTAATGTGCTAGTAAATGCAGCATGTGAGCAGGTGTGGCTGTCAGGAGTTGGTGCAGTTACACACACGTGTGTTCACTCTTTGTCTCTGCAGGATGATGGCGTGGATGTGGTTTGGTCAGCAGGGGCAGCGCGGTTTCATCGTGTTGACATACCTTGGCTTGCAGAGGCTGGCTGGCCAAAATCAGATCTGATCAAATCCAAAGTAAGAGTAGATAAATAGAGTGAGTGCTGGCCTCTCATTGCTGTTTAGCAGCTTCTAATTAAAGAAGTGTTGAGCATTAAGAAATAATTGGCTTCAATCACTACAACAAAGTCCTTTAATTAATAATGTACTACTTTAATAATGTAGGCTAATAAGGCACCTTTATTCCTGATTGAAGATTAATGTACCAGACTGGAGGAGGCCCAGTAAACACACATACATCTACTTAGGTTCTTTTTTTCAGCCTCAGGCATGACAGCTGTGAGGGGCTACTTGTCCTGTGTAGTTATTCACTGCAAATTAGTATTGTTGGGGAAGGAAGATTATTGTGTAGCTTATACTATAAGAGGGGCCACCAAAGTAGTAATAGAGAAAAATGCAGTGGAAAATTACTTGTTTTACACTGGCGGTTTCTAAGAAGTCCATTGCTTCCACAGTTAATCTTAAAGGTCTTGACACATCACGCGCCATGTGTCACAAGGAGATGCAGAGTGGTGGATCACCTCACACAGCAGTTTGCTGTGCTGTCGAGGCCTCTCTTTGGAAACACCTGTTGGCAGGGTTTTGCTTGCAGCACCAGCTGTTGAGAAGCAGCCGATGAGACCTGTCCGCAGAGGGAGGATGGCGGATCTCCAGCACAGGTTGGTGGCACTTGATTGATGTTGCTTTCTCGCTGTGTCCTGGCAAGGTTATTCCTGGTAATGCAGAGCTTAATGGGCAAGGGAGGCAGTGCCTGTGAAAGGAGGGGCCACAGCCCAGTGAGGGTAAGGAACTGGCATTAGCCGAAGGAAGTTAGCAGCATGCCTGCCTCCTCTGAAGGAGATCATTCTCTAGTGGAAAGCCAAGCACAAACTGAAGCAGGCTGAGAACAGACATGTGAAACTCTAGGGAAGGAAAGAATAGGCAATTCTTTAGAATCCCATAGCAAGCAACATACTTCTGCTTCCCCAAAGTAATACTTCAGTATTTATAGTTTCTTCTCACAGTTACATGATGATTGCTTGTTTTCTAAATCTTTAAGAGATTTAGTTAATGGAAAAGAGAGTCTTAATTGAACCCACAGCAAATACAACTAATTTACAGTGTTTCTTGCCTCCATCTATTGCCCATTAAGGTTCTGACTAAATCAAACAGTGCAGTATGTCGAACACCTCATGCTGCTGTGTGGATAAAGTACCAGTTTGTTTTCAGCAATCTGCCTCAGCAGCATCTTTGGGTACGTGCAAAGCTCTCAGCACAGAGGTGCGTCAGTGAGGGTCTGTGTGCTCACCCGATCCGTGAGCCAGTCGCTGAGCTGGCCAGCGCTGAGAAGGGAGGATTGCCAGCAGCGGGCTCTTTTCTTCAGTCTGAACTCCCCTCTGCGCTGGCATCTTTGAGCAGAGGTGCTTTTCTCAGAGAAGGCTGCAAAGTCACAATCCAGTGAATCTGTGGATCAATTCACTCCCAAAATAAATAAGGGCGAGATGACAGCGTCTCGCATTAGAATGCAGTGGAGGTTGGCTCTGAAGTGGCAATTCTGGTGTGTTAAAGCTGCACTTTTGAATGTCAAACTCACCTTTCAGTTGGGAAAGGATTATTTTTGTTGCTTCACTCCTTTGGCTCACCTTGCATTCTCCACAGAGAAACACCCCTATAGAGTACTGCTGGTCTGAGAAGTAGAGCTCTGTGTTGCTTCAAAGACAATTAGAGCAACTTAAAGAAGTGAGCACAGCTGTAATGTATACATGCTTACCACGTCTCCTGTTTGTGTAGGTAACTGAGGAGCAATTTGTAGCAGCAACACACCTAAAGTCCTCCACTATCGTCATTAAATAGCTTATGGATGAGTATATCCGATCCTTTGGTTATTGTCTGAATTGTTTCTACTGCATTGTTTCATTAAGGAAAAAACAATTCTGAAGAGAGTGAGTGAGGTAACATTCCTAAATGAAAAATTTGTAGGTATGACTCGTGGAATTAAAGCTCTTGGGAAGCTTCTCATCAGGGCCCTGGCATTTGGGGCAGCTGGCCCCAACATAGTGATGCAAACCATGGAACTTGAAAATTTACAGTATAATCATTGTGGGAATTTAATGTGTTTGCTTGTTGATGATAAATTCATTGAGCAATTGTTATCCTTAGTCAAAGAAAATCTCAAGACCTCCCAGCAGTACTTTCTTCCTTTTATTTCTAAGCAAACAAATTACCCCTTAGAAAGCAAGAACCCTATACAAAAATCATTAGTCAGAAGATTGTTGTTTTGTGCGATATTTTTTTTTCCTTCTGCACCTCAGAGAGCGGCATTGCCTACTCCCTCTGGCTACCCTTGGTGTCACTGTGCTCAGGTTTACCAAAAGGGATAAAAGATTTTTCAGCGGGCTGGAAATGGTTCCTGGCAGGTATTGTTCAGCTCAGTAAGAAATTCTGGATAATTCCTGGTGAGTAACAGCAATAGCATCATTGTGCCTTTGGATGTGTAAATCTAAAATTAATACCAGGCAGCCGCATGCACTCTTCCAAGAAACTTAAGATTCTTCTCCCTGTTCAGACTTTTGCATGCTCTGCTCCAGCAGCCTGAGTGCAAAGAGTCACCATGTCCAAGCGGGGAAAATAGGATGACGAGCAAGGCAAGAACGTTGTTTTGTGAGCTGGCAGCTGGGAGCTGTCAGTCGTGGTCAGGACTCACCAGCTCAGCGCTGCTGCCTGCTGGGAGGGATGAGCGATACGATGCTCCTCTTCCTCGTGTGGTAGGAAAGGCCGCTGGAGACAGGAGCTGTCTGCACAACTCCCTGCTGCACTTAGAGCTGTGGGATCACAAAGTGCTACCTCACGGCGTTTAGCTAAGATGATACATTGACCAGTTGATTTCTTCAGGTCCTGACCAAATTTTGGCATTTCTTAGCCAGGGCCAGCCTTTCTGCCCTGTGGGTGTTAGTGCTATTGGGCAGAGGCTGGTTTTTGTAGGACCTGAATTTCTTCTTGTCCAACATGAGTCAAACCAGTCTTTGTATTTAAAATTATTAGGGGTAGGGGGAAAGGAGGTTACACAGGTATATACACCCTCATCTGGCAGGTGACCATCTAGGAAAACAGCTTAGCTCTGTTTTTCTTCCCCACAGGCTCCTGCCTTTGTTACCTTACAGCCCAGTCCAGAGCTGCCGCAGCAGTTGTGTCTGCAGACATGAGCCTGGCTTATCCTCACAGTTTAAATCACACGGCCTCCGTGGAGACGGGATGCAGTAAGGCCGGGCTGGTGCCCTCAGTGGAACACCTTGAGATGGCAGCTGGTGGGACGTCCCCCATGCAGGGGTGAGGTAGTGAACGTCTTCGAGTCTCGAGGCCAGAGCAGCTGCAAGCTTCAAAGTTCTCCTGTGTGCCTGGAGCATGTCTGGGGGTGGTGGGTGGTGTGATTTTGTTTAGTGACAGCTAAGAGGAGCCCAGACAGATACATCCAAAGCAAGAGCTTTTCTGAGAACCAGCCATGCTGTCTTGTGGTGTCTCTTGCTGCTTATGTCAAACACCAAGTGTTAAAAATGTGGCTACACCTGCAGTTGCCAGTGGAGAGTATCCAGGCTGTATCCATTGGTACTTACCTGTAACTCCTTGTAGGGGACACAGAGGGCTGGGAACCACCATCCTATAGCTGCCATCGCTCCTCCTTCCCTCCTCCCCAACAAAGACAGCAAACCATAGGCAGAAATAGATCTTTAATGAACTATACAAAAAGTCCTGGTCGCTCCTTCTCCCAATTCCAGTGGGCTCAGCAGAATAGGTGCAAGACTTTGCGGAAGAAGTTCCTAAACTCGGCGTTGAAAACAGTATAAATGATGGGGTTGACAGCACTGTTGACGTAACCCAGCCAAGTGACAGTGCTGGTGACTTGAGTGGGAATGGTGCAGGACTTGCAGAGAGCCCTTGTAATGTGGACCACAAAAAAAGGCGTCCAGCAGAAGAGGAAAGCACCTGCCAAGAGGACATTAAAGAGAGAAAGTGGCATGTTAAAAAGAGTTTAAGTTAACAAGTGCAGCCTGAGCCAAACAAGAACGGTGACAGCTCAGAGTGCTTTGAGGGGGGGAAAAAAAGAAAAGCAGCAGATGTGCAGAGCTGGGCTTCCTCCAAGACAAAAACTTTTAGACATCTTTCTCATCGTAAACGTTGGTGAAGCAAAGTGTAAGTTATGTATCGTTTTGAATTAGCATTTAAGACATCAGGATTCATGCTTACATTGAAGAAAAGGTTGAGTTATAAACAGTGTACATATGTTCTTTCCCAAGGGTGATGTTTGTTGTTGCTACCCTGGATCAAAGGGAGATGGAGCTGTTCTCTGGGTACTTGTTACCTCTCACAACCTCAGATGGGTTCGGCAGGTCTGCAGCTGCAGCCAGGCTGTTCCACAGCAACAAGGGGAGGGTGAGTGCGAACACAAGAGTCCACATGTGAGGAGAGTGAAGGCATTGCATTGGGAAAGTGGAACAAGAGGGAGGTGGCTTTTACCCTACCCTCACCTCCTGCAGGAATGAAAATAGCATGGGCTGGAGTGACAGCTCCTATCCCTGCACAAACACCCGTGCTCAGGCCGTGCGGCTCCTGCCTGGGAGTCCGCAAAAGAACCGGCGTGTGTTTGCCTCGCCAGGTTTAGGCAAGCCCTGCCAGACTGAACCTTGCTGTGGGACAAGGCAGCACGTTTCCCACCCACCCCGTTCCCAGCCATCGCCGACTGTAACTCACCGACGACGACAGGCAGCACCCGCATGGCCTTCCGCTCCCGACCATTGATCTTGGCCCGCTTCCGACTGTGTCCTGGGGGTGGGTACTGGAGGTGCGGGTAGGAGACAGTCTGGACCCCATTGTTCATCACATAGTCCCCAGGCAGGGGGTGGTCAGAGTGAGCGTAAGGGTTGCACTCGTCTGGCTCCAGTCCAGCCTGCTCCCTCTCGATAAAGGGCGAGGGGTGATAGAGCTTTCTGTTGCCCCCGTAGATGCCACCCCGTAGCTTGGCCTTCCTGGCTTCTTCCCAACGCTTGAGTCCCTGGAACATGGCGCAGTAGAGCACCAGCATGACGGGGCAAGGGATGAAGAAGGAGCAGATGGAGGAGTACACAATGTAGTTGTCATCCTCCAGCTGGCACAAGCTGGGGTCCCGGTTTGGAACGTTGTTGAGGCCAAATATGACTGGGGATGCCACAGCAAAGGCGAATATCCAGGTGGTGGAGATGAGGATCAACTGCCGCAAGTCGATTTGTCGCCGGTTGTAGTTCAGCGGGACTGAAACAGCAATAAACCTGCCAACAGAAGGCCCCGGGTGAGTCAGTGGTAACATGAGTGGTTCCCAAGCTGCTTGTTGCTGTCCTTCCCTGTTCAGTGAGCTCCTTCCCCCCAGATGTGCTTGCACAGGCAAGGCCTGTGCTACAACCAGTCTTCCCCCTCAGAATAGCACACAAAGGGACAGCTCTGTCCTAGTCACACAACTGTGCTTTTAGCTTGGCCTCAAGGGTACAGGTGGGACACAAAGCTGACAATGAGGCAGGATGGTAGCACAGAACATCCTCCTTTGGGGGAAACAAGATGCAGCCTCCCTGCACGGGATCCTTGCGAGGGTGTGTGTGGAAGCAGTTTGGTGCCGGGACACAGCTCTCCGGCCAGGCACGCTCCCTCTCTGCTGGCAGGAGGAGGAAGGTACTTACCGATCCACGCTGATAGCACAGAGGTTGAAGATGGAGGCCGTGCACAGCATCACGTCCATGGTCATCAGGGCATCGCACAGCACAGTGCTGAGGGACCACACGCCTCCCTGGAACTGAAGGACAAGATCCCTGGGGTCAGCAGGTGCCAGATCCCACTGCCTTTAAAATGCAGGGAGACAACTTTGGGTCTGGGAGCCTTATGTCTTCCTCCACTCAAATAAAGGGCCTGAAGTCGAGCAGTCCACCCCTCTCAGCATGGTACTCCCCCTTCCAGCTAAACAGTGGTGCAAGAGAATTAGCCCCACATGAGGCTCACAGCTTCCTTAGGGCTTTGCAGTTCTGCCTGGCTGGAGAATTGAGCTCACAGACAATCGGTGTTGCCAAGCAAGTCACTCTGGGCAGAATAGCAGATGTAGTGACAGCCCTCAGACTCAAAACCCCCAGACTCATCAAATGTGCCACCCCAAATATCTCCCCAGCCATGCAGGACTATCATTAGCTGCAAGTCACTGAGGAAGCAGGGAGAGGCTCCCCAACAGTCTGCAGGGCCTGTAGCTCCTCTTTCTTTTTTCATTTCCAAACTACTCCAATGCCCTGTTTGCAAACAACATGAGCAGTTTTTGTGTTACACAACTGTTGTATTCTGTCGTGCTAAGCACAAAGCCAACCTCCCAAGACCGACAGCTTGTAGAACAGGACCATTTCCTCAGCAGTGTGCTGTGAACCTGTCTCTTGGAAAATGGAAATGGAAGGAAAATGGGAATGGAAGAAAAATGGGAATGGAAAGAAACACTCAAGAACAGAACTGCATCAGGATTCATTAAACCCTTAGCACATGACACCAAATATTTGCCAGACTGTATTGCACCCAAAGCTGAGAAACTGAATGTCAGATTCCTTTGCTTGCACCAGGACACCTGCCTTAGGACAAGACCATAAACAGAATTTTTATTAAAAAATATAATTTTAGTAAAACTAGAGAGGGTGGGTACCTTTTTGTCTTTCCCTGTCAGTAAAAGAGAGTCTCAAATCATTTAATTCTCAGCTCAGTCTAAGCCCCTCCACCCTAATTTAGCAGTTTAGAAGAACAGCTCCCTCATTCCCCTAAATTAAACTCATATAATCAGGACTTATATATATATATATGGATAATAATGCTCTGTCAACCCACACTGCCAGAAGACCAGACGGCTGTAATTGGTCTGCAAGCACTGAGTCCAAACTAAATCATGTTGAAAAAAAAAGAATCAGGCACGACAAACTGAGCCTCTTGTATCTGGCATAATGATACCTTAAGCCTGGATGTTATTTCTGCAAGGAGCTGGGCACAAAGCAGTAGTGCTGGCAGAGAACAGGCAGTGGTGTGGGCCAGATAGGCTCAGCAAGAAACACACACAATCTCCTGAAGGACTGGTCTGAGCTGTCAGACTTTTTAAGAAGAAAGCACATATTTCATTCGCCAGGCAAAAAATCCTTCTCCCTGGAGGTTCAGAGAAATCATCTTATGAGACCATGCTGTTCTGCCTAGGCATCATCCTGTTTCATCCCTGCTATGGCAAACCAGGAGCAAAAGATCCTTCCAGGTCTAACGCTGTCCATGCAGCAATTCTGGCACTTCCACTCGCAGAGCAGCCGAGCACTGAGCACTTCAGGGCAGGGGCTGGCACCCTGGTGTTCCCAAGGGGCTGCTTACACCTTTGCTGAAGGTACGGCAAGGCTCTCTGGTTTTCACTGCATTGTTTCTCAGCCAGTGGCACAGACTGCACAGCATGAGACCGAGGACAGAAGGAAGGACTGCAACACCTTCAGCTAGCACAGCCACCAAAAACTGCTTGCAGAAGTTTGTTTGAGCCACACTCCAGTCTAGTCCGGGTATAAAACCAGCCAATTATTTCCGCATTAAAGCACTTTTAAGTGGAATACACAGAAAGTGTCAGCTCAAACCTTCTCTGCTCCATGCCAGCGTGTCATTATTCCCTTGAATTTGGTCAGCACGGACAGGGAACTGACAAATTTGCTTGCAGGCAAATCAGAAAGTCTCAGTGAGCTCTTCCTACTACAGCAGCAGAGAATTTTTCCTACATTTGTGATTGCCAGGCAAACTCTGCAATCCTCCAAGTGCCTCTGCAGAGAGAAGCTGGTGTAAGAACCCCCACTTACTCTACTCAACGTGATGTACAAATAGGTGTGATTTTAGCTTGAAAACAAAAAGTTTGGTAGCACTGGCTGCTTGTCATCCTGGATCCAAACAGGTCTTTTAAAAGCAGCTTGCATATCTTGGAGATATTATATACAGTGTTGGAGCACAGCCTGGCATTTCCCCCCTTTGCAAAGTCCCAAGGGCATTTTTATATCTGTATATATTTGTATGTGTACATAAAAACATTTCTCATATATAGAGCATACATACATTATTTACATACTTTCTATATATTAAACAGAATATATAAAGATAAAATTATATATAGCATACATATATTATACTGATATATGAACTATATATTATATGTATTGCTATAATATAGGAAAGATATGATATACTCAATATATATTTATATATATGATGAATATATAGGTTTTTAATGTTTTACATATATTAATGCAATATGTAACTCATATTTATACGTTACATATTTCATACATTTCTCTAGATGTTACCTGTGCTATATTTGTAATACATGCATATATAAATTAGATTATGAAAATTACTAGATTATTACAAATAGATTATAAATAAATAAATATGTATATAAAATGTCCCCGTGAGTTTAGAAAATATTATACAATATATACACTGTGTATATAATCTTATTATATTATATATATATAATAAGTATTACTATGGTTATATATTACTACATGTAATATATATGATTTACTGTATATTTTTATGTCTTCATACAATGTGTTACATATATCTTTCTATATATGTGTGTGTGTGTATATATAAGCCCCTGGAGCTTGTGTGTATTTTATCTATGTATAAAATGTGTATTTATTCATATAATTTATCAATTCATTAATATGCATTGTGTAGTGTATTAGTATATCATAATATCATACAATCACAGAACAAGTATAAATACAGAATGTCTATATGATAGAATATATGTAGTCATAATAGGTGATATGCTACATAAAATATATACATATGGTAAGCACTACCTATGCTTATGAAATACACAGGATATGTGTATATATGACACCGCACACAGGCAGAGAGGGATGCGGATGAGCTGCTCTGTGCACGTGGAAGGACCTCAGCTTGCTGGGGGTGACCTGCAGAGCCCCCCCAGGCAGCCAGCGAGCCGAGGAACACGGCTCCTGCTCCCGTGTTCCTGGATTAGCTCCAAAAACAGCACTTCGGTACCAGAAAACTATCAACTGACTTGGAAAGGCAGACGTTAAAAACCAGTGGGGAGCCGAAGCAAGCGATTCGGCGTCTTGGGAGGAAGAAGAGCAGAACGCCTGCAATGGGGCCAGCAGGGAGGTACCAGGGGCCCGGAGAGGAATCTGACTGAGGTGCAAATGCAACCTGAGAGGTATCATCGTGAGGCCAAGAACAGAAATAACTCGACTGTATCTGGTTCTAAACCAGAAGTAGAGAGAAGCGCTTTTGTTTAAGTAACCCAAAAGAAAGCCATCCGGGGAAGCAGCCGTCATGTCCCAGCACTTACAGATGCTGTGGGTACCAGGACTGAGGCCGGAGGGCACACTGGGGGCCTGTCTGCCCCCCAGGCCGTGGCCCTGAGCAGCTCCACGCGCCCAGGGCTTGCTGCCGGAGTCCTTAGGGCAGTCCACGCAGTTCCACTCCAGGCCCACAGCTGCTCTCCAGTCTCTGTCTTTGTTCTGGGTGCCCTGCCCCAAAACTGCATGGCACCGCACCCAGCGGTTCATTTTGCTGGTGGTTCCCCCTCCTGCAGCAACCTCCCTGTGCCCTCAGGTGTGAAATCACTCCCAGTTTGAGCTGTGCTGTTTGAGGCAGCAAGGTTTGCACCACATTATAACCCACAGAGTATACAAGCCTTTGCAAAGCGACAATACCCACTGGTCCAAGGAGAAAGAGCAAAAAGCAAGCTCATCAGGTCAGAAACTGCCTATACTGGGTCCAGGGGCAAAGAATCCTCCTCAATCACAACTGGCAATTATTAGGCACATCTCAGTGGGCACCTGGGATGGAACTGACACTGTCAGTCCTTTTCATAAAATAATAACTACAGCTGGAAAAGAGTGGCTTGTTCTTTCTCAAGTTCTGCAAAGTCAAAGTGTCAGCATCCTGCAGAACCAGGACAGAAAATCTCAATCCTACGATGCAACATGTTCTCCTGCACTTGAGGACTTTGGTATCACTTCGTGGCACTTGTTTCTGAACTGTTTTTTGAGACATCTCTACCTGGTGCTCCGCTAGGAAGAGATTAGGGCTGCAGTTTCCTCAGAGGTCTTCAAGAAGCACAGCCTTTTTAAGTCTAGTCCAACCAGCACTTTTCTTTCCCTCTTGTTTTTTGACCATCCACAGTGACCTGAGCAAAGTTGATCTTTCTCTACATTCACAGTCCTCCCTGTTCACATTTACAGGAGCGGGCAGCTCTGCGAGGATTAATATCAGGCAGTAGTGATGTCACGCATGGGATTATGATTAGTGGAGCTGTAAAGCCAAAGTAGACTCTGAAGAAACTGTTTAGCTATTTTTACATACCCATCTCCTTGAGAGGCAGCCTGAACTTCCAGATGAGGTCTGGATTCAGACCTGCATGTTTCATGCAGGCTTCTCTCTAGTGCAGATCAGCCACTCCAAACAGAATTTGGGAGCTGAATCAAGAAACACAACCCTCAAATTTTTGCCAAAAGTTCACGCGGATCCTCACCAATTCAGATTATGAGGGAGAAGATTTGACTCAGAGCCACAGTGTTCAAAACCCATTCGTGATTTCGGAAAATGAACGTATTCTGCAAAGGACAAGATCCGTCAGGCTGCAGCACCTTCCAAGGACACAGTCTTTGCCGTGAGACTCATGCTGGGCACTCAGAAAGTTGGGAACCAATAGCAAAATGTGCCAAGAACCTCTCTGATGGGGGAGTGACTTTGGATTAGAGGCATAGCTGGCTTTGCTGGGTCATGTGGCTAAGTGGTACCTAATTACAGCAGGTTGCAGAAGATTAGCCCACCAAGGTACACAGTGTAAGGCTTTAGGGATCATAAACAGCTCAAGCCGCCTTTATGTGCTCCAGAGCAACTCTTTTTTTTTTTTCCTTCTCTTTCTTTTTTCCATTCTCTGCCCCTCATTTTCTTTTCCGGAAACACACACATGATCAGTAGTGCTGGTGCTGAGAAGACACAGCCAGCCAGCTGCAGAGCAAAACATGCTCTACAGGCAAGTCGTCTCCCTTAACAAAAGAAAACAAAGCTGCAAATATAACCCCGCAAGGCAGCCTACCTGCTACATCTTTTATAAGCCATCCTCTGCACACCCAAACGGGTGAGGATAGGCACGTTAATGACCACACTCAAAATCTGCAGGCATCACTCGTTGGAGAAGATGGAAAACTGTACATGCGTGGCACGCTTTGCCCTTAGCTCAGCGCTTTGTGGAAGACAAGGAGGGTTTATAGGATGGTGATAATCACCTTCTCTCTGGACACCAGCTGAAGCCCTTTCAAAGCGGTATTCCAGGCACAGACTGAGTGCTTGTTTAGCACCAGGAAATTCACATGCAGCCACTGTGTTCGCTTACAAGGTACCGGTGTCTCACTACAAATGGCACTTAAGTTCTGGATCAACCACCTTGCAGAGAGGAGGGAAAACTCCCAACTTTGTCTCATAAAGAATAAAAAGTTATGGAAAAGATTTTATAGGATGGCAGAAGGTGGACTAAAATGCCCTTGCAGGCTGCCTTCCTCGCTGATGTTCCTAAGTACAGACAATTTGTAAAGGAAAATCTGCCTTCTTGCACACAAGCCTAATGCCAGATGAGTTCTTACACCACCAGTGCTCCATGAGCCAGGGCAGGGCCAAAGGTTTTGCTCTTTTTTTCCTATGGTGAAAGCACTTGTCTGAGTCCTGCCATGTGCTTTGCCATGGTACAACATAGGAGCTTCATACCTGCCTCCTGCCAGCCCTGCAGACAGGCTCCGTAAGAAGCAGGGCACGCAAAGCAATCTTTCAGCCTCTGGTGGTGATGGCATACAAAATAAGAGACCCAGAAAATAGCAGCCCACAAGAATTAGGACATGCCTGGCTGGATTTCCAAACAAGTAACTGCCTCTGCTCTGCAAGGCCATGGTTCAAGTGTGCAACATGGAGAGACTGAAAGTGCTAATCCTAAGAGCCCAGGCCTGCTGAGAAAGATATGGCACCAATGAGAAGAGCAATAATCCCTGCATACGGGCAAATCCAGGATCTGATTCAAAAAAATAAGTAAATCTGAATGCCCACCAGAAGCTGACTCTGGGCTTTTTTATGAGCCAGGTTGGCTGCTGCATTCTCCAGAAGACAAAATGCGGCCTGCAAAGAGAGAGTAAGGAGAGGAGAGGGACACAAGACAAAGGTGGCCTCACACCTGTTGTAACATACTTTAAAAACGAGGGGGAAGTCTGGTCCACCTGAACCGTTATGAAGGCCCTGAAAATAAAATCGTTAGCACTGGTTCATAATTGCTGGCATATATCATATCACCTCCCCACTATTTCATCCAGGGACTGTATGGCTCAGGTATCACTCAGGCTAGAAGAACATCTATTTCCACTGAAGCTGTAAGATTCCAGGGAAGACTGTAATTTCAGGTGCTATTGCAAACAGGATGACATGCATTTACAGACAGCCACAGAAAATTTGGAGAACGGTAGAGGTCTGCTCTCATCAGAAGCACTGCATCACAGGTGATACCAAGTCAGAAGGACATTAGGTTTTCACCCTGATAGAATAATAGAATCAAATTTGCAATATTTTACTATGTTTAGTTAGATAGATGGAAGACTGGAAACTTTGTATGCCTAATGCTACCTCACTCACTAAAGAATCAGCCTTATCTGTAAGACCATACAGAACTGTAACACAGGATTGGGGAAGGAGGGCAAGATAACCTAGGCCTGGAGGACGTGCCTGCAAAGAATAGGTGAGGAACTCATGGCATGCACATCGTTGGATGTGTAAATGACTTAGTTTAGTATGCCCGGCTAAGCTGGAACAACAAGATAAGAAAGAGCCAGATGTCCTGAGCATGCACAAGGACTGGGTTCAAGCAGGGAACACAGTGAGGAAGACTATCGATGACCACCAGAGACCCCTGAACGACCACCAGTGGAAACAAATGCTCATGCATCAGGAACTTTTACATATCTTAACGAATTACGGAAAGAAGTAATCATTTCTCGAAAATCTAATGAATACTTATGTTCTAATTGCATATAACCCCTGTAGCCCTGACAATTCGGCACGCACACTAGGTGGAGCGATCCCCTGTGCATCCATGCGGTGCTGCAATTAAAGAATGTCTGACTTCTGAAACCCCAAATTGGGTCTTAAAGAGCTTCTTTGACCGACTTTTACGGTATCACAGGCACACATATAATACAATTTGCTGCAGAAGAGCTCTTCCTACTCCAGCGTTACACTGACACCCTGAAAAGTTTTATGCAGAACAGCGTCATCCTCAGCATGAAAACGGCTGGTGTAATTAACGCTGGTTGTTCTGTTGCTCTGAAGATCTGCAAGGCCAAGTGCCTGCTGGGGAGAGCCGTCTTCCCTGACCTGTAGAGGAGCAGGGTAAACACGCAGATCTGCTAAAACCGTTTCCTCTTTTTCGTAATCAGTTACACGGATCTTACGGGCAAAGATGTTTACGTAACCGTGCCTTACACGGCTCCTGCCAGCAGCTTCCTGGATCAGACCTGTTTCACGGCTTAGGCCCTCGGCATGGATTAAGGAAAGCGCTGATCAGAGGAACGCTCGCAGTGAAGCAGGTAGGAGGTAGGCTCTGCAGCTGGCTACAGAAGTGGAAGTCGCTCAGCCTGGTGCCTGCCCTAATTGTTGGGAATGCCTCCGCAACTGAAAGGCTGCCAAGGTTCCTGTCATCCTCACAGAGCCTTTGGGGCAGACAGAGCAGTTAACACAAAGGCGAGTCTTTGTAGCCGCACAGCCACACACTGCAGATCTCTAGTGGGCAAAGCCCCTCAGAGCTTAACAATATCCTGCAGTACCTCCACACCACCGCACAGCTCTACTTTCTCATGTGTTCTCACTGCCACAGGGGAGCAATAACCACCATACTCAGTTCTGTCGCTGCTCCAGGCAGACTTTTGTGTCTTTTCCTGGCCTCCCTTCACACAGAAGCAGGGCTTTGCTCCTGGGGAATCATCACAGACCCCTGGGAGTGCCCCAGGCCACCTCCTTCCCCTTTGCTTCCCATCATCTTTGCTACATTGCCAGCAGATTGCTAGGAGAGCACGACTTCACACTCCAATCAGAAAGACAAGGACGCTGTAGAAGAGCAGTCTGCCTTTCCCATGGCTTTTTACTTTGCCCCATCATACCGCTTACTGAGGCAGAACTCCTGCTGAAGTCAGTATGATTACAAACCCAAAAGCTGTTTCCCAAGCAAGCTGGAATTACAAACGCCTTCTGCATATCTGGGCAGCCCTCTGTGTGGTAATTAACACCTGGCAAACTCTAGAACATCTCTTTGGTCTGTGTTTGAACAAGTTCAGTGGAAAGTGCTGGACACGTCCGCATCCCCGTGCTATGATCTGGCACACGACTGCACCGATACCTGCACGCTGGCTCTGTCACCACTGCGTAGTAGCTAGAGAGGCAGATGGCGAACAGCACTAATCCACCTCCGCTGCCCTCGGCTTGTCAATCCACCTCCATCCAAAGCAGCACTCCAAAGAGAACGAAGAACGATCAGGTTACAGAAGTGCTTTTGGTTTTCTCTAAAGACGGTGCATTACTGCAAGAGAGAAACTGGCAGTAACCACTGCCCTGGCAGGAATTCACTTCACATCCACAGTCTCGGGAGCTGCTCAGTTTGGAAATGGATGCTTTAAGCCAGTGGAAAGCTGATGTTTCTTTCTTTCCCCATCCATAGGGTATTTCTTGGTCACATCAGGCTGTGGAAGATCAAAACTGACAAATGACAGCAGCGTTTGAATTTAGGGAAGACAAGCTTCATTACATCAGTTTAACACTCTTGCTCATTAAGGCCCCGAGCGTTAACTCGAGCTGTTAAGGTAGGTAAACTTGACTATACAAATTAGCGAGGAAAGAAATACAATCTGAGGAACTCCCAACAACACAGTCAATATGAGGATGGGGCAGGACTCAGGGGCAAGTGTTCACCTCACGCAGTGAAGGCTGGTCTGTGGGGAGATGGGGCCTGCATCACTCAAGGCTTCCCTGCACATCTGGAGAGAGCCCCACGGCCCCAGCTCAGGGGGATATGCTGACTTCCTGCACCACCAGCCTGTCTCCAAGGGCTGTTTATTCTTTATGGTATATATGGTATATATTCACATACCAGTATGGCTGAGGGAGCCTAGCGCAGCAGGGCAATTGGCCAGGAGTGACAGACACATCTCCTGCTCACCGTTAGGATGATGGCTTTGGTGCTACTCTCATAAACTGCCCAGGGGAGGACAGGACTGGAGGAGGTTTGCAGCAGGTGGCCCCATTTCCCTGCCCTTCTGCTCAGCTCTGGTTCCAGTCAGGACTGCAGTGGTTGTGAAATGGTACAGAAAAGAAAAGGTTGTGACCACACACACCAGGTTCTGCCTTACCCAGCACCTGCCTTCAGCAGTCCTCCAACACTGCAGGGACAAACAAGGGACGCCCACAGGGAGCAGACACAACTGGGCTCAGTACATCCAAGACCTCTGAATGCCCAGGGTGGACTAGAAGTTTAGCTGTGACATTATGCTGGCTTCTTAAGAAGTACAAAAGGGGTGCATGTGTCAACAAACGCTGCTAATGGGCTGCAATAAGCTTTCTTAACGACTAGTAGTAGCATCTAAGACTTCTCCCATTGTGCTCAGGCTTCTGTGAATGCCAGCAAAAGATAATCCACATCTCACAGGAAGGAATCCCATCCCCGCTGAAGCTTGTGGGAGATTTGTTGTTTTGAGGAGATGTCAGATGTCACCTCAAAAGTTTTTAAAGTGTTTTTTTTAAAACTTCCACCTGTCTTCTAAAGCCCTGACTCAGAGGGATGCTTCCAAAAACCCGATATCTCAGAAGAAAAAGGCACAGGACAGCCAAGCTTCTCCTGCTGAATGAAGGAAGCAGTTCGACTTTATTGGTCTGTTTCTGCTAAACAAGGAGCAAAAAGTCCCCTCTCATCAGGTTCTCAAGTTTTTCAATACACCCTCAAAGTCCACCTTTGCTCTGTGAGAACCTTCAGGGAAGTTTAAAAAAATAAACACAAAAACCACAAGAAGGAATAGAAGCTGTACTGAACCTTCAGGACTGTTCAGGCAACGTTTGCAGTGGCTAAATGCAGTAGTACAAAGCGCAAGTTGAAATCAATCTACTTCTAAGCAGCAGCGATCACTACACCTTATGTCCCTGGTGCTGCCTGCCCGGGTCACTTTTCCTTTCCTCATTAACAAGCGGATGTTCCCTCTTTGTGACACCCTTCATGATAAGTGACACATCTGCATTTATACACGCAGATTGAGCATCTGATTCTGATCTACAGTTTTCACATTGGCCTCTGAGAAAAATGAAAATTTGTCCCCCGGCACTGGCACAACGGCTCCTCCGACTTTTCCTTACCATATTTCACAACAAAATGAGCTGCAAATCCCCACATGCAGGAGATGCCCCGTTGCCTGCTCCAGGAGGCTGCTGCACATCCATGCCCGTCCAGCACCTTCCGCAGCCACTCTGCGTGCGATTGCTGGTTGGCAGTGGCTGCTACAGGAGCACAGACCCTGCTGCGTGCTCCGTGTTCTGCCTGAGCACCCAGAAATCGTCTGTGGTACCCAAGGAAGCTCCCACAAGGCTCGTGCCCAGCAGGAAGCGTTTTTAGCAGTATGCCATGATATGTCAACCAGCATTTTATGAATGCCAGCAAAGCCCAAGCCTGCAGGCTAAAGGAAACCACACTGGTGTCTGTCTGCCCACAGATTCAAGAACAGAAGGCACGGTGAGACAACAGGAAGAGCAAGGGGGGAAAAAAAAAGGAAAAGAATTCCAATTAGCAAGAAATAGCTGTTAAGGATGATAGAGACGGAGGCTTTTTAACCACCAAAACTGAGACAACAAGGGAAAAGCAAATGACCAAAACCAAGCAGCATGGCAGGGCTCCTGAGTGCAGGGGAAAGAGAGAGGGGAATCTATTGCTCCTGTCCAACACCGGTTCTTCCTAGGGTTCCCCAGCTGAACCTGTCCCTCTAGAAGACCTCTGTCTCCGGAGAGGTCACAATGTCCTCCCAAATCCTAGGACCAGGTAGAGGCTAAAAGCATCCTAAGCTCTAATCCGCCACCTTCCTTGCTTAAGAAAATACAGACCCAACCCAGTCAGGCACTGAGCAGCAGCCCTGGTGTGGGAGAGGAGAGTAGACACTAAGGCTTGAACTCTGCTGGTATGATCCTGTGTTAACCTTCACAGATGGGGCCCCACACTGCCTCACTCCTGGGGACTTCCCCTGGCACTCCCAAGTGACATTTAAGCCACTGCTTTACAAACCATATGTCAAACCAAAAAAATGCGAGGTCAGGTCTGACTGACCCACCCTCAGGCTGCAGCTCACTGGGGCTGCCCACCTTCATCTCGTCCTGGCTCTCCCCACATCAGGAAAGGACTCCTCTGTCCTCCACTCCACCAGCCACCACAAGGCCAGGGACACAACACCTGCTACTTCGGCCTGTGTGTGCTGTCCTCCGTTCACCTCTGGGTGCTGCGGGGAGGGAGCCGCAGGCTGTGGCGAGCCTGGTCCAACAGATCCCTCCTCACCCTGGTCCAATAGATCCCCCCATCTCAGAGCATCGATCCTCAGGCAGCACAAATTTATCTCCCTTCTACGGAGAGAGATGCAAAACCACTCAGCCTCAGGAACACGTGAATTGCACCCCTGCCCCTCGCTCCCGCTTTTCTTTCCCTCAGCTGCCGCAGCTTTGGAGGTGGACAGGTTTCGGGGGTGGCTGGAGGCCTGCCTCAACGCCTCCCACCAAAGCCACTTTGGTGGGGCGATCCCATCCCTAATAATGTCCCTAAAAAGGCAGCTTCCCCTATTCAACCAGTCTCAGCAACCTCCTTCCTCTCTCTTCTCACCCAGCCCTGCTCACCTCGCACCAGGCGGAGCACAGCAGAGGAGCTGAGCTCTCTGTCCCTTCCCAAACACCTGCTGATGGCAAAACGGGACGTGCACGCTGCGGCGGCTCCCCGGAGCTGCCGACCACCCCGGGACATCTGCATTGGGGTTTTCCAGCCCGGCAGGACGAGGGGAGCCACCAAGCAGCGATGCCACCGGGGCCACCAGCGAGAAGCCGCCGTGGTTTATGCATCTCTCTTCGGAAAAGGGAGATCAATTTGGGCTGCTGGGGATCGATGCCCCGAGATGGGGGGGATCAAAAGCGACACAAGCAGCCCGGCGGGGACCGGGCAGGGTGCCCGGGGGGGGCCGTGGCCATCCCAAACCGGAGGGAGCTGGGGGGCACAAATCCCAAACCGGAGGGAGCTGGGGGGCACAAATCCCAAACCGGAGGGAGCTGGGGGGCACAAACCCACCGAGGAGCTCCAGCCCCCGACCCCCGCGGCCCCCCGGGCGGCCTCACCTCGGAGTACACGAAGAGGGGCAGGACGAGGAGGGCCAGCAGCAGGTCGGCGACGGCGAGGCTGACGATGAAGTAGTTGGTGGTGGTCTTGAGCGCCCGCTCGGTGCAGACGCTGAGGCACACCAGCCCGTTGCCGCCGACGATGAGGAGGATGAGGACGATGCCCAGCACCAGGGCGGCGACGTTGTGGCCACCCGGAGGCGGCGGCGGAGGCTCGCTGCCGTTCCCCGGGGCGCTGCCGTTCCCCATGGCGCCGCGGCGCTGCCCCGGCAGCCGGGCTCATGGAGCCGCCGGCCTCACGGTGCTGCCCGGCCCCGGGGCGAGGCCGGGGGAGGCCGGGGGAGGCCGGCAGAGCCGGCCCCAAACTTTGCGAGGAGCGGGGAGGAGCCTCCCGGAGGCAGCCCCGGCACCAAGCGGGTCACCGGGAGGCTTAGCGGCAGGGGGCGGGCTGCCCGTGTCCCCCCCCTTCTGCCCGTGTCCCCCCCCTTCTGCCCGTGTCCCCTCCCTATGCCCGTGTCCCCTCCCCGCAGGGCACCCGCAGCCCTTGGGGAGGCTGGAGGGAGGCTGGGGTCGGGGGGAGACCCCCCCAGCTCTTGCCGTGGTTGGGGTGCCTGGCCGGAGGTCCGCTGGGGGAGGCTCCTTCTCCCCCAGGGTTTTGAGCTGGAGGAAAAGGACAAGTCTTCGGTGACACCGCTGAGATTTCTTCTGCGATCAGCCGCCCCCCTGCCGGCACAGCGTCGCTCCGTCGGTGTGAATTCCCCCGGTCTTCCCACCCCAAAGCTCCGGGAGCGGTGCTGGAGCAAGGCAACGCGCCCTTCAGAGCGAAAAACTGCAAGAAAATGAATTTAAAAGACTTTGCGGCGGCACGTTATGGGAGGCAGAGGAGAAAAAAAATAAAAAACAAGGTCCGTATGTTGAGCGTAATGTCTTCCTCGGTATGAGGCTGACCACTTTTATATGTCTCCGAAACAGCGGAGGCACTGGCCCCACAAGCACTGCACTGCAAATGTTGTGGCAGATCAAAGCACCCTCGGATCGGTCAGACCTTGACGAAGCTACACCGTCGGGAAAAAAAAAAAAACAGCAAGTTTCAGAGTAGGTGGTTGTTTCAAGTCAGCCTGACCTGAAGGTATTTTCCCCAGGAGATTCAAAGCAATAGTATGAACAGTAATTAGAGAAATCAATGCTGTTAGCCTGGATCCCTGAGAGCATTTGAAGGACTGGGGAGACTATAACCATCCAGAAAATGGCAAACTGCCTCTTTTTAAATGGGGAGGGACAAGAAACCAGGGACTAAAGAGTAATCTGTATTTCTTCAAGTAATAGAACTTGTTCCTTGCTAGAGCTAGGAGGGAAATAATTAGATATCACGTACCTCAGCTTTAGCTCTGCTGCAATCTCACATAGCATTGTCTTCAGCAATGAAAGGGGGAAGACTAGCTGAAATTATTATGGATTGGGTGAATAACAGGTTGGAAAACTGTACTCCGAGGTCTGTGCAGAATCTGGTAATGTTTAGAATTTGCATAATTGACCTGAATGAGTGTCCAGAGAGACCACTAATTAAATTTGAAGATACTGCCAAGACAGGTGAGGCTGCGAGCATCTTGGAGCACAGGATGAGAATTCAAAATGTTATGTTGCAAAAAACACCTGGCAAATGCAGGATGCAATTCAAAAGGAATTTTGCATCTGTCCTGTGCTTGGGCAGGAATAATCAGCTGCAGAAATGCAGTACTGAGGCAACAACCAGATGGAGAGTAGGTGTAGGAGCAAAGGTGCTGTAGCAGGTTGTAAGCTGCACATGGGGACTAGGATGTCTTATTGTTGTAAATGAGAGAAAAAGAAGCCAAAGCTCTCCTGGAATAATGCTGTGGTACCTGTGGTACAGAGGTACCTGTGCACCTGCAGACTCAGGCAGCCTTCATTCTGCCAGCCACACTCAGAGTCACCTTTCACAATACTTGCCATAATTATGCCAACTAAAATAAGAGACAGAGATTATGATTCCTAGAGGTAGGGGTTAAGGTGACGTTTCTCACTCCCTAGGATGAACACCTGCCAACTGCAATGCTGCAAGCAGCAAGGCAGACACCACACGTGTTCGTCTCGGGTACCAACAACTGTGCCTTTTTTTCTGCTTAATGCATCACTGCATTCACCCCTGTGCTGACAGAAACAAGCTCAGTGCAGTCCCGCAGAGATAGTGCTGGAGGCTGGGGGAGGACGGGGGAGCTGTGACCCCCAGTTCTAGCCCAGATGGTTTGGGAGATGTGGGACCCGATCCAGACCGATGGGCACCTTTCCAGCCATGCCACCAAACCTCAGATCAGATGTTTGGGGTGAGCTAACCAGCCAGTTCCACTTGGTGTTTGTGGAAGGCAGTAGGAAGAGAAGGCGTAGAAGGAAAGTATAATTTACACCACGTGGAGAGTGGGAACTGCATTATTGCCAGCTTTTTATAAGACAAGAAGATTTTCAGAGCTGTTTATAGATACCAGTATATTACCTGCTCCAGATATGGGTTTTATCTGATCTATTAACAGGCTGGCAGAAGAAATCCTCTCTCCAGTGTCTGCCCCCACCGATTTCCTTCACTCTTATTTGGAGAAGGACACAATTAATCCTCAGCATGTGAAGCATAGAAAAGCCAGAGCCCTGTTACCATGAATGGGGACTTGGACCTCAGTACCATCCTTTTCCTGTGGCTAACAGCAGTTAATCCTGCAGTCTGTTTTCCCCAGCTGCCCCGAGTTTCACAATTTCATACATGGGTAGGAGAAAATTACTTTGGTTTAAGTACTTACTTGGCAATCTGCCTTGCCATATTGTCTCCAGAGGTGTGACTTCCAAGTTCTTTCTAAATTTCACAAGAATGCCATCGGCTTTGTAGCTGCTGAGTTGTACTGACTGTGTCCTGTCCCTTGTCCCTGGAGCAGGTGTGCCATCCTCACAATGATCCCAATACCTGTGAGTATGTCTACTCCCCTCCTTCTGCCAGCTGACCCAGCTTTGATGTGGACTCAAACCAGTGTCAGCTCTGTCCTGCAAAGACAAAACAAAGCTCCAGCAGCAGTGGGTACTCACAAGCTGTCCCGTCTGCCCATAGTTCCCCATTCCTTTGGGAACAGTTCAGGGCTTAGGTGGGCGCAAGCAGTGCTGCAAATCCGTCAGGTTAAGAAGATACACATCATCCAGTGCAGTGAACTGGGACAAAACTACCCCATCAGTACTTCTTAAACCCACATGTCCTGGCAGAGGGAGTTTGCATCAGCTCAGTGGTTTGTATCCGCTGCTCACAGCTTTTCTGCTCTGCTGGTCGGATCCTAAGACGCAAGTGCTGGCACAATGTGCTGCTGTCACAGCCTTCACTCAGTGAGGAGCGGGTACAATGGGACCACTTTTACTAGAGCTCTTTTGCTACAAAAAAATAAACCCAAACTAGCCAAAGGAGGCTTCAAAACACGTTAATGAAACTGCACTGAACTCCTCTGTGGATAGAATGCCCTTAATTTATTTATGTTTAAACAAGCTGAGCAGCAAAGGGGTGGGGATTGAGTTGTGACTGCAGGGCTTCTGCCTTCCCACAGGGATTAATACCATTTATCTAATCTCCTTTAACAGTCAATTTATATTAATTATCTTGATTTTCCCTGTGGGTTAGAGCAGAATGCCTCTTAACTCTCAGCGTGGAAGCCCTTATTCCAGACTAGCAGTACCTTAATCCCAGACCAGTTTAATCCTGGAGTGGATTAAACTAATGTGAAATAAGGCTTTTGACTTCCAAAAAAGAGCAGCCATGCAAAGCACTAATTAGGACGGCTCTCCCATTGCAAACTCCCAGGCTGCAGTGATCCTTGATCACTGCCACTAAGTCCTGCAGTTCCCCTGTGTCTGCTGCTGTTGCTCAGCCCTCGGTGCAGCCTTGGCAAGCAGATTCCAGTGGCTTTGCTGTGTGATAATGTCCCCTTGGGAGTAATCCCAGAGAGCGAGGGCTGACAGGAAAGCTTCATCTCTTCTGTTAGTAGATTTGAGCCACCGCCCCTTCCTGGGATGAGAGGAACTGTCCTCCTCACAGAAGAGAAGGAAGGGCTGTAATGCATCAATATACACAAGGAAGTCATTTTATGCCACTGCAAAAATAAAAAAGATGACAAGCAATAGAGCCATTTATCACCCTTGTGGAAAGCAGGAAGCATTATGTATATCCAGGGCTGGGATGTTTGAGCAACGGACAGTGAGTGTTTAAGAGCACCTTTGAAGAGTTTCTGGTGCGATCAGTGGTTTTGAACAATCCTTTCTTGCTTGGATGTGCAGCTTGCAGAGCGTCCTGGTTCACCAGTCACACTGTGACATCCTGCTGGCTCAGGACAGGGGTTGGGGAGGTTGTAAAAGTCACCCACAGCCGCCTCTTGTGACATAAAAAATATTTTATTTTGTCCTAAGCAGGTGCTGTGAAGGACACAAGGGGTGAACAGCAGCACTTTCTGCCAGCAGGGCACCTCAGTCTCAAATAAGTCTGGTGCCCAAGCCAAGCCATCAAAGAAACATCTGCCTATGTAGGCTCCTTCCCCTGTGCCAGGAATAGATTATCTGTATAAACTCATTTCAAATATGGGACAACGAGGCTCTGGTACTCAGCATTTCGCAAGACCTTCAGTGCCATGCATCTGCAACCATAGCCTGTGGCATGCAAAGACTTCGCTCGACTTGCTACCCACAAGCCACCCACTTCTGCCTGGGATCAGCAGCACCAGGAAAGCACCCATTTCTTGCACAGAATGGCAAAATAGTGGGAGATCTGCCTTTTTGATATGTTTTGAGGCATGTTTTAAAAAGAGTCTAGGAATGAGCAGTGCGGTCATCTTTCAGGAAGGGGGCTGTGGTGGAGCTGGTCCCTGACAGCTAGCCAAGGAGGCAGAAGGAGTCCTCCAGAGACTTCCCAGGATGAGTTGACAGAGGATTTGGTTTTTAGCCAATTCAAAGGACCAGAAAGGTTGCAAAGTGAGACATCTGTCAGAGTCTCCCAAAAGACACAGAACTTTCATCACCGTAGTTTTTCACATTTGAGGCACTGAATTTTTAAATAGAAAAGGAGAACAAAATTACCTGCCAAAGTTTCAGCACAGATGTGCCTAAACTCGGCTATTGAATAGTACCCTGATAGCCAGGCAACAGATCACTGGGGCTATCTGCAGGATCGGAACAAAGGGAGGAAAATAAAGAGCTTTTATGGCCAGTCCTGTTCCTTTTACTTGACATATTCAGCTGAGCAATTCTCTATGAAAGTGTCATCCATAGCAAAGCCGTCCTGCTTTACAATCCACCTGTAATGCACTTCCAAGAAAAGAGACAGAGGCAGCATCCTGCCTTTCGGTTTAACATTTGCAGGAAAGGGAAGAGGACGGCAGGGCTCTCTTGGTTCCCAAGCTCACTGAGTCCCCCTTCAAGAAGCTGCAGGGATTTACATACACACTGGATAGCTCTTTTGACATTCACCGTTCTGGCAAGTTATGATAAATCCATGTAAGATGTAAAATCTCATGAATTTTTAATGGCGATTAGCTTTGGGAATGAAACTACAGAGAAAACGGCTGGATTTGCTGTCTCTTTTGGCTTGTAATCTCACCAAGATGTTTTTGTGGGTGCCTGGTTTCAGACTAAGCCATATAATTCATCTCATGTGGGGGTAGAGTGGTGAAATACAAGGGCTTGTGTCACAGGACAGATCAAATGAATATACTTCAATAGTCTCTCCTGCTTTTAAAACATCAATGAGCTTATTGGAGCCACTCATTAAGAAAAACCTCCTGGGGAGGCTGCAAGGTAAGAGGCCTGGAAAGGCATGCCTGTGAGCAGCTAGAACCTCTAAGTGCACCTCCTTCCTCCCTTATCTCGCACAGCCTGTTCCCTTCCACCTGGACAGGACAGCCTTCCAGGTCCCTGACACAGGCCGTAGAGGGACACAGCCAAAATGTTGTCCACGTGGCTGTGCGGCTGTCAGGATCCGCCCTGCTCATTGCTGGCACCACACACCTGGAACAGCTGGGCCAGACCTGCCAGCCAGGACGCAGAGCATGCCATCCTTATAATTAAAATTAATTCCCTGGAGTGCGTTCTCCTCTTCCCCAGACACAGCAAACAGCTGGAGGCTGAGATTACGGATGCTTATGCCAATTAGAGCTGTGATAAGGCCAGACGCATGGGGAGCATTAGTGCGCAGCTCTGCAGTGGAGAGACAGTGCTTGGATCTCCTCCGTGTCAAGGTACGAGGGAGCTTCCAGCTGAGCAGAGCAATGCCAGGCTGAATGCCAGGACAGGCAGAGCAGCCCTGGGGAAGAAGCCACCCAGCCGTGTCCCTGCAGCGGTGTGTGCTGTCCGTCCACGCATCCCACACCGCAGAAACGACCTGGGGAATGGCTGAGTGCGCTCACTTTGTCAGGCCTCGAAGGAGGTTTGGAAGAAGGGTCATAGGATGTAAAAAAAGGTAGCAAGTGACTGTCAGGGGGATCAGCTTGCCTTTACAGGTCTTTAGAAAGTTCTTTGTGCTTCCTTGGTGACACCCACGATATGTACGTAGGTTGGGAAAGCAGTTTCCCTCTTCCCCTCAAAATGACACCATCCTCTGAACCTGGCTTTTGCTTTTCTGGGTCGCAGTGCCAGCCCCAGTAAAACCAACCTTTATTTCCCTCTATTTTGTCCAGCTTCAAACACGGGGAAAGATTTACGTGCAGGAGGGAAGTGCCTCAAGGCAGCCCTTCCAAATTCAAGGCTGTCTCCTGCTTGCTGCAGGTATGCCTGCAGACAGGAGCAGCTCCTGAAGGCTGAGCCTGGCTCAGCCCCTGCGTCCCGGGGCAGAGCATCTCTAGGGAGGCAGACTCACACCCCCAGGGGACCCTTTGGGTTAGCAGCCAGCTCTGCTCTGGAGCAGGTGGATAAGGAATGTTTTGGCTTGCTTCCAAAGCACCAAAGCACATCTATCATCCCATCCCGTGGAGAGCCAAGGCACTCACCAGCACCCAAGGTGGGTACTCACCTGCCAGTTGGTTATTTTTCCCCTCCATTCTTGCATTTCTTAGCAAAATGTTTTAAAGGTTTTTTGTTGTTGTTGTTGTTTTTCAATGTGAGCAGAGTGCCTCATGTTTTCTTTTGAAAGAGCCAGATTTTGCTGCAGATTTCACCCAAGGGTTTGGCTCGAGGCAGACACGACCTTGATGCAAATGGCTGAGGTCTGCTGTAGCAGAGCCCAGAGCTCCCAACACAAAGGTTTTGATCTCCTTGCCCGTGGGTAGCGCTGCCAATGGTAGAGATAACTAGCATGTCCAGCACCTTCCAAACTTCAGAGCAAATGGTCACGCTTTCAGGAATGTGATATTTTTTACGAGTGATTACCTCTTGCCCCCCACATTTTAACTTTGTTTTTAGACAGGTGCAAATCCAGAAGGGTGCCATATGTTACAGCAAAGCACAACACATCTCTGACCTCTGCTGCCCCGTTGAACAAAACAGAGGAGAGAAATCAGCAATAAAAGGAACCCAAGAGCAGCTCAGGAGGTGAGCGCTATATAAGCAAATAGACAGACGGAGGAGCACACATCCCTCACCTCCCCAGGTGACTCCTGGATCCAGCCACCTGCTTTGCTTAGAGCAATTTGCCCCTTGCTCAATCACATGCTGCTGTGGGAGGATCTGTAGCCACAAGGAAGGGGTTCTCCCTTTCAGGACTGGGACTTGAATAGATCCCAGATATTTTGTTGCACTGGGCAGAGGGAGGTGCATGCTTCCTGCTCAAAGAGGGAGCCCTTTAGGGTTTGCTGTGGACCTTTTACACACACAGAGGCACTGGGAAGCCAGCAACACAGAAAGGAAACATGGCTTTCCCCTCTGTTTTTTGCACTGCTAAGCACAAGCCGCCAAAAGGGACCACGAAGGTCTGTTTCTGTGAGATGGATTTATTCCAAGACAGGGAACGAACCCTACTCTGTTCAGGATCTTGGAATAACTGAGTCCACCTTGGGGCTTGGGAGTAGGGTGGGTTTTGTTTTTTTTTCTGAGGTCTCACTTAGCTGTATGAGACTGTAATTTTCCTTCTCCCTTCATTTCTCAAGCCCACCTACCCCTGCCCCTGCTCCCACCCCATCCCATTCTTCCTTTCTGCAGCCAAAATTACAGATCAGGTGGTAAAGATTAAAACCACTCCTGAAACCGTCCTGTGCAAGAAAGGAGCATTTGGAAAGCTAAATCCCCCAATCCCCTTATTCCAATTAGTGTCCTTTCTCTAACAGATTTGGAGGTGGTTCAAGAAAATGACTCCAATCTGCTCTCAGTAGATAGCAGCATTGTGGTCAGCTCCTTGGCATGGGAGTAGGCTCACCTGGAAACATAAAAGAGAAAATTCTCACTACACACGTGGGCTCACACATATACATACTAAGAAAAAACAGAATGGGGGAGGTAGAAGTTCCTGAACACCCTGTAAGCTGATTAAAGGGTATTTTACTTTTACGTAGGAAGGATTTAGCCGTGCAGTTCCTAGTACCATCTGACCTCAATAAACTCCCATGCCATCAGCAGATGCCACCACTGGATGGTGTCACAGCCTGTGCCAGGGCTCCTTGAAGGATGGCTGCACCTAGACACCTTCAGGACTTGTGATGCCATTGCTGGACATGTGTAGTGAGTGAGATGGTCTTTGGCAACCTTTTCAACCTGTTTTGACCCCAGTGCACTCAGCCATCTCAAGGCCACAGATCTCAGAGCAGTGCAGAGGCTGCAGGAGCATTTGGGAATGTATGTTTTGGCCAAACAAGGTGTATCCATGAAGAAAAGCAGCCCCAGCAGATCCTGAGTTGCTGCAGTAACACATCTGGGGTCTGGGCAGTGGATAAGCTGGCATGAATGCTACCTTGTAAGGGTTGCCCTGGATGAACAGCAACCCCAAAGGCTGGATAGGCTTTCCCCATCCAAGGCAGGGGCTACAACATCCACATGACAATAACAGCATTTATCCAGCCTATTCTTAATGCTCACTGGAGATGCACCCACATTGCTCCTCCAGCTAGAAGGTCTTTCCTGATCTCCTGTATCAATTTCCTTGAAGCATGAAGGGGAATTTCTCTCCCTTTATGTCTCAGAACAACCCCCTGGAGCTGCGTGTGGTAATTTTTGAGTCTTTCTTGCAGTGTGGGATCAGAACACTTGCCTTTATGATGAAACCCTGTCTTTTCCAAAATGCTGTTTCTTTTGTCTTCTCCTACACCACAGCCAAAGGACAGGCTCGTGCTTTCTTTAAATATTGCCAAATTTATGGCAGTGTAGTTATAATGTGATGCATGTCAGGTGGCAGGTTTGGTGACCCCTCCGTCCTACTGTAAGGAGGAGAAAAAAGACCTTCCTCTCTACCACCCAGACTTGGTGCCCCTGAGATGGGCCAGGATGTGCACCAGTCATGAGGTATTCTTTAGGATAAATGAGGTATCCTCGGTGTCGAGGTGGGGATGGTCGATGCCTTTGCTTGCTGCCTCACATGAGGGTGTCCCCAGCTGACAGTGAGGCTGCCGAGAATAGCTCTGCACCGGTGGCAAGTGGATTGAATTAATACAGCTCACCACAGGTCTCTCCATGCTGCGCATGTCAGCCGGCATCAAGGCTAAGCAGAGGTGACTGCGCAAAGATCCTGGCAGCTTTACACCTGGGAACATGATCAGGGCAGCCCACCTCCCACTCAGGGATGGCCCCAAGGCTCAGAGACCCCATCTCCCTCCTGCCCTAGGGCATCTCTTCCTGCCTTCTTCATGGGGTGCTGATGCACAGCCTCAGACCTCCTTAGTTTGCCAGTTTGCAGACTTTACTATACATCCCGTGAATACTGTGTCATGTCCCATAAACGTGGCTGCCTTGTTCAGGTCCATAGGAAGAGGACCGCAACCCACACTTCCAGGTGCTGGTTGCCTCCTGAGAGTCGTGGGCTCTGTGAGGATTTCAGTGGGACGGGTGAGTAAGGAGCACCCAGGCTTGGGCCACATCTGAGAGAGGCCCAGCCTGAAGGCACCCAAGCCCAGTCTGTCCTGCTCCTATCTCAGGCACAAAACCTGGCTCTGCTCCCAAACATGGGCTGTTTTCTTGAAACATCTTCACCAACACTTAGCTTGTGGCCAGACAAGTAATATCAGTGAGGCCATTTCTTTTCATTTTGGCTAAGGAGCTTTTCCCTGAGCACATAGACAGCTGTGGGCACTGCTTTGTCGTTGGTGCTGTGATGCTGTGGAGGGCCACATCGTATTTAAAAGCGGAGCATCCATAAATTTCCACATGGAGCCTGCTGGAAGGTGATACCCAACCTTTCCTCCAGCCAGGGACAACATGAAGTTGGCGCAGCCTGTGTCTAGGTAAGTCACTGGCATCAGGCAGCAAGGATCATTTCAGCTCTGACTTCTTGCAGCCTTGGGTGTGACAACTGTGTGAGTTGGGGATCATATGAGGGCAACAATTTCCTTCTCTTTTGTCATTCTTCCAGTCAGTGATGGAGATCTTTCCCCTGCAATGCTGTTGCAAAGAGACAATGGGGCAGATTACAGTGATCAATGGGTGATTTAATCACACTTTGTGCCTGCTGCCTGCAGGTAAGGGGAATCTTCACTCCCACTTTGAGTGCTCACACATGTGGAAAATGGGAAAAGCAAGGTGCAAACTCTCAAAAATCCGGACAGCTGATATTGCTTAGCAGTACTGTTGTTTCTCTCTTCTATCTCAATATCTCCTGATGAGAGTTTAGTGTTCATTCTGGTTAAGAGGATCATATGCTGTTTCAGGACTCAGGATTTGTTTTGGGCTTTATTCAGGTATAAATTAGAGCTTGCAAAAACCTTTGAGTTTCCTTGTATGCCCCTAAATTTCCTCACCAGGGGCCTCAGAAGCTGTGTTTAAGCTCAAGCCCACAGTTGTCACCTGCGTTATGTTGCAGCATTGCTGGGCCTGTCCACACACTTTCTCACCCTGTCACCTTTTCACTCTCTGCCACTGCTGCAGCAAGGCAAAAACCACTTTTTGTTGCTAAGTAGATAAATCGGGTTACTTCAATTCTTGTTTCTTCCAGTCTCGAAAAGCTTGTTCTCTCCTGTTACTCACCCTCTGCTGCCATCCTGGGGCCACTTCATCAGGCATCCGTGCAGCCTCTCCTGCGTGCCTCTTATCTAGACCCATTTAGGTGCTCAGGCACACTGATTTTCCCCTGTAGTGGGGGCATTTCAGACCCGTTGACGTTATTTGCAAATGAAAGGAAATAGCATTAGTCATTTTTAGCTCCCTATATGTTGTCTGTGCTTTTTTAATAAACTTTTTCCCCCCCTTTGTTCTGTTCCTACATTGCCATTCTCAGCTGAAGATGTTTGCAGTGGAGCAACACCAGTGGTCCCAGCTGATCCTTTCGCCAGTGATACTGTCGTAAAATACAAGTACGGAAAATATAAAGATCTAAACACAATTCCAGAAAATTGCAGACATCGCTAGCATCACTGAGGGTTCCCAAAGCTGGGCTGGGTGCTCAGAAGAGCTTTCAGATGCCGTGAGAGAAGGATGTGACTCAGTGAATCTGCACCTGGTTGTACAGAAAGGAAATGTGTTGACTGAGCCTGTAACACTACAGACAGGGGTATCAGGGAGACAGCGGAAGGGTTGCAGAGGAATGACAACTCTAACAGTGCTGAAGAAAGCAGCTGTAAGGGCTATGTGTTGTAGAAAGGACAGAAAGCTGGTTGGGAAATGCTTGAATGTGTGTAGGACTGACCTGGACTGTCTTAAAGGAGAAAATGGACTTCTCTATCCAAACGGTGGCCATGGCACCTCCCTGTCCTCCAGTCCTGGAAAGTGGCAGCTTGTCTCTGCTGTTGAGTCCCCTGTCTCGTGTAGGGCTATAGCTACAGCCTGCAGTCATAGTGCTGAAGCTTGCTGCTCATCAGTGTATGGGTTATTCTTCCAAGGGAAAGATGATGGGGAAAATTAGGTTCCTCCCAGCCCTCCAGCATGGGGATGCCCTCTGCTTCCCCAAAAGAAAAAAAGGTTAAGTAGATGAGAAAAAGTGTAATATAATTTCTATTTCTCCAGTAGAGAAATAAGAAGATTTATTTATAACAATTAATACTCCCAAGCTACTTTATACAACATAAAAAAGGAGAGAAAGAGCATAATCCTATTTTCTCCCTCCATTCCCATGTCACCTGTAGTAGCAAAGTTTGAGAACAACCAGCTCTGAAACCCAGCAAAGGCAGGGGATATATCCAGGATGTTTTCATGCATGTATCAGTATGCTTCTTTCTTTGAAGTTGTGATACAATCTGTTCTCACCAGACCTTTCCCAGAAGTGGCTGTGAAACCACAGCATGAAAAATATTGTCCTCTCCTGCAAACCCAGACCAGTCCTACTGATTAGACAGTGTTTGCCCTAAGAAAATTGACATGTTGTATAGGCAAATCACACTCATCGAATCATCCTGGTGATTGCAAACAAAAGCCGAGCCAGAATTAAAAAAAAAAAAGAGCAGAAGATTAAGCTCATATCAAGAGGTAATTAAAACCAGGAGGAGAGATAATGATGACAATCGTGGTGAATCAATTGGTACAGGGATGTTTTCCCTACAAATTACTCTCATTAAACACACAAACAGGAATTATTACACATCAGCAGAAATATGGTCTATTGAACTGTTGTGAATGATCCAATTGGGTTTAGAGAGTAATTAAAAGGACATTTCAGTCCGGATATGTTATTTGCTGTTAGCCATGGTTACTTATATTCATATCTTTACTCAAATAATTGCTTTTGATAAGGGCTTCAGATTTATAGGGGCTGCGGAGAGAAGTGGGCCAGTGGTGCGCCATCAGCTGTAGGACAGCTGGGAGCCTGGAGTGACCACGGTGTGGTGAGTACGGCTGTGCTGACGCTGTCAGGCTGGATGGGCTGCCTCTTCCCTGCTTGCAAGGCTTGGGTGGTGTATTTTGGGCCTCCGTGATGCTTTGCTGAGCTATTGCCATTGTTCATCCCTCTCCTGAGCAGCAGTGATGATGATAGATGGGGTTTTCCTCCTCTGGAACAGCCACTGGGAAGAACGGAGCCAAACAGCAGCTGAACCAGATGTGTTTCCAGAGATTCATGGTCCTTAGTTTTAGGTAGGGATAGGCAAGAACAAGAAGGTGCACCAACTGGCTGTGTAGTGCTTGCAATGTTCCTTTTGGGAAGTTCTCCTGGCAGTAGTGCTCCTTCAGGGTGACGGCAGCTTTGATTCAGCAAAGCCTGTGGGTGCAATGTGACATTTCAGCAGCAGGATTTGTCTGCTGCAAGGGGCTGAGCTGTTCTCAGGTCCTGGGCTGAGTCGGTGTGCATTTCTTTCAGCTAAAAGTACTAGCAATCCAAGGAGATTGTATTTATTGAGAGCCAGCATCACTGGGGAGGGCAATAAAAGCTTGGAAGGTCAAGGAGGTTAAACAGTGTTACAGCAATGAAACTCAAAATCTACCTTCTCACATTATCTAATTGATTAAAAATAAAACAAAAGAACTATGCAATACAAAGTAATCATCAATCATTACCGACACAGAAAGAAAGCTCCTCAACCACCATCACTGTTCCAAGAGACTTCAGAAAGCAATCTGCATGCGGAAGAGAAGATCACGTCCAGAAAGGGAAAAGACAAGTTGATCCCCTTGGCTAGCAGCCAGAAAGATCACCAAGAGAGGGGAGACTCTGGAGCTAGGGCTGGTGCTTAAAATGGTCTGTTAAATGTGGTGCTCCAAGACAAAAACCTGCCCAAGGATGGCACAAGAAAGGCCAAAATGCTGTGGTGAGATGCTGGCCGGGGGGGCAAGGCACTGCATGGCAAGTCTTATACTGATTGAGGACAGGCTCAGGGTCCAGGTTACCTGTCCCTGAGGGGTGGCACAGTCTATTCTTGAGGTCTGTTTTCAGCTCCTTCACATTCCTCGAGCAGGAAGCAATAATGTGGAGTCTGTGCTGTTTGGACTCCCATAAGGAACTGATCTTTGAAATGTCCTTCTTTTCTATTTCATCCCCCTCAAAACCAAATCAGGCAGGAAAACAAAGTAAAAGCATCAAAAATGTGTGTGAGGTGAAGCTTACAGATTCTTAATCATGAACTTCTCTGCCAAACCTCTTTTCTCTGGTCTGCAGCCCCCATTTGTGCCGTGGCTTACTGCAAATACATTTCTGCATAAATCCCCCATTCTTCGCCTTCCTTGTCTTGCCTCATCTTATCTTGTGGTATCTTTAGATTAGAAAACAGTCCCAGGAGGGTGGCTAGAAAGTGTTGAGGAAACTGTCAGTCCTTTAATGCTCTTTGTTCTGTTTAGTTTCAGACTAAAATAAAACCAAAGTGAGAGGACTTTGATTTTGGGTTAGCAAGTACAGTCTGAGAGTTTCCAGGACAGTGACTAAAAAGCAAGTTTTGCTTCTTTGCAGGAGGAAGACAGGAATATTAAAAATTACAAGCATGTTTTCTGTGTATTCCTTGGGAAAACGTGAGCACACTCTTATAAAGGCACATACACATCTCTGCAGGCATAGAGCTGTGAAATGAGGTTGGAAATAAGAAGAAAGAACATGCAATGGCTTGTGATAAGCAAAATGCAATTTTCTTTTTATTTCAGTTAGAAAACAAAGTACAAGGTTTTGTTGTTACTGAAAATGTGCTATTCCTTTTTTCCCTCTTGAAAGATTAGAGGATAGGCAGATATCAGCACACACACGAGTCCTTCCCTTCCCCTGTGAGTGGATGAATTCTTCTTTGCTACATGCCAATCTTTTCACCTGATAATTTACAGGAGAACAAAACAAAAACAGACAAACAAACAATGGCAACAACAGCAAAAGACAGATTTCTCCTGGGCACCCTCTAGGTGTATTAATAACTGTGTGGGATGTTTTAATGGGTGTTTTAAATCCTCTCCCTGAAGACTCATCTGTCAGACACTCATAGTGGAGTGGAGGTTATTCCACGGAGTTGTGCCACCAATGGATTAACTCAATGTGATACCTCCCTGCTTATTCAAGGTGTATTATACTGACTCACAGCAATACTCCAGCAAGAACATTATCTCAAACAGGCCCCTCAGATCCATGCACCGGGACTACATGGTGGTAGTGGTGGTGGGATAACGGCTACAAATATTTTACAAATATCTGGCAACATGAATGATTTGAATTGTTCATCTTCTGTATTTTAAAGAAATACTATCTTTGCTGGCAAGAATTCCTGCTAATTTAGTTATAGTGAAGTTATTTATAAAACATTGTCTTCCGTGTGGCATGTGAACTGTACCAAAGATCAAGGTCGTTTGTTCTGCTGGTCATAAAACCTTGTGCTTTAGTTTAGGAGTCAACATGTTTTCCCTGATGACTGGTCTGTGGCAGCTAATTATTCCCATGATTGTCCTGTCTCACTTCTCAGCATCTCTTCCATCCCTGGAGAGGTAAGCATTTCTTGTGCCTCTGCTTCCTTTTTCTCCATGGCTTTTTGTTCAAAGAGCCTGCTAACTATAAAACCAGCCTTTTATCTTACTTCCAGAAGTTGCAGCTGCTTGGCTGTTATTTTTGTTCCCCTAAATTGATTTAGCTAAAGGAATACCAATGTTGTAAATATTTTTTTTTCCTTGCTTAAGATTAGAAGATTTGACTTGATTGAGAAGAAAAATCAGAAACCCAAACAGACCAAACTACACCAAAAAAAAAAAAAAAAAAAAAGAAAAAAGACACTCTTGAACCTGTTTCCCTACTAGATACTTATACAGGTTGGTAAAAGTGGAAGGTTCTGTTTTAAACAGCTTAGTGTCACAAAAATGTAACCAATAATAGGCAGTCCTGGTAGTTCACCAGTTCCTAATCTTGCCTGTAAGACTGAGGCAGAGCTGCCCCTCCTCCTGCTTGTGCAGGGGCAGTTCAAGCCCAGAGAGACCAAAGGACTCAGGCTGGAGGAGGACACAGCTGAGACCCTTGCAGCCCTTCCATGGCCACCACCAGAGCCAAGTACAGCTGCCCTAGTGCCACTACTAGCACAAACACAGTCACACAAACGGGTCTCTCCTGAGGCTTAGACAGATATCATGATCCAAGACCTTTTATCTTACCCACTGTCTAGTCTGGTTTGAAGTTTGCCAGCCTTGGTTGAACATCTCTGAGGCTATGAGCACTTTTTCAATGCCTTCTCAATCAGCCACCTGTGAGTCTTTGGCGCTGCTACCATTACCTACCAGGTCCTCAGGGTTTCTGTATCTGGGTGTTCAATTTCTTGAGGTGAAGATGCTAGAGCAAGGGCAGGTGCTTTTGCTGTGTGATGGTTAACACAGGTATTTCTTTTAAACTCTTGGAAAATATTCTTTTTTAAACTTTTGCCAAATTAGCACAAATTCTTGTTTATCTTTCCTTCAGGTAGCAGTTTTAAATGACCATTTTCCTCCAGTTTTAAAACCGTGGTTTTTTCATCCATTTTTTCTTTTCTGACCACCTAGGACTGAGAGACACGCGGATGGGCTCTTCCACAGTGAGCTCAGCAAGATGAACGACAATGCTTACGTGCAGCAGCTAGTGAAACACCTGGTGGGCCTCAAGGAGAGGTAGGGAGGAGCTGAAACCAGGCTCCTGGGGCAGGGAAGTCTTCAGTGGGAGGTGGGAAAAGAAGCCCATGGGGCTGAGCTGCCTCCAGTTCCAGAGCCAACCTCAGTGCTGGCCTCATCCAGAGGCTGCTGACGATGAGAGGAGAGAGAAGGGCAGGGATACAGGGCTCCTGGATATTAGGGCGAGAGAAATTTCAGAGTCTTGGGATAAGTCTCATGACTGGGAGGAGCAGCTGTTGTATTTTGCCTGATGCAGGTCCCAGAGGCACTCAGATGGACTATTTACCAGCGAATACAGCAAGATGAGAGGAAATGCCCAGGTTCAGAAATTCATCCAAAATCTCATGGGCCACAAGCGCAGGTAAGAGCTCAGCTTCTTCAGGAAGAGGAAGGCAGCGTGGGCAGTGCAGGCTGCAGGGAGCAGGCCCCAGCTCCAAGGAAAGGGGGATGGCATGGACACTGCTTTGGAAAACTCAAGACAAGAGCAAGGTGTCTGGGGCTTGGTCTCCTCCTGCGAGGCCACAGTGGAGCTTCTGTGCAACAGTGGAGATGCCCCACCAGCACAAACCTTCTGAGTGTGGCAATTTCTAAGCATAAGACAACATTATCTGTGGCATATGCCAGTATCAAGCTTAATCCATAGGACAGAAAACTTGACACCAGATCACAGGTTGAGATTTTTTTGTTTGTGTTTGGTTTAGTCTTTTGGGGAATGTTGTAGTTGATTTGCCTGCTAAAAACAAAGTGCTTGAGAAAATGCTCATAAAAAAAAAGTGGGCTCTGTTCCAGAATGAGGGAGACCTCGGGGTTCATAGTCCCCAGCCATGGCTTTCCCAAACTGGGCAGGAGTTAGACATAATCATATACATCGCCAAGAGGGTTCCTTCAGACAGCTGAAATACTGAACCACTAGCTCCCACTGAAGCCCACAATCAGTTACAATACATGGCCCTCAGGGCGATACACCCCATTACTGCTGCTGTCCTTGACTCTGGTATGTTATGAAGGGAGAGCATTGCCTGCAGAGGCATCCTGCAGGCTTGGTTCTCCAAGGCAGAAACATAGCACATTGATTCCTTCCCATCTGTTCAGGGTGTTCTGATATTTTCTAGGGCATGCACTAATAACAAAATCCTGGCAGATGCAGTAGATTTTTAATTTCCAGTTGCTGGAAGAAGGTATATATCCATGGGCTGAAGGACATGATAGTACTGGGTAATGAGGCAGCATACAAGTGCATATTAAAACCTATCCTCTTGCCAGTTAGAGAACATCTGAGCCTGATTTGAAAAGGATACCTCTTTCTTTTCATACACAGCTAACTGTCAGTCAGCAGGTTAATAGAGCATGGCCCATGTGGCAGGTTGCTGGTGGGGTGAACCTGCCTTCCAGAGAGCAGTGCTGTTTTACAACTGTGGTGGTTTCAATATTTTTATTTTTATTTAATATTGTTCTTTATCTAAAGCAGCTCTCCAGGCCCAGTCAACACAGATGTGCAGATGAGAGAGGAAGAAGACAGCAATACGGACCTTTGCTTTATGTGGCTGTACCAGAGCTTTCTGAACGCCAGGTAGGAGGGACAGACTTGTCACCTTGGCACTTCTATGGCCCAACCACCACAGTATTGAATTCAGAAGAGGACTTTCAGTAATTTGTAAATGTCCAGTTTTTGCTCTGACTGCAGAAGTCTGATATAATGCAGTAGTTATGGGGTCTGTGGGTCCTTGCACTACAGGATCCAAACAGCTCAGCTGATATCCTCAAAAATATCCACACCACTGGATTTATGAAATCACCCATCTTTTAAAACCACTTCTTCTTTTCTCCCCATCAGCTTGTAAGGCACTGTCTTGGGGATATGGTTTAGTGAAGGACTTGTTAGTGTTAGGTCAGAGGTTGGACTGGGTGATCTTGGAGGTCTCTTCCAACCTGGACGATCCTGTGATTCTGTGATTCTGTGGGGAGTGTCACTGCTGAACTGCAGCCCTCCATCACACAGTTCTGTACCTCCTGCCACTCTGACAGCAACTGCACTCCCAGAGGTGGTTTGCAGAGCTAGCAAAACAAATGCTTTGGCCTAACTGCAAGACAGCAGGCAGCTGTGTGCAATCTCAATTGATTTCCATGCCTGAATTCCCAGTAATCTCAATTTCTACATGCCGACCCTGCCTGGCACTCAGTTTTGCTTTATCTAAAGCAATGTTGACATTGAGATTTACAGCTAAGAAGTGCCATATAAAAGCCAGTTATTAAAAATAATACAACCCAGGGAAATGAAATAAGATTCTTTTCTAATTGCGGAGTTGCTATTCTGGACTTAAAAAAAAAAATGCACATCTCACTAGGAAGCCTGATCCAACAGTTAAAATAGAAAGCCTTTGCTACCATGTTTTGATTCAGTTACTGGTTCAAATACACACCTCAGGATGGCTACCCCAGCACGTGGATATTGTATCTTCCCAATGACCAACCACTTTCAACTAGACATCTCACTATTAAATCACTAAAACTAGGAGGAGTAAGCTGGCCCTTAGTACTTTCTGTCCACATTGCCTAGAATAAATGAGGATGATCAGAGGGCTGGAACACTTCTCCTACAAATAAAAGCTGAGAGAGCTGGGGTTGTCTATCCCAAAGAATAGAAGGCTCCACTGAGACCTTACTGCAGCCTTTCAGTAATTACAGGGGGCTTATATGAAAGCTGGGCATACAAGGGCATATAGTGATAGGACAAGGAGTAATGGCTTTGAAGTGAAAGAGGTAGATTTGGATTAGATATAAGGAAGAAATTCTTCACTATGAGGGTGGTGAGGCACTGGATCAGGTTGCCCAGAGAAGCTGTGGTGGTGTTCCACCATCCCTGGTGGTGTTCAAAGCCAGGTTGGATGGGGCTTTGGAGAATCTGGTCTAGTGGAAGGTGACCCTGCCCATGGCAGGGGAGATAAACTAGATTATTTTTTACATGTCTCTTCAAATCCAAACCATTCTGTGATTCTATGATTCTGTGATTCTCTGATGAGACCAATAACCTTGTCTGTACATCTGTTAGGTACCTTGCATCAGGTATCTCTGATTTGAGCCCCTCTGTCATACATCTACTTGTGGGTATCATCTCTGAATTTTACAAGGTGGTCTTGTCACTATTCCAACAGTCTGTTCCCACAGGAATAACAAACTATTGCTCATTTTTCCCCTCCCAACAGCCATTCGGACAGTGATGCCAGGGAAGCTGCAGCAGTTACCAGCCAATACATTTGCCCCATCTCTGAGCAGCTGGTTGCAGACATGAAGGAATACATCAACACTTTCGACTGAAGGCAAAGTGAAAGTCAATGCTCTGTCAGAAGCAGCACGGTTCTGCATGCACACAGCTTTGAAAAAAACAGGAAAGCTATTGTATTTTGCTTAGTAAAAACTCTTGAGATCAGCAAATAAAATAAAATAAAATTCTGGAAAGCAGCCAAAAGGAAAAAAAAGGAAAAAAAAAAGCACAATAAAACCTCTTAGATGATAATCAAGAGTAAAATACATGTTAGTGTAAACTGTTGTCAATAGGTGGAGCCTGAGTGAAGCATATCACTTCTACTATGTTAGCATCTGGTTGCCTACTTCTGAAGTCAAATGAAGATATGTTAGCTGTGCCTGTGCTTTGGCTGCAATTTGGGAAACATGGTGAAGGTGGTACCATTACTAGGTGTCAGGAGGTGGGGAGGAGTATTTTGGTTTGCTTACCCCACCAACATACCGCAGCATGCTGGGACTAGCTGGTGGCTCTGGCCACATCTTCTGTGTCTGGGTTTCAGCACTGCCCACAACTCAACTTTACAAAGAAGCCAGCATCAGTGTTGGCTCCATTTAGCAGAAACTTGGGTGCTAGATTTTACTGCAAAGAATTGTAATGAGAACTACACAATATAGATACACACTGTAAGTACTGTTTTCACTCTACTTTGCCCTCATATTTGCTGGCCCAACCTTATCACTGACACTAAAGGCAAAGCTCCGCTGGAAGGAATTTGTTCCCATGATTTAATGAGGTTTACGTATTATCTCTGCACCATGCTGCCTGGCAGAATCATAGAATATCCTGAGTTGGAAGGGACGCACAAGGATCACTGAGTCCAATTTCTGGATCCCCAAAGGACCACTCAAAAATCAGACCATATGTCTGAGAGCTTTGTCCAAAGGCTTCTTGAACTCCGGCAGGCAGTGCCATGACCACATCCCTGGGGAGCCTGTCCCAGTGTCTGACCACCCTCTGGGTCAAAAACTTTTTCCTAATATTCAACCTGAACAGCCCCTGTCCCAGCTCCATGCCATTCCCTCGGGTCCTGTCGCTGTCCCCAGAGAGCAGAGCTCAGCGCCTGCCCCTCCGCTCCCCTCGTGAGGGAGCTGCAGGCCGCCATGAGGCCTCCCCTCAGCCTGCTCTGTGTGGGCTGAACAAACCAAGGGACCTCAGCTGCTCCTCACATGTCTTCCCCTCTAGACCCTTAACCACCTCTGTAGCCCTCCTTTGGACACTCTCTAACAGTTTTATATCTGTTTTATACTGTGGTGCCCAAACTGCACACAGTACTCGACGTGAAGCCACGCCAGGCAGAGTAGAGTGGGACAATCTCTTCCCTTGCTGGTTAGTAATGTCATAACCCAGGGTATGGTTGGCTCTCCTGGCTGCCAAGGGACACTGCTGTCTCACGTTCAGGTTGCTGTTGACCAAAACCTCCAGATTCCTTTCTGTGGGGCTGATATCCAGAATCTCGTCCCCCAGTCTGTACGTACAGCCAGGGTTGTCCCTTCCCAGGTGTGGAATCCAGCATTTGTTCTTGTTAAAATTCATATTGTTGGTGGTTGCCCAATTCTTCAACCTGTCTAGATCTCTCTGCAAGGCCTCCCCACCCTCAAAGGAGTCAACAGCTCCATCCGATTCGGTATTGTCTGTGAATTTGCTCAAAAAACCTTCAAGTCCTACATCCAAATCATTTATGAAAACATTGAAGAGGACTGGTCCTAAAGCGGAGCCCTGGGGAACCCCACTAGTGACAGGTTGCCATTCCAATGTAACACCATTTACAAGAACCTTTTGGGCCCGACCCCTCAGCCAACTGTTTACCCATCTTATTATGCATTTATCTAACCGTACTCTGGTCATTGTGTCCAGAAGGATACTGTGAGAGGCAGTATCAAAAGCTTTACTGAAATCCAGAAAGACTACATCAACTGGTTTCCTTTGGTCAGCTAGATGGGTGATCTTGTTGTAAAAGGAAATCAATTTTTTTAAACATGATCTTTCCCTTGTAAACCCATGTTGGCTGTTACCAACGACTGTGTGGTCCTTCAGGTGTTTTTCAGTAGCTCCCAGAATAATCTTCTCCATAATTTTACCAGGCACTGAAGTGAGACTGACAGGCCTGTAATTGCTAGGGTCTTCTTTCTTACCCTTCTTGAAAACTGGGACAACATTTGCCAGCTTCCAGTCTACTGGGACCTCTCCAGATTCCCAAGATCATTGAAAAATAATTGAGAGAGGTCCCGTGATGACATCAGCCAGCTCTCTGAGTATCCTGAGATGAATCTCATCAGGACCCATGGATTTATATGTATCCAGCTGGAGCAGCAAATCCCACACAAATTCAGGGTTGACTGGAAGTTTATTGTTCCTGCAGTCATCTAAGCACCCATCCCCTTACCGTGATGCTATAAAGCTGTTCTCAAGGACCTTGGCATTTTTTTATTTTTGGTCTATATGAAATCTCTGCTAGGAAAGAGACTTCTTGGAGGAATTTTGGAGGGAGTTTTGACAATCTACATTTTGTTAAACTGTTTGGCTAAAATCAAAGAACTTTCCACAATCAATTAGGATTTTAAAAGGAGCAGCAAGAGCAGCTGTCCTCTTTCTCTTCCTACACAAGGGACAAGCTGAAAACAATGGCTTTTTTCTGCACAACAAGTGGCCAAATGTCTTGCCATATGGTATTTGGTTTGGAAGAATGTACACAGGCTCAGAAAGAGACAGGATGAAGAGAATGTAATACTATGAGGCTTCAGGAAGCTGCTGAGATGTAAATAGTTGGCACCTGGGTGGAGATTACGGGGATCATCCCTACAAAGAGCCACTGGTAGAAGGGGAACTGCCTCATGCCTACAGAGTTGCTGGGAAATCGATCACTGGGCTACGTGTGAGCCTTGTCACTGTTTTTGGATCCACTCTGCTCACCTGGTAGGGGTCCTGTAGGGCGGCTGGGAATAACAAGCTTGTCTAAGAAGCATAACTGATTATCTCAGCCTACACAGGGTCTAGCTCTTTCCTTTGCCAGACGAACAAAAAAGCAGCTAAGATGGCTTTGTGTTCACTGAAATGTTAAACTTTTTCAGAAATGAAATCAAGATATTTGTGAGTTGACTTTTAAAAATAATACATATATATGATATATATATATATGCTTTTCAGGACACTTTCTGCACATTTTCATCTTTTGGATCCTGATTGTACTACTTTTCATGGGAAACACTCTGTAGTCTTTCACAATATCCCTACTTCTCATCCTCCCAAGCCATTTTAATGGTGGGAGCATTAATATGCCTCCCTTTGTCCTATCTTTGCTCCATATATGAGGTTTTCTGTCGGTAGATGCTCCTGTAACTGGATACACACGGTGCCCAGCACACCATCCCCCAGTCCCCACCTGATAAACATCAGGGCCTTCATTCTCAGCAGATTCTTCCTCAGAAAATGGTATGTTTTTGATAAGAGGAAAGACATTCCTCCTGCAATGTAGTGCACACCTGCCCCTGTGCACATTACAAGAGGCAGCACTGATGATGTGCGTGCCAGCAGCTGGGAGCATATGTGAAACAACAGGTACAGAAGAAGCCTTATAGATAAATCAGACTGGCATCAAGTCATCTTGCTCTGAAAAAAAGACTTATCATAAATAAATAAGACTTTGCTCAGGGAAGAGAGAGATTGAGGCACAGTTATTCTATTTGCCTCCTTTTGTCCACCTGGCAACAAGGGCTCCCTTCTCTGCAGCACTTTCTGGCCATGCTCTGTGCAATGAAATAAAACAGAAAAATGGTGGCTAATCCCCTCCATTTAAATATAGGGAAATCAAGGCAAAAAGCTTAAACAGTTTGGCCAAAGTCCAGTTTATGTAAACAATAGCACAGTAAGGCACTAAACCACCGCTTGGTGCTTTCTGCATGGCGTCGCCCTTACTTTCAACCCCCTCTTTTTTTTCATGATAAAATCAGACTCTCTGAGAAAGTGATGGGACCACTACTAAGCTCTTACTCTCTTAAACCAGTCCAGACTTTTGTCATCTTCAACCAACAGACCCTCTGAAGAGATTTGCTCCTGTACTGGGCAAAATTCTGGTTAAGAATCATATGCCTATGCCCCATCAGGTCTTGACATGTTGTTTGACAAGAAGAAAGGACAGGAGAAGCACCCCAAGGCCAGCTATCAGCTATCCTCAAAAATTTCAGCTGGTAGGGACATTCTGAGAGAGAAAATAAAATAAAATAAAATAAAATAAAATAAAATAAAATAAAATAAAATAAAATAAAATAAAATAAAATAAAATAAAATAAAATAAAATAAAATAAAATAAAATAAAATAAAAGTCTTGTGGAAACAATGGGTCCAAGCCATAGAATAAGCAGGAAAACCCACCTTCCTGGCTCCTCCAGAACTGCTGTCTCAACCCAACAACAACATGACAAACTGAAACTAGAAGAGAGAAACCAGAGGTCATGGGTTGGAAAGCAAAAGCTGTTATAAAGGGGGATGTGGGCCATGCAGAAAAAGCCTGGATAAAATTAGTAAGGTGTAGGGGCTGTATTAGCATTATTATGACTTCTTTCAATAAGTGATCTGGCCAAAGTAGGCAATATCTCTGGCACATAACAAAAATAGATTTCACCACTTCTACCCCAACAGGAAATTCTGGAGTATACAGACAGCTTCTGAATTGTCAGCTTTCATATTCTTTCTTGCTAATGCTTGTCTCAGGGAACTCGGCTCTGAGTTCTGAAATGCTTCAAATATTCCCTTGTTGCTAAAGAGAGTTTAAGGGAGGAAAGACCCAGGAACAAAGTAGTAATGGGAATTTATGCGTTATCATGTTCTGTGACCAGTTAATGTCTTATAAGTCATCCAATGAGGCAAAGAGGCAAAGGTTGAACTTGAGCAGTCCATTCCAGCCAGCCAATGTTTTTTGCCTTCGTGAAGCAGTTCATGCAGGAGACAGCACTGGGAGAAAGAGGGAGAGAAGAGGATCAGCTTAATTAGAAACATATTTCTTCAATAACTAGCAGCTCACCATGGATGTTTCTCACCTGCTCCTCACTTCTGTGCTCTTCCTGCTGCCCTTCATAGCACAAGTTTCAGCACAACAACCAGGTAAGTTGTCGCAGGAGGTCTGTGACCACAGGATAACAACCCCTGTGGCACCAGCTTGTACCATTACAGCTGGCAAAGGATTTTTACAGTCTTACTTTAAGACAGTTTTGTTCAAGGGCTTTCTTTTCAGTGGTAACCAGTGGGGTCTCATGTCTCACCCACTTCTGTCACAACATGAATACTCCAGCAAATTTCTATCTCATTTGTGTGTTTTTCCAGGATGTTCCGTCTCTAATGAAAATCCAAGCGTTGAAGAAAATAACCCTCCTGGATACAATGTGACCACTATCGATTTGGAAGCAGGTTTCACTGCAACGGTTGATCCTTCCTCGCCAGATGGCAGTTATTTTACCATCCAGGGGTCTCAGCTGCAGCTGGTCAAAAGTGTGGACTATGAGGTAAGCTTTTAGCTGTCAGGCTGTAGGGATGAGATGGATAATGCTGGGAAGCAGTGGGTTTCAACAAGGGGTCTTGGACTTCCAGGGATTTATAGTCTGTGTATAAAGTATCTAGGAAATATTTTGACTGTGCTTTAGTTCACTACCAGGGAGATCAGCCCTTGCACAGGCAGAGGGCAGGGAGGAGGGGGTTGCATTGTATGCCTGCTGTCACCTTCCTTCAACGAATCTGTATGAATTAAAACAAGGCGGAGGTTTAAAAAAAGAAGTGTGACAACTGTGGTGTTCAGAGCTCTCCAGGATGCATGTAAAATGATCCTTATTTGCATGTATAAAATACAGTGCTGAGCAGTGAGGTAATCTTATGTTGAGCATAAAAGCAGTATAAAAGGTCAATGTGTTCAGTTAGGTCGCAGCTAAATTATTTTACCTACCTATGGAGTTCTGCATGCAGCCACAAGTGTCCTTAAACTGCCATTTCCCTAATGTAAAATCCCACATTTGCATGAAGTACAGCAGACAGAGGTAATACCCTGCAGGCAATGCTGCACTTGCTGCATGACGTATTTCTGTTTCATTTGATTTAAAAAGAAATCTGTTTGAACTTTCCTTAAGCGGGAGAAAATGGTCGATTAGCTCTACCACCAGGTTACAGGAATCACAAAGAAAGAAGATAGTAAATCAGTCAGCTTTGACCTCAGTAAAGCAAGGGCCCAGCACTGATAAATGGCTGCAAAAGAAAGAAGGGAAATGTTAGAAATGCCTGATAAAAAGATAAAGCCCTTCTGATTCTGCAATGCATGCATTTGTCTCATTTACTTCAGAAAAAGTCAGTATATTTTGTCTTGTTTCTAAAATGGCTTGGGTTTTGTTTTTGCATACAGACTGATACCGCGCTGTTAGTGACTGTGGCTTGCCAGAATGCTGCTGGGCAGGTGGGTGCTCTTCCAAACACTCTGTTCTCTTACAAGATACTGCAGGCAAGCACTTACTTTCCTTGTCTCTTTCTAGTCCACAGACCACGGTTAAGAGCCATCCTTTTCTTTCCAGGCAGACACAGTCCTCTAATAGTCAAAGAAAGAGCACTCAAGGCTCTGTGAATGGGGAGATGTGGGAGCAAACTACAAACCCCACACCCTGTGGGCTGTCTGCAAACCCCAGCCCTGTTCAGCACCCACTAGCTGTGCTTCTCAAACCTTCCTCTCTGTCACTCTGCAAACTGGGATCAGCCCCTAACAATCTTACCTTTGTGTTTGATTCTCTTGTTTTAACATTTCTGCAGAGAGATACTTTGGACATTATTGTGACCATTATCAATCTGAACGATAACATCCCAGTGTTTAAGCAAACGAATCTCACCGTAACTGTTCCTGAGGTAAGGATTTCACAGAAATGAAGAGGGCACTGGGTCGACCAGTGCTATGGGACTAAGCAATAATTACCAGGGAGAAGTCTTCAGCCAATTTCACAGAGAAAATAACCACAACATTGTTTCAGGACAGAAAAGTGAACGCAACCATTGTAGCCCGTGAAGATTTAAGTGCTAGTGATGCTGATCTGGACATCATCTATTATGAACTCAATTCAACAGTGCAGGTGAGCTTTCTTTGGGGGGTGGGGAAAAAAAGAGAGAGAGAAGTCTTTGTGTTTAATTCAGATGAGCTCCAGCTTTGAGGCTAAGGGATCATTGTATTGCATTTGGCTCCTCAACACCTTCTGGAAGAGGTGTTTCTTAAGTAAAAGCTTTTTGTTGAGTAAGCTTTTTGTCAAGTACAAGCATTGGTTTGGCTAGCAGAATGGAGCAATCGGTATTGCTGGTATTGAATTCTTCTAGTGCTCACACTTCTATTACATTGTACAGTCTGCACTTTAATCTGGGATATTCTGAACCATATGATCTGGGGAAGTCATGCTGGGATGGTCTGTAAACATACTGGGAGAGACCTTTGCACCTTACAGAGTTCAGAATTGCTCTGAGTCAGATAGGGAAAAAAAGGAGTTATTGTCTGTTTGTCTACAGTGCCTATACAGAGTGGAGATACGAGTTGCCCAAGATCACAGAAAAAGTCTTTGTCAAAGCCAAAGGCAGGCCTGACTCTCCCCAGGTGCTAGTTTAGTGCCTTATTTTACTTGATCTTAAGGGGTTTGCTTGATAAAGTGAGAAACAAATTGTAAGCACAGTTAAACTGATGCCAGGCTAGACTGGAAATCTGGAAGGGTCTGCCAAAAGTAAAAATTTAAAAAAGTAAATTCAAGAGAAAAACAAACAAAATGTATATTTACATTTTTATATACCATCATGCAGTGAGCAGGTAGTGTCCAACATTCTGCCTCCATTAACTCTGGGATTAAGCTCTGGGATTTTAAGGGCCGTGAACAGAAACCACGTTTTGAATTTTAGCTCTGGGACCGGATTTTGCACTCACATTGGTGTAAATCCAGAGGAATTTAGAAATCCAGAAGAATTCTAGTCAAGACACGAGATTAAAGAAAACCCAAAGTGCAAAAGGTTATATACTAAAATGCAATTTATACTACTTCCAGTTTGGCCTTGTAGTTGTTTCCAAAGTTCATCTGTGCTAGGCTAAGTGATCGTGCCAGCTCTCAGAGGCTGTTCTTTGTGCATGGATGTTGAATTGCTTGGCTGTCATGGATCCAAACCAGGATTGTTGGAAACCTGTTTGAGTACAGGAAATAAATGAGGTAGATTTCACCCAGTACCTGCCAAGCAGGTAGACAGGCAAAGCAGGGGATCTTAGGGGAAAAAAAGTCAAGGGAACATGAAGAAACCTTTCTGACAAGCTAGGCAATGACAGTGTGCCATACTAAATGATTACATAGGGCTCACATTCCTACACTGCCCCCAGACCCCACTCCAGGTCCCCAGGCTTGAAGCTCTGATTGGGATGACAAACACAGCAATGAGTAGTATTTTCAACATGTCTGTGATCAAGTATGCTAATAAAGCTTTTCCATTTATTTATTTATTTTTACCCAGGACACCACCAATTATTTTGCCATAAAAGGAATCAATAATCCTGAAATATATTTGCAAAAAGCATTAGATTATGATAAATTTAACTCAACAACATTGATCTTGTACGCAATGGTAAGTTCTTTAGGCAGAACAAAATGCCTCGTATGCCACAACCTCCCTTAACTAGAGGGCAAATCTGAACGGGAGATCTCTGGGGTGGCAGGAGGGAGGGTGGGTACTGGGGGCAGTAGATTTGGAGCAGCCTTCCACCCTCCATAACCACACTGACTGCATCCAGACTTGCATTCAGTCCACCTTTGTCAACAGAATGTCAGCAGATAATTCACTGCTTTTGCTAATTTCATATAAACTGCCTCTCTTCAGAGAGAATGGAGTTAAAACAGCTAAAAGACCCTGGGTCACTGGCTTTTGCAGGTGGGTCCTTTTGGCAATAAAACTTGCAGCTTACAAATGTGCTTTGCTTCTGGATACAGGACAGGCCTGTTGGCAGCAGCGAAATCACCCACACAGTTACTGCAACAATAAACATAATTATTGAGCAAGCTGACACCAAACCACCCTGGTTCCTACCCTGCAGCTTCATTGACGTGGACAAAAGCATTTGCATCAGCAGCCCCTATTCTGGGAGAGTCAATATATCCGAGATGTCGGTAAGCAGGCATGACCAAACAGTATCCCTGATGCTATGTTCTTGGTAGTGGGTAGTGTCTAATAATTTTCAAGAGCTTGTGCTGCTCTCCAGACATAAATGCAGATAATTCAGTGTGACAAGGAGTCTTCATCGTCCTGGAAGGTGGAAGTTCTCCTCACTCAGAGGAGCACTGCTTGTCCTTGTTCCTACAGCATGTTGCAGGAGAGGCAAGAGATGGAAAACTCTTTGCTCTAGGCCTTCTCACCTCTCCCCTGTTACATTCATCCCCCATCATATATAATATATATAATATACAACAAATGTCATTCTCACAGTTTGAACCAGCAGAGCCATGATGGGATGGGAGAGTGCTAATAGCATTTGGTGCTGTAGCGTGCTGTGTGACACTTTGCCTTTCTATTGCAGACAGAACCACTCACCCTGTATCCAGGGCCCATCTATGCTAAAGATCCGGACTACACTATAAATGAAAAAATTGTGTACAGTATTGTTGGTGGTGAGTAGAATTTGTCGCCTTCTCCAAACTGCCTTACTTGTACATTCCTACATTACCTGCCAAGAGGGGGTGCCCTGCACAGCACTTGAGAGTTGAGGGCCTGGAGATTTGGCCCTCTGTTTCTGCCCCAGAAAAATAATTAGATACACAGAACATTGTGGATTAAGTAGAAGACACAGGCTGTACAAAAAGGAAGAGGAAGAGAATTGCAGACCCATAAGCCAAGCTCCATGAAATCTGTTTCAGAAAGATTTTTTTTTTGGGGGGGGGGGCGGGGAGAATGACATGTTTTATCTTTAAGATTTTAGACCAGATTTTGCCAGTCTTTCACCACTTTCATAGTCTTTGAGCTGAACTTAAAAACTCCGAAATCATCAGCATCATTTTCATTCATCACCAGAAATAATGCTCTTATTCCACTGTGCATTGCCACTGCCTAATCTGCCCTGTTTTAACCTTGATTTCAAAAAGATTACTTGAATATAGTGAACTGATTGCCCAGTCATTGACTGGGACACTGGGCCACCTTTTCATTCAAGGGATTATTATTATTATTATTATTATTATTAACAGTGAGTTCTTGATTAACGATCAAGGCAAAGGCAGATCGTATTGGTCAGGTGGAGTGATCATTTGTTCATCTCTCTTATTTGTTCTACATGGCACCATATCTGTGAATATACTCCTGACAATAAAGATGCTAAAGAACCTCAAATTCCACTGGCATTTTGGAGGTAGTGTGACCTCAGTCCTCCACAGTAAAAAGGGAACCCATACTGGGGATCCTTGTCTAAATAAGGCCCACAGTATCTCAAAGTGAGGAAAACAAGCAAAAATTGAACGTATATTTTAATGTATATCCAACATAGATGGTTTTATGATTCAAAGACAGATTGGTGATGTAGGAGGTTGAATTCTACCCCTACTTCAATACAAGAAGGTCTCTGTGTCTAGGCTTCTTTTGTAGTCAGCAGAGAAAAATAGGTGTTTCCAGAGCTGAATGCGGCTCATGTTGAGGCCAATGTCCATGAGTCAGATAAACCATGCACTAAGATGTCCCTTTCTCTTCACAGTCTAGGTAACAAGGTCAGGTAGAGATGTCTGCCTGGTAGATGTCTAGAGCTGTTTAAGATGAACCCCCACCCAACAAGATGGGAAAGGCAAGGACAATGACATCATTGTCTGGGGGTCATTGTCACCAATATGTGGAAAAAATGAGCCATGAGCTTGAAGTCACTTTATGAAGTTATCCAATGTCTCTCAATTTCTTTAGGGAATGCAGATAATGTATTCTCAGTGGATGCAGACACGGGAAATCTAACTATGAACAAAATAGCAACTTCCCCAGACTCGTACCTATTGCAGGTCATGGTAAGTCTGATGACATTGCATTCAGCCATCCAGCATAGTTGGCTTTCTAGGAAGCATCAATCTTGCTGTGCCAGGAGTCAATTACATTAATAATGAAAGCTAACTTGTTCACAACCTTTATTTTGGAAGTATTTAGACCAAGTATTTAAGCAGTATCTTATACCAATTTACATGCAAAACCCTTGCAGGAGTTGAGGCGTTTTCCCTTGTGTGTGGGTTACACCATCAAAGCAAGTTAACTTAGCAAGTCTCTCCTGCTGAGTTCAAAGTATAGATGAACATAACTGGAAGGCTTTCTGTAGACGTCACAGGGGCTTGTCTTAAAGTAGCTAAAGTAACTCCCTCCTAGAAACAACCTCCTCTTTTGGTTGCACTCCTCAGGAAAGGAGGAGTTGCAAAGCACCCCCTGCACCCAGGAAGATGTGGACTCTCAGATAGTAACAGAGCTGATCCAATCCCTCATGAATTTGAAGAGGCTCTGCCTGCTGGTGTTGGAATCCCACTGCTTTGTACTTAGGCATGACAATTTGTCCAGAGCTGATCCTTATTAAGAGCCACGTCTAGATTCTAGGGCAAGATAATGTGGATGGCCAACAGCAGAAGCAAGCAAAGGCACAAGGACCCCAAAACACAGGCCCCTGTGACAGGCCTGGCCCAAAGCTCACTGAAAATGATGGAAAGAACTCCACGTGTTGGAACACATTTTGGTGCAAACCTAACCTCTTATGTCTTGTCACTAACATTGTCACTAACAGGAAAAGACTAGCATTTCCCTCTCTCTCTCTCTCTCTCTCTCTGTCTTTCTCCTGTGTATGTGTGTATCTCCAGGCCACCCAAGTCAACAACAAACAGAAATACTCCGTAGTCAGCGTGGAGATTAAGGTCATCAATAAAAGTGACCATGCACCATATTTTGAGTCCAGTACCTACACAGGAATAGTATCTGTTGGTGTGGCCCCAAGAAGCCTTGTCTTCCAAGTTGAGGATCCTTCAAGTCCCTTGATGATAAAAGCAGCAGATGATGACTTCCCTGATGTAAGAAACTGAAAATGCACTGAATTCTTACTTACTGCTTCAGCCTTAAAGCAGAATAAGCAAACATAAGGAAGGGGAGGTGGGGAGAGACAAACACTAGCTTTCCTCTGCTGTCCCAAATTATATTTATCTGGGACTTTTACATAGAATCGTTTATAGTGTGGTGTAATCTGGAGAAGCTGCTGGGCTTCTTTCTTCCAAGTGCCAGTGCCACTCAGATCTATGTAGGTAAACTGATTCACTGTAAAACAGCATGCCAAGTAAGCCCAGGATTAGCAAATCCTGTGAACAGGTCCAGATCTGGGTTAGGGTTTCTGAGAAGAGATCAGGGAGGCAGGATCCCAGGCAGAGGTGTTCTCTCTCTGCTAGGTCAAGAAAAGCTATTTGTGGACTAGCCTAGGAAGAGGAGACTGTCCAAAGACAACAGACTAGCAAGTCTTCAGTCCTGGGCTGGAAATAGTTAACCTTCTCCCTATAGTGAATCATTTTTGAGAGTGCCATTCTTGGAAAAAGTTCTAGGAGAAGGAAAGTGGAGGAGATTCACTGACGAGCTGTTCCCTTTCCCCCCCCCGACAAATGTGCTAGTTTTACCGATGGCAAAGCTTCCATAACAAGACTGGGATCTAGTACTGGAATAACAATCTAGAGACAAAGGAAAAAAATATGTAGACCTCTGCACAAGGGTTATTCTCCGTTTATATCCCCCTTCAGCACTGTATTAAAGGCAGAACTGATCAAATTTAGTAGGTCCCTTGCACAGATGTGTTTTGCTTGGGGAAACACTAACGATACCAACACAAGGTGGATAAGACTTGAGGGTTTGTTTTTTTTTTTGAGGCAAAACTTTTAGTATACATTCTTAATCTCTGAGTAAAAGGGTGAACACACCCGACTTCAACCTTCCTTCAGTTCAGATTTATTTACTGCACTATACACCCACTTATACTTCAGGCATATTTGACAAGTCCTGCTGACAGGTTGTTACAAAGATGCATGCAAAGCACAGTGTGGTTTAATCATTCACTTTTCTGGCTTTTCAGAAATTCAACCCAAACATTGAATACTACATAAAAAACAGCACTGATTTCATTGCAACCAGAGATGGACTCATCCTGACAAATGTCAATCTGCTGTCACCAGAGACTGTAATCATGGAGGTAGGACAACTTTCTTCATATTTTGCCAGGGTTGTGGAAGGAAGGAGTTTCTAACAGAGAAGCACCAAGAGTGGAATTCCATTAGATGTGGAATATAATGAAAGGACAGTCCTTGCCCCAACTATTTGTATCACAAATGTATAGGGATGGAGGGAGATGTAGTGGTAGTAAATGCACTCTGCATGACATAGGCTACCCTCTGGTGCTAGCTGAGAAAACGTTTCCTCTGTTCTCCTGTGGAAAATATCATTGGAGACAAGCAAAAGGTCAACTGGGGAGATTTTAGGACCCTTGTCCTACAGTCTGGTTTGGACTAAAAGACAAATAAATCAGAAAATATAAAATCTAATTTAATCCCCCAATTTCTACCCAAAAAGAGAAACCTACCAGAAACTTCTTTTTTTCCCCCACACATACCACCTAAGAGATATTGAAGACATCATAGGTACAGAACAGGGGCTGCTTAAGTTTTTTTCAGAGGGAGAAAATACTATGCCAAGGCTGAGTCCAGAAGAGGGCTCCTAAGATGATAAGGGGACTGGAACTCCTGTTGTATGAGGACAGACTGGGAGAGCTGGGCCTGTTTAGACTGTAAAAGGGAAGACTGATGGGAGACCTCATCAATGCGTATAAATATTTGAGGACAGGGTGTTAAGAGCATGGAACCAGTTTCTTTTCAGTTGAGGCCAGCGAAAGGACAAGAGGCAACGGGAAAAAACTGAAGCACAGGAGGTTCCATCTGAATATGAGATGGCACTTCTTTACTGTGAGGATGAGAGAGCACTGGGACAGGTTGCCCAGAGGGGTTGTGAAGTCTCCTTCTCTGGAGATATTCAAAACCCACCTGGATGCAATTCTGTGCACCATGTGTTAGGTGACCCTTCTGGGCAGGGGGTTTGGACTCAAAGATCTTCAGAGGTCCCTTCCAACCTCAGCCATTCTGTGATTCTGTAAATCCAGTACTTTTTTTTTTTTTTTTCTCAGTTCAAGACAATCACAGAAGCAGTTAATAATTCTAGACTTTCTAAAAAGAACATATTCATGTTGCCCACCTGCCTGCCAGTGCCAAATGGCAACGCTAAATCTTGCCTGGCACAATACCATGTCCTCCGGAGCTATCTGACACAGCTTGACTACAGCAATATTTTAGCTACATGGGCAGACAGCTGCTTGCAGGGCAAAAAAGTGTGCCAATGTCATGCTGCTACTGCCCCACACTACCTCATTGCCTGTGTACAGCATTGCACTGTACTGCAAAGCTGTTTGCAAATGATGAATGTGGTTTTGGCGGAGGACAGGGACTTTTCAGAACTCTTCTTCTGTGACCAGACTGCCCCAGCTACAATGCAAGGATATTGGGATATTGTGAAGATATGGTAAGGATATGGCCGAGGTACTTTGTCCCCAAAGGGTCCACCACTTCCCTTGAGAGAAAGATAGAAATCTAGAAAGTCCCTAAACTATCTTTTCCCCATGTTCACCCAGGCTGTTGCAAAAGATACAGTGAGTCTGCAGGAGGCGAGCACCATCATCACAGTGGAGATCATCTTTACTGCAGGTAGGCTGTGTATCTCTTGGTTTTCTGGTAAAGTGAGGTGACTGGGGAGTCTTTTCCACTCTCATGGACAAACCGGCAATGATAGGTCACCCAATGAAGTCTGTGGGCCTGGGCTAAGGCCAACCCTATATCTACTGGAGGTCCTATGGTGGCTATGATAGAGAAAATGCTCAAAGGACATCCTTAGGATATGGTCACCACGTGCCTCAAACAACCTTTTGAGGCTTTAAGCAGTGCTGTGTGAGGTAGCATCTTTTCTTTTTATTCCAAAATTAAATCTGTAGTTGCTTCATAGTGTTTTGTGAGTCAAAAATTACCTGGAATGTCAAAGAAGGATTGCCCTGACACCTTGGTACATCCTTGCTCTTTTTTTGACTAAAAATAGAGAAAACTGCCTCATAATTTCCTGTCTTATACAGGAGCAGACAGAAGTTGGCGCACCCCCACAAAGCCAGGCTTCCTCATGAGCCATGGCATTTTCTACTCAGGTCAGGCCAAGTTCTTATACTCCAAGATTTTAAGGCCTTTCCAGAAAAAACGACCCATGAGAAACGATAGACATGAAGCTACACACACAACCTTCCAGCTATCATTTGGATTTGCTGAAGTAAAAATAGCCTACACTTCTGTACTACTTAGAAATTTCTCTTATAAATCAGTTAGATTTGAAGCTTATGAAGCTTTTTACACTCTGAATGGAGAGGAATCAGTTTTGTGCATTTTCACATCAGGGCAGGTAGATTATGTCCAGACTTCACTGACTTCTCCCTGGTGTGTGGTTGAACGCCCCAGTTGGGCTTTTCAATTGTTTCATCCTCAGAAACACCACCATTGTGAGGATTACTGGAGGATGAAAACAGTGGGATCCTGGGTGTAAATTTGGATTCCCTGATGGTAGTGTCACTTCACAGTTGAAAACACCGTCTGCATTAAAATCACCTAAGCACAGTTTTAGGTGACACAGCCCAGCTCAGCAGAAGGCTAGCTCAGGTGTCAGTACAGCAAGGTGTTAATGCTCCAAGCAGATGTACCAATGGGTCAATGCATCTTTTAAATGTTGCACTTGCTATTTAAACCCCACACAATAATGATGCTGGTGACTATACAACAAAGTAGAGGGAAATTACACTGAATGGTTCAGAGCTTGTGAGAGGATTTGTGCTTTTTTCTCTACTACAGCTAGCACCCAGGAGTGGCTCAAATAGAGCTGAGATTACCATTTGCCTGGACAAACAGTAGGATATTTAACCCTCAGCTTGAATAAGTGGTGTTACAGAGTGTGTGTGCAACAGGTTAGAGGGTGCTTTACTAAGTGTCGCAATATCCATGGGGAAACTAGAGTCCTTTTCAGTATACCTTCCTTCCGAGAAGCGGTGACTGTACGCTGACCTCTGGTTTCTGAGACATTGGTACCAGAGCCAGCCTACGTGGATTTCAGCATGAGTCATCCCACCAAGCTGAGCTAGCTTTGATGGAGGTACTGGGTGCTCCACAGCACAGAAGGAGCTAAGGGCGGTGGAGCTTCACATCAGCTCTGTGGGCTGTGGCTCCCTAGGAGACATGATTAAGAAGTGAAAATTCACTGATGTCCTAAAGCCTCACCAGCGTATTAATGATAAACTGAGGGTGCAATCAAATGCAGAGAGGGTAGTCAGAGTTTGTTGTCATAAACAGGTCAGCAGGAGAACAAAATTGTGTTTAATTAATCATTAAAATTTAAAGAGATTAATTTACATTACAAAATGAAGCTGAAAAACTTAAAAACAAAGAATCCCACTGACAACAACAAGTACCGCTGATTAACCCTGAAGAAGTTACTGTCTCTCCACTGTAATGTTGATCTCCATACAAATATGCTTACACTGACCAGTGGCTGAAAGCATACGCAGTTCCTGAGGAGGCTGATATGTGTTGCTACCGCTACAAAGAGGGCACGAAAGGGTTTTCTGTCCTGGGGACCTTCTAATGTTTTTCATTCCTATGTCCTAATGAAGCTGAGATATATCCTGGAGAACAGCAAGTGTTGGGCAGAGATGAGACCCCAGAGTTAGCCCAGGCTGGGCAGTGCTGAGTTTCTCCAAGCTCCTGCTTGAATAGTGCCCATGTATCCATCACTCCTGTTAGAGTCACTAACTAAAAAGAGTCACTAAAATTCTGCTATGTGAGAAAAAGTATGTGTCCTAGGGGGAGCTCTGCAACTACTTGTCTTCTCCTGGAGGGGAAAGGGACTTTCCTCTGGTTACAAAGAGCCTGATAGTTCAAGTTTGGAGACAGGAATCAGTTTCAAGAAAGAAACTTCAATAAGAAATTCAGCAAAAATCCTTCCAACAAAAACCCTCATGACATAATCCCTTTCTTTGGCCATAAACGTGGTTCCTAGTACCCTTGCATTTATCAGCATAACAAAGATGTTATTGTACCCTCATCTGTTAATACACAAAGAAGTCAGAGCTGACCTGGTTGGTCATATTGACGCCAGAGTCAATTCCTCTCCTTCCAAGGAGCACATTGTTTTTCTACTTTTATTTCCTATTCTAACATGCTCATCAGTATCAGAGGTGAAGTTCCACATTAAAGAAAGCTTTGCATTTTCACATACATATATACAAACATACCTCATTTTTGCATGCTGGGGGAAATGGGTGAAGTGGGAACAGACAAGATCGACCTAGCTCTACTTCTGCTTAGCTAATACAGTCATGTACATGTTTGCTTATTTAAATCATAGGGTAAACATCATAGTCTTGTAAATAGATGCTATTTCCACTTTAAGTAACTTCTTGCAAGCTATAATATTCTGTGAGTGGCCACTTTAATAGAAACATCTGCTTGCAGGACAGAAAATGAATGACATTTCTTCTATGACATTAAATATATCACTGCCACATTCTACTGCACAGGATGCTTCGTTGACCTTCAAAAACTCTTTGGAGCTTTGCACACAATGAAATGTTGTGCTTAAAAGCTAGTTGCCATTTTAAGACTTTGTAACATTGGTTTGCTTTTCTTGTAGATAAAATCACCTCTGATAAGTTATACACTGCACAGGATATGGGTATCTTAGGTGGTATCTTAGCAGCACTGTTGCTGATTACCTTAGTCTTCCTTGGACTGATGATATACAAACATTATGGGAAAACGGTCAGATTCCTGATAAATAAAAAGGTAAGTGCTTTGTTTGTACCTGACTTGCATTAAGAATTTCTTAGAGGTAGGAGGTGGGACCTGAGGAGGATTTAGAGTATGGATGGGCTGTCCAAATACTACACATTTGTGTGAAGGTGATGAATCATTCCTGAGACAATATTTGCAAAGGTAGTATCGCTTTGGTGATGTTTGTTATTGATCTTTTTTGTCCTCTGAGGCTGGAGCCATATGGTAGTTGAACAGGCATAGTAAGGAGAGGAGCACGGCTCCACAGAGCACAAAATCTAGGATGAATGTGACACATACCAGAGGTGGTCTCTGAAAATCAGGTGCCTGTGGTATAAACCACTGCACATCCTTTCTCTATAGACGATGGAGAGAAAGAGCCCTTCTTATCCTATCCTAAAGCTTGGCCTTAGACAACCAAGTTTTGGACACCTAGGAACTGGACACCTAGGGAATTTGTCTTAACCTAATCTGAAGTGTATATGATGCATATGACATATCCTGCTCTACTCAGTGCTTTTGTATTCTCAAGTGCAAAGTGTTGGCCAAATTATAGTTTGCATAGGAACAAATGGATGCTGGCAGACAACCTTGAACACCTAAAATGCAGGAACAGTGCCACTAGACAATAGACAGGCAATAACATATCTTTCATCACCAATGGTCCCAGTAATTCTCCATGGTCTCTGGGTTTTAAAGTAGTTTTGAGATTGAGAAGCTGTCCTTAAGGTCATTTGCTAGGCTAAATTCTTCACAGTAATTGTCATCTACATGTAAAGAAAGAACAGCATTGTTTAACTGCTTAGGATGTGTTTTTGCAGTTGTGAAGTTTTTAATTTTTATTCTTGAAAGGGAGGAAGTGGAAAAAAAACACCAAAACAAACAAACAAAACAACAACAAAAACAAGCAGAAAAATGAAAGTTCCTGCCTAGTAGCAGGAAATTTGACCTGGACTTGGTAGGCAGCATGTTTACTTGCTATCAGTGAACACTTCTCCACCAGCATCAACAGGGTCCAGGGTCTTGCTTGTATATATTCAACAAAGGCCAGATGAGTACCTTTAGCCACACACCTACACCCCATTTAATTTCCTTTCACTGCACTCACAAGGTGTCTCTCCTCCTGTAGTTCTCCAAGGATGTCCCTAAGAGCTATGAGAACCAAGCTTACAATCAAGATGAACACCCAGATCTGAGTGCCAAAGAGCAGGAAAGCTCAGAAAATGGTGGTATAACTGAGCTACAGCAGCCATCATTTTTCTTGACCTCTTCTAAAGAAGAAATTGATGGCCTCCCAAAGACTTCCACAGCTTCCGCAGTCGTCTTTGACCTGGAAGAGAAAGAGAAAGAGGAAGAGGAAAAAGAAGAGGAAGAGGTGAAAGAAGACACTAAGCATGAGAAAGAAGTAAAGTCTATCCTCAAAACAGACAGGAATGAGGGGGACCAAGGCTACAAAGCCGTGTGGTTTAAGACCGATGTGGATCCAGATGCTGGAGAAAAAGTTGAAGTGATTAAGGACAATGCATCAGATTATGATGATGACAGTGATCAAGATCTGCAGGAGAATGAGGAGGAAGAAGATGACAAGGATGATCACCACAGAGGGCCAGGGGTATCTATTGATTCAGAAAACTCATCATTCCCAGCTGCAGAAGTGATGATTAACATGTCTCGCACAGCGACAGAAAATGACGTTAAAGTGTAATGGGAATAAGTCTGTATGTTCCCCACTGAAATGGGGGAATCTCTTCTGCTTTTCTGAGATGGAGCCCACCTTTCTGCTCGGGGGTAACTGGAACACAGGAGGACACAGTTGCCTCTCCTGCATGCAGAGATTAAAGCCAGAAGAGATTATAACTAATTTAACCTCTTAACAAGACCTTGAAACATCATGTGGGATTTTGGACGGGGAAAACATGTCCCATCTCTCCACCCTTCTGCCTGTTTGCCCTGGAGTCCTCTACATCACGTTTCCCAAACTGGCTGCAGGCATAGCAGAGATATAGCTACACTGACTTTGAAGCAGTTAGCTCAGCTCATGGTAGCAATTTAATTGCACAATCCAATGCTCTCATCTCCTCTTGGTGGGTAAATGAGCCAGCACTGACTGCTTGGATGTTCCCTTTAGGGTGTTGCAGGTTGATGCCAGCTGCAGGGCGTAAGCCAGCGCAAGTCACTCTGACCCTGCAGTTGCTCATATGACTGCATCCAGGTGCACACGTCAGGGCTTGGCTCTGCTCTCTGCACCCCAGCACACGCAGCTGGCATGACATCAAGGGGACTGGGAGCAGCAGGAGTGCCACGACAGGTCCCCCTTTTGCCACAAAGCGGGTGTTAAAATGCTCGGGAGCTGTTGTTTCCTCTGTCACTGATAAGCAAGGACGGATCACGTGCTCTTTCCTGAGGACTTTGCCAGGCATTTTTCTATGTCACAAGACACCTAATTGTGCTGTACCTTGTGGGCCAGATAAGAGCTTCTGCCAGAACCTGCCTACAAAATGCCAGGAGTATTTCCACCTCCCTGGGATTTTGGCAGCGATAGATATCATTCTGGGGTGCTGGATGTAGGTCAGCACATTGCTTCCCATTGTGTCCTTTGTCCAGCAGGACTCGAGGTGTCCCTTATAAAAGGGACTTCATTGCTGCTGAAGGTGGAGGTCAGCATTTGCTTCCTAGTGCCTGACGTCACTGCCTTCTCTGCCCCTCACTTGTGGATGCAAACCTTTTTGCATTCCCACCTTTCTCCACTCATAAGAAGCCCAGCAGGCTCTTTTACAATCTTCAGGCTTCACCGAGAGCTGAGCTGTGGCCTGAAAAAGGAGGTAATTTGCTGAGAGCAAGTAATCTCTGCTGTGTGTGGCTTTTGAGCCCAGGTTTGAGCTAGAAAGGCTGCTAGCATGATGGACCCCTTCTCCCTCAATCCTCCCTCATCTTTCAGCAATCTTGTCTTCAGCTGTGGTCCTGCCACCAATTCAGCAAAGAGAGCACTCCATTGCCTGGCGGCATGGGGAGTGATGCTCTGGTCCAGATTCACACTTCCCATCAGCAAATTGCTTCTCCCAGCTGGCAATCAAAAACCGGGATGTTTTCCACTGACTGAGAATATGGCAGTGTGCGTTTGAATCTTCCGATCTATCAACACAAAATTTGTGCTGCTGCTGGTTTTTCCACTTGGGGGCTAGCTCAGGGCAGACACGGGCTGTTGAGCATTAAACTTCCAGTAAAACAGGGACAATAATCCTGGGTCACAAATATTTATCTCACTTGCTCAGGTTAGCACAACTGCACAGAACTGTAACAGTGTAAGTGTCCTTTAAGAGAAGCAACAACAATTAGTACTCCTGCCTTTGCCCTACAGGGCAAATCTCCACATTTCTTCCTTTTATCTAGATAAACCCTTAAGGGAGTGAAACCGAAATACATCTGCCGGGATTCTCATGTACACCAAAACACAGGACAATCACTTCCAAGTAGGCTTTTATCTTGGTTTATACTTTGTTTCTGTACATCTCCCCATCCCAGTGTTGTTAGTGCTCATCTCTGTTGTCCTGTCTCTGAGGAGAGCTGGCCTCGTTGCGTGTGGACTTTAGGAGTTGCACTTTTGCTGAAGGTGGAGACTGAGATATGGAAAGCTTTCGTCCTTACTGCAATAAAGCTATTTGCCCAGAAATTACAGCTGTGGTTTGACTGATAATGGAGGGTGGGGAGTGTGCCCTGCGTTTCCTTTGTAAGCGTGGTACCTCCAGTAGCTTAAGGTTATGTCCAGCAGAAGTTTCCCATGGGACTGTGAGAACTCTCCAGCAGTTGCTAGTTGCTAGCCCACCACCTTCAGCCATCAGCAAGGGTAGAGCCAAGCCTGCCCACCGTGCTGATGCTACCCATGGGAAGATTGCTGGTGGGTGGGTGGGTGAAGCTGAAATGTTTCTACTCTGGTTCCCTCCAGGCATTTGCTTTATTCATCTCGTCTGGCTAAAGGCCCAAAATATTGGCCACCAGCTTGCCGTACACCAACAATCAGCATTTGTGATGGTGTTGCAAGCAGTGCTAAGTGTCCTGCTGACTAGGGATCATTTTTTCAAGGCAGGATTGTGTCCTGGGGCAGTGGTTGACATAGCCTAGCCTACACAGGACAAGGGGTGATCTCTGTGGAAGGCAAGCAGAAAACTGTCTGAAGAAGCAGCTGTTGTGCTAACAAAACAGCAATTTCTCCCCATTGGATGGGCAAAGGGAACAGACACAGCACTGTGTTTTCTAACACGTGGGAGTGAGAAGAGACTGCAAAGGACAAAGGAGGTTTGTGAGAGGGAGCAAAACACAGATAAAAGCAACCTGGATTTCAGCAGCCCCTCTGACCCATTTTTCCTGCATCTGGGACCAGTACTTCCCAGCTTCCATTTATTGCTACCCACAGCTCTGCTACACGGGTTACAATTGGCCGTTCCTGCCTCCATGCGTTATTAAGGAGCCTTGAATTATTTTAGCATAATGACCTGAGAAATGACTGACTGGCACTGGGAAGAACTGCTGATTGACAGATCATCTCTGTCTTTAACAAACCAGCAAAAATATTTCTGGGAGAAATGTTGGCACACAGATGTTTATACTGAAAGCAAGGAACATGGGCCAGGCCCAAATCAGTCCTGGTGCACTTGGATATGGAGTGCTGGCTTGGTGTCTACTGTAGCACAGCAAATTTGGCCCCACCAGCCATTACTAAAGATGATACCACCACAGTGATGGTGGGACACACATATTCATGCACAGCTCCTCTGGATCAGCTGTCCCCGAGTAACTTAGTGTTACAGCAGAAATACCTCTCTTAAAGCTGCTAAAACCAGGCCCACAAGTCCATGTTGGCAGAGATGGTCCTCCACCTACTCAGATGACTGAAAAGGCAGCAATGAGAACCAGTGATGGAGGGCAAGAGCTAGGTTGGTGGGGTCTGCGATCATGTTCGACCAGTTCCCCCAAGCTTTAGCAAAAATCCTGAGTGGAGTGTTCTCCATTGGGGGGCAGCAGGTCACCTAAAGAAAATTCCCTTCCTGAGTGAGACCAGAAGATGGATCCCTTCTCTCTTACTCCTCACACTGATACACCAAGCTATTTTCCTCACAGTCTCCCCAGATGTGCAGCTCCTGTTTTCCCATCTCATTTTCTGCAGCATTTTGCTAGCATTGGGATTACCAGAGACACAACTTTCCTCTCCCTTTTACATTTGGAGACTGCTTTTCTGTGGATCCTCCTTCTCCAACTCTTCTTTCTTCACAGCTGAAGAAAAAAAAAATATCAAATCCTTTTCTGCTTTTCCAGAAGACTGTTTTGTGATAACCTGTGAGCAATGACTGAAATAAGTGGTTTCCAGCAGAATGTAGTTCCTGGTGGCTGACACAGCATAGCTGCTCCATTTCCTCCTTTTTCTGTGCCATATGTGATCTATTCCTGTCTGTTGGCACAGTGTTGCACGCTGTCTGCCCTTTGCTGCTGTGCTGTTTGGGCTGCTGGGCACGTGCATTGGCAAACTGATTTATGTGCCCCCTCAATCTGCAATCTGTACTCATTTGTTGGTGCTTTTCCTCCTCCCATTGGTGTACTTCTCATGCTTTCAGCTTTAGGTGTTGGCATGCAGTCTGAATCTGGGCACCTTCAGTTTGCTATTTGTTGGTTCTTTGGCTTCCCTCCCTTGGCATGCAATTGGAATTCTATCAATTTGCCACTCATCTGCCAGGCTCCTTGCTGGCAGTTTGTTCCTCTGCAGCCCCAGCTGACCATTCTGTTCCTATGCAAGATCTGATAGTCTTGTTCTTTTATCCAGCAAAATTCATACTGGAAGAAAAAAAACCAAAACAAATAAACAAACAAACAACAACAAAAACCACCACCACCACCAAAAAAAAAAAAAAAAAAAAACAGAACTCAGTGATTGTTAAGGCATGTTACACTGCAACACTTGGAAGTGAAAACGTGTTCAAATAGTGCCGTCACATGGACAGCAAAGGCATCTGTCTTTAATTCTACGCAGCTTGAATTAGAAAGTGGAAAGTTAAGGTGCTTCTTCAGACTCCTTTCTGTACTCTACCATTCCTTCAGAGCCATTCAGTGAATTAGGGTCTCCTGTGAGCACGAAGGTTTCACACCTCGTGGCGTACCATGAGGGTTTAGAGACCCATACTTCACCTTTCCAATTATATTGCAAAAGATCATTCCCTCACAGATAATGATGTATTTATTCCTGGTAAGAAGGCAAAAGAAAATCCTTCCTTTTCTTGGCATGAATTTGACATACAAAGTTAGCAACACCTTCAGTCATGTTTCACTTGCTCATTCTCTTCCTTTTCAGTGAGATTTCAGATTTCATTTAAGAAGGTGTCTGATATTCCCTGTGTGTTCAGTTCCCCAGAAAAAGCCTTTCCTGAGAGGTAGGTCAAGGATGAGTTCCCTACCAGTCACCAGTTTGCACCATCATAAATTCTGGGAGATGTGGATGGTTATGAAGTCTCCTGAAGCCTCTTTTTCCTGAGTCTAAGGGGTGTGGGATGGGGGATGTCCTGGCCAAAGAGGAGCATTGGCACTGTGGGGCTCCTCAGTGGTTGGTCCTGCACCTACCACGGCTGAGCAGCCCCACTGGTTGCCTGGGGATACTCCTTGGAGCTGTGTGCAACCTTTGGGGTTGTTCCAAGGGGTCACTGAGGAGGGGCTGGCACAAGATTCAACATGGAGGAGGGCCTCCTTTCCATGGAAAGGATACTGGTCTTGTGGTCAAGAAGAAATTCAATCGATCCTGACTCTACTCTTTTGTTACCTAAAATTTTCCTTTTATTAATTTATTTATAGCAACATGTTTCTGTAGTACAGACAATTAACAACAGAGAAAGAACACAGGCAAGAGTGCTTTTCTCTCTGGAGCTCTTCTTCCCTCTTTCCTATTGGCTTCCCTTGTAGTAACCTTTTTTCTATCCCCAAACATGCATGATTTGGGATCCCAAGCGGTCTTTAACACAGTTGCCAGGACAGAGCTTCTGGCATCTGCAGCAGCTGTTATTTCAGGGACTCTGCTCCTCTCCTTGCCATGGCAAGAGAGAGTCCAGACCTGGGCATCATGAATTTTCCTTAGGAAAAAGCCTTGTGAATGGCTTTTCTGAAGCAAAGAGAGGCAGGTCTATGGGGGCTCCCACTTTTGCTGTCATTGTTTACCCCTAGGACAGTGGGACTTTTAGCAAAGTGGAGATGCTAAAATCCAGATTTAAGTGCAAAATAAAGGCAGATAGTGACAATTCCCAGCCCAAGTAACCAGCCTGTGCCTTGCCTCTAATCATAGACTTTACTAATCATAGACTTTTTTCACTAATCGTGGAATATCCCAAGCTGGAAGGGACCCATGTGGATCATCAAGTCCAACTCTGCAGAGACAAGTAATGGAAGAGATGGTGAAAGTCCCACATGCTCCACTTTTCCCCATTATTTAACAAGAGAGGGGTGAAATGATTCATCCATCTATACTTTTGTTTAATTAATTCATAATATACAGGATAAAATGCTACCATGTGATATCATCTTCCATAACTTGAATGCCATTAATCAGGAACACTACATTAAATGACCCCAAATAAATTGTACTATTATGGATTTGTTAGATGAGCTGGGAACTAAACTTGATGTTCTTCTTGTAGTGAGGGGCACAAAACTGAACACAGTTTTCGAGGTGTGGACTCTCCAAGCTGATTTGTACAGCTGTTTGGCAAAGTACAATAGTGTAGACAACCTCGCCAAGATTTCCAGGATTTTCCATGGAAAGGATTACCTCTATACTGGGCATCACAGAAGTAATCCTACCCACGTGAAAGGGAAGTTTCTAGTCCACAATTTGGAAGTAAAACAACATTTCTGTTAGGAAGAATAAATTCCATTAGAGGAAAAACATAATATCGGTTTTGTGTGGATATAAGATGTTAATACATTTCAAATACATCTCTAAGATGAATCTTTCAGACATATATACATTTGACAGATTCAGTTAAACCATTATTTTCTTTTGCTTTTCTACCTCTAGCATCAGTAAATACAGCCATTGTATTTATTATTTCAGGGTTATGCTTGTATCCATTCAAAAAGTTATATTTTGTAAATATTATGTCTATGGTAGTGGTTGTTTTGTTGTTGGGAGAGCTAATAAAACTTGGCAGCAGGCAGCGCTCAGCATCTGTGAGTGATTGCCTGTTAGAGTCTCCACATCCTATATTCTTTTCTCTTGTCTTGGGCCTGCCCTGACAGTATTTTTGGTTTAAGTAAATCATTGGAACTGGATGAAAAAATAGCAATGACTGAAAAATGGTAAACAAAGCCCTTCATTTTTATTATACTTCTAAAGTTTTACACTTTTTTTTACTTTTGATTTTGTTAGCTTTTATTTATTTATTTATTTATTTATTTTAAGTTGAACTCCATCTCAGGTTACACTGAGCTGGGTTAGATTTCTTGTTTGTTTGTTTATTTTGGGAATGTTGACTAACTTTTTGCAATACTGCAGAAGAAACTTTTATTTATATATATTTACATGAGAAATAGAAATATACTTAGTTACAGAAATGTTCTTCTATTTTTTCAGGCCAGTTATAAGCCTTTTGATAAAGCAAAGTAACAGAACTGTGTTTCAATAAGCTTCTAAACAAATGTCATAGGCTCACATACAAGTATTATGAGGAGCACTATATAAAGTATAACATTTCCTGAGGCAGGCAGGCACTGGTTTCTGCATTGACCCTTTTCTGTCCAGGACTGAAAAGTATATGTGTTTATTCTGAAGTAGTTTTTGATCACAAATAAGCATCTAAATACCTTTTAAATCTCATCTTTAAACTCCAAAGCCATTCAAATCTTTTTCAAAGTTTAACTCTACAGGTTGATTTATGAATTTCACCCCAACCCCATCTTTCACCCCATTCACAGCCAAGCTCTGATTTTTATCTCCATACCAGCTGATATAAACATTTGTTTAATATCTGTAGTACACATATCTGTAAAAAGCCAACTCTGGATTTGGACTTTGGCTTTTGAAATGGCTGCCTTTCTCTACTGATTATTTTATTTGTTTTACTGATGCAAAAAACAGGTAGGGCAATCTCTGCGATAAATACAAACCACTAAGGAACAAAATACACAGAACCAAGAACCTTCAATACTTCTCTGCTGGAGTTAAAAACAAAACAAACAAACAAAAACAAACAAACAAAAAACCACGAAGTTCTGATCAGTTAACTACAGTCCTTTTTCCATATGTTCAGAATAGTGTTTTGCAAACTTACCTTAATATTAGCTAAAGGACACATAAACAGAAAAGCTGTCATACAGCTTTCTTTATGAAAAGAAGCATTAATTTAAGGATCTGGATTCTCTAAGTGAGTGTCAGACTTAAAACATACTAACATACTGTATATAACATGGGAATATGGCTCAGATAAGTTCTTTTTTTTTTCTTCTAAAGTTATGCCATTTCTAAGATCTTTGAAAAATGTTTTGTCATACAAGATGTGCAACTATTTCCAGATTTCTTTTCAGTGCAACAGCCTGGAGTAACACTTTATGGTCCAAGGTGAATGACCATGTAGGCAGCAATTCTAAGGATTTTTCTCTAGCACTAATATAACCCTGGCTTGCAGGGTAAGAAAATATATTCACAGTTGCCAGCAAACCTCCAAGGGGAGAACACCTTTTTCAGTGTTACAGAGGTAGATCTGGATTTGAGCTTACAGATGGTGACTGAAATGCATTGCAGAAATGACCCAGGGAGAGGACACATTTCTGAGGTTTGAGCACCCTCTTCTGGAGAAACATGCACCTAAGAAGTGGCCATTTCATTTTCTTTCTCAGACTACCAAGAGAAAAGAGTAAACATCCCTTCTTGGTTGCCAGGGAAAACTGTAAACCTAAATTGAAATCAACAGATACAGGCAGGGAATTTGAAAAATTGAGAAGTAAAATACAGTCATTTTACCTTCAGGAAGTAGCAGAAACCAGTAAACAAACAAACAAACAAAAAATACGTATCCAAAAATTAATTTCTACTAGCCCAAATTCTGTCTCTGTTTAGAACTGAGTGATGTCACAAATTTGAAATGGATTTGGAACTGTCATTAAAACCGAGGCTGCAGAAGTTACCTGTGAAGAGCAGAGACTCTGTAGTAATACTGTGATACAGATTGTGTTTAGGAAGGTACAATTCTATCATTTGCTCCTAAAGGAAGGAATGATTCAAAAGAAGGTGGTGTTTACAGCTATGAAGGCAGTGGCTGAATCATAGTGAAAACAAGCACAAAGATCTGGGGGAGGATTTGTATTCTTCTGTTGAAATCGCCTCTTCTCTCCATATGTTCAAGAAGTATTCCTCCTAAAGCCTCCTCACAGCCAAGGAAAAGCCTTTTTCCTTTGCCTGTGGCTCAACACAGCCAAATTTTACAGTATAATATCAGGAGCCAGCAGTGTGCTCAGGTGGCCAAGACGGCCAACAGCCTCTTGGCTAGCATCAGAACTAGTGTGGTCAGCAGGGCGAGGGAAGTGATTGTCCCTCTGTACTCAGCTCTGATGAGTCCACACCTCGAAAACTGTGTTCAGTTTTGTGCCCCTCACTACAAGAATATCGAGGTGCTGGAGTGTGTCCAAAGAGGGGCAAAAAAGCTGGTGAGGGGTCTAGAGAACTAGTCTTATGAGGAGCTGCTGAGGCAGCTCAGGTTGTTTAGTTTGGAGAAAGGAAGGCTCAGAGGAGGCCTTATCGTACTTTACAATGACCTTGTAAAGTACAGTATAGGAGGCTATAGCAAGCTGGGCATTGGGGTCTCGCAAGCACCAAGTGATAAGACGAGGAGAAATGGTCTCAAATTGCACCAGGGGAGGTTTAGTTTGGATATTAGGAGAAATTTCTTTACTGAAAGGGTTGTGCAGCATTGGAATGGGCTGCCCAGGGAAGTGATTGAGTCACCACCCGTGAAGGTCTTCAAGAAATGTGTAGATGTAGAACTTAGTGACATGGTTTAGTGGTGGTCTTGTCAGTACCAGGTTAAAGGTTGGACTAGATGATCTTAGAGGTCTTTTCCAACCTGTATGTTTCTATGATTCAAGTATTTCCTTCACAACTACTTGATTAGATAAAAATATTGTGTTCTAAGATATATATGAACAACGACCACAACAACAAAACCACTTTGATTAAACTCAAACTTGGAGGACTGTCCTCCAAGACAGCACTGTTGTAAAAAGTCAGATTTTTCATAAAATTTAAGCATTTGGTACTAGGTTCAGCTTAGGGTTATTGCTCTCATCTCTGTTAGCTGAATGTGTTCTGGCACGCATACATGCAACTATATCTGAGCCAGAAATCAAGAATAACATGAAAAACAGTTCCAGCTATTAAAAAAAGAGATATATTGTCATAAATCTTATTTGGGGTAATATCCAAAACACATGCCATTTTGAGAACTTGTGATCTTTGTTTTTACTGTTCATCCTGTTTCACTGCTCATCCTGTTTTTCTCAGTCTTCTACCTTATTTTGGAACGGTGAGGCCTTCTACTGTCCACTTACCTACTTAGCACTTCTCCTTGTTATGACTACACAACTACCTTTGAATACAGAAAGTTAGTTTTCTACTGCAAAAACACACTCTACTTTGAAAACGTGTTCTACTGCAAAAATACAACTTAGTTTCTCACACATAACTCTCTATCTGTTTCTACACAGGCACTTGGAGGAGCCCAGAAAGGATGAGACGGAGACCTTTGTCATTACTGTGGACATATCTGAGTTTTTGTTGGTGGATAAAAACTTAGACGTTGGAAGTTCAGTTGTGCTATTGTTGTAAGAGCACAAGTAGGTCTGTGACAATTTGTGTGCAGGCTATTTGCTTCACAATAGCATACAGCATCTATTTGATGTTAAATATGGCACAGAGAGGTTGCTGGGTTGAATGACACACATTCCAGTTCTGATTCTCACCTTGGGGTTATGTAAATTGACATGAATTCTTCTCTGATAAGTCTCAGTGGAACAGCTGGAATAATTAAGAGGCCATATTATGCCTGATGTTATGCTTGAGTTGATATATCTTTATGTGTACATTTTATATTTTATTGTAAGATAAGTATGTTAACTGTTTGTGTTTAGATGTAACAGATTTGTTAGGGGCATGTGAGACCGTGTATCTTTCTTAGGTAAGTCACATATTTCTTACCCATACAGTGAAGAAGCAATTACCCATTAGTGATATGATCACAGCTTGCCTTTGATATAGGCACTAAACCAAACAAAAACCAACCAACCAACCAAAACAAACCACCACCGCAAAAAAAACAAACAGCAGCAACAAAAAACTGCAAGTATGAGGCAGTGATGCCCCTATGTGTTTACTTTGCTTACTTGCACTCACAAGAGGACTCATGCCTTTTATTTATATCACATAAATGCTATGTGTGATTATTACATTTCTTCTGTGAGTACAAAAGTTTCATAACTCATAGGCACCACAAATGCCCTCAGAGTTTGTAAGTTATTAAGGCCTGCTGTGAGGGAAAAACAAAATATCACTTTTTACTTGTAAAATATTCAATTTACTTTATAATAAATATTTTTTAGTTATCACAATTACAATAAGAGCAGGCAGCTAATCTGCATTACTCATTGGGTAATACTCATTCATGTGTACGGCAATTTTTTTAGCTGCCTCATATTTTACTTTTTTGCAGATATAAAACACAGAAGGGAGCAATACAGGAGTACACTTAGGACCCTGTTCACTGAAACTGCTGGCTTTTATTAAGATCTCAGCTGTCACTTAAAGGGAGGTAAACATTTAGCCCTAATTCATTTTTGTGTCTTTTTAGTCATTTTTAGTACCTAAAGAAGGCCTACAAGAAAGCAGGAGAGGGACTCAGGGGCTTCGGGCAACCTTGTCTAGTGGAAGGTGACCGTGCCCATGGCAGAGGGGTTGGAATTGGATGGTCTTTAAGGTCCCTTTCCAACCCAAGCCATTCCATGATTCTATGATTTCAGTTAGTCTGCAGGAACACAAGAACAGCTTGAAACTATTGTGGGGAGCTGTAAAGCACTTCAGCCATCTTATTACATGGCTAACTCTTCGGACATGCCTATACCATGTAAAAAAGGGCTGACCAGAAAAATGCGATCTCTCACTACGTGTCATTCTCTGGCACTGGAAGCAGTATAGCAATATTATTGCAGCATTATTGCAGCCCGTTGCGTTAATTGTTTCTGCCTTGCAATACTTTAGGAGAGAAGGTAATTAAAGGGCTGAGCATCACATTAACACAGTAATGCTGCTTCTACAGCCTGAGCAAGTACCTCTGTACATTTTTTTGTTCTGACAGGAGATGTTACTTGGAGCCAGCCTCGGAAGCTCAAAACCCTGCATTGTGTTTGTCAGGGACACCAGAAAAGTAAGTTTTTTTGTGGCAACAAAGCCCATCGAATAGCTGGTTGCATGCTGAAAGGAATTATTTTCCATTTTTATGACAGAGAACTGAGCAAATTCAGTAAAGCCAGCCAGGTCAGCCACGGTTCTGAGCAAATGAACTGCCAGGAATACGCGGGAGCTGGAAAAGGAGGGCGCAGGACTGCTCCCTGTGGTGGCAGCTGCCTTTTAGGTGAGATTAATTATGAAGTTTTCAATTAGAGAATTAATCAGCCATTTCTCTCTGTCCTGGAAGTCTTGTAAACTACAACTCCCATGAGGCACCGGCGCGGCAGGACGGGCTCAGGGCGTTAACCAATCAGGCGGGGCGCGGCGAGCCTCGGCCAATGGGCGAGGAGGCTGGCGGCGGTTGGGGGTTTGAATTTGAAGGGGGCCGGGGCCGGCGCGGACGTTGCGGTGCGGGGGTGCGTGGGGCTGGGTGCATCGCGATCGTCTCTCAGGCAGGTCTCGGCCGCTGCCGTGAGGGAGCCTCTGGCGCGGCTCCTCGGGGGGCTGCCCCCAGCCGGAGGTCGCTGCCCGCCGGCCGCAGGGAGGGCGGTGATGTTGGGAGGGCGAGGGGAGCGCGGGGCGGAATGGGGGTGGGGGCGGAAGCACCTTAATCTCAGTGTTTTCCCCCCTTAGATCACCTGGCTGGGGTTCTTGGTTGTAAAGGAGGGCTTAGTTCTGGTTTCGTGTGATTCCTGTGACGGGGAATGAAGCGCTTAATGTCTGAAGTGTGAGGTCTGTGCGATGTGTGGAAGGCTATGCCAAGTGTGTGCTGGGTAGGCTGATGAAAGCCAGATCTGTTGATTTTCAGGGTACTATCCTAGCTAATGTATAAATATTTTATTGTTTTTGCTCTTAATGCAGAATTCAGAGGAGAGGCTATCATGTCGCAAGACTGCAACGATGAGTGGGAGCTGAGCAAAGAGAATGTGCAGCCCCTCAGGCAGGGCCGTGTCATGTCCACCTTGCAGGAAGCACTGGCTCAGCAGGAGGCTTCCACTCACACTGCTGTTCAGCTCAAAAAACAGTGAGCAAGATCTTAGACACCTTGTTTTCTCTTACCTTCCTGCCTTCTTGTCAACTTTTCTACACCTTCTTTATGTGTACCAGTGTTTAAAAAGTATAGAAAAACAGAAGATTAGAGAGAGATCTGTGCTAGTGCTGTTCCACAGGTACTTAGGGCTTAGGTACTTGTGGGTGCTGCACAGCACAGATGGTTATTTTTAGGTTTGCAATGAAGTATTGTCCTGGTTTCAGCCAGGACAGAGTTAATTTTCCTCCCAGTAGCTGGTAGGGTGCAGTGTTTTGGATTTAGGATGAGAAGAATGTTGGTAACACACTGATGTTTTAATTGTTGCAGAGCAGTGCTTACACTAAGCTAAGGACTTTTCAGCTTCTCGCGCTGTCCTGCCAGCGGGTAGGCTAGGGGTGCAGCAGGAGCTGGGAGGGGACAGACCCAGGACAGCTGACCCAAACTGGCCAAAGGGGTATTCTATCCCATACGGCGTCATGCTAAACAATATATAGGGGTGGCTAGCCGGGGTGGGGGGGGCCGGCTGCTCGGGGGTAGGCTGGGCATTGGTCATCCGGTGGTGAGCAATTGGATTGTGCATCACTTGTGCATCACTACCCTGAACAAGGGACTGTGTGGGGAGTTCTACAGGACAAAGTGAGAGCTGCTACTAAGCACAAGCCAATGTTCTTATCTGACTCACGCTGCCAAGTGGCTTTCTTTCTTGACTTTTCTTTTGCTGCCTGAGAGCAAAGCCATCGTGTTGTAGGAATGGAATGATGCATGGGAGTTGAAGAACAAGGCAAGATAGTGACTGTCAGCATGGCCATTTAGATGTCTTCACTGTGCTCTGTGGTGTGGTTCTGTAGTTGTCTGATCATCATCACTTTCCGTTGTCTTCTGTAATCCAACCCAAATAATATACTTTAATAATATATTTAGGTAAAGGATGTTTCATGCAAAAACTAGATTTTTAATATCTCTAATCTCTTTTTATAAGAGAACAAGTGTTCTGTTGGTCTCTCACATGGGAGACCATCTGGGTTTTAGGGTAGTAGTTGTTCTTGGAAGAATACCAAGTTGTTCTTGGAAGAATACAACCGTCATAAAGGTTGTTGCAATGTATTTCTGTTCTTTTTATATAAATGTTTCCTTATGCCTTAATTTTGAAGAAGAGTGCAAAAGGGATGTTTATTTTAGCTTCTCCTGGTCTCAGTAAAAGATCAAGTCTAAATGTATGCAAAATACTTTTCTTTGTTTACACTTAAAAAAAAAAAAGTATGAGTGATAGCAAAGGTCTTAGTTTACAGAGTAGAAAACATGCAATTTATTGGATGGATTTTATATATATTTATTATTTTTTCTAGAGAGTTTGAATCAGAGATCCGATTTTATTCGGGTGATGATCCATTGGATGTCTGGGACCGGTAAGCTTCTTTCCACTCCAGAAGAAATAATGAAATCGTTAGATCTATGTCACTGAAATGTTAGATACTCTTGTAAGAGCCTAGAAAAATATTATTCTAATCTAATAATAAATTAAAAGAGGAGCTCCAAATAATTTTTATTAATAATCTGTAACATCTGTTTCAATACTATGCCTAATGTTTATTCTAACTTTTGTTAGGTTGTATTAGCTGTGTATCTTATGTAGAACTGACTTCCTATGAATATATTTCTAGGTACATCAAGTGGACAGAGCAAACCTTCCCCCAAGGTGGAAAGGAGAGTAATCTCTCAGCGATATTGGAAAGGGCAGTGAGAGCGCTCAATGAAGAGAAGAGATACTACAAAGATTCCCGCTATCTTAATCTCTGGCTCAAGTTTGTGAGTGTTTTTAGAAAATCCCTTGGACATTAGTTTTTCTTGTATTTGTCCTGTCATTTGCAGTGTTAACCTGATTTCTCTTTGTAACTGAGTCAAAAAGCATGTTGTACAACAAGTGCAATATTAGAACTTTTCTCTGCAAACATGTTACTTATTCTGGAATTCCATTTCACACTCTGAATAGGATCTTCAGATGTTTTTCACGATCATTCAGTTTGGGCAGTGGTATACTCCATATGTTTTGTTTGGGAAAATCTAGTTTGAATGAGCGAAGCTTGATTCTTTATGTACATTGGGAGAACATAAAAATGATTTAAAGATACATTTTAAGTGTAATATCTGTCCTACCACTCATTAACTTGTATCCATATCCTATGCTTAAGAAAAACTTGAATATGTTCTGGTCTTGGCTTGTCTCTGCTTTGCTATAAACTTTATTGTTGCTATTCTTGTCATCTTAATGGGACTTTCTCCAAGCCTAGCTTTCTCAGCTGATTTACCAGTCCCTAAACTAATAATAAACTGTCCTTTATGTAGAGATGAAGTAACTATTCTCAGGAGTATTAAAACGGCATATTTCAGTCAATGAATTAGCTAAAAAAACTTGAATTTGAGACTCTGAACATGTAAGCTAGACTTATGAGGCTGCTAATAATGACAAATACGTACAGGAGTCAGAGGTATTCCTCCTCCTCCTCCTCCTGTTGGGTTTCTTTCCTTCTTTGTGCACCATGACGTGATACAATCATATGTCTTGGCCTAACAGCTGCTTCTGTAAGACTTTTATTGAAATCAATGCGGTGTTGCAGGGGGTATCAAAGAGCAGACATTGAGTTGGAATCCTTTGTAATCACTGAAATACTTTGTTTCAGGGAAATTGCTGTAACGAGCCCTTGGATCTATACAGTTACCTGCATAGCCAGGAAATTGGTACAACATTGGCACTACTCTATATCACGTGGGCAGAAGAACTCGAGGCTAGAGGAAACTTTAAGAAAGCTGATCTAATATTCCAGGAAGGCCTTAATCGCAAGGCAGAGCCTTTGGACAAACTCCAGTCCCATCACAGGTACGTTTTCAGCTAAGAGAATGGCTTAGAACAGTTTTGTGGGCTTTAGTGGATATCTGGTACAGTGAAGTTTTTGCTGACTTCTCCAATATTTTCCTCAGGCAGTTTCAGACCCGTGTTTCTCGGCAGACACTACTGGGGCTTGAGGAAGCTACTGATGAAAGAGACACTGGTCTTCTGGGAACTGAAGAACCCCAAAGAAGCTCACTGGCAGATCTAAAAGGCAGGGGGAAGAAAAAAGTGAGAGCTCCTATTAGTCGTGTAGGAAATGCACTTAAAGGTACATTCAGTTGCTAAAGTCACATATTAATGGAAAATTTATACCCTTTCAATGTGGAATTTGCATTTGAGTACAGTAGGCTAAAGGTTAATTTGCATAAATCTCTTACTTACAGCCACAAACCAAAACAGAAGTCTCCAGACTCTAACTTCTCAGCAGCTTTCAAATAATCCAGGTTTTGCTGTGTTTGATGAAAATTCTGCTTTGGCTTCTGGACCTGAAATTCCTGTACTTATGCCACAGTCATGGGCAGCACCTCCAGTTCCAAGGGCCAAGGAGAACGAACAAAGTGCAGGACCTTGGAATTCTGGAAGGGTAAGGAGTCTCAAAGTAGACTGGAAAAAAAAAAAGGAAGGTGTATGTAAGTTGATGTCTTCTGATCACTGAGACAAATGTCGTGTTCTTTCTCACTTTCCTGACATTTGTTTCTATAGGTAGCAACCAAACTTTCTAGTTTCTTCCTAAAGACTCTCTGGCCCTGTGTAACCTGGTCAGGTTTAACAAGCTGATCTTGCTAAAATAATTTCTAAAAACTTCGTATTTCCTAAGCCAAACTTACAATTCTTGCTAACCAGAAAAATAGGTAGTTTTTCTGCCCTCCAAAGACTTTGCCAGGCTAAGAATATGAGGTAGAACTACATTCTGCAGAGAAAGGGAGAGAAGCCAGACACTAGTTATTTCTATAGAAAAGGGAGCAAAAGTTAAATTAACATCACAGAATGGTTTGGGGTGGAAGGGACCTTTAAAGGCCATCTGGTTCCAGCCCCCCTGCCATGGGCAGGGTCACCTTCCACTAGACCAGGTTGCCCAGAGCCCCATCCCAGCTGATCCTGAACACCTCCAGGGATGGGGCACCCACAAATTCTGTCCATTCTCTGCCCAGCCTGTATTTGTGCTTGGGATTGCCCTGACCCAGGAGCAGGACCTTGCAGTTGACCTTGTTGAACTTGACAAGGTTTGCAGAGGCCCACCTCTCGGGCCTGTCCAGGTCCCTCTAGAGGAGACCATACAATACCTACCCAAACGTACAATACGTACATGAAAGAAGAACTCATTGCCTAGCATATGAAAATAAGGCATGTACAGCATTCTGCAAGTCTGTTTGGAGTGTTAGTGATGAAAATAGAAGAGTCAAGATCAAAGGAACTGAAGAACTGTGCCAGTTAAATATTAATCCTAACAATACAAAGAAGCTTGCCAGTAGATGGAAGAGGATGACAGAAGGTTTGTTTCAATAGTGTAAACTAATTGAAAACCAGCTTGAAATATCCCTACTGTATAACACTTCATTCTTGGGAATCTAGGGGAATTTCAAGTAGGTAGATGAGAGCAGAATGATATCAGAGTTGATGCTATGTTTACTCTCTTTAAATAACTGGCTCCAAAAGTAGTTAAGGGATTTCTGTGGTGTAGGAATGGTCCTTGAGAGGAAAAAGGAATGGTCCTTGAGAGGAAAATGGAGAAGTCTGGAGGTTCTTAGTGGGCAGCAGAAACAATAATATTATATGATTGAGACAGTCTTGGCTGAAAAATGTCTATAGCGTTTCTGGAAAACAAACAAGGAGAAAATGGAATACCCTGCTAGACCAATGTTCCCTCAGAGTAATAAAGAACATGATGTCCTCTGATGAGGACATGCAGGAGTGGTGTCTTGCTTTTTTATGTGCCAGTGCCCAACTGACTGGTCTGTAACTACCTGCAAATCAGAAAGGAGGTAGTCATTTAAATTTATGTCTTGGGAAGAGTATCAAGTTTAATTCTTCTTAGTAACAAACCCACCAAATATCCCATATTGGGGGGGAAAAAGGAGATTCAATTATCGGAAGAAAAGAGAAGCTAACAATGAATCTTTAGGCTGCTAACACTGACACTTCCTTTTTCAGCGTCCTCACAGCGGTGCAAATTCTGGCATAGAAATGTCCTGTCCACTGCCCAGTTTCACCCCATATGTGGAAGAATCAGCTCAGCAGCAAGTCATGTGAGTCTTCAGTTTGAAATGAGAACTGCATTTGAAATTATCAAAGCTGCTTTGTAATATTCTGACTTAGCCAGGTAATTAAGCTTCTAGATCTAAGAAAATTTAAAAATCTGTCAGTCTGGAAGCTCTTAGTATTTCAGCTTGATGGCAGAGGTTTCAGTGGAGGATGCATAAGGGTATGGGAAATATTTGGCTGTGTTCATTTTGGGGGAGGCTGTATCACATTTATACATGTTAAATAGTTTAATGGCTTGACTCGGTGTATTGAAACAAAACCACAGTTACCTCTCTTAGGACGTTGCTTGCTATGAAAGCATCCCCAGATTGACACAGGCTTACTGCTGTTTTCCTCTCTCTTCCTCTGTGCTCAATCTATCCAGAGTTTTATACTGAAACAAGCTGTCAGTTTCCATGACAACAGTGTTGCATAGGTTATGGAGGAGTATGCAGTTTTGCCTGAAATAACCTTCCTGCTTGTACAGCGCTCACTGTTTTGTTACAGCAGAGGAAAATGTAATATTTTGCAAAGCTGCCTAACTTTCTTTTTCTGCTGGCTGATGATGGCCATGGAAAGCATAGTTTCTCCCGAAGAGAAGGGTGGAAAAGAATGTTTGATATTACAGGCTGCTTCCTTGGTTTTGAATTATGTGTAATCAAAGAATACTGAAAAGTGGCAGTGTAGATCTTCCTTATGGGTTTTGTATGTTGCATGTGGACTGCAAAGTAGCTCTGACCAAAGGGCATACCATGATTTAAGAATGCTAAATAAATAAAAACTGTTCTAGCTATATGGCTTTCTCCTGAAAATCAGTGATGGTATAAAATTAGATTTGACATGCTGCTCTCTTGGCTTCTTTCACTGCACAGACGTATTAATTTCTGTAATACAGAATGTTTTTGTCACTTAATATGCAGAATATTTTCCTTGAGCAAACTTAAATCTTAAGCCTTAAATCATTTTTTATCCCCTGAATCTAAAATGCCACGCACAATCTAGCCCAAGACCTTTCATTTTTAAGTCCTTCCATTTCTTTTTGTTGTTTTGTTTTTTTTGTCAGGTAAACTCTGTTTTGTAGGATGAGTGGGGACTTGTCATCTGTATGGTCACACAGACTGATGGAACTAAAGTAAAAAACAGATCACACTTCAGAATGCACAAAAATTCAGAGTATCATAAGACCTTTATTTGCTCTTGACTGGGTCTTATTAACACTTTTTTCTGACTTGATATTCTTGGTATTCTGACTTGATATTCTTCCCTTTTATGTACTATCATTCAATTTTTCTTGTTTGTCTGTCAACACAACAGAATGTCTGTAGACTTATTCTGCAGCTGGTTTCTGAAATTTGCTGTTTTCTTGCCTATAATCTCTTTACAGCGTTTTGGTGAAGCGCATATAATCCAAGTAATAACTGCTTGTGTTTTCAGGACTCCCTGCAAGATTGAACCCAGCATAAACAGTGTTTTAAGTGCTCGCAAGCCTCAGAAGGAGGAGGATCCACTACGGCGGGTGCAAAATCATCATCCGGATAATCAAGAAAAGAAAGAGATGGTGATGTATTGTAAAGACAAAGTTTATGCAGGAGTGGAAGAGTTCTCACTGGAAGAGATTCGAGCTGAAGTCTACAGAAAGAAAGCAAAAAAGAAAGCTGAAGGTATGCTTCAGAATGGGATGACATAAGCCTTTCTGAGATAGAATAGTAAAATTGGACTTCTTGTCAGTATGAAGAAACCTCTATTATTGCAGCTGCTTTTTTCTAGTGGATTGATTACTTAACGGGTCTGAAATATAGAGAAAGCAACATAGGTGAAAGCTTAGTGTGTAACTCAGGAAATAGGGAAAGACCACCAGAGGTTTTAGCCCCTTAAAAAGAATTCAGGCTTGATAACAGATCATGTGTGAAATACATATTGTGCCATGTAAGCTCTTCTTCCTTAGAGGAGTTGCAGGCCATAATGCAGAAGAAGGAGGAAATACAAAGGAAAATTGAGGCGCTGGAGAAGAAATTAAAGGAGAAAGAAGATGACAAGCAGCAGCAACAATCATGTGAACAGGTATTGTCCTCCTTGTTTACCTGAACTCCTACGAATAGCTACTATTTACAGGTACCAGAGGAACAATATCTTATGTTTGGCTTTCCTTTTTTTGAAAGGATACCTCAGTCTGTTGTATCATGTACATTAAGTGTCACCCGGTAAAAGAAAGTTCAGAAATATTTCTTAAATCTCCTTCCAGTATAAGGGTGTAATCAAAGACTTCAAGTCTTGTAGTCTAACTTAATTTTACAAGTATTGCTGCTATGTAAAATCTGACAAGATGCCTTATGCTCAGGTATAAGCTTTCTTCTTTCCTTTTTTTATAAAGGAAAGTTATACTAAGTACTTGAGATTGAATTGCTCTTTCAGGCTATTTACATGCAGTTTCCTTTTATATAGAGAAGTTGTAGTGCAAAAGAAGACAGAAGAAACTGGAACTAGGGAAAGGAGTGAAAAGGTGGCAAAGTGTTGTGTTAAACCCCTGTAGGCAGCACAGCCACTTTCTCGCTCCCCACAGTGGGATGGAAGAAAGATTCACAAGGTTAAAACTGGGGAGAACTTGTGGGTTGAGATACAAACAATTTAATAGGCAAAAGCAAAATAAGGAGTTCACTACTTCCCACCAGAAGATGGGAAGTACTACCTAATTTCACAGATCCAAAACATAGCACCACAGAATCTGCTATGACTAAAATTAACTCTACCCAGCTAGAATCAGTACACAAGCCATATCTGAGATTTGTCTCCAAGACTTATAGATAGTATGCTCAATCATGTATTATTTTTTTATATGCAGAGCAGTCTTGATCAAAGTATCTTTGAAGCAAATATAGTTTGTTCTCTTGGTAGTGTTTAATTAGAGTTGTATTTTTGTTTTTAAGCAAAAAAAATATATCACCCAACCTGTTCTTATGTTTGCAGAAGTTCTTAAACCCCAATTTTCCTACAGGTTGTAGGTAACAAGTAAAAGTTAATTACTTTAAAGCTTTTCCTTTTCTCTACTATATCCATTGGGCTAATAGAGTATTTCTATTTTCTCTTACTCACTGCCCCCAACATCCCCAGTACTCCCAGACCTCATTTCCAGAACAAAGACTTAAGGATAAATTTTTTTAAATGATGAAATGCAAAGTGCTCTGGATTTGGTGTAAACTATGTAACTGTTTCTAACAACACGTCTTTAATAGTTGCAGTGTATTTAAAAGTTCCTATGAAAATTACAGGGTTGCAAAGAGTAAAATCTATGCACTTTAACTGGACTAAGCATAAGAATGGACTCTATCATGCAACTTATTGAGTACAATAAAAATGTACAAAGACAATCATTAATCCATCAGGGTTCTCGTGACCCACATGGGGATTATCATACTGTTCCTGGAATCTTCTTGTATGGTTTGTGATTCCATTCCATTCCTGTAGAACCAAAATATGTCTTTGTTCCTACAGCCAACAGAGATAACAAAGCCTTTTCCATCTCTGGGACAACAAGAACTTAATTTTTCGAGTGCAACAGAACTTGGGGTGAAAGAGCCTCACTTGGAAAGGTAATAAAGGATTTTTTTTCTCGGCAATGAGAACCTACAGGTACAATTACTTAAACAGCATTCTACATTACTTATGTTTTCACAGAAAGAGTGGAGGTAACTCTAGGCATCAGCCTGTAACCAGAATCTGAACAGAAATTGCATGAAGATAAATTTGTTTGAGAATAATAATCTTAATTTTTTTATGGATAGCATAGGTCAACTTGGCTTGCCCTTTTTATGAAGTTTACTTATATTTTGTGAGTGTATAAAATAGAAGCTTGTATCTTGTTTACAGTGAATACCAGCCCTCAGAAGATATTAAGCTGCACAAACCATCTTGTTCCGAAGGTAAGGATTTAAATTTTTTAGTGGTAATGAGAAGGCTGCATTGATGGAAAGTGTTCTGTTACATGAATAGCAAAACTGCAACAAACTAAAAACAATAGCCTATATGGATTAGTGGAATGAAAATGAGAAACTGTGATAGTGTCCAGCACGTTTAAGTATATTAAACAAAAGACTGAGCACCTGAGTTTCTGAGAACTCTCATAATTTCAAGAGTCTTTCAGGAAGAAGATAACTTTTTTCTCTTTTAACAGCTGAAGACTTTCTTCTGCTTTTATACTCTTTTGCAGATTCTAGTAAGACTGCATACATAAAACTCATGTTAAGATTGATAATGTCTTAAGTCAATTATTTTTCCCTCTGAGGATTTGGTAGAAGGATATGATTATAAATTACATATCCAGTTTTGTTGGTATGGATATGCGCTATGTGCTGAAGGAAACTTACTTTTGAATGTAACTGACTACTGTTGCTGTTAACAGAGGTTATCCAGTCTCTTGATGTATGCCCAGATACACAGAGGAAGTGTGTTTTTAGACTGAGGATGAACAGGAGGAGCAGAGGGATAAGGCCAGCCTTGGGAGAAGAGAAAAATTCAAAGGTGTATTCTAGAAAACAAGTTGGTTAATGTTGTAAGAGTGTGGATGTTTAACATGACAAAACCAAGCTTGTTTTCTAAAATTTCTTTAATTGTCAGCTCTAACTTCCTGTCAGGACTAGTATTTTTTTAAGTATTAGAAGTTTTAAGTAGCATTTGATATGTTGTAGAAAAACTGTTGATATAATAGAGCCTCTTGTTTTTTCTCTCTAGATGTAGTTTTCCTTCCATCAACGGATCCGTGTATGTCTTTCTCCATATTTGATGAATCATCTACTTCAGCAAACCAGAATATAAGGTAGAATTACTCGAGGCGTAAGTTTTAGAGGGAGAAGGAAAAACCAAAATTTCAAACTACTTTATCAGCTGAATTAGTCTCCTCCTTGAACAGATGTGGGTTTTTATATTTGTGGTTTTTTTCCTTTCATTACTCTGCTTGGGATGTCCATGATGACAAGAAATTGTGCTGTTGTTCCTCATAGGTTTAGAGCTATTCAGGGTGTTATATAAGCTTTCCTTTTTCAGGAGAGCAGTATATATTGCAGTCTGTTGGTAGTTCTGTAGTAGAAAATGGTAGATTGAAATGTTGAGTGGATTAAACTCTTGAGAGGAAGTTGTTGAAGATTGGAAGCTACTCTAATAAATATTTAATGACGTATAACTCTTATCTTAGTTGTTCTACAGATCATACAAAGAAAAGTGCCCGGCGCCCTCTCGCTGTTCGTAAACCTTCAGAATCTGCCACTGCGAAGGAAAACATACCACCAGAAGCCTGTGTAAGGAAAAAGTTTAAAGGAAACAATTTCCTGTCAAGGAGAAATCAAAAAAGAATGTCCTACTGTTGAACTGAGTGAGATAGGCTGAACTGACGTGAGATCTAAGCTTCTGTCTGGCATGCCAATACTTGAATTGTGTGATGTTTATAGAATCAGTTAATATTGCACTGGAATTAATGTTTTTATTAGGCTTTAACCTGACTAATATGGAGATAGTGGTAAAGAGTCTTCCACATTGTAAGCAATGGATTAGTGGTCAGGATTCTTCACTCCAAAATTTGAAAAAGCTTGTGTGATTGGGTCTAACTCTTAAACACTACATCCTGTTCCATCCACTTTCTTGCCACGCATCCAAACAAACATTTCAGCTCCTGTTACCTAAAGAGCCACATATGAGACTCCTCTAAATCTCTGCACTGGCTTCCTAGGCTGTCTTGATCTGATGTCTCTGTATGGGAGTCTTGCAGATACTTGTAAAGCTTTCAGTAGAGGTGCTAGCTGTTGTCTCAAAGGATTTAGTTACTGCATGCTGCAGTAGACCTTTAGGCTGGTGCTCTAAAGAGTTAGAGGATTTTATTCCGAGCTGAGAAGGATTTTTTGTACAGCTACAATATAGAATAGTTAGGGTTAAATAATTCATGGTAAGCATCATACTGAGTTTGGTTCCACAGTCAGTCTGGATATCTGCAAAGTGCAGCTTTTACTTCAATGCCTAACACTTCTGTCACCTGTATGACTCCTTTAAATCTCCGCACTCATTTCCTAGGCTGTCTTGATCCCATGCCTGTATGTAGGAGTCCTGACCAATCAACACTTGAATAATGCAATTATAACTGAACTGAGAGAGGTACTTCTAGGGCGTTAGATACCAAGTAGTCTTTGGCAATGCCTGACAGCTCTGCAACACTCTAGAATGTAAACAATGATAGGCTTTTTTGAGGGGAGAAAAATGCAATCATAGTTAGGGTTCAGTTAATCAATTGGAATGAGTGATGTAAGTGGAGTATGCAAAGTGTGGATGTCAGAGCCAAGTTAGAAGGTGGTGGGGTGGAAGAAATGGAAGGAAGGAGTGTTCTTCATACTGATTAGGTGATGGATACCTGTTGGACTGGAATGACTAAAAGAGTCACATGAAGTATAACAGGATTGAAGACAGCAGAGAGAGAACATTATTATGGGAGATAATTATTCCAGTTTAAAAATTCAGTGACTAAATTTTATTGTTATACTTGCAGATAAACTTAAGTCATCTTCAATTTTTTTTTAATATGACATACTTAGTAATTGCTTGTATGACGTGTTATACATACTTCGTGTTTGTGGAAGGAGCCTATGTTTGAAGCACATCTTGGCAGAACTTTTGAATTCCCTAACAGGAAAAAGGGGAGAGGTAGAAGATAGCTTTTCAGTTAAAAATAAGTCGTTTGACACAATCTACAGCCTTTTCACTGTCTTTCCCTATCTGTTTCAGGATGAGCTGAATGGAATTGAGCCTTTGACTGAAGATGCAATTGTGACAGGCTCCTACAAGAACAAAACCCTTTGTGCCAACCCAGAAGACACATGTGACTTTGTTAGGGCTGCCCATCTTGCCTCAACTCCCTTTCACGGGGTGGTAGCTCAGAGAATCCCAGATCCTGCTTATTCACAGAGTGTTCTGAAGGAAGACTGTCCAGAATTGAAGAGTGCACCTCTGAATCAAAAAACACCAGTTTGTGAGGGGACATACAATGAAGCTCTTTGTGTAAATAAACTGAGGTAATTAACAGCACTGCATCTTAAACCCGTTTTCTTGTCTCTTTGGTTGCAGTTTTACTACTGTTTCTGAAAAAACAATTTTCTGAAGAGATCAGAGTGTAACAAATGCTTTCTCTAGATCAGGATCCATTTTGCCTTGAGCAGATTTAAGAAGTAATAGCAAGCTCAATCTTCATTTCTGTTGTAAGACTTAACTTCATGCTTTTTCTACCAATTAATTTGTAAAGAAATTCATAAGCTTATTCTGACTTTGTAACAAGAGAATAAAAGCAGAATCATCGTTTTTTTATACTCGTTTCTGTAGTCATTTCAGTATATAAAATGGATCTGATGATTATGGGTTAGACTTCTACAGAGGAGAAAAGCTGCAGAGAACGAAAAAAGGCAAAAAAAAAAACCTGCTGCTTCTTACTATACAGTAGATGCTTTTTTCCTTTACAGTGGTATTTTCTTAATTCAGAACTGAGTTTGATTTGCTAGCTGTTAGTGTGTAAACGTGTACAACAACCTGAAGGTGTGTGTTTAGTAAGTTCCCTGGGAAGACATGCTGATTATAGTTACGAAGGAAAATCAAGAGTGATTTTTCTTTCCCCCACCGCTCTCCACTGTTTTAAAAGCATTGTTGGTCTGCTGCCAGAATAAGGTAGTAGAAAATGTTTGGCATTCTCTTCCACTGTAGCAGTTGTATTTAATGGAAGAGAAGTCATCTGTAGATTAAGATTCTGAGTGTGAACTCATTGAAACTAAAATGAGGCTGCAACACAACTGTCCACTTTCCAGAAAGGATAGGAAAGGGCTTTTTTTAAAAAAGTCTAGGAGTGCACAGTATCCTTTCACTGGTCATACCCTGCATTTTCTGGAAGTCTGAATAGATGATGTCTTTATTCACAGTCCAATCATGGAAGCAAGCCTGGAAGATACTCGTTCATCAGGTTCTTCTGTCTCCTCAGGATCCTCTCTTTCTTCTGTTACACAAATATCCACAATTAAATACCTGCACATCCCTGAGAAACTGGAACTTGCTCAGACTTTGCCTGCTGAAACAATTACTGATTCTGGAGGTATCAGTGAAAATATTACTGGTTAGTACTAAACTGAATTTCACTTTGAACAAATAATTTGCAGCTGTTACTACCTTGTAGTTACTCTGTAGTGCTTTTGTGTATCTTATGTTTTACTCTGTTTGCTGTGTATTTACCACTACTCTGTCTTGTGACTGAACTTGTCATTTTTCTGTACAATATAGCATTGCAACTTGAGGTATGTAGTATAGGGTGCTTGTCAGTATCTAGAAGACAAATATTTAATGGACGGTTTCTTTAAGGTGATAGAGAAGTTTTATTAAGCTATTATTGCAGAGAATGTGTGGGAGTTGAGGTTAAATTCAGAAGTGAAGAATTCTGTCTGGATGGTAGGGAGAATACTTAAGACAGCTTTGTTTTGACTTTTTCTTCTGTCATCACACTGTGTTCTCTTGATAGGCCAGTAATTGCCACATTGAAAAAGGCCAATCAATTTTAAGTTTAGAGAAAATTTCATACTTGTAGTTTCAAATTTGCACTCTAAATTTCCTGTAAACATCAGCATGTGTTTGCAGTATTTTTTTTCCTATTGAAGAAAAACAAAACTGATCCTTTCATAGTTAAGTATTTGCCAGGAAGAAAGAAATTTTGTTTTTCTGTTATAGATCTTTGTTACAATTAATACAGGAATGGTCACCGCCTTCAAAACATGGCCAATACAATTAAGTTTGTATTGAATGAGTTTTCAAGGTGTTTAACCTCTTTTGTCTCCTTTGATTTCAGTTTGACATTTTAATCAGACTTGTGTATCTGAAAATTCTCAGTGTGTCTATTTTAGGGAACAATATGTTGTGTGACTAGACTACATTATTTAAGAAGTCTGTACCACTCGTGTTTTATGATGAAGCATGATCAGAAACTCAGGAACTGGAATCAAAGTAAAATTAGGAGAACACTAGGAGAAGAGTGCTGTAAACATAGCTGGCAATTCAACTAGATCCTACACTTTTTCATATTCGCTACTGTTTGGAGAAGGATGCAGGATCTTTCCTTTTCAGAAAGAGAAGGCATTTGTTCAGTTGCTCTAACGGTCCTTTTTTCTATCACTTATCACCTATCACTCTTTCTTCCTTCCTTCTTTTCTGCACATCTCCCTTGAAGTGCAGTTATCAACCTGGATGTAGTAATAAGTAATACTTAATGCTGCATAGCAGGAAAAATTACTTCAGGCATCTGACAGTTTATTATTCTTAAATTTCATAGAACTATGAAATTTACAGTGATATATTAGAACATGTGTTTAGCCTATAAAGTACAATATTTCCTGGATCTGCTTCCATGGACTGACTTGTACTAAATACAATGCTTTTACAATACTTGTACTAAATACAATGCTTTTAAATAAGTACATTAGTAGGTAATAACACTCCGTTTCTTATTTCTGTGCTGTGAAAGATTATAATTAGTAATGGGTGACACCATTTTAGTATTTGGGATAGGAAGTTGGCAGAAGCCTTCTAGTTTTGATGTGTTTTACTCTGCCTGGTATTGGAGACCAACGCTATTCAGGCTACCTTGGTTTGGGATAGATGATCTCATCCACTGAATGGTGTCTTCTGTTATGCAGAAAAACAACCCGGACCTACATGTAATTTTCTTGTATGTTTTCATGAGGTGAAAGCCATTAAATCCTTATTGTAGAGAGCAGCAGAGTTGGAGTCCAATTTGTTCTTTCCTAAATAAAAACCCTGCTGTATTCAAAGAAGTTAATTTTAATTAAGTCCATCACTTCAAAAACCACAAACTGATCACTTACTCCAGATTTAGATTTTAAAAAAGGAAAGCTAATTCACGAAGTAATGGTTTTGGATTCTGCTGTTGCTGAGCAGATAGATGTACATCACCTAATTCATAGCTTTGTCTCTTGTGAAAGGCACATCTTACAATACACTACAGTAGTGTCACGAATCTCATGATGAGATGCACTCGCTTTTGAAACTGCCTTATAGAGTTATGTTCACTTCATAGAACAAGAAACTATTGGGAAGAGACTAATGGACTTGCTGAAAGGTGATGCAGTGAATCTGTATGCAGATGGAAAGCTAAATTAAAGGCTTCCAATATCTAGGTTACTTTCTTCTTGACAGATACAATCGTTTCAGAGACTCAACACCTATATTGAGCTCATCTGTTTCTATTACTTGTCTTCCTAGGTGATGTAACTCCACTCTTGTGGAGTGCTGAACAGCATAAAAAGCTTTTAGATCCCATGCCAGAATCTTTGACTGCTTCTCCAGATTTTCATTTGGAGGCTGGGTCTGTGCCTGTCATGGAGTTTGAGAAAGACATTGAGCTAGGTAGGTATTCCAGACACCCTGGGGAGTGCAAGGGATCTATTGATGTTCTAATTGGTTTGAAATATACTTCATATTCATGCATACCAGTTTTATGTGGTGTAGAGGGGGAATAACGTGAACAGTCTTGGACGCACATTTGCTGTGACAGCTCATGAATGTAAACTTTCATAACAGGAGATGAGACTTACTCTATCAAATGGGAATATTGGACCAGTGAAGAATACAAGATGTTTTTTGCCATTCTAGCTAACTTTACCCAGTTGGATGCAAAGGGATTTGTAATAAAGGTAACATAGATGATGTTTTAACATTTTGCAGCTCATGTATAAAGCTCTTATGAGATATAACTTACATTGTAAGTGAACTTGGCCATGACTTCTGGAATTCCATGCATGAAGTTTGCTATCCCATGTCCTTTTTCTAATTGCTGATATAGATTAAAATTTTTTAACTGCGGCAAATGTTCCTTGCTAAACTGGGAATTAAAAAAGATGAGAAGAATGTGAAGATGAGCAATTTTTGCTTTATTCCAAAAATAAATGTTCTTATGCATTCTCTTGTAGGTGTATTCTCAGCCTGTGCCTTGGGACTTTTATATCACACTTCAATTACAGGAGCGTTTGAATACTGACTTTGACCAAAGCTTCAGTGAAAACCGCAGCTGTTTCTTCTACCAGGATGGCTGTGTGATTCTGCACAGGGATGTAAATCGCTTTACGCTTGGGGTCAGTACAGATAACCAAAGTACAATTGCAAAAGACATGAACTCTTCCATAGGTACTTGTTAGTGAGTTTTGGTCATTGCTGAAGATAGTTTCATGTGTTTATTCCTGCAATCTAAATCCTCTTTTTTGTTTTATCTACATACAAATTAAGGCCATCTGTTACAGCCTTAGAGCTGGTTTCTCATTTATAGATCATGTGCTTCTCTGAAACAAACCCATTTTTTTTAAACTTTATTCATGAGTGATAAACAACCTGAGCCCAGAACCACGCGCTATTTCACAATAAGGCTTACATCTAAAACTCTGCGTTGTTTAACTTGGCATCTTTCAATGAGTTCTGTCTGCTATAGAAAGGTCATAGCACTCAGTGACTTGTTGAAGGATTTACATTTAAAATAAAGTCTGGTAAGTGCATTTTGGGTTGTTGTGTATAAATTAAGTAGGGTATAAATCAAATAGTCATTTCAGTCTTAAGTTCAATTTTTCCTCATGTTTTTGTCCATTTCTGAATAATGGTTATTTTAATTCTGGCTGGACTGTTCGTGGGCAAAATCTGATTACACTAAATTTAGGGTAGGACCGTTATCTCTGTACAGTTAAGTAGGGGGGGAAAAAAAGGTGAGCTATAAATATTTCACTTAATCTGGCATACAGATGCATGTTTATTCCTTGTTTTCAGGATCTTATTCGTGGCTGCAAGTCTATCACAAAGGAAGTTATCCTGCTGGTTGTTCACGATCTCCTGAGCGTGGTTGAGAAGCTCCACAAAGCAGAAATTGTCCATGGAGATCTCAGGCCAGAGGTGCTCTTTCTGGGAGACAGGTTAGTTTCTTTGTATGGATCTGAGAGGATATGTAATACTTGGTTTCAGCTATAACTCTTTGTAATTTATCCCTTTTAGATAGGGAACTGATATCATAGTTCAGTTTTTTTAGGCTGCAAAATTCCAAAAACAGTGAAAACGCATAGTTTAGGAGTCAACCTTCTGCCCGTGCACCCCCCCCCCCCCAGTAATATATAGTGATGCTGTAGAATGTCTGTGATACTAAATAAAAAGGTTTCGCTATTGTCCCTGTTCCCAAATTTCTCCTTTACTGAAATTCTGTACAATTAACTGGATACTGGTGAATAACTTGTCTTTGGTCTTGCATATCTGGAAAACACAAAATTAGAAAACAAAGGACAGATGGGAATACCCAGGCACTCTTAAATGTGTTGCTTAGCTTCCACTGTAGTCCAGCTTGTAACTTAATGTACGTACAGATCTAGCTTTCTGCTTTAAACTTATTCCTATATTAATTCCTATATTAAGTTTAAAAAGTCATATATCCCTTGGAATGTGATCTATGAATGGAGTGTGGGAAGATAGTAACTTAAAGAATATCTAATGATTCAAATATAATTACATTAGAATAAATTCACTGAAGCAGTTCTTAGTCATTGCTGATAAATTAAAAATAGCTATTGACTTTAAACTAACTCTCAACCTCCAGGCATCTAACACAGTCTCTAAACTTGCTTGTGCAACCCTATCAGGGGAAAAAAAGGGGGAAGGCACTTCCAATATATGTATACTTGTTTATATGTTATTAGTATGTTAGTAGTATACATGTTCTTCACACACCCCAATGGATTGTCTTGCACACTTTCTGGGGTGCATGCACCCCATTTTGAAAATCACTGATGAAACAGTGGTGTGATGGACTTGGCTATCTGCTGGTAGGTTTATTATGATTTCTCTGTGGAAAATGCAAACCCAATCTTAGCTGCCAAAAAGTAAGGATGATGATAGGTTTTGGTGTCATAGGAGAAAATTATCCTAGGACAGGTGTATAACGTAAATGAAGTCAAAATTATGAAGTATGCTTATAGCATGCAAATATTAAGAATAGTAGTGAGAAGTGTGATCTGGTTATATTGTTGACTTGGCAGGTGTCATTTATACAAGTACTCGCTTCTACCATTTAGGTTTGTCCTCACTGGTGTGTGGACTAGGGAAGGTTTAATGAAGTATGATTAATTCTTAATTCTTTCTTTTATTTTGATATCTTGAAAGAGAGGGAGAAGTACTAGACATTGTTGTTTTTCTGTTCCACCAACTGTGTTTCAGATAACTGATGAATATCAAAACAATGTCTTTAACCATTTAGAGTTTCTTATTGCTATTCTGGAGATGCAGGTATCATCTGTAAGCTTCAAGCTGCCAGCTGGTTCCCCTTTCAGGGGAAGACCTTTCAGTAGTAGTTCTTAAGCTAGCCATCAGAGGGGAGCATTGATGTAGCTAAGACTTGCTTCTTGAGTTTGTTGTTTTTAAGTATGTGTTGGTCTGTTTTATGCTTCATTTGTTTTCTCTACTCAGTATCTGTGACCCATTTGGTTATGATAAGATGACAAGAGCTCTGAAGGTAGTGGATTTCTCTCACAGTGTGGATTTGAGATTGCAGTCTCAAGTAAGCTTGCCCAATAGTTTTCCAATATCTCAGACTCCTCATGGACAACAGCTTCTGGCAAAAAGTTCCCTTCCTTATCAGGTAAGTCTGTTTGGCAGGATATGTTAGTTTGTTTCCTTTTCAAAATCTTGGTTTGTTATATTTTATGGAATCTATGGAAAATACTGAGAATTTCTCGTCTGCTTTACATCTTTGGCGTTAACTGAAGGGGTTAGCAGCATTGTTCCGGAATTGCTGGGTGCCTGTGACTACTGTATTTATTTAGGAGTGTAGAGGAAGACTAGAATTCTATTTTGAAGTTGTCTTGCTTAGCATCTTCTGAAGATCCTGATGCAAAGACAAATACAGACTTAAATATGTAAAAGCACCAACATTAGAAATCTGTGGTGGACTGTAGAAATCAACAGAAATTGAACTTTCTAATGTTTGTTATGACTGCAGGTAGACTTGGTTGGCATTGCAGATATAGTCCATTTGATGCTGTTTGGTGATCACATCGAGGTCTATCAAGAGAATTCCATCTGGAAAATCAGCCAAAATGTATCAGAGTAAGTCCTTTTTCAGAGAAGGCTACTGGGAAGTAATAGATTTCTTCCAATTTCCTTCACTTTCTTTAGTCCTTCGTTTCTAGTGTTACTATTTTCAAAGCTTAAAACCTAGCTCTTCATGTTGTAGCTGTCAGAAGTGGAAGTTCTGTGGGGGCCTAATTTTTGAAACTACTAGTCTTAGTACCAGTACTGCTAGACTTACTACCGGAAGCCTTAGAGTTATGTAGGAGACAGTTTTAAGCTGAATACAGGCTAGTTACAATGATGTGATCAACTTTGTTGTTGTTTTTTGGTCTTGCTTTCCTTTCAGACCAGACTGTCTTAGTATCTCTTTTGACTTGGTAGACAAAGCTTGGAGATGTTTATAAGTGGGTGAGTGGTAAGAAAATTCCATGAGCTTTTGCTTTAGAAGTGGTGATTACTTGGATTTTCTGCTCTTTTGATTCCAGGATCTATGGAAGGCTTACTAAGACACTGACACTAGGGTTCTGTCTGTAACAGCTGTGGAAGCAGTATAATTTTTAATTATTTTTCCTTCTTGTGCATTAATAATTTAAGCTGCACAGGCAACCGCTTCTTTGGAAGTTGGTGTTTGTTCTCAGTTATTAATTTATAGGGTCCCCATTTAGCCACATGCTAGGGCTGGGGCTATAACACTATTCTGCCTTCATCTACACTTTGTTCTTAAACTAAAGATTTGTTCATTTCATTAGTCATATCCTATAGAATTTTTCTGCCTTAGCATTTCATAAGGATTTTGTAGAGCTCTCTGCTCATAGCAGAAGTTGCTTGACAGCTATCTGCATTCAGGGTCATGGTATATTAGCTATACTTGGTGTGTAGATGCACTTCTGTAACTATTGCTTTAAGAAAACATACTACAGATCTGGGATTTGTCCAGTTCCCTAGCAACCTACATTACTTATACATCTTTGTTGTGTTCAACCATGAGAAAAAAAAAATTCATCTTAAGCTGGGTTATAGGGAGGAGGAAAGATTCCTTCCTCCTCTTACTCTGCATATATCTGTTTTTTACATATTGTTATAGAATGATACCAGTAGTTACGCAGCTACAGCAGACTTCTGCTGGGTACTTACTATATACTTCATATTGTACCTGGTTGCTTCTTTTTTTTTAAGAGGATCAACTTACAGGACTAGATGAGAAGAACAAAATCACCAAGAGCAATTCACCTCTGAGGAGATGAATATCAATTATATATAGGTTGGCAGTAAATATGTATTTTATATCACCTTAGTTTCAGAAATACTGGAACATTCCTCTCCTTCCAAACTTTCCCCATCAGTTAAATCATTGATGGAAACAGGATGTAAGTATCAGGTATAGAAAGTCTGAGTTTGGAAGGATAGGACTGACCATTATGGGGAGTTTGGAGAGAAGGAGTCAGTTGGAAAGGTATTTGGGTCAAAACTGGGGCCATTGGATTGAAGGAAGGGCTCAAAGTAGAGGCAGAATTCGGAGGGAGACTTGGGTAGAAGAGCAGTTATCACTGAGAGCTGTGAGGAGTTAGAGGAGACTTAACGAAGAAGGTGAAGCCTGGACATGTGCTTTGTATAGCTGAACCCAGGCTGTAATGGCTCTCTTCACACTTGGGTACATTGGTTTATGACTTTTTCTCTGGAGTTGTAAGTACAAATAAAGAACTTATTTTCAGTCCTGTTTCTTATTTTGCTGCCGAAAATGTGATTGTGCCTATCATTCTTCTTTTACTAATTTTTTCAATATCAAGAATTCCAACAAATGTGTAACTAAAACACCTATACAAACATGTTATCCTTAAGCGTTCTACCAACAGTGTAAATGGTGTACTTCATTATGCAGGAATTAGGAATCTGCACTGATTTTTTTTGGCTTGGCAAAGTTCTGCATTCACACTTACATCTGTTGGTGTGTCTGGTTCTTACTAACAGCTAATGACTCTTCCTCCAGTCAATTTGAAGCTTTCAATAAGTTCTCAAGTCATCTTTGACAAGCTGGTTTACAGCTGCAGGGAGTCTTCATCCACCAGAAGGGTCTGCCCAATTAAAGTACTTCCCATTTGATGGATATTACTTAATCTTGTGCTCTATCCTTGCAAGCTGAGAATTGCAAGGCAAAGCACAAAAATGGCCTTGGAGACCCAGTGGCACTCAATGCCACCTTAAGAGCTGACAGAATGAATGCAAAGCACTTGAGTTGAACAGTATAGTGAAGACTTCTGGAAAGGTAGAATGTGAATTTTGGTTGAGTTTCTATTTTGATCTTTGAGCCTCACTATAAGGTTGAATTTAATCTTTTTTTTTAACATAGGGAGTTTTAGCATGTTACTGATGGAAACTGTTCAGTTCCAGAAGTATTTTTTTTAGTTTTTCTATTTTCACCATGTTATTTTAGGAAACTTCATCTGTGCAGGCTGATAAGGGCTATCATACAGAAACTGTTTAAAATTTTAGGACTATTTTTGTCACTCTGACTCCTTAGACATCTTTACCGACATGTAACATCCTCTGCTATTCCCCCTTACTTGCTGTGAAGGAAGTGGTCTTGTGTATTTTTTATTGGGTTCTGTATGGCTTCATTATCTTAGAAAAATGTTAGAGTTATTACTGTAATAGTACAGGTCAGATTCTCTCTGAGATGAGACTATGGCTGCTGCTGTTTTGTGAGTCACTTACATAAAGCAGAGGTAGATAATTTGTTCAAAAGCCAGCATAACTCCTGGCTTAAAGGGGAGAAGTACTTCAGTAATCAGAAACAGCACAGTCTATGGTATTTAGTGCAAGACTGAAGAACAAAGTATTGGCTCTGATACTAGTTTTCTTAGACTTTAATGAGTCACCCTTTTATTCATGTTGTGTGGGTACATCTGTGAGATGGGATTTATCACAATTAATTGTCTTTGAAATGCTCTCTGTATGAGAACTCTGACAGATGGAAGGTGGAGGTTAAAAAACTAAACTCCAAAGGGAGTTTAAAAACTGGCTGTAAACCATCCATTTTTTATTTTTCTTGGAACTTTCTTTTAATATTGACTAGGAAACTTAGCCTGTAAATTGGGGTATAAGAGTTATATCCGCCCCTTATTCATGAAAGGAATCTGTCAACCTTGTTGGTGCAAAAAGTCCTCTTGCTAACTCATTTAGAAGTGACGTGTCTCTGAGTGGTAATAGTGGTCAAGTACACTAGAAGAGTTAACTGGAAAAACATTGCTTTTGATAGAACTGTGAAACAGCATGTTTAGTTATGCAGAAGCCTACTGGGGAAAGAAAGAGGCCCACACATAAACCTAACAACACTCCTAGTTTTCCTTTATATGTGGATGAAAATGTTGTTATTGGTCTTCCCAAGGCATTTAGTGCTGAATATAAGTGGAAATATTGACAAACATCAGTGCCTACTGTTTAATTGAAAATTACTTTGTTTTAGGACTGTTGGTGGTGATTTCTGGCATAAACTTCTTGAGCGATTATTGAATGCAGATGGTAAGTCCACAGTGCCTCTGCTGAGGGAGTTCAGAGAGGAAATAAGTGACAAGTTTGACACTGGTTTCCAAAAACGTCTTTATGAATTCTTAGCAGCACTGGGAGAAGCCTTCGTCTTGGACAACTTCCTCTGATTTCATAGAGGACAAATCTCATGTGTATTATAGAAGGGAAATTAACTTATTTCTTTCAAATGTAAGCATGAGCAGCAATTGTAGACATTTCTATGGGACTTGCTAAAGAATGTTGCGTCAGTGCATAGGTATCCTAAAACTGCTAGGTGAACTACTCTGTCTGAGAAGTTTGCCAGAGAAAATAAGCTGTCATAACTGCCCACTCCCCTTTCTGTATAGCTTCTCAGAAATGAATTTAATATCTAGTTCACCCTGTAGTCTTTGAAGTGTCTTTGCCCTACATTTAGTTGTTCTATAGTACTGCTTTTAATCACTGTTTCATCAATAAAGTTGTTTTTTGATGGTATCTTGGTTGTATTAAACATTACTGTCAGATGGTTTCGAAACACTTGATTTATCATCCATACTGGAGTGCTTCTGCCTGACTGGGAATTGCCTTTGACTGCAAGATATGAAAGCATGTCATTTGGTGGCAGCTCTCATAACCACACAGGACTTCCTGGGCACTTAACACAACTTGAATGTTCCTATTTGGAATATGTTCTCATGGATGATTGTTGTAGGAAAAGTAGAAGGTAGAAGGAGTCACAAGCAAAAAAGATGCATATTTGTTTTTGTTTCTCAAAGCAAGGCCAAAGTTACTGTCTGGAACAAACACCTTTCAGAAATCACTTTGAAGACTACTTGCTATATGTGCTGAAGTGTTTCCAGGTTTGTGTGAAAGCTTTTAGAGATGTATGTCTGTGTAACTTTTTACAAACTGCATTATTAAAATCAATACAAAGGCCTGTACTCACTTTATTTAAGACTGAACAGAAATTATAGGATTTCATACCAAGATGCTATGTACCTTAAGCACAGAGAAACTTCTCAGATGCGTGGTTTACTTCCTTACAGCCTCTCCCTTGTATGAAAGAACACTGCATCGCTAGTAATTCTGATTAACAAACAAGCTGGCTTAGTGTTTCTTTTATTTGGTCAAATTCTCTGGTCATGGTTCTGTTTGATTCTCACTTAATTGAACTTAAGTCCATATTTTCTATGTTGTTATAAGCCACTTTCTTTCCTGTTCTTTCTGTTTGTCTGTCACTAATCCTTGTGCTTTGACATGTGTTCTTGCTCTTCCAGATCCCTAATGTCTTCCTCATAGTTCCTTTTATGAAGATTATATCCTCTTGTAATTCAGGAATAAGACTAAATGTGTTGATAGACAAGCTTTACTATGTCCTAATGTAAACTGCTTATGAAGAATTTTGTCCATTAATGCCTTAAATAATGCTTCCTGTAATACAAGTTGTTAGTTAGCTACCTACTGAGCAAGTAAATAGTAAAATATAATAATGTTTCTCTAGCCAGAGGCTGAAGCAAAGATCACCAGTAAAATATCTGGGAGCTAAGCATTCGACTAACTGCTGTCAGCTGAAAAGGGATTTACGTGCATGTCAGCACTTTTCATTTAGCTGAAATTTTTAAATTATTTTTTCCAACTTGATTTTAAACAAGTTGTGGGTGATATCACTCCTTGTCCTCTCATTTTTAGCCTTTACAATTAGAGCCTGGAACATAGCTAGGAAAACCAAGTAGCTTAGTAAGAAAGCGTTCCTAACACTGTCTGGTCATCCTAAGGACCTCTCAGACAAAACCTGTTTCCAAGCAGCATTGATGAAACGTTAGCAAAGTTCTTCTATTTCATTAATCTTACTCAGACAAAGCTTTTGGGAACAGTCTGCACAGAGTTTCAGGGAGGAAGTTTGCTCCTTATGTCTTCAAAATATGTAACTAAACCTCTTTGCCTTTATTCTAAATTGAATTCTACTTTAAAGCTGAAACACTATTATTGTGTTTTCTTGACTACTGTTTTCTCTGAGCAAAAAGTGTTCTGATTCTTTTACCTCAACTAAGACTCTATCCTAGAACAGTAGTACAATAGCATGTCTTGTTACTGTTCAGGTGGGGATTGTGGATTCAAGTCCCAGCAGGCTCTACAGCAGCTATTTTATAGCCCTGCACTACATTCAGCGTATAGGGGTATTCTGGTCTCTTCTTCCAGGTGTAGGTTGGGAGCGGTTAGGAGCCCATGGCACAGAGAGCTTAGAACTAGGTGGTCCTTAAGGTCCCTTCCAACCCAAACCATTCTGCTGTTCTGTATACATTCCAGACAATGTATGTACCTCAGTGTATTGTAACCAGTGAATTATTAAAACTAATGTTATTAGCACTGTAATTTAGCAATGACATTACAGACTTTGACATAAGAAACAAAAAAAGAAAAATGAAGAGGAACTTTTTACAAAAAAAAAAGTGCAGGCATCTCTGTATCTCATTCTCAGTTTAACTCAGCTGAAACTCTGTAGCTCTCCTGCCTGGGTTTGTCTTTGCCTCTCTTATATTGGTGCAATCAACTCACATAAAAGGTCTACTTCTTTTTCCCCCAGACATCCCTGTTATCTGTACAACATTTGCTTGCCAAGCTATTGGGTACAACCATGATCTATGACATTCCTTTGACTTATTTTTATTCATATAAAAACACTATATTTGAATTTGTAGCTCTTCCAATTGTCATCGTAGTTATTACTAACAACCTCCCTTGGACTTCTAAGCCTGGACATCAGCTGTGATTTTGCCCTACCCTTTATTGTTTGTGGCAGTTCTTGTCATCTTGGTGTCTTTTAAAGCTGCCTCTTTTCCTGTGTAGATGTTAGGACAATTTTGATCTCCTAGCATCTTGAGGGCAGGGCTGGTCTCTACTCTAGCTCATAACTGGCTTATTACAGTCATGGTATCTGAGGTGTCAGCATGCCTGTGTCTTATAATTCAAAATGAGATGCTTAGTGCAAACTTGTCTGAGGCTAGAGGCAGACACTTACCTGGAGGGCTGGTGGAAACCAATCCAAACATCCTAGCCCCAAAACACACCATTGCTTCAGACCTGGTTGGAGGGTAAATCTGAGAGGTCTTTTCCAATCTGAATGATTCTAAGATCATCTAGTCTAACTTTTAACTTGTACTAAAGTCCACCACTAACCCATGCTACTAAGTTCTAAATCTACATGTTTCTCAAAGACTTCCTGGGTGGTCACACAACCACTTCCCTGGGCAGTCTATTCCAATATTGCACAACTCTTTCAGTAGAGAAATTTCTCCTAATATCCAAACAGCCTCCCCTGGGGCATCTCAAGGCTATTTCCCTGTGTCTTAACACTTGCTGCCTGGGAGAAGAGCCCAATGCCCAGCTTGCTTTATCTTCCTTTAAGGTAACTGTAGAGAGTGAAAAGGCCACCCCTGAGTCTCCTTTTCTCTAGGCTAAACAATCCCAGTTCCCTCAGCAGCTCCTCATAAGACTTGTTCTCTAGACCCTTCAACAGCTTCATCGCCCCTCTTTGGACAAGCTCGAGCACCTGCCTGTCCTTCTGGAAGTAAGGGGCCCAAAACTGAACACAGTACTTGAGCTTTGGCCTCAACAGGGACGAGTACAGAGGGGCAATCACTTCCCTTGCCCTGCTGGCCACACCAGTTCTGATACTAGCCAGGAGGCTGTTGGCCCTCTTGGCCACCTCAGCACACTGCTGGCTCCTGTTCAGCTGCCTGCCCACCAATCCCCCCAGCTCCCTTCCCGCCGGGCAGCTTTCCAGCCACTGCCCCCAGCCTGCAGCCTTGCATGGGGTTGTTGTGCCCCAAGTGCAGGACCCGGCATTGGCCTTGTTGAACCTCATACATTTGGCCTCAGCCTATCCAGGTCCCTCTGCAGAGCCTTCCTGCCCTCAGGCACATCAACACTCCTGCCCACCTTGGTGTCCTCTGCCAGCTTGCTGAGGGTGCACATGATCCCCTCGTCCAGATTATTGGGGAAGATATTACAGAGAACTGGACCCAGCACTGAGCCCTGGGGACACACCACTTGTGACCGGCCTCCAGCTAGATTTAGCTCCATTCACCATGACTCTCTGGGCCTGGCCTCCCAGCCAGTTTTAAACCCAATGAAGCATACGCTCATCCAAGCCATGAACAGCCAGATTCTTCAGGAGAAGGCTATGGGAAATGGTATCAAAAGCCTTACTGAAGTCTAGGTAGAGAACATACACAGCCTTTCCCTCCTCCACTAAGCAGTTTGTCGAGCAGGACCTGCCTTTGATAAACCCATGCAGTCTGGGCCTGATCACCTGGGCATCCTGTAAGCATTTTGCGATGGCACTCAAGATGATCTGCTCCATGAGCTTCCCTGGCACCAAGGTCAGACTGACGGGCCTGTAGTTTCCCGGATCCTGAAAAGATTCATGTAAACTTTGATCCATGGTCAAAACAGGTTTGACCATGTTCTGTTACCAGAAAGCAATACCATTGGAATCTGGATAAAAAGGTGTCAGGCTGACTGATGCTACCTTGGGGAAACACCTTATACTTGAAATTTAACACAACCATTCTACTTCTATTGTCTTTGGTTTCTTCTGTAACTAATGTGAAAATATGAAACCTGCAGATAAAATAAAAGTTACCTTGCTTAAGGAAATGGCTCTACATTTTCATCAGAATAACATAACGTTTCTTTAATTGTATAGTTGGGGGATGTAACACAAAGTGTGTGATGTTCAACAATATGAACGTTAGTTGAATCAAAGTGCCTACCACATTTGAATTCCGCAAATCAGTGGTTACATTTCAGAGTTTGAAAATCTTTAACTATAGGAGAGAAATACAACTGTAGAATCAGATATACTAGAAAATCAATTACTCCTAAAACCAAACAAAAATACCTTTTTTAATAGATGAAATGTATTTCATTTTACTATCTGAAAGAAAAAACACACACCTGTATGATCTCTGAGATGTTGCTATTCCTCTTTAGCCTGCTTTTCATTTGTACACAAAGTCGTTTTTGCATGTATTGCACCGTCTAGAGATACAGCAAAAATCCTAGCTACTGGGTCAGTAGTAAATTTTCACTGAAATCACTAATTAGATGCAATTCAAGTATAGTCTAAAGTTAAGTATGAAGCTGTACTTAGAGTAATATTATAGTCCAGATGATGCTTTTTCTCCTGCCTGGGTAACCTGCAGTAGGTAAACTAATCTTCTATGCACAGCTTTTTTTCCTTGCTTCTAAAATGTTTCTGTACATACTAGTGTTGGATGAGAAAGGTTAAGAGAATAGAAGTGATTTATAATGTTGGACATTGCTGGAAAGTAAATATGGATTCTCCTAAAGCCTGAGAATCTTATTTGTGTTATTTCTCTTATGATCTGTATATCAGCAGCAGTACTTTAAATTTTTGATGTCTCCCTAGATTTCTGACTGGCCAGAGAATGGGAAGAGAACAGTAAACAAACCTTATCCAGATTTCTTTCTTAGTCCTTGCTAGGATATTGGACTACGGGGAAAAGTTCAGCACCTATAGAAAAGGGCAAGGGTACAGAGGAGCTTTCTTCAGAGATTAAAAGTAACTTGACTGAAGCTCTGGATGTCCTTGAATGTGCAATTTGCAGAACAGCTCCATATGTGGTAACCTACCCAAATGCCAGATATTTTCATCTGAAACTATGGAATATTTGGTCTGCTTGTCTGTTGAGAAAATTCACGTTGTATATATTCCTGCCTCTTTCTACAGTATTGATGTTTCTTCTTTTTCTGCCAGACCTATTTACTGGTCTCTATAGGTTTCCACCTAGGTGTAGGAACATCTACATTATAACCCCAGCCAAGTGGCTTTTCAGCAGTTCAAGAAACTGATTTTTTTTTTTCCATCTGCAAAAGTCATCATTCTGTTTTGAAATTCCTGGCAGGACTAGTTTGAATCTACCTTCTCATTCAAGGCCATCTATGTCCTGAAGACTTTCTGTAATTCTTATGTTCTTTAAGAAATTCTTTCCAAAACATTTTCTACGTGCAGTCTCTTTATTATTCTACCCCAGAACTTTTAAACCGGGGTTGTTGCTTCAGCCAGGAGTGTTAATTGTATCCAGCAATTAATGCATCTTCTTCTACATTGTCTTGTATTGTTGTAAGATACTGGTAATTTGTATAATGTAGCAGTAACCATGAAGGACTCCTGGACTGTCTCACTGTCCAGCTTGGACTATTTAGCTGCTCAACAGAAGATTCACATGGACAAAGACTTGAAGAAGTGATAGCTGTTTGTTCTTTGAAACAATTTGTTGCTATTCACAGGAACCCCCTTTCCTCCATGTTCACATACACTCTGTGCTTTAATTCAGAACTAGTAAAGGAATTATATCAATAATGTTGTCCACTCTGTTATATTTAGTGAAAATGGGTCTAGAAATTATGGCAGAAAGTCACTGAGCCCCCCAACAGATGCTATGGATAAAAAGAATCTACGCTAATAAAGTGTGCATTAGATGTGTATATATACTGTGAAATGTGTGTGGGGTATTACTGTGGGGTAAAAAACACAGATCTGAGTCACTTACTGCTCAGTAGGCCATGTTAGCTCTATCTGGGTTTAAAGGAGTTGCTCCTAGTATTTGTAGGGCTCATCGAGATCGTTGTCTTTACTTACAGATAATACAGGTTACCTCATCAGTATTTATGTACTGTGACGACCAGCGACGTTTTATGATTTTATTGCTTCTACCTGATTATGTCAGTGCAAATGATGAGAAAAAGCAGAGTTTGATAGTTAAAAGCAGAAAAGTGATTAAAAGAATCTGTAGAAGCCAACAATAAGAATCAGAGTTCCAAACCATTAACACCAAAGCAAAACTTACTTTGAAAAGCACATCTACAAATATTTACAAAAAATGTGCTGCAAGCTCTGAAGCTAACTTGCTAAGGGTTTGCATCTTAAAAGATTATTTTAAGGAAATGTCAGCTATAGAATTCATCACCTGCTCTCCTAAAAAGGTATTTAATTTGTATAAGATGGAAAATTTTAAAACTGAGATAGTTGATATATATTTATTTGATTTGAGTTGATATATATTTATTTGAACTGATAAGTAAATGTTCTATATGTCCTCATATCTGAGACTTCTCATAGCCTAGGGTCTGTGTTAAAGACAAAGGCTATGAAAATCACACAGTTGAACTAGTCACCTGTTTGACTGATACATTATCAGAGCTCTAAGTTTTGCTTGTGCTAGCAGAAATTACTTGACAAAAAATTTCCAGAGTGAACTAGAAACAGTAGCTTGCAGTTTACCTTAATATGTGCCCCCTGTAACACTTAATTTAGGTGTGTCTATAGATTCAACTGATGAATAAGGAGAATGCATTTCATGTGGCTGGTGCATGAAAACCCACATTTGTATTCACAGCCTTTGCTATAGAATTATAACATTATTTGATATTCTTATTTATGGCCTATGTTATGTATTTATATAACTTCAGGAATGTTTAACAAAAATTCAGCACTGTATAAAGGTAATTATGTTGGATTACATCAGTAACCTTAAATTTTCCTGGGACAATAGTTAGGTAATTCTAAAGCAAGCAAAACTCTCACTATTACATATATGATTCTTGTCAGGCTTTCATTCTGCAAAATAGTTAAGAAATTGCGAAACCTTAGACAAATACAGGATCTGAATCTTGAGGTCTACATCTCTCCTGTACAGCAACATTTTTTCCCTCGCGCTACAGACTAGCAAATCTCAGAGCTCTTCTTTCATCTGGTGGAGGGCAAGGCACGAAAAGTAGACATAAAGACCAAGATGTCCTCAGCCTCCCCTCACAGGTCCAGACTTCAGGCCCTTTTACCAGCTTTGTTGCCCTCAGGATACTGTGAACAGCTGACAGGATGTGAATCTGAACATTTGGAAGTTTTTGAATTATTTCAATAAGCTGAATTATTTCGGTTTCGAATATCTTTATATTAATTTGGTAATTGGCTTCCATTGTTTTCTACCTATTGGTTGTGTCACTATCCTCACTACTTTGTAAAATAATCTTACATAATAAAATAAAGTCTACTCATCAACCTCATTGAAATTTTGCTGTCTGACTTGAGAAGAGACAGTGAAATCATATTTTAAAAGAAAATTTTAAAAGGACTTAAGTGAGCCACTTGTTCTATCTGTAGTCTAAAATTGAAAAAAATATAGAAGCAAAAAATCCTAATTATTTTTTATGGAGTACACTGTTGCTTAGCATGTTCTGTCATTCTGACTGACCTACCAGATTGTGGATTCCATGCACTAATTAATTCTGCTCTGGTTCTACAAAATCTACTATGAAACATATCCAACTGTTTTTTGGTCCATACAATTTATGAATACTTTTAAATGTAGACGAATTACACCTCCTGCATGTGCATCAGCGAATAATTCCAAGTCTTTCCTCTGTGCTGCTGATGATTTCCCAAATAATAAATATTCCAAAGTGGCTTTGGGCTAAACTGTAACTTCTGAGGTATTGCACTCTGTGCTGTGCACTGGTGATTTCCCAGTGATGCTTCGGTGTACAAAAGCTCAGTGTTCTTATTCCAAGTGAGTTATTTGACTGTGGTCTTGAGAATTGGTGGTTAGAGTCTCTCATTTAGCCTTGGGCTATGGGCACTGCAGTTACATTAATGTGCATGCGCTTAAAAAGATCGCCCTTAAAGATTGTTGAAGGAAGACTGAAGCTCCTTTTGCAGTTTTATTCTCTCAGTTCTTACTATTTTACACTCATTGCCCCTCTCTGCTTGATTAATTCAACAGAATGCCATGTCTTGAAAACTCAGAAATAAGGAGGTTTCACTGTCATTCATTCTTTATATGATAGAATATTTTAAATTACTAAACTAGCTTGTGATCACTGAGGTCACTCAGGAAGACCTGAGAAGAACCCAGTTCCTTTTATTGCTTCTATAACTATTTATTGTTCCCTACTTTCCTTTTGTCATAAATTCCATCCAAAGCTATTTAATTATTGATCCTGTGGCTCCTGATTGATATGTAAGTGTGGTTCACAAAGCAGGAGCAGTAACTAAGTGACACAATTCCAACAAAAGACAAACATTAGTCTTCTGCTCAGTTTCTGTGCTCAAGCTTATTTTTGTTTTTCTGGTGCTTTGCATTCTTTAGATACACAGTTCTTCAGTATCTCTTGAATTGTATAGCTCCTTTCTTGAAGCTGGAATAATAATGTAGTTTGATGTAGTGTAATTCTTCAAATAATCATTCACTCGGGAATAATTTAATTGGGAAGAAAAGTGTTGAAATATTGTAGGATTTACTGGTGGCTGGATATAACTTACTGATAATTTCCTAAATGACCAGTAAAAATAGATCCAGTAAAGGCATTTTGGACCATTCTGCCACACCACTAGATTTTCATTTACTCCCTAAAGGGTCAACCTTGCCTAGTTTTTTTACCTCTACCATGAACTGAACTGTCTGCAACTTGTCCCTTCATTAGTCTGTTCTCATGGCTTCACAGTCCAGATCTGCTGATATCATTTTTTTAAAAGATAAGTATTTGGGGGATTAAATCGAACATCCTTTAAACTGTAAGCAGACATCTATTTTTCAGTGACACATCAACTGTTCCTGCTGTGTTTGCAGGCAAACCATGCAAAACTTCATTCATAGAGCTTTAGTAGGGTCGGCCATATTCTTCTATCTTGGAAACTATTGCTTAGATCCTGTGCAACTGAAAGCAGCAGTTTTTATATCAAGATGTAAAACATGAGTGTCAGCTGAAAGTAGTCTTGCCTAGCCTGAAACAGCAAACATTACTGACAACTGGTGTGGGCAGCTGTACAGATAGTCTCTCATTTGCTTAACATATAGGGAATGTGTAATAAGAATATTCCATTTTTATGTAATTAAAACAATTATTATTCCCCCTCATCTCCTGGGAAAGCATTTTTTTCACTTGCTGAGCTAGACAACAATGGAAAAGTCACACTGATCCTGTTCTCAGTCCTTTCAACAGATAATTGCCACACAGCTGAGCATGGGAGCCATCCTCACTCCAAGATTAAGAACATTCATTTCTGCTACACATGTGATCTATGCACCAAGATCAAAATGTCTTTTGCTTTTTATTTGCTCAACTGAGGATATTTTTATCAGTGAGCAGTGTACCTTTATACTTTTACAGTGTCAGCAGATCACTTCATAACTTTCTCAGTTATAAGCCTAAGTTTCTGTGGACTTTCACTATATGGCATGTTCTTCACTTTCAGTAAACTTTCCTGTGGCTTCCACAATGTTGTTTCCTGAGGTATCAATATCCTTTCCAGAAATGGATGCATAGCAAAATAGGTGGAGGGGAAAGGGCTATGTGGTTGGGAATGCACGTTGCACTGGATGAGGCTCATGAAGAAGATTTACAGTTCTTGGTAAACTGGTAAATTTACCCCAGTCTTCTCAAAACAGGAGACAGCAAATATGGGAATGGTGTTTGAGTAGTTGGACTAGCTGTAAAGGTGAGATAAGGAAACCCTACGCTTCTCCTGAATCATCTTGCAATTTCGTTATGTTAAAAGCCAACCTGTTGGATATCGTGCTGCAGAAGCTGTGGATGTTTTGGCAAAGCCCTGTTAATACTTCGAGCATTTATGGTTTTGTTAAATTTCTGTTACTGAGACAAATGGTTCCAGACTGAAGAACTACCTTCCACTGTCAGCATTGCTCCTGGCTTTGTGTGTGATACTGGACAAATTGTTTAAATCCTATGTTTTCCCATTTATAAAACGGGCACTATATTCTTATGTATATTTTCATATATAAATATGTATGTATATTTATAATGTTTCACTTCTGTGGAGAAGTGGTACATAAAAACAAGGTAACACTGATGCATGCAGTTACTGGTTTCCTAACCTGCATTTGGACTAGTACTTTCTGTTGTTTCCTATCACTGTGGTGCTTTTGGGCAGTTGAAGTGTACAGTGCAACCAGTAACATTTTACCAAAATAGGTTTTGTTATTGACGATAGTTAGTACCCAGAGAGTCAAACTGGGGAAAGCATTGCTCTGTTTTTTTGTTTAAACTGGAGTGTAGTTGTACCAACTATTGAGATCCAAATATTTTTTTCTTTGATAACTAAGCTGTTTTGTTGAGCGGATAGTATTAAAAACTGAATTTTGGACCTTGAACTGTATCTTGGTGAAATAATTCTTCTTAGCATCTGGCTTTTAGGAGTGTTTAGGTGCTTGGTTTAGGTGCTATACACATGCATAGATACCATACTCTCGACATCTGTGAGGCTCTCTGTCATGTTCTTAAACCACCCTTCATTCCTCCTAATTTATTCCATTTTGTTGTTGTCGTTCATGTCTAAATTTCTCTCTTTTCTATGTCTTCTGTGTGTTTGCAGTTTTTATATGCACTAAATGTTTCATTATATAAGGGGTACATTAATGCACAATGGCACCCCACATAGTTAAGGCAAAACCAACAGTCAGAGTTATTACTCAAAGTGATTATAAGCTGCATGAAGCCTTTACATAAAAAAGGGTATCTGTCTCCTCTCTTTTTCATTACATGCTATTGTCCTTTCAGAAGTGGCTATATTTCAGTAACACCGCACAGATATTCCAGGATAGAAATTACTATACAAACACGAGTGTTATATGACCTCAAAAATAACTGTGAATTGGAAGGCTAAATCCAGCTCTAATGAATGAAGTCCGAAAGCTGACAGCATTCAGCAATTTCATGAGCTCAGGATATTTTCTAACAAGAAAATTCATTTCTGAGACTTGTTGACAGGAACATCAAGAATGGAACTGCTGCCTTTGCCTCCACCCACTCCAGCAAAGAGTGGGGGGAGAAAAGCAGCTCTTTTTATAAATAGCACTGTTCCTGTCGTATTTGTAAATTCAGTGCTTTTTGTGTTAATGACATCACCCTTTTCTCCATGGCAACTCCCTACGATGTCAAAACTGCAGGGCACCATCAGAGGAACTTAAACCACCGAACGAACACATCGATTCAAGATGATTTAATTGAGAAATAGCACAGAGGGTGACAGGAGGGGGTGGGAAACACGAGCAAACAGACTACTGTCAGCTCTGCTGCTCTGGAAAGCGTGCATCTTGAATGACTGTCCTCTAAAACTCTGCCCCATCTCCTCTTTTTGTAACTCCTTGTCAGGAGGAGGAGGTGGGTGGCAGGCAGGCAGGCATCTTCTTCATCTCCGGTGTGTCTAGAGAGAAGCACTACAGGTGACTAAGCAGGAGGAGCATGACTGACTCATTCCTGAGTTATTTTCTCGCTCCCCTTCTCTCCCCCCTCCTATCTTTTCTGTTTGTTTTTCAGCTTTTGCCCAACAGCTTGTATTTTTCCCCAGGCCCTGATGAGAAAGAATTAGCAGCAGGCTTTCTTGTTACCTAATGTTCACAAAAAAAAGTGCTTGTGGTTATCCAGGTGAGGAAATAAAAGCCAACTCTGAAAGCAAAACACCACCAACAAAAAAATTGTCTCTTGGATACAATGTCTTTACATTGTTAAGAGGAAAAAAAAAGAGAGAGAGAGAAAAAAAAAACCTTTTCCTTTGTGAATGTTGTCCAGGAAATACTGAAGTAACTGACATGCCAGGAAACAGTAAATAACTGGCTTCTTTATCAGACTACCTATGGAAAATACCTTATTGCTTCACTGGCAGCCCTGCTGGTTTTGACTTGATTTCTAAACTGACTGCACTGGGGGGAAGCTATTTCACTTGCTGTCTTGATTACAGAATTAGATTCTGCTGGGTTCCACTTGGGACTCAAGTAGCAGGAACATAATGGTTACATCTGCAGAGTTTCAGTCAGTGTAAACTCTTGTTGTTCCAATCATCTTAATAAATCTGTCCTAATTTACATCCCTATGAGGTCTAAAGCCTTAGAACACTTTACCTTCCTTCTTCTGCGGGGTGCCGTGAGATCTGTTGCTGAAATTTAGCCTGCAGAAGTGTCAAGATGATATTACATTTTGTGTTTCTGAATTGCATGTCATGGATGCAGGCCAGTTATGCAAGATCAGCACAACACCCACAGAGTTCCTATAGCCAGCCCAGGGACACAGGAGAGCTCACCAGATTGATAATAACACTTGGTTTGCCTGAGCAATGCTGTAACGCTATACTTGCCACTCACGGTTTGCAGCTTATATCTCTATAGGGCATAGGAGTCTTTAATCACTGATTCTCAAAGTGTGAGGCTTTGTTATGGCTGTTAACTCCCTCCCCGCCCTGGAGTGAAGCGTAAGTCAGCAGTCCTGTGATTTCAAGGCTGAGTTGAGGGGAAATGCACGTATAGTCTTTATGCACTAGAATCTAGATTAGTATCTTGCTCTTGCCTTTTGTGTAAAATGTCACTCAACACACAGTCCCATCCTCTTTGCTGAGATCACAGCATCAGCCCACAATAAAAAAAGGTCCCAGAAAACATTGATTCACTGCATTACAGATCTTGGTAGTGGTGTGTGTCTACACTGAGGTCTCGGCTACTTAACTGCAAGGCTTTAATGGAATTTATCATTGTGGTCTTCTCTGTCCTCTGACTGTGAGGTTATTTTACCTTCGGTTATTCTTCCAACACCTCTGCTGACTGCCAGAAAGAGGGGGCGTCTGGCACTGATATACTCCTCCGTGCAGCCAGCGCTGGGGTAATGCTGGTGAGTAAGCAGCTGCAAGCTTGATGTGCTTGCATGTGTATGAGAATGAACCAGGATTCTTCTGAAGAAGCTTTAAGATGAAATTGCTGAGAATTTTTGCCTGAAGCAAGGGATGTTTCCCATGTTTAAGACAAGCAGCAACCTGCCGTCAGAAGGAAGAAGGGACTGAATTCACTCTAGAAGTATTTCTCAGAGATCTTTTTTCAAGGTAAGACTCCTACTGTGGGAGGTAGAAGGGGCAACAGGGTCCAGCTCTGAACACTAAAATTGAGATGACTTCTAAAATATTCTTACTTTCCCAAACTGTAGAATTGAGATAAATCTCTGATGTCTCTACCAGTCCCTTTTCAAGCTGGAAATGTTAATCAGCCAATGAGAACTAATTTTTTTGAGGTCCAAAGCCATAAGAATGGGAGGGAGGACTTTTTTTTAACACTGCCTTTAGCTGGCCTGTATACTAGTGGTGAATAAGCACCATTGAGTGTGCTTCTAAATCATGCACTTAAATACTAGAATAATGGCTATTTTAGGAACAGAGTGAATTCAAGTAAAATTTAGTAAATAGAGGTTGGTTTACAGTTTATTAATTCTGTTTAGTGCCTTTAAATGCTGATAGAGTATTTTTTGTTCTGTAGGAAGCAAAATGAAGGTGGTTCCTGCTTTGGAATCTTGAGCTCAAAGTTTCTTAACAGGCTTGGTTTGAAGAAATGGCATTGAAACGAGCAAGGAGGTTTTTTTTTTTTTTTAAGCATCTATTTGAGTTACACCTGAACACCAGTTTATCACTGTTGAAAACTATTTGCAAAGAGACAGAAAGTAGTAGAGACCTCCTTGTCCCTGTTGCTGGCATCTCAATTGAAAAGCATTATTTAAGATAGGAAAAAAATACCTTGAAGATACAGAGACAGCTTTGGAAAAAATGGTAACATCTAAAAAATCTTTATCATTAGTACCGCCTTCTCCCTGGCATAAGCTAAGACCTAAGACTATCCCGAATTGGGAACCCTCCAGACTAAGAATTTTGTGCTTGGGTTGTGGCGTATAAATTATAGTCCTCAATTAAAATGCAGCAAAGCACAGATCCTGTAAGGGTTCTGGAGCCATTAAGGAATGCACTTACCAAGCCTAGAAGTGCAGACGAGTGTGGGTGTGAGTCTACACTTTTTCTTTGCACGCTAATTGATCTAATCATTGTGTGCAGTTCCACTTTCCTCTTGGACAAGAAATAAAATACGCTAGTAAAAGCAAAAGCATCTTGTGTCCAGGGAAGTAAATACAGTTGGTAAACTTTTCCACACAGAGCTGAGAAGGAGGAAAAATCCTCGTCAGATCTGTGAAAAGCATAATCAAAAGGATCTCTGACTTGTTGCCTCCTCTTCCCTGTCCTGGCACGGTAAGGAATGGAGTGGTGCCTGGGGGGGAGCTGTGCTCTGCACAGATTTAGGAGTGGTTAGGCGAGATTGCCTGGGGAAGGTACTTGTGCCCAGAATTCAGGTAGGGAATAATGGCCAGGAAGGAGTTTGGTGCCAGCAGTCGTTGCGTAATGTGGTGCTGTCTCCGCAGCTAGCCTTGCCAGGTGCTGGAGCAGTTAATGCAGTTGGATGCTGTTGCTGCAGTTTGATTCCACTTTGCAGGAATAGTTGAGATGAGGAAATCTCTGCCAACTTCACAGTCAGGAGTCATCTGTTCTGCCTCTGAAACTTGGGGAGCATGAATGAATAGCTCTTAAAACATTAATCTAGGGCGGCTTCCAAGAATCATGTGTACTTGAAGTCTAGTATACATTGTGATCCGATTCATTATCCAGGGACAGCAAAGGCTTTGGAGAGGTGTTTAGCCAGTGTGTGGACATACTGAACTGTGAACTCCCAAAGAAAACCTCCCTTGGCAACTTTCAGTGGTACGTTCAGAGTGCGTAGGTGCAGCATCAGAGGGTAGGGGAGCAAGTGCCACTGCAAGCAATGGACGTGCAAGCAAGGCAACAGAGAAGAAGGGACACCAAAGAGGAACAGGAGGAGCAACATGCTGTGAGACAGGATAGAGCAGCAGACAGCATAGCTTCGGGGTATAGAAGATGCTACTGCTTTTGGCAGTGTCACTTGACATCAATTTAAGCTCACTGAAATTCCACGTAACCAGTGTTGAGCACCATATTATCTTCCATGGGATTGTTCCTTTCTTTAGTAAAATCTCCTATCTCTTTTTGAGATGATAGGATCTGGGGGGAAAGGGCAGATTTTTGTGGTTCCTGAGAGAACTTGCGGGATGGATAAATATGAGGGAGCAAATGATACTGCTAGAGAACACAAAGCACAGCAAGATAGATAAAGGTGATCCTAACTGAGGAGGAGGATTGGTAGTTAATTAAAACTACTGTTAAAAAACAGGCTCTTAGTAGTAAAATAAATAATAGCAGGACATGAGTAATTCCTCTCAGGGGAATGACGGAGACAAAATTAAGCTAATGTAATAATAAAAGGGGTGTGTGTGCAGATGCTCAGAGGAATAGTAACAGGATAGAAAGGTGGTTTTTTTTTTTCCACTTCCAAGAAGTTCAAATGTGGTTCAAGTCAAAAGGGACAGAAACCTGTTAAAGAACATGCTCCTCAGGGCTCATAGGCCATTTCAGAAGGCACAGTTGTCTGAGTTACTGAACCTACTATTGCCTCTGCTGCTCCACTTAGCAGTCTCAGTAGAGAGGTGGGAGACTGAGCTCATCCTCTGCTTTAACAAATGATGGCTAGTTAAGTGTGGAGGTGCTTGCACACACACACACACGCCCCTAATTCTGAAACCATTTCACAGCTCTGTCTGCCTTCCTCAAGCTGTGATGCCCATTATTCTAAGGTGATTAAACAGCATAAACTCATTAACCATTCTCAACTATGTAATATACAGTGATGTAACTTCTTTTCCATGGGTGGTTTGCATAATACTGCACTCCAGTTGTTACTCTGTTTCATCTTTTTCATTTCTGTGATGTCTGTCTGTTTACTAGACAAGGTTTAAAAAAAAAAAATAAAAAATTCCAGAATATATATTTAAAAGATTAAAAAAAAAACAAAAAAAAACACCTAAACACACAAATGAGTGTAAAAGGTATTTAACAAAGAAGAGCTGTAATGAGACATTGGAATGAGAACTCTTGTTGCCCTGAGCAGGAAAGCGGGAAAAGATCCTGGGTGCTTGGAGACCAAAAAAGCAGGCTGTAGAAGCCTTTTCTTTTTTCTCTTCCTCCTTTCCTTCTCAGTGTCCTCCAACCCCCAGAACAAACAAATAAAAACCCTGAAACAGTTGGCCTTCTGAACAACTGTCTTGTTTACAAAGACTGGCATGCATTGCTGGCTGCAGTCAGCTGTTGGTCACATCACCTCCTAAAATGAAACTCTCTAGCAGGGGTTCATGTTCCTCTGGACTTGCACGAAGTCTAGTAAGAAACAACGATGCTTCAGCCAAAGACCACTGCGGAAACAACCTAGTGATGTGTTTTTTCTCCTGCAGGTTGCTGAGGGGAAAGACTTGTGAATCTCTGAGATGCTCAGGTTGCCATTTGTGCTAGAGCCTTGCAGGATAAAACCACAGCCCCCCCAAACAAGTTTAATCGAAGTAAAGTGTAAAGTGTAAAGTAATGGTGGTTTGTGGTAGATAGGGACGGTTATTTGTAGTCAGCTCTGAAGAGTCGCTCTGCAGCTAAACTACAGCTCTGAGCCTTGCTCGTCCTAGAGCTGAGGCACTGCAGTCAGCAGACATTGGCCAGTAACAGCTGTCTAGCCGATATGATGTGGAGATGCTTAATACACCATTGTATATATTAAAAAAAAGACATTTCTTAAAATGACACATACCCTTTCAAACTAGAAGGCAAACGTACTCAGCAGTTTCAGCAGAGACAAGTATCTCTATGAACTGACATTAGTCAACTTGATAGCTCTGAGCTCAATTGTTTTTCCCCTAAGAATCTAGTTAAACAGGACTGTCTGTAGTATGTTGTCTTACTGACGGCCTACTGGTTTTCTCTGCAATGCACAATGCCATGTAAGCTACTATATTTTGTTTTTTTCTCATCCTCTGTTGCCTTTTCTGTTGAAAATTCAAGGAAATTTTCATAGATCTTGCTTATCTTGTCTAAGCTTGATCCTATTCTTGTTACTGTGCCCAGAAGTTGGGACTAAACAGGCTGCAGAGCCTTGCTTGCCATACTGAAAGAGTATGGACCAGTCTGCTGTCCTCCTTATTGTATTGTGGGTATGTTTATTTTCTCACCTGTGTCAGCCTTTGGAAATTCTTTAAAGGCTGTGACTTTTCAAGGCATAGCAGGAGATGAGGGTTGTTAGCAGCAGAGCTGAAGATCTGTGCTTAGACAGGGAGAACAGGAGTGAAAGACTTGCCTTAATCTGGACCAGGTACAGAGGGGTTAAAATGTGTAGTGGCCAGAAGGCAATGCACCGAGCTTAAAATAACCAAGATCAGGATAATTTAGCTTTAAAAACCATCTGGGGCCTGATTCAGTGCTCATTAAAATTCATAGTAGCCTTACGATTGGCTTCTGGAAGAATTAAGGAGAGTGTTATACTTTATAATGAGTGCCTTGGGCCTTGCCCAAGAAAGTACATAAATGTATACAGTAGTGTTAGAAATGGACTTCTTTTCTGTAACATCCAGCTTAGAATAAGAGTCCTTCTAGCACTTGTGGAAGTCAGTGAAAAAACTCTGTTTTCAGTGGACTTTGGATCGGAGCTGAAGAACAGATGTTATAGCTGACTCTGAAAAGTAGTCTCTGGGCAAATTGTCTTTGAGCTGTTCATGCAACAGTAAGCTGCCCAGTTTGGGTATAAACATAATTAATTAGCAGAAATCAGAGCTGCTGAGTATGTAGTGAAAGTTGTGGAAAATCAGATTGCAAACCTAGATGCTCTTGTTAGCAACTGCCACTGAGGAAATCTCCTGATTTCTAATGCTTCGTTATAAAGTATGTGCAGCTGGGGGCAAAGAGACAAGAAAATATTAATTCTGCTGCTTATTCCTAAACCATGAACTTGCAGACATTCTTCAGGCTTTTGTGTTCTCTTCCAAGTTCTAAATATGTTCTCTCTAAGCTTCTGCAAAATAGCAGCCTGAGTGACGTAAAGCTGAGCCAATATCTTATTTAAAGAACATTGCCATTTATGTCTGTGTTATTTAAAAGCACGTTTTTAAAAGTCTCTTAGAACTTAGGGTCACTTGCCAGCTGCTCACCTACATTATCTGGCTACTTCTAACTTGTGGTTTGTGATCTCCTTCATAATGGGTTGTGGCTGTTCTTGGACTGAGCTCGTTATTTGTTGAAAGAAGGAAATGAGAGAATTTTCCAGATAACTACCCAAATATTTCTGCAGAGGATCTTTGCTTAAGCATTTCAGTACAACTGTTAGCCAGACTTTTGATTTCAATGAAAGTTCTGCAGAACAAAACAGAACGTTCATTAGGAATCTTAGCAAGTGTTTGATTTTAAAGGTCACGCATGGAAATGAACTAATTGATACTTTTTTAATTTGAACACCTTTCTCTGAATTAATTTATAGAATTTATTTGGTGCTCCAGAGAGCAAATGAACAAGAAGTATTTTTTTTTGTATTAGTCATTTTTTGAAGTAACTAGAAGTTTAATGAACATTTTCCACTTATTTTTATGATGCCATCTTCAGAATCTCAAGATCTGCAGAATAGATGTGTCATTTTATCTGCATCTTAGATGGTTATGTCTGATGTTGCTCCTTTCTTATTTTTTTAATTAACTATATATATATGTATACAGATATATATAAGTAAAATCGAAAGATTCTGAATATATATATATATTATTGGATTAGTTTCTGGTGTTATCTTGAAGAGGATTCTGGTCCAGCCACACTGCTACGGTTTCATTTCTTGCGGTGACCAGCAGGATGTAGACTTGTTCCAAAGGAAGCACATTTGTTATGATTGTAGCCAAATACCAGCATGTCCATGTGGTCAGGTAGGCTGTATAAGCCTGTTTAATTTGGATTCCATTTATCATGTGGTATGGTTTTGGTATAAAAGTGTTCTTACAATCCCAGAAACAGACATCTGGCATGTTCAATCCTTTATAAGCTGCATTGCCAGTGTGCACATTTTAGTTTCTTATTGTGGAATCTGAGAGCATTATTACTTTCACAAATGTTTTAGGTAGTTTTATTTTTTTTTTTTAACAGAGAATGGTGGTTGGAAGCTTCATTATGTGCCCACTGCATGTGTTCTGATGAAACACTGCCCCAGAGTAACCAGCATCTTATTCTGTCTTAGACAAGTGTTCAGACTATTATAAATCCTAGCTTCAATGAAAACTGGGGAAGAGAGCTGAGGATAAAGAAAGTAAAAGGTTTCTCTAACTACTAGCAGGAAAGACCAAAAAGCACTCTTAGTAGTAATTGACTTTTTCTCTTTTCTCTGTTGTAGCAGTTACTACACAAGACGAGGATATCACAGCTCACATTTTTCTACACTATACAAATAAATTTCTAAGTGGCAATTATAACCAATTAATCCTCTGCAAACCGTCCTGCGGACTCCAGTGCATTGACAGCTCATGTAGATAAGGGAAACTGAGGGTAGAGTATTATGACATGCTTGTTTCAGTGGCAGAACAAGAAGGCCCAGTTCCAGCATTGCAGGTTGCTGGCTTCTGAGTTGTGGTGGCATGACTGTGTGGCTGAGCTTTATGCCAGGCCACTGAAATAATCTGAGGTTAAAAATGAATTAGATATTAATTTAAAAAAATTAAATAAGCAGGTTTAACCCTTTGCCTACAGCCTTGTCTCACTAAAACCATTTTTTTTTTTAATTATTATTTGATGCAAGTATTGTATTGATTGGCTGCATGGTACGGTCTGCAAGCAGCTGTACAGTTGTACCTGCACAAGGAGGAACTGCAGTGCAAAACTGCAAATGAGTGACATGCAGTGGTGCCAACCAGCCAGAGGAAAGTGATTGTTAATCCAGCCTCAGCAACTGGGAGAGGTTGACCTAAGGTCTGGAAACTCATCCCCATTGCAGCAGTCAACCCTTCCCCTTTTCTTTTCCTCATATTCCCCTCAAGCAGCTGCTCTCTGGCTTTACCATTTTACCCCAAAATGAGCTACCACACACCACCGTAGTACAAAGCACCCTCCTGCACTTGCTGTAGGGTGGCTGCTGCTGGGAGGATGACCACGATGCCTGCTTCCTGGCACAGGATTCACAGGGCAGCTCTGAGAGGCTGCACACGTTCAGCTGCTTAAGGCTGCGTTGTCTGCAAGGGCAGTTGTTGTTCCCTGCCTCCACATGGCAGCAAGCGGGACAGGAGCCTGCTGTGCTGCAGGGAGCCATGCGGCTGGATTTTGACAAGCACAAACTGCAGCCCTCAAATTATTCTGGGCTCTTGAGAGTTGGGTTTGAATGTACCCAGAGGTAGAGAGCGACTAATAACAGCAAATGGTGTTAGACTTTTGCTAGCTTTATTTTAGCCACTAGGAATTCTCTGAATTCTGGTTAATACTTTTGCAATAGCTGACTGACCTAGTTATTCTGAGCAGAAGCTGTAGTATGTATTCCTCTTATGTCAGCCAGGGATTTCAATCTGCATTTCTATAGCATCTTTAAGGATTGCAGCATGCTTGAAAAAACAACAGATTAAGCTGCCTCTGTTCTGGGGGAGTTAAGCATTGTCACAGTCATTTTACTAGTGTGCAAAATGACTTTCCCAAGGTGACCTGGTGAATCTGTGAGAAGGTAGGTTACGCTGACTTTGTGCTGTGATGCCGCCGTTGCAGGACTGATCATCCTGACACTTGTGGGAAGCAGCAGATACACCTCTTGTAGAGTGGCACAGACTTGTCTGGTGGAGCATGATGTTACTTCTTTTATAATCTAACATGTCTGTGAATTTTTGCAAGTAAAAGATGTGGAAGAAGTGTGAGGCGGCTGTGATCCAAGCTGTATTGATATTACCTGCAGGGAATGTCTACCAAGCCACAGGAATTTTACCAGTAGCAAAATAACCTGTGGTGTGTTCAGGTGATCCTCTCAAGCTTTGGTTTCAACTTCTCATCAGAGTGGTAGTTAAAATTTAAAGTCTGTTGTTTTCCTACCCTCTTTAAGATTAATTTGCTTTCTTGCCTACATTCTTGGCTCTCGCTGCTCCAGACATTCTCAGTCCAGGTTGCAGATCTCCATGCTACTTCCTTGCCAGCTGTGCTCTGCTCCATCATTGGAGTTGTCAGGCCCTGGCGAGACCGACTGTGATTCTGCCTTGGTGCTGCACGAATTTTCTTCTTTCATGTGACCCAGTGTGCATTGTAATTGGAGGTATGCACTCTCAGTCCCACAATGGTCTGCCAGATTTGAGCACGCAGACATGTCCTATGACAGCATGCAGTCCTCTAGATGAGGCGATAAACTTTAACCAACTTCCAGTTCTTAAGTTCTGGTGTGTTTTATTTTCATTTTGAATTGGGGCAGAAAGATGGAAACTGGATTAGGCAGTAAATCCTTGAGGACACTTAGAAGCCCACTGAACAGGCTTATGCAGTAGGAGTGCAGATAAGGCCTTGTCCTGCTGGGATCTCCAGGATGTTACCTTTATAATGTCAGCAGTGCATGGTAAGCAGGAGATAGCCCTAATATATAAGCAAGCAATCCAGATAGTGCTGTCTTACAATTTTCTGCCCACCTCTGAATGCAATAGCCTCGGGGAAAAGTAGCACAACTGTAAGCACTTATTTAAAGTGAAACTGCCTCTGGATTGCTCCCTTCTCATCTCCAGGCCTGCTAATCTCATGTGTTGATTATGAGACTTGCCGATTTGATTCCTATCTTGTGCTTCCTCCCACCAGCTGATGCTTCGTGAGTTTGCAACACACCCTTTCTCGTAGTGACCCCTTTGTCCCAGTTGTTAGCACAGTTTTGCACTTCCATGTTACTTCACTCTGGATTTCAAGAGCCATGAAACAGAAGAAGAGACCACAGCTCCTGATGGAAGTGCATTTATGCCTCCTAGCAAATCCCAGAGTTTAGAGGAGCCCTGCTAGAAGATCCAGCTCCAAATCACAGCCTTGCTCCATGGATGGGATTGCCTCAGTTCTTCCTGGGATTTCCTGAATGCATCAAAGTTACTGTACCTCGGCATTAGGCTTTGTCTGGAAGCTTGGTTGAAAGAGAATAAGGTTTTTGTTGTTGTTGTTGTTGTTGTTATTTTCTCTGTAGCTTGCTTAGTTCCCCAAAAGCACAAAACTGGCGGCCAAATACATTTCTCCTGACTGACATAGAAGGAAGCCCTTGTATATGGCACAGTTGGCCATGGTGCTTCTAAAATGTTTTTTTTTTTTTGTTTTAAAAAATAAGATTAGAAGTGTCCCATCTTACATGTTGCCATAGTGAAATGTTGAAAAGTTTGTTTCTCCCACAAAATTCTGCTCCAGTAGAGATGAAGTGGGCTTAAATAAATCTATTGTAGCAGCAGTGCAGGAAGTGAGGTACCAGCACTCTCCTGGTGCTGTGACGTGGATGGGCAGGATGAGGAAGAGAAGAGAGATCAGCAGCTTTTATCAGAAATTTGTTATGTTTTGTGGGGGGAAGGTGGCATGGCATATGGAATGGCCATTTGCTGTGTAGATGAACGAGATAAGCAGTCTGCGACTCAAGCGTTTACTCAATGTACCCTGCAGCACTTCTTGCTCGCAGGTTATGGCTGCTATAGATAAGACAGGGTCTGAATGAGAAGCATGGAGTATACAGCAGCTGTAGGAGGAGTGGGGTGTGTGTGCATGTGTTTACAGAAATGTGTGAGCATAATTATTTATATTATCTTGTGCAATTCTCTAGGTAAGAAGGGAGCAGTGGGCAGGGAAGGAGCAGTGAAATGTTTAATAAAGGGACAAACGCTAAAGGGGAAAATTAGAGATGCATCGCTTTTACTGGTAAATTTTTCTTCAAAGTGTGTAGGACTACTGGGACCGAACTTGTGAATAGAAAGACTGGAAAGTGTCCTAATTTTTCATTAAGACTGTGGGCAGCAGAGGTTCACACCAACTCAAAGCTGCTTTGGTTCCATCTAAGCTTGTGTCTTGACAAGTAAAATCAGGCTCTTCCATTTATAAAGAACTTGCATCTTGTTCTAGAAGACTGTCTTAGCATGTAAATGCATAAAATATAATACTTATGCAAATCTGAAGCCAGTTTCCAAGCCTGGGTGACTCCTTGTAGAATATAAATGACATTTCTTTGTGACGCTCCCAAAGCTATCGTTGTGTAGATGACTGACTCCTCACTGATTGGCACATCACCAAAGCATAGATAGAACAGATGACAATGATGGTTAGCAGTCGTCATGTTTCCTCCACACCTAGAAGGATTAATGCTCTGTTTCCTTTTTTCTGATCCTCCACAGTAGTTTTTCTGTCTTGCAAGTTCCAGTCTTCAGGAAAAAGAATGCTGTCCCTCTCTCTTGATCTTGATTGTAGTATATTTACTATTAACATGAACTTTCCTTTTTTTTTTTTTTTTTTTTTTTTTGTTGATTGCATCAGTGTATGGGGCTTGCCCTGTAGGGGGAGGCAAGCTAATCCCCAGACAGAAAGGAACCTGGCTAACTTCACTTCTTATACCCTAGGGATGCTGCTGTGAGGTAACAGGCAGGAAATCTTGGTCTCTTTGGCAGGCTCTGGCAGGCAAGGACCTGCAGTGTAACGTGTAAGCTGTGACTGCACTCTCAGGAAGCAGCCTTCCACAGTTTAGCTAGCAGATCTGTAAATAGGGATTATGAACCTCAGACCATCAGCTAAAATGCCAGGGTTTCCTTTACGTTCTCCATAGGAACCCCAGTTCTGTTCCTTCTCCATAATGTTACGGTAGATCTTGGGCATTCCCACTCAATCTGTGACTCTGGGTGTTGTACGGCACCACCACCTCCTAGCCAGGCAGGATGAACTGGTAGGAAGGAAAACGGGAACAGGGAAATGTGCTGAGCTGGCCCGTTTCTACTGCACAAGCCCACTCCCAGCAGAAATGATGACAGCCTAATGGTTATTAGTAATATGACAGTTATTCATTTTAAGGGCAATTTAACAGAATTGAGGTGGGAAAAAGAAGTGTGTGGGGGGGGATTTTTTGGGGGGTGGGAGTGGGGAAGGAATAGTGCAGGGGGAGGATTTTTAAGGCTGACTTTTATCTCTGCTCTTTGGATCTAAATATAATGCACCTTGGGGTTAAGCCAACATTGTTTATTGTTCGTGGTTGGGAGAGGCCAAGAATCCCCTTTATTTGCAGTGGAGAAAGAGCAGTCACAGGGTTTGCTGAGGTGAACCCTGACCTGTCCCCTGACGATAACGAGCCCTTCCACCTGCGCACACCCGCTACTGCTGAGCAGTGGTGGAGCCGGCGTCCTACCGAACGCAGGTTGCTCGTGGAAATGTCTATTTCCAGGAGCCAGTAAGCCCTGAGGCACGGCACAGCCAGCGCAACAGGATTACAGGGTGATACTAGACTTCAGACCTCGCAGCACTGAGTCATGGCAAGCGACAGGGGAGAAGTAAAAGCGCCAGGTCATGTGCTGCACATCTGCAATGCAAATAAATTGGTGAATTCTTCTATAGCCAGCCGTATAGCAAACAATCAAAGCTTTCCTGCCAGGAATGACAAGGAATTGGTGGCAGGTCCTGAAATCTGCAGCCAGGCGACACAGGCGGAGATGTCAGGATTCGTTAGAAGCTGCAGCAGCTCTAGGCCCTGAGGCTGCGGAGCCGAGAGAGGGGAGCTAACAAGCAAGCCGGAGCTTTAATAGGTCAGCAGTGAAGCAGGGGGGGGTTAGGAAAGGGTGGAGGCGAACGGGAGATGATCTTCCCGAGGTTCTTGCCTGAGACCTAGCAAGCCTCGGTGCCCAGGTGTGACTGAGCTCTTTCTCTTTCTCTTCCCCCCGTAGGGACCAAAAGGAGGAGACAGTGAGAAGGCAAGATGGTCCCACGAGGCTCTGCTGTCAGTGTGTGTTATTTTCCTTTGGAACATGAATCCGAGGCTTCTCTGCGCTGACTGTGCCTGTGCTCCATCTACTACCACACCCTGAAATCAAACTCAGCAGCTTAGGTGAACCAGGCACTGTACAAACATGTCAGACTTGCCTCCACCCCTTTTGCTTCTCCCGCTTTCTCCTGCCATCTTTCTCTCCCAAGTTTATCGGCGTGTCAGCGGATCCCGGTGGCAGAACATTTCCACCTCACCTCTGGTTACAGAGCAATGAAGAGCCAGGGGTAAGCTCCCTCCTGCAGGTTTGGGGTTCAACATTGACTTGCTTGCTTGCTTTAAAGCAGTAGCAACACTGTCCTAATCGCTGCAGTTTCATGCGATTTTGTTTCCTCTGTTTACAGAGGACTAGGTTTGTCAGTTTAAACTAACATCTCTGTTCCCCAGTGGCTGTGCTGCTACAGCTTAACCCCTTCCCTTCAGAGCTCAGCCTCGCCACTGCCAGGAACTAGCGTAACGATCACACGTGTGTTGGCAATGCCAGCCTTGGGCAAAGTGAGAGGCGAACGGTTCAGGGTGGTCATACAATTTTTTCTCTCGAGGGATGGTTCTGGAAGGGAAGAAAAACCAGGAGCTGGATTCCTTTGGGAAGGAGTTTACTTCGTCTTTACTCCTATAGCCCAGCAACACCGTCCTCCAATCGGCTTTGCTGCGTGGCAGTGGGAGAGTTTCCCTGCAGACCCTTCTTTCTCCTCTCACTTGGAATTGTCCTCTACCGGCATTGTTGCAGCAGGACTGCCAGTAAGATCTTGTGTTTTTTGCTTTCCAGTGTCTTTTAGATGGGCTGATGTATGGGTCTCTGGGGTCTGGTAGTGTAACCTATGGAGAGTGAAGATGATGGGGAATGTGAAGAGGAAAATGCATTGTTGAATATTGCTGGGTGATGATCTTAAAGCATTGGGGTGAAGAAGGGGTTAAAATTACTCTGGGTGATGCTTGGGAAAGCAGACAGCACGTCAGGAACATGCATGCTCATTGCCTTTACGCAAGACATAGCAATATCTCCTCCTAAGTCCTGTGTCCGTGAGGACCCTTACCATACCTTTGAAGAAGTCTCATCGACTCACCAGTTGTAACCCCTGGTGTCTGTATTCCTGACCTTCTGGCTGCTGTGCTAGCCAAGGGCTTTTCAGCACACCCACTGAAACACTATGTTGTAGAACTCGCGCGTGTGTGTGTGTGTGTGGGTGTATGTGTATCTTGGCTATCTGAAAGCTGGCTAATTTCCTCCAGTTTAAATTACTAAAAGTTTTACTATATAACTATATAGTTACTATCCTACTGGGCATTTGTACTTGATTATTTTTGCCAAGTGGTAGCCAACATATACAGACAAGTATTTCATCTCACAGCTACAGAAGTAGTCTTGTCCATTAATGTTTGCTGATACGTGTATTTTCTTCTTTGCCAGGACATTAATGCCTTAATGTATTTGGGGACACAGCACTGAAAAAAAACACAAACACACAAACCCAAACCAAAAAAAAAACAGAAGAGAAGTTTGTGGCTGGTGAGTGAGAGTTCTCAGGTGGTGCTGGGGAATGCACATATAGGAAGAGGTGTTTGCTGAAAATTATGTGTTTGGGTAAAATCCAAGCAGCTATGCCCCTCCAGAGCTGCTGGGGAAAGGAATACTGCTGGCTCTCTCTCAAGTCCCATCCCTTTGAACAGTCTCATTCTTGATGGCATGACGAAGCTGTATAATGATATTCATATTCTACAACTGCCCTGGTATGTACATCCTGTGTGCGAAGTGTGAGCAGAGGATTATGTATCCAGTAACAAAGACAGCTGATCAAATAAGGGAAAGAGCTATCAACAAATAGTTGGCTGGATTAGTAACTGTGCTTCAAGGTGGACAGTCTGTTCCCTGTGCAGGGGTTGTTTCTGTCTAGATGGGTGCCAGTATGGCCTTCGGTATACGTATGTACCTGGAAAGAATATCCTGGGTCCTATTGACAAGGCTTGCAAAAATGAAACACAAAACCTTGTTTGGTCACAAAATTATTTTCATTCACAAAGAGAACCACATACCAGGAAGTTTGACTTTCCTGTCTCTGATTGGGGGGGGGGGCGGAGCGGAAAGAAGACTTTTTAACCTACTTCTCTGATATGCTCAGGGAAATTCACAAGCAGAAAAAAGAGCTAAAATATTTTGTGCGAACTGCTTAAAACAGCATGGACTAGCCAACTCCACTTGCAGCTAAAATCTCAGCCAGGTTCCAAGTTCCACATTGCACATCACGTTCTCTTGACGTACTGATCCGAGGTACTGTGGTGAAGTCGCATCTCATTAAGAGCTGCCGATCAGTTCTGCACATATAGGACATCAGCTCTGAAGTCAGCAAGAGCAGCAGAAGGCTAGCCAGTATATTGTCCTTCTCAGCACTGATAGCTGGAGAAATGCAGCAAACTTTCAGATCTTGCTATGGGAGGCTCTGGGTTAGGGGATCAGCTTTCTTGCCTCTTTGCCTTCCAAGGTATAGACTCAGTGCAACGGAGTACAGAATCAGGACTTGGCTAATTTAGGCCTTGTTTCTAAGGAATTTCTCGGTATGGTTCCTAAAAGTTGCAGGAGAATTACTGTGTAGCTGGAGGACAAATGCACTGGGATCTCATGTTAGTTTGAGACTGATCAGGTAATGTGAATGTAAGGTGATGACAGACTTAAAGTTGGAATCTATTTCCCTCAGAAAAATCTCAGGAAATTACATTTACCCTAGGGCAGAGCCATTTTAATTTATAGTGTTGGTAATTAGATTACTTTGTAATTTATTGATGAACAGAGTGTAGTTGTAGACAATAGTTATTTATATTTACTTGTGTTATGAGTGCACCTTAGGTTTTAACATATGGAATGCTGCGAACATTCATACTCATAGCATGTTTTGTTTTTTTTTTTCCTTTCTGCACTGAGCAGAATAGTTGATATTCCCTGGGAGAAGTCTTGTCTGTTATGATTTAAATTTCCATATCAGTTGGTCTTGGTTAGTGGCAGTAGTGAGTAGCAAGGTGCTGAGAGACAGCCAGGCTGTGGGGTTTAAGCTGGCCTCTTCTCTCCATGTTTTGGGGCCCACTGCCTGGACTGCAGCTTTCTCATCAGTTATTTCATGGGGATAACACTAATTGCTGTCAACAGCCTGCAACTTAATATATATGCATCCCACTTTAGGAGAACATAGTGATCACAACAACCAGGGAGTAAGATTTAGTGTTATTTGGATGGAAGTTTAACTCTTACATCATGGTGCCAGCGGGTGGTCTGGGGATCACTGTGGTGACTCTGCCAGCCCTCTGCCATGCTGCTGGAGTGAGGAGTGTGATCCGGGATGTGTGTGGTCATCAGTGCCCCTGCAGGGGCAGGTGTGCTTTCAAGCAATCAGCCATGCCCAGCGAGTGTTCGACTCATGCTTGTCTCCTGACTTCAGTATGGTAAAGTCTGTATCATGTGTGTTTGCAGCACACGGCTACGGCCTCCCTCCTGCAACCCAACGTGTCGGAGGCAGCTGGATCTGTGACCCATGACATGGTATGGAGGAGCACAGTGGGGTTACAGTGCGCAGACAGAACCGCAGGACTTGGCACCCGGTGTTTCGAAGTGATATGCTTGAAGTAGCCTGTTCCCCAGATGCAGCCTAGTGCCTCGGCTCCCTCCTTTGCCACGTGACCCAGCATGCCAGATGGGGCCCCTTTCGCTTGTCCCAACGTAACCTTCTGTCTGAGAGATGAGATGTTGTTATACACGTGAATTTTTGCAGACAGAGCCTAAAATGTTCTTATTCTAATCTTGGTAGTATCTTTACGCTGACTTTGAGTGGATCTAGCACACAAGACAGTGGAGATTGAAGCCCCATATCCAAGCTTGCAGCCACTTGCTTTTAACCATGCATGCATCCTTCGTGGCAAAGTAATGTCCGTAAAACCATTTGAAACAATGCAGTGACTCTCTGGACATGGAACAGTGAAGTGTGCATGTGTCAAAGAGGTGCAGTGCTGAATGGCTTTGTACATCCAGAAGAGGACACAGCTACATCAAGTATTTGAAAGGTAGGGAAACGGTTCATCAATGTTATAGTGACATATGTCTCAGCCTTATGACCTGCAGCATACATCTCACTGGCTTGGGTAAAGAGGCTGAGATGAGCTACATCCTTCTTTTGGTGCTGCGGTGGTATTTGTTAGCTGTAACCCTCTTACAGACCAAATACAAATGGGAAAAGGCGAATCTTCTAATGAAGGCATTGGATTGCAATTGAGGTTTGGGTGTGATTTCTGTCTGTGCTTCTGGTTTTTGTCATGGTGTCTAGACCTACCTGCTGGCATTAAGATCAAAAAAGTGGTCAGAACATGTCTTAGCTCCCAATGGTGCCGTGCACCCATATTTTCTCTCCATGGAAGCCAGGGTGTGTTGGACCTCGATCTGGCCTTGATATGTAGTTAAAAAGCAGCCAGGAGACGTACCTGGAATCTCTTTTAGGTTTGCTAACCTAGACATAGCCGGGAAGAAATTGGGCTAGTCATTTTTTTTCTGTCTCATCTGCAAATGAGGATAATAATTCCTTTTCCTTACCTTTTGTCTCTATAGATGAAAACCCTGGAGGGTGGGGACTGTCTTCAGAGCTTGGCACAGTGGGACAGTGACTTTAGCTGGGATTTCTGGGAGACTGTAAATAATGGAAAGCTTTATTATTTGTCAGGGGAAAAAGTCCATTAGCATTTGGGACATGCCTGTACCGGTTTCAGAAAGTTCAAGAGGTCTTTCCTTTGCAAGTGCTTTTGTATGTCCCAGAACAAATTTGGTGTAGTATAGCTGAAACACACCTAGAAATATGTCACTGAGCAGCATCCAAAACAAGCTTAGCAGATAGGCGTTCACCGTATTTCAGGTTTTAGTCCTAATTTATGAGCAAGGAAATGGAGCGGGGGAGAAAGGCAGCACCATAGGCTGTAGACCCTGTTCAGTGGAGGCAGTGCAAAAAATGTTAAGCTGTTGTGTTCTTTTTCTCATTTGTCAAAAATAAACCCAACAATATAACAAATACATCACTCCCTAAGCTTTTATTCTAATGTAATATTAATCTGTGTGCTCGTATGTGTTTGTGCAGGATTTAGAGCATTTCACCGGTTTGCTGTGCTGCTAGTTCACACCAACACATAGCTTTGCTACTGGGGGCTGTGGAGGAGAGAGAGAAGGGGGTTGAGGGAAAGGACTTGAAGTGATGGCACACCAGACAAGCATCCATTCTTCCTTTAGGGAGGCAAAGTTACCTAAAACTGCATTTCTAAAACTAGCATCACAGATGAATGTGGCAGGGGTCATTGAGACAAAGCTCTGTGCTCTGAGATCTCATTTGAGATTTCAGCCCATTTACCTGTTCTTTCCCCCTTTCACTCACCCTTTGTCATTCTTTGCTGCGTGAAGTCACATTTAGATTTTTAAGCTCCTTAGGGAAGGAACCTGTCATTTTTCTTTGTCTGCAAAATGCTATGAACATCTTCTTTGGCTTCGTATAAATAATGATCATGTCAGAAACCTTAGGAGAGTAAACAAGGATTTTAGAAGGTATGGAATGCAGTGAAATACCATGTGTGCATATTCACATGCACATATTCATGAATATATGCCTACAACAAGCTAAATAGGCCATTATTAATGTATTTGAAATGTATTACATGACAGTGACCTGTATAGCAAAGTACGGAATTATCCTTTTCCTTTTAATTGGTGAGTTCTCTGCAATCTTCTTTATCTTCTGACTCCAAACCCAGTCTACATATTGCAATTCCTCAGGTCCTGAGTACTTTTCTTCCCCCACTCCTCTCATAACTGGCTAGAGTGGGTTGGCATTATCTGCTGGGGAAGTGCTTAGAAATCATGGGAACTGCTTTCTTCAGCCCAGGGACCCAGCATTATCTCTTGTCCAGGGAGGGAGGAATGTGGCAAGCTGCATCCAGATCTGTGATACAAGTGGAATAAGCACTGGGTGAGTGAGTTCAGTTGCTGCAGCAGGAGGGGGAGGGAAAGCTTATTTTTAACTGGAAACTACACAAGTGAGCCTGAAGTAGCTCTCTGCTGTTTTTGCTATCATCAAGTGTACGTGTGAGTGAATGAGTGTATGTAGATAGTTAAGTACAGTGCCTATATACTAATGGAGTATATAATCAAATGTGTATAGGGTGGAGGCAAGTCAGATTAAATAACAGTGTGTGTGAGCTTCTTTGTCTGAGTGTTTGAACTCTTGTGTTGTAATGAGCAATTCCTGATACCGTTTATCTACTTCTTTTTTTTCCGTGCAGTCGATTCTTTTCTGTGCCCTGCTCCTTGGGTTGCCTGTCTCCCAGTCGTTGCTCTTTCCTTTCCTAACTCTGATTCCCCTTTCTCCCTTCCATCCCTAATCTTCCCACCCCTTCCTCTCATCTGAGCCTGACCCTTCTTTATTCTTGCCCCTCCTTCCCAGCCGATCCCTCCCCCTGCTCTGGATCTGCTGGCTGTGGGATTTTTTCTCATGCTCACTGGCAGATGTGACAGCTTTTGGAACTGTATCATCTAGGAACAGCTATATCTGGAGTTGAAAAATCTAACGTGGTTTCCCAGGCAGCAGGAATGGATCGCTGAGAGAATTTCAATCTCCGACTGCTTTTGTCTTGTGGTAGTGACTTTTATTATTTATGTTTGTGACATTTCTTACAGTACAGTTGTCAGCAGTGAATGAAAGACTAAAGTCTAGTAGATTATTATAATATCAGTGTCACAGTATTTGTATTATTATATTAAAGGGATGCTGTCTACGTTTAACTACAGGTTTGTCTTGATTTACAAAATCTTATATGCATAAAATATTCTTATGAATTTGTTACTGAATTAGAAAAGGCCTGTTTTATGTTTTTTATTTAAACATTCGCTAGCTGGGTATTGGAAATAAAAATAAATAGCTCTTGCATGAAAACCACAAAGTGAAAGGAGACTGGTTAAATACAGACCTTCTCAATGAGATGCAAAACCTACACAGATTATTACAATCCACTGGATTTCAAATAACTATTTTTAGTGTATGAATTTCATTTGATCTTAATGCAGTGTACCTTTAAACCACCTGTCTGATATGGCAATGTCTTTATAATCAAAGATTGATACTGATCATATAAAGCAAATGTCACTGGATACCCAGGAGTATATTATATTTGGACTTGATTGCATCTTGTTGTTTTTAAGATGTCTATTATAAGCTGATAAGGTAGATGCAGGCTGCCAGTTAGTCACCCTAAAATTGACTGTGAACTTAGTAGATGCTGCTTTCTGGGTTTAGTAAGTATGCTTTTGTATATGGGAACTAAGTGTATTCCAGGTGTTGATTGACAGGTACAGTGATTTAATGTAAATCCACAAATGTGGTGTTTGTGCTTATGGAAACTGATATGCTGGCGTAGAGCTGCTGTTCTACTTAGGGCCAAAATATCACCTAGGCTTTAAAAACAAACATTCTGAACCTTGTAGTTCAGCTAGAATAATTTTTCTTCTGGTTCAGAAAACATTTGATAGTACAAGTGCTAATGGCTGTGGCATTTTTAAAACCACATTTTACAGGACCCCTGGCCACCTGAAGCCATTAAAGAGCAAACTTAAAAGACAGTGTGTGCTATGCCCTGAATATCTTCTCATTACTGGGATGAGATGAGGAATGAAGCTGTGAGAGTTGGCGCAGGAGAAGGAAAGATACTGGTTAAAGCAGTAACATCACTATGTCTGGAAATGCCCCCATTCTGGTGGATCAAGTAGCTGTTACGACTGATGTGTAAGCAGTGATTCAGAACTTAAGCACTGGCCATAATACTACAGATATACTTCCTGCTGTCCTCGGGGGCTGTGAAAGCTCCTCAGTAGCACCAGCTGTTGGTTTGAATAGTACTAACACCATGAGCTGTTAGAATATCTTTCCTTTCCAGGGTTGTCTGCACCTTAAAGAATTGCCCTTTGACTTTAGTCTTGGTAATTAGTTAATATGCAGCACCTAGGGGGCATTGGAGGTGAATCACTGCGTTTGAGCAGTTGGCAATACAAGCCTGGAGCATGGCCTCTCTTCCCATAAGCTCTCCTTAAAGATGTGTTTGGGTTTCCATTAGAACACATTCTGAACAAAGATTATTCTGGCTGCAAAACCTCTCCTAGGCAGAGCAGGTACTTCCAGTCTCTTTTGTACGTGTTTTTTAGTTGCCTAGGATTTTCTTCCTTTTTCATCTGGGAGACATCTTTAGTAGGCTTCTGGATTGCAATGGGCATTGTCAATGTGTGAAATCTATATTGCACCACGGATGGATTGCACGACTCGGGGCTTAGATGGTGTAAAAGCTCTTCTGCGGTACATAAATGGTTCCCATTCCAGTGACTGCAGGATCATGGTAACCATGTCAAGCTAGTGTGTATGCATTCTCAGGATCTCAGAAAAGCACAAGGAAGCAATGTCATTGCTCACCTGGTGACTGCACTTTGCTCTCTCATCAAGTTTTAACTAAAACAACTCAGAAAATGTTTGACTTGTTTTTCACTGTGGGGAAAAAAGCCTGTGGTGTGCTGATTGTTGGGGCTAGTGACTCCTAGAAGTGTGTGCATGTATACAGCACAATGTTATCTCTGTATGTGTTCATTGCCTCTGACCCTTGCAAATATTTACGCAGCACAAATAGTTGGAAGCTGAGGTCCTGTACAGGGGAAGATGATCGTTATAAAGGTGAAGTGTCAGAAATCTTCTGATGTCAAGGAAGTGGTAGTCTTCATCACTTCAAGCTATGTTAGTGAGAGGCAAATGCTAATATTAATGCAAGATTAAACCTGGAGATCTGTTGTTCAAGCCTAGTATCCAGAATGTGCTGTTTCTCTTAGCACAGTGCTTGTACTACTACTGCATGCTTGATAGACTGCAATAATCCATAGAGTAAGAAGTCATGGACTAGAATTGTGTTGTGTAGTCAGTCTGTTTCCCATATTAAAAACCAGCAGTTTACTACCTTGGTTTAAATTGAATCAATGAATGGCTAGGGGAAATGTTATCGATACAACATTATTACTTTAGAGTTGTGGGAACCACTTAATTAGAACAGTTGACTTCCTTCTAATGATTTCAACTTTTTTTCCAACTGTAACTCTGTAAATTTGTTTATTTCCAGAAGTTCAGAAATAGCACATCTGGGTTCATTTCTTAAAGAACTACAGCAGTATAGCAGTTATCTAGAACATATCCTAAGAATCTGGACATTGAATTTCAGTAAATGTAACAAAGTTTCATGTAAATTTGGTATACAAGAGTGTTGTCTTCAGAGTGACAGAAATAAGGACTGGGAAAAAGGAGTTCTTGTATCAGAACCCAAGAAAGAGTGAACCTAAAGTGAAAGTTAGGAATAGGATTGTGTTTCATTATTCTGAGTAATCCCACAGAGGGGGTTAAATTCAGATAGCCTTGGGCCTATAAACTCTGTTCAAAGCAAGACTGGACTTTCACACAATTTATTTCTAACAGTGTCTAAGTCCCCTTCTAGAAGCTTTCTGACCAAAAAAGTCTGAGTACAGATGGGTAAGCAGAAAACTGTCAGTGGAAGGGGGAAGAACATGTACTTTTTTTTTTGGGGGGGGGGTGGGAGGGGAGATTTTCTGATGGTGGATATATATTATCTAAACTAAACCTGCACAGCTTATTCCCAAACTAGAAAGACTAGAAAGCTTTAGCATTAAAGTACCTAAAGTGTTTTGGCAGTCTGCTTTGTCTAATCTCTTATGGATCTCCTTACTCAGTCCATCCTGATGCTGAGCTCTGGAGCACACCTGGTCCAATGCATCCACAGAACTGTCATTTGCCCATTAAACATATTTCCACAACAGTGGAAAGTTACAGAAATATTCCAGTTATTACAGAAGTATTCCAAGTTACATTTTTAGAAACTTACAACTTTAGAGTCATCAAACCATTTCACAGAATCATAGAATAACTCAGGGGAGAAGCCACTTCAAGAGGTTTGTAGTCCAACCTCCTGCTCAAAGCAGGGTCACCTTTGAGATCAGACCAGGTTGCTCAGGGTTTTGTCCAGTCTGTTCTTGAAAACCTCCAAGGATGGAGACTGCTCAGCCTGCCTGGGCAACCTGCTCCAGTGCTGGACTCTCCTGTCATGAAAAAGTTTTTCTATCTACACAGTTGGGACCTTTCTTGTTTCAGTTTATGACTCATCTCTCAGACTCTCACCAGGCACCTTTTTGAAAAGCCTGGCTCTCCATAGAAAACCTCCCTACTTCTGAGCTGTTTCTTCCTGGAAAGGGCAACGTCCCCCTCACCTCATCTCTTCCCTGTCTGTCTTATCTGAAGAAGTTGTGCCCATCCCTTGCAGTTCTCCAGCTATTCAGGCTGTCCCACTGTGTCTTATTCTACCCATGTTGGAGTTAAGTGACCACATGCAGAGTGCTGATTCTTTCTTTTCCTTCATATGTTCCCAATTTCAGAACAGTGTAAAACTTTTGGCTTTTGGTTTATCTACATCTCTTTTTTGGATGTAAATTCAGGTTTTGAACACCTCCTGTGTTTGGATATACTTAAGTGTTAGCTGATTTTGACTTGCTGTAATTGTAAGGACTATTACAGAAATTGTATCACTCAGCCCTCAAGGGAAAGGAGTCTTTTTACCTTCTTCAGCTACTTCCTGGCAGAATTTTGTGTCCAGCTACCACTTCCTTTCTCTCTCAAAAGCCCTTGCTCCTATGCTAGAAAAATGAAGATTCAAAATCTGTCTTGGGCAGCTCTTCCTTTGACAACAACTCTGTTGCCTTTAAATGCGACTCAAACGTGTATTACTTATTTGTAGTAGTCTTAAATAACCAGTGAGAGGACAACCAGAGCCCTGTTTGTAAGCACCCGTAATTCCAGGTTTGTAGCGCATCAATATTGTCTTAACTGGCTGGACTCTAAAGCCAAACCTTTCACTTAAGTACAAACCTGTAAAATATAAATGTGTATCTATTATGTGTATTTTAATTTTTTATGATAGGCAAAATGAATTTGTAGAAATAAAGAGGAGTTCAGCTATGGATATAATAGGTATCCTTTTTTTTCCCCCCTCTGAAATAGAACCACTGTTTCACAGTGGAAAGAGCACTGAAAAGGTCACCAGCAGTCCTAGTTCAGCTATTGACCTGGTAGGTGTTCTTGCACCGGCCATTGCTCTTTTATTGCTTCTATTTCCACATCTGTAAAAAGGAGATGATCCTGCCAGCTCCATTGTTGTCCAAGTGCTTGTCACTGGAGAATGCTTTTAATACAATATAATTAACTGATATAATCAATATGTGATGTTACTGATTGGGCAGATCGCATCTAGACATGCAAGAGCACTGACTACATTGCCATCTCTGATTCAGGCACCATGTTCCGCAAGAAGAAGAAGAAACGCCCTGAGATATCAGCTCCGCAGAACTTTGAGCATCGTGTCCACACTTCATTTGACCCAAAGGAGGGCAAATTTGTGGGCCTACCACCTCAATGGCAGAATATTCTGGACACGTTGAGGCGCCCCAAGCCAGTGGTAGACCCTTCAAGGATCACCCGGATGCAACTCCAACCTATGAAGGTAAGAAAGGAAGACTACTCTTTCCTCTTCCCTGGGCTAGGAGGGAGGCCAAGCTGAGGTAATGTCTCCAGAACCCCATATACATTCAAGAAAGGCTAAGGTTGGGGCCTGTAATGAGTTCAGTGGACAGCAGTGGTCTGGGCTTTGATAACACTGCTTTTTTTTTTTTTTTTTTTTTTTTTTTTTTTTTTGAGGAGATAGTAACTTCATCAGAAATAAGGACCTCAGTATCCTTAGTTGCAGAAGTGTCACTGTTCAAATAACCAGCTGGCTGCCTGTCACTGGAACAGGGACCTGTGAAAGCTCGCATGGTAGCTGACAGGGACTCGGATATATTCAGCTGTTGTACAGGGAAGTGAAGAGGAGAGTTCGTAGAGAGACCTGTTTTAGCAAGTTTGTCATTCTCGTGGGTGAGCAAATTTGGCTGGTAATTAAGTTGACAGGGAAGCCTGAGTGGGAGAGAGCGGGGTAGCACTAGCTTGCAGTTCGTGGATGTCTAAGTGAATGAGAGAGAACGGGGAGCAGGACTATGCTTGGGTTTAGGCTAAAAGGCTTTATAAACCAGCAGTTTTAACAGAAAGTGCGGCATAGTAAACAGGAGAATTTCCTTAAAGGAAGTCCTTCAGTAAGGAGAAAAAGGTTACTGATCCTTGCAGATGGGTGAATTTAGATGGTTGTCTTGCTTGGATGGCGGTTCATAATGGTCATCTGGAGACTGTGTGCTCATAAATGTCTGCAGGGACCTGGTGTGTGAAGAGAGGCAGATTCACGATGGCCTCTTGGAAAAGGGAATGAAAGATGGTGACAGAATTACTGTGTTTAAAGTCTTGCTAGCCTGTGGGAACTTATTGTTCTTGGTTAGAAGAATGTTACAAGAGCCTAAAAAGTGAAAAGTATGTTGTAAAATAGAGATATTACTACTTGGATTTTGGGAGGGACTTAAAAGAACATAGCTGTCTATCTAATGAATATATTTAGCCTTATGTGTATAGATGCCTAAAATGGACTAAATGGGACTACATTTTAGTATAATACAAGTAGTAATGCAAAACCAAACCTGCGATTTAAATGGCACATCAGGATCTTCCAGCAGAATGCTGATTTATAAGGGAAAAGCTTGTTCAGGAAGAACAGGTAAAATAAAAAGGGTATTGTCTTTGTTTTATGGTGTCCCGAATCTGCTTTGAGGTTCAAAATGTAGTAGGAGACAGAACTGCAATCCAGAGAAGACAGAAAATGTGTAATAAGAGACCAACTTGTTGAGATCAGGAGCTCTCTGATGAGCTTAAACTGCAGGAGGATTGCTCAGAAGAGTGGAAACTAGGTCAATTTATAATGGGCAAATGAAAAAGAAATTTATGTAGGGACAAAACTGGAAGGCCAAGGCACAAAGAGAGATGTTATTCTCAGAGAACATAAAGAGCACTAAGGAAACATCACAAGTACACTAAGGAGGAGGAGAAGGGGAATGAAGAAAAGAATTAGTTCACTGCTCATTGTGGAAGAAAGTTAATAACAGATGACACTGAGAACTCTTAAATGTTTAATGTCTTTCTTCAGGAAAAGGTTAACTGATCAGTTGGCTAACAACACAAGCACAAAAGGATAGGAACTCAGGCTAAAATAAGGGAAGAACACATGAGACTTTTTAAATAAGTTAGATATTTTCAAGTCAGCTGGGCCTAATAAAATTCAAGGAATTACAGATCAGTCAGAGTAATTTCAATTCCCGGAAAGAAACTGAAACAAATAGGCAAGTAATCTATTTGCAACCACTTCCTAGAAGATAACAGGGAAGTAGCTAGTAGCCGGTGTGGATTTATCAAGAACAAGCCAATCATGGCAAGCAACCCAATTTCCTTCAATGACAAGGTAACAGGCTTTGGGTCAGGGAGAAATGATGGATGTCTCCTACAACTTGAGTTAGGCTCTTGACACTGTTGCTTATGACATTTCCAAAGCAAACTGGACAAGTTTTTCTTAAGTATTTAGGAAAAGTATACTCAAGGAATACTTTGAGGCATCACTGTCAAATATAGAAATGTCCACAAAGAGTGGAGAAACTGGAATTTTTCCTGAGTCTGATACTGGTCAGTACTTTCATCTATGACTTTTTATATCTGTAGATGGTAAAAGCAAGAAGTAGTTGCAAAACTTTTAAGAGAACAAGAGGTTAGAATGCCTAATAGTCTTTAAAAACTGCAAAAGACTCTTAAATGAATACTTTTTTTTTTCCCAGTAAGTCCAGGTGCAAATACGCTTTTAGATTGCATTGTATAGTTGATTATTCCTGTTAAACTTCACTTGAACAAATTCCTGTTCAATGATACCAATCAATGGTAAGATATATATATATATATTTTTTTTTCTAAGTGCTAATAGGCCCTGTTAAGCTGAGCCATTATACATAAGGTTCTGGATTCAGCTTTCATAGTGTGTATGGTTTTTGTTGTTGTTTGTTTTTTGACATGTACTGTGTGTGGCTTGTAGAAGGTCACTTTTCTTTTTAAAAATATCACTTCTAGATCTTGGTCAGTAAGACAGGATGTCTGTAAGAGCATTCCATACAGGTTTGCCTCAAATTTAGATGCTTATTCATTAATCTGATGCAGTCTTTAAATATGGCTGCAAAGTACAGCTAACTCCCATCTTCACTGTCTGCAGGGGATAGGACTGACTTCATGGGTTGGAAGTACAACGGGAGTGACTTAGTCTAATTTTGAGATGTTTTTGTCTAAAATATAAGGTGAACAATTTAATGGATTTTCTGAAGAGGCAACAGCATCTCTTCTTGGAGACTTCTTATTTTGTGAACATGCTGGACGGAAGTCCTTTCTGGAATGATTTTTGTCCCTCTACTTTGGACTACTTGGCATCTTGAGATTTCTTTTAACTTTATTTTGAGCTATTCTTTTTCCAAGTTTGTAGAAACATTGAGCACATCAGTGAGCTGTGGAGGAGGGCCTCTTTCTCTCCCATCTTCCCTGTGCAAGCATGTGCAAGGGTGTGGAGGCATCCTGCTGAGGGCTGTGTTACTTAGGGACATGAACATTCCATCTGTCCTTGCTCAGACTCATTTACGATCTTGTGCTCTTAACTGAGTGCATTACTGAAGTAACCTGATATGTCTTAAGTCTCTAAAGGATGAATTGGAGTGCAGAGAAGACTCTTCCCACCCCAACGACAAGTTTAAAAGACTGGGTTTCTTTATTTCTGGCATTTTTTTCCTACCAAGTTTTGTGCAAAAATGATGGAACCAGGTTGAGGAGTTAGTGCCTTCAGCGTGTTATTTACTTGACAGCAGCTTGGGCCGCAGAGGAAGGTGCATGTATATGGTGAGTGAGATATATTGCTACAATAGGACTGAAGAGCAGAATTTTCAGCTGCAGGTGATGTTGTGTGTGCAGTGTTATGGGTTGGATTATCCTTTCTTGACCTTGTTTGACAAAATCTTTCTCTTTGCCTTTTGTTCCCAGACACTGAGCAAGCCAGGTGTATTTCATGCACTGTGGTGGCATTCTGTTGAAATTACCAGAGCTGCTGTTTTGTACCAGCTAAATATTAGGCTTGGTGTAATTAATTCAGCATCTTTAGAAGATCCCCAGAGTTCAGTTAGCAAACAGGAGATTGCCATCACTCTAGGGAAGGATTTTCCTCCGGCAGAGATTCATGAAAGTGCAGGAGTGATTCTATGCTGTGAATTTCTGTGAAGAAATGAAACATTTTGGTTTCCAGCATTAAAAAAGCTTCTGTAAGCATTTCAGTTCTAGAATAAACAAGGTAGAGCGCTATGTAATATAATGACAGCTTCAAGTGTCCTACTTCTGTAGTGCTGTTGCTTGCTTGGATGGAAGCCTTGTTCTCCACCACTTGCTTACAAGGCATTTGTGAGCTGGTGTGACCCTTTGTTCATCATTTTTAATTATAATAGCTTGGCAGAACAGAGGAGAAATACAGCATTGGAACAATGTGGTCTTCAGTGGTCAAGATTAAGATGCATTAGCAAAAACAGTAGACAACCAGACTAAGGGATGCTGATTACAATGGTACTGAGACTGGTAGAGGGGAGTGATGAATCTTATCCTGGAATGGCAAGGTGATTCTTGCAGATAGAGCTTGCGGCATGCTCTAACTTCTTTGGAGAAGTATTAGTTCTCAGGAGCTTGTTGAGCCTAAGTTAGTGATGTAGTATGGCACAGGAGGGAGTGCTAAATACTCCCTGTTTTGCTCTAAGGTTGTCCTTTAGGATGCAAGTGCAGCAGCAGGATTCACTGTTCTGGCTGAAAGCACTGCTGCCTCTGTTAAATAAGCATGTCACCCAGTGATTCATTTTTTTTTTCTCTCAGTAAAGGAAAATTAAATTTTTCTGTCCTTTTATTATTATTATTTTTTAATTTACTTTACTAAATTCCCTGGGTCTGCTTTGGCTAGACAGACAAAATCTAAACTTTGTCAAGATTAACTGAACCTCAAATTGTAAATCTCTAACTTTTCCTCCTGTCCTCTCTGTTTCACAGACAGTGGTGAGAGGCAGCACCGTGGAAGTGGAAGGCTATATCTCTGGGATACTCAACGATATCCAGAAGCTTTCTGCCATCAGTTCCAACACTCTGAGGGGAAGGAGCCCCACCAGCAGGAGGAGAGCTCAGTCCCTTGGGCTCCTGGGGGAAGACAGACCCCCAGACATGTATCTTCAGAGCCCTGAAGCAGACTGGGCAGACAGATATGGAAACTACCTCAATTGCAATGGTGGGACCAAGGTGACCCGGAGGCAGACTATGTGGCCTGATTACAAACCCAGACTGGATGGACAGTCTCATCCCAACGGTATGGTTACAAAAGCCCAGTCCCTTGGGCCTTCGGAGTTCCAGGGTGCTGATGGCAGCTGCCTCCAGCGCACCTCTGGTCTGCAGCACATGCCTGCTCTGCTGGGGGAGAGTGACAAGATGGGAAAAAAGAGCTCAGAAGAGTGCTGGCCTCAACCTTGTCTAGTACGACAAGCAAACTCCAGGCCCTCAGGAGAGGGCAGCCCTAGCTCCAAATCAAGGGAGAACAGCTTGAAGAGGAGGCTGTTACGCAGTGTTTTCCCCTCCTCCAGCAGCTCAAACAAGTCAGGCCCTTCCCTGCACATAAAGGTACAGTTATTCCTTATTTTTAAGTGAATGAATGCAGTGTTGACTTTAGAGTTCCAGAGGTTACTTAAACAGTGGAACAAATTTAATTGCAAACAGTGCACAAACAGCTGTTACTGTCGTGATTAATGCTGGAATCAAAATAGTCCTGGCCAGAGGAAACATATACTCCTAGGCTTCACAGCATATACTGCTAGGCATAGCTCAAAACAGCAGCACTATCTCCATCAGAAAGCCTTTTCAGTGGAGCTGTACATGCAGGGGTGTAAGGTGGGAAGGAGATAGTGGACTTACTAATTTTTGCCCTTTTGTATTTGTAAAGGCATAACTTAAATACCCTTATACTAACATAAATGTGCCTTTGCTATTTGGGAAATTTCCATAATTTACGTTAGGAATGTATTATTTTGCCCGTGCAAAATACGACTACTTCAGGGGAGTCTGGTGGTTATAGCTTATCTGCCAACTTGCCTACAACAGGAATGTTTGCATCAGCACCCACAGTACTGTCAAACAGGAAATCTGACTTGGGTTTTGCTGCAGATGGGACAGCTCATAGCTACGTCTCCCCCAGGAAAGCTACCCTGAATGAGTGACTCACTTATTAATCTATGAGAAAAACTCCAGGTCCTTTTACTAGATAGGAAATACAGCCCCTCAGGCCACTGCTTCTAATTCATCACAGACTAACCTAGCACTCATTGTCCTTGCACAGCTGTTGAGCATTTTTAAAGGCTGTGCTGTGCTGGTGCTTGGCCAGGCTAATTTCTTGCAGGCGTGGAGTCCTGAACTCAGAGGAAGATGACAGGAACCACTGGCCCAACAAAACGGATTGCTCTAATGTATGTTGCAAGCTCTAGCCCAGCTTGTTGCAGGAACACTTGCAGTTTGCATAAGGATCAGGCTCAAGGCTTTCCAACGCAGCCTTCTCCCTGAAGATTCCCTTCCTGAGGGAGTGGGGTTTTGGAGGAATGCAGTTCTTCTGTAGCACAAACCATACTTCAGTGCTGTCTCAGTGACTCTAGGCTGATCTGTACTGGCTGGAGGCCTGTCCCTGAGTGTTTAGGAGGACTAACCTCTTCTTTCTTCTCTGGCAAGAGTGTCTTTACCATGCCTCTGCACTTTCACAAGGAGGAGCAGAGGTTACTGGCCAGATAGCACGTGTGCGTGCATGTGCTTGGGTGTGTTTTGAACTCGAGCTATTTGCGAGAAGAGTAAGAAAGACCTTGAGGTTATCTAGTCCATCTCCCTGCTCCAATGAAGGATCTGTGCCATCACTGGCAATTGTTTATCTCCAGTGATTAAAACTGGAATCTCCCTTACAAATGGAGATGATGGTGTGCAGCTGTGACATTTAAGAAATGTCTAATTGCAAAAGAAATGGAGAGGGGATATCTGACTGAATATGGGGGGGGAGTGTGCCTTGACAGGCTGCCGGTGGTCACTGTGGGAAGGTGGAGGGCTCTCTCCTTTTGGCGTGGCATGGGGGGGAGAAGTGGGAGAACAGTGACACATCAAAATGTCCAGCGACTGCAAACGTGTGTACAGGGGCTTTCAAATAACCAGAGCAGGAAATAATACTTACGTGTGGTTAGACAAACCTGTGTGAGCTTGCATGCGAGTTGTGCCCTTTTGCCTGCTCTAGGTTATATAAAACTTTTTTTTTTTTTTCCTCCCTCCTGAGACAAAACAAGAGTTGGGAAATAGATATTTCGCTGCCATGAGCATGTCTCCACAGAACTGCAGGGGTGGAGCTGGTAAATGAAGAGGAAGTAACTTCTGACAGGCAGTTTGTGTTTGTGCACTCCAGCACCACGGTGCCAGGACCTGCTAAATCATACGTTCAGGGGCTGTGTGCATATGAGAATGAGCTGTGCATGTGCTTGGCTTATGCAGATTTTAGTGTTCTCAGAAATCCTTGATTTTTAAAAAAGCAAGGTGGATGTAATTAAATTCTATACAAATATTTTCTGAGAGAAAAATGAATGTTCTTTTAAAAATTTCTCTGCCACAAATCTTCAGTTCCCATGCCCATATTATTAGCTTTATTAACAACCTGTCTGGATTGTAAGAGTAAAAAAGCCTGTTGCTTTGAAGTTCTTATTTGTCCTGTAATACGAATGGGTGGTTGGCTCTTTCCGAAGCGCTATGTTGTCAGATCCACTATTACTGTAAATATGACGAAGTATAATGCATTTTATACCTAACCTGCTAGATGTTTTAATTAGTCAGCATTTTGAGGATGAGTACGAGTGCTTCAAGACTTCTCCTTCTTGGGAGACCGATTGTAGTGCTAGCATGGGAATGCATACCCTGAAGCCACGTTACCGCAGGCTGTGATCTTACTACATCTCATAAACTAAACAGGGTTGGGCCGGCTTGGTACTTGAGTGGGAGGTCTCCAAAAAGCCTCGAGTACTTCAGGAAAGAGCACTGCTAACCCCAGTTCATCGGAGACCAGTTGTAAGCCCGTGGTGTGGCAGGTGGCTCCGTGCAGCTGAAGTGCTGCCCTGGCCATCCGCAGCTGTTCTGGTTGGTTGTGCTTTTCCCAAAACAGAGGGCTAATTCTGTGCCTGATCGACAGGAATGCTCTGCAGGTACCAGTGGAAAGTGTAGGGAGAGTTTTCCGTAGGCAGAGTGTAATTACCCGGAGGGAATTAGGCCAAGACATCAAAGTGATTTACAGCTTTGGCAGGAATCCTCTTTCTTTTTGTGTATAGGAAGATCAGAGGAACAGAGGGATAAAGGATTTTCAAATTCTCTGCAACTCGGGTTGCCCCTGAGTTTTGGTGGCAAGGTTGAAATGCTTTTTAGCAGACTGCTGGTTTGGGGGGGGGGATTTGTTTGTTTTAAGCATGAGCTGATATCTAGCCCTCTGAGAACAGAGCTCCTGCCATATCTTGGAGGTCCTTAAAGCATAGCATCCATCCTTTAGCCAGTTCTTGAAAATCAACAGCCATGTGGCTTCCCCTAATCATGCAGAATATGCTGGGCAGGCCTGGAGACAAGAACATAGAGCTCTTAACCTAGAGCGCTTTGTCTGCTGCAAAATGCATTAGGACAGAGTGGCATAAGATGAAGCTGATGCCTGCCACTTAATCTAACCAGCATTTTTTCTTTCTTCTGCTTTCATATTTGTTCTTCCCATAGCCTAATGCTTTCTTCAGACCCCAGCAATGGGGTTCACCCCACAGCCCTGCAACCAAAGCCCAGTCTCTTCCACCAGATCAGCCTGCGTCTGACTTCCCCAGGATGATTTCGGAAGCTGGAACTCCCCAGAAATCCCCAACCACGGAGAAGGCGATCGCAGTGCCCCAAGGCAGGCCGTCACCAGCAGGGTCTCCAAGAAATCGTCAGACTCAGACGAGTTCTAGCAACCTTCACCTTCCCCAGGACTCTTCTGTGAAAGGGCAGCCGGCCAGTGAGGACCCAGTGGTTGTGACTCATGAGCAGTTCAAAGCTGCCCTTAGGATGGTAGTGGACCAAGGGGATCCCCGGACGTTGCTGGAGAACTATGTAAAGATTGGTGAAGGGTCCACAGGTATCGTCTGCATTGCTCGAGAGAAGCACTCAGGGCGTCAGGTGGCAGTGAAAATGATGGACCTGAGAAAGCAGCAGCGCCGGGAGCTCCTTTTTAATGAGGTAAACGTAGAGAGGTGGGGTTCTCTGTCCACCACAAAGCCATGGTAACAGTAAATGTGGTTTTAAAAAACAAAACAAACAAAAGAAAAAAGGGGGGGGGGGGCAGGAGACATCTTTTTAACAGAATTCTGCTAGTACCAAGGTAAAGAATGACTGCAGGGACGGAGGCTACTGCATTGTACTTGTAGAGTTCCACATATTTGCTTTGTAGGTAGGATTAGATTTTATAAGTTGTGGCGTGGTGGTCAGTCGTTCCCTGTGTTTTTACAGGTGGTGATAATGAGGGACTATCAACACGTCAACGTAGTGGAGATGTACAAGAGCTACCTCGTGGGAGAGGAGCTCTGGGTGCTGATGGAGTTCCTGCAGGGGGGAGCCCTCACAGACATCGTGTCTCAGATCAGGTACGAAGCAAAACCCGAAGTATCAGTGCTTATGTGTCCACCTCATAGACAACAAAAGAGTGGATATTTATGGGAAGAATAGTTTCCCTCAGAGCTCTTGTGATGCTTGTGAGTGCAGTGCCCTGAAACTGCTATGCTTCATAACTGTCATCCATTTGAAGCATTCAGATCTGCTTCTGGTGTTGAAGGGAACTTGTTACCATACTGATCTCTTTAGATACTCACTGTTTATCTCCTTGATAACCTCCCCTGTAAAACACAGTACTTATAAAAAGTATCTTTTATTATATCTGTTGTATTTTGGCCAGGAAGCTCACTGAATAACTATTAAAGAATGTGCAAATAGTTTGACATGGTACAACCTTAGTGAGGTGGAATTTGTGGCTAACTCCTCTGGGGAAGTGCAGCAGATCCTTGAGGTCTGGGCGCCTTCCCAAATTTCACTGCCTAAAGATAGCAACTACTGGACACTCTCCTAAATTTGTTTTTGGATCCACACCACTTCATATTCATTAATGCCCAAAGCATTTCTGTAGGGTAAAGAAATTGTTCTCAAATGCCCTCTTCGGAGTCCCACTCTCAAAGAGTTTTGGTGATGTGTTTATGAGGACAGTGTCTTACCTGCCCTCGCCCAGCTGCTGAGCAGTCCTGCAAGGCTGTAAACTGGCACAGGGAGCTCCAAAGAAAAGACTGACCAAAAGTTTCTGTAGAATGAGCTTTCCTCTTTTATAAGATTCAGAATATTAATTGGATTACAATTAAGTTGTATTGCTAATGCTAATTGTATTTACTTTTAAAAATTTTGGAGACGTTTATCTGGCCAGCCTACCAATTTTTTGATCAGAGGTACATCTCAGGGACTGAGAACCAAGGTTTCACTAAAAGTCCTGTATGTGCTCCTGCATAGGAAACAGAATGTTTAGTCCTGAAAAGTGCTGAGTCCTGGCATTGCAGAGCCAGTGAACCTCTTGTAGCTCTTAGCTGGTATTAGTAGAGCCAATGGAACTATAATTTAAAACAAAGCAAACAAACAAAAAAAAAACCCACAACATATTCTAGAAAGAGTTATGAAGTGTCTATGTAGTCTGCATCCACCATTGAGACAGAATTACATCATGGGATGTCAGCATAGATGTTATTTTACAAAGCCTTCCTTTGAACCCTTTAATGAATACTTGTTTTTCCACATAGTGGAAACAGGATCTGTTATAACCATAACATTTATCAAAAGTAAGCTGAAAGCCTTTATCATTATTTCACAGGGAGGAAAACACCGTCATTCCTCTCATTAAATACTTGCTGAAGGTGATAACTGATTTGCATCTCCAGGAGTGAGCTAATCCCCTAGTAATCTCTCTTACACTATGCAATCACTTGACTGAAACCAAATTCCTTACGTTACAGGCTGAAAGTATACCCCTTTTTATCTTCTAGAACCACAAAGCTCAGAAGAGTATCAGCTTTCCCTATAGCTCATGCTATATTCAAAGTAAAAAACATTGTTTCTGAATAGGTTAGGTTCTGTACTGGGGTAGTCTTTGTACCTCTCTCTTCAGAGGTTAAATTGTAATGGCAAAAGTAGCCCCCTGCCATCCTTCAGATACATTTCTGACATAGACATGGCACGGTGCAGCCAAAATACACAGTGTCCTGCTCAGAGGGTCACTTTTGTAGAATGAGATGTGGAATAACAATCAAGCACTGGAAATATGAATTTCTCAGGTGATGGTGCAACCTCCTTCCTAAATGTATAGAAATTGCTCTTACCTGTTCAGAAAGTGCTGTGTGCTCTGCACAGTTCTACATTTCGAGCTCTCTTTTTTCCTCAGTCTTACCGGCAGACATGGATTTGAAGAGTTATCATTTCCATGCCCTCAAATAAGAGTGGTTTGAAATAACTGCTAGAGACAGGCTGAGAATCAAAAGTACTCAAATAGGGGCCTTCAGTGATTCTTTGAAGTACATATCTTCTAGCATTCCTCGGTGTACATGTGCAGAAGCCATTGCCGCTGGCCACAGCTACAAGAGATAATTTCCATTTCTGCCCTTTTTAACTTACATTTGATCATGAAGGTTCTTGTGTTGGTAGTCCACATAGCAGGAGTTTCTAAAGAGTTTCTTGGTGTTTCATATGCAGAAGTTTCTAAGGAGTTTCTTGGTGTTCTTACACAGTGTGCTAACAGATTACTAACATTCAGGAATGACAGCATCTCCACCTATTTGTGCTACCTTTAGTTAGGTATAAGACTATCCACGCTGTCTAGCTGCATGAAATCTGCAGGGGATCCCCCATTCTCTATAAAATTACTTGTTTAGATCCTTACTGCATAAAGTTGCACAATAGGCCTTGTGAACAACAGCTTCACTATATGTGCTTAAAAGAAAAAAGCTGTCTCAACAGTTCCTGTGGCATCTTGGCGTGAAGAAGCAGTCTTGCACATCGCAATTGTTTGAAACAGCATGTTGCTTGATGAATTGAGATACCAGATTTAAAATGCAATTTCTCTGAATTAGACTTATTAAAGTTTTAAGTTGCTAATCATGAAGACAAAAATGTTTTCAACAGTAAAACACAATTGTAAAAGAATAGAAAAAGAGGGAGAGAGTAATGGTCATGGGGAACCAAAATACCTATGTGCAGCTCAGCTTCAAAACTGTGTGGTTCCTTTACACAGGACTTGTGAGTTAATGCTATCCACAGAAGAGTATAATGCAGTTAAAAACCTATGTCCTTAATTTCAGGCTAAATGAAGAGCAAATTGCAACAGTGTGTGAATCAGTGCTGCAGGCTCTTTCATATCTTCACTCTCAGGGGGTCATTCACCGAGACATTAAAAGCGACTCTATTCTGTTGACACTGGATGGAAGGGTAGGTTTCCTCTGAAAAATTGTTTCCTGTCTTCTGCTGCTGTAGCTTTAGTCTGTCTCCTTATTTCCTTTCTGTTCTCAGTCTTTTGTTTATACCTCATTCTCTTACTCCTTTTGTATTCTTTATCTTTGGTGCTTCCCTCCACATAGCTTAGAAATTATTTTAAAGTTTGGTTGTTTTTCTTTTCGCACAGGTCAAACTCTCAGATTTTGGTTTCTGTGCTCAGATCAGTAAAGATGTACCCAAAAGAAAGTCCCTAGTAGGTACGCCTTACTGGATGGCTCCAGAAGTTATTGCAAGGGTACCATACACTACTGAGGTAAGGGACCACTTTCCTAATATCAGAAGAGGTAGCAAATGATATTCTGAGGTGTCACACTAAAATATTAGGCTCTCCAGGAAAAGCATCTAGGATCTATTTAAAATAGAACTATAACTATGATTGCAGATATGATTGTGATGATATCAATTTGACCTAAAGCAATAAAAATAAATAAAGTTAAAAAAAAAAACAAACACGTTCAGCTTCCTGGAACAAGGTGTAAACTTACTCTATTTTTATACCTGAAGGTTGGCATAGGCCTGTATATGCTGTAGTGTGGACAGATGTTAGCAAGGAGCAGCCTGCGATGTGATATGGATCAGTAAATCAATCAATGCCGTGAGGGGTGGGGAGGAGAGCAGGGAAGACACAAATGGGAGCTCTGAAATTATGGGCAGGTGGCAGCAGACTGATTAGTTTTGTTTACCGACCGACCAGGTGTAGCACAAGCAGTTACTTGCAGACCTTTGCATGTTGCAACACCGGCATGGATCAGTGGAAAGCTGTCTTTGTTAAATGGCAGTAAGGGATCCGGTAGCATTAAGTGGGTTAATGGTTTATGCTCTCAGTAAGATTTGTCGTGGAAAGGGTGTTGTAGCCTTTGTGAAAGCAGCATAGTGAGGACCTGTTGCTCTGAGCTGTGTATTGATGCAACATTGGCTCCCACAGGTGGATATCTGGTCTCTGGGAATCATGGTGATAGAGATGGTGGATGGAGAACCCCCCTATTTTAGTGATTCTCCAGTCCAGGCAATGAAGAGACTCCGTGACAGTCCTCCTCCCAAACTGAAAAATTTCCACAGGGTGAGCATACCAGCAAAGCACTTGTGAACCTGATGATTATCATGGGGAAACATCCATACCAGCTGTTCCCTGCAAGAGCTGGCTGTGAAAACGGTCTTGCTAGAACATGTTTCTTGGGGAACTTCTTTGGACCTTCTTTGCCTCAGTGGATGCAAGCTGCTGCTGACAGCTAGTGGCTGGTTTGGGAAACAGTCCTAATAATGTAAAGTCATTAGGGCATAAACCTAGTAATGCAAATCAAAGCTGCTTCTGATGGAGGCAATAGTTAGTATCTTGCTGTTGTCAATAGAGTAGCTCATCTTCTAGGGAAATAACTAGGAGGATCCTTGCTCTGGAGAGTTTCCAGCTTAGCAGCTTTCAGGAATACAGAGGCTGTGTTATGGTCAGAGCAAGAGAGCTCAAAACAAGACAGCAGCTCACTGGGGACGCTGCAGCTGCTTTGAAGATTAACTCAGCTTCATGGTTTCTTAAGAAAAACTAGTAGTGACATAAGAAATGCAGTGATTACCTTTTAGTCATCACTTAGAGCCATCCTCTTTTCATTTCAGTCCAAGCCTCTAAGATCAAATAGCTTCTGCAGCATTCCGAGCTATGCGGCCTTTCCAATTAATCAGAATATCTGCAGCTGCTAAAACTGAATTATTTAACAGAGTAGGCTGCTGAACTAACAGCATACACTCAAACATCAACAGCTGCTGTCTTTCCTATTTGCCTTTGCAACACTAATTGAAGTTTCAAGGTCACATTCTGAACCCACTTACTTAGTGTAAAGCCAGTTCTGGTCTGGATCGCGCACCTTGATGGGTGAGATGACCCCACCGTGAGCTGTGAGAGCCAGAGCTGTTCATAGTCTTGCTCTGTTCCACTTCATCCTGGGAAGCATACTGGCTTTTCAGCAGACCTTTGGATCGACAGGCCTCTGGCCATCCTCCTGTCTCCCTGCTGTCTGCATGGAGCTAAGAGGGCTGAATCCACAGCTGCTGCATTTTGATTGCAGTTAATGGTTCGCTGGGGTCAATTGCTGTAGCATTGGGTGCAACAGACTAAACAGACACCACCTGGGATAATCTTTGCTGGTTTTCTAAAGCATGGGTAGATTTATTGACAGAGCGATAAAGGTTGGATCCCGACATTCAGCTGTGTTGTGCCTTCATCCTCTGGCAATCACAGTGGTTGTTCAAAGCACTCTTGAAATAAGCTGTGCCTCACTGTGAACAGTATTTTGTGATCTTCTAAGTTAACCAGAGCAAGAAAAGTGCCCTCAATCTAAAATGGATGTAATTAGTGACATTAAAATAAATAAATATGCACCAAGTTAATTTTTTATCCATTTTTAATGTTACAGAGGATTACTACCAGCAAGAGATGTGCAGAGCCTTTCAGTGGTTCTTGGGTCTGGCGACTCAGCTGGCCTCGATACCTGTATTTTAAAGGACAGGCCAGCTGAGGTCATACAGTTCTTTTGGTACACTGTTATGTAGTTTCTTAATTTTTGTAGCGGCAGCATCAGGTTTCCAGATTCTCAAATCCTACTTGGGTTATATATTTAAATATTTTAAAATATTTTAAGTACCTAAATTTAAGTATTTTTTCCGCATTCTTGTGCCCAGTAAAAGAAGGAATTGCTCAACCCTTCTCACCCAAGTGATGTGCCTTAGGAAGTCTACTGAATTTTTGAGCTGAAATGCAGAAAGGAACAAATAAAATGGGAAACAAAATTAACTTAGATGAAAGGACATGGCAGGCACTATTGTCCTAGTTTGGTGTGCCCCCTTAAAAACAAGCAGCCTGTAAATGTGCCTATTGGTGACAGACAGTTGTTACCATTATTCCATAAAAAACATGCTGTCTCCTGTTATGTTTCTGTGCAAAAACAGGGCTACAAAGTTGAATTGCACAGGTCCTTTTTAAGCAAACCCACCACAGCAACCTGTTGTCAAATGACCCGTTGCCTCGTTCCTCTACCTCGCTGACTTGGTTGGTTGCTTTTTCACAGACTTCCCCAGTTCTGAGAGACTTCTTGGACAGGATGCTGACCCGGGAACCGCTAGAAAGAGCAACGGCACAAGAGCTTCTGGATCACCCCTTTTTGCTCCAGACAGGACTTCCAGAGTGCTTGGTCCCCCTTATCCAGCAATACAGAAAGCGTACCTCTACCTGCTGACTTCACGTAAGGGGAAAATAGGAGGAAAAAGTAACACTTACAAATAACCAAGAGACCAGGCGGTCTTGTCCTGGGAATGGTGCTCGGAACTTGTCAGTGATCTTCTTACAGGATGAATGTGAATATTGTCCTTGCGGTCTTGGCCTTTGTGGCTTCTCATTTGCTGAAGACAATCAATATGTACTAGTTCCTAATAAGACCAAGTATGTCTCAAGAATAAAGCAGGTATTTCGTGACTTCTGGATTGCTTCTTCCAAAGAAAGGCATTTTTATGCGGAGTCTGAGGTGGTGTATCCGAATGCCTGCAAGTTCCTGTAAACCTTGGCTGCTGACTACTGAACTGGAACATAATTTCCCAGTTAGAAATGTGATCTTTGTTTTGTTAGTTGTACACTGGAGTCTTGAGCTGACCTAAATGTACATTTTGGGGCACAGATGCCTTTAAACTGTCCAACAATGCACAAAGACTTAACAATTTTTCTCTTCTGAGACTTTTTCCACAGATGATTTTAATCTTCAGTTAAATGTGGACCTAGAAAACTGTACATATGTTCCTAGGGAGCAGATGTGATATGTACATATTTATTTTCAAACAGCTCTCTTGCGTCAACATGCTTCTCTTTTGCTGAGGAATATGTATGGTTTAGTGGTCAGTCTTGAATCCATTTCATGATCTTAAACTTTTGGAGGGGAAACCCTTGGAGGCAGGCCTCAGAGTAGACTCTGTGAAGACAATTGTTCTTGCCACCAGGATTTTGTGGTTGAAAATTCATAATATGCAACACCTCCAGTGCTGTTTGGAATGGAGACTCTAGGGAAGCTTATTCCTATTTGTGGTTTCCAGGCAGCTTTCCTTCTGAGTCCTTTCTCACAAGAGGGGCCAAGAAGCGCTGCCCTGAGATAAGTGTGGGGCAGCACATTGGGAATGCTTTAGGGGACAGAATGAAAACATTTCAGCTGTCCTGCATGTCCCAGGAGAGATTTTTATGTTCACGGTGAGGCTGTTTGTTCAGCCTTTGTCTCCCCTGCTTGCTGCTGCAGAACACGGGGAGAAGGGAAATTTTTGATGTATGTTTTGTAATTGGTATCGCCTTCCCCACCACCCCTTTGCTGATATGTTCAGAAGGTTTCTGGTTGTCTAAGCTCTCTGTTATTTTTAAATAGATTTAGATATTTTGTATGATACAGTTTCTGATCAGTGAGGTAGTTGAGGTAATTGGACTCTAGGTCAGGATGTAACATTGTACAGTGATGGTGTGCACTTTTGTGAGGTCTTAAGAATATAGTCTTATATGTGGAACTGGGATCCCATTTTGAAAATCAGATACAAATTTATTGGAATTTAAGTTATTCTTGGGACAGTCTTACTGTCTCAGATACTAACCTCATAACCGCATTTTCTTCAGAAGATGTAAATAATCTCTATCCTCTGCTATTTACTCCAGTTACAGATCCTGCTTCAAAATTGAAGCCACAGTTGATTACTTGAAGTAATTTGGGATGGAATTCATCTGCACTGATGACAGTCACCTAAATGGTGGGCACCCAGACTGCAAAGCATATAGGTTGCCTCTGTAGACCATGGTGAGAAGAGCACCTCCAGAGGGTGATTCATCTCCATCATTTTAGATACATGCTGAAGGATGAAATTGCTTTCTCTCGATACCACTCTGCCTGTGGCCAGTAGAGGGATCGTAGGTGGTTTGCCTAGACTGGATGTCTAAGTTTGGGGCTGATGAAGTTAATTGAAATGAATTTGTTTAGTTCTTCCTTAGCTGCACTGGAAAGTTTTTGATGTAAAATGTTTCTGTATTCCAGATATACTGCTTTTTTATGCAAAAGAGCAGGGCTTTAAAGATTTATAATTTGAAACAAATGATCCTGCTCATCTGTAGTTGTGAATCCTTTGCACCTGTGTTTTAAATTAAAGTAGATCTTGATTTATTCACTTGCCTGTTGCAGTGTTGAGATGCTTTCAAATATGTCTGTAGTTCAGGGATCAGAGATGTAAGGGAAGAGTGTGGATGTTGAAGTCCAGTGTAACTTATCTATTCTGTGTCTGTGTGGTTTTTAAAACATGAAAAGGTTATAGCAGAAGACCTGGATTCTGAAACAAACATTTCTTGGAGCAAGGGATGACAGCTTTAAGCTTTAATGTTGTTTCTACTTCAGCCCAAGTCTGACTTAAAAACAGTGAAAGGCCCTTGGAAGATTGCATTCAAGTATCTTATAAAATTTTAAAAACTCATTATCATATCTGTGAGGAATGCAGGAAGTATCTATTTTTTCTGTCCAATACAGAATTAAATATGTGATTTTTGTGTGTTCCTCTGTACAGTTCATGCATGGCATATCACCAAGTAATTGCTCCATTACTTAGATGAGTGTGGAACCAAATATAAATCCTAAGATAAACCTGTGGTTGTTATGAAGACTGAAGTGCTCTGTCTCCAGGGCCAACAGTTCCCTCCCCAAGAACTATGCAACCAGTTAAGAGAATTATGATAAGCAGAGCAGGTTTTTAATTTGCATTGCAGCAATGTTCAGGAGCCAGATTTCCTGTATGCTAAGCGATATCTAAGTATATAACAAAATACAGCCTCTGCTCGGAAGAGCTTATAGTCTACTCAGTGGGTAACTATGCTTTGAGATGTTGTTTTCTCTGGATATCTTTCTGTATGTGCTATCAACAAGGTTACACTTGTATCTCTTGTTTTGTGTCATGCTTCTCCTGAATTGTTCCTTTTATTTTTTCTTTCTGCCAGCTTTGCTGGTATTGAGTCTTTTCCATGCTGCCACAGCTCTGGCAATCAGCATACAGTAGGCCTTTGAAGATGGTAGGCTGAATTTATATGAACAATTTGCTGAATCAAACAGGGAGTCTGCGACTGCTGTCACCTCCCAATTGCACTTGTGTGTATATAATGGTGCTTGTCCTCCTCAAACAGGGCTCTATGCTATCGACTGCAGCAGCTTATTATCCCATTCATTTCAGAATGGGACAAATCTTTCCCTAGAGGCCCCTATCTTTTAACCACTGATTATAGAAGGACCCTAGGTGAAATGAGGCTCCCAACTTTTAAGATTGTTCAATTTAGTGAGAAGAATCCTATGTTTCTCCCTGTCGCCTGGAGAAAGCATTTTGATAGGCTTTAGGTCCCGGTACATAATAAGCAGTAAATCCTGACTGTGTGGGGATGTACTGGGCAGGGAGAGTGGCTCTAAAATACTGTAGCTATTGTGCAGCACTTCTGTACCTTCTGTAGCAGCAATGGTCATGTCAGCGACATATCTTCATTACAGAGGTAGAAGATAATTTTAGATCTTCAGGTACAAACTGAGCCTGAACTGTGACTCTCAGCTGGACATGGTTTATAGGAAGATTTAGAGCAGCTAGCAGTATGCAGAGTGGCCACTAAATATTTGAAGGTAATGTTTCCTCTAATTGCAGGAAAGGAAGCAGAGAAAACAGCCTGTACAGAAGGATCTGCATCTACTCATCACATAAAAGTAATTTGCTTTAGCAGTGACTTTCAGGCTTTTCCCTTTTGTCTCTAAAGAGCTCTGAAAATGTGAAGGGCATGCTGACAACAAAGGTGCTAACAGCAGGCCAGCCAGCCACCGGGAGTTGTGCTTGCCCTAACTTCCCTGCTGCCTCCAGTTCCCAATGGATAGTGAAGAGACTACAAGGGGAAGATCAGGGAATCTGCCTGCAAAAATGTTAGCCCATAAAGGAGTTTGCATGCTGTGTGTCTTGTTAGTAATGCTCTTGATTTAGAGAGTCCTGATTGTGCTCCTTCAGGTATAGTGTATAACCCATGTTATTTGTGTCCCTTGTTGTGGCTGGAGTCCTTCTTTGCTTAGGAATCTCCATTATTTGATTTTGAAGAATATATTTATTGATATAATCAAATAATTATATATCTTAATATATCTTAAATATCTTAGTATAATCAAATAATATACATTATTTGATTGTTAAGAATATAATAAAAAGTTGGGTCTCCTGAAAAATAAGTATTTTGCACAAAAACATATAGTGGTAAAAAATGAGCTTTAGAATATGCCACATAAAAGATGAAAATATGAAAAGAATCTAAGATAGATCCTAAACCTGCTACTGTTCTCTGTCTGAACAGGCACTGTTCTTGTCTTAATTACCTTGATCTTGGTTTCTGTATAAAACAGCCTCGTTAAAGAGCTCTATCTCATCCAATTACTGTATCTCCCTGTGGTCAGGAAATATCCTTTGGTAAGCAAAAACACAGGCAGGGCTGCACAGCTACCCAAAGAAATCTTCAAAGGTGTTTGAATTCTGTAGGAAGAAATATTGCTGGAAGATCAGAAGGTGGCATTTCTATTCCGGAGTTTGTAAGTAACCAATACGCACTGACTCGGCGAGCTTCTGTGCTGCTGGAGGGATGGTGTCCCTCAAAACTGGGAAATTATTCCTTGTGCTGTTTGAAAACCCCTACAGTAACATTTGCCCAAAGAACTTTTAGTGCCTTTATCTTACTTTTGTCCATTTCTCATGTTCCAGAAATTTCATCCTCTTTGGTTAGAGCTGGTATTCGGTCTAGAGGAGCATCAGCACACCCAGCCTCTGAGGCATGAAGACTTCAGTGAGGAAACGTGTTGATGCCAAATGTGGTCTGTACTCTGAGATGTGGCTTTGCTTACACTTAGTGATTCTTCTGTATACACTCTGAAAAGTACTTTTAGCTGATTTTTTTTAGCACTGAGTTGTAATGTACATTAAATATTCCACCTATTTTTCATGCATTTCTGCATAAATCACCTGATAAAGCTGTACCAGTATTTTGTTTAATAGCAGAAGCACAACAGCACAATAGAAGCTGTGATGTGGTTTAAGGGTCGTCATGGTGTGAGGTTTCTTCCGCAGGCTTCCGACACCACAGGATGCTGATAACATGAATCCAAACTACTAGAGTTAAGTTTTCTTACATCTGTGTCATAGTCTAGCTGAGCTATGATTATTTTTTGAAATGTCCACACCATTAAAAAGAAGTCTCATTAAGAGCATTTTACTTTGGCATTATATCAGCCCTCATTTTGCCTAACCAATTTATGTTGTCCAAAGGCTGCCAAGAAAACTGATGTTCTGCTTGGAGCTGATGGCAAAAAGAGCTAATAAAGTTAGAAGAGAAGAGTACTGGGCTCAGCCTGCTATATCAACCTCAAAAAGCTCACAGACAGCACAGGAGCTCTCACTGAAGGGAGCTGCTAAAAAGATAAGAGGTCTCCTGATAATGAAGCAGCTGGGGATTTGGGGATTTCTTACAGGTGATGCCGGATGAGCTGGCGCAGGCCAGAGGGAAGGGGCTGTAGCTGTGCTGTCCCTCTTTCCTAGGGCTGCTGTAGGTGGGGAGCAGCCTGAGACTGAGCCTGCCTGACCTGGCTTAGAGAGACAGTCTTTGTCCTGTTGTGTGCTGCATGGAGGAAGAGGGCTCGTCCTTCCCCTTTTCTCTGAGACTGTGATTAGGGCTGTCCCTGTTCCTATGAAACGTGTTCTTTTTTAGGCAGTGTTGTCATGGGAGAGAGGACTGAAGTCTTCCACTAGCTCAAGCCCTGCTGCTCTGCCCTGGCTTTACATGTATGTCCCTGTAACTTGTATTTATTCTGTTATTCATAATATTCATTTGCTGTAAGGATGTGAGTGCAAAAAACCTAACCCCTTGTGCTTTAGCAATGCATGGAGAGGGGGGCACCCCATGTCCACATCGTGTCTGACTGCCCTCCAGAGAGAGATGAGATGAATTATCCGTTAAAATAACCTCTAAAAAAAAATGTCTGGAGGGATTTGGGATGGTCACTATGGACTGGGTGTCTGAAGCTGGGGACAACCCCCTGTTTTAGCCAGTATGAGAGCTGTGTTTCTGCAGTCCTGGGTGTTGTGTGCTTGCAGTAGGGCGGGAAGCACACCAAGCAATTTGTGTGTGTTAAGCAATGCATGCAATGTAATGACATGGAGCAGGTGGGGGCTGTCGTGCCCCTGGAAATACAGTTAGAAACAGCTCCAAACGGCTTTTGTTATCAGCAGTCTCAGGTTGTAAAACGGTGAGCGTTGCTGGTTTATATTTATGCTGGTAGGAAGTTCGCATGTACTTAAGTGCAGTTCCCTGTTTTCCAGCTGCATCCACGTGTGGCTGAATCCGGGTGAGTAATTGCAGGCAGTGTGGTGTGGCTGTTTTGTCTGGAAATAGCAGGTGCTTAGCAGAAACTGGGGAACCCCACTCCAGACAAGAGTTTTTTTCTGGGAGTTTTTTTGGGTATGTTTTCCATTTGCAGTCTCCCTTACTACTGTGGCTCTGCTCTGTGTTTTTACTGGGAAAGCAGCCTCTCCTCTTGTGCTGATCCCATTTCTAACACCATCCTTGATCTCCACTGCCAGCTCCACACTGTAGAAAGCAGGGGGCTAATGAATATGAGCTGCAGTTTAGAACTGCCAACACTGCAAGCTGGTTTAATAAAAGATATTAAATTGCTTCCTGGCTGCAGTTGTCCCTTGCTGTGATGTTTGTCATCTTTTTTTTTGAAGGCCCTCAAACTTCACAGCATGAGTGAGACTTCAGGGATGGAGAAGGCTATTCTAGAAAAGCAGCAAAATTGGTCTAACTGGAAAGCAGTATTTTATCACCTTCTTCCTGAAGCAAAAACTTCGGTCCTGCAACAGAGAAGGCACTGCTGTCAGCAGAAGGAAAGTGGCCTTTAGTAACGGATATCCATGGCAGAGCCCTGCTGTACGTGTGAAGGAGGCCAACCAGCAGTCACGATGAGCTGTGAAGGAAGGGAGCTGAGCCCGTGTTGTGGTAAGCTGGCATTGTTCGGGTCTGGAGGGTGGGAGACGACCACCTGCAAATGTAAGACACTGCAGGCCAGGCCCTGCATTGCTGCTCTGGTATGTCTGTGAAAGGCCTTTCTGTCTCTAGGCAGGCCCTTCACTAGGCTGAACTAGGAATAAGCCAATGTGAGGAGTGTGAACACACCAAAGTAGTTTTGACTCCTGTTGAAATGCTCTTCTGACTTGTGCTTGTGAGGAGGATGCCAGTACGTGAGAGTCAGGCAAGGTTGCCTGTAACGGTAATCAGGAGTGGTATTTGAGCTGTCAGAAAATGGCTTTGCTAGATTTGGTTATTAAGTACAATAAAGAACGGAATGAACTAGTGCTGAATGTATATGAGAATGATGTAGGGTTTTTTTATTAAAAAATAAAAAGCCACCTCACTGCATATTTAGTAACTGAAGAAGCTGAATTTGAGGACTGCAGGCGCAGATGGCAGAAAACTCTGGGCATTTGCTGTCTATATTAACATATGCATATGTTGTGCAGCATTTGGGACTTGCACCCATATCTGCTAACCTCAATCAAAGAAAGTAAAAAAGGTGATCCAGTTTTTGTAAGAAATGCAATGTTTTATTTTTTTATAGAAAATAAATAAGTCAGAAATTTACAATACACAATTCCAGTATTTTGTTAATGCCGCGGGGGAGATACGGTCTCGTCTTGGATGTCAGACCAGGTTTGGAACATCTCATTGCTCATGTCTACTTCAGCTGTTTTTTTATAGCAGCACTTCATGATGCATTTCTCGATGCAGTTTCTAGGTGTAACAGGTCTCATGTAATAAACACTGCATGCTGTAGGTTTGCCATGACTGAGCTCACTTTTCCAGGAAAGACAGAAAGCTGAAGAACAAGTTGAGGGGTGAGGAAGGCTAACAGGTTACTCTGTGGAGTGGCATGTTCGGGAGACAGACTGTCGCTGCAGTCAGGAACACCGCTCGTTGTCTCAAACTAAAGGCAAAAGTTTCACTAACAAGAGGAGGGAAGAAGCAACTTTTCAGAAAGGGTTCTCACCTGTTTATCTTCTATGGCTGGGTTTAAAGACGCTGTACTGTCTACAGCTCTGTATTGCCACAGTAAAAGGCGACTTGAATGGCCAAGTGCATTGAAGGGTCAGTTCAATGCAAGGGTCTCTGGGCAGCTGGTGCTCAGACATACAGTAGCTGCAAATCTGCTCAACTGCAGGTCCAGGATTATGTACAGCAGTGTTTTGTTTTCTGTGGTTCCCCCTCCACACACACACACACACTTGAAAAGCTTAAAAATGTGGAAGGTTCGACTTCTATTATCTGACTGCCAGGATGAGCAGTTGTAATAAAAAAGTGGCAGTTCCCCTTTCCTTTTGTATCCCCAAGCATATCATCTTCCACCACTTTTATTGTCTTGCTTATGGACAAAATGGAAAACTGAAGAAAGACGAGTCTTTTTTCATTTGGTCAGATCAGTGCTTCCTCCAGTGAATACAAGCGCTGAATTTTGCAAAGCCCCTGTGAGTTGGTGCATGTATATGTTGCCAGGCCAAACTCCAGTTCTTGGGCTAATGTTATTTCAGGACTTGATATAAGGAAGGCCAGGATGTTGCTACTTTGTACTGAATTATTGTTATTTTCTGCTTTTTTAGGATCCATAAACAAAGTCTATCTTACATGGTGCTAGGAAAAGCGTTGGACCATATGTTTCCAGTTCCTTCCTTCTGGATGAGTGAGAACTTGCTGTGTCAAAGCTGTTCAGTGTAGACGGTCATAAAACAGGTGAGAGAAAGTACATGTGGAGGCAGGGGACAGTGATGTAAGTTCTGCATTCACAAAATAAGGTTTTGCTGTCCTAGAAAGTGGAAGTGTAAAGATGGCTAAGAGGAACCTATACTTTTTTTTCTGACAAAGCCATGATATCGGGAACCTGGACCTCCCAGTGTGTTCTGCTGGAAGATTTGATGTTAGTGAAGACAGACAGCAAGAGGTGTCTGCTAGGGCTGAGTGAGGTTGAGGACCATTTGCCCTTTAAAGTCATACAACTGGGCAAATTTCCTTCAGCATCAGGCTGTGAAACAAGACTTATATGTTATGTCACCAACGGGGGGAAATTGCTGTTAGTCCCAGGTGGACATAATTCATAGCAAAATGGGAAGTGACTAAGGCTTTGGGGGAAGGTGTGAACAGTACTCTGGCAAACAGAAATAGTGTGTGGTCTTCCCCTCCAGGCCCCAAAGAACATGGGTATTTGAGGAGGCTGGCTTTCCCAGCAACAAAGAACATATTCTATAGATTACTGCTGAGCCCCTCTGTTGTCATTAACTGGGATGGCAGCCTGTGAAAGAAGCTTCTGTTTTTTGCTGTTCTTTCTGCTACCATTCTGATAATTCAATGTATTTTTTTATGAGCTGTGCTCAGCTTTCTGTGCAAGGTACTCTTATGGGCAATATAACTGGCTGGCTCTTTAAGCAACACAATTATTTTCAAACGGTTTAGAAATTTTGGTAAGTGCTGTTATCCTAAGCCTGTAATATGGAGCTAAATTAGCTCCATGGGAAAAAGTTTCACTGACGCTCTAAAAATGTCAAATTATTGTAGGTGAGAACTCTGCAAGCATGTTTGTGTTAGCAGGAATAAATGCTAAGGCTAAGTCTCTTAGACTTCTCATAGTATTATTGCCTTATAATTGTCCAGCAAGCCTGCTGAAGACTAGCAGGGTCTTCAGGAGATACCGGATCTAGATCTAAGAACTTGCCTGAAGACGTGTCAGAGTTATAAAGTTAGAATTAGGAGTGAGAATCAGCCCCTGGGGATAAGTGGAGGTTAAAACGAAAGAAAGAGGAAGCTAGAATGCTGGTAATGCACATTGCCACAGAAGGAAATGCTGTTTGTTTTATGGATACCATTGCACTGAAAAAATCTCCTCATCTGACTATTGGGGGGAAAAAATTAAAAAGCCAACACTGGCTGTGCAAGGGAGTGGTATGCTGACAAAAAAAAAAGATGGCATGAAGCTCTATCAAAACAACCTTTCTTCCTATAAAGAGAAGCTGTGTCTGTTAGCAGGTAGTGTTGCCAGAAGGAATGGTGCTTTACAGGACAAGAGTTTTTGCTGAGCACCTGACACCCACACTTACGTATATTTCACAGGGTGTTATTGTTATATAATATTATATACTTCTGTATATTTCATAGGCTGGTTGAAGCCTGTTAGGTAGGCTATTGTAGAATGTCTTTCAGTTAAAGTTTGTTCAAAGGAATCTAGCTCTGAGACTGCTATGATGAGAACAGATCTGTGATGAATGACGAGGGAACTTGCTCTGAAAATTGTTGTCTGAACCCAGACTCAGGTATTAATGTAGACATTGCCATCAGTGTCAACAACTAGCTTGTCTTCAGCCACAGGCCCCTTCACTGCTGAATCAGATTAGTGCGAAGACTGTAGAAGACAGTGAAGTGTGCTCTGGAAGGTGAGCTCGTCAGACTGCTTTCAATACCTAGAATACCAAAGTAGTAAATCCCTGAAGAATTTCAGAAGTTTCCCAGCATGGAAAGGGAGAGTAATTTGTCAAGCTGGTCTTTAACTTCACTATATATGTCCATAAACATTCCTGAAGTGGAACAGTGAGTAATGGAAGCATCTCTCAAAATCTACTTTCCTCAATATTACCATCAGTTTCAGTTTCTGGGGGCTCAGCCATAGCTATTGTAAGCCTTGACACCTCTGCCACAGGGATCTTCTCTTCCAGTTGCTCTGTGGAGCCTTGTTCTTCCTTACGAATGCTCAGAACTGCTTCATTCATTATCTCTGGCTCTTCAGGAAAGACTACTTTTGCATAGTTCTTCACCATCTCCTGCACCTCTGTATTCAGACTTTTCAATTTCTCCTCATACTCTGCCACTGCCTCCTGCTGAAGCTGCAAACAGAGACCTTGAATCATTCTCTAAACAATGAAGCAAAGTAGAGTTCAGGCTGAGAATGGCATAAAAATGTACCCTAAGAGAGGCCAATATGATGAAACATTAGCACTTCGCAATTTTGGTTTCAACCCACTATTGAATGACTTATCTCCATCCCCCAGGCAAATGTTGTCTTCCCTGAAAATGAAGAGGGGAGGAAGGCTGCATGTTGATTTACATTATTCTGTTTTGCATCACAATTTGATGGATGACTTGTCTGCACATTCTTTGCATATCAACCTCCAAAGTACATGAACATGGTTTGTGTGTTCTGAGAGTATGAGTAACTCAGGAATGAGCCTCACCTCTTCTAAAAATACAGTTCCATCACATTTTAAATTTAGGGTTTTGTATGATTGGATGGAAGCTGTTGCTGGGAGAGGGAGTGTATGAGTGCAGCAACTCTGCCTCAGCTCTATCGAGGCTCCTATGGAGCCACCTTCTAAACCATTCATTTTCTCAACATACTGAGGAGTGGGTGTCTGAAGTATGTGTGCAGAGGATGAGTGTAGCTGTAATTAAAGAATACACAAGGAACGCTGAACCCCTGGGGTAGTGTGGATTTACTGTATGGAGTAGCAGTGTTGAACCTAAGAATCATTGCCTTTACCTGGCTTTCTTTCTCCTTGATTGCTCTCAGATTATCTGCCTGCTTCTCTTCCAGTTTCCGCTGATACCTGGCTGTTTTTTCTATCACCTTTAAGAGAACAAAAAGAAAAAAAACACTGAATTTTAAGTTTTCATAAACAAATGCTTGTAACAGCAAGACAGGCTTATAAAGCACATGCCCACAGTAACGCCCTCACTCCCAATTCTGAACAACTTCTGCTGGCTCTGAGTTACTTGTCCAGTACTCAAGACCCTGAACACCAATGCTACATAAGCACTGCAAAAGTATACATAATGTGTACATGCACTCAACACACAAAGGGCCATGCTCTACAAGGGGATTGGTAGGACAATCTCCCCTTCTGCAAAATTTCACACATTATTAATTAAATAGATGTGCGGTCATGCTGCCAATTAGTAATGCTTACAAAAAAAACTATACCACCTGAATTAGAAAGCCAGAAGCTAGACTGCTCTGTTTGCACTGTATCTGCAGCCTGGTGGGAGGTCTGATTAAATACTGAAGGACCTGCAGTATCTTAATAAGTGTAGTAACTGTCTTCAGCTGCACTTTAGTTGACTAAAGTATGTGTTCAGTCCTCAATACAGTAGCAATTTAATGGGATTTAAATACCTCAGAGAACTCACATTCTGCATGTGACACATGCTGATGACGTACACGAGACACCCCCACTTTGCAGAAAACAGACATGCTGTGGCAGATTGTCACAGAACTTACCAGTTTGATTGTTTGCACCACTTCCTGAATATGAGAGTTATTTATTTCTTTCTTCAACCTTTAAAGAAAAGAAATGTATAAAAAAAAACCTAGAATCCATCTGTTATCTTGATACAAAACCTGTTTATCAATACTGATAAAGTGCCATACAGCAAGATAGGACTGCTAGTGCCCACACAGAAAGACAGGTGTGGTATACTCACTTAGTGTCCTCCTACATTACAAGCTTTCTCCAATTTTAGGAAAGGGCAAATAAACACCATTTGAATTTGACAGAGACATTAGTCAAACAATTGGATGTAAAATTCCATTTTTTTTTTCAATTTAACAGACAGCAAAATGACCTTACTATGAGCAGGAAGCAGAAGAGGCAGCATAGCCTCTTTTCTATACCCTTAAACACATGAAACTATTAAAACTGATTCATATCAAGCAGTACTTGAGTACACAAGCCTGGTAGCTGAGTATTATTTTCATAAGAAAATGATTGTAAGGGAAGGATGCAGTCATTATATGCCCAAATACAACCTCTTAATTGAGAGGGCTGCTGAAACTTACTACAGATTCTACAGAGGCTTGGGAAGACCTGGTTTTGATTCTACAGGGGTAAAGTGACCACTAAGGCATGAAGGCAGGCAGGAAGTATTTAGAAGCACTCTTAGAATTCAGCTGAACTGGCTGGAAGGTACGTTATCACTTTGGCAAGTAACTGAGACATGTAACAGAGCCAAAGACACAGGGGCCATAGGGGAGGGTCATCTCCAAGCTACCCTTTCTCCACCATAATGACCTTCCCCTGTATTTTTGTATTAGCTCCTAATCTCTGCAGAAGGGAGTATTTCTTTAGAAATGCTCTATGCCTCTCTGGCTATTCAGAAGTCCAGTAAGTGACATGGATCTTGCTGACTGCCATACACAAAAAGAATTAAGCCTAGGGAGAAAGCTCCAGAAGCCACTGTCAGCAGTGACTGCAGGAATGACATTATCATTGCAGCTAGGGAGCAGATGTTTGGCTTCACTACATATATGCCTGTGTACTGAAATGAAATGGTGAAAACAATGCTATGCCATGAGAGAGGGCAGGCCAGCAAACCTTCCCTGACCCCCTGTAGCTCTGCCACTACCCGTTTGGTTGCTTTAGAAAGTTTTCTTGATAGTGACAGAGACTGTGGAGTAGTGCTGTTCCCTGCCTGAAGCAGTATAGCTAGCATTCCCCATAGGTAAAGACCAGTAACATCTTCCTCAGTACCTCTCCTGAGCAGCCTTGTCACTAGTATTCCGCATCATGGCTTGGATTCGGTCCACTCTCTTTGCCTCCAGCTTCTTCTTAATATCTTTAATATTACTGTGGAGAGAAAAGTGTGCTGTGAGAGACATGACTGCTTACAAACCCCACAGGCTGACAGAGCAGCGTTAGCCCACCACACATACTCTCTGAAGAGTGCCTACTGTGCAGAAAAGCAAAGTTGAGTGATTGCGAGACAAAGCCATAAGACTTAAAAATATTTTAAGTCCTGGAGGTCTTTTTTTTTTTTTTTGAGTCAGAACAAAAGCACAGGAGAAAACACATTATACAATTAGGTTGCATTGTATACCTACATTTGGATTCCTCTGGAGCAGCAGAACACTTACTGAAAGTACTTGAGGGAAAGGCTGTGGATGTGGTCTACCTACATGTCAGTAAGACTTCTGGCACTGTTTCGAAAACTGTGTTCAGTTTTGTGCCCCTCACTACAAGGAGGACAGGCAGGTGCTAGAGCGTGTCCAAAGAAGGGCAATGAAGCTGGTGAAGTGTCTAGAGAACAAGTTTTATGAGGAGCGGCTGAGTGGGATAATTTAGCCTGAAGAAAAGGAGGCTCAGGGAAGACCTTATCACACTCTACAATTACTTTAAGGGAGGTTGTAGCGAGGTGGGTATTGGTTTCTTCTCCCAAGGAACAAACAATGGGACAAGAGGAAATGGCCTGAGGTTGTGTCAGAGGAGGTTTAGACTGGATATTAGGAAAAAATTTCTTCACTGAAAGGGTTGTGAAGCACTGGAACAGGCTGCCCAGAGAAGTAGTTGAGTCACCATCCCTAGAGGTCTTCAAAATACTTTTAGATGTGGTGCTTAGTGACATGGTTTAATGGTGGACTTGGCAGTGCTAGGTTAGAAGTTGGAGTAGATGATCTTAGAGGTTTTTCCAACCTAAATGATTCTACCTTCTATGATTCTACTTAAACTGCTAAATTTAAAAAAAAAAAAAAAGAGAGAGAAGGAACTACACAGTTATATGAGAGCTAAAAAAGAACACCTGAGGCAGGTAGAGCGGAGCATCAGCTATGGGATGTGATCCACACAGCAGAGACCATAAATGCTTAGAAGGCATTCGATCAGTGAGTAAGATAGTTTAAAAGAAAAAAAAATATAAATCAAACAAGATCTCTGTCCCTGACTGAGGCATATGTGGCCATCAAAAATGCTACCTACAGGCCAGAGAAGGTGACAAGACTGCTGGAGAAAGGTGTTAGTGTTAGAGGTAAGAGTCTGCTGACACACAATCAGTGCCTCCATCCTGGCCATCCAGGTACAAAATGATTACAGCAGGACATCTGCTGAGGTGGACATGAGAATGGCCATCAAATTGTGGCCCATCCATCTGGAGTCCTGCCTCCAACAGTGGAAAGAAGATATGCTTAAGAGACGCAAAAGAAAGAGAACAGCTGTAGGGTAATTTTTCCCTTCTACACCTTACCGGTTTCCTGTCTATGCTCCTATCTCTATGCATTTATCTCCCATGCATGTCTCTCATACTTGGAGTTTAGATCTACTTTTGGACTGCTTCTTGCCCTGAGAGGCAAGGAACTGCATTTATTTGCTCCGTGGAAGTACTCCCTGAGTACTTCACTGGGTGTTCCACATTTCTTCTCTTATGAGAAACAGTGAGTAATCACTTCCCTGTTCTTCTTCTCCATACCATTCATGATTTTACACATTTGTCACATCCCCCTCAATCATCTGTTCTCCAAGCTGAGTCCTATTTAATTTCTTTTTGTGCAGAAATTACTCCTTACTGTTGATTATCTTTGTCACTCCTTGCTCTTTCAAAGGTTTTTGTTTAAGACGGCATACTGAAAAGGTGACTGCACTATGGGAATACATCTGGAGGTTATGCTGACTTTGCTATCTGCCTCTCCCACACACCTCTCAATATTTCTTCCATACAATTCCTAAAATTCTGTTTGCCACTTTGGCTACTGCAGAGCTGTGCACATGATTGCAGAGAAGTGCCCACAGCAGTTGAAGATCATCTTTCCTGAGTTACAATAGCTCATCTCTGTGTACAGTTGAGATACAGTTGTTTTTTTTTTCTGTACACATTACTTTGTATCTATTCACACTGAATTTATCTACCACCTTATTACCTATTGCTCAAGATCTCTGAATCTTTCTGGAGTTCCTTACAGCCAGCTGTAGATATGACTATACTAAATGATATCCTATTGGTAGAAAACCATTACCTAGTTACTCAACCTGTTTTTCTTAGTCCTGTCTGAATATAATCAATAGCTGAGAGAACAGAATCTTTCTTGATGCGAGGACACAAAAGAGGAAGTTTTGTCTGACTTAGCAACTAAAGGTTGCAAGAGGATTTAATGGCAAGGAGCAAGGACTTTAGCTTCAGGATAGTGTTACTGCAAGAACAAATGGATATATGTCTGGCTAGAAATTAGTGAATTGATTCTGCCAGCCTATTTACGTAGTGGCCAAAACTCCACTCAGTCTGAGCTGGTCAGTCTCTGGAAGGGATTATGTGATGTACTGACTACAGCAGACAGAGATGACATCCAGTGACTGGCACTCTTACTTCCTATCTTTCTGAATTAGTCAGTCAAGGCTACTTACTGCAGCTCAAACACTAGTACCTATTTGGTTCCTCGTGGCAGGAACACTGTGCTGGGGGTCACAAGACAAGAGCTGTCTTCCCAGCACCGCCACTCTGTAACTGTGTGAGACCCTACATCACATTGCTGTGCCTCAATTTCTCACCAAAGAAATAATTCTCTTCTCCCATATTCACTTGCTCACTGTAGTACATTGCTCTGAGATCTAACAGAAAATGCTACCCAAAATAAGAGCTATGTGTTATCACTTTGCTATTCAAGTACTAAGTTTACCTTTCTGATGACTCCTTCAGTGCCTTCAGCTCAGCTGTCTGCTTCTCTTTGGCTAACTCCGTTATCTTGGTAATTTGCTGTTTGGGGAATGAAAACAAGATCAAAAACAAACAAACAAACAAAGATGAGACATAGTGCACCATCAACATCTAATTACCACCAGATTCAGCTTTATCCCTCCCTGTACTGAATTCCAAGGGCCAGCTAATCCACGAGGCTCTGTGCAAACCCTTGCACCACATCAGAGAGCTCTAACATGCACAAAGATTAGACTATGCTAGTGGACTGACTGCACCAAGGCTTCAGAAAAATACTCTGTGAACCAGGTCACACACCTCCAGGTTGTCTTTGTGGACAGCCTCCTATCTTTCTGTGCTGGAGACGACAACAGATTTACGGTACTTGTGGGTAAATGGGAAATAGCATTGGAGCCTACCTTCTAAACAACAGAAGCTAACAAGAGGATGAGCCTCCTGTCCTGTGGAAACTCCTGCCACAGTGTCAGTTCAATGAACCTTCTCTGCACTGCTGAGACAGCTGGAAAGGAGAAAATCTGTCTGCTGAGCTAAGTGCCATGTAGAGAGAACTCAGTTTTTTATTTCATTTTTGTAGCCTTGATCATTAAATCTCACAACGTTTGACAGAGTTGGGAGACGGGGATGTTTTGTTCCTTTGGCTTCTCTGGTGATAAGCATGATTTCTACATAATCTAGTTGTAAAGAAACAGGTTTTTTAGAAACTTTTTTTTTCCCCTTCAGGGTTGGTATAGGATAGCCAGTATTGCGTACAGCTTTACAAGGTTCTTGTCAAGCCAAAGTGCACCAGGGAAATTTAAGACATGATGCAAATTTCTCAGCAAAATAACAATAGGAAAAGGCCTCTGATTCCTGGAGTCATCCCCCTTTCGTTACAATGGGTAGGTAGCATATGCCATACTTATTATTACTGTCTGTAGACTGCAATTTGTCTCCAGGCATTGTGTCTCTTGCAAGTGTTTGCTCAAGGTGGTGGACCCAAGGCGATAGGAAACACTCGTGCACTGCAGGACCAATTGGCAACATCTTATGTAGGCACTTACTTTGACTTCAGTTAAGACAAACTGGAAGGCACTTTCCAAATTTCAAGAGGAATGAGATCCAGCCCTGCTGTCAATGCTCGGGGGTGGTCCTCAGAGTACTGTCCTTTGCAAGGCTTTCCATTCATTAGCATGGATGTGTGCCAATAGAAAGCACTGAATGTATTGTTGGGGCTGCTCTGTTCCCACGTGTCAGCTGTTCTGGTTGCGTGACAGCAGTGGATATGACTGTCCCTACAGCATTGTCTGTAATGCTTTGATGCTTGCCACTGGTGAACCTGCAGGGCTTCCGATGTGTCACCCTACCTCTGATGGTAGTGCATTGAGCAGGCAGCTGTGAGAAGCATGGTACAACCTGATGTACCTATGCTCCTATACAGTTGGCACTCGGCAACATATGAAGCCAATAAATGCTATGTTAACCCGAAGCTAAGCTATCAGAAGAGTTTGAGACAGAGCCTGATGTGCACCAGGGCAGTTGCTTCTCATATTTTTTTCAAATTGCAGGCCTTTAAAAATGTTTCTGCTGGATGTTGTAGCTTCTACCAAATAAGTATCACTGTCTACATTCTTTTAATTACATTGTATGGACCTAACAATTGCTATGAGGAGTGTTTTCTGCCCCGTGGCCACATTTCTGAGCTCACAGTTCAGTGAAGAGCTTGGTTTTTCACATTGCCCTTGCAGGGGTTCTCCCAGGCTACATTTTCTGTTGACAGATGCAGTCCTTACCTCTGTGGCATGCTGCTCCTTCCTCCTTCGAATCCCATCATAGTGTTCTTCCCCCAGCTGGATGAGGTCCATCTCCAGCCTCTCTTTCAGTTCCAAAACTCGGCTATCAATGCTTTCTGCCATTACTACAGGATTTGCATATGTAGTACCAACGTCACCTGTTGTCAGACTCCTGCAGAACAGATACAGCAGCTGTACTGCTTCTAGAGATGCTTATATGCTCCCGACAGTCCCACCCATCCATCCCTCAATAAAGCCAGGGAGATGTGGATGTCCACATCACTCCATGCTCCCCTCAGATAAGGGGAGCACACTGCTCATCCCTGTTTATCTGAGGGGTCTCTCTGCTTTGGTTTTCTTGACCCAGAGGCCAGATAGGCCTGCTGAAGACCCTTTGCTGTATTTACCTCTTCTTCTGGGTTTTCCTGGAGTGTATTGCCCTTTTCTTGCCTCCATGGTAGATAGGCTCTGAAAAGAGGACAGAGTATTTCTGCAGCAGCTCTTCCCTCCGTTTACTTCCTTTCCGTTCCAGCTCCTTTAGCTCCTTCTCCTGTTTCTTCAGCAGCTTCAGAAAGAGCTTCATCTGCTGCAGTTCTGCGAGGCTGGCTGTCTGAGGCTCTAAAATACAAAAATAGAGGCCGTTTTCTCTCACACACTATTTCTCACCCTGCTGTGATGTCTTTTGGGGTCAGACAGGTTTTTTCAGCACTGCCTTCATTCAGCTTTTCCTCTCTCTTTTAAGCTTTACATACAGCTCAGTTCCCCATCTGGTGGATGCCTGGCTTGGGGACAGCCAGAAGAATTGCTGACTTTTGGTATTTTGGCCAGAAGAACACAATAGTGGTAACGTGCCATTAGGTCTATCTCAGGACTTGGATCCTTTTCCACAATTCTAAGCATCCCAAGCACAGCCCAACTGTTAAGCTAGCTGGCAGTTCTAATTGCAAGTGAAAAGCTTTGTTATTTAATTACTTTTTTTTTTTTTTTTTTTTTTTTTTTTTTTTTTGCAAAGCCAAGTTACAATGACAGGAGCTTTCATTCCCTCCAGTTCTAAGAGCTGGCATTCCCTTAGTAGTCAGGAATGAGTGAAAGGCCTTTTTAGGTAGGTGAAAATATGAGGAGGAAAGGTGCCTGTGAACTGTTGGAGAACTTTGTTATCTGACAGCAGCAAGTCACTAAGATGCAGTTATCTGTGGCAGAAAAGCCACAAGGAGTTATCTTCTCAGGGGAAGTAACTGTTTTTTGGCGTGGAACGTGCAAAAATTAACAGAACTCGTGGGCGTGTCTGCAGCGCAATGCTGCACAGGGTCAACTTCTTATAAAAGACTTGTATTGAGGAAACTCAAGTGTGCAGCTTAAATGCAAGTCTCTTGGTCAACAAGTCTAGACTTTCAAACCAGAGCCCACTACACTTCCATATTATGTGATGCCTCTTGCCAGAGTACATATTTAATGTAATCATAGTTCTGTCTCGTGGAGCATTTTTGTTTATGAAGAACATAGAAACAACCAACCAACCAACCAAAAAAAAAAAATCAAAACCAAAAATCAACCAAAAAAAACCCGTGCTGCATATAGCAGTTATTTGGCAACACGTCCTGAGGGCAACAGGTTTATTCTTGCGCCTTCAGTTCAACTTTGTAGCGTAATTAGGCACACTGGTTATTAGTGTTTTGTATCAATTTGTACCATACTGCATTGAGACAAAAAACAAACAAACAAAAAACCAGCTGAACAATACCTTATTACATGTCTGGTTTAGTCAAGGTAATGGACCCATCAAATCTGGCCAGAGCAGAACTTGTGTGATAGCTCTAAGCCTCCTACCTTGCTATGAAGTTGAAGTGCAGCAATGTTGCTGCAGCCTGTGGCCCCAGAAGGCTAATGCTTGAGCAGTCCAAAGCTCTTCTCACTAATCTGTGCTTACAGCAGTGGCTGAGCGGGCATAAGGCATGGACCATGGCAACTCTCAAGCTTCTTTTCTCCTTGAGACCTGCTGTGAGCTCAGTCCCAGCCTGAGAGCTTGTCACGCACCAGAGCAGTTGTCAAACTGGGCAAATGGTGCTGTAGGCAGGGGAAGGGGGTTCCGAGCCCAAGGGATTCAAGTAGTTTGTCCTTTATGCTGGCTACATCCAGCAGGGCTGGGTCAGGCCTTTATTAATTTGCAAACAGGTTTCAATTCTATCCCAGTTGGAAATTGGGCAGCAAGGGAATGCAAGATGACTGGCAAGGCCTCAGCCCATAGGAACAGCATAAAGGGAGTTACCTGTAATCTGTGTCACTTCTATCACATTTTCATCCTTGGCCAAAGCCACTGCTCCTGAAATCACAAGAGGTTCCTGTTTATGTTCTATCTTGAACCTTTGGGTTGAAAAAGGACAGTGGAGAGCTCATCAAGAACATGAGCCACACAAAGGTTGCTGATGTGAACAGGAAAGAATTAATTAAGCTGCTGAGATGCTGAAGTGCTTGGGAACGTTGTTAACAGGCACAGCAGAAAAGGAACAGGATTCTTGGCTTTGATGGAGAAAAAAGGGCATTTGGTCTTTAATAACTGAATATTGCTAGCGATGATTTGGAATGTGTTAACTTGCTTTGATAAGTTGAGGAGGATATTTGAGACTATAACGAAATTTGAGAAAATAGATTGTTTCAATGCCAACATATTTGAAAGGACACTAACTACATTAATACGGCTAATATGGAAGAAACACTGATTAGCTGTCAATTACTACACAATAGATCAGAACGGAACGAGTTAATCTAAGTGCATAGTAGAGAACATGCTCTTACCTAACTTGAAATTACTCTATCAGTCAGTTTGGATTAGAAGCATATTAAAGGAATTTTCCTTCTGGCACTTTCACCAACACATCTTTAATGTTTGTTGGTTTGTTTTGCAAGGCCAAGAAGGTACCAGTATGAGAGGAACAAACAATGTGAGATCTTTCTCTGCTACTCCTTATTTGAACAGAGTAATAAATGCTTTTTATAGTAGTAATAAATGAAAGAGACTTTGTCTCTTGACTTCTGGTCAGGCAAATCCATAATTTTTTTAACTTGTGGCTGAGCAGAGTTATATGGCTTTTGCTCTCATTATGTTAATAGGTCCCCATTTGATCTAGTGGTCAAAACACAGGACTGTGCTCCATTCACAGTCTTGCAGAATGCCAGATGTGGGATCTGCTTACTCTGAACTTGTAGTGAATCTTATAAATGAGTCTTGTCTTCATCTGAGCTGATGAATAAAATTACCAATCTTTACAGCTCCCCAAGTATTACATAATAGAATGCTGGTTTAAGTGCAGTTTCAAAATGTAGAGTTTTCAGAGAGATCTGAACATACTTAAAATGTCAGAAGTCAACGGAGTGATCTATAGGAAAAGATCCTTGAACAACAAAGAGGTGAAGAGCAGTAAGGTGTTAAGTGATAGAATCAAGCCAGATCTTACAACCTTTCTCTCACAAACATCCAGAACTCTCATGTCTTTGCTCAAAATTAAAGTCCAACCTCCAATTTCACACTTGGGATGAAAAGCTACATCTTTGCCACAGACCACTTCTTCCTCGATTCCCTCCTAAGGTAGTTACCTCCCAGGAAACAGTGATACTAGCCCAACGAGTTAGCCCTGCCTTGGAGAGAAAAGACGTTCATGCCAGTTGAGCCTTCAGATTGATTCCTAGTATTCTTAGTGGATATCTGGGATTACTTTTCTGTTGTGGAGTAAAAGCAGTATACACGTTGCACCCACTCCTGCCACAACAGTCAAGGCATACCTACACCTTTTGCCATTAATGCCAAGCACCAGAACTTAAGTTGGTGACTTGGCTTGAGAGGTTCAGATCCTGTTACCAAGGATCTTCGCCTTCCAGCATGCTTTCCAGCCATGTGAGTGTACAGGCTTTCCCTTCTGTAAACTCATCCCACATCCACAGCTTTACCTGCAGGTCCATTTGCAAAAAGGGTGCTGAATTTCCCAGTGGAGCCTGGTATCCCATTACTTTCAGCAGATGGGAAGTTCCTCTGCATGTCAAGCCTCTAAAACAAAGATCAGAAGTAAATCAAAGCACAGCAGATGGAAACTGAGACCATCAGATTAGCAAACAAAAGTTGTAGCAAAGACGCACAAAGCTGTCATATGCTTTCTCCCTTGTTGGACTCAGGAATGTGTTTCACACCACTGAGATTCCCTCTTCACTGGCAGTGGTGTTAACCTAAGAGAACTAAGACAAAAGAAACTGTAGCAATGTACGAAATAGTCTCTGAAGCTTCTCCCACTGCTGTTTGTCTCTAACACTTTCCACTTAGTATACTGAGGGCAGTTCGCTGCCTGCCTCTGGCTAGAAACAACAAATAGACCCATCCTGGACAGCCTTGTTCCAGGTTAGTGGGAATCCTATTGGCAATCCCCTCTATTTCAGGATGAATTCACACATCATGTTTTAGACAATGACAGAACTTGGGAAAACTTACCTCCTCTGAGCCATCTTTTAGTTTAACAGACTTCTTATCTTGCAGACTGAAGAACTTAATTGGGTTGGAAAGAGCAATAGTCAGATCTAGAAACAAAAAGGAGGTCTTTGCTTGGATTATCAAATAACTCACACTACTCCGCTTTTTCTTGCCCTTTCTGGCCTAAATTAGGAAATTGTGGAGAAGGGATATTTTGTATTTTCTACTTGTAACAAGTTTCTCCCTGACAGCACAAAGGGAGGGGACTGTCTTCACCTCAGTCCTATTCTACTGTGATGGCTCACAACTGATGTTTACAGACAGCTGTAAGGAGCTGAGAAAAGCGTATTGCTCCCAAAAGCTCCAAAGCCCGGCTAAGACTGCCAGCTTGCACACCTCCCCTGCTCCAAGCCTAGTTCAATCCTGTATAAAACTGATATTTTTTATGAATCTGTGTTAAAACCATCAATTTCACTTGATTTCCCCCATGAATAATGTTCCTGTATAAGAACACAGAGGAGAGAGCAAACACAAGATGCCTGCAGTTGAAATAGAAGTATTCACAAGAACTTTTGTGGCTGATACCATCAAAATTCTGCATGGCTTTGTTCATGATTGTTAAAAGGTTTTCCTGTTAATACCTCCAGGGGTTTGTTTTCCTCCAGTATTTCTCTCTCTCAATCTCTGTTTGACCATTCCCTTTTTAAAGTGAGATCTCTGTATTCCAGTACCAGCAAGAATCTCCCCTCTCTTCATACAGGGAAGAACTTCTCTCCTGTGCTTCCCATGCAATCCTTTCTGTAAAACCCTGTTGCTACCAGTCCCTCACAGTCACCTCTGCACTTGGAAACTGCTCCATGCCACTGTGCAAACGCGGTAAAGAGGCCCACCAACTGCAAACCAGAGAGACAGAGTTGCATCTACATTGCACATCGGGTACATGCACCGTGGTCCACACAGGGAACAGGTCACAGTAACAGTGCAAGTGGCCACCTCTCTTCATCTAAAAGCAAGGGTGTGACAGGATGATAGTATGTGCTCAAGTCCCACTCTGACAAGGAATTAAGGGTACAGTGGGAAAGCACCTCCACAGCTGGAAAAATGCTTCTAGATTTGAGAGCAGAAGATGAGAGCAACGCGTCCTCCCCCCCGCCCAACTAACGCATACTACCTGCCCAAGCGTCAGGAACATAATCCTTTACTTCCAGGTACACAAATAGAGAAGGCATAGTGAGTGGCATGTTGCTTTCACTGCGGAGACAAACATGGTGATAGCCTGAAAACAGAAAGCAGAAGAGGTAAGCTGACACAATCTCTCTCCCTTCTCATCTGTGTACTCCACCAGTAAGACAGTCTCTGACTACAGGAGGGCATTGTGAATATATTAAGGCATTAAACCAGGGCTTTAATAGGATGAATTGAAGGCTCCACTGCCTACAGGTATATTCTACACCAGAGATTAATTAACAAAATTAGCAGATGTCCATATTTTCTTCACCAGCTTCAAATGGATAGGTCTCAAGGTTACAAAAGTTGAAGAGATTTCCACAAAGTTTACCTGAGTGCACCGCAATAATGGGAATGACACGATGACCAATGAACTTCCCTCCTTCTTCATAAGCCACGATTTTTAGAGATGCTAGCTCAGGCATCATGATCTAAGGGAAAAAAAAAATCACAGTAAGGCAACTGTGTTCTGATCTCTAGTAGCATATTGGCTTCACTAGGTAGAACTTTACTCTCTCCTCCTTCCAACAAAACAACACCATCTCTCCAGGAAAGTCATCGTCTATTTCCACATCTTGTAATTTAAGGCTGCGGTTTGTCACAGACATGACTGAATTTACAAAAACTCCACAAAACACAGGCATCTCAGAGGAGAGACTTAAGGAGGGCAGGCTGCCTAAAGAAAGAACTGTGCAATAAATCCACTGAACTAGCATTTCCACAAAGCAATTCACCAGAGAAGGAAATGAACTTGGAAGGATAATTTAGCAAGCTTGGTAACTTTGCCATAAGAGTTGCTTCATCAGCCTCCCCCATTTCCTTCTGCCATAAAATGAACTAAAAATTATTCTGTCAAAACTGTAGCTTGAAAAGTGTTTTCTGAAATGTGGATAATATTTATCTACCACATCCCAAGTAGGCTGAAAATATCTGTGATTTCACAGTGTGCTTGACAGAGATGAATTGTGTAACATATATTTTGCCTTTGTAACTTACAGCAGAAAGGCCAGACATTACTATCACCTTTGACTTAACCTCCCCCCATGCCCTACAGCTGAACTAGTGACCACTGAATTCTTGAAGACAAACAAGGCAGCTTTCTGTAACCTGACACAGCTAAAAACCTCCTGCTGGTCCCATTACTTGTCCTGTATGTCTGCTTCTCATTCACAGTTTAACCACAGACGTTCAGTTCCTTTCTGCTCCCTCATACTTGAAGTCTTCAAAGCTGATTAGTGAATTCAGTCTAAAGTGTGTCACAAAAGGGAGATTCTTGATGCCTGTTATTGCCAGAAATGTTCCCAACTCCCCTTATCCATACCTGGAAATCTTAATGGGGAGTTGTTTTGGACAATATTGTTTGGGTATTACCTGAGGGTGGAACATGTAATAACTCCTTGGTGTGTCTAAAGCCATGACTGAGATCTCCAGAAGGGAGTCCCTTCTGTTGTCATTGACCTCTCAAAGCAGTGCTTGTGACCAACAGGATCTGTAAAGATTCTCCGTCTAAATGACTATAAAATGATACTACCTTTTCAAAAACAAAAGGCTCTTCTTTCCATACAGGGTTAATGGAATTGGCAGTGGAGGTCAGTTTGGTTCTGTATTTGCGTTTTGTGTCCCTTGGCAACCCAAACAGCTCTACTTCCACATATGTCTTCACACTGCGGTCTGAGAGGAACTGACCAGAAAGTATCTAGAAATAAGCAGAAACATAATTAGCAACTGTTGAAAAGAATAAAACAAAAGAACCCACCCATACTTTCACCCTTTAAGGCCCCCTCCAGCCCCAAACATCTTTTCTGCTGCAGCTTCCAATCCACATTAGGCTTTTCTTTTACCTTTTCTTCACCCATGTTTCTTGCTTCAGCACTTCCTCCAACCTCCTCCCTCCCCATCATCACAGCCTTGGCTTCTTTGTGTGGCAGATGCTAATTTTCCATTTTCATGTGATTATGATTAATTTGATATAGTGAAAAGACTGGGAGTTGCCATGGTAACACTCTCCCACAGGACTCTCTGGGTTCATTTGCCACTAAGAACCCTACTGGGTAATAAATAGAGGGGACATACATGCCAGTTATACACGTGGTGACAGCAAATGGCTGTCAGGGGAGGAACAGCACTATGGTTTGTACTTGCCGTGACAGACAGGGTACTTGCTACCACCACGTCAATGCGGTCCACAGAGAAAGGGTCAAATTGCTTGTCTGGACGCCGCATGAATTCGTGCTTAAGCAGATAGCCACACTGGCCATTGAACTCAAACAGAGCCATGTTCTGCTGCATGGGGACATCTGAGATACAAACAGAGGAGAACAATGAGAAAAATTTCTGTGGGACCTCATCAGATGTCTTGTGTAGCATGCATGAGCTGAAAGATGCTGTACTTTTATAGCTTGTGCCAGCCAAGGGCTCACAAAGTCCTTTCAAAAACTAATTAAGCCTCTCAGCACCCTACAGGGAAAAATATTACAGCAGCTGTTATAAGAAAGGTAAAGTGGTTTGCTTATGATTGCACCATAAATCATGGGTAGAACTAAATTAAAACCTACTCTAAGAAGTACCCACTATTTTGGGTGTGAAGTAAATAGTTGTCTCTACTCCTTCCTCCTGTCATTTTGGGCCTCCTCTCAGTCCATCTCCTCTGCTACTTATTGTCTTGTGGACAGTGTCTTGTGGCTTCTGCATCTGTCTTCAGTATGATACACTCTTCGTAACCAATCTATCACTCTCCCTTTTTAAGTAAATTATTTTTTTCTCCTACTTATCCTATGAAGTCTCTTACACTCTTTATATGTGAGATAGTGAAGAAGAAAGAGCAGTAAAGAACACCATTATCTGGAGGCTTTTCTGTGTCTCTTTCTTATGCTGGTTGTACAGCAAGGAATGGCCTTTTCTTTCCTGCCCAGGTCAGCATACTGGAAATAATAGGACAGACAGTCCAGTCCTGTATCCAGATGGAGCTATGCCTGCTGCCTTGTAAAAGAGGAGGCAGCTTAGGGGAGGCAGGAACTTCTGGTGCATCCATACAAGTTATTTACTCTGACATCATGTTACAGAACAGCCAGAGATGGTACCCAGATACTGGATGACAGCAAGCCTGTGTATGTGTGCATGCACAAATATGTAGGACAGGCATCACAGGCACTGCATGCCAGGTTTGTGCCGGGCCTAGAAAAGTGCTTTTGGTCTGTGGGAGACTCAGGCAGAAGAGCAATACTTTGGGAACAAGGCACACAGAGCAAATGCATTCAGGGAAACAGCGGTCATAGGAAATAGCAGTGAAGGAAGAGACAATGAACATGAGCACATAGCCTCATCCACTAAGAAGCTGGAGGACAATGCGACACTCACCCATAGTCTGGAAGTTCAGTGCCACCATCTGACAGCCAACATTCCAGAACATCTGGGGCATGTAATTAGAGGAGTCCATCCGGGTGCCTTTGGGGTAAATCCGGCTCATCTGTCGCTTGTTGTATCTACAGTTGCTCTATTGGAAACAAGTCTGGAGCACTCCTTGTGTACCCTGGAGCTAGCTCATGTATTCAGATTAAAGAGTTGTTTAAGCTCTTCTACGAATGCTCAGAGCCTTCTAAAAAGAGAGGCCCACGCAACAACAGGCTCCTTTCCCACATCCCTTTCTGTTTAAAAGCAAACAGCTGACAGTCTTGGCTTTTACTATAGCAGGATACAAGAATCTGTCAAGAATCTCTGTTAACAGCCCCCCAGCACACCCTGGAAGCTCCCACATCTCTAGCACCTGCACTCTTCATACCTCTGATGAAGAGCTTCCCAGGTCCTGAAACCAGAAGCCAGTTGGACATACCTTAGCCTTAACTTGAGCTTCATATTAGCTCCCATACTCCATATGACCAACTACCATGGGCAAACATTGCCAAAAGGATACTCTACAAACTGCATAGGGAACTTGGTTAGCAGATCATAAGCCTTCAATTCTGTGAAGGAAGAGATGACATAACTCCGGTTCTTCTCTAGAAACAGGAAATAAGAAGTGTTTAGACAAAGGATGCACCCAGCTCCCCATTCTGTGTGTGGGGACCAATGGGCTCAAGAAGCACTCAACCTGTTTATTACCACTTTCTACCAGCTGCTGGTTTCTATCAAGGCAATTTACCTTTCTCTGGTCCAGATGTTGTGACTGTTTAGAGGAACCTATCGTGTATAAAGAAATTGCATGCATTTTCAGCATTTCAGATATTTCTGTCACCAGCCAGGGTCCTAATCACCACAGAAGAGGAAGGCCAGTTTCATACATTAAGAAAAGCTGGGCTGAATCCTGCCCTCAGAAGCAGCTAAGCAAGATCACATAGATGTCATTAGCCTTAAGCTGCTGCTTTTCATTTTCATTGATGTAACTGAGAGCAGTATCTGACATATTGTTGTCTTTTCCTTATCAATTCCTTACTACAAGGAGAAGAACAGAAGGAGAGTGTTTGTATTGTACATATCTTGTGGGAGAGAGAGAACACAGCAGAAAATAGGTTCAAGCAAGTCACAAAAGTAAGTAGAAAACAGCAGCATTTGAAAACAGTATTCTCCTGGTCAAATGGAAATACTCAGGACTTTCAGGACTGAGTATAACTTACGGGCAGAGACTTCAAAGGAGTCAAATTTGATAGGCTGTATGTAATTAACTAGGCTGGACATTTCCTCATACGCTGTCACTTCCAAACCAGCAGTGCCCTAGGCAGAAAAAAAAATTAGAAAAAACACACAAGAGAAGACAGATGAAACCTTCTCCAGAGGTGAAACAAAACACACCTGGGCTTCACACACAAAGAGCTCCAATGGCTGCCCTGACCAAAGCACACCAGTTTCTTTGGCTTCCTGATCTAACAATTACATTGTGAGCAGCGTTGTCAAGGGCACAGTGAATTTCTGGGTAGCTTGGCAAAAACTGAAACCAATACATACAGAAAGGTATCAGTACATAAGAAGTCTAGGACCTCTTTAACTTCTCGAAGCGTGGGCTCTGGGACAAACCTGGGACATTTTTTGCCTCTTCTGAGTGATACTAGGGAGAAGGAAATGGGAAATGGATATTTTCTATTCAAGGCATTGCTGATCTGCTTCTTCCCTCTTCTGCAGCAGCACTTCATGTTTTTGTAACAACTTTTATCAGACTAAGGCTGAGCCTCTCCAAATACCCTGAAGGCACACATTTATCACCAAATCATGCAAAATATCAGTCAGAAATAATACTTCTTCTGCTATATCCTCTGTGCTATACTTGTCATAGCACAGGTTCACTCCCCTTTGCATTCTGGAATTAATCTCCATTCAGTATGGTCAGACCCGAAAAAAAAAACAAAACCACAGAAAAGGAAGAGAGACAGTAGTGACAGTACCTCATCTGACTGCATCTTTTTAATTTCCTCCTCATCCAGGTTTCCCAGCTGTTCATCCTCTTCCTCTGGTTCCTCTTCAGCCACATCGCCTGCCCAAACTAAGCACACACAGCCCACATCAGTAGTGCTTAGCCAGTAGCACATGGAGACAAGACATTGTGACTGCTCACACAGCCTCCAGCTCTGACTCTGCTGACAGGGAAGAACTCTGCAAAACCTCACAATCACATCACACAGGAACAAGAGAGGAATGTCATACCATTATTAGCCAAATCCAAGTATGAATAGGCCAAACTGGACTAACACCCTCAAGAGACCAAGACATTCTTCCTGCAGGCCTGCCAAAAGTGATGATCACAATGCTGTTTTCCCCACCAAGGTCACACACATTTGTGGGACTGAATGTCTGATTTCTAGCTCCTCTGTAGGAGCACACATCTTGTCTTCATATGACTTCATGAGCTTCTGCCATGACAGGGACTGTAAAATTCACTGTTCTACCATAGGTAGAACTCTCTACCTGAGTCCAAGAGATGACGGCCTTGAGACTGCAGGAGGTGGAGGATGGGAGGAGAGTAGGGTCTGAATGTTCTATAGACCTTCGAGAACCTCAATGTGAGGACCAGTAAAGATAGGAGCTATGCTGGACCTCATTCTCACCAACAAGGAGGGACTGGTGGGGAAGGTGAAGCTCAAGAGCAGCCTTGGCTGCAGTGACCATGAAATGGTGGAGCTCAAGATCCTTAGGGTAGCAAGGAGGGCACGCAGCAAGCTCACTACCCTGGACTTCAGGAGAACAGACCTTGGTCTCTTCAGTGATCTGTTTGGTGGAGTACCATGGGATAAAGCCCTGGAGGGAAGAGGGGCCAGAAAAGCTGGTTAATATTCAAGGATCACCTCCTCTAAGCTTAGGAGCTATGCGTCCCAACAAAGAGGAAGTCAGGCCTAAATGTCAGGAGGCCTGCATGGATGAAAAAGGCTCCTTACTAAACTCAAACATAAAAAGGAAGCCTACAGAGGATGGAGAGAGTTTCACCTGACCTAGTGGGTGGCATCCCTGCCCATGGCAGGGGGGTTGGAGGTAGACGATACCTTCCAACCCAAACTGTTTTATGACTCCATTATTCTATGATCTATGCCATGGTGAATTTGTAGTTATCAGAGAGCTACTGGTGGTAAGAAGTTGTGCACTCTTCCACAAAAACAACATGTTCAATTGTGTATCAATTAATTACCAACTCACGCAGCCATATGCCTCAGAGTAGGCAGAATTGACTGACCGTCAGGGAATTAAGTTGGTTGTCTCTTTTGGGTTGGAATGAAGTGTCTGAAAACATTCTGAATATTTAATGTATCTTCCAAGCTTATACTTTGTGGGATACCTGAATGAATGACTGGTATCGGCTTGCCTCAAGCTAGTATTGGGCGATTTGGAAGGTCTCCAGCAGGCCAGACTTGCTCATCTAGGTATAGTAGTCCAATTTTCCCCTTTAGACATACCAGTATCTTCAGCATCCATAGGGGCTGGCTGCTCAATGATCTCTGGTTCCACATTTCTCCCTTTCTTCAAAGAATTCTGCCTCTTCCCAGATACAGATTGTTTCTTTTTGTTCTTAATCAAGATTTTCCCTAAGAGATCCTTAGGACTTGGCAGGGGAACTCCAGGCTTCAGCTGCAACAGAGAAACTTCATACTGAACTTTCATCTCAAAGATAGAACTTGAAACACTCAGCTCTCCTGTCCCTCCCAGTGACATTCCTCTGGCCATTTACTGGTGCATGGAAATCTCTCGCCCACTGTATAATTTAATTTTTCCATCTGCTGGCTCATCCCAGTATATCTATGCAGATTTTTCCTAAGACTTCACTTTCCTGATGTCAGTTTAACACCGGCATTTTGTACCTTTCAGTCCTTTCAAGTTCTGCTGCTTGTGCATGCTGTTTCCAGCCACCCATCCTGCACCACAGCTAAAAAACCATCTGCATGTCCTGGAGGCATCCACAAACCTCTGGCTTTCACATGCCACCTACTTCTCTCATTATCCCAGAGCCTCAGTCCTAGATCAGCACTCACGCCATATTTAAACTCTCTGCCTAAGGCAGATTTGAAAAAAAAATCCTAAAGTAGGTGGGTTTGTATGTGTCATACAAGGATGTGTGATTCAGACTGTGCTTCTAGACCTACACTCCCCGTGTAGGGGAGCAACAGGCCTATTAATAATTTAGCTAATAGAATCACCCTTATCTGGTTCTCCCCCCCCACAGTTTCTCCCCATTGCCTGGACAAAGACATGGGTCTGAACAGGGGGCAACTGCCAATTTGCTCACTGCTTCTTTTCAGCTCTTCTTCTGATCTCAGTGCTAAAGGCAGATGCTTGGACTAAGTGTTTTAGCTCCCCTCTCCCCTATTTAAAAAAAAGGGAATTGCCTCATACTTTGCAGAACACAGGCACTGCCTGATTTGTAAATCACTACCCATTCACAAGGCAGCTGAAGTAGTGGTGTGCATAAGGATCACTGAAAACACCACCTTCTCCACTGCAATACATGCTTGCACAAGCTGTTGACTAGAGTCAAGCAGAGCAGGAGCTTTATTCAGCTGTTCTAAGCATAAAGTTATACATGTCACTGACCTGCCCATCTATGCCCACAAGGGGATACTTCCAGGGTGTAAACAGGGATTTAGAAGCATTGCTAGGAAGAGCCTGAAATGCTACTAAGCCCTTGTTCCTGTTTCTTTCCAAAGCAAGTGCTGGCAGACAGATCTGAAACTGTACCATGTATGAAAATACACTAACTCATCTTGGTACAACCAGTATAGTTTGATTACCTAGACCTCAGTTTCCAAAGTCATTCAGGTGACAGAGCATTAAGAACAGAATCGGGCAAATGCTTAGAAACCTCTATGACTGTGAGGTCTTCCCTCCTCTTTCTGTGTTACTCTCCACTATGAACCAAGCTCATTTACCTGCTGCACCCTATCTTTGTCACTGTCCTTTTATCTGTTGTGGCATTTCCTAGCACCAGGAGTGACCAGTTTTTCAGAAAGACCTCTCCACTAATCCAAGTTCTTTAACCTCGTTCCCCAACTTCCACTTACTGGGTATTTTTCCAGTGGCTCTGTCAGCAGCATGTCTCCAAATATGGTTCGGCAGTACTCAGCCATCTTTGCCTGCTGCTTGGGCCTAGTATACAAAGAGAAAAAACAGGAGTGAACAGGAGAACAGATGCCCAAATCCAGAGCCTAGCATGAGCAACCATCTTGAGATCCATAAAACTCTACCCAGAAAACCATCTCTTGCCTTCACACAAACAGTTACACATATCCTGAAATCCCTTCCCAGGCTTCTTATTTTTCCATACTCTGCCACAGCAAATTAAAAGGTTACACACTTGCGGTTGCTCTCACTCTGCAGCTTATGGCTCACCTTTTGGCTCTAACCCCCTTTCAATTGATGCAAAAATCTCTACCAGTGTTTCATGTCAGCTCAGGCACTCACTTGAAACCAAGCAAGTTTGTTCTGCTCTGGACAACAGAGAACACAATTCTCCCACATCTGGTCCCCAATCACCAGACACTCACGAGTCCACGTGGTTCTCAAAGGACAGGATGACAGGGTAGAGAGATGTTTTAAAAGCACTTTCTGCAATGGCCTCGATTGCATCCTAAAGGAGAGAGAATGGTCACAGAAATGAGATCAGCAATCATTAACAGCAGATCTATCTCCCCACTAAACTAATCCCCAAGTTTCAGATCTCCACACTCATCCTTGTCAGGAGGTTCTCTTTAATGTAACTAAACTTCTCTGTCAAGAAAGTGAAAGATGTCTTCTTTTTCATAGCTGTCCAGATTTCCAGCTCCAAAGGATACAACCTTAAAGCCCTATAATTCTCTTTCACACAGCTGAAGTCAATAGTTTGCATAAATGTGAAATTGAAGACCTAAAACTCAGTTGTTTTTTTCCTTACATGGCTTAATGTATCCAGAAATGACAGAATATCTAGTGAGGGAGGCAAATCACTGCCAGATGCACTTTCAATTGGTAGAGAAAGGTGTACACAGCACCAGATTAAACTGCCTCAAACTTAATTTACTCTTACCTCTGAACCTGTCCAATTTTCTGTCATTTCACCTGCTCATAAAATTCTTCTGTCTAGCAGCAGAGAAAACTGGAATGTTCAGTCACCAGCAGCGCTGACATTTCAAATGCAAATACCATGGAAACATTCCCAGCATTAATGATGAAAAAATAATCATATTTCCCCCAAGTCCCTGTTAAGCTGCCACAAACTTTCCACTATTTTCTTCCCTGTTGCTGCTAATTGACATGGTAAAGAAACATCATTTGTTCCTTTGCAATTACCCCCCAGCTTTTATTCTGGTGTGTGGTGCATTGATTTTTAACTGGTGCATTGATGTTTGTAACTTCTGTGGTTAAATGCCCTAAATTTTCAAGGGAGAAGTAGGCTTTGGACTGTGCTTCTGAAGCCTGGCATCTAAATCCTCAGGGAAGATGTCTGCCCAGCATGCTAGAGAGCAGTTGCTCCCCTGAACACGTTCCACACAGTCATGTAATTAATTAGGAAGTAATTAGAACCTACTCCTCCAAAGCACCACCATTTGAGGCTGTAAAACACACAAACCTGCTGTAGAACAGTTAGAAAATGAACTCATTTTAAACATTTGTTTTCTAAAAGCCACCTTGATTGTTTCTCCAACTTGCATCCATCCATAAAATCCACCATTCTCAGGCAACTTTCTGTCCATACATCCATCTTGCTACACAACTGCGTGTGTGCAGGCACACCTACTCAACTGTCTCTCCATCACTTCTACTTGACTGCCTGCATTTCAATCATTCCTTCATCTTCATCCAGCTAACAACTTCCCTGGTGGTCCTCCAACTCTAAAAACGTACACAAACTCCAGCCTATCACCTATTTGCTCATCTGTCATTCTATCTACACATTCATTCACTTTGCCGTCAGTCTTTATATCTCAAACATTTTTGCCCTCTGCCCATGCAGTTGACTGTTACCTCGGTCAGCTAGCCTCCTCAAGCCGAGATCAGTTTAAAACCAAGCAGGACTACAAGCACGGAGAAGATTCTTTCTGTACCTTGAAGAGGATCTCAGTTGTCATGGTGAACCCATGAGTGATGATCGGCTCCTCATCCGGGGGACGGCCCTTCCAGCAATCCAGCTCTACGCAGCGACAGCCAGCCAGCAGTGTCTGGCGATACATTTCAGGAGACGAGATACCAGAAAACTGACCAGCTGGAGGAGAGCACAAGCAGGGAGGCTCTTTAGCTATTCATGTGGGACACTTTCTGCATAAACTAGAGCAACAGAACTCTGCTGTCTTTGAGCAGGTGTGCATGGCAGAATGACAAGATATTTTAGCTAACAGGGTGACATTTCTTCTTCTTACACAGCATTTAAGTGTCAAGCCCCTTACTGTGCTTTACAGACCTCAGCCCTCCAAACTTCAGGGCAGATGCATCTGCCTGAGTGATTGTCAGGATCATTCATCTATCCATGGTGATGATACAGACCTGATGGAGCTGAGGCAGATTCTGGAACTGCCCATACCTGTTAAATATGTGTTGTGTGATGAATTGATGAAGTAGTGTGAGAGTGGCTGCGTCATGTCCTGGTACAGCACCAATTTATCCAGCGCTATCACGTTGTTCTCAGGGCCACAGAGAAACCAGACCATCCCCTCTGGAGACAACTGCCCTACATAGAGAACAAAGATGTTAATGGTACTGAAACAAAATGCTTCTGGTACCTCCTTCCCAGTGCACTGCAACACAGAGGCTTGTGAGAATCAGGCTGGTTGTTCCCCTGGGAAAGCCAGGATAGCAGAAGGTGTGAGATCCTCTACTATTTTCATGCTACTTTGACAGCGGGACATGACATAAAAACAAGACCTACGGGCTGAGCAAGACTCACCTCTTTGGATGTTAATCCCACTGGGCTCATATTTCTCTATCAGGCTCTGCACCTGCTCAGGTTTTGCTGGTGGGAAAAGGATGTCATTGAGGCGAGAGTCTCGCTGCTTCTTGTTGATGAACTTTGCCAAGTGTTCCTTGGTCATGTAGGGTTTTGCTTTTAAATGGCTAAGGGGAGAGAATTATAGGGGAGCAGAGGTAAGGCAAGTGTACTACTCAGAAAACTTCACAAGAGATTGGTCCTTGCTCAGGTTAGCAATGGGCACCCAGTTCTCTGGGCCCAATGTTCTGTCTACATTCCTTCCCGTAAAAGATGCTTCCCTCTGTGGCTATTTTTCTTCCTTTATATTCTTCTTCCTAACTAATGTGCTACTGTTAAGAAGTTGTATAACAGAAGAAGAAAGCATAATTTGAGCCTCTGACTTGAACTCTAAAGGTAACTGAATTTCAGAACACATTGAATACTTGCCCTATGGAATTAAGTCCGTTTAAGAACTCACAGGTTTAGCTATTTGAAAAGAATTCACTGGCTACTGGCAAAGCTCTCTGGTTCTAATGCTGTACGTGGTCTTGTCTAGGGCTAGCCACAAGTAGTATCACGTTAGCACAATCTAGTGTTGACCTGGAATCAGCCCTTCTGATAGTGACCGTTTAGAGCCCATGCAGCACAGTGAGGCCTGATCCCTTTTATTGAGGTTGTCAGTGGAAGAGTTAAATGCACTGGCACTGTTTTGTGACATTGGTACCTGCCTTTATAGGCAGGCTTGAGAGCAGCCAAACAATAAATGTAGCAACCCCTCTCCCCACCTTTTTGCCTATCTTTTGCCACAAGAAATCAAGTCCTCTTATGTGGCTTGAGGGAAACTTACTGTGAGGTAAATATCTCATCAATCTCAGGCCGTGGACACAGATTCATGAGGAAAGTTTTATACACAGTCTCAGGGAAGTCCTCTGGATTGATGGCATCATTCTGAGAATGAAAGAAAGACATGTCAGTACCATTAACCCATGATGGTTTTCACCTCTGTTAACACTCAACACCCCCAGTCCAGCACTCACTTGTGAAAAGGCAAATAAGCAACTGGAACATCTAGCGAGGTGTTTAGGAAAGAGGAGATGGAGTGGAGAAGTATTATAATGGCCTGCTTCGGAACAGACAGTTATTTAAACTGTCCCTTGGTGCCTCTTGTGTGACGATATAAAGCTAGTGCGTGGTGAACTGACAGGAACCGTTAGAGTTCCAGATTGTACTCTGCAGGTTGGTAGAAATGCTAAGAGTAACCATGAGACCTGTTGCTTCAAAGAGCAGTGAAACAGGCAGAAGGGAATGTGCTGTTTCTTGTGCCACATAATGCAAGTGACAGAGCTGCAAGTGCTATTGCTTTACAAACAGTAAGAATTTATCTTAGCAGGCCTGCAGTTAAGGCAAGGTAGCTGGCAAAAGGACAGGGTTTCAAAGCAATTTAGGAGCATCTGCATGACTGATGTTTTTAAAGCCAAGGGAATCACAGTCAGGGTAGTCAGAAAGATTTCTCTCAAGCTAGAGAGATCTTTGGGTACCTTGTAAGACCCTTACCTTGCCTTTTGGAAGATGACAGGCACTTAATGCTGCTTCCACCCTTTTCCTGTCTGCAGGAAACATCTGAAAAATACTAAGCAGACAAGGAAAAAAGAAACCATCACCACAGTGTAACAGGAGTCAAGTCAGGTTTGGGTGGCTAGGAGCTGCAACCAGAGTGCAAGACATTCAAAATGCACAACAAAGGAGACCGACAATAAGACTATGAACATGAACCAGAGAAGGAAGGCAGTGTTTCTCCAAGAGTACTTGATGGACCAGATCTTATAAGCCTATAGTGGATTTTCTGACTGATGCCTTAATATAGAAATTCTATATTTTTGCACAGGGATCTAGAAGAACCCTGTCTCTAAGCTGCGCCAGCTTACTCCCAAAATCATTGCTCGCTGTCCTTGCCTACATCTCTTAGAGGTGCCCTCTTTGGTAGCTGGTCTCATGCTACAAATTCCCCATACTTCCTCCCACAAGACATTACCAATGCAGTAGCTGGCATTAGCCAGCAATAAGTTTGTAGTCAAGACAATATTCCAAAAAAAGCAAACAAATATTGTACATATTTGCTGCTTTAGAAGAAGGCAAAAATTTCAGTCCTGGAAACCAAAGGCTTTCCATGAATTCAAGGAACAAATTCACTACAGAGGAAAAGAAGCTGGTATACTACAGGATGGAAACAAAACTCTGCTGCTGCAGAAACCAAAGCTCACTTTCAATTTAGAAAGCTGAGTATTGGTCTACAGGGCAGAACTCACCTGGTCAAGCCTTTGGCTTAAAGCAGCCTCTGCTGTATTACAGAATATTAACAATAACTGAGCTCTCCCTAATTTCAGAATATCCCAGTCAACAACAATGAGGTCTCTGTTGTGGATAAATTTAAATGTCAGATCTATTACACTCCTGGCATCACAGCTGCTCAAAGACAAAAAAGGAGAACAAAAAGTGCCAAATGTGTTGACAGGTGGAAAAGTGCTCAACTGGAGCTGCAGATGATTTATGCAAACTCACTGCATGCTGATTTCTCAAGCAACCCTTTGCAAGGCAAAAATTGCAGCACCCTTGTTATGCTTCAAAAGGGATTTAAATGTCCAAAGAGAAAGGCAAATAAATGTGGAATTTAAAAAAAATAGTCTGACATGGAGTTCTGAAAACCTTGCATACACCTGCAACTGGAAATGCTGAATATTTTTATAAATCTGGCTCTTAATCCAGACCATTTTAAACATGTAATGCTTTAGACCATAAGTTTGTTTTTCTACTCTGCAAGAAAGAAAGACCAGGGCATTGAAGAGGGGTACAGACTGCACCAGACATTTTTTGAGCTAATTTCAGAAAAATAAGCTGCTTTCTCTCTACAGTAATGCTACCTTGCTTGCATTTTAAAGATCAATTTGAAGTACTCTTTCCCTAGTGTGCGTTATTCATTAAAGAGCTATACATTTTTAAAAGCCCCTTGATGTGTACACTGGTTTCTGGTAGAATGAAATTCTACTGTTTTGTGGTTTAGAAAACAAACAACAAAAAATGTTTATTGTTGAATAATGATCAACCATCCAGGAGCACATTTAGCCAGCACAGATTTAATGTGGAATCGTTATACAATATAACACACAGTAGGTAGTGTATTTATTACAGGTGATTAGCACTTGCATCTTGTGATGCGGTAACATAAGCATAAGCTTAGAAGCAGAGCAGTTCAGAACTTTCCTGTGAATACCCATGAATGCACTCAATGCAAGTCCTTGTTCTTAAGACAAAAGATAAATTATGTACCCAAAAGGGAATTCAACATTGCATCACAGCCTTTTTTCAGTCTATAAGTTAATCAACGTGGAGGAGTCACAGGGTCAGCCATGGAGTGATCTGACTAGGGAAGACACTGAGGGGCACAAAACCAATTCTGTATTTATGCCATGCAGTGTAGGGGAGAAGTAATAGGTCCGTCTTTGCTTCAGCAAAGCAGCATTGGCTTATTCTCATGGCAGCCCTACCCTGATGAACAAAGCCAATACTTGTGGCACTGAGCTCAAATCTACCTTATCCTGTACTTCAGCCAGCCTTAACATTGGCCCAGTGGTCTGTCCTCAAAGGCTGTTTCCCTCACCTGCATGCAGAGTGAAGGTGGAAGGCAGTGGAATTACACCAGGGGAGAATAGGTATAGCAGTCATACATGAGGACAGGAGTGAAAGCAATGGATCCCTACTTCAGGCTATCTGGGGAGTCAAGCAAAAAGTTCTCCTGTAGGAATGGAATGCATACAGAACTCCTAGTATGAAATCTCAAAGAAGTCTTACAAGTCTCAAAACTCAGGTTTGCAAAACAAATCCCCAGTTAGAATTTTACCAAAGTTATTTAGCTTTGGAAGCGAAGTCTGTGGCTGTTCAAGACAATTTCTTTCTGTAGATGAAGAAAGTGGTCACAAAAGGTCTCCCTTCCAGACCCAAACTATGTTCCAGGCCTGGGAGGGACCTAGGTGCAGCAGGACCTCATGACCTGAATACAGAGGCAATGGCCTTTACCTCTTAGGCACAGTAGTAGGCAGCTAAAGCCACTGGGCTACCATCCTCTTACCAGCTCCTCTGTCTTTACTGTCTTTAATTGAACATACAACAAAAAACGACAACCAACTAACCAACCAACCAAAAAAACCATACTCACTTCCTGACAGGAATCTTTCCTTCTGCATTAAGCTGCATCTTCAGCTTCACCAGGCTGTGAAAAAAGAAGTCAAGATGATGAAAATTCACTTGTACAGTCTCACAGATTCTGTTAAGGAAGGAGCAAAAAAGAAAATGCAATTGGGAAAGGAAACCAACATTAACTGGAAAACAGGGTCCTGCAGACTGTGAGCTTAACCTCAAGACAGAACCTGTTCTCACTTCTTGGGAAGGAGAAACAGGTGAATTGTAAGAGAACTGATATCAGAATGATTCCTCTGAAACATACGACGTAAATATGAGATAATGGTATCCTACTGTTCCTTAGCGATCCCAGGCTGCCAACCAAACAGCATTACAGACAAGAAGAGGAGGCAGCACGTTGTTGGGGTGAGCACTGTGACTGTGGGTGGGTGGGGGATATTTGAGGCTCAGAATTTTAGTTTGTCTAATACCACCTGTGTATCTAACACCATGTGTGTGTTTGACTGGCTCAAGTACTGTGGTACCAGTCAGTTGGCATGCAACAGAGGGCCCATTTATCAACCCCCTGCCCTGTGCCTTAGGGCACCCAAGTTGAAAAAAGGACTCGTTTGGAGACTGCCCAAAAGACTTGGAAGCTAAGAAGCCTTTTCTTTCTATTAGAGACAGAAAGGGCAACAAATAAATGTTTCAGAGAACAATGTTTGTCAGAAATCACTTACATTTTCTCCAGGAAGGTGTACCGAGAAGCGTTGTATGTGAGGGGATTCCGAACGATGGCCATAATATCCTCTGCCCAGCTCTGGAGAAAAAGCAAAGACACAAAGTGGAGGTAGTTGGGCATTACAGAACTGCATGAGTAGGTACACCGCATTGAACATGGAGAGGGCGTGGACATGTCCTGATACTGCTGGGCTACAAATCCCAACTGCACCCTGGGCCTGACTACATCACCTTCCTACTGCCTATGCATACCAGCAACCGAAAGTTTTCTTACTGAGTCATCTCAGCTGTTTATTCACACAAAGCACAAAACAACACACATGAACAAAACCTTGCTGGTAACACTGACAGGATGCAGGCTCCTTGTCTTCCCTTCTTCTTTCCTGCTCCCCCTTGAATGTCCCAGCTCAGTGTTTCCCAGTGCTTCCTTGCCCTCAGTTCCTCATACCTTGCCAACATTCTCCTTGTAGGACACAAAGTTATGGAAAGTGAGGTCCACCATATCAGGGCCAGATACAATAGTCAGAGTCTTAAGCAGAAAGGTGCTGTGAGGGTAATCCAAATTAAAAACTTCTCGGAGCTTCTGGCACTGTAAAATAAACAGAACAGGTCAGGACAAAGGGAGAATGAGGCAAACTGCATCTGAAAAAAACACACAGGACCCAATGCAAACACTGACCCAAATCCACAGCAAGCTTTTCAGCATTTGCAAAAATATTTAATGCGATCTTCCTTGTCTTTCCTTATTTTTCATTTTTATTCTGGAGCCTGCATTACCTTGATCCTTCAAGGAACAAAACATTGTGACCAACATCACTGCACAAACATGCAGTTTTGGTCTAAAAAAAGTACACATTGGAGACTGCTTTGAAAGAAATTCTTTGTGAATCTTCAGCCTGAACTTGAAGACAGGCAGATGAGTATTTGGTCTGCCCATACCAGAGGTTCATAACCAAGTTATTACAGACAGCCATTTGTGAAAACATATGCTAAGAAGGTCTTTTAAATTAGCGTGATACTTCTTGCTGTAGCTTCCCTTCACCACAAGAAGAGTGGTGGTAGGGATCCCAGAAGGTCTACGGGGTTTAAGCCTTGTTATTGCAGACGGAGGCTCTCTCCTTCCAAGTGACATTTTCTGCGAGTTGTCAGTTGCTAAATTTATTTTTTCCATAGCAATTGCAATGTCCTACAGCGACGGCTCACCAGAGATTTGTTAAGTATAAGACTCATCCGATTAGTCATACTTGGATTTCATCACCATATGAAAGTATTTATAGAATCCCTTTAACTTATTTAGCATTTTCTGCATTCCTATGTAAGGCATCACTAAACCAAGGTATCCTGGAGTTACACTGATGGTCTCTTTTTATAACAAAAGGATAAAGTTCCCGTGTCCTCAAATAAAGCACAGCAATTTATTATTTGAAGTGCAGGATAAATCCACATCAAAGCAAACAGGGAGGCTGTCAGAGCATCTGCTCTTTCAGAAACTAAGGGCAAAATTCACAATCAGAGATTCTTAGAAGGGCACATCATTCTCAGAAATTTAACTAGAGCTGGAACCCGAACTCTCATTGTGTGCACATGCAGTTAGACACATGGCTGAGTTATTCCATTTCAACAAATAATACCCTAACATCAGTAATACCCTAACACATTACAGTTACCACATCAACCTCAGCAAAAGAGCTTTTAGCTAAATGACTTTACGTGTTTGCTATAAATTTAGAGCACTTAAAGTCAGCCACTGCAGCTCAGCTCATGTTTAGCAACTCATTAATCTGCTATTAACTGGACAACGTCTGAACCTTTGCAAGGTGATGAAAATTAACTTCCTGGTCTTTCATGAACCTCAATTTAGCCAAAACCAATAAAAAAATATATATATACAAGCAACTGTTTTAATTCCAGTGTGATTCAAATGCAACCAATTGTTTCTGCCACTGAATTTTCTCGTTACGTTTGGACTATGACAGTTGAGACTGAAACAGCTCAGCTTCAGGCACTCTCATATGTCTGCACTGTCTCACACAGAGAACTGCATATATATTTTATAAGGAACTATGCAGATTTTTTTTTCCACTGCATTTTTCCAAATTCCTGCAGCATCTGCAATTTGGACACACCTGTAGCAAACAGGCATCTTTAGAAAAAACAAAATGAGCTGGATTATAACTCAAGACCATCTGACTGCTGTCTCTCACTTCACAGAAGCCTCTCCTTGGTGGTACCTGAAACCTGTGTAATCCAAGAATATATGGAGGGAAAGAAGTGGGAAGGCAGTCAGTCACCCAGATGATTTGCTTATTTTCTAAAAGACACGGGCTTTCAAAAATCTGTCATTTTTGCACTATAAGCAATTTTTCTTTGCAGAAGTGAACAGCATCCACATACCCTATCACACCCACAGTGACTTCTTGATGGAGCTTACACGTTTGATAAGTGGCAAAGTGTCCGGATTTTAGTCTCAAATTTAACTTCATCTTGCAAACCCAGCAGTATTTGTTCAGCTTCCTTACCTCTGGTGTTGTAAATTATACGAAGCTAAGACAATGGAGAACTTGTGGTTTATGCTGAACTCATTTCCTGTATTTGTTACAAATCGGCTCCTCCCTCCCCTTCCGTCTCTGCAATCTGGTGGCCCTTGGCCCTCCCGCAGCCATTTCTGAGCAGGATGTGTCCCTAGCAGGCTGAATGATGTACCAGGGCTTCTGCCCTTCTCGCTGTGCTCTGCCAGACAAAATTTGATGCGTGCAGTGTTCGGTAATGGCCTGACCGCCCTCTCTGAACAAGCAGCTGATGGTTAGCCTTGCCCTATAGAGTTCTCTAGATGCTGTATTAGTTTACAACACCCCTTAACACCTCTGTGAAGTTGTTAGCTTAGTTGTACAAGAAGCAAACTGAAGCAGGGAGAGGAAAAGAGGGAAGGATGATCATCTTAGGGATCTAAATTGGGTCATATTTTCCCAGCAATTATTTCCTGCCTAGCCTTAAGCAAGTCACTCACTTACTTTGTGATGCCTACTTTACATGAGGATTATCTTCCTCATGGGATAAATGCAGTGATGTTAGCATAACACCGAGCAAAAATGGGGAGAGCAGACTGTGTCCAAAGGCACAGAACCTCAAGCCATGTTTTCCTCTTTCATAACCTGTATTCCTTCAGCACTTTGTGTTGCAGCTTCACTGGTAATCACTTAATGCCACACTGCAGGTGGACATAAAAGAAAAGAAGGAATTGGTATGTGAAAAGCAGGACAACCACGTTAGCTATGCAAATCAGAGGAAGGGAAACACAGTTAGGAAATCCACTTAAAAAAACCACACAAACAGAAAACAACCAATCAGCAGAGTGGCTGAAATACAGAATCAGCTTTCATTTCCCTTCCTACCCTCCTGATTTCCCTAAAATCCTGATCTGAAAAAAACAAACACATTCATAATCCAGAGAAAAGCAAATTCTCATGCAAACATAAACAAAAAACTAGGCTTAACGCAAGAGATGGAAAGAGTCTTTTCTCTCCTTGAAACAGGATACAGCCAAATGTCAGCCAGGATTTGCTACAGCTGCACGCACTCGCTGCACAATGACAATTCTGTGTCCCCGTGAAACACGTTACGTGATGCAGCGCTTGTGGTATTGGAGAACAGAACTAGAAAACACAAGCAAACTCTTTCCCCCTTACATTCTTTAGGACAGCAGTACCAAGCCCATAAAAAAAAAAAAAAAAAAAAACACAAACTAAGCAAGAGAACTGGTGCATTCTCAAGACTGTAAGAAGAGGAGTCAGAGAGGGCACAGTGAAGAGCAAACATGCCCAAGACTCTGGTCACTGTGCCCTGTCTAGAGGGGAAAGTGGTCCTGAGGACTGAAAGATTTTTGGAGAAGGAAGGTCTTGTTTGGTCACTCAAATGGAAAGGCAGCACCAAGATTATCTCAATGTCTCTGTCTCTTCAGGTAACGCTCGTGTTCTCTCCTTGGCAGAACTGCAGCACTGTGGGAGTCAGGAGGCTCGTGGCTGAGCTGCAGCAGGGAGCGCTGGCATCACCTGCAGCAAGCATCTCAGAGAGACGAGGGAGAGAAAGATACACAGATGAAGCACTTCACTGCTCTTATCTACAGGAGCCAGAAAACACAGCAGCACACAGATTCACATGGCACAAAATAACCCACAGCCTTCTGGAATGAAACAGGAACAGACTGTGAGGGAGAGATCCAGACTGTGCATCCTCAATAACTTCTGTCCCTGTAGTCCACAAGCTCATGCTGCAGAAATACGGGAGAGGCAGCAAAAGGGCCCAGCATGGCAAAAGGCCATATTTCTGATGTGGCTGTTTGCTTTCTTGACCCCCCTGCTCCACTCTCAGTTTGCAAGCCAGAGGTTTCTACTTGCTTCTCTTGTTCACAGGTATCAGTTTGTCTCTGTACAGCTTCTTAGGATCATCACTCTTTTATTCTGAGGCCCAAATATCAGACCTTGTTTAGGTCCATCCTGGGAACTGTGCTCACACCCATTGCTGAATGCAGAGCATAGCACTTGAGGTGATGTTAGATGCCCAGAGCTGCTCTCTTTAACCCTGCAACATAGCAAATTGATTGACAGCCCCCAACCTGGATATAGCCCACGGCTCAGCACTCTGTTCATGTCTGAGCAAATATGAATGCTCCCTACGTAGGTGGTTCCTAAACACTGCAGGTTCCTACTTTATTGTCCAAAGTCCATGAGAAATACCTCGTACATGTTCAGCTCAGCGTCCACATGTCTGGATTCAATAACAACAACGTGTGTATGGAGGATGAAATTGTATTATAATAATGAGCAATAGTGAGAAAATGCAACTTTTGTTTTCATGAAAAATTATGCTCATTTCAGAGCCAGTACCTTCTAAAATGTCTAAACAAAACCCAAGACATACCCAACAGCTCAGCAGCCTGGTCTACAGCACCATGTATTTTGGTCTTAATTATTACATTGTGCAAGTGTTCTAGGGTCTTGGTGCACCAGAAGAAAACAAAATGGAGCAGCTGTTATTGTTCCTTGTTACTCAAAGAAAAACACAAAATTGCATTGTAAATAACATCTTGATCTGCTTTGGCATGCTGCTGAACTACTTTCAATAGCTTTTTATCTTGTCTCGTTTATGTTAAAAGTCTGCTAATTCTTATCTTTATTGTTCTTGAACGTGTGCCAGAGTTCATTCTGCCCCATCTCTCAAAAAAAAAAAAAATCGAGAAGAAAAGCTGCAGAACATTTTGTGTAGCTCTCAAAGAAAATAAAGTAACAGGGGCGAGAAGAGGAAAATGCACACACATAGAAGAGGTCATAGGAGGACTTCAGCGTGCTGCGTGCATGTTTATGTGCTAACATGCCAGGAGGCAAGGGCTCCAGCCAGAGGCAGGAGCAGAGCGGAGAGCCTTTGCTGAAAGGGCACAGCTGTTCCTCACCTTCGGGCGGGTTTAGTTCCCTGAAGTTTCCTTCTGGGGCAAACAGAGCGTACTTGGAGGTAGCTCCTGTTGCTGCCAGCTCTTAGCTACTTGTTCCTTCTTGGATGTTACAGTCCTGTCTGCTGGACACTCCCTAAGCACCCTGCAGTCAGAGAGGAGGTCCCACCAACCCCTGCCTCACAGCTTGCTGGGACAATACTGGGACCTGTACTGGTGAGGGAGTGCATGCAACAGCAGATGTTTTCAGAAATGGTCTTCTGCACAGAGCCCTTGGTGTTAGTCTTCTTGCCGTGCAAAGAGAAGTTACGAAGAAAATACAAGACCTCTTCCTTTGGCAGCGGCAGCAGAATGTTACTGTCCTGAGAAACCAGATTAACTCCCAACATCCATAGCACAACCACCCAGTAGGCAAGGAGGCTCATTTTACCTACCTCGGTGTGACAAAGCTCAGGCCATGTTTGACCTTCACAAAGATCAAACCAGGGCCAGAAAGCACATGGTACCTTGTAGAAGAAAGCACTAGATGCCCATGGCAAAGCACTGCCCCTCCTGGTAATTGCTTTCGGTCATGATTCAGTAAGAAAACTGAACCACATGCTTTGTCTCACAGAGGCCATGGATTTACTACGGCTGGTGTCATTTGCAAGGCAGGGGGAAAGGATGATTGATTTGTTATTGCTAGTATCTGAAGCTCTTCTAACAGCTGTGATCTAGTTCTCTTTGTCTTAAATATCAACCATTAGCTCCTTCACTTCCACTTTTAGCCAATAAGATGAGTGACTGTCTATTAATTTCAGCAGCTATATCCCACAACCATTCCAAGCCATTATTACATAACAGGGGAGACCAGCACATTCTTTCATTCTTCCACCCTTCACCTCTCTCAGATCTTTCTCTGCTTTGCCACACCACTTTCTCATATTTATACCTTTTTGTAATTATGCACCAGATCTGGATGAACTATGGGAAGGGTGTGGTGATTCTTGTTAAGAAATTTTCACTGCTTTTGGCATTTCTTTGAGTGTTCTCAAATTCTGTTCTCCAGAAAGCCAACTGAATACACAACTGAGGACTTCAAGCATGCTCTATAAGCAGTCAGGATAGTACAGCTGTATGTAAACTGGAAATTTCCAGGACTGGATGGCACATCTCTCCCACCACTTTGGTTCAGTACCGACACAAGACCTCCCATCATCTCATAAGAGAAAGGTGGATAAGGAGCCAATCTAGTGCGTTTTATAAACTGCTTTCAAAGAAATGCCAGAAAATCTCCTGAAATAAAAAGATGTTATATTAAATGAAACTAAGATGCAGAACTCAAAAAGCACTTCCAATTTTCACAGCAGAGGTTGTCATCATGTGCATCACTTCTGCATGTTGAAAATACTTAATAAATGACTGAATGCTTGACCTTTGTTTCTTTTTTTTTTCTTTTTTTTGGTAAAAAATCAACTGTAGCCAATTTCCAAGACTGTAAAACACTGTTTCTGGCCTATTAAAACAGCTAGAATACAACAGCTATAAAAGGCCAGAACAAAGAGCCGTCCAGATGCCTGGGGAAGAGGATAAGAACAGGGCAAATCCAGTAATACTTCCCTGGCACATTTCTGCAGCTTCCAGCAATTTGTGGCTAAGCAACTTCTTAAGCCAGAGGTCTTATCTTGTATTTAATACCCTCAAAGGACATTTCCTTCTTGACCTAACCATAAGTTTTCATAGAATCACAGAATGGTTTGGGTTGGAAGGGACCTTAAAGATATTTAATTCCAACCTCCTGCTTTATGCAGGGACACCTCCCACCAGACCAGGTTACCCAAAGCCCCGTCTAGCTTGGCCTTGAACACCTCCAGGGATGAGGCACCCACAGCTTCTCTGGGCAGCCTGTGCCAGTGCCTCACCACCCTCTGAGTGAAGAATTGCTTCCGAATATCTAATGTAATCTACCCTCTTTTAGTTTAAAGACATTACTCTTAGTCCTATCGTTACACCCCCTGACAAAGAAAGTTCTTCCCCAGCTCTCCTGTAGCCCCCTTTAGGCACTGGTAGGTCCCTGTAAGGTGTCCCCGGAGCGTTGTCTTCTCCAGGCTGAACAACCCCAACTCCCTAAGCTTGTTTTCACAGGAGAATTTCTCCAGCCTATTCATCTTTGTAGCCTTGAACCTGATCTTCTCCTACAGCGGGTGGTTCTTCATTCTTACAGTCCCTCCCTTGGCCTTCTGGAGCCCAAGCCATGTGGCTGGAGCTCTTTTTGGTGACGACTGAGGCAAAATAGTCCTTATATACCTCATCCTTCTTCAAATCTTAGGTGACCAAGTCTCCCGTTTCCTTCCAGAGAGGGCCCAGAATTTCCCTAGACGTCCTTTCATCACCGCTGTACCTATATAAACCTTTCTTATTGCCCTTGCTGAGCCTGGCCATATTTAATTCTAAAAGAGCTTTGGCTTTCCTAACCTGATCTCAGGCTGCTTGAACAATGTCTCTGCATCCCTCCCAGGCTTTCTGTCCTTGCTTCAGCTCTCTGTAGGCCTTCTTCTTCTCATGCGTTGTGCAGGAAGGCATCCCACAACACAATGACACATGTCAAACAGCAGCACCTTTTTTTGCTCATGCTGAACCTGCCTTTGGAAAATTCCACTTGATGCATAGCTGTCATGGGAAGAAACACTGAGCAACAGCTTCATGCTTACCTTCTCCATTCAGCTCCTGATTTTAAAGTATTCTACAATACTCTTCCCACATTCCCCCCCCCTTTTTTTTTGTCAGACTGCACACTGCAGACTGTCTGCTCTTCGTCTTTCAATGATGCTCTTCCTACAGCAGCATGTTAATAAAAGTATGAAATGGCTCTTTTCTACTTTTTCCTGTTCTTGGTTTCATTTGGGAAAGTCACTAGAAAAACTAGAAAATATGGGTGCATTCATGTCATACACAGTGGCATAATGGTATTTCCTAATTCCTTATAAATCTTAGCAGACAACTTTTTTGACCAAATACAACAGAACACTAAGTCAGCACTTTCATAGGTTTACTACTCAAAAACAAGATCGTGAGGGTATGTTGTAATGGTCAACTAAGAGCCTGTCAGAAGAAGGTTAAAATGTTGTTGGTTTTTTTTTTCCTCTGTGTTGCCTGATGTTTATCTGTACTAAATTTCATCGCTTATTAGATCATCCAGTCAACCAGTGATTCAAGGTCTTTCTACAAATCAACCCTCATTTTATTACTACAAATAACTTGGTACCATTGGAAAACTGCCTTCTCTATACACCTCTTTTGTAGATCACGTATGAATGTGGAATATGTCACAGGCCCAAGCACTGGTCTTTCTGGGAGCGTGGGAGTTTACTAGTTCTATCTTCTCCTAGGAGACCATTTATATCTTCTTCTTAATCTCAAGCAGTAATTTTTGCATACAAAGACCTCATCTCTCATTCTGTTCTTTAAGAGTCTTTGATTAAGATGGGAATTACACAGGTCACTTTTCAATCTTATTGAAAAGATACAGAGCTACCTATGGGACACTTCCACTGCTTCCAACACTCTTGCTTTTTGCTACCCTGGTACTGCTCATGAACTCATACTCTTTTCTAGAGCCTTTTTCTACTTTTATTAAAAATCTTTTAAAAGGTTATTTCAGGTACCAGCTTTTCTTTGATATGGAATGTGGTGACCACAAAACCATTGTGAATTACTCTTAAACTGGGGTTTGTCTTGTTTCCAGAGCACTTCCTTTCTGGGAGTAGTGGCTCATCACAGAAAGATGTTTTTTGAGTAGAAATTCTTTCTGTCTAGAGGCAGCTCTGACACTGTACTTGTGCTGCCATGTTTCTGTTGGTAGTCTCCAATGAAAGCCTTCTTTAATTAATTACCAAAATCTCAGTCATTCTCCTGCCTGCCTGGCTGCTGCTACCAAATGGACATCCATTTATGGCCTCAGTACTCCCACCACCAATTTATAAACTACAAAGTTGGATTTATTTCATAAACAGGTTATTTGTGAAGTTTAACACCCTAGAAAACTATCTCGTAACTCTCCTTTGCATAGATCTTTTCCTTCAGACATTCTGCCTGGAGTGCAGCACTCAGTTCTATTAGCTCCAAAAACTGTATATTCTCAAATGAAAAAAAAATTCGGATAGCTTTTTTCAAATATTATTCCCACAAAACAAGGTACAGATGAAATTGTAGGCTTGTTTACAACTCAAATATGTTTAATTCTAGTAATTTTTCTGAAAAGAAACAGTTTCTCAGAAATAATTAAGATTTTTAAGAATTGTGAAAGATGGATACTGCTTTTGAGCTCTGCTGTACATTTATCATCCATCTCCTTAGGTTGTTTTGAGAAGCATCAGCCTCAGGGAACTTTGATTAGACATTTTTAGAGAGGTATTAGGAAAACATCCATACTTCTTGCGCAAAGAGGCTGCTCAAGTCTCTCAGTGTGTATTGCAAAATCTTCCTCTTTTACATTAGACTGAGAATCACCTATGTTACCTTATGGAGCCATTATCTTTACTCTTTTTTCCCCGTTTTCACATTCTAGCTTTACTTTAACTTTCTGCTCGTCTTTTTCATACACAGAAAAGTTCAAAGCAAACAAAAGTCAAACCCTGAAAAAAAGTCCTAGTAAGGACACAACTTTGCTGCAGGAAGCTTAAATTATAACTGAAACCAAAAACAAAGCCATAATCATGTGCTTCCCTTAGTATGTCACCCTGCAAGCAGGCAATTGAAAGCTATTTGAAAAAACAGTAACTTTTTTTCTGAAACTACATTTTCTTCCCTTTAAAACAAAAACCAAAACCACCACACACTGTGTTGGTGTCTCACTCTAACTACAGGTTTGTAGCTGCCTTGACCCAGCCTGTGCATCTTTGTACAATAGCAACTCTGGTAACTCAGTACAGAAGCATCACAGGACTCCTTCCCAGTGTAACTCAGTGATCAATAAGGCCAGGCCAAGGTTAAAACCAGCCAGATGCATGGCACAGGAGAGAACACAGCTGCTGTGCACAACAGAAGATTGCTCTTTTGGCATGCACTTGAAAGCTGAAATGTTGTTTTCCCAGTTTTGTGGCATACTCCTTCCAATAGGTTCATATACCCCAAACTGTGTCTTTCGGGTGTACAGTAAACTACTGGGAAGTTTAAGAACATGAGTAGACAGCTTTTCTATATTTACATAGTTCTGATGTGAAGAGACAATAGTGCCTCAACCTTCTTATAACAGAAAGCCAAGGTAAACTGCATCAGCTTATGCCAAAGCCCTAGATAGCCTTGCCATTCCCATACAAACTGACAGAAATGAAGCGATGACGCACTCACCTTGGGTATTTTGGCAAATCTCCCTACTCGAGTATCTCGGATGCTGGTTATATCCAGAATTTCCATTTCCTACAATGGAACAAGGACAAGGAAGATTAAGGAAAGGAAGAAGTAAAGACAAAACCATTGCGGAGCCCCCAGAAGCTGCAAAGCTGCTCTGAGCCAGTGCCCTTCGTTGGGGAAGAGCTCTCCCACCGGGAACAACGCAGGCAGGGGAACATCAGCTGCCGATATGCCGAGCTGGCAGGCTGGTTAGCATAGAGGCAGTGTTGGTCTGCAGCGCCATCCTTTTCAGGGTGAGGCCGGAGACTCTGTGTGGATTACAAAGGCTCTGACACTGGGATGAAATGAAACTCCTGTCTACCCACACAACAGGCCTCCGTTTTCCTGTCTTGACCACCAGATTCTGGGCTTCAGATATGGACTCTTGTCACAGTAGACCTGAGCTGGCCCAGACATCCAGGCAGAAACAACAGGAGTGGCAGAGCCTAGGCAGTATTTTTGCCAACCTTGGCAAGCAGGAAATGGGAACACCACCACAGCTGCATTTTCACCTCGGGGTACAATGGCAGGATGAGGATACTGAACTAGAGCTGGGTAAATAAAACCCAAGAAAGCAGATAGTGTGACTTTTGAAATGAAAATGGTGAATCTAGGCAGAGCTGTGGCAAAACATGAAGTGCTCAGTAAGTACTGCAGGGGAAGAACACAATGTTGGTGTGAGCCAAGTGTTCATCCTACTCTGTACCATTCGGATCAATTTAAGGGGACAGGTACTGCGGAAAAAGCATGCACATGTAGCCTTTCCTACTCTACTATTACATTCTCTCACTTCTGTACCAGTCGAGTATTGGTTGTTGGGACAGGAACTCATGTCATGCGAGGGAATATATGATATGCATAGAGGTTTGAATGGGGAAACTCCTCCCCAGCAAACAGTTCATACATTAATGCAATCCTGCAATCTCCTGTCACTGATATGAACCTGTCTTTTGCCTTCACGCAATCAACACAGAGCAGCTGAGCTGGAAGGCAGGCAGGACCACTTCTCCCAACAAGCCTCCTGAAGCAATTTCCATGGAGGACATTCCATGAGCTTCCCTAGGCAGCACACTCCACATCCTCACTGTCCCTGCTACTGGCTATTTGTTGTGTTTGTTTGTTCTTTTAATATCCAGCCTGAATTTCCTTCCTCTGTTACTAATTTGCCTGCTCACAACATATCTGGAGAACAAATTATACTTGTTGCAGCAGATATTATTTTCCAAGATTGTAATAAAGAACAATGTGGATACCATGTCTTCTGGCTGTAGCCCCACTTTATTGTCAAGCGGGATGGAAATTTTAGTGCTAACCTCACTCCTTTTTGGATCCCTAGCACAAAAACAGCGCAGCTCTTCCCTGCTGCTTGTGACAAACAAATCTCAAGACAAATCAGCCATAGAAAGATTAGTAATCCATATGAATTCAGCAACTGAACGATGAACTCATGCTCTGTCTGTACCAGCATATCTCTTGTGCCTGGTCGCTGTGCTTGTCAGCCTGCACATGACCTTTGCAAGCCTGCCCCAGCTCCCTCTGGCAGCCAGCATTTGCCCGCCACCCTTGCTAGCTCACACACACTCTGTGGATTCCCTCAGAGAGGGGGAAAGGCACCAAACACTTGCCCAAGTATGTAAACCATGCTGTTGCTCCACTGCAGCTCTCAAATTTGTTTAGTTTATTTTAAGTGCTAACCAATACATTTTCCAGGAAAATGAGACCCCCCTGTCTGGGTCTTCTCATGTCAACTGGCTTCCTTATCTCAGCAGCTTTCCAAAGTAATTAAATCCCTCACACCACTAACCTAGTGAAATACCTCATTTTTGATAGGCGATAACAGCTCCCCTGGCCCATTTTATGCATCTCCCAGTGCTACAACTTCTTGATGCCTGCCTGGGACTATTGCAGCCTAACTTCTATCACCAGGAGTGAGCACAGCCCTTGAAAAGGAGAATGAAAGTGACAGAGAGGTCTGAAAGACAAACACGTCCTCTGTAGGGATGTCACAGTCCCCAGCCTTGCAATACTGTATTCTCAGATGTTAGGGCTGTGTGGCAGTGCCTTGCCCAAGCTAGCACTGGGCACAATCTTCGGAGAATTCAGAGCTCACCAAAACATGTCAGGCCTCTTGGTCAGCGTGCTGTGGAGGAGCACCGTCTCTGTCTTTATCTACCATGCCTCTTTAGCATGTAGGTCATGAGGAGGAAGTAGAGCTGAACCACAGCTCAGCTCTGGAAAGCAGAAGTAAACCCAGCCTTCCACCTCCAGGCAAGCCAGACCTCTCCACCCTTTGTTGTTACCCATCAGCAAGGAGCAGAATTCTCTTTCCTAAAATCGTGGCATCTAACTCCCCTCTGGCAGCCAGCATCCTGCATTTTATCTCCAGCACTGCACACACCACCTTGGCCTTAGAAGAGTACAACTCAAATCTCCAGACCTGATGTAGTCTCTACACCACTACCTTTATTACTTTTAAAGATAGCAGGTCAGTTAGTTACACAACAGGCTACACAGAAGGTACATGTTAGCCAATGCTGCACACATTTAACTGCACACTTCTTGCTGTTTTTATTCCAGCTGCACCATTATATTGGAATGGAGAATCCTTTAGCAAGCTGGATAACAGGGATATCAATACTACTCCTTTCTGACAAGTCCTTTGAGGCACATATAGTGAACTTCACAGGTATAAGACTGTTTTTGCTTGTCACACTGAATGGCTGCGCTCACCTCTGGCACATTCGCAGCTTAGTTTTCTGCTCCTGCTGGAACTCTGAAGATAAATTGGCCATTGAATAAGCACTAAACTTCCAGGTCTGTTGCGTGGGGTTTCCTGCTAAGTGGAATGAGCGTGGCTGCTTTCCTGTGTGCAGTACTCCAGCACTTCTGGTGTTCCAATTTTGCACAAACTTGAATTGACTATTTGGAGACCAACCTGTGAAATCTCAGCACTTACCTTATTCTGATAGGTCCAGTATAAGTAAAAGCCCTTTGGATCCACCCGAAGAATCACAGGAGAAGCATTTGCTGTTTCCTGACCAAAAACAAACAAACAAACAAACAAACACAACACACAAAAGGTTAGCACCTTATGTGACTTGGGGAATCCATCATGGGATGCAAGGTTCTTGGTTAAAATATAGACCCAGTCGGGTGAATCGTCTTCTGATTTATGGAAAGAACCAGATTACTTCAGTACATCTCAAGCGTAACAGTGTGAGGCTACAGAAGCTGATTTCTGCTGAAGCCTGGGTCTCATCTTACACTATGCATTTAGCTAAAATAACTCTTGGGACATTTCTATACAATTAATAGAGAAGGAAGTTCCTGTAGCTGTGACTGTTTCATTTGAACTGCCTTCCCTCCAAGGCACCTACTTTCTTCTGAGCTCCAGAAGGAGCCTAAGCCAAGCATAGATGACATTCGTCTGCGACACCTACCATCTAGATATCTATTTGTGCTAGTTACCTGGGCTCTCTTTACAGTCCATGGGGATCTAGCCAGGAAGAGTTCAAGGAGGGGTCCATCTAATACAACAGATGAGTCTACTTCATGAGGTGATTCTTAAACTCCATGGATTAGATCTAAATGGCCTATAAGATGAACCACATCCTATTTAAACACTCAGAAAGTTAGATAAAAATGATTTGGGGCTGATACAGAACACTGTACACCAGGGCGGAGGCCCTTCCAGATCAGAATGAAGGCATAAACTGCAAAGGAAACAGGCTGCTGCGAGGTTGCATACTTTGCCTCTGAATAATTACGCTGCTTCTGCATTTTTAGTTAAAGGCAACTTCACAGACATTTCCAACACAATGCCCATCCCCATCTCACACCAAGCCTGTGCTAAGAGATGAATTAGCATGAGCTCTTTGGAAACAATGATAAAGAGTGCGTGGTGCCGCTGCTTGCGGCCAGCCCATCTGCTCATTCAGTCTAGCAGGCTCCTGACTGCATTTGACCTCTGGTGGTAGAGATGATAGGATCACAAGGCCTATCAGTCATTTCTGAGAAGGCTTCAAATTCACTTCAGGAAGTTGAAATACTCAGCTAGTGACTTGAAGCCAGTAAAGGAATTTGGAGATTGTATTGGTCATTTGGCCTTGGGTTCTTCAGTTTGCTATTGAACTCATATTTTGCCCTAAAACGTATCTTTATTTCCAGGGACCTCCATTTCCAGATTCATTATACTTCTTGGGCTGTGACCACTACAGTAAACTGCCCATGCCATAATGCATCATATGTTCTTCTTTCACTCCCTGCCTTTCTCATACTATACTAGGGACAATGTTGATCTGCACAGCATCACGCCTATGTTCCCAGAGCTCTCAGCTGGCTCTCTGAACACATGGCTTCATGCCATGAAGAGCAAAAACAGGCACTGTTCTACTGCTACTAAATATTGCGCCAGGTTTCTAGATAAACCTTATCTCCTACAAAGCAGCTTTCTTGAAAATAAGTTGAGGGTGCAATAAGTACTGCCAAAAGGCAGGGGACATGGATGGATCAGGGACATGGATGGCAGTGGGGTGCAGGTATACTCTACTACAGGGTTGGCTCCTTGGCAAAAAAAGGAGATGGTGAATTCCACAGCAGACAGTCCCACAGCCAAACTGGCTGCTGCTCACACTGTGGAATTCGGTTCTAGGACAAAAAAAAAAAAAAAAACAAGCGTTGTCTGTTCCTGTAATGTGGGTTCTGTAATCTTAAATGGATAGAAGACATCTTTGCTTGTACTCAGAAGGTTAAGAGTCATCATGGAGCCAAATCCATACACATCTGTTCCACCTAAGAGTCATCTACTACATTCAACCTTAGATTTTGCAAGGGTTCCCAAGCTGGTTCTCCCTAGTCTGGTTGGCAGCCCCAGCACATTGGATGCTAAACAAGGCCCAGCAGAGTTGCTCCACAGCTCAAGATGTTGCATGCTAACTCAGTGGGGACAGGTCAGAAGAACCCAGCCTAGCCTGGATCCTATTGCACTCTCTAGAGAAGACATTACAAATGCTGGATAAGGTACAAGAAGTTCAGGGCAGGGGGTGGAGTGTGTTTTTGCTTTTCTCGAGAACCTGCTGGGTACAGTGAAGGCCTCAGTGCTACCCAAAACTACAGTGATGTAAGGAGCCAATCTGATCTACCTTCATTCCTTTGCCTCATTTACTGTAGAAAGAGGTCAAACCTGTTACCAACAGCATGGCCAGGTCACTTCAAAGAGTCAGACGATAAAACTAACGCAGGTTCCATGACCCCTGAAGCTCTGTTTTTATTCTGACCCTCCACTGGCAACCCAATTCTGACCCTCCACTAGCAACCCAACAGCCTGGAGCTCTTTCCATTTTCCTTTGCAGCCTGCTGTAACTGTAGAGTAGGAAAGCATGATGAGATGGAGCAATGCGACCAGAACAGACCACCTAAAGGCTTTTCTAATTATTGGACATCAGGTTTGTAAATTCGGTAATTAGAGGAAGCCTTTTCAGGAGTGCTTACAGGTCTGTAAACCTTGGGCAAAAATCCACACGGGACTTGAGCTCCCTCGTTCCTATTTGCTGTTGCAACCACAAACACTTTGTGAGTCTTGGAAGTCCAGCTTAATTCACCCTGGGCTTCAAGGGAACCTGACTAACCCAGGAATTCCCAGTGTATTTAACAACTTCAAGTTTTGGGGAAAGTGATCCCCCTGGACTGAGCTTAGAAAGTCAGCAGCGATTTTTGGAAAAGCTCAGCCTTTGATTAGGTAAGTTTGGCTCCTGTTATCCTCAGAAGCCAAAAGCAAAGCAGCCACAAGTGCAATCCACAGGCGATGGCTCTGCTGGGAAGGAAGGGAGAGCTGCTCTTTCCACCAAAACCTGGTGTCATCTTCCCGTTTATGGAGAGCTAGTGGAATAATTGTCCAGTGATATTCCGACAAGTATACTTCAGCATTCATCCTTCCTGTCAGCAGTATATTACATTACTTTTTCATTTCTTTGTGCTACTGGACCACCCCTGCTTATGCTGCACACAAGCGATCTACCTCCCCCGCATGCACTGCCTTGGGACTTAAAACTCTATTCCAGTTTTACGCCCACAAAAGCAGGCACTAATCCCTCCTGTGTTGCTGTGGGAGGCTCCTTCTAACGAACCTCATTTGCAACACCACATCAAATGCTTTCCCCAGATCTCGGTGAATGATCATAACCTGGCCTGCTCCCTGGCTTACCAAGATTCACGCTCAATGGCACGCAGATCAAACTCCAAACGAGATGGATGGGCAGCTGCCATCGCCTTGCCTGGGCGTGTGGGCATTAGGGGAAATACTCTTTGCCTTCTTAGAAAACGAGGAGGGGAACTATTACACCCAAATTAACTCTTCTGCTGATCCACGCTTTCTTCCCCTCACAACAAAAGGCTGCAAACCAGGCCTTTTGAAGATACAAGAGAACACAGCTGAGGAGAGAATCAGCTTTTTACAGCACCCACCAAGGTTCCAGCACTGCTAAAGCCCAGGCCCCTGGCTGCTCGGCCATTGCACTTTTGGTAGCTCACAGACCCACAAGCCAGGCAGTCGTGAAAGGATATGGCTCGCCCCGATCCCCTCCAGCAGCAGGGCTGTAAGAGGAAGCAACTTGGAATCTGATTGCCTCTCATCTGCAAAGCATGGAGAGCCCATGCAGCAAGTAAACCCTACCCCTCACGCTCCCCAGACATGTCCAAGAGCAGCGTGTGCCTCAGGCCGGGGAGGCTGCCAGGCGGGACTGCCTTCCTGAGGACTGGCTCGCACAGAGAAGCAGGACCCAGGGGTCCTACACCTGCTGAACTGAGACCCAGCAGCACACTCCTTCCTTTACTTCTGGCCACCCCAAGAACGAGAGATGCAGAAGTCACGTCACCAGCTCCCAACATATACGCCCTTCGGTTTTGGCCCTCAACTCTCCTGTTCTCCTCAGTTCACTCTCCCTCCTCAGACATCACTGCTCTCAGGTATGCCAGTGCCACATCCCCCCCCCACTGAATATACACACTCCCAGGCCGCCACAAACCCTGCCCGCAACACACCACCTCCTGCCCCGCCACCATGCTTACAATCTAGAGAAGCAAAAGCCCCAGTACTCACATCATCCCATTTGATGAAGCGCTCGCCCTTGGACAGATACTCCTTCACCTCCGGGGGCTGCAGGACAGGAGTAAGCATTGACATTGTCCCGTAGCTGTGCTCCTCAGCTAAAAGGAGCAATAGGAGTAGCACAGTTTGTTCCTCTTTGGCCCCCTCTCCTCTATCTCTGCCTCTCACATGGCAAGGCTCTCTGCCATCTCCACTGTTGGCATCAGAAAGCAAACAGCCTCTTACATCCCGGCCAAATTTAGGAGGGGCAGTGACAGGCAGGCGAGGACCGACGAATCTGCATTGTAAATCAACAGCTCTCCAAACAAGCACGAGAAGCTCGGCCCAAGGTCACCTAGAGGGAAGCCTGCGATGAGTGGAGATGCCCGCGTGGGCACACATGCACGCACACCGTCTTTCCAGGAGGGACCGACTCCTCGGGGCTGTGCTTGTGAAGCACACGGTTTGTAGCACTTCCGCAACTGAACTTCCTTAAATGTTCTCTTTGACAAAGTGCAGGCATTGCCAGTCGACACTCAAAACTATTTCAGCAGATGTGGTTACAGAACAGCTCAGGGTTTGGCTACAAGCAGACTGCCCCCTTCATGCAAACAGGACAAATACCACGTACAATTTATTCTTTGTTCTGTAGACTCCATTTGTGGGGCCGCTTGCTGCGCTGCCCCGTCTAACCTTTTTCTTTGTTTTACAGGTTCTTCTGAATGTTAGTCTCAAAGCGAGAAGGACCAGCAGGGCAGATGGAAATTTCACAGGCAGATGAAACAAAACCTTCACAAGAGTACTCAGGAACTGCAACATGCTCCAGATTCACTTTGGTCTACTGCAGGTCCTCTGGGAGCCCAGGATAATAAAGATGAGTAAGGTGGGGACTATAACAATGAAACTGCAGGGAAGAGACAGAAAGGGGAACAGAAGGTTAATGGCAAACAGTGCAAAACCAAGTCCCTGCTCCCAAACTTGGAGAAAAGGAATTAAGCGTGGACAGCAGAGGAGAAAAGGAGCTTCTGCTGCCAGAAGTGTACTGGCTAACCACAGGGAGAGTGGCTTGTGTGAAGTACTGAAATGGGAAAGGTTAATTTAAGTCAAAAAGGTAGAGCCATGGAACTAAGTAGAAGTGGAGATAACTGTACTGCACTTGCTGTAATAAGATTTCCATCTGCATAGAAGATGCCAAGGATGAAATCCTACCAGGAAAGTCATAGTGTGGCACTTGCCATTGTTTATAAGGGCAAGGAGACTGTAACAAGTAAAGATACTGTGCAAAGGGAGCTAGCTCCATAATTTTGTCGTGCCTTCCCACCTTCAACTTACCCACTTCAGCAAGGCCAGTTGAAGGTGGATCAGTCATCCTTCCCCAGGCTGTCTGAAGGAATCAGAAGGCATTTTCAAATGTCAGTGGCATGAGGGAGGAGAGAAATTGGAAGGAGATTAAATAGACCTGCAGGAAGTGCTCTAGCTGTAAAAATCAAAGATGGCAGCAATTATCAGACAGATTCATGCTGCAGAAACAGAACGCGGAGCAAACCTCGTATCCTTTGTACTTTTCTTTCAAGAGTTTATCTGCCTGACAAACATGGAATAAGGGAGCGTCTACACTGCCAGCTACCATTGAGTTTTCTGCATTTACCAACGTATTTTGCAAGGCACTGTACTCTAAGGATTGTCTACCAAGCTGAAGGCTGTTAGCTTTATTTTATTATGACAGAGAGTGGAGGTGGCTTACCCATCAGTGTGGTTGCTCAGTGTCAGGGCTGAGACTGAGACGTAGGAAAGCATCACCTCCAGTCTCATAACCAAGGCACGCTTGCAGTATTAAGTTTCTTTGCACGTGTGTCAAAGTTGCATGTGCCGACTGCTCTGGCAGCCAGCTGAGAGAGCAGGGGGCACTGCAGGCCCAGCCATGGCAGCACAACCAAACCCCCCTTCGCAGGGACTGCTGTTACTCCCAAGCAAAGTGGCAGATGACAGTGGCTGCCCAGATCCCAAAGGCTGTGATGGAAGAGCTCAGACATGTCAGCAACAGCCTGTGACTTGGCATAAATTTCAGTGAAACTCCAGGCACTGATGAGTGTTTTTTTTTTCCTCTGTTCTCACAAATAGTGTAGGAACAGACCCTGAGGCTATATAGGTATGTAAAGCCCACAGGAACACAGGAGGCTACAGTGAGGAGTTAAAGTTTTTGCTACTCTCACCTGATCCCTTCTGCAAGGCCAGAGCAGTTCCAGGACTGCTTGTCTTTGACTCAGGGAGCAGCTGTGAAACAGACGAAATTGCTCAGGAGTGCTCCAGTCCTCCCATCCTCTGCAACACAAAGCACTGAAGGCAGGCCTTGGAGAACACAGCTGTGAAGAAGCAAAACGTGGGATGAGCTTTGCCACCAGGTGCTGTCAGAAGTCTGCAGGCAAAATAAGGCAGCCACAGCAACTGATTCCAGTGGCCACCCTGTATTTACCACAAATATAATAACTTCATAAGCAATGTTTGCTTCTTGCCAGAACCAGGGTGCCCCAGAACAGCAGTTTCTCTCCTGCATTCTCTCAGACCTGTACATTTAACAGCTTTCTCTGTCCCATCAACAAACCCGAAGCAAGAACCACGACATGGCTTTACTTGCTTGTCACTCACAGTGAGCTTTCCCTGAAGGATAACATAATAAATAAACACGAAGAAGCAACCAAGCCAGCAGCTGTCTTGAGAGGTTGCTTGGCACTGCAACACCAACTGCCAAGACCCCTGCTTGCATTAAGATGGTCACTACAGCTGAAGCTCACTTCCTTTTGCATAACCCAGGCACCTTATCTCTTATTTCACACTCCTTGCTCTATGTCAGAGCTTCTGCCTCTTGCATGAAGAGACAGCTGATGGAACAGCGATAGAATAAAACAGTCCTGCCCTCTGCTGAAAGCTCTGATATCAGAGCAGGCAGAAGCAACAGCACTTGGAGCAGTATTTATTCTAAGCACCCTCCTGCAAAACCATCACCTGGTCTGTAGCCATCCCACATCCACTGCACCTCCTTTGCTTTCATCCTTTACCTTCACCACTTTACATCCCACCACCTACTACAAGAATTTCAATATCAAACATTTCCCCCACACACACCTCCCCCCGAGACTCTCTTACCTCCTTTGTCCTACCTATTCAGCAGCCTCTACCCCCCACAAAGTACACGCAGAGGCAAGGTAGCCAGCATTACCCTTCAGAGATTTTAAGAGATAAGGTTTGTAGACAATGATTTTAAGACACACTATCTCCTGAACCACCTTGACTGGATGACTCCTCAGTTCTAGCAAATTCCTTTATAACCTCAACCCCAGCCCATTCCTAGCACACCCACTTCTTCTGAAATCTGTAAGAAATCTCTTCCAGCATTGCTCCATTATAATTATACTTTGCAGTGTGCAATACTGTCCTCTGCTGAATGAGCTATGATATTACACACACAGCCTTATAGCATTACCTTCAAACACCAGTAATGAATTCATGGCCAAGCAAAACTGAATTAATCTTACTAGTCCTTTTTCTATTCTGCAGTCTGAGCCACAGGACTCCTGAAAGGCTTTAGGACACCCTTAGGACCACAAAGGCCAACATATCCTCACCATCCCTGGAGATGGGAACTGCTGAGTGTGTGCCAGGATATACTGCCCGTCCTGCTTTCAGCCCAAACCACAAAGGCCAAGGATTCATGACAGCCCTCAGCTGACAGCACAACTCTTCGTCTTGATCTACAACAGCCGTGCTGTCACATCAGAGGGCTGTGGGCTGCTACATCACCGAAAGACAAGTGGTCACAGATGCCACACTGTAAAAGCAGTGAGGTCTTGCGTAAAACAAAAACAAAAACCCATGGCCATGACATGGCCAGATCCAAAACTGAGCAGGCACATGCAGCACTTACACCTACAACTCTGATTGCTTTCTGCAAAATCCCAGACTGCACAGCTGACTGAGTGCTTCCAGCAGAATCACACACAATTTAAGCATCCTATGCACTACTACAATACAAATGTAATCACTGCACAGGGGTGATGGGACCATGCAATTCTGAATTACAACCAAAAGAATAAAACTTCCCAAGACAGGTCATGAACAGAAGAGCAAGAAGGATGAAGAGCAGCAGCATAGTAGGCAAAATGTGTCAATCTTATCTTACCTTGCAGTAACAGAGCAACAAGAATATCTAATTGCCCCCTTTGTTCATCTCCAGTACAGCGTAATGAACAGGAAATCATGATACTGAGGGACAAAGACCCCCCTTTGCTCTTGATCTCAACTTTTTCACTGTACCAGCCCAACTAATTTCAACTTTAAACTGTCTCTTCCCATAGATGTCTGCCGCCTGCCACAGCAGACTCCCAGTCCTGATCGAGACCTTAGTATTGTTGTAACCCTGCTGCCATACTCACATCCTCATTGATTTTGCTTTTCACAGTCAATTAGGTTCTACATCCTGGACGTAGCTCACTCTTCTTCTCATGGTTAGGCATATTTTTTTCCCACTTACATGGTCAGATCCCACAACAGCTATTTCTACCTACACAGGTCAAGTCCAGAAGAGCGCAGCCTCCTTGGGCAGATCACAGAGAACAAGACATTATTTCAGCTGCAACACGGAGAGCTTTGAAGATCAGGGTCAACACCTTAAGTGACACACCACTGAGATATGCTTGTGTCCTGGGAATGGGAGAATATTTTTAAGGTCATCATGCTCATTCTCATCTGAGAAACTATTATTCCTGAAGCATCAGTCTTCGTTGTGGAATAAAGAATGAAAAATTACCTCTGATACACAACAGCTTTTGCTCAAAACGTTCAGGGTGCAAGAAAAACCAAGCTGCAGTGGCATGATGCGTGGTTCTTGCCCCATCCAGACAAGAGCCCAACCAAGAGCCTGGGTGTAGGCTCAGGTACTGACCATGTTTTGGCTCTTCCCCTTCAGTGAGTTCTGAGGCAGCCTCTTAATATTGGATTTCCAGGGTAATGCAACAGATTAGCCTTCGAGGGAGGATTGAATCCACACTTCCCTGAGAGTAAGTACATCTGTGTGTGTAGATTCAGAGAGCTATCAGCACGGTTCACATCAAGCTGAGGCAGGTAACGTGGCCTTCAGACCACAGGTGGCTTTTTGTCATCCAGCACAGACTGGATGACAGTGCAGAGTTCACCTTTGCCTGCTCTCTCCCAGGGAGGTACACCCAGACACATAAGTACTGTCATAGTGATCTCTCAACCCTGCATGAGTTATAAATTTATGTACTTTAAGACAGGACTACAAAGTAGTGCAAGTGCACTGCAAGTTTCATACATCACCTGGACACCTGTGTCCGCATAAGCCCCAATGCACGGACTTTGAAAGGCACTGTCCCAGTGAATCCCATTCAAAAGACTGAGGCTCCCAGTCCAGACTACACCCCAGTACAGCACTGCTCAGGGATGAAAGAATAAAAGACATGCTCTAAGCCTTCTTTGCACTGCCCCTACCAGCTGACTCCAGGTCAAATCAGCCTCAGCCTGCTACCCAAGAACCTGCTTAGTAAGGGTTCTGTGTCACCCAGCCTTCACCTCCCACTATTCCACTCCTTGCCAACAGCCTTTGCAAACTACGTGCCAAATACTTTGCCTCTGAGGTGAAACACTCTCGTGAAACAACGACGTACTCAAGTTGTCTTGCAGCTAAGAATGTATTTTCCATCAGAGGCTGCAAAGCAACAAGCAGGCAGGTCAACAAGCAGGTCTACAGCCTCCACCGTTTTAAGCGAATAGCACAAAAATCAGACTGGCAGGCTTTTCAGGCCAAGGACCACTTTCAGCTCTCAGGTTTCTCACTGACCTCTGCCTGTGTCATTGAGGCTATTGAAAAATCTCAAAAGGCACCACGGCCTTTTGAGAAATAAAGCTGTCTGAAGCTAAAGGGGCAAGAACCCACTCATGCACTGGTCTTTGATAATCATCTGTGGAGGGGATGAGGGTTTTACAGCAGGTACTGAAGAGATGAAGCCTGCTTTTGTTTGCTTTTAAGGAGAGGTTTGCTCTACTGACGCATCATTGCTGGCCACAACCCTGCTGTACGCACAAGTGGATTATTGATGAGGCCCATGCCACTGACTGATGAGCACATGAATACACACATGGCATGGCCATCATATCCTTCCATTGCTCCTCTGAGGGACTCATCTCCCTGCCTTACCAGGAAAGGCCCTTCTTACCTTGCTTATTTGCGCTTTTTACACAGCTTTTCTAGTCCTGACAAGTGCAATCAGCACTACATTTTAAATTACCTCCTTTCTCTCTAGAGGTTAAAAAAAATTATAACTTTTTTTTTGTTATTTCATCACATTTATCTGACAGAGAACAAGCAACATGCAAATACAAAATGACTACAGACTCTTGGAAGAGAGCTCTCTAGGAAACTTTTAACATCAGCTCTGACCCAGGCCACCTGTTAGTACTCAGCACGTACACCACTGGGTTAGATGTCAGGGTTGATTTCATCCTGCAGTCCACAATTTGTGGTCTTTAAGGTCTGGGTAAATGAGCCACAGTTGGTCCCCAGGATTACATGACCTGTGTAGTATTTTCCAGCTGATAACGATGCATAGTGGTCTGTAGGAAATCGTGTAATAACACTGTACCATAACCAAAATGACTTGGACACCTCTGTTGGCAGCGTACACATCCAGATGAGTGGATACTGTCAAACTATTGGATCTGGAATAAATATTTTCCTGAGCAGAATAGCCAGTGGTTTGTAACACAAGGTTTATCTGAAGAAAACAGCAGTAATACAGAACCCAGCTTAGGCTCATTACCAACAAGTCTTCCCCTTTTTCACAGGTGTACAACACAGCAGGACAGAGACTTCTGATGCTGATTTTTGTGCTTCCTGCCCCTGGAAGCATCAGAACAGTCACTCTCCTAAGACTTTACAGCTCCATTTCCAGTCACAGCCTGAACCAGGATGACACAAGCGTGAAATCAGTAAGATGTAATGAAAAAGAGTGCAGCTCCAGAAAAAGCTGCTATTTTAATTCACTCAGTGTAGTCTTCTCCCTTGCACAGGGTTATCAATAGAAGTCCAGCACATTTTCCTTATTCAGCTGCTGGAGCCCAGCACACAGAAACAAAGGAAGTCAAAAAGCTAACGGCTGCTTCTGAACGTTTCCACAAGCAAATGCTCCCTGATTTCACAGTAGTTTTATCACATTCAGAGCTACATTATTTTAAGTAGGGTGAAAATCCATGCTAACCCCATATATGAAAGCATTTATGTGGATCTTTAAAACAGTTAAAACTTCACATTGCCTTAGTGTAACTCGGCAAGGACCCGAACTTAAGCTAAGGCGAATTGACTGTGAAGAATGCACAAGCTGTTTGGTCTAAACCAAGAGCTTGGCTGCATTAAGTTCTGGCCCTAAAGAGGGCCAGACATAGCCCTGGAGCAATCAAGCACCAACGAACTAGTGAAAAAGCACCCTTCTCTATTCTGGGAGAACATCTATACTGGATTGAAGCAGCTGTAACCCATGCTAAGCCAGCATCATTTTAGATTCATGTCCGCAACATGAGATTACAGATATGGATTTCCTAGAAAATCCTGTTCCAGTGCTTGTAGGGGCAATCAAAAGTCAGTGCAACTCCGAATAAAGTATTGTCATTCTGCAAACATTATAGGCTGCATTTTCAGAGAAGCTCTGCCAGGGGTCTGCCACACATACACGTGTGCAAATAATATAAACATATTTGTATGTCTGTGTGTATCAGGGAGAAAAAACATACATACTTATTCTCCACACAAAGGTGGATAAGTTCAGCTTCTTTGGACAAACCATGAAAATCAGAGGAAAAGATCCACAGTCAGGTTACATGGCCCTTAATCACTTTCCTACTGCTTGAAAAATGGTGATTATTTTCGAAATGCAGCCCAAAGAACTGCATTCGGATGCTAAGTCTGTGTGGGTGTATGCACACATACACATTTCCTCCTGGCAATAAGCAGCACTGATTTGTGACTCTAGATTCCTGCAGAGATTGTGTTTATAGTCACAACCTATACAGACAGCACAAGTTCACACCCAAAGAGATTTTATTTAAAAAAAAAAAAAGAACAAGAAAAGAAAAGAAAAAAAAATCCCTCTCTTAGTGCCCCCATACTTGGTGAAATGAGTGCAACTTTTCCCTCCACAACTCCATTTGTGAAACCTACAGCTCAGAGTGCTGGGAACCCCTGGGACTAGAGCTTAACATTCAAGCAAATGGTGGAGTTTCTTATTCTGGTGAATGCCCAGGGCACTGTCAAGCCACCCTTGTCAGCCTTTTTTTCAGTTTCAGAAATGTGTCGTGAAAACAACAAGCCAAAGAGAATTCATGTTATCTTGGAGAACTCCCATGCCGTCAGAAAGCTCTCTGAGTTCTGTATCCACTTGACAGTAAATTAAACAAAAGCAGAGCTTCTGCAGTTTTTTGAGCACCTGTTATAAAGCTAGCCAAGCAGCTCTCCCCACACCAGAGCCTGAACCATCATCTACTCACAGGAGTTTCTAAGCATTAAAAACAAAACAATGAATCTTTTTCAGACATACCTTTTCCCATAAATCTAGAGTGTTTTCCCACAGCATGTTCACTGTTCAAAGCTCTCCTACAAGCAGGACATCGTCTTTATGGTACATAGATGACAGAATAAGACAGCTCACCAGATTGATGACATGAGGTTGAACTGTTGGTGCACCACTGCCCTGAGCTACCAGGAGCTTTTTGCCCAGGGCCCCTACCCTGAGCAAAACCAGATCTCACTGTTATATCTCAAATCCAGCATCACTTTTACAATCTTTCCCACCCATCTCATAACCTCTGCAGATTGCTTTCCAAGTCAGTGCAAGACAGTGGGTTGTGCAAACTTACTACAGCTAAATCAGAAGGTGAAGGAATTAAAAGAACATCCCCAGCCTCCCCCCAGTCTGTTACTGGATTAACAAGAGAGAGAAGTAGCACCTTCCTACATAAGACAGAAGATTTTGAAGTGTGGTAGGAAAAATGCCAGAGAGGAACAGAATCAGATTCCCTGCAGGCTTCAAACGAGATGGGAACAACAGTGTAAAATCAGGCTTACTTCCTTTAGAAGAGTGGACAGCTGAGTCCGAAAGACTGCCCCCTAACAAGGGCAGAGACGTTCAGCATGACAGAAGGCTCAAGCCTAGCAAAGTATTTGCTCAAGAACTTCAGCCAAGAAAGAGGTGGATTTAAACATATCTATTCTGTCCTTTAAACAGTCGCAGGCTTCATCTGTCTCTCCCCTTCTCAACTCACAAATGTGACCAAGAACACTGTATAACAACACTACGTCCTTACAACCAATAAAAGGTCTGTAATCTACCTGCAGAAGTCACGCTGATAGGGGCAGGCACCAAGAACAAAAACCAGGGCTAGAGTTCAGAAGAGGGATTGGACAGTGTCATGGTACTGAATTATTATTTTTTTGAGTTACGCAAGCTAGCATAAGTGCAGTGACCAAGACGCACACCTCCCAGAGCAAGCTGATCATTTGTAGGGTGTCACATCCAACTGCCTCCCAAGGACTGAGCACGGGAAGGGAAGGCAGAAGAGCTTCTTCATTAAACCAAAAGCACAGGAACAATGGGACCGTAGGAAGCCCTGCAGCCCATCCCTTGTCCCAAGGCAGGATCAGCTGTGACTTATCAGCACTGACAGACATTAACTCAGAGAGCTTCAGGAGGCCTCCATTAACAGCGGAGGCTCAACAACCTCCCAGGCAATCCACTCCAGTGCTCCACTGCTCTCAGAAACAAGGTCTGTACAGAGGTAATTTCTTAGGCCAATGATCTTCCCATAATTAAGTCTTCTCTGTCCTGAAGCACTAGATGCTATCCGCTGACTCTGAGCATTGAAAATCAATAATACAAGTTTATTTAGCTACATCCTTCCGGGGCCCTTGTAGAGCAAACACTCATCCCACTGCAACAGGCAGCTGCAGAACTCAAGCACTGCTGTTCAGTTGGGGGGGTGGAGCACCTAATCTTCAATAATAGGTTTTGACACTGGGATTTTCAACTAAACACAGGCATAGGGCAGTGAGTAGCAGACTCATAAGAAGATGAGTCTCCCAGAGGACCCTCAGACATGCAAAGTAAAAAATTAGAGGAGCTTTTACACAATCAGACCCTGAAGGGTACAGCGTCTGAACCGGCTTGGGACAAAGGCTGGATGTCCAAGGGCTACACAGCTCTCCTCTGCTGGCAGGTCCAGTCACAGGGTGCACCACACGCCCTTCATTCCCCTCAGGAAAGTGATCCCTCTTGTGTTCTCAAGGCAAAATCTCAGAGAGGACTAATTTGCAAGTTTCATCTAGTCTGATGCATTCATTGACTTCACAAGACCTCTCTGTGCTCTACCCCCAGAGCTCTATTTCTGCACCACAGGAGGCTGTTTGATGCACAGTTTGGCATTTTTGCTGAAACCCAGAGGACAAAGAATATATCTTTATTGCAGCCCTGGCTTCCTGGCTCTCATTTGCCTTTAAAGCAGTTGTTAGCAAGGAGCTAAGTTTAGGAACAGAAGGCACATGCCTTCTGGCAGCTGCCTGTACTTGAACAAAAGGACCTGGAGAGAAACTCACACCCATTTCTTCACAGCAAAAAGAAAGGCTCGCCCCCTGATTACAGCAAAAGCCAACAAGAATTAGTACTTTACCAACACATCTCTTGTCTTATTCAGAGCAGAGGCAGCAGAGGGCTTGGCAGAGAGGAGAGTGCCTTAAGAACACTGATTTTCTTTGATACTGTGGTGAAATTATGAAGGCTAAGTCTTCACTGCAACCCAAAGGCACATCATGCCCTAAATAAGCAACGAATAAATGCAGCGGGGAGATGAAGACACCAGGTTCAAGGCACGATCTCAAGAGCAACACAGTTCAGTTTTAAAACTGCATATCCATAGTCCTGAAGAGTGAAGGAAGAGGAGCAAAAGAGGTGAGAAGGCAGGAAAGAATAACATGCTGAGCTGTCTATTGCCCCAGCTTCTAGCTGAAGCAGCTTCAGTTGCTCCTAGAATCTACATTCAAGAGGTACATGGTGTAGTTGGATCCCAATCACACTACACAGTACCTTTGCTGGGACTGCTTCTACAACTCCACAGCACATCCTTAGCAAATCTAGTCTGCCAAGATCTCCATTGATGGAAGAGGAGCACTATTAACTATTAGATTTAAAAACTGACTTTCAATGAGCAGAGGAGGAAAAAAAAAAACCACCAGTGAAAAAGCCACAAATATTTGCACAGATTAAAAATTTGTTTCCTTCCCAGGAGAGGGGAATCTGACTGTGGGGATATAAGACTAAAGCATGCAGCTGTAACCACTCATTAGTACATTGGCCCCTACCAGCTCGTTGTTACATTCAGTCCCTTTGTTTCTTGTATCAACCTGCTGACTCGTTTAAACATCTTTTTTTCTAAAAAAAAAACCAAAAACCCACAAACAAACAAAGTCAACATACTATACATTGGAATAACTAGCAACACCAACTCTCAATTTTGTCTGCCAACTTCTAGACATTACAACAGGTTTAAAGTTAAATAATAAGGAATGATATAAGATCTTCAAGGACAGATTTAAAATGCAAGATAACAACATGGACTAGACAAGCAGCATGCAAAAAACTGTCAGGGTCTCCAAAAGCAGCTAGCAGCATCACACCCTTTAGCCCTTCCCTCCACACAGGAGCAGGGTGTGTATACAGAACATCCCATGACTGCATAGCAGCTCTCCCTCCCCAAAAGCAGATCAGCCAAGGAGATAAAAACATATACTACAGCCAGGCAGCTGCACTGTTACCAAAATCAGCACACCTTGATGGACTGTTTAGAGCCCCAGATTCCTTCACCCTTCTAAGAACAATCAGCCAGAGCCATCCAGTGTCCCTTAACGAGGTGTTTCATAGCCCCTTTCAGAAGGCTCCCCTTGCTGCTGGACACTGCCATGCCCACCTTATGGTTACGAGAAACCATAACCAGGTTAATGAGGAAAGCGCTGGGAGTCAGCAGGTACAGATTGTCACTACAATGCCACCCTTACGCATGCATGCAATAGAGCTTTTAGTTAATGCAATCCACATTTGGCAAGAACTCTAATTGCTTTGAAATTACTCCATCTTAATCCTTATCCCCAATAGTCTTCCTCAGAGCTGCAAGTTCCTTGCTTCTTTCCTACAAAAAGCTGGAGGTTTTCCCCTTCTCTCACAGCCCTCCAGCTTTTATCTTGTTATTAAAGGGAAAAGCAGAATGCTATAGTAAACTCAAAACTCACTCATTCCCTTCCTCTGAGGTCTTTCTGGGTGATGGTCTTCTCTTCAGCTGCCATAAGCCTCTTTTACAACTGCAACTCCTTGTAGACAAAAGGATTTCAGGTGCATCACACCTGGCTACCCCAAGATTGATGGGAGGGAAGAAAAGACAATGATTATAAAAAGCACAATGTAACCCTTTGAGAAGTAAACATCTTGCACCGTAAAGGGAAAAAGAAGAAGAAGAAGAAAAAAAAAAGAAAAAAAAAAAAGCTAATCCATACCCTGGAACAGCATTTCAGCTGCCTTCAGAATAAGCTGATAAAATGTTTTTGTGGGGAAATAACACGCAGAGAGCAAGGTCAACCCAAATCTCACCAGCTGTAACTCCACTTTGGATTATTTCAGCAAGTTTGGTGTCAGCCCAACCAGAATGGCACTAAAACAGCCTCTCCAAAAACTGCTGACTTGTCTCAGGAACAGCACAGCCAGCAGGAGCAGGGAGGTGATCGTCCCCCTGTACTCTGCTCTGGCGAGGCCGCACCTTGAGTGCTGTGTTCAGTTTTGGGCCCCTCAGCACAAGAAGGACATCGAGGCCCTGGAGCGTACCCAGAGAAGGGCTGTGAGGCTGGTGAAGGAGCACAAGTCCTGTGAGGAGCGGCTGAGGGAACTGGGGGCGTTTAGTCTGGAGAAGAAGAGGCTCAGGGGAGACCTTATTGCTCTGTACAGCTACCTGAAAGGAAGGTGTGGGGAGCTGGGGGTCAGCCTCTTCTCACAGATAACTAGTAATAGGACTAGAGGGAATGGCCTCAAGTTGTGCCAGGGGAGGTTCAGGTTAAATTAAGAGACATTTCTTCTCAGAAAGAGCAGTCAGGCATTGGGACAGGTTGCCCGCGGACGTGGTGGAGTCACCATCCCTGGGGGCGTTTAAGGAAAGGTTGGACCTGGTGCTTAGGGACGTGGGTTAGTGGGGAAATTGATGGTAGGGGTGTGGTTAGACCAGATGATCTTGGAGGGCTTTTCCAGCTTTAATGACTCTACAATTAACAGCATCACAGCATTGCCTGGGGGGGGCAGCACCCACCCCAACAGCCACCCCATAGCGCTGTTTCCCCAAAACACCCCCACGCTCCCCCAGCACCAAAGCCCCCCTGAGGGGGGGGGGGTCAGCAGGCACGGAGGAGGTGGCCATCAGCCCTTTAAGCTCAGCCCCCCCAAACCCCCGCTCCCTCCTCCCCTTCCTGCGGGCGGTGCCGCCGCTTTTAGGGCCGCCCCGCGGCGGCTGCCGGAGCCGGCCGAGCAGCGCGGGCACGGGGCGGCGGCAGCGCCATGTCCTGAGGGGAGGAAGAAGAAGAGGAGGAGGCGGCGGCGGCGGCCGGCGGCTTAGAGTCCCCACCACGGAGGGGTCGGTGGAGCAGCGGGCCAAGGGCCGGGCCCCCATGAAGGAGAAGGAGGCCGGGGCGGAGCGGGGCAAGCCCGCCACCTACACCGGGGACAAGAAGGCGCGCATGGCGGCCAAAACCAACAAGAAGTGGGTGCGCCTGGCCACCGTGCTGGCCTACGTGCTGTCCGTCTCGCTGGCCGCCATCGTCCTCGCCGTCTACTACAGCCTCATCTGGCAGCCGGTGCGCGGCGGCGCCGGCCCCGCCGCCAACTCCTCCTCGCAGCCCCACGCTTCCCCGCCGCCCAGCTCCGGCCCCGGCTCCGCCGCCCCGCGGCCTCTCGCGGCCACGCAGGAGGCAGCGGCGCGGGGCGGCCTCGCCCAGGCGGGGGGAGGCCTGGAGGAGCCACCGCCACCCCCGACCGATGCTGCTGCTGCTGCTTCTGCCGCCCCCACGTCGCCTCCTGCCGGCCCTGCCAAGGACCCCGCGTTGCCGCCGGGGTCGCACGGAGGCGGCGCCCCCCCCTGAGGAGCCCCCGCCGAGGCTGCCCGGGGTGGGGGCGCTGGAGGCTGACCGCTGGAGGACGGTGGCTGCGGGACATCCTTCTCTCCCCCCTCCCCGAAATTGGTCCTCCGAAGATGGTGGGGGGGGGGGGTTCGTGGCTTCGTTCTGGGCTGGCTTCTCCCTCCGAACCCGCGTTGGACTCGCGCGCTGCTGGCGCCCGGCTGTTACCGTGAGAGGATGCCGGTGGTGCCCGAAGTCTGTCGCTGTTGGCAGGACCAGCCGGGAACAAAATGGTTTTAGAGGCTGTAACCCGTTGTTTAAGTACCAAGTTTTGTTTAGCCAATGAGCATAAACTTATTTAAAAAGATGTGAAGAGGTAAATTGACTTGTTTACTATATTAAAATATTTTCCCAATATGAAAGTCTCTGTAACACAGCATGTTCTCTTTGGCGATGGGCTGGGGGGGGAGGATGGGGATGAGTGGAAGGACTCTGGGTAGCAAAAACGACTTGCCTGCTGCGACGGGCAGCTCTGACATACCGTGTTGTTGCTTTTATTTGTCGTTGGTCTCCTTAGGAGAAACCTCCGCGTGTGCCCAGCTCCCGCCAGTCGCAGCGTTGGTGATGAGAGAAGGTCTGAGCTTTCCCAATGGGAGCAGGTGGGCGCTGGTGGTGCGAGGTGCCCGGTGCCCTGAGTGGGCTGGCTGGGCTTGCAGGCTGGGCATGGCACCTCGCTGGCACCCCAGGGCCAACAGGAGGTAGGTCTGTGCTAGCCTGCCATGCGCTGAGCAGGCTTTACTCAGAACATGATGTTTGCCTGCTGTGTAGCCTTCAAGGGTGATCTGCCTGGCTCTGCTCATTGATGATGGGTGCCAAAGAGTGATGTTTAATGGCTGTAGGATGTGGGCTCTCAGCTAGGAAGCTGCCAGACCTGTGTCATGCCGAGCAGCTGCTCTTCAGATTGATGGTTTTGGTTGAATGAGTTAACTGTTAGACTGCCAAGCTATTCAGTGTCCCTGTGAAATGATCCTTGGAGCTCAGATTGCCTCTGCTGAGGATGAAAACTGTGCTCTGATGTGTTGTATTTCAGTTGTACAAATCACATAGGTACTGTAAAATATACGTCACTCTTGTTTTATTTGAGCTGAGGGTGCAAATTGCTGCTAAATCAGTATGCTGTGGACCTGTGGTGGTGCTAGACCTGCTTCAGTGGCTTTGGTGTGATTTTTCCACCTTTATACAGCTTTTTGGACAGCATGCAGGCAAGCCTGTACGCTGTTACTCTGCTAAAAAAGGAGACTAGCTGGTAAGAAGGAAAAAAGATCATGCTTAAGTCATTTTAAACAAAAGTGCATGTGTGATCATTGCCACCTTTCTGCGGGGCAAGTAGAAGTAAGCAAGAAGCGGTGCAGGAGCTGAAAAGTCCCAAGCTGCTGCTGTATCAGGTGGCTGCCCTTCCACACTGCAACCTCCAGAGCTGCTTGTAAGCTCTTCCTATTTATCCACTGTAGTGGCAGGACTCTGTTTTGTGGCTGTGTCCAGATGGTTGGTTGGGTTTAGCCCCATGCGTGTTCATTCTGTAGCAGTGAGTGACTTTGTTCCCTTGGCAGTTTGGTCTGTGACATACTGATACCTGCTCATAGGGCTGCAGCATGCATGCAGTGGCTCTGGCTCCTGGTGATGATGCTGTTTGCTGTCTTCCATATCTACATCTGGTGGTAGAGTCCAAGGCTTACTGCAGCTCCCTAAGAGGGGAATGGGCAAAGCAGAAACAAAGCAGGTGCCAGTTGAATTTAGTCTGTTTCTTGGCTCTAGTACTAAATGCAGAACCAGTTGGGAAGCGTCTCTGGAAGGGAGCTTGTGTTTAATTGTTAAAACTGTCTTTAAAGATACAGCTGGGTGGAATTATACAGAGACAAGGATTTCTCTGGTGCTGGTGTGCAGCTCAGAACTGGTGAGTCTGTAGTGGCTCTGAACAGTGCATCTGATGTACAGTGGATGTACGTAGACTCTGGCATTTTTCCTCTTGCTCTCAGAAGACTAATGGGGCATGGCTGCCTAGAGCAGATGGAAGAGGAAGTGAATTGAATTAAATGGGCTGCATTGCCCTCTTCCAACCTGTCATGTGTAACTGTGGAGGGATGCCTTGTATTCAGGAGCTGTAACAACTTAAAGCTCTTCACCTGGTTTGTGGTTTTGGTGGCAGAGGATCTGCAGGACAGTGGGGTTGTGTTCAGATCTGCTTTTTAGAGGGAATAGACCCACTGGTGATTTTTGCCTCCCTTTCTGGTGCTGAAAATAGTTGGTTAGCCAGAATTAAGAGGGCTGCGGTTGTTCTCTTTCCTCTATGAAAGTGCAGGCTTGAGTTTCCAGGCTGCTTCTGTATCTTCTCTGCTGACAAATTGTGATTTAAGTGAAACACTTATTCCTGTACCTGTTACAACTGGCTGTGGAGCATCCTGTTACTTCACAACTGCTGTACCAGGTGTGCAAGGGGAAATTTTGGCTTGTAAAGGTACAGAATGATTTCAAACTGCTGGCCTAATTAATGGCTAGGAAGATTTTGTAATTTGAACAGTGTTTTGGAAAGCCCTTCTGGACCTAAGCTTTTCAGCTCAAATCTCTTCTATGTCCTTTTCCCAGCTGGGAATTGAAGTCCTCAGGAGGACATTATGCTGTTGTCTGCCTTCAATGAGCCCATAGTTGTGCTTGTTTATACTCTTCACGGCAGACTGTCCAAGAAATCGGTGGCTAAGTGCACTTTATAAGTACTTTTAGTAATCAAAATGGCTTGTCTGGATTGGTTTCTATGTGTAAGTTAATCCCTAGTACCCTGAATTTTTAAAATATTTTTGGGGGAAGGTAGGTTGGCTGCAAGAGATAACAGCTGGATTGTCATTCAGTGCTGTGAGTTCTTGCATTAGGTCGCAGTTGTACTGAAACAGTCATCTGCAACTTGAACACACTTTTAGTGCCATGAAGTGGTGCAGTCACCAGTCTTGGCTAAACCTGAAATTTAAGAAGCCAGACCATGTTGTTATCTGTTGCATTATATTGGTCTCTCCCTTTATTGCTTCTGTTGGTAGGACTGGGGGAAGTCACTGAAGTAGGTAAGTGTTTCTCTAACCACTGTAATTGCATCAGGTGAGATAAGGCACAGGCTTTTATGTTGTTTCCTAGATAGAAATCACTAACATTGCAATTTGTGATGTTATTTCCTTGGAATTGTTGGCAAGACTGATCCCTTTCCACAAATGCTGTCCTGTGTGTTCCTTGCCAGCAGAACTGTGTCTGTTTCCAGTGTGTGCGCAGATCTGTGAAAGGGAGCTGTCTGAAAGGCAGTTTGGATGAAGGTAAGTCAAATGCCCAGCGTTGAATCTTAGGCCCTTTCCTTGAGGGAGTATAAGGATGTTAACAGGAGCATCAAAGCCTCTCACTATGGGATGTTCCTGTAAAGGAACGATGGTTCTAAGGATATGGCAGGACTAGTGATATCTACTCATTTTTTTTTTTGCCCTTGAGCTTTTTATTGATTAAAAGCACTAATGATTCTGTAATGCCAACTTCTCCGCAGCAGTTTAAGTTTTGGGTTCATTGTTCAGGGTATGAATCCCAGATTTTTGTTCTTTAAGCCTTGAAAAGTTTGCGGCACAGTAGTCACTGCATATTTGTGCTTCAGGTGCAGCGTGGTTCTGAACTGCACTGACACAATACATCATTGTCAAGTGTCAGTAGAAAGTAAATGACACAGTAGCTTTAATATTCCAATTCCTAGTCACAGTAATTGCTTAAGAGGATGGAGGAAAAAAAGACCAGGTCATGTTCTATTTTTCCTTTCTGGCTGAGAAGGGTCTCACAAGCGAGGAATCAGACTTCATGTGAGAAAACTAAACTAATACCCTCTAGCACCTGTGCTACGCTGCATCTGCTTAGATCCTCACAGAAGGACTTAAACTGCAAGCCGAGTCAAAAGGAAGTGCTGCCTAAAAGGAGCAACAGGTGAAGAGTTAGTTAATGATGTCCAGTCAAAGGTGCCTCTAGATCAGAGGATATCTTTAAAGCTTCTGTTTTTTTCCTTGTGTGTAGATGCCTTTGGGCTTACACCTATCTGTTGACATACAATACTTGCCCATCTGTCTGTGCATGCTAGTCTTGTCCCATTGAGTTCAATTTGTTCATGGAGCGCGTTGATATAACTCGCGTGCAGAGGAACCAGAAGGAAGGGAAATAGCTGGAAAAAAGTTACTGGAGCATGTGATGTGCTCCAGCAGCTGGCTCACATTTTCACCTTTTAAAAGCTACCTTTTCCCCCAGCATATCTTCTTGCTTGGTCTCAGCAGACATAATGGGAATCAGATTAATCTCAGATTTTTAGGACTGGGCTGTAGTTCTCAGAAGGAAGGTGTTGCATTTTTACTCCAGATTTTGGCTTAATTCATTAGTGTGGCTGAAAAGCAATCCTGTGGTGTAGTGTTGATAATAAAATCAGTGGCTGTCTCTGAGCATCATGGATCTCCTTCAGAGAAGCCTAAATTAATTTCAGTGGGCCAATGGAGAGTGTTACACGTGTCTGTGTGTGTGTTACCAGTGACTGGCTGTGAGTCCTGGGAGGAGCTGGTGTGAGCAGAGAAGAGAATGATACGAGGAAGTCACTTCAGAGCTGGAACGTAAAGCAAAGGAGGTCAAGTTTGACTTCTGGCTATTCCGTATGTCTTTGGAGGCAGTGAGCTTTGGGAACACCTCATTTCTGGTTAGCTGCTGTGTTGCTGCACTAAATTGGTGTGCTCAGGGAATGGCTGCAGGCTTCCCAGTGCGTTCACTTTGCCTGCCAGCAACTGTGGGAGCGTGTGAGGCTGTGAACTGGTTGAGCTATTGTTGTACCTTGCCAAAGGAAGGCAGCAGGCGGTATTTTAACTTCACAGCAATGCTCTACTCTGCTCTCTATCTCTAATTGACTTAAAGCTTTCATTGTAACTAAGAAAGCACTAACTACTGTATTACATACTTCAAATACAAAAACTTCTCAGTAAATGCCAGCTTAGCTTCAGGCTCCTATGCTGTTTGCATCTGGAGGGGAATTGGTGTGGAAAATTTGTGAATGTTTCTGTTCTTTCTACTTTTAGCCTCTCTTTATAGGGCTTTACTTGTTCTTAGGAATTTGTGTGGTATCCTTCTGCCATAGCATTAGATTTGTTGAAATAGGGAATGGAGAGCCAGAACTGCTGTCAAGATTTTCTCTTGTTGCCTCCTGCAGTAATTGGCCTTGTAAAGCTCTGGAAAATGAAGTACTTCCAACCTTGTCCAGATGTGTTTTTGTCCTTAGGATGAGTTTAATCATCTCTTTAAATCAAGAATTGATTTCCTAGTCTGAAATCAATTTTGCTACAGAGTTGCTGCATTGAAACTGATGGTAAATTTTGCCAACTAGCAGTATCTCAGTGGCAAACCGCTCCTTTGGTTTAAAGAAAAAGGCGTTTTCTGTGTGATAGTTGCTGCTGTTTTCCTGTTCTTAAGAATAATTAAGAGTGAACTTAACAAAACCCCTGAGCTACCAAGCACTGCTGGGAGGGAACAGGTGTCTCCATAGGCAGATCATTTTGCACTCTATAAGCTGCTGTTGCATTTGCTTGCAAGAAAGGTGAAGTTACAATGAGACAGCTTTGACACCTGTGGAAAAGCAAGCCTTGTGTTTTGAGGCAGGTTGTCATCATTACAGCGAGCCTGCTGGGTGGGTTGACTTAGCCAGGCCAGGAGGTGAGTCCTTTCCTAAGGGCTTAGTGATCCAAATTGGAGCTCTTACCCTGCAAATGCTACAAATTCTGTTCACATGTAGAAAAAGCCCTGAATATAGGGCTGAGAAACACTAAGAAACTGGAACTTTTTCTCATAATTTTTATTTAATATAAATAACACCTCTACATCAGATTTTTCAACTCTTCAATCTTTTCTCTCACTGTAAAGAAGAAATAGCTAGCCACACCTTTTTCGTTTTTTCTGAAAAATTCCAATCCAGGCACCATCCAAAGTGCGTTCAAGCAGGCTGTTGGTAAGCAAGAAGAAATTATGCTGAGGACAGGCACCATCTGCACAGCACAATCCACAGAGCTTGGTACAGACTTGATCCTTCCCAGGCATCATGAAGTGCAAAGTTGCTTGGATTTATGAGGGGTAGAGGGGAAAGAGGGGGGACGGAGGGCAAAGTGTCAGTTTTTCCTTTGAAAGAGGAAAGCTGTTCCTATATCTTATGTCAATAAGATAAAGTATAGCAACAATTGAAGTTGCATTTTTATCTCTACAACTAAGTCCTGGGCCAGAGGCAATGTAAAAGTTGCTTTCTATTGCTTGATTGCTGCTGGAGTGCAACAACAAGCTCTTCATCAGAGAATATTCTGTGTGTGGACTGAGGCAAGATGGCAGTGATTCTGACTGGATCAAGATTGAGGTCAGTGAGCTGTTTTCATCTTAAATAAATAAATAAGCAAGTGTTCGAGCCAGTTGGTTGAGGAAAACCAGCCTTTAAGTGATGGAGAATTTCCAGGACCTGGAGCAGTCTTATAATCTGGTTTGCATCTATCTGTTCTCTTATCTGTTGGATAAGTCCAAATAAACCCAGTCTGGGCTTGGGTGGGGGAAGGTGTTCCTACTAATAAAACATGAAAGCTGCATACCCTGTTTCTTGCTAATGCCTGGTTTGAAGCCAGTGAACTCTCCTGAATTTGGCACACAGAGGAAGTTCCCAGGGTTGTCTTCCATGAGATAGGTATTGTGGATCCAAGTTACGTAGAATAGCGAAGTGTTTATATGTGCAAATATTAGTTTATTAAAACAGCATACAGTATTTCAGTCCACACATGCCAACTCCATCACCAAGGCAGTCTGTCATTTTGGTTAGCCAATGCATCTTGCAGTGACATTCAATAAATCTCCATGAATAAGTATCTGCACATACATTTACTCCTGAAACTGCTTCAAGTTTTAGGGCAGTGCTTCTTAATGAGGATGATAGCCTTGCTTGTTTTGTCATTTAGAAGTCAGGAATTATGTTATTCCTTGTGCCAGCTTTCTGCCTTCTTAATGGGCAGGCACATTTCAGCTAGATTCTACTTTGCTGTCAGTCTTTCATCTGCTTGTAATTCTAAACAGCTGGGATTTTTGCTCATTTATGCTGTAGATGCTCATTCAGTTCCTTGATTTGAAAGGCACCTTTTAAGGCCAGGACAAAAGGTATCCTTGGCAGCTTCCAGGGGAACTGTTACCCTCTTACTTGTGCACAAGGCTACGAAAGGCACAACCAGGAAGGTGAAAGCAGTTGACAGGAAGCCTTGACTTTCAGCTCCAATTCGGCTGGGGTCCTGTTGCCAGCTCCTTCCTTGCAGCAGGGTATTAAGGAAAGTTACTGCGTTTGTGCTGCCCTCCTCCTTGCTGCAGGCATCTCCAGTTAGTGTAGCCTTTGCGCTTCCCAGCCTTAAGCAGCAGGCTCAGTGCTTTGCCAAGCTGCGTACGTACCTGCTCAATGCAGCAGCCACTTTACTTAGAAAAAAGCATGTTCCTGACGTGCTCATTCAGCCTCTGCTGCTTCTGCCCTACCCTATCTAACAGGAGGAGAAAGGTGACCTTGGAAAGGATGAGATGCTGTGGCTGCCGTGTGCTTGTCGAAAGCACCCCAAGAAGGTTCTGTCCCCTCTGTGCCCACGACCTGTGCAACTACCGTACATCTCTGCCACCACTTCAACCACGTACAAACCCCTACTACAACAGCTGCCCTGAACTCTACTTCTTCACCCACCTACTGCACTACAACATAGCACCTCTCACCCTGTCTCCTAATGCTCTGCTTTGTCGCTTGTCCCAACGCAACCACTGGGGAGAGCTCACCCAACCCCTGCTGTCCTCCGGGCACACACGGTTCCCTGTTAGCCTTGGGGAGGGAATGGGTGGGCTGCCCAGAAAGCTGAATCTTAACTTTAAACTGAATTAGTTATTAAATAAAATAAAGTGCATCCAGTAGACATTTCATTGGCTTGCCACACAGCTGCAATATAGGCAAAACAAATACCAAAGAAAAGTGTAGGGAGTGTGTGTAGCCTTTCCTGTCCTTTGGCATCAGGATAGGAAGGGCTGATGCTGAAACTGAGTGGGGAAGGGTGAAGGGGGGACCCTGTCTGTGGTGAATGAAGGGCGCGGGGCAGGTGCTGAAAGCTGATTTCATAGAAGGTCAGAGTGAGGACAAGGCTGTGCTCCTCTTCTCTTCTCATCCACCACCTTCAGCACGTTATCCTGGTGAAACAAGAGCAGAGACAGTAGCAGGATTATCAGCCTTTAGGGAACCGCTGAGCAGTAAATTAAAAGTGTCTGCTGAGCTTCAATGTGACCTTCCTGCATGGCTGGGGCTGCTTGGGGGGTCCCAGCATCGCATAACCCAGATACCGACCTGCCAAGTGTGATGGGAGCAACCCAGGGGATGCACCAAATGTGTGAGCCTGCATGAAATGTGTTCCCACTCCTCTGGGCTACATAAGACTACTTTATTTTCTCCTTTTGGCGTAAGGATGCTATTTTTTGTATGTTTTTGTGTGTGCTTGTATAGCACCGGAGCCCCAAGAGGAGGGACTGATTTTGGGTAGGAGTCCGTGGCCCACTCTTGTGAAACCTGGCCTGGGGATGCAGCATTTGTTTTCACAGGAAGGGGAATGAGCTTTTCTCTAGTGAAAATACTAACCTGTGATGAGACTGTTGTTCTGTAGCTGTCTCTAGAGCTAGATACATTGATTTTAATTAGGAAAGACAGACTACTTTTCCTCTGGTTGCCAGATGCTTGCGTGCTACTCAGAATTGCTGAGTTGGCATTTGCCTGCATCCATGTTTAAATCCACAGGTCTGCCTTTTGCTGACGTAGAGTTCAACACCCAGAGCTCACAAGATAGGATAGAGGGGGAACATAAAAGGAAAAACAGATGAAATACCATGAAGGCAGGAGTAGCTTGGCTCACATAAAAGGGAAGATCCAAAGAAACCATTTAACGACACAACCACAGATATCTGATAAGAAACCACAAAGAAATGATGCCCAAGGTACTGAAATAATCGATGCTATGTGCGGTTGAAAGAAGAGTCTAAGGCTGTTTCTGGAGATGTTTTTTATTGGCCTGTACATGTGCAGTGGATGGGGCTGGCTGTATCTTGCTGCTGAGGGGTTGCTCAGTGCTGCAGGAGCAGCACGCTTCAGGACATTATTGGGAAGGGGCAGGAAGCAGATTTTAGAGTTGCGCTTCATGGCTTGAATGTTATAATCTGTTTTACAAGTCTGAACTGACTCCAGAGCTAGCTCTGTTTATTGTTAATCTATTTTGCTATTAGTGGTTCCAAAAGTCTTGTTGACATCCCTGTGCTATTTAGCGTTGGTGGGCAAGTCTCTTCCCTGTTTTGCAGCATTACCCTTTCGATACAGGCACCTTGTTTCTGTGCATGAGTGAGTCTTTACAGCCAAGACACTGGTGGGCTTTAAAGTCATTACTTTTTTTAGCAGCGAGGCACAGTAATTAGCATTTCTCTCATTTTACGCTGTATCTTCCTTTCCATGCGTAACTGAAGGGCTGGTCGGGGACTTGGCGAGCTCTGTGCTGGTACAACATCCCCGTGGCTGGCATTACTCTTTGTGACTCAGGGCTCGGGAGAGCCATGCGGCCGTGGGCTGCCTCTGCCATCAGCAGCAAGGGGACGCAGAGCCAAATTTGTGTGTCACCATCACACGAGAGCATTAAATGCGGACTGTTGGCAGTCTGTCTCAAAAGCCCCAGGCGTTCCCCAACCTGACAAAGCCTGGCTGGACGTGGGAAGTCGCTGGGATGACTTTCATAGCCAAGCCAACAACAGGTTACTGTAGGACCTACCGGTTACATCTCATGTCATGGGGCGAGATGCACCTGAACACTGTGGCTGAAAGTAGCTGAAGAAGTCCGGCACTTTAGGCCCTCCTTCCATCAGCTGAGATTGGCACTATCCATCCTCTGCGTGGGCTGGGAGACGTAATTTTGTTTGATCTGTCCCAGGGCAGGTCCACAGTTCTCACAGTTTTGTTCTTAGTGGACCACTCGGAGAGTCAGTCTTGTGAAATATCACGTGGCAAACTCAGACGTGTTGTGTAAGGACCATCTGTTAGACATCGCTACACCAGATTTCCTCGCTTGGCTTTTTTTTAAGTGGATATATAGCTGATGTTTCAGCATATGCTGAAAGGCCACAAAAAGGATTGGTAAGATCATGAGGCGTGTTCTTCTTCCTAGCACAGGCCATACAGCATCCCTGACTTAATTCTAATTTGAACTAGAACCATTTTTTTTTAAAGTGAAGAAAAATTCCTAATTCTTTCTAGATTCGCCTCTGGTAGAAAACTTATCACGGCAACCCTTGATGAGCTTAAATATGTAAAGACAGATTTTGGTGGAGATTCCTGCTGGAGTGGTTTGGGGTACTGTCACTCTCCACAGTCTGTGTGTTCCTTCTCAACGACAGAGCTGGCAGAAAGGAAGACGCAGACCACAATGTGGTGTAGTTATCTCTCCCTCCTTTTCATCTGGGGTTTACATTAAGAGGGTTGATGCAGGCATCTGAGGTATGGGCACGTGCTCCCTTCTGTCTGCTCTGCGATAACAGAGACAAACCAAAGACGAGGCAGAAGCTCTTGAAAGGTGCTGGAGAGATTTAGGAGTAAAGCTCCCACATTTCTGGGCAGGATGCGTACACTGATTCTGGTGGGTACCAGTGAAAGCACAGTGCTTTCACAGCGGTGACCAGCATTTACAGGAACATACACAACTTTGTCGCCAAATTCATCCTGTTGATGTCACAAGCACCACATTGCCTAATCCCTGCCAGAAACACGCTGGCCAAGCCAGCCTTGCAGGTGACGAGTCCCTGCCGCAGACATGGCACTCTTCAAATCCTCTGACAGGTAGTAACTTTTGTCTCATTTCTGCATATTTATCCACAGACTTCTTCATTACATTGATTCTTGCGCCTAATTATGTTCAGGCTGGAATGGCCTTTTCCTTCACTGGTGTTTACTACCCCGCTCTGCCTTCATTTTGCTAGACTAAACAACCATTCCCTGAGTATCCCTGCAGTCCCTCCCCGTGTTCCTTCTGTCCAAGTTCATTCCTCTTGAACCATTCTCACATACAACACTTGAAAACTCAGGGATTATTTTCCCATATCGTGCCACTGGAAGGACTTTCTGTAATTCCAGAGGAATGAAGATAACTGCTCCAAGTCTTGTATTAAGCCGCAGCACTCCCTGATCCTGCGTGAGATCTAAGCTCTCCCCTTTGGTGGCGTGTGGTGCTAGGACGTGCTCGGGGAAATTGAAATGCTGTGGCATGATGGTGGGCTCCCCACAGCACTGGGGGGCTGCGAGGAAGAACCAGCGAGACCAACGCTACTCGAGTCAAGCCCTTGAGACCTCAGCCTGCTAGATCCCAGGCCAGTGTCCGAGTCACACAAGATGCTATCTTCTCACCTCGTGAACCTTGAGGAAACCTTCGGCAGCTCCAGGACTGCCTTGCGAGGCGTTGGTTTCTGCTTGTGGGGTGTCCTGCGCCAACCTTTAGCGCTGGTTTGCAGCAGAAAGCTGGCCTCTCCCGACCCCTGGATCCTGCCGTACACAGGCCCTGCCTGCCCCACTCCTCTTTACGTCAGCCGGAGCTGCAAGGTCAGATCCCTGGAGCTGCTCTGGAAATTTACCCCCAGCTGCATTTTCTCTAAAGATGTTAAGATTAATTTTCTCAAGAGAATTCAGGGAAAAGCTTCTGTGGTTTTTTGTGTATCGTTTACTTCTCTGGGACTTGCTGGACATTCTCCAGGGATTCCAAGCCTGTACTTTGGGTAAATATTTACTCCTTGTTATTTGAAGCAAAGGATGAAAGCCCCACCACACACTCTGCGCAGCATCTCCAACTGGTTTGAAGGTGCAGGAGATTTTTAGTGCCATAAATAGACATTAACAGTGGAAGCTGTGAAATCCACATGGTGGCTGCTTGCTGCAAGGAGCTGCTGCTCTGCAGAACTGGGTGAGCAGCACTTGTAGTGGGGAGTGAAATCTGGATGGGTACTGCTGCTACAGACACTGGCTGTGCTTTGTGCTGTGAGAGATCCTGACATCAGGTGAAGTGACCTGGTACAGTTTTTTTGTTTTTGTTTTTGTTTTTTTACTTGATGGAAATTCCACAATATAACCCCTTAATGGAATGGATATTTTTACATTCCTTTTGGGGTCGATAGGTTTTGTTTTGCAAAACCATCCCATCTGTTTCTAGGCTGATTTTTCAAAAGTCACACCGTAACAAAACTGAATTACTAGCATAAATTTAAAATTTTCTGTTCTGGAAAGGTTTAATGAAAGCTCCAGTTTGGGTTTTACGAAATTCAAAATGTTGAGGAAGACACATTTCTGGTATTTGTCAAATCTGCATTTTCTCAGTGAGATTATTATTTTTTTTTCTGTGAAGTTACCTATCGCCTCCTAGCAGGATTTTGTTAATCAGCCTGATAACCCACGCCAGTGCATCCTTCCAGATGCTTCTCCTTAAGGATGGTCAAATCTCATGTGGTCCCAGTTACATTAATCACTGTTTTGCTGTGAACCCTCTATGCTCCACAACAACAGCCATTCAGACTGTATCACCTGGACTGTCATCACAAGTTTCATGTTTTCTGCCAGGCACTTCAGGTCCCAGTATAACGTCAGCTGGTTACATGAACTCAGTAAAGGTTTCTGGATGGGACATGCCTGGATTTACAAAGACAGAGCCGCTCGGCACCTCCTGGAGATACAACAACCCATTCACCTTGCCACGTGAAGTCCTTCATCTACAGGGAAATTGTGTTAGTGTTGTTCATGCATCACAGAGTGAAAAACACCCCCCTTTGCTCTGCTGCAAAGGGATAATCTTGTAATTTTGTTGGTCTGACATCAGATCAATACGATTAGGCATGGGCATCTGCAATTTGGTGTATGCGTAAATTGTTAAAAACTCAGCATGCGCCACCAGCCCACAGCTTCTTAACTCGATTATAGTACAGGACTGCCTGTTCCTGAAAGATTACACTCAAGTGGTAAGAAGAACCAAATAATTCAGGTGGTTTTGGCACCTGAATTCATTGTGCTAGACACCAAAGGAATAATCAAACTTCCGATTTTTCATTCTAAAAAAAAAAGTGTAGCTCTTTGTGTAGTGCTTGGTTTTATCGCTATTTCAGCTTCCTGAATGATGCTCTTTTCCTGGTTCTTGCTAAACCCAGCTCTGAGTAACAATGCTGCCCTTTTTACTAGATAGGCCAAGAAAGGCATTAGCCTGCCACACGCGGTTACATTCCTGAGGGGACTCCAGCTGATGTAGTGATCTCCCTGCCAAAGATGGCCACACCTATTAAGTCTTTTTGCAGGCCATATGCAATGGCTTCTCTGAACAGAGGTTTCCTCGAGGTTGCATTTTTGGCTGTCCGTGCCCTAAAGCATCATCTGATGTCAGGTGCAGGCATAAATCTCAATAATCCCCAAAACAAATAGAGGATTCTACCAAGGATTCAAACGCACCTCAAATGGGGGCAAACCTAAGGCATCTGGGTCCAAAGAAATTCTGTGATGTAACACTTTGGGGAGAATTACAAGAAAACAGGCTAGAGCTTTGCAGCATTTTATACATACCATGGTCTAAAACTAATCCGTCTGTAGAGCAGAAGGAAACAGAAGCCACGGGAGAAGGGAAGTGACTGTTACCAGCCTGTAGTTATTTATGACTGCCATCTGTGTCATTATGCAGCCTGTCATGTTGATTTGGGAATTTCAAAGCAACAGCAGGAATAGACATAAGACCTTTTCGCTCCAAACACACTGACAACTTAACCGACTTGAGCCAAATGAGCTTTTGCTTTTTGGGTTGTTGTTGTTGTTGTCATCGTTGCTATTTTGTTGCTCCTAGGAGCCCTTCTGTCAAGCCACAGAGATGAACTGTTCTGGTTGTGCTAAGCTAGCGCTTGAGAAATCCAGGTCTTGATTTTTTTTTTTTCCCCTGTCAAGAGATGTTCCTGACAAATTGGATGCAGGGAGCAGAGACCTAAAGATGGGGCCCTCTAGTCTTCCTTTTGGCTCACCCCACTACAAATAAATCATGGCATAACTCACCCACTCTGCAAATGATCTTGTTTGGGAAGCCAGCCCTGATAGTGCCCTGTCACTGGTGCAGAGGGAGAGGTCAAATTTCTTTGTGGTGACTTCAGTATGTAGGAGGTGACAGCGATGCTCTAGAACATCACTGAAGACAAATGGCCAAGCTGCACTCACTCACTCATTCCCTAAATGCTCTTGCAGTCAATGTAATGGGAAAAAAAAAACACATGAAGAAGAAACCTATTTCTGAGATGGGGGACACAGAAATGGCTGCACTGGCTCACCCTGGCACCTCTGTGGATGCCTAGCCAGTGAGAATGTCGGACCCTTCAGAGGAAGGTGCAAAAAACCTTCAAATGAAACAATCACAAACCAGTTTGCTCAGAGGTTACCCTTATTTATCATACGTGCTTGCTGTGAATCAATGATTGGTGAGTGCCCTGGAATCTAAAAAGAATGAAAGAGCATTCTCTTAACGTAAGGTGTGATGTAGCTGTGCCTATTCCTGTGATCCTAACACAGGTCAGCAGTGGCTGAAGGCTAACTCCCCCTAAATGACCTGCCATCGATATCCTGCAAAAGGCTCCCCTGAAACTTGAAGCATCTCCTAGGTGTGCAGGAAATACCAAAAAATGAAAGTATATTGCTTTAATCTGTCTCCACCAGAAGGTGGGACCTGCTGCTGAGCGCACAGGTTAGGCACACCTGGAAATTTTGCTTGTGCTGTTTGGAAAGAGGTCGGTGAGGCAATGGCATGATCTCTTGGCAGGGGGGTGGGTGCTGCATAGGAAGGAAATGGGGCTGGAGGGGAGGGCAGGCAGGATGAAATGGGGTTGTAGAGGGTAAATATCTCCATCTATCACTGTGTGCCCTCGCAGTCCCCACACACCGCCTCTGCTTTCAGTAGTCTTAGTAGCTACGTGCTAGGGCTGATCGGCCGGCATCGCCACGCTCGGTGTATCCGAAGCAATAAATATTTCAGAGAGCAAAATTGGTCTCAGTTTCCGGCTAAGCCAAACAGATGCACAAGTGCTTAAGTGCCAACACCTGCTTAAGTCGCCTTGTCTTCTCCAAGACATAAGGCTATGTTTATAATTAAGCCTGCCTTAATGACTTCACTGAAGAGCGATGGAGTAAAGAGCTGTGCTGAAGTCAGGGCCGCATTACCAAACCGTAGGAATCTCCATTGCATTGCTGAGATGAAAATGGACTGCTCTAATTTATTGTTGCCTCTTAGCTGGTGTCTAATTAATGGCTACTTTTCTCACTCGGGATAATTCTGATTCTTCCATTCTCTACTTCTGTGGGTGTTTCTGGTAGATTGGAGAGGCCTGGAAAGCAAAGTCACGCTGTGTGCATCCAGGTCTCAACATTTTCCTAAATACTGTTGGAATTAATTTCCCTCACTTGAAGGAATTTCAGTTCCAGTACAGAACCAGCATCTTGGTGTTTGTCTTTTTTAAATAGCTGTAACACTTGCGCTTCTCCATGCCTTTTGTATAGTACTGTATTATAGTGAAAGTCTCTTTGTTAGCAGCTTAACCACTTCATCCCTAAGCTCCTTTGTGCCTTGGGGATGAATACCAAACAAAACCCGGTGACAAGCTGCTGGTTAGGTGTCTGAAGAAAAGCCTGTTGGAGTCGGGGAAAGGCGCTTGGTGGGGGCAACGTGCCTGCCTAGCTTTGAGCAGCTAATTGCCTGGAGTGCCTACTCAGGAGTATTGCCGCTGCCTCTCTGCTTGCAGGAGTATTGCTGGACTACTTGCTGCTGCCTCTCTTCTCAGTGCCAGAGCAATTTAGGGGTTAGGCACGCTAGACTGCATTCTGGAAGTGCCAATCTTTCTCCTTCCAAGAGAGAGGAAGCTCAGATCTTAAGTTAGGTGTCTCTGTGCTAGGCCTGAGTTAGCTGGAGTACACTGCAACCTTACTGCCTAACCTGGTGGCAGGATCACATCCTGACTTACTGGTCTGATCTAGCACTTAAAGGTATGACACCCTGATCTGTGACACTGCTCGGAAAGAACATATTTGGCAAAGGTAACTGCCAGAGATCCCCTACTCTCCGTCCTTGCCCCTTCTTCCTAATTTCTACCTTACTTTTCTACCTGTCATATACTTTGTTCCTTTCTCCTGACTTTTCTTGTTCTGCATCTGCCTTTCTGGAAGAAACTTCTTTGCTTGAGTAAAACCTGGAGCTTTGCTACATAACCAGCTCTGTTCTTCCCCCTTTCTGTTTGGTTCATAGGCCTTTGGAACAGGAACCATCTCATCCTGCCTTACTCATTATTGTTGCCATATACGTTATTTTTACATTCACAGAGCTTAGCACTCACAGATTGTGTACTGGAAAGAGAATCCCACACGATGTCCAGCTTTTTCAAACTACTGCCCACAAGGTGGGCCTCTATAGCTGCGTGAGTGTTTTGGAAACAGGACTACGCTAACCTCTAGTTATTCTAGCTGTGATTACCACAGAGACAGAAATAAATTCATGCTGCTATCCCCACCTTTCTGAGACCATCCCTTTCCAGGAATAGTTTCAGCTTGTGCCCTGACTAATGCCTGTCACTGACCAGACTCAGCAGTCCAGTTTTCCATACAGATTTTCCTGTCTGACTTTCCTTTGTTTCCCTATCTGCTCCAGGGCAGGTCTTTGTGATACACAGTTTCAGGATATCTGAGGGATCCCTATCACTGGTAACAAACGCTTCTGAATAGTTATCTTGTATGTTGTCTTTATGGCCACAGAAAATTGAACTATGGACCTGTACTATGGCTGTGAGTGTTACAGGATAGCAAACGCCATGGATAGTGGGGTCAGGAACTCACCTTCCATCTCAGGCAAGCTGGTGCAATCTTTGTTAGTTGAGCGTGTCCCTGCTGTCCTTGTCCTTGCAATCTTCAGGCTGGTCCCCTTCCCTGGACTGTGATTTTGCTGTGTCCTGCTCAGGCACAACAGTTTTGTCAGAGTTGTCTTTCCTTGGGGGCAAAGGCTTGCTTGTCTGTTCAGTGCCTTCAGCATCTTCAACTCCTTTCAGAGCAAGTGTTTGTCCCTCAAGGGCAGTGTTTTGGGTCACTTCCTCCCCTCTTTGTCTCACCAGCTGTCCTTGACCTGCATCCAGTCTGTCTTCAGCTGCTGTGTCCGTCTTTCCTCCATGGCTATTTGAAGAGTCCTCAGTGGATTCCTGTTCTGAAGCTGTGTTTTTCTTAAAGCCAGCGCCATCTAAATCATCTCCCGTGGGCAATGACAAGGTCTGCTCACTGCTATGCATGGTGGCCTGCACAGCATTTGGAAGGCTACTTTGTGAGGCACTGCTATTTGTGCTCTCCTCCTGAGAGATGTCAGCAGTGCCAGGCTTTCCATTGCCATCTTCCTCAACAGGTTCCTTACTCGGCTTGGGACCTGGCTCTGAGTCGCCTGTGCTGGCCACAGAGACCTCCATGCCGAGCCCCTTCACTCCTCTCCGTTCCTCCTTCTGGCCATTGGGGGCAGACTGGGCCTTCCCGCTTCGCCTTTGTGATGATGAGGCCCCATGATCTTGGAGGCCTGGCTGTTTCACCTTCTCCTCCAGCTCAGCTGTGCAGTTCTCTTCCACTCCTTCCTCACCTCTGCTCTTCTGCTTGTCCATACCAAGGCTCCTCTAAGAAAGGGAGGATATGTTTATGTCAGCTTATTGATCAGTATAGAATATTCCTTGTCTATGATGATACCCAAAACACGAGAACAAATTTGCTGAGGCCATTAAAGGAAGCAAAAGAATGTAGGTGATGTATGGACCAGACTAAGTGAGGGTTGTTATACTGACAATATAAGGGCCAATGCAAGAAGTCAAGTTGCTCTCACATCATGCCGCCTGGAGAGTGGTAGCAAGGGGCACATTTACTCCAACACAGAGGTCTCCCCTCTCTGCACTGGCTAATAGCCTCCAACTTTCCTGATAGTGCATGTTTTGAGTAAACTCAGCAGCCACCCTTGAACTGATGAACTCACCTGGCTGTCAGGGTCATCCTTCAGAAAAGACATGTCCTCGCCTTCTTTTGCATCCCATCTGTGAAGGAAAAAAATGCAGAATTTAGGCCTTCGGTTTCTCATATCAAAAAGCCACTTTCTCTGCCTGGGCAAGGATTTCTACCATGTCCATCCATTCCTTGTCTGAGGCCCTCGTCCAGGCAAAAACGGATAAAGGTGGTGAACCTAACTGATCCAGTTCCTTTTCCTGGCAACTGCAAAACACCCAGCCCATCCAGAGGCAGTCATCTGAGGCTACTAAATCTTAATAAACTGGCTGTTATAATTCTAAATGTAATGAAAACATAAAATCCAATTGCCAGAACAGACATTTGTTGTTAGACTAATAAGATATATGGTGATATGCTTATGGTGATGTCTGCCACAGCCTGGTCCTGCTTGTCTGACAGTGCCCAAACATCCCAGATCTCCACAACGGCAGACACAGAGGCAGACAGTGAAGGATAAAATTGCTCTGAAGTACCTTGGGAGATGGTAGGCATGGACATGTGGAAGGCTGCAAGGATGGCCATAAGGGTCAGACTGAAGGTCCAGCTCACCCAGGCCCTCTTGCCCACTCAGGATCACTGGCAGATGCTTTGGGTAGACTTTGAAAAGAGGGCAAGTGTGTTTAACACCTCCCCAGTTCCCTACCCAGCTTCCAGAAATGTGCAGCTCTGGAATTTCCTGAGCTTCAGATGGTATCTCTGTGTTGAGTCATGCTCACTCCGTACACAGTCTCTTCCAAGGATTTGTGTAAGTGCATTTTGGCCCCATAATAAATTTTGCAGCAGCTATAACATCCCATGCTAAAGAGGGCAACAGCTCTGCTTAAAGCTGCATGGAGAAGTGTTGTCTTTTGCTTCTTTTAACTTGCCAGGGTGAATGTAGATCTGAATTTGTCTATGCAGAGCTACTGGGCAGGGGAGGCCTTAGAAACCCTTCCCTTCTCGTACGTGTGCCTGGTGAATTGTGTCACACGTGCACATATATAAATGTATACGTATATATGTCGTCCCTGACACAAACTCTTAAAATACATGTGCAAAGGTACGCGAGATTTAATTCTTCTCTAGACAGACTCTGCTGGGCTCTCTGGCCTCTTCAGTTGGCAAATTTAGGCCAAGATACAAGAAATGAAAACACACATTAAGGTGACTGCAGAGTCAAGCATTTCCAGAGGCAAAAGCGCACTGTTAAGGTGACCCCACATGCCCTTGTGAAAACTGTGTGGGCATTACCATCACAGCCTCCAATGTACGATCACATCGAGCTATTTCACACTCAGCAAAGTCCCTAGGGCAGGAGCAAGTTGCATTTGCAAGCACCTGAAGGCTCTCTGAGGGCGTGGAGCTGGATATACTGTCCTCAATAAGCCTGGGGATGAAGCAGCTTGGAGCCATCCTTTAAGGTTTAGGGGCAGTTGTGACCCAGCACACAGAGCACAGCCAACAAGGTCTTGTCCTGAACACAGGGTAGGTCCCTGCCACTGGCTGTGCCAACTCAAACTGCAAAAGGGCCCTGTTCTTGGAAGCAGCCCCCAGCACTGGTGTATTTTCAGCAGTACCCTGCAAGAGCTCTGAAAGTTGGGCTATATAGGCAGAGCCCATCACACAGAGTCAATAGTGTTAAATTTGGGCACGGGCTGCCCTTGTTACCAGTTCCGTCTGCATGCAGCATCAGCGTTGGTGGGTCTGCTGACCACTTTCCCCAGATAAACGTCTAAGCTGAGGAATGACGTGCTGACTGTGGGTTTCTGCCTCACCCTGCTCTGCCTACTCAACCACTGTATGGTTCCTGCAGAGCCAGCCCAGAACAGACCACCCCCACAGGTCTAAAGATAGCCAAAACTAGCTAGACAGCAGTTCTGAAATAATCAACACCTCAGCCTGATGTGTTCCTCCTCCCCATCATTACCACTAACACACCAGAGTGCGTTACGAATCGCTGACACGCAACAAAAATACTCAACACATTCCTTAGCATAGCTAGTGCTATCCCTGGGAGGTGCTCGCACAGCAACGTGGCTCCAAATTGTTTTGGGGACAAGGTGCAGCTGGAAGTCATCACCACAGACATCATGATCCAAATGGCTCTTACCACTGCTGTTGAGTCGCTTGGACTTAAACGGGAGAGAAGTTGGCAAGTGGTAAAGGGCAGATAGGAGCAAAGGTAAGGAATAATCAGCACCCCTAAAGCACCCTGAGCCTTTCTGAAATGAGAAGAAAGGCTTCAGGAATGGATCTTCCCAAAGAGAAGCAGGGGAAGAAAGGATGCTCTTCCAGTTTCAGAGACAAGGTTACACGGCCAGATGCGACCCCTTCCAGGTCAACAGAGGATGCAGAAGCAGCAGAAGTCCATGAGATGAGATGGATGGGCAGGGGAGCTACTCTGAAGTGATTCTATCAGGATGGTGCTGAGGGAGGTGGCCATGCAGCAGCAGATGAATGCTTGGCTTCCTCTTTCCCCTGATTTTCCAAAGTGCACAGGTGAAGGTAAGGACTTTAGGGCATGACTCCATGCTCCAGCTACTCATCTCAGTAGTGTTTAAGATACTTCTTAGTAGTTTTAAATGAACCATGATTTTCCATGCTGGTAGCTGATAAGTAAGAAGTACTGAAAGGGCAAACAAGAACGAAAAAAATAAATCAAGCGACCTTTTAGCCCCATTTCTAATGGAGGATGCTCAGGGAAGAGTATGATGAATTATTTCATTGTTAAATAAAATGAGAAAAAAGAAAAAGAATAAAAGTCTCTGTGGAGACAATAGTACATAAGATTTTATAATTTCATCAGCAAGATAATTTAGACATCTAAACAGGATGCCAGCACCAGCCATTCTGGGGCCTTAAAGCCTTTAAATGGGTATGAATAATATCCTGACTAAACCCAGCAGCCCTAGAGGAGTTAGATGCCCTAAAATGCCTCCAAGCCTCTGCACTGGAGGCACAAATGTACTGGAAAATGTACCTTCTTGGTCTGTTGTGACAAAAGTAACAGGCTGTGGATGCCCAGGACAAGCCAGACATCCTCTCTGATGCACACCTTTTGGGTCTCTCCCAACAAAAGGTGCTAAATCTTGCCGTGCAATCTGGCCAGCTGAGCTTCCCCTCTTCCCAGGCAAAGAAAGGATCCCAGAGACAGCTGTCACTTTGAACTGGCTGACGTCGCTGGTGGGCTTTGGCTTTCGTGTTCTTCAAGCAGGGATGTGCAAAGCATGAGGGAGCTTAAGTCTGCTGCACCCACTGCAATAAACCTCTTGTTAAATGGGCGGGGTGTGCGTGAGAAAAGCAAGGGAATAATCGGAATAATACTGTATTATTACAGCAGTTAAAAGTGCCGATACCCCCGTACAGCCCTATGCAGTCTGAAATGATGCTAGCTGTCCTAGCCGCTGGCAGGGAGGAGGCTGCCTTCAACGACCTAGCCAAGCTCTGGAGCTGAAGAGTCAAAGAGACCACTGCGGGAAGAAACTACAACTAACGAGGGGCAGCTCAACGAGATGTCGTCAAACAGCACGCCAAGCTGGCCAGTCAGAGTCCCAGCCCACAATTATTTCTTTGAATTTCTGCCATAAGAGAGCTCGCCAAGGCATTCCTTCTGAGCATGGTTCTGAGAACGCAGCACAGAAGGAGAAAGAAACATCTCAGGACCCTGGGGTGATTTCTGGAAACCAGTCAGCATCTGTCTGTCACAGGCACACTTTGGGGCATAAGTCTTTGCTGAAGAGGAGGAAAGGAGATGGAGACAGGGCACTGGGCACGCTCCCATCCCTTCCCCGGGGTCTGACTGGTGCAGAGATGGAGCCCGAGGCAGGATCTGGGTGAAGCTGTTTGACCCGCAGGCTGTGGCAAGGAGGGAGCATATCGTTGCGTGATGCATCTGTCTGCTTTGCCTATAAAAGGGAAGCAACAAACTCTTTGTCCTTTCCAAGGCGCCACACAAAATCAACACAGCTCTTTCATTTAGTGTACTCCCGGCACATATTTAACCAACTATACACGTCTAATCTGTACAGCTAAAATGTCCTCAGAGCAGAAAATGACTGTATTAGGATTAAACTTTAAGATTAAACACTGGAAAAGCATGAGGCTTATCTTGTCATCAAGTCCTTCTAACATCATCATATTTTCTGAAGTCTTCCCTTATATTCTGCTGCTTAGGAGCAAAGAGAGGGCAGGGCCAGGGGTGTGCTACATCTGGGTGAGCTACTCACTGATCCCACACTTTCTACACCCAAGAAGGGCCCACAGATGCATCCCAGCTCTCATGGTGAGATAAGATGAGCATGGCCAACAGTTGAAGGTGTGACCAGAATAAATCAGATGTACCACCACACGAAGCTCCCTTCTGTGCTTTCCCACCAAACCCTGAAAAGCAGAAAAACAAGAAGATCCCAGCAGAAAGGATGAAAAAGGAAGTAAGTGATCTTTGCAGTGAGTATAACTAATGTTCCCAGCAAACACTGACAGGGAGACCACAATGCCCCTGTTCTGTGCAATTTCTTCCAGCCCTTGGGAACACCAAGCACGTGTCCCACAATGAGACACAATCTGCTCTGCAGCAATCAGCTGTCCTCTGAACCCTTTTCAAAGCAGAGGGCACAGCACTAGATGTGCATTTATTTTAAAAGAACAGACAGATCAAAGTCCAAAGAAAAGGTGTCTCAGGAAATGGTGTTCTCTAATTAGCCTGGAGGACTACTAAAATCTGATCCACTTAAGTTCAGGGGGATCTAGAAGCAGTTCTGCATTGGTAGTCTTCCCTTTGAATCCATTTTAGCCCAAAACGAACTAAAACTAACTGGTGTGTGACTTTAGGAAAGCTGTATACCATAAGTGCTATCTTTCAAAAAGGATGATGAGCTAAAGCCTAGATCATTTGTGGCTGTTAAAAATCTTACTACTAGTGTAAGGGCAGCAGTATCTGCTCAGCTGATACTTGCCATTTAACTTTTATTTATTATTGGGTGGACATATTTTTTCCTTCCGTTTCTCTTCTCCAGTGCAACTTTTGAAGTAATTCTTGTGCATTTATCACAAATAACCAAATTTTGGCAGCAAAACTCTGAACCACACTTGCTCGTGAGGGCAGTTGTTGAGGTCTGGGAGTTTGATTTGGGCCTGATGGGTTGGCATGTTCAGACAGGGCAGAACTGTGCGAAGTCACTGTATCCTTCATGGTTGTGAAGAGCAACATCCAGCCTGCAGTATGAAGCATTCTAGGGTATTCATATAAAGTAACAACATAAAGCAAATTTACTGGCATGCCCATCCTGCACATCCTCTGGGAACTGCTGTAATTCCCTAGTGCTGCAGTCACTGTCTGGGGGAGAGCAAGCTTGAGCACAGCTCAGCAACTTTTCTTTCCAAAGCACATGTTGTTGGGGATGGAGCTGAAGAATGGAAAGGGGTTGAATGTAACTTCCAAACAATTTTATTTGATTATTTGCATGCTGATGATACTATTCTTCATCATTTTATCAGAATTAAATTAAATTTTGAAAAGTATGATTAACTAATGGGACTTAGAAAGACAGAGGACAACCTATCTTTACGCTTTAAGTAGATTCCCAATTCAGAACTTAACTAGCTGAGAGATGTGGCTGCTGAGGTGCATTTCCTCAAAGCACAGTCACTGGAAAAAAAAAGCAACATTAAAAAAACTCCAGGCTTGATATAGTGTCAGGCTCTGCACGTTAGACCTAATACTATCCTGACAGCAGAATTCTGCATGCACAGACCCTGCCTCCCACCCTTAATTTCAACCAAGTAGCAGCAAGCAGCAGCTGACCTCCAACCAGTTAACGTCTTCTGGGTAATGCTGTGAGTACTCCTATAAAACATATCAGTTTGTGCATCTATTTAACTGTGTGGTCATGACTGATCTGGATGGTAGAAGAATGCTAACATTAAAGGTTACTGGAATGGTTTTTTGTTCTGGATAAATGAAAAGGCTTGGGGTATGCAATCAACCCTTCATCCTTTTGTTGCCTACTAAGGGGCATGGCAGCGCTGTAAGATCACTGTTATTAAACTGTTAGATAGTGTGGCTCCAGAAACCTGGAGACTGCACTGAAATTTAATTACAGAGAGCAGCAGGGGAGGGGGGCCCCTGGGAGGATGTGGGCGAACCTGTAAAATGCACTTAGTTTTGCTGATATTCTGAAATTGCTTCAGTGAACATTAATATATTGCTGTGTGCTGCCCACAGCTGGCAGGAACAGGCCACTTCCCTCCTCACCCTAAGCTCACCAGCTTAGGGATATATAAGATTTTTTTTAATGAAGAAAAGACATCTGTACTGTACTCTCAATCCTAATTACTATTGGATCAGCTAGGAACTATTTTTGGAGTCTGGTCCCCCATGTCAGCAATGCCTGGAAGTCAGATAAGATGCGTTCAAAAGCCTCCTGCGGCACGTGCCAGTGCTACCCAAATCTGGTCCCAGAGTAATGGTGCCCCCCTATCCACCCAGCTACTCTGCAGAGAGTTGATACAGTGGGTTGGTACAGTGATGATGCGCTCTACAGGTGCCACAAACGCCACTAAATTAACTGCTAGTTTGTGGCACTACTGCCAGCACCTTTACCTTCTGGCTCTGCCGGTCAGTCTGTCCTTTCCTTTGGCTCGGCTGCTCATTGCTTTGGGACCGGGATTGTTCACATTCACGCTGTGCTGTCCTCCACCTAGAAGACAGGTTGGAAAGACCATGCAAAAGCAGGCAGAACTGTCTGATGGACTACTGAAAGGGCTAAAATCCCCGTATCACTGGAAAGTACCTCTGGAAGGGGAAGCCTCTGAAGCTATATGCCTACTAAATGTGTATTTTCTGAAGCAATGAATACAAAGTGAGAATTTAGGGGTGTTTCTTCTTCATTTTCTATTAAAAAAATCCAATTGTGAATTTACATCTTACCCCTTGTACTCAGTCTCCCTTGTGCTGTTCTTGGGAGGCTGTTCTTGTTCTACTTGCCACAGAGCACAGAACTTATCACAGGGCTAGGAAAGCAGCCACGTGATATGTGTCCAACAGGCACTCCAAGTCCGTGAGAGTGCCTGCAGAGAACTCTTTCCGTGAGGGTATAGCGGAGGTTCTGGCATTGAGTGGGATGACACGACTGAATCATGTGGTTTACTCACCTCTCCCATTGGGAGGAAAGGACCTGTGCTGGAATTTCCTTGCGTTTCTTCCCCCTAAAAGGACAAAGCAAAGCACGCACAAAAGTGAGTGAGGCTCTGTAATGGACATGTAGCAGAGAGCCTGGCATTCAAATAGGGTGTTGCAAAGGAAAGCTTTGTTCTGCCAGTCCATCTCCTGAGAAACAGGAGTCGTGATGGACTTATGCTAGTAAAGAAGCCAGCATGTGCCACAGGGATCAGAGATGATGTGCTCTGGAATAGGATTGCCTCTCAAACCACTGTTTGGGAAAGGAGGCAGTACTGAGCCTCCGTATTGTGTCGTAAAAGGTTATAGAAACCGTGCCACTGCTCTCCCTGGGAAGGTAAAAAGCACTAGCACCCAGATGCTCAAATCCCATCCCCTGAGCACTCTGCAAAGCAGAGAGGGCTGAGACCCCAACACTGCGCAGAGGCATTTGCCCAGGAAAGCAGAGTTTCACAACTGACAGCCACGACAGCTGTGGCACTGGGATTCGCACGATCAGCATTCACTAGCGTCAGGACAGAATCTAGGTGTCCCTTGCCAACCTTTCTTATTGCTGGGATTATCCAAGGCTGGCTCCCCATCCTTAACAAAGTCCTCTTCAAACCTGCAGGTTAAAAACAGGCATTGTCAGACCTGACCATTCTCCTCCAGTGTGCAAAAGTGTGGGCAGGAGACCTCAAGACGATGCAGGTTCCAGCCATCGGCCCTTCTGCACCTGCCTACTGGCAAGGAAGTGCAGGTTTGTCAGCTGAAGCTGAAACTGCATGCACTAACCAGGAGAAATGAGGCTGTGAGGCAATTCTACCCCAAAGGAGAACCTCTAAAACCTTTACATCAGTACTTATATGTATGTATTTAATTCTATGAACATTCTTGAAACCTATAGATCCCTGTAGGTTAACTGTACAAAGCTCACATGCAGCTTCCCAAGCTTCTAGCTACTATCTGAAGCAGCTTCAGGACTTGTCATCTCAAATCAGACCTGTGGATCAGACTTGTTTGGTTTCTAATCCTGCTTGTTGAGTATTATGGCTTTTCTCTTTTAAATGGATAAACAGGAGAACAGTAGGGCTCAGAGCTGTCTTGGCAGCAACACTCAGCATCCACTGAAGTCAATTCACTTCTGTCCATGGGGGTCTCACTGACTGAAAGTCTACATATTCAGCCCTATTTTTCAGACAAAAGGTTGTCCCGTCCTCCTGCCTTGTATAAACTCTTTTATCAGCAAACCCATCCGCTAACTCTGCACCCTATCAAAACCCTGTCCTGCTGCAGGTGCTCATCATCCTCCAAAGCTTTCTAGACACTGTGATCCAGCTATACAAGCACAGTTAGAGGTGCAATGTTTAAAGGGGAAATGTCAGACCCCATTAAGAGCTCTCCCATGTTACCATCCCCAGCATTTCCCCTGTGCCATATAGGTGGCCCTCACACCACAGTGCCTACAAGGGCTGAGTTCATGAGGTGAGGAGGATTTAAGCACATTGGCCCATCCTGCGATTGAAAAGGAAAAACAAGTGGGGCTGTGCTGGGGGCTAGCAACACAAGTTTGTCCATTCCTGATTCAAGAAGAGCACCTGCACCCTCCTGACACTGGACCTGTCCATGTGGAGATGGTGAGTACCCTTTGGATGCAGACTGAACAGTAGTTCATGCTCCCCTCCCTCCCTCAGTCCTTGTCGTGGTAGGACCAAAGGCAGGCAATCCTCCTCAGCATAAAATATCTCCTGTCAGGGTAGGAGACCTCATGTCAGAAAGAAAAGATGAGAATTGCTCTGGTATCTGGTCCCACTGACAGACATGGTCAGGAGAAAGAGGTAGCGATATGGATTTAGTCAGGGAGAGGCAGATGACAGCGTAGAATTCGATAAACAACAAACATCTGCACAAGGTCTTATCACTGGCTTTAAATGGCCTGCTGCAGACAAACCACCCAAAGACACTGGAGGACCTACATGTGCTCTGACTTCTCCACATCCCAAGCCCGTCGCCACTCGCCCTTGGAGTTCTTGTGACGTGCCAGTCGCTCCAGGTCAATCTGATCTCGCTCCCTCTTCCAGCGTATATACTCGGAGCGTTCCCGTCCGGTCATGGGGAAACTCAGGTCTCCAGGGCTCTTCTGGAGTGACTTCCCACTCTCCTAGTGGAGGCAAAAGACACGCTTGTTAAATGTCTGAAATGTCTGCGTTCAGCATACTCTGTCGTGTCACCACCAGAAATGCTCAGTAATGTTTGAAAACAGGTCAGAGTAATGTGAGCTTCTGCCTCCATAAAGCAGTGTGTACACAGAAGGGCTCTTTTTTACCCACAGCCTGATTATGCCAGTCCCAGGGTTGGTAACATTTCATTGACTTTATGAAGAGGGAAACTGAGGCAGGAAGAAGTTAGCTTGCTCAGAGCCACATTGTGAACCCATGGTCAAATCAGAACTAGGAACCATTCCCTCCCAGGAATATTCAATTATGAGAAGGATAATTTGTGACAACATATTTCTGAATAGTTGTTCCACTTTGTCCAGGCTAACATGGACAGCATTACATTTCTAAGAATTAAAATCTGTCAGACTAAAACCCTGAATTTTGTCATCTGAATACATTCCTGTTGTCTTAAAGAGATGGGGCTTCACTTCTATTTCTCTGACCTGAACTGCAATGTTCCTGGGTTCCTGCAACAATAACTATCCTCCTGATCTGGGGAGCAGCCAGGAAAGACACCAGTTTTCATTCTAGGTATTCAGTACCTAACCACATACTTTTAAAGCATGCCCCTGTAATTCTGTGTTCAAGTGGCCACAGGATTGATTCACTCCATTTGCACTTGCAGTCACTTTAACTGCAGGCATAAATTAGCCATGGCTTTCACTTACTGTGTTCCTGCTCTCTTATAGGTTTCAGAACCAAATCTTCCCAATTTTTCCTAGAACAGGCACTCTGCCATGGTTTACTTATGGCATATAGTTAGTTCCTGGAGCGCCTGCAACATTTCCCAGTTTCTGAGAGGTTGAACTCTCATAGAAGATGCACCAGGCTGGTGAATCCCCCCACCTGAATACACTGAAATCAGGGTTATGCCTATGAAATCCTTCTCATGGACAGGGCCAAGACGGAAGAGACTTTTGTGACCACCAGGCATCCACAAGAGCCCACAGTCACAGGGCTGGTTCCAACCCTGCGCCAGGGCCCACAGGGCCCAAGAAAAGCATCCTCAGAGTGAAGCGGTTCTTCACCTTCATTGCTTTCAGCCTCTTTGTTTATTACTCTTCATAATAAACCAGTTAACGGCTCCCACTGTTCAAAAATGTAAAGCTTAATGAAAAGATAGCTCAGAGGTGATGGAGCTCTGTGAAGCTGTAGCAAAGCATGTGAACAGGGAAAGGTGGATAACCGAGCCATCAGGTTAATGGATGTGATAGAAATAGAAGCCTGCTGACTACGGTGTGTTGTCAGGTAACACTGTACGGCAAACAGCTTAGTGCAGAGCTGAGTCCTGGGGTGTTAATTACCGGTGGGTAATTCATCACTTCATACATGAGCCCTTCCATGCCAGCCACCCTCACTCCTTCCCCATATGGGAATTAACTCCTCAGTGTTGCACTGCTGATAAAAGCAGAACAGCAGGCAAAGAGTGACTGAAAGCCCTGTTGCCAAGGAAATCCACCTGCGTGGGCTGCAGTTGGGGTGGCGGTAATTGCTCCTCCATTTCTTAGCTGGCAGGAGCTGGGGGACCTAAGACTGCATCCCTGAGAATGGGGAGATGGGGTCTGCAGAAAGGCAGGACCTGCTAGGGCAACCACTGGTCCTTGGGTTGGACAAAAGGTCTAGAGATGCTCTGGAGCTCCAGAGCCAGCAAGGCACAGCAGGTCCTGCCACAATGGATCTTGATGTGTCCCAGGATGGGGGAACACAAGAGCTGAGCAGCACACAGCTGGTGAGAGAAGGGTTCAAACTCCAGAGGCAGAGGATAAGGGAGATGTGCCCTGGTCCCTCACCTTGACCCTTAGCAAAAGGGAAGTCAAAAGTAAGGAGAAGACTGAGGCTGATGCCCATGCTTTCCTGTGGGTAGATGCAGATGTAGCTGTGGGGCCTATCGGGCAGGGGGAGCTGGTCCCTGACCCCTCACCCCCTCCTCACCTTGGTTGGGGCACAGCTGTGGTTAGCTGGACTGCAAGGCCATCCTTTTGCCCTGTTCTGCTCTGGGGGGCTCAGCTGGAATTAATGGTTGAGAGCCCATCTGTGTCCTCTTAATGAATCATGTTGAGGTGGGTCTATTCAATTTGTGCTCCATTAATTAAGAGCATCTGCAGGCTCAGGGGAGCCAGCATGTCCTCCAGGGTTTGCATTAAACAGTCAGTGGGAAGGCCTGTGCTTTAATTTACCTTCATCCTACTCAGCTTCTGTTGAAGTGAGGAGCTGTAGCTAATGAGGCCTGAGACTTTCAACCCACAAGCAAATGTTTTTTGGGAGAGAAAGCAGCTAGGGCTGTGCTTTTGCGTGCGTGTAGGTGTACATCCTGACATTCCCACTGCTGTACTAGGGACTTGAGCGGCCACAACAAGGTGTGACGAGCAGGTCCCTTCTGCTGAAGCAGAAGCCTTACTATGCCTTAGGTGTGTTAGCTGCTCAGCAAAGCTTTGGATGAGGAGAAGGATAAGCAGTGGGAACCACATCAGAGCACACTGCTGCTTGCTTTAGCATGAAGGCAGCTCTTATTGACAGGGAGGCACATCCTGCTGGTTTCCTTTCCCAAAACAAGGGTCCCTTAAAAGGGACATTGGGCCTTACTCACCTTCCGGCTGTGCTCACTTTCTGGGCCTCTGTCACTGTCTGATCTCCTCTTCTCTGCTGTTCTTCTCTCCTCTGCCTGCAAGGGCACAGACACAGGAATTATTTCAGGGATTAGCCAAGGACTCCTGGCTGAGGAGTTCATGCCCAAACCCTGTGCCCATCCTGACATGTTAGAGCTGCCCAGGAAAAGTCAGCAAAAGAGGAGAGAGTGGTTCCTGGAATGTGGGACCCTGAATCAAACTGATACGGAAAAGAGAGGCTGGAAAGTCAGGAATGTAAGAAGAAAAGCAAGCAAAAGGGATGAATTCCTACAAGTCACTCTTCCTCCCAAGCCAGAGACAGTGACCTCTACAGTCCCAGTTCTTTCGAGGAAGACCAAGTTTTATGTACCTTTACAGATTTGGACCCAAGACCCTGTTTATGATCCAACAGTACAAGAGCTGGGAGTCCATCTGAAATGCAGCTAAAAGCCACCGTGGTAGCGACGGGAGAGATTTTTTTGTCCCTGTAATACACCAAGCTGCTCTACCAGAATCTATCCCCTCATCTACTGAGTTTAGCCACGCTGCCACCAGATTTATAGAATCATAGAATATCCTGAGTTGGAAGGGACCAACAAGGATCATCAGGTCCATCTCCTGGCTCCACACAGGACCACCCAACACTCAAAGAGTGTTGTACAAAGGCTTCTTGAATTCCAGCAGGCTCGGTGCCATGACCACATCCCTGGGGAGCCTGTCCCAGTGCCTGACCACCCCCTGGGTGCAGAACCTTTCCCTAATACCCAGCCTGACCCTCCCCTGTCCCAGCTCCATGCCATTCCCTCGGGTCCTGTCGCTGTCCCCAGAGAGCAGAGCTCAGCGCCTGCCCCTCCGCTCCCCTTGTGAGGGAGCTGCAGGCCGCCATGAGGCCTCCCCTCAGCCTGCTCTGTGTGGGCTGAACAAACCAAGGGGCCTCAGCTGCTCCTCATACGTCTTCCCCTCTAGACCCTTAACCACCTCTGTAGCCCTCCTTTGGACACTCTGTAAGTTTTATGTCTGTATACCGTGGTGCCCAAACTGCACGCAGTGCTTGAGGTGAGGCCGCAGCAGGCAGAGCCGAGCAGGACAATCCCTTCCCTCAACCGGCGAGCAATGCCGTGCCTGATGCACCCCGGGGTGCGGTTGGCCCTCCTGGCTGCCAGGGCACACTGCTGGCTCAGATTCAACTTGCTATTGACCAAAACCCCCAGATCCCTTTCTGTGGGGCTGCTCTCCTGCCTCTCGTCCCCCAGTCTGTATGTATAGCCAGGGCTGCCCCGTCCCAGGTGCAGAATCTGGAACTTGCTCTTATTAAATTTCATACAGTTGGTAATTGCCCAGCTCTCTAATCTACCATTACTGGCAAGCTCTGCTCTAGTGTTTACATCCCCCAGCCTGGCAGGAGGTGAAAATTAGCCTCTCTGTCTTAATGAACTACAAACACTAAACACGAGGCATGCCATGGACTAGGCAGCTCTTGGCCCCTACATGGCCCTGGTGATACTGCCACAGATACAACCACAGCCAAGGCTGGGGTGAGATCATAGCGGCTCTTAGCAAAATACAGCCTGCAGAGCATAATGATCTTCTACGAAAGGCTTTCTGCCCTTATTAAATAATAGCTGGAGTGCCACTGGGAGGGCTGCTTGCTGTTGCTCCAGGATAAGGAGCATGTGTGGGGCAGATGACCAAAAGGCACCGGCCTGGTCCCTACGCTGCGGCAGCCCTTGGGGCAGGGGGTGTTGGCCTTCTCGAGAGATGCTCCTGCTCCCGTCCAGCCGCTGCCGCAGCATGTGACATTGCAGCACAGCGGCTGCCAAGCGGCACAACATTTATTACGGAGGCCTCTCCCCTGTTTTGTAGCCGTACATGGCAGCCCTGGGGCTGCTTTGCATAAACGCTGCCAGCTCGCAGCGAGGCCTCGGTGTGCTGCAGCCCTGGCGGGCTCCCTCGCACCCAGCAGAGCTGAGGCATCCCCAAGTTCCCCTCCCTGCTGAACGGCTATGGGGCTGGGGGGTGTGTGGGGCTGAGATTATCGTGCTCTTGTTTTGCACAGCCAGGCAAAACTGAAAAACAAAGAGGGAAGTCACAGCACAAACTGCCAGGTCAGCCATTCGAGAAAGAGTCAGTGCTGTGAGGTCCAACCCAGGCTGGAAAGAGGACTTTTATTCCAATTATATTCTATCCCCAGGCTTTGCCCAGCATGACAGGGCTGGATGCTGGGAACCTGGGATACTTGTCTCTACACTTTCGAGCTCTACCCAGCCTCCTAATGCAACTCATCCCCCCTGCAGCCTGTTTGCACATACGCTGTGGGAGCTGGAGAATGGATGAACTCACCCCACAGCAGCGAGCAGTCTTTTATGGGGTCATGCATGTGTGCTAAATCTGAGGCACGAGGGAAGCATGACCTTACAGCCAGCATTCACTGACACTGTGCTTGGCACACGACAGCTTCACTGGTCTCACTGGTGTGAAGCTGTGTAAACTGATGCTATGAGGAAGACATTAGCTACATAGTCCTAGGATTTGTCAGCAAAGATTTGGGAAAAAAAATGCAAAGAAGTGTGTGTGCCCAGAGAAGCCACCCCATTTTTTTGCAACAGGCCAGGACATGGTAAAAGGCAATACTGAGTATTTATTCAAAAACGTTGCTGTGAAAATTTATGTAACCAAAAACGCTCACCCCAGGCTCAAAGTCAATTCCTCTTCCAGCCCCACGTGAAGAATCTAGCAGCCAGAGATCCAACAAAGCTCTGCAGCCCTAAACTGAGACATTGTATTTATAGAGAGATTAAAAATGCAGAAAGCTGGAAACTTTGCTTATTTGAGGAGGCTGGCTGGGGAACAAGGTGCAGATGGATGTTTAGCCTTTGAAGCAACTGTAAAAGAAACTGTCCATTTTAGAAAGAGCACAAAGGAGCCAGCTGCTGCAGAAGAGTTGGAGCCCCTCTGTCCCTGGGGGAAACAGGAAGATTAAGAGGAGAGACAGGAGAAAAGGAGCACTGCTTGTCTTGGAAATGCCAAAGACAGCTCATGGGGAAACTGAGGCAGGGAGCTGCATGGGGGTGATTATCACTACATCTGAGTCTGCATATTTCTCACGCAAGCTCACACAAGACGTGATTTGGCTTGGCCCCTGTACAATGCCTGATTGTGTCCCCAAAGATGGGAACCGGAAAGCCAGAGCATCCGCACAGCCGGAGCGCTGAGCCAGGGTGTGCGTAAGCTGCAAGCTGCGGGGGGAGCGGTGTGTCTCTGCCTGTCTGCAGCCGTGCACAGCTTGTCTTCAGCCCTGTCTCTGCCAAGGAACAGGGAAGAGTGAGCCTGCGCCCAGGAAATGTACTTGGACAGCCTGGCGGAGGGACCGTGCTGCAGCTCAAGGGAAGACGCAGCTGCTGCGTGGCTGGCCAGCCCGGAGGCTGTCCTGCTCTGGGCACCAGCGCTTCAGTGCACAACACAAATCGTTCTGTTCCAGGGACACTGCATAACTCGACATCCTCTTATATTCCCCTCCTCTCCCCTCAAGGCCAGGCTGCCTTGTTCCTTAGTCTGCTTCTGGTTGTGCTTCACAAAAGGCACTGTGGAAAATAGAGAGAACCAAAAATATCTGGTTCTATCCTACCAGAAAAGCAGGTCTGAACTGTGCAGTTAAGAAAATATGTTACCTTTGCTTTTGCATTGGCTCAGGAGCAGATTTTTGCATTTTCTCCATGCTGCCCCAGAGCTGCTGTTAGCCTGTTACGACACACCCAGGCCATAGGGAAGCAAAACATGTTTTTCTCCTCCTTCCTCCTCTCCGCCCCCAAAATTATGAAATATGACAATGACATTATCAACTCATAGTTTAACTGTTCCTGCACAGCAGGGAAAGAGATGTGAGGAGGGAGCAAAAATCCGAATTAGACAGAGTAGATTACGTTGCTTATCCTAAGATTTATTCAAGGATTTCTCAATTTCTCAGCCATAGAATGGTGCAGGGGGATTGTTAGATGGGCTTTAATGTCTCTGGTTTACTTCACTGTCTTCTTATTTTGAAAATAAGTGTTAACAAGATGCATTAAATTAACCTTCTGGTACCCACTTCTCTGGGCGCATGACGGTAACCAGAACTCACATTTCTTCTGCAGGAGGAGGTTTTTGTAAGAGCTTAGAGCTGGTTTTCCAGCTCTCAGATCCCCTGCTGGGCAGGATTTTTGAAACTAGCTCAGTGCATGAGAGGATAATTTTTTTCCAACTCTTTTGAAAAATCTGCCTATTAATTGTGATGCCTGAAGGGAGCTAAAGGCTTCTCAGCCACCCTTTCTGCCTGTCCCCGCCTCCCACGTACAGAGCAGCGTTTCTCCTGCCCCAACTTTGGTTCCTCTCCTCTGCAAGCAAGGGGGATCAGCCTCATCTGCATAAGTCCCCGAAAGCAGCTTTTGTGTCTCTTGATTAAAAACAGTAATTTTTGATATATAATCCTGGGAAACTGTTAATAAAGTGACAATTTAAGAGCTCTGAAGCCGTATCTGCTGTCCATTTAAAAGATGATTTGTAACCTGCTAATTAATCATTAATCCTGGGCCTGGGCCGCTAGCTTGCTTCTCTAATGTAGTAATGACACTGAAACAGTGCCAGAGCATGGAGTGGCTTTTTAGGAAAAGTAGAGCTAAACATTAGGCATTATCCCTGTCCCTGTGTGCAGGAAGAGTCCTGATGCGGGCAGAGTTAAGGGCAACCAGGCAGGGTGGGAAGGAAGGTCCCAGATGTGGCATCACCAAGCCAGCAGCAGCAGCACTGGAGGCTATGCAGCTGTATCGGGCTGATTCGTTCTGCAAAGAGATGGGATAACTTGTTCGGCCCAGCCCTTTGCTACCAGGACTATCATGCCTAGTTCACTGGGTAGAGAAAAACAGGGCTCAATATGGCAGAGTAATATGTCCAGGACTGGGGCTGTTTTGGAAAGGAAAATTATGAAAACAGCTTTTTGTTTCTCACATTTCCTCTTACGCACAGCCTTTGCCACAGCTGTGCACAGCCAGCTGTGATGTGGTATAGGACTGACAATGTGGCACTAGCTAGAAGCACCCAGGGTAGCGAGAATGGGAGTCTTTTGTTTGTTTGCTTAGCTTCTTAATGAATTTCATCGTGAATAAAAATAGAGAAAAATGTGGGATAGCAAGGATGGTCTTCAAATGTTATAATAGGATATATTTAGCAAGTGCAGGAAGGAGGGGCTAGATTTGACAGTGGCCAGGCTACAGGATGTTACTGAAAGGAAAGCGATGGGTGTGATCCGTCTCCTAGGCATTGCAAGCCTCTGTGAGGAGAGCACAAATAACCCAGAAAGAGCAGGGAACCAGCTGGGCCACAAGGGGAAAAAGGCAAAAGAAAGGACTGCACTGGGATAGTGAGAGAGACTGAGAGCTAATCCTCAAATTGGGGGTCTCAGCTGAGGTCTGAATGAACAGCTACACTGATGCCCCATCAGGCAGCTGAATTATTTGGGGATGAAAATGAAGTTTCCTTGGGGATCAACAACTAATAAAAGGGTAGAAAACAGAAAGTGGCAAGAAAATGTCGGTTTCCACAGTAGAAGATTAGCAGGGGTGTGCCGCTGGAACATGCGTTGCTCAACATGCTCATAAATGGTCTGGAAAAGGAGCTGAATAGAGAGATGACAGTTTGCTGATGATACTAAATCATCCAGGGCAAAGAATGTAATTTGCCAGCAAAGAGCTGCAAAAGATCTCTTGACATTGAATGCCTGCATCATAAAATTACAGATGAAATTCAATATCAATAATACAAAATAACTCACATGGAGAAAAACGCCCCTTCTTATATACGAACACACAGTGGTGAAGTCTGAACTATGATTACCATTCAGGAATGAAATCTTGGTGTTATTGTGAAAACGCAAAATTGTTAGGACAAGAACAGAGAACAAGCCAGAAACATCACTGCATTACTCAGTACATCCACAATGAGCCCACGGCTTGAATACCATGTACAGCCCTGGACCTCTTGTATTAAAAGAATATAGTAACAATAATATATATATATTTAAAGGCACAAACAAGGGCAATGAGGGTGATCAAAAACACTGGAATTCTTCCTCACCAGACATGTCTAAATAGGTCTGGACTCTTAAGCCTGCGGAAAAGATGACCGAAAGGACATGTGAAACAGGTCAATAAAATCATTTGTGCTTCAGAAAAGTGAATAGGGGATGATCTATGCACTGCTTCCTGTGATGCAAAAACATCGGATGGGTGTTACAAATTCTGACCTTCTCTCTGCATTGCAGTCTTCCAGTGCCTCTTGGAGAAACTCATTGCTCTGAGGCACAGCACATGAGGCGTACTTGCCTGGTTTCATTTTTTCAAGCACTATCCCAACCAGCAAAGAGAAGCACTAGTTTAAAACACTAATCCTCAATGCAGCTTAGGAACAGCTGAAATGACAGGGTGGGCCAGACCAAGCCTCATGTGCCTCAACCAGCCCAAGCTAGCACGATGTGTGAGATGCCAATGTGCCAATGTGACCTGTCACTTCAGGCCCCATCTGCCTCTCCCAGATCCTGGGAAAAGGTTGACCAAGTGCAGATGGAAGAAAGTAGCCTGTAGAGGTGACTGTGAAACCCAAATCCTTAACTGTCTTTCAGCCACATCCTTTGAGTCACACATTGCAAAGTGCCTGCACACTGAGAGCTGGTTTCTGCCCTGGCTGTAGTAGCTGTTGTCTGGAGTTACACAGTTAATGTGGAAATAAGAAGGCATCTTCATTAGCTAGGGAAGAACAGGGCCTGATCAGTCTAGGGAAATTGATGGAAACAAGGAAATCTCCTGTGCTCGGCTGGACTCTGAAACATATCCAATTGGTAACAGGTATTGGAAAGTGGAGTTTCAAAGACGCAGTTTTATATCTTTTTCTAAATTATAACAAGAATGCAAAGAACAACAACAATTACTACCATAAAAGCCCATTTTTAAAATGATTTCTACTAAGCCCTCTGTTTCCCAGCCCTTGGAAGTGTGCTCTGTGAAAACACCTGTGCCTTCTCCCTGTCTCCTGTGCAAGCTGGAAGAGTGCACAGATCCTGAAAGCACCCTGAAAGCTCCCCTTCTGTTCTCCGTGAGCTTCTGAGAGGCTGGGAGAGGTATGCTGCAAAGCTCGGTAACAGAAAGCAGAGCACATTTTTTTTTTTTTGTGCTAGCAAGAAGCATGATGCTATTGCTAAATGGGTCTTGTCAGTGATATGAGTCCAAGACTGCTGTTGAGCCAGACTATCTGTCCTGCCAGCAGACAGGTGATCAAGTGAAACTGATCTTTCCTTTCAATCTTAAGTAATGCTGAGGGTAATTGCTCCGTGGTATTGTTGTTTAGTAGCTAGACTTACACCAAGCCTCTGTGGCTCTCCTGTGCTCCCAATAGAGATCCTTTTCTTGTTCAGCCAAGGCATGAAGGCCCCGAATGGCTCTACACAATCTCTCTCCCTGCAGATGTCAGCATCCAGGAGGCCTCCCTCGCAGCCTGTTGTTGCTAGAAGAATAACAGGGCTTTGGTCCTACCCTCCACCAGCTGAGCTTTGGATTAAGGAGGAAAAAAAAAAGTAAAAAAAAAAAAAAGTAAAGATTTTAAATGAACTTTGTATCCGAGGAGGAGCAGCATGGAGTTGTTTGCATTCCCCGGGGATTATCAGGATTGGGTTCTAGCACAAGCTGTGTGAAAGAGACCACTGTGACTATATACAGTTGAGGAAAGGCAAGATGACAGTTACATGAGCTCCTTGGACTGCTATATGAAGGCAATTGCATTCACTGGGATTGAACTTAAATGAGTGAGCTTAAATGAATGGTAGCAGAGTGGGACCTGAAAGTAACAGGAGCAAGACCCGAGACACAACCTCTGCTCACTCACCAAAATTAAACTGGCCAGGCATTAGGGACACCACACTCTCCTTGCCAATCTACAATTCAAAGCATCAGATCTTCAATGGTTCATGCAGAAAGGTGTGGGCAGACATGGCTTTAAGCTGGTGCAGCTGTAGGCCTGCTCTCACACACACTCTTAGTCTAACCACTTTGAGATCCATACAAGTATGGCGTCACCAAAAACACATAGGATATAGGATATGTGGACTCTCAGCTTCAAATTTCATGTTCTATAGTAAAAGCATACGAGATATTACCTTTCCCAGGGCTGTCCACACACTTTTAAAACAGAACTCAGGATCTATAAAACCAAAATATCTGCATTTTTCCTGTTGTCTCCTAGCACAATCCCAGTCCTGATGACCCCAGAAATAAGCATTTAAACAAGCCCAGCAAGAACCAAAGTCGAGAGACTTGCCACGAACAACACAGAATTACATTTGACAGCCTAAAGGATAGCTAGAGCATAGGAATGGTCAGGTCACTCTCACCATCACATCTAGACATCTCCGCGATGTCTAGTGTTTGGCAGCTGCCACGTGAACCTCTGGTGAATGGATGGATAGTCACTAGTGGCTCAATTGGGCAGCCAATATGAGATTTATGGTATTCAGAGAGTTGCTTGGTAGCCATAAGAAAGGAACTCATGGGCTTTCAGGGTCTAGGAAAACTCTGTGGAGGAGGAGAAGCTGAAGATTTACGTGGGCAGTTGGCAGATGGCTGGCTGCTGTCCCAGAGAGGGTGCTGCACAGGTCTCCCAGTGCTCCTGGGTGTGTTTGGCAGCTACAGTAAGTGTTTTCTTTCGTAGTCTTCACTGGCCCTGTTTGCTGCAGGCATTCTTACTTATCTTGCAAACCCTCGAATAGGAAAATATCACATGCCTCTCTCTGTGTGTGTAAAGAGGAAGGTATTTGCAAAGAGGTATTTGAAATATGCTTCAAAGTTCAGCCAGCTCACCCAGTAGGCTATGGCGAGGTGCAGCAGGACTTGGGTTTAGAAGCAAATATTGCCCAGCTCTGTTAACTTTTAAGTTGTTCAGTGTGTCAAGAGGACAGGGCTCTTGACTCACAATCTGTTGTACGGCTCCAAACAGAAGGCAGCAGGAGACAGGAGTCTTCTGTGAGCTTCATGCCACATATCTGGCAGTGCTTTCATCAGCTCTCCTGAAACAGCATCTGGTATTTCTTATGGACCCTGTACATTTAAAAGCAAGCTAGACCTAGCTAGGAACACAGAGAAGGGAAAGGGGATTGTAACCTTTCCCCTTTCATGGTGATAAAAGCCAGAGAGTTTTATGATAAACTCCACACTTTTAACATGTAGTCTCTCCCAGTGTCCTGTTGCTGGGCTAGCTCCTAATCTGTCCCCGTGGCACTTCTCATGCCAGCAAAACTAGCGGATGCCACTGATTCTTTGCAGTCCAGTCATTCACAATGCACTTACTTTTTCCTTGTTATCCATGGTGATGGCAATCTGCATCCTTCTCCCCCGGCGGAAAGCCACCAAGTGGTCTGCCTCCTCTTCACTGAGGTCTGGCACCCTGCCTGGGCCAGGGAAGCACTCGGTGCGTTTCTCACTGACAATCCGCTTGCCCTGGAAAGAACAGGATGAGCTTAAGGACACCTCCATTAGCCCTATGCAGTTCCCTTCCCAACCCTGAATTGCACAGGATTTTGGCCTGGCAGAACAGAAACATGAGCCAGGCTTCTTTGTTTGTAAAGCTAGATACTTTAAGGGATATATAGCATTACATAGCCTTGTTTAACTGAGTACATACTACTAGGTAGGGTGGGATTTCCCCTGTTCAGATGTTTTCCAGCATGAACAAGATCGACATTTTTATTCCGGATAGGTGAATGCCACACTGCATTTTTGTCTTTGACACAAATATGAAGTTGTCCTCTCAACAAACAAAATGTCCGAGTAAAACATGAGGCTACACTGGAGCAGAAACCTATGAGGTGAGATAGAAAGGAAATAGTGGTGTTCTCTCCACTCTTGTCTGCAAAGCAGTTACTACCCCAAAGTGTATTAACACTTGATAATTTATTATCTTCATAATCATTGTGCATCTGTATTTCTGGGATGATTTATTCAGCAGAGGAATAGTTTAGAAAACTGATATATAAACTCCTTAAACAAGGGCAGTTTACTCCCTTTCAGATATTATTTCCAGCTGTTTGTATCAGCTCATGTCTTTACTGCATGTATTTACATCTGGTTCTAATTTTGTTAATTATCTTTGTAGTTGGTTGAGCTCCAGCCAATGCCCTCAGCCATCACTTCCACAGAATGAGTACATCTTTTGTACAAAAATACATACTTTTTCTCATTTGAAAGTATCATATTTCAGTTCCATCATGTGCCTTTTTATTTTTGCCTTACAGGGAAATAAAATACTTGGTAAGTCATCTCCATCATTATCTCTGACCTTTTTCTTTTCTATTCTATATTCTATATGATTCTTCTGATCAACTTTGTGTGGGTTCATCCCTTAGAAGCTTCCCTCCCTAAAGGATGGTACATTTTCTTCTGGTTTTCTCCCTGGACTTCCACACATACCAGAGTCTTGATTTTAATGGGTCTCAGAACCTCCAAGCAAAGTTCAGTGAACCTTGGGAACTCTTTGTCACTACGAACTTCATTTCAAAAACAAACAGCACACACTGACCTCAGATTTGTATGGAAATCTTTCAAGCATCAGTGAATTTGCCATGAAATATGATATCAAGATGTCTTGCATTAGCCTCATCTTCACTTGGCTCTGCCAGAAGTGCAGATGTTAGCATGGAGGGAGCCTTGGTGTAGACAGCCTCCGTAAGCAAGACCTTTTTTATCACTTGTCCAGTCATCGAGCTTCCTAAAACACAATACCCGCTTTACAAAGTAGTGGAATGTTTTCTGCATCACACCTTCAGTCTCTTGCTCATTTTGCTTTCACATTGTATAGTTTTGCTGTCTCAGCAGAGACTGTTCTTGAGTTGGTCTATGCGTGCAGGTTGAGGAGTGGGTCCGTGTCCTGCTGTTGGTTACAACCACCAGAGCCGTGTGGACACACTGGATATTTTTTATACATTCCCTTAACCATGTACAGCTCTGGTTTCAGGTTTCAGCTCTCGCTTCTAACAAGTTTTGCTGCCCTTAGTAGGACCCTTGCTATTTCTGCTTTTCTTGAAATAACTGAAGCCACATGTTGTGTTCACAGTAAGGATCTGCTGCCAATCTGCTCAATGCTGTTCTGGTGCTTTCTGTGGTGTTCTCAATGTTTGTGTCAACGCAGTCTACTTTGACTGCTGCCACGGACCGAGCAGATATCTGTGAGCCACCCCCAGCAATGTCAAGATCCTTTTCTGAGAGAGTAAAAGTTGATAATCAAGAGAACAGGCGACCATTTAAATACGGAGTACAACTGCCTGGGCGTCTACCATGGCCAGCCACTCAGCTGCACTTCCACCTGGAGCATGGATGTATGCCCTGAAGGTGCCCCCTTATCTAAGAACTCTGTGAGCTGTTTTAAAGGTCTTAGGCTAAGTATCTGTCTCAAGAAGGATGTGATTTTAGCAGCTGGGACAGAGCCAGAAAGTTCAAAGCAGAATCTAAACTGCTCTGAAATCCTCGTTTTACCTTCCCTCCATGAGTAGGGCATACTATAGTGTCCTTAACTGCACATCCCATTGCAGTCACAAGATTACCAGTGATTGCATTACTACAGCTTAATAGCTGACTGCCTGATTTTTAAAATAAAGTGAGAACCAGCTGAAGATGAGAAGACATTTAGCAACTTTGGCATCAGTGACCAGACAATGTTGGATTTTAGGAGACTGAGAGCATTGATGAAGGCAAGCAGAAGACTAGAGACCATGGGCTTCTGGAAAGGAGATTTTGGCTTGTTCAGGGAACTGGTACGCAGGATCCCACAGGAAGCAGTCTGAAGGTGAAAGAAGCCCAGGAGATCTGACTGGTTTTCATAGACAAGGCTCAAGAATGTAAGTAAGGACTTACTGTTGTGCAAGAAATGAGCAGGTGTGGTAGGAGGCCACCCTGGCTGAGCAGGGAGCTCCTGGTTACACTTACACGTGAAAAGGGGGTCTGTGGGAGGTGGGAAGGAATAGGGTCTCAAAGAAGAATATAGGAGCAGCACCCAAGGGTGCAGGGATGGAGTTAGGAAAGCCAAAGCTCAGTTGGGATTGAAACTGGTGAGAGATGTGGAGGTCAGCAAGAAGGACTTCTGTACATATATTAGCAGCAAAGAAAGATGAAAAAAGATGTTGGCCTGCTGCAGAATGGTTTGAGCAACTTAGTGCCATGAGACATAGAAAAAAATGAGGTACTCTATGCTTTCATTGCCACGGTCTTTTACTGGCAAGATCTGTCCAACCTCTCAGACGTGCTCAGAGAAGGGTCAAGAGGGAAGGGATACAAGCTGCCACAAGGGGAAGTACGACTCAAATGAAGGGAAAAAAATCACAATAGTAGGGGTCAAACAGTTGAAAACAGGTGCCCAAAGCAGCTGGGAAATACCCATCCATGGAGATTTTCAGAACTTGACTGGACTCAGCCTTGAGCGATCTGTGACAACCTTGAAGTCAGCTGTGCTTTTTAGCTGGGGACAGAACTAGATGGCCTCCTGATGTCCCATCCCACATTAGTTGTTTCATGGTTCTGTTATTCTTTTCAGGTTGTTAGCCTGCCTCAACTCTGAAGGAAAAACCATCTAGATTTTATGTGTGTACATGCACAAACGTATGTGTGCAGATGTGTGCAAGCATAGTAGTTTTGCCTGTTTTCTTCAGCTTGTGGCTTTTATACAGCAAGCACTAGGTAGTACAGTTCTGAATTCAGGATCAGTCAGACACAATGTTTGTAAGTACCTAGGTCATGGCTTTTAAGTGGCACCTGCTTCTCAATGACTGAATCACCCCATGTCCAGAGCTAACATAGCTCTGTTGCCAGAACTATTGGCCAATACAAACACAGGATGTTTTAAAACTAAAAGTATATTTCAAGTCCTATTTATATTCTGTGATTTGTGTATTTTATTCCTAATTTTCACTAAAACCAGAGACCGGAATTATAATGGTCAGCACAGGATTCCTACTTGCAGTCAAAGCCACCAATGTGGCTTTTCTTTATGCTGCTGCAAATCAGTATTAATGGACGTGGGTAGATGAAAAATTAACCTTTTGAATAGACTATCTTGGTCTCATATTTCAGACCACAGAGCTGTGCTGGATAATTTGAAGCTGCAAATTTCTTCTGCCATCCTCTTTGGGTTCATAGGGCACCATCTGCAGTCACAGGAGTATTCTCTGGTCTCATTCATGTTAGCAGTTATGCTGAGATGACCCAGTAGCTCAGAAACACAATATTAACACGGTCATTTTAGGAAGATACAAATGGGAAATGCCTGTGCTCTTACCTTGTGATAAACACAGGAAAATGCAGTTTTATTTAACTCTTCCTTTATAGACTATGTAAATGGCTACCTCTTATACAGCAGCTTGCCAAGTTAGCTAACTGAATCATGTGTCTTCCAGACATATGAACAAACATTTCCCATTGAAATGAAAAGCAAGTGAAAATAAAAAGTCTTGTTAGCTGCTCTGAAAACCTAAGCATTCCTATTTAAACTTTCTCCCACAGCTAGTGAGGATGAAGTGGAAAACGCCATTGTGTGTGCTTCACAATTCCCCTTTATAAGGGAAACTAAACAGTTTCTTATGCCTTGAGACATGGAAGAAAAGTGCTTAGCAGTTTTTCAAGGCCCCCTACACATCATGGGTCCACAACTTAACCCTAGCAATGCCAGGGCAGTCACAGCAGGGACAAAACCAGCCAACCCTGGTTTTGGAATAGGTGTATGCAAGACTGTACCCCTCTTCTTTCTCTCCCCACACCAGCATGTCCTCTTCTCAAAACCTCTTCCTCATTCATGTCTGTTGGGTGGAGGTCTCTATAAAGCAATCTGGGCAATTGCCCAAGACAATCTAAGGCAATTTTCTGTGAAAAAAACTCTTTCTTTCTTTTCCCCAGCTTCTGTCTCCCTGTCAGCAACCCTTGAGCCAAGAAGGCTGCCTACTGCCACCCAGGAACTGTGCAACCCAAGCAATGCACTGCTGCTTCCTCAGTATGCAAAGAGTCCCACAAAGGACAGTGTTCTCCCACCATAAGAGCAAAGTTCTTGGGAATCACAGGAACAACTCAAGTTAGACCCCCTGCATAAGGCTCAGTTTTCCATGACTAAATTACCTGGGGAAGAGCTGAGAGCTGCTGGTAACCTCTGAAGGTAGCCGGATCCATTGTGCCTTGCAGAATAGGCTCTGAACTGCTTGCTGTCCTGTTTCCCTGCTCTATTTCTGGCATGAATCAGAGGCTGAAAATAGGGTTTGACTTTGCCTTGGAACCCCTGAATTGCTCAAGCCTGGTACTTACTTTGGTGCTGAAGCTGTACATTACTTTTTTCTTCAATTGTTATTATTCCCAGGAAATACCTTTGCTCCAGGGATAATTCTGAGTTTCCTGAGGCATTCAAGGCAATACATTTTCCCTTCTGTTAAACCCTGAGCAGGCATGTGCAGTAATTCCAGGCTGTCCTGGTGAGGTTAATTAATGAACTGGTGAGTTGGGCTGCCCTACCCTAAGCAAAGGACTATTACAAGGTGTTTAGCATCTCAGTTAATTTTTTTTATTATTATTATTTTTAATTTTGTTTTATTTTGTTTTGTTTGTTTGTTTTTCATGAAGAAAGCAAGTCCAGTGATGGCTTAGTAGGGTAATAGCAAGCTATTAGTCCATGACTTGTACATCAAACATTAATTCTAGCTTAAGTCAACAGCCATACCCTAGAGCTCTTTTAGGTGTTTAGGTGGCAATGACCTGTCCTTTGGACAAATAACACGTTCCCAAGTAACTCCTGCCAGGGAGGCTCAGCACTGAGTGGGTATGTCTGAAAGATGGGCTAATCCCTCACTGCCTGAGAAAGTCCTTCCTGAGGACAGACACAGGGCATGAGTAAAAACAACAGCAAAGCCACTATGTGAAAACCCAAGAACAAGTGCAGAGGGGCTTGTACCCAAATACAGTGAACGAAACTGAAGCTCCAAAGCGCATTACTGGATTTACAGGAAGGTGACACCTTCCTAGGGACATTATATGTTAAAAGTCACGGTAGGAAGGCTGGCACATTGGCAAAGCCATTAAACCCTGCAGTTTATGGAGCAGATGGCAGGGAAGGCCGAGAGGCTGATACAGGAAATATCTCTTTAGCAGAGCAGTGATAGCTAGACTTATACAGGAGTGGGAGACCACTAACTTTTCTATGAAATACCCTTTTCCCTCCCTCCCCATGCTACTTTTGGCTAAGATGGGTCGCCTGAAGGCACATTCTGCTTAACATGCCAGCATATCTTTTGCTCGTTTACTATTTTAAGAATATCAGAGATTTCCTAGATTGCTTGTCCCACATTGGGAAATCCTGGCCCTCAGCGGGCTAGCTCCCAAAGCGAGGGATGTCAGATGAGGAAAGTGCCTGTGCAGAGCCAATGGGAACAGGGAGCAGGGCCCAAACAGGCAGCAGTGCCTGGCAGAGCCACCTCCTCCCCTCCACGGGACCTGTCCCTGCTCACTTGCTGCCTGTGTGAGATTTGAGACTCTGGCACTAGCTATTTAGCTGCAGGCAGGCAAAGCTACACTGCTCGTGACAGCTACACCCTGCAAACAGTTCACTGAGAATCTGGAAATGGAGAAATGCCCCTCTTATGTCTGAGGCATGCCCCAGATGGCAAAGGTAGCGTTAAAAATGCCCACCTGAGGGGTGTGAAGAAAAAGAACATGGGGAACAAAGACATGCCCTGGAGTTCTGTCCAGTTTATACAACTTTCCAGCTGCCTTTCCATTGGAGCTTCTCCCTTTGCACTGCTTCGTGACATTGAGGTTTTAGTGCAAATTGTTTTCTGCACAGCCCAGCTGCTCTGTTGCTTGAACCTTGCAGTGGTCATAGGAAAAACGTTGGTGAGGCAAATGAAATAGGCCTATTTTGTCATTCCAGTATCACCAAGCAAGTCTCTTTGCGGACACCTGGTGAAGCCTTGCTCACTGGGAAGCTGAGGCAAATTATCTACACTCTCTTTTAATCTTCAGCAGCCCAGAGGATGCCTTAATAGAGCAGTAGTAACAAATAAGATTGTACTTCATGTGACAGCAAATACAATTTTGTCCAAAATCCTGGTAATTTTCCCCTCTCACCCAGTACAGTTCCACGCTCTTCCTTCTCACCCATTTGAAGAACTAAATTTAAGGTAACTAAAGGAATGTTCTGAACTGACGCCACCGGAACATTCAGCAATAAATCAGTTTTCCTCTGTCATCAAGTCAGGCTGCTGGGTTGTGCTTTATACCAACACTCACGAGGCCCTGGGGGGTTGCTAAGGCCTGAAAAAGGTACTTAATGCAGGCAAATTTGTGTATACCATACAATAGGGAACTTATGGGAAGTTTCCATCAAGGTCTGCATTTCCGGCAGAAAAATCTCAGAGGTCTATTAACTGGCCGTGCTGAAAAACATTGGTGCAGAGTTTAAGGCAGCAATGTGCTTTAGCTGCCAGTGCTCTGCGCTAATACAAATCCCCATCTAGGATTTGAATTCTGAGCTGTAGATTACGGAAAGGGCTCCAGGGGACACAGCCTGTCTGTGAGAGGCATTCACTCTGCCAATGTAATTGCTTCAAATGAAAGTCCCCCACATACAACTACATGGCCGTGAGAAACCTTGGAGGACACTCTTAAATATTTCACTGATAAAGTTCAGTCAGTAATGAGGGATTTCTCTGTATCCTCTATTCTAAGAAAAAAAAAAAAAGGCATTTCTTTCTTTTGTATCAGAAGGTGGTTTGGTTGTTATGGAATGTGATTTCATTTGAAAGGGATGTTCACGCTACTGGTTATGTATCTGGAACGAAGGAAATGAGAGGCCTCATTCTTTTTCTCCTGAAAAATCATTCTGAAAGCTACATTATTTCCAAAATGATTCAGTTCCTTCAAGGTAACATACAATGACTTCATAATGGTGCAGTGATTGTAGCCTACTTCTTTATGGAAAGAAAGGCTAGCTAGGTCAGGGAGAAACAGAAATGAAAAGGCATTCGAGGCACAAAATTGGAAAAAACATTTCCAAGCTGCCTCGGAGGGAGTAAATGGCTCTCTGCCTTTTGTTTACAGCCAAGGTTTTCAGCACTCCTACCTCAAAGCACCAGGGTAGCAGGAAGGGTGGGGGCTCACATCATTACCCTGGGAAATGGCTTTGGCCTGGACCTCGCTTCACAAAAGCCCTCTCGGATTTTGTGGGCCAAGCATGTTGCTGTGCCTAAAAGGGGCTCCGGGGGAGCAACGTTTGCTGCCACCGTTTCCTTTTCCCGGTGCTGCCCTGGCAGAAATGGGCTGACCTCGTCTGCCCCAGTGGCTTACAGAGGCAGGGGATGGATGGCTGAGGCTTTCTGTCTGCTTCCCATGAGCACGGTCTGCACAAAGGGTTCGTGCTCATCTTGGCGGTGTGTCTCCAGGTGTATCACTGGTGTCTAATTAGTGTTAATCAATTAACAGATAACTCTGCTTCATGTGTTCTTGTGGAACATATTAAACATCAAGAAAATGTACCAGCTGCTGCAGTAACCTTCTCCAGAGGCTCACTAACTAGAGGGCTTCCCTGAGTTCCCATGCAGGTGCAGGTGCACATGCAGGTATTACATTTTTCCAGGGGAGGTGGCATTTCTGGTCCTTGTTCCTATTGATCTCAGTGGCCAAACTCAGTAACTCCAGCAAGAACAGGATCATTTCTCTGGGATATACCAGAGGTAAATAAGAGCGTGAAGCTCGTACAGGCGTGTATTTCCTTGGGCATATTGCCAACACTAACTGCCAAACTTTTATCAAATCCTTCCTGCCAAAACTTCAAAAAATCATTACATCTAGATGCACAGACTCCACGAGAGATAGGGGTAGCACCTAGAAAGGAATGTTCTGGCATGATCATTTTCAATTACTTTTTCTGTTTCGCAAAATTTCTAATTAAGTCTGAAAATACTGGGGCACGTTTGCTGCCCAGCACATTGGCAGCTGCAACTGATACTCATGTCACTTTGGATTTTATTCTGCATTTAGGACTTTCTGGAATAGAGCAACAGGGAGAAATGATGCTGTTTTTACCACTAAACATCATTGCCTCCCTGGGAATAGTTAAGGAGCAATGCAGCTAAATCTATCTGGGCTCTCACTTATCTCCATCCCCTTTCCAGGCACAGCAACAGAGTTTAACACCCTGCTGCTGGCCCTAGTGGTGGGCAATAAGGCACCTGCTCTCCCAGAAAGTGCTCTGCATGGGCTATGGAAGGAGCTGCAGGGAGGTTTAGCAAGGCCTGGGGGCTGATTCCAGCAAATCACACATGGGGAGGAAGACACAGCGCATGGCAACTCGAGGTGTAGACTGAGGCTGTGTCAAGGGATCTAAAAATGAGAGGAAAGGAATGGGAGGGGATCTATCCCCTTCAGAGAGGAGACACTGGAGGACAGGCTGAGCAGAAAGCTCAAGTGAGTGGCAGGACAGAAGCCCCTTTGTAATCTTCTTCCCTGCTCACCTTGGCTTTGTTGTCCATGGTAACAGCCAGCTGCATCCTCTTCCCCATTCTGAATGTGAACATATGATCTGCTTCCTCCTCCTCCTCCTCCTCTTCCTCACTGCCAATGCCGAATCCAGGGCTCGTAGGACAGGGACTCCATTTCTCGCTCACCACCCTTTTGTCCTGGGAAATGAAGCACTTCCATGAGCAAATCCCAGCCCCTCAGCTCACCGGGGCGTTCCCCTTCCCCAAACACACCTGCCCACGAGCAGGGCAGGCCGGTTAAGGAAATGGCAAGCCTTGCCCTGAGGAAGTTTTCTGTGCCCGGCACTGTGCCGTGACATTCCTACGGAACAAGGGGCTCGTTGTCTGCTCAGCAGCAAAAGCCACAATTACAGAGGGTCTAGAAAATCTTTTGCACTTACAAATCTGACATTTCAGACTAAAATGCCAGAGTTTTAGGAAACAAATGTCATCCTCCTCTCTTTCTGCAGCACTCTGAGTTAGATCAGGAAAGCCTAAGTCCTGATAGAGATTGCCTGGGAAGCCAAGTGGATGGCTCCTGAGGGTTGTGCTCACCATCGAGAGGGCTGGGCTATCTTGTCCATAGTGTTCAGTCTGGGTAATTGCATCTTTCAGGTCCTGTATGAGAGAAAAATGTGTGCAACAACGCACCTCCAGAGAAAAGCAAGGGCCAGGGCGTGGTGAAGTGAGCAATGCACTAGCCTGGATCTGACAACCCAGGAGCGCTGACTGCGCAGGCTGAAGCTCAGCCTTGGACATCCCCCGGGGGTTAATGCAGGACTGGTCTGGTGATTTACCAGCTCCCACACTACCAGGAGAGAAGGACAGGCTTTGCCAGACACAGATTTGGTGCAGTCAGGAAGGATGCCTGGGACTTGCAGCATTTGACTCAAAGCCCCAGAGCAGCCAAGGGCTATTCGCTTTGCAAGTTGCTTTGCCTAAGGAGAACGTGACTTTGCCCAGCCTGCAAGTATCCTCAGATGCATTCCTGACACCTCCAATGACACACACACATGGTGACAAGTCCTGCCTACACATCTGCAGCAATGTTCATACCCAGGACCCATCCAGAGCCCAATGTGCCTGTTCACATATTCATTCATCTTCCTGCCTGTTCATTCTGAACGTTGGGTACAGGTGCTTGGGCATGGCTGGAAATGCGTGGATCAGCAAACATCAGTTTGGGCACACATCTCTGCAAAGCTTTTATATCCTTTCAGGGACCTTTAGGAGCTATGTCCCGTGCCTGAAAGAGCTTTACTGTGGAGGCTGTCTCCATCAGCAATGCCACTTGTGGAGGTCCTGCTGGAGTGAGAGCTGGCTTGTAAACAGCACTTACGTTGTGAGCTTTGGTGATGGTAATAGTGAGTCCATCTTGCTTGGGCCTCCTGGAAGTAACAGCCATTCCCTCCTGCTCAGCTCGCTTTTTGTCCTCTTCTATTTCCTGAAACAGATATGTCTTTATCGTCAGCCTGAACCTGTCTCTCTACAAAGGTTGTCCATGTTCCTGTTTAGAATTTCTCCTAAATGGATCCACCTCCACTTCTGAAAGGGAATGGACCAACTTGTGTCCCTTCCGCGTACCCTTGGAAGGGGTGACAGTGGCTGGGACATATGGAGAGGCTGGGAGACACACCAGGCCTGCAGAAAGTGAGAGCTGTGCACAAAAGCAAGAGTCTCCATGCCAGGTTGGGGCCAGAGCATTATGTCTTGCCAGGAGAAGGTGGCTGTGATCTGCCTATCTACTAGGCAGCTTCTAGAAGCCAAGTGATGGTAGTTAGGTACGTAACATTTCACACGGAGTGAGGGCTCCTCTCCCTGACTGCTTGTAGCATTCAGTCCTTCCTATAGCTTTCAGCAAGGTACCATTTTGTTGTTGTCACCAGAAAAGATCCAAAATGGCTCCTCTGATATCAAAGGAAATAAATCTTCTAAGCAAGACCCAGTCCAAAACTCCACTGAGTCCTTCAGCTCCAGGTCTAAGACACAACAGCTGTTTGCTGGACTCAAGACTACCTGCCCAGCTGGCAAATGTTAATCAGCTCCAAAGCCAAGAGGCTTTGTGCACAGGTAAAGAGGTGGGAAAGGTGTGATAGAGACAGAGGAAGAAAGTAGGGTGAGAAGAAATGCTGATGTAGGAATGGGGACATCAGCAAGCCTGGTTTCCAATTTCAGGAGCCGTAGCAAAGGGCAGAGCTTGGCCCACCTGCTCCAAACAGTTTCCTGTGTAATAATGTTATCTAACCAAGTTGTTCCTACATTGCTGACTGTTCATGCAGCAAGCTGTGAGGACTCAAAACAGAGGTGGAGAAGATAAGAATCAAGTAGACTTACCTGGTATCTTCGTATGAGCGCTTCATTCTTCTTCCGCAAAGCCAGGATTTTCTTATCAAGTTCAACATCTTTCTGTTCTTTCTTCCTTAGCACGGCATCATCCACTGTGGCATCCTGAAAACAGAAGGAGCAAAGCTTTTCCCAGTCATCGCACCAACAGGACACAAACCTCATCCTTCTGCTTGGATGGGGGGAAAGCTGAAGGGTCTTTCCCCCCCATTTCTCCCCTTAGACCTCCGCTTAAAAGGACACCGTACCTTTTTAGTTGAATAGTTGAATTCCTCCTGACAGAATCGACCCTTTTTTTTTTTTTTATTATATATTTTTTTAACACTTCTGTTTGGCAGTGAGGTAATCGGAGCAAAAACGCGATGGCCCACTTTGATGGCTGGCAGTAGGCTCCAGAGTTAACACAGCACTTAGTAAATGAGACCTCTCCCTGCTGCTGGTTCAGGTGCTGCCGGGCACACCCAGTGCCCTCCGTTTGCATTCAGCCAGCACCTTGGTTACCGCAGGGAATTGCAAAGCAGATTTCTAAATTCTAGTGACAGCAGCGTCTGGTGGAAATTAATGCTGATGGGTATCAACTCGCTGCAGCAAGCCGATCCATTTCGTCTAGCCTCTGCCTGGTGTTTACAGGAAAAGCAAGGTGGCAGGGCTGAGATCTCCGAGGCACTACAGGTTTGTTTTTAAACAGTGTTTTTGTGCTCTCCTTATCAGCATAGCATCTGCGTGCCTCTCCTCTGCTCACACGCAGCTGGGTGAGATAAAGCGAGACCGGCGAGGGGAGGAAAGAAAACCCTAGGTTTATGGGCAGGCACTGGATATCTGTTTTGCTGCCCTTGCAGCTCCAGCCAGTGGGCTACCCTCAGCCTGCCTTCCTTGCTGTTTGGTCCTGTGCAGGAAATCTGCTGTGGGAGCACTGCAGCAAATCTGCAGCACACCTGCACCAGGAAAAAAAAAAAAGAAAAGATGGGGCCCAGGGAGAAAGCTGGGCCTCATCTCCAACCCCAGCCTCAGAAACCTCCGAGCCCAGCCCCAGTGCTCTCACCTGGGCCCCTCACCCAAGCAGCCCCCTTCAGGGGTGGGCACCGCACCTCTGGGGAAGAAGATTTAATAAAAATGGAGAAGTGAGGCCACAGCAGGAGGTAAAGAAGAAGAAGACCCTTCTGGAGAGGGAGGAGAGGGGGTCTGGCTGAGCAGGGACCCTGGAGGGGCTGCTGCCAGTGGGGGGGCCCTGGCGCTGCCTGAAAGGGCCAGGGCTGGGGAGCAAAAATACAGGGGGAGAGGTGCTGGGAGGGGAGTGGGGCGTTTTTTCATAAGGGTCTGTTTGGTTTGGTTTATTCTTAAAGCTAGAATCCAGCATTAATAGATGGTTAATTGGCAAAGAAAACCAATTGAAATTTCTTGAATCACTGAAGCGTTTTTCCCCATGACGCATTAGCGACGCATGCTTTTTGCCAAAGCCCTCGCCGTCCCTGTTGGCTTCCTAATTCCTCACAAAAATAACAAGACCTTTAGGACAATCATCAGTTTCCTCATTTTCACAGGACCTCATCACTGCAAGCATTTCTGCTGCCCTCCCTTCTCCCAGGCCCGACAGCTCCCGGCTGTGCCCATCCCAAGGGCAAAATCCCCAAAGCATCCTCCACGGCTTGCTCCGTAGCATTTGAGTGCCATTTTGCAGGTGAATTACATATATACTTTTTTTTTTTTAACTCTACCTGCAGCCACGACAAAAACGTCCTCCCTAGTAATCCTGTCAGCCCCACTGGTGAAAGCCAGAGCAGCGAAGCCTGGGAAGAGCTTCTGCACAGGCCGGAGGGGTTTTTCCTTCATTAATCATGACATAGCAGGTGTGACCTCCTTCGGGGAAGGATACGTCAGGGTCTAGCCACGGCAGCTGGGGACACGGGATCTGGGTCTGACAGCCGTCGTGCCCGGGGTCCAGCCTCGAGCCATAGCCAGCGGGCTCATAAGGCCCTTTTCCTGGGAAGGGAGTGTTTCTCCTGCATTCCTGCCTTTTGCCTGGTCCTAATTAGGTCACCAGAGGAAAAAGTGGAGCGGTGGGTATCCGGAGAAGGTGCTGTCAAACAAAGTTTTTCTTAAACTGAGCAAACACACAGTGAGAAGCACGAGGCTTGAGAGGAAAGAGTAAAACCACAAAGCTGTAGCCCAGGGGAGGGAAAGCCTTTGACTCTGCTCCATGTTCCCAGCTAAGTTTGTGCACCTCATCCAGAGACTTACAGGGCTCCAGCCTCCGAAGCTGTGCTTGCAGTGTGCCCGTACATCAAACGAGGCTGGATTTAGGCGCTGTGAACCTGACCCTTGATTTTTTGTGTCTCTTACAGTGGAGTTATTAGCATTTTACCGGGATGGGAAATGCACAGGAATATCCTGCCCATTTGAGAGAGCAGGATTTTGGATGAGCTGGAGGAATTACTGTCTTAATGTTACAAAGTTTTTGGCTACCCAGGAGATGGACAGAAGTAAGAAGAGGGGCACGTCTGATCCACCAGCCCTTTGGTAGTGTTTGTGCTGTGGTTTTGTCCTGTATTGGTGCAGAACCTGGGCCATGCTAATGTGGAAAATAACTGTAGGTAGCACATGGGAATTCAGCCAGGGGTTAGCATCGCTGCTTTTCCAACAGTGTCACGGGGCTCCTGGGAACCAGGGCTGCAAATCATCTGCTGTTGTACATGGCCAACATTCGCTTTCAAAGGAAGGGATCCAGCTGCTGAATCACTGCACATCCCTGCAATGCAAGGTATTCCTTTCAAGGGTTCTACATGAAAAAAACAAAACAAAACAAAACAAAAAAACAGAGCTAATGACATTTCAGCTCTGATCAAGCAGACCTGTGTTTGATCTGGACCATCGTTGCAGGGCGATGAAGAGGGGGCAGAAGAACAGGGCGATGGAGGGGCAGAAATCTCCCCACATAATGTTCTTTGGAGGGAGAGACTAAAGGTCGACAGCATGATACCGTCACAGAGCAGGAGGTGGGCTGGATGTGGATGTTGTCGGAGACCAGAGAGGATAAAGGCAGGAAAACCAGTTTGCACAAGCACATCTTCAAGGGCGGTTTTGCCAGGACACAGGAACACATTCACGTTCAGGTGGAACAATTGGGATGTTTAAACCACTCCCCCATGTTCTTCTGGTGGACAATGGGGTTTTGTCAAGGTCTACAGAGAATGAAACGAGCTTTTCCATCACCATCCATCATCCAGGTATGTGATGGGTGAGTAGATTGTATACGTGGGTGGATACACTTTGGTGGCCATTTTGCAAGCCTGATTAAAGCTGAATTCAGTGTTTACCTGAACAGAAGCTATTCTGTGAGCTCTAAATTGGCAGGTTTGGCGTTTGCTGGGTGCTGGGGTGTTGGCTGCTTGAGGGTGGGATCAAAGCGGTGCATGCCCTCAAACACACCCCTTTCATCTTCAAATCGCTTTGAACAAAGACCGACGGAGCCGCCTGCTCGGGCAGAATTCAGAAACTCCTGCAAAGACTGTATTTGGGCTCTTCTCTGTTAGCAGGCAAAAGATGGAGAAGTCCTGCCAGGCCGTTCTGCCTCCCTGCATGTTTGTCAGCATTTTGCATTGCCACACAGCTACTGCGGGGGGAAGGGGGTCTTTCTATTTCCAGCTGGAAACAAATCACTCAAAGGAAAGTTTCGCTGGTATTCATCACTTCACCTCCACATTACTAATGAAGCCATTTGGGTACTTCTGCGTGATGTTTCAGCGAGTGCTGGGGAGCCGCGGATGCCCCTTCCTCGCAGCCCCCGGGGCCACCAAGCATCCCACGGGGCGCAGAGGCGCCGAGCAGTGTTTCGAGCCCACGCAGCGGCTTGCAGGGGCTCACCCATTGTGCAAGGCAGCCAAGTCAGCGTTTGCTGGCCAGCCACCGCGCCGAGCCGGCCGACGGCCGGGGAGACGTGTCCGCCTCTCGCCGCGGGAACGAAGCTGCCACCCCAGCCCCTGCTGAAGCTGGTGCTCAGGATGAGAAGTGACCACACTGCGTCCTTCCCAGAATAAAGCTCTTCCGGGGAAGCAAGGTGCCCGTATGTCACGGCGATGGGCGAGTTATAAATGGCTTTGGCAGAACAACCGTGCGATGGCTTTGAATCAGAAAGCAGCCGAGCCCGGTTCCTCCTCGATAGCGAGGCAGAGCTGCAGAAGGGGAGGCCTGCTTCTATCCCAAATAAAATGTCGCAGAAGGAGAAATGGGGAGCAAGCACCTTCGCGCTTCGATTACACGCCGACATCTCGCTCTGCCGTGCCCCTGCGCCCCAGTGGCACACACACACGCGGTGCAGCTCATCAGGGGCTGAGGGGTGTCTCGCTCGGGGCTGTGTCTGCATGCAGCGTTTTCCTGCATACCTCTCCGACCATCTGCCTCTCCAGTGAGAGCCCTCGGAGGCAGCACGGGTGGGAAAGAGCGAGGGACAGGAGGTTGGGGGGAGGGACGGGAAGAGAGGAGCGGGGGCTCGAGCTAACGCTCTTCTGCACGAGCAAACGCATCCGCTCTTTTTAAGAGATATTCTCTGCCTTGACAGCTGCGGCTGAAACCCTTGCCGGGATGGGCAACATCCAGCCCTCCCCGGCTGGGTGCTCTCTGTTCCAGTCTCCCACCCACCCGGGAGCACATTGTCCTGAGCCAGCCCGCAACCTGCGACATGCGAGCCCCGGCACCCAAAATCCGCCCCCCCCCAGCACCCTCCCCCCCATGACGCAGCAGGGTTCATTTACACTCTGTAGGCAAGGAATTAAAAAAATTAAAAATAATAATAATAATAATAATAAAAAAAAAAAACAACAAAGCCACAAGCACCAAAAGGCCACCCTGAGCGCAAGTCGTTTTGTGGTCTTTTTAGGCGAGAGCCCCCGCTGCCCCGCGCCCCCCCGGGACCCCAAAGGCACTCACAGCTCGGTGCATGTCGGACGTCGGCAGCAAAGCCCGGCGGATTCCAGCGCAGAGCTAAAAGAGGAGAGCCATCAGACGGCCTTTCTCAGCACTGGTTGCACAGCATACAAGATCATGTTTTGATTACAAAAGCCTCGCCTGGGCTCCCAGCCAAGAGCACTGGCTGCCTAATATACCAAGCGCAGACAGGGTTTTGAGTGCCTGTGTCCTCCTCTCCGATCTCACTCTCTTTTTAAAAGAAACACTCCCCCTTTTCCCCCCTCCTGGCTCCTTTTAACTTCCTGATGCCACAAGCCCTCGTTCAAAGTGGAGAAAGCTAGCGAACAATGAAAAATGGATCAGGCAAACAGCTTGACTTCGCTTCGTGGCCATTCATGGGGTCGTGTTATTTGTTATGCATGGCTAGCTGCACGCCTGGCAGGGAATTGTGAAAATATCTGGGGTCCTGAATGTCTTGTCAGTGCGAGTATGTGCATGAGCCTTCATGGGAAAACAAGTGCCAGACTTGCCTTTTTCTCTTTATTTTCATTATTCTCTGGGAATTATTTCCCTGTGTTAAAAAGGTGTCTTTCGTTCAGGGAGGGGGGAGAAGTGGTGCTGTGGGCTGTATGCTGTCAGCTTGACACTGTGAGTGGCAAAAAGCACAGTTAAGGGAGAAGGTCCCTCGGTAAGCCCCCACTGAAACCTGCCAAAAGGACCCCATAAGAGTCACAGAGGGGCTTTCTGAAACAGGCAGCGTTTATCTGCTCTGTCTTGGGTTGCCGCACTCAAGCCCTCATCTCTGCACTATGCCCTATCCTGTGTGCTATGCCCGCCCTCATCGCAGGCAGGTGCCTTTTCCTTCACCCTCCAGAGAGACCCAGACCTTCCAAGAGGTGAACAGGAGCTGGAAGCACACAGGGGGATATTTTGTTGCCCAAGGACTGTCCCCCACCCCAAACTTAATGAGAGTCCTGCTCTGTCTTCATGTCGTAGCGTTAAAAAAGGAGTTCCTCTGCTGCAGGTACCTATCCCCTCTAATGCTTTTGAGCAGGTCAACCCCTCACAAAATCCAGAAAGCTCAACCCCAGATCCAGCATGGTTAAAGGGAAACTTTCAAAAGACTTTGAAGAACTTTGAACCCGGCCCCTCCTCTGCACTTAACTCTAACTACTGGAGATCAGGGCTACTAAAGGAGGGGAAAGCATGGCTTAGCTAAAGTGCTTAGAGGGAAAGACTGACCCATATTAATTAGTAGCTTCTCCAATGATGAAAGGAAATTGAAGCCATTTCCCTGGCAGTGCCTCTGGATTCAGGCTTGAGGAAGGAAATGAAGACTCTCCTGTGGATGGAAACTTGGGAGAAAGACACAAGAGCCTTGCTAGAGCCCAAGTGCCCAGCAAGAGGTTTGTGATGGAGAAGCCTGTGCAGGTGTGGAGCCATGCAAAGCCCTTCCTCGCCCTGGGAACCCACCTGAGCCAGAGGGAGCTGGAAGGATGCTGCTGCCTTGGGTTTCCAGGGGAGTAGTCCCTTATGAGGACAGAGCCCATTTTTAGTTGGGCTGGGGGCCAGAGGGACAGGATCAGCCCTGGAAGATGCTGCTGGGCTGACTCAGAGAGGCAATGCTCATGGAAACACTTTTTTCCAGTGCCAGTGCCATATCCTGCAGGTACGGTGGACATGTTTCTGAGCTCGAGGAATCTGCACACACCAACAACCAGCTCCAGATTAACACAAAGACCCACTTGATTATCCCAGATACTGAAGCCAGGTTGTATGCACAGTGCAGGGTAAATGTCACGCGCAGTGGGGTCTTTTGTGCTACCCCTGGATCTCATTAGCTAACAGTGCTCTTCATGCCCAAGCTGTCAAAGCTTGAGCTAAGTGCTCACAAGCAGTTCCTACAGATTTCACGGCCATGTCATCCCGGGTCCCTGCTGTCATCGACAGTGCAGCCAAGCTCTTCCAGTGACGAGCAGGCATGGAGTGTCCCAAAATACCCTTGCCTTTGCTAATGACTCTGGCGAGTTGCAGTTTCCTCCAGGGCAGCGTCCACTGCCCTCAACACAGACAGCTGATGTTTCTCAGCTGTCCTTCACCCTGTCTGAGTGGCATAAATGAAAGACATCTACTTCTGCATCATCATCTGAGACAGATGAGAAGATGTTTTAATGCTGTGGACACAGAAACCCAAGGGCAAAAGGGGCCAATCAAGGGAGCAGCATCTGCAGCTTCAGCAGTGGGGCAGAACAGGCTGGTTTGGGGACCTGTTGGTGCTCTTGGTACTCTCACAGGATAGAAAGCAGGACCTTATAAATATGCTGATATTTGTGGGGTTATATGCATGCACATATGTTTGCTTATACATGGTGTCATGGCCAGGAAGGGCTGCAGTAACACCAGAGCTGCCCTCACCTTGAGGGCTTTCTCTGAACTGTCAAAAACTCTGCTCTTAAGTGGGTGTCATAGCTGGGAACAGTGCTGCCTTCCCATGGGATCTGTGCCTACCTCGGGATAGGGGTGATCTTCCAGGACCACCACTCCAGCTCTGGGGAGCACTGAAACCCAGAGGTCTGCCACTTGGGAAGGAGAGGAGCCAGAGCTGGTCCCCATCTGCCGTTCCAGTGAGAGGGATGTGCTGGGTATGAGACATTTCGGTGGTCCTGCAGGATCTCAGGACACTCTGAAACCTGTTCACATGAGCACCTTCACCTTGGTGGCTGAAGCACATCAGTACTGCTCTCTCAGGAAGTTGGTGGCAGCTATTTCCCAGCACGTATCAACTTGACTGAGTACTTCAGACAGCGCGTGCATGTTACATCCGTGCGTGACAGTAAGGACATTTTGAGAAAACAGCCTAATTACTCACACAGGAATTTGTCCACCACCCCCAAGGTAATCCCTGTATTGTTCTAAAATAGCCAGAAGACCTTTAATAAGCAGGATGGCCTGTTTCTGAGTTGTTTATCGTGCTCTGTCCTCTGCAGGCTGGCTTGTGCCATCTCTGAGGCCTGCTCGGCGCAGAAGCCGTGGGGCGTACCCCGTGCAGGTACCCCAGGTCGGCTCTGTGATTTCCTCTTTATGGCAGGGGGATGTATCAGCTATTGCTAACTATTGGCACCCCCTGAGGGAGCAGTCCCTGTGGTGGACAGAAGTTTGCTTTCAGAAAAGCCTGAAAGGTGGAGGAACCAAGAGGACGTGAGGAAATTTTTGCCATGGATGTGCGACATGGGCTTGGCTGACCTCCCATAAGCAGGGCCTCCAGCTGCCCAATTGGAGGCCCCGGTCTCCACTCTGGGCAAAGTTTGCTGGAGATTTTCCGGGGCAAATGAAGGACATCAGAGCAAAGACCTGTCCATTTTGTGCTCATGACTGTGAAATAATCCTTTTATCTAGCTGTGTGCTGCAGTTTCTCCCTGACCTGTTTCAGCAAAAAGAACCATCTCTGACAGCAGCCCACAATCACCCTGCTCCAGGACAGCATTCAGCAGCTTGCAGACTGTATTGCTCCACATTTTGACAGCAAGTCTGATTGTCTCTTCTCCATCTCTCTGCCTTACACAAAGGCTGAAGGAAAGAATCCGATTCCTCAATAAACCTGAACCTGACTGCCCCAAGAAGTGTTCCTGGCATCCCTTTATCAGACCTGCCACCAGTAGAAATGACCTTGGCTTGAAACCCTACTTCCTTTTTCTTTTCTGCTTCGTGAAACTCCTCCAAAGCCACTCAGTCCCATGCCGATGCTTCTCCCAAGGGCACTGCGCCCATCTTCACCTTGGCTCTCTTCCATTTTTTGCACGACCACCATTTAGTCAACAGATGGCACTCGGTAACTGCTGGGAGAAGCAGTTAGCTGTGCTTGGCAGCCAGCTGCCAAAAAGCCAACCGTAGAAGGAATTTAATTCCTGGCTTCTCCGGGAGGCTGCTTTTATATCAGGTATCGGACTGCAGATAAGCTGCATGGCCCAGTTTCAGAGGTGCTCCTCCTCAGCAAAACTAGCAGCCCCTCTCCGGGCCTGTCGGATGCAGGGAGGCATGGGAACATGCAGATTATCGAAGAAGAGGTTGATGGCAGCCTGGAGGCATCTCCCGTATCAGCCACAGAGCAAACTTCCCCGCAATAAGCAAACTCCTCCTTTGCCTGCCTTCCTCCCCCCCTGCTCAGGTCCTTTGGCCAGCTGCAACTGCAGGATAAAAAGGAGTTTGAGGCGTTTCCTCAAGCCAGACAGAAGAAAGGTCAGCATATTCCCTAGACCGGGAGGAGGGACGAGCCAGAAACTTTAAACGGGCTTTAGTTGGAGAGACTCACAGGGATCAAAGGACTGCCGGGACATTCATTTTGAAATACATCAATATGCAATGAAACCGAAAACTACCGAAGCTAGTTAAAGGATATAAGAGCAGTTTTCACATAGCCAAAGCAGTCATACCACAGAAACCTGTCAAAATGTGCAAAGCAACTGTGTACCCGTTGGAGGATGAGTTTGTCCCCTCTTTTTTCCCTCCCTGCACATCGTCCCAGCCTACAGGTTGTTGCCACACATCCTGTGGGTAAGATTTGTGCCTACCCGTGTTTAATGCCACCTTGAATAACTCACGATCTCACAACCCCACTTGACATTTTCCGCTCCTGAAAAACCTGTCGTTCTGCTGTAGGGCCTCTGAAGTAGTTGTAAGCTGAACAAAGACCAAGAGGATCTGCCCTCTTCCCACTTCCAGACATGTACAGCAGGGCCAAAAGCAGGTTTGCTGACCCCATTCACTACCCCAGCCTCCAGATGTAGGACACACAGTCGAGCCTTGGGAAGGGTGCCAAGGTGTGGAAAGTGGCCAGGACAGCCAGTCAAGCAGGTTCTTTTCATCTTTTATGAAAATGCAGTCCACGGGGAAGGCATGGAGAGTTGCAGACAGCGACTGGCTCGCCCAGGGTGAAAGCTGTCATCAGCAGGGGCCAAGGGTGGTTCCCCATTTCTGCACATGGCTTCAGCCAGGATCTAGGAGGAGGGCATGGTCAACCCAATGGCCTGTAGCTTGTGGTGCACAAGGTGCAAATGAGCAAGCCAAGAGCCAGCTTGACATGGTCGCGTGCACCTTGTGAGCTATAAAACCTCCGACTTATTTGAGACAGGACTTTGGGGCTACAACAGCAGCAACAGGACCCACTTCCAATCTAATGCAGCAAGAAAGAAATTGCAAATTCTGCTCCCATCCCATCCAAGCTCAATTAAAACCTAACAAACCATTTCACTTCTCTTTGCCAGCAGAACTCAAAAGCAAACTCTAGAGACCAACCTTAATTCCGGGGTCTAAACTGGACTGAAGACTCTTCGTGGACTCCAGTGGCGTCACATCACACTGATGCTGCATAGGTTCAGGCTGGGCTCAGCAGAGAGATGGACTTTTCTTGCGCAGGATTAAGGTGTGGAGCTGATTTGGAGAACGAGCCCAGAGAAAGTGCAAGGACCAACCTGAAAGAGGCACAGAGACGCCTGTGAAGGGAGGAGATGAAAAGGGGAGCCAAGGTGACAATTAAATATTAAAGGACCAGTTCAACAATAATTAATCCTAGGGTGGAGAGAAAGGGTGGAGGTACATGAAGCACTTGCAGACACTTGCTGTTCTATGTCTGGCTGGCCAAGTACCACACTCAAGTGTCACAAAACTCTGAAAAATGCAAATAACCCATGCTGCAGAAGGATGGAAATCGTGATCCAAGAGGGCAAATTAAAACCCAGCTGGAGACGTTGGTCCTTTTCCCAGCTATGGTCAGAATTTGAACCATATTGGCCTTGATTCTCCCCTTGCACAAGCTGAGGGTCTCAGCCTTGGCTTTCTTTCTGAAAAAAAAAAAAAAAAAAAAAAAAAGCTGATTCCTGCCATTTTTAGTAGATGCTTTTTTGTTCCTACCCTCCAGCCTTTCCATCTCTAGTGCCTGTATGTGTGACTTGCTTTGCAAAGAAGTGAGTACCTGAGGGAGCCTTCTGAGACCTTCACTTGGAACAGTGTACTTCTGGGACGAGGGCTTTCTCTGTTCCCTCTCTGGACCTGGGAACCACACTGACCATGGCTACGGCAGTGAAGTATGGCTTGCCTGAACCCGTGATGTCCCCCAACTGCCCCTCTCACTGTTTGTATCCATTAAAGACAATCCATCCATCCATCAGATCCATCCATCAGATGAAGGTAGCAGGAGCCAAATTCAAAACCACCAAAGCTTTTTTTCATATCTGTGGAACACCTTGCTGAGGGACACATGGAGGCAGAAGGTTTTCCCAGGTCCAAAAGGAGACCACACAGATATTTGGAACACAGTTCTGTGGAGGTTTCCTAACTGGGCACATCATATCGCACTCAGAGAACTCCCTGCAAAATACTTGGGGAACCATCATATGTGCTTGCCATGTACTTACTTTTCTCTGGACATCCATTTCTGGCCCCTGGGTGAGCGAGGAGGACCTTGTTTGGGAGCCTGGCCATTCTGGTGGTCCTTCTGACACTGTCCCTACAGCGTGATGGAGCAGGGCTGGGGACACATCACAGCCCAAGCACTCAGGATTAGGGTGGGCTAAAATAAGGGGGCTTAGAATTGGGTTTGTAAAAAGGAAAAAGACCCATTTCCTTTCTTCCTGGAATATTGCATTTTCTTCAGTCTCTTGAAAAGGAATTTGTTAATTTTGGCCAATTTCCTCTCCAAATGTCAACTGGTGGTTCCCTGGATGACCTTGAATCCCTGGCACTGGTGCCATCTGGACAGAAGAGTTTGGTTCTTGCTGAATCCTACTGGTCCTGTGGGGAAGAGACTGGCACGGGCAGGGATCAGCAGTTTACAGCCAGGTCTGCTAGCTTGAGCTTCCTTCCCATCACAGGGGACCATGCAGGAGCCAGACTAGCTGGAATCATGTTAGATCCAGCCATAAAGCCACTACCTGTGGTCTGAGTAGGGTTAGGGCTGTTACTGTGAAGACAAAAGGGGCAAATTCACAGCTGAACGCAGGATGAAGGCTGGGATCATGGTTAATTCCCTGGTTGTGATGGCCCTGGGCACACGATGGGTCTGGGCTGATGTTGGCTACTGTCCATGTTATACCAATGAAGGCTCAGAGGGCTAAGGAAATTACTGGTGCCAGCAGCACTAAGTAGCTTATGGGAGGAAAGTTAGCGTGGCTCAGCTCTGATCAACATTTACAGCAATGATCGGGAACAGGGCTGACAGCTCAGCCCCATGAGGACGGGACGGATCCATCCTTTGTTGGGATGTGCCAGCCCTGTGTAGGCAGGATGAGATCCTTCTGGCAGAGAGGAAAGTCTCACTGGTGCTACCTTAAACTGCCAGGATTAGGGATGTGTCTCAGAGTAGCTCTTCTGTCCTTCATTATACCTGGTACTAATCCCAGCTGCAGCTTTGATCGTCACCTTCACAGCAGTCCAGAAACCTGCCAGAGCCACCAAACGGGTTTTAGGGAAACCATCCTGCTAGGAAACCACCCCAGGAGTCTGTGCAGGAGGCAGCACGGCCCCCCATAGTCCCAGAGCCAGACAGAAGAGACTCACCAACCCCATCATCTGCCCACACCTAGACAACTCGTCTCTCTTCTTTCCTAACTAACCTGACAAAACCCAAACTTTTACCCCAGAACAGTCATTCTGAGTGAAGGGTTCAGTCCTCTACATGGAGATTCAAGGCTTCCAGTGCTCACTGGCCCAGCATTAACCATGGCACAAAGGTAATGTTAGGGTTGTGCATTGGCCACAAGGACCAAAGAGAGTGATTTATAAGGGGTTACAGCAAGGTCCATGGGGTTCTTAGAGCAAAAAGGCAAACTGAAGAGGGAGTGTTCACCAGCAATTTGTACGGGGATTGTGAAGGCTTGGGGTTACAGCTAGGGTTTGGGTTGGAGGACCAGAATGGTGAAGCCCGCCAAGAAGCTGGCCCAGTAGAGGTAAAGAGCAAATAACTCAGCTTGCTGCGATCTCCAGGCCATGATCTGAGCTGAGGCAGCAACTGAAGGTTCAGCTTTAGCCCTTCAAGTCCAGCAATGCTGAGAAGGGAGGTGGAGCTGGAAGGGATGAATCTCCTACGCCATCACCAAGCAGTGGGGTTAGATGGCTGGGATGATGCACAAAGTAAGGGTTACATGTGAGAGCAGCACAAAGGCTTTAAAGCAAGAGGAAAAAGCCAAGTTTCTTGCTCAATGCTGCCATGTTGGGGCAGCTGGTGAGTCTTTGACCATAGGGTGATAAGGGGTGCCCACGGAAGCTAAAGGAGGTGCCACTGCTTTTGGGCTGAAGGCATTGTGGTTGTCAAACATCAGAGAGAAAAGGGCTTTTACTACAGACTCACAGCATAAAATCACTTATTGGTGGAATTTAAGCACATCCTTGGCAAGACTGAAATATTCATATTTTGCAGGCATTGCAACAAAGCTTAGATTCACCAAGATAAAAAATGAAATAAAAAGCCCTTCCCATGTTAAAACTTCCTAGTCAATACCACTCTGATTTGCTGATTCATCTGATTTCTTTTTCTTGGCATGGACAGAGTCATACAGGCTGAGAATTTCTCTTGCTCATAAATCTGTTAGCACTGCCTTAACAAACCCAAATGAGGAAGGGGAGAGCAGGAACCCCTTAAATACGCCTTGCCACAACAGAAAGAGCAATATGGTCTCCCCTTTACAGAGATGGAACAGGAGGGCAGACAGTTAAATACTCCCTGGAGCTCTCAGCCAAACTTTCCTTATTGAAAAATTAGATTAGCAAGGCTGAGAGTCTCCTGGTAACTGATACCTCCTCTGTGTTTGCCGAGCGGTGATAACACGAGTCGTATCAGCCACAAAACCACGGGAACTGGCAGTGCTTGTTACCTCTTGTGAACAACACTGCTAATGAAGCAGGGAGCTCTGGGCAGAAGGGGCCTCCAGGTCAGGAGGGAGATGCCAGAGATGTGTGTGTTGGGGAAAAGCATGCTGCTGGCTTCAGACGTGGCTTTGTGGAGATATTTTGAATGCACTTTCATCTGCTGATGCAGAAGGGCTGTAGGCAAAGCAGGAAGCTTAAGTCTCTAACAATACTACAGGTAGTTGGAGATTTTTTTTTAAAATAAGATTTCTATTTTTACCAATTCCAGAAATGTCAGCTCAGGAAAACAGACTTTTTTCATGTGACCAGCTGACTCCAGTCAATCTCCTGCTTCAAAAAATCAGTATTCTGAAATCTTGGAGCTGTCCCTCTTTCTGTGTTTTCAAATCATAGCGTCCAGTTCCACAGACAGAAAAATGTGCTCGTCTCTCACCTGGGTGTTACTCAGCATCAATCAAAATCCCCCTTTTGCACAAAGCTGTGTCACTGCACAGCTTAGAGGCCCAAGGTATTGTCAGCAAATGGTGCCTCACGGTGTTCCCCTTGCTATATTTATTATCAATCCGTCCTTTTGAAAAGAAAATTTAATGTCTGAGGCCCACCGACCTGTGATACTTCCCTTTAAACAACAATTTACCTTCATCAAGCCAGGAGCAAATATGATATGAGAAAAGCAAGGTGTGCAGAGATGCAACAGATACAGCAGAAAAAATTGTGACTTGCTCCCTTCTCTGTCAGGATGGATGGTGGGAGAGTGAGTCTTAGCCATGTCCTGCTTCCTCCCACATCTTCTTACCAAGAGGTGTGCAACTCTCACTTGAGAGTTCAGGTCTTTTGGTTCTGCTGGAGTTATTTCAAAAACCCCATAAGTTCCTCATATTCTCCTTCGTGGTCTCTAGGGAGTCTGCATCTAGCTTGCTGCTTTTCTCTTGGAGCTGAGAGAACCAAAGGCTGTCTTAGCAATATGGGTCACATATTGCACTCAGCATCCTTTCCACACTTAGCAGACCGTATATGTGCTGCAAATCAGGACTGACAGCAACAGGGCAAAACTCCCATTTCTGGGTTGTGCACAGGATGTAGAGAGGGTGACTGACACTGTGCCAGGGCTTTCCTGAGGTCTCAACCCCTTCCAGATAAATGGCCCCACACCTTTTTTCATTCTTAGGGTTGACAAGGGAGTTTCCCCAATTCATTGCATTCTCAAGGCCAGATCTCCTTTCCTTCTCTTACCACCTCAGTAAGCACACAGAAACCTAAAAGCAGCCACTGACACTCCGGAGACACAGGTATCTCAGTGCTAGACTTTAATGTGCCGTGAGACACTTGGGTTTTGTGTTTTTTGCAGAATGAGGCTTGAAATGTAGGGCTCACATGTGAATCGCAGGAGCCTGGGAAGGGGACGGCTGGTTTTGAAGTGCTGGATTTTGTACAGGTATTTGGCTGCATCCTGCAGGACCATGCTGTGAAGGCTGTCTGCAAGATCCTCAGTTCCACTAAAAGTCAGTCATCATTTTCAAACCGTTTTGAAGCTAAAGAGGGTGTTATAGCAGAGACAGTTAGTCAAGACAAAAGTTGATGTCCCAGCATCTTCTCTGGCCTTCCCCAGCTGAGAACTTGTGTACCAAATCCTCCTAAGGACAGTATTTACCCGCAAAGACTAAAGCAGTCTCGGATATCTCAGGATGCCCTGGGGGAACTGGCTCACTGTCAGTCACGCTGGGAAATGGTGAGAACATATGGGCTGCTTCAGAGCAAATGTGGATTCGGTGCCAGCACAAAGCACTGCAGAAAATGGTACAATATTTTTACAGTGAGATTTTCCCTGCCAAGACAATGCTGAATTAGGTCTCCATGGGCCTCCTGCCCCTTCATCAAACTCATCACATCTCTGATTTCCTTCAGTTTGCACTGTGTTTGTGCCCAGAAACACCACCGCCGTATGCCTGGTACCTTCTCAGCCCATGGTATTGTGTCAACAGCCACTCAAAGGTTTCCAGCACTGCAGGAACCTTGTGGTCACCCTGAGAAGCAGAGAAGGGCCCTGCCTGGACCTCTCTGCCCTGTGCTTCCCTGGGCCATGCTCCAGCACACATCCTGGGCATGTGTGATGGACAGAAATAATAACTGGCTGTTCGAATTGCCCCGTGAGCCTGATTCCTCAGTCCCTTTGAAATCTTGCACCTTCTGCTGATTGATACACATTTTGCAGAGGATGCTTCCTCTTGGCACAGATAACTTTGTACAAATTTTGGAAGGTGACAGATCCTCCAAGCCCATCAGGACAGAGTGGTGTGGTGGTTTTACCCAGCTGGGCAGCTGAGCTCCACCACAACTGCTCTCTCACTCTCCTTCCTCAAAGGGAAAGGGGGAGAAACTAGAATGGAAGGGGTCAGGGGTTGAGATAATGGCAGGGAGATCATTCAACAGTTAGCATCACGGGCAAAACGGACTCAGCATAGGGAGATTAATGAAATTTATTACCTATTACTAACAAGCTAGAGCCGTGAGAAATTCAAACTAAAAACACCTTCCCCCATTCACTCTCTTCTATGTCCTCCCCCGAGCAGCACAGAGGAATGGGGAATGGGGGCTGCGGTCAGTCCCTGATGCTTCATCTCCGCCGCTCCTTCACGGTCACTCTCTGCCCCTGCTCCACGTGGGTCCCTCCCACGGGATGCCCACAGGCAGCAGCTCCTCAGGAACTGCTCCCACATGGCTCCGTACCAGGGGGTCCATCTGTCAGGAGCAAACTGCTCCAGCTCGGGTCCCCCACGGGCGGCAGCTCCCCCCAGACCCCCTGCTCCTGCGTGGGCTCCTCTCCACGGGCTGCAGCTCCGGCCCGGGGCCTGCTCCTGCGGGGGCTCTCCATGGGCCGCAGCCTCCTCCAGGCCACATCCACCTGCTCCACCGGGGGCTCCTCCATGGGCTGCAGCGTGGAGATCTGCTCCATGTGGGACCCATGGGCTGCAGGGGGACAGCCTGCTCCACCAGGGGCCTCTCCACAGGTCGCAGGAGGAGTGCTGCTACATGCCTGGAGCACCTCCTGACCTCCTGCTGCACTCGCCTTGGGGGCTGCAGGGCTGCTTCTCACCTCTTGTTCTCCCAGCTGATGTGGCACAAGAGTTGTTTTTGTTGTTGTTGTTGTTGTTGTTGTTGTTGTTTTTCTCTCTTTCTTAAATCTGCTCTCACAGAGGTGCAACCAACATGGCTTACTGGCTCAGCTCTGGGCAGCGGCAAGTTCCTTTGGAGCCAGCTAGAACTGGCCCTTATCTAACATGGGGCAGGGTCTGGGGTCTTCTCAAAGAGGCCACCCCTGCAGCCCCCCACTACCAAAACCATGACATGTAAACCTAATGCAGGTGGTCAGCAAATGACTTTGAATACAAATCGCTTTTAAAACAAACAGCAATACTCCATAGCACCCACTGGTTTCTGCCTCCAGCACGCTTTAGCTCTCCTCTCTGCTGTCCTTGCCCTGTTGGGATTTGCATGAGATTCCACGTCCACATGATGGAGAAGTGGCTGCATGACTGTGTGGTGATTTAGATTAGGGCTGTGTTTGCCCTTGATCCGGCTCTTTTCTTCTTCTCAATCACATCAGTCACGGCCCCTGGTTGAGATCAGGCTTGCCAATCACACCCTGAGCTGTACAGATATAGAAAAGCACACATAGCTGCAGCCCCTGTACTTCACAGCTTAGCCCTCTGCTTGCTCAGGTAAGTTTTTAAAGCTTTCTTCGTGAAGGGTGGGTGAGCTTGTGTGGGGGTGTGAGGAGCCGAAGAAAACAGGCACCAAATTTTGTTTTTCGATAGTTATATTTCCAAGAATTCGCAGCCTCAGTGCAACTCCAAGCCAGAAAAATGCAGTCACAGACCACTTCATCTGACTCATGTAAATGGAGTCACAAGCAGGAAAAAGACAGGCTCCAGTGAGTGTGGATGCGTGCAGAGCTGTGTGTCCTTGGGGTGCAACAGCACTACCCGTGCCGTGCTGCCGGCACAGCAAATCAGACCAGTTCTGTACAGGAAACCGAACGTGTGTCCAGGCCTTTCTCTTCAGGCACCCAGAGCTGACATTTTTGGTGTGTCAGCCTAGAAGCAAGCGGCTGTTTGGATAGATGGGTCCAAGACTCAGGTCTTGGCAATCAAACCGTGACTAAAGCACATTTCTATATCTAATTTAAGCCCTCCTGAAGTTGCAGAAAGCGGGCCTCTACATTCACCTGTAAAATAAGCTCTGTACAGTGAAGGTGAACGGGGCTTGGTTTGCTAACACAGCACCAGCAGCCCTGTGAACCTGCACTCTAGTTAAGGAAGCAATTTCACAGGCTGAGGTAACAAGGGGTTTATGAAGCAAAAGAGCCCAGGACTGCTGCTGCTGTACCCATGGAAATCTTCCAGCATGGGAGGGGACTGGCACACAGTCACTGGCTTTGAGGAGTGAAAATACCCTTGCTATTTTATTGCTACAGTGAGCACGGTAGCAGGCCAGAGTTCGAATGTAGCTGGCTGCAGATCTCGAAGATGTTTCACATTGCTTGGAAACCAGCAGCCTGCTGCAAACCGGAGCAGCGTGTGCAGCCACAGAGCAGCCACAGGCTGCACTGTAATCTCCGGCCTTGGCATGACCACGGTGACTCCAAGGGCTCCTCTGTGCAGAAATGCTCACAAATGTCATAATATGAGTGATTTTGCTGGAAAAAGCACTGTCCTCAACATTGTGGTGGGGTCATCATTGCAAGCAGTCGGGTTTGAATGTGGTTTTCCTGGGACCCAGGGTAGCACTGCAGTGAGAGGGATGGATCCTCATGCAAAGGGACTGATCCAGACCACCCTGTCTCCATCCTGCTGACAAGTCACTGTGGAAGAAAATATTCCTCTGTATGAATGTTTGGTAGGCAAGAAGGTCTCAGCTTGAAGGAATGGGCTTATGGATATCAGTTATGTCCCTAAAAGAGTTTTGGGGTCCCATCTTCTCAGCCTCCCTGTTCACTGTTGGATTTTTTCCTTGAGGGCATGAAATGTTCTCAGGATCAGCATAAGCCTACCCTACCAGAGCACAGAGATCTGCTCTACCAGTTTCAAACCAGCCAAGCACAGAGAGGCCACAGAGTGGATATGTTTTAGATGGCACCAGGCAGTGGGGACAACAACAGCTTCTGGTCGATGGGCACAAGCAGTTTCTCTGCTGCTGCAGTGCAGGGAAAAGAGCCAGGCAGATTTTGAGGAAAGGGACTCCTGGCTTCCAGAATTTCAGCCACCACAGCTGCTCACTCCCATCAGCAGGTCCAGGCAAAGGTCTAGGTGAAGCTCCTGCTCCGTGCCAGCCTCCTCCTTGGATGGGGATGGCATGGTATGAATGTAGCCGTATTTGCAGCAGCCTGCTCGCATCGGTTGCCAGAAGGACTGCAGGACTTGCTGTTTCTTTCTCTGTGCTGGCACTGGCTGCTCACAAAGCCAGACACACAGCAGAGAGGGAGGCAGCAGAACGTGGATGTCTGGCCAGAAAGGCAAGGGCTTGTTTTGGAGCATTGCTGTGCAACATGGCTGCGCCGGCTGGTGGGAATGGCTCAGCTGGGGGACAGCCACGTGCTGCGTACACAATCCTGCTGCTGGTTGTGGATCGCTGCAGTCAGGGCAGAAAAGCCCTGAGGATTTACCCTAGCTGGAAAAAGTACAGGCGCGCAGGTAATATTTCCACCTCATTTTTCTTCCCCAGGTGCTCTGGGAATCCACCTAACCGAAGAAATGGCCATTTGAAAACCCCAGGGCTCAAAGAGGATTGGGTACGCAGAAAGCACTGCTTGCTGTGCAACAGTTTTTGCGTCTGATGGGTGCTGCAGCAGCTCCCAGGTTTTCTGACATAGCAGCTGATGTAAACACAGCAGTCTGTGTTGTACAGGGAGGAGATGACCATCGCTGCTCTCTGGTCTTAAAGTCCAACCATGTGCTCGTGCTCGGCGATGTTTTTGAGAACAGGAGCTGCTTTGCATACAGCAGCTGCCTTGGCAGAGCGCATTTGGTGTTAGTCACGTACATATGTAACACCGGGGGCTGAGAAAGAGATGTCTTCAACTGCGATAAAAGCAGCTTCCTTTGTCATTCCCTTTGACAGCTGTTTTCCTTTGCCTGTGACCCCCAAAACAACCCATTATGCATTCAGGTAAGGGACCCTTCGGCTGTTATTGAGATGCTCTCAGGTTTTGCCCAACAACTGACTTTCTTCCCCAGACCACTCACAATGCTGGAATTTTCTTTTTGTCCTATTCTGAGGAAGATAAATGTCTAAATGATAGGGTCTGAAAACGACTGTCAGGCATGGGAAGCAGAGCACGTGTAGCTCCAGGCATGCTGGGCATGTATCATCTTGGCTCACTGTGCCATTCCAGGGATGCTAGGCAATGCAGGCTCTTCAACCCTATAACAAATAGTTAGTTTAGAACCACAAAATAGCCTGGCCCATGTTTCCAAAGGGGCCAAACCCCAAAGCATCTCCTAGGGAAACAAGGGCGAGAAACATGCCAAAAGACTCAACAGCAAGTTGCAAGTTCACCTCTGTAAAAAGGTGAATGGGAGCAAAAGCAGAAAGTGCGGAGCACAGGGGGGATGTCTTGTGACAGCATTGGTGGAGACAAACCGAAGTGATCCGAGCCAAAAGTCAATGCCAAGTGTCAGCAATCAGCCAGGAGACTGCAAAATGAAGCCTGTCCGAGCGTGCTCCGAGTGTGCTGGGGCACTGCGTGGGCCTCGCTGAGCCAACAGCACCCGGCGTGCGAAATGCTGAGCTCTGCTAAGGGGGTCAGGACATCACGAACCGAGCTAAATTCTGCTTGTGGAAACGCTGATTTACAGGGAAGGGAAATGAATTGTGCTAAGATAGGATGCTGTGAAATGATGCACACTGAACTGTGACAGGAATCCATTTGGAAATGCTCTCGGTCACATCTCCAGCCCATCAAAGTAAAGCCTTCTTCTGCCTTCTTAGAATTCTCTAAGGTTATGCTCAGCTTGTACTCCTAAGGATAAAGGGAGCCTTCTTGCTGACTTTAGCAGGAGAGGTAGGAGAATGTCCAAACTGTGGGAATTTATCACACGCAGCAAGTGAAATGCAGTGTTCACTTCTGACTCAGATTCTGTCCTACAAAGGAGAGCTGGAGGGGCAATGCTTTGCTTTCTATTTGTCAAAGAAATGCAAGTGGACGGTGAGCAAGGGGGTAGGAAAAGCAATAAGCTACAAAAAAAAAAAAGCTTCAAGTAAGATATGTATCAAAGCTTAAATGCAAAGTTATTTCTCTCATCTCTTTCAAAGGTCAATCAGGAGAGGTAAGAAATCTGTCTTCATTTGCAACAAATACCAATTTTGTTTGGGGAGCTCAAGCCCAGAGACAGCAGGCTTGCTGCTCTTGGATGCTCTTCGTGAAATGAGGAGTAGTTGATGGATCCCCTAAGTTTCTCAGGGGCAGCAGCAGAAAATTGCTGTCTTGGATGACAGGGTTTTTTTTGCAGCACAGCAGCTCTGTAAACCTGCCTCAGCCACCTCTTGCATCACCCCTGGTGCATCTTTATCCCATTCACCTGTCGTATATTTTCCTTCTCCTTCCCCCTTGATCTCTGCTCATCAGATTTTCTCTTTTCCACACATATCCATTACTGTCTGTCTGCTTTTTTAATATTCCTGACCCCACCTTTTTTTTTTTTTTCTGTATTTCTCTTTTTTTTTCTAGCTTTTGCTTGTTTGTTTGTTTGTTTGGTTTGTTTTTTGGCCACTTCTCTCTCTGTCCCTCTCGCTCACCTGCCTCCACCTCCCTTCGCGCTGGGGCACACTGGGGACCAGCTGGACCCTCCTGATGCCGGCAGGTCTTGGATGTGGGTTGCCATGGCAAGGAGCCAGCTCCCGCACTGCCGAAGAGTGAAAAAAAGCCAGCATGCGACGTGCCAAGCCACCACTCCAGCCCCAGCCCTGTGAAAACAGCCCCGAGAGGCAGGCGGGCAGCCCCACTGACACCTCGCACCGTGGTTAGCAGCGACCTGGTGGCACGAGCCCTGCTGTAGTCCCCGTGTAAGGGCAATTGCAAAAAAAAAAAAAATCCACGTCGAATACCTCGCAAGCCACAGAGGAATCCTGCCAAACCGTGGGAGTGAGGAAGTGTTATCGCCCCCGCTTCACAGACAAGGAGTTCACACATCGGGCTGAGCCAAACTATAAGCTGTGGGATGCGACTGTCTGTCAGAAGCGGTGGGAGGTTTGCAGTTCAGCCTCTTCCCACCCACCTTTCAGCTCCCGTGGCTTTATTATTATCCTTACTGTTGTAAGTATTATTATTTAGCATCGGGAAGAAAGAAAAGGAAACGGCACCCATGTCCTTGCCATCGCGTTAATCCCAACCCATCTTTACAGCAGATACCAGGTTTCGGTATTTCCTGCCGGGCCACATAATGCAACACGAGCACTAGGTGCTCGGCGGCTCCGATCCTACCGGGCAAGCAGCATTTCTGTGGCTCAGGCTGAGCAGAGCAGGCTGCTCCCCTCGCCGTAGGCAGCACCCCACAGCCCAGCCCAGCAGGGATTGTCACGCCAGGACGCCGGTGCTGCCTGAAGCCTGTCCATGGAAACTGTCTCCTGCTGGGTTCAGAGAGGCGTGAGCCTACAGGTAGGACAGTCAGCACACAAGCATTAGGAAAAGCTTTTTGTTCGTTAAACTGTCTCAGGCATTTAAGTCATTAAGGCAGGAAGGGCTTATTCCAAGCAGCTAGAGGATTAGTGGGAATTATAGGATACCCTTCGGTCTAATACTCTCCCTTTTTGCTTTGGCTTTTTTGTAGCACGTGAAGCAAAAAGGGTGCCGTCCTCATGAGAAAGAAGGTCACCGCCCCCGTGAGGGCCACGGCCATGAGAAAGGAGAAGGTCATAGTCATCATCATGGCCTCATGCAGGGTCACACGGGAGGTCGCTGCCACTCCCCTGGCCATATGCATGGCTATGGGAAAGGCTTAGGCCATTCCTGGCACAAATAACACCGTGGCCATCGCAATGAGGGAGGCTGCAGACGGAGCAGCCACCCTGAGGCTCTGTGAGCTCTCTGGGAAGATCTGCCCATGGCGCAGGGCGATGTGTGGCTACCGCAGTGCTGACAAGCAATGCCAGCAGGTCTGACCTCCTTGCGTCCTCCACGTCGTGTCAAAACTACATCGACACCTTGTTTACCTATTTAATGCTGCTGCAACCACAGGGTGAGCCCAAACTCTTCAAAACGCTGCCTTGCACCCGCCGCATGAAGTCCAGGAGTGCTTCTGGGCGCTCTCCCATCTTGGGCCAAAGCAGCACAACTCCGGCGGGACGAGGGACCCGCCACCCAAGGGTGCACCGCTGGAACCCGCCGCCGGCCTCGCTGCACGCCCTCGCCACCTCGTGAGGCTGGGGGTGAGGCTGGCGAGGCGAGCATGGTTGTGTCCAGCCTCAGAGCTCTCGCTCGGGGGACCCCCCACCCGCTCAACCCCTCCCGGCACAGCGCCCAGCCTCCCCTCCGGCCTCCCCCCAGCTCTCCCACCCCGCAGCCTCCCCCGGGGGCAGCCCGCGAGGCCCCGCGGCCATTGGCCGCCAGCACCGGCACCGGCACCGCCTCCGCGGCCGCGCAAGCGCTGCGCCGGGCCTCCGCAGCCTCCTCCTCCTCTTCCTCACCCTCCTCCTCCTCCTCCTCCTCCTCCTCCGCGGCGCCGGCAGCGCTCAGCACCGCGGACAGCGCCCCGCCGCCAGCCTCCGCCGCTGCCTCCCGCGGGCCATGGAGGCCGCGCCGGGCTCGGCCTCGCCGCGCCGGGGGGAGCAGCGGCCCCAGGGGCCTCGCGGAGGCCGCGGCCTCGCCTCGCCCAGGTAGGAGCCGAGGGGGCTGGGGGGGGTTGGCGGTGGGGCGCTGCGCCCAAATCTTCCTCGTTTTCCGGGGGGCCCGCCGCGTTGGTTGGCCTCCCCCGAGGATTTGTGCCGGGCTGTCGCCGGCGGTGCTCAGTCCTCCTCGCGCTGGGTTTTCACTCCAAAGGTTTTCTCTATAAAACCCCGCAGCCTTCTCCTGCTCACCCCCCCCCGTGCCGTCTGCGCTCCCTTACCTGGTGCCTTACACCGGCCGCGGTCGTGTTAATTTTCTGGAAATGTCAACAAGCATCACGGGCACGGAGCCACCCCAAATTTTCAAGCACGTTGCCGTGTGGTAGACCGGAGGCAACAGATCTGAGCTGTTCACATCCTCGGTTTGTTTGACCGGGGCACACCCCGAGGCGAACAAAACCCAAATTCGTTCTGAAAGCCGAGTTTCAGTTCTGTCTTCATCTCCTTAGCTCTGGAGGTCTCAGCCTGAGGCTGGGTGGTTTTGGGTCTCGGAGCTCGCCGAGTGACTATATATGCAGTCCAGCCCTGCTTTCGGTTCGTGGCATGGGATGGGGGCTGAGCTACCAGCATCCCCGTTAGCTTTCCTTGCCTCGGTAATCCTTGCTCATTTGACTGGGTCCTTTGCAATGAGCGCTGCAGGCTGGGAGAGTTAAGTTACACTAGGAGTTGCGCCATCTGAAAGTGGCGTGTTTGTAATCTCACTCGTGCTGCATACTTGAGAACTAGAATTTATGGCAATTAAGTGCAGGCATCGCTCTCCGACTCCTGAGCAAGCACATATGTAACTGCTTCTTCATGCACGGCTCTTCACTAGCCACCGAATGGTTAGCTCAGCAGTGCCTGTCCTCCAGCCCTAGCCAATGCTCTGCTGAATTTACCACCAGAAAACTCCCCGCGTTTGAAAACAACCCCTTCTTTCCGACCTTTTTAGGACCGGGATAGCAAGGTATTGTTTTCTTTCGTTTTCTTCCAAATGGGGGTTAGTTAGCAAACGCAATTTTACTTGCACATTTTCCACTGCCAGTGTGCATACGGCAAACTGCATCCAGACCTACCCTGGCGCTGAAGCCTGGGTGGGGACCACCGAGCCCTTTGTGTCTGCTTGCATCCCGTCGCACATACCCGTACCCACAGCAGCACGGGCTGCCTGGGGTAAATAAAGGTAAGGCTGTTCGGGCGAGTCAATGGGAGGAATTATAAAACTAAACTTTTCTTGGCAGACTATGTGGGAAGCAGAGTTTTGCAGTCTCATTAATTTTTCATGAAGATTTAACATACTCAGGAGTCTCATTAAAAAAAAAAAAAAGATTGTAGCTCTTCTCAAGGATACGCACTGCTCTGCTGCTAGAGTGAAAAAGCAAAACGAGGAGCAGCTACACAGAAATTTTCCTGTGCACAAGAATTTGACCCTGCCTAAGGAGGAGACAAATTGCTCGAGGAGTGCCCGTCTCTCCCTGTCAGCTCGGCACTGGATCTAGATAATAGGTGAGAGTGAAATGCAATGAACCCTTTCCTAATTTCTGAAAAGGGGCGCTCTCATCACCTTAAAAAACACAAGCAAACACAAGCTCTTTTTTTTTTTTTCTTCTGAGAACTTCACTGCTGTGTTGCTGGGGGTATGTTGAAAGACAAAACCTCTGTTTAAATTCTAGTATAAAATCCCATTCTTAAAAAGTCATTTACAACTCCCGAAGAAAAAGCCATTCGTCTCAGTGGAAGCTGACCTCTAGCACATGGTTTTAATTCAGAAAGAATTTCTCCTTTTATTCATCTGGGAAAACTCGTGCAGCTGATGTGCAAGGAAAACCTGACTAGAAAAAAAAAAAAAAGGGAAAGAAAATAACACTAGCTTCTATTTGTGAATGAAATTTTGCAGTGCTTAATATCTGATTGAGCGAAGGTTCCTGTGGAAATAGGATCTGATTGTAGTCAAGGCACAGGCTCCCGCCCTTACTCTCGCTTGGTTTTGTTCCCCCTTGAGATTCTCCCGTCGATGGGAGACGCTGCCATTTGACTCTGGTATCAGCTCCATCGCTTGGTAGGTGATGCCCATCATTTCTATGCAGAGAGCTGCTTTTCTGATCCTCTCCTTAGTATGCAAAGGATGAGATAAATAATCTTTCTTAAAAAAAAAAAAAAAAAAGCTTTCTGCACCCCAGCGGAGGTGGAGTTGCAGCAAGCTGTCTCTTTCCTGACCTTGACCTTATCTTGACTGCTTTACCGTGGGAAGAGGCTTCAGTCCTTTCACTGTCTCCCCCACATCAGGTGGGCTGCCTGTGCCCTGGCACTTGTCTCAGAAAAGCACTCCTGCACTCAAATTGACTCGGGCAGTTTCATAAATTGGATTATTATATTGTCTAGACATCTCAAGGGGAAAGCAGCATGAGAAACGCAACTGACTGCTGTGGGTAACAGGAGCAGTTAGCTCCAGTCTGGCACTTGCCCTACACCTCCTCTTTCTTCTCTCTGCATCACTTCGGCTGCATCCAGCTGAGCTTGAAGAAGAAAAAGGAGGCTGTCAGGCTGCTTCGGTAGGCTTTTCTGAGGCTGAGAGACCATTTCTGCCCACACAATCCCAGAGATGTCAAACATCTGACACGTCCCAGGATGGGAATGAACATTCAAAAGAATTGTGGTGTTGGCTTTTGTTAGTGGCACAGAGCCCAGCGCAGTACTCTGCTCACCTCTTCTCCTGCCTGACAGTAAACAGAAATCAGAAACTCCCCCACAACCATTTTTCAAGCACAGTTCAGGGTCCCGTGGGCCCGGAAAAGTGCTCGTGACCTGCTCACAGGCAGACAAACAAGGACCACGTCTCTGGTGCAGCCCTCAGCAGATCAAATGTTTAGCCCGCCAGCATCCTGGCTAATTGGGAGCGTAGCAACCGAAAACCCAAAATGTGCAGAACTGCCACCAGTAATTACCCAAAGCTATCATTATTTGTGAGCTCCAGGTTTCCCTGGAGATTTTGGATAACCAAGGTCACATTGTCACGGCGTTGGAGAGAGATGAGCATAAGGCAACTTGGATCCAGAGGGTGATTGACAGAACTGTAATTGTTTAGCCTGAAAAGGAGATGATGAAGAAGAGTCGCGAGTGAATGATTTGAACTAGCTAAAGTTATTCTAAAATATGAAGCCACTGAGCAGCCAGGGGATGGAGCTGAGACAAAATGTGGGGGAAGGATGGAACCAGACAGAAATCCGCAGCAGAGATGGTAAACAAGGGGAATGGGCTTGCGTGTAAAATATTAGCCTTGAGAACATTGATGTATGTGCAAAAAAACCTGGACGCAATCTGCAACCCACCAGGAGGTTCTGTAGCTGAGGGGTTTCAGAGAAAGAATTTTTCATTGCCTGTTTCCTGCATCTCCCTGAGCATCTTCAAAGCATTTTTTGTGAAAGCCTTTCTCTTCTGTCCAGTGTTACAGATGAGGCGGGCAGACCTGGCGGTGCAGTCATCAGACGAATTCAGTTATGCAAAGCCTCTGGTCCCTATGCAAATCCAGCAGTTTAAATGGAAAATAATTTTCTTTTTACTTTGAAATATATATATATATATATTTTACTGGTGTGGGAATACAAAAAGTGCAAGTCATTAGTGTGGCAGTCTCTGTGAATCAATTATGCATTTTAGGAAAACAGTGCTTATTTAAAGTGTACCTAAATTAGGGAAAATAGGCTTGATAGGCTCAAGGTAGAGGGAAAATAATAACTTGGAGACATCAAAAAGGGAGTGGGAAAAGGTCTAGACCTTGCCAAAGTTTAACACTACCACAATCCCAGCTTTCTGATGAAAATTCCCTGTCCCATCACTGCTAGTACAAAGCTACAAAGCAGAATCACCCTGCACTCCAGCCGCTGGAAATCTGGGAAGAGAGCGATGAATTACGCTTTGATCTCAAGAGTGGAAGTGAGATGCTCCCCAGGTCGGCTCTCACAATTAAACCCTGCCCCTGCAGCTCACCAGAGCTGTAGGGGATGTGGTGGTTAGTAGGTCCCGGTATGGTTGGTTCTGTAATTACTGTAGATAGGCAGTGACTAAATATGCCATTTTAGATGGGTGACCGCAGACCGTAAGCTTTCATCTGCCTGTGTTGCACCTGGCCCACGCTGCATCAGGGATGACTCTGATGGGGCTGTAGCAAGCCCAGACGAGGCCTCAGATTACACCTCGTGAACTGCTGCCGTTTGATTTGCACTCTCCGGTATTGCATTCGCACACACCAACGACATATTTGTAGCCTTGTGTTGGAAACTGCCTTCACATGGAGCTGTAACCCAACTCAAGGGTCTCTGAAAGTCTGGGTAATCCTGCCGCTAATCCATCTGTGACAGGGCCGCAAGGACTTCTTCGTGCGATGGGATTTTGTATTCTTTCTTTTGACAAACTCTGCGGGTGGATGGGATGTCACTGTCACAATCTGTTCAGGAGCTTGTGCTCTGGCACACAGCACTCCCTCGCGCTGCAGCGAGCTGGCTGAAATCTTACCAGTCCTCTGTAGTGCGGAGCGGAGGCAGCTGAGTGCTGGCACTGCCGGGAAGGACCCGTCAAGCTGATCTCAGCAAGGTGTGCACACATCTGGCTGCGGGTTTCCTGGCACCTGCTTCAGGGCAAACTTTGGCTCGTTTCCACCGATTTGTACTTCTACTGTCGTAAGAAATGGCGAGGGTCTCGCGGACCCTGTCTGACTGCTGCCATTGGGTGTACATCATCTCCCAGGGACGCAGAGAAGCTCACTCACAGCCGTGGGCATGTGCTGACTACTTTGATACCATTTTGCCATTTCTCCTCTCCTTTGTAGGCCAAAAAATATCCAGCAAATGAATTTCGTGACCCCAAATCTGCATGTGAACATCAGTTCCTGCTTCCAAAGTCGCTGTCATTGCAATGAGCATCCTTGACCATGCCGTCCCTGTCTGCAGTTGTCTTCTGGCATAAAAACTGGCACTGGAGAGTGTCCAACCAGTCAGGGTCTCCTTGTTATTAGCCCCAGGACTGGGACTGTGTGCAAGTAATGCCGAGCATGATGCCTGCACCATGAGTCTCCGCACCAGCGCAGGAAGAGCAGCTACTGCAAACATTACTCTGTTGTAATGATTTTAGTGAAATGAGCCCATTTTGTATAATAATGAAATACAGTTTTTCGGTGTTGATAAGCTCAATTGATGTTGGAAAGTACATAGCACGCGCTGCCTAGTCCAGTATGTCCTCCTTTCTGGAAAAAAATACCAATTTTCAAGCAATACTGAGCTAACAGCAATCTCCAAATCTCTTTTGTCATTGATATCACTGTGCTAGTTAAATTTGGGTGCAGTTCCAGAGACGTGTAATTGCTAGAATTCTGTCTTTTTGTGGCTGTCTGAAAGAGAAATGAGATGAACTCTGCAAAGTTTCAAAAATATTCCTTTCTCAAACATATTTTGCCTTTTTTTTTTTTTCCACATCACATCAGGTGCCTCAGGCTAAAGTTCATCTCATTCTTGTCTCGCTCCAGCACTCAAAATTCTGTGACGCCTTGAGACACTTTGTGATTCTAGCTGGCCCATATCATCCATCATGCTTAATTCTCGATGCTAGACACTAGAGCAGGCACATAAGTCAGCTGTAGACACCACGGCACGTGCTCTGATCAAGCTCCAGAGACTACTGGTGTTTCCATATCGTGCTTGCTTTGAGCTCCAGATAGCACAGTGCTGCTCAAGCTCCCCGACACACTGAGATGGCAATTTGAGAGGCATTTTGGGATCAGTGCGGCCTCATTCTGCTCTTGGTGAAAGGTTTTCCTGGTGTCACACAGTAACTGGTCCTTCAGGTCTCTGTAATTATGCTGTGCTCCTGGGATAGGACCAGGCCTTTATCAGCAGCCAGTTTGTCTTGTCCCTTCCATACAGAAATATCTTGGAGAAATAAGAAGAAACAACGCGGTTCATCCAAGTAAAATGCCATAAGCAAAATTTAATTCTGCTTACACGTTGCAGCCATACCTCGCTTCTAAAACCACAGCCAGTAGAGGAGTTGAACACTGTTCATGGGAGCATTACACGATTTTTCATAATTTTGGAGCAACATGCACAAAGACGTGATGGATTCACCATCAGCTGGAGTCCCTGAATGAGTCATGGATGTTCTTGTAAAAAGCACGGTCCAGCTCAGCCCTGGCTCCCGATACAGCAAAGAGAGGGGGAGGTTTTAGGTCTTGCATTAAGTGGGAGGCAAGATTCCCCCGTTTAGCTTTTCTGTCAATACGGTGCTATAACGGAGAAGGGTTTCACCCTCCCTTTATTTCCTCTCACAGAGAAAAACGCAATGCAGGACCTTGCCAGACCTGCCTCGCCATGCCAGAGATCGCCAACACCGAGCCCAGCTACAGCGGCACCTCTTGGGAGAGAATCTGCCCGGTCCATCACTGCCCCGTTCCTGCATCCCCCAGGCTGGGGGGCGACCACCTGCCCTCCTCCAGTCGCACGCTGGGGCCAGCGCCCACCCAGTCCAACGGGCAGGTACCGTCGAGCTCCCAGGACTCGCAGCAGCATCACCTGTATTACCCCTGCAACCAGCAGGAGCCCAGAGGCAGCTACGGCCTGCCCCAGCTCCCCGGGCACGGCGAGAGGTCCGTGCTGTGTTCCCACCTTTCCAGCGGCAACCCCATGCCAGCTCCCCACCGCCAGGTCTCAGAAACCCCCTGGAAACAGTGGTCCCCCGGGCAGCGACCCTCTCGGCCGGTGCAGCATCACGTTGTGACAGTCAGGTGAGAGGCTTTCACAAAGCATCTCCTGAACTTCGTGGTGGGCGGCGGGAGGGGATGAGGCGGGTCTGAGTGGGGAACGCGTGAAATGTGGGTTTGCTCCCCAGTCTGAGGCAGCAGCTGCCCCCAAAAGCCGGGAGGGATGGAGTTTGCTCTCTCTGCCTCTGTGGGGAGCGTACAGACAGATGCTGTTCCCGCAGAATTTGCTTCTCAAGGTGACTCGCTGGGTAAAGCCAAGGTCACCCCGCTACTCCTAGATCATCCAGCTGTGATCACGGCCAATTCTGTGGTCCTCCTCTTTTCTCCTTTTGCATTGCAAGATACCCAGCTGGCTAGTCCTTTATCTTGGTGGAGTTTCTGAGTGATAAAAGCACAATTAATTTCTTTTTCTGCTCCCACTGGAGCTGCTGCCTGTGCTGGAGGAGAGAGGCAGCAGAGGGTAATAAGCACTGGCTACCGCAGAGCAGTGAGAAATACAAAGCTGGGGAGCACGATTTGGTTTTCCAGGCTGGACAGCAACAAGGATATAAATTCTGTGCTGTCCGTGACAGAATCAGGTAAGATCCATTTGTGTGCAGAGCACACGGATTCAAATTGCTTGCTTGGTGGATGTTTGCTGGCAGTGCTGTAACAATACATACAGCATAGGCGTCCTCAACAGCCTGAAGTACATCCTCTGCCCCATTCAGCATCATCCTGCCTCGCTGAATGTGCCTTTTGGAGCCCACTGTTGGCACAGACCACGATCCCTTGGCTACCACAGCAGCAGGCACCAAACGATGTCTGCTAGGAGATGGTGCAGCATTCCTTGCCTTCGTACAGCCGTGTGGGGTTAGGCACAAAAGCCTTTTATGATCTCATTCTGTAACCATTAACAGAGGCTTTAATTTGCTTGTGTTTGCATTTGCATCAACACTACATCAACAAAACTGTCAGCTGCGTTCTCCGTAACAGGTTAGTTAAGCAGGAAATGCAGCTGGATTGCAAATCCCTGGCAGAATGTGCAGGACTAGCAGACAGAAAAGTGATATTGTAATGATGGTAGAAAGGGGGTTTTAATCCGAGCAAATCTGCTCGAGAAGCTATTGTGAGAGAATTAGCACAGAATGGGCAGCGTGCTGCCAAAAGGAGACCTCTCTTTAATAATCTAGTGAGGATTTTTCTTTGCTCCCCTCTCTCTCAAACCTATGGAGAGCAATGAGGAAAATACAATGTGATTTATTACACGTGCCACAAGGAGTGACTCCTCCGTGGGGAGCTCTGCTTTGTCACTTTTTTGTTCCTTCCACTCGCGACGATGTGCCAGGAGGGATGAGCTGCCGCAGGGGCACCAGTTGGCACCAGCCCCACGTTAATAAATGTAACCTTGGTCCCCTGGAGAACGCTTCTCTATTTTGTTCCTCAGAGCTCTACGAGAGGAATGACAAAAGCTCCCCTGTGAGGAAAACACCAGTAAAATGGTTTTTTGCAGCTCCACTGGCCGTCTACTGCTCTAGATTGGACAAACATCTTTGAAATGGCTCAGGAAACAAATGAGACTCACCTTTCTGGAAAATCCTTGCTGAGTTGAACGGAGAATAAAAACTGTAGGCACTGTTAGCCCAGCTCATGAAATTTTGTAAAGAGTTATGCTCTTATCAAGAAGCAATTTAAAAATTCGGTAGGAAAGCACTTAGATAGATTTTCATGGACAGGTGTTACGGGGCAATTTATGTGGGATTACTGTGTATGTCCATTATATTCTGTGGTGTTTTTTAGAGGAGCAAAAAAGAGCAGTTAATACCTGTCTTCCCATCACACTTAGTTAAAATGCCAGTGGGAGAGGAATAGGCTCTGCTATTCATTAGACTAATCCACGTTGTGCCAAACAACTCTTGCAGCAGCAGCTCAGCTTGGTGCTTTGCAGCCCCTGAATGGGTTAACTTGCTCATTAGCAGCCCGGGACTGTGCTTTGTAGGAAAATAATAAATGATCATGACGCCTTCTTTTTTTTCTTTTCCGTCTGCAGACACGACAAAGCTTTCAGGATGCCAAAAAGGTATGTTTAATATCAAAAGCTTGCTGTCCTTCTGCCCTATTATCACCGCTCTCCTACCCCGCTGTTAGGAAACGCGGAGCATTATTGCTGGTTATGTCCCCAGCAGGCCCTGCTTCAGAGGCAAGGTCAGCGCTCCCTGCCCCGTGCTTCCCATCTGCTTGGAAAAATCTCAATTTGCTTGCGAGATCAATTTAACCTGCGTTAATGAATAGCAACGCAGTCCTGATAGCCGTTCTCAGGGCAGGTGCCTGGCTCTAGTCCATACGACAGCTTTATATATATATATAGTCACATTTATTGGATTAATCCAGCTTGGCCTACCAGACGGGGAATCAGGAGGGCAGCAATAGCAGTAACAGTGGAGTCCTGCGTTTTCTCACAGGCTACAGTGGAAGAGACGTCTGTACCCAGACTACGTGCAACGATTCCTAGTTTTTCATACAGTTAGATACCAGAAAATCTGCAGTTAAGTTAAGAGATGTAAAATATTCCAAGGAGGTTAGGTTTAGGAAGAGGCAATCCTTGTGCAAAAGTATAGGATGCTCCCTGACAGTGAGAAGAAGTACAGCTAGTCTAGCCATGCTTGGGAAAATAGCATTTTAATAGAAAAGCTAAGTACCACAATTATTTTATCTCCAGTTTTCTGCTTTCAAGTTAAGTGAACATATAAAGAGATCCTATCAGCATGAAGCTCACCTTTAATACAAAAGAAATTACATAAACATTTCAAATTTGATTATTAAAGTATAAAGATCCCCTAATGATCAGAATTAAATGTGAAAGGAACATTTTCCATTGTATTTGCTTTATAGCAGTTTTTATCTTTATTGAGTTTCTTTACAGTATTAGGAAACTCTCGTTTAGGGCATGAAAATAGGCAACAGAAATTCCTTCCTCGCAAAGAACTTGGATTTTGCATGTGGGCGTGCAGTACTGTTGTGGAATGTAACATTGCTAAACAACAGCTTCAGCTGGAATGCCTAAACCGAATAAACATGAAAACATGCCTGGAACTCTTTTGACATCCTTAAAAAAATTGAATAAGTTCACCCTTTCCAAAATACAGAGGATTTTTAATATGTTTCTCAAAATTAAAATACTTTGATTGCTTTTGACTTCTGTTTAAAAGCTGATTTTTGTAAACTGTTTTTCTCTGGAAGGTTTGGGTATGGCATCAGATACTGCAGTTTATTTTTATTTTTATTTGTTAATTGGTCATGGAATTAACCCAGAACAGCCTCCAGATATTATGTAATCTAATGCGGAAAGGGCAATTTTTGTTCATTTTCATAGTGTAGACTTCATCTATGAAAACAAATTTGATAACGGAGCCTTAAATTGAAAACAAAACCAAACCAGACCTGACCTGAAGTCATGCAAAAAGCTGTTTGAAGGGTTTAAGATGATTTATAATTAGGAGAAGAAAGCTGCATTATTTGACTCAGTGAAGAGGAAAGAGAAGCAAAAGATCAAGCAAGCAGGATCCTCAAGGCTGCTAAACACTGGCACAGCTGCTCAAAGTTTCATAAATATTTCACTTCCCCATGAAGCCCAAATATTTGTCAACTATTTGTGAACAAAGGTTTTCTTATATTTCAGAAATACATCCAAATACATCTTAAAAACTTAGAAACCTGCCAAGCCAGAGAAGGAACCCATTCCAATATTTTAACAGATTCACTCATCCTGCAGATCCAGAAGCCACTTGTCCACTCCGTGGCTGCTGCTGACAATCCTAACAGCAGTCGCACATCAGATCGGTGGTTTCCATCCCGTTCTAATTTTGCAGATGCCTACATAATTCCCAGCAGTAAGGCAGGCCCCCATACAGTGAGTGAATGTAGAGCAATGACAACGGACTTGCTTAAGATAGCTATCTGTAGAAGAGCCTTCAGAATATTCTATGAATTCTCAGGGTCCACGGGCTGAAGATCTGCAGGCCAAATGGTAAATGTAGCTACTAGCTTAGATTGTACAATGGGGAGGAAAAAAAAAACAAAAAACAAAACAAAACAAAAAACTAAAAAGCTCTTTCTAAATGCAATGTTTTAAGTTAAACATTTAAAGCTTCGTTTTGCCTTAGGACAGAACAGTCTGGGTTTTATTGTTTCTGACTGAAAAAGCAGGAAAATGTAGGGAGGCAAAATGTAATTACCCAAGTTAATTAGAATTGCCTGCAAACATCCAGTTGGAGGCATAATATGTTCATTAATAGCTGTACTAGAGCCTCGCAGCTCTTCAATAAATAAATGCTCAAACCAGAAAGGCCTAACTCTTTTACTTCCTTTCACTAACATTGTGTTGGTTCAACAGCAGGTTTCATGCTCGAAGCAGAAGTGCCTTAACAGCTGCATTTTTTCTTCTGTTGATTCCAGTTACTCTCAGATGATCGCGGAGTGGCCCATAGCCGTCCTGGTGCTGTGTTCAGTGACGGTTGTAGTTTGCACTTTAGCTGGCCTGCTTGTTGGAAATTTGCCTGATTTTTCTGAACCCCTAATGGTAAGTCCTTACAGACAAAATGTCAATATGAACGTAAGGAATGTCCACAGGCCAACCATTGATACAGTCTTTCTGCCATATAAAATAAGTCTGTGCTTCCTTCCTTCTCTGCAGATAGAGGCAGGACAGCAAATCAAGGAGGACACTAAAGCCACTAGAAAAAAATGGCAGTGCTTTTCAGTGGTCTGCTGTCCTTTCCCCTCGTCTTCACAATGTGCAACCAAAGCAAGATTCCTTCCGGACGGACATAATATTTGAGAGTAATGCACAATACTTGCTGTTTCTTGATACCACAGTCACCAAAAGAGAAACGGTGACTTCACCCACTCTTTTGTCCAGCCACGACTGTGTCCAGTGCATGTGCCACCACTTGGCCTGTTGTATCTTTAAAGGACGTTAGTGAAAGGTTTTCATTTCTTGCTGTCTCACTGCTTCACTGATTAATAGCTCTCACTGTTGAAGCATTTCTGTTGGTATTCAGCGTTAAGTTTCCTTCCCTGAGGCCCAGCATGCTGCTCTGGTGGTATGTCCTCACCAGCTTCTGGTATGTAAGGGAGGTCATATTTCCAGGGAAAATTCGATTTCTATATCTCTCCAAGATGCAGTAATAATCTCGTATAGTTTCTGTGTCTAGGAGAAGCATTAAGGAAGACTAAGCTAAACTAGAAAGCAAGCTGATGACAAAACACTTTTTCTTGGCTGCAGGGTTTCGAGCCACGAGATACAGACATTGGCAGAAAGCTCGTTGTGTGGAGGAATGTAGAGAGCCATACAGGCTACAAGAAGACCTTCTCCCTTGCACCGTATGCCGAGAAGAAAAGGTATTTGAGTTTGGTTTGGGGGCTTAGAGGAAAATGTTGGCTATAAAGTTAATGACTCACTGTTCCAAGATATTTACGTGAATTACATCCTATATCCTATGCTCAGAAGCAACCAAGGCACTGGGAAGTGCCTTGCACTCTTTCTCTGCAATGCACCTGGACTCCCTGCTCTGGAATCCAGGAGTTAGGCTCTAAACTCTCCATGCATTCACTTCACTGTTTACCTTTAAGAGAATGCAGTGGGACTCAGCATGTCTGCACAAGGGGATGCAAGTTCTCACGTAGCCTCACGCAGACTTCTACAGAGGGCACAGTGAGCGCAATATCAAAAAGCTCTCATCAAAGCAATGCTGTCTTTTAAGACTACAGTGACAGTTATTGCTGCAGCAGCGAGGTGTATGGCACCAGAGCCTTGCCGGTCAACGTAACTCATTGCCAGAAGATCTCTCTACTTACACAGACAATCTCTTCTCTTGCTAGCTATGATGACATTGGCATTAGCAGAGGACAAAAGGCTGATCAGGGAGGACAAGAAGCCAGGACACGGAGAATGGTGGAACAAACCTACGGAGCAGATGGTTTCTTTTGCGGTCCCCCGGGTGAGTGAAGTCTTGATGGGGTAGTAAGTGTCAGGCACTCAGAGCTCAGAACTGTCAAAATAGTTTAGGACACTGGGAAATGTTCTGAAAGCACTCTGAGAAAGCAGTGCATACAATACCACTCTGCGAAGGCTAAGCCACCTCTGGGATAGTGATCTTTCAGCCCTTCCTAATCAAGTGGTTAGAAAAGGCTCGTTCCGAAATTCTGGAGTTGTTTCTCTGTCTGATTTTTTGCCATATTTGTTTTTACCCTTTAGAAATATACTTTAAGGGTGCAAATAAAAAGACTAACATTTTCACCATTTACCTGTATCAAAAGTGAATACTATGAAAAAAATGCATATTCCCCCCTCCCTCTCTGTTTCTAGTCTATCCCTGTTCCTTCTTTTCTTCTTGAAAAACGTGTGACAGTAAAAAAAGGGGAAAAAAGAAAAAAAAAAAAAGAGAGAGAAAACTCCAAGACACACAAAATTTGTCCCCAGATGGATGCTAAAAAGTAGAGGAAAGAGGAGCAGCACGCAGGTATTCTGACTCCCTCCCCTGCCTCTACTCCACCTCTGAAACCAGGCAAACACCAAACCCTCGGGTCCTTGGGAGTTTTTGGCTGAACTTCAGCTCCTTGCTTTGCAACAGGGGGTTGCAGAACCAGGTGACAACACTCACTGGAAGCACGCTGACAACATGGAGAGTGGATTTTGCAAATGTCCTCCCCCTGCTCTCCTGCTGCTGCCAGATGGGTGGAGAGCAGAGGTCGGACAGCACAGGGCAGATGCTACCACTCACTACAAGCTATCTGTGACCTGGTTCCCTCCAGGGAGCCCTCCATAGCAGTCTTATAGACAGCAAGATTTATTTATTTTTTTTATGCACACAGAGTCTACTCCAGCCAGCTTGGCTAATTCATCATCATTACCTAATACTTTCTATTTTTTTCCTTCCTTTTTTTTTTTTTCTTTCAGAAAAGAGCTATTCCCAGCTGGTATTTATGTCCACGACTGCTGGGAGCTTATGGAACTTGCAAGCTATTCAGTCCATGTGTCAAATCGAACAAGACAAGGTTAGTAATGTCACACAGAACATACATACATGCTGTCTCTTTCCTGACTTTCCCATCTTTAATATCTAGCTGAAAGGAAGTAGCAGACAAAAATAACGTAAGCTACAGAACAGGCTTCAGCCTAGAGGACTCCAAAGCATTTTACTGACTTAGCAAAACAAGAATGATTTCACCTATCAGCTGGTCTGAAGTAATGTAGCCGCTGCCATTGAACAAGAATAATCAGACCCTGAACAAGAACTTGGTCCAGAAGCCAGCGGTGTCCATCAGAAGCTGCTGTGAATTTTGAGCAGCAGAACCTAATTACCAAAATGGAGCTATTGTTGTGGGGACTGCCACAGCAAGCTTTGCAAGTGGGAGGCTTAATTGGATTAGCTGTGTTTGCTGTAGGATCTGTAATAACTCTAAGTGATCAGACCCAGGAAACCTCTGCTGCAAGAGCCTGACGTCCCGCTAGCAGGAGGCAGCATGTTCACACTGCACCCTGCCAGGTACGCAGCTCAAGGAGCCACAGCCAAGTCAGGTTTTAAGTCACCCCACAGCACATAGGTGAGTGCAGGCTCCCAAACCCACCCGCCTCACTGAATATTGCACTCTCAGCCTGCGCTGCCAGTGATATTGCCAACAACACCCTCACTGCAGTGCTGTGCCTGCAGCAGCTGTCAGGCCAGTAACAGCCAGTGATGGTACTGGCAAGTCTAGTAATAATAAAAGGCATAAAATAAAAATTAAAAAATAAAATAAAATAAAATAAAATAAAATAAAATAAAATAAAATAAAATAAAATAAAATAGTAAAAGGTGTATCCCGTCTCTGTTCTAGCCTTGCAAACTGTAAAATGAAGGGCACTGCTGTCACTAACAGAGTGGAGAAGGATCCACATTTTCAAATCAGAGGTTATAAAATATAAATAGTGAACAGGGTTTCATTTTTTGACAAAAGGCCAGTGTGTTTCAATATCTTTAGCATGGGCAGTTTGTCACTGGGAGGATGGCAAGCCATGGCTTGTATGCCAGGACGGGAGGGGACGATTACTGCAAGAAGCAAAGAACCCCATAGGGCTGCAAGATGAAGCGTGCAGAGGATCTGACACGATGCTCCCTCGGCTGTTTTTCAGATACGTTCACATGTTCATTTTAGAGACCTCTGCCAACGTACCGAAGCCAATGAATGCTGCCCAAGCTGGTCTCTGGGAAACTACATCGCTGTCCTGTACAACAGGTCCTCTTGTTTGGAGATAACCCAAGGGGACATCTCCCACACCCTGGCCCTCCTTCGTGCCTGTGCTCCAGACTACCACAAAGGTATCCTCACTCCATCTTGCATAGGTCCTGAGACTGTGAGACAGAAACACTCTCAGTGTGCCAAAGTCCCAGAAAAATGTACCCGCTTCAATGCTATTTACCAGCTTCTTCACTTCTTGGTCGACAGAGACTTTCTTAGTCCCCAGACAATGGAGTACCAAGTGCCGTCCCTCAAATACAGCCTGCTGTTTTTGCCTACAAGGAAAGGTGCATCTATGATGGGGATCTATTTAGACAATCTTGAATCCTGGGATCTGTTTGATAACTATACATCTATCACTGGAATGGACCTGGGCCTTAAACAGAAACTATTCCAGCACTATCTTTTACTGGATACCAAGTATCCAGTTCTGGCAATATTAGCTATTTTTCTAAGCATTTCTTTTTATTTACGCTCAGTCTTTATTACTTTGATGGTCCTGCTCGCTGTTGTTAGTTCTTTGATGATCTCCTACTTCTTGTACAAGGTGGCCTTCAGATTCACCTACTTCCCTTTTGTAAACCTGACAGCGGTCATCATTCTCAGCAGCGTTTGTGCCAACCACACCTTTGTCTTCTTCGACCTCTGGAACCTCAGCAAGAGCCAGAACCCTTCTGCTGGATTTTCTCAGTGGGTGAGTCAAACCATGCACCACTTTGCGTATCTCATGCTGGCGTCTTGCTTCACGACGGGTGCTGCCTTCTACGCCAGCTACATCAGCAATATAACAGCCATCCGCTGCTTTGCTGTCTACATGGGCACCTCTGTACTGGTGAACCTGGTATTCATGATGACTTGGCTTCCTTCTTCGGCTGTGCTGTATGAGCGCTACATAGCAACAACCTGCATTTACAAGCCAGAAGACTACTGGAAAAACACTGGCCATAAGAGAGTCGCCCTCTCCCTCCATTACATTCTCAGGGGTCTCCAGAAGACGCTGTGTGAAACCTCCAAGCTGCTATTTGAAAAGCTTCTGCCTTGCGGGGTAATAAAGTTTCGGTACATTTGGATTTGCTGGTTTGCTGCCTTAGCAATAGGAGGTGCCTACATTTCCTGTTCCAACCCGAAACTCAAACTCCCGACTCTTGAGACGTCATCTGTTCAGGTGTTTCGTCTGAGCCACCCCTTTGAGAGGTACGATTCTGAGTACTGCCACCAGTTCATGTTTGAGAGGCTAGAGCATGGAGAAGGGCAGCATATGCCTGTCACAATAGTCTGGGGCATTCTGCCTGTGGATAATGGGGACCATTTCAACCCAAAAAGCAATGGTACCCTAGTGACTGATGCCACCTTCACAATCCAAAGCCCCGATGCCCAGAAGTGGCTCCTTGAATTCTGCCAAAAGGTGAAGAACCAAACTTTCTATTTCCCCGATGCAGAGCAGAAGTCTACCGTGTGCTTCATGGAGGAGTTTATCAGGTGGATGGACAGTCGGCAGTGCTCCCAGCGAGACCACAGCTTCAACCTTTGCTGTAACCAGTTCTCTTTCCCTTACAGAAGTGAAGTCTTCCTGCACTGTATCAAAATGATGCTCCTGGAACAAGGCAGGGAAGGGGCAGAAACATACGATCTGGGCCTCAGGTTTGACGGAGAGGGAAATCTTGCTGCCTTGGTACTGCAGTTTCAAACCATTTATCACTACAGCTTCAATTACAGCAAAGCCAAACACTTCTATGAGGAAATCAACCTCTGGGTAACAGAGGAAATGAAAACTGCCCCCGTGGGGCTTCAGAATGGGTGGTTTACCAGTAAACTAGAGCTATACAACCTCCAGCACAGTCTGAGCACAGAAACGATGGTGGTCATGGGGCTCTCCATAGCCATTTCCTTCGTGGTGCTGCTGCTCACTACTTGGAACGTTCTCCTCAGCATTTTCTCTGTTACTGCCATTGCGGGCACTGTGCTGGTAACTGTTGGCCTTTTGGTCCTCTTGGAGTGGCAGCTCAACGCAGTGGAGTCTCTCTTCATTTCAGCTGCAGTAGGTCTCTCCGTTGACTTTACCGTCAACTACTGCATCTCCTATCACCTGTGCCCCCATTCAGACCGCCTGAGCCGAGTGGCCTTTTCCCTGAAGCAGATGAGCTGTGCCACAGCGATGGCAGCTTCTGCCCTCTTCTCTGCGGGGGTCATTATGCTGCCTGCTACGGTCCTGGCGTATCGGAAGTTAGGGATATTCATAATGATGATCAAGTGTATCAGCTGTGGGTTTGCCAGCTTCTTCTTCCAGTCACTGTGCTGCTTCTTTGGCCCAGAGAAGAACTGCGGGCAGATCCTTTGGCCTTGTGCCCACAACATGAAAGACTATTCTGATGACTCTGGGCCAAATGGAAGCTATGCCTGTGGGGGAAATGAGAAGCAAAACCGATTGCGGAAGGTCCAGGAGTCCAACACTGCAAACGAACAGTACGAGCTCCAGCCTTTGTCGAGAAAACTCAGCGACAGTTTTGACAACAGCACTTCTACAAGCAAGCTGTCCAACAGGCCATCAGTGCTCTCTGAAGAAACGCAGATTGAAGATAACAGATGCCCAAGAATAGGAATGCACCCTTCCCTTGAAAGAGAGAGACAGAATCTGCAGGAGACCCTCGGAGAGCAGCAGGTTGGCCTGTGCCAGTGTCCTGCCTTGCAGACTTCCTCTCCTTACAAGCACAGCAGCTCAGGAGCAGAAATTCACAGGGAGAGACTCTGCAGAGATTGTCAGTGTCAAAAGTACGGTCCAAAAGCTTGGGATGGGTCTGGGCTGGACTATATCCAGCCAGCTGGCATGAAAGAAGAAGGGCAGCTCAATAAATCACAGTGCTCTAGTGACACTGCCCAGCAGCAGTCGGATTATACCTCAGACAACAGCCATCTTCCTGCTGCTGACATCTACAAAATTCACAGATGCCTTTGTTCTCTTGGCAGCTCTTTTGACATGCTCAACATCTCCAGTGAGACATCGATTAGCGATTTTGAGCAAGGCCTAAAGCTTGCTGAATCAGCCAGTTCTTGTCCTGATGTCTTAGAGCTGTCTGATTCGTACAGTCAAACAGAGAGAGGTTACTTGAACGGGAAGAGAGATACCCTGCGGCTGGACCTGAGGGAGACAGTCTTTGATATCTCTCCAGCAGCATCACAGCAAAACAGCTCTTCATGGAAAAATCGATTTGGATTAGGGAGTGAAGGCCCGGTGGTGTTACCGAACAGCCAACCAGACATGCCTGATGTTTGGATCAAGCGATCCAGTGCACAAAGTTCTGGTTACAACAGCTGAAATCTTGCAGAAAACAAAACTGTACTGCTAGGGAAAGGGGAAGTCGAAATCTCCTTGGAACTGTAAATATCACCTTTTTCTTCCCACCTCTCCTTCGGCTGAGACTATTTCATAGTATATCAGCTGTGCAAATACCTGTGTTTTCACAGAACCAGCAAACACAATACTAGTGAGAGGGTGCGAGATCAATCATGACAGAGAACAAGCCCTTTGCCCTTCCAGTGTCCTGTGCCATGTTCACAGCTGTACTGCAGAACTTATCGAGTAAACCTGTTTTGTCATTTCCTAAACAGTGATTCGATTTTTCTTGTCAAGCTGCCTAGGAGAGACATAATGAGAGAGATGAAACTCCCCAGATATTCAAAGACAGAGAGCTCATGTTAAAAAAAAAAAAAAAGAGCCAAAACCCAAACCTGCAGCTATAGAAAATCTAGATTTCAAGTGGAGTGTATTGATAAAAAAAAAAAGTCTTTCATTTTCTACTGAATCAGAAACTGCTTTATGTGAAGTCCAAGTTCACAGATCTCTACAAAACCGATATAAAAAAATCTCATCAAGACCTTTCAGTTGATGCAGCCTCTTATTGATCATGGAGAAGGCTGTAGAATCAAGCCCAAATCTATTTTTAGGAACAGTTTCAATTTGTTTTATCAGACAAATTACTGGTACTGCCAAAGATTTTCAGTGTGAGGTTTCTCCTTTGAGAAAAGTGTCCTCGTTCCTGCAGCGATTTGGGTGCTTTGTGTTTCGTCTCCATAGCTTATTTCCACTCAAGGCTACAAAGATGTAACTTTTTAAAATTTGCATATCCAATGAATCTTGAATTTTACATGTTTTTTCTCTACCAGAAACAAACAGAAAAACAGGTACTTCCTTGCCTTTGTCTGTGGAAAAAAAAAAAAAAAAGACAAAACATTCCCTCTACACGTTGACGTAAAATAAATGCTTATGACAAACTTTTCTAAATCTGCGTGATGCTTCATTTTCACCAAGAATGCTGCAGTTAATTTTCTTTAAGTGCTTAACACACTTTCCAGTATCATCAGCAGAAGGAAAATATACATTTTAAGAGAATCACTCCTTTTGACATCCAGGAGTTTTCTGGGCTCTGTGGGAGAGGGACCATGACTACCTAATGGAGATTAGGAATATGCTCTTTTAAAGCTAAAACCCTTCTTGAAATACATAGCACATTTCATGACTGCCTAATGTAGATTATGAATGTGCTCTTTTAAAGCTAAAGCCCTTCTTGAAATGTAAAGCATATTTCAGTTTTAAATTTCCATGCTATAGCTCTCAAGTACTGGGCGTTCGGGGCAGTGTTTTGGCAACCACAGCTGCTCCCCGGCTGTGCAGCAACGCCGACTGCAATCCTCTCAGCACCAAAACCTCCTCCCGTTACCATTTGCAGGGACATCCCCCCATTTTGAAAACCCTGTTTTCACAGGTTTTTTCACAGCGAAAAGAACTTAGAAATTTAACCACTTCACACAGCCCACTCGGGGCGGTTTGAGCCACCTCAAGCACAGGAGGCACACCCAGGGCTCAGCAGCGAGCAAAACCCCCCTGAGGGCCTCAAACACCTCCAGGTCTCCACTCCCCGAGCGTCCACCCGGCGGTGGGAAGCAGCGGGCGGCAGTTAAAGCCCTGCCCGCCCCCTCAGGGCGGCCGCCATTTGCACGGCGCCTCCCCTCAGGGGAGAGCCCTTCCCCGCTGCCATGCGCGCTGCGCTTGTGCGCATGCGCGGCACCGCCCGACCGTTGGGCGCCCGCTCTGGTTCAAACGGCTGCTGAGGGTGCGGGCGGGCCGTGCGGGAGCGGAGCGGGACCGGAGCGGAACCGGAGCCCTGCGGGTGAGTCCAGGCCCCGGGGGGAGCCCAAGGTGCTGGGGGGAGGCCTGGGAGGGAGCTGCGGTGCGGCCGTGGGTTTCGGTCAGGGGAGTTTTGTGGGTGGTCAGGTCCCGTTTTGTTAAGCGTGCGGGGGGTGGTGCTGTTAGTGCTTGTAGCGGTTTGCTGCTGTGTGAGGAACCTGGCTTTAAAAGTTAAAATGTGGGAGCTGGTCTCTAGCGGGCTGCCCAGGGAGGCTGTGGGTGCCCTGGAGGTGTTCAAAGCCAGGCTGGATGGGGCTTTGGGCAACCTGGTCTGTGGGAGGTGACCCTGCCATGACAGGGGGTTGGAATTAGATGGCCTTTAAGGTCCCTTCCAACCCAAACTGTCCCATGTCACTTAAAGAGACTTAAATTGCTAAAAGAAAAAAAGATAAAAATAAAACCAACATCAAAAATCCCCTGTGTTAACAAGGCATTATATACTCAAATAGCTGTGGTTTAAAGCTATAAACTTTACAGAGAAAGCTACTTCTCTCTAGTTATTTTAAGAAGTGTGTCTACTCCTAATGAAGAGAAATGTAAAGTTCTGAGAACTTTCAAGTGGGCTGTGTGTGTTTTACTTCAAGTACTGAACAACTTTGCTTGGAACACTGTGGCTTGCTGACTACTTGACATTGAGATTTTGTTTATTATTGTGCCTGCGTTATCATTTTCAAACTTCATTTCATTAGCGCTAGTCTGATAACTACATTCTGAGAGTGTTTACCAGGAGATACTTGCAGCTTATTCTGGACCCTTTATCCTGGGAGGAATTTGAAGATTGCCCGTAGTTATTGCTACCTTAAAGTATCTGCTCTAGACAGATATAACTGTGATCTCCTCAAACTGAAGGCTTATGATCCACTAGTACTGCATATTTTGGTGATCTGTTGTAGACCATAGTGTTTTCATTGTTGTCTTTTTCTTGCAGAAATGCAGATGGCTTTTTCTTCAAAGAAACAATGTGTCGGTAAAACACTGGATCCAGAGTTCAACAAAGATCCTAATTTTAACTTTAGCTCCAATATTCCAGTAGATGGTGTCTTCAAAGCTACAAATCAAGGGTAAATGAAAGTGAAGTACAGATGGATTTATTACTTGACAAATGTCCTAAAGACAGTGTAGCATTTCGCAGAACCATTTAGCCTTGAAAAGACCCTTAAGTCCAACTAGCCAACATTCCCAAGTCCACCACTAAACCATGTCCCTAAGTGCCACATCTACACATCTCCTGAATACCTCCAGGGTTGGTGACACCACTACCTCTCTGGGAAGCCCATTCCAATGCCTAACCACCTTTTCCATGTAGAAATTCTTCCTAATATCCAACCTAAACTTCCCCTGGTGCAACTTGAGGCTGTTTCTGTGTCCTATCTATCACTTTTCACCTGAGAAAAGAGACTGATATCCTTCTTGCTGCACCTTCCTTTCAACTTGTTGTAGAGAACGATGAGGTTTCTACTCAGCTTTCTTTTCTCCAGGCTAAACAGCCCTGGTTCCCTCAGATGCTCCTCATTTGTATTGTTTTCTAATCCTTTTGCCAGCTTTGTTGCCCTTCTCTGAACATGTCCAGCAACTCAAACTTTTTCTTGTAGTGAGGAGTCCAAAACTGACCACAGTACTCAAGGTGCAGTCTCACCAGTGCTGAGTACAGAGGGACAATCGGATCTTGTCACATGAACAGATTTAGTAATCTGTAAGTATGCAGTGATCTGATAATTGTATTCTATGTATCTTTTAAGGTTTCCTAAATCTGCCAAGAAAGTAGAACCACTTTTGAAGAAGACTGCTACAAGAGGGTATGTTTCCTCACATTGCTCTTAGTTGTCCTTGTGCAGTAACGTTCCTTCTCAGAGGGTTATGATGAGCTCTAACCATATGCAGCTTTGTTGCCAAATTTGCTGATGAAATCTCTTGGTCAGTAATAAGAGTAAATCCTTCATAGAAGAACACGTTTATGAAAGTAAAAGGTGTCTGATATTGATGTTTGTGCACTTAAGTCTTTGATGTTTGACTCTATAGGCCTCTGAGCAGATACAAACTAGAAGCAGAGCTGAAAACCAAGAATGAGCTGCTAGAAACAGCCAAGCAGCAGTTATACACCAGACTAACAGGAGCACAGGTAAGGATGGGAATGGGGTAGAAATCCTTGAGTAGCTCTTATATTCTGCTCCCCTACAGGGCTAGATCAAAGGACTGGCTTACTCATTTTCCAGTCTCCGTTGGAAGCCAGTAGAGTTTGAATGGGATGGGTTCTTTCTGCCAACAACACCAAAGATATTTGGTAATCATCAGTGCTGCAAATAGATAAGGCTAGATGGCTAGATAATGCATCCATATCGCTGTTAACAGCCACCAGAACTCAATTCCATCTCAAACTCGTTGCAGGAGAATGTTTCCAGTTCACAGTGATATACTTGCATGAAATTCTAATAAAAGAGCCTCACTATTACCAGATTCTTCCTAGCTACATGAAGAGAAACAGTACATAATCATTCAGTACTTTACACTGATCCTTTGAGATCTATTACATCTTTTTCGTCTTAATATATTATTACAGTAGATAAGCTATTTTGTTCAGTCATCCTTGTTTCACTTGCCCAGTCCTTCCTAGTTGTGTTAACCAGTCACAAGTGTGGTGTGCCACAGCACATGGCATTGGAGATGTGGGTTTGGGGGTGTTTATGGTCACATTTTAGTGACTAAGAACATTTGAGTTCTGGTTACTGTTGTGCTCTAAAAGTTGTGAGGGAGTGACCTTGTTCTCTTTTGTGTATTCAACTGAGAGATCGGTGTACATAGCCTTACGTTTCCTCGTGCTATTGTATCATATTATTGCATAGTCTTTTAATATCTGGATAGGCTTCTGCAATTTTTTCCCATCTGCTCATTGCTGGTGAGGAGGCCACACCTGGAGCATTGTATCCAGTTCTGGGTTCCCAAGTACAGAAAGACAAAGACATATTGCGAAGAGCCCAATGAAGGGCCACTAAAATATTGAAGAGGCTGAAGCATCTCTCCCGTGAGGAAATACTGAGAGTTGGGACAGCTTAGTGTGGATAAGAGAAGGCTTGGGGGAATCTTATCAATGTACATTAATATGCAAAGGGAGGCTGTAAAGAAGACAGTGCCAGGCTCTTTTCGGTGGTGCCCAGTGACAGGACAAGAGGCAATGGGCAGAAACTCAAACACAGGAGCTTCCATCTGAATTCCCTGCTTGAGCAGGGGTTGGACCAGATGGTTTCCAGAGGTCTATTCCCACCCCAGTGATTCTGTGAAAATCACCAAAGATTTTACTTTCTTAATTCAAGTTTAGATTCAGAATTGGTACCCCGTTATTCATCACCTCTTGCTGATCACTTCAGAACACAGCACAGCTTCTTTCGTGTGCAAGAGGCCCTACTTGTAGCCTTCAGTTGTACAAGCTCACTTTATTTCCTAGTTCTCGACTGGTTACTAATCTGTGAGATGATCTTTCCTTTTATCTCACAGCTTAATTTCTTTAAGAGCCTTTGAGACCTCCTATGGGATGTTCAAAAAAGCTTCTGGCACTATCAGCGGGATCACCCTAATCCACATGCTTATTGATTCTCCTGGAGAATTGCATTTAACTCGTGAGGTTGATCAGCTTATCTGATTGCCTGGTAATATCTGAATTATGCAGGGAATAATGCTGTGGCCTACAGATTCTAAGATGCCCCTTTCTTCCTGGAGTTAGCTGCTCTTCTATACATAAAACTCTTGAAATATTTATATAGAGCACAAGAAAAGACGTGCTAGAACTGCCTAAAAAGAATTTATCTCTAGGATTAATTTTTTGAGCCATTGCTATGACATTTGCAAGTGATAAATCCTGTCGAGTAGCAGGAGTAAGGGTCTGTTTCTCTGCAGTGGTAGAGATGGCAGGGTAAGATGTAATTCTAGGTACTAGAGGAGCACCTGTTAAGCCATTAGCGTTGCACTGAGCATTACCGATTAATGGGAAGAAATTCCCCCTGGAAACTTGATTCACTTAAAACCTTTGTTAATGACAGAGCACTATAAAGGAATTAAAGGAGGAGAATGAAGGCCTGGCGCAAGAAGTTGAGAAGCTCAAGAAATTTCAGGAGACGTGCATGGTCATTTTAGAAAGCAGAAACATTGATCCTGGTAAGGGCTATGCATTTTACATACTGTTCTGGTAGTTCTTCAGAACATTTTTCCTCTTATTTTTTTTGTATTGTTAGTATTTGTAAAATATTTGGCTTCTCCTTTGTCAAGGAAATACTGGTGGGGGATTTTTTTTTCTAATGTAAGAGAAATAGACACTTCCTTCAGGCAGTCCTGTCCTGGATAAATTTTGAAAGCGATTTACTTTCTCTTGCTGTAGAAAGTAATTTTGAGAAGCTGTTAGTTCCTACAAGCGAAGTTATCAAAGAACATCTAATATACAGACGTATCTCATAAATCAGTTACAGGCAGCAACATTGTGGAGGAGGAAGAAAAGACAAAGGAATGCCAGAAGCAGACAATGGTAAGAGAATTTTGAAATGGCAGTGAGTTAAATGGGCTCTGGTGAGAAGTTTGTGTGTAAAAACGGCTGCTGAGAGGTGTTTATTTGCATTATATTAAACCATTTCTTTTGGCTCTTCAGCTGTTGACTGAGAAGCTCATAGCAGAACTGAGGGTATTTAATCAAACGGCTGAAAAAGAAAAGGAAGCACTTCAGGTAAGGCTGACTTTGTTTCAGTGTCAGGCAGGTAGTGAGCATCTGGTGCTAAGAGAAACTTTAAAGCTTGTTTTCCACCTCGTGCTGCTCTGGTCTCTAGATAGCAAATGCCTGCAGCCTTACTAATCTTCCCAAAGTGCAGTAAGGGAATGGTATGTGTTACTCCTCTTATAAATAGAGGGCTTACAGCAAAGTTTGGGAGGGGCAATGGTAGTTCTTATCAAAGTCATTTAAAGCTTAATGATACACAATTCGACTTGGAACGAGATAGAAGATGGAAGCGATGCTAAAGACTGATAGCTTTCAAATTAGGCTCGATCAGTTCCTGTGTAAAGATGGTTGTCAGTGCTGGAAATGGAGCTGTCTCTGCTTAGAGCAGCTCTTCTCGAGAAAGAAAGGTTTTTCAAGACTGTTGCAGGTGGTTGCAAGCACCACTGGAAGAACACGGAGAAGACTTAACCTGAAGTCATGCAGACCGGTGACCTCAGGGAGACCTCAGGGAGCTGAGTAGTATGCAAGCACAAGCGGCTTCAATAATAAACTTGTCTGTGTACTGACCAAAATAGTCATTAAATTACAGCTCTGCAATTCTTGGTAAGAAGCTTGAACTACTTAATGAAATTGCTATTACATAAGGCCAAATGTTTGGTCGTGGTTAAGTTAGCATTTTTCTCAAGGAACCGTGGTGAAAGATGTCCCAGTCAAGTTAGGCTAACCTTAGCTTAGCAGGTGAGACTGAAGAGTTCAAAAATGTCTGGAGCTTTTTTCCCCTGTTTTAGTTGCAGCTGCTTTGGAAGTTTAGTTCTGCTCTTCTTGCACTGTCATGTTAGTGAGATGTTGTGTACGCTGACTTTTCCATACAGACGGCAATGGCTAAGTGGAAACTGGCAGAAGAAGAGAGGCAGCAGTCCCTGGAGAAGCATTCTTCCTTCCAAGCAGAAATAAAGGAATGTTCAGCAATACTCGATGAGTTGGAGCAGCTCCTGGCTATGTGAGGCACAGGGATGCCGTTTCTCGTTTTACTCCTAGTTCAGAGGTCTCTACTTTAAAACCTGGTCCCTCTGTCAGGTCCAAAACAGGGAGCTGGGCAGGCTCCTGAGCAATCCCTGGCGGAATAGCACCTGCGGTGTGGGAACAAAGCAGCAGCAGCATTGGTGAAGCGCTCAGAGCTCCTGTTTTTTCCGTGGGGCTTAGCCTGGACTCTTTCTTAGTAATTTTTTAAGTGTTAATAAAGTGTTTTCGATTAAAGCTTTCGGAAAGACGTACGGGTGCACGGTTCCGCAGTTTTTTCTTCTTAATTCCGAGGCAACGCTGCACCACGGCTCCCTGTGACCTCCGCCAACCCTCGCCCCCGTACGAGGGGCCGGGCCGGCTGCTGGGCGGGCCGGGCCTCTCCCCGGGGCCGGGCCACGCTTGCGCACCGGTGCCGGCTGGGGGGGGCAGCGATGGCGGCGGCGGCGCTGCGGAGAGCGGCGGTGACGGCGGGCGGGGCGGGGCGGCGCCGAGCGCTGGGGTGGCCGCGGCGGGGCTGCGCCGGGCTGGCGGTGGACGACGCCGTCAACGGGCTGAGCGACGAGCAGCGGCAGGTACGGGCGGGACCGGGACCCGGCCCCGGCCCCGCGGCGCGCCTTCCCGCGGGGGTGTGTCGGCCTCGGCGGCCGCTGATTGGCTGCGGCCGCGGGGAGCTGACCTATCCCCGGGGCGCTCCCATGGCGCGCCGCCGCCACGTGTGCGCCCTGCCCGCGGGGCCCAGCGGGTGGCCGGGCCCCGGTGCGCAGCGCGGGGAGGGAGGGGGCTGCTGAGCGTTGAGGCTCTGCAGCGTTGTTCTCGTGGTCACCCAGGGACCTGAAGCTTTAGGATGTCAGTTCTGAGCTTTACGGTTTGCTCGTGTTCGACGCCTTGCCTGCTGCCAGCCGTCATAGTATTTATTCCCGATTGCCCCAGGGAACGGAATGATAGGCAGCGTCTTCACAGGCTTCTGCCAATGAAACTTTGCGTTGGTGCTTCTCGGATCTGCAGCTATTGCCACACTTGCTACGTAATTATGACAGTGCAAGTGTACAGGTGTACAAAAAACTCGTTCATACTTCTTACTTTCTTACTTGAGAAGTGGAGTACTGTAGTACTTACTACTGTTTTCTTTACCTGGCCTGTGTTTGTGATTTATAGGCTCACCAGCTTGAATCAACTTGATGTTTCTGTGTGCTTCTAAATTTAACAAGTATAAAAGGGAGAAAATAATCTTGTAACTTGTGCGTCTCTTGTGGAAAAGTTAAGAGAAGATCAGAAACAGATTTTCAGTAATGTTAATCTGTAAATTAAGAGCACTTGTAACTGTTATAAGCTGGTTTAGTGTGTCTGGGATGCCTGTCAGAGTCTACCCCCATCCTCCCACAGTCTAATGATTAACAATTTTAAGCTATTTTTTTCAAGCTTTATGCTCAAGTTTACTGCTGTCAATTTTGTTACAATGGAAAGTTTAAAAAAGGAGGAAAAAAAAAAAAACAAGAAAAGAGAAAAGCCCATCGACAGAGGAATAAACTTGTTTGGTGGTACTGGAATCCAATGTCTGGGTAGCCATGGAAACTAACATATCTTTTTAATCTTAAGTGAGAGAAAGGCAGAGCAGCTCAGGCATATTTTGCTTTGCTGCATTTGCTGCTTCTACAGGTTTTGGTTAAAGAGCAGAGGGTTTCAGTCTGAATGTTCCTTCACCAGCATTAATGTGTGGGAATAAAGAACCAAGAGGGAAAAATAGGATTTTTAAGCTCTACTGTAATGTCTGTACAAAATTTTTAAATGTTCACATTAAAAACATTTAAGGTATTGTATAAGCTTCTTTTGAGTGCGTATAGACTTCTGCAGAACGCGTGTAAGTAATTGGATCTTAACATTTAAAAGAACTTTGAGTTCATCTACATTTAATTAAATGAAACCATCGGCAGGTACTCGATGGGGATAATGAATTATGAGCTCTGTTCTCCAGTTTTCAAAGTTTCCTGACCCAAACATCCCCTGAAACCCCAGTGCAGGCAGGAAATAGTTCCCCAGCACACTCTCATGTGGGGTAAGATTAAGTTAACTGTCAAGAGGAACTTAGGTTCTCTCTTGAGGACTTCTCTTAAGTCCTCTCGCAAAATGGCTAAAGGGCGTTTCATATTTTCTTTCAGCTAATAACCTGAAATACTGATTTCCTTATGATCTTGTGCTTCTGGGTTTGAGATCATGGGATCGCCTGTCAGGGGAGCACTGGAAGTATCCTAGAGAAGAAGATGACAATATATTAATGGGGTGTAATGTATGCGTTTCTCCTCACCTCTTTTCCCAGCTTAGACAGACCATGACAAAGTTCTGTCAAGAGCATTTGGCTCCGAAGGCCCAACAAATTGACCAGGAGAATGAATTCAAAGGCATGCGGGTAAGTATTTCATGCGTGCCTGTGAAATAGGTGGTAGTCTGTACTTTGATCTGTATGTAGGCTCAGACCAGGAATTCCAGCCCGTGCCACAGGAAGATAAGTGTCAACTCTTCAAACTTATAAGCTACAGAGAAAAAACAAACAAACAAACAAACAAAACTTTAGTTTCCTGTTTCTTCTTTTGTTAGTTTTTAACAACTTGGGGAAAGACCGAGCTAGTGTCAAATTAAAAAAAAAAAAAAAAAGAGATGGATTGGTAATGGTCTTGTTTGGATTCTCTTCGTGGTATTTCTGCTTGGCCCTGTTCAAAGACTCCTTCTCTAATATGTGTGTTGTACTCTCCTAGCTAGGACTCTTGTTGTGGACAGCCCGGATATCTGAGCTTCCTCTCAAATTTGCTTTGGAAATACTGTGTGCAAATGCAGAAATGTAGAATGGTATGACTGTTGAGCTGAAAATTTTCTTCCTAACAAAACCAACAAATTCTGCGCAAAAGAGAAGGTTTGATTGATAAAAATTTGATTGATAAAAAAAGGTTTGATTGATAAAAATGAGAGACCGAGAGACCTCACTGTTGTTTTTCATAAGCTCCACAAGATTTAAAACGTTCAGAACATCTGCTAGGATTTCCTACAGCTCTGATGCTGATATTTTCAGGGCTATGTGCGTGGCTTTGAAGTTAGCTATATAGATTTAGTCTGGCGTACCAGATGTCATCCAGTGCTATTGAATAATACTTTTTAAAGTCTCTGGAGGCTATTCACAGATAACTGTAATCGCTGGCCACCGAGTCCATGTGGGAAGCATTCACCTGCGTGTCCATCCCCTAACGGAGGAGAGCCTGCAGCCTGAAGCAACACCAGCGATGGCTCACCTAGCACGTGTGACCTTCGATGGTGGTGTCCCCTGTGCTGTGCCACGGCTTCTCTCTTCCTCTGTGATGCCGTGTGCCCCGCACAGCTGATGTCTGTGTCTCCAGTCAGGCAGCAGCTCCATGCCTCGAGCTGCGTGGCTGCAGAGCAGCGGTTAATGGCGTGCTGCTGTTGCAGGGCAGTAAGGCTGGGCGAAGGGAGGAGCTGGCAGTCAAGGACAGGCTGTCCTCTAGCAGATGGACTTTGTAGGGTGTGTGTCCAGCTGCACACAACTAAGCAGCCTTATCCAGTCCCCGCGTGCCTCAGGTCTCCCAGGAGGCTCAAAAGCCTAGAGGCTCACGTATGGAGTGGCCATTGTGGATTCAGCTCTCTTGGCTTCACAAGTCCAGAGTGTTCACCAGAAATCATCGTTTTTTATAACTTTTCTAATACCTTTGCCTGCCTCAGCAGTTGCTTTGCCTGACCCAGCTGTAGCACTTCCTTTTTTTTTTTTTACATAATCTCTCACAAGGAGGTTTCCTTGGCTTTACTCACCAGTTTCTGGTTTTGCTCTAGTCTTAAATTGTTCAGTGATTGCAACTCTTCTCAGTACTTTCCAGGCCTTCAGTCACGGATAACTTATTCTAGCCATGGCAATCACAGGCTAATAGACCTACACAGTGCTGCCAAAGCAGCGTGACAGGGTTGTGTGAGGTAAAAAGCAAGCATAAATTTAAGACATGACATCCTAACTTACCTTTAGCCAGAGACAGCACACGAAAGTCTAGAATTTTTGAAGGTAATTGGAGGTTTAAAGTCATCTAAATTCTTAAACTGGGTAATGTGTTAAAATCTTAGGACCTGTCCTTCCCAAATTAAATTTAGGCTTGTGAGTTGCCTCCCTGCATAACTGGAGTCCTTAGGCCTGTGTGGGTTCTTGGTTCGCAGCATGGAGCTGCTGCTGCAGGAGGAATGGTACTGATGTGGTTATCTCTGAGGTTCCACGCAAACAAGGTAAATCAGTGTGTCCAGTGAGCTACCTGGGAAGACTTCTCACCCTGCTGCCCTGACCACACGTCTGGACTGATTTCTTTTGTTGTGTATTTGTAGGAGTTTTGGAAGAAACTTGGGGAACTGGGAGTTCTGGGGATCACGGCTCCTGGTAAGTGTTTTCCTGCCTCCTACCATCTGCTGGGTGATTCCTCACACAAAAGGGAGACGACTTAAACTCACTCCTCGTCTGTGATGTGACATCTGTTTTTGTCCAGAAGTTCCTGTTTTCATGTTTTTTAAAACTCTTTGGACACTTCTGTTGTTGTTTAACAAGGAAAAAGGAGCTTGAGTCAGTAGACTTCTGGACAATTATGAAATGGCTTTTACAACTTACAAGTACTGTTCAGAACTGTTTTCTCCAGATATACACGTAAAATAAACACATGCAACTTGAATGTGTTTGTGCTTCTCCCATATGAAGCGTTTGCTTCAAGTTTTGAAGCCTGAGAGCTACAGATAAAAGTATCCTAGAGCAAGCATCCATCTCTAATAGAAGAAGTTACAGGGTATAAAACAATGCTGTGAAAAGCTGTGATAGCTAATGGAGGGCTGACAGCATCCAACCCGTCAGAAAAAAAAAAAAAAATCGGGTAAATCTCATTCAGCCTTGTCCAGGTTAGTTGAAAAGTGTTTTGATTAATGTTACAGATTACTGAGCCTGCCGTGGTCATGCTGAATGCACTAACGCAGTGTAATGAGGAGAAGCCCTTAGTGGAGAAAAGCAGCCAATGGGGCCTTTATTTCCCCATCGTAAAGTCTGTGTTTCTAGATGTGTGTGTGCAAAGGCTTCTGCAGAAGCAAGCTGAATAGCAATGCGTTGAAATAATGCCTCTGCATTTCTTTCCGTGGCACCAAGTCTGCTTGAAAGAGTCTCTATTTCTGCTTTCTTTCTCTTTACTCTTCCCAATTTACTGCTGCTCCTGTTTTTTCTCACTCTTACCTTCTTTCTTCTTTGATGTTGTGCCTGAGGCTTACAGCAGTTTCCCACACTATAAATAAGCTATCCCCTCATGAGTCCTGTCTTTTCTGATTTCCTGAAAGATTTACCTCTAAAACCTTGCTATGCCCAAACGTGCAATTTTTGATTGTATTGCTATGTGCAGTTTCTTTATTGGCACCGGTTTTGCTGTAGGAGGTGGAGGCTGGACCTGAGGATGTGAAGATGATGTGAAATCTTATGGGAGTGTATGGTCAATTAAATGGTGTGCTTCAGCACCAGTGGGTCAAGTCTATTAAGGAAACATTTTAAATAAGTGCTTTTTACTTTATTTTTAAAACTTAGTAACCTGTGTTGCTTTTGGGTAATTTTGTATTTATTTTTTAGAAAAAAAAAAAAAAAAGAAATGCAAATACTTTGGAATAATCATACAGGCACATCATATATAAAGAGTAATTTTGAAAGGGCACCGTCAGCCTAGATCACTGTAGTTTGTATTATATAAATAGTTGTACCTCTTGCAGTACAAAGTAGTTATGTACCTGTACTGCTTACAGCAGGCAATTGCCTTTCCTGCATTGAGGCGATAGCATCCAACCCAGCAGGCAGTATTGAAAATCTTTTGTTTCGGCACACGTGAGAAGTGGTTAAACCCATCTTTCAGGATATTGAGAGTAAAAACCCAAACCCTGATTCAGGGTGGAGAGGTGATTTCGGAGGATAAAGAGCCCTGCAGATAAAGACAGCAGTCAGAATGAGTGACGTGGGAGAAAAGCTGCACCTAATGGTAGTGGCTGCTGTATTAATTCAGGTTAGGGGCAGCGGCTCTCTTTCAGCCCAGGTTATACACTCACTCATCTCTGTGGTCGCTGCACGTGCAAACATACTTGCTCTTACTGTTGCTGCTGCAATTTAAACAGTACAATTAAAGCAATTTAAACAGTACAGTCACTTGCTTCTTGCCTGTTAAGCTTTTACTTTTGGATGAAGCTGTGTTTGTGTGTATACAAATGTCTGTGTAAGTAGATGTATTTATGTAGGCTGTCAGCTGCTCAAGGCCATCATGCATTTCTCAGCCACCTTTGTTTTGTTCTGTTTTGTTTTTTGTTGCCTTCTCCCTCCTCATCTCACCCTGTGTCTTTAATCTTATCAGCCCCTGGTTTTGGACTCAGCTCAGGGTGCCCAGCTGGACTCGCTGTTACAATGGCTGTGTTGCTGTCTCGCTTAATCTCTGAAATCCACGTTCTTGCTGCTGTTGAATTACAGCAGTTAAATTTTAGGATCATTCTCATTCCAGACCAGTCGTCCCTCAAAGTGCTGATCTCCTGCATGTTTGTGGGCATTAGAAGTCGCTAATACCCCAGATCTTAGACCAGTTTGAGGGTTCCTTTTTTTATTTAAAGGTCCTGGTTAAGACAAACGTAGTTGGACTTTGCAAACTTTGCTCCTTTTCCCCTCTCCTAATACAGGTTGGCATTTTATGATTTAATCTTCATGATGGTATTAACGTTGCACTTAAGGATAGTTGCCAAGAAAGATTTCTTGCTGTGCAAGTGTTGGTAGCATGTCTTAGGTATATCCTTACCAGTTTATATTTATGAAAATAATATTATATATTTATGAAATATATGTATTATATATTTATGAAATGTGCTTTACAAGAACAAATCACTATCGATTGTGATGAAGAAGTAATGTCGCTGTACTTTTAAGATAAAACTCAAATTCTGAGAGGATGGGGAAAGCCAGAGGTGCCCAGCTCAGAGAAAAAACAAAAACAAACAAACAAACAAACAAAAAAACCAGCAAAAACCAGCAGCCAAAACCACCAGCTCTCTTGTAACTGTCTCAGATCTCTCTCAAGACTGAGCCCAGCCCTGGGGTCTTGTGCATGTGTGCTGTGTCCCGTGGTGGTTAACGTGAGGTTTTTTCTTCTCAGTGAAGTATGGTGGATCTGCTTTGGGGTATCTGGACCACGTGCTGGTGATGGAGGAAATTTCTCGTGCGTCAGCAGCTGTTGGGCTTAGTTATGGAGCCCACTCCAACCTTTGTATCAACCAGCTGGTGCGGAACGGCAACGAAGCCCAGAAGGAGAAGTACTTGCCCAAGGTATAAGGCAGGATGGGGACCGGAAAGCATCCTGGTTTGGGTGGTGGTTTTGGGGACGAGTTGGGGGAAGGGGATTGCATGCTTTAAAGAACTGTTAGGGAATACAATAGATTTTGCTGCATTACGAGATTTGGGACACTAAAATACAACAGTTCACTAGATTTAATGTTTTTGCTGTTGCTGGTCTGGTCTGTCACTACTCATGTTTTCTGAAAGCATGTTTTTGTGCCTGGATTCTTCTATCTGGCTTCTGCTTGTAGTTATAGGGGTGAAGAGTCAGAGTTACCACTGTATCCATATGCTTGTGGAATGAATGCTTTTTTTAATGAAAAAGCATACCCTTCTTGCTTGGAGCGTCTACTTGTTTCAAGTAGGCAGCAACAGAATAAAGCCCAAAAAAAACTTTGTAACACAAAAAAACAAGAAGCAGTGTGTCCACCTGCTATTTTAGTAGGGGTGTGGGGAGACAGGGCTATGGGAACACTGCTAACAACTTCCCAATCTCTTTCCACCCGTCTTATTGGCCTTTTGTGTTCAACAACTCTTGTTTATCTAAAAGGGCAGTTGTGAAGTGTGGAGCAAGGAGCTTGTGAAAGGCATATGGCTGCCGGCACGGTTCTTTTGGCACCTTCCTGGAGGTAGCTGCGTGCAGCTCTGTTTATAAAACACTCGCTCAGATGTGAGTTGAGCCATCCTGCTCCTCCCGCTGTGATTTGGTTCTGTTCCCTCAGCACAGCAGCACAGGGGAGCTCCCTGTGAGGACTCCACCAGGAGCAAACTCTCTTTTTTTGGCAGCTCTTGCATGGAATAGCTAGTATGGAGATACAGCACAGAAAAAGGAGTGGAAGGCACCCTAAGGAAGGAGCAGAAACAGTGCTACTATTCCACCTCTTTTTCTTTTATTTGTCTTTTCCAGCTAATCAGTGGGGAGCATGTTGGAGCCCTAGCGATGAGCGAGCCTAATGCTGGATCTGATGTTGTGTCCATGAAGCTGAAAGCAGATAAGAAAGGTAAAACCTGTCAGGTGCTTCCTGGGTGGGTAGCCAGCATAAATGCCTCCTGTAAACTTAAACTAACCTCCCTAACACCGTTCAGAAATGGTGCTTAGCCTTGGATTTACCAAGCAATGTTAGTGGCCTTGTACTACCTCCCAGAATAATCTGGGGTAAAGCATGCATAGTGAAAAAGCAGAGTGATAAAGCAAGGTAGTGAAGACACAGGATGGGTGGTTTCATGTCCAAAAGTGGACTTCTGGTTGTGGTGGTGGAATATGGTGGTGTGATGGACCTAGTGCTAGGAGCCTTCGTTTGTCAGGGATTCATTAAACTGACTTTGGACTCCAGAAATGAAGGAAATGAGTTTTCTTGAGCTTGAGAAAGATTTGTTTGTGCTGTTTGTGGGGATCTTAGAGCATCCTTGAAAGCCTGTTTTGAAACAAATGGGGTGAGGATGTCGGTGTTGCTCCGTCTGTTGTGAGCTAACAGACTGCAATTCTGTGCTTCCAGGGGACTACTTTGTTTTGAATGGGAACAAATTTTGGATTACCAACGGGCCCGACGCAGATGTTCTCATTGTTTATGCTAAAACAGACCTAAATGCTGTACCAGCCTCCCAAGGTATAACTGCGTTCATCGTGGAGAAGGTAGGTTTACATTACTGTTTAGTAACTCTCACAATTTTATTCTAGTGTTGTTGTTTTTTTTAAAGCTACCTCCTTCAGCCTAACAGGCTTGTTTAGAAACCAGCTAGTTTTATTTCCACAACTGTCACCCCCTTTCTCAAAGACACGCTATTTCCTGCCTGAATTTTATAAACTCATGAGGTTAGGCCTCTGCCCCAGTGATATTACGTGCTGCACTGCCAGCTGGGAGCTCCTGGATTTTGGCATCTAAGCACATAGCCAGCCTTTTGGGCTAGAAATGTGGAGAGAATGGACAAGATCCTAATAAAAATGGACTTTGCTTGTTGCCCAAAATTGTCAGGAGTTATGGAGACCCTATAAATCTGTCCTACTGTCCTGTGATCTATCACTGCATTTTTTTTATGCCAATACATTGAAATAACATTTTTCTTTGCGCCCCGCCACCCCCCCCCCGGCCCCTTCTTTCACTGCGCTTTTGGATTCCTGCAATGACCCAAACATGCAAGTAAAAGTGATCAGAAACAGGGCTTTTGATAGGGATCTCTTGGGAAACCGGGATCTTTTGGGGTCTTTCTTCCCTTTTAGTTAATTGGGGCTACACTAGACACATTTCCATCCCCACAAGGAAGATAGGAAGCTGTAATAAAATAAATGGTACTGGAAATAGAAGATCTCAGATCAGTAAACCTTCTGATGGCCTTACCTGACTGAGAGACTAGAATAGTTCAGGCACTGTCAGTGCTTGCAGTCCTTGCTGTAGAAAAGTGCTCATGTTGGCGGCTGGCCAAATCTCTATTTGCTTAATATTTATGTGCAACAGAAAATTAATCCACTCCATTTGAAAAGTGGATCCACTCAGTTTGCCACGTGTCCACGTTTCTCTGATTATTTGCTTCCTGCTTGTACTTGTTCCTGGTTTTGTTCCCACAGTGGGCACCTCTTTGACTCCCTTCTGGTGCTCCACATGTACTCATGTGGTCAGGGAAACTTCACACATCTGTAATGATTTTTTGTCTTTCAGAACTGAGAGATTTGAGACTCATTTTTAATGTCTTGGCTTCTTTGCAGGGAACCCCAGGTTTCAGCACAGCACAGAAGCTTGATAAGCTGGGAATGAGAGGATCTAACACCTGTGAATTGATCTTTGAGGACTGTAAGATCCCCGGTAAGCTGGCTTCAAATCATGGCAGTATGCATGTGGGGTGGTTCCTTCTCTTCTTGCTTAGATAAATTGGATCACCAATTACATGCATGTTCAAACTGTGACCTAGAGGGCTTTGTAGATGGTTATCTGCTCTTTGGCAACCTCCTAAGAGCTGGTGAAATTGGGAAGGTGTAGTCTGATGGATTCCAATGAACGAGCACGTCCCATGTTAGATCACTCTTGTTTCTCCCTCAGGGACCTAACACTTAACCACTGCTTTTACAAAGCCTAGATGAGGCTTTCAGAGAAACTTCTGATTGTTTCCATTAGAGCTCCCCAAATAGTACGTAGGAGAACTTATTTGCCTTGAAGTTTCTTTTCTCCAAAAATGATTGAAGGCTACCTGCCAGCCTTCTGGTTTGTTTATAACATTTCTGAATTCTTGTGGTGTCAGGGCCTGAAAATAAATGTCCTTTCCGCTGTTAATACAGCAGGGGCAACTGTAGTGGCTATTTTTGTTGACAGAAAGTTCACAGCCACCCTACAGCAAGGAGAGGAGATCCCTTATCTGAACTCCAGAAACCCCCAATAGCATGTCTGCAGAGCAAGCAACTCCACTGCTCCCCGTACACAGAACAGCTGCTTTGCAGCCTGTGGAAGGGTTTCAGCTGAAATCTGACATTTCTGACTTGACTGAATCCCTCCACTCTGAAATCAGAAAGGCCAGTACCCGAGTCTTCAGATCATCTTCTGGGTAATCATCTGCACAGAACAGCATGTTCTCATGGTAACAAGATTCCATTTTCTGATAGCTCGGAGAAGTACATCGCTGCATGTTGGAAGTTAACACACTTTGCACTATGGCCATTAATGCTGCTTCTGATTTTCTGCATTGGGAGCTGAAGCGTTTTGCTGTTTCATATGTCTGCAGGATCTTTCTCTCACATCAAAATGTCTTCCTCTAGCACTGCAATTCCATCAGCTTTAAAATACAGGGGGTTTGTTGTCAGCCATGCTCCACCGAGTGTTTTTTCTCATACTTAGTGGATTCATTTGGTCATGTTGCTTTCATAAAAGTTGGTTCAGAGCGTCAATTTTCATTGCTGCGACATGCAGCCAGCAAGCCCACCCCCTCCTTGTGCAGTCAACACACATCCTTTAGCAACCTGTGTACATATCCATCCCTTTTCCCAGGACGTACAGGAAAACGTTCAGGCTCTTTGGTCCTTTTTATTTGTTTTCAAGCTGTAAGATGTCATTACTTATGAACAGTTACGTCACTTTATTATTACTGATTCTGGCATTTGTGTTCTGTTCTTCAAAGTGATGTTTGCTATTAGTGTTTTTCTTTGTTTCTGGATGTGTGGGGGAACAGATGCTGAGTTTTTTCTCCGAGAGCCAAGCATCATTCTTCCTCTTTTAAACTCATGATCCTGGTCCTGTAGAAGCTGCACTTTTCCGTACAGTACACCAGCACGCTCTTCAACAAGCAGCAGAAGACAATGCAGTCCTTGAGCTTCAGCCACTGAAAGAGATTATTTACTTCAGGAGATTAGCTGCACGTGTCCACAAGTGCTGCCACATTTTCTCATTGCATATTGCACCTCTCAGATCTCTTGTGATCAAAGCCTGAAGCATATGTCAGTTCTTCGGCGGGGCATGCTAAGTGAATAATCTCTGTCCATCTGCAAAGCAGAGTTGGTAGGCTGTAAGTTCTCTCCTGACAGTAGGAATACAGCCTTACTGAGATGAGCCTTTTGTTCCTGCTTCTGTTTATATTGTTAACATCAGTGCATGCTTTAGGTTGTCCCACAATGACATGGCTTTCAGTCTTTTTCTCAGCCCATTATCAAATGTGGGTTTTTTTTCTGTTCCATTTTCATCATGTACTCATCTTTGAAAACGTGTATTTGTAACAAATGCAATGTTCTGGTCAGTTCCCCTCACAGAAAGGGTGATAAGTTTGCATTTTCCAGTCTCAGAAGGCCAATGTATAACCCTAACACGTGCTGAGTGGTGAGCTTTGGTTGGTTGCCCGTGCAAGTTTTGATTCCTGTATTAGGAATGCCCAGCGAGGTGACCTGAGTATATCAGATGAGAATTTGCATTCATTTCAAATACCATCCGATGTCTGCTGAGTGTGGTAACACCTTTTGGTCACTGTCAATTTGGGTTAGATACCAACTAATGGGATGGCAAAGAGGGCTCCCAGTTTGTCCTCCAGGCGATTAAGTCTCCTATTCACGTTGATACAAATGCTAAGCTGGAAGGTCTCAGCTTAGATACACTTTATAACCATTTACTGCTTTTCCTTTTTGGCTTTGTATGGATTGAAAAGATATTTCAGTGGCAGGGAGTGTATGCATCGAATCTCAGCCTGTCTAGTTTGCCCTGAATGTTTACATCTCAAGCCAGAAAGAAAGTTGTGCATGAGTAAAAGCTTGGTAAATCATTTTCTTTTGATTGCAGCTGAAAATATCTTGGGGACACTGAGCAAGGGAGTCTACGTTTTGATGAGTGGGCTGGACCTGGAGAGACTCGTGCTGTCTGGTGGGCCACTGGGGTAAGGGTTTGTCGTCTTTCATAGGTTATAAGGCTGGAAAGATGGTTCACAACCACCTAGCCCAGTGGGGTCTCAAGGTGGGATCACACCTCTCCGTAGGATACTGGGATACTGGGGCAGCTTTGGAGAGAAGAGGAAAGTGTGGCTGGAGGAGGTGGCTGGGTCGGAGCTGTACGAAGGAAGCAGGATCAGGGAGATCTGTAGCTTCTGGGAACTCATTAGCTGCGTTATAACTGCTCTAATGGGCTCCTGCTGGAGAGTGCTCAGCTCGGCACTCCTAGGCAGCTGCAGGGCGCTCTTCTTTTGCTCTGCGTGTGCTCCGTCTTTTCTGTTAGCTCTCCTTACCTCTCCGTTCTTCATGGAGCCTTTTCTCCATTTGAAAGCATCTAGGTGAAACATGCTGAGGGCTAAGGGATAAAAGAAGCAATGCAAGAAGGAAAGTTTGGGAATCCCTGCCCTCTGGTGTTGCGCAGGCAAGATTGTTCTCTGGATTGATCATCCAGAACATGGTTTTGAAAATGTTGGTCTTGACATAAATGTTACCAGGAGTGGTAAGTCTGCTTCAGTCCCTGAGAGCTGGGAATAGCCAGCTCTGCATTTGTGTTACTGATTCTTTAAAACTTAAAAACACTATCCAGACTGCCACACAGAAGGATCGTCAGACTGGATAAAAGGTTTGTTATTTGCTTACTCAGTCCTTAAGGTTCCTAACAACTTATTTTTCACCGCACAGCCCCTTTGTCTCCTCCCAAGTGGTCTCTCTGTGCTAACCCTCATGTGGACAGATTATCTTCCACAAAGCAGGAAGAGGGTTTTTCACCATTCTTCTCTACGCTTTTTTATGTCATCGGCTAATGCTCCTTCTGTTGGTCTTCTCTGGAGACATAAGGCAGCACAAGCTGTCCCAGCTACAGCTGTAAGAAAGCTCTTCAACTCCCCATCTCATTTCCCTGAATTAAGAAGGTAAGGCCTTGCCACAGGATGTCCCAAATGGGCAACGTGGAGAACGCTGGGAAGAAAATATGGCCTCTTGGATTTTATAGCATTGTTTGAGTGGAGCTATAAGAGAGACAGCAGCAATTATTTTATTTTTTGTAGGTAGAAGAACCTTTTTGCCTTAGACTGAGCTTGCAAGATTTCATCATTATTTTTCTGTTGATTGTTCTATTGTCTTCCTTCTCCTATCTGTGCTTTTTCTTAGGATCATGCAAGCTGTTCTTGACCATGCAATTCCATACCTACATGTAAGAGAAGCATTTGGACAGAAAATTGGCCAGTTCCAGGTGAGACAGAAAAGGAGTTGGAAGTTTTTCTCTGTTTTTTTTTTTTTCTTAAAGAGAAGATGGGGAGCTCTTTTATGGAAGGGCTTTTCGTGGGGAGGTAGTTTAGAGTTTGTACTGGGGCTGGGAAGTAACAATGTGGTTTGGAGGTGAAAGGATCTCTGATCCTGTTTACCTGAGGCCACTCCCCCCCCTTACTCCCTGTGGTATTAAAACGTGAAGTTTTAACAGCTGTAAAATGGATCTCATCTTCTGTGACGTGCAGCTCATGCAAGGCAAAATGGCTGATATGTACACGCGGCTGATGGCATGCCGGCAGTACGTCTACAACGTGGCCAAGGCCTGTGACCGGGGCCACTTCAACGCAAAGGTGAGCTTGCTCCCAGGTGGGCTGTGTCTGCAGGGGGAATTCCCTTTCCTTCCGTCCCACATTGTGAGAGGGTGAATGTTCTGTATGGGGGTTAAAATGACGTGCTCACAGTTCTCCAGGTGCTGTTTTTCCCCAGTAGAGAAAAAGAAACCGCAGTCCTACAAGGGAACAGATTTAGCAGGATCAGTAGGTGTTTATTGGAAGCCCAAACACAGTATCCTGCCTGTTGTACGGGGCTTCAGCAGTCGTTCTGAGGTGTTATCGCCTCTGCACACCAGCACTGTCACCACATGCCTATTGAAGGAGAGAACTGAGTGATAGAGCAAAGCCCTGCATCCCAAATCAAATCACATTGGTCTCCTGTGGGCATGATGTGTTTGTGAGGACCAGCTCCCCTGCTGCACTTGTTTTCCTGTCTTCACGCGGCCTGACACAAATGCTCTGCAGTGACAAAGACTGCCCCAGCTTCTTGCTTGCTGGGGAATGAATCCCGTGCCTTTGTGAGGTGGTTCGGGCTTGTCAGCAGATGTATGTGAAGTAATGAAAAGGTTGGAGAAGGGCAGGTGGCATCTTTCCTGACTCTGTCATGGTTTCTGTCTCTCCTTGCAGGACTGTGCTGGAGTGATCCTCTACTCAGCGGAGTGCGCTACCCAGGTGGCTCTGGATGGGATTCAGTGCCTCGGTAAGGTGCAGTCTCTGGCAGGGCTTGTGGCTTTGAGCGTGCTCTCTCCTATCCCACCTTCATCCCCTGAAATGAGAGAGAAGAAGCAACTCGTGACATCTTTTTGCTCATAGGTGGGAATGGTTACATCAATGACTACCCGATGGGACGCTTCCTGCGTGACGCCAAGCTCTACGAGATAGGGGCAGGCACCAGTGAAGTGCGCAGACTTATCATCGGCAGGGCGTTCAACGCAGCTTTCAAGTAATGTCTGCCAGGGAAAAAGGCAGCACCCTGACCACCGTGAGGCCTTTGACAGTAGATACAGCAGCGCACAACTCTTTTCTTCCTGTGATTCTGGGATCGTCACTCGTGGACTCTTTCTGACCCGCTTTGTGAACAGATGCTGCTAGACTGGGCTTGGGCAGAATGAATCAGTCTGTAGCAGGGAAAGAGAAAAATACATACTTTTTTCTTCTCGTGATCAGCCTGATTCTCAGTGTTGCAGAGCTGAGGTTCATCAAGGAGACGTGTTGCTATCAAAGCAGGCTGTTGAGCAGCACATCTGGAACAAGAGGCGGCCACTGCTGAGCACAAACTCAATCCAAAAAAGGGATGAGGGAACAATTTAGTTCTCTTTTTAAAATCGAGTGCCACTAAATAGCTAGCATTTAGCATGCTACCGCTGGAAAGGGAAATTTCCTATTGTCACCTTGCAGTGGGATTGATAACTTCTGTTCTGGGGAACTCAGCCACCTCCGTGATGTGGGTGGCGTTACCGTGAATGCTTGAGCATCATAGCTGCACAACTGGTGTGTTAGGTGATGATTCTTAAAATCATGTTAAAATACCACATCTGTTTCTTTGCATACTGCCTTTCCTATTCCTGCTGCTTCTCAAGATATTTCAATGCAGCCCAAAGTCTTTGCTTCTCTGATTGACTGCCTCCTGCTGAGTTATTCATTCCGATGTGTCACTATCCATCATTCTGGGAACAGTTAAAATGTCAGACCTGTATTGTGACATCCATGAATGAAGCAGGCAGGAGGAGGCTGACTTTTTAGGTTGGGGTTATTTGTTTTTGTTTTTCTTTTTTTTTTTTCTCTGAAGATTGTTTTTTTTGGCAAAAGCGTGCGTTCACACTCCGCTGTTGGTTGGCTAGTGAAGTCAATGAGCACAGCAGTATTTGTGGGTGTCTTCAGAGCACATTATATACAGTAAGTTGAAGTTTATCTAGCCTTAATAAAGAAAATGGCACAGTATGCTGCCAGCTTTAAAGAGTGAATCATACGGAAAAATTGGATGGTGTAAATATGACAGGAGAATGAATTAAACAGTTGCCATATAGGCAAACTCCCAGAAGCTTAACATAAAGAATTTAAAGCTTTTTGTATTATTTGGTTGCAATTGACATCTATCTGTACTAGGTGACAGTAGCCTAATGCTGAATTTTAAAATACTACAAATTGAAGAAAAGCTCACCTTCCTGAATTGCCAGGTAGGTCACCCAAGTATTTATTTTAAAAAAGTAAAAGCAGAGCTTCAGTTCTTCTGGAGTTAGAAACAGCTTCTTAATGGGGGCAGTACTTTCTTCCTAAACTTCATTTTTATTCAGCTATAGTGGGATCATTCTGGAAGTGTCCCAGGGTTTAATTTTCAATCTTCATTTCTGGGTAGAGCTAGTGGAGAGGGGACAGAGGTGACATTGCCTGTCAAGAATATCTCACTGAGCTGCACCTAGAAATGTTTTGGAAATAAGCTTTGTCTGGAGCAGACATTTTATATTTTACCACCAAGTGATTACAGATGTCATCATCTGTACCTGCAAGTGACAAAACTGCAGATGCTGCACCCCAGCCTGGTGTCCCTGTGAGAGCCTTGGGGCAGAAGTTTTCAGATCTGCCCGAGTGATTTGGTAGCAGATCCTGCTGTGACAAGTAGTGGCAGTTGTGCAGCCCTTGTACCTCTGAGCACTGTGGTCTGCTTGCATTTTTTCCAGCAAGCTGCGGCCAGAGCAAGTATGCAGGAACCGGTGCTGCAGGGTATGGTGCAGAGCTGTCTGCTCTCCAGGGTAAGTGCAGCTCCACGTCTCAGTAAATAAGCAAACCTCATCCGAGAGGTGGTGGGAGCACTTGCCAGGGAGGTGAGGAGTGTGAGCACGGTGTCTCTAATGCGCATCGGAAACTCGTATCTTGCCTGCGTGTTCTGCAGCTCTTTAATATGGGAATGAATCACTGCAATTTTCTGTGAAAACTCTCAAAAGAACATTGGAGCTGAATCATTGTGTTATGATCTGTCTCCAGCCAGAGGAGCTTTTCTGAAATGAATGTCAGAGCAACATCGGGATGTGGCTAGATTCAGATTGTTTAAAAATATATATTCTAGGCTGGAAGGGATCCGCAGCTTTTTAAACCTGTCCTCTAACACCAGAGAGCTCTATTTTTTTTAATACAAATAATAAATAATGCCTTCGCTTTCTAGGCTGATCAGCACCTTTGAGTTAAAGGTGTAATGAATCAAAGTCTAACGCATCATGGGACAGGGTGGAGAGAGGGATTAATAAATCTCAAGCAGGGTTATGTTAATCAAACCTTGTCTGCTTCCACAACAGCATGGCACGGGCTGCCTTTCCTTGCACGGGGCAGTTTTCACTGTGGTGTAAAAACAAAGCTCCCAGCGCACCGGGGAGTGCTCCAGTGTTTAAGGGTAAGGGGTTTTTAATCTTTATGCAATATAATGAAATAAGCTTCTGCTGGACAGCCCGTGTCCCTGTGGTGTTTCCCAGCAGAGGGCAGGTGCAGACCTCATCTGGTACCCGCTGCAGCGTCTCCAGGCTGGCAGCAGCTGAGGGACCAGCAGTGCCTTCTCTTGCCCACCCTTAGTCGTTCTTACCTACTACAGCTTTTTTTTTCCCACTAACTGTTTAAAAATAAATAGGTATGTATATAGAGAGAGATAGTGATGCACTGAGGCTGTGCCTCGGGCCCCCTCTGGAGAGCAGCAGGGCTAACAGGGAAAATGTGCAAGAGCACTGTGCCTCTAACACGATCCTGAGGGATCCTGAGGGATCCTGAGGGATCGTGTTAGAGGCACAGCTCTGAATTTGCAGTGGAGGTTTTCCTAGCCTGATAAACACGTGGCTGTTAGCAGAGCAGGGTTGATGTGCTGCACCCTTCCTGGTTTTGAAGATGCTTGCCCTGTTTGCAGCTGGCTGCTCAGCAATGGGGAGAGAGAAAACACGGAGAGCATAGGAAATTATTCACAAGGTTAAAAATAGTTTATTTTAGCAGCGTGTTTAAAATGGGGAGATTTTGAAAGAGGCAGATTTGTAGGGAAGCTTCTCCTAGTTTATTAGGGATTCAGAAATGCTTCCTGTCCTGGGAAAGGCAGGGGTGAGAACACGCACTCAGCAGCACCTGCCCACGGAATGAGCTTTGAGGTACTCCCATCATTGTTTTGAATGTGTAAAGCATCCATCCTGTAGCAGCTGGGTAGGTTTCACAGGTTAAGAGTTTATTGATTTCTTGAAAGAAAAACCACACTCGGTTCGCTTGCTGAAGCTGCTTGCTCCTGGGGAATCCAGCTCAGGTGATTTATTTTTTTGTTGTGTGCGTTCAGGACTGCTCTGCAACTCATTCCCTGAGGTTGCAAACCTGATGAAAGAGCAGTCCTAGCATAATGACCTGAAGGTAGCAAAGCTCTGGCTTGGTTTGATCTTTTAGAGGTGAATTTTGCAGCTCAAGTCATTCTGCTGAGCAACAGCTACGCTTGCCCTCAGCTCATGTGGACCTGAGGATGCTTTAATCTCAGGATCTCAGCTGCAACTGCTGCAGTGGGTGGGTGCGTGAGACCAAGGCGTTCAAAACAAAGCAGGTTCTCAAATTGTTTTGTGCAAGGGACGCACAGGAAGTCTGGGGTGAGTCCTCCTGCCCAGTTTTCCTGCTGCGTGCTGCTGCTCTGCTCCCTTCTAGCTCTTTCGCTGTACAGCCGCGTTGCGATAAACACCCAATTTGCAAGAGGAAACTTGTTCTGTGTCCTTAATTGATGTCCCTTTGCTCTGTGAGCCCTCGCTGGAGCTGTGAGCTTGTTGTGTAAAAGCTGGGCTAGGGCTGAGCTGGGGCCTGGCCAGAAAAGGCACTGAAATGGATCTGCTGCAGAAACCCATGCTGAAAGAAAGGTGGAAGAACGTGAACGACTGTTATTACCTCTGGGTGGAAGATGTCAAGGAGAAGACAGGCTGTGACCCCACCTCTGTCCCGCCTCGTGCTTCCCGGGCAGGTGGGGCCATGGCTCCTTCACATCATGTCCAAACCTGGCATCTGTTGGAGGGGATGCCCACAGGTGTTTCCTTTATAAACACCATCAGGACGGCGGTTTTAGAACAAAAAACTGCTGTGGAAGGGTCTGGTTCCTACGAGACCAGCCCTGCTTATACCTCAGAGCCCTGGCACGGTGTGAGGGTAAAGCAGGGCCAGGCCCCGCCGCACCCAGCAGGATGCAGGCCCCCGCGTTTGCCCAGGGCCATCCCTGCTTCTCAGGGGGGTCTGTGCCTGTTGCTTCCCCCTTCAAGCCCTTCCAGAGCCGTGCTGGGGCTGCTAGCTGGGTTTTCCAGGCCACTGCCTTGCTGCAGGACCACCCGCCGGCTCCCGTCCCACCGCAGGCCCCGGGGGGAAGCAGGAGGCCTTGCAGCTGCTTTTGCGGTGGGGGCAGCGTGCATGCGCCCCTGTTTGTGCATGTGTGCGGCAGAGGATGCGGTTTTTTGCCCGTCAGGCTGATCCACAAGGGGAAGGGAGGCTTTGTGGTACGAGGTGACACATAATGAAAGTGGCAAAGAGTCTCACTTCCACCGGGCGGAGGAGACACGTTGAGGCGAAGCAGCCCTGTGGTGCTGCACCTCGCTCCTTCCCCATGCACCAGCACTTCAATTGTGTGGCCCTGCTTGGAGCGGTGTTAAAAATCTCTGCTCGTCTGGGCTTTTGCTTTGCTTCTGGCCTTCCCCTGCTGTGGTTTACGGTTGGTGCTGGAGCAGAGCCCTGCTGCTGTGTCACCTCCATCCTGCGCGCATGCGGCTGAGCTGCCTGCTTGCTGGGGGCGCCCATGCAGCCGCGTGCTTTTGCTGCCCCAGATGCAGGAAGGGAGATGGCAAAATCCCCTTCTGGAAATAGGGAAGGGGCTCAGCCAGGGGCGGTGGAAAGCAGCTGCTGCGGGGGGAGCAGACCCCGGTGGTGGCTGCAGCCCCGCACAGCTGTGCTGAGCCACGCTGCCCCTCGCAGCGACGCACCCGCTCTTCCTGAGCAGCGGCTGGGTAGGGAGATTAGAAAGAGATTTCTTCTCCTTATAAAAGAATTTGCAACTGTGAAGGGGAGACAAAAACATTCTTGAGCCGAGGGGACAATATTGTGCGAGAGAGGCCCTGGGGGGGCAGAGCGGGGATTACTGCAGCGGAGCCCGGGGTTGCACCACTTGCACCTGCTGTTTGCTGAAAGGCTGATGCTGAGCAGCAAGCAGCTGATGCTGAGGCCCAGTTGTCAGCCTGAATGTGGAGGGAAAAAAAATAAAAAGCCTCCGATCAGTGCTCTCGCCAAAGGAAATGGCAGGCATCCCATCCGTGTGGCTGGAGGAGGAGCGTCTGTCTGTCCTCCCAGCCCAGGCTGGCGCGTGGGGATCGGAAGCAGCACCCTTTGGGCATGAGGAGGTCGAGGGTACCGCGTACCCCAAAAAACCAAGGATTTGAGGCAGGGCCAGTCGCATACAGCATGCATGGGGCTGGTGACGGTAGGACAGATGTACCCTGCAGCACCAGGACCAGGGAGCAGCGCTTGCATCACTTGGCATCATCACCCAGGGGTGCCTCAGTGCGAGGTTCCCAGCGCCCTGCAGAGCTCGCTGCAGCTGCCTCCGGGCACAGTGGTGGGAGCAGGGTGCCTTCCCTTCCTGCAGCTGTTCCTGGGCATAGCTCGCGTGCCCCAGGCTTTTCCAGGGTGAAGGGGATTTTACTGGCGTGATGCTTTCCCCATAGAGCCAGCCATGTCCTCTGACAGCTGTGCTGGGTGCTAAGCACACAGCCTGTGGTCAACCTGTGCCTCACTGCAGAGCAAGGAGCGTCTCCAGAGCCAGCAAAAACCTGTCATCGGTCTGATGATATTTCAACTCACCGGAGACCCCCGAGAAACAAAAAGGCAGCTGGCCATCAGTCCGACCCTGAAAAACAAAGGGAAAGGTTATTTTTCCAGCCTGGTGGGATTCAGCACCCAGGTGCTTGCACTGGGGCAGCTGCCAGGACCCACTCGAAATCCCCCGGCAGCCTTGCCACTGGAATGATTTCTCTTGCTGCAAACCTTGCTTGGGTACAGCCAAAGCTCACAGCTTCTCCACTGGCCCCGAGCATCAGCTGGGGGAGGTTTAAAAACAAAAAAAATGCAGCTGGGGCAAACCTGACGGGGCAGACATGGCTGTGCCCTTCCTCGGCATGCAGAGCTCAGCTGTTCTTGGTGTGAGCTGTCCGGCCGGCCGGCCCGGTTGTGTTTCAAAATACAAATACAAATACAGCCCCTGATGTTCTGCCCTCTGGTCAAACAGCCTCCAAGATGCTTGGAGGGAAGGCTGCTGGCGGTACCCAGCAGGAGGAGGGGGGAAATGGGTGCTCGCTCCTTCCTCTTCCTCCTGATCCTGCTGCCAGCCCCAGGGAGGGAAGGGCAAGCTCCATGCAAAGCAACAGCGCCTTATGGAGGAGCTGGGAGTGCAATTACTGAGGAAGCATGGCAGCGGTGCTTGCCCTGCTTGATTTTGCAGTTCCTTCCCTTCCTGCTGCTGTTCAGGACCCTGTTACTGGCAGAATTTTACCATCACCCTTGGGAAACATCCCTAATCCCTGTCCTCAAGTGTATCCACTGTTGGGAACAGGGCATCGGCACAGATATACATTCACCCTGGCCTCATGCAGCCACTTTTATTCCCTTAAAACCCCAAGCATCCCAACACGAGGGACTTTTTTTTCCCAAGGAGGCGGCTGCCATCGCAGCATGCAGCCACACGCGTCCTCCTTTCTGCTGAGTCAGCACAATTCAGAAGAAACCAGCTCTCTCTGGTAGCAGTGACGTCTCCCTGCAGCTTTCCACCCAGCTGCTTTTGTTGTTAGAAAAGGTCTTTCATCTCCACGACACCTATTATCTTCATTGCAGCATTGCCCAGCAGCCACAAACAGGATCAAGGCATTTTCACCAGGCGCCCTTCGTGCGTGCTCCAAAACCACAGTGCCCATGAACGCCCCGGAGCTGCCATCAGCAGCGCCTCCGGTCACCGCCTCCTCCTTTAGGATGGAGCTTTAGGACAGAGATGAACATCCTTGGAGGACAGCATGGGTGTTTGAGCATCCGGAGAGGTGATCCCTGTCGATCTGGGGTGCAGGAATCGTTCACCTCCTGCACTTTTATTTATGTGAGTGATGGGGGGGAGGCTTTGGTACAGCACAGATCTGTTCCTCTTGCCATCTTTTTGCCCTCTTGGGGCCAAGATTTGCATGGGTATGGGTGGCATCAAGCTGCTGCTGGCCCCAAAATGCCATTTCTTGGAGGGTCACAGGGACAATCCTGGCTATTGGCATGTCACAGCAGCGTCCATCAGGTAGCAAGGGTGGCACGGAGCAGCGAGCTCATGGAATACAAAGGAATAAATAACTCCATGGCAGGCATGGCTTTGCTGAGTGAACACCTTTGTCCCTGCCAGGTGAGCATCTTACCCATCACAAGGGGTGGCTGAAAGGTTAAGTACCTTGCCTGGGGTTGTCACTAAAGTTTATAGCACTTGTGGTCATTTTTTAACATTTCCACAATCCAAAAAGCAGCTTGGTGCTGCTGGACCTGGATTTGGTGCTCAGCCAGCTCTTCTCATGCCTTTCTCCGTGAAATTAAAAAGCTCTTTAACACCCAATATTTTCTCCTCTGCAGGTGCTTATGCATCAACGCTCTGGCAGATAACGTGGCTGGGTTGATCTCTGTAAGCATTTCACAGTGAAGCTTTTCCTCCAGCACCAAATAAATCATCTCTGGGCTTTTTCTCTGCAGCTCTCCCCTTCCCTAATGTCCATCCCTAACCTCAGGCTCCCCAAAAAACAAGGTCAGGCCTGGGCCAAAACAGGCAGAGCAAGACTGGCATGGTTTATCTGCTGCAGGGCTGCTGCCCCTCTGCTTTCCTTCACAGTTTCTTGATCTATGGTACCTGCCACAGGAAAGAGGAGAAATTCTCCCTTCATTAATACAAGGTCTGAGCGGCAGCATGCGGCTAAGGACTGCAGTTTCCTCTCCCCACCTGATGCTCGAGGTGGGATAAAGAGACATGAAACTGCGGAGCTGCCCCAAAAGGCTGAGCAGGAATTGCATGCAGTCATTAGACCAGTAGCTTTAATTGCTGCATCTCTTATTCTGCCTGTGCCCAAAGAGCAAATCCCAGGTGAGTACAACGGACAATGTCATTTAAATCAATTATCTCTCCATTCAGACCCGTCCTTCCTTCACTGCTCCTTCCACGCACCCCATAATTTATTCATCCTGGGCTGCACTTAAGCATCTGCTCTGGTGCCACTTGAGGTTGGCAGAGCATTAGCTTTAAAATTTTATGAAATGTAGTGCAGGTGGCAAAAATCAGAAATTAAGGATTGTAATCACAGCGCGGAAAGGCTGCTGAGCAGATCTTGGCCATGGTCAATGGACTGAGCTCTTTTGGAGTTCCCTTTAGCTAAAGACAAGGGGCACAAGGGAAAATCCTGGGGATTTAATGACTTTCAGGTGTGCAAATCATTTATCTTCCCTGTTTCTCCATTTCTGAACAGAGTTGGATGACAGGTTGGTGGGACCTTTATGTCCTTGCTGCATGGAGTTGGATGCTTAAAGAAGCTAGAGGAGAGGCTTTAGTTCAAGGCAGTGAGCGAAACCCACTCCCCCTCACCTCTAATGGGCTGTAACCACATCAGAGGCCGTGCCGGGAGAGATGATGTCCTTTTGAAGCCACCTCCTCAGGTGGGAAATCTTACCAGGTTTCCAGGAGGAAAGAGCGCGGTGGCTGCCAAGGGGACCGCTGCAAGGCAGGCATCCTGGGCATCCTCCTTGAGATGAGGGGGATCGAGGAGCTCCTGGCTTAAACAAGGCTACGCTCATCAAATCCATCACCCAGGCTGTTAAAAAACATACTAAACAAGCAGAAAAAACGTCTGAACTCTGCAGGACTTTTTTTTCCTTTATTTTCTTTCTTTTTTTCCCCAGGTGACTGCAAATTGTGAGTTTTGTTTTGTTTTGTTTTTTACTGGAATGCTTGTGGGATGCTGCTGGTAAAAATCTGGGGAGATGCTGTGCGCTGGGAGGGTAAATTGGTGAATTGTAGATCTGGGAGGATCTAGCTCAGCCAAAAAGGTAAGGAGGCCTGACATGGTGCACGGCTAATGATTTTCTCTAAAATAACACAAAGTAGGAGCTCAATCTGCGACCCTCCCCATCCCCAATTCCTGCTTCAACCACAGAGCTACAACCCTCTTTAAAATGTGGCTGTGATACGTGAAGTTTCCGTGTGTTTATAGCTAATGAACGGAGCTTTGAAAAGAAAATATTTGCTTTAGAAATTCCTCTTGAAGCTATTAAAGCCACGATCCAGCGGGGTTGGGGGACGGAGGAGCAGGAGGGAGGGCAGGGGGCTAGGGGGCTCGCCAAGGAGGGGAGCAGCAGATTAAAGGGGATTTTGGTGTTTTTATGCAATGCCCCTGGGTCTGCTGACATCGATGCTGAAGAGCTTAAGGATCCAGTGATTTCTGACTCGGTGGTGGTGGAGGAGAGGAGAAAGGTAGATCGAGTCCTACAGCTCTTCCCAAATGTAAAAAGACCAGGGGGATGATAAAGCACTCAGCATTTCTTTCATCCCTGGAAAGCTTCTACAGTAAGGGGTTTTATTAAAAACCTATTCAAGCAACCAGCCAGCGTGGGTTTCTCAGAGTTTTAGAGTCCTGCATCAGCAGGCATTAAAACCATCCCCATATCAGACACCAGCGAGCGACTGCCTTTCGAGTACCCACGATAAGAAGTTGCTGCAAAATGGCACGGGCCGGCCTGGGAGGCCTCCAGCAGCGCTATTAACATGCAACTCTCCAAAGCCCCTCGTTACACACTGCCCATTTTGGCAGCCTCCATCTCCTAAACCAGGTGATGGTGTTTTAAGGGAAGGACCGCTCGGTTTCCAAGACCCAGCCCCTGCAGAAGGGATTTGCCTGGGCACCAGCAAAACTTCTTGCTGGGGATGAGGCTCACGGGCTGTCCAAGAGCTTTATTTGTTGAAGAACAACAAGAAAAGGCTTGATGCAGAGATGATGGTGTGCTCTGAGCCAAATTTTGGGTGATATGTAGGACCATATGATTCCATGAGGCCCCCCCATCTATGGGTCCAGGACTCTGCAGAAAAGATGCGTTTGAGAAAGCAAAATTCCCCTGCCATTAGTGACAGAGCAGCAGTTGGGATGGATTTTCATTCTTTTTTAATCTTTTCAGTGAATGGCAGGGAAAAAAAGGCTTCTTTTCTTTTATTTCTGCCCCCCGTCTGCGTGCAGCAGCAGGCGGCCGGGGCCGAGAGCATGCCCGTGCTGCTCTGCCAAGTCTGGCATTGCCAAGGCTCCGTTTTACTGGGGTTTTCCAGAGAACAACAACAAAAAAAAAAAAGAGCAGGGAAAGGGAGAAATGCTGATGCCTGCTGTGTTTCAGGGTGCTCCCACAGCACCTCAGAGCTCTCCAACAACAACAGAACCACAGCAGAGATTTGCAGGAAGATCTGACGATGCCCTGATGGCTGCAGCGGTGGCTTTGCCCTGCTGCTGGTCCGTGCAGAAACCCTGCCAGCAGCAACTCTTCAGCAAAAATGAGTATTTCTTAAAATGCCTGCTATTGTCTGTCATTCACCTTTTATCATCTTCCCGGTCTGAAAAGTTTTGTTCACCCTCCTGGGAAGCGGGTCCAGGAGAGAACAGAGGCAGCTGACTCGCCCCGCGAACAGCAGAAAGTCCTGGAGAAATGGGCTGCAACCTCCGTGTGCTCCAGGGAGAAATAACTCATGGCTCAACGCGGTTTTGAACTCAAGATAAAGTTTATAGAGGTGATGCCCAAGTGAATTTCTTTGCTTGTAACTTCATTACTTTTAAGCACTTTCATTCCCCGAGCTTTGAAGGAGTCAAAGTCCGTGGTCAGGAGCAGCTTTGTTGTGCATTTGAGCTTTGAAAATTCACCTGGCTTTGAATTTCCCCATGCAAATCTGAATTTTACACCATTAGTGACACCTATCAGCAGCTTTTCTGCCACTGAGCTCAGGAAGATCCCTGGTGCTGCACACCGTGATGCTGGCTGAGACCCACGGCAGCCTCCCAGCAGGTCAGTGCCCCAATTCCCCCTTTTTGGGGGATGCAGTGGGTCTGGCAGCAATTGCTAGCCATGGAAATGGGATGAAAGAGGATCTATCAGCACTGCTGCTCTCAGGTGGACTCTGTGCATCCTGCAAGAGCCTCCAGCCTGGAGAGGAGTTGCCCCGCCAGTCATTCGCACCCAAATACACCCTCAGCATCCCCAGGGGTCGTTTCCAAGGGGGTTTTTGTACTTCAGAAGTCTCCACTGGATCCTGGCTGAGTACAGCTGAGGGAGGAGATGTGGGATGGGGCCAAGGTCCCCTGGCATCGCTCAGCTCCGCTGTCTTCCCAAGCAAATCCAGCAGGAGTATTTCAGGCATCTGAGGACCCCGATGTCAAAATCCCAGCGCCTTCAGATCCCTCCAGCCGAGCCAGGCTCGCTCGGGTCGGCATTTACAATTCCGAAAGCGGGTCCCCTGCGAGCCTGGCGCTGTCACTTTGATTGATTTGTGACTTCCCCAGCTAATTGTCAGCGCCCAGCGGTCACACCGGGACACGCTCGCCGTTCGAAAGCGCCTTCTACCTGCGTGCCCAGGAGAGCGGCACGGCTGGGTCCGTGGTGCGGCCAGCATTCCCATAGCAACAGCCAGCCAGGCTGCAAAATGAGAATTATGACTTTGTTCCACGTTCTGGCACGAGGAGGAGCCGGGCTTTATGGGATTAGGCAGATCCCAGCTCAAACATCCAGGGGAACACTGGAGGGAATAATGAATGGTAATAGCAGAATAAATGGCTTTTGATATAAGGCTCTGTCCAAACAGAGCTAACGACCCACCTCGCTTACACTTGGGAGAGGCCGACATGATTTCCATGACGAGTATGAATGCATTTTGTTTTTTTGAGCTTGTCAAAATGTCCATCCAAAACCTCATTTGGCACAGCTTTCTGCAAGTGAATCCTCATTGTGTTGGTCAAGAAAAATTGCACTAACCTGCATCGAGACAACCCACCCCAAAATGCTTTGCTCATCGCGAGTGCTCTGACGCAAGGACTATTTTGCATAAATGCAGAATTTGTGATTAGGTTGCAACATGGGGCTTCTCCGAGGGGGTAACTCCATCCATGCACAGCGCAGAGCCTCAGAGGAGCCGCGTCCACCAGCACCTCCGATTGCCTGCCTGATCCCTTCCCGATGGCCCCAACCCCAGCTTCAGATGGCTGGGGCAGAAGCAAGGCTACCCCACAAAGCAGTCAGAGATGCTTCAGAGGAATAAACAACAGATTATTAAGTCTGAGGCCAAGAATCATCATTATTGCCCAATTATCTCCCTGGGCAGAGACTTTTGCTCGCAGCAGGTAATGGTGCTGGGGCTCTGCCTTTCTCCGTGCTGGGCACCGGGAGGTTCCTGCAGCCCTGGCAGCTCGCTTTACTTCAGGCCCACTCGGGTGATCAGAAAAGATGAATTTTCAAACTGTGGGAATACTTTCAACTAGCGGAGCTGAAATTCTCAGTGACAACCTGTCGAGGATACCGAGGTTAATCGTTTCTTTTGCAAAAGCAACAGCAGCCAGGCCCCTGGGGTATGTCACTTCTCAAGCCCAGGGCCGTGGCCGTCTGCACCCATGTGGCAGCACCCACAGAAGGAGCTGCTGAGACGTCCCCTCACCTGCAGCACCCCACGGGGAGATGCTGCCACCAGGAAAGGACCTTACAGGAGCTGCGAGACCGTCGGCTGCTGCTCGGTGCCACCTCCGTGGCAGCGCACCCCAGGAAAACATCACACCCTTGTAACGAGCTGAGAAAACAGGCTCAGCTCATCCCGCCGCCGACTCATGGCATGACACATCTCCCCTTTTCCCCCAGCGTTCACACACCGATCCGTCATCCCCAAAGAAAAGCCCTTTTTGTGCGGCCGTGCCGCTCCGGCATCTCGTGCGGCCTCGTGACGGCTCCTCCAGCACTTATCGGGGTCGCCACTGCCTTTCCGCGGGTTGCTTGCACCGAGCCGAGCACTGCCTGGGGTTTCTTGAAAGCCCAGCACATTTCCCGATCAAAAGGATGGCGGTGAGCGAGCCGGCAGGCTCCCCGGCCCCGCTCTTTACAACTCGCTGACCTCGCCAAGTTATTCAGCAACATTTTCTGCTCAGGGCTGAAAAAAGTAAAAAAAAAAAAAAAAAAAAAAAAAAACCAACCAACCAAACAATCAAAAACAAACAAAGAAAGAAAGAAACAGGCGAAAGGGGATGGGGAGCAAAGCCCCAGCTCAAAGCTGCTTGTGGCTGGTGGGGAGATGGGATCCGGGTTTAGGGCTCTCCTCTTCCCGCTCCGGGTGCCTAATTCCCAGGCAGGGAAGCTGCAGTGGCTTTTCTTTTCTCGTGGAAGCTGAGCTATCAAAACTGCTATGGATCCTGACATGTGTTTCAAAGCCTTGGAGGAAACGGTGGATTGCCCCTTCATTTCTTTTCTTTTTTTTTCTCCCCTTTTTCTCTCTCTCTCACTGTAATAAAACAGTAAGAAGGAAAAGCGGGGGAAAGAAAATTAAAGAGAAACCCGGTGCCTCTCTAAAGGATCCTGGCTGGAAAAAAAAAACAGTCTCACTGCTTTTCTCCCCATTTTCCCCTTCTTGTCCATGTTTGCCACTCCACAATCCCTCTTCCTTCTGCTCCTTCTGCTCAAACCCTTTCTCCCTTGTTGCTTTTTCCCCCTTCCCCTCACTTTTAGCTTCCCTCCCTCTTTTCTCTCGCTGTTTCAGGCTCTGCCCATCCCCTGGCCACTGCCACTCAGGGCACATCACCTGCCTCAGATAATTGCTCACCCTCCAAATCTCCAAACTATGCCTGACTTTCTTCCCACCATCCTGGGACAAAACTTCCTACGCACATGGATGTCGGTTCCTGCTCTCCCTTCGTAGTATTTGTTGTTTTAAGCCGGACCCTTAGGGATTCAATTTCTGTGCAGAACGCAAGGATTTAGCCGCACAGCTGATGTTAATGCTAATAGGATTTGTACAGCTAAACTCCAAGCCTCACCATAAAACTTCCTGCCCCTTGTTATCTTTACTCTTTTGCTGCCCTCCAGGTACCCCACACCACGGGGTGGGGATGCAGATGCTCCCCAGCATCCGCATCAGCTTCAAAATGTGGGTGCTGAACCCAAATTAATCCCCGCAGCCCACGGGATTGAGCAGAGGTTGATAGACGATGTGCGTTTTCCTCCTGCCATCGAGCTGTTATTATTTTAATGAGGCTTTTGAAGCTTTTTCCAGCCAAAGCTCACAGAGGTGTTGCTGCTGGTCTTGAGCTACCGGGAAGACGCAGTGAAAAACAACAGCCCCACAGGGGTGCCGAGTGGTCATCGTGGTGCTGGGCACCTTTGTGGGGACAAGACAAAGCATCCAGGGGTGGCATTTTTTTACATTAAAGAAAAAGGAAAAAAGAAAAAAAAACCAACAACCCCTGAATCAAGCCTTTCCATTTTGGAGACCCGAATGTAAGCTGGGTTAACAAAGCACATCTGGGGGTCTTTGGGTGTGTGTCGGGTGTTCTGCTTCACTCCAAGCCTGAGCAGCCCCTTTGGGTGCTGTTTTTTTTGTGTGTTTGGGTTTCAGATCTTTTCTGGACATGATGAGACTTGGACACAGTGTGCAGGAAGCTGGCAGGACAGAGACGATGCCAGCCAGGATCCCGAGCATCCCTGCAGCAATGCCCTTGGCAGCAAGGGGGTAACTGTGGGGGCTTTGCTAAGCTCCTTTATTTCAGCTCCTAGGTCAGAATCTGCTTTCTTTAAAACTGAGATACATATACCCCCAAAAAAGAAGTTATATATGTTATTATTATTGAATTACATCTATAAAAACACAATTTTGCATGCCGGACTTGCCAGTTCTGTGACCCGAAGTGAAACATCCGTCTACAACGACAGATCTTTTACACCTAAAATTTAATTCTAGCAATTCAGCAGATGAAGCTGGAGCAGGATCCAGCGCTGTCCCAGAACTGCATTAGCTTCCTGATGAGAGCAGCTCATGTGTAGGGGCAAAGAAATTCCCATTATACGATTTTTCAGGGCAATCTGTACCCACGACTATGAATGTGCATGGTGAATAGATTGATCATGTTTTCAAAGGCAAATATCGCTTCAGAGCTTTGTATCCCTTCGTGTTTAAACTGCACATACGTTGTCCATGTTGTTTCATTTTATAATGGGATTTTTTTTAAGAAAAAAAAGAAAAAAGCTTTTGAGGTTGCCTGCAAAACCTCTACTTACCATGTTCCTTATTTGTTGTGTAGAAAATCATTTCAAAACCATGCCAGCCTCTTTGTTCCAGGCTTTCCAGCTGTTTAAAAGTGAGGCAAGCGAGTTTCCTAGCATGCCCTGGACTTTCCTAAGGACACCCCTTGAGTGCCTTCATCTGGGATGAGGTGCAGGGAAGACTCTCTTTTGCAGCCCCGCAGGGGGAATCAAGGTTTGGGTGTGTTGCTTTATGCACCTGGGAGAGTTTTGAAACAAAAGAGCACAGACACCACTTGCAGTGAGGTACGGGGTGCCCAAAGGTGTCATTTCCTAGGGAAACACCAACATTTGGCAACCCGCTTTCACATTGAAAACAATCATCTGATATTCTTTATTTATTTTTTTTTCTGGGTGCCACAGCACCAAAAACCCAGTGGGAAATGGGGAGAAACTCTCTAGAAACAGTCCCACAATCCTGACCTGCAGGAGATGCCGTAACTTGGAAGCTGGCACGGCTTTCCAGCTAGAAAGGAGAAATAATAGTGCTTTCTTATGACACTTTTTGTTATTCCTTCCTGCGACAGCATTCCCTGTGGCTTCACTTGCCCAGCTAAGGGTGTTTGCCCTGCCATCAGCCCCGTAGGCAGCAGCGGGTGCTTTGCCCATGCACGCGGCCCCGAATGCACTAAAAACCTGCAGCAAAGCAGGACCTGGCGTGGAGTGACAGTTTTCCAGTGGTGACAGCAGGGTTTCAGCCACTTCGGGCACTTCAGATGTGCAGCCTCATTCTCGGCAGCACCCACTATCGATTCGGAGGCTGCCATTTCCCACCCTATTTTATTGCTGAGCAAAGAGCCGCCGTCACCTTTTGTCCCGGGATGCCGGCGTGGTACGGGGCAAGGTCCAGAGGGAAGGGGCTCTGTGCGCGGCGCTGCCTCTGCCTGCCCCAGCAGACACCTCGCAGGGCACAACCTGCTACCAAGGATGCAGGAAAGGATGGCCAAGTGATGGCAGCCCAGCATTCAGGGGGAATTGGGAAGAAGTAATGGGGTGGGGGTATTTTTCTCCTGACAGTGTACCTTTAGATGCTCTCAAATGCACCTTTACCACAAAAACTTGAGTGCTGAGGGTGCCCTGTGGTGCTTAAGAGCATCACTAAAGTGCTTAAGGCACCACGGGGGGCTGTGCTCCAAAAAGTATCAGAGCGTCCTGTGCTAAGGAAGTCTCAGTGACCACAGGGCAAACCTGCTCAATTTACAACCAGCCTGTGATACACCTGCTCAAATTAAACCTCTGAATCAGTGTGAGCAAAGGTTGGGGGTGGCTGTGTTTTAGATCTTCCTTGCACACACCTGGATCATGGTGTCGTGCAAAGAGTGGTGGAGAAGAATTTGTCGAGTACGGAAGCCCTGGTTTTACAACAAACACCCTCAGAGCTGCGTTGCTTCATAAAGCCTGAGCCACCTTTAGTCTGAAAGCCTGACAAATTAATCCACGAGTAAGAGCGATCCGGAGATAAATGCATTCCCTGCATGCTCGGCGGTCTGAAACTCAGCAGAATAAGAAAGCTGGGAAAATATCCTCCCCAGATCAAATGGAGGCACCGGGATTCCTGATGTGAATGCCACGACCTGCAAAACTCCTGGATGTGCTTTTCTTGAGCTGATCTAAATGCTCCCAGCTTCAGTTTTTTAACGTGGCTGCGTTTTTTTTATGTGAGTGCAGTCTAAAGGAGCCGTGCCGCATTAGCTTGGACTTTGGGGAAAAATCTGCTTTCGTGCTGGCACCAGCCAAGGAATATTCAATTCCAGAGCATTTTTATTTTAGATGGCTATCAAGCAATGCATGCAAATAGATGCAGAGTGGAATGAGCCCTGGAAACTGCTTCTCACTACCAGGGAACCTTCTAAATCCATTCTTTAATAAACATCTTTAAAACCTGTAAAAAGGGGCAGGCTCACCTCACCTTTTTGCAAAAATTTAATAAGAGTCAGCTCTCATGTGAATTGGATTTCATTATTTTCACAACATCCACTACAGATGCTGCTACAAAGTATTATCATAAATAATTCAAATGAAGATACAAATGATAAAATAAATGAGCAAAGTCAATTTTGAGAAACGTTATCTTCCTTGTTGTGTGCGCTGTGTCCTCTTCGGTGCTAATTCACAACCCCAGTGACTTGCAGCTGGATTCACCGCAAACCGATGAGGTTCTGCACAACGGCATCTTTCAATGGGTCTGAAAATTAGGAGAGCAGAAGGTCACAAAATTCACGGAAGTCTCATAATATTTGAGACAGCTTTTGTACACACGAGCCTTGACGGTGGTGATGCTTGCGTCAGGTTGGAGAACGTAGCCCAGGCAGAGCAGGAGGATGGAAGAGGGATGGCTCGCCTTAGCAGCTCAGACCCCTGGGTTGTTAAATCTGGGGCTGCAGAGGGGAAGGCAGATTGTGCCTCGGTGCCACGGTGCTCAGGATAAAACCTCCATGCAGAGAGCAGGGATGCTTCTAAAGACCACACCATTTTCTTTTGAGTCCTGAACTGTTGATAACCCCTTTGCCCGGGATGCTGGTGTGCTGTGGATGCGGATGCAGGGGGTGGTGTGGAGGAACACCAGGGGCGCATTCCCCATTCTCCTCTTCCTCCTCCTCTCCACTTGCCCTGGGGCTCTCCCACCTGCCCTGAGGCATTAGCACATTTCATGGCCACTTACCCACTCACGCAGCACATCGGGTAAGTAGGACCAGCTCTGTTTGAAGCCCAGGGGACTTCAGTGGCAGCAGGGTGCAGAGGAGCCAGCTGTGGGGACTGACAAAGCTGCCTCCCCCCATCCACCGCTGCTTTTACCCCCCAAGACATCGCTTCCCCGGAGGCCCAGCCAGCAAAACGGCTTGGCTGAAAGCAACCGCCCGGGAGCCTGGAGGAGCAGACACATCCCGTCCTCCTGCCAGGGGCAGCAGCGCCGAGGAATGTCCCCGTCACGTCCACGTGCTGGCACCAGCTTGGTGCACCTGAGGGACACGGAGAGAAAAGGGCTGAAGTTCTAGCGGTGATGCAGCTGTTTCCTATGGAAGTGCGGGCTGGCCTCAGCTCACGCCGCCGGGATTTCTTATTAGGTTTCCTGCATCAGTCCTGCGTGGGGAAAAAAAGTAAATGTTTTGAGCTGTAAACATAGTGATGGTTTTGTTCCCGCTGGCTTCTCCGTGCTGACCGGGGCTACAGCGAGGAGCTGTGGGGTGAGGAAGCTCCTCTGCTCGCCGCATCCCCGCTGAGCGCAGCCATCGCTCGCAGCTGCGCTCGCGCTCGGAGCCCACTAAAACCCCATCCTCGAGCCTTGCCGTTTGCAGATGGTCATATAATTACTGTTTGCGTTCCCATCGTGTCTTTTTGGGACATGTGTTTTGCGTTCAGATTTCTCCAGTCTCGCTGTTCTTGTGAATCACACTTCATAAAATAATGGCTACCCAGGGAACGCAAGGCATAACATTTGATTCTTCCCGTGCATATGAATTTTTCACTAGCACTGCTATGATCCAGCTCATAAAGCAGAGCCCTCGGTTTTAATCCTTATTTTGCAATATTTTGAAGCACACACCTACGTTCACCTCAGCCCACGATAACACTGAGGTACGTTTTTAACTCTTACTCCTGTCATTTTCCATTTTAGTTTAACCCAACCTCATTTCTTGGCTGTGCTGGTCCCCACCGAGCTCATCTCAAAGGCAAAATTCATCGTCCCTCAGCTTTTTCTCCCCATTGATACATTTGGCTCATGGTGCTTACACATTCCTCACCACAGCACATTGAAGTCTTAAGATGAAAGGCGAAATAAGAAACGTTACATAGCGATCCCCTTCTTTTGCAGTGCACATGTGCTGGGCTTCCCTGGCACTGCTGATTGGTAGAAGACTGCATCTGATACAAGCAGCATCAACTTTTTTAAAACATAAAAAAAAATAAATTAAAAAAAAAAATGGAAACCTTCAGCAAAGAAGCTAAAATCTTGCAGATGCTTCCTTGAGACTCAAATCCTGTGCTTTTTATTTGCTGTTTTTGTAGGTAATGAGATCATCTAGGGCACCTCTGCGCAGTCAGACCCCTCTCATTTAGCCCGAATCCCTCCTGACTGCTTTCAAGGGAAAAGGGGAAATATTTCACCCAGCTAAGAATGAGCAAAAGCTGATGTTTGAACAGAAATCTCAACGGAAACTGCCTATGTAACCACAGCTGGTATGTTGCGTACCTAAATACTGACAGCCAATTTACTTTTTGGTGTAATATAATTCCAAGTCAGTCAATAGAGCCCCACCAGGGATTAATTTGGCCTTTAGTATTTACTGGGTTAGCCCCAGAGTCAGGGCTGGGGGGAGAAGGAGGGGGACCACTAAAATCCATCTCTTGCAGCTAAAGCCAGTGTAGCACAAGCAATTTTTTTATGTCGAGGCATCAGGCAGGCTGAGATATCTCAGCTGACTCTGGTCTGAGGTTGCCTATTTGAGGAGACACCTGGACAAGTTGGGAAGAGTACCGAGAGGGAGAAGTGGGGGTTAAATGGGTTCGGTACAAAAAGCAGCCTGAGGAGCTGGATGATTTTTTTTCAGGGCAGGGAGGTTTGCAACAGAAAGGGCAGCTGCATGTGAGTAAGCCTGGGCTGTTTCCTTTCAGGGAGGGTAGAGCTGATTAAGCAAGTACCTGAGGTTGGAAAACCTGCGTGTCATGTTATAGTTTGCTGAGGGAGCAGAGGTTGATTTTTTTATTATTATTATTAAATGAAGCTAAAAGTCTTCTCTCAGGATAGCCTGTATCTTTTTTTTTTTTTTTCCCCCTGATTGTTAATATCAGGGCTCCTTTGTTAAAGACCAAATTCATCTTGGTGCACGGAAAGCGTGACTTCGTATCCATCTGCAGGCTCACGGGTGTGTTGTTTTCTCTCTTTATAGGTTCAAAGAGACCATCCCGGGAAGTGGAGCTGTACTTGGCGGCATCTAACTCTCCTGTACGTTGGTGTCCCTTCTCCTGAACCGCAGGGAATCCAGCTGAAGTAAAGAGGACTTTTTAACCCAGCCCCATCACCGCAGTGATGCTGAGAGCCACGTGAAGATGTGACCTCAGGGATCCTGAGCGGACGGATGGGCTCAAGCCCCACATGCAGAGGCTGCCTGGAAAGGTGGGAGCTGGCAATTCTCCTGCTCCGTGCCGTTCCCCGAGGCCCGACTGAGGAACCAGTCAGTGCAGGATCCTCCAGGCTGCTGCAAGTTGCTGCTTTTAGTGTGTGAACTTACTCGTTTTAAGCCTGTTGCTTAAGCTTCCCTGCCCGTGTAATGACGCTTTCCATCAGCGGCGGTGCGGTTCGCAGGTGCTGTTGTGGGTTCGTGCGAGGCTCTCGTGCCTGATTGCTCTGCTACAGCCGACCATGCCTCTCCCACCCTGATACCTGTTGGGACGAGTGAGGGGTACAATGGGAGAATATCTGGCCCTTAATCCCCGCTGCCACATGGATCATGCTGGAGCTGTAGGGCTTTGCAGCCTCTTCTGCTCCTAGTCAGCCTCTTAGCCCAAAATGTGAGCCGGGGAATGCAGCGGCAGCAGATCCCCTCAGGCAGTAGGTAGCAGAGGAGTCCTGAATCTTGTTCCTTTCCCAAAAAGCAGGCCAGAAGCTGGGGTGGGAATATCTCCTGTTGGGGATTTGGTGGTCTGTTCTTCCTTGGTAATGAGTGAGGGGGAAGTAAAACAACCCAGGCTTCGTCTGCGTCTGTGTGCTGATGGATTGAAGAACAGCAGACCTGTGGCAATGTTGTTCTGTAATCAGCAATTAGCTTTATATTTTTTCCTCCCCCAACCCTTTGAGAATGGGATGAGGAAAGGCCCCACTTCAGACTAAATTAGTTGTTTTGTAGGTTTGTTTTTTTTTTTCAAATGGGAGGGAGCTCTGCAGACGGCTTTGTGTCATGCTTCCTGCTCTTGCACAGCTCTGGAGCACATAGTCCTCCATCCTCGACCTGTCGGTGCTGAAGGTGTTCTCCTACTCCGAACACCTGGAAGAGGGGAGGTGGCCCCACCTCTGCCTTCACCAAAAGGAGCTGTCAAATGTCTGAATTCCCTCTGCTTATCGTTGAACTTCAGCATCAGTTCTGTACAGCATCTGATTGCTGGGAAGCTTTAGGTTTGTTGCTGATTTGCAGGAATTCCAGTACAACCTAAGCTACATCTAAAATGGATGAGGCATAGTGGTGGGGATGGGTTAGGGGCGAATAAGGAGCCACCAACTAAAATGTGTGGTTCATTCATGTGCCGTGTGGCTTTTTTTAGGGTGTGTGTGTGTGTGTTTTTCCTTCGTGAAGTGCAACAGTTCATTGTGTGTGTGAGGGAGGTATTTACCAGGACACTGCTACTCCCCAAGAAGAACCATTGAGGAGGGAAGATTTTAGAAATGGCTTCAGCAGCAAGCTGCTGGCCAAGATCAGGGTCTCCATGCCCCCAGCTCAATGCCCTGGGCATCCTCTCCTCTTTTTTGGGAGAGAGAACCTCTTCTCTGCTGTAGTCATTTGATCCCTGGCATGGGCAAGCCTTTTCTGGCGGTGTTGTCTGAACCCTTGGGTTAGAGCTTTATCTCCAAGTGTGATTGAAACAGGCTGCCTGTTTTTTTCTTGCAGCCTCACTGTGGGTCACTCTGTGCAGGAGCAGGTGTCTGGCAGCCTGTTTGCAACTGTGCTTCAAGGGGCTCTGGCCCTGTCTCCATGCAAAACCAGCCTCCAAATTCCCTGCTAAATTACTGTAGCCATATAGCAAATGTCATAATAGCAACATACAGTTCCCAATATTGTGCAATTTCACTTTTCTGCTCCAAATATTGGTTGTGTTTAGCTAACAAAGTACAAGAAGTCGATTTCTGAAGTTGCTCAAACACATCTAACGACTGGTGTGAGCGTGCTTTCTATTATATTAAAATTTCACTCACTCAGGTGCTCAGCAGTGCTTTAGTTACCCTCCTGTTGGTCAGGGCTCACAGCAAAGGGAAGAAGGACTCTATTAAAAATGTAATTTTTACAGGGCAGTTTGGCAGCCACATCAGCTTCAGAGGAGGAGCAGTGCAGTGCAACTATCTGCTCTGAGGAGAGAGGCAGTCCTTTGCTCTGGATGATGCTCAGCTAAGTTAAATGGAGTCTGCGGAGATCCCAACCAAAATGGATATGTCTACAGCAAAAATGGGTTAAATAAGGGTGTCTTGGTGGTTCCTACATTTAAGGACAGTTTCTAACCTCTAAGGCAGTTGGTGGAGATCAGGAATGACTCTGCAATGCTGCACCGATGGAGCAGGCTGTTATGTGCTTTTTGCCAGAAACCCCTTTATTTAATAATCAGCAAAGAGTACAGTCCTGCACGGGGCTGCATCCTTAACTGCAGGTTTTAGTGAGTGACTAAATGGTGGCTGTGCCTGCATTGTAAAACACACTTGTATCCCCTGGGATGGTCTCCTGACACATACCTGTCTTTCCACCTATTATGTTCTGTTTGCTATGTAATATTTTTGCTTACTTCTCGTTAGATACTGATGTGACGGTGGTCTCATAAACATTTCCTTGCATGAGTGGTTTCCTATTTGAATGCTGCCTAAACAGCCAGGAAAGCTTATTGTTCAGTCCTATACAAGCGTGCAGTACCTTCCGACAGGGATCTGCGGACATGGGAAGCTGCAGATGCACTTAAAGGTACGCACACCCGCCCCTTGCTGGCTACCAGGGCTGTCTGTAGCTGTTAGGGTTATTTTAGCTTGGTTTTCTTCTGCTGCATCACAAACATTTGGTATTTGTTTCAGGCAGGCTTCTGGTTTGTTTGGACATGGCGCTCAGATGGAGCGCTTGCTCCCAGACAGAGCTCCGACCCTCTGGATGGGTTTCTTCCTCTCATGGGGCGCTCCAGAAACACGGCGGCCAACGAGATTTGTCTGCCCCGGTTGTATTTGCTGATACATCGTCAGGTTCGTTCTGACTGGGAGGTGGGTGTGGGGGGAATGGCGGTCCTTCTTCCTATGCGTGAAATCGGGGCCGCCGACCCGATGTTGTCCACGGGGTCCTCAAATCCCACCAGGAGGAAAAGGCTGGGTTTATCCAGCTTCATCAAACTTCAGCTTGAAACTTCAGGTAAAAAGGAAACCACGCGTTTTTAGAGTCAGTGTCTCCAAATAGCTGAATTCTCCCTCAATTTTTTTTCTTATTTTTTTTTTTTTTTGCGTAGCCCTTGGGTCCCATGAAGATCCTATTATCTTGCTCTTGCTTGTGAGGTCCATCTCCAGAAACAGGGCAGAGAAAGCACCGTAGCCTCCTGGGTCTCCTTCAGCTTTGCTGCCTGTCAAGCAGACCCTCAGGGCTTGAGGGGTTTAATTTTTTGTGTGCGTTTTGCCTTCCTGGTACGCTTTGGGTTGCTTCTCCCATGTGCTAGTTGCTTGCTTCTCAGGAGTTTCCTGGGTTTAAAAGAAACACTGAGAAAAAAAAAAAAAAAAGTAACGTGGAACTAATGAAGGAGACTTCAGTGTTAGGGAAACTGTGGCTGTGCCTTAAGCTCAGCTGAAGACACCTCATCGCTGAGCTGCCAAGACTTGCTGCATCTCTTTTGTCTTTAAATACTTTTTTTTTTTTTTTTTTTTTTGAGAAATACTGAGGCTGATGGCCACCCTCCTGGTCGCGAAGAAGAAGAAATTGCCGCCGTGTGCCAGGCCTGTGGTGGGGGCCGTGTAGACCTGAGTGTGTCCTGCTCTGGGCTGGGCACGCAATCCTGTGAGGGCTGTGGAGGGGTTTTGGGGCACCCGATGGCTGTGGAGGGGCTTTGGGGTGCCTGATACTTGTGGAGGGGCTTTAGGGCACCCGATGGCTGTGGAGAGGTTTTGGGGCACCCGATGGCTGTGGAGAGGTTTTGGGGTACCCGATACTTGTGGAGGGGCTTTGGGGCACTGGATACTTGTGGAGGAGTTTTGGGGCACCCGACGGCTGTGGAGGGGCTTTGGGGAACTGGATACTTGTGGAGGAGCTTTGGGGTGCCCGATACTTGTGGAGGGGCTTTGGGGCGCCTGATATTGCCCCGCTGGCGTTTTCCTGTCTCGAAGCACTTGGTGGTTTCCCTGATGCCGGGTTAGGGGGCTGCTGACCGATGGAGGAGCGCTCCTTGCGCTTCCCCCCCCCCCCAGCTGATGCCCACGCTTGGGTTACCCAGGCTGAAGCGCGTGGAAATGCCCCAAACCACCCCAAAACGCCCCCAAATCGCCAACACCTCCCCGCCACCCCCCGGCATCACTCTCCTCAGCGCCGCGCACCCCCTCGGGGTAGCTTTCCCCCCCCCCCACCCCCCCCGACGTGAAACTTTTCCACAGTTTCGCTGTTTTATTTGGGGGGGGGAACGGAAAATAAAGGCGGGAGGGGGGGGCTGACAGCCGGCGGGGAGGGGTCGGCACTGGTGTGGGGGGGGTGAGGGCGGCTGGGGGGGAGCGGGATTTGCATCGGGAGCCTGAAGGGAATGGGGGGGGGGGGGGGGAGATGGGGGGGGGGAGAAGGGGGGGGGGTAAAGGGGGGGGGCGTGAGGGGGGGGGCGGGTGTTGGGAGGGGGGGAGCGGGGGGGGGCTGAGGGGGGGCGGGTCCAAGCGCTCCCATTGGCCACCTCCGGCGGTCAGGGGCGGCCGCCATTGGGCGGCGCGGCGGAGCGAGCGGGCGGCGATTGGCGGCGGACGAGGAAGCAGGAAGGAGGCCGGAGGGGCGAGCGGCTTGCGGGGAGCCAGCGGCGGCGGCGGCGGCGCCTCCCCCCCCCCCCCCCCCGCCCTTCCTCCTCCTTCTCCTCCTCCTCCTCCTCCTCCTCCTCCTCCCCCCGCCCCCCCCCGCCCCGCTCCCGGCCTCTGCGCGCCGCCCGCCCGGGCCGCGCCGGATCGCGACGCCCTGCGGCGAGGGCGGGCGGGCGGCGGCGGCGGCGGCGGGGGAAGCCTCATCCCCGTGCCCGTCCCCATCCCGGTGCCGGTCCCGCCGCTGACGCAGCACCGCCGAGCCCCGGCCTCGGGCTCCCGCCGCCGCCGGATCCAGCCCCGCGGGAGCGCGCCCCGGTGAGTCCCCGCGGGAACGCGCACCCCCCCCCCCCCCCCCGCCCCCTTCGTGTCCCCTCCCGGTAGCAGGTGCCGGGGCCGCCCGGGCATACCGGGAACTTTCCTTCAGCGGGGGGGCCGGGGTGTGGGGGGAGAGGGGCCGGGCCCTAACCCCCCCCCCCCCCCCCCCGCCCCGGTCCCGGTCCCGGTCCCGGGTCCCGGTCCCGGTCTGTACAAAGCCGGGGGGCGATCCCCCAGGAAAACCGGCCCCCGTGGGGCTGCTCCGGCCCCATTCGGGGCAGCAGCCCGGGCACACGAGTTGGCCCCGGGTGATGGTGCTTGGCCCCGGTCCCGCTCCCGGTGCCCCCAAACCCGCCGACTCGGGGCACTTTCTCCCCGCTGGCCCCACGCGTGGGGCGCAGGTGGCTCCGAGCCTGCCCGGGGCACGGTGCGGGACTTCTGGGCTCCCATCTCCCCCCCTTTTTTTTCTTTTTTTCTTTTTTTTTTTTATCCCTTCCCCTCCCGGCCCTCCTCTCCCCTCAGTGGCCCCGGTGGCCGCGGGTCGGTTTCCTCTTCTCCTTTTGTGTAGCGGTGGCTCCTAATGGAGGCGGCTTCTTCGCTGGCTCCCTCTTTTCCAGCTGCTTCCACGAGACGCAGGAGCCAGCGCATGTGACCGGCAGGACCGCGGCAGGCCGGCGGCGACAGCTCGACACGGGGATGCCGGGAAGGCACGGGGACCCCGTGTCTTCCACCAGAGCATCCTCGAGAACTCAAAGGGGTGGGGGGAAAAACCCGTCAAAACCCGACCTTCGGGGTCTGCTCTCGTTGCCTTCCCTTCCCTTCCTTCCCTCCCGTTCTCTTTCTCTTCCCCCCAGCGCTCGGCTGAAGGAGGTTCTGGTTCGGCGGTGTTCCAAGGGACGCGGCCGCCCCTCGGCTCAAGCCCTAATTGTCGGGAGCGAGAGGCCAGGCCCTTGCTTAATTGATCCGCTGGCCGCAATTAGGAAGCGCTCGGTGCGATCGCGGGCGCTGGGCTCGCAGGTCCCGCTTCTGGGGTCTCGGTTTTTCGGGCGAAGTTTCCCCACCCGTATGGCGGCGACGCCGGCCGCATGATGGACCGGTGCTCCTGAAATCTTAATGGGATTTAAATATCAGCACGCCGCCGAGCGCTTTAACAGGAACGTCCTGCTAACATATTCATCCCGAGCCATCCTTCACGTTTGTCATGTCCTGGCTACCTGAGTCGTTCCCCGGCTTCAGCTGCGACTGTCTTAAATATTTCCTTGTGGTCAAAACGCGTGCGCTGCTCTGATTTAACTGGACTTTTTTATGATTTAAGCACTGATTTCTACTTGTTTGCCTAATGAATTCAGCGCAGCTTTCTCAATGTAGCAGCAGCGTAGGTTTCTAGCTGCTCCTCTTGAGCAGAAATGCTACCGCAGTGAGACGTAGCTTTGCTTAGAGGTGTAAAATCAGTTGGAAAACCCCAAACCTGCGGATGAAAACAACTTTGTGGGAGGGGAAAATCCTTCCTGGATGCTCTGTTTGGTGCAGGCTGATGGTGACAGTTGCGCAGAGCGATGTAATGCTGCCGAGAAGCGTGGCACTTGGGGGGCAAAACCAGTCGCAACCTCACTTCTGTAGCCGAAATGTTGTTGTTTTGGGAGCTGCTGAGTTCTTTTTAACCAGATCGATTAGTTCGGGGCTGGCGCACTGTCTTTCTTACCGTCATCTGCATCACCTTTTTGTCTCCAGTCTGACAGCCTTATTATTTCTTTTTTTGTTTGTTTGTTTGTTTTTTGTTTGTTTGGTTTGTTTTGTTTTTTTTCCCCTCTCTGGGCAGAAGATTTAAATGAATATTGTTTGCTTTGGTGATGTTAATTGGTATTGTGTGATCGAGGCGCTCTATGGACTGGGGGACACGTGTTGGAACAGCCTGCGGATATCCTGTTGAGCTAGTGCTTGGCCATTATTTTGGGGAAATAAACCCTTCAGCAAACGCAGATCTCATACTGTCACAGCACCGTAACTAAGCCTTGAAAAGTAAATCTGTCCATCCAGAGCAAACGGCTGAAAAATAATTAGGAATGGTAGGTAAATGCCCGCTCACAGTTTGGCATTAAGCTCAGACCCCTGGGAAATGAAGGGTTGCATCTGGTGCTGCGAAAACACGAAGGTATGCCCAAATTTTGGGTCCCAGCAGCAGCGGTGGGTGGATTTTTGTGCCCCACCTGACACTCGGTTAACCGTGGCATCGCACCCCGCGGAAGCAACAAAACCCCTGCTTTCTGCCCGAGCAGCCGAGCTAATTAAGTTACAACCATCATATCGTTAATAATACATGAAACAGCAGTTTGGATAACTGGGAAAGACAAAAACTGGAAAATAAACACCCCAAAGAAGCCGTAAAATTAAAAAGAGCTTCAAGCACAAGCTGTGCGTTTTGTGCCACGGGCTGGCACCAGCCAGGACGGCTGTGTGCGCGATGGGAAGGGATGGGTGATGCTTTCCAGGGGCTTTCCTCCCCATCCAGAGGCTTTTCTGATGGTCTGGCATGTTGGTTTGTGTTTTTTTGTTATGTTTTGTTTTGCTTCCCAATGTATTTGCGTCCGTCTGAAGGCAGCTTATTGGCGAGCCGTGAGGAAATCGGTTGGTTTTAGCCACTGCAGATTTGTGTCAGTCTTCGGTGTATTTCCTCAAAGTGTGACAGCTATGGAGCGTGGGTAACTTCTGGATGCAAAGCGCTTTTAAGGGGAGAAAAGGAAAAAAAGGGAGAAGCTCTAGGTGGTGCTCACAAGGAGCTGTGCCCCTCGCTTTCTGATTAATCCTGGGAGCCTTCGGGGCAGAGGGCATTTCTTTGGAAACGTTCGTAGCCATCCTGCGCAGCAGTCTCTGTTCTCATTTGCACCAAGGGCATGCCTTTAAGGACAAAAATGTAATAAATAAATAACCTTCGTGGCCAGGCGCTGCCTTAAGTGAAGGAATTATCTGTAACCAGACCATTCTGATTTAACCCTCTCAAGTTTTTGCACTCGCAACCCCTATATCAGCAACTGATGTTCTTGAAATAGGGAAAACACACTTAAATCTAGCACAGGGCTTCTTTCTGAAGACAAAAAGAAACGTGATTGTTTGGTACAGTGCAACAGGCCTTTACCCACTTACTGTCCGAACCTGATGTCCTGGCATGCAGCTTTATTATTAAAAGTAAAGTAAGAACTCAGCAATATTTCACGTGACAGTAAAAAATAAAAATTCTTCCGTTGGAAGAATGGGTTGAGGGAAATCTTGTCTTGATGCAAAATGAAGCGAGGGAGCGATGTTATCATTAAAGGTAAACTGTAGGGTATCATTAAGAAGAATAGATGTAAATCTGTCTTAAGACGAACCCCATTGCACCTGTTCTCTCACCCTGTCGATATTTGTGGAATTGGAATCTAATTAATCTGTTAAATGGTATTTCTTCTCTTGCAATGGAGGCAAAACCCTGTACAAAAACAGGAGAATATGAGAGCACGGAGAAGCTGGCAGGACGTGCAAGGTGTGCTCAGCTGAGAGAAGCAAGCAGCCTGAACCTCTTTTTTTTTTAAATGTATTTATTTTGAAATCTCTGAGCTATCGATGTCGCGTTAATACAAGTCCTAGAGAACATTTCAGGTTAATTTGTGGTAGGAGTCGCTCGGCTGAGGGCATCCACAGCCAGGCTCTGGCTAAGTGGGAGTAGCCGAAATGAGGATACCTTGTCTGGCAGAGCAGTTCCCTTTCCCATGTTCATCTAATCATCGATAGACACGGAATTTCACGAGTATTTCTGCAGGGGGTGTGTGGTTTATTACAAATTAAAACTAAGAGGTGGGATGCTTCTGAGTTTTGCCTGGGCGCGCTCAAGCGATGAGCAGGCTCGCCACGAGGCAGGCGTTAGGCGGCGGTGGGGACTGCGGTGCCCTTCCTCGGCTGGTTAAAAACGGGGGAAAATGCCTCGTGCCAGGCGCTGCGAGGCTGGTGGCACCGAGCGAGCCTTCGGGCTGCCTCTGAGTGCGCCGTTAGCCGTGGAGTACAGCAAATAAACACCTATTGGGACGGGAGAGGGATGTGCATCGGCTCGCGCGAGCTCACCGAGGGCGCAGTGCGTTTGTGGTTTTGCTTTTAAAAGCTTTTCACGCGGGGAGTGCTTTTATCACCTTTTAAACGTTCTGACTTCTAGCGTCATCTTCGTCAAAGACAGTTGCTTTAATTATTGCTGAGGGTCGCGTCCGGCCGCTCATCCCTTCGTTCTCTGCACGGCACCGTGACCGAGCTCCTTGGTGGGGCACTGTGGGGGTGTTTGGGATGCGCAGGCGTTGGATCCCCCTCCATCCCCTACAAAAGACACCGCGGGTCCCCCTCCATCCCCTACCGCAGCTCCGTCGTGCAGCTGACGCCGTCCTGCGTGCGGCGGACGGATGCACGCCGCGAGCAGGTGGGCTGCGGCGCGGCGGCGCCGGGCTGCTTTCGGCATGGAAGAGCGTGGGATTGATGCCAAGCGCCTCGCGTTCCGCGGCGAGATGTTTCGGTTCAGAGCTGCAGGTTGCCGTGTTTCTCGTGTCCCAATTTTCTGGAACAAAGGTGTGACTAAACAAGGAAATTATGATTTTCCCCCCGGCTTTGTAAGCCGCATCGCAGGAATGCTTTCTGGCACCCATTGTTCTTCGAGCAGTTTTTTTTTTTTTTTTTTGAAGGGCTTTCTTACGCTCGGCTTTGAAAGTGTGCAGCCTGCCTGGCTCGGCAGGCTTGATTCGTATAAAAGATCTCGGCTCTGAGCGTCTGCCTGCGTATCAACGCCTCAAATTATTCACGATGCTCTCAGAACCGAAAACGAGGTCCTTCCCTTCGGTTGCCTCGACCCAAACCGCTTGGCCGGCGGCTGCTTTTTGGCGCCCGAATTCCCGTCCTGGAAATAAAAGCACAGCGCCGGAGCAGCCCCGAGAGCCAGGGGCAGCGCTGGAGCCGCGCACCGCGCACGGCCTTCTATTGTTCCCGGCTGTGGCCTGCGCAGAGCGCTGAAAATAGCACGCTCTCGCCCGCCGTCGTGCCGTGCCGTCTTTGTGTCTCCCGGCGCCCGCCGGGTACCTGGAAGGGGCCGAAAGCGGCGGCGGGAGGCGAGGCCGGAGCTGACTTTTTTTTTTGCAGGGCAGCACCGCGGCGGGGAGCGCGGCCGAGCAGCCGCAGCATCGCCGATGCTGCCCGAGCCGACAAGCGCCCGCTCGCACCGAGCCCTCCGCCGGGGAAGTTGTGCCAAGTAAAGGAGCGTTGGGAGCGGACCCTAAAATGGAGGGGGGCTCGGCGCCTCGCGGGAGACACGGCGTTGATGTGAGCACGCCGGAGGCACGGGCAGATGGAGCGCGTTCTTGGGAAGAGCGTGAAAAGGAGAAGGGTCCGTGGGGGGCGGAGAGGAGGGGGGCACTGACATCTCCTTCTGCGGAGGGAGGCTGGAGAGGCACCGGGGGGGTTCAGGCAGGGGGAAGTAACCAGCGAGGATCGCATCGAGAAGCAGGGGAGGTTTGGAAGCGCAGGCTTGTGAAGGAAACTAGTGGGCAGCGCAAGTTTTTTTTTGTTGTTGTTGTTTATTTAAAAAGAAACGCACAAGAAGCACGTTTGGTTTTGTTTCTTTGTTTGTCTAGCTCAGAGGCAGTGCAGGAAAACAGGGCTGGAGGTGGCTCGGAGTAAGGAGACGGAGCAGATCTCTCCAGAGCGGGGAAGATTGTAGCTGCCAAATCCTTTTCCTCTGCTATCATGTGCAGACCGAGAAGAAAAGGTTTCTTTTTCTTAAAATAACTGGCTAAACGCCAGGTGGCAGGACAGGTACAAGAATCCTGACGTCTTGGACAGGCAAATCCCGAACTGGGATTTCTTTAGACTTGAGCAAATTGCTGGAGCAGTGGAAGCAAACCTGGCTTTTGGGGGGATTTGTGCCCTAAACCCTCACTTAGTAACCCCAATTCTCCCACGCATCCTTAATTATTTAATGATGGCACATTTGTTATCCCAGCACGTACTGGTGGAGGCAGAATATGCAACGATGATATCTGCCCCCCTTCTCCCTCCCGAGAGCCCTATCGTCATCTCTCCCATTCTTAGATGCTAGAATTAATGAAAGATATTTAGGAATATAATTATTTGGGATTTCTACCATCTTTCTTGCTTTCTGGTTGCAAAGAGGTGAACCCTTTTGGACTCTGGAGAGGACAGCCAGCACGATTGGGAAAGCACTGTTTAGCCAGCCTTAAAATAATAACAATAATACAAATCACTTCCATTTGTTCCAATATCCATTCTTTTCATATAGTGGAAGAAGAGCCAGAGGATGATTTCCTCTTCAGAATACATTACCAGCTTCTCTGAAATCGCTGTTCTGAGGCCCCCAGGGCTATCAAGGTGTGATTTAAAACGCCCTGCTCCTCTTGATGCTGGGGAATAAGGAGGATGCAGCTTCGCTAAGGAACTGTGGGTCAGCAGCTGCGTATTAGATATGCTCCCTGGCAGTCATTAGGGATAATTTCAGCCTGGCACCGGAGTTTTTGGTGCGAGCAGCATAAATACAGTGCGGAGTGCCTTGCTACCTGCGAAGGGCTCTTGTCTGTGCTCAGCCTATGTGCGATACGCATCGCTCGTCCTGCCTGAAACCGCTAATGAGCTTAACAACTCTTCTGTTTTCTCGGTGCTTAACAAAAATTAAATCCTTCCCTACAAACAAAAATGTTGCGGAGTTCTCAGCCCGGTGCTTTCATGCAAGGACAATGGGGAATCTCGCTGGCTTTGCCTGAGATTCCACCTCGAAGCTCATTACGGAATAATTAGCTGGTTCTTGACTTTGCCGCCGAGTTTTGGGGTTTGGGGGACTTGGGGAAGGTGTTTTCTGCACCGATAACATGACTTACCCCGAGAGCCGGCCTTGAATTTCAGGCACTGGGCTGTTCGAAACTCCATCTGCCCACTAAGTGAATGTCAATCCAATTTAGGCTTGCATATGTTTCCAAGGAAACCATTGGAGGCAATGGTGAGAAATGGACCACGGAGGGGCAGGAAAGCGAGCGCACCAGCAGCATTTCCACTTTCCAGTACTCAAACACGATTAAAACCTGGTTAGCTGTAATAACCCTGTACAGAGCGGTGGTTGGACTACTAAAATAAAAAGGAAAGTGGCTTAAGGTGCTGCCCCCGAGGTCTTTCCTGTAGATTATGGCTTTACAGAGTGCAGTCTCATTTTCCTTCCCCTCTAGCTGGCTGGAAAACTCATGCAGCTGTATAAAACCCTGTCCATCCCCTCGCTTGAACAGAGCGAGCTGTGAATGCTTTCTCTCCCTCCTGCCCAAAGGAGTCTCTATGAAAAAAAAAATTTTAAAAAAGTTGAAAGTGTTGAGGCAAATCAAAGCTCAGTGTCCTGAGCGTGCTCAAACAGCGTCGAGGCGTCTCAGTGCTACACAAGAAGCATTTTTGGGCTGGTTTGGATATTCCTTGCCTGAGGAGCAAGGAAAAAAGGGGCGAATATTTGGCTATTGGTTTCTGATCACTCCAGCAGGCTGAAGGTGCTGTGGTGGCCTCGGGGCTCATCCTTTTTACCCAAGGCGAAAGGAAACCTGTAAGGTTAGCCTGAGCAGAGAGCTGTGTGGGTTCCTTGGGCATCTTTTACATCCACGGGGCTCTAAAAAACATCCCCGTGCCTTGCTAGCACTCCCCCAGGGTAGGAAGCACCGGAGTGGTCTGGAGATTCAAAGAGAGGATTTGCACTTGGTTTCAGCTCAGAAGAAATGAGCGTGGGTTTTTTTTTTCCTCCCCATTAGGAGGAATTTTCCTTTAATTGGGAGCTTAAATTCTGTAGCAGGCAGAATTGTGAGCCTGCCTTGCTTTCCAAAGAGAGGTGTATTTCTGCCTGCTAATACAGCCATTAAATAAAATGTTTATCTTGGTTATTGAAATGAGGAGCAAGGTTCTCACTTCGGAGCTCTAAAACGGGATATTATCTGTCGTTTTACTTTAAAGAATGCTGCTGGTTTGCTCAGGTTTAAAATATTTTACTGTGACAAATAGCTGAAATCCTGGTATCTGGGGATATCCTGCGTGGGTATATTGGATCCTTGTGTATCGCAACTGCAGTCAGGGGCTGAAACTCCTCAGCTCAAAGCTCTTTGCAGCTGTCGTCCAGCATCAGATCCTCTTTGGATCAAATCTCTGGATATTTGGGCTGCCAGCGGCAAAACTGGCTCCAGGGCAGTCGGCTCGGGTGCTGGGACGATGCGGTGGTGCACGGGGGGGGGGGGGGGGGGGGGGGGGGGGGGGGGGGGGGGGGCTTTGCAGCACGTGCTTTTTTTTTTTTTTTCCCCTTATCAGCTGTTTTCCTGTCCACGTCTGCACGCAGCTGGGGTAAGCAACGCTCGCTGCAGCTCTCTGCCCTCTTCCAGCAGCTCCTGGAAACTTCCTGCCGGTTGACCGGCAGCGGTGAGCGTCTCCCGCTTTGGCTCGGCGTCAGCTGGCAGCTCCTGCAGCTGCAGGCATCCCTCGCGGGTCAGGTCTGCGATGGTCCAGCGTCGGATTTTGTCTGCCAGTAGTGGAGCCTGTAGCTCCGAGCTGCTCGTCTCTTCCACCCTCTTGTGCGGGTGGCTTGGGTGTAGAAGGGCATTTGGCTTTTCCCCATCCCTCTGCCCCGTGTGCTGAGCATCTCGGTGTGCGTTCATTCTCGTAGCTCAGTCGATATTCTCAAATCCCACAGCTGATGATCCAGGGGTAATACTCGTTATTTTAGCTTCTCCCCTTGCTCAGAGTTCCTCAGAAGTTTTATTCTTCCCTTCGCCATATCATCCTTGAAATCAGAAGTGGAGAAAATTCAGGGCGACTTTGAAGTATCGGGGTGCTCATTTGAGAAGAGCAGCTTGTGTAGCGCTTGTGGGGTTTTTGTCCCTACCTAACACACTTAGATGTTTTGAAGCCAGAGCCTGACTTCAGGGGGCCTTCCTGAAAATCCAGTCGGAGGCACCTGGGATGTTTCCATACAACTAGGCTGAACTGCTTAAAAGCTCTGTGCTTCCAAAGAGGACCTCTCAGTTACGTTCCTTCACCACTCATCTGAGGTTGGTTTGCATTGCCGAACGCGTGTGCTCTTAAAACGTGACAGTGAAAATCACAGTCAAGCTTTTGGGCACCTGTCCTGACTGCACGGCCCCTGCTGCTGTGTACCCGTGGCAGCATCAGGTGCAGAAAAGGACCTTGGGGTGGTTGTAGCTCTGCTGCGCGGCAGGGGATGAGTTGTACCGAAAGGTTGCTGACGGATATTCTTTTAACCTTCTCTTCAGCCTGAACTTCTTCAGGCAGTCTGATGCTTTTTCTAGCCCAGCAGGAAGGAAAGATGTAGGAAAAATCTTCTTAAATCTCCCTTGGCACAGTATAAGTCCTTTCCGTATCCCCTGGAGAATGCCATGCTGCCGTTCTGTGTGTTACAGGCTTTTTTTTTCTCCACCCTTTTAATTGCATGACTTCAGCCCTTACACCCTCCCCTTGCCAGTCGCTTTGCGTCCCTCGGTGCTGCCTCGCTTATCCCGTGTTGGACGCGGCGCAGAGCCGTGAGCCGGAGCCTGCTCCCATCCCGCATTCCTGGGCACGTACCCCAGGACGATGTTTGCTTTTCTTTCACAACAGCACGATGTTGTTGACTCACTCAGCTTGTGCTCCTCAATAAACCTCAGCTGCTAAGTGCCACCTTGCTGGCCGCTTTCATCATGATTTCGCTCCTGCCTGTCTGGGCTGTAAGTTGTGGATTTGTCCCTATTGATGGGCATTTAAAAATATTTTAAAATGTTTTTCTGGCCCATCAAGATAATACTGTGGACCCGTTGCTTGTCTAAGACTTGCTTGCTCCCTCTCCAAGCGTTGCCTGCAGTTGAGCCTCTGACTTGCTAATAAAATATTGAATGGTCTCAGGCCTGCCCTCAGGGAGCCTGCTATGTCTTGTGTTTTGGTGCTGAATTGTTAAGTTTGGGGGAAAAGGCCATGTTTGAGGCTACCCGACAGCAGTTTTCTTCAGGCCGCGTATCCCTTGTTGGCTCCTGGGGATGTCCCAGGGAGCAGCCGGAGAGTAATTGAGGAGCAAAACCCAGCGCTCCGCTCCTCCCGCGGAGCGCTAACCAGATTAAGTGGCAGCAACCAGACAGATTAAACAGATGATTCCCAAATACTTCTCCTTGCAGACAACTGCCGTTAGCGGGGCCTGTGCACGTGTAGCTCTTAGGGCACGCTTTCTGGGTCAGGTCACGTAGCACAACCTCACAGAGTCCCTGTGGGACAGGGGGCACCTTCATTGACCGGAGCTCCAGATAATTCAATCCAGAACTCTCCAGACGGAGCATTTAATTTATTCATTGTTCTTAATTCTTCCTGGTTCTTTTTAAAAGTCTGACTTTCCTTCCAGCTGTGCAAGATCCAACACAACCTGAAAAGTGCTTCGGTGTGGTTACATGGCTTGCCGTGTTGAGAACGCCTCCTCGTACCTCTTGCACCGAAAGCCGAGCTCGTTTAATCACTCCCTCTTTAAATGGCCAAATAGTGTCATGCCTGTGTAGGTAGATAAATGCAAGTTAATGAGGGGATATAAAACAAATCTCTCCCAGCACGGGTCTGCGAATGCTGTCCGGTCCATTTAAGGGGGATATTTGTTGCCATGACTGATCAAACCTGGGTGCGAGCACGCACGTGCACTTAAATACATACCTCTAACGACGCGGGTAAAGGATGGAGGAGTGGGGCCAGCTCCTAATGGGACTTAAATGGGCTTCCCTGGAAGTGCAGGCTGCTGGTGGTTAGGAAAGCTCTGCCAGCCCTGCTCAGGACCTGTGGCATCACATCCCCCTGCTTCCCTGGGCTCTAATGATGCCCGTTAGGTTTGTGCAGGGGGTGGAGGTCCCTCTGCCTCAGCCGGGAGCTGCCGTGGCATCGCGGTGCTTGGTCCGAGCGCGATGCTCCAGTTTCCCCAGCCTACCCCAGACCCCTAATAACCCGGCAAAGAGCCAACGCTGGGCACTTAAAACCTTGAAGGGCTAATTGCTTAGTAATGAAAAGTGTAATGACCGAGCAATTAACTTTAATCGCTTAGCGGCTGGTGGAGGTTGGGGCTGGTCTGATGAAGACATTAGTAACATTAGGTTCAAACCTAAAATCTCCTCTGTTTCTTGTACGAATCCAGATTTCCAGTGTGCTCCACGTGCAGGTTGAGCCCTCGAGTCCATAACCATCACCTACCTGTCTACCTGCTGCCTTAGCAGAGCGCGTATTTCAGTGTCTAATTACCTTCCTGGAGAGCCAATTTGCTCTTTAAAACAAAAAAGAAAAAACCTCACACACCTGACGGCAGAAAATCCTTGTCTGTACAGGTGGGCATCCTGACACCAACGCAGGAATTATGAAGCTTGTTCTCCGTTGAGAAATCAGGAGGTGTTGCAGCACCCGTTGGTTGGGCTAATGTTTTTGACTGACCTAGCTCATTAAAGCAGATGAGCTGTGAAATTTTAAGAGGAACTTTCTCACCTGCCTTGTATTCACTCGTAAATGCTGTGCGCTTGCATTGCAAAGAGGGGAGCGGGGTGGAATTGCAGTAAGTTGGGGTACATTTGGTGGTTTGACTGCGGTGCTGGAATATGCATGGATATAAACCTCTGTGGGTGGTATTAATTGAGACAATATTTTATGGAAAAACAAAAACCAATGTACCTTTTTAAACGCGTACAAATATTTCTGTAGAGATATTTTTAGGTGGGTTTGCTTCTCAATGAAGCGTAGGCACCTTACCATTTTTAGGTACTGGGGTGGAAACAATTAGGTACGGTGTCTTAACATTCTGTTCTTCCTTTCTTGTAGCTTCAAGTTTCTTGATCCACACGAGTTCTGTCCAATGTGATGAGAATAGCCTAAATTTCAGCTCCATCCAACCTACTTTTCCAGGAGTAAGTTCAAAGGCAGAAAGTTCAGCTCCAGGTGTAAGCTCCGCTTAGCGTTGCGCACAGCGCTGCAGCACATAGGACGCGGTGAGGAGAGCGTTGGGTTACGTGGATGCCAGTGGGAGTTGTCTGTTGCGCTCTGAGTATAAAGAGGGATCAAAATTTACAGTGGTGACATCTGAAATGGCAGGAAAGCATCAGCTTTACGGACAGCTTGCTTCGTACAGAGCGATCCAGGGCTGAAGTCGTACAATGCTTCTGAACAAATTGTGTAGAAACAATAGGTGCTTCCAAATGAAGGACAATGCTGTCTTAAGGACTTCCCTAGAACTGAAAATACATTCAGATTGCAGTTTTAGTCTGAAGAGGTAGTTATGGTCAGGGTGCTTCAGCTAGGGATGAGTCAGAACACAGGAATCCTCTAAAACCTTACACGAACTTGGTATTTAAGTATTGAACGTAGGCTTTTTTTGCCTGCCTGACCTTAAGGCTTCTGTAAGTTTAAGTCAAGGTTATAAACATGCATGTTGTAAATTTAAAAATCCAGTTTCTCTTCTGAACCCCCCTTAGGGATTATAACTGATAGAGTCAGTACCAGGAGCCTCAGCGCCAAGGATTCCGGTGCTGAGGTGGGGCTCCGCATTTCGAGGGATGCTCGGAAGTTACAAAAATACGGTGAAATTATTTAGGGGGAAATAAAAATGTACTTGTTAGGTGCATTTTGGGTCTGATGGTTAACTAGACGTTATACTGAAGGAATGCCCTGCTTTTCCCTGAATCTCCTGTGTTGCTTTTTTCCCTCCCCTAAAGCAATTTCTGAGCGTGCTGAGTAGAAACTTGCTGCCTTTAGATCTCAAGGGTGTCCTGCTGACAGTTTCCAGAAGGAGTTAAGAGAGTGAATAGAGACCTCTGTGGAGGCAGACTTACCCGAGAGGGGACAAGCCCAGGTCCAGAGACAGGATGGCAGTGACAGCCAGGCAAAACGGAGAGGAGCTGGCAGGGATGAACCTGCCCTCGAAGTCCCCAAAGGCGGCACGGTTTTGCAGATGCTCCTATAATACGTGAAATCGCGGCACACCTCAAATTATTTAAGCTCAGCAGCTTGGAGGAAATTGCTAAAGTGTTTGTGGGAGAGGGTGATGCTGATATATAGAAGAGCTTTAATATTTACTTTAGAAAAATCTCGCACCTTTTTCTTCAAAATATAGCATCTTGGAAATAATTTGTTGTTCCATTTTGTCCGTGTGAGCAGGAACGGTGCCAGAGCGATCTGAGCAAAGTGACACATGATTGATATTTCACCAGACTCAGCCTTCTGCCGTGTAGGAATTTAGTTTGCGTTTTGCATATATGGAAAATCAGATGAGCAGGGCTTGTTTTTTGTTTTTTTTTTTAAAAAACCTTGATTAACTTGATTGGCAAAGCTTGTGCTCCTTCTAAAAACACAACTGTCAAAGCTCTTGAAATATTTTTTGCTTGGTTTTTCAAGCTACTTATAGGCATCGTACTGGGTGCTGTTAGCGTAGCTGTCATGTAGGCAGCTTCACGCCGAACCTATTTAAAGTTCTAGTAGGCAAGTCTTTGTAAACAAGGGATATTCAGCGCGTCTAGTGTTTTATATGTAGTAGTGGTTGCTGCTGACGATCTCTGGGGTATTTCATGAGAATTGCAGGATCTGTAAGGCTGCTGTGGATGGGAGGGCGGGGATGAGCATCCGATATTTCTGACTCACGGTGTCAAAGCAGTGTAAAAGGAGAAATCGAGTGATGATTTCTCAAATGCAGATGTCTCTCAGGCTGGGCTTGCTACTGAAAACTTTGCTTTAATAATCTGGAAACTTTTGTCTCACCTGTTTCTCAGGTGGCGCCCCTCCCGGCTTTCCTGGCGCTCCCCTTGCTCGATCCCTGTAGCTTGCTTGCCTTCGTTAAAAGGAAAACCTAACAAGCACCGCGCTGGGCAATGATGCAGCGAAGGCGGAGTGTCAAAACCTCTCTTAGGCTCGAGTGCTTGGTACGAAGCTTTCAGCCTTGAGACGAGCTGAGCCTGATCTCCACCCCACCTGCACGAGTGCATCTCCTGCGCTTGTAGATGCCAGGGATTTCCTCTGCCATCCCTGGGCTTCATTGCAGCGGCATGCTCAGGGCTGGTTATTCACAGTCCTTGTGGTTTTTTTGGTTTTTTTTTTTTTTTTTTTTAAAAAAAAGATTAGTTTTGAGAGGTGAGAAGCCGATGGTAGGCTTTGCACTGCGGGAATAATTACAGCATTTGCGTTGGCAAAGAAATGGTTTCTGTTTGGGCAGGGGCTGGCTTTCTGTGTGTGTTTGTTTGCTTGTATCTTTAATGACATGGCTGCGTGTTACTTTTCCCCAGGGTCCCTGAACTGCTCTGTGCACGAGCAGACAGTTCGGAGAAAACATCCAAAGCTGGTGGCTACCGGCCGTGAGTTTTAGGGTGGCCACCGGTTCCTGCTGGTGCAGCTGAGAGGCTCCCTTGTAGGAGGGGATGACTGCAGGATGGAGATGCTGAGCAGGAGCAGCTGGATGCTGTATCACCCTTAAGATGTCTGATAGCTCAAAGCTTCATTGGCATCCTTGTACGTTCCTCTCTAACCTGTTGGAAGGCAGAAGAAATGCCTCTGAGTGAGGAAGGATGTTGTTCTGTACCTCTCTGAGGAATCGAAGGGGACAGAGCAACATCCCGATCTCTGATTACTTCTGATTTTTGATTATTTTTTGAAGTCCCCATGGAATTTTAGGGTAGTTTTGCTTGTAGGTTAGCACAGCTCTGCATCTGTTCTTGAGAGAGCAGGCATGAAACTGTGGCTGCCCTTGCTCTAAATCGCCCCGGGCTGATTTCTGTCCGCTGCTTGGGGAGGCTGTAAACAACAGCAAAAACACTGAAACTTTCTGCGGATGTGCAGAAGAATAGTGCTTTATGGTCAGGTCACAATCAGGATTGTGGCAACTATTGGCGGTGGAAATCTTTAGTTCTTACAGGCCATAGGAAGTGGTTTTTGCAAGTGTTGGTCGTGCTTGTGCTATGAGGTGATGAGTGAAGGCTTCACGTTCGGAAACATCGGTCTTCAATTCAAGCCTGTGAACAGACCACGGCTGTGGGGCTCTGTCTGGTTTTGGTGACTGATGTTTGGGTTGCTTGGGTCGTGCATTACTTCCTGCGCTTCTCCTTTAGTACAGCATATACTGGATATTCAGCCCGAGCGGTACCTTTTCGCTGAAAATGTGATACAAAATATGGTATCGTAGCACCAGGAACAGGGAAAGAAAAGACAGGGCCTTTCTGAAAAGGAGTGTGCTTTTCCCAGACACCGTGATAGTTCCACAAATAACGCGCTTTGTCACTGATGTCAAGGAGCCATCTTTCCAATCTCCCCCATACTCGAACGCATTTCTTTTCCACTGGTATTGAAAGAATTGACCTTGCCCAGGTAGATAGGGATAAACTGCTTAGTTCAACTTGCAAATGGAAAAACCTATTCTGTGAATGAAGGTAGTTAACCGAGCAGATTGATACAATCTCCTCTCCAAAAGCAGGTGCCTTTCTTTGCCAAAAGAGGTACAAATCTGAGTCCCGACCTCCCCGGAGCTGTGGCCGTACCTGTGCAGTGAAACACAGCCCTGGGAGCACGAGCTTCCATGCTGCTGCCAGCCGTGCTGAGCCTGTTAGCAGGGGCAGGGGAGATGAAGCAAGTGTGAGATGCCTTCCCTGCCAGTGCTTGGGCTTCCAAATTGCTTTGGCCAGGGAATTTTGAAGTCCACTTTTGCCTTGGAGACTTGAAAAGGGCCATTTTGTCCAGGGCAAGCCGTGTGGTGGTGTTGGTAACGCAGGGTGTCTGTCCGGGGCTCTGCTCCTGCTCTGGATGCTGGGAAGGCTCCAGTGCGTTGGGCTCTTGTGTGGTGCTGTCAGGTTTCAGCTTTTTTCCTTTTTCCATTTTTTTTTCCTGCCTTTTTTTTTTTTTCCCTCTTTTGCAAGCAGTCCTTGCTGGGGCTGCGGAGAGTGTGAGAACAGCCAGAGAAATTTCATTTTGGCTTCCCTGCAAAGTGCTCCGGAGCACTGCCACTAGGCAAGATCTGAAACCAGATAATCAAGAATAGGACAGGCCCTCCCAAGGAATCAGCCGTGCAACTTCTCTGCTGGGGTGTTAACAGGTCTGGCTCATGTTTATGCAAGTGGTCAGCTGTGCAAGCAGGGACTGCACCCCGGCATGTTTCCTTCGCAGCTTGCCATTGCTTTCAGACAGGTAGAGCGCCCCTGGTTTAAAGCATCCACTGATAATTGCAGTTGTTTCAGCACTGTAATTCATCACGGGCCACACAGCGATGTGCCTGGAGCACCGGCTTTCACAACCGAGGCATAATTACTTCTGTCGGACCAGTGAGGGGAGCGAGCAGCCCGGGCAGCTTGGAGATCCTCTCTGGACAGTGCAGGAGGTAAAGGAAACCCCAGATCCCTCCATGCTTGCCTTTCTGAAGCTAGAGGCACCGACTGCATCAGCTGGTGCGGTCTTCACCTCATTTTCGAGAGGTGCTGGCAAATGGTGAGGGTTGTGTTGATGAGAGAGAAAAACAAGCCTTTTCTGCAGGATAATGAGCTCTGTATAAACAGTTTTCTCTGGAGCATGTGGATGATCGAGCTTTCGATGAGCCTCCAGAGACAGATCAGGGCTGGACCCCACGAAGACAAATTGCAGCCCGTAACGATTGTAATTTTTCTAAATGTTTGAGGTTGAAAGGATGCTCCTGCTCGTGGGACTCGCACAGCATTTAGGCGATTCAGCCTGGGATACCTGACACTTCTGTGCTTTACCCGGATTTCCAAGAGCTCCTGGGAGGCTTCCTTCATGCAACGCGTCTTTTATAGCACCGAAAGTGATTCGACTTTAAAAGCAGCAGGGAGAAAGGAGCCAATCCTCCAGACACTTGCAGTTATGGGGTTGTTGTCACAGTGTAAGCTGCACCAATTTAAAAGAATATAACTTCTTCCAGTAGACAAGGGCTGAAAGTCAACAGCACAATGCCGTGCGCAGAGAGGAAGATTCCTGTTGTCGTAACTCTTTGTATGTTATTGAAGTGCCAAACGGATTAGAAGCTCTGAAAGCTTTAGATTTCTGTGCTTTTGGCATCGTCTCCTTGGAACGAGCGCGTCTCTGTAGTGAAGCTTTGGAAGGGAAATGGTGCTTGAATGGGTAGTCCCAGACTGGTTTCTTCTAATTTCACTTGCAATCAAGTGATGGAGAGGAAGAGACAGATGCTACAGCTGCATGATTACAGAAAATGCAGCTGTTAACACACTTGCTTATTTTCCTGCTAATGAGGCATCAACTCTCTTCTGATTTTGCTGTTTGGGTCGTGCTTTTATTCTGGCAGAAAACGAGACCGCTGCATTTAGTTTTGAATTTCTGCAGTCGGATCAGGGTTCTGCAGCTGCCGGTATAATTTCTCCGAACTGGTCCAGTTTGAGGAAGGAGAGAGCGACTGCAGCTAGCTTTAAAATGCCTGTTGGGCTCTGGATGCAGCTGGCTACACCAAGCTGCTCCGCCAAACTTGTTTCACTTCTAGCAGTTATAAATCACCGTCTCCTTGCTGCTAATCCAGTTCCTCAGCTGCAAGCAGGAGAGGGGTGGTTCTGCCGTAAGTATCTTCACTTTCAGTTCTTCAGCTTGTATCGTGATTTCCTGGAGACTTCTGGGCACAGTTGGGTTTTCCTCTTTGCTTCATGAAGCCATACAGAGGTGGAAAGGGGACAAGCAGCCCTGACGCTCCCCCTTGGCAGCTGCATTGAGTGCTGGCTGTAGATAAGAGCTCTCGGTAAGCTCTGCGTGACTCTGATTTTTAAGGCGTGATATATAGTCGGATATTTCAGTTTCAAGCAGCATTCAGAAGCTCTGTTTGTGCCGTATGCTGGGCAGAGAGAAGGGATTACTGGATCCCAGGTAAGTCAGTACTCAGGACTTTTGCTGAGAAGTGAGTGAGCAGGACTAGCCCCACAGCAATTGTAATGCAAGCAATTTGGTAGGCAGGGAATGAGTTCTTGCTGGTCCTGTGTGTGAAAGATGACTTTTGTTCAATGGAGCAATCTAGTAAGACTGCTTGTTTCTGGATGCGTGCCCGTAATGTGGATGAATTGCTGATTTAGCGGGCTCGTTTTCTTCATTCCTGTCGTGGTACCTCTCCAAAACTGGCAGCAGCATCGCTGCGGTGGTCTCGTAGCAGATCCTCCTGGCCCTTTCTGCACCCGTGTCCGACAGATCACAGACAACTGGAAAACGCAGCCAATTCTCTGGGCTGAGAGTGCCTTCAGTGGGATGGTAAGAGAGTTTCTCCAAAAGTGATCTTGAGGACCAGACCAAAAATGTTGCAGGTGGCTTCTGTGGGATATGGAGCCGGGTGATGGTATTGTCCACCCCCTGCCATCAGTCACAATAAATTCACGCTGCACGTTGTTCTAGAATAACCAAATTCATTCCAGTTGCTCAACCTGGTTGTTCTCACCTCTGTTAGAGAATTATGTCAGAAAAAGGGAATAAAAAAACAACACTCCAGCTTCAACAAGCTGCCCTGTGGGTCGTGGCAGTTGTTTTATCGTGGTAATATCCCAGGGAAGTTACCTTTGTAGAAACTGAACCTTCTGAACCATGCTTCGTAAGTGACCACTTACGGGCTTAAAATCAGTTTATTTTTACTGATAATGTTGAGCTACTGCAGAGCAAATGGGATGCAGTCATGCTTTTGAAAACAAACACAGTTCACCTAATTTTTGACTTGAGGTTTTTAGCGGGGTGTGATCTGGAAAAATGAGCTTCTCTTGGTCTCCAAACTGAATGCTCGAGCGGGTTGGGGAGAAACTTGGCTGATTAGGTTTGTTTATCCAAGGAACTTGCAGAAATTTGTGAGGGAGCAAATACAGAAGTCAGCATTACTTAACTTTGATTGTATTTCTGCGGGTAGCCTGGTGTTTCTTCAATAAAGCTGGATTTCGGAGGGTTTACAGTCATGTGGAAGTGTTGCTGGATGGAGCTGATGTTTTCTTTGCTGTTGCTTAAAGGATTTGTATGGCCGTGATACCAAAACGTGTGGGGTTTGCTTATTTTGTCTTTGCACAAATTTCCAGATATTTAGTTCTTCATCTGCAGATAAGTGCTTTGTAGGAGGCGAGCAGCTGAGCTCGGAGTGGGGGAGAGAAAACTTGGAGACCAGATGAAAAGGAGGAGATCTCTGCAGACGTAGCCTCCTTCTACTAAGAAGTAATAAATAAAAAGCCTGTGATGGCTTGATTACTGTTGTGCCTAAGAACTCATTGTGTCAAAGAGCTTACGCGACCGCAACTCTTAAAAAGGATCGCGTCGAATCTCTGTGTTCTTCACACTTTAATGCATTTTTGACTCGATATCTCTAATGTCATCTCTGTGTTCAACTCGAGTGTTTCTCTTGACATTCCGGTTGCAGTTGTCAGTGATGAAAGCTGGTGTACAGTAGTAGTTGGAAATACGCTACAGCACGCAGGACAGTGATACCTGTTCTGCACCAGAATGCAGATTTCACATCTGAGCTTTGGAGAGGGAGGTGCTTTTGTTGCAGTTGGAGGAAATGTGTGTATTAAAATGCCATTTTCATCTGGAGTATCATAACTTAAAGGCAGAACTTAGGTTCTGGAAAAGATATTTTATTTAAGCTCTTGTTTGTCTTGGCGCATTCCCCATGGGGTACGACAGGGAAGGCAGCCGCCGTGATGTTAATGATTCTCCACTTCATCGGTGGAGAAATTCCCTTCCTTCAACCTGTACCAAACTTCTTTTTATCTTTTGGGCAGGTCTGGTTTGAACAAAGTCACGTCTAAAGTACTCTGTTTTTAAGAGATACCCTTTCTTTTTCAAACGCTGATATGCTATATAGCCTCTGCAAGTGAAGGATGTGGAGTGGTGGCCAGAAGACGACCGCTGCTCTCAGTAGAGCAATGAGAGCTCGAGGAGATGGGGCAGCTGATGCTGGTTTTTAAGGCAAGCCACAGTTGGTTCATTTTTTTCCCCTCTCTGCTGAGCATTTCTGCCAGAGGTCCAGTCTTTTGTTGGGGACAGCAGAAAATAGGTTTGGAGTTGCAAAGAAACCACTGGTCTGTATGGGCTGGGAGACAAACCTCGTTTGCGCATTTTATTTTTTAAATAGAAGTCCTCTTGCTAACTCCCAAGGTTGGCTGTGGTTAATATAGCTGCTTGTGCAAGAATTATTCGGATTTGGGGAGAAATTGTCTGTCTGAACTGATGAACCATCTTCCTAAATTCCAGAACCTGTGTTGCTTATCAGAAAAAAAAAACACGGATGTACATAAATGTTTGCTCCCCATGGAGCACTCCAGTTTGGGAAGTAGCCAGAGGAGTTATCCTGTGCATAACGGGGTGTAAAGGGTTCAGGCACTCCAAGACATCTCAGGAAGGCTTTGACATCTGCAAAAGCAACGTGCAAACCACAGTGGCTTTCAATTCCTGGTTTTCTTTTAGTTAATGCATACATAAGCAAGTCAATTAAAACACACTGGGCTTATTTCAAATAGATAATCTAATTATCAGCTTGATTAAGCCATATCAAATGAACAGTTCTTGTAATTTGGTAGCTTTGTTCTCATCGCTACAGATGCAGTAGCTTTAATTAGCCAGCCTCCAAGTAGCAGGCCAGCGTCGATCGTGTCAATCGTGGGGTGCTGCAGCCAAGTAAATACCTGGTACAGGGGACATCAAACGGCTCCTGAGCGGATGCTGGTGCGAAGGCTGGCACTTTGGTCCCAATAAAGGGAATCTGACTGCTTCATAAATACCAGTAAATGCAAGCGATCGCCCTTTGCTGCTGTTTCCTGTGCTCAGATACAGGCTGTGTTAAATCTGTTCCAACATAACTCAATTAGACTTTTTTTTTTTCAATGCTTGTGGTTATTGCAAACTCGCACCCTTTCATGGCATTCAGCATAGAGCTCAGGGCAAGCCATTCTCCTCCGAGGCCTTCCTGCACTGGCAGGAAAAGTTCCCTCTTATAGTAAATCGGAGCCGGACCGTTTCTTTAACTTTTTACCTGGCTGGGAAAGTCCGGAGGCGGTGGGGCCGGCCGGGCAGCAGCTTGTCGGGGCACTGGGAGGTGGTTTGCTCAGCCCTGCAGGCAGATGCTTATCTCTTCCTTCTTGTATTTTGGACATTTGTGTCTGTTTTAACGGTGTCTTGGCGTACCATCTAGATGGAAAGTCAGGAATGACACGGCTAAGTAATTCCTTTCCTCTTTTGAGAGCCTGGGATATCTGCTCAAGCCTCTGCCAAACGTGGTGATTTGGTTGTTGGGAGTCCGCAGCTTTTACAAAATGCGATTGTGGGGAACGACAGCAGCAACAGGTAGCCAGGTCCTAACCTGTATAGGGATTTGCATGTATTTATTTTATTAACGTTGGCAGATCTCCACCTAATAGACCCACGTTTACTTTTTATGTGAGTAGGTGGACTTTTTTGTTTTTCTTCTGTCTAATTGTTTCAGAAAATGACAATGAAACAGCCTGCCTGTACCAACACGCAAGCAATCACATACCTGGGATTTATTTCTGTGCCTAGCCTGGATCGGGATTCAGATGAGCTTTGGTAGATTTGATGAGAGTTTGTAACGTGGCAGAGACAGCATCGGCTTAGCGGGGCATGCGTTTGGGCTGGGAGCTGGTGAATCGGCTTTCTGGATAAATCCTGGTTTTCCTGGCTCCTGTGACACTTGCCGTCAGCACCTCACCTTTAATTACTGCCATGTTCTATGGCTTAATATTAAACCGCAGCTCATTGCATCCTGTCTCCTAATTGGCTTAACTGGCCGTCACCCAAAAAGACTCGGCTCTGTGCAGAAACAAGCTGGCCTGAGTGTTTCCTAATCGGCAGCCGGTGCTTCGTGAGGAGGTGGGTCCCTCTCAGCGGTATTAACGGATGTGTTTTTTTCTCTCTTCGTTCTCAGGATTGGACATTGATCCTATGACGCATGCCCGGAAGAAACAACTTTTCCTTCTGAAGCATCCAGCTGGTTCTGCTGGCCAGGCTTCGTCCCCCCCAGGCAGCGGGAGGATGGACAGGACACGGGCAGAGTGCGGCGAGCAGAGGGACGGGGATGCCACCGAAAGCACCAATGGTCCGAGTGGGTTTGCGGGGACGAACAAAAGCAAGAATTTGCAGGAAGTCCGCAAGACGTACCCGCTGCGGAGACGCCTGCTCCCTTCGGTGAACAAAAAGACCTGCAAAGTGCTCCTCACCAGGCTGGAGGATGTGGCCGGATCTCTGTCGAAGGAGACCCAGAGCTGCAAAAAAAAGGACCTTCCCAGTTGGGTGGAGGGCTTGGGACCTACCTTTTTTGCTGAACAAGTTAAGCCCGTGGGAGCGGGGAAGAGTGATTCATCTGGGGAAAAGTGCACAATAACTTATCCGGGGACAGACGAAGACCTTGACAGCGCTCCTTCGGAGCCCAGGAAGCGTAGGCTGGCCTCACTGAACGCAGAGGCTGTGAACAATCTGCTTTTTGAGCGGGACGATGGCTTGTTGTCTGGCAGGCGCTTTCGGAGGGATTCCGCCAAAGCTGCCGGAGACTGTACGGTCAAGAGCTTGCATTGCAAAGCTGGTGACAACTGGTCTGCCTTGGAGAAACCAGCTGTGAAAACAGGTAAAGGCAAAAACCGACACGAGCCCAGTCAGAAATGCAGTAGCTGTGAGCATTCGCTGGATGAGGTCTTTGATGATGGGACAAAGAGGGAGGATGGTACCATCCCCTATCATCCCACCCCAAAGAGACTGGCCAGCCTGAATGCTGTGGCCTTTCTGAAGCTGACCCACGAGAAGGACCAGCCCCTGAAGCAGAGGAGTAAATCAGACGGGGAGGGCAAGTCCGAGAACCACTGTTCGAAATCTACGCTCAAGTGGGCCAAAGCCAGTCGGAAGAATTGCGTCAAGTCTAAAAAGGAAGCAGCGAGCTTAAAAATGGAAGGCCAGCACGGCTGGCGGGGGCTTACCCTGGGCGCTTTCGGGAAAGCGGAGCAGCGGGACTCCTCTAGGCTCTACAGGACGGCTGAACCTGTCCCTTACGAGTCACTGTCTAGCTCCTATGCTAGCACAGAGAGTTTCTACCACAGACTGCCTTTGCTCATGGGTGGACAAGCTTCCATGAAGCCTGAGTATGGAAGACCCGGAGAGAAATCCCCAACTCCCAAGCAGGAATTTCATCAGCCTTCCTTTCCCGTGCAGCAGTTCCCTCCCTTGCCCGTTCCCGGGAATCACACGGATTGTGGATGTCTCTATGAGTCCTCAGATCTGACTCCGTTGAACGGGTTTTACGTTTGTTATGGCCAAAGTGGATACAGTGGCTACTCTCACTGCTCGGTTTACCCCAAGGATGAGCTTTCGCAGTCTGCGACCTGTGAGGGGCTCTTGGTATCACCGGGCTCCTTGCCATCGGGTGCTCATTTCCAGCCCCTCCACTGGTGCAACTCCCCGTACTGCTGTGGAGAAGGGACGGCTATTAACAGCTACAGCGTCTGCGGCGTCGTGCACGTGCCGGAGGGCAGGATCAGCAGCGTGCACGCGGGACGGAACAGCTACCCCTACAAAATGCCTTTTGCAGCAGGTAAGGTGCAAAGCGCGAGCAAAATCTCAGTTGGCATTCCTAGGAGAAGAGGGCTGCTTGGGCACAGTGGCTACTGGAGGTGTCTCACGGTTCATCAAAGGTTGGCATCAGAAAGAATCCGTGTTTCACCTCCCTTTCCCCCAGTTTTAGCCCAGAAAGGCTAAAAAGCCCCCTGAAAAGTCTGACTGGTGTGGAAAGCGTGGAAGCGCTGAAAGAATCTAGGCAGCAAGGAGGTGACCGAGGGCTTGTCATGCTGGAGTTGACTGCTTTGCCCTGTGTAAAATCCATGGTTTCGGTTCCTAGATGCTCTGCAAGGCTTCTCGCTGTCTGCTGCTGAGCAGAGGGTCTGAAACACATCAGGCTGTGTTGCCCATCCTGTCCCAAAATCTTGTTCTCACAACCGAAGCATCCTGGCAGAGCAGCGCGAAGAAGCAAGCGCTGCCTTGGTTGTCAGACTCTTCCCAGTAAAAGTTGCGCAGGGGATGCAGTCTTTTAAGGTTTCATTCGATCTGATCTGGCAGGGCTGAGCTGTGATTCAGTTTGAGTCTACTGGTTGGACTGATGCTTGAATTTCTTTGCAGTGATGTAAGTGCTGGTAGATCGTTGCTTCGGCGGATAGCGGTGCTGTGTTTGCTATTAAACTGGAAAAATCAGGCCCCGAAATGGGGTGAGTGGCAGTGTAAAGGTGGGGTAGTTGTTTGCCTGGCTGTTTTCTGTCCAGTTCGTTTGTTCAGGCTTTGTCCTTCAGCAGGCTTTATCTCGGAGCTTTGCCTTTGCTATTGAAAAACATCTTTTTGAAATACTTAAAACTGGATCGCTGCGCTGTGGTCACCAGACACCAGGACTTGGTGTAAAAGTCACCAAGTCACCAAGCAAGGCACCGCTGCCGCTTCCAAATGGTGCGATGTGCAGGCAGAGCTGCTGCTCGGCTGCTGGGGGTGTAAGCATTAGCGTTTCACCTAACCACGGACACGCGTTCGAGTCAGAAGAGGCACGACTGAGCCACCCCAAACAGATTTCCAGGTAGGCGGATGAAGTTTGGGTTTGAGCGAGGCTTTGTCGTCTTCCCTTGTAGGAAGCTGCTGAAAGTCGGGAGCGTTTGGTCAAAGTATAATTTCCGTTTTCCCTAAATATCTCCGCTGTCGTAGTGCCGCTTCCTACGGCAGGGGCTAGGCGGCATTCCCTCGCAGCTTCGATGCCTTTTCGATCGCAAGACAACCAGCTCGGCAGCGTGTTCTCGTCTGACACCTCCCTGCCTGGTGCCCCGAGGTCATGCCAGCCTGCTTCGTTCCTGAAAGTTTGCATGCTGCTGCCCCCGATTCCGAGTAAGCAGACGGGCTTTTTTCTGAGTTCAGCCCTCCCTGCAAAAACCCGGTGGCTTCTCGCGGAGCTGGCAGCAGCAGTTCCAGGGTGTGTATTTACCAGCGATGTGTCACCCTGCTGCTCTGATCTTTTCACAACGTGGATTAGCAAGCGGCAGGATCGTTTCCTGCTGTAGCACATTTTTGGATGCAGCGCGTTCTGGGTTAAAGCTGCCTGTACGTGTAAATGCTTCGCGGGCTCTCAGTTCCTTCCTGTGAGCAACTTGGGCTTAAAAGTCTCCGCATCAGAATAATTTAGACTTTGTTCTGCAGGCTCCCAGAATATTAACAGGAGTTTGTGCTTAGGAGTTGGTTTTTATAGGTCTGCCTCTGAAATCTCAGCCTTCCCTCAAGTGGGTTAGTTTAGGGAATTAAAGGATTACTCGGTTGGAAGCGCCAGGCTCCCATCTGAGAGTGTCGGTACGAGTGGATCCAACACGATATGTGACATGGGGCATATCTGTCTCAGGTGGCGTGTTCAAGTTGCAGCCTGTTGTGAGCAAAACAGGGAAGAGGGGATTCAGGGAAGAGGTGGTTCACTGCTCCGCAGGTCCTGTGCCCGCCGAGGCCAGGCAGGATTCCTGAACTCACACCCTGACGTCTCACCAGCAAAGTTGCTTTGGCATCTGCTGCTCGGGGTCAGCAAACCCCAGCGATGCCCACAGCAGCCCTCGGGTCCGCGGTTCACCACTGGCTTCAATGCAGCCCTCGTAGAGAGGGAGGCTCATTTCCCCTTATTGCAGGGGGATCTCGTCCATTGTTCAGCTGGAGCTCGGTAACTTCATGGGTTTTATTACCTTTTTATGTTCTTTAGCAGCTCTCTGTTGTGCAGCAGCGTGCTCCCGCAGACCTGCTAGGTCACGTTCTAGTCTGGAGGCATCTCCTCGAGGTTGCCCTCAGCTGCTCTTTCAGTCACCACTAAAAGCATGCCTTTGGATGCAGGGGATAGGGACGTGTTATGTCTCGGTATGGGGATTGTCTTCCTGCTGACATGAGGTAACGCAGATCACACTTGCTCTTTTCTTGGCCTCAGCCTGGTTTTGGGGCTTGTTTTAGGACTCCTGGAGCAGTGTGAGCTGTTCCAGGCTGATTCTGAGAGGCAGCAGCAGCCGAGTTACCTGTCGTGGTCACTGCTTCTGCCCTGGGGGTGCGGTTTTGCTGAAGGCAGCCCCGTGCATCATTTCGTGTAGTTTTGATCCACGTTTTTTCATATTTCTGGAGTTAATTTGGAGAATCTTCTCATTTTTCCCCTGATTACTTGAATTCAGCTTCTGGAAGGAAGCTGGCTTCTGCCACTAGCATGGTTTAATCCTTCCCATCACTCTGATAAGCCTTTTATTTCCTTTATACATATTGACAGGCTGGAGCGCTTTGGACACTGGCCAGTCTGATGTGTATTACTGGCTGGCAGGACTTGGTGGGATTTCAGGGGGGTTTGTTGTAGTGCAGTGTCATCAGCAACAACATATTGGAGGATCACAAGCTTAGAAACATCTTTGCTTTTAGAATCCTGTGACAGTGCAAAATGAAATTACGACGTGAAGGGGCTTTGCTGCTGTAATGCAATAAAGAGAATTTCGGAGGACGGTGGTGGTGCTTTGGGACAGCCTTGGTTTTGTAGTCCTCTTATATTTCAAATGACATTCGTGCCTCTTTTTCTTCCCTTCTCTTAGAAGGCTGCAAGTCTCTGGACCAGCTGAACCTCACAATCCCCGTGGCAGGGCACCCTGCGTCACCTGCCCACCCGCTCTCAGGATGCCCTGTACCCAGCGTGCCGCCAGCTGCAGAACCCGTTCCTCACCTGCAGACCCCCAACTCCGACCCTCAGACCATGGCCCGGGAATGTCCGCAGAGCTCAAAGCCCCCCAGCGGCTCCAAATCCGGCCTCCGAAACACCACGGGCTGCCTCCACGCCTCCGACAGCAAGGCGGCGGGCGGCCACGGCCACCCAAAGCAGCAGCGCATCAGCCGGCGACGGGCCACCAACGGCTGGATACCCGTCGGCACAGCCTGCGAGAAGGCCGTCTACGTCGTGGTAGGTGTCTGTGGAGCACTGGTTTTTTGTTCGTTTTGTTGTTTTCCTCATTTATTTTTTTCCAAATCCATTTGAGCATCTTCATATTACCGAGGTCCCGGAGGTTTGGGAAGGTTTGGGGTCTTGCTCCAAGGCAGAGGTGGTCACTTAATGTCTTCTAAAACCTGGACACGTGAGTCAGCAGCCCTTTGGCTGGGCTTTGAGGCCAAGCTGTTGGCTCTGTTTTTCTCGCACACCCTACATTGCCTTGCGTGATGGGAGGTTTGGAAAGGAAGGAAAACCTGCTGTTCCTGTGCTAGCATCAGCTGAAATGCTGTGGTGATGAACACTCTGGCATTTATGAGGGTGGCACCTGTGAGTCCGTCTTACAGAGATCATCTCCAGCTTCTTCCTCCTGGGTTAGGTCAACACTGAGAAAACAAGGGATGGTTTAGCCTTGCTCTAAGGATCAGTTGTCCAAAGGTAGCTCCTGTAAGCTTGTTCAGTAAACGTCAGCAGTAAGGGGAGCCGTGGCCTGGGCAGACACATCTGTGCTGCCGCTTGGTGTGATGGCACGACCTTGAGCTGCTGCGAGCATCACCCAGGTTTGTAGCTTCAGCTCTCAGGGCTGCACACGGGTAGCAAGGGCTGTAGGAGAACGAAGCCTGTGGAAGCTGGAGATGGGCCTCTTTCACCCTGCACTCAGGCTGTGATGCCCTGAGAGGGGCGGCACACCATTAATCTCCTGAAGTCCTGGCACGGAATGCTTCCCATTTTGCTTGGACGATCTGGCAGAAGGCTAAACCCATCCTGCTCAGGCATTCTGAATTCAGTTTTCAGAGCAAAAATGAAAAAATAAAGCTCATGGTCCTAAAAGCAATCCTTTTGTAACATGAGCAGGTACTAAGGAAATGCCAGCAGCCTTGTTACAGAAAGCTTTACACCACTGCCTCACTGCTGCTGCCTGCCTTGTTCGTATGAAACATTTCATTTTTTATTTGCTTTCTTTCGATGTTTATATCAAAGAAACACAGAGCATTCAAAATACGCCTAGCTTCCAGTGCCTTCGGATATGAGGAAAACGCACAAGTAGGCAGATAAAATGGTGATTTCTCTGAAGGAGGGTCTTTTTGCATAATTGAAGGAGCAATTGTTCTTGGTTTAATTTGAAATAAGGGTATTAATTTCACAGATGCATGCTTTTGTGAGACTTGCTGTCCGGTTGGTGAGCTGTTCCTTCCTGCCAGTACAACACAAGAGAAATAGTTGTGTTTTATCTCGTGTTCTGTTTGAAAAAGGTGGCCACATACGAACTGCAAGCACTTGGATGCTATTCCCTACTGAACTTCCTTTACCTATGAATGCCCTGAGTAGTTGTTTTGACCTGATCTTTGCTTTCGTAAACCAACGCAGTGGGAAAAGGGATGCCAGGGGTGGTCTTATGGTGATGGCTTCTCTTGGAGTGGAAGCACTTGACTTGTCTAAGCCTACTGAGAGCTTTTAGTTCACAGCAGGACCAAAGGATTCTTGGATCGAGCCAGCAAACAATAAAGTAACTTTTTGCCTGTTTGCTTGGGCTGCTTTTTCTTCTGTGTGCCAATGCTGTAGAATGAACCTGAGCCAGCTGTTCGCAAGAGCTATCAGGCTGTGGAGAGAGACGGGGAGATTATCCGGGTACGAGACACGGTCCTCTTGAAATCAGGACCCAGGAAGAAATCTATGCCGTACGTTGCGAAGATATCGGCTCTGTGGGAAGACCCCAAAACAGGTACTGTGCCAAAAGAGTACGTTTTGCCTCCCTGCTTGACAGATGAGGAACTGGGGAAGTGACGGATCTCGGGAGAGCTGCAGGCTCGTTAGGCTACTCCGCTGCTGCCAGGTTGGGTGACAGGGGAGGAGATTAGCTCCGTGGGTTTTGTTCAGACTGTTCCAGGAGCCGAAATGCTCTTTAATCACTAGCCTGGGACCGGTAATCAAAATCTTCCTGGTCATGAAAGCACATAATATCAGCCAAGTGCACATCTTAGCAATGATCTCCTTTATTATTCCATTGCAGCAGACATCTGGGGAGCTGCTGTTTACTCAAACGCCAGCAGACACGTGGGCTGGGAGTTGGTGCGGAGCACGGCTTATCTGCAGAGGCTCTGATAGCACCTAAGTAGGGGCGGGGATGGGAGCGGTGTGCTTTTGGTGTCCTGAATCTGCCTGCTGAGGGCTGAGCATAGGAAGCTGTGTCAAGTGTTGCAAAGCGCAGCTCTTGCTTAAAAGGAAAAAGGGCAAAAAAAAAAAAATGTATTTTGTAAAGAGTAATAGTGTGTGGTGAGGCCAGTCGTGGTCGTGCCATCCAGCAGCAGCAGTGCCGGTGGTAATGTGGGAGGTCACGCTGCAAGCTTTGGATGAGGATCTCCTCCGACCCCAAGCTGCAATGGAAACTACTTTTTTTTTTTTTTAGGGAAACGTTTGATTTTTGTGCATAGCCCACCTCTTTGTGACGATGTAATGCAAGTAGAAGGGGGGTGAAGGTGTAATGGGGAAGCAACGTGACTGACTCAGTGCAGCTCCTTGCTGTAACAAAAGGACACCTAGTTCAGCATGAAATATTTATCACGGCACAGCTGCCTCTACACGAGCACCATGGAAATGAAAGGGAGGAAGCTGGATATTAGTGGGAAAACACTGTGACAGCACTGAGCCTTGACATTCTGCAATAAATCTTCTTGCAGGGGAGCTGATGATGAGCCTCCTGTGGTATTACAGACCAGAGCACACTCAGGGAGGCCGTAACCCCAGTATGCACCAGGTGAGCCACCCGGACGCGAAACTGGAGGCCGGGGCACGTCTATATTTTTGCGAGAAGAGGGGATTAGCCTGAGTATCTTCCTGCATTCCTGGGTGGCCTCAAACTTGGGGGGCCGAGCTGCCATTTGGAGGAAAATGGAGCAGTCTCTTGGCGGCGGCACAGCTGTTGCCAGATGTGCGGAGCAGTGCTGCCCTACACGCGGGTTTTCCCCCGGTCTGCTGTCGTGTGTGGAAGCTCTGGGCTGTGACAGAAGCTGCTGCGTTTTTCTCGTGGCTGCCTCTGGTAAATTTTAATGCTTCTCCGTTTAATCGGAGAAAATCCTGAGCGTTAAGTGAAAACTTGTTTTGGCTTCTGCCTTAGGAGTAAGGAGGAGTGAGTTTATATTGAATCAGGATTAGGAGCCTCTCTGAAAAGGGTTTTCTGATTCACACCGAAACGTGGAACTTGATGCAGAAACTCCCACTGAAATTCTGCAGTTTTGATTATGCAGGATGTCTGAGTAGATATGTCACGTGCTGCGTTTTTATCATAAAAATCCCTGAATCTGCTTCTTCAGCTCTGGAAATGTGTTTGTTTTGTGCAGAAATGCGGATGCATCATCCACCCCTGTTTAAATTTATGACAAGAACTGGACTGATTTGAGGATGTTGTGCCAGAGTAATAGAGTTCACTTCTAAGAAGAAAAATGTGTGAATCACTATGACTTCATGCCTTGTTCTGCTTTGCTTGGACTAGTGTCGGGTGGCAGAACAAGCTGTTTTTGAACCAGGAAGGGAGAATTTACTGCTGTTTTCAACCCACCAAAATCCTTGATGCCTTTTTTCATTTAAATAAAATTGTAATGGTGTGGGAGAACAGGACTGGAGAACAGCCAGGGAATTGTACCTGCCTGACTTGCAGGGCACAGAGGAGTTTCTAAACCAAAATATGCTACCTCATACTGGTCTGTAAATGAAGCAAGAATGCATCCAGTTGCATTTTAGTGTAGGGAGAGAGCCAGTAATCTGGTTAGGAGGAACTGAGCCACTTTTCTGCACACCTGCTTAATTATACAAGCCTTGAAATGAGAGATTGCCATGTGGGCTGAGTAACTGCGATGGGCTTGCCAAAGATGACTCAGATCATTTTGATGTGAGGAGTAGACCAAAACCTCAACGTGCAGAAGCGAGGTGTGGCATTTTCAGTTTCTCTGATTAAGCCTGGCCCCAAATGGTGACCCTGGTTTGAGTCTTCGCTTCCAGCCTGCTTCCCTGGGGCTGTGAGCAGAAGCAAAGCCTGCAGGTAGCGCTTCCAGCCTTGTGCAGAGCATCTTTATTGCCGCAGATCATCTCTGCTGATCTAACCACATCTGAAATTCTTTAAAACGGCTCCGTCTGGCTTGCCCCGTGTCTAACCAATCCTGCCTGCTACAGAGCCAAGTTTCCTAAATTACCCTGGGAGAAGAGGCTATTGCTACTTCCCTCACTAAAACAGCCTTTTAAATTGGATTAGGATGAAGAAATGGTAGCAAAGGAATGGGTTGCTTTATCTTTGATATAGAAATGGATTAGAAAGACTCTGATAGTGTGTCACAGGCCATTAGGTAAGACAGCAAAGTGCTATTCAAACTCTGTTTCTACTCTTAGCTGTACAAATGAACTGGAAGGGTTTCCAGCACAGGAAAGGGAAATGAATGAAGAACATCCCTCATCCCTAGGAGCTCAGAGGAACGTGTGGGTGGGGAGCACTTCAACCTCCTGCCTGCAGAAGCATTGCTCACTGGGTTTTCTGCCTGTGGTCTGAAGGCTCCTTTCTTGTGGACCCTGTACAAAGCTGGAGCAAAAGCAACCTCTTGCAGGGTCACAAGACACCTGGAAAGTCTCTGACTTATTTGAAATACTGGCTCTGAAGAGCATCTGCTATGAGCATGCTGTGATAGCCTTCTCTTTGAGGTGATGGGTGAAGGAGTGGGGCTGGCCCTGTCTCCCTGCAGCTCCTGGCCAGCTGGGTGACCGCCTCCTTTCTCTTCTCACAGAATGAGATCTTTGCATCCCGGCATCAGGACGAAAACAGTGTTGCCTGCATAGAGGAGAAGTGCTACGTGCTGACCTTTGCAGAGTACTGCAGGTAGGTGGTGCTCTTAACTTGCTGCTGTTCCTGAGACCTGTGTCTGTCTCTTGTCACTCTTTCCATTTCCTGCCATGACCCAGCAGAACCTCCCTTGCCCTACAAGCTTTGGTCCAGGTGGAGCTGGATGAATTGCACTCACTCTCCGTACAAGTTTGGTACTGGGATCTGGGAGCGCTTCTTCCACGCTAGACTCGCTACGTATCTCGTTGTTTTGTGTACGAGATATTCTTTAAGGGGCTTGCAAATGTTTGTACTTGTATGATCTTGATACCACAGCATGTGGACATCCGTGGAGGACAGTGCAGGAAAACCCATAATGATGGACCTAATTCAGTGGTAAATTAAAACTGAGCAAGGCTGGAAATAGTCTTATATGTTGGTCCCCTCTGGTACGTGGATGCCCTAGCTAGCTCAAATGCCTGCTGATCAGCTGTTGTCAGTGTTGCTACTGGATCCTAGTAGGCGTGCTCGCAGATTTGGGTGTTCTGGCGACAGGATCACTCAGAGTAGTGACTAAAGCACTTACAGTTAAACTCGTGCTGGTTGAATTGAAACTCGGTCAGTAAGAATTTCAGAGCATCCATATTCGAGGCTGCCATCCTTGGTTGTATGGATGTGCAGAGCAGAATGAAAACAGGGATTGAATGGGCACACAAGTCCATAACGCAAAATAGTGCTTGAAATGTCTTCAGTTTTGCTGGCTGTATCTTGTTGACTTTGGAGTCTTACCACAGAGGGGATGTTTAAGTCCTGCGGCTCTCTTCTTTGTCCTGCTCCTAGCCTAAGGCTACACTGTTTGAAATTCTAAAACCAAACTTTTCCAAACTCATTTTAAACTAAATTTTGTTCCTTCTTTTGAAAACTAAAAACCAGCCTAGGACTTTGGACTCAAACAGCTCATTTTGCTTCTAAGAGTCTGCTCTTCTGGAACAGCTGTTGGCAGGTGGTTTTTTTTTGTGCTGCTGTGGGTAAGGTTACCTTTGAGCAAAGTTCCCTGAAGGCATCCTGAATTCATCTTTTGCCTGTGTGGAAGTCTGACGAAGAAATAAAGGTTTTCAGAAGCCGAGAAGTAGCTCTTAAATGATTTAGGAGTTGTGGACTGCTCGAGCTAGCTCTGATCAGCTCTGAGATGGCTTTTGTCCTTGGTCAGTTTTACCCAAAGGATTTAGTAATGCAGACTGCAAAATCTAGTCTGTACCACAGGCTCCTGCAAAAGGGTTGTTAATGTATCCTGGATGGGAACAGAGGAGCACCTAGAACAGGGGATTTTCTTGCTCTGGTTTATGAATCCTAGAAGTGCTAGTGCAGTTGATGGCATGAAGCTGTTGCTTTCCTGTTGCTCTTACCTGGTGTGAAAGACTCAGCAGGTTTATCCCTGACCGGAGCCAGGCTGTGTGACTTGCCATGCTGCAGGCAGCTTCTTTAGCCTAGGTGCAGGTAGCATGGTTGGTGTTTGAAACATGCATGTGTAAGGAACATGCACGTATCCAGTGTTTGGCGTGAAGCTGAACTGGCTCGAGTGCTTACAAAATGATGTTCTTTTTTGTTAGAGGTTGTCTCAGGAGCTTGTATGAGCTTTGACTCCACTCCTCCAAGATCACCCCCATAGGTGCACGGGGGATTTAGTCATGGGGACCTGGTTTAGTGGGTGATGGTAGGGGGACGGTTGGAGAGATGATCTTGGAGCCCTTTTCCAACCTTAATGATTCTGTGACCTGAAGCCAGTACGTGCTCCTTGCTCTTTGCTGTTTTGGGTCAGCACCTGACTTTGCGTGGATGGCTGTTAGGCAAAATGTTGGAGTACAGCTCAGCTAGACAAAAGTTTTCTTCTAGAGAGAATGCCTTTTGTCACTTATTCAGAGAGGTGTGGGTGGCTCTAAAATGCTGTAGAAGGTACTGTGTATTTGCCTGGAACAGGCACAGTTAGCTTGAAATGCAGTGTCTGACCCTGCCCTCATCGTACCCAGCCCCTTTGTGTCCATCCAAGCAATGCTGATGTATAAGACTCTTCCAGGGCTAATTAACAACAAGGCCAAAATAGTAACGGCAAGGTGGATTAATTGCAATCATCTTTCATACTGTATGGAACCTGCCAGTATAGAGAGCAAAACCAACGTGTCACTTTGTACGGTTCCGTGGAGGATCAGAAGCAAGAGCTGTGTCACCCTATTGAGCAAAGGTGAATTCTCCTACGTGCTCCCCATGCTCCTTATCCTTGGGCAGCCACACTCGTGGCTTCTGGTTAGAAAGACTGACACAAGCAGTGAAAATTGTGCAGTGAGAGATGAAAGGAGTCCACACTAACTCTTCCAATGTCATTGCTTTGCAGATTTTGTGCCTTGGCAAAGCGTCGAGTCGAAGGGATCCCTGGCAGGAAAACCATTATGGTTCCTCCCTCAGAAGAGTACTCCACGCCTCTGCACCGCAAGGTGCCCGAGGACACTGACCCCGAGCTGGTTTTCCTCTGTCGTCACGTCTACGACTTCAGACACGGGCGCATCCTGAAGAACCCGCAGTAGTGCAGCCCTGCAGCGGGACCACGGTGAGGGGCGAGCGGCACCGGAGAGCCGACGGCGGGCTGGCAGCCTGGGACATGCGTGCGCTCGTGGCGACTCACCTCGTGCTGCTTGCAGACGAGAGCGCCCAGCGCTCTTTCCTCGGACTGAACAGCACGCGCAGGAGCAGATCCCTGCGGAGGAAGGCAGCAGTTGAAAGCACAGCACTTCGTTAAAAGCATAAATGAAAATATATACGTATAAAATAAATATATGTATATAGATATAGGTACTTGCATATGTAAATCTATATCTATATATGTATCTAGAGATGCATATATTGGGAGGGGGTTGTAGGGGATAAAAGCCAGTAAGCTGAATCCAGAGCCATCGTTGGTGGGGATGGTGGGAAGGTGCAGGAGGGATGCTGTGGTGCGTTGGATGAATCAAGCTGTGATAGTTCTGTGGTTTTCGTGCCCTGATGTGAAGTGGGAGGACTGAGACCGGTTCCTTGGCAGAGCGCAGGAGTCTCCTCTGTCCCACAGGGAAGAGGGAAGATTTCTGGTGAGCGAGAGCTCCTCCGAAATACAAGAGTTGCTTTTGAAGCTACCTGGACGCAGAGTGGCGTTGTGTCATGCTTGAATTGGTTTTGCTCCATTGGGGGGAAGAGGTAGCCTCCTCCCCCACCTTTTTTTTTCCCCTCCTAATCTCTCTCTTCCCCTCACCTTTTTAAGAGTCGTTCTGCGATTCACCACCCGGACTGAGGCTTGGCAGCCAGGCTAGGAAATCTGCTCCAGCTCAGAGGCAGAGAGGGAGCTGGCAGGATTTACCTCCCAGTGTGGCGTTGCAGAGAGCCGTGTATCTGTCCTAGGTGCCCTTCCCTGAAGGATCACGCATCCCATAAGGCACGCTGCCAGCAGGCATGCATTGCTCTGGAGCTGGGAGCACACAAAGTGGGCTCTGTTGGTGAAAACCACGTTTTCTCCTCTCTTCTGAGTACTGCTCTTGCTCTGATGGCGCAGAGGGCTGTAGCGATAGAAGTGGGTTTACTCTTTCTTCCCAGATTGTTTTTCTGTAATGTCTTTTAACCCCATGTCTTCAGTGTGAAGCTAGACACCTGGGGGGAGAAATGGCAAACACACTCTGAGTGGTTTTTGGCTTTTTTTTCTTAGCCCCCCTTTATGTCACTGTCGTAACCCTGGGTGTCCCACTGAAGCCACCAGCAGAGCTGTCTCAGCGCTGCCTTGCAGCTTCCCCTCATCTCCAAACTCCTCCTGTCATCCGAGCGAGCTCACCAAAGTGGCTTTGTGGCTCCTGAAAGGAACTGAGTACTGGGAAGGGCTTGCATTGACAGATGCAGCCCGCGCCCCGCAAATATTTTTTGCCTCTTGCCTTATGTGTATAGATCCTAGATAGACTTTAGTTTATCTTCAACGCAAGCTGTCGGAATTGATCTTAAAGCAAACCAAAGGACGGTGTAACAGAGTCCGCCGAGTCAGCCTCGCCAAGCTGGGAATCCATGTCGAGATTGCACTAATGTAAAGGACAAGGAGCAACGCTGCGTCGGCCACGTGCCTGCTGGCTGGAGCCGCTCACGTGAGCTAGGGATCTGCATCTTTCTGCTTTTTTGGGGGGCTTCTGAACTCACATTAAATGGTGGAAGTACTGAAACTGCTTTAATGTCATCCTGTCGGTGGAAGTGGCGCTACCTGCACTGCCTGCTGCCCTGGTGGGAACGGCATCGGCTCGCTCCGACGGCTGCGCGCCCGGAAGGAAAACCCCATGGCATTGAATCCATGACGTGGAAATAGCTCGTTAACCAGGAGGTCTCCAGAGATTTGCTCTACATACCAAAGAGGGGAACGTGTCTAGAAGAAGAAGACGTAAGAGATGACAAGAACTGGCACCCACCACGGGGGACAGCAAGGCACACGTCTCCCTGCTGTTGGTGGACGATTCCTGCTCAGTGTTGCAGAAGGTGCTGGAAAAGCCCTGTTGTTCTTGCCACGGGGCAAACACCCTGCTCTAGGACATCTGACCCTAGGTGCATAGGCAAGAATTCACAGGAGAAGCATCTCATTGATACCTCAAGATACTGTTAGTGTCAAAGTAATTGCTCAGATTTCCCCTTAACAATTAGCTTGGGCACTGGTGGTCTCTTGGAAGGACGCAGCTGGGCTGCCCGTGCAGCAGTGAGCTGCTGGGATAGGACTTGGGAGCGCTTCTGGGGCTCTCGGGTGACCGAAAATGCCACGGGGAGGGGGGCGAGGAGGTGTCAGAGAAAGTGTTCCCTGCTGCTGCTGGGCGGGAGGGTGCTGGAGAAGCAGAGCTGCTCCTGCCCATCACGACAGAGGGGATCGTGGCCACCCAGCACACGGGGAACAGAGCAGCTGTGCCCTGCGGCCGTGGTCGCACGGTGCCAGCCGGGGAGGACACGGGGAGCCCTAAACACATGTGCTGGCCTCGGCAGGGACGCTGCTGCCACCCGGCCCGGAGCAGGCAAGCTGCCTGCGGCCGCCTCCCTCTAGCACAAGTGCCATCAGACGCAGGATGCTCCAAGACCCACCTGCCAGGCCAACCCTGAGCATTGCTGCACAGTCAGGGAAGGGTTTGAAACCCAGCCTTGGAAACCACAGTAACTCGATGAAATTCCTTCTTCTGACCCCTCTCCCCCCCTGCTCCCACCTTTGTCCTGGCTCCTTTCCAGGCAGAAGAGAAGTTGCGCTTGCCCTGGGTTTGGAAGGGGCTCTGCTCCGTGTCCAGAGAGGACAAATCCTGACTCTTCTCATGTTAGAACCTGCTTCAGGCCAAGAACATTGTTTGAGATTCACGTGGTTGCTTATGCTGTTGTGCAGACAGCATGTAAATGAATCGAAATGTCTTATCCATAATGAAAATATTTCATGCTTTTTTAATCTATTAGATATGGAAATATTTTTTGAAACTGAAAATGCAGCCGGTAGAATTTAAATTGAAACGTAATACATGTAAAATATATTTTAGTTGATAATTTTGTAAAATGCACTTTTTTTGTGTCTCTTCCCCGGTTTCCCAGATCTGTATTTCAGTGTTTACAGATGGAATGAGAACATTCCCTATACCCTCCTTCTGTGAGAAAGATATATTAGAAGTAATTCTTAAAAAATAAATTTGAAAAATCGTATTGATTTAGAAAACAAAATCGGTGCAACGCTGTTCTTCTCTTTCTTGCCCGAGCTTTTCAGGATGGGTACCTGCGGGGTGCAGGACTTGAAGTGCCTGGAGGGGGCCGATGGGAGAGCGAGTTTTGGTGCTTGGGTCCTTGGGGCTGTCCCTGCAGGAAGGCGTCCCCATCCTGGCTGGGACGCAGCCCCAAAATGAATGACCGGTGAGGCATCGGGTGAAAACGGAGTGAGAGCATGGAGGATTGTCTGGGGGGATGAATTTTTATTTCATTTCCGGTCTGCTCTCAACAGCTGCCGTCATAGGAATAGTTAAGTCTGCCTTTCAGAAGGGGAAGGTGTTAGCGGCAAAGGGCGTCTCCGTAGGCTTGGTGTGTCAGCCCGTGCTTCAGGAGCATTTTGAGATGTTGCTTTGAGAAAAGCATTCCACATGGAGCGTCACCTCTACGAGCCAACAGTCCACTTGGCAGCATTTCTGCCAGCCCAGTAGCATCCCAGCCCCACGGCACCAAACGTGTGCATGCTGAGGACAGGTCCGACAAACCGTATCGCCTCCGTGGACATCCCCAAAAGGCATGAGAGGGATCCCAAGTGGGTGCAAGTGCTGAGGGGAATAAGGTAACCCACCTGAAACCACACAGCGGGGTCAGCACTTCTCTGAGGAGCAGGATCTGCCAGAAAACCTCCGTGCATCCGAACGCAGGTGAGTGCAGGCTGAAGGTGCTAAGCTCGGGTGCTTGCAGTAAGCAGCAGGTCCTGGGAGTAGGGCTGAAATGATTCTGCCCAGGCAGCGATGAGAAGCAGCTCTGCAAGCAAAACGCTGGCAAAAAGCTGCTGCCAGAGCTGCTCACCCCAAAACTGTGACGTTTGGTGTCAGGTTTTGGTGCCCTCTGCAACGAAGCCAGGCTGAGCATCCATGGAGCTCCAGGCGCGGAGCAGTGGGGAGGAGCCGTGATTTAGCTCTTGGCTGGGTGGCTGGCCCTTGGAATGGGTTATTTCTATAAATAATACCGAGTTTTAATTAGAGCTGGACCCTTGCATGCCTGGGAAGGGGGAGAATGAGTTCTGGGAACAAAATGAGCAGGATGAAAAAGCAACGGCTGTTACCGATGCTGAATTAGCTCCTAATTATAGAGAGGGGAGTGAGCGGCGAGCGTGGTTTGTGGCATGAATGCAGATGGGCTGGGCACAGTAACAGCAGCCTTAAAACACTGGGCAGCAGCGCAACGGGGTTTTGCACCTTCTCTTGCCCTGAGGTTGCTTTGAAAGGGAAATTTTGAGATTGCCCTGTTGGTGGGAGCAGGGTATGGATGCACCGAGGTGGGACCACCGCTCCCACCACCTTAAGCAGTGTGCCCTTGCAGCCCTGCCAGCCTCATTAGCCCATTTTCATTAAGTTCCTGGTCTGACATCTTTGTGGGATTAGGGTTTTTTTTGTTTTTGTTTTTTTGCCAGAGGATCTTTGCTTTTTTGATTTCCCTGCCTGTCACCGTTAATGAGGAGCCCTCTTACCATGCTGCTCCTCGTGGGGAGCTGTGGACAGGTTAGGCACAAACCTGGAGGAGTAGACAAAAATGAGAGAATTTGGGCTGAAAAAGGAAAACCTTCTTGATAATGAAGCGCAGTAAACTGTGAATTATCTCCCATGGGGAGATAGGAGCTCATCCTGTGGCATTTAAATTTGCAAGCCAGTGTGGGGTGAGTGGGCGTGATATGCCTGACCCTGTATTTTTGCTAAAGACCCACTTGAAACTTCGAAGTTGTGCTTAATGCGAGTGCCAGGGCTGAAACCCCGAGACATCAGTGGTGTGGTGGCCAAAACGTGCTCTGTGCACACCCCATACCTCTGGACAGCTCCTGCGCTTTGCCAGGCAGTGACGATGTCTCCCAGGGGTCAATTTAACAGAAAACAAAAATAGAGAAAAATTTTCTGTCCCAGCTCTTCGTGCACAGTGAGCTGAAAAGCTGTGATTAACATCGAAGAAAAATGGGTTTATTGTTGAAATTGGCTACCTGCGCCGAGGGCATCCGGCCCTTCTGGAGCTAGCATTGAATGAATTTGGGCTCTTGTGCCCTTACGACAGTGATGAAGGTAACGGGCAGGGGCTCCTTGCAGGTTTCATCTGCCCTGGCTTGCGCATGCAGTGTCCGGAGGTGGGCTGCTGGGGTGATGTTGGCGCTCGGGGCTGCAGCCACCTGCAGGGTGAGGCTTGGCAGTGGGACAAGCGTGCTGGAGGGGCGGGAGGCGTTCAAAAGCCCATCCGGAGGCTGGGGAATTAAAATCCGTGCAGAGGAAGGGGACTGCTCACCCATGGCTCATCGCAGCCTCGGGGTGTTGGTGTGCCTGCTCGCCCCGCGCCTCGGGGCTGTGTTTCAGGGCAGCTCCTTGCCAGGGGAGGCACCGGCTGGGATCTTGGCACGCATTTCTGCAGTCGCTTCCCCACGGGTTTCATCGCCACCTTCCTCCCCACGGAGCAGAAGCGGAGCAGCTCTCGGTGCCTGCTCCGGTTACCGAAGCGTCTTCCCACCTGGAGCAAAAGCCACGGCTGCGTTTAACCGCTGCCTTAACAGCGCTAATTGTCACCGGCTGTAACGGTGCCAAAGCTCACCCCAGCCAAGAGACGGGAGCGATTTCGGCTGTGGTGTTCGCGCGATGGAGCGCTCAGCTAGGTCCTGTGCAAGCGGCTGCCGAGCAACGAGCAGCACCCGGAGCTGCATAAAAACCAAGCTCAGCCTGTATCGTTTGTCCCCGCTGCAGCCCCGTGTCGGGAGCGGAGGCTGAAGCCTTTCCTCGCCCTGCGAAGCTGTTTTTCCAGAAATACCGAGGTGGGTGGTGCTGGAGGGCATCTCCTGCGGGAAGACAGCAGCAGGAAGGTAACATATCCTGTTCAGCCCCGGGGAAAGGAGGCTGCGGGGTGGGGACCAGCTGAACCACGCTGCTCCAGTCTCCTGCAAACCCCAGAAATTCAGCTAAATCTGCCCTTTTTAGGTTAATCTTCCCTGCAATGGCAGCAGGGTGTTCAAACAATGGGTTGAGGGCACACGCGCTGTTTCAGTTACTCTTGTTCTTCCAAACACTGGTCTAAAATGTAGGTTAAGAGCTCTGTGTGCTCCTGGAGGAGATTTTGGGGCAGGCATCCCCCACCAACCCACCTGTAAGTCATCTTTCCTTCCTTGCTGGAAAGCTCCTACGTGTGCTATCGGCGCATTCAACACGGGATGGGGCCATGTGCGTGGCCCCCAGCATGACACAAATCCGCAGCGCCGCTCCGTGCTGATGGAGGTAATTAATCGGAATTTATTGAAATTATCAGAATTAATCGGTAATTTATCGGAAGTGCCGCGATGGCGGTTCTGGATAACACGAGGCCGAGGAGATGTTGTGGGAGCGAGCGTGGCGTTCCCGTCACTTGTTGCTATAGGGATGGGATGGCTTTTCCGCCAGAGCCTCTAGTGAGAGCAGCTAATCCATTTTTAAGTGGAAAGGATATTTAATAAAGGAAATAATTTAAACTGGATTTACACAATACGCCGCGTGGAAGCGCCATTTATTCTGCGGCTTTGTATTTAATTTTTGTATCTCCGTAAACCTCTTCGGAGCGCTCTGTAGAAACAAGCGGCGCTTGGAGTGGGTTCGGCTGCCCAATAATTCTTACAGGAGAACCTATTCAGCAATGCTGAACCACGCCAGCAGCTCGATGAAGATTTTCTGTTCTCCGTGGTGGTCAGGATACTGGAATATGGGCATTAGAAAACAGGCGAACTGTTCTAATGGGAAAAGGTGTTTTTGAAAGGATATTGAGCAAAAGCTTGGCAAAGCAGGGTCAGGAGAACCCAGTTTCAGCAGCAGCCGGCACCTGCATCAGCAAACTTCCTCTGTCGTGCAGGGGAAGCGAGGAGGGAGATTTTTGCCTGTAGCCTGTTGGTTTGTGTTTACCCTACAGGGGAAGCACGCAGTGCGTGATAATCAGCCAGGAGGGGCAGGGTGACACCTGTAGGTGTTATCTGGGCACCGACTGACCCTTGCCCAAAACTAATTCTGTTTTTAGAGGTGCGTGTCACACACCTCGCTGCAGATAGTGCTGTGCTTGTCTGACTTCACAGAAAGGGGAAAAGAAAGCAGCCCCTGTGCAAGCGTCTCTTAAACACCGGCTGGGTTGCTAGAAGCAGTTTTCTTCGTTGCTCCGAGTTTTCTCTGCTCCCGTAAATGACGAGGTTCGCAAGGCGGTGTGCTAGGCAGCAATGGCAGTGCCAGGCCTGTTGAGTGCTTGATGAATGAGATGGTTGTGGAAAACCTGGCGGGGTTTCCCCTTGGGAAGCGGTTTGGGACTGTTCCCGAGGCATTTCTGCTTTCCACAGCGGGGATGTCGTGGTTTGGAAAACATCGAGTGCGCTGGGAAGAGCGGGTAAGAAAACTTTTCTCCTTTCCTCTCCAAAAGGTGAACTCTCCATATTCCTTCGTGCCGTGATTGAGGCTTGCTGGGTTTTCTCCTGTGACATAAACATGCTGATTTTTTTTTATTATTTTTTTTTGATATGTAGATAGATTAATATGTAAAAACCTGTCTATAGCAGCACGTTTTCGAAGCACCGAGCGTCCTTTTGGCAGTGCCTGAACCCGGAGTTTAAAATGCAGGGTGCTGGGTGCAGGAAGGACCACGTGCATGCACCAGCTGTCCCCTGCTACGCCTGGGGCCAAGAATATGAAATTCTCAAAGGGATGAAGCTCTAAATTGCTCAAAATTGAGGGTGACCTCGCAACTAAATGCTTTGCCTCCGTCCCAGGCTGGGATGGGGCGGTGGGGATGTTTCTTCTTTTCCAAGCACAGCTCCCAAATCCTTCCCTTTTGTATTGGAGCTGGAGTGCAGCAAATAAGTAGGGTTGAGTTAATACCACACTGTATAATTACAGTCTATAAAGAGGGAATTATATGGCATGTTAGTGCCATTTATTTTACCGTATTAGCTGCTGTCGTGCACACAAATGAGCACGGTTGGGTTTTGTTCTCGCCTCCCTGCGAGATGAAAGCCGAAACGCCCGCTGTGAATGGATTTCCTAAAGGGAGCAGGGACGCCGGGAGCTGCTCGAATGCCCGGTGCCAGCAACCCCGCAGGCATGTGGGGCTGTAAACACGGATCTGAAAAAGCAGCAGGGCTTGCCTGCAAAGCCAACCCCATTTCCAGAGTCTTCATCCAGCAACAAGAAGAGATGCTCCCGACTTTGATTTTTTTTTTCCTGATATTTGAGAAAGTTGGCTTGCAATTTAAATTTCCTCCTTTGTAAGGGCTTTCATGAGAAATTGTGATCTAAGGAGGATGACTGTGGGCCTGCAGGAGAACAAACAACTTTTGCATGGCCTAAAGGTCACGGTGAGCATGGTGTGGAGGATTAGGGCATCCCAAAGCAAGATGTGGGGCAGAGTGGGGCCGCAGCGCTGAAAGCCTCCTCTGTCCCATGCAAAATGTCCCCAGTGGGCACAGCCCCTGGGATGGACCACTGCAGAGGGAAGGTGCTGTTATATTCTTGTAATAAACCCATGTGGAAAAGGATTTCTTTGTTAAAGGGTCAGACCCCCCCAGTCCTCCATCTTCTAGTGTAAGAATTGCAATGCCTGTGTTAGATTCCTAATAATTTTTTTCTAAAATCTGGGGGAAAAAAATGTGACATTTTTGTTGTTTATAGAAGGGGGAAGACAGTCTCCAGTGCTTTTCTGCAGAAAGACCAATTTCTCCGTGGTAAGGAAGCAAGGGGAAGCAGATTTACTTATTTATTTTATTGCTCTTGACATTTCTTTTAAAATTATCCAGATGGGATGGATGGAGTCCTGGAGTTCTTGCTCGAGTCACTTCTGCTGCTTTGCCTAATTAAAACAGCACATGTTCTCTAACAATTCATTTTTCAGGAGATGAAGCTTTCTCTCTTCTGTTTCCTGCTACCCAGATCCTGAGCTGCCTCCTTAATTTTCTACTCTTGAATGCTCATATCCAAACCCACCTTTATGTTGATACATTTGCAAGGAGAAAACCCGTGTCTGCCAAGCACCTCGAGACATGCACGATGCTCTCAATCACTCCAGCGAGGACCACCCAGCTGTTTTGTGCCCTCTTGAGATGTATTCATCGAGTTCAGCCCAGCTCGCACCATTTCTTGCCCATCCCAATGCTCAGGGGATGTTAATCGCATTGAGGCATACCCTGTTTAATGGAATTGTCTTGGTGAAATAGGTGGGCTTTTGGGGGCTCAGTTGTTTTGCCTTTTCTTTTGATGCAGCTGTCCAGAAGACCACGCTGTTCTCCATCAGGTAACTGCTGCTGCTCTCTGAAGGCTTGGTTGGGATGATGGGTGGTTGCAAGGGAATGGCTGAGTGACTCTTGTGTCCAGGCGCCCTGCCGAGGCAGCGCTCGTTATTTTGGAGTCTTTCAGCCCGGGCTCCATGCAGGTGGCACAACTCCTCCGGCCAACCTTCTCCAGTGCTTGACTGTCCTCTTGAGGACAAGCTCCTTCTTAATTCCAGCTTGAGCCTCTCTTTCTTTTAACTTACACCTAATATTTCTCATCTCCCAGTACCCATCACTATCACTGTCCAGCCTCCCTCTCGAATAAATTTCCTGGGGCAAAGCATCCAGTTTGCAGGCTGTTCCTTGCTCCCGACGCACGAAAAGACATTGCAAATGAAAACAGCTACTCGTTTGACCTCAGCCCTACTTTCTTGCCTTGTGGTAATAATTTCTGGCATCAGAGATGAGATGCTGCAGATTTGGGAGGCGTCAGAGCAGATTCAGTCCTTGCTTTCCTGCCTGTGAAATTAGTTGGCTCACAAAAACATTAGTCATATTCAAGCAGCAAGTACCAAAAACTTGCATGCTGGCAAGCCCCCCTGGGCATGGTGAAGTGTCCTGGGCTTTCACTACATCCATTTTGCTCATTTATCCAGGAAAGAAATTGCTATTTCTTACCCTGACATTTGGTTTTGATTTGTTTTATGAAGGAATGTAAGCAATTTCTTTCCTTTCAGACCCAGAAAAGTGTTATTAGGTGCCATGTAGCATTGCCTTTCCTTAACAGATATTTCTGCCTTTCAACCAAGACTTGGGAGGAAAATATATAATGAAGAAGGAATATTTCCAACCATCTATCAGCCCTGCATCAGTGAGAACAATGCATTTTCACAAGACAGCCAACCCTTCTGACACTTTTTCCCCACTGGAAATAACGTCCTGTCTAGCACGTTTGTAGGAGATCTTTAACGCCCCCCAAAAAAGTCATCTATCGAGGATGTGGCAAAGCATAAGCCCTGCAGCAATTTTCATTTCTAAGGATCAGTCCTGCCGCTGCAGCATCCCTGCCTTGTGTGGCAAGTCGCTCAGTGCTGCTGCTCAAGCAGATCGCTGTGCTGACTCCGAACTTTCCTCGTTATTTAAGTGTGCAAGGCTGGCTGAAGCAGGTAATGAGGCCGGTGGCAATCACTGGAGATGACCTGCAGGACTCGTAACTTCATTACAGCCCCACAAGAGCTGTTTGGGAGCCTCGGGGAACCGCTTGTTGTAAAGAGGAGCAGATATACCTAGAATGAGTTTGGAGACTTTGAGACCCTCTGGCAACGTGAGTTTCATAGCTGCACACATTTAATGTGTGTTCATACTGAAAATTCGATGATAAAGCCACAGCTGACTGCTGATGTTAGTGATGTCTGACGTGTACGCAGCTGGTAGGGATACACAGCCCTGGTATGGAAGGGCTGGGAGAGATTTGAGATTGGCCAGTGGAGGATGAAGAGCAGAAAAAGGGAGTTTTGGTTTCTACTGCTTAAAATTGTATGTTCTCTGCCTGTGAAGGGCTCCTGCACGTTGATCTGCTCTTCTTCAGAAGACCTGGGAGTTGCTGCCCGCGGCCAGTGCCAGGAAAGCTCTGACTCAGAGCTGCTGTTACCGAAATGTCGGCCCCTGCGCTATTTCTGAACTTCCCCTCACCTCTTGCCCAGCTGGAGCAGATCCGAGCGCTGGCATCTATATGGTGCGTATAGCCCCAGTGGCGAATATACAGCCTTGCAGCCTGCCCCACGAATTTACTGTCCTTACAATCCCGGGGACCTGAGTGTGTTCTCTTCCTCCCTCCAGGCATCAGTACACTGGGAAATTGGCAAAGCCAAGGTGGGACAAGCTGCTGTGGCTTCTAATGACCATGTGTGGTGGTGGTTTCCTTGAAAAAAGGAACCAAAACTCCTGAAAAGGCTCAGTTCCGAGGCAATTGCACAGTTATGCACAACAGAGCAGGGAAAAATGGCATAACTCAGCATAAGGTCTTTGCAAGTTCAGCCAGCTGCATATCAATTAATTTGCAGTTGCAAGATAAGCAGATCCTTCAGCGCTACATTTTCCTTGAAAATAGTGATTTCTATTACGAGCAAGATAGACCTAGCCTGTCATAATAATCTCTGAATTATTTAGCATATTCACCCAGCATGTTTGACTTGTTTTAAAAAGACTTTTTTCCTAGAGATAAGAAACTCTGCTTTACATAGAAGCCATTTCACAATCAGCTCACTACCCTTATCCACTTCCTTAAGAGGCTTTATTATACTAAATTACTGGATAATCTATGGACACAAGCCACAACATCAGATCTCTTCTCTTCAAGCTTTGCTTGTTTTGCTTTTTGATCTGTTCGTATTGGTCCAAGAGGCCTTATTTTGCCCACACTTACTTGTCACTGTCCTGTCATGCTGTACTGTGCTTGTTTGGAAAGTTGGCATCAGCTCAAATGGTTGTTCTTCAAACATTTTTTCTTTTTTCCTAAGCTTTTTGTTGGGGCCTCATGTGTTCTTACTTTTTGCAGTTTCTCAGCCCAAAGTAAATATTGGATCCTACCCGAAAGACCAGCAGGGCCTTGGTAGGGCATGTGGCAGTGCTTGTGATGACCATCAGTGTCTGACCTCACGCTGGGCTGGAAGGGACACGTATGTCCTTCAGTCTTTCTCTCCATCTCCTATAGGAATTGATACTTTTTTTATTAAGACCATTTCTGTTAGACAGGGATGAATACTACAGTCTGCTTTAAACCTGAGTGTCACCCTCATAAATGATACTGGGAGACCAGCTCAGTGTAATGCAGTTAAGTATATAAAACAATGCATTATAATGTTGCTTCTCTGCTCATGTGAGTTCGCATTGAGAAAGAAAAAAAAAAAACTAGAGAATTATTCAACACCAGTTGGTTGTTACCTGGGGATGGAAGGAACATGCTCCTAACCCCTTGGTCTGGACAGGCAACGGACTGAAGTTTTCCGTTCCTGCTCTCAGGAATGGTCTTTGCTGGGCTGGCAAGAGCTGTCCTGCTATGGATTGCAATGCCAACCCTGTGATCCTAAGGCAAAAGTAAATGGTGGGGTTTGAAAGCAGCTTGAAGAGTGCTGTGAATTATAAAAATCCTATTTTTATATCCTTCAGAAATGAGTAATTGTGGGGAAGAGGCTGCCATTACACCCCTAGGTAGATGAGGATCACACTGAGATCTGGCAAAGCATCTCTATGAGTATGGCTATGAGGGTTTTCCTTGTTCCATGGTGCTGCATATAGCCATGGGATGCAAACAATTTACTGTGACTTGGTGTGGATGAATGTGTCTCTCTTCTGCACAGGGACTTTAAGATTCCTACAGATGAAAGGTGCAGTTTAAGTGCAGCCATACTTTACCCATATATAGTAACGACAGCTGGATTTGGTTAATCCATTGGGCATGCTGTAAAGCCTGCCTGTTTTCCCAGGCACTCACAGTGGGGGTGGATTGAGAAGGTTGCTCTGTGCAGAGTTGTAAGTGCTGCTGGTATTGGGGACAAACAGTGCTGTGGGCTGCATGTGCTGTCTGAGTTACAGGAGACACGGATTTTTACGGTGTCTGTGAGATGTCGCTTTTTAAATGTGAAAAAGCAAAGGAACAGACTCTTAAATTTTACATTTGAGTCAGTACAACTTATTTCAGGCAGTGCTGAAGGTAGTTTCTTAACACAATGCTCTACATGCTCTGGCAAGATCCAGTGATAACATCACTGGCTAGTCATTATGCACTAGTCTGGGCTAGGATGACAACTACTGCAGAAATACTTACCTGAAGTGGAGAAACAAGCATCAAAGTTTGTCTAGAGTGCACCATGAAGTCAGCAGATCAATTAGGTGAAACAGCATGTCTGCAAGCCTCTTCCTTCCCAAACTCACAGTTTACAATTAGGATCAGCAAGAAGCTCACAGATGCAGTCATCAGCGGGCCTTCTGTTCCCATGTGCATCTTATGCGTGGTTCCTGTAATTGTAGCGGAGCCAGAATACATATCTAGTTGGCCAAAATGAGGGTCAGTTGCCTTTAGTTATTTGGAATAAAGTGACAAAGGTAAACAGGTAGAGTTTGAAAGCATCCTGAAAAGGGCTGTCAATTATTACAAAATCCTCCTTGATATATCTGTAAGAAAGAACTAAATTCCATCTCTTGTGCTTTGCAGTACAAGCTTTATAGGCAACTCACAGCAGCCTAAACTTAGGGTTTCTTAGTGACATTTTATGTTCGAAATGTATCTTCTCTGAAGAAATGGATCTCTGAAATATATTCCAGTAGTTCTGCACATTCTGAACATGGTGCTTCTTTTAACTGTTTGAAGATCAAGTTTATTACCATGCAGAGTGAGCATTAGGCACATTCAGTATAACTAGTTAATATTTTTTTTCAGTGACATGGGCTTTAGTCTTGCAAACAAACAACACAGCACCACAAATCCTGTATTTTCTTAGCTATGTTGTTTCTATAGAGACTTTGCATCCTACCAAAGACCTGTGCTATTAAGACCAATCCTTAAATCAAAGTTTCCTTGCATACCTAGGAGGAAAAAATGAACTGACTGACATCATGGGCAGTCTCCGACTTCTAGCAGTCTGGAATATATATTCAGAACTCATTGGTTACCATATGTAACTACTCTAGGCCTATAGATATCACAAGTGAATAGAAACAAAGGAGGGCAAGCGGTGCTAGGCTAGTATGCCTTCTAAGAAATAAAAATTTCCCTTGTTTGTTTTGGAAATAGTATTAGTGCCTTTACCAGTGTTTACTGTAATCAATCTTCTTCTCTAAGATGCAGGCTTTCCAAGTAGGTCTGATTCTCATCTCATACGTTGGCACACCTTCAGTTTACTCTGGTATTGAGATCAAGATCAGATCCTCAGACCTGCCCTCTGAAATCATATCAGAAATCTGGTAATGCTACAGATTGTGCAGATTTTCAGCTGTGCTGCTGATCACAGTGTAGAATATTCAGTATCTTCCTAAAACTAATGCTGTATTTACATCAAAATAAAACTGTAAAATGTAAAATAATCTAGCTTCAGGCTCTTGCACTTCACTACAAATACTTTGTCTGTCTTGGCTGACAAAACACTCTTGGCTTTTGATCAAAGAAAACTAAGCTGTTTTCTTTTGATGTTAAGAAAGCTTTTGACAGAGTCCCTGGAAGACTAGTTAAGAAGCACAAACCCTGTGGTATGCTCTGAAAGTGCAATGAAGAAAAATATGCTGAACAATGCAAGTATGGCATGATTTCTGCTCCAGAAAGAGCTCTATTTAGAAATTGCATCCTTATGTCTAGTTTAGCATTTACCTGCTGTTCAGGCTGCCTACCTGGCTCCAACTACAAGCCTCTGGTTACAGCTTGTTGCTGCTCTTAGGGTTTGCTTTAGGCGGAGGTGGTGTGAGGAGAACTTCAGCTCGAGTCATTCAGACAATCTAAAGAGCAAGGCTTGGGGGAAATACCTATATATTTAGAAATATTTTTCTTTGCCTTCCAGGTGGTGGCACAGCTGTCCTTGGCTTAGACTCCCCTCTGTGCACAGCGCCCAAGAAGCTGCAGAGAGCTCGCAAGGTAATTTAAATCACTTTCTCTTCCACTTCCAATGCTGAAACCGTGCAATAAAATGTTAACGGGTTAAACAAAACATGTCATAACTAATTAATAGTAGTCTGTCTTAATGAAGTATTGGGGAAAATGCAGATTATAGCTGTCTAATTAAAGCCTGTATCATGCTGCAGAATGACTAAATACAAGCGTGGAAGCACTGGGAGTCAAAAGGTGCAGCTTCAGACTCGGTGTGTTTAAAACCCACTCTTTGCAACTCAGTTATTGTTACAGGAGCAAGAAGTGTGTGTGCAGGTGGGGTCTGGGTGCAGAAAACGCAGCACTGAAGCACTGAAGCCTCCTCTGGGCTACGAGCACCCTTCAAACCTGTCCTGTAATCCGGAACCAAGGCCGGGGATGGTTTATTTTCTTAAATGTAATACTTATTGTGGGGAGAGGAGAACGTGGCATGTTCGTTCACCCTAATAACTGCGCCTGCCCTGAGTGACTGAGGAACGCGGCGGGAGCTGCAGCCCTGACTGGAAACGCGGCGGCAGGCGGCTCCGGGCTCCCTTCCCTCACGGAGACGCCTGAAGGGGCCGAGGGACACCCTCCGAAGCTCCCTTCCCACTCCCCCGTGACGGAGAGAAGAAGGCAGGCACTGAGAGAAGGGGAAACGATGAGCGCGGGGCGGGGACGCCGCGAAATGGCCGCCGCCTCCGCCGGCCCCCTGCCCGCCCCGCGCGGCCGTCACTGCCGGCGGCTGCCCCGCCTCACCCCCTTCCCCGGTGCCGGCGGCCGGGAGCCGGCATCCAACTCCCCCCTTACCCGGGCATGAGGCTCGGAGGCTGAGGCGGCGTTGGCCCGGCTCTTTCGAGGCCATGTTCCCCCGGTCCCCCTTCTCCGGGGAGTTGAGGCGGGCGCCCGCCTCGGCCTGCAGCCGGTCCCGTTTGCGGGCCGGCGGCACGGTGCTGCTGCCCTCCATGTTGATGTTCGGCGTGATCCTGGCCTCCAGCGGGCTGCTGCTGATGATCGAGAAGGGCATCCTGGCCGAGGTGAAGCCGCCCCCGCTGCACCCTCCGGCGGGGGAGCTCGTCCGGAGGGTGGGTGGCAGGGAGGTCCCTGGCGACCTCGACCGTGAGGTGCTGCGGGACATCCGCAACCGCACCATCCGCTCGGTCTGCGGGCAGCGGGCCATGCCCCACAGCGTCTGGGAGCTGCCGGCCGGCCAGCGGCGGACAGTGCTCCGTCACCTCCTGGTCAGCGACAAGTACCGCTTTCTGTACTGCTACGTCCCCAAGGTGGCCTGCTCCAACTGGAAGCGCATCCTGAAGGTGCTGGATGGAGCGCTGGAGAGCGTCGACGTCAAGCTCAAGATGGACCACAAGAGCGACCTGGTGTTCCTGGGGGACATGAAGCCGGACGAGATCAACTACCGCCTGAAGAACTATTACAAGTTCATCTTTGTGCGAAACCCCGCGGAGAGGCTGCTGTCGGCCTACAGGAATAAGTTTGGGGAGATCAAGGAGTACCAGCTGAAGTACGGGGTGGAGATTGTCAGGAGGTACCGAAAAAACGGGGGCAAGTCAGCAGGCGACGACGTGACCTTCTCCGAGTTTCTCCGCTACCTGCTGGATGAGGATGTGGAAAAGATGAACGAGCACTGGATGCCCATCTACAACCTGTGCCAGCCCTGCGCCGTCAGGTACGACTTCATCGGCTCCTATGAGCGGCTGAACGAGGACGCAAACCATGTCCTTGAGAAAGTTCAGGCACCTTCCTTTATCCGCTTCCCAGAAAGGCAGTCGTGGTACAAGCCCGTGACAGCAGAAACACTCCATTACTACCTATGCAACACCCAACAAAAGCTGATAAAAGAGCTGCTACCAAAATATATCCTGGATTTCTCCCTCTTTGCCTATCCCCTTCCAAACATAACCAGCGAATTCTGTAGGCAATGAGTTTTTTGTTTCAGGATCTGGCAGAAATTCTGCCTACGCTGGCAAGGATTTGCTAAGACGGCCATTGCTACAAATAATGTGTTGCTGCAGGGCCTGTGAAACACTCTTCTATGCATAATTTCCTAATTTTATACTTTTAAAACACTCTTTATATAATTTTATATATTGCCTTTTCTACTAAGAATACTTTTTGTATTGTTCCAATTTTAATGTGTACATATGCCGCTGACTCGAGCACAATAGCTTTTGTAAATCTATTTTGCTTCAAATTCTTTTTATGGCACGGCATGGAAATCTTTTGTAAGGAAGTCAAGAAAATTGATATATTTTAAATATTCTTCCTCCTTTTTTTGTGTTTACTACTACATAGTGTGCGGCTGACTCACAATCATAACTTAAAATAGTGGTTGATGCGCTGAAAGTTAGCGCTGTTAAAACTGGTCTCAGGTTAGACTAGAGGTAGTTCTTCAAGTATGAATAGAAAAATAGTCCTTTAAAATACGGCTTTATTTCTTCTTTATTTTCTCATCTATAGATGGTGGTTAAGCGAGGCTGTTTTTTTTGTTGTTTTTTTTTTTTTTTTCCTGTGACAGCAGTAGTATTTGTATTTTTTCTTTTAATTACTAATAATTGAAACAAAACTAGTGATAATAAAAAGAGTGTGACATGATATGAAAATGCAAGTTATTTACCCAGCATAACATTATCAGATGCAGCATCAAGCCCTAACAATTTGCTCTTCTCTTTCTCTTTAAGCTAAAGATCTGATAAGATCAAAAGCCATCATGGCTGTTATGACAGAAAAAAAAAAAAATCCAAAATGTGCATGCTCACAGCCTCAGTGGGTACCTGTGTGTCCACATGCATTGCAAACCACCATGGACAAACACTTTCTCCAGCCACATTTCGAACAATTGGAGGATTAGTTCTTTTCTGATGTGCACACCATTTTTGTAGCTTTTTGTATTTAATTATGACTGTTAAATTGTAAAAGTTTGGGACATAATGTACAGTGCTGTTTTGGGGGCTGTGTCCTCCTTTTTAATAAAATTTTTATATGAACGACTCTATTGCTTTGTGCTTTTCCTTCGATGTTAATGTTTATTTGAATTCTTGTGAGAGGCCTTCTTCCCCTTATGCTAAGCGTTAAAAGTAGGACAAATAGGCAATTCCTGCCTGGAATAATTTCTGTTATAAGTGTCAGAGCAGTGGTAACCAGTGGAGAAGGAAATGCATCCAAGCCGAACAGCAAAACAGTTGGACGACGCAGGCAATTGGATAAAAAGCAGCAGTCAGCAGCAAAATAGGCACCTAATTGCAGTGGTGTTGATACAAAGCAGCGCAGATGGATTACAGATACAAAAGGGACTTGGTGGTTTCCTGGGATTAATCTCAAGAAAGTGACAGAAAAAAAAATAAGTTTTTCTCTCTCTCTCTCTCTTCTTTTTTTTTTCTTTTTTTTTGATAAGATTTCCAAAATTGTCTGGAAGAAGGGCATGGAGCCCCATTCAACTGAACTCAAGGTGGAGGGATGGAAAATCCTGCCTAGGGCATAGCCTTAAATGACAATAGATTCACTGCATCTATGAACGCACACGGTGAAATTGCCGCCTCCTTCTGCTCAAGTCAATAGCAGGGCAGTTTGAGTTTACTGAGCTCAGTGATTTTTACTTCTGATGGGATCAGGGTTGTGTATGAGAGCAATGAGTGCTACGCTCATGGGCTTCAGCTCCTGGCTTCATCCTTACTTCTGCATCCTGTGCCTTTCAAAAAATGGGTTAGAAACGGGCTTTGCTCTCTTTGTGCCAGGTCTGTGTGGCTAAAACTCTTGCCTGCCCCTGGTGATTTTGGTGATGGTGCAGGAATATTTGGGGCCCAGCACTGGAAACAGCTGATTCATCTGGATCTGCCTTGTTCTCCAGCCAAACACACCAGATATCAGCTGGGAATCAGATTTTATTTTGTTTTGTGATACAGATGCCAGTGATGGGATGGTCTGTGTTTTAATTAAATCTTCTTAATTAATCTTAATCTAAACCTTCAGGTCTTTCTAACTGGGAATAAGCTGGTTAGACTTTACTGTCTTTGTGTCAATGAGGCTGAGGGAATGTTTCCTACTTGTTCAGAAACTGGGTTTTTATTAAATGCTTATTTCTCAGAAATTTGAAAAGTTTGTGCTGCCTGTTTATCTGCTGCACCTTCTGTTCTCCACATTAATTTTTTAGTCTCTTGTCCCCTTAATCTCATTTACTGCACACAGACGGATTTTGCTTTTCATGGATTCTGCACTTACTTGCTCACTGGATGTCACTGATTGCCTTTTTCTCTCTAAATAAAAGCAGACAGCCTTTTCCCAGTTCCTTGTACCCTTCTTTAAGGAAGGCTTGAACGTGAGCAAAACCCACAAAACCTCATAGCTTGAGCAAAAATTTGTCCTATACCTGGCAAAGTGTGGAAAAGTCTTCCGAAAAGCCATGGCAGGGGGGGATTTTGTCGTTTGCCTCTACACCCCATTCCTCTTCCTCGGTCAGGGTCACGTCTTTGCTTTTCTTATCTGTCTTTGATTTTCTTACCTCGCTGTGGCAAGTCAGCCACTTGTAAGCTGGTGAATGCAAGTATGAAAAATCAATTGGGTTCCCATTAGTGATACTTCATTTTATCCGTGGCTAAAAATACAATTTCCTGAGAAACCTTTCAGCTGAGTAGGAAGGGAGGAAAAAGGAAAAGAAACTCATCTCTTATCAGCTCTATTATTTCTTTTAGTCAAGTGTTTCTCTGGCATGGAATAAATCCGGAGCAAATTCCAGAGCTGACATTGTCTACTGGAGGTAAGAGACATGGAGCGGGATCCAGCCCTCCTCCTGGGGACCTGGGGAAACTGAAAGCAGAGAGAAGGACTTCAGAGCAGCTCAGGTACGCACTGGGAGGAGGTAATCATGAAGTTAGAAGCTGTCTTGGTTTGATCAAACCGTATTTAACACTTCTCCTTTCTGATCTATTCCAGTTTGGCAGCTCCTTTTCCACTTTTCCATCTCCATTCTTGCAGTCACCAAGCAGAATAAAAAGATGATCTGTTCTCCTTTGGTTTATTATTTATGAAGCCTCGACACTAGATGGGATGCCCCAAGCTTCCCCAGCTGAACAGCTGAAGGTTTTAGCACTGGGGTGTTGGCACTGCATTTTTCTCTGTTGCTTTTCCTAACTTCATGTCAAAATCATCGCCCGGACCATGCCACTCTCATGTTTTCTCTACAGAAACATGCAAGGATACCTGGAGACACTCCGGTAGCTTAATTCCATCTAATTATATGGAGACCTTCTGACAATGTCCCTCTAGATTACTACAGTGAGATTTTATTTTAATTTGCCATTAATCCCTTCTTACGTTAAAAGAAGGTTACCTTAAAAAAGAAGCATTTTGTGTTCTCAGTTTTTTCCATTTGTGCGTGCTGGTTTATTCTTCCTTCCCTGGTGACTCTTGGACCTACCGATTTCTACCAAATCTAAGAAAAGAATATGTTGTACTGATCCTTTCATCTCTTGCAGCTCCCGTGGTTGTAGTTGGGGGGGGCTACAGAAAGGAGTCGAGTGCTTTACCCCCATGTGAGTGCTGGTCATGACCCAGCCCTAACGCTTCTCTTTCCCCCAAATCAATGCCTGTACGACATCCAGAGCTCCCTGTGGCATGGAGTGATGCTTTTTGCACAGAGGAATACTTCCAGAGTGTTTTATGAGGATTTAATTGATCATGTAAGAAATGCAATGATCAGAGAAGGCAACAGATGAAGAGCCTGATGAAGAGCAGGGAAAACTCGTTTTTTTAAGGTCAAGTTCCCGTGGTTTGTGCTAACAGATACCTACTTCATGCCATGGTTTGTTAGCAGACATAGTTATGCTTGGTGCATGTTTGGTCCTGGACTGCTTGCTAGCAACAGTTGTGTCTGATTCCTGCCTGGGATACATTTATATATTTTATTAAATCTATATATCCCTCATAATACATATATATATATAATGATGTGGGATTTTGTGCTGGAGAGAGGGCAAGGGCATAAAATCTCTTTCTCTTTCTCTCTCTCTCTCTCTCTCTCTCTCTCTCTCTCTCTCTTCTCTTCTCTTCTCTTCTCTTCTCTTCTCTTCTCTTCTCTTCTCTTCTCTTCTCTTCTCTTCTCTTCTCTTCTCTTCTCTTCTCTTCTCTTCTCTTCTCTTCTCTTCTCTTCTCTTCTCTTCTCTTCTCTCTTTTTCCTCAGGGATTTACTGATCCAGTATCAGAAGCTAAATGTCCATCAGTGCTCAGTGTGTCATCTTCCACACAGTCCTGCGTGCTCGTGTCTTTCCAGTTCGCTGGCATCTCTTTTAGCCGAAAGCATGAAATCACGAAGAATTCCCTGTTCACACAGGCAAGTGTTTGTGCTGTGCTAATTTCTACGGTCTCTCTCTCCACGTTAGGAATTCATTATGGTCAAGATGGTGTGTCTATGTACATGCCTAAACCAGCATCATGTTCCCTGCACAAAGAACTAAAAATAGGTAACTGCAACCTGCCGTTATGATTTTGTTGTATCAGTTTGCTGGGTTATTTCTCATAGCTCGTGCTACACTTGAGACAGATTCACTCGCTCGTGGACCAGGTCTGATTTAGGTGATCCTCCTGTGAAATGAGACTCGTGCATCCAGTTGCTTCATGGAAGAAGACCTTGGTTTCTGCAGCGGTGTGAGCATGGCAGCTCTGAGTGCTCACAGAAGGAACGACCGTGGGCACATGGTGAGAAGGTCCCTGCTTGCCAGGGGTTAACCAGCTGAGAGGTGTGGAAAATCCATCCCTGCTCTGTGTTGTCTTGTTTAAATCATAACAGCGTGTCAGCGAGCCAACATCTTAAATAATTTCCATATTGCACCGGGACTACAGGAATGGGAATAAGCGAGCCATTTGAGTTTAGCATGCAGGGCTGCTGGTTTGTTTTCCCCCTTGGAGAAGGGAGCAGGACAGGTCACGATCCCTTATTGTTTCAAAAAATCGTTTTACGTATTGCCTCATTTACCAATTCCAATGTTAGCAGGTCTGGAAAGCCTCATCTCAGCATACCTAACACCCGAGGGGCTGGCTGTTGGCAGTGCGATGCGAGGACTGTTCGTTGAAGCTCGGGGATTTCACACCAGGCAGAAGAAACCGCTTGGACCCGAACAACTCGGGAGGGAGCATCAGCATCACAGAGCCAGTGCTGGTGACAAGGAGCACTCCCTGAGCTGGCATTTGGCATCTGCAGCCTGGGCCCTCTGAATTTCTAAAGCAGGTTCATTGCAGCCAGCCACTCGTGGAAAGAACAGGGTTTTAAGCATGGTCCCTCTGGGCTCCACAGCTGAGCTCTGGTGCGTGCGTCAGATTTTTTCCTCTTTCCTGTGGGCTTTTTCCTATTGCTTTTGCAGAAATAAATAACTTCCTTGCCAGGCACTGGTGCTGAAGTAAGTGCATTAACGCTGCCAGTCGCCTCGCTGGCTGCTAGCCATAACCCCGTATCTAACGGGAATAAAGCTCTCCGGAGCACGGCGGGAGCAAGCAGCACTGCGGACGCTTGTTTCGATGTCTGCACAAGGTGTAAAACCAGTTTTGCTTCTCCTCCTCTTTGTTTCAAACCTTTTATATTATTATTTTTTTATGGGGGAGAATCTCTGCAGACAGTTCCTCTTGCTTTTAGGTGGGATTTCTTTTTTTCTTGCGGGAGTGCGATCATCCTCAGGAGGTTTCTTTCATTTTGAAAATTCTGAAAGAAAATGTATTTAACGGGCCGTTGTGTATAATGAGTATAATGAGGCCAAGATTTACTGATGGAGGCAGTACTCTGCACATACCCCTCGGGGTTCATCCATAGTGCTTACAGTCACGTGTCTTACTTCTGAGGGTCCAAGCTATATTGAAAGAGCCCCTATAATCTGATTCCCTACGCGAATATCGAGGACTCCCACCTGTACCCTCGTGAGGGAATTTTTGCCTGTGGTTTTAGAGGAGCTTGTTCGGTTGCACACGGTTTGGTAGCAGAGAGCAGAGCTCAGGTCAAACAGAGCGGGGTCATTTTCTGAAGTTTTTGGTTCCAGCTTCATGAGAAGGGTTCTTCTGATGAGATTTTTGCTTTTGGGATGCTGCTGAACAGAGCAGAGCAAAGCTCCTTGGATCAAAATCTAGCCCAAACCTCATAGCCAGTGACTGGGAGGTAAACAGAGCTGGTAAAATCTTTTGCAAACGTTGACTTTAAGGCACTACAAAAATACAACAAGCTATTAAAACAAAACTGTAGCCTTACCTTTTTCTGGTTCATGCCAATTCCAGTGTGAATACCAGCATTGCATTGTCCGGAGTGTAACTGCCCTTTCTTCTGCTTTCTTTCTGCAGGTGGATGCTAGAATTTTATTGCAGGTCTGCTTTTAGGTGCAAGGCGTAGTGTCTGTGTGCAACAGCAAGCTGAAAAATCTGCAGAAAACCACAGTGGGTTTTTTGTTGGTTGGTTCATTTTTCTTTTCTGCATCTCAGGAATAACTTCAACAGTGATGCTTCCGTGCTGTCTGTGAGAATGCACCCAAAATGGCTGGTCATGTGTCCAGGGGATCTTGAAAAGCCCCTGTCCAGGGGCTCTCGAAAAGAGGTAAACACCCCTGCCTGATTTTTTCCTTAACCCACACAGAGCATGCCCTGCCTTGCCCTCTTGCAATGCGAGGCCAGATGGTGGCAAAACAGCTACAGATAAAAGCAATGAATTCACAAGGTGCTGACGTGGACTTCATACTGTCTTGAAAGCCATGCGTCTTTCCTGTTTAGCCTTTGCTAAGATCAAGGTGCTTGGGGAAAAAAATAAAAAATAAAAATAAAAAATGGATGTGGGTTTGAAAACTCAACTGGATTTTTCCAAAACGAGTGCCCTGTGAGACAGGGGTTTCCTTGCAGCGTGGTGTACACACACACACACACGCCCCAGCAGCCGCTTGAGTCATGGAAGGGTTTATTCAGCAAAGGAAAAAAAAGCACTTCATCCAGTGAAAACATCGCAGAGGCTTTTACAGCCCTTTTGTGGGTAACGATAGCAGCAAAGGTTTGCCAAGGCAGCGGGGCTCTGCCAGCCCCACAAAACTCCCAGAAAAGGACAGCGAAGCCATTGTTGAAAAGCATTATGAAAGGTTGTGGGTAAAGGTGGGATATTCAAAGCTGTCCTTTTTTTTTTTCAGCTGCCAGCCCCGCTTGCTTGTCCCCTCCTCACCAGTGAGGAGGCTGCCTCCAGTCCCAGCTCTGTCCTAGGTTTTGTTGGGAGACAACAAGAACGCAGCTTCTGCTAAAGGAGGTGGACACAACGGGATGCTGCTGGCTCTAGGCTGCTGCAAGAGTAAGTGGCAATGAAAAAAAGTGAATGCACAAGCACAAAATGCTTCTTGTTTAGTTTGCTACTTTTCCTAATGAACAACCATTTTATTTTGACAGAAGGTTGGCTTTGATGTTATCATCTTTTGGAAGAAATACCCATCTTACTGTAGGAAGCAGGGCAAAGCTGCTTTGGGTGAGACCTTTGGGGACAGCGATGAGGCCAATGGGATCCTTTAGATTTGCAGGGGGTTTACAGGACTCCAGTTAGCAAAGGAGCCAGGTATGGGCTGCTGTCCCCATATTCCAGCAAGGAGCTAGGGAAGGCAGGACGGCAAATCTGCACAAGATATTTATAATTTACCAGCAGTAAAAAGCTCGTGCTAGGCAGAAGCAGTTGTTAAAAAATAATAATAATAAAAAAAATCCAGTCCAAGCCCTGACTAAAGCTGGTTTCCATGGAAATAATGGAAGTTGCATCATCTTCACACCTTGCTGGCCACACAATTTCCATGGGAGCCCGTGGGTCCCCAGGTGAGGAGAAACTGGCTCAGAGCCGGAACAGCAATGGGCTCAGAGAGCTCTGATATGTTTAATCTTGGCAATTGGCCCTTTGGCCGAAAGCCACCGCAAATGGAGGTATCTGAAACATCAGAACTGTGTGGAAGGGCGTTGAACAAGCCTCGTCTGATCTCCCTCTGTCTTTAGCTCCACTGACTTCAGCAGAATCACCCTAAGGTGCAGATTTATTCCAGATTTATTCCAGATTTAAAAGGCTTGAATCAGTTCGTTCATTCAAAAGCCGCCCTGATCAGGTTAATGAAAAATCTGCCCAACAACATTTTCATTCTTTGAGAAGTTATTTGAAGCAGTTGGAAAGGACAGTTTCGTGGCTAAAACTCTTGCTTGCTGCTGCTCAGTGCCCATCCATTGAGTTTGGTGGTAGACTAAACAATGAGGTGTTGCCCTTGCTTTCTCATTGAGTCAGAGCAATGCTAAAAATTAGCAAAGAGGATACCAAAATGTTTATCTTGTTTCTGGGAGTGACTATCCAAGCAAATCATGCATGCTGAAATCATTGTGAGTGCAAGGATTTCCAAGAGCAGCCACGGGATGCTCAGGATTTGTGCCTTAGAGGGAGCTTGGTCTTCTGCAGGTTGGCAGCAGAAAAGAAATTCATCCTTGTTTCAGTCGAGGTGTGAATTTGGGATGCAACAGGGATGTAGCTCTCAGACCAGAACTCAGAGAACTGCATTTTAATCTGAAAGCTTCCGTCATTCAAAAGCAACATATTTACATCAGTGCTGGCTTGGGCTGCAAGCATCAGGTTACGGCATCCAGGAAAACTGGGAATGTGCCATTGCCAAGCACACAGAGAAGAGTTGGGTAAGTAACATGCTTACGGATCATTTTACTATATCAGCTCTCAAAAATGTGACTTTGGGGGGAAAAAGATAATACGTGGTGCTGCTGCTCCCTTTTAACTTCATGCACAAGGAATTAGAGGGTTTGGCTTTGCTGCAGGCTGTGGTCAGGCTTCGAGCAGCATGCCTCTACCTGCAATGTTTAGTTGTTGGAAGGGTTGCACCTTTTCATGGCCTTGTGAATGCAAAGAACGGAAAAAAAAAGAAAAAGAAAAAAAAAAAAAAAGCTCTTTCATCTTCTATGGTGTTCCTGAAGGTGGAGAGGGAACAGGAATCGGGGCTCCGGTCATAATGGAAAATGCAGAGTGGCATGAAGCCATGCCTCTCCTTGATGCCAGAAGGAAGACATTAACAATGTCCCCATGGAGAAGAAGGAAAGGAGAGGTGCTGAGGTCTGAGAGAGAAAACTGTGCCCTGGTAGTGCCATGGAGAGAAGTGAGGATTCACACTGTGTGCAGACTTCCTATATACTCCCAGTATATGGGAGTATAGGAAACTGTATAGGTATATAGGAAGCATTAAACTGCTTTTTTGGCCATCTGCGAATGGAATAGCAAGCTCACAGCAAGAAAGGGAGGGTGGTAGGTTTTTTGTTTGTTTGTTTGCTGTTTTTTTTAAATTCCCACAGTTAAAATCATGCCCGCTGTTCCTTGCAGCTCGTTTTGATGGCCTGCTGGCCATCATTGATCAACATTTGGGTATCAGCGGCCAAACGAGGCAATTAGGAAAGAGCAGGAGTGTAAAAGCTGCAACTTTCTCCCGGCCACGAATAGTAGCAGGCAGCTGATGGAGAAAGGTCTTGCTTCCCAGCGAACGAGGTCTGAAGAGGTTGCTCTTAATTATCTTCTTGCTCCCAGCAGGAGAGATCAGTGCAGCCCCATGTGCAATGCTCGTTTAGGAAGAATCGCATCGACTCCTGCAAGGCCCTTAGTGAAGGGGTTTTAATCAAGGCTGGAAGGGGACTTCGGAGATCCGGCATCGTGCAGGTCAGGCTTGAGGGGTCCCAGGGGCAGGTCTGATTCAGCTCTTCAGAAAACACAGTGATTTCTTTCCAATTCTTCAGACGAAAAAGAAATAGAAACGTATTTAAACAACCAAACTTCCACTGATCCTCTTGAAATGAAGCTGGACTGAAGGGACTTCTGCCGGACGGACACCTCTGTGGCTGTCCACCACGTGGTTGCTTTGCTGGCACCGTCTGCAGCTTGTCCTCGCTGAGGACCCGCTCCCTCAAAGAGCTTGTCCACATGGCCTCAGGGCAGATTTTGGCTAAGAGCTCCGCTGATGGATGAGCATCACGATCGGGCTGATTTGTAAGAAAACAAGACAGACTTTAGCAGCTGCTCGCTTCGGCAGATACGCCTCTGGCATGCACACATGGAATGGATTTGGGAGGAAAGATGTCATTTTTGTGACCCCGCTTTCCTGAATGCAGTCCTGGCTTTGCAGACAAAATAAGCGCCGTGGCAGGGTCCCCAGGCACGGCTCCAGCCCAAAGCTGCAAGTTAGCACAGATCTGCTCTCTCTCAACGGGATTTACCCATCACCTTCCACTTCCTAGCAGGAGTCACCGCCAGCAGTGCAGTGAAGGAGGACGTGTCGATGCAGCCTTCTCTCAAAGGCAGACTGAAAAAGCGGTAAGAGAAAACACACATCTAGAACCAGAGGAGAGGGAGGACAGCATCGTGCTAAAAATCCACTTCCCTGCTCATTGGCATCCTGCCGCTGGACAGCCCCCAGGTTTTCTGCCAGTTGGGTGTGAAAAAAAGTAGGTGGGTTTCTTGGGGATGCTGCCGTCGTGCTCCCAGCACCCAGGGTGCCCAGCGTTACTGCCCAGGGGTTTTGTAGGTTTTCCCCAGGAAGCATTTTGTAGGGCAACCCCATGTGAGGAGTGAGACAGGCTCTGCCAACCTCCTTAACCCCTGGGTTTTCTCATCTCCTTACTACCTGTTAGAAAAATAGACAGGATGGGGATTTTTTCCATCCCTCCAAACTTTCCTGGTGCTGACAGCGCGTGCTTTATGTTAGAGCCCCATTCAGCAAATCGCTTCCGTATGCAACCATGGCGTCACAGGCTATTAAAAAGAATAATAGAGAAGCAACCGTGGGAAAAGGGCTGTAATATTTTCGACTCTCCTGGTGAGATTGCAACTCGGATGAGTGATGAGCCAGGCAGTAGTGAGCCATGAGCAGTGCCCTCATTCTCCTTCTCATTGTATAGGCACATCCCTGCCTGTAGGCAGGTTTTTTAATGGTTTAATCCCGGGGTGTTCTGCAGCACCAAACAGCTCTTTTCTCCTTTCTCATTGCAATGTGGATGTGTGGCAACCCTGAGATCACCATCACGAATGTGAACAGCTGCTCAGCACAGGGTAACTCCAATCCACAGCTCCCAGACGCTGCATTTCTCCCCAAAATCAAGCCCATAAATCACTGCAGCTCGATCCCAGCATGTCTGTCCGCTGCTGTTGGATTTCTGTGTTTCATCATCGGCTGCTGGCAAGCACCTCCTGCACGGTCACTTTGCTGAAGTCTCAGCCAAAAATTTCCGTTTACCCTTAAGCTACACACTGGGTCTGCAGAGCTTACAGGGCAGCTGGACCCGATAGATCTGGAAAGCTGGAGCAGCACCCGAAGTTTTCACAAAGAGTTTTCCTAGAGCTTGAGCAGAAATTTAAGGCAGCCCGTGGTATTTCAGCTATAAATCAGGTCTGTGCCAGTGAGGCTGCAGAAAGGCACGGGATGATGACACCCAGCATTTGTGCGTGTGTTTTGACTGCAGCCTGGTGAGAAAAATAAATAATAATAACAAAAAAAGAATCAATGCGTATACCAGGAAAAGTATTTGGCAACTAAAGCAAAACACTGCTTGGAGCTATTTGCATCTGACTAAGCATGGGTTTCAAACACACACAAGCAGACCCAGTGCTCGTAAAGCTTGGCAGCTTTTAGGAAAAAAAAAAAAAAAAAAAAAGAGAGATTTGTGCACAGAAGGGTGATATCTGCCCATGCACTAGAGGCAGCTGTTTGTCCTGGTAGAGATTCCAGGGTGTGAGAAATGGAAAAAAAAGATCAGCCTGCCTATGTCATGCTATTGTATGTCATCTGTGCAAAAAGCCCTGGTTAAAAGCATGCTAAGGGTCCCCCAGGTGGCATTTTTGGCTTGTAGTGGATGCAAATGGCTGTAGCTGGTTAAGTACAGTGCGTACTGGATGGCAAGTTTCCAGACCCCCCAGAACAGGCATATATTGGGATCCCTCTTCTTTTTTGCTTCTCTTTTCCTGTTTTATCTCTTGCAAAATTATCCTTTGCCTCTCCACTGGCTGGAGTCAAAGCCAACCATCAGGCTCAAGAGCTGCGAGTTGGTGAGGGGCTTTGGGGAAAAAACAGGCAGTTCCTGTCCTTAGCAGTGCCTGTCTGGGAAAACCCAGAAAGCCATGGGTATTTGGTTAATAGTTTGTTGTTGTTACTGTTTGTCAAGAGTGGGATTTCTTTTTATTTCCTCTCATTTTAAGCCTACGACAGTAAGAGCCGAGCTGCCCATCCACCTTCTCCATGCCATGCCTTCTCCATGCCTTACAGCAAAGGTCCCGGACTGCGAGATACAAAGCACGTCGATGGACCTGAGTTGCTTCCCGCTTCGAGTATGCATACCTTCAAAATCATTTTCTGTACCTCAGCCAGCACCCAGAGAGCCCAGGATCTCCAGGCCAGGCTCTTTTAAGGAAAAAAAAAAAAATCAGTTAATGTTTGTAGATGGCATATATCAGAGTAGCATCCCAGTAAATGCTATCAGCAAGTGGTTTCTGGGTCCTTTCACCCATGCAGAGACCAGACCCTCACCCCTGAGATGGTGATCCCTGGAGGGGTTTATCCAGAGAAACAGGGCAAAAAAAATGGCATTTTTGCAGTTGGAAGCTCAGTTTGAAGAAATTTTTGTGTTGTTCCTGTGGCATTTTAATCTCTCATGCAAACAAGTCCTGCTCTTCTTGTTGCAGCCGAAAGGGTCCGTGATGGATGGGGTGTCTGGGACTCAAAGGAAGTTGTTAGTGGGATTGGTAACCAAAACTGAAATCCCATGTCATCGCATATGCAGCTTTGTTGTACCCGACCTCCTCTCCGTCTCTTCTGCAAAAAGAAAAAAAAGGAAATCTTCTGCATTTGCCTGTAAAGCTGTGTGAGTTGGCTTCCTTTTCTCCTGGGTGGAAAAAAAAAAAAAAAAAAAAAAAAGGCCAAAAAAAAAAAAGCACCTTTGTTTTTTATAACTTCCAAAGAGCCTTTTCCTGCCAGCCCAAAACACAGAATTAGAGATGAGAGATTGTATTTTCCCTTCACTTTTAGCACAGCTTGGTGTGATTTCGCTTGCGGAGCCTGAGCCAAGAAGCCGGGGGAATTTGCTTTGTACCTCCCTAAAGTGCCAGCCTGAGCCGTGAAACCTCGCTGTGCAGCAGGAGCGAACCAAAGCAAAACAGCAGCACCGTGCTGATTCACCTTCCTCCTCCGTGCAAAAATTCTTTGAAATGGGAAATAACGGGGCGCTTTGGCGCTGAATCACCTCCTTCTCCTCCTCTGGAAGTGCCAGGGCTGTGTTTCCCCCCAGTCAAACACATGGGGGCTGGAGGCTTGGAAATGTGCTTGCAGGATCATATTTATTGCTATTTCTCTGTTGTGTACGATCAGGTAAGGAGGAAATTTTGGAAAATAGGAATATGCTAAAAAGAGCAGCAACACAAACACCCCCCATGACAACTTTTCTGAAACTGTGACTGATGCTTAATAGTTGTTTCTTTTTTTTAAGATGTCAGAATTATAAATTGAAAAGTAAAGCATAAATGGCTAAATAGTATGGCAGGCATGGGCCCTGCTTTTCTGACAGCAAAGGAGCAGAACTGAGGTAATCCAGGCCCATTTGCAAAACAGCAGCTCAACCCACGGAAAGGGCTGGGTAGGTGAAAAATGTTGAACAAAAGTTTGAAATATAAAACATGAAAATACAGTAAATGCACTTAAACATCTGGATCCTCGTGCTCCTCACTCAGAAAGCTTCCAGGTGCTCACTGGCAAGTCCAAGTGGGTCCTAAGCTGATGAGAGCCCCGCCAGGAGCAAGCCTGGCCTGGGAGAAAATAAAGTTTTTCTGCCTTAGCAGAGGTTGCAGGGAGGCACTTTGGGGCTGCGGGGCTTCCAGCAAGCCTCCTGCCATAGTGAGCAGCACTAAAAATAATAATAATAATAAAGCAATAGCAAGAGGTAGCCCTGCCTCTTATTTTAATGAATCTTTTGGGGTGTTTTTGCTGCTGCTGGGGAGATGCAGTGTGCCCCCCCCGGCCCCGTGTGGGGCTGTGAAGCCGTGGTGGCAGGGCGTGACAGTTCCCACGTCCTCTTGGTCTTGAAATTCGTCACCCAACGGCTTTCTGCTGCCCTTTGTGCCAATGCAGTTCCTCCTGCTGTCGCTGCAGCAGCTCTCACACAGCAAAGCGACCTCCCAGACTTTTAAATTGCAGCTAAACTTTTCGTTTTTTACCAACAAAAAACAAACTGGAGACAAACACTCCTGCATCGGGATATGAAGTCCTTTGCCCTAAAACCATTTTGCACCATGCTCAGCATGAGCTGGGGAGCTGCACAGCCCAGGGGTTGCTTTTTCCCCCTCTTAAAGCTCCAATTTCTCAGCATTAATGTGGCCTCCCCCTGACTCTGCAATATTGGAGCTGCCCGGTGGAGTTTCCTATTCCAGAGGCTTTCCCGGCGGCAAATCCTTTCTCTCCCATCCCTCCTCCTTTCCCCTTTGCCGGTGATGATGGTTAAAGGCATTGGGATGTGAATAAAGGGAGGAGACGGGGCTGCTGGTGGGAACACGAGACGGAGAGCAGCAGTGGGATCATCCCCTGAAATAAAACTTGCAGGGGAAGTGAGAGAGGAAACCGGGGATATTTTAAGGCTGTTGTCTGCTCGGAAACACCCTGCTGCCATCCCCTGCGGGCCTGGAGGATTTGGACCACATGAGATTGTGTGTAATTAGTGCCTCCTTGCGTTCTGGTTATTAGCTCGGGTAATTTTGAGCCGTCTTGAGGCTGTAGGTGAATGCTTAAAGCACCTCGCTACTGGTCACAAATATGCTTCACGTGCAATGGATCCAGGTACCAAAAACATTCTGCATCCAGCCCCCGCTGCTGTTTCCAAAAAATTTGCCACATGTTTCACTGGGGTCACTTCTTACCGGGTCTCCTACATGCCTTCCTGGGATTGCTTTCAGTTTCGTCAAGTCACTGCTCGTTTTATCAGGGCTGCCTTGGGTTTTACTGCAATCGCTGCGTGTTTTGATGGGGTGCTTGCATGTCTTATCAGAATTATTGCGTATTTTGCCAAAGCCACTGCACATTTTACCAGGCCACTGCCTGTTTTGCTGGGATCACTGCATATTTTGCTGGGGTTGTTGCATGTTTTACTGGGACTGCTGCACGTTTTGTATCTTTTACCAGCTTGCTTGGAAGGATCACACCATGCTTTGCCAGAGCCATTGCTTACTTCATCAGGATTTTTGCACATTTTTTTAGAATCACTGAACGTTTTACTGGGCTTGCTCCATACTTTACCAGCCTGCTGCATGCCCTGCCAGGTTTGCTGAGTGTTTTAGCTGCAGGTATTTCCATAGCTACTGGATTTTTTACCACGCCACTGCACGTTTTGCCAAATCGCTGTGCTTTTCCCAAGCCGTTTCCCGCGGATGCTGCGCACACCATCCCAACCTCCTCCCTGACCCCCCGGTGCCCCGATCTGCAAATGTGTTTAAAACAAACCCGAATCCCCCCCGCAGCCTCCGAATTGCTGAACGTGAGGCTGTGCTATCACATTATTTTTTCCCAGCGTTCGCGGAGCGCCGTGGCCCCGGCGGGGGGGCTCTGCCAGCTGCTCCCTCCCGAACATGCAGCCCCGGAGGGCTCGACAACATTTCCCAGCCCACAGGGATTGCTGGCAGGAAGCAATCTGGCAAACAACATGTTTAGAGGAGACTGATGTCTCGGAGCCGCTGAACCATTTAATTGCCAATAAATACAGCCCACATGTAAATAATTACGGAGACCCGGAAAACTCTGTCGTCTTCTCTGAATGGAAGGAGCTGGAAGCCTGAAAACTCCCCGCGGCAAGTAGATGAATGAAGATTTCTTGTTAATATGTGAGCAACGAGCATCAGGAAGCCTGCCTGGGTATCTGCTGGTGTCGCTTTTGTAGAGTGATGGTCCCTGCTGGGGTGAGAAGGGTGAGGTTGTGCCCATGGATGCATTTGTGGGAATAAATCTTCAAAATTCATCCTTTTCCACCCATGGCCAGGTCATGCTTTTTCCAGGCTCTTGTTAAATCCCATCAGGATTATTGCAATACCCTTTTTTTCGTATTTATTGGGATAAATGTATCTCAGCCCCAGACTTTGGACATTTGTAAGCATCGTGTGCACACTGCCAACAAATACAGCTGCCTTTTTCCTCCTTTTTCAGGACAGTTAAGAAAAGCACTACCGGTGCTGGGCGGCTGGTGAGCTGACACCACCGCTTGTCACGTCCACGCTGCTCTTGCATTGATCTCATCCATCTTTTAGTTACTCTTAAATCTGACCTGTTTGGGCTGGCTGCAAGGAAGCAAGCTGGACTTTGACAGCTCTGGGGCTCAATTCTTTTTCCTTGTCTGTATGTGTCAGGATGGGACCGTGACTATTGCCCCTAGTTTGTACCAGGATCACTTGTGTTACCATCCTTTAACCAGCAGCTTGTGCATCCCAGGGGGATCTCCATCCCCTAAGGTAACTCTGGAGGGTGCTTTCGTCAAACTTGACCTCTTTTCCCATGAGCTCGCCCTATCCAGCAAGACAGCTGTGCCCGTGCATCTCCACCATGGGGACGTCCTTGCTCCGGCCTCGTTCCTCCTCGCTGCTTGCTCTGGAGGTCTGCTGGGGACGGGGAACTATTCCTTACCAAACAGGGATGGATGTCACCGAATTCTGGGTGGTTACAAGAGACAGGGACACCTGAAAGGGCCCTCCGAAGTCTTCAACAACAGAAGAAATAGGGACTCCAGAGCACATCTGGACAGGTTTGGATGCACAGAGCTGAGCTGAGGCCACTTCCAGCTGCGTATTTGAAAGCTCAGAGCCAAGCACCTATGCCAGAAAGGCCAAATTTTGGAGAGGGGAATTGCAGGATAGTGCATTTATCATGGCGTAGCCACAGCAGAGCGCTCGGGGCTCTGGCAACCCCCTGCACCTGTCTGTGTTTTGCATGCTGAGGTTACCCCAACGCCCTTGGTGGACAAGGAGGGGTGGCATCAGAAAGGGACCGCAAATTCCCATTTCCACCTCGGAAGGAGCCACGTCAGTCCAGCAATTTGGCGTTTCCCCAGGGTTTAGGGGTTCCTATAGCAACAGAGCGCCGCTCGTGGCAGCTCTTCCCTTTCTGACAATAAAAGAGCGCTCACGCTCATTTTCTGAAATTAGTGCCAGTCACCCTGCACATTGTGGTGCCGCTTGCGTGTTGTCAACATGGTTATACTAATCAGCAGCCAGTACATCAGCTGAAGCAAACCAGAGGCTGAAACGATTACCCCCTGTCTGGGGCCACAGCTGTAGGTTGAGTGGAGCAGGATCTGTCCCCAAAACGTTACTGCCAGGTGTAGCAAACCAGGGCATGAAGCATGACCCCATCTCTGCTGCGATAAATGCCCAGGGCTTCCGTATCACCCCCCCCAAAAAAAAGTTCATTTTTGAAATGCAATGCAAGTGATGCTTGAGTTGTGGGTTTCTTTAGGGGAATGCTCCCAGCCCTGCTCCATCCTTGGCTTGTGGCTGAGCCCCGGGTGGTCGTACCCAGATGGGAGTGCTTTGGGTGATGGGGCTGGGTGGTTTGGGGAATGGTACAAGGCTCTCACCACCAGCTCAGGAAAAAATGAAGAACTAAGTATGGTAAATGCCAGCTTTTACTCTGAGAGAGGATTTGGTAACTGTGGAAAAAAAATAAGGAGCTTCTCACCGTCTGCTAGGGGAGCTGAATGAAGGGTAAGCTAACTGAATGAAAGGTAAACCAGGGTTTAAGAAATCTTCATTAATTTGCCACAGCAAGACCTTGCTGTGCTTAAAGGAATTAAAATGTGAGCTCTCGGAATCATCCTGCGATGAGCTAAGGAAGAGGAGATATCGGGGGAGCACATAATGGGATGGAAACAAGTCCGTCCGTAAATCACGTTAAATAATTTGCTGCTGCTGAAGGATTTGGCAGGTCATGGAGTGGTAACGTCCACGTGGAGACGTTACGGTTGTCTGATCCAAATGGATCCAGGATATTTCCCCGCCTCCCTTTCGGTGTTGTGGAGGGCAAATGGGATTCAGATGGCCTAAGCTGAGCAATAAAACAAATGGTGATGTTTGGCAGCGTGCATGGACCAGGTGCCCACTGAAAACTGCCACCTGCCGAGCCACCAGCAGTGTTTTCAGCTTCAGCCCTCAGAGGGCTTATCATCACAGGCTCATAGCTTTGAGTTAAACACATTTAAATTTGAGTTAAGCAAAATAATTATCCCAGCTTTTTGGAAATCAGGCTTTTAATCCCCGGCAGAAGCAGCAGGGGTGGGCAGGAGCAGGCTGGAGGAAGTCCACACGGAAAGGCAGCAGAAAAAGTTCAAGGAACAGAAATGGACTATTTTATATATCACTTTATATGCTATAAAACAAAGGTGAGTGTTTGGCTGCTGTGACACCAGGTAAGTGTTTTGCCTGAAAATGATAGGTTGAGCTTTATGGATGGGTAAAAATGGGCTGAGGTCCCAGAGCTGTAACGGGACCCAAGGTGCTTCCAAAAACGGTGGGATGCCGAGCTCAAGCTCTGCATAGACAACAGGAGTTTTTGGTAGAAAACAACTTTTAATGAAAATGTTCTGGCTAGCTCTGTGGGCGACACTCCTTTCCTCAGACAGGGGCTTGCCAGGAGAAACCCTGGTGCTTTCTGGAGCCCAGGGGTGCCCAGGAACATTGGGAGACACCAGGAGCACTTTGCACACCGTGAGTGCCACAAAGCACTTTTTTGCTGTAATTCCCTTCTTGCAGAAATGCCAAGTTCATCATTTCTAGCTAGCTGCCACTGAACTATTGGGTAGTATTGCACCAGCAGGTCAGCAGGACGGTGTGCAAAGTTAAAGCAAACGTGGTGTGCTTGGAGCAGTAACTTCCAGGGGCTGAGCTAAATGTTGAGGGCTCCCCTACTCAAGAAAGCCAGGCTGCTCCTGGTGGGCTCAATGTGCATTGTGTGCATATGCTGTTTATCAAAAAGCCTTTTATCCTTTTATTTATTTATTTATTAACTGTGAAATGCTTTTTTTTTTTTTTTAAATAGGTATTCACAAAGCTAAGTGTTACCAGAGCTCAAATTAGGTTTTTTTTTTCTTTTTTTTTTTTTTTTTCACATTAGCTACCCCTGTACCACCAGCTTTCATTCCTAAAAATGCCTTTGTGGCAATCAAACCTCCTAATGTAGTCAGAATAGTACTGGAGGAACAGCTTTAAAAGGGACCTGCTGCTTGAAAGGATGGTTTTGAAAGAAAGTGTGGGTAAGAGCAGCTCCGACTGGGAGCTTTCCAAAATACCCAGCGGGACTGGAGACGGATCGGGCCACCCAACAAGCTGGAAGCACTGATGCTCACGCAGTGCGGAATACCCTCGCGATGCTAAAAAATCCTTCTGATGGCAGCACGAGCAGTGAAACCACAGTGCTAGCATGGGTCTGAGGATACCCCAGCAGTTTTTACCCGGCCACTGGCTCCGCAGGAGCCATGGCAAACACCACAGCGAGAGTGACTCAGCCACGATAGTTAACAAATAATGAAATAAGGAGCACATAATAACTGCTTGTTTTGCTCGGTCCTCAGAGCACAATGCAAAACTCTTAGTGATAAATGTAAATAGCAGTGCTTAATGGGCAGGGATCTGCAATCTTACCTCTCGGCCACCCAGCTGCGAGCAGTTGTTGCAGCCCGTGCTTTCAGGGTTGTTACCTCCTGCCAAAAATAGACTTGCCAATGGTTTGCATTAGGTCCTCTGGGCAGAAGACAGCAGAAGGTGATGTGGTGAAAACCTCTCCCTGCTGCTCTGCCCCGTTATCTGTTCGACTTCCAAATGAGGAGAAATGGGAGATTTTTTGCCTGCGTCAGATTGGTTTCAGACCCATGGGGTGAGCCAGGAGGGAAAAAAGCCCTCCTCCATCCCTTTTCTCTGGTGGATGCTTTGGCCACACTCTTCTTTCTCCAGTGGCCTCACGCCCCAGAGCCCCGCACACCGTCTTCCCAGCCCTGGCCATGCAGCTGAGTCTTGCAGGAAGAAATCTGAGGAAATAACTGCTTCTCCGAATTATTTAAAGTCCGTCTTTCTGGTTCCTCATTAGGTCAATCGCCCTCTGCCTGCTTCCTACAGCATCCCCTCGGCCAAAGCTCCTCTTTCCTGGGCTTCCCCATCTCCTACCAGGCTTCACCTAAGCACTACCAGTCACCAGCCAACTCCATCCTCTGGTCCTTCCGTCCATCATCTGGAGCACAGGAGACACACACAGCTCTCCTTGCTCAGAAAAAGATGCTTTACAAAGCCATAGCCATATTTTAAGCTCTTATTTTCACACCCCAAGGCCATTTGGGATGGTCTTGTAGTGCAAGCTTTTAGACTGGGCCTTTTTGCTATAGCCCGTCACCGTTTGGCTGTCCTGGAGCAAGCCTTTGTTCAGACCTCTGCTTTTTGGAGCTGAGCGGAGATTTTGTCAAATATCCCCTCTCTAGGGTCTGTCCAACTTGTTCTGGAGGTGGCTGGACCTTCTCTTCCTGAGCTCCTCCTGAGCTCCTAGAAATGCTCAGATCCCTTCAGCTGAGCCCTGGCAGCTCTCTTCTCTCTGCAGCAGAGCCATTAGCCTGCTATTACACCAGGGAGGGATAAAATACTTATTCCAGCTCCTGAAAATGTTAAGGCTTCAGCGTGAAGCCTTTTTGTCTGTCGAACAGTACAAATCACATGGAAATGCAAAAGCTGATAGCCATGTTTCTTTCTGCAGTTTCTGACAGAAGATTAATAAATCCAGTTTTTACTTCTTGATGAAGACTGGGCTCATTGACCACCCTGGGTGATGCTGGATTTGGTGCACCTGATTTCTTACCATCGCTTGGAGGTCTCCCTGGGCTAGAAAAGCAGGAAGAACTGGTTGTTGAGGTTTGTATGTGCTTGCAGTCGGTCATTGATGAACTACACCGTGTGTTGCCTGTACCAGTTTGTCTAGGTCCCCTTTCCTCCTTAGCCTCAAGCTCCCAATTTCTTCTGCAGCTTTTCTGGGACATTGGGTACCGGTGGGAGCTGCTGTGATGGTTTCATTCATCAGGACTTCAGAAGCAGCGTTGCCTTCTCGTAGCTCACCCTGTCAATACAAGATGCTGAAAATACATCACTGATAATAATTGATGGGAAAAGATGAAGTTTGAGATAGGTAAAGGAGGTGTGTTAGCAGCAATCTGCTAAGCACATCACTTGGTCTGCAAAAGTTGTTTCTTGTAATCCAGCAGTGACCTAGGGGATGGGGAGCTGGACTATGCTTGCTATTTAACACACATTTCAGGAATTCCTAGCTCGGTGGTCCCCAAAGGAAAAGTGACCCCAAGCAGTGGCAGCAAAAAGGAGGAAAATTGCTGATGTAGTGCTGGTCGAGAGGGCTCATCTCTCTGCATCCCTGCTCTGCAGCTCAACAACATCTGCTTAAATGCTTCTTAATAACCCAAGAGAGCTGCCTGGAGGGGACAACCCAGGTGGGTAGGAGATGCCAGCCCAGCTGTGTGCGTTTCGGGGCCCAGCCTCCTGCCCAGCAGCATTCCCCAGGCTGCTGGTGCAGAAGGCAGCCTGCGTGCAGCCTGACCCAGCCGGCATCCTGCACCAAAATGAATGACTCATTTATTTTATTTATTATTTTTTTTTCTCCCCCGGGCTAAATGACTTCTTATTTCTGTAGAAGCGGGAGCACTCAGGTCTGCCAAGTCCCACAGGCTCCAGCAGGGAGCAAATTGCTGGAAGAGGAGCTTGACAGCCTGAAAGAGCTCAACACCAATTTGGCTGATGATGTCAGCTAAGCAGAAATGGGGCCAGCTGGCTCCTTTAGGGGCGATCTGCTGGAAACTCTGGCACTTTCACTGCCTGAGCCTCTCGCTTAGGACCCTCTCAACCAAAGACTGTAAAGGGAAGCAAACTGTTATCATTTATATACGGCTCTTCCCTCTTTACCTCTGCTAGACAGGGAAAAAGGGCTCCTAGAAGCACAAGCCCGTGGCTGAGGAGTGAGCATCCTGGCTAGTTCTGCCGGTGGGGTGAAGGCAGGACCTGGGGCTGTGACCTCCCTTGGTCAGGATGAAGACGTGCAAGGCCACGAATGTTTCTTTCTGGCAGAGCAAAATGATTCTTTCAATCCCAAATGATGAGGGAACAGCCCTCCTCGTTGGTAGAGCCCCAGCAGGAAGTCCTCACTGCCAAGATGGACCCTTTCCTGGACCTCTGCTGTCTGTGGGCTCCTTGGGGCTCTCCATGGCCCTGCTGCTGTCCCAGTCAAGGCATAATGACCAGTGAGGCCTGCCAAAACCATACGTGCCTCCCAAAAATGTAGGAGGAAGACCCACTTTTGAACCTGCTGACTGTCCTGGGGGACACCAGCAAGTGGCTGGGACCAGACCACTGCTAATTAAGGTCAACCACATGCATCCTCGCATAAACAACATGCGCAGGTGATCCATTTTTAGAAAGAAGCCATTAATACTTATTTCTGCAGTAATTGCTCACCTCAGCTATTTCCAGGGGCTACAAAAAGGGGTCTGACAGCACCGTGCTAACCTGGATGATGGTTTGAGCCAGAACAAAGCCTGGTCTGCTCATGTCTGGGACGAGGCTCTTGTGGAAACTCTTCACCTCTATCATCTGATCATCCTGCAGCAATTCCTGTCTCTGTAATAGCTTAATGTAGCAGGGATGGGTTTATTTTTATTTTCTGAAATTGGTGTAAGAGAGGCAAAAGCAAGGGGGCACCTCGTCGGCCCTCCCACTTCCCCTCCCACTCCTCCATCACAAACTGCTTCTCCTTCAAGCTGAACCATTTGGTCATTTCGGCCATCAGAATTCTCCATTTATTTCTGCTGAGCCCTGGGAAAGCACCAGCCACCAAGGAACACCACTAGGGCACCTCCATCACCCCAAAACACGCTTACCCTGCTTCGGCTGCCCCATCACCTCGCTGTTTTGGTGTCCAGGGGAATGTTAAAGCCCTACTCCGTGTCTTCTGACCCTTTTCCACCTGGCTACCATGCCGTTCCCCCGCTGCAGTAACAGAAAATGGCCAAAGGTAAATAGCGGCCACCAAGAAGAGCATTTCCAAAGAGCATGACATTAAGTGTGTAAATTTGCTGCCTGGCACGTAGCCGGGGAAGTCTGGCCACAATCTCTGGGCCTCCTCAGGGGAACCTTTGCACAGGAGCTATTTTTGCACCACTCATTGCTCATGTCTAATAAGAAAGCCAAGCTTGAGCTCATAACTACAATAATTCTTTAATTTAAGACAACAGCTAAACAAACAGACATCAGAGAAGAAAGCTTGGGCAGGAAGTGGAGGGATAAGCATGTCTTTATCTCAGTCTGGTTGCGAACACCCTCCTGCAGACACTGGTTTTGAACCAAACTCCATGGGAAGAAGAGGAGTGATATTTAAACCTGGGCTCCAAAATGTCCAAATTCCCCCCTCTGCTCTCCAGACCTGCTCCCTCGTTTCTTAATTTCTATGTTATCTATAACCTCCTGTGGACAAGAGCTCTCTCATTCCCTCCTGATAGGTCTACATGAATTTCCCTTTTGCTGCTGTTTAAAAATGCTTTTGGATTTCAAAATATTTGAGTGGGTTTGTGAATAAAGAGACCCCTATGGAAGGTGAATGGGACAAGAACGGCTTATCTACAAGGGAAAAAAAAATCATTACTGAGCTGCAGTAACTGTTGTTTGTTTGTTTGTTTGTTTTACCCAGAAGACATGAAAATAAGCCTGTATGTATGTGTTGCAAAGCTACCTTGTTAGCTGAGACCAAGACTTTTAAAAAGAAAGATGGGCACAGTTTGTACAGACGATGAAATTTCCATGTACAACCAAGTTGTTTGAAACGTGAGAGCTGTTTTGCAAGACCTGCCAAGGAAGTCAGAAATGAAGGGATCCCAGGCTAGATTTGTAATTTTATTCATAACTAACCAGGGAACAATAATAAGAAAACAAATGAACATTTCCTAAGCATTTTCCAGCCAAGTTCTTCCACGACCCCAGTTCAGCAGAGGGGGTTCTCTTTTAGTGGCTGTCAGCTGCAATTGCACTCATCACTGATGACATCAAGGCAGAACAAACACAGCAAGGTAAAACTAGTGGAAAATTACCAGGCTAATTTTGTTTGCTGTGCCTGATTGGAAGACAAAGGAGGAAATTTCCAAGAGGCGATTCAGTACACATGTAAAAAAATATCAGCAATCCTTCATGTACATTCATAACTAATGCTACGTCTCAATTTATTCTGAAAGGAAGGATGAAGGATGTCATCATTTGCTGCTGCGGGAGAAAACTGAATGGTAATCAAATAATGGCAGTAGTACCTTGCATGTATGTAAGCTCTTTCAAATGATAATCTTTCAAGTGCTTTGTAAAGAACAAACAAATATTATCTTTCTCTTAGAGCTACAGATATCTAAACAGACTGAGGCTGAATGACCTGGGCCCTTGTTAAATCCCTCTGTAGATTTGTCCCTAATATTTTCCCCTTTGGAGATCTCTGATAAGAACTTGGTGGTGTTATCCTTCGATTTAAGAAAGTTTTGCACCTTTCCTAACAGCCCAAAGCTGAGACAGCTGAGAAATGGGTGGGCTTGGGGAGGCTGCAGAGGATGCGTGGTTGTTTTCCCTGCTGGACATGGAGACAGCCCTGCCCAAAGGTGATGCTGGGGGCTGCGCTGGAGGAAAATACTTGTGTTGTGTGATGGTGGTCCTTGGAGGCGCCCTCAAACAACTCGGTCTGGGAAGCATCAGCATCCTGATGGTGGTGGAAGGAGCCACCGTGCCACCAGGGATGGAGGGATGTTGGGGGACAGGCACGGGGAACAAGAACTGGCCAGCTCAAAATAGGCAGGCTAAAGCCACATGCCTGGAGTATCAAAATCACTGATTATAATCAATTTAAGGAGGATCATATGAGCAAAGGCACATGGCAATCCATGTAAACACGGTATTACCAGTTTCCAAGTCACCAACAACTCAAAGCAAGTGGTCTCAGATGTTCCTGGGACGTATTCCAGCAGATGGGAGAGCTGTAAACTGCCAACTCTCACCAGAGAAGAGAATAATCAGGTCTGTAAATACCTGTCTGTAATATGACGGGAAGGACTGTGAGGGTTGCAGTCCAAGGAGCATTTGTTAGAGGTCCCATGCTGCCAGCATAGAAATGTCTTGGGGTTAACAGAGAACAATTTCATAAATCAAAAATATTTTCCTCGGCTGAAAAGCGGATCATCTTGTATCTCATCTTGACAGTTAGAAAAGGATTAATCTCAGAGCTGGAAATTAATTGTAGCTCAGATATGTGCAGCCAAAAACTGATTGGACAACTGAAATGTGCAAAGACCCCAACCCAGGCGTCTTTATCAGTTTTAACAAATCATCTGATAAAACATTTAAGCAACATGAGAATGATTGCAGATGGCTGATGATGAATCTTCATCCTGGAGGTCATATCCGACATTCAAGACTTTCATACTAATAAAAATAAAAAATAAAAATAAAAAATAAAAATAAAATAAAATAAAAATAAAAATGTTAACTGTCTAGATTTTGGGTAGTTTAGTATCTCTTTAGCTTATGGCAACAGGCTGTCACAAGGCTATTTGTGGGTTGCAGTTGAGATCAAGAGCAATGCTAAGCTGGCAAGATCACTGGGTTATCAACCATATTTTAGGTGACAAGAGAGTATGTGTGGAGAAAATAAGCTTAAGCAAAATATTCAACAAAAGACTTAATAATGGAAGATGGTTCAACAAAGTCGCCCCTTTTATAGCTGCCAGTTCCTGGTAGAACAAGCTAAGAGGATCCTGTTGAGGAAAGCTCCACAGAGTCAGCCTTCAAACATATTTTATCACTGATTTGTCTAATTTACTTTCATTAAGCGAGCAAATTGTGTTCTTCTTTATATATCCAGTTTCTTTGAATCAGAGACTGTGGTTCCTGAATTTGTGGAGTGGTTCTGAATTTATTCTCAGAAGACACGCGGGTTTTAGCTCACACTTGCAAAACAGTATTTTCCCATTTCCTGCACGTAATTTGGGGAGATGAGCAAAACAACTCAAGGGGGGAAACACGGGGGTGGGGATTTACTCTCCTGGCATTTGAGAATGACAAATTCTAGTCAAGCATGAAAATATGGACAGGGAAACCTTTTATTCTTTGTAGATCAGTTCCCCAAAATTGATTTTTTTTAATGGTCTTGGAGACATGACTTATTTCAGATTATAGGAATATATAAAAGAGGCTGAGAAGGAGAGAGAGGAAGAAATCACAGAGGCAACCCTGCTTTGGGCCACCATGATGGATGGTGGGGATCCTCTTTCAAAGCTGCCCGTTAGTGCCTCTGAGACCCAGCTGGGGAAAAAAAAAAAGGAGAAAAAAAAAGGAGACAAGAGGAGTTAATTAGGGCAATTCAAGGGGTTTTAATTAAGGGTGAGGTAATAGAGCTTGTGATGAGAGGAAATTAAGAAAGAAAAAATCGACAGTGGATAACAGCTTCTGATTTCCTATGGTGCTATTGGTTTGAGGGAGGACTAACAGCCTAAGGCAAGTAGTAAAAATGCCATCCTTTTAGGTCAATTAAAGCTAAGTTGGACAAAACAGTAGGAAATGCAGATGAATTCAGGGCGGGGGGCGGGGGGGGAGAGGGGTTAGGATCCTGCCCCCATTCGCTCAATTTTTGAGACTTGGAGATAGGTACAGACCTAAATTTTGTCTGTTTACAGCTATAAAACAGAGAATCTGCCAACTCTGCCCATTTAGTAAATGCCTCTAATACAACCTTGATTTTGGAAGAGGCTTGATTTGGCTTGGAATCTGCAGGGATTTTCATCAGTTGGTGAAAATAAGCAAAAAGGACCAGGGTCCTGCGGAAGAAGGACCTCTTTGTTTTATTTGTCTTCTCTTGGGTAAAAAGTGGAATGTTCTTTCTTTCCTTCTGTCTGTCTGTCTTTCTTCACGTAAAGAATCTGAAAGGAATTGACCTTCACTTCTCAGCATCCTTTGGGAAGAAATGGGCTTGCATCTCAGGTCACATCCTCATCCCGTGAGTATGATGGTGCATAGAACAGCAAACCTTGTATGGTCTCCCAAAGACAAAAAAAATTGATTCTTCAGTACTCTTGAGCATGTGGGGATGGACTGGCACCCCTTCAGGGGACACCATGGGTGCGGAGGTGAGCTTCACATCACAGCAGGTACTCATGGACCACAAGAGGTTTTTTAACCCCTAGATCTTCATTGAGACCTTGGGCAGAGCAAGCCTGTGCCATAAACCCACACATGGCCCCAAAGCATTTTTCCCCGCTCACACAAACCCATCGCTGTAGGAAATCCCTCTGTTCCCTTAACACCCTCCTCCTGGGATTTTGCAGGTCTTTTCCCATTGCAAGATCAGCTCCATTTCTGTCCAGCTGGCTAAGAGTTAAGAGGGAGAAATCCCTGCAGCTTTCCAGGGCAATAGGATCAGAAAATAAGGGCTGACGCTGGAGTGAATTGCTTATTTAAGACTTTACATTGCATATGCTCAGACTCTTTAATTTGTGTTCTCTGCATCTTTAGCCAAAGGTCAAAAAGATTTCGCTTTTGTGGCTCGTGTTTGCTGTGAGACTAAGCAAGAGGAGAGCCTTGCTCATAAAGCCCTGAACGCTGTTCAATACCATGCACTGATAATGTTCTCCAGACCGCTTCATCCCATGGGGGGAAAAAATCTGTATAAAGTCCGGAAAAGCTTCTTCCTGCCTCGAAACATGTGCAGCAGCAAGACCAGGTAGGCATCCATCGAGGAACAGATGGTCCAGCCTTATCCACCTCAAGGTGGCTTTGACTTGGGGAACATGTAGTGACTTTGGGGGCAGGTCCTACAGCCCCAGTGGGACCCAAAACTTGCCCCCAGCTTGATTAAAACAGCCTCTTCTTGATCTGTTCCTCTTCAGAGGAGAAAAATAAAATTCCGCTGGCAACAGGTGTGCCTGGGCTTTGCTAGCAGGAGCTTGGCATCCGGAGAACTGGGCAGCAGGGATGCACAGAGCCCGGGCTGGGCATGGGGGAGAAAATCCTCCCCGCTGGTTCTCACGGCACGTAATGAGGCGGAAAGGTCACTGAAAGGTTTAGCTCAACTCGTAAGTGAAACGGGGATTTGGGGATTTCCGTGCGGTATTTAGCACGGGGAAAACCTCCTCCTTGCGGCAGCTCCGCGAGCCAAAGCACAGAGTGGGGACAGCGGCTGCAGCCAGGCCAGGTGGAGTCCATTTTCCCTTCCCTCCCTCCTGGGGACATCCAGCTGGCACACAAAAAAAATCCTCCTAATTAAGACAGGTCTCTATTGTATTGGATACTTTGGCTATTTCAAACCCAAACTACATGCAAGCCCCATGATACCATGGTGTTAGCATCAGTTACAAGGTGGGAGTGACACATCCCTGTGTGTTTTAGCTCCCCTTTGCAGCAGCACTATGGTGTGTTTTTTTTTTTTTTAAATTATTTACTTTTTCATATTTTTTAAGGATTGATGTGTTGTTTTTTTTCCTCCCAGGCTCTGAGTCCTTTATTTTCAAGCTGCATGGCAGAACAAAGCAATCCTCGCCACGGAGGAGCACAGCCGCACGGAGCAGCGCGTGCCTGCTTGCAATGGGCTTTGCTGCAAAGGAGTCAGAAAATCCGAGATGAAAAGGCCCATTTGCATTTCTATTTGTGCCGTTTGATGTTGGCTACCGAGTACAACTGGAACAAGCAACACTTTAAATAATCAAGAAAAAACTATCTAGCATCCTGAGCGCTCGTGGAGTTGGCCTTTGGTTTTCTGTTTTTTTTTTGTTGTTGTTTTTTTTTTTGCTGTTGATTCATAGGCAGCTCTGTGCTTGGTAGAGAAACCGTGATGGCAGCATCACTAAGAGCTCAGGTGAGCAGAGCAGCTCTAACTGCCCAGAGAACATGAGCCCAGCAGATAATCTGTCCGTCCTCCTCCTGGCTCTGTGCTTCTCCTCTCCCAAGGAAACACAACCCACACGGCTGAAATCAGAGCAGCCAAGCAGCTTGAGTAAGCTGAAAGGCCAGGGAGGAAATGTGATTATTGTGAAAAACATTAACTAAAGATGATCGCGAGCACTTTGCTGAGTCCCACCTGATTCACCTCTGTCCAGGACTTCCTCTGAGCCTGTGCTCAGCAGCACGATTCGCACCCAGCTGGGAAACACGAGCACCGTGTGACGGAAGGGGTGACTTAATGACTTTTGCATACCATTATTTTTTCCTGAGTTAATTAAAAGTAGAAGTGCTCATATCAAGCACAGTGCTTCTGTGAGCACCATGTGCTCTTCAGCAACATGCGGACAAGCAGGACTTAGTGTAGTGGCCCAATTTAGTGCAGAGTTACCAGCAACATCCATTTTTTCACCAAAACTGCAAGATTCTTAAATGCTTTTAGTAACTCCAGGCCGTTTTAGTGCCTTCCCAATGCCTCCACCAAAAAGCCAAATGGCAAAATAGCTCTATACCCATTTCACTGCCCTCAGAAGCTCAGAGCCCCTCTTGGTGCTGCAGAGCACGGGAGACTTTAAAGCAATGCTGGCTCCAGGGAAGCCATCTGGAATTGGACCTGTTGAATAGGAAACCTCCATAGTTCAGCCCTGAAAACATTCACCTTACATGTACCAGCATAAAAGCTAGCTTTTAAACTTCATTACCCTTTTCTTTGCTAGGTTTTGTGCTGCCTGCTGACATTCTCATCCCGGTACCGGTTTGGTTTTTAAGTCCCTGATGGGTAGGTTTATTAGACAAGAATACGCCTGGAGATTTGGGAGGTTTGTGCCTTTTCTTGTAATGCTGGGACTTCTCCCAGCATGAAGGCAAGTGGCTCAGAGGCTGCCCTTGCCTGAGAGACCAATTATTTCTATTGCAAAATTTCATGCAGGTACGGGATATTTGTGGTGCTGTGGTGAGAAATCAAAGTGAGCAAAAACACATCATGAGTCATTACCTTGTAAATGAAAAAAATAAAATAAAATAAAATACAGAGCTATTTCTTGTCAGAGCTCTCACAAAACCTCAGGCAGCCCCGGTGCTCCTGCCCTGATCACCAGCTGACCCCCGAGCAGCAGCCAGCGATGGTGGCAGAGAAAAACATCTCCAGATTGATTGGTTTCTTGCGATATGATCAAGTTGCGCTCAAGGAAAGCAACTGCAGGCCTTATTTTTTGGGAGATTTGAATCAATACAAATACACAGCCTGAGCTTTTTAAGCCTTTATTAGAGGAAGGGACAAGCAGTGCTCCTGGCTTGCTCTGCTTTGCTCCTCCAGCACGAGCAGTTCTGGCCTCTGCTCCTGAGCACATAGCCACGGGAAAGCTGCGAGAAGCAAATGGGGTGAGTGGCATTGTGTTTGGTGGGTCCTCATCTCAGCCAGCTGAACACACGATAATGTGCCGGGATGGCCATTAGGACCATAAATGTCGCAGCAGGAAGGTGAGCCAACAGCACATAGTTCCCCAAAATTGTTAGGGTCCACCAGCTTCATTTGCACTGGAGGAGTGACAGCCAAGGCCATGGAGAGCTTTCATCCAGAGGTGAGGACCTGCCAGCTGGGGGCTTTGAAGTCCTATCCCTGGCTGTGAAAGCAGTGGGAGATCTGTTGCTTGGCCCCATGGTCACAGCAGTGGATGGTGGCACAAAGGCGTTGCCTTAGGTAGCCTGCAGCAGTTGTGACCCTGAAACTCAGTGCTCATAGTGAGCATCCGTGGAGGTGTGCAAGGCCAGGTTGGACAAGACCCTGTGCAACCTGATCTAGTGGGTGGCATCCCTGCCATGGCAGGGGGTTGGAACTGGACGGGCATTGAGGTCCCTTCCAACCAGCGCAATTCTGTGATTCTATGCTGGTGCCCTTGGGCTGATGTCTCCAAATGATCCCTCACGGGAAATCAAGAGGTTAAAGCTGAGCTGGCCAACAAAGAGATGATGCCTTCTTGCTGTGCTGCTTGCACAGCCCCGGCTAATGGACCACAGAAGTGCCAAGCATCTGGAGACACCAAGAAGAGTCCAACCCACCCTATATCCAGCAGTTTCTGGGTTACAGCAGCCCATCACCGGGATTCCCACCGCCACCCAAGGAGCATGAACATGGATTTACAAGGTCTTAAACTACTCTGAGCAGGGATTAAAACTTCTTCCCCAGCAAGCACACAAACTGACATTGTACTCACCAACCACCCCATTCCCTTGAGCCCTACCTGTCTATGAAGAACTGCCTGAAGCTTACTGATGTGCCCTGGCTACGTCTGCCTTGTTTGGCTGCATGCCGATGACTTGAGAAATGGGGACCTCCAAGTGAGATTACACAGATGACTCCTTCAGAAGGACAAGTAGATTATGGAAGTCTTCCCCCCATTCAAAACAAGCCATCTGCTTCAGGCAGCCACATGCACCCACACGCTCGCCGACAGAAAAATGCATGCTTCTGGACGTATATTGTCCCTTCACCAATGGACTGCAATTTAAACAAACAAAAAAATGCACAGCTATTTAACTGCTACCTGTGAGAGCTAGTGCTCCTCCAGAGGCAGAAAATGCTATCTGTTGCTTAGGAACAATCTTTATCCCGCAAAATGAAGATGTGCAGCCCAAAGACTTGTTTAAATGCACCCAACGTGCGTTAAACGCACCGAACGCCTTGCTGAGAAGCTGACCCACCCCTGAATACACCACAAGGAGAGGTCTTTTGTGCTGGATACAACACCAGCCACCTACTATAGCCAGCTGTGATTGGACATACAGGGTATAGACCCCATATCCAGCCGCACTGCACGACCCAGCACTTTTCCTTGGCACATGGAGCAAGGGCAAATGTTGAGGCAGACTCTGGACGTGTTGATGTGTAGGCATTCCTGAAAACCGAGGCTTAGAGCACTATATCAGACTGGTTATGTGTCCAGTCATTCATCTGGATATACATACGTTGTTCTGTTCCAACAGGCAAGCAACAACTATTTCATTGGCACTTGCTTCTCTCTAGCTGTGCCCGATGGAAACACCTACCCGAGGTCCTGTGTGTCTGCACAAGGGCTAGCAAGCAAGTCCTGCTCAGGACTGCTCCACCTCTGCATGGCTGTGGTGGTTGTTGTTGCACCATTTTGCTTTGCTGCCAAGAAGAAAACATCCTTGAGATGCTCAGAGGAGCTGCTCCTCGAAGACACCCATCCCATCTGCTGCTTGCCTTGTGCTTGCTCCTTGCCAGGCATGAGAGACCTTCTGGGAACAGCAACAAACCACCACAACCAGCTCCTACGTCCAGCCTAAAGCAAAGTGCACGCCAGGTCTGAGACCAAGTAAGTCTTCTGGGGAACTTCAGCTAAGAGAATCTGTTTTGCAAAGCTATCTTATCCAAGACCCCAGCTGGAGCATCTGCCAACGTGGAGCAGGTGTTGAATCGCGAGGCCTTGCAGGACACGATGCTGGAGCTCTTCTTCTTGCGGTAGAAGTAGCTGCTGAGGTGGAAGCGGAACTTGTCATGGAGGGAGGCATAGATGAAGGGGTTATAGCAGGCAGAGCTCATGGCAATCAAGTGGCATGAGACCTGGATGACATTCACGTACCTCTTGTCCAAGATGGTGAACTCCTCGTCGATGTCTCTGATGAAGTTCACCACCTGGAGGGGCAGCCAGCAGATCGCGAAGCACACCACCGAGACAGTGAGCACGCGGAAGGTTTTCTGCTTTGTTTTGGTCCATTTGTCTTGGCAGGGGTAGGCAGCACCTGGGACGTTCCTCCGCCGCAGGTGGTAGGTAATGGCACAGAAGGAGACTGACACGGCCAACAGTGGGAGCATGTAGGACAGGAGGAGCATCAAGCACGAGTACAGCAGCCGCTCCCTCTCCTCATGCTTCCAAAACTCTTCGCAGATGATCATGTCATGGCCAATGGTGTTGAGATCCAAGTACTGGGTGTGCAGGGAGGTGGGGACAGAGGCTATGATGGAGAGCAACCAGATGCAGGCCACGATGCAGACGCAGGACTTGCGACTGATCCTCCGGCGGATGGGGTACGCCACGACAACGTACCGGTCAACAGCGATGGCGGTGAGGGACAGCACCGAGACGAAGACGGTGGCGGCCTGCATCAAGGTGACGAAGTAGCACATGAACATCCCAAAGATCCAGCCCCGCACCTCGAAGGCGTAGGAGACGGTCAGCGGGACGCAGGCCAGGCACATGATGAAGTCGGCTGCAGCCAGGTTCCCTATCAGGAAATTGGTGGTGCAGTGCAGCTTCTTGGTGAGAGCGATGAGGAGGATGAGAAAGAGGTTCCCCATGCACGCCACAGCCACCAGGGTGGCGTAGAGTGGGATGAAGAGCGGTTTGAGCTCCAGGAGGAGGTCAAGGCCAGTGAAGAGAGGGACTGAGTCGTTCTGCCAGGAGTTATTCAGGAGCTGGCTGTGAGCCATGCCGAGGTGGGACCAGCTCTGCTTCTCCTCCCTGCCTTGGAGTCGGGCAGAGACCAGACAATTAGCGCTGAACAGGAAAAAAAGTGCTGGGGTTCTTCTACCCAGAAGAACCAAGGTCTGTCCCCAAGGTCTAGGTCCTCTTTTCCAGCCCCCACCACCAGTGATTTTTTTTTAAAGACTGAACAGGGGCAGACACATCCGAGCTTTGGTGTGGGGAAAATGGGAACTTGGCTAGGAAGAGGTTAACCAGGCGGCTGTGCTTCTGCAGGGAGCTGCCAGCCTGGGGGCAGCAGCTCGGGATGCTGCATGGAAAGTAGCCCGGAGCTGTGCTGACATGCGGGGGGTGGGGGGGTGGGGGGGTTGGGGGTGGAAAGAGGCGCTCCCACATTTCTTCTTGCTCTTAGTGTTTCACCTGCCAGCCCCAGCCCCTGCCTCCAGCCCCCCCGCTCAGCAGGAGGGATGTCGCCCACCTCTCCCCCATCCCGTTATCTCCTCACCACCTCTCCCCCATCCCCTTATCTCATCCCCTTGGGTATTTCCCCCAGGAAAATTGGGTATTTCCCCGTTGCCTTCCCACTGCTGCTCTGGCTGAGACGTCTCGCAGCATCCCGCTCTCTCCGACCCCATGCTCAATCCTCCCTCTCGCCCTTTCCCCATCACTGTGGTTAATTACCTGTGGCACTTTGTCTTCTCCTTCCCTGGGTTGCTTTCTCCTTGCAGCGACGGCAGCGGGATGGAGCGCGTGGCTGCTGCCCCGGCAGCTCCAAAAAACTCCTGACGGCAGCACAAGGGGGGGGAGGCAAATCTATTACAGCAGAAAGTGCAGGAAAATGCAGAATTAACCCCCAGGGCCCCACACTGCCAAATTTACCTTTCTGTCCCCCTCACCGGGACCTGGAAAAATCTCCTTACCCCTTGTGGATGGTCAAAATTGTATTAATTAAATAACCAATCAGAGTTTACTGAGAGATATTATAGTTTGCTACTTCACGCTGCAAGCGATGTAGCGCTGGGTCTGCACGCCCTGCCCTGGAAAACAAAATCTGGATGGAAAGTAGAAGCAAATCTGATGATCGATTGAAAGAATAAAATATTCTTTTTGTTCCCTTAAGGAGGTCGGAGTCGAGTCCGCTCTCGATCCCCGCTCCGGCGCGCACTCACCGTCCGCGATCCACCTGGGCAGACACGGGGAGCTCCTCCAGGATCCCACCGTTCCCCAGTTGTCCCAACCAGGATGGGGCAGGGGGGTTTGTTCAGGGGCTGATGTCCACCGCAAGCCCTCCGTCCACTGCCATCCCCGATCTCGCCCCTTATTTTTGCAGCGATGCGGTGCCGGAGCAGCGGGATTAAAAGCCGGGGAGGAGCGCGGTGTTCCCACCCGCGGGGTGGGTATTCCTGGTACGCGTGGGGACGGGCTGCTCGCCCCCCTGGGCTGTGGGGAGAGGGGGGTCGGTCCCATGGGAAGGGGGAAATGGGGTGGGTGGGCACAGGGACCACGCGGAGCTCCCCGACGGGACCCCCGGCTGGGGGAGAGGACGGGAGGGAGGGGGCGAGGGTGGCTGTGGGGCAGGGGTGGGCCTGCTGTGGGGTGATGGACAGCCAGCTGTGGGGTGAGGGTGGTCTTGGTGTGGGGTGAGGGTGGTCCTGGAGTGGGGTGTTGGGCACCAAGCTGTGGGGTGAGGGCAGAGTGAGGTGGCGGCGGTCCTGCTATGGGGTTATGGGCACCCAGTCATGGGGTTATGGACACCCAAACGTGGGGTTATGGGCACCCAGTCATGGGGTTATGGACACCTAACCGTGGGGTTATGGACACCCAACTGTGGGATGAGTATGGCCCAGCCATGGGGCAAGGACAGCTGTGGGATGGTGGACACTAAATCATGGAGTAAAAATGACCCAGTCGTAGGGTGAGAGCACCTATGGGGTGATGCGGGGTGATGGCAGCTATGGAGTGAGGGTGGCCCAGCCGTTGGTCAGTGGACACCCAACCATGGTGTGATGGACACCCAGCCATGGGGTAAAGATGTCCCAGTCATGGGACAGGAGGAGCCAAGGGGTGAATATGGCCCAGCTGTGGGGCAAGGACAGCTGTGGGGTAATCATGGTTGGGGTAATGGGCACCCAACCATGGAGTAAGGATGTCCCAGCCCTGGGGCGAGGGCAGCCATGGGTTGAGGGTGGCTACGGGGTGATATCAACCATGGGGCGATGGATGCCCAGCCACAGGGCAAGGATAACTGTGGGATGATGGACACCCAGCAGTGGGGGCAAGGACAGCCCAACCATGGGCCAAGGGCAGCTGTGGGGTGACAGCAGCCCAGCCGTGGGTCAAGGGATGACCAACTGTGGCACATACGCCAGCAAAGGGTGCAGATACAATAAAATAAAGCAGAATTGCTGCAAGTTTGGGTCATATCAGTACAAATGGGAGTCAAAGACTGTCAGCATGTGACGATTTTTCTTCCCACTGAAGCACCAACTTTCACCAGGCACACTTTGGGTCACCTCTCATCACGGAGCCATGGCAGCACACACCAGAAATAGGTGACCTGCACGATCCATGGGCCTTTTACCTTCAAGGTAACTTCAATATCGACATTTTTAAGAACATAGAGAAAAAGCTTTGTCACTAAAATGCCCTTTGCACAAACATGAAAAAAAAAAAAAAGCTGCTGCAATGTGCTTTGAGTCATGCAAGAAGCAGGACTGGATTTAGATTGCTTGACTCTTCCCTCCTGTCTGTGTTTACAAACAACACAAATACCTTTAAAAAAAAATAAGCCTGAATCTCTTCATCCTTAGAATGAATTAGGCTAGTTTTAAACAGGTATGCTTCAGGGAAATTTGGGCTTTTCCTTCCCTTCTTATTCCTTAGCTTTGCATTAATACCTTGGGGTATCGAGAGAGCAGCCTCTTCCTCCATCTCCTGTGATTCTGGAATTGGGGGATAAGTAGCCACTAAAACACTACTACAGACAAGCTAAGATTTTTATTAAAGTGATGGAAGTGGTTGCAGCTTTTTTAAGCCACGAGCCGCTGTAAACAATCTTCTTCATCTCCTGTTTTGGCCTCTCTGCTTTCTTCTGTGGGGGGAAAAGAAGTTGATTTTATGTTAGACACACTCTGTGAGGGTATGGAATGGCAGGAGGGCATTTCTGTGTCGTATTGATTTCCACCCACATCCATTTACTTTGGGTTTTGTGTTTTGGATTTGAAGAGAGATGGGTGCATGGCCTCAGGAGATGTCATCCAGCCACAATCAGTTGGTATTTAAAAAATAAAACTTAGGGATTAAAGGCAAGCATGATCCACATGGCTGAAATCACGATCATTATTCCTCTCCTAAATCTAGTCTATGCCTAAGCAATTTGCTATACAGAGCATAGCTCAGGTTGGAGGTGTGGACCTTTGAAGCAGGGTTGAAGCTATTTTAATGAGATTCCCCCTTTTGTCACTGATTTTACCTTCCTTTGGCAGGTTTGAGGCAGCACAGGTGAGCACCGTGCTCAGATATTGAGATTAAACCCAGGGGAGCTGAAGGGGGGCCAGGGCTGAGGCTTCAGCTGTGCCAAAATCAGGCAAAGGTGCTGGGGCAGATGGAGCCAATTCCCTGGGTAGATATGAAAGGTCACAGCAGAGCTGGTTTGGGTTGATTTTTTATTTTTTTTGTGGGAATTAGCCAAGTTAAATGCGTTCCTTTTGTTCTGTTGTGGCAGGGCTTGGTGGAGCTGAAGTGATTTGCTAAACTTAGAAATTAGCAATTAAAGGGCTTTAAAAATGAAAATTAGAGTAAGACCAAAATTAAAAATAGGGATGTTCTGTTTTTGGTTTTGTTTTTGGTTTTTTTTTTGGTGGGGGGGTGGGTGGGGTGGTGATGGAAGAGCTGTGGCTGGTGACGAGAGGGTTTTCATAGCCTTGGCATGGTGGTGCAAAGGGGTTTTTGTGCTGATGGAAGAGGTCAATGAAGCTGCTCCTACAGTGCACAGAAGCAAGGAGAGATCACACAAAAATGTGAGTACTCACTAAAACCCACATTTTATTCCTCCTGGGAGCTATCTGCAGCCATGTGCTTTGTAGCTATCCCCCTGCTTGTCAAACCTCACCTGCAGTGCTGGAGGAGGTTCAGGGGGTGGGTGTGGGGATGGGGATGTTCTGCCGTAAGGAAAACCTAAAATAAAAGGAGAAATAAGCTTAAAATAGGAGGGAAAAATATATGGCAGGAATTGAGCTCTGAGCTCCTAGCCTTCACGAAGCCTAGCTGCCTTGTTTAAGGCTGGCAAGGGAGGTGCTCAACAGATTTAGGCTGTTGAAGAAGTAGAGGATCAAAGAGCAAGGCTTAAACTTCTGCTGCCCCTTCTTTCTCCTTTCTTCTTGGCTTTATGTTGGCAATGCCTTTGAAATCTGTTTATTTCCCTGCCAGAGAGGGTTTTTGCACTTGGATTTTCGTTTTGGAAGCAATTCCCAGATAATTTCATCTTGGTGAATTGATGTGTGGGTAAAGATCTTAGAAACAGGGGCTGGGGAGAAACTAGTCTTAATGGGTATTTATTACCACACCGTAGTTACATCACGCAATTAAAAGGAGAGGGACCGGGTATTGCTTCAGTATCGATTTCAGTTGTGGGATCAAGTTCACAACAAAAGACGTCTAAAAAGATTTGATAGCTGCCGAGAGGCAAACAACAGTGTTGATGTCCTCTGACTGCAGTGATTACTGTGTATCCCTCGCCTTATGCAATAGTGTTATGACAAGCTCAGTGGTAACAAGCTGAAATTAAGCCTGGGGAGAGCAGGGCTGCTGACCCGGAGGGCTGGCTGGCGCTCGGATGGGGCTGGTGGTGGCCACGTGCTTTTGTTCCTTGCCATGCAGGTGGAGGCCCCAGTGAGGCAGCTGCTGAAAAACTTCTCCTTCCTGGCCCAAAAGTGCCCCCTAATCACTCGAGGGGCTGCTTGTTACTCTGGCAATGGCCCTTCTGCTGCCGGCTGGCTTCAGGAGCGAATTTGGGTTGGTCCTCCACTTGGAGGACTTGGCAAATCTGAGTGGCTTGGTGATTTACCTTGGGAATGGCAGGAGGAGATGGCCAAGGGGATTTGTGTTTGTGCTTTGGGGGAGGGCAGGAGTTAAACTCTAGTTTCAGCTGGACCGTGAAGGGCTTCATCTCAGAGCATCCCAAATTGGACAAAAACAAAGCTGAAAACATTGGGAAGTGCAGGGGAAAAAATCTGCAAAAAAGCCCACGCAGCTGAGTTCACAGCGGGTGTCCGGCACTTCCAATCACTTACTGCAGGACAGGGGATTGTGAAAAGCATGAACCTCCATAAGGAGCTGATGTGGGCTTTTATATTTGTTCTGCACATCCCTGCAGCCCTGTCCCTGGCTGGGTGAGCACGCAAGGGCTCAGGAGAAGGAGCACACACAGGCTGTGCCACCTCTTTGCTCTACTGACACTGAGCAAGGGCAACGAGCACCCAGAAATCATCCTGGCTTTGCAGGTTTTGTTCTGGAAGGGGAAAAAAAGGAAGGAAAACCAAATTTTTGTTTCTCTTCAAAGTCAGAAGTGCCAATCCCTGCATGCCCCACGGTAAGGGAGCATAGCGTAGCAGGGCTGTTTGTTATTTAACCCGCTGGGGATCTGGGTGCCAGCCCCAAAGCAGGTCGCTTCCCAGCAGCTCCCTCGTCTTCAGAAGTCTCTGATTCCCTATGAAATATCTCTTCATCTCAGTGGCTTACTGAAGTGAGGAAAAATTAAAAATAATAATCCTTATCGGATGGAAATGTCTGGTTGGTAACATGAATGGGAATTCTCAGAGCGGTCGTAGAAGACGCTCAGCAAAATGATGACTTCTGGCAGGAGAAGGCTGTTAATTTGTCTCGATCTGATGAATGTGGGTCGGTGTTATTAAAACTGGCTGAGAGCTGACTTTAAAGGAACACTCATCTCCACCACGTAACCAGCAGGAAGAAAATAATCTTCACTTCCATGTCGCAGTCTGGCCAAGAGCTGCCGTTAATTTTAAACAGCAGAACAATCTGATAAGGAAAGCAGAAGGCTCTTAAAAGATCATTTTAGATGAGAGATGTGGCTTGAAAATGACAGCAAAATAATAAATTGTTGCTGGCTGGGCTGGAGCTTGCCCACCTCAGGCCAGCCGAGGCTTCACCCCAGTCTGGGCAGCTAAGCATTTCCCCCTGCATGGCCTCGTCCTGGAAAAGTCTTTTTCTGACCAAATCCTCCTCATTTCTAAGGAGCTAGAGGAGGTATCGCTTATCCCAGAGCTTGTATTGCCCCACGCCAGGGTTTTTTTGGCTCTGAGTGGGTACAGGAGGCCAGACGGGTGGACTCAAAGACTATTTCAAAAGCTCTGTCCTACCCTGCTGTCTGGCGATGGTTCTTGAAGCACCAGTGCTTGAGGCACCTGCAATGACATCCTGGTGCCCATCCTACCCCACGTGGGTGATGATCAGGAACCTGAGTTTGTGGTTTTCAACCCAATTTTAAATGCTGGGGTCATCTTTTAGGAATAGCCGCGGGTTGCAGGAGCTGGTGGTGCTCAGCATCTCCCCGGAGGGACCACACAAAGCCACTTTGGGGAACGTCCACCTCGGCCTCCTGTCTACAAAGCAGCAGTCACAGCATGGTCCTTCCTCCCGGGGCAGGCTGCAAGCTCTCTCAGCTCGAAATCCTAGACAGCCCGTCAATTACAGAGGAGCAGCATATTCTTAGCATCATTACACGGCGCTGCCAGCTCATGCTCTGGATTGATTTCCTCTGTTTAAGCACACTGTGAGCTACTTCTTTTCCCCGTATTGGTGGGTGGGAGTTCTAGGGAAGAGCAGCCACAGGAGGATCAGGCTGCCACCAGCTTCCCACCCCCGTTTTCTTGAGGATGCTGGTGAACCCTGGCCTTAGTGATATGCTGAATTTGTGCGTGGGCTTGTGCTCCATAGGTGTGTGTGTAACAAATGTTTACAGCAGATTATATTCCACAGAGATGCTAATCAGCCTCAGCCATCGCCTTTTTTATTTTATTATTTTTTTTTGTCACGCACTGTGTTAGGTGCTGCTTTTGACAAAAAGATGCTTTAAGAAACTTGTTTTCAGCCTCGTTCCTTCTTCCTGCATGCTGCCCAATGTGCTCCTTTAGCCTGTCTGTTGTTTTGGTCACTGATATTAAACAGAAATGGCTCTCGCCCTGCTCTGACAAAGCTGCAGTCATATTGTCTTAGATTCCCCTTTTTTTAACTTTATTCTGCCCCATCTTGAGAACAAATTACTGGCAGCCGGATGATGATGATGTGTTACAATGCTGGTGTGATCCATACCCCTGGGAGGCTTAAGGGGGTAGGGAGAGGCTGTTTCATGCTGAGATAAGGGAGAATTGTCAAAAGGCACAGAGCCAGGGAGCTAACACTTCACTTGTGATTACTGGTTTCTCACATCCTAAAAAATCACCCTCCTTATTTGATAGTACCTCTCTGCTGGTAAGTCACAGCCTGAACACACTGCTTTCAGACAGTGCTATTGTGGACCTGCCCATGCCTACTGATGGTTTGTTTTTCTCCATTGCTGTGCTGTTATCAGCAGCTCGTCTTTTGTTGTTGTTATTTAGATTGGCACATCTCCCAGCATGTAAATTATTGCCACTGGTAGGAAGGCTGGTGTTGCTGTATAAGCCAAAAATAAAAAAATCCCTAGTGGAAATGTTGTTTATATCAGCAAGGTTTTTTTTGATTGGGAGCTAAACAACTTTCTTTTCCTACAATAACCCATAACAGCTTAACGTAACGCCCTTTCTAGTTAAACCACGTGTAGCATCACCCACGTGCAACAGTACCTGCACACATCATGACTCTGCCACTTACTCTCAGTTTAAGCTCCTTTATTTTTTTTAAAAAAAGTCTTAAAATATGAGTTCCTGTTACTCTTATGATAATTTTAGGTATAGACCAAGCCCAAGTCTGATTTCCTGTAGCTCGGTGTGTCCAAAGGGTGGACCACATGAAAGCTCTCAGTGAGTTCGTCCAAATACCTGTAACATGGTGCCTTCAGTGGCTGTCTTCTCTCCCCTTGAGCAACACAGGATTATGCTACTCAAGTGTAGTATTTCTATGTAAAAGTATAGGTAGTTTAAAACTAGATACTTTGTGTACTTGGAGCATTTTTAAAGCCTTTTTGCTCTTAAGCTGATAGATGGGTTCTTTTAGTCCTGCTGTTTACACACCAATTGAGTTAGACCGAGTCAGACAGCCTTTGGAGCAAGCTGCCAGTTGCTGGGGCTGGACCTATCGCTTGATCGGGATGCAGTCTCCAATTAAATGCCAATCTCTAAGCAGTTAGGTTTTGGCAGGTCTACTTCTCTCCTGAAAGGGTGATGCTGCAGCGCTTCAGGACCTAATTTACTGTCTTGTGCTGACATTACCAATCAAGAGCCACAAATGGAAAACCAGTGTTTCTTCCTGACCCGTGTCCAGCATCACAACGCAGCAAAAACACCACAGAGTCCTGCACTCATTTGGCTTTCTTGACCGTGCCAAAGCCGGTAGGTGGAGCTGGTATTACACTGCTGGAAGCCAACGAACCCTTTGACAGCACAGTTGGTGCTGCTCAGGGAGGGAGCTGACAGAGGCGCATGCCTCACGGACAAAGGTCTCTTCAGTTATCACTGAAACAACCAGCACTAGTTCTCGTCTCCTCCTCCATCACAAGGCGTTTGTTTGACTTTCTGGCATCCATTCTGCTTGATGCTGATTTATTCTGAGTTTGTTTTGTTTGTTTTACTTAAGTCCCTGGATCTGATTAAAGTTTTCAGGACCTGTTCTCAGTTTGGGGGCAACAGGCCTTACTCCAGGCCGTCCTGGAAGAGCACGCTTTACAAATACAAAGGGTTGGAAATAGCTGCTCTTCCCTTCTACATTCAAGCAGATTCTGCTGTGCAAAATGCCACTCAGAGTAGCTGGTATTTTGGACAAATTGAGGCAGATGTTCTTTCCATTCCTCATTCTTTTGTATGTGAAGAACAGATAAATGTAACTAAGCAGCAAAGGACCTATGTATGTCTTGCTGGAGTATCAATGCAAATCTGAAGTGCTCAGCTAATTCTGTGTTTGGACAATTCTTCCCCAAGCCCTTTCCGTGAGCTTCTGAGCTACTTTTAAATAAAATGTTGAGTACTGCTTTCTCTTAGTTCCTCTAAATGAAGAGCTAGATTATGGGGACCTGAGACTTTAAATGTTTCGGTACAGTTATTTTGAATACATTTCTTGCTCAGATAGCTTTAATGGGAATAGACAAGATGATATAAAGCATCTTCACAGTCACTGTTAATCACAAGAAGGAAGGGCATTGACTGTAAAATAGCCTGGGAACAGAAAAAGAAACTGCATTTTTCTCTTTGTACATACCATTTCTGATAAATACTCAAAAGCATCTTCATTACAGTTTGACAGCACAGGTGAGAGAGAGTATTTACAGCACATTATCTGACTGTACAGCATAGCAGACTTATTTTTAGAGATAAATTAATAGGGACACTTAAAAGATGACAAAGAGACCCTCTTCAACACTGCCAAAGCTTTGTAGGCCCTGTATCATTGACATTCAGGTGATTCACCATATTTCTCAAACCTCTGTGTTTGCTCTAATGGAGAGCTCTGAGTGTGACTTCTTTAGTAAATGGCGAGGCTGGGGTGGATGGTTACACAGGTAAGGCTGATTGCGTGGGCAAACACCAAGTCACCACACTGAAGAAGCAGCAACAGAATAACAGCTGTCAGGGGATGAAACAATAGCACCATTTATAATTGTACAGAGACAGGAAACAATGAAGGTGGTATCAAGGAGCTCTTTTTAAAAATGTATTTTCATAGAGATACATAATGAACAGTCTAGTGTGCATAAGCTGCTAGATCTACCCCTGCAATTTCTGTCTAAAGAGCTTTATTTGACAGAAGATGTACACTGCTTCCCTCTATCGACCTTTAGTGTCAATGCTAAGACAGAAAGCACAGCTCACAGAAGCATTAGTCTTATACAAGTACACAATTGCTGATTCTTTGACTAATAATGGGAAACAACCCTCTGTAGAATGAAACAGGATGAAGAAAAAATACAAATATACTGGAATATATTTAAAGTCAAATAATTCTGTGCTAGTCTGTGATGAAAACAAGCTATTTGTAGCCTCCTTGGTCATCACACTTGTTTTCCTGATGTAGGATCTCATCTGACCCTCTCCTGGAGGGACTGAAGGAGATGAGAGAAACAGATACAACATGACCAATAATAAAAATACTCCTTCTCCAGCCCATTCTGTATCAGAGTTTGGATGGGCAATGAAGTGGGATATTCTAGGAGGGGGCATTACAAGGACAGGAATATTAAGTAGTCTCCTGTTGCTACAATCTCAATATCATCAATTTATCGATTGCAGTGACGGTTTCCTTTAGGACTCCAAGTTCGAGTAGGCGAACAGTATCTGTTCTCCTCCAGGCACAGCTCAGAGCCAGCCCAAACATAAACAGTGAAGTTCGATAGAAAACACAGTGGACTTTGCAGGAAAAGAATACCCAATTTAGTGATAAAAGAGGTATAAGACAGGAAAAAAAACTGATTCAGTGGTTTATCTGTTCTATTCTAGACCATTATGCCTTCTGATGCTTCTGAACAACTGCTCTTTCTTTTGTTCAGAGTGCCTCCTGACGAGTTACAGACAACTCACATTCATACTGGAATGATTAGGTTGCTACAGGTTGGGACTAGATCGAAGTAGGATTTCAGTTCAATGTATGCTGTTTCACTCTTACCCACAACAAATGCCAGTCAATATCTCTGGAGGTCCAGAGCAGTTTTGTTGTTGTTTTTTTTTCTTTCTTTTGTTTTTTTAAATGATTGACAATTGGCGCTTATGCCTCCCTCCCGCATTTGGGTTATTACTGTTGCTGCACACAGCTTCGTTGGGGTTTGGACGAGAGGCATGGCGTGTATCTCACTGCTCAGCAGCTGGAGGTTCTTCAGTCTCCTGCTTCTCTGGCTGCGATTCTGGAGGGATGAGGTACTGTACTTCTTCAGTATTGATTGCCACTTTATCAGGTTGTAGCCAGCGCTTTAGATGCTCTAGAGTGCTGAGGGAAAGCAAAGACAGAGTGAAACATAAGATAGCGGTTTCACAGGAAGGTACAAAAAGATCTGTTAGCCACACTAACACCAGAAAGGGGAGGAGAGGTTGCAAAAAGTATGTCCACATCCTAGTATGCTAATGATATGGATACTATAGATGTACGTAAATACACACTCACTCATAGTCTATCTCAAAATAGCTGGTCTGACTGGAAAAGTTCTACCCCATCTTGTTTAAATACTGACTAAAGTTTATTTTAATTCTGAAATGTGTATCTATACGCTCATCCTCCAGGAAGTGTGATACACGCCATTCAGTCCTTGCACTGAAAAATTAACTTGTTCTTGCTCTTTTACAAGAGCAAAGTTTTGCTTGGTAGTGTCCGTGAGATGATTTGCATGCTTAAAAGTTAAGGCTTGTTTAATTACATTGCTGGGTGAGAATCAAGTAGTCTGGTACCATTCGGGGTGACCTCTATCTAACTTCATTCAGTCAAATTCTGGTGAGGAAAATATTTTCATGGATAACATCCTCAGCCTTTAAAAACAAAGTGGGAAGAACATCTATGCCTACAGCAACTTGTTTTTTAAATATATCACATTCAAATTAACTGGTCAAAGAATCTAAAACCTACATATAAACGTGGATTATTTGTCATACTTGAACTCCAAAACTAGCTAAAGTAGATTTTCTTCAAGGGAGAAAGATAATCTTCTTTTCAGTTAGAAGCAATCGTGAAAAATGTCAGCTCAGAAAATAGAAATATGGAGAGCATTATAAGTGATTGGGAATGTGAGATTACTAAAGAAAAAGACTCATCTTAATTCATATATCATCTGTAAAAGGGTAACAGGTGAGAGAGCAGAAGCATTGTAAGGGAGGCACTGAACTGAGAGCCACTCGGGAAATCTAATCTCAGGACTGGTACCAACCCCAGAAAGAACTTCAAATCCCACTTGTCTCTGAAGCAGTACTTAACTGGGCCCTGACAAAGACACAGGGAATGGTCTGTACTTAGCTGTTAAAAGTCAAGCCTTAAAAAAAGTAATTTGAGATGTATTAGACATTCCCTCCCTACCCAAAATGTGACAAGGGTAGTTGTCAAATAGGTTTCTGTTCTTTCCACTCTAGATCACCCCAGTCCAAGGGATGCAAAATCAGTGAACACCTTTGAAAGTTCAACCCACCTGTGCCCTCTGTGTTTCCCTCTAGCATGATACAAATCTGCTTGGTGGGGGACCAGATGATTTCCAGAGGTCCCCTCCAACCTCAATCATTCTGTGAAATGGTCATTATCAAAGTTGTTTAGAAAGCTTGGGAGTCTTGACAAGCTGCAGTGAGACCTTTTCTGTCATAATGCCCTCTCACAAGTCCTGACAAACCCTTATTTTACATTTTAAGAAATAAAGTCTAATCTATTTGCCAACATAGATGATTATGCCTTAAGTGGTAGTCCATCTCTTTGACCTGCTTATTACCTCTCATCAGATTCGTGTCCCTCTACATAAAATTCAGACTCAAACTTCTCCTGTAGGAACCTGTCCCAGCATTCTTTCTTAGCTTGGGAAAGGGTACGCAGCATGTCCTTGGAAGTCACCTCTTGAGACAAACCTTTTATTCTCATTAGTCTTCTCTCTGAAGAGACAAAAGAGGGGTCTCTATTATAATTTTCTCAAGGGAAGGAAAAAAGAAGTGTCTACACTTTGATATTAAAAAGCTTAAATTAACATTTCAAGACTTAATATTTTAAAAAGTAACTTTTTCTTGCATTTGAAGTCTGCATGACAGTATTTCATTTATGTATGTGTTTGTAATTTGGAGTGACATTTCAGAAGGAAATAAGGTGTGTATGCAATCAATCAGTCAACTCTGCCCATTTTTGTGTTTTAATAACTTTTGCACTTTTCAATTTCAATGAAACTTTCACGCAGAAGGCACAGATCTTGGAGGCATTAAGTGCCCACAGTTTCCATGCAAATTGGCATGGAATATAAACCACACTAATTGTAGTGTGAAATTCAAATAATGCTCAAATTGAGACCGGGGAGGGCGGAATGCAGAGTGCAGCAGTATTATCAGTTGGATATCACAGAATAGAATGTAACATTGTGAGTTTTCTCAGTCACAGGCTACAACGAAAACCATGTTTTTACCAGATGCAGGGTAATCCAACTACACTACACAAAGCTGCAAGAAAGCAAATTTCATGGAGTTCCTCCAGTCACAAAATCCCTTTATAATGGATTCCTTCTTAAACTGGGTCAGGAATCAACTTGTGCTCACACTTTTTTTTTTAATTGAAAAGTGTATGTTTGTTAGTTGAACTGCACTAGCTCAAAACATGGCGGCCCACTTGTTACTCTTTTTGAAGTTTGTCTTATGTCACAAAACTGGGTTGTCACTGACAATGTCTGGCCCGAACAATTCTTAAGACTTGAAATACCATATCTGCCCAAACGTCCTGGCAGGCTGATCCTATGATGGCTCAAATATTAATCCTGGCCATGTACAAACCCAGGACAAGTTTATACTTCTGTTGACTTAGCTAGAAGACACAAGACAAACTTTGTGCTAGCTTTATGCTTTCATCCTGACTCTGAGAAAACAGATCCAGTTCCAATATGAAGTCTGCTTGTGAAAATTAATCCATTAGCATTTTCTGAGCAAATTGGAACTGCAGCAGCAATTAATACCAGAAGAGCAATTTGTGGCTTGTTGCTATGGCACCTTTGATCAGATACCAAGAGCTCTACTTAGTGTACTGTGAAACAACAGTCTGAAACAGTAACAAAGTCAAAATGGAGGCTCTGGCAGAAATATAAGCTTACAAAAAACACCTCTGCAACCCTGACCCCCTTCTTCTTGGTCTGTTCCTGCATGCAACCTCGTATGCAAGCCAACATGACTGTGTGGCTGCATTGCAAACCAGATTACAAACTGACCCAAATAAAAATAACTCCATAGAAAGGAAGGAAGGGGAAGAAGAGCCATAAAAAATATTTTAACACAACTGGAGAAAGAAGCAGTCCAACTGTTGGAGTGCAGGGGAACCTCAAAGGCTCCTCCTAAAAGGCACCAAGAGCATCCTTCCTGCAGCTGAATACTATTGTATAATGTGACCTCTGAAGGGAGCAGGGAATACTTAAAACTAGATGGCTAATTTCCTGGCCTTAGAACTAAAGACTGCTCTTAGCAGTGCTAGGATGTTGGCTCCAATAATGGTAACTTTATCTTTCCCCATATCAAGTGTTTCTATCAGATTCTATACTGTTAACAATTACTACATGGTTTTATAGATTATGCAGGAATTAACTAATCGCATTGAGGCTAACTGCATAATCTGTCACTTTAAAATAGAGATTCGGGCAGGCTTTATTTGGGAAAGCATCAGAGCTTTCTTTCCTATATCTGCCCCCTACCTCCCCAGCCAGAAAACAGGTCATAGAAATAAATGTCACTTTTTTCTTTCCATTCAGTTGTGTCTCCTGAGACTCTGTGAAATAATGAAACAAATGATGGTGACACAGAAACACAAAGGCACTACAGTGAGTTCAAAACACATTTCCCCTCAGTCAACTACAGTAGAACTACGTGCTGCCCAGAGAAAGAAACAGCAGTATCCCTATTCTATTTATTTTGCAGGAAAAGCATAAATTCTTAAGTTTATACTTGATAGAGAGTTTCTTCCAAGGGAATAATTGAAGAAGCTACAGTTGTGCTTCTCATTTCCACTTGCATTAACCGAGTCAGACAATCTACTGAGTATGTGCAAGACATTTTTCCAACCAGAGGTGCGAGCACCATCGCTCCGGCCTCATAAACAGTGCCATAGTTATCCTCAGGTGTCTAAGCACAATCAACACCTTACCAGACACTCACCGAGGGATGCCAAATATACCTCTGAATCATTCAGTGGAGCCCAGGGCTTCAGGTTTGTTTGAGAAGAGCCTCCGGACACGTTGCTCTGGCTTGCCCCGTCGGCGTACGCATCCGTGAAGGAGTCTGTGAAAGCATCGCTGTCGTCCTGAAGCTCTGGACGAGGCAGACACGAGCAGATTTCAGCCCAGAGGTCTTCACTGGACCTGGCGACGGCGGCGTCAACGCTCTCGATCATCCTCATGGCGAGGAGCTGAGAAAAGGGGGAGAAAGGACGTGCGGTGAGCGTGACCTGGGACTTCCGCACCCTCTGCTCGAGCCACCTCAGGGGAGCCTCTAGGTGCTCTGAGGGCACCTTTAGGGGACTTTCCGCAGCACGGGGGTGACACGCTCCGGGGCTCACGGTTACAGCCGGGCCCTAAGGGACCCCCCCACAGCAGCAGGCCGCGGGGCCCCGGCTGCTCGCCGGCCCGGACCCTGCAGGCCCCGCAACCCCCGGCCCCTGTCACGACCGCCCGCCCAGCTCGGCAGCCCTCCTCCGCCGGGCACAGCGGGGCCTCACCGCCCGACGCCCCCAAACCTGGCTCGGCCACCGCCGCTCGTACCGTCAGCACGGCAAGCCGCGACGGCTTCAGACCGAGCATTGATTGACATGCAGATTTAACCAATCACCTCGCTCCTTTGGGTGGAGGGAGGGCGCCTATTAGCCCAGCCCTCAGAGGAGGCGGGAAAATGGGCAGGAGGTGGGAGGGAGAGTGACGCTGCTGCGGTGCCATCTTGGTAAAGGGCGGAAGGTTTCCTGAGCGGCGTAGGCGAGCGAGGCGCGACACCTGGCAACGGGCGGCTGGGGGACGGAGACCGGGACCGGGACAGGGACAGGTATGGGGACAGGGCTGGGGCCGGGGCCGGGGCCGGGGACCTGGGTCGAGTATGGGGCTGGGGCCCGGGTCCGATCACCGATGTCCCCGTGACCCGCGGATGACGCCTTGTTGTTGAGTTTTGGAGGGCTGCGCAGGGTAATTTGCAATTTTAAGCGCAAAAAGCTGTCAATTATGTCACGGCTCTTCCCTTTAAACACAAAAAGCTGGTAATTATGGCACAGCACTTACCTATAACCAAGGTGTCGATGCACCAGTGCTGATGGCACCCTGCGTAGCGTGCTCCGCTGTCTTCGAGCAGCGCCTGGTATCGATTATTTTGTTTTTAACCCAAAAAAGGCTCGGGTTTGGGCGTGCCCATCGGAGATCCCGTCCCCTTTCCCCTGGCAGGTGTCCGTGGGATGAGCCACCTGCTGCCCTGCGCCACGCTGACACTCATGGGACTGCTCCTCGCCAGGACGATGGCCTGGACTTCCAGCGGAAAGACGCACCCCGAGCTGGTCAACAACCTCTACAGTGAGTAACGGGGCTGTGTCTGGTCCCCGCGGGTGCTTCGAGCAGCCCCTAGGAGCCTCTGGTGCTTCAGGGTTAAGGTGTTTGGTGCCCTGCAGCATACCCGTTGCGATGCCGGTCGTTCCGAAGCGGCAGAGTTAGAAGGCCGAAATTTCACAGCGTCGCAATCTGAACTTGTCCTAGTTATAATTGGAAACGAGAGGTTACGCCAGAAGTAGCAGGAAAGGCTATCCCCGCAGCCCGCCTGCCATTCCTCTCACGGGGTAAACGCGTGACGCCTTTTAAAACGCTGCACGGAGTGGCGTTGCTCTGAGCCGGCAGACGCTCAGCTTCTTGGCAGTGTTTCACCTCCACGGATGTGCCCTGGGATTGGAGTCACGCGTGGTGTTGCTGCCCTGCTCCGGGCAGCATCTGGAACACGAGTAAAAATAGCTTTGAATTTCCTCAGCTGCTAAAGCCACGCTGATTTTCCCTGCGGTGCAAAGGAATGGTGAATGTTTCTATAGTCATTAAATCTGAACCGGAGTCTCCACCTTCAGGAGTGAAAGTGTGACTTGTTTACTATATTTAACACTCCTAGGCATGCTGTAGTTATAGCTAACAATCCTCTGGGCTGATGGTGTGACCATACTGGGATTTCATCCAGTGCAGCAAAACCTGAAAAAGATGTACTTTCATCTGCAGGGTTTTCTCTGTGTGTTTCTCTCTTTTTTTTTTTTTTTTTTGGTGTCAATTCTCAGATAGCTTAGTAAGGACTCTCCCAGTTCTGCTGCTAACTCCCAGAGCTGTATTGCCTCCTTCCAAATATCTTCTTGCTTCCATACTGAGGATTTAAGTCCTTTCTCTGTCTGTTTTCCTCCATCTCCCAGAAAAAGGAATAATTAAATCACAGCGGGTCTTCGATGTGTTACTGGCTACTGACAGAGGCCACTACATCAAATATTTCCCATACATGGATTCTCCTCAATCTATCGGTGAGTAACTCAAAGAATCACCATTTTTATGGTGTTTGTGTTGACTATGCTAGCCACAGTGACAGAGGGGCATGAGGTGCCTCAGCAGGTTGGAGTTCTTAATGCTGGACGCGCTATCACCAAAACAGTGGCTGAGTTTTTAGACAGGTCAGGTAGAGCAATCCTCATCCGTATTTCAGCTTGGGGGATCCAGAGGAAATATAGAACAATAGAACAATATAGATTTTCCACAGTCAAAACGTGCATTGATCGTTCTGAGTTCAGCTTGTGGGAGGGAAACAAACACAGCCTGTGATAGCTGCAGAGCATTTTGATGAATGAGCTGGGGGCTGGAGGTTGGAGCAGTTGGGAACTGAAGCACTAAAGCTACCTTGGTCTCATTATTAATCCTCCAGGAGGTGATTATAAGTCAGTGAAGTGCTTTAGCGAGGCAAAAGAAGAGTCTTCTTGTATTTTTAGGGAACGGGGAGGGAGATTAAAGAACTGTTCATGGTGGAGATTTTGATAATTAATTGGATCTTATCACCATCATTTCTTTATCACGTAACTCTTGTCACTGGCTTCCTTTTAGGATACAAGGCTACAATCAGTGCACCACATATGGTGAGATCAAACTTTCTTTTTTAACAGAAACGCAGTAAATTGTTTGTCTCCCCCATCCCTTGCCTTTTTAAATTTTACTTAAATACTAAATTTTACTTAAATACTGAAGTAGAAAGGTGAAACAGGTCCCACGGACATGATTGCCGTGCCTGTTTCTTTAGATGCTGAAACTTTTTTTTTTTTTTTTAGTTTATTTAAAAGCATGCTCAGGTAGAAATTCTGTGTAACTGGGGAGAACCATTAATATTGTCATAATAATAATCTTTTTTGCATGATATTTTTCTTCCTGCTCCTTCGCATATTGACTGGACCTCTTTGTAACTGCTGTTCTGCAAAAAGACGTTCCAGATCAAACACTACTCGCTCTGAACATGTCAGACAAAACACCCAGTGTGCTGTGTTTAAATCAGAGCACAAAGTGCTTGGAACAAGAAAAAGTTGGAGGAGGAGGAAAGTAAAATGGGATGTTTCACACTGTCTTGTACTTGTACCCGCACAGCATGCCCATGCACTGGAGTTGTTGAAGGATCAGCTTGTGGAAGGTGCAAAAGCACTGGACGTCGGATCCGGGAGCGGGTACCTTACAGCTTGCTTTGCCAGGATGGTAAGCTCACAGGATTCCAGGCCTAGTGAGCAAGGGGCACTAGAGCAGGTAGCTTGCCATAGCTGGCATGTGCTTTTTGGGAGGAGGGAAGAGGACCGAGGGAAGTGGTGAACTGTTCCCATACCATTTTGTAGTAAAAACAAACACGGTGATTTTTGAAGTGGATGTTGTATCTGCTGTCAGATCACTTCGTACCTTAACCCAGGTCAGATTGAGTGGGGTGTGTTAATCTGCTGTGCAAGTCTGTTGTAGGTTTTTAGTTTCTTCTTAAGTAGTCACAGTCTGTGACAGGACAAGGGAGAATGGGCTTAAGTTGTGCCAGGGGAGGTTTAGGTTGGATATTAGGAAGAACTTCTTTAACTGAAAGGGTTGTGAGGCATTGGAAGGGGCTGCCCAGGGAAGGGATTGAGTCACCATCCCTGGAGGTCTTTAAGCTCTACATCTAAACATCTTTTAGCGATATGGTTTAGTGGAGGACCTGTTAATGTTAGGTCAGAGGTTGGACTAGGTGATCTTGAAGGTCTCTCCCAACCTAGATGATTCTGTGAAATTCCTGAAGGCATTTTCTGTGAAGTGCTAGAAAGCTTGTGAAGTTACTCTTCTCAGGAAGTTGGTTAGTAAGGAACTGGCCCTGCCAAGGAAGCTGCTAATTGTACCAAGTAATTATTTATTTGGTAATGAAGGGTTGCTGGGAATCCCCATAGGCCATGTCTGTGTATCCCTTGAGTAGCTAACCTAACTGGAACTGCTCAGCCTTAAAACCAAAGTGGCACAGTATTTGCACCTCCTTGTTCAGACACTCTGCTCTGAAGTTTCTTCCTAGAAATTCTCCAGCCCCCACAGTACCTTGTCGTATAAAGTGCACCTCTGTACCTATAGGGTGTACAGAGTCTTTCTGCATCTCTGTGCGTGCAGGAGGTAGATAGGTGTTTGTCTGCTCTTTCCTTTGTAGATGGGCCCAACAGGGAAAGCCGTGGGTGTAGAACACATTAAAGAGCTGGTGAACGAATCCATAAGAAATGTCCAAGAAGACGATCCGACTTTGCTCAGCTCTGGCCGTGTAAAACTTGTGGGTGAGCTCCCTGGGACCCTGATGTTTGACCCCTTCTGTGAGCACGCATTAGCTCTGGCTGTCTGCAGAGCTCTGCTTCTCAAAACAGTGGTTCCAAGCTGTGTTGATGCTTTCCACACTGTTGCTAGAAATCACAGGCTAACTAAGCACAGTGTAACACTGACTTGAACGCTACGGTGTACATAAGCAGCTTTTAATGCTGCAGGCAGCCGAGCACACACCTCACTTCTGAACGTGTAGTCCCTACCTTAATTCAGTAAGAGGTGTTCTTCAGAAGAGAGTGGTTGTACCACATCTGAGTTTTAGTTTATTTGAACGGGTCTGCACACACTTTGTGTATTATTATTTTGTTTTTCCTTTTTTTTTTTTTTGTTAATTTGCATCAGCTCATTCTGTATCCAGAATCTCAAGACTGCACAAAGCTACTGTATTACATAAAGGCCCTCCTGGCTTTGGCTGTTCCATTTTCCAGCATGGTTCAATTCCAGAAATATCTCCCCATTCTTAAAATGTAAATGAAAGCTACATTTCTAGCAGACAGGTCAGTGCTCTGACATGGGAATTCACGTTGCTATCACAGTCTTGATATAAAGTTTTCCTCCTCTAAATTTCAATTGAAAGAATATATGGAGAAATATTTTTGCATGGAATTGTTGTCTGAACAAGTCTTTTCTGCTTGCTTTTCCCTCCTGCAGTTGGAGATGGCAGGCAGGGATACCCTGAGGAGGCTCCTTACGATGCCATTCACGTCGGGGCAGCAGCACCAACAGTACCAAAGGAGGTAAGAGTGGTCGTGCGGGATGTCAGTTGCTGTTGGCTGCCTTCATCAGTAGCTGTGATAAAACTGATAGTTAGGGAACCACGGGAACCTTCCTTTTTTTTGTCTGTTTGCATGGAGCTGGGAAGCTTGTGTTTTTCAAGATGTCGTGACCTTCACAGCTTGGCTGACTTCTGTTGTCTCTTCTTGGCTCTGCTGATTCCGATCTCTCCGATTGCCAGCTGCTGAATGAACTGAAGCCGGGAGGTCGGCTGATACTGCCCGTGGGTCCTGAGGGTGCGAACCAAGTCCTGATGCAATACGACAAAACCAGCGACGGGGAGATCGTCGAAACCCAGCTGATGGGTGTGATCTACGTTCCTCTGACGGATAAGGAAAAGCAGTGGCCTCGGTAAACACTCGCAGCATTTCTCCTCTCCACCCCGTGGGCTTGCTCTCCTTGAGTGCTGGCTTTGCTGACAGATTCCTGGATTCCTAGCAGCTGCTGTTTGTAAAGGACCGAAGGAAGAGGCTAACTAGTAGGCACATCAGGGGAGTAGGATGCGTTTTCTATTAGCTAGGGATCGCACACCGAGGACTCGAGCCTTTTTTTTTGTTGTTGTTGTTTTTTGGAGCCTCTGCACATTCATAAACGCTGCAGCTGTGTCGATTCTGTCGCTGAGCCGAAGGCAAATGCGTGACAGTAACTGCTGGTTTTTCTTTGCCTCAGGGACGAATTCTGACAGCGGGATGGATATCTCTAAGGTCACCTCAGAAAGCTCACGGACGGGACTCGGACGGCCTGCATGGCTTTGCTTTTTGAGCGGGAGCTCTGGCAGTGGCTGTGCTCGCGAAGGCGAGCGCTGCTTCAACAGAGCTCGGGACGGAGAAAAGGCTGCGGCTCGGGCAGAGCCGGGTCTGGCCGCGGTGCTTTGGTCCGGCCGAGCCCAGCCCCAGGTGACTCCTGTAGAGAGCTGCAGGGGCAGGCGGGCTCACGCGTCCCCGCAGCCACCCCCTAACAGCGACCCTCTAACGCTTGGAGAAAAAACAAGGCGCCCGTACCGGCTCAGGGCACGGTGCTCTGACCGAGCTCATTTACGCGAGCGCGTTCTCTTCTTTCCTGCGTCAGCAACCCCGAGTTTTGGGGGTAAAAACGCCGGGAACTGGGGAGTTAGAAAACCGTGGTGGTGGCCCGGGGGAGCAGGGGGCGTGGCCTGGGGGCGAGGGGCGTGGCCTAGGACAGGGGGCGTGGCTAGTGGTGGGGCGGGAATGGGGTGGGGGCGTGGCTAAGTGGAAAGGGGTGTGGTTAAGGGGAGCGGAGGCGCGGTTAAGGGCTGAGGGGGCGTGGCCCGCGGCGGCCGCCGCCGGCGATTGGCTGCGCGGCGTGGCGTCACTCGGCGCGCCGGCGCGCTGTGTGCGGCGTGGCTGCGGGTGGTGGCGCGGGGCTGGGGCCGGGGGCAGCGGCCGCTTCTCCTCCCTCGGCGCGGCATGGCGGAGCCGGGGCCCAAGAGCGGCGCTGGGGGGGGGAGGAGGAGGAGGAGGAGGAGGAGGCTGCCCCGGCCCCGAAGAAGCGCCGCGTGGCCGCCGGGGAGCGCTACGTGCCGCCGCCGCGGAAGCTGAAGGCGGGGGTGAGCTTCAGCGCGGCGCATTTCGCCGAGACCTCGTACTACTTCGAGGGGGGGCTGCGCAAGGTGCGGCCCTACTACTTCGACTTCCGCACCTACTGCAAGGGGCGCTGGGTCGGCCGCAGCCTCCTGCACGTCTTCAGCACCGAGTTCCGCGCCCAGCCCCTCGCCTTCTACCGCGCCGCCGCCCGCGCCGGCCGCCTGCGCCTCAACGAGGAGCCCGTGCGGGACCTGGACGTCGTGCTTAAGGTGGGCGCCTCTCCCTCCTTCTTTCCCTTCGTCCCTTAATCCCTTCTTCCCTCCCTTCATCCCTCCGAAGCTTCTCGGGTGCCTGGCCTGATGGTGTGCCTATGCAGAATGCACGCTAATTGTCATCTTTTCTCGCAGAATAATGATTTTCTCCGAAACACGGTGCATCGCCACGAGCCGCCGGTTACTGCCCAGCCTATCCAAATCCTGGCGGAGGACGATGAGGTGGTGGTCGTAGACAAACCGTCCTCCTTGCCGGTGCATCCCTGCGGGAGGTTTCGGCACAACACCGTCATCTTCATCCTTGGCAAAGAGCACAACCTTAAGGAACTGCATACAATTCATCGACTCGATCGCATGACCTCAGGAGTGCTTATGTTTGCCAAGACGGTGGAGGTGTCCAAGAGGATCGACGAGCAGGTTCGGGAGAGACAGGTGAGAGCTAAGGGCTGCAGTAGTTTTGGGGGGTTCTTGTGCGGTATTTTCTTGAAACGTGCTAAGGCAAAAAGTCAGTCAAACTTTTGGTCTAAACAAACCCAATTCCAAGGACAGCTTGTGTTCTTCTTCCTGTCCTTATTGTGCAAAGTGTGGAAGGCATCAAGAGAGAAAGATGGAGCAAAACCGTAAGCAATTTTGGTAGTATTGTATTGAAGGGGGTTTCCATCCCTGTGGGATTGTGCAAACTGGCTGGTATTGTGCATGGAGTCTTGAAAAGGTTTGGGTTGGAAGGGACCTCTAAAGATCAGCTGGTCCGTCAGTTAGAGAGCAGTTTTATTTATCAGTATAAGCGTGTCAGTCATCTCATACTTTTTCCATTTTAAGCTTTAGAAGTTTCTCTCATTTTTTTTCCACTGGTTTTCAGTCCAAACAGAACTATACCTGTAGGGTGCTAGCTTCCAGGATTTACTTCAAGGCAATGAGGGTCACAGCAAAAAGCACTGAGAGGCAACTCTTGAACTTGATATGGGGAAGACAGTTCAGGCCCTTATGTTCTTGAATTCTCAGCTAGTTGGAAGCTAGAATGAGAGAAATTTGGTTAAAAAGCTGTTTTTTTCTTTTCCTGTTCAGTTGTAATAAAACTTCAAGAGTAGATTAACTAAAATGAAAAATACGTATTTCATTGATGAGAGAGAGGGTAACTAGGATGAGACTGAATCATAATCAGACCTGAGACAGTTTTCTCTTCTGAGATTTTTTGTTCTTTCTCCCTGTAGCTGGAAAAAGAGTACGTGTGTCGTGTGGTGGGGGAGTTCCCAGAACACGAAGTGGTCTGCGAAGAGCCCATACTGGTTGTTTCATACAAGGTGGGGGTGTGCCGTGTGGACCCTAAAGGGAAATCCTGCAAAACCATCTTCCAAAGGCTCAGTTACAACGGTAAGACAAGCGTCGTCAAGTGTCTTCCGCGTACTGGCCGCACACACCAGATCCGGGTCCACTTGCAGTACCTGGGATATCCCATTGTCAATGACCCCATCTATAACATGGAAGCCTGGGGCCCTGAAAAGGGCAAAGGTGGCAAGATTGGTAAAACAGATGAAGAACTCCTTAAGGCGCTCGTGGAGGAGCATCGTTCCAAACAGAGCCTGGATGTCTTGGGGATTTCAGAAGAGGACTTGAACACCGATGCAGAAAATCAAGACTCTGGTAATTCAAGCGAGTGCACAGAATCTGTGCAGGCTGATCCTATAAATGAGAACTCCTGCCCTGCTGAGGGCACTAAGGATCCTGAGAGAAATGAAACACCAGCTTGTACACTGGACCCTGATACCAATCTGGAAACACTTGAAAAAACTACAGAACTAGGTTCATGTGAGAACAAGGGTGGGCAAACAGGAGGAAATTGTTCAGAAGAGAAGGACCCTTTATGCATGGAGTGTAAAATTACAAGGCGGGACCCATCTCCAAAGGAGCTGGTGATGTACCTACATGCCTTGCGCTATAAGGGCACAGAGTTTGACTATTGCTCCAAGATGCCTGAATGGGCCATGGAGGACTGGGAGGAATGACAGAGGGCATGACATCTAAGGGCATTGTTCTAGTGTGGCCAGAGAAGTGTCTTGTAAAGACCTAAGGTTTCAGTGTGCTTGAGGTGAAGAAACTGCTGGTGACTTGAAATGGGGTGGGAAGGCCCCCATATTGTTGGGGCCGGCAAATTGCTGTGGCTGCTGACAGGCACTGTAAAAGGTGGGCAAGAACATGGGGGTTCAGTGCTAGAATTACATTGTCATTTAGTGAACACCTGGGCAACAAACACCTCAAATGTGTTACAGGTCTGCTGTCAATTACCTGCAGAGAAAATTTAGTGCATACACTTAATTTAAGAAAGCGATTTTTCTTTTGGCCTGCTATATAATGTTCTTGTACTGTACGGTGAGAGCTGGTGGAATATTGTTCAACATACTGGATGTCACATCATACAGGAAAACTATTTGTACTTTGATTTTATTGTCAGACTGATTTTAAAACCAAAACATTAACACTGAGAATGCCATAAGGTAAAACCAGAGCACTGTGAAGCTGATTTCTTTACTGTTTGTCAGCAAGGTGGACTTTGCTTTGAAATTGCTCTTTTAGAATTCCTTCACATAATTACTTGATTTGGGATTAGTAACTCTAGGAATAGATCTGTGTGTTGAGCCTATTTCTGGAGGTACTAGTCCCAAGATTTTATCCGTATAAGACTTACAAGGAGACTTGATTTAGCAGAGTGTCTTGCTGTGTGCCCTGTGACGCATCTTCTGCCTTCTCAAAAACGTCATCTTCTCTGAGAACCTATTGATTTCTAATCCTTATGCCTCAAATAAAAACATCTCCATACTTGAACAAAAACCCAAGGTAGAGACCAGTCTACCAACTTTCACTTTGTTTTTACCATACCATGGTCAAATTGTTTCTGAATGGTGTGTATTTGTTTTTAATGTTGCTTCACATGTGCTTCAAGGTGACAATTGGCCTTAAAGAAAAAAAGACTGTTTTATAAGCAAACGAGAAGCTTTTCTTAATACAGTTTATAGTAATGTTTCCAGGATGATAAATATCACTATAGTTCTTATTTTCATTGATGTTTATATGGCCTCTGAGAGGTTTATTACAATCATTGTATTAGGTTCTTTTTTTTGTCTGTCTTAGGCAACCTCAGTGGTAATGACCAGCTGCACGCAATCAAAACCTTTCCTGGGAAGAGCCACGTTATTTCAGGATCCTCTGCACCCACCTACGTAGGATGCATGCATAGGGTTCAACACTTCTAAAATGTTATAGAAACCTTTTTTAAAGGTGAGAAAAGGAATCCAGGAGGCCTGATGCTATTCAGTAAGCATGTCACCAGCCTTGCTGGAGTGTGGTCCAGTACTGGATTCTCTTTCCTTGTCATGCTGAGCTTTACACTCTCAGCCCACCAAGACACAAAGGTTACGGGAGAAATCCCTGCTTCACAAGGTATTCTTGAGTGGGGTGCCGGGGACATGTGCTCCATGACTAAGGTTTGCCAGGCCAACAGGAACTACTACTGTCCTCCTTGGCAAGGCTCCTAAAATCACCTGTTGATACCCACAGGTGTGACCAGGATCCAATAGCCCAAAGTAGCCAAGTGATTTTTTTTTTCCTTTCCTGTACATCCAGCTGTTGTTGAATGTTTCTGTAAGAGTTCATTCAGACTTGAGCTTTGCTCTTCCACATCCTGCTAAGGGTCTCTCATGATTCTAATGTAACCACAGATTTTTATATTTTTTTTTTCCTGCCATCATGTGATAAGGCTGGTCTAATATTTAGCTGCAGGCAGCTTATTAAACAAAGGAGGTAAAAACTCCCCTGTGTTATCTATATTTTTCATACACTGAAATATATATATTTCATCTATGTAAATGAAAATTTGGTGCCTTCAAAATAAGAATATGTGCAACTGTTACTAGCTTTAGACATGGGGAAAAAGGGTGGATTTAGGGGCAGCTGAGCTTTAATTGAGACTGACATGACCCAAGTTATACTGTCCGTTGTTGTTTTTTTGTTTGTTTTTTCCTCTGCAAGAAAAAAGCACCTGAAAAAAATTATACTGGCTTGTGTCGATAGATGGAGACCAGATGGACAAATATGGAACTGCTGCTCACTGTTGTGTTTCACTTTTTCTGGCTATCCCTAATCGCTGTAGTTAATATATTTTCATTATCACACCTTGCTGGTCAAGAAATGCCGCGACTTGTCTTTTCAAGACACTTTAGGCAATGACCCTTCAAGGTTGGTTTCACAAGGAGCTTACCAGCGATGGCATCACGTTTCAGTTTGAGTCCGAGCTGGTAGTTTCACACTGCGCAGCCACTGGGTGTCTGCTGCTGGTACCTGCTAAAAACACGCACAAGATAAAACATCTTCTGGTTTGCTACCGAGGAAAGTATTTCTGCCAGTGATGGCATGTGATAAATCCCCACCTAGGCCTGAGAATTAGCCCAAATGTGACCAGGGAGCTCATCTCCCATTTTTTCCAGCTGTGTTTTAACCAGTCCATTACAGGTGCCACTTGTGCGTATAAAGAGCTACCGTATGGCCACGCTCTGCATAGGATCTGGTATAATCTGATTTCCACCAGGATTTAAGCGTTGTTCAATCTGGGCAGTGTAGCCTGGAGGGCTCTGGGAGCTGTTCCAGTAAATTACATGTGAGAGGCCCCTTCCGCTCATGCTAATTACAGTAATTATGGCTTCAACATGCAGCAAAGTCTCAGGGGAGCATTTTGTTTCATTAACTTCTCCTTCCAGATTTTTAAGTTAACTCTTCACACAGAGTAGCTCTTAGTAATCAGTTACACTTCTAAAATCTCAATAACTACAGGAAAAGCCCGTTAAAACAGTCAGTGAGCGTGGATGTAATTTCAGTGAGGCACAGTGATCAGCCTCGCTGGAGCTCCCTCAGCCCCTGATTTTGCAAAAATTTATTTACCCGAAGCTCCCACCAGGGATTTGGCAAACCTGAATGAGACAATTTGGGTCGAAAGAAGCAGTTTGGTGGTGGTTGGGCACGGAGGTTGCAGGTCTCCAGGGGGTGCGGCTGCCTCCCCTCAGGCCTCCTTGCGCGGCCCCAGGCGGCGGGAGGGATGCGCGGGGGGGGGCGGTATACACCTTGGCAGCCCTCGAGGAGCTAAAATTAAATAAATAAGATAAGGGGAAAAAAAACGGGAGGTGTGGGGGAGAGAAAAAATACGAAAAGTTGACTCCCGACGAGGATGGGATTCGAACCCACGCGTGCAGAGCACAATGGATTAGCAGTCCATCGCCTTAACCACTCGGCCACCTCGTCACGAGAGCCCTGTTTCTCGCACAGCCCATAAGAATCCGCACCACCTGCTCCCGGCCTCGCCTCCCGCCCACAGCCCGCTCTGCGAGATGGCGCCCGTCCGCCGCCCTTTGGCGGCAAGAACACAGGACGACGCGACCGGACAGGGACCGAGCCACCCTACCCCGGGTGTTCTCCGCTGCTTCACACTCATCCCTCCGGCTGTGGCGCGGTGCCGGCGAGGAATAATCCCGAAAAGGCGGACAACAAGCTGGCATCACGGAGGCCGCCATATTGTACGGAACGCTGGGGGCCGCCATGTCGTACGGAGCGCTAGGGGGGCGCCATGTTGTACGTCCTGCCGTCGGGCGGGCGGTTTGGCGCGCGGCGGTTGGGTTTGAACCGTGAGGCGGCGGCGGCGGCGCCGTGAGGGCAGTGAGTGAGGGGCCGGGGGGGGCTGGCGGGGCTGAGGGGGTTTCAGAGCCCTGGAGGGGCTTTGGGGGGCTGGGAGCGGCGCAGGGGGTTGTAGGGAACGTAGTTCTGGTAGCGCATGGCCAGTTTGAATTTTTTTTTTATATTTATAAGTTTTGATAAGCGCGGCAAGCGACCAGCGAAGTGTTCCTGTGGGCGTCGCCAACATGGGGGCAAACCTTTCACCGACGTTCAAATTGTTTCTTCCCCTTATTCTTCATACAGTTATCCTTTTCAAAGCGGGCTCGTTGCATTTCGAGTTTCTCCAGGGTCTCCTGCCAGTAATATTAACGTTGGTAATAGATCTCACAGCTGCCTTCAGCCCCGTCGCGAGGCGCGGTTGTCTCTCCCTGCAGCTCGCAGCCAAGGCAGTCCGTGGCGGTGAATTTTGAGGAAAATTGCAAAAAGGCACCGGGAGCCCTGCACACAGAGCAGTTTCACCTAAGATGGAAGACACTTTTATACCTCAAGTCTTTAAAAGCTCCCTCCACGTACTGTGGTGTTGCGAACAAAGAAACCCTATCCCGTTACTGACTTTCTCAGTACCCGGATGCATTGTAGCAAAAATACCGAGCGTTTTAATTACATCATGATCTTGTTATTTAAGTCGTTAAATTTCCCTGCAAGACTTGCTAGCGTTATTTGTGAAACGTGAAAGTTACCAGGTGGAAGCTGTTCAAGAGATGCTACTCTTCCACAGGCCTACTATAGCCTTATTTTTGGTTATATAATACTCCATCTCAAGGAACTAAAATGTTTTATATTTAGAAACAAAATATAACCTGGTGCTGTTAATAGACTGAATGGTGCCAAGTTCGGGCCTGAGGGGATTTCAGTGTTCTGGGGCAGCCCAGAAATGTGAGGGGAACCTCGATAAAATGCACGATAGGCTTAGGTTGGTCAACACCATGCAGTACTTTTGGGAAAACACCTCTGTAAGCAATAGCTACAGGTGTATGCTAGCCTTTGGGTATCGCTCCGGGTAGTGCTCCCAGGCCGTCTTGGTTTTGTTGCCTCAGAGCTGCAGGCCCTGAAAGCCAAGGCCTCTGCAGTTCCCTTTCTGAGGGGTGTATAGCAATACCCCACTAGTAAGTGATTGATTTAGTGTTTCACTAACCCTAGAGCTTTTTTTTTTTTTTTTTAAGCCTCCATAAGGCTTAGCTTTTCCTTGGTCATCTTGTGGTTTAAATGCTGTGGTCTATGGTGAGGAGGCTGGCTTGGTGGAGAAGAAGGGGAGATGTTGCCTACTGGGGGGAACTTATGAATGTGTATGAATACCTTTGGGAAAGTTTCAAGAAGATGGAGCCAGAAGGGATGAGACGCAATGAGCACAAACTGGACTACAAGAAATTTCACTCAAACATCAGAAAAAAAAATGCAGAGAAGGTGGAACAGGTTGTCCCAGAGCAACTGGCCATAGCTTTGGGTAGGGGGTTGGACTGTACGATCTCCAGAGGTCCCTTCCCACCTTCAAGAGTCTGTGATTTTGTGAAATGCAAAAGCTGAGCAGTTCCTCTCTATTTCTAATTGTCTCTTAAAAAAAAAAAAAAAAGTGTTTTACAATTTGCTTAACCATTGCCTAGGCAAGAGTTTCTCTTAAGGCGTTGTTTGCTGAGGTTTAGCAAGGGGAAAATGCAATGCGGTGGTATTGTCAGATTGCTTATAGCTGTCACATAAGAATATTTTGCGATAGTAGTAGTGATGGAGATAAATATCACTGAAATCTAGGAAAGAGCACAGAAAAATGTGTTTGTTGATATTATGGTGTTGATTCAATGCTACAATATATTGTGTTCTTTGTCAGGTCCATGGGAGAATGAGGTTATGAGGAATATTAACCTGGTATTCAAAGCCTTGTATTTTGTTGTGCTGTGTAGGAAACCTGAGGTAATATCCTAAGGCATCTTCACGGTGTGGGTTAACTCATTATCCCCTGCTGTGACTTTTAATAGGCATACTAGTTCATAAAAGAGAAGATATTCTTGGGGTGGCAGGGAGTAGTAGTGAATGAAAAATTGTCTTATGTGTCAGAGCGAACTAGTGCACTTTGTATTGTAGAAAGCTTGATCATATTTATCCCCAGCAGTTACCAAAATCTTAATTTTAAGTAGAAGGCTGCCGAACCAGTAAGACTCAAACTGCTAGCACATCTGATTTATAACATGATATGCAGTAGAAACCATTGAATTGGGAGGCCTGTTAGACATCAGAGAATTCCTCTGAGTAAAGAAGGATAAAGAAGAAAATTTTAGCAACTGACTGAGTCTAGTATCTAGTTGTTGTTCTATACAATATTCTTAGTGAGACTCATTAATATTTTTTTGATTTCAGTATTGCATTTCCCACAGAAATGGACAAGATTTATTCAGAACCTAACGTGGAAAAGTAAGTTGAAACCTCATAAGAACCTCATTGTGATTCGGCTGTTGTCTTTTAGATGCAAAATGTTTCTTAATCCCTGTGTGCACTTTAGGATCTCTTGAATGAAATATGCTGTCCATCAAGAAGAAAAACAGGGAGGTTTTTTGATTATGGTGTAGGAAAGCTCGAGGAAGTCTCATAGCAGCAGATTGTCTAGAGACTGACCACAGGGGTCAGAGCACAATATGTTGAATTTTCCAAGGGTTATGTACGGGACCTAGCATTGGAATGATCTGTTCCAAGCAAGTTTGTTCAAGTAATTTCACACTTGTAAAAATAATGGAGAAATTGAATTATTAACCATAAAAACGTGGCAGCACTGTTCAAGAAATACATCTTGGTTCCAGTTTATGCACTAATATCTATTTCTCTTTTTTCCTTCCAGTGATAATACAGAGCACATAAGAGGAAAGCGACTGTCCTCTGTGAGTAACTTAAGGCATTTCTAAAATAAAACTGAGTGAGTGAAGGAAGGAAAGGGGAGCCATAAAGAAGAATTAGTTTTCTCATTACAGCCTGAAGAAAAACATACCAAGAGCAAAGAAAGACCCTATTAAGTTTGTGATTGAATGTGACGCTTCTGGCTGTTACAGATTCTCTACTGCCAAGTAATCAGTTCGTGTATTCTTGTGAAATACCAGTTCACTGATTGTATGGACGGCTGATGTATTCAAATCTGAAAGCATTGCTGTTCACATTAGCAATGTGGCAGAAGATGACACAATTTCCACAGAAGGATTCGCAGGTGAAGCGAGTGTACAGGGATATACCTGGTAATTTTCTGATTGAAGTGAATGAATTTAGTATTCAGAAGGACAGTTTACCCACTCTTTTCTCAAAATAAGTAAATACATGAGTAAGATATTCAAAAATTAAAGTTATGCCTTCAGGGTTACAGATTCAGAATTTTATGAATTCTTTGGTCAATAATAAGTATACCTTCAACTGAAGGAACTCCCGTGTATGGTGCGTTGGTGAGAAGCAGGGTCAGAGATTGGGACAGATGCCCAATGCAAGAGTGAATTGTAGGTTATGAAATCCATGGTAACTTGTGCATAAATGATGTCTTGAACTGCTTGTACACCAGCTGTGACTGAACCAGTCATTTACTCGTTGCTTGATCCTTTCTTTTGTGGGTGCTGGGGCTGATTTTCTCAACTTACACTTTCTTTTAGATTTTAAAGGCTCCACGAAATCCTCTTGATGATTTGGGAAACGGGAATGAACTCACTCAGGTAGGTCTGTTAAGTCCTCTTTTGCTGACTCTCTTAATATCTTTGGTTTACTCCTCAACTTGTCCCTGATTAAACAGGGTCACTACAATAATGTAGGTGTAAAAACTCCTGTAATAAATAACTGCTTTGGAGGATACTGTTTGGAGTAATAAATATTACATGAAATCCATTGAACTTTTATTTTACATCAGAATATGTCTTCTGTCAAGCATGGAGGAATAACCAGAAATTAAAATAAAAAATAAAAATCTTGCTTCTGGTGTAGTACACGTGATTTGAAGTTTGCCACCTGGAGTACTGTGTGCAGCTCTGGGGCCCACAGTGTAAGAAAGAAAAGACCTCTCAGAGTGGGTCCAGAGGCTGGAGCACCTCTCTAATAACTTCTTTCAAATATGAAATATGAGCCTGAGATACTCGTGCATAATATATTTCAAAACTGGTTTGAGTATGAAGAGCAGCTCAGTCTTCATTTAAACTTTAATACCTTTTAACAATGATGCGTAGTACTGCTACTGGGCAATATAGAACCATCGTATGCAGTAGTGTGACTTTGTTCATAACTGCTTGTGATGCTGACATAGTTCCTCTGTGCCTATAATGGATAATGTCAGTACGTCAACACGTTGTCTACTTTCTTAAACAATGAGTATTCTGCTGTCCTGGGCAGAGCTATTTAGTTAGGGAACCTTACTGCAGACACCTGCACCGCAGTGGTATGGTGAATTAGCTTTCCAGTATATGCAGCGTTGCATTGTTACACGCCTTGTAACATTGCATTAGTATAATCATGTAGTCAGTGATACCATTTAAACGTTTCTTTAGGAAAATATCAGTGGTGATTTTGATTCTTCCATGCATCCTTCCCTTTCTCCCATAAAGACAAGTGTTTTTTTCAGTTGTCACAGAAAGCTAAATTTAAAAAAAAAAAATCTTGCAACTCACTTGTGCTAAGCAGCTAAGTATTTTTTTCCCTAGTATGCCAAACATTATGCCAGACAAAAATCTTTATAAGTGGTATTCTGCTTCTTCTGTCTGAAACCAAGCAGTTAGTACAAAATGATCTTTAGAACCTGCTTCTTGTGAGATAGGTGTCTCTCTGCGAAGAGGAGAGAAGCTGGAGAACTATAAGTAGTTTAAAGATGTTGGCAAATATCTGTTGTACTTGTTGAGCTATTATGCTTGCATTTTTTATTTTTGTGTGTGTGAAAAGCTATAATTATTGTGGATTATGGCATACGAACTGTTCTCTGTACATCAAACTTTTTTTTTTTGTCAGGATATCAATATAGATAAACGTAGGAAAAACTCCCGACGTGTCAGCTTTGCGAACACCATAAAGTAAGTTTGATCTGAAGGATGCGGATTTACATCTCTTTTATTACCTACAACTTTATGCTTAAAAAATCTGCTATCACCTAAAATTGCTGTTTGCATACATCTATGGGCATTCAGTGAAGAAAATTGTGAAAATATGGGAATTTCAGTGAAGAAAATACTAAGTTGATCTTGAGCCCTAATAGAAACATTATTCACTTTCTCATCCTAGCTATAAAAAATGATGGAGTAAATTTCATATAATTAGGAAACTTTGGTTTTCGTTAACTTTTCTAGTGATTTTCACATGAAGTATGATAATGGCATCTTCCTGCTGGAAAGTATGATTGGGTTCAGTAAGCTGCTGTCTTTTGGTATCATTTCAGAACATACCATGTGGGAAAAGACTGAGATTAAGGCTTTTTTTTTTTTTTTAATTTGCATTAAAACAGATCATCTTATGTTTTCAAAAACTGTTTTCCTTTGTTCTTAGCTGCAGAGTCTTCCAGCGAGATCTTAAGAATAATGCAGAGAGAGAAAATGAAGGTAAAAAGTCCTTTCTTTTCTGATAGGTTTCGCAGACTATTAGCAACAAGACTTCAGCCAGAATTTAAGAAGTCAAGCTTGTCAGTCGTAGATAGGGAACAACGTGGTCAGCTGTTTGTGATAGACTGGATGAAAACCCATTAGTTACTAGTACTTAGTTACTATTAGTTACTTAACTAATTAGTACTTACTATTGGTACTTAGTTACCCATTAGTTACTAGTATAAGTGGACCTTGTAGCTCAGAGAAGGAATTATTTCTTTTAGACAAAATGCACCTAGAGCAAAATCTGTTTTGGGGATTGTTGTGGTTTAACCCGGCCGGTAGCTACGCACCACACACCCCTAGCCTGCCCGCTGGCAGGACAGAGCGAGAAGCTGAAAAGTTCTTGGCTTAGTGTAAGCACTGCTCTGCAACAATTAAAACATCAATGTGTTATCAACATCAGTGTGTTATCAACATTCTTCTCCTAAATCCAAAACATAGCATCCTACCAGCTACTAGGAGGAAAATTAACTCTATCCTAGCTGAAACTAGGACAGGGATTTAGATCAAAAGAAGACCGAGAAGAATGTCTCATTCACTCTGTCAAAGATGACCTAGGAAGAATCTGAAAAGCTAATGCATTTTCAAGTACTTTGGTTCTCTGGGTTTTTGCCATGATAAAAAGGAACACAAAGAGTGAGAACTGCAGAACATTCTTTTCTGTGCACTTTACTCTTGTCTCTGAATGTTTTGATCCTGTTTCTCTCATTGTAATGTCTGATTTTCTTATTTTTAGAGTGTGCAGCAGATACAGGGAATCATGTCCTGCTTAATCAGTAAGTCTGGGGAAAAATTATTCCCACACTGCAAATACATTTCTTCACATGGCATGCGACCATAAGAATGTTACTCCTCAAAGAAACCAACAAATGTAACATGCTTATTTATTTAGGTATAAAATTGCTCTTTTGACTGGTTTTGAAACGTTTGGCTGGTTACAGGAATACAGCAGAAAAAGGATATAGCTGTTTTGGCCATTCACAAAACAGTAGATGTTTCTGAAAAATTGAACAATTATGTCTTGAAACTGCTTCATCCAAAGTTGATTGTTTGGGAATGTCTTCCAGGAGACACTTACCAGATTCCGTATTTGATAGAGATGGTCTTGTATGTTTATTACAATCACTTTTTCACTCAGAGGTGGATAGAGTAATAGTCTGATCTCAAAGTTCTAGTCTAGATAAAATTATGATATTGTTACTCACCAACTCAATTTAATTTTAAAAGATTTAGACTGTTTCTGTGCATGAAAGCAAATTTTTATATTTAAAACATACAGCAGGGGAACATTTACCTACAGCTATAGTTAACAAACACTTATAAAGTTATCAAAGCAATATAGTAATGTGTGTGTATAAATAAAAATCAGTATACTGGACAAGGCAGTTTGGGCTTGAAAGAACATTCAAGAAAACACTGAAGAGCAGAAATCATTAAATGTTAGATGAAGAGCCACACAAGTTGGTCGGTGTACCTGGCTTTTGATTTTACAGAGAAATGACTGCAGGCTTTAAGAACATGTCTTCAGTTTTCCAAAAAGAAAGGAACGACTAAAAGTAGAAGGTCTGAGTTAAAAATAAAGTATTAACCTCTTTTCCCGTGAAAAAATGAGTTTCATGGGAAAATACCACTTTAGTTCCAATTAGGATATATTGAAGACATATTTGTAATGTCTGGTATCTGCTGCCCAGTCATGTATGAGCTCTGCAACAGAATTCTCTGCCTTTTAAGTATATTGCTGAAGCCCTCTGGTTTGCAATCTTTTAACAAACTGTTTACCTAAACCATCTTTTGTAGAAATGAAGAACCTGAAGCAGTTCCATGTGAGATCACTGGTGAGTTTGAAAATCGATTTAACAACAGAATGACTCTTTTTATTCCAAACTATTGATAATAGTTGATAGAACATTTTTAACATGTCTAGAACAGTCTCACTGGTGGAGATCACTATTGCATGAACAGACTCTGTCTCATAATGCTGTTTACAAGCACTGTATTGTAGAAGCATGGGTAACCCTACTACGTGTTCAAAGGAGTACTGAAAATATTTCTCAGGATATATTTGGTTTTAAATGTGCTTACTCAGAATGTGATACTTATGTAATGAGTCCATTGATCTTCAGTTCAGTTGATTAAAATAATAAAATAGCTCAGCAAATGCACTATTTCCTTTTCTTTTGACAGGGATGAACACTTTGCTTCATGCCCCTATCCAGGCTTTGGTGCAGCAGACTGAGGTATGTGAAGGTGTTCATTTTTTTTCAGTGCTGAGAATATTACTGTCCAAAATATATTGCAATAATTTGTGTAGTAAAGGTGAAACATGTACCTCAGCTGCCTAAAAAGTAAATCCTTGTATTCACAAGAAATTTGTCTGAAGCATAATCTTCTATACTTTGAAGTAGTTTCCTAATCTGATGGTCGTTATAGTATGCTATTGATAATTTTTGTTTCTAAAATTGCTTTTCAGTATCTGAGCTAGTTCTTACATTTTTTTTCAATGCTTATCTAAGAATATGTAAAGGAGCTTATGTTTCAGATAGGTCAGTTTAATTTTTTTCCTCATGGATTACTGTCTACTTTTTTTTTTTTCCATGGGTAGAATGGATATACACTGTCCCTTCCTACTGTTAAAAAGGTTTAGAAAATTGCAGTGACTGGCATGAAAAGGTAACTGAAATGCTTCAGTTGACTCAAGTGATAAAACACAACATTTTTAGTTAAGACCTTAACAGGCACAGAAATCCTGAACTGTGCTATACTTCAGTGATGATGTCATTGGTCTATTTTATCAAACAAAGCAATTGAACGGTATCCCTTGATCCAATGGCTTTTAACTTTCATGCTGAATTTAAAAATATGGTATAAAAAATGTCCTAGCTCTTGTGAAAAAATGCTTAAAGAAAAAAATAAAGGTTAAAATCTAGTGTGGATTAAAAGATATATGCCATGAGCCTATAAAGTTCATATTGAAACCCTCTCTCTCCTTGGTTTAAGTAATGTATATGATTTATGCTTTTTCTATTGTATTTTATTTCTTGCATTTATAAAATAATAATGGATATATAACAATATACGTAATTTAAAGTAAACACAAAGTTGTTCTTAATCAGTGTATTCATTATGTTTGATAAACTAGAGTATTATATCTTGCTATTGGCCAGTTTTTATCCACAGCTTTAAAACTCTAAATCCTTTCTATTAAAGAGACTGAAATCTTCTTATTCAGGGTGGAAGAGTCTTAAAAAAATTCCAACTTGGCACTGCTGCTTTGGGGAACGTACATGATAAGCTGGGCAGGGATTTTGCTTGCAGTGGGTGAGTGGGGAAAGATAGAAACGCCACATAGAAAATACTGATTCATAAGTCTCAGTGATTGTTCTGTGTTTACAAGGATGTCACATGTGAAGATGTGAAGGTTTTGTCCAACAGAAATCTGAGAAACATTCTTTCAAAATTCTAGTTAAATACATAAAGATATTACAAACATATAAAATATAGGCTCTAAGAATTTGTAACAGTTAAGTTGTCCTTTCTTTTAATATGTTATTACTTGTTGAGAAGGACTGAAATGTTTTTTTTTCCTCCCCAAAAAGCTGTAAAGATAGAGCTCTAACCTTTAGACTGCATTAGCTGACTTTTGTTGTGAATAGAGTAAACCACTGTGTCATTTGTTACAAGTGTCAGTAACTGTCATTTCTTGTCTTTTTTCAGTGCCATGATGTGGACAACGCCATTCAAAGAACAAATAGGCATGACACAACACTCACCTTTTCAGATGAAAATGAAATGGAAATGACAGCTAGTCACACTGCAGTGATTACACGTAACCTGAAAAACAATGAAACTGACAAAACTGAGAAAATAGATATCACATCATTTCTGGCTGGGTTAAACTCTAACAGTGGAAAGGCAGAAATGAGTAAAGAACTTCATTTTTCCTTTGATCATACAAACTGCCTGTGCCCATCTTTTGAACAGAAGGAAGATGCTACTACGGTAAAAAAAATAAATTTCAATGAATTTTTGATGCGCTTGAAGTCAAATGAAAAAGCACTCAATCCTATTGAAGGACCTGAAAAAGAAAACCTTTTTTTTATCCCTTCACAAGTCTCAGAAGACACGGCACGATCATCGGTGGAATCTGCTTATTCCCATGAACCACCGGCCACCTTCAATGTAACAAAAATCTTTAGAGAGCAAGATGATGGAATGGAAATGACAAAATGCCAAGCACCTGATGTTAAAAATATGCGTTCTGGTATTTGTGGGGCTCCACCAGAGCAATTACTGTGTGCAGATGTTACTGAGGCATTTGCAGATGATGAAATGGATATGACAACTAGTCACACTGCAAAAATGTCTTTTCCTTTTGCCAGTGTTGGAAATCAAAGTTTAAACTTCAAAAAGGATTTCCCATCCATGGAGACAGATAATTATTCTGTAGTAAAGAGAGCATCTCATCAGCAATTAATTGTAAAGCAGGACCCTCAACTTTGTACAAACAAAAAACCAGTAAATGTTGAAGACACTGTAGATACTACAGTGCTTCAAACTTTTAAGCAAGAGACCAGAACTTTGTCTGCTATCCCGGGATCTGTTTCTTCTGAGACTGTCTTCCGAGGTGATAAAACTGTTTTTTCTATATGTGATGACATGGAAATTACTGGGAATTACACAGATGTAATCTATAACGAAAGTACCAAAGGAATGAGCAGTTCATGTCCTAAAACTTTTGAGAAAACAGTTAATACAAACTCTTTGCCAGTAGGAAGCAGACATCCAGCACTTGATGACGTTACAGAAAGTCTACCATCTTTAGATAATCGAGCTTCTGTGTCACACAAAACTAATGCGCTTGAACAAATTTCAGGCTCAGATGGGAGAACTGAAAGAGTGACCCAAGATCATGGGACTGCTTCAGTGGATGTTGGTTTTGATTTGTGTAGAAATTCAGTGTCCACTGGTACCTCTAAGGGTAGACTTCAGCACAGACATTCAAGCTCTCTACTTGTTTCACTGCCAGGTGAGAAAACTGCAATATTTTCAGGAAAAGATACGGCCTTGACTAAAACTTGTATTGACAAGGCTGATGGAAAGAATGTTGAAAATGAATTTCCTCCTGGAGTGTCCACCTCTGTCACCTGCAAACCACATTTTCTTGGTAATAGAATCTCTACATCTCCCAGTTTAAGTGAGCAGGAAAAAATGGAGATAACTAAATGCCAGACTGTTGTCATTGATGATCAAAGCGTTGGGATAACTGCAGAAGCAAAACAAATGCATGGTAAAATAATTCCAAGTGAGAACCACAACAAAAATGTCAGTCCTGTGGCAAGTTCTTTGGACAGGGACAAGGAAAATCTTGAGGCAATTGGTTTTGATGTGAATATGAAAAGAAGCCAGACTACAGAAATGAATACTGAAGATGTTGAGGTGATAATAGTCAATAAGAAGCTTGGAAAAACAAACTTTCAGGCAAGTGGTCTGATTTCCTGTGCAAAGAGCGTGCGTCCATTACAAGAGCAAAAGAGAGAAATCGCAGAAAATACTGCCACCAACAGCAGTGCATTCATGTCTTTGCAAAGTCAAGAAGTCGATATAACTCAGCCTTTGAAAAAAACCCTTCAGAATGCTTCAGTTTCCTGCACAAATGACAAAACAGACGTGTTTTCAGATGATCAAAACATGGACGTAACCAAAACTCATTCTGTTGCCTTTGAAGTTGCTCCTACTAATACAGTACAAGAATATGAGAATACTCATAATCAAAATAATGTGATATCCAAGCAGCTGCAAAAACAGGCCTCCCAATTTTCTAATAATTCTGGTGTAGATACCACTGTAAGTCAGACTGCAGCGATAGAATATAGGGATTTCAAAAGGAGCTCAGATAAACAAACTGTTACTCCTTTATCTGCAAATGGTATGTTCATGTCTAGTAATGAACCCACTCCCTCCAGAAATACAAGAAACGTACAACCTGCAAAAATACTGGGTATAAATGCAGATTGCCAAAACTCTGACAGGCAAGTGAAAACCCGTACTATGAAGGTAGTAAATAATGTGTTGCCAACTCAAGAAGAATCTGAGAGAGATTTCCTGGTCAGTAAAACAGTTTCTTCAGAGGAGGATTTTAAAAATCCTCAGTCAGTTGATGGCCTGCACTTGGGTATTGAACAGACATTACTAACTAATACATCTGAACAACTGAAGAGAAGTTCCCAGTTGCCTTTCTTTTCAGAAAAGTCTGTTTTGTTTCCCTCTGGTGAAAACATGGACTTGACTGAAAGCTGTGCAGCAATAGCTCCTGATCAAAACATCCATATGATTTTACCAGGAAGAACAGCAGCACCAGTACATAATGCTGAAGATGAAAATAAAACATTATCTTTAAAAAGAGGGGTCATGATGACAACAAACAGTCAGGAGCAGCCTGGGTGCGATACGTACTCCTTGGTATCTGGTAAGCAAATGTTAACTGTGACTGGTTTAAAGCATTTGCATTTTGTAGATGAGAAAACTACCATATTTTCAGAAGATGCTGATATGGACATCACGAGAAGTCATACGGTTTCAGGAGAAAACAAAATAGTTTTGCTGCCTAAAAGTTCAAACAATGACATATCCTTTGTTTCTGGAGATAAAACTTGTGTTTTTACACACAATAATGACATGGAAATAAGTAGATTTGATACTGTTGCAATTGATAAATGTGTGGAAAAGGCTGAACCTGGAGGGATGCTTAGCAGAGCTAATAGGACTGAAAGGAAAAGCTCCAAGGAAACAACAGGGGAAAAGACTGTTTTATTTTCACTGAGTAATGAGAATAATGACATGGAGATCACAGAGAGCCATACGGCTGCAATAGGCCATGAAATTGTCTCCCAAAACGAGGTCAGGCTTCATTCTCTGTCTTCAGCTCAGCCTGTTAAAGCTGTTAAGTTCACAAGTAACCAGAGTGACATGGACATTATGTCTTGCCCTGCTGATAAAATTACAGTTAAACTTTTACATGATGATAACTTGAATAAAGAGGTTGGACAGGAAGCTCCTTCAAACAGTGAAGCTACTGTGCTTGCTGTGGATGATATGGAAATCACTAAAACTCATAACGTAGCTTTGGAAGAAAATTCTCTGCAGGGTAGGCTACCCAATCAGTCTGTTCCTCTATGTTCCACCATTATTTTTACAAATGACAAGGCTGATATGGAAATGACCAAGTATCTCCCTGATGGTGAAAGTACTGAAAGAGTCCTGTGTGAGGACAGAGTAAACCCTCCTAAGCAGGTTGGACAGGAGGCTCTTTCAGGTAGCAAAACAGTCATTTTTACTTTGGCTGAGGATATGGAAATCACTAAAACTCATACAGCTGTGTTAAGTGGTGATGTGTGGGACAGAAGGTTCATTCCAGCCGTTTCTGCAGTTCCTGCTGATCAGACCATTGTGTTTCCACACAAACAAGATGATATGGAAATAACCGTATCTCATACTGTTGCTGTTAATAACAATATGGAAGGATTTGAGAACCAGCAAGTGTCACATAAAAGCACTCGACAACCAGGCTTGCATAGTGCATCACTGTCTGCTTGCAGAGATGAAGTAGATTCTCTGCATGTAAAAGACCTGAATGGTGAGTATCTTAAAAAATCTAATGATAAGCCTACCATTTCTTCATCTGCTTCATCAGCCTCAGCATTTCCTACTGAGAAAGGAGCTGCCAAAGTTCACAGTGGTGCAATACCAGATTCCATTTATTCTACCTCACTTCCAGAAGACACTTTGGATGTCCGGGCACCACAGGATCTTGACCTTGCCACGGATAATTCAGTTCCTGTAAACAGTCAGCAGGATCTTGTACATCCAGGAAAACTGAAATCAAAGAGAGTGTCTTTCAGATTTCCAGGTAATGCCCCCTTGGAATGCAGTGAAGAAACTGGAGCTGTGGTATCCCATGTTTCTCTTCCTATTCAGCAATCGGATTCTTTGAAGAGTCCTCCAGATGGACTTAGTACTCAGACAAACCAAGTATTGAAAGATAATTCATCTAGGCATGAAGATCTAGATACAGTTTTAGCCAAGGATGGAGCAGTTCCAGTTTCTGACGGCGAATCAAAGGAAAACGAGAGGCTGTCAGCTGAAGGGGAAGTACTTCCAACAGACTTCCAAATAAAATCTGAAGAAACTAAGCAACTTTTGGTCAGCGACAGTCCAAGAGATCCAGTAGATCCGGCTCTTGCACCTAAATTATCAGGTATTTTAAATGTTTGTTCAAAACTGGAAAACATTAGAAGGAAATCTGCAGTTGTCTCTGTTCCTGAAACCGCTGTTTCTGACCAACTGCATAAGTTACCAACTCAACCAGAGGATACCTTGAGGTTAGGAAAAAATACCATAAAGGAACAAGATAATTTATTTTATCCTAAAGAGCAGGAGAATGCATGTCTTGAATCTGGAGCAGCTCCTATAGGTACGAATTTAGGTATGGCACTTAAGGACAAGTATCAAGGAATAAATGTCCCTCTAGGTATCTTCCAGCCTAAACTACCAAGCAGAAGAAATCCTTCTGTTTCTAACGTGCAAGACGTAAATGTAAAATCTTCAGACAAAGTAGAAGCACTGGTCTCAGAAGTAAACCTAAACACTGGTGAAGCACCAGATTACACCAAATCTAGTAGGCAGAACTTCAGCCCTTCTCAGTTTATAGCAGAAGAATTTCTTCCTATATGCCAAGAAGCAATGGATTCGAATGATTCTGTAAGCTTTGGATCTGTGGAAGATGGTTGCAAGGAGATAAGCAAAAGAGATATCTCCCACAATGAAAAGATTAAATGTGAAGAGACGAAAACTTGCAACAGCATAAAAAGAGCTTTGGAACAAGATGAGGAGGATCTTCAAAGTCTAAAGAAGCTCAAGGCGGATGAAAGCTTGGTTGGTGGGGCCTCCCTTGACTTGCAGGTGAGCCTGATCATTCATTGTCAGCATATAGGAACACTGACAGTGCTTTTTAGATATTGAGATGCAAATAGATCTGTTGCTAGGTTTTTTTTGTTTGTTTTCTTTACCACCAGTTTGTAGTCATTTTGCTATGTTTTCCTCAGAATTTCTCTCACTGTTTTCTCAAACTAAAACAGTTGATGTGTGCAACTTCCCAGGTCCATGACAGAATAAGGAATATGTCAGTTCTCTCCATAGTATCCTACTGAGCCTTTCTCAAATAAGTATTCTTAGTTGTCTGTACTAAACCGTGTGCTAGTTGTTGCTTAGGTATAGTGATAAATTAAGGCTGAAAGCAATTACTTAAAATAGAACATGTATGTTTATTTTAAATTAGCTGTCTTATGGATAGCACAAATTGCCATGGGCTCAAGAAAATCGGTGCAAATATGGAGCGCTAATCTGACCTTAAAAATTAGTTTGTTACGTTATCATTACAAACTTTCTAATTCCTAAAGCTGCAAGAGCGTGCTGTGGTGGCTACTGGTTTGAGAAATGAATGAGGAATTTTGTAATATCACTTCCTATATGCCGTGGTAGGAAATGGCTTACGTGTATGCTGATTAACTATAAAATGTGCAGATACCACAAATAAATTTTGAATGTCAAGAAACAGCTATGTAAGCAACTGATTGAGTTATTCTTACATTGTTTCATATAGCTCTTCTTTTATTTTCTTTTTTTTTAACTTGCTGATACTAGGTTACTTCAGGTGCTCTATCTCAAAGCCAAGTAGATGTTCGTGAAGGTGAAGATCCTCCAAATCTATCAGCTAAAAACCTGGACTGTACTCATGCCAACAGCAGCAGCTCTCTAGATTCTGTCAAGGCTGACACAGAATTAACAAGTAAGACTTCCTTTGTAGCAATTGTCTCAAACTTTTCTATTGTTTTGGGTTAATCAAGGATGAGCCCTACCTATAACACCTTGAATGCCTGTGGTACAGCTTCCTACCCAGCCAGCTGACATGCTTTTACGTTCTGGCTATGAGGCCAAGCCATTCAAGGAATACTGAGATGAGGAGGAAAAGCAGTAGAATTTAAGTACACTTTTGTTTTAGTGGGCAGGTTGGGCTGAAGAGGCAGTTTAGTTTCCTTAGCACAGAGTAAATCTTAGTTTATTAGCTCTTGATGATTAGCTGGTACCTAACAATGAGGCAGAAATCTGCCAGTCATCTGGTAAGTGATATTTTGCCTATATTTACAAAACCAATCCCAACTTTGCCCCTTGCAACTATGAATATATATGTTTTGTCCAGTGGAAGTCAGACTGTCCTTTAAGTGAGAAACTAGACCTTCTTAGCTTGGCACTTGAAAGCTATGGTTTTACCTAGAAATTTGCTGGCAGCTCAGCTGCTGTTTGGTCTCCGCCTATCAATGGTGCCCTCTGAACTGGTTGGAGTCTGTTTCTCAGATTTATTACTTTTTAGTATGATACATGTGGCTTTCCTCCTATAGAAAAGTGAATTCTGTCGTTTCATTACCACTCTGACATGAATTTCATTTTACATTAAATTTCTAATCTATTCCTCAGGATTTGCCTGAAGTAGTTTTTTCCTCATTAACTTCATTCAGCACCAGAAACACGCATAAAGGTCAAACTCTACGTTAAGATGGCTTACTTCTGGAGCTAATCAACTAAGATTCATATTTCTGTAATAATATTTTTAACCCCAGCAATGCCCTTTTCTTATTTTTATATAGTTCAGCGATGCAGTCAGATGGAGTCTCAGCTTCTCACAGACAGCATTTGTGAAGATAATTTATGGGAGGTATGTATATGGCTGAGAGATGTTAATTTATTTTCCGAACAGGAAAAATACTTGTGTGCATATATACCAGTAAGCATTCTCACTTGAAGACTGTACTTACGTGTATGTTTTTCCTAACTTTGCAGAAATTTCAGAGTGGTGTTATCACAGTTGGAGAGTTTTTTACACTTCTTCAAGTCCATATTCCAATTCAGAAGCCCCGACAGAGCCATCTTCCAGTCAGTGTGAGTATCTGTCCTCTGATATGCTTGAGGCTTTGAATTGTACTCATGGTTTGTCATTGTTTTTTAACAGCTAAGTGGTCTGTATTGAAGGTCTTTAAATGAGTCAAGGCAGAAGTCAGTTCCACCTTGGCGAGTTAGACACTACATGCTTCCAATTCTGTCTTTGCTTGTTTACCTCTGATAGCGGATGTTTTTTGTTTTTTTTTTCCCCTCACTAATGAAAAATAGAATAGATTTCTATCTCTTGACAAAATACAGTGTATCGAGGATCATCTGTTCTTGGATAAATATGCTGATCCTTGGTTTTTGAGCTTGCTTAAAGAGAAAAATGTTTGAAAGTAAGAATTAGAAGCTCTATCTAACTTCACATTATCTTCTTACTACATCCATCATCCACTGAGGTCAGAATCCTGAAATGCTGCTCTGCCCTCCTGCTGCGTCTTCTATTCTCTTTTAAGTTGCTGCACCATGACATACCTGTTCTTATTTCTCGCCCTTAAGTCTGTTCTGCCTGAACCTTTTTTCAGTACCCTCATCCTGGATGGAGGAAAAACTTCTTTTGAATTCTTGCTGATATGGGAACAAATAGTTTGCTTGCATGCATACAGACAAGCACCATGTATTAGTAGTAACCTGATACCAAACAAGGAAGTAATTGTACTGTGCAGTCTCCCTGAAAACAAGGCAAGGTGTCACAATTAAGAGAAGACTGAGATTTTTCATGAGGCAGTTTTAGGACAAGGAATGCCTTTATTAATCCACCTCTGGCAACATAATTCTTAAAGTAGAATTTATTTCTGTCAGCTCATCTTGAATCTGTCTTTAACCCATCACACTTCTCCAATTCATGTTCTGCAAATGGAATTTTGATATATGAAGTTGATCTTCAGGTTGTTCTTCTTAAAACCCTGTGAAGAGAGAACCTCAAAGCTAGTATAACAGCACATGACTAGCAAAAGCAAAATAAAATTTGTTTGGGTTTGGTGGGGAGGAGTTGAGGTGTTTTGGGGTGTGGGCTTTTTTGTTTGTTTTTTCCCCGAGTGGTTCTGTTCCATAATGTTTGAAGGCACATTGAGAAGTCTTGAAAAAAAAATATTTTACCTTTAGCTATTATAGTCTGAGAGACCTGATTTGTGTTTAGCTATACTATGGTTTTGTTCATTTAGCATGTGGATTGCTTCAGTCAATCACAATTGCACCAAGCCCTTTATTCAACCTAGGTTTACTCTATGCCTAGAATTTGGGGGGTGGATGGGGGGGGGGGGTGAAGAAAAGCACTGGGAAAAACTGTCCAAACTGAAAAAACCGTGCTGAATTTCAGTGTATCTGCTTTACAGTATTTCTTCCAGCGGCTCCAATGAAAAGGTAGATTCCTTCTTATGTAGTCTAGTTGTTGCTTTCCTTGTATATAGCCACTTCCAGCAATATGGTAGAGAAATTTACAGAGACTGTCAGCTTTGATGTGCAAATTGGTAAGCAAGACGCTGAAGTGGGTTTCTTATGGTTCTCTCCTTAGTTTTGGATAAGCACTGCAAAATGTAAGTGTGTACTGTCAATCTTAAAGTGTTCGAAGTTTGAATATCTGACTTCTATCTCTTTACTTTGAGAAATAACTGGAAGAGGTTCCCTTTATTTCCCCTAACTTAAAAGTAAACTAGGAAACTTGTCCCAGTACAATATTTTAATAGTTTACACATTTCCTATCAACTTGATTTTTACATTTTACTGTTATTATGTCAGTTTGGGGTTTCAGTAAAGGTACCTTCTTTTCATATAAGCTCTCTTAAGACTGGTGTTTCAGGCTTGCTTGTTTGTACACCTTTGTGTAGCCAACTGATTTTCCAACTAGATGCTGGAAATAGCCTGTCACCTGTCTGGATTTCATGAATAACTGCCATTTCTTAAAAAGATTATCTTATAAAGTAGTGTGAATGAGCTGCTTAGTTTTCCCTACTGACGTGGAAAGCTTTCGAGTTTTATGAGTAGAGAAAGTTTGTTTTTATTTTTTTATTGTGTTTATTTAAAAGAGGATATGGGGAATTAGCTCAAACAGTTCCATTTCTTGTTGCTTACAGCACTTTCTGCTGGCATGGCAAATGATGTGCCGGGGCAATGGAAAAGCCATCCTGCAAAGTGGAAAACCTTAGCAGTGTCTGGATAATTTAGAAGTGGGTTTGGCAGGTGGTTCTATGCCAGTACTTTTTCTAGCATGCTGGAGAACTTTTCAGTAGTCTGTTCCATGTTAAATAAGTTCTAATGACGTTCATTCTTCCTTCTTCTGAATGGGTTATGTGACACCTCTTTTGGTAGAGTGAAATAGTTTCTATCACAATGACATATTAAAAATTCCTGACAGTTGTTGTGTATGAAAACGTGTATTCAAGAACATACTCTTTGCATGGTAAGTGGTATATTTGTGAAAATTCTTCACTCATGAAATTCATTCTAGTACTTCAGATCTAGTTCTTAGAAAGCTGGCTCCTGTATAACCAAGTCTTACAGTTGTAAGATGTTACATTGTAAGGATACATAAGTCAGCAGAACATTCACATTAGAAATTTGGATACCTTCTCGGAAATAAGGAACTCTCTTGTGGTGTTCTGCCTTTATTCATTCCTTCTTTGCTGACTGACTGAGATTTCTGAGTTGCCTATGCAAGAGGAAGTTAAAAAAAAGTGTCCATTTTAAAGTTCTTTATAATTCTGATGTGGTAAAAGAACGAAAGCTATATTAGCATAATTTGTATTGATTGAATTGTTTCCTTTATGAGTTTTAAATCTCTTGAAGTTTTATTTAAGATGCTGTTCTTAGCTACAGTTTAGTTTACACTTCCAATTTGCAAATTTATTTGTACTGAGCTGTCTCTAAATATTCATGTGGCTTACAAAACTCTGGTATGACTCATTAGCATCTGACCTCTGATAAAAACAAACATACAAAATAAAACAATCACAAAAAGACTGAAAGCTTTCTCTGAAGGGATTGAATTAACCTGTTATTTATGTGCTTCAATATATAAGTAATTTTTTGGAATATCCCCATCTTATTTATTGGATGTGACTAAAGACTTACTGAAAATTGTGATCTTAAGATAACTACGCTTGATTCAGAATCTTGTTTTACTCTAGAGCACTATCATCATCTGGATAATGTGCACATATTTTTTCAGGTTTCCGTATAAAAGTAGTTTAACCTCTTCCAGTTCAGGTTTTTGAGCTCTAGTGATGACAGCTCCTTTTCCCAAAAGGAAGTGTGTTCTTGAAAGTGAGGAAACATGGAGCATAAAAGTGAAAGGAGCTATCTAAGGTTATACGATTAACTTTTCCCAGAATTAAATAGGACAGGTCCAGAACGGGGAGGAAAAAATCATTGAAGTATGTCAAGCTACCTCCGTTATTTTTTTTCTGTTCTGCAAAAATAAAGATTCAGGCCTTTTTAGTGGTTTCTGTATATGAATTGATAGAAAGTTGCTGATTTAAAAAGCATGCATCTTTTTTTCTTTTTCCTCATAATTTTTCCTGCTGTTCTTTCCCAGTGTGCTGTCAGTGCACCACCAACTCCAGAAGACCTGATTCTCAGCCAATACATTTATCGCCCCAAGCTGCGTATTTATGAAGAAGATTGCCAGGTCCTTTCTCAGATGATAGATGAGTAAGTCTGTCTTTTTTTTTTTTTTTTTCAGTCGTAGGTTATATTAGTAATTCTATTTTTCAGCTCCATTTGTGTGCAGAATGTCCTTAAGAAAGTTATTAATTACATATGGGAAAAACAAAAAAATGGGAGTAAACCTACCTAATGTTGGTAGCCAGTTTATTACAGGTTTATACAGTATAGGGTAAACTCTTAGGGAGGAGCTGTGGTTATGGAGATAAAGCTTGATTTTCCTCTGGTACTAATAGAGTGTCTTAGTTGCAAATCAGAAGAGTTAAAGATTTTGAGTTGTACTGAAAATAATCAAACATAGGAAGCAAAATCATAATAGGTTACGATCTGTTGTTTGTTCCAATTTTCCAGTGTTTACTGTTAATTGAAATACAATTACCATGACTTATTTCCTTAACCTGAAGGTCACTGCTGGTCTGATACATGATGCCATTTACAATTTGGGTTAAATCAAGTTTTATAGTAAAATTTAAAATCAGTAGTAAGATTTTTCCCAGCCCCATTAGCACCATTTTCCATTTCTTTAGATCTGTAGCTCTCTATCTCCTGTTCAGACCTACTCTCTACAAAAAGACTATAGAAAGTGAACTTTTCATTATGTTCCAGAGTGTAAAAAACATAGCCCCTATGTAATGAAGGCTTTAGAGGACCTCTCCAAGACGTAAGACCCAAATAAATGAAAATGTTTACATTTCCATATCTTAATTAGAAAAGGTGAATGTAGTGTATAAATACTAATGTGCTTCTTTATATGCTTGATGCAGTTACAACGAGCCTTTCTTTCAATTCTTTCATATTTTTTTTCCTTTATTTCAGATTAAAACAGTATGTAAGCGTCCAGGATCAACCACTGGTGAATGTGAATAAGAGTTTGTGGGAAGTAATGAGAACCTGCTCTGATGAAGAGGTAATATTGCATAACAAAATAATGTAATGAAGAAGTAATTTATGCATTCAAATTTATGAAGAATTTATGCATTTAATAAAATAAGAACCATGATGGTCACTGAATAACAGTAGCTAGGTAGAAGATACAAGGTAAAATATTTTCTGAATGAAAGTCTACTATGAGAACTGGAATAAAGAATTTCTTATATGGCAGAAGGGTTGAATGCAAAGATGGTTTATAATACTGTAGAGGAACAAGTTACTGTGAAACAGAAAAACTTGATGTTGATAATTCAGGTTAGTTAGAGAAGAGAAACTTCAGAGAAGCCTCAGCAAACAGTGCAATTTTGGAAGCGAAAAAATGAAGTTTTACTGTTGAAGCTCTATAGCATCATTGGTGGTGCAGAATTGTCCATTAACTTAAATGTTTATTTAGTTTGGAAAAGTATGGGTAATAGTATGAGACATAATAAGCAGAAAGTGTTGTTACACAGAAATAAAACTGCATACAGAATTTGGAGTACAACAGTGGTGTCATGTGCCAAAAGAAAGATGATGAGGCCAGAGGGTATTTAAAGGAGAATGCTAATGATAATGGGCACAAAAAGCACCCCAAAGACATTTGCATTTTAAAAAACAGAAGCATTATAAGTGTCCCAGACAGAATTAAGAAGGTAGATCAAGGGATTGTTTTCCTTGCTTTCAATGTCAAGACTAAAGAACTAGTCAGCAAAAATAAAAAGTAACAAATTTAAAAGACAGTATTGTTCATAGTTCATAATTAGATTTGTGTTAGAGTTTATCACTGAGGCTAGGATAACTGGATTCAGGAAAAATTTACTTAGAAACAATAAAAGCACCAGAACCCTTAGTGAAAAATAATAGATTTAAAAGGTTATTGAGCAAACCCCTACGTACTGGCATCACAATGATACCACCTAGTGGAAATGGATCGAAAACACTACAAAAAAAGCTTTTTGTATGTTCCTCTGCATCTTCTGGATTGACAACTGTCAGAGAAAACTTCGAACTACACAATTCTTCTAGTCATTTCTGAAGTAGTTGTCACCATTCCTGGAGCTATTAGAAGACTGGGGACATGGTTTAGTGGTAGACTTGGCAGTGCTAGGTTAACAGTTGGACTTGATCTTAGATGTCTCTTCCCACCTAAACGATTCAGTGGTTCTGTAACCTGTAGCTATGTTCTATTAAAACAGGTGGCTTTTTCGTTTATTTCTTGCAATTTGGGCACTGTGTGGACTTGTTAACGTTTCGGTTAGCCTCTTTAAGTTAGCCCCTTAGTAAGGAGGCAGGTGTTCTAAATAAGTCTTGAACAATTAGAATGAGGCATCTGACATGGTTAATGAAGCTGCTCTGTTTTTTAGTGAAAGCATCTCTTCCTTAAGTTATTGGAGCTGTTAAAATCTGATGGTACTGTTTTCTATGCTGCTCACTCTTGGAATATAGACTGTGTTGGATCTTTGCTAAGAAAACCATTACTTTAGTAGTAGCCTTGAATTAACTTGGATTGTCCAGTCTTAAATTCAATTTCCTTTGAAACTATCGTGTAATACTGCTGCTAGAGAAAATGGGATATTGCAGGGAGGGAGAGCAGAGAAGAGAGAAAGAGTTGATTGAACGATCTTTTGTTTCACATTCCTATTCACTTTCCCTTCTGTATTTTTTATTCATTGCAGCTGAAGAGCTTTGGAGCAGAACTGAACAAAATGAAATCCTATTTCATCAAAGAAAGTAAAATCTTGGGTCACAATGAAAAAGAGGCATTATACAGCAAATTACTGCAGAGTGCGCAGGTAATGTGCCGCAAGGCTGCAGAGGTTTAGGTTTAACAGAGGAACTTCTACTGTATTTTATCTGTGCTTAGACTAGCATAAGCTGGGACCATCAGATGTAGGACCCTAACTATCTTGTATAAGACTCTTTGGTATTGAACTTGTTTTTCTTTTATTTATAAGAAAATATAAAATACATTGGGACAGTGACTTTTTCTTCTAGTTACATTACAGGAACCTTCTACCTAAGTATAAGTTAAAAGCTCTAGAAATTTATTTAGTTAAATCTCATCTCATCCTTCAAAAAAAGAAAGTCATTACGAACATTGTTAAGTATCTGGTACTTTCTTATCTATGACAACTGCCTTAATGTTGTCTGTTAGTCTGCCTCTTCATTCTAATGACAGATGGTGTCAGCTACTTTAATTACTTTATTAGCAAGCAAAGATCCACATGGTGGTCCCAGAAGGCATTCAGCTTCTTTAAAAAAATTCATTGACTTGTGTAAGAACACATTGCAACAGAGTACAATTTTCCTGTCTTAGGAACAATATGAAAAGCTACAGTCAAGAATAGCAAATGTGGATGAATTGCTCAAGGAGGCAGAAAGCTGTCTTGCTGATCTGGAAGCAGGTATGTGTTTGCAAACCAGTGACTGATTTGCTGATTTCTTGCCCAGTCACTCTGTTTTTCTGTAGAGCTTTTATGTAAACGGTCACTTCAAGATTCTGTGTCTGGTGGTTGCTTGGGATTTTAAAAGTCCCATGTTGCAAGTATCTATTAGGTCTGAACACCTTCATTTGTGTCTGCAAACTTGTTTTGTGGGAATAACTTGCACAACAAATGAAGACTGGGAGCATTTCTGCACTGAAATACAGAATTATAATTGTAGCCTACGAATGTATAACCAAGCTAGCTAAATCTGAAAGTGATGACAGTACAGCTGCTGGCAGCACACGGTTCAAAATGGCGTCAGAACCTGCTAGTGATCCTGCAGATTGGCAAGACTAAGCTTTGTACTCCAGGACTGTACCATTTTCAGTGTCATGCCTGGATGGTTTAAAACTTGATCAGCTGTGTTCAAACAAGCTGCAGTCAGTACTTGGGATTGCCACATTACGATAACTGTCTCTTCATAGAACCATAGGATAGTTTGTGTTGGAAAGGGCCTTAAAGATCTTCAGTTGCAACCCCCCGCCATGGGCAGGGACACCTCCCACCAGACCAGCTTGCTCAAAGCCCCATCCAGCCTGGTCTTGAACACCTCCAGGGATATGAGGCATCCACAGCTTCTCTGGGCAGCCTCTTCCAGTGCCTCACCAGCCTCAAAGTGAAGAATTTCTTCCTTATATTTAGTCTAAATCTACCATTTTTTAGTTTAAAGCCATTACTCCTTGTCCTACACTATACTCCCTGACGGAGAGTCCCTTTCCAGTTTTCCTGTAGCCCCTTAGGTACTATAAGTTTGTTAAGAGGTCTTCTCAGAGGCTTCTCTTCTCCAGGCTGAACAACCCCAACACTCCCAAACTGTCTGTCAGAGAGGTGGTCCAACTCCTTGATCATCTCTGTGGCCCTCCTCTGGAATCATTAATACTTTCATGTCCTTGTGCTGGGGGCCCCAGAGCTGAACACAGTCCAGCAGGTGGGGTCTCACGAGAGCAGAGCAGAAGGGGACAATCCCCTTCCTTGCCCTGCTGGCCACGCTTCTTTTGGTGTAGCCCAGGACATGGTTGGCTTTCAGGGCTGCAGGCACACATTGATTGCTTGTGTTGAGCTCGTCAGCCAACGCCCCCAGGTCCTCAGGGCTGCTCTCAATCCATTCTCCACCCAGCCTGTGTTTGGGCTTGGGATTGCCCTGGCCCAGCTGCAGGACGTCGCACTTGGCCTTGGTGAACCTCATGAGGATCGCACAGCCCCACCTCTCAGGCCTGTCCAGGTCCCTCAGGATGGCATCCCTTCCTTCCAGTGTGTCAACCGCACCACACAGCTTGGTATCATCGGCAAACTTGCTGAGGGTGCACTCCATCCCACTGTATGTGTCACTGACAAAGATGTTAAATAATGCCAGTCCCAATCCTGACCCCTGAGGAACACCACTTGGCACTGATCTCCACCTGGACATTGAGCCATTGACCTCAACTCTCCGAGTGCAACCATCCAGCCAATTCCTTACACACTGTGTAGTCTATCTGTCAAATCCATGTCTCTCCGATTTAGAGACAAGGATATTTATTTTTTGTTTTTCATTTATTTTTCTTCCTACTTCTCAATGCCTTCAGTAGAAATTAAAGTGCACGGTAATTGCATTGTTTCAAAGCTATAAAACTACTCAAAACTACTTGAGGTTTTTGGTAGATAGCCCACCAGCTTCTTGCACATTATTAGCTAGCTTTTAAATACTAAAATGTCTAAAACTCAGAGATAAATATAATGAATTCTAAATACTGAATCTGGGAATTCTGCAGAGACCTTCTGATGCTTGTTTCTGACAGATTCTGAATGGGAAGAATGTGAGACAGACTGCAGTGAGGAAATGGCAGAAGAGGACTCTGAATCAAAAAAACTAGAGGAAGGTAATGGTACCAGCTGAACTAACTGCAGGGTTTTTTTTTGTGGTGTTTTTTTTTTTTGTTCATTGATGTTGGTTTTGTTTTGTTTGTGGTTTTTTGTGTTTTGTTGTTTTCTTTTTTACTTCTGGAGAGGGTGAAACTGCCCCCATCCTTGCTGTATTAGTTGATAGCAATGCAAAAATTACTGCTTTCTTTTCCACATTGAATACAGCTAATAATATAGGTGTTAAAGAATGAAAAGGATTTGTTCTTCTCATGGGTAAATGGGATTTAGAACTTGGAAAAATGTGACTGGAAGGGTGTGTGCTGGCTATCATACCCAGCACTTCAACTGTTCTATAACTACTAACTTTTGTAGACCATATCTGTATCCAGGTAGAAGTAAGAGCTGTTGAGATCTTTCATGTTGTTAAGGAAGATGACTGCACGGTGAGTTAGGGCTGTCTTTGTTGCTCTTTTCTCTTATAGCTTTTTTTCCTCCTTTCTCTTAGAATTGGAAAGCCTCAAAGCTCAAGAAGAGGAACTTCAAAGGTAAGATATCAAAAAGCTTAAAGGAGCTTAAAAATGTACACACTCAGGTTCTAGAGATTTTTATGATTTTTCACCAGTGTGCTACATCAGATATTTTGCTTTATCTTTGCAGAGAACTGTTGGATCTGGAGACTGAGAATGAGCAAATGTTTGTTCAGTTGAAACATCTACAGGAAAAAGAAAAAAGCTGCGAGGAACTCCTGGAGAGATACAAGTAAGGAAGGGAATTTCAGGTTTTATCTTTTTTTATCGGTTCATTCTGGGGACTCACATTTCTGTATAAATGTTTTGGGGTTTGTTGTTTTTCCTTTTTATTTTATTTGGAAGATCTTTGGATGCCCCTTTCTTCACAATCTAGGATAAGCAAAAAAGCTTTGGTGAACTTCAGTATGTGAGGGACTGTTCTATTAACAACTTTGTAGTGATACTTTGCATCCAGTCTTTCTGTATCCAACTCTCCTCCCATCCCAGAATTAACATTTATGTGAAATGAATAGTAATGTGCTTGGGTTCCCAAAAGATTCTTACACTCTGTTGACAAATGAAAATTTATTTGGTCTCTTATAACATAGCTGCTCTTATGCATTAACGCTTTGATCAATGCTCTGATTAATGCTGCATTAATGCTCTGATCTTTGTCCTTCAGATAATTGTGTTGGTTGGTTGGTTGAAACTTAGGTGTGTTTTTTTTTTCTATTTCTTTTAGCTTCCCTGAGTGGGAGATTAGTGAATGGAGTGAACAGCAGGCAGTCTTTAATTTTCTTTATGATTCAATTGAACTTACAGTCGTATTTGGACCCCCAATAGGTAAGTTGCAAAATTGGTAGGTTTATGGCTTATGAACTTGAAAGATTAAGTAGTTGTATGATAGAAACCCAAAGGTTCTACATTAGTGAATATCTACTAAAAAGAAATAGGAAAAAAAAACATAGTGCTAGTAGGCTGCTAGTAAGCAGAGAGAGGCGATAAATGATGGTTTTTAATATGTTTATCAGTGCTTTCTATTAAAAAATTGTAAATAATGTGTAATGAATGGCTGTTTCTGAAGAGGAAGAGCTGTAACTGCAGAACTAAGTATGGAAATAACTGATACTTTTTGTTGGTTTTGTTTGTTTTCTGTTTTCTTGTGTGTGTGTGTTTTGTTTTGGTTTTTTTCTTCTCAGATGGTGATGTTTTTGGTGAAAATCCTTCCAGAAAGATAGTTAGCCTGAGCTTTGAATCTCTCTTGGATGGTAAGATTTTGAGTAGCTTGAAAGTAGCTGCCCTCATTATCTCTTACTGGGAGGATACATTATAAATTTGCGTTTTAGCTGCTAATGCACTACTACATGGCTTTGAGTAGATCTCTTGCAACGTGTTTTTTGTTTATTTTTTGTTTTTAACAGAGGAAAAAGCTCCACTCTTCTCATGTTTAGTCCATAGACTCGTCTTCCAGTTTATTGAAAGTCAGGGCTGCTGGCAAGAAAAGTGTCCCACACTGCAATATTTGCCTCAGGTAATGTGCCAGGAAAGCCTATATGACTCTTGAAAAATATTAAATCTTTTTTTCTCAGAGAATAGGGCTGATACTGATGAATACTTCATTAATGCAAATCAAAATCAGCTTCATGAATAAATGTTCTGGGGTGAGACGGGAAGTGCCTGTCTCGGAAGGCAAGAGACCTAAAAGCTGTGGTTTCTTCCTAGTTTGCTGCCTTGATGTCTGGCTGCCTTAGTGATTTCTTAAAATCCTTTTCTCCTGCTAGTAGAAATCAGAGAATTGAGCTGAATGCCATTCTGCTTCTAAAAGAATTAACAGTTCAAATTGTCAAGCCCAGCTTGGTGTTCCCACATATCTGTGTAATCCTGTTGACAAAGCTAAGGGGAGAAACTTAGGGCAAAGAACATATGTTTGTTTTAGTGTGTGTACAGTTTCATTTTTACATCCAAACTGAGATAGCAGTTAAGCTGCATTTTTTTTTTTAATTTTCTAGCATAAAACTGCATTTTCAAGTGTCACATAACTTACCAGTCTCAGTTCCAATGTAATTTCTCTTCTGTTCTCACGTGTAGGTGCTTCATGATGTCTCTTTGGTGGTCAGTCGCTGCAGGATCTTAGGAGAGGAGATTGAATTTCTGGAGAGATGGGGTGGAAAATTTAATCTTCTGAAGACAGATATCAATGACACAAAGTGAGTAACCTCAAGTGGAGCTTACACAAGTCTTACAGAGGGCCTCTGTAAGACAATCAGAAACAAGGCATCAAGATAATTTGGTTTTCTTGAAAATGTTATTTTATGCAACTCCTTATTAACAATCTAACTTTTTTTAGTATAATTGAACTATAATATCCAAAAGGCTGGAAACAAAGCTCCTCTGGGATTCAGCTAACTTCCTTACTATCCTCTACTCTCTCCTTACTTGCTGATTTCCTCTTTGACTTGACTCTCTCACTTAAACCTTTAGACAAGAGCGTAGCAATGCAAAGGAGACAGAGCCAAGAGTTTACCTGTGTAGCTTAGTGCTTCATTTATTTTATAATAGGCTTAGTCTTTGATTCACTTCAGCCAAGCAGAAACAGCCCTTGAAAGATGAATGCACTTAAACCAAAGTTTATTTTCTTTAGCTTTCATTTTCTCGCACTACTTCCCACCCAATTAATTTTTGCCTGCCTACCTTGGCTGTTTACATACATTACTCTAATTTTGTAGTACCCTTTGCAAAAAAAGTGTTCTATTACGTGCCAAAAGTCACTTAAAAGTTACAATTATTTAGGTCAAGAAAACAGATGCAAATGTAACCTATGCTCAGATTTACTGTGGTAGGTTTACCTTGAAAAGACCTTTTTTTATGCTTATCCTGTTTTATGCTATCACAAAGCGTCTGTTTCCTGGGCCTTGTGTACTGGGTGATGGTCTTACCCTTATTTGCAAAAAGATTCAGTTCTGGCCTTCCTGGATATTGTCATAGACAGAGTACTGTTCTAGATAGAAATTTGACCTGATTTAAAGAGGGTTGGATTCCTGAAACAAACTTAGAATTATGGTCCTGCTTAAAAGCTCAGAAAGCTTTAGCTAGCTAGAAATGTTTTATGTTAATTAGAAAACAGATTTTTGATTATTGCTCTGTATTCTCCTGTAATTTTAAAAGGATCTGTGAATTACGTGTGTTTAACTTCTGTGGGGGTTTTGTTTTCTAATTCAGTGGCAGAATGCTGATAGTGTTAGAATGGAAATGTTCTTTTAACCTTATTTATGAAGCCACTGCTAGTCTATTTTAGAATTCTTTAGGAATTATTGAGCTTGTTGCAATTTGTTTTCCTTTCTGCAACTGAATTCAAAGGAGATGACAGTATATTTGTGCGTCTTGTGTTGATATTTTATGTTTGTTTTTATTTCTCACACAGCGTGAAGCTTTTGTTCTCCAGTTCCACAGCTTTTGCAAAGTTTGAGGTGACTGTGTCTTTATCTTCCAACTACCCAGCTACTTCACTGCCTTTTACTGTCCAAAAACAAATAGGAAATATTGGGTGAGTTGAACAGAAAGAACCATCCACGTAACTGAAATTTAAAGGTAGGGGTGGGATATTAAATGGTCTGTATCACCTCAAACACGTGGTAATTTTCTCTTTTCCAGACACGAGGAAATTTCTGCTGTTCTGTCCAAGGTACCAGTTGGTTACCACTATCTGCGGAGAATGGTGAGCTTGATCCATCAAAATCTGCTCCAGGATCCCAGATGATTCGCTAGATCCAAGTGCAGGACTGAAGAAGTCAAACTGGATATTCTTTGACTTTAGCCTCAAAGGAATTCAAGGTCTCTCTCACCAGAATGGGAATGCTGTTGGCTTCTCAGCTCTCTAGGAATCTTGTTTAGTAACTGGTTGATATCGATGATGCTCAGTGCAGACCACAGGCTTTTCTTTTGTACCAAACTGTAAATGAAGAAGTCTCTGAAGAGGATGAGGAAAAGTTTCTTAACTCTTCTATTAATCCAGTCCGCCTTTTCTTCTAATCACCACTGGTCTTGGCCTCCTTTTATTGTCTTTTCCTAGTATAAGTATTCTTCTGACATAGTTTGTTAATTTTATTCTGGATTGATTTACAGTGCTCTTGTGTAAAACAATGATGATTATTTTCTAAATTAACGTGACTGGAATTTCCTTTCATTAGCATTACTTCTCTACTGCATAGCATTCTAACATATCACATCAATTTTGAGCTTTATCAGTTTCCTGGTACCCTTCCCAAAACACAGAATTATAGTCTTGCTTCCGATTAACCAAGTAACCTGTAATAATTAGACAGTTGGCCAAAGCTGGAAAGACTTCTGTCATGAAGACTACAGATCTCTGTGCTTGACCGTGGACTTCAGGATGCAACAGACTCGGAGCCACCAGGTTCAATCTGCGTGAGCCCTTACAACGCAAAGTTTGTTCTGATGTTCTGTGCGCAGGTCTTCGTCCAGTACAGTCTCTCTCTTTATTTTGGTACATTGTCTGAGGTTGTAATGAGTTAGAATTTTAGTGAGGAGACTGAGCTATTTAAATTTAGGAGGCGTCTGTAATATCATTGGTGCAGTCCAGATTGATTTTGTATATAGTTTATATATTATATTGGTTGAGCTGTTGGAACTGATATAACCCTTATTGAATTTATGGTGTTGAAGTGCCTACCATTTCTGAGCAATCCATTCTGTAGGCTCACACAGTTTTTTTGTAACTCTGTAAAATACATTGAATTTGAAGATGTTTTCATGTGTTTAAAGTGTTGATGTATTTTTGTCCTTTTACGTTTTTTTCATTCTGTTTGCAAGGTGGAAGTTCATTAAACATTTGAATTATTGTTCTTTCTTCTTCAAGGTGTGATTATTGGCTGCTCCGTTTAAACTTTTGACTGGAAAATTACATATTACTCTTGTAAAAGCTGTTAGCTATTTGAGAGGATTTTTTCTTGTGTTTCCCAGTGCTAGACTACTATGGCTGGCTTTTTCAGGACAATCCATTAAAATTTTATTTGGAAAATAGTGACTAAGTTGCAAGTGACTTGGATACTATACCTAGAATTACTTTTAAATTTTCTGAGGTCATTTTATCAGCAGTAATAACCGGTAGAGGGTGCTGCAGTAGTACTTTATGATCATTATCTAACTTGGGTTTTTTGTGCCTTTTATTTTTTTTCCAGCATGTTTCCAAGCCCAAAAAAAAAAAAAAGATAATGAAGACTGGAGTAAATTCTTGGTAGAGTTTATATTGGTCTGAATATTGAATGAAATACCAGATGAAACAAAGCCACACATTTGCAGTAGAAAAAGGGGATTAAGAAGAAATTAAGCAGTTCCAGTTTTGTATTTAATTTATATTTGTACTTGATTTTTGAAGTTAAAGTTCATAGTGTGTCATCTATAGGACTTGATGTATTACTGTTAAAACCTTCATAGATATAATGCTTACCAAAAAAAAAAAAAATTGCCAGCCAAATTTTGATGAGAATTTGGTTATATAGACTTCAAACACAATGCTTATTGTAGCCATTGCTCAATCATGAAGTGGGATATATAATATTAGCAAACTTATTTCCTTCAGCAATCCACTTTCATTCGCAGTGCAAAGCTGAGATTAGATTTCAAATTATGTCTGTACTGCTTTTAAGGACGGGGGGAACAGGAAAGGGAGAAGAAATTAATTACTTTTCAATAATTATATTTTCTGTAGGAAAAAAAATCTGTCTACAGATGATGACTTCATATTTGGTAATAAATACTAGCTGTGAAAGAATGAGCGCTATCATGTTTTCATACTAATACCATTGGAATGATGTTTTGACCTTGGCTTTCTTTAATGATTAATGTACGGATATCAATAGTAGCCATTGTTTTACTTCATTTAATTTAAAGCACCTGTTCTTATAAATTTAGACATCATCCACGAGCATCTAAAATTACCCAGGCATATGTGTGAATGCCAAGCGAATTTCAACTATTTTCAAGGTCTAGGATGTTGCAGGAAAAGAACCATTTATGGTCCTTCAATATTGCTGACTTAGGGCTGATACCTTTATGTAAATTGAAAAGCCTTTCTCCTCTTATGATCTGTTTTGTCATCTTACATGCACATTAAATTTTTTAGTAGTCTAGTAAAAGGTTAAAAAATGCAAACACAAGTTACTGTGCATTATTAGTAATACTCTGCTTTCATGTTCCCAACCTTAGTTTTCATGGGAAACATTCCAAAACCTGGACAGAGGATAGAAACACTAGTGGAAAACACATTTATTTAAGCATACATCAATGCTTTGAGAAGAGTCCGAAAGTAAAACGAGTGATTGATCAGTTTGGCAATTTAGAATAATATGAAAGGGTAATCTAGTGCTAAAGCAAGTGTTTGCCTAGCTCAGAAACAGAAGGGAGATCTTGGTATTGGATCAACTTTTGTCGTAGTTTCTCTCCGAGTCCAGGGCATCTGTGAGTTGCAAACCAGGTTCTCTAAAGGGCATCATCGTTTCACATTGTTGTTTAATGTTTGTAAAACTGAACTCTGCACACTGTCTAATCTCTCCTTGCAATTCTAGTGCTACTTCAGTTGCAGCAATGGAAGCTACTGACACCAACATTTGAATCATAGAATCATAGGATATCCGAAGTTGGAAAAGGACCCACGAAAATCATCGAGTCCAGCTTCTGGGTCTGCACAGGACCACTCCAAAATCAGACCACATGTCTGAGAGCGTTGTCCAATTCTTGAACAACGGCAGGCTCAGTGCTGTGACAACTGCCCTGGGGAGCCTGACCCAGTGCCCGACCACCCTCTTGTTGAAGAACTGTTTCCCCTCCTGACACAGCTTCATGGTGTTCTCTCCTTGATATCACCTTATTTCTGCAAACTATGGGAAAAAGACTTATGAGTGGAAAAAGGATTTCTATATAGGCTATTTATACCAGATATACCACCCTGAACGTACGGCAGGTAAATTCAAATCAACCACTAGACATGGAATATTAAGTTAAATTTAACAGCTTAGAAGTTTGAACACAAGCTCATCTGCTTTAATTCTGGGGGCTTGTATTGGTGAAGTTTTAAAAGACACCACGACTGGTTTCCAGTCAGTGGAGGGACCATAAGAAGAATTTCCTTGGGTACAAGATTCGCTCTTCGTTGAACCTTCTTGGTCTTGCCCATGTGATGGAGGACAATTAATAAAGTTTAGCTGTGCCCTATGATGTGCATTGCCATACAACCTCACAGGCACTTCACACGGTGACGAGAGCTTGTTACCTTAATTTTCTTTAAGTAGACAGGATAGGGGGCACGTAAAAGGTAAAAGGATAGCAGCATGTACAAAGGGAAACCTCTGGCCAGTGTCCTTTCTTCCCAGCTTTGTGCTGTAAGATTCCCATTGGGGTTAATGGGCCTTTTTAAAGCTAGCTGTGTAGATAGTCTCAAATATTTAGTAGTGGCTTGATACCTCTTTAATATCTCATGTTCTTTATCTTTGCATGACTTTATCTGCATGACGCACCAGCTAGCTTGCCAGCACTAAAATGGATTTAATAAATATTTTAATGAAAAGCACAAAAACTCTGCAGATATTTCTAACAAGCCTGGCCTGAAGCTATTTTGATTGTGCTGCTTTGCCTGTTGTCAGAACGAATTCTTGCCAGTGTCTGTAATAACGTGGCACTGCTATATTTTGTCCTCATGTTTGGTACTAATAAGCAAAGGAAGGAGCTGAAGGAATTCCTACAGATCTTGGTCATCTGAAGGAATGAAAAGCAGCAGCGAAATTCGGGTTTTCCTGGTCAGCGTTACCCTTGCTTGTGGTATCAAAGTCCAGCGGAGAGGAGCTCATAGCAAGGATTAACTCATCAATGAAACTTCTGCTGCCTTTGGTATTTTTGCAGGCGCTTCTGTATGTGGGGTGAGCTTTCACTGTTCAGCTGTTTTTTTATTGGCGGTGGTTGCTTTGGCTGATTTGTTTTGACGGAGATGTGCTCATCCCTAGAGGGGAGACGACGCAGGTGTTGCTGCTTACCGATGAAAACAGCGTGCAAGCCCCAAAGCTCCTTCTCCCACTGCTCTGCACTTTGAGTGCTGGTGCTCCTGGAGCTCAGGCAGGTGTCCCCAGCTGTTGCCCCCCGCTGCCCTCCCGGTACCTTTCTCCCTTCCCACACCCTAATGGAAAACCCCCACCGGAGCGTTCTCCCTGCCCAGCAAGGCTTCGAGGCCCATGGCCTTCCTCCGACCCCTGGCTTCGATTAGTTTAGGTACAAGGCTGATGACTGTTGGCCTTCCTCCAGCCAAACGCCCCCAGAGCAGGGACTCTGCCTTCCCCCCTGCTCCAAGCACCTCTCCATCTCCAATTACTCCTCCTTTCAGCGCTGGTGCAGGCCCCAGCCCAGCAGAAAGCTCCTCAGAGGGGCACCTTCTCAGTTACAACAGCTCGATGTCACCGAGCAGGCTCCCCTCTTTACGCTTACTTTAAAATAAAATTAAAAAAATAATAATAATTAAAAAAAAAAATGCATTTTAGAACCCCCCAGCAACAAGCACGCGCGGCCCCTTTAAGGGAAGCTCCCGCCAAATCCTGCCGCCGACGCGCCGGGATGAAGCGGGGTGGGGAGGGCACGTGACGCGGGGGGGAGGGCGGTTGCCGTGACCTCGTCACGTGACGCGGTGGCGGGCTCTTCCAAAGCGGCGGCGGCGGCCGCGGGCGGTGACGGGAGGGGCTGGCGGCGGGGCCTGGTCCGTTGGCCTTCAGCCTCCTCACCGCCACCATCCTCCTCCTCCTCCTCCTCCTCAGCCGCCCCCGGCGGGTTCGTGAGGGGGAAAAACCGTGAAAACTGACGGGACCGGGGAGGGAAGGGACCGCCGCGGGCTGCTCTGGGCTCCCCGTCAGCGCCCTGACGCCTCGCTCGAGCCTCTCGCTTCACGCAGCCGTCCCGGCCCCCCCTCACCCCGGCGAGCCGCGATGGCCGTGCAGATGCAGTTCGAAGCGAACGCAGACGTGTCTGCGGAGGAGGAGAGCTTCGGCCCGGAGCCCATCTCCAGGTTAGAGGTACGCGCAGAGCTGGCTCGGCACCGGCTTCGCCAGGAACTTGCTGGTCTGTGCCCTCAAACGCAAGGCAGGCCCGAAAATTGGGCTGTCAGGTTCTTAACCTGCGTTTTAACCGCCCCACAAAACGAACGTTCTGTATTCACTTGCCTTGCCGCGTATCCTTTCCTGAATATTTGTTCGTTACCTTCAACATCAAATCAACCAGAGAATAACTTCACCTTGTTCTCTGCTACTGAGATTGACAATAGGTTTTCACAGAATCGCAGAACATTAGGGGTTGGGAGGGACCCTGAAAGATCACCCAGTCCAATCCCCCTGCCAGAGCAGGAACACTTAAATCTGCTCACACAGGAACGCGTCCAGGTGGGTTTTGAATATCTCCAGAGAAGGAGGCTCCACAGCCCCCCTGGGCAGCCTGTTCCAGTGCTCCGTCACCCTCACTGTGAAAAAGTTAAATGTTACACTGGTAAAAGGATATTTTTTAACATTCTTTGTGTATAAGTGACAGGGACATAACATTTAATACGTTTGCTTGTAATAACAGAGTTTGATCCAAATCCAAAGACAGTTCAGGTATTCAGTAACAGTTCAGTGATTGGATGGTGTTTATGACATAGCCCGTCTTTTTTTCCCCCCTCCCTTTCAGCAATGTGGTATAAATGCAAACGACGTGAAGAAATTGGAAGAAGCTGGGTATCACACAGTTGAGTCTGTTGCTCACGCGCCCAAGAAGGAGCTACTAAATATTAAAGGCATCAGTGAAGCCAAAGCTGACAAAATCTTGGTAAGGATATTGTATAAAAACGTTAAGCCAAGAAGTTCGAGAGGTTTTGTTTCTGCTGGTTTAAATTATTTTGGTGACTTTGGCAAGGTCTCCATGACTGATGTACTGAGAAGGGCAGTAAAGATGATTAGAGGGATGACATGACTTTTTATAAAAGACAAGAAGACTAGGACTTGCTTCAAGAAGAAATGAAGGGGGAGGTAGCTCTATAAAATATGTGGAAGGTATGGAGAGTATGTCCAAGACTACTATCATTTCTAGCTTAGTATTTCTTATGATAAGAAGGTTTATGATAGGCCTGAAGCAACGAAAATATTTATTCTTTTCCATGCAGGGTATGATTAAGTTATGGAACTCATTGTCCCAAGACACTGCAGCCTTCTGTAGCATAAACTGGTTAAAAATGTATAAATACAGAGCTAAGAGCAATGTTAATAGGGTAGCGTTCAGATCAAGAAGCTCACTGGCTGAACTCAGAGCAACTACCAGATGGAGGGTCAGTTCCTTGATTCCTGCTTTGTTACACACGTTCCCTAAGCATCCCCTCATGGCAGTTGTCAGGGCATAGGACGCGTGGTTGTGAACCACTGGACTGACCCAGAACATCTGCTCCTCTGTTACAACCTTCTTAAGTATGTTAACTCAGCACCTCAGGCAGGTACACATCCTGGCTTTACTTTTGGGAACTGAGAGAGACTGAGCTGCAATCTCACAGCATCTTCTAATTCGGAATGTGGAGCTTCTGCAAAACTAGTTCTCATTTACAAAATCTGACCTCAGAGAATATTGAACTCCAGGTTTTTTTTTTGTTTGTTTGTTTTTCCAACTTTGTGTATTTATTCAGTCTTATGAAGATGCAGCCTGTTAGGAATGCTATGGCCATCCTAAGTGTTTTAGTTTCACATGGACAGAACTGAACTAAAAAGGTGGTGAATACAGGGGAGGAAAGATTTTTGTTAAATAGGCAAAATGGATGTCAAAGCTTTTTCTCTGAGCAGAATTACATTTTTGTTCAGAGGTACCAACTATTCATCTGTGGTCTATAAAATGAAGTGTCTGCATCACATTATACAGCTGCTTTTCCATGTCACAAAACAGGAATACAATACTAATACTAATTACTGGAGGGGGGTAAATGAATGGGGTGAACACTCCTCAGACTGCTTAATTTGGTTTTCTTTAGGCTGAAGCAGCTAAACTGGTCCCAATGGGTTTTACCACAGCAACGGAATTCCATCAGCGAAGGTCAGAAATCATCCAGATCACCACCGGGTCCAAAGAACTTGATAAACTGCTTCAAGGTAGTGATTTTAGTTCTCTATTGATTAACTTTTCATTATTTTTTTTCCCAGTGGAGATGATCATTGCACAAAAACACATCAAACGTGTCAGTTCTGGTTGCACTAAAATCTCATCAAGTACTGCTCTGATTTTAGTGATTCTCTTTAAAAGCTGTAGAAATAGTTTTAAAGCTTTTAGTCGTGATGCAGTACCCAGAGCTGTTTGCTTTGCATGTTTCTAGTTTATTTTAGCCTAGAGTTTCCTTCAAGAAAAAAAAGATATCAGCATTTTCATTTTCCTACTTGTAAGCAAAAACCAAAACATCTCAGCTTTTCAGCATCTTCAAACGTATAATTACCTAAACTTCTTGGTTCCAACATGAAGAAACCACATTATGGAAACCAGTTTTTCCTATTAAAGTTTTAATACTTTCAGCCAAAGTATTGAAGGTAAACTGAGTCTCTATAAATTTAAAAACTCTATACGTGTCTTTGAAGTATAACAACGTTTTTCTCTCTCCTTTTTTTCCCCATAGGAGGAATAGAAACAGGGTCCATAACAGAGTTATTTGGAGAGTTTCGTACTGGAAAAACACAGTTGTGCCATACCCTAGCAGTAACCTGTCAAGTGAGTTGTCCACTTTATTAAAATCAAGTATTCAGGCAGCACAGCTTTTGGACATTTGCTAATATGCGCACTTCTCGTAGCAAAACAAAGTGATGCACATGAAGAGCTACAACAAATGAATTTTGTCTGTTCACAAAGAGTCCTCAAAAACCTTTGCAGCATCCTTGGCCGAGCTTGCAGCTTGCTAGGATATTTTGTTCCATCCTTGACCTGCCTGCTAGGATTACTTCAGCATCAATTAAGTTTGTCGTGGTTTTTACTTATATTTGACTTATGTTTGGTAGCTTTTTTTCCTCCTTAGTAGTCTGACAACAGACATTAGCCTTGTTGTGTGATCATAGCTCTTAAGTACAGAGAAGTGTTTGGTATCGCTTTGGGTGTTCTAGACTGCAGAGAGCATTTGAAAAGAGGGATGAAACTGCGTTGGGTTCAATGGGTTTCTTTGACTAGCTGCTTTGTTTCTAACACATCTTAGGTTTATTTCACTTTACCTTTGTAACAGCCTTCAGTCAACTATTGCTATCAAGCAATAGATCAGTTTATAGGAACCTTTTTTTCTAATATTAATTTAGACAAATTTTTTCACTTTTTCTTTTTTTTTGCTACTGTTTGCTACTTTCTAGAGGCTGCTGTTTCATAAAATATTAGAGGCTTAGGGCTCAGTTTGATCATTTAGGTAACACCCTTGTGCACCCGAACTTACCAGCCTGAAGCTGAGCACCTGTTTTCTTCTGTAGGTGTCAGAGAATGAAAACAGGAGTCATTCCTCTCACTTTTCCCAGACAAATGTGACTTTAATCACCATAGCTTGGTATTTTATTTACTGTATGAATGTCAGTTGAGGGCATAAGGCAGTAACTGTATTACTTGTTACTTTTCACGTTCATTCACGTGCTCTTCTAGCTTCCCATTGACCGAGGTGGTGGTGAAGGAAAAGCTATGTACATTGACACAGAAGGGACCTTCCGTCCAGAACGTCTTCTTGCTGTGGCTGAAAGGTCTGTACTGATTCGTTAGAAGCAAACTAACACTAGTTGAAGAAAGGAAGGCATTTACTCATGGTGGGACAACTTAAAATCAGCCTGGCTCTTTCAATTCATTGGACTGTTGCAGTTAGAACTGTCCTTAAAAACAAATGTGGAAAAAAAAAAGGAAAAACAAAACAAATTTTCCTGTGTTCGTTCAGTCTGCCTACCTAGATGCACTTTAGACCACTTCATTAGCTGTATTTTATAAATATTTTTGTTTTTACATGGATGTGACAGTAGCTAACATCATTGTCCTCTGGAATATGATAGCTTCATTTAAGAATATCTCTCTCAAATTTAGTTTTACTGTTAGTGAAATACATTCAAAGATATTTTTTTCTTAAATTCTGCCAATAGCACTACCTTGGAGCAAAGATTCTTTTGTAAAAAGTATCTCAACAGCAGCTGGATTTTTTTTGTTTGTTAGGAAAGAGAGCATCCAATGACCAGCTGAAAAGCTGTTTTCTCATCTCCTGCCTCTGTCTCAGAACGTTCTGAAGTGTCTTTTATACAAATTTGAAAGTATAACATAATTATCTGAGTTTCTTGAGGGCAGTAAAAGCTGCTGTCTTTGCAGAGCTTCTGGTTAGACTTAAAGGCCTGAAGTATGGGTTCTATTTGTTAGAAAAAGAAGCTACTTCTGGTCTTGTGATTCGTCAGAGTTTCTCAAAAACAGAAGTGTTTCCATATTACTGCTTCTGTAGGGTTTAATTCTCTGAAATGGTTGTTTCAATTAAATACCAAGGTGCATATTGCAACCTCGGTGAGCGTACGTTAAAGTATTTCTTTCTCTTGCAGTGTTCATTAGTGGCTGAAATGCATCAACGTGAACAGTGATATTGTAGTTTTAAAAATTATTTCCACTTAGATACTGATTGAAATTTTCATGTCAATAAGCTGTGCGGTTTTTCTGGTAGTGTGGTGGTTAACGTTAATTGCATCTAAGCTGCAAGTCAAAATCATGTAGCAAGGCTGGACTGATTTGAATACAGAGACTCAGATATTCTGCAAAGATAATAAAAATAAAAATAAATTGGCCTGTTTTCTACTATGTTTTTGCTAGTCTGATTTAGGTTCATAGTTTTTTTTTTTCGGGCTGTGGATGGGGTTTTTAAAAAAATTAAAAACTTCTGCACACATTTTCTAGCTTAAAAAACATCTCTCCTCCTCTAAATGCATGGTTAAAAAAAAAAGAAAAACAGAAGCAAGACTTAGTTGTCAAGTGACTGTGTTTCCTTCAAGCAGCCTTACAGTATACTTCAAGGACTGGGCTGTCATTGTAGGTGTTTGGGTTCTTTTTAACCCTTCATTCCTCACCATATATTCCTTCACGAAGTAATGTTAATGTGGCTCCATGCAGGGCAGCACAAATTGCTGGCGCTGGAGGAGATGTGGGGACAAGAATGAGCAGATGGAAGCACAGGAATCGAAAGGGTAGGACTGCTGCTTTTTAGCAGCACCACAGACTTGGGAGGTATGGCCGGTATTTATAGGCCTTTCTAAGAGTGTAGGTAGGAAAATCAAGATTTAACACCAAGCCAATATGATGTGCTGGCCCACAAAGTTGCTTCCTTTTCTTTATAGAGGAAAATGATCTAATCAACATACCCTCCTAAATGCATGGAGTAAAGTCAAGTTATTGAAAAGTAGTAATCCAAAGACTTGGGTCACTACTGGATTTTGATGGTTTCTTACTGAAAGGCAAACAGATCCCTGGAAGATGTTTTACACAGTGCTTAGAGGTTTGTGTGACAGATGTTCACGTTGCAAAACATCTGGAGTTACTGCTCCTTGCCCCTCTGCTGCTTCTCCCTCGCCCAGCTGTTTTGTAGCCATCCCTCTGCAGGAAGTCATTTCCCTCATATTTTTTTGCTTCTGGAAGGGAATGTGCAATTCTAGTCAGCTGGGGACAGTACCAGCTCAATCCTGCTAACTCTTAATGAAGGCGGTTTGATCTAACACTGCTGGCATTTCGTGCAACAAGTACAAGAGTGCTCCAGTATTCACTTTCACCAATGGATATGGCAACAACACCTCTTGGGCAATGATGAGGCAGTGAAATGATGACGTTTGCAGAGCCCCTAGCTACACCTGCAGGAGGCTGCATGGCTGCACATGGAAGGTGCTACTTGTAGTCAGTTCCATCCCCCTCAGCTCTCAGTCTTTTACATCAAGCTCAGCTAGGATGGATGCTAACAGCCTTTCAACTCATTTCTTTTTACAGTCTAATGATTTGCCAGGTGCTTGACCAGCACCTTTGAGGTTAATCTTGAACATCTTGTATTGCAATGTGGTCTTGTTTCAAAGCCCTAGGCTTGATTGACTATTACTCACCTGCAGGCATAATGTGGTATTAACCTAGAAAGGCCGAGTTATTTGATTTATAAATAGCTATCATGTGCAGGTAGTTAAATGAATTGATAGTTACGATTCTAAAAGTGTACTGTTAAAAGCTGTACGTAGGCAAGTCTAATTCCTACAGGAATAGGGAGAGAGAAATTAGGTGTGAAAATCAAAATAGTGTTAGTAAGGTGTCTTCCTTGTAAATAGTAAAGATGCTTGTATTAATTAATATTTGTATTTGGAATGTGGTTTTAATCTAGTTTTTGGGTAAACCTGCTAGGTAACTCTTGTTTGTTAAGTTTAGACTTTAAAATTTTTTCACTGCTTTCTCTAGGTATGGCTTGTCTGGCAGTGATGTCCTAGATAACGTGGCATACGCTCGAGGTTTTAACACGGATCATCAGACCCAGCTCCTGTATCAGGCGTCGGCTATGATGGCTGAGTCACGGTAATGAGACTTGATTTAGATGGGGTGATTTTTGTAGTGGCACATAGTCATATTATAAACCCGCTTGTAGGTGATAAACAAGTGCAAGAGATCTATAGATGATATAATTGTGAAATGTCAAAGTAATGGTGTACTTTTAAAGTTAACATTTTTGAAATCTACTTGTTCTCTTCAGTGGTTAGCTCCATTAGATCAGATGTTGTTGTTCTCAAACTAGTTTATGCTTTGGCATATCCATGTAATAAGCTTTGTGTATCAGCAGTCAGTTGTGAGTTAATACCTGCTGCTGTTGAAATTTTTGATGACAGTAACTGACTTGAGCTGTGACAACTGATCTTACTTCACAGAGAACAAGTGCCAGCCTGAGAAACAGTTGTAAAGATGTTTTTAAAATTGCCTTCAGAAAGAAGGAGAGTTGATTTACAGCATGTTCAACTGTTGTGGTTTAACATGGCAGACAGCTAAGCACCCATAGCTGTCCCTGATTCCCCCAAGAAGGGTGGGGGAGAGAGCTGGAAAAAGTAGAAGTGCGAGAACTTACAGGCTGGGATAAAGACAGTTTAATAAGAAAGAAAGGAAGAAAAAAAAAGGCAAAAACAAGTGATGCACAGTGCAATTGCTTACCATCAGCCCTTGCCAGTCCCTGAGCAATGGTGGTGTTTCACCCCCAGCCAACTTCCCCCCAGTTTTATCCTTCAGCATGACATTTCTCATTTTCCATTTCTCATTTTCCATTGCTCCTTGTTTCTACTTTCAACTGAAATAAATTTCAGTTTATTATACAGTGGGCCTCTTCAGCATGCATCACTTCCCTTCCTGTTCTGCAGATTAGCCTGTCTCTTCTAATTTTTCCTCCTGCTCCCTCCTAGAAGCTGCTTCTTCCCTTACTAAACGAGCTGAGGTCTGGTTCCATTGTCTCTTCTACATTATAGGGGCGACTGATACCAGCACAGATGGGTTCTCTGGTTCAGCTGCAGGGTCAAGGCACACCTTTTTTAAACATTCTGTCAGTTTCTTAAGATTCACACTTGTTAAGGGGTGAAGCCCAGAACCGTGGGACATGACAACCATGATAGATACCTGCCCGTATCCTTGCCACTCATAACTCTCCTGCCTCAGGGCAGATCTCTTGGTGATATTCTTAAATAGCTGTTTAACTCTAAACAAAACCAGCATCATGTTCTGGAGACATAGCAATAGAAATATGCTTGTTTGAACATCCCAAGGACATTCAAAATTCTCAAGAGCTTTTGTAACAGGCCTGGAGGAAAAGGGGAAGGTGTCATTCCTTGTCTCCTCCGCAGATTGGCTCTCAGAGGAGAAAAGCTAAAAAGCGTAATTGTTAATAGTTTCAAAGAGGTGGTTACCAGCGTACAAGGACAGTGACGGTGAGTGCAAACACTAGATAAGACTCATGATTGGTGCTTTTATCGTGTCATAAGCACAATACATCAAGGTGGCAAAAACAAAGGCAACCTTAAACTAGACCTCAGAGGTGATAAAGAAAGGGGTTACATAAAACAACTCTGAGAGTAAATAACACACCTTTGAGAGCAAGTAAATTGTAAGCAGCAACTATGAAATTAATATAATAATTATGACCAATTATAAATAAATTGAACATTCTTGACACGATCTGGCCAGATCTGTTGTTACTTTAACCCTTTGAGCCCTCTGTTGGGCATCAAAAGGACTGTTGTGGTTTAACCCAGCAGGCAGCTAAGCACCACACAGCTGTTAACTTTTCCCTGCGGTGGAAACCAGGGAGAGAACTGAAGAAGCTGGTAGCGTGAGAATTCCTGGGCTGAGAAAACAAGTGACGCGCAGTGCAGTTGCTCACCACCAGCTTACCAGTGCCCTACCAGTCCAGTTTTATCATTCAGCATGACACCATGTGCTGTGGGACGTCCCTTTGGTCAGTCTGGGCCAGCTGTCCAGGCTGTGTCCCCTCCCAGCCCCTCGCTGGCTGGGCGGCACCAGAAGTAGAGAAGTCCTTGGCTCTGTGCAAGCCCTGCTCAGTAACAACTAAAACATCAGTGTTTTATCGACATTATTTCATCCTAAATCCAAAACCACAGCACCATACCAGCTGCTATGAAGAAAATTAACTCTATCCCAGCTAAAACCAGGACACTGGAACATGTGCAGATCATTTTTGTTTGAAACTAGGATGTTGAGGCCCCTGTAGAGAGAAGGAGGTGGTGATACGAGGTATAGAGGTATCTGTGCACAGAATACCCATAGTTCAAAATATTAAGTTCTGGGCTTATTTATAGTACGTAAGCATAAATCTAAGTTTTTAATCACACAGCAACTTCCTTTGAATAGAATATCCTGAGTTGGAATGGTACCACAAGGATGGGTTTTATTGTGTTGTTCATAATCTGAAGAGGTCGAGTCTGTGGTGGTAAATATAATCATTCTGCTAACTGGCAGGTGAGAAGGGCAAGTATCCACACCTGTATGTGGCTTTAAAATTTCCTGGATGTTATCAGACTCAACCAGACACGTTTTCCACTCCTGGAACAGTTTCTGAGAACGTTGTATTTAACTTCTCCAGGTATGCACTGCTGATCGTGGACAGTGCCACAGCCCTTTACCGGACAGATTACTCCGGAAGAGGTGAGCTATCAGCCAGACAGATGCATCTCGCCAGGTTTCTGCGTATGCTGCTTCGACTTGCAGATGAGGTAAATGATGAACGTTGCTTTGCTCCCTAAAGGGATGTTTGGTTTTCTTTCTCTTGTACACCTTAACAATCTTCTGCAGATGGCTTTCTGCCTGCGCACTGTCTGCTTCCATTTTGTGTTGAGATGCGTGGTAGAGTGGTTATGAACAGCTGAGGGGATAGCAGAAGGTTCTTTTTTTTCCATTTATTCAGGTTGTGGAAGATATATGAATTTTTGATTTGTTGCTTTTCTCCTTGTAGTTTGGTGTGGCAGTTGTGATCACTAACCAAGTGGTAGCACAAGTAGATGGAGCAGCCATGTTTGCAGCAGATCCCAAGAAGCCTATTGGAGGAAATATCATAGCACATGCTTCCACCACGAGGTAAGAGAATAGATTATCATCTTCCATTAGCCTTATTTTGGAAGATTTTGTGTACTTAACTAAGTGCCTTTTAATTCCGGGTCTCTGTGTAGTCTGTGAATGGCACTTCCAGTCTGCTTTTCAGAAAATAAGTGCTACTCTGAGCAGGTAACTGACGCAGCAGTAAAATAAACACAACATTTTCAGAAGTCCTTACAGCTTTAAGTGTGATGTGTTTACATGCCAACAGAACGTTTTAATGATTATGATAGAGGTTTTCTGAAATGAGGCTACAATTCCTTACCTGTTTCCTTTCCTTCTCCCTATCAGACTGTATCTGCGAAAAGGCCGAGGCGAAACCAGAATATGCAAAATTTATGATTCTCCTTGCCTTCCTGAGGCTGAAGCAATGTTTGCTATTAATGCTGATGGAGTGGGAGATGCAAAAGACTGAAGACTTCGCTTCATTTCCCACGTAACCTGAGACTAGGTGGCTGTAAAAAGGCTCCTTTCTTTGTGGCGCGTTACGGACGCTTTCCTGGTGCAGCTGCTGTTCAGATGCTGGCAGAGAACTCTGTTGTATTTCAACATACGTGTCCGTCAGGTGAATACATTTTGAGACACATCTGCAGGTGTTGCTTGGAAGAGATCGTCCCTCCTGGGCTTTAGTCACGTGTTAGGTTGAAGTGGTTTCTTGAGAATATTTTCAGAAGACCATAGGCTTTGTATTTTCCTCACAGCTGTTGCTCCAGTTGGATTCTGCTGGTAGGCACAGCAACGTGAGAATATGTGGCAATAGTTCATAACTTGGTGACTTTAAAGTCATATTGATGGGTTTGTCAAATACGAAAAGTAGTAACTTAAATACTTGGTGGATTGCTTTAATTATTAATTGCGAAATAAAGCAGAATGGTGTTCCACAATAAGAATTTGGGAATATTGCCATGATTGATGAGATTATCATCAATCCATATTCTTTATGTTAATTTTGTTTCGGATGCTGCAACATGCCACTTTTTGGGAACTGTTAATTTACATCTCAGTGCCTTTTTTTTTTTGTATTTTATTAATTCTCTGTGGAAATCTGCTTTTAATAAAAGGACCATGAAAATACTGATGACATTACAGGTCTCTGGGATTTAGCCAGGTGCTAATTCAGACTGAGGCATCCTTTACCTGCAGGTAGGAGAAAGATGCATAGGTCTTCAACGAATCTCAGTCTGGAATATTTTTTCTACTAGTGGTAACAAAACGCATCATCTCCTCTGTTGGAGATGTGTAGTACAACTGTGCTTAAGTGCCCTGTAGATATCTTTTAAGAGTTTTTCAGATTAAAAAGCTTATTTTATATTACCTAGTATTTTAATCTATGCTATTGTGAACAACTCTTAACTTGATTAAAGAGAATCGTATTATAGTGGTGGTTGGTAGCAAAAAATGTTTTCAGTGCTCTTTTACTCCAGGATGATTATTCTATGTCAAATCATGAAGGAAAACATACAGGGGAATCCAACTGTCTGTACTCATAAGATAAATTTAATCAGGTACCTAAATACTTGTGCAATGGTGGCTGCTAAATTTCACAAGATGTTGCGATGCTTGCTGCCTTATTTTTAGCTAAATGCCGTTATTCGTAAATTCTGCATAGCCATGGAGCATCTGCTCTTTCTGTTCAGATGTGCACAAAAGGCCACTGCTGTCACCAGTGCCTGCAGCTGAGTTTCGGGAATCAAAACTCATGTTAAAATGTTAAGCAGGGGATTCAACTGGGTGAATTCATCAGTAAGGGTCTGTCATAGGCTGATACTTCCAGAGGGGTGGGGAAGTCTGGCAATGACTTTCAGCTGCCTGTGGTACTGCGGCTGGAGCAAAAGGAAATGGCAAAAAAAGAGAGAATTTTTCGTGTGTGGAGTCCAGACCTCAAGTCTGGCAGAACCTGGTCTGATGCTGATGAAATGTCTCTTGCTGACCCTGCAGATACTTGCTCACAGGTGACCAAGTCACAAACCTTACGCTCTGCTCTGATCCGATCCGCCTGGAGGCTTGTCAGAGCTTCGCAGCTTTTCCTTTTTACACGCTGGGTGCGCTCTACTCAGGACCTGATCTGAGAATCAGGCTATAATGTCAGTCCTGGTTTTGTACAGGTAAAATTCAGGGACTGCAGTGTTCCTGGACCTGATTTTTTCCATAATTCTTGATCAAGAGAAAACTTAAGACTGGCTGAGAAACCCAGATGAGTAGTAGGAGCAAACAACTGAAGAGAGGAAAAACAGGCCAAACAAACGTGAGGAGGGGGATGAGGGACTTGCTGGGCAAAGGGTCTGCAAAAAGGTGAGGTGATGCTGGGAATGGGCTGAGGGAACTGGCAGAGAAACAGCTCAGCTGGAGAGCCAGGGAAAGGCAACTGAGACTTGCACGGCTTGTATCCAGTGAGATACCAACGCTGGTGTGTGCCCTTTGCGATGCTTTCCTTCACGTATCTGCGTGTGATACGTTTTCAGTTGCTCCGAAGATAAATTAGAATGCTAAAATCTTATTTCAAATTGCACATGGGGTTTAAATGAGCTGGGTTTGAATTTATGATATGCTTAAAAATTCTGCAAGGACCCAAAGGTTGAGAGAAGTGTCACACAAACATCAAAAGAAATGTTTTGGGCTGTCTTGTTTCTTGAGAGGTTATCAGCTTAGCGCACAGTGGTACTGAACAACGTTGGGCACTACGGTTAGTTCCAGTCTGGACAACAACCACGTTGCTTTTATTGAATTGCACTTCCGACTGTGCATTTCTCTTAAGTTTTGTAACCGATCAGCTATTCAACGTGGAGGCCTGAAAGGGCACAGCTTGCTGCTTCGGTACGATTTCTGACAGCCCACACTGGTGCGTAGGAGGGGGTTATTTCGTTTTTGAGACCCCACGTTGTAAACATACAAGTCGTTGTACCATTTACGTATAGATGGCAATTTTAGGGGATGTGGAAGGCAGTGGCTTATTGCTACCTGCTACACTGAAGGTTAAAAAGTCACATTAGGTTTCTCCTATGTTGCTTCTCTTCAGGGTACTTTGTGGAGGGGGAGTTTGATGTGTAGATCATAATCCTACAGCGTTCATCTCTTTGTATGTCACTGCAGTACAGTTCCATCTAACTCCTTTTTTTCCACCTAACTCCTTTTTTTCCTCCTCAAAGTCTGCTTAGAGCCCTGACCAACTAAAATAATGTCTGAAGCTCTCTGTTCACGTAATGCTCAGCATGCAGACTGCTTTCCCTAACAGCCTGAAGTACTTCTCTTGTCTAGCTGAAAGGTTTGTAACTTTGTGATTGGGGTAGCAAAGGCAAAGGAAATGGGAAATATTTTCTTCTCTAGGCTCTTATACAGCCTAGAATCTGAACTCAATGGGATTTGGGGGGTTTTGTTTCTTTTAAGCACAAGAACCTTTTTAGTAAGATCTTCCTCAAGTTCTGATGACATCCCTGTAGCAGCTGCACAGGCAAATATTTCCATAAAGGGTTGAAGTTGCTTATGACACAAGGCTGTGAAACATTAATTAAAATAAGCTTATTGTCAACAATGCTTTAATCTCAAGGAGGTATAATTAATATTCCTTCAGTAAATATTTCTCCTGTCGTCTCCTTAAAATACTTATCTCGATGTTTCCCAAAAACTCTAAAGTTCCTCTCAAAGCAGTGGAATATGATTAGAAATAATATTAACTGAAAATTCTTAGGAGTGTTTTTATGTGTGCGTGCATTTGCGCAATCCTCTGGCCCACGTTCATCCGGCCAACTTCTGCTACGTCCGAACCCGTGTCCAGAGGTGAAGAGGAATTTATTGTTGAGATGAAATGGCCGAAGTGCGTGCAGAAATACGTGCGTTGCGCTGAGCTACTGATGCTCTTAGAGCGTGATGGAGAGAGGTTTGATTGATTAAAACTGCACAGATGGAGCCTGCAGTGCTTTCTTCCCCTGGAGGCTTGGCGTCAGTCTCTGGAGCAGTGTTTTGCCACCGGACCAACCCCTGCCCCTCCAGTGCGGGTTGGGTGCCACCGCGAGCACTCTGCCCGTCCTCCAAAGGCAGCTGCATCTGTTTTGAGTTCCCAGAAAACCAGCAGCGCTGTTAGCTATGCAATTTACATTTTGTACACAAATTAAAACCCCTCGTAATGCAAATGTGAAACGCAGAAAACCCGAGGCCTGGGGAGCGAGGCGAGCCTCGCGGTGTCACGCTGAGAAACGTTCTGCCTTTCCTTTAGCAGAACAGCCCCAGCTCGCAGCTCCGTGCACCTCGCTCAGCGGGCAGAGAGCTGGCTGACTTTACAGCACTGTGTGTGGCCGGGGAAGGAAGTTTTCCCAGTACCCAGCTTTAGGAGCAAACGCTAAATTTTTCCAGATGCGGCTGCGGCAGTGCAAGTGCAGCGAAAGCGCTGCCGGGTGGCTCCAGGGCTCCTTTTTAGCTCTGCAAACACAAACCCACTGCGTGCCAGCTTTCTCCGGGATGTGATTTTAATTACGTTGAGGAATCTTTGCTAAAGGTCACAACCTGGACCGCAAACCATCGGATCTCTGCACGTGGTTCAGGTTGTCATAGTGCAACGCTCCCGGGGCCGAGGTTTCACCACCGAGACCCGAGGTCGCAGCGGAGGAAAGGGCGACCTCGTGCAACCCACACGGCTGGGGAGGAGGAAAACAACCAGAGGTAAAACTGCCCCAAGTCCAAGGTAATGCTTTTCACTGCATAACTCAACTGCATTTGAACTCTTCAGACTTCTACTCCGGTGTATGGTTAAGCTACTGACCCGGGCCGGTGGCACAGATCAGTCCTGGTGGTGGTGGTTTCGTAGGACAAATTGTAGGCTCCTGGTGCAACTACAAAGACCAGGCATGATCTGCTGGTTCCCTTCCAGATCGCTTTGGCCTTTAGTTTCAGGAGGGAGGAGAGGAGACCCCCAAAGAGCCCCAGAAACGTGGTTAAAGCCAATTCTTCTGCTGTGCATACTCTATAAAGACAGAGGATGAGATGTACCCTCCAGAGCAGTCCAGCATCAGACTAGACAAGATGTAAGCCAATCAAGAGAGGAAGTGGGATGTTACAACAGATTTATTTTTCCAAATGTTGTTTCAATTTTAGAAAGAAACCCTCTCCTCCCACCCAGTGCCGTGGGTTTTTGTTTTTTTTCAGGCATTTAATTCATGTGCATTCGCTTTTCTGGTGGTGGTTTGTAAGTGGCCGTCAGCCCAAGGGGCCCGGTTTGGTTGGGGATGTCGGGGTTATTTTTTGTTTGTCGGCTCACTTGCCTGCCCCTCTTCTATGTGCGTTTTTCTGTTTAGCTTGTGCTCGATCCAAAGCTCGCTGCTGGCAGTGGGGATCCGCAGAGCCTGTCCTGAGCCAGCCCCAACCCCAGCTCATCCCACAGCAGGCATCGCCCGGCCCCTGCATTTATTTCGAACTGGCTCAAATTCTTGCTGAAAAACATCCCACGAAACAACATTAAAGGGCACATGCTCATCTCAGAAGGTGGCTGCATGTAGCTCAGGGTCTCTTCTGTTTGCATTAATATCCAAGGGGGTGGCACCAAAAAGCCCGTGACCGAGCTGTTAAATGGATGGGCGAACCATACGAGTGAATTTAAGTCTCCTAAATACCGAGGTCGGTGGTGGGATTCTTCTCACCAGCACCGGCTGTTGAAGAGGGGGGTGTCTGGGGCAGGTTAAGCATCTAAACTGCATTGATAGGCAGTGGGTATGAAAGCATGGGATTAATATCTCAAACACCTTTCTTCTTATTTCTCTTTAAGGGAGAAAACAGCACCACGCACCCACGTGGCATGTCGTGGGGAGATATAATGCGCTTGGAAATGTAAGGCATGCCCACCTGATTTATTTAAAGAGCGTTAATTTAATTGCACCAGCACCTCTAAGCCCTCAAGGGACACCTCACTAGGGCAGAGCTCTGGTTTTACCTGAGGAGATGGGGATGTCCATGTTCAGGGTAAGAGGTTTGTCCACCACTGAGCTCCAGGGCGGGCCCTGGGGGCTGCTCTCGGCCAGGGCTGGGGCCATGGCCAAACTTTGCTCCTGATTTCTTCTGCCCCCACCAGGCAGAGGAGGGCGTGATGTATTTGGGAGCTGGGTGTTTCTGGACTGATTGCTTTCCAAGGAACTTTCCATGGAAATTTAGAGGGGAAAAAAAATAAAATAAAATTAACCTTGCTTCGGAGAAAAGTCTCCAGGACATCGTCAGGAACTTAATGTGATCAAGCAGAAACTGGAGCAATGTCAGGCATTTAAACACCACCAAGGGCTGTGCTCTTCTGTTGTGTGCAGAGCTTCAGCTGCAATTAAGTGCAATAACAATTATATATATATATTTATGAATCTGATCCATACACCCCAGGCACTGGAGGAAGTCTCAGCACTACACCTCATTCCCATCGATGCTGCCCCAAGGTTTGGTTGAACACGTGCCTAGGGTGCAGGAGCAGACAGGGAAAGAGGCGTCTTTCACAGCACCAGCTGAACACAACCCATCCAGCCCAAAATCTTCATTTTCAGCCATGGATGATACCAGGAGAGCCTCACAACCTCTCGCATACCCTCATCCCATGGCACTTGCCTCGCAGCCTTTACACTCAATACGCACAATAGTTTTCTTCCCATCTTTGCAAGAAAAGGCTGCTGATTTAATGCTTCCACTTACATTTTGTTTTTCTCAAGAAGACTTCCCTGACTATGCTGGAATAAAAATTTCAAATGTATTGAGAATGATACGGGAGCTTTTGTTAACTGAGCTGAATTTATCTCTTGGAGTCACTTTGCAAAAAAAAAACATCTCTCGTGTCCATTGACAGTTGTAACTTCAATTGTAATTGCAAAATTACTGCTACTTATTATCAAGATTATTAAGAAGGGAGAGAAGCTGAACCAATCACTATCCTCTTGCTTATAACCCCATGTCCCATTCCAAGTGAAAAAAAAATATATATTTTTTTAAATTCAATTTCTGTCTTTTTTTTCTTCCATTTTTCCTTCTCAGGTTCAACTTTGCTCAGATTTTCTTTCCGTCCTCCCTGCAGACCGAGTACATCCCCTCTGGGTCGGGATGTGCTGAGAGTGAAAACAAAGCCATTTGGAGCATTTTGGGTTGAATTCCCCAGCACCGCATTTTAACAAGGGATTGTACCAGTTTGCTTACGCCCTGCTTTTAATTGTGCCAGACCCAAAGTTGAGGCTTTTGGCTGCTGAATATTGACTCAGCTCACCCAGATAGGACGCAAAAAATAAATCTTTTCCAGCAAAGAGCACAACAGGCTGCTTTTTCTGCTGGAACAGCAGCACACATCAACAGTGCACCAAACAGCCCCAGCATGCTCTTTTTAAACCTTAAATACCTCTGGTCACCTAAAAAAAAATAAAAAAAAAAAAAATTAAAAAAAGAATGCTCCATGAGCATCCCTACAAGAAGATCTTGTGCTTATTTTGTATACAAGAAGAAAAGATATGTTATATACGTAAGATAACATATGAGCAGCTTCAGCATTTGCTGTGTTAAACTCTATCTAGAAAAAAAAAAAAAAGGAATGAATCAAGATTTTCTTTTTTAGCAACTCAAACTCTTGTTTTGGCAGCGTGGCTCTCTGTGCCCTCCCAGAGATGAGTGAATTTAGTAAAAGCCCATCCAGATTTTTATTTTTTTTCCCTCTTTTCATAACAGCTTCATTACTTATTTCTGCAGCTGTAAAGATGAGACCACAAGCCAAAGTTTTCAACCTTGACCGATTTATCTGACATTTCAGACTGTTTTAAAATAGCCTGGACATACTGCTGGCTCTAACTGGCTCCAAGCTGGAAATTCCCCTCTCCTTCTGTGCCTTTCCTTGCACCCCTCAACCCCCCCCACCCCACCAAATAAATAAATAAATAAAAGAGGAAAAAAGAAAAAGAGGAAAAAGGAGCCAAACCCTCTCCACTTGCATCAAGGAGCAACTCACCATTTCCATGGCATGTATAGCCACGTAAACCTTGCTGGTGTTGTATTTTCACTCTTAATTTTCTATTCTGCATCCCCCCTTTATGCTTCTCCCTGCTTCTCACTGAGCTTTTTTTCACCTGGATGGTGAAGCTTTTAGAAAAAAAACAAAGGAAAAAAAACCCACCCTAAAGCCTAAAAAAAAAAAAAAAGGAAAAAGATAACAGAGACCAAGATGGTTTAGCACTATTCACCTGCACACCTTGCCACATGGGATTGTTCCTGAAATGATGCTGGTTTTTGGAGTGCCCAGCATGGGAAAGAGCCAAGGAGGGACTCAAAAGTTCCCCACGCCCCACTTTGCAATATTCGTGCAGGATTCATTTTCCTTTGCTTGGGAAAATAGCGTGTGCTGCTCTGCTGGGACCAGCAGACTTTACGTCAAAGCCTTTGCAGCACCAAGCCCTATCAGCCTCGCTCGGGATGTAAGAAGGCAAGCAATGCCTCCAGCTGCAGGTACCAACGTCCCCAGAGCCACCCCGCAGGGGCAGCAGGCACTTCTGAAATGTTTGTAATGTTTTAATTACCAGAAGTGGTGACAGGGACTGGGGGCTGAGCCTCAGGCAAACTGCTGCAAATCAAAGTTGGTTTGGTGTTTTGGGAGCCCAAAACAGCATCTTAACCTAATCAAGCGCTATTGTTTTGCATGCCTATACTGACATGGAAACAAATTACGTTTCTTCCCCCCCGCAAAGGTTTTTCTTTTCCCAGCAGCTGGTGCTGGGCTCTGTGAGTCCAGCAGAAACCTGACACAGAGTTTGATTCCTGACAAACACGGATTGCCAACAGCTGAAACCTCAGCGCTGTAAAACCACCGAGCTCCGAGGCAGAGCCGAAAACCCCACGGCTGCAGGGAGGCTGCCGAAGCCGAGCAGGGGGCTTGCTCCTCACTGTGGGCAAGCCCACTTGGTGGCCCCAGTGCCTGTCCCCACTGTCACCATCGCTGTCTCCTTCCCCACCGCCCCGCAGCCAAAATCCACCCTGCGGGACGCCGGGCTGCAGATGCCTGGCAGGATGCGCTCCCTGCAGCTCCCTGCAGCTCCCTGCTCCCTCCCTGCTTGTCCCCTCTTCCCTCTTCAGCACTCTGGGCGGAATCGCTTCGCAGCACATACAAACCGGGATGTGCGAGAAAAATGCCGTATCTCTATATGAAAGTAATCATTTCGGGCATTTCAGAGGCGTTCCCATTGAACTGTCTGGCTGTGAATTTCAGGGTGCCAGCGGAGAAGGGGACAGAGGAGTTGAGGCAGCACAGCACACCCGAAACGTGGCCATGCACCCCGCGTCCTGGCCCAACCTCACCTCTGCTATCCAGGTGCCACTGGGGACGCGGTGAAATTCGGGACCCGGTGCCAGCCGGGCCAGAATCACCCAAACCCGCCCGGTGACGGAAGCCAGCCACAAAAACCCAAAGTGTCCTTGGCAGTCCCGAGTGGGGACACAAAGAGTGGAAAGAGCTCCACGGGGGGGGCCGGGGATATGCAGCATCACCCACTCCCAAAACCCAGGTTTTTGTTTTCTTTTTGTTCTGGGGGGGAGGAGAGGGTTGATGGTTAGGTGATTATAGCAACCCCCCATGTTAAATCTCACCTCCTGTGGATCCCCAAATCCCTCCTCCCCTCACATCTCCCCAACCCCACTGCCCCCCCGGGGGCTGGAGGGGGGGGGGGGGGGGGGGGGGGGGTCTCCACGCTCCCTCCTCGCCCCCCGGCCACGCAGCTCCCCAAAACCCCGTCTGTGTGCGCCCCATCGGGGCGGCTCCGCCCGTTCCCCAACCCCCCCCCCAATGCTCGGCAGCGGCCTCCCCGGGGGAGGGAAGAGGCTCGGCCCCCTCGGAGGCGGCCATAAAGCGGCGCCGAGCCCCGACCCCGCTGCAGAGCAGCTGCAGCCATGAGAGCGATGATGGGGGGCCCCGACGGGGCGGCCGCGGGGTCGCTGCTGCTGCTGCTGGTGGTCCTGCTCGGTGCCCTCCTGCTGCTGGCCGGGACCCGCCGCCGGGCAGCTCGGGGGGCTGCGGGGAGCAGGAGCCCACCAGGACCCTTCGCGTGGCCACTGGTGGGCAACGTCCTGCAGCTTGGCCGCTTGCCCCACTTGGCCTTCGCCCGCCTGGCACGCCGCTACGGGGCCGTCTTCCAGCTGCGGCTGGGCGGGCGGCGGGTGGTGGTGCTCAACGGCGAGGCGGCCATCCGGCGGGCGCTGGTGGGGATGGGGGCTCACTTCGCCGGCCGGCCTGACTTCCCTTCCTTCGGGCTGGTGTCGGGAGGGCGCAGCGTGGCCTTCGGGGCGTGCTCGCCCCAGTGGAGGGCACGCCGGCGGCTGGCCCACGCGGCCCTCCGCGCCCGCTCGACAGCAGCTGAGGTGGAGCGGCACGTGGCGGCTGAGGCGGGGGACCTGGTGCAGCTCTTCCTGAGGCGCAGCCAGGGTGGAGCCTACTTCCAGCCCTGTCCGCTCTTAGTGGTGGCCAACGCCAATGTCCTCTGCGCCCTCTGCTTCGGCCGCCGCTATGGCCATGCTGATGACGAATTTGCCGCGTTGCTGGGCCGCAACGACCGCTTTGGGCAGACAGTGGGGGCGGGCAGCCTGGTGGATGTGCTGCCCTGGCTCCTGCGCTTCCCCAACCCCGTTCGCCGTGTCTACCGCGACTTCCAGGCCCTCAACCAGGAGCTGCATGGCTTCGTGCGGGCCAAGGTGGCACAGCACCGCCAGACGTTCGACCCGCGGGCCATGCGTGACGTGAGCGATGTCATGATCGCCACCGTGGAGCGCAGCAGCGTGTCCCCCCATGGGCTGGGGCCTGAGGACGTGGACGGTGCCATGACTGACATCTTTGGCGCGGGGCAGGACACCACGTCCACTGCGCTCTCGTGGGTCCTCCTGCTGCTGCTGAAGCACCCGCAGCTCCAGCAGGACCTTCAGGCCGAGCTGGACCGGGTGGTGGGACGTGCCCGGCTGCCCACAGCTGAGGACCGGCCCCACCTGCCCTTCCTGGAGGCCTTCATCTACGAGACACTGCGCTACAGCAGCTTTGTGCCCATCACCATCCCGCACGCCACCACAGCTGATGTGGAGCTGGAGGGCTACCATATCCCCAAGGACACCGTGGTCTTCGTCAACCAATGGTCAGTCAACCACGACTGTGGCAAGTGGCCTGAGCCCCAGCGCTTCGACCCCGCGCGATTCCTGGACGAGCAGCAGCACCTAGACCGCGACCGGGCCGGCAGCGTGATGATCTTCTCGACCGGCCAGCGGCGCTGCATCGGCGACCAGCTCTCCAAGCTCCAGCTCTTCCTCTTCACCGCCATCCTCCTCCACCAGTGCTCCTTCCACGCCAACCCGGCAGAGAATCTCACCATGGACTGCATCCATGGGCTGGCACTGAAGCCACGGCCCTTCACCGTCACCGTGCGGCCGAGGCTCCCTGTGCTCATCCAGCCCTGAGCACTGCACCCGCCTGGCTTGGGGACAGGGATGGGCAGCGCCAGGGTGGCAGGGGACATCCTGCCCTGCACGCCAGTGGCTCTTGCCGCTGCAGAGGGTCAACAGCAGCGAGTCACCACATCAATAAATGCCTTCAACATGGGCTCTGTCTCTGCTCATTTTCTTTGTGGGGGTGGCTGGAAGCACCGCTTGTACCCAAGCCCCTGTCCGGCATCCCCCTGAGCTATCCAACCCTAAAACAGGTCAAAACTGCAGGGACTGCCTCCCTCCCAGTTGCCCCAGGGTACAGCAAGAAGTGATTTGCTCTGCCTATGGCAGGAGTGGGACATTTGGAGTAGATGCACTTCATAACTCAGAAAAAGCCAGATGGGAGCTAAGGGAGGCAGGGGTGGGTCTTGTCTCCAGGGCTTGAGAAGAGTTAAAGGACCAGTCACCTGGACAGAACTTGTCCTGGTGCATGGCTCCATCAGTTGGACCTCAAGAGCACATCCTGCCCCGATTTGGGTGTGCAAAGAGGTTGTGACAGGTTTCGGGGTGGGGGGGGGGGGGCTATCTCACCCCTCATCCTGAATTCCACTAGTGGTTTGAAGCATATGAACCAGTCCAACCTAAGCTAGCAGAGCTGGGTTTATAGTAGGGATGTGTATGACCCTCAAAAGGGAGGGTAGAAACTCCACACAAGCCAACACCATGCTTATCTCAGTTCCACCAGACTGTGGCCAAACCAGGAACCTTCAGAGGGTAGGACAACTCATCTCCTAATGACAATAATTTACCAATAGGGAATTCATCCTCCTTCAGAGACTTTAGCAAAGATGTGATTTTAATTATCTGGGGGGTAATTAATTAATTTTCCACTTGCCAAAATTGCAGCAAGACGGAGATGGGGAGGGTCCTCCTGCCCAGATGATTGAAGCTGTGTCCAGCCCAGGTTTGAACATCTCCAAGGATGGAGACTCTACAACCCCTCTGCGCAGCCCGTGCTGGCACTTGCAGTCCCCATGAAAATGCTATTCCCAAAACCACGTTGGGATTTCCCATAAAACCCAAGAGCCAGTTGTTGTGGTCCCAGCTGCCTTTCACCTCTAATTCATTTCCATTTGGGATACTGACACAGCAGCTTCCTGCACTACAGCGTATTTTAATACATCCTTGCCAGCTTGTCACGTATTCCTCAAGGTGCAGATGCCCCACACAAATAATCTCACCCTCCACAAGAGCACACGTAAGATTTGGAGCTCCTCCAACGCGTAACACAGAAATTAAGTCCTGGCCATGCCCTGCTGCTCATCAGCTGATGGGGGCTGGAGGGGTTCCCAGTGCTGCCGCCATGAGATACTAATTTTGGTGAACACAAAACGAGACGGTGGCCAGCAGCAGCTTCATAACACCAAGTTTTAAAAGCAAGATCAGGTTTTCTCTTGTGTTGATACATTTGTGAAAACATCTTTTGAGATGTTGTAAGATTAAAAAACCCACAATGGTTATCTCAGCATCACTTGTTGCCAGTTTTACCACAGGTGGTCATCTTCAGCTTTTATGGTCCAGATGAGGACCCTCTGCCCAGGAGCAGCATCTTCTGGAGATGCTGGCTCCTGCACCTCCTTTAGCAATACTCAGCCTTCCCTCCTGGGACTACAGGCTGAACATTTATTCATTTTATGGAAAAATTAAAAGAGATGAATGAACATGGGAACAGCCCCAGGGCTCAGCCCTCCTCTATGGCATCTCAGAGCATGAGAGCACTTCCAAGTCTGTCTCTTCCTACCACAGGTGCCACAACGGTCAGCCGAACCAACCTGCCTGCTATAACCTAGTGGGGACCAGCGTGAAGTGAAGGCATCAGTTCGTGTCACAGCCATGAGATAAGGTTTGCAACCTTATGGCTCTGCATAAACCCATCGGCATGTTGGCCGTGTCTTGCTTCCCCTTCTTGGCCCCGACACAAAGAAGGTGAGGACGTTGCTACTCATTGGAAATCCTAAAGCTGTAAGATGGAGAAGGTGGGGAGGTGCTGGTAATATTGCTATTTTTTTTCCTTGTCCCTACGTCATTCCCTATGTCTGTAGCCAACCCAGAGCCCAACACAGGAACATGGCTCTTACATCCCCATCCCCTCAATCATTAAAACTGAACATCCCTGTACTCTTTACCCAACAATGGCTGAGGAGGAGGAAAATGCTCCTGGCTGAAGCCAACAGTATCATTTCTCACCTCCACGTTTTCACAGAGCCCATTGACGCAGCAAAGGCAGAGCTACGTCAAGCCTTTGTCCTAGCTCCAGTCCCTACCCTATCCCTAAATCATTTAAAATTGGAGCTCTTCAAACCCAAATTGTGGAGATCGAGGTGTCCAGGTTTGACACGGCACAGAAATCCTCCCGGACCGCTGGCTCGCGGCAGCGCCGTGCGAAGCGTGCGGCTGGAGCTCTTCTTGCCGTGGGGGGAGGAATCTGCTTACGACACTTACTCAAAGGATTTTGCAATGCTTTGACCACCTCATTTCTCAAGCTTAGGGAGAGATTTTGCCAGGAAATATTATTTTTTTTAATGGGAGCAGGATGCTGGGAAATGCATTGTATATTTAGAGTCCCCTGCGTCCAAATCCATTCCCGCTCCCCATCCGAGATTACAGCCGTCTTTGCACGCAGGCAGGTGCTGCACAGCTTCCACTGGAGCTCTTGAGCCACTGAAATGCTGGAATATGATCTCTATTATTTAGCAAAAGACACACAAGAGACCCCATTGCAGAACTAAGCCTTTTACTAAGAAGAAATGCAATCAGTGCATTATTAATCTTTCCTTCAAAACAATTCACTGCAGGTATGTAAGCAACCCAGAGCCTCTTCTGCTTTTCATAAACAATTTGATTATTAAAACCTTATCCAAAAGGCCTTTAACTTCTTCATCAGTCAAGCTGACATCAGCCCAGTAAATAAGAAGCTGACCTTTGTTATGGGATCCATTTATAATGGCAGGGACTCTCCACAGACGGAGAACAATCCTGTGTTATCTTCTCTTCCTTTGTGGTCTTGAGCCCTTCTCGCATTTTTATTTGGGAAAAGTAAAAATTTTCTTGGAAAAGCAAAAAATAAATACATTAAGAGAACTGAATCTCTAGCTATTGACGCTGTTGAGATCACGCCTGCATGCTTAACTCAGACTGCAACACATCTGCATGTGCAAAGCCTGAAATGATATCTCATAAGCATCACAGGTCTATACCACGCAGTAATTGTGTTCAGACCTCCTCCTCCTCCACCTCAATTTTAACCTCAATTTCCCTTCACAGTGAAAACACTCCCCTACAGCTTATTCATTATAATGCCCAGGAGACTCTGGAATGAGCTTATGCTAAATGACTTGGAGTAAAATAGTGACAGCTTATTTATATCAACCCAGTGGTTTGCCATGTGGCACTAAGAATTGCTGTAAAAACAAGACGGCAAGCCTACTGCAGTCCTCCCACTTTGGTTTCTCTCTCAAACCAAGCAGGATCTCAGCAGGTCAGGTTTTGCCAGGGTATTTCCAAGGAACTACGGATGTCACTGAACCAAAGAAATCTGGATTTAGCAGAAATCTCAAAGCCAGGATGGGGGTTAGAAAGACCATCCCATTCCTACTAGGAAGCAATGCTGACATTTCTACTCCAGTACTGAGTCAGAAGATTCCCAGCACATTGGAGAGGTGGTCACAGCTCTGGTATGCTCTTTTCATTGTAAACCAGCTTCAAAACTGAACTCTTCTACTTTTAAATCCCTTTCTGAACAGGCTACCCTGCCCCAAGCCAAGGCCAATGCTGACCTCCTCTCTCTGATGTTTAAGTTGCTTAAAAACATTTTCCCAACTGCATCCTCCTGCCCATGTCCATCCACTCCCTTGATCACTAAAGTAACATCCAAGTAGCGCAAACTGTTACTTAAAAAGTCATTCAGAAACTTCTGCTGGTCCAGGAGTCAAAGAGATTTATGGTGACCAACAGGGTACCTACAAGTCCTTCCTTGACCTGGTGTCCGCAGTACCACACCTTCCTTGGGGCTAAGCCAAAGACTTGCCTGTGGCACAGGTCTCATCCTGCCCAGCCCTGTTCTCTGCTTCTGGGGGGTTTCTTCTCTCCAAAGCAGCAGATGTTGGCAGATTGCCCTCTGTTTATCAGCTCCAGATCATTTTCTTAGGCAAGCCAAAGTTCTCTGTAAGGTGGCCTAGCACACCAGAGAAAATGCCACAACTTCACCTTGAGGAGGAAATAAAAGGGAAGAGATTACAGAGAAGTTGCGCACTGAGTACAGCCCCGATTCCGCACCTCGGAGAGACAAAGCTGTCTACGTGGTGCTTGCTGGTTCTCAGAAGGGCATCTTCTGGGAAGGACTTCTTCCATGCTTGTGATTGCGGGCAGCTCCTTCCCCAAGGGATGGGCTGTGGCTAATGTGCAGGTAATTTAACACAACCAAAACCACTGTTACGTATTCCCCCAGACAACCTAAACTTTGTTTCCCACCATACTTACTCCTTTCCACAACCACCATATCTTAACTCCTCAACTAAGCACATCTTAAGGACTGCTGAAGCACAAGTTGGTGTTGTTATTTACTCCATTCCGCAAAGTAAATTGGAGCACAACGAGGCAAAAATTGTCAGGCGGTCTGAAACACCCAAAACGAACGCTAAGCACATCTTGCAAGCCCCTTGTTTATATCTCCTGTCTGGAGAAGACAGAAGATGGCCTTTCGGGTCATGAAGGCTGAGCACAGAATCCTTACACCCTGTCACAACCAATAATGTACGTTTATTTAAGAACAACTTCACTTGGAGTACATCATTTACCACAATGTGTGGTTGTATTACTTTGGTGCATTTTTAAAAACGTAAGCAGTAGTCATTGTATGTATGTACAAAATGTGCTACAGGTGTAACCCACATTATTTTATATATATATATATCTATAAACAGCAATATATAAACAATAATGTTGCATGTTACTCTCCCATAATTTCCTGCTGTATTTGGCGCACCCACCATGCATACAGATACCATGATGTTCTATAGAAGACTTCCTCATGGGTGTTGGGTTTCTTCACCTCTGTAAGTAACAACATAAAAAGCAAGACAGCAACACAGGTAACTTTACATGGGATCGTTTCCTCCTGATTTATAAATACTTTATTTCCAACAGAGCAGCACAGTGAGGATAAATTAGTTAAACAGCTTCGGTTATTCTTTAGTATTGTAATTGAACCACAGGTAGGTATATTTTGAAGGTAAGACAAGACTAGCTCCAAGAAACGTGCCCTGTGTTAAGTCTAGAATAACATCTAGAGTGTCTCTACCCAATTTGCACTAGGCAAACCTGATTGGTGGTCCCAGAATGTATTCAGTGCAGGCATCTTCAAGAAATTCACATTGTGCTCTGGGATTAGTCTGCGAAGTATGTGCAAAATTGAAAAAGCGGCGATTTCTGTGTTGTCTGAAAGCTACTGAAGTGCCTTCCCCTTGCGAACAGGAGAACAGCTTCCCTCACTGCCATCCTCGCCAATATACGACATAGCAAGAGTCTAACAGAAGACTGCAAATTCTATTGCTGAAAGAATTTTAAAAACCCCAAGCATTGCTGAGTGGGAAGCGTTTTAGTTACACGACCTTGTCTTATCCCCACATCAACCACGTTATGCTACTAGAATTAAATTACGTTAATTAGTCACATTCTTCTCGTTCATAACAAGCCAGGAAAAGGGAAAACCAAAAAGAAAAAGGTTCATTTGACTATGTCATAACTTCCTGCAGATCAGACTGAAAACAGCAAAAGGCAGCTTTTATCTGCACTTGAAAGGATCTGCAAGCTCTGTCGTTGTCTTTCATCATGGCCTTGGATGCATAAATTAGGTTCCAGCTGATGCAGCAGACTAAAAAAACATAAAACGGTACACGCTAAACTCCACCGCAGCTATTTAGGCAGGAGTCAAGCCTCCAGAGGAAATCTTTCCTGTATGAAAACCAGAACAACAGACCTCTAAACTTCAGAACCCCCAAGAAAGGGACAAGACCACACACAAAAGATAGATGGAAGCAAAATGCCAGAGCCTGTTTTTTAAGCCAAAACTTTTCAGGCCAAAAGCAGGCAATCAAATGCATGGAAAGCTTAAACAGAATGTCCAAAATAGAAGAATAAATGAGATCTGAAAGGTTGTACTCATGTAAAATCATCCAAAAATTAACACCAACTGAGAAGAATTAACATAATTTAATTACCACCTTTTCCTCTGAGGAAGCAGGTTATTTTTACTCAAAGACAGAAAAGGTTCTGGTCACAGCCCAATAAGCCCTACTCAATTACACCAAATATTTTCTCTCCCCGAGAAGAAAATTATTTCAGCTTCTATCAGTAGGAAAAACAAGCCTTTGGTATTAGTTTCTGAACGTGCTTTGTTTTGACTGTAACCCAAAGCCCTGTTTTTACAGCACTCTTTCTTGCAGGCCTTTAACAGAGGCTGCTTGGCTGAAGGTGTGCTTCCACCCAGTAAGGCACCCTGAAAACTAACTAATACCTCTCCTCATCCATGCCCTTTTTAAAGCCAAGGGGACTAATGTCATCACCTACATAAATGGGATCCATCCACATCAACCACTCAAATCTCACCCAGCGCAGGATCCTAAGCATGAAAAGAAAAAACAAATCAGCATTTCTTCCCCAAGCCTACAATTGCTTGTTGTTTGGAAACAGATATTAAAAATAAATAAATATATATATATATTTTTAAAAAGGGAGGATTTAAATCTTTGGAAACAAAGTGAAAGCTATCTCCAGAAAATACATAATTTAAAAGATGCCGCCAACAGTTAAACTCATCAAAATATAAGCAGGTGAAGGCTTGAAAGTGTTTGCAAATAAGGAAAGCTATGGACTTTTGGCATTGTAAGTATTTCCTTTTCACACTCTTCCTACTACATAAACCAAAACCATTTACTTTTAGAAGGCAGCAATGTTTAAGCAACATGCCAATTAATAAACATGTCTGATTAACATCACTCCAGAACTTGCTGGCAGGGAAAGGCAATACGAGCACACCTAATGGCATGGCTGTTTTCAGAGCTGTTGTTATTTCTCCCCAGCAAAAAAACCTACATGAAAGAAGCAAGTTGCTGATCAGCATCTTTCAGACATCACTGCTGAGTATTGCCCAGCTTGGTTTAAGCAACCAAAATGAAAACAGCTTACAAGCTCACGCAAATATTTAAGACTGGGTGTTTAGAAGGGAAAAAAATAAGGTCGTACACTGGGAAATACTCAAAACGAGACAGATTCCCATAAAATAAAAAAGGCAGCCTGATCATGCCACTGAAGAACTGAAAAGAAGAATGTACATTAATGAAAAGAACATACGTTAAGCAAAGCAAAGTCCTGTAATTAAGGCTCAAGTAGCCACCCATTGCAAGGGGAGCTCTGCACAAAGATACAGGGCTCAAATTTGGCCTGTTAGAGTTCAGTTCTCCATTTATAAGTATCAGTTCATACAGCTCCAAGCAAATAAAGCTAATTGCACCCTTGCCTGGATCTTTTAAGATGAGCTCATCCTCAAAATTTTAGAGAGTTAAATTTGGACCAAAATCGAAATAGCTAAGAAGCGTAAAGTCTATAAACTTGAGAAGTTTGTGAGCTCGTGTCTACTATGCGTTTCCCTCTCAACATTATCTTCACAAAATAAAAGAACCATCTGTTCAATACACATGTGCAAGGGACTAAAAAGGTGATGAAGAAGTGTTTTACTCACACTTTTTTTACTCTGCACTTCACAAACATTGTACAACACGACAGTGTGTAACAAACATTAAAAAAAAAAACCAGAAGTGTCCAGTTAGCTGCCAGCTGAAATTTAAAGGGACAAAGAAAGCCCTTCTAAATTCTTTGGGCAGTTTTTGAAATTGGTTTTGCTTCAGCATTTTTGTCAGCATACAGCACAGTTTACCTTCTCAGTTTGGTACTCAGCAACTGTCAGAGACAACGTCAGCTGTCAGCTTCAGTTTCTCAGTGCCAGTGCAACAGTCAACAAGAACTGGTGGAGGTACGTGACAGCAAAGTGTCATCTCTGCCACAGAATATTCCTGTTCCGATAACGAGTGTTTCATCGTTAAATAACTGCTTTTAAATAGCAGTGAAGTTGTTACATCTAAACAACAGCAGCATAGTTTAGAGGGACACACAAAGTTTTCACTCTCATGTGAGTGATGTCACTGGGAGAAAGTCCGGCAGTTTAAAATCTTGTTACTCACTCCTCTGATGAAAGCAATGCACGTGTTAAAAGTAAGCTCTTCTTGTGAAGGACATCATCTTGGTCCCTTGGCATTTACTCACTGGAATGAGCAGTGCTGATTTCTTCTCAACAGAAATCCAGTAAAGGTAGTTTAAGCATAGTTGGAAAGGACCAACAGGAATGTGTTTTGGACACGGTCAGTTTTTTCAAAGCAAGGACAAAAGGACTGACAATTCACTTATTTTAAGTCCTTTTTTTTTGTAGTGGCCTTTTCTTAAGTCGTAGCATCAGTACCCACTTGAACCAACAGGCTGCAGAAAGTGAGAACACCCCACAGCCTCCAGTGCATCAAGCTGATAAAAATCAGTGCTACGCTGCCCACTGAGCACAAGGGCTCTCGAATTTATACACACAGCACAGTGATACAAAGACGTAACCAGTTATTTAAACTGATTAAATTAAAACATTTTACAAAGCAAATGAGAAAATAGTTAATGAGAAAAAAAAAATCTGCTGAAGACTTCCCCAGGAATTGGTAGAGAGAGTTTATCAGCAAGCAGACCTGAAATTCAGGTATCTCACACACACACACATATATATATACACGTGTGTGTGTATATATACTCACACATGTATATATCTATTTTTAGGAATTTGACTTTTTTTTTTAGGAATTTTAAAATCAAACATACGCAGTGCTGTAAGTAGGAAAATCATACAAAATTTTCTCATTAAATCCCACCAAGATCTTTTCCTGGAAACGCTGATGAGACTGCTGAGTGTTTATTCCTGTAAACTCCTGTGGCTTATCCATGAAGTGCAATCAAACTTGTCAGGATCGTGAAACCCCTTTAACTTGAAATTTATTGTCTGTGCAGTATCAAGCGGCACAACCTCTTCTGTTCTTATTCTTCCCAGATTGACCGCATCTCCTCAAGTTCTCTCTCACTTTCTGCATCCTGGAAATGCAGCAAAAGAAGGGTTGATACACAGGCTAATTGATACAGTTAAAAAAGAAAACCTCCCTTTTCTTCTCCAACCCCACACCAGGTTTTAAGTATTAATCCTACACTAGCCTCACATTTTTCCTCCTAATGCTTTTCTTTTCATATTTCTCTCTTATTAAAGTTTTCCAAGTCTCAGAGTTTCTCTTATGTTTCCTTTTGAGAGAAGAGAACTGGAAGCCAGAACAGCAGAAATGAGGCCTTTGCTCCCTCACTGACTTTCCTGCTCTGGACCAATGCCTTTGTTTTTCCTTCTCAGTGTAATGGAAGTTATTTGATTGCCTCTTTGGGATGAAAAGAGCTAACATTTGCAAAGACTCGACCAGCCAAAGCCACTTCCTTACTAGACTCCCACTTTTACTTTCAGATCAGAAAAGACAGTTAACGATTCCTGACTTTTCTGCCCACGGATCTTGGCTGGTCAATCCTGAAAATCGCAGTGCTTTTCTGGTTAAATTCTTATGTCTCCAATACATAAAAAGAGAAAAAAAACGCCCTAACAGATGTACCATTCTAACTCTGTCTAGAGAGATTTTCAGGCAGCAAATGGTGAGGAAGCTCCTCGTCTGGCAGAGCTAGGATATTTCCTTCTGCAAGAAGGGGATTTTTCTGTTTGATGCCCTGGTTTCCCCAGATCCATACAGAAGCCAAGTGGCTTATGCAGTACTGGATGGTGCCCTGCAGGTGGTAGCACAGGCAAGTCAGCATTGCTGGATGGTGGGCCAAGACTTCTTGCACTTGAGTTTGAAACTCAGCAGAATACTTTTGCTACAGCAACCCAAAGAATAACGATGACCTTAAAAACAGAGTGCCTTGAAAATCCTGGCAATCTGTATAATTCTGCTTTACATCCAGAATGATTATTTCATCAGACAAAGGCCGAAGGTGTAAGATCTGGGAGACCTTGTTCACTTCGCTGCATTTTTCGTGACAATGCAAAGGACATCAGATTGATATTAAAAGCTGCTGTGCCTTTATTCAATTTCTAACTGGCAGTAATTTGATGGCACCTTCTATACAGCTTCTGCTTAACAGAAAAAGTGCAAAAGAAAAGAAAAGTGGAAAAGAGCTCCCAGATGGGAGACACTGCCACATAGCAGTTTCAAAAACAGTACGGGTCTGCTCTCAGAACTCTGTAAAATTAAGTGACACAATATCCTAGATATTAAAAAAAAAAAAAAAAAGTGCTGGGCAGCACACACAAACTCCTGAATGACTCTGCACAACGAGATCCAGTTTGGAAGAGCTTAGGAGCTAACTTGGCACCAAGAGTTCCATCTAGGCTGCTCCCAAAGCCACAGAGGTAAGTAGAAACAATACAGAGCTCCAGAGCCAGGACAACCACTCGGCTTAAGTGCCCCCATCTGAACCGAGCTGGCTAGGAGTGACAGTGCCCAAACCAATAAGCCTTCCCCAGCCCTGGTGCACTGAGAAGTGTACTGCAGTTGCTCTGCGGTTTTGCAGATATTCCAGCTGACAAGCTGCAGTTACACAGACCTGCTAAATACGTGCAGGGCATTCAAATGCGTCTGCAGCCTAATCCTGGAAGTAGCAGAGTATTTGTATGGTGTTGTGCTGGAATTCTAAGTTCCTATTGGACACACTCTCAGCTTCTTAATATTTTTCATTATGTTGCTGAATTGCTTTAGGCATTCTCATAGCAGGTCCCAACGAAAGAAAGGAATCTACGCCAAGGAGCAAACTACTATAAGGCCTGTGCTTGCAAGCTAGAACATCTTTTATAAAACAATTTTATCTCTGCAAACAGAAGCAGCTCACCATCAATGTGTGATTATTGATTTTTCCCCCCCAAAACAAATACCTTAAATTCTGGCTATAAGTCCCGTTTTTTGTTAAGCAGACTCCTAACACCCATGAATACAATGTAGCAAACTCTTTTAAGCATGCAAGAAAATTAACCATTTTCTAAGAGCAGACAGGAAGCATGTGGAGGAGAAATTTTAGCTTTCATTTAAAGTAACAGATAGGAACTACTAAACAACTGGGGTATAAAAATGTTTACAACCTTCGGTTCTTTAAATCTAATTCAGAGATAGTCTAAAATATTCTGATAAGATCTTAAACTTAAAATCGTGAAATCTTAAACTGAAATAATTCAGTTAACCTTTAGTATTTAACACATTAATGTAATTGCATCTTATATGATGTTGAATGACCTAGTGAAGACAAGCAAAATCAGATTTCCAGAGAAACCCTCAACCTTAAATTACATGACTGGGATTTTCAAAAATTTCCCAATGGTTACTTTTGCCACATAACAAATATGTAGAGGATTTTACATAATCTCATTTGATTTGATGGGTCAAACGCATACAACGTAAGATTAATTTTGGTTTCTTTCCTTTCTTGGAAAATAATCCTATCCCAGTGTCAGTAAGAAAAACAGCAGAGACTGCTACCTCTTTTGTATTAACTGGCAGTTCTGAAGCAAGATTTGTCCAGAGAAGAGCTGCAGAATTGTTCCCCAGGTCCTTGTAACACTGTGAAGAAAAAATGACAATGTGAGAAGAGATAAACAGGAAAAACAAAACAAAACAGAAAAACAAGCAGCTGTAAGTAACAGCAATTCTGCAACCTGGCAACAGATAAAAAGGACTGTTTCTCTGTCTTAAGCATTTGCACTGTCTAGTTTCAGGCTTCCAACATTTCCTGCAGTGTCCTTCATTCACAAAGGATTATAATCACCATCAGGTTATGGAATACTAGATTTTCTTTTTTGTTGTTTTGGACAAGGAGATTTTTTGTTAGAAGATTTTAAGGTGATTTTCACGATTTTCCATGGTCTAATTTATTTCCACTTACACAACCACTATTACTCACACTGCTTTCATCATAAAACCTCTGTACTGACGGCATATCATTTTATGTAGCTTTGGTTCCCCAGGCCTTTGAAAATTAGGTCCAACTGCAAGCACTGTAACATATCATATTTGCAGGTCTCTGAGGTTTTACAGGAAGTGTGAACCATTCGTCAGCATGAACTCCTCTTCAACAGCACAGAAACAGTTATCTTTTTAAGCAACACGAAGGTTTTTGGTGCCTACAGAGTCATGTAGGCATTTGGGGACTACAAAATAAGCATGCTAAAAGGAAGTGGTTGCTAAAAAAAAAAATCAGTTAATCATTGTTGCAACTGCCACCAAAAAAAAACACAAATACATTCATTTAGGATCATGACAAGAGTTAAAATTCCTGCAGGGCTATTACTTCAGACTCTTAAATGTTACTGCAGAGTATGTGCATGTGTGTATTTTGGTGATTTTCCTGTATCATGGGATAGTTCTGAAAGAGAACTCTCTGTTCTACTGTGAGCGCTGTCAAATTTCTGCGTCTGGTGAATTTGAAACAGATGGAGTCATGGACATCCTTGAAGCCTTCACAAATCCTGTGTCTCTGTATATCAGTCAAAAATATCAGTAGATGACTATAAAACGCCTTTTTTTTTTTGAGGTGTGACTCATCAGAGCACTAGTTCCTTAAAAACAATTTGTATCAAACCGAACTTTTAAAATGTTACCACAAAGGATGTGATCCAAAATGACAGAGGCTGGGATTGGGAAAAACAAAACAAACAAAAAAATAGATACAAGTACTCCTATTAACTTCCAAGTCACTTTGTGTTCGCAGAGTGTTTCTGAAGTTCAGTCACATCACAACTGCCAAACGTGGTGAAATACTACCCCGATAAAAAAAATATTGGCCCATGTAGATTACAATTTAGCCACAGTGAAACCCAAATTTTTTACATCAACTCTGAAAATTTACTCAGGTTATGACTTGCAATAATTTGCTGCTGCTTTAACTTCACAGAAAATGAGTTCCAAGTATGGAGTAAAGAATGGAAAACAAGACATTTAGGGAAAGATATTGAATTTGCATGAACGCTGGCTCTATTTACAAGCAGAGACAGAAGCAATCAAGAGCACATTCATTATGGTATATAAGCAGTCAAAACAAAAGACTAGCTGATGTACAAATACATAGTTTAATTTACTTAATAGACTCTTCACTAAGTAGATGTAATGAGCTACAATGCATCATGGACAAAATCCAGCTGGTGTGAAGGCTACCACATCTTTTGCTGAGTTTTCCACCTCTCCTTCATTTCCCTTTAACGAGACACTTACTGTGAAATAAATTCTCCACCTCAATTCCAGTAATAATGTATTTCAGACCAAACAGACACTACGACTTGAGTGCTACTCTGATAAAGCTCACAATCTTTGGGACATTGCGAATTCAGTAATTTCACAGAGAATGACTACAGCTACTCTTTGCTATGCCCACTCTGGCTGATACTTCCAAAGCTATTTGGGTTTTAAACATAGGAACTAAGCAGCAGTTTTAAGATTTAAGAGTTCAAAATCAATTATTCCCTCAAGGTAAACTCAATGTAAACTTTTTGCTCAGTCAGATAATGACAGGACAAGGGGGAATGGTCTTAAACTAAAAGAGGGGAGATTTAGGTTAGAGGTTAGGAGAAAATTCTTCACTCAGAGGGTGGTGAGGCACTGGAACAGGCTTCCCAGAGAGGCTGTGGATGCCCCATCCCTGGAGGTGTTCAAGGCCAGGCTGGATGAGGCCCTGGGCAACCTGATCTAGTGGTTGGCATCCCTGCCCATGGCAGAGGGTTGGAGTTAGCTGATCTCTGAGGTCCCTCCCAGCCCTAGCCATTCTATGATTCTATGATAAACAAAAGATTTTAGGAGCTTCAGGCATTCATGGCTTATTTAATCATTACCTTAAGACTTGCACCTGTATTAGTAAAATAGAGACACTTTATATATAGTCACCTTTTCCCTCATGATCATCTTCCTGTATACACCATAGAAATCCAAGGTGGTGGTTGAACCTCCAAACTGTGGCTTACAGGTTACCATTGCTGCCTTAGAATAGGATTTTATAGAACAGAATTGCATCTATTGTATTTATAGTATAGTTTTATCTGTTAAGAGCCAAGCAGGATGCTACACCAGATGACTCAAAAGACAAAATCCTTCCTGAATTTCAATGCCTCTGCACTAGATAATTTAGCTTAAGAAATGTTATTAACTTCTAAAATCTTGTTTCTGCATGGAGTAATTTACATGTGTTTAGTACTTTCCATCCAAAAAGGTATATGTATTTCTTAACACAAATATTTCTTATCTTAGAACATATGACTTTACTAAATAAAGCAAAGAGTGACTGGTTACCTTGGCAATGTATACTCTTACTGCTTTGGAAAATCCTGGGCTCAGCTCCTCAACCTAGAAGAGCAGAGGGGAGGATGGAACAGACAGAGAAAAGCAGACATTAGGATATGTAAAGGACACAGGTAAAACCTGTATCAAGTTTTTTACATCTCTTAAAAAATAGATGAGTAAATCCTACTTTTCAAAATATATAAAATAGTGTAAGAACTTTGACAGGCTAGCCTGGCTGTGTTAGTAAATGTCCTTGTTCTCTCATAAAATGCCTGTGACTCAGCGAGCAACATCCATACACTTGCCTACTGTGAGTGCCAACGAAGAACGGTAAGGTTGCAAAGCCGAGCAGTCAGAAGCTAAGGGAAGCCCAGAAATAGCCTGACTACCTCCTCCTGCATGTGCACACACTCTTTTTCACCTCCTTGCCTGACCAGTCTCATCCACTTGGGCTTCTCCTGAATGTGCTGGTGCCAAACCTCAGGAATCTTCCCTCAATTTGCTGTTTCCTCCTTACTGGCTGCTAAATCCCAATTTCCTTATTACTAACTTCCTTCTGCTTTCTTCCCTCCAGCTCAGTGCCAGTCATCACTCTCCAAGCATCCTTGTTCCAGGATGTTCCTACAACAAATGCCTGGATTCACCCCGCATCCCATCTGCACTCAAATTTAAATGCACTCAGTCAAGGCAGCAGAGCCCAGGTACCAGAGGAAGCTCCGAGAGCACAAGACAGACAACGTTCCTCTTGTTAATTCTGTTGTCTGGTCTTAGACCTAATTCAGCTGGTGACTAACCCAGAGCTGCAAATTTCAGGATGATTTCCATTCCCCTGAATCATGCCAACTGTGGCTGAAAGCTGAAGTGGACTCTGCTGAGCATATGGGAAGTGAATTTGTTCAGGGTATAATTAGCTTCCAGAGCGACGGTTTGGTATCCTCTCTTCATATTTGACCAAAGCAAAACCTCAGAAAAATCCAAGTTCCCATTTCAAACCACAGTGCCACTCTAACTTAACAACAAAAACAACCAGCTATTTTTTTTCCTCTAATGAAAAAAAAAGCAAAACACTTTGCTTCAAACCTCTCTCTGAAATGATATGTTCATTTTAGCTGAAATTTGGCTGAAAAGTATACTGCCTAGGGCAGACACCTATCACAAACTTACCTCTCACATAATTACCTTTTGGCAAAATTACAATAAATTGATATAAGTATGATATTCCCTGACACTTCACAGAACTGCCGTGTTCTGTGTTATAAAAGTGGTAGGGCAATTTGTTTCTGTAACGCTTCATCACAGGTGCTTAAGAGTAGTTCTCACAGGCACAGCCAAAGACAGTCTGTTTAACTCACTCAGATCATGCAGACCCTTGCAATAAGAGCTATGAACTCTAAGATGTGACTCAGGCCATGTCTTAAATTAATTTTTCATAACAGGAGGACAAAAAAAAAAAAGACATCCAGAACTCCTTAGAGTTTCTTTCTAGAAATACATAAGCAACCTGTCTCTGAAAGCTTAAGAGTTGTCCTCAAATGCCTGGAGAACCTAATCTGAGAGTGTTTTAATAAAATATTGACAAAAACTAAAATGACAGAACATTGTGAATGTCTATGCAAGTGTTCCCAGGGAGAAGCTCAAACAGGTATTACATACCATGAAAAGAATACAGTACAAACATATTTAGTATCAAACTATGAATTCACTCATTTTTGCACATATTAAAAGGAAAAACAAAACCCTTGGAAAAAATTCTGAACACCCTGGATCTAGTTCTGAGGTCTTCAAAATCCCATTTTTCTGTGGGGCTATTCTATAATACAGGTTCAAAACTTTTCGCTTTCATCAGCTTTTCTCCCACAGGCTCCAGTCAGTGGAAATATATCACAGAGCACTTGGAGAGCGATGAGCTTAAGCAGAATACAAATACTCAAATTCCACGCTCATGGCTGCATGTCAGGTTAGTGACTCCCTTGCATATCACATTTCCATACCCTTAAGAAGTTCTGCAGTGCATCCTGTACAGTGGCTGTAGGAGGGGTTTCAAACAAAGCAGAGGCAGTCTTTTTTTCAAGCCATCCCAGATGGGAAACCTGCAGAGACAGTAAGATGAAACTATCAAACCCGGTGAAGACACAGCATGTGCAAAGATATACAAAGACAATGAATTATCCAGTTTCTTGTAGCTGGCTCATGCACATAGGAGACAGCCCATAATATTGGGTGTATCTGCAGATTCTCGTCAAGAATGCAAGTCCAGCTACAGAATTGAACCTAATTTTGCTTTCCTTTGTCCCTGCCTTACACTACTAGTCACCTGCAGTTTCATCCATCAGCTGCCACATGCATAACCTTCAATACAGGATTTGTCTCTACAACTGAATATCACAGCAGGGTAACAGTGTGGGTGGTCTAAAATCCCAAACCTCCTTCTTGCAGCCACACCAGATCCTGGCAGTTCTCACCTATGCACTGGAGCAAAGGCGCAGATGTAGCCCTCCTGTCTCCTAAATTAAATCTTGTACAAGAATATGTTCTCATCATACATAAAGATCATAGATCCCTTGAGAGAGGCCAGCTAAAGCCTTCCCACCAACACACATCCACATTTTGAGATGCAGGTAGCTATTATAATCATTTCTTGAAATCTTACTTTACTGCTCCTAGCTCCTCTAATATGAAACTCCCTGAGATTTTACTGGGGGAAAGATGCATACGATTCTAACTTCTGGTAAGACCATCTTTGTTTAACATCATGTAATTCTTGTAATAATTAGCAGAAGCGCTAACTCATAGCAGCATGGCTGACTAGGAAGTCCAGAACAGAATAAAGAACTAGGAGCTGCCACTGATTTAGCTTGCTGCTCCCCTGTAATTACCTAAGGCAATTATCTCAGCTACAATCTCTGCAATGTGACTTCATTTCTGACAGCAGCAAAGCACTTTCAAGTTGCCTAAACTGAAAAGTAGATAGTTACTGCAAACTCTTATTTCTTTTTATAGGCACTAAATGTGATTTATGGCATTTGATTCTAAGCTTTTCCTTGTCAAGAAATATAAAGCAGCCGGCACACTTCTTCTAATACCTCCAATACTTTCTGTAGCAGAGGAAACACATGCAAAGGATTATACAGATATACTGTGTGCAGAAGTTCTTGCCAGCCCTGAAATGTCCTTGATTACATCCACATGTGCTTAAAGGTTTGAAGGTAGTTTGTTTTTACTGAATAAAGCAAGGGAAACAGTAAGCTAGTTTGCAGCTAGTGCTGTTCCCAGTCCATTCGTTGCCATTTCACCTCCCATGCCACCTGCAGTGACTAAAAAGCAAAGATTGGAGCCCCAAACCCTTCAGAGCTCCGATTTTTAGTAGTTTGGAGAGAATACTTTTAGCAAAGTGCTTCCATTTGGAAAGAGCCCCAAAAAAAAACCACCAGGGAAAAAATGAAGAGCAGAATAGAGGCAGTAAATAAGTGAAACAGCAAAAAAACAGTAGCTTTCATTCCATTGCACAGAGGTACAAGCACTTTTAAAGCCTTTTTTGATTGCAGGACAGAAGTAGTACAACAGCAAGAGTAAATGACATTGCCAGTTTGAAACTGCATTCTTCATGCTTTTAAAAACTCCTTCATGTTTTTAAAGTCAGTGTGTCTTCCATACCACGAACCTTTCTCTGCCTCCTTCTGGCCTTTGATCGTGAGCACTGAGCAACACATTGCAAATGTGCTCAGCCAGTTCTTGTCCTGATCACCAACTCAGCCTTTCTGTACTATTTCTCTCTCACTACTGGGGGAGCGGAATTTATATAAACTCTCAAGAAAAACCTCTACCATTTAAAATCTAAGGCTTTAAGTAGTAACTCCAGTATGAAGGTATACATTTTAGGTTTAACAGGAGGTTGATGAGGGAGAAGGACTGCCTAAGACTTTACTATTACAGTTAAAAAAACAATTTGGATGGAAAGCTCAGAAAATCTGAATGAGACACTATGTCCTGGCAGACATTTCAATAGTGCTTTTATAAAAGCACTGAGGTGCTACACGTACAAGAACATGAACGTACAACACGTTCATTTTGTTACAAGAGGTTTCTGACAGTATTTGTCAGTGATGTGCTCTTCTTGGCACTGTTTCAGGATTGAAGTGAAGAATTTCCAGACCCCATGTAAGTGCAACTTTTAAACAATTTCTTCTAGAAACTAAGATATTTCCGTATTGGTACTTTCTGATACAATATCCAGTTCAGCAACTAAATAGAATGTGCTCACTGGTTATGGCTGGTGGTTTCAACCCACCTGTCTTTCACCGAAACAAGGAATTTAATTACAAGGAAGAAAGAACAGTAATAAATATTAATAAACTATTTCACCTGGTAACACCACCTGCCCAAAAGATAGTACGACTTTGGATCCTCTGGTTTCAGTGCAATCGCTTTATCGATGTGTTCCTATGGAAAATCATCACCAACACACATTATATTCTTGTTACAAGCAAATACCACAACCACAAGAGCAGATGAACTTATGTAGAAAGAGGAAAGGAATAAGTCCACAATTTCTCAGCAATTAGTGAAATTACAGCTACAAAGATATTCCGAATTTCCTTAAAACTGCTTCAGCTGAGCACAGAACATCAGCATTTTATCAGTCTCAGGAAAAAAAATAAAAATAATAATATCACAGAATCACAGAATCGTCTAGGTTGGAAGAGACCTCCAAGATCATCTAGTCCAACCTCTGCCCTAACACTAACAAGTCCTCCACTAAACCATATCACTAAGGGCTACATCTAAAAATAAATAAATAAAAAAAAATAATTTAAAAAAATAAAAAAACAACTACATGTTAAAAAAATGAAGCTGCCCTTCACTTTATTCTACCAGCTTTTCATAACTTTGACATAATCAAATTACTGGTCATGTGAATAATCGACAAGATAATAATTTTATGTGGCCAGTTCTGTAGCAACTGGTGCATCCTCTTACCCTGCAATATAATATTCCTGTTCTGGTTGAAAGGCAAATTAAGGAATCTGAGGCAGATCAATCGCCTGTGAAAAATAACTATTTTGCACTTACTTAGGGCACAAAGAGGCTCACAGGCAGTTAGTGAAGAAAAGTTGGTATCTTATTAACACATGGTAATTTCACGCTTGAAGTTCTCAGTCTCATTGTATACATGTATTTTAATTTGCAAAACTTTTATTCTTTTATTTTCTGCCATTATAGTGTGCACAATTGCAAAGCAAAATTAGTCACCCCCATCACGTGTCGCAGGAATCGCCTTCCTCAGCTCAAACCACCCACTGAAAGCATCCCTTTGGTACCTATCACTTCTCTAATAAAAGCTGGAGCCAGTCTTAACTTACCACTACAGAAGTAAGCATTGAACAATACTCACAGAAAAACCAGCACGTCCTTTCTACTCACCTTAAAAACATACCCAGTTTGAATGCGCTTCTGAATGCTCTCATGTTCCGCTAACTGCCCGCAAAGAATAGCATACCTGCACGGAGGAGACATTTGTGGCAAATCAGATTGTCAGTTTTAAATACACATTTACATTCTGCATGCATCTTCCCTCTGAAGATATAAGTGTGTTTAAGTTGCACATCATACTGGGGAAAGCAGGGCATACTTGCCCACATACACAGCAAGTATTTATTGCACAGAAATAGCTCAAAGGATGTCAATGAGTCAACAGCAGTGGCTTGACGTGACATAAAGTTTGCTGCACTGATTGCTGAAGTCTTCCTTCTACGTAAGACTAGAGCAGCACACTTCTACACCCTAAATTTCTCCCTTCAGCAATGAAATTGCGTCAAAACACAGAGTGCTGAAGAGCAAATCCTACAGCAGTGAGAGCCAGAACTGCTAAAAGCTCTAATTAACTAGAAGGATGCACAGCCATCTCCCACGCAGATCTACAGCACACTGGATGTCTACTTCAAGGGAAAATATTGTGAAAACCTACCTATATCCTGCAGCCCCACATGGCCACTGAACTTGGAAAACAAAATAATATGTTTTGAGTGCTGCAAACTCACACCAATTCAGTTTTGTCTAGTAGAAGACTGCAAAATTTAAGACTGAGAAGCACAGTACCCAGCTAAATTAGGTAATTCACGAGCAGTGAAAGCAAGGAAGCTTGGTTACCCATGGATTTACACCCTCCCATCTCACCTCCCCATGCTGCTCTTCTCTGAAATAGGCTTACTGGCTTAAAACCCCCTGGGTAAAACAGAGGGACAAACGAACAACACAGGTCTCATTCTTTAAAACCGTAAAGCAAAAAAGAAAACAGATGCAAGTACACCTCTCTTGAACTTTCTTTTACCACATCCACAGTTCTAACACATGCTTGTGTGACTGGATACTCTGTCTCATCTCATCATATGATGTCCCAAAGAGTCCCCGGTGATGGTTAACCACAGCAGATGTTCGTGCAGGAGTCTGTCAGAAGACTCGAATCCCCAAGCACACTTTCTCCAATGTCACGAAGAAAACCCACAAAACATTTCATACCTTATTACTCTTGCCAGAACTATTTTCAGTGTGTAAGTTACAATGCAAAGAAGTTTCGTCTCCTGAATGTTTATCTCATTCTTTTAAGATGTTAATTTTCTTTTGGAAAACTCTGGTTCGATTCTAAAATTCTTGTTTTTCACGACAACGGAAAAATGATCTTATTTGAGCAAATCCCTTTCACCCAACCAAAAAAGTTCACAGCTGCATTGCCATAATCTGACACTTGCAGACGATGAAATGTTTTTACGATCTTCTGGAGCTTGTCTCACAACAAACACAGCCTGCGTAAAGTATTCCTAACCAGAACACAACTAGGGTTTAGAAATACACGCCAATAAAAAGCTTATTTTTTTTTAGACCACAAGATAAATTATTCTCATACACTTAATCTTGCAGTCTATAGCTCTGTTGGATGCACACATATAGCTCCTCCAAACACATTATTTAGGTTCCTGAATATGTGGGTAGGCATTACATACAATTAGGTCAGGTTTAAGGTCCCACAACAAAACATTAAGTCCTAGAAACACCCTTTCTTTTTAAAATGGAAGCTACCCACATAATCTTCCTTTATTCCACTCCCTCCTTCTGCAGGGGAAGTCTAACACGTCTTCAGAGGAGCAATACATCCAATGGGCCATGAAGTGAGCCCAGCCTGATCCCTCCACCAGCCACCACATCAATGTCAAGAGGCGCCATATTCAGCTGTCAGGAGAAGGTAAATATTACATTTGTTAACAGCCTAGTGAAACATTCGTAAAATAAGCAGTAAATAACAGTCCTATCTTTTTGTCATTAAACAAACTAAAAAAACGCAGCAAGAGATTCCTCAACTGTTTTTTCACCAGTCCCAGAAAGAGAAGACCCTACTGAACCCAGCTTTGCATGAACTTTCCTTTCGTATCTGTGCTTCGAGGTCCAGGTCCTGGTGGTGCTTTTAACACGAGACTCTGCGGTACTGAGACTTCTGTGGTCTTCAGATCCCAGCTTCCCTTCCTCTCCCTGTCTGCAACCCAGTGTGGTTTTCTATTTTCCTTCTGCTTGTTTAGCTTGGTTTGTCCTTCAATATTGAAGCTATTTGTTTTAATTCCTTTTGTGAAATGCCTTGGGATGAATGTCACGAGAGGCACTACTCAGTTGCAGGAAGACTAACAGTAACAGGATAGATTAAAAATAATGAGTTTGGGAAGGGGATTTTCATCTTTTGTAAACATTTTGTAACTTCTGAAACACTGTTCACATTGATGTCTCAGCAGTTACCGAAACCTGACATTACGAGATTTGCTGGACAAATTATTAACCAAAACTACTCATGAAGCTGACACTGGTCAAACCACAAGTTCCCACAGAAAGCTCGGCTCAGGAAAGATTTCCCCGTTCATTAGAAAAGCAAACTCCATGCAACAGGAGAGCAGATACTACCAGATGAGAGACTGCTGCTCTTCCTGCCCAAATCCCCAAGTTCAGAACGCACAACTTTGTTGAAACTTCATTTTCAATGCTGCACTCTGGCTGACTCCCATTTACAAGCAGAGCTGTTGGCCTCTTCACACAAAATACACAGCTCTCCACAGCCCAGTACCTCCAGCTTTGTGGTCAGGGTAGCCTGCCAACCCAAATACATCTCTTATCTTTTTTAGCTGTTTCAAAGAGACACTAGCTAAGTCTGCTGGTGCTCCTTGCTGCCTAAGACAGTAAATTAAAAAGAAATGGTGAGGCAAGACGGAATAAAAGGAGAAAGGGAAAGAAGTGGTGAGAAGCAGCTCTTTTGCAGAAAGCTGATAAAAGTGAAATGTAGTTTGGTTTATATTGCCAAAGATGAGTAAATCTGTAAGTCGGACCGCTGACAATAGCATGAAGACATGAAAATCCTTTCATTTTATTGAAATCAAATTTTGCTTCGTATCTATTCAAGTAATTTTATGTTGCAATACCCAACAAATTAATGAGCTAGATCATATTCCTATTCAATCGACACTAGCTGGGAATTGAAAATATCAAGGCTTGCCTGTAAAACCGTTCAGTGCTATTCAAAGAGCATTGCTAGTAAATCAAGAGAGCTTTCATCACACACAGACATAGAGATAAAAATCCATAGTTGGAGCTCAACTTCCAGTTACTAGAGTCAGATTAAAGGCTAGGAAGAATAAAACATTTTTAAATCAAGTAAATAATTCAAAGAAGCATAGCTTTTAAAGTATACATCTTTATAAAGAATTTAGAAGTTTGCACAATATTTTATGAATATTAACAGTTTTTCACCTTCCTGTGCACTGAGTCTCTTCACTTGTAAGGGAAGGAGACAGATAATTAGCATGTAGGTATTCAGACTGCAGTGAAACACACCAGAAATTGAAGTGATCATTTATTTAGGAATTAGTACCTTGGGAGAGACAGCAGAAGTCCCAGTGACTTAACCTGAAATTAATGACCATCTGGTCATAAAGAGCTTGGAACAAAGGGGTCAAGCTTAGGCTTTCCTGAACTCAAAACACGAGGAGACAAGATCAGAGCTAAAAATCAGGAAGGCATAAGTACTCCTCCAGGCTTGTCCAGAGAACATGGCGAGCAGGTTGAGGTGTAGATTCACATGGAACCAGTGACACCGCATTAATTCCCCATTCTGATTTACTCAGAGCACCATGCTCCGACTGGAAGTGGAATTGCACAACCAGAAGATGCCCCTTTATTAAAGCCCAAACCATGCATATGGCAGAGTTTCTGTATCCTATACATACAACCTAGTTTCTCCACCAGCTTTGCAGCATCTGCGAGCCCCAAGTCAAAGTTTGGCTTTGCTCTACCAGCAGCAGAAGTCAATGGGCTGTGTGCCGAATTGCATAATAAATGTTGGTTTACTTTGTATAAAGCCATGTCACTGCTGTGCTCACTGTGTCATACGTCTGTGCCGTACGTCTTCCTAGACAGGGGTAAGAATTCATCGAGTGCCTTGTTGGTTCAGCAAGGAAAATAAAATTCCAGTTTCAGAAAGTCAACATTTATGCTGATATAGTGAATTTATACATGTGGATGGCTTAAAAAAGGAACTTAAGATGGTGGCATACATGCTAGAAATTTAAGCACAATGAGTTGTTCTGGATTAGAGCAACACTAATTTCCTACTGTCTCAATTTCCCATGGAGATTAAAAATTTTAAGTATTTGATCACATCAAAAACCGCAGTGATGAACAATAGCTTCGTCCCTGTTCTGACTTGCAAAAATACTTATAGCTACTCTTAACTGTAAATATATATAAAATGATTATATACATACAAAAATAAAACCTTGATATATAAAACCAAGTTTGTATATAGGAACACTTTTCAGGATGCTTACCACAACTCCTTTGAAAACATTTCATTTAATAAATTCTGAAAACTGACTGCTGGCCAAAGACATGAACTCATTTCTACAGGAAATATATATTTAAAGGTTACAGCCTGCCTTAATCTCACAACTTAAAGAATATCTTATGTGAAAGATGGACTTGATTATCATCTCCACAAGCTAATAAAACAAAAGCTTGTAACTACTCCATCCAGACAATGCATGAGGTAAATGAAATGAACCTAAGCCCATGATATCCAACCCTTATCTTCCAGTACCAAAACGAGCCAGTTCAGATGAAAGGCTTAGTTTTACCTTGGGAGTCATGCCAGGCTTTGAGACATCATAACATTTTAGCCTTCAAATGATCCACACAGATCACCATGCATGGCATCCTTCAGCTCTGTGAATAGTCAGTAGGTAAGAAGTCTTTTCATGCATACGCAGATATAAGGTTTACCGCACAAGGATTTCTGTCTGCGTTAAAGCTTTTTGCTTTATCCACACAGGTTTTGCGCTGTGTCCTTTGGCTCTGTGTTTCAGAAGCTCAGTGACATTTTCTTACCAAAGGAAAGGAGCCTGCTTCCCATTTTTAGCCTATTATTAAGCAAAAGAGGTTTATACATGGTAGCTTAGTATCATTCACAGATGTGCAGGAGAGAATTTCTCAGACTTTCCAAACTCCAAGTACACAATGTCAATGGGCAGCACCCTCGCCCGTGCAGCTTTCTTCAGATCTGTGAAACATTTCTGCACAAAAATGGCATTTTCTCAAGAAGATGGCATGCGTTATTAGCCTCCAACTTTTATTTATCACAGCTGTCAGTGATAGGGTGGGCAAGGAAATTGGAATTAGTTGGTAGTTTCCTGGATCCTCTTGTTACCCTCCAAAATCTGCATTGCATTTGCCACCTTTCACTCTTCACACACTAATACAAATTTAATTCATTGTGTACCACAGGCAATATTTGTCAGTATCTCAATGTCTTTGAAAGATCTTAGTAGTGTGTTTAATTTCTTTACAGGGTTCCCTGTCACATTTTCACATGTAACTTGAAAGAGTTTCTTCCCTGCTCCACTGTACAGGACATTGAAAGACATCTTGTAGTTCCTGTAGTCTCCTCTGATGTTTAAATGGCATTTTTAAAGTACCATGATTAAAGGCTTCTTTCATTTATATTAATGAGTAACCAGTATTCATTCTGAACCTCTAAAACACTGCATTTAAACAAGCTTTGAATTATCTGCAAGCACTTTACTCCCATGGTTCTTCCTGTACTCAAGCTTCCTTGCAGTCATTCTGTTTCTTTTGAAGTTATCATTAATTACTGAAATCTTTCCCATGCTCCTACAAGGATGTTCAATCTCACTCCTTTATGGTAATGACCATAAAATAGTTTTGCAATGTTATAACACCTTGAACCCTACCCTACTAATCACTTAATGCAAAATCAAGACTTGTTTCTCTGCTTTTAACGCTCTGGGACACCGTCATATTCTTATCATGCAATTTACGATTAAAAAGAAAAAAATGCTACATTATGTTCCAACATGACACCAAGTTTTGGCAGAGAGCAAAATGAGAAGTGGTCTCCCCACATTATCTTTTAGGGCAGAAACTACAGTAATGTGAGCGCCATGATTTTCTATAGCTTGCGTGTCACTATCTAAGCCAACTAGTGTCATGTATTTTCTATTTCAGCATGGAATTTAACTCAGAGGAATACTCAGGCATCTGTTGATACAGTTAACTTCTTTATTCCATGCTCTCTTTAACATGCAACGCTCATCCCCTGGCACAATTCTGTAACAGAATTTGCATTCCAGTATTAAAACACAGCGAGTATCTGGGTTTTACCACCTAAACGAGATTATTTCTTAACTCTGTTCCTCACTATTTACTATCTGGACTTCTCTAGTTCTGTCTGTAGTTTTTAGAAAAGGTTATAATTTCAGATATATCAAAAAATCCAAAATCCCACAGACTTTCGTTATACAATCTGCTCTTGGGGGGAGGGGAATCATCCCAATCCACAACTACTATGAACTTCTTTAAGCCAGATAAATATATTTGTTTTCACTTTCTGCTGTAAAACCACAAATAATGCTGCTATAAATTCTGATTGTTTCATGTCAGACTGGTTCATAGAAACCTGCATGTCTTTTATCTAACTCAAGGGAGCAGGACTTCTCAGAATTAACTAGCATACACAACTATTTGGAAGTCCAATTTTAATTATTTTTTTTAGATTAATATTCCTCTTTTCAACCTTGACATTTCCTAGACAGATTGATTTGAGAATACTGTGGAGGCAAGACTTCTAGCTTTACATAAGAAAAATAGAGAGAATACACTTCGAACAACACCCATCAACACAGGTCTTTGAGAATGAATGTTCTAAATGACAACACTGTCAAGACTAATCATACTAAAACCAAAAATGATTATAAGGTATGGAAATATTTGACAATTGTAGGGTCTACTTTACAAACCCCCTCTGGAAACCAACAGACATTTAAATAAATGGGCTTTCAGCTGCTCACATTTACCCTGAAGGCAAGCCTAAGCAAGGAAAGCAAACCTACAGAGATGCTTTGTTACTCAGCATGACCAACTGTAAATCCTAAAGCATTTGAGACCGCATCTTCAATTTTGGGACCAGTTACAAAAGAACTAAACAGCTAGTAATTCATGGTGACTTCTGCACGAGAATATTCTTTCCTTCCTTCTCTAGCTGTTGTTCTGACCAGGTAAAACAAGGCTTAGAATAGGAACAATGCTAATTTAGTGGGAATTCACATGCTCCTCCAAGCAGCTGGGGGGCTTGCTAAAGGCAGGGAAATGAATCAGCTAAGTATAGGGTGAGAAATACAATCCAGAAAAACTTACCCCTAAGGTCCACAACTCTTCCTTCTCATAAGACAGAGGTTTTAAGAGATGTATCAATTTGCTCTGCCTCCTGCTGTCAGAGAAAGACTGCACAGTTATAGAAGAAGACGAAGGCTATAGGAATGGCACCTCAAATCCTGCAGCAAGGGTGCTGGTTTGAAGGAAAGGCTTACACTCACTCTGTAACTGGGAAGGTATTTATGAATCTCAGATCTCTTGCCTGTTTGTAAAAATGTTCACCCAGAAACAACATGCTGAACTTCACTCCTTATAGTGGGCTTCTTACTGAGCCCAAAGGTTTGACAGATGCAGATTTCCTGTTCCAGGAAAAAAAGGAGGCACAAAGGGCTACCAGCTCTAAAGATGCCACCTGCATGGAATAGCTTATAAAGTTAAAATAAGCTCTGAAGACATGAGATTTATTATGAGAATAATAAATGCTGCAGGGTTAACTGAGGATAATGGTGTTAAAAGATGACAGATTTTGAACAAGATATCCCATACTCTGATACTTGTGGTCAGTATCATGTTGTATTTCTGCAAAAATAAAGGTATTAACACCGGCAAACAAATAATACAAGAATGACCACACTATCTCAAGTTGTTTTTTCCTGGAAGTGAAAATGGCAGACGCATAGATAATGAAGTAAGAAGGCAGGCACATAACAACACTTCCTCTGAATATTCTTTGGATCAGGCATTGGACGTGCTCTTTGAAGAATACTCAGACACTTACTTTTTGAAAACACACAAGCTTTTAGTAGCCACCATGGCTTGGGGAAAGTTTTTTTGCAGCTTAACTGTAGGCATGATGTAAAGAACTTTTTTGTTTGAGCCTGATGTAAACTATTTCCTTTTGTTTGAGTCTGATGCTTAACAACTTTATTTGATCTAGTTCTTTCTCTGGAAGAAAGTGTTTCCACTCCACCAACTCCTTGTCACTCAGTGTATGGATATGTTATATTCCTCTCAGTTATCTTTCCTCCAGCCTCACAAGCCTTAAACCTATCCACTAATTCCACTTGTGTTCAGGTAAAAAAAAAAAACGTTCATCACTTTCCACCCTAAGCTTTAGGTGCAAGGACTTCGTAGGACTAAATAGCTCACCGATGTTCATCTAAACGACTTTTTAATTACTTGGACAGGATTCTGAGACTACTTCAGCACTTAATGATGCAGTCGTAGACCATCAGCTCTGGTGTAACAACTAATCTGGCAGCTTTGTGCATGTAAATTCCTCTTACCAAGGTTTAAAACTGCTTAAAGTTAAGTAAATTAACAAATGTGTTAAAGCGTTTAAGAGAGAAATGCTTTTTCCTAAGCCACAGATTTGTTTCTGCAGGTTTTGTTTTGTTTTAACTAGTAGGCTGAGAGAGATGGGGCTGTTCAGCCTGGAGAAGAGAAGGCTCCAGGGAGACCTCCTTGCAGCCTTTCAATACTTAAAGGGGGCTTATAAAAAGGATGGAGAGGGACTCTTTACTCGGGTAGATAATGATGGGATAAGGGGGAATGGTCTTAAATTAAAAGAGGGGAGATTTAGGTTAGAGGTTAGGAGAAAATTCTTCACTCAGAGGGTGGTGAGGCACTGGCACAGGTTGCCTAGGGAAGCTGTGGATGCCCCATTCCTGAAGGTGTTCAAGACCAGGCTGGATGAGGCCCTGGGCAACCTGATCTAGTGGGTGGCATCCCTGGCTACGGCAGGGGGTTGGAATTAAATATCTTTAAGGTCCCTTCCAACCCAAACCATTCTATGATTATTTTACTTGAATGTATGAACTTTTTTTCTCAATCCACCACAACTAAACTGCTATCTCCTAATATACAAACTGGCCTATTGACTTTAACTCCATGCCAAGCATGACGACACCCAAGTATACCTACGTATAACTTTGGTGTGTGTACTAAGTAAATAAGTATTTATTTTAGTTAAATAAATTATGGATTGTAACTAAACATTTATTTAAAACATAAATGACTCAGCGGAAAGCAGAACATGCTATTCTATGGCATACAAGTAAGAGCAATAAGCAATTTAGCAGGTCCTCCAGCAGTATTTTGTTAACAAGTATATCTGTACTACATGGGTATGGTGAGAAAGTGGAAAAAAAAAACCACATTAATTTCTTAAATTAGACTAGCTCCAAATCTTTTCAAGCAGCTTTCTTACGTCACACACTTGTGCAACTTGGTGGAAAAAGTAACTGCAAACCCAAGTCTTTGTGACCAAGATATATTTGGATGAAAGCAACAACCCGACACATACAAATGAATAATTCCTACATCACATTAAAGACTTGACAGAGAATATCACTTAAAATAATACCACTCTCAACTTGGAAGACAAAAAGGTGCAACCCTAGGAATCTGAGGATGAATTCGGATCGCTCAAAACCACTTCCAGTTTACAGACAGAAAATCCGCTCAGAAGCTCGGGGCTGTCTTTAATTTTGGTGCTTCACACCAATGACTATCAATGAGTTCTTCACAGTTCATATAATCTCAATGTCTTAGCAACAAGCTCTCAGAGAAAAAATAGCACACGAACACCCTCAGCCCCAACAGAACAGCCTTACTACATTTGGGATACAGAAGTGTCTAGTGGCTTGATTTCCAAGTCTTGCCAGTAAGAGACACAAGAACAAAATACCAAACTAATCTAAATTTCCTGTTTTGAGAGAATTGATTGAGGGGGAAAAAAATACAGATATATTCAATTTTAGCGTCTCCAGCATTCTTCTTGTGAAATTCTCATGGGTAAACAAAAGAAACATGGTATAGCTGCAACTCGTATAAAATTGATGTGCAATTCATTGAAGGGTGAGGTCAGGAGCTTCATCACTGGAGGTCTGCCTAATCTGTTTTGAAAATATGCATCAGGAAGAACATGACTTTTTTTTTTTTTTTTGACTAAGTTACCTGAATCTCCTTTACCCCAATTTTACATGATTAACTGATCTTTGAGATTGACTATGAACTAATGGATACTGAATGGAGTGGCAAGAAATTCCTCCAACATCAACACTGTTGTTATTAAACAACTTCATTAAGCTGGGTAATATAACATAGATTAAATTTAAATAGATGGTGGATTAACCTATGCTAGAAAGTTCATCTATTAATGGCAGGTGGCAGCAGAGAATTAAATTTAAAGGTAGATCAGAAACAGCCCAATGCTGCACTAGCAAGATTGAGCTCAAGGAGTATATACAAGTTTTGACTAATAAATTAGAAAGAAAAAAAGTATAGCTGGATAGAGTCCATGAAACAACAATAAGAACAGAACACTTGCAGAACACCACCACACTAAAAGGTTATGACAAGCGGGTCTGCTTTCTTTCAAAAAAGATTGGATAAGAAGATTGGAGTAACTATTGTATTCTCTTACAAACAGTTCCTCATGTTAAATTTTTTTCCATGTCTAGAGAGGACAGAACAAAGCTTTGGCTGATAGCAGGAACAAAAATAAAATACTCGATTGTCCATGTAATTAAATGCACTGCTTGATGAAACAGGAGAAAGGCGAGAGGACAGTACAACCTTCATCACTAGAAGATTTTTTAGAGATCAGGGACGGTCTACATATACCTGGTGTGCATCACAGACAAGAAGCTGAGCGAGATGACTTTCGGGAAGTCCCTCCCAACTCTGTGTTCTTGATTCCTTAAACAAGAGAAACCAAATGCTTCCTCTCCCTCCCCCCTGCATTTTTTTTTTAAATGAAGGTTTATGCTACACTAAAACGTTCAAATGAAAATGGAACACAAATCTGGATCAGTGCCCTCCCTCACACTCGTGATTCAGGTTCCAGGAATCCTGCACGTTATGTTAATTTGCACATCAGCTAGTAAGGAGTCTACACAGGCACCTGGCTAAAGCAGAAGTTCATTTGTAATCTAAGTAAAAATTCTGATCACTGCCTCAGAAGAGAAAGGCTGAAATACACCTTTCTTTACCCATACCTCAATCCAGCTTTCCTTAATCCTAAAAATGTTGAAGTTAAAAATCTGTATTAGCTACTAAAGTTGGGACAAAAGACGTGCCTTCAATTTTATTCAATTTCCATGTTGGTTTTATCCAGTGAATATCTCTAGTTTGCCTTAGGAGGTGGCAGAATGGACCATATGTGTTCACATAACAAAATGTATTCATCCCCAGTGAAGCCTGAAGATACAAATAGTATTTATTCTGTGGAATGTACAATTTTTACAGAGCAGCTTCATGCTGACTTAAAGCTGTTGACGTAGTCTACCTATACTTCAGCAAGGCCTTTGACACGGTCTCCCATAGTATTCTCCTGGAGAAGCTGTCAGCCCATGGCTTGGACACGTACATGCTTTGCTGGGTTAAAAACCAGCTGGATGGTCAGGCTCAGAGAGTGGTGGTGAACGGATTGAAATCCAGCTGGCGACTGGTCACCAGTGGTGTTCCCCAGGGGTTGGGGTTGAGTCCATCCTCTTTAATATCTTTATGGATGATTTGGATGAGGGAATTGAGTGCACCCTCAGTAAGTTTGTAGACAACACCAAGTTGGGGGGCAGTGTCAATCTGCCAGAGGGTAGGAAGGCTCTGCAGAGGGACCTGGACAAGACAGGTCAATGGGCAGAGTCCAATGGGATGAGGTTCACCATGGCTAAGTGCTGGGTCCTGCACTTTGGCCACAACAACCCCATGCAGTGCTACAGGCTTGAGGCAGAGTAGCTGGAAAGCTGTGCGGAGGAAAAGGATCTGGGGGCGTTGATTGATGCTCGCCTGAACACAAGCTGGCAGTGTGCCCAGGTGGCCAAGAAGGCCAACGGCATCCTGGCTTGTATCAGGAATAGTGCAGCCAGCAGGGCCAGGGAGGTGATCATCCCCGTGTGCTCTGCTCTGGTGAGGCCACACCTCGAGTACTGTGTTCTGCTTTGGGCCCCTCACTACAAGAAGGACATCGAGGCCCTGGAGTGTGTCCAGAGAAGGTCTATGAAGCTGGCGAAGGGCCTGGAGCACAAGTCCTATGAGAAGCAGCTGAGGGAACTGGGGTGTTTAGTCTGGAGAAGAGGAGGCTCAGGGAGACCTTATTGCTCTCTACAGCCACCTAAAAAGAAGTCATGGGGAGCTGGGGGTCGGCCTCTTCTCACAGGTAAGTAGTGATAGGACTAGAGGGAATGGCCCCAAGTTGTGCCAGGGGAGGTTCAGGTTGGAAATTAGAAGACATTTCTTCTCAGAAAGAGCAGTCAGGCACCGGAACAGGTTGCCCAGGGAGGTGGTGGAGTCACCGTCCCTGGGGGTGTTCAATGAAAGGTTGGATGTGGTGCTTAGGGACATGGGTTAGTGGTGACATTGGTGCTACGGGGATGGTTGGGCCAGATGATCTTGGAGGGCTTTTCCAGCCTTAATGATTCTATGATTCTATAACCTTCGTGACTATACTCCCAGCTCTTTAACTGCTCTGTTCTGACAGGTTGGATGCAAGCCCCTGTCAAAAAAGGGCAACACAGAAATCTTCCCATGAAGGAATCAAAACCATCCAGGTTCCTTCTTTCCAAAATTCCTGCTGGAAAGGTAGCAATAATGCTGGTAAAATAACGTTTTTTGGAATAGCCTACAGTATCTGAATTCCTTGATCTTCATTCTTTACTAAAGGCTGATATCTGTTAATAGACCTTCTCCCTTCTACCACAATGAAGTTAAAAGCGAGTACTAGGCTGAAGTAGAAATTACAGCTTTTATCTTTGGAATCACACATTTAAACATTTTAAAGAAAATATTGTTACTGACACATACAAAGCTGTACATCTACTGAGATTTGTGTGGTTAAACAGCTTCCATCTAAAAGACTGAGATGCAAATGTAATGGTATACAAACAATCAAGTTGGAACACTATTATTATTCCAAATCAATCTCTGTATTTCTGCAAGTTCAATATTCATCAGAACCATAACTAATACCTGAAGATTTCATCAACTTCACCTGCTCCTCTCCAACAGCAAGCCCAGATCAAATTATCATATTCTGAAGAACTACTGGTGGCTAAATTTTTCATGGGAACAGGGTACAGAATCTCAAAAAAATCATTTTCTTACAGCTTGCTTCCCTTCACACCACTTTTATTATAATCATCCCTCAGTATTTTTGTTTTTAAAGGGAATATGTTGGGGCCAATTAGTAGTTAGTAGTCCTTGATTCAGAGGTTACAGTTTAAACAAGACAACTCATTTCTTCATGTCTAACAAATAAAAAACAACCCACAGTCTGTGAACATCAAGTTACTTTGCTGTTTCCAAGAGAAGGACGGAAAGAAGGAAGGATAAGTGGTGCCTGCTGAGATTTCTTCTGTCCCTGCTCACAGTTTTCATAACTTTCGTCTTCCCTGGCTCTCCTCCAGCATCCCCACTCCCAGAGCCTCCATGGCTCAGGACACAGAGGTGCTTCAGGATGCTGCCAGCCCTGGAGAAGGGCAGGACCTTCCTGAGCCTGGGGAATGCAATCAGGTGGCTTGAGCTGAATGCTATTGTTCCTCCTGTAAGTGCTGAAATATCATGCAATGAATATTCCTATTTGCTATAGTTGCTTCTGCCCCTAATTTATTGTCAATAATTCCCCTGTTTAATCCACCTTGGGAACACAAAAAGCTCAGCTCAGAAATCCAGGCATATCTCAAAATTGGCCAATTGTAGGCAGTAATCCATGAAGAGTTAAATCCTGAAGTACTGCCAATTGTTAAAATTAAAGCTATCTTCAAGTAATATCCGGAGTGCTGTCACTTCTCAAAAAAAAAAGATATCCACCCACAGGACAGCCAGATGTACCAACTGAATTTAAAAGGGCTGGTACACCATTCAGTGACTATCGAGTGTGCAAGATGATCTTCCAAAGCAACAGACTTTTAGAAGAGGGGGCACACTTCAGAGGCTCATCCAACCCAAGAACACATCCTCTCCTGCTTCTCATCAACATATATATTACCTCCAAGATGGGCCAAAGCTCATGACTTCTGCAATGACAGCTTTCAGCAGTCAGCATTTCATTTTCAAAATGAAATATTCAATTCAGACAAAAGCTGGGAATACAGCACCTGCAAAATTTTTCCCAGATGAACCTCTGAAATCCCTTACTGCTCTGGTTGTACTTCCAATATTTCTTTTAACAACAGGAGCTGAAGCCAAGGCTAACACACTGCTCTCTGCTTTCTTGATCCTTAAAGCTGCTGTTACGTGCTTGCTGTCGCACTGAAAACACACACATCAAAATGGGCAGGGGATTCTAACAAGGGTGAAACTGTTTCTCTCGCTTCATTCGTGACAATGCCACATACGTCTAAGCAGCAAACTGCACAGGTTTGTAAAATGATGACTCCTACATCCATTCCTGAAAGCAAACAAGAACAAGCCTACAAGCTTGTGCTGTCCTCCTATTCATGAGCTGAAATCTGTTAACAAATTAAATGATTTACTTGGAAATATCTACCCAGTTAAAGCAAAAGAATTAATTTTATGTCTGCATCAAAAGTAAGAATCGGGTAGTTATTAGACAGGAGTACGTATGCATAAAGAACACTTGGTGTAGCACACTATACGGATCTATTCTGAAGGCACTAAATATGTCAGGTGCCCAAGACAACCCTTACACGTTTCTGTGTTCTGGAACAGTGCCTACAAGCAAAGCACAGCCAGAGATCAGTCCCACTATACAAAGGCTGACTTGTCTCTGCGGCACTGATGAAATCTCAGCTCTGCTTCAACCATTCTGCGGAGATGTCTCTTTTGGGACCAGCTGAGTTCCAAGAGCAAATGGCTACAATAGCAGCTTTGTACCAAACTTAATGTCAAGAAGACCCAGGAGATCCATGAAAGGACTCTCCTTCATATTTGGGCAGATCCCAAGGCTGGTCCAGACAGAGTCCCAGACACTTACTGCCGTCCCTGTCGTTCTTGAGAAACCATTCACTATCACGCTGCCAAAGCCTTCAAACGATCCAGCCACAAAACGCTCCCAAGCTGCAGCCAGTCACTCTCCACACGCTGTTGCCTTAGCCAGCACTCAGCAATCCCTTCTTGTTCACTGTTACTTTGTCTACTGCTTTAAAATATCACTCATTGCTGCAATGAGACATTGAGAGGAAACAGAAGCTTTGTTTGCAATGATGATTAGATTGTATGCAAAGTATCTCCTGTCATGCCTAACATGCATCACAATGTAAAGCCAATTAAACAGGGAATGATTTGTGCAACAGGAGCAAAGAATATAACATAGAGAGCAAGGAATAAGCACCAAAAAGCAGCAAAACTACCTTAAGCCACAAACAGTAGGTTGCAATTGAGAAAACAGAAAATAACAGCCAACATGACATAATACACACATGTAAATGCACCCAAAGATACATACACAGTCACAGGCTTCAAGTGAAGAGCTACTAAAATTGCTGGGAATGTTTCTGTTAAAACATCAATTTAATACGTTGTGGAAAAAGAAAAAGACAGCATTGATTACTGTATATGGAAGTAAGAACAAAAAGGATCATCACATTAGTATTACAGAAATCCATGCTGCTCCTATAACTCCTGTCTTTAAAAAAAAAAAAAAAAGATACAGTCAAAACAGAATACAGAGAGACAAAGGGTGATGAGGATAATAAAATGATTCCTCAAAATGATCTAATAAAAGATTAGGATTCTTCAGCAAGGAGACCAATACGAAAGAGAAACAACAGAGAGAATAAAACTGTAAATTAAGGAAGTGTGAATAATCAGGCCCTGTTCACTTCTCCATAAACCAAGAGCAATGGCATCAAATCAAAACCAAAGAAAGCTTTAAAACCTCTACTGACAAATTCAAACAGAATAAGTATGTTTTTTTTCTACATGGAGCATGTTCCAGCACCTGTACGGGAGGATGGCCTGGACAACAGAAGTACTGTGGAGGTAAAACAGGATTGCGCAGACTTGCAGAGCACAGGTCCGTCAAGGGCCATCACCTGACAGCGAATGCACCTCTGCACTCCTGCCTGCTGCCGTTAAGGATGGCAAACCGGAGGAACTGATCACTGTATACTTTCCCTTTTTCCCTCCCCTTATATTTTCCTGAACATTTTTTCCTAAGCAGACAGCATGGTGAACTAAAAGTAATTCTGAGCAATATACTCATTACTCAAATAAAGGGAAAACTATAGTATTAGTCTTTTAGGATTATACTTTATCCCACGTTTTTCAAATATATGAACAATGTATTTCAATATCTTTCAATGTACTAAGCAGTATTTCATTAGCAATAAATTTTTTCTCATGGTAAAATTAATTAGCATAAGAAGAGACTGTAATTAAAACAGCTTGCGACCATCCCATGACCCCGACAGAGCTGGAATGGGAATTAATTTCCTGTTACATTCGTGACAGCAAATAATTTCTGCAACTGATAAAGGTAGTTAGATATTCATTTTCAACAAATCCCATGCCTCCCACATACTGTTCTGCTATTTCCTTTTTCTAGCAGCCCTTTCTGCAGCTGTTCTTTATAATTAGAAGCAAGATGTTGATGTGCAGAAGCCTTACTCCTGTTTGGAAAAAGGACAGGTCTAACAGGATGAGAATTGTGCACTCTTTCACCAAAGCTGTTCTGGAATGAGTTCGGCATGGGTTTTAACATGGCAGTGTGCTCAGCTGAAAAGGCTTGACATTTTGTGTTGGAAACACGTGACTAAACGTCCCATTACAGCCACTACTCTGCACACAATCAAATTCTGTATAATAAAGCTAAGCTTTATAAGTATATATATATACTATACCCTGAATTAGAACCAAAATCCTGTCAGCTGCAGCATTTACACAAATACTGCTTGGTTAAATTGCAGATCATTTCATCTTCTATCATGAAAAAAAAAAAGGTATCTTTGGACTAAGAAAGCCACGTGCCTCTACTGCTATTGTCTCAACTCATTTCAAAGCCAGAGTGCTTTGCAGAGTGACAAGCAGCATACACGATCAGACTACAGCAGTCCCGGACAGAAGACACTCTCCAGACAACTAAAAAAAGGCTTTCTGATAAGAACGATGTTTCTCCTTCCTCCAGAATTAAGATAAATGTAGGAACACTGGCGCAGCACTAAGCCCACGCTAGCAGGCCTAGCCGACTGAGGCAAATATATCACACTCCTGACATAAAGCAAGCATCTCCGTGCAGCAGAGCGTTATTGAAATGTCAGTGACAGAGGAAAAACCAGCAATTAACCCAAGAATGTTGGAGGAACACAAAGGAAAAACTTCGTACATATTTAATGTGTAACTCCCGAGACTTTCTTTGCCCCCACAGCTGTGCAGCTGGCTGTGAGCTGGGCTTTGAAGGATATACATCTTACTCTACAGGGGGCTGAAAAGGGGCCAAAGGAAACAGAGGACTTGTGAAGGAAAATAAAGTGAGCCTCACCATACTAAGCGCTCTAGCTAGCTTTCTGCAGCTTATCTGTGAGAGACGTTCTCTGGCAGCCCATTTGCACCAGCACAGACACATTTTCCCAGGGTCTGCACAATCACAAGTGGTACCGCTGGAGTTCAGCTCGTTTCTGTGGCAAGAGGCTTGCAGCATCCTGCCCAGACACGTACACGGGCCCAAGAGTCATCTGCTGAGCAAATTGTTGTCTTCCACTTTCTACAAGGGGAATTTCACAGTTCCCAGAAAGGCTTCTAAAGGAACCTTTCCTTCATTTCACCTTTTCACAATATATGCACCTAAGCTATAAGAAGCCCAAAGAAAATGCAGTTTAGTCTGCTAAATTCACACTGATGCTAAATTTAATGGGGCTCATTGTACTCATTCATCTCAAACCCATTTTGCCAATAGCTTATTTCTCCAAGCCTCATCTAGAAGTGCATCCTTCACTACCATCAGCACAGTTTGACTTGTTAGGTGCAGATACACAAGAGCCTTATACAGCCCATTGTTGGTATCCGAAGAATTTCATGACTCCAGCTGGTTGCTTTTGTTCAAGAACTCTTCTGGCCATTTTGTCACAGAGAAATTCATAATTAAATTGGCATACGCAAAACAAAATAGTTTATTTCTATAACTGCAATGAAACCTATTGTCTGTAAAACTATTACTTACGCCAATTAACCAAAGCTATTAAGAAATGTCTTTTTATGGAAAATAGAATGAATGAAGTGTACATCAATTATGAGCATATAGGCTTTTTTTTCTTAAACAGTTTTTAAATGCAGCTCAACTCACAGCAATCTCCAGTTTTCCTATCCTTCTTAAAAACAGGACGGAGAGTTACATACCACTGATGACACTCAGCACTTTCATCCCATTTCTGAAAGGCAATCTCCAGCTCTTCTTTCCCTGCAAGTGGTCAGAGGTAAGAAATTCAGCCACTTTCAGTCCTAGCCTCCCCTAAGGAGGGAGGGACCCCACGTGGAGCAGGGGCAGAGAGTGACCGTGAAGGACAGTCAAGTGACAAAGTGGCATGGACCAACCACAACCCCCTTCCCCTGCACTGCCTGTGGGGACCAGGTACAAAAGGATGGGGGCAAAGTTTTTTTAGTTTGCTTTTAACTCTTACTGCTCTAGACTGTTAGTGATAGGCAATAAATTATTCTTCCTCATGATGAGTCTGGTTTGCCCATTTCGGTAACTGGTAAGTGATCTCCCTGTCCTTATTTCAACCTGCAAGCTTTGTTGTCATCACATTTTCTCCCCCTGTTCTGTTGAGGAGGGGGAGTGAGAGAACAACATGGCAAAGCTTAGCTTGCTACTGGTGTGAAACCACCACAGCCATATATAATTTCACACCCTTGCAGTGATATGGAGCATCCAAGATCACTCAAAGAGATCATGCGAATTTTAAGCACAGTAGCAAATTTTCTTGACCTGTCAACATGGTTTCACCCTATTTGGAAGTACATTCATCTGTAACGAAAAGTATCTTCCCCAACGTGTCAAGAAAAGTTAGCAAAAGTTTGCAATGGTTTTGTTCTGATTCATTCCACAGCCTTAGAGCTAGAATTTGCCTCACTTCCCTTCTTTCCTCTAAGAACCTGCAGCCTCAAAAAACTGAGAATTAAGCATCTATTAAAGGCAAAAAGAACTATCCAAATAGGAGGTAAATTTCACATTTTAAATGGCTACAATGGTTTCCAGAAAATAATTATATTACTTATAACATTAAAAAGTACATTTGGTTATTTGGATAATAAACAGGATAGAGATGTTTTAGAATAGAATCTTTTGTCACACATCTTTATTAAAATGAAGATGATAATTTGTGTTGTTCTGACCCACCTACAAACTTGCCAACAATTCAAATTCAAGATAGTGAAGGAGAATGAAATGAAACTAAACTGATTTCACTAACTAAACAGACACATTTAGTTTTTTTAAGTACCTGCACATGTCAGCAACACAAAAAACTAAATGGGATGAAGCAAAAACTTCTCTTACTATCACACTGGATATATATAAGATAGGTTTGAGAAAAAAACGTGTACATTTTTAAGTAGCTCTTGGTCCACTTACACTGCCCTTCAGAACACATACCACCAACCACCACAGTACAACTACATAATGCCTCCACATAGTCTGCAGTGCAAGGTTTATAACTCTGAAGTGTAGCACCAGGTTCGAACACCCCCCTCTCCTTGCCACGAACACACAATTCCTTACCATCAGATGCATATGTTTTCTTCTCATCTGTGTCTTCTGTGATTTCGTACATATCGCTATGTGCTCGGGCTAGGCGCCAAAGAAAGTCTCTCTGGTCCGCATACTGCAGTGAAAACATAAATGAGATGCATCAACCACGTAAAACATCCATTCTGCCATTGATAGAACAAGAAGGAAAAATCAAGCGAGGGCACATACTAGAAGTTGCACAGACATTTCTGAAACCTTAAAAGGTCCAAATCTATGAGAACTGAAGCAGAACCTCAAAAGAGCAAATAGAGTGGCTGAATTTATAAGCTTACAATGCTACGCTTCTGGTACTAATCTAATGATTGCTGCCCTCTAACAACACTTCCCTTCACTTCAGAGGTTATACTGGGGTCATTTTTTTGGCAGCCTCCACTAACCTGAAAACACTGGAGGAAAAAACAACAGCAACAAAAAAACAACAACCCCAAACCTCACTACTTCATTAAAATCAAAAATTGAATGTTCTTTTTCATGTTTCAGTCAGCACTCAGTTTCAATTTCTGGGTCATTCTTGAACCAGAGGTGCATTGGTAATGCTGGAGCAGTTATGTTCTGACAAATGCAAGTTTACTTAAAAAAAAAAAAAAAGAAGTAAACTTAAAAACACAACCATCTAACAATCTGGTTTATTTTGCAATAGTGCTGTAAATACAAAAAAGTGGGAGATCACAAGAAAGAAGCATACAAAAGAATTTCAGAAGCTGACAACTCCGCCATTTCTTCCTGACTGGAAGGAAAAAACTCCCTTGGAATTAGAAATGATCAGGTCCTCTTTTATATCTTTCCCTCTATAACTCATGGAAACACAGGAGTAGTACGGGCTTTGCTTTTTAAAACCTAAAAAGTTGTCTTTAATGGCTATGCAGTTCTCAGATAAACACTAACAGAGGGTGACGGTGCAACTGCAGCAAAGGCAGTCCTGAATTAGCTGCTGTAGATCACAACAGCAGCAATGCTGCATTCAGCTAGGCACATTTCAAGGCTGGGTGCACCACTGTGCATGGCCAGAGATATAAGCTAGCTCCCTGCGACAGCTGGAGTAGAACTGACCCTTGCTACGTTCTCTCACCTCAGCTGCAGCGCCAACACAAACTGAATCGGGATAGTTTTGCATCACGTGTATGATATAGTGACACATCCAGGTTATCAAAACACTAGCTGAGTTTATTGTATAGACATCCCGCTGTTACTTTGCATTTGTGCAGTGCTCACTCAGGGAAAGTGATGACACGATATAGTGGAGCTCCAGGACAGATAGGGACTGGGAACTGGCTGCTGCTGTAGCCTGAACCGTTTTGGTCTTCAGCCAGCTCGCAGGCTGCTCCTGAGAAAGAGGGCAGCTGGAAACTGGCCCAGTTGTTGTATAGAACCTGGATCCCACTAAGAAATGCAATTTCCTCTTTCCCAGCTATTTAGCTAAAAACACAAATCACTGCTGGAAGATATAAGAAGGCAACCTTTACCGCCAGTTTATTATTCAGAAGCAGCTGGAATCCCTCTCTCTTCTCTTGCTCATGTCCATTATGCAAGCGGTCAGCTTGCTGCAGTAGCTGACCCAGTCCTTCCTCCAGCAAGGAATCTAAGATTAAAGGTGTTTCATCCTCGTTGACAAGGTCCAGGGAATCCCGGCGCACTGTTCTCACTGTTTCACAGCTCACTTCGTCCTCCCCTTCTTCACTTTCTCTCTCAGACTCCCGGTCATAGTCAGACTCCGCATTGGCTGTGGTGTACCTTTCAGGGAAAAAAAAAGAAAAAAACATAATGGAAAATTAGTCTGAGGAGATGCTGTGCTATGACACGTATGGTACACAAAAATCAACTCTTCCTGATAGAGTAGTGTATCTCAGTTTATCCCAGGGAACACTGTGCGATCCAAGCCTCTCAAATGACACACCGTTCATTATTTCTCATGTAACAGACACAACCACAAAAGGTTGAAGAAAGAAAGGAAGCCCCCAAAAAGTTAAGTAGAGCTCAGTCACAAGGGTCCATGTCTTGTTCACATACTTTAAAAGCTTCCCTCAGGCCTTTTAACTGTAAGAATTAAACACTAAGAACAGAGCTAGAACAATTTAGTTAAATGCGTGAATTGTAAAAGAAAATTTCAACAAAAGATCCAACATGCTCATCCGTGTATAAAATATAATTTGAGATTTTTAACCTGTTCCAGGAAATTCAGACATAACAGCTGTTTTGGCAATACCTATTACCTCCATCATAATGTCTGAGCGCTAAACACAAAACAGCTTGTTCCCACTGAAAAGGTACAAAACAGGAGGGGAGCAATCCAAACTATTTGGCTTGAGCAAAAGTCAAGCAAGGAGATGGCAGATGAGCCACAGAAAGGCACCCCATGAACAAAAACCCAGGCAGTGATTAGCTGCTAAATTAGTCAAAAGAAACAGGATAAAGCTTAGATCAAAACTGATGAAAATGGCTAAAATTCAGCTCCCCCACATCATACACAGGCACCTAAGCTGGAAATTTAAAGCAGCATTATGTATCAACTGATAGAATTGTGGTACGGTGTCTACTTACAGAACGAGACCTGGGTGTGAGGGCATAGCTTCAAACAACTTGAAAAAGATTCTTGATCTATTTGACCCCCTCACATTCTTCTGTGAGCGCTTAACCAGAAGGAGCAGCCCAGGTTAGCCAGGAATTTAAGAAGTTGCACTTCTATATTCGGATTTCATTGGTTTATCTGGGTAGAAGGCAATCTTCCTGAAGCAGTATACTTCAAAGCCCATAAGTGTTTAATTCTAGAGGATATTTGTTGCTGTTTCCTAATTAACCTGTGCCCAAGCTAAATGCTGAACTTAAAAAGTTCTGTTAGAATTAAAAGCTGTCACAGCCTGGGGGTATTTGGTAACTACAGCTGTACTCCCTTTTGTCCTGGCAGCACTGTTCTCCAAGGCAGAATCTATCACTCTGCACAAGCTGCCTTTGTCTGGAGATACAGATACGTGACTAGTGTGCATATCTAAAGAAAGCAGTTACACTAAATTGGCCACAGACAGATAACAAAGTACATTTGGCTATCAAAACTTCAGTTTTCTAAGAACCATCAATTATGCTCAAACATTTCCCTTTCTGAGGTAAATAACCTCATTCACCACAGCCTACAACCATAAATTTTAAAAAGTACCATTTCGTAGTTTAAAAAATATATAAATAAGACAAGAAATAAAGTAACAGTCATCTGTTATCCCTGCAAAACCTGGAAACCAAACACAAGGTGATGTGCTGAAGGTTATCCATTAAATTCCGCACTGCCTACTTACAACGTGGAGTTAGGTGACACTGGCATGGCTCTCATTCAGGTCGAGCTAAAAGCTTAATTTCATGGTATTTTCTCACAGTTAATGATATTATTAGTTCCCTAGACTATTTCATTTTCAGCACTTAAACAAAAACTCCTCAAATTTCCTCTGTGGCTGAGATTTAGCCCAATTCATTATTTCCCATCCTAACCCACTAAGCAGGGTGGCTGTGGGCTCCGCAGCGGTGATACTGTTTCACTGCAACATTTCACTGGTGGCTGCAAACATTTCGGTACTTAAACCACTTTCCACGCTGAAGGATCCTGAAAGACATTAGGGCCTTTAAAAACAAGCAGCAACAGGTGGCTCCTATACACCCCTTTCTTCACCACAAAAACGTGTTTTCTCCAAGACAGCACATACAAGATGCTGCCAGCTTAAAAAGAGATGCAATACTGTATATAATTTCATAAACTCAAGAGTTTTTAGAAAGATTAAGGGATTTAGATATTATCGGCCTATTTTCCCAAGTTTATGATGATGGAAAGTCCTTAAATGCTTTGGTATGTTGAGGCCTCTGGCTAGCACACATCCTGACAGAAAATGAAAACACACTATCTGGAACTGAAAAGCACATGGAAGGAGGCGAAGAAGCCCGAAAGACCAAAGCAGTGCCAAAGCAATATGCAGAAATTAAGTTCTGTAAAAGCCCAAGACCCCCAGGCTCCTGAAAGTTTGTGAAGATTTTTGTCAATTGCATATGAAATCGGAGAAGATGCTTATGTCCATGTGGTTTATAAAATAAAGCTGAAATGTGACTTGTTTTCCCCCCCTTGTATTTCATTAAAAGAATGCAATTGCCAGAAATGAATACACGGCTGAAACGTATCTAAGGATAGTCTTATTCTTCCTCCCAGCGGCTGCTAAAAAGCTCAAATATTCTTTTTCCAAAAAGTGCATTTTCTACCCTGATTTTCTACAATACAAGTTTAGTATTTACATCTCTAGAAGAAAACACTGCATGCCAAAGGCAGCTGGTCCTGAACAGGCTAACATTACACTTATTTGCGTAGGACAAATACCAGGGTGACATGATACACCATTCAAATATCCTATACATATACATATTTACACCAAACGAGAGCTGCTTATCCACTAGTTCTTCACTCCAGTCATTAAACCTTCTTATAGATTTTAAATAAAAAGTAAAAAATCCCCCAACCATAACAAGGTTCCTGATAAAGTAACAAGGTTTTACAGTAAAATACGCCCCCACTCCACACGTCACTTGAGGTACTCCAAGGAGAGTCTGAACAAACCTTAGGATCCTTCCTGGCCTCTATCACAACTTAAAAATTTCTAATGATCAGATGCCACTCGGGGCTGGTATCTGTTAAAAAATATCACCCTTTTCAATATGCTTTATAAAATATCTGTTGGCAACCTGATGATTAAACGCATCTGTTGTTATCTGGATGGCACAGGTCCTGCCTTCAACTATATATACACACACACACACATATATATCTATAATTTATTATGTAGCCTTCTGACACATTACACCACCGTGACTCACTTACTCCCAAATTTTGCTTTCATATGAACACGCGCTTCAGATGAATGAAGCAGTTCCATCACCTGAATGACACCGTATACGCTCTTTCCTGCCTCACCAATTCCAGTTACTGAGACTGAACATTAAAATGACCTATTTTTATGGAAGTAACAAAGCCTGCTTTCCCACAGATCTGTGTCCTTTGTTCTAGGAGGCTGCTCCAGTAATTGCAGGTTTGTGTCCTGATTACAAACCCATGTTGCAAAGTGTCAGTGTGCACCAGCTGACTGGTCATTAGACCACTACCAAACAGCACCTTACGTCCAAATTCTGCCTCTCTTTCTCTTTGTGCCTTAATTAACTTCTCTCTTTAAATTGTATTTCACGTCAACTTCTTTGGGAAAACGTTTAGTACCAGCACTGCCTGTTTTAGAAAATGTCTACATACTTCAAAAGCTGTAAAATTCATCTGATTAAGGCACAGCAGAAGTCTGGTACGTGTATGCAGCAGACCTCTTGCTTTAATATCACAGTACTTGCATTTATACTGCATTCTTTGTCTGTGTTCTTCAATTATACTGTAGTTTTCACCTGGTTTTAGATTGTAAGAACCTAAGCAACAAAAGTGATCACTGTTACACACTGAGAAAAATTCACAAGAAATACCCTAACCAACAACACCTTAGTTAACAGGAATATGTTTAGATTTCTCACGCTTTCCAGACATTCTAAAATGTATTATGTATGGAAATTTTATTTCTAACCTGATAAGTCTCTCACTTGAGTTTCAGGCTGGGATCCTAATACCCTCCTTCCTGCAAGGTTCCCAAATCAAATGTTTTTGTTTTCATTTTTTTAAAATAAAGTCTCTCCTACCACCTACCCAGAAGTCATGCTTGGAATCACAGCACTTACCTCTGGCAAAAGCTCCTGATCACCCATCATACATTAAGAATGAATTCCTGATGCTCCCAATTCCCATTAACAAACACCTTCAGAGGTTTTATCATGTGTGTGTGTTTGCTTCAAATTGTGCCCTGTCGTTCAAATTCTCAGGGAGCTGTATGTGCCTTCAGCAAGCACTATCAAAATGTAATCAAAAAAAAATTATCTATATTCCAAAGTTATGATCCAGCCCAACTAGAGTATTGCTGATTTCCCTATAGTACGCTGTTAACTTTCCTACCAAGATGCATACAGTAGCAGAGACATGTCCCGTGCTGATAAGCACCGCTGGAAGGCTTCGGTTTTCTTTTTAAGGAGCAGTCTTTATTATCGGGGCCTCAGAGGGAAATAACTTTCCCTTACATAATACATCAGGTGGACTTATTGTAATAAAAGCAAATAAAACCAGGATGACAAACAGCCAGCAGGGAAAAGAAAACCAATCTTTTACTTGCATGACACTGCTCATAAGTAAGTAATTGGGCACCAAAGTCTATAAAAGCTGCCTCAGACATGGCGTTCTGCTTACCCGCCTTCGCTTTCTCCATCATCTGTGGTAGCTGTTCCCGAGTTGGCTGTGAAATAAATTGAACTGGACCCCGTGGAATCACTTCTTTCCCTATGGAACGGGAAACGCCTTCGGCGTGTCACTCTCTGTGTTTCTTCCAGATGGCACCTGTAAGAAAGGCAAAAAGAGAAACAAAACCCACTTGATGGCGAGATTCTGCTTCCGTACCTCTCTCTAGCAGATTCTATCCAATGTGCTCTATACCCAAAAAATTCACAAGGTGACTTGCTCTTGCTTACATAAACATCTCGCTACCATCAGTACCATGGTATTCTACTCTTAAAGCAAGTCTGACCACAGCAATACATATACAAAAGGATAATCATATCACACGCCTTCCTCTGATTTCCTCAGTGAGTAAAGGCAGAGGAATCCTGAAGCCCCTTGCAGAACCTAAGATATTTTATTGCGTATCAGAAGTTACCTACAGTTGGCAGCACTTAATGACAAAACAGCAGTAACAAGAGACAAAGATTTACAAAACAAATAACCTAGTCTAGAATATGTCCTAAGCAAGTGTCAATACTTAGTATTCCAGAAGAAAAAACGCAAACTTGGCTAAATATACATTTTTATATATTTTTATACTAATCTCACTGGAGGCCAAGACGCAATGCCAGTGGAAACTAAAGAGACTTTTTTTCCACTTTTTCATTCTGCACTTAACATACACTTAATTAATCATGGCTGTTTTCCTGTGCTATAGAGTACAAATGTACAACAACAGGAAAAGATGAGGAAGGGGAAGGGTCGATACTCACCTGACTTCACCAATGATTTCTCCAGCTAAGTGCTGTAGGCTGTTTCGTAGCTCCTCCACTTCTTTCCTTAGCTCTGCAATGTTTCTCAACATGAAGTCCAGGCGGTCCAGAACATCCACCTGTTCGTCCTGTGTCAGCAGAGGTGTGTACACAGCACCATCTCCTGCCTCTGCAGGAACTGGCGTTTTGTGCAGGGCTTAAAAAAAATGAGAGAAAAAGTTCATTAGGTGCAAATGGAAAAGGACTTCTCATAGGAAATCTCAGTTCAGCTTTGTTTTCAGAAAATGGAGGATATAAGGCTTAATCTTGAGTACTGCCTTCTGACCTGGCCTAGGGTTTTGGGTTCTTCCACTGGTTTACCACCCCCTTCTCTGACACCTGCACATAGCCACACCTAACACTTGTGCAACACTAACCGAGGTGAATAAAGCTCTTTTAACCACACTTCCGTAGACATCCCCTTGTGAAAAATTTAGAAAAAGAGCAAAATCCATACCGAACATCACTAAGACCACTGCAGAGAAGCAAATTACTGTTTTTGAAGAAGTCCTGACTGCAAATTAATTCAATTTCCGTTCTGCATACTTCTGTATCAACATTACACTTGAAAACTAGCCTGCTTTTCTTCTGAATTACAATCAGCTCTGGAGGCCACCAGCCAGGAGAACAACCAGCCTACAAGGTAACACGTGGCAATGAACAAGGGCAATACAGCTAACCGTGGACAGACTTTTCTGTCCACAGTGTTAAATAAATGTTAAATAAAAATTCTGTTAAATATGTTAAATAAAAATAAAAACAAACGACAAAACAAATAAACCAAACCAACCAATCAAAAAAACCAACAGCCAACCCACAACTCTATTCTTATTCAGGAAAAGAAAACGAAACAGAAACCCAAAGAGGAGACAACGGGTTTCAAATTGCAGCTGTCATCAACATACGTCATTGGCTTGGGCCAATCTACAACATTTACCAGTTTGCCTGATCTTTTAAGTCTTCTTGCAGATACAGTGAGATCAACCAGCACATAAGGACAGACGTATATTTGTGAATTTTACTTGCTTTCCTCTTGAAAGCTCACACTAAATATTATAACTTAGAGCAACACATCACCATTTAAGTCAATTATTTAGGAACACTCTTTTAATACATATATTAAAAAAAAAACACTCTCAAAAGGCAGCCAGATTTGCAGAAGCGAAGGGCCTATCTTTCTGGGCACCCTGTGTTAAAACACCTGAACTCAGAGCTAACAGAGCACTGCCATTCTGTCCTTTTGCTTCTCAAAAATGATGTTTGCTTTGCTGTTTTCTGCAGAAGGGTCTGCGGGGAAATGTCAACGTACGACTCCTCAGCATCCACCCTGGTGCCAGTTCTGGGGTGGAACCGCACAGACCTGGATAAAAGGATTCCTTCCAAGTTATGCAGTTGTTAACCAGCAGCAGAGGAACATCTATTGCAGCAGTCTGCCAAAGCCACCTGTCAAAATCGTGCAGGTGTATTAACTCTCCTGCTCCTGCTGGATGCTGCAGGTCTCCTGCAGTTTATGGCACGTGCAGTGCAGCAGGAAAACACTGAGTTAGAAACATCTAAAAGATGTTTTTGTAACAGCAAGAGGTTAAAGCTCTGTTTACAAGTTACTCAGTTACCACTCCCCCACCAACACAGAAGCAGTGACAGGTCTTTAGATAACCCAGCCAAGGTATTCAGGTGAGCACTCTTTTTCCTTTTTTTTTTTTTTTTTTTGGATGCAGGCTGCTGAGCTACAGGAGCATCTGTCCGTGCCCAGTCCCCACCACCACCGCCGTGCTCATTTTAAAACCCGAGCAATGCCACAAACAGAAGCAGCCTCATTTTCTATCCCTGCAGCTTTGCCCAAGCTTGGAAAAAAAGAGAAGAAGAAAAAAAAAAGGAATTAAAAAAAAAAAAAAAGAGAAAAAACAAACCCCACGTGCGCTAACCCCGCTCCCCGCGCCCAGCCCGGCCCTCGCCAGCCCCTACCCAGGCTCCGCCGCCCCACGGCCTCCGCGCAGCCCGGGCCGAGCCCGCCGGGCCGAGCCCGATCCCGGTCTTGATCCCGATCGTGATCCCGATCCCGATCCCGCTCCGGATCCCGCTCCGGATCCCGGCCGTCTCCCGTGCGGCGCCGCCGGAGCAGGCCGAGGCCGAGGCCCAGCCCCAGCCCCAGCCCCGCGGCGCCCAGCGCCAGCCCCAGCCCCAGCGACGGGCGGCCGGGCCCGGGCCGCGCCATGGCTGCGGGGGGACGGGACGGGACGGGACGGGACGGGAGGAACCGGGGGGAACGGGGCCGGGCCGCGCTGTGGCGTCAGGAGACGTCAGAGCCCCGCGCCTCGGCCGGAGGGAGGGGCCCGGCTGGGGCTGGGCCTGTGCGAGGGTGGGTGTGTGTGTGTGTGTGTGTGAGGGGGGTGTGTGTGTACATGTACGTGTGTGTGTACATGCATGTGTCTGTATGTTTACATGCACATGTACATGTGTGTGTGTACATGCATGTATCTGTGCACATGTACCTGTACCAATACCTGTACCTAAACTTGTACCCGTAGGGGTGTGTGTGCGTGTACCTACACCTGTAGCTGTACCTACACCTATACCTGTACATGTACGTGTACATGAACATGGACCTACACATGTGCGTGTGCATGTCCATGTGCATGTACCTACACCTGTAGCTGTGCATGGACGTGTACCTACACCTGTATGTGTACCTGTACCTGTAGGGGTGTGTGTACATGTACCTGTGTGTGTACATGTACCTACACTTGTACCTGTAGGTGTGTGTGTGCGTGCCCCAGTACCTGTACGTGTACCTACACTTGTACATGTGTGTTACAGTACCTGTATGGGTACCTACACTTGTACTTATACCTGCACCTGTACAAGTGCATGTGATTGTACCAGTAACTGTACACATACCTACACTTGTATTTGTACCTGCACCTGTACGTGTGTGTATGTATACATGTACCAGTACATGTACATACACTTGTACCTACACCCACACTTGTACCTGCACCTGTACTTGCACCTACAGAGACACCTGTACTTGTACCTACACCAACACTCGTATCTGTGCCTGTGCTGATACCTACACCTACCCCATACACCTGTATGTACACTTGTACCTATACCTAAACCTGCACGTGTATCTGCACCTTCACCTACACCTAAACCTACAGCTACACCTGCACCTACACCTGCACCACACTGCCCCGGTTCCTACAACTACAACACCACAACCCCTACAACACCACAATCACAGCAACACCACCACAATCCCTACAGCCACAGCACAGCCTCGGCAACGACCGCAGTGTCACCCGCACCCAACAAAACCCTTGTGCCGAGGACCTGCCCCATCCCTTTCTTACTGATGCAGATATTTCAGGTGACAACTACAGGAGCACCTTCCAGCAGGCACGGAGATGGAAGGCTGAATTTCTTCGTGTGGTTATTATGTATAACCCAGGGCAGCACAAATTCATGGTCCCGCGGATATTAAAGATGTTATCAGAGTAACACCATGCTGCAGCCTGCTGTTCCTGTTCATCTCACGTCGCACTTTAATGAAAGTAATAAAAACAAGTTTTTTTTGAAAGAAATAATTTCCGGAAATAATAGCTCCTGCTTGAGCCCCGTTACTCTTTCCCTTTAACCCTTCATGATTCAGCAGAAAAAAACTGGGATGGTCAGGTGGAATGTTGTAAAGACCTGAAATTCCCACTGGATTTCATTTTCTTTCTTTTTCTTTTGGTTTTCATAAGCTCCTTTGGGTTTATCACCATAACAGCGTCAGCTGCTCACATAATATCCTAGAGTCTGCCTTCCCAGTTATTACCTTTTTGCCCTGAAACGTGCCAGCCCTGCAAACAACCCCCCAGATTGCACAGGTGTTTTTGTTATTGTCATGAAAACCTTCTGAAACGAAGAGATTGCTGCTGAAGGTAAAGCGGTAATAATGTCCTTTCTCATTTCCCCATGAATCCCTTTGCTGGGGCCAGAGGGAGGTTACTGGAACACAGTGGGGCCCTGGGTAAAATGAACGTGCATGGAGACTGATTTAAGATCTTTTTCTTTTCTAAATGCTTTACTTTTCCTAAAATAACCTTGCAATTTGGTTTTGCAGAGACACTTTGGGTCTGTTTGCTAACAGATTTCCAGCAGACGTGCCAGACAGGATGCTGACGCTGTGACCAGTGACAAATGGCCTCACATCTGACACACAAACCAGAGCTTAGCAAGAAGCACAGGTAACTTTCAGAGGCATTTTATCCTTAGCTCTGTGGGGGGGAAGTCTATTTCTCCCACGTGACATCAAAATGTGGAGTGAAAATCACTACCTCCTCATAAAAACACACTCACACCTTCATCACTTGGAGCAGGATCAAAGCCAACAGGTTGCAAGGACCCAATGCTGTGGATGAACAACTTGTTTGGTAATTAGGAAGCAATTCTTCATTGTTAAAAGGCAATGCAATTTCTTTCATACGCCTCAAGTTTTCATTAAGCACAACGTTCCTGGAATGTCAAATCTTTTGATGCAACGAGTTCTCCCCATCCCCTGAGCAGAGGGGCTTGCAGATGACTTGGGCCATCAGCTCTGGGTCTGGAATTGTGCCCTGAAGGGTGGTGCAGGGCTCTGGGAGCACTCTGTAGTGTGAAATCTCTTAAAACCTCACTCTTCGCCGGCTGAAGGCTGGGCAGCTTCCAGGAGTAAGGGACAAGCGTAGAAATAAAAAAAAAAAAAAAAGTAATTGAGGAAAGCCACCAAGTAGCACAGTCTGAAATGGTTATTTTAGAGAGCAAACCATTCATAGGACTTGCCGTGATACAGGGGGTGTAAAGAACCACTGGCTTTTGGTTGAGATCGCAGTATTATAGTTGGAGATGGACTCTGTCTAAGGCAAGGAAGATATTAATGATAAAATTAATGGCAAAATCATGAGCTCCAGGCTTTTGCGTTTTAATTTCTCCATCCCACAGTAAATGCAGTGAACCTGTGGGCTGGTTACGTTTCATAGAACTATAGAGTAGTTTGGGCTGGAAAGTACCTTCAAGGCCAGCTGGTTCCAACCCCCTGCCACGGGCAGGGACACCTCCACCAAACCAGGTTGCCCAAAGCCCCATCCGACCTGGCCTTGAACACCTCCAGGGATGGGGCAGCCACAGCTCCTCTGGGCAGCCTGTGCCAGTGCCTCACCACCCTCTGAGTGAAGAATTTCTTCCTAATGTCTTAGCTAAAGCTCCCCTCTTTTAGTCTTGGGAGCTGCAGAAAGAAGGGAGTGTTATGAGAAAAAGCCACTGATGTCAGATGGGGAAAAACAGAGCTCTTCGTGTGCCACTCTTGTAACGGTGCGATGATCTATGGCAGAGCCACGTGACCTTTTGCTTTCTTTTCCACAAATTATTGCTGCCCATGTCCGACCACGACTTTAAGTAGACAGGTCGGAGCCAGCACCAAGGGGCGATAATTGCTTTCCGATGATGAATGGTACCGCTGGGATGTACTGCATCACATTTTATGGCTTGCTCTCACGCCACCACCACACAGAGCGCTTGGGCTGCCTCCCAGATTTCAGTATCTTAACAGGAAATTCAATACCAAAATATTGTGTGCAGGCTCTGTTTTTCTTTTTCCTCTCTTTTATTCCCTGCCCCCCCAAGAAAGAGCCTTGTGAGAGCCAAAGCAGGCAGCGAGAGCAAGCGCCTGGCAGCCCGCCACACTGCAAGAGCCCTGGATGTTTTTTTTTTTTTCTTTTTTTTTCTCTTTAATTTGCAGAGAGATCCAAGGGTCTGGATTTCATCTCTGGGCTCCTTCCCATGGCTGGTGGGATGGGAATGCGCTCACAGCAGAGTCCGCCTGGTCCGGGTCACCGGGGTGGTGGATTTGGGTGCTTCTGTAGGAAGCAATCACAACCGAGGTGAATTTAGCAGCAGAAAGCACTTCCTTTTCATTCACTGGGTAATGGAGGCAAAATTATGCCTCAGTTTCTCATGTTAGAAGCGAAGCGCATGTTTATACCAGAAAATAAGTGTTAGGAATAAACATTTGGCCTGTTCTGACACCAGGGAATTTGGGAAGACCGTCCTGGGCATGCAGGTGATCTGAAGGAGCAGGGGTTTAACCCATGGGGTGAGGTATCCACATACAGCTCAAAATGCATACATCAGGATATTTGGGGCACACTTTAGGAATATGACAACATCAGCGTCTGATAGTTTGTTTGTTTGTTTGTTTTTTGTGAGGCCCAAAACAACAGATATGATAGGAACAGCAAAAATTGGCTGTCAGAGTATTCCCTTTAGACTAGTGAGCAGAAATGTGTATTTTTCTCTCTCGATCCCTGCTGGAGTTAATCGGTAACCCGTGGCAGTGCAGATAAACTGGCCGCAGGTCAGGCAGGAAGGACACGACGTGCCACAGCCCGGGCTCGGCCACATGGGAACATCCTTCTGCTTTCTCCTGAAGCCTTATTTCTGAAGATCTGTAAGAAAAGTAGGAATTCATTACAGCTGGTGACGAGCTGCATGGAAAGATTTCTGTGCAAGTTTTGAGGTTATAGAAATATTATTTGTTATTTGTGGAAATGTTATTTGTTTTATTTATACCTAGAGCAGGTGTTGAGGAAGGAATCACTCCATCAGCTCCCACATCGGAAGCACCGATGCTCTGGACTTGAGATATGAGCTGCCCCTCAAATTTTGAAGGGATTTAAACCACCACATTTCCAGATAAAAGCTGCAGGGTCCCAGGCTCACCCCTGCCTGGTTCCTGGTCCATTGTCTCCCAGTCCTTCACCTCCCTGTCCACCATATCCCCATCCTTTGTCTCCCTGTCCATTATCTCCCTGTCCATTGTCTCCTGGTCCACTGCCTCCAGGGCTATCATCTCCCATCCTACATCTCCCCGTCCTTCGTCTCCCTGTCCTTTGTCTCCCTGTCCATTGTCTCCTGCTCTATCACCTCCTGTCCTTCATCTCCTGTCCTTCAACTCCCTGTCCATCACCTTCTTATCCACCATCTCCCTGTCCATCATCTCCCAGTTCATTCTCTCAGTGTCCCATGTCTCCTGGTCCTCTGCCTCCTGGGCTATCATCTCTCATCATTCATCTCCCTGTCCTTCATCTCCCCGTCCATCGTCTCCTGCTCCATCACCCCCAGAGCCATCACCTCCTCTCCTTCATCTCCCCATCCACCACCTCCCCATCCGCCACCTCCCTGTCCTTTTTCTCCCTGCCCATCACCTTCCTCTCCACCACCCATCTCCTTCTATCTCCTCGTCCTTTTTTTGGGGGACGGAGAGCAGACCCGGGACCCTTGCGGAGCCCCCGAGCCGTCGGCGGTTTCTTGAACCACCCGGGCCACCTCGGGAGCCCCCCCGGGGGCTCCTCTTCGGGGAGGGATCAGCGCGGCGGCCGCATCCTTCCCCGCGGGCGGAGCGGGGGCGGCGGCGGGGCGGGCCGGGAGGGGCCGCCCCCGGCCACAGCCCCGGGGGTGGCGGCGGCGGGGTCGGGAGCATGCCGTACCTGCTGGTCAGCACGCAGATCCGCATGGTGAGTCCGCCTCGCCGCCGCCCAGCTCCCCCGGGGGCTGCGGGGCTCGGGGGGAGCGCGTGGGGAGAGGGGAGACGGGGAGGGGGGAGACGGAGATGGGGGGTGATGGAGATGGGGGCGATGAAGATGGGGGTGATGGAGATGGGGGAGATGGAGATGGGGGCGATGGAAATGGGGGTGATGGAAATGGGGGTGATGGAGATGGGGGGGAGATGGAGATGGGGGGCTCCTCCTGGGCACCGCGCTGCTGCCCGCAGCATCACCCTGCACCTGCTGCTGAGGGGCTTGGGGGGGGGCTGCCCCAAGGGGCTGGGGGAGCCGCTGGGGGAGCAGGGATGTGGGCAGCCACCCTCGCTCTCTTCCCTTCGTCCCAACCCTTCGCCTGGGTGAGGTGGGGAGCAGGAGAGCACCCAGGTGCCCCTAGTGCTGCTCCGCTCCCCTCAAACAGCGAGCAAGTTTGCTTGGGAAACTTGTTGCAGGAGCCCATGAAAGTCAAAGAAAGTAATCCATGTGTGCTCACCGTAGGTTTTTTCTCTTTCCCGAAAAGCCCTGCTGGCTGTGTCACGGTGGAAAACACCGCCACAGCCAAAGGGCAGGGCGTTACTGGCACCAGGGTGGCTGCGCAGCACCCAAACCCGTGGCAGGGACTGCGGCTGAGACCCATTGTTCCCCTAAAAAGGCGCAGAGGAAACCTTGCTTCCTAGCGATTGCTGTCCCACTGGCAGCCAGCACGTCCTGCCGGGCCCGCAGGAGCAGGCAGACGTCTAGAGGGCTTGGTTTTTGTTTTCCCAAGGGGAACTATATCAAATACTGTCTGAAGGCCAAAGTGCGATGTCGTGGTTTTGCAACGGGAAGGGTGCGATGGGGAAAAGAGCAAACCAACGAGCTGGCAGGAGTCTGGTGAGAGATGCGGTCTGTCCGAGGAGGATGCCGTTGCACCAAAACATCTCTGTTTGCAGCGATATTTGGTGTCACACCAGTTGATTGAATGATTATGGACTGATGGGCACAAAGCATGGCACGGACGCGTTTTGTAGCACTTCGGGGAAACGCACGCAGCAGGGTGGACTGAAATACCTACAGGTTAACGCACTTTGCCCTGCAGACTTTGGAAACTCTGCTCTTTAGCAGCGCAAAGCAAACATTCACAGCCTGAAACCTGGCATCCAGCCACGGCTGGAAAGGGTCTGTGCTGGCAGAGCAGGGTGGGGGACACAGACATTACTGCCTTTTGCTGGCAGCAGCTGGGGTGGGGACGGGGACGGGGACAGGTCGCTCGCTCCCCCATGGCACATCTCCCATAGGATGCAGGCAGCCAGGATCGGATGCACAGGGACCAGCGGCTCTTCCTCCTCCTTGGTTTGTGTCTCCTCCATCTCTGTGCAGCCGAGCGTGCCTGTGTGTTTGCACAGCACACGGGGATGTTTGGTTAGCAGCGCTGTGCGAGCGCTTTCTAATTGGGGTCCGACAGAGGCTCGCGGTTAACGCGCAGTTTGCTGGTTTGTAGACGGATGCTGCCAGGGTTTTACCCTCTCTGCTCTTCAGCCTTCCCAGACCACATCCACCTGAGCTTTCCACACCAAATACCAATTCCCCGCTGCCTTTGCTGTCCGAGTGCCTGGCTGTTTCATTGCCAAACTCGGAGCCAAGGTGCATGGCTTCCCATTTACACCATGGTGTAACAGCGGAGCATGCGGCCCAAGAGCCCCTACAGGCACCATCTATTGGGGTCTCACAGACCCTGTCCTGTGCCAGGGCTGAGCTTCCTCCAAGGGGTGATGGAGAGGGGTCAGAAAGGATCTGGGTGATGCTTAACTTATTTTGGGTGCTACTCAGGGTTGAGCAGCCCTCTGCATGTTATAAATTATTGATAATTAATGTAGGTTGATGGTGGCAGTGCCAGCAGGTGGGGACATTCTTCAGAAAGTTTTTGCTTGCAAACTTATGCGTGTAGTGTTAAAAGAGAGAGTTAAAAGGGAGTAATAGCTCCTCCTATTAGAATTAATTAAAAACCCTAAGGGTTTTTTTGTTTGTTTGTTTGTTTTGTTGTTGTTTAAGGCCCTGGTCTTTGTTTTTTCTGGCTTTGGTGTTTTGGTGGGGCTGGGTGCTCCCCATCAGTGCAGGGACGGTCCGGAGGCAGGCAGTTATTACGGAGGTCACTCTGGAGCTATACTTCTCCGCTACGGCCTGTTACTTGGTTCTGGAAATTGTCCAGACCAGGAATATCTCATAAAATAACGCTTCTGGAGCGCTGAGTGAAAATGTCCCTGTCCCCTTCATATGACGTGTGGGAAGGCCACCTGGTGGCTTTGGTGGCGCCATGACTCCCGGCTGCAGGCTGCTGCTCCAACAGAGCGTGACTGCTCTTCCTCACCCCATGGGTGCTCCTCTGCCCGAACCACCCCACAGCACCTCCTTGTCCCCATCTTCTCACCCTTCCTTGCTAGCGGAGCTGTTCCAAAGCCATCCTCTGCCAGGACAGGCAGATCGCCTCTAACTGGCCTGTGGACTCATTTCAAAACAGATTTGCTGGTTTCGTGTGATGAGGCCACGAGTACCACCCTGCTGCTGCCCTACAGACTTCCCAGAGCTGGATCCCAGGGACCAGAGGCACTGTGAGCTCAGCCAGCAGGTGGCTCTCCAGGAGCAAAGCCACCAAGGTCTCCTCCTGGGATGCACGGGTGGCTCTGTCCTGAGTTGGGACACGTCGCCTCTGCTCCTACAGGCAGAGGAACCCACGTCAGTGCTCTTAAGGGTGGCACTGGAAACCTTGTTTTCTCGAAGGCACAATTCCTTTCCTGGTACAACTCACCGTCCCAGGGAGTGGGGAGGGTTGACCACGCGGCTGCACATCGCTCACCTGCTCTGCTGCCTTTCCCTGCAGGAGGTTGGCCCCACCATGGTGGGAGACGAGCATTCGGATCCCAGCCTGATGCGCTACCTGGGGGCCACCAAGAGGAACATGCTGGGGAACCACTTGTAAGTGCATTTCCGTGATGTTTCAGGCTCTCCCCTCTCCAGATTTAACCAAGAGCGTCACTCCTCGTATTCACCGCAGCACCTTCCGGCTGCACACCCACTTTTAATCCCAGCACTAATTCGATGCTGGAGGGGCACACACGTGTCCATGTCCCTGCCTGTTAGTGCTCACCCAAGGAAACGCTTCCTGATACATCAGGAGGTGATGCCTTTTTTTTTTTTTCCTCACTGTGACCCCATTTTAGCTCCTGACCAACCTTCTCCACATCCTTAATTGCTTGGGATGCTTCTGGTTGCTACCTGACGCATGCCCTGGCTGAAATAAAACAGGCACAGTGAGCGCTTTAATCTTTCTGCATAACTATCTGCCTTTATCCCATCCCTAGCTCTCAAAGACAAACCTCCTCTGTCTTGTTACCATTTCCAGCCCCGAGATGCTCAAAAGCAAATTGAGTCCATCCCTCCCCCTGTACAGCCTTGCTCTGGCCTGTTTTGGTGCCAAATGACCCCAGATGCTCATCCACAGCCTGTCCTGCCCACTCCCCGTCCTAGCTTGAGTTTTCTCCCCGGTAACGCACACCTGAGCCAGCCCCTCTTGACAGCTCCTGAAGCCTTTCCTTGGGCAGCTGAGCCCCAGGGTTAGAGCTGCTCCATGTCCCCAGCCTGCGCGTTCCTAAGCCATACATATCTGACACTTCCCTGCATCCCTGTGTCTCTCTCTGCCCACACCAAGTTTGACAACAGCTTTCAGCAGGGTGCAACTTGGAAATGCTGCCATCCTGTTCGTTACATCTTGGCCCACTTCCCCCCCCCCCCCCCATTTGGTATCTCAACTTCTTGTTTTTCTCCAAGACAAAGCAAAACAACCCCCCGCCCCAAATGCAAATTAAAACAGGGGAACAGTCAGATTTCTGCTCAAGCTTGCCCACTCGCGCCGCAGCACAGAGGAGGAGTAGGAGGAAAACCAGGCGTGAAGCAGAAGGGGCTTCTTGGTCCCAGAATGTTCTCAGACTGCCGCCGGCGGGGCTGGGAAGACCCACCTCCTCAGCACCAGGCTGGCAAGCATCGAGGTCCAGCTCCTCCACTGTCGCAGCACCAAAAACCTAAAAAATTAACGAAAGAGAAGGAAAAAAAAATTAAAATCAAAAGTTTGTCTGGTGAAGAAAAACCCTCCCAAATACAAGCTCGGGCCACCTGCCTCTGCAGGAGAGCTCATCCTGACCTCTTCAATCTCTCCTTTCCATCGCTTACAGCTCTGGGGTGGGTTTGCAGGGCTGAGCCGTCTCCGTGCTGCTATTCCCAACCCCGTGGGTGGCGAGGAGATTGGCAGCAGTGTCAGCTTCATGCTGTTGCCTGTGAAGCCGAGCCCAGAAGCAGGCAGGGAGTTATGCAATAGGAGAAAGGAGACCCGAGGGGAAAAACAGTAGAGGCTTCAAGGAGGACAAAGTGCTCCTGGCTCCTGAGATGGAGGCGACTCTAAGATTTGAGTAAAGGAACAGCAGAGAAAGGCAAAATGCCCCCGCGCTGCCTGCCCCAGAGGCCAGGGAGGAGATGCAGAGTTGGAAGGAACAGGAGTGCCAGACTTTGTTTCTTTTGGGGAATTTTTTATTGCATCTCCTGCTGCAGCCTGTGTCCGTGGCCTGGTAGGCACTTTGGGCTCTGTCTTGCCCCACCTGCTTCTTGTCGCAGCTTGTGTCATACCCAGGGTCACCCCACTGCTTCCCTGCAGCACATCTTCCCCGGGTGCGCTTGAGCAACAGGGGGTGGAGAAAACAACCCTGCAGGAATGTGGCTGCTGACACCCCGAGAGGTGCAGCGACATGCCAGCAGGGTGAGCCCCATCCGCCCTTCTGCCAAAAAAAAAAAAAAAAAACATCCAGGAAGGAAGGAAAGCACTGCAGCCAAGCAGGATTCTCCCTCTGCCTGGCTGCAGGGCTGCACTAGCAGTAAGCTTGGCAGTAGGATGCCACAAATTCTGCCCTTTCCGCAGCACTGTGAGCCCCAAAACCTTAAACATGACCTAAGGAGCTCAGAGGGAGCCTGAAAGAAAAGGTCTAAGCAGCACGGACCAGCTGGAGCACTATAATACACAGAAGTAGTGCTTAATTGCCTCTAATAAAGGGGAGCACAGATCCTGTTATGCAGTTCTGCACTAGCTCCTGCAAATGGCACATCGTTAAGCTGCATAGGCTGCCAGCATGCATTGTCGGTCCCTTATCTGACGTGCAGGGGCAAAACCCCACAGGAATCTGGGTCAGGGAAGAGCCAGGCTCTGCCCCAGCCCGCGTGGGGTCAAGAATCCAAAAGCTGACCTTTGGCTGCTGCAGAACAGGGGCTTCTTGGGCAACCTGCATGCCCAGGTGGACGTGCATGTGTGGATGATCACTCGGCGATGTCCTCCTGTAATTATAAGCGCCTCCTGTAATTATAAGGGTTCTTAATCAGTACTGCTGGCTCTGAAATGAAAGCTGACGCCTGCTTGTCAGATTGTGGGAGCTGAGGTCCAAGGCAGCCACTAGCGCCCTAACGTACCTGTTTCCCAGGGGCACAGTCAAAACCCATCCCCAAGGAAGCTAAAAGGACTGCTGTGCATATCACCAGGAGATTGCTCCATCACTACTTTTAAATAGAAAATCATTCCAAAACAGGCTAGAAATCCCCACGTTTGGAGGATACTCCTACTCCAGCTCAATCCCATCCCCACGCACCACTCACTCGTCTAGTTCTGGCACATCTGGGAGGTAAGGCAGCTAGGGTCGTGTACTTACAATGTGCATGTGCAGAAGTCCTCTCCCATCTGGGGTGACTTCTCTGTTCCCTGCTGGCTCTTGGCTGGGAGGAAAGGCTTTACAAATGTTCCCAGCCACTCCATCCTGGTTGAGACGGAGAGGGCGGTGTGCTCGATACACGTTGTGTGTGATCTTTTGTTTCATTCAACGCAGAGTTGTGTTTAAGGCCCTAGGCAACTCAGCTTGTCTTCTGCTTTTAGCTCAGCCAGTCAGTTTTTTAGGCTCCTACAAATAGCAAACAATCCCTGCCTCAGCTCCTTCTGCATAATGGCAATAATATTTACCAACTTGAACATGTGAATCCGAAGGGTATGTAGCAAGCCTCTTAGAGAAAGCATCAAGTTCAAAGACACTTATAATAATACATATTATCTTTACACCCCATCTATAATTATAGCAAAGTATAGTCTGTCTTGAGAAACTGAAAAAAACTTTCACATCTTGGTGTTATTTCAGGCTTTAAAAAGTATTCACCACTATTAATGTTTTGCAACCTTAGAAACTTTGCAAATGCTTTTCGGTCTTTTTTATTGTTACTGGTATGAAAGTCAGGACAGGCTTTGTTAAGATGCCCAAACAAGATCACCGAAGATCTCATAGCCCATCATTATCAGCTTATCTGGCACAGTGAGTCATCTAAGAAATGAACAATTATGAAGCTCATCCCATCTGCTTGAATAAATACTGCAGCCAAAATGGCTGTGTTAGAGGAACGGAAAGGCTGCCAAAGCCAGCACTGAAGGTTACACTTGCCATTTTGACTCTGCTGCTTCCCAAGCTCATTCAGCACGTTTTGTGTCCTTATTGTGCTGTTCTTCTACTCCACGACCACCACCTACTTCCTTTATGGTGGGAGCATTCTCACAGCCCTCAGGTCTTCTGCTGAGCCTGAAGGACCAGGTGGAGGCAAGGGTAGTTCCTGCTCCAAGCGCACAGAGCTGGCAGAAACTGTAAAGGAGCAAAAGCTAGACAAAGATCCCAAGTATCGGTTCTCAGACATCCACAGGCATACAACCGCTGTGAAGTGCCAGGGTAGAGGATCCTGTGCTCCACCTTATTTGGCAGCTGTGTTGAGGACAGAGGATTTCCATTTTTCCAAATGCCTAATGCTTGCTGAAGGCAGCATTTTTGTCTCCCAACCCCCAGATTTCAAGCACAGGCTCACAAAAGCCCCTGACTCACAGACATGCTTTGACATACATAAAATATTGGCTTCCCATTCCTTTGAAACACCTGAATCAGTCTGTAAAAAGCTTCCAGAACAGCCCAGCCACATAAACAGAGGCCTGGGTGCCAGCAACAGCAAACAGGGCCCAGTAACAGGGATGTATTAAGCCCAGCAAGTTGTTAGTTAGGTCTGCTACTTGCAGGAACATGGGAACAGCTATGTTCTCATAGCAAAGAAAAAGCACTAGCTGTTGTGTGCTGTTATGACACTGTTTGAAGCTGATGTCCTACATTTTTTCCTGCTTTGCAGAGACTACCCTATTTTTCCATGAATTCTGAGCTATGCATACTTGCAAACTCCCGCCGCTGCAGTTTCAGCCCAGTTAACTATGAAACACATGGCTTTGGACAACTGATCCCCAAACCACACTTCAATTTAAAGCTGAATTCCATTCTGGGCATGCTTTTTCTTTGGTTTAGAAGCTGTGGGTTTTGTCCTTCCCCATCTGGTTAACCAAGATGTTGCAACACACAGGCAGTATGCCAGTTGCGGTCACTGCAGTGTTTTATACCAGTTTATTAGCAATGCAGACTCAGTTCCACAAGGAAATTCTTGTCTCTTCCTTCTCCACCTCATCTTTCTTCTTTTTCCTGCTTGCAGCTGGGAGTACTACGTGGACGATGCACCACGGATAGTCCTGAACAAGCTGGAGTGCTGTGGTTACCGCGTGGTCAGCATGACAGGCGTGGGCCAGACATTGGTGTGGTGCCTCCACAAGGAATAGCGAGGAAACTTCTGCACTCCATCTGGGGAAGGACTCTGCTGGCAATCACCTCACACAGGACTTAAAGCAAGCTTTTTTCCTTGAGTAATTTGTTTCTGTTCCAGATTCCAGATGCTCAGGTGTGGGGGGAGGAGTGTTGTGGGGGCAAGACTTCACCTAATGGAAACTCACCATCCCTGCCATTTCATAAGGCCTGGGGGGAGGAAGCTATCCCAGCCCAGACTATATCAGGCACACACAACAGATGGCTTTAACTCCACATTCATCCAAATGGCAGTCTGGCAAATACCATCTTTTTACATTTTAATAATCTATTTAGCATGCATTGGAAGGAGCTCAAATAACAGACTTGCCTGTCTGTTCCTCAGGGCTGTCCTGGGGGTACATGCTATATGGGAGTTCAGAACATGCCTCCTCCCAGACCTAGGGGGGCAGGGATGGGAGGTCAAGCACAGATGGCATACAGTCTCATCCCCAAAATGAAAGCAGGAACTGCTAATCTCACACAGTGCTCTTTGAGAATCCCTCCACTCAGCAGCAAGGCCGATTTCCCTCCTATACTGAATCACGGCTAGCAGCATCAGACTTTCGGTCCCAAGAGTGCCATTCAAGCATAACACGGTGGTTCCTGAAATACCTTAGATCAGTACAGAAAGGTTTTGTGAACATTTCAGGTATCGGCTCTGTAAACATAGCAGCAACAGTTGCAATGCTGGATTGTCTGGGACTGTACATCAATTCTGCTGTAAAGGTAACCCCAATAAAATATTTATCTGAAGAGACCTACGTCTTTGTGTGGGTTGTTCTGAAGTGCCCAAAGCCTGCTGGATTCACAGCTCCCAAGCAAGCTTTCAGGAATTACAGAGCTCCAGGCTTTGAAAGGTTTGGTGTTTGTTCAGATAGCACCTCTCAAAATCCCGTCCTCTGACTGAGCAGCTACTCTGAGTACACAGACTGACAGGGTAACGCTTACTCTGAAGCTTATGCAGCCATCTTTCCCTGTTCTCTGGAAAGCACTGCAGTCACATGCAGTCTGTATCCCTACAACAGTTTTAAAAAAGGATGTTTATTGGCTTAATTTAAGAAACAGCTTTGGAAATGGAATGATGGGGTGGGGAGAATCCATACTCTCTCCTGCTAGGTGTGAGACTCTTCCTCATCTTCGCGCTTGAGCTGTTCAATCAGCTGCTGCCTCTCTGCAGCTTGGCGCATCCGCATCATCACCAGGCTCTCGTAATCCCGCTCTGAGACCACAGACGCCTGGAAGCAGAAAATAAATGCAACCTATAAAGGACAGCACATATTGCAAAGCTCCCACAGGTCCCCCCTCCAAAAGCCACTCAGAACACCTGCATTTGAGTCAGGCAGACCATTTGTAGCAGTATGACACCAGGAAAATCAGGTAAGGTGTGAAAGCTGCCTGGCATACAGAAATTGGTTGGCTTCACAGCAAACAGTGCTACTGACCCTTGATAGTGTCAATGGAAAGACAAAGAATAGGACAGGCAGGGTGGCTGAAATACCCTCTTGATCCTGGAACTACTCTCACCAGCTCACAGAGGTTGGATGGGGAAATACGGCTGGTTATTTTGGATGACAAGCTTGCTCTGCAAGTCCAGCACACACTTCATCCGTTACAAAGGCTAATGCCATAAAATCAAACCCTTGTGGTTTAGGCATGAAAGTAGCTGCACAGAAGAAAACCAGGTACGTTCCCAAACTTGGCACAGGAGTTTCTGTTCTCAAAAGCTCTTGGAGCCTTTCTGCTGTGTGTGGTAGCAACTGTCACGTCAGCTAAGTGGTGACTGCAGACTACCTAATAAATGTAGGCAGCAAATGACAGCTGCTATCTCAGAGCAAAGTGGCGGTTTTGGCACTCTGCTTTCAAAAGCCTTTTAGCATTAGTAGGTGGCCTTACTGATTTCAGATGTATTCAACGTGCCGCAATGCTTGGAAACATTCATCTCATTTGCTTGACAGTTCAGGCAGAAATAAAAGCATCTTGACAAAAGGTGAACAAAAAAATCTCACGCTGATTTTTCTAGGAACTAGATTTAGTGGTGATTTAAGGACATCTTGAACAGAAAATAGAAGGGCTGAAAAGACAATCGAATAGCAAAAGCTTCTGCGGGAAAACGGTGCAAGGGTAAATTTGCTACTATGTGCCAGCAAAGTGGTTACTCCAGCTGCAGAGTGCCTAGCTGTGAGGACAAAATAGAAGCCTGCAATAGATGAAAAATGGGGGAATTAAGAGACTGGTATGCTGTAATTGGTGTCTTTGGAACGGCATGAATGAAATAACCTTTCGGTACTGCGCAGCACAGATTTTCATGGTGTTTGAGAAAGCAACAGATTGTATCAGACCTCAGTGGCAGAACGAGGTTTCTTCAAAGCTTCTGTCCACTAACCACAGATATTCACTGACATCTGCTTGGCTGAATGAAATAGCCTACATGAGACTCATGTAAATGAGTCACCTATACAAACCTGAATCACTACCTCACACTCTGGATTTAAATTTAAAACAGAGAAGAGATTATTTCCGGCCTCATTTGGGAGCCCTGCTGATACAACAAGCCATCAGAAGTGACAGTAGGGAGAGCACAAAGAGAAGAAGCAGTCTGATTCAAGATGGGCTACAAGTTGACGTTCACACTGACGGTTCTCAAGCAATCTGGGTGCCTCTGAGGGAGCTTGCTTTCTCCCCAGGCAGAGTGTGGGCTGATGCTTTGCCACTTTACACACCTACTTCCTGCAATCCTGACAATTACCAATAGTGTAAAACCCAGTTTCTGACGTGGCTGACTCAGCAAGGGCTTGGCTCAAAACAAATACATACGCACAGGGAACTGCAGCCGGGGAAGCAGTGACAAGAGGCACATGAAGAGAAGGTGGCGTGGATTTCTACCGCTCTGGGTCCAACCTGGCTGAATCATCCCTGGATTTGCTTCTTCTTCCAGCATCCCAGCATACTGGTGAGCGTGGTGGTCACTGTTCTCCGAGAACTTCATCAGTCTCTCTCCTCTGCCTGTTGGACTCAGGTGCTTCTCCGACACAGCGTAAGTCTATTTTGCATTCAATTTTCCTAACGCTTATCTTTTACATCTTCATTTTGCTGCTTTTTAAATTTCCATTCCACTATTTCTTTGGTTTCCTTCAGTGTGACTGAGTCACCAGATCCCTTCCTAACCACCCACTGAGATTTTTATACCATGCCCTTCACCATGAAGGTGGCTGGTTACCATGGTACCAGAGTGCCCTTCTGTTCTAGATGCTAGATTAAATCTGTTCTCATGGTGACTGTGTGCCTTTGCTATTCTTCATCAGCTTGTTTCTGCAGCACAGATTTAATAAGCTCAGACATCACCATTCCTTCTCCACCGAAGAAGGCTCCCTAATATGTAAGATGGGGCAACTGCTCCTGCACACAGGGATGTAGTGTGAAGTTTGCATTTCCTGCAATACGAGCTTCTCTGTTTTCCTTCCAGCTACAGGAACAGGGAAGGAAGAAGTTGTTCCTGTTGTGTGGCTTGCTGCTGAGCCTGTGACTGAAGTTCAACACCTGACTGTGAAGAGTCAGCAGTTTCCTTCTTCTCTTTGCCTTTCATCAGCATGGATACTTGGCGGAGAGGATCCATTAAGTCCACAACGTTCTTCAGACGTTTCTCACTCAGGAGACACAAAAAGCTGGGCAACCAAGTCATTATCTTGAATCAGAACAGCCACACACTGGACAGTGATGGACAGTGCCAGAAGAGGGAATGCTTGAGGGAACTGAAGGACAAGTCTGATTACCTGTCATGTCAGAGTGAGCAAAACCTAGCCAAGGCACAAGCACCTCCTAAGCCTCCCCGGCTGTACCTGGACAGTTCTAGCTGCCCGAACATCATTGATCATACAGATTCTCACTCTGACGTCTCCTTTTCTGGTGCTGCTCATCAATACCACAAAGCCACTCAAACTCAGTTCCACAAGGAGCAGGCTACAGACTGCGGGACCTCAGAGACTGGTTCCCAGAATGGCACCACTCTTTCTGATCTGTCTGATCCTTTCCTGTCCTTCAAAGTGGATTTGGGGCTATCGCTTCTTGAGGATGTTCTGCAGACCCTCAGGAAACAGAATCCAAGAGATTACGCCATTTGAAGGTATTTATGATTTAATGTATCACATTTACCTACTGCTGGTGCCAGTTTCTCTAGTCCTAACAGGAGGAAGGATACTGCATCACCCCTGTTGTGTGTGGTCTGTTTTGTTGTTCTTGCCTTACCCATGACAGACTGCTCTTGTCCTTGCCAAGAAGTCCTTCGGAAGGGAGCTGACAGGTTCCGTGCCTAGATGAGAGCACTGTCTGCTGGAACCTTGTGGGCAAGTTTCCATTCTCCACACTGGGAATTTCCCACTCTTGACTGTGTATCTCCAACTCACAGAAGAATGGCATTGTTTGGCAAAAGACTTGGTATTTGGGGGATGTGGCTGTGACGCTGCGGAGCATGGACAGAAAGGGGTATGACATACATCACTTGTGGATAAGCAGGCAGCTTGTAAGGAGACAGGAGCATTGCTATCTCAAAGCCATAGCTATGGCAACGGTCAAGAGACAGAAACTGATGTTTCTTCTCCCACCAAGTTTGGATGTGAAAAATCAAAGCTGTTCCTCTTTTTTTTAAATGTCAGTTTCTTTTCCCCTAACTCGAGTGCAGTTGGCACTCCCAGCCTGGAAACAGGTAAGCATCTATATAGGCTCATAACACAGCAAGAGCAGTTCATTTAGTCTACTAACACAAGAAATTTCTCTAGATACTGCTGCTTGAAGCATGCATTGATCTATCAGCTGTACAGACATGGAAGAATAAATGCATCTGTGACTGGAAATGTCTTGTTGCCTCATTTCATTGGTAGCAAGCCAGACCAACAAAGGCCAGGCATCAAGAGCACAGGTCCCTTATCTGCAGGACCAAGATTTATCCTCTCTGGCACTTCAGGTTTTTATGAGAGTGGGGAAAGCAGCATCGCTCTGCTTTTCTGGGCTGGGAAACGGCTAGAGCTGCTGGTATTCTGTCTTCCCCTGGGAGGGGGGAGGGAAAGTGCACAGAGATCAGGACCAAGATCTAGCGTTAAAATGAACACAGTTCTTCACCCTGTAGGCTGGAAGTGCTCTGCCTGGCTGAATACTTTTTAGGCAGGATCAGGGGTGAACTATTAAAAAGACACTGCAGAAGCTGCTGGGTCACCAATGTCTTAACTTTTTTCATAGCTAGGATTAGATAGCAGGTCCCTTTTAAAAAAGACAAACACCACAACAGACCTTAACAACCATAAGCTTTGGAAGCAGGCTACAGCAAAGTGCTCAGATTCCAGAGAAGGCAGACAGCTCAACCTACAGCCTGATAGGAATCTAGTAAAGTCAGATAACGTGAATTTGCTGAAGCCTCAAAGGAGCTTAGAAAAGATGCAAGAGAATGCCAGACAGAAGGCTTTTGTCAGCACATTACTGTGGCTGAATGGATGGCCCAAAACAAATGTGGTGCACTGGTAGGGAGATACCACTAGCACAGATGCAAAGCTGACCTTCCCATGAGCAAGTGCTTCATGCTGTTGTAGAGGCAAAAGGTGCTCCTCACAGCACTATATAGTCCTTGTATGCTTTGAGCCACTCAGAGCTGCAGCAATCAAACAATCATTGCTCTCAAATTGCCTAGAGTAATAGCAGTTAAACCACAGCTTTTGTAATTCAAGCTTAACACTCCTATTCAGCTCCAGCAGTTCTCCAGAAACTGCTGGACAACACTCATCCCCTGCTGTGGGACGAAACAAGCCAGTAAAAAAAAAAACAGTAAAAACTGTGGAAGCAAATAACTTGCAACTTGCTGCCTCCTCACAACATGACCTTTCAGCAGGCAGTCTTGCTTTCACCTAGGAACTGCTTCCAAAGCTGCCCTGGTCAAGCCTGTCTGCGGCTCTCCACTATTTGATGACTTTGGTGCACAGCTCCTGGCTGAGTACCCCACGCACAGAGCACAAGTGGATGAGTAGTGAGTGTGTTGCCATGAGAACAGTGCAGCTCTTCAGCTGTTTTCTGAAGCAGAGCAGGGAAGGAGCTTCATTTGCACAGAGTGGGAGCAAACAGGGGGTGGAATCAGACAAAAATAGGAGCTACCCAGAGAGAGCAAAGAGGAAATGAGGGCAGCTTCAATCAGAATGAAATTAGTGCAGCTTGAAAATGAGAATGTAGTCTGTGATGGATGGAAAGCCAGACCGGGTATGAAGGGATAAGGTAGGGAGCAGATCAGGGCAGTGGCAACTGATACCCAAAAGACCTCATTTTGGATAGTCTAGAATTTAAGAGCTGAGAACAAAGAGGATAAGACACCTAGAAGCAATACAGCCAAGAGAAGTGATGACCAAGTTACACGTTTTGGAAACATCTTAGTGGAAGCAGCAGCAGGCCTTGGGGAAGCATGGTGTAGGGAGTAGGAAAAGGAACCAGAGCAGCTCAGAGATCTTAGCCTAGACAGCAAGACTACACTGCAAGCAGAGTTGCAGCTGCTTACACAAAAGCAGTAGAAAGGAAAAGCATCACAAGTGCAACTCCTGGGAAAGGATACAAGCCACTGGCCATAACTCCTCACTATTTTGAGAGCTAGCACAGGACTGATGAAGGTGTGCTGGACAGAAGTGAGTCACCACTTCCACACAGCGCGAACACCACCAGCTGCTTCAGCCTGCCCTGCCTTGCTGCTGGCTCCACCAGGCTAATCCTTTGCAGCAGGCAGACGCTGCAGTTTCAAACTAACAAAGCTTTGGTCATGGAAAGAAGCCAAGACAAAGTTAGTCAAATGCTAAGTCTTTCACAGTTGAACCCACAGAGACAAGAATCCATTAACAATTTTTGCACTAGTGATCCCGTCAGGTATGAATGAACTCTTCAGAGACAGTTCTTGTTCTCCACTAGTGAGGGATAGTCAGACTTGATTCTGCTTTTTCCCAAATTGTCTTCTAACACTCTGACCCAACTCTGTGAATCTGCTGTGTCTGCAGGGCTCACTGGTTCTACATCACATACGAAGATCTGCTTGGCTACTGAATTAAGATGCTCTAACTGCCTTTGCCTGAGATCTCTGGGAAATGATGCTGGCTCAGCCCAGGCTGTTCAGACAGAACATACAACCCTAAACAAAACTAGGATAGCAGCAAGGCATTTTGATATGTAAATTCTGTAAATAAAATACCTGAAAAGTCAGGAGAGAATGCATTGAACAGTCTCACAAGCCACTACAATATTTAGGCCATGAACACATACAAGGCTGACTGAGACACAGACATGTGGACTAAGGACACCTGTAGCACATAAGGCAGGGGAAAAGGAGAGGGAAGGAAGTGTCACATGAAGTTTGAACTGGAACTCAAATAACCAGAGGATCTCAGGCCCCTTTGCACTTTGTCTCAGGGAAGGAATTACTAACTAGACCAGAAAACAGGCAGAACATGAGATATACTACACTTAGACTACACTTAGCTCTACAGCACAGAATTTAACATGCTGTAAAAGAAGTGGATATAGTTCCTACTCCAATGAGGCAACAGGAGCAGGGGGTAACTGACAGCCAACAATTTGTTGCAGCATTGCCTGCGCAAGGAGTGATTTAGCTTCTATGTTTAAACCACTAGTTGTTGTTGCCTTTTACGCATTTTGTGACTGAAGCAACAACTTCAGATTGATCATCTGGTGGAACAAACAGGAAGCAGCTAAGTTACGAAATACCTTGTACTTGAAGCGCCTACCAAGCTTTAACAACACTGGTGAAGACAACCCAAATCAGACAATAAGGCCTCTTTACAAGGATATTCAATTTGATATTACTTTCTTTCCCTCCTGCAAACCCTAAGAACATAGGTTTGGTTTCAGCACTGAAATTCCACCCTCTTCTGAATGCAGTAACCAGAGCTCCCTAAAGCTGCCTTCTAGGAGAGCTGTCTTCTGTTTTAATGAGCTATCAGCCAGAGGTTTCCCACAAAGTCTACTAAATTCACAGAAGAATGGCATTAGAAGCTTCGTGTTGAGCAAGAAGCATCCTTGTTTTTCACTTTTCAGAGAGAGACAGACACATTGTGCAAAGATCCAGTCACTCAAGTAGCCTGTGCCTCAGTGTGCTGCTACTCAGGCAAAAGGTCCTTTAAAAAAGCCACCGCTTTAGCATAAAAAGGATCATCAGAAAGCCAAACCTTTCACTAAGAGCTTCTTTTCCAGCTCTGCTAGGAATCAATGCATCTTACCATAAATGCAAAGCATCCTTTTAAATTTGGGTTGCTATAGAAACAGACTTAGGTAACAGCAGCCTATGTTCTCCTTACCTGTGAAGTCCTAGGCTGACTACTGCTGTCAGAAAGGACAGTGCTGGGATTGTTCTGGGGCTGGCCTTCCAGCCACGAAATCTTTAGAGGATTATTTGTCAGGCCAACTTCGTTCTTCACAGCCATCTCCTATCAATGAAAATATTCTATCACCATCTGAATTTTGGGTCACACTCCCTCACATTTCACTAACAGTCTTACGAGATTTTCTATCTCAGCCTGTTACCGATGCCAACAAAGATTTCACAGCTGCCCTACATGAGAAGAACCCTTCAAGTCCCATACCCACATCCAGCACAGATAGAACATATCACTGCCAGTACTTCTGATAAACAGGGCACAGACAGTTTTTCTTGTTGTTTTTTTTGACTGTTTGAATATATCGAGTGAAAGAACAGTGACAAGGAATAAAGAGACTCTTGTAGTGTAAATTTAAGTTGATGGAACTACTAAAACATGGGTAACTGATGCATTCTGCTTCCACAGTAACATGAATTATTATAACTCATTGTGAGTCAAGACATTTAGATTTCTTTTAAACTGCAAATGCCTGATATAACCTCTAAGACTCATTAAGCCCATCTCCACAATTGGTAATTCACCCTCAGTGAGAGCTGGTTAAATAGTTTAATGTCTGCTCTTTAAAGCAGTGTCTCTTCCCTCAGCTGCTTACATGCACAGCCTGCTTGTTTATGTGCATGATCTGCTCTGGGTTTACGCCTCAAGCTTTGCCACTCCCTTCATGCATCTATACCTTTAGACTCTCATTACCCTTCTCCACTGCCTTAATGACAAGGCAGCGTTTCCAGGCTGTCAGACAGCAAACCCTTCCTTTCTGAAGCACCTTCTTGCCCACATCTGCAGTCTCCACCAGACTTACAGCAGCCTTAACCGTAGCAAATTCCACAACTGCACTCCCAGTCTTCCTGCTGGAGATCAACAAATTTAGAACATCACCATACTGTTAGGAGAGAGAGAAAGAAAAGTTAATAAAAAGAAAAGTTTACATATGGAGTACCTGCAAAGAGAAGAGGTATTTTCACAGACAGGCAGCTTGAGCTGTCACCCTTTCTGTCTTGCACAGTCTCCCATTCATCCCAACCTGCCATGATTTCTGTCCCTCCAGGAAACAGTGCTGGGGAGACATGTAGCTACACACTTTGCTTCCAGTGAGCCCTAATGCAAGAGGATTGTTCAGCTTAGTCAGAGCTACGGGAGATACTCATATGAAGGGAAAATACAGACCACATGCTGGGGTTAATCAGATCAAAGGTTTGTCTATTCCTGCCTCCCAACTCCCCAGAGAAGTTAATGCATAGTGCTTAAAGTGAAGGTAAAAGTGCACCATAACCACACAGCCTGTCTAAACCTTATAAAGGGCATGAACCGATCCACTGAAGGGGAAGAGTTTGCGTTTGCTCTGTTTCACTAGGAGTCCCTGCTGGGAACAAGACAGAGGTGCACCTCAGGAGCAGTTACAGCTAATGGATTGTGCCGATGACCTCTGGAAATGGCATGATCAAGAGGGCTCAGCGGAGAAGAAAATGAGCTACTCTGGTTTATACGGAGCTTCCCAAAATTCACTATCCATTCTTACAGCATTGAGAACAGGGAAAGATCACAGAATAGAGAAACATCAGATAGGACCTTTTGGAGAATCCGCAACAGAACATCTTTCGAGTATCCCCCTCCTGTCTCATCTTCTTTCCTGCATTTCCATTTTAGCTAGGAAACAAATGCAACAAGTTAATTTTGTCCAGCTGAACACACGTTGCCATGCTGAATACAGCTCATACCACCTGCACAATAATCAAGTTTGCTATTTACAGCTACAGTCCCAGAATTGCCAAGACAATGACTTCAACATCAGCACAAAAAAGGAACAAATTATTTGTGGAACAGTGAGAAAAGCCTAACTAGAATTAAAATTAAACTTGAAGGCATATTAATGGCTATATCAGGGTAAAAAACAGACGTTTCTCAGTGCCTAAAGCAGAGATGGCTGAAATGTTCAGATCAGAAAGTAGGGGAGGAAAAGGATAGGGAAGGAAGGGTGCTTTAAACACAGCAACACATGCATGGAGGAGCTGTTGGCATGCATGATGTGCATTAAGTAGAGGAGATTCACCACCTCTGTACAAAGGGGCACGCCGGTTCAGCAGGAGTCCCTTCTGTTTTCCAAAACTGCAGAAGTTCTACCAGATTTTACCAAAACCCATCTTTCTAGGGATGTCTTACTTTGAGTTTAGGTGTTATTCTGCCTTCTGCTCCATTTCCTTCTTGCCTGCCTAAAGAGGAGAAAGAAAATAAAGATGAAAAGGACATGGTTAAAAATTCATCAGCTAAACAGCATTAGCACAAAATTTGCCCTGAGAATATAGCAAGCACACTTCTGGATTTCTTTTGCACTAGATCAGTTCAGCACCCCAAAAGTCTTACACAACAGTATCAGTACGAGCTGTAGTGTAAACTCAATACTGGATGTCTGCATTTTTTCCTTCCATGATGCCCAGGCTGCCCATGATCAAGGTCAGAAAACAGCTAAGTTAAAAACACAAGTGTGAGACATGCTATATTCTGTGACACTTCTCCCTGCAAAGGGGCTGTGCTGATAGGAACAAATGAGGAAAAATAAGGGAGGACAAAAAAACAATGCTAAGACATAGCTTAAGAATTTAATCTGGCCCTGCAACTAAATATTTAATAGCAAAATACTTCATAGTGATCTGCTCCTGCTCCGAGGATCAAAGAGTGATTTATGGTAAGTAAATGCTCAACATCCTTCCCAATTTCCAATATGTGAAATGAAGTAAGAGAGGTTAGGGTGGGCTGAACAGCTTACAGACTGTCATACAGGAAACCCATGGCAACCCCAAAACAGTTTCTGCATCTGGACCTCTGGTGTTTTTTTTTTTTTAATTCCTTTGATCAACATTTTTCCTGTGAGAAAGCAAAAAAATCTTATACTATGGCAATAGCCAGAACACGAAAGGGGTAGGAAGCAAAAGACAATAAGTTCTTCTATTGAGCTGAAGCCCTAAACAGCACTCTAACATATTTTGAAAAGCAGAACAGAACTTCCTGAAATATAAAACTGCATTTTAAGCCCACAGAAATACAGAATATTTAAAAGAAGGCAAATCACTAGAGAGATGTGGGGATGGGAATGAGTTTCAAGAATCCCAGAGCCGAACTGGGATTCTAGAAACACCTCATCCCCTCCTTTTACAAGGGAAACTAACCACGGCTACTAAGCAGCCCATAAGAATTAGAGGGAGAAAATTAAATTCCAGGAAGTAAAACCTCAGCAACCACAGACTATGCAAAACTTCCTTTTCCTCACTGCGTCTCTTTTGGGTACTAAGAATTTTCACGGGGATACAGAGGTAGTAGCCCCAACGACATGTGGTGGGTTTATTTTTTGGCAACCTTGAATCAGTTCTTATTCTGTGTGCGCAACACTGACTGCTTTAATTGTGACAGATGAGTTGGACTTTAGGTTTCCTTCCAGCACACCTGTGGGGATCCACATCAGGCCACCCAATGCTTTAGAATATTTACTGTAGAGGAGCAGAAATATGCCACATAAGAAAAAAGCCTCACAGAAATGCTCCTCTTTTGACTTACCCCTGAAAAAGGTGCTAAGTAGGATCCGATCCTATACACAGCAATGTGACCAAGTCAGAAGGCTGCATTTGCATGCAAGCCCTGCTCAATCTGCAGAGAAGTAAGAGTCCTAGGGGCAACTTAGTTTGGCTAAGGACTCCAGTCTCACCTATTCTCACCTTGGATGCGCTGCTCTCTTTCAAGCCGGATCTGTTCTCGAATGAGTCTCTGCTGCTCTTCAAGCTGACGAGAGCCTTCTTCACGCAGTCGTATTATCTGGAGCAGAGTTAGGACAGCATGGATATCTCAGTGCACAGTTCCACACTTGGCTCATGCCAGCTGAAGACTGCCAAGGACCACTTTTGCCTTTCCCCCATCTCCTGGGGGCAAACCTCCCCCTCGTTCCCCCATGCCATCTCCAGTGCTCATATAATAATTGCATCCCTTGTGATCCTACTGACACAGTCCCTATCAGCCAGCATATACCCAGTTAGCTGTTACTTTCTGCTACACAAAAGAGTAGACAAAAACCCCAAACCCTGGGACAGAGACATCTGCCAGACTGCTCCACATGCCTCTCTTTCATAGAGCCCATTAATCCAAAAGGCTGAATGACTGCTACACAGAGTTGTTATACCTCTTCATGTGGTTTGCATTATGAATGTAAAGTCTTCCAGTGATTCTTCTCAAGCACAGTTTAAGAACTTTAAAATGATCATTACCTCTTGTTCTAATGTCCTTGTTATCCGGATCTCCTCCTCTTCACTGTCACGGGCCTGAGCTTCTCGTTCCCTAGCTTCAAGATCTGCATAGAAAAAAAAAATTAGAACAATGCAGAGAGAATTTTCACTGATGACACTGCTGTCCAGAGGTGGATGGAACAATCCCAAACTTTGCTTTGTCTACAACAGATTCAAAGTAGAGACCCGATGCTCTGCTATCTCTCCTCAGCCCAGGCACAGCCACATATCAGCAGTCCTAATGGTCATCAAAAGCCACACTTGCCATCCCTAGCTATGACTATTAGATATTTCAGATGGCTACTATATTATACTGGGCTTAAAAAAACAGCCATCACAGATGAAGATCAGTTTAACAATTAGTGGTGAATTCCAGCAGCAGAAATTCAAGGACCCAGCTAATGAAGACTCCAAGCCCAGAGAAAATTAAGTTTTATTACCAAGCTTTACTTTCTTTCTCTTCTCATCAAGTTTTTGTGTCCTTTCTGCTGCTTGCTTTTTGGCTTTTCTCACTTTGTCATACGCTGCCTGTCAAAGAACCAACAGAACAGTGTAAGTACATATAAAGCAATAGGGAAAAAAATGAAAGCTGTGAATGAAGGAGAAGTCAGATACCGAAACACTGCTTAACAAGATGTGAAGCATTTTCTGCTTCTTGCTAGCACTTCTAAAAATGTTGGACATTAACACAAGTATCCTGAAAGGTAAGAGGCCCCAGGATTTCCAGACACAGCCTGAAAGGATGAGGAAGTCTAGGAGTAAATGCAAAGTGGACTGTAGAAAAAAATCTCACCCATCTTCAGAGGTGGGAAAAATATGTATTTTTCAGGAACAGGCCAGAAGTAGTTTTAGGGGCACTGAAAACAATTCAGATTTGGCTTAGGACATAGTTTTATCATTAAAAAGGTTTTATTTTATATGAAGAATTTACTCACAGGACAGATGCTTGACTGACATGAATGTATCAAGAGCAAAGAACATCAGAATCCTTCAGTGCAACAGCACATTAACATTCACGTAGACAGACTTAAGAAACAGGGTAAACTTGCAGCTTTACTGACATCTGCGCAATCCAGTGAATAATTTGTTAATCAACCTTCAGAATCTTTCTGTAGTAGGTAAAGCATGGCCCTACACAGAAGCTCAAACATCACTTGAGCATTTTCCTTGTTTGAATAATTGTTCATGAGAGCTCTGCTCTTGCTTTATAAATAAGAAAAATTGGTATTTTCCCTTCATGCAAGCAAACCGTTTCCTAAACACTTTTTTCCTTTTTAGGTATACAAGCCAAAGACTTCTTGGATACCAAAAGCATCATTGCCCCTTGGATCAAACATTACAATCTTTGACAGTATTTGAAAAGAGAAGAGCTATTTCATGCTTTTAAGTCTTATGAGCTAAAAATTTTATATGAATTCTCTCAAGTTGATCTGGATAGGGTTACTTGCTCATGCTGGCCTGCTTTCATTTTGTTTTTATTCTTTCCTTTCACATGTTCGGATTACTTTCAGGCCTTGAGCAGTAGGCACTCAAACACTTCCTCGCAGCAAGAACAGAGAGTCCAAGCTACATCTGGCAGCCTGCAAAGCTTATGTAGCAAAAGGAGAGAGATCACGACTATGAGCTTTTCAGTTTACAAGTCTCTCATGCCCCATTGAAAGAAGTGCTTTGAGTCCTAGCGATCACGTCTAGATACTATTTATGTCAGACCTTGATTTCAAGCGAACTGCAAATACACTGTTGTCACACAAATTTAAAGCACCACTGAAAGTGGTGGTTATTTTTTTAAGATAGATATATCCCAGTTGAGCACATTATTAAAACAGTACCTCACACGTGCCACAAAACAAAGCTACTCTCAGCACATCAGATCAGGAAAAGAACATTTGTTGAAGTCCTTATCTGGTGCCTACTATTAGATAACCTGGACAACAACAGGGAACAGACAAGACTTGCATTCATGAAAGCTCAGTTGGAGAAGAGAGCACAGAGCAAGGCAGACAGGATGAGATTTTTCACTACTCCAGCATGTACGCACAGAGTAACACCACACAATCCCAACATTACGGAGCGATAGGCATCCTTACCCTTGCTGCTGCATCTGTTAGCACAGCTAAGGCCTGAGACAGTTGGTGGAAGACTTCCGCTGGGAATTAGAAGAAAAAAGGGTAAGATGCAGAAAACCACGGCAGTGGCTTGGAGATGAACCAAAAAAGACAATCCCTTATGGAAGAGACCTGCAGAACATCAGAAAGAAAAAAATCTTTCCAAAGCATTTTGTAAGCCAACCTATAACTAGAATCTGGTTATCAAACCTGTGGAAGAAAAAAACTGCAACCACTTCTTTTTAAGCGAAACCTTGCAAACATGAATTCAATAGAACCCATCTATAGACACAATTCGCCAATTTGCAGCCAGACTGAACATTACAAACAAATTCTGTCTCAAAAGTAGCTTTTCAGCCTGAGATCCAAACTCTCCATCTCACAGCGACGTTGCTGACCCTCTTCCTGGAGGAACATACACATAAGCTGGTGGTCTCCCCATACACTTAAACAACCTCCCAAACTTCTGCATGTATCAAAACCCCCAGCTCTACTCTTATCACCACTAAAAATATTTTTTCCTGGTGGCGATCCCCACACTACAGCTTTAAATCTTCAGTCTGTAAGAGTATAGTCTATCAATTTGGAAAACACAAGATACAGAACAATGTTTCTTTTGAGGTGTCTTGATGAACAGTGTCCTTCCAGTTACTGATATAAATGTAAAATACTGATTTAAAAGCTTGTTATTGAAGTTCTGATTGCAAGAGGCATAAATTAAAATAGTGACCAGCCAGTAAACATTTAAGACAGCCAAAGATCCATGATTCAAGTATCATATGGGAAGATTTTGAGTGGTACAAATAAAACTTCAGCATTGACTTAACACTTGTATTCTTAAAGCCAGCATGTATGCATTCAACTTTAAAATCCTGAGCTACCTGACAGTGCTGAAAATAACTCTTAATCCTGCATATGTACACATTACATGACACAAAGCCAGGCATACCCTTAATTACATACAAAGACAGACCTGAAGTTAAACAGTTAAACACTTCCAGGAGTCTCCACACATGAAAATAAACACGAGTGGTTTGCAGCCATATTGTTTCATCTTACCTGCTCTGGGATTGTCTGGGTTCTTATCTGGGTGACATGTCAGGGCCTTCTGACGGTACGCTTTCTTAACCTGCAAGAAAGGAACAGAGATCTGCCAGTTATATCATTTAGTCCATGTTGAGATGCAAACTTAAAAAAAACACATTACAGAATCAAAACAACAACTCAGGCTGGGCCCCTCAGGCCTGACAGAAAAATAAAGTCCAGTTCTGATGTTGACCACACCATTAGTCCATCAGATTGAAATACCTTTCCCTGTTTTCACCAGTCTACTATAATAAGGCGAGACTCCTGAAAAGCTCAGTTTTCTACTTCAGTGCAGCGACCTGCCCTTTTAGATCACACTGTTCTGCAAAGATAAGCATTTGAGCCCAGGGTATTTGGTAGGCTGGCAGCCACATTTTGAATGAGTTTGAGCTTTTCAAAGCTGGAAGTTTTACCTCTAGGTACACTGTATTGCAGCAGTCAATCCTCCTGATCATCAAGGCCAAGTCTGGTTCACAGAGGCAGTTTTCTAGCCAGAGGAATATAGTGTTCCTTGCAGCTATAGCTCTTTGGGACATTTACTGAGCAACAATTGAGCTTGGCAAGGTGAAGAAATTTTGACTGAAGACTGCTTAATCTCTTCTACGCTTCACAGAAAAATTGAAAACTTTATGGGCTAAGTCACTAGTAAAGTTTTTAATAATCTGAGTTCCCTTTCTCAAGGAAACATCTGCATGCAAGAAAGGAAAGGAACAAAAACTGCTCTGCTCAACTGACAGTTTTTTGTTAGATTGTGTGGAATAAGTGGTGGCCCGGCACCACCTGGTGGACAAAGCTGATGGAAAGAAAATGTGCGGCTGAAGCCTTACGGGCCTAATCCTGTCTCTTCCATAAGCAAGATTCTAGTAAACAGCAAGTTAGGTCTCCTCACCATGCAGTCACAACTACACCAGAAACTATTTACATAGCAAGTTCAGATAAGGCGTCTCTAAGCAATGAAGTTATTTAACAGTTTTGCTCCCTTTTGTTCACGTCTTTCAGCAAAGTTTCTCTGAATACAAATGGTCTTTGTGTTGGTTTCTTCAAATATTTTATATCAAGGATCAGCACTCTAAATTACATTTGTCAATTTAAGTCACATCATAACTTCCCATTTGTAATCTCCTCCTCCTTTTTTCAGCCCCAGTAACTAGCTCAGCAGTGAAGTTGATACCACCTGAAGCCCTTAATTTCATTCAACCCTATGAATTAATTGTATTTGGCTTGTTCATCTGTTTTGGGTTTACAACAGAATTTCCAGTTAACCTCTGGCACATTATCTGGTTAGGCATCCTTTAGCTTCTGAGTTTTACCTTATTGTAATTTTACTACTCTTTATCACCATAAAAAAAAAAAGAGAAAACTTAAGGTAAGAAAAGAGTTTTCCTTTTAACTTTGTTCAGTTAATAGTTTTACCCAGAGAGTTACTTCCCTGGAATAGGTCACCTTCCCAGTTTAGTCGTGTAAGTCTTTTGGATGTTTAGCACTGACTTAACTATTAAATTAACAAAACAATATAACCATGTAATTCCAAACCCGCAAAATTAAAAAGATTACTTTTAGAAACCTACAGGATCTAGAACGCCCTCTAGCAACTGGATTTCTGGCAAACACCGGAGGAACTTTGCTCGTGAGGGTGCACAAACAAGGCAAAAGGAACTAACTGTCTGGGGCTCGTTCTGCAGCACGCTTCAGGAAGATCTCACCCTCAGAAACACGACCTAAGATGTGAGAAGGGAAGGGTAAGTTGGGCGGGGGCAACAAGAGAGGAAGTGGCCTTTCTGAGTTATTTACGGCCAAGGCCGACAGCAGCTGCCGGACAAGGCAGCAGCAGGGCAGGAGCAGCCTGGTACCACGCCGGCACCTGGAGCAACCGCTAAGGCAACCGTGAGGGGAGGAGAGGAGGAGAGCAGCCCCTGACCCAGCCCCGAGCCCCCTCCTGGCCGCCGAGGGCCAGCCGGGGAGCGGCAGAGCAGGGCCGGGGGCGCCCAGGACGGCTGAGAAAAGGGGGCGGCCTCGCCCCGAGCCTCCCCACGGCCCTGACCTCCTTCTCCGACGCCTTCTCGCCGACCCCCAGCAGGCCGTACAGGTCCAGCTGCAGCAGGTCCTTATCGACCGCCATCTTCTAGCGACCGGCTTCTCTCCGCGCCGCCGCCGGACCCGCGCAGCCTGCCGGGAAATGTAGTCTTCCCCTCGCCGCCTCCCCGCTCTCAGCGCTGGGAGGCTCCCAGGATCCTGCCTACATGTACCAGGATGCCCCGCGCCTACGGACTACCCTACCGCTCCCAGCGGGCACAGCAGGACGCGAGGCTTGCCGGGTGATGTAGTTTGCTTGTAGCCGTGGCCGGCATAGCGGAGCGGCCGAGGGACTACAGCTCCCGTCGGGCCTTGCAGGGGACGGACGCTTTTCGTTCCCCGCCGTCCTAAACTCCTTCTTGTGGAGAATTGTGTCAGCGTTACATGAAAAAAGCACCAGAACAAAATATAATTATGTTCCGGCCTCGCAGCCAAGCTGCGGGGGCCTGTATTTGGGAAAGCAGTTTAAAAAGCATGAGCCACGCTACAGGCCATCCCCCAAAACATGCTAAATATGGCCTTATTAGGGAAAGGTTCACACTTTCTGTAGTGCATATGATGTGAAATAAATGGACCTGTGATAGCTAGCAAACGGGCCTGTCTCCAGTAGATTAAAATACTTAATTAGAAGCGTTATTGGAGCCACTTTGTAGGTATGCCCCTTGCATTTTCAGCCTTGGTGTGAGTGCTAGCACATCTAATAGCTGTTGTGTTAGGAGACTGCCTTTTTTCAAGGTTCTCCTTGCACAGTTATCCAGTACATACTGCTGTTCTCTTTCTCAAAAGGGACCATACAGCAGGAAGAAACTGTGGATGGCCTTATAGGTAGATAGAGACCATGATTTTTGGAAGGTCTTCTACAGTCTAACCTCAGGTCTAAGCCAATCTTCGTGCCTTTGGCAAACTAGCTCCTTTATTCCTCAGCTTCCCTTTTTATATTTTTTGAGGGGGGGCAGGGAGAAAGAAATTGATATTCTCCTCTTTAGCTACTGCTTTCCTTTCAGGCAGAACCCCATGCAGTAAAACTGTCTGGACTGCTTCCCTTTACAGTGGGGATTGCGTATCACTAGACATTGCTGTACTGTCTGCCACAAGGAGATTGTGTCTGTAGCCTTTATCATAGGGCAGACAGCTTGGTGAATACCACTGAAGACATTGAACAAGCACGGATAGCTGCTTACCTTCCAGACAACATAGCTCCATGAACATGTTAAAGGCATTCTCTTCAACAATATAGACACACAACCATGCAACCTACCCTCAGACACTGGCAGTGTCATGGTGATAAGTCAGGTCGAAGTCCAAACCAAAAAGCCAATTCACAGGTCAGGTGAGTGCCAGACATGTTCAGAATGACAAGGCAGGGCTGAGGCTAAGTGATGAAGTTAGCGCACAGGCTGAGGTCTAGATCAAGAAGCTCCATTACCAGGTAGGGACCAATACTCATCTGACACATCAAAAGAAGAAGAGCAGCCCAGGGCTGAGCTTAAATAGAGCTCCTGGGCCAATGTGTATAGGGATGGAGGGTCCAGGTGAAATTGATCAGGGCAATTAAGACTTAGTGCTTTGAGGGCCCTGACAGAGGCCTTTATTGTGTTGCTTTGGGCACCTCTTACAACCCCTCTTAATCTGATGTGTGAATCCAGAAACAAGAGACATGAATCATGAAAGCACATGATCACCACAGGGGATCCTTGTGTTCCTCGCTTTGTGCAGAACAAACAGCAGGAGGAAAGACCAAGGAACCAAGAATGAGCAGACAGTAGATTTCCCAAGTTTCAGGGACTGAGCTAGAACTAGGCAGAAATGTCTGAAGTAAATGTTTCTGAGCTGCCCCAGTGCATATTTGGGCACACCAAACCTTAAAGGTTGGACTAGATGATCTTAGAGGTCTTTTCCAACCTGAATGATTCTATGATTATATGATATTAAAATGGAAAGGAAACAAATGACTGGCAGTGACACATTTCTTTTCTTTAACCAAAACAAAATACAAGCGACTCAGAAATTTGGTTTTTCCTGTGTCTCAAGTGTTTGCTTATCTAGCAAGGTCCATCCTCGATGCTGATACCCCTTCCTTCCCCAAACCCATTCTGTTCTGTGGCTGAGATGTCAGAATGCATCATACGGTGAGCTGTGTCCATTAGAGATGGTTTCCAACTTGATAGCTTATGGGAAAGCCATGATGCACTTTCTGATGCTGTTCCTCACCTCCTTGTTTCTCAGGCTGTAGATCAGGGGGTTCAGCATGGGGACCACCAGGGTATAGAAGACTGCCGAGACTTTCTCCTGCTCCATCGAGTAGCTGGAGCTGGGTTGGATATAGCTAAAAGTAACAGATCCGTAGAAAATGGTGACAGCTGTCAGGTGAGAGGCACAGGTGTGGAAGGTTTTCTTCCTGCCATCATCTGACTGGATCCTCAGGATGGCAGAGAGAATGAGCACATAGGAAACTGTGATGACAAAGAGGGTGAACAGGGCAATAACTACAGAAAAAGCTATTAGCAAAGTCTCGTTACGATGGGTATCTGCACATGCAAGTTGCAGCAAGGCAGGTATGTCACAACAGTAATGATTGATGAGGTTGGGTCCGCAGAATGGCAGCCCCAGCAAGCCACAAGTGTGTGTCAATGAATTCAGGAGTCCCCCCATGTATGATCCCACCACTAATTGCCTACAGACTCTCTTGGTCATCACAGTTGTATAGAGCAGTGGTCTACAGATGGCTACATAACGGTCATATGCCATGGCAGCCAGCAAGAACCCCTCTGTAGTGAGGAAAACAGCAAAAAAGAAAATCTGGGAAAGGCATGCGGAATAGGAAATGGTTTTGCTCTGCACTAAGAAGATCACCAGCAACCTTGGAGCAAAGACAGTAGAATAGCAGAGGTCGATTAGAGACAAGTTACTGAGGAAGAAATACATAGGAGTGTGAAGTTGGAGACGAGTCCAAATCAAAACGATCATCCCAAGGTTCCCCAACACAGTGATGATGTAGATCCCTAAGAATATGAAGAAGAGAGGGAGCTGCAACTCCAGATGATCTGTCAATCCTAGGAGGATGAAATGGGTTATCGTACTGTCATTCTTCCCGTCCATTTGACTTAAGGGATACAACAGGAGACCTGCTGAATTACAAAGAATGGTCAGGATGAAGGAAGCGGTATTCATTACACGGAGTAACACAAACTGGCAATTTGAGGTTTATTCTGAAATTGTAGTCTGGTTATGCCTTCAATGCTGAATCAAGATGAGGTACAGAAACATTTGTCCTTAAAATTTTGTTTAATTCCAGGCCAGGTGGTGTGTGTGTATCTAACAAAATACAGCAGCAAGCAACATATTCCTGAACTTGAATCTCTACAAGCTTATGCATAATGGAGTGAACTCTAAAAGCGAGTGCATGGCTTCTTTTCCACCTAGATGACTTTAATCTGTGATTCTTGTCCCTTTGCCTCACTTGCTAAAGTGTTATGTTGTCCGTATGTCGATCATCTAGATTTCTTCTGAAGGGGAGAGGAGGGGAGGGGAGAGGAGGGGAGGGGAGAGGAGAGGAGACGATACACTAAAACATCAGAAAACTCTTACAGGGATCTTTTTCAGCTCTACAACTGTTTCTGTCACAGCTAGGATTACTAATTTTAGCTAGTTACTTCTTCCTCATCATTATCAATACAGTTGATGAAACTCCTCAATATCAGATGCCAGATGTTTGAATCCTGACATACAATCCAAACGGAAGCCTGCACAGGTATAGCTTAGGGGAAGATTTGGAGAAACAGGGTTTGAGAACACTATTTTCACAGAAAACGATGAGAAGTTAACAGTCATTTCCTATCATTATTTAACTACTGAAGGATTAGCTATATATCCAAAGGTGATTTCTCATATTCTTAAAATCAGAAAAAATAATTCTGTCTGCCTATGCTTGTGTCTAGTTACCTTTATACTTCTTTGTGACCAAAGAGCATCATACACACTAAGGGAGAACCACAGCTCAGGGCTGACATAACCCAGGAAACTGAAGGAAATAGGAAGTATCTGTGTAGTGAAGAGGGAGCCACAATGAAGCAAAGAAGTAGAGAGAAAGAAAGGGAAAAGTAGAGAGAGCTTTGCACAGTGTAGCAATTTAGGAGGGAATCATCTTCTTACCAGTGCATCAAGAACTTTGCAGCCAATGCACACAGCAATGTGCTGTTTTATTGAACAATGTGCTGTTTTAATGCACATTGCATTTTCTTACCTTGGATTGACTTCTATACAGCCCAAATTCAGACTGGTAGAATTAGGTAGCCATAGACCTGAAGCATATCTTTTAGTCCGAGGTTAGACCTCAAATAATTTGAGCCTGTTGTCTGGAAGTATTTTCTTTTTCTTCCTGCTTTTCTTCTTAATGACAAGCTAGAGTGATCTGGTGTATTTTTCTAGGCTTGTTACTCTAAGAAAGCATAGCAAGTTGTTGGGCATTGAAATCTGTGTCAGGTTTTGCAATTCAAAAGTCTAGCTGTCGATGTACCAGAAACGTGGGGTATAATTGCTTCAGGTGAGTAATGGTTGCTCAGCCTTAAAACCTCTTCAGAACATGTGATTCTTCCATTGCTTTTAGGAATTAAGTAAAGTCAGTGTTCTACGAAGAGTTTTCCTTTTAAAGGAGAGACCCGCTGTGTGCTCTGGGAGCTGGAGCTTTTACCTTACGTGTTTTACATCAGGCTCAAAGGGCCCAGTGATTTCCCTTGATGCTGTTCTTTCAGTGTTTACAGAATGCTCTCCTGAGTCTAATGGCCTGAAACTTGAGCAGAAGAAAAGCACAAGGAGTTAACTTCCATATCAGTGGTTCTATTTCAGCCTGACTGATAAATGAAATGTAAACCAACAATTGGAAGTTCTTATAAACAGTTTAAATATAGAACAGAATTCTTTGGAGAATGCTAACCCTGACTTAAATCATTCAGATGTTATATATAAAAACTTTTCTACTTACTTCGACTGCCAGGATAGCAATGGCAGTCCTCCAGACCCCTCACCCTTGGTCTTTGTTTGAAGCAACACATTGGAGGGAACTCTAGACAAGACTGTTCACTTCCTGATGGGTAAAATGAGGAAACAGAAAGAATGGTATCCGAGGGCTCTGTGAGCAAATAGTAGAGAAAAACAATATTTTGTGATTGCCGTACTTCACAAATATGCTCAAAACAGTGTGTCTATAGATATAGTCTCTGGCTGCCTCACTCTATCAAATATTCTGCCAGCTGCTGCCTTTAATGTGGCTAATGTGTGACATTACGGATAGGAAACCAGAACTCAGACATATCAAGATCCAGAGACTAATTAAGTCAGATTCATTGCTTAAGTCTTGAAAGTATTAATCTGAGAAGAAACAACACCAAACTCTTTCTTAGCCTATGGAGAGAAGTAAACCTTTATGGAATCATACTTCTTAATGAAGTATTTTTGGATAGGATGATTGTTCTTGTGGTGCCTATAACCCACCACTGATACAAAACATTAGTTATTCTAATGCCATCGGTTCATTACCCAGCTGTCCTTTGGCTGTAATGGGAGCTTAAACAACCACGACGACTGTTCAAGTGAGGTGAACTGAATCTGCCTGTTAGCGGCATAGGGTTGGAGCCACAAATGTTCTGACTGACCTCATCTCTGCAAAACGGGCAAGTATTCTGGGGACATAACCGTGTGTAAGATGTGATCTTATTTTTTTCTATAGACATCTTCCATTAACTGCTCTAAAAGATAAAGTTCCTTGCTTTGACATGAACGTTCTTGTACTGTTGTTTTAAAGAGAAATAAATCCTACTTATGCCACTGTCACACGAGAGAAAAAATGACAACTGGTGTTGGATCTGGATACTGGAGTTTAAAGAAACCCCAGGATCTGAGCTTTTACCTTACTTGACTATTTCATACACTGACTCATTCGTCCCCTCCGCCCTCCAGCATTGTATTTACAATATCTCAGCTTGTCTTCCCAGCAGGGAGGTGGCTGCTGGTCTGTGAAGGCCAGGCAGAAAATCCTGCTGGTTGGGACGTTACTGACCAACATCCCCATCAATCATTTCCATGCCACTTTTTGCTCTCCGTGATCTTCTCTCACTTCCAGGGTCTTTCCTCCTCTTCTTCTTCAGTATCCCAGGCTCCAAATTTTCCCAATTTAAAGTCTAGGTGCAGATGCACAAAGCATGATCAGCATTCTAGTAAGTTTTGTGTCATGCTTCTTTATTAATTGGAGGATTTGGAAAGCACTATTTCTATTTAGACCAGGTGTTATCAACATTTATAACCAACAAGCTGCTGGCAAACCTTTCTGGTGTTGTTTATTTGTCTCTTTTCTGGGATATTTTGCTGATTTTTTAGTTTTATCTTTTTCATGTGTAGAAGTATTAAATATAAACAGAGTATTTCATTATGCTTAGAAACAGTGAGGGGAGCTCACCTTTTCAGATATAGACATCTACAGTGGCTACCACAAACATGAAAATGTAACCTTGTCTTCCAAAACTTAAACTTCTTTGTCCAATAGAGATATCTACACAAGTTCTTATCTTGGACTTCATATTCAGTTAAGAGAAAAATCAAACAAAGCAAACAAACAAAAATGCATTTTTGGAGCTTGTTCATCCCCTGCTAACGTGAGTGGGTGTCTAAAACCAGTTAGATGACTGTGACCAAGCAGTGAAAATGAAGCAAGAAAATGAAGTGATGTGAAAGTGCTTTAGCAGGCACTGTACACATTTTTTCCAGGCAACTTCTTTAGAGGGTAATTAACACAGTTCTGAGCTCCAGAGCAAGTGGAGGGCTGGTGGCAGCTTCTTCTCTCTCCTGTTGTTGCAGAAGAGGGGACAGGAGCAGATAGAATTGATTACCAAGCTAACGTACTGTGAAATCTAAACTAACAATGTCCATCTGCCTAATTTGCACATGAACAAGTGAGATTGAGAGTTGATCCTTCTTTACCTAAGACTTTGATACTAGCACCATCTAAAAGCACAGTTAATGCACTGCATGAAAGCTGGGTATTTTTATTAGCTCTTGGTCAAGTGTTTTCATGCAAAAATCAGCCAAGCAAACACTTATGAATCTGTTTCTCATACGCAGTGGATGGAAGGACTTAAAAGTAGCATTTTTCAGTTCTGTGTTTCTTTCCTTTTACAAGTTTGACTGGGACAAGTAATGTGTGAAAGTACTCACAAAACCCCAATTTCATACCCACCAAATCCAGGTGGGTCTGAATGTAACTTGACATTGCTGAATATCAGGTTTTGCACTCTAGCTTTACCCAGGTGAAACCATAGGACACTGGATAACCTCTCTTGCACATTTCTCATCATGATAGTTGCTACTGAAGAGCATCTCCTTATAATTTATATACAGGTCCAGTAATTTTGGGTACCTCTTCTCTGGAAAACACTTGATTTACAAAACTCCATAGAAGTGAAGAGGACAGACAGCCTGCTCAGCTGACAATTCATGGTGGCAATGGAATGATGTGGAGTGGTGGAAAAGTGAGTTGTTTCCCAAACTGGATTGGGGATTTTGGAAATTAACTTTTTTCTTATTTTACGAAGAAATAGTGATTTATACAGCTGAGACCTTACAGGACTTTTAATATAGATAATTCTAGCCCAAAGTCATCCTGGGCTCCTTTCTGTGGGCTGGGCCTCATCAGATACAGCTATGCCATTGAAAATGAACAAAAACAAACAATCAATGAAACAAAACAGAAACAAACAAACACACACAAAAACAAAATACCACAGAAGCAATAAAAACAAGTTAGGCAGGATTCAACTCTGGAAACTAATAGCAGGATTCAACTCTGGAAACTAACACTGTGAGCATGCATTTGTGAGTCTCTGTCTTTTGAGGTAAAGAGTTAAAACATTTTCCTAGAAGCTCACACCAAAAACATGATATATGTTATGAGAACCAAACAGTAGAAGGAGGCAATTTTTACCTTCTCCTCCAGGAAGTTAGTAATGTGTTACGAAGATGAAGGAATACAATTGCAGGAAAAAAAAAAAGAAAAAAAGAAAAAGAAAAAAATGTTTGTTTGTTTCTCCTACTGTACATTTAGCTCTAACATCCAAATCTAAGTTCAATGTTTAAATTATAGCAGACAGACTAGAAAAAAAAAGATCACTCTAGATCTCATTGGTTCTCTGAGGTACTAAAAAGTTTCTGCCAAAGTTTCTCTAACTTTTCAGTTACGTTTGATTCATACATGTTTATAATTGGTATAAATACAAACATTGCTACCAAACTGATACCTCATTCTCTTTTCAGCTTTCCTAGGGAATTGGCTATTATTCTGACAAGCAAGTTGATGAGCAGCATTTTTTCCTTTCCATCACCCTTCTTAGAGCATTTTTCACCTCCTTGTTCCTGAGGCTGTAAATCAGGGGATTCAGCATAGGAACTGCCAGCGTATAAAATACTGCAGAGATTTTCTCACGATCCAGCGAGTATCTTGAACTGGGCTGCACGTGGCTCAAACTCACAGGCCCGTAGAATAAGGTTACGGCTGTCAGATGGGAGGCGCAGGTGGAAAAGGCTTTGTACCTGGTTGCAGAGCCCATGCTCAGAACGGAGAAGAGGATGTAGATGTAGGAGACGATGACAATAAGGAGTGTTGACATAGCGATGATCCCTGAGAGGGTTACAAGCACTAGTTCGTTTACACGGTTGTCAGAGCAAGTGAGTTGTAGCAGTGGGTTTGTGTCACAGAAATAATGGTTGATGGTATTAGGGCCACAGAATGACAATTTCAGTAAGCCACAAGTATGTACCAATGAGTTAAAGAGTCCCCCTAAATATGATCCAACCACCAGGCAAATACAGACTTTCCTGGGCATAAGAGTGGTATAAAGTAGTGGGCTGCAAATAGCTATGTAGCGGTCATAAGCCATTACAGCCAGCAGAAATCCCTCTGTGGTCACAAACACAACAAATAAGAAGTGCTGGGTGACACACGCTGAGTAAGAAATAGTCTTATTCTCCACTAAGAAGTTTACCAACATCCTTGGAACAAAAACTGAAGAATAACAGAGATCCACAATTGACAAGTTAATGAGGAAGAAATACATGGGTGTTTGCAGCTGGAAATCAGTTGTGATCAAGCCAATCATACCAAGATTACTCGCAAGGGTGACAACATAGATTAGTAGGATCATCACAAAGAGCAGGGACTGTAGTTCTGGGCGATCTGTCAGTCCCAAGAGGATGAAGTAAGTTACTGTGGTGTGATTGCTTGCTGCCATCCTTACCTCTGTAACAGTTTACCTGCTGAGATAAGATATGTGTTGACTATACAGTTAAAAGAGAAAGAAAGGTTGTTTATGAGTAGGAGTAACCTACTGTAAAGAAGAACAAGGGCTGAGATTAAATACCTGGATCTTGATTCCCTTTTGTGCAGCAGCAATTTTTGAGCATGCTCAAAAGTGCCGATTTTCATCAATCAGACCAGACTCACAGGGGGATCCTCTGTGCCCATCGTGCACAAGCTAATAGTAGCGAGCTGCCTAGTGGTCTTGCTTGTGGACAGCAGTGCACATCTGCAACAACACAGCTACTGATTCATATTTTTAGGTGATGTAAAGTTTGACATGCAGGTATCACTCACGGCTTTTGAAACATGTATGATAAACACTGAACGAATTCTGCAACTTTCTTCATCTTTTCAGCTAGGTATTTCACATTATTTACTCACCAGGAAAGACTGAAACTCACCAGAGTTTGTATTGTCCAGAGAGAAGGCATCTCACCTAAATCCTTAGTTCTCTCTTTGCTCTATGAATGTGCCTGTTTCTCCTCAGTCACTAGTAGAGGGAGCCTGCATGACTTGCTCAGCGTTGTGCCTTGGGCAGCATGAGACTTTCTTCAGTAGACACTCTCAGCAGCTTCCTTCCTTACTTATGTCAATGGAAGACGAGATGACATGTAACAGTTGTCAACTTTTTAAAACGCCAACATAGGAAGAGAGAGAGTTACACATTGGGTCTATTTTATGACTAAATTAATGAGATCCAAACCTACTTTGTAGAAGAGAGTCCATGATAGGGTGGGAGACAAGACCTGGTCCCTCCTCTCATGACTGATCCCATATTTTATCCACAAGCAAACCGCATAAAATACATAAGGGGGGATCGTAGCCTAATTTTTAGGTATCTGGATCTCTTGTTAGATTTTGACTTGAGATCCAGAGGAGACTTTTCAGGCAATCATGCAATTACCATTTACATGTCTAAATTTAATCTAGACTTCTAAGTCAACTAGGCTGCCGCTGTGATCAGTGTATGATCAAACTATGGTGTAGTCAACTACTCATCCTACTTATTTCACCTCCTTCTCTGAAGGGAGTGAGCAGCCTGAAAGCCTATCAACAGGGTGAATTGCCCTCTGGGGTGTCCTGTCTTTTTCCATTAATCAAAAAAGCAGCTGAGGTGTTTAACTCTGAATGTAAGTGATGTAAGTGATTAGTGGAGAAATCTAAAGCTCAGTGAAATCTATCCCACAGAGACTGTACCCATTTTTTTGTGCAACATTTGGTCTTACAGTTGAAACTACCTGACCATCCTGCTGACATAATTCACAATTTACACAATGCAAATAAACAAGAAAAGTTTTTTTGAGTTCTCTGGATGTGAAATAAGAAAGCAATATTGCTTTTCCCAGTCTTTCTTGTGCATCCAGATGCTGAATTTTTAAAGGAGTCTCTTGCCATGTGTTTGTCAAATACTCAGAGAATGGGACCTGTCAAGGTCCATCTGGCAGGTCAGTGCTAAAACTGTCAAGGACCTACCTGGATTTTGAGGCTCAGACACACTTCTCGAATCCTGAACTTCCAAACACTCTAGCACTGCAGAAGTCTGGATTTCACTCTCAAGGATGCCATCACAACGTAGGTTTGTCAATATAAAGGTATCTTCATGTCTAGCTTTCAGCTCTGTCATGATCTTCTCTAAGTGATGTCTACAATATATAATTTCTCCTTAGAGAAGATATGTAACCAAAGGAAATGTATGTGACCAGCTCACTGCATTGACATGACAGTGAGGTGTGTCTGCAGACATCTGGGAAGAGAAAAAATAACCCTCGTCCCTCCACAGAAAAGAAAAAATATTGTTCCACAATTGCATGTGGCACAGAAAAGCCACTCATCCCTCAGACCTGAGAGGTCATGTCAGGACCTGCTACTGCAAACATTTGCTACTTTGACTATTAGGAACTGAACAAACAGCTGAGTCTTCAGCTAATATTTTTCAGATTGAACACAAAGGACATAATTAAAGTGTCCTCGTGGGAGGCTTTAAATAGGCAAACAGAGGTCTGGTCTCCCACAGCAACATGCATGAAATGAGTATGCTTACAGTCCTTTATGGCCCCATTTATGGCAAATCCTGTCTGCTTTATTAAGACAAAGGAAAAGAGAAAGGAGACTTGGGGATATTCCGTGTCTGTAGGACACTGGAAAAATCATTGTTGAACTTCAGTCTAAAAGGAACACAGACATTAAACCGCTTACGGTCATTTTTGATTCAGTCTCCTCTCTCATCCCATCATTCATGCAGTTGTATATCTTGTAGGGCATGGGCAGGGCGGACACAGTCCTGGTCTTTCTGGCTGACATGTCCATTGGGTGGACACAGAGTTCACTGATACCAGCAACCCATGTTAGATACCCTGAAATGCAGGGGCTCATTGCTCTGGTTAGTTGTTTTTCAGAAGTTGTTTCATGGTTGGGTGGCTGAAAGAGAATGCATGACTTTTTAATACCCAGTCATGAAACTCCACCCATCCTAAATTAAAGTCTTCAACTGATGGAGAATCTATCCGAATTGAAGTAGAAGATTATATTTGGTCGTTTACATATGCTGATGAAACAAAATAAAACAGTAAAATTTTAGTAGTCCCTGTTTTCCTGGCTAACCACATAACAAACAAGGTGTCCTCTTTTGGAAAATAACAAATAGGAGACTAAGAATATTGTAATGATGGCTCTTTATCTAGTTGAAAAGAAAGGGATTGTGTGAAAGACCAAGAAAAAGGATTTACAAAATATTTCAGTAATTATCTTTCTGTTTTTTCTTAATCACTTATGAATGATCACAAAAATTTTGTTCTGCTTGGTTGTGCATGAAATTGCTACATGCAGTGTTTGAGGAGGAGGAGGGAATGTCTTATGGAAATGTCTTTTAATTTGTAGGGTTCCAGTGGCAGGGTAGTGATGAGGGCTCTCACTGTCGGGTGTCTGTGAGATGTCATGGATATGTGCTGGAAAGCTTGGTTTATTCTGTACCTAGAAAGTACACCAAGGATTAAACTATTATACAAACCCTGTTGTGTTGGAAGACACTGCAGGCAAAAGGCAGATACATTTCTCAGTTTACCACTCTTATATGTAGATGCCATCTGACCTAGAGCAACTCCTGCAACAGCTCTAGTCCTGCTTCTGTGAACTGAGCTGGTTAAGATTCAGTCTTTGAGACTTTCACCAGTCCAAGGCTGTTTATTTTCTTCACTGAAGATCTGAGGTGTATTTGAGAAAGAAATCCTAACAGTGGTTCTCAAAGCATGCACACTTGGAGCAAAATGACACACAATTGTACAAGCCACTTCCTGGAGGATTTCTATTGATATTATTACCAATGCCACATGCTTACAAGACAAGTTTCCTCTCCTTTATTTTCTTCCTAGACAACTTCGAAGTCACCTTTCAGATTGCCTAGTTGCTATGTTTTTCAGAACATGCACAAATATTTTGAGTCTTACAGTGCCACTATTAAGTCTTCCTTTGCATTAATCCTAGGGGCAACAGGTGATAATAACAGTAATCACAAGGAATAGTTAAAGCCTTGAGGTGAGATTTAGGTACCTAAATTTGGGCAGATGAAAATTCAAAATTTTGACCTTGGCTGGTCATGTTAGATCTTTCCATAGTCCACAGAGAAAACAGGCAACTTTGGTGGTTTTACCCAGCTGGGCAGCTGAACTCCACCACAACCGCTCTCTCTCACTTCCCCTCCTCAAAGGGAAAGAGCGAGAAAATATGATGGAAAGGGATCAAGTGTTGAGGTAAGGACAGGGAGATCACTCAACAATTATATTCATGGGCAAAACAGACTCAGCATAGGGAGATTAATGAAATTTATTACCTATTACTAACAAGCTAGAGCCATGAGAACAATAAAAATAAAAATAAAAAACAAACTAAAAACACTTTCCCCCCATCCACCCTCTTCTACGTCCTCCCCCTGAGTAGAGCAGGGGAATGGGGACTGTGGTCAATCCTAACACTTCATCTCCGCCGCTCCTTCACGGTCACTCTCTGCCCCTGCTCCACGTGGGTCCCTCCCACGGGATGCCATCCTTCCCGAACTGAGCCTGTGGGGGCTGCCCACAGACAGCAGCTCTTCAGGAACTGCTCCCACATGGCTCCGTACCACAGGGTCCATGCGTCAGGAGCAAACTGCACCAACACAGGTCCCCTATGGGCGGCAGCTCCCCCCAGGCCTCCTGCTCCTGTGTGGGCTCCTCTCCATGGGCCACAGGTCTGGCCCAGGGCCTGCTCCTGCAGCCTCCTCCAGGCCAGCATCCACCTGCTCCACCGAGGGCTCCTCCACGGGGTGCAGCGCGGAGATGTGCTCTGCCGTGGGACTCGTGGGCTGCAGGGGGACAGCCTGCTCCACCAGGGGACTCTCCACAGGCCGCAGGGGAACTGCTGCTGCATGACTGGAGCCCCTCCTGCCCTCCTGCTGCACTCGCCTTGGGGGCTGCAGGGCTGGTTCTCACTCCTTGCTCTCCCAGCTGCTGTTGCACAGCAGTTTTTTTCCCTTTCTTAAAACTGCTCTCACAGAGGCACAAACAACATTGGTATCCAAAGACTTCAAAAAACTGGCAGGTGAAAAGGCGGCACTTAAAACCTCTGTAATGCAGAGCCTGTGTGTTATACTGACTTGGAATTTGATGAAATAAGGCTTTAGTAAGAGGATTTATATCTGTCTTTCCATATTGCACATCTTTCAGTTAGGAATCTTAGAATCATAGAATCATTTAGATTGGAAAAGACCTCTAAAATCACCAAGTCCAACCATTAACCTAGCACTGCCAAGTCCACTAAACCGTGTCCCTAAGCACCACATCTACACCTCTTTTAAATACTTCCAGGGATGGTGACTCAACCACTTTCCTGGGCAGCTTTTTCCAGTGCTTTACAATACTTTCAGTAAAGAAATTTTTCCTAACATCCAACCTAACCCTCCCTTGGCACAACTTGAGGCCATTTTCTCTTGTTCTATCACAAGAAGCGATAGATAGTTTGGGAGAGGAGACCAACCCCCACCTCACTACAATCTCCTCTGAGGTAGTTGTAGAGAGCAATAAGGTCTCCCCTGAGCCTCCTTTTCTCTGGGTTAAATTACCCCGCTCCCCTCAGCTGCTCCTCATAGGACTTGTTCTCTAGACCCTTCACCAGCCTTGTTGTCTTTCTTCGGACACACTCCAGCACCTTGATGTGACTGGCCTCCAACTGGATTTAGCTCCGTTAAATCTGGATTTAACACCACAACTCTTTGAGCCTGGCCACTCAGCCAGTTTTTTACCCAGCAAAGCGTACACCTGTCCAAACCATGAGCAGACAGTTTCTCCAGGAGAGGGCTGTGGGAAACAGTGTCAAAAGCTTTACCAAAGTCTAGGCAGACAACATCCACAGCCTTTGCTTCATTACACTAAGTGCATCACCTTGACATAGAAGGTGATCAGGTTAGTCAGGCAGGACCTACCTTTCATAAACCCATGCTAAGTGGGCCTGATCACCTAGATGTCCTGTATATGTTGCATGGTGGCACTTAAGAAGATGACACTATGCTCCATAACCTTCCCCGGCACCAAAGTCAGACTGACAGGCCTGTAGTTCCTTGGGTCCTTCTTCTGGCCCTTCTTGCAGATGAGTGTCACATTTGCTAGCCTCCAGTCAACTGTGACCTCATAATCCACATCCAAAACAATGGGGTTTTGTACAGATTCACCCCAGATGCCACTGTGAAAGGCTTTCAGCACATAAAGACTTTCCTCTTCAGCAGTTTCCTTGCAGCACATTTCACATCATTATTTCTCAAGCTGTATATTAAGGGGTTGAGCAGAGGAATAACTACGGTGTAGAACACAGAAACAGTTTTATCAGTGCTCAGCAAGTGGCTGGAGCTGGGGAAGAAATACATGAACAGGATTGTGCCATGAAATGTGAAAACAGCTGTAAGGTGGGAGGCACCTGTGGAGAAAGTTTTTTGCCTGCCCTTGGCAGAACGGATCTTCAGCACTGTGACAACGATGAAAAAGTAAGAAATGATGGTGATTGTAAAAGTGGTTGCCTCAAACAAGGAGCCAAATACGGTAACAAGGACCTTGTTGAGATGGGTGTCACTGCAGGAGAGTTTTAGGAGAGGGAGGAGGTCACAGAAAAAGTGATCAATGACATTTGAGCCGCAAAAGGACAATTTTAGCAAGCCATGGGTGTGTATCAGTGAATTTACAATACCCCCAAAATAGGATCCAGCTATTAACAGTAAACAAACCTTTTTGGTTACAATGACAGTGTAGAGCAGTGGGTTACAAATGGCCATATAGCGGTCATATGCCATTGCAGCCAAGAGAAACATTTCTGTGGTGGCAAAAAGTGCAAAGAAGCCGTACTGTATAAGGCATCCACTATATGACACTCCCCTTGACACTGTTAAAAAGTTGAGCAGCATATTGGGAGTAATAGTGGAAGAATAACAGACATCTAAGAAGGACAAGTTGCTGAGGAAAAAGTACATAGGAGTATGCAGGTATGGGTCAAACCTAATGATCAGTATCATTCCTAGATTACCCAGCAAGGTCATCCCATAAATCAAAGAAAAGACAGCAAACAGTGGAAGCTGCAGGTCTGGTCTATCAGTTAATCCTGTGAAAATGAAGCTAGCCACAGTGGTATGATTCTCTTGCACCATCATTTTCATTTAATTGTTGCCTGCTGGAGTAGAGAAGGAAAGCCACATATCAGAGCATGGGATGGATTGTCAGTGTCCCTCACCACAGTCCCTATGCCACTCACCCCCTCCAGTTTTGGCTTTTACACCTAAAATGATAACCAGTTATTTAATTTCTTTCCAGGTTCCATTGGTCCCCTTTCTTCTCTTTTATTTTCCATAATTACCTTTCTCTGATATAAGATGGAACAATCCCTGCCATTCAAGAAGACATAGAGAGCAGACCCATCAGAATCCATGGAGCTGAATTTTGGAGGAAGTGAAGGGAGCTCAAGAAATTATCTAGCCTACCTCCACACTCCATGGCAGAGTTCCACTATGCCAGTGGTATTCCTGAATTTGAAGCAGTCCTTGATGCCCCATACCAATGGAGAATTCACAGCTTCTTTCATGCCTTTTCCCCTAATGCACTTTTGAATGAGTATTTCAAAATATAATGACTAACATTTTCTAAAGTGGTTGATATTTTGAGGTGATTTTACCAGTTTGTGAAATAACTAACAGTCTATTGGAGGACTAAATTTTAGAAGGCATCAACCACTCACTGTTGCCCATTTCTTGGAATAACTTTGAAGAAATGGTCCCAAATTAGGGGCTTGCAAGCACACTGTTTTCATCACAAACATTTAACATATGTGACTCTATCTCATTTGTATAAGCTGCAGTAGCATACACCCAGGAGCAAACGTATGGGAAAAGAAGATTAAAACAAGCAGTAAGACCTAAACCATTTTCACTAGTAAAGCAGAAAAAACTCTGAGAGACAGTGAAAACTCCTAGGTACTTCTTATAAGGCTCAGGGTGGAGAATACTGTCCTCATAAAGAGCCAAAACCAAGCATTCATCAATAAATAAGGCTGTAAGCTGGCAACATAGCTTTTATACAATCATAGAATGGCTTGGTTTGGAAAGAGCCTTAAAGACCACTTAGTTCCAATCCCCTGCCATGGGCAGGGATGCCACCCACTAGATCAGGTTGCCCACAGCCTCATCCAACCTGGTCTTGAACACCTCCAGGGATGGGACATCCAAAACTTTGCAGGGCAAAATCCACAGCTTTAAATCCATTAAGTCTCTTTCATGTTTGCTCAGTACTTTTGAGACATCATTATCTAAGTCAAAACATCTTTTAAAAATCTTAATAAGTCATAATATCTTTTAAAAATGTTCTTAAAAGCTATAGAGTCATATTTTTTCTTATTTCCAAAGCAACAGATAAGAAACCTCATTCATGTTGTTTATGCTTTACTCCTTAAGCAGTCATTTCCAAATTGGTAATGCTGTTCTGAGAGATTCCAGTTTGGGAAGATACTTACATGTGGGTGAGATGCCTCTCTCCTGACTGCAGCTGTCTCAAAGGAAAGCTTCTAGTGTCAGCTCTTTTCTGGATTAGGATACGATGGTTACTTCTGTTGTAAGATAGTTGCCTAGGACAGGTGACATGAAACAAACTTGAAGACGATCATTTCTTCTCATGGAGTACCACTGTAGCAGAGTAGAGGAGACCAAGGCAAAGGGAGAGTGCCCAGCCAGATTAGCTTAGATCATTAAATGTTAGGAGATACAGACCTCACTTTATGCACCTGGAAGACTAAGATGTTCTTCCATCCATTGAGCTAGATTCATGCGTAGGAAAAATAATCTTACATTGGGAGTTTATGACACCATCTAGACATCCGTAATTAGCATTATTAATAAAGAGTAGATCTTAAATATTTTATTTGCATATCTGAAAAGTACCAGTGTTTATGTTGAAAGAATCATGGTGTGATTTACCATTGAGATGCATTTACCATGTGGTGCATTTTCATCATTTGGATATTGACAAATTCAGTCCTGAGAACCTTTCACTTCCTGCCTTTGATTCATTATGTCATTATCTGCCATGTTACCAGTCTTACCTGATGGAAAACAGAAAGAAGACCACAAAATATTTTATAATTTCCTAAGGAAGGCTTACCCCTCTGTTCCTCTCACTAAAGGTTCAAGAGAAGATTGATCTTTCAAATGCTTTTCTTAAAACAAAATATCCTGTAAGGTAAACGTATTTCATGTTAGAAACCAACATTGGCATATTGTTGCAGAAAAAAGAAACAACACAGAAAATAATTGTATTTTCTTATACCTGTTTCATTTCATTCTAGGACTGGTTCTGTATCTGTGTTAGAGAAAAGTTCTTTGGAATAATTACGCGTATTAGAAGAGTTTGGTGTAATTTTTCTCTGGAGACACTCAGCATGAATAGGAAGAAAACAATTTTGAGAGACAGGGAGAGAGAAATGACTGATAGAGTTGAAGTTTGATGCTTATTTTGATTTTGCAAAGATAACACCTCTTGCTTCTCTTCACTCCAGTTCAGGCTAAGGAGTATCAGTAAACTCCAAATTACTTAATTCCATGGTCATGTGCAATTTATACTTACTGCTGTAATACCTTCCTCCTGTGAGAAAGGAACCAGCCCCATTGTGCATGTAGAGAATCCCTCAGATGAAAAAATTGTTGAGATGGAAATGAACTCATACCTGCATTTATATTTTTCCATCCAGATACCTGGAACAACTGGCCAGTACAAATGAACACTACTATTTTAAAACAAGCTTTCAGTGTAGAGTAATTGCTCTCAGTTGAATTGTCCCATGAGAAAAGCAAATTATGTTTACAACTGCTTCCATTATTATCAAGTGACTTAAGAGTCTCTTTCTACAGGCTGGAACTAATCAATGCAGCCAAAGCCACTCAGAGATTGATACCACTCACATATGAGCTACCATCATTATGCTGGCTAGGTGTCTAGTGAGTACACTGAGATCCTATACATCCTGGTTACGTATAGACACCTATATATCCCTCTCTAAATGATATATCCCTATATATCTCTATATATCCCTCTCTAAATCCCTCTTTATTCTGTGAGCTGAGTCACAACAAAAGGCATGACTGTATCCTGAACAGGCATCTAGTCTGATATCCTGGCATTGCAAGTGCAACACCATTTTAGCAGAAATATATTAATATGACATCTATGCAAGTCTATTCCCCTTCTTTTCTTGCTTTGCTCTGTATCTCAAGCATGACATCTCCACTTCTCATCTATAATTACAGACAAGCTATTTTTTGTTTTGGTTTTGTGAATATACTCACCTCTCTTCTGCAATGCTGTGCTGAGATATTTGTTTCAGACCCGACTGCCCCTAATTGTCTTCGCACTAGGGATGTACAAAGGGTAGAGTCTGTTTTTATTTGTGTTGCATTAAGCAGGAAAGTGGACTCACCAATAAGAGTATCTCCACCAACACTTATTTACTTTGGACAAAGTAGGGAACTGGTAGCAGAAAATTGTTACCTGGTACTCCAGCAGAGAGGTGGGCACATGCTCTTCTACCTGTTTAAGATAACAGTCAACCTGAACCTTTAAAATAAAAAGAATGCCTCAAGTTGTGTCTGAAGGCAAGCATGGTATGATGGTGAGGAATATTCATTTCATGATAGATAAAGCTCCTGGCTGATCTTCAAGGCAATCTTATGTAGGGCTGTGATATTCATCTAGTTTGAGTGTAAGTGCATGGACAAAAGCAAACACAGAGGTGTGGAAAAGCTCTGGTAAGAAATACCTTAAGATTTCAAAACTCTAAAGCATTTATAATTTAGTCATTCTGGCTGGAAATCCCTGGCTTATACATGGCTTAGAACATTCTTTCTTCTTCTTTTCAAAACAGACTTTTATTGTTTTCCTATTATTTCATGCTTCTGCAAAAGGAAAGTGTTTGCAATGCCTCTGAAGTCCCATGTGATGGAATCAGCCCAAATGAGACTGCTTGCAGGATTGTTCATGTGGTCCTGAGATGATTGTTTTTTTCCCCCTAAGTCAGGCAGATGTTCATTCTTCAACTGTCTGCTTTTATTCCTGCCAATTAAATCACTTGATTTGGTAAAAGTTGGCATCTGAGGTATCTTTCACCATCCCTATTAGTCCGTATCTTTGGAAATATATGTAAAAGGCTGCAAAAGCTTTTGTTCCAATAGCTATTTGTTCTGAGGATGTGGTTTCAGAATTAAAAGTCATTGCAAGTCTAAGATCTACCTGGGCAAACTGGCAAGCACTGTTTCCCAACTCAACATTAAATAAATAGCTAAACTGTGTTGTTGTTTTCTTAATTCATTTATTTATAATTACTGCATTTACTACATGGGAAAAAATGCAAAGATTGAAAAAAAAAAAAAGCATCTCTGCTAATGCTAGAAGTACAGCAAGTACAGCAACAGAACTGAAATCCCAGCTCCTTCGCTCTTTGCATTTACTTTTCTACCAGCATGACACAAAATTGATCAACCCATCATATTTTCATCTTTGAAATAAATGACCAGGCATCTTACTAAAAATGAAGAACAGAAAACCTATATTTTCTTTTGACATAATCAGTTGTGTCTTTCTGATGCTTATCCCTGATTGCAGCATGACTTTCCTGCATTCTTCTCAGAACTTTTAGGCATCATTTAAACATTGGTAACATTTCACAGACCCTCTTCCAATGTACGCTGAAATTGCCTTCATAATGTGGCACAGGTTCAGCAAGAAGAATGCTGCTCCATCTGCAATAAATTTCATGTCAGGTTCTGTTCAAAATCGTGCTTAAATACACAGGAAACATATTTAATATGCAAAAGCAATGGAAATTTAAGACTAAACATGTGCTTAAGTGTTTTCTTTTTTGGACTTATTTGTGGGTCATCCCTTAAAATTCAGTTTGGGATCTCTCTGGACAGCCAAAGGGTCAGTGATGCAAAACTTTGGTGGCTATAGTTCTCCGTAAGGCATCCTTTACCTCCTTGTTCCTCCAGCTGTAAATGATGGGGTTCAGCATAGGGATCGCCACAGTGTAGAACAAAGATGCGATTTTGTCTGTGTTGAGTGAGTAGCTGGTGGCTGGTCGGAAATACATGAAGATTATTGTTCCATGGAACAAGATGACAGTCATCAGGTGAGAGGCACAAGTGGAGTAGGCTTTGTACTTTCTTTCCTTGGAACGGCTCCTCAGCACTGCCTGAATAATTAAAATATATGAGATGAAGGTGGTGGTGATGCTGCTTATCTCAACCAAGCTTCCTAAAGCAAAAACCAGCAGCTCATTGACAGCAGTATTGGAGGAAGAAATCTGGAAGAGCGGGCTGTTATCACAAAAAAAATGGTTTACCACATTTGAAGAACAAAAGTTTAGTCTTAGCAAGCCACTGGTGTGTATCACAGAGTTCAGGAACCCCCAGAAGTATGAAGCTTTCACCAGATTCCAGCAGACTGTCTTGGACATGATGATGGTATAGAGCAGAGGTTTACAAATGGCCACATACCGGTCGTATGCATAAACAAAAGGCCTTAAACCTAAAATAGTTGGCTATGAACCCCAACCTAAGACAGGAGAGATAAATCCTAAATCTTAGTGCAAACATGCTTTTCAGTAGCTGTGCTTTGCTTATTCCTCATAGCTGCACACGAGAAGCATTCAAGAAATCCAAGCTGGAAATGAAAAAAATACAAAGCAGAAGGTCCACAGTTACAGACAAAAAATATGTAAAAAATAAAATCAGACAAATCCCCTTTATTCTCTTCTACACTGTCTTTGCCCACTTAGTGCAGAGGCATACCTTTGTAACTAAGACTTAATTCAGGCACAGATATGATAGCTTTGCAGAATCAAACAGTCAACATGCAACTTTCAGCATACACTTACTTTTCAAAGTGAACATTCAAGAATAAGAACTAATTTTTACAAGAACTGACAAGCATTATCCAGCTTCTTTATGCCTCGTCAACTTTACCTCATTTTTACTTCTTACTTCCAGGAGGCAGGCTTTTTATATGAAGCTGTATTTTTATACACTCAGAAAAAAATTGAAGCAATTATATCTTTGACAAGCAGACCGCACTAGCATGGCAATTATACCATACTTTATGTCTCCTGAGGGACAGGAGATAATCACATCACAACATCATCTTGAGAAGATAAGCAATATCTCAGATGTTTTAAGGTTTTCCCTGTTCTGTACATCTAGCTGATGGAGTTGGTGCCATAAATGATAGCTACCTGCGGAAAGCAGATTTGATTAAATGAAGATCATCTGTGATATTGTTCTTTAGTCTTAGTAACGGATGCTAGTTTAGATAACATCAATATTTTGAAGAGAAAAGCATAATGGCAGAGGTCCATTAACTCAAATCTCTCTTGGGTTTCTATTTTGAAGTGGTCTATGCAACAATTTGTTAGGTGAGATCAAAGTTGGTTGTCTGTGTTTGAGATAGGTGAGTGCTGGACACTATGCTCAGTGCAATGATTATTGCTTGCAAAATTCAGTAACTTCAACAGGATTCTGAGAGCTCTGTAGAAATAATTTACATAAGTATTCTATGGAGGTCAAAGTTAGCTTTATTCTCCCTCAGCTCTCTATTTATAAAGGAGAGGTAGTACCACTGCCATGCCCAAATCACATAAGTCAGGGACACTTTAAACTACTAGTCCCACTTTTCTACTATGAACGGAGAACTTGGTGCCTTTAAATAATTGAGACAAGCAGTGTATGCAAGCATCATGTCTCCTTTCTCCTTTAGTCCGCATGAGTCTGCCTGAGGTCACTGTCCTTTGCCTGGGACACATCACCATCAAAGAACATGTTCTTTTCAGACATTTAAGGAGGTCTTTGCATGAAAACAATAAAAAGCATAAAGGCTTTTTATGGAGATTCAAAGGGAAAATCTTGGTCCCACTGAAATAAAGGATAGCTTTAACCATCCACTTATCTCTACCCTATAAAGCCAGGACAGGCAGATATATCTGGAGAGAAAAAGAAACAAGAAGTATTCTTTTAAAGCCTCTTACTCTAAGAGGGTTTAATGTGTAATTAGCACCTAAATCTCACTGCCTAAATTCTACTAGGATTCTTCTACTAGGATTCTTCACTGGTGTATAGCAGTCTAAGGTCCCACCTTGCCTATCACTACCCAAATGGCATAGATTCGTTATTCCAACTGCCTAATTGATGAAGACCATTTTCAGAGATGATTCAGCGAAAGCTTCTCAGACACCTATAGATCTGTACTGACACAGAGAGACTATGAGGCTCTTTCAGAGTCATTACCTAATTTTAAATGTCTCATTATAGGTCTATGATATTGCTATCTGCCTACACGATCTTTTGAGGTGATGGAGAAAAATAAGCACTTTAAAGGGTAATATATGTAGGTACTATGTGCCCATACCAGGTAGAGATGTGTCGCAACCCTAAAAAAAAAAAGATTTTTCTCCACTGTCTTTAAAGGTACCCTTAGAAAATCATTTCACGTGTAGATGTCTGCTGTTTAGATTTCCCATTTGTCAGTGAAAACTTTGCTAGGTTTAAGCAAGACAAATCACAGACTGCTAAATAAAGTTAGGCAATGCTTCTGTCATGATTATGGACTTTAATGTATGTGTCTTTCACCTGCCTTGCATATACTTCACCTCCTTGTTTTGGAGTTCCATGCTACTTCCATTTGTAGAACAGTGCAAGATGCATTGTCTCAAATAACCACACAATAATATCATCACTGAATCTTGATATAATCCCAAACATTTGTGCTGATTCGTATTGGAAAGCTGTAAGCAATGATAAGGAGCAATCATCTCAAAACAAAGCCTTTTCATTTAGTGTTAGCACAAGAGAGACCCCCACAGGTGTTTTACCACATGCTCCATCACAAGCTACAAAAAAAACAGGCTTCACTCTTCAGACTCTGAAACAAACAAATAAAGAAACAGAAGGCACTCATTCAATCAGAGAAAGAAAACCATAGCCTGCAAGTTTACATTAATTTTATTTACGTTAGACATGCGCAGTCAAAAATATACATCATTCATATTCCAGAAGGTCTTCCCTGTGGGCTAGTCCCTAACAGGACATGTTCCGTTGGCCCTCATCAGCACTTGTTGAAGGGCTAACTTGTGCACACATCTATTACAGTGTATAATCAGTAACACAGCCTAATGAAAAAGAGATGAGACATGTCACTCATGCTTCTGACCCAGTGCCAGAAAACAATCCTGCAAAACGTACAGGAAAGCTGCTTACTACATGAATGAAAGATTTCTCCAGGATAACAATACTCAATTTTTAAAAACCAGCAAATCTCTCTTAGGTGTATGAAGTGGTCTCTTCTATAAAATTTGCTTCTTGAGGGTAAGCTCACTAAATGCAAGCACCAAAACCCATTTTTCTTCATTAACAACAAAGTGAAACTGGGGAAACTAGTTTTTGATGGAGATGTTAGTAAACAAGGATATCTGCATTTAGAAAGACAGGTTGAATGTTTTTGTGCTGTACTGCACCAGTCCTACCCTACAGCCTATTCATTGCCTTTTCTCCTGCTAAGTGTCTGAGAAAACACTTTCCTCTCTATTGATCTTCTTAGGGCTTCCATAACCTCCTTGTTCCTCAGGCTGTAGATCATGGGGTTCAGCATGGGAAAGACCACAGTGTAAAATACAGCAATTATTTTGTCTGTGTCTGGTGAGTAGCTAGAGCTAGGCCGTAAATAGGTGAAGAGGAGGGAGCCGTAGAATAAGCCAACAGCCACCAGGTGGGAGGTGCAGGTGGAGAAGGCCTTGTGCCTGCTCTCTGCGGCATGAAACTGAAGGATGGTGCCAAGGATGCAGGCATAGGAGACGACGATGATCAGGAAGGTGCTGGTTTGTATAAAGCCACACAAGGTGAAGAGGAGGACCTCGTTGACCTGTGTTTTGGAGCAGGAGAGCTCCAGCAGCGGGGGAATGTCACAGAAAAAGTGGTTGATGGTGTTGGAGCCACAGAACGACAGGGTGAACACGAAACTCGTGTGGACCAGTGAGGTCAGAACCCCACTGAGATAAGCCCCGGCTACCAATAAGGCACAGACCCGGTGGGACATGGTGACAGCGTAGAGAAGAGGACGACATATGGCCACGTAGCGGTCGTAGGCCATCACAGCCAAAATGAGGCACTCAGCATCAGCAAGGGCAGCGAAGAGAAACATCTGTGTTGCACAACCAAAGACAGAAATGGTCTTCCGTTGTGCTAACAGATTCAACAGCATCTTGGGAGCAATGGCAGATGAATAGCTGAGGTCTAAGAAAGATAAATTGCTTAGGAAATAGTACATGGGGCTATGAAGGCAGGTGTTGAGCCAGACAAGCACAATGATGCCAGCGTTGCCCACCAGCGTGGTGATATAGATGAGCAGGAAGAGCCCAAACAAAGGTAACTCCACCTCCGGACGGTCAGTGAAACCCAAGAGAATGAACTCGGTCACTGCAGTGTGGTTTTTTTCAGGCATTTCCTTTCTTCATATTTGCATTTTCGGTAAGCGTTGTCCAAGGGACCATTGGTTGGTCCTAACGGTTGAGCCGCAATCAAGCAGGGTTCGTCCCTGTCTTCTCAAGAGACTTAAAGGTAACACAATTATTTTACACACAAAGGAGAAAGTGGTGATGTAAAGCATACTCAGATGTAAAAGCTGAGGAGGACATTGAAAGAGAAATTAGGAAACATTAATTCCATGAGTTCTTCCTCATATAGCAGATAGATTTAATGACATGTGCATGACATAGGTTCTTAGACAGATATTTTGAAATATTTAAAGCCAAAGTAGTATATCAATGAGTGTTTTATATGTTGCATTGCTGAAAAAAACACACATTACTTCCCATGAAATAAGCATTAGATATTGAGGTGAGTGAAGCATAGGGTTCAGGCACAATTTAGGGTTAGTAATGGTCACTTTTGCTTTCCTGATACATGTTGTTCCTCATCTTTTCTTTCTTCTTAAATGCTTAACATAAATAAGGGGTTTGGGGGACGGAGCCTCTTCTTTGACATAGGTCAAATTTAGAACTACATTAAGTCATCAGAAAAAAAAAATATATATTTTAAATATGGAACCTTTTAAAAAAAAATCTCACATACTTTGATGTTGTTGTTAATGTTGTTGTTGAAGCTATAAACTGAATTTAAATTATACTGTCAAAGGCATCCCTCAGAACACATTCCTCCAAATACATTCTCCAAATAATCAGGTTTGGGTGCCAGTTTCACCTTTGGAATAGAAATGGTAAGTTTAACTTTACTATGCAAACGTAAAGACTGATTTCTGCTTCTATCAACGTAAACTTAAGTAAGGATAGATTTTTTTTGTTCACATTTTTACTTACAAAAGGAGATGTAATAAAAAACACACTGGCATAAGTCACTGAAATAACTGCAGATTTCAATGCTGTGCAGACAAAAAAAATACAATGAAAACAGAAATGTCAACATCCCTCCAAAAACCCCAAAACCAAAACAACAACAAGAAAAATCTATGAACCCTTCAGGATAAGCAACCAAATGCACTTCAAAAATAAATCTTTTACTATATATAGTAAATAAATTAGGCAATAAGTTAGGCTTAATGGGGGCATACAGAAAAGCAGATTCTCTTCCCAATTGCATTTCCAGATCCTGCAGATGGAAGAATTTGCACACCCCTTTAGCTGCCTAAATGTCAGTTTGAGTCATCTCAAGTCTGTGTGTAATCACGAGATCATTTATAATCACTTTTTTTTCCTTGGTTTACTGCCAAGGAAGGAAGCCTGGGTGACCAGCACAAATTCATTGCTAGGCTTTCTGATAAGCAAACCAGAGTAAGCTGAATCTCACCCTGAGCATGTCAGTGGGATCTCCTCTTCCAAGACTCTTCTACTGTCAGGGGAAAGAGGACAAATTAAAAGTTACCTCTGAATCGTCTTATCTAGCATCTGAATCACCTTCTGCACTTGTGTCTCCCTTCATTTTGTAAGGATCTAGAGCGTCTAAGGTTGTCATTTACACTTCTGATTTCTGGTCCTGATGAGGGGTGACACACAGCCATCCCTGGAGTTTTAGAAGAGGTTAAAAATGCTGAAAGAAAGCAGAGATTATTTCCCCAAAGCAAAAACCTAGAGAGCAAGGAACAAATAAGCACTATCCTCATGCCTTATGGCTAACCACAGTGTGTAATCCCTTTCACGAGCCAGGCAGCCTTCGCCTTAAAATGAAACAGACTTAGTTGCCAGCCTTGCTGGATGGATGGTACAAAACAAGGATGTTGAGGGGACCGCAGCAATAGTCCCATTTTTTTTTTCCAAATGTGACAATTTACAGACGTGTCGTTCACATCTTACCTCCCTTGAGGCTGTCTGTGCGTGAAATACGGTTCATTCAGCTACACTGGATATGTGAGAACGTGGGGTTTTTATTCACAGCCCTTGATGGGTTGAATCTTTTCATACTGCTTCACCTCAAAACAAACCTTTTAAAATATACAGGAAATAAATAGTCACTTTCTTTGGAAGTCTTCTACCAGCATGCCTGTGGTACCAGTCATTTCTGCAGGAGGTTCTCTTCCCAGCATCTGCCACTGGTGAGTAACACGCTGGCCATGCTACAACCCTGGGTCCACCTCATCACCCAAAGTCAGGGAAAAGAGGCATTCCTAGACACCAGTTCATCCAGCCTACCTCAGACAGTTGCCTGCTTCTTTCACATTCAGCACAGGAAATTTCATTCTTCTTTTGTCCAACCATTCAAATACAGAGAGTGATACGCCAGCTCTGTACAGGGATTTGAGATATACTATTGAAAAGCACTCTGTTTCCTGGCTGTTAATATTGTCACTTCCATCACGTTAAACACTCAGCAAAGAGTGTACACCTACAAGTCTCTAACCCCACGCTTTCCTGAGTCTTTGGTGAGATTTTTTAGGAGCAATAATAAGAACAACCAGCACCATATCAGAAATAATAATTAGCAGCTCTTAGCAAAGGAAATACTCTCTCAGTTCCAGTTTTGGCTGGAGGAAGAAGAGGAAAAAGGGAGGTCACGAGTCAGGAGAAGTGTGTGGTCCTCTTCTCCATCCCCTTTTCCACCACCTGTAGCATCATCTTGGTTAGTCATTTGAACAGAAATGTAATGGAAACTTCACCTACACTCTGCAAAATATACTAAGATTTTTCATGGAAAGGGACCTTAATGGTATTCAGAATTGGCAATAATTGCTATTTTTGCCAGTAGCCGAAGGAACCAGCCACAGAAGGCTGAAGTGATGAACCAGTCAAACACTGATATTTGTTCTTCCCCGTTTAACACCAGCCCCAAATCAGACCTACCTGTGGATGGTATGAGGACCTCCTCACACAAAAGCTGGTTTTGTAGGCGATGGTAAGGATTTATCACAGCACCAGTGAGGCACCAGGGACATGGTCCCTGTTACATCTTCAGCTGGATTACCTCATGGAGAAAGGACAGCTAAGCTGCTGCTATTTTCTCCTTTCTTGGGCACTGAACTGACATCTGTACAGTGCAATTTACTGCACAGCTGTTCCTGATTTTGGTGAAAAGGGTGACAGTCATAATGTGGAAGTCCAGCTGCTTGAAACTGAGTTTTGAATGGTTTGGGTTTGTATTTAGGAGGAATTTTAATTGTCTTCTCATTTGTGAGCCACAGATGATCTATATGAAGGTTTTCCCCCATGAATTCCTAGGTTTGAAGGGGTTTTGTCTTGTTATAACTTTAATGACACAACTGAAATTGTCACCCGGGTAGAATTAACCAGAGATACTATTAAACCAGAGATACTATTCATCCGCGTCCAAGTTACTCGTCTAAGTCTTATGTAGCTGTTTATACTCTTTCTGTAGTCCATGGGGCATGATTAGTGGGATATTTATTATGCCCATGTGGGAGAAGGCTCTCCGAAGATGCTTGTTTCTGATTTTGAAAGGTACTCTTTTCTGCTTACTGACTTAAAAGGCAGCCAGGATACCAAACCATAGCCCCCTGAATTCAAGTGAGAGCAATCCATCCTCAGAAATCACTTGTTGCAACTAATGGAAAAACCTAAAGCTGGGCAAATTGAGCCCTGCCTCGTAATGACCAAAACGTGTCCTTGTTACAGATGGAAGAGAACAGAATGAAGACAGACATTTGACAGCGGATCTTGAATGTGAGACAGAAAGGGGGAATGGTAACATTAATGTGGACACATTTAGGAAAGAAGCAACTGCTAGAAGAGCATGTGCATGTGAAATACTGATATTGGAAGGGAAAAAAATATGAAAAAAGTGTGGTTACCATCTCAAGAAAAGAGGGCAGAGTGCTGGTCTGCAAGAGAAAGAGAAATCTTTCTGAGGATACTACATGTAGCATTTCCCTTTTGTAAACAGAGAAATGAAACACACCTGATGAGATGTGATACCATCTCTTCTGAAGTAAGAGAACAAGATATTGATGGAGCTGAAAGACACGAAAACCCATAAAAGTCAAGTGAACCATAATTGATAGATGTCATACAACCCCCCCTTGTTCCTAATGAAAGTCCAATAATCAACAAAAACACATGCTTTTTCTAGGCTGTTCTTTCAAGTATGAGTTTTTCAAGTCTGTATTTATTGATTTACTGTGAAGCTGGATTTGACAAGGCCAAAAACATTAAAGCAACAAACTAAAAACAACCCCTTTTGGGGCTGCAGAAATTACCCTCACCGGAGTTGACCTACAAGGAAAACTACCTGCAGACGGTCATCCCAGGGTCCTCCGTGAGCATCCCAGAGTCCTCCATGAGCCTTTCAGAGGTCCCCAGGAACCTCTGCAGAGCCTTCTTTGTTCCTCAGCTCCATGTCCCTTCTTCTGCTCCCTGAGCTCATCTGTGAACCATCGCATGCTGTACAGGTCCCTTGGGGAGCCCTTGGTGCTGCCCCAGGCCTCTCCACATGCCTTTGGAGGTGTCTCAGAAACCTTCATGGGTGGTTTGTAGTAGAACCCTGGGTGTTCCTCTGGGTGCCCTCAGATCCCATTGTGCACCTCTGGACCAGGCAAGGACTGGAAGTGCTTCTCAGATCCCGACCTCAGCTCTTGACCTCTCAGTACTCCTCAGCCCAAACCATGTTATTCCCTTTGCTTTGCTTTCTCTCAGTTATTTTCAGGGAGAATTTGCCTGGAGAAGCAGGTACCCCACTGAACCCCACTTTTCGGCACAAACAAGGTGCTGGCTGCTGACTTTGGTCTCTGGATGCCAGGTGCACCCAAGCCCATCGGCACTGGTGGTGGGCTGAAACTTGCTCCTTAATTCAGTCCCAGGTTTCACCATGTCCTTGCCCAGTGGTTAAAGCAGCAGCTGCACTGTCCCTCTGGGGGAATTTGGGTTTCAGGGACTGCAGAGTTGCAGGTTGATGCCTGAGCTTTTGCTGCCAGCAGTTGTTTCAGCTCAAACCACTGGATGGGGTAGAAATGCTGCAGGGCATTTTTGTCCCCACACCACTCACTTAGGCCAAGGGGCATGGTTGGTTAGGGTTTGCCCGTTGTGCACGGTTGTAGTGAAATAGAATCTCTGAGTGACTTTTAAGAGTTTAAAGTTTTAAAGGTGACTTTAAGAAACTCTTGAAGTCTGCTAGAGACTACTATATTTGGAAAGATGACTTTTGGAAATGCCGAAGTAGGCTGGAGACTAAGAAAGATGGCTTTCAGAAATCCCAGAATCACAGAATGGTTGAAGTTGGAAGGGACATCTGGAGATCATCTAGTCCAAGCCCCCTGTTCCAGCAGGGTCACCTACATCCAGGCTGGTTTTGAGTATCTCCAGAGATGTGCCTATGTCTGCTGGGGACTAAGTCTTAAAGTTGACTTCAGGAAAATCCTTAAGTTTGCTAGACACTTCAAGGAATACATCAAGTTGGCTTTAGGAAAGTCTTGAATATGAGTTAGGAAGGTCTGCATGAGACTCCAAAGGTAGTCTTAAAGTCAACTTTAAGAACACTATATATTTATACACATTTATACATATTTATAGGTAACACACACAAAACGTACAAAGAAGTCTCTGCCTTTCCAGGGACAGCCTGTGGCCTGATGCCTTTCCTCAACTATCCTCTCTGTACTTGTTGGGCATTTTGGTGATCCCTATGCAGATATGCTGCCTGTAACACCACCCCAGCAGTGCTTTAACTAATTTAGCACCACATCTTGGATGTTAACCCTCAAAACTGTTAACAAAGGACAAAGTTTTCGCACAGAACAACACAGCAGCAAAAATATAGTGAAAAAGCCAAAAGGTTGATGAGCCCAGCTCTCAGGTATGCAAAAGGTTTTAAAAGTCTCTGGCAGAGGAAAAAAAAGAACTGTTAATCCAAGTGTTGATAAGAGCACATCATCCATAAACATTGTCAAAATCTCTTCCTTATAAGAAAATCTACCCAAACCACTCGTTCCTGCCCTACCAATCAGGAAGATTTAGAAATACATCCAGAAAAAAGGCAGGCTTGTACATCTGCTACATAGGTAAAAGAAAAAAAACACAGAGTGGAGTAAAATAAAGTGCTTAAAGCAAAAAAAAATGTTAAAAGAAGAGCTTGTGCTTATTGTATTTTTGTTTTTACTACATTATTGCAATTAGTTAAAATTGCAAGCATTTACCAGTTTATAGTCACAGAGCCCCCATTTCAGGAAATCTCTTAAGCATCCATTGAAGTCCCGTCCACTTCCATACATCTCAAACATGCCTAAGTCTTCCTTTCAGAAAAACATGAGCATTAGCTTAAGATAGTGAAAAGAATAAGATAGATAGAAATATAGAAAATTTTAAGATAGAAAAAGAATAAGGGGAAACATTTGTGCCTCTTCCACATGGATTGCCAAGAGGAAGACACAAGGCAGAGAACGGATCAGCCAGTGCCCAGAGACACCAATGACAAGGAAGGTCAATTCTTTAAATCCAGTTTACATTAATGAACACTTCATTAACATTACGGTGACTCCAAATGCAGTCTTTAATATCCAAATGCTCACAAGATAAAAACTGCATTAGCAATATTCTTTTAGCTGGCAGTGATGCGACGTTACCCTTTATAACCCAGAAACTGCCCAGTGACACCAGCACAAACCCTGACACAGCAGCAACAAAGAGCAGGAAATTCAATTTAAAGCAAATTCACTGTAGAAATGAGGCATATCCTATTAACAGACACAAAGAAATTGGCTGCTTGAGAACTTTTACAGCACATGGTGTTATTTTATTTTTTTAGAGATGCACCATGCATGAACATGGTGGTTATTGTTATTATTTTCTTCAGCCAGGCACTAAACCTAACTAAAAAGTTGGTGACTTTCCGATAGGTGAAGAATAGCAAAAACTGATACTATCTTCGGTTTGACTTTGGGCAAGATCTGGAGGAAGATGCTGGCACCATCTGGGCTATGCAGTGATTTAATCTCTGTACAGAGACCTGTGCTTCATTTTCCCCGAGTCCTCTCTCCTGGTGGACCAGACGCAGCATCAGATGAGAGAAGCACGTAGCATTTAGCACGTGATGTCCAGGCACATGTATAGAGCTATTGTATTTACATTTCCCTGTATATACATCTTATTCTTTAAATGCATAGATCCAACCCTGACAGGTGATGTTTGTTTATATCAGATTCTGGAAAATCCACTCTCCTGCCAAGGCAGCATCTTTGACCAGGGTGGCAGGGACCTGGGAGTGTCGGATGTGCCCACCAAAACCCAACACGGGCACACAAACACCTCCCCAGGAAACCACAAAAAGATGGAGGTCAACGTGGTGTGGATGCGTATTTGTGCCCAAGCTGTACTGTCGCTATTTTAGAATAGCAGCAAATAATAGAAGATTCAAACAATTTCTGCTGAAATAATAATAATAAAAAAACATATTCTTAGAAAAGTGCAAGAAATTATCTTAAGGAAAAGTGACCACATTTGGCCAGTGCTGCTCTGAAGGAGGGCAACTGCCTAAAAGCCACAACAATCCTTATTTAGGAAGTCTTTACAAAAACTGGCACCTCTTCAAGGCTTGCAGAGTAATTCCTGAGGATGGTGCCTCCATCAAATACACGGGCAGTGTTGGTATCCATCCACTGGCGCCCTTCTCCGGGCAGGTAGATATCTCGCCACGTTTGCCCTTTCTCTGTTATTGGGGCCACCAAGACCTGTGGTGAAAAAGAGAAAAAGAAAAAATAATTTTGCAGATGGAGGGTTAGCTGGGTCATTGCAATGGCCTTCATTGGACTGTCCTTGAGAGTCTGTCCAACCTGTATTTTGTGAGAAAAAGCACCTCTGGAGTCCATCTAATACATATTTTGCAAGAAAAACCTCCAGGATCCACCCAGCTCATATTTTTTAAAAGACCCAAACTGAAAAAAAACAAAAAAACACCACATCAGAAATAGGGTGTTTGCTCAAAACAAAGCTCCTGCTTCCAGGTTGAGCAGGACAGGATGGATGCAGGGAGGCTGCAAGTGGGCTCAGGCTCACATGAAGCAGCTTTTGAAGAGGTTTTATGGAGCTGTGGTGGGAATTGGTGGTACAGAGTCAGGGGAGAGACAACCCCATGCCACGTAGATTTGTGACCGAGACATGAATTTCTCTTTTCATCCTGTCACCCATTGCTTGGAGGAATCTGGTTTGAACAAACCCTTCATTGTGAGTTAATCAATGAAGTCAAACATTACCTGGCAGCGAGCCAAGCAGAAACTTGTATTTTAATTAGAAATGATCACACTACGGGATCTACTGCTTTAGATGTGGGCTGCCATAAAGGTGGGCTTCAAAAGCCCTCTGCCCAGGGCTCCTCTCCAGGAGACCTGGTCTGGATCCAGGTTAGATAAACTCTAGGAACAACTTGTGCTCAATACACATAACACAAGTTATTGATTCTCAAGCAACACGTTCACTTTTGAGTCATCATTCTGTGGACTCGAGGCTCCTTTAGAGATGCAAGAGATGTAGCTGCTCAGCACCCTCAAATGCTCGTGAAAATCCTGGCTGATGGCCTTGGTACATGGGTAATTGCATAAAAAGCATTTAAAAAAAAAAAAAGTAAAAACATTTAAAAATGTCCTTTTGTGTCACAAATCAGTGAGTCCCATTTGGAGATGTGGCATAAGGAGAAACGTGTTCTGCTTGCTCCTCTCCAGTGGCTTAGTCAGGGTAATATAGTCCCCGATGAACTTTACAGATTTTTTTTTTCTTCGAATTATGGGAAAGACTGTTCCATTGCTGGAGTTCTCTACATAGGAAGAAGGGGTTACTGAGGGCTTTTTCACCCTTTATTGAAAGAGAAAAAAAAAAAGGCAAAAAAACCCACAAAACAACAACAACAAAAAAAACAGTTATCAGTATTCTGAGTATATTTATACTTGATAAATTATTTCAATTCAGAAACTGAAAGAGGTTTCAGAGCCCTAAATTAAGCCTTTTTCAAGGAAAGCACAGGCTTTCTGAAAAGGAAAAATGAACAAAAAAAAAAAAAGGAAAAAAAATCAACCACTTTGCCTTAAATTTAAAGCTGCTTAGACATGGAGGCTTTGATTTGCATTTGTGCTGTACTGAATGCACATGGTGAAGAGAGAGAGGATGAAAGGATAAAAATAAAACTCCAGGAAAGCCAGTAAAGGAAAAAATAAAGGATAAAAAGCAGAAATAGTGTAGGAAATTTATGCATCATTCATTCTTAAATCCACTTTTTGAGGTCTCGGTCAATCCCTGCACTCTACATCAATGCTCCTTGGGCAGCATTATCCAAAAGGAGGCAATGTGGTGTTTGGTTCCCTTTAGAGGACACTTTTGGACCCTGGTGGCCTTTATAGATGTGTTTGGAGCATGACCTGGCTTCCCAGCTTCTTGCAGCATCCAATTTTGCCAGGCAGACAGCACTGATGGGAAGTGATGCTGCATGTGCTGATAATTTTTTGCTGACCGAGTGCCACTTGTCTCTTTGCCATTACATTTCAACATGCCGTGCTGGAAGCATTCAACAGGTTGTAAGTGTGTTGCCAAGACATGTGGACTACAGAGATCTGGCCATAATAAATGTACAAATCCACCTGAAAAAAAACCACAAGTGGATTTCAAAGCAGGGCTATCCTCACAGCCCAGAGTTACTCCCCAAAAAGGCGTGGGGGACAGCTCAGACACCAAAAGGTGGTGGTGGTAGCACAAAGTCATGTTCGTGAGCACCCTGCAGCGGATGCTTACATCCAGAGCAATGTTCAAAATGTTTATCCCAGCATCCTAATGCTTAGCCTTGCCTCAAACCACGCCAGGAGAGAACCACTTTATGTATCTTCCAGTAATTAGTTATTAGCGGCACTCCAAATGACACCAGGCAGGCTTTGGAGCACATTTCTATTCTTCCAGTTTCCCAAGTCATCCTGAAAGTCAAAACATCCCCATCTGGATTCTTCCCCTGCCAGCTCAGGCTCCTTTTGAAGTGAAATCAGACAAGATTTTGCTGGCCTCACACGACACTTTATCAGAAGTGCTTGGCCCTGCAATACTGATGGAGCAGACCTGATGTTTTACCGTATTTCGGGAGCTCTCAGCCAAACCATAGTTTCACATCTCCAGGGAGAGATGATTTTGCAGTATTTTACTGGAAATCTCACCCTGCTAACACAGACCAGGCCATTTTGATTACATCAGGGATTCTTCAGTTTGAGTGATTTTGGGGGAAGGAGCTAAGCTTTAGCTTGCTTGCAGTTATAACCTGGATATGCACCCTACAGGGCATCAGGACAGAAGTGTCTCTTCTCCTGCACAATGCCACTCAAATTCATTTGTGCTAAGGATTTATATGTTTTAAAACATCCTACCTGATTTTTTGATTTTTACTTTAAAGAGAATCAGGAAGATATTTTAGCAATTTCCTGCAGTGAGGGAAAGTTTCCTTAAAAAAAATAAAAATCCACAAAACAACCTATACAATGAACCTGAAGAATCTGTGGTAAGAAACTCAAGCTTGGAAATCCTATATCACAGTATCTGCCAGAGGTTGCAAGCAGGACCTGAGAAGATAACTCTGCAACGCAAGCTGCCCTGATGTTAAAACTACAAACTCCCTGCTAATGAACTTTGCTTTTGAGTTTTGGATATTTTTTAGGTAGACTGTGTCCCTCCTTGGCCGCATCCCTATGCAAAGGCAGCACAAAGCGTTGCTGCAATTCACAGAGGATTGTGCTCCCCCCCCCCATATTACCCTTTGGGGGAATTGTTTCCACATTCCCCACCTCATCTCCAATGAGAAATTCATCCTCGATGGTGAAAGCGGTTGGGTCCGTTGGGCTGAGCCACCACGCCGGGCGGAAGATGGGGTACCCCAAACGCAGCCACTCCTCGCTGTATTTTATGATGAGTGGCACCACCAGGTCCCGGTGCCTCTGTATGCACTGCCGGGTAAGGTTCAGGACCTGCATGAGAGACACATGGCAAGCCCTTCACCCAAAAAATTAGGAAAAACAGTACATGCATTTCCTTAGGCAGAGAAATTGCTGAACTGCAAGATCCTGATGGCAGCCAAAGATGGTTGATATGATGGATTTTTACCCATTTCGATATAAAAGCTGAGGACATCAGCTGGTGGGCAATATCCTCCAGGGTGTTGATGTCCTTAACCAAAGCAAACAACTCTTTTGCTGCTAGTAAAGAGATATGACGGCATTCCCCACATCCTCCCTCGTGATTTTTTAAGGAATTGCCTTCTTCCTTTAATGCCCTAAAGGAGACATCCCCAGGAAAATGCTTTCAACCATTGAAATAGGTCTTTATGGCAAATCTACAGGCTTCACTCTGGTATAATATAAACTATTTGATCAAACTATAATTAAGCAATTCCATCAGCAAAAGGGAAGGAGGGGCACATGTGACGATCACTGTCATACACAGAGGCGCTGTAGGTACCAACCATGCCATTGCGCATAGCCCAAGCACAAAGCTGCATCAACTCACAAGCATTTTGTAGCAAAAGTAACGTTGAGAGTGGGCAGCAATCAGGTTGCTGGAAACTTTTAATGGCTTTGGGAGGGTGGTTATCCCTTAAAGGATGGATGTGCCCTCCTCCGCAGGACAGGGGGTTACGTACCCAGGTGTCGCAGCAGAGCCAGGGCGGGGTGCTGAAGACCATCACGGGGAGGAAGGTCACGATCTGCAGCCACCTCACATACAGCTCCTGGTCCCCCGGGGCATCACCAGCCAGGCTGCCTCCTGCCAGGGACAAGGAGCAGAGAAAAGCCTCTTGGGGACATCCCATCACAGGATGGCTCAAAGCCATCTGGTCTTGATGCAAGCAGGACACACAACCCCACTGCAAGAGAAGCTGGATCCCCACCCACGTGTTTTTAATTCCTTTGTCCCCCATCAAACATCCTAAGATAGCTAGAGATGGATGTCTGATGAGGCTCATGCTGGGGATGAGCTGCCAGGAGACAGTTTCTAAATTTTAGCAGAACATCATAAAAAGGGATTTCTCCTCCTGCAAAGGAAAGTGTTGGGAAAATAATGGATTTTCCTGCCACTTTGATGTGCGGAGTGGAAGCATCATGGAAAAATACTCGAGTCTCTCAAGGCTGTCACAATATGATATTCAAGGGGAAAAGCAGACGGTACGATATTGCACCCAGATCCTGTGCTAGGATTAAATTGGGATCACTAAAGCGTAGGTGATGCCATTATATCCAAGCAAAGGATGCTAGTCAGGTAAGACTTGATAGGATCACCTAGATGAATGAGACAGGTAGAGGGGAGACAGTAAGAAACCCTAAAAATTTGCTTCACCAGAACACAGCCAGTACCAACAGGGAAGGGCAGGTTGGAAAAGTCCAAGAGTCCTCAGAAAGAGACGGTGCTGTTCGTACCCCATGAAACAAGCCCAAAGACATCCCTTGCAGGGATGGAGCCCTGCTCTCTCATCCTTTGTCCCATTGACAAAAGCCAACAGACTCAACATCTCCTCAGGGCAGCAGTGACATGCCATGATTGCCCAAGCGTTGTTTTCTAAGGAAAACCAGCTAAAAATAGCAGACAAATTAATAATTGCTCAACACCACTTTTTTTTTTTTTTTCAGGGCTGTTTGCAGCTCTGCTGGCTCTGATCATCTCCATGTGCAGCCTCTGTGATGACTCGTGTGCTTGTGGCAAGGTTCAAACAAATAACATGGCCACCTCCAAGAAGAGAGGCGAAATGAGCCGCTCATCAGCCCTCATTACATGAGTGTTTCTCAACTTTTATTTTTCCTGTTGTTGTTGAAGGATGTCTCATGCCATCATACTCCGGAGCAGAAATACAAACTTTGACCGTGGCTGCTGGCATTTTAGGAATATTTATGTCCCCATCTGAGAGCCCAGGCAAGCTGTTTGCCAGTGACTGGCTCCCTCCTTGCTTTTGTCAGACTTTTAGTCCAAGAAAAGCTTCAAGAGGCAGCGGGCTGCCCTCCGCACGTGGTTAAGGAGCTCCACAAAGGGGATCCCCAGAGAGCTGGCTGCCTGTTAAGATTTACAACGTGGCTTTTTGTTTTCAGTTCCTCGGTCGATTCCCCTAGTAACCCTCAATCCAATCAAAACCAGATCCTGGGAACAAAACGCTTGAAGCCTCCCTATAGCACCCTAAAGCCTGTGCTCCTCTTGCCTGGAAAAGTGCTGGAAAACAAAACAAAACAAAACAAACAAACAAACCAGAAAAGACAGCAACAGGTAGCAAAGAAGGAAAGAAGTCCTCACCCACTGCGTCGGGGATGAAGAAGTTGTAGCCCAGCAGGCTGTAGTGCAGCGCAGAGGGGATAACCCCCTTCAGGCCCGCGTGGCTCCAGTCTGAGCGCCGTGGGCTCATCTGGACAAAGAGCGGTAGATGACTAGATCTGCAGGGAAACAAGCACAAAACTGGTGTTTTTAGAAGGATCGGAGTGGAGATGTTAAGATTTCCGGCTGTCTTGGCAGTCGCTGTGGTCAGATGTGGGTTCCTCGGCCACTGGGGACCTCCGTGGAAGGGAGGTCAGTGCTCCCCACTGAGACTCCCACCCACTGAGCTTGCCCTGTCTCATTTGGCCACCCCAGTCCATCTCCTTCCTCTGGAACCTTTCCCCAAATCCCCAGATTTAAAGATTTCCTTCTCCTGGCTTGACCCATGAGGTCCATTTTTGGTGGCCCACCTCGCAGCCATGGGCTGTAAGCTTTCTCTTCCTACTCTACATGTAGCTACGCCAGTCGTGATGGGAAAACACTCCCCAAAAACATCCCCGAGACATCAACCAAGGTATCCCAACAGCACCCTCAGCCTTGGCCCATGTGGGGCCCCAAATCCAAGGCATGAACCCCACTGAGATACATCCTACAGGGAGGATTTCTCTTCTTGGCTTTCACTCATGCTCATCTGTTTTGCATTGAGCGGCTGTCATTTCTGACCGCTTTTGTCCATCTGCCATAGGAAAACATTATTTTCCTCATTTTTTTTCCTCAAATTTTTTATTATTATTTTATTATTTTTTTCCAATAGCATTTCTATGCCTAGGGTTTCCTTGGAGGTGTGGTGGGTCATGACCCTGAGCAGCCCAGTATTGGAAGCAACCCCCTGCCACTGCATTTCTGGCAGCCAAAAAGGGTCAAGTCCAAACCTTCATGACAAGCCTTGGCTTAAAAATGGTCTGGAGCTCGTCTAGCCAGGAAGAGTTTAGCCCTGAGTCCATCCACTCCCACAGCTTGGATTCTTCGTTGACCTCACCCCCATTTGCTGACTCCCCAAAAGTCTCCGCTTTCATCTTAGGAGAAAATAAGGCTGACACGAGGGTTTATGAAACACTTCTGGTATGAAAACTGCCCACCAGGAAAGGTACAGTTCCCAGATGGGCTAAAAATGCTTAGAGAAGAGGCTCTTTGCACCACTGAGCCACAGATGGTTGAGCAGGAGCCATCCACATCCCCAGCAGCTGCTGGCCTGTCAGTGCCGGCAAGTGAAACCCCGCTTTCTCTTTGAAATTAACTAGCTTGAAGTTGCTTTCTCATGCAATTCACCATCAATTCCTGGCACAAAACATGGAATTAGCCATTTCCTATTAGCCTTCCTTTCCATTTTGCAGAAAGTCTTTTGCAAAATTAGCCTTCCCATCTGATAACCATCACAATAGTGGGGGGAAAAAAAAAGTCTCAAGGCATAATTTCAATTATTAATAAGTTAACCCTGCTATGGGCTATGCAAGCATGAAAAGTCAGAAATTTTGCAGCCATTTGGCACCATAAGCCACTGCCAACATGGGGATTTGGTCATAACTGCAGGGCTCACCTCCATCCTGCAGGAGAGGCAGCAACCTGAAGCGTGAATGCCCACAAACCATGAGGTGCATTTGTATTGCATCTGGCGTTAATACAGTTAAACATTATTTCATTTCAGCATTTTTATGCTCTAGAACATTAAAAGAAAAACATGCCAGAAGAGGAGACACGAGAGCAGCCTCTCCACACGCATGCAGCATCCCGAGGGCACATCTAAAGCATCATCCCGAGCATCTTCTCACCGTGACCCACCTGGCGCCAGCGCTGATGACCGTGGCGTTCCCCAGCGTGGCCAGCGCTGCTGCCAGCGCCCCCGCGTATCGGTCACCGGCCAGCTCAGCAGGAGGGGACATGGCTTGCTCCAGGAAGGCATTGCCCTCGGCACCCTCAAAGACCACGTATGCGGCCCCCAGTGCCTGCCGCAGGGCCCGGGCGCGGGCCAGGTACCAGCTCAGCGCCGCCTCGCTGGTGACGTTCAGGCGGGCGCAGAGCCGTCCCTTCCACGTGGTCAGCAGCGGGACCTGCAGCAAAGGGTGGAAAACGTGGGTCAGACCCTTAAAATATCCTGCCGACCCCCTAGACTGGAGGGTGGATGGCGCCGCAGTTTGCAATGCGTAAAGGCGAAAACACTCTGCTCCCCAAAACCCCCAGTGGGTGGCAAACTGGCGGATCATCAAATGACTATAAAAAAAAAAGGGGGAGGAGGGAAACATAAAGCATTGAGCTACTTTCTGCATGCTGGTGACTTTTTGAAATGTCTTTCAGCAGTGGAAATTCAAAAGCTGCTTCTTTGCAAAGCAGGGGGAAAGCTGCTCCTCTACACTTTGCCCTGCAGCCGCGGGGTTTGCCCCAAGCATGGGACGGGGCTGTCCTGAGCTGAGGGTGGGGAGTATTTATTCAGCTTTAATTTCACAAACAGGGTTAACATGCAGGTGGGGGGCCATGTCCCGTACCAAGCAGCCCCCGAAGCGGGGCTGCAGGCTCAGCCAGTAGCCGGCCTCGTTGTCCCTCAGCGAGCGCAGGAAGAGTGGGGAGGCGATGCTGGTGTAGGGGGACAGCGTGATGGAGAGCCGCAGGGGGTCGATCAGTGCGGGGTCCCAGGCACGGGCCGAACTGCGCCTCCTCCTCTGCTCCATGGACATGTATTCCTGTGAGGAAGGAAAGTGGAAAAATGTGTTTAACGGGAGTGGCAAAGCCTCTGAGCTCAGTGTCAGCAGATCCACGGGTAACACCCCAAAAGAAGCGTCCTGTCCCAGGGAAGGGATGCTCACGGTGCACCAATAAACTCCCCACCCCACAAAACAGGTGCATTTGCACTTTCAAGAGATCTAATTAACCCACGTTTTAGAGGGGTTTAAGGGTGCTCTTGGATTGCATTTTGAGCACCGGGGCTGGCAGGAGGGGACATACCGCGGCGGCGAGAGTGGCAGTGCTGCGCTCCCCCAGGGCCAGGACCCCCTCCTGAAGCCGGTGCCGCTTCAGTCTCCTGGCGAATGACCTCAAACCTCGCTTAATTTTGGCAGCTGAGCCCACCGGGCCATAATACTGCCAGATGGGAGACCTGTGTGATGGAGAAAATGGGGAGTGGGGTTGCACCTCGCTCTGACACAAGACACTCAGCACAAAAGGATGGAGACGGGCAAGCAAAAAGCATTGCTGCCCTACCAATGGCAGCAGGTGAGATAAAGCAGCAAGATAGATTTTTATTTTTATTTTTTTTCTAATTAGGGCTTGGAAAGCAATCTGGCACCAGGGATGGAGGGAGCAGCTTACCCCAGGAGGGCCGTGTCCGGCAGCACCCGTGCTGGCCCCACCAGCTGGGTGCCCACGTGCCGGTGTGCGGTGGCCACGTCGGAGCTGATGCAGAGGAGGTAGTGCAGGGGGCCCCCAGCGCCACCCAGGCAGAAATGCCGGTTGCTCTCCAGCGACAGGACGAAGGGCACGTCAGGTGCCACCATTACTGTCACTCCTTTGGGGTGAAAAGAAGGGAAAAAGCAAATGGCCGGCTCCTGATGCCTCCATGTCCTCGTGCTAGTGGCCACGAGGACGTGCAGGCAGAGTCCAGCCGCTCCCTGGATTTTTTTCCACTCCCTGGAAAGAAAAATTCCCCTGGATTGCCCCGGCCATGCAAGAATAACCAGCTCTTCACTTCCACTACTCCTTTTTAGCCTCCAGCCCTTAAAAGCCCTTCTGATTTGCACCATTTCTTGCCTTTTGCTCTGTATTCAGCTCAGGCAGCAGCTTCAGCTTCTTTCCAAAAACATAGCCTCAGGGGATTCTCAGGACAATTGATGATTTGGGGGGGAATATCTGGAGTTTGGCATGCTGGGAAATAATCCAAATATCCACCCAAGAGTGGCAATCAATGGCAGTTTGATTCATTCCAGCATCCCACAGCAGTACTGGGGACCTGCGAGCTCAGTGCAAAGCCACCCAAGAGGAACTTACACACGTGACAGACAGGTGTGTAAAATCCTGCTCGAGTTTGGGATGTGATTGACAAAATTATTCTGGACTACGCCACCCCTCAGCTTCCTACTTCTAGGCTGGAAATTTGGATACCAAAGGTTTTGCATGCTTTATACGGTGCCAGCCAGGGGAACAGGCAGTGAGGGAGCTGTGCCCATCCTGCTCCGTCTCACCGGGCTAGAAGGGGGAGATGAATTTGCCCAGAAAATGCATGCCAAGAGCAAAGGATTTCCCTGAGGTAACCTGGGTAAAACCCCATTTTCCAGAGAGGAAGGCACTGAGTTGTAAATGCAGCCTAGGTTCAACACCCTGCCTTTTCCCACAGAGATAGGGCGGTTCGGGATCCATCCCTCATCTACTCATGCCAGTTGTTATCCCATTTATAAAATACTTTAATCTCCAAGCTATCTACCCTCCTCTTCAATTGCCTTGTAGATGAGGGGAGGGATAGGGAGAGGCAGTGATTAAAGCCACAGGAGATTGGGAAAAATGGGAAAGGAGGCGGATACCTGTCGATCCTAAGAAGTATCTTTCTAGCACAGGGCCATATCCAGTGGGGTTTTTGCCAAAATCTCCGCTGACAAAGGGCTGTGCTGGGCTGTCAGCACTGTTGAATGGCCAGCGCTGGGCACGGATGCTCGCCCCTCCGTACCAGGAGATATTGGCCATGGAGAAGCAATCCTGCAGCAGAGAGAGAAAAATATCTCAGGCTAGGGACAAATACATGAACGTGTTGAATTGTAAGATGCAAACCCCTGCCTGCTATTGCAGCATTGGCACAGCATCTTCTTCCAGGAAGAAAAATCCCTGAACCCTGAGATTTAGGGGTTTTCTGCACAAAGCTGTGGGTGCTTGTTTTTTTTTTTTGGCTTTCTGCATCTGACCTGCTAGAAGATATTTGGCTTTAAGCTTTTCCTCCACAAGAAAAAGAGCTGGGCTTTTAGGTATGAAAAAAAATGCTGAAATTCTGTATGAATACTTTTTTGCAACCTGCAGGTTGATTAGTTATTGAATAGTGTGAGAGCAGGAAGAGAAAAGAAATTACAAAACAAAAATCAAGAGCGCAAGTTATGCATTTCATTTACTTTGAAGACGACGAAAGTTTTAACTTGCTCATTTAAAGCCAAAGGTAGTGGGGTTTTCCTCCTTTCCCTGGTTGCCCAGGGCCCCGTCCAACCTGCCTTTAACACCTCCAGGGATGGGGCATCCACAGCTTCCCTGGGCAGCCTGTGCCAGTGCCTCACCACCTTCTGAGTGAAGAATTTCCTCCTAACCTCTAATATAAATCTCCTCTCTTTTAGTTTAAGACCATTCCCCCTTGTCCTGTCATTATCTGACTGAGCAAAATGTTGCTCTCGATCTTTTCTATAAGCTCCCTTTAAGTATTGAAAAGCTGCAATGAGGTCACTCCGGAGCCCTCTCTTCTCCAGGCTGAAGATCCCCAGCTCTCTCAGCCTTTCTCCATAGGAGAGGTGCTCCAGCCCCCTGAGCATCTTTGTGGCCAGAGCAGAGGGGGACAATCCCCTCCCTGCCCTGCTGCCACCCCTCTGGTGATGCAGCCCAGGATGCAGGTGGCTGCCTGGGCTGCAGGCACGCGCTGCTGGGTCCTGCCGAGCTTTTTGTCCACCAGAACCCCCAGGGCCTTCTCTGCAGGGCTGCTCTCAGTGAGGTCTTCTCCCAGCCTGTGCTCCTGCCTGGGATTGCCCCGACCCAGGTGCAGCACCTTGCACTTGGACTTGCTGAACCTCGTTAGGCTCACAGGGGCCCGATTCTCAAGCTTATAGAGGGAGGGAAGGAAAACTTCCCCCACATTTGCTGTTGTGTGCTGCCCGGTGCTCCAAAGCCCCTGAGGGTTTCCCTTCTCCGCCAGAGCAGGGGATCAGCAGGACTTAGCCTCCCGCGTGACTCCGCGTGCGGGGACGGGCCCCCCCGAAACACGGAGGGGTTTGGGCTGAGCAGAGATGGCCCCCACGCCCGACCTGGCCCTGGTGCCGCTTCCCACCCCACCACCGAGGATGCTCCCAGAGCTTGCTCCTGCTGCGGGGGCAGAGAGAGGTTAAAGTCTCGACAAGGGGCAGGGAGGGGAGATGTAAATTATTAAAGTGGAAACGCTGGAGGCCCAGAATAGCTGCACGGGTGTCAGCTGAAGCAGTTACACCAGCTGGGAGAGGGGGGGGAAAAAAAAAAAAAAAAAAAAGCTGTTCTTAACACTTAACTTTCCCCACATCATATTTTCCAATAGTTGTTTGTTATTATTTTTTTATTTTTTAGTGGGGGAAGAAAATCTATTCTTGCTCATCCCCTCGAGACCTCCCATACGAACACAAGCTGATGTTAGCACAGGACAATTGGTTGTGCTCAGGCACCCTCCGCCAGCATGAAATAAGGCCATTTAGCGCCGAAGAGGAAAAAATATGCGAACGAAAACTCTCCATAAATTGTCATCCCAGCAGGAGCACGGGCGTTGTGAGATGCCGCATTGTTCCTGGGGTTGGCAGGGACCTTCCCGAGCTTTCCCCGTGTCCCCCCGCGCCACTTCTCACTCCAGCAGTTATTTATTTGGTCTCCATACAAACACAGCACTGGGAGGAGGCGGTGGCAGCCTCTTTGGTATTTTGGGTGCTCGGCATCGGGGCACGAGGCTTCTGGAGGGGGATTTTTCCCACCCGGCACTCTCCAGCCATGGGGTGCTTTGCAAGATCGGGGGTGACCCCCTAATAAACCGCGCTGGGGAAATATTACATTTGGGCCAAATCCTTGATGTTTGGGCTAGTTTGGTGAAGAAAGAGGGCACGGAGCAGGGGATCCCCGGTACCTTCAGCATCACGTCGGGGCGCAGCGGGGTCCAGCGGACGCCATAGCACTCAGTGCCGGGGGCCGGCGGGGGCTCGAGGGAGAGCCGGAGCTCGGCCGCCTCCTCCCATGCGTAGCAGAACTGGCCTCTGTCCTGCCAGCACCGGTCCCGTGGCGGGGGTGGCTCGGCCGCGGGCACGCCACCCACAGCGATCACGGCCACTGGCTGCCCCTCGGGCAGTGCCCGTAGGAGCAGGGCACCCCGACGGCGCTCCCACAGCACCCCTCCCGCCCGGCCCCGCAGCACCCACTCCTCCGGTGACTGCTCCAGCGCCTGCCAGGAGATGATGCCGATGGTCATGGTGAAGAAGACGGCCACGCCGAGGCAGCCCAAGGCACCTTTCCAGGGCTCCGTCATCTCCCTCAAGCCCGAGGTCCAGGCGGCGTCGGGGATTCGGCCGGCGGGGCGAGCGATGGGCATGGTGCGAGGGATGCTGCGGCTCCTCTTCCTCTCCCTTGTAAGAAGGAAAATCCTCTCGGATGGCTCCGAAAGAATGCGAAGAGTTAAAATTAAGCTGCAAGGCTTCGCAGTGACCCCGAAGGTAAGAGGAATCCCTCCCGCAGCCTTCCAGTGCTCTGCAGCGCCGAAATTCAGCAGCCGGAGGGGAGGGGGACGGGGCTCCGCAGGGCTCGGGGTTCTGCCTTGCCACGCAGCTCCCCTTGTCTCACAAAGTTGCTGTAAATATCCAGGGGGTGCTGAAAAAATATTGCAGGGGTGCTTGGAGCCGGGGGGGAGGACTGGAAAAGTGACCCCGTAACAGGACACCGGTTTTCCATTCTCCTTCCCCCTTCTCTAGAAAAGTATTTGGTTAATGCACAGCCCAAGGGGGCACGGTCTGGGTGTGCTGGCTGAGCCCTTGCTCAGGGACCGGCACCCGATGGTCAAAGTGGGCATGGGGACACCAGCAGTGACAACCCGGTGGGGTGGCACCAGCTTGTCCCCATCGTCTGCCTCTCCCGTCTGTTACACTCTGTTTTGGGGCCAATAATGCAGATTTTGGTGCTGCTGTCCCCATCAGGGGACCACATGCTGCCTCCCCTGGCTCTGCACACCCACCCTCTGCAACCCCCTGCCAAACCCCCCACGGGAAAGCACGGGTTTTTATTTTACCTAATGGCAGGTTAAAGGATGCTCCAGCGGTACCCAGAGGCAACCGTCTCTGACCGAGTGCTTCACCCGGACATTTCTCTGTGGTTCTGTAGGGTTTGCTCCTCTTTCCTGAGGGGGTATTTTCCTCCCAGCCCTGCAGCCACGTCAGAGACCTTTATAGCCCTGGCAACTTGATCCAAGCAAAGCCAGCATGTTATCTAAGACGAGATGTCGCTCTGCTTCCCACCCTGGGCCCCTGCAGGTTTTTTACATTAGAAACGGAGCTAGGAAAGTTTTGCAAGTATTTTCAACAAGCATTTACTTATACAGGAGTAACTTTTTTTTCCCCTCTTTTTTCTTTTTAAGCAGTTATTGAGGTGGCTCTGGATGAGCCCTTAGTACACACCTGCGAATCCATGCGTACATGAACCATGCCAGTGCTAAGGCTGCTCATTCTGCTGATTCAGGTTTTACTGTTACTATTATTATTATTAGGGTTTTCTCCCCGTTTCTTGTGCTAAATAAAGTGCTTGGCATCCCCCTAGGTGCTCTCAGGTCTCCCAGGAAAAAAAGAAAAGCCACCAAAAACCCAACACCAAGCTCTAGGTCCAAAGACAACAGCACTACTCACCCCAGGAAACGTTGCTCTTACGGAGGGTCTCAAGGTGGCCAAATCCCCTGGGAAAATCCTTCATTGCGACCCAAAAAAAGCCTTTGGAGGTGCATCTCCCAACACGCAGACTCCAAAATTATTTTTGGGCAATACCACTGTGGGAGGTGGGGAAAAATGGGTCGATGACACCAGGATGAGCATCTCCCTGCTGCTGGCTTGGGCTCCTGAGGGTGGAAGGAGGTTCAGATCCAGGATGGGGAGGAAGGATGGAGCGGGGCTCACCTGAAGATCCGAGGCAGCAACGTCCATCCCGACAGGAGTCTGGACCTGCTCTCTCTGGTCCTGAGATTAGGAGGGTGGGAACAAAGCGATGGGTGATGGATGTGGGGCTGGGTATCAAGCACCACGGGAAGAGGGCACAGCTCTGCCAGCTGGAGTTTGTTGGGATTTCTGCAAGGAGATGGGGAGAATTAGGACCTAAAATAAAATAAAATAAAACAAAAATAAAAACAAAAACAAAACAAAAATAAAAATAAAATAAATCAAGGTTATGGACCAAGCTAGTTTAAATAAAGGGAAAAGCATTAAAAAAAGGATGAAATGGTTCTTTTTCCACCAAAGACATTAAGACATTATCACTGGACTTATGCTGCCCCACAAGCTGGAAAAAAGGCAACAAATGGAAGTCAATAAAATCTGACAGCAATTCAGAGCCATTCAGTCACAATCTAAACCAGGGCTGGCTGAATTATTAGGATGGGACTTGTCACTTTTTTTTTTTTTGATTGGTTTTTATAAATCCATCTGCACTAATGAAAGCGCTGTTTGGCTAAAAAAAAATAATACAGAAACAGGACAGAGAAGATAAAAATTATCTTTAGGAAGGGGCCACGAACCCTGATCCTCTTGCCTGTGAATCCCCCAGCCTATAGGATGGGGACACAGTAGGAACCCCAAAATTTCAGAAAATCGTGGCAGGTATCAGCCATTTCCAGCTTCACAGTGCTCAAAGGGCTGGGGGTGACCCATGATGCTGTTGGCAGTGAGACGAGCTCCGGGAAAAGCTCTCTCACATGGCACACGATTAAATCCTGGTAGCTGCAGGACGGCAAACCACTCTAAGAGGGGATTAGAGAAACTCAGGCACAGCGAGCCTGTGGGATGCTGTTAGTGGGATGTATGGTTTTATGAAGCTTTATGTCTCCTCTGTAGAACGAGGTATTTTTCCCCACCTTTCCCAACTTTGTAGATTTTAAAAAGGTTTTACGTTTCCCATTTTGCATCCACAGGGGCTGGCAAGGAGACTGAACACCTGAGGCCATGCCCAGTTCATCATGTTGCTGCTTATTGCTCTCAGCCAAATTTGCACAGGCTTGGAGGTGTATAGTGGTTAAAAAAAAAAAAAAAAGCTTAAATATTGGGAAACCACCAATTTGCTATTTTAATGGGGGGCTTCCCAAAGGCTCCAATTAATGTGAGCCACCTCGAGAGCTTTGACTGACAACCCCTTTAGGGTGGGAACGTGGCTCCTCCAGCTGCCGATGCCCAGGAAAGGGATGGGGTAGGAAATAGATTTAACCCAGCAGCAGCACCAATAAGGACAGCTCAAAAAAAAAAAAAAAAAAAATCAATGCTTTCTGGTGAAAACAAATGGGAAAAAACAAACAAACAAAAAAAAACAACAGGGAATAAGATTTATTCCTACTGATGTTTTGTATTAGTGGCCCATAAGAGAGTGCTTTCTTGCAGTGTGTCCCATAGAAAAGGGTGCTGTATGCAATCTAAAGTCCTATGGTTATGTTTCAGGCTCAGAAACAGAGTGTGAGGAGCTGTGGGGACTTTGCTCATGGGGTAAGGAGCACAGGCTTGTCCTTTGTGAGGACCAGCCCTTACTATCAATATTTTCCTGCAGCTTTAGAGCGCCAGTGATCACAGCCAAAGCTTCCCAGGAGCACGCCCAGTCTATACCGGAGATTTTTATTTTTTGTTTTAAAGAAAAACTATAAAAGTAGATGTGTGGGTTTACCTAGGACAAAAGAGGGGTGGGAGCAGCAGAGCACCTCCAGGACTCGGTGTCTCTCTGTGATTTTCCCTAGGCGAGAGCAGCTGCATGCCCCAGGCTCCAACCACGCTCTCATTGTAGGGATGTATCCTACTGAAATCCTACACCCCAAAACCCACCTGTTTTCCCCCAAAGTTATACATAAGCCAGGAGGCATAGGGATGAGCACAAGGAGGAAAACCTGTACAGTATGTCTGTAGCTATCCTCTTGCCCTCCCCTCACTACCTCTCCCTGGTTTATCTGCTCTCCCTAACCTGGGAGAAATGCTGTAAAACCACAGGCAGGTACTCGTGAGCCAATGCTCTGTGCTGGGTGTTTTCCTTTGGCTTTTCTTCCCCCTTGTAGTTCCCAGCCCTTCCTTTCAGTGCCAGCAAAAGCCTTCGGCTGTGCTGAGCGTCTCCACATCTTGCAGAGGCTTGTGCTCGGCTGGAGAAAGTACTTGGAACTATCAAACAGTTTAAAAGGAGTTAAGGAAACAAAAGAAATAAAGGCTAATATAGCTCCTCTGATGACTGGAAACCCTAAGTTTTGACCCCTGATTTCCCCCCTGGAGACCAGTCCTGAAATTCCCCGAACTCCCAGGCAACTTGGCAGCAGCTCGTAATGGCAACAAAACAAGCAGGAGAACCCACAGTGAGTACGCGGGCATATAAATAGCAGCAGAGTTTGGAAACAATGGCTCTGGACTATTGTTTCAGTTTTATTTCTTTACTTACCCCTTTCCATCATGTCTGCCTGAACTGGGAGAGAAACCACCCTTCTGGGGGCTCGTCTTCCTGCTCCCCAGGCTCCAGCACCCAACAGCCCCCAAGCATCCAGACCGAACCTCTTAAAGCCAGGGAACTTTGCAAGACCCAGCCTCCTGCGTTTTGCTCTGAGCTTAAATCAAAGTGACCGATTAGAGAGGCTGCATTTATTTCAGGTGCCTAAAGCCAGCACCTGCTCAGAAGATGCCACCAGCAGCTTCACACCCCCCTTTCATCTCTACGTGTAGTTTGGGGATGCCGTGAGGCCAGGCACCCACGGCTCTTCTCCAGGCAAAGCCACGTGGCCAAACATAATTTCTCAAAGACTTCAAAAAATAAATCCCAACTTTTCTTTTAAAGCACAAGGTTGATGATGTTGAAGAGTGTGCAATGAACTGAAAGCAGCTCCCCCCACCATGGGCTTACTCCGTGCCTCTTGCTAAAGGGTGATCGCATCTCCTGCTGAAATCAGACTTCGTATCCCCATGTAAGCATGGTTTTACCCTTCCGAGCAAGGCTTTGGCTGCTGGAGCTGAGCCTTGGTGCCTTCAGTTTCCTTAGCGTTTCAGAAAGCTCCCCCAAACCATGTGGGGTGTGCGGGTGGAGGAGCAGGTACCACAAGACTGGGAGCACTGATTCAAAAAAAACTCATCTTGCTCAACCCAAGCACAATGTAGGGGGAAAAAATATACTTTAAGGTCTCTGCCCAGGTAGTACACACACATACACACACACACACACGCATTACTTTTTCAGTGGAAGGATTTGCAGAGGGCGCTAAGGGTGCTCAGCATGCCTGGGAGGTGCTTTCGGTGACCAGCATGCAAGGAGCTTTTGGGAAGGGTGTTTCTGTGTTATTCGCCTCTTCCAAGCTTCCCAGAAATCTGGTAAGCAGATTTGCAGCCTACACACTTGCAAAGTTGAATCACTGCCCTGGAGATGCCTTTTCGATGATTAGGCCAAAACTCTCCAGCTCTTCTCTACGGGTCCCAGCCATCGGCTTCCCATCACAGCCCTGCCACCAGGCTGGAAGGACTGACGGCCCCCAGGTGCAGGACAGCCCTCCAGGCCCCCACATGTCTCCTGAGGGCTAGCATTTTCCAGCAGTGCAGCAAAGCACGGGAACGTTTGCCCAGAGCATCAGCACGGAACACGCCTGCTCCATTAAGCTGTGTTCCCCCTTACGTTATCAAACAGCCCTGAAGCCTGCCCCCACCCCTTTTCGGGGGGGACTCCAAAGCAAACCCAGTAGCAATCTTCACACCCCACACTGCAGAATTACACCCCCAAAATTGCCTTATATGTTCTTGCAATGGCACTGCCCATTACTGCAAGGAGGGGGCTGTAGGCTGGGCATCCCTACATAGCCAGGCACCTCCACGGGGCTGCAGCATGGAGGTCTGGGCACCTCCTCTCTGGGTTCATGGGTTTAATCCTCCTCCCTGAGCCCCCCAAGCTGCAGGACCTGCTCCAAGGAAGGCAGAGACCTTCCTCTCCCTCCCCTTGCCTGAGCCCCTGCAGAGGGATTTAGGATTTTGGGGGCTACTCCATTGCATTACCCCCAAGAGCACCTTCAAACCCTCCCCACCAATACTTTTCCCATTCCTACTTGGTGTGGCACCCTCAGGATACTGTACCCAAGAAAGGAAACTCCTCCAACAGCAGCCAGGAGCACATGAGGATGCCTCGAGCTCGTGGAGAGCCACTAAAGGCTTCCAGCAATTAGCAGCCCTGATGAGCTCCCCCTGGCCTCCCAGAGAGCAGCTGAACAAATGAGGTTTCTTGCTAATTATAGCAGGCGAGCAGGGCCAAATGAGAGGGGCCTGAAACACAGGCAGCAAATGCACCAGGGTTTTGGCTAAAAAACCCTTTCTGAATTCCTGATGGTGTAGAAAAGCGCTGGGGTTGGCTCGGGACAGCGATCCCTGCTGCTCTCCACCCCCGGGGGAGCAGAAGCGTGTGCTGGCCCCTGCTTTCCACCAGATGCCTGCCCCTCTCCCTTCCCTCGCTTTGAAAAATTCATGCTGAAAAATGTGGATTTCTGCTCCGCCCGGCTCTGCACAGACCTGGAGCACAAGCTGGCGAGGAAAAGGGATCCCTCAGGGGCACAGGGCGAGGGTCAGGTGTGTGCCCACATCCCAAAGGGGTTTCGGGGCAGCCTGGGTTTGCAGCCCCCGGTGCTTGGGGTCGGTGAGCGAGGCCGAAGGCTGCATCCTCACAGTCCCGGGTTCCTTCTCCCCCCCCCCATTCCTGGCAGCTTCACGGTCGGGCGGCTTTCAGCTGACGCGGGTCTCTCCCGAAAACCAGCCAGCCCCAAACAGCAAACAACCTCTCAGGCTGCCAGACCGCAAAGCCTCAAGCCCAGCTCACTTGGGAATGCCATAAAAAAATAAAAATAAAAAACAAACTCTAAAATTTATACAAAAAATTAAAAAATCCCAACTTTTGCTTCCCCTTAGCCAGCTCCCCAGGGCTTTAAGCCCCGGATTTTGCTCTCGCCGAACACAGAGGCCTGGCTGTGAGCAAACCAGCAGCTCCCAGTGACATTTCCCACTGCTGCCACTTCAGAGATTAATTAAGATGCTGGGAACAAACAGTCCCAAATTGTCCCGGACCCTCGACGGGGTTCATCCTCACCCCACAGGAGGGACGCAGGTGTATGCCAGAAGTGCTGATTTAGTGGGATTTAGTTAAATTCTGGGTGAGAAAGCTCTTGGTTGAACGCAAACAGCCCCAGGAAGCACCTCAGGGAGCTTTAAGGGGGTGAGGGGTGTCCGTGCAGTGTGTGATGCCCTGCAGGGCCCCTGGCAAGCATCTCCACCAGCTCCTTCCCTCTTGCAGCACCCTGGCAGAGCTGGAGGGAGCCTGGAGACCTGAATTTAAAGGCTTTGTTGCCCACCCTGAAGGCTGTTTTCTCCCTGGCATGGAAATGTCTGGCACATCTGAGTGAGAGAGCACCACACAAAATCACTGTATGGGCTTTTATTGTCACAGGACGCAGCAGCACACAGTTACTTCTCGGAGGACACACACACGGCATGCCGCAGGTCTCCCAAAAAATGCACTTTTCGGATGGCAAAGCAGCACTCTGCACTGGGAGGGTGGGAGGAGAGAAACTGGGCAGGAGCAGCTCAGCAGGAGGATGTGCCCCGGTGCTGACGATCCAGCAGCACACCCAAATTCTCTGGCCACAGCAATTTCTCGTTTGGGATGGGGCAACTAATAAGCAGGCGAGGGACCAAGAACCATTTGCACCTCCCGCTCTCTGCTCCGCTGCACCCACGTCCCACGGCTTGCACCCCGGGGACTCTCTGAGACACACTGCAAATGCCGAGCTGAGCCGCAGGGTGAGGGCATCACTAGAAGCTGCATCAGGAATAATATCCCCCTGGGACGGAGAAGCATGATCTCAGCCCGAGGCTGCAGCGTACATCAGCAGTGCAGCCTGCTGTGCCTCCCCTCGGAGGCCGGCAGCCCCGAGTGAGACGGAGACATAGAGCAAGGGGCAGCCTCAGCTGGGAGCCCATTGCCCAGGCTTTTATTTACAGTGGTGTTAAAGGAGGGAGTGATAAGGAGCTTCAGATGTTGAAAAACACGGGTTTTGAGAAAAGCCAGGGGTTAGCAGGCTTTTTTCCCCCTGCTGTAAACAGATCTCTGCTTTCCTTTGGAACATGCCCATGCTGCCAGCCCATGAGTGAGAAGGGCTCCAGCAGAGCCCAGGGCCGTGCAGCAGGGACACAAACAAACCCAGCGAGCCTTGGGTGGGGAGCAGGGAATCCACAGGGAGGTGTCGGAGATGGGTCTGGTACCCAACGAAGCAAATCGGAGCCTGCGAGTGTTGACCCAGCACCGCTGAAGCCAAGAGGGATGACCTTCGTTGCTGACTTCAGCCGTGGAGGAGGAAGAGGAGAAGGAGGAGGAGGAGGAGGAGCGAAGGGGTGGGACAGAGGAAGAGCATCCTCCGTGCCGATGCAAAGCCTGTTTGTGGAAACCTACGGGCTTTCAGAGGCTGCTCAGCACCAATCCCACCCTCCCCACCTCTTAACCTTCCCCTCCCGGGAGCTCAGCCCTGGCCCACAAGCTGCCCTCCAGCCCCTGGAGAAGGTGGCTCCTCACTCCCAGCAGGTGCCCCAGCAGCAGGAGGACCCGTCCCCCAGTCCCGCCTTGTCCATCGCTCCTGCCTCTGCCCTGGGGGTGCTCACTCGGGGATGTAGTCCCTGAAGGAGTTAAAGCTGAGGCTCCGGCCCGCCGTGTTCAAGGTGGAGCTGGCTTGCATCTTGGGGATCTTCTCCATCACCTTTGACACTGTCCTCCTCTTGAGGGAGCCCGGGGAGAAGTGCCCCTGCCTCATGAGCTCCTGGTAGAGGGTGTTGAACACCACCACGGTCTCTTCATAGCTGTCCCGGGTGGAGATCTCATAGAAAGGAAGCTTCAAGGTTTTGGAGAGGTTTTCGCCGTCCTCCGTGGACACCATCCTGTCAAACTGCAAGTCCTTCTTGTTGCCCACGATGACCACGGGGGGCTGCTCGCTCCCGCCGCTCCGCTTGGGGCTGGCGTGGATGTGGTTGATGAGGAAGCAGAGCCGCACGACCTCGTCGAAGCTGCACCGGTCCGTCACCGAGTAGACGACTGCAAAGCCATCTCCCCACTTGATCTTCTCCTCTATCTGCAGGGAGTCTTCCTCCTGGTGCGGCAAACAAGCTCCCATTAGCACGAGAAAACCCCAACGTCTTCTAAATACACGCATCACCAACTGCAACCACTAAAACCTCCCGTTAGGGCCCACCACCGTTATTCCTGAAGGGTTTTTGGAGCTGGGCTTGCACATGGCAGGGACTTGCAAGCAAGACCAGAAGAGGAATTTGTTGGACTGGGCGAAGCGATGGGTAGAGGCTGCAACCAAACACATCTGATGTGGACAAGGGGAGGATGAGGGCCACCACGGTTGCAGGGCTAGATGGGAAGTCAGCACAGGACTCTCCATTCCCTACAATCATTTTGGAGGTAAACTCTCCAAAATGTCATTTTTCTGAGACAAACAACTCAATTGATATTTCAGACACGACAGATTAAAGCTGGTGGAAGAGCAGGGATGTCCTCCGATGGCAAGTGAGGTTGCCCCGTTAATGTTTGCCAGGGTCAGCTAGCAGCGTAAGCTCACCTGCCCCGCCGTGTCGAGGATCTCGAAGTGCACCATCTCCCCATCGATGACAGCCATGTGCCTGTAAATCATTTCTGGAGAAGGACAGATAGGAAAGCACAGGTGTGAGAAGCCTTCAGGTGGTAAATGACAACCAAGGTAGCCTCAATGCAAGCTCTGCTGGAGAAGTCCATTTTCACCCACTGTAACCCACAGACTACATGGCCTCCAGCTCTAACACAGCTATTGCCCTGGCCCCGTCTCTTCCAGCACAAAACATGCCGTGAAACACCCCAAGCTTCACATTCCTCATCGTGTTGTTCCCCTCAAGCTGCTGCTGTTTGAGCCTGGCAAAGCCCAGATTGGTGCCAATTTTATTTCAGTGCATGGCTGAGTGCATTGAGCGTCATGGTGGGACTGAGCAGCAGGCAGAGAGGAGTTCCTGAGAGGAAAAACGAATTTCACCTTTTTTGGAGAAAAATATTGTTCACCATAACAAATATCCACTCTTTCTGGAACATTTCTGCTGGGATCTGACTTAAGTATCCCCTAAAACTCAAATCCAATGCAAAACAAAACAAAACAAAACACAACTAGAGGACAGGAAAGCACCGGCCACCGATCCAGGAGATGCCTCCTCCCAGCAAACTGTATGCTTGTGCGATGATGACGTCCTGCCCCAGCAGGTTTTGCCTTAAGAAAACACCAAAAAAAGAGGAGGGACACAAGAGGTGCTATTAGGGCCAGTGGTTCTCGCCACGGCTGGTCAGGTTGAGGAGCAGCAAGCAAAGATGGTGGGTTTGAGGGTGGTGCTGCTGAGCGAGCAGCAGCAGCACCAGCAGCGAGGAAAAGGACGTCACCTACCTAGCGTTGGGTCATAGTCTCCAATGAACCTCCTGGTGATGAATCTTACAGTCAGTGCTGTTAATACAAAAACCAACAAATCCAGTTACGATTGTGAGAGCAAACTGCGGAGAAATATTGGCTGATGGAGGCAGAAGAGACGGAGCAAAGACCTGCCCTGGTGGGGACCAGGAGGCGATATCCCAGCTAAAATACTTCCAGAGGACCCAGCACCATGCCGATGGGATCTGCCTTATACAAGGGCCAACACAGAGCAGGTGGGGGTGACCCAGGACATTTGGTGCCCTCCCCAGCAGAGGGGATACTGCTGAGATGCTCCAGGCGGAGGATGAGGTCTGTGCCCAGAGCAGACATCAGCAGTGAAAACGCCCTCCACGTCAACACAACTCAGCATCACAGCCTTGGAAAGCAGCAGCAGCCCCCTGGGACTCTGCTAATCCAATCTCTTGCCAGGCCAGAGCTCAGCAGCCTCTCCCACACTGCTGGTGTCAGAAACGTCCCCCCAGGGCACGTGGACGAAAAGTGGCTCCTGCCTGGTGGCTGGGAGCAAAGCGCAAGCCGGGGAAACCTAACCCCACAACCCCTGCCTCGTGCGTGCAGCTTACAGTCAGGTTTGATAAACTGCTCCTTCTGGCCCCGAATCCCACAGAGATTTATGCACGTGCTGAGCTTTATGCTGGGTGAGTGATGCCCTCGGTGGCCTCCAGCCAAGTGCTTTCCAAATGTGAGCTCAGCGCGTTGGCGAGCCACTGCAGGACCAGGCTCCTCCTCTACATCACCACTGCTGGCGGTCTGACTGCCTGGATGGGTCTCATGAATCTCAGCCCTGTTTGTTTAACCTGACCCAGGCATGTTGCGGGGCGGAATTAGAGCCATTGGCACCAAATCTCGTGAAATTTGTCTCAAACGGGGCGTCGCAGGGCATGGCAAGCTAGAAGGGATGCGCGGAGCAACTCTGAGCGGGGTCTTCCTTACGGCAGCAATGTGCTGCGGCAAAACAAGCCCTGGAAAGGCAGTGTGTGCAATTAAACTGCTCTTATCCAATTACCAGACCTCCTGCAACACAGATGGGGAGATGCAAAGCCCAAATTATACTCTAGCGGCTGGCCAGGGTGGAGGTCTGCTGGCGCTGCAGGCTTGACCATCCAAACATGGCAAGGGCTGGAAAATTCAGGCAAAAGTCGTGCCTCTTGGCACCTCTCTCCATCTAGCCAGGTTGGGTGAGACAGAGCTCAGCTCCAGAGCACCCACAGATGCTCAAGCCCAAGCAAGCGCTTGTTCAGGGTGAGCTCTGAAAAACAAAACAAAACAAAACAAAAAAAAACAAAACAAAAAAACACACACAAAAAAAAACCAAACCAAAACAAACAAACAAACAAAAAAAACCTCTATGAAGAGACTCCTGAAAGGGAAATAAGGTATGGCAAAAGCTTTCCCTTTGTGCAGAGCCTCTAGCTGGGGTATTTCCAGCAGTGGGGACAGCAGATAGTGCTGGTGAATAGCCAGGAATGGGAAACAGGAAAAAAGCAACAGCTCTTTGAGCGCAGGCACAAGCTGGAGGTGCCAACCACCCCACTGGCCTGCAAGGGGCAGGTAGGCAGCCAGAACTTGTCGCTGCTAACAGAGCTCCAATGGAAGGGACAACCTCTGGCTTCTGGGGGGGGATTTTCCATGCTCACTTCTTACCCACAGCCTCCACCACCCCACAAAAAGCTGTGAGGAGGTCGTGATGCTCAGGGAGACACTAGAGACCCAAGGACGAGCAGGACATGCAAGCCCCAATGCTCAGCTGGCCTCCATTTAGCAGGAGCTGAGAACTTGCCCCCAGGGCTAGAAAGTTTCTTCCTCCAGCAGGGGAAAGCCCTGGCACAGAGCCTGCGAGTGCAGAGAGCAAGCGTCACCGGGGGGGCATTAACTCATTAAACTGGCCCCTCTAACCCAGGATGGGATAAGTGCCAGGGCCCCAGGGTCAAGGGCTGGAGGAGGTTTGGTGGAGACCGATGCGAAGGTGGTGGCCAGGGACTTGTGTGTGTGCCAGGACTGATGAGAAACCCCACAGCTCTGGCTGATGGGGGTAATTAGGGAGCATCGTCTTTAACAGCAATACGACAAGGCTGTGGGGCTGAACCAGCAAGAGGAGTTCCCAATGTTTCAGTGCCCTGCTCAGAAACCATCATGGAGCTGTGCCTTCCTATCAGCAGGAGCATCGGACGGTCTCAAACAGAGCCAGCCATGGGCGAGCTCCTGCATCTCCTGAGAGCCCTTTGGCTGGCTAAAAAAAAAAAAAAAAAAGGACAAACCCAAAGTGTTATTTTTGCACTTGGCTTCCTTTCCACCCTCACTCTCTGGACACCTTTTCAGTCCTTAGGAGCCGATCCATGCGCCCACGGCCACAGATGTTCAAAGAAAAAAGGTCCACGCAGCATCTTGTAGGCAACATCTTTTCAGTGCAGCTGCTGTGAAAATGCACTGTTGGTGCCTCAGTGTGATTTTTGGTGCAGACAGAGAAAGGGTCTGGAGGCTGGATGGAGCACAGCTAATGTAAGTGATGCTTAAGCCCTTTCGAGGTGGTTGTGATGGTAATGGTTATGGACGGGAGCGAAAGGCAGCGGAGAGGCTGAGAGATGGCTTGGAAAGAGAGGCAATAGGAGCGGAAAGTGAAATTGGTGGAAAATGAGTAGGAATAGAGGGCAGGGCAAAGAAATAAAAAAAAAAAAGAAAAACAGAACAAGGCAGGAGCTCGGAGCCCCAGGAAAGGCAGAATGAGGAGGCTGTGCACAGGGTGCCAGCACAGCAGGAGGAGGAAACAGAGCTGGGAGCGCAAAGGGAGAACAAAACACTCCGAACCCAGGACATGGCACTAAACCCTCCTGGTTACAAGAAGCTGAAAAAAAGCTCCCAGCCAGCAGGACTGGTGTGCTCCCACACCAAGGAGACATTTGCTTTCTGCACACAAGCCCAGGGAGAGTTTGGCCCAGCTGTTTGTCGTGTTGAATGTTGCCCCACATCTTATGCATGCGCCTGGCTCCTGTTCTGGGGATTCAGCGTCCTTCCACCTTTCACGCAGCCTCTGAGTTTCAAACCCTGCCTGTCAGAGAAGGGATTTGATGACATAAACATGTCTTTTAGCAAAACTGCTCTGCAGAGATAACCGAGGACCCCGCAGGAGGCATGCAGCAGCATCCTTAAAGAGGGACTCAAATTGTCAGGGGGAGAGGGAGGCAAGTCAGTCCTGATTTCTAGAAAGCACCTAATCCCATGTCGTATGTTCAGCAGCCATCCGAAGCTGGTGTGCATGGTGTTGTATGAGAAGAGGAGCCAATTAAATTGATTAAAAATTGGCTCGGGTGCAAGCATTCAGGCGAAGCTGCCAGTCAGGAGAAGGGGATGAAGGCAGCAAGGCGCGAGCACGTCCAGGCAGCCATATATGGAGGTTTTTTTTCCCCCATCTTGAACATAAATAACCTCGGAGAGGGCTCTCTTTGGAGAACCCTGGTGCAGATAAGGTTAATTAGGTCTCTATACATGGTTAAGGGGATGTTGTGATGCGTGGCTAAGCCACGTTGCAGGGACCGGCTGGTCACCTCGGCGGCTGCCCAGTGCCCCGTGCGCCCACGTGCTGAGCTGTTTATGCTGCTGCATAGCACATCCCTCTTGCGAGCGGAGCAGCTTACAACATCAATTCATCTTTGGGCCGTGTTTCGTAAGCAGAGCTTCCCTCTGAAGTGCAGCGAAGTTTACACTGGCTAGGATCAGCAGCAGAAGGCAGGAGATAACGCCGGAGAAGGGCTGGATTTACAGCCCCCCGCAGGTGATTTACGCAGCCTGGATCTCACGGCTACTGATGGGGTTCAGCCACAGGCCTGTCCCCAAGCTCATCCCCGCTCAGAGGATTTGGGACCTCAGGTCGCTTTGTCCCGCTTACGTGGGGCTGCGCAGATGCCTCCCTGGGAAACTGGATTTGAAGTTTTCCAAACTGCCCAGAGAGTCAAAGCGAGCTTTTTTCCCCCCTTTTGTAGCTGTCCAGATTTTAATTGCCCTTTAGATTAGAAACAAGTCACAGGCCATGGCCCCTTCAGCCCCCAAACCTGGTTTCTGTATCCAAAAAACGAGGCTCCTTCTTTAAAGCCCTGGCAGCCCTTGGTGTCCCCTGTCCCGCTGCCAGGGGGGATGCAAGCAGCTCGCCCGCGTGCTGCTGCAGCCCAGGGCCTCCTGTCTGTCCAGCACCGGCAGCTTCGTGGCTGCAGGACGGGCTCCCGAGACCTGGCCTTCAACCCCATGCGAGCAACAAATCCCTCTTGCCCGGACCAAACCTTCCGCAAGCAGATCCGGCCTTGAAGTCAGTCCAGAGCAAACGCCTGGGCTGCAAGTGGGACAAAATGCCAGCTGAAAGTCTGCTTCAATTCCCCAGATCCCCTTTCCCAAAACGGGGCACCCCTGCCCTTCTCACTCCTCCCTCTCCCGGCTCCATCCCGACACAGGGTCTTTTCGGGCTCACGGTGCATTACCAGGGCATCAATGTGACGGTGCCACGCTGTCTTCAACATGCAGCACAGCACCCGTGGGGACAGAGGTGGGGAGATCCCTGCCTTGGGGTGCCGTGACATCCCCCCTTCGGAAATTCGGCAGCGAGGGCAGGATGCTGCCGACACGTCCCCGCGGACGCTCCCGGTCCCTCCCTGCCTGGAACAAGCCAGGCATTGATCACCTCCCTCTGCCCTGGTCCCTGCAACCAGCACCCAGGGCCCCCTCTACTCCTCCTGCTGGCAAGGATTTCGGCCAAGGCCGAACAACCCCCCTGTTCCTGCTCCTGCAGGTGAATTCGGCAGAAAATACTTCCGCAGCTCGAATTTACCTGCCTGGAGAAAGGCAGGTGTGCTGCTGCTGAGTTTTGCTCAGTTTTTATCACAGCAGACTTCTGCTTTTAATTCTCCGCCGAGAGCACCGGGCCTAGGGAGTCCTTATTTAGGCATTTAGCCTCAATATTCACTTTGATTTCTGGAGCGTGAGTTCCTGCTCTCTAACCGGGACCTCGGCGGCACCTCCTTTCTAGCAAGCAGGGAAACACCAAATTTATTTTTTTCCCTAACCCCGGGAAAGAGGAAGGCAAGAGGCTGGACGGTTACTGTATATGGAAGCGCGACTTGGACGGCACCAACAGCTAAAGCTGCTGGCAGCGAGCCCGGCGGAGGTGCCACCGCCGCAGCCCCCGTTCAAGGTTGTGCCTCTGGTGGGGTGGCGAGCGTCGCCCTGTCCCCAAGGACGTGGCAGCCCTGTCCCCAGCCCCGGCGCTGCCAGGACTTCCCCTGCCTTCCCCAGCTGGCGACTGGCACCCTTGGGTGCTGCAGGAAGGGCTCGGGGGCAGCTGCCAGCCCTGCTGGAGGGCGAAGGGGAGAGTTGGGTGCCCCCAGCTCCGCACCCCAAAATCCCCCACCTGTCAGCTACAGATGGAGAGTGCAGGGAGGGAGAGTTCGCTGGGAGGAAAAGTAAATTGCTCTCTGCTGCGAGGGGCCCTGCAGACCCCGCTATTTCCCTACAGACACCCCAGCAACCCCCCAAACCTCAGCTGGGCGAGCGGCCCCCGCAGCTCCAGCAGGACACCCCGACCCAGCGCCCCGCTCGTAGAGCTGCCCAGCTGCAAACCCCAAAGCCGAGCGGCGATCCTCTTCTGAAAAATCAAAGAAGGGGGACGAGGAACGAGGGGTTGCCCTGGGGGCACGCTCCCCATCCCACCGCCCCGGCCGGGACCCCCCTCTCCTACCTGTCTTGCCCACCGCGCTCTGCCCCAGCACGACCAGCCGCAGGGTGCGGGCAGGGCTCAGGCTCACCGAGCGCCGCAGGGGCCTCGGGAAGCTCATGCCGGGGCTCCGGGGCTCCCAAACTCCGGGGCTCCGAGGCTCCGGGGCTCCCAAGCTCCGAGGATCCCAAGCTCCAGGGCTCCCCGCTCTGCCGGCCGCGCACCGGCGGCTCCGCCCCGGGGGCCGGGCAGGGCTGGGAGGCTGGCGAGGGGATGCTCACCTCCTCCTCCTCCTCCTCTTCCTCCCCTCCTCGCCCCCTGGCACCTCTCCATCAGCTCGGCTTTGCCCCGCGCCCCGCTTTGCAGGGGGGGAGCGGGCAGTGGGCGCCCGTAGCCTCGAGGGGTCCTAGGGGAAAGGACAGGGACAGGGGGCTCTGCAGGAAGCGGTGTCTGAGTTGTTGGTTTCAAGGGGAGAAGACTTTCCGCCAGGTCTGGAACCACATCTTGCCTGTGCTTTGGTGTGGCAGCACCGCGAGGGCGTTCAGTAACAGGGCACGGGCATATCTGTGAGCAAGGGGCGTGCGTGCACGGATAATTGCGGGCACAGGCGACGTGCAGCCACGCAGAGCAGCAGCTGGAGCAGGCGAGGATGTACACGGTGGGTGCACACCCAGCCCCAAAGGCAGCAGGGTGCTGGGATGAAGGGAAAAGACCTGCAGCATCTCGACCACCTTCAGCAGGCTCTAGGACAACGCTTGCACATGCGCTGCAGATGCACAGCTGACACCAGCACCACAAAATCCCACAGAAGAGATGCAACCAAGGCTGCAGAGCAGCTGAACGGCCCTGCTAGGGCTCCAGCCTCCTTTTGGAAGGCTTCAGTCATTCCTTGGTGATGAAGCATTTTGCCTGACAAGCTCCGGTGACTTCGCTTGCAGCAGCACACAGATCACCTCGGCTGGTGCTAAAGGTGACAGTCACCTCACCCAGTATTTATAGCTCGTACCACGTGTCGAAGCTAAACATCGGTGATGCCTGCACAGGATGTGACCTCAGATGGGGAGAAGAGTCAGCTGAAGCATTCCTGCCACCAGTGGAACCACTGAAGCCCTCCCTGGGAAGAGGGCGCTGGATAAAACAAAGAGCATCTTCGGGGCAAGCCCAGGCAAGGAGCAGGAGGAGATGCAGAACACTGACTTCACAATTCCTTCTGTGGCACCAGCCCCTTACGATGCCCGTGCTCGTGCACCACTTCCCCAAGGCTGCCAAGAAACGCGTCTGCAGCCCGACTACATCTGGAGCCCAGAAGACGACGGCAAGAGCTCCAAACCTCAGATTTCAGGACAAAAGCCACTACCCAGCTGGAGAGGGGGGCGTCAAGAAAAAGAAGTCTTCCTTATGTCCCTCTCCTATTTTTAGTCCCATTTCCTAAGGAAATGAGATGTCTGCAATCAAACCCTCTCTCGCCTGTCCCCGTTCAGTGCAGTTGTTGAGTAGATTGGCTGATTTCAGCCAAATCAGACAGCACTGTGTGCTCTGGGTAAATCCCAGATATATTTTTACGTGCATTTATCCCAACTTGTGGCAAATGCATCCAGAAGCCACATCGCCCTCGGCAGGTGCTTAAAACTCCCCTTTGCTTCTCGCAGTACGCCCACTGTCAGCTCTGCTAAGCTGAAGCTCAGATAAAGTGCCAGTAACAGCCAGGTGGGTCAAGGCTGGGTCTCTGCTCCTCCATCAGCTCCGCTGCTAAACCAGGCCTGGGCAATTTCCTTGCAGGCTGGTGTCTGGCGAGCTCCCCTGGTGGAAGGTGCTAGTCAACCACCTCTGTGCCCATCCTTCCTCGGGGTGTAACAGCAGGAGAATGATGTAACGGCCCTGATGACAGATACCAATATCCAAGCACGAAGTCTGCAAGAGGTTACGCCTTCCGATTGTTTTTTTTTTCCAACAAGTTGGAATTGATGAGCTTTCACCAGCTGCGTTGCATCATATCACCGCAGCGTTTCTAGAGCCAGCCCTGGGTTTGTCACAGCTTCAGCTCCCTGCCCGGTGACAGATTCGTAGCCCTGGGTAGGACCAAAGGTGAACCGTAGCGCTGTGCTCAGCTGCAACGGCCAGAGAGCATCAGGGGGAGCAGAGTCCAGCTGAGACACTGGAGCTCCTCTCCTCCTCCCTCAAAAAAACTGTCAGAGATGTTTCTAGGTGCACATATTTGGAAGATCAAATGGAAAAACAAGAATAATGTTAAAAAAACCTTCCCACTTGCAGAGCTGTTCCACTGAAAGACCTGACGTATGCCCAGCAATGGCAGAGCAAATGACGCTGTCACATCTTTTTACTCCAAGACCTACCCTCAAAGAAAATCTAAACGGCTCGACTACGATGTCCAGCAAGCGATGAGATCCTAGGTTGGACTTAAGGATTCTTCTTCAACACACCTTTCAGGCTGGTTTCTTCTGGTGCCCATCCAGGTCCTCTCTTTGCATAGGTTGGATCAGCCAAGACACACTTAACTTAAAAGACTTTGTAAACCCTGAAAAGGTTTCTCAGAAGCAGACTGAAGGCAGGGACGGCTGCAGGGTGAGCTCAACCCTGCCCTACGCAGAAGAAACCACACAGGAGATCATGGTAGATGGTCTCAGCTTTGAGAAGGCATCTTTCAGCTCTGGGGTGGCCAGACGCAAAGTCCATCAAGCTCATGAAACGGAGCCCTAGGCAATGACCGAACTTCTGTCCTCTAACCCTCACCAACCTCATTTTCTAAATCTCTAACATATATTTAACTTGTGCCAGTAAACACAACAGCATACCTAGACACCCATGCGTGCACGCAAGGGCAGCCGTCTCCGAACCAGCTCCGCAGTGCGGAGGTGTTATCAAAACCCTGTTCTTGCAGCAGAGCCCATGGAGGAATTGGGGAGAGGTGCTGCCTCTGCTATGAGCATCTCCCCTACTTCTGTAGCCTTTAGGAAAGAACTCGTCAGAGTCCACCCAAAACTATTTGGTGGTAAGTGTTTAAATCCAGCCAAGGGTAGGGTGATGCTACACCCAGCCAGCCCACAGCAGAGTTCTGAGGGCAAAATGTTTCTGGCTAGCTTACATCCAATCTCCTCCCCTCCCTCCAAACCCCTGTTTTCGCTTCTCTCAAGAACAGGGACAGGAGCAGACTGACCTAGCCTAGAGCTTGGGTAAATTTGTTTCTTTTTAGCTCCTTGATTCAAGTCAACAAACCTAAGCACTGCGTTTTGCACGGCTGTGCTCACCTCCAGCCCTGGGAAGTGCTGGCCTGGAGGATCGGTCGATTGCCACATCCAGCTCCAGACCCTCCTGGAGAGACGAGAAGCAGAAAGCACCTCTTGGGGAGAAAACAGCCCCACGGTCCTGTGTTTGCTGGAGACTTCTCGGATGGACGACAATGGAAGCAGAGCTTTATCACCTGATCGCTGAATAAATCACCTCCAGCATAACAAAGCACCCGCAGCAGAGCCAGATGAAGGTAGGCGGGGTGGATATTGCTTTCTGTTGAAATATTTGGGACCATGCTAGTCCACATCTGCAGTTTTGTTGTTGTTGTTTGTTTGTTTTTTTAAAGACAGGGAGTTTGCACTGGGAAAGAGGCCAAATTCACTCATGAATCATGTCCCTGCAAACAAAAATTCAGAAGTAAAAAGTTATCCTAAAGCAGACCGAACGAGATCACCTCAAGCCCCAGAGCATGGGATTCCCGTAACATGGTCCAAACTAAATCCCTGGCTATCACTGGCTATTTTGAGAAGAAACAAACAAACAAACAACAACAAAAAAAAAAACGAACTTTGCTGGATCTGAAAGAAGTGGTGTGTGTGTTTTTATATAGAAAAGGAAGGCAAAATACAAGCCAGTCCTTTTTCACTCCATTAAAAGACCTGGAGATGCAGGATACATGCAGAAAACAACTCAATACCAAGCTGACTTCAGAGCCTGCACCCTGGTTTTAATAATGACCAAGGTGTTTCAAAGCGTTGGTCCCATCAGTGGTTAGCTCGTCTCCTGAGCACCCACTCGAAGGGCCCAAATCCCATGCTTCCAGCTCAAGTATTACCCTTAATTGTCTCTCATTAATGACTGCACAAACATTATTCCTGTTGAGACAACAAGTATGCAGCAAGCTTTGCTACTCACACGCCTCTTGAGAGTTAATGTTGGACAGGGCCATCAGGGACTCCTCTCCAAGAATATATCTGAAGCCATGCTGTCAATAAACATATTTTTAGTTGCTATAGCAAAGACAGCATGCAATTAAAAAGTGCTCTCAGACTTCAGGGAGCACATGGAGCCCGCTCCTTTCTCAGTGCTGTTGCAGCCTCCTACCAGAATTGAAACCTGACTTTGCTTCGGCCGTGCAAACGTTGCATTAGCAGCCAGGCAGAGACACTGCAGAACAAGGACACGGATCCCTATCGCTTCTCCCAGCTTCTATAAATAGGGAGAGAGAAAATAGATGAAAGGCACCTAGTCCCCCTGCTCGCTCACATCGAGGCTTGCTGGCCGCTGTCGGATTTCTCCGTAATGGCTTTGCATGGACCTGGCGGTGAAGCATCCCTTTTCTTAATATAGAGGCTGTATTTTTGGGGTCACAAAAGAGGAAAGAAAACCTCCAGTGCAAGAGAAATCAAACCAACACAGTTTCCTGGTGTTACATTCTGTCTGTTGCTGATTTCTAACCGCTGAGGCGTACTGTGACGCGCAGCCAAAATGTGTCTGGATCATGCTGAGAAAATAAATCTGCCTGCACGTAAGAGTTCAAAGACGGCTTTGCAAAGCTGGCAGGGGAAATAAAGAAAAAAGAAGAAAACACCACCAAAGGGGCGTATTAACAGTATTTCCCTTCCACCCCGGAGCCCTGAACGAGGTGCCCTAAGAACTTTTCAAGCCGCTTTGCCACTTCACCAGGATGAAGACTTGCAGCTTGTGGAGTGGTACAGAGAGTGTGAATGTTGAGCAGGTCCACATATCTGAACCAAGATGCTAAGTCCTTCTGCTGGCCCTTGGGTCCCAAAGTCAGAGTTTAGGGCACTTCTGTTCCTCTACAGAGGCTGGCCATCGGAAGGAAAGGCCGTGGATGCTCACCACGTACATCACACTTGGTAATGCTGCACGGATAACGCATCCTCACAACAGGAAGGCTTCACGCTGCGAGAAACGGCTTCGTTTGTGGAGCTTATTTTAGAGCACAGAACAACTTGCCAAGGGATGGAAGAGGAACCCCATAAGGTAGGTAATTTAAAACTTGCCCAGACAGAGCTCTGGAGACACGCCACAGAAAGCTATCCCGCCGGATGACCAGCGTGGGCTGTTTCCACTTCAGTCACGATGATGACCTCAGCTTTGTCAGAATGCAAAACCCAAATACAAGCACCTCGATGTTGCACTGTGCATCCAAGCAGCCATGACCATAAGGTCCTGCCGGAGGAGGAAGAGAACAGCATTAGCCTTTTAAGTTATTGAAACCTCATTTCAAAATCGAACTCTTGAAAGCATCCATCTGAAGGGAAGAAGAGAAAACGAAGCCACAAATGAATTAAGGTGCCACGCTCCATTGCTCTTAAAAGGCCATGGGATGAGGTCGGGGCTGGTGCTGACATTCAGCCAGGCCAGCAGTTCATCGATCTCTTGTGCACCACCACGTCCCGCCGGCTGCTGGGCTCACGCTTAATTAGCACTTTGCTAAATGCTTCCTTTTCCTCCTTCGGAGAGGGAACAGGGGAGCAAGGGGTGCCCTGAGGGGGCTGTATGATTCATCTGGGATCCAGAAAGCAGCACAGCCGGGAATCCCGTCTGCTACACGCAGGCATTCATACCCCAAACCGGAGAAGACGAGAGCAGCGTGAGGCCAGAGCAGAGCTGGCAGAGACGCAATGGCAACTTTCTGAGCAAACCTCTCGGCAGCCTGGCTGGTGAGAAAACAAGGCTTCCTTGTAGTGGGAAAATGTCAGCGTTGCAAAGCCCGTTGTCCTTCTGCTGGGGAATGAAGCAGAGTCCCGTCGGCATTCTTCGAAAGCACGAGAGGGAAAGCAGAACAGCCAGCGGCTTTGTGGCCAGCGAGCAGGGAGCAGGCACTGGAATTTGCGTCTGACTCAGAGCAGACAGATGCCCTCCACGCTCCGGGCAGTGAATACTTATTTACACAAAGTCAAACAGCTCTAAGGGAGACTGGGTGGGGGACAAACTCGGCAGCCTTGCTTTAGAGAAGCTGGATGGCAGGAGCTCAGGTCTGGATCTTGTCTAACCCATGTGGATGCCTAATCATTAGAGACTGGGCAAAGCATCTCTCAAATTCCACCCTGATCCGAAGTGCCGTCCAAAAAGATGTTTTGTCCTAACGGATAAATTTCCACTATGAATCAGTGCTAACAAAAAAAAAAAAAGAAAAAAATAAATCTGTTTTGTAGAGGAATTCCTGCTCTTGCTTAAACTATTTAAGTGTGGTAAATCACATCTAGCAGCAAAAAAAGAAAATCTCAAGTGGCCACCCCTAACACGTGAAGCCAAAGAGACCTGTAGCTTCACTCTGGAGAACCAGGGATTTCTGCTTCCATTTGGAAGAGCAAAGAGCTTTCACTTCCCCCAAAGCAGATGCCAGAAGTAGCCCCGCTATGCCTCGGACTGAATGCATCATTTCAATCAAACCTCAATATTTTGCTCTGACTTTATGTAATTACATTTTCGAATCAAAAACCAGGACTTCCTGATATTGGTTGAATTTTCCCTTCCTGCATTTTTCTCAAAAAAAAAAAAAAAGGCGGTAAGCAGAAGCCACTCTAGTTTCATATAGTATCTCATCTGGATTAGAATTGCTTTTCCCAAGGGCTTTTTTTTTGGGTGGGACCAATTTTATAGATGGACTGAAAACATTTGATTTTTCTTTTTGGATAAACACCAGGCTCTTTCTTCCAGTTTCTGAGCCTTGAAATCTCTCATTATTTTCAACCGTTTCCCCAGGAAGGCTGGAAAATTCCTCCTGGAGCCAAGACACGCATGCTGTTCCTTAGCCCCAGCGCTCACAGACCTTAAGAAACGCGCAGGAATCGTGACGTCCCCACTCAAACTGCTTCAGCTGGCAGGGCTGCTTCCGCCGTGGACCGCGAACAGCCTGTAACTGGAAGAGAGGCACCGCAGAGCCTGCGGCAGCGTGCTCTTCGTGCCAGCCCGCTGCCACTACAGATTGCAATTAACTGCTCCTGCTGGGATCCATGGTCCCAGCGAAGGAACAGAGGCACCTTTGGGAAAGGGGGAAAAGGTGGTGGCACCAGCAGGAGGTGGTTTTTTTTTAGAGAAGAGGTTCCTCCCCGCCTTCCGTTTGTGAGAGATTGGAAAGGAAGAAGATGGAATGGTTGAAGCAGGCTGCAGAAAGGGCCCTGCCTTCATATTAAAACCTAGGTGCCCAACCAACATGTACAGTTGGAGAACCAACAGCATCTCCCCAGTGCTGTCCGTGCCAGGCTATCCAAAAGGGGGAGGTGAGTTGACCATCTCTCTTCCATGACTAGAGAACTAGCTTAACCCAACTGCACCTGGATCTTTCTCTGATGGAAGTCAGGCGAGATGAAAAGCAGCCCAAAGCACTAAGCTTGCTGCTTATGGCACCTCGAGTTATCTCCTGAAGGCTTATAATGACTTGCTAGACTTGAAAGCCAGGACCACACCCCAACATAGTTATGTTCAAAACCAGCATTTCCTTCAGTACAGGGCTGTGGGCACCCTTGGTCCTGTGAAGGAGTCACAGGGAGGGTGCGTAAGGACACCCCATATAGAGACTTTCCTCCTGACCTGTTTGGAGTAAGATATTCCCTACAGACATGGTAAGGTCAGAGCCCGCTTGCCACTTCCCACCATTGCTGTAGGGAATCTGAAAGCTCCCTGGAGAGCCTGCTGAAAGCTCAAGGAAACTCTTCCTGGTTTCACTACTGTCCAACAAACACACGGGGACCTCGGCTGAATACACCTGCTGAACCTGGCCCGGCATATGCTGCTCAGTGACACTGCCCAATTTGCAGACAAAGTCAAGAGAGGAAGGAAAATACCGAGACCCAGAGATCAGAAAAGTACTCTGGAGGTCAGGCATCAAGTCTGTTGAACAGACACGAAATCACTCCTGAGCCGCTGGTATCTGTTATTTTGATGGTGAGATACACACACCGACTATTGCTATGCAACAGCTTGGCTCACCTTTAGGAGGTGAATTTCCCAGCTGCATCTCCTGTTGTTAACGCTTAAGGATTTCCACTGCTTAGCTGGGATCCTGCAGTCATCTTGTTTCACTGCTCTCTTCAGCCCCATGCTTGCTGTGGGCCACAATGTACCATGGGGGATTCCCTGAAGTCATCCAATGCCAACATTATATTAACAGAGCAGCCAGAATTTTGTCAGGAGAGGAAAGCAGGCAAAAAAAAAAAGTCACTTAACACTCTTAAAAACATCTCACCTTTCTATAGCTATGTAACTGCAGTTTGTGGAGGGCACCAAGTGTTTCCAGAGACAAATCGGCTCACCTAAACATGCCTTCCTCTCTGCTAGCCTTAAGTGCACTCACAGTCCCAGGATAGGGAAACTTGCAAGGACATGAGCAACTAAGAACAGCAGCAGGCTCTTTAAATTGACTGATCACAGACTTAGGTCCTGCCTTCCAGAATCAGAGCCTCATCTCGGGGACTGCAGAGGACAATGGCCATCTTCTTCCGCAGCCAGTGAAGCCCCACATATTTTTAAGACTTAGCTGAGACACTGATAAACTGAAGTCAGAGAGGTGTGCAGGAAAAGGGAGACCGTATCGGCATGAAACAGCTTGGCAGCTAGCAAGGGATCCTGGGTTGTTTAGGACGCTGAACAAACAAACACCAAAGTTGAAATAATAGTTAACAAAACCATTTCATTTTGCTTTTTAAAAAAGAAATTACATATAGATTTCCATTGTAGACAATAGCAAGAAGTCCAGAAGTTTCCAATGACGAAGCAGTTTTATTTCCAAAATTGCCTAAAGCAATAATAAGCCTAAGCCATACAACACCCGATCAATCAATCATGACAAACAGGGGAAAATTTCTATGGTGTTTATCCGGAGGACAGTCTGCGGGTTTGTGATGACTGAAAAAGAATGAAAAGAGAAAAAAAAAAAGATCAGATGATAGCACAAAAAACTGTTACATACCTTTCAAAAGGCTTAGCTGCATCAGTCTAAGGCATGCCAAGGCATGACAATGCCTAGGAGGGGGCATGCTGGCAGATAGTGTCATGTTGGCAGGACAGCTACATACCATTGGTATGGCACAAGGCAGAGCTCCTATGGGACCGTGTCAGATTGCTCAACGTTTTACTGTCTGTTCTGCAAAGAGCAGTCATAACTTTTCTCCCTCTCAGTCATATCTGAGAAGGGGCCGTCGTCTGGCAATCAAAAAGCCTGCCATGTGTACTGTTAAAGCTTGTTAGTATCTGTGATTAAATATCCAGTATTCAAGGCTTTGGAAGGAGAACAAAATTGCTTTTCTGCCCTGGAACTTTCCCCCCCCCCCCCGAAAGGTCTTTTCCAAAGCTATTCACCAAAGGGTGCTAGAGAGAAGGGATAAAGTCACTGTGCTCTGAATGCAGCGTGCACACCTCAGGCTGGGAAAGAGGTGCTGTGCCATGAGGAGTCCTAGGGTATGCTGAACAAATCTCCCTCCCCAGGTATTGCCCCTACGTCGTGGTATGTTCCCCTCCCAGACCCAGCCACAGAACAGCAGGGAAGGAAGCTCTGTACTCTTTACATCTTACTTTTCTTCTTTTGATAATTGTGCCTTCTCCAGAAGCGCACGTTAATTTTTGGCCACGACTCCGTCTTTTCAATCACAGTAGCCTCCACACGGACGAGTTCTTTCCTTGAAAATAAACCAAAAAAAAAAAGATACCACGTTTCAATTATTTACATTCTCTGCCTGTCAGTGGGTAGGTTTCTGGGGAGAAAAATGACACCCAGGTAACACACCCTGCCCTACAAAGCCCAGATATGGAGGAACTACAAAGTCACCAGGGAAGGAGGAGGGAAATCTGTCAACTTGCTGCCTTCATGGTGCAAAGGCAAAAGCCTCGAGGTGCTGTCCATGAATCAGGCAAGTGATGTGCTATTCTGCAGGGCAGTACCTCTCTGTCACGTGAGAGCTGAGACTAGAAACACCCAAGAATGCAGTAGTAAGAGAATCCTGCAGGAACTTGTAGGATTACAGTAGCGTAAATTCTCCTGGCATGTTCACATGATCTTTCTACTTTGCTTACTGTACAGATTAAACAAACACGGTCCCTTCTCCTGTGCTTTGCTGGTCAACACAGAATTCCTTCCTTCTTCTGTACAGCATCCCAGGCAGCTGGAATAAAATCTTCACAATTTTCTCACCTGATCGAGTTCTGCCAAAGGCTGAGCAAAAACATTTGGCCCACTGTTTTTAGCAGGAAGCACAGCTAATTGGCTGCTGGAGCAAGTCACTTCTTCTCCCCCATGGTTCTCTTCTGCCTCCCACTCTTGGTCAGTCCTGCTTGTTTACCCCAGATTGGAAGAGAGGGCAGGGATTCACTGAGGATTTCATGTACAGCTTTCACTGCAACCAGGGGAGTTCAGGTTGAGTGGTGAGACCACTCAAAGACTCAAATTGTTTCTAAATCTCACTACTACACATGAGAATTCTCAGCAAGTAAACATCCTTCCTCCCCTAGGATGGAGAAGAAGAGAAGAATGCAGCCCGTACTTCCTTCACACTTGACTAAAATCAGAGTAATTTGTCCCTCTGCATTAGCTTACTGACACACACAAATAAACACTTTCTGCCCAGCCAGGGAATCTGCAGAACATCAGGAGAAGTCCTGCTGAAGTTAGAAAAAAAGAGCACTGGGAATTCTACCTGCCACTTGAAGAACACCGGAGGTGGAAAACAAGGGGATCTGAGGTATGTGCTGGAGGTCTAGCTATCCGTCTGCACAATGCCTCCTCTCTGAGAAGGTAAGAGCCTCCAGAGAAGAGCTTTGGGAAGTTTAGTTTTAATCAATAGCCACAGTGGAGAAGGAAGAGACGCTCTTTCATGCAGCATCACTGCAAAATACCATTAAAAACTGATTAGCATGCTCACTTGGCTGCCAGAAACAGTTAAAGAACATTTTCTTGACAAACGACTCTGCACTTCAGGGGCAGAGGAGGGAAGCCCATCTAGCCTCACTGTTCCAACAAGGTCACTAAGAGGCCAAAGGCTTTGAGACATTTAGCATCTCTCTTAACATTTACCCTCTGGGGTATAATATATATCAGAGGTTAAATCCTTAAGGGAGGAGAGAAAGACAGCCAGAGGAAAAAACTGATAAATTTACATTTACTGACTAGCCCAGAGGAAAATAGACATAAGATTATCTAGATTTTAAGAGACCACTGGGTGACCCTGACATCCCAGCTAAAGGGTGTTATCCAGATTCAACAATAGGACCAACAGCACTACTGAAATACACAACAAGCACTGCAAGACTAGGAAAGAAACCAAAAAAATAGACTGCACTCCAGGGGCTGGCTGTGTTTTGCCACTCTAATTAGGGAGCTTTACTTTCTGGGCCTAACTTCTGTCCACTGAAAGCAAAGGGAAATCTAAACTCCCACTGACTTCTCACAGGCTTGGACGGTAAAGGCATGTAAGAAACTCACTAATGATGATCACATGGGCAAACTGGACAGCAGCCAGGCCAGATAAAAGGAGCCAGTCACTGAAATCTCCGTGCTGCTCTCAGGAGAATCAGGGTTTGCAGCAGCACAGCCAAGCTACCCCGGCGCAGCTCTTGCTGCCGGACCACACTAGCTGCCCTAAGCCTCGAGTAGCATTCAGCTGAGGGGAGAAACACTGACACATCTGCAGATAACCATCTACCTGATGCTGCTTATGGACGTTGACTTGCTTTCCAGCAAATCTTTAAGGGTGTTGTTGAGCACAGCTGAGTATTAAGGCAGTAGCTTCACTCCGCAAGTCAAGGTTCAAGGGCAACGGGCCCCGGTGAGTCCCCCTCTCTGCTGGACTAAACACCAAGACCCGCTGGCTGAAAGGCTGAAGCAGGGCAGAAGCCAGCTCGCTGGTGAAGTGCATACAAACATAAAAGTTCTCAGCAAAATAGAGCCCAAGAAAAAAAAATAAAAATCTTTATTGAATGTTTTAGGTATGACTGGAATGCCCATAAAAATAAGAAGGGGGTCACACATTTCCCAGAGTCTGAGATAGTCAGGCCTGCAGCTCTCAGAAGGAAAACATTTCATGAAAAAGGACATCTACCAGATTTTAGCAGGAGGCCAGAAAAATTCATACTGAAACATCAGAGATCAGTCCAACGAAAGGTATTGTCAGCGAGCAGTGCAAGTGATCCAGGCCAACTACAGCCCTGGTCCCTACAAAAAGGATCATAACTCTTATAGGTTAACAGCTTAAGCCATGTCAACGAGCCCTCTCTGTCCTTGCAGAAGGTAACTGAATCCTAGCCTGGCTGTCTGGAAGAGCCTAAGGCACTTTCTCATTGTTGCTGAAGCCATTGCAAAAATGGTCTGGTGGCAGGAGAAAAAGTAGGTATCATTAAAAGGAAAAAAAAATCTCATCAGCTGTACTTTGTATAGAAATAAACACAACTTTTTGGCTCAGAGGCACCACTCATTTCACTTGGGTCTAAAACAGATGAGAGGACTCAGCTGATGGTTTGAAATACAAACCTGCCCAAAGTTATGCTTGCTTCCAATCACGGATTTAAAAATGCACAACAATTTTTGCATTATACAGCTAAACAAAGTACAGCCACATACCGCTTGATACCCTGTGCCAACTGACCAGACAGCAAGTTACTTGAACAGAACCAAAACCCAAGATTCCAGAGTAGATGCCAGCTAAGAGTTCCCAAAATAGCCTCTGCCACGCAGATATGTTTTGTTGCACTGTTGTTTTTTTTTTTAAAGGCTTTAGAGAAGTGTCATCTTGGGAGGTATCTGCTACATAAAATTAAAACATGACCATCTGCCCAAAACAGGACAAGTTCCTACCCGTCTTCAAGTCAGAACAGGGAGTGCAGCTGTAACGAACTGTCTTACGCAGACACTGGTGCAAGCACTCACTGATGTGTTTATTTTTAAAACAACAGAAAAACAAAAATGCCTTTGTTCGCATCCAAGCTCTTATCTCCCCTCCAAAATGTTTGTGGTTTAGGCACAACCAGGAGCTATGTGAAAGAACTGCCTGCAATGCATGGGGTTCTGCTTTCCTCAGCCTGCAGCGGAGAGCTGGGGAACCCACAGCTCACGGGGAGGACAGCATCTCCCCAGCAGCCCTTCGCTCTGCCTGGGCAGCCTCCTCCACGCGCTGATCACCCTCTGCCAAAGTTACTACAGTTCACTCCAGTGCCGGCAGATGTGCAGTTTGGTCTGCCTCGAGCAACTGACAAGGCTTTCTGCACGCTCAGAGCGCTTGCAGGAACCAAACAGATGGTTTTCTTCCTGTCCTGGAGCTCCTGGCTCTTGGGGCACATGCCAAGTGCAGCACTCCGGGAGCTGTAAAGAACCACTCCAGTGCCACCAGTTAAGAGAACCAGGTGAAGGACGGTGCTCCCATCCTGCCTGAGGTGCCATATCCCTGTCTGCAGAACGTAGGCTCTTATTTGAGTATCTGGAAGATGACATTTCTAGTCCTAAAAATGGTATTTCCCCTTCCTAAAAATCTTCCACAAGTCTAACAGTGTCTGGCAGTAATTCAAAGGCTCCTGAGGATCTGCTATTCCAGATCTCTTTGCAGCACTGCTCAAAGAGCTGTCAGCTCTCGTAATCCTGCCTAACACAGGGAACCTGAGGCAGGTACCACCAGCGCAGCTGAAGTCGCGTTATCAAATATGCAAACATGTTATCGATACCTCTTAAATATGGACAACCTCCTGGTAACACAGAAAACCCTCAGAAGCCAAACCCACCTGAAAACGCGTGGTATTTCTAACTCGAAACTACAAGCCACTAGGAAATATTTCTCAGATCTGCAAGCTCCTCCTCATCCGGCCATCCTCTGCCAAAGTTGCTTCAGTTCAAGCTAACACAAACATGTGGGTTAGCCTGAAACCAGACCACAGCCAGGGCTTCCAGATGCTTAAAGCACTTGCAAGCCACATTATCTTGACCTGTACTTTACCACTAAAACCTCCTGTTCTGGGGAAAACCACATACCATTGATGACTTTGCTTCCAGCCAGTGCTAGGAGCTGAAACAGCAACACCTAGTCCACATACCACTTCCTTCTGGTAAAGCAGAGGCTGAAGAACCAGATGTTCTGACAGTTTGTACAGCGAGTCTGACAGCATTAAGACAGAGCTGGGGCTGTGATTGCTGGAGTCATGTAACTAGGAGGAAGGGAAAACTGGGAACTCTTAAATTAAGATTAAGACCTGCTGAGTTAAGACATGGGTAAAAGGAAGTGGGTTTAAAAAAAAAACACAACACAACAACTCAAATTATGAGATTAAGGGATGGGCAAGGATTTCTGGGTTATTCTAAGATGGCTATCGCTGCAATTATGGTTAGGGAGTAAAGATGCTGAAGAGCAAGATTTACTGCTAGTTTGTGCAAGGCTTTTACAATGAGGAAAAAGAACCGACCCAAGAGAGGTGAATATCCTACAGTTACCTTAGGAATAGTTACTGCTGCTCTATCCTGGCATTGAGGTAATGGTTGAAGTCAGCAGAGGCTGATGAGCTTATTTTATGGGTGATTCTTTCAAAACCCATGGGGCTGGGAAAAGAACTAGTGCTGATAAATTCATGTTTCTCTTCAGTTTAGAGGATAATTCTTGTGTGAGACCTCTTACCCAAGGAGCGGCCTTCCAATAAGCGTGAAATCATCTGCACCAACCAGCAAAACCTATGGAAAATAACTTAATCAGACATATCAGTGGTTCACTACCCCGGAAAGAAAGGCAAACAACATTTCCCAAATTCTGCAGTCACCATAAGGGAGCCAAAATGCTTTAAAATGCATGTTTCAAACCTGACACTGTTACTAGAGAGGAACAGTGGGAAAAGGCAGCTAACAGGCTAGAAACAGATTCATAAAACAGACAGTCTTCCAGGAGAACTTAATTCTACTAAAACATACTTCACAAGTATCTTTCACAGTCATCAGAACACACTGAACTTTTCTGTTCTGGCTCACCAACAGTTGTAAAAGATATGAAAAGCAATACAGGGAAGAATACTATGCCTTTGCGTGGGATCTGAATGAATGGCAGCTACTAAAATCATTTTTTTATACCAATTGCAACATATCTCTACAGAAACCCTTTCATCATTCTCCTCCATGAGGCCCCAAGATGGGCAATAACGAAATGAACAGCTGGCGTGAATTCACCACCAAGGGACTAACCATTTTGTTTCAGGACATTTCAACCACCTGCCAAAGACATGACTGAAAAAGTTGCCTCCAAACTGGACTTTCAAAGCAATGGATGAAGTAGAAAAACTGCCCATCTCTCCTTAACCACTTACTTGGCTCTACCAACTAGATACTAAGCCAAGCGAATCCCACTTCAGTCTTCCATTTAAGATTTGGATTAACGAGCCTCTACAAGTTCCTGCTAGTTAAGCATGGCTAAGGATAAATATATTGAATTGCACATTGGCAATTCTCCCCTGCATGCACCATCCCTCCCTCCACCCAAGACACTCAGCACGATAAGGATCTCGCAAAGCACGGAGCGGTGACAGTTCCTCTGGGAGCACTGTCAGTGTTTTGGGTGTTGCAGTCTCAAGGTAAACACAATCTTCAGCTGCCGTCTCTAAAAACAACTGTAATTTTCTCTTTTTTTTGGATGAAGTTAGTACAACAGAAATCTGTCTCCTACCAGAGTCTGGCACAACTCATTCCAACCACACTCGACAGAAATCACATTATCACTAACAGCTTAACTGAGACTGGAACAAAACTAAGGCAAACAGCTGGAGTAAGAACAGGAGATCCAAGAGAAACTCTTCAAGACTTTTCTAAAACTGGTTTTCGGTTTTGTCTCACAGAATGTTTGTGTGCCATTTCCTCCAGCCCCATGCACAGCATGGCAATCACAGGCACTGTGGACAAGGCACGTTACCTTTTCCATCCGGATTCGGTCTCCACATTCAGCCTCCAGCACGTTGTCCATCATAATCAAGTCTTCACTGGTTATTTTCCACTGCTTGCTGGCGAAGTGGACCACAGCAAAGAGCCTTCCGTACTGCCCTGCTGCGATCATATTGTTCACCTTTTGTACCACTTCTGTTGGCAAACATCAGGGAAAAAATCAGAGCAGAAAACCCAACAAGGTGTGAAGAGCTGATCAAAATCAATTCAGCCACACTGCTCTCCCCCTAAAACTGTAATCTTCTGGGAATCTCTAAGCAAGGCTCAACAGCGATGTTGTTTTCTACAGGGTGTGAGCCATCCTTTCACAAAGGTATTTGCCTTTTAGTTGCTGGAAAAAAAACATGCAGAAGTAAACAACTATGTATATATTGTGCAGTCAATCCGAGGGTGTTCATTTCTCGGCTTGTATCTTAAGAATCCTAAAAGGCACTGTGTTCAAACACAAAGCGTTCCAGAAGAGAGTGCTTGTCAACACGCAACCTACATCTGGAAGGGAGCTATCCTCAATTCCCAAGTAATACTAGGACTAGGACCCTAAATACTTTGTAAGGCGCCCCGGAGCATCAGGAAGAGTTCTGCAAAGTACGCAGGAAAAAGTGCTCCAGGCATATTAACAAAGCCTGGCCTGAGAACTTGTACCTGCAGCAAAATCAGGAGAGACTGCCAGAAAAGCTCTTCCTATACACGCACACACATCCAGAGGTGGTGCCAGGAGCAGCACAAATTCCAGGGACGAGGTCCTGCACAGCACATGCACATAACTCAGTTTTCTGTGATCAGCTTCCTGTGCAGTGAAGCCAAAACCAAGTTTTATGGGAACATCAAAAGGTATTTCTTAATGAGTGCCATTCCCCTGCCAAATAGCAGCCTTCCACCCTCTCGAGCTGTTCACTAAAAGAGTAACTTTGCTATAACTGGAAAAGTAGGTTTTCTTCATTGTCCTCAAAAGTGGCTGAATCGTTTTTTTTTCTTGGAATGTAAACACAATATAATGACCGTTTGGGACGGACAAGAATTTAGCAACCAAACCAAACCCAGCCCTTACAGGAACACTCTAAAAGTGTCCAACTTTCAACTCAGCAGAAGCAAACTATTATAGGTAGAGGTGAAAATAGAAATGATTGTGTGAGACAGTAGTTACTGCAGTCCTCACTAAGATGAAGAGCTTAGCTTCTGTGTTTCTGCAATTGCCATTCCGGAAGAAAAGACCACTGTGTGCTCTTCTCTGACTCAGAGTGGTCCACTACCAAAAGTGCACAGAAAAGCACGATCCCCTTCTCTTTGTTACATCCCCAATGCACAATGGGATATGATAAGTTTCTTCCGGCTCCAAATTGCTGATCCAGGTATATGAGCAGTCCTGTGGCCAGCATTTCAAAACCAAAATTTCAAAGTGCTGACCTACAGCTTTCCCCTAGCCAGAAAAACACGCGTAGTCATGGTCTAACAAGGGTTATTTCCTTGTCAAATTTCAACTCTCTACCCACAGGGCTTTCTCATCTTTTTGTAACAGAAAAAGGTACGTGTTCTTCAACGTACTTGGGCTCTGAAGCTGTTGATAACTCTTCCAAATATCTCTAGACAGGAAGCATTGTACGCTTGTACATTTGATTGTTAGTACGGCTTGTATCTTAGCACCATGTGGAGCGACCCTTCCTAAAATATCCATGGCTGTTTCCACAGACAGCAGGAGAATATAAGGCAGAATTCAAATGCTCTGGCTGTTGTATGCTTTGGATAAGCACAGCCAGGAGATAATGATGCAAGCTCATAAACAGTAGGAGGTTACGAGGCACGGAAATCACAATGGCCCCAAGGATCCCGTATGAAGCAGTCAGAGGAACGTGGGACCCTGCTCACCACAGGGCGTCAGCAAATCAAACCGAGCAGTTTATGGTTCACTGCTGGGTCAAATCATGCTCTGGGACAGAACACTCATCCGTCACTTAAGCAATCCCAGGAGCACAGAGGAAAGGAAAAGCAGGATAAAAAAGAAGCCAGAGAGGGGACCTGGAGCAAGAGGCTCTCTCCAAAGCACATCACTTGCACGGTTATTAACACATTTTAGCTACGCTATGGGAGACTATCTGCAAAAATACAGACACCGCTCTACTTCTCTCCTGTCACTGTCTCCTTGTACAAGAACTACTCTCCTTCACTTCGTGGGTCTCTCCAGTCTAGAGCCTTTAGAGATGTCCTTTCAGGTGCCTTTCATAGATGTCCCAGAGGCTAACGGAACAATACAGTAGGACAGCCTGTTAATAAACACAGGAGCTCATTTCCTGCATAAAGCAGGCAACTGCTAATTGCCCACCACCACAATGGTAAGGGAAATTCACCCACTGGGGCTCATTACTCCCCAGTTCTGAGAAACATCTTGTGCCCGTGCTGGCTTCCCTGCTACCACCTCTACCACAGTCTGGATGACAACAGCCCCACCTGGGCAATATAAGGCTAGGCACATCTCTGTATTCGATTTTCACATTCCCACCTGCCATGGGGAACCTGTGTGTGTGTGGTAACAAGTGGAAGCCTGACATGCTGTAGTAAGACCAAGCAATGAGAACGGTTGCTAAACAGCTACGTGCACCTCACTTGCTGATTTGGGAGGCTCACTGCTCAGGAGTCAGCCTCCCAAAAAGGAGCCCAGGGGCTTCTTTTGGGAGGACCACTGGCTGCGTTCAACAGTCCTGACTAGATGTGAGGACAAGAATACATTCACTAAACAGTGTCACTTACCACCTGCTCGTTGCCTTATGTCACACCTCTGCAGCTCTGTCGTGTGCCCACTACCCAACTGCTTATGCTGGCTCTAGCGTTCTGTTTTATTTGCTACAAAATACCAGCTCTCTGATGTGCCCACTATCCAACTGCTTGTGCTGGCTTTAGCATTTTGCTTTATCCACTAAAAGAGAAATAGGTGTTTCCTCCTGTCCAAAATGCATGTTTCACATTTCAGGTGGCAACACATTATATCAGGTAAGATTCCTTTGGCAGCTTTATGACCTGTCAAGCTGTCACACACTAAAGAGGCTTCATGATCTACCCAACTCTCTAATACCAGCAGTTAGAGCACGAGGCCAGTGACACTAAAATATGCCAGAAAGAAGACAAAAATTAAAAGAACAAGAAGTAGCTTGAATCATTGAAGACAGTGATTTATGCTCAGTCAGGCCACGAATGGCAGTAACAGAGTACTAGTCTTCACTTGGAGCCTTCAGACCTTTACCTGCATGATACTTTGCTTCTTCTGCTGGATCTGGCAGTTTCACTTCAGGCCATGGTGGTGAAGTTAGAGATGTTTTGGCAACAAGTCTGTGAACAATAAGGTAAGATTCACCTGTAGCAAACAGATATTGCCAAGGAATGCAAACCACAAACAGAGGAGAGAAGGTAAAGGAAACTGGAGATGGAGCAGAAAGTGGTTTTCCACTAGGGGAGCAGAAGTTGTACAGGAGAGTTGATGATTTGCCAATATGAAAGACTCACCCCAAAACACACTCACGCCAGAAGGCAATTTCCCACAGACCACATTTCACTTTGTAGCAGCTCATGAACAAGGTGAGGGTTTGTATTCAGGTCTTAAGTCTTATGGATAGAGGGTGTCAGGCAACACAAAAGCAATGTTACTTCCCTAAGACTTAATCCAATGGAGGACACTGGATATGGCAAAGTCCCCAGACCTTCCACAAGAAATGCTACAAAGGTGCTGAAGCTGCAGCCCAGCTCAGAAGACTGTTCACACACATGCAGAAAACACTTGGCCTCATTTCTGAGTTCAGCCTGCAAACTCTCTGCCACACAGTCACTGCACCCAGGGCTTAACATCATTCAGGTCCACCGTGAATGGCAGCAAGCTTTAAGTAAAAGCAATAAATGTCTCAGTTGCTGGTTTGTTTTACACCCATCTATCACTAAATTCAGTATGGGGGAAATGGATTTTAGTTTTACTTTCCATTTCAGAATGTTATTTGAAATAGTGTGAAACAAACGAAGAGTTCAGAAAGCAACCAACTGAAAATTAACTCAAAATTCACCTATTTATTGCTTGTTATTGCTTGTCCCTGATGTTCAGACATCTACAGCTAGACGTGCTAGTGATGATCGAGCTCAGCGACCACCAGTTACTTCCCACTGCCTCGTTTCTACAGACTGGGATTTTATCACAAACTCCAGCGGGATCAGACCTACCCAAAGCCTTGCTTGCACTTGAGTTTTAGACAAAAGACTTGTAAGCTTTTCTAGGTATGTATATACAAATTACCTCCACCACAGCTGACAGGCTGAACACGTAAATGCTCCTCGTCCCACTTCAGTACCAAGTACAAAGCCCTGCAGTTATCCAGTAGCAGAGAGCATCCGGGAGGAGGCAATGTGCCTTTGACAGGGAGAAAGGGCTAATGAGCATCCTTAAATCAGCCTCGAGCGCTACACATGAATGACTCACGCACCCTTTTTTCCTCTATTTGTAATGCTCTTCTGTTAAATAGATAGTTTTGAGAGGGTCTTAAGACCACAGCTGGGTTCTTTACAGGAGAGTTACGAGGCTGCTCTTCCTTTGTCACTTTCAGCTGTGTACCCTGAATGGCTTCTCCCACCCCAGGTGCAATTCAGCATTCAATACAACAGACATTTAGCCCAAAAGCCTCTTCTGTGCTATCATGATGTCTGTCATCAACCTACACCACTCTGGGGAGGGACTAGCAGAGGGATCTAACAAGACTTTTTAGACCCATGCCCAACTTGGTTCAGGTGGACCACAGAAGTGAGTGGGAGCATGCGCTGTCTCAAATCCAGCCAGCCAAGCACAAACATCATTTCTCAACATATTTTGCTAGAAGATGCAAATTAAATCCTTTTTTTTTTTGAAACAGTAGCTTCCACTGTTGTTACTAAAAAATTGCTTTAATAATGTCTCTTTCCAAAACACTCTGCAACCATACTGCTAAGACAAGAGCCTCACAATTTCAAGCCTTCACTTTTGCCCCTGAAAGCCTTCCTGGGGATCATCCAGGGGAGTCCTGAGCATTACGAACATGACCCCTTCAGGATCTTTCAGCACTGCCACAATTAAGGGATCAATCACAGTGCAAACCACCCCAGCAAGAGATCTTACTTAGAGCCTGCTCTGCTTTCTACACCTGGCTGTTGCTCTCTTACTTACTGAAAATGGTTTATGGCTGTCACAGCATGAGACACCTCCAGTTTAGAGAATAAACTGGGAGCTTGAAAGCAAGCAGGCCATGGCATTGACACAGAATGGAAGACTGAAAACAGCCAGGGGTATTTCAGCTAGCAGCCAGCTACACATTCCCACCAGCTGTCATTCTGGATTCTTTCTGCTTTTCTCAAGACTATCACTGGGAGGGATCCCCTGTCTGAAAACTGAACTAATTCTTTACTGCCTCAAGCCATCGGTACTTGGCTCAAGACCTTACCTCAAGACATCAGTACCATCGGTACTGCAGGTATTCGTGTGCATATGCTGCCTTTCTCGACAGCAGCGCAGATAGCACTAAATCATGAGAACCCTGTTTAAACTGTTTAAAACGTCAGAGCTGAACAACAATTAACTCTGCTCAAATGTGCCGCAGGGTGTTAATTGAAAAATAAAATGCTACGTGAAACTCACAGCGTGAGTGAGAGCAGAAAAAAATGCGAATAGCCCTTGCTTGTAATTAGTTGTTTTTCAAGATCTCTAGGACAAGGAGCAGCAAGGAGGAGCACCAGAGGCAACTGTTTACTTCTCTGCATTAGAGTCAGTTCCAAAAACTATTGATTTGTTCTCAAAGAAACACTGGAGAGAAAAGCATCGCTCTAACCAGGGACAGCACTTTGCACACGCAGTGCTTTCATCAGAACTGTGGCACACACCTCACTGGGCAGGGAAAGAAGGCATGATGCCAATACAGCTACATTTAGAGATTATCCTGAGAGGTGCCAAATGCCTTTACTTAGAACAGGACACACGGCTGAAAGGCATCAGATTATAGTTCTTTTTTAGGCAAGGACCTATGATACCATAGAGCCAATCTCAGATTTAGTCCATGGCAGGACGATTCACCCTGGATTTCATTGAGATGATTGGAGAGCTCCTGGTTTCTCTAATTTGAAAAGAAAGGTGTTGCTCAGTAAATATCATCTCCAACACAAATGGAAAGCTGGGAATTTCCTGTGGGCTGAGATCCACACTTTCTATATAAAAAATTGCTAGTCCTAAGGCTTTGTGGGTTTGTTGCAGAGTTTAGTAATAACATTGTATGCTGTGTCACGGAGGCAGAGATCCAAACTGTGTTCCCACACGCTGAGGACCAGCGGGAAGAGACCACCCCCTGCACTCTTCATCAGGACAGAGTGAATGGAAATGAACCTTGTCATTTCTCCCAGATGCTGCTTACAGGATTTCTTTATTTCTGCAGTGTCCCCTTCTGGTTAAAGCAAGAAGCAGCACAGCCTGCAGCTCTATCCAGGTATTTTGGTGCTAGATCCCAGCAGAAGAAATAAAATAAAGATACAAACAAGCAGTTCTAAAAGCGCTGAAATTAATGAAGCCTGAAGTTTTCTGCCTTGGTGTTTTAGAGCAGCTTCTCTTAATTGCAATTCATAAAGAGTGCAGTGCAAGTTCAATATTTATCAGATACTGAAAAGACTGTCCAGGAGATAAATCTTGCCTGAATAATAGATCACCTGTACCAAAAAAGATGAGTGTCAGCTGAGGCCCCTTCCTCAGAGTCTGCAATGCCCTGACTTGAGTGGCTTCTCTGCTGTTTACTACGGACTAAGCCACATTGCAGCCCTTTGCTAAATGGAGGATTTAGTTACCTGTCTCTCTACTCAGCTGCTTAACTTCATAAATCAATAGAATTGGCCTTCTGGCAAAGATGACTGAGGGTAGACAGAGTGTCTAAAATTTTTCAGGAAGTGACAGACAGACAATGGGATCTGAATAGTCTCTCTTTCAAAGGAAAAATAAGCTGCCCCCCAGCCCTTCCTGCCCCATCTCCCCACTCTCCCACAGAAGGTCAGCATTTCAGGGGGCAAAAATCAAAGCAGAGAGTCATTTGACATTACCCTTCCTGCACTGCCGTGCTCTGGGAACTCTGGTGCCGAACTGCAGATGAAAACAAGAAAGCTAAAAAGGAGAGAGAGAAAAAGAATTAAAAACAAGCAGCAACTGTTGGATTCTTAGGCCTTAGTGAGGAACAGTAGAGCAACGTCAAAGGAAACATCACAGTGCTGGTACCATTTTCTGCCTGTAAAAGCTTTGTTCAGTTTTATCACAATAAGCAAAGATAGATGGAAGGAAAAAGAAAATACACAAAGGACTTGTTAGTTGCGTGCAGTGTTGTATGAGAGCAAGGGAAAGGCCTCCTCCTGCAAGTGACACATCCAGCTGGACACAGCAATTTCACAGGGACACACTCCGAGCACTCCACCTCTTTTAAAGGACAGTGTGACCGAAAGGCATAGGGGACAGGTGATCTGAACTCTGCACGGCACTCCCTTGATTCTGAGCACTAACTGATGCTGCTAAAAGGATCCTTCCCGGATGTCTCAGCCCCCAAAACGGGGAGAGAAACTCTTGCATAGCATTTATCAGGCGATTCTCAGCAACTCTTACTAAGCCTTAGAGAGTTTCCATCCAAAAACACGCTGGAGGTGTTCTTCCAGGAACTCACTAGCCATGTGGCCTCCGTACAGATGCCACAACACCAAGGGAAACCTGGAAGGTGCAACAGGTTTGGGTTTACTGCTCCTACATCTGGATTTTCACTGTCCCAGACAGGCTTTTTATTCCAGAAAGGAATGAAAGAGCTATGGAAGTAAGAACAACAGGAGAAGAATTTAGGAAGATGTATTCATGCTTTTCAGAGCTATGTATATATGAGTTAATAGCGTTCACCTGAACACTGAAGTTGGTACTGCCATTAAAACATGAATATTGAAATAATTGGTGGTTAAATTGTGTTTTAAGCGCAGCTTCGGCATTCTTGGAAAGGAGCTGGACATGTCTATACCTTGTTAATTCACAGAAACAGATGGAGGCCTAGAAACACACACTCGGGGACTCATCCCCATGTCACCTCGGGGGTAACAACATCCTTTCTGGCACAATTTGTTTAATTAAATAGCAGCCCATGAACACTGCGCGGGAACATCCGCCTTCTCACCCCCCAGCCACCACACGAATGGCAGAGGGGCTTGGGAAGACCTCTTAAATCCAAACGCACATGGTCCCATGAGCAAAGACAGCATTTAATGAGGCTATATTCGCAAGCACACGAATAACCCTAGACAACAAACCTTCACAGGACGAGGGCACCAGCAGCTCACAGCACAACCCCCGTACCAAAACCCCACACCTGCCTACAAACCCGCCCCGGCTCCTCCTTTCCAGCCCTCAGCCGAGCACCCCCGGGGGGCAGCAGCCGCCCTGCGAAGGACCGAGAAGCCGGGATCCCCCTTCGGCCGACCCCGTCCCCGTTGCCCCTCACCTGCCGCCCGCCGCCGGGCCGCGGCCGCCGCCGCCATCTCGCTGCCCCCTGGCCCCTGCCCCGGTAGCGGAAGGGGCGGCCGCGGAGCCATGATGGCGGCGGCCGCGGTGGAGGCGGCGGCGGAGCGGCAGCTGGAGCTGCTCCGGGAGGAGCGGGAGGCAGAGCTCGCCGAGAGCAGGTAGCATCGGCCCCATAGGTGGTCCCCGAGACCTGCCGTCGCTTGTGGGGAAACTCTGCTGGGATCGCCCCTATAGGGTCTGCTGGCACCCCTAGGAAAGACTCGCCCCCATAGGAAACCGAGCTGGGGTTACTCTTGTAGGGTCTGTTGGCATCCCTACAAAACCCTCTTGACTCGTCCATATAGGAGACCGAGCTGGAGTCACCCCTGTAAGGTCTGCTGGCTCCCCTAGGAAAGGCTCATCTCGATAGGAAACCCTGCTGGACTCGCCCCTGTAGGGTCTGCTGGCACCCCTAGGAAAGACTCGCCCCGTAGGAAAATGAGCTGGAGTCACCCCTATAGGGTCTGCTCACACCCGTTGGGGATCCCTGCCAGACTTACCTCTGTAGGACTTGCTGCCACATGCAGGAAACCCTGCTGACTCCTATAGGATCCCATCTCTTATGGGAAGCCTGGCTGGCCTGGGCCTTACAGACACTTATAGGAAATGCTGCTGTACTCACTATGTACAGCCCGCTCAATGGGGAACCCTGCCACAGTCACCCTATAGCACCTGCGCTCACAGATAGGATTCACCCATACTGCCAGCTTGCTGCTATAGATCCTTGTTAGACTCACCCTTTAGGGCTTGCTGTCATCTATAGGATCAAAGCTCACTCCAGCAACATTTTGGGGCTGCTCTTCTCTTCCCCAGACCCTAGCTGGGACCCTGTGGTCCCATGGCCCCCACACTGCCCTGCCCAGATGCTTAAAATTCCCTACAAGCAATGAAACAAATTGGGAGACTAAAGAGGATAAACTTGGGGGATTTTATTTTTTGTGTCAATCCATACAAAAGTAAAGAACCCACCAAGGCCCCCAAGTAAGACTGGGGGGTGAACCCCGCTGCTGTGGCAGGCGTTGGGCCCAAAGGACAGCAAGCTGCAAAGCTGCTGCCCGTATTTTGTGCCTTAGTCGCTTGTAGCCTGCACGTCAGCACAAGATATCTGCTCCTTTTCCCTGTGCAGCTGCACGTGTGGAGTATTTGTTGGGGATTAGCAGAACTTCATGTGAAAAACTGCAAATCTTCCATTTTAGAGCTTATATGTGATAGGAGAAAACTTGGACTATTCTCTCATGGCTCATGGGACTGGGTTAACTGGGCAGCAACTTCCTTTTCACACTCAGACAGGAGAGAGGAAAATCATATAAACCTCTTCTTCAGGATCAGTGAGCATCACCCCATTGCCCAAAATAATTCTGTAGAAGCCAATCCAGTTAAATTGCTACCAAGCGGTTGTGTAAGCCAGTACTTCAGTACTACAGGAAGCTAATGTCTCTTTTTGCTGTCATCCTCTTTTTCCGTCCCTTTGTCTTTTTCTCTTTTGTCTTCTGAAGCTTTGAATTTGCCTCAGTCTGGCAAATGGTGTTCATGCCTGTGTGTGGTTACCAGGGCCTGGCAGGAAAACGTCTCCCTGAAGGAACTGCAGCGTAGAGGTGTCTGCTTGCTAAAGCTCCAAGCTACCAACCAGAGGACTGGCCTCTACGGGCGGCTACTCGTGACGTTTCAGCCTAGAAAATATGACTCAGACGCTGAGCTGCCCTATAACAGTTTCGGGCCTGGTAAGTGCTATTCCTGTTCATGGGAAGTAGGTAAGGTGAGAGACAACCAATGTATTCTACCTGACATCTTTCTAATGTGACACTTGTAAAGACTGAGCAATTGATGCAAAAAGGAAAGGAGAAAAAGGTTATGGCAAGAAGATGAATCTAGAGAAAAATATCGTCTTTCTCCCTCAGCTTTTTATAAGCGTGTATATTGCAACAGGGAACAGTGACAGTGATTAAAGACTTGGCTTTCCTCATTCTGAATCCTTAAAAACAAAGCCCTGGTCTCTTGTCATTAAAGATTTCGTGGCACTCTTTGTATGTGCTTACATCTTGGGGTAGGTAAGGAGCTTTTGTTATTTACACTTTAATTTCAAAATGAAAAGTGGATTTTCCTTTTCCTTCCTGAGCTGCCATATTTCCTCCCTTCCCTGTACTGTTATTTTTGGTGAAAAAGAGGTGAAGAGTGTGCCATGTGTATTAGTTGACATGCCTGGATTTCTGTTGGGAATAAAAACGATAGAGAAATACAGACTCACCAGCACATCAGCCAGTGCCCTTTTGACTTGTCTCACCTTCTGCCATCACTTTCTTGAAAAGAGCTGAGCTGCTGCCAGTATCTGAGGAAGGTAAGGACCCAGTCTGCCATGATGTGGCCAGCTACAGAGAATTATCCCTGGAAAAAAGTTGGGTTTGACCATGAAATAGTTCCAAGTGACTCCACAAGGAAAGCCCTCTGTTTTTTTTTTCTTGCAGAGACCTTTTTTCTCTTTTCCTTAGGCAATAATGATATTGCCTTGCACTCTCCAAAACAGGTCTACAGGAGTGAAGCTGGCTGTACCAGATAGTTTGCTGGTTTAGCTTAGTCCTTTGCTTGGTTTTGTTTGCTCAATCAATCAGTTTGCTAAGCAGATGCATTGGAACTGAAAACTGGGCTGTTTCTCATCTGTGGTACTGTTTTGAAGTGTCACAGTTCAATTTGTTGATGCATTCCTTGCCAGCCAGGCCTCCAAGCTGCTGACTTCTGAAATTAAAATGACTCATTGCAGATCAGGGTCTCAGCCTTGAGGTCTAAGAAGCAGCATCCATCAGGGCTCTTCAAAGAGAAGTAACGTTACTGTAGCACTAAATTGTTCCTCAGAGACAAACGTTTTAATGTAAGAGCTGATGGAGACTATTGAGGCAAGCTTCCCTTATTTTGCAAATCTGAGATTTAGTCCTCAATGAGTGTGTGCCTCAGCTAAGGCATCCACTTGTCAGACATCCTGCTTAAAATCTCCATTTCACCGCTGCACTGCATAGTTTGACTGGTCCCATCTTGACATGACTGTGAAGAACAGAAAGGCCACAGTGAGTCCTTACAAATCTCGTCTTTCTTAGTTCTACTGACTGGTGTAGAGCAGTCATCTGAGAGGCACACATTGTTGTACAGCCTCCTTGGCTATTACTGAACAATAAAATGAATGTAAAACAGTTTGAGAGTTTGGAGAAGTTAGGTCTTTCCAAGGTCTGTGTGAAAGCATCTTGGCTTTATGTGCAGCCCTGGGGGGAGCACTGTTGGTGTTCTCTCCAAGCCCTGTGGTGCATGGAGAACATAAGGCAGCTGGTTAGTTGTTACCTGGTGTCTTCTCACTGCTAATAGTTTTTTCACTTGCCTCTTGCTGCATGCACTACCATGAAAGAGAAGGATATTTTCCTCCTTTTTGGGCTTGATACAAATTCTGACCTTGGCAGAAAACATGGAACTAGTCCTGTGGCTGGTGTAGGTGAGCCCACTGTCTCCAGTGGACCATGCTGGTTTCCTCCAAAGAACTTCTTTTCAAAATACTTACTCCACTTCACGCTCTGTCTTCTAACTTGTCTTTGCAGGTGACATTTTGGGGCTTTATGATTCAGTCGGCCAGGGCGATCCACTCTCCACAGGCATTGTAACACGTGTCACCTCCAAAGCAGTCACCGTTGCCTTTGAGGAATCTCGAGATGGCATGCTGAGCTTGGACCGTGAGAGCTCTTACCGCCTGCTGAAATTAGCCAACGATGTCACCTACAACAGGCTGAAAAAGTAAGGGCTGAGAGGGTGTAGTTTGTCTGGGATCACTGCTCAGGAGTGCAAAGGCCAATTGAAAATTGCCAGGCTTATTTTGGGAGAGCTGTTCTGCGACTGATCTCAGTCTGCTTCACTAGTCTCAGCTTCTCTTCCTTCCCATCTTATTCCTCTTACTCCTGTGGCAGCTCCACTTAAGAGAGGTATCCACCTTCAGGATGTGCCTTTCTCTTTCTGGTGACTACTGAGGGAACCTGTACTCCTTAATGAGATAACTCAACTGGCTATCTTATGCTGAAGAGTCACAACAGCCTAAATTTATTTACCAGCTGGCTGGTGCAGTCCTGCTCTTCTCTGTTCCTCCCCTGCCCCACATCCCACAGTTACCTGTTTTGGTCCCGCATTGTGCCAGCTCTGGTGCTTACTGCATTCTGTGTAGCACCTTTTCCATCCAGGCAGTAGAACTGAGTAGCACTTTGATGAATTAATGCACTGAAAAGGCTCAGCACGGGGTCTGACTGTATCAAACCAAAGCAATAGTAGAAAGGGGAAATGTACGGCAGGTACGGGGGATATGAGCATATGAGGGGTGAGAGATGCAGCAATTAGAATTAGTCTGTTGTGCCCACAGACGTCTTTCACTGAGGTACATTGCCCTGGCCCCTAATGTGCACTGGGAATTTCTGAAGGAATTTATGCTGTGCGTATAACCTGGGTGTTTTCTTCTTTGGCAGAGCTTTAAACACACTAAAGCAATATCGTGGTGGTCCAGCCTCTGGTCTGATCGATGTCCTCTTCTTTTCGTCTGATCCAACCTCATTCAGTGAAACAAGTAAGGATGTTTCTTTCTAAGACTTTATATCATCCTGATGGCAAGTGCAGGGTTAGTCTCTCTAAAGGAATTTTCTGGACCCTCAGGGTGAGAGCCCCTAGCAGTTTACAGCCCGGTGTGTGCACTGAGACTGCCACAGTGTTTGATCTGCCTTGGTATGCAGGGCTGAGAGCTGGGCAGGTGGAGAGCTCTTTTGGATGTATCAGGAAAAGCACATGTTGTTACTCACACAAGTTTTAAGCAAAGATCACGGTAAGTTGTTGTGGGGAAGGAGGTAAAGTCTTCAGTTTCCAGAGCAGTCAGTGAAGCCTGAAGTTTCCTACCCACAGGCTCTGCACCACTTATGAGGATGTTCATATCTTCAGATGCCCCATTAAATCTGACAGATCCGGAGTACTAAGTGAGGGTTGTACAGGTTTTTCCACGCACTATGCTGCCATTACTCCTCTTCTAGTCCACCAAGATGCATCTCTGGGGCTGACCCTCTGAGAGGAGTGCTTGTGGTCTCTCAGTTCATGACCTGTTCCTTGAAACTGCCCATAGGAACAAATTACTCAGATCTTTGTGCAGTTCTGGTCCACGCCAAAAGTGCAGCTCACTTTGCTCTAGGAAAGACCTGAGCTGAACGTGAGTAATAAGTGGTGTTGCAGCTGGCAGCATTAAACACCTACTTTTTGTACTGGTTAATGGGTCACTGGACTTGCTAACCTGGTGTAAAGACCCTCGTCATCTCTGGATCATCGCTGGAAAAGAGACAGAATTACCCAGACTGTTCAGATAGCTAGTGCCCACTTTCCTCAGGGTGTACCAAGGAAAGCTGAATTGTGGCATAAAACAAACAGGATCTGTGATGGGGGAATTTCTTTGCACACGTTCATGAGTCTGAAATTCGGTTTAGTTTATGAGGCATTTCTTACTTGCTTTCTGCCCCAATCCTATCCATAAACTTCAGAGATAAGAAACCAGCAGCTCTGCTTCTGTACTGAAAATCCAATAACTCAGCCTTCATGGGAATTAAGTGACTGTGGAACTACTGCAGTTTGAAACAGCATGGGGTGTATTCTATTGGCTTGTATTTTTATTTTTACAGCCTTCTGACTATGTTTAGCCAAGTTGAAGATATGCAGACTGCTTTAGTTTCATCATCAAATGCTTAAAACATCACAACTTGGTTTTACCAACAGCTGTCCAAAAAAATGCATGCAAGTAGAATCCCCTTTTACTCCGATCTTTCTTGATTTGAGTTTTTGGGAAACTAAAGATGAAATTACCCTTTAAGAGGAACTGTGAGGAAACCAAAGCCCCTGATGAGCAGAATATAAAGACTGGGCATCTGTTAATGAATATTATCCCTTGACAGAAGGGAAATATCATCTGGGCTGCAAAAATCAGGGAAGAAAGGCAGAAGGTAGATTAAGTTGCCTAAGAGGATTGTCAAGCAGTCTGTATCTCAGCTCTCTCCTGAGGCCCAGGCTCACCTCTCAGCAGCATATCATGCATTATACCATCCATCCCTGGTCTCCTTGCTGGCCAGGGCTGTGCTCAGTTTCCTCCCCGCTGCAGCTCCTTGTGCTCTGTGCTTGCTGTTGCAGGTTTTTTTCCTGTTACCTTGATTACTGCATTTAGTTGTCCACAGTGGTTCCCTTTTTTCACACGCACACTTCTATTACCTTCAGGCTAGGTTTCTGATATGATATATCAGAGATGAAGAGTTAATGCTAGTGTGAGTCATACCTCTGTAGTTCTAAGCACTGAGCTTAGTCTGAGTCAAACCTCTTAGCCTTTTGGCTACCCGGGGACTTTGGTGTACTCAGGTTTTTAATATTAGATAAAAGAATTAAATTTTAATGAACTAACTTTCTTAGCAGCTTCAACTCTGTCTTTTCCCCATGGTGGCAGAACTGCCTCTCTAATAAAGAAAAATTCCTTTCCACTGAATTGCTCAGATGTGCCAAACTAAGCACAGAGATGAATTTTACATCTCCCCAGCACCAAGAATATGGATTGATGGAAACATTCAGTCATGTCAGACAGGAGATGCAATACGAGAAGTCAGCATATCACCTGAGAACAGCAAAACACTCTGGCAGGGTGGAATGGCCTTCTATTTACATTTTCACTGTATAGCACCTTTCATGCCAGCTAGGAAGATGTGATACTAGCCAGACATTAAATAATAATAACTTTTAAGTTCAAATAGGTCCTGCAAGGTGCCTTCAACTCCCAGCCTCCAATGAGTTCAATGCGAGGGCACTCAGCAGCTAGCTGGATAAATCCTCTCTCTTACACCTATAAGATGGCACACGCAGTTCCCCAGGTGTCCCATATAGCTCATATATAGATGTGTTTCTGCAAATAGTATAGAAAAGTGCAATGTGTGGATTATCTGCAAAAGGCAAGAAGTATTTCCCAGGTGCGTGGTCTGACATGGAAGGATAGAAAAACCTTCCAGCATTTCAGGCTGTTTCTCTTCCATGGCATGGCATGGCATGGCACGGCACCTCCTTTCATAATCAAACATCTTTTAGTCTGGTTTCTTAAAGGAATGTTTCACTGCATCTGTCTCATCCCATGCATTATCTGATTTAAAACAAGCCCATCAGGAGTCCCAGAGTTAGTAAGTTCTCTACAGCTCATAAAACTGGATGTCTATACATGCCAGTTTGGATGGGGCCCTGAGGAACCTGATCTAGCGGGTGCCCCTGGCAGGGGGTTTGGAATTAGGTGATCTTTAAGATCCCTTCCAATCCAAGCCTTCTATGATCTATGTTAACACCACTCTGGGATGCAATTTAAACTCCACTTCAATCAGAAGCTCAGAAAGCCTGCAGTAGGAATAAGACCATATAAACACCCATTCCGAGGAAAAGCTAGAACTGACACTAGTCTAGGCAAAGAAGAGTAGATAAGGTCTGCGCCCAGAGGGACAGTCACTGTCTTCTCTGACGATGTGTAAACCAAATTACAAGGAGATCAAGAAGTAGAAGGGTCACTGGAGAGCATAAGCACCCAGCTCCATGCTCAGATAAAAAATTAGAATACCCTCGAATATCTAAGATGTGTGTGATAGTGGAGGGGAGTAGATTAGAAAACTAATTTCTCAGGCATAGGAGTCTTGGGTCTCTTAGCTGGGTTCTCAGAGGTCTGACATTGTTCATTCCTGCAGCAAAGCTTGGCAGAGTCCTAATGCCATCCTCTGCTTTGTTGGTGCTTTCTGCTGTTTAGTGACATTGAGTCTCTCAACCTGGAGGGAAAAGCAGGGGAAAAGCAAACTTTTTTCAAAAAGGTTGGTTATATGGGGTTTCTTTAGGGCATACTCAAATAGAGTTGCACTAGCCTGGTGGCATTTTGTGGCCTATCTGGTAAATAACTTCAAGATGCTTGTTTGTTGTTTTTGTTTTACTCTCCTGTATTGTGATTTACTCATGAATGGATCACAGCTGCCTTATTATGGCAGAGTGTGCTGCCAAACGCTGTGCCTGGAGGATCTATATTAAAGCCTATGTCATCCCAGGAGGGTGTCTAAATCCAGGCACTGACTGATTAGATGGACAAGGAGTCAGATAAAGCCAATTGAAACATGTTTTTAAAGTAGTTAGTGGCTGCTGGCATCTGAGCAGTGCATGATATATGCTTGCTTAAAAAGCACCAGTATGCAGAGAAGGGTAATAATGACAAAAAACAAATTAATGCCTTTATACCCAACTGCTGATGACTTCCAGAGTTGCTAATCGCATGCAGCTATTTCCCACCATATGTGGAAAATCCTGCTCACTACCTGGGGGATGAGTCCTTCCCAGTAGTAATGGGTGTATGCATGACTCCCACTGGGAAAATGGCTCTGGAGCACGTTTGTTTTGGGATCAGGCTTGCATAAGATGGTCGTCGGTAACTCAGGAAAAGAAATGCCAGGCTTTTGACCCTGAGAAGCCTAAAATTAGTTTGTACCAGCCTTTTCACCCCATGATCTTTACAGGCAACAGTCTCACAGCTTATGGCTCTCACACCACTGCTACTGTGAGATGCTTGGGTTGCCCTTCAGCATCTAGCCAGGAGTATATTTGGAGATCTGAACTGTGAGGGACAGCTAGGGGCTTCAGGTTCAATTCAGAAAGCTGGTAGCTCCCTGTCTGATGCTCTAAGTGGTGGGGATATGTCAGAAGCTGTCTCTTCTGCATGAAGGGCAAAGCTGCAGCGCTCTTGGAGATAACACAGAACGCCAGGGCACTCTCAGAAGCCCCTTACGTGAGAGTGTATGGCTAGTGCAATCAGAAGGATTGAATTTGCTGAAGTTAGGCCCTCAATCTCTGCTGTTATCTGTCCTCATGAGCTGCTGTGATTGTGCATGGATTGAGCCCTGCATGATGAAGTCCAAGTCCTTGCAAAACATTAAAAACTGCAACTCGGAATAAATATCCTTGGTGTAACACAAAAACACTAGGCAGGCTTCAGGAAGAATTACCTATGGATCATCCAAAGGAGCATATGAAGGTAAAACCAATGGGTAGACATGATCTGCAGCTAAGAATGGGACTGCTCCCCACCACAAAGCATTTCCAACCCTTATCTTGTTACCTCCAGAGAAGTACCAAGTGGAAAAACAGGCTTTCCAAAAGGCAAACTTTGAACAGAACAGGATTTCTGTTCACCAGGCTTGGTGGAAAACAAAATCCAGAAGCCCATCCATGAGAAATACTTTGCTTGGCTCTCCTCCACTTTAACCTGCACCCGTGGCCCAGAGCATTTAGGGCTTTCCCACTGGAAGCCTCCTATAAGAAAACCTTCCCTGCTCACAGCTGCTGTCTCACAGTATATATGCAGGGACTCCTGCACCCATACGTTGTGGTGGATGTATAGAGAGGCTTTGCTTAGCCAGCAGAGGCCAGCATTTCTCTGCTTGCTGTGCGCCACAGGGCCAGCCAGGCTAGGTGCATGCAGCCTCTTTTCTTACAGAGAATTTCCTGTTGCAGGCCTAACCCAGTGCAAATCATGATAGGAGAGAGCTGGTAGCTGTTAATCCTGGAGCAGGTCAAGAAAAAGTGAGGGGATATTAATCTGGGTCTAGATACAGTCAGCCAGTGCTGGCTTCCCAGGCCACGTGGAGTGCAAAAGGCTTTGCTTATATCTAATTCTGCTTATTGCACTAAAAAGACACTTGAGAAAGAAGAAAAAAGCCTATTTTAAAGGTAGGGGTGCAAGCAGTAAAAAAAAAAAAAAAGTTAACCCAGCAGACAAAGGTCTGGGGAAGCACCAGGCATTTATACCAAAGTTTCCTCTGCTCCTTGTCCCATGCATTGGGCTTGTGCTGTGTCACTTGCAAAACCTTAAATGCTCCTTGTCCCTCTGCTGTGAACCTCCTGTCAACACAGGGGCCAGGAAGAGGGCCCTGAAATCTATGAGGAAAACTAAGCAGTGTGGACAACTCAGCTGCCAAATACCTAAGGAAGAGAGAAGGGGAAGTTCCCTGTTTCAGGCTGAATTACCCACCTGGGTTTTGTCTAGCAGTGTTTGGCTGCAGAGGTGCTGATTGTGGGATCTGGCTTGTTCTTGGTACCCATACACACAGGAGGCGAGGAGTATAGCTTGGAAGGTACACTGAAGTGCAAGAACCCTCCAGCTCTGGAAAACTGGATTTCTTCCTCCCTGGAGAGATCGTTCCTTCATAGTTATGCACCCAACACAGATGGGAACAAAGACCCCTTTCCTGGACGTGAACATCACCTTCCAGCCCACTCCTGTCCCCTGAACTGCTGGTACCATGCAGAAAAGGGTCTTGGTTCCTGCAAAAGTTTTTGAAGGACCAACCTTGCTGGCCAGGGTTGATTTTTTCAATGTAAAGCTAAACCAAGTTCTGCCCCCAGCGAGACCCAGCCCAGCCAGGGATGCAGATTGCCCTTCATCCTCTCCAGAGACTACGTGGGGAAGCTGAGATGGACAGCCTTGGGCAGAGCAGGAGACGTCAACACAGACTTGATGCCACAGCACCACATCTGGGTTAATGGCCCTCTTCTGGGACCATCTGTGCAAATCCTAAACTGATTGCTTTTGAGAGTACTCGGGCCAATCCTGCTGGAGTAGATAAACAGCATTTCTTGAGGTGAGCCTTCTCAGAGCCCAGCTTCTAGATGGAAAATCAGAGGAGCCTCTTAAGAGGCTCCGTCCTCCTCCTCAAACCTTGCTAATGTGTCCAGCCCAGAAAAGAGGCACATTTCCCAGCCTGCCCCCACAGCAACTCTTGGCAGCGTGTGATTAAAAGGGAAGAGGGTGTGCATGTGTGGGGAAGACTGTTTCTGATCTCATTCTTTCAGCAAAGAAATATCAATGGCTCTTCCATCCTCACTTGTTCCTTGTTGTGGGAAGTAGCTTTCAGTTTTTAAGCTATTCTTTCTTTTTCCTTGGCCCATGGAAGCTTGCTGTTCTTAGTCACCGCCATACTAACTCAAAAATAAACAAAGCAAGAGGCAGGCTAGTAGGAAAAATCACCAATACTTCCCCACCAAGCCTTTTTAACCTAACTGTGCTCTTTGTTTAACCTGGATGCCTCACTTGCTTGTGCTGCTTCAAAAGTCAGTGCCAGAGGTTGCCTGGGAGTTGCACGTAAGTTCACTTGTCTGAAGCCAGAGGAAACTTTTGTGCATCCCTACCTTAATGCAAAGGTAGAGATAAAACAGATGATGCCCTGCAGGGAATGATGCCCAGAGATTTGTCTTATATAAGCTTTCGTGGGAACATTATTTTCGGTAAACCTCAGATGAGTCATCTCTGCTGTAATTAACTTCCATAATGAACGAGGAGATTAGCAGCAGGATTAAGTGGGATGAGAATAAATAATGGGTTTAAATTAGATAAATCTGGGAGGTAAAGAATGGCTTGTGAGAATTCTACCTTCTGCAGTGAAACCAATCCTCTTATAATGCAATTTAAACACTCTTTTCTCCTTTCTGATCATTAAAATCCAAACTAACAGTTTTCATCGTTTATATGGGCTGCTTGTATCTTTTTCCTGCCTAGGAAAAAACGTCTTTGTGTCTTGGCTTCCCCACAGACCACGTACTTCTTTTCTGCTGCTTATTCACTAGCTGTTTGTTGGGTTTGTTAACCAGAAGAAGAGCAATTCCCTTGCAAGATCAGCTTGAGAAGCGGGCCCCTGTGAGCCTAACAAGGTTCAGCAAGTCCAAGTGCAAGGTGCTGCACCTGGGTCAGGGCAATCCCAGGCAGGAGCACAGGCTGGGAGAAGACCTCACTGAGAGCAGCCCTGCAGAGAAGGCCCTGGGGGTTCTGGTGGACAAAAAGCTCGGCAGGACCCAGCAGTGCGTGCCTGCAGCCCAGGCAGCCACCTGCATCCTGGGCTGCATCACCAGAGGGGTGGCAGCAGGGCAGGGAGGGGATTGTCCCCCTCTGCTCTGGCCACAAAGATGCTCAGGGGGCTGGAGCACCTCTCCTATGGAGAAAGGCTGAGAGAGCTGGGGATCTTCAGCCTGGAGGAGAGAGGGCTCCGGAGTGACCTCATTGCAGCTTTTAAATACTTAAAGGGAGCTTATAAAAAAATGGAGAGCAATATTTTGCTCATGCAGATGATAGGACAAAGGGGAATGGTTTTAAACTAAAAGATTTATATTAGAGGTTAGGAGGAAATTCTGCACTCAGAGGGTGGTGAGGCACTGGCACAGGCTGCCCAGGGAAGCTGTGGATGCCCCATCCCTGGAGGTGTTAAAGGCAGGTTGGATGAGGCCCTGGACAACCTGATCTGGTGGGTGGCATCCCTGCCCATGGCAGGAGGATTAGAACTGGATGATCTTTAAGGTCCCTTCCAACCTGAGCCATTCTGCGATTTTCTTCCCTCTTTTCACTGAATGCTTACTAAATATGCTGGCTTACCTCCAAAATATCCCCAAAGCACCCTCCCTGTCCTAAACATTTTGTATTATGGCAAGCAGGTGCCTCTTTAAACGCTGTAAAGGGTCCATATATAGACTAGCTGTATTCACACCTGAATGCTTGCTCCTTTGGAAACATTACCAGGTGGGGGGAAGAGACTGATGCAGCACGGGTAACCTGCTAGAAGTACAAAAATCCTTACTTTTACCAGTTTGTGGTGTTTCAGCCACCTAGGTGGGAAACAGCATACCCCACGCCCCAATCAAGTTATCTAATAGATTTAGCCCAGCCACTGAGAGCATCTGGTTTATATTCACGGATTTGTTTCTCAGCAAGCACCCAAGTTAAGGCTGAGAATCTCTTGCTGTCTCCCCAGAGCCTTTAAAGTTTTACAATGACTTGCTGGACACATCACAGAGGGAGGCTGTGTCCTTCTCACTGGCACAGAGGGAGCTTGCCATCGTCCATGGACCACCTGGCACAGGGAAGACCACAACAATAGTAGAGATCATCTTGCAAGCTGTACAGCAAGGCCTGAAAGTGAGTAATCAGTGACAGGACTGTAGTGGCAGCAAGCATGCTGATTTATTTTGCAAAGTCACTGGGGTTTGTGGCAGCTGGAACAGATCCAGTAGCAGCTGTGTTACACTGTAGAGCCTGCCTTGACTTGCATAGGCTGGGCAGTTTACTCTACCAGCTGAAATGAGGTGCAAATAGAAGCTTCAGAGCTCAGGTTTGCTAATTATAGAAAACCCTGCCCTGGTGCTTGAAAGCAAGAAGAGAATTTGAGTTTCCTTTGGTGTCTGGAGGCTATGGAGATATCAGTGGTTTATTCCTAATAGCTGATATCCTCCTCTCTGCTCTGCTGAGCACCCTCCTGTTGCTCAGACCCTGTTGCTCCAGTGCTTTGCTGGCCTTGGCAGTCTCACATTCAGCAATAACAAAGCACTTGCTTTCTACCTTCACAGGTCCTGTGCTGTGCCCCTTCCAACATCGCAGTGGATAACCTGGTGGAAAGGCTGGCTGGCTACAAAGCCCACATCCTACGGCTTGGGCACCCTGCTCGCCTGCTGGAGCCCATCCAGCGGCATTCCTTGGACGCGGTCTTGGCTCGCAGCGACAGCGCTCAGATCGTGGCAGATATCAGGAAGGACATCGACCAGGCCTTCGTACGTGTCCCTGCAACAGGCCCTATGTGGGTAACCTGAACGCCAGCTCTCCATATTAGCAGCACCCAATCTGTTAGCCAAGTTACTTTGTAAGTGAGGAGTAATTCCACCACTTCTTGGATACTTAAGGGTATCCATCATCTTCCAAGGAAAACAATGACTTTAGGCAGGTGCTCTGGGTTGCCCCATGAAGAGTGACTGGAAGCAAGTCTCAGTGACTAGCTCTGAATCACATGGAGGAATCAACAGAAGGTCACTTTAGGAGAGGGGAAAGGTTAAAAAAAGCACAGTAGAGAGGTCTCACAATGAGAGCTGGAGGTGTACATAGCCTGCATTCATCCCTCTGACTGGGCATCATTTAACTTGGCCTTGGAGGAAAGGAATTGGGGTGCAAACCTGGTCATCGGAAGTGGGGGAAGCTTCCAGCCTGAAGCAGCATCTTACAGAGACAGCCTCTGTACCAGGGTATACCTGATCCAAGTTCACTTGCCAGCAGTGCTCATCTCCATCTGCTGTAGAGGCAACTGAGGGCAAAACCCCTCCTAGACAAATTCCTCTCTGAAGAGGCAAAATCATAGTCATTACTACTGTGCAGGGGGGAGATGCTGCAGTGGCCCTGCTCTCCAGATTTTCTGTCTGGCATTGTTCATGCAGTCCTCTTCACCAGAGGGGAAGGGAAACATTCACATCACTAATTCACTTCCTAATGAGATATCTGGCTGTCCTAACACTCCCTCCCACTCTCAGCCACCTCAAGTGGAAAGCAGAGTACGCCATAAAAATGCGTCCTTAATTTCTTCTTTCACAACGTAATTTTTTAAAATTAATTTACTGAGTAGCTCTTCTACTTGAGATAATAGATTTTGATGATAATTAGAACTTTTTTCTCCCCCTTCTGGTGACTGCATTGTCCAAAAGCCATTCTGCAAATGTGTCCAGCGCCTAGGCAAAATTTCCTGTGTCTCAGTAGAAGACAAAGGAAAACATCTTCATACCCCTGCACGTTGCATCATACTTGCCCAAGTATACTGCCATGCCCTTTGGTAGGGCACCACACTTTACTTTTTTGAATGATGCAGGCTGAACATGGCGTTCAGCTCCATGAACATCAGTCTGCAGCTACTTCTGTGGCAGCAGCTTCATTTTTTTCCCCCAGATGTAGGACCTAGTTGTAATCACAGCTGCACACCAAGTCTTTTTTACTTAATTTATTTTGCATCTTTCTCACTAATGGAAGATTTTTTTTGCCCTGTCCTCTCCTTGGAAAGAGCACTTTGAAAGGCATGAGGAGATTTCACCTGGGAAAGGTGGGAGAAAATGGAAGAAAGCAGAGTCTTTAGTACTAAGATCTCCATCTGCTTCCTCCCTAGAGGAAAGGGTACATGGGGATAAGAGACAAGGACTGGCCACCAAAGCTTGTTCCACTTCATAACACCAGAGAAAAAACAATATCTAACATACTGCTGCAATTCAGCTTGCATAGCAGTGTTTTGAGATGCCTATGACCAGGTCTTTCACAAAATATACACCTGACTTATTATTACAGAATATCCCAGGTTGGAAGGGACCCATAAGGTTCATCGAGTCCAACTCCTATTACTTCCCTTTCTCTCTCTGGACTGCAGAGAGCTCACCTCTGAGGTCCTGGCCTCTCTCCCCCTAATCCTGCCTCAGTTTCTCCCTCTCAGTGTCCCCTAATTGCCTATTTAATTATTTCTTCCTTTGTTCACTTCTGTTTTGACTCTTCTGTCTCCTCATTTCTTTACCACTGCCTTCAACCGTGGAAGGACTAGTAGATGAAAAATCCATGTTCTTTGCACGCATTTTTCTACCCAATTTTGTTCCCCCCCCACACACACACACCTGCTTAGGCTGGGAGCTTTCCAGGACATCATCTTCTGGATCTTGTTTGCACCAGCAAAGGTGCAGTCCCACAGCAACTGAGCAAAAAAGGCAGACAGGTCCAGGAACGTCAAAAAAAAAAAGTTAGCCATCTATCCATATCACCAGACAAACAGTGAAACAAGTCTGTAGCTAGCCCAGGAAGAAAGCAAAACCCAACTGAGTTCAGTGCAAACCCCCCTGCAAGGTTCATAAAAGGATGAGGGAGCAAGGTCTGGCCTTAAATGCAGTTCCCAGACCCAGGGGTGGAGGACACATGGGTGGGGGCCCAAACAAGGCAGATTAGGGTAACTAGAGCCTGCTGGCACCCATGAAGCCCTAACGAGGAGTGAGTGGGCTCAATGTGCCAAGCAATATCCTTGGGGCTGACTGACTGCAGTGTTACTGCTGGGCTGGGCTCCCTGCTCCCTCAGCTGCTTTCAGATTTGACATTCAGCCAGATGTTTGGGTCTTAATTTCATCAGCCAGTCGCTATTGTTAATTCACTAACTAGATCTTTTTTGCAAAACAGACATGAAACTTGGAGTACTGGCACCAGCAATTTTGCTCTCTAATTTTCCTGTGTTTCAGACGGAGAGGAAGTTGACACTAGTCTGTTTTGTTCCTTCAACTAAACGAGTACCAGTAACGGCACCCACTCTCTCCTTTTAGGCCAAGGAAAAGATCATCTTTCCTTTTAGCTCAGGAAAGGATGATCCCTCCTGTGTGATACCTCCCCTGTAACTTCTGAACCCGTCCACCTATTTGACTACATTTGACAGACATATAGAGGCCTTGCAGATATTAAATACCTAGAAGCTTAACAAAAACAGGTGGCTGGGGAGATGAGAGAGACACAAGTGAACGTCTTTCCTAGGGGACATGCTGTGGTATGAGCTGTGGTATGGTCTTACACCCCAGACAATCCATCCATGCAGAAGATGGTTATAGGAACCATCAGCTCTTATTGGCTTGGCTGCTTTTGAAAGCCCGTGTTTGTAGCCTTTTCAGGTTTCTCATGTCATCAGCCTTCCCTCCAAGGAAACAGCCCAGATTTCAGCTTGAGAGCACGGGCAGCCTTCTCAAGGTGACCTGCAGCGAGCGATAGCTTGTCCGTTGTCTTGTAGCTGCCGGCCTGCAGCCGGGGAAGCGCCAGCAACCAGTGGTGATGATTTGATGTTTTAGATATATTTAATAGGCATTGCTAAAAAAAGCCACGAGCCTGTCTAGATATTGCTGTGAATCATTTACAACAACTCAGAGACGCCTCTTTAAAAATGCAGAGCTGCTGCTGTGGCTGGCCATGGCGCAGCCAACTCGGGGAGCCCTTCTGCTTCGAGGCCGCTTGGAGCCCAAGAGTCCCTTCTCGCTCCTGAGCAAAGGAGCAGACTGAGACTGGGAGAGTGTTTGTGATGTTCCTCACCCAGTAAAGGCACAGAACTCTTCCCTGTAAGCCTAAACACCACTACATATTACACCCCTCCATGTGCTAAGGTGCTTCTGCTTATGCACGGAGTTGGCTGTTGGCTGGACCAAAGCATTTGACCTTCTCCCTGCTGATCTTTGGGGCACAGGGAAAGTACAGGGCAGAGCAGGAGGGCTGAACAGCGGGTTTAAGGTCAGGGAGTTCTCTTTAACAATCCTTTATGCTCGTAATTAAGGACGTTTTTAAGAGGTTTTTAAGTATGGACCAGCTAAGTTTGGGAAATCGCTGTCTGGACCATGAGTGATGGTGCTAGTGCTGATGCTCCCAGATGGTCGGATAGGCAGTGAGTGATATTCTCATTTTGCTGCTTCACGCACCGAGCCTGGGGTTGTATTGATACAGTTCATCTTTTGCACAGACAGACATCCTCGTTATGTTTCAGGCAGTGCTGATTGCAGAACGGGCTTGCTGGCAGGGAGAAGGAAGAGAAACCAAAGTTTTATGGAGCAGATTCTGATAAGCCAGTGGACCATGGTGTACATAGAGGAGCCGTGTTGAATTTGACTGCTTTGGTTATCTGAGAAGCTGAACATAACGCTGGTTGGTCTATCTGCGTTTTTTATTTTACAGGCAAAAAGCAGAAAGGCCCAAGACAAGGGAGAACGGAGCCATTTTCTCACTGAGATTAAGGCACTGAAAAAGGAGCTGAAGCAACGAGAAGAAACTGCCATGACTGCAGCCCTTACTCGTGCCAGTGTTGTCCTTGCTACAAACACAGGTGCAAGATCCTCTTTGCAATATTTTGCCTCACTTGGCAAGACTGATGTAAACCACGTGCCATGCAATGCTGCATCCTGCCAGGATAGGAGGGAGGCTTAGATTTCCTGCTCCTGGGAATTCTGTCAAGTTTTCTGCATGCTGTCAAACCCCTCCCCAGTGGGATCCTCACTGCTTACACCCTGGCACGTTGTTCCACTCTGCAGTGAAGAGAAGGTGTAGACCACCTTGTGGATATAGAGTATGTAACTTAGAAGAGCCTCTGGTGGGAGCCAGCGTGGCCCATCTTTTTCAGTTCTGAGTAGGAGCACAGCTTCTAGTGAGTAAACAAGCACTATTGGAAGTGTGCAGTCTGCTAATTGATTTCATAAGTCACATGGAGTTGCTTTCCTGCTTGGATAATTTCCATGGTTGATGAAATACAACACATGTTTCCGTAGCCCGGTCTCAGTCTGTGTGTTTGGTTAGCTTTGTAAATCACCCGAGTGGAATAAACCACGTGGGATTTAGGGAACTGTTACAGGTGTTGGTCAGGCAGCACATGTAGGCACATCTACAAAATCCCTTGCAATCAAAGGGAAACAGCAGTGTTTAAATTTAGCACATGCTAAAGTGCTTTTCTAGATCAGATGTGTAATACTCCAGAGCCCACTTACAATCTTCAGATTTGGTTGCTCAGAGATTACTTGCTGAAGGAAAACATCAGTAATTTTAGGTCAAAAAAAGAACCTCATGGGGCATTCGCAAGTTACTAACATGAAGGTAAAATGGAATAAAATTCCTTCCAGTAATTATTTGCTAGGAATTGGTCTCTCACTTCTTGTAGCTTTGTATGAAAAAATGGGGGAAGATTTCTTTTTTTTTAATAAAACTGGTATTTTGAGCTAGGCATTGCGATGATCAGATTTGATTATCTCCTGGGGCTTGCTAGCCTGTTTGGAGGTCTATGCAATTCTGTTTCAGTGAAAGGCAGTGAAAAACAAAGGGTTTGAACTTTCGTTTCCTCAGTTAAGTAATCTTGGTATTTGTCTCAAACCATCTAGTTTGATGGGAATTATTTATGCAAGCCAAACTGCTCTGTTGCTAGGTTCAGCAGAGGGGGAATTTAATCATGGCAACACAGAGGGACAGCAGTGACCTTTAGTTAATGGGAGTTCGATAAGTTGAGCTACAACACTGGAGGGGAAGGAAACCATCTGCACAGCTGCATGCCACGTAGGGACCATTTTAGACAGAACCTTTCTGGTTATTTTTCTTTTCCTTCCACCTGCAGCATGGTAAAACTGCAAAAGTCAAGTTCCAACTGTATGCCCCTTGTTACCAGAGTGGACTTATATAGGCTGGATTTTATTTTATTTTTTTAAGGAAAACACAGCGTCTCAGTTGACAAACTGTAACATCAGATTTGATGCAGAGCTGTAGAGGCAGCAGGGTTTGCAGTCTCAAAGCAAAATCATTCCTAATCAGTTGCTTTCAGTGCTACATTGCAATAGCTCAGGAGCTTTTGAAAAACATTTCTCTGAATGCTGTGACTAAAATCTCCTTGTCTGGCACCCTGGCTTCTTCATCATTCTTTCCTCCTTTTGCATCTTCTTTTTCTTATGAATTGCAGTGGTATTTTGATGCCTGGGAAATTCATTGTTCTGATTGATGCACGGATCAATGTCATTTCATGTCTGGATTATAGCAGGACCCGGGTGAGGGTTATTTGTTCAACAATACAAATGAATGTTTGATGTAAAAAGCAGCTCTGGCTGTCTGACTACAGTCTCTTGTGTTTCCCTTCTCCTGTTCTCATGAGGAAGGACAGGGGAGCATAGCCAGGGTCAGCAGGGTTGAGGAATCTGGGTCTCAACTGATCTTTCCCCCGTGGGGTATCCCTCAGTATATTAAGCAATCTCAAGTCTGTCATCCTTCCAATTTTGGTTGGTGAGAACTTTTGTTTGCATTTGAGGGCAGAAGGAAAGTGGGTGTTCATTAGTGCTTTTGCTTTACTTTTGCTCTGGTGAAGTATTGGAGCATATTGTTCTGTTTATCAGCTGTGTTTCACTGCTGTTTTCAAAGATGCTTTGGAAGCTTCTGGCCCCAGATGCCAGGGCAAAAAAGGACAAACAGAAATTGGCAAAAACAACTCTGACACATACATGTAAATGTATATTTATTTGTCATCGACTGCAGAGCTGAATCTCTAAATCTCTGCAGAGAAACATCATTCTACCTCCCTCCCTCAATCACAAATAAAGCATGTAGGCTTTGTTTTAAAAATGTGTTGCTTGCTCTTCTGCGCTTCCCTGCTAAGCCGTGCACCTTGTCCTTTCATTAGGTGCTTCCTCGGATGGTCCGCTGAAGCTACTTCCTGAAGATCACTTTGATCTTGTGGTGATAGATGAGTGTGCACAAGCCGTGGAAGCCAGCTGCTGGATACCTCTGCTGAAAGCTCCCAAGTGCATCCTGGCTGGGGATCACAAGCAGCTTCCCCCCACCATCATCTCTCACAAGTAAGGAGCAGTTTGTGGCCACAGGTTCTCCTGTTTGTGCTTCTGGACACCTCGAGTTTCAAAACATTTCATTAATGTGATTATTCAGCAGTGTCCTCTATGGGCTGGGCTTGGTCACACGGCCAGAATTACATCAGACCTGTTTTACCCAGAGCCACTGCTTAAAGTTTAATGCACCTCCATCTGAGCAGGCTTTCTTATGGCACAAGGACATGACAGTTGTGTTACCTGCTGCTGACTCACGTAATAGCACAGCATTTGTAGTCAGCATGGCGCTGGAGAGCCTCCTTTTGTGCTGATAACTGCCTGCTGGGCAACCGCTCAAGGGCTTGTAAAGGTTTTGAGGTTGCAGACAGGGAGAGCAATTTGACAGGCAGCCTTTGGCCTCACTCAGGAGCTTTTGTGAGTTCTCCAAGGCGCGTGCACCTTGCCCACGAGGCTCTCGGATGTGCAGGAGCAGAGACATGGCTTATGGGAGCCTGCACATCAGATGAAGTTTTGTAGGCATGAGCATAGGTGGGTTGCCCTGGTAGAGGTGCTAAAGGAAACCTCAGAAACTGAAGGCAATTCTGTGCCAGATCCAGCTGTTTGTAATGGGAATGTAGTTGTCACACAGTGACAGGGACATGCGAGCCTTTGAAACACTGCTGTCCCCGTTCTGCATAGGGCTTCTGAGCTGCATCAGGGGCGTGATCCAGCAGCTAGATTGCCTGCCTTCTCTGAGGTTGCAGTTTGCCCATGTTCTGCATGCAATTGAGGCTTGTGTGTCCACAACAGAAAGGATCCTCCGTGCAAAAAGCAAGGCAGACAGGGAGGATGAATGCAATGAGGGCATTTGCACAAGGGGCAGGTGCTTTTGAGATAAAGAGCATGAGATGAGAGGATACTGTCCTGACTGGTACCGCTAGGGAAACTGATGGTGCTTTCAGCATGCTTATCTGCATCCTTCCATCAGCCATCTGAAATGTCCCCCAGCTCCGAAGAATTAAATGTGTTGAGCTTGCATTATTTGCTTTTGTTTTTTCCTTTAGTGAGAAGGAGTACTGTGCTACGCGCTAATACTGGATTACTCAAAATTGTGTATACTTTAATAGATGTTTTTCCTGAGAGATGTGTCATTAGCAGAGATATTTTTTTTTGATTCTGCTTGTTTATGAGCACTGTGTTTGAATTCGTGGTTTTCTCTGTTTTGCACTGAAACTTTCAGACTGGTTGGAAAAGTTGTTCAAAAAAGAGTTTAAAATACTGCATGTCAGCCATTGAAGTTAGTAAAATGGTCAGCAAACAGAAGTTGAATAAAAGCCAGAAATTCATAGATTTTTAAAATGTTTGTTTTTAAGAAAAATAATCTGTTTTTCTGTGTGAGGTTTTCTTCCACCTGGCAAGAAGGGTGGCCTAGTTTACCTTCTCTTTGCTGACTACAGGCTCTGTAGAGTGAATGTAGGCTCCTGCTCAGATTAATCCAAGTCTTCTCTTTCCTTTATTAAATTCTGCCTCTATGGTTCTGCATTTATTCATTTAACATATTAATGTGGGAGTTGGCCCACTGAGATGCTGCAACGCATTATCACACACACCACAGTGATTATAAAACTGCAATATGTACAACATGCACATTAAGAACAAGTAGTTTGTGGAAAAGACCCGTGGCTACTGCAAATTGCCTGTGCTTTGAGGGGGATACTCTGAACAGTACTTGGGAGCTTTCTGGTAGTTTAAAATATAAATGCAGGCATGTTTATCTAGCTCTAGATCTGGAATTACTGAACTGGCTTTGTGCACAAGTAGAGAAATAAGTCTGACTTCATAAACTTTCTCCTGCTTCCAAAAACTAATTAGCCAGATACATATCTATAACCTCACTTGAATTTTGAACAAGAGAAATGAAACATCCAAGGGAAGCAGCAGCTCAGCAGGTGCCTGAGAGATGGTGCAAATAATGATAAGGAGCTGCATCAACCTGGAGACAAAGGCCTGGTTTCTACCTGATGCACAAACGCTCATTGTTTTGCATATCTTTGCAGGTGAGAAGCACACTCCTACACGGTCTAGCAGAGTTATCTAGGTTGGTGAACTGCGCAAAAATGCCTGTCTGGAACCCCCCTCACCTTCTTGGCTTGGTGTTTATTTACTGTGGCTTTGCAGGCTGTCTCCCTGCGCCCAGGTTTTCCCCATCTGTAAGCTGGGAACAAGCAGCCTTCCCTCCATGCAGCAGCCAAATGGCTGGCCAAGGCTGGGGAGCTGGAGGGAGGCTGCAATCTGTGCTGAGTGAGCTGAGTTGTTCTTAACCTCGTCTTGAAAAGAGGTTAATAGTCAGGGGCTAGATGCAGGCTAGAGCAAGCTTAGGTCATGGTAGATCCTTGACTGCTTGCTGTAGGATGGATTTGGTTTCTTTTGGAATCAGATAACAAAACCATGCCCAGTAGAGAAGAGCTCCCTGTATAACGTACAAGGTAGTGCTTGGAGTAAGTTTCTATTTACTAAGAAGAAGAAATTTACAGTTTGGTCCTTCTAATTTCAGAGGTTTTTTTGTTGTTGGCTTTTTGTTGTTTTTTTGGAGGGCTGGGTGTTGGTTTTTTTGGTTGTTGTTTTTAAGTGCTGTGTTCACTTGTTTTGGGCCCAGTGCTCCTGCCACAGTAATGCTTATTTATAAGATCAGAAGCTTCAGTTGGATGAAAACACTCACCAAACACTTGCTGTGGTCCCAAAGCAACAGCTATTGGAATTGCCATGTGCTAGTGAAGCAGACAGGGTTGCCCAGCCCCAGGAACAGAGCCTAGAGACTTACTTCTCCAGGAGTAAGGCAAAATGTAGTAGAAATACCAAACCTTCTAGTATGGCTGAGTGTCTCTAACACTCAACTGATGTCAGTTTTGCCTGCTCTTTGAAACAAAACAGATTTTTTTCAGAAGAGCTCAGAAAACATTATACCACCTGCCCAGCTGCTTTCTTCTGCCCTCTCACTCACGATGGCTGATGTCAGGAGCCTTTGCTGGTGCTGCTTCATGGAGCTGACAGCAGGGAGCTCTTGTGTTTGGTAGGACCCATCTGCTGCAGATCTGCTGCAGATCTGCTGCACTTTTCTCTAACTCAATTTTGAGTTCATTTGACAGTGCAGTGGAAAGCTGCCACTAGTTTGCATCTCTCCTGCATTCACAAGGGAGCTTAATGTCCTCTTTCTCCATCAGAAACTGTTTTGCCCCTTAGATCCTACGGTTGCGACTTGGACCAAGCTGTTGAACCTTGCTGTTCCCATTGTTGTTCTTTAAAAAGAGCTTAATGGTTTTGTTTTCCTTCTGTATTTTTAAATCCCAGCTGCACAAAGAACTGGTATTTGTAAAATTAAGAGGGGGTGCTGGCAGAAGTCAGATCTTCTGGCTTTTCAACCTTGGCAGGGTTAACAACGATGCAGGGAAGCCAGTTGTTAGGTCAGCTCCCATCTCGTGGAGTAATCCCTTTTGGACCTTAACAATGTTTAGACACTGTGTCGCTCTGTGCCCTTCCTAAGTTAAATAGATTTAAAATAAAATAGGACAGAGAGACCATGTGTCTGAATCAATAGCGTTAGCAGTTCTGTATTTCAGCCTTACTTACCAATGAATTATGATCTGAAAAACTTGCTATGCAGAAAACATTATTGCGCAGGGCATCAGCACGTCCATGACCCAAGTGCTGCTCAGACACGACACCGATGCCCTGCTCAGCCTCGTAAACAGCTGAGTTTTGGAAGATAAAGTGCAAAAAGCCAAGCTGACTTCAGCTTACACGGAAGAAATACAGGCTGGGCTTGTAAATGCTGCTGCTCTCCAGGCAAGCCTCTCTGCTCTTAGGTTAAAAGGCAAAGCTGCTGCAACGCTGCTGGCAGTGCAAGCCAGTCTTCTCTCAGTTTCCCGAATAACTCCTGAAATCCTTTAGCTAATGTGAAGGAAATCCATCAAGGTGTGGAAGTCCTGGAGATCTTCAGCTCCGTAAAAGTAGGTAACAAAGCTGAAACCTGAGTTTATGCCTACGCTCTGGGAAAAGCCATCATATGAATTCAACCAGAATAGTGGCCACAAGAGAAGCTGCACAGGAGGGAGCCAGAGGAAACACATCTTTCTGAATTAAGCTGCTTGTACAGCTTTCTGTATTAATTACTTTTTAGTACGTTAGTTTAAGTGTTGGAGGACTCCAGCTAATATTCCACTGTATTAGGCATGGTATATAATGAAAGACAGTCTGTGTTATGATATGAAGAAATAGTTTAAAGGGACAAGAAGAATTATTTTCCCCACTTCATACAGGAAATCTGTGATGGCTTCAAGGCCTGAGCGATATCTCTTGAGCCCCAGCCTGGCATTTGTCTGTGTGCCCATCTTTCCTGTCCTTCCCCTCACTGCTAAAAGCTGGAATCTTGTTAAATAAAATGATTTAAAATTGGACATTTTAAAGCTTTGATCGTTGATCAGATGATCGACTGGAACGACTGAGAATGTAGAAAAACAAGTGGAAAATGAATTTCAACTGGAAAATAAAGCTTTCTGAGCTATTTATGGCTTTACCTTTCATCTCAGTGGGAGCCCCTGGTGGCAGTTCCATAGATCTTAATTGCAGGTGGGTACACTCGTAGGTATCGACTTCCATACAGAAATCAGAGTGGATGCTCCTCAGGCAGGCACTGATCTGCAGTCTTCCTTCTAGACCTTGCCACTGCTTGGAAACAGTGAAATTTGCCTCTTTTCTACCCAGGGTACCATCACATCCTTCATCTCTGCAGTCTCTGTAGAGCAGAGGGTTCTTAGACAGACTGAATCTGCAGAGGGTTTAAATAGTGTGGTATAGAGTATTTGTCCTGTGGGAAAAAAAGAAAAAAAAAAAACAAAAAACTGGGATGGCACATGTCATGCTGGTGGAAAGCAAAGCTGTGTAATGCTCAGCAAAAGGAGCTTTTCTTTCAAGCTCTGTTGTTGTGTCCTGAAAACCCCCAACAAGCCTGTGATGGAGAGGATGTACAGCGAGGTCCAGCTGGAGCAGCTGACAGAATTTGGCTCAATAGCCCTCCTCATGAAATGCAAAAGCTAACAAATCTTGATCAATTAGAACAACTTACTTTGAGAAATCCAATTACTTTTCAAATAAACGCCTTTAAAAATGAGTAGCTCTTTTCCTTTACACATCTGAACTCCAGCCTTGTTTTTAATTGCTGCCTGAGTGAAAGCATTTGCTTTATTGACCAGGGTGAGGATCACAGCTCTCCTCTTTGCAGCACAGCCCCTTCCCCACTCGAATAAAGCAGAGGCTGGAGAGCATTGCTTTGTGCTTTTCCCAGCTGTGGCCCCTGCAGGCTGCGAGACGCAGCGCGAAGGCGGCTCCGTCCTACCTCCATGCTGTTGGGTTTTTCCAAGGATTAATTAAGGAGCCCAATCATCCGCCAGCTCCCTCTTTGGTTAATGGAAATAGATAAGCTATTTCCAGGGATGATTCATGCCGAGGACTCAAATCCTTCCACCTACCTTCCTCTTCTCCTCCATTGATGACAGCAGACCTGCAGTGGGTGGACTCCTATTTTCGGGGCCTCAGTGCAGGGTCTAAAGTTAGCCGGGATGAATCTGGGCTGACAGAAGGATCATCTGTTACTACCGGGTGTGAAGTCAGTCCTGCCCAAGTGGGAAGCCTCTGTGAAACAGGAGGGCTTTTATACTTTCTACATGCCATACTGCAAGCACGAGCAGATGAGCAGGCTGTCCCCCAGCTTGTGCTCAGCGCAGGGAGCTGGGCCCTGTCTGGTGTAACTACTTTTTTGTTACCTGCTTTTTCTTCCACACGTTCAGCATTTATTCAATTATTTTTTTTTTCCATTTGAGGAAAAGGGATTTTCGGTGGGGGGGTCTGCGGGATGCACTTTTTTCGTGCTTTTTGAGGTAGCTCAGGATGCAGAGCAGAAGACGTTTTGCTCCTGTTGGGTTTTCTTGTCTCCCCCACTCACACCTTACAAACCTTGTACCTAGATCTTGTCCATGTTGGATGTGTTTCCTCTGAAAGGGCTCCCAGCAATAGCAAATACCCGTCCCTGCCTGTCCCCCTCTCAGCAGCCTTCCTCAAAGCTCACTGACATCAGCTTCAGGCCTCACACTGGTTTTTGGCCTGGTCCCAGGGCGCTTCTCAATTTCCAGACACTTTCTGCTGTCTGGCAGGAACATTTGTTTTCCTTGTTTTCATTTTAGTCCTCATTCCTTCCTTTTCTGACATCCTAGTTAATTTGTTTCCATATCAGGGCTTTGACTTATTTATTTGTTTTTACTCTCTTCGGACACCTGCAGATACTTATCAGACCTCTTGTTCTCAGCTAGTGTCTTAGACAAGCCCAGGAATATTTTGCTTTCTTGTTTGTTAGCAGTCGGCCTGGATGCCTCCACCATCCAAAACCCCTGTGCTAGACCTCCAGAATAACTTTGCTGAATTGCACATCAAGGTCAAAATGGATTTGCTTTCAATTTCTCATGGAAGAGAAAATGTCAGGCCTAGGTTTTCTTTGCTAGCCTCTGCAGCTGGAAATAACAAGCTACCCTCCTCCCTCATATTTGTAAGGATTAAAAAAAAATAAATCCACAATATCCAGAGAAAAGGGGAGTTCTGGACGGCCTCACTTACTACTACTACTACTTTACGTCTGTTTGTGAAACTTCTTAAATCTATACCAGGATAGAAAATCTCAGAGCACAAACCGGAGGACAGCTAATACGCTGCATGTCCACAGCAGCCTCGGCCTGTTTCTGACATCCTAGAGCTCTTGAGGTAGGCAAACACAATAAAATCCTGTTATTTATCCTTCTCCAGACTTTGCTGTCTGAACTTGGTGATACACAATGGGAATCAGAGTGTCTTACAGAGGAGACCAGCTATCCAGAGGGTGAATAAGGAATGATGTAATGTGACTGAAGGTACAGCTCCATCCCCCCATGGGAAACACTTCCCATTTACTCCCCCAGTAGAGATCATTTGTTACATCGACGTGGCAGGCTCCTCACGCCCAGCCCATAAAGGATATTTCACACCATGGTGGGCACAAGAGCCTTTGAACTACTTGGTTCCACTTGGCTGCAGCTGTCACTGTTAGCCTTACCTGTAAAGAGCAGCACACAGCAGCAGGGCCTCATCCTCCCTCTTTGGGATCCATCCTGGTAGCCACAGGAAGGCGTATTCAAGCCAAGTGCAGCCTTTTCCTGCATGTGAACCAAGGCAAAACCAGGTTAACAGCAAACACTGACTTCTGTGGGCTTGTTTGGGTAATCTTGGTGTTTCTATCTTTACTTTATGTATTTTAAAGCAGATGTTTTCTGAGTATCAGGAATGTGGTTCTGTCTCTCCAACCTCCTATCCGTTTCATACCTTAAACAACCAACAATTAAAAGCTTTTGCTCTGTGCTGCGTTATTTTGTTGGCCTAGGGATCAGCCGTTGCAGGAATTAACTGAGCTGTAAATAATAGGAAACTTATTAACAGGTGAAATATTCGTGAGCAGTTTAATATCCTCATTATTAATTCAACATATAACCTCATGTAGATCCCTGCGGTGAAACCTGTGCTGTTAGTGTATAGAAGAGTGCTATTTCCAGGGCTTGCTGTGAGATTTAATCCCTCCCCCATGCATTATTGTATATCATTAGAAGAAACCCTTCAGAATGTTTGTTGTTAAAAACCACTGCTTTTTTTTTTTCCTGCTGGTTCTGCAGAAGAGTCAGCTTTAGACCTGCAAGAACTTGTGAGCCAGGGGAGGAGAGTAAAGGACAAAAGCAAAGGGGAGATACCTGGGGAGATACCAGCACGGGATGAACAAGGTCTGGGGTCTCTGCAGGGAGTCCCGTCAGCATGTAGGCTGGACACAAGGCCACAACACAGGTCCAGCATCCATCCAGCAAAAAACATGGGATCCAAGTGCCCTACGAGGTATGTCCAGCAGGCAGAGACAGGACATAACTCAGCAGGAAGGGAAGGCAGCTCGCAGCTCTGTGCCGGTGCCTTTCCTTGCTGGCAGGGCCGGGGGATAGCAGAGAGCCACACTGCTTCCTAAATTGCTGTGTTTCAGGAGCAGCACAGGGGCTGGGAAGCTGTAAAGGCTTCACGGCCAGCCTCAGCAGGGGCCATGGTCATCAGCAGGACACAACACGGCTGGAAGCCGCTGTCACGTAACCCCGAATATCCTTACTGCACCCCTGCCAGCCCTTCTCCCAGCCTCCGTGGCTGTGTATGTTGTTCAATACTCATTATGTTAAAACAGTCTTTGAAAAGCAGCGCTGTCTCCGAAATCCTGCAGCCGTGACCGTTCGCAGCTTATGATCCTTTTTTTATTATTTTTTTTTTCCCTGTGTGCTGCATTCTACAATCTAGCAAGGAGGAGGGCTAACGAGACTCGACTTCTCTCCTCGGAAAAATCTACCCTCGATTTTCCCTTCTGCAGTTTTAATGAATTTGCAGTCTCTTGATATATTTACCAAGCTCGCCGTTAACGTGACAGAGCTGGCCGGCGCAGCAAACAAGGCGCTCGCCGTGGGGCTGTGTATTGATGCCGCGCTTCCCCGCAGCAGTAATTGGATGCGTGCTGTGCCCCCCGGCCTCGACAGAAACAATTTTGCCGAGCTGTTCCCTGTCATCATTTCATCATTGCTGTGCTTGTTCTGTGTGTTCTGGGAGCAAGCAGAAACCCTCACCGTGAACCATGAGTCTCGGACGAGACTCAAAATGCTCAAAACGTGTAATTCTCGCACCGCGATTCCTCTCCTCCTTCCTCAGACAGCACTGGCAAACCCTTTCTGTACGGCGAAGAGAAAGCAATTAGGCTCCTGAAAGGCTTACTTCATTAGCAGGTTTATTAATTTGTGTCGCCGGGAACTTTGCCATAAGTGAGGGAGTGTTGGTTTTCTTGATGGGTCGTAAAGCAAATGTTAAAAACCTCGGTCTGGGGTGAGCAGCTGAGGGGTAATGAGAACGCTTGCATGTCAAGTGTCTCGATAAAACACCAGTAAGATCTGGCTGTGCTGACACCAAATGTTTTAAGATGCTTGTAGGGTCAAGCTGTAGTAATAATGCATTAGGTGATCCTGGTGCCACTGCTGAGCTAGGGGTAACGTGAGTACAGCGTTAGGCTGACCGACGTGGTACCCAGAGCTTGTCTGAGGAGCGCGAGGATGTTGACGAGATGAGCTTACAGGTTAAGAGTATTTTGTTCTGGAGTTGTTTACCCACACTGGGCATCCTGACCCCTCTTACTCCAACCACACAGAGCGGATCTGGGTGTGAGAACTGGCTGCTCCAGGCGGGGATGGCTCCTAAACCATTTGTGTCTCTCGCATTATGGTGGCAATGCAAGCAGACTTTGCCCTGTGGGAAAGGGAAGCAGGCATCTCTCCATCCCGACACGTTCAGACCGATCTGGTTATCTGTGAAATTCTGTCCCTGAGGGCTTCACCCTGCTGGGGACCCCACGCTGGGGATGCTGCAGCCTTCTCCTGCTCCCTCTCCACTCCCCACTGGCACCCAAGTGGAACACACGAGGAAAGCGAGGGAGGTAAAACCATCCCAGCAAGGGGCAGAGACACACGAGGGTGCTCAGCAGGGTCCAGAACATGTATCCACGGTACTCTGATAGCATTGCTGCCTCACACTTTCAGCACTGATGGGCACTGTGTTCAGTTCCAGCTGCATCACTGTCATGGCTGTGTCCGTATCAAGAAGATGCTTATTGATTCTTTAGTGCAAACAGGGTTAGATTCATACAGACACCTAGACTCCACTTCTGACTTGCTTTTCCCATGCAGGGCTGCTGCCAGCGGCCTTTCACTCAGTTTGATGGAGCGTCTTATCGAGAGGTACGGGGAGAAGATTGTGAAGATGCTGACGGTGCAGTACCGGATGCACGAGGCCATCATGCAGTGGGCTTCCTCGGAGATGTACAGCGGCCGGCTCACTGCTCACCCGTCAGTAGCCCAGCATTTGCTCAAGTAAGTGACTTTTTCCTTGGTGGTGTAGCTGAGCAGAGATGTCTTTTTCATCCCGGTGCATGTGGGGTTTGTCCCTTTCCCCATGATGGAGCTTTCCATTCCTCCCTGCGATGGCATTTCTCTTTCGTCCTTTATTTCATTGAGGAAACATTGATTGGGGGTGGGGGAGCTGTCCTTTTTGCTTTGTAACAAGAAGCCATGCAGAATTATCTTCCATTTCCTCCGTTGGTAGGATAAATGATTATTATCATTGGTATGATAAGTGATTAAATAAAATCCTTTTGCACCTGCTGACAAAATACAAAGACCTGACCTGCGGTGGGATGACCCCAAGCAGCATTTCCCTGTCTCAGACTTTCACTTAGGGTAGGGCCAGACGCTGACTTTTACTGTTTTTCCACATATCCAAGCAATTACATGGACCACCGTGTCCCCCATCTGTGGTCCCAGAATTGACATCAGAAAGATGAGAAAGCAAGATTCCCTTTCTGGCTTGGATAGTTTTACTGCCAAGCCAGCACCTGAGGCAGGTCTGACAGCATCAGATCCTTGTCTGCAACACTCCTTGTCTGCAACGCTTTACCGTTCCTTTGGTAATTCAGAGGAAATGACTAGCGTTTCTTTTCCATTGCATCCTGGGACCAGCAATTGTTTGCCAACACATGCTGTGACTGTCAATAATTGGTGCTTTTTAAAACTGCACTCAGCAGAATTCTTGGGAGGTGAACGGGAAAACATTAATTCTCTCTGTTGGGCTTGGAGAAGCACAAAATACCACAGTGCCTGTCTGCGTAGTGCTTTTGTATTTTTAGCAGTGCTTTTTTTTTTTTTTTTTTAATGCAGGAGTAGGAGTTGGAAAAATTGAAATTCCCCTAGAATCTCTCCATTTCACAGTGGAAATGGAAAGAGATAGCAGGAGTTGTTTTGGACAGAGACAGCTGGAGAGGCCATCTTGTTCTGCTCATTTCATAATTATCTTACTTGTGAACAATGCAAACAATAGTGTGAGATAGGAACCTGTGCCCAGACAAGAAGAACAAGCTTTGTGTTTGAGACAGCCCCGACACCCTCATCTTCATTTGCTGCAGCCAGTGTGGGGATTTCTACATGTGTCAGCATGCTCTGCATCAGGGCTTCAGCTCAACTTACATCAGAGAACCTATGCTGAATAATGTCATGGTTTATATATATTTTGTATGTATATATATATATATATATGTAATTATATAGGTGTGTGCAGTGAGTTCTTTAAGTAAAAAGGCTTCTTTCTGATGGTTCATCTCTGCCCAGAGCTCAGCTGAGATGGACAGGACTCATTCAGTGATGTTTTAGCCACGAGGATCTAATTCCAGGACTGGTGCCGTACAAAATGCACTTCTCAGTTGTTCTTGTTCCTTGACATGCTTATTTTCCCATTTAGCTTCACAGATTAAAAATAGCAGCTAATGAGAAACCCCAGGCAAAATGGTTTGAACCCGTTAAAATAGGAGCTAATTGAAAAGTTGAAGTTAGCGTACTGTTATTCTGATGAGCTGGCTAATTTTTATGGTTGATAAAGGAGTGAATGTCTTTCTTCCCAGCCCACAGGACAGCTTTGTCCCTGCTCAGGGCCCTTTCCTGCAGATATCGATGTCTAAGCCTGTAATCAAATCTGCCAGCCCACAGCCCTGCTGACATATCGCATGAATGCAGCAGTCTTCAGTTCAGGCACTAGACCACATAAAATTTCTGTGGTTTTGTATAAGACAGATAATGCAGGGCCTTGATACTGGACCACAGTCCTCTTATATTTAGGTTGCTAGTACAAATTATTTCGTGGTATTTGTGACTACCTCCTCTCTTTTGCTGACTTAGGCCAAATGATTTGCTTAATGCAGTACCTGAGCGAGAAATAAGCAAGTTTTTTCTCTCTGGTAGTTCAAAGAAAACCTCTCTTACAAGCAGAAATATCCTGGGGAAGGCTCAGGAGTGCCCACAGGAGTTACCTGCTCCTACTGAAGAGCAGTCAAACCCTGGGCTGCAGCTGCAATAGCATTTACCCAAACTCTGGCTTTGTGGCTTTTTGTTACCTCCTTCCTAAGGGCTGGTGGCCGATGCTCGAGGAATCTGAGCAGTCCTGAAACACGGTGCAAAGAGCGGGATTTCCATCTCTGCTGAACGCATTTTGAGGTATTCCTTTGAAGAAAGATCTGAGGTGATTTAGACCATAATCACCGTGGCCTTTCTCTGAAGAGCATCGTTGATGCAAATCTCGTCTCCCCTACCTGAAGCAAAAACACGAGGCTTTGAAAGAACTGCAGCTCTGCTCTGAATGACTTCCTATTTCCTTACCAACTTCTGCTCTGACTTCAGAGGCACTTGGTCTGTGATCTGCTAGGGATTTCTCCAGCACCATTTTTTCTCATAGAAGGGAACTTTGTTTTCCTGCAGTGTCTTTTCGGGGGGGAGTATTTCCAAAGGAGCAAAACCTTCTTCCCACATCCCCCTTCCTTCTGAAATGGGTGATGAAGCACATTAGAAACCCCCACACATCTCCGGAATAAAGTCCAAGAGGCTGCAAGCAGTATTTTCCAACATTCAAAACATTTGTGACTCAATCTGTGAGAAACTGGTTTGAGAATCACCAGCAGCTTCTGCTGTCAGTTTTTATCTAAGTAAAGTGCTGGGTGTTCTTTCTCTTAGCACATTTTTGGGGGCCAGCACCCTCTCACTGATGGGGAAAATGGGGGAACCCCTCCTAGTAGGACCCTCAGAAGCCAGAATGCCCCAACTCACCTAGCTGGGATCAGCTCCTCCCGGACAAAGCACAGGGTCCCTGGATGCCCCAGGGCAGCACACTGAGCCTGGATCAAGTGTCTGGCTGCATGGATGACTGAGTTTATCCTTGAAGGGCAAGAGTCTCTCCAGGAGCAAAAATCCATCCCCGGGTTAAACCACAACATTAAACCACAACAGCACCAGAGATCTTTTCTCCAAGGTAACAGCTGGCTCTGTTGCAATCTCTTAAAAAAGAGTGAATTCTTCTCTCCCCTGCAAGATTTATGTAGGTAGTTACTCCTCTGAAGCAACATTCCCAGGGTTGAGGTTGTTCCTGGCACCGAGAGATGCTACGAGGTCTTCCTGTGGCCACTACAAGCAGATAAAAGAATCAGGATTTTCTACGTGGAGACCTCAACTTTTGCTCAAAGCGAATCTGCACAGACCTGGACCGTGGCAGGACAGCAAGCGGGCAGGTACAAAGGAGATGGGAAGCCTGCTAGATTTGATGTTACAAAGAGAGGAAGACAAACTGTAGCGTGCTGCACAGGGGAGGAAGCCCTCTAATGTGGGACTGAAGGTGGCCCTACTCCAGAGGAGATCATGGAGAGGGAAGCTGGGTGCTGATCCCTGTGGTTCTTGGAAATGGGGAAGGTATCTTTGCCTCTCTTTAAATCCCGTCACCAGGCAGAGGCAGCCAGTCCCCAAAGCTGGGGATGAGCTCTTTCTTTGGGCTTCTGCTCACTGTAGGAGTGGGCAAAGTGCACCCTGGGCACTTTTGCAGGGCTTTGGCTCCCCATCATAGCTGTGCTGGTCTCTGTACTTCACAGCCATGCATTACAACAGCACTAGCTTTGAGACAGCAGAAAAATGAGTTTCAGTCAGGAGAGGAGACTCTTGTTGTCACTGGAATGAGTAATGTCCAGAGTCCGTGGGAAACGGGGCAGTCAGAGGCATACAAATGCAGAGGAGCAGACACGCAGTGCTGGGAGTCCTGAGGAGGAGAGGCTGCAGGTGGAACTGGAAACTGGCTTTGCCCTCACTTCCCTGCCTGTCATTTGGAGATAATCCTCCTCTTCGATGGCTTGCCGTCTGCCATTTTTATTTGCAAGGCTCTCCAGAGTCACAGCTCTCCTTGACTAGCACGTGAAGCACCGTAACACCTTGTTTCAGAGCTCTCCTGCCACCTCTGGGCTTTCTCTTCCTGCCCTCCATCACCAGTCCTCTTCCTAGGCTGTAAGTTCAGCAAGCAGCTTTCTTGAATAAGAAAATACAGTTTATTAAATTTCGTTATTTTCTTTTGAATGCAGAAGCTTTAGATGTAGAAAGGATGTGAAAATCCAATTCCTCTGTGGTTCCCTGTGCTGCACTTTCTTGTCTTGCCCAACAGCACTGCTGTCAAATCTCCGGTAATGCTTCTTTCCCCTCCGAGAGCAGCTGCCACGTCTCCCTAGGCCTGCGTATCTTTCCTGTTTGAGGTCATTTGAGTGAGATGCTGCCACCCACACACCCTGCCCCTGCCTACAGCAGCTGGGCTGTGCAGCAGAGGCACTGAGAAAGCTCACGGCGCTGCTGGCTGACCCGCGCCAGCCACCCCACAGCCCCTCGTCGGCGTTTGGGGAGTACTTTAAAGGACGATCCCGCAGCGCAGAGCGATAAAGGCTTCTCAGCTGTGGCTTCCTGGCATTGCCAGACTTCCCTGGGGCTTTGGGACTTCCTCTGCTGGTGGCTGTGGTTGCAGTCCTGGCACTGAACCCAGGAAGTCTGGCGATAAAAGCCTGAGACCCCCCCCAGAGCTAAAGGGCCCTGCCCAGTTACCGCTGTACGTGGAAGGCTCTTCGGTAGCATCACTGCCAGCACAAAGGGGACCACAGCTTGGAGAGACACAAAGTGGGGGGGATCTCAGTTCTCAGATGGCGGTGGTTGATCCACAGCCTTGTCCCTGGGAAGCAATACCCAGCTGTGTTTTCCCCCTTGCCCTTGCTTCGTTGCTGGGAGGAGTAAGCAGCCAGACAAACGATGGCCCTTTTGGCCTGATTCCAGTGCTGTCAGCTGGCCCTTTCCCAACACCTTTTGCAGGGACCTGCCGGGGGTCACCTCCACGGAAGAAACCACAATCCCCTTACTGCTCATCGACACCGCTGGCTGTGGCCTGCTTGAGCTGGAAGTGGAAGACGAACAGTCCAAGGGCAATCCAGGTACCGCTGTTTTGGGAAAACTGGCCTTGCAGGAATTCATCGAGGTCCTCAGCCTCACGGCTTAGTCACGGTCCTGAGATGCTCCCCCTGAGATGCAGGTAGGGCCCCCAGGGAGCCAGGCAGTGGTGGCAGTGGGCGGCCGCGCTGGCTGCCTTGTTCCCTCGCAGAGACCTTTCTCCGAGCAGAGGCAGAGCTGAGGGCTAGGGCAGGGTGGGGAATCCCTGCAGCAGATACCTCACACAAGGTAAATAATACTGAGCACGGCACGAGGCTGTTGCAGAGAGGCTGTAGATGTGGCTCAGAATTGCCTCCCATTCATCTGCTGCTTTCATAAAGTCCCACGTGGCTGTTCTCCATGAATCTTCCCGAGACACCGAGCTTCCTGTGTTTTTCTGGCTTAAAAAATAGGTTTCATTATAAAGATTGAGTGTGAAGTCAGGCTCCATAGCCATTCTCATAAAGCAGGAGAAAATATGAAAATGAAGATGCTACCTCCTTTGCGTCCCTGCATTCACAGCAGGCTGAATGGATGTGATCTGCTATTCGGGGATGCTGCTCGTGCTCCTCTACACTTAGTCCGGCTGGATAGTGCTTGAGAGGCTCGTGGAGGGCCTTGGCCACCCCTGCGCACCACACGACACGCTTTCCCCAGTGGCTGAGCCACAGGCTTCTCTAGCCAGTCCCTCTCATGCGGCCAAAGAGAGCATTTGGCAACGCTGCTGCCTGCTTCAGGAATTCATTTGGTTTCCCTGCCGGTGCAGACCTAACACCACCAACAACAGATTTCTGAGGTTCCAAGTCCCTCTCCGACAAGACAGGGAAAACAGACTGTAAAATACAAAGGCAGTTTATTACCAGTTTGATTATCCTTTTCGTGAAAATCCACTGGTGTTTTAGTGCCTCTCATTTTCTCGTGCACCAATTCCCGTGGCCCCACTGAGACAGAGAAAGGCTCTTGCCCCCAGACGGAGATCTAGAAAAACTTGTTCAGGGATTCTAAGCAGGGGATTAAATGCAAGTCTCCCAAAATTTGGCAGGCTGCAGGTTCTGGATTTTTATACACGTGTTTTGCTGCGAAAGATGGTAAAGGCAGTCTGGCAGATAAACCAGTGAGATAGTTTACACTCATATTTAGCTTGGCCTTGTTAGATCTCTCTGAGGCAGCCACCAGCCTGAATAGCGAGCTGTTTGTGGCAGGCTGTCTGCAGAGTCTGGAAGCTCTGAGCCCACAGGTCTGAGCATGAAGGTTGTTTCTGTGACCACGGGGGTGGGCTGAAAAGTAAAATAAAACAAAAAGCTGGACTTCTTTCCACTGCAGCCTAGAGAAGTAGATTTGCAGTGAGGTCCAGGGTCTCACTTCAGAGGGAGACTGATCTCTTGCCTGGATTATTGTTATCTCTTGGATTAAGGCGGAAGGGCCAGGGAAAGCTGGGGCTGTTCAGAAAGCTCTCTTCCTAAGTGTGAACGTAGACAGCTGGTGACTTGGCAAGGCAAGAAGCAGGCAGGGTGCAGCTCCAGGAGCGGGGCTGCGTAGCACATCACCATCTGTCCAAGCAGGCCGGGCTGGGAATTGTTGCTCCCATGCAGTGCTGGACCACAGGCAGTTCTTGCCTTGGTCTTTCCTCCCTGTTTAAGAGGAGGTGGGCAAGCTTCTCCAAGCCACAGCACTCCCAAGCTGTTGGTTTCAGCAGCCTGAAACCATTCCCATCACTGTCCCTTCTGCTTTGTGCCCTAGGAGAGGTGCAGCTGGCCGGTTTGCACATCCAGGCTCTGGTGGAAGCTGGTGTGAAGGCACGGGACATTGCTGTTGTAGCCCCCTACAACCTCCAGGTGAGATGACCCTCTCGCAGCATCCCCTCTCTTTCCCCACGTGCACCGTAGCGGATTCAAACCTTGACACTTCGAGGCAGGATCCCAAAATATCCTCAGAGGGAGGAAGGTGGAAGTCAGAAGCAGAAGCCAAATTACATAATAAGCTTTTATGGCCAACTTCTCAAAATTTAAGCAACTCAAGGCCACGGAGGTGGTGTCAGAGAGCTGGGTTATTTTCCACTCCCAGCATCAGGAGCCAGCACTTGGGAGATGCAAGCACTCGTCCTTGTGGATTTGAGAGGAAGGCACTTCTCCAGAGCAATGTCATTTTAATGCTTTTCACCCAAGGCTTTTCTTTAAACGTGATGTATCTCATCTTTTCCAGGTGGACATGCTAAGAGAACACCTTTGCCACAGGTACCCAGAGCTGGAAATTAAATCAGTTGATGGTTTCCAAGGGAGAGAGAAGGAGGCAGTGGTCCTGTCGTTCGTGAGATCCAACAGGAAAGGTAAGAGTTTGCTGCTGAAGAGTAACTCCATGGGGAATGGGGAAGAAATGGGAACTGTGTGATTGCTGAAAGGTCACTGGTCTCGTTGCCAAGCGCTGTGGTTAAGTTTCAATTCTGACTGTCTCTAGCACTTCGCTCTGCACCAGTTTACTGGCAAGAAGCTTCCATTTCAGCTTTTTTTTTTTTTTCTTTAAATGAACACATTTGCTGTCACAATTGTAGAGGAAGGCTCCCATGCCAGGCAGCAGGTAAAAAGGCAGCCAGGACTGCTTAGTTTGAAGGTTTCCAGAATTGAGGCCTCAGAAATGATTGAAGTGGAGTCCCAGGTGTGGCACGTATCAGGTTAGCACCACGCTTGCTGGAGTGCTGATGGCTTCATGCAGAAGGTGGAAATCCGTGGGGCTTGGAGACTATTTCGGGTCGCTCACTCGAAGAAAGTAGGAGCTGGCATTGCAAGTCACGCACAGAAAATGCTCCTTTTGGAAGCGAAATCTGGAGCGGAAAATCGAGTTCTTCCTTATCGGTGGCTGCAGTGGAAGTTAATAGCTGGAAAAAAGCTGCAGCCCCGGAGCCACCAGGCTCCTGTGCAGAGCCATCAGCCCGTGCCGCAGGGTTTTGTGGCAGCCAGCTCAAGCAGAGGGCACGTGTGGGATCGCCCCCCCGAACCACCTCTCTCCCCCGAGGGGTTCGCTGCCCTTTTCAAACCCAAAACGAGACACATCCCTCGCTGCACTGACTCGGCCGCTAATGCCGCTGAAGCCGAGACACCCAGCGTGTGCTGGGGGGGCTGATGTCTGGAAGAAAAAAAGGGGAAAGGATGCATGGAAGGGGGAGGTGGTTTGGTGTTTTTAAAGAAAGCCTGGAGCAAGAAAAGCAGCACCGGGGGGAGGATGGAGGTGGGGTGCAGGACTAAGAATAGTCTTCATTCATGAGTGACTCACCTCGCCTTTGCTTAGTGGCTCAGCGGGAGCTGGTTGTCCTCTCCGAAGGATGTGGCCCCCAGCCCCGTTCTGGTGCACAGCGAGCAGACAAAGCACAGCCCAGTCCCTTTCCTGGGGCACAAGCAGCTTTTCGTGATGTCTGGGCACAGCTCTGGTCTGCACGGGACGCGAGAGATGCTGTTAGCACCCTGTGAGACCCGGGGGAGAAAAGCTCACCTATTTTGTGACCACATTTCTCAGCTCAGGGGAAGCTGGGCACGGTGCTGACCCTGCATGGCCATCCAGGAGCCAGCAGGAAGCCCTCGTGCTGGATCAGAGGAGCTGACCTTGCCCCTGCAGTCAGGGGAAAACGCATCAAAGAACCCACAAACCGTTCCCTAAGCTGCAGAGCACGGAGAGGGAATCGCCCACACCCTGCTCCTTGAAGGCAGTGCAACGTGGACTGCTCGGCCACAGCAAGGCCAGGCAGACACGGAGCCAGGCTGGTCCCTGCAGCAGAGGAGACGTTAACTTCTTCCCTGCTGGCCTCCTCTTTATCCTCAGGAGCTGGAAACTCGAGAGCCGCCCACGCTGCCCTTCTCACTAGCAGATCCTCACTGAGTCATCCTGGCGTTTGCCAGCTCTCACTGCTTTTCTCTGACGAAGTAGCCAGACAGCAGAAGCAAACCTTGCGGAGCTGCCTAAATGCCTGGTGCTGTCAGCCCTGCGTGCACCGGGAGCCTGGGGGCAGGCAGGGGGAGCTCGTCTGGGGCGGTGGATTTCTAATTTCTTCACCTGCAGCTCCCCTTCTGGTGCAAGGGGAGCCTCTACCACATCGCTCCCTAGGTGTTTGCTTTCTGGTCCCAACCTGATCTCATGTCCTGGGCTACCCGTGAGATATTTCTCCTCCCCGTGTGCTCTGGGTGTCACCCAGCCCTCTCTTCCCACCCCAGGGGAGGAGCAGGGACCCCTGGCTCTGGCTTTCAGGCCGTGAACCAGAGGCAGAAGGATCACGGTGTGCCAGCGTGAGTCAGGAGCCCTGCACCCACCGACGGTGCTGAGCAGACACCCGGTGAGTGACCTGGGGGGGCCTCTTGCTTTCTTCCTGCCAGGTGAGGTGGGCTTCCTCGCGGAGGACCGGCGGATAAACGTGGCGGTGACCCGCGCCCGGCGCCACGTGGCCATCATCTGCGACACGCGCACCGTCAGCAGCCAGGGCTTCCTGCAGCGCCTCGTGGCCTACTTCAGCCAGCACGGGGAGGTGCGCACGGCCTTCGAGTACCTCGATGGCCTCGTGCCCGAGAACTACTCCCACGAGAGCCACGGTGAGCGGCGGCAGGGCACGAAGCCCCCCGTGGCACCCGGCCCTGAGCCGCGGCCGCCCGCGGGGAGGAAGCCCAAAGCAGCAGCAGCCAAAGCAGCTCCGCGGAAGCGAGAAACGCCTTTCTCCCCAAGCACCAGCGGGCCTGGGAGAGAGAGCCCAGGGACAAAAGATGATACGAACACATTTAAAACCACGCTGCTGGCCTTCCTGGAGAGCAGCGAGGCCCAGCTGGATTTCCCCCCGTCCCTCAGTTCGCACGATCGGATGCTGGTGCACCTCCTGGCAGAGGAGTACGGGCTGCAGCACGGGAGCACCGGGGAAGGCAAGGAGCGGTACGTCAGCGTCCGCAAGAAGGAGCCTGGGCAGCCTCCGGCACCCTCAGCTGCCACCTCCAGCCTTCGGCGTCCCCTTCCTCAGCCGCAGGAACCTCCTGGGGAAGCTCCTGCCCCTGTCGAGACAGGAGGAAGCAGTGAGGGCTCGGGAAAAGTGGACCTGAAAAGCTTGCACCTGGAGAGAGTTCAAAGGGAGAAAGCAAGACGAGAGGAGATGGTAAGGAAGCTTCAGGATCCCGGTGCTGGCCTTCAAGGCGGCAGCAAGAAGAAAGACAAGAGCGAAGCCAAAGGTAGGTCCTTGCTTCACAACCAACACCGTTAATGATCCTGCTTGAATGGGTCTTGCTGCTTAATCCCCTTGGTTTTGCCTCCAGACCTCATGTGCGTGGGGGGCTTGGGATGTGGCTCGTGGAAATCTGCAAAAGGAGCTCCCTGGAGCTGTGCTGCTTCGCAGCAGCTGGGTCACAAGTCTTTTTTGGGGGTTTGTTCTCCACTTCCAAGCGGGTGCTTAAACCCCCATGTCTCTTCTGCCCTCTCTATAGGAAAGCCAGCAGTCAAAACCGGGGTGGACGGCGCAACGGAAGAAGATATCGACGCTCTGATTTCTGCTGCCATTAAAGCTGACAACACCTGCGGCTTCCCCCGCTGCAAAGCCAGCGTTACAACCCTGGGCCAGCTCTGCCCCCACTGCAACAGACGCTACTGCCTCAGCCATCACGTCCCCGAGGTACGCGTGGGGCCAGGCAGCTGCCCAGGGACTCGAGCACCGTGGGGGCTGGAGAGGAGTAGGACGTGCCCAGCAGCACGGCTTTAACCGTGGAATCATCCCTGTCAGGCTCCCCAGAAAAGATTTCCTTGAAGGGGGGGGGGGGGTTAAAGCAGAACCAGCTCAAGAGTAGGCTTGTGATGGCCACTGAATCAGTGTCTTCATAGAATGGCTTGGGTTGGAAGGGACCTCAGAGATCATCTAACTCCAGCCCCCTGCCATGGCAGGGATGCCACCCACCACACCAGGTTGCCCAGGTTCAGCCTGGCCTTGAACACCTCCAGGGATGGAACATCCACAACCTCTCTGGGCAGCCTGCGCCCGTGCCTCACCCCCCTCTGAGTGAAGAATTTCCTCCTAACCTCTGATCTTCCTTAGTCTTCTTCCTTGCTGTTCTTCCACAGCTGCTTGAAAGCCCCTCCCTCCTCAGATCTGGGAAGAAAGAAAGGAAGGAAACAAAGCTTGAACTGTTGTCAGGCTTTATCTTTTAGTTTTGGTGCCAAGGCAGACGGGTAGGTTTAAACCTCCAGGGCTGGCAGCGTGATGCTTCATGGTCAGCCAGCCCTGGGCTTTGAGCCCCTCAGGCAGAGCTGACGAGGCTCTGAAGAGTACTGGGGCTGAGAGGTGATGATTTTCCATTCATCCACAGCCTTGTGCTCCCCTCCTGCATCACCCAAGCGTAGCGCTTGGCCACGTGGAGCCTCCCAGGGCTTAGCAACGTTTAGCAAGCCGACCTATAAATCATCAGCAGAGATTTTCCCCTTGTCAAATGCTATCTGTTTCCATGGCAAAGAATAGTTGTATTTATGGTCATTCACAGTCCGGGTGGGATGTGAATTTATTTCTTGCCGAATCGCCTCTCCCTGTTGAATTGTAATGAGAACTCCAATAAGAAACAATTGGAAGGATAAAATCCACTTCAGTGAGTTTTTCTTCCCTTTCAAAGCTCAGCCCTTTTTCTAGAGGTCGTCTGGCAAATAGCCTGGGACCTTCTACCCATGCCTGACCCTCGGGGGGGATTAGCAGGGCCAGGAGCAGCTTGCCAGGCATTGCTCACAGTTCTTCTCTGCCACTGACCTGCCCCAGCAGCAGGGACAGAAATCTTTATCAGGGCACGGAGAGAACCAGCCGCTGCCTTCCAGGCTGTGTGTGTGTTCCTGAAAACATCAAATGATTTGGGGATAGACTGAGCAGAAGGGATGAACTTTTAAGAGCCAGTTTAGACCCAGTGAAGGTGATTCAAGCCAGTGTTGAACTTAACACGCAGTTGGGTCACCTTAAACACAACCTGTGCTTCAGTGCAGGCTGGTTTTATAAAAGGTTCGCCTGCACAGAATGAGCCTTGTGATACCTTTGCTATTATCGTACAGACCAAACTACCCTAGCAAGGCAGATAACGTGGCTGAAAAGAGCTCTTCTCATTTCCCAAGTCACCTGTCCTGTTTCACTCCTGGGAATGGGAGCTCAGTTTTGTTTCCAACTCACACGTAGGAACCATAAAAGATCCAGCTCCTCACGTGATGAGTGGAAGTTTCCCCCAAACATTGGAAGTTTTGTGAAGGCGACACTTCAGCTGTCCAAAAGGCTGATTTACCCACTGTGCAGATCCTGCAAGGAAAGAAATTACCTTTCTGTTTTTGTTCCTCGTTAGAGGAGCTGTAAATAAATGGGAGGCGGTCTTAGGGAGTACGAAGCAGGTGGAAGAGGACCTCCAGGCTCCAGCCACAGAAACGCCAGGCTCCCACGTGTGCCCTGTTTCCCACCCGTGTCCCTCCTCTCTCTCCCCCCAGGTTCACGGCTGCGGGGAGAAGGCCAAGGCGCACGCACGGCAGAGGATCAGCAGGGAAGGGGTTCTCTACCCTGGGAGCGGCTCCAAAGACAAGTCCCTGGACCCCGCCAAGAGAGCCCATCTCCAGCGCCGCCTGGACAAGAAGCTCAGCGAGCTGACCAGCCAGAGAAAGAGCAAAAAGAAAGACAAGGAGAAATGAAGGTGCTGGTTACTCCTCTCTGACAACCGAGACCTTTTCTTAGGTTAACAGGTCAGGCTACGAACACCAAAGATGCACCAAAGGGTGGTGCTGAGCCCCACAGGAAAAGGGGAGCTCGTTCTGGGTGGCAGACAGCTTGGAGCCAGCGTGCCATAGACTGCTGAATAAATAGTCACCGGGCCTCTCGAAACCCCAGAGCTGCAACGGAGGAAGGCGAGCACTTTCCTTTGTCCCAGTTACCCTTATTGACAAAGTAATGGATGTACACAGAGAGGCTGCAGCGTGCCAATAAAGACGGATGTTAAAACACCTAAAGCAATCAGCTGTCACTGTGACATTTCTCCTGCTCCAGCAAAAAGATAAATGCCTGTGGGCAGTGGGGGGGGGGAGGAACTGAAAAGCCCCAGGTGACCCTCTCCTTTCGGGAGGATGACTAAGGAAATGGATGCCTCCAGCTCTGTCCTCCCAGCTCCTGTCCCTCCTGGACCCATTACCTGGCCCTGTACCCCCCGAAATAATCCATCCCCCACCCTGCTTTGCTGCCTGCTGAGCCTCAGCTCCGTAGCATCTCCTCCACAGCCCCCAGCGCCATTGTCCCCTCTCCTTGATGGCTCGAGGAGGTCCTGATGACCCACACATCTTGAACCACCCCCGAGAAGTGGCTCAGAAAGCCACTTACTGTCCCCAGGGCAGCACACGAGTGTCATTCTAGGAGGAAGGGAAAGCTGCTGAGAAGCCTGCACAGAGGAAGGACTGGAAGAGGAGCAGCGAAACCACCAAACCATACGTGCCTTGGCATTTCAGAGCTTTGCAGCTCTTGCCCACCAGCGATTTCAGCCTCACTGAACACCAGGGGAAGGCACTCATCTCATCCTGACCAAAAAAAAAAAAAAAGCTCAGCAATTTGCAGGGGCTGCGCGTTAGGCAAACCTTCCTATTTCTTTCTTTCTTCCCAAACGCTAGGTGAAGTAGCTAATAAGCACGTTTTTCCCCTCAAATCTCGGTGCCTGTCAGTACCGGCTGTGCAAAAATAAATAAACAAAAAAAAAAAAAAGCGATGCTGAGCATCACTTGGCTCGTGCCCCGGTCCCCAGGGCCAGCCATGTGTCAGCTCGCAGAGGGACGGCGCCGGCTCACGCGGCAGCTGCGTGGTGGCAGCAGATGGGACATGGGGGGCTCCTGGAGGGAGAGGTGGGGAGGAGGAAGAGCGTGGGAGAAATAAAATCTGTGCCTCTGCGAGCAGCGCTGGGTGCGCACGGGGGAAGGAGCCAGCGCAGCACATGCAAGGGGTTGTGTGGGGGGAGAGCAATCGCAGCCTCGTGCCAAAACAACGGTCAGACAGGGAAGACAGAGGAGCAGAGAAGAAAATCACTGCCAGCTCAGGGTACCACCATGGTATTATCTTTAATCACAGCTAAATGGCTCATTCACACTTTTATACTTTTTTTTCCAGCTCAAATCATTCAAGCAACCCAATGCCTCACCTAGCCCACCCCATGGAGCCAGCTCCCTGTCAAACGGCCCCCACACCCCCCCCCAGGTTTCCCTGCCTGGCTTTCTGCAGGCATCCTGCGGGCAGAGACCAGCCGAGGCTCTGCTGCGAGCACGGGACGCGTCCCCAGAGCATCCTCTGCCTGCCAGCTCCCTCCATCTGTCAGCCTCCAGAAAACAAGGGGGGGTAATCGGCTCCCCAAAAAAGCTAACTTCATGTAGGGGACCTTGCTTGGGACAGGAGCCCACAAGCAGACAGTGCCCAAAGAGTTTCGTTTCCCTCCTTTCCCCCTGAAACAGGAGATAGGCTTAAAAATTAGGAACCTGGGCAGGTCTCTGGTGCCTGTTGGACTTGGCCCTGCTGTGGGGACAGCCCAGGGGTTATTTCAGCTGGGAAAAGGGCTGGGGTGGGGACAGGTGCCCCTGCTCACATTTAACCTTTAGGGGATGACTCAGGCTGGACTTGACCTCAAACCCAAGGAGTTTAAAGACTGCTCGTCAAGTCCTGACACCCCTCAGCAGCCAGCAGCAGCTGCCTTGATTTATGCTGCTGGAAAGGCGATGGAAGGAAAGAAAAGATATATAACAACTGTTTGGTTTTTTTCTGCTGTTATTTCTCCCTTTTTCTTTGCAATTTGAAGTGGTTCAGCCCTGGTGCAGTGCACCGAAATCCCTCCGAAACCCAACAGAAAGTCCCCACGTGCCGAGAGAAACCGCACAGTGCCGGCGTTTATCGCCCCCCTCGGCGTTTTCCCCTCACTTGCCCCAAAAGCGCCTTCCGAAGCAGCCCGTCGCGTTCCCCCCAGCGGTCCCCAGAGGCCACGTTTGGGGTCACCACTGGTTTGAGGAGCCCGGCGGGGGGCATGCAGGATGCTCGGGAGCCTGGCAGGCAGCCGGGCAGCAGTTTGGGGAGGATTTTGCTGGTTTTGGTCCTTCCTCGGCGGGTCCCTTGGCAGCTTCCAGCGCATGCGGATGGGAAGAGACGCGGACAGGAGTTTCTCCATCCTCCTCCCCGTCGAGGCTTTCGGCAGCGGGATGCTCGGGCCGAGGCGTGCCGGCAGCTCTGCCTTTTTGGCCAGCCCCAGACCTCTGGACACGGCGCTCGGCCGCCGTCCACGGGGCAGAGCCGGCGTCGGGGTGCAGGGTCCCGGGGCGCGCGGGGCTCCCCCCGCCAGCACCCTTAGTTCCTCCGCAGCGGGTGCCACATGGACACGGGCTTCCTCAGCGTGGCCAGCATCTGGTTCCAGTGGGTGATGCCCATGCCGCTGGCCGCCGGGCCGATGAGGACGTGGCCCGTGTTGTCGGCACGGCCGTCCTCGCCGCTCTCCGCCACCGTCACCCGCAGGGACAGGTCCTGGGGGGGGGGGGGGGGGGGGGCGTGGGGACGTCGGGGTGGGGCGGCACCCCCCCCATATGTACGTATCCCCATACCACCAGCCACATGCACATATAAATGTGCCCCCCCCCAATAGCATCCCATATACATCCCCTCTACTTCCCACCCCATAAATGCACATCCACCCAAACCCCGGGTATTCCCCTACACCCCTGCCCGGCTCGTACACACATCCCTGTGTCCTCCCCCCCTCTACATACTGGAAAACCACGTGTGCCCATCCCCACACACAGCCTTACCCTTTACGTATACATCCCCCTAACCTCCCATCCCACAGGTACTCATCACCTGACTTCCCCCCACACCCCCTGAACCCGGATATGCACCCACCTACAAACACAACCACACTCTATACGAATTCCCTATACCATACACCCCACACAACACATCCCACCAGCAGCCATACCCTGCGCATACACGTGCCCTCCTCCTATAGCCATACCCCATACATACACATCCCCCTACACCCCAAAATCATAAATGCCCATCCCTGCGCACATAACCATACCTGATACCTGCACGTCTCCTGTACCACCACCCCATCCGTACACACCCTGCTGAATCATATATGCACCCCACATCCCCTACAATTCCCTCTCCCCCTGCTAGCACGGGGATTTGGGGTCCCATGGAGCAAGACCCCCAGGCTGGGACAGACCTGGAGCACAATGGCCGGCACCGAGAAGATCATGGCCTCGTTGAACACGGGGTTGTTGTCGTCCCTCTTCACCGCCGTCTTCTTCTTGCTGATCTTCCTCCCGTCCTGCAGCAGGTAGACTTTGACGAAGGGATCTGCTCGGGAGAGAACAGCCTGAACGTTGAGCCAGTGACCTCCCCGGGTGGCTCTGCCACCCCAAGGGACATCCCCAGCGAGCACGGGGACACACCAGGATGAGCACCCACCTCCAGCTCGGAGGAGACGCGGACCCGCGCTGGCCCCCTGCTCACCTGCGGTCACTTTGCCGTTGGTCCACACGAGGTTTTTGGCTTTGACCACCACCACCGTCAGGCGCTCGGCCGTGGGCAGGTAGCTCAGAGACAGCAGGATCTCCCCCACCGTGTCCACCGCCTGCGGGACACACCAGCCCTCCAGGAGAGGGACAAAAAAAGAAAAAAAAAAAAAAAAACCAACAAGCCAAACCCGGGCACGCAGAGCCTCGCCGCCACCCCCGCTCACCTTGTTCATGTCCTGCAGGTAGAGCCAGGCGTTGAAGGGGCGCAGGGCCAGGTCCAGGTCGGAGAGCTTGAGCTCGGCCACGCCGGTGCTGACGTTCCTCTCGTCCTCGTCGATGCCGAAGACAGAGAAGCGCAGGCTGTTCTCCTCCAGCGCCGCCGGGTCCAGCGGGATGGAGAAGCGCTCGTCAAAGGCCACGGCGTAGGCGCTCCGCTGGATCTGCCGCGGGGAGAGCCGAGGGGCTGGATGGAGAGGGGCCCCCCGCGCCGCCACCACCGTCCCCTCTGCCCACCTCACCCCCCTGAGACCTCCTAAGGCGACTTGCCCGCGCTCCCCCGCCAGCTCTGCCCAACCTCCGCAGTCCCCAGGGGATTAAAGTGCCTCTGTGGGAAAAGCAGATCTGCAGAAAATTTGCTTTATAGCACTGATCGCTCTCGGTTTACAGCCTATGTTGTATTTTGGGGACGTCTGGATGAAAGCTACTATAAGAAGTTTTAGCCATCATTTAAAAATAAAACAAAAACAACAATAAAAAAACAGGTACTGCAGAGCATTAAAGGAAAAAAAAGACTTTATGACTTGTCTCAGGATTGCAAAAGAGGGTAAATAGGGCTGGTAAATTATGAATAATGATGCTAAATAATAAATATCTCCAGAGCGTAAATACAGAACCTGATCTTGGGATGGAAAAATGGTCCTAAAAGAGTGCTAGGAAAATAGTTCGCTGTCTTTTTGTGCACCTCCACCCCCAGGGAAGTGGGTTTCTTCAGTGGGATGGGGCTTTCTGCTCCATTCTGGAACAGCCTGATAAAATCAAGCTGGCAGACCCAGAGGTTTTCCAAAATGCCTCTGCAAAAAGCCAAGATGCCAGGAGGCAACTGGGGGCTCCTGCTTTCCCAGAGCACTTTTTGGGGTGTTAAAAAAAAAAAAAAAAAGAGTTTTTTTTTCCCCAAAACCAGCTCTGATCATGCCTGCAAGGAGGGAGGAATGCCGAGGCAGTCCCATTGCCTTTTTATCTGACTGTGCAAAATTTTTGACCGCCCCATCACATGCAGAGAGGGACTCCAGGACTCATCCCCCTCCAGTTCCCATCTGGGACCCCTGCCACCCGAAAACCCCGCAACCAGCCCCAACCTCAGCGGTGGCTCAGCACAGGTGAGCCCGGACCCCTTTCCACCCCAGGACACGTCACCACCCTGCACGCCCGCGTTGCGAGCAGCACCGCGCCCGCGCGGGGTTTTCAGGGAAGGAGCCGCTCACCCGGGAGATGCCGACGATCTGCTCGGCCGGCAGCAGGCTGATGCGCATGAAGCAGGACTCGAAACGCGTGTCCTCCTTCTCCAGCAGGTCCTTGCCCTGCAGCAGCGTCACGTGCAAGGTGGCCGCCTTCCCGTCGTACTCCATGGACACCTCCACCTGCCCCACGGTGACGTCCTGCCCGAAGTTGTTCCCGATGGAGGAGATGGAGCTGAGCGAGTCGGCCGAGATGGATTTCTTCAAGGGGCCGTAGGGGGCCAGCCCCAGGTCTTTGCTCATCAGCTCCAGGCTCCCCAGCTCATTGATGCTCTCGAAGGTGTCAGCCGTCCGCAGGCTGGCTTGGCGGACGGGCGACGTCTTCTCCAGCCCCCGCTGCGAGCCCGTGGCGGCCCCGCGCTGCGAAGGAGAAGCAGTCACTGCCGCTTGGTCCCCTCCTTGCAAGAAGCACTTCTGCACCTCCAGCAACTCCGAGTTTGCACCAGGAGCAGCACTGAGCCCAGCTCCCCACGCCTGATTTATTTTTTTTTTTTACCTTGTGCTTGACATCCGAGCACGCCGCCCCGTATTTCTGCTCCAGGTAGCGGTAGTCATAGTTGGGGAAGGGGGACGGCGCCGGGTAGCTGCCGGAGCGCCAGAGCTTCCACAGGTTGATGGCCGCGATCCCCAGCAGCGCCAGCGCGCCCGCGGCGTAGATGCCGACCTCCCAGCGTGGCGGGCTGGCGGCCACTGCAAGGGGACAGAGGCACCGTGAGCCACCCCGCAGAGGGGGCTTCGGCCACGTCCCGGCCAGGAGCCCCTCATCCCCTTCATGTGGGATCAGCTGCAGAGGCTGGGAATTAATTGAGGCTGCCCACGGGTTGAAAAAGGGTGGTGGGCAGTGCTTTGCAAGCCTAGAGTCGCAGATTTTTGGCCAAGCAGCCCCTGGGAGGTGAGGCGCACGCGAGTTTCTGCCCCGCTCCCCAGCAAACAACGTCGGTGAATGGCTGCAGCACCCCCGGGACGCAGGGAGCTCCTGGCAGCGGGCGCAGCCCCGTCCCGCTCACAGCAATCCCGCATCGCCTTCCTGCTGAAGGGAACTGCTCGGGATGCCAAAAAAAAAAAAAGAAGGAAAAAAAATCGGAATGGGAAAAAAAATTGGAAATGGGGGAAAAAGAACCCTAAGGGTAAGTGATGGGAGAAGCAGAGGAAAAAGCCTGGCTGGAGGCTGCGAACCGGGTCGGCTGTGACGGCACAGCGAGCCGTCGGTGCTGCATTGCAGCAGCCTCCATCGCCCGAGCGATTCGAGCAACGCCGGTGGCTCAGCCTAACAAGAAGAAAAGGAGGGGAGGCGGGGGGGGGGGGGGGGGGGGAGATTTGTGATTACTGAGCGCTGCCGGGGGCCCCCCAGCGCTGCCTCTTGTGTCACGCCACCGTGCTCCTGCCTTCAGCGGCGGCTTCAGAGGCAGAAGGAGCCGAAGCCAGGCTGGTCCCATCACAGCTTTATGCCCCCCACCTGCTCTGGCAGGAGACAACAGCTGTTGGTACCCCAAGCAGCGAATTCTGGTCCCTCGAAAGGACCACGACCAGCCCAGAGGGACTTTGTGGGATAAAAGCTTGGGGCAGAAGCCAGGTCCGGCTTCCTCCATCCCTGTCCAAGCACGGCTTAGGTTTGTGCAGGGCTGTGGTGCATCCCCCTGCATCCCTGGGGGGTGATGGTGCTGGGGGAAGCGCTGTGGCTCCCCTCTTCCTAGCGCACTCCCACGCACAGAGGTGCTCGGTGGCAGCCAGCTTCACCAAATTCACAAAATCCTATTATAGCACAGGGGCAAAACTGGGGCAAAACCCAACCCTTTCTGACTCCTGCTTCTGAATAACTCCAGGCACAAAACCCAGCTGTGCTCTAAACCCGCTTCCTACGAGTAACCTGCCCATTTTTTAGGGCAGGGTGCCTAATACCGGGAAGTTTAAGAATTTTCCTTTTTCAATTAAAAAAAGTCAGAAGATTAAACTCCATGCTCATGTGCGACACAGAGGGGCTCCTGCTGAAAGCAGCGGGGACCAGCAGCCCTCCTGCAGGGCTGTGTGCGCCAGCACCGAGGGCTCAGCCCCTCCCCAAAAACCCTTCCCGGAGCTCATTAAACCACTCACCGCTCAGGCGGTACCTGCCCGCGTGGTCGCTGTCCATGGCAAGCACTCCCCGCTAGCGGGACAGCCTGCAGTGCACAGGGAAAAGCAGTTAGGGTAAGAGGAAAAAAATAATTGTCTTTTTTTTTTTTTGTCTTTCTAAGCAGGGATGCTAAATAGCTGCTCAATGACTTTTCTCTATTACCTTCCTCACCGGGAGGGGTTTTCCCAGGTGAACTCTACGGGAGATCCAATCTTAAACACAAGCAATTTTCCAAACTAGACCCGAATCACGCTCGTGGCCAGGGAGGAAGAGCTGGATTTGCCTGGTGGCTGAAGATTTGGGTACCATCTTCCAGCTCAGCTGGGCTATCGATGAATTTGGGCATCCAGGGGGCAGCTGATCCCCCATCCCATCCAGGTTTGGAGTTTAACAGGAGAATTGGAAATTGCAGTGTTTCATAGCGTAAAATATGAGCCCCGGTAGCCTGATGTGACTGGCAGACCTCCACTAAGGGCAACAGGGTCCAGCAGCAGAAGGGTTTTCTGAACGTAACAGGGTCACAAGGCATCCCGAAACAGCAGCAAGGCTCGGAGATGCCCACCTCGCCCCAGCCTCGCGCCTCGGTCGCGCCGTGCCTCAACGCTCGGCTGAGAACGGGCACCTCGTGTCACCCCGGGGCTGAGCGCCACGAGGGACGTCCAGCACTGCGAAACCAGGTGGTGACAAGCACAACGCCACGGGGGCTCACCCAAAACAGACCCCTTTATCTGCTGGAAAACCACCTCGCCTAAGAGGTTTCATTTTCTGGCTTTTTGAAACTGTGAAAATAAAAGAAGTTTAGAGGAACGAGTTTCTCTGCAAAAGTGCAAATATCCCTTGCCAAAAACGCTCCATTTCCTTCAAAGCCGTTCCCCCCGTGACAGCGTTTTGTGAGGAGCTGTGAGGACAAGCAGCAGCTCCAGCAGATTTCCGAGGCATCCCCATGAGAGCTGCCGACTGACTGCAGCGTTCATCGGAGGAATTAAATGAGCTGGTATTTCCCCCAGCAGCAAGACGACGACAGCCTTTCCTGGGCACGCAAACAAAGGTGCAACCAGAGCTCGGGAGGAGATTTACAGCTTTTTGTGTCAAGCCAGGCTTTCCCCACCTGTTTGTTTTTTGGTTTTTGTTTTTTTTTTTGTTTGGTTGGTTGGTTGTTTTTTTTTTAAGTTTTTTTCTTGGTGGGACATCGGGATCCAGGTATCGCAATGGGGTCAGGGCAGCTCTGCTCTCCTTGAGAGCTGCTGCGATGGGACGTGGGGCTTCTCCTGCTCGGGGGAATAAAACAGCTCAAAGGGGGAGACCTGCCAGTGAAGCCACGTGTCTGCTGATAGAGGGGGGGCGATTCCCTCAAAATTAAGAGGGCTGACACCCCCGCTTGCCCTCGCTGCTGTGACCACTCGAGGCTAGAAGACGCTCACACAAGGGGTCTGCGTGGTCCCAGCACGCCTCAAGCACCGCGGGTAAATCCAGGACACGCCGCAGAGCAAGCTGCAGCCCCCAAAAGTCATAATCCAAGTTATAAATGGCAGCAGTGATCTCCGTGCAAACCTTGCCTGCTGCCCCTGGTCGTCCAGCACGGGCAAGCTCCGTCCCCTCCACCCTCCAGCACCATCCCCACGTCCTGGGCTCTGAGCAGGGCTTCTCCATCCCCCCCAGTCCATCCCCAGCCTCCTGCCAGAGGGTGAAAGCCTCGATCCGCAAGGCAGAAAAGTAGGATGGGGTTTGCCGATGGCGAGTTGGTTAATAAAAATAAATCCAAGACCTGACCCGAGGGGTCGGGCTCTGCCCCTCACCGTGCTGAGCCCTGAAGGCAATCCCACCGCGCTCCCCCTCCCACGGTTACTGCTGCAGGAGGTGAGGGCAGCAGCCACCTCCCCGGCAGACCCTCACTGCAGGCACCAAGCAGTGCCCCAATCTTCCCCGTTTTTCACCCAAAGAGGACCCCGCACCACCCCACGCCTCCCGCAGCCACAAGGCAGCGCTCGGTGGCATTGGTGCTCCGAGGGGCTACGGAGCCACAGCGGGCACAGGCCTGGATCCGTCCCAACACCAATTGCTGGCTTTTTTTTTAAAAAAAATTTTATTTTTAACCTGTGCTGGTTAAAAGCAGGGAAGAAGGAAATCCTCGGGACCCTCCTCACCTCCATCCTTAGCCGGGCAGCAGCAGCATTTGCATCCCCAGCAGTGCCTGGGAATGCAGCAGAGCCCGGCCCAGCGAGCCGGTGAAGCCGATGCTGAGCCCAGGGGGTGGCTCCGGGGTTGAAGCGGCCCCCAGCTCCTCCAAGGGGTGCCAGGCTGAGCTCCTTCCACACCAGGAATTTCCAGCGCGATGCCAGGCTGGGCTCCTCGCCCCGGCTGCGGGGCGCAGCGCCTGCTCACAAGTGCAACGAGCTGGGCAGCCTCTGCCCCGCATCACCCAGAGCGAGGAGGTTTTTGCTCTGAAGCTTTTGCCCTAAAGCAGCCCAAACCCCCGGCCGAGCAGGCTGGGGGGAGCAGTGGCCCCAGTCACGCCACGTTTCTGTAGGGTTGCTCCGGAAAAGCGTTTCCCTCCTGGTTCATCCTCGTGGCACCACAGCCAGGGCATCGCTCAGCCCTGGGGTCTTGCATCCGCACCCACCCGGGGTACCCCAAATCCCCCTCTCCTGCCTCCCAGGGACCCCCAGGTCCACCCAGCGCCCTCTGCTCCCCCTTCGTAGCACCTTCGGGCTCTTCCCTTGCTCCCCCCAGGGTATTTTTCTGCTTCAGGACCCGTGTGCAGGAGGCGACGCGCATTGCAATAAGCTCAGAAAGCTGCACCGGCGACCCCCCCAAAATAAATAAATAAGTAAAAAAAAAAAAAGAAAAATAAAACCGCGACCCCAAAACACTGCAAGGGGGCGAGAAGATGCTCTGCAGGGGTCGCATCCCCTGCCTGGGGGGGTGGCGTGGACCCGACGGGGGTTTCCCCCCCTGCCTCCCCCTCTCCCCCCCCATCACCACCACCAACCCCGCGTCTCGGACTCACCGCTCCTTTGGGGAGAAAAGGGAGAAAAAGCTCATTTTGCGGCCGGGGGGTGCTGGCAGCGGGCGGCTGGAGCGGGGACTGCGGGAGGGGCCGCCCCCTCCCGCCCCCCAGGTGCGGCCCCAGCCGCCGCCCGCCCCCTGCAGCCCCCGGCCCCGCCGGGCGGGTTTGGGATCGGCTGCTGCTCCCCCCCATCCCGCCCCTTCCTCGCGTTTGGGTTTCCCCCAGCCACCAGCATCCTTCAGCCCCGGGGTCCTGCATCAGATAAGGCACGGGATGAGACAGATGCAGTGAAAACCCAAATCCCCCCCCTCCTGCCCCCAAGGGACCCCCAGCTCCATCCCCAGCCCTTTGCTCCCCTCTTGTAGCATCCTTCAGCTCATCCTTCAGCTGCTTCAGGACCCGTATCCCCTCCTCTTCCCTCCCGCAGGGGTGATGCTCTCCTCCATACAGCTTTTTACGGGCTATGGCTTGAAATCGTTACCCCAGAGCCAAAGGTTTGGCTCCTCGCCTATCCTTAATGCGGGCTCCGGGGCTTCAGGTCCCTTCCCACCGCTGCAGGACAGAAACCACCGCGCTCCTCGCCCCCCTTCCACCCCTGGACCCCGGGGGGAAACTGGGCAAGGTCCCGGCTCTGCCCCTTCGGCCACAAAACCCACGGGTTCTCCTCTCCCTCAGCGCAGCACAAGTCAAAGGCTCATCCCGAAAATGCCAATTCCGTGGGATTTGTCCCCAAAAAGCCCTATGATCAGAGACCAAAAGCTCGGCACCCCCTGGCAGGCGCCGTCTGCTGTGGCAAAGGAACTGGTCAGCAGCCAAACCTCCCCGATGTGCTCCTACGGGGTGGGATGGAGAGCCTGCCTTCTCCTCTCCTAGCCTCGGAGCCCTGTGCTCAGCCTCTTTCCTACTCCAAATGCCGGGCCACCGCTCCGCAGGAGCGAGTAGTAATTCCAAACAGAAAGATTCAATTTGCTCAAATTAGTGAAAAAATAATAATCGCCATTTGGGGAGGAAAGAAAACCCTTTGCCCCAAGGAAAAGGCCAGCTCACCTGGTGCACAGCAGCGTGATGCTCCAGGAACTTTACTTCCCAGGAAAACCCACCAAATCCTTCCTGGCAGAGAATTCATCTTTAGGGAGAGATGGTTTTTAATTTTCTCATAGATAAAAAAGAAACAAAAACCAACAATGGACTGAATTTCAACTGCAGCCCCATTTTGGGTGGGAGCTGAACCTCGTCCCCCCGCTGAGAGCCCTCTCCAGGAGCACGGGTTCCCCCCGAAGCAGCCCTTCCTCCTGACGTACAAAAGGCAGCTGGAAATTGAGCTGGCGAGGGTTTCTTCCTTCCTCAGATCCCAAACCTAAGAGAAGCGTTCCCAGGGGCCGGCAGCCGTCCGTCTCCGCAGCCCCGGACACCAGCACCCTCTTGTGGGGCCTCCTTGGGCTCAGCCCCGTCCACGGCTGACCTCCAGAGAGCTGGGGTTAGCCAAATTCGGTTTGGCCAGTGTCTCACGGCCATCTGAGAGCAACGTAAGGCACCCAAGTGGCCCTATGAAAACGTTTTGTTAATACCACGGGGACACGGTGGAGGTACCTCAAGCAGCTTCTGCTCGCAGCGGCACGCTCAGCCAGCTCGCTAGGAAGTAAAGAGCTCCTTATTTCTGGTCAAAACACTCCTGGAAAAGCCCCCCAGCAGCAGCCAGCTGTGCGTCAGGCATTTTCCAGGTGGTTAAACCACCACACACCCCCCCCCCCCCCCCCGTGCTGGTGTTCTTACACCTTCACCTCTGGAGGGCCTCACCCCTAATGTGCTTCTTCAGCCTCTGCTGATTTACCTTATTCACTTACCCCTGCCCCATCTGAATTTCCATAGGAAATACCACACAAAGCAGTACTCTGCAGACTTTTAAGTCTAATAATAATAATAACAGATCATTCAGCCTTTTAAGAAATAAATACCTACATACACACACAAAAAAAAAAAAACACAAACCACCACCACACACACAACGAACATGCTTGAGCCTAAAGAACAAACAGCCAGGGATGGATGAACAGAAGGCAAGAAGCGTTCTGGAAGCCCAGCACCCAAAACCTCTGCCCACTGAAGGCTCCCACCAGCACCCAGAGGTACCTCAGAGGATGGAGCACTGCAGAAAAGCACCAACAGGCATGTGCCCTCCCCAGGCTTGCCTCCTTGCAGGAGCTCAATGGCAGCTGCTCCTTCACCTGGCAGATCCATGCAGGGGGGCAAGGGCCATTGCCTGCTCCTTTAAAATCCAGCTTAAAAAAAAATATATAAAATAAGGCAGTAGCTGTGGCAGAAACTATTGGCGATGACAGAGGCGGATGAGACTCAGCGCTTCAAAAGCGAGGATATCCCTATTTCTTTCCCATCTAGGAAAAAAAAATACTATCCCATATGTACGTACTGCATTGAACACACCGAGAAACCCTCTGGGACTTTCCTGCTTTCACAGCCACAGAGCCTGGTGGCTGTTCGGTGATCTCCTGCCCCGTCACTCACAGCAGACTGGCAGCGAGGATTCAATGCCACTGTCACCAGGCGTAGAACAAGATGCGTGCACTCATCGCAAGGCAGCACTGGTGTTTTGGGGTATCAGACTTCGGGGGATCCATTCTCATCGACCAGAGCCCGTGCAGGAGGTGATTCAGCATTAGCTGAGTATGTTCTCACTCACCTGGCCAATTCCCCTGCATTTTCCCTTTTTAAACCCAACAACTTACCATTGGTAAACTTCACTACAAATATTATGGCATACCCACACGAGGACGCTACCTTGTTCCAGTTTTCTGAGAAGGAAGGTGAGCTAAGAAAGCCTGCAGTAAGATAAGGATGCGCGTGGTCGTGGGAGACAGTCACCTCTTTCATCTCCACGGGGGGTGGTCTCATCTTATGCCACTGCAAATATCATTTAAGTAAAGCTTCTCAGCTGTCCTTTCATCATCTCTGTGTGAAGTTGCTTTTGCCTGCTTCTCAGAGAGATGATCACAAAAGGATTTCTAAAACCAGGCAAGATTTCAATGATTAGAGCCCACCTGCAATGCTGGACATGAAATCTGGAAAGGAAGAACCGAGACTGCAACATTACTCAACATGTGTGCACAGCTCACGTCCGCTTTACCGTGCAAAGATCACCCATGTAAACATCCTGCAAGAAGTTTCTGAATTGCAACAGCTGACCAAGGGCTTGTACCATCCATTTCTCTGAAAATCTGGACACGGTGGTTATCTTAAGGCCCAAGACCCGTCACAGACAGCACCGATGCATTTGGTAGTTTTCGTACCAAGGGACATTCAAGCCAAGCCCCCTCAGCCCCACTTTTGAGGTGACGAGCAAGACAAACGAGGAGCACAGGCACGTTGTACCAAAGAACACACCAGCAAACATCACTTTATTACACCGGTTCAGTTACCCAGACTAACCATAAGAGCCATGTAGATGGATGTAGACAAACACAAGTCAGTGTCTTACGTATCAGGTCAAAGCTCCAGAACTGTTACTGGGAAGGGGTACGCTTCACCAGTTGTTTCAGATGTACACGTGTGGCCCTTTGGCGGGGCGGGGAGGAGGGAGGTGCAGTGACAGATCCCTCCCCAGGTGTGCCTGCTACCACCCAGCTCCTGAGACAGCCTCGAGGTGGTCGTAGGGCAGAGATCAGCGGGGCACCACAGCGATAACCAGCACAGACGGAATGGAGATACACTGACCTGAGCCTCGCTCAGCTGGGACTACACAAGCACAACACACTGGTACAAGCTACCAAACAATCAGTGAACAGTTCACAGGACTGGTAGAAAGCTGGAAATTAGAACGACTCGGGGTGGAAAGGCATAGAAATAAATACTCGCTCAACTCAGCACCGTCTGCCCATTTACAAACTTGCCAGCATCGAGTTGCACAGCCATTTATTCTTCACTACCTCAGAGCAGCAAAAGACTAGGATTTAAGAGCAGCCATTGAGTGACTATCCACAGGACGTTGTACGTACTCGAGGAAGAAGATGGATGCTACCTCTTACACTGGTCATCCTCCTCTCTGTCTGCTAAGCGACTGGGGCAGGCCCCAGGGCCCACAAACACTGCTTCATTTGTTGAGCTCTTCTGATGCAACCCATTAATTAACTAATGCTCCATTACTTGAAGAGCGCCCTACTGCTAACTGTCCGTTCTTTAGGGGTGGAAAATATTTGGGTCACTCTGTAAACCTAGAGAAATGCAGATTTTGGTTGTTGTTCATGTACAGGACCAAAACTGCTCAGAAATGAGGATGTTTGCTAGCCAGCAGCTCTGCAAGTCTCCTGCCACTTCGAAAGTTTGGGGCTGTGCTCTTTAAATGTTACTGGTGTTGTTTATGTAATTTTCTTCTGGATAAACACTTCCCTGAAAAATATCCTTTAAGAGCCAGATTAGATCATTGTATCTAAAAAGTGATACGGTTACATCAGTGCCTCAGGGGCCAATGCAAAGGCTTAGAGCAGGGTTTACCAAATTGATGCTTAGTTGTAGCACTTACATTTTGGAATAACGACTTGAAAAAATGCAGCCCAGGTTTCTAATTTATTTTCCTAGATGCTGAGTCATGAGCAAAAAAAAAAAAAAAAGGCTGTTTAGTTTGGCCTGCAAACCTCCACTATGCACTGCTCAGTGAGGAACGATGCGCGTTCTTCCCGCTTGTTCTTTTTGGCAGGGATGGCAGCATGGTAACGGCTATTTTGTGCGTGATTGCAGAGAACACCTTTTCCAGTTGGACTCAGGAGATTGCTCAGCCTGGAGCTACCTCGGGAGGAGAAGGGGGCAGCTCTGAAGGTGGCAGAACAGGACATGCCTTGTACAGCAGACACCAAGAACTAAATCCTCTCGGCAAGCAAAGAGCTGAGAATAAGGCAAATAACTTAAGATGGATGGAGTAACTCCCAGTTTTCTGTTTGTAATAGATTTCACTCCATGAAGCAAATGAAAGGCGGGCTGACCTTTCTTATTTAACCCTCCCTTATATTTAAGAGATGACCAAGATTAAAAAAAAAAGAAGTCCTTCTGTCTCCCTAGAGCTGTGACATAACATAAAATTATTGTAAGCTAGTCCAGGATATCGAAAGTCAGTTTAGAGAAAGGCAATAACCCCTGCATTACAGGGGCTGTAACAGTAGTGTACTGTATCACATTCTGTGCAAGTTACGCAACTTGTTCACAAGCTTCAGCTTATCTATGTTTTATCTCGCTGCACTTCTGTTAATTGGTGGCTGAACACATTACACAATCTGACTCCACACCTCAAGGTATTTTCAAGCAGAAGAAACAAAATTCATTTCCTGTGCCAGTATCTGCACACTCCAAAACAAGTGCTCCTAATGCCCAAATGTCAAAATCGAAATCTCACAGTTTACTGGAAATAGGTCAGCTAGATTCCCTTTGGGCTTTGTTTTAAAGCCCCTTGTCTCCAAACCTTGTTTGCTAGGAAGACATACAACACACTTGGACGAAGATCCCATCTCGTTGCAATGGTGTTGGTTCTGACTTCCCTCTACACAGACTTTCTCTGACTCTGACTAGGTGTACACAAGGAGAAAGGGTGCACATGTCAATGTGACATCTTTTCCCCCAAGAGGACTTTCACACGCTGGAAAACTAACAATGAAACAAGTTAGGTAGGATAAGGTTGAAACTGTCCACCAGGCCAACTTGAGCACAACGAGTTCTTTTTAGCCCTTTGTCTGTTGCTCAAAGTTTCCTTTCCCTTAGTTTGTTCCCATTTTGTTCATCCAGTATTGAAGAATGTCCATCACCATTGCTCAAGCACTTGTCCTTTTCATATTTGTGTTCTTGCTTCTGTCTTCTTATTTCCTTATACCTCAAGGTGATGTCACTAAAAAGAAAAACAAACAGATGTGTATACCAGTGATGCGAATAAATAGTTTCAATATACAATAAAAACAATAAACCAGTTCTGTTCTGGATGCAAGCACCCTGGGGATAACTTAACCCATCTGAGTATTTCGGCTGGAAATTTCTGAAATTGCTGATGGCATTCATTCGAGATCTGTTTCTTGCTAGTAGTCTGGCTACTTTCACTTCTTTCAGAAGCATAACACAACAGCAAGTTCAACAACAACCTGTTGCACAGGGCCTGCTCCAGAGATCACACTGTAATACTTTCAGCCTTGTACTGCTTCTATTTTTTTTTAAACCTGCACAGAGCAGCATCCAAACCCAAGGGGTTTAAGTTGGCTCACTTGTTGCTAACACTAAGACAGCTTGGACAATTGCAGTGCAGTACTGTTCTTGCAGTGAAGCCGTAAACATCTTTGTCTTGTCTAAATCACAGCACACAAAAACCAGAACACTAACCTTGGTTGCCTTCTACATTCAGCCAGGAAAGCCGCATGAAGTCAGGCACTTAACTGTTCACCTGCTTCTACAGCAACAATAACGCAAGCAGTCCCACAAAGACCACAGCTACCAGAGGCTTGATCCATAAAGAAAACTGCCAGGATCACTCATGGAAAACTCCCTGCTTACTTAATAATTCTTAACGGAGAAACACTGTAGCTCTACCCATCCAAAAGAGCTGTAGTCCCTCTTCAGGAGGCACTGAAGGCTGACGACAGCATACATTTGACATTCAACACGCTGTTGAACAGAAGCCTAGAACAGTCCACCCCTAACATCCAGGCCAGACCTGGACGTAGCACAACCACTTCTCACCGAATGAAGAAACGCCAGGCTGTCCAGGTGAGCACAAGTATAATCCCCAAGATCCAGCACTGGGTAATGTAGAAAGGAAGCGACAGTGTGAGCGTGTAGGGATCGTACTTCACGACAATCAGGAACTCTGTGGCAGTAATAGCAGCAACCAGCCAGGCCTGCTGACCCAACTTCTTATGGAACTTCCTGCAAAACAAATGCAGAGATAAAGCAAAGCCATTACTACCAAACTAAGCATTTGGAGAAATATTTATTCATAAAAAGACAGCCGGGGTAATAATTTCATTTCGGTTTGCACAATTCTGTAAGTCTGGTCTGGATTACACACACACATGCAGGCTGACAGCTTCCACGTTGGTATTAATTTCCTCTCAGAGGCCCTGAAAACACTTCAGAAGTTAAACTCCAACATTGCATGATGCAAGAAGTACCCCTACTTTCAGAGTATTGGTAAATCCAAGTAAAAAAAAAAAATTATCCAACCACCTTGAGATTATCTGAGGTTCAGGGTAAGGTATGAAGTAGGAGCACTACTCCTAGATTACTCCTGCAAATACCAAGTCACACTGTCATACCTGTATTTAACCGCTAGATAATTAATTGCATTCTGAAATCTACTCTTCCCAAGTAGGTTTTCAGTGAGCTGTCACTAATGACCTCTAAAGGGATTTTAACAGAAGAAAGCTTAATAACAACAGGGTAAGTCACTGGGAGACACAAGGAAGGTGTTCTACTTCTAGGACAACACAACCTCGAAGCAAAAACATGCTTAATATTTAATCCCCAGGGTTTGTTTTTAAGCAGGAGCAGACAAGCAAATTAGAAACTGCACTGTTCTGTACAAGCCTAGCGAAGGAGTGTACTAATCAATCACAACTGCTAGGAATTAAACTGCAGTACAACCAAAACATCTATTTAGAGGCTCTACTGGCAGAACGAGAGATTGGAGATACACTATCTTTTGGGCCACATACAACTTCATGGGAAATACATAAAATACCTACTGACTGTCCTTCAAGAAATGTCAGTACCCTCACAGTCAGACTATTACTAGAAACCTAGGTAAGTTGCTTGATCTAAGCAAGCTAGATCCTGCATTTCTTGACCCTGTCTGCTAACGTCATTTCTAGACTTGACATTTTTCCCTTTCACTAACCTGTCAGACTAGATGATTCATATAGCAGATGTAGCTCTGTTTGGGCAGCACAAGACCTTTTCTCTGCCTTGGGCTGCACTGGCATCCTGCCCACCACAGCACCATTGGTACACATGGATTTGCTGCCCAACAGCATAGCCAAGTAGGTGACTTCACACTTGGTAGAATAAAGCTTTGTTCTTCTATCACCCGCCTTCTGAATCTCGGCCGCAGAGGGGCCTTGCCCTCTCACTTATCATAACGTGTTCTGATGTACCTTTTCCTACCAGGCCATTTCTCTTTTGTCCAGCTTACTGTGTTACTCCGCTCCTACCGCAGCGTAAGATGCAGAGTGAAACGCATCCAGGAGGACCTCAGTGTATAGTGACATAATTACCAGGGCAGGACAAAGGAGATGGGGACCAAGTGTTTTAACAACCTTCAGTGGGCTGGGGAGAGAGAAATGGACATGTTAAGATGACATCTGCAGTGCTTCTAAGGCATTGCAGCAACAGGAAATTCTAGTTGGGCCTGTAACTATGGCTTAGACACTAGCTTAGTAAATGCTGCAATATTCACTGGCCACATAAAACCTTGGGGCTGTATTTCCTTCCCAGTTTTGCCACAAAACGGACAAAAGAGAAACCACCTAACAAATCCCTGATTAGGACTGCCCTTGGAGAGGGGCTGCTCAGCTAATGCTTCTCTCTGTGAGGCAGAGAAACAAGCCTGCCACCTCCAGCTGGTATAATGCCCAGCTTGCTCAGGTCAGAACAGACCCCCAGGCATCTCCAGTAGTGCTGGGGAGAGGGAGCTGTGACTGCACGTTTGCTCCCAACTTCTCTTCCCTTCTTTTCATCAGTTGCCAGCAGTTGCATTGAGAGCAGCCTTCCTTCAGCAGGCATTTTGCTGTTGCTCAGACACATCTGCTCCATTGAATCCCCTTGGAGTCTCTGTATCTGGAAAAATATCTAAGCATGGGAAGCAAACAGAGTTTCTCTTCACTCTCCTGTGATGCTTTCCTGAATCTAGGGGAGTCATAGTAAGTCAAGCACACAAAACACACATTTTCTTTAACAAGAGGCCCGACAGCCATATTTGACACCAATGCATAAGTTCAAACTACACAACATTGACCAAATACACTGGAAAAAAATATGATACAGTAAACTGAGTGTGGATTATTGCTGATGCAGATGGGATGAGTGCATTCCACTTTAAAAAATATCCTGCCTAGACCAACTCAAGGTGAAAGGACTTCAGAAACTGCTCCAGGTGATTTACCTGAGATTAACCAGGCAGAAACTAGCCATAACACATGGACAGAGAAAAAAGAAACCTCTCTCACTGTGAACTCAAGCTGTTCAGATGACTGGGTCAGCTTTCTGCTTTGCTGATCCGCGTCCTGATTTGCCATTGTTTTCTTTCACTAGCTTATGAGAGCACACTGACAGAAGAATCAAGGTAACTCCAACAGAGAGCTGCGTAGGCCCGAAGGCTGACAAAGAAGAGAGTTAGTTCTTCTCTCATGAAAGGTTTTAAAGAAAATCCTTTTTTTTTTTTAATTTGATGAATGAGTTTAAAATTCAGGTCCTTAATGCAGACCCCTTGGAAGAGACATGAAGATTAGAAACCAGGAAGGTATGGCAAGGTCAGCTGCTACAGGTCCTCTTACATTGTGGCATTTCTGGTCAGGATCATTTCATTAGCCAGTCCTCAAGAACTCCAGAGGCAGAGCATATCAACTAGAATAGGAGCACAGAATATCTAAGAGTTGGAGAACAACTTCAAGAACCACCTCTCTCTTGGACTATTCCCTTCTAGATACTTTTTTGTCACCATGCTCAGATCAAGTTCCTGCAAGTAGTCCTACGGCTCTCTGCACATACTAAGAATCGTGAATGAGAAAAAAGAGTTTTTGTATTTGATTTGCAATATTTAGTCCAGAAAGTAGAAATGTTAGCTGAAGAGACCTAATCTGTTTATCTCAGACAATCCCATCAATAACAGACATGGCATTGTACCATGATTCTGACAAGGAAGGTCAGTGGAATACTCCAACATTTGTCCATAAAGTTGTTGAATGAGTTTCCAAAAGGAAAAGGTCAGGAAGGTTTCTTGTGTGGTGTTAGCTGGGAGCCTCCCATACAGCCTCCTCTTCCTCAGCAGCTTCTCCCTACAACACAACAGGAAGAACCCATCAAGGAACTCCACTAAGTTCCTTGGCTCAAAATGATGTGCAATTGAAAATACTCCCAGATACACTAGTAAAATGGGGGCAGATGATCTCTGCTTGGATGACATGAAATGCATGAAGGAATCAAAATCCAGTTGCAAGAATCTTTACAGAGCAGGTATCAGGGAAGACCTGATGCTAGGTTCCACCATTTTTCATGAACAATCTGGTGAGGTCAGGTCTGTGGTGCATCAAGCAGAGCCATGAACCTCAGAAGAAAGGGAGTTAATCACCTTACCCACCAAGAGAAACAGACCAGTAGGTGGTGGTGGCAGTGATGAAGACATGCAGTTCAGGATGAGAGTCTCTGCTTGCTTGATGAATTTCTCCAGCTCATTGAAAGAATGGAAAGAATTAGCAGTGAGGCACTGGTGACTGATGATTCTCATAAATTTCAATGTCATGCCATGTGGTTGAACAGAGGGCAAAGGAATTGGTTTTTTTCTAACCCAAACAAAAAGACCAGAAGATGGGGGAGTGGTGCTAAGGAGAGGAGCTCACCAGTGAGAGGTAGAGACCTCTTCTTACCTTTGAGTTGGAGGCACGTCCCAAACCAGTAGGTCCGACACCAAAGGCAGGGGCAGCCTGCCACTGCTGAATGTCCTGCAATCCGCCTAAGCAATGTGGGTTGGCCCTTCTTCCCAGCTCTAGGAGTCAAAGCCTTGCAATGGAAACTGATCTTCAGAGAATGGTGGAACCCTAAATTCTGAACACAGACACTTTTTGTGTTGGTCAGTGACAGACAATGAGCACCCCTTGAAGCCAGGCGTTGTCTTAGACTTAAAGATGTGGGCTCAGGCAATTTGTGACATTACTACTAAAACTTAAAAAGAAAACGCGATTTTGAGAACAAAGCATTCTCTGATCTTACATGGTCTGCAGAAACAAAAGCAGCAAGGACAAATATGATGCTTAAGTAGGAACAGTCTGAAAGTACATGCACTGTTGCGTATAGGTGCACTTTGCCTTCAGTATACTTTACTGTAGGGTCTGCTGATGTGCAAGAGGGTGCCATGAGAGCTTCAGGGGACCAGGAACCAGTTGGAAGACAGATCAAGAAAAGAAGCACCTTTAAGAAACAGATTTTTTAGTTTGGACCCTGTTGTCCTTAGAAGGTACTACTAAGGACTATAGTTCCTGGCTATCGATCTGAAAATGGAGTTAAGTACTCCCCTGCCCACAAGCCAGTGGCACTCCAGCTAATTTATACGTTACATGCTCGAAAGAGTGATCATTTATTAAAATCTGAGGTTAAAAACAGTGCATATGGAATGCCCTTAACAGCTGTTCTCCATCCAGATGCAGTCAGAATTTTACCTCCAAACCAAAAGAAAACAAAGCAGATGATCTGGGGTTAGATCATTTTGTCCCCAACAAGCTGAGATGGATGCCAACAAGCTGGAGCAAACTGGAGCAAATACAGAATAAAGCAAGTGAAGCTTGACATGGTAATATACACAAGAGGACTGGCTTACGGGTCATCCATGAAGTCGTAGATCTCCCTCATAGCCACACCTCCCACATTAACAAAAAAGACAAGTCGTAACAGGACCAAGTAGTGTTCTGGTGGCATCCAAAGGACAAACTTCAAGTAAAATGTGTTCAGCTCTGCCAATAAAAACTGAGAAAAAGGACATTTTAATTACATTCAGAAGACTTCACTGAATGAAGCCTGGAATCTCCCTGCACCCATGCATGACCCCCCCCTACCCCCACCCAATTATTCACTGACTCCACAATGCCCTATGGTATCACTAAACCCACCATCATCCTCTGCAATAACGACCAAGAACAGGTGGTGGGTTGTTTTGGTTTTGTTTTTTAACATCCCCCCCAGTTGCTGAGTGTGTTGGAAGAGGTTAAAAAAACATGTACACGTTTGTGCATAGCACAGGACACAAAAGAAACCTGGTCAAGCATCGCCCTGGTGTCAAACAAGTTTATCGGGAGTTTGAAGTACCTTCAGAACTACTAATAAATCCTAAAAGCAAAAAGCTTCTCCTTCCAACTTCTCCTTCCAAGTATTATTCCATCGAGGGAACCCAAAATGACAAGAGACAGTAGCAATGAATCCCGGTTGGTGTTTTTACGTGCCTTTCCCCCCCACTACCTTTTTTTAAACAGTTGTGCAACCACCACTGCCAAAGCCAACTTAGGAGCACCGGTTACACATTTATAGCAAATGTTCTCAAGCGAGCTGTCCTAAGAAAGCGATTAAGTGAGCAAGTAGACACAAGTTTCTCACTTCAGAAGAAATGATATTAAAAGGCATTAAGTGTTGCTTAATACAGAAGTATATGCCAATACGTGAAGCTGTTTATAAACTGGAAATCAGCTGCAGCTATGTTTTGCTACAAGAAACATTATTATACCAAAATATAGTATAAACTCAATGGAACCTCTCAGCTGCAGAATCTACTCCTGCACCTAAAAATGATTTCTTCAGAGTGCAAAAAAAATTGGGAGTATGCACACAGTAACCATTAAAGCAAACACACATTTTATTTATACAGGCACATTTACGTTAATTCTCCCATCAACTATGGGAACCTCAGCAAGTCCGTTATGCTATGCGAACTGGGCAAGTGTTTTATGTAGCAGAAATCAGGTGATTTGAAGTTCTTTTCAACTGGGTTTGCCAACTGCCTGATGCATCCCTGCTGGCACTGCTTTATGTTGCTTGCTTCGTTACAGACAGCATATTGCTCCTGCAGCACACTCAATCTGCAACGTGACGTTAATGTAAAGCAAGACAGAGGTGGTGGCTTATGAGCTGACTGTCCCACTCAGCAAGCTGGGATAGGGAACTTCAAAGTAAGCCACCACTCAATTTCATATTCTACATATTTCAAGATGATTAAGTATGCTGTGCTAGCAACTGTTACAAAATACACAGACCAGTTATATCCTGTACCATAGCAGAAGCCAGTTAACGCCCATTGTCTTTGGCATCACTGTAAGTACCACAAAGGGTTTTTTGTTATTAAGTTAAATTTGACAGTTACTGAATTGAAATAAACCTGAGTTGCTCAAAACTGCGCCGAGTGACATCCCATGGATACCACAAAGGCCAAAGCCTCCTAATTGAGAAGAAGCAGGAGTGGGGAAGAAGCATTAAAAATGCCTAATTTTTCCTCCATGTCAAAGCCATGTGCTACACCTATGACTGTGAGATGGAAGTTATGAATTCAAGATGATGCATTCCCACAATGTAGCCACTCAGATGGCTAAATCAAGGAGGCAGACTTCCAATGTATTTCAACTGCTGGAGAAACAAACATTTAATTTTGTCTAAATGGGGTGAGTTTGCCTGCACTGGTCAAGCTGGATACCATTAGCACTGTCAAGTACTACATGTTCAGTGAAACATCCAAAAATTAGGATAGCAGAATTATTTAAGTCTGTATAAAAACATTATCCAAGGCAAAACTGCAGGCATCAGGAGCCATACTGCCCAGAGCTAAAATACAGCAGCCTGAGGCTTTGACCACAGTCCTCTCCAGCTGGAATGTGTTATGTATCTGCTTGAGGCAGAGAGAAACAAGCCCCTTCCACCCAAGGCCAGTGTTTTTGCTAGCAGCAGTTACTCACTGAATTGTGTGTAGATCACAGTTTAAATCATTCACATTGCCAATCAGTGATGTTCAGCGAGAAAAAAGTATTTATGTAATGAATCTGTAGACTGCACCAGAGACATAGAAATCTTTTCTGCAGAATTCAGGAGCGATCTCTTCTGGCCTCAGCTAAAGAAACATCACCACGCCAGTGTTTCAGCCTAAGTTACCTTCTGCATAGTCAAGCGTTACAAAACATCAAATCAGATGATAAAGACAAGACAGAGACGTTTCCTTACTACAAAGATAATGCCACAAACTGCTAGCCATCTGCGTAAGCTGGATGCTGGCTTCCACTCAAATTTAACCCAGCTATAGGGGGTGAACTGGAAGACAATTCTCTTCATTTTGCCTCTGAAAACAGAACACATTGTTATGATTATAAGAAATGGCAGATAAGAGACATCTATCTACATTTCCATTTCAGACATCAATCCACATATGTGAAATGCCTCCATTTACTGCATTAAAAATACTACTTAATGAGATTTAACATTTCAAGCTTTCTCTTAAAGAGAAGCCCGTTACTGGACTATCATTTTAACTTTTAGTAGATTATATCCATTGTAGTAAGCAGTTCCTCAGTTCTGCTTTGCTAAGCAAGGAAACGCTACAGACACGAATAGTTCCCTACCAGTAGAACACTACAAGAGATTTATTCAATTAAAAGTTTCAGCATCCCAATTACTACAAAGTTTTGATTACTGGGGAACACATTATTTGCAAACAGATCCTTGCTGTGAATGAAAGAGCCTGATCCTGGACTTTGGTTTCCTGAATCTCCAGTTACAATTTCATTATACAGCCTAATTTCCACAAGACACCCTCAGTTCCTAGACATCAGGCAATGCTCATGACAGACAGGTATGTTTTTTAACAATTCTGTGTGCAAGTTAAATAAAATTATCATATACAAGCTTCCATGTTGTGTCAAGTTATTAGATAACTGAGTCACTTAAACACATGTGGATTCTTTAGATCACATTAACAGGATAATCCCATCAGCAAGCAAGGTCTTAAACAGGGTCCCAAACTTTGTGTAGTGCTACTGCTTGCAGAGTTAACTTTCCACGCCAACTTACTTGTATGTAGGAATGTTCCAAAGTCCTTGCCATTTGTATGTTTTCAAAGAAAGCCAAGAGAGAGTCTTCATCCCACAGTAAATTCCTAATCCATTACATAAGATAACATCCATTATCCACTGAAAGGAGAAAGAACAGTGATGCTGGTAAAGAAACAGTACAGCTTCTGAAAAAAGGAAAATACTATAAATACATTTATGTGCAGACACAGACACAAGGACTGGACATTCCCAGAAGAGTGGTGTATGAACCATCAGGAGAGAGAATCTGAACTGCCCAAGTCTGCTACAGCCAACATCTGTAAAATACTTGTGCTTTAACTCCTCTTTTCTTGCATTCCTTCTGCTGCAGAATAGACCTCTTCCTATTTACTATTCACCTCCACTCTGTTAAGCGATAACTTGAAACACAGCAACATAAGTCTGAACGTGTTCCTAACATGCTGTCTAAACTTCAGACTGCCTCCTAAAGAAATTACTTATCTCCAGGATGTGAAATTAAACTCGTGATTTCTCCTCATGCTCTGCCTTACTCTCTCATTCTAGAGACAGAGCTCTTGAGCTGAGAAAAAAACTGGCTGCCCTCTTCATTTGAGGAAGGAGAGCGCAATGTTCATTTCATTAGAAGTTTTTTGAAGGCGAAATGCCTTTGCTTGATGTCTTTATGCAAACTGCATTTATTTTCATAAACAGAACCACACAGCAAATCATCTCAAGCTTGGGAAAGAACCTGGACTGTACAAGCTGAAATAACATAAGAACCAGAGCTGTGTGCCCTGAATGCAGATAACTTCGATTGCTCCTGTAGCCAATTTACATTTCACAGGAATATGAAAAACACATAAAAGAAAAAGAAAATGAAGTATGACACTTTAAGCTACAGAGCTTACTTTTTCCGTAGAGAAACTAGATAATAGCAATTAGCCCCTCTGACTTTAAAAAACACACACGAGCAGTGTTTTTAGGACAAGAATGGTTATACACTACAAAGTATAAAAACCATAAAGCTTTTCAGTAAGGCCAAACCTTTATCTTTCCAAGCAGCTTTTTATACACCATAGCAGGACTTCTAAACACAGCAATATTGACTGTTTTCAGAAAACAGTAAAGATAGGTCTACGCTGAAGGAAGAGCTGGACATAAATTGCACTGAGCCTGTTTTCTTAACAGACAAGAAAAATCACCACGTGAAACTCTACACACAAAGTTTTGCCTCTCTCTTAATTTCAGACTTGATGGTTTGTACCATCATCAAATATTTCAAAATGTTCAGCTAAAGCCTTAGTCTTTCTCTGGCGTGGAATGAACCAAAACAAATATTTAACCACATGAAATAAAGTTACCATTCCACAGAGAAGTCTGAAAACCTGCAAAATTATACAAACTGTGACTAACATATAACAAGCTCAATATGGAGAAGTGCCAAAGCTCCTGAGCTGCAGTAGCCATACATACATTTTTGGTCGTGCACATCATGCAACGTAGTTTTCACCATTTCCTGCCCCCTCCCTTTAAAATATATACCTCAGTTTAGACACAAATATAATGATTTATGCAGTACATACGTGATCCCACCAACATTCACTGAAGTTTGGAAGCTGGTGTTCCAGACTGTACTCCAGAAATTCAAACATCACACTGATGATCATACACATCCACCAGTCTCGAATCATCAGTGTCTGTAACAAGGGAGAAAAATCTTTCAAATATCCACAACAGTAGCTGTACAACATACTAAAGTCATTACAAAAACAAATATTTGCACACTGTACTGAGCAGTACCAGACATCACTTACACTGATGTCCTTCAGAAATCTAAAGGAAGAACTCCAGAAATACCGCAGAGACACTGCTTAGATTTACAGTTTTGCCACAGTGTATGGACAAATTATGTTATTTTCTAACTTCAAAACTCATCACTTAAGGAATATGAGGATTTAGATATGTCTTATCAAGCGTTAGTCTGAAAAGATGATCTAAATGACTCCAGAGTAAATGAGGCCCACAATAATTTCTGATGAATGAGGCACATTCATTTCCAGTATTGCTGTTCTGGTGCTTTGAGAGGTAACTTAAGAATCCGTTACTCAAAACACAGGGAACAGGAAAACAACAACAAACAAACACCACATGCTCCTCGCTGTTTATGAAGACAACACACCCATCTTCCAGCTTTTTATAGAAAAATATGTTAACTGACAAATAAGAAATATAGCTGCCAGCTTCCTTCTGGCTTAGCAGCAGAGAAATGAACACCTCGTGGGGCATGCTGAGCTCTTCAGATCAGCCTGCAGGCTGACAAGTTGACGTATCATCTCAAGCATTTCTGCAGAAACATTCTCCCAAGTCCTTTTAATCAAAACTAGGCTTCTTCCAGACCAAGACAGATAATAGCTTGAATGAGCAGACAGGCATCTTGAATTATGTCCCAGACAAGTTCTTCAGGAATGTGTTACTACCCCCTTATGTCTTTTAATCATGCTCTGCCTATTTAGGCATTTGTTCTCAGAATGACATTATTTGTACAAATACAGATAGTAATTGAAATGTTATTTTGATATTTAAGCTTTTAATGGAATTCTCTTGGACGAAGAAGATCCAAGTTTCTCCAAATTTACAGTTTTGTAATACTAACAGAACAAGCAATAGACACGTTGATCTGAAGTCAAAGTCTCCCCATGCCTACCATACTCATCTTTTGATTACGAGGGAAAAACAAAAACAAAAAAAAACAACCCACACAGAGCAATACATCTGCACTTCTGAAGATGAAAAACAGCACAGCACTTGTAACTTATTTTTAAAGCAGACTGCGCTTTTTCAGCTTATTATTCCTGGTGGTCTGGTAGATTGGAAAAAAAAACCTTACAAAAACAGACAAAAAAGAGAAGGTCTGCAGGACAAAGTAAGGTTAGCAAGTAAGCTTGCACTTCTTTTTTTTTTAAAGTAATATTTAGACCAAAGTGTTCAGTAAAAAATGGACTGAATGTGTTCCGCCAGAGACAAGCACAACCTGAATTTCTTCAACAGTTGGTTACTCTACAGTAAATGTCAACAAGAACTAAAACAGCACCTACCCACTTATGATTGAAATTCCTGATTTGGAAGCCACTGGGAAAAGCCTGTCTTGGAATAATCCTAGCGTATCACCACGCATCTGTTTTGGATAACAACAAACTTTTGCTGCCTTTTCTGAATACCGTCTTCTTCCCCACACTCTACATTCAAAGGTCATTCAAAGATTTATCTTGCTACTGAAGTAAAGGATTTTACTTTTATTTATCTCACCTCAGAATGAATTACAGTGAAGGAAGGAGCTTGTCAATGTAATGTTACTTTGGAAAGAAATGAGATGACTGAACAGGGAAAAAAAGCCTTTCATGTTTTACAAACACAGTCTAGTTCACAGATGACTGCCTAATATAATTGATCATTAAGACTGGCATCACTAAAACAGAAGCAGTCAAGCTATGAAAGAAGAATAGTACTGCAAGAGAAATGTAACAGAAGGCTCATTCTTACTTTCAGGTACCAGCCAAAAAAGTGAGCAGGAACAAATCCATCCAGCTTGTCCTACAAACCAAGAAGAGAGTGTAGGTCACTGTGTACTATAAACAATTACTCAACTTTGAAGCTTACTTTTTTCCAGGAAAAGATGCAGCAATAAATTTCAGTTGTTCCACATTCTAGATGCATTTTAAGAGATTCTTTGTTCTCAAGTACAGCGAACATACAAGAAACCTTTAAAGCAAAGTCAGGGAGCTTAAAGGGCAGAAACTGGGATCAGGACTACTGACAAAGTGGAGACTACCTTCTTAATGCAAAATGTCATGTTCTTTGCCTTCCAAGGGGACAGGAGGATGCATTCAAACCAGACATAATAAAGAAAATGCTATTCTTCACCATACCCCAATCTTGCATCTAGGAAAGCTTCTTACCATTCCTGACAACAAAAAAACACGGGCAAAGAGTGGCTCTCCTCCACCTACCGCCAGTGGAGCACTAGGAGAGGAAAGCTATTACTGCTCTCAGTTACTATGCTTCCTGATGAACTGAAGACTTACATGGTAGACCCAAAGAATTTAGTGCTCCGCAATTGTGGAGTTTAAAGCAATCACAATTCCACTGCCCTTGAATTTCAAGTCCTCTGGTAGCCAGCAAGAAACAATAACCTGACAGTTTGTGGTATACAGAAAGGTCCAACTTATGGGTTGCTTGCAACATGCAACTTTTGAACTTCGTGCCTCAAGGTGACTGGGATTAGAAGATTCCTTAGGCACGCTAATAAATCCAGACTCTTAGGGGAAACAGGTTTACATCAATAATCTGAGAAACAAGGATTGTCCAAGTTTACCCCCTTTCTTGGGCAGTGTACTTAGGATACAAAGAAGCACATCTCCATCTGCCAGGGAAGTGCAAGGAAGAGAAACAAAGAAGCTAGAATCAGTCATGACCTGCTTTCTGATTTAGCACTCAGAAACACTGATGACTGCGCTTTCAAGCTTTTAATTAAGCAACCGTCACAAAAAAAAGTCAGACTCACTAGCAAATAACTTTATTTGTTTCTTACCCAGATGTTGTGAAATGGATCTGTTTCATTGCCAGGATCATAAATAAGGCAGTTGCCACCGTAGTCTCTTTCTGGCAAAGGAACACCTAAATTTGGATCGATGTACTTCATAAACTGTCTCCCATCTTGTACAGTCTGCAAAAGGAACACAAAACCCAGGTTTTCCTCTTAGTAAGTGCTAATGGACAGAGAAATACAAAGATAACTTATATGAACAGCCTATCTTCAAAAGGGTGTTTTTTAACGAGTTGCAAAACAATTCTTAAAATACATCTAGACCTCAGAGCATCACATAGCACATACACCTGAGTTTCCAGACCTCTAATGCCAAATACTGAAGACAGAAACAACTAAAAAATGAACTTGAGATTTCTTAAAGATAAAAAACAAAAAACAGATCTTTAACTCAGTTTCCTAAGCTACTCCTCTACGTCCCCTCTCCCCTAAAAGCTTAGTACTTGAACTGACACACAATTCATCCTCCTCCTTTCTGACCCTTTTGCCCTTCTTCTCTTCCTGAGGGTAAACAACAAGCAGTCAGCAAACAAGGAAAGGTTAATTTAATGTCTGCATCTCCTACACTAGTGGCCTCCTGGTTTCCTAGAATGGGAAAGACACAGCTGCAGGAAATGCAGCTCGAACAAAATACAGCACATACGAGCATCAGTAGATGGAACATGCAGATCAAGTGCTCTGTTAGCAGGATTTGTCTTCCACGTGTGCTCAGCTCACTTCAGCTACAGAAAGTTGAGAACTGCACCAAAGTTTCATGGCTGAAAAGAATGAGCACTGCCTGTTGAATAAACAGCCATTTCCAATAACATCCCACTAGCAGCACAGGTAATAAACCCTGAAGCAAACTGCAAGGAGAAAAATTACCCAACTATTTGTTATAGAAGGTGACCAAGACCTGAACTAATTTACTGGTCACTCACACAAACGTTTACTGAATGGGCATTTCCCAATGAAATCGATCACTGCTGTGGTCAATGTTTTACAGCAGAAACATCGATGACAGACAGATGAATAAGCTAGCAGATACTAAAAACTGAGGAACGACAAAATTAGTTAATAGCAATAATAAAGTTACAGAATGAAACCAATAAAGTCAGATTAACTACAAGACAAGTTTCAACTATGAGCGAACTTGTATTTACTTTTTAAGTAGTTTAGTCACTAACTGACTCAGCAGAATTTTAACCTTACTTAAACTTGTGCAAAAGTCATAATGTATTTTTAGTAAGGAGCTGGGCACCAGCTAGTGAGAGTCCTTAACAACTAAATGGCTGGTAACACAACATACTGCCAGAGGAAAGCAAAGCAGTTCCAGGCTTTCTTATGAGAATTCAGAACTACAACAGTGCTATCAAATAAAAATGAAACACATTATTCAGTTTGGTTGCAGCTAGTCATGAGTATCACTTACAAGGATGCCTGGAAAAAATAGAGGGTGACATGAAACAAACAGTAAGAACGTAAGAATAAATTGGAACTGAATAAATATTCCTCAGTGGTGAGGAATAAAAAAAAAAAAAGGCAAGACAGACCTGTTCATGCTTGTGAAAGGGTCAGAACTCCACTCCCTCCAAGCAGGACAGGCAGCCTGAAAGAAACCCTAATGAGACATTAGGGCCCTGCGTAAGGGTTTACACTGAACCCCCAAGTTATGCCAACAGGACAGAAAAAACATCTTGTTCTTTACTGACCTACTGCAGACACATTCCAGCTGCCCACTGACACAACAAGCCAGCCAAAAACCAAACCAAACCAAACAACCCACACCAGACTTCTTCACTCTTAAAGAGAGCTTCTTTTGAGAAGACTCCAGGAAGGTCGAAAAGAACAAGAAATGCTGGAGCCAAAGGAAATCTTTGATTAACTGGAAAGGGTTTGATCAATATTAAGAACTTGTTTGCAAAGCAAATGTCCTACTCCAACACAAAGACAGCTGACAGGTTGTGACCCTTCTGAATTCTAGTCCCACTTCTTAAAGCTCTTTGGCCTCTAGAGGCAAAACATTGTATTTTTAAATACGTTCCTCATCATCATCTTATCTAAAATGATCAGTTTAATGCTACTTGATGAGTACACAATGGTACTTCACAACCCTTTTAAGATGCAGAGCACCAAATGCTACTGGGATGTCAGCAGGAAGGTACTGGTTGAAAAAGATCCACTGGCAACTCCAAAACCTAACACCAAAAAGTAGCCAAGGTCTGACAGAGCAGAATGTTTAACTGCCATTGCCCAATATCTCTACATTTGCTTTGGCTTCAAGTTATACTGTCGCCTGAGGAGATGACTACAACAACTGGATTGTGTAACTGAGGAGAGGGTAAGTCTCCTTCAAAGCCTAGAGCTCTTTTTTTTTTTTAAAAAAAAAAAAAAAAAGTATTCCAAGGCATTAAACAAGATGAATTCACTCCACAATCTGCAGGGTCTAAGAAACTAACAGTTGATATGCAACTTCAGCAGCGAAATCAAATCCAGCAAAGCAGAGACTAGATGTCAGAAGAACTAACTCCTGGTCATTTGATGTAACCAAGAATATTGACTTTTTTATTAACTCATTTAAGATCACTTCGCTCTGGTGTCTAACGTGGGCTGAGATTAACTGCAGATCAGGAGAGACAACAGGGTGAAATATTTTGAGAATATAATTTTTCTTCAACCTAGAAGTCTCATTAAATAAAACAATCAACACAAGAATGAAGTAGAGCATCTTCTGCAGTCAGTGAGGATCCCAAAAAAACCAACACAAATGATTTTATACCCATGTTAGACATCTATCTACTGAACACCAGTTTAAGGTACTTACCTGGAACAGTATGAAGATGAGGAAGAGTTCATACACAACGCTGACACACAGCCAGAACCTCCAGTAAGCTACAGAAACAGACAAACAGGATGTCAGCAAAAGCTTCAAGAAGAATAGTTGTCAATTATGCATCTGTTGCAACTTAACTAAACATTTCAAGAAGAGATGCTCTCACCAAGATATTATAAAGCTCAGTATTCAAAGTATTTGCTGTCCTTCCTGAGGGGACAGCCAGAAAGGCTCGTTCAACTACTAGAAAGGCTGCTATGCAAATATGCCAGAATTACTCTGGCAATGACCAGGATCAACAAAAATGCTTCAACCTGATGAACTAAATATTTAAGAATTAGAAGGAATATTTGCCACTTACAATGCTTTCTAGCAGTCCTTGGAATGGAGCTGTATCCTTCCTGAACTGACCTTATTTCTTCCTCCACCGTCACATAACCTGATCTGCCCAGCTTTGGTTTTTCCAGCCTATCATGGCTAAGTAGCTTGGCGAACTTCTACCTGTTTATTGCTAAAATGGCTAAAACTAACACCAGCAAGGGGGACACCTCTGCTTTTGTTTGTAAGCCCATCTTCTTCCCTGAAGACAAGGTTTTTTCCTTGAAGGGCAGGAAGCATTTCAAAAATACCAAAGACGTTTTCACTTTTACTAGGAACTCAATACAAAAAAAAAATATGAAAGGCTTAGCAGGTGCTAGATGCAAGACCAATGAAATCATCTGATGCTCTCCATAATAAGAAACATCAGGCAAAACTCATCTGTCAGAGCCTACCATCATTTTTCACCCTCACCAGATGTGTGATTTCAGCTCTTCCCAGACTGAAGCAACACCTGAAGCTAAGGGGTACACAAATTAAAGTATTTGTGCACTTTCTGCTCTGTCATTGTCACCTCTGTTCTTCCGTAAGACTCAGTCCCCAAGTAATAGGCTCTCTGACTGTCTTGGATACCAGCTTTGTGGTCCATGGGCTGCATTCATGCTCCTAATTCATCCTACTCCAACCACAGACTGCTTTGGCCTCCATTCCGTACAGTCATTTCTGGGCTCTGGAATCTCATCCAGCTTTTGGTTAACTCCTACAAGGGAGGAAGCAGGTTAATGCAGAGCCAGCATGTGTGCAGACAGAGCACTCCAGCATTTTTTCCTAATCACATACAAAAATTTATCCAAGGTAGTTCAGCAAAACTTGACTCATTCTAAGTGGATATTTAAATCTCGCAGTAACATTATGTACTAATCACTTCGGAATGATTTTAATAGACTTTCCTTCTGGTGTTTCCTGTTTACACTTACAAAACCAAGCTCTCCTTCCATGGCTACATGGAGGTGATGGTTACAATTGGGCTGGGGCAAAGAGGAATCAAAACAGTCATCTGTAAGGTTGAGCAGAGACAGCAAGCAATTCCACCTCCATGTTCATGGTTTGCCATGAAATAAAAAAAAAAAAAAACACACACAAGCATCTTCAGGCACAATTTAGGCATTTCTCTCTATTAACTCCAATGGAACTTAGATATGTTAATGCTTCATAGTCAGGACCACGACATAGGTAATGCAAGAACTCAACATCAAGTATAGGCTTGCAAACTTGTTTATCAGCTCAGAACCTGAAATCATCTAGCTGTGGTGTTGCAGGACTTTTTATAGGCTTGTTTGCCCCAAAACAAAAATAAATGTCATCGTTGCCCTGTTGAATCATAAGTAGCAAAAAATGAAGAAAAAAAACACATTTTAAAAAGAAGCCTCTTATCTGACAGCCTGCTAAAGACACAATCATTAAAATAGATTGAAATGTGAGAAGGCGTGACCTTTTTTCACCAAAACTGCTGAATTTAACTTAATCAAAATGGCTTACTTTACACTTCCAGAGGGGGGAAAAAAAAAAAAGGAAAGAAAAAAGCAGGTGTGGCCTGGATAACAGAAAGTTTAGGGCTCTGCAACAGATATCACTGGAAATCCCGAAGTTTTAAGATTTTTACTTGAAATTCAAACATAATTGTAATTGTTTAATTATGCAATAAGATGAATCCTTTTCTCAGGTGTCAGTTAAAAACAAACAAAAACAACTCTAACATATGCTATGAGGTGTTTTATGACTTTTTTTTGTCCCTTGGTCACCTTAAGAGAAGGAAAAGCAGAGTTCAACCTGCCGTCTCCTCAGAAAGGCAGCAACTAGTGCCTCCTGCCCAGCTGTCTTTGCCTAGACATTGTAGAAATGGTTATTTAATACTTCTGTCCCTCCTTCAAGATTTGATTAACTTGCAAATCCATTGGCAAATTTCACTTGGAAGGACTGACTGAGAGTGTGCACCCTCTTGTCTTTTCTAGAATGCTGCTTAGGAAAAACAAACAAAAACGTCCACTGGTCAAAGATGTATTCGGGAGAGACAAACTTCTCCCTACACTGGCACCACTGTACCACGGGAAAATACTTCAGGTTTTACAAGCAAATCTGCAGGATAACTTGAGGGGAAAAAAAAAAAACAAACAACACACCACCATATTTCTATTTAAAATGTGTTTTGTGTTTGATAACATTTTCTACCCCTTCCTATGACTGCAAGAGTAAACAGCGTGTTCACACCAGAAGTAAGAATTAGCTTTTCACTTACATTTCTACAAAAATTGTTTCCTTTATACATCACCTTCAGACTAGCAGCCTTGGCAATGCTGCTTTTTTCTGACCTACGGAGCCTTGTCTGACAGATTTTATGCTCCTCGCAGCCATAAATGTGGCAGACTAACTCTGAAACCAACGTACACACCGTTCAGATAGCAGAAAAATCTAAACCTGCAGCTGAGCTTTTCTTCTCCTACGTACATAAAGTTCTGGCAACAGGTGATCTGCAGCTGCTGAATACACTCAGCAATGCTCAATAAAGCAAAATAATTAATAAAAGATTAAGATCTGGTTGCAATTTAGTGTGCTTTCTCCCCAGCAGACATAAGCACCCAGGAGGTTTTGAAGACTACTTTCTATCTGTACAAGCACAGCAGAAACAAGATGTTTTCAAAGCTGTACAAAAACATTGTGTTCTCTCTCTTCCTGGACCAGCCTCAGCTATAAAGTTATTTTTGGCATACCCCTATTATTTGTTTTCCTTAAATGCACTGTCACCGTGAACCTCCCTCAAATTAGGATTATCTGCCTGATTAAACAGGCCTCAACTAATCATTTACATACCTGAGAGTTTAGTGATTACTATGCTCAAACACTAAACTGCTGTCATCCTTGGGAGACTTAAGAATATTTAACAAGAGTGCTGCCTGGCCGAGTGCTCAACCGGCCACTTACCCCTAGTTATCATCACAGGTTTGAGTTTAACCTATGCAACCTGAAAGGCTGAGTTTAATAATAATAATAATAAAAAAGGTATGTGCCTGAACAAGGCACTTATCTTAGAGCTGTTAAGTGGGTGGCACTTCGTAAGCGCTAATCAGAAGTTGCACAGGACACGAACAGGGAGAAGTGCCTGCTCTGGGCAGCCACATGCCTGCTCAAATTACTTAGCACAAGGTTTTTCATAGCGAGCTCGGGTTCGGGAGCACCATCCCGTGACCTGAGATCAGCGATGTGATGGAGTGACCGAGGGAGCAGCAGAGGGAACGCAAGCCTTCAGAGCAGTCCTATCTCAGTCTACACAGTATTTCATTGCTAAATGTAAGGCTTCAAAAATATTAAGTGGCTAAGTTAAGATATAAAAATAGGAGTTAAAAGCTCAGCTTGTCCAACCCCCTAGATACGGGGTAATTTATTTCACCCAGTCCGTGAAACTATCGCTATCCCAACAGTCCAATGAATTTATGTACAGACAGTAGTGAGCATCCAGATTCCTGAATTGGTAAAGGAGCTGTCAGAAAGGGGCAGATCATGAACTATTCTCTAACAGAAGGATTTCTTCACTGCAGAATTACAAGGCAACCAGCTGCTGCACCTGGTTTTATCAGCAGCCTGTTCTGTCAATGCTTTCTCACCTGGGACAGGTACAGAAGAGATCCAGTTTTTGCCTGCTCATTTTTCTAGCTACTTCAGCCTATGGGTTAGTTAGGAATATCATGGTTTACTCTCCAAACTGCTTATGCCATCAGGAACGATGCATTACATCAAATAACTGTTGACAAGAGTTGTGAATATTAGATGTGTTCTTGGGGCAGTAATAATCATCTCAGAAAGTTACATTAAAATTACAATATGGGCACGTTGTCTTAACAAAGACGATAAAGCATCACTGGACCCTTGCAACATTACATCATTTGTATGCTCAAGGCTCCATAAGGGGAGTTGACAGTAAGAATCAAGAAAATCTTTTAGATGCAAATACTAAGAAGTCGGCATACTGATGACCTATATCCATGACCCATATCCATATCATTTTCGCATGAAATGCATTACACTCTCCGCATTTAGGTGTTCACCCACCAATAAATGGACCTGCAGGCAGAGTTTAAGATTTCACCCCTGTGAAATATTGTTCCTTGGGGATAAGGGCATATTCTCTTTTGCTACATGGCTTGGAAGCTGTTTGCATTTTGTTGAGCGTGCTAGAGGCACTACAAACCAAATGGACGCTTTGAAGCTAATGGTTTACAGGGAAAAAATGGAAAATTGGATAAAAAGTAGGGAAAGTTAAAAACATCAGTCTTCCCTAAATAACCATACATATTTCTTTGTGTAATAGCCCTATATTTCTGAATTATGGTAAAACAATTGGTATGGGTCCATGTGGCAAATTATTACCTAGAGAAAATGGGTCAGAAAATCAGTAGAAAAAAAATGGTAAAGCTGAACGGGCAATCAACTAAAACTGACATAGCCAGTAATGCTGAAAGGGAAAAAAAAGTCAGTCTGGAAGGCTAAGTGTAGAAATGGCCAAGTCTGGAAATCTTAAACGCTCACATAGTGGCTAAGATCAATTTTGTTAATAACCTTAGTGGAAGGTAGATTAACAACACAAAACACACAAACAGCAGCAGCAGGGAAGGCAGGGACAGCAAGGAGAAAAATCAGATGACCTCAGAGGAGATAACCTCAAAAAAAAAGGAGTAATAGAAGAACTCAGAATACAGTTTCACACTTAGGAACCAGTAAGTTTTCATACACGATGTTAGCTCATCAGAGTAACTGAAGGATTAGTGTCACCTGTCAGACTCTGAGCTGCCACTGTAATACAGCCATGAAAAAAGCACAAGTAACATGAAGTCTGCCATCAGGGTGCTCCCAAAGACATATTGTGAAGCTTTAATGCTGTCACGAAAAACATGAGCACTACCAGGTCTGGATAGCCATTTTCCAAGAGGAAAACCCAAAACACACACAGAGGGCTACTAAAATGTTATGGGGTAAACAAGCTTATGTTGAGGGCGAGACTAAAGGCAAAACTTGTTTGCTTTAGCAAAACCAATGGTGAGATGGCATGAATTGTGTATATATAAATCAGGTGGATAAACAGAGTGAGAAGAGCTATTTAAACAGAAAAGCAACACAGGCACAAAACCCAAACCAAAATATAAAACACCTCTGAGCTGATGGTAAATAGGTACAGGCATACTGAATAATAGGCCTCCAAAATCACCCAGCTACCATAACACCTAGCCACTTCTCACACACAGCTCAGAGAGTTGGTGTAACAGATCTGATGGGGCTGTATGTGATCGTAGCGACCTGAATCTGACCCACAGGCTTTCTTCTGTCCTATAAATGGAAGCTGCGCACACCAGCAGCCTGTACTTCCAGTTCTTTTGAGATGAGATCTTTCTCTTGGAACAGCACCGTGAAGCTAAGGTCAGAGACTCAGCTGCCTGATGGACACTTCCCAGTACACCCTCCACAGCCCTCCGTAACTGGAGAGCTGACACGGCATCTCGGGGGCTGCAGCACCAAGCCTCTGCTGCCTGCAAGATTGCTGTTCTCATTTAAACTGGCACCCAGGTGTCTGGCTGCGACCATGGAAGTATCTGCTGTCCTGGTGAACTGTTGTAGCCCTTGAAAACCACTCTTCAGAAGATCATCTCATCTAACAAGCTACAAGAAAGGTGAATTAATACCAAAAAAAACCCAAACCACATTACTAAACTCAGTATATAAAGTGACCGAATATATGACAAATTTGACTGTCAAAAGATAATCAGCGTCAGTCCCCTAAGTGCTGTCTACCACCTGTGTATGTTACCGTCTTGGAAACACCAGATCAGTCTACACTAGCAGTTTGCTGTACACATCTACGACCTTCGGACTTTCTCCATCCCGTTTGTCTTACTTCGTTCTAGGGAATAAAAATGACTTCTTTCACAGACAAAACCACTGGATGTTCTCAGACTGAAAGCTATGACAGGAAAGAAGCCAAATATCACTTAAAGGGAGTAATTTCTCTTACATCAGGTACCAGAATTAATTGCAACTTTAATTAAAGAGACCTCAAAAAATACGAACTTCTGATCAAAACCTTAAGTTTACAGAGATGTGCTGTGTGCATTGCTCTAGAACAATATCTGCTTTCATCAATGTTTTTAGCCTGCCTGCTGTTTCTCATATAAAATAGGATTCCTAAACTGAAAAGTTAATTTTTTGGCATAAGAAATATTTCAAGAATATTATGTAAGCCTATATAAATTCCCTTAGCTCTTTCTCAGTGATTCACAACATCTAAACATAGGCAAAAAGATCAAAGATGTTAAAATTCTTCACTCGATATAGCAGTACAAAGAAGAGGTTTTATGTTATGGTCTCAAACACTCTCAGGACTTACAGTCTTACACTGAAGGATCACTGTGCTGTTTGGAATACCTTGGTACTTGAGGAGGCTGGCTGGAAGCTGGGAGGCTATATAAGAACTGTGCAGCATTAGTGTGCCTATGTTATGAGTTAAATTATGACTTACCTCCTCTGCAAGTAACACAAGTACTTACATTCAGCATAAAATGCATTTTATCAGAAATATTTGCATAATTTAAGTGACTTAAATTACCTGGATGAGGTCTTGAGAATGGTCCATCTTTAGCTTGTGTAACTCCAAAACACAGAAAAACCAAAATACTGGCAACAATGCCTCTGAAAGTAAAAAACAGAACAGACTATTTATATTGCTTCATCTTCCCAATGAAGTTGTAAATTGTATTCTTAGATATCAAAAACATCTGGTCTTTATTTCTTAACCTCTAAACATGTCAGCCATTAAATAGATCCCTTTTGGAGAATATGTTTCAGGGAAATAGTATAGGATGTTTCAGCTGGAAAGGACTTACAAAGATCATCAAGTCCGACTGCCTCTAGGCAACAGGTATAGGAAATAGGTATAAATTCCTACACTTTACTTGTGGTTTCACAAAAGACTGTCTCAAATGCCCAAGCCCACCCTCCTATCCTTCTCCCTTCCTCCCCACTAGCTGCATGCTTCCATTCCTCAGGCAGTCCAGGAGTCTGCTGGATGAGTTTTCAGTGAGATCAATAACAAACCAAAAAAGAGCAATTTCTTGATCCACACGATGAGTCTTAGGCTTTAAATGATCATGACGTGTACAGTCAGTCAAACACTTCCCTGCGTCTCTGACTTTCATGCACACTACGTCAGCAAGACACTAAATGGAGAGATTTCTTCCTGTTAAATTTTGAGGAGCATCTTCTCCTCGCTCCAGTAAAATTCCAATGAAAGATCATGAGGAACCATTGAAAAGCCATTTCCTGGGTTGTCTCTACTCCAAAAACATTTTCTCCATCAACTGAAGACAAGGAGAAGCTTTTAAAATTAAACCAGCACTGTTGCTATTCCAAGAGCAGGAACCATAATATAGATCCTACATAACATAATAGAGACATTACTGTATCAGACCGTAAGACCAGGTATACCAAGGATCCACCACCTTATCCCAAAACCCTAAGCCGCAGTGTACAAGCTTTTCTCTCAACCTCAGCAACATAAGACCTACAGGAGGACTGCCATGGTCCTGCCATCCTTCTCCTTCCAGGAGGCAGCAGAATGAGAGGGATGAGACTGGTTCAGCTGAAAACTAACCTAGGAACAGAACAATTTAAGTTGGGTCAACACACCACTCACACAAGGAAGGAACACAGCAGCCCCCATTTGAGGCTGAACTGTTAGCTTAAGCCATTGCAGATGCAAAGCTTTAAAGGCAGCCACATAGCTCCAAGAAGAGATTTGTATTTTTGCATTTTGTAGCACATAACTATACACGCTGCTTTGCTCACTATCATCATGCTCAGTCATGAACCAACATGTCCAAGATTTTTAGGCCTTGTAGGGTATTCTTCCCAAAGCTAGAGACGACCTGAATCTAAATCACCACAGGAACTTAGTTATGTTTCTTTCTAAAATCCAACCTCAGCCAAACAGCAGATGCAGCAGCAGCGCCAAAATAAGCTGTGGTTTCAATTTTTTTTTTTTTTTTTTTTTTTTTTTTTTACTTCAAGTTCACCATGGGAAGCTTTGAAGAAAATCACAAATCTGTGTAATAGCCATGCCAGCTCCATTACCTTTTTTTCCTCAGTGACCAAATTCATATCAACATACTGCCTCCTTACGAAGCTTTCAAAGCCTAAGCAGCAGCTTGTCCTCCTGGCTCAGCACAGCTCCAAGTAAGAACTTCTCTAGGATTTGAGAGGGGTACAGGGTTTGCCTCAAACTACATCCATGAAGGTACCCCAGAGGGACAAGGTTTATAAGTTTCCCTGAGCAGCAGATCAGGAAGGCAGTGCCTACAAAAATAATTTTAGTGCTTAACCAAAAAAGAAAGGGAAAACACAGCAACAGCTTCGGTAGTACAAGCAGGCTATTGTTTCTGTTGTTTTAAAAGAGTCGATTCAGAAACACAAGACAATGAAGCCTATGAGTTGCTGTGTACCACTCTCTGTTCCAGGCATTTAAGCAGGCAGCTCCTGCTCCCAGTCCCTTCTCTGGCTGTACCTATGTTAGCACGACTGCTACAGTCCCCTCAGGGCTCTGACCAGACGAAGAAGTGGCAGACAGAGGCCTAGCCTCTCTCTTACCTTGTTTTCTTGGTAGGTGTTCAGCAGCAGCTTGCAAACACACACACCCCCAGTCTCATTACCATGGCTGAGCAATGATCAATTATGCCAGAAGCCAGCATAGACAGGCATCTTAGAAGAGAGACTGATTTACAGCTTGAAATTCAATATAAAGCCCTGATGCCTGCAGGATTTTTTAAAACCTGAATGCATTTACATGTGGTTTTTTTTTTTCCCTAAAGATCCCTTGCTCAGCACTCAAAGCATTAGTGGATTTCTTCCACAGCCACGGTACACGAAGGAGGCCGCTGAGGATTTATTTAGCTGTCCTCAGAGCTGGAGTGCGCTCCTGTCGGCTCCTGCTTAACGGGAGAGGAGAAGCGCCAGCTGCCAGACGGGACGGGCTATGTCAAGGCTACTCTGAATGCTGTAAGAACTCTGTGAATAAAAAGCCTTATCGATCAGACAGGTTTTGCAATGCAATATCTCTTTGGCTAAGTAAAGTTTCAACTCTCTTTACAACAGAGACAATCTGATCATATATATTGCATGATCACATCAACATCTTTGTGTATGATCCTAATGAACTTTGACTCGATTTACGTACAAAACATTCCTATATAACTTATAGTACAAATAAAAAGATAAAATCCTCCTTTAATTGTTCTAACACATAGCAGGAAGGCAAATGGCACTCAAATACCAGCACATAAACAGATGCAAGTATGAATCCCAGCTCCAGATACCACACCCCATGATCTCACAGGCTCATGCTCCAGAGCGTATTTCGTGCATCATTTCTCCCGGTGACTTACTACCTCTCACCCTGCCCTCACCTGCTGCTGCAAGTGCCTGGGTGAAGCACTGTTACAAGGGAGAAAATGGGAGCTTCGCATGACTTCCTGCTGCTTTACTCAGTCCAGGAAACAGCAGCAGCAGACAGCACAGCAATTTGTGTACTTTGCTTCAATTTCATGGTTTGCTCGCAGCCCCTAATGCAGTTCGCAAGCAGTCTGGCATCTCTTAGCATGAGCTTGAAAACAAAAGAGATTTAAGTGTCTGCAAGCACGTATTTAGACTTTGCACCTCCGGACAAAAACACTGCTCCACTGTCATTGTGCAGCAGTTGGAAATAAAAAAGCGTGACAGCCAGAGCCACTGCTCGTTGGTAATAAAATCGCCGCTGTTCATTAAGCAGGCAAGTGTTCCTACGAGACATTTGCCAAGTGAGTCTCACGCCGGGCCAAAATTTTTGATCAAAACGCATAGCAGCTCTTTAAGGAGACTGAAAAAGTTTTCAGAGTAGGATGAAGTATTTTAAGTTATGAAGGTAAAACAAACCTGTGAGAACTGGGGATGTGGATATACCTAAGTATGTTGTGACCACCTTGCTCCTGCCTTTGTTCAAGTACGCCCCTGGAGAGCCACACAAAACTGGTCAGGAACGATACAACACAAGCAAGTGCACAGAGGCTAAAAAGGAGGTTAAGAGCACTGGCTGGAACATGATTTGAGCTTGAACCCTCTGTGTTTAGCAGCGCTTGATTTGGGAAAGCGCTTGCCTCAAAGACCTTAGAAAAGAGATATAAGTAAGGCCAGATAGGACTTCACAGAAAACTGACACAATGCAACAGACAGTCACTTCCATCCCTTAAATCAGGTCCATGGCAACAGAAGCAAAGCTTTGGAAAGGCCCAATAGGACCGATGTTATTTCTGTGCTGAATTTTAGCTTAGGATAAAGTAACGCTTTGACTGAGTTAATTGCAATCTCAGAATTCAGCATGTAGCTGGCATGGCTATGGTAAGAGCATAAGGATGAAGCCTGAATGGAAACAGAGAGGTATCCTTCAAAAACAATATTTGAAAGACCTTATGCAATTCTCAGATGCTGGTCTTCAAGTATTTTTTCAGCTAGACGTTGCAGCCAGTACTCCACAAGCGGAGATGTGAAAGTGATCAAAGAACATCCCCTACTCATTGCTTGGTTTATGCACTATTGGTTTTGCACTATTATGTTGATTTTTAACAACCGCAAACATTACTCCCTGCGCCGAATTTGAAGAAAGCAACATCTATTTCATGAAAGAAAGGTTAATCTGATGATTAATCTGCTTTGGTTTTGTTTTTGTTAAAGCAGTAAGGGCTCTAATCTCAGTAATAAGATATTCCACTGAGTCACCTTCTATCTGTCTTATCCCCTAACGATGTGTCATCACTTCTCTTTCAGCTTTTCCACTTCTTTATTCTGAACTACTGTTCCAGAGGATGTCCCACCTCCATCCGCTGGCTGAACTCATTGTTGTAACGGGGAGTAAAGTGGCATTTGTTCACATCAGAGCCTTGCAGAAATTTTCCCAGACGCAGACAGGCCACTCTGTTCCAACTTGTTCCATTTCAACCCCACGCATAAGAATACAAACCCTCAGCTCCGCACACATGCGAGTGTGAATTACATTAACTACAACTATTGTGTAACTGATAGAATAACAACTGTCTCAGGAAATACCCCGATTCCTGCATCTCCATGACAACAAATGCCATATCCATATTCACTGTAGAAAATGGAAAAAAAAGTAGGAAGAAATCCTTTCATAGCAAAGGGGAGAAAAGAGGTGTTATATTTAAGAAGCCAGACAGGCAGGAAACGATGATTTTCATGCTTATAACAAGGATGCTTTGCAATTTGTAAGCACCACTTTAATTCTTAAAACATAGTCAGATTTTAAAAGACCACTTTACTTACCCTTTTTCGTTCCCTACTGTATTTCTTTCTTTTTTTAAAGAAGAGAAATTCAGCTACACATTATCAGTTTAAATTGTGGTTTAATCTCATCCTTAATTTCCAAGAGTCTCCCTTTGGGCTAGAAGTTCTCATGTTTATTTTCAATAACAAATAAGCACCTATTAAAATCTGAAGTATTTTTTTTAATAAAATTATACTTAAGTGAGAGAAATTTAGTCACAGTTCACATGTTCATAAAGTTAGATTATTTTAAGGAAAAAGCAAAATCCTTGCCAAAGAAACACAGCAAATACTTTGAGGTTTTAGAAGAGTTTTGTGATTTGTTTCAAATCATACACACAGGGCAGCCACCAGGTATGACAGTGAGCAACACCGAACTGATTAGCAATTAAATTCAATGACCATCACCAACAGAACTTAGAGAGTTATGTTTGCTTTTGTCACTTACTAAGGGTTTGGGCATTTGGGCCATGCAAACAAGTTAATACAAAAGAGCATTTGAGGTATCTTATAGTTCAGGTATCTTGAGGTATCTTATCCAGAAGATTAAAGCATGGAAGGCAACTTGTTCACACAGCTACCCTCTAGTAATACATGCCATATAGAATATTTACCTCTTTGTATTGTAATATTTACCTCTTTGTATTGTAAGAATATTTACCTCTTTGTATTGTAAGCTGTATCTTGTGGTGTTTCTTCAAGCAAGGTTACGTATCCCAGCGCACACGTGAGGATGAACAAGACTGTCAGGGTGTGAGCTCTCCTAAAATTGAGAAGAGAAAAAACTGACATCAGAAAGCAGAAAACCCCAAGTTGCTGCCTTTGAGTGAGCCCTCACAGTAAGGCTCATGTGTCAACAGCAGTCAATTCTACTATAGGATTTTTTTTGTATTGTACTGCACAGGAAAAGGAATTTAGCATTTGCATGGAATTTAGTCACCAGGCTGTCATGCACTAGCACGCAAGAGAAGCCTATCACCAGAACAGGTCTTGCTCATTTTCCCTTGGCGTATCAAGTTAAGGAAGGTTTGGGCTAACGTGTGCTACGTGAACAACGGCAGCTTGAACAAAAATAGCACCAACTGTGCTAATACTGAGATTACTGGAAAAAAAAAAAAAAAGATTTCTCTCCTGCTTAGTCAGGTACACACTTGGTGCTGCTGTACCACTGTCAGTAAAACAGCAATAAAAACAGCAGCTAATCAAACAGACTCGAGACAAAACCAAAGGATGCTCAAGCCAGACACAAGTAACTCCCATTAAAAAAAAAATAAATTACAAAACAACATCTCTGGATGAGAACAGCTGCAACTGTAAAAGTTCCGATGCTCCCTCTGGCTGCCTTATTTCTACTGATGCTCACAGTTTCATTTCATCTTAGCAGCGACCAGGAGGAGCAGAGGTTCGTGCCCGCAGAACCCCACGCAGCCATCTCTCTGCGAGGAGTTTCTGCTGGAACAACTGCGTCAGCAAAGGTGCCTGGCAAAGCTGGGTGGCTCTTCTTCTGCACTGCTAAAGGTGCAGCCTGGCTGGTGTAACCTACTGGCAAAGGCAGATCACGCTCATGCGCTGTTCACTTCCCCTTCCATAAGAGTCCATCCTCCTACACAAATTTTATGAAGGAATTCTTATGTGAAAGAAAGAAGAGCTAAAGTAAGCACAGGCAGACCCAGCAGCTGAGAGAACTGCATGCAGCTGGTTGACATGTAAACCCACATACCTACTGAGTATAATACACATAATATTCTTACATAGTGCGTGGTGCTTTTTTTTTTTTTTTTAAAGTCAAAAATTCATTTCCTAATGAAAAGCCATTCGTTATTTTCAGTGGCAAACTCATCTGACCTCCGCTGGGAAGCAGAAGCACGGGAAGTCAAGCCATTTAAGACCAAATCATAAAGACACAAGTTGTATAGTCCTCTAAAACAACGTCTTCTAGTACAAACCATTAAAACAATACCAGCATAAAACATCAAGCTTAGAGAACAGAGAAACAGTGAATGAGAAGTACTGTATCTGACATGTATACATACATACCTTCGGATGTTACATTTTCTTTTTGTAGTGTTACATTTCCATTTTATATTTAAAAAACACCAAAGTTAAACATATGTTTACGTTGTATAGTGCATGAGAAACTGGAGATCATCACAGATTTCCAAGAACTCTACTGATTCACCTTTAAACACCAAACCCAGTAACCTACCTAAAAGTGCTCTAAAAGTTAAGGCAAGCATTATTTTGAATCACAATCTGAAGTTCATCCTAGTCCAAAACACGGCCACTTCTCACAACATCCTTTTAATCCCACCGGAAAACACATGCAATACCTCATAAGCAGATGAAATCCTCTTCTGCCACTGTTAGAAAGGTGTTCAGTATTTAACGCTATCCCTCCTTGCAGTCCAGAGGACACAAATTAACCAGCTCCGGAAAAACGAGAAGGATGTAGGAGTATTTTCAAAATTAGCAAGGCATCAAGATGTCAAAATAAACACGCAAAGGCTCCGCAGCAGCACAACCAATGCATTTTCCCAGCAAGTTGTCTTGCAGGATGCCACCTAACAGGTGATTCAGACACCACAGATTAATATTCATTTACCAGCCATGTGACTCGGGGCCTATTTTGTAACCTCCACGAGTTTAAAAAACCAGACACAGCCCTCCCAAAGGCTGGACAGCGCGGGGCTGAAGGAAACGCCCCAATTCATTCACATCAGAGCACGGTCTCAGTCACTGCATGTATACATGCATGTAACTGATACAAAAACAAATTAAACAAAAAAAACAAAAGAACATTATATAAAAACAAAAGAACATTATATTTTATGCCTGGTTTTGTTGCGTATTTTTGAAACGAGTATCTAAGAGGATACAAGAATCTATAAATGCTGTCTTCCATCATCTCACCACGTCCCAGTCTGAAGACAAATATGAAGTCAGTTACTTTTCCAATGTGCTGTGTCACAAAAAATCGAAAAAAAAAATCAGCTGTGAGCACATCCTCATTTAGATAAATGTACCTAGAAACTCGTCAAGTAGAAGAAACTCGTCAAGTAGAAGAACGAAGATCTAGTTTCGTTCAGCCCTGCGAGGAGTCTGTAGCGAAGCAAATGGTCAGTGTCTGAGAGCTCCGTGCCCCTCTGCCTTTGGTTTATTTTGGTCTATCACCAACTTGAAATTCAACAAGCCCCCATGGTTAACATGGAATGAGAAGCTCTATCCCTCGTATTATCTCATCTCCCCTTTTAGCTGCGCCTTCACTTCCAGCTGAAGCGAGATGGTCTCGTAGCAGGTCTTAGAGATGGATAAGCACGTAAACATATTTTCAGTCTAGCAGGAAATCCAAAGACCGGGATGAAAGGCTTTCTGGCTTGGTTTGTCTTCTGGAAAGAGCAAGTTGACAGCTCCAAGCAAAAAATCACCAGTAGTGACAAAGCAACAGCAGCTGCTAGAGGTAGCAGGGCATCTTGCAAACCTAGCTGCCTGATCAAACAAGTTCAGGTATGTATTTATGCTTGCTTCCTTAACTTCCCACAGTCTGGAAGTTAAAAAGAAAGAAAGAAATCCAGTCACATGGAACAAGACAAAGTGTTAAGCATCTACAGCAGCCAGTAAAGGGGAGAGCACGCAGGAGTGCTTGTGAAGAATCAGTCAAGATGACTTAACCGGCATAAAGAGGGATTAAGTCTCCACGTATGCTCTGAAATAATGCTTCAAGAGGAAGACAGCCCAGCTAAGAACATCCAGAGCAAGGTAAGCATTACGGGAATTATGCAGAAAGGCTTATGCTCTCCTGGTTAGCCTAGAGCCTTTGGAGAAGGAAAAGAGCTAAGCTAAGCAGACCGCAAGTCTTCCCCTTAGCATTATACAAGAGTTTGGGCTCTGCGTAAGAAGCAGGGGTACAGACTGCTTTCAGTGCCAGGTTTTATGCCAAAAATCTCAGAAAACCATACCTAAGAAGACAGACACACAAAAATATGTAAGGTCAGGAAGGTCAAAAAAAATTCACAATAAATCCTAAACTACCAAAAAGTCAGAGCTTATTTTTCTGCACTAGCATTTTTCTGCCTTTCTGTACCTTACATCTAGCTCTTTCCCCATTTAAGTTTAAGGGAACATTCAAGTGAAATATTTCCAGTTTTATTTTAATTAAAATACTTGCCATTGTAATTTAGCTAAATGCCAATCGAGAGCAATTAAGTCAGTCCAACAGACAGCATCAGTAACTACATCACTCCTTCACTGAATCTTACAAAGTAGGAGCTTTGCCAGCAAATAAATTCAACCCAAACTTCTTTTCTCATAGTAATTTATTTTCTGTCACATTTAGAAACTAGTTTTTTCAACAAAACGACTATCAGAGCTTTTATTTTCCCAAATAAAGTATATGACAAACATGAGGTAAGACAAAACCGTACGAATCTCTTCCTTTTAGCAGGTTGAGACAGATCAGCTCCCATTACTGAAAGGAGGCAGTAATACCGCAGCATCATCTCCTTCAAACTCCAACACAAACTAAAAGGGGCTTAAGTGTACGCGACCACACCCTTATCACCCATTTCTCTGCATTAATGTTCTTGTTTGTCAAAAATGATGCAATAACTGCCTTAAAACCAACCGCTGAGAACATGCCAAGGATCGATGTGTTAATCTTTTTGTCAGCGCTCTGTTGGAACAAAATTCCAAAGAACAGGCTGCGTGGTTTGTCCCCGATGTAAAAAGTTACCTTCATAGTTACTGCTGGCAAAGAATGCCAACAAAAACTATTCCCATCTCAGGCTGCCATCAACTTTTTTGCATTTTTTTTCCTTAATTCCAACTAATGGTGAAGTCTTAAAAGCATTTCTGAAAGTGATTTTAAAAGATGAACCGATGTCCAAGCTCTCTGCCTTCCGTATAAGTACACCTCATTTGACACCTGTGAATTTCAGGGAAACATGACAAATGGAGAGTAGGACAAATCCAGTATTTCAGCAACAGTATAGCGTTTCAGTAAGTTCCCATGACGAATATGTTATGGAAAAACACAAGAAAAAATTAATCACAGTATAACACTGACCAACATTTTGACATTCAAAACCAAAACTGTAACTAGGAGGGAAACAATTCCATCTGGATAAAGAGAGAGGTTTTTGAAACCTTCAACAACAATTTAACCTTTGGTCATAACTTGGTCAGACACCCGAAATGGGTGACATGAAACTCGGATGTTCACGGTGCACAGGGCCAAAGGAAGTGGTCAGGCCTCAGCATTTACAAAAAAAAAATGTTAAAAAAGTCTGTGACATGAGACCTCTCTCATCCACCCAGATGACAAAAAATAATCGGCAGCAACCAGAGGATGTACTTTGTCCTGTGACACTGCCTGAAAGCTCCAAGCACCCACATCTGCAACGTAACAGGGACACAGCTGGGGCTTTTAAGCTGCAGCCTGTGTTTTAAAGTATTTAAGCTCAAAGATAATCAAGAAGTACCTGTCCTTAGACCAGTAACATGTCTTCAGCACATCTGTAAAGGTAAACGATGCCGATTAAACTTCTGTACATACTTTTTCCTTCCATAAGTCCTTCTGCTTTTACAAGTCAGTGCCTCTCGTAAAACGATCACCCGGTAAGAGCAGCACAATAGCACGTACTCCCATAGAGAAACCAGAACAATGGATTAAAAAGCAAACCACACTTCAGCAAATTAGTCATTTGCCTCTGAATGAGAAAGAAGAAAAAAACATCTCCATTCATCGGTTCTACACAGTTAGCAAGTTAATCAAGGTTCCCAAAATGTTCATTTTCAAATACTGAACATTTTTATCCTTAAACCTGTCTAAGGATCAAAAATAAAACCTGAAATCTCTATTTCAGGTTTTAGTTTAAAGCAATGCCACTGAGACAGTGTCATTTTGCGTGACAGATAAGGTGCAATACTCAAGTATTGTGTGCCCAAGACACACTTTAAGAAGCGTGTTTTAAAAAAGGACAATAGAAGGGAATGAGAGGGAGGTGCCCTTCTGCCAGATTAAACTGCATAAAAGCACGGAGCTAGTTCTTTGGGCTGATAATTTGTTTTGTAAACTGCTCCAGAAATCAAGTCATATGATGGCGCTTTGATGAGTTCAAACAAGAGCATTGAGGAAGCTCTGCGCAGAGAGCTCCAACCACAAACTCTTGCTGTGCACAGGACACACCATCACAAGCAAAGCAGTTTTCCCAGGATGAGGCTAATCCTGTGCACTCCTGGCATGCAGTACTGCTTGTGGCACGGTGGCGTGTCCTTGCACTCTCTCCCCTGGAAAGTACCCTCGGGACCCTGTGTTGGCTCCCAAGTTTTTCCCATCTTCCTTAAATAATGCTGGAGCACATCTACAAAAAAGAAATTGATACAGGGAATTAATACTAGACCTAAAGCCCCCCACGGGGCATTAAACTCACACGGTCTCTGCACAAAGATTTTTCTTCTGCTCCTCCAGCTTGCCTGCAGGAACTAGGCGACTCTTTCCTTTCGGGAAGGGGCAGTGCCATAACAATGCAACACTCTGTCAACGCATACCCTCAGCTGCAAGAAGAGTTAATACAGTCAGCAGGACTCGGTCAGATTGCACAACGACCTCCTGGATGTTCTAGCAGCCAGACACTGCCAGGGCATACCTAAATATTAAAAAAAGACAGGCTGAGCTACGTACCAGTACCGTATGCAATCGGATTAAACGTGGTAACTTCTGGGCAGGTAGAGAATCGGAAGCACCGATCAGCAAACAGAGAACCTCACCAGGGCCCACTTTAAAGCGTCCAGATATTAAGAACATGAAGTCCAGCAAATGTCAAGTTTCCAACAAGCCTGAAGAATGTTCCCTTGAAAGCGCTGCAGTCAGCCCTCACAAGAGGGGACAGAAAGGTTCAACCCAATTTGCAGCTCTTCTATCTGAGAGATTCCCAAGATGAATCACTCACCTCTTCCGCCAAACGGCCTGTTAGAAAATCTCATGCTGCTGTAAGTTTAGTTTTTAAGAGATAAGAACTATATACAAGAAGTGGCTAAGTAATATTTTAGCTTGAATAACAATGCTGTATTTCCACAAATGGCTGCTTTGCACACAAATCTAACTTTCCAAAGAAATATTGGTGTGCCAGCCATCAGGAAAGATTTCTCTTAATATTTTCCTCAGAATAAAATAAGAAGCAGACAGGCTTTCTTTTCTTAGCTGCGATTTCTATGCTTTTTACACCACGCAGAACTTTTAGGATAAAATTATATGTAAGATGTAACCAGAGGATCCCAAACTGGTAATCAAAGAGCATCCAAGACGCAAGGACTGGCACGAGAAGAGTGACCACCGCCCTTCTGCCCCCCACACTGGCTACCAGAAGGGGAGGAAGGTTTCCTCTTCAAAAGAGTTGCCACAAACCTCTACATTGATCATGCAGTGGAGATAAATTACACTATTTTACTGAGGTTCCCTGCTCCCCAACAAAAAGTCGCTGCTCCTCTTTTTCAGCTTCAAGTATCGGTAGGCATCTGCCACAGGTAACAGAAAGCCAGCTTCCATTGGATTTTGTTGCCTGCTCACAGGTAACAAAAAAACCACAACCAAACAACAACAAATTCCCTGCTACCAAAAACCTGTAAGACACATCAGCATTTGCTCTTCTGCAGGTCACAGAAACGAAGCCACAGTGATGCCACAGAATACATGTGGGGATATAAAGAAAAAACAAAGTGTTTTTTTCACGCTAGCTCAGTACAAATGTAAGATCTACTATGCTTCAAACTGTACAGAAAAAAAAAAGTCAAAACCTCAGCCACAAAGGGATCCTTTGTTTGTATTCAGAGAGCTAATTCTGTAAGCAGACAGGCAAGAAACAGTCACAGGTAATGGAAAGAAGAGCAAACACATTTCCTAGGACAGCAGCTTGCCAGGCAGGCCTGAATATTTCCAGCACTCGGTAGCAGTAGGTGTTCTGAAATTAGTTCAGGCATAAGCGATCCAGCCAATCTGCTTCATAAAGCTCCTTCCCATTTCCTTTCCTTGACATTTCCCAATGGCAAAAAGAGCTGTCGAGGTACTGACCAAGCAGGTTCCCAGAATGTAATTAAAATACAGTATTTTCCAGGTTAAAGTCATTAGGACTGAATAAGAATACGGGCAATTATACAGCACCTAACCTGTTTTTCAACGTTTTAAAAAGATTTAAAAAGAGAAGACGGCTAAGAACTACCACCTTTCCAAAGCATTACATTTATAGCAGTAAAGTTACCTTTGCAAACTGAACTACTTTAAACTGATTTCTGCCTGTGTCCACAAGTCCCACGTTACTTAACGTTTCCAAACCGAGCAGGCCATGTCAGTAACCTTATCCAACAGCTTCTGAACTTCAAGGAGAAAAGGTGCTTTCCACGTAGCTCATGTGGGCAAAGACAGCGGGCACCTACCCTTTTAGGTTTCTATTTTCTGGAACCAGCACAAAAGCACTGTTAAGGGCCACGGGAAGAAAACGGCTCCTCTGAATCATTTTTCTTCTTGCACACAACAGAAAGTTTAGCTTGTCTTTTGGTAAATGACGCTCAGACACGCAATGCCATCATGCATGGGTCAAAAGTAACAGAAGGGAAAACCTATAAACTTTTACAAGCATTTACACTCCTAGATGCCAGCACAAGTAACATGCAGAATTGAGTAATAAAAAAAGAAAGTCACCTGAAAATAGGTAAGTTAAACCTTTCTATAACACACTTGTACACTTGTCCCTACTTTCCTCCTGGAAAGAACTAGCTGATAAAGCAGAAGCCTTAAAGAAGGGTAGCACATTTGTACATCCAAGGAAAAAGTTCACCTGGACAAATGAACTGCAGTTACAGCATTTTAGGAGAACGAACCCGTACAAGCAGCAGACTATGTGCTGCCCCCACACACAACAAAAAGGTGCAGGAAGGCGAGATTAAACAATAGCAGCATCAGGTGTTTTGTAGGCATCACAAGACCCCAGAAAAGAACTCTGTTAAGACGACAACACAAAAGTGACAGTGTTTTACCCATTTTCCATTTATAAGAAGGCACTCCTCAGCAGACCTCGGCAGGATCCAGTTGCCCACTCATTCACTCAGCCTACATGAGGCAACGCTCATGTGCTCTGCGAGAAAGTTCCTCCTGTCCTTGAGATGAGGATGTCCCTCCGCTGTACTCGCACGTCAGCTCCTAAGGAGACCTCCCAGAGGTCCTGCAGGATCTAAGCGCTTCTCAGTGGCTCGTGCTAGCAGAAATACCACCCGGTGTCAGCGGCTTCATCGAGATCCACACCCCCCGGGGCTCTGCTGCTGCCCAGATTGGCAGGGTCAGAGCCAAGCGTCCTCCTCCTGCTGCTCCCAAATGTCAGACCCGAGCCAAACCGTGCCGGCCCTCAGCTCGGATTCCAGGCGAGGGGCTGCAGCGTCAGCGGGCTTCTTCTCCGCTCAGCGATGAAGGAAAGCGGCGTTTGCTGTTGGGTTTCCTTACTGAAAGAGGACGCGCGCAGGTGCTGGCCGGAGCGGGTTCCTGGAGCCCCTCCAGCAGAGGAGGGATTTAAAAGCGCTGCCACGGGCACGAGCGCATCTCGTCCCGCAAGGACCGCTCGTACCAAAACCCACGGCGGGGAATCACCCCGTTTCTGGCCAAAAACATCCCCGTGCTTATCTTCCGAAGGGAGCACGCCACGGAGCTGTGCGGAACACCCAAGGGTACCGAGGGCTGCTGCCCTGCGGGGCTACAGCGAGCACCGACACGGGGAGCCACGGAGAGGGAAAAACAGGTTAAAATCCTGACAAAACAGGCACGGGCACGGAGGTGCCCACACGCTACGAGCTCCTGGAGTACCAGCAGACACCTCTAGACCCCCCCGCATCACCACAACCCACCCCCCATCGCGACACCCCCATATCGCGACACCCACCGGGAGCCCCCCCTCCCGCCTCCTCACCAGAAGAAAGTGTTGGTGCCGTCGTCGTACACCTCGGACTCGGTGCTGCGGCGCGGGCCGAGGCCGTCGGGCTGCTCCTCCAGGGCGGCCTTGCCCAGCGCCCCGCCGGGGCCTCGGCGCTCGCCGCGCCTCATGGCGGCCACGGCCGCGCGTGCCCGCCCGCCGCGGGTGCGCGCAAAGGCCCCGCTCGGCAGAGGGAAGGGGAGGGGAAAGGGCGGGGCGCGCCCCCGGCGAGGTGCGCGGGGCCGCGCGCAAGCGCACAGCGGGGAGGGGGGGGGAGGGAGGAGGCTCCCGTTGCCATGGCGACCGTGCGGCCCGGGGGAGGCATGGCGCCGCGCTGCCCCTCGGGGTGGTTCCCTCACGGGCAGCGTCCTGCCACCCCCGGGGCTGCCCCCGTGAAGGGGTTGTGTCGCCCAACACGTCGCACTCCTCCCTGGGGCCCTTCTGTGTCTGTCATGGCTTCCTCCGTCCCCGCAGGCACCTCGGGAAGCTGTCCTCTGGGGGCAATTCCTGTGGGGGCAACGGAGGAAGGTGGAGGAAGAGGCCGCCGGGCATCTTGTCCCTGCCCGTGGAACGGGATGGGCACTGAGGTCCCTTCCAACCCCAGCCGTTCCATCGTATGATCACGGCCCCACACAGGTCACTTCACGGGTGTCACTTCAAAAGTCACTCCGTTATCCTCGCTGCCGAACGCAAAGCGCAGCACCCCCGGAGCAAGAAGTTCACAAAGCTTGTTGAAAACAGGGTGGGAGAAGGGAGCTGTGGCTAGCTGAAGGCTCAGCAGGGTTTCAGGCTGTTGACTCTGTTCAGGTGGCAGTTTCACCGCGAGCATCCCCAACGCCATCAGGAATTCCTGCCTGATCCTTGTGAATGCGCCTTGAGCGTGTGAAACCTGAAAATATTCTTTGTTGGGGGTGTTGTTACAGCTCACTGTGGCAGGCATTTGCTTTGTCTGCAGGAAAAACAAAAACAATTGGGAAAACAGCCCTTTCAGCTGTGACAGGACAGCGTTATGCCAAGAGTACACGAGTGCATCTCAGCTTCTGTAGACAGTAGCAGTATTTGATGCTCAAATTCTGTATTTGTTGACAAAAGTAATGAAAGAATGATAATTAAAGAAAATGGCTTATGTTTATACCTACTTGCCTGAATTATCTGGGGACAAGTGATCCTTGCCAGACTGTTCTGCAGCTTTCAAGGAGCCCAGAGCGTGCACTCCAGTTCCTTCCACCACTGGCATCCTGGTTGTCCCAGCTCCTTGCAGATTGAAACATTAACTATTTGTAATTGGTTTTGCATTTGCAAAAGTGGCAGCATTTTGCTGGCAACGCTTTCCGTTTCCAAATGGGCAGCCTGACCAGGGCTAGTGGTCGCACGGGAGCCACCTGCTCGCTTGTTCAGACACACACAGAGACATTTCTAGAGAGGCAAGTCCAAATGCATGATTTGGGTGCTCCCACGCCCTCAAGCTTGCTGTATTCTTAATCCTCCTTGACCCCCTCATGGGGTCTCTTACCTGCAGCAGAACATCCTGAGCTTTCCAAACTCATCATGAGGATCAGGGTCTTCAACCAAAACAAACCCAAACATGAGATACTGCTCCTGGCCCGTGGGTAGGGAGACCTTTCTTTCCAGCAAGATGCTAGAGCCATCCTGGTGCTTTCTGTGTTAGCAGACACCACATGGGAGAAGAAAACCCTGCAGGAGCGAAGAAGGGAAGCCAAGGAAGAAATGAGGGAAAATATTTAGGTGACTGTGAAGGAATGATCTGGCCGCATGATGGCAGCAGCTAGCTAGGCAAAGAGCAAGGAGCGCGCGGGGTAATGAGCAGCAGAAATTGCTTGTAACCACCAGCTAGGAGCTATTAGAGCCATTTGTGTATGAAAGGAGCTTTGCTGGGTTGGCAACGCTACCATTCTGCTTGTTTTCTCTCTTGTTAAAGACAGAGCAAGTCTGTGTAGCTGCCACACCTGAGCAAGAAGGATTCAACCAAAGATTCTCCAAGAAGGTTGAATACCCCTGCCCTTTGAGAAGAAAACAATTCTGCAGGTACACTTCTGGCTACTGCACAGTCTTCTACTGACCTGAACTGCCCTCTCTCTCCTGGCAGCCCCACTATGTTTTATGAGACCTGGGGGCCCTTAGCCCGTTCCAAGAGATGCCACCAGCTCCCACTGCAAAAGCAAAGGCTGCGGTCACACAGCTTTGTGTCACATTGGGAACATCCACCACATCTCACAAAGGAAACCTAAACAAGCTCTACATTAGTGTCCCTTTCTGCCCAGCCTAAAGCCCTGATGTGCAAAACAAATTAAATACACACAGTACTCACCAAGCAACAGCTGACGCAGCTTTCTGTAGTCATTGCAAGCACTGAGTCAGATCCAAGCCTTCTGGGCACTTATGGACTCCTACCTCCCTGTGTCTGTTGACATGGGCCCATCACCACTGCTTTGGGCCTTCAGGACAGGCAGAAATTCTCCAGGACCCAGCTTTTCGGAGGGTCTTTTTTTCAAGGAGCTACAGCTCGTTGGCCTGGTACAGCTGGAAGAAATGCACAAGAGGCTAAAATTGTACAGCCAGAGCAGAAGTTAGAGCTGATGGCATAAAAAGCAGGTTGGGAAGTGCAGTCAGGACTTTGGAAGAAGCTTTCTCATGAGGAGGGTTGTGCAGTGCCAGGTCACCTGAAGAGGTGGAGGAATGAATCTCTGTCAATTGAGGCTTTCAAGACTCAGCCAGACAGAGCCCCGAGGATCTAATGCCAACAATTCACCCACTTGGAGCAGGAGGTTAGACTGGAGACCTCCAGAGGCCCCTTCCAACAGCACTTCCATGTTTCCACGCCTTACGGGGTGAAGCCCCCCAGTACTTTCACCTGGAGCAGCACCACCTCGCACAGCCAGAAGGCTACAACATGCTGCTTTCTGTCACCTCCAGAGCCACAGCTGGCCCTCTCCAGCACACTGGCTCTTCCTCTGCCTTAGCCTCAAATTTCAAAACAAATTTTGGCCCCAAAAGTGGAACTTTTCCCATCCAGAACCACTTCCCTTGAACTATCTCCAAAGCACAGTTGGTGGTGCTAGATGACAGCAGCTCGAGCATTCAGACCCAATATATTCTTGCCAGGCTCTCAGTATCTGGCTGGCTTGCTCATTAGTGCTGTTGTCTAATAAGATTTTTTAGTGCTGCTGAGAAACATATGCACTGCAATCAAACCTGAAGCTTAAGATGTTCAGCAAGTATTAGGCTTTATACAGTGATTCGACATCACTGGCTTCTGCCTGATTCTTGTCTTCCCTCCTTTTCCAATAGCAGGTAGGATTCAAGCCCAATGTGAATTATTTTCAGCCCATTTCACTTAGCAGATTTTCTTGGAAACTTCTATCTGGCTTTTGACTGATGTCTTCGAAATTAACCCAAAGTCCTACAAACGTTTTCATTTTTTTCTTCTCTACCCATTTTATGCCAGTCAGACTGCACAAACAGAATGGCTAATTTCTTTAATTGCTAAGGATCTGTCTGGTGCTGGGCTGTCACATGAGGCTGAGCAGCCAGTTCTCACCTCTGCATATCTGAGCAGGATGAAGGATCTCTGCCTCCAATCAGTTCATAAGTGGCACAGAGGTGCCTCAGGGAAACACAGCCCTTCTAACGAAAAAGAAAGAAGTTGCAGTTTGACACAAAAAACATCTAAACAACCTCTTCTGAAGGATCTTTCTTCTTTCGTGTCCTTCCAGCCAGATGCACAGGAAGGCAATACCCTTCAAAATCTAAGGAAAGAAGGAAAGAAGGAAAGAAGGAAAGAAGGAAAGAAGGAAAGAAGGAAAGAAGGAAAGAAGGAAAGAAGGAAAGAAGGAAAGAAGGAAAGAAGGAAAGAAGGAAAGAAGGAAAGAAGGAAAGAAGGAAAGAAGGAAAGAAGGAAAGAAGGAAAGAAGGAAAGAAGGAAAGAAGGAAAGAAGGAAAGAAGGAAAGAAGGAAAGAAGGAAAGAAGGAAAGAAGGAAAGAAGGAAAGAAGGAAAGAAGGAAAGAAGGAAATCAGAGGCCCTGAGGACTGAAAAAAGACCAAATAAATACTTTAGCACCATCCTAAATTAGGGATGCATGCATGCAGGATCACTTTGGAGCACTCAGAAGAGGACTGCTCTGTCAGAAAGCATCACTGCAAGGCAAGATGTAGACAGGCATCCTCTTTCTAGTAGAAGTGGTTTAATACACGAAGCTTCCAGTTGTTTGTTACTACTTCTCAGATGGAAATCACGTCTGCACGTCTGGCTGGGACTGACAGGACAAGGGAGTGCTCCTAGAGAGCCTCAGTACTGACTCGCTCAGCGCAGGTCAAACCACTGCCCAAAGTGGTTGAAATGTGTCAGGCTGATGCGATACCACAGCAGATTAGGATGTACTCACGTGACTGACCCCAGCAGCAATAAACCGTTAAGAGCGATAACATCTTAAATAATTCTGTCTGCTTACAAAGCGTTTGTGCTGTTGCAATGCCTCAGCAAACACACAAACTGGAGTTTCACACCACCTCATGCCTTAACCAGATATTCCAGTGACAGGCTGGAGAGTTCATAATTTCCCTCCCTGCTTTTAGTTTCCCGTGCTGCCATCCTCAGCACCATTCCCCCAAGAGCACTAAATGCCAAGGCAGCGTGTTGCAGGAGAGTTACGTGAGGAGGAAAGCACTGAAATAAGAACACCATCAATTTGGCTGCCAGCCTTGCTGCAAAAGGAGCTGAATCTTGCCAGGGCAGAGCCAAATTCCTCCTGAACTGAAGAAGAAAAAGTTCGTTGTTTCCTCCAAGTGCTGTGAGAAGCACCACAGAGGTCAAACACCTAGGACAAAGAGCCAGTCTGCAGGCACAGACTCACCTTCTCTGCTGGCTGGCAAAGCCCATGAGCTCTGGGGACTGGTGCTGGAAGCAGCTGCTGCCCGTGTTCAGTGAGCTACCCTATCTGCAGAGCAAAGTCCTCCCAGTCCTCCTTGGCAAAGTTTGCAGGACAAAGACACAGATGTGCAGGTAGAGCCACGTGGCTGTCCCACCTTTCCGTTTAACCCAGCAGTGCTCAAATTGCAAAGGGCCTTGGCATTCTGTCAGGAGACATGGAAAGCACCACGGATCCTGTCTTGAAAGACTTCACTCCTTTCCCATGTAAACACGCGCATGTTCTCCCACACCCGTAGAGAGCTACTGGTGATCAAGACAGTTTTCCCCTCCTGGCCAGCCCTGCAGATCACTTCTGGGAGGCTAAAGGTCGCTCCTTGCCCTGCTCTACCCTTGATTTCAAACACAGCAGGAAATTCAGAAGACGGCTCTTTTTAAAAAATGGTAATCGCAGGGCTGATTCATCGTCTGTGCAAGGCACTTGGCAAAGCCACAGAATGACTGGAAAAAACAGCGTGGAGATGCCAGCTGCCTTCCCTGCCAAGATACACCTGGGTTACCCCCCCAGGAGTCATTTTATGTAAGAGCTACCCAATGCAACGCCCTTGGAGAGCACAGGAGAATCCGAACCAGGGGATGACTAACTCTTCTGGGAAAAGACAGCTCTTCTTATCTTGGAAACTAAAACAAGAAACTGCCATAAAACAGATATAGGGAGAGTTGTCAGACATGGCTCACACATAATGTTTTCACTGTCTCTTTTTGTAAAAAGAGAGCTATACCCTGCTCCAAGCTGTAGGTCTGGATCAACTGAGCCTTTATGATTATATAAGCAAGCAAACAAAAACATTTGTGTTTTGTTTATGATTTCCAGTGGCTCACTGCCAAGCACCTTGCCACAAATGCCGTCAGGAAAGCAGGGACTGAAGCCATCACACTCTAGTAAATCACATCTGCTTAGAAGTGACAAGATTTTAAGGAGCAGGGGGAGGCAAGAGGCCTATGTGGTTTGGGGGAATATTCAGTGCACACTTTGATGCTTCCCTCTTCAGCCATAAGGGAGGGAATACTTGTTCTCAGGGACTGTAAAACACCAGGAGACGTTCCCATAATTGTTGGCACTGGACGCTGAGGCCCTGCATGCAGCAGCACTATCACATATGGGAGAATGAAGGGCAAAACTTCCAGTGCTGCTTTCAGCAGCCAGCGAGGTGTGAAGAAAGGATTTATTGGTCTCTGTTCAGCCCTTCCAGGAAGCCAGATTTTCTTTGTGGTTTGGGAAGACCAGACTGGGAAATATAAGAGGAGCAGAAAACACTGGGCCACTGAGAAACCATGGAGACCATCCTCACTTACCTGAAAGCTCATACTTGGCCTCTTTTCCTTGTCCTGGCAGTTAAAAAACTTCACCCATGACCCCATCCTGTTCACTCTCAAAGCCTGTGCTGCTCTCACCATCTTTTCCATGTAGCCCAGTTTCCCCCAACAATGAGATGGATCGTGCACAGCACAGGTTTTTGTTTTTTTTAAGGTTCAGTGCTTCGCCCCAACTCTTTATTTCTCAGCTTGAAATGAAGAGTTTAATGCTTTCTAGAGCTTCTGCTAATTTCCTTCTTCTAATTTCTGCTAACTTCCTTCCTCCTTTTGGCCCCTGTTTGTGAAACCTCCTTGGGGGTGTTCACAGGACACAGCGAGTGGCTTTATAACAGAGAAGGAAGACAGGTGGCCAAGGTGCTCTCACCGAGCTAACAAGAGGAGCCACAAAGGCCGACTCCACGGGGTTATCAGCCTACGCCGCTGGGCGGTACTGGGCTTGCCACTCCTTTGAACAAGGGTGAAGGGCAAATTTCTCACCTCCTCCTTCCTATCTGCCCACTGCCGAGCAGAAGCAGCTCCCTCCCAAGGCAGGAGGGAGTCCCACACGGAAGTCGAGCCACCGCTCCCATTCACATGAGACCTCAGGCGGAGGTGCTGGGGAAGCCGACCACCTCCTGCCAAAAAACCCCAGGAGCCTCTCAGCCTGCTCCACCTGCAGCCTCCGCCACACCACCTGCCTGACAGACAGCTCCCAAGGGACGTGCCAGGAGGAGCCAAAGGGGGGGGAAGAGAAAGACTCTTCACTTCACCATGCAGGTAGGAAATAGAAACTGCTCAGCTATTTCCAAGAGGTGGGTTTTTTTTCCAGCATCTCAGAACCGTCTGTAGCTTGGAAATTCCTACGCTGTAAGCGCTAATCTCTGCCACTCACATGCTTTCAGCCCCTAGGGTACTCAAAAAGTACCATAAAACCTCAGTTCCTCTTTCCAGTGAGCAATCTCATCTTATCATGACCACGTAAAGGGGAAAGCAGTGCGCTGTGCTTGCTCTGCAGTTTCCCCACAGTACCCGCAGCATGGGAGCGAGGCAGAGCTGAGCTCCACACACCACCCCAAAGATGCAGGGGGGTCAGGCCAGTGGGGTCACGCATGGCCCCACACCTTGATGCCACAGTTCAGAGTTTTCAGAGAGCAGATCACAGAAGCGTGGTTTGGTTTTAAGAAGGCTGAGACCAGATCTTTAGTTTCTACGTGCCCAGGAAAAGGCACTGCTTATTCCAGCGGAGGTGACAGCTCCCCATATTAGAGGGGTGCCTGAAATAATGCCAGAGGAGAAGGGGAGCTGCAAAGGTTTGTTTCTTTAGCTTGAAAGAAAAGACAAAGTTTCTTTTATTCAAAAGGCAAACTCTCTATGACTGGGACAGCTAGAAAAAGCACAGGTATACCGTCTGCCTGTTCAATTAGATTGTCACATTTCTTAGGAAACTATGAGATAGGGTGGAAGTGCTCCAGGGGAAGGGAGGAGAGCACAGGAAGCACTTGTAGGAATCATCCCCAAGACAAGATAGCAGTTCGGTCATCTTTGTGTAGGTGATAGGAACCACCCAAACTTTCACCAGCCTACAGCTGGAAAGGAAAACAAGGATGCCGGATCCTGCCCAGGTGGTTCGCCTCGGTTACTCACATAGGTGACTACACTTCCAGCCCAAGGGTACCCCAAAAGGATCCGGTAACCTCCTTGCACGGGGAGCAGGACACCTGGCTGCCTACAAGGAGCCAAGGACCCACTGATACAGCTGGAGAGAAAACTGGCACACTTCAGGGCACGCAAACCCTCCTTGACAGTGCAAATACTGCTCTTTGTGCAGGTTGCTTCTCCCACAGGTTGGCACAGCGTGCGTCCAACCCTGCTCCAAGCACAGCGCAGGAAAAGGGCTAAATGGGAACCGTCCTTCTTGATAGCAAGGAGTAGAGTCCATGGTTTATACAACCGCTTCGGAGCTGAGGCAGCCTTGCCCACACACGAGGCTGACCTGGCTGCCTCGTGCTTCCAGAGCAAAGCAGCTGTCATCAGATTAGTGCTGCCAGTCCCCAGGGCCAGAGAAATAGGTGTGGGAGTCCTAATGATCCAAAGTCCCTGCCTTCTGCAGCTGTCCCTTCACACGAGACACATCTGGCCTCAAAAGCAGGCAGGGCTCCTGCACAACAGCCCCAGCAGAGGAAGCTTAGCCCAGCCTTTGCCTCACGTTCAGCCCGGCTTGCATGGATGTCAGCAGCCGCCGAGAATTAAGCCTGCTGAAACACCACCCTTCTGTCATCCCAGGTCTGCAACCCCCCCTCTGCAGCTGAATGCAATTTTGCCTGTTACCGCTCCAGAGGTGGGCACTGGGAATTATCTGCACTGATCTGCAAATAATTTGCAAATCCTTCCCCCCTCCCTGTTTTTCAGTCCTACACAGAGGCACTCACAGTGCCTGCAGAGGGGGGACCAGGTGGTAAATCCTATTGCTATGGGAACACAGAGACAAGCCTGCCGAGCTGCTGCAGACCCTGCTTCCACAACCTCCTTATTGCCTAGACAGCTGTACGCAGGTGGCCTGAGAAGCATCCCCACTGATTCTGGGGAAAATTAAAAAGTAACAGGTTCCTCTTGGGATTAAAATCAGCGCTTGCTGTTTCAGGAACAAGCAGAAGCAAGGGCAGGATCTGGCAGCGTTAGGTCCAGGAGACTGACCACGTTATGACTGGGAGTGCTGGCAGAGGGAGGATGCTCTGCTGAAGCTCTGCAGGGACAGAGCAGGACTCGGGGGCTGGTGGCACCACGGGGTCTGCAGGTGAAGCTCCCGATACTCCACAGCCCCTTGGCCTGGCCTCAAGGACTGAGTCCCATGACTGGATGCTGCCCGTGCACAAACCCACCTCGGTAATCCCTTCAGCAAGCTTTTCTCTGGGGTAGGTAGCGCTGGTCAGGATGCTTTGCCTCCCAGTAGGGGACCGTGCGTGCAGATGACATGCCTGGGAGCCACCTGGAAACAGAAGCTGCAACGCTAGCAGATCCGTTCACCTTCTCCTGAGCTCTGCTGGGGCTGACACCAGCTGGACAGCAGCGTAGGGGTGCGTCTGGGAACACCTAGGGTACAAAAGGGTACCCTCAGCGCTCCAGGGATCACTGCTAGAGCCGAAAGGCTGGCAGCCTTTGCAGGATGAGGTTGGTGCACGCACAGGCTGGGAGAAACCAGCCAGGCAGGAATGAGACAACGCAACCTGCAGAGAGGTGGTGCCAGCCCAGATCTGTGCCAGCATCAGGAGCTGGGGCAGAGCCCTGACGGGACTCCTGCTCCCTCCCCGTGCCCAGAGAGGGGCTCTCAGACAGGGACAGGTAGAGCCACTGCACCAACTCGGTTATACCCACCTGGGGAGACCAACCGGAGTGAAAACTCACTTCTCCCACCCCAAAGCCTCCTCAGGGCTTGGATGGAGCAGATGATAGCACCACAAATGCCCTTTGTGTCATGGCTTTAACTGAGGAACCTTTCAGCAGTGGGAAGCACTGGTTCTTACTGTAACAGTGCCTTTTTTGGGGGGGATCCATCTTTCCAAGCCTTCTTGCTTTGCCTTTCTCAGTCTCCCCAATGCTCTTCTGCTCTGGGTGAAGCCAGGGCCGTGGCTCCACATTAGAAAGTATTTGGCAGAGCATTTCAGCCCTTGCCTCATCTCAGTCTCGCTGGCTCCCATGGCCTCATTCTTCAGTGGAAGCTTGGGATCCAGATCTTACATCAGGACTTGGTTGCACCACCACCGCTCCGCTCCTGAGATTACAGCTGGATGAACTCGTCTGTCTGGCCGCTGTTTGGGGACACAAAGCCTTCGGTGGCAATCCTGACTGATGATATCCCCTTCCCCAGCAGCAGATTCTTACTTCTGTGCTGCATCACCGTGCCCTTAGAAACAGCAGCGTAACGGTTTGTGGGGCTGCACCATGAATCACGCCAAAGAACTGCAAAAAAAATACATAATTTTTAAAAGTGCCACTTTTAAGACAAGATCCATTCCCTTCCCTTGTACAGCATGGCCTTCAGAACAGGTCTTTATTAAACTCATTGCGCTCGCTGGGATCTGAAGCCCAGCACGTTCTCTCCGACCCACTGAAGGGCTGGTTGGACTAATCCTCTCTTGCCTAAGAGCAACTACAGCTGCGGGACCGGGATGAGATCACGCTGGGGAGGCCAGGCACAGAGGACGGGGACAAAGTGCTTTGAAGCTGACATGCCCTTGTACCGGCACCCACCACCAGGTCCAGGCCACCCAAGGGTGCTCTCTGCTGCATCCCTCAGAGGAGGGGCACCCTAGGCTGGGCAGAGGGCACCTGCTGCCACAACATCATCTTACTTGCTTCGTGCAGCCCCAAAACCACACCGCTTGGGTGTCTGAGCATAATTAGGCTCAGACTAACTTGGGTGCCTGAGCATAACTGTACGTTCGCTCCTGCACAGCCTCTCTTTGGAGCTGGCAGTGTACAGGAGGCGAGCAGGAAGAAACCAAGTGTCAGCTGCCCCTGGGCCACAGACTGAGCCATTTGTGGTGCTTTCCAAGGAATTATTTTCCACGCTGTCTGCTGCGCAAGCCTCCCATTGCCTGCACCCCACTCTCTGTTCCAGGGACTTCAAAACTGCTGTCCCCATCCTGGCCAAAAAGCTAAGAGCTCCCTACCTGAAAGGGAATAGTAAAAAGCAGCAAAGGCAGATGAGAGTCTTGTAAAAACCATTGATGCATGGAGAGGGAGTGAGTTAAGCATCCACACTCTTCTGGTGCAGATGTCAGGGCACCGTGTGAAACAAGGAGGAGTGAAGTCCAGAACTGAGGGAGGTTTTGTTCTGCTGGCTGGCTCTCTCGGGGCCCCAGGACTCTGTAGATGTTAGGCATTACAAGAGAGCAAAACGAGGCTGCCCTTGCTCATGGAGCAGCAATCCCTTAAGGATCCCCAAACACAAAGACATTTTTTGACTCTGGAAGAGCCTGAGCTGGAGACCAAGAGTGCATGGGAGGAGGTTTTGGACATGCCTGCTCTAACCCCCCTCCCCAGGTACCCCCTTCATGGCCACTGGGAGAGGAAAACTGGGCTGGGTAGGCCTTGATCTTACATTGTAATGCATTTTTACCTACATGTACTGCAAGCTGCCATGCCAATGGTACACCCTAGAGCATCCAAACACCAGGAGTTTCATCTGCCATCAATCTCCTCACAGTCTGTCCCTGTGCCACAAACACACACCGAGGCTGGGCCTGGAGGGATGAGGGAGCTGCTGCAGGCAGCAACCCCAGGCTGGCACAGTCAGCAAGGGCTTTGTGCTTCTGCAGCCTGAAACGTTTGCAATCCTCACTCATTCATCTCCTGAAAACAGCCACGGCACCCCAGGAGATGCAGAGCGCAGTCAGATGCAGCACCCTGCAGGGAGGCACGAACATGAGACTAGCAGAACTGAGCGCAGGGAGCCTGGCTGATCCCAGCAGCTGCACCTCGCAGGAAGACCCTTCTGTCATCCTGGGCAACCTGCTGTCCCACCTGCCTTTATTTTGGACTCATTTGGTCCCTATTCTTCAGTTAAACCACAAGTTGAACAGGCAACACCAAGATGCACTCTGCTTAACCCCAGCAGGTTATTTATCTCTGCTGATGGGTAGGAACCACTCTTTGCTATGCTCCTCCAGGCCAACTACACACCTCCACCAGCCCATCTGGGGCATGCCCAAGATTCTCCAGCCCATACTCTCTTTCAGGATGCCTTTCATCTGCTATTACCAAACGTCCCTAGCTTGGACAGCCTGACAGAGCCTGTGCAGACCACATACAGTGCTGGGTTGGCAGCCAACACTGCAAATCCTTTGCCTGCACTATTAAAGATGGGTTTCTCCATACCACGAGTGCTGCTTACCTGCTCTCACCGGCTGGAGCAGGGCAGCTTGACCCCATTACTTCCAAGAGCATGGGCAAAACCTGACCCAGGGCATTGCAAAGCCATCCAGGTGTTTGCAGAGAGAGGTTTGCTCTGTGTTCAAACGCAGGATCTGCCAGAGACCCCACTGAAGCCTTTGCTGGTTTTCTCTTCCACAGGATGAAATTCTGTTGACTCCCTGGAGAAATTTTCCCTTTGAAGACTCAGATCCATTTGCCTCTGCGGTAAGCTTGGCTCCCTCTACACTCACAGTGAGTTCAGAGCTCAAAAATGAGGATTTGAGGGGATTTTGGGGGGATTTGGATTTTGCTCAACGCCAGTCCCCAGGGCCCCTCTACAGAGCATGAGAAAGGTCCAAACCTCCGAGGCACTGGAGCCAAATGGGAGAGTTTGCCATCCCCATTAATTCCCTCGTATTTTCTGTGGGCAGGATGAAGAGAAGTGGGATTTCGTCCTCGTGAGTGACATTCACGAAGTGGGCAGCGTGAAGGAGATCAAGAGGAAGAAGTTCCTGGATGAGCTGAGCAAGAAGGGGTTCACCATCAAGGTAAGGGGCAGCAGATATGGGTATCTGCTACGTAATGAAACGTCTATAAACAACTGGCTTCGAAGGGAAGGTTAAAGAAAGATAATTAAAGCTCAAAAAAAAAGTCTATCCCTGTACTAATATGTGTGTATATATAAACAAACAAAATACTCATTAGTGACATAAGAATTTAGGTAAGTTTTTTGACCTTTATATCTCTATGTGAAAACTAAGTTTCAAACTGGAATTCACACTCTCAAAATCTCTATAATTACTTAGCACAACTATCACATGCTCTTTAGATCACCTATATCTTTCACGCTACACTAAAGCATTTCCAAACCAACAGTTCATTTTAATCACCCCAATTATCAGTTTATCTGTTTTCAGCAGATCATATTTTTAAAAAGAGTAAGGTGAGACAGAGGTTATTTCTCTTTCAAGAACAAAAGGCTGGGGATATCTTGTGGTACCCAGGATCCCAGCCTAGTTCAGGCCTCAGGAAGAGACTCAAGCCCTCAAGCCAATCACCCCACCATGTGTAAAACACACGGCACACTCACCCAGGGGAGACTCCAACCCCAGGACTCACACAGCCCCTGGATCTTGCAGCTCTGCCTTTTTCCCTGCCTGCATTGCTCTAACAGCCTCTCTCTTCTACCCACTAGAAAATTGAGGACAAGAAGCTATTTTATGGGGTCCGTGCCCCAAAACATATCTTCCGGAAATACCAGTGGCTCCTGAGGAACCCTCAGGACAGCCAGCTGCAAGACTCTGATGCCCGTCATGACATACCAGTGACAACCAGGTGGGTCCTGAGCTGGGCTGCTGGCTTCCAGCACCTTGCAGCCCCTTACCACCACACCAGCATCCATTTTTCATCTCAGCTCACAACTGTGCCAGGGTTTTCATTCTCCACAGAAAGCAAATTACCACCATTGGTGCAAAGCAGCCAGCGCCTCACTGTCCACAACCAGATCCCTGTTTCTTCCCCACTTCCTTCCCTGGGGTTTTGTGCACACCTCCCTTCCCTTCCCTGCTCTCCGGGGCAACAGCACCAGTCTGTATCCTCAGGCTAGCCTGTAATCCCAGTTTCTCCTTGCTCAGGATACGGATCGTGAACTTCATCTTGCAGAACACGGTCACGCCTGACCTCGGTAAGGGAGCGGGGCCAGTGGGCCCTTACACCCCCCTTATCCCTGGGGTGATGCACAGCCAGGACCAGCAGCATAGCTCCTGCCCTCTGCCAGGCACAGGCACCCCAGCTGTCTCAGCACCCTTGGGTGGGGATGTGACAAAAAAGAGGTGCGGCTCTGGGAGGTCAATTTGCTGCCATATCCAGAGGCTGGGAGATTTGGACTGCAGAAACCATCAACAGCCCTCTACTCCCTTTCCCCAAATCCACTGCCACCTTTCTGTGTCCCCAAAAAGGCTCGTCCCTCTCTGGCACCCTGGGATCAGCAGGAGAGGTAGCAAATGTGCTGACTCTCCAGCTGTCTTTAAGGACCTGCCTACCTGGCTCGCTCCCAACACCAGCCCCAACACAGCCTGCGGCATCCCAGCTGAGCAGCACAACCACAGGGATTAGCACTGATCCCTTCTGGACAGCTCAGCCTCTCCCAGGCATTTTTTTTTCCTGTCCCCCGCCCTTAAGGCTTCAGAAAAGGTTTTGGGTGATGCTGCCTGGCAGGAAGCACACGGGGAGAAAGCAAAGCTTTGTGTCACTAATCCTTCCCGTTCCACTCTGCTACCAGAGAAGCTGCATGACCTGAAGAAGAAGAACGTCTTTGAGGCAATGTTTCCACTGCACGAGGTGAGGCCAAGTACGCAGATGCCTGGGAGGAAAAGCCACAAGAGGTGGAGGAGCCAAACCGGGTGGGAGAGAGCTTTGGGTAACGGGCTGTATCGGGACACTCCTGCATGTAGGGCACAACCAGGCTCCAGATGGGAGCTGGGCTGGGGATTAAGGTTGCCCTGATGTTCCTGGGTCCAACCAATTTCTCTGCTCTCCAGAAAGAAGAGGTAAGAGAATTCCTAAAGGAGAAGTGGGCTCGCTGGAGAGATATATTTTGCCAACAGCCGATTGAGAAGATCAGGTAACGTAGGCAGAAGAGGCACAGGGGATCCATCTAGCCAAGAGGCCCCACCTGAAACCCTTTCCCAAGCTCTTGTGTTGTTTTTTTGTTTGTTTTTTAAATCATTAGTTTGTACCTGGCTCTTCTCACATGTATCGGGCCTTTTCTGCAGCTTGTGAAGTTCTTAGCCTAAAGGGTATCCCATGGCACCAAGCTCCGTCTGCTAATTTTGCAGCATGAAAAAACCCCCGCATCTGAGCAGTTTTTAATTAGCCTCTTTCATTTTCCACCACCCTCTCCCATGTACGAGATGAGAACAGAGCATCAGTGAACACCTCCAGCCTGAGGCCGAACTTGGGACATTAAAGGCAACAAGAGGCTCCTATAGCCACATTAAAACTCAGGGAAGAGCACGGCTATTTTAAAAAAGGGAAGAAAATTAAGTCTCCGTGGCCAGGAGAAGGAAGGCAAAAATAACATGCTGCTTCATAAGGTTTTCAGTGTGGGAGGGAGATGAAATGCTAAAATTGCATTCTCTTTCCTTAAACGTGTCTTACAGTTTACAAGTCTAGCAGGGGTACCAGGGAGCCTCGATCCCTTCACGGTGCTCAAAGTCAGACAAAACACCATTTCTAAGGTCAATGCATCCTGACCTGTTGTTATCACAAAAGGATTAAGGGGCCAAGTATGAAATCATTTTCTTAACACAGGCCAGGGAGCACATCACCACCTCTGAGTGCTGGCAGGGAGTGAACCCCTCTGGAATATCGGAGGGGAGGCAGGTCCCTCAGTCAGTAGTTACCAGCATTTCTTACCCATGCCTCCAACCCTCTTACCCAGACAAGAAAAAATGAGATGCTGCTGTCAGAAGAATGAGATGTGAAAGTATTGCAGGGAGGTAGATGAGCTCGGGAGGGGATATTGCTCTGGCTGGAGAAACGCTGCACCTTGCGGCCCTCTCATCTTTTTGAAGCCTTTCTGTTCTGTAGACACTGATTGCAACTTGGTCTCTCGATCACTCCCACTGCTTTTACCTAGAATACAATTCATCTGATCATGTCTACCCTTAAGTCAGCCCCTCTGGGATCGCCTCATGGGAGGGCAGAAGCAGCATTTGTGGGACCATGCCCACAGAGTCATTACAGAGGTGGGCATCATGCAACAGTGGCCCTCTCTGTGGCATATTAACCAAGACAGGGGGGAATGAGGAACAAAATCTCACTCCTTAGTTTGCTTCAGTCACCAGGCTGACTGAGAAAAGGAGAAACCACCTCATTGCCTTCTCCAAGCCCTGCAGGACAGCATGCCCAGCACCACACGGCCCCCAGGAGAGCTCTGCATTTCTCTCCATCCCACATTCACCTCTCAGATGGAGCCGTGCTCTGAGCAGGTCTTTGCTGCGCAGCCCTACAGCAATGTCCACAGTGCTCTTTGCTGCATCCTCAATTAGAGCCCACACACAGGGAGTCACAGGATCTCCCTTTGCTGACGAAATCCCCTGGGAACTGCTGCCCACTCCTGCTTCTTCCAGGTTACTTGGGCTGACTCTCCCATCCCAGTCCCAATCAAATCCCCAGATATGCAACACTGCCCCTCCTGGACATGGCTATCCCTTTGTGGGTGGAAGAGCATTTCCTAGTGACCCCAAGCAGCATTGTCTCCTCACTGGCTCCAGAGCACATCTCACCTTTCCTTCCAGGTGCTATTTTGGTGAGAAGGTGGCCCTGTACTTTGCCTGGCTTGGCTGGTACACCTACCTGCTGGGATTCGCTGCGATGATCGGCCTGGTGGTCTTCGTGGCTGGGATTACTGTTTTCAACTCCAGCCAGGTGAGGTAAGGCAGCTGAGAACACCAAATGCACATCCCCTTCACAACCCTTTGCTGTGCATATTGCTTTGACCACTGTCACTCCCCTTTGCTTCTCTCTACTCCTTTCTCTCCAGCAAGGAGATCTGCAAAGCCAATAACACCATCATGTGCCCACTCTGCGACCAGAAGTGCCCGTTCTGGTTGCTCTCCGACACCTGCACCTATGCCAGGGTAAGTAGCTCACTTTCCAAGACAGGCTCAAGGTGAAGGATGGGGAAACTCCCAGCTTATGCTGTGCCCATGCCACCAAAAATAAAAGCCCCCCCTGCAAGTTGGCTACAACATGCAGGAGACCTCCACTGATAAGGAGGAAGAGCTTTAGCCAGATCACCATCTCCATCACCACCAAAAAAAAAAAGGAAAAGACCAAGGAAAAAGCATTTGCCACGATCTAACAAATCCCTGCTGTCTATCCCCTTCCTGCATTTTGCCCTCCTGCACCATCTTTACCTGTCTCTTGGGAGGTCAGGGTGGCAAGAGGACTACCGAGTGCAGAGGCTTCTCCCCAGCCCTGAGGTGCTTCTTGGTGCCCCCATCACATTCTTCCTTGATCTTCTCCAGGTCACTCACATGATTGACAACGAGGGGACAGTTTTATTTGCCATGTTCATGGCCATCTGGGGTAGGTGTCAATGTCTCAGCACCACACACACGGAGCTTGCAAGGAGGAGCAGCCCGCTATAGCTTAGGGGGAGAGGAAGTGAAAGAAAATGGGACACCAACACAGCTCCAGCATTCAGGGGCTTTTTAGTCCCTAGCTCCTCTACTTCCAGAGCCATCAGTTCCCCCTCCAGACAGCACAAGGGATAAAATCATCCCCAAAATTCCCTTCTACTTCTCAAACACTCCTCAGCTGTCCTGCCTGAGAGCTTGTACTCCTTCATCCACCACAGCCTCCACCCAACTCTGGTCCTTTTCTAGCAGCTGCCTGTAAGTGGTCACAGCTGCAGGAAGGAGGGACCACCACATCCCTCATTAATCCTTCTCAGGTTGCCATAAAATCTTATAGCTTCTGTGGAAGACCACTGGGCTCTGAGTCGATGTGATCCCATCACCATATTAGCTACACATTTAGTCTGGTTTCACCACAGCCCTTTCAGTTACAAACACCACCATGGCTGTAACCAGCCAGCAGCTGGGCTGGGTGTTTCACTGCTGAGCAGGTTGCAGACATGGTATTGCATGTCCCTATGGGTCAGCTTCCACAGAACAATCTTAGGAAGGTGAATTAACAGAGCGGGTGGCTGTAAATGGATTTGCAGAGGTATAGCTGTGCTGAGGTGCAACATGGGATGCCTACTCTGTTTTAAAGCATATTTTTCATCAGTCCAGAATAATGTGTTTGTCTGGACCCATGTAACCATGCCCACCACAGCAGACTAACCCTGATGTTTACTCTGGTTTAGATCAAATCCCTTACAGTCCCTAGAGCTGGCCTGACTCCCAGTAAAAACTCACCCCCATACCTCCACCCTCTTCTTCACTGCTGCTCATCCCGGGTCCTTTCTGGTCGCTGAGGTGCAGAGGTGGCTGCTTGTCCTTCATGGGCCAAGAGCAGTCCAAGCAGCTTTGCCATCAGGTTGGATGGTAACACAACTGTCCAGCCTGTGCTGTGGAATGGAGGGGTGACTTCTGCAGGGCCATCCTTGAGGGTCACCGTGCTCCCACCTTCCCCCCACAGCCACCGTGTTCCTGGAGCTGTGGAAGAGGCAGAGAGCCACCGTGGTCACCAACTGGGACCTGTACAGGTGGGATGAGGATGAGGTAAGGATGTCATCTTTCCTGCTTGGTGCTTTCCTTTTCAGAGCAGGAAATAGCTGGGCTTGCAGAAGAGACGTGGCAGAGGTACCTCCCTGTGGATCTGGACATGTAATAGAGGCACTTAAGCAAGGGGCAAAGCCAACACCTGGCTCCTTTGACAGTCCCAGAAGAGGCAGACCCCTCCAGAGAGCTGAGCAGATGCTGGTCTCCACTCTGCATTGCTAGCCCCCTCTTCACCTGCAGGAGTGCTTGAACTCAGTCAGGACTGGCCATGCTGTTGTAGGTTGGGTTGGGTGCTCAGTCCTGTCCTCTGGTTCTGCTCATCCCACACCTCCGTTTATACAACCACCCTGGGCTTTCCACCACCTGGGAATGGCTCTGTTGGATCCTCCATTTTCCATATATATACGTGCATGTGTGTGTGTATTTGTTTTATTTATATATATACATATATATATATATTTTAGGAGGAGCTGGCTTTGGAGCTGATCAATAATTTGCAGCACGAACCTCGGCGGTACCAGCACTCCTACTTGCGCAGCACCATCGTACTCATCTTGGTTCTGGTCATGGTATGTGCCACGATGAACATAGGGTAGAAGAGGCAAACCCTTGACACTCTCATTTCTCCCCGTGGGTGTGACGGGCCTAAGGAAAGTCTAGATGAGGAGAGGTGGAAATGTCCATGTTATGAACCTCTAATCCTCCACTTAAGAGGACTGGCTTGCTTTTGAGGCCAGTTCCACGCGGCGAAGAGAGCCAGTGTCTGAAGGCCTGGTGGTCCTCAGCTGGAATGGCTTCTCCTCACCCCACTGCCCTCCTCCGCAGATTGCTGTGCTGATCGGCATTGCCCACGCGCTCGTCATTTATCGGGTGGTCGTGACGGCTCTCTTCACCCAGAGCGACTCTGAATTCTTCCGCGAGCAGGCCAACACAGTGGCCGTGATGACAGGGGCTGTGCTGCACTACCTCACCATCGTCATCATGACCAAGGTGCAGAGTGTGGCACGGGGTGGGTGGTGGTGGGGCTTGCCCTTTTTTTCCCCATCATCAACGCTCCCCTCTTGTTTTACACCTCTCTCCTGCAGGTCAACAGGCGTGTGGCCCTCTTTCTCTGTGACCTGGGTAAGGGAAACTGGGGGCTGCCCCCTGCCTGCACCTGCACCCCACAGCGGTACCCCCACCCCATGGTCCCCAAACGCAGCCAGGCTCATGGCCCCTTCCCTTCCTCCACCACTGCGAAGCATCTCCCAGGCAGCTCTCGCCATGCAGGTCCCCAAGGAAGACCAGCAGCCCGTCGGTGGCCCCCATGCTGCCAGCTGGCTGTCCCCAGCCACGTTATGCTTTGGAGGGACAGTGGGGCTGAGAGCTGGGATGAGCAGGAAGCCATAACAACCGTAGAAGAGCTTATAACATGGTTTTCCACCCAACCAGAGGCCCCCTTCTGCCCCAGCTTGTGGCTCTGAGGGATCTTTCTTCTAACCTGGGCTTACCACCCTCAGAGGGCTCAGGTGAAGGGGCAGGGAGAGCTCCACAGGGTGCAGAGACCCCTTTACAACCTCCAAGGCTACCATGGGATCCAGGGGGAGCGGGGCAAGGTCCCAGCACTGTGTGACCAAAGCCCTGTTTCTGTCTACAGAGAAACCACGGACCTTCTCCCAGCGTGAGAACAACTTCACCATAAAGATCTTCATCTTCCAGTTCTTCACAAACTTCTCCTCGCTCATCTACATCGCTTTCTTCCTGGGGCGGTGAGTGGTGGCCGGAGGCCCAGGAGGAGCCCAGCCCATCAACCCTCCTCACCAGAGCACAGCGCCCAGGGCAGCTGGCAGACGGGAGAGGGCCACAAACCACCTGGGACCTCAGCAGGGCTTTTCCCTGAGGGTGCGGTGGGTGGGGGGAGCCCCTTGCCTCTCTGCTGATGCCTGGAGGTTGGTGCTCTCCATCCTGCCGCTGGATGTTCATCCAAAGAGGGGTCAACGGTGGGGCTCAACAGACGTCACTCTTCTTGTTTCTCTGCTCAGGATCAACGGCCATCCAGGGAACTACGTGCGCATCGCTGGCAAGTGGAGGCTGGAGGAGGTGAGGGACTTGCCGTGAAACCCTCTGACCCCGCACCACAATTCCTACACTGCATTTCCCCGCTACCCAGCAAGGCTCTGCTGAGCCTCAGCTTGGCCAAGTAGCCCCTCAGGGCAGGTCACACTGCTTGCGGTGCACAACTCTTCTCCTCTTATCCCTCTGCAGTGCCACCCCAGCGGCTGCATCACCGACCTCTTCATCCAGATGGCCATCATCATGATGCTCAAGCAGACCATCAGCAATGTGATGGAGTACCTCATCCCGTAAGCTTTCCTCCAGCCTGCAGAGCACTTCCCAGTGTTCCTGTATATGCAGGACAGCTTCCCAGCTCTTACAGAGAATAACCCTGGCCTTTGGGCCAAGATTTCCTCCTTTTCCCCATATCAGGCCTCCAGGGCTGTCACTGCCAGCAGTTCAGCCCCGCTGTCATCTGCAGGCAGCGGTACAAATTGCTTCCTCCCCTTGCAGCTGGATAGGCCACAAAATACGCACTAGGCAGAAGCGCCCCAAGAAGAGAAACATGGTGTTGGGGGAGGAGGAAGAGCCTGAGGACCCCTGCAAAAAGCAGTGGCTGAGCAACTATCAACTCAACGAGGTCAACATCTTCAGCTTGTTTGATGAGTTCTTGGAGATGGGTACGTAGGGAAGGGGAGGGTGAGCAAGGAGGGGTGCTGTGTGCAGTGCCATATGTCCTCCTCGGGTGGGGAGACCCTGACGTTGGGGAGCCCTTGTATAGGCAAGGGAGAGCTCTGAGACCCAGTTCCATGCCCAGCCCCACTCCAAGAGCCCTGGCACACCAAGATCATTCGCAAAGTCAGGGAGGACAGGCAACTGTGTTGGCCTTGGGTCCCTGCCTAGCATCTTCCTCTCCTCCTAGGAGCATCAAGGTGATGGCTGTAACCCTTAGGTGCTCCCTCTGCTTGGCTGGCTCAACCAGTGCCCAGTGGGGCCCCCATGGAGCTCCCTCTCCGATAGCTCTGGGAGAGGTGGGTGTCCCCTTTGGGGTGGGGGGTCTCCAAGACAGGTCTATCTCCCCCTTTCAGTCCTGCGAGGCCCCTCTGACACAAGCCATAAAGCAGGACAAGCCCACACTGCAGCTGGGTCCCTGTGGGATGACCCCTCCAAGGCGGCTCCGTGCCATCACCCAGCATTTCCCCCTTCTGCAGTGATCCAGTACAGCTTCACCACCATTTTTGTGGCTGCCTTTCCCCTCGCCCCACTGCTGGCTTTCTGCAACAACCTCTTCGAGATCCGTCTGGATGCCATCAAGATGATGCGGCTGCGCCGGCGCATGGTGCCCAGGAAGGCCAATGACATCGGTGAGATGGGGCCCTCTGTAGCTGCTGCTTGGGAAAACAGTGCAGGTGGTGAGCCCCTTCTAAGGTGGGGAGGTCTGGAGCATCCCTTTGCCAGGGGCTGGTACCACTTGGCTGTGGAGCACAGGGAGAGCTGTGTATTGGGGAAGGAGAAGCAATTTCAGATCCTGCAGAGGTTGAAGGGCACCTTGGATCTCTCCTTCGTTGAGCCAGGCCTCTTCTGGCTACGCCAAACCAGCTGGGGCTTGGGTTTGCAACCCCTGAAGAGTGGGAGAAAGCTGGTGGGGCGGGTCTCACTGTCTGCTCCTCTCGCACAGGAATCTGGCTGCAGGTCCTGGAGGCCATTGGCATCCTGGCTGTCATCGGGAACGGACTGGTGATCGCCATCACGTCTGACTTCATCCCTGTGCAGGTCTACAAGTACACGTACAGCCCCTGCATGACGGAAAACAGCACTACTGTGGAGTGAGTGTTGCTGGTCAGGCGCCCCCACCCCTGCAGCCCTGCCTGCAGTGTCCTGTCCTGCCTCGGTGCAAGAGTGTGAGGCATCCCCCAGAGTGGGGTGGGTCAAAAAGAGTTTTCAAAAGTCTTCAGAAAGAGTTTTCCAGACGGCACCAACTTCAGCATCGCAGCCAGCCTCCCACTCACATCAGTGGGTAAACTGGTGCCTCTGAATGGAAAGAGCACTCTGTAGCACCCCGAGAGCTGCAGGGAGGACTTTCAGCTGGGTGCCCGCCCATGCCCTCTCCTCCCCTCCCTCTTTTCCCACCTTGATTCACCGGCCAAACTCAGTTAAATTGGACAGAGGTCTCAGAGACTTTCATCCCCTCAGCTCTGTGAAAACGGGTGGCTGGGGAGTGGAGGGAGAGCCCCAGACAGAAGCTGGCTTCCCCCCGAATGGGAGGCTACAGTCTGTGCTCAACCACACTACTAATCACCTGAGAGTCCACATACCAGGGAACCCTTAGACACAAAAACTGATTGCTATAAAGACTGTCTGCCTGCAATCTGGGGCCTTTAAGTACCCCCCAAAAAAGGACACAAGAGCTGCAATTTCCTTTAGGGCATGCCATAACTTCTCTGAGTGCGGCCACAAAGCAGGAGTTTCCCCTCGCCGCAGGGTTTCTGTGCCCAGATGTGCCCTTTCCTCCCCCACAGCTGCCTGACCGGCTACATCAACCACAGCCTCTCCGTCTTCCACGTCCAGGACTTCGAGCCCCACACAAAGCTGGCCGAAAATCAGACAGACTTTGTCAGGGGCAAGATCACAGAGTGCAGGTACCGGCACCCCTGCCAGCCCCTCACCATGGCACCTAGCCCCTGGAGGAAGCCACCAGAGCTCCCCTGGGACTGCCATGGAGGGAGCTGAGGTGGGATGTGATGCCTGGCGAGGGGGGAGCCTGGGCTGGCTGGCGCTGACGGGGCTCTGCTGCAGGTACCGGGATTACAGGAACGCCGACGACTACAGCTACACCGTCCAGTTCTGGCACGTCTTTGCAGCCCGGCTTGCCTTCCTCATCCTCTTTGAGGTGAGCACTTAGGGCAAGCTGCCCGGGGAGGCACAAAGAGGCTGGGGCAAACACGGGGATGGTGGCACAGACCTGGGGAGCTGCTCACTGCCCGCGGTGGCTCCGTTTGCTTTCTGCAGCACGTGGCTCTGTGCGTCAAGCTGATCGCAGCCTGGTATGTCCCCGATGTCCCCCAGTCAGTTAAGAATCACGTTCTGAATGAGAAACACAGCAACCTTCGGAAAGAACTGAGGTGGGTGATGCCCCAGAAGGTGCCAGGGGTTGCTGTGCTCAGAGACAGCATGGTGTCCAGCTGGACACCCGGCTGGTTGCAGGATCAGCCAACTCCAGAGCCCCATGGTTGGGCTCCCTGCCTTCATGGGCACAGAGAAGCATGGGGCTATGAGCCCCTGCCTTCTGCTAAGCTCCTCCATCACACTTTTGGAGGTAGCTTCTCCCCAGCTTTCAGTCCAGCCCCTGTTGCTTAGGGCCTACAGCACTAAATGTTCATTTTAAGGTGGGCTGCATTACCTGGAGAGGAGGAGCCACCTCCCTCCATGCCTGCAGCATCACTGAGCAACCCCGGTGCCTGGCTTTCAAGTGTCTCAAGGCCAGTGAGAAGAGTTCCACCTGAGGTGACTCAATACTAAAGCTCACCAGAGGGCGAGTCTGCTTGCCTTCATCTTTTCCTTTAGGAAAGACGAGCTCCAAAAAAAAACAAGGAGCAATTTTGTCCAAATTTTCCATTTAAAACTTTGCTGGGGGGTGGGGGAACCCACAAAACAATTTCAGCTGGAGGCAGAACCAACTTAGCAGAAAGCTGTAGGTGCTGCTGTCCTCTAGGACTGAACCCTGCTTTGGAGGAGGGCTCAGCCTGCCCCTCCCCACAAGCCTCCCCTGAAATCCAGGTGAGAGCAGAGCTGTGTGGGGTTCAGGAAGCATCACACCACTACCATCCAGCTCCCAGGCTGCGGCTTCCCACCAGCAGAGAGATTTTGCACACACGGGGACTTTCCACAAACAGGGGGTCGTTCTTCGCTTATATCTGGCAAACGGCCCTGTTCCCGCTCGGAACATTTTCCCACTCCCCCCTTCCTTCCCAATGTGGATATCCCATCCATAACCTCCCTCTCCCTTCTCCCCCAGCATGATGGAGTACTCCACCGAGGTGTAGCCTCCTCGCACTGCAAAGACTGAGAAGCACAGACCTGAGCCCCTCTCCCCAGCCCGGCAGCGCCACAGTCACCGGAGGAACCACCGTGGCACCGCCGGCAGAGACAGGCCATGTGCCCCCGAGCTTGGACTTGAGCTGGGGAGCTGATGGCAGCTTCACAGAGCAGGATGCTTTATGACTTGCACAGACACGAGGAGGAAGAAAGTCGCAGCAGAGACAGGAATGCTACCTGGGGCACGGGCTGGGCGAGCGCGCTGCTGGTCTGCAGGAGGTGATCAAACTTCCGCGTCAGTCATCGCCTCCACATGCTGTGCGGCCTCGCAGGAAAAGGCAGCTACTTCAGTCCAGATTCCCTCTCCTGCTCTTTCTTGTTCCTTGGCCCCTTCTTCCTCTGCCTTCAGTGACCTCCCTGCTCCTGTACCATCAAGAAAATTCAGTCCTTCCTCTTTCACACCGGCCAGCACAATCCTCTCGGCACAACTACCGTGTGGCTGCAACTCCAACCCATCGTTTTCACAGGCTGGAAAAGCAAACTCGTTAGCCTGAGTGGCTTTTGCACTGGGCCCTGCCAAGTCACTGCATCTGCTCTGACTCGATTACATTCCCACCTCAACTAGAATGAGAGAACGGTAAATAAACACACTAACTGCACAGGTGCAAGCAGCCTCATCTTCAGCTGCCGTGAGTCACTGTAGTCACACAGGAACCGTTCCCACCTTCCCTCCTTTGCCATCCACATCACCCAAAGAAATTGCCTACTCCAACCTCTCTTTTCTTGATGTGGGTAATCAAAAAAGGGCTGGAGCTGGACCACTTGTACCTAGCACAGCACTAGGGCTGAGGGAGAGGTGCTGGCTAGTGACAGGATTAAAAGAAGCTGGCGCTCTGACCATGCGTAGTGGGGAAAAAACATTTTAATTTGCTAGGGTAACAAAAATGCATTAAGCTACACAGAAAATCCTGAGTCACAGGGCTAGAAAGGGTTATTTCTTGCTGCAAAACAAGCCACTAGCCTAAACCCAAGCCCTGCCAGCCTGATATTTATTCCCCTCTTCCCTTACAGCTCTCCCTTCTCCCTACAAACACAAGGGGGTTTTGTCTGTAGCAGAGCAGGGGCTACGTGCCACAGCTGGTCTGGTGTCACAGCCATCATTGTGACTTTTCAAATACTTATTTCCAGCCTCTTTGTTTTGCTTCCTGCCAGGCCTACCTGCAGATTTACCAACTCAAGGCAGAGTTATTTGCACGAAAGGTACGATGTGTTTGTTCGGCACTACACAGAAATGAGAATGTGCCCTCAAACGTGGGATCCTTCCCTCAACGTCGGGTGCAGAAACAGCCCTTTGATGCCCCATGCCATGTTAGATCTGTATGTGGCAGCCTTGCTGAGTTGGGTTGGCAAACACAGGGGGAAACAAATTTTCTCTTTCTTTTTTTTTTCCTAACTTCGATCAATGAGGAAGACAGGAGCACAGGCTGGGGCATTACAGCTCAGTTTCCAGTTTTGTTATGGTCCCTGTAAGCTCTGGGCAAATCCACCGGGGAGTTTTAAAGCTGACCTCTGAGTTTTAGGGTCTTTTTCTTTATGAGAACTGAAAACTTTTAACCAGTTTTGAAGTTTAACCTTGAGCTCCACACTTTCATCATCTCCTCTGTAAAATGGCAATAGGAACCTCAAGGTGAATTGTGGGAATAAGCTGAATAAAACATGGGAGCTACATGGGTAAGCATGTGTGCGAGCACGTGTAATAAACATGTAGCTACAACACAAACTCGGAAAGATGCAGATAATGAAACCGGAGAAACACAGGTCAGGAACAAGTATTTCATTAGGGCTCATCTGTCACGTTCTGTAATTAAAAGTCAGAATAATCCAAGGCCCTGTAAAGAAATGTACACAGTGATGCTTCTTCCTGTAACGCAACCTGTTCTCGCTGTTATAAAGCACCATGGGCACTGCGCATCACAAGAGGCCACACTGCTTGCGGCTCGCTTGAAGGGTCGGAGCAGCCACGCACCTGGAGAGTCCCTGTCCTGATTTAACAACGGAAAGCCACCACCTGCTGTGTTTCCTGGGAAAAGGAGAAGAACAGTGACAGTGATTAAATGTCTGCTACGAGGCGGCACCTCATCCTGTAGCAGTGTTCTCATTTATGGGAGGTGGAGGTGAACTCTGGTACATAGCCGCCTGGCAGCATTAAGTAGCTCAACCTTAATTAGCTTCAAGCTGTTAAATGCATCAAGAACTGGCTATTAGCAATCTCACATCGATAAAGTTATTTCCATCTGCCTCCTAGCTGGCAGGGAGCTCTTCCTACCTCAGCAGCACGCGCTCACCTTGGGCCAGGGTGCAGCAGCAGGGGGACAGGGTCACAAACCCCACAGCAGCACAGCACGCCAAAGCAACAACCTCAAATCAAGAGAATTTTGGCTGCAGCTTGGGATGCAGAGCCAGCTCCTTCCCTACGGCTGCCCCACGTGTGACGACCCCAGCCACTGCCTGCCTGGCACAACGCAGCCCTGTCAAGGCACAGAACAGGGGTAGAGCTATTTTATTGCTGAACCCCAAACACTCACGGTCTCCTGAGGGTCCCACCACACACTCCCAGCAGTAGCGGGGCTTGCAAGGACTCTGCCTTGCTACCAAGGCCAGCAGGTGACTCTCCCAGGGGTGACATGCCTATGAATACCTACCCAGAACTGCAGCGAAAGGCACCAAAGTTAACTCAAACTGAAAACTTCACTCCCAAGAACGTGGAAAGCCACAAACCACCAAGCAGGGAAACGAAACAAACCATGCAATGCTCTCAGCCCTCTGGCTTGTTCTGTCCTTTTGCCACCGTGACCAAGATCAGCTCCATTTCTTCTTGCTTTAACTTACCCGCGGGAATAACTCTGACGGACAAGAAAGGCTTTATCAGCCCTCAGGTCCCTACCCTGCCTCCTCGTGCCCTTGCCATTCACATGAGCTGGGGTTTGTTCCTTGGGATCCTTTATCACAGAGTCATTAGGGCTGGAAAGCCCTCCAGGATCATCTGGTCCAACCATCGCCCTACCACCAATGTCACCTCTAAAACATGTCCCTAAGCACCACGTCCAACCTCTCCTTGAGCACCCCCAGGGACAGTGACCCCACCACATCCCTGGGCAACCCCTCCCAGTGCCTGACCGCTCTTTCTGAGAAGAAATGTCTCCTCATTTCCAGCCTGAACCTCCCCTGGCGCAACTTGGGGCCATTCCCTCTAGTCCTATTTGTCCTATATAGTCCTGTCGCTAGCTATCTGCGAGAAGAGGCTGACCCCCACACACAGGGACCACAAACCCTATGGAGAGGAGCACCAGCCGCACACAAACCCAACCTCAGTCCCTCTATACACCCTTTTTTCCCCGCGCACATCCAAGCTTTTCCCTCGGGATTTTCCTGGCTCGGGGAGGGGAGCGGCGGGACTACAACTCCCGGCGTGCCCCGCGCGGGGTGGCAGCCACTTCCGGCGCGCCGGCGGGCGGTTGCCGTGGAAACGGGGGGGGGCACAGGCTGACCTGTGCAGGCCGGATTTGGGATTTTTTTTCCCCGTAGTTTTCAACGGGATTTATTTTTTTTTTCCAACGGCTATCTGATGAGCTGCGGACAGAAGGAGCTGCGCTGGGGGTTGAGCAACGGCAGGCCACCTGAACAGAAGACCCTAGAAAAGCCTTTTTAAAAAAATAAAATTAAATTAAAAAAAAAAAAAGAAAAAGCTATGTATGCATTTTAAAGGAAAAGTAAAAAACAAACAAACAGACAAACAAACCACCCTTAAAACATTAAAAAAAAAAAAAAAAAAAGACAACCAGAAGGTGAAGCACTGGGGCCATGACACCATCTCCCGACATCTTCCTGCCTCTGTGCATGCCTACCACACAGCCCTCTCACCAAAATCCCCCAGGAGCCAGAAACCTCCCCAGTTTCTGCCCTTCTCGTGCCACAATGCTGCCTGGTGGTTGCTGTATGAATTTATTCCTAGAAAAGTCCAGCGGGGAGAGACACCTGGCAGTTCTTACCGATCCCACCACCATCATACTCCACTGGAGCAGGGCGTTTCAGGAGGAAATAGCCACTTTTCTTCCCTTTTCATCCCCAAACTGTGTGATGACCTCACTGAAGACACTGATTTTGGTGCTCTCAAGCACAGCCAGGTTCTCAGGCAGCAGGTCAGGACCTGGATGCTCTTATACTAGTCATTCACTGCACTAAACATCACCGCAGCTAGGAACATAACCCATGCCTGGGAGTGCTGCAGCTCTAATATTTACCTCCTTGGTAAATATCACAGCTGTTACCCGCTGCTAATCAGCAGCCACGTCTCACCCAGCCCCCGTTCCCCACTGCAAGCTGACCCCACATTACCCACTTGGTCCTGCTGAGATCCTTCAGGCACAGCTGCCACCCTCCTGGCCTTGTCTTCACCCCACCATCAGTACCTCACCTTGACGAAGCCCCAAAGCACCAAGTTTTTAGGTGCTCAGCAAACTCTGTCTCCAAAATGCACCCTGAGCATCAAGTCAATGCCTCTGACCTCCCCTCTGTGGCCTGGGGAGCCGGTGTTACCGGTGGGTGCAGGTTTTGTCTCGCCCCAACGCCTCCACGGGCTTTTCCAGCCACAGGGAGCCGGGGGGAATTTCCTCCTGCATGCACCCAACTCCCCGGGGGCTGCTCGGCTGGCAGGGTGCACGGCTTGTCTTCCTTCTTTTTTCTCTCTCTTTTTTTTTTCCGTCTTTTTCCCCTCCCATAATGCCAAAGTTATTTAGTTTTTTTTTTTTTTCCTCCAGCAGGTTCAGGTGGAGGTGGAGCAGCAGGAGGGAGGGAGGGACGGCCAACTCCTCCTGCAGGGCTGGCGCCCAGCGATTGGGGCGGCAGGGGAGCCCAGCAAAGGGCACGGGCTGAACCGGGGAGGGGGAAAAATAATAAATTAAAAAAAAATAAATAACCTCCACCAAGCACTGGTCCGGCAGGTCCAGTCGGCTCAAGCGGCGCGGGAGGGAGGCAGCTGGCAGGGAGCCTGCAGCCAGAGGAAGCTCCTGAAGGTAAATGCAGCTCTCCGCTGCTTCCCTTTCCGCGTCGAGGTCGTCTTGGCCAGGGTCGGTAGGGTCTTGTCCTCTCCCCGCAAGCCCCACCACTCTCCTCTGGCTCCCCAGGCAGCTTCCATCCCTGCTGCTTGCTCCCCTGCTGCCATGCCTCCCTGCCCGTCTCGCTCTCTCCATGGCCTTGCTCTGGGGGGGATGCCACAGCCCAACCATCGTGCTTGGATTGCTCCAAATCCGGCCTGTTACTTATCCCAAGACATAGGAATTGGGAGTGTGCTACACGTTGCCCTGTGCTCCTCCTCCAGCCCTACACTGAGCTGCCCTCTGGGCACTCATTTTGTGCCCCAGAACAAAGGAGCCCCAGCTGTGCCTCCCCATGGGACTATGGAGGCATTGAGGGCTTCCCTCGGCTCTCTGGCCAGCCCACATTTTGATGGGACTTAATATTTGCAACCATGAAATGATGTGAGAGCGACCCGTCTGGGCGGGACGAAGTGCAGGCAGAGCATCCCACCAGGCAGGGAAAGCCCCACGCCACCCCAATATAGCCAGATGGGGGGGGGGGGGGGGGGGGCAGCTCATCTCCAGCCCCTGTTCTTCTATCATGGAGAAACCCAGTTAATCACGGAGACACCCAGTTAATATTTCTGGTATAAATCATTGTTCAGCTGCTCAAGTGTTTCCTGCGTACTTTGACCCCCGACTTCACCTGGTGCCAGGGCCGCTGTGCCAAAGGGAAGCAAGGTGCCTCCGTCCCCACTCCCAGCAGCGTCCCAGCATGGCTTCTCCAGGGACAAACTGGGTTTCATCATTTCAAAACCAGTTTGAGCGATGAAGGGCAGGGGCAAAGAGGCAGCCAAGAAGGATTTTTACCCCTGCTGGCCCCAGCAGTTATGCTGGGTGTGTTTACGGTCGCGCTGCCTTGCATAAACACCTGCAACGTGACGTCCTTGCTATTCCCACATCAGCCCCAGCAGGCACAACACCCGCGCTGGGGGCTCTGCAGGCGTCTGGGGACAGAGGAGCCCAACGCCACCACCAGGCTCTGCTTCACCGTTTGCTCCTGGTGCCTCTGCAATCTATCAGCAGGGTGCAGGGTGTCCTCCCTGATCCCCCTTCTTCCCATGGGTCGATTGCAGCCTCTGGTTGTGCGATGCCATCCGGGGGCTGGTCCCCGAGACCCCCACATGCAGGGCACGTTATGCGGCTGCGCCTCTCCCTGGGCACGGCCACGGGGCAGCACCGCACCAAGCCTCCTAACGTGGCTGGGAGCACTGCACCCATTTAGATTAGTTCAACAGTATGAAAGCTCATGAGATAGGGAGCCCGTGCTGCTATAAATAAACCACCCCGTGGCTTAATTTGCAATTTCTATGGGCACCTTGGGCTGGAAGCAGCACCGTGGCCAAGCCGTGCAGCACGGAGGAGGGTCCCCCACTTGCACACCCCAACGAGTGGCTGTGTTCAGATTGTGGCTCGTTTCCCCTCACCGGCCTCTGGCTGGTTTTAGCTGGCGGAACATTGTCCCGAAGCCATGTTTTTAATGTCCCACAGCCCTTAGTTGGTCATTAATCACCTCCTGACCAGGAATTTGCAGGCTGTAATTTAGCACTGTGCAGGCAGAGCAGGTGACTTAGTGGCTGTGCTTTGGCTTCGCCCCATGGTGGCTCCCACCACCCCGTGACCCAAATTGCTGCGGGGAGCAATAGGGCGCTTGCCCAGCGTTGTGCCAGCCCAGCAAGGAGCACCCAGTGCTCACGGAACAGTTTCTCATCTCTTCCAGCCCCAGTCCGCCCCGCGGTGGTGGTGGCAGCGGCAGGAGAACTTTGCCCCCCCCAGAAGACGGCACGCCGCCGGGGCCCTCCTGTCGTGGGTGGCCCGCCAGCAATGCCAGCAGCTGATCGTTCCTGACCATGGCAGGTAGGCTGCAAAATGAAATGTTTCACATATTTTCAGCTGGGAAAGACCCCGTGCTCTTGGGCATGGCGGAGGTCCTGCTTGTTGCTCCGGGGGTGGGTGAGGGGCTGTCCAAGCCCCCAAAACCGGCCCAGCCTGCTGCAGTGCAGCTGCAATCAGTGCTCTCTGCCAGACCCCGGCGGCTGAGCTTGTTTTTCTGGGGAAGCCGGGATGGCTACAGGGCTGTCATGCTTTCCACACTGCCAGAAGGTGTATCCCTGATGGCTTTCCCCTCTGAAACCCCCTTCCCACTGTGCCCCCAGCCGTTTGCAGAGTGCCTCCCGAACTTCTCGTCCCGGCTGCCAACGAGACGCTGGCGCTGGCGCTGGGGAGCCGGATAGCGCTGAACTGCACCGTGCGCTGGGCAGCCACCGAGCACTGCGAGCCTGTGTCCACCTGGACCAAAGATGGGCAGTGGCTGGGCAGCGAGAGCAGCCAAGACACCACTTGGTAAGGAGCCTGCCCCAGGGTACGTCTGTCTGTCTGTCTGTCTGGGTTGCCCAACCCACAGTAGCTCCTTCTCTCCCCAGGTTTGGCCAAAATGCCTCGGAGCACCTCCTCGCCACCATCCTGCACGTCAACCTCACGCATGACGCTGACTTCGGGGTGTTTTCCTGCTGGGTCAGCAACGCCACGGCCACCTTCACCCTGCGGCGAGAGGGTAGGGGCACACAGGGGCCAAATTCTGGTGGGGACAGGGCAGGGGACAAAGAAGGGACACCTATGAGGAGGGTGGTCACATAGGGTGGCCGCAGTGGCCCCGTGGGTATCACAAAGCAGGCACTGGGGGCATGGCTGCATATTGGGGTGCAGACCACAATACATTAAACCCAGAAGCCTGGGTCTGGAGCCACTGACTGCTCACCGTTCCCTTCCCCATCCTTGCAGAGGCCGCGGGGCACGTGAGCGCGGTGCTGGCAGCCCTCCTGGTCCTGGCCCTCCTGATGCTGCTGGCTGGGCTCTACATCAGGTGCCGCCTGAGCGTGCTCCTCTGGTACAGGAACCACTATGGCGAGCTAGAGATAAATGGTGAGAAGGGTGTAGAGAACACGGTGCCCCCCCTTAGGACAAGCCTCCCCTGGGCCAGGGGCTCACCAGTGTGCAAAGCCCCCCCAGATAGGCTCCCCTTTTCCCCACGGTCACTGCCTCCCCAGATGGGAAGCTGTACGATGCCTACGTGTCCCACGCCACCGCCCCGGATGACCGAAAGTTCGTCCACTTCATCGTGAAGCCACAGCTGGAGAACCGCTACGGCTACAAGCTCTTCCTGGACGAGCAGAACATCCTGCCCAATGCTGGTAGGCACTGGCCGCCCACCCAGACCTCTGTGGGATTGGGCAGAGGGACAATGCCAGCACCTGGGCTTGGAAACCAAGAGGGGACAGGAAAAGGGCTGAGCTGCTTGTCTCTCTCCCACGCAGAGCCATCAGCTGACTTGATCATGAATGTAAGCCGGTGCCGGCGCCTCATCGTAGTCCTCTCCGTGGCCTATCTGGAGCAAGACTGGTGCAACAGCAGCTTCAGGTACGAGCCTGCTCCTGTCAGCTCCTGAGGGAGAGGAGGCGATGGGCCCTCACCCTCCTGCCACATGCCTGACTCACAGGGAAGGCCTTTGGAGGTTGCTGGAGCTCTCCAAGAAACCCATCTTCATCGTCTTCGAGAGCCAGTACCGGGAGATCACGCACCCTGCCATCAGCTTGCTGAAGCAGCACAGGAATGTGGTGACCTTGCTGGTGTGGCGAGCTGACTCCATGGTAAGAGCAAGGTCCCATATTGCCAGCACCCCCCCTTTCTATCCCCGGTGCCCCATTTTGTATAAACTCAGTGATCAGGAGCCCCGTGCCGCTCCGGGGCGTCCCCCAGCTGAAGGAGCCGGGGCAGCGAAGCTTTGTTCCCGCACTGCTGTGGCTGCTCACGTCTCAGGGCCGGGCTGTGAGCTGCTGCGCTCCAGCAGGTTGGGCCGGTTTCTCTGCCGCTGCGCGGGCACGCTGCCATGCCGAGAGCACAGCTCTCACCTTGGCTGAGCTCCCAGCTCCAGAAAGAGAGAGCCGAGCCCCACAGAGCCTGCCACAGCCCCACACAGGCCGGGCTTGGCTTTGCTGCAGCCTTAATTCGACTTGGTCCCTTCTTAACCCACACAGACCCCGTCGTCAGACTTCTGGAAAGAGCTGTGCCTGGCCCTGCCCCGCAAGGTGTCCTTCCAGGGGACCATGGGGGACCCGCAGACCCAGCTGCAGGAGGACAAGGACCCCATGCTGATCCTGCACAGCAGCTACCTGGACAGCCGGGGGGACCCCCACCCCGACGGAGACCTGGGTGCAGGTTCGTGTCCTCCACCTCCTCTCCCATGGGGGACAGATGTGCTGGGGACAGGGGGAGCCGTGCGCTAGAGGTCACCGGCCTGACGTCCCTCTGTGCAATGCACAAGGGCAGAAGTTTGCCAGTCCTGGGGTACAGAGGTGTTAATTTTATTGGCAGGGCCACGAGGGATCCTTTTGAACCAGTGCCAGTGGGTTGGGGGGGCAGAGGGGCTGCTCAGAGTGGGGCCAGCCTCACAGCTTGCCCCTTTGGACTACATTTACACTACTGTAGTGGTAAGGTTGGCTTGAGCCCCTTCCCCAACACCTAACCCATCTCCCCAACTCCTTCCAGGCCTCCGTGGATGTCTTTTCAGAGGACCCCCACCTCCCCACGTCAGCAGCCTCAGGGTGCCTGCGGCTTTGGCCGCCGGCACGCCGGAGGACGCGCAGCAGAGGGATGGACACAGAGCCGAGATCGACATCTCGGACCTGGGCTCGCGCAACTACGGCGCCCGCACAGACTTCTACTGCCTGGTGACGGAGGATGACATCTGAGCAGGGCCACGATGGGGAAAGGGGGTGCCCCCTGCTCCGCAGGACTGCACGGATCCAGGTCGCAGCTGGAGGATCCCAAGCGCTGTGACTGGACCAGCACTGGGAAGAGAGGAGCTGGCTCCTTCTGGCAGCACGTTCTCTGCTTGAAAACCACCGCAGGGCCTGGGCACCCTTGGGTGCTGGGTCCCCCTCCCTTGCCATGGGTGGAAGGGACATTTTTTCCACCTAACGGACAAATGTTGGGATTGGCGATGCCCTCCAAGAAGCAGTGTGCACTTCTGTCCCTTTTCCCCTCATGCCCCCAGTGGCCTGGGCTGAAAAACCCACGGGAGTAGCCAGAGCACCGCCGGCTGCATCACCCCAATCCCAGTGGCAATAAAATGCTGCTGCTTGGAGCAGCCCTGGTTTGTCTGCAGGGACACGGGTGACACTGGTGGGCCCGCGGTGGGTGGCAGGGCACTGGGGGGTCTCCCTGCCATGGACAGTGGGGCAGGCAGCTCCACACACTGCCCCTGTGCTGTGTGGTGTCCTGTCCCCACACCGTGTTCCCACCACGTTGACTCAGAACAAAGAGGACGAGCATGCTGGCACCACAGGGTCAAGCTCCCCCACGCCAGCATCCCGCAGGTCCTCTCTTCACCTCCAGCAGGCGCAGGGGTGTTGTTCAAGGCCTTTATTTCGGGGATACACAGTGCTCGGGGAGCTCGTACACGGAGAGCTGGGGAGACAAACGCATCGCCCGGACCACGCTGGGCCCAGGCATGCCAGGACAGCCGCGTCCAGGGCTGCCGCAGCCCCTCCTGGCAGCGCTGCCTGCTCTCCCCACCCCGCCTGCCCCCCACCCCCTGTACCTATACTCTACCCCGTTTCCCAGACAGGGCGCGCGGCACACCCCAAGCGCAGGGCTCCCCCTACCAGCCCCAAACCCACTGGCAGACCCAAGCGACCCCCAGCCCCGCCGCACACCCCAACCCGGCCTCCGCCTCCGCAAAGTGAGCTTTGGACCCATGCTGGCCCCGCTGGCGCCAGCCCGCGCCGGGCACCAAGGGCATCTCCCCACCCCATGGGGAGACGCCGCCCAGCAAACACAAGCTGCCTGGCCCTGCCCGGATCCTGCTTACGCAGCACCAGCCCCAACCCCGAGCCCTTAACAGAGCAGCAGCAGTGCCCCAAACGGTCCCTGTGGGGTGCAGGGATGGGGACAGCCCACCTCCCCGCAGCGGGGGCACGGGCAGCCTCAGTCACAGCTCCACGCGGAGCCCCCAGCAAAGGGAGGACTGAGAACCACATCGCCGATGCCAGTCCCGGCTCCTTACAGCCACGTAAGGAACCGCCCCTCGGAAAATCTGGGGAGCCAACAGCAGCCACCTTGGACACCCCCCCCCAGGCTCCCTGCGTTGTGCAAAGCCCCGTCCCCATGCAGCCAGGGCAGGACTGGTGGCACAGGCACCTGGTACGCCGCGATTTGGGGAGCTCAGCCCTCTTAGTGTGGGGGAGCTGGAAGAGGAACTCCCTCAAAAGCCCCCCCTCACCTCCAGCACTGCTTTGCAGGAGCCTCCCCAGAGCTTCTGCTCCTCGGCCAAGCCACGAGACGAGCTTGAATTGGCGCAGGAAGGAGGGGGGGGCTTTGCAGCACCTGCGTCTCCAGCCCAGGGACAGGGTGCCCAGCAGAGGGGTGCAGGCACGAGGGGGTACAAGGAGCAGCCGGGGACTACGCTACGCAGCAGGGGGTCCTGTGGCGAGCAGCTTCCCCAGGGCGCAGGAGGCAGCGAGGAGCATCCCAGCAGGGAGAGCGAGGGCTGTGCAGTCCCTTCTCTCAGGGTTTGTCCTTACAGGCTGAGGAAGTCCTCCTTCCGGTACCCCTTCTGCAAGAGAACAGGCCACCCGTCACACGCTCTGTCACACCACTGTCCCCACTCTTCTAGGCGCCTGCCACCAAGGGGACGATGCTTTGGGGACGTCCCCACCTCTTCAGGAGGCAAAGGCAGAGAGGCCGAGCGAGCCGTCTGCCTGGATGCATCTGGGTGGCTCGGTTTTCCAGGGTGAAGCCCCTGATCCTGGCTCCCCTGGGCTCCACCCCGGGGCCCCGCTCCAGGATCCCGTAGGAGGGAGGTACGTACCACCTTGAAGTCCCGGTGGAGCTTGGTGTACTGCCACATGTTGCCCAGGAGGCTGGCCGCCGCTCTGGAGGACTTCTCGTTGTCCGAGCTGGAGCAGAGAGAGGCTGCAATGAGTTTTTGGGTACCACCAGGCACGGGATGGTGCCCACCAGCCCACGGATACCACCCCAGAAGGGCCAAGGACTTGGGGGAAAGAGGCAGAAGACTAGAGGCTGGGGCCCACCATGACGGGCTGGGTGAGCAGTGGTGAAGGGTGGCTGCAGCAACGGGCAACCCCCCGGTGGGGTGTCCCGAGAAGGCTGTAAAGGGCTGGAGGCCAGCCTTGAGGCCGCTCCGCACTGCTCTGGGGGTTCCCAACACCAAGCCTCAGGAAGGGAGGCTGGTTGTGAGCCTCGTCCACCTCGCTGGAGCGGGGGAAGAAGGGGAAGAGCAGGACTGGACCCCAGGTCCACACTGAGAGAGAGGAGCAGCAGGGAGCTCCCACCTGTCCCTTCTCTTCTTGATGTAGAAGAGCTTCCTGAGGCCATCGAAGTAGACGATGTCGCGGGCAGCCATGGGGCTCTCCACCACCAGGTTGTTGAGCACGGCGATGATGTTCACAATAACGTCGGCAGGAGGTGCCTTGTCCCCAACGCTCCCCGGCAGCTTCTCAATCAAGTGGCTGACCACCTTGGTTGCTGGTGGGCAAAGGCATCGTGTCAGAGCCCCAGGGGAGGTGTGGTGGCCTAAGGGAAGAACCCTGCGGCCAAAAACCCCACGGAGCAGGACCAGGGGTATCTTCAAGCCCCAGCTTTGCTCTCTGCCCTCTCTGCCGGGGCTCCCTGGCATCTGGGAGAGGAGCAGCCGACGGGATGGGCGAGGGGGGCAAGGACAAATCAAGTGAGATGGAGGGGTTGAGGCAGAGCAGAGCACGCAAGAGGCATTTGGTCACTGGGGACAGGGGACGGAGAGGACGCCTCACATGCAGGCAGTCTGCCTGCCTCTAGCTGTGAGCTCAGCAGGCAGGAAGGTGCTGAGACACGCCCGGAGGTAACCAGAGGCCAAACCAAGGATCAAAAAGGGTGGAGAGCGTCCAGCCCTGGCCCTGCCCAGCCCTCCCTGGCACTCACACATCTCGTCCTTGTTGCGCGCGTGGCGGGACAGGTTGCGGATGAGCCCCGTCAGCGAGCGCAGCTGGTGGTGGTCGGCGGTGCGCACACGATCCAGGACGGGGTTCAGGATGCGCTCCTGCTCCAGGGCCAGCCGGCTCAGCACGCCCGCCCACTGTGGGGGCAAAAACACGCGGTGGAGGCACCCATTAGGACCACTGGGCACCCGCCTCCTCCTGCCCCGTTCCTCCTCCTCCTCGCCTTGCCCAGCGTGGCCGGATGACCTGGCTGGCGAGGAGCGTGGCAGCCACGTCCCCCCCCCCAGGCACAGCAGTGACCAGCGGGAACAGCCCAGCGAGACGGGACAAGCCCAGGGGACGGACGCTCCCCTCCCGCGTCCTCACCCTGCGGTCCCCGGCAGTGATGTTCTGCAGGGCGCCCGAGGCCGCCTCGGTCGTGTGCTTGTTGAGCTCGCAGCGCTGCAGCAGCCGGTTGTAGATGCCCACGATCTGCGGGTTCCAGAGCCACTCCATGCCCTTGGGGTCCTTGGAGACCTCTGTGAAGGTGACGATGTCCGCGTTCAGGTAGTGCTGCGGGGACGGGGGGGGGGGGGGGGTGCATTGTTAGACCTAGAGGGGTGTCCCCTCCGCAGTGTCCCTTGCCGCTGGCGTCCCCTGTGTGCACGGGCACCTCCAGGACCTGGCAGGGAGGTGGCAGGTCACACCCTTCAGCGTGGAGGGGGTTGGCACCAATTGCCGCATGCAAGCGCCATCTGATTCACCCTCTGCTGAGCTCACCCGCGTGTCCCACCCAGCAGCCAAGGCCAGCGTCCACCTCCGCCCCGCTGTCATCACATCCACCAGCTGCTTCCCTGCCCCGGCTGATGCGGCTGTCACGGCACAAAAAGGGCCCCCCCAAAACCGCCCCCGCCACTGACCTCACGTGCTTTCTTGCTCTGGGGGCTGAAGCAGCCCACCAGCTCCCCCGTCATGGTGCCACCGTTGTTCCTGCGGTGGCCCTCCAGGCGCTGGAGGGAGGAGGGGGGCATTTCGTCGTACAGACGGTAGGAGAGGTTTCGCAGGACGCAGACTGCATTCTCCACGCTCTGGGGAGAGAAACGGGGCATGGAGGGGTCAGTCCTGGAGAGCACGGAGCGTGGGCACAGCCCCTGGAGCACAGTCATAGGGGGGGTCCCTACTGGGATCCACGGCCAGAGTCACACCAATGACACCAACACTGGCAGTGCCCTGCTGTGCCCAGTAAGCTTGGACATATCCAGAGCAAATCCCGGGGCTCACCTTGTCCTCCGACTTGCCCACTTCCAGGGAGCTGTTCACGTAGTGGATCATGGAATCCACCAGCCCGTGGCACTCGCGCATCTTCTGCCGGGTCTGCTGGCTGGCAGAGCTGAGATTCCTGCACAGGGAACAGGGATCCATCACAGCAAGAAGGGGCTTTCCCGTGACCACCACCTCCTGGTGCCCCACCACTGCGGGGAAGGCAGCTAAAGCCACAGGGCTGACAACACTTTGCCTTGATGCACCAGCGCTGCAAGGGATTGGGACCCCAGAAACCAGCCCTAGGGCCCTGGCTCAGTACATTGGCAGTGCAAGTGGTGTCTCTTCCGCCACCCAAACCTTTACCCTCAGCAGGAGTGGAGCTGGTGCAGAGCAGGTACCTGAGGAAGCCCGTGGAGTTGTAGAAGATCTCTGCCTCGGAGGGGTTCTGCTGGATGACGCCCGAGCCACCCAGCCCAGAAAGGGGGACCAGGACAAGGTCTGTGAGCTGCTCCAGCGTGTCCCGAGCCAGGCGATCCTTCAGGTTGTCACTGGAGGAGAGATTCCACAGGATCCCTGCGCAGAGAAGAGGGATCCTCAGACCTGGGGACGGCTGCAGAACATGCCCACCCTGACCCACCTCCCCAGGGCTCACACTGGCCACCCACAGCCAGGCACAGCAACGGGACGGCTCGCGGCTGGGGACACCACCCAGGTGGGTGCTGACAATGCAAAGAAGTTGTCCCCACCAAGCATCACCCTGGCCTTACTCACAGCGGGGGGTGGACCAGACCCACCTCCACACGAGGAGGACCCCAACCTGGCCCCGTGGCCATCTCTGACCTGTGACGTTCTTGCGGAGCTCATCGTCAGGCTCCCGCAGCGTCCGCATGAGCTCGTAGATGCCGTTCTCCTCCACCAGCGCCAGCTTATTCTCGGCGTTGTCGTAGATGAGGTTGCGCATAGCGCCGGTGGCGTGGCGCTGCACCTCCTGGTTGGGGCTGTTGAAGAGCTTCACCAGCTTGGGCATGGCCTGGAGGCTGCGGGCCTGGGAGGGGAGAGGCCAGATGGGTTGAGAGGCCAAGCCCCTCTCCCTTTCGCTTGGGGTCCGGGGCTCCCTCCACCTCCTTCACCCCTCCAGGAGCGCCCCACCACAGCAGAAAGGAGCGGGGGACCTGAAGAAAGCAGGGACAGCCCCGTCCTCTGCAGGTGCCCACCTGCTTCTTGGCGTTGCTGTCACTGTAGCATTTGTGCTGGAGGTAGGCAGCGCCCAGGACCTGCAGGTTGGGGTCACTGGCTATCAGGTATTTCACCGCGGAGGGCAAGTCGATGTCATCAAACCTGGAAGCCACAGGCAGATAAGGAAGAGCCCAGGCAGGGCATCCCCCGAGGGTCTTCTACCTCTGCTCCCCACCACATCCCACTTCTCCAAGACCAGCCAACCCATCACACTCCTTCCTGTGGCCAAGTGAGCGTCTTCCCACCCTCACATCTCAGGATGGTCTCCTGGCAGGAGATAAAGGCACGTAGAGGACATAAAGGCACTTAGAGCTCGACCCGCACCGTGGTACCTTGCTATGGGGCTGAATCCTGCCAACCACCTCACCTCTCCTGCTTCCCTTACAGCAAGGCAACGCCAGGAGGGCTGGAGGGTTTTGCCCTAAACCAGCCGAGTGCCTAAGGAGGACAAAGGACACAGCTGGTTGGCACTCACCCTCCCGACTGCTGGGTGAGCAGCGTGCTGTGCCCGTTGTACATCTCCATGGCGCGTTGGTCCTGGAGGTGGTGGCTGGACTCAGCCAGGCTGCGCACGGAGGGCGCGCGGGAGCTGTGCTCCACCATGCCCATGTAGGAGCCCCCGATGCCCGCCTGCGAGGACGGCTGGATGCTGCCGAACGAGCTGGTGCTGAGGCGGGAGCGGTTGTTGCTCTGGAAGCGCTGGAGCGTGCGCATGGCTGGCGCCCGGATGGTGCGGCTCTGGGGCACCTCACCACCATCCAACCAGTCGGAGGAGCTCTTTGCGTTGGAGCCAGCGCTCATCTGCCTCTCGAAGGTGTACGAGCGGGTGAAGCCGCCGTTGCCTTGGCTTTTGTAGAGGGACCGGTGGCCCATGGGGTCCAGCTGATCCGAGATGACGCTGTAGCGGTCGTCCGCAGCGGTGGGTGGCAGCGGCCCGTCAGCCAGCCGCAGGGAGCGCAGCGACAGCGTGTCAAAGCTCTGCCGAGCCCGGTAGTTGCGCTCGTGGAAGGAGCTGGGGCGCGGGGAGGTGTTGGCAGCCTGCGACATGGCGTAGCCGGTGCCGTAGGCCCGGCCCTTCGCTATGCCCCCGTTGCTGATGGTCGCCATGCGTTTGTGTGGCGTGAGGTCCACCGCTGACCGTGAGGACCAGCTGCTGCCCTTGAGCGTGCCAAAATCTTTCTTGGCCATTGACTGATACATCTGCAGGGCGGGGAGCACAGGGTTAAGGGAGGATGCCTGTGAGCCTGTCCCCTCCATCCCCACCATGAGCAGAGGAAAGGACAGAGCCAAGAGCCCCCTCGGTGCTAAGTTGCAACTAGAAAAGCTACAGCTAGAGGCTGGGCATCCCCAGCTGACTGGGAGATGGGTCCCAGTGCAGGGGGGGATGGCGAACCCCCCAGTACATACCGAGCTTTTGGAGTCCAAGCCATTGCTCTGGGAGCGGGAGCTGAAGGACGGGCGCAGGGTCGTGCCATACTGACCGCCTGCGGGATGGAGGTTGGAGGCAGTGAGGGGCACACACACATCCAAGCAAGCGGGGAGACATTTGGGCAGAGTGGGACGGATGCTGCCCCCCTACCCTGCTGCCCTAGGGGTAGCAGAGCCCCTCTGGGAGCTGCGCTGGTGCCAGGGCAGTGGCAAGAGGGATGAGCGAGTCGGAGGACTGGGGATGTGCCTGCCTTCCAGCCACGGAGAGCAGGAAGAGGCCGTGGAGACAGCGCGCCTCCCACGGCCTCCCTGCCTTTCATCGTGCCCCGACGACGAGAGGAATAATTGCTACCTTGGCAGGGACACGGTGGCTCAGCACGGCTCCCCTTGGCCTTACCAGGGCTGGGATCTGTGCTCAGAGAGCCTGCCGTGCCCTAGCCGGGACGCTTAGTCATGGCCTCCTGCTGCGGGAGGCTGCGGAAAGCACAAACGTGCCACCACAGCCCGCCGGGTGGCCGTCAACAGCGGTGCTGTGGCTTGGGTGCCACCAGGTGTCGGAAGGGGGACAGCTGAGGATAGGGACAGCTTTGGGGCTCGGGGGGTGAGCAAGGCAAGAGCTGGGAGCCCCCAGAAGCTGGTCCCAGGGACGGGGCACAAGGGAGGAGAGGGAGACCCCTGCCACCGCTGTGGCCGCAACGGGAGCGTGACCCGCACGCACACCCAGCCTTGGTGAGCCCAGGGGTGCCGCGGGGGCTCTCCCCTTGCCGCGGCGCAGCCCAGGGCGCAATGGGGAGAAGCAACAGGGCGGAGGCCACGAGCTCAGACGTTAAATGGAGGCGCTTGGAGCCCGGCCAGCAAGGTGAGACGCCGCTGAGAACCCAGGGACGGGGAAGACGCAGCCCGCAATCCCTGGGGAGCCCAAAGCAGGGAGCGGGACCCTGCTTCCCTCAGGGTGGGGGGAAACTGAGGCACGGGGGAAAACAGCCCAGGCTTGACCCAGTTTGCTCCGGGGCGTGGGGCAGGTGTGGGCACGGGACTCCTGTTTAAGCGCAGGGAAAAGGCAAAACCCCCCACCCCCCCTAAATAAAAAAAGCCACCTCGCGGTCTCCCACCTCTGCCGTCGACCTGGTCGAGCACAGCGGCCTCGGGGTGCGCGGCGGCCGCCTGCCCCCGCAGCAGCATACGGATGCGGACCTGCTCCTGGACGCGGGCGCTGCGCAGCCTCTGGGCCTCGGCTGCCTCCCGGCCTCGGCCATCCAGCTGCCGGTCGGAGGGCAACGCCAGCGAGCAGACGCCGGCCTCGGGCTGCAGGGCCGAGAGCAAGAAGTTGTTCGTCTCCTGCATGGTGGTGGCGGCGAGCGGGGCCGAGGCGAGCGGGGCCGCCCTACTACGCAGGTGAGCACGGCAGGGCGGCGGCGGGGCCTTCCCTGAGCCGTAGGGAGGCACCCGGCCCGCCCCGCCGCCGCCACGCCTCGGCGGCCGCTGCTCACGCCCGGGTAGGAGAGGGCGGCCGCGGGCCCCCCGCCGCCATCGAGGCCCCCCGAGGGGTGCCCACAGGTGGAGGTGCCAAGGGGCAGCCTCACGACAACGAGAGCATGAGGGGTGTAGAGGCTGCCCGAAGGGGTTTGGGGGAGGACGTGCCTGAGGCTACCATGACTGCCTTGGCAGGCTCCCCATTAACCCCAAGTCTCAGAAGCTGCCCTACCAGTAAGCCCCAGACCTCCCCATTAATCCCCAGACCCCTGCATTGACCCACCAGTGAGACGTGGACCCCTACGTGGTCCTGCCAGCCGACCCTTGGAGAGCCACTGACCCCTGGGCAGCCTCCCTGTTGACCCGCAGACCTTTGCGTGGTCTCTCTGGTGAGTCCTGGACCCCAGTATGGATCCACCAGTTAGACCTGCACCACCCCATGGCCTCTCCGGTCAGTCCCAGAACGCAAGGCGACCCCCCTGGAGAGCCCCAGACACCCACATCACAGCTCAGAAGGGTTCTGGACCACCAGCTAGCCTCCTTGTTGACCCCCTTGTGGCCCACCAGTGAGCTTCAGACCTCCGCGTGGCCTCTCCAGTGAGCCACAAACCCCACATGGACAAACACTGATCTCCCCCATATCCCCCCATCACCTCCCAGCCAGCCTCAGACCAACAGACAACCTCCTTAGATAGCCCCAGACCCCCACGTGGCCTCCCAGGAGGGTCCTGGACCCCCATGCAGCCTCCCCATTGATCTGCAGAGCCCCCCGGCAGTGAGCTCAGGACCTCCACGTGGCCTCCAGAGCCAGTCTCAAGCCATCTCCTCGGACAGCCCCGGCTCCCAGGCAGCCCCCAAACGCTGACCCTCGCCCCCCCAGGTGCTCCCCACCCCAGGTGGGGCGTAGGGCTGGCCCACCAGGGGGCTTGGGGCAGTAATTAGGGGCCAGGCTCTCCCTGCTTTGCTTTTCAAATCAGCTGGGGAATTAAACAATAATAATAATAAATAAATAAATAAAGGGGGCGGCTCAACGCCGCTGGGCTGGTGGCTGTGAGCATGGAGGCAATGAATGTGGGGTGACTCAGCTGCTGCCACGCACAGGCACTAATTAGGCTCGCCCCACCCACCCAGCCACCCTGGCCGACCCCAGCTTGTGGGATGGGGGGGGGCACGCCTGCTTTTCCTCAGCCCAGCACGCTCCCGAAATCCCCACGGCTTTGTTTCGTGACAGGCCATAAACCACCCCTTTCCCTTCTGCCCAAGTTCTTTTCCTGAGCTGCGCACTCGTGAACCGAGCTGTGTACGTTCTCAGCCTCGGGACGGGGTTGGAGCGGGACCGTCGGTGTCCGCGGTGGCTTTGGCGCTCAGTGTCACCGCTCTGGCCCCGCCTGGCAGAAGCGTCTTGGGGTTTGGCAGCTGGTGAGCTGGCCAGGGCTTGCAACACCCAGCGATGACAGCTCCAGACGGCAGCTTTTGTGCTTCGGTAGGAGGGGGAAAAGAGCGAGGAGGAATGTGCCGCCGTCAGCAGGAGCAGCGGCTTATTCTGGGCGGGAGAGCATTTCACAGCCAGGCAGCCTGTCCTCTGCTTTGATGTGTTCCCCAGCGCTGGTGGCTGCAAACCCCAAAACCCCAGGGCCACCACAGCACCGTGCCCCGGGACTGATGACTCCCCCACCTCCCCATCTGTCCCCGGGGGGCTTTGTAGGTTTCGGGATCACACCTGATCCTTCCTTTTTGGGGTCTGCAGCCCTAAGGAGACCCCGCTCCCAGCTCCGTGCCCACCTTGTGCCACCCACACGGGTACACCGAGTCTAGCAGAGCTCTGCAGGGCGCTCCCAGCCCGCATGAATCACATCCCCCCCCGCCCCGGGAGCAGGCGGTTCTCTCCCCGTGCAAGTTGCTGCTTGCTTGCGGCCCAATGCCAGGCTCCGAGGGACTCGGGGACACCCCTCAGGCATGCCTCCGCACCCCCAAAGTGGGCAGCCGGGGCTCTGCAGCCCCACAAAACCATTCAGATCGGGCACTTAGAAAGAGAAACAGCAGCAAATCGGCACAACGCTCCTATTTGGAGCAGAACCAAGGAGATGTGGCCACAGCCAGAGTGATGAGGGGATGAAAAAACTCTGCGGACGCACCAAAGCAGCTGCTGGCTCGCGCCCTGGAGGCACCCACATCCTCTCCTCTGTGCTGCGACTAACGCCGTGTCCCCCACGAGACCTCCGTGCCCGGGTGCAGGTTGTCCCCTCAGCCCCACTGGGTGCCTGTCCCTAAAAGCAGGTCCCCGGGGAGCCTGTGGCTGCCGGTGCCACCGGCGGTTCAGGCAGGGAGTGGCTGACGGCACCGCAGCGCACGTGGGCCTCCCTGCCCGCAGTGTCCCTTTGACAGCGGGGACACAGAGGCACGAGGACGTTTGGGGAGGGACAGAAAAGCTGCTCGGCCAAAGCTGGCCGGGAGCTGGCAGCTGACGGACACATCATCCAGCACGAGCTGCCCCTTGCCACCTGGACGAGCTGGCTGGGGGGATGCCAAAGGGTGGCTGATGCCACCAGCTCGTCCCAGTGGGACCCACAGCCCCTCAACACAATGACAACCCACACTGGGGACAGCCACACATGTGCGAGACTGGCCGGCACGTACCTTGTTGGGTGGCCCTGGAGGGCCGGTGCCCTGCAGCATCCTCCCGGCCAGGCGCGCGCCCCTCCGGGTGCTTCGGGGGAGCCGAGCACCCCGGTGCGGGGTCGGTGTTGCCGTCTGTGCCGTGGCGGGTGTGGGGCCGCGGCAGGGCCCGCCCCGGGAGCTTACCCAACCAGTCTCTTCACCGTTGTTTTGCATGTGCGCTCAAAAACCCGCTTGCCTCACAGCCAAGTTTGTGCTTTTGGGGCTCGTGACAAGGCTTCGGCTCTCAGTGGCTCTGCGACTCGCCATCAGTGGGGTTCCACGGGTCCCCCCGTCCCAGTCACCTCCACGATGGTCCCAAAAGCCCTTTCGGTCCCCACCACCGTGCCCCTTTGGCTAATGCGTCCTTCCCAATGTGGGCCATTGAACCCCCCCACCCAGCACAGGGCACCCATGGGTGCAACAAGGGGCTTCTGAAGAAGACAAGGGGGAGCAGAAGCAGGGGAGGGGGATGCAGCTTTTGGGGCAAGGGGCTCCCCCCTGCCCTAGAGGCTCCCGGGGAGCATGTTTGCATGTGTGGGATTGAGCAGGAGCCCTTTGAAGCCCAGATAAGCTGAAAGGGAGCGTTCGAAACGAGCCAAACCAGTTTCGGGGCCATCTCTCCCACCAGCACCGGAGCCACGGCTCCACACCGCACCCAGTGCTTGCCAGCCCCCTTTGCCCACCACCATCCCTGTGCTCAGCCCCATGGCCGGCCCCACAGAGAGGTGCTGGGCCAAAGGCTCGGGGCTGGCACACATCTCTGTCCCCCCCCACCCCACAGGACCCAACAAGCCCAAATGCAGCACCCCCCGGGGCAGGGCGAGCCGCTCAGCAAACGCCTCTCCCTCTTGCTCCTCAACAAGAGGGGAACTGCCCCGGCCCCGCTGTCATTTGGGGTTCCCCTGCCCTACCAAAGCTGACACCGGAGAGGCTCAGTGTCCCCAACGGGGTGAGCGGTGACAGCGCTGGTAGCAGCAGCTCTAGCGGGAGCGCTGCCCGCTCTGACGGCTGGAAAAGTTGTGCCTAAGGAAAAGCGGCTTTGGGGATCACGCTGCCCACGAATTTTGGGGTCGGAGTGGCCGCCTGCCCTGCCCGGGACTTCTCAGCCCCGAGGCCACCTCCTGGTGCAGCAGGCAGAGCCCTTGCCCACAACAAAGCATTGAAAAAGGGCTCGAAAACGAGGGCAGCTGGGCGAGGAGAGCAGCCTGCGAGTGCCATCGCGGGGATAAAATCCCGCTGCCTGCCCTCCGTCCTCATCCCACAGCAGAGAACGACCCCAACAGCAAATCCTGGGGTGACCCGAGGGACATTTCAGCTCTCCGGTGGTGCTCAGCCTCGCTGCATCACCCGCACAAGGGGCAAGGAGGATGCCCCAGGGCCTGCTTTTAGCCCCTGCTCCCGCAGCGGGGTGAGCTCCCCGTGTGGGGCACGGGCGGGTGGAGCCCAGGTGTGGGGTGGAGGCTCCCCAGTCTCCCTGCAAGCCCGGGCGTGCATCAAAGGCACCTGGCTGCCTCCTCCTCCTCCTCCCTTCTTCTGCATGTTGCCACCCAAAAGAGCAAATCCTCACCCCGTACCCGTCCTCCTCCTGCTCTGCCCCACCAGGGCTCTGCCTCGAGGTGCAGGGTGACATGGGGTTGGGGGGGAAGGAAATCCCAGCCAAGACATTGATTTTATTTTTTAAGAATTAAAAAAAGAAAAAAAAAAACAACGAACAAACAAACAAACAAAAAAAACAACAGACAGAACTTCCTGAAAACAGCTTCCTACCTCATAATTTCACAGAAATTAGCTTGGAAACGTTGTTTGCTCTCCCCCACTCCCAATACCTGCTTCAGGCTCTGCCCTTTCCCCCCGCACAGTCCCCCCTCCCGGGCCTAAGCATCGCCAGCTCGTCCTCCTTGAGGGGGTCCAGGAAGGGGCTCTGCCCCTGCCCCATCCGCCCACAGCAGCGGGGGCAAAGCCGAGCCCCCTTCTCCCCTCCAAGCCTGCCTCTGGGGTTCCAAGGGAGGGCACAGGCAGCCTCGCTGGGCTTGGACCCCCACCCTGAAGGTATCTGCTCCAGCAGCCCCCCGCAGAAGCTTGGCACTGACATTTTGTGGGGGATGTAGAGTCGGCACTGCCTGCGAGCTTGGGTACTGCGTTTTTGGGTACTGTTTTTCCAGGTACCCTTTTTTGGGTACCTTTTTTTTTGGGTACCGCGTTTTTGGGTACCTCTTTTTTGGGTACCTCTTTTTTGGGTACCTCTTTCCCACCTCCAGCATCGCCGGGTGCAGCACAGCCCCAGGGCTCAGCCCGGAGGCTTCACCCCTCCTGACAGCAGGATGCCCGTTGCCCCAGCGCTAATGAGTTAATAAATTCATTTCTGACTAAGAAATTAGACCCTTAAGAAAAAAACCACGAGCCCGCTTTCGCCCACCCCCCCCTTCCCCGTATCACCCCCCCAAAGTAACTGCGGTTCGTTTAGAGATCCTGGCGGCAGCGAGTGCCCTCCGTGCCAGCACTGGTGGCTATGGGCAGGGTTTGGGGATGGCCAGGTGGCGGCGGTGGCCGACCTCTGGTGGGGCCTGGCAGCTGCAGGACGGGCTCGGGGCGCTAGTCCTTGGGCGGCTTCTTGCTGCGGGTGTTCCACATGCCGCGCTTGGAGTGGTAGTAGTGGTAAAAGTTCCTGAGACGTAAGCGCTCCACCTCCAGCCCGCTCTGAAGGACCCTACAGCCGGACAGAGGGAAAAACGCTCAGGGAAAAGGAGGGCACGGACACAGCTGGGGACGCCCCAAAGCCAGGTTGTGGCCTTGGGAAGCCAAACACGCCCTCGGAGGTGGCTCGAAGGTGCAGGTGACACAACCTGACAATGGGAAGGGCCCAAAGCAGAGCGGAGGCCAGCCATGCCCATGGGGAAGAGTTCAGAGGTCCCGGTGCTCCCATCCTCACCTGTCCAGGAGCTCCCAGTCCTCCCCGCCCCAACGGTCCCTGAACTCCTCCGTGTTCATCCCTCCGACGCGGTCGAAGTCTGACTTGTAGATGCCGAAGAGGCCAAAGCCATTCACCTCCCAGTAACCTGCAGGGGAGAGCAGCGGGACCCCCGCCCCGCCAGAACATCACCCTCGGGTGCTCCCTACTCCCTAAGACCCAGCCATGGGAGCACCCCATCCCAAATCCCCCTTTCAGCCATCCCTTTCCACCACGGCTCTGCCCCCATCACTGCCACCTCCTGCTGTGGTTGGTTCATAGGGTGACACCACAGTTTTTGGAGCACCCTTGGGCTCAAAGCCCGTCTCACCAAAGCAGACCACACTCATCCTCTCGCGTGACCGAGCATGACTATAACCCAAGCCCGACACCGCAGCGATGCTCGGGCACGCAGGGGGCAGTGCCCAGGACACCACTCACCGTTGGGCTCCCGCGGGGAGCTGCCGCAGCTCAGCCTCATGACGATGGGCGCGTAGGCCAGCTTCCCCTCCACGCAGTGCTTCCGGATGCTGTCCAGGATGTTGGCAGGGAAGTGGATGTGCAGGTCACACAGGAACACGATGCTGTGCCCATCCTGCAGGAAGGGACAAGACGCGGCCACGAGGCTCGCGGACAAACAGCCCCAAGCCCCACCAGAAGCCACACGCGAGGGGAGCAGTGGTTCCTACCCACAGCTCACCTCGACCATGTCCACGCCAGCCTGCAGCCCGGCCGAGCGCTCGAAGTTGCCCATGCGCCGCAGGTACTGGTAGCTGGGGAGAGAGCCCGGGGCAGTCAGCATTGGTGGTGGAAGGGGACAAAAGCGAGAGGGACTGAGAATAGCAGCGAGGATTGGCCCTGTGAGCCTTGTGAGGACCATAGTGGGATGTGGATGGGGTTCGGGGGTCTTTGGGGTAGGTTACCGGGGCAGCTTGGCATCCTGCAGGGCTTTCTCGACATCCATGTCGTCGCTGTCAAAGTCCACCAGGATGACGTTGAAGTTGGCGTCCTTCGTAGCCTCGTACAGACCGGCCATGTCCGAGATGAACTGCTGGACCCAGCGCGCTTGGTTCTTCACTGCCAAGCACAGCCACAGAAGTCTCTCAGACTTCGGGATCCCAGCAATGGAAGTCCCAAGAGCACGCCCAACCACACCAACACCCCATCTCATGAGATCAGATAACCTCAGCATCACTGTGGACCTGGCCTCCTGAGACAGCCCTGCTCAGTGGTTGCCCAAGACCCCTGAAAAGATGCTTGGCCCTATCATGGTCATGGGGATGTCCCTACACCCCTCTGCCCAACACAGAGTGCGCTGCAAGCCACAGTTCATACCCTCTTGGCTGCCAGCAGAGCCTTGGGCTAGCCTGGAGGATGCAGTGGGCAGCAGGAGCAACAGACACCCCAAAGAGCCACGTCCTGCCGTCACCTACCAGGTACCACGAAGTGCACCATGATGTCCTGCTTCCAGCTGAGCTGCAGGGGCTGGCACAGGATGGGTTTGCCATACAAGACACTCCAGGTGCTGGGCTGGGGCTCGGTGGCCCCCAGGGCCGGCCCCTCGGGGTTGGTCTCGGCACTGTCGTCCTGCTTGCCGTGGTGCAGGAGGACATAGACGTACTCGGAGAGCCGCACCGTGCGCTGGCCCCGCTCCGCCAGCTCCAGCTCCAGCAGGTAGCGGTTCCCTCGGGCTGTGTCCCGGCGCTTCTCCACGTTGACGATCCTCAGAAGGGTGTAGATGCTGCAGGGAGAGGAGAAGCAGCTGAAGCCACCACTGCCACGAGCTCTGCTCCCCGTGCTTGAGGGGCTGGGCTGAACCTGGTATAACCTAACCACCTTCTACAACTCAGTAACGTGTCTGTCCACGTGGGAAGCAGTGGGTAGTGTTTACCTGGACTTCAGCAATGCATTTGATGCTGTTTCCCACAGCCTTCTACTAGACAAACTGCCAAAACACAGACTGGATAGGTGGGCTATAAGATGGGCCAGCAGTTTGCAGAGGATGTTGAGCAATGACTTACTCAGGCTGAAGAACCTGAGCAAAGTCTGAAGGAGTTGGGTCTGTTCACCCTGGGGAAGAAGAGGCTCGGGGGGGGACCTCATCACAGTATTCCAGTTCTTAAAGGGCAGCTACGAGGAGGACCAAGGCTCTCCCTTCCCTAGGAGCCACATCAAGACAAGGTACAGCAGACACAAGCTGCACCAGGAGAGGTTCTGTCTTGATATAAGCCAATTTATTTTTTTTTTTTTACAGCGAGAACCACCAGTCGCTGGAACGACCTGCCCAGGGACATGGTAGCATCCCCACCACCGGAGGTTTTCGAGATGTGACTGGAAAGGGTGTCAGGCAATCTCATCTAGGCTCCTTTTTCCCTCCCCAGAGGTTGGGCCTGATGATCTTCCGAGGTCCCTTCCAACCCCTATGATTCTAACCCAATGTCAGGATCCCTCGGTCCCAAAAAGCCAAAGGGGGCAAAAAGGCAGGTCCCCCCACCTCCCGCCCGCACCCTGCTGCCTCCCTACCCGCCATTCTTCTCGTTGAGCTTCTCCATGTACTGGGCCACCACGTCGACCACCTCGCTCTCGCTCAGCTGCAGGTTGCCCGAGACGTTGCAGCGCAGGTCGTTCCAGTCGGAGCGCAGGAGCTCGAAGTCCACCGAGCTGACGCTGAACGTCCTCTGCCAGTTGATGGAGTCCTCCAGCCAGCTCTGCGGCAGCTCTGCCGTCTCGTAGCTGTAGTCTGAGACCTCCTCCTCTTCCTCCTCCTCCTGGCCCTTTCCCTCCTGCTGGGACGCCGTCAGCTCCGACATCTTCAGAAAGGATGTCACCCTCGTCCCCACCTCGGAGGAGTTGTAATCGGTGGTGGCAGCCACCCTGCCCGGGGCAGCAGTCGTGTCCTCGTGGGTCTCCCGGCTGAAGATCCCCTCGGCCCCCAGTTCTTCCCATTTGTTCACCCGCTCCCACCTCCTGCTTCCCATCCACGTGCTCTTCCTCCTGGCCGCGTCTCTTTCTTTGGAGATGTTGCTCAAGAGCCAAGGGGTCCGGTGGCCAGGGACGGCTCGGAGCTTGCCGGACATGATGGGATGTCTCTGAGGGGTCCTGGAGTGAAGGTGCACTTTCTTCAGAGGCTTTGGGTAAAGGAAGATGCCGGGGAAGACGGGCTCCTGGGCAGGGGTTTTGCGCTTGCCCATCTGCAGCCTGGTCACGTACACCTTCTCCTGGGTTTTCCGGGGTTTTTTGTCCTTCTTGGACACCATGGGCTTGTTGGGACCTGGTGTTTTGGCTCTTCCACCAAAGATAGGAACAGAGAAGTGGGGTTGGAGGCTCAGGGCCCCAGCATGCTTGGAGGATGCCAGCAGCCCTAGCTCATCTTCCTTGCCCTCGCTGGGCTCCTGGGGTAGCCACTGGAGCATCCTCCCGTTGACTCGCTCCTGCATGGGTCCTGTAGCCCCATAGCCATGGGGACCCTCGGGGGTGGCTGCAGGGCTGGGGGTAGCCAGGGGCATGCTCCACCTTCCCATGCCTGCCTCATCCTGCACCTGGTCCCGCTTGTGGCGAAAGCTGTAGTACTCCAGCTCGTCCCCATAATCCTTGGTGATCGGCAGGATCTCCTTCTTTTTGGCTCTGGTTACCGGCTCGAGGTTTTTCTTGGCTTCAGGAGGTGGGTCGGTAGGCTCAGGGCTGTCTGCTCCATCCTCCTCCTCCTCATCGTCCTCAAGAAAATCTAGGGAGCAAAGCCAGAGGTAAATACCCGGAGGGTTCAGGCCGTTCTGCAGCACGATGGCTCAAGACAAGCAGGCAAAGCTCGTCTCCCTAAGGAGGATAAACCTGAAAACTGCCCCGAGGTGAGGGAGACTGAGGTGGCAGGTGCTGAGTGATGCACGCCAAGAACAGGGGTGAGAGACTCTGCTAATTAACCCCTCCAAACCTCGGCTAATTAACCCCTCCAAATCCTGGCACTTCTCCCATTTCACCTGGGAGCAAACCTAGCCTGCACCAAGAGCAGGGAAGGCTCTGAAAAAGCCTGGCTTCTCCCCAGGAATCCCTGCCTGCACAGGCATCCCCAAAGTCCACACCGGGCCCAGCTCGGAGAGACCAACCCGATGCTGAATCAAACCCGGGTGACGCTAATAACAGCTCGATTGGAGAGGAGAGGCAGAGCAATCAGACAATTAAATAGTGGGCTTGCAGGACAAGAGGGGGAAAAACCACGCCGGTCTCCTCTTACAGATGCTGCAGCCACAGCTGCTTTCAGCCTGGGAGATGCAGCTTCAAAAAGCAGGGAGGGTGAATCCCCGAGCCCCCAGCAGCAGCACATCACCGGAGGCATCCCAGTATGTTGCCTCTCGCAGCGGGTGGGCCGGTGGGTCAGGATGCCAGGTCCTCAGCCCCGTGCCAAGCTGCTGAGAGATGCCCGAAAGCTGCCAGCGGGCAGGCATGACTCACTGTCTGGGCTGAGGAAGAGAAACGCTCGCTGGCGCGGGTCCTCCTCTTCCTCATCCATCTTCATGTACTTATAAAAACCAAACCTGGGAGACGGAGATGAAAGATGAGGTCCTGCAGATAAGGGAGGGGTGCTCGCGGGCGGGCGGGCGCGTGCTGCCTCGCACACACACACACGGGTGCACGGGGGAACGTCCCCAACCACAGCCCGACTCTGGGATGGGAGCTGGGACCCCAAACCCAGCCCACGAGCCCACGAGATGGACGTGGCCCTTTGCTGGGGACAGGGCTTGGGGTCGCGCCCCGACACTTACTTCTCCAGGTAGAGCGGGGACTCCCGATAGAAGCACTTGTTCTCGGTCTCCATGTGAGTGAGGCGCGTGAAGTCGTTGGGGTACACGAACGAGAGGTAGACCTGGGGAGCCGAGCACACGGCCGTCACCCCTGCGCAGGGTGGGCTCACTCTGAGGACGTGGGGGACAGGTGGGGGGCACCCCAACAGCCAGGAGACCTCAGCTCCATCCCGGCACCACAAACACACCGCGGGGTGCTCATCTCGGACCCCCTCGGGTCAAGAGGGGGAAGCTCAGCCTGACCCTCCAGCCGGGGACGGCTCCTGGAGTTTAACCAGGTGGACACAGCCCTGCCAAGCCAAACCCCGAAACGAGGGCAGGACCTTTGGCAGGCGTCCCACGGGAACGTGACCCCGTTCCTCCCGCAGGCATTGCGGGGTGACACTTACGAATTGCAGGCCCTGGTAGCGGGCGATGGGGAAGTCCTTCACCACGTAGGTGGGGCTGTAGGCACAGGGCACCAGCACGTTCTCCACTCGGGACGGCTCTATCGCAGGGGCTGCAGAGAGGCAGCTGCAGCTCAGCCCCAGCCTGTGCTCTTCCACCCCTGCAGCCCCCTCCCATGTTACAGTTTGTAGCCCAGACCATCCCAAATCGCTCCCTGTAGAGCTGTCCTTCACCCTCGAGACTGGCAGAAGGCAGGGAAGACGCTCCAGGTACCTGGGGCAGCCAGGTCCTGCCTTTTTCGTTGAATCACAGGATGGTTTGGGTTGGAAGGGACCTAAGAAGTCACGGAGCAGTGCACAGACCCGGTCCCAGGCACTTACTGAGGAAGAAGGTGTCCCTGGGGTCGGGCTTCAGCATGTCAGCCCCATGCTCGTCCTGCTGTGCCTCCCAGAGGTAGCTCCCGCTGTGGCTGGCCAGGGACTGCGGGATGTGCTCCACGTGGTTCATCTTCAGGGACGACTCGTCTGCGGGGAGCAAGGGCAGAGGCTGGACCCCACAGGCGCCCACCTCAGGGCTCGCCCTCCAGCCTCCAAGCACCGTCCCACCTTCCCTAGGGAGCCGGGAACATCCTCCAAGGCGGCACGTCCCAGCCTCTGCCCCCATCCCACCTGGAGGGCTCAGGGGATTGGGGATTCCCCCTCCTGTCCCCGTTTGTTCACCCAGAACACAGTGCGGGAGACGGGTCTGGGGGGAGAGGGGAGCCCTGGGGACGCCCCTGTGACTGTGGGGGGAACCTGGCTGAGCCCCACTGCTCAGCACCGGTTCCCGTGTCCCTCCTTGCCCAGCAGGGACACAAGTGACGTGCCCCCCAAAAAGAGACACACGCACGCACACACACGTGCTCTGTGACCCCAAACTGATGGTGGTCCTCACCGGGAACAGCACACCCCACAGATTCCCAGCTCCTGCGGAGCCGATGAGCCTGCACCAGCACAAACCCAGCTCCTCCAGCCCTCTCGCCGGCTTACAGACCCTGTGACTAATCAGCCTGATAATTACTGACATCAGCTAATGACACGGAGGGACAGGGTACGGCTGATCTCAGCCGGGAGCCCCAGCTCTGATTACAGCATCGCTCGCCACAAACACAAGGGATGGCAGCACTCGGAGGCTTCAGCTCCCAAGGACACGGGAATTAAGCCACGAGCGCCGTTCCCCTTCAAGCTGCAGGTAAACACAACGCGAGCTTGTTTTTGCCCTTTCTTCTATTTAAGGATTCATGCAACACGTTGTCCTTGGCTATTAAACAGCCCCCAGAGTGCCCAAAGGGAGGTCACCGTGCTCTGGTCACCTCGGTCCCACGCACAGCTGCCTGTCCCTAGCACCCAAGGGCGCCCTGCGAGGCAACGGGCAGGTCCCGAGGCCAGCAGCACCGCAACCGCTGCTTTTTGCTGTGGAGTGTGGGGAGATGTGGGACACGTCGCCTCGGATCGACGGACCCAGGGCTCCCCGTACGTCCCCGTGCAGCAAACCGAGGTCGGGCTGCAGCCCCTGGAAAAGGCTGGAGCATGGGAAAGGGAAAAGCTTTTGGAGGAACCCCAAGGACGGGCACCTCCTGCGTGGCTTGGCTTTTCCCTGGGATGCTGCTGGGCTCCAAAGGGAGCTCGGAGGCAGGAGCGTGCCAGCACTGACGGATAGTGGCTGGGGGGGATTTATCTCAGCCTCATCCATCTCCTGGGCACTGGCATCAGCGGCTCAGCCCCCTCCATCCCTCTTCTCCCCACTGATCCCCGTGCGCTGCCCGTCCTGTTGCCTCATCAGAAACCTTCAAGGGTATGTTTGATGACTGGCTCTCAAGCACGGTGAGTGCAGGACACATCTATCAAGTGCTTTCTTGCTGCCAGGCCCGGGAAGGGGCAGGAAGCAGAAGATCTATAGATTTAATTAACCCCCCCGCCATCCATCCCCACCTAGACGACAGCTCCTCATAACTCAGGGCTGGGCCGAGGAGCTGAGCTGCTCGCCGAGGAACCAGGTCTCTTTAGGAGGGTGGAGGCTGAAGGGCAGCAGCCACGGGAGCTGCGTTTCCATGGCGTGTCACCTCCAACATCCCGTTTTTGGGAGGGCCACAGAGCGATGGGGTGCCTAGGGAGGTCCCGGGCGGTCCTTACCTGTGTACAGAGAGATGTAGGAGGAGTCGATCACCTCGAACTTCAAGCTGGGAAGGAAAACTCGCCACTAGGAAAAGAAAGACAGGGAGGATCAGTGGCAGGATGGGCCCTCATCCACCCTCAGCTCCCGGGAATTCTTCTGCATCGTTCCCAGCCCCAACCCTGCAGGGGTGGAAGGAGAGGTAGGGCTGACCCTACACAGGTCCAGACCTATCTCCTGCCTTAACCCAAGGTGGTCTGGGCTTATTCCCTGGGTGGATGGAGAGGACAAGGCTCCCAGAGGTGGGACAGAGGGGCTCATGCTACCTCCTGGCTGGGACTGCCACATGTCCCAGTTATTTGCAGTCCTTCCAGGCCAGGCAGGACAGATCCGGCCCTGCTTCAGCAGCAGCCTCTTCACCAGCATCAACAACATCACAGGGGCAGCCCAAACGTGGGCAGTGCCTTGGCAGGGCAGGGACAAACATCAAGGATCAAGACCGTGACCAAAGCCCTAAAATACACCGAGCCCCAAAACACATTCTCCTTCCTCTGTCTCTCCCCAGGGCTGCAAAACGCCGGTGGTGAGGACCACAACCCACACCAGCCACTGCAGGAAACCAGCACAGACCAAAGCAGGTCACGAAGCAACCCACTGCAAATTCCTGCTGCTTTCTTCACAACTCGTTTTAATGCAGCTTCAGCTGATCTGGGGCACGTCAAGTTTGCATTGACTTACGAGGGTCTTCCCAGCTGCCTGCACCGATGTGACTACATGTTAAAAGCACGCCTTCCGATGGATGCGAGCCTTTGTCCAGACAAGCCTTTAAGCACCCCCAGGGAGAGATGCATTAGGGTCCTTTTTTGTTGTTGTTTCTTTGCAACCATCTGCGAGGCTTCCCTCCCTCCAGCAAAAAATGCCTTCCCCACCCCCCCATTTGTTTTTCACATCAGAAATCCAGATCTTATCGGCGCTGGATGCACTGGGACCGGAGCCCTCAGAGGGTGAGGTTGAGAGATGGGGAGGAGAGAGGCGAGGAAGGGGAGTTGTCAGCCTCTCTCCGATGCTTTGCTGGCACAAGTCTGACTGCAGTGATTAATGGCTGTTTGGGAGAAAGGAAACCTTGGCAAAAGAGCTGACATCTTCCCCTCCCAAAAAAAAAAAAAAAAAAAAAGCCCGAGCTCCTGAGATGTACGCTTCAGGGCAGCGCAGGCAAGGCAGGCAAGTTCAGATTTGAAGCTCCTGGTATCTCCGAAAAGAGGGTGGGAAGAAAAAAGAGACCCAAGGTAACAAGGTGGGCTGACAGCTCGAGGTGACAGTCACAGACAGTCCTGGATTGGACTTGTGGCTGTCCCGATCTTACCCACGGTCTGGGCTCCCCCAAAAAGGGACCTTTCTTTCTTTTCCAGCCCAATTCTCTTCTGCACAGAGCAAGAGGGAAGGGGAGGGGATGGGACTGGCTGTGCAGCGCTGGTGTCTGACCACCACTGCAGCCCAGAGCAGAGTCACTCTGTTAGCATCCATTACAGGAGGTCCAGGGGCACAAATGAGGGATGACGGGGTCTTTAGGTCCCTAAAGGCCGTCAACACGCAAGGATCGGACAAACTGGGAGAAAAGCATGCTGTGTAGGAACAGCCCAGGTGAGCAAGTCCCAACTCTGCTCCAAACCAAGGAGAAATCCTGGCTTTGTTTCGGGATAAAGCACTTGAAGGCACACCAGGAGAAGCCCCATTAATGGCTTTGATGACGCGATGAAATAAACCTGGGAGGAGGAGCACAGGGAGCATTTACTCACCCCAACCTCCACGTGGTCCGAACCTCGGTCGTCTTGCTTATGGAGCAGCTCGAAGTAGTAGCGCCTGGACGACATGAGGCTGCGTAAGAGGAGAAAAGGCTGTTTAGGAAATATGCCTGCTACTGCTTCCAGCGCGATGGGGGGCCCCTGGACCCTCAGGGCCAGAGGAGCTCTCTGCAAACTGCCTCTGCCTTGCTCACGTGTGGCTAAACTTCTTGGGGTGGGGAGAAAGGCACAGTGAGCAGGATATCTGCTGCCCAACTCGACTGTGGAGAAGCCTTATAAGAACTCCTGGTCCCCACCTTGTAGTGCCCAACACATCTGAGCCCCGGGCTAGTGTTGTTTTTTTTGGGGAAGGGGCTGTGGAGGAAGAGCTGGTCAGGGTCAGGGCGCAGCTTACCGCAGAGGCTTGGAGACCTGCGAGCTGAACTTGGTGAACTCCCCCGGGGCCGTCCACTCGGTGCCCAGCTGGGGGAAGGAAAAAGGAGCATGTGAGAACCACTGGGCCAAGCAGGCACGAGCCCAGATTCAGACAGGCGGCAAGGAGCAATCCTCCGCCTCCACCAGGCACTGTGCCACGCTGCAGAAAAGCTCCTCAGGCAGGAGGACAGAGGGCTCTACTCCAGGGTCCCCCTGTCCCCCCGGCATGTGGCACTCCTGGCACAGGAGCTTGCCATCAGCCGTGATCAGCAAGATCCCAAAAGCACGTAGGTGTGAGGACAGACCACAGGGTGTCCAGTTTACCAAGAAAATCCAGCAGCAGCCGATCCCCTATCCTAGGACATGAGCTTTGGTAGCTACAACTAAGATGTGACCAAGGAGCAGATGATCCTTCAGAAGCCAAACTGAGCCTGGCCAGGGGCAGAGATGGGAGGCCTGGCCCGGCTGAGATGGCCTGGCATTTCCCAGGAGGATGAAGCAGCAGGAGAAGCTGCCTCTGACAAAGTCACCCACAGACTCTGCTTGCTCCTTTTAAGAGCTGCTGCAGCAGAGGGACTCATCGAAGGGAGATTTTGTGGTGGGGACAGTGACTATGGGTTCAAGACACCATTAACTGAGTACTGGGGATCCCCACAGCACAGTCAGGCAGGATATTAGCATGCTGGAAACAAGAGACACCCCAAGGGAGGAGATGCCCTCAGCAGGAGCTCGAGCATCCCTGGTGCAAGCTAACCCCGAGGACGACGGTACGTACCTTGCCCACAAACGCAGCCAGCCGGGAGTTGGATGGGCTCTCATCAGAGCTGAGCCAGAACTCCGAGTTGTCATCTGATGCCACGGAAAACTGGAAATCCCCTGGGGAGAGCGGAGGAGAAGGTCACCACAGAAGGATACAGCAGTCCTGGCGGCCTGGGCTGGGTGGCTGAAGGTGACAGCTTCTTCTTGTGACCCAGGGAAACACAGGGATGGATGGGCAGAGGCAAGAGGCTGCCCCAGACCCCACGCTGTGCTCTCCTGGGTGGGACCAGGGCTTTGTCTCCATTCAAAACAACCACAGAAAAGGATCTTTGCCCCAAAGGGGCAAGCCAGGGGATTTGGGACTCTCTTCTGTCCTCCCCTTCTGTCCTTATGTGGTCCAAGAAGTGGGGAAGGAGGCAGCTTCTCCACATCACAGCAGGGGGAGAAGAGGCCGAGCTCCATCACTCACCATCCTTGAAGGGGTGGATGTAGCCAAAAATCCTCAGCCCGTAGTTCTTCCACTTGGGCGACACGGCCAGCTTCTTCACTGTGGTGCGGGTCTGGGGATGCGAAAGCACCCATGGTTCATGCCTTGCACCAACACCACCCGTCCCCTGTCCTCCTGGGGTCTTGTACCCCTAAAACCAGAGGGGACACGGCGGTCCCATCGCCACCCAGATCCCTCCATCTCGGCTCTGGAGCTCAGCTGGCTCCAATGGAAATGACCTGCCTGAACAGGACCCAAAACCTGAAGGCTAAGGTCTCAGGGAAGGGCCAAGCTCACAGCAAGGGGAGATGAAGCAGCAACCAGAGAGGGACGAGCAACCCCCCCCTCCCACCCACCACCTTCGGGTCTGGGACTCACGTGGGGAAAGAGCGGAAAATGGAGGTTCTTCCTCAGGTGCCTCACTGCTCCTCCGCACCAGTCTTCGAAGACGTGCAGGTTCGCCTTCCCTTTGTACTGTGGGATGAGAGTGCCAGAGAAGAGGGGGGGGAGGTAAATGGGGCACCTCCCCAGGACAGCGTCAGGGAAGGCTGAAATGTGGACGCCCAAGGGCCGTCACCCACGCTAACAACCAAGAGAAAGGCTGATCCCCATCCCTGTGCCAGCCCTGCGGTCACAGCACCAAATCCCAGCAGGTAATCCTCCTCCTGCTGCTGCGAGGGCATCCTTTGGCTCCCGAGCAGGCTCATACAAGGGCTGATTCCCTTATGGGTATGGCAGCAAAAGCCCGTCCCCACCATCACCCATCCCACTGGCACCAGAAGGCTGGGTGGAGGGGACCACGCGATGCCACCACGTCCCTGGACAGCAGGGTTGTGGCTGTGCCTCCCCTCCACCATCACCTCCTGCCTGCATACCTGTTCATCCCAGGGCAAAGCCTGCTTGGTCAGGTTGAGTTTGGGGTGCCTGGCAGCTCGGTCAGACCATGAGCCCCTGGAAAGCCAGCCATCCAAATCCTGTCCGTCCTGCCAAGGAAGCAGGAGAGGGAGGTGAGAGACGCAGGGCATCGGGGCCAGTCCGCTGCAGGAGGAGGCCCCCCTACACATAAATGTCTCATTTGGGATGCCAAGCGTTTCCAAACCAAGGGGAAAGCTTTCCAGGATAAATGCAAAGGAAAGCAGGGCACCCCAGCACAAAAACATATTGGCGAGGTGTCCCAGGGAGCAGGGCTTCAAAAATGTTCCAGCTAAACTCATTTCCCATCCTCTGTCGAAAGTGCTCCCGCTCCTAAACAGCACGCTTTCTGTTCATCCAAAACACTTGGCCGGTCCTACAGGCTCCTGGAAAGGGAGCATCTGGGGCTTTGTTTCCAAAAGAGCAGAAGCCTGGGCAATAATGCAACCTGTGTCTGTGCCTCCCTGCTCCGCTCTTCCTTTAAAGGGGATTAGGTTAATCCCATCACTCGCGTCTCATAATTTAGAAGGGATTAGGGGAACAGTCACTTGCCGAAAAAGTGGCACAGAAGAGCCGTGTGCTTTTGGAGCTTCCCCTGCGCTAACACCGGCAGAGGCCAGAGCAAGCAGGTGAGCCCGAGACAAGGAAGGATGGGAAGGGATGAGCGACACGGGGCCAAAACCTCACCCTTCAGCCCCAGTGCCCTCCGAGCAGGGACACGCTGTGTGGTCACTCCGAGGCTGCCTGGCCCCAGAGGACTCACAGTCCCCCGTGGACTTGGATGGGGAAGGAAAGACAGTGTCATCCCCCCCAAAAGAGGAGCCAAGCATCCCCAAAAGCAGCAGCGAGCCCGCTGCAGAACCGCAGTGCCGGCAAAGCCCAGCCCGTTAAGATGTGCAGCGCCAAGGAAATAATTAACAAACTTTGCCTAAATGAGCTCATTACCGACCCGGAGGAGGGGAGCGATGCCCTTGGAAGGCATTATTAGGGAGGAGGCGTAATCGTGCTCCCTGGGAAAGCCAGGATGCAATTACAGAGCAGCCTCACCAGAACACCCCAGCATCGGGGCCAGGGTGTCCTGCACACGGGGGCAGGGAAAACAGCAAAATTAAAAAAAAAAAAAAAGAGCAAAACTAAAGGATCGGTGGTGCCAACAGCAAGATCCACACCGATGCCTGGCACACGCTTGGAGCGCAGTGGGAGTAAAGTTTCTCATCTTTGCTTTTAAGCTGCAGCTGTTGCTCTGGATTCAGGGAGCCTCTTCGATGCCTCTCCAGGCATCCAACCTGCTCTGAAGCATCTTTGCCACACAGCGAAGGGCTGCTCTTTTGGTAAGCAACGGGGCTTGCTGTCCCCATCCCAAGAGCCACAACAGGACCAGGGCTGCCTGCCTGGGGCCCCCGAGCAAGAGGAAAGCAGGCAGGAGGCTGAGCAGTGTGACAAGAAGGCAGCAGCAGGCAGAGAGCATCCTCCGGGGGGAGAAACGCAGGGAGAGCCTGCAGTGAGAGGAGGGCAGGGATGCTGGCATCTCCTCCGAGGGCCCTTGCGATGGCAGGTGCAGAGTGAAAAGCACTGGGGGGAGCGCGGCTCACTGTCACCATTCTCACTGTCAGTTCCCACTGACTGGAAGAGTTCTGGGAAACATAACCCTCATTTTAAAAAAAAAGGAAAGAAGGAAGACCCAGGGAGCTACAGGCCGGTCAGGCTCACCTCTGTGCCTGGCAAGATCATGGAGAAGATCCTCCTGGAAACTGTGCTAAGGACCAGGGAAAATAAGGAGGTGACAGCCCACGTGGCTTCACTAAGGGCAGATCATGCCTGACAAAGCTGGTGGCCTCCTACCATGGGGTTACAGCATCGGTGGATAGGGGAAGAGCAACATCATCTGCCCAGAGGAGCTGTGGATGCCCCATCCCTGGAGGTGCTCAAGGCCAGGCTGGATGGGGCTAGGGGCAGCCTGGTTTGGTGGGGGGGTGTCCCTGCCCATGGCAGGGGGTTGGAACCAGATGGGTTTTAAGGTGCCTTCCAACCCAAACCATTCTGTGGTTCTAGGACCATGTGCAACGGGGCAGGGGGTGAAGAGCGAGCTCGCCCTGCTCTACAGCCAAGTGCTGTCTCCCAGAGCAGCAGTGCCAGCCCACCGCCACGCATGGAGGCAGCTCCCACCGCAGCCAGCTGGCTGGAAAGCTCCCAGGGGCCTGGTGACAGCCAGGTGAACAGAGGACAGCAGGGTGTCCTCACGGCACAGATGTCAAGTGCCTCCTGTTAGCAAGGTGAGACCACACCTGGGCTACTGGGTCCAGGCTGGGGCTCTCCAGTACGAGACAGACGTTGACAAACAGGACTGAGCCCAGAGGAGGTTACCAAGACACACAGGACACAGGGGAGGGTGGCTTTGCCCAGTGAAGCAGGACCTTATTGCCCTCGACACCTACGTAACAGTACGTAGAGGATGCCAGACTTCTCAGACAGGGCAAGAGGCAACAGGCACAGGTTGCAATGCTGAAAGCTTCACGTGAGCGTGTTAGGGAATTTATTTTCCACCACGAGAGGTGCCCAACAGAACCAGAGAGGTTGTGTCCCCTCCATCCTCGGGCTTACTCCAGACTCGGAGCCCCCTGCTCTACTTGGCCAGGTGTTGAGCCACCAGACTCGGGCCAGGGATCTCGGCCGGTCCCACCCCACCTCAGACACGTTACGGCTCCCGTTACTACCTGCTCCTCCTCGCGGCTCTCGCTGGAGTCCTCGGCCTTCCCCCGCCGTGCCGATGCCTGGGCCGACGCCGGCCGCCTGCCGGGGTCCGTCACCTCCGCCAGCCGCTCACCATCTGCAACACCAACAGGGAACTGGTGAGCGGGACCACGGCCACCCCCCTCATCCCAGATCCCTCTGGCATCCTTCGCCCTGAGAGGCTGTGGATGCCCCATCCCTGGAGGTGTTCAAGGACAGGTTGGACGAGGCCCTGGGCAACCTGATCTAGTGGGTGGCATCCCTGCCCATGGCAGGGGGTTGGAACTGGGTGATCTTTGAGGTCCCTTCCAACCAGAGCCATTCTACGACCCCATCACCACAAGATGCTCCTGGGCCTTTCCTGGAGCCACCTCCTCACCCTGGGGCCGGGATGGACGGGGTGACAGTGAGGCGGGTTCTGGCTGTAATTCCCTTTGTTGCATTCATCCTAAGCAGCTTGTGGTGGCTCGCTAGCATCAGGTTTAATTACTCCTCTCACAGCCCTTTGACGTAAGAGACGGGATAAGCTCCCGCGGGACCTCGGCTTTCTGTCCAGCGCTGGGGACAGCGCTGAGCTCTGCCATGAATTAAACTCAATCCAAGCATGGCGTGGAAACTAAAATCGCAGAATATCCTGAGGTGGGAGGTACCCCCGAGGATCATCAAGGCCAAATCCTGACTCCACATAAGGCAACCAAAGAGTCAAGCCATCTAGGAGCATTGCCCAAATACTTCTTGAACACCAGCATGCCTGGGGCCATGACCATGTCTATGGGCAGCCTGTTCTGGTGCTTGACCACTCTCTCAGTGAAGACCCTTTTCCTAATACCCAATCGAAACCTCCTCTGATGTAGCTTCAAGCAATCCCTTCGCATCCCACCACCAGAGAAAAGAGATCAGCGCCCCCTCTGTGCTCCCCACCGTGAGGACATGGCGGGCAGTCAGGGGGTCTCCTCCTCTTCTCCAAGCTGAACCAAACAAGCATCCTCAGCTGCTCCTCGTAAGCCGTGCCCTCTGGGCCTTTCACCACCTTTGCTGCCCTCCTTTGGGCACACTAATATTTTTATACCCTTCTCACATCGTGGAGCCCAGAACTTCACGCAGCCTATGCATGCATCCCGGGTGGGATGCTCCCATCTATCCAGCTCCCTCTGTAGGGCCTCCCTACCCTCAAGGGAACCAACAGCTCTTCTTAATTTAGCATCACCTGCAAATTTACTTAGTTTAGGACTCAACCCACGTCCCAGCGCTCTGATGTAACCAGAGACAAACCAGCCCAGCCTGCCCCATAGACTGTGCATGGGACAAGGACAGGTCCCAGCCCTCCTCCCGCTGGTCCCCAGCTCTCCTGGGGCATCCCACACCTCTGAGCTCACCACACTGACCCCCCTTTTCCCCCAAAAAAGTCTCTCCAAATATATCTTCCTGCCCGCTAAAGGGGAAGAAGGGATCCTACACCCACCGAGGGAGCTCAGGGACCCACTGCAGATGGCTTCATTACCGGGTGCTGCGATAATTAGTGCCAGCCTACAGGCTCCCCTCTGCAGCTTGCACTGATCTTCCTTGGCTGCCAGGGAGGGTTCGCATTAAAACGCCCTCGCTTTGCAGTGTGAAAATAATCTGCTTCCCCAAAAATAACAGAGCAGACTTGAAAACTGTATTAGCTATCTCTGGGAGGGGCGGCAAAAACCCCCTTCGCTCACCACAACAGATGGATGCCTGTGAAACTTTTAAACAAGCACGGAGGACCCCAAAACCAGCACGGCAGCCCCCCGATGACCACAGCGGGGTCACCCCTTACCAACCCCGCACCCCGGTGAGAAACCCCCTCGGGGAGCCTAAAACACCACAAGAAGTGATGGGTCCCCACAGACAGCAGGAGGAGCGGGGCGGGGGGCACCGAGATGCCCCCCACTCTCCATCCCCTCGTCTGGCAGCCCCGGGGGGCTCGTCCCTACCCGATGCCATTAGCATTCAGGCGGCCGCGCAGCCCACGTCTCCTTGGAGATGGCGGCACAAATCCCGTCCCCAGCGCAGCGCGGGAACAGGAAATTAAGCTCTAAAGCCCCCTTATTCTGCTCTCAGCCATTATTCAGCCCTGGCAGCTTCGGCTTTCTCCTGGCAGCTCCCTGCCTCCCTCCCACGTCTTTAGACACGCATCGTTCCTCCTGCGACCCCATCGAGGCTGAGAAGGGGAGCGTCGCGGGGGGGAATGGGACCAGCTCCAGCTCTGCAGACCCTCCCCGTTCCCATACATCCTCTCCGGGAAGACCTGAGCTAGCAGCATGCCAGGCTGCAGGACACGGAGGCATGTGGCTGTGGCCTTCCGTTCGCTGCACAGATGTTGCCCCCAGTTTTGGGTCTGGTATATGAGGTATTGGGGAAATTGGAGCGAGGTTAGCAGAAATGCACGCAGTGAAAGAGGAGTCACCACACAGAGGCAGGCACCTGCCTCTACCCCACACAAAGCAGAGTCTGAGATGCAAAAATTAAATTTTGGCCATGCAAAACCAGCCAGGGTGAGGTCGGTCCCCGAGCACACCATCGTCACCTCCCCCAGCAAGACAGCCGTGGAGCAGGAGGTGCTGCTGCTCCTACATCCCCCAGCCTTACAGTCCTCTACGGGAACACCACAGCAAGAGATGCTCTTGCCAATGAATTCACTCATAACCCAGCCCTGCCACTACAAATTCATTAGGGCAGGGTTAATTGCGCCTGCATGCTTTCAGCAAAACCCTCTCATCTTAGCAAGGATAGTGAGGCAAGCGTGTGCTCGGAGAGGTGGCCGCATCCCAGGAGGAGGAAAAGCGCCAGCAAAGCCATGGAAAAAGGTTTCCACGACAATGTTTGTTCTTCAGCAATTCAAATATTGGGTAGGAAAGTCAAGGACGGGCTTTGGCCCAAAAAATAAGTGCTAATCAGCCTGGCTGCAGCATGTGGGAGCTGAAAATGAGCACCCCCCCTTGAGAAAGGCCAGCATCTCGTACCAGCCGGCATCGGGTTGGGAAGGAAAAGGCTCCCCGAGATGGAACCCGTCAGCACGGGAGCGAAGGTCCGTTGCCGGGGGACGAGCCAGACCTCTGGTTTTCCACAACCGCAGCCACACAAACCCGCCCCGTGCCGCTCCGGCCAGCCGGGACCGCGGCACACAGAGGCCCTTTCAAGCTGCGAATTCCTGCCTTCCTCTTCCCCTCCTGCTCCGCCGGCGGCACGCGGCTGGCTCACCCCGAACACAGCCCCTTTCTTCGGGCAGGCTCTGGAGCTGGGATTTCTCCTGCTGCCTTGATTCGAGGCCAACCCTGCCAAATCGGGGGGAGATGCCCCTCAGTGATGCTTTCTCCCTAATCGTTCCCGAGGCGGTGCTGAGAGCTCGCTCTGCTCTTGCCCACCCAGAGGAGTCTCTGGGGATAAATGTGAAGCCAGCGAGCCGAGCTGCCTGTCCCCAAACCCAGCAAGCCGAGCTCCCCGTCCCACCCCTCCAGCTCTTCCCGTGTCCCTCGCACGGATGGGAGATGCTGCCAAAGGGTTCGCAACCAGGCACGCGCCACCCCGCTGGATGTAAAATCAGGGAGGGATGTAAAACCCTCCCCACCTCTCCTCCAGCCCCAGCCAGGCTCGTGCAAGCTGTCTCCCTCCTCCCAGCGCCCTGCTGTCATTATCAGCATCCCCAGGCAACGCCAAGAAAGAACAGAAGAGCAGCCCTCGCCTCCAAAGCAGAGGGTGCTGGAAGCCCAGCCCCAAAGAGGGGACAAAGGCACGGGCGAGCCTCATTGTTCAGCTCCTGGCCCCACTCCGCAGCAAAGCCCAGAGGCAGCAGCAAGGATAAAAGGCTCCTAGGAGATGCTGCTGTACGGGGAGGAGCATCCCCTCTCCTCTCCCTTCCCCAAAGCAAACCCCGACTGGGTGCTGCCAGCAAGACGAAAAGCCCAGCGCACCAAATTTCCAAGCACATCAACCAGGTGGGATTTGGGGCACAAATGGGTTATTTGCCATCACGTTCCCCCCGAGCCTTTGCCTGGTTGCTCCTCTCGCTGCTCGTCCCCTCCTAGCAGGGCCCTGCACCAGCCCACCTGCAAGGTGCTGGTGAAGATACAGGTGAGGTGTTTGGGGCCAGGAAGAGCTGGGAAATGAGGACAGTCAAGCAAGATATTGAATTTGCACTGAAGCCCCCCAAAATCTTGTGCTAAAAACAGAACGCAATTTGTAAACGCCACCACAGAGCCTCCAGAGTTTGGTTTCCCAGGCTCCACAGCACCTACAGGGGGGCACAGAGGGATTTGGGGTTTGGTTGCCCCCCCAAAAAGCCAGCAGCACTAGCAGTGCAGGCTGCTGCAGGGTGTTTCAGCTGCCCCAGTGAGCAAACCACGAGCGGAGTGATGCAAACGGGGATGGAGAGATGTTGCTCGGTGCTCCCAACCGAGAAATCTCCCCAGAGGCAAGCATCTGCTCTTGTCTTCCTCTTTCTGCCGAACTGGAGATGATAAAGCAAGCTGGATCTTACTCCAAGCCAACCACCAGCAGCACCTCCACCGTCTGCCCCTGAAATATCGGCAGACCGGGCTGCACCAGTTGCAAAACCATCTCGGTGTCTTCAGAGCTGCATCCTTACAGCCTGACCCTCCTGGCGAAGAGATGCAGAGAGGCAGCGGCTCAACTCACGCACAAAAAGTGTGGAACATCAGGACGGAGATGTAACAACCCCATCAAAGCCCGGCCCTGCGGCCTAACCAAGGCTACAGACGGAGCTTTACTGCTTACAGAAACCCAAACCCTGGGTTTGCTGCTCCTTGGCATCCCAACGCTGCTCCCAACACACCGGTGATGGGGTGAGATGCAGGAGCATCTGCTGAGGGTCAGGTTCTGGGTACGCTCGGTACCTGACCTCCCATCTTTTGAGGCTGAAACGCCTCAGCGAGATCTGCGCACGTCCTTTTCTCCTCCAGAGGCTGTGTGCTGACCTCGGAATTTTTGGGGTGCTTTTGAGCTCCCCGAGCTCAGGAAGGGACAGGCACAAAGCTCTCCCAGCCCCGTCACCCCTCTCCAGAGGGAGCCTGGCCACCCCGAGGTGCCATCCCAGCGGATAATTACCAACAGCTCGGTGCTCATCGCCGTCACGCAGCCTCTGAGTCAGCAGCCAGCAGCGCGAGCTTCCCCCACCGACGGGCTGCCGAGCGATTACAATCAGGCAGCCAGAGTCGATACTGCAAACTCCTCCCAAGGCCACAAAAACCATCGGTGCATCTGTCCGGGAGGTTGGGACAAGGCAGAGGACCACATGTGGCATCCCGAGGAGGGACACGGACCAGTGGCCAGGCAGGGATATTTCTCCTGATACCACTGCTCCCGGCAGCTTCGCTCGTGCTATGTGAGATGGTAACGGGCTGGACCTGCAGCACCTTCCTCTGCTGATCGGTGGTATCTTGGAGCTCATCGGGCTCCAAAACATCAACGCCTCAAACAGGCAGCCCCACATCCCCGTGCTTGGCCCCAAATCCTTCTGGGCACCCAGAGCTCCCCAGCTCCCACCTCCCTGCACCCCTGTCGGTCTCCATCCTCCCGTTTCATTTCTTTTGGCACCAGCCCCAAAGCACCCCACGGTGGCCAGCGCCTGTGTTATGTCCTCCCCGTCCTCCCCCAGGAACTTCCAGCAGCCTTGGGTGCTTTTGAACCTTTCCTTTGCTTTTAAGTTAAATTTGAGAGGGCACAGAGGGGGCTGCCGGGCTGGTGGCCAGGCTGGGGACAGAGGGGCTTCCCCACATCCTGCAGCTGGGCTGGGGGCAGACACAGAGGAGATGGATGGTGACCCCAGCATCGCCAGCCCCACGGCAAAAGGAGACTTCAAACGAAGCCTGGAGACGAACAAAACAGCAAGAAATTCATTTTTAGCAAAAGCCCACATTAAAGAGACTGAGGAGTATTTTTTGTTGGGTTCTTTAATGTCTTTTTTTTTTATGTCTTTTTCCTCCAGTTTTTTAAAAGGACTCAAGCTGTCGGAAGAGGTGATGCACCTCCCCTGCTGTGCAAAATGGTGCTGGGGAGGACCAGGACCCTGCAGAGCTACAGGGACGCTCCAGCACCCTCTGCATCACATCCCAACCCATCTGGGCACTGGGCACCAGTTCCTCCCCCCCTCATTTGGGGTCTGACCTACTCAGGGTACCCACACCGGGGACCCTGTAGAGGATGTCCTTTATATATCTATATATCCTTTAAAGGACCCTTTAGAGGACAAAGGGCACCCTAAAGGAGCATCATCTGTCACGGCTCAGGATGCAGAGGGGATGCTGAGCCCCCTGTCCCTGACAGCTCTGGGGTTTCTGCTGAGGCAGGAGCCATAAACGTGAGCTCTCAGCCCCCTCCCAGACATCACAAAGGGGAAACAAGAGGAGTGTTTGGATAAATTAGGTGTAGCCCATCATTTCACTTAATTACCAAGCCTTGCAGTTGTCCCCAGCCCGTTTTAAGGAGCAGCTCAGTGCTCACCCAGGGCAGAGGTGCCCAGGGCGGCTCAGAGCCGCGCTGCCACGTTTCCAAGCCACACGCCAGCTCGTGTTCCAGCCCCAGAGCCCCGAGACAGCCCCAGCCTCCCAAGGACAGGACTCACTTGTCTGCCTGCCTCCTCCTCCTCCCCTTCCAGCAGCTCTTGGCAGGGCAGGAGCGGTTACAAAGAGCCAATTCAGGGCAGTGGGGCCGCGATGAGGAGGGAAAGGGCTCCCTGGGGGAGGCCCAGGGGATAGCACGGGGGGTAAGACAGCGGCTCTGGGGACAGCAGCTGCCATCCGCCGCGCTCAGCCTCCCCGCGAGCACCGCTGCCCTTCCACAAGGGCGACCGAGCCTTTTCAAAGGGCTCTTTCTAATCCTCTCCCCTACCTGCACCTCTGAAGAAAGGAATAAAGCCGCCCAGCTTCGCAAGCGTGCCAGCCTTCCAATTAAAAAAAAAAAAAAAAAAAAGCATGTGAACCAACGAGATGTGCTCGGGATGCTGCACGTCAGCCCGAATTCACTCCTTCCTGCTGTCCCTAGGGGAACAGGCGAGGACGGGGCACGGGGTGTGCAGGCAGCGACGCTCGCAGCTCCTCCCGGAGAAGCACGGTGCTCCCCGCTTCAGCGTTTTGGATGGAGGTGGGAATTGCTCCGGCATCCAGCAGGGCCCGAGAAGCTTCAGGGCAGCTCGGCCAGCAGCTGGGCAGCTCGTGAGGTTCAGCAAGGCCAAGTGCAAGGTCCTGCAGCACTGCACCCAGCCCGTGCCAGCACAAGAGGGACGGAGTTTTCAGAGCAAGCTGGAACACCTCCTCTATGAAAAAGGGCTGAGAGAGCTGGGCATGCTCAGCCCGGTAAAGAGAAGGCTCCGGGGAGACTTGTTGCAGCCTTTCCATACTTAAAGGGGGCTCTTAAGAAAGACGGATAGGATGAGGGTTTTAAATTGTAGATTTAGATTGGAGGTAAGAAAGAAATCCTTCACTCTGAGGGCGGTGAGGCACTGAGCAGGCTGCCCCGAGGAGTTTTAGGTGCTCCATCGTTGGAAGAGCTCAAAGTTGGGTTGGACAGGGCTTTGGGCGACCTGGTCTGGTGGAAGGTGTCCCTGCCTACAGCATGGGGGCTGGACTAGCAGGTCTTTAAGGTCCCTTCCAACCCAAAACATTGTGATTTATGATCTCAGCACCCCCCAAACCAGCACCGCCTCTGCTCACAGCATTTCAGGGAGTTCTCTAGGCCACCCCGCACGCCGGCAGCTCTCCAAAGACAGGCACACAGCAGCCAGCACCTCACCCTGCAAAAAGCCCTGCTAGATTTTCCTCCCCGTTTTGGTTTTGGATAGATCCATTGCCCTCCTCCAACACACATCCCATGCCCGTCGCAGGACCCTCCCGAAACCAGGATCCCGGCACATCTGCTGCTCCTTCGGCACCAGCAAGAGCCCCGCGCATGCGATCGCTGCTCCAGCGAGGTGGCAGCCAGGGAGCAGGACCAGCCAAGCACCCCTGCTAAGAGCTATTTTAAATGTCTACTGTAATTTTTTTTTTGTCTGTTCTTCCCCTTTTTTCATTTTATTTTTTTTCCTTTCCACCTGGCACGCAAGCATTTCCACCCCATTGACTCGGTGCGGTTTCCAGCCGGGAGAACACTGTAATGGTCTCATTATTTCAGATGAGGAATCTGTGTGTTAAATTAGGCAGAGAAGGGTAATTATCTACTTGTGGGAGATAAGGAGAAGGGGGGTATTTTTTTATTTTTTTTTTTTTTAAATCAGGGACATGATGCCAGCATGGTTCCCAGCTAAGTCCCCAGCCACGCTGCTCCAGCTCCTTGTGTGAGTGCCTACCAGGCCACTGGACCCCACAAACCCCCCAAAAATCCCACCCCCCATGCTTAGACCCCCTCCACGCACACCTCTTGGCCTGGCCCACCCCTACCTTGCCCCCAACAGAGCTGCCAGGAAGACTCACGCCCCACACCTTCAGCTTCCAGAAAGCCCGTGGGCTCGGTGCCACTTGGTTTAACAAGTAATTAACCCTTCCAAGCACCTCCTGCTGGCTGACGCAAGCCAGGCAGCATCCTCTGAGGCAAGCCAAGAGGTCTTGGGCACCCCCTGGTTCTCTCAGTCACAGCTTCCCAGCCACCTCTCCCACTCCAGGCACAAGCATCCCCCAAATCCCCACGGGCTCTGGGGCTGGGGACACCTTTAAGCTCAGAAGATCAGGTACCGGCTGTGCCAAAACCTGTTTTTCCCCCAGCTTTTAGGCAGCCACGTCCCCAGACGCTGGGTCTGAATCTCCACCACATACACCACTTACACCACGGTGTGGAACAAGCCCAGAGCCCAGCAGAAAGCGCCAGAGCACCATCCTCACCCAGCACCTCCAAACCCATTTCTCCTTACGCAGCCCTAAGAGCATTCCCCCCGCTGCGATCCCCAGGCTCTTTTCCCCCCACCTTTCTCCCCCAAAACGAGGATCCCACCGGGAGCTCGTCTTTTCAGCTGCAGCACGACCACAGGGCTCTCTGCCGGGAGCCAGAGCACGGCGATGCACCTCGCTGCTACAGCGAACAGCAGCCCCTCGCCCCCCGAGCGCCGTAACGGGCCGGCACGGATGCGGGGCACATACAGGTGGCGGCGGGGGAGAGCAGGAGCAGGCACCCACCGGGTTCAGCACCCCTAAAACACAGCCAGGGAACGTGCTTTTGCTCTGAGCATCCTCCTCAGAGAGAAGGAAAACCTCGCCCAGGGGGACTACAACGGACGGACAGCCGGGCTTGCCATCCCGCACCATCTGCCAGTCCCAAAAGAGGACTTTTTCTGCCCTAAAAAGGCTCCCGGGCAGCCTCTTTGGGGTTAGACTTCTGTAATTTGGGGTTTTTCCGATAAGCACGATCCGGCAGCAGAAAAAAGAAAACAAGCAGCGCTCCCTGCAAGTGCTCCTCGGAGATGATGCCCAAGCAAATCTCATTTCCTGCTCCTCTTATTGGCGTTATCCCGATTGCACCGGCGGGGCTTGAAAATCTGCAGGATCATGCTGCTCCTGCGGTCAGAAACTTTGGGTTTAGCAGCTGAGAGACTTCACTAGCCTCAATCTGCTCAGAAAAGTCATTCCTCCCCTCTGCGAGCACCTACTCCTTATTCCTTTCCCATGATTTTAGGGCACAAAGCACTAAAAAAAAAAAAAAAAAAAAAAAAAATGGGAGACAGGTTCTTCCTGCAAGCCCATCAGAAACGTTTCAAACTCAAGTTTTGGCCCACCTGTCAAATATTTCGTGCAGTTTCACACCAGGCGAACAGCCCAGCAAGGTCTGCAAGGCGGAAAGCCAGGGGTCCATCAGCGTGAAGCCCCTCGCCCGGCCGCTCCCCTGGGGCTAAGCTTTTGGGGGAGCACAGCACCGGGCCCTCAGGGCTGGCCGTGCTGCAGCCTTCCACATCCCTTCCCAGGTAGAAGAGGGGTTTGGGGGTTTCTAGGGGGGTCCCCATGGAGGGGATGGGGATGCTCCGGGGACAGGGACCTGCATCACTGCCTGGGTGCCCCCGGGTTTATGGACGGCTTTCTTTTGTTAGCACGGAGAAGAAGCAAATGGCTGGGAAAAGAGGTGGGAAACCCTCAAGAAAAGAAAATAACAGAGTAACAAATTAAAAAAATAATAACACAAATAATAATAAAAATAGAAAATAATAATAATAATAAAATGAATATAAATAATATTAATAATATTAATAAAAGCCCCGAGGGCTTCTCGGCTCCCTCCCGAGGGTGTGGGGCTACGGATGGAGGTGACACCGCCTGTAGGGGAAATGTGGGATGGATGGGGCAAGAGGGGAGACACCGCGGAGAGGGGTCAACGCCCACCGGGGGGTCCCTGTGATCCCAAGGGAGGGGTCCCGGGGGTCTCGAAGGGGGGGTCCCGAGGGATGGGGGGATTACCTCTGCCGTAGGCGAAGGGGATGCGGAGGGCGCGCCCCTGGCGCACCAGGCTGATGTGGAGGTAGGTGAACCAGACGGCGAAGGTGAGCAGCGCCAGCAGCAGCAGCAGCTTCAGCTGCTTGCGGATCTTCTTCACCGGGAGCCGCGGCATCACCGCCCGCCGCCGCCGCCGCCCCCCCTCCTCCTCCCACCGGTGTCGCCCCCCCGCCAGCCGCCCACCGCCCCCAGCCCCCCGCCGCCGCCTAGCCCCGGCCCCTCGGGCCCCCGGCCGCCGCTAGGGGCCGGCAGCGGGGCAGGGGCGGCGGCGGCGGGGCTCGGCAGCCCCCGGCCCCCCGGAGCATCGCCGCCGCCCCGTGGCGCCGGGACCGGCGGGCGGGGGATGAATGGGGCGGCCGTGGGAACGCTGGGAGGGGGCGCCACGGCTGAGCGACGGCGCCGCCGGCCAATCGCAGCCCGCGCGGCCCGCGGCTCGGCCAATGGGTGAGCAGAGGGGGCGGGGGGTGGGGGGCCGGGGGAGAGGCCATGGGGGGACGCGGGGGGGGGGGCGGCCTGGCCGTGCCTGTCCCTGGCACCGCGCGGGGAGGGGGGGGAGGATGGTGGGGAGGGGGGACGGAGCCGAGGGGAGGGGGGATCGGGATGGGGGCTGCGGCTGGGCGGACCCCCGGGGGTCGCGGATCCCCCCCCCGCCGTGGGGTGGTACGGCCTGCGCGGCTGCGGAGGGGCGGGGGGAGCCCGGGGGTGGGGGAAGGAATAGTGGGGGAGGACGGGACACAGGCACCAGCCCCATCCCCAGCCCGTCCCCATCCCATTCCATCCCCATCCCCATCCCATTCCATCTCTGTCCCCGTCCCTATCCCGTCCCCATCCCATCCCATCTCATCTCCATCCCGTCCCCATCCCCATCCCATCCCCATCTCCATCCCCATCCCATTCCATCTCCGTCCCCATCCCATTCCATCTCTGTCCCCATCCCCATCCCCATCCCCATCCCCATCCCATCCCATCCCCATCCCATCCCATCCCATCCCCATCCCATCTCCATCCCGTCCCCATCCCCATCCCATCCCCATCTCCATCCCCATCCCATTCCATCTCCGTCCCCATCCCATTCCATCTCTGTCCCCATCCCCATCCCTATCCCCATCCCTATCCCCATCCCTATCCCATCCCCATCCCCATCCCCATCCCCATCCCATCCCCATCCCCATCCCCATCCCCATCCCCATCCCCATCCCATCCCATCCCCATCCCATCCCCATCCCATCCCCATCCCATCCCATCCCCATCCCATCCCCATCCCATCCCATCCCCATCCCATCCCCATCCCAATCCTTGTCCCAGTCCCAGCCCCGCGCGGTCCCACTGCCACCTACCGGCAGCTCCCGCAGGCTCGTCCCCCCCCCCCCGTGTCACCAAAACCTCTCCCACTGTAGTTCCCCCCAGTCCAAACTCTGCCAATAATTAGCGACGGAGCTAATAATGCCCGTGGTGATGACGGCCATCACATTTGGCACCGGAGGAGCCGGCCCCAACTCACTTCACCTCTGCAGAGGCAGCATTTTGCGGGCAGGATGTTTTGGTTTTTTTTTTTTCTTCCTTTCTGCTCTGCAGCTTGGAGCAGCAGCTCCTCCTCCGTGTAGCGTGGGGCTGGGAATGAAATCGGGGAAGAAAGCACGGTGATAAGAAAAAAAATCACAGCAGCCGCAGCTGGGGAAACTAGAGGGCACCCGCGCTCCAGGCTGCGCTTTCCCGCTCAGCTGGCGAGCAGATGCGGAAGGTTAATTGGCTCGTAATTAAACCTTTTAGGCAACCGTGCGATATGTGACATGGGGAGCTCGGCTGGCCTGACCGTCCCAAATGGCCACAGCAGACGTGTGTCCCTCCAGACAGTAAGGAAATTCAGGGTTTTGTCCCCCACGAGCGGCACCCTCCGGCCTCCCCCATTTCCCCAGGGGCCAGAGCAGGGCCTGGGTCCCTGGCCGAGAGCTCTGTCCTGGCCCTCCGAAGGGCCACGTGGCACAAGGTGACAGCGGGGACAGGTTTGGGGGATCAAAAACCAGTGCCTGCCTTCTGAAACACCCGCTGAGGGCCGGGAGGGAAGGGGGTCCCAGCGCCACGCAGTGAGGACATGGTTTAGGACTTCTCCCTCAAGCATCCAGGCACAACACCAGGGACAAATCTTACAGTGCCACACGGTGGGGCCATTATTTTGGGGTTTCATCAGGGGGGTCGCACGGTGGGAACATTATTTGGGGTTTCTTCCCCAAGCAGCCAGGCTCCAGACCGGGGTGAAGGCTTCCAGCGCCACATGGAGGGGACGTGATTTAGGGTTTTGTCATCAGGTGCCCGGGTTCAACCCCGGGGACAGGGGTCGCAGCACCACATGGAGGGGACGTTATTTAGGGTTTCTGCACAGAACCGTACAATCGTTCAGGCTGGAAAAGACCTCCTAAACCACCTGGTCCGACCCATAACCTCGCACTGAAGTCCGCCACCAAGCCTCGCTACGGGGTGCTACATCTCCACGTTTCTTGGAGCCCTCCAGGGATGGTGACACCACCACGGCCCCGTTCCAATGCCTCACGCCCCTTTCCGTAACGAAATTGCTCCTAATATCCAGCCTAAACTTCCCCTGGCGCAACTTGAGGCCGTTTCCCTTCATTTGGCAGACGGGAAAAGTGCCCCCCCCCCCCCCCCCCCCGCCACGACTCCCTTTAAGCTAATTTTATTTAGCGCAATGAGGCCTCCTTGAGCCTTCTCCCAGCCCAACAAACCCCCCCAGCCCATCCAGCAGCCCGCATCACCCTCATCTTCTCCCCCTTCCCCCCCCCCACCCTCCACCCCCCACAAAAAAAAAGAAAAAAATCACTTTAACGACCCCAAATCCTGACGCTTGGGGACGATGCAGGGCCCAGCTCCGGGGCCAGGAGATAGGAAGAGGGCGGGCAGGGCTTTTCCCCTCCCCAGCCCCAGAGGCTGGGAAACGAAACCTCGAAACCTGCGGGTGCTGAGCGCCCCCCCGCCGGCAGCGCCGCCCCCGCCGCCCGCCCCCGAGCCCCGAGCAAGCAGGGATGGAGCGGACCCGAGCCCCGGGAGTTTCGCTGCCGCCCTACGAGCCTCTGGTGGAGGGCTTAGACATGGAGAACATGTCCCGAAGCGTCGTGGTGCCCGTGGAGGCCCCCCCGGTGCAGCCCCCCCCCCGCGACCACCTGGCTTGGTCGCTGTGCTCCACGCTGTACGCCAACGTCTGCTGCCTGGGCTTCCTGGCGCTCGTCTTCTCCGTCAAGGTTTGGGGAAAGGGGGAACGGGGACGGGGCTGGGGTGAGGGGGGCGGTCGGGGTCAGTGTTGGCACCCGGGGGGTGGTGGGGTAGCGGCCGCGCGAGGTGGGGGGGATGGAGCCGGGGAGCCCCAAAAGCCCAGCTCTGGGATGCGGCGTGGACCCCCCCAGAGTCCCTTGGAGCCCCCCAAAATTGCCAAGCCTGGGGTTGCCCCATGGACCCACAGAGCACCAAAAGCCCCGGCCGTGGGTTAATGGGTGGACCCCGCAGAGCCCCTGACCCTGGGGTGACCCGCGGACCTCCCCAAATCCCCCATCCTGGAAGTGACCCCGCACCTCAGGGAGCTCCGCAGACCCTCCGGAGCCCCAAGCCCAGGATGCTCCACGGGTTGCCCAGAGCCCCCACCCCGGGGGGCGAGGTTCCTCTCCCCCATCCGCACCCCCCCCTCTCTCCAGCCCTGACCCCACTGACTCCGGCTTTGGTCTCCCCAGTCCAGGGATCGCAAAGTCCTCGGCGACTACAGTGGGGCGCTCAGCTACGGCTCCACCGCCAAGTACCTGAACATCACGGCCCTGCTGCTCAACATCTTCCTCGTCATCCTCATCGTCGCCCTGATCGCGAGCGGCACCATCACCATAGTCAACCTGCTCAACCACCAGCAGCAGCAGCAGGGCAACCACCCCTTCCTCGGCCCCACTTAGCCCCTTCCCCGGCACCGGGGGCGGAACTCGGCCCGCTGCAGCCCCCGCCGCCCCTCGGAGCAGGGCTGAGATCCCCGCGCAGCCCCTCCGGCGCCTGCTGGGGTCTTGCCCTGCTTTCCTTGCTGCTCCAAGTCCCTCTGACCACCACTCAAAGCGCCTCGTGACACCTCTCCTCTGGCGGGAGCCGAGCCCCCAGAAGCTGGCTTTGGGAAGGGGACGCGCATGCTTTGCCACTTGCTTTGCTCTGGCTTTTTTTTTTTTATATAGCCCCAAGTACCTTCTCGTCAGGAAAAAATGTGGTTTTAATAAAGGTTTCTTTCACTGTTGCCCATGGCTCATCCTTTTTTTTTTTTTTTTTTGGGGGGGGGTGGGGTGGGATTCCCCAAGCCCAGCTTTTTGGGATGGGAAATGGTGGCTGTCCTGGTGAAGCACTGCCATGGGACAACTGTCCCCTCTGTCACCCTCGGTGCACGCAGCATTGCAGGGATGATCCGAAATACACAGACTGGTGAACCCAGCTCAGCGCATTGGGATACGATGGACCATGGCAAGGATGAGGGCAGGAGGGAAGAGTGTCCCCTTCCCTGGGGTGCCACCACCATCACCCCTACCCCTAGAGATGCAGGCAGGCTTCATCTGGGGACAGGGATGTGCAAAAAGGGGTTTGGCCCAGCTCGGGGCAGTGGGGGACAGGAGAGGCTTCCAGGAGGAAGGGGAAGCCATGGGTGGGATGGCCCCATCCCAAATCACTGTGCTGGGGAAGCAGCACCGGGTGACAGCGGCGTGGGATGCTTTGGAGGACAAGTGAGATGGCAACACCTCTCCCCTCCTCTCCAAAACTTCTCATCGTCGCCCCATCCCGCCAGCCCCCCTCCCTCAGCCCAGCCGAAGGGTGATGTAAAAAAAAATCACGTCCGTGGCTTTCGTGGCTTCAGCCGTGTCCAAATTGACCCAGGCAAGGCCCTGACCACCCGGACAAAAGTCCCGGACAAAGCCGATCTGGCAGAGGTTCAGGTATGTGCTTGGCCTGCCTTTCCTGCTCCTCAGCTCGCTGGAAGCCTTCGCTCTGCTCCCCAGCGCTGGGGCCCCGCCAGGCTGAGAGAAAGCCTTTGCTTTTTTTTTTTTCTCCGAGAACAACTCCTGCCAAGAGGCTCTGCTCTCCGAAATCCTTCCCGCAATAAACAACAGTTATTTGTTGCAGAATCCCTGGCAGCATCGGCCGGGTGAATCATTTATTCCTCCTCTCCTTCCCGTAAAAGCAAAGAGACACGTGCTGCCGGCTGGGAGCAGTGCTCTCGGCCACCTTCCCGAGCAGCCAGCAGGCAATGCATGTCCACGAGCAAGATTTGGGACTCCGTGTTCCCGTCCAGCTGGTGGGGTTGTTAGCGTAGCAGCCACATAACCACCAAGTGATTATGTGAAGGTGCTTTATTCAGCGCTGGAAGCCGGGGCAGGTGCCCAAATCTGGCTTCAAGTCCCATTACATCCCGATCGTTACTTATACATTCAACATTAAGTAAGGTATACATATTTATTACAGGTTGCAACATCAGCCTTGCGTTCCATTCTAATTAGCTCTCCTCCCATTTGCACATGCGTGGTGCTCTCTGGTGGTCATCCAGGTGGTCGTCCAGATGAAGTAAGGAGTCTTCCTCTCTGCTAAACTTTTCACCTTTCTCACTCGACGCATGCTCTCTCCGCTCCTTGGTTCTGGTTCAACTCATTTCAGCATTTTCAGGTTCTTACCAAAGGTCGGGTTGTACCTGTTCTCCCCCAGGGTTCCCTTTCAAAGACTCATTTGACTGTTCGGTATACTCCCTAAATATCTCAGTATACATAGATTAATTTGATAGTGGAAATACATTCGACAATGCTTATTATACTTTATGACCCATCACCTAAGAGATATTAATAAAACATCCATTTAGTTCTCCCTAACACTAACAGGGTCAAGGAGCCTTTGCAAAGGGCATGAAATCCCTGCTCGAAAACGTTGTCCTGATCTCTCCAGGTCTCAGCATCGCTGCCTCCTTCTAGCGTTGGCAGCAGCCTGGTCCCATTATACAAGGTCTTGGCGGGGTGCATGTGGGCTGGGCTGAGTCCCACTCTCTGCTGCATGTTCCTCCTCCTCCTCAGAAGCAGGACCCAGCTGAAATCCCCCCCAAAATCAGTTTTTTTTTTTACGCATGCCACCTCTCCACCTGACAGTCTTCCCAAGCAGCTGACACCTGCAAAAACCTGGGGACAATTCCTAAGGACATCCTGCAGCCAAAAGTGGACTTGAATTCATGGGTCTGACATCCCCATGGGGAGTGGGACAGACTCAGCGAGCGCGTCCCCAGCCCCAAAACCTCTTCCCTAAGCCTGACCACGCTTTTCCGTGCGTGGCACGGCTCTGGGAGGCACAGCTCCTTGGGGCCAGATCCCTGCAGGCAATGGGAGGGGAGGGTCTTTGGAAGCAAAGCCCTTATTCTTGGGGTGCACAGGGGCAGGGCAGGGGTTTTCCTGGGACATGAACAGTCCGTTTGTGCTCTTGCAGCAATCGCTGCGGGCTGTTGGCAGGCAGCCACCGGGCCACTGAACTCCCTGCCCTGCTCCCAGCAGCAAGCCCAGAGCGAGCAGCGGGCTCGGTGAAACCCAGCACCCTGGCTGAGAAACCCTCCGACAGACCTAAAAAAAACTAAAAATCCCATTCTTGCTTTGCAGAGACTTTCCCTCCTTGCATGGAAAAAGCCAATCCTGGCATTTCGCTTTCTCGTCCCGTCCCTGTGGTGCCCGGTAGCATCCCCCTAACCCTGCGCAGCCCCCTTCTCACGCCAGCATCCCCCGGGCTAGGGGGGACTGCGGCCCCCACCCAGCAGCAGCAGGGGCCAGACTTTGTCTCTTCCTTGTGCCTTCTTGTCCCTGTCATTTGCTCAGGTGCAAAAGCAAACTGAGGGCAACGCAGGCGACTGCGGGCAGGTGGCAATTTCAGGATGTTCGCGCTGAGCTCATTTAGATAAGACCACAATCGTAAAGCCACTCTCAGGGAGGATTTTTAGAAACCTCGGCGGAGATGTGGGGTCTTTTGGGATGAGCCAGATGCTCACAACCCTCGCAGCTGCCAGTGCTGTCTGATTCTGCCACCAGCACCATGGATTCACACCTTCGCCCTTGGCTTGGGTGAGGCAGAGCAGCGCATTGTGCCCCGTGGAACGACACCTGCAGCTTTTTTGGCAGACCTGCAGGTCAGGTATTTGGGTCTTCAGTGCAAACCCAGCCCCAAATCCCCACCGAGCCCTCTCCCTCCTCCAGCCAGAACATTTCCCATCCCCACCAGCCTCTCCACTTAATTGCCACTACACCCAACTGAACCTCGTTACCTTCAAAGAGCGGCGCCCTGACAATGGGTAAATAGCTTTAGGAACAGGGAAAAAATACATTAAAAAAATTCTTTCTGTTCCTAAGGTTTTGAGATAAGCAATGTTGGGGGCCGGGGCTTGGATCTGCATCCAAAGCATTCAGGTGGCCACAAAAGCCATGCGACAGCAAGCACAGGTGGCTGACGCCCTTGATGTGCCCCAGACATGAAACCTCCCAATCTTCACTTTTTTCTGAGTAGGAAAACCCCATTTCTCACAAAAAAAAACAGTTGTTTCAGTTTCATTTTCTCTGCCTCTACCTCACTTACCCAGGAAACGTGAATTGAATGTGCAGGCTGTTGATGTTTCTGAAACACACACAATGTTTGCTCTGTGCATCGGAATTTTTTTAATTCAGGTCATTTTTAAATCCTTGCTGCTTTTCTGAACTTTTTTTTTTTTAAATTCCCCTTATCATTTCAGCAGCTGCAAGACACTACAAAGAAAGGAAAGAAATTAAAAAAAAAAAAAAGCCAACAAGAAAACCCTTCAAACCCAAAGTGCAAACCCAGTAGCTTTATTCCTCGCAGATGGGGATTGAGTCCCCAAATCCTCCTGGGGACAAGCACACCCTATGCCCCCTTCCAGCCACCTTGCCCCATGCCATCAAGAAGCCACCCTTTGCACTGCAGCCTCACCAAATCGCTGTGCCCTTGCTGGTGCCGTGCAAACGCCTCAGCACGAGCCAGCTCCCAAACGCCAGCACTGCTGGGGATGAGATGCAAAAGCTGAAGCAGCTCCGGAGTGGTGTTTTGCAGCCTGTCCCCCCCCCCCCCCAGCTTCAGGATAGGGGCTGTTTGGGGGGCTTGTGGTGGCCCCCGCCTGCCCCTGCTGCCCTCCATGTCCGTGCTGGGACAGAACAGCACCCGGCACAGCTCTGCCCTGCCCTCCCCAGGGTGCGTACAAAGAAGCATAAAGCAAAGAGGACAAGGAGATGCAGCTTCCCTGCCACATCACCCAGCCCGTGGCCATCCCCTTTGGCCCAGCTCCCCGGCCTCCCCCCAGACCGTGTCCGGCTCCTTGTTGCTCCCCTGTCCCGATCCCAGTGACCCCAAGCCAGCCAGGTAACGTCCAGCTGGGACACGGGGCTGGTTGCCCCCGCCCTGGTGCGGGGCGGGGTGACCCCACCCTAGCAAAGGTTTCCACTCGCCCATAGCTGAGCGAGCCCAAGCACCGGTGCTCCAACTCCCCGCTGCTGCCAGGCTGCCATGGAGAACTACCCGCAGTCCTTCAGCATCAACATGCAGCCCTACGGCAGGAACGGGGGGGCCACCGCCGCCAACCCCACGGCCACCTCTTTCGGCCAGGCCACCTCTTTCGGCCAGATGGAGCCCACACCTGTTTCTACCCCGCCACCCAAGGACTTTGTGCTCTGGTCTTTCTTCAACGCCATATACTGCAACCCCTTCTGCCTGGGCTTCCTCGCTCTTGTCTTCTCCATCAAGGTGAGGGAAAAGTCAGCCTAGTCCCTGCAACCCCCCGCCCAGCCTGGGAGCCCTGGCTGCCACCTGCCCCCATGCTGGGGCTCCCTAATCCCATCCCACCCTACCTTCTCCCATCCCACCTTGTCCCATCCCACCCCAGCTTGCCCCAAACCTCATTGTCACCACTCTCCCTTTCCTGCCTGTCTCATGTCTCCCCCCTCCATCCTGCCACATCCAGCCCTGCCCCACATCCAACCTCCCCTGGAAAGCCACCGTTGGAGGGCTACTTGTCACCTTTCAGCTCTTCACCGTCCCCAAGGGCCACAGGGAGAGGGGGGCCCAGGAGCCACGTTGCTCTCGGCTCTTCTCCCATGCCCCCGAGCGCCCCGAATCAGCCGATAGCAGCACAAAGCCAGGGAGCTGGCTCCCTGCTCCCCCCCCCGAGAGCCTCGTGCATTGCTTGCTACCCGCGCCGCGACACTTTTACCCTACCTGCGATAAGAAGCAGCTGCTCCCCGAGCACCTTCCCTTTATTGCCTTTAACGCTAATTGTTCGTAATGAGCACCCGGGGAGGGGAGGGCGGCATTCACCAGTGCCCCGGGAAGCACACCGGGGACCCCGCTCCTTCTTCCCATCTCTCCTCCACCGCCAATGCCGCCACCTCACCGGGCTCCGCAGGACTGGGCAGCACGTGGCCAACTGTAATGGCTTTTAATAAGCCATTAAGAAATTGCTTTTAGGCTGCCGGGAGCTCCATTTCCAATCCAGGGGGAGGGGGCTTCCTGAGGGTCTGATGTCCCGTGGATGCTGGTGCCAGGTTTTGGCAAGAGTGCTGTGGTGGTGGAGATGGCCCCATATCTGCAGCCTGCAGGGTTTTGCTCCCTTGCTCCTCTCCCTCTGCAGGCCCGAGATAGGACAGTGGCGAAGGACCCCATGGCCGCCAGCAGCTACGGGAGGACAGCCAGGAGCCTCAACATCGCGGCATTCTGCCTGGGTATCGTGGGCACCATCATCCTTCTGGTCCTGGTGATACTCTACAGACCAGTACGCCCCTGACCTGCCTCACCGAGGAGAGGCAGCACCACGGCTTTGCTCTTCCTTAACCCCCCCTGCCCCAAACCCCATCACCCTTCCGACCCCCTCCCTCCAGCTGAGGGGGTGCACCCGCCGAGGTGACCCCGTTGGGAGTGAGCCTCTGGGGTGAGCTCAAGACGAATAAAGCATTCCTCACTCCCTTTCACCTTGGAAATGTTGTGCTTTTGGGTTTCGGGCGGCGTTATCCGCCCTACGCATCCCCACCTCAGGGGGCTGTGGCTACCTAGTAACTCGGACAAGAAGGGAACAGGGCCAAGCAGCAGAAGAAGGTCCCGGAGAGCACATTGGTGCTGTTAAATATTTCCCCCTTCCTGGGTTTACGGGGGTGTTTAGAGCCCCCTCCCAGACCCATTAACCATCCCGGGTGGAGAAGGCCACGGTGGGGAGGGGGACCACCAAGCTTTACAGCCATGCTGCTGAACACAGGGGGAGCTGGGGGGGGCTCCCACTTGTCCTCCCCCCCCCAGTCAGTCCCTCGGCAACTTTTAATCCCCCACAACCCCCCCGAGCAGTAGCTTTGCCTTTTTCTCCCCTTGTAGCCCCCCCCCCCCCAAAGCCTCCCCACACACTACGCGTCCCGCCGGCTGCCAGCGATGTCCGCGGCTGCCCGTCCCTGAGAGGGGTCAGTGTCCTCGCACCCGGGGGGGGGTAAAAGGGGGGGAAAGGACGGACACCAGCCAGGCTGAGCCTGGAGGCCGTGAGGGGGGGCTCAGCTGCTCCGCCTGCGCTCTGGGGCCTCGGGGCCGGATTTAGGGGCGGTGTGGAGCCGCTGCGGGGTTGGATTCAGTTTCAGTTCCCCTACACGCTTCCCAGCCCTCCCGTCCTCGCTCGGTGCCCCAGCCCCGTCATGAAGCCCCAGCAGGCGGAGGTGAGCATCCCGCTGTACCCCCCCAGCCGGGGGCAGCCCCCCACCACCGGCCCCGACGAGCAGCCCCGAGACTTCTTTCTCTGGTCCCTCTTCAATGTCCTGATGGGTTATGGGCTCGCCTACCTCGGCTGCCTCTGCTTCCCTGCGCTCATCTTCTCCATCAAGGTGAGACCCCCAAATCCCCCCCACCCCCCGACCCGGTGTCACTTTGCCCACCCACCCCAGGACCCCTGCCCACCCCGTGTCCCGTTGTGTTGTCATCATGCCCCCTCCTTCCAAGCCACCTCCTCCCGGTGTCTCCAGAGCCAATCTGTCCGGACCCTCCCCCGCAACCCAGGACCCCCGATCCGCCCCCTTTGACCTGCCCCAGGACCCCCCACCTTGACCTCCTCCAACCTGACCCCTGACCGAGGACCCCCCCCCCCCCCCGCCACCCTGACCTCCTCCAGTCTGGTCTCCGCCTGACCCAGCCTGACAAAATATATCCCCCCCCAGCCCCAACCACCCAATCAAGTGCCCCCCAAATTCGTTGCTGCCCAATCTGCCCCCCCAACCCACCCACACAGCTTGGAACCCCCCCAACCCTGGACCTCCCCTCCACGACCTGACCACCCCCCAGCACAGAACCCCCTGATCCAGTGCCCCCCCAACCCAGCCCGATTTTTCCCTGACACCCCCTCAGTTTGCCCCCCCCCCCCAAGCCTTCCCACCTTGCTGCCCATACCCCAAAACCCAGGACTGGGGGGGGGGGGGGGTACATGGGCAACTTCACACGCTGCCCCCCTGAGGCAAGGCATCCATGAGGTCCCAGCTCCCTGTGGCAGCTTCCCCAGGTGGGGAGGGGTCCCCAGCTTTTCCTGACCCCCCCCTTTCTCCCCCCCCCCAACCTCCACATGTTCCCACAGGCCCGCGACTGCAAGATGCTGGGGGACGTGGAGGGTGCCCGGCGGCACAGCACCCGGGCCAAGGTGTTGAACATCATCTGCTCCCTGCTGATGGTCGTCACTGTGGTCATTGCCATCGTTGGCCTTGTGGCCCTCATTACCTGACCACTGCTGGCCACAGCCCCTCGGCCAATGGACCTACCTGCCACCCTCTCGCTGCCCACCACCCCCCCCAAAAAAAAAGTGTACCCTCCTGTCTCTGCTTTGGGTGGAGGGGGAAGGGGTGGCCAGGAAGGCAGAGCCCTGTCCCCTTGCTGTCCACGGCGTGGCCAGCACCGCCGGTGGTTGGAAGGGGATGTGTGGGCGGCCAGGGTGGGATGGGTAGGGGGCAGCCCCCTTCGTCCTCCTCCACTTGTGCTCCTCAGCAGGGAGCTGCTGGGCTCCCTGGGCCGCGCTGGTGTTTGTCCAAGCTGCAATGCTCGTGTAGATCGCTGCTGCCACAAATAAAGCTCCTGCTTGTCAAGCCCCTCGCCTGTCGCCTTATTCACAGCAGGGAAGGAGAAGAGGGTCCTTCAGCATCTTGGTGGCGGCCTCCTCCTCCTCCGCCTCCTCCATCCCCACCGCCTTGCAGGGCACTGCCAGCCCCCGCCTCTTCCCCTAGCTGAGGATGTGAGTTTCTTCCTAAAGATTTAGGCACAGCAGAAGAAGAAAACAGGAAAAAAAAAAAAAAAGTGTTTTCTGGCTGTAAACACACATCCTGCTGCAAAGCCCCATCTCCTCCTACTTCCAGGGAACCCTAGAGGTCTTTGCTAGAAGCAACCCTTCCACATTTTAGCATTAAATGCCCACGTAATGCATTCCCGGGGGAGGGACAGTGGGGACGGGATGCCTAAGTGTGGAGCTTTTAGCAGTACTTAGTCCCACACGCTGCTAGCCCATTACCCTGGGTGCTGTAGTGACAGAGATCAAAACGATTATTTATTGCAATTGCCCTTATTGAAACAATTGATGTGAAAGGAGCGTTGCAAGGCAAACACACACACACCCAATGACAGCAGCTTTGGCTGGCGCACAGGAAACTCCAGCCTCCGAGAGCAACCAGGCCTTGCTGGTGTTTGAGGGGTTTTCCTGACCACCACCTCCTACAGAGCTTGGCTAGAGGCACCAGTGTGAGGAGAGGTCTCCTGGCATCCTGCATCGTGTCCGGGGGGTGGTGGCCACTTGGTTTCCAACCCGTCCCATGGCTCTGTCCCCTTGGTCCTGCCCCAGGGTGCGGGGCTGACGCTGCCTGTGCCCCTCGCTGTGGGAGAAAAGCTGGATATAGAAAGCCCATCCACTCGCAAGAGAAAGGCAGGCTCACAAAACCAACTTTGTTTCTCCTAGCTCCCAGCCAAGCATTTCTGATAACCACAGCTCGTGGAGGGCTGTAATTTCTCTGTTTTATATATAGAGGAGACAAGGCCGGGCTGGAGGCGAGCACTATATAAAGGGGCCGCCCGGCCCCACTCCCCCAGCCAGGCTGGTGCAGCAGGAGAGCCGCGGGGTGCCTCTCTCCGTGGCCATGGACACGTCCTACCCACGGGAGGACTACCTGCCCATGACATCCCACAAGCGGGACCTGTCTCCCACCGTCGTCACCATCGGGGCCTCTGCGCCGCCCCGTGACCACCTCATCTGGTCCATCTTCAACACCATCTACATGAACTTCTGCTGCCTTGGCTTTGTGGCTCTCGCCTTTTCTGTCAAGGTAAGCTGTGCCACGGCCAGGGCATGAGCAGGGGTGGGAGAGAGGATGTTTGGGGTCACCTGGTGTTTCTAGGAATCCCCCCCCCCATGCTGATGCAGGAGCAGGGAGGATTTTCCAGGGCATCACAAATAACTGCCTAGGAGGGCTGCGATGGGGGGGGGAGGGGCGTGAGGATGAGAGCCCAACACCCTCAGAAAGACCATTTTAGGTGACAGCATCCCCTGGTAAAGCCCTCCCATTTGTCCTGCCACCTATTAATAAGGCTATGAGAAGGTCCCCGGTCAGATAATCGCAGCTTCTTGTCACCACCTGAGGAACTACCGCTGTCCCTAGATGACGCTGGAGGGGCTGAGATGCCCCCAGCCCCATGCCTGGATCTGCCCTCCAGCAGGAACACCTCCAGCTGGGCTAGAGCCGGGCAGATGTCCCAGGGGAAGGCTGGAGGAAGCTGGGAGGAGGCACGGGTGCACGAGGGGAGCCAGTGCTGCCCTGCATCTCGGCTCTTGCAGGCACGGGACCGCAAAGTGGCTGGGGACGTGGAAGCCGCTCGGCGCTTCAGCTCCAAGGCCCGGTGCTACAACGCCCTGGCCACGGCCGGGAGCGTGGTGCTGCCTCTCCTGCTCGCTGCCCTGGTCGTCACCGGTGTCCTCCACCTCTCCAAGCTCGCCCAGGACTCCGTGGGCTTTTTCAGCTACCAGTTCAACACAAGCGACGACGAGGACAAGTGACTGGTGGGCGATGGGCTGGACAAAGTTCCTTCGCAGCACTGGCAGCCTCCCGAAAAAGGACTGCCAGCCCTGAATAAAATCCTCATCCAGCCCAGAAACCCCCCAGCCCCGCCGTGCCCAACCCCACGCTTCTTTGGGCAGCTACGTTATTTCTGTTTACCTTGTGTGGTTTTGTTTGTTTGTTCGTTTTTTAAGCCCTGCCTCCTGTGTGGACTACAGCACCCCTCCAGCCTCAGTGATTACTATTTAAATCATTAAAACCATTCACCCACTGCGAACGTGTGGCACGCGTGTGTGTATGTGGTGCAAGGATTGTGCTAAGGGATGATGTAAACGTGTTGTGTGTGCTCAGATAGTGCACTTCGCAGCTGGGAGAGTTAATCCACATCACTTCTAGGGTGTCCCAGCCTAAAATAGTCATGGTGAGAGGAAGAACACTGGCCTCATCTATAACAGAGGAAAGGAAAGAAGTAGGCAGATATTTCCTGGCTTGGGATGGCAACAGCTGGGTAGAGCAGCCACCACCCCCCCAGGCAGAGCCGAGACCTACAAATTCATGGCAGCACAGCAGAATCCCCCCCCCGCAGCTGGTTCCTGGGCCATGACAGAGGGGGTCTGCCTGCGGTGATCATGAGCCACATGGGATGCTGTGACCCACAGCACACCCTGGCTCAGCCCACACAGGATCCATGGGGACCTTCCCCGTTGCTCTAAGCAGGTCTGGAGGCATCCCCAGCCCTCAGACTTGGCTCTCCCTGCTGCTTTGTGCTACAGCCAAAGCCGTCTCATTTTGGCAACACAGCCAAAAACATCCATCCACAAGTGGGGCCTTATTCCTATCTCCTCCCCAAGCACCATAATCCAGGTGTGGCCCCCAGAGCCGTTATCATGGGGCAGGAGGACAGAGGGGTCCATACATCCTGCCCTGCTGCTGAGGGCTGCTGCTAATTAGTGGTTCAGGGCCCAGTGAGGAGCCAGCCCTAATTACAAGGCAGAAGACCTGCGTTGCTGCCTTCCTTAAGTGTTCCCACATGCTGTCCGTGGTGCCGAGCAGCCACAAATCTTTTTATAAACTCCCGGCCATTTAGGTGAGATTCCTGGGGTTTGTGTACAGAGCAGAACAAGTCTTGGCAGGGCAGGGAGTGCCTTCAAAATCCCCTTGCTCAACACGCGGCAGCTCTAATGAAGGCATGCAGGAAATACAGTACCAAAACCATAAATATTGTGCACCAGAACAATGCTCAGTTTCAGCCTTGCCTTTGTCCATACCTCATCACGCTGCCTCAGCAGCATTTCCCAACACAGGGGGGAGTCAAGGTTTGGGGTGCTGGTGCTTGGCACATCCAAACACCAGAGGCAAAGGGATCCTCCTCTTTCTGCTGGCTGCTGCTGTGGATTGACGTGGCAAAGCAGCCATGGCTAGGCCTGCAAAACCCTTTGAGAAGCACAGCAGGAAGAGCACCCGCTGCTTTCTCAGGGTTTAGCATCCGCAGGCCGCTCAGGGAATGCGTTTCAAACTGAGCTCACACATTCCACCGTTCTCCCCTCGTGCAAAGGACGTGGCTTTTAGGCTTGGTGTTGTCCCCTCTACTAAGCGAGAGATGGGGACGGCCTGGGAAGTGGGGACATGGGGCTCAGCGCCCCTGCTGTGGACAAGGATGCTCAGCTTCACTCAAAGAGCTGCTGCCAGCCCAGTGATGGTGAGTGCTCCACACACCTTCCCTGAGCCCAAAAAACAAAGCATACACAGTCCCACGGGGGCAAAAGTTTTATGGCACAGGCCAGAACACCGCAAGGATGCCTCATGCTTCTTCCTCTGACATCTGCACTTCAGGATTTTAGTCCCCATCATGCAAAACCCAGATCAGCTAGGCTTTAATGCGCCTTGGTGGGTGACCTCTGAATCCATCCAGCTGCCGTGGGGAACGAGATGCTCTGCCCTGCAACAAAAACCAACATGCATGAGGCACGGGAACAGCTTCTCCCCACATTTTCTTCATTTATAGGAAAGTTGCCCAAGCAATGACTTCCTGAAGAGCTAGAGAGCAGGAAGTGCTGTTGGACAACTGCAAGGCCAGCACGCATAGTCACCCAGGGTCATGAAGGGTCGTGACCGTACCTTCACCCAGGGGAAACCGCTGCCCTGACTCCTCCAGCACTGCCTCCAGGGGCAGAGCGGGAGGGTCAAGGGGAGATTCAGTCACTTTAATCCTGATCTCTTCCTTGGTGATGGTGAACTTCAGTTTGTTCCCCAAGTAGGAGACACCGGTGACTTTCAACTTGTGGACGTCATCAGGACACGAGGGGTTGAAGAGAAGGCTGGTCTTTGTGATCCTGGAAAGGCAGGTGCAAGTCAGTCAAAGCAGCACCCCCTCATGTATCCCAGGGGCCCCTCCTCTTACTCCGTGCATTTTCAGGCAGAAAGACTCCTAGGTGCATCCCAAGGCTCTCTGGGCAAATCCCAAACACAACAACAAAGCATCTGGTGAAAAGCTACTGGGGCTGTGATTTCACAACCCAGCACCCTCTGGTGTTTCTGTCCCTCTTCCAGTTCCTCAGTTTTGGGTCTGTAGGTTGTATTTGAAAACAAACAAACAAAAACACAGCAGGATTATATTTTTTTCCCCTCTCAGTTTCCCACTCCAGCTCAGGGGGTGACTTTATCAGCAGCTATGCTGGCAAAACTTCAGAAATGCCCTGCTCCAGAATGGGGAGGAGAACTGGGCACAGGAACAAGCAGTGGGCAGCAGAGTTGGATAGAGATGATAAACTGCCAAAATAACTCAGAATAAACTCATATGTGCTCTTTCACAGAAAGAAAAAAATCAGGCCAACAGCTCGAATCCTTTCTCCAAAGCCTTATCCAAAGTCAAGCAGAGCCCATTTTTGTGTTTTGGCTTTGGACAAAAAAAAAAAAAAAAGATAACAGTCACTAAATCTCTTACTGAAATATTGACTTGTGAGAGCTCTTGACCATGGTCTTGAGACCACTGAGAGGACTTGAGAGAGGCTCAAGAGCAGAAACAGCACACTTCTCCTATGCTGGAATACCAGACACACATGCCACCAGTCCTCAGCCTGAAATTAAATGCGGCTCATGGCCTGGGCCTGTGCTGCCCCGCTCACAGTGCTGCCTCCACAGAGGTACTCAGCAGCAGACCAATGTGCCAGCCAGCCATGGCTTACAACAGGCAAGGCAGGAGTGTGGTCTCAAGGACTACATCAATGTCATCGTGACATTTTTGGAAATTTGGCTCGAGCCCCAAAGCCTGTGGGTTGAGCCTATTGCAAGAGGGGCCCAAATCTGACACACACACAGCGTCTGAAGACCTTGAAGCTTTGCAAAAGCTGAGATTAAGGTTTTCAGCGAGGAATATAGTAGCTCACACCCAGCTCCACCAAGAGTCTGGTGGATTTCTCAGCAGATTCTGGCCACACACACACAGAGTAAAAACACAGTGCTAGAAGGCCTTGCTGGCAATCAAAAGACTTGCCAGTGTGATCCATCCTCAATTAAACTCTAAGAATACACTCCAGAGACTGCTGCTTCAGAGTTGAAACCACCAAGCTGCTTCAGATGTGAGAGGCAGGCTTGAAATTATATGAAGAGCTTAGTATGTTTTCTGAGGTATCTTAATACTGTGGCAATTCCAGCTGACCACTTTTCCTCCACAGAGTTGCAGTCCTGTGTGTGGACGGCAGATTACTTCAGAGAGGATGCAGAAGGACTTACACCTGTGTGTATGGCATCTCTCACTGGCAAGGCTGCTGTTAACCAGGCCGTCTACGACCCTCTGTACTAGCTTCCTTTTCCACACAACTTCTGGGACTCAGCAGGAGACTTCCCTTCTCTTACATATACTATTTTTAGTCTTTTGGCATGAGAATAGCAAATACATTTCCCAGTCCCTTGCCATTTCAGCAGCGTCACCATCTCTCGCTACAGTGATATCCACCGTGGCCTTTGCAAAAAAAAAAAAACTCAAGCAAAAACAAACAAAAAATGGTGCAAAAGAAACAGGGAAAGAACTGCCTGCTTGAGACTCCCTTTCTACTCAGCAGAAAAACAGGGAAAGGAGAAAACAGCTTTGTGAAATAGCATTTTTGCTCACGATTACTTATCTCCTCCTTCCACCTAAAGGAGGTTAGGTCTTTACTCCTTTTGAAGCCAATGGCTTTAAACACTGATGTAGCTGGAGGAGAAATGGATCAAAGCTCATCATTTCTGAAAACTCCACTTTGTTCTCCAGCAGTGACCAACTGTCCCCAGTGTCCACAGTTCATCAAGGATCATTAACCACTACCTGCCAAGAGCCATTGGCAGATGTTCTGGAATTTGCTAGATGCTTCAAGTTCTTTTCTTTTTCACAAGCTACAAGTTGCTCCAGCTAAATGCTAACATTTCAAGTCACTTGTTGGTTAGAAATTAGATAAGGCATAACATAGGTCTCACCTGAACCCTGTGTAACCAAAGAGGACAGCTTGCAAGAATCCACCCATCCCTGTCAAGAAGTTCACAGCTCCAGATCCATCTGAATTCTCCACCCAGATCTACTCCAGTATGAGGGGGAGGAGGGGAAAAAAAGTCAGTGGTTTCACTGGGACCCTTCATATAGTTGTGTGTGTTTGAATATGCTTACCATCACAGCCACATATTAGGAGTATTGCAACAGTCATATGCTGTTGCCCATCCCAGCATGAGATGGCCTTTAAAATACCACCATCTCCATTCCCTTTCCCACCCCTTAAAGGAAGAAGGAAGCCTGGGATGAGCAGGATACTGACCCCTGGCTTTGTATTGCTTGGTAGGAAGCAAGTTTTGCTGTTCTTTGGAAACATGCAGAGAGGAGACTGAATGTGCAAGCACCCAGCTCAATATGATAATCATCTAGTGACTGCAAGCACAGACAGCATAGAAGGGACCTACTTGGGGACACGCAAGATAGAAGCAAGAGACATTTGTCACATGGAAGCAGCGACAACACTCCACACAGCTGACCTTGAAGGGCTCTGTGATGTTGCTGAAACACTTGTTCAGTTGGCTCTGTGCTCTCTGCATCTCCTTCAGCTCCAGCCAGCCCACCGCAAACATGCTCTGCAGGAGGGAAAACTGTCCTTTTGCTGGCTGCTGTTTCCCCCAGGGGTGACTACACTGCAAAGCCTCCAGAGTGACACCATAACTAGCAACCTTCAGTGTAGATCCCTTTAGCACACATTTCTAGCTCCGAGATAACTGCCCGCGTTCTCTTATCGCTTAAAGTAGGTTTATGTCCATTGATATGGGCTGGCATTGACTAACTCAGCTAGGAATGACCACCTTGCAGATGAGAACTGCCTGAGACTTTGCCCCTCTCCTTACCCAGGTCATGGCTGGCCCATTCAGCTCGGTGACAGGTTCATACGTCTCCAGATCATTCCTCCGGACCTCAGGGCTCATGGGGTGCATCAGAGGGAATCCAAGCAAGACAACATCAGCTTGTTTCACACGCTCACCTGGGGAAAAGAGCCAAGAATCAGTCAGACCACATATGCCAGCTGGGAGTAATTGATTGTCTGTTTACTCATAAAGGGAATGAATCTGGTATACAGAATCTTAAACTTAGAACAACAGAAACCACATTGTGTTGGAAATGTTGTGGAACTGCAAGGAGGACAAGTCACTGCTGCCTTGCTAAAGGCAAATAAAATGTACAAAGGGGGCATTAAACTGAATGTGCACTTCCACACGAACTTTCACTGCTAGAGGTTGCTGGAATGGCAATACATCACACTTGACCTTGGAAGGACAGACCTCATTGCCAATACACGGGTTCATAGCCACCATGTCATCTGCAGCCCAGTATCCCATGCTTCTCAAGGCCTCTTCCTACCCTCTGCGTACCTAAAATCCTTAGTTGTATGACCACAATAATGAAAAATGATCCACCAAGAAGCAGAAAAAACATCTACAAATCAGGATCCCCACACTGGCAACCCAAATTCTGCACTGAGAGAGCGAACGCTAGAGGTTTTTGCTTCAGCCAACCATTCAGGCACTGTCCCTGCCTCACTTGTGTGCTTCAAAAGAAAGAGCACCAGCCAATTCAAAGGTCTGCTGCTGCCCCTCCACTCACCTGGGCTGTAACCATCGTACTCAGGATGATATTTCTTCTCCATATCAAAAGGCACTTTGACTTTGTTGGCACATTCCACCCACTCCTCTGGCACAGGGATCAAGAGGTCTTGAGCAATGTTAGCTGCAAAACGTAAGCTGAAAAGGAGCGAGGAACAATGTTTTATGTCAGGCACAAGTGCCTGTGACCCCTTGGAGAGGGAAAAAGGGAGGGAACACAAAAAACTAATTGAGCCATAACTCACTGCCAAAGAAGCAGGTGCTTAGAAAGAATATGGGTCAAAGTCTAAGCTCGGGGTAACAGCTTTCATTGCTGGAGCTGGGACTCCTTGTCTAGCTACATATATTTCCAGCTGGCTAATTGTCTAAACATCCCACACAATTCAGGGAGATAATGAAAAACTTGTCAAATGCCTCTGTCTAATGCATATACCTGAAGGGTCAGGTGAACTGCCAGGGGAGCATTTACCTCCTTCCACCGACTGCAAACAAAGGCAAAGGAGACCAGCTCAGACAGAGGTATGCAAAGAGAGGAAAGGTGTGCAGCATGTGGGAGACTTGCTGTCTCCTACCCCTGCCAGACAGCCAGGCAGAAGAGAAGAAAATTGGCCCAGTGCCTTAACCAAAGCATGCGTGTTACCTCCGCCGGGCCAAGGCATTGGTGTAAGCAGAGTTATCAACCTGGTAGTGATATTCATCTGGGGGCATGACACCTGGAGGGAGAGAAAGGGTACACTTCATACTGCAGCACACCCAAGGTTTGCCATGGCTCTGTGCCCCTCCTCAGGGAGCTGGCACAAGAAAGGGAACCCCTCCATTGCACTGATGCCTGCTCACATGACTAGTATGGTGGAAAAAATATTAATCCTTAAGATTTGAGAGGTCTAAGAAGTTTATCCTAATGAAAGAAGCACTCTTTTCAACCAAAATTTAGTAGTTCTGATTGTTTCTATCTCCCACTACTGAGCTAATACTGGATGTGCTGCTCCTATGGGCCCTAAGGAGTCCATCCCTCCCAGAAATGGGAACTTGGTTTCATTAACATAGATGATTGTCCAACACCCATTCTTCCCAAGAATGTATTCCTGCCTTTTTAACATTACAATGATTTTCCTTATGTCCTTGAAACAGCATATAAGTGGGGCCTCTGCAACGACTGAGCAGAGAGCATGGAGGAAGAGATGCTGCCTGAGCATTCTCACTACGATAATCATTAATAAAACTACTAGAAACACCTGTCTTGAATTGTACCTGCATTATTGCATGCTTGGAGTCCTGATATTTCCTGACAGTAGGTGTTGCTTCCCTGTTTCTGGAAGTGACTTCAGTGCAATACTCAGTAGAGGGGAACATAAGTGGTGTTTGCATTTGCTGTGAAGGAGAAACACCCTATCTCACAGCTTTATGAGTTAGCCTTAATGATCCTTGTGGCTTCGTTCCAAGTCGGAATATTCTGTGATTTAGCTGAGAAAGTGCAGACTCTCAAGGTAACAGGCATCCTGAAGGTATTTCCCTTACTTCAGAGCTGAGACTTGTAGGCAAGGTGACCTTCAAGTCCTTAACTGGATATATTTCCCTAGTTACAAACTCAACTCCTTCCCTTGCTGATGTCCACTTTCCGAAAGAAAAGTGAAAATAGGCATTTCAAGTGCCTTCTTCTGGGACAACTTTTGGGACACTGGGGTTTAATACAAAGGATCTATTGGTCACAAGCTAACCTGCAGCACCTCCAGGGGCTTTTCTAGCTCTGATCACCCCAACTGCATTGAGATCCTTTAACTCTAACCCAGCCATCTCCTCCAGACCCTCTGCCAACAGACAGCTCTGCTTCACTTCTAGCTCTTCTTCAAGTCACTGGTGATGTGTGCTCGTTCAACATAACATGCTTCAGCAGGATTGCTGCCTGTGGAGGCACCCTTTGTCCTGCCAGACATATCACTGGTTGTACTTAGTTGGCACCAACACCAGGAGACCTTCAAGGAATTAACTCCTATAGGCTGCTGTCAGATTTAAACTCAGGTCTCGTTTAAAAAATAAATAAATAAATGTTGGCCTGGGTTGCCAAGTCATAGAATGACTCGGGTTGGAAGGGTTTGCATTCCATCTTTTTTTTATAAGCTCCCTTTAAGTATTTAAAAGCTGCAATGAGGTCACTCCGGAGCCCTCTCTTCTCCAGGCTGAAGATCCCCAGCTCTCTCAGCCTTTCTCCATAGGAGAGGTGCTCCAGCCCCCTGAGCATCTTTGTGGCCAGAGCAGAGGGGGACAATCCCCTCCCTGCCCTGCTGCCACCCCTCTGGTGATGCAGCCCAGGATGCAGGTGGCTGCCTGGGCTGCAGGCACGCACTGCTGGGTCCTGCCGAGCTTTTTGTCCACCAGAACCCCCAGGGCCTTCTCTGCAGGGCTGCTCTCAGTGAGGTCTTCTTCCAGCCTGTGCTCCTGCCTGGGATTGCCCCGACCCAGGTGCAGCACCTTGCACTTGGACTTGTTGAACCTCATTAAGTGGGCCCTCTTCTCAAGCTTGCCCAGGTCCTTTTGGATGGTATCCCTTCCTTCTGGTGTGTTGACTGCACCACTTAGCTTGGTGTCATCTGCAAACTCGCTAAGGGTGCACTCAATCCCACTGATAAAGATATTAAACATTTCTGGTCCCAAAACAGACCCCTGATGGACACCACTTGTCACTGGCCTGCACCTGGACATGGAGCCATTGACCACCACTCTCTGGGTGCAGCCACCCAGTCAATTCCTTATCCACTGAATGGTCCGTCCTTCAAATCCATCTCTCTCCAATCTGGAGATCAGGATGTCATGTGGGATTGTATCAAAGGCCTTACAGAAGTCCAGATAGATGACATCAGCCTGTCTGTCCTTATCAACTGATGCAGTCACTGCATTGTAGAAGGCCACCAGGTTGGTCAGGCACAATTTGCCCTTGGTGAAGCCATGCTGGCTGTCTCGGATCACCTCCTTGCATGTGCCTTACCATTGCCTCCAGGAGCATCTGTTCCATGATCTCCCCAGGCACAGAGGTGAGGCTCACTGGTCTGTAGTTCCCCAGACCCTCCTTTCTACCCTTTTAAAAATGAGAGTGATGTTTCCCTTCTTCCAGTCACCAGGGATTTCACCTGACTGCCAGGGCTTTTCAAATACGATGGAGAGAGGCTTGGCAACTCCTTCAGCCAATGCCTTCATGACCCTGCGATGCGTGGCACCGGGCCCCATAGACTTGTATGTGGGAAGGAATTCACAGGTGGCTTCGCGCTGTTTCACACTTCCCTGAATTAGAGATAATGAGGAAACAAGCGGTAGAAACAAAAACTTGAGCAAGGTCAAGATAAAGTAAATTGGCTACAGTGTAAAAAGATGAGCTTTGGGCAGTGGGCAACTGCTGGCTGGCTCGAGGCGCGTCTGAGGGTCTCTAACCAATTGTATGACAGACTCGGGCGCGTGGACAGCGCGTGGGGCTACGGGGAAAGTATATGTAGTATATACAAGTTTCCTTATAAAGTTTCCTGCTTTCCCTGCTTGATTTCTTACACATGGGGGTAGAGAGCTCTTTCAGAGGAAAGCATCCTGAAAGAGCTGCCAGCTCCGATGAGCTCCTCTATTCCTAAGGACAGTGTTCCAGGGGATCTCATCCACTAGGCCTTTAAATAGCTGGAAGTTCCCTTTTCTAAAGTTCAGGGTCCTGACTTTGCCTTCTGCCAGGCCCATATTCCTCAAAATCATGAACTCAAGCAGGGTGTGGTTGCTGCAGCCCAGACTGCCTCCAGTCTTCACCTCTTTAATGAGTTCATCTGCACTGGTGAGCACTAGGTCCAGTAACGCCTCTCCTCTAGTTGGTTTTTCTAACACCTGGACCGGGAAGTTATCCTCAGTGCACTCCAGGAATCTCCTGGATTGCTTACAGCCCGCTGTGCAGCTTTCCCAGAAGATATCTAGGTGGTTGAAATCCGCCCCCACCATGAATGCCTGCAAGCACGATGCTGCTTGTAGCTGAAGGGCACGTCCACAGGCTCCCCTTGATCAGGCAGCCTATAGTAAACCCCAGCCACGAGGTGTCCTTTATTGGTCCGGTCCTTAACTTTTACCCACAAGCTCTCAACCTGTCCGTGGCTGTTTCTCAGAGGCAGCTTTTCACTGTTGAGCCGTTTCTTATAGAATCATAGAATATCTGAGTTGGAAGGGACCCACCAGGATCATCGAGTCCAACTCCTGTGTCCCCAAAGGGCCACTGAAAATATAGATAGATAGATAGATATAGATATATCAGACCATGTGTCTGAGAGCATTTTCCAAATGCTTCTTGAGCTCTGGCAGGCTCAGTGCTATGAGCCACTTCCCTGGGGGAGCCTGTCCCAGTGCCTGACCACCCTCTTGGTGAAAAACCTTTTCCTGAAATCCAACCTGAATATTTAACATAGGCAAGGAAGGAGGGGTAGGAGTGCTGCCCTCCATCTCTTCTGAAGCCCTTCTTGTAACCCTCTTTTCCAGTGTTCCTGTTATGTGATCCATCCCACCACATTTCCATGATAGCAATTAAGTAATGGTTTTCTAATTGCCCTGTGGTTTCCAACTCCTCCTGCTTGTTTACCATGCTGAGTGCATTGGTGTAGAGGCACTTCAGCTGGGCCATCTGCCACATCACCTTTTTAGAGGAGTCCTTCCCCAATTCCTTTGGGACAATTCACAAGCATTTCCCTGCTGTTTCCTAAAGCAACAATGTACCCAGGTTCACTTCCATCACACAGAGGTACATTCCCGTTCCCTGCTGAATCTCTCTCCTTCCTCTCTAAAGCCCTCGTACCCTATTTTCCAAAGTGTCGCCAGTCACACCATCAGACCTCAAACATGCTTGTCGCATCAACTGATATTGCAATGGAAGGAGACGCTGAGGGGTGTCCTGTGAGCAGCAAGGGGCTGAGAGGAAAACAACTGGCTCTGTGCCACTGAAAGAGCTTGGCATCTTGCCACGTGGATACAGACAGGGATAATAGGGCAGGAGGCTATAGAACGCATGCACTCCCACCCAGGTCTGGCTGGAGGGGCTCTGAGCCTCTCTTTGCAAAGCCCTTCCCCACAAACAGGCCTGGCAGTTGCAGAAGTACCTCTGATGTGGTAGCATTGCTCCTCCTCGCTCCACACCATCCTGCTGCACCAGTACTGAGCCACGGCCACCACCAGCTTCCATCCTCCATCCTCCCTGAACAACTTCTGGTCCTGGAAGGAGCCAAAGCCAGAGAAAAACAGGGGCGGGGAAGCATGAGGGAAATTCAGACAGGCCTAGACTCAGCAGAAGGAAAGGAGCTATAAGAAAATGCACAGAGCAGGGGAAAAAGGCAGAAAACTGGCCTGAATTGAGCCAATAGGATGCTGAGCCACCCTTGAGGAGCAAGATTGGGAGGAGGAGACGAAGAAAGGATCCCAGAGTGCTACTGGCAGTTCCGACAGGAGCAGATAACTGCAGAGTTTCTCTGAGAAGGGACAGCGACAGTCATCAGATGCCCTGCAGGCCTCACCACCAGGCCCTCCGCGTGGCACATGCTCCGTTTACCTGCGTGGTGTAATAATACTGCTCAAAGGCCATCAAAACATCCCCAGTGATGTGAATTTCTTGGGCTCCATAGATGTCCTCAGGACAGACCTCCTGGCCAGTGGCTGCACTCTCCCACGGGAACTTAGCACCCTGCTGGGAGAAGACACCCATGGAGCGGCAAAACACAACCTCTCCTGACACTCTTCCCTGTTTACAACCTGCAGGCAAAGCCCAGCTCACAGCCTCTGGCTAAAGATAGAGCCATAGAGGAAGAAGAAAGTCGAACTGTCCTGCTGGGTGACGCTGGCGGGGCTGCACTGTCCCCAGCCCAACAGCCCTGTCCCCACCTTGTAGCCTTGCTCCTCCGCGTTGCGTAAGGCTCCTTCCAGCATGCGAATTCGGTACTCCAGAATGGCTCGGGCAGCCTCAGGGTAAAACAGCAGGATGTTCGGGAACACCCAGGTGTCCTGAAAACATCCGAGCAAAGCAAGGTGGTGAAACTGGCTGGTTGGGCACCCAGCTGCTCCCACCAGTTCAAGTCCACCCCCAGTCCTGAGTGCTCTGACCATGACTTTGCTGCTGCTTAAAGGTGCTGTCACATTGGCTCACTAAAAGGCATAAATCCACAAAGGTCTGTTTCTGCCCTCAAAAGTGCATCTAGGCACCCATACCTGGTACCTTGCTAGGATAATCTCAGTGGGACCCTCAGCATGCAAAAGAGGGGAGGCAGGAGTCCTCCAAAAAGCCAAAGGCTCTGGGGTGGGTCAAAAACAAGGCCCACAGGACTAAAAAGCCTTTGCCCGTTTGAAAGACCAGGCTGGGTTCAGCACAGGGGGCTCAGCACCATCTAGCCGTGTTTCTCGCTCACATTATGCGTTAAATATTCAACTGCAGAGCTGCGTGCTCATTCAGTGCAGCTGCCTCCAAGGGCAGCTCTGAGCCTCTGGTTAGGACAAAGCTGCCCGGATGGACTGGTTTGCTGAGTACACACCAAACCTACGCTGAAAAGCTGAAAACATAGAAAACGCTTGCTTTTTCAATAGTTACCTCAAGCACAATAGGGTTTGCTGATGCCACCAAAGCTGTGAGGATTTCAGGCAGGTTTCAGCTCGTTTCAAACTTGTTTCCCGTATGTTAGTGGCCTTGCTTTAAACTAGACACTGAAGTTCCCTTTGCTTTGGCCTCTCTTGGGTGAGCGACCTATCTTAGCATGGGGAAGAGAGCTCTGCCCTGCTGTGGGATCCCTCTTGGCCTCTCACCCCCACTGTCTACACACCAACACCAGCCTTCTGGCTTGGCTTTAGGCAATAAACTTTTGAGTTAGAGGAGATAACTAACATGAGTAATGCCTAGGATGGAGCTGAGCCTCACTAGTTGTTAGCGAAGGAGAAGCAGGATGCTCTTCTACAAGAGGCTGGTGCCAAGATACCCCTACTGCCAGCAAGGAGGAGAGCAACCTCACACCGAGTTTCCTCCATCCCAGTTGCTGCTCAAAGCCCCAAGGTGAACCAATAGCACAGCTTCAACCCACCTGGTCCCAGAAGACGTGCCCCCAGTAGTCCTCACCCCGGGTGCCGTTGGACAAGCCACCAGGGCTGATGCCGTGGAATAGGAAACCCGGGTTGTCCCGGGGAGGGATGGCGCTCAGCAGGTAATACAGACACCCGTAGAGGGCCTGTCTTAGAGGCAGAGGGCCATCCAGGTCGATGCAGCACCCTCGCCACAGCGCGTCCCAGGCGCGGGTGTGGGAGGAATAGAGGGAGCCAGAAGCAATGAGGGCCAGCCCCTCGCTGTAGCTCCTCTTCACCTCCTCTTCGCTTTCAGCCACAGCTGTCAGGAACTCCCAGGACTGCTCCCACTCCTCCCCGCACAAGGTCAGGGCTTGTGGCACAGGAGTCCAGAGCATGTGAACAGTGGGCCGGGGTCCCCCCTCTACCTCAGGAACCAGCGTTGTCCCATAGACATAGCTGCAGGGGATGGCAAAAAATTAAGGGAAAAGTTAGAGCAGAGCCGAAGTGCAAATCAACCCACACAGGGTGAACCATCAGCTGAATTTTTCCCCTGTTCCCACCTAGGATAGAAGCTCCCTTGTCCCCATACTTCAGCTCAGCTGCAGTCCCAGTTCCAAACTGTAGAAGACTGAGATTCATCACAACTCTCTCACGGGTTCTCCAGCCCCATCAAGCCATTTTTAGAGCTTATCTCCTCCGAGCTCACCATCTTCCCCAAACTCATTTCTTTGTAATCACATATAGTCCCTGTGGCCTCTGATGCTCTTGTGTGACAGCGTAGGTAATAATTTTGGCATTGCAACTAATAAAAGTGTTTCTATATATTTTATATATAATAAAAAAATAGATATATGTGTGCGTGTGTGTGTATATTTATATATGTATATGTATGTATGTGTATACATATAAATATTTTTCATTCCTGTCAGGAAGAAGTAAATCTGCACAAGCCTCAATAATACTTATAATTTCAGTCTAACTCTAGCCTTATTTTTTCAGTTTTCTATCTGGGAACAAGGCAATGTGCTACAATCTACGAAGGATTTGTTCCAGGCCAGGCTCCTGCCTGCGATGCAAACTCACTGTGCTCCCTGGAAGTCCAGTCCTTGGTACAGGTCCAAGTCCTGGCTCTTTGGCACAAAAGGAGTCCGGAGCTCCACCGTGATGGGTTGGCCGGTGTGAGCTGACCGCCGGATGGTGATGCTGAAGGCCATCAAGTGAACAAGGGAATGGTGAGCGTAGATTTGATGGGTGGCTGTATAACTGGTTGACTGAAGCACGTGGCTGAAGGTTCCTGTAAGCACAAAGAGTCAGCCTTTTTAGCTGCCAGGTCCTGATGTTCTGCCCCAGACTAACATTTCTCTCTTATTTACTGGTTCCTATTGGCAAAGGAACAACCTTTCCCAGATCCAGGCCAGAACACAGGTTTTGACTGGACAACACTGTTAAAACACTAAATCTGACCAAGCTAGTGAGGAATGGATTCATAATATAATTATTTTTTTTTTTTAACCAGGTTTCACCATTAAACAGTCTTTACTGAGCCTGGCTCCAGCAGGGGTTGAGATATAATCTGAAAATCGCCTGCTTTTATTCTCCACTTATTCCAAAGCAACTTCATAAGAGTAACGTAGGAGTTGGACTAGATGATCCTTATGGGTCCCTTCCAACTCGGGATATTCTATGATTCTATGAATGTGGGAAAGGCAAGTCTTCTGCATGTCTTCCATGCCTGAATGAAAGTGCCCCTTTCATTCAGTAAATACCACTACTTAGAGAAGAACTGCTTCTGAAAATAAATGAATTTAGTACTCTGTACAGCTAAATCCTGAAATCTGCGAAATGAGCACTCGCAGAGGGATCAGCAAAAAAAACCCTCCTCACCTTTCTTCCAACTACACTTTCTGATGTATGACACCAAGGTCAGAGCTGGCTGCTGTCCAAAGACACGAGCAAACAATGCCATATCCATTTCTGGCTCCTTTACAAACACGCTGTGGGGTTCACTTAACAACCATTAGCTGCCTCCAAAATAAATGCCTGCACCTGAACCAAATGGTTAGACACCTACGACAGTCAGTGAAATCGGGGATACGATTCATCTCATATCTTTATAACATTTGAACTGATTGATCAAATCTCCTTTACCAACAAAACTACGTATCTGTTCTGCACAAAAATTCCAGCACTGACTGCACCTAAAGCAATGAATTCCACTGCTGGGGTGGAGCTGACATCCTTCACAGACCTATTTGGTACACACTGAGTCATCCCACGGGTGAGCGGAGAGCAGGGAGAAGAAAGAGGTGACCTCCTGGAAGAGGCAAGGAGGCTTAACTTCTAGAAGAGGGTGGCCAGCAGTCAGAGAGAAAGAGCAAAGGGCTCACACTGCAGGTGGGAAAGGAAGTTGCAGGACAGAAACACCTTCTCTGTGCTTTGCTCTTTACCTGTCTGGGTGTTCAGGCTGAAGGTCTCAGCCAGGCTGTCCGCACCAGGCACAGTCATTCTCACGCTGAGGGGGCTGGGGACATCAGCACGGTGCGTGTCGCCCACCGCTCCGTTGTACACCCCATTGACGTGGAGGATGTCACGGTACACACGGGTGCCGAGGTACGCGTTGGTCACCGTAGCAAGAAGACGCTGGTCTGAGGGCAAACAAGTGGTGGTGAACACAGCAGGGTCCTCCTTGCCGTCAGTCATTTTTACCAGCCCAAACTACGGAACAAAAATAAAAAAAGCTAAAAGTCAGAGAAAAGGGCTGGACAGTGCTATCCCAACACAGACAAAGTTGGTGCATGGCTGAGTGTGGTTGTGGAGGATGTCAGCTGAAAACGGTGGCTGCAAATTGCCCCTCTTTGTACAACCTTCCTGCTCATCTGCCTCCAGCCTCGCTACATTCCTCAGGTCTCTATTTCCTTTATTTTCCCCTCTGATCACCGCCAGCACCTCTAAGCCATGGTTTTCCTCCATCCCAGCACCTCAGGTGAGTCAGCTCCACGCAGGCTCATTTCCTCCTGTATAGCTTCCTTTTTGGCAGACATCTCCCAGCCAGGCAGGACAGTTTCTTTAGCTTACCCAGATCTTGCGTGCTCATTGCTTTTGTCACTTCTCCAATTTTTCCCCTTTCACTTCCCTTTCTATGCTAGTATCTCACCACTTTCTCCCAATACATCACATAACTATTTTCCTCTTCCTTCCTCATCCTCCCAACATTATTCCGCAACATTACTGAATGTTCTTTTATTCTTTATCCTCGTGGTACCTCCACACTTCCCTTCCCTCTTGCATCTCTAGTTTCACTTCTATTACTGGCTTGCTGGGGAAGGAACATTTTATTTATTTTTTTTTTATATATATATACATATGCACATATAAAGAGAATATTGCAAAAGTGAGTTGGACCTGGTGCCTCGCAGCATTAGGCACTGCATTAATATAAAAAAACGATAGAAGTGGAGCACGGACAGGCTCTCCAAGCAGAGGGGGGACACCAGCTCTGGGCAGTACCCGAAAGCTGTCCCCACAGACTGCCGCGCTTGGGGACAACTCAGTTGGCTCACATCAGGCGATGCCCGCGATCAAATCACAAGAAAAAACACTCCTCCTGCCTGCAGGGAGGGAGTTAAAAAAAAAAAAAAAAAAAAAGGTGTGGGAAGTTCGGAGATTTGACCTTGCCTTTCATGTCAGGCTGTGCGCGGACTCTGACCACGCAGGCTGCTGCCGTGGGGCCCTGGTGGAGGGGGGACGACGGAAGTTGCCCAACTGAGATGGGAGGAAGGAAATAACTCCCTCCGCCCTTCCCCTTCCTTAAAAATATCCTGGTTGACACATAGGTATTTGCCTAGATAAGCTCACCGTCCGGTACACCAGGGACTGGGACTGCCTCAAGAACCAGGAAGGAGGGACCGAGACAAAAAAGCTGAAAGTTGTCCAAGAAATTTAGCAATGAGCACAGCCCTGGCAGACAGCCATCATCGTTCTCCATTGAGAGAGCAGCACAAAGACCTCTGCAGAAGGAATTGTGGCTGACAACTGCCCTTTGTCCCTAGCTGCAGTGTGACCCTTTTACTTGCCTGCTTTTGGAGATCCAGACTTCAGCTTTGTAACACATTCCAGCTTCTGTCCTTTGAACCGCTGCTGGCGCTGCAGCGTGTTTTTCTGGTGCAGAGCAGTCCCCACCCTGATTTTCTGTGCCACGAAGGCACTTCTAGTATTAATCCCCATTCCTCCCAGACCCCAACACCTTCTATTGTTTTTAAAACCCCGTCACACACGGAACACAAGGGTTTACTGAGCTGTCCTCAAAGATGCCCAGCTTACCTTCCGCTACAAGGTCAAACGTGCTTTCTTCCACGTGTTGAACTCTACCTGCTAGGCTACATTACTTGATGCTACCCAAGCACGGAAGCACCTGTACAACCATGTCTCTGGGTAGCACCCAAACCCCAATTCCAGCTTGCTGATGCAGATAAGCCATGGCCTCAATGCACCAAAGCCCCTGCTTTGGCGGAGTAGCCACCTGTCTCCAGCAGAGACTGCTTTGAGACAGCCAGAAGCCACGGCGCTGCACAGACATCCTCCATGGCCCAGACCATGACTACTCATTTCCCTGCAGATCTTTCCAGAGCTATGTTCTTACCATCTCATGTCACAGTCCGGCTTTATACACGAGCAGAAAAACAGATCTTGCAATTGCCAGCTGCAGTGGCCAAATTCATCCCATGTGTCCTGCAGCAAAGGGAGATGGCTGCTCCTCTGCAGACACACTTGTGCTCTCCATCAAACGTGGCAGCCACAGGAAGGCACAGAAGCATCGTGTTGCTGACCTAGGCTTAGGAAGTGGGGGCATTAAGGGGAGGGAAGAAAGAAAGAAACAGGAAGTTACTGTAGGTCTAAGTGCAAATTTCTCCCTGGATCCCAAATGTGCCTCCAGTTCATTTGTCAATGCCCACCGGAAGATGGAGGTCCCAGATCTACCTCTTATTTGATTCGGTGTCTCTTCTCTCTGAGTCTGATCCTGCTCCCTTTCCCTCACCTTGTCTCCAAGGTCAGCCCAGGCATGGGGCAACCTCAGCTTTTGTTAGCCTTCACATTCCTGCGAGTAAGAATATCATCAAGGCTCCCTGCTCAACCAAACCGAGCACTGCCTCTGTCCCTGATGCAGGGGAGCACTGCGTCAGCAGCTTGCCTGGCACCTGAAACACAGTCCTGCCATGCTACGGCTCCTGGAAAGCTTTGAACTGATTACGGGAGAACATAAAAATAATCCACCCTACACCAATGTGAGCAGTATAGGTAAATGTGTAGGGCAGCATCAATGCCAAAATGCTTTAAGGCCAAATCCTAGCCTCTACACAGCTACCCTCTTTAGCCCGCACGATCCTTGGAAGGACAAAACCTCCTTTAGCCAAAAGATCTAAGGTCCATTCCTTGTGGATCAGTGGACACATGGAAAGCAGCATGGCCAGATGCTGTGACTCTTGTAGAAACCTACTGCCTCTGGCTCGGTGCTGAGAGAGGATTATCTTACTGAACAATCCAGCATTTATGGGATAAATACCACACATCTGTTCTACTCTCTGTAAATCCACAGAAAAGCCAACGTCTGAATCAAGTAAAGCTGTTACCAGTGTGAAGGAAGCAAATCCTCCATCCAGAAGCTCTCCCAGGCAAGCGAAGACATTGCTTCTCTTTGCTCGCCGTGGCTCGGGGAAGATGAACACTCCTCACCACACCTTCCTGAGCAAGGCACTGTGAGTCACTTCAGATTTGTGACTCAAGTCTCCCACAAGCAGCACCAGAGAGAAGTGATAGTGACTGAGCCAGGAGGAACATGACCAGAAACCACACTGAAAGCATCACGTAAGCTTGCAAACAAAATAAAGGTAATGTTCCTTGTCCCACCTCTGGGTCCAATCATGCTAAACGGGGCTGAGGGGTTTTCCATGGGCACACGTGGTAACATGTCCTGAAGCAGACTTCCTGCTAGAAACTACCCAGGGAGGAAGGGGAAAGGAGAGGTGGAATATCAAGGGTGTATGAGTCAAGAACAAGGGCTGCTCTACAACTTTTTTAAGAGAAAAGGTAGAGGGGGGTCAAAGTGTCTCCTGTGTCAACTGCTCCAGGTACATGCATCTGCTGCTTCCATGAAAATTCACCAGCCTGTGAGAGACAAAGGTAGATGGTCCCTGGGTAATACAATTTGCATAGCAGAGCATTGCTGGATCAGTTCTATCGATATCTGAGGGATGCCTTGGAGAAATTCTGATGAGCAGCGAAGGTCTGAGCCCAACTACTAACATTTGTTACCAGCTCTGCTCTGCGTATTTAAGGATCTAAAGTCAAACCTCGCTGCAGGAAGCTTCATTTAGGCTTTTCTTTACTCTTCGATTCCAACAGCTGGTCTCAGGCAAGGGATGAGTCTGTGGCAGAGGTACATGAATCTAATCCACCATAGAGCACCCCAGGTGCTGCAGCTCGGACACCGTCAAGGCTTTCAATACAAGCATTTCCTTCAGCAGCTGCGAGTGCACGAGTGGAGAGCATTCACTCCTCCAGCCCACCCAACAGATAAGCATTGTTTTCTTTGCTTTGTTGAAGGAACATAAAAATACCCTTCTCAGAAAAATCCCTTTATCTCAGCAAGACCTGCTCTGACTCTGTCACAGCTTTTTCAAAGTTGATCTTGCTGTGACCAGAAAGCAGTGTTTCTAAAGACCCTTTCTTCATTGGCAAGATGACCACAATAAGACGCCTTATGCATCGGCACCATATGATTTTCTCCCAGATAAGTCAAGACAGACAAGTTTCTTTAAAAATTTGAAGAGAAATCTGTTAACCACAGCCATCCTTTGTCACCAGCTGTTCCTCCATCTTCTCAAAGGTTCAAAACTGGTATTTTTCCTTGGCTCCTGCTTGAAACAAAACTTGCAAGACTTCACTGCTCAGACAAGGTTATTCCCCTGCCATTTATAGGAAAACACAACCAACGCTTTCCCAGCTGCCCCAGACCAACGTGGCCACTCTTGCTGTCATCCATGTTCATCCCAGCAATGCTCCTCAACATGAGTACTTGTCTCAGATGAGAAGATTGATCTACAGGAGCAAAAGAGGTTTCTCACCAAGGTTTTCAGAAAGGTACAGGAATGCTCCCCCCCTCCTTTGCACCCTAAAAAGCTGAGCGTGTGCAGACTGATTGAAGAAGGTGATGCGATGTCTGCTAATACAATTATGACTGAGGAGGAAAGTGAGTAGGCATGAGATATAAAGGGGGATTTCCTGGAGGTCAGAGGACTAAGAGTCTCCTTCCTTATCTCAACATGGAAGGTGTTTTGTGAAATTGCTCAGAAGAAAAACCCTTCGCTGCTAGAGGCTCCGCCGCCTCCCCAGCTTCGTGACTGCTGCATAGAGAGATCACTGTCAGCGAGTTGGAAAAAAGTTCTGATGAGACAGGCGTCAAAGAAGAATCCTTTGGAAAGCCAGCTGCAAGCAGCAGATATAAGGTAAGAGGATTCTCTTACTGCTTTTAAATTTCTTCAGTCATCTTTCATCAACAAAAGTGTGCTTGGCCTGTCCTGGTCCACGCAGCTCACTGTGCCACTTGTAAGGTAAAAACCTGTGCCTTCCTGAGACAGCTGGTGCTCTGGGAGAAAGTCTCTGACCTTCTCAATATAATAATAAAAACCCAGTTTTACCCCAAAGAGGAGCCTGCTGCACACCGCAAAACCCCAGCAGCTGCCAGGAGAACAAGAGAGCATTCCCAATTCCGTACAAATCCCGATAATCCTTCTGTGTACCTGTTTTTAAGGGAGAGAAGAACAAAGCTGGGTTATTCAACGAAGCTGGCACGTGTTGAAGCAAAGGGGCCTGACTTGTCTCTCTGACAAGTGCCTGCACATCGCAGGAATGAGACCCAGGCTTGCGGCTTTCAGCCACTTCTGCTATCGGGTTGAGGCAAGTAGGAAGTTGCTTCTGCAAACATCAGCCCAACCTGACCAAACAGCACCAACGAATCTGTCAGCGGCTCCAACAGTCCGTGGCTTGCAGGACAGGTCATAATACCACGTAAGGCCTGTATGTGATTGGTTTGGAGCCTGTACATCCACTGAGCCACAAAGGGAAGACGGAGAAGCCAAGCAGCCATTGCTGGTTCAGGACAAGCAAGGGTTGGCCATCGCATCTTCAACGGCTTAAAGAATGTATGTTTTTTATGGGTCTTACAAATTTAAGAAAGTTCAAAATAAAAGGTTTGCCCTCCAGCAGGACTTTGCAGAGATGCCTTCCCTTGATGGTTGGGGCTGCTGTTTGTGGCGTGCAGGCAGAAGGTCAAACACTCCAGGGGGAGGAAAAAAGCAGCGAGCACTCGAGGAGAACCTTGACGCTTGCAGGTTTTCTGCTGCCACGCTCCCAGGAGAGCGGGCCCGGTGCCGAGGGGTGGCAGCAGGGGGGTGGCAGTGACGGGCCAGGCAGCTGCAGTCCGGCGGTGGCTGCAGCGAGGAGGGCAGCGCTCAGCCTGCCGCCGCCATGTGGGGCTTCCAGGGGGGCTCCCGGCTGCTGGCCACCATGCTGCGGGCACCACGGGTCCCCCGGGCGGGGGTCACCTCCAAACCACCTGAACACCCGATTTCTGCTGCTGTGAGTAGCTTACGGGGGGGTAAAAAAAATAAACGGGGGAGGGAGGTAGCTGGGGACGGCCTGGGCACTGGCATACAGACCCAACTTTTTGCTGGGAATTAAAGCAAGGTGGGGGGAGAGGTAGGAAGAAAGGTGCACATGCACACACCTCCTACCCCCTACCCCCCCAGCTCTTGCTTCCCTTTTATTTTGTCCATTCTGCACCCCACCCTCCTTTTAAGTCCCCTACAGCCCAGACTGCCCTCCATGGGCTGCTTGAAGGCCCCAGGCACCCCACCAATGCAGGGACAGCCCCATTCCCACCCCCTCCCCGTCCCATTTTTACTGCCATTTCCAAGGGGGCACTCACCCCCCAAAGCAGGTGTCCTGGGCAGGGAAGTTCTGCTGCCCCGGCAGAGCTGAGCTGTGTAGGTCCTTCCACTGTTCCTTCCTTTTGCAGTGGGGATGATTGCCCACCAAAACGGCAGCTGCTCCAGCTGCAGAGACCCTCCTGGGCTGGGTGAAAGGAGTTCAAAAAAAAAAAAAAAGGAGCTTTATGCCAACAATCCTGGGTGGGTTTCACTGCCAGCCTTTGCTTGTGGAGTTTACCCCCAAGCTGCATTTCCAAGGTCTGCAATGAAGCGTTTCCAAGGTCTGAAGACTCTTCTCCAAGCCAAATAAGAAATAAAAGTGACAGCACAATGGGTTAAGTGCTGTGCTTGTGTGCCAAAAATAGCAGAGGCTGCTGCGCATTGCTCTTCCCGCCTCAAAGTCATTTGAAAGTCAGGCACAGCTGCTTCTGGAAACTGTGGGCCCAAGCCTGAGTCTCGCAGCCAACTGAAGGACACAGTCACGCTTCCCAGCAAAGTATCGTGACCAAGAAATACAGAGCAATAGAAACAGACCTAGAGAGCAGCCAACTTGGTCCGCTGTTGGTAGAAACTGCTGTGCTTACCCAAATCTCCTTTCCACAGGCCCAAAAGGTGTTCACCTGGCAGCCTGGAAAGGGCAGGGAGTGCAGATGAGCGCACTCTGTTGCATTAGATGCAGCAGCATGCAATTGCCCCGGGGACCCCACGGGCATTGCAGCTGCTGTGCAGCCATCCCACTGATCCTTCTGGTCCTTCTCCCACCCGCAGGAGCAAGCCATCGCGCTAGCTGCGATGTTTACATGCTTCCTGGCACCAACAGCCTGGGTCTTGGCACACGTGGAGCACTACAAGAGCAGAGGAGATTAAGAAGTGGCCAGAACCACCTACACCCCCAGGAGCAGAAGTGCGAGCGAAGATAAGATCACAGAACAGATCTTCATCCGGGAAAGAATCCCGAGTTTGTTCATTAAAATTCATGTTTTTGCATTAAACACCGGGGTCTGTTGGCTTTGCTTGGTCCGTGTGCTTGTTGATAGGGGAATGAACCCGCAATCCTGTGCTGCTGGACAGCGTGCTGTCCTGGAGGCAGTGTTCCTTTCTAAGTTTGCAGCAGGCCCCGGGGATGCATGGTTTCCCACTTGAGCTTTTACCTAGTAGAGTTGCAGTGCAGCATAAGACAGATACCAAGGAACTACTCAGCATGAACACGGAAGAAAAAAAATTAAGTTGAACTCCTGACAAGAAAATGCTCAAAGGCTTTAAACATCGCTTTAAAATACCACTTTAAAAGTGGTCTGCTGGCTGCTACTCACCTGACTTCTTTTGATCCTGTGTGAAGACACACACACCAAACTTCCTAAGCCCTAGGAAAGCTGACAGCCAGCACTTGCTCCCACTCAGAAAGATCTAGAGAGCAAACCGTATTTCCAGACATCCTGAAGAAACTTCTGAAACTGCCACAATTCACTTGGACTACACATCTTTACACTCACTTCAGAAGCTGCTCAAACATTTCTGTACAAACACTCCCCACAGTACAAGAGGGTTGTCAAAATATTCTCAGGGAAAAGACTCGAGTACTGCTTCAACAGCACTGCCTCAGCTTTTTGATATGCATCAAAAGTGATGGCAGCCCTCTGAGCTTGCTGCGCAGTTGGCACTGCCTTTACTCCCAACATGTAGCGACATGAGGCTGCTAAGGAAATTCTATTTTCGAGCCCTCTTCCTGTCTTTAGCTATGAGGTAAAGGGAAGATTTTCCTGACCAGAATGCACATTCCCCCAGCCTTCTCTTCTGAAGCCAGTAAGAGCAAGATCAGGAATGAGCTTTGGAAGATGCAACAAGGCGTGAGCTAGGGAAGTCAAATTGCATGAGACAGGAGGAGAAAACATCGCAACGTAGTTCAACAGCTCAGCTACGGGCAGAGCAAACATTAAAGCTGATGGAATGGGCAGGGAAGACGCGGGTATTCAGAACTGAACCAAGAAATTTAGACAAAAACTAATAAGAGGCAGGAGGGTTGAGGGTGACCAGGTGTAGGGTTTGACAGTTTTACTTTTGCTGTTTTAAAAAAAGTTTAATTCTTCCTTGTCCAAGACATCTTTGCACTCGCATAGCAGCGTAGCGTCAGCCATGTGCTTTCTTTTTTGTTGCTGGTCTTAAACCCTGAAAGCCAAGACAGCAAACAAAAACAGCATACAAAGAATAAGAATTTCTATGCTAGTTTGAGTGACACAGAATATTCAATAACCAGAGAATCAAAATGCTAACCGAAGCTCTTGAATCACAGTAGTCCATCAAGCTAGCACTGTGAAGCAAAAACCATCCATGGATGCTTTGGCAGCAGTACTTAAAAAAATCCAGTTACACCCTCAGGAATTTATCCAAGTCATATGACTGCTCAATTTAAAGCTACTGTTATAAGTTTTAGTGTAGTTTGCTATTACTACTGTTCAATTATGTGTATTGTGCATCCAAATGGATACTTGGACATGGCCCCCAGTTCAGACCTGCATTTGTTTCAAAGATAACTGTGCACATCAAGACTTCCATCCTTACACAGACATCAGCAGTAGCAGAGTAAAACCATTACATTATGGAAAGCTTTTAAAGTCATTAAGAGGCAAAAGCAAAGAAACAAACCCAAAAAAAACACAACCTCATCTCAGGACTTATTCAGACCTTTTCAGTCACTTCTGCTTATTTGTCAAAAGATATCAGGAGTATAGCTTCCCAAAAAAGAGCAGAACTTGCCAATAAAGAACACATTTAAATAGTACTACGTACCATGCAAATTATACACTAATCCTGCTGGTGATTAGCGGACTGATTTAATCTGTATTGTTCTTGGAGAAAGGGGATTTGTAACATGAAACCTAGAAGGAAGCATATTCGTAAACAGAGCAGAGATCCAAATGCAAGTCAGAAAGAAGGCACAACCAACTACAAAAAAAGGGAAGGCAGAGACGTTTATTCCAGCAATACTGCTGCAACTCACTTTAGCACAGAGTGTTCATAAAAGACAACAACCCCCAGAAGTATATAAAACCAAATCCACTGAACGGTAATCCTGGAAAAAACCCTTTGATGGAGTAAACACTCCCTCTACTGCAAATGAGGAGGAGGGGTTGTGGAGAAAGAGGGCGAAAAGAGAAAGATGATTTCAGCAACGCTGCCTTGGGGCTGCTGCAGGGGCACAGAGGGAGAGGATACCAGGGAAGGTCACGCCCTCCTAAGGCCAATACCACTACGTAATACCACATACAATGATCAGGCACCTCTCTAGCACGCTTAATAGAGGAGCTTCTGCTACCCCTTTACCAGGCAAATAACCTCCACCCCTGTAACATGCAACCAGCATCATCCTCCCGCAACAGCTTGATAGCAAAACCGATAAATAAACCACTGTGGAGCCTGTGTCCACTTTTTTACAAGAGCAGGATGGGAGCTCTCACGGTCAGTGCCACTAATGGTAGCGCGTAGGGAAATCTTGACTCCAAGCACCAAAGGGTTACACTGCAAAAGGCCACTTACTCCTCCGACCAAGCATCAGAAAGCTGCTCTCCCCTCTGCCCGCCCACCCACCCCCCTTCCATATAATTCAGTACAGAGTCAGTGGTCTGAGTGCTGCTAGTAGCAGCAGCAGCAGAAGTTACTGTCCCAGGGTAGTGCAAGGGCTTCTATGTCAGGATGTCGTGGGCTTGGTGCTCCACCAGCATCTCCATGCTCCTCACATCTGTGCACCAGAACTCTAGGCGATCTTTCATCCCTTTGATCTGGAAGACAAGTCCACAGAAAGTAACTTTGCTGCTCCCTCCCACTAGAACACCAACATTCACTGTTAAGGACAAATGCTTGAGATCTCACCTTCTCACAACCCCATGCATCTAGAAAAGACACTGCCTAACATCTCTTAACATCAAACCTATGGTATTTTAAATTAAACTGAAATGCACAACAGGAATTGTTTGCAGCTATTATTCCATGTATGTAGCAATTTTGTGTGTGTGTGTGTTTCTCAAAAGGTAAGGGCACTTTATACTATCTCCCAAAACATTTATTACGAAGGTGCTGAGCTTCTCAAATTCATCTTCTTTACCACCCTGAACTACTCTCTTCCCAAGACAAGGCTGTCACCTACAACCCAGGAACACAGCATTTTGTTCCATGCACTTGGGTCTGAAGAAGCCATGTAAACATCTGCAGCCTTCTGTAGCATACTGTCATCGCATTTGTGTTTCCTGGTGGTTTGTGTGGTTTTTGAGAAGTGTTGCTAGTAGTTTATCGCCTGACAGATTTGTAACCAACTGCTGCAAAACAGACACAAGATGCACTATATACTTAAGGTAAGAGCTAAAGAAGGCAATATAAAAAGGATGGAGGAAAAGCTGATATACTTCTGAGCTCCTTGAACAGCTTCAAGAAACACTAGGGAGACATTCTCGGCTAGTGACCCTTCCCAGTTGTTACTTTAGTTTCTGGTCACCTCAGACACAAGAAAACAAGTCAGTACTGCCATAGTATTCAAGCTGGTCATTACCTGCTGTAAATCCAACACACGTGGTTGTACCCACGTCATGTGCACCCTCTTATCCACTTCATCAATACTGCCCTTTACCAAGCCTACTGAGAGAGCCTTCATCACCAGCAGTTCCACCTTAAAAAGAAAAAACTCATCAAGAACACAGAATCATCCGCTTTTCCAAAGATGGATGAAATTCTTACATGGATCTAGCCTGCGGCTTTCTACATTCAGAAAAAATCAAGACCACCTACAGTCTCTCACACCCATCTTCTAAATGAAATAACTTATTCAGTGGATGAAGAGCTGTAGGTGCTCTGCACCTTTCTTTTAGCAAGGCACTCAACAAAACCTTTTACCACATTCTTGTTGACAAGCTCGTCAAAGCATACAGAGGGACCGCAAGATGAGTGAAAGAATCTGCTACACCTCCAAGCTCAAAGGGTAGTGGTTACTGATGCAGAGCTGAATAAACAGCTAGTTACAAGCAGAGTTTCTCACGCATTGATACTGGGTCTGATACCAGTTAATTATATTTGAAATCAGGAGCATTACAAATCTGCAGATGAAGCCAAACTGGTAGGAGAGGTAGATAAGCTAGAAATAAGAGTCACTCTAAAGACAGACCTCAACAGATTGAGCTGACAAGAACTGCGTGGAGTACAACGAAGACAAGCGCGAGGTCCTGCACCTGAGACAGAAAGTTTCCCAGCAGCAGCACAGGCTGAGCTCTGGCTGCAGAAGCCCTGCTGAAAAGGAGGGGACTCGCAGCAGGGACAGCGAACTCGCACCTCCTCGAACATACCTGCAACACTGGGTCCTGCTTTGCACCACCCCCTTTTTAGTTTAAGTCAGGCAATGCAAAACTGGAGAGTACAGCAAAGAGCCACCAAGATTAGGAGGTGGAGAACCTGACATAGGAAGAAACTGGATTTGTTCAGCTTCAATAAGAGAAAGCTTGGGGAAATCTCATCATTGGCTTCCAAAACTTAAAAGGCAGTAACACAGAACATGGAGGTACCGTTCTTACAAGGACACATGAAAAGACAAGGGACAACAGGCAGAAGTTGCTTCAAAGGAATTCCACCTGGATTACAGAAAAAAAATCTTCACTGTGAGAAAAATTAAGCATCAGTGACACGGTGGAATCTCCCCTCACTGGATGACGAAGAATCTGCCAAACTCACCACGAAACAGGAACAATTCCTCGCAAGAACAGAGTTCTCCAAATGCACAAGAGCAGGGGAGAACATTTATACTTAGAGTTCAGCTATGGGAGTAGACCTATTCAGAAGCTTTTAGAGCTTCCAAACTCAGATATCAAAGTGTCAGACCTGAACTCACCTCATTCACAGTGACTTTGGCACTCTTAGCAATCTCTTCAAAAGTGAGTTGCCTGTGATTGGCTGGTCGGGTGAAAGTCATCTGAATTCAAGCAAACAAAACAAAAAAATAAAGCCCCATAGTTTTATTTCCCCTCCACACACAGGGTGCACAGCTTTCATTGCACCACCCTGCTGGGCGCTCAACATGCAGCGCCAACTACGTTCCTTACATTTAATCAAAATACTTCAAATAAAAACAGATTTACATCAGCAGAAAGGAGCAGCACCCCTCACTCCTCCCTCCACACACCTAGATTCTCTAAGCATTTCTTAGACAACAAAATCTCCAAATAAAGTAGATCGATCTGTGCTCGAGTGTCTCGGTGCCCACCAAATTCCTGGCATAACGCAAGGCCTAGAGGACGTAAGACTAGTTCACAGTAAGACACAAGAAGTGGAATATATGCACACACACCAGTGCACAAATATATAAATATACATTATACTTCAGATACTCAATATTTTAAGTTTTTGAGAACAGATCCAGAGCCATGGAGGATTATACATCAGTATTATTTGGTAACAATAGAGCCAAAGCCTTCCAGGAAAGAAATTGTTTTAAATATTTAGGGTTGCCTCTCAGGGAAAGAATTTTCAGGCCTCCTGAAATTAAAATGTTAACTGTGTTTACAGAAGTCTTTGTTATACTAGAACTTTTATATTTGAGCAGTTTTTGCAGATACTATTCTCAGATACAAAGGCTGCACCTTACTTCCCCACCTCCACATCCTGCCTGAAAGAGCACACCCTTCACACTGCAAACAAGTAGTAGCTGAAGACTCTTCCTAGCAGTACTTGCTTTTTGGCACCACCTAGAGGCAAAACTTGCAGTCAACAACTAGTTATAACCCCGAGGATCTGTGAAACAAGTAAATCCAGCAAAGAACACACCACTTTACAGTGCTACCCCCATCAAAAGGCAGTTAGAGCAGTGCCTTTCCATTTCCCACATTTAACACGTAACAGCTCTCAGCTCAGCTGCTCACCTCCATAAGACATAAAAGCTGAATCTTCTGCAGCAGAAGTGCTTCATTTGCAGCCAGATCTGGCTGTGAGAAGATAAAATGAAACAAGTTCATTAGTACTTATTTCCCCCCACACACGGGAGCACGCTGTACACTGAAGGAAGCCACTTGGCAACCCATTATCCTCATTTACAAGGGAAAGACACCATTACAATCCACCTACTGCTTGGCAGTGGTTCCATAAAACAAGTCTTGAAAACTGCACGCTTAAATGGGCTTCACAAGATGGGCAACCTGCTACTAAATGGCCACAGCCTTGTAGAAGCAGACACATCACCCTGCAAAGTACTGCCGTGTCGATAATCATGGAATCAGAAAATCCTGAGTTGGAAGGGACCCACGAGGACTGTCAAGTCCAACTCGTGGCACCACACAGGGCTTCCTAAAAACTACACTGAGCACAAGTCCTGTGAGGAGCGGCTGAGGGAACTGGGGGTGTTTAGTCTGGAGAAGAGGAGGCTCTCTACAGCTACCTGAAAGGAAGCTGGGGGGAGCTGGGGGTAGGCCTCTTCTTGCAGATAACCAGCGACAGGACTAGAGGGAATGGCCTCAAGTTGTGCCAGGGGAGGTTCAGGTTGGAAATGAGGAGACATTTCTTCTCAGAAAGAGCAGTCAGGCACTGGGACGGGTTGCCCGGGGAGGTGGTGGCGTCACTGTCCCTGGGGGTGTTTAAGGAAAGGTTGGACCCGGTGCTTGGGGACATGGGTTAGTGGGGAAATTGGTGGTAGGCGGATGGTCGGACCAGATGATCTTGGAGGGCTTTCCAACCTGAATGATTCTGTGCTTCTATGAAAGAAGCATTGCTATGCCATGATTAAAATTACACCCGTGCAAAGATTCAGGAAATTTAACCCAAGTTATAGGATCTCCTAAGCAAACTCTATAAACACCAAGCCTAGCCTTATGCAACATAACTCGTTCACTCACCTGCTGTCCCCATGCTGACTTCAAAGCCTGAAATGTCTCTACATTACCACTGTTGAAAGCATAAAGTGTATCGATCAGCCACTGCCTGTCAGTGTTTCTCAGGGACTCCAGAACAGGGTGCATGAGCTGCAGAACACAGGCAAGGCAGTGTTAACAGGGTAAAATCAACTCGTGGTACTTAAGAACTGAAACAAAGCAGCTGCAACTTACCAGCTCCCCAAAGTTATAAACACCTTCTCCCAAGAGCCCCGCCAGCCCCAGGGTAAAGGCTCTCTCCTGCTGCTCTGACACTGCAGGGAAAAAAAAAAATTACAAACCACCCTCAAAACAACAGAAACAAAAATCAGGATGAAGCAGCAGCCTAAGACCCATCACCCCTTCCCTCACCCTCCTCTCTGCGTCCGTATTAAATCATCTCCAGCCTTCCTCCTCCTCATCTACTCCCAAGACCATTACTGCAGGCTTCTGAATTTCCACAGCAGCGGCACAAACTGGCTATTTTTTAAACCTATTTTGAAGATTTTGGGGAACTCGAAAAAACTATCCCTTCCAGTAGAAGCACTACCCCCTGACCCCAGCACTTCAATACACTTCTGGGCCGAATCCTACTCGGGCGTTCTTCTGGTGTTCCCCCTTGATCCTGACCCAACAACGACAGATTCAAAATCATGTTGAGAAAACCTTTTCTCTGCCAGTGCAGTTATTTAAAACGGTAAAACAGAATGGAAGTCGGGGCTTTCTGTGCCTGGCAAAGGAGTTACCTGGCAGATCTTTGACATCGATGCATCCCAGGAAGCGCAGAGCATCCTTGTAGTAAGAGGCGTGGTTCCCAATCGTCTGGTAGTACTTGCTGGAGAGGTCGTAGAAGCGGCTGTGAACTGAAGTCACCCCAGGGAGATTGTTCAGCATCTCCTCAACCTCCTCGATGGTCTCCTGGAGGAGAGCAGGAAGCCTGTTTGTTACAGGTAAGGGTACAACTCACCCGCGTCCACCTCTCAGTTTACTGCTAAGGGTTTGGCACTTCTGTTTGTTCCAGAAGTAGCACCCATTCAGCAGTAACGCAGATGAGGCCACTGCCAAAGCCAAGAGGATGAAGGAAAACAATGCAGGAAACGAAGTACTGCAGTTCAGTCCTTGTGAGCTGAACGTCACCAAGCACTCTAAATGCTGCCGGTTCCGCGAGGCTCTGAGTTGTGACCTGCAATACACGAAGAGCTCTCCTCTTCTCACCTTTGTGACCTGCAGGTCTCCGATGTTCAGCTTCAGGGCCCCAATGGCCGTTTTACACAAAATCACAGCTTCATCGCTGCTTTTTACCTGCAGTTACACGGAGATACACAGTTAGAGAACGTCACCACCCCAGCCAGGCTGGCTCCTGACACCTACAGGTAGTTGCATTTCATTTGTTAACAGGCTCCTGCCTTAAAACACAGCATCGTTCGCTGTAGAGAGCAAGTGTTCTCCAGCGCAGGTCTCAACACACACAATCTGCCTCTTCAGCTGTACGATAAGTTCAAGTGCAAAACAATTCCTGAAAGCGAACCGCTAGAAAGGGCAGCCTCTAAAATACCTTTTCTCGAGTCTTCTCCAAAAAAGTAAGGGCCACAGCGGGATCTGCAGTGGAGGAAAAAAAGCAGCAATATCACGAATTTCAGCAGAACTAAATCTCAACCTTGAAAAAGATCCTTTAACAGAATTCCAGAAGACTGGAATATTTTTTCCTAGCGTATTGCTCAACCCCCCAGAGATGCCACTGTCTGTAGGCCAGGCTTTCTGCACGACAGCTAATTCCCCAACAAAACAGCGGTACTACTGCTCTCATGCAGCAGCAATTATTTCAGCTTTTCCTGCTGGTGCTTCCCTTTCCAACATAACAGGGACACAACAGCTTAGCGTTGGATATTTAGCCATTCCTATTAACTGGTTACATTTCATAGTCATCGCTTCTTAAAAACACTGCAGGCAGCGGGTATAGTCACCTACCTGTCATCTGCCTCACTACATGAAGAATGATCTCTACGAGGGACAAGGGATTCACCCTGGAACAACAGAAAAGTCACTGCCACAGGAGTCGTGGCCAAGTGCACATTACCTGAAAACTTCCAGGCAAATGAACTCACCTGTGTTCAAACTCACTGATGAAGTTCTCATAAAGCTGTGGGTACAAAGATATTGGCAGTCAGGGTGAAGTTATATTTCATTTTACCTAAGACATTTAGCTTTCGTTGCGTTCCTATGCATCCCTTCAACAAAGCAGTGGGCATCCAGCAGAGGAATGCCTACGGCACACAAAATTCAGGAGCCCCAGGTTGCTTAGTCTGGATAATTTCATCTGTCCTGTCTCCTTCCACCTGCAAGGCACGATTCAAGAACCTCGTGAGCTGGCAGGTCCTGCAGCACAGTGCCTTCCTGCTACAGACGGGCCTGGTGCACACCTTCAGTTACCGCGGCACAACCATCACCTTCCTGAACACTTCCAATCTCTCTGTACGCATCCTGAGGAGCCTGCACCTAGAACCTAACAGCTCTTTGTCACGGAAAGAAGTACAAAGTAGGATTTGGACGGAAAAACACAAAGGAGAGGGAAAGCACACAACTATTCATGCAAGTGGTTATCTCCAAAAACAGAAAAACTTCCCAGAGAACACGTGAAACAAACTACCACATGACTTGAAGCAATTGTGAGCGTGTGACAACTCATGCTGTGTTTGGGATTGTAACTCTTGTATTATGAAAGTAAAGAGACTCCCTCTGCACCCCCACAAAAATCTGAAGTGCCTGGAATTAAGACAGCGTTGTCCTGAAGCTCCTCACACTAACACGTTTAATCTCGGCAGGTTTTTAATACGTTAACCAAAACCTGCGTGCTTCATAACCCCCCCCAGATTGAATTCACCCAGCTCAGTAATGCTCTGAAGCCCCAGAGCTCTTGTGATCGGTACAGTAACACCCCTACGGATCCGTCACGGGCAGCAAGAACCCCCCCGGGACACCCGCGTGCCTCACCTTGATGAGCCCATCTCCCTGGGCGAAGCACGGGTCCTGAACGAAGTCCAAGACCTGCAGCGTCAGCTGGTGCCACAGCCTTTAAAAACCACAGAGCCGCTCAGCACCCCCGCGCTCCGCACCGGCCCCGCGCCGTCCCTCGCCCCCCACGCCCGACACTTCCCCCATCCCCCCCGGCCCCCCCCCGGGCCTCACTTCTTGTTGTAGAGCTCCTCCAGGCGGTGCCACACGGCGGCCTGCCCCGGCCCCGAGCTCTGGCTCTGCTGCAGAAAGCCCGGCACGTCCTTCATGGCGGCGGCGGCCCCGATCCGAATCCCGATCCGAATCCCGGCCCCGGCCCGCGACACCGACACTGACCGGGGTAGCACCCCGCCGGAAGTGCGCACTCACTTCCGGCCCCGCGCAAGGCACGCTGGGTAGCCCCGGTAGCCATGGCAACGCCTCAGGCCTAGGCCAAAACAACGGGCGCGCAGAAAGGCGCTCACTTCCGGCCCCGCGCGGGGCACGCTGGGTCCCCCCGGTAGCCATGGCAACGCCTTGCTCCCGCCTCCCGAAAAATAAAACCATTAAAAAAAAAAAACAAACAAAACACTAAAAGCACTCATTTCCGGCCCCGCGCGGGGCACGCTGGGAATCGCGTCGATAACCGTGGTGAAGCTGGGATTTAGTTGTTTTTTTTTCCCTGCTCCTAAAAAATAAATCAGAATAAAAATATAAAAACACACACGCCAAAATAAAATAAAATAATAAAATAAAATAAAAAGACGCACACGAAAGCACTCAGTTCCGGCCCCGCGCGGGGCACGCTGGGGATGGCCTCGACAGCCGTGGCAACGATTTATTTTTTTTCTCCCCGCTCCTAAAAAATAAATCAGAAAAAAAATAAAAACACGCCAAAATAAAATAAAATAATAATAATAATAATACTAAAAAGCCACACACACCCCCCAAAGCCCTCCTTTCCGGCCCCGCGCGGGGCACGCTGGGTCCCCCCCGCAGCCATGGCAACGCCTCCCTCCCTCCCAAAGAAAAAAAAAAAAAAATAAAGCAGCCCCAAAAAAGCCCAGCCCGGCCCCAAAGCGGGCTGCGGAGCCATGGAGCGGGGGGCCCGGCGCGGGGTCGTGGCGGCCGGTGGCCTCCTGGCGGCGGGTGGGGGCCGGGAGAGGGGGGGGGAAGATGGCTCCGGGGAAGGGAGAGGGATCCGGAGAAGGGAGAGGGCTTCGGGGGAAGGGAGAGGGCTGTGAGGGGTGGGTGAGGGCTCGAAGCTGTGAGGGGCGCCGGGGGGGAGAAGCAGGGGATGAGGCACAGGGCTGGGCGCTGGGGCAGGCTGAGGGGACCCCCCCCGAGCCGCCCCTTCAGCGGCTCTGTGCTTTCTTGCAGCATGGAGGAGCCTCCGGGAGCGCGGCCCAAAGGACGGAGGCGGCCCCCGGGGCCTGGCTCGGCTCTTCTCCTGCTCCGGGATGGGCTGCGGAGCGTGGAGGTGGGCTGCGTGGCTGCGGGAGAGCAGGCACCCCGCACCTGGGGCTGCTGCCTGGTCCCGCCGGGCCTCTGCACCCGTACGGGAGCAGGACCCCAGCAGGAAGGGGCTCACGCTCCTACACTGAAAGTGCACCGTGCAGAACGTCGCTCCTGCTGTCTGAACAGGCACACGGTCTCCGTGTCTGTGAGCCTGAGCTGGTGTGTTCCAGCCTGGGAGCTCGAGGAGCTCTTCTCCTCGGAGTAGAGAAGTTTAGCCGAAAAACGTTAGCGTTTGCCAGGTTATGAATTTAGCTCTCTGGGAATCTGGCCTGGCAAGGCAGAGCCACGTCCTTGTCAGCCACGCTGAGGACAATGTTAGAACTTGGTAATTGTTATCTGCAGATTGCCAAGATCCAGCAGCTCCCTCTTGGCTCTTCATGTTCCCACGCCTTCCCTGGACTTGCTCTTAACTAGCAAGCACTAATTGTCCAGGGAGAAACTGTTCCTTGAGATGATAATGACTGTTCTCAGCTCCATCTGCATGTACTGCTGACCTGCAATTCCTTTAGTCATTTTCCATTTATATGTGGAGCTGTCCCATGGCAGAGCCCCCAGGGGAAATAGAGAACTGGTGAAATGTCTGTGCTAACCTGGGCAGCGTTGTCCCTGAGTGACCACACCACCTTGTTGGAAACCTCTTGAAACCAAGGACGTAGAGAAGAGTCTTCATTATCCCAGAAGCATTGCAAGTAGATTATGAGACTTGCAATTCTCTGAACACTGTTCTCACAGTCCTGTGTCCACCCCTGTACAAAACAAACAAACAAACAAAAACTCTTAGGGGAATATGGTGTGTTTTGATTTGGCATTTTTAGGTCTTCGTAAGAAAGTGTAAAGCAAAGCACCTTTTCCTAGGGCATTAATTAGACTAACGTTTAAGCTTCCTCCTCCTTGATTAAGTACCAGCACACAGTCCTGCAGATGGAAGAGCTTTCTGCAATTTCTCGGGGTGTTTTTCTCCCCCTGAACAGTTCTTTCAGCTGAAGTCTCTGACAGCATGCTACCTCTTGTGTTTTCTCTCTGTTCCAAGCAGGATCCAAGGGACCAGGCCCTTCTCTCTGTCTGCTGCCGCCAGAGCTATTTTAGGATTGGGCGGATGGGGAGATGATGGTGGGAAGAAGCAGCTCACCCTGCAGGACGTGGCAAAGCTAATTCGGAAGAAGGAGTGTCGCCGAATAGTGGTGATGGCTGGTGCTGGGATTAGCACCCCCAGTGGTATCCCAGATTTTAGGTATAATGCCTTTGTTGTTTTACTTATCCTTTTTCAGTGCTGGGACTGCCAGGATCTTCAACTTAGGTAATGGTGGTGCCTGCTACGTTTTATTTGTCTGTGCCAGGCTAGGCTAATCGCGGGAGTTTTCTCGCCTGCTTATTCTCTGTCCGCTAACGGCAGGCTGGCACCACTCTGGGTCACGTTTTGGCCCAGATCTTCAGGATGATGGTCGTGCTTGTTGCTTGGCTCTGTGGCTGCATTGATTGCACCACCTTGGCCCTTCCAACTCTGACTGTCAGCTCACCTCTGCAGCCAGGAGAAGGTGGGGTGGCACTAGGTCAGACCCACAAGGCACGTTCTGCTGTGCAGAGATGGTTTCAGGTGCTCTCTTGATGCAGCTCTGCTCTGAACGGATGATGCAAAACAGCAAGAGAGACCACAAGGACCTGTCCGTGTGCTCTGTTGTGTCTTGATCTGGTTCTCTTCCTGCAGTCTGACCACCGGTCCTGCTTTCCTCTCTTTGCAGGTCCCCAGGGAGTGGCCTCTACAGTAACCTTGAGCAGTATGACATCCCTTATCCAGAAGCCATCTTCGAGCTGACCTATTTCTTTGTCAACCCCAAGCCCTTTTTCACTTTGGCGAAGGAGCTGTACCCTGGCAATTACAGACCCAACTATGCCCACTATTTCCTGAGGCTCCTTCATGACAAAGGGCTCCTTCTGCGGCTCTACACCCAGAACATTGACGGGCTGGAGAGAGGTGAGTTTTCTCTTCCCCAGCTCTCAACGGCAAAATACCAGGAAGAGGGTGAGGAGCAGGACTGGGGAAATGCCTAGCGAACAAGGAGTTTCTGGTTCAGTCACCGCATGCTGAGCTGATCCGTCCCCACGTGCTGTGTTCCAGCTGCTGGGATCCCTCCTGACAGAATGGTGGAAGCCCACGGCACCTTCGCCACTGCCACTTGTACAGTCTGTCGAAGGAAATTCCCAGGAGAGGACTTCAGGGTGAGTGGTCACAGCTGGGCATTGACACAAACTAATGCAAAGAGAAGAACCTATCACAGGCCCGTTACTTTGCCCTCAGGGCCAGCGGGGCTTGTTGGAGGGGATTAGACTTGGTGCAAGGAAATGGAGGGGCTGGATGTTACAGCAAGGCTACGATGTGGCTGTGACCCTGCCTGTGCAGGTATGTGCTGCCCCATAACAAGTGGTGTTGGGTGCTTTTACTTCAGGGGGACGTCATGGCAGACAAGGTCCCTCACTGCCGTGTCTGCACTGGAATTGTCAAGCCTGATATCGTGTTCTTTGGCGAGGAGCTCCCGCAGCGCTTCTTCCTGCACCTGACAGACTTCCCCATGGCGGACCTGCTTTTTGTCATCGGAACGTCCCTGGAGGTCTGGGACTAGGGAACACCCCGTCTCACAAGAAGGAAAAGGCACACCAACAGGGCTGAGGGCCTTTGGAGGAGAGAGGGGGTTTAGAGAAGGCAAGAAACTGGGTTTCAAGGTAAAATGTGAGGTGGCAAGGTGAGAAATAGGGTGCATGCGCTCTGTGAAGTCGAAAAACCTTGTGTGCTCCTGGTAAAGGTGGGCACCTAACGAGAAAGAAGCATTTTTGTGTCTACCTGAAGAAAGGCCACCAGATAACTGGTGACATCCGTGACCTGTTCAAAGCTGGGGTAGCTTAGCCCACAGTGGGAGAATCTGTTAAGCACTAACAAAGTCCTGGTGTGCATGAGTTCATGCCTTCGGTGCCCCTCAGCCAGGTGACGGTTTCTCTCTGCTCCTTTGGGTTGCCTTCCTTCAGGTGGAGCCCTTTGCCAGCCTGGCAGGAGCTGTTCGCAGCTCCGTTCCCCGAGTCCTCATCAACCGCGATCTCGTAGGACCGTTTGCCTGGCAGCAGCGCTACAACGACATAGCCCAGCTGGGGGACGTGGTCGGTGGGGTCGAGAAGCTGGTGGAGCTGCTGGACTGGAACGAAGAGATGCAAGCACTAATTCAGAAGGAAAAAGAAAAGGTGGGAAGGGGCTCAGAGCCCCATCTCCCTCCCTTAGCCTCTTTGTTCCTCGTGCTGGAGTTATCTCGGGGGGGAGCAGATAGTGCTTGCTAGGATTAGAGACTTGTACCCCAGACATTGCCACGCTTGCAGTCTGCATTCAGAGAGAAGGACCACAGAAACGTGCAGAAGGGTTACAGAAAGAAAAATAGCAAACCCAAGTGGTATTTCACAATGAAGGCAGGCGCAGTGCCACAGAGCAGAGACAGTGCTATGCGGCTAAGAAGGGGAGGACAGAGAGCTGCCAACCTCAGCTGAAACAGGAAAAATATGGAAAAGGCCAGGCACTGGGGTGAGCAAAGGTACATTATGGCTTCTTCAAGAAGTGACCCACTTGATTACTGAAAAGTTTTCTATGGCTTTCATCTGTTATTTATTTATTCCCAAATGGAACGGACCGGACTCACCATTGAGCTCTGGGGACAGTATCCTGGACCTGGAAGTGACAGACCAAAAAAAAATCCCCTCTGTCATCTATGTCAGATAAATCCAGTTCAATCTTGTAAGTCGGCAGAGGACTTGGTTTTTATGCTGCTTTCCCCTGGCTGTGAGCCTGGGCCTGTGATGCTGGTAGTGCCGCCTGACACGTTGACGTGAGTAACTGCTGAACTAAACCAAGGAGCTAAGCATCGCCTTAGTGGAGGTTCCCCCTTTCTGTACATTCCCTTAAATTGCTTTGGTTTCATTTCTAGTGGCTTTTCTGGTCACTTGTGAGAAACAGGTAATGCTAGAAAGGAAAGTCGTCTCTCACTGTGCCACGGCTGACGCCGAGCGAGGTGCTGCAGTGGCAGGTACGTTACAGCCACCAAGCAGCAAGCAGGAACAACAGCGCCGAGTTGCTAATGAAAGACTTGGCATCTTTTTTTTCACCTGATTGTTTATTTCACCATCCATTCTTCTTACATCTGTAGTCTTTTGAGATCTTCAGAAGTGAGAAACTGTCAGGAAGCAAGTTCTTAATTGCTTTAAATTTAATGCTAATGTTAATTGCTATATTACTTTAGATCCACTGGGAAGATTTTTCCACATGTGGCATGAAATGCTCTAAACTTTTTTTCTTTTCTCTTTAAGTCAGAATTCTAACGTATGGGCCGGGCCCATTCTTCTGCTTGTGACAATGAGCACAGCTCCGTTCTCGGCAGTAGGGCTCTGACAACTTGCTGTAGTAAAAGGCCAGTTGTATTTTTAAGAGTTTGTATGTTAATATTTGCACACAATTTCTCCTGACCTGAGAGAAAATCTGGCTTCAGTATTCCAAGTTAACGTTAAGGTTGTTATAACTTTCATCGGATTGTTGGATAGGAATGAATAAGAATTTTTAGGTTTAATTAGGAATTATTGGTTAGGTTTTTGATTTTGCATTGTAAGACATGTTGCATTTGTATGAGCAACCGGTCCTTGATGTAATGCTTGTGCTGTTCTGCATCTCAGATGGATAAAGCTGCTGCAAATGTGGTAAAGCATGGGGAAAAAAAAAAAACAACTCCTCCTCGCCCTGGGATTTTGGTGTTAGCAAGCATCGCTCACTGAAATAGCAGGGGATGGGAGGTTTGAAACACCCCAGCAAACACTGTGTGGTCTTTCTATTTTTAGCTGGATGCAAAAGACAAATAGGACAGCTGGCTCCCTGCTGCTGGAGAGCAACGCTCACCTTGAAGAGGAGACACTGTCGTGCCCAGCATGGGCAGAGAACAGTATGATGGCAGGGAGCTGTGGGAGAGGCCGTCCAGCTCTGCAGCAGCAAATCTACCTGGGACTGGCACTCCGGGAGGAGGGGGATGCTCGCGGCTCAGTCCAGCCCGCCTGCAAGCAGACCAGCGAGGCCTTCACCACGAAGGAAGGGAAGCTGAAGGGAGCAAAGCCCAAATACCAAGCTGCAAACTGTTCCTGCACGTGAAGGCTTTTCTACCTGAGATTTCAGAACAGTTTATGTAGCCAGTGAACGTTGTTCCCTCCTTGCCTTACCTCATTTCAACACCCACTAGGAGACACTTTCCTCTTCTGTGGCTCTGTCGCCCTGTCAGCACGCTATTTGACAATATCCATCCATGAGACTTTCACCAGTAAGTCACCGGGAGCTCCTGGGCTCACAACAGCATGCCAGACAAGATATGCAGCTGCAGCTTGTGGTTAGCATCTCCCTCTTTCTGAGCCATCCAACCTTGGAGACCCTCAGAGGACTTGGTTTTCCCAGAGCCGGAGTTGAAAATGCCACGAAAGTCAGGCCTTACGGCAGGCCAGAAGGCAGCTGGTCAGAATCACTTAATTCTGGAGTGAGTTTCCCAACTGCCCCCACAGGACCGAGCATCTACCAACTCATTTCACAGCTCCTCCACAGATATTTTTGTCTTAGTCGTGATCTGTCAGCTGCTGCAGACTTGTAGCGTTTAGTCTTTGGATGAAACCTCTGCTAATCAGGAGATGAATGCTGTTAATGTGCCTGCAACTGGGGCCTAGCCCCTGGTCCTGTTCAGGAAGGCCAAATCAAGCCACTGGAATAGCTGTCAATCAGTATAGTATTAATTATTTAATAATAAAAGAGTTTGAATTCTTTTGCTGTGCCAGCTGAGGGTTTTTCTGTAAAATTCACATATTCCCTAATCTTTGAATACATTCTGTCCCCCCCCACTACCACTCTTTCACCTGCTTTTTATCCCTCCCTGCTCCCCTTTTTTTTCTTTTTAACTTTACAGGGGTGCCTTTCTTCCCTGTAAATGCTGTCCCAGGGAGAGGCAGTTATCAGGGCCCTGCACTTACTTCCCACTCTTTCCCAAACATGCCCTAGGAGACATACTTTGCATGTCACAGGTGTTGCAGAGCATCTTCTCTGTAACAGGGCATGAAATTCATTGCCACTGGTTCCAAATTTGGCTGTGGGGATTGAAGTCACACCCAGGTGGCCCAGGGTGACCCACCTATTACCACAGCAACCATTCCACACGCAGTTCCAGATTAAAACGAGCTCTAAACAAGCACAATAAAATGCAAAACATTTTACACCACCGCATTGTTACAGTCAACACTCAAATGCAGAAAACCATAGTGAAGGGAACAAAAGCATTTAAGCATACAGCTACATTTTACTAATACAACACTGGTACACTTATTAACTTCTATGCTCTAAAAGCTGTTTCTGAGGCAAAGCTAGAGCCTCAAAAAGCTGTTGTATGGCTTATTATATATATAATTAGAAGTGTTTGGACCTAATACTCAGGTGCTGTAAATCAGACTAGCTCTAGGGATGCTACTGCAGTCAGGACGGGACCACAGATTTGTGTTTGGTGTCCTAGCAGCTTCCTAGAAAAAAGGCTTGAACAAATTCCCAGCCAGATGAACAGACTTGTTTATCCAAATGTGCAATTCAAATATATCGGCGTGGTCCTTCTTGCAGCCAGGATCCCAAGTGGGTGCATTTGAATGGGCAGCATCAGTAAAAGCAGAGGGGTTGTTCCCACTTTGCAGAGCACTAGAAGCCTCGTGGCACACGGCTTCACGATGAAAATGAAGGGAACATGTTGTTTTTAGACCGTACCCTGCTACTTACCCAAAGCGGCCTGTGGTGAGCACAGCTCCCACCTGCACTGGCACTTTTGAAATCAGGGCTCATCATGGCTTTAAGCAGGATATTTGAATACAAGAACAGTACAAGTGTTGCATTAAAAAACAAACAAACAAACCCTTTTCTTTTGCATGAAAAGCTTGAGAGCCTTACCAGCTAGAAAGAGATCAGAGGTCTGCATTTTCATGTACAAGATTTAGGGTGGTGGTTTTCTGTTTGTTTGGTGGTGTATTTTTTTCTTCCTGTTACTCAAAACAAAAACAAAAAAAGGGCGATACAATTGGCCTGAAGGCTCCAGCTGTGACCTGCTGAAGCTATTCTCATGACAAAGCTATCCACGAATTTCAGTGGGTCAGTTTCACATAAACACTGTACACCCCTGGGAGAATCTGTAACTTTAATCATGACTGCTAAAAAAAAAAAATCATAATCACGCTGAAGAACTAACCTCGCAGTTACGAAGCATTCTTTCAGCTTTGCTCCATGCATAGACAGCCTTACAAAAGCAAGCACTGATTCCTAAATACACACGGGCAGGAACAACTGCAAACCCTCTGATCCCCCCTGCTGCCCTCAGCTGCAGCCTCCCTGGACCCAAATCGTCTCACGTCCTGCTGCAAAGGCTGAGCAGCAAATCCCTGTTGCACAGAGAGAAAACAGAGCTGGTGTGCAGGATTTTCAACCAATACAGAGCATTTGCGAAGGAGATGAAGAACAGTCCTGTAAACAGCTGCTTGCTGTGAGGCACAAGGGGCAAATCAACATCAGAAAAGGCTTTTTAATAAGAATGTCAACAGCAAAAGGAGACCCTAAGGAAGACATTGGACTGATACTTGGCAAAGATGGTCGCCTTACAAGCAAGGATGAGGAAAAGGCAGAGGCATTAATGCCTTTTTGCCTCAGTTTTCAATATTAATGATAGATCTTGGGCTGCCCAGTTCTTCGAGCTGGAAGACCATGACTGGGGGAGTAGTGACATTTCCTCTGCGGCCACTGAAATTACAAGGGACCAGTTGTATCAGCTGAATGGTCAGTGGTCCATGGGGCTGATGGGATTCACCCCAGAGTACTGAAGGAGTTAGGGACTGTAACAGATGAATCTTTCTCAACAATTTTCCCAAAGGTTTTGGGAGTCTGGGGAGGTGCCTGCTGACTGGAAGCTAGCTGATGTTATACTCACCTACAAGAAGGGCACAAGAGAAGACCCAGGAAAATACAGACCTGTTAGTCTGACCTCAGTACCTGGAAAAGTTAGGGAGAAGATTGCCCTGAGTGCTACTGAAAGGCAGTTAAAGGACAAAGCCATCGTCAGGCATAGTCAGCACGGGTTCATCAAAGGAAAGTGCTGCCTTGATAATTTGTTCTCCTTCTGTGATAGCATCACCCACTTGATGGCTGAAGGGAAGGCAGTGGACATAACCTTCCTGGACTTTAGTAAATCCCTTGATAGTGTCCCTCACAGCATCCTTCTGGACACATTGTCCAGCTGTGAGATGAACAGGTTCGTGCCATGCTGGGCAACGAACAGGCTCAATGGGAGAGCTCAAAGGTTGTCGTGAATGGGGCTACATCTGCCTGGGGGCTGGTCACTAGCAGTGTTTCCCCAGCTCTCAGTTCTAGGGCTCAACATTTTTATCAAGGATCTGGATGCAGGAGTGGAATGCATCCTCAGCAAGTTTGCTGATGATACTAAACCGAGAGTTTACTCCCAGTTCGCTGTTGACTCCCTGGAGGAGTGAGAGGCCTTGCAGAGGGATCTAGATACATCAGAGGACTGGGTAATCAGCAACAGCGTGACATTCAACAAAGGTAAGTGCCAGGTTCTTCACCTGGGATGGAGTAATGCCTGACACGGTCCAGAATGGAGAGACAACTGGTCTGGTGAGCAGCTCTGCAGAAGAGGGATCTGGGGGTGCTGGTCGAGCAGGCTCAACATGAGCCAGCAGCATGCCCTGGCAGCCAAGAGAGCAAACTGCATTTGGGGATGCACTAAACACAGCATGGCCAGCCAGTCAGAAGAGGTGATTCCTCCACTACATTTAGTGTCAGCGGAGCCTCACCTTGAAGATTGTGTGCAGTTCTAGGCTCCACAACATAAAAAGGATGTTAACATACTTGAAAGCCTCTAGAGGAAGGCAACAAAGCTGGTAAAAGGATTGGAAAGGCACAAGCTGTGAGGACAGGCTGAGGACACTTGGGTTCATCTGTTCTGGAGAAGGCCAAGAGGCAACCTCAGTGCTCTCTGCAACTTGCTAAGGAAGGGAAGTGGAGAGGGAGGTGCCAGCCTCTTCTCCCTGGTAGTCAATGACAGGACACGTGGGAATGGCCCAAAGCTGCACCAGAGAAGGTTCCTACGGGGTAGGGAAACATTTGTTTACCATGAGGGTGGTCAAATACTGCAACAGGCTTCTTAGTGAGGTGGTTGATGCCCCGTGCCTGTCAGTGTCCAAGAGGCATTTGGATAATGCCCTTAATAATATGCTGTAACTTTTGGTTAGCCCTGAAATGGTCAGGCAGTTGGACTTGATCTTCATAAGTCCATTCCAACTCAACTATTCTAATTTAAAAAAAAAGGGGGGGGGGCTAAGTTTTGTTTGTTTGTTTTTGTAAACTAAGGACTGAAGCTTGAGGATTAAATTCAGATTGCCCCATTCAGATATATTTAGCGGCTGCGGTACAGTGAGAGGTTCAGACTTAGCTTCATTTTAATGCTGCAATTTTACCTCCCAAATAAAACTAAAGTTCAGGGTGGCTGGAGCAGAACCATGTGTTAATTAGAAAAAGATATTTCCTTACTTGCTCAGAGATACCACATTTGATGAATCACTGCCATGTGCAAATTCGTCAGAAGGTTTCCTTTATTCTAGCATCATGTTTGCATTCCTATTTGTGCTAATAAGTTTTGGAACTCCTAGTATAAGACAAACAGGAATATTTTCTTTAAAACATTTTTCTTTAAAAAAGAAAAAAAAAAGGAAAAAAAGACAAATCTAAGCCATGGCAAAGGACAAGACCAACACCAGCCCCTGGGTGCAAACAGCAGTGGGTCTATGGGAAAGCCAAGGCAGGTGAGGAGGCAGCACACAAAGCACATATTTTGGCCTTTCATTCAGAAAGCGTGAGATTGGGAAAGGCTGATAATGCCAAAACCTAAACTCTGTGGCATTGGGAACGTTGCACAATGCCACAGACTAAATATCAGAGCGTTGCTGGCAGCCACCTGCAAGTTTCTTTCCCATGATCAATGGGAACGCTGGAAATGTCACAAAGGCCTCCCCTCCTGCCTGCTCCCCACAGCACACACACCAGTGCTCCCCTCGGACACACGCGTACATCCACGCAGCCCTGCTTGCACAGACACAGTCACTCGTACTGCCACACGTAGCGCACACACGTACAGCTTCCTGCTAAGGAAATGGGTGCAGGATGCTGAGGCACCCCACAGACACCATTCCCCAAAACCATGGTGAATAACTCCTCACACTCCTCCCCTGCAGCCCCACGTTCCCGGGGAGCAGCTCCCCCCACGTCGGGCTGACCGTACACACAGGGACACGTACACGCTGCTGACATGCAGCCACACAAGTGTCAGCACATACACAAGATGCTCTGCAGATTATTGATCCCTGATGGTATGACAGAAAGATTCCCCCCCGACCCTTTTTCCTAAGCATCACATATTTAAAAAAGAAAATCCTACTGAAAAGTCCTGGAAGCAATTTGGAGTGTGAAATCCTCAAAGCTGCCAATGGGAGAGACCAAGGTAGAGCCAGGCCGTGACGATCCCCTGGAAGGAGAGGTGGTTATAGAGCTGGGGAGGAGGCAGGAGGTGTTCTTCCCTGTGGACTGTGAGGGTCCAGGCTGGATTCAGACACCACAGGGAGAGTTCTGGCCCAGTACTAGCCTCTGGGTGCAGCACCAGTTCCGAAGGGAGAACGGAGAGAGGCTCCCCAGCTCTCTGAGGCTGGGGCAAGAGGTCTGGATCAGTCCAGCCCCAGGTCTGAGTCAGATGATGACCTCTCGTCAGCCATATCACGGATGGCGTTCTCCATGGGGGCCAGGTTGCCACTCGGCGTGATGCCCATGGGCTGGATGACTTGCTCTCTGCAGCCAGGGAGGAGAAAGGGGGGAAGGTAACACAAATTTACAGCAGAAATTTACAGCAGAATTTACTGCAGAGACAGACACATCCTACAGCAGGAACGCTGGACCCACGCAAACTGCCATGAGGCAGCCCAGAACAACCCTGAGCCAGCAGGAAGAGCAAGAATCCCTTTGTAGAGACAAGGACAGTTAAAGCTGTGAGACCTCCGGCACTGTGAGGCAATGGCTAGAAGGAACACCCTCAGGTGTTGCAATCCCGTTTCCTTGGAAAAGATTCAGGTTTTAGGGTCCCATTCCGTGGTACAGGATGGCCAGAGGAAAACCAATGCTGGCGTCAGCCTCCGTTCCCCTCCCTTTAGCACACGATGGAACTGCGTGCACAAAGCGCGCTGCCCTTCTCCCTCCCACCCTTGCGGGGTGGTCAGAACACTCTCTGCAGATCCTGGGCTCCTCCCTGCGATGCCAGTTAGCGACGGATGGAAGATGACTGGAGAAAGCATTCCTGCAGGGAAGGGGACTTGGTGGCACTAGTTGCCATGTGTCCCCAAAATGCCATCTCCTACCGAGCGGCCTTGCTAGGACCGTGGCTGCTGTTGCTACTTAGCACTCAGCCAACCCTGGGGAGGTGGCAAGTGCTTGGAAACCCACCGTAGGCATGTACGGGGATTTCATGGCAAGCCATAGGACCAAAGAAGTCTGTAGGGCTTGCGATGCCTTCCCCTAGGTGTAACAGCACCTGGCCTAAGGAAATCTGGAAATATTTCTCCATGTATCTCTCCCACTGCCTTATGTTCCTTCAGTTTGCAGATGCCTTTCTTCGAATGCATTCCCAAGGCCAGCGATAAATGTAAATTACAGGCACCCAGGTGTTAATACAGACATGACTACACACGATCTTCTAGTACCTGGACAATTTGTCAAACATGTTGACTAGCTTCATGGCTTCATATTCCTTCTGCTCTTCAGTCATCCCTTCCATGGGGTTGGGGAGTTTCTCCTCAACACGTCCCGTGACAGGGTTAATGCTACAAGAAGAATGGTGAGAAAAAAGGTAAAGGTAGAAGAATACAACATCACAGCTAAGGGTGAAACTTAAATAACGAAGAAGGAACATTGCACATGAAACGCGAGGGAGGTGGCAGGGTGGCAAAGGAGGGAGGTGAAGCACAGAGGTAAGAAGTCTGTTTAAAAACTCTCTTTACCTATACCGAGCAGAGGCATGCACTGGCAGAGCTGGTTGTAATTGCCACAAACCAGTGCCCTCTGGTCTCGCTGCCTAGGTTAGGTCTCGTGTTACTGCAGTGCAACAACGTGTTGATTCTGATCTCTTCCTGTATGTCCTACACACTGTCCTCCCCTGCTACAAATCCCTCTCATTTCTCTGGTGAGAAATCCCCGTCCTGCCAATTCCACTGTGCAGTTTTAAACCACGTGCACAAGGGGAGGCAACACATCTTCCCTCTCCTTAAGTCAGGAGGCAAAAAGCTAACACCAAAAAGAATAAAAAAATAAAGCGTAAACCACATTTAACGGGATGCTGGAAAGTGTGGGACTCACAGCTGAGAACAATTCTGCAGCTCTCCCTTCATACATTTCACCCTTGAATTACCACCACCCAATAGCAAGGAAAGGAGAAAAATTTTAAAAAAAATCAAAATTCACTCCAGCAGCACAGGGCTCTGGAGCTGGAGAGAGGCAATTGGCACTTTCAACCCTGCTGCAAGCAGGGAAAGCCCTCGTCCCCTATATCCCAGTGCACAGTAAAAGCCTGCCTCTATGTGGGGATACCAAAAAGGTGTACAGGATACCGATTAGAGATATGCTGCCACATGCACACCACAAGCAGGTCTGGTGCAAAACAGGCTCTGGCTGAACAGATTTACTTTGCACTAGAGGCCGTGCCCAGCTGTAGGGACTGGATCTATCCACCAGTGACCACACGCACCACAGGTAGCTCGGCCACAGAGACATTTCACCCAAAAAATGGTAAAGGTAGTGGAATACAACATCACATCTAATGGTGAAACTTAAATAATGAAGAAGGAACACTGCACATGAAACACCAGGGAGGTGGCATGGAGGCAGATGAAAGAAGGGACAAAGGAATGGGAAGGAGGTGTAGGAGTAAGGGTGCTACAGAGGGGGAGCAGAGTTCTGTACTTGGGCTTTGCCTCTTTGTACTCTTCTGTGTCGGTGTCTTCATCTTCTGAGTACTCTCCCTCTTCCCGACCACCAGCCATGAGGCCTCGCGCTGCCAGGAGCCCAGCTGCGTTCCCATAGCCTGTGTACTTCACAAACCGCGACACTAAAGGGAGGACAGAGACAGAACACCCTGTGTTTTCCCTCCTGCCTCTCCAGCCCCGCCTGCTCCTCCATGCTCTGACAGCAAGATTGGTTTAAGGCCATGGAGACGCAGAAATGCCAGTGTTTCTGTGAAGCCAGTGACAGGGAGCAAGGCTCCCACACCATGCACCAGGAACGGCAGGGACAACACACACGAGGTGTGGGGGGAGTATGAAAGCAGGTCAGGCTATCTTCAGGGTGTCAGGGTGTCCTCCAGGAGAGCTTTCCTGTCACCACTGCCATGACAGACAGCAAGCCCTTGGAAACTCCACTCTTTTCCCTATCTAATGCATCCAGCCCAAGGGAAGACAGAGGTTCCTGGTGTCTGCAGAGCCACCCATCCCACAGTCTGACTTGCCCAGAGGCCAGGCTGCAGGACTCCCTCTCACCAAAGCCTGTGACAAGTCCCTGTGACTCACCACTCTCCTTGCAGAGCACAAAAAGAAACTCTGCTGCGCAGTGTTTCACGTCGGTGTCAATGTGGGTCATCAAACGCACCAGCTTGTTCCGCAGCGAGTTCCCCACCTCCGGACGATTCTTCACATCCCGGAGCGGAGGCAGCACCTACAAGGCCACAGTGAAGGGTGGTCAGTGGACCTGGAACAGCTGGTCATGCAGGGAAAAAAGTACATGCACTTCACAAATCAATTAAATCTAATAAACCCACAGAGTGAGTAGAAAAAACACTGTAGGTATCATGGGCTTCAACCCCCAACATGTCAGAACCTAATACTCTCCTTGGATGGCAATATTTAGGCAGCTTGCTGTTCAGCATCACTTGACTTTTAGTTGACTTTTAATTGAAACCATGGAGTACCTTTGCCTTCAGGAACTTCCTTGTCTGGCGGTGGACTCGGGCGCTCTCAGTCAGCAGGTTCAGCACAGGGGTCAAACTCTCCTTCAGCTTGTGTCCCTGGAGAAGCGTTCACAAAAACGAGCAACATGTCAGTCACATTTCTCTGGCTTGTTCAGTTCAATTTCTCTGGATTGTGGTAGACATCACGAGTATCGAGTGGCAAGGAAACAGATGGACACTGAGGCAATTCCAGCCTCTGCAACAGGAGTTTCAGTGCTTCATCACTCCTCTAACCCCTCAGGCTTTCTGAGCCCTGCTCTGCAGCACAGCAGCGCTAGAAATAGTCATGCAGAGGTTCTAGCACAGAGAAGTGCGGCGGTAAAATTTGGAGGACTTTTGGAATAACTCCAGAGATAGCAAACCACCGCCAGCTCAGTAATAATGCAAATTCAGGCTTTCAGAAGCAGAGGAACAAAAGAGCACAAGGGGCTCGGGAGGAGTGAAGAAAGATGAATGGCCTTGATAAATAAGAGCATGACTGCCAGTCCTCAGACAGCAGACTGCTCAGAGAGTGTCAGAAAAGCCCATCAAACAATTTGGCTGCATCCAAACCATTAAGCTGCCCAGCAAATCACCATTTACTTGAGTGAAACCAAGCACTTATATTTTAATCACCCAGCTAACCATTTGCAGCTCAACCGATCTCACTAGTGGCAGTAGCAGCAACAATACAGTGACCCTCCCAGTTTGCAGATATTGTTTCAGTCCTACCAACTATAATGGTTTTGCTTCTGCTAAAAACAGCCACTTCTGTAAAGCACTAGCTCCAAAGTAACCGTGCCTTGCTGGTGCTCCTGTGGTTTTGACACAACGTGTTGGCGCTGGGCTTTTCAAGGCTGAATGCAGGGAAGGTGCCCTGCAGTGAACTTGTGAAAACGAGCAGCCAAGAACTCTGCACAGCAGCCTCTCAACTTACCCTGTCGAGGCGGCGTTCTAGGAAATCCAACAGGATGTTGACTGCATCCATGTTGACACCCATGTACTCAAGCGAGCCTGGCCGGACTTTTGGGGTCAGGAGGACATCCAGACATTTCAGGGGCAGGTTGCCCAAAAGATTAACTGTATGGCTGAACACGTGAAAGAAGAAAAGTGAACACACAATCGGGGATTTTTGTTCATAGAAATTCTTCAGCTATCCAGAAATTAAGGTTCATTACTAACTTCCAGGAGTGTGAGAAGTGCGAATGAAAATAAATGAAACTGCTTTTTTGTACAGCTGAACAACTTGCTGGAAGTCCAAAAAGACTTCAGTGACAAATGAGAAGCTATGGATCTTGACACAGAGGCCAAGTAGGACCAACCTGGGTGGCCAAGGGTTGTACCTAGGACCTCCATCACTCATTCGTATCCTGATGGCCACTGCAACACCACGTTCAGGATACCTCCCACTATGGTCTTCTTGCGGACAGGATGGTGCCACTTGCTCAAAACTGACACTCCTGGACCAATAAAGCTTAGCAGCGTGGCACAGACAATTTCTCAGCATGGCTCAGGAGACAGACAGTTAATTAAGGCCAGCCCAGGGACTCTTTAATTAAGGCAGAATAGATCTGCTCTGGCTCACTGAAGTGGGTAGCACCATTGAAAAGACCTGGCACATGACACTGAATATGACCCTTGCAGTCAGGCAGGCTCAGACAAAACATTTCCTCCTGTAAACAGGAGGCTGTGGTATCAGTGCACATAATTTGACTGCAAAGGGCAGGGCTGTTTTGGAATTCTAGCAGCACGAGGAACCTGCAGGCTGGACCAAAGATGCCTGTTTGTCAGAAGTGACCTTAACAATCACCATACAAGCAAAGGATGGTAATGCCAAGGTCAGGCAGGGCCTGCCCTGGGGAGGCTTCAGGTCTGTTTCTGCGAGGATCATTATCTAGTTATCTAACAGACCTGTGGAACTCCTCCGTTCGGTCCTCTCCGTCAGCAGAAATCATGAGGCAGTGGCGCAGGAGGGCACCCAAGTGCCGGTACAAAGCAGCATCTTCCTGGCCCCAAAATAGAAAATGAAAACCTCGATCAGAAAAAGGGATCCTCCACAACCCAAAGCCTGCTGCCCCTGCAACCCGCATTCCCATCCCTCCCTCCAACAACTGGCAGCAGGGTGTTTAAGGGGAAATATGCTACAGATTCCCCTGCTGATGTCAACAGTCTTCCTGCTGCCCAATACCTTTCCCACCACTCTACAACACTGAGTACGAGGGCTGGAAGAGGCCCAGAAGCAGGCCCGTGGATTAACCAGAGACGCTCTCCATCAGACCTTAGAATCAGAGAACGATTCTAACCTTCCTCTGACATTGTCCAGCGGTGAAAAGGCAACAGGCCACCCTTTCACCCAGAAAGGAGTTATGTGGGGGCTCTGCTCTCCCACTTGGGCAACAACCATGTCATTAGGAGGGAAAAATGCCCAACTTTCAGATTTTAATGCTGAAAAAGCCTTAATGCATCAGATAGAGGCAGTGCACTACAGAAAAAGGTCCAGACACACACATCTCTTGCTACCCTTACATGTAACTGGGGGCTGCCTGGGGGCTAGTATCTACTACGAGGAAATGCAAGCAGAGGAAAAAAAGAGTAGTCAGGCCATAGCCTGGAAACACGCAGATGTAGTGTGGTGCAATATCAAGGAGCTTACCTCATCTACCTCCCTCTTGCTGGAATCAAAGGTGATATTGAAGAGCACTTTGAGGATCTCCATGGCTCGCTCTGTCTCTTGCCGAGGCAAAGGTGGGAGAAGTCCCTCCTCGGTGGCAACTTCGTAGGGGTCCATCCACTTTACACCAAGAGTCAGCTCCAGGGTGTCTGTCATCAGGCCGATGCCCCTGAGCTCTTGGGCCAGCTGCTGTCGGATGTCCACTCGCAGCGCCGTCAGCAGGAACAGGAGGCGCAGGTCGAAGAACTTGACCTCGTGAGGAAGGCTCCTCTCGTTGTACAGTTTGATGCGCTTGGCCAGGCCCACCACCAGCCGAGCCTCAGCTGTCAGCTCCTGTGCCCGAGGGCTGCTGAAGACGATGTTGCAGAGACATTTGAGGGATTCCAGGATGACATCCAAGTCTGGGACCTCCCGGATGAGTTCCTCTGAGTAATCGATGCCAGCGTGCCTAGAGAGGGTCTTCAACCCTTCCTTGGTGGTGAAAGGGTCAAGGCAGTATTTGTCCCGGGACAGGATGCGGATGCTTTCCAAACAGGTGACCTGGCAGGATGGCTGGAGCTCTCTTTCCAGGAACTTGATAAGTAGCTGGGCCATTTTCTGTGCAGTTGGAAACAAAGAATGCCTCACATGCTGACACTTCATAGCGCTCCCTCAAGGGTACCACCCTGTTACACTCTGCCCTGGAAGATGAGAGCATCATCTAGACATGGACCTGCTACCAGCTCTGATTCAGGTGCGCATTTGGCAGCACTCAGGAATGATTTGGCTCTGGAATCCAGTCCCAGCTCAATTCAAGCAAGGACAAGCAGCAAGAGACAAAGAATGGCTGGGAGATGGTATCAGATCAAAGGGGGAGAGTACAACAGGCTACTGCTACTGACCTAAGGAATGACTGCTTATTTGAGGTTCACCTGTGGTTAGGATGGTTTAGGCTAACACAGTTTACTTGACAGCTCTGTTAAGTTAAGAGACAGTAGGGCAAAAAAGCCCCTTTACATAGCTTCAGGGCAACAGCAGATGTCCACTCTCACCAGAGCCTTAAGATTAGGGAGGCATCTGCCTTGGGTGCTCCAGAAACAGGTTGATAAGCTTGAGAGATGCATCAGAAAACTGCTGCAGGAGGGGAAGAGGAACTAAATGAGTTCAGAAGGGTTTGTGATATCGTAGGAAAGGAAATGAAAAGACCTCAGAAGATTCAAATAAGAAGTACCTCCCTAAATCTCAAGGCTGTCTGGAGACCTACTAGCCCAGATCTTCAGCAGGTACATACTGGCAGAGCTCCAGTAACACCAATTTACAGCAGCTGAAAAGCTAACCCTGGTGGTTAACAGTATTGTATGTGATGGCAAGCAGTGGAAGAGTACGAGAGCAAAGGTAACGCCTCACAAAACCAAACTTGGCTTTAACTACGTGTAGCGACACTTCACATTTCACTAGTACTCCATTGCTCAAGCAATCATACCACGATGAGGGAAGATCTCACTAGGTCTCTCTAACAATAACAGTATCAGAGTAAAGGTCTTTCTGTGCCTATCATTGGAGCAAAGAAATTTAAGATTACAAGGTTTGCTATCACTCAGTGAACTGGATTAACACAACCTAATCAATGCTAGTTCATAGTAATAAAAGGACTGAGGAAAGGAATGAAAGAACCATACATTTTAGCCCTTAATGTGAGACTGGAAGAACTGAAAAAGCTTCAACGTATGAACTATGCCCCACAATTACACCCTTGAGCATCAAGAAAGTACAGTCATTCCTCTTCTCCTTCCATAAGAGGAGACAGACACAGGAGTTAAAGATGTATTCCTAAATGACCAATGCCTCTGACTCAGTCAGGCTAAAGAGATCTCAAAGCACGTGTGTCCACAGCTAAACCTTCAGAAGAACCGAACACGCAGAATTACACGGTGATGCCCAATTCATATTTGATGACAGACACCCAAGAAGTAGAGCACCTTAGCTCTGCGCCTGAACTCACAGCCTGCGCGGCCACTCCAGCTCAAACAGCAAGTCAGTGCAGGGCAAAGAGCTCCGACCTTCTGACCATGAGTCAGGCTGCAGCTGGAAAAACTTCACGCTAGCATTAGCTGGCAATGGCAAGGACAAAAGAGGTCCCGTTCTACACCCTGATTGCCCTGTCTGTGCTTGCTGTGCTAACACGGGCAGCAGTGCAACCAACCAATGAACGGGACCACAAAACTGATCCAGATGTAAAATCAGCCAGGAAAAATAGTTTTTGTTTGTTTTTGGTTTTTGTTTGTTCAGGTTTTTTTCAGCAGATCAGCCCACCAAGCATATTCAGTGTGCAGCCATGCAAAGGTCTGCCCTGGCATGAGAAATGCAAGACTGGAAGTGAACAGACAGGGGTGTTTATGTCCATTAAGCACCAGATTATGTCAGTTTAAAGCGTCTGTTAATATACAGCCCTGGTCAAATCCTGCAGCTGGCTCACAGTGAAAGCACTCACCCACTAGAGGCGTGCATGTTGCTATGATTTTTGTCCAGCACACTCGTACCACTGAGACCCATACAAAGGATCACATTTTCTGTACACCTGTGGCCGAGGCTATACACATCTCCAAACCCAAAGGGTTTGCTAATGTTGGAAGGATGCTGACCTTTATCCTAAACCATCATCTACTGATGGAAAAACTAGAGCCAGATGCCCTGAGCACACCATTCCCTGGGCAGGTACTTTATCAAGTTTTCAAAAAACCACTCATCTCTTTCCCCAAAGGAGCTGCCACCACCAAGCCCTGCTGGACACAAGTGCAGAGCAGCAGATTTACCCCTCCAACAAGAGGAAGAAAGCAAAGAACATGCCTACCTTCCTCTCTTCCCGTTCCTCATCGTCAAAGGTGAAGCACTGAGATTTCTGTGGGGGCAGAACAGAAACAATTAAAATGAAGTAATAGCTTAAAAAACAAAACTCTTTGCCTCAGCCAGGGAAAAGTAATTCAGCTTGAAAGCAACAGGTCTAAAAAAGAAAGCAAAGGCAAAGAAGTCTTCTCAGAAACAGTCACCTACCAGCACAGAGGCAGGGAATCAGCATGGCAAGGAGTGCAACAGCACTCGGAGAGGTCTGTAATATTCACAGCATTTTTAACAAGCAGTGGAAGTTCCTGAGGAGCCAGACAAAAGGACAGCTTTCCTGCTGCTGAAATTTTTGCTTCCTGCCTCTGAGGTTTTTGCTTCCTGCCTGCCTTTTCTCTCCTACATCGTTCCTTCTTAAGCAACTCCAACTACTGGCATCACAACAAGCAGGGAACGAAGCCGGTTTGGAAAGCACAGACATTGTGACCCATACTGCCAGGTCAGAATAGCTTTCCTTGACCAAGATCCCTGCTATTCCAGGGGCCCCTGCTTCTTTTTCATCATAGAAAAAGATCTGTGATGAATAATACCCATTGTGCTCTTCTGTTGGCTCTGTGTTGGAGGCTCAGTGCCACAGGTCAAAGCTGTGCCCATCTGATGGACAGACTTTTTAAATACTGTAGCTGTGAAGTGGGTATTCATCATAAATAACCCAAAACAGTCTGTAACAGAGAGTCATAAAATGGTTTGGGTTGGAAGGGACCTTAAAGACCATCTGGTTCCAACCCCCTGCCACGGGCAGGGACACCTCCCACCAGCCCAGGCTGCTCAAAGCCCCATCCAGCCTGGCACTGAACACTTCCAGGGATGGGGCATCCACAGCTTCTCTGGGCAATTCCTCCCCTCAGTGACACCACCAAGCTGTGCCTACACACCTCTTCCCTTCTTATTTATTGTTCCTTTTCCTGACTGAAAGCACCCTCTCCTTGTTATTTGGAAACAGATCCTTGTGTTCTTTGTTCCTACGATGTCTGGAAGTAAGAGTATTTTTCAGGTCGTGTTCTTTAAACACAACTGATAGACATTGGTAAACACCCCACTCCACGTGGCACCTCACAGCCTGAGTTACTCCTGTGTGACTTTGCATCAGAGAGCACTTGAACTGAACTGAAGAATGGTTAATATGCACAAATAATTCACAACCTCTTCAATAAGACAGGTTGACAGCAAGTACTGCAAAGGAGGAGTTGCTGGAACCAGGTAGGAAAAGCAGCCATCCTCTCTACCTTCTTTGCTTCCTAACTTCTGGCAGAGATCGCCAAAGGTGAACCACACAGCACCAGGGAGTTTTTCCTTTTATCCCACACGTTGTCTCAAGTCACAGACAAGGACTGTCAGTCAAGTCTGATTTCCTGCACAGATCAGTTCCAGAGCCTGTTTTGGAAGAAATCTGAATTTCTCTACACCTCCTTTACATCCTTTTTCGTAATAAAACAGTCCTGTCCTCTGCTCAGATGAAATGTTCCTGTGTGTCTCGTGGCTGTGCCTAGGAGGACAGTCTCCTTTCTGGCTACATTGGTTTCCAATGAACAGCTCAGCACAAAACATCAAAGGGTCCCTGGTAAAAAGCAGCACTTCCCAGTCAATGATGCAATTCTGATTTATACCAAGAGAACATGTGGAATGCTTCTGAGAATCAAAATATTTAAAATTTATGGAAACATTAATTATGTATGCATAGATACAGCCTGATCAGATACAGATAGAGACATGGGGGTATAATTATATCATATTTCTCTATTTTTTTCGTAGCGCTCCCCATCACCTTTTACTGAGTTACACTGCAGACACGCACTTACAGAGCTGCTCAATAATGACAATTAGTCTCACCACAAACAATTATTGTTATGCACTGGGCTAGTCCTTCTCTTGAGCTTCTGCAATCCACTGATATCCCATCTGCATGTCTGAACAGCGGAGCTTGTTTCCTGCGGTACGTACCACCTTACGGTTCTGCTTCACCCAAGCTGATGTTGATGCATCACTTGAGAAACTTCAGGTGCAGAAGCAGGACAGCTGTACTCCTGTAGTGCTGGACCAGGGGCTGGCCTCTTGTGCTTCAACACTGTGATCTGATCTGTGCACAGGCTGTTGTACCATGTTGTGAGGAACTGGCAGTTCAGTCCTGGAACCCATGTGCTCTGCAGACATCCATGGCACTTGTTCTCTTCCCATCTCATCCTCTTTGCAGGCTCCCATAAGCTCATTTACGTACATTTTCACGATACCTGTGGTTTTGCTTTAGATTTTTTTTATTCATAGAATCACAGAATGGTTTGTGTTGAAAGGGACCTTAAAGATCATCTAATTCCAACCCCCTGCCATGGGCAACGACACCTTCCACTAGACCACGTTGCTAGTTATTCCTGGCAACCAGGAATCGACTGCATATTCAATAGTGAATTAAAAAGCATATACCCGCAGAAAAGGGTACAGTACCATCAGCTTTTGCAGTAAAAAGTTACGTAAGGAATTTGCTTATTTTATCTGCAGTTTCATATCCTCTTCGTTTGCTCCATTTCTTCCAGACTAGCAAAATCTCTGACATTCTCACAAGTTTCCTACGCCTGATACACTGACAAAGGATCCAGCTGGAGGAATTCTACAGAAAATATTGTGTTTTGATGCCTCAGACTGGTTGCACATCAAGTGCCATTTGCTCTCCTAATTTCTCCAGCATTACAGCTGCTGCAGGTGATGTTGATCCTGCTGACCTCTTTTTAACAGGGACTCACTACTTCTTAGCTAAGATTTCTCCCTATTTCAAAACTGACTGTTGGAAATAGTAGCACATTTCCCCTTATTGCATGCTCGTGCAAAAACATCCACAGGTTTTCCCCACTGACTTCCCACCTACTTAAGAATGGTGCAGAATGAGTCACATAGATCTGCAGGGGCAGCCCTACCCTGGCAGAAACCCTCTGAAAGAGACTTTCCCGACAACCAGAGTCTATTTCAAAAGTAAATTACCCCCACAGATAATCTTTTGCCACTGTAAGGCTAGAATCACTTCCATTTCTGCTTCCCAGCCATTCTTATTCATATTCTATATTCATTATTTTGTATAGTCAGCTTTCAGACCAGGCGCCTGAATCAAATTCCAGCCTCCATTCATGTCGTTCCCTAATTATCTTTTACTTGCAAATCACAATTTCACCTGCAGCTCCTCCCTAGATTTGAGTTTTATTACCTCCAAACCTTGCCTAATATAAAGAGCTCCTCCTGCTTGGTCTTCACACCCATGATTATTTCCCTGCCAAGTTTTACTTAGAATCTGGATAATAAAGAAAATCCTTTCTATGTGCTTTTCTTCCAGTATCTCAAGGACACAAGATAAAGCAAGGCTACTTAGATGCTTCATAGCAAAACATCAAAGAAGAAGCAGTCTGCAAGTAAAAGACGAGGCAGCCTGTAACATCTCCATGGCAGAAATGCACAGACAGATGCGCTCAGAGGAGGCAGACTGGGGACAGCTGGGTAGCACAGAAATCCCACAACATGGCCAACCTGCTTCCAGCCTTGTAAACAGAAGCTGACATTAGGCAGAGGTTTGATACCCACTCACCTCCCGGTTGTAGATCTGAAGCACCTTGAGGACTGTGTCTTGCTCCCCATTTTCCACCGTGGCTACTACAGTCCCGAGCTCCATTATCTCAACAGCTCAGCTACAACAGAGGTGAAACAGAGAAGGGGAGTGAGGGGGCTTCCAGGGTTCCTGGATAATAGTGATGCAAAGGTACCTCAACACACAGGGATCTGAGAGGGAGTGAGAAAGGGGTGGGGGAAAGAAGGAGGAGGAAAAAAAAAAAAAAACAAAACCAGAAAAAAAAATCCCAAGTGAAATTGCTCACTCTGTTGCATCCACAAAAGCAGAGCAGATGGATAACCCAAGTACAACCAGCAGCCAGGCTCCTCTCTCTCCCTTTAATCCTCTTCCTCTCTTTGCTTTTCAATGTTTAATATATGCCCTTCCAGTAAAGCACTCAGGAAAACCTCCCCCCCTCCCAGCCAGGGGATTAACAGAGAACAGATAACAGCAGCTCCCTGAAATAGCTCCCTGCCTCCTCCTCCTCCCCTGGCTGTCCTGATTTCTGTTACCGCACAGAACAACAAAAAAATAAATCCAGAAACATTGCTGTGGAGTAAAAAGAGATGGAGAGGAAAGCCAAACGGATAGGCAAGCACCTCCGGGCTTGCTTTAAGGTGGAGCTACCTTTTAAGGTGGTGAAAAGAAAGAATTGCCGATTTTGTTGCATTCGCTGCTCTGTGTGCTGGGACACCCGATGCCTGAGACAGACCACGTACCAGATTATGGCAGATACACTGCACAGGGGGGTAAAAACGCACATATGGCGGATGGCTGGCCTCCCTGGCTCAAATCTGTGTGTCATTACAGAGTATAATGCACTTCGCGATAATAATGTAAATGAGCAGATGCGCATAATGACAGAGATAATCATTATTTTTAAACTAGGCGAAAGTTTAACAGCTTGTACAGCCAGGCAAGTCCACAGTGCTGAAAAGTAACTCCTAATCATGGAACATCGAACAAAATTTCAGTGCAAACACGAGCTCATACATCTGTTTAGATTCTGTGGAGCTATGTGCCACGTTCCACAGCCTGGCTGAGCAGCGGATGCATGTAATCACAAGATACGACTCTGCTCCTGAAAATCATTCTGTGCTGAGAGCAGCATCAGGTTATCCCAAAGCATCACGTTATCCCCCCCTCCCTGCCCCAGCACAGCCAAAGGGGGGACTTTCCAGGGCTGAGGGCAAGCCCTGCATCTAGAAACCCAACAAAACGCCAAGCCCTGGGCCACAAGAGCAGGAGAAGCAGCTCATCCACAACAGGCACCGCTAGCACTGCCAGACTTGGGTACCCGGAGTGACTTCCCTCTATTTTCAGGGGGCAGGAGCAGCTCACAGCATGTCGTAACCCCCTCATTTATTTTTTTAATTTTATTTTTGTCCCTCAGCTCCCTCCTCATACCTCCTTTCCACACCGGAGCCGAGCAGAAGGGGGGCGCCTCGGCCCTCTGGGGACGGGCAGCGGCGAGGAGGGAAGCCCCGGCACCTTCCTCCCCGCCGCCCCGGCTTCCTGCCGCGTTTCCTGGCTCCGGCCCCGGCCCTCCCCCGAGCTCCTCCGTGCACCGGAGGCGGAGGAGAAGGAGCCGTGGAGGCTTCACCGAGCGGCGTTGGGGTTTTTTGGGGGGAAACACGGCGCCGCCGCCTCTTTGGGCTGGTCTGGAGGTGTCACAAGCACGGAGCAGTGAGGGAGAAGGAAGCTGCTAAACCTTGCGGCTACCAGCCGCAGGCGAGCTCCTCCTGGGAAAAGCTCGTAATCCTGAGGGAAAATGCAACCTAAACTTCTTCTAACCACGAGAGCCCAGGAAGGGACCCCAAAAGGGCCTCATAGCCCCTAGAGCTACCAAAGAGCCCCACGGCAGGGGGCGTTGATGGCGCTCGGCGGCCATTTTCTGGAGGCGGGGGCCAGCGGGGCTCCGCCTGCGAGTTGCCGGGGCCGGCAGCCGCCATGGCGGAGTGGGGCCGAGGTGAGGGGAAGGGGGGCTGCGGGCGGTAGGCACGGGCCGAGGGGGAGCTGCCCGCCGCTATTTAGGGGCGAGGGGAGCGCCCCCGCCGCCATTTGGGGGTGAGGGGAAAGGGGGCGCTTCTGGCCGCCATTTGGGAGCAGCTCCCGCTGCATCAGGGCTGGGGCAGGGGGTGCGACTCGGGGCGTTGTCGGCGACATTGTCGGCGACACCACCCCTCCCCTTGTCTCTCCCCTGCGTGACATGGCAGCGGGAAGAGCTGAGCTTCTCCCTTTCCTGGGGCCGGTGCTGGGGGGAAATGGCCGTCTCCCGTAACACCTTGGCAGGAGGCATGTCTGGAATGCCTGGAAAGGATTTACACCGTGAAGTTCCTGGTGCTGAATTTATTTCCCCCCAAATTCCATACGTGGGACAACGCTGGAGGTGTCTGTAGCGTCACACAGTGTTGGGGCACAAAATCTGCACTTCTTAGAGCTGTTGGCCGTGGTTAAAGTTTTTGGTGCGTTTCAGGATTTGTTTCTCTCTTCCGTGGTCTGTCGTGGGGACGGTTCAGTGCGTTTTTGTCAAAAAAGGTTAGGAATGTTTCATGGTGCAGTGCCCTCGGGGTGGCGGGCGGACGTGGGACGTGGATGTGGGCAGGTTCTGATGGCCCGTTGGGAGTGTCAGGGCAGCCAGCCACCATCTGGGCACTGAGACTCACCACATTGGTTGAGTAAACACGCAGTTCCTTGTGTCGGACTAATAAAACTCATTCTTTTTCTTTTCCCCAGGTCAGAATGGAAGTGGTGTGGAGGATATGCTGGATGTGGAGAACAAGCGTATGGCAGACAGTCTAGCTAACAAGGTCACCAGGCTGAAGTCGGTGAGTTGTAGAGTTCACATCAGATGGCACAGTGAATGAAGGACTGTTACCTCCGTAGTTCCTCTTTCTTGTAGAGTCTCCAGGGAGGTGCAAATGTGTGGTTAACACAAAGGGCTTCCTATGTACTAATGACTTTTAGAGAATGTTGTGGCGATGTGATAGTTAACGTACTAGTAAAATGCAAGGGATGACTTTGTGAATCTTCACTTTTGTGGTTCAGCTATGTCATCTCTGTGATTCCATGATCTGTTGGGAATTATGTGGGTTTAGTTACATTTAGGGAAGTTTTAGGCACGGAGAGAAACCTTAAAGGTGCACAGAGGAGTATTGCTAAGCATGTCTCAGGAAAAAAGTAATAATAAAAAGATGGGTAAATTACTTCTAAAAATTCAGGCACCTCTGTGTTTAGTGTTACTGATGCTAATTTGCTCTTACTAACATCGAATGTTTTGATTTAGAGCTTAGTAGAAATCAGTGACTCATTTTTGTAGAAGGGAAGACTGAATTTCTGCTGTCATGTACCAGTGTTTAAATACCCCTGTCCTACGTTTATGTCGGGTAGTCAAACTTCATTTCCAGCACTGCAGAGGTGAAGAGTTCCAACAACCTGAAACTGAAGTGAGGATCTTGTGTTGTCACTGTACTGAACAAGCTTTCTTCTTTTTGTTTAAGAGACAAGGATGCACTGGCTTGCTATTCTAATGCACACAGTGGTTTTACAAGCACTGGATGCATTACAGGCTATCTTCATGTTAAAAGTTTGTTAATATCCATTTTCTCCCTTATCCTGTGCAGCTGGCTCTGGATATTGACAAAGACGCTGAAGAACAGAATCGTTACCTGGATGGCATGGTATGGAACCAATGAAATGTTAAAAAAGCATGGTTTTTTTTTTTGTGCTAGCTTTCAGCAGTTACCTTAACTTGGGCTTACTGATAACTAAACATGAGATACTTAGCAGCTGCTAGTATCGCATTGTCCGAATGGGCAACAGGGCATCTAGCATCTGGAAAGACTGATGTAGGACAACACAATTCAGAAATACAGCTCGAGATTACCTCATTACTGGAATTAAAGAACTGCTCCCTGTGGCTAATTCTGGGAGGTAGGTCTATTTCTCAGCTGTTCCTGTGATTTTGGGTAACGCATGAATCTGCCAGGGTTACTTACTGTAATCTCTGTAACACAGTACCTGTCAGGACTGTTCACTGATGTCTTTGGAAGGGGCAAGGCTGATGCTTTGGGCCTACTCATGTTGTTCTGTGCCTTGTTCTGTCATTTTTCTGACACACAACACCTTGTAAAACCAAAATCACTTTCCAGAGTAATCTGTCTCTAAAGCTTTGGTGGCTGATGGAAAATCACAATGTACTGTGGAAAGGCCAGAATGGCAGATCCTTATAGCAAAGGGATTACCTGCTGAGGCTTTTTAGGAGAAAGGTATTTCATAAAGTGAATTGTGAGAGGACGGGAATCCAACGCAGAGACTGGAGAAAGAGATTAGTGAAATAACACTGCTGTGTGGAGGGCCTTTTCTGCACATGCTGGATGTTGGAGAGCTGGTACGTGGAAGCCAGAGAAAAGTTAATTGTAGCGTTGAAATCAGTCGAGTAAAAGGTGTGAGCTCAGCTTGGAAGCTTAATAGCAGAGTACGCTGACAGTGTCGGAGTATCTGAAATAGATATTTGCTCAGCCCAGGAATTAGAAGAATGGAGAATTGGAATATGGAGAATTGGAGAGAAATGGAAAATTGGGGTAAAGGCAAAAGGTCTTAAAGTAGAAGCCCTTATTCAGCATGATGATATGCTTCCAGAACGGAGGTGGTTTTGAAATATTTGAAGAGAAACATAAGCAGAAATTCTTAAGTAGTTCATGAGTAAGGAAAACAGACCAGGAGTCAAAATGAAAATGCCTGAACTGCATTAATAAGGGAATTTTTAACCACTGCCTGGTGGAGTTGCACATGCATGCTGTCCCATACTGAAGAAAAAGAACTAATAGAAAGGAACCGCACTTTCTCAATGTTTTTTATCCTGCCCTGGTATGTATCAATGGTTCTAGCTTCATGTAGAGACGTTTCCTTTGGATGAAGTGTTGACTTGTAAAGTTGCCATTAGCAAGCTGCTCCAGGCAGAAAAAGCTGCATGGGAACAATTGAACAGCCCAGTAGCAGGTGGTTTGGCCCTGACTGAAAAAAGAGGAGGCACACACATTGTTTTACATTTGGAACAGAACTTCCCCTGTCTTTTTTTCTGTGCTTTGAGCGCAGTGGGAATGGTGCTGCTCCTGGAGCCTGAGCACAGGAGGGGAAGGACCTTCTGAGAGGGATGTGATGGGTGTGGAAAAATGGGCAGTTACTGTGCAGCTCCCTCTGCAGATATTTTTTAGCCAGGAAGTGGAATTCTTCAGGGACAGCTTCATCAGTTTAAAATGTCTCCATTTGTCTTTCTCCTTTTTCTTTCTCATTTTTCTTTCTCCTTTAGGATTCAGATTTTATGAGTGTGACTGGCCTGCTGACTGGAAGCGTGAAGCGTTTCTCCACCATGACGCGGTCTGGGAGGGATAATCGCAAGTTACTCTGTTCTGTTTCTGCAGGACTGATTGTTGTTTTCTTCATCCTCTACTATCTTGTGTCCAGAGCAGGAACTTGATCTTGGTTCTGGTGTGGCAGTTTTACAGAACAAAACCTACGTGATGAGATGATTGACAGACTCGTTCATCACCTTTCTAAGTCTGCCCTGTTGTGGGATCCCTGAGACTTTCCAGACAGACATTCTAAACAACTTTTCACCAGCTTCTTGTCATTGTTCCATTGCTGGTCATCGACGTATCTTTATAAAATGAGTATGTTTCATTCTAAATGGGTTATGATGTATAACACAATTTTGATGTTGTTAATGCTTAAGACTTTATCTCTTGCCTAGTTGTCCATAGCTGGCAGCCTGTTTTTAAGGGCCACTTTTGTCTTACCTCCCTTACTGATATTTGATACTAGGCTCATGAAGAGTTGTGTTTGATAAATCTAGAGACTTGTCAATACTCAAAAGTTCAATAAATCAGCAGAGTTTTGGAAGCTGCAAAATTTAGGACGCTGATTTATAAACCTCAGAAGTATGAACGTGACGTATTCCAATTGGCCTCTAAGCTGATACCTGGTCTCAGTTTCCCCTTGACTCAGAGACCTGTTAATATCCTTGGTGTCGCTGGGATGAAATGAAATCTGTACTGCTTTGAAATGAAATCAGCATTAACTCCGAACCCTGATATTCTCTAATTGTTGCAGCGAAAAGTTGATGAGGTAAAACTTTGGATGGACCCTGCAGGAAAGAAGGACCAAAGTCTATAGGCTGCCTTGATTTGCACACATATAGTGTAGTCTCTGTATAGTGTAGGGAAGGTAGTGTCCACTACCTTCCCATACACTTGCAAACGCACTCCTTTAGACCATTAAAGCAGTGTAAAAAAAACTCTGATAGTAAAAGGTCTTAAGAAAATTAAAGAGGAAGCTGATTATGGCCTCATTACGCTTAATTTCAGGTATTCCAGTACCCTGGTATTAGAGTGCTTTGGAAAGACATTGCAAATAAAAACAGAGGTTGAGGTCAGGTAAAACTCCTAAACCATGCTGTTGGGGTGGTGGTAGGTCAAGGAAAGATTTGATTGGAAAGTTAATGGATTTATTTATTAACATGGAAGGTAACCTAAGAAACTTTTAACTCGCTTTGCCTTTCACAGGGCTTTGCAGATTCCTTTCTGCAGTGCTTGTGTCAGACATGGCAAAGCACATCCCCACCAGTTTTGTTTACAAAACAGTTGTTCCCAATCAACATGCAGTGCATGCTCGATTTCCTGTCCTGTGGAGCACTCTGGGAGTGCAGTAGCTGGGAACTGCAAGTTCCCTTCACCCTTCTGTCCCGTCATTGGGCTGACCAGCATCTCACACATGCATCACGACCCCGAGTGTATTCTTCCATGGTTGAATTATTTAAGTCTGCCTCTAACTGGAGTTAAGAAATTTGTAACTTTAAAAATACTGTGCCTGTTGCGAGAGAGGAAAATAAAAAAAAGCTTTCTCTCCAGACAAACCTGCACTGTATAAGCTTCCTGATCTATAAACTTTTCACTTTACAAAGCAGCTGTACAAAGCTACTGTTTCATCTTGTCTGTTTTCTGTACCAAGTGCCTATGTGTTCTGGGATTTGCTGTTCAAAGCTTTTGCTTATTTGATTTTCTTGTCCTCCTCTGACCTCTGCAGGACTAAAGCATTCCCCCTCTGGTTTCACATTCTTCCCCAACAAGTCCGTATTGGCTAGATATTTCCTTTGGCCTTGTCCTGGAATCACTTAGCAATTTCTTTCCCCTTGGACTCATCCGGATCCAGATCTGGAAACGGATGGTGGTGTCCTTTGTTCAGCTGTGCCAAAATGCCAACCAAGTACTACTGGGACTAGTTTAGGTGGTTTTTTTTTCCAAGTTTGAGGAAGAATGTGCAGGGAAGAAGAGTAGGAATGGAGGCATCAAGGACTTTGGTTCTTATTGCTGCTTCTCTGTTAAATGTGGCAGCTCCCAGCAATTTCTCTGTTTGGAGGAACGATGTGTGAATGGACAGACAGCTTTGATTTCAGAAGCGGATGGCTTCTGATGAAAGGCCACTGGAACAGCCTGGTCTTCATGATGGTGGCCACCTCAGTTTGCTTTAGCTGTTGTAAATAAAGACCTGGTTTTACTTTTCTTTGCCCATGTGTTGTGTTTTTTTATTTCTCCTCTAGCTCCTGGCCTTGCCCCAGGCTCCTATCTCAGGTCGCTTTGGCCTGTTTCTTCTGGCTGGTGCCTATGCCCTGCTTGTCGGTGTTGGCATGAGGCGCTAGCGTGGGGCCGGAACAGTGGCTGCCCTGTGTCAGCACTGCTAGGCAGTGATTTCCATCACGAGGATTTATCTGTGTACAGAATCTCTTATCAGGAAGCAGTAGCATGCTCTTATCAGAAAGCACCACATAACCGTGCTTAACCCTCTGAAACTTAGAACTGCACCATTTGGAAGTTCTTGGAAAACCTGAGAATGTATAATCTGTACGCATGCTGGAAAATAGCCTCCCCCACCAGTAAATAGTCTGAGAAAGTGCTGTACCCGAGACAATTCACAAGTATGAATTCAAAGCAGGTATGCAGGGTAATAACAGCAATAGCAACACAGCAGTTGAAATGATTATAGGGTGTGTGTTCAAATCTAGAACAGTATTGCCACTGGGACATGAAGATATTCCCTTGAAGGTATCCCGCTGCCCAGGCCTTCAACATTATCTTCAACATCATTATAACATTTGGTTATTTGAGTGACTTGTTTATATTGGTTTCAGTGCTCCCCTGTAGTCCTAATACTGCAAAGTTTTTGCTGACACATAAAAATTAGAGAAAACAGCGCGCACACAGCCAATGCTGAATCAACAAAATACTTGCAGGTACATCGATTGAAGCCCTAACAAAGCAAGACTTTGAGTTAAGCTGTGAGCTGTTATTTTAAATTGGGTTTTCCAGCGCCATCTAAAGGTGAATAAAGGTTGTGAATTTGTAACTTCCAGTTGCTGTGCCTGCAGTCACTAGCAATGGGAGGTTTTTGCTCCTTAAGAGTCGATAACGTTGAGGTCTCAGGTTGTGCTTTGTATCTTTTGGTGCTTTACCGAAAGCTCAGTATCAAGATCTTACTGTTACAGGGAGGCAGAGAGACAAAAACCTCTCATTTCGGTTGCTTTGGCCTCTCCATTAGGGACTGCGGTGTCTGCAACACTCCCTCAGACTCCCGATCTGTTCCAGCAGGAGTATCTGTCCATTCATCGCTGTCCAACTTATTTAGGGAGCGTACAGTGACCAAGTTTTTCAATATAGTTTCCCCAGAGATGGATGAAGTGGCTTTTATGAGGTCACCCCAGGAGAGCTGGGGCAGCAATAGCAGTAAGTTTCATGCTCTGATACTATCTCTAGCTTTCAAGTACTTAGAGCTATCATGCAAGCATACCCACGGTTACATGTCCCCCAGGTTTAAGTGCCCCTAGGTTAATTACCTCAAGCACTGCCCTGCAGTTTGTTTAGTACAAGGGGCATGAGACGCTTGGTGCTCCCAGGGTGCTCTTGTGAGGGGCTGGGAGGGCAGGAGGTGCTTATGCAAGGTGTGGGGTGCTCCCAGGGCACTTGTGAAAGGGGTGCTCGTACAAGGAGTGGGGTCTGCCCCTGTCCCCTGCCCCTACCACCCCAAAGGGACCCAGGTGTCTGGAGGCCGTCCCCTCCCACAGGCCCAGGTGTCCAGGACTTGCCCTGCACCAGGAGGACCCAGGCACCCCTGCCCCCATCCCCCTGAGCACCCAGATGTCCCCACCCCACCATCCTCCAGCTGTCCAGGCACAGGGACAAGGCACAGCTCACACGCGTTTTATTTATTGTCCTCAACCATGACGCAGGGGCTGCACCCAGCATGCCCCAGGCATCGGGGGAAGTCACCAAGGTAGTAAAATGACGTGGCATGGCACTGGGGTGGCAGGTACAACATGGGATTGGCATCACTGGGACGTGGGGAGACAACGTGGGGTTTCACCGGGACTGGTGTGGGGACATGGGGTGATGGTGTGGGGACATGGGATGTCCTCATGTGTTGCTGCAGGACCCATGACACACGGCCCTCCCAGAGATATCCCCAACTCCGCTGCGCCCCACAGCGACATGCGTCCCATGTCCCAGTGCTCCCCCCCATCCTATACATGTCCCCGTTTGTCCCCCCGGCATCTTCAGGTCCTACCCGTGCTCGCAGATGAGCTCAACGACGCTGTGCTCCCTGGGGACGGGGTCGAGGCAGCGGTGGGCAGCGCTGGCGGCCACCTCGTCCAGCAGCCCCTGCACCACGCGCTCATCAGCAGCGGCCACCTGCACCTGCTGCAGCCCGAAGCGCCCCAACGTCTGCAGCCGCACGCACTCCAGCAGCGTCTTCAGGCTGATCTTGATGATCCCCGTCAGCACCGACACCTGGGACGTAGGGACAGCAGGGACAAGTGGCACGGTGGGGACGGGGACACCCAGCGCAAGGAGGCCTCGAGTCATGTCCGCACAGGGATGCAGAGAAATTAGGGACACCCCTCTTGGGGTCATCGGCACCTAGGACACCCTCATCCTCATCCTAACGTGTGTCAGGACATGGGGACGTGTCACGCAGGAGGTCAGGGATGCCGTCAGTGTGGCTGTTGGGTGCGGACCAGTCTCACCGCTGCAGGGACACGGGGACACCCTCAGCCTGGTCCTCAGCCCCAGGGGAGCACCCTCAGCACCACTGCCTGGGGACAGTGGGGACATGTGGCATGTGTTGGGACCTCAGCTGGGCTGAAGGCATCACCACATTCCACCAGCGTGGGGACAGTGGGAGACATCCATGTCCTGGTTGCTAGCCCCAGGGAGTCCCCCTGAGCCTGGACACAGGGCAGGGGGACACAGGGGACATGCGGTACAGCGAGTAGGACAAGGATGCCCTCGGCCTGGCTGCTGGGGTTACACAGAGACCTCGAGTCACATCAGTGTGGGGACACAGGAACACTGACACTCACCCCTGCCATCTGCCCCAGGGATCGACCCCCCCCAAAGTCCCTTGTCTTGGTCATCAGCCCCCGAAGAACCCCAGAACCCCAGCACTGGGGACACGGGGACACCAGTGACATGTGACAGGTGGGAAGATGGACAGCTTAGGGGCCTTGGGGACACCTGAGGGACACCGGGACATCCCTATGGCCTCACCTTGTTGAACTCAACAGGGCTGAAGATGTCGATCGGTTCGGAGAAGAGCTTCTGGATGTTGCTGAGCAGGTGGGTGCCAATCGGGGCACTGGGGACGATGAAACCAGGACAATCAGGGGAGGCAGGGGACTGTCAGGGGACAGGGACGCAGAGGTGGTCGGAGGGAGGACATGGGGATGGTCAGAGGACACCGTGACAGATGGGACGTAAGGGCTGTATGGGGACACAAATGGGCAGGGGATGTGGGGAGTGTCACAGCACAGGGACTGAAGGCACGTGGGGATCATCAAGGGATACTGGGATCTGGAGACACGGGGACAGTAGGGGAAGATGGGAATAATCAGGGGATACTGGGACACTTTGGGGACACGGGGACAGCCAAAGGATGTGGGGACCATGGGTGGATACTGGGACAATTTGGGATATGAAGATGGTAACAGGGACACAGGGACTGTAGGGGAACATTGGGATCATTTGGAGCCATGAAGACAGCCAGGAGGACACGGGGCTGGTCACGGATGTGGGGACAAAGGGGTGACACGGGGCTGACAGGGAGGTGACTCCAGTGATAGGAGTGACCTCGGGGTGTAGGGGGGGTACAGCGAGTACCACAGGGAGCACAGGGGTGGCCAGAGCTGGCCAAGTGGGTGACTGAAAGGTGTCCCAGGTGGTGACCAAGAGGTGGCCTGGCTGACAGGGCTGACCTGGGGGCGTAGCGCCCAGGCGCCCGCGAGCTGCTGTAAACAGGGAAGGCGTGCCGGCTCGAGTCGCTGCTCTGCGCCCGCCGCACCCCCTCCTCCAAGAGCTGCTCCACCTGCAGCATCACACCGCTCAGTGCCAGTGTCCCCCCAAACCCACCCCAAATACCCCCTGGGGATTCCCAAAACAAGCCAGGATCCCTCAAAACCCTCTGAGACCTCCCAGTCTATTTGGGATCCTCTCAGACCCCTCTGTCTCTCCCTAAAATCCTCAACAACCTTATGGACACCTCAGGGAATCTCCTCTTGACCTTTCAGAGACTTCAGCCCCCCTGCCAGGGACCCTCTAGGACTCCAAAACCCTCCCAGGAACCCTCTGGGATCCCTGGGGGTGCTTTAGGGAGCCCCACAGGGACCATCTGCAACATCCTAAAATCCTCAATGTACAAAGGGCACGGGGACACGTGGGGACGTGTGAGGATGCTCCATGTGCAGCCTCAGCCCCGTGTCCTTGGGGTTCAGGGACATGGGGACACAGAGATATGGCTCCTTGGTGGCACAGGGACATGAGGACATGTAGAGGCCTCCCCCAGCGCCCCCACGCACAGCACCATCCTTTGTGAGAGTACACAGGGACATCAGGGGGCACGTGGGATGCTCTGGGCTGTCCCAGTGTGCTGCACCACTGCTGTCCTCACATCCTTGTAGCGTTTGGAGGGACTCAGGGATGTGCAAAGGCCTCCTGGGAACATTCTGTGGAGCTCCCATCCCTTAGGGACACTGGGGGGACACTGGGACAGGCGGGGACCCTTCCGCCTCCATGCGTACTGCTGTTCTTGGGGCCACATTCTGGACAGACGCGGAGCCGTAGAGGGACACAGGGAGGGGCTTGGGGACATTCGAGATCCCTTTGCAGACATTTCAGGGGTCCCTCATGGACATTTGGGGGCACACAAAGTTAGAAGAAAGATCCCTAAGCTCCCACGTTCTGGACAGACACTAAGACTTGGGGCCACTCTGTGGCATCTTGGGGACATTCAGGCCCACCTCAGAGCCATTTTGGGGCCAACGAGGGCAGTTTGGGGGGCTCACCTCAGGAGGAAACTGCTCGTCGGTAAGAGTGAGGATGTAGCTGATGGTGGCGGCCTCGTAGTCGAAGCAGAAGTGGGCGAGGAGCAGCAGCAGTGCCGGGGGTGCTGCGGGGGCTCCCCACTCTGCGGGGCTGTCGGCAAAGCCCCGGGCGGTGCGGCAGAGCCAGCGCACCAAGGCCACCACCAGCCCTTCACGCACCGCCTCGACACAGAACTCCCCCTGTGGCCAAAACCAGAGAGTTACACCTCCCAAAATACCAAAACACCACCCCTGGCTGCTTAAAAGCTGCCACTGCACCATAAAAGCCTCATCTGCACCCCAAAGAACTGCTGCTGGGCACCGGTGTTGCACCCATGTCACCACGCAGAACTGCCCCCGTGACCAAACCTGGAGAGTTATGTCCCAAAAATACCACCCTGGGACCCCTAAAAACCTCCTCTGTAACCCCAAAACTGCCCCTGGAGCTTGATGTCTTCCCCATGACCCCCAGATCACCCCAGTGACCCCCATACTCCCCCCAAGACTCCCCCCACTGCCCCCAGCCCACCTTGAAGTAGGGCAAGCAGGCGAAGGCGACATCCTTGGCGGTGAAGAGCTGCACATAGGCCAGGACAGCCTTGAGCTGACCGGGAACAGAGGAGGCCAGCGTGGCCAGGAGGCTGGGGAGTCCAGGGCCCTCCTTGCCGGGGGGCCAGGGGGCAGCCAGCGCCTGGAGCACATCACCCAGGCACCCCAGGAAGAAGGTCTGCAGCGCCCGCAAGTAGCGGGCCACCCACTCGCCCACTGCTCGGGCCACCAGCGCAGTGCCTGCTTCGGCCCCGGCTGTGGGCAGCAGCTCAAGGAGGACACAGAGGCAGCGGTGGAAGCCGGGGACACTGCTGGGGCTGCAGCCCGTCCGCCAGCCTCCTCTGCGTCACCCCCTTCTGCCTGGTTCACCAGGCCTGGTGAAAAAAGCAAATCAAGTAAATAAAGCACATAAAGCACACGGCGTCAGTCGTGTTCACGCTTCAACACTGGGGAGAGACGCGGGAGGCGAAGACTGGACATCAGGGATGGGGACGCACACACTGGGGGGGAAACGAGGGCTGGAGATGGGGCTGGGGCAGTAGGGTGACAGGATGACTTGGGGGCATCATGGACAATAAGGGGGGCGTCGGAGATGAGGAGTAAATTAGGAACATCAGGAGGAAATGGTAATTTCGGGAGGTCGGGAAGAAACAACTTCCCACCCTCAGTCCGTGTCACATGTACCACAATCTTCTACAGCCTTTTAGACCCTCTCCAAATATAGGGACACCACACACATCTTCAGTGCCACCAAAGACCGACAGGGCTACTCTTACCATGCATGCTGCAAGTACTGCCATCTACATACTGCCTGGCCTGATGGAATAAGAACAAGCACTTGCCACCGGAAAGACGAAAATGTACCAGCTAAGCTCTACCTGCAGGTGCAGACAGATTATTTAACTCCTTTATAAAGAATCTGTGAAAGGCATTGATGAACAGCCAGCAGTATGATTTTAACCTGTGTGTCTATGTAAAGTTTAAGCCTCATCAAAAACAGCGCAAGAGTAGGAGGAGAGGAGAGCCCTGAAATGCCGAGGGCACGCAAGACAGTCAGCTCTGCCAGCACCTTTTCACCTGCTTGCCTTCAACCCCATAGGCCTTGCATCCCGATTGCTCCCTTCGCCCTGCACCAGGGCCATGCCTCACCTGCAGGCTGCAGTGCTCCTGGCTGAGGAGAGATGCCAGCCCCACAAAGAGCCATCAGAGCTCAGCGCCGTGCCATGACAGCACTCAGGGCCTTCCCTATCCACTTGCACCCCACAGCAGAGCATCCTGGAGCTGCACCCTGCAGCTGCTGCAGGGAACTTTATGCCAAGGGTTTACCACCTGCCTCGTAGCTTCTGGCAGAACACGAGACTGCAGCAGGCACCAGAAGCACCAGCACTTCACACGGTGATGCTGCACGTTCACTTCCTACTTTAAACTCCCTTTCTGGTGCAGTTCCCTTCTCCTCTTGGCGGCAGAAGCCAGATCTTGGGTTACAGACATTTCCTTTCCTTCCCCGATGGAGTACCATGGGGGCTTTTCCCTACACCATATTGGCATCTACCAACATGGGAACTCTGAATCAGCAGAAGCAACTTGCTGTTCTCAGCATCTTTCTCACCTTTTTGGCCTCTGAAGACAGCATCTAGGTCTGCTGCATAGCAAGACAGTCATAAAGAAAAAGCCACTGCCTGCGAGAACGGGCACAAGAAAGAGGTAAGAGAAAGTACATTGAAGGGGACCAGACCTGTTATTTTTAAAGGCAGCAAATTTTGCATATGCAGAAAAAAGGTTTCAATGATGATTTAGACGTTTTGACTGTGAATGACTTTCTGTAACTGTTCCAATACATTTCGTTTTCGTCATTAAAATCAAATCCGCACTGAACTCCACTCCTCCTGTTCTCTGAGTTCACAGGGCTAACCCCAGTGTGCTCAGTGTTGGAAAACAGACAGAACGTACTGCAGTACACCCCCTCCCAAGGGGAAACTGTGATTTACAGTCCCAGTAGCAGACAAGAGAATTGAGATAAACTAGTTTTGATGGCAGCAACCATGCATAGATACAGCTCATAATGCAGCCTGTCCAGCGACGAAGGGTCCATCGAAGACACAGTATTATGACTGACTTTTCTAGTTCTTGTACTGTTCTAGTTCTCCTAGCTCATCAGGAGAAAGGTCAACATCTTCTAACCTCCCAAACAAAAGCAGTTCAGCAGAATGTGCAAAGCACCCGCTCTGTATACCACAGAAGGACTTCAGTTTTGTACAAAACTTTATTCATGTCAATACTGCAAAACTACAAAAGTGAACACAGAGAATCTGAGCAGGCCTGGAGCCTGTCCCATCCACCAACCTCTGGAGCAGCAGCAAGGCCCCAGCTTTATTAACAAACTAGAATATGCAAAACTTTTCAGTTTAACAGCAGTTTTAAGATTTGGCTCTGAAAAGGGGTGTCTGGAAGAAATCCCTCATTTCTGCTTTACAACACTCTTCTCCAATATTCTGGCGTGCATAGGCATGGGTGAAAAAATTACCTAATTGGTAGCAAGAAAAAGCCTGGAGTTCTCGAGACAGAAACTACAAAATCAGTAGGTTCCCAGCTCTATACTGCCCCTGCATCCCACAAGGCAGATAAAGAGGTCTGGCGTGTTTTTTGTGGTCAGGTTAAATAGCTGCAAGCACAGAACAGGCTAAGCCTGAGGTTCTGACAGATGCACACTCTGCAAGAAGCTTGCATACGGGAAGGGCTGGTGTTCCCCAGGTTACCCAAGCTATCCATCACCTCACCCCTGCAAATATTCGACCTTTTCAGGACGTCAGTGTCGCTAACAAAAGCTTCCTCAGTTCAGTGTGACTAGGACTCTCTGGGGACCCCATCATGAGCTGCTCCACAGCGCGCTACACGAGGTGATAACCTCTGTTACCAATCTGTTACTGGTAACAAGCAGATGTGGCAGGCTGGAAGCAGTAACTGCAGCAGGATCTGAAGACCTCTGAAGTTTCCCTGGTGCCTCAGAAAATGGGTGGTAATTCCACCTGGAGGACGAACTGACAACTCTCTAGAAGGGGAAGCAAAGGGAATCAGGGAAGCAAGATCAGATCCAGGGAGGAAGGACAAAGCAAGAAGGCTAATGCCCTGCAGCACTCATGCTGCCCACTGCCAGCACTGAATTTGTCCTCTATGATCCAGAAAGGATCAAAACACTAAATCAGTTTTCTAGATCCTTCCCTTTTCTCTTCCTTGCCTGTGATTTAGAATCTTTGCTCTTTGTTCTCATCTCTTCCACATCCCAAGACAGTAACTTAGCTTTCAGTTTGCTTGTCCCTGGGTTTGCCTGTCTCTGCCCTCCACGCCTGGACAAACTCCGGCTTCCGATCCCCTGTTCTGTCATGGCTTTCAGAAGATGTTCTTGCTTCTTCGCCACCATCTCCTCCCGGCTCCAGATCAGAATATTAAAGCCTGAGAGGAAAAATTAAACATTGTATTTGATGTAGATTTTCTGATGCACAATAACTTAGGCTATGCCGCTTAAATGCCAAAAATTCAAAATGTTTTGTCTGTTCTAAGACATTTCCAAGATAAATAGGATACAAAGATATTTATTGCAGACAATCTCCAAACACCCATGGAATTTTTCCTCTAAGTACGAAATGTAATCAAGTAATTTCTAATCTCATCTGTCACAATTATAAGACATAAACCTATAATCAGTTCCCTTAATCCTATACAGCCTAAGAAAAATTGAGTAATCTTGGCTGTGAAGCCTGGGAAATAAGGTAAGTCAAATAAAGGGAAAGTGCTACAGGCCTAGCCAGAAAAGGCCTTTTTTCCCCCATCCTGTGTTCTGGAACTGTTATATGGCCGGCAGATGGCAGCAGGGCTCAGGGGAGGCTTCTTCCCCTCCGGATCTCGTGCTCAGGAATGCTTGAGAGATGACTAGCAACCTGTTTCGTAACTGCAAAAGTGGAAGACTGACAAGATTGTCTTGACTTCCTTTACAGATGTAGAAAATTATAGGGGACTAGCAGTGAACGGGATCTGGGAAACCACACTCACGACTTGCTTTTAGTCTTGAGAAACAAGCTTACCCTTTCCCGGGTGCTTAGTGTTCCAGGTTCTCTTTACTTACCCATGCCAGAGGCCAGTGTGTCTCCCATAGGGTTAAATTTATTGAGCTGAAAGTGGAAAAACAATAAGAGTCTGTAAGAACATCACTGCTTACATAACAGAGGCGTAAGAGCACCACTGCTTACATAATGGCAACAAACAATCTGGAAAGCAGAATACTCCCTAAAGAGCATCACAGGAAACCCACAGATGACCATAGAACAGCCCCGCTCGAGTCAGCAGCTTTAGCCAGCAGCCACAACCCCACGAGACCGTGAGTCTGTCACAAGTAGAGAGGACGTTCCTATTGTTCTCGTCCCTAAAGCCCATCTCTTGGCTGCAGTTCAACACACAGAGGTAGTTTTAGTTGCAGTGCCCAACTCACCGAGATGATACCAGATGCGTTTGGGTCATGGAGCTGACAAACCATCTCCCCGGTGTTTCCATCAAATATGTCAACAGTCCGTAGCTCATTCACCGTGTACCCAGGGAACTTCGGGTCTGGGTAGCGACCCGCTACAATGAGGTCGTAGCGAGGATGCCATGTCGCCTAGTCACAGAGCAGAGCGATGGGGAGTTAGAGATGGGCAGAGCTGATGCTGACACACACCAGACAACTGCAGCGTGAGCAAAAGTTTGTCCATCCCACCCACAGCCTGAGAAACACGAGCATCCTCAGCGGAATGCTCTGCAAGAGCTGCAGCAGTGTAAATATCCACCCACCAACGTCGTATCCTGCCCAGACATCAGACCATTTCTTTTAAAGCCTGCTGCTAGCACCAAGGGTGATGCTCCTCTCGGACTATACTGGCTTAACTCACCTTAATAGGTGTGAGGTGCTGGAACTGCCGATGCGGGTGTGGGATCAGATGCTGTGGCTTGGTCCAGTCTGAACACGAGTAAACCCTGATTTCATTGCGCTGGTCTGTACTCAGCAGCTTGGCACCATCTGTTGGGCTGAAGTAAGCTAGGAGAGGGGGACAACGAGGCAAACGAGATCACAATGCTGTGATTGACAAGAAACACAGAAGTCACATTTCTCTGACTAGAAAAATGTCAACTTGTTTCTTTGTTAAACTAAGAACGTACATGTGGCCACGTGCCCCAACAGAGAAGACTTCACCTGTCTCAAGCAAACTCAGAGCTCTTACAGTAAGCTGAAACCTACAGCACTGGGTTACACAGGAAGAATCACTATTCCCATTTTCGAGTCAGAAACAGACATAGCCAAGAAAGGAACTTGTTCGTTCAGATGGGAAGTCACCAGAAAAGATGGAAACAGACACCTGCAGCTCAGACTTCCACAAACTGGTAAAACTGCAGCCAAGAAACAGCCTTGAGTCCCACGCCCTGCTTTTGCCAAAGGGACTGTCCCAATAAATTCAGTTTTCTCATCTCAGCCACTGCTGATGTTTCAACACTAACAAGCACAGTGCCACAGTTTGTACAGCAAGTCTGAGGCCATCTGTAGCTACCCTATTTCACCTCCCTGCCTCTGGCCGCACATTCCCACTGCCTTCCTTGCTTATAAGCACCAGCAAAAGGAAGACAGCTGGCACGCAGGAAAGTTTTTCAGCAAGAAAGCACGAGCATCCTCTCTGTTAAACCTGTAAGGCAGTACCTCAGAAAACAATGAGCTCTAACCTGCCTAGGATAAGTCTGTCAAAAAACAGAATTTATGTGTGCTTCCACCATGAACACCAATTCTGAATAATTTACTCAGAAGGTTAAAAAAAAAAATACAGGTTAACAAGTTATATCAACCTCCTCCTAAAGGACTCAGGTAAAATTCATGTTCAATGTTTGTGTTTAAAAGTTACAGGATACTTGAACAATTTGCATCTGGCTGCATTGAGGCTTGCTCCAAAGTGTTTTCATCTCTTAAAAAAACACAAAGAGATAACTGGAAGAGAGAATCAACTCATGCTTTTTGGGAAGAAAAGCAACATAGAATCCAAAACTCATGAAGAAAGGAAGGAAGAAAAACACGTGGATGGGAGATTCAGCAGACATCTGTGTGACAAAATTCTTATCTCATGAACTTACCTGCATTGACAGGTTTGTCATGAGGAAGCACATGAAGAAAATTAGTTTTGTCTTTGATGTTTCTGAGGTCCCAGATTTTGACTGTCTGATCCACAGATGCTGTGGCCAACAGCCACTCACATCGAGAGTTAAACTCCACGTGAGTTACTTTCTTCTTGTGCAATTTCAGCTTCCAAATCTGAAGCAGAGGAAACAAACAAAAAAAATCATACACACAAAAAAAACAAGGACTGGATTAAAAAAATGAAATGAGAATCTCCTAGTGCAGAGTAAAGAGGTCATACATTTACAGAGTTAAAAAAATAAAAATAAAAAACCTTCTACAATACACCTACTGGAAACAATAAAGGAGAAGAATGACCTTGGAACTATTTAATCATGGGAGAATCTCTGATCCACCAATTTATTACAGCTATAGGAAAGAAAAATACAATCCCTGTTTCATGGAGGGAAGTATTAATGTCACTGGTAAGACCTCATGTGGAATACTTCATGCAGTGCCAGTTTTGCAGCTGCAGGAAGATTAAAACAAACTGGAACAGGTACAGAAATGAGCCACCAACATAATAATAATAAGGAAGGGCCTACTTTGTGGAAGATCAGAAAAGCTTGCTTTATCTTAGTAAAAATGACAGGTGATGGGATACAACTGGCTTCTAGAAACGTATCAGAAAAGAAATAATTGAAATATTTGTCCTTTCCTTATAAGCAGAACAAATGGATATAAACTGACTATCAATGAATTTATATAGGATGCCAGAAGATTATTTCTAATCAAAGGAGTAAAGTTGGCTCACCCTCTATAATAATGGGTATCTCCTAAGTGCAGAAAAGCCCATCAAATTCTTTCAAGAGAAAAAAAGAAAGAAAGCAACTAACCTTTAACGCACAAAACTCATGTACTTGTAACTCTGCTCACTAATTTACACAGCTGCTTCTGGCCACAGCTCACCAGGCGGCACGCTCTTACAGATGTTATCCTTGCAGGCAGGAGAAATGGTAACTCCAGTGTGGCGGTACAGCAGGCTCTTGTAAGCAGGGCCACTCCAAGCCTATTCTCTAATAGGTTTCTGTACTGCTTCAGAGTCTGCCTCTGCCTGCTCTCTCATGTCTAAAAGCAGCAGTGCAATTTATATCCCAATGTTTGTTGAATTACTGTTAGGTACTTACTCCACAGTCATGGAAAGGTGTCCATCAAAGCAGCACCTCCCAAATGACTGCTATCAGTGCGCTAAATTTTTGGAAGCATGAAGGTTGCTGGCAAAAGGTATTTAGGTTCTTCAGGTTACCATATAACTCCTCTGCCCAGTAACAAATATATTTAAGAAAAGGGCAGCATATCACACAGTCCCTGTTTGAGAATTGTTACTATTGTGCTGACCAGCGTGCTTGGCAGAAGCGGAGGAAGTCTCAGCACCTAAACAGCAGATAGACTCATCTCCTCAGCTGCAAGGCACTTTTCCACTTTACTGGGCCCCTGTAGTGCAGGGAAGTACATGAGCCATGCAGATTCCCGTAAAGGAGATGCTGTAAGGAGCCATACAAACCTCTTCACCAGAAGTGCTGAGCAGAACCACGTTGCCCAAATTATCGCCTGTCACCACAGTGCGGCAGCTTGCAGAAACATCAACGCTGCAGTACCAGCAACTAGAGGGAAAGAGACAAAAATCAGTGCTGCCTCCCACAGGCAGCTGAGCTCTGGTTCACATCTTGTCCCTTCCTGACAAAGGAGACTGCAACAGATTGTAATTGCCGTCTCCTGCCTGATCTGATGGGGTGGCCCTGAACATCAAGAAGGGGGCCGGTTTATCAGCAGTGCTTGCTTTTGGTGACTGAATATGAAATAATTTCCAAGTAATTTGTGAAGCGCTCATTAGATAGAGTGGGACACATGGGGACAGCAGAACATAACAAAGGCTGAAAAGTCCCTTGGAGCCTGCACAAGGATACACCTTGGGAAAGATCAGAACACCCATGCAACACTGCCAAACATACAGAAACAGCTTTAAAATAAGGTTTTCCACAACACAGTGAAGCAGCAGTAAAGAAAAGACAAAAGCTTTGGATTGGAAAGTTGCACCTCTAAACCGTCTCAATTTCATGCTCCAAGAAACAGAACTGAGTAGAGACTTATCTGGTAAAGACATATTTCTTAACCCCAGCTCTGCTGGGAGGGTAGGGCCAGTGAGAGTAAAACTGGGGTCCTTTGGGAACCTGTAAGGAAAGCTTCGCTTGCAACTTATTGCAAATTATTTTTGAATTCAAGGCAGTGGGAATTAACATGGTAAGCCTGAACACTCCAGAGAGCAGTAAGGTAAACTCAGTAAGCTGAAACTTTGATTCTTCAGGAATGTTTTTTGGCCTTCCTCTGCTGCCTGAGCTGCTGCACACAAAGTGCCCAGAACACGGATCACAATGAAGAGCAGAAAGCACATTCTGCTCTTCTCACCTCACACTTTATACAGCAAAGCTTTGTCAGTACCTGCAAGACAGGAGATGGTGTCACCAGAAATAACAGCAGAAGGTGCATGCAGCGCACGCAGCTACTGCAAAAACCCAGGTGCCCTGGGGCTGCCTAGCTTGTCACCCACCCTGCAGCGCTGGAGCTGGGGCCAGGAGCCTACCTGTGAGCTTCCTCACAGGACCACTTCACACCAAGGATCTCCTAACACTTGCAAAGAAGCAGATGTTAGTGAGCGCGAGCAGAGCCACAGCACTAACCCAGCGCTAAGGGTTAACCATTAACCACAGCATTAAGCAGCAGAGATTCAACCTTGCCCTGCTCCCTCCTCACCAAACATTATGGAGCTCATGGCCACAGTCCGGGGCACGGGAGATCACCTGCACCGCTCTGCCCTCAAGGTCCTGCAGGCTTAGGGTGCCATCCCCTGATGCCACATAAAGCTTCACTGCCTCATAAGGACTGAACTTGATGTCTCCAAGAGAATCTCCCGGCCCTTTCTGGAATACACACAAAGCCAAAAGGCATCAAGGTTAGAGTGGAAAAAAAATCTTAGTACAACTCCTCTCCTGGAACGCACTGCCGGTTTCCCAAGGCACGATGCTCCGCCTTCTGACAGGGGATGCATATAAGATCTTTCTGATCTGTTTCAGACCTGAGCACATACATTCTGAGCCTCTAGGTTCAACCCCAACACTTTGGGCTGCAAACTTCATTAGCAGAACTGCTTCCTCTGCTGCTGAGGGAAGGACAGGTATACAGTGAACCGCCTGGCTCAGACCAGCCTTAGGAGATCAGAAGAAAAACCAGCACCACTGCATGCAGAAGCTACCTAAAATCTCATGACAGCACTGCACCAAGCTTTTCTTACAGAGGCTTCGCACACCAGTTCACTATAGCCTCCTTCCAGTGCCTTACCTAGTCCTTCTCAAGGTACCAGCAGGCAGCACAAGAGCAGTGCCAGGAGAAATTCTACTGCTAGCTACAAGGCACAAGAACCTCAATGTTTTTCCCCATTCCATCTACTGAGGAAACGTGGAAAACATACACAAAGGTAGAAAAGAAGGATGCAGACTGGGAATCCCCAAACTCTGATCTGCACTCCTCTGCTGCTCACAGAGCAACCATTTAATAAAGTTACACGGTACACATTAGCTGTTAAGAGGCCAATGAAGACGAAAAGCCCACCCACAGAGCTTGCCTGTCCTCACAGCAGCGAAGAAAGACTGCGTGTCCTTTCAAATCCAGGCACTACCGTGACAGGGATCCACTGGGATACGAGGTCTTCCTGTCCCACCTTGCCTATCTGACCAGTCACCCCAGCACCACTAGGGCTCACCTTCTGCCTTAAGACAAGACTGCAGCTGGAACAGCCGCTTTGGAAACCAACCATGAAACCTGCTACCAGAAAGAATCAGGTGGAGAAAAGCAAAGAGGAGGCTAACCCCATTTCTCTCACTTACCTACAAGCACTGAAGTAACTAATTGAAGAGGTCAGGCTTCCTCATGAGTCCACAGAATAGTGTGAGAGGGTGATTCTAAACACAGGCAGACAGAGTTGCCTCTAGAGATTCATCTCCTCATTCCTCTGAAGGATCCGAGTCTTAAATTTTGATATTTTATATAAGAAGCACCAAAAGTTAGGTGGGACGAACTGGTGTGATCCTTATGACATGTACCACTTAAAGCCAGTGATGTTTGTGGAGAAGGACTGAGGGGACTACAGATTGCTCTGTAAAAGCCATCTGGCAGCGAGCAGCACCGCTACCAGGTCAAGAGGTCAGAAGGTCCCCAGGGCAGAGCTACAGAACATAGAGCTGAGGAAATCCACCCCACGCTCCCACATGTAACAGGTAGTAAGCAAGCATCTATGTCCTTCCCCTTAATGAGGAAGAGCTCTCTCCTACCCACCACCCCATTTCAGAGAAAAATAAAAAGGGAGAGTGAGCCTCCTCAGAAGCGAGAGGACTTCTGAAATTTAGAGGGTAAAGGAGGTCTACGTGGCGAAGAAGCCCAGCTCCCACATATTAGAGACCAGCATCTCCCTCTCTCTCTGTAGTGCTCCTGCCAGCAGGACACAGAGGCCCAAAACATTGCTGTATTTCTTACTCCCAGTCCTCGGAGATGGTGAAGACCCGGAAAGTATTGCCATTAAAATCCTGCAGGGTGGTAGTGCCGGCAACTGACGAAGTGTACAGCTGGCTAGGGTTAAAAGGGTTAAACTTCATTCCTGTGATGGCCCCTCCAGCTCCCATCTACAAGGAAGGGGATGAACAAAAGAAAAATCCACTGAGTGATGGGGAAGGAGGAAAGCGTGTTCTCTAAGTCTGCATTCTCTGCTACGTTCTTAACAGCAATAGCGAAACACACCACAGCCCTCCAGGAGACAAAGACAACCATGCCTTCCCACATGACAGTTGTCTAGGCAGCTGCCCTCCCAGAGAATAGAACTGCAACTCCGCCAGTCCCCCAGCAACGTGCTCCTTGGCTGACATCACACTATTAACAAAAACAGAAATACAACCCTGGAATTTTTGGAGGATAGAATTCCTTCCAGTGCACACCTATGTTAATTTAGGAAGGGACAAAAGAGTCTTTTAAAGTCCCTGTAGGAATGCCAATGGCTGAATATACTATGGGGCATGCTAGCTATACAAACCACTCATTCTAGCTTAGTTTTTTACTTCAGATGAAGGAACTTTGTTTCTCTCCACTCAAAGATGTTTCTTCATCTGACACAGAATAAAAGGTGAGCAGAGAAAGATCAAGACCTAAACCAGACAGACCCTCTCTGCCTATTTGCTTCTGGCATCCCTTTAAAATAAATGTTTTGCCAGTTGCTGAATTTGTTTTCCCACTGAACACACATCAAGTACAGTTTCATTATGAATTTACTCAACAAGCCTCTGCTCTCCCTAGTGCTAGAACAATCTGGAACTGAGGAATGACATGCTGCTGCATCTCAGTCCTGCCCCACGGCTGGCTACTCTGCAGCCCAAGGCCTTCACGTGTTTCTCACAACAGATCCCAGTTTTGACCTGCAAATATTTGGTGGTGCTCCAGTTTTCCCCTCCTACCCATTCCACACACCCAGAGACTTACCCCTTTTATAAAGCAGGTTTTAGTAAGTACTTCGTAGTCCCACAGAATGATGTCTCCACCTTTGGAACCAACAGCTACAGTACTTGGGTGTGTTGGATGCCACTCCAGGCATGTCACTCTCCTGTCAAAGGGACTTGCTGTTCGGAAGAGGCGGTATGAGGTCAGAGAACGCAGAAAGGGCAGCTGGAGACACTGTTACAAAGATAAAAGATAATTATGACTTTTGCAGGGATCCCTGAGTATCTCTGAATGAGGAGTGCTAACAATTTCTAATCACCACCAGTTGTGGGACATTCACAGCAAAGGCTAAGCTCCTCTGTGCAGAGTACATGCTGTGCCCATGGGAAACAATCTGGACCACGCAAATCCACATCAACCACAGAACTCAGAAAGCAACAGAGAACCGAGAGATACCATGCTTTAAATGACGTACAGGGAGCTAAGCCTCTTGGGCTGAGCTAAGAAGGCAGGATAACTAATATTAACGAGGGAGGACAACACGTCTCCCTGTCAGAAATAAGACCTTGATGACTATGTCATTACTGTGCATCCAGAATGTTACACTTCACCTACAGCTACAATGTTATAGGCCTCCATCCAAATTGCTTGCAGCTTAACAATACCGCATAAAAAAAAAAAGTTAGGACATCGAACAGGTCATGAAGGAGGAACTCCTCACCTGCCTGAGCTGTGCCCGGATGGAGCCTCCCAGCATGTTCTGGTAGACATAATGAACAATGCTGCACCGCCGCCCCAGCTGATGGAAAAGGGCTCCGGTGTTTCTCGTCACAGACCCACCTGCACTCCGACCTGCCAGAGAGGAAAAGAGTAAAACTTACTGGGAGCCAATGCCGGTCATGCTCACTCACTAAACAACACGGGAAGACGTCAGCATTTGCTGCTAAACCCACGAAAAGCTTCAGCCACAAGTGAAAAGACTAAATGACTCTTACACGTCTAAGGTGCAAGCAGCCTTTGCAACTGTGGAGCCCAGTGCTCCCCCTAGGCTGCCAAACTTTGTGTATGCTTCCTCATGACAAAACTTCCTTCTCCTAGCCAAAGATTTAGCAAAAAGACAGCACGAGAGGGAGGACTAAAGCAAACTCTCAGGTGGTGCATCTCTTGGACAGTATACAGCTTGAATGGTTCATACCCAAAATGTACTGAGGCCATCCAAAGCCCCAACAACTTGGCAATATGCAGTGAGGCGGGGGCGAGCCCCTGTGTACAGGGGAAAGAAGGTCAGACTTGTGAAGAGCAGAAATGTTACACCTGAAATTTCCCCAAGTGTAGCAATAGGAGTCCCCACACAGTTCCTGAAATGCCTGATTGTGAATGAGAATATTCTATCTGCTTGTGCTGTAGCCCATACAGTCTGCCTACAGCACTGTGAGGTTTGTTTTTGATAATAGACTTGCTGACGCCTCATCGCCCGAAAACCTTTCTGTTCAGGGTGATTTTTGCTGAGAGCACAGCATGCTTCTACATTTTGTTCATGTTCCAAGTTTTATCTTCAGGGACCTTTAGATAAAAACAAGATCTGTTCGCAGTCCCATGTCTATGATCTAATCATCCCCATGGCAATGGACTGTAACACCTCAGTAGATCTAGATGTCAAATGAGAAAGATGCCTTTCTTAAGAAACAAAAATGCTACTTTCATTTAAGGATACTAATGAAAAAACAGAAGACCAAAAAAACATAAGGATCATTCTGTGTGATTAGAACCTAAACAAAATCTTCCTTTAATGCAAGCCTGGAGCCTAGAGACTAAACTTCTTCATTCACATGCTAACATAGTGCTAACACTTGCCACACCTGTTGAAGTGGGCATAAAAGGATTTATAATTCCTTTTTTCCTCTTTTTTCCTCCACAGAAAAATCAGCATCTACAGTTCCTTCTTCAGAAGTGGGCATATTTTTTCAGATTGAGTTTGGTTACAAAGGATAATTTACTAAGAAAAAACTTCAGGCCTTTTTAGAATCTGCTGTAGGAAACACTTAAAAAGAGATTTCGACTGCAAGAAACTGGACCTGTCCTATATAATTTAGGAGAAATTTTTTTTTTTTCCAAAATATATTAAAATCAATATATAAACAGTAATGAAGTGTTACGATTTTCTCTGGGGGTTTGGATGTTTTTCTCACAAAATATGTAAAAAGAACAGAAAAGCTCAAATGCAAAGATCTTTTTAAGAAAGATCTTAGGGAAAAATATGATTGGTCTCTTCTTCCTCAAAGTACTAACTACATCCAACTCCTTCTGAAACTTAGGGGAACTACAGGTGCTCACCGAATCTGAAAATCAGGCCGTGAAGTTACAATGAAATACACATAGATAAGTTGACTAGAGAAGGTGCTTTAACTATCCACAATTACGTCCAGAACTCCTTTCCAACAAGAGTATTTTGCCTCCATGACCACTGTTCACACTGCCAACTGCTCCAAATTTTATAACTCCTACTTGCTTTAGGAAAGGTTAGAATATGCACAGATCAGGTGGAAATGCCAGTTTAGACTGCACACTGTAGGATACCAACCTTACAGCTATGAAACTGCATTAAGAATTGCATGGAAGAAAAAATGATTCATTACCAAGGCTGTCTGTCCTACAGTAAAGCAGATATCTGCTAATTCAGGAATTCCACAGAACTCTCCAATGTGCTGTGATGGCATTATCAGTGGGCGGGCTTCTACCAAGGGGTACAGAGTCTCAAAAATGAAGGACAGACATGCACAGACACACTTTCACTAGACAGATAATTGGAGGCTGCACTACCCTGATACATGTCTGTGTATCACTTGAATATGTAACAGAGTCATCTGAACATGACTCTTGGCATTCTCCCTCTTCAACTAGTTGATGCCTGTGATTTAGGGTAAATCTGGCTGGGAGAAACAGTAAAAAAGCGTTACCGATTTTCTCTAGGGGTTTGGATGTTTTTCTCAGAAACAATTTCTTTGCTAGTGGTTCGTTCTCTAGTTCCTTGTAGTCCAGTTTCCTTTTCCCAGACGATTGTGTCTCTTCTGACCAATGCTCACGTGCCCTCTCATGCTTCTTGTCCTTTGGCTGATTTACTGGAGCCATTCTGTCTGACCACTGGAAGCAAATAAAGCACGGAAGGTAAGACTGTCACAGACTTTTAACCAGACGACAGAGAGGAAAACTGGAGTGAAATTTATCCCAGTGGCCTGGAAGTAGTGATTATACCTGTAGCCTCTTTCATCAGCATGACAGTAGCTTTTTGTTGTGCTCTGCTGGAGAGGGGAACAGGTTCAATAAACTCTTCTTTGTTCCCATATGAAAATGAGTGTATCCTGAAGCACTAGGGTATGTTTTGACAGATGTGCCTCTACAGAAATTTTAAGCTTAAAACCCACAGATCTGCATAAAGCACATCTGTGCAACCACATAATACCCTAACTGTTCCTGCAGCAGCTCACACTGAGCTCTTCAGATTCAGCTAAGGAAAAGGTCTGAGCTGTTACGAAGACGGCCAAGGCTGACTGCTTTCCCACCGAGCATGTTCAGGGGACGCTTCCTACGGAACGGCCACCACCTGGTATTTGGGCCGGGCTCCTGCGCTGCGCGGCAAACACGCTCCGAGTGTTTTTCACCCCGGCGCCTCGCGTCTGGGCCCCCCCCAGGCCGGCTGGCGCGGCGCGGGGCTGCCCCAGCTCTCCGCCTCCTCCTCCCGGCCGGCGGGCGCCGCATCCCCGGGGAAGAGCCTGCTCCGGGCCGGCCCCCCGCTGGCGCCGAGGTTATGTAGGGACCAGCCGTGAACGCCTGCGGGCGGTGCGGGGCCCGAGGGTCCCCGCGCGGCGCCCTCCCCGGGCCCCGGCCGTGCCGCCCCGCTCTCACCTGCGCTCCGCCGGCCTCCGCAGCCCCGGCGCGGCCCAGGACGGCGGGCGGCAGCCGGCCCCTCCCCGGAGCTTTCATAACCGGGGCGGGGAGGAGCGGGGGGGCAGCGGCTGCCGGCCCCGGGAGCGGCGCCGAGCCCCGAGGCGGCCTCGGCAGGGCCCCGCCGCCATCTCGCAGCCGCGGCCGTCAGCGCCGCCGGGCCCGCGGCCGGCCCCAAGCGCGGGGACAGAGCCTCTGAGGCGGCCTTGGGGGGTTAACGTCGTCTGCTTCGGGACTTGTGCTCCTGGAGAAGTGATTAGGTTCTGAGGCGCCAAACGGGGTTATTAAAGCTGCGCGGGGAGGGCCCAAAATAGACCAACCGAACAGCGCCCGAAAAAAGAAGAGATACTATTTAAAAACACGACTTTCACAGCAAGATGCACCTGGTGTCGAGCTGTGGTAGAGCTCGACAGAAAAACATGCGCTTTAAAGCTGGGGAAAAAGTCATGTCCGGATCAACTCAGAGGCTACCAGACCTTACCCTGGGCAGCACAGGAGAGAGAAAGTAAGACAATCCCCAGCTGGAGGTACACACACCTCCCTCCCTCTCCATCCAGGAGGGAGGCTGCTGCCTGCCTTGCCTCCAGAGCAGCAGGCATCCCATGCTTCAGGTCCCCATCAATATTCAGAGTAATAACGTCCTGTCATCCACACAGCTGGCTGCGAACACAGGTCCTAAAATATCTCTGTGTAACCGCTCCTGCAGTTGTAGGTGTGTTGTTTTTTTGGGGGGAGACAGGGGGTTCTACTCAAATTACCTATACATTTTCTCACATATTAGGAATCGAACTGAAAAACTACTAGGAAAAGCTATAAAAAGCCAAACTCCAGACCTTTCTGCTGCACTGCAACAATGTTGTATTAGTTGCTAGCATCCTAAAACTGAGTATCAGAATGACCTGGAAAAAAATCATAACCGCTGACAGACGTCAGTTTTGACATGTTGACAGACAACGTCAGACATTTTTGAACATGTATGCCAACCTGACCATAGCCTTACCAAGCACTTGTGTAATACACAGCATTCTTCTGAGAATTGTATCCATTAACAAAAAATAGCAATAGCAATAACTGAAAGTAGCATTTACCTGCTTTCCTCAGAAGCCTCGAAGGCTTGATTTCTGGGAAGGGAAACTACTAGAGAAAAATAGCCTCCTTGTCTTGACAATGATCAACGGTTTCATCTACAGGTCTGCACAAGTCATCGTCATCAGAGCCAGAAGCTGTGGAGGTCATCAGGAATCACCAACAAATCACCAATTAAAGGACATAAATCTTAACAAACTCTGTTTTTCACATACAGTAAAAGGTGTACATTTCTAAGTCTGTAACTGAAGACAAATGCCCCGATAGCAACTTTCTTCAAGCAGATTGAAAGACTTGTATTGCTTTCAATGATCTATGTATTAATCCCAAAGTAAACTCCAATGGTGTCATCTAGGTTACCTCCAGCAATGTTGTGTACTTCCTGTCCCCATTCCTTTCATCTTCCAGCGTTTGCTTCCCTGCACAGAGGGCATGCACAGCAACCTACGGGTTTCCTCATTGCGCTGTCATGGTTAGCATTTTCTATCAATTACTAACACCACGTTTGCTTTCTCTCTTAAGAGTCACCAGATTATTTTTGTAATTGTTATTCACCAAGGACAAGAATAGCAGATCACAAATCATGCACAGCAGAAAGGCTATTGGCATAGGGTGCCGCTGATTAGTACTGGTATGCCAGTACTAAGCAGATGTGGTACAAAGCAGACCAGAGAAAGTGTAGTTTGAAAATAATATTCTGATGTGTATTTACAGGCTCACACGCTTCAAACTAATGTATGCAGCAAAGTCAAAGGAGTATAAATATGCATGGGCTGGATATTAGGCTTGTTTTTACAATGCCTTCTGTCTGATGTACGCTCTTGTTGAGGTTCCACCTTAGCTATAGATCACAGTTCTCTACTAGAGAATGAAGCTGTCTTGTTGCTGGGTCTGGTAAAGCTATATTCTGACTAAGACCGTCAACTTCATGGTATTTGTAATACTAGTTGGTATTTTGCCTCCTTGTTGCCAGGATCTTTTTCCAAAGCATGAATGTTTTTGGCTACTTCAGTCTGACTACTGATGTAAAGAGTACCATTACAGCAACTTGAGTTTTGCCTGCAGATGCAAGCAAGACTTATATTCTGCTAAAAGGTAGGAAAAATTTTTCAATCCCCAAGAGATAGGAGTAAATATGCTATCTAACCTCCTTCTATCCCATGACCTTTAATAGGCTGCCCTGCATCAGGAAAAAGAGCAGAAGTATTGCTATTCTAATGATCTTGTTTACCTGAGCACTCAATTTTCCCTAAGCAATTCCAGTCTTAGAGGAAAGGAGTGAAACAGCCATGTTACGTAGTAGCCTCGCCACTTAGTCAGTACTGGGGACAGCCAGATCCGAAATGGAAGGCATCTCAGATGCTCAATGCATGGAGTATCAGTATCAAAATCTGCATAACATAAAATAAGGCAAACGCTGGATAAAGAATATTAATGAATTACAGGTTTTTGCTTTCCCCTACCTCATTAATGTACGTAAATTCGATAATGGCATTAAAATCTCATATTTGATTTAGAGAATCTCTGTGCCAAAGAATTGGCACTGGTTTTGTTCTTTTTTTTCAGGGGTGGTTTCTTATTTTTAAAATAAAAAAAAAATATTTTAGTAAGATAAAAAGTTAATGCTTATATTCTCAGTGATAATTAACTTCTAGGGTAAGATAAACGTCTTGAGTCACTTTTTGAAAGTACACTCACTGTTGTACCACATCCAGTGACATATCATGGGAATCTACACAGGGGAAAGTGAACTGAGGATTGGCCCCAGGGCAAAATAAGTGGAACGGTTTCTAAGATCTCCTTTCTAATAGGAATTCATAGTCTCTGAAGGTCCTCTGTAGAGGTACTTTTCTACCTCCTATAAAACTTGGGGCAGTTGTAAAGAGAGAAAGCATCCCTGGACTGCTCCAGAGAAGCGGGAGCACAGATTTACGGCATGTTCTTTCCTCTCTCCCTCCTGTAAGGCTCTCAAACTTTCCTCTCTCCACTGATTGCATAAACATCATGGCAAACTCACAGTTGGTCCTTGGAGGTGGGTCCCAAGTCTCTTGGAAGCAGTCAACAGGAGGGGGGCCAGCGAGGCCTCCAGGCGCTCCTCTACACGCTCTGTCCCAGCGTCATGGCAAACCACACCCGAGGCCTGGCGCTCGAAATGGAAACTCTGGCACACAAACCTCCTGGTACTTCGAAAAAGCTGGCTTCAACCAGGCGACTCTGAAAAGACGAGGTCTGGGTTATTCAGGAAAAGGTTTCCAGAGGAGAGAGCGAACGGACTGAGTCAGCTCTGAGGGAGTGAGCCAAAAGGCCACCACGCTGAGCTGCGGTGAGGCTGCTCCCCAACCCCAGGAGAGTGACCTACGCCTCACTCAGAACCGGGGAACAGGAGCTCTAGGTGGGCACGGGCCAGCTGCAGCTCGCAGTAACTAATTAACTGAGCCCCAGCCCTGCAGACACGACAGGAGCCCAGCTCCCTGAGCACCAGACAGGCGGCTCCTCACAGTGCTGCCTCCCCCCTCAGGCGCCCGCCATGCCGGGGGGCAAGCCCGCTGGGCGCCCCCCCAAGTGCTTTAAGCGACACCCCACAAAACGCAGGGCTACCCCGAGCCCCTGCCCGTGACGGGACGGCGGGAGATCCAGCACCGCTCCCCCGCCCCGGCCCCACCTGCCCGCACGGTCCCGTTAATTGGCTCAGGAGGGGCGGGCAGGCGGCAGCCCCGCCGCCCCCGGCCTGCCCCGAGCTCCGGGCCGGGCCCGCCCCGCCGGGAGCTGCTGGAGGCGGGGCGGGAGCCCCCGCGTCCCGCTGCTGAAATAGGGGGAGGGCCCGGCCCGCTCCCAGCCCAGGTGGCCGCTGCCCGCCGAGCCGCGCCGAGCCGAGCCGCCTGCGAGGTAAGCGGCGGGGTCACCTCCGCCGGGGCGGCTCTCGGCCCCATTCTTCGGGAGGAGCTGGGGCTCCCCGCGGCTCCTGCCCGCGGTGCGCTGGGCGGCTGCGAGGGAAAAGTTTCCTCGCGGAAAGGGGGCGGCTGGGGGAGGCGCTGCCCGGCCGGGCGCTGCCTGCGGGCGGGGAGCGGCGCCGAGACCCCCGGGGGGGGGCGCGGGGTTGTTCCCCGGGAGGGTGTTGGCGGGGGGCCGGGGCACCCCCCGGCAGGGCTCCGCCGCCCCGTTCTCCTCGCAGCCCGGCCGCCAGCCTGACCTTCAGCTGGCGCTGGGGGCTCTGCGGGCCGCCCCCGCTCCCCCCCCCCCCCCGGGGCCAGCGCCTCCGCCCCGCGGCGGGCACAGGGCCCCTTTGTGGCGGCTCCGCGCCCGGCCCCTGCCCGCTCCGAGAGCGGAGCCGCGGGCTCAGGCAGCGCCGTGCTGAGGGGCGAAGCGGCTCCCCCGAGGGCTGGGGGCTGCCCCTTGTCTCTTGGGGGGAACTTGTCACTATCCCCTGCCGTGAGCCGGGCGGCCCTGGCTCTCTTATCCTCCCCCTCTGTCCTGGGGTCGGTGTCAATGAGAGGAGCGCGGGGCTGTGGTGGCTGTGCCCGGCCCGGGGCAGGACGCCGGGGTTACCGTGTCCTCTCCGTCCCGGGGCAGGCGAAAGCTGATAAACATGGAGGGTATTAGTGGGCCTCAACACCCAGCGCTCGGTCTGCGATTTGTCACCGCTCGCAGGAGGAGGGATCTGCCATCTCCGCGAGGCTATCAATAAGCGAAGTTAGCGTGGCCCAAATGCGTTAACCAGTTTCGCTGCTTTTTGTGCCAACTATGTGTGCTTTGCTTGCTTCAGTTCTTCAAGCTCTGAGTTGTCCCTAGGCGTGGGGGTGAGGAGGAGGTTAGCCGACCACCTCCGGCGGTGTGCTCCTGGCCCTAGGAAGTGGTCTGGCCTCCTCGTCTGCTCTGCAGCCTCCGCACCCAGCGGGTGCTCCCTGCCTCCTGCGGTGGGAGACGAACCTCTCTCCCCTTCAAGTCCACTGCAGATCTAATTTGCACAAAGATATTTCTGATACTGCACTAATTGATGGCAATACAAAGCCCTAGCAGAGCCTCCTGCTCCACCCTGGAATGCAGATGTCACCCAGAAGTCGCTAAGCCTCGCGACGATTCAAGCAATGTTCAGTGCGTAATGGGCGCAGAATGCACGGCTGCAGCGTGTAGGCTAAAATGACAGGGTCTGGACGGTCCCGGCTCCAGGTGTGAGCTGGTCCCTGGGTGGAGTCCGAAGGGAGCTTCTCCCTGCGCATTGCGTAACTGAGCACATTCTTTTCGGGAGGGATTCACCTTTCTGTGAAGTGTGCAGTGTACTCCGTGTGAGACGGACTGTGTTCTGCTTTGGCAATGCTTTGTGTTATTAATAGTGCCTCACAAGAAGTTCCCGAAAATATTCACTAGATCGTACTTCCAGTTGCAACTTGGAACAGAATGAGTGCCTGAGCTGGGTTAGCTGCGTGCTGCCTTCCCTATTCTGTGCCCACTGTATTGTATTGCTTTATTGTTTTTTGATCTGTTTTTTTTCCTGACCTGTGAGTTTGCGCTTCTCTGGCTTGCCTGCACTTGTTCTATTAAGGACTGTCTTCCTTCTTGGGTTGTAAAGAGTGGTAACTTCACCGTGTTGGTAGGTGTAGGTGCTCACCTGGAATTCCATTATCAAACTTCAGTGAGTAAGGACTGTGTGTGAGCTGGCTGTACCAAAATGTCACAGGTCCTTGGCACTGTGTATAACCAAATTATAAAAGCCTCACAACCTCGTAGACCCAAATTCAGTTCTTTAGAGGACAGTGATGCTTTTAATCATGCTAGGTCATTATGGATTATGCAAGAACTAGCCTGACTTTTTGGGGCTTTCCATGGATGAACATGAGCTTACAAGCCATCACCACCCCTAAAATATATATATATATATATATATGCACATGTGAAGATTCAACAGTGCAGTCAGGTGTATCTGTAATGTGACTAATCTTAGAAGATGACTGTAAAACTGAGAAACAGATGAGGCACTACACTAGGGGCAAGATCAGCTCTTGTTAAAAATGTCATTGTATCTCAGAGTGGCAAATACTATATATTCTTTATTCCGGCAATCTTGAGGGCTGGAGATTATTCAGTAGTTGTTGTTTAAACTGTTTGGTTCATGTGATGGCTGGCATCCAGGGATTGAACTGGAGACCTCAAAAGTATCTGCCTATAGCCTGAGTGGAAAAAACTATGCTCTTGATTAGAAAGCAGTAATAAACTGCCTCTATTTTCTTCCATCAGCTGATCAGTAATATGTGAAGTTAGGCTGCTCATGAGAGTTCATGGGGAAATTCCTAAACAATGGGAGAGCTGTTTAAGCCCTTTGAGGCGCTCTTATCTTCCTAAAACAGGCTTTCTGATCGGGCAAGCTGTTCTATCATACTTACATAGCGTGATGGGTGTAGATAGTGCTGTATGACAGGGAGCTGTGTCAGAGAGATTAAAAAAAAGCCTTAGCCTTAATCTGAAGGCCGTAGTGGGTGAGACAGAAAACAGTGACTAGTGTATCTGGGGGGTTTCGTGGCGAATTTGGGCTTCAGCTCTTTGAAGAGTAACAGAAGAGCTTTGCATTGTTGGAGCAGTTCAGAAGCTGTTCAAGAGGTAGTTTATTGCCCGCTACCTTGTGGCACAGTGAACACTAATTTAACCTCCAAATGCCTTCTGACCATTTGGGCACAATTTTTTCCAGCACAAAGTGTAATGTTAATGCAAAGAGCCTGGTGTGCCCTCTGCTGTAATCATCCGGCTTTGTTTCAGTGACTCGTATAAGAGTTTCATGTCCCTTCAAGCTGAAATGTGGGCTGAAGCTGGGTAATGCCGTGAAGCAACGTGTGTGACTGGCATCCTAATCATATTTCTGCCTTCAGTGGTTTCTCCTGTCTGTGAATGGCACAATGGGAAAGAGCCTTTCAGACTCGTGACAGTTGGAATTTGTGCGTTAAATCTGGTGGTTGTCACTGGGCATTGTAGTTTGCTCAAGAGGCATGTGAGGGATCTCCATGGTACCAGGGGCCTGGATCCAGAGGCATTAAGCTTGGGGGGGTGGGAGGTGGGTTATGCTCTCCTAGTAGACGATCGCAGTAGGACTGTTTGTTGTGACCTGCATGGGCTGCAGCACTGCATTATAGAAGTGTGAGGTAGGCTTGTTACCTGACCCTGACAAGGGCAAGAAACCTTTGTGGAGGACCTGGAGACAATGAGCATGTTTCACTTCTTGAATAATTCTAGATGCTTGTTTTTGCTTCTTGGTGTCCTTAATCAGCCCTTTCTTGTACCAGCACTGCTTACCCCATTGCCTGGAAACCTCTGTGAAAGCCTGGTGTTGACACCAGCAGGCTTCTACCCCAATAAAACGAACAACAAAAACAGTTTTTTGAGCTGTGGGATAGGAGCTGCTTCCAGAAGCCACGAGGGAGGAAACAATGCCCACTGGATTGCTCTGTTTGTGCATTGACTTTAAAAAAAGGTCCTGGTATTCTTTCCTCACATGTCTGTTTGGGTCCTGAGGATTAGAAACTGAGATCTGTGCTTTGGCCAATGGGCTGAGGAAGCAAATGACGTTCCAGTGATGCTCAGCAGTTGAAATTTATTCTGTGATATGTGCCCTTTGGACTGAGTAACACATTCCTTTGTAGCCTCTTGGAGTTTTGTTGATAACACCTGGAATATGAAGTATATTTATATTAATAGACGTGTTCTTCAGCTTGATATTCAAAAATGTATTTGAAGAGGGCTGAAGAGACAATACTGAAAATGAGGACCAGATTCTGTGCAGGTAATCTGAAAGTAGACAAAAGCTGTCGCAAGACATACTGTATGTGATCTCCAGGATGAACGTGTGAGGTATGAATATTCACAGTGCAGGATAGTTCTTCATGGCTGCCCTCTTCAACCTTGTTATCTGTGCAGTCTCCAGGAAATATGTCAAAAAGACACAGGGTACCTTTACCAATAGACTATCTACAAAGCAATTGAATCTGCTAAATGCTTCTTGGACCAGGAGATGCTATGAAGGGAATCTAAATTGCTGAATGTTCTCTAAACTCCACAGAGCAAACATTTTTTCTGGGACCAGGCATGTAAAAAAGAAGGCTCTGGTTGTGTAAAATAACTTTGTTTAACCTCCTGCCTGTAGTCCTGCCACTTCATATGGTACTGAAGGCTGCCTTACGCTTGCATCTTTGTTTAGATGTTCCTGTGAGGAAGCAATGGAGGAAACCTATCTCTGGTGACAAAAGGTGACCAAAGAGCTTTGCCATCACCTAACTGACCGCAACATAAAACAAGCAATGAGTGTGATGCTTTACCTCTTTCTTCTCCTTTACTGTAAGGGATGTTCTAGCACTCAGTCTTATTTTATTCAGTTTTCCTTCCAAAAAGTTGCTTGTATCTCCTTCTACAGCCTGTTTGGGGACTGAGCAGGGAACAGGATGAACTTTGGAAACACCCTGATGAATTTTCAGGTTCTTGTCTGCATTATGTGAATATTTGGAAGGAAAGCTTTCATGGAAGCAACAAAGCAGGTAAAGGAACCAGAAAGTAAGACGTATGAGGAGTGGCTGAGGGAACTGAGTTCATTCTGGAGAAGAGGAGGTTGAGGGAAGACCTTATCACTCTATAACTACCTGAAAGGAGGTTATAGTGAGGTGGGTGTCTGTCTCTTCTCGGGTGGTAATTGGTAGGGTGTGAGGAGATGGCCTCAAGTTGCACTGGGGAGATTTAGAGTGGCTATAAGGAAGAATCCCTTCACGGAAGAGGTGGTTAGACACTGGAACACCTTGTCCAGGGAGGTGGTGGAGCCCCCATCCTTGGGGGTATTTAAGAGATGTGTGGATGTGGTACATAGGGGCATGGTTTAGTGGTGGACTTGGTAGTTTTAGAGTTAATGGTTGGACTTGATTAAGGGTCTTTTCCAACCTAAATAATTCTATGATTTTGTCTAATACACAGTAAATCAGCTTTTACCAAGTAAAACCAGAAATCTGTTTGAGAGATAAAGAAATATACTACTTTGAATTCATTGTGCATATGATTGCCATGTACTCTGTCTACATGACAAAAATATTTGCCAAGTTCATCTCCCATTTCCCCCCTTCCTTTAAAGGACAGTTAAGTGAAACTGCATATTGGTAAAATGAAGCCAAGAGCTTCCTTGTATAGAGAGGTATGCAGAACTGCAGCTGGGTTAAAAAAGTGCACCTTCCCAATGGAAGGGGCAGAGAAGCCTGGTTGGAGACATTGTTTCACTACACCACAGAGCAGTCAAGGAACTGCAGGAGGCTCGGTGCTAGAATGGTGCTAAGTGGCCTGCGGCTCTTCTGAAGGCTGTTGGGTTGCAGCCTGCTCCCTTAAGGCTCCTTAATGCATTCAGGTAAACTTGATCCCTGCTCTGGGGGTTACAAGGTGACTCAATCACAGAAGGAGAATATTCCATTGATATAAACTAACTGCAGTTACCTGAGGTTGGGGAAAAAGCAAACACCAGCACCACACGGTTATTTCTTTTCTTTACTCTGGGCTGGGTGAGGATGGCGCATTCTGTTCTGTTTGGATCACTGCTGTTCATTTACAGATGGAAACAAAACAGCTTCCTTACTCAAAGCCTAGCTGGAAGTGGGCACACTGGCTCAGCCTGCTGTTGCAATCTCCTTTAATACTGGAGATCTCCTACATCCTATTGGAAAGGAAAACAAAATTTTTCTTGGTGAAACAATTTCTGCCTGGTACAGCTATGTTGGTCAGGAACCTTTAGATCAGCAGTGATGTGTTGGCAGAAGCCTATCCTGTAGCCTTGGCCCCTGAGAACTGGACAGGGAATAGCTAAAAAATATGGAAAGTATTTTGTCTGAACACTTTAAAAAAAAAAAACCACTTGGGGTTACGGCACAGTGAGATGTCTGCAGGATATTAGCTTGTTCTGAATCTGGAGGAGACCAATATAAAGAAGCTGTGGTCTGAAGCTAGAGAGAGCACTGAAGCAGCACGTAGACTCAGGAGGTCAGCACCTTAAGCGGAGGAGGATCCTGTCTGTACTTTTGTACTTTGGTATAACCATTGAGAATTTTGCTGGTGGACAGCCACGCGGTCTCTGGAGAATCATTGTTTTGGAGACGAGCTTCTGTTAGAGGCTTGCACATAGCTGAAGTGACCTTTGTGTGCAGTCAGTTACTGCTCCGCCTGATGTCTCTGACCTCTTCCTGGCTGGAGAGATCTTTCTCTAAACTGCACGAGGCAGCCATGGCAGGCTTCAGCGAGTGGCTGAGAAACACTGGTTTGTAGGCCCTTTCCCAGGCAGGTGACTCTAGCAAGGGTGTGACCACAGCAATAGGGTAAGCATCCCAGGGGGATGTTTTGCTGGGTAGAAGTCACTTCAGGTATACAGGCTTCTTGGAGGATCTTGATGTCACTTGGTACTCCTCTAGCTGTGGAGAACTGGCCTCTCTCTGGTAGGTGTGTCCGCCTGTAACTATCAGTGCCCCTATGTAATGGCAGTGGAGAGCACCTTACTGGGCATCGTTACAGTTCAGAGCTATTGGATGCACACATGTAGAGATGAGGCTGGAAAGGAAACCCTGTCCCATGCTTTGTTTCACCCTTTCCATCAGGGGCCTTCCTAGCACTGCTGTACCAGTAACAGTCCCACTTATTATGCTGCTGGAGTTCTGTGTGCCTTCCTGGCTTCAGCTCTAGCTCCTTTCTGACAACAAGTTACCAAAAAATGGTGTTTTCATGGCAGCCGCTCTGGAAGGGGAGGGTGGACTGTTGTCCTTTTGTGTCTTTGGGTTCTTCAGATTGAAATGTTTATCTGCAATCTACACCAGAAGCGCCCTGGAGTGAAAACAAAACCTCTCCCGCTGCCTGCTGTACAGGAAAAGTGACTCTTTGGAAATCAAACAGATTGGTTGCAGAAATGTCACGCTGCAGCTTTGAGGTGTTACTGTTGTCCTGAGGTGGAAATGAGTTAGTAGCCCTTTTCTGATTAAGACTCTTGCTTAGCTTGTCTGGAACACCCCTATAGGAACTGGTCCATAATAAAAATGTCCGTCACCAAAGCCCAGTTACTTGATAAATATAATTGAACGTTTTCCTTCATCTGCCTGGATGCAGTGCTTGCTGTTGTACTCAGGAAAGGTGGAAAGGGGACTCTGCTGGGCAGCAGGCCTTGCCTGGCACGGTGTACAAGCTCTACTTCTGTGGAAGAGTTCCTGCAGGTGTGTATGCACCAGCCCTTGGAGCGTGTGTAGAGCTCAGAGGCTGGTTCTTGGCAAACCTAGCAAAACAATTGCTCACAAGGAGTCTCAGGAGGCAGTCAAGCAATGCACAGAAGTGATGCCTTGGGCATTTGGAGTCTGGAAGCACTAGAGCGTGGTGTAGAGGGAAGAGGATTTTTGTGGCTTATGCGCCTTAGGGAAAAGTTTCTGAAGTCAAGAGTGATTATTACTATCTGGCCTAGAAGCTTTAATTGTGGATCAGAACCCTGTTGTACTAGTGTTGTGTAAACACGAAACAAAAAGGCCTGCTTAGTAGTGTGGTGCCAGATGCACACACTTGGAAGTGAAGGTTTTTAGCCTGACCTCTCGGTCTGAGGGTGGGGAGTTGTGGTCTGAGATCTGACTGACCGGAGCAGGGGTGAGATCGACGTGGTTAAAGGTGGAAACAGCTCTGCTGTGACAAGTACTCTGACTTTTCTTATAGTGGAGCTCTTCATCAGTGAATCAGTCATGAGCCACTCGGCCCTTCTGCAATTGAAGACCAAGAGCTGTTTTTGGATAACTTGCTGTGTTGGTCAAAATGAGAGCAGATATTTGGGGGATGGAGGGGAATACCTTTCTTTTAAAACACTATTAGCAGCAAGGCTTCTATCTATGCATAAATCTCATTTGTATAGTTTATTTTGCCTACTTGCCATCACTGGTTGTGGTGTCTGTGATGCCTTCATCTGCACTTCTGCGGAAGGGAAGTGACTAGAGATGTGGGTGCTCTCCCTGCTTCCTGGGAGAGCTCCTCATGCAGGAGCTGCAGTGAGGTCTCATTCACTTAACTGTAAGAAATGGACGAGGGAAGCAGGAGGGGGAAGAAACATTCCTCTGCTCTGCAAATTTGATGTTGGGCCCCTCTTAGCAGAGGTGGCAGTGGCATCAGAAAGTCTTGGTGTTGATCCATACAACTGCAGGTCATCCTGTACAGGCTCTGCCAACCTTCCTGAGCGACACGGTGGCTCCTGCTCCATCAGGCTGTCCACAGGGTAGCACTGTCATCTCCCCACCTTGCTGTAGAACAGCCTTTGGCACATGTAACACTTGTCTGCTTGCTTTTCCTGGCAAACTCGCGTTTTCCCTGGTCTCAAGCTCTTGGTAGCTCCCAAAACATATGATGTTTGGGGAATAACCAGGCATGAGGGGGTGGAGTGGCAATCTATTTGCTCTTCTTGGGCTGAGGGTGACAGCAGCAGCTGTTCTTCAGCCCCCGTGTGCACTGCTAAGTACCATCCCTATGTCTGCACGCAGATCCAATTTGATCTGCTGACTGACATGGGCTCATGGAGTATGTAAAGTCCAGAAAAAGCCTGGCAGAAAAGGGTCCTCCTTGTTCTTTGACCTTTCTGCTTCTACCAGGACCCTTTTTCTTGGACTTTTATGAAGTCTATACAACTACTATTGAAATAACCTATTCTGCTGGGCGCTACTTGGGTCATAGAGATTAACCTGTAGAAACGTTAAACTATTTTATTTGATCACCCAGCTACTGTGGTGGTGGTTTCAGTAGAGCTTTAAGCTGTGGGATACTTTGCCATGTGATATCGTTGATGCTGAAAATTCACGTGTGTTCAAATGCAGACTGGAGAAGTTAATGGAAGAGTGATTCATGGGGTGTTTCTGAATTCATAGGTGCCACGTTCAGCTCAGGAAGTTCCTGTCAACAAATGGTTAGAGGCTTGGAAAGTACGCAGGGAAGCATCATGTATGCTTGCTCTGTTCTCCAAGCAAGGAAAAAATAGCTGCTTTTGGCCACTGGCTACGAAGCGTATGCGGTGACAAGGACCCTTAGTCTGATCCAGCGCAGCTACTATTATGTTTCAGAGCCTGCTAGTCTTAGTGATAGTAAATCCAGTTACTTGGGTTTGTAACTCCCAAGAAATTTGAGCCGTGCCTCCTTATTTTAATGTGGAAACTGTAGAAATAATGGATTTGGGTTCCTCCTTTCTTTACTGACTGGCCAGGCAAACAAGCATGCTGTGACACACAAGCTTTCCACATTTACCCCTGAATTCTAGCACGCTATAGTCAATCTGAATCGGAAACCAGAGATGGAAGGCATGTTTGTGATTCATTGCTTCCCGATAAAGAAGTAGGGATGGGGGCAGAGTGGGAGGGAAGGGTGGAAAAAGTGATACAATCTTAATGGGTGATATCTAATTGAGCCATGTCTTCATGAGGAGAAGCGTGCTCGGTTTTAAATGTAGTTACTGAGTCCTTTGTCTCCTTTTCATCTTTAGGGAAAAGGGATGGGAAGAAGTGCATGTCTGTCCTTCCCTTCTTTTCTTGAAGCCTGCCATGTCTAAATGTGTGGCAGCAGTGCCTGGAGGCAGTGGGCTTTCCTACCAGACGCTGTGCAGTGAGGGGGGTCAGGCCCCACCACCCAGTGCCTGGGGTGTGCTTATTTTAGGCCTTGCTGGTTTTGGGCTGTTCCCTTTGCTCAGCTGTTGTGATGCTGCTACCTTTCCTGCACAGTGCTGTCATGCCGCCCCAAATAGTTTCTATTTTAACTTTCTCTGGGGCTAGGTCTTGTGACACAAGGATTTGGCATCTCTCCTACGTGCTGGAACGTGGCATCTTCGGAGGCACAGTGGCTGCAGCTGCTATATCAGAGGGTGCCCCTCCTAGTAGCTGGCAGAAGGGGGACACCCCTATCGCTGCTCTGGGGCTGGGATGCCTCAGAAGAGGCAGCATCCCTGCGAAGAAGCAGCACTGCCTAACTGCCTGTCTCTCTCTCTCCCCTCCAGTCTGTTGTAAGGAGTTTGAAGAGCTCAGGACATACTTGCCAGCTCCCTGCTGCTCTCCTGTCATCTCCCTCTCAGGTACGTGGTTACTGGGGGCAATGCTGAGTTGTGCGCCCTGGAAGCACACAAGATGGCTTTGCAGCCTACCCAGGGATGGTGGGGAGGGAGGACGGGGACAGCTGCTGGCATGAGTGGAGATGTTCTTCAAGTTTCAGAGCTCGTGCATCTGCGCATCACGTCTCATTTAACAGCTTGATTGTGCGACTGGAGTTCAGCACTTCCAGCCTTCTGGGGAAACCCAGAGGAACAGCGTTAATGTGCTTCTGACAGTCAATAGCATGTGAGACTGGGCAAACAGAGCCCAATTGTTTCTGGAAGAAATGGAGGAAATTCCTGCAGTCTGTGTTGGGGTGCTCATGAGGTGGCTCGCACTACAGCAGGCACACTGAGAAGGGCTTGCAGGAGGTGGGAGACAGGCACTCCTGACCTGATCTTCATTTCTGCTGTGTGCTCTGTGGGCTGGCAGAACGAGCAGATACCTCTCTGGGGTGTGAGGGAAGCTTTTTATAACTAGGAATGTGCAAGAGGAGAAGTGGCAGCAAAGGACATCTATGCTGCATTAACCCAGGCTTGCCCAGAGGGTTTGTGTGTGAGCAACTGGCTTGGGCCTCTTTCCATTACTCCTCATTCCTGCACAAAAGCATCCTTGAACTTCTCCCCAGGGATTTCAGAGTCACACCACATCAGGAGCAAAGCAGCAGCACAGGCTTGTACGGGGAATGGGCAAAAGTTCTGAGACAGAGGATGAGGAGCGCCTTTCACCTTCTAGCCTAGATTTTGAGCCTAGTGAGGTGACAGACTTGAGTGTAATGGAAACAGTGGCACTACAGGGATGTTTTTAGGGAAGCCGTGTGGCAGGGTAACCAGCATGCATGCTGCAGTGCCATGTGGCTGCGTATGCCTCTGCGTGTTCCTGTAGTTCTGCTCAAGCCCAGCTCAGGTGGTGGGCAGCTTATCGGGCTCCTCCCCACTCACAACATGCCTGACTGCTCAGCCTCGTTTTCTCCAGTCAGTTGTTGTAATCCTGACTCACGGGGAAACTGGAGTCATCTCTGCTGATGGAGGATTTGAAGTGATCAAAGACTGGTTTCAAATAGCTGTAGCTACTTCAGCTTCTGTAGCTTTTGCTGCCTTCCTGAGGGCCTTGGTTAAAAAAAGAATCTCTGCAGGGGTGGTTGGTGCTGCTCAGAAGTGTTGGATTCACTGCTGTCTCTAGGATCTGCTCAGCTGAAGTTTGAGATTGTCTCCTACAAGAAGGCTTGACCAGTGCTGTGTTAGAAATCACTTTTCTCTCTCCTCAGCTTAACTGAAATCTGCAAAAATTCCTTGCTGCAAGAAAACGGGGGTGATGTCATCAGAAGATGATGCTGGCGGGGATGCTCCTGGGGGCAGTTTCTGGGAGGTAAGGAAGGATAATTGGGGTGTGAGGGAGGTAGGAAGGAATGTCTTACCTCCCACCCATGGAATTAAGGGGTTGAGTTTCAGGTTCACAGGTGACATGTTGCTCCTGGGGAGTGGAAGGGAGGAGCTGTGGGGTGGTTCAGTAACATGTCTGTTACTGCAAGGAGGAGGTAACCCTTTCCTCTGCTGATGCTGTGGAATGAGACTTCCTTGTTCAGCTGACACTGATCAGAGCTGTGAGAGGCAAAGAGCATCTTGGTGTCCTCCATTGCTCTGCCTGACAGAGCACCAGAGGCAGGTCTGAACCCAGCTGCAGGTTCCAGGAGGGTCTGCGCTCCCTCCCAGTGCAGTGCTTGACCTCCTGCTGTCTGTTCTGAAGGAATGTGAAGGTGCAGTATAAATGACCATGTATGAAATTTCAGGCTGGAAACTACAGGCGGACAGTGAAGCGTGTGGATGATGGCTACCGGCTCTGCAATGACTTGATCTCCTGCTTCCAGGAGCGAGCCAAGATAGAGAAGAACTATGCCCAGCAGCTAACAGAGTGGTCCCGTAAGTGGAGGACCAATGTGGAGAAAGGTAAAGTTGGCAGGCTGGGCTACGAGCAGGATAATTGCACTGAATTCCTAGGGTGCTCTATCGTACTGAGGTGAGGTTGTTTCCTTGGGGGGGACAGGACCCTCTTTTCCAGAAAGGGGGGTGCGAATTTCTTGGGCATTGTTTTTTTGTACGTGTATTTTTTGTAGGCAGTTCTTCGATTTACTTTTAGAAGTCTTCCTCTTCCTCTGCGTTGTCAGGTGTTTGGTTACAAAAAAATATTTTTAGTGTCGCAAGTCCTTGGCCAGTCCAAACCTTAAATCGAGCTGCAGATCTCCCACTTGAAATGGCCAGCCATGACAGCCAGTCTGGGTGCTGCCTTTTGGGACTGAGTGGAGACCAGTCAGTGCTGACTTACGTGATGGAGCAGAGTTATGGAAGTGACTCCAAAGTGATAGATGCATGTAGGAGGAGGAAAATGCGTGTCTTTTCCTGTGGGCAGGAGGTATAAGAGCCCCTCTGGTGCTTGTTCCTGCAGGTCCGCAGTATGGTACTCTGGAGAAGGCCTGGCATGCTTTCCTGACAGCTGCAGACAGACTTAGTGAAATCCACTTAGATGTCCGGAACCACCTGGCTGGCGAAGATTCGGATAAGATCAAGGCCTGGCAGAAGGAGGCCTACCACAAGCAGATGATTGGGGGCTTCAAGGAGACAAAGGAGGCAGAGGATGGGTTCCGCAAGGCCCAGAAGCCCTGGGTGAAGAAGATGAAAGACGTAAGCAAAGTGTGAATGGGGAAGGAGGGATGAGGGTGATCCAGCTGGCTGCCGGAATGTGGGTGCCACTAGGCAAAGTAGGTAGCAGGGAATACCACAGAGGGAGGGATGTCTAGCTGGTCTCAGTGGTCTTGTAGCTTCCTTCCTGTGTAAGAAGAGTTTAGTAACAGGCTTGGTGTTCCTGCACGGCAGGTTAGCACTACGAGATCATCTGGAGATACCTGTTCCCATGGTTGGCTAAACACCAAATCGGCATTTCTGTTTGTCCTGAGACAATTGCTGCTGCCTGTAACAAAGTGTTAATGTGCTCTCTGAAGGACAGAGGATCTCTGGTCAGAATCATGACCTTGTCTGCATCGCTCCTCCTACAGGTAGAGACCTCTAAGAAAAACTACCACGCAGCCCGGAAGGAGGAGAAAACGGCCCATACAAGGGAGAACCATGCCAAGGCAGACTCCTCAGTCTCACAGGAGCAGCTGCGCAAGTTGCAGGAGCGTGTAGAGAAGTGCACTCAGGAGGCTGAGAAGGTGAGCATTGAATGGACATGCATCACAAGGATGCGACTTCCAAGGAGAAAGCACTGGTTGCATTGTCACTCAGTGAAATTGCTCCTGCTGAAGGCTGTAAGGAGGTGTGAGACTGCATTGTTTTGAAGTTTTAGTGAGTTAGGCTGAGATTTTAGGAACTAAGGCTGAGTGAGGGGTCTATCTTTGGTGCTGAGTAGAATTTCATGTATAAATATACTTGAAAAAAAAAGCAGGGGACTTTTTGCAGGGGGAGGGAGCTGCAGAGCTGAAGACTTGGTTACCAAATGTGGGTGGCTTACTTGCTGACAGGAGTAAGTGTGGAAGGACCTCTGTGGAGGAGGGTGGTAAGGAAGGAAGCATTTCTAAGATACTAGGAGAGCAAAGGATTTGGATAGCAGCTGTGATTTCTTCTATTTTCTGTGCTGTGTGTTCAGCAGTGCAGGGGGAAAGAACTTTAGTCCTGAGCAGGGGGAGTGTCAGTGGTTTGACATCAAGGCAACACATCACTGCTCTCCTCCTGCATTGATACAGTGCAAGGATCAATACGAGAAGATGCTAGAAGAGCTGAACCGCTACAATCCCCGCTACATGGAGGACATGGAGCAAGTGTTTGAGGGCTGTCAAGAAGCAGAGCGCAAGCGATTGTGCTTCTTTAAGGAGATGTTCCTGAATCTGCACCAGCATCTCAACCTCTCCACCAGTGAAAGGTACCAGCCCTGACACAGAGGGGAGATCCTCTACCCTGGGGTGTCCTGGGCACTGAAAAGGGGTGCCAATTCTGGTGTTGGTGAAAGGGAGCTGCATCAGGCAGGTCTTGCTCCTTCCCCTTCTGACTGTCTGACAACTGGCATTTGGTCTCTTCTTCGATTGACTAGTGCAGGCTCCCCACAGAGGATTCTTTCTGCCTCTGAACCCTTCGTCTTCCAGTACCGACCCATGGGTGTGTTTCTGTTCTGTGAAGTGCCTCAGTGTTGTGTGTAATGCCAGTCTGTGGAAGGCAATGGCACCACGTTGCCGTATGTGTAGCAAATAGACCTGTTTTGCCATGAGCAGAGACATTTTAAGAGAGATGATCATGAGCCCATGAGTTGCCCTTAAATAGGGGTTACACAAGGAGGTAGACTTTTCTGGGCTTCTATGCGTTGAGGTGGAGGTAACAAATCTGAGCCACTTCCTTATTTATGTGCAAGAATGTGCCAGGCTCTTTCGATACTCATTTGATGAGCTATGCTGAGAACTGGCAGATGTTAGCTACTCCCACACCAAACAGCTTGCCCTGCTTGCCACACTGCCTCCTCTGCAAAGGTGGCCCTATTCCCCTTGAGCTGAATAGCTGTTGTACCCTTAGTTCTGTGGGATTTGATATGCTGTGTAATTGTGCATGAGGTTATGCTCTTCTCTCCTACTTGGGTCTTGGGGAACCACTGAGGGACTGGTTACTGATGGTTCTGTTTGTTCTTGGTCATAGCTTTCAAGCATTGTATCGAGATCTCTACCAAGTCATCATGGCTGCAGACAACCAGGAAGACCTGAAGTGGTGGCGCAACACTCATGGGCCAGGCATGGCAATGAATTGGCCTCAGTTTGAGGTGACAAAGCATTTCTGGAGTGTTACTATTTCTCACTATCTGCTTTTTTGAAATTGGTGGATTGCTAGTCTTGTGTTGGAAAGACATGTATCAGACATAGCTCTTTCCTTCCCTTTTCAGGAGTGTCTGAGAGCTGGCATTTGGTCATTTTAGGCTAAACCATGCTGATGTCTCTAGTCTTGAAGTGAGGCTCTTTGCTCATCAGACTTGTGATATTAGGATCTTCAGAGACTTTTGTGGGGTTGCAGTCCCTTTAGTTCCTCAAAGGAATGTGTGCAGCCTTGCTGAACTGCAACTACTCAGCCATCCAGTTGCAACAGCAGGGAAGCTGAATTGGTGCTTAGGGACCTGGGATAAGCTCCTATTGTAACTCTTCCCACAGGCCCTCTTGTTGCACCTCGGGATTCAAGAGGAGTGAGCCTGCTCTGTCTGCAAGGCCACTTGGCTGATTGACTGATCAGCCACAACTGAAGCATGACTTGTGTTATTACTCTTCCTTCTGTATTGTCCATTAGAAAAGATGTCCAGAACTCTCATATCTTAATGGCTTGATGGTATTATTACTTCTGCCTGAACAGGAATGGTCCCTGGAAACACAGCGGCCGATCACCAAGAAGGAGAAGAGCGGTAAGATGGCCGATGACGTCACGCTGACCAGCATTTTGCCCGCACGGGATGGTGTTCTTTCACAGACCCCTCTGCAGACAAGGCGAGGGTAAGGACTGAAACCTGGGATACATCCTGTTAGGAAAAGTATAGTCCTGCCCAGGGTAATTAATGAGTTGGATTGACAGGACTGATCTATCTTAACTTGTTGTCTCTTCTGATTCTAGCCCCATGGCCTTGCCCAAGACAAGGTAGAATAAGGGTGTTAGGGGAGCTCTTTTTGGTCTCATACACCATCTCACTAGGGGCTGTCCTTGTAAAGGTCCTTCTAGTGCCGAAATCTGGCCTCGTTCAGACTAGTGCTGTGCAAGATTGTGGCAGGTGTTTCCACAATTTCCCTTTCCTTCAGCCAAGGTGAAGAGTTGGGAACTGGCAGCCTTGTGAGTTAACTGTACTGCTTCCTAAGTGAAGGTATTAGTTTTTTCCCTTGGCATGCTGCTGTGTACTGCCTGACAAGTCTGGGTATAGCTGCTTCCCTTGCCAGGAAGCAAGCAGAATAGGGAGAGGCTGAAGAGACTCATGTCCTGCAGTGCTGTCACTGCCCTGCCTTAAATGATGAACCCTGGCGTAAGTGAACTGGGTGGAAAAGAAGGGGAATATAGGGGTGTCTTGAGGCCATGACTATATTTCAGTCTATTGGATTCAGGGGCCCTATTTGCCAATCTACAGGTCTTCCTATCAAGAGGAGCAGAACAGCTTCTATGACAGCCTGAGGGCACCCACATTTGTGAAGTTAGTATGGAATGTAGCCTCTTCGGGGGTTTCTGGGTTCCAGGTGCCTGTTCTCTGCTGTTCCCTCCCCTCTGCTCTTGCTTCTCACTTAGAAAGTGGCATTCCAGCCACATCTGTTTGGGATGGGAGACCTGTTTTTTTCCCTGTCTGTCCTGTTCTTGGCTGGAATAACTTTGGACACAGCTGGGCTCTCCATTTTAGGACTGACTGACCTTCCCTGAGTGAGATGGTCTGCTAGAGTAGGATGAGGTCACGAGAAGTATGCATGTGCAGAAACACTGTGAGAATGAGTTAAGCTCTTAGCCCTCAGGGTTCTAATGCTGGGATGCTTTCAACCAAATCTAGTATCTCCCGGTGTCTTGCTATCCCGTTCACCCTGACTTGGCTGTTGGGTCTCTTGCACGTTGTTCTATGGCATAGGAGTCTCTGAGGGGTCAGAGTGGTGCGTGATTCAGGAGGAAGTGGGTGAGATGACTGCCAACTACCATCTTGTCTCCTCTCTGCTTCCACATGTACAGTGGGGGAAAGGAAGACATTTCGGAGTGGTCAGATGAGGACACTCCAAAGAAGTGCCTGGATGCCAACGGGCATGAGGAGGACATAAAGGTACCAGGTGTACGGGTACGAGCACTGTATGATTACACAGGACAGGAGGCTGATGAGCTGAGCTTTAAAGCAGGTACAGAAGCACTAACCTCTTACTAACTTCTTGCCGTCTTCACTTGAGCCAAGTGAATGATTGAAACACTCTTTAAGAACTGGATGTCCATTTGAAAACTGACAACTGTTCTTTCCCTGGCCTGACCCACTGCCAACTGCTGATGATACACCAGGCAGTCCAACCTGTTGTAGATCAAAAGACAGTGAGACCACATACAGTCTGCTTGGATCTTGGTTACAGTGTAGGGAAAGCAGCAAACCCAAGTGGTGAAGTGGATCCTGCCTGCTGTCTCTGGCATTTATTTATTAAATCTTTTTCCCTTGTCATTGATATAAATGACTCTTTTCTGAAGTAAAAGAAAGGTGACCACCTATATTGTTCTTTGAAGTAACCAGAAGGTAGATACTCTGGGGAGAAGGCCCACTTGACTGCCATGCACTACTGAAGGCAGAGTTGAGCTGGCAGAAACAGCTATGCAAACTGTGGCTATCTTGAGAATGGATATCCTGGCTCCCAGCAGAGAGGACTGAGTGAGGGAGAATGTCCAAGCAAATAAACCCCTCCCCTTTTTTCTTCCTTCACTTAAACTTATAAATTTAGTTTGAATGTGCCATCTTCTCCAAATCCGAGAGGACATCTGGATCTTGAGTGTCTCTAATCTTGCTCTATGTGGTATCTGCTATAGAAATATGCCCCTCTTTAAAAGGTGCTGTCTTTCAGTAGCAAGGACTTGTGCCTGAGGCCAGTATCTATGCTGTGGTGTAACCATTCTAGTAAACTTCTTAATGCTAACTTATTGCTTTAAAATATGAGTGCTCTGGATCTTGACTCTTTGCTATCTCTTCCTACCCAGCAGATCTAATGGTTAAATAGAGGCATGACTGGTTATATTCAGTCATCCCTTTTTTGAATCTGCTCTGACAAGCAAGAACCAGTAGGGCTCAAGCTTAACAGCAGATGACTTTCTTTCCCAGCATCTGCCAGTGTGGGATGTGCTTACTGATGCAGTAGACCTCCCCCTCTGGCAGATGTATGACTTTCTACTGACAGAAGGGGACCTTTCTGCCCTTTCCTGTAGTAGATACAGGGAGGTTAAAAGCCTTTCCTGGTCATAGTCTGAGAAAGGAGTTGATTCCATGCCTTTCTGGCCCAGCCAGACAGTTCATCATGGAATAGTTGTTCTGGGTCTCTCCAGACAGAGCTTAGCTGCTTTTTACACTTCCTTCCTACCTGCTACAGAGGACGGTTGTCTTCCTTTTTCCTTTTTTTTTTAAGAAAAGGATCCCTGAGCATTCTGAGCCCTTTGGCTTATAAGTACTTTCCTCTGAGGAGAAATTTAGGTAGAAATATTGGGAACAAAACTTTATGATGATACAGAGCAGAAGTGCCTTGCCTTAGGGGATGGTACTGACCACAGATACCGAAGAGGTCAATAACTCTGGATTGGATTAAACTGCAGTATGATACTGAGTGTGATAAGGGGAAAAAGTGTGGGGATTCAGACCAACTGGTCTTTTTTGTTAAAATTCAGAAAAAAACAAATGCTATGCTACCTTTTCCAAGGCTGCTTCCTAACGACTGTTTTTGCTTGTAGGTGAAGAACTAATGAAAATTAGTGAGGAAGATGAGCAGGGCTGGTGCAAGGGCCGACTTCTCACTGGCCAGGTTGGACTCTATCCTGCTAACTATGTTGAGAAGGTTGGATCATGATTGCTACTGCCCTGTTAGTGTCTCACAGCCATGCCAGCATCTCTTGTAGAGGTCACTGGGTCACTGCTGGCTCCAATCCGCCTTTGCAGTATATCCAACACCTTCTGGACTCTGAGGGCATGTATTCCATGTAACTAATGCTTCATTTTAAATGCCTAGACCTGTAGGGATTTTCTAATAAATAAACAAGGATGAGTAAGACTTCTCTGACTGTGAGCACTATAGGAATGTAAAAGTGCAGAAGGGAACAGATCCTCCTGACTTGCACTTGGTGAAGGGAGATGCATGACATGTCCAACTCCTCACAACAAAGACTTCCTGGGCTTCAACACATGTGCACCCATAGTGTGGTGGGGTCTGCCCTGCCCCCAGGCTTCCTGTTTAAGGAACTCTGGATGTGCAGGGCTATAGGGAACTTGTAGTATTGCTTCCTCTTTTTTTGCTTAGCTGAGCTGAGGCAGAAATCTGTTTATCCTCTCAAATCTTTCACAAATCTCCAGTGTCCTTTACCTGCAGGCGTGTTGACTCCTGTGGTAAGGCAGCTGATAAAGTAATATAACTTCAAAAGCCTGGATTTCTCCTCCCACTGCCCTCTGATTTACTGGGATAACACCAGGAATACATGATAACACAACTTAAGGACAGAAGAAAGGCCTCTATCTTGCATGGTGTAGCTGTTCCTGTTACCAAGCTGTGAACAGCACTGTCTGGTAGCATAGTGGGGCTAGCTTTCTTCTGGTCCTGAATCTGTTTCAGGTGTACATATGTCTAGTTAAGTGCCATTCAGCAGGGAAGACCTCTCAAACCTCTGTCCTGCCTTTCTGCCCTTCAAAGCCTCTGAGGCCACTGAAACAAAGTAGGGTCCAGATCTTAGTGCTTTGTGTATTCAGACATGAGCATTTATCAAAGGTATATGACTGATAGACATGGTCCAATACAGTATAAGCCCAAAAGCTTGAGGGAAAGCAGAAAGAAAAGTGAACATTTTAGTCTTTTGAGTTTTATACCATAGAACTAGCTACTTATTGCATCTGTTTGAAGCTGTTGCTGAGACGCATTGTGAGCTTGTAGGAGCTTTCTGCAGTGAACTTGTTCTGGGTTAGCACCGGAGGAACTTGGTTCACTCAGACTCAGGAAAAAAAAGCCTCTGCCACTCACATTGGTGCTAGTTGCTGCAAAGCTGTTTGGGAAAGGGATGATACAAAGAAGGAAGTTTGAAGTCATAGGTGAGCACTTAGGAATAAATGACTGCAGAATGTTAGCAGATAGTGAACCAAAAAGGATTTTTAACAATTGTGGACTCAAGAAGGTGGGGATGGACAGATTCAAACACCATTAACTTAGGGGAAATTGAAAAGTGTCACAAAGCTTGTTTCCTGATTGCCAGCAAGAGCAAAAATTAACTTTTACAGCACCTTGGATGGGCTGAAATATAGCGTCATGGACAAAGATCCATAACTCGAGATGTCATTGTATAAGCATTTGGATTTGCAGTCTCCTCTTTCAGTACTGTGCCCAGGTAAAATATCAGGTGTGTTACACAGTAATAGCATGTGGGCCAGTTGCTGACACCCCCCCTCCCTCACCTGAATATTTTTTTGCTGTCTGCTTTGTTCTAATATACATGAATGTAAAGAAAGCATGCCTGCCAGGCCTGAGATGAGACAAAAAGAGAGAAGGATTAAAAACCTGCTTTGTGTTAAATACAGAAATTTACCTTGTTAGCTTGGCTACTTTCAAGGACTAATACTAGCCTTTCAAGTAGGGTCAAAACAAACATTTAAGAGGGAAGTAGGAAGGACAAGAAGCTTGACTTCTATTCTCCCCCAAAGTTCTGATCAGGTTATAATTAGGGGTGGAGGTAGGTGTGGCCAGAACCTGCTGTGAGGACAGAAAGGGCCAGCGGACAGGACCCCTGGTTACAGTACAAACAACCTGAAATTCCACGGGACAAAGTCTGAACAGACTTGTTTGTCCTAGGAAAACACCGTGACCTGATCATAGGGGGCTGCTTGAAGGTTTCCAGAAATAGTGACATGCCGCAGTTTATGTGAACGTGTCCTCTAAAGAATGTTTGCACATCAGAAATTCCTGCCAAAAGCTGAAGTAATAGACAGGGGAAAATGCAACGAGAATAAAGAATTGCTCAGCTGGAGTGTACCTCATAAATTTTGGTATGGATACCCAAAACCAAATGGAGTAGTAAAAAGAGAGCCTGTGTAATAAAGAACCTCATGGAGGGGTGGGGAACATCTAATGGTCTTAAACTAATGTAATATTTGCCTGGAGACTTACTTCTATGGAAAACTGAGGTTTCTTTTTAACCGCAGAGGCTCTAGTTGAAACTTGTTATCCATACCATGCCAAAGGTTCTGTGTGAACAGAGAGTTAGTTGCACATATGACCTAATAGCTGTGCCTCAACTTCGGGTCAGCAAAGCCTCTGCTTCCCACAGAGCTTCTGTAAAAACATACAGATGTGCCTGTGGCTGATGGACAACACGATGAAAACATTATCTAGTTGTTGTTTTTAATAAAGCCATTCCTTGTGAAAAGCTTGTACAACTGTGGTTGGCAGATAATTAATTTAGTTCTGACATCTTCCTGGGAAAGTATTTCTAAAGCATCATGCAAAGCTTGGCTTTTATGATGATGATGAATTTTTCTAGGAAGAGGAAGTTAAGGATTCTCTATGGCAGATCACACCCATTTCCCCAAAGCAGAAGCTGAGCTTGCTCAACCCATTAATAACATTTCTGCCCTGTAGGCAGAATTTGGGTCTTGGACCCTGTAGAGCCCCCAAGCCAGCTGTGCTCTGTGGTGGCAGCTGAGAGTTGTGGTTAGCATCTAACTCTTGGTGGCATTTCCACAGCCCTGTGTGGAGCCTGGGGCCGTTGGTGCTTCAGTTTACTTTCCATTTCCACTTCCCCATTCCCTGTGTCATTGTGGCTGGTTTGCTTGGCACAAAGCACTGAAGCAGGTGTGCGTAGATGTCAATCATGCACCGGGACCCCCCAGAGCTGTTAAAAACCATTGTGGATGCCCTGGATTCTTCTGGATGCCCTTTGCTCCTGCCCTGCTTGCAGACCTAGTCCACAGCTGCAGCTGTGGGGTGCTCAGCTCTGCTATTTCAGGCATGTTCTCCTTGACTGAAGTTCAGGCTGTGCACAAACTGCACAACTGGGGCTGCTTCAGTCTCATTTCTAGATCTGCTAGGGTTTTGCTCATGGGCAACAGTCTGCAAAATTCCCCTCTGCTTGTGAGGAAGGCTGGTGGTGGAGGTAAAATGGGCCTGAACACCACTCAGACCGTTGGGTAGTTGCTCCTAGGTAACTGCACAGCGGCTGGCTGCAGGGACACTCCGTGCTGGTCATGGGGCTGAACCTGAGACAAGGCCAGGGCCACGAACCCCAGCTTCACCTATGGAAATAAGGTTGGAAAATATCCATTTAAAAAAAAAAAAAATAAAAACTGCAACCAAGCGTTGCACTGCCACCCACTTCCAGGCTACAAGGAGCTGGAAAGCTCAGGGGCTACAAGGGAGTCAATCTGTTTATCAACCTACCTAAGAAGAGCAAACAGATGAATATGAGAGGATGTTTCTGGACAAGATGAATAAATTCTTGCTGAAAGGAAAGTGGGGGTGAGGGTAGGGAATGGGGTAGCTCTAAAAGACCGGCTGTTTTTTTCTAGGGGTATCTTGACTCAATAGCATGGCTGCAGTGAACTTTCCAAACCCAAACTTTAGGCCCAGTCACCTTCTCAGTTGCTTTGAACACATCCGTTTTACTGGCCGTCTCATCCTGCTTTCCCTCGTCTAGTAACCCTCCTTGCACAGGTTCACGGTTTGCTGTCAGTCCCGCAGTTTGATGTAATTACAGCTGCAGCTTGAGATGTCCTTTCTCCAGAAGCAGCGTGGTGGGTCAGCACCTCTCCTCCAGGAGGTGCAGAGGCCCATAATCTCTCCTCTTCAGTCTCAGCGCTTTCACTGGGTCTGGCTATTTATAGATCCTGTGATCCCTTCCTCCCCGTGTTTCCCTTCTATCCTATCAGCTGGAAATCTTCCAGGTCCTGTATTCTTCCCCTTTGACTTCCTGAGTCTATTGTTCCTGCTTTCAGCAGGAGGCTGACACTGGAACGGTCCCTGTCCCCAGCTGTGATCGTGCTAGCCCTTTCTCTCAAATCCTCCTCAGGGCCACACAGGTGCCGCACAGTTCCTGAGGAATGCTGCATCCACAACCCAGTGTGTTTGTTGCACTCAGGGCCCTGCATCCTCCCTACACATTGTGGCCACCTGCGGAGCCAAAACACTGCTACCTACTCACTTCTCCACCCAAATCCCATTTCACAGTGGTGCTTATATTCTGTGGGAATCGTATATTTTCAAAACTGTTTTATAGTAAAGCAGCAGCTTTCTTATTTTTCCTTGCTTACACTGTTTTTTTTAGCATTGCCTGCTTTGGGTCACTGTCTTCTGCTTTAGGCATGCTTCCCACTCTTGTGGGGCCTGCAAGCAACTAGTCCCTGTACTGGAGGGGTTCAGTTCAGAAAACTGGTGAGTGAGGTGATCTGCAGGGAGCATGGAGGTTACATGCCCACTGGAAAAGTCAGAAAGGTCACGTGTAATAGGACAGCCCTTCCAGCTCTGTCCTCAAGCAAATCAGTGCCTGTGCTGTGGACTGCCCCTGAAAGGAGGCAGTGGCCAGGCAACTCAGAAACTCCAGAAGAGGCTCATTGTTCTGGTGTGAAAAAGGAGGCATTTCCCTCACTGTAGTACCACCATCTTCCCCCTTCTCCACCTCCCTTCTTCCTCCACCCCCAGGTCACTTGGTTTTTCAGCTTATGTAATTCCAGCATTAAAGTGCTTCAGTAAAGATGCTCAAAACCACAGAAAGCACTGTTTCTTAACTCCCATGTGGGCTGTCCCAGGCCTGCAGGCTGGCAGCTAAGCTAGTCCTCCCAAGACCAACACAAACTATAATTCTCAAAGACGGTACCTTTTCTTCAAGGAGTTGGACTTCTTGTGACTTCAGGGTCTGTGAATGAAACCAGCTCCTTTGATGGCTGCTGCCTGGGCCTCTTGAGTTGTCTGAGAGGACAGCCAAGGCTTTAGGCCTTGTGCTGCCACCAGTGTTTCTGAAGTTTCAGCTGCTGCAGATGTTGAAGACTGGTGAGCAGCCCAAGGAAGCAAGTAACTGCCTCACACCCTGCAAACTGAGGCAAAGCCAGGCTGGCTGTGAAATAAAGGTCTCTGCTGTGCTCCTGCTGAACAGCTGGGGAGCGCCATTCCCCTGGAGCTGCCAGTCTGGCCAGGCCGATGTCCCCCTGCCTGCGAACGGCCTGGGGAGCCCTCTCCTCCCGCAGAGCACCCAGGTGAGACACAGTGCTGCTGCGTGGCCTTGCTGCTCACCTGGAAGGTCCCAGAGCCTGCAGCGTGCTGCGGACAAAGGTGTGCAGGTAGCGGGGGTCAAAGAAATACGTGAGCTCCAGCACAGAGGTGGCTGGGGCAGCAACATGACTCCACATCAACCATCAATCATGGTGGCAGTGCCTTCGTTGGGGCAGTGGCACTTGGCATCATGGAGATGTTGGCACCTGGGTCCTGATGTTCTGCTTGAGGACACAGTGGCACAGCAGCTCAGTCCCCACATTGCCATTGAAGGCAGAAAAGAAGAAGCAACTGAGAGGCACTGTCTGGTGTCCCTAGGTTCCTGCTGCCACAGGCAGGAAGACTTCTCCAGCCACTGACACATCGTCTGCACTGTAAACCCCAGCTCCAAAGTCAGTCGTTGAGTGCCACACGTTGTAATGGATCTGCCTCTCCAGCAACTTTGCTCCAAAAGCAGCAAACAGTATCATAAATCTGTCCTCCGCACACAGACTGCCTGCCGAGGCACCGAAGGCTGAGCTCAGGGCTGGTGTCGGAGTTGGAGACACCTGCAGTGGAGAACACAGAGGAAGCTGAAAGAGAAAGATTTCATGAAACCGTGACCTAGGAAGAACTTGAGCAATGAGGAAGCAGCTACAAACCCTAAAGGCCACCTGCTCCTATGTGATCTGAGGGGTAACAGACTCACAAAGTACTCTCCTTCCCTGTGGCAGGCTGATTTGTTTTTCTGTCAGAGAGGCTGACGGATTCCCACCCCTCTTGGGTTCAGAGAATATGTTCCTCTCTCGCTCCCTCTGGGAGTCTTTTTTGGCCTTTGCTCTATCCAAGGTTTCACAACTAGGTACTGAGATCTGCTGGTGTGCAGTTTTCTGTTCCCTAAAGAAGTTACATTCCCCATCATCCCAGCTGTGCTTCTTTCCTACAAGAATGTCTGCCAGTCACCCAGATGCAACCTGCTGCCTGCTTTCCCTGGTTCCCAGCCTTTCTGCTTCAGGCTCATCACTGAACACGACCTCATTTACCAGATGAAATGCTGTGTGACACAAGGCACACTCCAGTCCCCGCACTGCTCTGTGGCTCTCCACTGCTCCTTATAAGCTTCCCCCTTTCCTGCAGCTCAGTATGGCACTGGACACAGCAAACCTTGACTGTCCTCTTTATAAACCGCTTCCCAGGGCTGAACATCTGTCTTTTATCAACCTATGACTAATGGCTAAGAAGTTTATCGACTGCCCTGTGGGAGACAGATGCAGCAACTGTGCCCTGGCTTGCTGTGGGGTCTGGTTAAGGGTCATTTTTCTCGAAGCTTCCATCCCTTTCAAGGCCAACAGCAGACCCAACACAATTTTCCCAATGTGCCAGCAAACGTTTTTTTGTAACCTATTCGCCTCCCGCTTCCCATCCCCTCCCCGTCCTCTGGGCTTTCCAGAAGTGCCCCCTCATGGCTGGGGAGCCACTGTGACTGCTAAGAGCCTGCGGCCGTGGAACAGCACAGCCGAGCGCTCCAGCTCTGCCATGCTTTAGGCAGACAGGGTTTATCTGACTGCAATGAGGCAGAAGCTCTGCACCTCTGCTAGGAGGCTGTGCTGCTGCCATTTCCATTTTTTACCTACCTTGTTAGCTAGAACAGGAATGATGTCTGCTGGTGAATCAGTCTTGCTGGTGCCAACTCCTGCTGTATTTTGGGGGACCTCAGGGTGTGCGTTGCTCCTGGGATGGCTTCTGTGTGGGAGAAAACAGTGGGTCATTCCAAGAACAGTTAAGTCTGTGATGAATAAATCATCCCCAAAGGCATCCCCAAAACCTCCCATGTCCCCAGCACCTGTAACACCAGGCGGAGTGTTTCAAACCAGACCTTTGAAAATAAATATTTGCTTACAAGAGTGGAAATGGAGTTACGAAAGAAAAGCATGAAGACACACGTGCATGCGCACGCACAGAGAGTCACTTAACAACTAGGTTATCAGCAGCAATCAGGACTCACGCTCCAGTTACCGTTTCCATCAAGCCCCAGCAGTTTTGCCTGGCAGCCCAGCAACATCAGCTGATGCAACTGAGAGGGACAGTCCTCTCCTCTCCCTGTCAAGCCTTCCTCGCCCTTCCCTTACTTTCGCAGTCATGGGGCAAAGAGGGAGACCAGCTCAGCCACACAGCTGCCAGAGCGGGTGCACGGGGCATCACGTGCAGCAGGACCGGCCTTTCGGCTGCAGCACAACCCCAAACTGGATGAAGCCAGCCATGACTGCTCCTCGGTATCTCCTGAGTTACCCACCCGCCGTCTTCCTTCGTATGTTCCTTCTACCTTTGTTGGATTGTCTCCAAACCACAACATTTGTAAGACTGCAGTAAAATTGTGTAAGTTGTAAACCTTAACAAAATATTCACTCTACACATAATGTATTAGCTCCTTATCTTAAATCTTGCTGGAAGCATTGTACGGAGTCAGTGTGTGACGTGCCTGCCTGCCTTTGTACAATGCTTTTCCTAGGGAGGCAGTAACTAATTGCACTGGCACACTGGCAAACTGGTACCCAGTATCTGTAAACTGGCTGGTTTAAAAAAAAAAACAACAAAAAAAAAACACCTTAAGAATTGCTCCTCTCCCCAGGGAATCACTAGATTCCTGGTACCCCACAACTCGCATTGTGATCCATAGGAAACTGTCTCTCCCGGTTATTTTGGGGTAGTTTACTGAATTTCCTGCTCCCTCCCCTATTCTTCTCATTCAGCAAAAGCACGAGAGGCCAACAGGTCCGAGTGGGAGGGCAGGACACAGCCAGCACCCTCCCTCTCCCACACAGTCCTTGCAGCCCGCAGCCTGCTGGGCAGTGGATGACAGCAAGGCCCCTGCTCCCCTCGGCCACCCTGCTTCCAGACAGATCCCCAGAGGGGCACCTTCTCCTCGCCTTGGCTCAGACCTGCAAGTGCAGGGCGGGTTTTACCCCATCACAGCACTTCGCTCTCGAGCCTCCCCAGCTCTCGTCTGACTATCCTTCTGCTTCGCCATCTATCCTTCCACGGTAGCCTCACACTCAAACAGCAAGACTTCTGTGCTGATAAAAGCATCCCCAGGGGTATGGCAGGCTCCAAGAACAAGCCTGGTCACCCTCCTTTGCTCTCCTGGATGATGCTGGGGACTGTCACTTCCTGGCAGCAGTAGCAGCAAGGAGATCCCCGATTAGGGGGCTACAGCTGGCTCGGGGTCTGGTGTCACAGCAGTCAGGAGGAAAGAGGTGAATGTCAGATGCGATGTAGATGGACATGAAAACTGAGGGCCAAAGAGCAGGCTGCCGGCTTGCAGCTCAGAAATTCAACAGCAAAGCACATGAGATGCAAGAGAAACAGATGCAGGAAGTAGCAAGAACTGTGCAATGACAGCACACGCTCGCAGGGAACAGTCAGCAGCAGGAGGTCTTTCCTGTACTGACAAAGGCAACAAAAAGAAGCTGACTGTTTTTCAGACCAGCAGCATGCTCTTCCTGCTGTTTTTATGTAAAACTGATGGACAGGATCAGCAGTCTTGCCAGCACTTGGAGCAAACAGCATGGGCTGGAAGGCTTGCAAGGGACACAGCTGAGGCAAGGAAGCTCAGGGAACCCTGCTGTAGCAAGTCTTCCTTGGACACAGCACAACGAGCTTAAACCATGCACCCTTCACAGAGCAGAGCAGCCTGCACTGTCTCTCCAGGTGCCTGCCCTGACAGGCAGGGACATCGTGTGACACTGACCTACAGACCTCTGAGGCTGCCTGGGCTCGTACCATTTCTCCCTCATAAGCCCCAACTGGGGTTAACACCACCATGAATAGATTCTGTCCCTCCTGGCCCCTGCACAGCATCTCCACCACACGGCCAAACACAGGCCCTGTCAGAATAAAGCCGGCAGAGGAGGGGAGCAGCAGCACACAACAGATGGGGCAGGAGCAAGCAACTCAGGCTGACACTGCTCAGGCCAGCAGAACACCACCACTCCCAATATATGCTCATCGCTTGAACTGGCTTTCAGCAAATGCTCCTCTCCACAGCAAGATACAGCTTCTACAGCCTCCACCAAGCCACTGTACACTCCATCTCCTGTCCCTCGGTCTGCCTTCAGCTGCCAGGACGCTAACAGCACTAACAGGTCTTAATTGCCCTGAGCAGCCCCACCTGGAGCATTTACCCACAGCCCCTGCCCAGGGGTGGGCAGGTGGGTGGGTGTGGGCATCCATTTAAGCTCAGCCCAGGGGTATTGCCTCCTGCTTGACCCAAGCTGGAGAAATGTTGGAGTCTGGCTGTGCTATCTAGACCCTGCTGAGCTAGAGCCTGTCCTGTAGCTCACTTCACCTTGTCACCGTGGACCTGCCTGGTAATTGCTAGACCTCATCCTGAGCTGTGAATTGTCTTCCTAGCTTGACCACAGGCCTACCTCACTGCCAGGGGCTTACCTGGCAATCTCAACTCTTGGCTGCTACCCTGGGCCTGCCCTGCTTGCTGGGCTCAGGTATTGTGGGGATGTGCCAGGGCTGCTGAAGGTGCAGCCCTACCGGGAGCTCCTCTCAGCTCCCCTTTTGCTAGGGCACAGCCAGCCCTTGCTGCACTCAACGCTGGCTCTCCTGGTATGTGTTCAGACAGCTGCACCATGAATGGGATCGGGGAGCTCAGCTGGTTTAAAAATAGCCGTGACAAAAAGCTATCAGTTACTTTTACCTGAAGTGGTTCCCCAGCGCTGCTTGAGTAACCCAGAAATGGGCATGCAGAAACCACCAAGGTAGCAGCGTAAGAGCGCTGTGAGGCAGGGTGCAGCCAGAAATGTGCCACGCTGGGCTGGGCAGGCCTCACCTCCCACCTCAGGGACTTATCTTGGGGAAGCTCAGATCAGATGTGTCACCAGAAGCTTCTCCTCTTACTGTAGGGGCAACCTGCCTCCTAGATTGGGTCTCGGCTGAGTGTGCAGTGAGGCCTCTGCTGATTCCGAGTGCTAGGCCTAATTCCTCTGCTAGACCCTGTGGTTTTTAGGGTCTTTTGCCCCACAATTCAGTTCTTGATTGTATCTGTATGTCCTGAGATGTTATGGATCCTGCTAAGATCATGTATCATAGGTTCCTATGGCAGTTAATTCTACAGTCCGCTTGTGGAAAAAAGGGAAACAAGTGAAAGGAAAGCCTTTAAATTTAAACTGAAAGTCGACTTACCCAGACGCCAGCACATTTACTTTTTTTTTTTTAAGCAATAATTTGGCGTGACAGAGCAGTGTCCTCCTGGAGGTGACAAAACACCGGTGCCTTCCACCTCAGTGACACCCTGACACCGCCGCACTTCAACCCCCTGTCGCCCCGCGGTGCCTCCTCCCCTGCCGTAGCCCTAAGGGGCTCGGTGCCAGGAGCCCCGAGGCACAACCCCCGTCATGTGTGGCCGCCCCGTGCTGCCGCCGAGCCCCCCGAGGGCGGGCGGGGGGGCGGAGACCGGAGCACCCCCCTCAGAGGCCGGGCCTCTCCCCGCGGCCCGTCGGGGCCCGGCCGGCTCCCGTAGCGCCGCCCGCGGCTGCGGTGGCGTGTGGGAAGGAGAGACGATGGCGGCGGAGCCGGGCCGGGCGGAGATCCAGGCCTTCTTCAGGCGGCTGCGGGCGGCGCCGGCCAACAAGGTAACGGGCGGCGGCGGGCGGCCGCTCCCCGGCGGGGAGGGCACGGGCACGGGGACGGGGAGGGAGCCGCCGGCCCCCCGCCGACCGCTGCCTCCCCCCCGCTCTAGTCCTGCTTCGACTGCGGCGCCAAGAACCCGAGCTGGGCCAGCGTCACCTACGGCGTCTTCCTCTGCATCGACTGCTCCGGCGCGCACCGCGCCCTGGGCGTGCACCTCAGCTTCATCAGGTGCGTGGCGGCCACCGGCACCGGGGCGTCCCCGGGGGGTCTCCAGCCCCGGGGGCGCCGCGCGGACCCCTGCGGGGGCTGAGGGCGCCGGTCCCGGCAGTACAGGCGAGCACAAGTCCTGCTTGTAAGGCAAAAAGGAATTTAGGTTTGGTTTTTCTGTGCTAGCCCGCTGGGGGAATGGTTCTGGGTTCCCACTGTCAGGGCTCGGCAAAGCTCTGTGGGTGACAGAGCCGCCGTCTGTGGGCGCTTGGGTAAGTTGGGTGCCGGTAGGAGAGGCGTCCCGCCGCTTTGCCTCGCTTGGTGGTTTTCTCGCGTGTTGCGTCATGTGTCCTGCCCCGGTCCCAGGGCTGAACGTGACCCTTTCGTGTCGCAGTGAGATCAGACGCGGAAGGAAAGCTGTGGGTCGTGCCGTCCTGCTTCGCGCCCCACCCTCTCAACAAGCCGTGCCAGTGAGGCGCCTTCTAAATGTGAATGCTGCGTTACTTGCGAAGCTGAAACTGACTTTATTGCTCGCTTTAAAAGTTCAAATCGATTCCCAATGGGAGTGAAGAAGTTACCGAGATGTTCTTCCCCCCTTTGCCACCCATACTCTGCTGGGATAGAAGTGGGATATCTGACAGTTCGAGCTCAGAGCATGCTTTTGCGTTTGGCACGCCTGCCTATTATTAATAGGAGTAACTTGTTCTCGCTCAGGTCCACAGAGCTGGATTCTAACTGGAACTGGTTCCAGCTGAGGTGCATGCAAGTCGGCAGCAATGCCAACGCGGTAAGGAGCCTTTGTAGGCGTTTCGCTTGCTTTCTGTTTTGCTAAGCCACATCCTCTGTTCCTTGTCCCTTTCCTTTGTAGCTTTCTGGGTACCAACCTCACTGCCGTGGGGTTCATACTCTGTGCTCAGAATTATATCCTCTGTCTTTGGGAATCTTCCTCTTCCTGTTGTGTTTGCGTCATGTCTAATGCTTGCCTGAGTATGAGCTGGTAGCCAGGAGACTGAATGTTCTTCTCTTTTCAGACTGCTTTCTTCCGTCAGCATGGCTGCACGACAACAGATGCCAATGCTAAGTACAATAGTCGAGCTGCCCAGATGTACAGGGAGAAGATCCGGCAGCTGGCGAGTGCTGCCATGGCCAAGTACGGCACTGATGTAAGTCTAAGCAGCTCTCTGTTGTTAGACGCGTAGAACTGGGTGCTGAGGCTTGTAGGATAGCTTCTTCTTTCCTCTCTTCTATTCAGCTGCTCATAGATGGACTGAGTGGAGCCCCTGGGCATTCCCCTGACAAGAGCGATGCTGATTTCTTCATGGAGCACACACAGGTGAGAAGCTGTCCAACCAGACAGCCTTAACAGCTCTCACATAGCCACCTGGTCACCCAGGAGCCCGGAGAGGTGGTAGGAGCAGTCCTGCTTAGATTGGAGGGATTTTAAGTTGTATACACATTCAGTAGGAACACGGAACAACTAAGATTCAGTCATCAGCCTGGTATATAATCCACAGATCTAAATATTTCCACATGGGGCCTGTAATATCCATGTCCTTTCTCTTTGAAAGTATCTTTATCTTCAAGGGATACATAGAGTCATCAATTACTCCCTGGAAAATGCTTTTTCTACTGCTTTAATGCAGAGTCTGTGGCTATTACTTGAAACTTCTGGTTTAGTCAGCTTTCCAGTGCATAGACCTTGGTAAAGTTAGATTTAGGCAAGTGCTTCTACAATGCAAGGTGGACTATCTCAACTGAATATAGTGATGTGACAATGTGACAACTAGTTATCTGGTAGTAAGGACAACGGAATTCACAGTTATTTTCCAGGGAGACTCATTGTCCTGCTTTCAGCTGAGATAGAGTTAATTTTCTACAAAACACCCCCCCAGTTTCGTTGTTCAGCATGACGCTGTGCCGTGTGGGACATCCCTTTGGCCAGTGTGGGTCAGCTGTCCTGGTTGTGTCCTCTTCCAGCTTCTTGCACCCCCAGCCTCCTCCTAAATCCAACACCATACCAGCTCCTAGGAAGAAAACTCTACCCCAGTCGAAACCAGGACACTCATCAGCTTAGCTTCTGGCTTCTCTCTCTTTTTTTTTTTGGTCCCTGATAATGTGTGGACAGGTTCACATCCCCTTATCTTCAGTGAAGGCATAGTCTGGAGTTTGGAATGTGGGAACGTGTTTTCTTGACCTCAAACGGAATGCAGGTTACTGAACTTGAAGTAAGTTCAGGATGGTTAGATTCATTCATTCTCTGCAAATCATTGGAATGAGCATCTCTTTGCAGTCTTCCAGTACCTGGGATGTAGCAGATGCCAGCCAGAATCTTGCACAGTCTTCCCTGGAGGTGGAAAAAGCACCAAAGTCATCGGAAGGCAGTGAAGTGTCAAGTGAGTTCCCTGCTTTATAATTTTCTCAAGAACCTGACTTAATTCCCAGGAGAGTACAGTTCTGTACCACAGTTGGAAGGGCTAAGCTTTTTCCCTCGGTTCAGGCTTGAAGAAACTCTGTGTGCTGTCTGATGTTAAGTTAAATTAGTGGACGCTTAAAAGAACAGCTCTGTTTGGGCTCAAGGAGTCAGTTCTTTGCATTTCCTGAAATGCATGAAATTCATGTTCAGTTAGGGTTAGTTGCCCTGTTTCTGTACTTCCAGACATAACTCTTCATTTAAACACTTTTCTCTACCCCTTGAATTTGATTGTTCTATATTCACATGTTATTTTCAGACCTGAAAACTGTTTCTAGGGTGAATTACAAAGAAACCAAGAATGTGGGAGCACAGTTGTAATTTGAAACAGCTTTGTGTATTCCCTTGCTGGAGTATTTAGTTTCTTTTAATGCGTTAAGAGCACTGCAGAACGGATAACTTGCTCTGTGGAGACTTAAGGTAGTTGTGCTTGGGAAATTATACCTTTCAAATGGAAATTAGCTTGTTGAGGGGTTTTCTGGGTGATGGGGGGCAGAGGAGGTAGAAGAGAGACAGCAGAACTGTGAGCACACAGAGAGAAAAGGGGGAGAATTTCTCTGAATATTCTCTTCTGGTCTTGTGCTCGCAGATCCCAGCCAAGGCCCATCTATTGACTTGTTGAGCACATCTCCTAAAGCTCCTCTAGGTAAGTAACACTCTTCAGGATCTCCCAGATCAGTCTTGCTGTTAAACATAATGTTCTGTAGTAACCTTAGTGGAACTGGAACTGAACTATTTTCAGAATATTGAAGGTGCTTATCTTCAACTCAGCTCCTGTGGAGCAAATACTGAGGATCTCTGTAAATCCCAAAACCAATCCACAGCTTATTGGAGGTTTCTTGCTCCTTTGGATGATTGAGTCCAAAGCTGTCTCCTTCTCAAAAGCTTGTTTTCATTTCTGGGCTTTGGACAAAATTTGGTATTTGCATATCTGGAACTTGGTTGATCAAGGCCAAATGGCTGTTTTGTGTGTCATTTGGCTTTTTCCCCCAGAAGCTTGGAACAAATACGTATTTAGTTTGCTGAGTAACAGGAGTTTATATCTGATTGTCCCCCACCATTACTGACCTGGCCACACACAACATATAGCTGAGCTTCTTTCCTTACCAAGAGTGTGTTCCTAGTCCACAGGGGGCTTCATCCTGGGTGGAATGCCTGTGTCCTTAAGCGTCTGTTCATTCCCCGTGTTTGTTTCTTCTCAGACGTGTCCATGTATCTATCAACACAAGAGCCTGCTCCTGCCAGAGGTAACTGGCTAACAGCTGGCCTGCTCTGGCTGCTTGTGACAACTCTGCCTGCCCCTTTTGTAATTCTGCCTTCAATAACTTTAGCTTCTTGTGCTTAGAGGGAGAGAATGAGCCAAAGCTTACATGTATCATATTGGGATGTAAACCAGCTATTACTTCTCTGGAAATGGATCTTACTGTTATTTCTATTAAAACATTTCTTGACAGTAATCAAAAAAAAAATCAGGAACAGTATGCTGAAAACAGTCCGATAGTGATGAATGTCCCGAACCCCTTATTTCAAAAAAACTTATGGTAAAACGAGAAAAGATCATTCTTGACAGCCTTCCAGTATCTCAAGTATGGATTGACAAAAGTCATGTGGGTGTAGAAAGCAAGGAGACAGTTCTATGAAGAAAATCCCACAAGGGCAGTAAGACTGGAGCTACATAATATCAAAAGCTGGAAAAGTGTCCTGGGTCCTGGGCAGTCCCTCTTTATGCTTGCTTTGTTCTTACACATTTTCCACAGGCACCTACTGCTTGGCTGGATCTTGGCTGTTTTACAGGTGTGGCGTGCTTTATGCCCTCAGAGTGACAGGTTTCTGGTAGAAGGTGTTGAGGAACCTGTTGCTTCTACAGCTCACTGCACTTTAGGTCCATTTTGTTGGTGGTCTGTACATGTAAACATAGCTTTAGGGTTCCTGCTTTTGTCCCTAAGGCACTGGTGAGACACTGACCTTCATGTGGCTCTGAAACTTCATTTTCTTGGGTTTATGTGTGAAATAAATCTAGTGCCTCTAGCAACCCTGATCTGTACTGGACAGGGTCGCCAACTGCATGACACCTGGAGGAGCTTTTTGAAGGTCTTAATTCAGTTACAAGCTTCTCCAGGGATGGGCATGCTTCTCTAGGACACCAGCCTGCAATTGTGGAGCTTTTCAGTGCATCTTTCTTGGCTGGGTGAAATCACCCAGCCTTCTGATGCGAAGCTGCATGGTGTGCCCTGGATTCTGTAGCAGCTGGACTGTGGTGGATGTTTGTGTGGGTTCCTGATTACTTTTGGCTTCTTAAATTAATTCATTTCTGTTTATTTGCTGTTTCCCTCCTCTTGCAGAACTTAAATCCTCCCTCATTGGAAAGAAGAAGCCGGGAGCTGCCAAGAAAGGGGTATGTCTGAGCTCTTCTTTTCCGGAGAGGAGGCAGAGCACGTCTCATGTTACTGCTGTCCTTTCCCTGGTCCTTTGCTTTCTGCCCTTAACCAAGCTGTCTACTGAGAGATCCATTTGGGGAAGGCAGAGCTTTATCTCATCGCCTCTTTTGAAAACTAGATTGTAAACTAATGGACAAAAACAAATAGGGTTTGGATCATTACTTGTTACAGTCTGGAGTGTATGTAGGTTGTGACTAAACAGGGAGACCGAAAGCCTGAACTGCTGGTTTTCTTGTACTATGAACAACTTAGGGGGAAGAAGTCCTTTTTGTATGTTTTCTTCTTATTTTCTTTTTCAGCTGGGTGCAAAAAAAGGTCTTGGAGCCCAGAAGGTGAGCAGCCAGAGCTTCAGTGAGATTGAGCGGCAAGCCCAGGTGGCAGAGCAGCTGAAGGAGCAGCAGGCAGCGGAGTCCAGGAAACAAGCCGAGGAGTCCATGTAAGTGCCCTGTTTGGGCTGTACGCCTTAAGGCAGAAGTAACGTGTAGTTGATGCTGTTCATCCCAGGACTGCCTAATATGAGTACAGAACATCCAAAACCAGTCCTTACAGCAGGGTACAAGCTATATTGCTATATTTTATTCAAATTATCACCTCTGGAAGATTTCAAGGAGCAGATATGGATTTTTATTTTTTCTTAATCTTTCTGTGGGCCTTTGGCCAGGACTGATAAAAGCAAAGGCTGAACTGGGTGGGTATTCTTGTGCCTCTGTCCCAGGGGGTACAGAGGCAATGCCTACATCAAGAAGATCACGTTTGGCTAGAAAATTGCATCCCAGCGGAGGTGAGGTGGGGAGACAAGCTGCTATGAAGGGATTTCTGGCTGTGCTGTTATGGAACCTGGTGTTTTGAGGGGCTGTTGGGCTTACTCTTCCCCTTGTCCCTCCACAGTGTGGGCTGGGCCAGGGCAGAAGGGTAATGGGCTGGTACCCACTGCAGCTCTTTCCTTTAGAGTCACCTCGATGCGACTGGCTTATCAGGAACTGCAGCTCGATCGGAAGAAGGAAGAGAAGAAACTTCAGAACCTCGAAGGGAAGAAGCGTGAACAAGCTGAGAGGCTAGGCATGGGCTTGGTGTCAAGAAGGTACTTGGCTGGGGATGGCGTGGGGTAGAGGTGCTTTGGAACCAGTCTGCTCTAGAATAGTTTCCCGAAGGCCCTAGCTTGCTGTTGTAGTAACAAAAGGAAGGGATTTAAACTGCTTGCGTGCTGGACTGTTTAAAAATGCTTCACACCCCAGAAGGAATGGACACTGTTCAGGGGTTCTAGCTCTCATTTGAGCTTTTCCAAAGTTGCTTGTGGCCTGTCAGTGCCTAGCTCTAGAGTCCTGCAACTCCACAGATGTCTGCACATAAGCAAACATCACCCTACCTCCCTTAAGAAGGTGACTCAAGACTTTGAGGGATTCAAGCCTGATGTGTGGTAAAGGGGGCTGGCTCCCCACAACTTCCCTCCAGACTTGTGGCACCTGCCCTGTCTGTGAAGGCCAGATTCAGTTTTGAGGGAGACTGTTTGTAGGGGCTGGGTGGCATCATACCTGTCAGCCCTGACCGCCTGTTTGTTGCGCTAGCTCTGTTTCACACTCGGTGATGTCTGAGATGCAAGTCATTGAGCAGGAGACGCCACTGGCCGTGAAATCTTCCCGCTCCCAACTGGACCTGTTTGAAGATGCTGGAAGCTTCACATCTGGACCCCCCAAGTAAGACTAAGCTTCAGTGTAATGTTTAGCTTATTCCTGAATTTAATATCTGACTTAAACGACCTATTTTTGGTATCTAGGTACAAATACAGTCCCTTCTCATTTGAAGATGCCTTTGGCTCACGATGGGAAACAGACTCTTCGTGGGGTGTTGACAAAGAGGAGGAACCGGAGGTGACAGTTTCCAGTATTCGGCCAATTTCAGAGAGGTAAAGCACCTGCTACCGTACTTCCCTTGTATGGGACAAAGGGATGGGACTAGGAGTTGTGGGAAAGATGCTACTGTGTTGTGACAGGATCCGAGCCTTAGGCTACAGAAGATCACTTGCATGGATAATCCTGAGAAAAGGGACCATCGTTGAGAGATCCTTTGGGCACTCTTTTCCTATTGTGTCACAGCCTTTATGGTCATCAAATGTGGTCTGTCCTGGGGTGGGGGGAGGAGAGAACTCTGGTATTAGCTAGCCCTTGGAGTTTGTTGCTCACCTTCAATCAGATGGGATATGAGACACGTCTTTCTCTACTGTGTTGGTGAAGCTTAAGCTGTCTCCTCTCTTGCTTCCTCAGACCCACCAGTAGAAGAGATACAGAGAATAGGACATCAGTTGTGGAATCAAATGAAGCTCGGCAGAAGTTTGCAGGGGCTAAAGCTATTTCTTCAGATATGTTCTTTGGGCGGGAAGCAGATGCTGAGGTAAATGCACTTTTGCAGTGCTCTGACTTCTTCTTCTCCTGTTTGCTCAGGTTGTTCTTTGTTCCATTCCTTTACCTTTTTTCTTTGTTTTCATTTCTTCTGCAGTATGAAGCCAGGTCCCGACTGCAGCAGCTCTCAGGCAGCAGCGCTATCAGTTCTGCAGACCTGTTTGGAGAGGCCGAGAATGTGCACTCAGGTTTGTTAGCGCTCAGTGGGTTGAGGAAGGGCGTGCAGCTTTGGAGGACCTCAACAGGAGGGGGTCAGGGTATTCTCTGGAGCTGGGGAACTCGAGCCTTACTCCTTCTGGTTCTCATAGGTGGTGTGTCAATTGGAAATGTGCTGCCTGCAGCCGATATTGCACAGTTCAAGCAAGGAGTGAAGTCAGTTGCTGGCAAGATGGCTGTCCTAGCCAACGGGGTGATGAACTCCCTCCAGGTGAGGTTGCACCACAGCACTTTCAGATAGGTTCTAGTCATGCTCAGGGACTTTTATCATATCCTGGTGATTTCACTGGGATTATCATTGTCTTCTCAAATTATACGGAAAGTGCCAGGTAGAGATGAGCCCTTTGTAGCTGCGGACTTCATAGCTGAGCAATTCCAGGTGGCCAGTGAATGCTACTTGGACAACATTATTCTCCTGCAGGACAGGTTACTGTGTTATGTCAGATGTGCCTTTTCCCACAAATCTTTAAACTTAAAAAATTGAGCCTGTTTTACCTCCTGTCTTTGCAGGGTGTCCTCTCTTGAGGTAGCCTTTTGCTGACAACTTATGTCTTGATTGCATTAATCCCAAACCCCCATGACCTTGTTGTTTGCTTCTTTGGAGCTTGCACAGTGCTATAGAATGGTGTCTTGGTGTGTTTCCTCCCCAGGATCGTTATGGTTCATATTGATGACCCAGGAACTGCAACTCGCAGGGAAGCCAGCAGGAGGCACTGATGCCACCTTCGCCTGGAGTAAACTCTGCGGGATCGTCTTAGTTTGTCTGGGGTGGGTGGGGAAGGGAGAAGGAAAGCAGAAGGGGGCAGGACATGGCTGTGCCCAGGATGCTTTCCAAATATCTGGATTCCACTCTGCATTAAAATTCGATGTGCCCTCAGACCCACTGCTATCTACTAGCCAGTGGAGATGGGGATAACCTCACTGCTGTGAAAGATGTGGGAATTCCTGTGACTGCCCTCATCAGTGCTCCTATCCTTCTTGGCCCATCCCTTAGCTGACCACGTGACAGAGGAAATGGGAATGCTGTTTTTCTGAACATGATGTTACCTGGTCCCCACGGATGTGGCTGTGGCTTTCTGTTCTGCTCAGTGCTCTTACTGCCTGATCCCAAGCAGGCTGCTGCAGCAGTTGACAGCGTGGGTAAGGCATTTTCAGCTGCAAGGTTCTAGTGTGCATGGTAAGCCATGGTGTCACAATTCCTCTGTATTTGCAGGGTCTGCCTTTTACCATGGGATTATCCTTTTTATTGTCTTGTAAACCGGCATATATTGATGCGGGAGAACAAATCAAGCAAAGATTATTTTTTTTAGCTTCGAATCACATCATGAGCAAAAAAAGGCCCAGGCCATGAAGTACTATAAAGATATTTGCTGGACCCTTGGTTATTGTGTTGCCCTGCCCTATCTTCCATCCAGACTTGGACAGAGGGGAAGGTCCTGAAACCCTGGCTTAAGTGGGACGGGGGTGAGGGAGGCTGTCCCCATGAGGACTGTAACCTTAGTCCTACTCAGGTGGGCTCTTTGCTTCTGAGTGTGGTTTCAACAAGAGCTGTTTTCCCTTTTCTTCATGCACTTGAGGATCGGATAGGCCTTTCTTTTTCTTTCCCCCTGTGCTTATTGTGCAACTATTGCAAAATAACTGGGTGAGCAAAACAATTCAATTCCGTGGGTTCCTGTCAGCGAACGCCCCCTCCAGGGCTGGGCCCCCACCTTGTGCCAGACATGCACGGACCCCCCTGGTCCATTGGGGGCTGCGTGGCGGCAGCCAAAGGGGCTGTGGTACCCCCAGGGCTGTGGCGGGGGTGGAAGTGGCTGAGGGTGAACGCGCTTGCACGGGCGGTGCGGGCACGGTGCCATTTGTGCTGGGGGTGGCAGCGGGCCCCACCCGGGCGGGGTCAGTGTGGTGGGGCCCTACAAGAGGCCACTGGGGCCCGGGAGCTGGGCACAGACCAGAGTTTCTCAGGCTTGGCCCCAGGCCTTGCACTGCATGCTTTATTCCCTGGCTTCGGTCGTCACCCACTGCTGGGTGGGAGAGAACGTGCAGTCAAAGAGCATGCTGATAACTTACAATCAATAAATAATACCTCCCCCTACCTCCACAGCCACGTCAGCAGTAGTTAAGGGATTACTCTTTAAATAGTTCCAGCATGTGCTGAATCCGCTCAGCTTAGGGCAGCGCTAAGCTTTGGGTTAACAGATCTTAGTAGCCCACACGGTGCAGTGTTCTAGGGAAGGGGAGAGCAAGGAGGCTCCCAAAGGCTCATGAGAAATTGGAGTGTCTCAGGAAATAACTAGTCCATGCAAGCTGTGGCTAGTCAGCTGTTCCGGGCTGTGGAGGCCAAGCTGCAGAGTTAGTTACCACTGAGGCTGTAATTCATTTTGTAGCTGCACAGGCCACACCATGGTGCTACAACAATGCCAATATTTACAAAAAGTACCTGGGCCTCACCTGAAAACTGCCTCCTTCTCCCCCAGTGCTTCTGCCCACCAAACCCCAGCAGATATGCTCCATGTTTGCAGGCCATACCACCACCTGTGACCAAACAATCTGAAGACTTTTCATCTCTCTGTTCCACCCCCCCCCCCCCCCCCCCAAAGCCTGCTTTCAGCAAATGAGCTTAACGTGCTGTTGGAGGCAGTGGGAGGCCTCACAGAAGGGAGGAGCCGCAAAGCACCATGCAGTACTTACTGAAATCTAGCTTATTATTTGCTCTGGCTTGTCTTAGACTCATGGAGGAGGAAGCTGTGACAGGTGGCAAGGCAATACCTAAGCCCTTCTATTCTAGGAACTTGAGGAATTTCTCTACCTTTGATCACATGCAGGTGCAGCTTTACTGGGAATAATTATAATGGAGCATGAATGCAAAGCTGCCGCTGGCGATTTAACCACTCTATTGTCTAGGCCAAGTCTGAACACAGCTACACAACAAAACACTGGCACCCAGCCTGCGCTAGCGCTGCCACTGCTCCAGCACCTGCTGAACTGGGAGAGCCCTGGTTGAGAGAACACCGGGGCTATTTCCAAGTACGGGCAGCTCTAGCAGCTGCTGGTTTGTCTTCTTACTTGTCAGCAGGTGGCAGCAGAACTCTGCAGCTGGAAATAGCTACTCCTGCACAAATTTGGAGCTAGGAAAAAAAGCAGCGCTCTTGCTGGGAAAGGACAGGTGGACTTGGCAACAGGGACCGGCACAGCCACGCACATACTGGTGATGTGGACATAACCCAGGGCCAGAGCAGATGCTCTGGGAGGAGGTGCTGTACCTCCAGTGAGTTCTGGACAAACCAAAGATGGGACCAGTGCCCACCCTCACAACCTTCAGTTTTCAGAGGAGTCTGTCTCTTCGTTGGAGCCTTCACTCTCAGCATCCATTTTTCGGCGATGGTGTAGAGGTTTCCAGGGAGAGTTAATCCTGGGTGAGTGACGGACAGGCAAATTAGCAGTGTCCCCGCTGGAGCTGGTAGGAGCAGAGATGGCAAGCCCTGAAACCTGAGCTATCCTGGAAGAGAAAAGACAAATGCTGAGTAGCCTAGCTTGTCATCTCCAGCCTTAACCATAGCATTTTTGGAGTAAACTTGCAAAGAGGACTTGTTCCCAACTAGAAAGATGTTCATGGCAAAGATGGGGAATACCTTTCACTAGTATCTGCTAGACTTGCTGTGTAAATCTTTTTTTTCCTGTTAAAAGAGATTATCTGGGCTGAGCCTGTGTCTTCTAACACTCCTGGTTTTCCTCATCCACAAATTTTTTTCCTAATCAAGGTGCATTTCCCCCCCCCAGTTTCTGAAGCCTTTTCTAAGGATTTTGTTAGCGCCACCAAGGCACCCCAAGAAACCCTCTCTGCCCAGGCTGCTCTGTTAGCTCCTCTGTTGTCTTACAGTTTAGTAAAAGACCAGGGATGGTACTTTAGTGAAGCTTTCCTTAACAAGCTACTTTCCATCTGCTGCTTTACCTCCTAGTTTGGGCAACTCCACTTACAATTTCTCAAGTTCCTGATCCATGGCAGGGTCCAGAAACAAATCTCCTTTATCTGGCAAAGCCCCTGGGACAAAGAAGAAAAAAAAAAATAGAGTAGATTTAGGCTATTCAGGGGTCACCTTTTTAAAGAAAATCACTCAAGTCGTAGCAGCATCCAAAATTTGTCCCGCAAGACAAAGAAGACCCTTCCTTATACCCATTAGAGAAATGGACACTGAATATTGAGGATCATAGACAAGGAATGATGTTGCATATGCTGTGTCCGTCACACAGGCTTTAGCTGGGCCTCAGCCTAGGTGGGAGGCACTCTCAGTAGTCTCACCTCTCAGAGAACTTGAAGAGCCCAAGGATTTGGCAGGTTCTGTTCCCTCTACAGAACTACTGGGTGCTGACTGTCACAGGGTGATGTCCCTGTGAATTGCCCTGTATAGCTACCAGTCCCAGATCCTATCAGAACAACAGAGCCTTCAGGAAGATGGGGCTCTTAGGAAATCCCTCCTGTAACAAGCTCCACCTTGCACAGGGGCCACGGGAGGGTCTGATCGGTCAGCACAGAGATGACAGGAATTGCTGGGACGATGCCACTGCACACCAGGAAAGATGCATTTGGTAATCTGTACCAACAGTGCAGCGAGAAACGCTCTTGGTTTTCAGGAGACCTGGGTGCCACACTCAGTATCTTTGGGAAGGAGCTCTTGTACTGCCCTGGGGGGACACAAAGCGGATTTCTGGCCTTGGCACCTTCGTCCTGAAGGAGGGGCTGCAGAGCCACCTCTTGCACACAGGCAAATGGCAGTCATAAAAAATGTAGCAATGAGCATCTAACAAATTAGAAGCAGTTCAGACCAGACCCGACTCCCCTACTTCCAGTTCTGGTCTTCCCCTCTTGCACATGACCAGGAAAACCTGGCACTGCAACACAGAGTGGGGGGAGGTCCATTGATTGCTTTCACACGGTAAATTAAAAGAATAAGCAGCTAAAGCTTAACTTGTTTCTGCGTTTGCAGAATGTAGTGAGGTCTCTGGGACACAAGAACTACTTGGGAGAGTCAGTAGATGATACTTAAAGGTTTCACAAATCTATGTTAACACTGGAGTTAGGCTGCAGGTTCCCATTTTGCCTGACAAATTCATCAGTGCTACCCCAGCCAGAATGAACTGCCGTAATCCCTACCCCTGCTGTAGGGGGGCCACTGGCTTTGTGAGACAGGAGAGCAGGCAGGCATCCTGACTGAAAGCTCCTTTGCCTGAAACTGCCCTTGCTGAAGGGCTTTGGGGAGCTTGTGATCCCCTACAGACCAAAGACTATTGAAATCACCCTTCAGGAGAGATTAAAAGACACCAGGAAAAGAATCCTCCTTTCCTTGCCAAGACGCTAGCACCTGTCAGACTTGTGGCTGCTGCCCCTCCTCTGTGAGAGGCCTCAGCGGCAGGCTGGCAGAGGGCCAGGGGCCAGGCCCACATTAACGGAAAGGAAAACCCACACACTTTGTAGATGGCACAATGGAAGCTGTGGGCAGGATCTTCTTTTGCCCATCTGTTTTCTTTGCACTCGATTGGAAGTGGACTTTGTAGGGCAAAGGAAAAAAGAATTTGTTTGGTGCAATCCAGGCATCACCTGCCCCAGTGAGTACACGGCTTCCTAAACCTGTTTGCAGAGGGGATTGCAGGGCTGTATTCATGCACCTTTGATATATAATCTCCATGTTGCTGGGTAAGCAGCCCTTCCCCAGAGGGGCATTAGCAGCTTAGATTGTTTGCTGGAAGAAGAGGCTCAGCCAGGGAGGGGACACTTCTACTACGACACACCTGTGCAAAAGAACAAGCCCTCAGGCAAGGTACACCATCCTTTCACTAAGGCTTGTCTTTGAAATATGGGGATTGGCAGATACTCAGGCCTGGGAGTAGAGGGAGAGGATACCCAAAGAGAAAGCTTATCCTTACTGACCTGATGATTTGCTGAGTAGAGTGAAGGTGTGTGAGCCTCCACACTTTTAAACATTTCTCCTTGTCAAATGCAAAAAGCCATTGCTGTTCCCCTTTGCAGGAGGAAGAGGAGCACAACCAAGTCACATCGGGACAACACAGCATTATGTGTCTGAATTATGTACAGAGTACACAGTCTTTTGTCAATGCAATACATTGCTTCCCTGCTCTATAGCTATATTCATCATCACAACATGGAAACGAGCAGTGATTACTGCTTGGTAATCCCTCTGTTTTCCACAGCAGTCTGGTACAGAATTTTATACCAGAATTTTGTGTTTTACAACACCAGATTTTCAGTAGGCCATAGGTAAATACAGTATCAAGATCACACTGATCTAGGGGAAGATGTGGCATGCGCTGGAAAGACTGGGCTCAGTTTGAGTCTTTGAGCCAAGGAGGCAGCAGAGGTTTTCCCATGAGGTGTGCCTTCTTTTCTTGTGAACAATGAGAGCAGTCATTTAAAATCTGTGGGAGAATGAAGGGCTAAATCATAGACTCAGACTTCAGTACTGTCTGTAGCGGTCAGCCACCTTAATGCCTCCTGACCACCTCTATCCAACCTTTAAAACCAAATATGTTAAAAGGACAGTTCTGCTAAAATGATCAGCTATTAAAGATGTAAAACATTGCTGTCCTAGGGCAGCATTTCATATCTCATTTTATTGTTGAAGAAGCTTCACAGCTTCAAGCAGACAGGTAAGGTGCAGTGCTATGTTTCTAAAGTTTAATCCATAAAAAAAAAAAGACGCAAAACTCCCCTACTTTCTTCCTGATGAAGTAAAATCTGGGGCATAACTACAGTGGAAATTCCACAGAAATGCAGAATGACTGAAAATCTAGAGCTGCACCAGTCACAGAAATCTTACCTAGGGCTCTATTGATCCCTTGGTCCTTTGCAAGTGCCAAAAGGAATCCATAGAAGGTCAGTCTCTGTGCAGTACTCAGCATTTCCTTCACAAGAGCACAAGGTGGACAGCTAGGAAAAGAGAGACGAAGAGGTCGTCTTGTCTATTAAATATCATCTTTTTTTTTCCCAAGATCCAGCTCAAATTGGAAGAATTAGCCCATTTACCTGTTCAAATATTGTCAAGTTGCCCCCACTGTTTAAAACTAATAGCGAACAGCTTGTTTACTTGGCATTGCATCTGCTCCCAATTTGCTAAGCAAAAATGTTTGAGCTGGAGTACATCCCTAGGAGCAGTCTTACCTGCCTCCTTTCCAAGGACAGGGAGAAAAACCCAGATCTGCTGAGAAACATATACACACGTCCACTCCTGACATATCATATTCTTTCATGAGAAAAAAAAAAAAAAGGAAATCCTTTCTTTTAGCAGTCAATAAACTTCCATTTCTGTGAGGGCACTGTTATTATCACCCTTTTACCAGCAACAGACATTCAAGGGGCAGGAAAATCTCTCCAATAACAGACTAAGTATGTCCTAAAACATATTTGAGTGGGGACTACAATTCCTATGTCCCCTTCATCTACACTCACCTTAGATCCTGGCCCTGACCTTTAGGCAATACCATCATTATGATTCTTGCTCTTGCTTAATACTCCTTAAAGAGTTTCATGCAAAATGGAACTGCTGCATTTAGAGGAAATGAAAGTGCTGAACAGATCAGGGCTTAGTAGCACTCCTAGGAGATGTGGGTGTGGGCTGATGATCCCTCAGGCAAAGGTGGTTACCAAAGCCTGGCTGAGCATTGAGCTACTTGAGGAAAGGCTGTGAATGTCTCCCCTCACAGTGCTGTGCTCAGCCTGACCTACCAGATAGGCTCACAACATCCTCCCCAGCTGAAGCTCTGGGGGCATACAGGGAATGTAGAGCTTTTGTTACTTAAACATCAAAATGGCCTGGAATCTCTGCTTAGATGCCTATGGTACCGGACAGTATTTCAGAACTAATTTTGTGGATCACAAATTTCGATTTACATAAAGCAGGAGTCAGGTGGGGCCTGTGTCATGAGTCTTTTTGTGGATCTAGACCATGACTATCTGCTCACTACCTGCAACTATGAAGAATGTGTCTATCAAAGCTATACAGTAAGGCCTAGTATTTCTCTATCCCCTGATGAACTAAGGCTAGTCTTGTGCCTGGGATCTCTAACTGGAGACCAGCTCCATCCCATATTCCAGTACAGACTAGCAGCGTGATCTTGTCCAGGTGCTAAAGCTTCATCCACCCCAGTGTGGCCTGCCTGTACTTCAACACTCAGGAACACACTTGCATTCATTGATCTCCTCTAGTTAATCCATGATGGTAGATGAACCTCTCCTTGATGAAAGTATCAATGTAAAAGTGAGAAGGAAAGCAGAGTCCCAAATCAACCAATTAGCCCAATAATCTGCTCAAATCCCCCGTGTCTATTAGGCCCAGGAATTTGTTTTTTTCTTTTGGTTAAAGCAGTTCTGCCATGATCTCTCCCTTATTACTTCTCCAATGAGATCTATGTGGAAGTTACAGCTTGTTCAAAGTCCTGTATTTCTTCACAGATCCAACATTACAAAGGGTCTCCAGAGACAGAGACTTCACATCTGTGTTCATACCTGTATTTTGATCTGTCACACAAGGACTCTAGGCACTGGTAGAAGAGAGAAGCCTCTACCCCATCGAGTGGGTTGCAGTCATTTGGGGGTTGTCGCTGCCGATGCTGCCCAGAGGATGATGTTGGCACGATCACAGTATTTGGATTCTTACCAGCCAATAGATCTTGATAAATGGCAGCCACACTTTCCAGGAACTCTGAAAAAACAGAAAGCGATTTATAACTCAGGGCTACAGCCAGCTAAGCATCCTCCTGACCTACCAGACCCAGGATTAAATTGTCATTCCCTGCTCTGTGCTGCACATGACACCAACAGGAAATGAATGTAAGCACAATACTAAGGCATCCTGCATATTCAGGTCAGATATTATGCAGGCACAAGCAGCCATTTCCATGTAAGTTGCTGGCTTCTCCCTGTCAGGATGGTTACGAGAGGCCAGCCACTCTGTTCAGACTCTTCTAAAGGGAACAGAGGCTAGCACGTGAATAAAGCAGTGGAGTGTGAAAGCTAATGTCAAACACACAGCTAGTTTGCAAAGTCTCAAAAGTTTTCCTTCTTCATCTGTTACCACCAACTGAGAACTCATCCAAGTTGGGAACAAAATATATGGTACTGCAACAGAAGCAAAGGGAGCAAGTTAGTCAGGGCTCCAGGCTGTATCCCAGCTTGTCTCTGTGCGGCTCCAAAGTAAATATTACATGGGATCTAGAGGAAGGGCCAGGGCAGGTCAGGGCTAGAGTTGGCAGAAAGCCTCTCCCCAGGCTCCTCATACTACCCACTGTTTACTGCAAGAGCCTAATTTTAAACAAGTTTGTTTATGGATGTGGTCAGCAGTTTACAAATCTAGATTCCATTTGGAGTGGTTTGCATGTGTGTGGGTTGGTGGGAGAGCGTATGACAGGCTGCGTGTGTGCGTTGTGCCTGGGTGAGCGCGACAGGGCCGGGATGTCTGAGTGTGTGTACACAAGGGCGTGTTTGTGAGGACTCCAGTGGCATTTATGTCCCCAGTGAATGGAAGTGTGATGATGTGCGTGAGGCGGATGGAAAGGAAAGGCGGGATGTCAGCGGGCCCTCGGGCTGTGCTGAGGTTTTTCAGCTCAGTGGAAATATTTGTTGTATCAGAGAAAAACTTTCCAAGCACATTTTCTGTCCACAGCTAAAGGCACTGCAAGCCTGGTTCTGCCCAACCCAAAATCACCATTTTAACTGTTTTTCTTTGATGACTTGTCATGGGTAATGTTGTGATATGCACAGGGGAGTTACGGGGGAAGTATATACAGAGAAGTACTAAGAAATAGAGATGTTTGTATTAGGAATAGCAGCTGACTCATAACTGCTGGAAAGATGGGAACTGACAGGTTGGATCAGATCAGCAGGCCACCCAAGGCTACACTCTGACCACAAACTGTGCTCCACCACAGCTTCTAGCCAGCGTCTCCCAGTATCCCTGACCTGCCCCTTTTGCCTGATCAAGGCCAACCAAGAGCTGTGCCCATCAGCAGGAACTGTTAGTGCGAGTGGACAGAATCCCATGAGCTTTTGTTGCCTTCAGAAAGTGCTCTGTGCTGCAAGACGAGTGAGTGACTGCCTCAGCAGTGCCCCATGCTTGGGAGCATATCTAACCTTGATAAGGGAAACGTTTCCCTCTTTTTCCCCACTTAAGCAGTTTCCTGAATGAGTTCCTTTCCTCAACAACATTTTAGGGGGCTAAGACAAACAGGCCAACATATTTTAAAACATCTCCCTGTAGAGAAAAAGCACATGAATGTTCATCCAAGTTTCTCCTCCTTGCCACCTGAACTTTAGTTTAAAAATACCTCAGGATTTTTACAGATGTGTATGTGTGGGTGAGCGTACGTAAAAATATGTATACACAAACTATTAGTATTTGATTTGTACTTTTCCTGTCAATAATCTTAAAAGAAGTACCCCACCTACTTAAAACTCAAACTGAGGGAGGGCGGTAGAATATGATAAATGACCAATAATATGAAAAACATAGATAGGGATTAACTGTTCATTTTCCCTTCCAACTAGTGGCTCTCAATCAAATGAGAGGTGGTTTTTCATGGAACAGGTGGCAGACCCATGCAACTCCTTGCCAAGGAGAGTTGTGGAGGTTAAATGTTGATGTGATTTCAAGGGGAGACTGGAAAAGTCCTCAGGAGAGGAACCCCCTGGGTGTTTCTAAAGCTGTAGAAACTACACGCATTTCAGAAACATTTTGAGCTGAAAACAGCTTGCAGTTGGATGAGTATTAGGGGTAAGAATTATACGAATTTGCCAAGTTCCTTTTTTTTTTTTTTTTTTTTTTTGAGGCACCAGCTCCTGATCTCTGTTGGGGCCAGAACATTGGGTTAGGCTTGCTCTGGGCCATTCTGATCCTGCCTCCAGCAGGGACCAGTACTACAGAAAGAGAAATGCTGTATTACAGAATTACAGAAAAAAATATTAGTAAAAGTTAACTGTTAGGTGCTAACATACACTAGATAAAGCTGGAAATTTATGTCTCAGGGCTAAGACAAATACATGCATAAGCCATAGCTATTACAGGTATCTTGTTATTCATAAAAATTTGGAACCTCCTTATGAGACCTCCTAATCTATTGGCATCAGTGATAGCTTTTATCAATGGGTTTCATTAGCTATATATTCTCTGTGAAAAAACATGCGTGTCCTTACAAGTCTGAAAAACTGCAGGGATAGAAAAGCTGTAAGGTTGTAATGATACGCCAGAGGGTGAAATCAGCAGCTTCCCAGTATTTACCTGAGTAGTAGAATTGGATCTGGAAAGCAAAGAGGAAATCAGAAAAAGACATCAGGCAATCCATAGCATCATCCATCAGCACAATCCTAGGAATAAGATGAGAAAAACAGTTTGGCATCTCCAAAAGGACTAAAGTCTTCAAGCAGGAGCCCCAGATCCAGAGAAAGTGCAGCTAGGCAGCTATGTGCAACTGAGAACTGCTAGTAGCTTGCCCCAGTGTAAGAGGTTAGGAGAGAGCAATGGGAACATCCACCAGTGCGTGGATGTGGACACCCTAATATCAAACGAAAGGAGCCTGAGAACCTGAGGTGAGAAGATCCTGAATATCAGTGCTATCACACACTAGCTTCAGTGTGACCAGAGCAAGACGAACGTTAAGCATTCAAGCCTGGGGGACGTGATGGAATGAACGTTGGCAGTAAAACTAGTAGGCTGGTTCACATGGCTGTATAAAGAGTAACTGTGCTACAGGCCAGGCCGTTACATGATTATAAAACTGGTGTAAGCAGAACGAGACTTGTGCTATTCTTCTGTACACCAGATTTTATTGAACGAGGCTATTTTCAGATTCATAAGTATAACAATAGCTATTAAATTCCAACCTATGGTCAAACTCCACCTGACTACAGAGGAAATAACACGATGTCTCTTCTGCATCAACAATCAGCTTTAAAATTACCCACCATAAACATCCTATCCTCCCTTTCTCATGAATCAGTCCCTTTTCATATATTATCAGGTCAAATTTCATAGAGACTGAAGACTTCCTGGACAAGGGACAATGTCTTCTTTCTTTCTGCTAAGCCCCAGGTGCATCTAGGGAGTTACATGTATCCTTATTTTGAATCATACTTTACGAATACATAATATAACAGCAATAGGCCACAGAGATGAAGTACAAGTGATAGCAAAGTCCACCTCCTCCTTTTGGAAAAAATGCTAGATTTCAGAACTAAGTTAGGGCAAAAAAAATATATATATAAAAATGAAAACAATGCTCTGGTCACTGCCAGGGATTAGGAAACTTGGGCTGATGAGCGATAACTGAGACTGGAAAGCAGAAGGAAACACATCACTTTGACAGGAAAAAAACAGTATTCAGAGGATGTTAAAGAAAGGTGGTTGGCACTTCCTTTCAGCTGTGTATTTTCTGGACCACCATGCAGCTTTAAGCAGAAGTAGGTCTACTGACCCTGTATGGTCAGTATCTGGGATATCACACAAGAAGGATTACCAGTTCACTATAGCCAAAGTGTGGGTCATCTCGTAGGACACTTTTGAACGCATGGTCAAATGCAATCCTCACACCAACTCCTGCAGCATCAATGGTCTAAACACATTGCTGGGGAAACACTGTTATGTCTCATGTAAAATACTCCGGGGAGCTGTGTGGGAGGCTGACCTAGAAGAGTTAGAGGATCTTGCAAGAGGCTTACTTCCCCGCCACTCAGACCAGTTCTGTTCACTGTGGCAAAATCAAACATGCAGAGCAGCTTGAATTAATTATCTCAAAGAAGAAAGGCTGGGGCTAAGAGGGTCCCCAGGAGAAAAGCCAGTATTTAAAACAAAACCCTTTGAAGATGTCAAAGTGCTTCTGATTTATTTATTATGTTCCAGAAGCCTCCTCCTCCTCCTGTCTAAAGAAGCAGTAGCTTCAGTGCTTAATTCTCACTAATAAGCATGTTACTAAGATTGTCAGTGGCCACATCAAGGAAATAGCTTTGAAGCTGGCAGGCAGAGCATCTTCATCTCTCAGGCAATATTGCTCAGCTACTGGCATTTCCAACCACTCTTTAAGCACTGGAAATGCTATGGGCCACATCACTGAGAAGCTGCAATCCCTCCTTTGAAATAATGGTCTGTCTCCCAGATACCCTCAAAGAACGAGCTCCAAAGCTTTTACCAGTGCATTTCTTCATCCTGGAGAAACAGGAGAACAATAGTGGAGAGATTTTTTACATATTCATTTTGTATAGAGAGAGTATTACATCACTCTCACAACAACCAACTAATTTCACTTGTTTTAAATCTAAAGCTACGGTCAACGGGTGTGCCCTGCAGCAGGAAGTCCCGCTCTGCTACTTACAGAAGAGCATCGGGAAGTGGGCAGAGGTCTGAGAATTTAACATTTCTTGCTGTTAGAGACAGCAAGGAGCCTCTAAGGAGGGCTGTACGGCACATATGTAACGGAGGAGCGTCTAAATAGAAGCAGGTGCACTCTGGTGCTGGGTTACTGACTCCACTTGGCCCAGGAGCCTGCACTCCGGAAATGTTGAGAAGTCTTTAAATCCAATACAATCATTTATGAGGAGATTGACTGCAGCTGGCTATTCCCCCACATAGCCAGCTGACTGTGCAGCCAGGGAAGCTGAGAGAGCATCACATGCAACATATCTGTACATCTTCCCTGAAGTATCTGGCAATGAGAGAATCCCAGCCATTGATGGTCTGTAACCTAGCCAGCAGGAGCTAAACTGAGGATGAAATCTGAAAAGTCTGAACTGGAACTCAAAAGAGTTCATCAGGTAGCTGATATTTCAAGGGTTTCTTTATTAACTCTTGTCCAAATTAGATTTTAAGCCCTTAGGGGCACACACTTATTTACGAGGTTAGTAGTCAGCACTTAATGAATAATGAAAATTAAGGAGAAACTCTGGAAAGGACAGAAGAAAGATGCCTCCACTTCAGGGACTCTGGTAAGGGTGTAGTGGTCTTTCAGGCTTCAAGCGGGTTTGGCTGACAGGAAAGCCTTGCTATTGTGCCAGTGGGGGAACTTTATCATCTGCTGACTGTGGTGAAAATCTCAGAAACCCAGACTAGACAGGATGTCCCCAGGACAAACTCTAGACCAGGCAAGTTGAAAGGACTTTTACTGTTCCCTGCTACCATTAAGGGCTAACTGACACTATGTGTCTTAAGGCCAGGCTGGCTCAAATGGGTCTTCAGGGACTTGGTTAGTTTACTGATACACAGAGGCAAAAATAAATGGAACATGAAAAAAGGGCAAGATCTGCACTCTCAGGCAATCTTTTACCAACAGAAGTACACGTCCATTAGCAGTAACCTGTGCAGCGTGAGCTCCCATATTGCGCAAAACAGCATGGGACCTGTGAGCTACTTGGTTCCCACTGCTGTAACGCAGGCAGTGAGCTCCGTGGGTTTCTGTTACAAGAGAGAAGTCAGTGCTCAGGTACAGGTCCTGAGATCCCAGTGCCAAACCTGAAAATCCCTTCCTTTTCTGCTCTTTTGCAACTTCAAGATTCAGAAAGCCAGAAGGTGCCTCTGAAGATCAAAGGCATCTCTGTAGATTAAGATCTTTAATCTGCTAATGCCTATGGCCCTTTGAAGGAAAAAAAAAAGTCCAAGAAATCTCACTTATAGCTTGACTTTTTGGGGCGTTATGACCCCTGCATTTGTGTGGCACCAGGTAGAGACAAATGGAGGTCTTTGGTGTAATGCTAATAAAACCTATATTGTCGTAGCCTCTGTTCTTCTGACATTTCCAGGTCCTGTTCCCTTCCAGTGTTTGTTATCAGCGCGTAGCAACAGCTCGAGGACAAGTGGAGCGCACCGTGCTGTGAGATCGTCTCAGCCAGGCAGCGCTGGGACCGCAACTGCGGCTGCTCCAACAATTACACGGGTCCTGGCTGTAGCAGCGAATGCTGGGGCTACTCCTGCCACCACTTTGCTTAATTCCTTCCCCAAGGCAAATCAGCACCAAAATTGCTGGGGGTGTGCGGACAGAAGGAGGAGCGATGTCAGTAGGTCTGCGTGTGCCATTCCTGCTCCGCGAGGACGTAAGCAACCAGTGCTGGAAGGCAGCCTGCAGGGCTCACCTTCCTGACTGGAGAAACCAAGGAGGACAATAGGAAGTGGGAACCAGAATAAGCAGTAGCATGGGGCAAGAAAAAGGAAAAAGAGTGAGAGAGAGCAGCAGTTAGAAGCAATGAGAAAGATGTTTCAGAAACATGACGAGTTTTATTAAAATCGCTCAACCAAATTATCTTGTAACAGAAGAACAGTGATGTTTAAGTAAAACTCTGGCCAGCCAACAGCAAGAGTGAGGTCATCCCCACCTGAGCCTGGGTGCCTCAGACAGAGATCTCATTTCTCTCTAACACCTGCTCCCAAAGCTGGCTTGTCTGTCTCTAAGGCACACGCACAACAGCGCAGCAGGCCCCTGAATGGGGCCTCTAGTTTACAACAGCCTTGTGGATTAAATTCCTTGACACAAACATCATAACATGTGTAGATATGCTGAAGACTCCTTTCATGCACCATCAAAAATTCCTGCTCAGCTCAGCTGGAGCTCTCTGAAATGCACACCCGCACGTCGGACTGGTGCTGTAGTACCTCCATGAAAGGAAGCAGCAGCTAGATTCCTGCTACAGGGTCGGCATTCTTTCTTAGTCCGGCATTGGAGGCCAAGCAACTGTACTCCGCAGAGCCCAGAAGGCCCGCTGATGAGCTAGGGGGAATGGTAGCGCTCCTCTTTTAGTATTAATTGAAGCAACACAGCTTTAACTGCGGTTCAGTTCGGAAAGCAGAACAGAGAAGCCTGGGAAGAATTCAGAGAATCAGCCAAGTGGAAGTACTAGCAGATGGATAACACTTTCTCATTCTCCTTTCTTAATATACTTTTCAAGGGACTCTGATGCTGAAGAAAGATAACAGAATGAAAGATAGAAAATGAGGACCTCTTCGTTATGCAGGCCGTGAGCAACACAGGCAGCAGCTATCATCCTGATCACATGCCTGGATTCTGTTTCCAATGTTATATCTAGGTCCATGAAAAGCCTTTAACTTCCATGCCCCTTCCTTCTACTGAGATGGCTAGGAATGAAAGTATTTATTCAGTAACCTTGCTGTGATTATATATATGTGTGTGTACTCCTACTGAGATCTGAACTGACCCCCTACCCCAACAGATGTATATACCTTATTACGTTTTCACTATCAGATAGTTAATAATCAACTGCCTGGGCTGGACTGGAACCAGCAAGCACCAATAGCAAAAAAATCCCATATCACCTTATCAGTGCCCTGAGCCATCTATCTGCTTTAGGCCTTGTCTAGATTAAAATAAAATTTCAAACAGATTAGCTACCATGTTCTTAGCTAAAGTACTTTAAAACACTGGCAATCCTTCAGAGCTTAGTACGTTTTACATGTGATCAAACATAGGAAACTGGGGAGCGTGGGGGGGAAGGAACATGTTTTTAAAATGGTAAACTATTTTAAATAGAGTTTAAAATGGTATCAATTAAAACCACTTTGACTAACATTTTTTATATGCAACTCATCTTCTGAATTTAGAGACGACAATAGCATTCTGCGCTGATATTTCGGTCCTTGTATACCATAAATACACATTCTTTCTCATTGCTAGAAAAAAACACTCTGTTCTTAATCTCAAATCATGACATCGTTTTTCCCCAGAATCTTAAAAGCTGAAGGTCCCTGTTCATATCTTTACCCACAGATCTAGTTCCTAAGTCCATGTGTGTAGGTCTGATCTTGCCTTAAAAGAGTAGATGAGGACCCACCTTGCTGCTTTCTGGGTGAGTTCCATTGGGAAGTCAGGGCAGAGCAGCTGCAGCAGGCAGTGGTATTCCTGTGCTGTCAACAAATCTGCAGGAAAAAGAGAGGTGAGAACATCAGAATTCTCTTACAGGTTGTTCCCTCCCCTTGCTTCATTTCTAGGAAAAAACTCAAGCTCTCTTCTAGTCTCAGTTCAAGCAGACTGGATACTTCTGACGACAAAACTCCTAGCCTTATTCCCCAGACCCTCAGAGCTGGGCTGTGCAGATAGGAGTTGCCAGTGAACCAGGCAATCAGAAGGAAGCCTGATAAAGGGGAAATGCTGTTGAAGAGATTCCCTCAGAGAAACCGGTAACAGGTAGCACGGTGATTCAGTGTGAAAAAGAGGTAACCAAAACTGGGCAGTTTCAAGTGACAACACGGTTTGGTTTGACTTGAGGATAACCATGCGGAAAAAAGAATCATTTCAAAGTTGCTTAAATTTGCTGAAATTCACTGGCATGGTGACATTCACCACAATAAGCCTGAAAACCATCCACAGAACATCTGGCAGCAGTAACAAAGGCAAACAAGGTTTTGGGGTTGTATATGGAAGGCTACAGTGTATAAACCACAGACGTTATTACTTTGGCATTCGGTAAGGCAGCTGGACGGTCTCTTCTGGAATAACGTGTACGAATCTGGTCACTCTATTATAGGAAGCACAGAACAAAGATCCAAAAAACACAAGAAAAGCAATCAAATGATTCATGTTCTAGGGAGCTGCTTTGTGAAAGACTGGTCAAGAAAGCCCTCTGTGGTTCAGCAGGAGTCATAGAGGTGAATCTTAGGGAACTTTATAGGATCCCAAGGGAACGGAAACATACTGATGTCAAAAAGCCCTACATGATTGTATGTTCACAGTCCAAAAGCCTGTGGACTGGACTTACGGAGAAGACTAGCTGAACAGCAGCAATTTTGCAGTACTTCTATATACAGAAGAATGTCAAGTATGGAAGAAAGAGCCAGGGGTGGAAGTAGAGCCAAGCAGTAGTCAAGGAGGGAATCCAAAGGGCACAGGCACTAGGACTGAGGTACAGAACATCAGGTCTGTTACCACGGACACATCTTAGCCTTCCCTAGCCCCAAAACTCCCATCCAAATAATCAACCTTGTCCCAGGTGATAGCCACAACTTCTTCGTATCTCAAAGCTTGATAGTTCCACAAAACTAAGAGAGAACGCTACACCTCTGTCTGACGTTTCAAGAGGCAGGTATTCAATAGCAAAGGACATTTCACTGCGACATCCAACCCAGCCAAAGTAATGTTTTCAGTGCTGACTATTGAAATATTGCAGGATGACTGTCATCAAAATCAGGTTACAGACTTTTCCTTTGCCTACATTATTAGTAAGGGAAGTGGAGGAAAAAAAGGAAAGAACTAACTCTTGTCTCTTCTGCTCAGGAAACTCTAGAGCTGAAAAACACTGTCATCAGGCTCTTCAACATCCATTTTGGATGCTGTCTAGAATTCTACACTTTGCACTGCTCTCAGGAGGACATTCTATCTCATGAAGCACCTTAGATTTAGGGTCATGCTATGAAGAGATTATTTTGAATACTGAGTAGAAAAAAAATGTGCTCTGTCTGGAAAAGCCAACTCTGCAGCCAGAAATCTGCTGTAACAGAAGGAGGTCCCAGCCTGTGCTGAACTGCAATGCCACTGCAGGGATCTGTGATCCTATTCTGCTATAGGGATAAGTACATCAGAATCTCTCTTCTTCCCAGATATGAACACTGAGCTGAATTCAATTTCTGTGATTGCACTGAAATGACAGATGTCTCAGAATATGGAGGGCACTATAACTTTTTTCTATTGTCATTTCTTACTAAAACACAGTTCAGAAGCTGCCCCTCATTGCAGATGCTTGCATATATGTCAGCATGTATCTGAGCTTGGAAGTTGCTATTTTGAACTGATTTTTCAGCCAAACGCCAACTGACTATTTCTACTTCGTGAAACGACATGGAGAAAAAAAGATTCTTCTTGGTTATTTTGTTAGTCCAACATTCATTTCTAGCAATAGAGATTTTGGTCCTAAGTTCTTTAAGAAGCAATCTGAGCAGCTAAGGTACGTGCAGGCTTCATGAAATGATCCTCAGCTAGCTCAGCACATGGAGCAGGTTAGGGAAACCAGAGAAGCTGGGCATAAAAAAGCCTCTTTTGAAACAGACACTTTCTCATAATTGAAGAGTATGGTATGGGCCTCTAACAACTACTCTTCAAGGCTTTCTAAATCTTGCTTTGAATAATGCTGAGCATTAAAATCTTGATCTTTGTCTAAAAAGTTTACACATTGGTCCTCAAGGAGTCACACCATTTGGAAGCTTTACCCAATACTCAGTTTACATTTCTGGTTTGCTTAAGTTCAAATTCCTGTTTATGCATCCTTGTTCACAGTCTCTGTGAGGTTCCTAGACAAAAGCAGCTTAACAGGGTAACTGGGCCCTAAGCAAGCATTAGTTTTGAGGCATAGAGATCTTTCACTTGCTGGAATTAACATATTTTAAAAACATAATAATAATTTATGATGTTTTTTTCTCCTCCCTCTTTGTATTGAGTCACAGCATCATCCTCACTCCTTGATCACAAAACCACAAAGCAACATACAGCTAAAGCACAAGTCTGCTCAAAAGGACTTTGGGAAAGGGTGGCAGAGATCTCTCCAGCCAGCACATCAGACAGTGATGTTTATACTCAGCACAAGTGAAGAACAAATTGCAGTTTCAGTCTTCGAGCAAGTGGTCTCTTTAGTTGGGAACTGCATACAAAGCTGAAGTGGTGCAGAGAAGCTCCTGCTGTAAAGAAAGAAGCTCATTCTTTACTCTTTCCTTCTCGCTGCTTGTGCCTGGAGCGAGGGCACCCTCAGATGAGTCATCGCAGTTTGCAGGCAGGCTCTCTCAGACCAGAACGCAACTCAGCCCGTAGGCACCCCAGGCATCCGACCAATAAATCGTATCAGTTCTCAGACTATGGATGGGTACCTATTACACAGGAAGGGGGATCACCGCAGACCTTAGGAGGTGTCTACAGTTTGCTGTGATGACTGTTTTCCTATTCCCTACGGCAAGGTCAGTGAAGACCATGCAGAAAATTACATTTGCCCATGCACCATATTGTCTGCCAAGAGCTGCTTGGAATAAACAAGGGCAGTTTTGGTGCATGACCACATTGCTCCTTCCTGTCTCCAGGCCACAGCTGAGTAAATAGTGTTCAATGCTGCATGATGAAGAAAGAAAGAAAAGAAGGAAGGTACCAGTCAGAATGAGTGAAAACTGGAATCCACAACTGCTACTTTGGTTGCTACCACAAATTACTGTATCTCAAGTTCCAGTAACAAATGAAGCAAATCACAGAGTTTAAATCTGACCCCATAGCATAGGGCAGTGAGCTATATGCGCTCTACCATGCTCTCGCAGTGGAACAAACTCGATCGTACCGTGTGCTTAAGGATGGAGAGAGACTGATTGCAATCTGCATGTTAATCGTGTTCATTTACAGCTGAAAATAATGCTTTGCTCTTCTGCTGTAGAACAGTTAATCACCAAACTCCAGAGTGATTTTAAAACAGCAGTCCACTAAGGAGGAGCTGGGAGGCTTAACAGAAAAAGTAGAGGAAAAAGTAAATGGGTATGGCTGAAGTTGCAGAGGAAGCTCAACTGTTTAATCTCAATTTTTGCTGTACTGGTCGTCAAACACCTGCCCAGCCTGCTGCTACTGTGCTACTAGGAAAATGCAGGCTGTTCCCTACCACCTCTTACTGTCCATGATTAGTTTATTGGCCTTTAGTGCCTGGGGCAGACTCATCTGTACATTTCAGAGATACAGTGGAAAAGGATGTTTGTCCATGTGGGATAGTCTCGGAATACAAACACTGCTTTCTGGATAAAAATGGTCCCACACTTGAGAAGTATGGAGGCAGCTACTTCATATTTCCTTTGCTTTTAAAACACAGGCTCTTTTTACCACCCTGCTTTGCTGTTTGTGTGTAGCTGACAGGTAGCACCTAACGCAAAATGATGCAGACTTGAGGAATGCTAAATGATGAGTTTATGCTGCTATCAGTGTCCTGAACGGAGTGCAGTGCAGACATACCTGAGCTATCTTTAAACCAGTTGTCTTTCCTACTGACAGCAGCCCAGCCACAGAAGCCTGGAGCACAGTGAAGGCTGTAAAATCAGCCCAGGAAGCCAATAAATATTTAGGACTTAGCTTGAATTGCAGTCATTGCTGCTATATCTAGGCTGCTTTCGGCACAAAGGGTAGCTATCTACAGTGCTGTCACAACACTATGACAGCTATAAATATGCCAAAAGCAGTAGAAGAATATTTATCGCAGTTGGTGTATGAAATCTGACCCAAAAAGCCACATTAGTAACTCCCCAGAAACCGAAGGATTTCCTTGATGAATATAAATTAAAGTTCCTTATTCCCATCATATTTCATATACAACTACCCAAACAGGCTGGAGCCCTGAGCAATGTACCCTTCCCCTTTGGATTATGGTAGGACACAAAATTTCCACAGACTGCTTTTCTGCCACAGTCACGACGTCATTCAAGAGTCATAAAGTCAGAGAGCTGTAAATCAGTCTCCTAGAAATATAACAGAACAGCCTAATAAATAACCAAATGTAATTTTAAATGTTGGGAGAGTCTTTCTTGGCCTTTAGATTTTTAGGATTTCTGGTATAAATATCACATTCTTAGGATTCTCTCCGTATCTGTACAGTCTTGCAATCTTGTAAAGAATGAAAACAAAGCCCCTAAAAATAAAAGTCTAGGTGTTCTTGTGCTGCCTATGGGAGCTGCAATTTTACAAAAAAAAGATATATATACTCATATATATAAACACATCTACTGATAACACTGCAACTTCACAACTCTCATTTGACTAATAGGCTGCACTCTGCACGTCTCATTCACAGGATACTGATAACCTCACTTCCTCACCTCCCACACATCTAGCACTAATAACAAACAGAAAAATGAGAACTCTAGGAAAATGAATACATGCACAGAACTACACAGCATTACATAGTTGTGTAAAAAAAAAATTCTTCTTCTTCCTCATAAAACTTTAAACTTAATAAAAAAAATCTTCCTTAGTTAATCATTTATAAAATTTTACATTGAGAGATTTTATGAACTATCATGAAAAAGATCTGTTCCTGTAACTTGAAGAATTAATAAGAATTTTTAAGAAAATAAAAACATTCAAGTACTGTTCCTTTGACTAATTCTTTATTATTTTTTTCACTGACAAGAGGAGAGAGAAAATAAACAAAAACGAGATCCGGAACGTGCATTTGTCTTATTTTAAAAACTTATTTTCTTTATTTTTCAAGCAAATTAGAAAATAGTCCTAAGACCATAGGAAAATCAAAAGAAAACTGTCAGAGACCTAACAGTTACTTTTAAGTGACAGGAAAATGTACTGTAGCCAAAGATTTCTGCCAGGTTAGCTCAAAACCAGCTTCCCTTTTTTAAGGGAGGTTTCTAGCAAATATTTTATAGAGCGCAATGGTCAGGTCTGTTTCACGGATCAACACAAGATCATGTGCTTTACATGGAATTTTGGACATATGAAGCTTTAAAGCACTAGTTTTAATAACTGGATGCATTACCTCTGCCTTGCTAATGGTGCAGGTCAGGAAGCAGCTAAGACAGTCTAAAACCTTCCTCTCACTGAAAGGGTCCCCTCTACCCTTCTTCCCTTTCCCCCTCTTGCAGCTGGCCACATGGTTCTGAACGACCCCTGGTACCAGCTCTGGAGTTCAGCAGACCCTTTATGAGAAAATTCAACTTTTCCCCGTGGCTAATGAATTGAACCGACTTTCAAAAATACGTGATGAAAGCTTGTGCAAAGTAAGCTGTGGAGAGGTGCAGGGAAGAGAGGAGGTAGAGGGAGAGCAGGACCTCCCCTTTTCAGCAGAGATAAACCTAGGCAGGCTCAGGTAATTCCCTGCTTAAGGTGTTTTAATTCATAAGTCTGGGATATGCAATCCTATTGTCATAGGATTAATGATCCTTCTAATTAAAAGTAGGTTCAGGTCAGCTGGCTGAATTTGCATTACACTGCTAAGACAGTTTGTTAACACTGCTATCAGATACACTCCTAAGATCAAATTCTGGCATCCTTACTATATCCAAGCAGGCAGCTGACTGCAGGTTACTCACAAATCCCATCTGCTCTTTCCACGGATACCATTTAGGTCCTTCCAGAACGGATCTCAGGGCATCCTCAGGAAGACTCAGGACCCTGGAAGACTGTGTCTGACACAACAGCAAAGGCAGGCAGGATAACTGAAGAATTCAGAGTTGCTAAAGTTTGGCTCTGTGGGTGAATTCTTCCTGAAGAGTACTCGAAGCACTGGCTGCACGCTGGATTGCCTCTACTGACCTGAGAACATTTGCAAAATCCTGCCAGAACCAGATGTGAGAGAGCTGCTGCAGGCAGCTAGCCTTCACAAGGTGTTTTGGAGCCTAGCTGCAAACAGTAGTGTATTTAGGTGACTCCTGATGACAAGAGGTAGAAAGATCCAGCTTTGGATGTGAAAAAGAAGAAAAGAGTGACAGAGATTTAGTGAGATTTGCCTGGAACAACCTGTGTCAGACTCAGGACAAATATAGTGGAGAGCTAAAGCAGACTGACCTAAAAAGATTTGTTGGGGGAGTGCTGAAAGAGAGAACAGTTTGAGAGGATTAGCACTGCGGTTGAGCAGAAAGCTAGTTTTAAGGCACTCAGGTAAGAAGGAAAAGATACAGCTGCAGCTGAAATAAAGAATAAAAGCATTAGTCCTGAAGGGAACCTGAACAGTTCATATGAACAGTAAATTCACTGAACAGCTGGCTTATTACGGGCAAAGCTCCAGTACCACCACATTTTGACTGAGCTAAAGATTTTATTTTCTTAGAATAAAATCCTCTAGATGGTGTGATTATTTTTCTGCCCCTTGATCTTGAGCCCTTTTATCAATAAGCCACTTGCCAGATTAACAATAAAACTTGAATCTATATAGAACTGCTCCAATTCTATCTCCAAAATCCAGAATCTTGCTGTTTATGCAAACTTTCAATCATCCTCTAGTTCCTTTCAAATTCCCTGTAATTATCCTGCAGTATAAAACATTTCATGTGGCAGAATTACTTCAGCTTAGAGCGAATGTTACTCAGGGCAGGATGAGCTGTGCCAAAGGTACAGTCCAAAGCTATCATGTGGCATGCTTATGTGGCTAGCATGGCACATCCAGAAACTCAAGAATTTAAACTTTCATTAGAAACAAAAAATGTTCTCAACTCTCATGGTTGTAAAGAAAACATTCCAACAGTGGAAGAGTTTAACCATCATCAGTGTGGTATCCCTGAACCCACAGACAGTCTGAAACATAACTCAAGTATGAACTTTCCACCTACTTTGGGAACCCTAACTCTAAAACCTAATGAAACATTAAAGGCAACGTTAACTCCTTCATTTTGTGTTTTAGCTATAGGCTGGGACTTTGAATGAAGCTGGATTTTAAAGAATTCAGAGTTCTTGAAGTGCAAGAACAGCAAATAATAAGGAAGAAGACGTAACCACAACTTCTGACAGTATTTTCAGAAGTAGAAGATAGAAGACAACAAACGAAAAGGGATGGTTTAGATTTCTCAATCTATTACTGACTACAGCAAACAAATAGTAGATAAAACTTTATTTGCTACATAGACTTCCAATTTTCTCCATGCAGCCTTCTTTCACGTTTGCAAAGATAATTTTTTGTATATTCAGAAGCATGTATAATCCTAAAGATATGCTCAGCTCTTTGAGTATGATCCAAAAGGACAGTTAGCCTTCTTCAAAGGACATAGGCCTGAAGCTGGTTTGGTGGACTAAATAATAAAAATTTATGGCTTTCCATCATATTTAGAGGCATTACAAAGCCAAGTAAGAAATGTTAGGCATACCCTAACATCTGAAGTTAAGCGTGAGCATCAATATGCTGTATATTCTTGGGTAACTGTAAACCTGTGACCAAGCAGAAATTACCCCTGGTAATCCTCAGCCTGTAGGTACCTGACAAGGGGAACAACATCAGATAATAACAGGCACTTTAATCCATCAAATATACACATAGCAAAAACAAAACAAACAAGACTGGCTCTTAATACAGATGAACTGGAAAATCAGAAATAAGGTACAATTACAGAGTGAGATTAATTTAAAACTAAAATGCTGCGACATTTGGCATTCTTTGTGTGTCATCTGTGAAACCATTTTTTTCATTTCACCATCATGTCACTGAAGATGCAGCTAGCAGATCTTCCAAACGATAGGTGAATTAAGAGAGAGAGACTGCCTCTATCTTGTTCAACAGTTGATTTTCCTCACTTTGAGGAGATTTCAGTCTCTCATTGGGAAAATAATCAATCCAATGCCAGAGCTAAGTGGTCGTGTAAACAATAAGGAACAAACATTCCCGTAGGAGTTCTGGCCATCTGGGGGGCAGACTGCTCAACCACTTGAAACGGGACCCACAGCAATCTTAATAGTGAGCTACAGGAATGCCGGCAACACTTCACTGGAGGGGACCAGCAACATTTCCCCAAGCTCTCAAACAGCATCAGTAATCTTTAGGCAAGATGTGGATCAGGCTCTATTCAAGAAAACAAGTTGTCATTAAGCTTAAGATCTTCAAAACAACTAAAGAATTCATAGCTACACATCACGAGAAGGGTAGAGCAAAGGGCAGGTGGTATGCAGCTGCATCTCATGCAACACAGGACCTTACGTACAACCCCCCCTCCCTCAGATGCATACTAGGTCTTGTGACAGTAATGGGACCATGGCCAAGGACAGGCACGGAGTCTTCTGTTACTGCCTGCTATTTTCTTTCTGTTTTGGGAGCCCTGAGAAGTAGTTGGCTGGCAGACAGCTCATCTGTGTCATGCACAGAGGGCCTGGGAGCAGAAGAAAAGCTATGGCATTGTCTTAGAAAGAGGAAAGAAAGGACGTACGATGAACTCTGGAAATGCTGCAGAGTGCTGTAGCAATTTCAGGTCAAAGAACTCCTTGACTTACAGTTTCTTTCTAGCCTGACCTTTCCAGGAAACACCAACAAAAGGTTCTGGTGAACCAGTTCCAGTAGAATCAAGTATTTCAAATACATTGAATTTCCCAAGCATTTCAGACTTCCACATGGCACATATAAAGCATGAAGTGCAACGGTCAACAGTTTCCCCAGAACAATGAATGAAGCTGGAATGTTTTGGACTTTTATCTACTGTTTCAGAAGAGGCTTTCAGGGAACAATGCAGTTTCTACAAGCACCCTATGGAAGACTGACAAAACATTTCAGCATAATTTAGTATGCCATTATGCAAAGCAGTCAACTCATTGTGGATGAAGCTCGCTGTGATCCACAAAGCACTGAATGGTCCGGCACATCTTTCTCTGTAAACTTGTGTTCACCTGGGTCAACAACTTGACTTAAACATGAACCTACCAAGAACCGAAAGCCATTCATAGTCCAGGCCATTCTTTGGCTGCACTGCACAGTACATTTATATATAGGTTTTCCACAAACTATGCTGTACAATCCTAAGCACCCAGACTGTTAGCTAGTTTTCTCCAATTTTCTTTTACTAATTATAATGCTGAGGAAAACAGTGTGAAAAGACTTTTTTTTAGGAGCTTCTGAGTCAACAGTTAAAGCCTCTATTCATAGAAACAAACATTGGAGTACACGAAGCCATGGTTTGACAATGTTTTTCTGTCACGTAAAATGCTCTTGAACACTCTGACACTAAATCTCTTTTATGAGTGTAAAAACCTAAGAAGAAAATGAACCCGAAACTAAACGAGTCAATAAGAGAACTGGTTGGAGAAAGGTTATCCGGTTAATGACAAGACAGCAGAAGTCACCCTTGGTTATTTAGAAGGAAAGGCAGTGGAGCATGTAAGCTCCACAGAGTGTTTGCAGCCCATTACAATAACAATGAGCTAGATTAACGATTATAAATGACTACCACTACAGAACTGGTCTGAATGCAGAGCAGAATGAATGCACTAAGAGAAACCTGAAACAACAAGGCATCCAACCACCCCTTTTGGTGGTATGCTTTTGGCCAAGGTTCTGTAACCTCAATCTTGATTTTAACTCTTAAATACTCTAGTGAGCAGTATGCCCCCACCACACACACAGAAGAGAGAAGGGAATAAGTTAATTTTATCTGTATTTCCCCTACATTTTAAAACAAGAACTTATCACAAACATTCACTAAAAAAAATAGAAATTGTTTGACATTCTTTAAATTTCAGCCCAGCAAGTTCTAAACTCTTCATATGTCCATTAATTCAGGAAGTTTAATATGGACAGCATGCATTTCTGTCAAAATTTAACTTAAATGCCATCTATTTTACGGTGTAATACATTTCCATGGACCATCTACCATGAACCACAAATTAAGATTATTTTGCTGGAGGAAGGTTCAAGCAAATGCCCTAAATTCTCCAGCATTATGTCCTAACACTGATGGTATGCATATATTATGGTAATCAGGGAAGTGTAAGGAATTAGACAAAAGAGTGCCTCTTGTTGCCAAAAGAAAAAGGACACTCTCTTGTTGCTGCACAGTTTTTTCTAGAGAAAACAAAGGCCATCTACTGGAGAACAAATGTAGAGATAAATACATACTGTAATTCTTGCTTGAAGACACTGAAAATAGCTAAAGTTCAGTTGTTTAATCTTTTTCAACCTCATAGCAAGGTGAGGCTCTTCAGCTGGCAGCGTGAAGATCTTTATGGAGGGAGCAATAAAAAGGAGTATCGCTCAACTGATTAATGGTGATAGCTTAGCATAGTGAGCAAATGATTTTGACGAGTTACGATATAGAAGTGATTTCTCCTCAAGGAAGCATGATCAATACTCTGTGTAAACTCCCGGATGACTTTTGCTGCAATGCAGGCTACTGAGAAGAGAATCAAAGACAAAACAGAACCAGAACTTTTAAGAGATGTAGGGCTATCCTTATTTGGGAAATAAATAATAATAAAAAAAAAAATTGCAGGAGTCCTAATACCCCCAAAACAGTTACTGCTTACTAACTCATTTAATGACAACAGTAAGAGAGACCATCCATAGTGAGTAACACTATATTAACCTTTACTAGCAGCTGGATCCTCACTTACATTGTTCTAACACAACTGTACTCTTTGTGGTTTTGCTCTTACATTTTTTTTTGTCTCTTGTGCAACAATATCCTGACTGTTCAGCAAAAAAACCATCATGGAAATGCAAGTATGATAAACCCTCAGAGTGGGAGTCAAGATGAAAGCTGCTCTTTAAGCATCTCCAGCCATTAAAGACTTACAAAACACATGTTCCCTTTATTTGCTGCAACATTTGCCCTTCTTTTCCCATTTGATGGTGAGACTTATGGAACAAGTCTGAAAATCAGATGGTGCAAATCATACAGCAATATAGCATTAAGGAGTACTTAAACGTAATGTATTTCAGCATATGTTCTTGACTCAAAGGAAATATGCCGGATCTTTCAAAGCAGAGCTTAAAAGTTGAGGTCCTGTTTGCTCCATGCAATTATAAATGTTTCTTCATGCTGCCTTGTTGGGAAAAAAATTGCTTCCTGGTGTTTCTGGCAAAAGAACTGTATCTAAACACACTACATCAGATGTAGCTGCATTTTAGTAGCACTCTGTGAAGTGAATGGTAAAAAAATAAGTAATAAAGATGCTATATACACATATTGATTCAGATTCCTCTCACTTTCATGCCACATTTTAAGGTAACATCCATCCCTCCAGTTGTCTTTCACATGAGTTATCTCCTGTCTGGATCTATTTCAGGCTTTGCTGTTGCAGGTCCACACCCACATGTAGCACTGAGGGCTCTGAAACTAGTAGTGCTAGCTTTTAAGAGATTCAGGATTAAATAAAATTATTAACATATAGTTAATGGTCCCAAAGGAAAGCTGAAAATATTCCACCTCCGAAACAACTCCTCATTTATTACAGAAATACAGAAGTGGCTCTCTGGACTTGAGAACCTGGTTCCAAGTGCCAAACCAAGGCTTTACTTACAAACTCCTGGAATCAGAAACTGACAGAAAGAACAGGGCCCTGGAGGATCCATGCTGGTGGGCAACAAACAAAACGCTGAAGTTCAAGGCTTCTAATTATCTTCACTAATATGGGATATGTTTGGAAAGTCACTTTACATGACATGTTTATCAAGAGAAGCAAATCTTCTCGCTATTTACTTTTGCTCTTTCCTTTTAGGAGGATGTCTTCTGGCGTTTGCTAGAGAACAAACAGATGAGAGCTGCAAAGGGAAATAGACTGAAAGCCTTTATGTGCACATCTCATTTTCACTTCCAGCTCTGTATACACAGCTGTGACCAGAACAGACTTCTGCTGAATGAAGGACACAGTTCTGCATCCACTGTCACAGCACAAGGAAAATCATCATTTCTTCCTTAGCAGTTAAGGTTTGAAATAACAAATCAGTGAATTATTTGGAAGTTTAATGAGCCTTTCTTCTGATTTCCTTTTCTTTTTGAACTGCTGTCTGTGCCACTCTGAAGTCTTCCCAAGAATACAGTGTAGATTTGAAAGCTTTTCAATGCTAGACAGATTAGATTCTAATTTCAATGTCTGAGTGAAAATTTTAACTATTCTAGACGTTAAAAGGAAGCAATGGAAATGCTTTTTATTATAACTACTAATAAACACAAAGAAAGCTATACAACTACTAGAAATTTCTGGTATAGCAGGAATATGTGGAGATGCATGAGTAGAATTTGTGGCCTCAGACAGTTTCTGCCTTCAGATAGTAAAGAGAGGTAGGGAGAGAGGAGTTTTGACTGCATAAGACTCATTCGCTGTATAACAAGCAAGTCTAATTTATTATTTGTCTTTCCAGTATAAAACTACTTCCTTGAGAATGCAGTATTTTAATTTTTTTAAGTGTGAATACTGCTGGTCAGTAACAAACAAGATTGGTACTTTGCAGTAATGACATATCAGCATATGGACACATCTGACTCAAAAACATCCAAAAGCTAGAGTAGGAAAAATCACTGAAAGTAGGGGTGAATTTAATGCAGGTGAAATATTAAGCAGAAAGATAAAAATATTCCTGATTTTCTCCAAAAAGTGACAATGTTCAGCTGAGTCACAGATCCGTCACAGTGCAAACAGCGCTTGCTGTGCCATAGGAAGTCTGGGATTCAGTCACAATTCCACCCCTTTTTGGGAATACAAGAAAAGAATACAGTGATCTACTTATGCATGCTTGGGGCACTTAATAACCGGTTAAAAGTTAATGTGTAACATTATAAATAGAGATCTATAATCATCTTTTGAACTGGGCTATCTTGGTCTACAAGTATAATGACGATAGAAGATATGGCATGAATGAACCATCTAGGTGACTGAACAGTTTTGAAAAGACCAAAGTTGATACCGTCCCCTGAACACCTGGGACAGCAGTTACTAGTACATTTGCAGGTCACCACTCCTCTCTGCAGAGACTGGAAACAAATAAAACAAAAAAGCAAAGCACCAGCATTCCCATTTCCCCAAAGCAGATTAAGATCGCTTGGAGAAAGAAGATGGTTCCTTATCAGGGAAAACCCAAGACTGCCAGTGATCTGTGATACAGAAGCAAACAAACATGAAAAGTGAAATGTGGAAGTGGCTGGAGCCACTCTGAACTTATGAACTCTGCCTGACCCTCAGGTGGAAGATGGCAGTATACCTTATAAACAAGCCTCTAAAGTTTTCTTTAAACATTTTTCTCTAGAGAGCTTGGAAGCACCTATTGCTAGCATTAGTACCTCAGAGAGAATGGAAGTACAGGCAGCAAGTTTCAGTCAGACCAAACACTGGGTTCTGCTTAGGCAAAGGTACAGCAAAATCAGGAACCAAGCATGCAACAAGAAAATCATAATTATTCCACCCTGCATCAGGTTGGAGACTAAGGAAGAAAGATGCATTGAGTTACATAAGTTCAACAATTCATCCACTCTGGTAACTGTGACTGCTTACTTCTCACTGTGCACCTGGCAATATTGATGTAACACACAAACAGAGGTCTTTCCTTTTCTTAAGATGATGAATTGCAGTCCTGAATGTGATATTTTGCCTTTCTCACTATGAACTTTCCCACTAAGAACTATGAGCTATAGCTGAAGTAGCACCCATAAAGCAAAGGAACTTCTTACCTCTTGTTTACTTACACAAGAAAGGAACAACCTTGTTCTCTTCTCTTAAATTACAAATTACATCCCCCCAGACTTTTCACTTTCAAAGCTTTGGGTCACGAGAGACTCAACTGTCACAGTATGCCAACAGAATTAGAGTACCTAATGTAATCAGAGACCTGGGGATAGACTGCTGCCCTTTTGGTACGGAACATCAGGAACACTATCACACATTCGGTCAGCTACCCAGCGCTAGCTAGATACTTCAATAATCTCAAAATAACATTGAATATTTTTCTCATTGATTTGGCTGGGTAGATTATAACTGAAAGCCTAATTGTGCATCTTTGCTAACAGTCTGTATGAAAAACCATACAATAAATGAATGGAATCCCAGAGAAATCTGAGAGCACTGTGAGGCAGACAGTCACTAGTGTTCTAAACAAAACCTCCCTTTATTAAATTGGTGAATATCTTAATTTTTAAAATATGAGGACGTGTGTTTCTATTTCTAGGGTTTTCCTTTCCTGTTCCAAGACAGATCATTAAAGCATCTCATGATATTGGAGCTGAAAATCAGCTGTACAGAAGGAAGGTCTTTAAGTGATAGTACACGATACTCCATTTAACAGCACTTCTGTGCCAGTCTGCATAATGAGAAGGGGATGAAAAGCAACCGTTTTTCTTCATGTACAGCTCAGTAAGGACAGTTCCAAGCCTGCCACACAAAACTTCTTTAATAATGCAATCCAGTGCCTTTGATTTGAGGAACACGCAAAAGAATAAACAACCTATTAATCTAAATTTTCTAGTTTGCCTGAAAGTACAAAGCGGCAATGAACAAACCTCTTGGCTACATTAAGTGTACTGAAATGCAAAACGGCTTCTTTTCTCACCCTACAGTTACTCAGGAAAAAAGAGGGGGGAAAAGAGGGAAGGGAGAGAACAGGCAAGGGAAGCAGAAATTGTTTTAATATAAATTGCTCAGTCAAAACATGGGGCATAAAGAATTCTGAAGAAGGCTTTCAAGTATTGCCACACGAAGGCACTTTAATGCAAGTGGATGTGCTCAGAAGATGAGTGCAGGAGATAGCATTACTTCGTAAAGAGCAAGAATCCTCAGGCTAACCAGCTCTCAATTGAGCTGGTACTGTCAAGATGAAGGAACCAATGGTAGCAGTTTGATTAATGTTTTCAGCGGTTTTGTTTGTTTTGGGAAGCTTCAATACAAAATACAGGTGAACACCTTGATTAATGTTAGTCTCCTGACTGTCTGCAGTGGTGTGCTTTGCTCTGTTATTCTAATGTACTTGCAGTCGGCAGAGGTGCTTTCATTATCCATCCCCAGGTTTTAGCAGCTGAAATGGAATTGTTCTAGAAGCACTGTCAGTCTGACTCAGAGCAAGCCTGCTGCGCCTGAGCACTACCAGTTTGGTTGGAGGATATGTTTAGGCATTTGGCTAAATGGTTTTGGCAAAAGTTCTTGCTTCCCCTATGGCCGTTTTCACAGCTTGAGAAGGGCAAAGAGATATTAAAGACAAGCAGCTTTACTACACCTATGGTTTGGGTAAAACATGGATAGTTTCAGTCAAACTCTTCTATGTACAGAAAATTACAATGTACGTAGGAAAGTTAGAGAAGGAAAAAAAAAGTAAAAGCTGCTTCATTGTCTAACATATATGGGCTTTTGGAAAAAGCGGAAAAAGTTTTCTGACAGCTTGGGATGAACAGAAGAACCATGAACTGAGAAAAGGGTAGGACTGATGCCTCATAGGATTTCATTAATACCCTTGGGTTAGACATCTATAATACTTTCTGTATCAAAAGTTCAGTGAGAGGCTCTAGATACCTGCAACCAGAGTATTTTTGGTAAAACATTATTGAGCCAATATACTAGTCATCTTTTTGCTTCAGCATGTGGTTAAATCCAGACGTGACAAATTTAGCAAGCTGTTGGTAGCTTATGCCACAGTTGTAAACAAGAGACCCGAGCTTATATATAAAGTGTTTTCTGAGGAACAGAAGCTTTATGGCATTAAGAGTGAGTTTGGCCTACTAGGCTCTTTATGTCACTACCAAGAAAAGCCATAGTACAAACCCAGCTTTCAGACGGTCATCTGCTGAAAAGCTCAGTCCTCCTCCCTGCTCTTCATGCCTATCTTCTCCACAGCTGCTTATACAGCTCCATTGTGAACGGGTCGAGAACCTGATTAAGCAAACTTTTTTTCCAGGTTGTTTTTTTTTATTTGGATTAGCTCTGTGCTGTCTTCACCACATAGCCAGCTTTACCACCACACACAGAGGAAGGGAAAGAAACTGGTAGCGCAGAGGAGGCCAGGACTACTCCTTCCCTCAGCAATGCCAACCTAAAAGTGCTTATCTAACCACAGTTGCCTTCCTTGGACAGAGGCAGTTTCCTTGCAAGCAATCTTGTAGAATAGTCTGGCTTGGCACAGGCCTGTCCATAAAAGTCTCCTCCTAATTCTCCCATGTCCAAAAGCAATGCATCATCTTCCTCAGAATGCAATCCATAAAACATCCCTACTTCCACAGAAAAGAGGACAGAGCGACAGACAATATTTTATGGCTCTAAAAATGATAGCAACTACGATTAGAAAATGCAAATGAAATCCATAATATTCCTGGTTTAAAAAAAAAAAAAAGGATAAATGTCAACACTGGCGAAAAAGCAGGAAATTAATCTCTTGGAGAGTAAATTTAACTATCTTCTGCATCATGCAATTCTAAATCATTAAGGAAATAGCTTATGGTTATTAAAAGCTAGAGAATTAAAGGGATAAATCATTCTGAATTTATCTACTGAAGAATCTCTTACAAGAGTAAAAAAAATCATACTAAATTTAGTGAACAAGTGCCAGATGCTTCCAATTATACCCTCCAGTAGCCACCATCTGAAGAAATTTAGGGTCATCTTAATTAAGGACAAATGAATCTTAACCAGACACTTTAGTACACAGCAATGGTCTGTGAACCTCTGTTTTGTAGCATTCAGAGGTTGAATTTTCAAGTTTTATTAAACAAGATGGGAACATCCCTTGCTCTGGGCAAAAAAGTCATTAGATGCAGCTAGTTCCACCCTGTCTCTCTTACGCTTTTGTATTTGACTTGGAAAGGAGCGTCTCCTTCAAAAGTGCCATGTCTGCCTTAAGGTTTTCCAACTGAGTCAATTTTCTTTCCTAGTAATGGGACTACTTACCCTTTTGAAGTTTTTTTTCCTTACTTTTTTTTTTTTTTTAGAGTTACTCATGATTATCAGGTGGTTGAAAGTGTAATAATTAATTCTAAAAAATTACCAAATCAGACTTCTCTGCAGAGAGCAGATTATTAATAGCTGAAGAGTTCAAAATTCTGAAAATCCACCCACACTTGAATTGACATGTCAACATAAGGCGTATTTTGCCTTTACTGTCGGTTTCTATCACTATTTAGTAGAATTACTATTCAACTTTATGAACAGAAAATGGCATTACAACAAACTTCTCTAATATGTGTAAATTGCAAGAACTGCTTTTGGATCTTCACAGTCTAAAAGTCTATTTTTCCACTCAATAGAGTAAAATAAGAGCAGGGATCAGGAATAGAGTAAAATAAGAGCAGGGATCAACCAATTTATAGATTAACAACCCTTTTAGGAACTTTACAACATTGCCTACATACTGAAATTCTAATCTGATGTTACAATTT